>NC_143263.1:42487874-47487874 GCF_984573655.1 Nuphar pumila | reverse complement strand
CAAATGGGTATGGTGGTTGTCATATGGATCTCCCATGTCTTCCCTAGTAACTCTTACATGTATTTGCTTGAGTCCTCGGATGGTTGCTTATGCTTAAGCGATATGAATGGCTTCCTATTATACCTGCAGAGACCCAGCAATTAGTTAAAATAAAAAACCTGTTTGTGTGTTCTGTTTTTATAGGTCAACCATCTATGGCGAGTGGTTTAACATATGGATGCAAGAACTCTGGGGAGCAGTCCGATGATGATGATGATGACATGGAAACTGAAGCTGGGCCAAGTGAACAAAGCACGGACAACAACGAGTTGAAACGCATGAGACGGTAAGCGCAATTCCTCCATTGTTTCTCTTCCCATCATCAACCTTACTGGCCCATACTAGATCACATCTTTATCCCATACCTCTTAGTCCAAGATTGTATAGTGTGTGCATGGATGCTCTCAATTTTGCAAATGGCTTATGTAGGTTTAAGGAAGCCTTTTTTTGTTTTCCCTGTAAATTGTTATTGATTCACTTACCACAGCAAAGTGGAACCTGCATTTCACATTGCCATTTTATTTTTTTCAATTTTGTAGCACACATTCAGTTTCATTTCAACTGGTGATCAGATATCTAGGATATATATTAATGATATCGGAGAGTAGCACATAAGTATGATCTCCCAAAAAAAATAGCGTCTGATATATGTGCAAGTGTCTGGTGTAAATGAAAGTAGCCACAGCCTCATGCTTATTCTCAAGGCCATCAAGAAACAACAGAATTTCTAGCAATGGCCTTGTCTTTTACAAATTAAAACTAAAACAATGATGCAGTCCTTCACTCGATATCTCCAGACAGATAAGAGTTTTAGATTTTGTTGCAAGAATACCTATATCATACATGTGTGATGCTTATTGTAGCTTTGTTGTTGTCTTGTCCAGGATGGTATCTAATAGGGAGTCTGCTAGGCGATCAAGGAGAAGAAAGCAAGCACATTTAACTGAACTGGAGTCACAGGTAGATAATTTCTGTACTTTTTTGGTCTGGTACCTGATCCACGGATAATGCAAATGACAATATGCATGAAATTGAGTATATTATGAACAAGGCAATTCTATTATGTTAATCAAGTAAACAGGCCATGCAGTGAAGGATTAATTAATGATATCTGTTTGGCACATTGAGCTAATACCATTCTATCAGCAAACTTGTTGCTCAAGAACGATCATTTCACTGTACTTACGTAGGTAAGAGTCAAAGATATAATGTTCAATGAGACTTATTTGTATTGGTCCAAGTCAGTTCATGTCAACATCAGTTACATAGTTACCCGAGCTTTTGATACCCAATATGTGCACTTGGGCCAAGTTGGTTGAGTCTTAGAGTTCGTTCATGAAGATGCTCCAAACACTAGTGTGAATTAGCTGGTGAAACAGTCGGAGCATTCGTTAGTGATTGTAACTACTGAAACAGTGATTCTATTATAGATTATACTGTAGTTTACTTTAGAAAGGCCATCTGCAATAGGGCCAGTCGTAATAAGTCTAGTCATGCTAACCCTCTTCCTCTGGTGTGTGTGTGTTCCTCTAACTTTGATCCTTGTGAATGTATGCATGCCTCTAATTCTTCAACTTGTAATCAAATTGCTCAGGTGGGTCAATTAAGAGGTGATAATTCGTCATTATACAAGCAACTGACTGAAATCAGCCAGCAATGTGAAAATGCATCGACCAACAACAGTGTTTTAAAGTCAGACGTTGAAGCCTTAAGAGCAACGGTATGATTCATTATGAGACCATTTTATTCTTCTCCTTCTATAAGTCCATTAGCTGAGAGCATCTAAGTCCATGAACTTATTGATTTCTGTAGATGAACAGCACATAAGCATGGTAGCTAACCAGCATATCACATGCCATCGACTGGTCATTCCTTGCTTGTATGGACATATGATATACTTTTCACCACTATGATGCAGCCCCTGAAATCATGGTCTGATCATCTGTTATAAAAGCATATCACCTGCAGTGATCTGGATCATCAGTTTCTGAAGCGACGTGCCCAACCATCACTAAGAAATACTGACGAGCCTACTCTAAGTTTCCAGCTTTTGGTTTCCTTGTTGGTCTCTTTTTAGGTTTTACACCACAGTTTCAAAATACTTGTCACACGGAACCATTCAATTTCATTTGGAATGGAACTTCATGCTATTGATAGCCATCTAATGAAAGTCTCTAAAGAGACCCAAGTATAGTAAGTAAATATGGATTGACTAGGGTTAGAATCCCACGGGGCCTATCTCTCAGCTTGCTACATATATATAGATGACTCAAGCCAGGTGGATTCTTCTAGGTTAGAGGAATTATATCTTGTGCAAATGCAGAGTTTTAGGTTAGGGATCTCCAACATGATCAATATGAGTATACCCTATAGAGCTATGTCACATGGATACTCCATTTTGTCTCATTCCGTATCTCCTTATATACAAGTCATATTAGAAACTTCATAAAAAATGGCCGTATCCATGTGAAATAGCTACACATCCGCACCATCAAGCATGAAACTTAGATTTTCGCATTAGTAAATTGATTTTTTGCTTACAATTATATCCATTTATCAAAATCAGTATAACTTATGCTTCATTGGAGATTCTCTCTTTTTATGTTGTATGATCAGTGGTACAATTTATTGAAATAAATTTTACCCCTTTGTGTTTCATCACATGGATACTCCAATATCAGGCATTGACATGATTCCCCCTTTGTGTTTTATCATATTTTCAGGTAAAGATGGCACAGGAGTTGGTTGCCAGAGGACCTCTTGCCAACATTGTAAACCAGCAGATTCTGCAACAAACCTCCCTCACCCCACCACTTAGCGCCTGGAATCTATGCCGGCCATTTGACATCCCAGCAATGCTTGACAGTGACAGTTATCATGGTATATCTGCACTAGCTGGAGCTGCAACCATTGGAACTGAGAGTGATAATTCAAACATTAAGACTAAATCAGATGGTAGCATGCCAATGCAGCAGACCATGAGCATGGAGCAGTTGCAGAACCGCATCTGCGGTGGACCAGATGCTTGGGCTTGGGATGCATCTCCAATTACCAAACAAAACTAGTGCTTTGGCATTGGGTTGGATGTTACTGCATACTATAACTTGACTATTGTTGGCACCAGTGTGGTGTCTAGTCTTTTTGGTTGATTTTCAGTGTTTTAATTGTTTAGTGACAAGTAATATGTTTTGATAAGAGTGCACAAATTTCACAACCACCACCTAAAATTCTGGCTGCAAGAGCCATGGTACCAACTTCTGCTTAGTGGGTTTTGACATTCTTGGATAATAGTGGTGCCCTTTATGAGGCTGCAAAGCAAACTCATGCCATGGGGAAGTAAACAACTAAGAGGGAAAGGGAAATCAAGGTTCATGTTCATTTGAAACTGGAAAGAAGACAAATCCTTGCTCCAGGTTGCCAGGTATGAATTAGAGGTTTGGTAATTGCTCAAGATGTTTCAACTGAATCAAAACTTACTCCTGAATCAAGGCTAGGGATATTTGGTGAGAGTGCATTGATGCTGTGAGAAGTGTGCCACATAGTCACCGGAGGTACCCCGTATAGGGAGGTGCGCGCAGGGAGTGTTTCCCAGGAAGTGTGCTTTTGGGACGGTTCTTCCCATTTGTGGGGAAACTCACTTTCCATACGTTCCTTCCCACTCTTTTCTCAAAACGCCTCCCCCCGCTTCCGAAGCAGGTTATATGTCCCCCCCCCCCCCCCGAACAGGGCCGGTAGCTCCATCTCATGTTCGGGGTTCCCAAACAGTGCCACGTATAAGATGCAGACCGGCATGTATCCCCATGTGTGTCTGCATCACATTGCATCATAATTTGGTGTCGTCGCAAAGACTTAAGTACCCTTTACCGTCATTGTCTTCCTCTTCCTCGAACGGACATAAATGCCCTCCATCTAGAAAACTGAGTCGGCGGTTCGTGAAAAGGACAAAACTGCCCTGCATTGTTATCGTGCCAAAATATTCAGCAAAGTTTGCGTATGTAGTAAGCTGTATGTTGTAGGATTTAAATAGTTCAAAACAATCCATTCTCGCCCTAAGCAGAAAACTCTACCGGAGCATACTTTGCCTTCATCTATTGTCGTCGGATCTTCTTTTGTTGCCGCCGGAGCATCCTTTCCTTTGTTCTGCTACCGCCAGAGCATTCATTCCTGTCTTACGCGCAGTCGCAGCATCGTTGCCACCGTCTGTTGCGTATACGTTCTTATTGTTTCTTACTCTACAATTGGAATATCCAAAATCCTATCATTTCGGTGAGTTTTGTGTAAGGTTTCGTTATTCAATCTGAAGGTTGCTTCTTATACAACGATTTATAAGTTTGATAAATCTTACAATGATGTATACTTATGAACCCAAATATTGCGACGATTTGTAATCATGATGATCGTTTAATGTGTTATGCAGGTTAGCAATGTCTGCAGCTCATCAAAGAAGAGATACCCCGTTGTTCTATGGGTTGTGTATTAGAGAAGTGATCCGTCAGTCCCATCTATCTAAGGTTTTTGAAAGGTACCAAAATATACTTAAGATTGAGAACGATAAAGACAGGGAAAAAGTGTTGGAATTGTATTATGCATAGGATTATCCATCAGATATCGAGGCTGCGGACCAAAGGAAGAATGTTGAAGAACTAAAGATGCAGAAGAAGGATGACCAAGAGAAGGCAAAGCAAAGAAATAAGAAGAAGAATGAAAAGAGAAGGCAAAGGAAGAAGGCAGAGCAGAGGGAAAGGCAAAAAAAGAATGAGGAGGAGAGGGAAATGGAATTTAACAATCTAATGAAGGATGCTAAGACGGAAACAGACAAGATGTTGTTGGAGCTTATAGCAATGTGAAACAGGGTAAAGCTACTGAAGGAGGCGAAGGCAAATGAATAAGAAGGAGGAAGAAAAGGAACAGAATAAGCCTCAGGATGAGGAAGAAAAGGAAAGGCGAAGGAAGGAGAAGGAGTTTGAGGAAGGTAAGAAAATGCAAAGGAAGGAGAAGGAGGATGAGGAAAAGAAGGAAAGGCAACGGAAAGAGAAGGAGAAGGAGGAACAAAAGGAAAGAGAAAGGAAGAAGCAGGAGGAGGAAGTAGAGGCAAGAAAGAAACAAGATTTGGAAGAGAAAGAAAGGCGGCGGAAGGAGGAGGACGAGAAAAAGAAGGAGAGAAAAAGGAAGGAGAAGGAGGGCGAGAAAAAGAAGGAGAGAGAAAGGAAGGAGAAGGTGGAGCCGGAAGAGAAGGAAAGGGAAAGGCAGTGGGAGGCAGTGGACCAACCAGAAAGGCCTAGGTTGGAGGGAGAACAGAAGAAAAGAGCGACCAAGGTAAATAAATTTGTCCTGTAGCAATTTTGGTATAGCGATTACTGTGTTAGGTATTAATATGTATAGCAATTACTGTGATAGTTTGTGTGCAACCAATATTATTTATAGCGATTAGTAGAATATTATTTATAAGTACAAATTGTACTAATTTACAATTTGTAAGAATAATATGTTATTGTGTGTTACAGGGAGGTTATAGGAGAAGTAGAGCACCAGGTGAAAAGCTCGAAGGTCGGTGTCAATGGCTTGTAGTTCTGTCTTGTTATGGTCAGCTGAGTGCATATCAGAAGAACCGATTACGAAATATGCACTTCGGTGGCCTTTTGGACCAGCAATATTTTGAAACTTGTTGGAATACCATGACCCACCTGGTAAATAAGTTGAATGATAAGACGAACACATTCCAGTTTGATTCTTTTGAGATCACCATGACTCTAGAAGATGTGGTGAGGATCACTGGCCTTAAGTGCGATGGCAGTGTTGTTCTATTACGACATTCAAACTATAACGCAAGGGGAAAATGCATGGTCTTTTTAGGAATGTCGATGGACGAATGGAGTCAATGTATTTCTGGTGGAATCAATTCCATATCAATGAAAGTTTCATTTTTTCGTAATAAATGGGAAGGCCGATCCTCTACTTGTGCATCTGAAATAGCTGACCAAGAGTTGCACGGCTTCCTTCTTTATTTTTTTGGTCTTACTTTATTTTCCGATTGTTCTGGTTCGAGAATAAGTTGCATGTGGCTGCAGTACCTGGCAAACTTAGACGAAGTCGACAACTATGCCTGGGGTGCCGCTATGCTCGCACACTTGTACAGTCAACTCTACCGTGTGAGTAATAGTATGAAAACAGTTGGGAGATTTTGGCCATTTGTTCATGTATTTGTTTATGACATACTTAGTAATTGTAGACTTAGCTCATTGAAGGTTGTAGTGTTACTAATATATTGTTTTTGTTAGGCTTTGGCATGGGAACATATTATCTCATTGCGTTCACGTTGTGGCCCTGTGATTTGTGATTTTCCAAAGATCGGTCGCTGGGCTAGAATAAACGTCACAATTCATAATGCTAAGTCCATTTTAGATGGGCTACAACTAAATAAGGTAAATGTTTTAAAATTGTTTACAATCGGGTCAGCATTTATCATTCAGTATTATAAATCGTTGTAATGTTTATCATTCTTAAGTAATCATCGCTACAGGATTGTCTTCCGTAGTATATATCGTTGTCGCCATATCATTCTTAAGTAAATTGTAATATATTTGTCTCTCGATATTAAAAGGAATTACCAATGTACAGGTTTTGTGGAGACCGTATGGAGATGAGGAGGACGATGACCAAAACCTCGTTGCAGAGGCTGCTAGATTGTCTAACCGCGATTTGTGACTGTTTTGCAATTATGAAGCCAAGTTGCAGCATGGTAGTCGAGTTCTCCTACAATCCGGCTTGGGGTAGTCTATCCCAAATAAGCCTTTGGAAGTGAGAAGGAAGATGAATAGTGGTGGGGGCAGGAACATGAATTGGCGCGAACGCTACAGGGATGAAATATTAATTTGGAGCACAGGTGGTGTCTGTGCCGTATCGTATGATTATAAAGGACGACAATTTGATCCCTTCTATTTTGAAAGGTATTGGGAACCTATGCGGCGAAATTTGAAGATTGAGAAAATTTGGAACTCATGCCTCCCAACTGCCCCCTTTCATATTGCAGCCCAATCTCTACAACCCGTTTGTCGTCTCTCTTCGGTTACAACAACGATTCCCTTAGTAACAAATCGCGATAAAGAGTGAACACTTGCTACAAAAGAGAACATTGTCTCCACCGCAAGGTTCGAACTGATGGAGAGGGAGAATAAGAAATTAAGGACAGATGTAAGCAATATGGGGATACAATTGAACTCAGTGGTAGAGATGATGATCAGTTTTTTTAATAAGATAGACGCAACCAAGAGGCCACTCAGGATAGACAGTCCACCAAGAAAAAGAAAGAGACGAGTCTATCATATTTCATCTGATTCGTCAAGTGCCACAGAATAAACCCTAGGTATTCTTTTTTATCACGATAGGTATTTGTTGTAATTGTATAAGTAATTATCGTAACGTGACATTCTTTTATTGTTTAATTCTTTTTTATTACATCTAACAGACATATTTTGTCTGTAGATCTCGTAAATAAATAAACTTTAATAAAAAATAGATGTCTGTTGTTCAGAAATCGTGGCATTGCCTAACCTCCTTAATTGATTGAAAATCGCAATATAACTCGTCGTTTTTGAATGACAATAGCAATAGATGTCTGATTGGCACGAGTAATATTGTTCACAAATCGCAATATAACTCATCATTTTTTATTGAAAATCGCAGAAAACATGCGATTTATGCGGTCAACATGGTCCCGTAATCGATGTTAGGAAATGATTAAGGTCGTCATCGATATGATAGAGCATTTCTGCTTAGCAATCGTTGTATTTGTCTACGCCTTGATAGAAAATCGCAAAAAGGATTTGCGATGTATGTCATGAACAATAATTGAACGAGTTCTGACATCGTAAATGAAAACAATCAACAGCGATAAGAAATGTTTGTTGTTAAAAAACCGATAAGGAAAGTATGTGGCATGAATATATCGATGTATCCATATATGATAATCAATACAATAATCGTCAAAGATTATACATACCTGGAAACCGGGTTTGGTCAGGTCCGGTCAATCTTTCACTCAACTATTGTTATAATATGCAGTCGAAACGATGGTTTTTTAATTATTTAAAACGCAATCATTTAATTTGCGGGCGGTTTTCGAAAAAGGGTGGCATATGAAACAACATTTTTTTATTTATTTAAAACGCAATCATTTAATTTGCGGGCGGTTTTCGAAAAAGAGCGGCATGTGAAATGACATTTTTTTATTTATTTAAAACGCAATTATTTAATTTGCGGGCGGTTTTTGAAAAAGGGTGGCATGTTAAAGGACGTTTTCTTTATATTTGACTGACGACGTTGATTCCGTAGTTGCGTTGCAAAGGTGGCATCGATATCTTCGTCCAGTCATGGCGCCGAAGAAGAGGACGATGGGAGCAATACCACCAGGCATGTCACCGAAAAAGAGGACGATGGGAGCAATACGACCAGGCATGGCGCCAAAGGAGAGGACGATGGGAGCAATACGACCAGACATGGCGCCGAAGAAGAAGACAACCACATCCATAGGACTAGCACTAGCGCTTAAGGCATATATTTTTTGAACCTCCTGACCGGTTTAGTCAACATTTGCCTTTTTATGTCGTATTTCAATTTGTGTTGTTTACTATAGAAAATAATTTCAATGTTGAATTCTGAATACTACGCTCATGGTGCACTCAGTGCAACATCCACAGACAAGGGTGGGCGATAACGCCCTAAAGAGTTCGTAGATGACATCGAGCAGATACAAGATGAATTTGCAGACGGAAACACTATCAGTAATTTTATACGTATGTAACCACTATCATTTTCTAGGTCATTGATTTGTATGTTTTGAAGTTCATAAACTTTTGCAACTAGACAATGTGTGATTTTGTCAATTATATTCAAAGCAACGCAATGAGCAATACAGTACGCATCATCACCCCTTATTTCATGGTATGTCTGGTCTGCTATTGTTTTATTTGCTTTTATGACTTACTCACGTTTTTTGGTGATTAAATCTTACTATTTCGTGCAACAAATATACGTCCGGCGAAAGCCATACACCAGTGGATTCGTAGATGCACTACCTTGTTGGAATAGCGATGATGAGTGCGTAAACGTTTCAAATTTTGAAAAGGTAAGTGAACAAACCTCTTCTCCAAGATTTAGTCCTAACATCCCCATCACGATATGACTTTGGATTTATAAATTATTGTATCGATTCACAAATTTTACTTCCTTCACTCTGGCAAAATCCCGAATATTGGGTTTTATACGAGATGAATTTACGGGAAAAACAACTATGGTGCTACAACTCATTGGATTGCCATAGTGGTGTAGAACGTGACGCTATACATTTGGTAAGCTTTTGTTCATAGGTGAATCATAGCTATTTGAGGTGGACCGGACTGTACTATATATATTATCCCTTTAAAACAGGCGAGATTCCTAAACGACCTTGTGGATATTGCTATGTGCTGACGATGCTCCTTTACAAAGTAATGGGGTCGATTGTGGCATATTCGTAATAAAGCATATTGAAGCAATATACAATAGAGAAGAACCTTGTTTCGACGATGTATGAGCTTTGTATGCGCTATTATTGGGGATTTCTGTTATATATTGGTTTCACATTACATATTTTATTACAGAAAGATATACCGGAAGTACGCGACGAAATATGGCGAAATTTGATTGAGTTTAAAAAGTCGGCAGACATAAATAATCAGCCAACAACACTACTTACAAAGGAAACAGACGGCACAATCCAGAAAAGTTCACAAGGATGTAAATATATCTGTAACAGATTTTTGAGACTGTCTAAACCAATTTCCGTAGGCAAATTTTATAAGACTACAAATTTTATAAATTTGTCTCCGTTGAAATATAATTTGAACTTTATAAAACACGCTTGTAAATCATTGTACTGCTTCATCTACGAAAATTAAATCTTAACGAGAAATAGTTTTGTGTTGTATGTGCTTAACCAATGCTAGTAATGCTGCTCTTCAGTAATTAAAAATACTGCACAACGAAAGATATTTTGTTATTGTTCTGAAATCTTTGTATAACTCACACTCCGTGAACGAAAATTGCGGAAATAGATTTCCGCCATTTGTGGTCCACAAAGACACGTAATGTTAGCCCTGAACAAATGAAGAAGTATTAATCGATAAGAAAGGTTTGTTTCTCAGAAATCGCTGTATTGCTGAACTTACGAGAATGAAAATCGTAATATATATGCCCCATCGTGAACGAATATAGTGCATAGGTAGATGAGAGTGACTCTGGTCGACCCAATGTCGAGGTGTAAGTCCATAATCTACACCTAAGGCGATTTGTTGGGACGCGGGTGGACGAAGTTGTGGATTTATATAAAACCAAAAAATATTTCTAAAATCAAACCCACACGCTATGTGCTACCGTGATTTGAACTACTATGTCCAATCGCATTGATTAGTTTTGAGAATAGCTCTCTGACATGACATTGTTTAATTTCATTAATGTGGAGTGTATTTTATTTGAGATTTGCTCTGTGTTTATTAAAACTGTCGTATTTATTTGAAAACTAGCGGAGGGTGATAGGACGTTTCATTAATATATGAATGACACATCACACAGGTTAAGGATGTGTTCCACTTTGCTTCGTGAATAAGGAACCGACAAACCGATAATTCCTGCATAAATGACTTATTCTTGAATCGAGTGTATAGGCGGCTTCAACGCAATTGAGGTATCCGTCTAGACTTTTTTCATATGTCTGCAATATCATAATTAAAGGAAACATCGTTTCACAGTCCAAAAAATTTTAAATTATTACACAAGATTTCATGGTAGTAGCAGTGAAGATGATGTTAGACCACCATTTCTGAACATCAAACCTATCTTATCGTTGTGTACTATTTCTAATTACGAAAGCGACATTAATGGCTCTTGTTCACTGCATTCATCACAAATCTCTTCTGCGATTTTTATTCTGTGCGTGTCAGCAATAAAGCGATGTTTAAACATCAAACATTTTCTATCGATGTTGACTATTATCATTTCAAACATTAGAAGCCTTTGTTGATTGCATACATCGCAATCTAATTTTGCGACTGTCAATCATGCGAGTTGAGCGCACATCTTTTATCAATTACAAGCTTTCATTATTTGTGCATGCTTACCGTATAAATCCTATGTTTTCCTTGTGATTTGCATTCAATGACGACGAAGAATATTGCGATTTCAGAACAGCAATTGTTCCTTATCGCTGTTGAGTATTATTATTTTTGGGCGAACATATACATGTTTTTTTAGAACATGCATAAATCATGTTTGTTGTAAGATATGCGCCCATGATAAAGGTCAATAGTGGTAAAATTTGTTTGCTGATCAGGAATCGCTCTTTTGCTGAGACACTTTAAATGCAAACCGCGAAAAAGGATTGAGATTCATCCAGTCAACAACGGCTTCTAATATTTGGTCGAAATATGATAGATTACACACAAGTTGGTTGTATCGTCTCTAAAATCTACTTGAAAGAGACGAACATGAAATTACTCTGGCGTGGTGGGCACAGTTGGTCGTTGCCTTTTAGATCCTCGTGGTGGCTCCGTTAGTTTCTCCTCCGCAATTAGAAAGGCCATCAATTTTTTGCAGAGTTCTTCGCGGAATCCAGGTATATCAACCTGCAAAAACAAATTGTAATGTGGAACCAATAGACATGCATTTAATCCCCAATAACAGAGGCCAAGAAATGGCATACAGTGTCGAAACAGGATTTTGCACCATTGTATATCGCTTCAATGTACTTCATTACAAATACGCCGCAATCAATGCCATTATTTTGTAAAGGAGCATGGTATGTCGTGCGATAGATCCATTCGCTAAGGTCGACTCCCAAAATGCCTTTGACGAAACCGATCGGAGAATAATGCGGTCGAAAGTAAATTCATGACCCCAGTACACGACACGATACTCATATAGATGGAATCTTACGAGATGGGAAATGTCAAGTTGTAAACCACTGTCAACTTCCAACGAATTGTAACACCATAGTTGTTTTTCATGTAAATCCATCACGTATAAGACCCAATGCTTTTTAGATTGCCAGAGTGTAGGAATCAATATCTGCAAATGGATCGTAAAAATGTTGTTAGCACTGTTATGTTGTAACCGTGCACTCTAGGTTTGTTTACTTACTTTTTCACTTGACAAAAGGTCTCTGCAATGATTACCGTTAACCCAAAAAGGTAGGTCGTCTTTAAATCCACTGGAGTATGGCAAACGGCGTAAGATAGTCTGCAAACTGAAACATTGTTAACAGCAATGCTAAAATATGAATCAACTGGACTAAATCAATAACCAAAAGCAACATAAAATACAACTGATATACCATGAAATACGGGCTGACGATGCTTATAGTTTTGCTTGGTGCGTTGCTTTTAATATAACTGACGAAATCGGATATAGTCTGTTTGCAGCAAATATGATGTTGTTAACGTACGTACACATGACTTACGTATATAGACAACTCCTACTAGTTTCATACGAACAAAATTACTGATCATGTTACATTATGTGAATTCATCGTGCATTTGTTTGATGTCCTCCAGGAGTGATTGACTAAGTTTTCGCCCAACTTCGTCGGTGGATGTTCTACTGAAATGAATAAGGACTTTGCAATGAACGGTATTGAAATTACATTATAAAGTACACAACACAAATCGCATAAACGGCATGAAAGAGACGGATTTTGATGAAAATGGAGACGATGTGTAGACAATATACGCATGATTCACCATTGTTGATCGTGTAGCTGTCTTCGTCTGCCTCATCGACCACAATTTGCTATGTAGCTGGTTACATGTTCGAGGGAGGAACTCCAGGTTTATAAAGGAATCGTCGGTTTGACTGTTGCTGGTTCACGAAGTAGAAGATAATCACACCGTCCAGTACTTGTGTGACTATTTATGAGCCAAAAGATCTACTGCTCAACCACCGTGATCAATGAATAATGTACGATCAATCAAAAATTTTTTAATACATCCTTTGTTGTTCGTACGAATCGCATATGTGTATTGCGATTTACATTCAATGACGACGAGGAAAATTGTGATTTATGAACGATTTAGTTACCTTATCGTTGCTGACTATTATCATTCAACGGGGAACATTACCATGTTTTTTTACAGCATATAACCCAAATTAATTTTGCGATTTTCAGTACAGGAGGTGGAGAATTACAGCGATTTGTGAACGTCAATCATTTCGTATAGATCTTTACTTTTATCATTTCCGAAATCGATTCACGCACCACCAACCACGGACCACAAATCGTCACCGACAAATCAAAATCCAGTGATTACGAAAGACTTCCTCGACAAGATCAGTGGACGTCCTAGGAGTTCTGCTGCGGTCCGAATAAGAAGGGAAACCCAATAATTTCTCAGTAAACGACCTCTGCTGGAAACCGACAATGTGAAAATTGGGTCATGCAAAGAGGCATGACCACTTAATTAATAGCCCAAACGAGATTTCTGTGTACCAGTTTTCTCTTGCGAATTCATCAAAGCCTGTCATGAAACACAAAATATAAAACACTGCAATATAAAACTATGTCTTAAGTTTCACAAGAAATGCAAACCTCATCCCAACATTGATTACATACCAAAAGACTTGTAAAACTAAAGCTATCGTTGTCAGAAATCTGGTCGGGAGGAATGAAGGTTAGCACGTTGGGTATTACGTCTTTAGGGTATTGTTGCATGTTGGACATTACACGAGTTAGATATTGACAAGCTTCACGTAATGGGAAGTAATATAATGTCTTACATACATATTCATGAGAAGGGTTTGTTGCTTTTGATTAGAGGTTGGCTGTTTCTTAGACCTTTTCTTGCCAACCAATTCTAGTGCACCCTTTGTCCTCCTACGACTGCGATCAGAGGGAGGTTTTCTTTTGATACCCTTCGCTTCATGAATATATCCATCATAATTAACAACGTTCACTACCGACTTGTTGAAGATGATGTTTAGGCTACGCCGCAACTTCTCAGGAGTGTCGAGCGAAGCATGATTTTCACCTATGTTGTTCGATCCCATTATCTTCGACTGGTATTCATTCGCTGCAATGGACTGAAGGTTAATTAACTGCACGTTTTCAAGTAACTCCCTTGGCGCTTTTCTCATGCATACATAGCGTTCTTCACTTCTCAATATCAAATCAGCAACATGCATAAATGACCTACATAGTTGTTGGTAACAGAAGGCTATGTGGCACTTCTCGTCGACACCAGGTTTACTCACATTGTCCATATCAAGCATTTCAATCTTTGCTTGTCTTCTCCATCTTCGCATTACATAAGACTCTGGTATTTCTTGTATCTTCTCTTGATTAAGTGCCTTTAATGCATGACAACATAAAATACTTTTAAATTGATACATTTTGCATGAACATTCAACTCGTCCATTGTCCACATTGTACTTGACATGTGCTTCTTGCCTTTTGTGGTGCTTTTCGCCCTCCCATAAAATACAGTATTTGTGCATATTCTCAGTTTACACGGGTCCTTCAATATTGCAATTCATGACATGAAACACCTCTTTCTTGATCCATTCAAATACAGTTAGTGTATACAGATCTGCAGATCACATCAATATTTTCATGCCAAAAGTTAGAGGTCGTGTATTGAAGCATTTCGCATCTTGTTCAAGCTCATTCTATCTTAGACCGTCTATAAATAATTCATATTGTTCCATGAAGTGAAACATTGTTAAATATGAATACAGGGTTTTCTTCAAAGTGGCATGCATAGATTCAGCTCTTTGTGTGTTTATCATACCAGCACAAAAGTATTGTCTTCCATATGCCAATGCCCACTTCTCTTTTTCTGCATATAAATTTTGTAACCACAGACAATCTTCAAGGTCGTATGTCTGAATCATTTCCTCCCAATCAGACATAAAGGTGATCTCGTCTAAGCTCTCAAGCACACACCTAGTAAACTTTTTATCAAACCATGTCTTCTGATTAAATATGTGTCTTATGTTTTTTGCTGCATTTTGAAAGATATGCCACAAACATAGCTGATGATATGCATCTGGCCACACATGAAGCACTGCAGCCGCAATTGCATGATCACCATCTGTAAGTATAGCTCCAGGTTGCTTCTCGTTCATTTTCTGTGTAAATACTCTGAACAACCACTCAAAGCTTTCCTTGGTCTGATCATACAAAAAGGCGTCGCCTAATATACAACTCTATGAGTGATGGTTCACTCCGACAAACTGCGCAAATGGCCATTGTTCAGTATTAATCTTTACTGTAGTATCAAATACAAGCACATCATTGAAGCATTCATAATCTACACTTGACTTTGAATCGGCCCAAAACATATTCACAGCATATCCATCTTCATCCAGTTGAATTGCACTAAAGAAACCAGGGTCATTGCTTGATTTCTTCTGTAAGTAATCAACCAAATAACATATTTCTCCATTCTTCATGTTATCATTCCTCTTCCTTCTCAAGTGGTTTCTTAGATCCAAAGGTGTGAATGGCACATTATTGCGACCATCGTCTATGTGGGCAAAAAAAATGTATGTCTTCCTTGGTGCAATGCTAGGGCTATCGACTATTTCAGCCATTGCAGCATGCGCTACAGTTACTTTACGATGTGACCTTAACATAGGAGTCATAAATGATGCAGATAAATCATGATTATGATCACTGATTAAAGTATGAACTAGAAATTTCTCATTCGGATGTCTTCTCAAACCCATTCTAGCTTGACATCCTGTAAACACCACAAATTTTCCAAAAAACCCAAAAATTCGTTCCTTGCCCCTACTCACATTCTCTGAATAAACGGTTCAATTTCTAATAAAAAATTTCCATTCATTTCGCGGATTCTCTAGAGTCCAAACTCATTTTTTATTCCTAACCCATTTTCTGAAGGATTTTTCAAGGAACACCGTTAAAATTCTCAGAAGCCCCTCTTTTGTAAATATTCCTCGAAAAATTCTAAAAATAGTTTAATCTCTCATTTTCCTTAATTCTAGAGTTTATTCTCAAAAAATACAAAAAAAAATGTAGAAAATTTCAAGAAAAGAACAAAAAATAGGAAAATCAATAAGAAAATACAAAAAAATAAAGTTCTTAAAAACCACCATTTTGAAAAATATCCTTTTGATAAAATCCATTTTGAAAAAGCCTCGTTTTAGAAATTTTGATAAATTGAAGGGTGTCCCTGAAAAAAGAAAAAAAGGAGAGAAAACCCTAAATCGGTTTTCTCAAGAGATGTCTCTCCCTCTTTCTCCCGTATGCTTACCCTCTCGCAAGCCCTCTCGATCCTCCATCACCCTTCGATCATTTCCACCCTCGATCCATAATCGTTGCTCCCCTTCTCGAACCTCCTTCTCCCCCTTTAAAAGAGGCACGCAGAGGACCCCATGGCTCATCCGTTATCACCCCTCCATCCACGCCTCTCCTTCCTTCTCTCATTTGCCCTCTCTCCTTCTGTTTCCTTCCCATTATTTCCTTGAGTTTCTTCCATCTGACGGAAGGAAACCAACTATTCTAAAGCATCTGCATTTACAGGTAAGTAAATCTTTCCCCTCTATTTTTTTTAGAAATTCCCCTTTTCCTCTATAGCATTGCCTGCTTTTCCTTTTTTTCAAAGCCTACAGTGGGATCGGCCTGCATATAGCGGTGTCGACCCACCTCTGCTATAGCAATTGGAATATTTCATTCCAACACAATTTTCTTTTCGTTTTTTTTTCTTTTCTTTTCTTTTTTTTTAATCTATGTTTTGATCTTCTGTTTTAGCTTGCGTTCTGCAAGCGAGAGATCTGTTATCACCTTCTTTCTTCTTTTGCACTTCGATTTCCTTCCCTTTGTTATGATTTGTATTTCAATGATGGGGTGATTTGTATTTTCAGAAATGTTAGTCTTGTGATTCGTGTTCTATAGACATCATTCAGTTCTTATTTATTTTCTTTTTTTCCGTGAAACTGTAATATGTACATATCCTGTTCCTTTTCTTATTTTGGTGTTTATGTTTGATTATTTGTTCGCAATTTTGATCCCCAGTCTTGATGATATCTGGTTATATATTGTTTACTACATTCGATGTATTTCCCTGTTAGTGGCATTTCCCTTATTTCTTGGTGTTTTACGGCATCTTCTCTCAAACGTGAGAGGTATCTCTGCGTGATCCATATTTAGCCTTTATCCATTAATATCACTGTTAACTTTATATGCATCACCCATTAACATATCTCTTTTCCGCTCATACAGTTTAGTTTCTGCTTGATCTAAGCTTTTCCATGAATTTTCTGTTGCAATCTATGTTTTTCATATTACATTATCACATTCTACTCATCTCATCCATGGTATTGATATCTCTGAACTCCTTGTGTTTCTAATTGTTAATATTCATTTCATGATCTTCTTTTCTTTTATTCCCGCATGTTGTTCTGGTTCACCTACTACATTTATTTCAATTCTAGTTGAATAATTAATGTCCCTGCTCTTGATCCAGCGTAGTCTTCTACAACTCCCCAATCTTCATAACTGTGTGTCCTGAATCAATATATAGTATCGTCTATCAATAGGGTATCTTAGACAGATGTCCAGCTACACCATCAGAGGTGTTTAATGGGAGTTTCAAGACTTTAGAGTGTAGCATTGTAGTCGCCCTCCACCCTCAAGTGGTAGGATCTACCCAAATATCCCAGGTGAAGGGGCGTAACAAACCCAGGAAGCGTAGGCCTAAACCCAGCATCCATACCAGAATTCCAAGGGGGTCTCAAAGAAACCCTGCCGCAGCATCATTTGAAGTTGTCTAGAGTTGGCTGGCAAATTTAGGTGTTCAGGAAATCAATTTATTTTGGGTAACCCACCCATTGCATGATCAGCTTGCTGCCATTGAGAGCAGGTCACTAACCCACAACGTTACGTTGATATGTGACCAGTTGTTCATCACGTATCTTGAACCAAGATCAACCAGGCGTTAGAAGTTTAAACCCATCAACCAGAAGAAAAATCACCTTTGATTTGCTTGATCTGCTGTGAAGTACCTCAAAGCACTGTGTAAAGTCGATTCATGGTATAACATAGTCACTAAAAAAAAAAAACTTGGCAAAGAAACTTATTTGCTTATTAATTCAGTGTTGATATGCGTTGCAGTATTGAATCTTTGTTGCTAAGATCAATATATTGGTTGGGATTATCTTGTTGTGATGAGATATTATAAGGTTGTACAAAATCCACTGATTAACTGGCTAAAATCAATGGTTAAAGATTCAAAATCCACCTACTAACCCCATTGCAACCCGTCTTGCCAATACTGTTATAAAATTGACCTCTGATTTATTGATCTACTGTATTGTGGTAGAAAGTGAAGGGCCATTTTGCTGCACATTATTAGTAATTTACAGATAACACCAGTCCACAGCAGGTTTGACACTTCCCAGAATTCACTTTTTATTGCTCGTTTGGCTCAATATGAATTCCCATCTTGAATTTGCTGTAACATTTTATTCACCTTGATTTGATGAAGAGAAGGTTGGTTTTACTGCAAAATTAGGTTGATACCCGTCATGGAATCTGCTGAAGCTATCGTCAATCAAGAATGTTTGGTATTATCTGCTATGATTTTCTGTGATTTCCTGTGTTTTTTTTTTTACAGCATAGTAGCTCCATGGCTGCTGTAATCTCTTGTGTGTTCATGGCATAGTAGCTAAGGAAATCACTGCAAGCTCCTGCATATGTATATACCCATAATCCCATAATCACCATTTGCCCTTTCCCCTATTATCGCTACAGTGCTGTTTGCAGCAACCTGAGTGTATCTTGTTCCCCTACAACGGAATCCTTATGTCCAGCTCCAAACGTACCCATGCCTTGTACTAACATCACTACCTGCATGCTTTCTCAACTAATCCCCCTCTCCCTTTGCACATCAACCACCTATTTCAATATTCATCGCTGCATCCCACATATCCACCATATCCAACTTCCCATTGACACTATACCCTCCACCACAACCTTCAGTGTCCCGCCCCATCTACTGCGACCTCCCAATTTACTTAATCCACTTCCAGCATAACCCACTGTTACACAGCAGTATACACTAGCCATCCACCAGCATACAGCAGCAACTTGTTGTGTAACTACAACATTCCCTGTATTCCATGTTCTTCCGGCACTGATGGTACTTTCACCTTTGCGGCATGTGAATGTCATTTAGCTCCCATTGCACTTAGCTCCCCCCCCCCCCCCCCCCATTGCTATTACTATTTTCCCCTTTCATCCATACTAAAACACTTGCATCACTCACCTTCCAGCAACAACCTGCTATTTATCCCCTTCAGCCCCTACAAACACCATTAACCTCCAACCTCCACAGCACCAGTTGTTGTCTTCATTCACCTTCATCAAAACCACTAGTTCACATTTCACCCATCCTCTACTTCAATGCATGCCGCCACTACATCTGTGCACATTCCATCTGCTGCCAACCTCACCACCAGTGTGTAAACTTGCAACACTTCAGCATAATTACCACATCAGCACCCACACCTTTGTCATATATCTTCACTAACTATACAGCAACATCCTGTTTTTAACATCCATAGCATTCTACCTCACACCTGTAGGTTACTAACAACCTATACCACTTCCCTGTACACACCTACTCATTACCCTCACCACTTACTTTTGCACCTACACAACATGTCCATTTATTGCCACCTCTTGATAGCATCTCCCTGTCTTTTCCACGATCACAATGTCTTTTTCATAAACACCCAGCATACCTTCCACCTATAGTAGCTGCAATACACTTACCAGCACTCTCACAATAGCCAAAACACTTCCATTTGCCTACAGCTAACAGCACCTCTGATCAATATTTATGCCTTTCACCCAATTACCATTTACTGTAGTCTGTCTCTTCATTATCATTCATATCCAACACTTTCATCTGTTGTTTTCATTTTCCTGCATTTTACTTCATTATCATTCATATTCACCTGTTTTCATACTCACTCAATTAACCATTTACAAGTGTCATGCATGCATTTTTAGTTTATATGCAACACATAGGTGTTGATTACCTATGCATCTCTTATCAACTCATGCATAATTCTCAAATGTTACCTATGCATTTTTCCATTAACTCATATGTTGCATTTAGGTACTATAGGTGCATTTTCCCATTTGTTCATGTATTACACCCCATATATATTTTCTGATTTGGCATACACATCCTCCAGTGCTTTCTTATATGCATTTCTCATGTAAAATGAGAATAGTATTTTGTTTACGCATTCTCAATTAGAATTGGCATAACCATTTGCATTTGCATTTTCAACCTCATTTCTTCCATTTTCTTTTATCTTTGCATTGTGATAACTTTGTTTTACAGGAATATGTAAAAGGCTCGAATTTCTTTCTTAGATTAGGAATTTTTCTTATAAATTCAATTCAACCTTAATAGTTAGATATTAATGAGAATTTTATCTTTCCTGCATTAGATTAGAATGAATGAGCATGTAAATATCATGAATTATTCATTGCTATACCATTCTTCTCTTTTATTTCAAATTCTCACGAATGGGAACACGAATGGCACGTGCACCACACTGGATGATTTGCATCAATGGCCATAGTCAGGATGTGAACAAGACTTAAGATTTTCATCTCTTTTAGAATAACACTGGATCCTTTTCAAAATCCATCATATTTTCTTTAAATATTTTTTTCTCTTTTATAAGAGTTTAGTTTAAAATTAATTCAATACATATATCAATGGCCATAGTCAAGATATATTGATAATTAATTTCATTTTAAACTTTATAAAAGCACCAAAATATATTTTATTCTTCACCTGAATTCAAACATGATTGTTATATAATATACTCAATGACCATAGTCAGGGATATATTATATCTTCAATTTTATTTGCATTCACTTAAAGAATGAAATATGATTTTTAAAATCTAATTTTACATTCTTTTAGATTCATTCATCATATAAGATAGAACTGCATCATATTTTCAAAATTCCCTTTCAAAACCCAAGTGATCTTGAATATCTTTCTTTAAGTTTCTATTTCAATTTCAAATTCTATCTCATTTCCAAAATCCAAAATTCGATTTCAAAGTCCAAATTGACTTTAAACTTCCAAATTCATGTTGTATTCAAAACTTCAATTTCCAAATCAAAATTCAAAGTTCAATTTAACTTTGAAGTTTTTGATTCATCTTCTGACTCAAAATCAAGTTTATTTTCTTATCTTCAAATTCAAAACCAAAGTTTTGAGATTGATTCTGAATCTCAGAATTTGACCCTTCTTAAATTTTAAATCTGGGTTTTCAAAACCCAGACCCCTCTTCAAAAGTCCCATTTGGACTTTCAAAATCCAAATCCAAAGTTAGAACCGAATTTGGATCCAGATTTCCAAAAGCAATCTCCATCTTGGATCTCAAACTTCAAATCCAAATTCCATTTTAGGATCCAGAATCCAACTTCATATTGGATCTCAGACTTCATATCCAAATTTCATTTTAGGATCCAGAATCTAACTCCATCTTGGATCTCAGACTTCATATCCAAATTCCATTTTAGGATCAAGTATCCAATTCCATCTTGGATCTCAGACTTCAGATCCAAAATTCCATTCCAAATTTCGAATCCAAATCCATTTAAGATGCCAAATTCCAAAATCCAAGTTTATCTTGATTTCCAAATTCCAAAAACCAATTCCATTTCTCTTAAATTTTGGATTCCTTAAAATCTCATTTTGATTTCATACTTCAAATCTGGAATTCAACTGCATTTCAAACATTCACCCGGGTTCAAAATTCTAAATTCAAAGCCCATCTCTGACTTTGAAAACTTCATTTCTTTCATCATAGCTTCAAATCATTCTTTTCAAAATCCAGATTTATCTTCCCAAAACTCTGACTATTTCAAAGACTTAGAACTTCAAAATATCTTTTCTCGATCTATCTCAAAGCTCTAAGTCAGATTCAACCATTCAGAAAGCATTTCTTTATTCCATCATCACATTTTTACTTAGAAAATTCCATATTTCCAAAATCATTCTTTTCAAAAGAGCATATATCCTTGCATTTGCACAAGCATGATTCTTTGTGCATCTAGACTTAGAATAAATTCTTAGATAATCTTTTAGCAAAGCAAAGAGGCATAAATTTGATCCTTGGTTTGATTACCCCTGGTAAAGGCGCCAAGAACGGTCGAACCTCGTACCGATGAGCGAATCCCGTCTCCCGATTTTCCCGCAAATATTTTAAAACGGAGGCGAGTAATTTTCTAAATATTTTCAAAATTAAGGTCAAGTGAGACCCTCGCAAAAGGGTTCTTCTCTCTCTTCTTCCTTTTCTCATTCTCTCTTCTTTTCTATCTTTTATTCTCCTTTAAAAAGGGAACAGAGGTTAGAAAGGAAAAAGAGAAGGAAGAGAGAGAAATACCAAGAGAGAAAAAAATTTGCGATGATCACAGTTTTGGCAACCAAGATGGGACTCGTCTTCGTCTGGTCGAATTTTTGACTTTTGCTTTGCTTTGATATTATCTAAGTCTTTATTCTTCAAAATGTCAGCTTCATTTCCATGCAAACTTTAGGAGCCTAGACTCTGTCCTAAGCTGACAAAATACATATAGGATTTAAGTATGGTTTGGTAGGACCATATTGAGGAGATTATTTCATGCTCACATTAGACTTAGGTCTGAAATACAACTCTCCTCAATGCTAGGGATTGAATGTAAAACAATGTATGGAAGTGTATGCTTCTCTTCATTTTAAATCTATCTCTTTAGGACTTGCATTAGAGCCATCTGATTTCTTCCATGTTGAACATATTTTTGAAAACCTCCTGACCTATATTGTCCCGGTCTTCACGTTGTTGGGCTGTCTCACTGAACCATAGTCCGGGAGAGAGTCTCACAACAGGACCACTTATTTGGGTTCGCGCCCCCCTACCACGTACCTAAGGGCCATAGTCCGAGGTATATCGGTAGGTGCTCAAGGATGTTGAGAAGTCATTACCTTAGAACCGAAGAAATATTCTTATGCCACGTACTTCGAGCTTCAGCTTGAGTATATCGGTGTATCTTGATTGGAATCAGATGATCTGAACCTTAGAGTTAAGATTAAGGTCCTACGAGCCATTTTAAATATTGCATTTAGAGTCAGCTTATAGGGAATGTTATTTTGTGCATCATTGCTTGTATAAATTGATTCTTTGTAGATATTATGTTGAAAATTTCTTATTTTTCAAAAACCCTGGATGTTTATTTCATAAAAATTCTTTTATTTTCTCAAAACCAGGATTGTATATTTCTTATTTCTTTATTCTTTCATTTCTTAAACCCTGTACATGTCTTTTAAGTTTTTCCTATCTTTCAAAAAGTCCAGGCGTATTTCCTTCTTTTCTTCTGATTTATTTAATTCTTTTAATCCTGCCTGCAAATTCTTCAAAATTTTAAATCTTTGCCATCTATTTTCAAAATTCTTCTTTCTTCATATCTGCCAGGGTATTTTTCGATTCTATTTCAAAATTTCCTGTTTACCTTTTCGTAAATGAAATCTCTTTTTGTCAAGAGATATTATTTTCAAAAATAGCTTTTTCCTTCTAATTGTCTATTCCCTCTCACGGAGTAACCACGCAATTGTCACAAACTCTGTGACGACTCAATCCCTGGTAATGGGATATCATTTTGTCGACCTAATTCCTTCTTTTGTCTTCAAAATTCTTTCTTCTAAATATCCCATTTTTAAAGTTCTCATATTTTTCTCAAAAAGCATTCTTCAAATATTATTCTTCCTTCCCAGTTATGCTGGGGCATTTTATATATATATATATATATATATATATATATATATATATATATATATATATATATATATATATATATATATATATATTCATTTTTCGAAAACCTGTTTGCAGGCAGGGTCAAATAAACTCTTTTCTTTTCTCAATTTTATCAATTTTCACTAATCTTTTGTTAATCTTACCGATTTTTTTCATCTTCATCAAATGTTATCAGTTTTTATTGATTCATTATTGATTTTATTAATTTTATTGTCAAAACTTATTTCAATTACCCTTTCAAGTTAAGGGATAAACCTGATGCCTCCTTTCCATGAGGTATTCCTTTTTTCCTTCTGAATTTCCCACTCAGATTAAGGGATAAACCTGAATTTCCCGCTCAGGTTAAGGGATAAACCTGAATCTCGTCCTACGAGGTCCTTCTTCCTTCAGGATAAGGGATAGTCCTGAAGTCTTTCATCATCTTCCAAGTATCCTCAGATCTTTGTCAATTCTTTATTAATCCTTATTTTTTTATCAATTTTATCAATTCTATTGATTCTTTATCATTTTTCAATTCTTTTAAATCTTTATCAACATTTTTTAAAATCTTGTCAAATTTGTCAATTTTATTCTTTTCCCTTTCAGGATAAGGGATAAACCTGAATCTTCTTCCAAAATGTCTTTAATTTTCATCAATTCTTAATTTTATTTCTATCTTTTCCTTTCAAGATTCAGGTTACGACTCGGGTCTCCTTCCTTTTTATCTTTTCTTTTGAAGTTTCGAGTTCCGACTCGAGCTTCCCTTTGGTTCTAATGCTCGCATTAGACCAATCATTTTTTTTTATCTTTTTCTTTTAAAGATTCGGGTTCCGACTCGGGTCTTCCTTTTTATCTTTCTTTTGAAGTTTCGAGTTCCGACTCGAGCTTCCCTTTGGTTCTAATGCTCGCATTAGACCAATCGTTTTCTTTTATCTTTTTCTTTTAAAGATTCGAGTTCTGACTCGGGTCTTCCTTTTACCTTTTCTTTTGAAGTTTCGAGTTCCGACTCAGGCTTCCCTTTGATTCTAATTGGACCAATTGTTTTCTTTTATCTTTTCCTTTTAAAGATTCGGGTTCCGACTCGGGTCTTCCTTTTATCTTTTCTTTTGAAGTTTCGAGTTCTGACTCGGGCTTCCCTTTGGTTTTAATGCTCGCATTGGACCAATCGTTTTCTTTTATCTTTTCCTTTTAAGATTCGGGTTTCAACTCGGGACTTTCTTTTATCTTTTCTTTTGAAGTTTCGAGTTCCGACTCGAGCTTCCCTTTGGTTCTAATGCTCTTATTGGACCAATCGTTTTCTTTTATCTTTTATCTTTTCATTTTAAGATTTAGGTTCCGACTCGGGTCTTTCCCTTTATCTTTTCGTTTGAAGTTCTGAGTTCCAACTTGAACTTCTTTTTGGATCCAATGCTCGTGTTGGAACTAATCGTTGCTTCGAAAATTCAAGTTCTCAAACTCAATTTTCTCTTTTATCTTTTATTTTGAAGATCCGGGTTCCGACTCGAGTTTTTCCCTTTATATATCCTGTCTTCCTTTTAAATATCCAAGTTTTAACTCAGATTCTTATCTCCTTTTCAAAAACCCAACTCTCAGGTTGGTCCATCCATCTTTTTAAATATCTGAGTTCCAACTCGGACTCTTTTTCAAAAACCCAACTTTCAGGTTGGTCCATCCATCTTTTTAAATATCCGAGTTCCGACTCGGACTCTTTCAAAAACCCAACTCTCAGGTTGGTCCATCCATCTTTTTAAATATCTGAGTTCTAACTCAGATTCTTTTTCAAAATCTCAATTGTTAAGTTGGACCTTCTTCCAAAAAATTCAGCCTTCTGGCTGATCCCTTACAAGTTTCAAACTTCAGGTTTATTCTCTTCAAAATTCTTTCTTTCTCCTTTAGGTTAAGGGATAAACCTGAGTTTCCCGTTCAGGATAAGGGATAATCCTGAAACCATTCATAGAAGCTGCGCAGCCTTCTATAATGATCCTTCTAAATCCAGTCTAACACTGGTCCTTCATCAAATCAAATTCTTGCACTGGTCCTTCATCTAAACCAATTCTCACATTGGTCCTTCCAAACCCAGACCAACACTGGTCCTTCATCCAAATCCTTCCAAATTCCAATTTCTCACAAATTGGTCCTTCAAAATTCTAGTTTTACAATGGTCCTTCAAAATTCCAATGTTTACATTGGTCCTTCCAAATTCCAATTTCTCACAAAATTGGTCCTTCAAAATTCCAATGTTTACATTGGTCCTTCCAAATTCCAATTTCTCACAAATTGGTCCTTCAAAAATCCAGTTTTACACTGGTCCTTCCAAATTCCAATTTCTCAAATTGGTCCTTCAAAATTTCAGTTTTACACTGGTCCTTCAAAATTCCAATGTTTACATTGGTCCTTCCAAATTTCAATTTTCACAAATTGGTCCTTCAAAATTCCAGTTTTACACTGGTCCTTCCAAATTCCAATTTCTTACAAATTGGTCCTTCGAATTCCAAAGTGTACACTAGTCCTTCAAAATTCCAATGTGTACATTGGTCCTTTAAAACTCTAAATTTTCTCAAAATTGACCCTTTAAATTTCAGTCCTTCAAGATTCCAATGTGTACATTGATCCTACAAAATTGATTCTTCAAAACTCTAAATTTTTCTCAAATTCATCCTCCAGAATTCCAGTTTAACACTGGTCCTTTACCAAAATCTTTTTGCCAAAAATTCCTTTACCAAAATCCTTCTAAAATTCCAGTTTAAACACTGGTCCTTTAGCAAATTCTTTTACCCAGGTTCTTTTCCAAAATTCTTTACTTAACCTCATTTTTTAGTTTGTCCTGCCAAATTCAGTTCCTATTTTTCAATCCTCACATTATTTCTCTAAAGTGTCAGCTCGAGGTCCTATCAAATTCTATATTGAGTGATTATTTCACCAAGGATTCTCGAAAACTTTGCCAATCTGCTGAAAATATATGTTGATTCCAATATTTTACTGCACAAAAAAATCACCTCAGATCACCCCTAGTATTCTTCTCAAAAGGGTGAAGCTTCTTTGCGAAAAAGAGTAAAATTCAAATCTTCTCTCTGTTGGTCAACCAAGAGGATGTAAGAAATATCCTTGGTATGATTAGCGAAAGAAATATTCAATGATGTTGAAAAGCTGGAAGTGAATCGATCTTTATCATAGCTATGGCGCATGTTTAAAGACGATTTTCTGGTAATCAGGCAGTGGAAATATCCTGAGCGATAAAAAAAATCCACTCAATCCATATCTCCTCATTCATCCATTTAAGCTTCAATCAAATATCCGCAAAGGGGATCTCTCAATTGTTGTCAAGTTGAAGACGAATATGCAAGTTCAACCCCCGGAGCCAAAGAAGATTCAGATCATCTTCAAGATGAAGGAGTTTGTGATAGATCCTTCCAAGGAACGTTCAGATCACCATCAAGATGAAGGCGACTGCGCTGAGCCTCCTGAAAAACCCTAAAAGATATTTGATTGCCGCTACTATCTAGAAATTTTTACAACTGAGCCAATATAATTCCTGAGAAAAAGGAGGATCGGAGCATGTTCTTTTCTTGAAATTTTCTACATTTTTTTTGTATTTTTGAGAATAAACTCTAGAATTAGGGAAAATGAGAGATTAAACTATTTTTGGAATTTTTTGAGGAATATTTACAAAATAGGGGCTTTCAGAGAATTTTAACGTAGTTCCTTAAAAAATCCTTCAGAAAATGGGTTAGGAATAAAAAATGAGTTTGGATTCCAGCAAATCTGAGAAATGAATGGAATTTTTGATTAAAAATTGACCCGTTTATTCAGAGAATGTGAGTCGGGGCAAAGAAGGAATTTTTGGGTTTTTTGGAAAATTTGGGGTGTTTACAGATGCCCCTCTTTGCTACTAAGCCGGTTATAAGCCGAGCTTAGCGGCAAATAAGACACGCCAAAATTTCTTTAAAAATGCCCCAGTCAGAAGGTCTGAACTGGGTGTAGAAGAATTTTTGATAAAATCCATTTTAAAAAAGCCACATTTTGGAAATTTCGATAAATTGAAGGGTGTCCCTGAAAAAAGAAAAAAAGGAGAGAAAACTCTAAATCGGTTTTCTCAAGAGATGTCTCTCCCTCTTTCTCTCGTATGCTTACCCTCTCGCAAGCCCTCTCGATCCTCCATCGCCCTTCGATCATTTCCACCCTCGATTCATAATCGTTGCTCCCCTTCTCGAACCTCCTTCTCCCCCTTTAAAAGAGGCACGCAGAGGACCCCATGGCTCATCCGTTATCACCCCTCCATCCATGCCTCTCTTTCCTTCTCTCATTTGCCTTCTCTCCTTCTGTTTCCTTTCCATTATTTCCTTGAGTTTCTTCCATCTGACGGAAGGAAACCAACTATTCTAAAGCATCTGCATTTACAGGTAAGTAAATCTTTCCCCTCTGTTTTTTTTAGAAATTCCCCTTTTCCTCTATAGCATTGCCTGCTTTTCCTTTTTTTCAAAGCCTACGGTGGGATCGGCCTGCATATAGCAGTGTCGACCCACCTCTGCTATAGCAATTGGAATATTTCATTCCAACACAATTTTCTTTTCGTTTTTTTTTTCTTTTCTTTTCTTTTTTTTTAATCTATGTTTTGACCTTCTATTTTAGCTTGCGTTCTGCAAGCGAGAGATCTGTTATCACCTTCTTTCTTCTTTTGCACTTCGATTTCCTTCCCTTTGTTATGATTTGTATTTCAATGATGGGGTGATTTGTATTTTCAGAAATGTTAGTCTTGTGATTCGTGTTCTATAGACATCATTCAGTTCTTATTTATTTTCTTTTTTTCCGTGAAACTGTAATATGTACATATCCTGTTCCTTTTCTTATTTTGGTGTTTATGTTTGATTATTTGTTCGCAATTTTGATCCCCAGTCTTGATGATATCTGGTTATATATTGTTTACTACATTCGATGTATTTCCCTGTTAGTGGCATTTCCCTTATTTCTTGGTGTTTTACGGCATCTTCTCTCAAACGTGAGAGGTATCTCTGCGTGATCCATATTTAGCCTTTATCCATTAATATCAC
Organism: Nuphar pumila; assembly: GCF_984573655.1. NCBI lineage: Eukaryota > Viridiplantae > Streptophyta > Magnoliopsida > Nymphaeales > Nymphaeaceae > Nuphar > Nuphar pumila. The sequence goes on along the minus strand of NC_143263.1, from coordinate 47,458,934 downwards.
TGTTAACTTTATATGCATCACCCATTAACATATCTCTTTTCCGCTCATACAGTTTAGTTTCTGCTTGATCTAAGCTTTTCCATGAATTTTCTGTTGCAATCTATGTTTTTCATATTACATTATCACATTCTACTCATCTCATCCATGGTATTGATATCTCTGAACTCCTTGTGTTTCTAATTGTTAATATTCATTTCATGATCTTCTTTTCTTTTATTCCCGCATGTTGTTCTGGTTCACCTACTACATTTATTTCAATTCTAGTTGAATAATTAATGTCCCTGCTCTTGATCCAGCGTAGTCTTCTACAACTCCCCAATCTTCATAACTGTGTGTCCTGAATCAATATATAGTATCGTCTATCAATAGGGTATCTTAGACAGATGTCCAGCTACACCATCAGAGGTGTTTAATGGGAGTTTCAAGACTTTAGAGTGTAGCATTGTAGTCGCCCTCCACCCTCAAGTGGTAGGATCTACCCAAATATCCCAGGTGAAGGGGCGTAACAAACCCAGGAAGCGTAGGCCTAAACCCAGCATCCATACCAGAATTCCAAGGGGGTCTCAAAGAAACCCTGCCGCAGCATCATTTGAAGTTGTCTAGAGTTGGCTGGCAAATTTAGGTGTTCAGGAAATCAATTTATTTTGGGTAACCCACCCATTGCATGATCAGCTTGCTGCCATTGAGAGCAGGTCACTAACCCACAACGTTACGTTGATATGTGACCAGTTGTTCATCACGTATCTTGAACCAAGATCAACCAGGCGTTAGAAGTTTAAACCCATCAACCAGAAGAAAAATCACCTTTGATTTGCTTGATCTGCTGTGAAGTACCTCAAAGCACTGTGTAAAGTCGATTCATGGTATAACATAGTCACTAAAAAAAAAACTTGGCAAAGAAACTTATTTGCTTATTAATTCAGTGTTGATATGCGTTGCAGTATTGAATCTTTGTTGCTAAGATCAATATATTGGTTGGGATTATCTTGTTGTGATGAGATATTATAAGGTTGTACAAAATCCACTGATTAACTGGCTAAAATCAATGGTTAAAGATTCAAAATCCACCTACTAACCCCATTGCAACCCGTCTTGCCAATACTGTTATAAAATCGACCTCTGATTTATTGATCTACTGTATTGTGGTAGAAAGTGAAGGGCCATTTTGCTGCACATTATTAGTAATTTACAGATAACACCAGTCCACAGCAGGTTTGACACTTCCCAGAATTCACTTTTTATTGCTCGTTTGGCTCAATATGAATTCCCATCTTGAATTTGCAGTAACATTTTATTCACCTTGATTTGATGAAGAGAAGGTTGGTTTTACTGCAAAATTAGGTTGATACCCGTCATGGAATCTGCTGAAGCTATCGTCAATCAAGAATGTTTGGTATTATCTGCTATGATTTTCTGTGATTTCCTGTGTTTTTTTTTTACAGCATAGTAGCTCCATGGCTGCTGTAATCTCTTGTGTGTTCATGGCATAGTAGCTAAGGAAATCACTGCAAGCTCCTGCATATGTATATACCCATAATCCCACAATCACCATTTGCCCTTTCCCCTATTATCGCTACAGTGCTGTTTGCAGCAACCTGAGTGTATCTTGTTCCCCTACAACGGAATCCTTATGTCCAGCTCCAAACGTACCCATGCCTTGTACTAACATCACTACCTGCATGCTTTCTCAACTAATTTCCCTCTCCCTTTGCACATCAACCACCTATTTCAATATTCATCGCTGCATCCCACATATCCACCATATCCAACTTCCCATTGACACTATACCCTCCACCACAACCTTCAGTGTCCCGCCCCATCTACTGCGACCTCCCAATTTACTTAATCCACTTCCAGCATAACCCACTGTTACACAGCAGTATACACTAGCCATCCACCAGCATACAGCAGCAACTTGTTGTGTAACTACAACATTCCCTGTATTCCATGTTCTTCCGGCACTGATGGTACTTTCACCTTTGCGGCATGTGAATGTCATTTAGCTCCCATTGCACTTAGCTCCCCCCCCCCCCCCATTGCTATTACTATTTTCCCCTTTCATCCATACTAAAACACTTGCATCACTCACCTTCCAGCAACAACCTGCTATTTATCCCCTTCAGCCCCTACAAACACCATTAACCTCCAACCTCCACAGCACCAGTTGTTGTCTTCATTCGCCTTCATCAAAACCACTAGTTCACATTTCACCCATCCTCTACTTCAATGCATGCCGCCACTACATCTGTGCACATTCCATCTGCTGCCAACCTCACCACCAGTGTGTAAACTTGCAACACTTCAGCATAATTACCACATCAGCACCCACACCTTTGTCATATATCTTCACTAACTATACAGCAACATCCTGTTTTTAACATCCATAGCATTCTACCTCACACCTGTAGGTTACTAACAACCTATACCACTTCCCTGTACACACCTACTCATTACCCTCACCACTTACTTTTGCACCTACACAACATGTCCATTTATTTCCACCTCTTGATAGCATCTCCCTGTCTTTTCCACGATCACAATGTCTTTTTCATAAACACCCAGCATACCTTCCACCTATAGTAGCTGCAATACACTTACCAGCACTCTCACAATAGCTAAAACACTTCCATTTGCCTACAGCTAACAGCACCTCTGATCAATATTTATGCCTTTCACCCAATTACCATTTACTGTAGTCTGTCTCTTCATTATCATTCATATCCAGCACTTTCATCTGTTGTTTTCATTTTCCTGCATTTTACTTCATTATCATTCATATTCACCTGTTTTCATACTCACTCAATTAACCATTTACAAGTGTCATGCATGCATTTTTAGTTTATATGCAACACATAGGTGTTGATTACCTATGCATCTCTTATCAACTCATGCATAATTCTCAAATGTTACCTATGCATTTTTCCATTAACTCATATGTTGCATTTAGGTACTATAGGTGCATTTTCCCATTTGTTCATGTATTACACCCCATATATATTTTCTGATTTGGCATACACATCCTCCAGTGCTTTCCTATATGCATTTCTCATGTAAAATGAGAATAGTATTTTGTTTACGCATTCTCAATTAGAATTGGCATAACCATTTGCATTTGCATTTGCATTTTCAACCTAATTTCTTCCATTTTCTTTTATCTTTGCATTGTGATAACTTTGTTTTGCAGGAATATGTAAAAGGCTCGAATTTCTTTCTTAGATTAGGAATTTTTCTTATAAATTCAATTCAACCTTAATAGTTAGATATTAATGAGAATTTTATCTTTCCTGCATTAGATTAGAATGAATGAGCATGTAAATATCATGAATTATTCATTGCTATATCATTCTTCTCTTTTATTTCAAATTCTCATGAATGGAAACACGAATGGAACGTGCACCACACTGGATGATTTGCATCAATGGCCATAGTCAGGATGTGAACAAGACTTAAGATTTTCATCTCTTTTAGAATAACACTGGATCCTTTTCAAAATCCATCATATTTTCTTTAAATATTTTTTTTCTCTTTTATAAGAGTTTAGTTTAAAATTAATTCAATACATATATCAATGGCCATAGTCAGGATATATTGAGAATTAATTTCATTTTAAACTCTATAAAAGCACCAAAATATATTTTATTCTTCACCTGAATTCAAACATGATTGTTATATAATATACTCAATGACCATAGTCAGGGATATATTATATCTTCAATCTTATTTGCATTCACTTAAAGAATGAAATATGATTTTTAAAATCTAATTTACATTCTTTTAGATTCATTCATCATATAAAATAGAACTGCATCATATTTTCAAAATTCCCTTTCAAAACCCAAGTGATCTTGAATATCTTTCTTCAAGTTTCTATTTCAATTTCAAATTTTATCTTATTTCCAAAATCCAAAATTCGATTTCAAAGTCCAAATTGACTTTAAAATTCCAAATTCATGTTGTATTCAAAACTTCAATTTCCAAATCAAAATTCAAAGTTTAATTTAACTTTGAAGTTTCTGATTCATCTTCTGACTCAAAATCAAATTTATTTTCTTATCTCCAAATTCAAAACCAAAGTTTTGAGATTGATTCTGAATCTCAGAATTTGACCCTTCTTAAATTTTAAATCTGGGTTTTCAAAACTCAGACCCCTCTTCAAAAGTCCCATTTAGACTTTCAAAATCCAAACCCAAAGTTAGAACCCAATTTGGATCCAGATTCCCAAAAGCAATCTCCATCTTGGATCTCAGACTTCAGATCCAAATTCCATTTTAGGATCCTTAATCCAACTTCATCTTGGATCTCAGACTTCATATCCAAATTCCATTTTAGGATCCAGAATTCAACTCCATCTTGGATCTCAGACTTCATATCCAAATTCCATTTTAGGATCAAGTATCCAATTCCATCTTGGATCTCAGACTTCAGATCCAAAATTCCATTCCAAATTTCGGATCCAAATCCATTTAAGATGCCAAATTCCAAAATCCAAGTTTATCTTGATTTCCAAATTCCAAAAACCAATTCCATTTCTCTTAAATTTTGGATTCCTTAAAATCTCATTTTGATTTCATACTTCAAATCTGGAATTCAACTCCATTTCAAACATTCACTCGGGTTCAAAATTTTAAATTCAAAGCCCATCTCTGACTTTGAAAACTTCATTTCTTTTATCTCAGCTTCAAATCATTCTTTTCAAAATCCAGATTTATCTTCCCAAAACTCTGACTATTTCAAAGACTTAGAACTTCAAAATATCTTTTCTCGATCTATCTCAAAGCTCTAAGTCAGATTCAACCATTCAGAAAGCATTTCTTTATTCCATCATCACATTTTTACTTAGAAAATTCCATATTTCCAAAATCATTCTTTTCAAAAGAGCATATATCCTTGCATTTGCACAAGCATGATTCTTTATGCATCTAGACTTAGAATAAATTCTTAGATAATCTTTTAGCAAAGCAAAGAGGCATAAATTTGATCCTTGGTTTGATTACCCCTGGTAAAGGCGCCAAGAACGGTCGAACCTCGTACCGATGAGCGAATCCCGTCTCCCGATTTTCCCGCAAATATTTTAAAACGGAGGTGAGTAATTTTCTAAATATTTTCAAAATTAAGGTCAAGTGAGACCCTCGTAAAAGGGTTCTTCTCTCTCTTCTTCCTTTTCTCATTCTCTCTTCTTTTCTATCTTTTATTCTCCTTCAAAAAGGGAATAGAGGTTAGAAAGGAAAAAGAGAAGGAAGAGAGAGAAATATCAAGAGAGGAAAAAAATTGCGATGATCACACATCCACATCTTGATTCTGGCATGTTTCTCGTTGAATTTCCCATTGATTTCTTCCAACCTTGCTTGAAACAAACATATGTCTTTCTTACTATGACACCCTGTGGATTTTTTGACCAAGAAAACCTTCTCACACTGAAGCCAACTTTTAGGGCATAATCATTGTAAAATTTATATGCAGCTTCCTCATTATTAAACTGCATTCCTTCTACCGGAACATAGTCAAGTGTACTTCCATGTTCATTCGCAGTGCCTACACTTTTATTATGTGTACTGTCATGATAATCTACCTCATTATTGAATTGCATTTCTTCTACTGGAACATTCAAGTCAAGAGTGGGTCTAATGCTTGCACCCTTCTTATCATGTGCATCATTAGTGCAGATGTTCAATTCTTCAGTTGCGTCATTACTATAGATGTTCAATTCTCCATAACTTTCAATTGATTGTGCTACATCATCTTCATTACAACCTGATGATAAGCTCAACAATGTAATAAGCAATATATCAGTTTGTGTTGCCAATAAAATAGCAAACAAATTGATATAAACTAGCAAAACAATATCTCACAAATCGGTAGTATGTTACTAATACAACGGTTTGAGATACAAAGCATATAATGAGTGAATGTAGGATACCTGATGGGTTGGAGGCCCTTCCTAGCATTTGTAAACAAGCATTCTTGTCAACAGGTCCCAGTGTCTTACCAATATTGATAAGTTTCCAATCATCGTAAGAACAAGATCTACCTGCAGTAACAAAACAATGCCTTAATGACACACAAGACGACATGCGTCCTTCATTGATAGCATGATGAGATGGAAAGCTACTCACGACGCTTTAATGGCATTGGTCGGAATGTTTGTGCGTCATTGCTTTTTCCCGTAATGCCTAACGACAACACAAAAGAAGAGAAGACATGGGAATGTTTTGTAAGCAATATATCATATTGTGTTAGCAAGCGCATACGTTTACTACGATTTAATCAGGATGCATATAACAACGGATACCGATAAGGGTTAGCAAATCAAAGAATCGATTTAAAGAATGACAGTATAAAAGCAACTGCGATTTGATATCTACTTATACTGAGCATCGAGTTGTCACTTACCATGCCAATAAAAGACACAAAATGTCGTACATGTGTGTTGATGATAAGCCTGTGAGTAGATCCAGGAGGCTGTGAAACGAGTTCAATACAAATCGTTGGCAGAGCAGCGATTTGAATGCGTGTAATGATGTGTTTCTAGTGTGTTGACGATAAGCCTGTGAGTAGATCCAGGAGGTTGTGAAACGAGTTCAATACAAATCGCTGACAGAGTAGCGATTTGAATGTGTGTAACGATGTGTTTCTGCAGTTAAGCATTTTCAAAGTCTGTGTACAAATATCTTATGAATACATATTACAAAACATATAATATCTTACAAATCGATATACATATCGAATAATATATTAAAAATCGATACGGCAGTTAAGCACAATAACTTACAAATTGACAATACAAAACCATAATATCTAAAAGGTCGATAAATATATCGCATAATAAATTACAAATCGATACGGAAGAAATTGGGCATATTAGCAAACAAATCGATATTAACTAACAAAACAATATCTCACAAACCAGTAGTATGTTACTAATACAATGGTTTGAGATACAAAGCATATAATGAGTAAATGTAGGATACCTGATGGGTTGGAGGCCCTTCCTAGCATTTGCAAACAAGCATTCTTGTCAACAGGTCCCAGCGTCTTACAAATATCGATAAGTTTCCAACCGTCGTAAGAACAAGATCTACCTGCACTAACAAAACAATGCCTTAATGGCACACAAGATGACATGTGTTCTTAATCATAGCATGACGAGATGGAAAGCTACTCACGATGCATTAATGGCACTGGTTGGAATGTTTGTGCATCATTGATTTCCTCCATAATGCCTAACGACAACGAAAATGAAGAGAAGACATGGGAATGTTTTGTAACACAACGCAGGCACGAGAAGGCGACAATGTGTTGTAAAACAAGATACAAAACAAGGCGGAAACCTTGACTGGAGACGAAGGCAAAGCTTGCGTTGACAATGGGAGCTACTGTTACAGCAGATGGCGCAAGAGTTTAATGAATAGAGAACGTCTACAGCTTAAATAGTTAACATCAAACTTTCTGGATGGAGAACTTTTTTGTCCTTTTCTCAAACCGTAGTTTCACGACTTTTGAATGGAGGATATTTTTGTCATTTCCTCAAACCGTCATTTCAGGGCAAGAAAAGCAAGTAAGGGTGATTAAGTCTTTGCAACAGCACCAGAGTCCAATGCAAAGTTATGTCATCATACACGGGAATACGAGCCCCATGTGCATAAATATGTGGCGCTCATTCGCCCCCCCCCCCCCCCGAACATAGACGTGGGATTCAGTGAATCATCAGGGGAGAACATACACCACCCTCCCGCTTCTTGCTTCCCACTCGATTCTATCACCTTGATTTTGGCAAATTTCTGAGCAACAGATTACACGTGTTTGCACCCGGAAGTACCCAGTCGTACTGCTCAAGGGGTGCACCTTGTCACGGGCAAAAAGTCCTCCTTCCTCGTCGTGGGAAGAGTAAGCTTGGCAGACTCTTTGCACCGTGCTGCACGATCTTTAGAAAAAGCCTTGCCATTGCACTGCACATTTTGTATTTGGAAGAGACTTCTGTAAGAGCTGAAGGAATGGAAACATATACGGTCGTCTGAATTTTTACCAGAAATCGCTGATCGTGAATTATAGCATAGCCTCTAAAAAACTATTAAAATGAATAATGCAAGCTTTTATGTCATTTAAGGAATATTGTGCATCACTATCAAGTTCCACCCTTAGCTTTGCTGCAAAAGGTGTAAATGTTGTCAGATGCAAAGGCAGAGCTGTTGGGGGGGGGGCAGGACTTCAGTCCTGCCTCAGAACCCGAGTCGGACCTGACCCGGATCTGAAACCCAGTAGGGTTTAAAATCACCCCCATTCTCTTCCTCTTCCTCTTCCTCTTCCTCTTCCTCTTCCTCTTCCTCTTCCTCTTCTTTTTCAAGTCTCGTTACGTATTCCCTTTCTCCCCCATCTCTCGCTCCCTACTTGTAGCAGCCGACGACACCGGCGGAATCCAGTTACGGCGTCTCTCTGTCCCTCTCTCCCTCTATTTTCTCCCTCATCTTTCCCCCTCTATGCATGCATCGGGAGGCTGGCGGGGAGCCGACGGCCACTCTCTGCTGCGATTTCCCTCTGAATCGCTATCGCTGGGATGCCGGCAGGGAGCCGACGGGCCTCCTTGTGGCGATTCCCTCCTTTGTGCCTCTATGTGCTGCCTAGAGACCAACGAGAGGTCGATGCCTCCCTGTCGTGCCCCTTTTTTTATAAAACAAGTGATAGCTTACCTGGACGAAAAGGGATTCCTATAAATAGGAGGTGCAGTTCCCCTGTTCGAATCGTGCCCGGGAGAGTTGGAAGCGAGGCAGGAGAGTGAAGGAAAGCGAAAGAGATTGGCTCCCGAACTCCTGCCCTGAGTGAGTCTTTCCGGTTTGGGGATTCGATCCCCTGACCTTCTCCCATCGACAATCGCAACCATCCCATTTTTCGTCGTCTTGTTTGGCCAAAAATTGGCGTGGCTGTTCCGAGCGCGTCTGCTGCTATCTGCTTGACCGGATTTTGATTGTTCTTCTTTCAGGTTTTCCTACTTTCTGTCTCTGTTGGAGAGGAGAGGGAACAAGGAAGGAGGTGCTCTTCTTTCGTTTGCTTCAGGTTTCTTTGTTATTCCCTTCGTTCTTTTTCCACTTTAGGATAGGTGGTTTTCTTTCTTTTCCTTTTCTTTTAACGTTTTTAGTGTTTTTGTTCTCTTCGGTGGAGGGATTCTTGCTTACTTTGGTCAATTTTTTTATTGTTTTGTTGAATTCTCATGTGAATGAAGAGTTGATGTGAATTGTTATGGTTGTTTGTTTTTGTTAGTCGTTCTCGGATTACGAATGAAGCAATTTTTCTCTGGTTATCCAAAAACAAGAACTTCTGAGATTATCTCCTTGAAGGTTTTTGTTGGAGAGAGAGAGAGAGAGACTTTTGAGATTGTGTTACTAGTTCCAACCATTTAAAATTTCCATCTTTTTTATCAATTTAAAATTTTGGTTTAAGGTTTTGAATTTCTTGACATCTCTTCTTTTTTTCTATAAATCCTAAGAAATTTGTTTTCTTCTTCCGCAAATTGATGCAAATCATTTGTTGATGATCCAGGTTTTTCTGTATAACGTTCTTTATATAAGAAAATAAAATTTTAGTTTTGGCGATCTAATCGACGATTTCTCCAAAGCCAAACTACAATTCTCCCTTAATTTTCATATTTTATGGTTTTCGCGGTATTTAATTCATCGTCCGCCTTCCCCTTCTTCTTGACAGAATTTCTAGGATCCTGTTTTCCCTGTTTCCATGTTTTGCAAGGATCGAGTGAGAGAGAGAGAGAGTCTTCGAGTTGTGCCGTCTCTCTGTCCCTCTCTCCCTCTGTTTTCTCCCTCATCTTTCCCCCTCTATGCGTGCGTCGGGAGGCCGTCAAGCTTGGTTAGTTTTTTTTTAAAGATCATGTAATGATGATATTTGCATTATCAAGATAACTTTTCAGCCATCATATATAATAGTTAAGAGTTCTTGTTGTTGTGGGTACATGGTGTTGTAAATAGCATTCTTGCGAATAAGATTTACTTGTGCTTAGTTTTCATGTTAGACATTTGTTTAGGTACAAACTTTCTTAGAAAGAGTATGCTCTAGTAGGTCATGACACAAGATATACATTGACAATCTAATCTCTAAAGTGATGTGGTTGAAGCGTAATCCACACCTAAAATATTTTCCTCATCTAATGTGGACAAGGAGAAAAATGAAACTACTTATTGGCATTGGCTTCTTCGCTTTCTTGTATTGTTTTGTTCCCTTAGCTTCAATTGCATCATTTCAAGCTATTCCATTAGATTTTGGTATTGGAAAGTATAGGCTTTTATGGACTTATCCCTCTTGCTATTGCTTTTATGTTTCTGCATGCCTAGCACTTATAACCGTTGCATTAAAAAATCTTTAAATGTTATAAAATATCATACAGTTACGGATTGCTCATGTAGTATCTTATTTATTTATAGAATTTGAAATGGAAAGAGGACAATCTTCGAGCACTAAGAAAAGGAAAAACTTATTATCATTTTTTTCGAAGTTAGACAACTCTTCAGATGGACAAGTCGAGGAAACTCCAAGTCCTACTCCAACCATTCCTTTATCACTTGAGCATATTTCATCTCTGGATCCAACTTTCAAATCTGATTTTTATATTAAAAGAGATCTGGGTAAAAGAAAGCATATGTGTGATCACCCTGTTAATGAAATAGATTGAATTAGACAGGCTTATCTTAGGGCGGGACCTTTTCAACCAAAACTTACACAATACCCAAGTAGACAATGTGGTAAACAAGTGCATCGATGTCAATAACATTGGTATGATAAGTTTCATTGGCTAGAGTATTCTCCGATAGAAGATAAAGTATATTGTTTTTATTACTTTCTTTTTCTTGATAATAGTCATTCTTCGAATCTCTCATCACTGGCAACAGTTGGGTTTAATAATTGGAAGAGGGTTGGTCAAGGAGAAAAATGTGCTTTTCTTACCCATGTCGGTTCTTCACTGTCTTTATATCATAATGTATGTGTAAGAAATGCAGAGATTTTGATGAGACCGGGTCATCACATTGACAAAGTGATGAATGTTGTATCCCAAGAGGAACGTCAGAAAGCTCATTTGAAAGTAAGAACCTCAATGTTAGCTCTTCAGTGGTTAGCGCTCCAAGGATGCGCATTTAGGGGCCATGATGAATCTTTATCTTCATTGAATCATGGAAATTTTATTTTACTAGTTTATTATTCTGGAAAAATGAATGCAAATGTTGGTAAAGTTGTTTTGGCTAATGCTCCAAAAAATGCAACGTGCAGTTCTCCAGATATCCAGAGGAAGATTTTACACATTATGGCAAACCAAGTACAAGGTATGATTCATAATGAAGTTGGAGATGCACCATATTGTATCCTTGTTGATGAAGCACGAGATGCATCTAAACGAGAACAAATATGCATTGTATTGAGGTTTGTCAATGAAGAGGGAATTTTAAGTGAACGATTTTTTGCAATTAAAAGTGTTAGTGATACTACCTTGTTGAATCTGAAAAATCAAATTTCTGATATTCTTAGTAGTCACAACCTTCAAATTCAGAATATGCGAGGACAAGGGTACGACGGTGCTAGTAATATGCGGGGTGCTTGGAATGGGTTCCAAGCTTTATTTCTGAAGGATTGTCCTTATGCATATTATGTTCATTGTTTTGCGCATCATTTGCAATTAACATTGGTTTCTGCAGCTAAGGATGTTCGTGACATTTGGCAATTCTTTTCTTATTTGGATAATGTTGTTAACATTATTACTTCTTCGCCTAAGTGTGTTGGTGAGTTGAAAGCTGCACATAGAAAAGAAATTGAGCATTTGTTAGAAACTGGAGAATGGTCAACAGGAAGTGGGGCTAATCAGATTGGAAACTTGCATAGGACTGGAGCTACTCGTTGGAGTTCTCATTATGAATCTATAAAGAGCTTGATGGATATGTACGTTGCAACATGTAAAGTATTTGAGTGTCTGATTGAAAATTCTCCAAGTGCTAGATCTCAGGCTGAAGTTGATGGTGCATACACTTGCATTACAAGTTTCGAATTTGTATTTGTCTTGCATTTGATGAATCGAATATTTGCAGTTACTGATATTCTATGTCAGACCCTTCAGAAGAAAAATTAAGATATCTTGACTGCTATGAGATTTGTCTACACTACAAAGACCTTGCTTCAAGCTTTGAGAGAAGATGGTTGGGAAGAATTCCTTCAAGAGGTAACATTATTTTGTTCAACAAATGATATTTGCCTACCTGACTTCAGTGGTTCATATATGGTTGGTCGATCCCGTGGTCGTGAGTATTCCTCAGTTGAGCATCACTATCATTTTGATGTTTTCAATAAAGCTATAGATTTCTTGTTGGTGGAGTTAAATACTAGATTTAATGACACATCAGTCGAACTTCTTTCTCTCAGTGCGACAGTGGATCCTAGAAACTCATTTGAATCCTTTGATATAGTTGATATTTGCAAGCTTGCAGAGAAGTTCTATCCTCAAGATTTTACACCATAAGATATATTTTACTTGAAAGCAGAGTTACAACATTATCAGATTGATGTGGTTTCTGATCCTCGATTTCAAGTACCTACTCTACCTGATTTGTATCAAAAGTTGGTTGCAAGTGGAAGGTCAAAAAGTTATGTCATGCTAACTAGATTATTTCGTCTTGTATTGACATTACCAGTTTCTACGGCCACTACAGAACGAGCATTTTCAGTGATGAAGCATGTGAAGACAGAAATTCGTAACAAAATGGAGGACAATTTTCTTGCTGACTGTATGACATTATACATCGAACGAGAATATACTATGACTTTAGTTATAGATTCTCTTATAGATGAATTTTATGTTGCGGGTAACCGTCGGGGTCCATTTTAGTTGGTACTTTTGTATTTTGATTTATTTTGTCATAAATAAATTTTATGCATTGTTATGAACTTCAAATTATCGCACCAGTGTTATATATCGCCATTAGATAATGTTTAAGAACTTTCCGTTGAGGTTGAGAAAGACTGCAACATATAGTTTGATTTGTCCATATGAAATAGATTTTTATTAATAATTGTAGCCATTTTTTATTTTATCTCAAAAAAAAATTTCTGGGGGCGCTGCCCCCAAACCCCCAACTATCACACCGATTTTTTTTACACCCCTATTTGCGCCCCCCCCCCCCCTAGCATGAATCATAGCTACGCCACTGGTCAGATTGTTAAAATTGCACTCCCAGTTCAATGATTTTAATATAAAGATATGATTTTAATATAAAGATATGATTTTTATAGTCACAAATCTTGTTCTCTTGATATTCTCATCCAAGGAATATCTCTGGAGATAAAATGTAATACCCTGATATGGAACCTCACGAATTCGAGTTCGGTTGGTATTACTTTTCAGAGTAAAAACATAAAGAGTTTACACAAAGAAAACATGGTTAATTTTTTTTTCAATAACTTACTTTCTTTCATAATGTTCATCATTCATAACATAAGAAATAACAAATACATATTTAATGACAAGAAAAATAAAAACTACAAAATGCTCTACCGAAGAAGTAGTCGATCGTGTCATGCTTGTGCTAGTATGCCTGGAACCTACAGTTGTAATTATACATGAGGTAAATTTACAACCTAGTGAGAAATAATTATAAGCAAATAAACACTTTAACTTTCAACTATAGTGGACTCTAAGCCCCTAGTATGAGTTTAGTTTTTGACACACCACATAAGTATGTATGTTTTAATTATTTTCCCATTACTCTCTTAAATACTCTATCACACCAAACTAATCCTAAGTCGATTATACTAGTCATAGTGGTCTATGGGCGTAGCAATATGCGTAGAACACCCTAATTCTACATGTTAACCAGACAATGAACCATACACTCTCAGTGATTCCTGAACCACCAAGTACTGCAGTTAAACAAAAAGAAAACCTTACCGATAGCTAGCTAGAAGGTCAGGCTAAATCTTAATCTCGGTATGGTTTATGCTATATTCTAACCATGATATTTATCAATCATCCATGGTCATCTAGAGTCTTAAGCATTGTGTGAGTATAACCCTAAGTTATAAGCTAAGTTCAACACATTGAACCATATTCTCAAACTCATATTTTACTCGTTCTCTTATGAGTGATATTGTGAAATGATTATGATGGATCTCACTCTTTAATTTCAAGATGACATTAGGGTTTACATTTATCTCATACTAAGTACGCAACGATCTCCATATCGTTAAATCAACGGTGGCCCACTCTCCATGATGGATAAACTATAACTGCGAACCAGGTAGCCCTTATTACAGTTCACCACTTCCACGATTTAAGAGGTTATGTATGCTAATCTCAATATATTCATTCACATAACATGAATAGAATAAAGGAGACTCAGGTCTAAACGCAATCTCATCATAAATGTTATTAACAATTTATCACACAGATATGCTATCACAAAATAATCTCTTTCTAATATGCATGACATATCACAACTAACATATGTATTCAATCATCTCATAATATAATGCATGGTTATTTTATGCACATCATAATCATACTCAAAAGCTATCGTGCTAATCATGTCAATTCACAACATTACAATAACATGAAATTCAAAAAGGTTTATTCACATCTAAAATTATTTATAATATCCCTTACCTCGAATACAAATTTTATGTTTTAGTTGCAATCGAGTCTCAAGCGGCTCTAATAATAGGATCTTATCATTACATAAGTATATTTGTATTAATACACATCACCTCTTATATTTTAACAAAATTACTAAAATATCCTTCTCAAACTGACTCGTGAAACCTCAATTTTTGTGTCCCTAGTTTGACCAAAACCATACACTCTCAGTGATTCCTGAACCACCAAGTACTGCAGTTAAACAAAAAGAAAACCTTACCGATAGCTAGCTAGGAGGTCAGGCTAAATCTTAATCTCGGTATGGTTTATGCTATATTCTAACCATGATATTTATCAATCATCCATGGTCATCTAGAGTCTTAAGCATTGTGTGAGTATAACCCTAAGTTATAAGCTAAGTTCAACACATTGAACCATATTCTCAAACTCATATTTTACTCGTTCTCTTATGAGTGATATTGTGAAATGATTATGATGGATCTCACTCTTTAATTTCAAGATGACATTAGGGTTTACATTTATCTCATACTAAGTACGCAACGATCTCCATATCGTTAAATCAACGGTGGCCCACTCTCCATGATGGATAAACTATAACTGCGAACCAGGTAGCCCTTATTACAGGTCACCACTTCCACGATTTAAGAGGTTATGTATGTTAATCTCAATATATTCATTCACATAACATGAATAGAATAAAGGAGACTCAGGTCTAAACGCAATCTCATCATAAATGTTATTAACAATTTATCACACAGATATGCTATCACAAAATAATCTCTTTCTAATATGCATGACATATCACAACTAACATATGTATTCAATCATCTCATAATATAATGCATGGTTATTTTATGCACATCATAATCATACTCAAAAGCTATCGTGCTAATCATGTCAATTCACAACATTACAATAACATGAAATTCAAAAAGGTTTATTCACATCTAAAATTATTTATAATATCCCTTACCTCGAATACAAATTTTATGTTTTAGTTGCAATCGAGTCTCAAGCGGCTCTAATAATAGGATCTTATCATTACATAAGTATATTTGTATTAATACACATCACCTCTTATATTTTAACAAAATTACTAAAATATCCTTCTCAAACTGACTCGTGAAACCTCAATTTTTGTGTCCCTAGTTTGACCAAAACCAGAGAACACAAAGATTTGAAGTGCACTAAACCTCACCAAACCCCACTCGATTTCAAGTTTGAAGTGCAAAGTTATGCCCATTTTATCAAAACGGATTTTGGGTACACACAAGGGTACTTTGATCATTTTAATAATTATTTTCAATATTCGAAGTTAAATCATAACTCGATCCAAATCTATTTTTCATCTAGATCCAAAACTGTCCGACTGGATCCTAGCCCATTACTGATTTGGATCCAGATTGGTCGAATTGGATCCAGACCAAGTTTTGGTCTGGATTGAGAACTGATTCATTCAGTTGGATCTGTATCCATATTTGATCTAAATCCAGTACTGATCTGAACCAGATCCAGTTCTATTCTTAATCTAGAACAGTCAATCTATATCTAAATCAGATCTCTCTGGATCCAGTTTCATTTGGATAGGTTCAAGTTAACTAGATCCAGAATCGGTCTGATCCAGATCAAACTGGATCTGAATCGAGACTCGAGACCCAATCAGACCTGACTCAGTCTGGTTCAAACATAGACCAGGTCAGTCTATTTGACTCGATCCAAACGGGTTTGTTTTGAACCGATTTGAGTTAAACTGGTTCAGTTTGAACTTATACAATCAAAACTGATTCAGTCTGAACTGATTCAGTTAAAACCGATTTGGTCTAAAACAGTTCAACCCATTTTTTTTACTCACTTGGTTCGATCTGGGTGCGACCCAGACCCTGACCTGGTCCTATTTTTTTTAACTGGTTTGGGTGCAACCGACCTAGCCTTGATAAAAATAAAAAGTGGAAGGGGCTCTGCACCTTTTATCTTTTCTGTTGCAGAGGGGGGCGGCCTTTGAGCTGACCCTCTCCCCTTCTCTCTGCAACAGAGGGGTCGGCTGTCGGCGCCGACCGATCAACCCTCTCTGTCTTTTATTTTTTTTGTTTCTCTACAACTCGCTGGCAACAATGGTTGTTGGCCCTGGATCAATCGAAAAAACAAGAGGAAGGAGGAGGTGAATACTGGATGCCGAAGATCAGATAAGTCCCTCTAAACTCTTTTTTTTTCTGCATCGCTCGCTTAATCGATGGTGGAGGGGATGCACCATGAGATCTCACGATGGGGTGAAGATAACCTCACCTCCCGTCGATCGTGGGAGGTGAGGTTTATCCTCATTCTTATGATCTGTTACGAAGGAGGCGATTTTGAATCGCCTTTTTCTTTTCTTTTTCTTTTTTTTACTTTATCCCCTTCAGTAATTTTGTCGGAGGGGGGTTTTACATAAAAAATGAGCTTCTCTTGGGAAAAAAACCCAAAAAATCTGGCCACATGAAAACCTATTCTCTTGAAAAAATTATAGGGAATTTCTCAGCCAGATGGACAAGAAATGGAGGGCAAAATTTTGAGACAGGAGAAGGTGAAGACCTTATCCCCCACCTCAGCTCTGGTCTATTGTCATCCTTGGCAGCATTCAAAGTTGTCGACCAAGGTAGCTGCAATAACATTGCACAAATGCAATGTGCCACTTGATCACCCTCCTTCTGTTGTACAACCTGCTAGAGTGGGCCAAAACAACAAACCGATGGTGATCAAGTGCAGCAGTACATTGCATTTATAAAATGTGATTGCACCAGATCACATCACCGGTTGTTGCAGTATAGTATTCAATGTTGCTTTGCCAATGCAACATTGAATGCATGTCAAAAAGAAAAGTGGAGAATCACACCATCAAGAAGATTGTACCTGTGTTCTCACATTTAAAAAAAATGCGTTATAATTGCCAGATATTCAATATAGGCTATATGTTGAATATATTGCATTATATTCGTGAATATCTCATTTTGAATATTTATCATGTTTTTTTCATGAGATATTCAAAATATCGACAGGAATTCTGGCTATGATGATTTTATTCTTGCAACTGTAAAATCAATTTTGATGCATTGTGAACTATTGATTTTCATGAAGCTATGAAAAAATCTGCATACACACGATCTAAAACATGTTTCCAACTCAATGAACTGCGTGGATCATACTATAAGGTTTGATCCATAAAAAAGTCAAAAAAGTGTTGACCACAAGGTGGCTTTGACAATTGCATAAGGTACTAAAAAGTGTAGCAACAAAGATACATTCTCACCAAACACAAGCAATAGATTTTGTCCATTTTTAATTGACCCATACCATAAGAACCTAATTACAACCAAAATTAGGATCTAAATATGAGATATTCAAGCTAAATCCAAGTATAAAAATGGACTTGTTAAGGAGGGAGAGCAAATTTCTGTAATGACTTGTTAAGGGATAATGGTAGAGAATAGGTTATGGGGATCTTGTAGAACTGAGAGCATCATATAGAGACCAGATGGAGGAGGTTGAATTGTTGGGATCCACTCTTAAGTGTTGTGGCTAAAAGTGAACAATCAAGGGATTTTTTTTGTGAAAAATGGCATTTTGGTATGCAAATATTCAAAATTAGGATCCTATCCTCAATCCCCACGTTGCCTCATCCCCAACCTTTTTAGAGATAGCAGTGGACTGTGGGAATATGAGGCCCTGCTCCGCCTCTATAATATTGCATATTTTCACACAGCTAAATTTAAAGATTTTCAAAAATTTGGATAAGTTTGGAAGAAAAAACATTTGGAAATCGGCTTTTAGACTGATGTCTTTGAGTCTGGGCTTGGCCCAGGTCCCATCGACAAGGTCATAACAAGCCAATCGAAGCGAGATAAAGAGTTTTATTTTTTACTTTTAAATTTAAACGAAATTTGAGTTATTTTTAGGCAAAATTCAGAATTTGATATTTGTGTAATATGTCGTTGGACGCGTCTCAGAATTCTGAGCACAACGATATTTTAGTTTCCTGAATTCGAGTTCTGGTTGGCCCGAAAATTGCGGTTTTTTAAAAATTGATCAGTTTATCGAACTGGATTTGGATTTGGATCAGATTGGATCCAATAGATTTGATCTAAATTAATATGGATCTGGACTCTATCCAAGATCCATATTAATCTAGATTTGGTCCTGTCCAAAATTTATTTGGATTTTTTAAATAGATTTGGATCTTGGATCCAGATCCAGATCCAAATCCATCCCAATATTTTTCTAACTTTAAATTTTAATAAAAACATTAATTTGGAATTAAATAAGGTTAAGAAGCCTCCTAAGTTAATTTGGCTATTTTTGAAAGCTTTTGGATAATTATTAAATAATTAATATTTAATAATTATTTAATTAATTTTTATTAATTTCAAATTTTAATTAGTGTTGAGAAGGACTTCTAAATGGAGCCCTTGTATATGCCTAAAGAGACTTATGTTAGTTTTGGAAAAGACTTAGAAAATTTTGGAAACTTTGAAAAGTCAAGTTTTAAAAGAGTTGGAAAATTTTTGAAAAGAGAGAAAGAATCCTCAAAAGAGGAAACTCTCTTCTCCAGCCCATCTAAAAGGGAATGGAGAAAGGAGAGGGCATCACCTCCCTCTTGTCCTATTTAAACATCAAAAAAAAAAGGAAGGAAAGATTAAGTATATGTTTATTGGCACGATAAAACAGAAATTTTAATCATGTTAAAAGTTGTTTATTTTGTGTTTGTTCAATGGTAATTGGTTTCCATGATTTACTCCAAGTATAGGTTGTATAGTGTACATGATCCTCTTGCTGGTTTCAATATGTGGAAGATTGCACGAGTTAAATCAGGTGCACGAGATTCTCTCTCTATTCCGACAAGCAGAAGAATTTTTCATGGTCTGCATCAAATATGGGTTTGAGAGAAGAATTAAATTTGTATATATATAAATACAGATTTATTGATTCTGTCAAATCTGGAACTACGTTGGTTGGGTTGAATATTGATTTTGGATTCGGGTTTTGACGGGCCTGAGCATAAAAAAAACTTATAGCAGTTATAATATTAAGTAAGTTTGTTGTGATTATATGTGTTCGGATCAGATTTGTTTGGTTGATTTGTAAAATCTATGGTTATCGAATCGAGTTCACGTTGATCTATTAACCTATATTTAGGTTATGTTTGAGTCCATAAAATTGATTCATATACATGGTGTCAGGGTACACGTCAGTCCTGTATATGACATGACTGATATGGTGTGGTTGTGGGTATTAAAAAACTCATAAAAGAAAAGGGAAATATTTTTGACAGATGTCGTTAATCTGGGCTGAGAAATTGTAAAAGTATGGTGATAATAATACAAAATAAACTTGCTGGGATTTTTTTTGGATTAAATTTATTGGACTTAAATTTAATCTGGATTTTTTTTCCTGGTTGGGTTTAGTTTAATTGTTTCAACTGGTTTTTGGTTGGAAATTAATTTCTTGCTCACGTGGGTTAAAGGCATAAACAAGAACTCGTTGGGTATTATGTTGGATCTGAACCCTGTTGGAAGCACCCTAATGCACAAGGATCCAACAAGGTTTAGATCCTATTGACTGCAGCTAAGAATGACAGCAGATGCAACAAATTGGACATGGTTCAGTGGTATGCACTAATAAACCTAACATGATTAGATCTAGTTTTTTTCAGGTTCACTTACAAACAAAAAGGGTATTACCCATCAAATGGGGATCTAGTTGACATATATAGTTGTTTAGATACACTTTTATATGTATTTGGTTTCTACATTAGTTGAACATCACTATATATATAACCACACAGATCTCTAAAGAGTCCAGATCTGCGTTTCATGTCATATAAGACTAAGAATGGATTTGGCTCATTATTTGAACCTGGAATTCTGCGAGGAACGAGTGTTTAAAATGCAACAAAAATTGGTATGTATATAAATCAGAAACCTGATTTTGGTGGGTGTCGAGTAGTTCCTGTCATCTGATCAAAGCTTAATATATATATATATATATATATATATATATATATATATATATATATATATATAATGACAGCGAATTATAGAAGTTTTGTCCCTATTTAACAAATAAAATAAATATAGAATCCTTTAGTTATATGAAAACTTGTTTTGTTTGATTAAAAAAATGTTTTATTAAATCCTCTACAAGTGTTGAATACTTATATATATACTCATGTGTATTTTGCATGTACATAAATGCATAAATGGTTCACTTGTTCCAAATTGAGATGATCCATTAATGAAAGCATGCAATTAATATAAAGTTGTGAACTCATGCACATGCTTATGTAAATTGTTGTTTTATGCATATTTTTAAATGACGTATATGAATGTGCATTGTGAAGCATTCAAAAGTAATGCAATGTGGTATGCTATTCATGATTTTTGCATATGATGCATCGATGATCGAAATAAATCATCATTGTCGTGGTGGGCCTTGAGCTTTGGTTGGCGCTTTCCTTATTTATTTTAAATGCATCACAGAAATCACATTAATATTTTTTTGCACTGTATTGCATCGTTCTATGCTTTTTCACGGGCGATGGTCCTGTGATGGTTCCCGCAGAGGAATATGTGAGCTTGTGCTTTTGTTTGAGTGCTGATTTACAAATTAAAGAATTGATTATTAATAGTAAATAAAGATAAAAGAACAATGTAATATATGTTCTGAGATCTCTCATCGTTAGAATGAAAATCTTAGAGGTGGCGGACCACGAGGATACAAAAACTTCGTGTGCACTATTGTTACATCTGAACCCGATATTGAGGTTATTTCTCCTAGCCATGGTTTTAGGGAGAGTCTGTCACTTTGCCTGGGGGTGATGTGTAGACACAACTGTTGTTTTGGTATACCAAGAAGTGACACTTGTGGATATTGTTTCCCCTGGTGTTCTAGCATTAGATATTGTTTTCTAATGTTCTGATGGATGATGTTATTTCTTGATATCGGTCGAGAGCTAAGTTTGGAACCTAGCAATAAAATACAAATTATGTGTTAAGATACCCTATAAACCTAACTTGACCTCGAAGATTTTTACCCGTTTAGTGTATCTGTGAGCAGCGATAATTTAAAAGATGAACTTAAATTGTGTGCATTTAATAGGGACATGCATATAAAAAAAAACTACAATGAAAGATAATAATTTACTCATGCATTGCATTGAAGTCATTCATATTCTTGCTATGCATTAAATCATGCATATTTACATATTCTTTTAACTTTTAAATATTGATGAATGCATAATGTTGTTTTCTAAAGCATGTTAGATTGTTGTTTTGCTTAAATGGTGATCTTTGTTGTTTATTAAATGTTCTCGCATGCTTAATAATTGTTCCCTATTACATGAATGCTTAATTCAATTATGTAAATATTATAATTGTATTCCTCTAAATTATTGCATGAAATCTTATTTTTATTCTTTATGCTCGTTTATTTCATTAGAGGTACTTGTATGTAGAATTCCTCAAATTTCTGAAACCCTTACTTTTATGATTTTTGCAGCCACAGAACATCAGTGAAGCGACTAGCTTCTGATAGAGCTATGAGTGTCACACTTTTGCTGGACAGTTTACAAAATGACAGCGTAACTCAGTTTTTTCTTATTTACTTTTATGTCACTTAAATAACTCTGATATGTCACTTGCAACTATTGTTTAAACACTCTTTCTTTCATAATTAATAAATAATGAGTTGCTATGGTTTGAGATCATAAATGTAAGATCTCTTTTAGTGTGTTTGGTTATCCAATTAAGAGTTGAACTGTAAAGGTCAAAATACATATTTTTAAGGGGGTATGAGTTGGGGTCGTTACAGGTTTCGTATCAAAGCAACCACAAAATCTTACACTTTTATCATCTTTTTAGCATTAAGTTTTTAAATTTTGGTAAGGGAGCATTGTCCTAAAGTATCAGCAAGTCGTGCCTCGTGCTCCAGAGCGATCACTTTCACTAGTGAGGTTATTTAACACTTTTATTTGAAGCATGTGATTTTTTTATGTTTGATCGCATTTATGGTTAAATTCTTTTTTCTTGATGTGTGAATTAATAACCTCTAGTGTGATTATATGAATGATTGTGTTCGGGAACAATCCTA
Source organism: Nuphar pumila (assembly GCF_984573655.1). NCBI lineage: Eukaryota > Viridiplantae > Streptophyta > Magnoliopsida > Nymphaeales > Nymphaeaceae > Nuphar > Nuphar pumila. The sequence continues at coordinate 47,436,184 of NC_143263.1, read as the reverse complement.
AGGGAGTAGGACCGATCAGGGTATAACTTTGCAAAATTTTCATATTTTAAATGTATATCCACACCTATTTAGTACGTTATAATTTCGATGACGAAATTCTTTTAAAGGGGTAGGGATGTAATATCGCATATTTTTACACTTAGCTAAATTTGATGATTTTCAAAAATTTGTTTAAGAAAAATTATTTGGGGACCGATTTTTAGACTGATATCTTTGAGTCTGGGCTTGGCCACGTCTCATCGACAAGGTCGTAATGAGCCAATCAAAGCGACATAAAGAGTTTTATTTTTTACTTTTAAATTCAAGCAAAATTCATGTTATTTTTTGGCAAAATTCAGAATTTGATATTCGTGTAATATGTATTTGGATGAGTCTCAGGATTCTGAGCGCAACGATATTTTACTTTCCTGAATTCGAGTTCTAGTTGGCCCGAAAATTGCGGTTTTTCAAAAATTGAGCAGTTTATCGAACTGAATCCGGATTTGGATTGGATTGGATCCAATAAATTTGATCCAAATTAATATAGATCTGGACTCTGTCCAAGACCCATATTAATCAAGATTTGGTCGAGTCCAAAATTTATTTAGATTTTTTAAAATAGATTTGGATCTTGGATCGAGATCCAGATCCAAATCTATGCCCAATATTTTTCTAGCTTTAAATTTAATAAAGAACTTTAATTTAGAGTTAAATAAGGTTAAGAAGCCTCCTAAGTTAATTTGGCTATTTTTGGAAGCTTTTGGATAATTAATAATTAATTAATAATTAATTAATTAATTTTTATTAATCTCAAATTTTAATTGTGGTTGAGAAGGACTTCTAAATGGAATCCTTGTATATTCCTAAAGAGACTTATGTTAGTTTTGGAAAAGATTTGAAAATTTTGAAAACTTTGAAAAGTGAAGTTTTAAAAGAGTTGGAAATTTTTTGGAAAGAGAGAGAGAATCCTCAAAAGAGGAAACTCTCTTCTCGAGAAGGGAGAGGGCATCACCTCCCTCTTGGCCTATTTAAACATAAAAAAAAAGGCAAGAAAGAGAAAAGAGAGAGGAAAGAAAGGTAGAGGAGAGAGAAAGAGAGGAAGAGGAGGAGGAGAAGAGCTATTTTCCTCCATCCACATTTTTGAGCTTTCAGCACTATTTTTTGGGTGATCTACATCAAAGGTATGGGTTTTCTCTCTTGAATCAAGTGAGAAATTAATATAGATTAGATTTTCATGCAATAATTTGATGAAAATCCATGAAAAAAAGTCTTTAAAATTACGTTTTCGTAAAAATATGTGAAGGAGGATGCATAGATCTTCCTCCATGGTGGTATTCTTGACTCTTCTATCCTTTCAATGAAATAAAAAAAAATTGTACGTATTAAAATAGATTTTTTTTTTGTGGTAAAAATCTTTTTTTAAAAGGTTTCTTTTGCTAGTTTTTTATTTCCATGGATGTTTTGGTTTTATTCATCTTTTCATAAAATAGATTAAGTATATGTTTATTGGCACGATAAAACAGAAATTTTAATCTTGTTAAAAGCGGTTTATTTTATGTTTGTTCAATGGTAAGTTGGTTTCCATGATTTACTCCAAGTATAGGTTGTTTAGTGTACATTATTCTCATGTTGGTTTCAATAAGTGGAAGATTGCACGAGTTAAATAAGGTGCATGGGATTCTCTCTCTATTCCGACAAGCAGAAGAATTTTCATGGTCTGAATCAAATATGGGTTTGAGAGAAGAATTAAATTTGTATATATATAAATGCAGATTTATCGATTCTGTCAAATCTGAAACTATGTTGGCTAGGTTGAATATTGATTCTGGATTCGGGTTTTGACGGACCTAAGCATAAAAAAAAACTTTTAGCAGTCATAATATTAAGTAAGTTTGTTGTGATTATCTGTGTTTGGATCAGATTTATTTGACTGATCTGTTAAACCTATGGTGATCAAATCGAGTTCACATTGATCTATTAACCTATACTTAGGTTATGTTTGAGTCCATAAAATTGATTCCTATACATGGCGCCATGGTACACGTCAGCCCTGTATATGACATGATTGATATGGTGTGGTTGTGCGTATTACAAAACTCACAAAGGAAAAGGAAAATATTTTTGACAGATGTAGTTAATCTGGGCCTAGAAAATTTTAAAGTATGTTGATAATAATATAAAAGAAACTTGTTGGGATTTTTTTATTAAATTTATTGGACTTAAATTTAATCTGGAATTTTTTTCCTGGTTGGATTTAGTTTATTTGTTTCAACTGGTTTTTGGTTGGAAATTAATTTTTTGCTCACGTGGGTTAAAGTCATAAACAAGAACCCGTTGGGTATTATGTTGGATCTGAACCCTGTTGGAAGCACCCTAATGCACAAGGATCCAACAAGGTTTAGATCCTATTGACTGCAGCTAAGAATGACAGCAGATGCAACAGATTGGACACGGTTCAGTGGTATGCACTAATAAACCTAACATGATTGGATCTAGTTTTTTTTCAGGTTCACTTACAGACAAAAAGGGTACTACCAATCAAATGGGGATCTAGTTGACATATATAGTTGTTTAGATACACTTTTATATGTACTTGGTTTCTACATTAGTTTAACATCACTGTATATATAACCACACGGATCTCTAAAGGGTCCAGATCTGCATTTCATGTCTTGTAAGACTAAGAATGGATTTGGCTCATTATTTGAATCTGGATTTTTGTGAGGAACGAGTGTTTGAGATGCAACCAAAATTGGTATGTATGTAAATCAGAAACCTAATTTTGGCGGGTGTCGAGTAGTTCCTGCCATCTGATCAAAACTTAAGATATATATAATGACAACGAATTATAGAAGTTTTGTCCCTGTTTAACAAATAAAATAAGTATAGAATCCTTTAGTTATATGAAAACTAGTTTTGTTTGATAAAAAAACTGTTTTATTAAATCCTCTATAAGTGTTGAATAATTATATATATAAATATATACATATATATATATATATATATATATACTCATGTGTATTTTGCATGTACATAAATGCATAAATGGTTCACTTGTTCCAAATTGAGACGATTCATGAATGAAAGCATGCAATTTATATGAAGTTGTGAACTCATGCACATGCTTATGTATATTATTGTTTTATGCACATTTTTAAATGACATATATGAATGTGCATTCACTACAAAAAAAATGCGACGTAGCAACGGATATTAGCGATGGATTTTTTTCGTCGCAACTTTGTGTCGGATTAGCGAGAGAATCTAATTTGTCGCTAAGATTTGTAATATTGATGGATGTAGCGACCGAAAACCTTTTGTCGCTAAATCTGTCGCTACATAGCGACGGCACATTTTTGTCGCAACACACGCGATGATTAGCGACGGATTTGGCGATGGAAGGTTTTCTGTCGCTACTTAGCGACGACGTCAGCGACGGAAATATTCCGTCGCTAACGGCTCCTGTAAATTTATGATGGCTTGGTGACAGAATAATTCAGTCGCCAAAGTCATCGCTAATTTTTGCGTAAATCCCTAACTAAAGCCCTTTTCCCTCTTTTCCTGTTTTCTCTCTTCCGCCCTTCCGATGTCGCCCTCCGCCGCCTGGCCAGTCGCCCCGCCGCCCGGCGCACTCCCTGACCTGTCGCCCCGTCGTCCCTCATTCCGCCCGGCCCGACGCCTTCCTCTGCCGCCCGACGCACTCCTCGGCCTGTCGCCCCTCGTTCCGCCCGACCCGTCACCCCGCCGACCGACGCACTCCCTGGCTTGCCGACCGTCGCTCCCCGGTCTGTCGCCCGTCACCCTCCGTTCTGTCGCCGGTCGTACCCCGCCCCCCGCAGGTAAAGTGTTCTTTTTTTCAGCAGGGGGGTCGCCCTATGCCTGCCCCTTCTATTTTTTTCCGGCAGGGGGGTCGCTCCCTGCCGCGTTCTATTTTTTTCGGCAAGGGGTCGCCCCTGCCGCGTTCGTTCTATTTTTTCGGCAGGGGGTCGCCCCCTACCGCATTTGGTTTTTTTCGGCAGGGGGTCGCCCCTTGCCATATTTTGTTTTTTCCGGCAGGGGGTCGACCCTCCTGCCTCATTTTTTTTTTGGAAGGGGGGCGACCTCTGCAGCATTTTGTTTTTATCAACAGGGGGTGTGGACCCTCTGGCTCGTTGTTTTATTTGGACAGGGGTCGACCCCCCTGCCTCATTGTTTTATTCGGGCAGTGGGGCGACCCCCTGCCTCGTTTTTTTTTTCTGCAGGGGGTCACCCCCCTGCCTCATTTTTTTTATTCGTGTAGAGGGTTGCCCCCATGACTCTCTTTTTTTCAACAGAGGGGCGACCCCTGCCTCATTTGTCTTTTCGGTAGGGGTCGCTCTCATGCCTCATTTTTGTATTCGATAGGGGGACGCCCTCCTGCCGTTTTTTTATTCGAGCAGGGGGTTGCCCCTCAACCCCCTGTTTTTCCGGCAAGAGGGCGACCTTGCCTCAGTTTTTTTTTTTCGACAGGTGGTGACTTCATTTTAACACAGTGTCTCTTGCAGATTTCTCAACGGAACCCGCTTGTGCCCTGCCACCCATGGTAAGTAAGTGACAAAAATAATGTAAATCGGGTAAATACCCATGGTGAGTAAGTGATGCAAGTGCATCACATGCTATTTAATTTATTGGATGTAACACTTTATTGTTCACACACTCACTTAGTTGTTGATATCTAGAACTGCTTTATTGGAGTTTGGAGATAATGTTGAGCATGATTTTAATATATGAGAATAGAAGTGTTCTTATTTTTGGAGTACGGATTCCATGCTAGGCATGGTAATAATTAGCGGGATATTGAAGTGTGTTTGCTGCAGGTACATGTTTGACATTTGTTTGATATGAATGATTTTGATGTATTGCAATGTTTGATGTGATTGTATTCATGCTTGCATGTAGTTACTTTCAATTTGATTATGACTTCCATGTGAAATTGTATAATGAAAGCATGCTTCAAATGAATGTATCGTGTCATAAATAGTTTGCACATAAAAATATTAAGTTATTAATACATGCATCATAATTCTTGTGATTGTATGACATCATATATTGCATGATAAATTTGATATTTTCTTCATCATAGCATTCTGATGGTTCTATTTTAACTGGTTAGGATACTATTCGTAACATCATACGACAAAATGACTGCAAACCGTGAATGGATGTACCGTAGGATAGTTGACAATGGGTTATTGCATGAGTTACTTAATTGGTCGTGATCACAATCATTGTTTATGTTTGTGTGTAGGTCTGCCATGGTGATGTTAAAGATCAAGGAATATGTGATTTGGAAAATGGTCTCACCAAAGTTGTGCAATGTTACAGTGGGTACATCGTAAATGGTTATCTATTCCATACAAAAGATTACGATATAAACAAATCAATGATGAATAGTGACATGTGTGTCAAGGGTAGCAGCTACGGTGAAAATGAACATGATTACTACAGTGTTATAGAGGAAATAATGGAGTTGACTTACTTAGGCATAAATAATAGGGTAACTTTATTCAAGTGTCATTGGTTTGATCCAACTGCAACAAGACTCGACAAAGCCTCAGGCATTGTGGAGGTGAATCATAAATCAAGGTTTGGAATATATGAACCATTCATATTAGCCTCGCAAGCTCAACAAGTTTATTATACTTTATATATGAGTACAAAAAAGTCAGATAGAAATGAATGGTGGGTAGTTTGCAAGGTGAAGTCCAAATTATACCCTGAGTATGATCAGTTACATGAAGACAAGTTAGCTGAAGACAGTGATTACTATCAATGAGATGATATATATGACTTCTCTTATGGTCACGATGTTGCGCATGATATGCATGTCATATCTCCATTGGTCGATGAAACATTCATAGAAGAATGTGATCCAAATGATATACAAAATGGATGGACAAACAATGAAGAAGAAGATAAAGAAGAAGAAGAAGAATATGAAAGTCAAACAAGTGATGAGAAAGAATTTTGAAGCTAGTGAGCAAAATCTTGTAATACAAACCTCTAGTTGAATGTATTGCAATACTCGATGTGAATGGTTTGAATTATTTGAATGTATTGTAATACTTGATGTGAATGAATGGGTTATATTGCAATACTTGAAGTGAATGATTTGAATTATTTGAATGTATTATAATACTTGATGCGGATGATTTGAATGTATTGCAATACTTGATGTGAATTATTTGAATTATTTGAATATATTGTAATACTTGATGCAAATGATTTGAATGTATTGCAATACTTGATGTGAATAATTTGAATGTATTGCAATGATGTAAATGATTTGCAAGTATTCCAATGATTTGAATTATTTGAATGTATTGTAATACTTGATGCGAATTATTTGAATGTATTGTATGACATTTTTTATTTGTTAGAATATGGTTCGTGGAGCTTACAGTGGTCGTTCATCCAGTAGTAGCCAGGTTCAACCTTCATCTTCATGGGCTCCTGTGATAGGTATATCATTTAACTAATTGGATGATTGATTAGTTAAAATGCACATTCTGAGATTTTCTAACGTATTTTTTTACAGATGATGTTTCGCCTGTACATGACCCACCTACACCAGTTGATCATACAAGTTAGGAGCCAACACAGGATGCAGAGTCTTTTCAGTCTGACACAAGAAGACTCATTCGAATAGTGTATATGGATAATCGACCGTAAGTATTTCATTTTCACTTATTGCATATCTTATAAATATTTTATATTGATAGTTACTGTATACCAATTCATGTGCAGCACGAGGTTTGAGCTACAAGAAGTAGTACGCGAGATTAGGAATTCACTTCTTCAACATCTACCAGGATCGGTCGCTCAATAGAAAGAGATTCCAAAAGAGGTGATAGACAGATTGTGATCATCATTCACAGTATATATTTGTTTGTCATAGTTAATGTGTTTCATATTTAATTTTTTTTATAGTCATGTCTACTAACTTTCTCAAAATATATATAGGCTTCGAATCACTTCGCGACTACGGTGGAGGAACGTGATGCAATGAAGGTGTGGCAGAGGGTGGTTGTCAATCGATTTGCAGACATGCTGCACAATATAAAGACTGCAGCAAAAAAAACATCTGGCGGAATAGATGATCCACTACAGTGGAAGGGTCATGGACCTATTACTATCAGGAGACATTATTGGGAGAGAATGTGCGACAAGTGGGCGGGGGATGCATTTCAAAACCGCTCTGCAAAGGTTGTACAAAATCGAGCGAAAATGCCCGAAGCCCATCTACACACAGGTGGATCTAAGACTTTTGGGAGTCACCTGAAGAAAATGGCAACTCATTAATATATATATATATATATATATATATATATATATATATTATCAATTTTATAAGTATTGTTGCAAACCTGTTAACTAAATCTTTTATTATTTAACTTTGCAGGAAGCAAAAAAAAGAGGCATTGTACCATATAAGTATGTGTTTATTGAAACACATAAACGGAAGACCACGGGAGACTTCGTATCAGAGAACGCAAGAACGACAACGGTATGTATTTATTCTATTAATAATTATTATAATATACAAGTTATCATAAACATTGTAATTCTTAATTATTAATGCATACTGTAAACATTATTTTGTAGGAGGCATATGAGCAACAGATGGTAGAGCGATATGGCGATGACTCTACCTAGCATCCATCATTTGATCCTGCAGCATGGGTGACTGCAGCAAGTGAACCAAAAAAGGGTCATGTGTTCGGGTTTGGGAGTAATATAAACACCTTACCTGTCATTGCTTCCTCCAATCACGGCTCACAGACTTCTTCCATCGACATAAGCTCCAAGCATCCTGTTTTTTCCGATGATGATGTACGCCAAATCGTTAAGGACACAATGTGTGACTACTTCCATGAAACCATCGTCGACGTTCTCTGAGCTGAGTTCAACAGTTTTTTGCTGAACAGGGGAACTTTGATTGCAGGTGCCTCTTAGGTATGAAAGTTTCATGCGATATATTGCATGTCGTTAGATTTCATATAACTTTGATTGCCTTAACTTAGGTGCATTGGATATAATTTATTTCAGTATAATATTTTTACTGCCTTTGAACACATATACAGCACGAGCATGGTAGAATCACATATACAGCTTTTTACTGCCTTAGAGCACATATGAGCATGGTAGAATCACATATAGAGTTTTTTTTACTGCTTTAGAACACATATGAGCATAATATAATCACATATACAGTTTTTTGTTTGCCTTAGAACACATATGAACATGATAGAATCACATATAAAGTTTTTACTTGCCTTACAACACATATGAGCATGATAGAATCACATACACAGTTTTTTTGACTGCCTTAGAACACATATGAGCATGCTATAATCACATGTTCAGTTTTTTGACTGCCTTAGAACACATATGAGCATGACAAAATCACATATACAGCTTTTTTCTGCCTTAGAGCACATATGAGCATGGTAGAATCACATATAGATTTTTTTGACTGCCTTAGAACACATATGAGCATGATATAATCACATATAGAGTTTTTTACTGCCTTAGAACACATATGAGCATGATAGAATCACATATAAAGTTTTTTGCCTGCCTTAGAGCACATATGAGCATGATAGAATCACATATAAAGCTTTTTTGACTGCCTTAAAACATATATGAGCATGCTATAATCACATATTCAGTTTTTTGACTGCCTTAGAACACATATGAGCATGATAGAATCACATATACAACTTTTTGTCTGCCTTAGAGCACATATGAGCATGGTAGAATCACATATAGAGTTTTTCTGACTGCCTTAGAACACATATAAGCATGATATAATCACATATAGAGTTGTTTTACTGCCTAAGAACACATATGAGCATGATAGAATCACATATAAAGTTTTTTGCCTGCCTTAGAGCACATATGAGCATGATAGAATCACATATAAAGTTTTTTTGACTGCCTTAGAACACATATGAGCATGCTATAATCACATATTCAGTTTTTTGACTCTCTTAGAACACATATGAGCATGATAGAATCACTTATACAGCTTTTTGTTTGCCTTGGAGCACATATGAGCATGGTAGAATCACATATAGAGTTTTTTTTACTGCTTTAGAACACATATGAGCATAATATATTCACATATACAGTTTTTTGCCTGCCTTAGAACACATATGAACATGATAGAATCACATATAAAGTTTTTGCTTGCCTTACAGCACATATGAGCATGATAGAATCACATACACAGTTTTTTTGACTGCCTTAGAACACATATGAGCATGCTATAATCACATGTTCAGTTTTTTGACTGCCTTAGAACACATATGAGCAGGACAGAATCACATATACAGCTTTTTTCTACCTTAGAGCACATATGAGCATGGTAGAATCACATATAGAGTTTTTCTTACTGCCTTAGAACACATATGAGCATGTTATAATCACATATAGAGTTTTTTACTGCCTTAGAACACATATGTGCATGATAGAATCATATATAAAGTTTTTTGTCTGCCTTAGAGCACATATGAGCATGATAGAATCACATATAAAAATTTTTTGACTGCCTTAGAACACATATGAGCATGCTATAATCATATATTCAGTTTTTTGACTACCTTAGAGCACATATGAGCATGATAGAATCACATATACAGCTTTTTGCCTGCCTTAGAGCATATATGGGCATGGTAGAATCATATATAGAGTTTTTCTGACTGCCTTAGAACACATATGAGCATGATATAATCACATATTCAGTTTTTTGACTGCGTTAGAACACATATGAGCATGATAGAATCACATATAAAGTTTTTTGCCTGCCTTAGAGCATATATGAGCATGATAGAATCACATATAAAGTTTTTTTGACTGCCTTAGAACACATATGAGCATGCTATAATCACATATTCAGTTTTTTGACTGCCTTAGACATATGAGCATGATAGAATCACATATACAACTTTTTGCATGCCTTAGAGCACATATGAGCATGGTAGAATCACATATAGAGTTTTTCTGACTGCCTTAAAACACATATGAGCATGATATAATCACATATAGAGTTTTTTTACTGCCTTAGAACACATATCATTCATGATAGAATCACATATAGTGTATAATTTATTTCAATATATTTTGTTTATCAATACTGACCTTTGTTTTCTTCTGTAGGTTGCTGGTGATAATTAGCGTAGTGGAGCTGAAGAGACAGATCAAGGCAATGAACAAGAAGACGCACAAAATCTTGGCGATGATTAGATTAATGTGTTGAATTTGTTCTACTTTCTTTTTGTTTCGAAAATATAAATGTTGAATTGTAAATAATTAAAACTTGTGAATTTTAAAGTAGAACGATTAATTGTTTTAGTTTTCTTTTATATGTATTTTTATGTGTACTTTGTTTTTTATTCACAGGAAATATAAATTGTAGCATGAGAAATTTTTTCTTGATATTTAATTTTCAAATATTTTTTTTAATTGTTTCCTTGTTTGTGATGGATTAGCGACGGATATATTCATCGCTATTTATTATTACCGTTAAAGTTAGCGATGGATTAGCAACGACAGTAAATCCGTTGCCAAACTGAAGTTGCTGTTTAGTAACGACGGCCTTGCGACGGAAGTTGTCATTCGTTATTCCGTCATAACTTAGCGACGGAACTGGCAACAAATACAGTATGTCTCTACTTAGCGATGGATATATGCCATCGCTTATTAGCATCAAAAAATTTGTGATGGAAGATATTCGTCGCTACTTCGATGCTAAGCCATCGCTAATCTAGTTAGCGGCAGATTAGCGATAGATTTAGGTCATCGCTAATCCACTGGTTTGTTGTAGTGATCGTGAAGCATTCAAAAGTAATGCAATGTGGTATGCTATTCCTGATTTTTTCATATGATGCATCGATGATCAAAATAAATCATCGTTGGCCTGGTGGTTCTTGAGCTTTGGTTGGCTCTTTCCTTGTTTATTTTAAATGCATTGCAGACATCACATTAATATTTTTTTGTATTATATTGCAATGTTCTATGCTTTTTTACGGGCGGTGGTCCCGTGATGGTTCTCGCAGAGGAATATGCGAGCTTGTGCTTTTATGTGTATGTTGATTTACAAATTAAAGAATTGATTATTAATAGTAAATAAAGATAAAAGAATAGTGTAATATACGTTCTGATATCTCTTATCATTAGAATGAGAATCTTAGAGTTTTAGTTTTGGGGGACCACGAGGTTACAAAAACTCTATGCACTATTATTATCCCTGAACCCGATATTGAGGTTTTTTCTCCTAGCCATGGTTTTAGAGAGTCTGTCATTTTGTCTGGGGGTGGTGTGTAGATACAGCTGTTGTTTGGGTATACTAAGAAGTGACATTTATGAATTTTTGTTTCCTTGGTGTCCCGATATTAGATATTTTTTTCTAATATTTCGATGGATGATGTTGTTTTCTGATATCGGTTGAGGGCTAAGTTTGAAACCCAGTAATAAAATACAAATTATGTGCTAAGCTACTCTACGAACCTAACTTGACCTCAGGGATTTTTACCCGTTTAGTGTATCTGTGAGCAACGGTAATTCAAAAGAGGAACTTAAATTGTATGCATTTAATAGAGACATGCATATAAAAGAAAAATATAATGAAAGATAATAATTTACTCATGCATTGCACTGAAGTAATTCATATTCCTGCTATGCATTAAATCATGCATATTTATATGTTCTCTTAACTATTAAATATTGATGAATGCATAATGTTGTTCCCTAAAACATGTTAGATGGTTGTTTTGCTTAAATGGTGATCTTTGTTGTTTATTAAATGTTCTCTCATACTTAATAATTGTTCCCTATTGCATGAATGCTTAATTGAATTATGTAAATATCATAATTGTATTCCTCTAAATTATTGCATAAAATTTTATTTGTATTCTTTATACTCATTTATTTCATTAGAGGTACATGTACGTAGAATTCCTCAAATTTCTGAAACCCTTAATTTTGTGGTTTTTGCAGCCGCAGGAAATCAGTGAAGCGACTAACTTCTGGTAGAGCTGCGAGTGTCACACTTTTGCTGGACAGTTCACAGAAGGATAATGTAACTCGATTTTTTCTTATTTACTTTTATGTCACTTAAATAACTCTGATATGTCATTTACAACTATTGTTTAAACACTCTTTCTTTCATAATTAATGAATAATGAGTTGCTATGGTTTGGGATGATAAATGTAAGATCTCTTATGATGTGTTTGGTTATCCAATAGGAAGTGGAACTGTAAAGACCTCGGATCTCTGAAAATATTTTCTCAATTGATTTAAAAAAAAAACTGTATTTTTAAGAGGTATGAGTTGGAGTCGTTACAACATCTCCTTGTTTGGACCAGAGATGAAGGACATGAAACGAGGATGAAGGCAAGGATGGAGGTTAAAATCAAAACCCATGCAGTGATAAAGACAGAAATGGAGGGTAGGATTTTGAGACGGAGCGGGGGTGAAGACCTTGTTCCCTGCCCTCGTCCCTACCTCGGTCCACTGCCATCCCTAGGAAGGACCAATGATGTCAATATCGGTATCAGCCCTGGATCGTTTGGCCACCGATTCAGTTGTATCCGCCAATGCCAATGCCAATGCCAATGCCCATACCAATATTCAAGTGAATTGTTCTATATCAGCCAAAAAATAATTAAAAAATATTAATTGTCAATCATAAAGTGACACATGTTAAAACCATTAAAATAATATTAAAAAAAATAAATGTTAGTATATCGATATTTATTAAAAAAATAGTTGATTCAAAGATGCCGATACTGATAACATTGGGAAGGACCACTCCCCCGGATTCGCAACCCCAATGGAGAAATATGTAGTTTGAAAGCTGGTAGGGGTCAGCCTAAACCCAACTTGCCTATCGAAAAAAAAATGGTTTAAGATATTGGTTCATATTAAATATTACCGAATCGCTTTCAATGAAGTGATGAACCTTTATATTTGATTGTGTGCGGTGCATCTAGCACTTAATTTGACCAAAAACCCAAACCCATTTTGTAGTTGTTTTGGATAAAAAGAAATTTCACAAGATAGATTTCTTTTTACATAATCTAAATGAAAAAGATAAAAAAAAAAATGGATAATATAAAGGAAAACCCTATCATCACCCACAACACATTGGCCTTTGTGGCCAGCTCTACTCTGCATTGGCAGATTGAGAGAAGGCCATGAGTCAAGAGAATTGATCGTGCCTCCAATGTCCATTGGGAAGGAGCCATGAATACCACCACGCAACAGGCTGCTTTCAAAATTAGAAAATATATATGAGAAGGTAATTCCAAGCAGTACTTTTCCTTTTTTTTATAATTATAATGAACCAGTCTTAAACCTATTATTTCAGCGCACACCCATTAAACCAATGTCATAAGTATTGTGGTGAGAGGAGCGGACGCGTGGACACTGACAGCGATGGTGAATATTTTATTGTTTTAATGATTTTTAGTTTTATTTTAATAAAATTTTGCATTTTTAATATTAAAATATCAAAGAATAAATTTTTATTGATTAAAATTTTTTAAAAATATCTGTGTCCTCACCTTATTTTCCAAAAAGAAAAATCGAACTTTCGAGTCGAATCTGTGTCCTCGTGTCCACATATCTTTGTGACATAGATTATGGGTTAAAATATTTTATTTTTATATCATATTTTACATGAAAAATAACGATTACGCTTTTGGTGAACGAAGAAATAAGAGAGAGAGAGAGAGATGGCGTTCATGAGAGGCGAGCCCTTGTTGGCGAAGCTAGCGAACATAGCACGTTTCGTCGTGTTCCCGGCGGCCATGGTGGCCTCTCTCCTGTACGTTCCTCCCGTTAGCTCCAAGAAGAAGAAGGAGGAAGAAAAGAAGTAGAGAGCTACTACTCTCTCTCTCTCTTCATTTCCCCTATTTTCTCTGAGGTACCCATCTTTTCTTCTTGCCACCCATTTTATCGTAATTCGGTCTTCCTTTTCATCTTCAGATTGGATTCTTCTTTCTCTTTAGTACTTGGATTTTTTTTCTTTTTCTTTTTCTTTTTTCATTCAAAACCAGTTTACTTTTGCCTGACCTTATTGTTTGTAAGCAGTGTCTGAGACCTTTTACATGTTCTTTGGCAAGCCTGCCTGCATGCTGTTGTTTGCTTTCGAGTACTCTTTTTGTGATGCCTCCATTTACTTGAACAACTTCTCTGACAACAGAAAACATGCAGTTAAGATTATAGCAAATGTTGCTGCTCTTGCAATTTCCTGCTTTCTCAATTCCTTTATGATTCAGTGATACCAAGATGGTGACCTTGTGACTCCTGGTTGCAATTCTCCATCTTTTCAGTTGTGATATGCTATTGCAGTTTGTGGTTATCTTAGTTGCTATCATTAAGGGAGGAGAATGAAGTTCTCAAGGCACCGCGAAATCAACAGAGATTTTGCAAAAAAAAAAAGTTTCCTTTAGGAAAGTTTGATCTTGCCTGCAATGTTCAAATGTTCAGCTATTGAACATGATAACTTTCTCTATATACCAAACGATGACCCTTGTCTTTACTGTTGCCAACAAAATTCGTTTTCAAGAGACACCTAAAACTTATCCTATTCATTGTGTTACAGGTATTCAGTAGCACAGTTTCCACATAGGTAACTAATATTGGGAGCTTATATCAAATCTATAGCATGTATTAAAGCACTTGAGGGTGTTTTGTGCACCAAAATATTTTCCTTTTAAAAGGCAGTCTAACGTGGTTCGTGGTGTAAAATTTGCTGCAAGAAACCTTTTTATCATTCTAGGGGCAATAACAAGGAGAAAGAATATGTGTGCATGCATTGTTTTTTGTAAAGTGCTCATGCAAAGGTTTCGAAGTGAGCTATTGATGCAACTTAGGCATCTTTGATTTGCCGAAGTGTTAAACACTTGCCAGTAATCTTATACATCAAAATGGTATATTTTCCTTTTGGGCAGAACATAAAGTTGGTTTTACTTTTACCTTATTTGTGTGTATCCTTTATTGATACGTTACGTTGTATTTCTTGCTCCGCATTCATTTATATATTGAGACAGTCAGTTTTCTTTTCTTATGGAAAAAATTGGCTTGGCTTTTGCCTTATTTCTTTAAATCCTTTATCGGTTTCTTGGGTTGCATGTACTTGATGTATAGAGGCACTTTTAACTTTTGAGCCCATCGTTTGGGTTGGGCATTTCTGCTTGTGATTTACAATGATGACTTTGACAGTGATCGTTTTCCTTTTGCACCGTTTCTTTGGTGCTTGGTGAAAAAAAAACAGAGGTCATTTTTTATGCAGTGGCGCTGCATGCATGCTTATCATGCAGCTCCACTTCTGATGACCATCTATCTCAGCATTTCTCGAGATGGACACCACACCCATCTTGAGAAATGCCAAGATGGGGGTGGTTGTCAGGCAGGTTGCTGCATGCCCACCATGCAGCAACGCTGCATATAATGTGAAGACAAAAAATAAATGAAAAAACTAAAAATACTTTATGATGGTCTACTGGGGGAAAACGTTGATGAAAGAATATAGATAGCATAAGTACCATGTAGTGCACATCCAAAGGATTTATATGTGGTACATCCCCTTGCTGTGTAATTTTCGATGTATCTAATAACATTCTCAGAGATTATCTTAAAGGTCATCTTTTCATGAATAATCTAACATTCTAAATGAATGTAACATTTCCAATTTTCCCCCTCAAGTTTGTTAGTTCAAATCTTCTATTGTTCTCCATGCATGGTTGTGGAGATGAATTGTTTCTGGGTGTGCCTTCTCCAAAGCATCATCATCCATGGAGGAATAGTCCACAAAGTAAATGCAGCCATGGTGAATGTACAATGATCCTGGAATCCATAGCATGACTCTATCCCCTGCTCTGCTTGTAAACATGATGACTTGTGTCAAATTTGGAGTAGACTTCAAATAAATCATTCCTACACTGCTATTGTTGACATTGATCTTAACAATTTTAGAGACTTTCTGCTACACCATATTAGTGGTCGCTAAGGAATAAATTATATTCCATTCAAACTTGGAGACTGCATGTATTGATGAGAAATGTTTGTAGCCTACAGAGAAGACGTGGCTGTTAGAAGATCCACCTATTGGTATCTTAGTTTTTTAGTGCCTTTTATATCCTCTTCAGCATGAACTCCAGGTTTTTCTGTTATCAATGACGATGACTGTTAAAATACATGTAATCAATATATATATATATATTCAATCACACCCGATAGGGGTATTTTAGTCATTTCACATGTACCTAATAGGGGTACTTGTTTTTCTCCTCTTTTTATTTTTTGCATTTTTTTTTTCTTTTTTATTTTCTTCCTTTTTACCCACTTAAGGGGGGCCCACCATTGAGTCGTTGGGGGCTCCCAACGACTCCATGGGAGCCCTCTTTGTGGCTCTTCTTTTGAGGCCATTTGGCATCCCCCTTCTCTCATTTTATTTGTATAAATAGGGGTGAACCCCTTTGTATATTTTCATTCTTGAGAGCTCCCTCTCTTTCAATAAAGAGGCATTTATATTTTGTGTTGTGTTGTCCCTTTGTGGACTTGGCTATTATCTCTTTTGTTTGTCCGTTGGTGGACATTGTAAGTGCTTATAGCACTATTTGTACTTCCGCATATCTCATTACATGGTATTAGAGCCTCGTGTGTGCTCTTGGTTTTTTATATAACTAGTTGACTAGTTATATTTTTTATTTTGTATCTCTCTTTCTTGGTTTATCTTCTTGAGAGAGGTTTAAATGGAAGGAGAACAAAAGATTGATCTCTCTTTCAAACTTAATGGTTCCAACTACATGATGTGGGCCGCCGCCATGGAGAACAACCTCAAGGGTAAAAAACTTTGGGGATACGTTATGGGCACCATTCCGGAACCGCAACTCCAACTCACCAAGATGGATGGTGATCAAGAAAAAACTCTTGAAGGAAATGCACGCATGAAGGCCATTAAAGATCACCATTCTAAAGTGGAAGATTGGGAAAACAAGCATGCAAAGATTCTTGCTTGATTCATGAACAATGTGGAGCTCAAAATTTGCGCCAACATCGCTAAATTTCGGATGGCTAATGAAGCATGGTTCTTTATGAAAGGTATGTATACTAAAAAAGACCTTGCTCGTCAATTCTTTCTCCAAGAAAAAATCCGGACTATTAAGCAAGGGGAAATGAGTGTAAGAGATTACTTTAGCACTCTTGGACCCTTATGGGATGTGTTATCTTTACTAGAACCAAAGTGGGTTTCTAGTGTAGATGTGAAATTAAGAAGAGAACAAATGAAAAAAATAACACTTTTTCCAATTTCTACATGGGCTTAGGCCCGAATACGAACAAGTTAGATCTTCCCTTCTTCATAGATCTAAGTCTCTTCTTTTGGAAGATGCCATAGCCGAAATATGCCAAAAAGAAGCTCGTCTTGGCATGGTTAAGGGAGGAGATGAAGTTTTGGCCGTGTCTAAACCCGACAATCATGTGAAAACCTATAAGCCTTCACACTTTGGGAGGCAAAATAACTATAATGGCAATTATTGAAAAGTCATTTGCCATCATTGCCAAGAACTGGGTCATATAAGATCGAATTGCCCTAAGCTAAATGAAGCACTAAAGAATAAGGTTGCCTCCGTTGAAGAAATTACTCAAAAGGAGGAAACTATCAAAGGGAAGGAGTCCTTCTCTCTTGCTCGACTATCGGAAGCACTTCAAATTCTACTCAAATTGCCATCAACCTCGGGTGCCGCCATAGCTTCTTCTTCTCCTCCAGGTATGTCTTCTTGAATTCTTGATTCTGGAGCTTCCTTTCATATGACCCCTCTTGAAAATGGGCTTTCCGATTTGTGTAATAACTCTAAAAACTCTTATGTTTCAACCGCCGATGGTACATCTTTACAAGTAAAAAGTTTTGGAACTTTAAATTTTTCCAAAGATTTCTTTGTGCCAAACATAAGAGTGGTACCTCAACTTAATTTAAATCTTCTCTCTGTTTCTCAAATATGTGATCATGGATGTGAAATCTCCTTCTCAACTAAGGATTGCTCTATACAGGATCTCTGGTCTGGGAAGCAGATTGGGCAAGGCCATAGGAGGGGGGATCTCTATTATATGAGCATTTTGAAACTTCCCACTAACTCTTTTTGTAATCATGTCCAAGATAAAAATATTGAAACTTAGCATCAAAGACTTGGACATCCAAGTTTCTCAAAAATGTACTCCTTTCCTTTTGGAAAGAAATTTTGTAATAAGAAACATTTTGTTTGCAAAAATTGTATTTTTGGAAAAATGAAATCCACTCATTTTCCAAATCGAACTTTTGTGTCCAAAAGACCTTTTGAGTTAGTCCATTCGGACGTTTAGGGCCCTTCTCCGGTCATATCGAAAGGAGGATACTCCTATTATGTTACTTTCATTGATGACTACACTAGATATGTGTGGATCTATTTTTTCAATTTAAAATCCAAAGTCTTTGACTTCTTCAAGAAATTTCATATGATAGTCAAAAATCAATTTTCAAGTAATATCTCTACTCTTAGATCCGATTCGGGTGGAGAGTATCTATCAAATGAATTTCAAAATTATTTGGAAACAAATGGAATTTGTCATCAAAGATCATGTCCTAAGACTCCTCAACAAAATGATCTAGCCAAAAGAAAGCATAGACACATTTTGGAAACCACTAGGACACTTCTTATTTCCAAAGAAATTCCAAAAAGTTTTTGGGCCGAAGCTGCTTTAACTTCAACTTACTTGATAAATAGAATGATATCTTCGTCCTTACAAAATACATCTCCATATGAAAAACTATTTGAAAGAACACCCAATTTAAATAGATTAAGATTTTTTTGGTGTAAATGTTTTGCCCTTACACATAAAAGAGATAAATTATCTCCTAAAGCTATTGAATGTGGTTTCTTAAGATATGAAGAAAATCAAAAGGGTTTTAGATGTTTTGACCTTAAAAATAACAAACTTTGTGTATCCAAAGATGTAACCTTTTTAGAAAATGAAAATGGTTTTGAGAAAACTAAAGATATTGACGAAAGCGAATATGCTTTCTTTGATCTTCTCTTTCAAGAAGATGGGACTCCTCAAGAAGAGGGAATCTCTAATGATTTGTTGAATGATCTAGAGGATATTCCTCTTAACAATGTTGAAAATGAAAGTGATAGAACCATCCAAACCTATGTTAGGCGTGGTCAACAAGCTCTAATGAGTGCCTTAGAAAAATACTCTCAAGGCTCCAACATAGAAGAAACCTCTTTAAGGAGATCCGGACGAATCTCCAATCCTCCTAATGGGTTTGTTTCCTATGAGTCTCTAACCCCAAAGTATAGAGTGTGTCTAATTGCGTTACACTCTTTTCATGAACCTTCACATTATCATGAAGCCAAAAACATTCCCCAATGGGTTGAAGCCATGAACTTAGTGTTAAAATATAGTATGTGTATGGATCTGGATCCAGATCCATACGCACGTTAATAGAACATGCAGAATGATGTTTCATTAATGGTAATGTTGTAATATCATCCCATTGTATTCTTGCTTATGTTTATATAAGAATTAGGGCTTGGAGGTCGTGTGAGTCCTGCCGCCCCAGTTTTGTGCTTCTCTCTTTCTCTATGTTTCCTGTGCAGGTGAGGCGTGAAGCAAACCTATCTCTCACTTGTTTTCTTATATGGTATCAGAGCCACGACTGTGGAACCCTACCAGCCACACATTCAACGAGATCTGAAAAGGCAGTCGTGAAGACTCCTTCAGCCGTGAAGACTCCTTCATCTTGTTCTTCGGCTGCATCTCTTCCTTCTTTCATCAACATCGTCTTTCAATATCTTCAACATCGGCATCTCTTCTTCTTCACCATTGTATGTCAATATCGTCTGTCAATATCTTCTTCAACATCGGCTGCATCTCCTTCTTCTTCTTCAACATCGGCATCAACTTCCTCTGTCCTTCTTCTTCAACATCGGCATCGACTTCTTCTGAAATCTTCAACATCATCATCTGATTGTATCTCCTTCTTCGATATCACTTCCTTTATCCCCAACTGCACTTACTGTGTTCTATTTAACGTGCATTAATATTTTCCTAAGTCTGTGCTGTGAATACTCCTTGATTCATACTATTTTGTTTATTTTTGATTGCCATAGTCTAGCATTCACCATCGTATCAGATTTTCTCGAATTTGTTTTGATGTTTTCCATCTTTTTCAATCAGCAGTGAAATCAGAGTTTTCTGTGCAACATCTATAGGTAGACTGTAACAGATTACATTCTCGTTCTCAAAAAAAAAAAAGGAATTCTCTTTCATGGTATTGGTTGCACAAGTACATATTCTTATTGCAGCCCCGTTGATTGATTAAGTGATCTCAACTCAGTTTGCTTTCTTCAATCCTTTTTTGTTCGCCTATTCATTGTTGCCATTGATATGGATTCATTCTCGTCATCCAGTCCCTCTGCAAGTTTCTTAAATCAGCTTGTTACAGAAAAACTTACTCATTCTAATTTCTTAACATGGAAGAGACAAATACTTCCGTTTATACGAAGTCAGGATCTCGATGAACATCTGGATGGTTCCATTCATGTACCACCATAGCTTATTTTGCAGGAAACCAAGGATGAAAGGGGTGATGCATTTACCAAATCTATTAAGAATCCGAAGTATACCACTTGGAGAAAACGGGATCAATCTTTGGTTGCGTATATTACGTCCACACTCTCTCAAGAAGTGTTGGCTACTTTTTCAGATGATTGCACTGCGGCAGATTTATGGAGTAAGCTCTCTCAGATATACTCTCAGATATCAGAAACCTGAGTTATGTATTTAAAGAATGAGTTTTCAAAGTTTAAAGAAAGACTCCATGACAGTTATGGAATACATAGGCCGCTTGAAGCGTATTACTGACCAATTGACTGTTATTGGGAGTGCTATTTTAGATAAAGACAAAGTACAACAACTCCTTAATGGGTTGGGCTCTGATTTTGACATGTTTACCACAACTTTGACATGTCTTCCTCACTTGCCCAATTTTGACGATCTTCAAGCGAAACTTCTTTGGCATGAGATGATTATGAAACAAAGGGCAGAAGGAAATGAATCAACTCGTTTTCATTCAGTTTTGGCTATAGAGACTTCTGTAGGTTTTGGACGAGGGAATGCAGGGCATCAAGGGGGCAGAGGCCGAGGCCGCTTTGGACACGGAGGACGTGGTATCTTACCTACACCTAATATTTCGGGTGTCTCTAATGCAGGGAATGAGAGGAGAGTGCCCACTTGTTTCTTATGTAACAAAAGATGACATGTGAAAGCCGATTGTTGGTTTAACCTGCAGAATAGAGGAAAAATAAACAAAATTGAAAATAAAACTTCTACTGTGGACATGAAAGTGACATCTACAGATGTGCAACAACTTTTGTTATCGGCATTGTCACAGATAACGATCAAGCAAAATGAGCAAAGCGAGTGGTACGTTGATTATGGTGCTGCTACTCATGTCACGGGTAATGCAGGTAAGTTATCTCACTTATTGCCTTATTTTGAAAAGGTAGTATAGTTACGGGAGATGGAACTTATCACTCCATTAGTCATACTGGCAGTGCACATATCCCTATGTCAAAGTCCTCACTTCATTTGTCTGATGTCCTCCTTGCCCCCAATATTAAAAAGAACATTGTTTCTGAGGCTAAAGGAGGAGGGTTGCGGTAGTTATACACTGCCGGTCCCAAGCCCGGATAAAGGAGGAGGGTTGCGGTAGGCCTGTGACAGCCAGCATAAAAACTTTGTCATATCCTATGAAAATGAACCAATATGAGAATTTAGTTGGGGCGTTCCCTACTGAGCGACGCGTTGTACTCTCTAGGCCCGGAGGCAGTGATAAATGTGCAAGGGTTGCTAGGTC
Source organism: Nuphar pumila (assembly GCF_984573655.1). Classification (NCBI taxonomy): domain Eukaryota; kingdom Viridiplantae; phylum Streptophyta; class Magnoliopsida; order Nymphaeales; family Nymphaeaceae; genus Nuphar; species Nuphar pumila. Next base: position 47,414,279 of record NC_143263.1, on the reverse strand, counting down.
GTCGCCCAGAAGCGACGCGTCACACCGGCGCCCGGGTGTGGTGTCAAATAGGCAAGGGTTCCCTCGCTTTGTTGGACGGGTGGGGGTAAAGAAGTTAGTCCAAGACCATAAAATTAGGTTAGCCACTTGGAACATAGGGTCTTTAACTGGTAAGTTGGTAGAGTTAGTAGATGTTATGTGTAGGAGAAAGATTGATATTTTATGTCTTCAAGAGACCAAATGGGTAGGTGAGAAAGCTAAAGTGATAGAACCTTGGGGATATAAGATTTGGTATACAGGAATAAATAGGAATAGGAATGGTGTAGGGATTGTTATGAGTCGTCAGTTTATAGATAATGTAGTTGAGGTCCGTAGGAAGGGTGATAGAATTTTACTTATTAAATTAGTATTAGGTACGGATATTATTAATATTATTAGTGTTTATGCACCTCAAGTAGGTTTAGATGATTCCATTAAGCATCAATTTTGGGAAGATTTAGATGGAGTAGTACAAGAGACATCTTATGGAGAAAAGCTTTTCATCGGCGGTGACCTTAATGGACATGTAGGCATTAGTAGGGATGGATTTGAGAATATCCATGGAGGCTATGGTATAGGAGAAAGAAATGAAAGTGGAGAAAGGATTTTAGATTTTTGTTTGTCCTATGATATGATCTTAGCAAACACTTGGTTTAGGAAGAGGGAGTCTCACCTAGTAACATTTAAAAGTGGGGTTAATACGAGTCAGATAGATTTTTTCCTACTTAGAAAGAGAGATAGGGGTTGTTGCATCGATTGTAAGGTTATACCAGGAGAAAGTGTAGCTACACAACATAGAGTCTTAATTTTAGATCTTAGAATTAGACAATGCCGCAAAAGGGATAGACATAGGATAGATCCTAGAATTAAGTGGTGGGCACTGAAAGGAGCTAAACAAGGAATGTTTGTAGAGCAGGTAGTTAAGGAAGTTGATTGGTGTCTCGAGGAGGATTCAGAATCAATGTGGAATAAGATAGCGGGTGGTATGAGAAAAGTAGCTAAGGAGGTATTGGGTGAGTCTAAAGGCGGTGCACCACTAGGTAAGGATACATCATGGTGGAACGAGGATGTCAAATTAGCTATTAAGGTTAAAAGAGAGTGTTATAGAAATCTAAGTAAGAGTCGTGATAATGAGAATTTGGAGAAGTATATGATAGCAAAGAAGGAAGCTAAAAAAGTTGTTCGAAACGCGAGGGCTAAGGTATATAAGGAGGTTTATGACAAGTTGGATACCAAAGAAGGCGAGAAGGATATTTATAGGCTTGCAAAGATGAGAGATAGGAAATCGAAGGATTTGGGTATGGTTAGATGTATCAAAGATGAAACGCAAAGGGTTTTAGTCAAAGATGAGGAGATTAAGGAGAGATGGAAAGATTATTTTGATAAGCTATTTAATGATAGTCATGCTCAAGATCTTGGAGACTTCTCCATTCCTTTTCATGAGATAAATCGTGACTTCATGCGCAAGATTCAAAAGAAAGAAATTGCAGAGGCTTTGAAGAAAATGAAATCAAGAAGGGCAGTTGGCCCAGATGGTATACCTATCGAGGCTTGGAAATGCTTGGGAGAGAAAGGTTTAGAATGGTTGACAAATCTTTTTAACTTGATTTGGCGAACAAATAAGATGCCTAATGAGTGGAGGAAGAGTACTTTGGTGCCTTTATATAAGAATAAGGGTGATATACAAGATTGCACAAACTATCGTGGTATAAAACTCATGAGTCATACTATGAAACTTTGGGAGAGGGTGATTGAGTCTAGGTTGAGGAAGGTTGTCATGATATCGGAGAATCAATTTGGTTTTATGACTGGAAGATCAACTATGGAAGCTATACATCTTCTTAGACAACTTATTGAAAGATATAGAGAGAGGAACAAAGATTTGCATATGGTTTTTATTGATTTAGAGAAGGCATACGATAGAGTACCTAGGGACGTTCTCTGGTGGACAATGATGAAGAAAGGTGTTTCTCTCAAGTACATTAGTATAATTAAAGATATGTATGAAGGAGTAGTAACCAATGTCCGCACTTGTGGAGGGGTGACAACCAATTTTCCGATAACGGTTGGGTTACATCAAGGATCTGCTTTAAGCCCTTTCCTATTTGCGATAGTGATGGATGAGCTTACGAGATCAATTCAAGAAAATGTACCGTGGTGTATGTTGTTTGCTGATGATATTGTTTTGATTGATGAGTCTAGAGCTGGGGTTAATGCTAAGTTAGAATTATGGAGACAGACATTGGAAGCTAGAGGTTTTAAGTTGAGTAAGAGTAAGACTGAATATATGGAATGTCGGTTTAGTAAGCAACGAAGTAGTGATGGGAGTGTAGTGAAGCTTGGTGAGCAAGATATACCGGTAAATGATTATTTCAAATATTTGGGATCCATCATTCAAAAGTATGGAGAAATTGATGGAGATGTAAATCATAGGATAAAGGTTGGGTGGATGAAATGGAAAAGTGCTACTGGAGTGTTGTGCGATCGTAGAATGCCATTGCGGTTGAAGGGAAAGTTTTATAGGACGACTATTAGACCCGCTTTACTTTATGGTACGGAATGTTGGGCTGCCAAGAGACATCATATTCAAAAAATGAGTGTAGCTGAGATGCGGATGCTTAGATGGATGTGTGGAAATACAATAAAAGATAAGATTCGGAACGAAGAGATACGTAAGAAGGTAGGTGTTGCACCCATTGAAAATAAGATGCGAGAGAATCGTTTACGGTGGTTTGGACATATTCGGCGAAGGCCTAATGATGCTCCAGTTAGAAGGTTGGAGAAATGGGAAAATATATTAGTTAAAAGAGGTCGGGGTAGGCCTAGGAAGACTTGGATGGAGATGATAGGAAAGGATATGAATGCTTTGAACCTCACCGAGGACATGGCGTTGGATAGAAATGATTGGAGGAAAAGGATTCATGTGGAAGACCCAAAATGAATTTCTTTTTTGGTTCATATCGCTGACCCCAATTGTTTTGGGATGAAGGCGTAGTTGTTGTTTGTTTGTTTGTATTGTTTCTGAGGCTAAACTTGTTGATGATATGAATTCTTCCGTCGAATTTACTCCCTCTTCTGTTTATGTTAAGGATCTACGAACGAAGGAGACGTTCGCTAAGGGGGAGCGTCAAGGAAACATGTACGTCTTCAAGGAGATTCCCTCAGTGTCTTCGTCTTCAGTCTCAGTTCTCCAATTGAAGTCGTCCAAGCATTCTTCAGTGTCTTCGCCTTCAGAGCCTTTGTTTTTTCCTTCATTGAAAGTTTTTAATTCATCATATCATTGTAATAAGCCAGACATTTGGCACAGTCGCTTGGGACATTGTAGTCGGGGCTTTGTTGAAAATCTTGTATCTGATGGTCTTCTTCTAGAGTCTAGTTTATGTTCATTTTTAGAAAGTAATAAATGTTCCTCATGTGAACTCTGCAAAAGTCATGTTCTTCTGTTTCATATCATTAATAAAAGAGCTTCAAGGCCATTTGAGATTATTTGTTCCGATGTTTGGGGACCTGCACCTATTCCTTCTCTTTCTGGCAGTCGTTACTATGTTATCTTTGTTGATTCTTATTCTTGTTATACTTGGATATATTTCTTGAAACATAAGCATGAAGTTTTCCAAATATTTTGGGAATTTCATTTGATGGTCAAAACCAAGTTTTCCTGTGATATTGTGCACCTACAATGTGATGGTGGAGGAGAATATTCATCGAACGAATTTATTGCCTTTCTTCGGGATAAAGGAATAAGTCGACAGGTTTCTTGCCCTCATACCCCTCAACAAAATGGGGTTGCGGAGAGGAAACACATGCATATTGTCGAGAGTGCGATGAGCATGTTACATGATAGCAATGTGCCCGTTAGTCTCTGGACAGAAGTTTTTCACACATCTGTTCATGTCATAAATCGTCTTCCTTCGGAAATCTCCCTATTATACTTTATTTGGGCAACATCCCTCTTATGATGAGCTACGTGTTTTTGGTTGTGTATGTTACGTACATATTGATTCATCACTACGAAATAAGTTTCAGGATAAGGCCGCTAAGTGCAGATTTGTTGGGTATGTGGATGAATACAAAGGCTATCGATGTTATGACCTTACTACAAAACGTATTAGGACCTCCAGGAATGTTGTTTTCGATGAACAAAATTTTCAGATCAATGACTCTGATGAGTTGCCATCTCGAGAATTAGAGGTATATGATCCATGGATGAGCGCAGATCTTGTTGCTAATACAGGAGAATCATGTCAGGCGAATTGTCCTTCATTCGGCTTGAGTAGAGAGTTGGATGACTCACAGATACATATTGAACCATCTTCAGTTGAGCCACCTCCAGTAGAACGCTTTTCTGGACAGATATACACTAGGAGGGACAAAAATACAGGGCCAAGGAATGTGGAAAGCATCGCCAATGATCCGGCTCAAAGGTTGTCACGCATTAGGCATCTTATTCAACGATGGGTGAGTTATGGGACCTTTTCCCTTGACTTTCAGTTGTTTATGTCTCAACTCACAAAACAGGAGGAACCCACTTGTTTTAATCAAGCCCTTCAATCCCGTCATTGCACTGAAGCTATGAATGAAGAAATGGAAGCACTTTATGAGTGCCAGACTTGAGAAATATTACCTCGACCGGAAGAAAAGAATGTTGTTGGCTCAAAATGGGTTTATAAAACAAAGTATAAACCCGAAGGTAGTATTGACAAATATAAGGCGCGACTTGTTGCTCGAGGGTTCACACAACAATATGGTGAAGATTACGATGAGACCTTTAGTCTGGTAGTCAAAATGGGTACAATTCGTGTCATCATATCCCTAGCAGTCGATCGAGGATGGAGGCTTAGCCAGATGGATGTTAAAAATGCATTCTTGCATGGAACTTTAAAGGAGGAAGTATATATGGAGCAACCACCTGGATATGCCAAAAAGGATCCTACTGCCTGGGTGTGCAAACTAAGGAAATCTCTGTATGGGTTGAAACCATGGTTGCCAGTTGAGGAAGCGGGAGCGGGAGCGGGAAGCGATACGAGAAGCGGGAGCGGGAAGCGAGGCACTTTCAAAATTTTAGGAAGCGGGGAAGCGTGGGACCACTTAGGAGCGATTCGGGAAGTGTCTCGGAAGCGACCTAGGAAGCGTCTCGGAAGCGACCTAGGAAGCCTCTCGGAAGCGAGGGGGAAGCGAAAAAAATAAAAATAAAAAATACAAAAAAATTGAAAAAAACAGGGGAAGCGTGGGGGAAGCGAGGGGGAAGCGTGATGGGAAGCGCGCTTCCCATTAAAGGGAAGCGCGCCCCCCCATTAAAGGGAAACGCACTTCCCAAAAAAGGGGGACGCTTCGGAAGCGCGAGGTTTCGTGCTTCCGAAGCGCGCTTCCCCTTTTAGCTAGGCGCTTCCGGTAACCCTGGTTGAAACAGGCGTCTCGTTCTTGGTTTGAAAGTTTCTCTATGCAAATTCAAGGCTATGGTTTTAGAAGATGCTCTCTGGATCACTCGCTCTTTATTTATCAAAAGACAGACGTCGTTATACTTCTTCTTATATATGTTGATGACATTGTGATCACTGGGAGTTCAGATAACCATGTGCAAGACGTGAAGCGATTTCTAATGAAAACTTTCAAGATGAAAGATTTAGGAGAGTTGAGGTACTTCCTTGGTGTGGAAGTTGACAGACAACAGGACACATTGAGACTCATGCAACAAAAATACACTCTTGATCTTTTGGAAAGAGCCGGGATGACGAATTGCAAACCAGTTAGCACTCCCAGTGTATTACATCAAAGGCTGAGCTCTGAAAATGGCCATCTTTGTGTCAACCTTACAACGTATAGAAGCCTCGTGGGGATGTTGCAGTATTTGACCTTTACCAGACCTGATATAGTTTATGTTGTCAATTAGGTATCCCAGTTTATGCATGCTCCAACGGAAGGTCATATGGAAGTTGTGAAGCGCATTCTACGCTATTTAAAATGAACTATAGGAGACGAACTTGTTTATCGCAAGAACAATAACCTACATAAAGGGCATGAACTCATCACTTATACAGACGCAGATTGGGCAGGAGATCCAGATGAGAGACGGTCTGTCTCTGGATATTGTGATTATATTGAACACAATTTAGTGTCTTGGAGCAACAGAAAACAAAAGGCAGTGGCACGAACAAGTACAAAGGCTGAATACAGGTCGATGGTTGCAGGCACGGCAGAAGCTACATGGATTAAACACTTATTGAGTGACCTTGGGGAGACAATTATTCGATTATTTCTTCTATGTGATAATCAAAGAGCAATAAACATTATGCGTAATCCTGTTCAACATAGCAGAATGAAGCATATTGAGATTGATCAACATTTTATACTACAGAAAGTCGAGATGAAGGAGATAGAACTACGTCATGTTCGAACAACAGATCAAGTGGCAGACTTGTTTACCAAAGGGTTGACAGGATGCCAATTTTGGCTATTGAAGAGCAAGTTGTACATGCTTCAAAACCACGTACAACTTGAGGGAGGGTGTTAAAATATAGTATGCGTATGGATCTGGATCCAGATCCATACGCACGTTAATAGAACACGCAGAATGATGTTTCATTAATGGCAATGTTGTAATATCATCCCATTGTATTCTTGCTTATGTTTATATAAGAATTAGGGGTTGGAGGTCATGCGAGTCCTACCGCCCCAGTTTTGTGCTTCTCTCTTTCTCTCTGTTTCCTGTGCAGGTGAGGCGTGAAGCAAACCTAAGCAAACCTATCTCTCACTTGTTTTCTTATACTTAGAACTTAGTGCCCTTGAAAAGGCAAAAACTTGGGAATAACTTCATTACCCACTGAAAAGAGATCTATTGGATGTAGATGGGTCTTCAAAATTAAAACTAAAAGTGATAGATCATTAGAACGCTATAAAGCCCGGTTGGTAGCAAAAGGATACACTCAAGAATACAGTATAGACTATGAAGAAACCTTTGCGCCCATAGCTAGAATGACTAGTGTTAGGACTCTTACTGCGATTGCATCAGTTAAAAAATGGTCTATTTATCAATTTGATGTTAAGAATGCATTCTTAAATGGTGAATTAAATGAAGAAGTTTACATGGATCCTCCACCAGGAGTATATATTGGTGAAAATAATATTCTCTAACTTAAAAAGACATTATATGGTTTAAAGCAAGCTCCAAAGGCTTGGCATGATAGATTTAGCAATGTAATGATAAGTTTGAATTTTCGTTCATGCTATACTGACACTGCTTTGTTTGTGAAAAGTGCAGGGTCTTTAGTAGTTATTCTACTACTTTATGTTGATGAGATGATCATCACTGGAAGTGATGAGCAAGGAATCAATGATATTAAGAAAGTTTTAAAAGAAAACTTTGACATGTTTGACCTTGGTTTTTTAAGCTATTTTTTAAGAATTGAAGTAGCGTACTCTCCTCGAGGGTACATTCTCTCTCAGATGAAACTTGTTGCTGACATTTGTTCAAAGTCTAGTATCTTCGATGATAAAAAGACAGAAACCCCAGAAGTTATCCATGCAAAGTTAAGGTTGGAAGATGGAACACTCTTCGAGGATCCTACTCCCTACCGCCAACTTGTTGGGTCTCTGACCTACTTATCCATCACTCGGTCAGACATAGCTCATGTCGTCCACTCAGTTAGTCAGTTTTAACATGCACCTACAACTGTGCACATGAGTGCAGTCTTAAAGATAGTCAGATACATCAAAAACACCATAACTAAAGGAGTTTTTCTTTCCTTTTCTTCATCACTTGATTTAATTGCTTATACTGATGCTGATTGGGAAGAAAATCCCAATGATAGAGTCTCAACTACTGGTTTTTGTGTTTTCTTAGGTGACTCTATGATTTCTTAGAGATGCAAGAAGCAACACAAAGTATCATTGTCCTCAACAGAAACAGAATATCGTGCTATGACCACTACAACCATGGAGCTTGTGTGGCTAAGAAGTCTCCTCAGTGATATGGGCATAGTCATCTCTACTCCTTCGAAATTGTGTTGTGACAACAAAAGTGCAATCTATATCGCAAGCAATCACACCTTCCATGAGCGTCGAGATGGACTGCCACTACGTTCGTGATGAATACCTAAGAGAAACCATAGCACTGCCTTACATTACTTCTGAGTACCAGTTTGTGGACTTCTTTACTAAAGCCCTTGCAGCTCCTCGTTTTATGTTCCTTCTCAACAAGCTTTCAGTTATATTCCCATAAAACTTGAGGGAGGGTGTTAAAATACATGTAATCAATATATATATATATATATATATATATATATATATATATATATATATATATATATATTCAATCATACCCAATAGGGGTACTTGTTTTTCTCCTCTTTTTATTTTTTGCATTTATTTTTTTATTTTCTTCCTTTTTACCCACTTAAGGGGGGCCCACCATTGAGTCGTTGGGGCCCCCAACGGTCACATTTGTGACCGTTGGGGGCTCCCAACGACTCCATGGGAGACCCCTTTGTGGCTCTTCTTTTGAGGCCATTTGGCCTCCCCCTTCTTTTATTTTATTTGTATAAATAGGGGTGAACCCCTTTGTATATTTTCATTCTTGAGAGCTCCCTCTCTTTCAATAAAGAGGCATTTATATTTTGTGTTGTGTTGTCCCTTTGTGGACTTGGCTATTATCTCTTTTGTTTGTCCGTTGGTGGACATTGTAAGTGCTTATAGCACTATTTGTACTTCCGCATATCTCATTACAGATGACATGGCTGTGAAACACCTTATTTTGGTATGCAAATGATTTTGGCTATATGCAGCGGCTCTTATATTCATTGTGCATTTGTTTAAGGTCAATCTTTACTAATATGGTTGTCAAACACCTTTTTTTAGTCCATATATTGGAAAGGTAGTGCCATCATTTGCATCCTCCATATGTATTGGGACCAAATAACCAATCTTTGATGAGTTCCTTCAGTTGTCTGAATCAGGCTCCTTGTCAATTGACCAGAGTTGCACCATAATAACCACCATACCTGCCATGTCTAAAGCTTACTCGTCCTCTGCCACATGAACTGTTGAATCATTATTAATAGAGCCATTTGATAATTGATATGACTGTAAATGGCTTCCATTTGGAGGAGCATGAACCATGGTTCTCTAAACAGTGCCAGCAGTATATGGATAATACGGATGTGCAAAAAAATTTAGAAGGCCAGAAGCGTGTAAAAATTCATAGACTATTCCATTTGTGTTCTTGAATGTAAGCAAATTTATTTTTTCAACTTGGCAAGGAATTCTGTGATGGAATGGATTCCTTGTTTGGTGTAACATGTAACTCAAAGCAACACAACGTGGTGGTCTTCAAGGGTTTGTGCATAGTACATGTACAACAAGTCCATAAGTCTAAGGCCATCAGATTTTGTGGAGCTTTGAAAATAAGATGAGAGAGAATCGTTTACGGTGGTTTGGACATATTCGGCGAAGGCCTAATGATGCTCCAGTTAGAAGGATGGAGAAATGGGAAAATATATTAGTTAAAAGAGGTCGGGGTAGGCCTAGGAAGACATGGATGGAGGTGATAGGAAAGGATATGAATGCTTTGAACCTCACCGAGGACATGGCATGGGATAGAAATGATTGGAGGAGAAGGATTCCTGTGGAAGACCCAGAATGATTTTCTTTTTTGGTTCATATCGCCGACCCCAATTGTTTTGGGATGAAGGTGTTGTTGTTGTTGTTGTTGTGGTTGGCAGTCTGAATTTGATCTATGCATACGTGGAAAAGAGGAGAAGTGGAGAATAGGAAAATATTGACAGAGAGCTCTTGAAAACTTGACATATTCTGATGTTTAAATGCTTAAAGTAAAGATGCAAGGTAAAGCACATATAGTGCCGTTGATTCGGTCAATTCCAATTTCTCAACTATATCACAGTTGCATTGTAATAGAATGGTGAGATATTTCGATATTTTATGGGTTCTTTTGGTTTTTGAACGGTATAATGTGGGATTTCTTAGTTTCCTACATTTTTAAAATCTATTATTTATTATGTTGACTATACAGTTGAATAGAAGGTAGCATCTAAAGGAAGAAATCAAGAGCTCAAACAAAATACACCTGAATGAACCTTTTTTTTCTCTTTTTGAAATGCGCGACAACTTCAGTTGACCCAAGGTATGTTGGTGGTTGGGTCAAAATGAAGTTTTCTTTTGTAATTTCTTGTTTATTATTCTAATGTTTTCTTGGTCTCATCATATTCTTTTTAAGTTGTGGTTAACCAACTTAAATGAGACAGCAGACATATGACTCGTTAAATAGGAGGAAAATAAGATTTTACTAGAGAACTATGGTATTTGTTATGGACTCTTCCTTGATCCAGGTCCGACCCACCCCAACATTGGATCCGTTCTAGATAGGATCCAACCCGCATAGACCGCCCAGCTCCGGATCCACTCCGGTGGGACACCCCCCTTGGACTCCCACTTGGCTTTGGACTCTCTCACATGGGGTGCCCCACCCTTAGACTCCCACATAGATAAGGTGTGTGTTATTTTTCCTCATTTACCCTTAGTGTAGCCTATAAATATGTAGCTTAGCTTATTGTTTTTTTAATGAATTTTTAAGAGGTTTTTCTCTCAAGAGTTTGTGCTTGCTTATGGTTTGTGCTTGCTTCCAAGGGATGAATTGCTCTCCCTCCCCCATTCATTTGCCATCACCGATTCGTTAGGACGAATTGCTCTCCCTTCCAACTGTGCCTCCGCCGCCACCTCCTGCCTCATTATCCGTACGGTGAGACTCTCTCTCTCTCCTTGTTTTTTCCCTTGGCCGAATTCCTCTTAGGACTCGCCCAAGCCCGCACGGCTTCCCTGCCCTACTCAGCTCCCCTGGTCGTGCCCCGCCGGACACACCCCTTCCTCCCTTCATCACCATGGTTGTGTCCCCTCCTTTGGGACACGCCCTGCTGCACGCCGCCCTAGGTGCCCCCTCTGACCATGTCCCTGCCCTGAGACACGGCCAGGGCCCTTGCCTAGCCACACGCCCCTGCCGGTCCGTGGTGCCTCCGCCCTGCAAGCACCCCGCTTCCGTGCCTTGCCCCACTCCTTGCGTCAGAATCTGCAGAGCTGACTCCTACGAGTAATAGGACTCTGACAGTATTGTACTATAAATAGGGGGTTCAAAATTGGGAATAAATGAGGTAAATGTGGGAGTGTTCAAGCTATTCATGTAAAGGTGGGATGGAGAGAAGGTGGAACTAGCATGGGCAAGATTCAGCAGGAGAAGATCGACTCCTGAATCACTAATAATATTAGGGTTTGAGGAATTAGAGTTTGATGGAAGGAACACGATTGAAGGATACTTAGGAAAGTTGGTTAGTTGAGACATGGAATTTCATTTGATGGTGGCTTCACTTGATTGTTTTGATCACCAATTTACGTGCCATGTAAGTTTTGTTCCATGTTAGCAAAAAATTTCATGCTAGGGATGGCTGGGTGAGCAAATTGAAAAGGGTGGACATGTTTATACATTCAAAGCATTTATATTGTTAGGTATCCTTTCATGTTTAGGGAAGAAATGCCATGCTGGAAAAGCCTAATTACAGGAGGATAAAGTGGCTATTTGCATTCATATTATATAAGAATGAACTTATATGTTGCCCCACCATTTGAGGCATGAAGTTTGTTATGTTTACGCAGGATCATCATCGTGTTGGGTGTTTCATCTCAAATATGATCGGACCCCAAGTGTTAACCACATGGTTTTCTTTTTTCTTTACCACCATTCAAGAAAGACCAATAGGTTTTCATCAACACCCCTGATCTTTTCAAATATTATGATAAAATACTGGGTAACTCCTAGCTCTTGCAAATTGTTCATTTACTTCATTTTTACTTCCTGGTCAGGTTATTTTGTTGTATTAACGTGGCAGTGATGAAGCCTGAAGGTCTATTTAATCATGTTATTAACAAATGCCAGTCAGAATTTCCAGTTTTATATGCAACTGAGAACTTAATAAAAACTGCTATGATTCTGAAACCCACAAGTCTGATCGAGTAACTAGATGAGTCTGGGAAATCTAGTGCTGCCTTCTAGCAAGTAGCATGGGAAAAGTAGGTTAACAACCGACTCATTGACTCGCTGAAGCTGAATTGCCGAAACTTTTTGAGTCTTGGAAGTTGGCATTTTTCTCTGCAAATAAGGTTTGCTGTTTAATGCATAAAGGTTCATTCCACATTTTATGTTTTGCAGGTTTTACCCTCTGGAGAGTGGTAAATCATTCAAGTCAGTCTCCAGTGCAATGGTTGGCGTGGGCAATGTTTATTTCAGGATCCAATATCTTGGCATCCTTTCCCTTGTCAGGACTTTGATTTCTACTTTTGATAATAGAATGTAGCCACCTTTTGTATCTAGTATGCGAGTTCTATACAGTATACATGAATGTTTCCCTCTCTCTCTCTCTCTCTCTCTGCAAATGCTTGCGTGCTTGTTTCTTTATCATTGCGTTGCAGCTAGTGCACGTCGCCTTGTGTTGGAACTTTGCAGGTTCAAAACCCAATGGTATAGTTGTATAACTGGTAGGGTCTGCCTATAACCCTAGCTTGCCTTTCAAAAAAAATAATTAGATGGTGACATCGGAAGAAATATTTACCATTTTTTATTGGAAGCTGGGGGGACTGACTCTCATGTAGATCGGTCGGATCCTTCAGCCATCCAACAACCCAAAACTGCTTTTGTCCTTGACCGGCCAATAGGTCGGACCTAATCCAGACCCTGACCCAAATTTTAAGTGCTGAATGGGCTCCATATCCAATCTGAACGTACTGTCCTCTTCAAATGGTGTACTTTTGGAAATGCCTTACAATTTGCCGAAATCTTTCTTATGTCTCCATCCCAGCTACCAGATTTCAAACAGGGCCTCAGTATCTCCAAATGATTGCATCGCATGGGCCTCCTCTGAGGACGGTGGCCACCTGCTATTTCTCTCCTACTGATCATGGTGTTGCTCCTCTGCCTCCCAAGTGTTTATGGTGTTTTGGTCCATCTGCTCGGTAGAAAGTTTTTGCCTGGCTTACCAATGCAGGGGAGTTGGTCCGCTTGTCTTGCAGTTAGTGCACGTCATATGTTGGGACGTTGCAAGTTTGAATCCCAATGGTACAATTATATAACTGGCAGGGGTCTGCCTAACGAGATCAATTGAGCGGCAAAGTGCCACAGCTACGGTGTCATGTGATTGCTTGTGTCAAATAGCCATGACACTTAGCCGCTCTCTGGATCCCTGCTTCTGCCTAACCCCAGCTTTCTTTGTCAAAAAAAAAGTTCTGGGCTGGCTTCTCCTGCAGGATAAAGTACAGACCCACAGGCAAAAATGGGTGAGGTGTGTTGTTTCTGCAATTTCAGGGAGGAATCAAGTTTCCACATCTTCTGGGAATGTTGTTTTTTCCAGTACATTTTCCTGGTTTTGTGGAATCAGCCTCTTCTTCGGATTAGCCATTCATCCTGGGCTCGTGATCTTCTGCTTAGCCCAACCACCTTCCATTCTAACTCCAGCTGGAGATTCGTCTGGAGCTGCTGGATCAAAGCGTGGCGGATCATCTGGAAGAAACGATGGCTTCATGAAGGGTTTGTTAATGATCCTAAATTAATCTGTAAATTTTTTTTTGAAAGGCACATCTATTTTTTCCAAAGGCTAAATTAATCTGTAAACATATCTTAACTGATATCTACTGTATGGTGGGTTCTAAGTGGGGTTTAAAAGATCTATATTGGCCAAGGCCTCTATTTCAGGTCTTTCAAGATTTGTTCCATTCTCTAAATGCCGGCATCTCGAGGAATTTGCATTGAACTGAAGGGTATGTTTGGTTTGATCACAAGAGATTGACTTCCTAATACACTTTAGAAAGTGAATCTTATTTAAACAGTACCCCAAAGCAATCAAACATAATACTTTTTTGACATAAAACCTCAAAAATATGTCCTAAAAAGTGAGTTGGCACATAATCTAAAAGTGAGATTTAGAAAGTGAATATCATTTGTGTGAGATTAAGTCTCGTGAGATTTTGAAAGTGAATCTCTTTTGAAAAGCATTTTCACTTTTTAAAAACACAACCTAACCCCAACATTATTATAAAAAAAAAAACTATTGTTTTTTGTTTGCGTTTTCACTTTGTAATGTACTAAGGCATGTAGTATAAAAAATAGAGCTCTTAAGACACCAAATGTTTTTTATATCATATTTTAAAAATAAACATATTGATGATTACAAGTCATTTTTTCGTTATCTAAGGGTTTGGCACAGGTGGTAATGATAATGATCACATCGAATCAGATCACACCTCTGGTATACTTTGTATTAATAAGATAATACTTACCTATAAATATTACAAAAACCACATTAAAGGTTAAATAATAACTGTCATGAGCTTAGAACCAAAGCCCCAGCGATGTAGCATATTGGGCCCCTCTCTTCCCCAGTCATGGGTTTGCAAAAATAACATTCATACACATAAATGCATGTATAAATAGTGATTGAATTTTTGATTAAATCTTATATGTGGTTTATATGTGGGCTAATACAATTAAAATTAATTTAGACATTTGGTGGTGGCACATATGAAAGCTGCGCTTATGCATTTGAAGAAGTGGCAACTGCCAAATCCATTCTTTAGTGTAAATACATCTTTCAAAGTTAAACAAAACTGCTCCATGTGTGCCCTATGGAATTGAAATATTTACAAGTTGAGTGAAAAAATGCGATGTTATGTTTTATTTGAGCAATTTAGACTATCCTTCTAAATCCTTATCCAAAAAAGATAAATTAACTCATGACCATAATTTAATATTATTAGATTAAATAAAAAAACTACAAAAAATCTAATATTCACTTTAACCACTCCTTATTCAAAACCTAAGGCTAAACCAACCCAAGTCCCATAAAAGTCTAAATCATTTTTAATTTTATTAGTCCACATCTAAAACATCTATCAAATTTAATCTATGATTCAATCACTATTGAGGTGAGAAACAAAATCTTGTGTCATTTTTACAAACCAAAAATAATAATTATCATTCAAAAGGTATCATTTTCTCACTCTAAACAAACATAAGAAACGGAATCACATCAGATTTCAAGTCATATGATGTTGACTCTCACGAGATTCTTTTTTTTCATTTTGAAGTAACAACCAAACGTACCCGCATTTAGTACAGGACATGTATTTTTCACAAAATAAAAAAAACCAAGCAATTTAATGCAAATAATAAAAAAGTTAAGCACTTCTTTGTAAAGAAGTAATAAGCCGGAGCATTTTTTATCATTTTATTTTTTTATTATTTTATCTGTAATAGCCTGAGATCTAGATTAACCTTGAAGATTGGCCATCTTTCAAATTCTTCTAGGCCAAACACGAAGTTCTCATCATTGTTGTCTTTTTTTTTTATAGAAGTCATTGTTATGTCAACACGCGTGAGTTGAGTGCAAGCTGAACCCTTAGCACCAACAAAGACTACTGCAATGAACGCTATATGTTGCCCTAGTTCTGAATTATTGTAACAACACTTGTTGGGATTGTGTCTCAAAATTATGCATCATGGTTACATTTGACTAGTCTTTGACCAAGTGATTTTGATTTTTAAAATTATTTGGTAGAGGTATTGATTAGTGATGGTAACACCCTTAAATGAGTTAGTTGTTACATGACCATTAACACTTTTATCTTACAGTTAGCCACTAGCCATTAAGATACGGTCGTTATATATTTAATCTGTAAGAACATTTATTCGTAACCGTTAGACATTTATTCATGACAGTTAACATTTATTCACTTAAGTTTATATATACACCAAGAATCCTTTGTGATTTGCATCCTTTCATTCTCTTCCCTTGTGTTTGGGGTCTGCTCACTTTTTTTTATCAAAAGCTACTCGAAGGTGATGGTGTTTTGGTAGTGCAAGTTGAGGTTGTGTTTAATGTAAGAAATCGTGGCTTAGTTGTATCTTGAAAGCAAAATTGCAGTCAACCGTACTGCAGTGAGAAATCAATCCTAATGGGGTAATTGTTGCTTAAAAGAGTGTGTTTACATGTGTGCCTCAAAAAAAAATCCTTATGTGTGTGTGTATAATTTTAAGGCAACAGTTTTGTCCTATGAAAATCCACGTACTCTCTCGCTCTCTCTCTCTCTCTCTCTCTCTCTCTCTCTCTCTCTCTCCAAATCCTTATCTGCATACCAAATCCGACATCCCCCACCTCGTTCCCTTCATCCATTCTAGCATACCAGCTTGGGAGACTACCTCCCCCGCCCCCACTACCTTGAACGCCTGATGCAGCAACTTGCCAAGGCGAATTTCAGTCATTGTGGCTCCTTCTTGGTGTTGCTCTCCTGCCACACCCAACGAAGATGTTGGCGATGAGGATGAGGAAGATGACCAGCAGCTCCACGAAGGTTGTGACGCCCATCTTGCCCCCTTTCGTCACTGTCATACCACGTTAGCACGAACAAGATGACGATGAGACCAAGTAATTATGTGTGTCATGAGTTTGTTGATCGAATATGTTAGAAAAATTAGCTGAAATATATACTTAATCAAATAGGAAAAATGGTTGGATCCATACATATAAGTGCTCTTTTTAAAGCAATAGTTACCCCTCTATGATCGATTCCTCTGTGCAATAGGGTTGACTGCAACTTTACTTCCATGATACAACTAAGCATTCACGCATTAAACACGACTTCATCTTGCACTATGAAGGCCGCCTACCATGACACGAACACCTTTGAGTGGCTTTAGTTAAAAAAAAATAAGGGGTGAAACACAGCAAAGGATTCTTAATACATATAAGCTTAAGTGAATAAATGTCTAATAGTCATGGATAAATATTCAATGGCCATAAATAAATGTATAACAGTCATATTTCAATGGCTAGTGGTTAACGTCAGATAATGGCCAAAATAATTAAGTGTTCAATGGTCGATAACGGCTAACTCATTTAATAGTCTAATGGTCAACAATCAATTCTCTAACAACTAATTTAGAATAATATAGAAAGTCAAAATTAAAACAGGCACAACCATGAGCTTGGCTTAGCTATGTGGCTTGGTAAAAAAAAAAAGTTAATATGATCAAGAGTTTAGGTCAAGTAAATACATAATTTTGAGACACAATTCCAGCAATCCTCTACTTTGATCAAAATTATAAAGAAAATAAAGCTACTTATGAAGCTCTTATGCATAAATGAAAGTACCTTTTGGGCTTGAACTTTCACTTAGTTTTACTTTGTCATAATAAGTCTGAAACCTTAGTAGTTTAGCTTTGAAATAAAGATCCTAATGGACTTTTTAGACGTCATAACACACACATTTACTTTAGGTGATAAAGTGTATATATCATATATAAAGCTACACATTAAGGGTCCTACGCAATATCCTAGATTCATGAGTGTTCTAGAGGCAAGCCTAAGTCGTATAAAAGGTGATCATACCTTCACACTCATACACGTGAGTTCGTCAGATGTAATAAACTTGTTTGAAACACCTCAGCCATAAGACATACTGATTTTATTAAGAATTTAATATAAACTCATCCTAATAAACACAGATTTTGAGTACTTGACATCAAGAATGGGATAAAGATATTCTTTATCTTTATATTATATAAGTGTTCATCCAATTACTCCGTTGACTTGTTCTTCCTATTAAACCATTAAACTTGGTTTGATCCATATCATATGGTTGAGTTTTCATCACAAGTAATTATTTTTAATAGGCTTTAGCCCATTTCTGGTGTATATATATCATCTCTCAAGGGCCCTTATAGTGAGAGTTTCATTTTATGACAAAAAATTCAATCACTCAAATTTTTTTCTTTGAGAAATTTATTCTTTGTCAAGTATTTTTCATCATTAGATAATCATTTGTCTAGATGCTTCCATTTCTGTTGTATCAATGTACATTATCAAACATCTATCAATAACTATATTTGCCTAATATAGTATATTACAACAATTTGCATCACTTTCTCTCAAGAGTACTTTTCATCAAAACTTGAAATAATTTCTTGTCTTCGATATTCACACAAGTCATCCTTCATAAACATTTTCATCAAGGTTGTATATAGTTTTTAGCCTTGGGTATTGACACTCTTCATGTCATTTGATATACTTACCTGCTTTTAAGATTTAAATTGGATTTACTTGTATCATAAAAAAAAACGGAAGTAGATAAGGTCATACTGAACATGAGCGTTTTTGCTCATGCCGACATCGTGGCCATCCGATTTGCATTTTAAAAAACTCAAAAGTCAACAAAACCATGTGGCATTCATCCAAAATCAAAACAGACGGCCACGATGTCCACATGAGCAAAAATGCTCATGTTCAGCATGACCTGATCTGGTTCCAAAAAAAACATAGGTGCATCATGTAATATCTCTAGATATGTCATGCTTAACCCATTCACACGAAGCAAAAAAGCAATATTATAAATTCTAAGAGAATTAGTCAAGATCAAGTTCAATAATATAGATTTGAATATGAATCCAACTCCAATCTCTCACTAAAATGCCAAACCCACTAAACCAAAAACCTCGAGCAATTAAATCCATTAAAGGCACATGTCATGTGTAAATCTCAAAGAAAACATAAACATGTCAAGTTGGAATCAATTTAACTCAAATCCACATACATAAGCAATTTACAAAACAACTTAGATCTAAATGCATCCACTAGTCATAGTTAAATAAAGAAACTATAAGTATTACATGATGTTACATACTTTACTATATGTCACACATGCAAATATATGAACATGTATCATACTTCCTATTAAAAAATATTATAGTCCAATAAATGGCTACTCAATATGAATTTGATAACCAGGATAACACAAATGTATAAGGTTATTCATAATTTTATTAAATTTATTACATAAATCATGAAAAAATATCAATAATTTAAATATCGGTACAACCCTCATAAAAAATCATATATATCTAAATATTCACAAATTTGTGCTCTATAAGTTACCCCCACTATTTATAATCATGAAAACACTAAATACATACCCTCACTATGTCTTTGACTTTGAGGATATAACAACCATTAAATAGGTTTTCATATTACACAAAATATAAAATTTTCATTGTGGAGTAAAGTCTAAATTTACCTCTTTATCCTTGAAAGTTAATGGTATATTTTTCAAAAACTACATATCAAGTTTTCAAAAATATTTTTAAATTATTCTAGTAAAAGATAAGATTGAGAGATATGATCCTTCAAGTATCAAGATTTATTCATGTAAATGGTCATATGTGATCAAAAGAGCTTAGTGATATCTAGGCATGCCTTTATCCATCAAACAATCATGCCTGAAAATCTTAATAGGTACCTTATAAAATTCTAAGTATGAATGGAAATCACTTAAGAAAATTGAATATTTGATAAAAGAAAATACTGCAAGTTTGACAATTATAATCAATAGATCACTTTCGTGCATTTCATGTAATGAAATACTTCAATTTTTTAACTTATGAATATTGAAATCATGCTACTCAAAAATATCAATTCAAAATCTGAATATTTTTAATTCAAAAGAAACTCACAAGATATAATTTATAAGGAGCATGTTATTTCAATCATTAACATGTAGTCAGTCTTTAAAAAAATATATAATGATAAACAATTTTAAATTTAATTTATATGAATCTTTTATTTGAGCTCTTGTGATTAAAAATCATAAGACCATAAATCATTATTTGGTCGAACAAATCCATAACACAATATGGCCAAATAGTTAAACTCATCACAAACATATATTCATTTCTTGGAATAGGATATCTCAAGATATATATCATTTCATGATGGAGTTTTAAATTGTATCCCATCTTAACTCAGAAATATTACTATGAATTTTGTCTCAAACCTCAAAGTACTAATCAATATTAAGTTATCACAAGCAACCCAAAAAATAACTTCAAAACTCATGAATTTGTCCCACAAATCATGAAATTTATTTTTAGATAGATCCAAACAGACTAATATAAAAAGTTTAAATGCATACCCCATGCATGTGAAAGCAAACCTGCTCAAAAGTTCCACGTGTAGCTCTAATATGGATTTTGTATTCTATTATATCCAATCTTGTCCAACTGTGTCTAAAAGAGTCCAGAGGGTCCAACCAGCTCAACTCAAGTCTAGCATGACCCAATATAAACTATCTCAACCCAAAAATTTGGGTCTAGCTTGATCCAAAGTGAGTTTACAATGATATATCTAATTTTAATCAAATTTCATTAAATCCAATTTGGTTCCAAATGACCCAAATGAATCTGGTCCTAATCTTCATCCAATCTAAACTAAGGTCCAAGATATAAAAGTATTATCTCATTCTCAATTCTCTCTGTAAGTGGTGGGTGCCTGGTTGCTTGCTGATCCAAACTTATCTCCATCCACAATGCACGTAATAAAGGTGGCAAGTTATGCATTATGAGTGATGTTAATGGCTAATAAATTAAACGGAAAATGATTGTACTGTATGGCAAAAATGATGCATTTTCAAAAATGCCCCACAATTTACCAAATTCATAGAATGGGCAATATCACAAGTTCTCAAAATTTTTTGGATGCTTTTACCCCTCTCAAATGTGAATTTTTTATTTTCGCACATCATGAAGCTAAAATAATATACCCAAAAAACTCGTCAACAAAATCACATTGGAGGTTGCAAAATTCCAAAAAAGATTATGAAATTTAAAAAAAAATGCAAAACTCATGACGAGTTTCACGGGATCACCTGCAAAAATTATAAAATTTGCAGAAGTCTGATAATTGTGAAATTACATATGAGTATCGTAAGGAACATTGCAAAAATCAGTTTAAGTGTTACGAAAGTCCGTACCTTACGAAATTCTAAACGAGTATCGCATGAAGTATTATGAAAGTTTGATATTTCGAAATTGCAACGAGTATTGCACATCGTGTTGCAAAATACCTTTAAATGTTGTAGAAGTCCATAATTTGTGAAATTCTGAAAGAGTATCACACGACGCATTATGAAATTACAAAAAAAATATGAAAGTCCAATATTGTGAAATTTTTTATTCGCATCAGTATTGTGAAATTATTTTATTGCAAAATTATGTCCCATAGAAATGTATGTTTACATTCTTTTTCTTTTTCTTTTTCTTTTTCTTTTTCTTTTTCTTTTTCTTTTTCTTTTTCTTTTTCTCATTTGTATATGAAAAGAACAGTAACCCCAATCCTCCTCCCTCTAGAACCCCAACCCTTTTGGCAATTCTTGTGAAAGTTCACTCTACCTCGTGCAAGGTTGCAGTATCCTTCTCCTCTACTTATCTGGTTGGCTATTAAGGTCAGTTTCATACAATATATCTATTGTTTTGTTGTTTTTTCTTTTTCTTTACAATGTAGTTTTCTTTTCTTTTTTATTGGTTGTTGTTGTAAACTTATTATGTATATTTTGCTAATATGGATGTTTATCTATATAAATATGTAATATTTGCCATTGCATTTACCATTTAAGGTTTACAATCTTTAGGGATTTTCACATATAGTTACTTATTTTTGTCTGTTGCTTGTCAATATTTGATGATTTTATCAATATCTATCAATGTTTGATTAGAGTTAGGGTTGACTGCATAGAAACGTTGAATAGGGGTTGTGAGGGTATTGTGGTTTATTATGGGTTGTTGTTAATTGAGTGATATGTTATATTGTTGATGTAAGCAGTTATGATGGCTACTGAAAATTTTAACAGTTGATTTGTTAGAAACAAATATAACTGCTTGGATGAGTGCAGATTTTTATGTTACAGATCGTTGAGGTTGTATTTGACAGCCAAATTTTTGGTGTTAGAGCATGATCCCTCTCTATCGGAGTGGCAAGCTTATTGTAGGTGTCAAAAAGTATCTCATGAAACACCATGTAACCGACAAATCCTAGAGGTCCTTCAGGCTTAGGCTTAGTGTTATTTTTTTCCTTTGTGATGGCAGGTGTAAATTATGTATTTTTTTCTTCTTTGGTGTCTCATAATAAAAAACTTAATTCCTAAGTTAACAAAAGGGGTACAACCATAATTCAAACAAAACAAAGAGACAATTTTTTATATTCAAAACGCAGAAACAAAAATGACATACATGTAGTGTTTCCAAATATAAACAAAATCAAGGAAACTCACATGCAATATTCTACCCATCGCCACCAACTGAAACTCACATAAAATTATCCAAAAAATAAAAAAATAACATTGATTAAACTAGATAATATGCATGCAAAAATAAGCCAACTAAGGAACATAACTGATACATACAACCAACCAATTTAAAAAAAACTATTTTTACCAGAAAAACAGCACTGAAAATCTATTCATCGAAAAACCTAGCCGTCAGTAACTTTACCGTAAAAAAACTCAGTTGAGGGATGCTGATAAAGTCATTGTTGATGGTTTTATTGGAACATTCTCAAAAGATTTGCCAAAAAATCGTCAAAAGGGGTTCAAAATTTGGGGTTTCCATCGTCGGTGAACCGTTGTTGATGAGAGATTTTTGCAAAGTCGCTATATGTCAAAATATTTGCCTGAATATCATCAAAAGATCACCAAAAGGATTACGAACCACAAGAACTTAGGGTTGTAAAAATAGGGCATCCAGATGGAAAATAGGGGTTCAGAAATGAAGCATTATTTATATGTGGCAAAATTTCACAATACCAATGTGATGCGAATAAAAAATTTCACAATATACTTTTGCAAATTTTTCATAATTTTGAAATACTTTGTGCACTACTCTTTCAAAATTTTGCAAATTATAGACTTCTGCAACACTTAAAGGTATTTTCACAACACGATTGTGATACTTATCAAAAATTTGCAATATCAAACTTTTACAAATATTTCAAAATTTCACAATACTTCATGTGATACTCGTTCAAAATTTCACAACATATGGACTTTCGCAACACAAATGAATTTTTGTAATGTGCCTTGTGATACTCGTCTGCAATTTTGCAATTATCGAACTTTCACAAATTTTATGATTTTCGCAAGTGATCATATGAAACTCGTCACGAGTTTTATAAATTTTTTGAAATTTCATATTTTTTTTTGGAATATCGCAACCTTCAATGTGATTTTGTTGACAAGTTCCATGGGTGTATTATTTTAGCATTATGACACGCAAAAAAAATAAAAATTCATATTTGCGAGGGGTAAAAGCATCTAAAAAAATTGGAACCTGCAATATTGCTCATTCGACAAATTTGGTGAATTATGGAGTATTTGTGGAAACATGTTATTTTTATCGTACAATATGATCATTTTCCATAAATTAAATTGGATAACACATACAAAGAAATCGCAAGCGGGTTACTCCTTGATTAGATAACTACATGTCTACCAATACAAAGCAATTTAAAATAGTAATAACTACCACACCATCAATTTGTTATGAAAGTTATCAAAAACATAATAAAAGCATATAGGATATCATGTCCATGCCTCTATGATACAACATCCCGTTGAGTCTTATGGAGCCCACCTCATTCTTAATTGCCTTAATATATACATACATGTAAAGCAGCAAAAGGGATGCTAAAACAATCATATTAACCTACCCATTTTTCAAAGGTGTAGATTCTATGACCAGAATTCATGCAAAAATACTATAGATTGGTTACATTCATTTGATCAAGGTTTTCCTTCTAATATGGTAATCCCAACACAATCCAGACTAAATCAAATCCAGAGCTAATTAACAAGCAAAGACAATAATTTTAATTGTCAAATTAGAAGGCAGCATAAGAAAAGTAATGAACCAAGTAAAACATGTAACATCATGCTATGACTGGATCAAGAATATATGATATCCATGTGCAAGAATCGGATCTGGATTAGATCCAACACCAAAACAAACTGTAACCAAATCAAAAGGTTGGGACTTGCATCATTAGAGATCAACATGAACTTCTAACAATCAGTGTCCTGCAATAGTTTTTAGTATCACTTTGTGTCCAAAATGGGTCCCCAGTGCAGTATTGGAACTAGTGCAAGGTCCATGTGGTACAATCCATATTAATGGTTTTTATACATCTAAGAAGACAAATCTCTGTTTATATAAAGATGGACATATCTATACATCAATCTCATATTCCCCAGTAGGGATATGAAAGGACATGAGAAAGCATGAACATCCTAGCCAACTAATTGCAAAAGCTGGAGATTATGAATAAAAACATACATTTCCTTGTTTGGATTATCCAAAAAGTTGTTGGATTTGGTAATCTAGTTGCTCCCCTTCACCAAGAAGGATCACCATCCCCTCTCATCATCAACCAACGTTTATTTGTTTGAGTGGGTTTGATGGTGAAGGATTGGTAAAACCCAATATAGAATTCTGTTGAGTGTGCGATGACTTTCAAAGTAGATTGAGTATATGCTCATTGCCGAAGGATAGAACTGCTGATTTAAAATTGTTGAAAAAATAGTTGAAACACATACTTGATCAAATCAGAAAAGGGTTGGAGGCACGCATATAAGCACTACCTTTAAAGCAACAGTTACCCTTTCTAGGATCAATTCATCGGTGCAATAAGGTTGACTGTAACTTTGCTTTTAGGATACAACTAAGTGATGTCCTCATGTTAAACACGACTCCATCCTGCATCATGAAGGCCACCTACCACCACATGATCACTTTTGAGTAACTTTAGATAAAAAAAAAAGTGAAGGTGAGATACATAAGAATAAAAGGATATAGATCACAAATGATTCTTAGTATATGTAAGCTTAGGTGAATAAATGTCCAACAGTCACCTATAAATGTTCAATGATCACGAATAAATGTATAACAATCATATTCCAATGGCTAGAGGTCCACAGTTAGATAACTGCCAAAACAATTAAGCATCCAACGGTCCAATAATGGCTAACTCATTTACGAGTCTAACGGTCAACAATCAATTCTCTAACAACTACTACTACGCCTTCATCCCAAAACTAATTGGGGTCGGCCATATGAACCAACAAAGAAAATCATTATGGGTCTTCCACAAGAATCCTTCTCCTCCATTCATTTCTATCCAATGCCATGTCCAAACCACCGTAAACGATTCTCTCTCATCTTATTTTCAATTCTCTAACAGCTAATTTAAAATAATACAGAAAGTCAAAGTCAAAACAGACATGACCATGAGCTCGGCTTAACTACATAGTTTGGTCAAAGAAAAGTTAACATGATTAAGAGTTTAGGTCAGGTTAATGCATAAGTTTGAGAAAATTCCAACGGAATCTCCAAGAACTTGAACTAAAAATCTCTCTGCCATGAGAATGAGCTTCCTATTAGCTCTTGTTCCAGTGTCATAGTAAAACAAAAAAATTGCAAAAATGAATCCTCAATTCACCAAAAAATTCCTCAACAGTAGCTAGTTTACAACATACCCCGGAACCTTGATGAATTTGACCATGTAGATGCTGATGTGAAAAAAATAAATAAAAGATAAAAGGCAGCAGCACCCTGTTCCTAGTCCCCATAACTCATGTCTTCATCGTCGTCAACCTCCACATCTGCTTCATCTGAGCCACCTAGTAGTGTTAAGAAAATGAGAACAGCAACAAGCTGTGTTATCAAGAAATACTTTGATCTTCTTCTGAATGCCTTCTCTTCCTCGGTTCTTTCCTTCTTGGGCTTGCTTTTGGGCTTATTACCTGCACAAACACTCAGTCACAATCAACATGTGGATGGGCACTTACCCAAAAAACAAAATTTGGGTTGTAACTGAAACAAACGCCCATGAATGTCAATTAAAATTTTGTGCATAACCCGGGAAAAAAAAAGTGCACGGCAATTTTGCTGTTGATCCATGTTTTGTCATAAGTTCATAACCACTAAATAAGCATATCCATCAAATAACCACTAAACACATCAAAATTTTGCATACAGCTCACTGCTTATGATACAAACCCTAAAAACAACCCCTCAGGCAAGAAGGTACCATCAATCAATTTGTGTTGCTTAAATTCTACTGCTGTCAGCTATAAATTTATCTCATCACTTACTTCCATATGGTGCAGGTCTTCTCCTTGGCGTTGATGATGTCAAAGGGTCAAAAGGAGATCTGGGAACAGAAGATGAACCACTTTCCAACAAATCTAGCTTCAAATGCTCTGAATATGTAACAAGATTTTCATGTCTTGTGAGCTGGGACCTCAATGTAGATGAATCCTAAATTATTTGATAAAAAGTAATTAGTGAAATTAAAACGGTTGAGATGCAAAAGAATCAGCGCACTCAAAGGAAGGAGAAGATATAAATGGTCACAATTTTTCAAAATCTTTAAAAAAATGCTAAAAAACTCAAATCAGCATAATGTAAAATATCAATCAATAAATGACTAATCCTATTCCAGAATGTACTATAGTGACAATCTTAAATAAACAACACTTCATTTGAAGTTCAATAAATGACTAATCTCATTCCACCATGCACTGTGGTGACAATCTTAATGTTTGAAAACAATATCCAAATATGCCTATCCAGATTTATCAGAATGATTTGCTAATCACCCAGCAATTATGAAATGCAAAATTAGACAATAGGCAAAGATTACAGCATTTTTCTTAATAGTACTCACAGCTAAAGCATGAAGAACAAGAAGTGCATGTCCAAGGAAACCAGCATCCAGACTTGTTGGCCTGACAAAATATCAAAACAACCAAGGTAAACTAAAAGTCGTATATATTGGCAGTTGACCAAGCTTTAAGAGAGAACTTTGCTTTGTGATGAGAAGAACTGAAAAACTGAATACCTATTGTCAAAGAAGAAATTATTCTCCCCCAACTTTGTGGAGAGTGCCTCATATGCCATGGTAGCCCTCCTGAAAATCTGTGCACAATAACGATGTCAATCAATTCTTGCTCCCCATTCCTGGGATAACTTTTGGCTCACACAAGGGATTCAATCCATGAAAAAATACTAGAAGACCTATAAATAACAGCATCAGGTGGTGCATTTAAGGCATTTCGGTGATGCTCAAAAGTTAAAAAGTTCAGCCTTTTTTAATTAAATTTTTTGCTGAGAATAGCACTCAAAACATTTTTGAAATGTCACTTGAACCTCAAGTTATTGTTCTGAAAAAAAAAGAAAAACACATTTGTCAAACCAATTTTTGAGAGCCTTATAAATCATATAATCTCTCTCTCTCTCTCTCTCTCTCTCTCTCTCTCTCTCTCTCTCTCTCTCTCTCAAATTTTACGGAGGATAGTGGGCGGTCATTGTTTGAAACAGTGATGACAACCCATACCAAAATCCTGGCAAACTATGTCAAGAAATAGCACTGAAGAATGCAAGATATAGCCTGCATTTTCCATGCATTCTGGCCATGGAACAACAAGATAATGCAAGGATAGTTTCAACAACATTGGAAGAAATTCTCCCATAATTTTCTGATGACAATGATGGTGATAATAGTGTATAATCCAAGGTTGTCCGTATTGTACAGTTTTGTATCGTACGATACAGTACAATATATCATTACTATTTAGAATATCAACACGATACACACTTGTATTGTACAGTACGGGGTGTATCATACAATATAAGGTCAACACTATGAAAAAATGGTCAAATCATAATTTTTCAGTTTTGGATTTGAAAGACCTCTTGAGGGATAAGTCCCTATTTTTTGTAGAGGCCATTAGAGAGGTATCCACGCACCCTAGGATTCATTAGAGCGATTTGGGTGCCGATTTGTGTGCAAGGGAAAGAGCTTTTGTGGTTTACTAAAGTAAAAGTGCATTTCCACCATTTTTCAGTCAAGGAAGTGGGTTAAGGTAAAAAATCTTTATTATAAGTAATATTACAAAGCTACACTCAAAAATTAGAGATTTATATCAAGGTAGAAATCAGGATCCACACTCCAACAAAGATGGCATCAGATGATCCGGCATGGCAATGAAGCACTCAAGTAATGAGTGAAAACCGATTGAAAATCGAGTGAAACTATTGCCATAATATTTTTGTTTATGTAATATGAAAGTATGAGTCTTGTGGCATGTTCTTAATTGCAAGATATTTAATATTTTGTATTGCTCTTGTGAGATAGTTGATGTTTAATGATGTCTTATGCACCTCATAGAGACATAAACGCTTCATATGTTTTTTTTTTTTGTATTTTGTGCAATTCATCATTGTCTCATGTGTTATGATTTTTTTAGAATTTTTGTTATTTTTTATTATTTTTTTAGAATTTTAAGTTTTCTTTCCAAAAATTATGATTTTTTATGATTTGATACTATATGTATCTTACTTTGGGCCCAACCTATTAGATTTTGAATCTCCAGGTCCTTCCACGCGTGAGATCTGAAAAACAGAGAGAGAGAGAGAGAAAGGGAGAGAGAAGTTGGGAGAAACCGATACCCCTTCAGCAATAGGGTCGGCTGCTATGTATTCCTTCATATTAACAAGAGATTACAAAATTTTAGGGTACTAAAATACCCCTCATTACAATAATCAATATTACATAATGCCATTAATGAAGAAGTGGATGTCACGGGTCCTGGATCTTCAGATCCATGACCCGTAACCGAGAAAACACTTCTTTTCACCCTCCCTCAAGTTGTGCATGATCTTGAATCATGAACAACTTGCCTTTTAACATCCAAAATCTGTCTTTTGTCAATCCTTTTCTAAATATATCCGCCACTTGATCTGTAGTTCGAACAAATTCAGGCTCAATCTCTTTCTCTTCTACCTTTTGTCTCACAAAATGTTGGTCTATTTCAATATGTTTGGCACGACTGTGATGGATTGGATTAAAAGACATACTAATGGCGCTCTGGTTGTCACACAGAAGAAGTGATCGAGATATCGATTCTCCGACTTCTGTCAGTAGATGTCTAACCCAAGTAGCCTCAGCAGTGGCGGCTGCCATTGACCTGTATTCAGCCTCTGTACTGGATCTGGCAACAGCCTTTTGTTTCTTACTACTCCAAGAAACCAAATTCATCCCAACAAATACACAATAGCCTGATACTGATCTGCGTTCATCTGGATCTCCCGCCCAGTCCGCGTCAGAATAAATAGTGATCTCATGTGCACTTTGCCCATTTGTCTTTCGCTTATATGTGAGACCATCCCCAACCGTTCCCTTCAGATATCGTAGTATCCGTTTAACTGCTTCCATATGCCCTTCACATGGGGCATGCATAAACTGAGAAACTTGATTCACGGAGTAGACTATATCAGGGCGAGTAAAAGTGAGGTATTGTAACATACCCACTATGCTACGGTACTGTGTGGGATTATCAAATGGATCTCCGTCTTGAGAGCTAAGCCTTTGATGAAGAACGCTAGGAGTGCTCAAGGGCTTGCAGTCTTTCATACCCGATTTATTGAGAACATCAATGGTATACTTATGTTGAGTGAGAGTCATTTTTTCAGAGGAACTGTCGACTTCAATTCCAAGAAAGTACCGTAGTTTGCCAAGGTCCTTCATTTTGAACCTCTGATTCAAGAGATGTTTGACTTCTTCAATGTGCTCATTGGAACTGCCAGTAATGATAATATCATTCACATATATCAACAACAGAGTAATTGTGTCTTGGTTCTTAAATATAAATAAGGAGTGGTCAAGAAGAGATTTCTTAAAACCATACTTTTGTATTTCAAGAGAAAAGCTGTCAAACCAAGATCGAGATGCCTGCTTCAATCCATATATCGCCCTTTTTAGTCTGCAGACATATTTTGTAGGATTACCTTCTGCGTAACCTGTGGGTTGTTCCATGTAAACTTCTTCTCTCAAATCTCCATGAAGAAAAGCATTCTTCACATCAAGTTGGCTAATGGTCCATTGGTGTTCAATGGCTAAAGAAAGTATGACTCGGATTGTCCTCATCCTCACAACTGGACTAAAGGTTTCATCATAATCCTGTCCTTGCTCCTGTGTAAAACCTTTGACTACAAGTCTCGCCTTGTATCGCTCTATAGTCCCATCCGGTTTATACTTTATTTTGTACACCCATTTCGAACCAACAACGTTTCTGTCAGGTGGTCTTGATACGACATCCCACGTACCACATTCATGTAGAGCTTCCATCTCCTCATTCATTGCTTCAATCCATCTTCTGGAATTTGATGCTTGAGAGAACGTTGTGGGTTCATCTTCTTTATTCAAGGCTGTTAGAAAGAGTTGAAAATCTAATGAGAAATTTTCATAACTGACCCACCTTTCAATTGGATGGCGAGAACGTGTGGATCTTCTAGTATCAACAATGTTGGATGTTGAGGATGCGTCCATGTCTGAATCAACTATGGTGGGTGACTCTCTTCCTCGTCGAGTATAGACAAGACCTTTATACCTTCCTGGATTCAAAGTTGAGTCGGTATTTTCATGATCAATCATTCCATCAGTAGACACAAGTGTCTTATCCTTTTGAATGCAATTTGAGCAAGCATCACTAGCTCCTGAGAGAAGTTCATAATTCAACCAAGGATAATAAGCCTCAACTCTATGTTTTGATTCTGAAGAATTAGTACATCGACAATCAAAATTCAATTCATCGAAGATGACATTTCTTGATATTTTGATGCGCTTGCTCACCGGATCATAGCACCTGTACCCTTTATAGTCATCAGCATAACCCACAAACCTGCACTTTAAAGCCTTGTCCTGAAACTTATGTCTCCTTGAACTATCAACATGAACATAACATAAACATCCAAAGACATGCAAATCATGGTAGTTGGGGTGTATACCAAAAAGAGACAAGGAGACTTGTTTTCCAAAATAGTCATGGGCAATCGATTTATCACATGAACTGCAGAATGAAAGGCCTCTGTCCATAAAGTGATCGGAAGATTACTGTCATGCATCATGCTCATCGCACTCTCAACAATATGGCGATGCTTCCTTTCAGCAATCCCATTCTGCTGAGGTGTGTGTGGGCAAGACACCTTTTTTCTTATCCCATTACTTTGAAGAAAGTTAGTAAAGTCAATGAAAGAGAATTCACCTCCTCCGTCACATTGGAAACTTAGGATGTTTTCAGAAAATTGGTTTTTGACAAAGGAATGGAAGTTACGGAACAACTTGAAAGTCTCGGATTTATGTTTCATGAAAAATATCCAGGAATAACGAGAATAATTGTCAACAAATAAAAGATAATATCTAGTTCCAGACATGGAAGCAACTGGAGCAGGCCCCCAAACATCAGAACAGATAGTCTCAAAAGGTCTTGAAGCTCTTTTATTGATAGAATGAAATGGTAAAACATGACTCTTACATAAGAGACAACTAGAACATTTATTGTCATTGACATTTATTCCTAGACTTGACTTGGGAATAAGATTATTCGAAACAAGCTTTTCAATGAAACTACTACTGCAGTGACCTAGACGACCATGCCAAAGATTTGGCTTATTGATTTCAGAGACACTAAAAACGCATGTAGGATTTTCAGAAGACAACGATGATTGGAGCTTCAAGTTTGGATCTGCAGAGCTAACATGTGCTGAAGGATCTTCTTGAAAAACATACATATTGCCTTGTCGTTTTCCTCTAGCGAACGTCTCCTTCGTGTAGAGATCCTTAACAAGAACAGAAGAAGGAGTAAATTCAACTGAGGCTTTGACATCATCAACAAGTTTAGAAACTGAAACAATGTTTTTCTTGATATTAGGAGCATAAAGAACATTTGAAAGATTGATGGAAGATTCGGGCAAGGGTATGATGGAGTTTCCAATATGCGAGACAGAGTGGTGTGATCCATCTCCAGTAACTATACTACTTCTACCAATGTAAGGAACAAGTTTTAGGAGCTTACATGCATCACCAGTAACATGAGTCGCTGCGCCAGAGTCCACATACCAAGTACCTTGCTCATTCTGTTTCAGATTCAATTCTGCTAAGGCTGATAACAACAACTCTTTTACTTCTTCATTGGTCCTTGTACTGTCTGTGCCTCTTTTTGCTTCAGTTTGTGTTGATTTTCCTTTATTTAAGGGATTGAACCAGCAGTTGGCTTTGATGTGCCCCATTTTATTACACAGAAAGCAAGTAGGGATTGGCCTCTGTCTTTGTGAGTTGGTATATGAGTTGGGTGTAGGCAATAATCCACGACCGCCATGGCTACTTCTCCCTTGTGCTCCTTTTCCCTTGATATCATAGCTTCCTCGTCCTCGTGCATAAGTAACCCCTTTAGCAAGAACTTCTTGTCCCCAGTTTGCATAGATGATTCTTCAGAAAATCCCTTTAGATTCATCTCATATTGTAACAATTTTGCGGGCAGATCTTCAAAGTTGGGCAGCTCAGGTAAACATAATAGAGAAGTGACAATCATATGATAGTCGTGTCCCAATCCACTGAGGGTTTGTTGTACCAAATCTTTATCAGAAACTGTACTTCCAACAACTGCTAACTGATCTGTGATAACCTTCATTTTGTTCAAATATTCCATGATGGACATGGAATCCTTTCTTAGCATTTGAAATTCTCTTTTAAGAAACATAATCCTGGCCTGAGAAACCTGTGAGTATGTCTGAACTAGTCTGTTCCAAAGTTGCATGGCAGTGCAGTCATCTGGAATGGCTACAAGAACCTCTTGTGACAGTGTTGATGTAATATAAGCAACAAGCGCTTGGTCTCTTTTCATCCAAGCCACAAATTCAGGATTTCTAACATATACAGTAGTAGCTTCCCCTTTGTTGTCCCTTTCTTCTTGTGATAGGAACTCAGGAGGAACTGGAATAGATCCATCCAGGTGTCCAGAAAGATCCTGACTCCTAATGAAAGGTATGATTTGCCTCTTCCAAGTCAAGAAATTACCATTATTTAATTTTTCAGACACGAGTTGACTGAGAAAACTGGAAGAAAGAACTGATTGACTAGGAAGTGAATTCATGTTTCACAGAATAAAGAAAGTATTCAGCACAATCTGCTTAAACCTGCAGTTTTTTTTTTTTTTTTTGCAGGAACTAACTCAGATCGATGCTATCAGACTGCAGAAACTAATTCAGATTGCTGATATGAAACAGAAATTGAATGTCAATCAGATTTCTGATTTGATATGAATGAAACAGAAAATGAATGTATCGGCTTAATTAAGGATGCAGCTGAATCAAAATAGGACCCTGCGTGATTAGATCACGCTGCTAGCAACAGCAATAAACTAGATATGCGAGTGACAGAATGAGAAAAAGGACCCTGCGTGATTAGATCACGCTGTTATCAACCGCGATAAACTAGGTATTTGGGTCGAAAATCTGGATTGAGTTATTTAAGGGATAGAAAGAAGGCTGTGGAGTCGAAAATCCAAATCTGGATTGAGTTACTCAGGAGATAGAAAGAAGGTTGTGGGGAATCGAGATTCAGCCACCACCGAGGTAAAAGAAAAATAGAAAGAGGCGAAAAGAAGACTGTGAGAAGAAGAAGCCAGATCTGAATCAGATCTGATTATCTTCAGATCTGATAGAGAAGAAAGGGATGTGGGGGGTCGTTCGTGAACCAAAAAAAAAAATGAAAATAGGGAACGAAGGGATATGTTCTTGACTTAGAAGAAGAAATCGAGAAGAATAGATCTATCGGACGTACCTTTTGAGATCAATTCCAGTTTCAACTGAAGCGTGGCTTTGATACCATGTTAGATTTTAAATCTCCAGGTCCTTCCACGCGTGAGATCTGAAAAACAGAGAGAGAGAGAGAGAGAGAAAGGGAGAGAGAAGTTGGGAGAAACCGATACCCCTTCAGCAATAGGGTCGGCTGCTGTGTATTCCTTCATATTAACAAGAGATTACAAAATTTTAGGGTACTAAAATACTCCTCATTACAATAATCAATATTACATAATGCCATTAATGAAGAAGTGGATGTCACGGGTCCTGGATCTTCAGATCCATGACCCGTAACCGAGAAAACACTTCTTTTCACAACCAATATGGGCTACGATACAATACGTACAACCTTGGTATGATCACTATGGTAATGGTGATGGTGGGATGAAGTTGATAATAGCAATGGTCTTAAAAACTGGAGATTGTACTTGGTGAATGGTGGTGATGAAGAAGATTACAAACATTTTTGTATAAAAGACGTTGCAAGAAGTTGATGATTCATGAGTGGTGGTGGTTGTTAAAATGTAAACTGCAATATATATATATATATATATATATATATATATATATATATATATATTATTTAATATTATTATATTTTCTTTTATTATTTTCTTTTTCTATTTTTTATTTTCTTTTATTATTTTCTTTTTCTATTTTTTATTTTCTTTTTTTAGCATCTAGTTCAATAGAAACTAGATATTTTGATCCAGTCAAGTTCCTGTTGGAACTTGACTTTGCAAGTAGCTGTTGGACTGTAGTCCAACAGCTATAATAAATGTTGTTGGACTATAGTCCAACAGCTATAATAATAAATGTTGTTGGACTGTAGTCCAACAGCTATATTAAGAGACGTTGGAATCGAACGTCTCTTTTTGGAGAGCTCAAAATGAGCTCTCCTCTCTCTCCCATTTTTTTGTATATATAGGGGTGAACCCCTTCAATGTAAATAACCATGCTTCTTAAGCATTTTGTTCATGAATAAAGTATTATTTATTTTTCAAGTGTTCTTCCCTTTATACCCTTTCAAGGGTCATGCTTGTAGTGTCTCCAATAGACACTTGTTTGTGAGTTATTTGTGCATTTGTTGAAGACCACCATTTTATTATAGTGGTCATGCAGCAAAAGGACATGATGACAGTGATGGTGGTGTGTGTCTGGAGAGAGAGAGAGAGAGATGATGATGATGATGACAAAAAATTTAATAAGATGAAAACGGTAGGGGTAAATAGTGATGATAATGAAAAACCATGATGGTGATTTATAATCTATATCAGATATAATACTGAAAAAATGCAATAGTCTAAAAATATCACCTATTTTGAAAATGTTGCATTTTTATCACAATATCAACATGATAAAAACAATACTTTTGCATTGATTTTATATTATTTATGCTTTTATTTATCTTTATACATTTATATGCTGATATTTTCCTTCCCAGGGAAAGCGATATTTTTCAAAATATCACAAGATTTCTCTGAATGCTTTGAACCTCACCGAGGACATGGCATTGGATAGAAATGATTGGAGGAGAAGGATTCATGTGGAAGACCCAGAATGATTTTCTTTGTTGGTTCATATCACCGACCCCAATTGTTTTGGGATAAAGGCGTAGTTGTTGTTGTTGTTGTATCACAAGATTTCTCTGAGAACAAGATATGTGACATTTATGATGATGATGATGATGATGATGATGATGATGATGATGATGATGATGATGATGAATATTTATTTAATATAAAATGATAAAAGTAATTTTTGCATCCAAACACCCATTTATTTATTTGGTTTTAAGAAATTAATGTTTGATTTCTTCCAAAAATACATTTCTAAAAAAAACTGAATTTTCAAGAAAAAACAACATGAACAGACAAAGAAAACCATTTGTCCAGCGTATGACAGAAGCACATGCCGAAGAGTCTCAGAAGGAAAGTAATAGAATTCACCTTCACATAGGAGTTTAAAAATATATACCTCAGCCTCCCTTTCTGCAGTATTGGATTTTGTAATCCCAAGTCGTTGTTTCGCAGCTTGAGTTTGCTTCCAGTGAAGAACCTTGCCAACTACCCATGGAAGATCAGAGAAATAAATCTGATGAGCTGTACTTCCATCAGAACCTACCCAGAGTTCATATATTAATGCATCTGCAAGCCACGAGCTAATCATTGCCCTCATTGCTAACCATTCTGGAACAGAGTGACTAGGAAGTTTTGAATCCATATCAACTATTCCATCTTCTTTTAAGCCTTCAATGACCCCACCCTTTTCACTGTTGAATGCCACATAATCACCATATTCAACTATGGGTAAGTCTTCTGTAGAGAAAATGAGGCTAGCGTCAGAGACATGATAGTAACACATTGGGCCTCAACAAGGATTTAAAATTTCAAATGTACAAATTCAAAGACAAGCCTAACAAGGAGAACAATCATCATGAGAAACAACTATAGATTGCATCAGCAAGCTGATTTCGCACGTAGTAGGTCTATGACAGTAGATGGATTATAAAAAAATGAAACCACAATATCATCGAACCTAAACTTAATAATAGCATAGTTATAAACTTATAATTACCATTAGAAAGCACAATATTAATATATCATCAACAACATCAGAATATACATTGTTCAGAGGGTATGCAGGTAACTGTAGCTTTCTAATTAATCATCAGTAACGGCTGTGCGGAAACAGCTATGGAAGCTTGACAAACTCATGAATAGGGTGTTCTGAATTAAAAAGAAAAAAGCAGAATGGCCAGGATGTCCAATTAATATATGTGAAGAACTAATACCTCAAATTGTCATGCATGAGTGTGAAATATGATCCGATGGAAAGGAGTGGGAAACCATGAGAAGGAAGAAGAAAAAGTAAGGGAAACTAAAAAGGATATTACAAACAAATTAAATCAAAATAATAAATGAAGACAAAGGACAACAAAAAGATAGAAAAGAAGGGAACAACAACAGGATATAAGATTCCCTCTATAAAGGAAGAATATAAGAACTCTAAAGGGCCGCCACTGCCACATGTGAAGGTGTATACAATCAGAGACATCACTCAGGAAGTCTCCCGCCCTATGAAAACATGGAAGATGTGAGAAATCAAAGATAATGGGGCTCGTCTAATGCATATTAGAAAATTCCCAAAAATAACTCATTCTCATAGAGCCATAGGATATCTTGGCATTCTCTTGAACCATATGACCAGTAGTGAGGCGTAGAATTCTTTTGTTTGTAATGTCAAATAATTTAGGAACAAGCTTGCACAGAAGAAAGAGGAATGCAATAACACATGAAGAAAAAGAATACTAGTCTGAAGACGAACAATCACACTTCGGTGAGAATTGTGTGAATTTGGGGTCATCTCGGTTTGGCACCAGATTGATTGACTTGGCAGACCAATCCCATTCTTTTCCAGAAAGCAGAACTTGGATTAAGGGAACATCCCAGTTGAAAAAATGGCCTTCACATCCACGATTTTGCAATCTTAATGCATCTTATATAGGCTTATGCAAGTTTTACTTGTTATAGACCAATTCAACCGAGTTTATGCCAAGTCTTAGGATATTTCAAGCACTTGCTGAGTCTATGATAGAAAGGCATGCTGATCCAATAAAAAAAAACTTCCATATGTGAGTCAAATCTTAAACCTTGATTATGATAGCAAAAGCCCATTCTGCAAATGCCCTCACATACAACAATATGTCACACAAAAGCTCCTCACTCAAGATGGTGCCTTGATCATAGCACTGGTTATCTTGAATAATGGTTGCTCAATATAAAGTTTAGTTCCTATTTCTTCAAACTATGGAGAACATGGTGCATAGTTGACATTGTCTCAGGGAAAGAAGCCTCTGAAGATGTAAATTATTTCCTTTGTGATGATGATCACAACAATATTTAATTGTGGCTTAAAAGACAAAAGGATTGAACAAAGATAGTTCCCCGTCCAAACAACTGGTATTGATCAATGAGACTCGGCATGTATTCTATGAATTCATGCAAACTATAAACTGACTGACATTTAACAAAGTTAATAGCAGTCGGTCAAAGCTTCGACTCACTGAGTCTATGACAGACTCATACTCCAACTTTGCTTGGGAAATTTATATAAGCAAGAAGGAAGAAACAAGTTTGTTTTCACATCTGAAAGATCTTCTTTAATGTGATTTGCCATTAGCATATATAGTAATGCATCTTTCGCCCCATCAGCAGAAGAACTTGGTACTTCTAAAAGGCCTGTAAGTCATTAATGTTCAACCAGATTGTGGATTTGTGATATAGCTAAATGTCTCATGGAAAAGAATAAGGTGTAGAACAACATCCAATCAACGGAAAGATACTATAATAGAATCCATTCAAGAAGTTTTCTCATAAACTTGATGTCACAAAGTTTTCTCAAGTTAACAGATGCTTTTGATGCCATTAATGATGTAACAATTGTGTAAACTGTACCCACAAGGGCTCTGCTCATCTGGCAGGGGCAACTTGTGAATGTCACCAAGTTGACGGGACGTCACAATTTTGAAACCCATGGATGGCGTCTCTTGCCGCAAGGTCGAAGATGGGTATACTCCCCAGTGGGCAGCAGTTGACTGGCATTTGGTTTTAACCAAAGGCCAGTCAATGTGCCGTAGCTGATAGGGGGGAGGGAGGTTCACTTGGATTATCCAAAAAAAAAAATTTGTGTAAACTGCTCAACATGATTCAAGAGGTAGAAAAGATAATTTTTGTGTCAGTAGCAACCACCGTGACCATCTTCCTAGACAACTTATTGAGAGAAATAGAGAGAGGAACAAAGATTTGCATATGGTTTTTATTGATTTGGAGAAGGCAAACAATAGAGTACCTAGGGACGTTCTCTGGTGGACAATGATGAAGAAAGGTGTTTCTCTCAAGTACATTAGTATAATTAAGGATATGTATGAAGGAGTAGTAACCAATGTCCGCACTTGTGAAGGGGTGACAACCAATTTTCCTATAATGGTTGGGTTACATCAAGGATCTGCTTTAAGCCCTTTCCTATTTGCTATAGTGATGGATGAGCTTACGAGATCTATTCAAGAAAATGTATCGTGGTGTATGTTGTGTGGTGTATGTTGTTTGCTGATGATATTGTTTTGATTGATGAGTCTAGAGTTGGGGTTAATGCTAAGTTAAAATTATGGAGACGGACATTGGAAGCAAGAGGTTTTAAGTTGAGTAAGAGAAAGACAGAATATATGGAATGTCGGTTTAGTAAGCAACGAAGTAGTGATGGGAGTGTAGTGTAGTGAAGCTTGGTGAGCAAGAAATACCGGTGGATGATTGTTTCAAATATTTGGGATCTATCATTCAAAAGTATGGAAAAATTGATGGAGATGTAAATCATAGGATAAAGGTTTGGTGGATGAAATGGAAAAGTGCAACTGGAGTGTTGTGCGATTGTAGAATTCCATTGGGGTTGAAGGAAAAGTTTTATAGGACGACTATTAGGCCCGCTTTACTATATGGTAAGGAATGTTGGGCTGCCAAGCGACATTATATTTAAAAAATGAGTATAGTTGAGATGCGTATGCTTAGATGGATATGTGGAAATACAATAAAAGATAAGATTCGGAACGAGAAGATACGTAAGAAGGTAGGCGTTGCATCCATTGAAAATAAGATGAGAGAGAATCGTTTACGGTGGTTTGGACATATTCGACGAAGGCCTAATGATGCTTCAGTTAGAAGGATGGAGAAATGGGAAAATATATTAGTTAAAAGAGGTCGGGGTAGGCCTAGGAAGACTTGGATGAAGATGATAGGAAAGGATATGAATGCTTTGAACCTCACCGAGGACATGGCATTGGATAGAAATGATTGGAGGAGAAGGATTCATGTGGAAGACCCAGAATGATTTTCTTTGTTGGTTCATATCGCCGACCCCAATTGTTTTGGGATGAAGGCGTAGTTGTTGTTGTAGCAACGACCGTGACCAATATCAGTCTGGGAGATGTCTCAACGGGGGCTGTCCCCAAAAAGAAACTAAAAGTCAGTGGTCTTTTAAATAGAATCTAAGGGGTAATTT
Source organism: Nuphar pumila (assembly GCF_984573655.1). Lineage (NCBI taxonomy): Eukaryota > Viridiplantae > Streptophyta > Magnoliopsida > Nymphaeales > Nymphaeaceae > Nuphar > Nuphar pumila. The sequence continues at coordinate 47,374,642 of NC_143263.1, read as the reverse complement.
AAAAATAAAAAATAAAATTTCAGAACTTCCAAAATGAATACCTTATGAAAGACTGATATTTTCAATATTGCATCTTTTCAAACATTCTGATATTCTGCCCTTTCAAAATCCTGTAAAAACGTGATAATTTCAATTTCTTACAGCAGGGAATTTTTGACAGACGATCAAAACATTGCATTGAATCTCGTCTACAGTATACTGCATTGGACTCACTATTGGAACATGTTAAGAAATTGACAACTCACTAATTCATAATTGAAAAGATAATATTGGTTAAATGAGGCAATAGGGATCAATTAATCAAACACCCTCCTCCACCAACCACTCTTCCCTTCCTCTTCCACGCACAAACCACAAAAAGTCCAAAGTAATTCAAGTTCACATTAAAAACAATTCATCAAAATGAACATTTGTAAATACCATCAACGCCGTCATGATTAACACACCAAGGGAAGAAAAGCATTGCGTTCTTACCAAAAAATTAAAACATACAAATAGCGTTACGCAGTAAGAATCGTGCTTAAGATTCTTAAGATTCCTATGAACATTTACTGTACACACGAATTATGCACAACAAAATGAAAGGACAAATAAGAAAAATCACACCTAGAAAATTCAATATCAGATGCAATATCATCAAACCAAGAGAACCTAACTCGTAGAAAACGAAATTGCGCAACAAACACGCAAAAAAAAGAGATGGATACTCACCCGAATCGGGGTTTGTGGTATCGAAGCAAACGTCGAACGCCACGCCGGAAATCTTGAGGTAAATGTAAACCGGCAGACAAGATGGGCAGCCCGTCGGGAGGCCGAAACACGGTTTTCTCGCGACGAGGACGAGATTCTCACACTGCCCACGATTGCCCATGGCTTCAAAACTGGAGATAAAGAGAAAGATTGGCGAAAGATGGGAAGAAAGAAAAAAAAAACTATGGAGGAGATTGAGAGAAACAATTGGGTAGGACTACACCAACATGCGAAATGAAGATTAGTGAGGGAAGAGGGAGAGAGGAGAAGGAGGGTGATGGTTTTCTGGGAAGTGTTTGGGGGCGAATTGGAGGGAAGGCGTCGTAGGGAAGGAATTTATCGTCTTAAAGAGGCACCACCGAGCTGTTTTGGTTAAGTTTGTAACAGGGTTTTGCTTGGGGAGGAAGTCCTTGAAAGAGTCTAGGGCTGCCACCGCATCGGGTCCAGGTGAGATCCAGACCCGTAACTGATTGAACTTTCATGGGTGATGGGACATCGGATACTTTTGGGCGGGAAATCATTGAAGCTCAACCTAGAAACTAAATTCCTAATTCTGGATATTGGGCGTAGGGGTGTCAACGGGTTAGATCTGGTTAGGACCAGATAGATCGGTACCCAGATCTGACTTTGAGGTTCAGGTACTGGTCTACCATAAAGAGTAGTATATTTATCACTATACCCGGATCCTATAGGGTTTGGTACAGGTCAGATCCAGTTAAACCTGACCCATTGACACTCCTAGTTACATGGGTTTTTTTTTTGGCAATTCTTTGACTGCTCACCTGACTTCTGCACACTATCCCTAGTCAGTGAATGACTACTCTACAAATTATATTAAAAGATTAGATAAAATCATACAAACTAATTGTACTAAACAAGGTTGATTTCAGCTGCATACTGGTTCACCTCTTGTGTAAAACCAGCATGGACTTGAAACAGATCAAGGCACACATTAGATGCAAATTTTGTTATGTTCCTTCAACAATCTTGAGCTGAAATTGGGTATGAAAACTAGCAATGTTGTTAGTATCGGGGCCATTTGCAGGCTGATTCTGCAAAAAAAAACTATACTAAAACAAATTGATTTGGCTTGTTTTTAAATAATTTTTAAAATAGTTTAAATCATTTTTTAAATATTCTACTATTATTTTAGTATTTCCGTGACATGTGCCATTTGCTAGATAAAAACTGGTCGATTTTGGTTAGGATTAGAACCCAAATTAAATTGTTTTGAAAATCATTCAAAGACCAATATTATTATAACACCTTGATCGGGGACCTCGGAGTCCGAGTTCGGCTGAAATTACTTTTCAAAGAGAATAGTTCAAAGTTCACATAGAGAAACATGGCTAAAAAAAAATCTTTATTTTTATTTTAATAATTCACTTTCTTTACAATATTCATCATTCATAACAAAAGCAAATAACAAATACAGTATTATTCAATGACATGAAAGTAAAAACTTTCAAATATACTTTCGAAGAAGAAGTCGATCAAGTCTTGTTTGTGCTAGTGTGTCTGGAACCTACAGTTGTAATTAAATAAGAGGGAGAGTCAACAACCCAATAAGAAATAATTATAAGTAAATAAACACTTAACTTACAACTGCAGTGGGCTCTAAGCCCCTAGTCTGAGTTTAATTTTCGACACACCACACAAGTTTGTATATTTTAATTACCATCATTAACTTTTTCAAGCACTCTCTCACAATAAACTATCACTAGGTTGGCTATACCGGTCATATCCATCTATGGGCATAGCAACCCGCGTAGAACACTTCAATTCTACATGTTGGCCACACAATAAACCATACACTCTCAGTGGTCCTCACACCACGAGGCACTACAGTGAAACTACCACAGGGACCCCACCGGTAGCTAGCCGGGAGGTCAAACTCTCAATCTCAGTATGGTTCATATTATATCCTAACAATGATGGTTATCAATCATCCATAGTCATCCAGGGTCCCATACACTATGTGAGTGTAACTTTAAGTCATAAACTAAGTTCAACACATTGACCCACATTCTCAAACTCGTAATTCACTCGTTCTCTCATGAGTAATGTCGTAAACTGATCACGATGGATCTCACTCTTTAATCTTATGATGACATTAGGACTCACACTATCTCATATTAAACATGCAACGATGTATTATCTCTATATCATTAAATCATCGGTGGCACACTCTCCATGGAGGCTACACATTAGTCGCGAACTAGGTAGCCCTTGCCACAGGTTGCCACTTCCAAGATTTAAGGGATCATGCATGCTGATATCAAAATATTTATTCATACAATATGAATAGAATAAATGGGACTTTAATCTAAATATAATTTCATCACAACGTATGTTATCAGTAATCACATAGACATGCTGTCATAACATAATTTCTTTCTAATATGCATGACATACTATAACGACATGTATGTCATAGTAAACATGTATATGAAATCATCTCAAAATGTCAAGCATGGTAATTATTATGCATCTCATGTTCTCACTCAAAAGTTATCATACTAATCATATTAATTCACAACATTATAATAGCATGCAACGTAAAAATGTTTATTTACATATAAAATTACTTATAATATCTCTTACCTCAAGTGTGAACGTTGTGCTCTGGTTGCAATCAAGCCTCAAGATACTCTAACAGTATGATCTGGTTATTACACAAACATGCTCGTATTAATGCTAAAAACCTCATACAAAATTATCAAAATACCCTATCAAATTGATTCATAAAACCTTAATTTTTTTATCACTAATTTGACCAAAAATAATGTACAAGTAGATTCTCCTTTACGATACGAGTCCAACACACCATACCGCACTTAATTCTGAGTTCGAGGTGCAAAGTTATGCATATTTAACTAAAATAGATCTCTACTACACCTAAGGGTATTTTGATTATTTTAGATTTATATACAATTTGATACCAACTCACAACCCGATCCATATTTATTTATGATGTGGATCCAGCACTGCCTAACTGAATCCAAATCCACTACTCATCAGGATCCAAAAATGTCTAACTAGATCTAGAACAATCTAGCTGGATCTAGAACCATCTGATTGGATCCAGAATAGTCTGACTGGATCCAGAACTTGGTCTAAATTCAGTTAGACTGTTCTGATATGGATCCATGACTGATCTAATTCAGATCCAGAACAATCAGTCTGGATCTAGATTTGGTCTAATTCAAATTAAACTGGATCCAAACTAAGAACCGAGACTCAGTCAGACCGAACCGGTTTGGTCTGACTCAGGTTTGATCTGAACCGACTCCACCTGAACTGATTTAGTCTGAACCGACTCCACATGAACCAGTTCAACCAACATTTTTTTCCTAACTTAGTCTGACTCGACCCGGTCAAAATTTTTTTTTTTAATATCTGATTCAGTCTGGGCGTGACCCAGACCGACCCGGTTTGGTCGGGGTCACGCCCAGACCGACTGGTTAAAAACAAAAAAGACCGAAAGGGGCAACCTCTGAGCTAGTCCTCTCCCCTGCTACCCACGGAGAATGGGTCAGCCACCGGCGTCGGCTGGCCTCTCTCTCTCTCTCTCTCTCTCTCTCTCTCTCTCTCCCTTCTTTTTTTTTCGTTCAACAGAAACTCACTGACAACCATGGTTGTCGGTCCCCTTTGCCCGAAAAAGAAAGGGGAAACAAAGAAGAAGAAGAAGAAGAAGGAATGGAGGTTTACCTCACCGCCGACCGGATTCTGGTAAGTCTCTCTCTCTCACTCTCTTTGTTGTTCTCTCTCCTCCTCTATCGCTAGCTTGATGTGAGATGGAGGGCTATGTGAGGGATTTTATAGCCCTCACGTAGGGTGAGGATAACCCTCACCCTCTCGCCAATTATGGAGGGTAAGGTTTTCCTCACCCCCTCTCGTAAATGTGGTTTCTCAAAAAATGGAAAACCGACATTTTTTTCAACTCTTATCCCCTCCAACAGTTTCGTCGAAGAAGGTTTTACAATTCTACCCCCCTTAAAAGAAGATTCATCCTGAATCTTGCTTAAAAACACTTATGGAAATTGGTTAAAGATGTTTGATTTGCGCTCCTATGTAACCTCATTTTTATTGTGATGTCATCATCTAACTAAAATCTAAGATATTTCTTTGTTTCTTAGTTTTTGCACTTTTGTATCCAAAATCTCTATAGGCTTTTCACTCATGCTTAAGTCATCTTAAATTTTTAGCACTGACTTAACAGTATCCAGTATGTGGGAGAGATCAGGCACATACTTTTGCAACATATATACATGAAACATGTTATGAATTTGAGACAAAGAAGGTGGCAAAGTCAATATGTATGTTGTCTGACCAACTCTTGCGAGTATCTCGAAGGGTCCAATATATCTTGCATTCAATTTTTCTCTTCAACCAAAACGCATCACTCCCTTAAAATGAGATATCTTCAAAAATACATGATCACCTTGCTCAAATTCTAACTCGCAACGTCTTTGGTTTGCATAACTTTTTTGTCGACTCTGCACTGTTATAAGATGCTATCGAATAAATCTCACCTGGTTTGCCATCCATTGCACTAAATCAGGCTCCAACAATATTCTTTTTCCGACCTCATCCCAACACAAAGGTGTTTGACATTGTCGATCATACAGTGCCTCAAATGGAGTCATGCCTATACTTGCTTGAAAGTTATTGTTGTAGGCAAACTCTATCAAAGATAGAATATCATTCCATGAGTCACTTTACTCTAAGGTACATGCCCATAACATATCTTCCAAGGTCTGAATGGTTCACTCTGATTGTCCGTCAAACTGGGGGTGAAATGTCATGCTCATTTTTAACGGTGTCCCCATAGCTTCTTGAAAATTCTGTCAGAATCGCGATGTAAACTTCAAGTCTCTATCCAAAACAATCGAATATGCTACTCCATGAAGTCTGACAATATCTTTGATAAACAATTGGGTCAACTGGTCACAAGAGTGAGTTGTCTTACAGGGCAAAAAGTGAGCTGACTTAGTTAACCTATCTACAATTATCCATACAGAATCTATCTCATTCTTGGTTCTTGGAAGTCCTAAGACGAAGTCCATCGTGATATTTGCCCATTTTCATTTGGGTATAGGGAGTGGTTGCAGTAATCCATCGAGTCGTTGGTGTTCAATCTTCACTTGTTGGCACACCATGCACTTGCTTACAAACTCAGCAATATCCCATACCGCTCTACCAAAATGTATCTTTCAAATGTCGTTACATTTTTGTGCTGCCAGGGTGAATGGCATATCTAGAGTGGTGTGTCTCACCCAATAACTGATGCCTGAGGTGGTTATCCTTAGGAATGCACACTCTATTACAAAATTTGAGAAGTCCTTAATCATCGACTTTGAAGTCTGACTCCTCACTTTCTGAAATCTTCTGCCTCACTTGGGCCAACTCAGATATAAGGGTTGCTTTTTCTTAATTTGCTCCCATAATTTTGACCTCAATGCGGTTTGCACAAATAATAATAAACCTAATTAGCATTGGGCTTTTGCTTTCTGATATGCGACCGAGAAAAATAAATCTTAATTTGCGAGTCTGGCTAATGCTCTTGCCTTTTTGCTAAGAGCATCACCGACTATATTCGCTTTTTTAGGATAATACTTCGGCTCAAAATCACAATCTTTTAAAAAGCTCAAAATCACAATCTTTTAAAAATTTCAGCCATCTCTTCTGCCTCAAGTTCAAGTCTCTTTGCAAAAACCAATATTTAAGGCTTTGGTGGTTGGTAAAAACTTCAAATTGCTTGCCATATAAATAGTGTCTTCATATCTTGAGGGCGAAAATGATGGCTATAAGCTTCAAGTCATGCATCGGATAGTTGACTTCATGTGTTTTAAGTTGGCGAGATGCATAAGCTAACACCTTACCATGTTGCATCAGAACACAACCCAATCTCTTATAAGAGGCATCGCTATAAATAGTGAAACCTCTGAATCTAAAAGGTAAGACCAACACTGGAGCAGTGGAAAAATGCTTCTTTATCTTCTTTAAACTCCGCTCACACTTTTTTTTTACTCAAACTTGATGTCTTTCTTATTGAGCTTTGTCATTGGAGCTGCTAAAAGGGAAAACCCTTCCACAAATCGCGAGTAGTACCCAACTAATCTCAAGAAGCTACAAATCTTGGTAGGATTCTTGGGTCTAGACCAATTGGTAACTGCTTCAATTTTCGCAGAGTCAATTATAATTTCATCTTTAGAAATAATATGTCCAAGGAATGACACTTGTTTCAACCAAAAGGCACACTTAGAGAATTTGGCATAGAGTTGATGTTCTCTGAGTGTCTGTAAGACTATCCTTAGGTGTTCTTCATGCTGCTCCCTCATGGTGGAATAAATGAGGATGTTATCAACAAATACCACCACGAACTTATCTAAATAAGATCTGAAAACTCTATTCATCATATCCATAAAGGTTGTTGGTGCATTAGTCAGACCAAAAGGCATAACCAAGAATTCATAATGGTCATATATTGATCTGAATATCATCTTAGCTACATCTTCTTTCTTAATTTTCAGTTGATGATAGCTCAATCTTAGATCCAACTTCAAGAAACATGCAACTCCTTGAAGTTGATCGAACAAATCATCAATCCATGGTAATGGGTATCTATTCTTGATGGTTGCTGCATTTAGTTGTCGATAATTTATTCACATTCGCAGTGATACATCTTTCTTCTTGATGAACAAAATTGGAACACCCAAAGGAGATACTGACGATTAAATAAAACATTTCTCCAACAATTCTTACAGTTTCTTCTTGAGTTTCTTAAGTTTTGCAAGTCCCATCTGATAGAAAGCCTTTGAAATGAGCGTTGTTGCAGGAACAAGATCAATTTGAAACTCAATTTCTCGATCGAGAGGGAGGCCTAAAAGTTTTTCTGAAAAAAATATCAACATATTCATGAACTATATTCACATCAGATATAATGAGGTTTTCTCTCTCTTCGGTCTTCATGTAGGTCAGAAATCTTATGCATCCTTCTTAAGTATAGTTGTTGGCATTTAGACAAGATATAATCGTTCGTTTTAGTAGTTTTTTAACACCCTGATATGTGAAAGAGTCTAAAGGGTTTGAAAACTGACACACTTCTTTCTACAATCAATGGTGGCATGATGGTTCGACAACCAATCCATGCCAAGAATAACGTCTATGTCTTTGAAATTGAGTTGCAATAAGTTCATAGGCAACTCATAATTTTCTATTTTCACTATACAAATGTTATATAGTGTCTAATACGGTGGACTCACCTATAAATATTTCAATCAAGTAGAAAACACTCAACCGTGAAGATGCAACCGGCAACCATTTATCAAAAGTTGATGTAGTGAAACTATGTGTAGTTCCTGAGTCAAACAACCCATGAGCTATATTGAAATTATTATGTAAGTAGCTTATCTTTATTTGTATCATTTATACCCCCATGAAATTTTATCACATGCAAACAATTATGACACTCATATAGAAAAATATTTGTTTTATTCTTTATTTCATTACATAAATATGAAATATATCTAGCAAGCAAAAAGAAAAACAATGCAAGACAAAAATAATCAATTTAAGCTAAGTATTCTTAGATGCTTCACTATATCATTCTTCGATCCATCTAAAGCTTAGTTCTCTCCCTGAACTCCTTTGCATCTCTCTCTCCAACAATGATATAAATAGATGGGGGGTCGTGGTGTAAGATCTCTAACTATTTGAGTCGTGTTTGTCATGACTTTCGTTGCTATCGTCATTGCAGCGACAAACTTCTCTCTTCCTACCACAGGTGGCTCCGAAGGGTCTTTGTGATTGTTGTGCTCGTTAGCCATTTTCTAATGACAAAATAATCTAATTATGAACGTGTTCTTATCGAGCAAAGACTTATATCACATTCTATATCATTGAACTTTTATGAATTATGAATTTCTTTGTGTGAACCTAGCTTCGATACCACTTTGTAACACCCTGACCTAAGACCTCGGGAGTTCAAGTTCAGTTGGTATTACTTCCTAAAGGAAATAGTTTAAAGTTTACACAAAGAAACATGGCTAATTTTTTTTCTTTATTCTTATTTTAATAACTCACTTTCTTTACAATGTTTATCATTCATAACAAAAGCAAATAACAAATACATTATTATTCAATGACATGAAAGTAAAAACTACCAAATACGTTGTCAAAAAAAAAGTCGATCAAGTCTTGTCTATATTAGTGCGCCTGGAACCTACAGTTGTAATTAAACAAGGAGGGTGAGTATACAACTCAGTAAGAAATAATTATAAGTAAAAAAACATTTAACTTACAACTGCAGTGGGCTCTAAGCTCCTAGTGTAAGTTTAGTTTTCGACACACCACACAAGTTTGTATATTTTAATTACCCCCATTAACTTTCTCAAACACTCGCTCACAACAAACTATCAGTAGGTCGGTTATACCGGTCATAGCCGTCTATGGGTGTAGCAACCCGCATAGAATACCTCAATTCTACATATTGGTCAGACAATGAACCATACACTTCTAGTGGTCTCCGAACCACCAGGCACTATAGTGAAACCACCATGGGGACCCCACCAGTAGCTAGCCAGGTGGTCAGGCTCTCAATCTTGATATGGTTCATGCTACATCCTAACCATGATGGTTATCAACCATCCATGGTCCTCCAGAGTATCAAACATTGTGTGAGTGTAACCTAAGTTATAAACTAAGTTCAACACATTGAACCACATTCTTAAACTCGTAATTCACTCGTTCTTTCATGAGTGATGTCGTAAACTGATCACAATGGATCTTACTCTTTAATCTCATGATGACATTAGGACTCACACTACCTCATACTAAGTATGCAATGATGTAGTGTTTCAATATTGTTGAATTACTAGTGTCCCACTCTCCATGTAGGTTGCACTCTAGCCGCGAACCAAGTAGCCCTTGCCACAGGTAGCCACTTCTGAGATTTAAGGGATCATGCATGCTACAACAACAACAACAACTACGCCTTCATCCCAAAACAATTGGGGTCGGCGATATGAACCAAAAAAGAAAATCATTCTAAGGATCATGCATGCTGATATCAAAATATTCATTCATACGACATGAATAGAATAAATGAGACTCTAATCTAAACATAATCTCATCACAATGCACGTTATCAGTAATTACACAGACATGCTATCACAACATAATTTCTTTCTAATATGCATGACATACCATAACAACATGTACACCACAATAAACATGTATATGAAATTATTTCAAAATGCAAGCATGGTAATTATTATGCATGTCATGTTCTCACTCAAAAGGTATCATGCTAATCATATTAATTCACAATATTATAATAGCATGCAACATGAAAATATTTATTTATATCTAAAATTACTTATGATATCCCTTACCTCAAGTGCAAATATTGTGCTCTGGTCGTAATCAAGTCTCAAGATGCTCTAACAGTATGATTTGGTCATTACACAAACATACTCGTATTAATGCACAAAACCTCATACAAAATTACCAAAATACCTTTCTTGAATTGACTCATAAAACCTTAATTTTTGTATCACTAATTTGACCAAACCAATGTACAAGTAGATTTTTCTCTACAATACGAGTCCAACGCACCAAACCTCACTCAATTCTAAGTTTGGGGTATAAAGTTATGCCCATTTTACCAAAATGGATCTCGAGTACACCTAAGGGTATTTTGGTTATTTCAAATTTATGTACAATTTGATACTAACTCACAACCCAATCCAGATCCATTTATGATCTGGATCCAACATTGCCTAACTGGATCTAGATCCAGAACTATCTAATTGAATCTAGAACCATCTGACTGGATCCATAAGAGTCTGACTAGATCTAGAACGGTCTGAATGGATCCAGAATAGTCTGACTAGATCTAGACTCGGTTCTGATATGGATCCATGACTGATCCAATTCAAATCCAGAACAGTCAGTCTAGATCCAGATTTGTTTTGGTCCACATCAAACTGGATCTGAACTAAGAACCGAGATCCAGTTAAACCAAATTGGTTTGGTCTGACTCAGGTTGATCTGAACCAGTTTGGTCTGGACTGACTCTACTTGAACTGGTTTAGTCTGAATCAGTTTGATCTGAACCAACTCTGTATGAACTGGTTCAACGTGAACTGGTTCAAACAGAATCGGTTCAACCAACATTTTTTTCCTAACTCAGTCTGACCCGACCCCAGGTTTGGTCTGGGCACGAGACCTGTAAGACCCACTGTATTTTTTAGAAAATTATATATGTAATATGTTTCAGTGTTGGACAATTTTTGTTTTATCACAAGAATTTCTTGTAACTTGTGCTTATATATCTATGCGAGGTTCTGAATCGCATAATTTTCCTTTACAAGGCGATTCAGGGTAAACTGTGATGAATTGAACCTCGATATTTCTAAATTAGATTCATTATATATTCGTTTAGACACACTCTGAATTTGGAACCTAAACGAGGAAAATGTCTCATTATTTCATGCAATTTGGCAAAAAAGGGTATATCAATCAAGTATGAATCTTAACGAGGTCCAATTTCATCAGAATTAAAAATCCAAATAAATGAATTTGCAATTTAAGTGGTGATTTATAAAATACAAGATTAGATTATGGCATTTAAACTATTAAAAAATCTAACTTTTAATTAAGAAAGCAATTTGGGGTTTTAATGATGTAAATCACAATTTTTACAAACTTAATTGAGGCTTTTTCAAAAAAAATTGAAAATATGCTTGTTTTGGAATTTATGAAAGGTGGATAGCATGGGACCCACCTCAGCCCATACCATTTTAAAGAATGGTAAATTCGAATTTCAAAAAAAAATTCAATTGGAAGAAGTGGTTGGCCAAAACCCAACGACTTTTGGGAAGGGCTGGGCACCCCTTAGGGGATAGCCCATACCCCATTTAATGCATTTCATTTCAAAAAAAATCATAAAATGTTTAAGTTTCAAAAAGTCAATTTTTTTGGGAAGAGACTTGCCTTTGACAAGTCAAAGACCAACTCCCCCTAAATCAAGGAGTGATTTAGGGAGAGTTGGTGGGGCTGGTTGGGGCCAGCCCCTTGACCCTAGCTTAGAGGGTAGGAAGGGGCGTGGGGATGGAAGGCCTTCCATCTCCCCCATTCACTCCCCACCCTCCATCTCACTTCCCCTCCTTTCCCTTTTATGAAAACAAAAGGAGAGGAGAGAGAAGGTTGATACCCTCTCTCCTTCTCCTCTCTTCTTCCCCATTGTTCCCACTTCTCTTCATTAGTGTGTGTGTGTGTCTTAAGTGCAGCAACCCTCCCCAACTGAAGAGGAACCTCAACCTCCATCCCCTCTCAAGGTGAGTCAACCCCCTTACATTTCATTTTTGCTAGACAAGCATGGGTTGCATGCTAATGGATTCGAATCGGGTTGCACTTGCAAGGTGCATACTAGTGCACCATATTGTGTAAGTTCTATTTTTGCTTCCTTAGAATGAATTTTCTTGTTTAGGGGGAAACGCCCTTGAGGGGTTGTGCTCGTTAGCAACTGGGCTGGGCTGGGCTCTTTCGCAGCCAACCCAGGCCCTTTGTGGCGCTACGTCGGGCCTCATGGCCCGTTGGTGGCTATTGCACCCTCTGCAGCAAGCCCTTGGACTAACCAAGGGTCGGTCAGTCCGGGCCCCTTTTCATTCACCCATATGCATTTTTGAGCTTGTGGAGGCAGCAGCCCCAACTGGGTTGCTTCGACCACTGTATTGTGGGGGAGGTTTGGGTCACCTGAGGACCCAGACCAACCCTAGTGGACCCACTCACGGAGTGGGGCCACCATTGGGGGCCATCCCCCTCTCGTCTTGCCTATGGCCTGGGAGCCGGGTGCACATGGCACCCGGGTTGCCACCCCTTGGCGCACCCTTATAGTGGGTAGCTTGGGCTGCGGCTGCCACCCTGGTTCGAACCCCTACCAGATTCGAACCAGAGAGCATTGAACCCAGCAGTGTCTAGACCCATAGGGGGGTCCAGACCATGCTAAGGGGTCTGGCGCTCGGGTGTTAGTCACACCCCTCTCTTGGGCGCACCCACCTAGTGGGGCGCAGGCTAAGAGCTGGACCTGGTCTGAGCCCTTTTCGGGTCAGACCAGGGGTGCAGGCCCCTCCAACTAGTCCCCTACCCCTGTTTGACCTAGCAGGGTCTGGACCCACAAGGTCCAGACCGTGCCTCTTGTCGAGCGCCACCCAAATCGAGTGTTGGGCGCACCCTTGTGCGGGTGCAGGCCTGGTCCGGGCCCCTCCATGGGTCCAACCAAGGGCAGGGATCTAGCACACACCTCGGTGTGCTACCCTGCTTAGTTTGGCTCAACAAGGTCTGGACCCACAGGGTCCAGACCATGCTGGTTGGCTGGACCCATGCAACCGGGTCCTTGGGCTATCGCAGCCCCTTTTGAGAGCAGGCTAGGTCTGCTAGCCTTGGTCCGAACCCACTGGGTTTAGACTCGGGGCTCTTCCATGACCCAACTGGGTCTGGTCACTATGGGGCCAGACCCTGCTAAGTGGTCTTGGCCCAGCCCATTTGGGCCTAACCCTATAGAGCCCACCATGGGGCTCCCCTTTTGCTTAGCAGGGTGCTGGTGCACCCAGGTGAGCTGAGTTTTTGGCCATTAGGCCAGTGCTGCAACCCACCAACACTTGGTCTGCACGTGAGGTGCAGACCAAGGTTGACTTGGGCCCAGTGACTCAGTCAAGCAGCAGGCTGCCTACGAGCCTTGACTTCCCTACCAGCACCAAGGTTGGCACCGGGTGCTAAGGCACTCGATAACTTTGTTGCCACTGGTGCGGGTCTGAGTGGACTGCACCCATTCCATGGCCCATGGTTGGTTTCAAGTTGTTGGCCATGACCACGTTGAGCTTCCCGCAAAAGCTCACTGGTGGCGACAACTGCTCCTTCGTTGCCGACAACCTACAAAACAGAGAATTAGTGGTTAAGTAAGAAATTTCGCTTGGGAGCAACATGACCGTTACAACCTTTGGCATCATATGCTCGTGCCCCGCTGTCCCATCGTGGCAGCGAGCACTACAAGAAACCTATGGATTAGCGACGACCTAAATCCGTCGTTAATCCGCCGCTAATACGTCCCCTAACAACTTAGCGATGGATTAGAGACAGATATCTTCCATCGCAAATTTTTCGATGTTAATTCGTGACAGAATATATCTGTCGCCCATTCTGTCGCTAAGAGGTGATGAATTGTATCTATCGCCAGTTTCGTCGCTAAGTTGCGACGGAATAACGAATGCCAACATCTGTCGCAAGGTCATCGTTACTATACAGTGACTTTGGTTTGGCGATGGATTTATAGTCATCGCTAATCCGTCGCTATATTCAACGCTAATAGTAATTAGCGATGGATATATTCGTCGCTAACAAGAAAAAAAATTTAAAAAAAATATTTGAAAATTAAATATCGAGAAAAAATTTCTCGTGATACAATTTATATTTCTTGTACAATTTATATTTCCTGTGAATAAAAAACAAAGTACATATCAAAATACATATAAAAGAAAACTAAAACAATTAATCGATCCACTTTAAAATTTGCAAGTTCTAATTATTTACAATTCAACATTTATATTTTTGAAACAAAAAGAAGGTAGAACAAATTCAACACATGAATCTAATCATCGCCAAGATTTTGTGCGTCCTCTTGTTCATTGTCTTGATATGTCCCTTCAGCTCCACTACGCTGATTATCGCCAGCAACCTACACAAGAAAATAAAGGTCAATATTGATAAACAAAATATATTGAAATAAATTATACTCTATATGTGATTGTATCATCCTCATATATGTTCTAAGGCAATAAAAAAACTGTATATGTGATTCTATCATGCTCATATGTGTTCTAAGGCAGTAAAAAAACTGTATATGTGATTCTATCATGCTCATATGTGTTCTAAGAAAGTAAAAAAACTGTATATGTGATTCTATCATACTCATATGTGTTCTTAAGGTAGTAAAAAAAACTTATATGTGATTCAATCATACTCATATACACTCTAAGGCAGTCAAAAAAATATATATGTGATTCTACCATGCTCATATGTGTTCTAAGGCAGTAAAAAAACTTTATATGTGATTCAATCATGCTCATATGTATTCTAAGGCAGTAAAAAAATTATATATATGATTCTATCATGCTCATATGTGTTCTTAAGGCAGTAAAAAAAACTTATATACGATTTAATCATGCTCATATGTTCTCTAAGGCAGTCAAAAAACTGTACATGTGATTCTATCATGCTCATATGTATTCTAAGGCAGGCAAAAAACTGTATATGTGATTATATCATGCTCATATATGTTCTAAGGCAGTCAAAAAAATTATATGTGATTCTATCATGCTTATATGTGCTCTAAGGCAGTCAAAAAACTTTATATGTGATTCTATCATACTCATATGTGTTCTAAAACATGCAAAAAATTGTACATATGATTATATCATGCTCATATGTGATCTAAAGCAGTCAAAAAAATTGTATATGTGATTCTATCAAAAAATTGTATATGTGATTCTATCATGCTCATATGTGTTCTAAGGCAGGCAAAAAACTGTATATGTGATTATATCATGCTCATATGTGCTCTAAGGTAGTAAAAAACTGTATATGTGATTCTATCATGCTCATATGTGTTCTAAGGCAGTCAAAAAATTGTATATGTGATTATATCATGCTCATATGTGCTCTAAGGCAGTCAAAAAAATGTATATGTGATTTTATCATGCTCATATGTGTTCTAAGGCAGGCAAAAAAACATATATGTGATTCTACCATGCTCATATGTGTTCTAAGGCAGTTAAAAAACTTTATATGTGATTCAATCATGCTCATATGTATTCTAAAGGCAATAAAAAATGGTTTTTGTGATTCTATCATGCTCATATGTGTTCAAAGGCAGTAAAAAAACTGTATATGTGATTCTATCATGCTCATATGTGTTGTAAGGCAGTAAAAAAACTGTATATGTGATTCTATCGTGCTCATATGTGTTCAAAGCCAGTAAAAATATTATACTAAAATATTATATAAAAGGTCAGTATTGATAAACAAAATATACTGAAATAAATTATATCCAATGTACCTAAGTTAAGGCAATCAAAGTTATATGGAATCTAACGACATGCAATATATCACATGAAACTTTCATACCTGAGAGGCACCTACAATCGAAGTTCCCCTGTTCTGTAAAAAATTGTTGAACTCATCTCGGAGAACGTTGGCAATTGTTTCATGGAAGTAGTCACACATTGTGTCCTTAACGATCTGGTGTACATCATCACCGAAAAAAATAGGATGTTTGAAGCTGATGTCAATGGGAGAAGTCTGTGAGCCGTGACTGGAGGAAGCAACAACTAGTGAGGTGTTCATATTACTCCCAAACCCGAATACACGACCATTTTTCGGTTCACCTGCTGCAGTCACCCATGCTGCAGGATCAAATGATAGATGATGAGTAGAGTCATCGCCATATCGCTCTACCATCTGTTGCTCATATGTCTCCTACAAAATAATGTTTACAATATGCATTAAAAATTAAGAATTATAATGTTTATGATAACTTGTATATTACAATGATTATTAATACAATAAATGCATACCGTTGTCGTTCTCGCCTTCTCTGATACGAACTCTCCTGTGGTCTTACGTTTACGTGTTTCAACAAACACATCCTTTTATGACACAATGCCTCCTTTTTCTGCTTCCTGCGAAGTGAAATGATAAAAGATTTAGTTAATAGGTTTGCAACAATTCTTATAAAATTGACAAAATATATGTTGATGAGTTACCATTTTCTTCAGGTGGCTCCCAAAAGTCCTAGATCCACCTGTGTGTAGATGGGCTTTGAGCATTTTTGCTCGATTTTGTGCAGCCTTCGCTGAGCGGTTTCGAAATGCATCCCTCGCCCACTTGTCGCACATTCCCTCTCAATAATATCTACTGACAGTAATAGGGTCATGGCTCTTCCACTGTAGTGGATCATCTATTCTACCAGATGTTTTTTTTTGCTGTAGTCTTCATATTTTACAGCATGTCTGCAAATCGATTGACAACCACATTCTCCCACACCTTCCTTGCATCATGTTCTTCCATCGTAGTCGCGAAGCGATTCAAAGCCTATATATATATTTAGAAAGTTAGTAGACATGATTATAACAAAAAATTAAATATGAAACACATTAACTATGACAAACAACTGTATGCCGTAAATAGAGACCACAATCTATCTATCACCTCTTTTGGATACTCTTTCTATTGAGCGATCAGTCCTGGTAGATGTTGAAGTAGTGAATTCCTAATATCGTGTACTACTTCTTGTGGCTCAAACCTCGTGCTGCACATGAATTGGTACACAGTAAATATCAATATACAATATTTATAAGATATGCAATAAGTGAAAATGAAATACTTACGGTCGATTATCGATATACACTATTTGAATGAGTCTTCTTGTGCCAGATTGAAAAGACTTTGCATCCTGTGTTGACTCCTGACTTGTATGATCAACTGGTGTAGGTGGGTCATGTACAGACGAAACATTATCTTTAAAAAAATATGTTAAAAATTCTCAGAATGCGCATTTCAACTAATCAAGCATCCAATTAGTTAAATGATATACCTATGAAAGGAGCTCGTGAAGATGAAGGTTGAGCCTGGCTACTATTCGATGAACGACCACTGTAAGCTCCACGAATCATATTCTAACAAATAAAAAATGTCATGCAATACATTCAAATAATTTAAATCATTCACATCAAGTATTGCAATACATTCAAATAATTTAAATCATTCACATCAAGTATTGCAATACATTCAAATCATTGAAATACCTGCAAATTATTCACATAATTGCAATACATTCAAATCATTCACATCAAGTATTACAATATATTCAAATCATTCACATCAAGTATTGCAATGCATTCAAATAATTCAAATCATTCACATCAAGTATTGCATTACATTCAAATAGAGGTTTGTATTACAAGATTTTGCTCACTAGCTTGAGAATTCTTCCTCATCACTTGTTTGACTTTCATATTCTTCTTCTTCTTCTTCATCTTCTTCATCATCATCTTCTTCTTCTTCATCTTCTTCTTTATTGTTTGTCCATCCACTTGGTATATCATTTGGATCACATTCTTTTATGAATGTTTCATCGACCAATGGAGATATGACATGCATATCATGCGCAACATCGTGACCATAAGAGAAGTCACAGATATTATCTGATTGATAGTAATCACTCTCTTCAGTTAACTTTTCTTCCTGTAACTGATCATACTCAGAGTATAGTTTGGACTTCACTTTTTAAACTACCCACCATTCATTTCTATCTGACTTTTTTATGCTCGGATATGAAGTATAATAAACTTGTTGAGCTTGCGAGGCTAATATGAATGGTTCATATGTTCCAAACTGTGATTTATGATTCACCTCCATAATGTCGGAGGCTTTGTAGACTCTTGTTGCAGTTGGATCAAACCAATGACACTTGAATAATGTTACCCTATTATTTATGCCTAAGTAACTCAACTCCATTATTTCCTTTATAACACCGTAGTAATCATGTTCATTTTCACTGTAGCTATTACCCTTGACACACACGCCACTATTCATCATTGATTTGTTTATATCGTAATCCTTTGTATGAAATCAATAACCATTTACGATGTACTCATTGTAACATTGCATAACTTTGGTCGGATCATTTTGTAAATCACATATTCCTTGATCTTTAACATCACCATGGCGGACCTACACACAAACATAAATAATGATTGTGATCACGACCAATTAAGTAACTTAGTGTTGTTTACAAGTACACAATTTATGTAAGTGACCTTACCAACTGTTTCAACCACTCCACAAACTTAGTTTCACGTTCTTTTTGTACTTCTGCATCAGTGAGATGTGAAACTTCTTTTCGTAACTCCAGATCAAATCGTCTGCAAACCACAAATACTTATATTACCGAACCATGTATGTATGTATAGAACACAAAAGGATTTAGAATTGTGTTGCGTCTACATATGCTTACTCGATATATGGGTCGATCGCTGAGCAATTAAAAAGAATATAGATGTGTGATGTGTCTTGCTCTCGATCTGTCAAGAGTCTTGATCAGCAACTACCAAATGCTTGCCCAAGTGGTTGAAATATTGACAGCTTGTCAGCTACAGTTACTTATTCTTCATCATTGTTACGAGGTGGGCACGTGTAACGTGTTGTAATGTGAGGTTCAAAGTATATA
This sequence comes from Nuphar pumila, assembly GCF_984573655.1. Taxonomy (NCBI): domain Eukaryota; kingdom Viridiplantae; phylum Streptophyta; class Magnoliopsida; order Nymphaeales; family Nymphaeaceae; genus Nuphar; species Nuphar pumila. Next base: position 47,355,600 of record NC_143263.1, on the reverse strand, counting down.
GATGAAAAAATTGAAATCTTTTCTAAAGTGTACGCCTCACAAATAGAGCCTTCTACTCTTGCTTTATTACAAACCTTTTTTTTGAGGTCAAATATGCATCTGTCAAAAATATATATTTCAAATTTGAAATATTTGTCATTGAAGAGACAAATATAAGAAAACATATACCTTTCAAATGGGTACATCCACCGATATTGTACAGGACCACCAACCCTTAGTTCATATGTCAAATATATGATCAAATGTTTCATAACATCGAAAAATGCTGACAGAAAAATCTTTTCTAGCAGACAAACAGTAGTGATGAAAGTGTCCTTGAGATTCTTTACATCAGATACTACGACTTTCGATGTGCATAATGTTCTAAAAAATGTACTCAACTCAGACAATACCCCCCATATAGATTTGTCTAACATATCATGGAATGCTAGGGGTATCAATCATTGCATAAAGATATGACAATCATGGCTCTTCAACCCATATAATTGTCCATCGTCAATCTTCACAGCCCAAACAATATTAGAGACATATCCACCTGGAAATCTCAATTGTCTCAACCATTGACATGTCTGCTTTATTTGATCAGGTCCATGCACGTACCTTGCCTTTGGTTTTAGTACTTTGCCAGTATACTCTTTGAGTTCCAATTCTGGTCTTTTACATATTACTTTTAAATCCATAGACCTTCAAATTATCCTTTGTTTTTTGTTTAACATTCATTACTATATTGAACGCATTATCAAACACATTGTTCTCCACATGCATCATATCCAAATTATGTCATATCAATAGGGTCGGCCAATATGGTAGTTCCAAAAAAAAAAGATTTCTTTGTCCAATTGTGATCCTTCCCAAATCTAAGAAAGGGTGTCAGACTACAGACATCTGTTAATACATCTGGAAAGTATCACAATCTTCTTAAAGCATCGTCGGTTACAGCCAGACAATCTTGTGGGTGGACCTTCTATTTCAGTTGTGCATGCTTGAAACACATTCTTTTATCGTCGAAACGGATGGTCGCTGGGTAGAAATCAACGATGACACTCAAACCAGCAAGGCTTCCTTTCATGCATCAATCTAAAAGTTTTTGTATCCTCCAAGCAGTACGGACATGCCAACCTCCCATGTGTGCTCAAACCAGATAACATATCATATGCAGAGAAGTCACTTATTGTCCATAGAATAATGACCTTCATATTGCATTTTTTTTTGTGGGCATCATATGTGGTAACACCGTCATCCCACAATACTTTTAGTTCATCAATAAATGACCTTAAATATACATCAAGATTTTGGACAGGTGAGGTCGGACCAGGGATCAATAGAGACAAGAAAAGATTTGGATGCTTCATACACAAGCTTGGCGGAAGGTTATATAGAGTTACAAATACTGGTCAGCATGAGTATGGAATTGATCTACCCCCAAATGAATTAAATCCATCTGTATATCGACTGAGTCCAACAATTCTCACTTTCATTGTGAAGTTCTGATAAGTACGATCAAAGTGCTTTCAAGCTTTCGCGTTAATAGGATGTGTGATCTTGTCTTCATCATGTTGAATTTTATTTGCATGCCATCTCATGTGTTTAGCTGTTCTTGAAGACATATACAATCGTTACAATCTAGGAGTGATAGAAAAGTAGCGGAGCGACTTGTAAGAAACTTCTTTTGATCTCGTGCTATCATTGCCTCTTGTCTTTGGCTTGAACCGACGATGCCCACATGACGGGCATGATATGTTGTTTTCCTGATCCTTAAAATACAACATGCAGTGATTTGGACAAGCATCTATCTTTTTATACCATATACCTAGAGCGTTGACTATAACCTTCGCACGATAGAAATTTTCTGGCAATTTCTCATCTCTCAGCAACATACTCTTCACAATCATGCACAAACGGTCAAAACATGATTGACTCAAATTATACTCAAACTTTAAATTCATTAGTTGAAGAACTACAAACAAGATAGTGTGACTCTCGCAACCGTTCCAAAGTGGCTCATAAAGATCTTTAAGTAAATCATAAAATCTACTAGTTGCATCGTTTGGTGATTTTTCATCTACTGCAGTTGTTACATCACTAGGATCCATAACAGAACTCAGTTCTGTTCCTGCAACATCAAATATCAAATCCATATATGAATTATCATGCACCACATTCACCCGTGCATCAAAATTGTTTCTAAATTCTTCACCATGAAACATCTAATTCTGATAATCGCTCACAAAACCCTTCCTATATAAGTGATGTCTAATGCCATGAGGTTCTACAAATCGATTGTTCTTACAAATCTTGCAGGGACACCTAATCCGACCTATAGGATCCATTGTACTGACACTTGTTGTTGCAAATTCAATAAAACTTTCAACACCATCCATATATTCATGTGATAACTCATTGTCAACTATCCTACGGTACATTCATTCATGATTTGCAGTCATTTTGTCGTATGATGTTGCAAATAGTATCCTAACCAGTTAAAAGAGAATCATCAGAATGCTATAATAAAGAAAATATCAAATTTATCGTGCAATATATGATGGGCCGGGGAGTGCGTCGGGCGAGCGGGAGAGACGAAACAGGAAAGAGAAAAAAGGGCTCTGATTAGGGATTTACAGAAAAATTAGCGATGAAAGATTTTTGTCACTAACGTCATCGCTATGTAGCGACAAAATTCATCGCTAACCGTCGCATGTGTTGCGACTTAGCGACAGATTAGTTTCTCTCACTAATCCACCGCAATGTTGTGACAAAAAAAATTTGTCGGCAATATCCATCGCTAATTGACAATTTTCTTATAGTAGAGGTGGTAGGGCTTGTGACATATGTCACGCCACACACTTGCGTGTATTTTCCCCGCTTTCGTCGGACACTGCTGGCAAATAGCATCGTTTGTGCCCCGTTTGTGCGGGCAAAGTGTGGCTACACACTTGGATATGTGAATGTAATTTCCATACGAATGAGATTAAGTTAGGTCTCGCTCTCAACATTCACGAATGTCGATTTCGCGAAGGTCCTTCACAGAAGGCTTTGCTATGCGAGATTTGTTGCGATATGATGGTTGGAATACGCATATTTGGGAAAATATGTATTTAAGGCTCTGGACACTCCTCGCATGTATAATAGCTATCGTATATGCATTTTGAGCCTCGTGTCGCTCAAAATAGTGAATTGTGCTATTTTAAATACATATTAGTGTATCGTTGCTCACAGCTCGATACAGGTGCGAATTTGAGACTTTGTTGTTTTCCTTATTTCACACGTACACTTTGACACATCCTGACATGTATGTCACTAGTTTTAGTTTGTCGAGTACTTCTTGTTTAAGCTCACATTCGTATATTGATGGATATACGACGCACCAGAGGCGTGTTTTACACTCGACGTGACATACACTTGAAAAACTGAAAACACCATGAGAGTATAGCACAGTTCGACCTGTTGAGGTTTGAGACTCAGTTGGAGTCTTTGGGCAATGGCCCCATGTTCGTGAGAGAGTGCTCACGTGTTGTGATACCCTAAGTATAAAATAAAAATGATGTGTTATCGTCTTCACAGACGATGTACTCTTCGTGACCGTGAGAGGCTGAGTACGTGGATGGGCAGGCTAAGTCCTCATTTTTGTACCCCGCGGGGACCACGAGGCATGACTACCTCGAGAGGAGGTATGACTTGATGAATGAGCCTAAATAAGATAAGCCTGTCGCGCCCCATTTACGAAGATGGTCACCTAGGGAGAGGGTGAATGGTAGAACCCTTAGTGACACATCGTAAATACGACTTATTTTTCTGAGGACATGTAGCGTCTTTTGAACATCAGTCACTCAAAGTTAGGGAGGTCGAGGTTACCCTTTTCAGGGACCTCTACTGCTACAATAGTACGGATTACAATCTTTTGCCCCTGCAAAAAGTTTCTCCTAGTTGCGCGCTACCCACAGGTGGTTTGACTCGGTCTGTAACATCCCCGATTACCACACTAGAATATTAAATAATAGACGTTGGGTGCATGTCTCACAGAATATGAGGTTTTCTTCACGTACCCGAATGAGTAATCAGAAGAACATAAGTACTAACCAAACAGACTGACATACTGTAGTTGTTTACTTGCTTTAGCACTGTTCATACTTATGTTTAGTTGTTGTACTTTGCTACTTAGTTATCGTTCTGTTGTTCTAGTTGTTGCACTTGTTACTTAATTCGTAGATGTACAATCTTGTAGCACATGCACCTACTTGACATACACTTGTATTTTTATTTAAATGTTTCTAATTGTTCCATCATGCTAGTTATATCTGTACTTTGCTCGTTATTGTATGATTTTCCATAAAAATGATAATGTATGGATAGTTTATCTCACCAGCTCGCAAGAGTACTGACTCCGTTTTATGGGGATATAGGTGTTGAGTAGACGCAGTAGCAATGCGACGACGTACAGCAGGAGACTTGAGACCCACACTCAGTAGCAGATCTTGACTCCTTCTGGTTATGGGGTTTATCCTTTGATTTTGAGAGACTGCTTCGTTTTGTTGTGCCCAGTCTCATTTTTGTAATAAGCAGTATAGTAATGAAATGTATTTTGTTGATTTGTGGTTTGTTTTACTTACTATGGCTCGCTCATACTTGCGGCCTTTGCTAAACTTGTTTCCCTTCTGTACTTTCGTTGGAAGTTTTCAAACTGTATATCTTTCAAAAAAAAATTTGCTAAAAAATCAAAGGTTTTTACAAGGTCAGGGTTTGGAGCGTCATAAGACCCACCTGGTTAATTTTTTTTTATAATATTTGATTCAGTCCGAGCGCGACCCAGACTGACCCGGTTCGGTTTGAGTCATGCTCAGACCGACTGGTTAAAAACAAAAAAGACCGAAAGGGGCAAAGCCCCTTCCGTCATGTAGAGAGGGGGCAGCCTCTGAGCTAGCCCTCTCCCCTTCTACCCACGGAGAACGGGCCGGCCACCGGCATTGGCTGGCCGTCAGTTGACCCCTTCTCTCTCTCTCTCTCTCTCTCTCTCTCTCTCTCTCTCTCTCTCTCTCTCTCGCTCGCTCCCTTCTTCTATTTTTTTTTTGTTCATTTGAAACTCGCCGACAGTCATGGCTACTGGCCCCCCCTTTGCCCGAAAAAGAAAGAAGAAACGAAGAAGAAAAAGAAGAAGAAGGAATGGAGGTTTACCTCGCCGCCGGCTGGAATCTGGTAAGTCTGACTCTCTCTCTCTGCTATTCTCTCTCCTCCTCCGTCGCTCGCTTGATGCAAGATGGAGGGCTGCGTGAGGGAAGCCCTCACCCTCCTGCGGATTGTGGGTGGTGAGGTTTATCCTCACTCTCATAAACGTGGTTTCCCCAAGAAATGGAAACCGTGGTATTTTTTTTTTTTGGAATTCTTGTCCCCTTCAACAGTTTTGTCGAATGAGGTTTTACCATTATACAACATTACAAGTAGTGTTCTGGACCGCCATGTTTTCACCTTTTTAATTATATGCCCGTGACAAATAGAGCATGCACCAATCGGGGCAAAAAAAAGTTCTCATCCCATCGATGGGGTTGATAAGGCCTTGAGTTGAAGACCCTGGATCAAACCTCGTTGGCGCATAGGTGTATGCCTAGCTTTCAGAGGTGAGGCACGTAAGGCCGAATGGTCGTGGCCCCTGCCTGGGTTCTCTCTCACGTGAGCGAGGGTTCCTCGTCATAAAAAAAAACTTGTCAAAATGTCCTTATAAATAAAAGCATTTGACTAACATATTTTTAGCAAGAACAATAATTAAAAATGCCCCTGACAATAACAAAAATGAGTATCAATACTTTTTAGTTTATTACACGGAAAAACTGAAAAACTCCCTACAGGACGGCATATCAGGTGCAATCACATTGCACACTTTAGTGTGCTGCTGCACCTGAACGGACCTCCATCTTCTGTTGGGCCCCACAGCTGACAGGCTGCCGCACATTCAAAGTCTTAAGGACTTTTGAGTCATTTCTTAAAAGTTCAGATGCTGTTCTGTAAACCCCACACCCTTGACAGACCGTTGGCTCTTCCATTAAAGACCTGCCTCGTCTTCTCACATACCTTCTCGAGCTCACCGTATCCTTCCGCAGACTTAACGGCAAACTCTGTAACGGCGTCAACTACCGACGTCAAACCAGCGCAAACCACGTCAACGGCCGTTTCTTTAGCCCGTTCCGTTAACTCCCTTTGCCGTTCCCGCTCTTCCTCCAACTGCTTTTTAAACGCCTCGACCGCCAACTCCTGCTCGGATGCAACCCTGCCGGATTCCGGCGCCGTACCGGAGTCTAGAGGCTTCAGCAAGAAGTTCGGCGTTCTCAGTTTCCCCTCGAGATTCTTCGAAAGTTGGTCGGACCTCCGTCTCTGCTTCAAGTCCTCGCATTGTTGGTCGTAGAGGGCCTGGATGTTCGTCGAGAAGGTCCTCAACTGATCCACAGCCTGAGCTTCGGATAATTCGTCGAACATCGCAGCCCAACAAGCAGTAATCGTGATGATTTGCGGTGCAGAGAGGCGGGGCGGCAAGTCAGGTGGCTTGAACGAGCTGTCAGATTGGAGGCGCAGGCAGTTGAGAACCCAGCCGACGATGGCCCGGGTGTAAGCACGTTGGGCCTCGACCCAGTTACTGAAGGCGGTGCGCCAGTTTGAGAGTTCAGCCTCGAGCTTGGCGGTGGCTTGCTGATGAGATTCAGGCGAGACTCCGGCAGGGAACCATGGGAGCAGGGTGTGCTGACTGGCTTCTAGTATGATCTGCTTCTGAGCTTGGTGACATTCTGCCATTCCCCTCCACATTCTTGCCAAACTATTTTCAAAGAAGCAAGGAAGAAGGAAGAAAATAACATAAATTACTGCATTTAGATAATTTAACCTTTAAAACATCAACTTGGACCTTGTTTACTGGGTTGCATACATTTATGATGCATTAACTTGTCATTTCTGAGTGTACTCAAGAAAATAAGCAAATCTAACTGGTTCCAACATATGTCACATGGATAAGGTTGATGAGACAGGGATATAGCCATTTTTGTGACGTTTCCGTTATGACTTGTATTAAGAGGATATGGAAGAGGAGCCAAACCGGAGTACACGTGACATGTTCCATCACAACAAACAAACACCAATAGTGTCCTTGCAGCAATTCGCCATATTGGTTAGCATTTTAGCAGCTACTATGGTGGGGCTTGTGAGGTGACTTAATCAGACATTATTAGATTAGAACAAGCGTTATCTAAATTTAAATCCATGATCAGGACTCAGGACTATTTATGGAGAACGGGCACTATATGAGGCTAAATCAAGAGCATCTACTTGCATGCACACAATTATGCATATATATTTGTGTATAAATGAGGATTGATCAAATGAATATAAGTAGATCTCCTTGTCTAAATACACATCAATGAAAACATCATATGCTTCTCCAGGATGGGTGAAGATCCTTCTATTAGTAGTTTAAAAGAAAGTTGCATTACAGTAATCAGTATAGAGATATCAACAGTATTAGCAGAATTCTTTACATTGCATTTCAATAAAAAAATTGCATCTTTCAAGTGCAATTTCTTTTCCATCATTCATGTAATTTTCTATGACCTATAAAAATCTTGCATTTCTTATCTAACTCTGCTAATAGAGAACTATTATTCTTTGATGTAAGTCTATGTTCGCATCAACAGTCCCCAGTGTTTATGAAGACTGAAGTAAAAGTATGCAAAAGCTGTCTCTTGCAGTTGTAATCACACAGTTTGCAATCCAACATATTCAACCTGCAAGAAATTTAGTTGCAACCAATGACAATTATCAAGAAATATGAGGCTCATAGTAATACATTTACCCAAAAAAATGTGTAGAGATCTGACAAAAAGTTGTGGTTCAGTCATGTTTCTACAATAAAAAAGGAAGTCGAGGAACCAAGAGAAAAGGTTGAAGATACGCCTAAAACAAAATTACTAGTAGTTTACCGGTGGCAGTGCAAAATTGTAGCAACCTTCTTTTCTCCTACCTGATTTAGTAGCTAGGCAATCATTTTCCTGTCTATAAAAGGCTGAAGGTGCAAGCAAAGTCAATTATTTTCTAGAAAAAAATAATTATCTATCTTCTAGACTTCATCATTTCTAATTATTCGATTTTTTTCTCAATTTTATTTAATTAAAATTATGAAGTTTGACTATTCAACAACCAACTCTAACAATTCTAATTAATATTGACTCCTCAAGAGGTGTGGGACGTCCCACCCTCTTAAATCTCTTAATTAGTAATTTTAAATGAATTTTCTAATTTAAAATCTTAATTGTCACCTTTATATATTTATTTATTTGTTTGAATTAAAACTAGATATTATTTTAATTCATATGAACTCCTAGATCCAAATGGGGGTCCACATAGGACATCCCCTATGAGGGTCCAATCTATCACCAATCCAATTAATATTTTAAATTGGATCCAATCCAAACAACACCTCATATCCATATTGGATCCAAATGGCGATTCTAGATCCAGAACCGAAGTCTAAGATCCAAAACCACACCAACCCATTTAGTCTTCATAATTCAACTTTTTCAATTATTCTTGAATTATTCTTCATAACTTGAGACAAAGGTTCATAATTAATTGAAATCAAGAAAATCGAGAAATTTAATGAGAAATATTATAAAAGATGATATGCTAAAAGGATTAAGAAATTTAATGAGAATTCACTATCCAAAAGAAGAATTTTGACAGGATTGGCTTCATACAGCCTTTTTAGATCTAGGTCATAGGAAGATGTAATGAGTTGTTTTGCAAGTCCAAAACTCCAGATTGTTCACTGGTAATATGAAGGTAAATAGCATGGCAAATAAGAAGCATGTTTTCACACAGTCTATATTATTTAACTTTTCAGGTTTTATATGAATTTAACTTGACCTCAACAAGCAAAGCATGCCAACTTGATTCAATATATGTAATATTCATATCAATCCAAGTAACTGTTTTATTTTGCTTCCAATATGCAGCTTCCATCTTCCCCAGAGGCTAAAAAGGGGCAGTGAACACCATTACTTTCTGTAACTGGATAAACTCAAATAATCAAATATAGTAAGCATAAGCCTGAAAAGTCGTACCCTTGGATCAACTCTATTAGTTGTGGCTGAAGTTCTTCATCTCTCAAAGTCTCGATCCTCTTTGACACAGACTCAACTGACTGTATGGAAACCTTGATGCAGTTATGGAGATCTCTGATTGCACGTCTGGTTTTATTAACTACAAAAGGGTCCTCCCCTTTTTTGTTATGTTCTTTCAGTTGCTTACACTTTTTTTCGTATGATATGCGTATACGCGCCCCAGACTGTTATAGAGACATCAGAACAGATCTAGACGATTAATATATGTACATAATGTGCACAGAAACCATAGATGATGAGAAATTTATTAGACATTTATAGTGCCTCATTATTGATAGCATGTTTTCTTAATGCCTGACATTAGAAAAGGACTGTGCAATGTATACAAAAGTTATCAAGTTTTGGAATAGGCTGACTTTGGTTAGACTTAAAATATTTCCAACCACACCAATACCAATTTGTAGAGGTGTTTTGAGTACACTTAAATAACTGAAGAAACTAATGAAATACATAAAAAGAAAATTACCTTGACTTCCTTGTAGAGTTTTTTCTCCCATGCATATAATCTGTCCAATGTTGATCGGTGGCTTCCAGAAAGCATACATGGTTCCTCAGCAAAATCACCAATACTGTCACAATCGTCATCCCTGGAACTTGAAGAAGCTTGGAACATTCTTGATGATGATGAACGAGATGATGCAGAGCGAATTAAAGCAATTGGATTCAAAATTTTAACAGCTGAACAAGCCCAAATTTTGCAAAGAGAATGTGACTCCTTTAGTACAAAAAAGAAAGTTCATTACAAATATCAAGGCCAAATTATATAAATAAGAGAATGCACATCCATAGATTGTAAATAAACTAAACCCACCAACAGAACTTCTATATTTGATTGAATGAGTTTCACGAATGAAAAAGTCAGAGAGAATCCAGATATAAACTCTTGCAAGTACAAACATAAAATCATGGATGATATGGGTAAAACCAATTTGATGGCATTTGCAATTTGCTATATGGTTAAGTTGCACAAATTATAGTGAACACAGAATGCACAAGATAAATGTCATGGTGTTTGAGATCATGACTAAGCACATGGACAGTTTACAGAAAACCAAGTAAATAGTAGGATGGACATTTATATTTTGTGGAGTTACAATGAACATGCTGCAGACATTTGACAAAAATGTTACAAACCCCAGGTAGCAGGACAATAATCGCAAGCATCACCAATGTAGGAAACACTAAAACAGTTGAGAGAGCTCTTGCATTCATTATGTTAAGATTCTACAGTATTCTAAAGGAACTCAATCCTATAATAAGTTGCATGGAAATTTAAGATACCAACAAAGAAGATCACATTCAGCATTTCTACGGAAAGTAAGATTCTAAGTTAAATAATGATAGACCGATGACCCATCAGACGAAATAAGAGAAGGTTCAAATTCACCTGAAAATATGCATTTATGATTTTTAAAACTTGCAACTGGTTAGTTTTAAATTTTCCAGATAACATGATATCCTTTGCCCAAAAATTATTCTAATATGACCAAGTACAAGAAACTGGTCAAATTCCCAAAATAGTTCAAATTAGTGGTGACAAGGATTTGCATATATTTGAAATTAGCAGTTATCAGGTCAGCTATTTCCAAATCTCAACAGCCTGCTGTACCTGTTAGCTCATTTGAAGGAGTGGAGTATTGTGCTTTACTTGCTTCCAGCATTGTTGAGACCTCATTAGCACAGTCGCAAGCCATGATGAACTGATTTTCAATATTCTTAATGACCTCAGAAAAGTTTGTCGGGACATGGTTAAAGTAAACCACAGCTTCTGTACTAGCTGGATCCTCTGCACTGGTGACCCCATGTTCTACTGATTTTCGCAATTCTGACACTTCAATACTACTAGCAGCATGAGATTGGAGTTCAGTCTCATCATGGTCAGCTTCAATCTTGACATCAGACATGGCTTCTGAAATTTTGCCAGAAGCTTTGGCTGATGATGACTTTACATTTTCTACCTCAAGACTTTCATCAGGGATTGTTGATTTATTTGTTCCATCTTCTGCCAATTTATCTTCTGATACCATATCCTTTCTAAGATCATCATTTTCATCTTCTAAATCAGGAATCCTTTCTTCTTCATGAACCTGCTTCAGCCCTCTGGTGTCATCATCAATCAGCCGAGAGGTGCTGTCACATGAAGGATACATGTAGGAATCCAGAGAAGAAAAAGGATTCCAAAAGAAGTCCCATTGAGAAGATTGAGGTGGAGATGGTGGAGGTGGGCCTGATTTGTTATATGGTGAACCGAAGAACGATGAATACAGAGGATATTGAATGCTAAAGAAACCATCACCTCCCTGTTGATAATGTAATGGGGAATATGATTCAATCCTCACAACCTCTGGTGATTGAGGCCTTTCTTCTATGGAAACAGATGAATTCACACCCGCTTTCAAGTAATTCATCGCAGTTCTAGACTCAACAGGGCTGGGCGATAAGGATTTCAAATCCAATGTGACAGTTTCAGGCATACTTTTTGTGGGTGTGAATTCAAATATCAATCCATGGTTCTCCTCTCCCTCAGCAAAGTTGCGGAGCGCAACTGAAACATGTTTCAGAGCTTGGATGTAGGAGACATGCCCTGTGGCAAATAGAGTCCTCTGCTGAATTGCCTGTTTGATAAATTTCTTCCTTTCATTGCAGATTTTGACAACCTCCTCATCATCCAGCTTTGAGTTTGAACATCCCATATCTTTTTGCTCTATGAATTTGCCAAACTTGAATTGAAACCAAATTCTTCCACACAGAAGGGATGCCACCGCACGTAATTCATATGGTTCTGTTCAATACCAAAATCGAATGTTTATGCTCCATGGTTCCTTGAAGAGAAAACCCAAATGCATATATTGAAATAAACAATTAAAGTTGCTTTTGAAGGAATGACAAATAACTTACAGAAAATAGATTTTCTTACGTAATCATCAAAAGTCATAAAAATGAACATAATTGAATATTGAACTTCAAACCGTTTGAAGATTTAGGGCACGTTTGGAAGCAAGAAAAACTCTCATAGGAAAAGAAAATTTTGCCTATGAGAAGTTTTGATATGATAATTTTTCTAAAATGAAAATTTTTCACTTGTTTGGGTAGCATGAGAAAAATAAAATGGAAAATCTTGAAAAAATGAGAGAGAGGAGGAGGTGGTGGAGCTTCTCCGGCATGGTTTTCTAGGAGGTGGGTGATGGTGAGATGGATGGTGGTGATGGTGGTGGTGGATCTTCTCCGGTGCGTTTTCCCGGGATGTGGGTGATGGTGGGTAGTGATTGATGGTGGGGAGGGCAGTTTTCCGGGAGGTGGGTGGTGGTGAGGTGGATGGTGGTGATGGATAGTGGAAAATCAACGTGGGGATGGCGGTTTTCTGAGAGGTGGGTGGTGATGGTGAGATGGTGGGTGGTGGTGGTGGTGGTGAGATGGGTGGTGGGGAGTGAACCTCATCATTTTTTCTTGGTAGGAAACATTCCTCCATCTCCCAGGCGGAGGAATGTTTCCTAGAAAAAACTCTTTCCGAGAGAAATTTAGAAATGTGGAAATATTTTATAGTTCTAAAGGGTCAGAAAAACTGTAGGGCTTTTCCAATTTGTATCACTTTTCCTACATCTTTCCCACTTCCAAACGTGCCCTTTATACTTTTCCCAAAACTACTAAGATTATCATCCTAAGAAACTTGCAAACACACCAAGGACGGTCAAGCAAATTTTAGAATCTCAAGTTCAAAATGAGATTTCTTGTGAACACATTCCTTGCTACTCATGGGACATATAAAGAGGCTAAGACAAGCATAGATAGAAGAAAAGGTTTACCTTAAAATGGAAGGCAACTGAAGAACCTCCTCCTCCTCTGCAATCTTCCTAAAAGAAAAACAGAAGAATCAGCACTTGATACCACTTACAAGTTTTGAAAGATGTTCTCCAATAAAGAAATTTAAACAAAAAAAAACTAAATGGGTTTTCTTTTTTTAAGCCAGGGAAAGGTTTTAAGTGGCCGAGTCAAAAAAATGCATTTCCTGCTATAGAGTAATATTAGAAGATGCAACGAACCAATGATCAGAAAACAACCCTGGTAAAAAAACTAGAATATCACCAACATCCCACATCCTCACTCACTACGTACAACAAGAAAGACCAGTTCCCTTTACCAAGAGAAATCTCTCATGTAACTGGGATGAAACAAGAACTGTTTATCTGAACTCCCCAAAAGAAAAATATATATGTGGCGGGCCATCTCACAATCAAAATAAAAAGACAAAATGATGCAATCACAAAACAAAACCGAAATTTCTTTCAGGAAATCAGACATCCAACAGAGTGACCATCCTCAGTGGATGTAATAGATTCGGGTATGGTCAAAGAAATCTTGGGTAAAAATTTGAAATACCCCCATTGCAGTAAAAGGGAGAAAAAACAATCGATCTGTTTTCCTAGGGAACGGAGATGAAGCTTTTCCGTAGTTTATTGCTGCTTTTTCCTAATGTTGAGCACGATTAAGTTCAAAACTTCAAATTCAAAGCTACGACCTTTCAAAGCTGGAAAAGTTCATCGGCATCAGAACAAAGCCGAACCAAAAACAATGCAAGATGAGAGAAAATGTAAATGGAAACAAAAAATAATAATGGGGGAGATAGAGAGGCAGATATGCTGCCGACCATAATCATAGGGAGAAAAAAAAAAGATAAGAAAACCATTGTGGTGGGCATGATCAGAAGTTTCTAGAATTAAAAAAAGAAGCAAAAACTAAGACGATAAACATAATAGAATCTATACCTCCAAAATGAAGTTGCAAAAATGAAGGTTTGACACATAAAATGAATGACATACCTCTCACATGAATCTGCTTGCACGGCTTACAACTCTCCCTGTGTATGAGAGAGAGAGAGAGGCAACGGTCAGCTGACGAAGATTTGTTGAAGCATGTGCAGCAGCCAGCAGTAGAGAGAGAGAGAGAGAGAGAGAGGAGAAGGAATATAATGAATTATATAAAGGAGGAAGGAATAGGACCTATCGCCACAAATTCAATTTCACTGTTATCCATTCATTTTTCTGAAAAAAAGGCCGCACAAGGAAAAGATTTTAAAGCGAATAATGAGGAAAAGTGATCTGCCAAACCCAGAGATCTCTCCCTCCTAGCAATGATCCGTGATTCTTTCGAATATCCAAATTGCCGTTGAAATATCTATTTGACCAAAATACCCCTATCCCGTACAAAAGAAACTCCCTCACACGGGCAGCCTATACACCTTATAGCACCCAAGTTGGATGGCAGAATGACCAAAATAATCATACATTGATTATATAGATTTTGTTTTGTAAAGTTGGTACAGTGACAGTGGTATTAGTTCCTTGATTGGAGAACAATGTGTGGTATTAAACCTTGATAAATAACCTCTTTTTTTTGCAGGCATATTATTTAGGAAGGCTTAATCCCTTACCAATGTATCTCAGAATAAAAATCAATAAAAATATTTTTTTATAATTTAATGTTGAAAGTTATATTTTTATTAAAACAAAACCTTAAACTAATGAAAATAATATTAAATTATTGCATGTTCACGTGTCAGCTCGTGTCACTGAGGGCACACCACCAAAATGGTGTGCCCGCATGACATAGCTCAGAATTCATCTAGTGAGGCCTATTTATTGTTAGATAGGCTCAAAAACTAGCTAACAAGCCTTTGCATCAGTTCACTGATCGACTTAACATGGGATTAATTATAAATTAGCACAAGCAATTTTTTGAAGTAATCATCATCAGCGTGTTTGATTGTTATGATCTTAGCATTAATGGCATAATATCAGTGATAGAATCAGAATGGGAATTGTCTGGCTCTTGGCGTTGGATCTTCTCATAATATAGTGATGGGATCAGGTGCAATCACATTGCACAAATGCAATGTGCCTGATCACCATAGATTTGCTGTTAGGCCCCACTCTGACAGGCTTACAACAGAAGATGGAGGGTCACCAGGTGCAGCCGCATATTGCATTTGTGCAATGTGATTGCACCTGATCCTGCCTCCAAAATAGTGCTGGACATTCTACCCTTACCCTTACCCTTACCCTTATGAGTCAAACATTTTGGTTTCCAAAAGTACCACGAGGAAAGTTTGGAAATGTTGGTATAAAGCTTCAAGTCATTTCCAAACCTAGCCAAATGTGGGTCCCAAGTTCAAATACATGGAGAATTTCAAAGGTCATTCATCTTTGTAAATTTTTTGAATGATAGATGCCCATAGGGGCTCGCAAACCTGGCTAGGTTGCTGGGTTAAGGCGTTCAAGTTGAATAACATCACAGGTTCGATACCCGGACTGTGTGCCCTTTCCTGTACAGTCAAAACCAATGGAAAACTATTCCCAGTGGGCAGGTGAAAAGGGGAGTAACCGTAGAAATATATGCCAGAAGATATCGAAATAGAACCAAGGGTGGTTTCTCCACATGATGCAACCTCATAAACCCGAGATCGAAGAAAGAAGTATGTTACTCTACTCCTACGTACGAAAATCAAAGGAAAGCAATGAAAAATAAGAAATAAATCAACTTATAAATCAAAGATATTAACCAAAGTCTCAATCAATCAACCCTCTAATCTTTATAATGAGCATTTATAGGGAACAAAAGAAACCATGATTCTAAATTGGATCCGAGATGGATTCATTATATTAAAAATGTCCAAATCAAAATAAAACTCAAACAAAAACCTGATCCAAATTGATCTCTTGGACCCGGATTGCAGGCTACTCCACCGCTACATCACCCCATTATTTAAAAAAAAAAATAAGACATAAAAACAGCAGCAACAACAAAGCTCATCATCGTAAATATTCGGCATTATTGGATGTGTTGCCTTTTGAGTCTAGGCTTGGTATGAGCCCAAATTTAATCAAACCCAAGGTCAATTAAGTATGGTGTATGTGAAACCTAAGCCATGAGTCCTCTTTTCTTTTCTGGAATTTACATGTCAAATGGGTTATGCACTCCATGATAGATATAGACAAACTAGTTTCTGATCAAGCCAAGCATCACATACTACTCTAGCAACCTAACCCACTAGCCAGGTCCAAGACAGACCATATTATAAGGTTAAGTGTGAACCTGTCCACAAATTAAGGCTTAACTTTTCTTTCCCTTTAATGGCTAATGCCAAAACAAAGAGAATAAGATGGCATGACCAAGGGGATGAATGGTACATTAAAGAGGCCACAGCATTTGGCTCAAAGGCTTCTCCTGGCATTTGATACTTAACAAAGCTGAGGTTGAGTAATTCAAATTTTTGTGAACATGAAGGGCAATTTGTTGGGATTGAAGTATTTGAAACAAAAACATGGTAAGTAGGTAAGCCAGAATTAAACGTGAGAATATGTGGTGGAATTGGAAAAGGCAGTTGGCAAAAGAAAAGAGGAATCTCATTATCTGGTCCGCTATAAAGCTCCAAAAAGGACCAAAACTATGTGCATTATGACTTGGGAGTGAAAGTTTGCATTTTTTTTTACATTTTTACGAGTTTGCCTTTCAAACCTTCATAAATGCCATCACGTGCCACTTCTGATACACAATGGTGTACAAAGATTCCTGGGCCCAACATTGGTGAGTAGTGTACTTCACCCTGGTGTGAGCTCGTAAGGTGGCCCCTCTTTAAGATTTGGTAGGCCGGTGGGTACGAGATTATGATGTGGGGCATGTGCCGCACCCAAAACAATGTGGGTGGGGCTATCTCAGCCTCTCACAAATAAGGCACATAGTATGGTGGACCCTACCCTTTGTTGGTTTAGCTGCTCTTGTTCATAAGACATGTAATTGGATGGGTATGAACCAAAAGTGGGCCAGGTTAGCTAATCTTGGAAGGACAGAAGCATGTTCAGTTTCAACCTTTTATGCAGATTGGGTATTCTATGTCAAGGATTGCATCATCATAGTTCTGAAATTGTCATTTCCTCTTAGAGGCCTTCAGTAAATTAAGTAGTGATGCAAACTCTTTGATGTGGGGTGGGGGGACCTCAAGGGTTTTACCAACCAGAAGCCTACTAAATACCAAAAAAAGTGCAGTGGGTAGCTGGAGTTTTTTTCCTGAAAAAAAAAATAAGAGTTTTGTTTGCAGCTACTGCGAGATGGGATAAAAAAGTTTGGTTTAGTTACTACATTTGACTATATTCTTTTACCACTTCTTTGGCCATAGTTAATCGAGCTGTTTAGAAATCTGCTCTTGTTAGATGACAATGTATTATGATATATTTGTTTATGGTTATAGTTAGGAGTGTCAATGGGTTGGATCTGGTTTGGACCCAGGTGAGTCGAAACACGGATCTATTTTTGAGGTTCTGCTATTGGGTCCGGATCCGGTCCATACCATGGTTACAAGGAAGTGGGTTATTTTACTGACATTGACCATACAACGGTCGCATTAACATTTCAAACACAAGCAACCAAATCATGGATACCAAAAGGACATGCACCGTCAACTTCTTTTTGCCTCGCCACTATTTTGTGTTGATTGAGGACGAGAAAGCAAATCAAATTCAAACTAAAATGGACTGTTGGTGGCACAGGAAGCATGCAGAAGATCGTAACTGCAGCAGTATAACTCCCCCCAGATCACAATCCCCTGAACTTCAAAGATTTAGAACTCCTTTGACGCTTTGACGCTATGGTGCTGACACAAACATGCCCTGAGAGTCTTCCCAAAAAGTTCTTGGAAAAATTCAAATTGCTCTCTGTCTCTCTCCAATGGGAGTCGCCAAATTGAATCAGCTGCCCCCTACTCGAGTTGTGCTGATGAGTTCCTACGTCCAACCTTGAACCAATTCAACATAGATCAACCAATCTGGCTAGCAATAGTTTGCAGTCTTAGTCCACTAGACCTTCCATTGTGACCGTGCGAGCACCTGAAAACAGACATCACCATAAGAGCTGGAACTTCACACAATGACCTGGTTCATCTTTGTCGACTTCAGTAAGTTCATCCAATGAAATTGCAGTCAAAACTGTAGGTTCTAGAGCATGTCCGCATGAGAGCCTGCACCAATTGATGCCACACCTTCAATATACCAGAAGAACAGACATACACAAACAAGCCAACATCACATTTCTTTAAGCCCCATTAAGCTCACTTTGACTTTCAAAGGATGTTCAGCTTTAGCCATCATAAGTGGCCTGCAAAATCATGAATTGCAATTCCTGGCACGGTACCAAAACTGAAAGGCTGTTGGGACTGGCCCAACTAAGACCACATTATATTGTTTCATCTTCCACCATGTTGGCAATGGAGATCTACCGGTGAAGGACAAGATGAAGTAATAAGAAAAACTCCATAGGATTCATGGGCTACTACCACCCAAACCTTCCTGCCAAAATGAAGGAATTTGGTCTAATTTACATGTATGAGCCTCAACATGAGTCTGAATGACAGCAAATGTATGTGTCCACATGGATGTGGATGGGGATTGGTCTACACGTGCAGACTAATGCTTGTTATGTAATGGGAACTTGCATATGATAAGTTTTTAAGCCAAAGTTAGGAATCTTACACTGGAATTGCTCTGCTTCGCCCCTGAGCTGCCTTTCTTTTGACTATAAATCACACCCTTCGATGCATCCATTCTGCAAAAGTATGGGTGTGGATGCAGACTGGTGCATAGATGTATATTGATGCTTGTCAGGGAATTGAAACCTGCACATACTAATATTTTTAGCAAAGTTAGCTTACTCAGGCAGGAATTGCCCTGGTTGCCATTGGCTAGTTCAGCTTCTTTCAGCTAGAAATCACAATATATGATGCTTCCAATCTGCACACTTATAGTTGTGGATGTGAGCTGGCGCATACATGAAGGCTAATGCTTGTGATGCAATGAGAACCTGCACATACAATCTTTTAGTGAAGTTGGCTATCTTACCCAAGAACTGCTATGGTTTCCCATAGGCTAGCTAGCCTTTCGACTACAGATCACAAGTTTTGATGCTTCCATTCCCTATGTGCTATATGTCCCATAGCTGCTCCTTGTAAGATACCACCTTTGTTGCACCTAAGTTCTCAGCCTAATGCTCTCTAGAAGCACATGGGGTCCAAATTCACTCTGATACTGTTTGTCTAGAAAGAAAAATATACATTGCTCTCTTCAATCACAAGACCCAGCCCTTCGAGGGCACAGTAAATCTCATCAGATTGAGGATGTGATCTATCACCAACCAGAAACTTGTGAACAGCATTTTCCACCTCTATCCAACTATAAGCTGGGTTTTTCTGCACTCCTTTCTCCTTCATCAAATTCCTCACCCTCACAGCATCATACCACCTCCCAGAATTCACATATATATTTGAAAGGAGTACATAACTCCCTGAGTTCTCAGGCTCCAATATCATCAATTTTTCTGATGCACATTCAGCCAACTCTACATCATTGTGGATTCTGCAAGCACTCAGCAGGGTTCCCCATATGACAGCATTAGGCTCGAGATCCATCTTCTTTATGAACCCATAAGCATCTCTCACAAGCTCAGCTCGGCAGAAGAGATCAACAATGCATGCACAATGCTCAATCTGGGGAATGATTCCGAAATCCTCATGCATGAAATCATAAATTCGGCAACCCATTTCAACCAGTCCTGCATGCACACAAGCTGTTAATAACCCAACGAATGTTACATCATCAGGCTCAATCCTTAATTCTCGCATCCGTCCAAATAGCTCGATCACATCACTGAAAAGCCCATGCATAGCAAGTCCTCCAATCATGGCATTCCAAGATACAACACCTCGATGAGCCATTTTATCAAACACTTGCTTAGCTTTTCCAATATTGCCCGTTTTTGCATACATGCCCAACAACGCAGACCCAACAAAGACACTGGAAATCATATCTTCACTCTCTATGCAAGCCCCCACCCTGTCACCTGCATCTGCGGATCCAGAATTGGCACATGCAGACAGCACACTGACAATCGTGACCTCATTTGGCTTCAATCTCTCTTCCTTCATCTGATCAAAGAGCATGATAGCTTCATTAAACTGCCCATTCTGCGTGTATCCAGCAATCATTGTGGTCCAAGCAACCACATCCCTATCAGACATTCCATCAAACACTTTGCGTGCTTCATTTACTGACCCACATTTCACATACATCTCCATGACCACAGTCGACAAAATCAGGCTCATCTTGAATCCAAGTTCATCAATGTAAGTCTTGATCCTCTGACCGCTTTCCAGATCTCCAAGCTTCGCGGCAATAGACAATGCAGTCACCAGGGTGACCTCATTTGGCTCCACTCCTTCAGCACACATCCGTTCAAACATTTCCATCCCCTCCATGCACTCCCCATTATGCATATACCCGGAGATCATTGCGTTCCAAGTAACCACATTCTTCTCCGGCATTTCATCAAACACCAGGCGGGCATTACTAATTCTCCCATTCTTCGAAAACCCGGATATCAACGCGTTATACGAAACCAAATCCTTCCACAAAATCTCACCAAACACGCACTCAGCTGAATCAACATCTCCCGATTTCGAATAAAAGTCGATCAGACCGGTCTGAATTACGACGTTCGAGCCAAAACCCAACCTGATTATCAAAGAATGCATCTGCTTTCCCGCATGAACTTCCGGTATCGCCGCACACGCCTTCAGAACCGGAGGAAACGAGAATGAATTGAACGGATGGTCGTTACGGTGGATTGAAACGAAGCACCTGAGTGCTTCTTCGTTCAATCCGGATCTCGAAAAGCCAGAAATCAGCGAGTTTGAGACGGACACGTTTGGTTGAGGAATTTCGTCGAACACTCGGCGCGCGTAATCTAACAGGCGCAGATCCACGAGCTTAAGCACGAGAACTCCGCAGAAATTCTGCTGGGAATTGGAAGTTATGAGGAAGGAATGCACCTGCTTTATCTGGTTGAGGTTGGCACACGAGTGTAGCCGAGAGAGGAGGAGGCGGGGCTCCATATCGGCACGTGAAAGCCGCACGTGCGTGTTAGGAAAACCAGAGAATAGTCCTGGTCGACCATGCAGCCAGTTGTAGAGAAATGCAATGTTGTCGGTATCGGTATCAGCCCTGAATCGTTGGGCCACCGATTCAACTGAATTCGTTCTGTATCTGCCCAAAAATAATAAAAAATTATTATGTATCAATCAGAATTTGACACGTGTTAAAACTATTAAAATAAATTTAAAATAATATTAAAAAGTATTTTTGTATTTTTTTATAATTATTAAAAATCATCGATTCAGGCCTGAAGCGTATCAAATTTCTGCAGATACCGATACATAGTGACAAACATTTTTTTAGGCAAAATCTGGTTTTTAAAAAAGTCACGAAAAAATGAAAAAAAATCATAAATCTTGCATTTTTTGACAAAATCTCGGCAATAAAAAATTTTAAAAATATAAAAATATTGTTTATAAGAAAATATTAATAAAATTTATTTAAAAATAAAAATACACAGGGTTTTCATGATAAATAGCCGTTTAAAACATATATATCGTGTTTAAATCAAGGTATTTATGTTTTTTCATAAATCTCACGATATTTTGAAAATCTTGCAAGAAATTGTCGTTTTAAATGTTCAGGCAATTTCTCATGATATTATAGCAAGATTTTCTTAAATCTCACGATATTTGTCACTGTGATATATAGTAACTAGAATATGAGAACTCAAATATGAGAATTAGAAATATTGGCATTTTCAACACTTTTTTTGCAAATCCAATCATGTGGATGTGTTTGGCAGGGTGAATTTGCTATGAATCAACCATTGAAAAATTATGATTTTTGAATGCATGACTATTTATTAAGATTATGAGCTATTGATTTTAAAACCTTAAAAACATCATGCTTATGCATCAAAATCCGATCATTCAAGACTGGGTTCTTATAAATCTAAGTGAGTAGATCACATCCCCATGGTTAGATTCAAGAGAAAATAATTAAAATTCATGAAAATAACGGTTTACACATTAGTTCACATGTGTTCGGTTCTCATATTCTAGTGATTATATATATATATATATATATATATATATATATATATATATATATATATATATATATATATATAGAGAGAGAGAGAGAGAGAGAGAGAGAGAGAGAGAGAGATTGGTTGTTGCTCACAAGTTAGGTGTGAAATGATACGCTAAATGTGTTTTGTTGTCATTTCAGTATTTTTTTTTTCAGTTTGACTCCATAAATATGTTGGGCATGGTCGATTTATGCGGAATCCATATCTAGATCATGTGTTTTCGATGAAAAAAATGATATTTGAAGCCTCAAAAATTTACATAGATTTTAGACCGTTGATTTTTTGAACCTTATAAAAACCCATCCATGTGTTGGAATAGAGCTCTTCATGAGCTGATCCCTATAAAATCAAGTACATACATCAAATTTGTACGATCAAGATTTAAAAAAAAACAAAAACTAAAAAACGCATTTAGCACATTCATTTCGCACCTAACGGGTGAGCAACTACCAATCACTATATATATATATATATATATGAAAACCTACAAAATATGAAACCTGCAATTGTATTTTTGGTTATTATTCAAAATCCTGATTGTACATATGTGATTTATAAGCTTCTTTGTACGAGAATCACCCCCAAGAGCATTTAATGCTATGGATAAGTTTTTATAAGGTTTCAAAGTTTTTGTAAGGTTTAAAAAATCAATAGCTTATAATTTTTATACTTTTTTAAGGGTCAAAATATCATTTTTTTCATCCAAGATGCATGATCCAAGTGCCAATTTTTAGTAAATCAATCGTGCTAAAAACATTTAAGGGTTCATAATTTTGAAAAAAGTAACACTCAAAATCTATTAACATATTTCATTTAACATCGTGCCCATTTTGTAAGTTATTTTTATACGAGGGCGTAGCTAGGATTCATGTGAGGAGGGGGGGGGGCAAACAGGGGTGTAGCAACAAAAAAAAAATGGTGTGATAGTCAGGGGTTCGGGGGCAGCGGCCCAAAAAAAAAATATTTGGGATAAAATAAAAATGACTATAATTATTAATAAAAATCTATTTTATATGGACAAATCAAACTATTTGTTGCAACCTTTCTCAACCTCAACAGAAAGTTCTTAAACATTATCTAATGACAATACATAACACTGGTGCGATAATTTGAAGCTCATAACAATGCATAAATTTTATTTATGACAAAATAAATCAAAATACAAAAGTACCAACTAAAATCAACCCTGACGATTACCCGCAACATAAAATTCATCTATAAGAGAATCTATAACTAAAGTCATAGTATATTCTCGTTCGATGTATAATGTCATACAGTCAGCAAGAAAATCGTCATCCATTTTGTTACAAATTTCTGTCTTCACATGCTTCATCACTGAAAATGCTCGTTCTGTAGTGGTCGTAAAAATTGGTAATGTCAATACAAGACGAAATAATCTAGTTACATGACGTAACTTTCTGAACTTCCACTTGCAACCAACTTTTGATACAAATCAAGTAGAGTAGGTACTTAAAATCGATGATAAAAAACTACATCAATCTGATACAGTTACTGATTGATGATAAAATTATTAACCAAACACGTAAACTATCAATAATCTATACAATTAATCATTACAATTCTACACAAGTACACTGAATCAGATACAATTACTGATTGGTGATAAATGACAGAAAAATACCAATATAACACTATAAGTCTATACCAATTAACAAATTAATACTATAATAATTAACACTTAACAACTATAACAATTTAATAATCGTGCATAGGGTATGGATCAAGACAAATAACAACAATAAATTTGTAAATTGCAACTAAATAAGAGTTAAGCATATACTCACAAGTCACTAGAAGAGTAACTAGATAAGAGTTAGCACCGCTGAAACGATATTCACTAATTCACAACCTTCAAATATATCTCCTTTTCCTTCAAATAAATTCACTGATTCACAACATTCTCCTATTGTCCAAAGATAATTAATTTGGATATCAGAACATTAAAACACAAGTTAGAAGTCAGGACTTTTCTATAATTCTCTATAATTTGAGTAGATAAAATAGATAATTGATTCTATAATTCAGAAATAAAGACTTATTCTAAAATTCAGAAATCACTGATTCACAACCTTCTCCTAGCTTTGTTCCAACTAAAATGAGTAGATAAAGTAGAATTATTGCACCCAAAAACATAAATTATCATCAACAGTCAACATTCATCTTTCACTTTAATTTAATTTATGAGTCAAACAATTAACATGAGATAAAAGAGCGAGAGACATCTGCATATATGTATATAATATATACATATACATACGAATATATGTATAAGAGCTCATTCAGGAATAAAAAATAGGATTTATCACCAAAATGGGTAAATTGTCTTATTATTTTAAATAAAATTTGATAAAAAATAAATGCAGTGAATTGTTTCAGGTCAGGATAAACCCTACTTCAGAGTTGATTTGATTAAATTCACTCCAATCTACTTTAATCCACCTATAATTTGATTAAATTAAACTAGCATATATTTGATTAGTCAAATTACCCAAAAGACCGGTGTATCATCGTCATGCTCGGTCGATGTCTCGTCATCTCGCTCACTCAGGAGCACGAGAGCAGCGCCGAAGGCTTGAAGGAGAAGCGTGGGCGATCGACGTCGAAGGAGAAGTTTGGCTGACATCGAAGAAGAAGTTGGGCGGTTGAGCAACGTTGGATCGATCGTCGGGAGTAAGGGGATTTGGGGAAGACGAGGGCAAGGGCTAGGTCACTCAAAATCAAGATCGAAGAAGAAGAGGGGCTAAGGGGTAATAAGTTAAACGGGTCGGATCCAGCACGGGCGGGTGCCCGCCCTTGCCAGGTGTTGAATTCGACCCGAGAATCAGGACTGGGCTTTTAAATTTTTTTTTTTAACTGGGTCGGAAGGCAAGTCTGGGCTACAGCCCCCCATTTCCACCTTTGCCGACCCGGGAATCAATGGTGTTTTGGACCTTTGAAAAGGATTGAACTTGACTCTCTTCTCTTTTTTTTCAAATGCATAAACTGGATGGGTGTGTTTGATTGCTTGGAATCTAAGATCCTAGGTTTTCTAAAACACCCCGGCCCCACCCGTTCAAATCAGTTTGATTTGTGAAGTGTTTTGGCTTTTAGATCCTCTATTTGCATGGAGGTTAGATAAAAGCTTAGCTCTACACCTCGATCCACGAAACCTCAGTTCTCGTAGATTGATGTAATCAAACACATTCTTTGTCACATTTACACTCCATTTTGGCTCGCATACCAGTCCCTTAAAACTTCTTAGAAATGATAGTATATTTGTGTGCACAGTGGGAAAAAACAAAGTTCTGGTTCATACGTCCTGTTATAGCCAGGGCTAGGTGTCAACGAGTCGGGTTTACCCAACCCGACTTGTACCAAACCTCATAGGGTCTGGGTACGGTGATAAATAAGAAGACTTGATTAAGACTTGGGTTTGGACCCAAAGGTCTGATTAATACATGGACTTGGGTATAGTTTGTAAAATTTTATACCCAACAGGAGTTTTAATTAAGACCCGTAATTTTTTAATATAAAAATGATAAAAAAAATAGTGTTTACCAGACATGGCCCCCCGTCTGGTTCATGCGGTTCTTATCGGGTCTGGGTATGATTTCTCTTATGATAGGTCCGATTAGACCTGAGCTCGGCTCAAAAATTAGGGCCAAGTGCCTTTTTTATAAACATCATTATTCTTAACTCGCAGTGGATGATAACTCTATTTATGGTTGATCTTTGAAAACACCTTTGTATTGTGCAATTGGTTTAACAAATCCTCCGTACGTATAACTTCATCGACTTATCTTTCTTCTTTACGAATAAAACAAATGCACTTCAAAGTGATACACTAGGTCGTATAAAACCCTTTTTCATCAACTCTTGCAGTTGAGTTAAAACCCAACCCAACCTGTTGACACCCCTAGCCAGGAGGTGCGTTGACTGTAGTCTTGTTTCAATATTCACATTGAAAAACTCCGCCAGTGCTCCTTATAATAATTTCTCATCTAACTTAGGCCTTACAGCGAAGGATGTGCACCCGAGGTATGGAACTCTCTGCCTCCTTCAACTTGAAGGCCTTAAGGCTACCCGCTTAGCCATGTGTGGGTAGCCCTTGTGGGCAAACCTGATCCTACTCACTACCTTCTTTCTTCTACTGTTCTTTTCTCACTGCTCAACCCCAAGGTCCAAACAAAACAATACACGTACGCGAGAAAGGAATGCGACCCATATCGGATCTAGTAGTACAGCTCATCTGAGTAATAATAAAAAATGGTTTGATTAGCATTTTGGTCAAACCAAATGGGTCGGACTAGTATATAGATACGAATATGATTTGTAGAATTTCATGCCAAACTCAAGTCCAACCTCAGCTCCAATCAAGACTCACATTTTTCAAATTAAACATACATTAAAATTTTAATATTTCCTCGGGTCTAGTTCGGACAGGTGTATGTTATTGATGCAAATTAATCACCAGGTTTAGGTTTATGAAAGAAGACCTACCAAACTACCAGCTATGGCTACACAAATCTATAATTATGTAAAATTATCTCATTTTATCTATGAAAGCAAGAAAAAGATGAAAATAACAAGAAATTCTCTTATTTCAATTATCCATACAAGGATTCATGCATGGTTGTGCATATGTCAGGTTTGGTCATACCAAGACCCGAACTTGATACAGTTATTTGTTGATAACTTTATAAAGTTATTTTTTGAAAAAAAGTGTTTGAAAGAATTATAATGCTATAGAAAGTAAACAAGAATTTTAAAAGATATCACTCTTTCAAAACGATTTTAGTTATTTTAAAAAGTTTGAATCCATTTAATATTAGACACAATTAGTTTAATGTTAAAGTAATCCTTATTTAAAAAGTGTTTAAAATATTTTTAAAATTTTTTCAACACGTCATTTGCTGGTTACAAGTTGTCTGATTCAACTAGATTTGGATCAGAATTGAAATTGGCCAATTCCCAAAATGGTTTTGAAAATCGATTCACAGTCAAATCCAAAATTAATTTATGTATGTGTCAAAGATCTTGTTCTTGATAAAATCATGTGCAAAAAATCTCATGGCAAATGAAAAAAAATTGTTTTATAGAAAATCTAAAAAGTTTGACATATACAAAATTTTAAAACCATAAAATATCTAAAATTGCAAAAACAATATAAAAAATGTAAAAGTGTTTTTTATCATTTGAATGTCACTTTAAGAACATGATATTTGTGAAGTATACGATTCCAATGCATTTGAAAAAATCATGCTAAAATAATTGTCACCTAGATTTATCTTTTATGCACACAAGTTTCTTTAAGTAATATCACAAGTACAAAATTTTAGACTGTCCGATGTGGTATGTGGATGTGTAGGAATGCCAATGAATTGAATTTTGTCTTCGGGTTAAATTGCAAGGCTCAATTTTTCGCACTTGCAACAGTCCTGGCCTTGCTGCTTAGTCAGCTTCACTGTATGTGTTTTTACACAGTGAAACTTTAATTTAGCAATTTTTTCTTACAAGGAATTAATTGGATGATAATCGTCGTGCGTCCAATAGCCACCCAATGTGGATAGCTGTCTCGTACCGGCTAGCACCTCTAACTAAAGGATGCATGCCAAACTCTCAAATATCATTTCGAGTCATTATTCCGTATATTCGATCATTCAAAGCCAACAACAGTACTGATTAGAGGTGGCAATTTCTGACACGACCCGCCAACCCGCCTCTTAGGCGGGTTCGGGTTGGGCTTAAGCCAACCCATTTAATAAACGGGTCGACACAGGTCGGGTTCGGGTTGGGGGTATGCCAACCCGCCAACCCGGCTGACCCGTTTAATAAACGGGTTAGGCGGGTGGGTCAACCCGCCAACCCGTCTGCCAACCCGCCAACCCAACCCGTCAACCCATCAACCCGACCCGCGAACCTGAGAACCCGTTTACCCGACCCAACCCATTTATTAAATGGGTTGGCGGGTCGTGTCGGGTTACCCGTTTATTAAACGGGTCGGGTTCGTGTTTGCCACAGCCGACCCGTTTAATAAACGGGTCGGGTTCGGGTTGAGGTATGCTGACCCGCCAACCCGTCGGGTCGACCCGCCAACCCGACACTATTGCCACCCCTAGTACTGATGCCTTAGCCTCCCGTGCTTTGAAGCGTATACTTCTTGCATTTTAATTGGATGTAGATATATTTTGATTTTTTGCTATTAAATTTGAAATTATCTGAATTTTGACAAATATTTATAGTGGATCTGGTATGAGTTTTTCACCGAATCTGAATTCAAAACTGTTTAGCAAACATCCATTAGTCCGATCCAATCCAGATATGAACTATTTACATCCTTGTGGACATGGGTCTGACTACATGAATTATGATGTAGATATATGCCACCTACAACTAAGGGTGCAAATCGGTCAGAATCCAAACAGAATCCGACTTACATCGTTGGATCCAATAGTATATATCCCCACACTAGTTGGATTTGGAACAAAATCTCAAACCCAGGTTGATTTCCAGTAAATGGATATGGTCAGGATTATATCATAACTGAATGTGGGACCCATCTCAAAATCGTACTTGAATCCAAATGGAAACCGAACCCACTCTTCACAGGTTTACTCAATTTCGAGCCATTTTTCATCCTTACCTGCAACCAACACGTGTGCCCTTATGAATGCGGTATGAATAAACCCAAAACCGATCCATATCCAAATCTACAGGGTTTTCTAAGCTTTCAGACACATGTGTCAAGCTGGATCCAATATTGGATCCATATTTAGAAAAGCAAGTCCAGCTCTGTATAGTGTATCCAGACCCAACTCAAGATTTCATAGTAAAGTTTTGGATCAGAATAAAGACACTATTTAGTACACGATCCACTGATAAAAGATCAAATGTATCATTCATGTCCAATAACTAAAACAGGTCAGGTTAGATCTGGTTCTAACCAAAAAAATGTTTAGAAAAAATGTTTTTGCCTCCTTTTTCTCTCTCTCTCTCTCTCTCTCTCTTGCGCCACACACACAGATGATAATAAAAGGAGCAGCACAGAGACCATCATGACAATGTTCCTCGTGTCCTCCCGGTTCTCGCTTCTGGCTTCTCATGCATCAGCTGACTGCTCCCTTAACCCTAATAGCCCTAAGTGCTCCTCCCTTTTTGCATGTTGGGCCTCTTACGTCTTCTAGAAGCTTCTGGAATCCCCCTCTGGTCTCAGGGGACTTGGGGTTTCTGGGTTTGATGTGAGGAGGAGGAGGCTTAAGGTTTTGAAAGTGGGTGGCTCTTTTTTTTTTCTAGGGTGCTCGGTTGGGCACTTTTTTTGGTTTTTTTTTTTCTTTCTCTCTCTCTCTCTAATTTTTGGTTGATATTTCTTTTTTTCTTGATCTGAGAGTGGGTTTTGTTGTTTGTTTTATGGGGTTTTGGTGGTTCTGAGAAGAATGTGGGGGTTCTGCAGCTGGTGAGAT
This sequence comes from Nuphar pumila, assembly GCF_984573655.1. Classification (NCBI taxonomy): domain Eukaryota; kingdom Viridiplantae; phylum Streptophyta; class Magnoliopsida; order Nymphaeales; family Nymphaeaceae; genus Nuphar; species Nuphar pumila. The sequence continues at coordinate 47,325,983 of NC_143263.1, read as the reverse complement.
TCCTTGGGTTTTCATTTTTTTCATGCTTTTGGGAGATTCTCTTTCTTGGATTTTTTTTCCCTTTTTTCCTTTGGGTGATCTTTTTGGGGTTTTTGTTTGTGGAAGCAATGGTTGGGGAGAGTGAGGGAAATGAAGGGGTTTGGTTTCCGAAAGGGTGGTTTTTGTGTGGGTTCACTATCTTTTTGAGGATTTTTTTCTTCTGGTGTATTGGTTAATGAGTGAGATTTTGAGGACACTGTTACTGGGTGTGGATCTGTCGCAGGGCAGGGTTGCTAGGGTTTTAGTTTCAGGCTGAGCTGCATTGCTGACGATCTGCATTTCGTTTAGGAGTGGGAAGGTTCTGTTTTTTTTTCCACTGTGGATACTGGAAATTGGTGTTAATGATCTGTTTCAGAGGAGAGAATTGCTGGAGTTTTAGATGAAAAGGGGGAGTGGAGAATAGCAGAAGATTGGTTCTGTTGAAAGATCTCTGAGGTTTTTGAAGGGAGTCTCTTTGATGCTTTTAAATTGACCAATCTGTTCAATATAGTGATTTGCTAGTGCTTACCTTGCAATGCATGTTTGAATCCAGGGTACTGTTGAGGAAATTGAAACATTTGATGATTTTGCTCTGAATATCACACAGTGACTTGAACTAATCAGATCCTTAGTTTAATTGTTGAATGTTAGATTTCATGGTGTCAGTAGGATACTAGAGCCTATATTAGAGAAAGAAAACCGCGCAAAACATTTTCAGTAGCTTGATTCCTTACTTTAGTTTGTCTATTTTTTCGGATTACTGGAACTCTATCCCCCTGAATTTCTAGGGAATCCCATTTGTTGTTGTTGAAAGGTTGGTGAAGAGAGTGGGACCACTGAGTTGTAAAAATGAATTTCTTTAACGGGAAGATCTTTCGGAAGACACATAAGAGAATTGCGGAGAAAGGGCTAGAAGTGAATCAGAGACCCTGCAAAGCTACTAATGGGAAGGAAGAATTGCAGCCAGCACCAGTTACTAGTGGCAATGATAATTCAGGGGACATTGAGGACGATGACTATGATTTCATAACTGGCGAAGTGAAGAGGCGTTTAAAAGAATTGAGGAAGAACAGTTTCATGGTGGAGATACCAGAGGAGGATGTGTATATGGAGGAGACGAGCTCTAGCGAATGGAGAGACTCTGAGGCTGAGGATAGTAGTTTGTGTTCTTTGTTTGAGAATGTGTATGATAAATACAGTGAGAAGATGTTGTTCTTCGATAGAATGACTGCTGAAGCAGGTACTGTTGCCCATTATCCTTTGATTGCAATGTTATTTGCTGTGCCGGTGCATGTTGGCTTAATGATACTGGATTTGGATGAAGAGCAAATCATCAGTTATTTTGTGTAAATTTCACTTCCTTACCTATATTGCATCATTGAAGTTGGTGTTTCTATGAAATTTTGAAGCAGATTTTTTCCTCGGATAGCTGATAGGAGTGTTATATATTTTCAGTTGATATTTGGAACTCACCTTTTTTCTCTGCATTGTACACAATGGTTTATAATGTTAGCACATTATAGTTGTCATGTATTTGGCTAAATATTTTTCTGCTGCTTTTTCATATAGCGTCTCTTGAATAGATCATATATATATATATATCATTGTAACGCATGAAAATTTGTTCCCCTACAATCCATTATCTGTTCTCTTTTCTCCCTAGTAATTTGTTCCCTGTTTTACCTTGTACAAATTTGTAATGTTATGAAGTTGTTTTCAGCAAGTTGCTTCCCCATTTTTTCTTGTAGAAATTTGTAACTTTATGAAGTTGAGTTGCAGTATGAGAGAAATTCATGCTCGTGTATTTCCTTTATTTATCTGCAATTGGACTGAAGTTGGGTTATCCTTCTATGGTTGCTTTGCTGTCATTCTCTTGTAATTATTTTAGATAATTTTTTTACTAAATGAAATATTCAAAACATAATTCAGGGTGCACCTGAATACAGCTGGAAGGGTTCTTGGGGATTGAGAGTTCTTACCATCCCTCACATTTCTTTTGTTTGGAGTTTGTTTCTTGAGAACTTGAGTTCTACCATTTTCTTTTGACTTACCCCAAAATGGACAAAATGGCCACCTGCAGACTGCAGTTGTAATTCAAATTACCATCCATAAAGATGGTGCTTTGAATTCTTGAAACAAGTGAGACCCCCCGGTTTTCACTTTTCCCTTAGGGCACATGAATTCACGCATCACATCGTTATGAGTTCATATTTCCATATTCAAATGTAAATCCAAATGCACCCTTGATGGCAGCATCAAATATCAATCATAAACGGACATTTGACCAGAGCTGTAAAGCACTAAATGAATATTTCTCTAATACTTGTGAGCTTAAGTTTACATAAGCAGAAAAGGAATGAGGGGATCAAAAAGCAGACTGTGATATGATAAAGAAAGAGGAAACCTGAAAAACTAATTGGTTTGGAAATTGGAATCTGCAAATTAAAGTGAAGTAGAATTTTTCAATTTTTTCTTTTTTTTCCCACAAACTCGAGGTTGGATCTGGCATGGGGCCCCTGCAGGATCCAACTCTCCAGCAAATGTGGGATCTCAGGAAACATGAATCTCTGGTGGGAAGCCAGAGATTCACAAATTTCTTCTCTTTAAATAGCCGGTTCTGAGAACTGGGTTATTGAAGTGCACCCTCAATCTTTTTTTGTTTTTGTTTTCGGAATGGCTCTTGCTTATATTACCATTTCAATCTCTCTAATATTTTCAACCCTTTTCTTTTCTTGCTTTAGGTTCACCAATTTCTTTGAAAAAAGCTCCAAGATCTACATCGAAGAAGCTGGCATCAACTCTTCACCGATTGACCCTGAAGAAGCAGGAATTTCAGGATGAATGTGAGCATCTGCAAGAGCAACACCATGATCCATATCAAGAACTTGAAACTGCATATGTGGCTCAAGTGTGCTTGACCTGGGAAGTTCTTCATTGCCAATACAGACAGTTCAGAGAGAAGATTGTATCAACAGAATTCCAAGCTCTTCCATGTTATGGCCGCGTTGCAGAGCAATTTCAGCAATTTCAAGTTCTGTTACAGAGATTCAACGAGAATGAGCCTTTTGAACCAGGTCACAGACCGGAGATTTATGCCCGGGCTAGAGTTTCTATGCCAAAGTTACTTCAAGTCCCAAGCTTTCAAGGTAATTGCTGCTGCTTGGTACATCGTTCTATCCATTTTTGTACTGTTAGGTATTTCTAAAAACTTACATATGATTCTTCTATATGAAAGAACTGCAATATGAGTATGATACAATATATAGTTCCCTTTAGCCAGATGTGTCTGTTTTTGTTCCTTATTTAAAAGGTTGTCCATATCCATGGCAAAAATTGTGTGCTGAAGTAGATTTTTGTAATGGAGCTCCTACTCCCTTTCAAATATTTACTACCTGAGTAAGTTGATTTAAAAGTTTGAATTATGAAAGATTTTCGGATTTTTTTTCTAGGACCATATTTTGGTCATTACTTGAGATTTCTTATCTCTTTTTTTTTATATTGATGGAGTCTCTTGATTTAAAACCATGATTGAGATTTTTTATTTCTTCACAGGGATGGAAGATTTTTCTTTTTTGTTGCACATTGTGTCAATGTTTCACTTTCTGTTTTCATGGTAAATGTGTTGCTTCTTGTATGTATCAAGGTGCGGACCAGAAGGAAACCAGTGAACAGTCCGAAGCAGACTCATCCACCACAGTCTCTGTCCTCCTCCAGTTAATTCAAGATTCTATCCTGATATTCTGCCAATTTCTCAAGATAGACAAAAAGAAAGGGGTTGGCCTTCTAAACGTTTTTGGAGGCCATAATCAAGTTTCTGGTCCACTGCATCAAATCAAAACTGATCTTGACAAGGTGCTGTTAAATTCTCTATTCTGTTTCATTGACATGTTTGTTCTAGTGTTCTGAATTCTGTGAAACAATTAGTAACTGGATCTGCATCAAGTCTTTGATGTAAGACTTGCAAGAATTGCACTTGTACTAGTATCAATAGAATCAGCTCCTTATCACGCCTGTTGCTCGTTTTACATGTCCAACTGTTTGTGACCATGAATTTCCTCATAATAACAAAGTAAAATTGCCTTTATAAATTCCAGAAAAAGATGAAATTGAAGGAGCTCTTCAAAAAGAAAGGGTGGAAAAAGAAATCCTGGCCCGAGTCACCTGAAGAAACAGAGCTTTTACTTGGTCTCATTGACATCAGGGTGGTGTCTAGGGTGCTGAGAATGGGAAGGATTAGTGAAGAACAGTTGCATTGGTGTGCAGAGAAGATCAGCAAGCTGGATTTCCTTGGAGGCAAGTTGCAGAGAGATGCTTCTCCGGTCCTATTTCCTTGTTGATTTCAGCCCACTGGTATTTCTCTGGTCTCTTTGTTGCGCTGTTTACCTCAAATACTTATGTTGTTGAGTAAACATAGAAAGTGGGGTTGATGATTCTATTGGCACAGTTCTGTATAGTGTATGCTGGCAGATATAGCGTTTGTTGAATCGTTCTAGGCTGCTACCTTTTCCCAAAACCCTGTGAGAAAAATGGTAGTTTGATTCAGAGCAGCTGTATTTGACCACAAGTTTGTACTGTTATGAAACTCAATGTTGCCTAGTCTGTCTAGCCGGCTGTCATTGTGCCCATCAGCGAAGGAAAAAAGACAGAATTGAACAGTCAGTTTCTTCTGCTGAGCTGTTTAGTTAGCATGACTAAAACCTCTCTCTCTCTCTCTCTCACACACACACACACACACACAGAGAGAGAGAGAGAGAGAGAGAGAGAGAGAGAGAGAGAGAGAGAGAGAGAGAGAAGTTTTTCTATGTAGCTCAGTCTGGGTTTTCATGAGGCCTAAACAACTGCTGAAGACCTGGTGCTGGGCTGCTGCCTTAGGTTAGGTAGCCCAGGCTACAATTGCACAATGCAAAGGATCATGATTCTCTGAGGTTGTTACACATTTTTTATGTGCTGCTGCACCTGAGCGCCCTCCATCTGCTGTTGGGCCCCACAGGTCTGTATCAGAGAGATGGAGGCCTCGGGTTCAGTGGTTCATCAAAAATGTGCAATGTGATTGCACCTGATCCGGTGGCCGATTCTCTGGTGCATATTTAGGTTTTGTTGACTGATGCAATCTGATTGGAGACATGGCAAACCCTCAATTCAGATCAGACATGGATTATGTTGGGGAGCCTCTTCAGTACTTTTAAGCAGCAATCAGTTGTATGTAACCAACAATGACATTCAATGGTCATGTGTAACCAAGAATGAGATTTGTGCTACTTAATGTATATGTCGCTGAGAAAGGTTTCACTGTGAATCAATGAAATGAAACAATCGGGACTGCTCGCGACTCTGCTCATGTTCACCTGGTAAACTTGTAAAATAGGCTTGGCAAGATGAATATGTACAATAGGTGCTCGGCTCAGCTCGATTCATAGAAGCGCGTCAGCTAGTAATAAATATATTTTACATGCACACTTTTGCAATCCTATTTCTCTCAGCTCTGAAATAATTTTATTTTTCTGTAAACAAGCCAGCATGGCTCATATGAGCTCTAACTCAGTTTGGCTTGCCACAAGAATGAGCCAAGCTTGAACACTTCAATTTCGGCTCGTTCAGCTCGTTTACCACCTACATGCAATGTTTGGGGGAATGTAAATAGTGTAAATAACACAGACAAATTCTGATATACCTCTAATACCTTGGTGCTATCCATCACCAATTTTTATAGGATGAGTCGAATCGCCAAGGTATATCTTGTCTTGTATGCTTGTGATAAGTGTTCTATTAATGCCTCTGTATCCATGGGAATCAAGTTCATATCCTCTCTCATGTTTGTAGTATGACCCTACTACCACCCGAAACCCTACCTCCTCTAGAGAGGCTGCTTTCAAATCGAACTCCAACTCCAATCGAGCATAATACTTTGGTTGGTAATTCTTTTTACATCTTTGTCAGAGGCTCAAGTATCATATACACATGCCCTCATAAATAAAAAGTCTTCAACAGCTAATCAGATTAAGTGAATAAAGATTATGATCGTTTTATTTTTATTTTTTGCATGCATAAGCCAAGAATGGAAATGGCTTGGGTTTAAACTGCCTGTGTTGCTCGAAACCAGGCATTATTCAGACCTCTTCTAGTCCAAACAGTAAACAAAGCCACGCATAAGTTAGGATGACAAGGGCACTCACTTGCCAGAGTTTAGCTAGGTCATCCACATATATGGGCTCAGGTGTTGCGCCTGAGATCGATTAGACTTGTTCAGGACGCTGGGCTCTAAGAGGCGTGGCCTGAGCCTGCCCAATGCCCACTCATGGCTGTCACTCACTTGCCAGAGTTTAGCTAGGTCATCCACATATATGGGCTCGGGTGTTGCGCCTGAGATCGATTAGACTTGTTCAGGACGCTGGGCTCTAAGAGGCGTGGCCTGAGCCTGCCCAATGCCCACTCATAGCTGTCACTCACTTGCCAGAGTTTAGCTAGGTCATCCACATATATGGACTCGGGTGTTGCGCCTGAGATCGATTAGATTTGTTCAGGACGCTGGGCTCTAAGAGGCGTGGCCTGAGCCTGCCCAATGCCCACTCATAGCTGTCAACGACTGGTTATCTTAATTCATTGTACTTTTCTGACTAGATCAAGTCGTTAAAAAAAAAGAAAAAAACTTGCAAATAGTTGTTGAACAGCTTCAAATGTATAATTAAGATAAAAGTTGGCTACAAGGCACAGTAGATCATTTGCAAATGTAGATATTAAGCTGATAAGCATTTGAAGAAAGTTACAGATATAATTTTACACTTAGAATGAAGCATAGAGGTCCTACACACGCACACGAAGTCTGCATACATACGTTTATCTGACACAACAATGGCCCATCTCATGTTCTGCAATATGTGGCTACCTCAAAGAGTTTCCCTTGCTGCATCACAAATGTAACAGAGATGAAAGGGGAGCCATGCATGTCTGTGGATAGGTGCACCAGCTCCAAATAGCGGTCACTGCCGGGCACAGCAGAATGAAGTTACAGTTGGTAATCTAACCACACACATGAAATCGGATGAAACATACTTCTTGCACAAGACAGCATATCATCACGCTCTCCATGAGCTAAACAATCACGAAACTCTGTGAAAAGCTTCTCAAAAATCCGTCCCTGAACCTCAGAAGAAAATCTGTATTCATCTGGAAGAAAAGCCTGAGAAACCAAAGAAAATTTTGTTACAGGATTCAATGTTTTCTATATAACTGTAGAACGGAAATGAGTTGAAAATGCTCACAGTGCTTTCTGCAAGATGTTTGAGCAATCGAAATGTCTGTTCATTCTCTTCCAAATTATTGATCACAGCTAACCATATTTGTGAAGCAAGCTCATGGGCAACATCTCTTGATTTTCCACAGGTGATGAACTGATCTGCACATACAGAGAACTCAGGACTACCATTGGTTTAGTGCCTAGACATGTTTATGAGGCCTAAAACAAGGTGGATGAAGATACGGAGAATGAAAGTCTAAAAGCTGTAGGAGATTTCAAATGCAAAACATTGAACAAAGGATTTAGGGATGGACCACTTCAGAATGGTCCATCTAGGTATTTAAATGTCAATCTGAGCTAATAGGGAGAGAATGGAGATGATTTCTGTCTGCAGTGTTCATCGTGTACACAATGCTGCTAACTGTGTCTTGGGCAATGTAAGAAATCAAAGAACATTGTAATACCATCATTCATATACTCATCAACCACGCTGTGTTACATTACTGAGTGTTCCATGTAACCCATCTTAGAGCCGAACTATTCCTCCAAGTTCTGTGTCCAAATTTATTCCAACTCCAGCCAATGTCTAGTTGAAAAAGAAGCCTAATGGATAATGCCAGTTACATAGGATCACCCATAGTATAATTCGTACAAATCCAAATCAGGAATGCAAGAAATGGTATTATGAATTGAAATAAAGGAATAAAGGAGTTACTAATTGTCAGAAACTACAAAAGATATAGTTTTGAAAAATTTATAATGTATGATGTTTATGTAGTTAGATTACAGTTCTTAGGCGCATGCCGTGCATCACATCTAGGGCTGGTCTCAAACAATTACTTCACTTTCCTTTATTATCTATCCTGTCAACTTATCACCTCATCATTGCCACTCTTTGTATATCACAGCCCCAGACCCAGTCCATCATCTATTATAGAATTCCAAAAGTTCTTGGTACAATTTTTTTGTTGGCTAAGTTTTGTATAAGGTGCTATAATATCCATTTCAAACATATTTGTGTCTCCTTATATGGTACTTCAATACCTTGTCCAACTTCCATTGATGTCTCCACAAGTCCACATCAACCCAACTTTTGCACCCAGAAGCAGTTCACTAAATGCTCAATAGAGCAAAAATATGTCAAGCATAAAATGTTTGAATCAGCCAATTCTTGAAGAAGAGGAAACAGTCGACTCATTAACTGTGTTTTACATGAGAAAGGATGAGTCGGGGCGTAACAACTAGGTTCTGACCGGATATGAACCCCAGGTAAAAAAGAAAAGAGAAAAGAAGTTCTTCACTGTGTGGGCAAAAATCCACGCAGGTTGAATAACCAGCCCTAGATTTATCACTGTTGACCATACAACTGTTCAAACATTTGAGCTGTTTATCCCTACTACTTGGTTTGCAAGTGGCCAAATTCACAAATAGTAAACATTGCCAACATATTTGAAAAAAAATGTACATAGAAGGAGAATCAAAAGCGCACCAATCACAGTTCCATGAAGAATCCTGGTTGGTAGGGCTGCGGTTGCACTCTCAAGCTGCTCTTTTAGAAACAAGTAAGCGTGACCCATAAGCTCGTCAATCTCATCATTAAATGGGAAAATGTTCTTAGAAGCATGTAAAGCTGCATATCGCCTGAATTACAGAATGCCACATTAGAATGCTGATCTAAATTCCTTTTTGCATAAAATAGCAGCAAATGTGTCACTGCAGTATCAGCAAGTGCCATCTAAATTGAAGCATATACAAGGTGAGGTCAAAAAGTTTACTTCACTGAGGCTGTTGGAGAACCAATTAAAGATTCCAGATAGAAGAGTTGATCATGGTCAAGAACTGTATTTTGCCACTTTAAAAGGATAACCCTCCCAGACAAGATAGACATTTTAATTAAGATTATGGCCCTATTAGATATTCACCTGCATTATATGAATCATTAAAGACCAGAAAGAATAAAGAATGTCATCTGATTTTATATCCTGTGTAAGTTTCTGAAGGTTTGATGCAAGAACTTTGAGTGGTTGTATATTATCAAATTCATTCAATAATATGAAGTTATACACTCTCAGACACAAATAATGGTTTGATATGGTCGAAACGAGTCAACAGGGATAAGTTTCTGGCCAAGTCATATTTTGTGCTATTACATGACCAGAGAAGTGCTTCACAAATGGGTTTCATACTTGGGAGTTGGAAAGAAAAGAGGGAGGTTTGGGAGAGACTAGAAAACCAGAACTTTGGCCCTTTTCGCAGCTGCTTACATGGAACAGTTTATAGTTTGAAGAGCTAGCTGGCCAGTTTGCAACTGTGTCAAAGGTATAGTCATTGCCTTTGGTATGATCCTTTTCCATATTTATTTATTTTAACGAGGCCTGGTGATGCTCAGATATCCTTCACCACTTGATTATGAACGAGTCTACATGATGGAGGGTCATCCACGTTATTTGATCCACACTGAAAAAAAGAAGTGTTGAGGTTGTGACTTGTATCTACATGCTAGGGAGAAGATTTGACATGATTAGTTGCCCAATCACCCTCACCCATATACGCAGTCCCAAGAATCGACACTTTGCTTCAGCACTTCACTCAAATAGCAGGGGAAGTAAAATAGGACACAGCATGAATAGCAATATGTAAAAGCTAAATAAAAGGAAATATGAAAACAGAAGATCAACATCTGGCCTTCTAGTTATGTCAACATAAAAGCTAAACCAATGAACCAAGTTTGCAGGACCATACCTTCTGCTAAGGATTTGGAAAATTGGACCAGGCCACCTCCTAGCTTGGCCAGCAAAGGGCCAAGTCTTGACAAGAGCAGCTTGCCAAAAAGGCTCTCCTTTGAGTAAAGTAGCCCACTGTTTCTTAACACAAGATATCACAACCAACTCAGAAGGAGGCAGTCTGATGAAAATTTCTATCAGCAAGTGATTTGGAAGCTTTCCAAAGGGGTGGTCAAAGTCTTCAAAAATTGCAGAATGCTCTGTCATTCCCAACTTTATGAATTTATACTACACTTCCTTTATAGATTATTCATCATTTGCAGTTCCTCCTGTCTGTTCAACACAAAATAAAGCAATTCTCTTACTCAGAATGCTGCAAAACAAAGATAAACAGATATGAAGTAGTTTACAAAGAAATAAATAAGCTTCAATCCTCCTTTAACTTAGATTAGTTAGATGAAACACAATCTACTGTATGAACTGATCGTTCACTGGTTTGATAGCTAACAGATAAAAACATGCATTTAAGATTGTTGTACTTACCACTAATATTAATAACCATGTGAACTGTTCAGAGATCATGTTGTCTTCAGAACAAAATACATTAGCAAGTTCTTGACAGCCTCAAGGATTTAAAAGATCTTCAAGGCCACCAACAATGACAAGAAATAGAACTGTGGAACTCCAAAGCAGTCCTAAACAGGACTCATCCATAAGATTTATTAGGAGTTCATTTCTTTCTCCAGGACGGAAGCATGCCTCCAAATTATGCTTTAGCGATTTAAATACAACAACCCGGTCATGTAACCGAATGTTTAGTTTTTTGTTCAACTAACAGAGCAAACACAATAACAAAGTTAAAAGTATGATATGCCAAGATGCATGTTCAGAAAGATGCCAAACTCATTAGTCTCCTCACTGCCTTACGTGCCCAGGTAGGGATTGAGATAATAGCCCACATCCTGACACCCACTAGACAAGGTTCTCCATAACGATATTATCCAAAATATACTTGGTCTGATAAAAGAGAGTAGTACCTCACCTACACAAGCTTAAAGTTATTATGCTGCAGAACTTTAGGTAAACTATACAATGAAACTAGCCTGCTGCATAAACAAGGTGAGCAAGAGGCCTAGAACAAATAAAAGTCAACTGATGATATTGCTAAAAAACAAGAATTCGGAAAGTGCACTGCCTTGAGAGGACAAGAAGCATCTGTGTCACTCCCTTCTAATTCCTATCAGTGCTTAATCATCTATCAAATTGTTCATTCTTACTGAGTTATTGTCCAGTTATAAAAGTTTTCAAAAGGAAAAAAAAAGTGATATACGACACTATCAAAGTCTACCCACATTCTGCAACTGGTTCAAATTCCAAGCAACCAATCAGGAAAAAGTTAAAAATAGTTAGTGGCAATATGAGAAAAGGAATCAACAATTTGTCTGGAGAGTGTACAAACAGATATTCAACATGTCAATTATAAAGCTAATAAAAGAAAGGATGTGAGGACAATAAAAGCACCCTCTACTCATTCTAAATAGCTTATCCAAAAAATATCCCATATCTATCCATGAGAATGAGCAGGAAACTTGAAGAACTTTGATGAGAAGAAAGAAGAGAATACAGGGGTTCTGCTAGACTTATAGTTGCTGTTGTTATTGCTTATGTTATCATTGTTCTTTTTTTTTTTTTGAAAGGCAAGCTGGGGTTAGGCAGCCCCCTACCAGATATCTCTTAAGCCCCATGTGGCAGAGGGATTCAAACCTGGGCCTTCAGCTTGGCACAGGATCCCACTTACCACATGGGATACCACCTCGGTGGTGCTGTTATCATTGTTCTTGATCATTAGCAGTTTAGCATATTTGTGGTATGGCCTGCTGGAAACCATGCATGAGCTGCTGATCTTGTTGTTATTGCTTCTGTTATCGTTGTTTTTGACCATTAGTGGTTTATCATATCTGTGGTATGGCATGCTGGAAACCATGCATGATATGCATGAGCTTTTTTTTTCTTCTGAAAGAATACACATGCATGAGAACACTCATGCATAAGCATGGAACACAAATGTGTGCATGTGGGTGCCCGGCTCCGATTGTCAACTTCGCTGTTTTCAGCCAAATTAGAATAAATCTAACGTCCATGTATTCGAAGATATTTTCTACAGAAGAGACAACACTTCTGTGTACACCCGCCATGGTCCCCACAACATTCCACTGGTGCTTAACCACCAAAACATGATAAGATCTCTTCCCTGAGAAAGGCGTGCACACACACACACACAATCCTGTACTTGTCTCACCCGAATTCTTCCGAAGGAATGGAAATAATTGGCTTTACTCATATCATACAGACATACCCTGGTGACATCAACACAAAGAATACTGCAGACTTTATGATATAAATAGAAAGACTGAATGATCGTCTCCAGTAACTCACCATCGAGCCTTATCCCAACTACATGAGGTCAGCTTTATGAGTCCCCTCCCAATAAGCATTGGGCATCTCCAACAAATATGAACCACAAAACACTAAACACGACCCCACAATCTATCGTCTCCAAAACGGAAACCACCAGAAAATAAGAAAACGTGAAACCAAAAAAAAAAAACAGAATTTGCTTGACCTGATCAGCAGAGAATTAACAAAGTCCTCGAGCTTGCTAGCAAGCGAAACTAAAAGAGAATAACTGAACCATACTCACAAAAGAAGAAGTATAAAAACAAAGCATAATCAACATACATGTCACAAATTTCTTGTCTCTTAACAACAAAACTAATTAGTCCTCGCCGTTCGCTAACCCCAGAAGGCCCCCACCAAAACATACATCAAAAAACCAAAAAAATCACATAAATGGTAAAAAAAGAAGGGAAATGGTCAGAGAGGAAGAATCAATTCTACTTAAGAAAGCAGAAGCTAAACACGAATCAGTAGAGATAATTATGGGGATTTAGTACGAAAAAATTACAGAATTCCATGCCCCAACTCACACTCTCTAAATCAACTCAACCAATTCGGGAGACCAGAACAAGAACGAACTCCCAACTCCACAAATTCACCACAAGTTAAAGAAAAACCAATACCTGTAATCAATGATTCAATATACCCCCTCTCGATCAAACCATGTAAGCACCAACAAAAAATTGCACCGATATGTACCAAAAAAAGAAGAAAGAAAGAATGGTCTTCAATTTTCGATGAAAAAAAAGCAGAAATTTTAGCAAATATACGAGTAAATAGAAATACCAACCTGAAGAAATTTGCGTTCCTTCTCTTCTCTTTACCTTTTCTCTCTCTCTCTCTGAATAAATGGCAGGAGGCGCGATTGTCAGAGCCGACGCTCTTAGAGAGGAGTCCGTGAAAGCAGCCACGTCAGCAACCTGTTTTTATTGATATCTACACGTCAGCAACCTGTTAATTAATGGGGTGCGAATGCATCGGGTTTTATGAACATATGACCCGAACTCTAAATCAATTTTTGAATGCGGATGTCTAAAACAAGATCGATATGCAATATCTGATTCGGATTTGGATATGCTTAATCTGACTGTTCGGATTCGAATCGAACTGTATGTCCGATTAATTCAGACCCCTTTGCACAATATACGTATAGAAAGCAATGGTAAAAAAGGCTTAAAATGACAAAATAACGCATCCAAATTATCACGAGAAATTCAATTGTTTTTGCGGAAAATAAATAAACTTAACAATTAAAACTAAAACTTTTCTAGACTATATATATATATATATATATATATATATATATATATATATATAAAGAGAGAGAGAGAGAGAGAGAGAGCCTAAAGAAGATCAACATTACAAAATGTTAGAACCCATGAACCCAACAATATAGAAAACAAAACAAAAGCTAAAGAAAAAAGAAACAAGGATCTGCTGGATTAGAAGAAACCACCGATGAGTGAACGTTGTTTAGACGAAAGGAGAAGTCTCTAAGATGCATATGTAGAATCACATATACATCAACCAGGAATTTATGGACAAGATTATTAAGGATGATCGGAATTTGACGAAAAGTAGCGTCATTGCGTGCCATCCAAACAAACCTCAAAGTAGTAAGCAACCATGTCTTCCATATCAGTCTTTACTGCTTGCATCGTCTAATTTCAATAGGGCCCAGGAGCAGATCAAGTGCAAAAGACTCCTCTTTGACAATTACGTCTGGAGATCTCCATGTCCTATTAAATAGGGCTACAAAGATTAGGCAGGACCAGAATAAATAAAAAGTAGTTTCTTCAGTAGATTGACAAAGCACACACCAACTTAGAAACAGAAAGCCCAACTTCTTTAAAAAACTGTGAGTCTGAAACCCTATTATTTAAAATTAACCAAGCCAAGACCCGAGATCTTGGGGAAGGACCCTTACCCCATAATACACACTCAGGGAACCAATCTGCCTCTGGGGGGAGCAACGATCTATACATTTTGTGGGTGTGGCACACACCATTTGGTGCAATCGCCCATTGCAACCACTGATCATAATTTCTCGCATCCCCAATTTGATCTCTGAAGAACGATAAGACTCTCAGCCACATGCTTCGTAAGTGCGAGATCGCCAACCCTCAGGTTCCTTGACGAAAAAGAGATAAATCAGGAGCACTATATTTAGCATGAAGCAAACGAGCACATGGAGAACCTGGTTGATGGGCCATCCAACATTGTTTGGCCACAAGAGCAATACTCCTCTGTCTTGGAGCAACAAAAACACCTAAGTCAGCCATACGCCTAGGTAACACCACCGTTCGCCAACCAACCAATTGGCGCTTACTCTTAAGTTGACACCCAGACCAAAGAAAATCCGCCATCAAACGACAAATATGCTTCTCTACACCCACAAGCATCACGAACATTGACATGAAGAATTCAAGGATAGAAGAAAGAACATATCTGATTAAAGTCAGACGACCATCGATGGATAGATAAGATGCCTGCCATGAAAAAAACTTGTTTTTCACTTTTTGAATAGTTGGAGCCCAAGCAGCGGAAGAGAGGCGCTTCACTTGTAATGGCATGCCCAAATACGTCATCGGCAACTCAGATATTGCGCAATTAAAAATCCGTTGACCCGCTGCAAGCATAAAAGACTCAACATTGAACATAGTAAGAGAGCATTTGCTATCATTTAGGGAAAGCCCAGAAAGAGAAAAAAAGAACTGGAGAATAAGCTTGAATCTAAGCATCTACTGCACGTTTGCTCACCCAAAAATAATCATATCATCAACATAAATAAGAATATGGTCTGAGAAATCTAGAACATCTAGAGGATCTATCAGGCGCTTCTCCGCAACACGCTTGAGCAACACCACGAGACTCTCAGCAATGGCATTGAACAACAAAGGTGAGAGAGGGCAGTCTTGCCTTAATCCATGCCTCAACTTGATCTGGCCACCTCTAATGCTGTTAATCTTAATCATGGTCTGAGCATTAGAGACCAATTCCCTCACCCACCCAGAAAAACGACGACCAATGCCAAAATTGAATAACATTTGAAATAAGAAGGGCCAATGCACAAAATCAAAGGCTTTATGAAAATCTAATTTAAGAGAAAAATAGGGCTGACCACTAAGATGTAAGCAGTGAATGACTTCAAAGGCTAAGATGAATGAATGGTGAATCCTCTTATTGTGGATAAAAGCGAACTGAGAGTTCGAAAAAATTTGGTGAGCTACGACCTTCAACCTATCAACCAACACCTTGGCAATCATCCAATAAAGGGCACTCATAACAGAAATTGGGTGAAACCTAGAGATATCAGTGGCAGCATCATCTTTCAGAATTAAAGAAATAATTACCAAGTGGGTTTGAATAGGCAATCTAGAGTTGCGATAGAACTCATCAAACATGTTAATAACATCAGGCTTCACACAAGACCAAAAAATTCTGAAGAAATCCACATGAAACCCATCAGAACCTGGAGCTTTCCACCCCGACAAACCTTTGATGGCCCTAAAACTCTCATCTTCAGAGAACTTCATTTGCATAATTCTGGCTTGATTGAGAGAGAGAGAGAGAGAGAGAGAGAGAGAGAGAGAGAGAGAGAGAGAGAGAGAGAGAGAGTATCATGCCCGACCTGTATTTGATGGTTTTTTTTTCAAAATTTTGACCATACGGCTATGTTCTGCACGATCGATTCACTAGAAATCAATTCTTGAATCATGCATTTTAGATGAAAAAAAATGGTTTTTGGACAGAAAGTTAAAAAATTATAGACCATTGATTTTGAAACCTTATAAAAATCTATCCACCCATCAGAATCAAATGATCCGAGACCTGATTTCTATGAAAACAAGCACATAGAACACATTTGCAAGGTTAGAATTTTGAAAAAATCTAATTTTTTGAAAAAAATTTCCCATATGGTATGGGTCAAACATAGATGCAGTTGGGTACATTGCCCCCCCCCCCCCCACACACACACATATATATATATATATATATATATATATATATATATATATATATATATATATATATATATATATATATATATATATATATATATAAACTAAAGGTAGCTCTGTCTACTCTAATCTGTGTCTATCGCCACCATACTAGGTTTTTATAAGGTTTGTAAATCCACAGTCAACTTTTTTTATAAATATTCAAGCTTAAAAGTACACATTTTTAAATTGAAAAACACAATCAAAATGTTGTTTCCTAACAAACCAATTATCTAGAGGGTCAGATTTACCAAGAACACCTCAATAAACTCTATTCACTCATGATAGACACCTAACTTTGGTAAGCCTCAACAAGCTGAGATAGAGTCTTCCCCTCTCTCCTCAATCGAAAAGAATGAGAAATAGACAGGGGAAGAACGAGAAAGAGGGAAAGAGAGAGTCTTCCCCTCAACCTATCGGCTCATTTACGGCCCTAGCTGAGTTCGGGCTTGCTTGACTCATTGTGCATCCTTACCCATTGGTATATATATGTGTGTAAGTGAGAGAGAAAGAGTGTGGCGATTATGCTGCCTCCTTTTTTTCATTAGGTCACGTTAGGATCCTTTAAAAATCATAGTTTTAGGTGTTTTAGGCTAGATTTGAACTGTTAGGTGTGTTTATCATTGCTAATTTATTAAGAATCAAGTTTTGTTTCAAATTGATTTGATGTGAAAATGTGAATACTTTATCATTATATCTTTTAAATGTAGACCCCCACCAATTATTATTCAAGGTATCAATGGGGTTTTGAACCTCCAATGACCCAGAGACGTGCACTAACAGCTCCTACCAACCACATGGAGCCCCCATTGGTTTTATCATCAAATTTTCCTACATCAACCATTGATCTTTTTGTCGCTTCCAAATACACATGCATATAAAGATGCTTAATAAGAAACATGTTTTCTATTGAAGAAACAAATAAATACATCTAACGGTTCAAATCTAACATAAAACACCAAAAACTATATTTTTTTGAGGGTCCTAATGTGACCTAACGAAAAGATGGTGCAACACATTCCTCATAGGAAATGAAAACCTACAAAATGGGCACCATGCTAAATGAAATATGATATTGGATTTTTGGTGTTTTTTCAAAATTCTAACCTCATAGATGTGTTCAACATGATTGATTCACTATGAATTGACACTTGGATCATGTATTTTCGTTAAAAAATAGTATTTGATGTCTAAAAAATTTATGAAAATTATGGGCTGTTGATTTTTTAAACGTTATAAAAACTTATTCATGCATATGAATCAAATACTCCAATAAGTGATTTTTATAAAAACAAGCATATAGATCACATTTGTATGGTCAGAATTTTGTTAAAAACACTGAAAAATCAAGAGCATGTTTCATTTAGCACCATGCCCATTTTGTAGGTTTTCATTTACCATTATATATATATATATATATATATATATATATGAAGAGGGATGATCCTACCCCTTTTTTTATTAGGTTATGTTAGGAACTTCTAAAAATTGTACCTTAAAGACTTTTTTGCTTGATGTGAACCGTTAGATGTGTTTATCATTGTTTACTCAAAAGAGAACATGTATTTGATTAAGATTTCATATGCTCATATGTGTATTTTAAATATAAAAAAAAATTAATGGTTGATATTATACTAAATTTTGATAATAAAATATTTATATTTTCACATCAAATTCATTTGAAAGAAAGTTTATCACTTAGTAAATAATCAATGATAAATACATCTAACAGTTTTGGTCGAGTGAAAAATACATAAAAATATGATTGTTAGGTGGTCCTAATATGACCTAACAAATAAGGGGTAAGACCATCTCTCTCTCTCTCTCTCTCTCTCTCTCTCTCTATCTATCTATCTATCTATCTATCTATATATACCGTCCAACCAAAGAAAGGTCCAAAATCTATACATGATGATAATCGATGGTATTCCTTCTCTAACGACCGAGTCTTTCATCGATCAGACTTTACACATTGAATTATTATCATTCATTTAGTGAGAAATATGTTTTGGATTATGAATTTTTCATGTTTAGATGCATTTTTTAAAACGCTAAAAATCAATGTCCCACAATACTTTGTATTGTAAAGTTTAAAATGCATTGAGAGTTGATGATTTTTCATGTTTCAAAAATCATGCCTATATGTTGTAAGGTCTTCGTAAACAACATATTTCTTACTAAATAAATTATAAAGAACAAATATATGAGGTCTGATCGATGAGATGCTCAAGCATTGGAGAAGGAAAGTCATCTGATCATCATTTGGTTGTAGATTTTGGACCTTCCTTTGGTTCGATTTCCTATATATATGAGTAATATTTGGTAATACAACATAAGATACAAACACCATTTTATCCTTTTTTTTATGAAATTGACCTTATAAATGTGATCTAAATGTATTTCTTAGTAAAAATTGGCTCTTAGATTGTCCAATTATGACACATATGTAGGTTTTTATGAGGCTTCAAAAATCAATGGCCTATAATGTATTATACTATCCCAAGTCATAAAATCACGTATTTTAATTAAAAAATTGATCCAAAAGCCAGTTTTCACTATTTTTTAGCATGTTGAATCCATCCATGATGTCGAATTGAATCAATACAACCTGCACCATGGAGATCTAGAGGCATTTGTATGTAATGGTGTCATTACCCCATATATATACATGAGTAGAGAGTAGCTCTGTACATTAGTCCATGCCTACTGCTGCCTACAAGGTTTTTTTTTCATGTTTTTCTCAAATATGACTGAACAAATATGTTGTAAGTGTTTGATTTTATTGAAATGAAATCATGCATCATTCAATTCTGATATGCATGTAGGTTTTTATAAAGTTTGAAAATCAACATTGTAACATTTTATAAATATTATAAATATATAAGGCTTAAAAATCTTTTTTTTATCAAAAAACATAATCCAGGTGTCGTTTCCTAGAAAATTGACTATGTTGAATGCATTTGTGTAGTCGAAATTGAAAAAAACAACTCAAAACCTCTCTTCACTTGGGGTAAGCTGCCATAGACAACCACTCCCTTCTCTCTCTCTTTATATATATATATATATATATATATATGTGTGTGTGTGTGTGTGTGTGTGTGTGTGGAATAATATTTGCTACTCTTGTGGATTTCAAACCCTTTAGTGAAAAACTCTATATTGTTATTTAAATTTTTTTATCATGATCTACATATTTAGTTTAGTAAAAAACAATCCTTGGATCACATTTTTTTTCTAACATGCATAGTAGATACCTACAATGCTTGCTTTGAAACTTTAACTATCAAAAAATTGTACATTTTCAAAAAAACATAATCCAAGGGTTGATTTCTATTATTTAGACATGTTGAATACATCTATAGGGTTAAATTTGGTAAAACAACCTCCGACTATGAGCTTCAACTAAGGGATTTGGAACTCACAAGTGTGTGTGTGTGTGTGTGTATATATATATATATATATATATATATATATATAATGATTGCACCATACTTGCAAAATGATGCACTTTCCAAAATACCTAGCAATTTGACAAAATCCCTCACATATCTAAAAGCGTCGATACCTTACTTTTTTAAAACATTTTTTGCAATACCCCAAAATTTCTAACTTGTAAAATTTAGTAAAAATTTAAAATTTTGTAATTAATTCTTTTTTAGAGTTAAAATGATAGTTGAGCAGAATATTTGTTTGAAAAGTTTAAGTTAAAGAACCCTGAGCAGGTTACAAGCGAAATATCCAGCAAATGGATTGGGTTCCCAAATTCTCGAATTTGGGCCTGTATATCCAACAGGTTACAATCATTCAAAACTATAAATATTCAAACCAAAGATTTAAATAGAAATAGTTTTATACAAAAAGTTTACATACAAAATGTCAAAATATGCTCAGGAGCGAATAACAGAGAAAATTGATTCTTGACATCGCCGCGTCATTACGCTATCACCTGTAGTAGCTATCTACTCGTCACCTAGATCCCATAAAAAATATGGGACTCATGAAAGCTTGGTAGGTACAGAGATATTACACGGTTGTACAAAACTACTACAAGTATTAAGCGCATGCAACTAAATGATCTGCGAATTTGTATAAGTGGAGTATCGTTTCTATTTTGATTAGCAATGTGAATATTAGGACTTTGTTTCAATATTAACCTACATGTGGGTACTCACAGAACAAAATCATGAATACATACTGAAATCATTTGGGGGTTTATTATTTCATGTAAATTAATACCTTGAATGATTAGCTGAATCCGATCTAAAGGGAATGGTATAACTACTGAGAGAGAATTCTCTAGAGGCCAAAAAAATTGAGGATGCATCTTAACTTCTTTAGAAGTTGTGGGATCTACCACCTAGGATAATAATTTATCGCATTATCACCTAACTCCAATGACTAAAGACACTGAGTTATTTCTATTCGTGGAGCGTAGTTGTTAACAACTTGTCCATCGGAGATTGTATCTCCTATCATCTCCAAATAGGCATTATGGGTGAATGGGTTATTGAGTCCTCGATTATTAAGGGGTTTTACTACATTGGTATATGCCTCGTTTGGGTAGGCATCATCTACCCGTTTTGAGTAGGTTTTCAATTTCATTATTATTGTAACTCATTCACCATGCTTTGGTCTTGAAATTGATCGAGCATCTTGCTTGTGAAGGCGAACCTCGAATTTACATGTGATTTTTCCATGAGATGGTGTATTGTTGCACTGCGAGGTTTTCCATAAACCTTGACTCGTTCATCAATGTACGGACATGTCTCATATGTCTTATAGTATACAATGATTATAATCAACCCAGTTTTAAGAAAAGATTAAATGCTTTTGTTTTTTAAAACCAACAAGAGTATTCTAGGAGATTATCACTGCCAAAATGATATCCTGATCCTCAAGTCGAGGTAGATCTAGGTTATTCCCAGATGCATATCAAAAAACTTGATGTACGTGTGATTGGAGTCTACGTAATCGAAGTTCTGTATTTTGCTTGTTCAAAAAATAGATTTGATTCTGTATTTTTGAAACATATTGAACTTATTCTTTTTCTAACAATCGTTTAATGTTTGAACCACGCAGAGTTATTGTTATCATCGCAAAAATTTTCCCCCTCTCTCTACGAGAGAGAGAGAACGATTCTGCGAGTCAAACTCGACCAAAGTTTTGAAAATGGTTTTGAAAATAACTCGCCTCCGTTTTGAAAATTTGCGAGAAAATTCCGTGAAATGGGATCCGCCTGTCGGCACGAGGTTCAACCGTTCCTGTCGCCTTTACCAAGGATCAAATGTGTGCATTGACTAAGTTAAATTATCTAAATCATGCTCTATTTTCCTAGAATGCACAGAGAATCAGGCATGTGCTATGGAATTTTGAAAAGATGCAAGTTTTGAAAAATATGATGTTTGCCTTGCAAAATTGAGATGTACTTGGAAAATAATTGGAAAAGTGCTTGAAAATGGAATTCCTGAGAAAATCTTTGAATTTCATTGGAAACCAGAAATTTACATTGGAAAATGAATCTTGAATGAGAAATGGATTCTCAGGAAAACTTGAACTTTGAGAAAATCGATTTTGAGATTTGGAATTGCTTTTTCTGAGAAAATCGATTTCTAAAATGGATTTGAGAATTCTGGGAAAACCAGTTTTCAGAAATAATTCAAAGTTTTGAGAAAATCGATTTTGGGATTTGAAAATGAAATTGATAATGTGAAAATCTTGAAAAATCATGGTTTTGAACTTGGGAAATACTTTGAAATCTCATTTGAAAATTCAGAGTTCTGAGAAAATCAAATCCTGGGAAAGACTTAGAATTTTTTGGGAAAACTGATTTTTCAGAAATAGAATTGGAAAATGAATTTGAAAATAATGCAAATTGAATGAATGAATCTGAAAGAGAATTCTTTGAGAAATTGGGAAAATTCTTTTGAATTTTGGAGAAATACAGTGCATTTTTTAAGTTAGCCTAAGAGTGTAGGTTGAATGTGGCTAATACGAAGATCATAAATCTAGGTTTCATTCGTATTTTGAATATGGCCAAAAATACAAACTCCACCAAGTTTATAAAC
The DNA here is from genome assembly GCF_984573655.1 of Nuphar pumila. Taxonomy (NCBI): domain Eukaryota; kingdom Viridiplantae; phylum Streptophyta; class Magnoliopsida; order Nymphaeales; family Nymphaeaceae; genus Nuphar; species Nuphar pumila. The sequence continues at coordinate 47,303,485 of NC_143263.1, read as the reverse complement.
TCTATAAGAGCTTGTGCATGTGTCATTCATGTCAACCATAGTGATTTTGAAAAATGTGCATATGCATCATACATCAGATATTGGAAATTGCAGAAATTAAACTATATGCAATGCAGTCCTATCCTAAGCTGAAAAGTAACTCTTATTCCAAATATTATATTGCTTTTTACATTGAATTGAGTAAAGAAAAGAAATAAAATAACTAAATCTTCTTCTTGAATGTTCCTGTAAAACTAGAAAACAATGTTAGCACAGAAATGTAGGTTTTTATGAATTTATCTAAAAATATTGGAAATTATCAAATATTATTCAGATATAAACCCAAATTCATACCCCCTTTGATATAAACATGAGAAATAAGGAATAAAATTTGAAAATAAACTTGGAAATTCGAAATTTGGGTCAAAATGACAAAAATGCCCCTGATGACCTTGAAATCAGGGTTTTCTGAAAGATTTTTTTTTAAATTTTGAAAATTTGAAAATCAAATGAAATAAAATCAAACATAATATGATGAAATATGATGATATGCATGAAAATTTGTAAAATTGAAGTTTGGAATTTCGAAATTTAGGTCAAAATAACCAAAATGCCCCTGATAACAAGACTATGGCTTTGAAACCAGGGTTTTCTGAAATAAATTTTGCAAAAATGAGAAATTGAAATGCAAATGATATTGAAATTAACCCTAAGATGACATGACATGCTTATTTACATGATAAAAACCTTAAAATGGTAAAAATATCACAAAATATCAAATTTGACTCGATTTTCGCCTAATTTTCTCCTCTGAATTTTAAAATAAACTAACATATAAAGCAAATTAACTTGGAATTGAGCCAAATTTGGCATGGACACCTAGACTAACCCTAAAAATAGAATTAAGTTCAGAAATCTATTTTTTTGTTATTTTTTTAATGTGGAAAATAACTAAAAATACTGAAAAATCAAGATTGTGCCTAAAATGCTTATTCTAAATGGGATTTCAGATATTACACTTCCATAAAAATTTCCCAAATTTTATGGGGTGACAGAGGACAGTTAGGAAAAGATTTTTTCTATTTACAGATTTTGGTTTTGACCTATGGTCAGAGATTGACAGCTCCGACAAGTCGGATCGGAATCCGACGACTCTAGGATTTAGGGTAGACAGACAGATTTTGGGAAAAACTATAGTAAAAATAGAAAACTGATGAGAAAATAGCTAAAATTATGGAAAAATGTCTTTAACAAACAAAGAAAGATTTTCTCTTTTTACAGTTTTAAGATTCGTGTTATGGTTTGAAAATGAGCAAACGATTATCAGAGACCTGGATCTGTGAAATTCTCAGGCATGGGAATCTGATAGACAGGGAAGATAATTTCAGGAAAAATACCTAGATTATTCTAAAAAATCCCAAATTTTGGTAAACGACAGTGGGAAGGGTTAGGAATAACTTACATGTTGGAAGCTTTGACAGACAACTTATGGGTTGGACGGACACGGTCGGTCTAGACCCTGACAAGGAAAAAGTAAGATTTTCCCAGAGGGCTGGAAAAACCAATTTTTAGCAGAACCTAAATCTCACTGGAAAATTCTAAAAATTTACTGGGAAACAGTAAGTTACTACAAAAACTCATGGTATTTTTTTTAGGGAAATTCAGATCGTCCATATAGGAGATCCCGAAGGTTTTTGTCTGCTAAAACAGAAATTAAAATTTTCCTGGGGATTAAAATCTAGTTTAGGACTCGATTTATTTAATGGGGTTGCAAAACCCAAATGTACTCAAGTTTTTGGCAAAAAATCACAGACAAATAATCACAACTATCATAAAGTTTTCAAGATTTGTGAACGAAAAATTTTACATGAAATAATAATTGGACTACACACACAAATCAAAATATATGCTATCAATGATATTTTAATGAAACTATACTAAATAGCATAAAACGATGAAATAAACTGAATGTAATAGAAAGAAAAACATGAAATCCATCTAAAACTAAGAATAAAATTAGAAAAAGATTAGGGGGATACATACTCATTAATGTTTGCTATTAAAAGGAGGGATTCTATCCACCGAATGGATGAATCGCCTCTCTTGTATAGCATTGACATGAAAGAGCTTGTCAAAATAAAATAAAATAAAATAAAAAAATCAGTAACGTAAGGGAACGTGTGGGCTCACCTTGGGTTTTAAGGAGGGCTGAAGGTAGTGCGGCTCGTTGTAGATGGTAGAGTTGATACCCTTGTTAATGATGACTGCACCCGGGAAAGGGCTGCAATGGAGGGCTACACGGCTGAAGATGGCTTGTTGTTGAAGGTGTTGAAGGAGATAGGCTGAAGCAGGCAACTGCTTCGTCTTGCTAGAGATCTTGAAGGTTGCAGTGAATGTACTGGAGGTGTTGGAGGCTGCAGGTGGCTGTACTGGTGGAAGGAGATGGCTTGGACTAGTCAGCTACTTGGAAGAAGCTGGTAATGGCTGCAACCAAAGAGAGGAAGAGCACCCTGTTGGGGGGTAGAGGATGCCGCTTCCAGGTTGAAGGAGATGCAATGGCTGAAACCAAAGTTGAAGGGGCTGCTGTGTTGAGGAGATGAAGAGAAAGAGGGAGAAATAGAGAGACAAGAAAGGGAGAGGAGATGGGAACCCGTCTAATGCTCTTCCCTTTTTTCTTCTTTTTTTGACCAAAAACTTAGGTCTTAATGAATTAGGGTTAAGGTTTTTAATGAGAGACTAATGAAAAGGAAAGGAAAGAACGTAAATGGGCTAGACCAAGGAGGGAAAGGAAGGAAGGGAAAAAAGGAAGGAAAGAAAGAAAGAAAGGAAGAAAAGAAAGAAAGAAGGAAAAGAAGAAAGGAAAGGAAAAAAAGAAGAAGAAGCAAAGGAGAGGAAGAAAGAAAGGAAAGAAAGAGGAAGAGAGAAAGGGCTGGTTGACCCCTCTTGTGGGTCCCACCTCTTCTTTAAAATAAAATAAAATAAATAAAATAAAAAGAAAACAAAAGAAAACAAAGAAAGAAAAGATATATATATATATATATATTTTAAAAAAAATAAAATAAAAATGTAATTGTACATGAATGAAAGTGGGTTCACTTTCCAAATTTGAAATTTATTTCAAGGATCATAGGGGTAGAATAATCTTTTTAGAAAGATTTCTGATGAAATGAGCCATTTTTGGCAGTTTTGAAACGAGCTCAGAATTTGAAGTTCAATACCCTGTTGCGAAGCAAATCCAGTGTGAAATTTGAAAATTTGAGTTTGAAAGAAATCTAAATTGTTTTTCTCGAGAAAATATTTCTAAATTTAAAATCCTGGGAGAAAAAATGTCAATTTTGGAAACCCAGGGTTTGAAATTGATTTATGAAAACTTTTAAAACTCAATTTGGATTGAAATTTATAAAACTGGAGTTCTGGACTTCGAAAATGAAATGAAATGTGATGAAATGCTGAGAAATGATATAAAATGATGGGAAATGACACGAAATGCTATGCAAAATGCCGACCCTGAATGAAAAAATTGGATATTAGACCCTGATTGGCACTTATACCTGTTCAAAAAGTGTTAAAATTGATAAAATTTGTGAAATGATTCAAGAAATGGTTTTCGGGCTCTACCGGGCCAGCGTGACACTGAAAATTAGAGTTTGAGCTGGATTCAACTAAAATGAACTTGATTAAGCTGGGTTTTAGAGTTTTAGAACTCAACTGGACTGACAAGACACTAACTCAACTGACCTTTCTGACTAAATTTTCAAGAAAAACTGCCATTTTTAGAGAAATGGTACGAAATGGTCACCGAAGTGAAGTGAATTACGAATCTGAGCTGGGTTTGAGCTGCAACAAAGATCAATAATACTTACATGAACTAAAATCGAAGCTCGAACACTAGCTTAACTGACTGAACTCAGTTCAATTTCAGCTGAATGAGCTGAAACAGACTAAAATGGGCTCCTAGACACTTGGAAATGGTTTGAACTGAAACCGAAGCACTTGAACTCCTGGTAAGCTCAAGCTAGACTTTGGGGAATATGATTGACCAAGAATTACTGTCTCGGAGACAATTGGCTTAGATTTGAGTGAGAAATGATCCCATTTTGGCAAGAATGGTCAGAAATGAAAATGACATGTTTATTGTGAGCTCAGGTGAGCTTGAAATGACTGATATTCTAACTGTTCTGAACTGACCAACGAGCTTGGTTGACTCCGACTGACTGAGGTCCGGGATGACCTAGGGGTAAAATGGTATTTTTCCTAATGAAAATGGGTAAAGTGGTGATTTTCTGAAACAGACTCAAGGTTTGACTCCTACACTGACCTAACAGGGTTGGCACTGCACGAGGAGGGTTGTCTGAGCATGGATAAGAAAAATTTGGGGTGTTTACAATTATTCTTTCGTAATGTTCAATAACTGAGAATTAATGTCAGATGCATGCGAGCATAAAATCTTGCATACGTGGTTTTTAGAAAGAGAATTAAATCACTTGTATCCACATTAAAGTGTGTGTAAGTAAGTAAATCATGCATAATTTAATAAAGCAAGCATACGCAAAACTACACACATAAATAGATGCACGCATAATTTAAAGAAAGCGATGCTCGCATAAATGTCATCATAAATAAATGTGTGCATGATTTAAATAAAGCAAGCATATGAAAAATTGTGTACGTAAATTAATGCATGCGTAATTTAAGAAAGTCACAATCACATAAATGTGATCATAAATAAATGCACGTGTGATTTAAATAAAGCAAGAATACACAAAAATGCATACTAAAATAAATCATACATATACACGTATATATATATGACATAAATAAAAAATACTTATATTAAGAATGCACAACCATGGTCATCACATGTATTTTCTCTATCTCGAAAAAGTGTGATATTTGGCGGTCCGAGTGTAGGCGACAGTTTGCCCATGCCTCATTATTCATGTCAGAGGTATGGGAATGCGTGACAGTGCATGCTTATAGCACTCGAACAGGGTTTGTGAAACTACGGTAAGAGAATTGGTTAAAAACATAGTTTTGGCAGAGGTGGAAACTACGACGGCCACGAGGTTGAACCCGAACTGAGTTCAAGTCGACAAGACCAAGCTGGGCTTGTCTTGGCAAACCCGAGTTGGCTTGGTTTGGAACGAACCGAGTTGGCTCGGTTAGAAGTGAATCAAGCTAGGCTCGACTGCCATTGAACCAAACCGGCTCAATGGGGGCTCAAACCAAGTCAAGCTCGGTTGGAGTTAGCGGGCTTGGTTAGAGGGGTTTAATCGAGTTTTGGCTTTGTTTTAGCCAAGTCGACTAGGTGAAATCGCAAGAGGGAGTGCACGGTTTGGCTATGGTTCAATCGAGTCGGGCTCTGTTGAGCTCGAGTCAAGTTCCAAAAAATAATTAAGGAAAGTGCACGACTTGGCTAGGGCTCAACTGATTCAGGCTCGATTGAGCTTGAGCCAAGCTTGAAAACCAAGATAGAGGGAGTGTGGCTTGGCTAGGGCTCAGTTGAGCTTGAGCCGAGCTTAAAAAGGGGGCTTGGCTCGACTGAGGTTATGGTTGGCCTTAGGCACACTAAGGGTGGTTGGTGGGAGCTCGACTGAGTCGAGCTCATCCCTCCACCAACCCAGATAGTACCCTGAGCACAGGGTGGCGTGGGTCACCCTGGCTCAGGGTGGCTCGACTAAGACAACAACAACCGTGGTTGCTACTATAGTGGATTGCTAAAAAAATAGAGCTATGCTCCTTCCGAGCACAGGCGTAGAGGTGGCAAAAAAAAAGGTAGAAGAATAGGAGGGAAGAAGAAGAAGACGTGGAAGGTGGCAGAGGGCGACAAAGGCACCCCTCTCTTGGGTGGCCTCTGGCCAAGCACGGTAGAAGCAGCAGCTGTTGCCACCGACTTCCAGGGAAGCAGCAAAAGACAACGGAAGGGAGGGGGTAGGCCTCACCTCTGCGGCTGGGTGGAGGCCTTCGGCAGGTGGGGTGGCAGCGTACGCAGGAAAGAAGAGAGAGAGAGAGAGAGAGAGAGAGAGAGAGAGAGAGAGAGAGAGAGAGAGAGAGAGATTGAGGTGGGGTGGTGGAGAGGGCGTTGCATGTTCTCCCCGAAACACACACTGTAGCTATAGTGCATGTTTCGGGGTCCCGACTGAGCGCTACGTCGGGTGTACAGGTGCATCGTACACTTGCCTGCGGGATGTACATAGGTGTACGGTGCACACATACACCCGACTGAGTGCCACGCAGTGCTCAGTCGGGACCCCGGAACATGCACTGTAGCTACAGTGCATGTTCGGGGGGGGGGGGGGGGGGAGGGGGGGCATATAACCTGCCCTCGGGGTGGTGTGTAGGGTGTTTTTAAAAACGCACGGAGAGAGAAGGGGTTTTTATAACCTCCTGCGTGTGGCAGTGGGGTTTGGGTTGGATTCCGTTGGATCCAACCTCAAACCTAAAACACTTAAAAAGTGTGGGTATATATATATATATTGGATTTTGTTTTGAATTGGGTTGGGTCCATTTGGATCTAACTCAATCTATTATATTATATATATATATATTATGTGATTTGGTTTTAAATTTTAAATCCAAATCCAATCCAAACCTTATTCTCAAGTCTAAATCCAAGGCATATGGATTTGGATTGAGATTGGATTGGGTTCATTTTGGATCCAATTTCAATTCTATGAGTTTAAAACATTACAATAATATGGTTTATTGGGTTGGGTCTAAATGGATCAGATGCCTATGTTAATTAAAATAAGACCCACCTTGGGTCTTATTTGAATCTTGGATCCAAATTGATATTTATCCATAAATATATTATGTATATATATACATTTGTTTAATTATTTTAAAGTTGGTTCCTCTATTTGGATCCAATTCTAAACCCAATCAGTTTAACAATTTGGTTCACTCTTAGATCCAACTTATTTTAAGATTGGACCCATCTAATGGACCCGGACCTAAGTCTTAAGGTTTTGAGAAGTCCGGATCTCTTTCAAGATCCAACTCGAAACTATTCTAAACTTGGGCCGGGTCCAGTGAATAGATCTGAGCTCTCCTTATAGTGTTTTACAATTCTAATCACTTTTTGGATCCAAACTCATTTAACTAGAAGATCCATTGGATCCCAAGCATCTCAATTGCATATTTTGAATTGGGTTTCATGGGGTCAATCATTTTGGATTCCCTATTGAGATCCAAATACAAAGATGTTTAAAAAGCTCATAACTGTTAAATAACTTAATAAAATTCCAAAAATCTCATTGATAATTAAGTATCGATGAATTACTTATGAAAATAATGGGATAATCCTTTATTATTTCTGAAAAATACAAAAAATTTGTGGACTTTACATTTTTTCCTTCGCACATAAGAATTTACTAAGGATTAAGAGATATATAGGTACGTTGTAGGAAGTTCACAACCTTTTAATAAAAAGGAAATTCTGAGAACATCCACAAATACAGTATGCCATTCAAAAATATAGCACAACATTCATGAATATAACCTGCATACTTCACTTAAGTAAATACCCCTCCAGGAGCTTCGCTAATGTGTGTCATTCGCAGTCTCCTATTGTGAATGTTTCTGATATTCACACTCTCATGAGACCTCCACAAATACAGTATGACCTTTGCGAGTATAACTTATGAACCTCTTTTAAGTAAATACACCTCGAAGAGGTTCACAAATGTCTGATGACATTCGCAAATACCTATTGGGAATGTCCCCAACATTTTCACTTTGATGAGACCTCCTCAAATATAATATGATCTTCGCGAATATAACATATGAACTTCCTTTAACTAGAAACACCTCGAGGATGTCCACAAATGTCTGCTGACATTCGCAAATACTTGTTATGAATGTCCCTGACTTTCACATGCTTATTGATTCATATATAAAGTCATTGCAGCTTTTTTTCATTTTTTTTTCTCTTTAGAACTTTGACCATTTTCCCTCTCCCCCTCTCCCCTTTACGGTGATTCTTGTGAAATCATCTTGCAGCATTTCATGATCACACTAATTGGAGATCTATAGTGGTCTAAAAAAATAATAGCTTTAAGGATTTTGTAGCTTTAATGTCTCATAAAATCGAAGATGCGAAAGAGTTATTGAGCCTCTAGTATAGTTATTCTTCAAACGTAGACACCAAGTATGTGTTTGTATATTTGTTAAGAATTATTTGCTTCTATGTATTTATTGAGAGTTTTTCTATAAACTGCTCTAATGTTTTGTCTTTTGTGTATCTTATGTCTTTCTTAATATACCAATTAAAGAAAAATGTGGCAGCAGAAAAGGAATCAAACCTTAAACTGAAGCAATGGTCTAATTAGTGTAAGATGTATAATGAAACAAGTTATGTGTGTATATAATTAGTGGTATTACATGTGCGTGTTTACATTCCATTGCAATTGGCCATTAAACAAGTTAGTTATAACCTACCACGTGGACGTGAAGTTGTAGAGTTGTCTTGCATGATTTCTTCATGGACTTTTTATTGGCCAATGATGTATTTAAATGTTTGTTTGTTTGTTACGTTTATATATAGACTCATTTGAATATAACATTGATGTATCACATATGACAATTATGTTGCATCTGTATAAATTCATAAAGACTTATTGAAAATCGCAATCTTGACATGGTAATAGAAAAATAACAAACAAAAACCAATTTATCTTACCTCATATTTCTCGGTAAGTATCCAAAGTTACAGTCATCTTGTTTTTTTATCGGCTAAGAGAAACTGCAATATCCTTGATTTTTTTTAATCTTATGCATCGACATTTCTTATTTTCTATTTATTTATTTATTTTATGATGCATTTCACTAGAATTGGCTTTTTGAGTGGGGCGACCCATATGGGAATCAAATTTGGACTCAAATCCAAGTCCAATTAACTCATATGGCACTTTTATTTATATATGCTATTTAATAAGGGTATTTTTAGAAAATGATAGACTTGTAGCTTTTCTATAGGCTAAGGGTATTTTGGGCATCTAAAATCTTATTTTTGGTTATAGATTGGGCTGGAGTGTGGGTGTCAACGGGTCAGGTTTGGTTCGAACCCAGGTGGAACCAGACCTAGCACCAATTTTTAGGTATGATATCGGGTACAAACCTGAGCCTAATCGGACCCACCATAAGAGAAACCATACCCAGACTCGATAAAAACTACATGAACTAGACCCGGGCCATGCCCGGTAAATATATTTTTTTATCATTGTTACATTAAAGAATTGTGGGTCTTAATCAGAACTCAGATCGGGCCCAGGCCTGGTATAAAATTTCATAAACTATACATGGGTCCATGTATTAATCGAACCTTCAGGTCTGGACCCGAGTCTTAATTGAGTCTTCTTATTTATCACCATACCTGGACCCTATAGGGTTTTGTTTGAATCAGGTATGAGTAAACATGACCTGTTGACATCTCTAGGTTGGAGGGGTATTTTTGTCCATGTGTTTAGCCTTATGACAAGGGAGGGCACCACTTGGCAGCCCACCCTTGTCCCTATTGAACCCCATTGCCACCCCCTCTTACACCCATCATCACCCCTCTCACCCTACACTCAACCTCTTCCCTCCCTGTTGGACCCCCCTCTTACACACTTCATCATGACCCACTCTCACCCACATTCCATCTCACTCCCACACTCCCTTTATGCCCCCCTTCCCCTTCTTATCCCTTAACTTCTCTCACTCTCACTTCTTTCTCACTCTTATCTCTCTCACTCTCTTCACACTCTCACCTCACACCCCCCCCCCTCTCCTCACACTCGTGCCTCTCTCTTTGCTCTCTCCCTTTCTCTTTACGGTTTTCTACTCCCTCTCTCTCTCGGTTTTCTTGTTGGAAGTGGCTGGCGATTTTTGGAGGCTGCAGCCATTTTGATGGTTGAACATGTTTTTTGGCATTTTTAAAATCTCTAGTTATTTTTATTTGGTTTTCTAGCGCATTAGAAGTATGATTTCTTGAAGATTTTGCTAGATTCTAATAGGTATAGGACTGATTTTTGTAGTTTTCAGCTTTTGCTTTTCTTATACATGCTTAAGTTGAAATCGTGAATGGTTTCTTGACTGCTCATGTTGCACATTTTTCATGGGTTTTACGTATGCATTAGAGATGAAATACATGTTATTTTTTAGGACTGTATGCTGCAAAAAAAAATCATGTTTTAAAGTATGTTAAGTATATGTTTATGTACCATGATGTTATGGACTGTTTTATGATAAATTTTAACATGTTATATATATATATATATATATACCATGATTATGTCTTAAATTTTGTATTGTTTTATGCTTAATTTCAACATGTTAAATAAATGTATATATAATATGATTATGTCCTACAAATCTGGATTGTTTTATGCTTAATTTTAACACATTAAATACATGTAAATGTACCATGATTATGTCTTAAAAATCTCGATTGTTTTATACTTAATTTCAATATGTTAAATATATGTTTATGTATCATGATTTTGTCTTTAAAAGTTGAACTGTTTTATGATAAATTTTAGCATGTTAAATATATGTATATGTGCCATGATTTTATCTTAAAAATTTTGGGTTGTTTTATGTTTAATTTATGTAAAGAACCATGTTATATGTAGCATAAATTTAAACTATATGAGTTGTTTCATATATGTTTTATATTAATAATTGATGTAAAGTATGGTCTTAAAAATCAGTTTACACGATGATGCAATTAATGTATTGGAATCATGTTGTGACATGTGGATGCATAGCACAAATTATGGGAAATTGTCCCTAGTGTTAATTGAATTTAGGTATTGACCTGTATGGAACATATCTGTAATATCACGTATTTTCATACTTAGTCATTTTCTGGTTATAGTCACTAGCATGCATGCTTATGCATTGGAAAAGCATATGACATGTAATGAATGCATTGACATATTCCTAATGATTTTTGCATATGAATGCATAGATGATCAAAGTGAATCATCATGGGCAGTGGAATGCCTTGAGCTGGTATGCTCCTTGCTTTACTTATTTATGCATTTCAAAAGTCATATTGGCTATTGCGGTTTTAATTGTACTGTTCTGCATTGTTTCACGGGTTGGAGTCCCGGAATAAGCCTCCCATTTGAAAATATGAATTTGTGATATTAATTTGGCATGACTGCTGCTAAAATCTTCTGAAAAACATACATTCTGTCTGGTCGACTGATAAAAGCATTAGTCGACTGCTGCTAAATTTTCAGAAAACACATGTTCTGTCCAGTCGACTGATAAAACCATTAGTCAACTGCTGCTAATTTTCCATAAAACAGACATTCTGTCCAGTCGACTGATAAAACCTTCGGTCGAATAATTTGACAAAAATGACTTTTTAGAAAATATGGCGCGAAAGGATTAGTCGATCGGTGAGTCTATTGGTCGACTAATAAACACGAAAATTTAAGAAAAGAGTTTTCTAAAAAGATTTTCATGAGGGGTTCTTTTAGAAAAGTTTTTCTAAAGACTTTTTAGGTAAAATGCAACCTAAATATGCACTCTAAGTAAGGCTCTTACAAGAATCTAAGACTTTTAATGAATTTAACATTTGCACACTAGTCTTCAAAGATTCGTCATCAAATTCTTCAATGTCTTCATTGCCTTAGCTGCAATGCAGTTGATTTCACTTGCTCATCATCAAAACCTTGTACTTGAAGTATCATGTACGACTTCATTGTCGTAACAAATTCAACCATGCTAAAATCGACTTGCCTATGCAAGTCTCTTTGCATTTATTCATACTTCATCTTATTCAAGAATCAGGTTTTTGAGTGATTATGAAATTCGTGTTTCTGTTGACTGGAAATCAAATTTTTGGCTAAGTTGAAACCAGACATCTGGTATGATATGGAGATACATGCTTTGCTATTGTGCAAAGACTTAGATTCACTATATCACCTTGCTATGCTGTTTTAGTGATTTATTGGCTCGCAATTACCAAAGCCAATCTGTTGTGTACTATCAATATGAGTGGCCATTTTGCAGGGACCAATTTGTTGATCAAGTTGCTGTGATTTTTTGCTACCTTCTTCATTACTTCACCTCATAACATCTGTATGTTCACAGCATATCTACCATTCCCTACTCACAATGATTCCCACTCTCTGCACTCCACTATTGCAACACCTACTACACAACATCTTCACTCTCTTGACCACTTGAATCACCTGTGTATTCATCCCAGCACACCATGCTGATGATGCATTAATTATGCATAAATATAATATATTTTTATTATATAAATGCATTATTTATAGGTTTATAACCCACACTTAGATGCATTTAGATATCATTGAGCTACAATTCAAATTTCATTTGAATCAGACTTAAAATGAGAGAGATATCACATTTTTAGTGAAACGGGTCGAACCTTGGGGCAAATTGGGTCAAGATCCGATCCAAACGGCCCATTTGGGCCATGGATCAACGCAAGACATACCAAATCCACCCCACATCAGACCCAAACCCGATTTTGAAAAGATTTGCTAAAACCCCTCTCTAAAAAGGCGCCTAGCCATTCTTCTGATTTTAATCCTTATTTTGGAATTAACCAAAATATGATTTTAGGCTTTAAAAACAGAGCTCAAACCCTAATACGGGGTTCTTGCTTGGGAATTTGCACCGACCAGCCTTGTGCCCTCTCCTCCATCGTATTCTCCAACTCCCCTTCTTCTTCTCTTCCGTTTGCTTGTTTCTTCCTTTTGTTCCTGAGTGATTTCATTCCCTCTTCTTCGATATCCCCCCTTTCTTCTCCATGCCTTCTTCATACTCCCACTTCTCTTGTTCTTCAACCTCCCTAACTTTTGACTGTTGTGTTTTGCAGGTGTAGCAACACGAAGAAGGTGCTTCTTCTAGCGGTGTGACATCCACAACTTCTGGAAGTCCGACCCTCCTTACCGGATTCTCTCCCACCCGAGCAACACTCGGATTGCCTTCCATCAAATCGGCACACTTCTAGGTTGCAGCACTGCGTAACACATTACAACATCATCTACAACACCCTGGTTGGCGTAATCTCCTTGGCATTAGCCGCTCCCCACTACCCCTCCACTCATCGGACATCTCCACGCACGTTATGTCTTCCTATCTTCTTCTTCTAGTTAAAACCAAGTAGTAGCGAATGGTGTTATTTTGTTTCCTTTATAGATTGGTGTTTTTTTTTCGTCAGCCTTAGCATAAATTTATGCTTACACCAGCATCTAAGATCGAGTGTAAGATTCAAATTAGTAAGATAATCTCATTGCTTGAAGTTTGATTTTAGTAGTTTTAACTTGTGTGCTAGAATCGGCTAGAATCCTTCTAGCCGGTTTTTATAGTTTTGTTTTGAAGCATCATAATGCATATTCTGCACATTTCAGTATAGAGTATGTTTGCATTTTATTTTAGATTAACTGCGTTTTGATATTTCTGTCCCTTTGAGTCAAGCTTCATTGGAAATATCTTATCACTATAATGATTCAAATCGGATGGGAATCTTCTAGCCGATTGGGATAATTTAGCATTAGATAGTCATTTTGGATTATTCTGAGTAATTAGCACAGTTCTGAGCGTTTAGCAGTAGGTTAATGGTTATAGTTACTTTGTGTTGTAGTTAAATTTCAATTCTAATCATCATAGCAATTTCTCCCAATTGCTAAAAATCGAGTGGAATGCTTCCACTCGATTTAGGCGGTGGGTAAGTGAAAACATGTATTGTTTTAGTGATATTGTTGTGTACATCCATATAGTTCCTTGTTGTTGATAGAGTAGTTTTCTTCAGACTTAGCTGTTAGATTGGTATATTTTGCGTTTAGGTATATTCGATAGACTCTATGTCAAAAATCGAGTAGAATTCTTCTACTCGATGTAGGCGGATTAGAGGTAAGTATATAGCTTGTTGATGATTGTGTTTGATTTCTGGGTTAGCAGTAAATTTTCATTAGCCACCTGCTGCTGAGTGAGTTAATTAAATGGTAGTGGTGTTTTACTTGCTGAATGCTGTTCACATATTCATCTAGCCCATATTTCAGCATTACTTTGAAATATTGTCATTCTAGTCGAGTTTCACATTATATAATAGATTAGACTGTTAATTTCTTGTGAGTTTACTGTTACAGCAAGTGGTTCAGTATTATTTGGTTAATATTCCATCTAATATGTTGTGTAGTTAGGCTAGAATAGTCTTTGTTTAGGTGCTTTTGCTTCGTTGCAGCAAGTTTCACTTCTACGCCACAATCGGCTAGAACTTTGTATCTAGTCGAGTTGGCGATTTTGCAAGTGAAGCATTAGCAGTTAGGTCTGTTGTTTTTTGTAACTTAGCGGTACGAGTAGGGTATTAACTAATATTTGCATGTGTTAGTAGCCCCATTAACAGTTTAAACTTAATCTCGTTGTTATTTTGAGCCCCTAGTTATATTTGATTTTCTTGATAGGCCTATCATTGCTTCGTCACAAACTTGTGATGCTTATATCCGGAGTTTCCAGATTGGTATTCATAATTCGTCGGTTGTGTTGGATTTGTGAGTGCGTCAGGAACCCAACATAACCAAATTCAATTCAATCAGACTCCGGATGAGTAGTCCACCATGCATTTTCCATAAGTCTATCAAAATTTAGGGTTTAGGGTGCATGGGGGCATAGTTGTCTTTTTCTATTTTATGCAGTTCTAATTTTGGTTTTTAGTATTCTATTGAGTTTCTACTGTTGGTCCTGAGTAATAGCAGTGTCTGAATAATTAGTTTAGAGATTTAGCTCAGGTAAATTCTCGTTTTTTTCGCATAAATTAGTGTGTTAGTTAAATTTAGTATTAACATAGAATTAGTTTCTTTTAATCGTCGAGTTAGCTTAACTAACTTCATTTTTGTGTTTTGCAGGTGATACCAAGCTGCAGCTCTTCACATATTCCGTAAAGCTTTGGATTCATCCCGTTGTCTCTCTTTTTCATAACTTGTTCAACTTAATTTTCATTATATTATTCTCTGTAATTGAACAAGTTTGATATCAATAAGGTGTAACTGTTCCATTTAATTCGAGTGTATCCTGTTCCCTGTGGATTGATCCGAACTCACCACGAAAGTGGAAAATTCGGTTATTATTACTTGATTGGCGATTTTCCAAACAATTTCAACGATAAAATAATGTTTTAAAAATACCATTGCAAAAATAACCATCACATGCCACTACACTTCACTGCACCTTACACTATCATATTTCCTGCTGCTCCCTCATCTTCCTCTGCATACACACACAACACATCACATTCCTCACTATAACACCTGCACATTACCACTATCATCTGCTACACAAGCCCCATACCTGTATCATCATTATTCCAGCAACCCATTTGTTGTTTCATGTTTCTACCCATGCATATCAATCATTGCATTTTACCACCCTGCAGCTTCACTTTTTCCAAACCTTTGTTGACCATCTCAACGCCTTTCATTGCATATCTCTAGCCACCTCTATACCCTCTTCACCTGTTACCTCCATCTATACCATCCCAGCACATCATACATTGTGCATCTTGTAATTCCTGCACTCCACCATTAGCACCTCACTAAACGCATTGTGTGATATGCCCACAACATACTATTCGATCTCTCATTTTATATCACATGATATACTCACTTACACTCACCATTCGCTACACAACACTGTACTTGTATGTTGCACTTATCAATCACATTTCCCCTATACACCGGCACTTCCAGCCTCACAACACCTCACTGTATATCTACTACACTTTACCCTCCAGCACATCACATACATTTGTTGCACCTCCCATAACACCTTCTCACTGAACATTTCTCAACACTTCACTGCACTTATACTACTTTGCACATGCCTTCACTCCCTACATTTTCTTGCACTTACAGCAACACTGAACACTATATGCTCCCCACTCTCCCATGCATAACAACATTTCTCCACAACATTTTCAAAGCCCACTCACCCAACTCACAACCTGTGCACCCTGCATCACACATAATCTCAACCTGCTGAAGGTAATTGCTTAAGGAAAAAGCTCATTCACATTCATCCGGTATGGTGAAATTTGCTGACATGGCCCGACATTCAAGTCCTTTACAATTTAAGCATTTAGGAAAGGTATAGCCTCTACATGTAGGTGTTATCCACCGTTGTTCATTGGATTCATTAGACTCATTCAAAACATCTCACATACACTCTCATGTATTTACCTTTATTAGCATCAACATTGCATAAGTCCCATTTCATAAATCTCCTCATTGAAAATGAAGGCTTCCTCCTATGCATTTTTCCATTGCATGTATATTCACATAGGCATTTTCTTTCTGCTCAACAAGCTTCTTCTACATACATTTTTATTAGTGTATGCATGTGCACTCTTCATTTGGTACATGTATTATACCTAGGAAAATGTACCTCATGCATACATTAAGTATCATATCTTCATTAATATGAGTCTTTTCATTATAGTTTAGGTATAGTCATATGTATATTGATTCTACCATGATATCTTCCATTTGCTTCTATGTTTTGCCTTTGGCTTGGTATTAACTCAGTTTTTGCAGAAAAAAGGTGGAAAAGGCAGATTTCTTTTTCTCAGAATAGGAATTTTATATTTCAATTCAAAATTGTAATAAGTTGATATTAATGAGATTTTTTTTTTGCTTTTTAGTTTAGAATAGAATGTATGAGCATATAGATCTCATAATTGTCTGTTCCTTCCCATTTTAATTTTACTTTTATTTCAAAAATCCACAACAGTGAAACACGAATGACATGTGCACCTTTCTAATAAGAGATAAATAATTCTAAGTAAATGATTCACATTTATGGCCATAGTCAAAATGTGAACAATACTTTGGATTTTTACCTTTTATGGAATAACACTTGATTTCCCATCATTATTTTTCTAAAAATTCTTTTCCTCCTCTATCACAATTTAAGATATAAATTATCTTGAGATATATTTATGGCCATAGTCATGGATATATTAAAAGATAATTTTATATTTAATCCTATAGAGGCACAAAATCTATTTTATTCTTTATCAGAATTTAAATAAAGATTATATTGCAATACATTTGTGATGATAGTCATGAATATATTATGACTTAATCTCATTTCAATTCTATTAAAGAATGAAATATGCTTTTAAAAGCCTAATCTTTAAATAAATTTCAAAACATTCATCATTTAGGATAGAATTGCATTCTTTTTCAAATTATTTCAAATTATCTTAAAAAATCCAAGTGATTTTGAAATAAACTGTCAAAAACTCAGTTTTTATTTCCTAAATTCAAAATCATTTTTCAAACTCAAATTCATCTTTTGTTTTCAAATCCATTTAGTTTTAAGTTTTATTTCGAATTTCTAATTTCTAATTTCTAATTTCTAATTTTCAGTTTTCATTTCTGAATTTCACATTTTAAATTCCAAATTTCATTCAAATCCTTTATTTCTATTTTACATTTTCGAATTCCTTTTCAAATCTTGAGTTTTAATCTCCATTTTCATTCTAAGTTAAAGTTTTGAAATTCACTTTGAAATTCAAAATCAAGTTTTGAGATTGACTCTGAGTTTCTAAATTAATTTTTTAAATTCAATCCCGATTTCAAGACAAAATTCAAAACCAATGCAAGATTTCCAAATTCAATTCAGTTTTCAAATTCAATTCTGATTTCAAATTTGAAGTCTGAAGTCAAATTCTATTTTCAAAGTTTATTTCTCTGAGATGTCAACTTCTAAATTCATTCTTTGAATTACAAATCCAATTTCAATTTCAGATTTTAGATTCAATTTCAATTTCCAAATTCATTTCCAAGTTCAAGGTTAAAATTAAATCTCAAAACCAATTCAAAGTTTCAATTTGAATTTCTATTCAATCTCCATTTCAAAAACACTATTTCGAATTTCAGTTTCAAATCAATTCCAAATTCAACTCTTATTTTCAATTTCCATTTTTTAAGATTTCACTTTATTTTCCAATCTCATTCTTTTCCAAATTTCATCTAATCTTCCTTCTCCAATTCAAATTCTAATCTCTTTCAATCTTTGATTATTTCAACCTCAGAATTTTCAATTCTCCTTTTTCAAATCTCGATTTCACTTCAAATTCCAAGTTTAGATTCAAATTTCAGTTTTTCAAAACAAGTTCAATTTATGAACCACTTCTTCAAGGATATCTTCCAAACATGTTTCAAAATCACTTGGAAAAATCTAAAATTTCTGAGGCATTTCTCAAAAGCATACATCTTTGCATTTTCATAAGCACAAGCATGATTCAATGTGCATTTTAGGATCTTAGAATAATCATTTAGACAAATTTTAGGCAAGGCAAAAGGCATAAATTCGATCCTTGGTTCAATTACCCCTGGTAAAGGCGCAAGGAACGATTGAACCTCGTACCAACAAGCGAATTCCGTCTCTCCATTTTTCTCGCAAATTTTTAAAAACGGAGGCGAGTTAATTTTTCAAATAAAGGCCAAGTGAGACCTTGCAAAAAGTTTATCTCTTCTTCTTCTTTTCCCCTAAAAAGAAGGAAGAAAGAAAGAGAATATTTTTTTGCAACGATCACTGTCCTCCAACACCTCCTATAGTGCTTTCTTTTGTTTGTTATCTTGTGACTTTTGTTTGGCCTTTGAAAATTTTGTGGTAGTTATCCTTGCTTTCCTTGCCTTTGTTTTGTGTTGTTGTATTTTTTTGCTTTCTTGTCTACTTCTTCACCTTCTTTTGAGCTTCATATTTTTCTTTATATTCTTCAATTTCTCATAGTATTTGATCATACACTTCCTGCACTTTATTGCATCAACTTAAAAAAGATTATGAGCAAACAACTAATTGGCTTACATTGCAAGAATACAACAAAACATAACATATAAACACGTACCTGCATGAAATCAAGTTTTTGTTTCTGCCTAAATATGACATATAGATCAAGACAAATATACTATAATCAATTATGTAACAATCATATACAAAGTCCATGTAAATATACATATTGAGTTTTGACACGTGTAAAGTAATTACTTATTCTCTTTTTTTTTTTCAAAAGGCAAGCTGAGGTTAAGCAGAACCGCACCAACGTACCATTGGGTTTTGAACCTGTAACATCCCACTACAAGGAGACGTTCACTAACAACTCCTACCAACCACACAGAGCACCTATTGATAATTACTTATTCTCTTATTGAAGAATATCTTCCATGAGACATATCATCCAATCAAAGTAAGTGTCGTAACCAAAGCATTCTGTAAAAAATTAACCTATAACCCAACATTAATTCTACCTAATATAAGAGAAAAATAAATATATTATTGAATAAATAATAAGTTTGTATTAGATTTTTGATGTCCTTATTTGTATTTTATGTGGTCCCTATGGAATTATAGAGCATAAACTCTTTTTCATTTATGGTCATCTCCCACAGAACCCAATGTTGATTGCCCTAGTTGAGAAAATTTAAGATATGCAACATAAATCGAGTTTAAGACATAAGCACATATCGTATGTAGTGACATTCGTAAATATAAATATGCAATGTTGTTCAACGAACACCTTGTCACATTCTTAAAAAAGATATGATACATTTTTGGTTCTCCAAGAAAGAATGAGCCACTTCTTTCATATTGGGATATTCGACCATTTGCTATGAACAATGTTAAGCAGTTAGTTTTTGTCATACATGAACACACACTAAAAAATTTTCCATATTTTTTTTTCGAAATACAACGAAAGTCAAAAAACTTTAAATGAAAGCCTTAGAATAAATCCCATAACTACATCGAAAGAGTACATGATATGAGATTTCATTCTTTATCAGAATTATAAAATTTGAAACAGAAATACATCACATCCAAAACAACTTGACACACAGAAGTAGTCATAGATCTAGTTATCCAAAGGTTCTCGAGTCCTGTGCCTTGTGCCATCCGCCACAACTACATAGCTCCTAAAAAATAGTAAAATTTAAAGGAATGAGAAAAGCAACAAATCTCAGTATGATCCTCCTAAAGATGTGACTTGATCCTAGTAAGGGATGAACACAAACTATTCATAGGAAGGGTCGATCCTCAAGTTACAATTCTAAGTCTAATCATGTTCACTCTTTTAACTAGGACCTAGTTAAATTTTGCTCATTCATAATCAAACTTTCATCTAGGTATAGAACTTAGATAAATTCATAACTTATAAAGATGCATGTCTTACCTGGATGCATGAATGATTAAGTGGCATGCTTGCAACTACACACCCTTAGGTTATTATCCTGATCATGCCACGAGGGCACCACTCCCCTGACCACTTTGGGCATCTTGGTTCTCTCAGGGGGTGTTTATTTAACCATTTCATTGTATATTTTAAACCCTTGTGAAAATTACTGAGACACTTGCACTAAGGCCATTGGAATATGGCTTCTACTCCATTCTGTCCCTAGAATGACACCAAGGTCCAGGATTTTCTCCCTCTCCCTATGTGTTGAAGTAATGCAATACTTTAGGCATATAGTCGCAGTTCCACCTTTGCCTCAAGTATCGAAGTCCAAGTCTCTCTAAGCCCCATGGCGGGGAGGCAGGTCTAGATATCTAACTCGATAACGAGATGTCACACAATCCACCATCACCAACCAAAAAGAACTTCTATGGGGCGAGTGCTAACTCATTCGAATTTGACGAGTAAACCTCCTCTCTCGAAGGTAACCAAGACTAGTGTAACTTATTATTAAAATTTGCATGTATCACAATGTGATATTGTAACCACCCTGACTCATACCCTAAAAAGTGCAATTTTTTTTAAAATCAATTATGAAAACATTCACAGAAACTCGCGAGCCTTACAGTTCCATACAACTAGGAAACTTGACAAACCACAAGAGATCTTATACCCAATCTTTTAATCAAAACCCAAACTGAATCAACTTTATTAATTAAGAAATGATAGAGTCATGAGACAAATAAATAAGAACATCAGAGTGCATAAAAGAAAATAAAAAGAAAGAGCCCCGCTGTCCATAGAAGTCTGTCAAACAGTCATGCGATCCCCTCGTAGCTCCTCTCATGAGCAAGTCGCCTTACTAGGCATCTTAGGCTGCAAAAAACACTAAAAGTAGGGTGTCAGAATTTAAGAAATTCTGCATACGAATCTCTCTAATGAAACAAATGAGCTTAAAGAATACAGATATGATTCATGCAATAATTTAAAGGGTCGCTACTATAATACTTTTCATAATTTCATAAGCAGTAAAGATATTCATCATGCAACAGGATGCAATATCATGCAATTAATCTTATAGGACAAGTAAATATGCATGATCTAATGCATAATCTCGGTGCACATGCATGAATAATTTATTATCTTTAGTCAAGTTCTCTTTTATATGCATGTCTATATTAGGATGCACACACATTTAAGTTTTACTTGTTATTATTACCATTACATGCGGATACTCAAAATGGGTAAGAATTCTCGAGGTCAAGTAGGGTTCTCAGGGTAACTTAGCACATAAGTTGTATTTTATTATTAGGTTCCAAACTTAGCTCTCGAGCGAAATAGCCTTCGAAACATTAGACCACACATCTAATGTTGGGACACCAGAGACCACCCATCAACAAGTGCCACTTTTTCTTAGTATACCATAACAACAATTGTGTCTACACACCACCTAAGGCAAAGTAGCGAAAACTCCTTAAATCTGTGGCCAGAAAAAAGAACCCCAATATTGGGTTCAGAGGCAACAACAATGCACACAGAGTTTTTGTATCCTTTCGGTTTTCCCAAAACCGCAACTTCAAGAGTCTCGTACTTTCGATGAGACATCTTAGAAAGTATTATTTTCTCACTCACGTGATATTTTTCACTTCAGTTTTTCACTCAAATTCCTTTGAGAGATAGTGAATTCGTGAGTAGAGTATTTCAACAACCTCAAAAGCCAATTGCATCTCATTTGCATTCAAAAGAAGGGCTCATAGGTTGTATTGTAAGTTGTTACTTCTTTCAATTTTCTGTAAAAGGAAGGACTCCTTGGTTTAAAGGAGTTGTTTGCTTTCAGTAGGTGTGTTACTGGAAGTGGGACCAGATTTGGTATGTACGATCTTGTAGTTACACTAGGTTGATAGTGGAAATCTCAAGCAGATTTTGCTTGGGGACTGGATGTAGGTCGGGAAAGACCGAACCAGGATAAATTCTTGTGTTCCTTTGTGTGTTTGCTTTTCAAATTGCAAAATCTGTTAATATTCCGCAGATGATTTTTAAAATCACTATTCACCCCCCCTCTAGTGCTTGTTGCCTCGATCCTACTGCACTTTCATTTGGTATCAGAGCATGTTTGCTATTATTTTGATTTGATCATCATCTAGCATGACAACTACAACATCTCAGCACAAAGAAGGATGCTCCTCTGTTCGTCCTCCTCTCTTCGACGGAACAAACTATGGATACTGGAAAGTGAGAATGATAATATTCTTGCAATCCATGGATCTCGATATTTGAAGAGTTGTTTCAGAAAAATACCAAACTACATCAACTGATTTCAACCGATGGACCGATGAAGAAAAGAAGACCGCTTCACTGAATGCCAAGGCAATGAATGCATTATATTGTGCCGTTGACAAGGTAGAGTTTAATCGCATCTCTCAATGCTCTACAGCAAATGAAATCTGGCATACTCTTCTCGTGACTCACGAAGGTACGTCAAAGGTAAAGGAATCTAAAATTGCTTCTTTAGTCCATAAATTTGAATTATTTAAAATGAAGAAAAATGAATCCATATCGGACATGGTAACAAGAATGACCGATATAACGAACACTCTTAAATCCCTTGGAAAAGAATATTCACAAGTGGATTTAGTCAGAAAGATCCTAAGGTGTTTAACTCCTGAATGAGAGAGAAAAACCACTGCTATTGAAGAAGCAAATGATTTAAACACTCTCACTCTTGAAGATTTGGTTGGTAACCTAATGGCATATGAAGTCCAACTTCAAGACAGACAAGAAGAAGAAATCTCTTGCTTTTAAGGCTACTTCTGACTCTGAAAATTCAGAAGAAGATGAAGATGAAGATATTGCTCTCATCACAAGGCAATTCAGAAGATTCATCAAAAATGGAAGATTTCAAAGAAAGGTAAAGAAAGCGGATTCTTTCAATCCCAATGAAGTCAAGTGCTTTAACTGCAAAAAGGCAGAACATATCAAGAAAGATTGTCCTCTTCTCAAAATCAAGCCCAAGGACCAATTCAAGAAGAAAAAGGCATTTCAAGCATGTTGGGATGATAGTGACTCCTCTTCCGATGAAGAATCAAATGAAGAAGTCGCCAACATGTGCTTTGTAGCACAAGAAGATTCGGTAAGTCAATTTGACTATGATGAGTTATTAGAAGCATTTAATGATTTATATGCTAAATTTAAGAATCTAAGTTCTAAAAACAAAGAGTTAAAAACTGAAAATTTAACTCTTGACTCTCAAAATAAAGTATTACTTCAAGAGATAGAAGATCTCAAGAAGGAAAACTCTTGCCAAGCTTTTGAGATAAAGGAAATTGGAATTAGAACCAATCTCTTACAAAAAGAAATATCTAGTCTAAAAGAAAAATCAAATGATCTTCTTTCTATAGTAACCAAATTCACAAATGGTCAAGAAAATGTAGAAAGACTTCTTGGTTCTCAAAGATGCTCGGTAAATAAAACCGGATTGGGATATAGCTTCTTTAATACTCAAAATAGACCAAACTATGTTGTGAAGAATCAAAGACATTATTCTCAATCATTTGTTCATAGAACTAAACTTTCTAGTTCTAATAGAAATGCATCTAATCATGGAACTTATAATGCTTATAAGCTTAGACATGATTACTCTAGAAACACTAAATCTTTTTATAGAAAGAATACTTTTTTTATCAAAGGAAACCAAAATCCAAATGGATATGGGTTCCTAAGACTAACTCTCATGGACCCAAAAATAGAAAGGGGTCAAATGCTTTGTCTTCTAATTTTGTTGTAGGTACACAAAATAAGGAGCAAATGGATATTGGACAGCGGTTGTTCCAAACATATGACTGGAAGGCCGGATTATTTTCCACCCTCCAAAATAAGGATGGAGGAACCATCACCTTTGGTGACAATAACAAGGGAAAAGTAATAGGTATTGGTAATATTGGTAATCCAAAATTTCCCTTGATAGAAAATGTTCTTTTAGTAGATGGTTTAATGCATAATTTATTATCTATTAGTCAATTATGTGATAAAGGTTTTCATGTTTCTTTTGAAAATGATTTATGCTTAATTTCTGATTTTCAATCTAAAAAGAACATTTTTAAAGGTAAAAGAAGGAACAATGTGTATGAACTATATCTAGATGAGTTACCCACTTTTAATGAAAAATGTCTTATTGTTTCAAATGAAATTCGATGGTTATGGCACAAGAGACTTGGACATGTTAACTTTAAAATTATTTCAAAGTTATCCAAGAATGATCTTGTAAGAGGCCTACCTAGAATACCATATAAGAAAGATCACTTATGTGATGCTTGCCAAAGGGGTAAACAAATCAAGAGTTCTTTTAAAGCAAAAGATATAGTTTCAACAAAACGTCCTCTTGAACTTTTACATTTAGATCTATTTGGACCATCTAGAATTCAAAGTTTGAATAGTAGCAAGTATGCTTTTGTTATAGTAGATGATTATTCTCGGTTTACATGGGTGATTTTTCTAAAAAGCAAAAATGTTGCTTTTTCAGAATTTTCCAAACTTTATAGAAGAATTACAAATGAAAAAACTATATTTATAATTAAAATTCGTAGTGATCATGGTGGTGAATTTGAAAATGAATCTTTTCTAAAGTTTTGTGATTTACATGGTATATCTCACAACTTTGATTTTCCTAGAGCGGCTCCACAAAATGGAATTGTTGAAAGAAAGAATAGAACTTTGCAAGAATGTGCTAGAATCATGCTTCAAGATAAAAATTTACCAAAATACTTTTGGGGTGAAGCAATAAATACAACATGTTATGTTTTAAACTGTGTTCTTATTCGACCAATCTTACATAAAACATGTTTTGAATTGTATTATGATCGTATACCAAAGATCTCATATTTCAAAATTTTTGGTAGTACTGTTTCACCTGTTTTCTCGTTACAAAATAAGAGAATTATTTCCAGGAATTTCACATCTTTTTGATGTCTGTCCAGATACCCTTCACTATCCTTTTCTGATTCACTTATTTTATACGAATTTACATTTTGATCATGAAACTGGAGTTTTGTCCTCTCTTGTTCGTGATGTTGAAATCGAGTTTGATTCTAAACTACTTGGAGAAATCTTAGAAATTCCATCTTTAGACACTCTTTTCAACACTGTTGAACTGAATGATGAGAGAATTTTTGAACAAATTCTTCTTCCAGGTGCACCTCACTGCCCTCCTTTCAAAAATACTAATCTTCAAACTCGTGCATGCATTGCTGGACGAATCCTTGCCCAAAATGTTCTACCTAAAACTGGTTCTTTTGATTATTATTCCATAGATCTTTTTACGACTCTTTATGTTTTATTTGGAAATATTTTTGTAAATTGGGCCAATGTGTATTTTATAAATTTGTAGAAACAAAAACCATTTCTTCCTTATGGATGTCTTCTAACTCGTATTTTTAGACATTTCAAAGTTTCTTTAACAAATGAAAAATATATTAAGCAAAAAGAGTTATTTGATCAAACAATTTTTAAAAGAATAAAAATTAAATATCTGCCTCCTTTAAATGTTGATCAAACTGAACCATCTGATCCTACTGAATCATCAATTTCTGAACCTTCACCATCTTCTGCGACGCCTTCATCTCAAGCAAAAAGAAAGAAATTTTCTACAAGTCAAGACAATGATGAAGTTTTGCAGCGACTGGAAGCTTTGGAGCTGCATCAACACACTTTTCGTGAAGATGTGACTCAACAACTTTTTTTTATTCAGAAAGATGTTACTGCAATCAAAGACTTGCTCAACTCACTTTTCTGATCTTTATTTTTTGTCTTTACTGAACTTTAATACTTTGTGGGTTGTAATATTTTAAACTTGTATTTACATTTTGCTTATGCTATTTCTGCCCTTATTTTTTTATTATGATAAAAGGAGAGAAAAAGATAGCATTAGATACATGCATTAAAAATATGCATTGGAAATTGCATTTATGAAAATATGTGCTATATGTGCTTTAAATGTGCTAACTTTTAATGTTTTGCAGCATATTGATAGGGGGAGTAAAATCTCCATCTATGCATCTAAATGCTTCATCTTTGATTAAGTTTGTCATCATCAAAAAGGGGGAGATTGTTACGACAATGAAGTCGTACATGATACTTCAAGTACAAGGTTTTGATGATGAGCAAGTGAAATCAACTGCATTTCAGCTAAGGCAATGAAGACATTGAAGAATTCGCTGAAGAATCTTTGAAGACTAGTGTGCAAATGTTAAATTCATTAAAAGTCTTAGATTCTTGTAAGAGCCTTACTTAGAGTGCATATTTAGGTTGCATTTTACCTAAAAAGCCTTTAGAAAAACTTTTCTAAAAGAACCCCTCATGAAAATCTTTTTAGAAAACTCTTTTCTTAAATTTTCGTGTTTATTAGTCGACCAATAGACTCACCAGTCGACTAATCCTTCCTCGCCATATTTTCTAAAAAGTCATTTTTGTCAAATTAGTCGACCGAAGGTTTTATCAGTCGACTAGACAGAATGTTTATTTTCTAAAAAATTAGCAGCAGTCGACTAATGGTTTTATCAGTCGACTGGACAGAACATGTGTTTTCTGAAAATTTAGCAGCAATCGACTAATGCTTTTATCAGTCGACCGGACAGAATGTATATTTTTTAGAAGATTTTAGCAGCAGTCGACTGAAAGGTTTTTCAGTCTACTGATGATATTATCAGTCGACTAATTTTATCTCTAGTCGACTAAGTTTCAAAAGTTCAGATTTTCAAACGGCTCGATTAACAGATCAGTCGACCGACGATAACTGTCAGTCTACTAATAACTAACTATTGATCCAGTTGACTAATTTTGTTGTTTTTCCTGAAACTTCAAAAAGGCGTGTCTTTTCATTTTTTCAAACGTTTTGATCATTCAAAATGGATTGTTTTGACACCCTTTCATACCCTCAACGTATGGAAACTTTCAACTATAAATATGAGTGCATTCTACACTCAAATACATCAAATCAAATTGAATTACTTCTTGCTTTTCACTCATATTCATTTAAGTATTTATTTTCTCACTCATGTGATATTTTTCACTTCAGTTTTTCACTCAAATTCCTTTGAGAGATAGTGAATTCGTGAGTAGAGTATTTCAACAACCTCAAAAGCCAATTGCATCTCATTTGCATTCAAAAGAAGGGCTCATAGGTTGTATTGTAAGTTGTTACTTATTTCAATTTTCTGTAAAAGGAAGGACTCCTTGGTTTAAACGAGTTGTTTGCTTTCAGTAGGTGTGTCACTGGAAGTGGGACCGGATTTGGTATGTATGATCTTGTAGTTACACAAGGTTGATAGTGGAAATCTCAAGCGGGTTTTGCTTGGGGACTGGATATAGGTCGGGAAAGACCGAACCAAGATAAATTCTTGTGTTCCTTTGTGTGATTGCTTTTCAAATTGCAAAATCTGTTAATATTCCGCAAACGATTTTTAAAAGCACTATTCACCCCCTCTGTAGTGCTCGTTGCCTCGATCCTACTGCACTTTCAGAATTTTAGCAAGAGAGGAGAAGCAGGTGTTGTGCACAATGCAGTGCACAGAGGACAAATGTTGTGTTGTAGAGCATATGTGCAGCTGGTGGGTGGGTTCAGGACATCCATTTGACCAATAAGATATTCCTCTGAAATCCTTGGGTTTTGCATCACAATGCCAAGAATTCGACGTGTCAGTGCCTCATACATGATAGGATTTTTGCTACCATCACCATTAAGCCATGGCAGTATTGACTGAAAGCCTTCAACAAACTTTACATGAGATTCTTTATGATTGTTGTATCCTCGAGAAGAGAAAGGTTTGTGTGATCATCGCAAAAAATTTCCTCTTGTATCCTCCTCTCTTTTCCTCCTCTTTTTCCTTTCTAGCTTCTATTTCCCTTTTTGAAGGGGAAATGAAAAGACAGAAAATAAGACAGAAAAGAAAAGAAAGAAAAGAGAGGAACTCTTTTGCGAAGGTCTCACTTGACCATAATTTTGAAAAAGATTTTAAAATTACTCGCCTCCATTTTGAAATATTTGCAGGAAAATGGAGAGACGGGATTTACTCGTCGGAACGAAGTTCGACCGTTCCTGACGCCTTTAACAGAGGTAATCGAACCAATGATCGAATTTATGCCTTTTTGCTTTGCTGAAATATTATCTAAGAATTTATTCTAAATCTAAAATGCATAAAGAATCATGCTTGTGCAATGCAAATGCAGAGATGTATGCTTTTGAGAAAATAGTTTAAAAATTTAGGATTTTTTCAAATGTTTCTGAAATAAATTTGATAATGTAGTGAAAAAGTGATTCAAAGAATTGAAATTTATTTTAGAGTTCGAATCTAACTCGGAATTTTGAAATAGATCTGGGGGAAGAAACTTGAAATTCCAAGTCTTAGAGTGATCAAAATTTGGAAAGATAAGCCTTTAGATGAAGAGAAAAGGAATTGGATTTTTGAAATAAGATAGAATTGGGAATAGAAGGATGAATTTGAATTTATGAATAAGAATTTGAAAATTGATTTGAGAAATAAAGAAGATATTTGAAGAATTGTATCATAATCACTTGATTTTTTTTTAAAAAAATTAGAAATAATTTGAAAATATGATGTAATTATATCCTAAATGATGAAATGAATTAAAGAATTTGAAAATTGGATATTGAAAAGCATATTTCATTCTTTAGGAGAATTGAAACAAGATTGAAAATATAATATATCTTTGACTATGGTCATAAAATCTATTATATAATAATCATATTTAAATTCAAATGAAGAATAAAACACATTTTAGTGCCTTTATAGAGTTTAAAATAAAATTAACTCTCAATATATCCTGACTATGGCCATTGATATATATTTTGAGTTAATTTTAAGTTAAACTCTGATAAAGGAAGAAAATATATGATGATTTTTTTTAAAAGATATCCAGTGTAGATCCAATGTTATTCCATAAAAGATAAAAATCATAAGCATTGTCCACATTTTGACTATGGCCATCAATGTGGGTCATTTGCTTAGGATTAATTACCTCTTATTAGGATGGTGCACGTGCCATTCTTGTTTCACCATTTGTGGATTTTTGAAATAAAAGATAAAATGACATGAAACAAGTATTTCTAGAAAATATGCATGCTGATACATTTTAATCTAGTGCGAGGAATGTAAATTCTCATTATAATCTAGCTATTACATGAAAATTGAGATTCAAATTCCTAAACTAAGAAGAAAAATATTTTTTTTTACCTAATTCTTGTAAAATTCTAAGTTAGCACAATATATAAGATATGAAATATAATGGACAGATGTCGTATAAAAAATTGGTATGCATCTATATAAGTAATATGCATATATAGAGAATATACATATATATATATATACAAAATATATGCTCATATTTATTGAAATTGCACGTGGCATAATGCACATGCCGAGACCTATTCATGTATTTATGCGTCTAATGCAAATGTGAGCATATGGTTTACAACAATGATGATGGCAAGTGAAGGTAGATGCTAAAAATCTAAAGTAAAAAAGAAACTTGCAAGTATGCAGTAGGTGGGGCATATATATATATACATATATATATATATACAATGATGTTAGTAAGATACATTGTGTATATTTGGGGCAGTGAAGTAGCAGTAACAATGCGGTGGATTAAAAGTGGCAGCTGGTGGGCTACAACAGATTTGGAGAGTGAAGGGTTGGTGCACAGTGTGGCTAGGGCGATGTGTACAATGGAGGTATTGGTGTTGAAAAGTTGTGAAGGTGCTAGTGGCGGTAAAGATATTGACAAGCTATGTTGAGAAGTAAAATTGCAGGTTCAATCAAAGGATATGTTTTCACCGATCATTGCAGCTGCAGCTATGATGTAGTGAGCATGGTGTGTTGTGGAAAGCATGGTGGAATGTGCAGGTGACAATGATAGATGCTACAATACTTGAATCAAATGTTGGAAACATTAATGAATGCAAAATCAGTAAATACACCAAACATAATGCATATGAGAATGTGTTAGCTGGAAATCAGATGACAAATGGCTGGTGCAAACCAAAACATTATTTATCACAAGGTGTATGGCAGTAGGTAAGTGAAATAGATGAAGGCATTTCAAGAGATATTGAAGAGCATAAGTGCAGAAGTACAGGGTACTATGAATGAGAGGTAAAAGATAGCAGTGAATGCTATATGGATATTACAGGTGATATAGGGTTGTAGATGATACATTTTTTGTCAACAACCAATCACAACTTACTGGTGAGCAGAGACGGAAGGTATCTGCATTCCACATTCGATCTGGCTTCCAGTTCATCTATGATTTACAGATAGCTTTGGTGGATGCAACTATATAGATTTCAATTTTTTTTGGAGGTTGATTCCCTTGGCTTCGTGGACTCAACTTGAAATATCAATCATCTCAAAACCAGCATTTATCACCTTCTTGATGTCTACTGGTGACATCATCATCCCTTCAAAATAGATTGAGTATTTAGTAAAATGCTGATGATAGTCTGAAAGTTAGAAGTAGGATGAATGCATGTATCCTACATAAGTATGAATGAAGAAATCCCCAAAAAAACAAACACCAAGCCTACGCAGGTCAGTTTTGAGGACATTGTACCTTAGATCTCCTTAGCTTGTATCCTTATCTTTTCGCAGAAAACATGGGGGTGATATGCCCTATGTGAAGATTCACACGATGTGCAATACACAGGAGGGAAATAACTCATAACTGATGAAGAGAAGAAACTCCACATCTAGAGCCTACTGTGTACCCAATGAAGCAGATGCTAAAGTGATGATCCAAGATTTCTCTTCACAGTAGTTTTGCAACAGTATGGTATGTTGGGATTGATACAACATGTTACATGAGAGGGAATATCATCATCCAGCCAATCCTCTATTAGGGTGCCCTCAATGCTGGGTTGCTGAAACTACAGGGGGGATAGCCAACCTTTCTCTGCTATAGCATAATGATCTAAACACCTTTCCATAAACTATGGATTGAATACAATTCAGCCTGGTAGATCAATCTTGATTGCCTCACATACAGAAGGTTAATCTCCCAAGATGTACCAAGTCACCAACGTGGATCAACTAGGATATAATACAAAAATCCAACAGCATGAACAAATTGAGCAAAGCCATGACTTGGGAATTGAAGAGGAGTCCCAACATAGTGTGCTGAAACTATTGGCGCTATGAAGTGGGGAAACTGATGGTTCGAGGCTACACTCCATACACAGACTTTGGCTGAATCATGTCTCTCAATATCCATACCGGTAACATCATATATAAAAAAAAACTCACCAGCACTAGCGTGTTCTCTTTGCTTCTCTATCAGATTAGAAAAAGGTAAGGATGAAAGGGGTACATAATACAAAAAAATGCAAATATTGGTAAACATCGAATTACAGCATAGGGATGTAAACTCATCTACACAAGGCAAAATTGGATACAGAGGTATAGGCATTGAAATTGAATCAAAAGATGGTCACACGATAAACCAAAATAAACAGTAAAATAAAGGAAACCACAAAAAATGCAACGGACAGAGAATGATGTATATATAGAGTGCTATCATATGAAGGTTAAATTTACCTTAACGGGGGAATCCATGAGTCCCAAATTTGTTTCACTCACACGACCCAAGAGCATCCACCTATTATCAGTATCATACCTTTCATATGTCGAAGACTAGCATCCACCAAGTCCCCAAGCTGTAGACGAAATCCACATCTTCTGAATTTTCTGCTAAAATAACCCCAAAAGGACATATAGATGGCTTGGTTTTACCAATTTGAATTTCATTGAGTGGGATCTATCGTGAATCGATCACACGGCAAGCATTGTCGCGCCATTCAAATTCATACCGCAGGTTGTCACTTCAGATTCAGGTTCACAATATCAACTAATCTTAGCAATCATGTTTCATTTCAGCAGGGCAATCTTAGTAGATTGGCTTTGTCAAAGAATTGCGATCAATGTATTGATCTGATCTCATATATACAGCAATTTATCTATGGCCACTCATCCTCAGCACTCGACTTTATACAATATATAAAATTCACATAGTTGGGTATAATAAGGATAAATAGGAAAGGGGAAGAAAAAATGAAGACAGGACAAACAGGAGAAAGTAAAATAGACTCGAATGCAGATTAAAATTTTAAGCCCAAGCGGATCGGTGGTGCCATTGTGAGGCATCGCCGATTACCCACATATAAGGTCGTATCCTATAAAATGAAATTGTAATGCAAATCGAAAATTGAACTAAGCATAAGAAATAGAAATACATATAAGAAGTGGATGAGGAACACAAAACAAGAGATCTACTGCAATTAGACATTTAAAATATGCTAAAGGAAAAAAAATTCAAAAGGAATTGTCAGAGGAACGAAGAAAGGGATGTTGGAATATGAAAATTCCATTTGTCGTTGCAATGGGTGAGCCGATCCAGCTATATGCAGATCGATCTCACCATTTTGCCTTGTAAAAGAAAATATGAAAGGATGAAAACTTAAAAGAAAAACTGAGAAAAATTCTATAGAGGATCGAAGAGGAGGGAGGCGTTTGCTTACCTATGGCTTTTTTTTAATCATGATCGACCTTCAACCACTCAAAGGGGAGGCACCAGAGAAATGTGGAAAATGAAAAGGGGAAGAAGAGGAATCGGGATGAAAACGGATTGCAGAGGGATTGCGAGAGTGGATGAGGTTGAGGATGGCTCTCTGAGGGCTTCGGATGTGCCTATTTTATAGAAGGGGAAAAGGAAGAATCTGGAAGGGGCGTTTGTTGGTGATCGAGGGTTGAGGCCAGACGAGGATGATCGAAGGGTGAGAAAGGGAGAAGACGATCGGAGGCGAATGGGGTGGAAGGCGATGGAGGCACATGGAGGGATCGATGGATGCTTCCAGAGGGAGAGCGAGCGAGAGAGAGAGAGAGAGACCGAGCGAGATCCACTGTTTGCAATGGAATATTGTTACGGTTTTCCAAAGAGAAAATTTTTATTAAAAGGGTTTTTTTTAAAGTTTTCTCAAAAGGGGGTTTTAAAACTATTTTTTCATATTTTTCTTTTTTAATTTGATTTTTTGTTTCTTTTTATTTGTATTTTCTATTTTTTTGGTGTTTTTGATATAAAAACTTTTAAAACTATGAGAAAATAAAGGATTTTAAACTATTTTTGCAAAATTTAAAAATATTTACCATAATATGGGTTTTCTGAGAATTCGGGTCTGAATTTTGGAAATTTCTTCAGAAAACGGGTTTGGATCCGGGTTTTGAGGAAATATTCAAGTTTTGAACCTCGAATCGAGAAATACAGAGCAGTGGATCCAAATGGATATCGGATCAGCTGTCCGAGCCTTTTAGAAAATATTTTTGGTATTTTTGCGAATTTAATTTTGAAAATTGGATAACGAAGCTCAGATTTAGGTTGACACTGGATCCGGATCCAAAATTGAGTTAGATATATAAAATGGATTTGATTCCAGTAAAATCCGAGAAATAACTAGAATTTAGATTGAAGATGACTCAATTTACTCAGAAAATGGAGGACAGGGGCAAAAGGGGGATATTTATAAAATTTTAAAAAATTTGGGGTGTTCACAGTTTGTGATGCTTACTGGCAATCTTTCCACTCGCTTGAGCATTATCACATGTCAGGATGGTGACATCAGATCCATGTAAAATAGTCACTCAATGTCCTTCAGAAAGGTCCAAACTAGTTATATCCTCTGAATGGTATGCAACATCATCATTCTCTTTAGATATAGGAAAACTTTCGTGACTTCTCACACTGGGTAAGACATAATCTTCCTCGTCAGCTTATTAGAACAGGATCTGATGACCCCGAATTAGCCTGAGCTCAATTGCTCTCCAAGCAAGTATCTATCCTCCAAATTATAAATTTGTGTTGCATCTAGAATTGGCTCAGTCAGAAAACGAACTTTGTAACAATTAGGTAAACATGCTGAAGGTTTGTTGCCCTTTGCAATTGTCATTACCAATTTGTGGCTCGAATCACAAGGAGGAGTTGCTTTAGCTTATCCCAGAATGAAAAAAAAGATACTAGATCTCTTACAGACCCAGTGATGAACCAACAGGGTTAACCTAGTCAATCCTTTGCCTTTTGAAATTTGATGTCTCACTAATCGCTCCAACAAATCATTTGAACCAATATATTAGAAGTATGAAAAGGCTCCTGCATCTTTCATCTCAAGATCATGTTACTGCAAGCCATGCTTGCAGATATAGAGCATGAGCCTATACAAAGTCGATTTGGGTGATATCTAAATCCCAGCAGTTTGACAGTGCTAAGAAGAATCACTTCAGATGAGGTTCTCAATCCTCTAAAAAAGAGGAAGAGAACCTCCTGAAGCTCCCTCTATGGACATATTGATCATTTGGGAAGGGAAAAGAATGAGTCATTGACACCGATTTGAAGCTAAAGAGATTGCAGATCTAGTGTTTAATCAACTAACAACAGTGGATGCAGATGAATGCTATGAGGTTACGAAGCTGACACGGGAAATTCACAGAATAACTACTGTGAATGCCCAAATACGCGATGGACGAAATTGTGAAGCATAAGGGATCAAGGAATGCCAAACAAAATGTTGAAAGAAAAAATGCAGATGCAAACAAAGAACTAATGCTGAATTGCAATGGAGAGCTGATGAAGCTTGAACATAGACGCCTCTATGCTAAACTAATGGAAAAACTAATGCATGAATTCAAAATTTCGATAGGAGGTTATGCGCATATGTAGATGCTGGAAATGAGTTATGATATCTATGATGCAGGGGAGATGAACACGATGAGGTTGAATTAAAACAGAAAATAACATATACAGATGAAATGGCAACAAAGAACGACATACTGGAATGTAAAACATAAAAATGAAAAATAAAGAAAATGATACGATGAACTGCAAAGGAGCATTGAACCTAAAATAGCATAAACAAATATTTAGATTTACGTAAACTAAAAAAATGCAAAATAAATTACAAAGACAGAGAGAAAATGTCAGAGCGAGAGCATTCCAGTGATATTGCACATAGGTAGATCGATTTGCTATATGCAAATCGAGGCTACCAAGGGTGCTTTAATGGAGTGATAAACAAAAAGAGGAAACAAAAATAAAAAGGAGAAGATGGAGGGTCTTACCGTAGTTCTGCAAAGGTTGAGATAAGAGAGGCTCCCTCTCTGAATGTTACT
This sequence comes from Nuphar pumila, assembly GCF_984573655.1. NCBI lineage: Eukaryota > Viridiplantae > Streptophyta > Magnoliopsida > Nymphaeales > Nymphaeaceae > Nuphar > Nuphar pumila. Next base: position 47,268,088 of record NC_143263.1, on the reverse strand, counting down.
GTTGCAGGATCGTATTTCCTTACGTAGTAAGAAGGGAAAACAGAGAAATGGGGAGGAGGGAGAAGGAGGAGAGAAGAGAGCCTGAGAGAGGAAGAAGAAGGAGTGAAGATGATGGGGGGGTGGAAACGGATGGAGATCGATCGACCCCTGTGGCTCTTTTTATAACAAAAGGTCGTTGGGGGTTTTACAAATCGGGTCCCTCTAGTTTTCAATTTTTTTTAAAACAATGGTCCTTTTTACAAGGTTTTTCAGAAAAAGGGATGAGGCCATTTTCTGAAATCCTTTTTCTTTTATATTTTTGAAAGAGAAATATGAGGACTACACGAAGATTTTAAAATATGGGATCCAAATGAAGTTCTAAAAGGCTTTTGTAAAATATTTATTTTAAAATTTTAAGATTTTCTTAAATGAGGTTTTGGGGAAAATACTTGGTTAATCTCAAAATTTGGGTTTCAAAATGGGTCTGGATCCTAGATTTTGAGAAAATATTGAGTTTGAATCTCGAATTGAGATTGGATCCAGATAATTAATTTTTTTGAATTTTTAAAAAATATAACATCCAGATTCACAATTGGATTCGGATATCAGATTTGGATCCGAGATTGGGTCAGATATGGAAATTGAATTTGGATTTCGGATCTTCAACTAGTGAATCCGAGAAATGAATAGAAATTGATCAAAAATTGACCCAATTATTCAGAAGATGGGGGTCAGGGGCAAAAAAGAAATTTTTGAATTTTTTAAAACATTTGGGGTGTTCACAGATGCCTCTCTTTGCTGCTAAGCCGGTTGAAAGCCGAGCTTAGTAGCAAAGAAAACACACCAAATTTTAAAATGCCCCAGTCAAAATATCTGAACAGGGTGTTGAAGAATTGTTTTGTGAAACATTATTTTCAGGTTTAACACCTTGTCCTGAATGGCTTTGGGAGGAAACGAAATCCTCGAGAAGAAAATAATTTGGACAGAAGAAAATGATGAAATTGTGATGGGACTTTGGGATGAAGATCCCAAAATTGTGAAAAAGGAAAATTTTGGAAAAGTCTCATGGTTGAGACAAAAGTAAGCTTTTTGGAAAGACTCAGGTTTAGCCCTTAACCTGGATGGGACGAAAATATTTTGAAATGAATTTCAGTTTTAACCCTTATCTGAATGGGGAATGAAATACATGAATTCTATGTCATAATGAGGAAAATGTGATGAGACTTTTTTTAAAAATACCTCGTGAGTCGAGGCTCAAGTACAATCCTTACCTGAATGGATATGAAAAATATGAATTGCTTGTCAGGATGGGAAAAAACATGATGGGACTAGAAGAAATATCTCATCAGAATGAGGCAACTCTTTTAAAAAAATGTAAACCATGCTAGGTTACATCAAAATAGGCATTGAGTATTTATTTCATGTTTGGATAGCTAGAAAATTTTGCCAATAAGATGAAATTGTAGTTGATTCAAATGCTTGAAAATGTGCACATATGTGCAAAAAATATTTCCTCTTTTACCTAGAGTATTTCCTTCAAATGAGGTTAACTCTTTAGATTCATGAGTCAAATTCAAATTTTAATATTATTGATTTTCTTCAAGGAGGCTATCCATTTCCTTGATATGAAAAGAAAAAAAATATTCTCAATTTCATAAAAGCAAGCAGTGAAAAGATGTTGATGAAAGAACTTTGCATGAGAAAAGATGATTCTTCACAATTTTGGCAATTTTGATATCTGAGATATGCTTTTTGCACTTTTTGAGACATAGAATTGAATTTTGTTGGGGTTTGGCAAGAATTTTATTGCATCATCCTTCAACTTAGAGATGTTTTGATTTTTTCTAGAAGAACACTTCACACACTCCTTCAATTTGGAGATGATCAGGGTCTTCCTTGTCTCCAGAAATTAGAATGATGTCTCTTTTGATAATATGAATCAAATATCTTTTAGGGCTTGTCAGGAGGTTCATCGCATCAGCCTTCATCTTGGCGGTGATCTGAACTTTCCTTGGAAAGATACGTCACACACTTCTTCAACTTAGAAGTGTTTCAAATCTTCTTTATCCCCGGGGATCTAACTCGCATATCCGTCTTCAATTTGACGATAGTTGAGAGATCCCTTTTATAGATAGCCAATTATACTTTGCTTCGTTAATAACTTTGAGTGGATTCTATATTGCTTAGAATATTTCTATTTCTTTCTTGCCAGAAGAATCATGTTTTAAAATGCACCATAGCTATGATCAATATCAATTTGCTTTTGGCTTTTCAGCATCATCGAATATTTTCTTTGCTTATCATACCAAGGAAAAAGTTTTGAATTTTGCTCTTTTTCACAAAAAGCTTCACCTTTTTGGAAAGAATACTAGAGGTGATATGAGGTGATTCTTTTGTGTAGTAAGATATTGGAATCAACAAATGTTTTTAAGCAAATTGGCAAAGTTTTCGAGAATCCTTTCTGAAATAATCACTCAATATCAATTTTGATGGGACCTTGGGTTGAAAAATAGAATTTGGGAAATTTCGACCAGTAAAATTGGATTTGGCAGGACCAATTGAAAATTGGGTTTGGTAAAGGACTAGTGTTAAACTGGATTTGGCAGGACCAACTCAATGGATTTTGGTAAAAGGATTTTGGTAGAGGACCAGTGTTAAAACTGGATTTTTAGGGACCAGTGCTGAACTGGTTTTGAAAGAACCAATTTGAAAAATTGGATTTGGGAAGGACCAGTGCTAAACTGGGTTTTGAAGGACTAGTGCTAAAGTGAGTTTGGAAAGACCAATTTGAAAAAATAGATTTTGAAGGACCAGTACAAAACTGGATTTGACAGGGCCAACTCAAAAGTTGGATTTAGAAGGACCAATTCAAAAATTAGATTTGAAAGGACCAGTATAAAAACTAGATTTAGAAAAACCAATTTTGAAAAATTGGATATGGAAGGACCAGTATAAAAACTCGATTTAGGACCAATTTTGAAAAATTGGATTTAGAAGGACCAGTACAAAAACTGGATTTGGCAGGACCAACTCAAAAGCTAGATTTAGAAGGACCAATTTGAAAATTGATTTGGAAGGACTAGTACAAAACTGGGTTCTGAGGGACCAGTGTTAAACTGGATTTGGAAGGACCAATTCAAAAATTGGATTTTAAAGGACCAGTGCTAAACTGGTTTTAGAAGGACCAATTTGAAAAATTGGATTTTGAAGGACCAGTGCTAAACTGGGTTTTGGAAAAGGACCAACTCAATGGATTTTTGTGAAGGACCAGTGTTAAACTGGAGACTTCTCCATTCCTTTTCATGAGATAAATCGTGACTTCATGCGCAAGATTCAAAAGAAAGAAATTGTAGAGGCTTTGAAGAAAATGAAATCAAGAAGGGCAGTTGGCCCAGGTGGTATACCTATCGAGACTTGGAAATGCTTGGGAGAGAAAGGTTTAGAATGGTTGACAAATCTTTTTAACTTGATTTGGGGAACAAATAAGATGCCTAATGAGTGGAGGAAGAGTACTTTGGTGCCTTTATATAAGAATAAGGGTGATATACAAGATTGCACAAACTATCATGGTATAAAACTCATGAGTCATACTATGAAACTGTGGGAGAGGGTGATTGAGTCTAGGTTGAGGAAGGTTGTCATGATATCGGAGAATCAATTTGGTTTTATGCCTGGAAGATCAACTATGGAAGCTATACATCTTCTTAGACAACTTATTGAAAGATATAGAGAGAGGAACAAAAATTTGCATATGGTTTTTATTGATTTAGAGAAGGCATACGATAGAGTACCTAGGGAGGTTCTCTGGTGGACAATGATGAAGAAAGGTGTTTCTCTCAAGTACATTAGTATAATTAAAGATATGTATGAAGGAGTAGTAACCAATGTCCGCACTTGTGGAGGAGTGACAACCAATTTTCCGATAACGGTTGGGTTACATCAAGGATCTGCTTTAAGCCCTTTCCTATTTGCGATAGTGATGGATGAGCTTACGAGATCAATTCAAGAAAATGTACCGTGGTGTATGTTGTTTGCTGATGATATTGTTTTGATTGATGAGTCTAGAGCTGGGGTTAATGCTAAGTTAGAATTATGGAGACAGACATTGGAAGCTAGAGGTTTTAAGTTGAGTAAGAGTAAGACTGAATATATGGAATGTCGGTTTAGTAAGCAACGAAGTAGTGATGGGAGTGTAGTGAAGCTTGGTGAGCAAGAAATACCGGTGAATGATTATTTCAAATATTTGGGATCCATCATTCATAAGTATGGAGAAATTGATGGAGATATAAATCATAGGATAAAGGTTGGGTGGATGAAATGGAAAAGTGCAACTGGAGTGCTGTGTGATCGTAGAATGCCATTGCGGTTGAAGGGAAAGTTTTATAGGACGACTATTAGACCCACTTTACTATATGGTACGGAATGTTGGGCTGCCAAGAGACATCATATTCAAAAAATGAGTGTAGCTGAGATGCGGATGCTTAGATGGATGTGTGGAAATACAATAAAAGATAAGATTCAGAACGAGGAGATACGTAAGAAGGTAGGTGTTGCACCCATTGAAAATAAGATGCGAGAGAATCGTTTACGGTGGTTTGGACATATTCGGCGAAGTCCTAATGATGCTCCAGTTAGAAGGTTGGAGAAATGGGAAAATATATTAGTTAAAAGAGGTCGGGGTAGGCCTAGGAAGACTTGGATGGAGATGATAGGAAAGGATATGAATGGTTTGAACCTCACCGATGACATGGCATTGGATAGAAATGATTGGAGGAAAAGGATTCATGTGGAAGACCCGAAATGAATTTCTTTTTTGGTTCATATCGCTGACCCCAATTGTTTTGGGATGAAGGCGTAGTTGTTGTTGTTGTTGTTGTTGTTGTTGTACCAGTGTTAAACTGGATTTTGGAAAAGGACCAACTCAATGGATTTTGGTGAAGGACCAGTGTTAAACTAGATTTGGAAGGACCAATTCGAAAATTGAATTTTAAAGGACCAGTGCTAAACTGAATTTAGAAGGACCAATTTGAAAAATTGGATTTTGAAGGACCAGTGCTACACTGGGTTTTGGAAAAGGACCAACTCAATGGATTTTGGTGAAGAACCAGTGTTAAACTGGATTTTGGAAAAGGACCAACTCAATGGATTTTGGTGAAGGACCAGTGTTAAACTGGATTTGGAAGAACCAATTTGAAAATTGGATTTTGGTGAAGGGCCATTGTTAAACTAGATTTGGAAGGACCAATTTGAAAAATTGGATTTCGGAAGCACCAGTGCTAAACTGGGTTTTTGAAGGATCAATTAGAAAAATTAGATTTTGAAGGACCAGTGCAAAAAACTGGATTTGGAAGGACCAATTTTAAAAAAAATGGATTTGGAAGGACCAGTATAAAAACTGGATTTAGAAGGACCAACTTTGAAAATTTGGATTTGGAAGGACCAGTATAAAAACTGGAGTTAGCAGAACCAACTCAAAAGCTGGATTTAGAAGGACCAATTCGAAAATTTGGGTTTGGAAGAACCAATATAAAACTGGATTTGGCAGGACCAACTCGAAAGTTGGATTTAGAAGGACCAATTCAAAAATTGGATTTGGAAGGACCAATATAAAACTGGATTTGGCAAGACCAACTCGAAAGCTGGATTTAGAAGGACCAATTCAAAAATTAGATTTGGAAGGACCAGTATAAAAACTGGATTTGGCAGGACCAACTCAAAAGCTGGATTTAGAAGGACCAATTCGAAAATTGAATTTGGGAAGGACCAATATAAAACTGGATTTGGCAGGACCAACTCGAAAGCTGGATTTAGAAGGACCAATTCGAAAATTGGTTTTGGTAAAGGACCAGTACAAAAACTGGATTTGGCAGAACCAACTCGAAAGCTGGATTTAGAAGGACCAATTTGAAAATTGGATTTGGAAGGACCAATATAAAACTGGATTTGGCAGGACCAACTTGAAAGCTAGATTTAGAAGGACCAATTCAAAAATTGGATTTCAAAGGACTAGTATAAAAAATAGATTTAGAAGAACCAATTTTGAAAAATTGGATTTGGAAGGACCAGTATAAAAAATGGTTTTTTTTTTTTGGAAAGATGATCAATCGACAGGTTGATTTTGAAGAATGATCAACACGAGGGTTGATTTCGAAGAAGGATCAACACGAGGGTTGATTTTGATGAATGATCAACACGAGGGTTGATTTTGAAGAGGAATCAACATGAGGGTTGATTTCGAAGAATGATCAACACGAGGGTTGATTTTGAAGAAGAATCAACACGAGGGTTGATTTCGAAGAATGATCAACACAAGAGTTGATTTTGAAGAAGGATCAACACGATGGTTGATTTTAAAGAATGATCAACACGAGGGTTGACTTGAAAAAGATTGGTAAAAATTTAACAAAAATATTGAACTCATGATTTTAAAAAGGACCGTTGCTTTAGAAAGCTTTTGGTGATCATGACGGAGATTTTGCAATTTTTTTTAAAATTTCATGATTTTGGATAAACCTTTATGGGTAATCTTATTTCTCTCGTGAATGATGTTAGGATTATCCCTTATCCTGAATGGGAAGCTTAGGTTTATCCCTTAACCTGAAGGGGAAATAAAGAAATACCTCGAAGGCCGAGGTTCAAGTTTATCCTTTAGCCTGAGAGGGGAGCTCAAGTTTATCCCTTAACCTAAAGGGAAAGCTCAATTTGAAGAGAGACAACCTGAGGTTTGAATTTGAAAGGGAGATTCTTGATGAAAGATTCTTAATTTATGATTTAAATGGACCATCATAGTTAGTTGTATGTGGTCTGATTTTCAGGCTTAACCCCTTATCTTGAATGAGAAACGAAAGGATTGATGAGAATTTATTGAAAATTGATGAAGACTTGATGAGGAATTGTTGAAAAAAAAATTTGTTTTGATCCTGCCTGCATACAGGATTTTTGAGAAATGAATTTTCATAAAATAATAAAAAAATGCCCCAGTATAACGGGGAAGAAAAAATAATATTTGAAAAGGGTTTTCTGAGAAAATATAACAATATTAAGAGAAAATTAGAATGTGTAATAAGTAAAAAAGGAATTTTTTTTGAGAAAAATCACCTATCACAAAAGACACTTTGCAAGATAATTGGAGGAAATTTCAACAAAAGAATGAATCAAATTGACAATTTTGAAAAATGATATCCCATTAGCAAGGATTGGGTCGCCACAGAAATTACGATAATTGCATTGTTACTCCGTGGGGAGGAATAAACAATTAGAACATGAAGGAAAATGTTATTTTGAAAAGGACATCTCTTGACGAAAAAAAATTTATTATGAAAAAGGTAAACAAGAATATTTGAAATGGAATCAGAATATACACTGGAAGAAAGAAAGGTTTGAAAATAGTAGGTAGAGATTTAAAATTTGAAAAATTACTGACAGGATCAGAAAAATTGAAGAAAGAAAAAGAAAATACACCTAGAGTTTTGAAAATCTAAGAAAAGTTTGTTTGAAAAAAGATTTCTAGGGTTTGAGAAAAATAGTTATAAAGAAATAAGAAAAAAAGAGAAAATATACACCTGGATTTTGAAAAATAGAAGGACTTCAAAACAAATATCTAGGGTTTTAGAAAATAATTTTGAAGAAATTTGGAAAGAGAAATATATACCTAGACATTGAGAAATACAGGAAAATCTTAAAAAGAATATCTAGGGTTTAAAAATTATTCTAAAGAAATAAAGAAAAGGAAATATATACCTAGATTCTGAGAAATATAGGAAAATCTTAAAAAAAATGTCCAGGATTTAAGAAAACTATTTTGAAGAAATAAAGAAAGAGAAATATACATACCTGGATTTTGAAAAATAGCGAAACTTTTGAAATAAATATTTAGGGTTTTGAAAATGTGAAGTAAATGAGGATTTACAAGATAATATCTATAAAAGAAGCAAAGTTATACAAGCAATGATGCACAAAACAACACTCCCTAGAAGCTGACTCTAAATGCAATATTTGAAAAGGCTTGTAGAACCTTAATCCTAACTCTAGGGTTTTAGATCATCTGATTTTGATCAAGATATCTCCGGTTCTAAGATAAGGTTTTTTCAACATCCTTGAGCATCTGCCGATATACTTTGGACTATGGCCCTTTGTACGTGGCAGGGGGGTGTTAACCCAAATAAGTGGTCCAGTTGTGGGGCTCTTTCCTGAACTATGGTTCAGTGAGACAGCTCAGCAACGTGAAGACCAAGACAATATAGGTAGGGATGTTTTTGAAAACATGATCAACATGCAATAAAACCAGATGTCTCTAATGCAAAGTCCTAAAGAGATAGAATTTGAAATCATAAAGAAGCATAGACTTGCATACATTGTTTTTATTCAATTTCTAGATTAAGGAGAGTTGTATTTCAGACCTAAGTCTAAGTGAGCATGAATAAATCTCCTCAATATGGTCCTACCAAACCATACTTAAATCCTATATGCATTATGTCAGCTGGGTCAAAGTCTAGTCCCCTAAGGTTTGCATGGAAATGAAGCTGACATTTGTAGAATAATGACTTAGACAATTTTAAAGGAAGGCAAAGGCATTTAATTCAATCAGACAAAGACGAGTCCCATCACGGTCGCCACTTCTATGATCATTGCAAAAAAAAATCTCTTTCTTTCTTCCTCCTTTTTAGGGAAAAAAGAGAACAAGAGAGAAACTCTTTGCAAGGTCTCACTTGACATTAATTTGAAAAAGATTTATTTTGAAAAATTAACTATCCTCCATTTTTGAAAATTTACGAGAAAAATGGAGAGATGGGATTCACTCGTCGGTATGAGGTTCAACCGTTCCTAGCGCCTTTACCAGGGGTAATTGAACCAAGGATCGAATTTATGCCTTTTGCTTTGCCTAAAATTTGTCTAAATGATTATTCTAAGATCCTAAAATGCACATTGAATCATGTTTGTGCTTATGAAAATGCAAAGATGTATGCTTTTGAGAAATATCTCAGAAATTTTAGATTTTTTCAAGTGATTTTGAAACATGTTTCGAAGATATCCTTAAAGAAGTGGTTCAGAAATTGAACTTGTTTTGAAAAGCTGAAATTTGAATCTAATATTGGAATTTGAAGTGAAATTGAGATTTTAAAAATGAGATTTGAAAATTCTGAGGTTGAAATAATCAAAGATTGAAAGAGATTAGAATTTGAATTGAAGAAGGAAGATTAAATGAAATTTGGAAAAAAATGAGATTGGAAAAGAAAGTGAAATCTTAAAAAATGGAAATTGAAAATAAGAGTTGAATTTGGAATTGATTTGAAACTGAATTTCGAAATAGTGTTTTTGAAATGGTGATTGAATAGAAATTCAAATTGAAACTTTGAATTGGTTTTGAGATTGAATTTTAACCTTGATTTTGGAAATGAATTTGGAAATTGAAATTGAATCTAAAATCTGAAATTGAAATTGGATTTGTAATTCAAAGAATGAATTTAGAAGTTGACATCTCAGAGAAATAAACTTTGAAAATAGAATTTGACTTCAGACTTCAAATTTGAAATCAGAATTGAATTTGAAAACTGAATTGAATTTGGAAATCTTGCATTGGTTTTGAAATTTGTCTTGAAATCGGGATTGAATTTGAAAAATTAATTTAGAAACTCAGAGTCAATCTCAAAACTTGATTTTGAATTTCAAAGTGAATTTCAAAACTTTAACTTAGAATGAAAATGAAGATTAAAACTCAAGATTTGAAAAGGAATTCGAAAATGTAAAATAGAAATAAAGGATTTGAATGAAATTTGGAATTTAAAATGTGAAATTCAGAAATGAAAATTGAAAATTAGAAATTAGAAATTATAAATAAAACTGAATGGATTTGAAAAAAAAGATGAATTTAAGTTTTAAAAATGATTTTGAATTTAGGAAATAAAACTGAGTTTTTGACAGTTTATTTTGAAATCACTTGGATTTTTGAAGATAATTTGAAATAATTTGAAAAAGAATGCAATTCTATCCTAAATGATGAATGTTTTGAAATTTATTTAAAGATTAGGCTTTTAAAAGCATATTTCATTCTTTGATAGAATTGAAATGAGATTAAGTCATAATACATTCATGACTATCATCACAAATGTATTTCGATATAATCTTTATTTAAATTCTGATAAAGAATAAAATAGATTTTGTGCCTCTATAGGATTTAATATAAAATTATCTTTTAATATATCCATGACTATGGCCATAAATATATCTCAAGATAATTTATATCTTAAATTGTGATAGAGGAGGAAAAGAATTTTTAGAAAAATAATGATGGGAAATCAAGTGTTATTCCATAAAAGGTAAAAATCCAAAGTATTGTTCACCTTCAGGAACATGCATATTGCATATTACATACTCATTCATAAAAGCTATATCATAAAAATATACGATAGTTTCAAAAAGCTCCTTTTTGAAAACTAATAATTGTACCTTCTTACAACCATTTATGAAAAAGGTATTTTGACATGATTTCAAAATGTAATAATTGTACCTTATATCATATACAAGACAACTTGAAAAGTAATGTTTTTAAAAGTAGAAAAAAGACAAAACATGAAATCGGCTACACAAAGAAAAACAAATATAATATGTTTTGAAAAGACTCTAGTCACCTTCTTTAAAGAAATGATTTCAAATATAGGAAAAAGACAAAAACATGAAATCGGCTACACAAAGAAAAACAAATATAATATGTTTTGAAAAGACTCTAGTTACCTTCTTTAAAGAAATGATTTCAAATATAGAAAAAAGACAAAACATGAAAATCGACTACACAAAGAAAACAAATATAATAAAGGTTTTGAAAAGACTCTAGTTACCTTTTTAAAAACCCATAGAATGTTGACTTACTTGAAGTCATCATTCTCTTTGTATAGCATTAAATACCTCCTGTAAGAAATCCTTGTTAAATATCCTTCTCAAGAATGTCGACTTTCTTGTAGTCCTCATTCTCTCTGAAGACTTTGAAAAACACAACATAAAGAAAACACTTGACATGACTATGTACAAATAAATATCTCAAAGCACTCATTGTACTTACACTCATTTAAAGTAAAGAAGTACTTATGTACCTCAAATCATTAATTAGAATAAAGACAAAACTACATAATAGCCTACAATCCAACGTTCAATGTACTATTATAAGAAATAGACTTTTTACATAAAATATATATAACCTAAAATATTACAACGACTAGTGTACCCTACATTTTACTTTTATGGAAAGAAGACTTTCTCGAATTTCTCTAAAGATGTTTTTGAAATGACATAACATTTCACATCTCAAAAAGCTACGATTTCAAAAAGTAACGACTACTTTTTTAAAGGCTATATAAACACACTCAAATAAACTATTCAACATGGAATGGACATGTGAGCTTACAACGAGAAAAAATCCTATTTAATATTTGAAAAGAGAGCCTTGAAAAAGAAAGAGAAAAAGAAAAGAAAGAAAAGAGAAAAAGTCAAGTCTAGCTCTTTGACAAAGAGTATCCTCTGAGTGACAAACATAACATTCTGAGAATCCTTCATTCGTGCATTCATATCATTCTGAAGGTTCTATAGGAAGTATTGTAACTTTCTGTTATTCACTGTTTTCCTTCTTTGTTGAAAGAAGTAGACCTCTGTGAAAGAGGGTGTGCCCTTCTCTGTTGAGAGAAGAAGACCTCTGTGTAAGAGGGTGTTGTCCTTCTCTGTTGAGAGAAGAAGACCTCTGTGGAAAAGGGTGTTGTCCTTCTCTGTTGAGAGAAAAAGACCTCTGTGGAAGAGGGTGTGCCCCTTCTCTGTTGAGAGAAGAAGACCTCTGAGGAAGAGGGTGTTGTACTATTTATCCGGTGACTCTGATGTTATAGTGGAAAAGCTCAAGTGGTTTGCTTGGGGACTGGATGTAGGTCTGGGTTTTGACCGAACCAGTATAAATTCTGTGTTTTATGTGTTGTGCCTTATTGCCTGATTATCGATCTGTATCGTATTTTACTATTCACCCCCCCTCTAGTGGAATTTCAGCACGTGCCATTCGTGTTTCACCGTTGTGGATTTTTGAAATAAAAGTAAAATTAAAATGGGATGGAAAAGACAATTATGAGATCTATATGCTCATACATTCTATTCTAAACTGAAAAGTAAAAAAAAAAATCTCATTAATATCAACTTATTACAATTTTGAATTGAAATATAAAATTCCTATTCTGAGAAAAAAAATCTGCTTTTTCTACCTTTTTTCTGCAAAAACTGAGTTAGTACCAAGCCAAAGGCAAAACATAGAAGCAAATGGAAGATATCATGGTAGAATCAATATACATATGACTATACCTAAACTATAATAAAAAGACTCATATTAATGAAGATATGATACTTAATGTATGCAGGAGGTACATTTTCCTAGGTATAATACATGTACCAAATGAAGAGTGCACATGCATACACTAATAAAAATGTATGTAGAAGAAGCTTGTTGAGCAGAAAGAAAATGCCTATGTGAATATACATGCAATGGAAAAATGCATAGGAGGAAGCCTTCATTTTCAATGAGGAGATTTATGAAATGGGACTTATGCAATGTTGATGCTAATAAAGGTAAATACATGAGAGTGTATGTGAGATGATTTGAATGAGTCTAATGAATCCAATGAACAACGGTGGATAACACCTACATGTAGAGGCTATACCTTGCCTAAATGCTTAAATTGTAAAGGACTTGAATGTCGGGCCATGTCAGCAAATTTCACCATACCGGATGAATGTGAATGAGCTTTTGCCTTAAGCAATTACCTTCAGCAGGTTGAGATTATGTGTGATGCAGTGTTGCAGGGTGCACAGGCTATAAGTTGGGTGAGTGGGCTTTGAAAATGTTGTGGAGAAATGTTGTTATGCATGGGAGAGTGGGGAGCATATAGTGTTCGGTGTTGCTGTAAGTGCAAGAAAATGTAGGGAGTGAAGGCATGTGCAAAGTAGTATAAGTGCAGTGAAGTGTTGAGAAATGTTCAGTGAGAAGGTGTTATGGGAGGTGCAGCAAATGTATGTGATGTGCTGGAGGTTAAAGTGTAGTAGATATACAGTGAGGTGCTATGAGGCTGGAAGTGTCGGTGTATAGGGAAAATGTGAGTGATAAGTGCAGCATACAAGTATAGTGTTGTGTAGGGAATGGTGAGTGTAAGTGAGTATATCAAGTGATATAAAATGAGAGCTCGAATAGTATGCTGTGGGCATATCACACAATGCGTTTAGTGAGGTGTTAATCGTGGAGTGCAGGAATTACAAGATGCACAATGTATGATGTGCTGGGATTGTATAGATGAAGGTAACTGAAATTCCACTAGAGGAGGGTGAATAGTGAAATACGATAAAGATCGATAATATAAAATAAAATGCAATAAGGCACAACACATAAAACACAGAATTTATACTGGTTTGGTCAATTCCCAGACCTACATCCAGTCCCCAAGTAAATCACTTGAGCTTTCCATTATAACATCCGAGTCACCGGATAAATAGTACAACACCCTCTTCCTCAGAGGTCTTCTTCTCTCAACAGAGAAGGGGAACACCCTCTTTCTCAGAGGTCTTCTTCTCTCAACAAAGAAGGGGCACACCCTCTTTCACAGAGGTCTTCTTCTCTCAACAGAGAAGGACAACACCCTCTTTCTCAGAGGTCTACTTCTTTCAACAAAGAAGGAATACAGTGAATAACAGAAAGTTACAATACTTCGTATAGAACCTTCAGAATGATATGAATGCACAAATGAAGGATTCTCAGAATGTTCTGTTCTTTTCACTCAGAAGATACTCTTTGTCAAAGAGCTATTCTTGACTTTTTCTCTTTCTTTTCTTTTTCAAGGCTCTCTTTCAAATATCGAATAAGAATTTTTCTCGTTGTAAGCTTCACATGTCCATGTGAAATAAGTAATTTGTTTGTGTTTATATAGCCTTAGAAAAATAGTCGTTGCCTTTTTGAAATGATAGTCTTTTTGGGATGTGAGATGTCAAGTCATTTCAAAAACCATCTTTATGGATTTTCGAAAAAGTCTTCTTTCCATAAAAGTGGTATATGAGGTACACTAGTCGTTGTAAAATTTTAGGTATTATATAGTTTATGTAAAAAGTCTTTTTCTTACAATAGTACATTGAACGTTGGATGTGTAAGCCATTATGTAGTTTTGTCTCTATTCTAATTAATGATTTGTAGTACTTAAGTATTTTATTTAGAGATTGTCACTTCTTTACTTAAATGAGTGTAAGTACAATAAATGCTTTGAGATCTTTATTTGTAAGTAGTCATATCAAGAATTTGCTTTATGATGTGCTTTTCAATGTCTACAGAGAGAATAAAGACTCTAAGCAAGCCAACATTCTTGAGTAGGATTAAACTAGTTATTTAAAAAGATCTTTAGAGGAGGTATTTAATGTTTTACAAAGAGAATGATGACTTCAAGTAAGTTGACATTCTTGAGTTGTAAAAAGGTAACTAAAGTCTTTTCAAAACATATTATATTTGTTTTTCTTTGTCTAGCCGATTTCTATGTTTTGTCTTTTTCTTACATATTTAAAATCATTACTTTTCAAGTTGTCTTGTACATGATAGAAGGTACAATTATTACTTTTTGAAATCATGAGCTAATATATCATGTCAAAATACCTTTTTCATAAAGGGTTGTAAGAAGGTACAATTATTGGTTTTCAAAAAGGTGCTTTTTGAAACTATCGTATACTTTTATGAAATATAGCTTTTCGGAATGAGTGACTTTTATGTAATATGCAATATGCATGCTTCTGAAGGTTTTGTTACATATGACTCTAAAGAAGAAAAAAGTCTTCATCTTGAGGTAGCCGATTTCTTTAGATGATCTTTAAGAACGCATGGCTCAACAAGCTTTTTCTTCAAGAAGTATGATTGCACCACGGTTGTACTTGAACATGAGGTCTCCATCCCTTTATGATGAGATATCCTTGCATCAAATACTCGTTAGATACATGGCAAAGCATATTCAGTCATAATATAACATTTTTCAAGAAGACATATTATCATATCATATTAAATCAAATATGACAGTGTATCATATTGTGTGTCATCAAAATATAGTTTCTCAACATTCTCCCCCTTTTTGATGATGACAAAATATGCTCCCTTTGTCAAAAAGATATTATGCATAGTAATAATAATATCATAACAAAGATTGAAAAATGTCAAAGCATATTTTTCTCCATTTTGGAGACAGGGTTTTTCTCCCCCTTTGTCATGGACAAAAAGGAGGGGATCAGAGTAAGGTTATTACAAACCAAAAAGAATAAATAGTTAAAGTTATTACAAATGATATGAATGAAGAGTTCATTTTGATCCGAAGGAGGGGTGAAACTTCCGAAGTAGTGCATCTTGGCCGATTTGTAGTGAAACTTGATTCTTGAGAAGTAGATCCTGGGTGTTCTGGACATTGACAATAGCTGAGAATATGTCAAGGTCAGAAGTTGCTGCTTGATCTGCTTCTTGAGGGCTTTCGTCGTCAGAGTTAAGGTGAGAGGACTCTTCTTCATTGAGAGAGGAGTCATCAAATATACGGTTTGAGTAATAGACGACATCGGTTGCAAGAGGAATCTGGAAGAATTCGAGAATGAGTGTAATGAAATATCCGAAGGGAAGAGACTTAAAGGAACGGAAGTTGATCATGTTATGGAATATGACACTGGACCAGTTGATGGGAAAGGCAGAGAAGATGGCATAAAGAAGAAGGGAGACTTCATTTGAAATAAACCCCCTAGAAGGCAACTTGTGGACTATATTGGAGGAAAGAATTTTGGACAACAATAGAGCATGAGGTTTGAGATTGCTTTCATGCCATTGGAAGTGAGTGGAGCGAGTGGAGAGGAGGATTTTCTGAAACACTGAGTGGTCGAGAGCAACAATGTTGGGAAGCTCAATCCCGTAGGAAGAAATATTCAGAATGTTGCCTAACTGAGACATGTCGAAGGAGAAAACTTTTCCATGCACCATGGAAGTGATAGAAGAGTGATCATGGTCGACAGAAAGGTTGGTGTAGAATATTTTGATGAGATGAGGATAGATGGGCATTAATTTTGGAGAGGCTAGAACATGAATAAGTTCGGAAAGAGAAGTTTGTAAATCAAAAGCTGGAAAGGCTTCAAGGTGAACCAAGTTTTCTGGTTGGATGGTCATGGAGTTTATGGAGTGAAATGTGTGAATGAGATCCGGAAATATCAACTCCGAAGCTTCAAGCATGGCGGATGTGGAAGATGATGCCGTTGTAAGTATTTGAAAAGGAAAGAAGAGACTCAAACAAAAGAAGAACTTGGAAAGGATGATGGCTAGTAGGAGGATAGAGAGGTGCAAGTGAGTGGTGAGGGATAAACCAATCTAATAAATAGAAGGAAGAAAATAATTGTGATATGAAATGAATGACATTTGAAGTGAATGATTTTTAGATTGTAGTTGAATGAAGAAATTCGTGAGTTGTGTATTGAGAAGCTTGTGAATGATAAATCAAATCAAATTTTGGAAGATAGTGTATTATATTAGTGTAAATGACAAGAAGGACATAGTTTTGAATAACTTTTCTATAAAGAGAAAAACTTTTCTTATGGGAGAGGTTATTGAATTGTGAGATGTGTCATGTATTGAGTATGGAGTGTCCTATTAGACTTCACATGTGATGAATAAATAAAGTCAAGAAGGTGAATACTCTACAGATTTTTGTGAAGTGAAGAGATGTAAGAATAGTTATGAAGTGAAGGAAATAATGGCCTAATAAAACAAACAACTTTTTATACAAAATTTTACTTTCTGAGAAAGCATTCTAAATACGTGAAGAATGAGATGTGAATAAGATAAGCAAGGACATATGAGTGAGAAGCAATAATTTCTTATTTAAGAAGTATTTTTATAGGTATGCGTGGAAGGAGTGTGAATAGTCATAAAGAAGGGTGATACAAATTTGTAGAGAGATAAGAGTGGTCATAAAAGACAACAAGCACTTGATGTATGACATAAAGTAAAGTTATGATTGATAGGAATTGATGTTTTGCTTGAAGGACATAGTTTTTGAAAAAGATAAATTGTAAGAGGTCAAAGATCACGGATGGAGTCTCACTTCGTATGAGATAGAGAGAGAAAAAAAGTGGTACTAATAGTACTTATGAGAATAAAAAATGAAGGACAAGTTTTTTGAATAATTTTTCATAAAAGGTGTGAAGGATGAAAGGACGATAATAGATTATACTTAGGATATGATATAACAGATGATGTAGTAAGATTTTACGTGAAATATGACAGCTTGATTTTGAAAAAGGTGGTGAAGAAAATAAGAAGGATAAACACTCGATTTATTTAACATAAAGTTTAGTGAAGTGTCTTAATAGGAGGAAAGGAAGTCATGAAAAGGGATATATCACTTGAAAAAAATAACATAAGTAAGGAACACAATATCATGTTGAATCTCGGATAGCTTATCGTAAGAGAGGTTTTCACAAGAAGACAAAAGTGATAAAAGGTGTTATGAGATGAGTGATGTGAACAGAGTCATGATAGCTTTACTTAATATTAATTTTTCTTATGGATATGAGTGAAAAGGAAATAGGACAAGGAGTTATTATTGATGTGTACTTTAAAGATGACAAGTTGAAAGACATAAAGAATGTGTCATGATGAATGTGTTTTTATGAGTGTTTAGAGTATACGTGAATATAGTTTGACTTTGAATAGTGAAAAAAAACATATAAAAAAATCGATAAGAAGAAAAATAAGATTTTAATAGAACTCATAAGAAGTTTTAGTCTTAATAAATGTGATTAATTATAAGTCACTTAGTTTGCATATTCCTAATTCTCTTCTAATTTGTGTAAAGTCTTCATGTTTCAAAGGTTTAGTGAAGATGTCTACTAATTGTTGATTAGTGAGTATGAATTCGAGTTTAATTATGTTGTTTAAGACTTGTTCTCTTAAGAAGTGGTGTCTTATTTGAATATGCTTAGTTCGTGAGTGTAAAATAGGATTTTTAGATAGGTTTATAGCACTAGTATTATCACAGAAAATGGTTGTATTTTCAAAATTTAAACCGAAGTCTTTTAAAGTTTGTTTCATCCAGATGACTTGAGTGCATGCTAGGCTAGCAGCTATGTATTCAGCTTCAGTAGTAGATAAGGATACACATTTTTGTTTATTACTGAACCATGAAACTAGTGAGTGCCCTAGCATATGACATGTTCCACTTGTGCTTTTTCTGTCAGATTTACTTTCAGCAAAGTCAGCATCGCTGTATGAGATTAGATCAAATGTAGAGGATTTTGAATAAAATAATCCAAAATCAATTGTGTCTTTTAAATATCTCATTATTCTTTTTACAGCTTTAAGATGTGATTCTTTTGGATTTGACTGAAATCTAGCACACAAGCAAACATTGAACATAAGATCTGGACGGCTAGCAGTTAAATAGAGTAGTGATCCTATCATACCTCGGTATACTTTTGTGTCTACAGACTTACCATCTTCATCTTTGTCCAAAACAG
Source organism: Nuphar pumila (assembly GCF_984573655.1). Lineage (NCBI taxonomy): Eukaryota > Viridiplantae > Streptophyta > Magnoliopsida > Nymphaeales > Nymphaeaceae > Nuphar > Nuphar pumila. The sequence goes on along the minus strand of NC_143263.1, from coordinate 47,249,581 downwards.
TAGTTGTGCTCATAGGAGTATTCTTTGAAGTAGTTGAGTTCATGTTGAACCTCTTTAGAAGTTCATGAGCATACTTGGATTGATTGATGAAAACTCCATCCTTGGTTTGCTTAATATGCAGTCCAAGAAAGTAGGTGAGTTCTCCCATCATACTCATTTCAAATTCTTTCTGCATGGACTTAGAGAAATCTTCACAGAGAGTGCTGTTAGTAGATCCAAAGATGATATCGTCCACATAAATTTGAACAATAAGGGTATGATTTTTCACTATTTTCACAAATAGAGTAGAGTCTGCTTTGCCTACAGAAAAACCAGTTTTTAATAAAAAAGTTTTTAGTCTATCATACCAAGCACGAGATGCTTGTTGCAATCCGTATAAGGCACGTTTTAGTTTAAAAACATGATCTGGATATTGTTCATTTTCAAAACCTGGAGGTTGTTTTACATAAACTTCTTCATTTATAAAACCATTTAGAAATACACTTTTAACATCCATTTGATATAGTTTAAAATCCATATAGCTTGCATATGCTAAAAACATTCTAATAGATTCAAGTCTAGCAACAGGAGCAAATGTTTCATCAAACTCAATACCTTACTCCTGGTTGTATCCTTGAGCTACTAGTCTTGCCTTGTTTCTTATAACATTACCTGTTTCGTCTAGCTTGTTTCTGAAGATCCATCTTGTCCCAATGATCTGATGATCCTTTAGTCTTGGTACAAGATCTTAAACATCATTTCTTTGGAATTGATTTAGTTCTTCAGTCATGGCTAGCATCCAGAACTCATCGATGATGGCTTCATCAATCTTCTTAGGTTCAAGTTGAGAAATAAAAGCCATGTTTGCAATCCGTTCCAGCTAAGCTCTAGTTTGAACCCCCTTGGTCAGGTCTCCCAAAATCTGCTTTTGAGGATGATCTCTGATTTCAACAAATGTTCTTTGATGATCATATTCATTTGATTTAGCTGTGTTATCTAGGAATAAATTTGTACTCTCAACATCATCATCGTTAGTCTGCTTAAGAACAGATTCACAAAAACTGACATGCATAGATTCTTCAATAGTATATGAACTCTTATTAAAAACTCTGTATGCTTTACTATGACTTGAATATCCTAAGAATATGCCTTCAACAGATTTAGCATCAAATTTATCCAGGCTATCTTTTGTGTTAAGGATAAAGCACTTACACCCAAAGACTTTAAAATAGTCTATTCTTGGAGTTCTGTCATAGAATAATTCATAGGGAATTTTATTTAATAAGGGTCTGATAAGAACTCTATTTGTTATATAGCATGCAGTATTAACAGCTTCTGCCCAAAAAGATTTAGCAAGATTATTATGTTGGAGCATAGTTCTAGCAGATTCCTGTAGGGTTCTATTCTTTCTTTCTACTACACCATTTTGAGGTGCAACTCTAGGAAAGGCAAAGTTATGAGAAATACCATGCAAGTTACAAAAATTTACAAAAAGTTCATTATCAAATTCTCCTCCATGGTCACTACGGATTTTTACAATAGAACAAGATTTTTCATTTTGTAATTTTTTACATAAAATTTCAAATTGACAAAACGTATCACTTTTGTTTTTCAAAAATATTACCCAAGTAAATCTTAAGTAATCATCTACAATGACAAAAGCATATTTATTATGATTAAGACTAGCTACTCTAGAAGGACCAAAAAGATCCAGGTGGAGAAGCTTTAAGGGTCTTTTGCTTGAAATGATATTTTTTTATTTGAAAGATGATTTTGACAGTTTTCCTAGTTGACATGCATCACAAAAATAATCCTTTTTAAAAGATATTTTGGGTAACCCACGTACTAACTTATTTTTAGCTAATTTAGACATGTATTTGGAGTTGACATGACCCATTCTCATGTGCCATAAATGTTGAGTGTCATTATTAGCTATAAGGCAATGTTCAGTAATGTGTTCTAGGTATAATTCATATATATTATTTCTTCTTATACCTTTTAAAATGATGTTTTTGTTGGTGTCTGCTATAAGGCATGCATCATGATTAAAGCTAACATTATAACCTGTGTCACACATTTGACTAATACTCAGAAGGTTATGTTTTAAGCCTTTAACAAGGAGAACGTCTTTGATAAGAGGTTTATCAATATTACCAATATTACCACTACCAATTATCAAACCTTTGTTGTTATCTCCAAAGGTGACAGTTCCTCCTTCTTTATGATGAAGATCAACAAAAAGATCTGGATGTCCTGTCATGTGTTTTGAACATCCGTTGTCTAATATCCATCTGTTCTTCTTCTTTGGAGCCTGCAAAACATTAAGTAAAACTTCTTTTTGGTACCCAGTCGGGTCCCTTTTTGTTAGACTTTGGAACTCATATCCATTTTGATTTGGGTTTGTCTATAACTTTAGAGGAGTTCAAGGAATTAAAAATATAATACTCCTTTTTAGGTTCAGAAGAACCTTTGACAAAAATGGTTTTTTGATTCATACAAGAAGATTTGTTGAAATGAGAGTAGCCAATACCATTCTTATAGAAAGAGACTTTTTGAGAGGATAGAAGTTTATCCAGGTTTTCTTTTCCTTTAGTAAATTTGAAAACCGTTTTCATAAGGTTTTCAGTTTTACTTTTTAATTCTGAAATTTCTACTTGCAAATTTTTAGTCTTAGAGCTAGTAGAAGAGATTTCAGAAGTAATCAGAAAATTTTTCTTTTGTAACTCAGAATTTTCAATACTGAGTTTTTCATTTTTCAGCATAAGCTCTAGATTTTTAGATTTCAAATGTTTATTTTTTAGAATCGTTTTTCTCGATTCTTCAAAAAGTTCCTGAAAAGCATTTTGAAGTTCTTCAAAGGAGAAATCAAGGGATTCACTTACAGAGCTTTATGCCATGAAGCACATGTTGGCGGTTTCTGCTTCATCATCACTTGACTCTTCACTTGTGGATGGTTCTGAATCATCCCATTGAGCATGCAGAGCCTTTTTCTTGAAGAACCTCTTCTTTGGTTCCTCAGTCTTGGATTTTCTTTTGAGAAGAGGACAGTCACGTCTCAAGTGACCTGGCTTATTACACTGATAGCACATGGAGTCTTCCTTAGGGTCTTTTTTTTCCTTGTGCTTATTTGGAAGCCGGTTCTTTCTCATAAAGCGCTGGAATTTTCTGGTGAGTAGCGCAATCTCATATTCTTTTTCTGAGTCCTCATTCTCAGAAAGAGCTGGGAAGGCCAGAGTTTTCTTTAAAGGTTGTTCCTCTTCCCTTCTTTCTTTCATATGGACTTCATAGGCCATAAGATTGCCTATTAAGTCGTCCAGGGTAAGCTTGGATAAATCTTGAGCTTCTTTAATAGCAGTAGTCTTTTTCTCCCAATCAGTTATGAGAGATATCAAGATTTTGTTCACCTTATCTGTCTAAGAATGGGTTACACCCAGAGATTTCAGATCGTTGGTGATGTTGGTGAATCTGGTGAACATCTCTGTGATGGGTTCATCTTTGTTCATTTTGAACAACTCATATTTTCTGACAAGAGATGAGATTTTGGCTTCTTTCACTTTGTTGGTTCCTTCATGAATAACCTCCAAAGAATGTCAAATATCATAAGCAGATTCACAAATATATATTCTATTGAATTCATTCTGATCAATGACACAATATAAGGCATTCATAGCCTTTGCATTTAAATTTGCCATTTTCTTTTCTTCATCAGACCATAAGCTATAGTCTGCGGATCGAGATGTGTATGGATGCTCAACAATTTTCCATACAGCAAAATCTATGGACTTAAGAAATATAGTCATTCTGCATTTCCAGTATCCATAGTTGGAGCCGTTGAAGAAAGGAGGACGAGATGCGTGTTGACCTTCAATATCACGAGCATAAGAGGTAGATGCCATTTGTGCTGAAAGACTTGTTATGTCAAAACCAGCAAACCTGCTTTGATACCAAATGAAATTTCACTAGAGGGGGGGTGAATAGTGAAATATGATAAAGATTGATAAAATAAAACAAAATGCAATAAGGCACAACACATAAAACACAGAATTTATACTGGTTCGGTCAATTCCCAGACCTACATCCAGTCCCCAAGCAAACCACTTGAGCTTTCCACTATAACATCCGAGTCACCGGATAAATAGTACAACACTCTCTTCCTCAGAGGTCTTCTTCTCTCAACAGAGAAAGGGAACACCCTCTTTCTCAGAGGTCTTCTTCTCTCAACAGAGAAGGGGCACACCCTCTTTCACAGAGGTCTTCTTCTCTCAACAGAGAAGGACAACACCCTCTTTCTCAGAGGTCTACTTCTTTCAACAAAGAAGCAATATAATGAATAACAGAAAGTTACAATACTTCCTATAGAACCTTCAGAATGATATGAATGCACGAATGAAGGATTCTCAGAATGTTCTGTTCTTTTCACTCAGAAGATACTCTTTGTCAAAGAGCTATTCTTGACTTTTTCTCTTTCTTTTCTTTTTCTTTTTCAAGGCTCTCTTTCAAATATCGAATAAGAATTTTTCTCGTTGTAAGCTTCACATGTCCATGTGAAATAAGTAATTTGTTTGTGTTTATATAGCCTTAGAAAAATAGTCGTTGCCTTTTTGAAATGATAGTCTTTTTGGGATGTGAGATGTCAAGTCATTTCAAAAACCATCTTTATGGATTTTTGAAAAAGTCTTCTTTCCATAAAAGTAGTATATGAGGTACACTAGTCGTTGTAAAATTTTAGGTATCATATAGTTTATGTAAAAAGTCTTTTTCTTACAATAGTACATTGAACGTTGGATGTGTAAGCCATTATGTAGTTTTGTCTCTATTTTAATTAATGATTTGTAGTACTTAAGTATTTTATTTAGAGATTGTCACTTCTTTACTTAAATGAGTGTAAGTACAATAAATGCTTTGAGATCTTTATTTGTAAGTAGTCATATCAAGAATTTGCTTTATGATGTGCTTTTCAATGTCTACAGAGAGAATGAAGACTCTAAGCAAGCCAACATTCTTGAGTAGGATTAAACTAGTTATTTAAAAAGATCTTTAGAGGAGGTATTTAATGTTTTACAAAGAGAATGATGACTTCAAGTAAGTCGACATTCTTGAGTTGTAAAAAGGTAACTAAAGTCTTTTCAAAACATATTATATTTGTTTTTCTTTGTCTAGCTGATTTCTATGTTTTGTCTTTTTCTTACATATTTAAAATCATTACTTTTCAAGTTGTCTTGTACATGATAGAAGGTACAATTATTACTTTTTGAAATCATGAGCTAATATATCATGTCAAAATACCTTTTTTCATAAAGGGTTGTAAGACGGTACAATTATTGGTTTTCAAAAAGGTGCTTTTTGAAACTATCGTATACTTTTATGAAATATAGCTTTTCGGAATGAGTGACTTTTATGTAATATGCAATATGCATGCTTCTGAAGGTTTTGTTACATATGACTCTAAAGAAGAAAAAAGTCTTCATCTTGAGGTAGCCGATTTCTTTAGATGATCTTTAAGAACGCATGGCTCAACAAGCTTTTTCTTCAAGAAGTATGATTGCACCACGGTTGTACTTGAACATGAGGTCTCCATCCCTTTATGATGAGATATCCTTGCATCAAATACTCGTTAGATACATGGCAAAGCATATTCAGTCATAATATAACATTTTTCAAGAAGACATATTATCATATCATATTAAATCAAATATGACAGTGTATCATATTGTGTGTCATCAAAATATAGTTTCTCAACAATAACAGGTGAAGAGGGTATAGAGGTGGCTGGAGATATGCAATGAAAGGCGTTGTGATGATCGACAAAGGTTTGGAAAAGTGAAGCTGCAGGGTGGTAAAATGCAATGATTGATATGCATGGGTAGAAACGTGAAACAACAAATGGGTTGTTGTAATAGTGTTGATACAAGTGTGGGGCTTGTGTAGCAGATGATAGTGGTAATGTGCAAGTGTTATAGTGAGGAATGTGATGTGTTGTGTGTGTATGCAGGGGAAGATAGGGAGCCGCAGGAAATATGATAGTGTAAGGTGCATTGAAGTGTAGTGGCATGGTGTGCTAGGATGAATACAAAGGTGATTCAAGTGGTGAAGAGAGTGAAGATGTTGTGTAGTAGGTGCTGCAATAGTGGAGTGCAGGGAGTGGGGATCATTGTGAGTAGGGAATGGTAGATATGTTATGAACATACAGGTGTTATGAGATGAAGTAACGAAGAAGGTAGCAGAAAATCACAGCAACTTGATCAACAAATTGGTCCCTGCAAAATGGCCACTCATATTGATAGTACACAGCAGATTATCTTTGGTAATTGTGAGTCAATGAATTGATTTCCACAAAGATGAGCCAATAAATCACCAAAACAGCATAGCAAGGTGATATAGTGAATCTAAGTCTTTGCACAGCAGCAAAGCATGTATCTCCATACCATACTAGATGTCTGGATTCAACTTAGCTAAACATCTGATTTCCTGTCAGCAGAAACACGGATTTCATAATCACTCAGAAACCTGATTCTTGAATAAGATGAAGTATGAATAAATGCAAAGAGACTTGCATACGCAAGTCGATTTTAGCATGGTTGAATTTTAGCAGGAGAGGAGCAGCAGGTGTTGTGCACAATGTTGTGCACAGAGGACAAATGTTATGCTGTAGAGCACAGGTGCAGCTGGTGGGTGGGTTCAGGACATCCATTTGACCAATAAGATCATCCTCTGAAATCCTTGGGTTTTGCATCGCAATGCCGAGAATTCGGCGTGTCAGTGCCTCATACATGATAGGATTTTTGCTACCATCACCATTAAGCCATGGAAGTATTGGTTGAAAGCCTTCAACAAACTTTACATGAGACTCTTTATGATTGTTGTATCCTTGGGAAGAGAAAGGTTTGTCATGCTTACTGGCAATCTTTCCACTCGCTTGAGCATTATCACATGTCAGGATGGTGACATCAAATTCATGTAAAATAGTCACTCGATGTCCTTCAGAAAGGTCCAAACTAGTTATATCCTCTGAATGGTATGCAACATCATCATTCTCTTTAGATGTAGGAAAACTTTTGTGACTTCTCACAATGGGTAAGACATGATCTTCCCTGTCAGCTTATCAGAACAGGATCTGATGACCCCGAATTAGCCTGAGCTCAATTGCTCTCCAAGCAAGTATCTATCCTCCAAATTATAAATTTGTGTTGCATCTAGAATTGGCTCAGTCAGAAAACGAACTCTATAACAATTAGGTAAACATGCTGAAGGTTTGTTGCCCTTCGCAATTGCCATTACCAATATGTGGCTTGAATCATAAAGAGGAGCTGCTTTAGCTTAACCCAGACTGAAAAAAAAAGATACTAGATCTCTTACAGACCCAGTGATGAACCAACAGGGTTATCCTAGTCAATCCTTTGCCTTTTGAAATTTGATGTCTCACTAATCGCTCCAACAAATCATATGAACCAATATATTAGAAGTATGAAAAGGCTCATGCATCTTTCATCTCAAGATCATGTTACTGCAAGCCATGCTTGCAGATATAGAGCATGAGCCTATATAAAGTCGATTTGGGTGATATCTAAATCCCAGCAGTTTGACCGTGCCAAGAAGAATCACTTCAGATGAGGTTCTCAATCCTTTGGAAAAGAGGAAGAGAACCTCCTGAAGCTCCCTCTCTGGACGTATTAATCATTTGGAAAGGGAAAAGAATGAGTCATTGACATCGATTTGAAGCTAAAGAGCTTGCAGATCTAGTGTTTAATCAACTAACAGCAGTGGATGCAGATGAATGCTATGAGGTTACGATGCTGACACAGAAAATTCACAAAATAACTACAGTGAATGCCCAAATGCGCGATGGACGAAATCGTGAAGCATAAGGGATCAAGGAATGCCAAACAAAATGTTGAAAGGAAAAATCTAGATGCAAACGAAGAACTAATGCTGAATTGCAACAGAGAGCTGGTGAAGCTTGAACATAGAGGCCTCTATGCTAAACTAATGGAAAAACTAATGCATGAATTCAAAATTTCGATAGAAGGTTATGCGCATATGTAGATGTTGGCAATGAGTTATGATATCTATGATGCAGGGGAGATGAACACGATAAGGTTGAATTAAAACAGAAAATAACATATACAGATGAAATGGCAGCAAAGAACGACATACTGGAATGTAAAACATAAAAATGAAAAATAAAGAAAATGATATGATGAACTGTAAAAGAGCATTGAACCTAAAACAACATAAACAGATATTTAGATTTACGTAAACTAGAAAAATTCAAAATAAATTACAAAGACAGAGAGAAAATGTTGAAACGGGAGCATTCCAGTAATATTGCACATAGGTAGATCGATTTGCTATAAGCAAATCAAGGCTACCAAGGGTGCTTTAATGGAGTGATAAACAAAAATAAAAGAGAGAAGAGGGAGGGTCTTACCGTAGTTCTGCAAAGGCTGAGATGAGAGAGGCTCCCTCTCTGGATGTTACTGTTGTAGGATCAGATTTTCTTACGCAGTAAGAAGGGAAAACAAAGAAATGGGGTGGAGGGAGAAGGAGGAGAGAAGAGAGCCTCAGAGAGGAGGGAGAAGGAAGAGAGAAGAGCGCCTGAGATATGAGGACAACACGAAGATATGAGGCATGAAGATGATGGGGGTGTGGAAACGGATGGAGATCGATTGACCCCCGCGGCTCTTCTTATAACAGAAGGCCGTTGGGGGTTTTACAAATCGGGTCCCTCTAGTTTTCAAAAATTTTCAAAACAATGGTTCTTTTTACAAGGTTTTTCAGAAAAAGGGATGAGGCCCTTTTTTGAAATCCTTTTTCTTTTATATTTTTGAAAGAGAAATATGAAAACAACACGAAGATTTTGAAATATGGGATCCAAACGAGGTTCTGAAAGGCTTTTGTAAAATATTTATTTTAAAATTTTAACATTTTCTGAAATAAGGTTTTTGGGAAAATACATGGTTAATCTCAGAAATTGGGTTTCAAAATGGGTCTGGATCCGAGATTTTGAGAAAATTTCAGTTTGGATCTCGAATTGAGATTGGATCGAGAGAATTGATTTTTTTGAATTTTTGAAAAATAGAAGATCTGGATTCAGAATTGGATTCAGATATCAGATTTGGATTCAAGATTGGGTCAGATATGAAAATTGAATTTGGATTTTGGATCTTTAACTAGTGAATCCGAGAAATGAATAAAAATTGATCAGAAGTTGACCAAATTATTCAAAAGATGGGGGTCAGGGGCAAAAAAGGATTTTTTGAATTTTTTGAAAAATCTGGGGTGTTCACAAGGACCTTGACGAGGAAGTTGATATGAAGAAAATGTGAGATTTTCTGGGTTATTGTTGACAACATTGTAATTAGATATTTTGTAAATTACTTTGATTACAAGGTTGTGCACTTTTATTGTTTATTATTACCTTTATGTAAAATTTACTTTGATTACAAAGTTATGCATTGGTTATGTAATCATATATTAAATACAAAGTTATACACTTACATATATATATATAGGTCATTGTTCACAAATGGAGGACATCCGCAAATAAATGCCTATGTTGCCTATGTTTGCAAGTATAGGTCATAGTTAGCAAACAAAGGACATCCGTAAATAGAAGCTTATGTTCACAAATATATGTCACAACCCACAAATGGAGAACATCCACAAATAGAAGCATGTATTTGCAAACAAAAGCCTATGTTTGCAAATATAGGTCATAGTTTGCAAAAGGAGTACATCTGTGAATACAAGATTATATTCACAAATATGTTATATGAACATCCTGACCTTCGCAAGTCTACGATGACGATGGGGTATGTTCACATCATATATTTGCATATATGGAGACCTTCATACATTATTTTCATGTGAATCTACTTTAAGTATTCAATAACTTAAAGTTGAAAAATGACTTATGCAAATACATGTTTTAGTTCAGAAATATGTTATGTGAACATCTCGACCTTCACAACTCTTAAAGATGGATATCCGCAAACACGTATCTATATTTGTAAATATGGTTTCAGGTTCGCAAATATGTGTTGATTGAATGTGAACCTCATGTCTATTAAAAAATGATTTCACACACTCTTATGTATGAATGTCCTAAGGTCCGCACACTTTGATATGTGAATGTCATCCAATTAATGTTACACCCTTCAGATCGTTCGATATAGTAGGTTCAGAATTTGGACCAATAGAGAGTCTCAGGCCGACAACAAACATATATCATAGTTGAGGCTTGATTGAAGCGAGCGGATCGTGCCTGGGGTTCCTAGGCCTTGGGGGATACAGTTGAGATGACTGGGGTGTTGTACCCGGGTTGAAGGTCTTTAACGATGACATATTAGGAGGTAAATAAAGCTACGGGCCAAGTTAAAATTAGGTTCAATACGCGAATCGAAAAGGGATTTTGGCCCAAATATGAAAGACCCTAGTTCATGGCTTCTAGAGGGATCTAAGGTCATGTGTTGGGGTTTGATATAGGTGCTAGAGTCCAAATATACATTTTGTCGAATCAATAAGGTGTAATTTTGAGATTTTATGTCCCAAAAATTGGTAAGGTCTTGGCTAAGGTTGGGATCCATTCCAAGGGTTGGGGGTGGTAGATCAAGGAAGGTATGAAATGGTTATGTACGTTCAAGTAGGGTTGGGGAAGGTGCATTGGATCAGAGAAGGCGAAATAACTCACAAAACGAGACTGCACCACTTCTATAGATGTGGTCTTGGTATAGACGGCTTAGACGACTTTAGAAAATGTTAGGGACTGATCCTAAGGCATGATAGAGATTTAAAGAGTGATATAAATAACAAAGACACATTTGTAAGGAAGGCTAATCAGCAAAACCATGATTGACAGGGCTCCTACATCGATTTCCAAGGTAGAGATCACTTCACAATAAAGATACGTGTATGGGAAGAGATTGGGACCTTATGATGGATGAAGGACCAGCCTAGGGAGACCCTAGTCTCCACGTAGATTAGAGAAGGAAGATAGATCCATGACAGAGGAGAGAGAGTAGAGAGAGAGAAAAAAATGAGAGAGAAAGACATCAGGGGGAATGAATGCTTGGGAGGGGAGGGGACGACTAGAGAGAGAGAAACTTGTGAATCAAATCTTAATTCATTCAATAATTAAAAAGTGTTCTTCAGACCTGTATTTATAGCATGAAGGTCTATAGTAAAGTCCTGATCCGACAATAAATTCAACTAATTTATAAGTCATAAAAGAGTTCTCCCATAAAAAAAAATTAGATCAGAGAGATGATTCAAGAGTCCAACCTCTGTCATGACTCATACTCTAATTAAAAGTCTTAATTAGTTAACAAAGAAAATCTAATTAGACTCTATATAATTAAATTAAGAAACATCTAAAGAGGGAAGACGTCTCACCCTGTTCCTTCAATTAAATGCCCACCAATATGGGCCTCATAAGCTGAATCTCCATGGTTTTTGTAACACCTAAAATTTTTAACCCTAAAATGTTAAAGAAAACTTTTTTTTTCTTTTTAAAATAGCAAAAACAAACTTTCTTTTTAGGTTAAACATTCTCGGCGGGTTACAGTACAATCAATCATCATAACTGAATTAAAATCTGAACATTAAGATTTAATTTAGTTTCAATAATTTAAAATACATATTAGAGTAATTTTATAAGAATAATTATTTTTCAAAAACTATCCTCGAGAAAGGAAAAGGCTGGCTCTCGACATCGCCTAAGCATTCTGTATCCACTCCGCAGTAGTACATCATAATCTACCTGAAACCTCATAAAACAGGTCAAACTCGTGAAAGCTTGGTAGAAAATAACATACTTGCATAAATGCACAATATCAAAATACATTTAAACACAACCTCATATATCAATCATGTAATACATATCTTAGCATACAATAACTATAAAATCATGCTAGAAATAAAATAGTAAGTCAATTTAATGCACATTCATTTATTCTAAGATTTGCAATAATACAATACGTTATGTACATGCATGAACATTTACAAAATGCATGAATATATACAATATGCATGAACTTACCATTCCAATGATATGAATCCTTCATGCATGAGTAATTTTTTATCTTCAATTATTGTTTTCTTGCTTAAATGATGTATGTCATGTTTTATTTATATACAATTCACAATCGTGTTTCACTTGCTAATATCTATTTGTGAGTATAATACAGACTCTCCCAGATGGAGGTATAACCAAGGTTTGTATTTTCAAACAATTGTGTCTTATAAACCTGCGTGATGCTCCAAATGTTCATACTCTTAAGAGAAAATATAATTTTATAGAGAGAGTTCTCAACTCCTACAATCCTGATATATCAGATTTTTCTCATAAATCTTACCTACTACATCACAAACAAATAATGGTAGTTCCCCCGATTACTGGTCATATGGATGGGGGACAAAAGCAACATTTTGTGCTAAGCTAAATATCTCACAAAACCGTCAATACCATGCTTACTCTTGCAATAAGCCCTAAGAGAATTAATTTTATTTTGATTTTTAATTAACTCTCATGTTAATCGTGTCAACACAAACATGCAAGTATATTCAAAGTTCATATATAACAATATTCATGGCACTATATGTGTCTCGGGCCGATCTTTCGGAATGGGACATGTGCAGTGTGGAGCTCTATTGAGTGAAAAATGCATTGAGTGTAGGAACATGCGGTATGCGTTTGCTTGATCGGTGACGTGTGGTGATATCATGGCATGTGATAGGCATCGGTATCATTGTTAGTGCATCGTTGTGTGGTGGCACAGACGTAGAGCGTTGTTTGGTTAAGCAGTGCCAACAGATCAGAGGATGTTGCCTTTGGAGATTTGGTTAAGGACCTCTCGGCTTGTAAGAGTGTCACTCACACGTAGCGGTTGAACGTACGAGGGTGCATGTGGGGTAGGGCTAATTCTCCCAAGAATCACCTTAGGTGGTTCCAACCGAGTATGGTGACTCGGGGCTAGGCGAGTGAATGCCTAGGCGCTGACGAATGAGTCTGGGTGGTGCTCTTCACTATGATGTTCAATCATCAACTAGTCTTTGGACTGGGGGGTGCAAGGTCTTGTTCCTTCAGTGGCGAGGTTTTGCTATGTCGTGCGCATGGAGTCGCAATGCGCTCCATGGCACGCAAGGCTAAGGCAAAGTTTATGCCTCTTTCGGAAGTGATAGCTGGTATGGGATGATTATGCACTAAGCGGCATGGATTACATGGATTGCGCATTTAGAAATGAGTTTGATCAGCTTTTGTTAGGCAGTTGTGCACAGGGTGGTGTGCAGGGCCAATGAAAATGAATCAGCACATGGAAAGGTGTTGGTATGCGGCCTTTGGTCGATAGGCTGGCCAACTTTGGCAGCTTGGCATGTTGTGGGTTTAGGAAGCATTCTATGCCCATGACAGAGCGATGAGTAGACTTGCAGCGGTAAGGAAGGATCGTCGTGCCACACTGACTTATTGAAAAAAGTAAGCCCGTAACACTATGCATGCTTTTGATTAGTCTCTACCATAAAATCAATATAATAATGCAATCATTATACATTTACACAATTAAGGTAGACTAATCATTGATATTTAGGCATGCCTAGTACAATCCATAATGAAATGCATTCAATTAACATGTATATCAATCCAATATCTCATTTAAGCAACAATAAACATGCTGCACAAAATAAAATACAACCTAATATCAACATATGTTATACTATGCAGTTCGGATTCCTGTTAACCTGGTTTCGAAAACCCACCAAAACACATAAGAAACAAATGTAACTCTCAAAATTTTGCTGGGTTTGTCCCATCATCTTAGGAACACATTCCATGAAACAGATTTGCAAAATTCATTGTAATAAAATCAAGAAAATTCTAAGACTAAACCTTGTTTAGAAATATTATCAGACAAATCTTGTTAATTGGATAAATTTAATTTGGTTTAAGAAATTTCTCAATATTTACGGAAAAATCTTTTGACAAAATCTGTTGTACAGAAGCTTTTTATATATTTACCTTTCACCCAAAATTTTCACAATTTATTTGGATAAGTTTTAATTAGAGTTTTAGTGCTTTCAAAATCTTTAGTTGAAACCGTCTTGCTGATAGGGCAGAAAACCTATGCACTATTGCAATGGACACTTTTGCCTCAAAATTGAATCAAACGAAATGAAACAAGATTTTAAATTCAATCCCTGGATGTGTAGAATACTCTAGTACTTTATTTTTATTTTGACCTAATTTTCATAGATATATCATTTTTTTCTAAAACTGGTCAGAACAAAAAACAAGAACAAAATAACCACGATTTAAACTCATGCAAGATCTATTAAGCAAGAAAAAAATCATAGTGAAATTCATATAATCATGATTTTTTATGCTTTAATCATATGTACAACATCATACAACACATATTTGATCATATTTATGATAATTTTGTTAAAAACAAACATGATCCAAAAATTACAAAACCTTCATAGAATATCTCATATGCAATTTCATCTATGCAAGAATCACAAGAAACATAAAAACATGAAATCATGGATTATTTATACAATAACATGTTGTTTAATTATGCTATATTTGCCCTAATCTGCCATATATGATGAAATTAAATTTTTTTATCATAAAACATCAAAATCTTAAAATACTTTTAGCAAAAACCTTCTTCAAAATAATTTTCGTGTATTTTTAATCAAGATCTATGCAAGAGACATATTTACAACATCAAGATCTATAGAAAAATACTCAAAAATATGCTTCTACATTCATTATACATGATGAACAATTCAATAAAATACACATCTATCTACTCACATGGTTTTTGGTTTTGAGGGTTTTGAATATATTATTTTCAACTACATAAAAAAGAAGGTATATATACTAATGTATTCCAAAATAGAACATTATAAAAGTAGAGATTCTTTATCGAAAATACGTTTTCCGTAATGATATCGTTACTTTTTTTTCTACTTGTACCTCGTTTAGGACTGGATTAGACGTTCACCACGGTGGTTGTAGGTCTCTAATGAAGGTTTACACTTTCTTAATAGCTTGGAGGAAGAAAAAAATGTAAGGAAGAAGAAGGGCGAGATAAAAATCTCTATCACGAGGGCTTCTATGTATAGATGGGCCTACGCAAGAGTCTTATATCTAATATAAGATGTTAATATCTATTAATTTTTTATTAATAAAATAAATAAATAAATTATGAATCATAACTTATTAAAATTTTAAATTGATTATACTAGAGAAGAAATGTGGGGTTTCTTACCCTGACTTGAGCTTTAAAGACGTGGTAACGTCTCGGGAGACTTAGAAACCCAAAGATTCAACAAAAATTGTCGTCTAAATAGTCGATTCGATAGTCCTCGAAACGTAGATGGTCATGGTGGTCTTAGATTTAATAGTACGCATACAAATTGGTAAGAAAATTTACTCTATGCTGAAAAATATTAATTTTTAACCTACAATTAGGCATGAACTTCGATCGATGATATGAGAACTACCATTTTTCTTGTATTTTTTGTTCTTTTATCTTGAATTAAACCATATACATGTTTGGTTTTATAGGAGTCTACTCTTGAATCATCTTGTTTTGATGTATAAAAGAGATTTTTTTTAAGACTTTAAAATCAATGGCTCATAATATTCATAAACATTCAAGAATTTAAAAGGCACATTTTTTCATTAAAAATACAAGATACAATGGTTGATTCCTAGCAAATTCACCATGTCATGCACATCCACATGGTTGGATTTGCAAAAAAAGTGTGGGAAATGCCTATATTTTTAGCTCTCATGTTTCAGTTCTCATGTTCTCTCTCTCTCTCTCTCTCTCTCTCTCTCTCTATATATATATATATATATATATATATATATATATATATATATATATATATATAGGTTTTTTTTATCCCATTCATGTCGGATAAATTTTTTTGTTTTATCTTTTTTATATGAAAAAATCACAGCTCTTAGTCGAAACTTGGGTCGCACCTGGGTTCGGTGTGAAATTTCACAAACCATACCCACTCTATATACCAATCGGACCTTTTAGATCTGTCTCCGTTTTAATTGAACCTCATCCTTTATCACAAACGGCTGACCCTATAAGGTTTGGTACGGGTCGGGTCCATACCGAAACCCGATTTACTATATAACAGTAAGTCTCTCTCCTGCCGTCCTAGGGTTTCTCGTTGCGGTCGAAAGATCTTCCGGCGGAATTCGCGTGGTTTCCGATCTCTGCTTCACACTGTGAGTCCGTTCGACCTCGATTCCTTCAATCGTTTTCATGGGCTCGATTGCCTCAAAACATACTAAATTGAAATTTTTTTTTCTTTGATCTCGTTTTCTTTTTTGGTAAAACATGCTAAATCTTGTACGGGTTTTAGTTGGATCAAGCGGAATCGGCGGATGAATTTGTGAGAAAATTTAGTTGATGGAAGTTTGATGGTGGAAACGGCGTTGGATTTATGAAGTACGAAGAGAAAAGGGGAGGATTTGGGTGGACTTTTGCTTATTATTATTTTTGTCTCACCTCCATCGCCGTCTGTTTTTCTTTATGTTTTGGTTATTTCTTGTCTGGGTTTGTTGATCGATCCATATGAAGTGATCCTTTTGTTTTGGAGTTGGAAATCACGGGGAGCTAGATTGCATAACAGAAGATCAATGGTCGTTAATTGAAGGAAGACGATGAGATTGGGCAGTGAGTAAAAGACGGTGCAAAATTTTTGGGTGTTTTTGATAGAATTTTTTGGTTGGATCGATTAAAGAGCATACAGGACTGTACTTGGGTCTTGGATTTTGATCAAGAGCAAATTAACTTTTGCTCTTTGGTGTTTTATTGTTTTTTTAATAGGGAGCACTGGTTCATTAATTGTGAATGGATTGGATTGCCTGCTGAAAGTTGGTGAATTTTCGTGTCTATACACACTTTGGAATTTCAAAGTGGAATCCAGACCCTACCAAAAAGTTACGGGGAAAAAAGGAACAAGGAAATTTCATCTTTCTTTGATAAGAAAATAGGAGAAAGCACAAAAAAATAGGGAGTAATACCTTTGAAATCTGTGGATTTATATAGTGGACGGAGAGGAAAAAGAGGCACTGGAGCTTGTAGCACGACATCTATCGAGGAAAACTGAAAGATATGCTTATAGGGTTTTAGTTGTTTGGAAGACAATTCCTTGACCCACATGTATGTTCTGAAAAGGACGTTTTCAATTGATGGTCAGATCAAATTATTAATATATGCTTTCAAAACCAGATCATAGGTATGCTTTTAGTTTTAGATAGAAGTGGAAAATTATCTGCAAAATGTATGTTCCAACCATAAAAAGTCCAAAAAGATGCTCTAAAGCCAACTCCTAGGTATCTGCTGGTTGTGGAGTGTTGAACTCCAAAAGTGTTGCGGAGTGTCGAAACTCCAAAACTATCAGACGCTCTAGAACTAAAAACTGCAGTTTCTTGAAACGCCCAAGGAGTAAAATTGTCATAACTGACATAGGTAATAGAAAGAAGCAGTTAAACGGCTATTACTAACCTCTGCCTGTTATTTATTTCCACATTAAAACATCCCATGCTATATATCTTTTATGGCTGATTACAGCCACTCTATAGTTTTTCCTTCTTTTATTTCTTCCCACATTTATCGTAGGCATAACTTTTTAACGTTTAGAGTTCAAAGTTTAGACTTTCATTTGATGAGAGATGTTCAAATGGCCCGATGGGAAGTTACAAAGGCGTATGGAACACAATTGATCCTCACCTTGACGATCCATCTTTGATGAATAAAATTTCTGTGATTCATATAGCAAAATGTCTCTCCCTGCCATCACCATTTATTGTCTCTCTCTCTCATATGCGTGCACTGATACATTCTTCTGTTTTTCTGATTGTAGTCCATCCTATCCGTTTTTTTGTGCTTCTTATTTTCTTTTTGCATATAATTCTTGCTATAACACTGGAATTCAGCATTTTCTTTATGCTTGTAGAAGCCATATTTCTGTAATTTATTTTACCTTGAAGTTTACTTTACCTCCTCGTACTTTAGCGGCTTAGCCTCAAACTTTTTGATATATCTTTGTTTTTATGACGTTTTTAGTTTTTACATTCTTATTTTATCATCTTTTGACTGGTAGGTGTCCATTTTATGTCCATGTAGGAGGCATGCCATAAGTTTAGACATTGTTATCCATCTATGTCACATGGGTGCGGGTGCGGGTGCGAGTGCGGGGTGCGGCACTTTCAAAAACCTTGGGTGCGGAGGTGCAGCAGAATATATATATATATATATATATATAGAGAGAGAGAGAGAGAGAGAGAGAGAGGGTCCGGGGGTACCGCAGCCCAATTTTTTTATTTTTTTTTAAATCCAAAAAATGGACCAAAATGACCCCGATAGCCCGCGGGCTGGCCCTAGTCCATCTCACGTATATAAAGATGGGGTTTCTAAAATCATGACCCAAACCGGGCTTGAGCCGGGTAGGCTTAGCTCATCAGGCTGCTGGGCCGGTTGCCCACCCGTATGTACCATGGTCATCCCATGTCAAATGACAACTATGGTAGCCCTTAGTCAGAAAAGATAGCCCCTGCGAGCTATGTATATAACTTTTTAATTGAAATAATACATTTTAATACTTTTTATTTTCAATTATGTGGGACGAGTTTGAGCTGCCTTGAAGGTCTCCTCTACCCGATGTAATTCGAACCCGAATCCGAACCTCATTGCGTGCTAACTGGGAGCTCACACCTTCTTGTGTCTGAATCGGATATCTGATCCACCAACCAATGACAACCGTGGTCATGACTCATGAGTCCTTGGACTTGACCTTTGGATGTCATACATTGTCACGGGATCGTACTGTTCGTAAAAATTCCAACCCTCATATAGAAGGCAAATAATAAATAAACCCCCAAAAAAAGGAAGTTTCGTATGTAAAAAAGGACAAAAAAATAGGAGAGTATTTCACGGTAGCTCTGCCGGCAAAATAAAGAGCGAGAGGAAGAGGGTTGTGGGGAGAGAGCGGAAACCCTAGATTCTCTCGCCGGAATTCCCAGCTTGCCTGTTTTCCGGCGGCCGGGAGGGCCATGGAGATGATGAACAAGCTCCGGAATCTTGACTCCTACCCGAAGATCAACGAGGACTTCGACAGCAGGACGCTCTCTAGAGGGCTCATCACCCTCATCTCCTCCATCTTCATCTTCCTGTTGGTCCTCTCAGAATTTAGTGAGTTTTCTTTTTTCCATCTTTTGATCGTTTTTCGTGAAAAGTTGGGTTTTTTATTCCGCAGCCCAGAAAAAAAAAATTTAATCCAAAAAATGACCTTGGGTGCGTTGACCGCACTCAGGGTCGGGTTGACCGCACCGGGTGCCGCACCCGCACGCTCACCCGCATCGCGTCGACGTGGGTGCGGCACCTGTCTGGCCGAATCCCTGTGACATGGTTATCCATGTTGAAACAACTCCATTCATCAAAAGATAAAGGCTATTGCCTGCTTCATCCCTTTGAATTTAAACAACAGACCGTTTCAATTATAGAAGTAAGCTGACTGAAGTGATATATTTGAAGGAAACTGATGGAACATAATAAAAGATCATCAATCCATGACATAGTTGACACCCTTAGTTTATGAAGTTATGCCCATGTTTAGAACCTTAAGCCTATTTTGTAATAAATTCTAGTTTGGCACTAACTGTTTAGTGATGCCCAACTCGAATGTAGATTGCACCATGTCTGTTGATTATTTTAATTGATAAAATACATTGTCTTGTGAATAAAATCCATACGTTTTCATCAGGCAAAATTGAACCCTGATTTTTCCCTCGTGTCCTATGTAATTCTATGTTTCTCACCATGGTTGATCCCTCTTAGCTAAAGCCTTGTGCTTCCTTCTCTATGGATATCAAAAGCCTTAAAGTTTTAGCCCATGATTCCTATTCTGGCAACTTTTGCTACAGCACTCGTTCCTCCTTGATGTATTGGCTAATCCATCAACTCTCTCTTCTTCAGTAACTAGTTGGTTCAATCCATAGCTTTCAGGTTATAAACTAAATTGTTATGATTAGACTACTTTACAACCGCGACATTCTGCTTCCAGGCTAGAATAAGTTGTTGCCAAAGAGGAAAAATCAACAATTGAAGAATCTTCAGTTACCTTCTTTAAGAAAGAGAAGAAGAAGAATTCCAGTTATCTCAATATACTCATGTTACCCGCAGTATCATGATCCACTTGATAAGATAGCTCCATCACAATTTTATTGGTCTATCCGGATGCAGGAGCTCCTTATCAAAGGATTTCTTCATATAGCAATCCTTTCATCAACTTGTGTACTTGTGTAGGCCAGCATGTGATTTACAGAAAATAAAGAATTGCATCAAGTCAGCTGTCATGGTTCAGTAAGAGTTTGAGAATTCACATTAAGAATGTAATAGCTTTTAAGCAAGTTTTGACTAACCTGGGCAAAGCTAGCTAGCACCTATCTCTTGGAATCCCAGATAAATACCGTAATCCTTGAATTCCATGAATTTCTGAATTAGGGTACGCCAAAAATAAAAGAACATTTTGAATCATGTAAACCATCTCCAGGTTGAAGAAATCATTTCTTAGTGGTCCAAATCATCCTCGAATTCATCTGTAACAGTATTCCATATTCCTTTACAATCTACATGATTTTATAATCTGAAAGCTGATCTATGCTGTGACCATATAAAATAAATCAGATAAAGTCTTCTCAATTCCTTATATTTTTAAACTTAAAAATATGTATGTCTTCATCTCCTTATTGTGTTTCAGAGGACAATGGTGGTTCCCAATGGTGGGGCACCCCCTAGGGGCAGTGCAGCAGCAGCCGCAAGCTTGCGCAGGAGGCGGCCAGCTGGAGGCAGTGGTAGTCCAGGAACTGCTGGCAACACCATGCTGCAGTTCTACACAGATGATGTGCCGGGGCTCAAGATATCACCTAACGTTGTCCTCATCATGAGCATTGGGTTTATAGCATTCGTAGCTGTTCTCCATGTCATTGGTAAATTTTACTTTGTCCCCACGGACTTGGGGAGAGCCCAGCAGTGATGATGCCAAACTTTCAGGCAGAGTGGATGCACTTTTTACCACTCATGGGACTATTTTAGAATCTGTTTCTCTTCTTGCTCTATTAAGACGATAGACTAATGAAACGATGCAACCGATCCCATTTTTTTTTAGTTGATTAACATAGTTTATTTCATACCAGTTTCAACGTAATCTTTAGTTGTTCTCGCACTTTCTCATGGTTGACAAACAGGCAAGATAAACTTGTGAGAAAACAAGCAAAGCAAAGAGAAAACTAAGAAATACAAACAATGGCATGGAAGTCTGATGGGAAATCCATGATACAAAAATGGGGCATCAACCTACAAACTCCTTGGAAGCCTTTGACAAAATGCCTTTCAAACTTTGGGGACTATCTACAAACAAAATTCGCTCCAAAACAGGGGCTCTAGTGCGTCCAGGCTAGATCCTTGACTGGACCACTAGAAAGGGTAATAGTGTTACATCCTTTACATCTTCAATTTTGGTTGTCAACAACTCCACAAAGCCCCAATTGGGCCTCCTTTTTTCGCTTGGATCAGGAAGGCTTTTCTTACCAATCACCATGAACCTCAAGAGAGGTTGTTGTTCGATATTCACCTCCAAAATTCATACATACATAAATCAGCCAACAAATATAAAGATTATGCAAGGTAAATAGCTGATCATTTTGCATAGCTCGCCCAAAATGGGCTATACGTGGAAAATAGATATAGTTGGAGTGAACGAAAAAAATGGAGATATTGGAGTTTTGAGAAATTTATAGGTGGCAACAGACAGCTGCTAGGGCTTGACCTTCAAAGTAACACATGGGTCAATATATCAGTTTTTCATTGCATTGTTTTACGGTAAGAGGAACGAATCTGAGAAAACTTTACCTCCTCACCGTGACCACCCTCTGTCCCCTTGCCAGCTTCACCACCCTGCTCATCCTGGCTTTTGCTTCCTTTTCTGGAGTCCGATGCCTGCTTCTTCTCGACGACAGGCTCACCAGACTCCCTCGTAGATGCTGTGCACCTCTTCTCATTCAACCTTGGGCCTGTAGAAGAATAAGATCTTTCTTGTGAATTTCAATTCCCATGCAAAGTCACGCATAAGTGATCTGAAGAAATGAAAAAAATCCACATCCCCTGTTAGGAAACGACTCAACGTACTATCGATAGATTGAAGAAACAAAAAGCAGGAAGAAAAGAAAATCAACCATACAAAGAACAAGGATTTTATGTGGTTCCTTACAAAACTACTTTTTAAAAAAAAATCTACCTTGGAGATCATGCCCAAACTAAGCTTAAACATTTATATTTATATCACGGTAGAAATCAGGTTTCATACTCCAACACCCCCAAATTTCCAAGACAAATCAATAGGCAGTTGGACATCCAAGTTCGGAATTCAAATTGGTTGGGAATTAACTCAATTGAAGGGGGAGGAATACTTGGGATAGGGGGGGGCGACTAGAGAGAGAGAAACTTGTGAGTCAAATCTTCATTCATTCAATAATTAAAGTGTTCTCCAGACCTCTATTTATAGCATGAAGGTCTATAGTAAAGTCTTAATCCGACAATAAATTCAGCTAATTCATAAGTTATAAAAGAGTTCTTCTATGAAAAAAGAATTAGACTAGAGAGATGATTCTAGAGTCCAACCTGTGCTCATACTGTAATTAAAAGTCTTAATTAATTAATAAAAAAAAGGCTAATTAGACTCTATATAATTAAATTGAGAAACATCTAGAGAGGGAAGATGTCTCACCCTATTCCTCCAATTAAATGCTCACCAATGTGGGCCCCATAAGATGACTCTCCATGGTTCTTGTAACACCTACAAATTTTAACCCTAAAATGTTAAAGAAAACTTTTTTATTCTTTTTAAAATAGCGAAAACAAACTTTCTCTTTAAGTTAAACATTCTCGGTGGGTTACAGTATAATCAATCACCATAACTGAATTAAAATCTGAACATTAAGATTTAATTTAGTTTCAATAATTTAAAATACATATTAGAGTAATTTTATAAGAATAATTATTTTTTCAAAACTATCTCCAAGAAAGGAAAAGACTTGCTCTCGACATCGCCTAAGCATTCCGTATCCACTCGGCAATTGTACATCATAATATACCTGAAACCCTATAAAACAGGTCAGACTCGTGAAAGCCTGGTAAAAAATAACATACTTGCATAAATGCATGATATAAAAATACATTTAAACACAACCTCATATATCAATCATGTAATACATATCTTAGCAGACAATAACTATAAAATTATGTTAGCAACAAAATAGTAAGTCAATTTAATGCACATTCATTCATTTTAAGATTTGTAACAATACAATACATTATGCACATGCATGAACATTTACAAAATGCATGAATATATACAATATGCATGAACTTACCATTCCAATAATATGAATCATTCATACATTTATAAATTTTTATCTTCAATTATTATTTTCTTGCTTAAATGATGTATGTCATATTCTATTTATATACAATTCACAATCTTGTTTCACTTGCCAATATTTGTTTATGAGTACAACACAGACTCTCCCAGATGAAGGTACGACCAAGGTTTGTATTTTCAAACAATTGTGTCTTATTAACCTGCATGGCGCTCCAAATGTGCATACTCCGAAGAAAAAATATAATTTTATAGAGAGAGTTCTCAACTCCTGCAATACTGATATATCAGATTTTTTTCATGAATCCTACCTACCACATCACAAACAAATCATGGTAGTTCCCCCGATTACTGGTCTTGTGGATGAGGGACAAAAGTAACATTCTATGCTAAGCTAAATATCTCACAAAACTGTTAGTATCATGCTTATTCTCCCAATAAGCCCTAAGAGAATTAATTTTATTTTAATTTTTTAATTAACTCGCATGTTAATCGTGCCAATGCAAACATGCAACTATATTCAGGGTTCATATGCAATAATATTCATGTCACTCTATGTATGATTTTGATTAGTCTCTACCATAAAATCAATACAATAATGCAATCATTATGCATTTACACAGTTAAGGTAGGCTAATCATTGATATTTAGGCATGCCCAATACAATCCATAATGAAATGCATTCAGTTAACATGTATATCAATCCAATATCTCATTTAAGCATTAATAAAATACTGCACAAAATAAAATACAACCGGATATTAACACATGCTATACTATGTAATTCAGATTCCAATTAACCCAATTTTAAAAAACCTACCAAAACTCAAAATTTTACTGGGTTTGTCCCATCATCTTAGGAACACATTTCAAGAAACAGATTTGCAAAATTCATTATAATAAAATCAGGAAAATTCTAAGACTAAACCCTATTTAGAAATATTATGAGTCAGATCTTATTAACTGTAGAAATTTAATTCGGTTTAAGAAATTTCTCAAGATTTACAAAAAAATCTTTTGACAAAATTTGTTTTACAGAAGATTTTTATACATTTACCTTTCACCCAGATTTTTCATAATTTTTTTGGATAAGTTTTTATTAAGGTTGTAGAGCTTTCAAAATCTTTAGTTGGAATAGTCTTGATGACAGGGCAGAAAACCTATGCACTATTGCAATAGACACTTTTGCCTCAAAATTGAACCAAACGGAATGAAACAAGATTCTAAATTCAATCCCTGGATGTGTAGAATACTCTAGTATTTTTATTTTTATTTATTGACCTAGTTTTCATAGATATAGCAATTTTTTCTTAAACTGGTGAGAACAAAAAACAAGAACGAAATAACCAAGATTCAAACTCATGCAAGATCTATTAAGAAAGAAAAAAATCATAGTGAAATTCATTTAATCATGATTTTTTATGCTCTAGTCATATATATAATATCATACAATACATATTTGATCATATTTATGCTAATCTTGCTAAAAACAAATATGATCTAAAAATCACAAAACCTTCATGGAATATCTCATATACAATTTCATCTATGCAAGAATCACAAGAAATATAAAAACATGGAATCATGGATTATTTATGCAATAACATGTTGTTTAATTATGTTATATTTGTTTTAATCTGCCATATATGATGAAATTAACTTTCTTTATCATAAAACAACAAAATCCTAAAACACTTTTGGCAAAAACCATCTTCAAAATATTTTTTGCATATTTTTAATCAAGATCTATGCAAGAGACATATTTACAACATCAAGATCTATAGAAAAATACTCAAAAATATGCTTCTACATTCATTATACATGCTGAACAATTCAATAAAATACAGATCTATCTACTCACATGATTTTTGCTTTTGAGGGTTTTGAATATAGTATTTTTCAAATCATTTTTAAAGCCGATATTCTAAAATACCGTTTTGGGTTTTCGAAAATCTTTTTCATGTAGATCTACTCTAGGCATAGATTACATATAGATCCAAGCTCTAGATAAAAAAGAAGGTATGCTAATGCATTCTGAAATAGAACATTATAAAAGTAGAAATTTTCTATCGAAAACACATTTTCTGCAATTATACTGTCACTTTTCCCTCTACTAGAACCTCATTTCAGACTGGATTAGACCTTCACCACGATGGTTGCAGGTCTCTAACAGAGGTTTAGACTTTCTTAATAGCTTAGAGGAAGAAGAAAATGTAAGAAACAAGAAGGGAGAGATGAAAATCCCTATCATGAAGGCTTCTATGTATAGATGGGCTTACACAAGAGTCTCATATCTAATATAAAAGATTAATATCTATTAATTTTTTATTAATAAAATAAATAAATAAATAAATGATGGGTCATAACTTATTAAATTTCTAAATTCATTATACTAAAGAAGAAAGGTGGAGCCTTCTTACTCTGACTTGAGCTCTAAAGATATGGTAACCTTTCATGAGGTTTAGAGACCCAAAGACTCAACAAAATTTGATGTTTAAATAGTCGATTTGATAGCTCTCAAAACGTAGATCGCCACGGTGGTCTTGGATTTAATAGTACGCACATAAATTTGCAAAAAAAAATTGTCTATGCTGAAAAATATTGATTTTTGACCTACAATTAGGCATGAACTTCGATCGATGATATGATAACTAATATGCAAACTGTCATTTTTCTCGCATTTTTTGTTCTTTTGTCTTGAATTGAACCACATACATGTTTGGTTTTATAAGAGTATGCTCTTGAAGCATCCTGTTTTGATGTATAAAAGAGATTTTTTTTAAGACTTTAAAATCAATGGCTCATAATCTTCATAAACATTCAAGAATTTAAAAAACACATTTTTTCATTAAAAATACAAGATACAATGGTTGATTCCTAGCAAATTCACCATGTCATGCACATCCACATGGTTGGATTTTGCAAAAAAAGTGTGAAAAATACCCATATTTTTAGTTCTCATGTTCTAGTTACTCTCTCTCTCTCTATATATATATATTATTTATTTGTTTGTTTTTGGGTTTTTTTATCCCATTCATGTCGGATAAAATTTTTTGTTTTATCTTTTTATATTAAAAAACCACAGGTCTTAGTCGAAACTCGGGTCGCACCTGGGTTGGGTGTGAAATTTCACAAACCATACCCACTCTATATACCAATCAGACCTTTTAGATCTGACTCAGTTTTAATTGAACCTCATCCTTTATCACATACGGCTGACCCTATAGGGTTTGGTACGGATCGGGTCCATACCAAAACCGAATTTGCTATATAACAGTAAGTCTCTCTTCTGCCATCCTAGGGTTTCTCGTTGCGGTCGAAAGATCTTCCGACGGAATTCACGTGGTTTCCGATCTTTGATTCACACAGTGAGTCCGTTCGACCTCGATTCCTTCAATCGTTTTCATGGGCTCGATTGCCTCAAAACATACTAAATTGAATTTCTTTTTTTTTTCTTTGATCTCGTTTTCTTTTTTGGTAAAACATGCTAAATCTTGTACGGGTTTTAGTTGGTTCAAGCAGAATCAGCGGATGAATTTGTGAGAAAATTTAGTTGATGGAAGTTTGATGGTGGAAACGGCATTGGATTTATGAAGTAAGAAGAGAAAATGGGAGGTTTTAGTTGCAGTGGTTTCTTCATACTAAACGGAAAACAAATATTGAATATTAAGATAGAAGTTGTATAATAGCCTCTCTTTCCTATAAAAAAGGATAAGTATGATCTAATTTAGTTTATCATGTTATATTTAAAATTTTCGTCTAGGACAACATTATATTGTTAAAAACACGTTATGAGATTTATTAGGATGACAGGGTTGGGCATGTTGGCTTTGGTCACACGTGGGGATAAACAATCATAGCTGAGAAAGTAAAAGTGATTGTTTGTCAATTTTGTGACCAAGTGATTTACAATCACAAGATCTTAGGAAAATCCAAGAATTACATAGCATTTCAAACATATGCCCCATATCTGATTTAGAATCACACCGCCCCCTTGGGATTCTCATGTTTGCTTTGATATGAGAGAATGAAGTGTTGGAAATATGTTGCTATAAAGTAGCCATTGGGGAGGGCACCTCTAACGGTTATATGTCTCCCAAGAAACAAGAATACATAGTTTAGTTCAAAGGGTTGTACTCTTGGGGTTGAAGGAGTACTTCTCCATTGGACATGTCTCAATCCTGTCTTCTTTCAAGAATACAAGAATGATCCTAGGGGCCAGTTCTACAGATGATAAAAGTACATAAAAAGTGCAGAGATTACAAATTTTTTGAAACAAAAAATCTAACAGTGAAAGGCTGGAGGTTGTAAAAGAAATTATCTGTCTGTGGTGATTTCTCGTGTAACAGTATACACCCTTCGACCCTAGATCCATCCTTTCACACTTGTACAAAACCTTACAATGGTATCAGAGGGCAGATCGATTCACCCTGTCAGTACTCGAATCGGACCCTGGTGTGTGTATTGGCATAAGAACTGACCATTGTCGATCTCGAAAAAACAAAACAAAAGAAATTTAGCCAAAAAGGTTAGTGAGAAAATTCTTATTTTTGTGAAAACCAAAAAACAATTAGGGTACTTATACGTACCTGATTTTTTTGGTGGTCGACGACCATCGGAATCCACCACTAAAATACTGTGGGTGTTAGTAAATTTGGAGTCCCTCCAGTGACACAGTCCGCCCCTCAACTTCTCTAAAAAAAAACAGAAAAAAGGGCAAGACTTAATACAAGAAATAAAATAATAATAATAATAATATTCTTTGTATGTCACCAGGTTTTGCCAACAAACTAGATCTCCAAGGTTTGTTCTTAAGCAACGTAAACAGCCTGAGACCTGCGCGGTACTCCGTTGCTCGATAAGAAGAAACCCTCGAATGAGGGAAGATGAACAACAGGAAACAAAGGGGACTCTCTGCCATTTTTGGCATGTCACAGGAGTAAAAACCCATTAGAAAACCATTGGTGACAATCCGGCGAGAGACCGTCGGATTCATTCCCAAACCTTAAGCCAGAATCCTCAGGTTTTCCTTTTTTATTTTAGAAAATCTGAGGAGTAGGTGCAAGTTGAGGTGTGAGAATGTCGTACTCCACCTCCTCGGTAGCGCGCCACTATTGTAAGACCTCCGTTGAAGCCTTAACACTGGAAAAGAGGGGTAGCGGGTTAGGGTTTTCCCTTGGACTCCCTCTTCTTCTTTTTGATTTTTTGGGAAAGAAGGGTTGAAAAACCCTCTTTCGGCTTTATTTTCTTTTAATATTAGCATTTAATTTAGTTTACAAAATTAGTACATTACTTTATGAATATTTTTTGTTAGGACCTTTGTAAAATTCAGAACATGGGTTCTATTTCTAGAAATTCCAAAAATAGTCTTGTTTTATGGAAATTACAAGGTTTATGTCTGTCAATTTTTATAAACAGACTCCTTGACTTTTCGAATATTACATCAACGTGTTTGTAACTTTCTATTTAACTCAGAAAAGATTCAAAATTAAAGTTTCAAGTTTTCTGTTTTGATATTTTGCTGAAACAAACTTCTGACTTTTCTAGTATTACAAAAAAGTAGTTATTCTTTTATAATAAACTTGAAACATCCTAGACAGGGTTCTGATTTATTGTTTATTACATAATAGGGTCTTTGGCTTTTCTGAAATTATAGAGAAGATCTTTTGTTTTACTGAAAACCTCAAAGAGCTTTAATTTTGTCAAAATTACATGCAATTTGACATTTACTATATAGAGATTATTGGGGCATGCCTAAACTTGAATAGATACAAAAAATTTTAAATTATTTAATTTATGAAAAATATTATTGAGAATTACTAGTTGACAAAAGTATTTTAATTAATCATATTTCTTCTCTATGTTTAGGCAAGTGGTATACAAAATAATCATGATTTTAGTAAGGCAATCAATATCAAACTGGAATATATTTGGTTGTGAGTATGGATCTGGTCAAAATTGAGTTCATATATGTGATTAACTAAACCCGAAACAATAACCAAATCCATATTATATTGTATATGATGCAACATGGGTCAGTTTCATATTTTGAATGGGTGCTTATACATGATTATTTGTTGAATGTTTTATTTTATATTATGTTATGATGATGAATTTGGTCTTGACATGATTTCTATCATGTTATTTTATAAAAATGGATTGATAAGATGTATTATGGACATAACATATATGTAATTGAGTTGGTCTTAATAAACAACTTGGGTAATCATCCATTAAAATTGTATCAACTTATTTGAAGTGGATTGTTTCAGTTGTTTTGGATCAGATCATGCGTTGTGGATTGGTTTGTATATATCGATCAAAAATTGAGTATAATCAGATCCATTGAATTGTATTAATAACTAAATCGAACTAATTATGATAAATTATATTATAATAATTTAGATTAGGTCATGTGAAACTGAAAGAATTGATAACTCAGTTTGAACATGATAAATTCATTTTTTTGTTGTTTTAGTCCAAGGTTAGATCATATCAGATATTATGAACCTTGTTTGAATCTATTTACACTAACTTGGATCTATGGGGATGTGCTTAGATTTAGGAGATCTGATCAAACGTATTCAAGACATGCAACTTATACTGAATCGGCTTGGATTCAGCTTTTTTGTTCAAACCTAATGGATTGTATATAAAATCAATTTGAATGGGGATCAACCATGCTTATTATAATTTGAATAGAATAAAGGCAAGTTTACTTAGACTCGTTCTGATGATTCAATCTGGATAAACTTTAATGGATCGCTTAAGGTTGTATGAACTAGATCAGATTCAATCAAATCAGATTGGATTTGAACAGACCTAGTTGAAGCAGTTTGATCCATTTAAACCAGTTTGGTCAAGTTGGACCATATAGAATGTAGTCCTTAAAGATTATATCTTCTTGACTTAAACTAGATAGACCAAAGTATAAGTCAATCCTTCTTAATCATACATATTGGTTGGTTTAAATCAATGACAATTAATCTTGATTATACTAGTTGGCTCAAGTCAATGATAATTAATCTTGACTGAATGAGTTATATCTCATGTGTTTGTCCAAGTGAATTTAAAACTAAAAAATTTGCTCAAACTCATTTTTTAGACCCATCTTGAAGATGGGTTCAGATAAGCATAATAAAATTATGAAATATTTTACTTTCCTATGTACTTTAGATAAACTTTGTTCAAATTTTATATTGGGTCAAAAGTGTATTATGTTAGATATTGATCCATATTGATAGTATGAGATCCAGGATTGCTTTATGTTTTGTTGACACCACGTTTTATTGGATATGTTTCATTGGTATTTCATACTTATATGAATTCAGTTTAATGCAGATTTTATGGTATGTTTGGATAAGGTAAAACTTGATAAGTTTTGAGATTAAATATGTGTAGATTATGATTTGGACTATAGCCGAATCATAGTAACTCATAATTAAGCATATGAATGAACTTGATATATAATCAATTCGAATTCATATAATTGCATAACTTTGTGCTTGTATAAAGCTTATTTTGAATGACTTAATAATAATATCTCTAGTTGATGTAGATATGTAAAATCCAAAATAGCTTAATGAGTTTCACAAATATCTTGAGGGTTATGCTTTATGAATGATTCATGATTTGGTACAAAATTATGTGATGGGTTTAAACAGTTAGATGTTAGATATTTTTAGATTTGCGTATATAATAGATTTTGACTATAGTCAAATCATGTATAACCCATGTGTTTGCTTGAGCTATCTAGCTTTGCATGAATATCAAATTTTAACTTGGTGATGACATCTCAAGTGAATTTTATATATGACCTATATGAATCCATCTGAATGGGTATGTCAATAACATGAATTTGGACAATAATCAAATATTGCATGACCTATAATCGATTACATAACTAAGTTGATATGTTTTATGTTTGGATATGATATTATATCCATTCAACCTATATAGTAATCATATGAATTTAGACGTATTCAAATTTTGTATGATATATGATTGTTTTTCAAATAAACTTGATTTGGCTTGATGAGAATATCTCAAGTCAGATTTAGATATGAATTGAATTTAATGAAATTGTTCTTAGATCTATATATGGATCTAAAAGTTCATGTATTCGTTTAATATGTCACGAGTCTTAAAAATTAGTTTATAGCCTTTGACATAATCAAGTTGATGGGATAAAAAAGAATCCCTTATCGGGCTTGGATTTAATTCGTATCAAATTGATTTTGTTTAGAAGACTTGTGTTTTGTAATAAAAAACAATACATGTTTGACATGTGATGCCTTGTATTGATAAATTATTATCTATAGAAAAGTGAGAGAGCAATTTAGTTTTATTTTTTTATGTGAATATTTGTTTGAAAATAATGATAAATAATCATTATAAATTAAGCTCTTTAAATAATTTTTTGTATGAAAAGCTAATTGAATATCACAAGAATAATACATGGTGTACAATATGGATTGATAGTCCAATTCATAATGATTTGGATATGGATATATATCGATCCAAAATGATCAAAAAGTGATAGGTCTGATTAAAATATATTTTGTAAATATGTGATTATTAAGATGTGCATATTAACTAAATGATGATCCTAGGCACCTAAAGATATTTAAAAATACACACAATATTGATTTTCTTTAATATTTTGTATGTTGAACATAGATAGTGAGAGGTTGGTTTACCAGTAAAAATGATGTGTATTTGTCATGGATCCATATAAGTGATGAATGTTTCAAGCTAATGTGCATGTAACAACTATATGTAAGTCAATGTATGTTATATTGACTTATTAGAAACTATGTGCAATATTGATACAAGATATCTTAAGGTCATGGAAGAGTTATAAGAGACCTCAGTTGACCAATTTAAATATATGAGCTTATATGAGATAATATAATGTTGTCGATATGTGATGTATAAGCAAAAAATATGATGAAATTTACCATGATAGTAATCTAGATAAGAGTGTATGTTTGTTTGTTCTATTAAGATTTTGAATGCACAAGTTTGACACATTATTTGTACTAAGGGTTATAATAAATTAAAGGATGATTGAAAATTTTATATATCTATATGAGATAGACATGACTTAGATCATGATAGTGAAATGCTAACAAAAAATTTTGTGATTCATAAAAAATCCATAGTATATGTGATTAGGTCTCATATGTATGTGAATAAGTCTCAATCATTAATATGCATGTTAACATGAAAACTCATATATCTTGAAGATAGTTATTCTCAAGATATTATGAAAAAATTATTTTATGCATGAAATGACAAGTTTGACATGAATATAAAATTTCACGTGTCCATGAGTGGTATATTGATATGAAAATAAAAAATAGATAACAGTTGGATTATTTATGTTTATGTGATATGAAAGTTGTTTAAGAATTTTTTTTAGCAAATGACTTTTAAGGCATGTGAGTCAGGGAAAACTACAATAAAGTCTTATGAAGAACATATAAAAATTTCACAAAATGCATAACTAGCATACAAGTAATATTAGTCTTATGAGGCATGTATGAAAAATTTGCAGAATATGTGACTAGCATACAACATAAGTGTACCAATGCAAAACCTAAAAGTGAGTGAAAGCTTGTTTGTACAAATTGAGTGCCTTATAGCCAGTGAGAGATGTTGAGAATATGTAGTCATAAGGTATCCTTTGGGGAAGGTTTCATGTCTCTCAAGAAACAATAATACATAGTTTAGTTCAAGGGTTGTAACTCTTGGGGTTGAAGGAGCACTTCTCTATTAGACACATCCCAATCCAGCTCCTTTTTAGGAATACAAGAATGACCTTCAAAAGTAAATGAAAAGTGCAACAATTACAGGTTTAAAGTCTAATAGTGAAAGGCTAGGGGCGGTAAGAGAAATTATCTGTCCATCACGATTTCTTGCGTAATAGTGTACACCCATCGACCCCGGGTCCATCCTTTTGCACCCATACATGAAGCTGATGAGAATCATTCTCTCATATGAATAAGAGAATGATTATCACCAGATTTAAACAAGCGTCTCCTTATTATAGCCATAATCAGATCAATCATGATGATGACTATGAGAGAGAGAGAGAGAGAGAGAGAGAGAGAGAGAGAGAGAGAGAGAGAGAGAGAGAAGTGAAGTTAATTTTACGTGACTCACGTTCTTAAAAAAAAAAATTCTTCACACCACCTCACTAATGGCTAAGTGGTGGTGGTTCATATGCCAGGACTAGGATGGACTTGCAAGGTACTTCAAGATTTAAGTAACATTTGCCTGATAGCCCTCTCAAATGGTGAGAGTATTTAGTTAAAGGAAGTCTGTTTTGCAAATGTCTTTAAAATGTGCGGATCTCCTTTAACTAAATACTCTTACATTTGCAAATGTCCTCACCTTCGCAATCTTTGCATGAGAATATTCTTAAACATGATTTTTTTATGTATAATAAAAAAAGGTTTGCACATTTTTGAGACATTTAAAAAATGATTTAGGAACGTTGTGCTATATTTGCATAAGAAAAAAAAATGTCCTAAAAAAATTAGGAATCCACATTTCAAAAAACACACCGTTTTGCAAGGACAATTCAACCATTTTCTATTTTTTCTTTATGCCATATCTGTTATCCTAATTGCAAACTGATGCCCTATCAGCTTAGCACCTTATGTTGTAGCCGCTTAACTTATTAATAAGAAAAGGTTTTCATTTCTTCTAAAATAAAGTTAAAAATGGTTCATAGAAATTTAACTGAATAAAAGTGTCTTAAAAGCCCCGTTTCATTGTAGGGAAAATAAAAGTGGAATATATTTTACAAGAATAAAGTTTATCTAAAAAAAAAATCGTTGTCTTTTAGGAAAGATTGATAAAACTTAACTAGCATGATAATTTTTTTTAAAGAAAAAACATTTTCGTGTTTGCTGTGTTCATGGATCAAATGAATGGGTTTCTTGAATTTTAGTGACAAACGTTAGAACAACAAAATATTTTGGCAGCCAAAACTCGCGAGAGATAAATTTTTGTGAAAAACCTCGTGCTTGTGGCAACTTGTCTGCCATAATAAATAAATAAATTTAAAAATATAAATAAATAATTTTGATGAAGAAATACAAATGAAAATATTTAAAACCGAGCAAGGTCTCCACTCCCCTCCCATCTCAAAATTCTGCCCTTAATCTTCGTCTTTATTCTTGTACAAGTTTTGATTTTAACCTCCATCCCCGGTCTCAAAGGAGAGAGGCGGTTAGGACTCCGTTTCTTCCCGATCTACTGTCATCCCTGAAAGTATTTTAGTTATTTTACTAAACGGAAAAAAGCATAAGTCCATCTTAACAAGGGTTTTGATTTTAACCTTTCATCCCGGCCACCACATCCCGTTTCATGCCCTCCATCCCCAGTCCAAACCCGCCCGCCCCGTTTTCCCCGGTCCACGACCACGCGAGTTCAGATTGTTGGGCGGAGCAAATCTGAAAATTTTGCGAGTCCCACTCTCGGGCATATCGACGCCGTCCGTACGCCCTCTCACCGTCACTCTTCTTCTGGCAGGCAATCTGTTCGTCACCACCCACACCCACTTGGATCTTCTCCTCTGAAGCTTTTTCCTCATTTTTCTTTTGCTCAATTCTCTCTTCGATTTTCTCCAGGTATTCATTGCTTGAGCCCCATCCGTTCACTTACCCTGTTTCCTGTTGATCTTGTTGATTGTCTCTTGGTTTAACGCTTTGAATGCAGATTAGAGTGTTTTTTTAATCTGTGGGTTCCGCTGTTTAATCCTTAAAATTCTTGTAGGTTAGCCGTTTAATCGGTCCATCTGCGATTGCCATTGCCATTGCCGGATTTTTCACAATGGATGCTGTCCCCATCTGCAAATCTGTCTACTTGAGCTCCGTAAGCTTGGAATTTTTAGAAATTTTGATGACCATCTTGGTTTTTATGTGTTCTGCGTAATTTTTTGTTTTTTTTTATGTTAAGTAATGCGTTTGATTTAGAAAAGATTCATCCGCCCGCATTGTGACCCAAATGGGTTTTTCTTTCTTGGTTTTGGGAAAATTTTGTGAGGTTTCCGTTTTTTTGGGTAAATGTTGGTGGGTGGTGCTTTTGTTGGGCTCAAAGGAATTTCTGGCTGATTTGTGGTTTTGGTGCAGATAAAATTTGTTGGGCTTTGTTTAGAATCGTTAAATAAGGCTCAAGTTTTGAGCTTGATGAAGTTCTGTAGCTTTTCTCTTTCTATGATTCCGTTTTTTCTATTGGAAATACATGGTTGTGTGGCTTAATGTAGTGAAGCACGATCTGATTCTGTGGTTTTTACTTTTGTGGAATTTATACAAGTTTTGGTTTTTTTCATGATCTTCTTGTGAATAGAACTATTGGGTTTAGTGTTATAGATGAGAAAGAAGGTATGGTCTTGCTTCTTGATCTATATTATAGTATTCCTTTTGTTGAATTTGTGGTAATATTTTGTTTAATAAAAAATTTAATTCGTTAAATGTCTACCACTTTTCATTTTGAGATAATCAGAAGTTTGTTTGTGTTTGATATGTTTTTTCAATAATTGTTGATTGTGTGGGTCTTGCGTTATGTTGCAAGGTTGAAATTTACTAAGAAGCTCACTTGTGAGAAGGTGTCATGGCCATCCAAAGAGCAAGGAAATGGGGGTGGGACAACACCACTTGTTGTATTCTCTGACTGGGGGCAGAGATTTTTCATTACTTTGTTGACAATGTTGTCTGGTCCATGGGATCCAGCCTCATGCAACCCATTTGGCTGGAGATATTGCGTATGGGTGCTCTAATGGTCCTTGAAAAATCTGCTTTTCTCTTTTAGAAATCCTCGAACTATCTTTAGCCTTGATCTTATATTTGATTCTGAACATTTAAAGAAGGTCCTGGTCTTCAAGCTCAATCCAGCTTAAAATTAGTTATTGCTCTTCTATGAATGCATGCTCCCTTTTATGTTTTCTTCAAGTCTTAGAATGATTGACATTTGAGTGCACTTGTTCTGGTTTATCAGAATATATTAATCCTGAAACTGCGTGGAGAATGTGGTCTTGAATCATCTTGTTTTCTTAATTGTTATGCTTTTGTTTGGACATCAAATCATGGCCTGAATGACTGATTTAAATTAACTTTCAAAATGGAAAAGTCCATTTCCACATGTTTGTTTCTGTAAGCATCTCATTATGTTTTCTTGAAGCATCTCATATGTTTGTTTCACTTGTATGGACATGTTCAGATATTAATTTGATTTTACTTCAGATTACAATTTTCTTGGATCATCATAGATCTCATATGTTTAACTTTTAATGGTACATGTTCAGGTATTAATTTGATTTTATTTAGACTATAATATTCTCAAGCTGTTTTTCTGTTTTGTGATTCAAGGACTTTATGCAAGGAGGAAGAGGAACCAGGAGCTCTTTGTGTACCTTTTTGGGAAGTAACTGTGTTAGTTTTCTTAGGCATACTTCCAATGGTAGAAGACTCAAGAAAGCTGGGGGAGCACTCAGTGCTACATGCAGGGATGAAAAGATTCTTGTGGCAAATAGGGGTGAAATTGCTGTGCGAGTGATTCGCACTGCTCATGAGATGGGAATACCATGTGTCACCGTTTACTCAACCATTGATCAGGATGCACTGCATGTGCGTCTTGCAGATGAGGCTGTATGCATTGGAGAAGCCCCAAGTAGCCAATCGTGTGATCTCTCTCTCTCTCTTTAAGTCATTGTATTTTTTCTTTAAATTTGAGGCGAGGTTTCTATCTTTACTTTTTACATAATGTGTTTGTCTTTTACATATCTTAATTTACGGATTGAATGCTTTGCCTAGGATAACAGATTTTTGTCTTATTTCCTCCTCTCCCCCCTCCCAAACATTATTAGAAGATGATATTGTGAGATAACGTATTGGGATCTAGGTCCTGGACTGGGTCTAGATCTGTATGCTGTTTTAATATTTTTCCTTTGGTCTAAGTTGCCCTTCATAATTGTGTTTGTTATAACTTGTTAAATGAGGGCAGTTTTGTAATTTTATGTAATATTGTTGATTATTTATTAATAGAGGAAGCATACCATGATTTCCCTATTGGGAATCATGCAGTTTCTGAGGCCTCTCCATATTGCCTTCTTCTTCTTCTTCTCTTGGCAGTTCTGGAAACCAAAATACCTAAATCTAATATGGTATCAGAGCGGCAATTGGCTGATTGGAAAGATTGAGGTAAGTCCTAAGAGACCTTGGGTTCATATGTGTTTGCTTCCTCTACAAGTCTTCTTTCTTCTCTCCCAAGATTTCATGTTGATTCTCTTTCTTTCTGTTTTTCTTGTCTTCTTTTCCTCTCACCACTGTTTTGTTTGATTCCCAATCTTCTTGGTCTGCTATGTGTCTCTTGGCTTCCTCATGTCTCGTTTTGTGAAACTGCTATATTAACTCTGTTAAAAGATTATTGTAATGTTATACATATATATGTATTTTAAGTGTTTGTAATAGGTAATACCCTTTTAGGGGTATTTTGGTCATTTGACTCTTGTAATAGGATCAGCCCATTAGGGGCAGAACTGCCCCCTTATGTTTTTATTTTTTTGCATTTTTTTATTTCTGTTTTTTCTTGTGTATTTTGTAGGTGTTGTCAAGGGCATTATTATCCTTGAAAATATGACCGTTGGAGGCTCCTCAACGGCTAGAAATCTAGCTGTTGGGAGCTTTCCAACAGCTAGTTGTGTGTATAAATATGGGGCTATGGCCCCCTTGTGAGCTATGCATCTTTTGTGTATTTCTCAATCAGTAAAATATTATTTTTTAATTGTCTTTCTTGGTCCTTAGTGGCCATTGTGCTTGAACCCATATTTGGGTTGTGTGAGTGACTATTGCCTCTTGTGCATAAACCTTGGGATGGGTTTTGTGAAGACACCCTCATTTCATTATATGGTATCAGGGCTTCAGTGCTTTGAATTGTGTGGGCATATTGTTCATGAGGACGTGAGTTTATAGATCTTGTGATCGTGAGCTCGTGGTGTCCAAAAGAACATGCTTTCACTCTCTCTCTCTCTCTACTATGGAAGAGAAATGAGAAACCATAGTCACCATTCCTGTGAGACTCAATGGCACCAATTATTTGATGTGGGTGTCAATCGTAAAACATCAAATTTGGAAAAAGGGTCTATGGAGTTTGGTAGATGGCATCGAGGAGCCCAAACTTATGCTTACAAAGAATAAGAAGTCACGCTTCAAGGAGATGATATGACTAAAGCCATTGCCGATTACGAGAAAAGGTGGAAGGAATGGAAGATGAGTCATCAAAATTATGGGGTGGTTCATAAATAGTGTGGATATAAATAAGTGTTCTAGATTAGCAAAGTTTGATTTTGCTAGTGATGTTTGGAAATATCTCCAAGATATGTCTTCTTTGAAAGATATAACTCATGTTTGTAATCTCCAAAATAAAGCTAGAACCATGACCCAAGGAGACATGAGCATAAGAGAATATTAAAATACTTTCTTTCCTTTAAGATGAGTTGGCGCTCTTAGAGCCTAAATGGTATTTTCCTATGGACATTGAGCTCCATAAAAAAACAAATCAAAACAGAGCAAAATTGAATTTAAACCTCTATTCCGTTTATCAAATTGTCGATCTTGAATGTAGGATTTCTTTTTTATCTAGTGATTGCTTGGTGAAAGATCTCCGGTCTGGGAGGCCGATTGGGCGAGGCCATAGAGGTGGAGATCTTTACTTCATGGACAAGTTAGAATTGTCAATTCAAACTTTTTGTAATTTTGTTGAAAGGAAGGACATAGAAAATTGTCATAGGAGATTAGGACATTCAAGTATGTTAAAGTTACATTTGTTTCCTTTCCTTGAAAATTGTAATGAAAGGGATTTTGATGTTTTGTTTGTAAAAATTGCATCCATAGAAAAATAAAATCCTTGCCTTTTTGATCTAGTCATTTTGTTTCTAAATGATCATTTGAGTTAATACATTCGGATATACGGGGACCGACGCTGGTCATGTCTAAAGGAGGAGTATCATATTATGTAATATTTGTGGATGATTATAGTAGATATACATGAATATATTTCCTTCGACTTAAATCCAAAGTGTTTGGTTGTTTTAAAAAATTTCATAGCTATGTCAAAAATCATTTTAAATCAAACATTAAGATTTTTAGATCCGTTTCTAGAGGAGAATTTTTATCAAATGATTTGAAAAATTATCTTGATCTTCATGATAATGTACATCAAATATTTTGCCCATATACTCCACAAGAAAATGACTTAGCCGAAAGAAAACATCGACAT
Organism: Nuphar pumila; assembly: GCF_984573655.1. NCBI lineage: Eukaryota > Viridiplantae > Streptophyta > Magnoliopsida > Nymphaeales > Nymphaeaceae > Nuphar > Nuphar pumila. The sequence continues at coordinate 47,209,849 of NC_143263.1, read as the reverse complement.
ATTATTGAAACCACTAGGACTCTTCTCATATCCAAAAGTATTCCAAGTTTTTTTTGGGCCGAAGCCACTCTTAAGGCGGTTTATTTAATTAATAGAATGCCTTCAATCATTCTTGAAAATATTTCTCCTATAGAAAAGTTGTTTAAAATTCCTCCCGATTACAAAAAATTAAGAATTTGCTTACTAACAAAAATGCTAAACTTTTCGCCAAAGCTATTCCTTATGTATTTTTGGGTTATGCCGAAAATAAAAAAAGATATAAATGTTATACATTGAAAATAATAAACTTTATGTTTCAAGAAATGTATCTTTTCTTGAAAAGGAAAATGGATTTGATAAAATTGAGTCTAAGGAATCCTATGAGTACTATTTTCTCTTTGATCTAGTTAATGAACATGTTAATGTTAATGATGATCTTAGAGATATTCATGAGAATAATAATGTTCATATTCATGATGTGCATGAGAGTGACAATGATGACACTCATGATGCACATGAGAATGACAATGATACTCAAAATAATATAGTTGAAACATCCAATGAAATACAAGTTTGTACTCACTGTGCCAATGATCATCCTCCATTTTCTTTAGAAAGGTACTCTCAAAATCAAGACAGACCAATTTAGTATTAGAAGATCCATGAGGATCTCCAAGGCTCCTAGTAGATTTGTATCTTACGAATCTTTTGAACCTCGATATAAATCATGTCTTATGGCCATCCACTCATATGTACAACCTTTCTCTTGTAATGAGGTTAATTGCTTGTTTAAAGATGACCCAAAATACAATCCAGCGGCAACACAAAACAAGTTAGGCAAATAATCAAGTTGCAGGTCAGAGTAGTGGTGAGGCACAGTTGCCTTGCTATTGGCTGCACTTGCGGGACTCAACCTGCTATGGTATATTGATTTTGGTGCTGCAAGTTACATTACTGGTGATGAGAGTAAGCTTCTTAAGTTGATTCCTTATTTTGGTAAAGATAGTGTTATAACTGAGATGGGACTCGTCATCCCATCACACATACTGGAAATGTGTCAGTCCCTTTATTTAAAGCTCCTTTCTATGTTTTGTTCGGAAAACACCCGGATTATGATTCATTGAGAGCCTATGGTTGCATCTGTTATGTTCACATAGATAAATCTTAGAGAAACGAGTTTGAAGCCAGGGCATACATTTCCAAATTTGTGGGATATGCTGATAATTATAAGGGATTCAGGTCCTATGATATCAAGAATAAATGCATTCGAATTTGTAAAAATGTCGTGTTTGATGAAACTTCCTTTGAGTGGGTTTGGTGCATATACTATTTTGGAAGGAAAGGAGACGACTGCTGAATTTTATCAACCCCAGCTTAGTGTGGAGCTGTTTGTTGCTGATTGCAATGATGACTTGTCATTGCTGGAAAATCCCGAAAATTGTGGTCAGCATACTGAAAGGTTAGATCTTATTCCTGGTGATGCAGCTATAGATAGAAAAGGTAAAAACAAATTAGATATCCCATCAAAAGGTGGGTAAGCTATACCAGTTTTAGCATGGATCATCAAATGTTCCTCATGCAAATTGACAAAGTGGAGTCTATCTCCTATGCCCAAGCATCTAGGAATAAAAGGTGGATTGAAGCTATGAATGAAGAGATGAAAACATTGCATGAATGTCATATGTGAGAAGTTGTAAAAAGGCCTCCTAATAAGAATGTGGTAGGATTAAAGTGGGTTTATAAAGTCAATTATAAACCTGATGGTTGTATTGAGAGATATAAAGCCCAGTTAGTAGCAAAGGGCTTTACTTAGGAATATGAATTGGACTATTAAGAGACATTTAGTCCTGTAGTGAAGATGAGAACCATTCAAATAATATTTTTCCTTGCGGTTGACCATGGCTGGGCATTGAGCCAACTCGATGTTAAAAATGCATCCCTGCATGGGGACCTTAAAGAGGAGATTTACATGGGGCAGCCACTGTGTTACAGTGAGAATGATCTGAGTCAGTATGTGTATAGACTTAAGAGGTATGAATACGTGTTGAAACATGCTTCCTGTTCATGGTTTGAAAGTTTTTCTTTGAAGATACAAAAGGATCTAGGTCAGTTTGGTTGTTGAAGATAGAAAGAAAGATGGATTAGTTATGACTCAATACAAATACATAATTGACCTTCTGCGAATGGGTAGGTATGAATGATTGCAAACCACTGCTTACTCCTGCACCAATACACCAACAACTCAATATTGATGATGGAGATCTATATGAGGATCCAACAGGATATCAGATCATAGTTGGAATGCTTCAGTACCTCACCTTTAATCAGCTGGATGCGGTCTATGCTGTTAACCAAGTCTTGCAATTTGTGCACCAGCTAAGAACCAATGAACATATTTTAAGGTATCTGAAGGGAACATTGGGAGACAAATTGTTCTATAAGAAGAAAACTCAAGGAGAGGATATAATCTTTGTCATGGCCTTTTCAGATGCCTGTTGGGTTGGGGATCCTGATGAGATGAGATCAATTTCATGGTATTGTGTCTTTGTTGGAAGTAACTTGATATCTTGGTTTAGTCGAAAACAAAGAACAATACCTCGGTCAAGTACAGAGGCTGAATATCGGGCCATGGTTGCCGTTTCCTCAGAACTAGCATGGATAAGGGGTTGCATGAATTAAATGAGAAATTTCGTAAGTCAGTCTTGTTTTGTGACAACCAAAGCGCCATCAAGATCTCATTAAATTCGATTCACCATGGAAGAATAGAGCATATAGAGATAGATCAATATTTCATTAGGAGTAAGATTGAAGATGGAGAGCTTGAAACAAGATTTGTTGGTTTTGAAAATCAAATAGCAGACTTTTTCACAATAGGACTAACAAAGCAAAGATTCTGGTATTTAAAGTCCAAGTTGTCTATGGTGTTCACCACTTACAACTTGAGGGGGGCTATTGAGAGATGACGTATTGGGATCTGGGTCGAGATCCGTATGCTGTTTTAATACTTTTTCTTTGGTCTAAGTTGCCCTTCATAATTGTTTTGTTGTAACTTTGTTAAATGAGGGCAGTCTTGTAACTTTATGTTATATTGTTGATTCTTTATTAATAGAGGAAGCATACCACGGCAGTTTCTGAGGCCTCTCCATATTGTCTTCTTCTCTTGGCAGTTCTGGGAACCAAAATACCTAAATGTAATAGATGATAGGTACATGAACCCACTATCTGAGTAACTGCAAGGTATAGGTATGAGGTGTGCATTGGAATGGTATGAAAAATGGAGCTATTATTATTCTCAGTTTGAGAACTGGAGCATGCAAGAGGAACTCATAGGAAGGAATGAAGGTTTTTTTTTGCTTACCTGGAAATAATATTAAATTAGCTTATTGGTGACTGTATTCTATCATTTGCTAAGAGTCTATGTTCCTCTACAAACGGGATATACTTGTAAAATAGTTCCAAAAGAATATAGAGAACATATGTATAGGCACTTCTAATCTCTCCATAAAGGCTGATTTGGCTGTCTTCATGCCCATTTTCAGGGTGACCAGGAGATGCATGTCTTTGGTAATATTTATTTTTATGATGGTTGGGGCCTGTCTTTCCTTCCTTTTTCAGTTTCTATTTAATTGTTTTTACTTTTCGTGTAATGCCGATACTTTCTCTCAGAAAAATTATTTTTTTTTTGTGTTCTTTACTATTTTATTTATACAAGAAATAGTAATATTACTATCAGTTGGTCCTTTGTTAGGTTTTCTCCTTTCATATTGCTCATTAGCCTGTGGGCCCCCAAACTTTGTGAATATAATCACTGCACTCAGAACAAGAGCCTCTTGTTCTGTACATGCATAAACATTTTTTTTCAGTTGATCTTCCTTTCCCAAGCTGCTAGGGCATTAAAACTACTTAGAAAGATGGTGAAGTGGTCCAATATATTGCCATGATGTTCCCCATTGGACACTGGAATGTGCTTTGATCACGAAAGGGGCATTTGTCTCTGACACATTGTCGTTATGGATAGAGGGGCTTATTGAGATGTGAGGTTTTGGACCTTGATCCAGATCTAGATTGACCAGATCCAGATTGATGTGTTTTGGGTGTATCACACCCTCTTTATGTTACGTTTCTTCTTGTATTTTAATGTTTCTTCTGTTGCCCCCACTTATGTATCTTTGTTATGTATTATAATTAGGGGCATTCTTGGAATGTAATCTAATGATTGATATAAAGAAACCCATGACCCATGAGGAAGGGTGTGGAGAAATAGTTGTTGCAGCCCTTTCTTCTTCCTCTTTCTCTTCTTCTCTACAAACTGTTTTGTGGTGCAGACTTGCAGATCTTATATGGTATCAGAGAAGGGTCTCGATTCCTCCATCTTGATGAGTTAAGAAAGCATTGGCTTCCTCCCATCTCTACATTTGTCTTGTTCTCTTCTTTTCTTTCCTCTTTTCCTCTCGTTCTTGCCTTTTTTTTGTTGTTCCTTTCGAGAAAATAATATATAGATAAAAAATATCGATCTAAGTTTATTTTCTCATTCTCATCATTGCTGCTGATCTTTTGTTCAGTCTGAAATTGTTTCAAAATAAAAACCTGTGTTCTTTTCCATAAAAAACAACCCTAGATCGATTTTTGGTTTTTCTTTCTTCCCAAGAAAAAACAAACAAAAGAAAAACCTAGATCGACCTTTTGGGTTTTCTTTCTTGATTATTATCTTTCTTGCAATCTGATTCTATCTAATTGTTCTTCAAATCAGATCTGTATTGGATTTGATATCTTTTGAAACATCCAAATACTTATTCCGATATTTAATTCTTAATATCACATCCATTCAAATAATCATTTATTTATGATTATTGATCATTCTTTACTTACTGCTACATCCATATGATATTTTCATGAGTTGTACTTGATCTGCAAAAAAAAATGCAGAAAGTGTTTGTTATTGCAGCATTTCTTCTTTTGATCATTTTCATCCTCCTTTTATCTGCCATGGATTCTTCTTCTCCCTCTTCAGTTCTTTCAGCAAGCTCCCTCGATCAGTTAGTTTCCGAAAAATTAAATACCTCAAACTTTCTCACTTGGAAAAGATAAATCTTTCCCTTTATTCGGTGCCAAGACCTTTATGGTAATTTGGATGGATCGATTCAGACTCCACCAGAATTCATATTAAGGAAAGAAAATGATGAAAAAGAGGTTGTTATTAAATCTTTGCAGGTTTAGAACCCAAAGTACATTTCCTGGATAAAACACGATAAGGCGTTGGTGGCATATATCACATATACATTGTCACATGAGGTTTTGGTAAGCATTCCTGATGATTGCACAACTATGGAATTGTTGACCCAACTTGTGCAAACTTTTTCACAGGTTTTTGATGCTAGAGTTATGTTCCTCAAAAGGGAGTTTCTGAATCTTGAAAAAGGCTCCATGTCTATATCATGGAGTACCTTAATAAGATGAAGAAAATTATTGATATGTGAAAGTATCTTCTACAAGATACTATGATCAAGACCCAATATTCTTGATGAAAGACAAGTGCACACATGCACAATAAGAACACTTGTGCACAAAAGCACAACTCAATCAATCTCACAAAATAAAGAATAAAAACTTTATTGAACACTTGGGCTTTGACCCAAAGCCATGAGAAAATACAAGGGAGAGGGGCTCAATTTATAGAGCATATAGTGGGCCTTGGAGGGGCTCCACATGAAGTTGTTGGAGCCCCTCCAACGGTCACAAATGTGACCGTTGGAGGGGCCCAACGACTATATGTGGCCCCCCAAGGTACACAAAGTACAAGAATTAAAAAGAAAAAAGAAAAGAAATAAAAAATAAAAAATGTACAAACATATTCAAAATATGAATGTGTAAAGAGAAGCAAAAACTAAAATACCCCTACAGCTGATATATATTATATATATATAATTAGATAGATACATATATATGTATATGTATCTTTCTTTATATATATAAAATATATATGGGAATTACAATGATAATGGATTATAATTTAACACCCCCCTAAAACTTAGGGCATGATGACCAAAAGTTTGCTAAGAAGGAAGTTGAACCGCGGAGAGCACAAAGCTATGTCACAGGGATTCGGCTAGCAGGGTGCCGCACCCGCGTCGATGCGATGCGACATGGGTGCAGGTGCGGGTGCGGCAACGGGTGTGGTCAACGCACCCAGGGTCATTTTGGTCCAATTTTTTAGACTTAATTTTTTTTTGCCATGATTTTTTTTTTGCCCTATATGTCACAGGGATTCTCCAACTAGGTGCCACACCCGCACCCGATGCGGTCAACCTAACCTTGGGTGCAGTCAACACACCTAGGGTCATTTATGTCCAACTTTTGGACTTTATATATATATATATATATATATATATATATATATATATATATATATATATATATATATATATATATATATAATTTTTTATATTTTTGCCGCACCACCGCACCCGGGATTTTTGGAAGTGCCACATCCCTTCACCCGCACCCGCACCCATGTGACATAAGCACAAAGCTTTGGTGAAGAAATTTGCCAACTGATATTCTGAGGTTACATACGGAAGATCTATAACTCCTTTAAGATATGCTTCTCGAACATAGTGACAGTCCATCTCAATGTGTTTAGTCCGCTCATGAAATGTATGATTTTTGACAATATAAATTGCACTCTTGTTATCACAACATAGCTTGGTGGGCTCTTCAACATTGATCCCCATATCTTCTAATAACTGATGAATCCATACAATTTCCATGGTAGTAGTTGCCATGACTCGATATTCAGCTTCAGTAGAGGATAAAGACACTTTTTGCTGCTTCTCGCATCTCCATGAGATCAATGAGTTTCCTAAAAACACACAAAAACCAGTAGTAGAGTGACGATTATTTGGATCACATCCCCAGTTAGAGTCAGTATAAACAATTAATTTCAATTCAAAAGAAGAGGATAAAAATACTCCCTTATTTAGTGTACTCTTTACGTATCTGTTGCTCTGCAAAATGACACTCATGTGAACCGATGTTGATGCATGTTGAAATTGGCTTACAGTATGAACTGCATGAGAAATATCTGGTCGAGTAATACTCAGATACATCAGTGATCCCACAAGCTGCCTATAAGGAGTGGGATCAGAGAGAGGAATGCCATCATCAATTTTCATTTTGGCTCCTACTATAACAGGAGTTTCACAAATTTATCATCAATAGTACCTGACCTATCAAGACTCTCAGGCAAGCTTAGTTTGAGATAAAAAATACCCTCTATGAGAGTATCTTACTTTAATACCCCAAAAACAGGTTAGAAATCCCAATTCAGACATTTCGAATCTATTCTTTAAAATTGATTTTATGCTTTTAACTCCTTTAGTATCACTTCCAGTTATTAACATATCATTCACATACAAAAGCATAATAACTATCCCTGCATTGTTTTTTCTAACAAACAGAGCAGTGTCAGTAAAACAGGATGAAAAACCATTTTCTAACATTATAGAATTAAATCTATCATACCAAGCCTTGGGGGCTTGTTTTAAACCATACAGTGCTTTTTGAAGACAAAGCACTTTACCTTTGGGAGTCTCCGTTCCAGGCGGGGCATTCATATATACTTCTTCATTCATATCACCATTTAAAAAGACATTTTTGACATCCATTTGATAGATATTTCACTTGTTAATTGAGGCAACAGTGATGAGGCATCTGACAGTGATCATTCGATCTAAAGGGGCAAATGTTTCTTCATAATCAATCCCGTATTCTTGACTATATTCCTTCGCAACTAGCCAAACTTTATATCTTTTAAGAGATCCGTCACTCTTAGTTTTTACCTTAAATACCCATCTACACCCTATTGATTTCTTACCCTTGGGAAGATCTTGGAATTCCTAAGTTTTCGACCTATTGAGAACCGTAAGCTCACATTTCATTGCTTTTAACCATTTATCATTGTTTTTGGCTTCTTTGAAGTTTCTTGGCTCTACATAGGAGTGAATGGCACTAAGAAAAGCTCTATGATTAGGTGTAAAGGAATCATATGAGATGAACCTAGAAGACACCTTTCTATTTTTTTCAGTTCTTCGTAGGTTTTCTTCATTTATTGAAGTGGGGCCACTAGGTTCACTGTATTTTTCAATTGTACTTCTAAAACTGTTCCTGTCTCTATGAGTATATGTTATAGGGTCTCTCGATGCCCCTTCATCACTATGTTGGAAAATAGGTGGATGGGAGGAAATATTTTCTTCATCTTCTTTATCATTAGCATCATTATGAGTGAGTTCATCATCACTATCATCATTTTGTGCTAACAATTCAAATAAAAAAGTGTAATCCATGTTTTCTTTATAAGGTTCACTCCTCTCAAAACCGTTAACATTTTCTAGAAAACTCACATTTTATGAAACATATAACTTATCATTCTTGATATCATAACACCAAAACCCTTTTTGTGTTTCAGAATATCCAAGAAAGGCACATTCAATAGCTTTTGGTGAAAGCTTGTCGTTCTTGTCAGTAAGAACAAAACACTTGCAACCAAAAAGTCTCAACCGACTATAGTCGGGTTCTTTGGTATACAACATTTCAAAAGGCAAGATATTGTTCAAATTTTTAGAAGGTAGTCGATTTATCAGATAGATAGATGCTAAGGCAGCTTCGGCCCAAAAATCTTTTGGGATGTTTTGAGAAATAAGTAGAGTTTGAGTTGTCTCTATTATGTGTCTATGCTTTCTTTCGGCTAATTCATGTTGTTGAGGGGTTTCAGACAAGATCTTTGGTGGAGAATACCATAACTTTCAAGATAATTTTTGAATTCACTTGAAAGGTATTCTCCACTGGAGTCAGTTCTAAAAATCTTTAGGTTTTCATTGAATTGATTTTTAATCATCATATGATAGGTTTTGAAGGTAAAAAAAACTTCATGTTTGTGTTTAAGAAAAAATATCGAACAATATCTCGTGTAGTCATTAACAAAAATGACATAATATGCAAAACCCTCTTTTGATAAAACAGGTGTCGGTCCCCATACATCTGAATGGACAATTTCAAAAGGTCTTGTTGTAAACATAGATCTTTGACAAAAAGGTAATTTTTTCATTTTTCCAAGAATACAATTGTTATAAGTGAAATCACTTTTACATAGATTTTTAACAAAAGGTAAATGAGAAATTTTTACAACATTTGGATGTCCAAGTCTCTTGTGCCATACATTAATATCCTTTTGTTGGACAATATTACAAAACATGTTCTTTGGAATTTGAAGGGAATCTTTCCTAGAGTCTTCCCCAATTAACCTCCCAGATCGGCGATCCTGTATCCAACATTTGTTAGAAGAAAATTTTATATCATATCCATGATCCGAGAGTTGAGAAACAAAAAACAAATTTAAGTTTAATTTCGGTATAAATCTAATTTTTGGAATAAAGAACCCTTGTTTTTTCAAAATTTTCAATTCCTTTTACTTCAAGAGATGTTCCATCCGTGGTTGAAACAAAGGATGGAAAAAGTTTGTTTGAGTATTCGGAAAAGAACTAATACTTGGAGACGTGAAATGAAGCACCCGAATCTAAAAGCCACGAAGTCTTACCAGGAGGAGAAGAGGTTGTCATAATGGCTCCGAAAATAGCTCCTTTGAGAAGATGTTGGAGTGCATCCACAATTTGTTGTAGTGAGAGAGCTTCATTTGAAGATGATGAACACTCTTTCTTTTGAGGTTGGGATGTGGTAGCCATGGCTAACAACTTCTTCCACTCTGGGCAAATCGGCTTGATGTGCTTCGATTCCTTACAAAAGTGGCACACAAGCTTACTATAATCCCTCTTTCTACCTTGACCACTTGAACTTTGGTTTTGATTCTTGAAGTGGGGAGCTTGTAGGTCCTTAAGTTGCTCATTGGTCTTGAGACGACATTAACACCTCTATTTTCTTCATTATTGGAAGGTGTTGCTAGAACACTTGGGTTATTCTTACCTATATCCATATGAGTCTCTTCCCCACTTAGTTTAGTAATTATATCTTCAATAGAGGTGGAAGTGAAATCGGATAGTAGAGAAGATCGAATTTGTTCGAATTCGGGCCTAAGCCCATTCAAGAAATTAAAGAAACGATTTTCCTCTAATTGTTTATGCCTAAGCTCAATAGCCTCTCTGCTCTATTTGGGCTCCAGCATGGCAAGCTCATCCCAAATGGAAGACAACTCCACAAAATACTCTCTAATAGTCATTTCGTTTTGTTGAAGGGTCAAGGCCCTTTTTTTAAGGTAATATTTGTGGGACAAATCCCTTGAAGTGTACATTTTTTTCAAGGCATTCTGATGCAGTGCTCGTCGGGGAAGGAGAGAAAACAGATGCCCACCGTGAATCGGTGTGGCTCAAGCTTCTTATTATTTTCAATAAGTTTCAATAATCAGGGGAAGACAACCAATAGTAAGGAATGAAATGAAAACAGAGTGCAAATAACAAAAGGAATAAGCAAAGCTATAAAGAATGGTGGCTGAAACTTTAATCTCCTCCCACGCAACCCTAGGAGAGGGCCTTTTAAAGACTATTACTGGACCCGGGTCGCGGGTCCAGCCTTGGACCCGAATCGCGATCCGGGTCAACTTCAATCGACTGCTGTCTCTGTGACGTGCGAACCCCACCACGCCTGGAGTAGGTGCGCAAGGGTACCTCCCCGCGTCGCGGCTCCGTACCTACTATGGGGTCGTATACGTGGATCCGGTCATCTGCCCTTTGTGGTGGATCGGGTGGCACGATGGGTCCAATCGGGTCCTGCCCTGCATCACATTCCCACACTTGAGAGGCTTTCTTGAACTCTATAATGTTGGCATTAATTCTTGTCTCAACGGATGAGAAAATTCATGAGAGAATTTTAAAGTTCCTGATCTCCCATTCTTCGTGCTTCTTACTATAATCTTCAAGCGCCTTGACTCTTTCTTCTCCTCCAAGGATCTTTATTTCTCCTTTCTTCATCAAGGTGATTTTAGTCTTCCGGTTCCGAAATTGAGCCTTGAACATAACCCCAAAGCCCTTTTCCTTTAATATGAGCCTCCATGTTTCCGGCCCATATGTGATAATTGGACCCATTAATTTTGAAAACCGAGAGAGAAATGAGAGTATTTTTCACCCATTAGAGAGGAGAAATAAGGGAAAAAGTTACGTACCACAGGAGCATTTTAGATATTTCTTGATAGAAGAGGCCTCTAAAATATTGATTGAATAAGAGAATCCATGCCAATCTTCAAAAATTTGAGGACACGTTTTTGAGGCACCGAAAAAATGTGAGAGTCCACTCGATCTTCTTTCTCCAACCTTGCTCTGATACCATGTGAAAATATCTTCAACAAGATACTATGATCAAGACCCAATATTCTTGATGAAAGCCAAGTGCACATATACACAATAAGAACACTTAGAACGCTTGTGCACAAAAGCACAACTCAATCAATCTCACAAAATAAAGAATAAAAACTTTATTGAACACTTGGGCTTTGACCCAATACAAGGGAGAGAGGCTCAATTTATAGAGCACATAGTGGGCCTTGGAGGGGCTCAACGACTATATGTGGGCCCCCAAGGTACACAAAGTACAAGAATTAAAAAGAAAAAAGAAAAGAAATAAAAAATGTATAAACATATTCAAAATATGAATATGCGTAAAGAGAGAAAAAGACTAAAATACCCCTACGGCTGATATATATATATATAATTAGATAAATACATATACATATATATGAAATATATATGTATATGTATCTTTTTTTATATATATAAAATATACATGGGAATTACAATGATAATGAATTACAATTTAATAAGATCAGCTTGCTGTGATTGGTCACATCATTTCAGATAAAGATAAAGTACAACAAGTCCTTAATGGATTAGGATGCGAATACAATATTGTCTATACTACCTTGTCTTGTTTTCATGAGCTGCCTACTTTTGAAGCTTTTCGTCCTAAGTTGTTGCAATTTAAGATGAGTTTAGGAGGATCTGTAGAGAGTCCTACAGGGGCAGCATACAATCATTATATACTTTTGTCAAGTACACAGATTGGGAAAGGAAGAGGAGGCAGAGGGAGAGGAGGTAACGAGGGAGGATGTGGGTTGTTCCCACTTCCTAATACACCTCCTACTTCTTATCAGGGCAAGAGAATACCCACATGCTATATTTGCAAGAAACCTGGACATGTTAAAGCAAACTGCTGGTATAAGGACTATCCCAGGTACGTTAGAGAGCAGAGTTCACAAAGTAAAAGTGCTCCAAATAAGATTGGAGGATCAGGGATGGAACCAATGGATAGACAACTTCTATTGGCCGCCTTAGCAAGGTTGAATCTAAAGCAGAATAATCAAGGAGTTTGGTACATTGATTTTGGGGCAGCAAATCATATTACTGGGGATGAAGATAATCTTAAAAACTTGTCTGCTTATTTTGGTAGAGATAAAGTTATTGCAGGAGATGACACTTGTCACCCCATCACACACTGGAAACACTTTCATTTTCATGTTCAATTCAAATCTTTGTCTATCAAATGTTTTTCTTGTTCCCAATATAAAAAAGAACCTTGTTTTCGTTTCTAAACTTATTGATGATATCAATTCTTGTGTCGTTTTTACTCCTTTTGTTTATGTGAAGAGGACGTTCATTGAAGGAGAAAGACGGGGAAGTATGTATCTCTTCAAGGAGAATCCGTTGGCTTGTGTTCCGGTTCAAGATGCTCAAAGGTCACGTTGTTTGGTCAATGAATCAGAGTCCAATAAGTCGAGTGTCTGGCATAGTCGTTTAGCCTATGTCACATGGACTCTTCTAACATGATACCACACCCGTGTCGCACCCGCACCTAGGCAAGTGTGACACTTGGACACAACTTCCTTTGGGTTAGGTGAAGTCAACCACACAGAGGTCCATTTCTATCTAAAAGTAGATTCAGTTAACCCTAATCAAGTTCATTTATATCTATATTATATACATAAATACATAAATGCACACAAATACACGTAGTGTTAACTTAAAACTATATATATATCCTCCCCGCACCCCCACACCCAAGTTTTTTTAAAGAGCCGTATCGCCGCATCTGCAGCCGCACCTACGTGACATAGTGTTTAGCCCATTGTAATATAGCCTCTATTGAGAGACTTGTTTCCAATGATTTGATTCCAGCATCTAATTTGAGTCATGAGTTAAATAAAATTTGTCCTAGTTGTCAAATGTCTAAGAGTCGTGTACTCTTCCTTCAAGACGAAGAGTCTCGATCATACAATCCAACCTCAAAATCCAACAAATGAATTGAGGCTATGAAAGAAGAAATGTAGAACATGAATGCATGACATGTGATGTTGTAAAGAAACCTGCAGGAAAGAATCTAGTTTGATCAAAGTGGGTCTTTAAAATAAAATATAAACCAGATGGTAGCATAGAGAGATATAAGGCAATGCTGATTGCAAAGGGTTTTACTCAATAACATGGGTTGAACTATGATGAGACATTCAATTCAATAGTGAAGATGAAAACTATCAGAGTTGTTCTTTCTCTAGCAGTGGATCATGGTTGACATTTAAGTCAACTGGATGTTAAAAATGCATTTTTGCACTGAGACCTCAAGGAGGAGGTGTACATGGAGCAACCACAAGGGTATAATGAAAAAGGTCCAGTCAGCTATATGGGTAAATTAAACAAAGCTCTATATGGACTAAACTAGGCTTCTCCATCATGGTTTGAGAGTTTTTTTCTTGAAATTCAGCAGCATGGTTTTCACAGATCTTATTTTGATCATTCTTTGTTCATCTACAAAGGTGATAAGTGGATTACATTATTACTTATTTATGTTGATGATATCATAGTTGCAGAAAATTCCAAAGACCACATTGATGCTGCAAAGAGAGTGCTAAATAGTAGATTCAAAATGAAAGACTTGGGAGACCTCAATTATTTCTTGGGCGTTAAAGTTGATCGAAGAAAAGACTCATTAGTGTTGACACAACCTAAATACACTATTGATTTACTCAATCGGGCTGAAATGAAAGATTGCAAGCCGATATTCACTCCAAGTGTTTTGCAGCAAAAACATAGACGTGATGAAGGGGGCATTTTCGATGATCCTACAAGCTATAGGAGTATTGTGGATATGCTCTAATATCTTACTTTTACTCGTCCTTATATTGTTTATGCAGTCAATAAAATTTCTCAATATATGTCATTTTGAGGCTGTCAAAAGAATCCTTAGATATCTGAAAGACACTCTTGGTGATGAGCTTTGTTATCAGATAAACGATACTGATAAGTTATGGCCTTTTTAGATGCTGATTGGGCAGGGGATCCGGATGAAATAAGGTCTGTCTTCGGGTATTGTGTCTTTATTGGGAAGAACCTGGTTTTATGGTGCAGTAAAAAAACAAAAAGCAGTAGCTCGGTCGAGTATTTAAGCTGAATACAGGTCAATGGTGGCAACATCATCTGAAATCATTTGGATCAGATATCTATTATCTGATTTATATTAATAGATGTCAAGTTCTATCTTTTTTTGTGATAATCAAAGTGCGATCAAGATATCTCTCAATCCTATTCAATATAAAAGAAGAATCATATAGAGGTAGATCAACACTTTATTAGAAGCAAAGTTGAAAGTGGGGAGATTTCTACTCAGATCGTTGGGACTCAGGATCAAGTTGCAGATTTGTTTACAAAAGGATTGACTAAGGAAATGTTTTGGTACTTGAAGAGCAAGTTGTTTATGGTTCTTACCATGCCCAACTTGAGGGAGGGTATTGAGACGTGAGGTTCTGGATATGGATCCAGATCTAGATTGACCAGATCCATATTAACATGTTTTGGGTATCACACCTCTTTATGTAACATTTCTTGTATTTTAATGTTTCTTCTATTGTCCCTCTTATGTATCTTTTTTATGTATTATAATTAGGGACATTCTTGGAATGTAATCTAATGATTGATAAAAAGAAACCCACGACCCTTGAGGAAGGGTGTAGAGAAATAGTTGCTGCAACCCTTCTTCCTCTCTTTCTCTTCTTCTTTGCAAACTGTTTTCTGGTGCGGACCTGCAAATCTTATAGGGCTCACACTAGAATGGACTCTCCCTTCCCCCTCCCCCCACTTGCCATATTGTTTATACAACAAAAGCACAGGGTTAGCAATTGTAAATGGCAAAAATGAATTGACCTTTTCTGTTCCTTTCTTCTTAATAGTGGAGAGTGTTTACATAATGATTTGCTAGAGGGAGCAGGAATTCAGTTAAGCAATGGTGCATATAGATGTCAGGAGACTTTTGTTCTAGAAAAACTTGTTGGAGGTTGTGGTAATTCGGCCTTCAGTAGATATGAATTGCATGGTCCATGAATGCATGTCTGATGAAAACAAATGGTTGATCTTCTTCCAGAGAGGCCTTAAATGGAAAAACTTGAGGGACAGGAAATGCATGTGAAGAGCTCAGAAAAAACATCCTTCTAAACCAAAATTTGATAGTGGCATTAAGGATGGACTCTTCTTGGTTTTGTTGTGGTACACCTTATTGGTGCCAAAATTTGATACCAACATTAAAGATGGATTCTTCTTGGTCTTGTCATGGTGCATCTTTCTGTCGGAGCTGATTGGTACTGAAGAAAAGCGTTTGGCTTTGGCAGCCTTGCTTTGTTTGTTAACTTTTCTTGGATAGTCTCTTGATGCCAACATCTTGTAATTTGATGGCTTGCAAGCAAGTCGGGGGAATATATACTGTGTTGTTGTTGTGGGCTTTTCCTTGGGACCGGTGAATTGATCATGAGTCACTCATTGCTTGTTCTTTGGAACTCTTTGACCTAGCAAGGCTGCACGAGGCACATCTTCCTAAATTGAAAGCCGTGAAGAACATATATGAGGTGGATGGATTTGGATTTGGATTTGGGGAAACATAGGTCTTCCATTTGGTGTTCATCACTTTTTGCAACATGGACAGAAATAAATAAATCATTGGATCTTCAGATGAACATCTGAGCATTACATGCAGGTATTCAATCAAAATCCAACATTGGAAACTATAACATGGTTCAGTGTTGATCACTTGTGGATTGGGTCATGTTGTTTCCAAATGGGCCTTTCTGTACTTCTCCTTATTTCATTAGACTCATGCAGTTATTCTTGCTATTCAGCTATATTCATACTCTTGATGTTTTCTTTAAGCTGAACCCTTGAGATTTCATGCTTAATAATTTAACAAATATTGACTTTTTCTTGAGAAAAAAGGTGTAGCTAATCATCTTAAGAGTGATTCATTGATATAATAACTGAGTGTCATCATTTTTAGTTCTAAGCATGCTGTTGTATCGATTATGGAAGACACTAAAGTAAACACTCTTCTGTGCCATTTTATTATTCAAATATTCACTATTTAAAGATGATAATGTGTACATTCTTACCCTTCTACGGGTCTTTTTTCTTTTTTCTTTCCCAGGAAATTCCAGGTAAAATCAGTAGTTAATTAATGTTTTGTGGTCCACTGTGTTCTGACAGGTATTTATATATACCAAATGTTCTATCTGCTGCTGTCAGTCATGACTGTACCATGTTGCATCCTGGGTATGGCTTCCTGGCTGAAAATGCTACCTTCGTTGATATATGCAGAGAGCATGGTATCAATTTTATTGGGCCAAATGTGAGTACACAATATTGAGGTGAAAGTGATGCATGATAACTGTCTTCATGGATAGTACTGCACTTTACCGATGTTTAGATGTCAATACCTTTATATTTTGTAAAAAAATATAGTTTGAAATTGACAGATGATCTCCTATAATGCCCATGCTGACACATATGTATGTGTGTATGTGTATGTATATTGTTTGGTGAGGTATTGGAAACAGCACTTTTACACTAACAGCATAATGGTTTGGATTTTTGGAGAAAAATTAAGGTGGGAAGCTGGTGATCCTCTAATAATCTTAAGAAAAGAAAAAGAAACTTGTTTCTTATTGCATCAAGGTTAAATTTTTTGAAGTGTTCTACAAATCCAGAGTGGAGTTCTCATAGGTAGTTCTATATTTTGAGTAGCACACATAACAACAACATAGTAGAAATAAAGGACCAATGGACCCATGATATGCTTAGATGCTACTATCATCAATAGAGATAACAAGAATGGTACAGGTGCAGCTCCAGTATTATAAAAGAATGATGGCTAGTTGATCTCGCTTATTAGTGATTTATAATAATTCCTTGAATAACTCAGTTGATGCATGCTTGACAACCCAGTTAGCAGTTTCTGCAATATAGACCCTTTCTTATGCAACAGGCATGTCACCTCATTCAAGTGCACTTGAAGTCACTCAACTGAGTGTAAGTTCTTAGTAGATCCATTTTCATTTGATATTCAAGAAAAAAAAGCTGGCAAAAAAGATTTCTTAAACGTGGTTGTATATCAAGCTGAGCTCATTGGAATGATTATGATTGAAATATGTATATGCTACTGTTGATAATTAAATTTGTACATGGGAGGATGAGACTTACTTGGATTCACTTGAGATCCTTCTTTAAAAACGTAGGAAGCGTTGTTACAAGCTCCGACCATCCTTTGCCTTGCGGGAAGGTAAAGACAAAACAAGTTTTCTCAATCCTCATATCTTGAATCGCTCCATCGTGGATTGCAATATGCAAAACAAACATAAAATTGTGTAGAAGTACCTAATCAAAGATTAAATAAGATTGAAATAACCAGATTAGGGATATGGGGAAAATATCTTTTTCGAATGCAGGGGTTCGTTTGATCGTTTAGGCTCATTCTTCTGATTGTAGTAGATGTGATCGTTCTTCAGAGGCTTCTTGGACAACGCGTTGGCAGGATTGATGTAGATGTATTCTTGCAAAGCTAGCACGTAGGTATGCAAATTTCAGATGCCTTAGGGTATAGGGGTAGGTCCCTGTTTATAGATTTGAATGCACTCATCTAGAAGAGTTCTTCTCGTGCAAAGATTCATCCAAGAAGAGTCCTCCCGTCCTGGGAAACGTACTAGGATGATTGGAAGGAGATAAGGATAAGCTCAGTTTTATTTGCATCTCTTTGGTACATTGGATGGCGACCCTATCGAACGACACTCGTGTTCTGCCATCCATGGCGGGCGGTCAAACTGTTTTGCCGTCCGTCACTGGAAGACTAAATTGGTTCTGCTGTCCAGTGTTGGGGTGTCCGATTTTTGTACCTGAATATTTAGGAAAAACATTAGAGATTGAGCATCATAAAATTTTTGGTGTCTACAACTATAGATCCATTTAAAAAGTGTATTATCAAATGTTTGTGAAAGCAGTGAGGGCATGAATGATGGTTTTCTTACTACAGTTAAGATAGACACAGAAGCTTCAAAGGTTCCAAGTGTTTGCTTCTCGACTATAAGCAGTTGAGAGAAGCACGATTCCAACCTTTTTGACTTTTTGTTAACCAAGAGTCCACCATATGTCCTATATATACTTAAAATGAGAAATTAGAGTAAAGCAGTTGCGTTTTTCTGTGCTTTTGAACTTCTTTCTTTGTGACTGTGTCATAACTTTCAGCATATGTCATCCATTCAAAGGTTGATATTAGCATACTTTGTCAAATCCTCTTCAGACTTCAAGTTAGGAACCCTACATGCGTTAAGTGCTCAGCCCTTATTAGAAGCTAGTATGGAACCCTAGATGGTGTGGTACCTTAAGCCATTACAAACAGCAATACAGATATAGACAGAAGCCATACATGATAAAAAGGAATACAACTAACTGAAAACAGAGAGGCTTTCCCTTTAGTTAAGTGTTATGATCCTAGGACATGATAAATACAGAGATTGAATCATTTTTCCTTTCTTTTGGTTGACTTCTTGGGGTTGGGTTGGGGCTGGGATGATGAACACATGGAAAGCTCTATCCTCTTTCTTCTGTGGACAACTATTACTTTTATTAAATTTTGTAAATGCGTGTTGCTGATCATGATTCCTGATGGAATCACTTGCAGCCAGACAGCATCCGTGTAATGGGTGATAAGGCCACTGCTAGAGAAACCATGAAAAAGGCTGGTGTTCCTACTGTGCCTGGAAGTGATGGGCTGATCCAGGTACCAACACATGTTTTCTGTGCATTCCTATGTCACAGGGATTCGGCCAACTAGGTGCCGACGCGACGTGGGTGTGTTTATGGCCAACTTTTGGGCTTTATATATATATATATATATATATATATATATATATATATATATATAATTTTTATATTTTTGCCGCATCCCCGAGCCCAAGTTTTTTGAAAGTGCCGCACCCCTGCACCCGCACCCATGTGACATAGGTGCATTCTATTTTTTTTAATCTATCTTTTTCGTAATATTGATCTGCGATTTATCATGAATTTAGTTCCATTAACACAATCAACTTTGCAGACAACAGAGGAGGCTCTTAAGCTTGCTCATGAGATTGGTTTCCCGGTGATGATCAAGGTGCAGCTTCTCTCTTGATCTTGGTGGTCTACTTTTCTATTCTTTTTCCAGTTATAGAATTTTCTGGGCTTTTTATGTACAATCAACTTGTGCAACTGTTCTGAATTTGGATGATCGTGATCAAATTCCAGCTTGAACTTCCTAGCACAGAATCCACCATATCTCACATTATCAAATGAAAAAGAAACAATTGGCCTTGCCATGGTAATAGCAAAACCATAACATTACTTGATTTTGCACACATACACTTGCATGCATATACACATATTTCATGCATGATAGGAGCTTTTAAGATGGTCCTGCTGAAATCCTACTTATTAAATGAGAGTATCCAATGAAATAATATCTTTGGGTGGTGGAAATCCTCTAAGATGGGAATCATTAATCACCTTGGCAGAATGAGTTCATTTGATTTAAATTATTGCATTTCATTATTCCGTGGATGTTTCGTGCAAGGTATTAATTAGCTTAATTTTCATTACCATCATATGCAAGTTACTATATTGTGTGTTTTTTAATCTGATGCCTCAAATAATGCTTCCAAGGCAACGGCTGGTGGGGGCGGACGTGGAATGCGTTTGGCTAATGAACCTGAAGAGTTTGTGAAGCTGTTGCAGGTACAATGTTTGAAGTTATTTGTCTTCATTTTGTCAAAATTTTGGTATACAGGGTTTATGAAAGCATGGTTTTGATCTCAGGATTTCATGCTGTTTATGAAACTTTGTGTAATGGTGTCGGTTCCAACTTCCAACTTGTGATCTTAATAACGTTTGTGCTCTACTTTTATAAACAGTTACTTGGTGGGAGAAACATTGTAAATTTATATCGTTTACTGAAGTTTAGAGTTTCTTGAACATAATCATGAAGATCATCTCAAGATCCAGATTTGTAAAATTGGGGGCTTCTGTGGACATGGTTTTTGAGTAATTTTCATACACATTCCAGTTGTTGGTAATATCTACATATATGTTCCATAAAAAAATGAATGCACTTATGATTTCTAGATACAAAAGAAAGATGAAAAAAATGAAAAAAAAGAGAAAAGAATGTAACAAAAGGCAAGGCATTTGAAAGCAGACATTGGCTTTATCTTGAACTTAAAACCTACTTTAGCAGGGCAAGGTAGATGGGAAGGGCATGCAATATCCTTACTGTTAAGGAGTCTATTGGTTCAGTTATCTGAATAGATGCTGACAGTTACCTCCTGAAATCAATGTTACGTTCTTCCAGGTTATGTTTTCCATAATAATCTTTTAGGGTCCTGATGATTGCTGAAGATAAGTGGTAGTGTAACTAATCTGTTGTAGATTTGCTATTTTGAAATCATAAATAAAATCCATACATCTTGTTAAAATACGATGATCTCCACGTTCACCTGTGCGAGAAAGGAGAAACACGATATTGGGAAAGAGGCTGCAGAAAAATAACACGGTTAAAGTGTTCAGCGTGTTCTCATTGTATTAGGGTATGAGTATTTAACTTATACATACTTTTAGGGTACAAAAATACCCTTTAATAACAAACAGAATTACAACACTATGTTTGGATCTGGATCCGATCCGGTACAGAAGTTGGGTTCGGTCCTACACAAACACAATAACGACTTCTTTTCAGCCTCCCTCAAGTTGTGCATGGTCTTGAACCATGAACAACTTGCCTTTCAGAAACCAGAATTTGTCCTTTGTCAGCCCTTTGGTGAAAATATCCGCAACTTGCTCATCGGTTTGCACAAACATAAGCTCAATTTCCTTTTCTTCAACTTTTTTTCTGACAAAATGCTGATCTATCTCAATATGCTTAGCTCGACTGTGATAGATGGGGTTAAAAGACATATTGATGGCACTTTGATTATCACACAACAGAAGTGATCGAGCAATCGGTTCTCCCATCTCTGTTAGGAGATGTCTTATCCATGTAGCATCAACAGTGGCAGCAACCATCGATCTATATTAAGCCTCTGTACTCGACCTAGCAACCGCCTTTTGCTTTCTACTACTCCAAGACACCATGTTCGACTCAATGAAACTACAATAACCAGATACTGACCGTCGTTCATCTAGGTCACCCGCCCAATCAACATCAGCATAAATAATGATTTTATGGCCACCTTGATTTGATTCACTTTTCCTGTACACCAGCCCATCACCAACTGTACCTTTTAGATACCGTAGTATTCGCTTAACTGCCTCCATGTGCGGTGTATGAGGTTCATGCATAAACTGAGATACCTGATTAACCGAATACACTATGTCAGGTCTAGTAAAAGTTAGGTATTGCAGCATGCCAACTATACTGTGATACCTAGTGGGATCCTCATATAAATCTCCTTCTTTAGAACTCAGTTTCTGATGGATGATACTTGGAGTTGCTAATGGCTTACAATCTTTCATGCCTGCCCTACTAAGAATATCCATTGTGTATTTGTGTTGAGTAAGAGTAAGGGTATCACACGTCTTATCAACTTCCACCCCAAGAAAATACCGCAGATCTCCCAGATCTTTCATTTTGAATCTCTGATTTAATAACTTCTTTACTTTCTCACTATGACCTCTTCAGTTCCCTATGATAATAATATCATCTACGTATATCAATAGAAGAGTGGTGACATCTCGTTCATTGTGAATGAATAATGAATGATCTAGAAGAGACCGAGAGAAACCGTGCTTCTGTATTTTCAGTGAAAAACTCTCGAACCATGACTGAGAAGCTTGTTTCAATCCAATGAAAAACTCTCGAACCATGACCGAGAAGCTTGTTTCAATCCATAGCGTGCTCTTTTCAACTTGCATGCATACTGATTGGCATCTTGTTCTGCGTACCCAGTGGGTTGTTCCATATAAACTTTCTCTTTTAGGTCTCCATGCAAAAAGACATTTTTTACATCTAGTTGGCTCAATGTCCATCCATGTTCAATGGCTAGACTCTAGACAATACGAATGGTCCCCATCTTAACAACAAGACTGAAAGTTTCATCAAAGTCCTGTCTTTGTTCTTGTGTAAACCCTTTAGCTACAAGTCTAGCTTTATACATTTCAATGCTCCTATCTGGTTTATATTTTATCTTGTCCACCCACTTCAACCCAACCACATTTTTATTTAGTGGTCTAGGCATAACTTCTCATGTACCACATTCATGTAGGGCTTCCATTTCTTCATTCATCGCTTCGATCCATCTTATTGAACTCACAACTTGATAGAATGTGAGAGGCTCATCTTCTTTATTTATGGACGTTAGGAACAATTGAAAATCCAAAGAAAATTTTTTATAGCTTACCCACCTGTCAAGCGGATGTCGGGTCCGGGTGGATCTTCTGATGTCCAACATCTGTGGAGCGGAAGTAGAAGGACCAACATCTGTGCAAGGGATTGATGAGGGGTCTTTCTCACCCCGGGTGTAGACAATACCCTTACACCTTACTGGCTCCAAGTTTTGTGTGGTAACATCTTCTGGTTGAGAGGCATCTGCTGATTCCTCACATACCTCTTTCTGACTGCAACCTGTAGGGCAATCATCCCTAGTATTGGAGAAGAGTTCTGAATTTAACCATGGATAGTACACCTCAACTGTGGGGCTTGGAGTAGCAACATGAAGTGTAACGCCCCAAATTTCAAACTTGCGAACCTTTTCAGAAAAACAGGCAAGAGACTAGAAATATCTCTTTCCTTCAGAGTTTGTTTATGAAATCAACAGAAGATTTTTCTTTGATAAATCATAAGGCAAGCTGACAACTTTGGGCACGTTAGCTAAAAGAACCAAAACTGACAAGATTCGGATATTCTAAGGGAAATCCGATACAAACCCAAGCGTCCAGGATGTGAGCTAAGAGTAGGAAGAAGTCTTGAAGCCATCTTGCAATCGCGCCATCGCCCGTAGTGTACCTAATCATCATCTGTACCCATAGAATGGGTTAGTTTCGCGAAAAACTAGTAGGTGCATAAGAGAGACTACAAAAAACTGAATTAAGTACATTTAATTCAGTAGGTTACGCAGTTTAAAGCAGATATGCAGTTAAACAGGCAAGCAATGCAAGCAGGTGAATAGTGCAAACACGTAAGCAGTACAAGCGAATAAGGCGTGCGAGCGAGTAAGTAGTGCAAGCGAGTAAGCAGTGCAAATGCGTAAGTAGTGTAAACAGTAAGCAGTTCAACGCTAGTAAGCAGTGCAACTGACCAACGCAACATACGATCCATTTGATCGTAAGCTGTGAACTACTACGCAACTAGCTTGTTCTCGTTCCTAGAACGAGGTCACAACATCTAATCACCACCAGGACATAGTTTGTCACTCGCTACTTCTAACCAACGCTTTGTCCTGAACGACCTTAATCTATCCTCATCTCTCAAAGTCTTACGCGGCTAACCGTCACCGGTTATGACGCACTAAGGCGTCATACCTTCTCAGAAAAGCTCACCCTTCCGTAGAAGGTCCAAAACATGATCACTAACTCAAATCGCTAACGATCTGATTCTCACACCTGAGTCAAGCATGTAATCATGCTAAAACAGAAAGCCGAAACTATGAATTCATAGTTGGCTATCACAAACAATCTCAGAAGATCGTCACAGTTCACCATAACTTTTTATGGTAAGCAAAAACACAAGATCCACGTTGGATCATTCGGTCTGAGAGATATACGACCGCCCTAGAGGGTATACCTGATCTTGGACCCTACACTTCCTCACAGGAGTTCACCGTCTTTGCGGTTACCCGTTCGTGGACAGTATACATCCTCACAGAGATCTCCCACTCTAGCCGGGTCACCTGATCTAGGAAATGTATAACCTCACAGCGAAACCTTTGGGAGATCAGTCCCTAACAAATGCTATATCCAATGAAAATCATTGCGATACACGCATCCACACAAATGACCGCTCTCAGGGTCTATAGCCACTAATACAAACAACAAGATCAACGCCCAGATCACCTGGTCTGGGACATGTATAACCTCACAAGGAATTCCGCCCTAGATGGTATATCTGGTCTTGGACCATACACTTCCTCACAGGAGTTCACCGTCTTTGCGGCCCGTTCATGGACAGTGTACATCCTCACAGAGAATCTACCACTCTAGCCGGGTACCTGGTCTTGATCATACACACCCTCGTAGATAATCCTTTGGAGATCAGGTGCTCGACAAACACCCCACTCAGTGATGCATGCATCAATAATCGATTGCTCTAAACCATTGCATCACAAGCCATTCATAAGCAATCATACGGCAACAGTTATATCACAATATGTAAGCAGCTTATAAGACAAGTGACCACATCAATCCTAGTTGCCACCAGTTCGTAGATTACTAGCTGTATGCAATCACATCAATCATAAGAGATGCAAGCCAACAAGTGCTACGCTACAATAAGCACCAAACAATTCAATCAAAGGATAAAGCAAGTCACATGCTAATATGTAGCAACTGGTATAATGCTATTATTATAAGCATTTAACTAGTATGAGAAACTCCTTATTACTCCGCAAAGAACTGCGTAAGCAGTTTAACCAACTAGAATAACGCCTTGACAGGCATGCACAGTTCAACAAGTAGCATACTAAACTATCGAGCAAGCAAGCGAATTAGTAGTGCAAGCGAAGCAGTAGTGCAAGCGAAACAGTAGTGCAAGCGAATCAGTAGTGCAAGCGAAGCAATAGTGCAAGCGAAGCAGTAGTGCAAGCGAAGCTCACGACTCAACGACCAGTGTAAACAGACCTTATGTTTCGATAATTACGAACCTGCGGGTACGCGCAGGCAAAACGTAGAACCAACTGAGACTAGTTCGGGCGTCTGTTGTTCTATGTATTTTCAATAACCCGAATAGCTAGTTGAGTTCGCTCTAAAGGGACGGCTTTAGCCGAGAGAGGATTCCCCAAAGGAGGCTGTGCCACGGACGCATCCAACTTCTGCAGAAGTGTTGAGCTAACTAATGTAGCCCCTTTCCCCTAACTCCAATGATTGGGGAGGCCGGATCGTTGCCCGTAGGGTGGTTGTTAACAACCTGTCCATTGGAGTTTGTACCGCTCTGTCCTCTCCCTTGACAGACACAAAGAAGCGAATAGGTACATTAGGGGTTGCTTAACTAATGACCCATTCTATGCTGTGGTATTTAAACCACTCGAGCATCTTTCCTGTGAAGGCGAATGTGAGGCCATTTATGTGATTACAACAATTTGCATTTAGCGTTGTTCGAGGTCGCACGACCGTCTCATCCGATCATCGCAGTACTAGACGTGTTGTGCACGACTACAAGTACTCTAGGATGAAGGGGGTATAGCTCGTCAATAGAAGCCTCAACAGGAGTGTTTCACAAAGATGTAAAGTTTATCAACTTTACTCTATCTTTTAAAACAACAGTACCTTGTGCCAACATGATGCATGTGATTATCTCGAATCACATCCGCTATCGGGGTATCTATATGTCTCGCATGACTCGATACCAGCCTCGATAGACGGGATACAGGTTTCTCAACAGAACACCCGCTAAGAAGTTCGCTCGAACCCCCAATTTGGGATCACCCGAGATATGCCAAAAAGGCGAGCAGAACCAGCCAGTCACATCCTTCCAAATGCTTCGATTTGGAGCAGTCTTCGATGCTTTTGTGCAGCTCCCTGAAATCTCAAGTCGACTCTGCAGGACTGCACACACGAAGAGTCAGGATCCTTGCGAGGTATCCCTTTCCTTAGACGAGGATGTGTCGCTCACTCTCGACTGAACTCTTGTCGCAAGAGGGAGTGATAGATGTCTCTTGCATCCTCCACGAGGATGCCTCAAACGCGTATGCAATGAGCGAGAACCTGAGCGTCGTCTGCAATAGCAAAGCAGTAACAGCACATATGCAAAAGCAAGAGCCTAGCGCAAAGCGCGACGGCAAAGTAAAGACTGTAAGCAGGGGTGCAACGCAGAACCTTTGCGCGATGCGCGACGGCAAGGTAAAGGACAAGGATCGCGAAACCGCGTCCTGGAGTTAAATGCGTACTCGTATAAATATATATGATATATATATATATATACACATATATGTTTATTTAGTTGTCCTTTTTAGTTAATTGAACTCAATTCAATTGTCCAAGTCTTCTGTGCAATCTTCCCCTACCTTAAGAGGTGATGGTCCTCGTATGTCAGCTGCGTAGGTAAGCACGAGCTCAAGCCATGAAGAGCGAGCAGAATCCACCGTTCAACCTGTGATGCTAAAAAGGTTAGCATGCTAAAATACAAATGAGAAGTGGGTCCGGTAAGACCTGCAGTAGTACCAGACCTCGATACGAGGTTAGGCAGGGAGCTCAACTCCCTGCAGAATGCAGAAGAGCACCAAAGGCAGCAAGATCAAGGCAGAGGGGCGAAACCCCCTACCGGAAAACAAACAAGGTGCAGGGGGCAACGGTCCCCGCCAACTTTGAAGAAATGCGAGGCAGGGCCCAACGACCATTACTGCCGAAGAACAGATGCAGGCGACAGGGGACGTCACCCCTGTTGACGAAGGACAGGCAGGGCTCCAGCCCCTGCCGACCTCCCAGAAACGACAGGCAGGGGCTTTAGCCCCTGCCGATCCAAAAGTGTCAGGCGACAGGGTCAATGCCCCTGTCGTTCTGTCAAAAGACGTTAGGTAGGGGCCACAGCCCCTACCGGTCAACGATAACAGAGAGAGAGTGAGGGGCAGGGGCTGCAAACCCCTGCCAGTCGATCAACAACAGGCGGCAGGGGGGGGGGGACATCACCCCCTGCCAACCAGTCGGACACAGGCGACAGGAGGCGTCGCCCCTGCCAGCCTGCCGACTGAAAAGAAGGAGAGAAGAGGACGATGGTGCAGGGAGGGGGCTCGACCCCTCCCCTGACCAAAAGAGACAGCAGGGAGGTTTCAACCCTCCCATGCCGTCAAAGGTAGCAGGGAGGGTTCGACCCTCCCCTGCCGTCATGAGGCGTAGGGAGCAGGGAGGAGGGGTTCGACCCCTCCCCTGCCGTAACAGAAGCAGGGAGGGGTCGTGCCCCTCCCCTGCCGAACAGAGGGAACAGAGAGGAGGGGGCGAGCCCCTCCTCTGCCTGAAGAACCACGAAGAGGCAGGGGCTCCGCCCCTGCCGAAAAATCCACAAAAAGGCTGGGGGCAAAAGCCCCTGCCGAAAAGATGGGCCGACACAGGGAGCTCCACTCCCTGCCGGCGAAACAAGAGGGACAGGGGGAGCGGAGCCCCCTGTCGACACGGCAAGTTACAGGGGGCTGAGCCCCCTGTTGAACCAACAAGTTACACGGGGCAGAGCCCCCTGCCAAAACAGTAAGCGACATGGGGCGGAGCCCCCTGCCGACACAGTAAGTGACAGGGGGCGGAGCCCCCTGCCGGCGAATGGCGACGACAGGGGGCTCTGCCCCCCTGTCAGTCGACCCAAAGAGAGAGAGGCTGGGGGGAGTCCCCCTGCCGATGACAGGGGCGCAACCCCCTGTCGGCCGATCTCTCTCCCGGAGAAGAAGAAGAGGAGGCGGGAGAAAATAGGGGAGACGAAGAAGAAAAACGAAAGAGGAGGGTACCTGGAAATCATCGACGGCGGCAGCGGCAACGTCGGTGGGAGGTCACAGGTGGCGGCAGCGTCAGCGTGGTCGCAGAGGGGAGGCTGTCGCCGGCGGCGGCCTAACAGTCCTCTTCGGCAAATCACCGAAGACGAGGGAGAATCAGGGAGAGAGAACGAGAGAGGAAGAAGGGGGCGGGGGTTCTCTTTGAAACCCCTGCCTCCCTGTCTTAAAAACACGGGAGGCGGTGCCTCCATTCGGGTCCGGGTCGTGTCTAGGTCCGGATCCGACCCGAATCCAAGCTTAAATTTTTTTGTATCCGATTATTACATGAAGGCTTGGATTAGCAGGTTGATTGTCAAAATTCATCTCGTCAAAAATGACATTTCTCGATATTTTGACATGTTTGCTCAATGGATCATAGCACCTATACCCCTTGTAGTCTTCAACATATCCCAAGAACCTGCACTTTAAGGCTTTGTCCTGAAACCTGTCACATGGGTGCGGTTGTGGGCGTAGGTGCTGGTGTGGGGATTCGACACTTCCAAAAAATCCGGGTGCGGGGGTGCGACAGGGGCAAAAATGTAAAATATATATATATATATATATATATATATATATATATATATATATATATAAATGGGAGAGAGAAAATCCTTTATGAAAAAAAGGATTTGAAAAGGCAGGAGCTGTCAGCAGCTGACAGGAGCTGTCAACAGCTGACAGGAGCTGTCAGCAATTTTTTTTTTTAAAAAATTTCGTAGCCCATCAGCAGCTGACAGCAGAATTTTTTTAAAAAAAATTTCGCAGCCCATTTCATAGGGCAATTTAAAAAAAAAAAAAATCCAAAAAAAAATGGACCTAAATGATCCTGGGTGCGGTCAACGCACCCAGGATCGGGTTGACCGCACCCGGTGCCGCACCCGCGTCGAGTTGCGTCGACGCGGGTGCGACACCCTGCTAGCCGAATCCCTGTGACATAGCTTGAAACTTATGTCTCAATGAACCGTCAACGTGAACATAGCAAACCGATCCAAACACACGTAATTCATGATAGTCGGGATGAATGCCAAATAGGGAGAAAAATGGTGACCTATTTTCTAAAATGGTCATGGGCAGCCGATTTATCACATGGACTGTGGAGTGAAAAGCTTCTGTCCATAGGGTGATAAGGAGATTACTCACATGCATCATGCTCATTGCATTCTCAACAATATGTTGATGTTTTTTCTCAGCAATCCCATTTTGTTGAGGCGTACGTGGGCAAGACACTCTTCTCTTTATCCCATTATGCTGAAGGAAACTAACAAAATCACTAGAAGAGAATTCACCTCCTCCATCACATTGAAAATTTAGAATGTTTGTAGAGAAATGATTTCTGACAAATGAATGAAAATTTTGAAACAATAAAAAAACTTCTGATTTGTGTTTCATAAAAATATCCAAGTATAGCGTGAATAACTATC
This sequence comes from Nuphar pumila, assembly GCF_984573655.1. NCBI lineage: Eukaryota > Viridiplantae > Streptophyta > Magnoliopsida > Nymphaeales > Nymphaeaceae > Nuphar > Nuphar pumila. The sequence continues at coordinate 47,180,458 of NC_143263.1, read as the reverse complement.
AATGAAAATAAGGTAATATTTACTGCCGGAATCAGAAGCAATTGGGGCAGGACCCCAGACATCAGAACATATGACCTCAAAGGGCCTTGAAGCTCTATTATTGATTGAATTGAAAGGCAAAACACGACTCTTACATAAGTGACAACTAAAACATTTTATATCACTGGCTTCGGGACTCATACTGGACTTAGGAATGAAATTATTCAAGACAAGTTTTTCAATAAAATGGTGACCACAATGACCCAAACGACTATGCGAAAGAGTTGGCTTATTACATTCAGAAATGACAAACACATAATCGGAAGAAACAAATGATGGATGCTGATGAGGCTTCAAGGATGAACAAGCAGAATGAACGAAGAATGAGGGATCTTCTTGGGAGATGTACATGTTTCCTCGTCTCTTTCCCTCAGTGAATGTCTCCTTTGTGCGAAGATCCTTTGACATAAACAAAAAATGGAGTAAATTCAACTGAGGCGTTAACATCATCAACAAGTTTTGAGACAGAAACAATATTCTTCTGAATATTAGGAGTATGAATAACATTTAAAAGATTAAGAGAAGATTTGGACATGGGTATAATGGCATTTCCAATATGTGAGATGGAGTGATGAGAACCATTTCTTGTGACTATGCTATTCTTACCAATATAAGGAGTAAGATTCAAGAGCTTACCCGCATCGGCTTCGGAGTCAACGTACCAAATACCTTTATCATTTTGTTTCATATTCAAGCCTGCCAATAGCAACTCCTTTACTTCTCCATCTCTCTTAGCCTTTGTTTGTAGGGTTTTCCCCTTATTTTGAGGGTTGAACCAACAATTTGCTTTAATATGCCCTTTCTTATTGCATAGGAAGCAAGTAGGAATGGGCTTTTGTCCCTGTATATTGGGCATTGAAAGTAGACCACGACCCCCAAAGGCATTTCTCCCTTGTCCTCCCCTTCCTTGAAAAGAATTTTCTCCTCTACCTCTACCATAAGTTAGCCCCGTGGCCAACACATCCTGAGTTCCTGAATGCGCACGGGTGTCCTCAGAAAACCCTTTCAGGGTCATTTCATATTGCAGTAGCTTTGCATGAAGATCTTCAAATTTTGGAAGCTCTGGGAGACACAACCAGGACATTACCAAAACATGATAGTCTGACCCCAATCCACTCAAGGTCTGTTGCACCTTGTCTTTATCACTGACGAGACATCCTACAATAGCCAGATGATCTCTGATGCCTTTTATTTTATTCAAGTACTCCATAATAGACATCGAATCTTTCTTAAACATTTGAAATTCTCGTTTGAGAAACACGATTCTCGCTTTAGAGATCTGCGAATATGTTTGAACTAGCTTGTCCCATAGTTCTTTGGCTGGACAATCATCGGGAATGGCTACAAGAACTTCTTGTGAGAGTGTTGAGGTGATGTATGCCACTAATGCTTGATCTCTTTTCACCCAAGCAATATATTCTGGTTTTTTGAGAAGAACAATAGATTGCGCCCCTTTATCATCCTTCTTTTCCTGCGAAGTGAACTCTGGAGGGGGTGAGACTGATCAATCCAGATGACCAGAGAGATCCTGACTCCTTATAAAAAGAACAATCTGCCTTTTTCAGCTCAAGAAATTAGAATTATTCAGCTTTTCAGAGACTAATTGGCTAAGAAAGTTAGAGGAAAGGCCTGACTGTGGGAAAGTTGAATCCATTGGAAGATAAAAAGGAAAGAAGAAAGAGAAATTTCAAGAAAAATTTCTGGACCAAATTTTAACTCACAAAGAACTTAGTTACTCGAATATTCTGTCCTTTTTTTTTTTGGAAGTATGACAAATATATTGTATTCGGGTATGATCAGAAAGAAAAACTGATAAACTAACTGAATATCAACATTAAATCAGTTCCAGATTAAGTGGAAACACGAAACGAGAATATGAATACTTCAGGATAAAAGATATTGCAGACTGACACAGTAGAAATATTAATTTCAGAGAGTATAATATTCAGATCGACAGTAAAAAAAAAACTGAATATCAACAGAAAATGGTTCCAGATTAAGTAAAAACATGAAAAACAGGAATACGAGTATTTCGAGATAAAGATTATGCAAACTGAAAAGTCACAAACATTAATTTCAGCAAGTATAGGATTCTGGTCGACTGCCATCGATGTCTCTTCACATCGAGAAACCCAAAATGACGTCAAGAGACCCAAAACGAGAACCCCTTTGGTTTAAGAAAAAAGAGAGTGTAGGTAGGCGGCAGTTTCGCTTTTCAAATAGATTAACTGATTCTGAATCTCTAGAGATTCAGATCTGAAGAAGAAAATAAATCTGTTCAGAACTGAAACAGAGAAGGAGGAAGAAGACAATAAATCTGAAGAAGAAGGTGTTGACGTTCTTACCAGATCTGAAACAGAAAAGAAAAGAGGAAGAAGACACAGAAATCGGGGTTGAAAAAATCAGATCATCTCCTTGGTCATTCCTTCTGGAAAAACAATCCCAGGCCCAGTTTTAACACTGCTCTGATACCATGTTAAAATACGATGATCTCCACGTTCACCTGTGCAAGAAAGGAGAAACACGATATTGGGAAAGAGGCTGCAGAAAAATAACACGTTAAAGTGTTCAGCATGTTCTCATTGTATTAGGGTATGAGTATTTAACTAATACATACTTTTAGGGTACAAAAATACCCTTTAATAACAAACAGAATTACAACACTATGTTTGGATCTGGATCCAATCCAGTACAGAAGTTGGGTCCAGTCCTACACACACAATAACTTCTTTTCACATCTTTCTCTGGATTTCATTATATCTGAGATTCATCTTAAGTTAGTGTTTTAGTAGTCAGAAGAGTAAGAATTACCATAAAAATATTGCCAATTAAATATCATTAATTCTTTTTGGTCGGGGTTGTGGGTTGCTGTATATGTAAAAAAGACTATGAAGGTGTTCTCATTATTAATGCCACCTGTGAAAGGATCTATGTAGTTAAAATCCCATAAAAATATTGCCAATTAAATATCATTAATTCTTTTTGGTCAGGGTTGTGGGTTGCTGTATCTGTAAAAAAGACTATGAAGGTGTTCTCATTATTAATGCCACCTGTGAAAGGATCTATGTAGTTAAAATCCCACCTAGGCCGCCTAGGAGCACCTAGGTAAGTACCTAGGTTGGAGGAGGGGTACCAAGGTTGGTATTTTATATTTGTTTTTATAATATTTAAAACATTAGTAATGTTTTGTTTGAGTATTTTGAAAAATTTGAGTGTTTCAATTTTTTTCTTTTATTGTTATGCTTTTTATATTTTTATTTTACGTATTTTTATTCTTTTGTGCATCTCTAGGTGATGCGGCTAAACAAATATTTGTTTAGATGAAGTTGAATGTTAGAAATGTAATTATATTTTAATTATTTAGATTCATTCATGATTGTTTTTAAAGTTTCTGTTGTGTTGAATATGTATTTTATACTATTTGTAAGAATTTATTGTAAATTTTTAAGTTTTTCTTTTTTTTGTCCCAACTAGTCCCGCTTAGGCCTTTTACGGCGCTGGCACCTAAGCGCTGACTAGCGCTTTTGACTAGTTAGGTAAGGATGTTACACTTATTGCATGGGCACATTCAATTTTATTTGTTAATACTTATTTTAAAATTTAGCACTGCCTCTTCTAACTAAAGCAGTTTTTTTGAAGTTATAATCTTGAGTATAGGCGGTTCCTGAATAGGATTTTTGATTTTACAGCAAGCAAAAAGTGAGGCTGCCGCAGCATTTGGTAATGATGGAGTTTACTTGGAGAAGTGCATAAAAAATCCAAGGCACATTGAGTTCCAGGCAAGTCTGATTGGTCCTATAATTAAGTCGAGAATGTCACACTAGTTTTTTATTTTATTTATTGGATTCAGTTAAGTTAGAGCTGCAGAAAGGTATCACAGCTTTGGTGTTATTCTGATGAAAGAATTTGGGCAGTTTTTTTTAGCAGCTTTGGTGTTACAATTTGTAGAGTTTATTGTTATTTGGTTTACAGGTTTTGGCAGATAAGTATGGAAATGTTGTTCATTTTGGAGAGCGTGATTGCAGCATTCAGGTATGCTTATATAATTGTTTTACTTGTGATTTGTGATTTCATTTTCCTGATGAATATAAATTAGACGCCTTTGAATATCATTGATATCTCTGACTCCCCCCCCCCGCTACCATCTTAATTTGACTCATTGGTCATTTTATCATTTTACAACCATTAAGGTTCATGGAATTCCAAACACTCAAAAAACTATGTGAATACATGTGCATATGCATGCATGCATGTATGTGTGTATGTATTACATTTCTACAAATTCAGATAGATATTTCATGTTTGATCATCATCTTTTGGTCCTTCCTTTTCCTCTTTTATTTATTTAACCATCTAAATCAGTCTTTCTCTTTATAGTCATCTTATTTTTCATTGGTAGCATGCTCCTTTTGGTTTTGATTCATTTTATTGTTATTATTATTTATGACAGAGACGGAACCAAAAGCTTCTAGAGGAGGCTCCATCTCCTGCATTGACCCCAGAATTAAGGAAAGCTATGGGTGATGCAGCTGTTGCAGCAGCTGCATCTATAGGCTATATAGGCGTTGGGACAGTTGAATTTCTCCTGGATGAAAGGGGCTCATTTTATTTTATGGAAATGAACACTCGGATTCAGGTATATTTTGCAGTTGCTCTGTTTGGAATCATAGTCACCTATATCGCCCACATTTTGGAAATATCGTGATATTATTTGGTGATTTAAGGTAAGCCGATAATATCAGCAAAATATTTTCAAAATATCATCAAAAATCAAAATATTGTGAGAATGTATGTGTGCTATTAATGGGAAAAAATATTTTTATTTATTTTAAGCTAGTTTTTGTATTTTGAAAACTTTTCAAACTTATTTCCTTTTTTTTCCAAGAAAAATATGTCACAGGGATTCGGCCAACCAGTGCCGCACCCACGTCGATGCGATGCAGGTGCGGCACTCGGTGCAGTCAACCCGACCTTGGGTGCGGTCAACGCACCTAGGGTCATTTATGTCCAACTTTTGGACTTGAAAAAAAAAGAGGCCCGCTGAAATGGGCATGACAGCCAGAAAACTTAGGAACTGGTTTGTCAACGTGGCGAGTTTCGAGACACAACTCTTCAACTTTCTTTACGGCAACCACATGCCGTAGCCAACTACCAAGGAGTCTCTTCTCCGAATCGTTTCTCTGGGTCAAGCGCAGGCTAAACCTGCGAAGGTGCCTGGTTCAACAAGAATCGATTGACAGCGGTGAAGAGATCTATTCCTTCTAGATGCAAGTGTGACTTGCTGAGCTTCTTATGTCTCTTGAGTTGCTTCGTGGTCGAAGGGAAATGATCCTCATCGAATTCTGCGGAGGGGATTGCAGTCGGGAGATACCTCCATCTCTTGGACAGGATGCTGGTCCTCACCACAATTTTGATGGGGAGTGAATAAGGCAATGCATTGATAATGCACCTGGTGGCTTTCTTCATCATTCTCACCTTTTACTGAAGATCTGACACCTCTCGTAGTTGATGAGATCTTAACTTTTCATGAAAATCTGGATGGTCTTAGAGAACAACCATACTGTACCCTGAAAATTGAAGAGAGAACAATCATTCTGTTAAAATAGAGGGTTCAGGAAGGCGAAAGGGTAATGATGCCCATGTTGGCCCGTACAGATTGCAGTCCACTGTACCTACCTGCAAATATTAAATCAGATTTTGATTTCCTTCCGAGATATGTGCTGGGCTGGAGGTTACGTACTAGAAAAATTAATACAAAATATCTTAAGTCAATGAGCTGCCAGATTTTGGGGCAGGATGTAATGATCATGGACAATACAACCTTTCTTCAGGGATGACCCAACTTGGTTACCATTCAAAAGTAGCTCAGTTACGTAACTAGGAGAGAATAACTAAAAGAGTCGGATGGAAAACCAAGCATATATGTCCTGGACAGGGGGAAAATGGGGTCTCGCCCCGTTTGGACCGGTGTTCGTACCTTATTTGGTTCTTTTACATGTAATCAAATATCCATCAAATCCTGATATTTGTCTGATTCAATAGCAAAAAATTAAAACCATATATGCATCTAGCAGTGCTCGATTAAACTATTAAACTCGGCTCAGACCAGTAGAGCTTAATGAAGCTTTGAAACTCGATTAAGCTTGGTTAATGCAGTCTTATAATGATGAATTTTAGCATATATATAATTTTTGTTTTTTAAAATGTATTCACAATAATTGTTTTTTGTTTCATTAGTGTTACTGTTGTTAACTGTTAAAACTTCAAAATTATATATATATATATATATATATATATATATATATATATATATATATATATATATATATATATATATATATATATATATATATATCCACACCCCCGCACCCAAGTTTTTTTAAAATGCCGCATCCCCGCACCCGCACCCATGTGACATAGCAAACCTATTATTTATTTATCTTTCTTATTGTTTTTTATATTATTTAATTTTTAAAACTCCTGAAATTTTCCTGAGAAAAACCCTCAGCGATAAATTACCTTGAATGATATAGGTGACTAACATTGGAATGAGTAGTATAATCACTGTCCTTCCACTGGCTTTTATCAACAAAGAATCCTTGTTTCCCCATGAACAACTTAGGTTGAACATCCAGTTACAGAAATGATATCCTCAACTGATTTGATTGAGGAACAAATTCGTGTTGCTCTTGGGGAGAAGCTTCAGTATAAGCAGGTAATGTGGGAAAGCAATCTGATTTTCTCTCTTCATCATGTGCTGAATGTATTTTTCCTAGCAAACCTGAGTTCTTTATATACAGGACGACATTGTTCTCAGGGGGCACTCAATAGAATGCCGTATCAATGCAGAGGATGCTTTCAAAGGATTTCGTCCTGGACCTGGTAGACTTTTCTTTCTACTGATTGATTGATACAATTATATAAATGTAGTTAGTAGCTATATTGTGAACTAAGGCGTGTGCTTGGATAGTGAGGTGTGAATCCTTGTAGATGAGAATTCTCACTCTGCCCCACAATTGTTTGTGAACTTGTTCTACATGAATCCCACTTCTGCCCTTTCTCTTTAGTTCTGAAGTGAGAGACAAAAGTGGGCTTCCACCATTGTAACTTAATTTACCATCTTTAGAGGTGGTAGTTGTATTTCTTGAACACTGACTTTTTACTTTTCCTAGTCAGTGACATGAATCACATTATCCAATGAGAATTCACCTTCATCTGGTCAACCCTAAATCCAAATGCACCCTAAATCTGGGGATTCTCATTTGAATTTGTCTGGGCACTTGGAACAGATGAAGTCTTGACTCCCAACCATCCCAGCAATTCACCTCAATTCAGCTGAAGCTCTGTGGACTTGAGCGATCTCATCAAGTTTTACTCAAGTTTATTGTCAGTTTGGATTGAGTTTCAAATGATCCTTGACAACATTTATTGAAAATAAATTTGAACTGTTTTTTCTTGTACTGGGGTACACTTTCAGACCAACCCTGTTTTGGTTAGCTTATTTATCTTATGCTGGCTTGTGATTCCCAGATTTGGTGGAGCTCACTAGTAGATTATCTACCATAGTTTACATGTAGTAGGACACCCACATTTACCTGGTCTCTAAGTTTGTTTAATCCAGTGGTCCGGTTAGAACTTCTATGAAATCAGTAACTAGCCAAGTGTATCACAGCAAAGTCTGGTCATAGTTGTATATATATATATATATATATATATATATATATATATATATATATATATATATATATATATTAATTGATTGAACTCGGTCAAAGTTGCAGAGAATCAAGTCTTAATCATTTCATGAGCAATTGTGCATCTCTTATTTAGACCCAATCGAGAGCAGTGCAACTTCTTCTGGCTATGACATTATTGTTTCTGTTTATTTATAGGTTCTCTTTTCTTCAAAAATTTTAGTGGTCAGAAAATGAATAATCTTCATCAGTTGAGAAACATGCTAAACTAGCACTTCACAGTCCAGTTCTATTGCACTGTCATTCTAGTTGATTATGACTTGTGAATTTCCTGCTCTGATTGAAGTTGAGCATTGTGTTAATCAGCTTCTAAATAATTGGTTTTCCGATTCTGTTCGAAGACTGCAATCTCAATTGCCACTCTTCCGCTGGTAAAAAAAAGCACTATTTGCTGTCTTTCTGTGTTTGTCCTACTATTTCATCCTAAGATACTTTTTATAATATTCTCATGCCTTCAATCAAAGTACTAATAAAGCATGTACCCTCCCTCCTACTATAAGAGGTAGCTGTCAAGGTGTTTTTTTTTTGGATGGGGGGGATGATTGCTCTTTTTTTTTTCTTTCAGACACCTGCTGAAGCGAGGATGACTTGGTCAAATATTTTCTGTATACCTTGATTTTTGTTACTGATAATATGATCATATCCTATAAACATATTTCATCCCTAGTTCATAACTTTATATGTCTGGGTTTTGTAATAACAAACAGGGAGGATACAAGCATACTTGCCATCTGGGGGCCCCTTTGTAAGGATGGATAGTCATATTTATCCAGATTATGTGGTTCCTCCAAGTTATGATTCTCTTCTAGGAAAGGTATTCCTAGCTTTCTCTTTATATGTATCACGTAGTATGCAAGCAAATCTCAGTCAGCTGTTCGAGATTTCCTTTAGTGGTCAAGCAATGCCTTTTCATTCAACTGGCAATTGTCCTTTTATACTGAATGTGCTAAACTTTCTCTGGTCTTTAGCTCATCGTCTGGGCACCAACAAGAGAGAAAGCAATTGCACGGATGAAAAGGGCTCTTGAAGACACAGTAATAACAGGTTAGCATTATTTATTGTTTCAAATACCACTTGTGCAAGCCAAAGCATGGTGACTCCCTGGGGGCAAGGGGTAAACCCACAGAGTTTTACGCTGGCAGGACAGTGATTGTAAGTACGGCAGGCAGAGCCAGCGCAGCTGGGTCTCTGATCCTGGGGGCGATTTCTCCATGTAAATATCAAAAATACCACTTGTAGGATTTGTTCATTAAAACTACAGTATCTTATTATGGCGACACAACATCTACCATTGACGTACTATTAACTCTGATTAGTTCATTGGTTTGTAAGATATTGTGTTCTCTTTACTGTGACACTATTTTGGTGTGTTTTCTCTTGATTATTCTTTTGGTTATTTTTTTTACAAGCATATTGGTGTTAGAAAGTGACTTTGAATATTTTAGGTTCGATAATGAACCCATACACATGCACATTAAGTGCGAATATACCCACTTAAGGGAACAACACAAGCACATCAAGTGCTAATACATAAACCCATAAAAGGGATAAATATGACTTAAAGTCATAAGTTGAATATTATTGAAGAAATAGGAAAAAGAGGGTAAAAACCCTATACAATGGAGCATAAGCTCCTCCAAGGAGTAAAGAATACAAAGGGGGAGACCCCTATTTATAACACAAGAGAGGGGCCACATAGGGGGCTCCCAAAGGAGTCGTTGGAAGCCCCCAACGGTCACATTTGTGACCGTTGGGGGCTCCCCAACGACTCTTTGGGGAGCCTCCCTAGGTGGCGCAAACCACAAAAAAAATAATAAAAAAAGAAACTAAAAATAAAAGAAAAATTACATGCATATTCCAATTGGAATATGCGTAAAATGACAAATTACAAGAATACCCTTGAGGGTATTTTAGGAAGAGAAAATATATATATTTATATATATATAAATATATACATGTACATTTAAGGATTATATTTCAACATACATATATGTGTACGAGTACACATATTTTAACACCCCCCCTCAATCTTTGCGGAGAAACGAAAAGATTGAACAAAAAGGCGCAAGACTCCAAGAAGCTTCCGTAAGGATGCTATTGAAACTTGTAAATGCCTTCTTCCAATTGCCTTCTAATGGTGAACAAATGTCTCGATCCATTCGGGGTACTTCTTTTTATCCTATCTCCAAGATCCTGTGGAATAACAACAAAGAAACAAGTAAAACATATCTTTGCACTTTACTCAAATGGAACATTTCTAACAAGATTAATTGAAACCATATCGGATGACACATCCGCAAAACAATGGTGCAAAAATATGACTTATGCATAGAAATTTGAAGCACATGATAGAATAATTATTTTAGTATGAAAAGTAAATTTAGAAAACCAAAGTTTCAAAATCTTACATCATGTTAAAAAGTGAGCGGAAGCAAATTATGCGGAAATGAATTGCAAAAATGCATAATGCATTCATAAGGTCCAACATTAGACAACCATAACCCCATAATGGGGAATAACACAATGGTTCCCTAAGGAACACCACAGTAAGCCTACGAAGAGGCATAAGTGACATATGCTTTATTGAATGAGAGCCTAAAAGATCATAAAGAGCATATGCATATATTTTTATGAAATTAATTAATACTTTAAAGGAATCATTAATGAACATGCTCCAAACATGTAATGAAGTGCCAATCAAGAGAAATGAAGTCTCCAAGCATACTTTAGACAAAATGAACACAAGAGTTCAAAAGGTTTTAAATCCATTTAGGAGGCAAAATAATGAGTGTTATTTGAGTAGAGAACCTTATACATTTAGAAAAATCTCACTCAAATGACAAAAAAAACTCATTTTTCATATCAAATACAAAAGTGGCCAAAAATATCAATTTGATTTTAAAATATGCATATCAAATATATGATTCTAAAAGAAAGCAACATATGAATGAAATTTCATAAATTTCAACAATAGTTCATCCATTACAAGCAACTACCTCATTAGTCATCCAAAAGCCCATAAATCAAGTGTATAAGCTACTAGATCAAGAATAAATATAATGCCATTAAAGGCCAAAGACACACACAAAGGTGTGCCAAAGAACCTCTTGTCTACATATAATAATACTTGAAATGAGTGCATCTACGACAAGAACAAGAGAATGCACGCCAACATGGACCAAAAGCAGCTCTTGTCTACGTAAAAATACAGTCAAAACCAAGTATGTTCAGCTACTAGAACAAGAGTAACAAGCCAACCATGGGCTAAAACACAACACATCTCTTGTCTACATAAGATGACACTTGAAATGAGTGAAATAAGCCAACCATGGGCATACACCTCAGCGACTAGATCAAGGACACAAATGCCAACATAGGCTAAAATCACACACCATGGTGTGAATCAACGTGTCTTGTCTACATATAATAACACTCAAGACAAGTGTGTTCAGCTACTAGACCAAGAAAGCAAAAACCAACAAAGGGCTACCAACACACGAAGATGTAATAAAATTCTTGTCTACATATGATGACACTTAGATAAGGGGCATAAAAGGAGAAGACTTTTGAGGCAATAAAACTTGTAATGACAAACATATAAATAAAACCTTGAAACAATATTCTTCAAAAAGAATACCCATAACAATATCATTTTGGAATAAATGTTTGAATATACACACACCAAGAACACTTGTGCACAAAAGCACAAAACATAAATGTGCAAATGCACTCATATGATTCATAAACAATAAAAGGTTGGGCAATAATCCTCAAAACCTTGATTTTAATATACCTCAAAACATTTAAGGTTTTAAACACCATATATCCATCGCATTTACATATAAATGAGAGCATCCATTAGATCAATGGCCAAAAGAGAAAAAATGAGTGACACACTCATAATTAGAGATCATATAACAAATCATTTTAGAGTCCCAAGGTGCCCATAACTCACCTCAACAACCATCTATAATATGGCAAGTGGACAATCTAGAATGATATAACACGAGGTGCCCATAACTCACCTCAACAAACATCTCTAATAAAACAATAATAAGGCCAAACAAATGATGCATTAAATAACATGTTATGGACAAATATAAATGCCACAAAAAAGGCAATAAACACTTTAGGAATCATTTTTCAAAGGAAAGAGGACCGATTAAAAATTGAATCAAAGGTCCAATATAATCAATTATAATAATATATTTTATAACAACAATTTTGCATAAATCCGATTTATGCTTAATCTTCAAAAGAAGTCATTTATACAAAAAAGACTTATTATGCAACTAACACAATTTATGAAATATTAAGCAACATCATGCGTAAGAACCGATTTGGAATAATCAAAAAGTAAAAAACAAGCCTCAACTATGATAGATATAAAGTGCAATTAAATGCACACAAAATGATAATAGATACACTTTTATGCAATGCAAGTTTTTAAAATGACAATAATGTTGAATGAGCAAATAACAAACTTAGGCCAATATAGGCATTCATAAAGATGGTGAAGTTTGAAAATCTTATGAAATCCACTATTGTAACTTAAAAAAAATGATGCTCACAACCAATCTTCTCACAACAACCATGAAATCTTCATAAAAGAGTATATACTCACAAGAAGATTATAAGGACCGAAAGGCTCCTTAAAGAGAGCACAAAAAACACACAAAAATCCCAAAGAAGGGGGAAACTCCACTAACGTGGTAGAAATCCCAACAAAGAAGAATAATAGATTTATTAAAAAAACTTATGATAAAGTAAGATTGTACTATGGCATAAATCTATAAAATTAAACATTTATCGAGGAAAAATTCAAAACTCTTAAGTTTTCTAAAAACAACATGACTTAATAGATTATTACCAACTCCTAATGCAATAAGTACGCAACAAACATTAGTGAAGACCATAAATTTTATAATGAGACAAGCTCTTTAAATCAAATTGAAAAATCTTTTAAGAGTATAAAGATGCAAAGAAAATCACCATATTCTATAAGACCATTTTAAAACTTAATTCAACCGGAAAAAAACCTTTTAAATGTTGCTTATATAAAAAGGACACATTAGGAAAGTGAATCAAAACTTATTAAGGAATTTTTCATATATGTCAAGCATTTTTCAAAAAAACTACACCTCACAAACATTTTAATCTTAACATACCTTTCTTTAAAGACTTACCATTCATATAAAAGGTATTCTTATAAACAAAGTTAGGTTTAAAATATAAATTCAAAGCTCCAATGGTCATAAATTTTTACCGACTCATTAAAGCAAGTTTTGAGCAATCATATATCTAATTTTTCGCCAAACAAGTTATCATTTAAAATTTTTCAAAGAAAAACATACGAAAAAGTATGTATACGAAAAAGATTCAATAGAGTATCAAGTAATTCAAATTTTTATAAAAAGACATAATGACAAAGAGTACATATAAAAAAGGAACATATTAAATTCTTCATACAATACTTAAAGAAATAAAATGCATACCGAATAACTTTAAGAAAGAAAAGAGAGAGAAATGAATACTTCACCATTTTTCTTTAAAAATTTCTTGAATACCACACTTCCCGATGCACCAAAGAGCAACTCGATCTCAACCGAGCTCTGATACCATGTTAGAAAGTGACTTTGAATATTTTAGGTTCGATAATGAACCCATACACATGCACATTAAGTGCGAATATACCCACTTAAGGGAACAACACAAGCACATCAAGTGCTAATACATAAACCCATAAAAGGGATAAATATGACTTAAAGTCATAAGTTGAATATTATTGAAGAAATAGGAAAAAGTGGGTAAAAACCCTATACAATGGAGCATAAGCTCCTCCAAGGAGTAAAGAATACAAAGGGGGAGACCCCTATTTATAACACAAGAGAGGGGCCACATAGGGGGCTCCCAAAGGAGTCGTTGGGAGCCCCCAACGGTCACATTTGTGACCGTTGGGGGCTCCCCAACGACTCTTTGGGGAGCCTCCCTAGGTGGCGCAAACCACAAAAAAAATAATAAAAAAAGAAACTAAAAATAAAAGAAAAATTACATGCATATTCCAATTGGAATATGCGTAAAATGAAAAATTACAAGAATACCCTTGAGGGTATTTTAGGAAGAGAAAATATATATATATTTATATATATATATATAAATAGAGATACGTATACATATATATATGTATACGTATCTTTATATATATATAAATATATACATGTACATTTAAGGATTATATTTCAACATACATATATGTGTACGAGTACACATATTTTAACAATTGGTTGGACTACCTTTTTCCCTTTTCAATTGCACACAATTACTTGATGATCCACACAGACACAAATGCAACTCTCCCAAACTGCATGTGGGGCATTTTCTTTCAGACCCATTTTTCCTTTTTCACTTGAAGTAGAGCAAACGATAAAATGATGGCTTATTGTTGATTAAATCCCTGCAAGTGCTTCTGTAGTTTCAATTTCTCACCTTCTTAAATTTATAGTTTATAGCCACCTTTTTTACCATTGTTTCAAAGACATGCTTGGTCCTAAAATCAGTCAATTGACTGGACTATAAAAACCAGGATGGGGTACAATTTTCATGACAGGGAGGTCCATGGGTCAACCTTGTTTTTCAAGGGCGATCTCTCCCCAATGACTCAACCTGCACCTTCCTTCCTTCTCGCATGTCAAGCATCCAACTACCATTTGAACAGGATATGCCATGAGGATGGTTGGAAGGTGGCCTAACAATGTCCTCTGACATAGATGGCATCATCATGGTTATTTTTTCCCACTAGGTGGCCAGGAAATGACAGTAAGTTCATAAAATATTTTGGAATTTTCAGCTGCTTTTTGTTCACCCATTAGCCAGAAAGTTTTTACAAGGATTTCATCTGAGATAGATGGAACTATCCCAGGCACTGTCCAACCAAGCCATGGCTGGATGTTGATGGTAGTGGTGGTGGTGATAATGATATTGATGATACTCAAAAAGAAAAAAAAAGACAGATGATGATGTGGAGGGCTTTATCATGATATGAGGACAATAAGAAGATAAATATTAAAATTTAGGTTAACTCATGTCATCCAAATGCTCTCTTAGAGCATGTCATACATGGATATAGTTGTATATATGTGGTGACAGAATTGATGAAAGGGAGATGTGGATATGGATCAAATGGAAACACCAGGCACATACAAGCTTAAGTTTGAATTTGTTAATCACTGTCTCCTGGGGTTCTCTATCATGTACTTATTTTTAAAAGATAGGAACATTTGTGTTGTGATTGTGACATTTGGAATATGTTTTATGAACTTTATCTTTGTTATTAATGATGAAGCATATGTATTCCATCTCCAAGTGTCCTAATTTCTTAAAACTCATGTGTCACACTCACCTGTATCTTTATTGTGTGTTATGCCTGGTCTTTGCCCATGTAACAGGTTTGGAAGATGCCTATCCATGTTCAGTGAAGAAAATTTTTTGTTCGATGTTCTCACTATAAATTGCTCTCTTGTTTTGACCAGGAATTCCAACAACCATTGAATACCACAAACTCATTCTTGATATTGAGGTGCAAACGATCATCCCTTTTCCTCGTATTTTCATGGATTTATTTGTAAGATAAAAAAATGGAGTTGACGAGGGGTTAATAAAAAGGAGAATTTTATTATGGGTATATTCTAATTCCAATCGCTTTTCTGACTTTGGGATTGGATTGCAGGACTTTAAAGCAGGCAAGAATGACACTGCTTTTATACCAAAACATGAAAAAGAGCTAGCTGCGGTAAGATATTACTCCCAATCACTTGAGCATAGTGCTATCCTTGTAGGGTTATGTCTTTTAAATAAATCTGAGGTTATGCCTACATAATTCTGGTTTGTAAAACGTTGCATTTGTTAGTAACTATGTCATCACTTTGTTTTGTTCCTAAGTACTAGGGTTTTACAAGTTACATGCAATCTTCTGGAAAAAAAAAGAAAAAAAGAAAAAGGTGCTATCCTTAATTTCCTCAACTGGTGGGTATGTATATAACTTTACCTCATATATTATTAGTGTTATCTGGTCAAGCTGCATATGAGTTTGTTCCAAAGGAGAGATTCTTGGAGTGATGTTACATGAATCAATCCAATTCAGGCATATCGCAGGTCAATTTGTTTATCTGGCTATATGCGCCATTTCCATGCATAAGGCTGGGTTCTGCCTCAACTTCTCTCGGGAAAGCCAACACATCACATGCCTACATGTGCCTGTGTAATATATGTCCATATTATTATTATTACTAATATTATTATCATCATCATCATTATTATTATTATTGTTGTTGTTGCTTTTGTTGTTGTCCGAAAGAACAGCCTAGCCCACCTGAGCCTAAGTTGTGACAGAGTTGGGCAAAAATGTGACCCAGGCAATCATGCAAGACAAGGTGGCAAGAACCTCTTATTTGTGCGTGTGGCCTTCTCCCCGACAAACCAGAAGGCCATTTGTCTTGAGCCCATTTAGATCTCATCCTTTGCAGGTAGTTTGTGTTATTTTCGTCGAGTCACTAATCAGTTCCAAGTTGGACTTAGTGTAGTACGACAGCCTAGGATATCCCTTCTGAAATTTGTCTTCTACTGCTTGCAATATGGGTGTGCTCAGGAAACACACACACACACACACACACACAGGGTGGTTGTGCATGGGCATAGTCACCACACTTAATCACTATCCCGGTTGAGGTCTTTCGTTCATTTGTCCAAAGTTTATAATTGGTCATACAAATATATTGAACTGATTGAGTTCTGCTTGAGAAAATGTCAAAGGAACAGGTGTTTAAGTATGTTGATCTAGTTTAAACATTTTCATTGTATATAGTGAAACTGTTATGCAAATATTTTGAAATAATTTTTGCATCGAAAATGTTAAAAAGGCAGGTGTTTAAGTATGTTAATCTTGTATATAGTGAAACTATTGGTTATGCTTTTAGGGAGTTGCAATGGTTAAATTCTCCTGAAGATTCCATTTTGAAATTCCAAAGTTAAAACTCATCAGGGTCAAACTTTTAATTGTTTTTCCAACAAGAAACTGACTCTCTCTCTCTCTCAGCCTCAGCAGTTGGTTGTAACTACGAAAGAGATGGTTGGCAGTAAGGCTTAGTAGTGGTGATGAAAAGCTAGTATGGAGGTCAGTGGAATTCACTAACATGTCCATAGGAGGGGGATCAACACAATTTTCCACAATTTGTGAACCTTTTTAAGTTATTTTTTTATTAATCATTTTGTCTGCATCAAATCCTTTTCTTCTGTGTTTAGCTTGATATTAAATCCTTGATAAACCGATGTTACATGAGGGGTGGAGGGAAACATCCTTGTCATGCTTATTTGCCTCATGGTGGTGTTAAATTTGCGTTATCAGTGATCTATTAACACTGCCCTTGTCATGCTTATATACCACATGGTGGTGGTATAAATTTAATTGCATGTCCCACTGATCTATTTACACTGCAGGCGATAGATTAATTAGCAACTCTTTTGCCATCCTTCACACCGAGCACCAACTACATCGATAATGATATTAAAGCAAAGCAAAGCAAAGACATTCCCCTTTCTGTTAATTCAGAGCGAGTTCATGACAACTTTCTGTCATGAACAATGCGAATTTGATCGATGCTGCTTATCAGAATTTGGAATGATTAAGAAATTACAAAAACAAAACCATTCATTTTGAACAATAAAGAGCGATTAATCAGGTCCAACAAGAAGTTTTCCAACATGCCTCTAAAGAGGCTCAAGGAAACATGAATAATTGTTTGAATGACTAGTTACATTTAGGCACCATCAATGCCAAAATTGGCATACTCGAGCCCGAAAAGAAATAGCCTGATTAGTATCAGTGATTGGTTCTCTGATGAGGGGTTGATCGGCAATCCTGTTACCATCCATTGCATTGAGCACTTTTGTGTATGGGAAGATGACAATATGGGTGAAGAAAATGCTTCTGTTAATTCCGACCAAGGTCTCCTGTGGTTAGCTGAAGCATGAAACATTTGTTGCTTTGTCGTGCATGTATGGTGATATTGGAAAAATGAGCTTATCTTTCACCACAGGTCTCCAGTTCAAATCTCGCTGTGGTATATATTTGCCAGCTTTGCTGGAGAGAGAGAGAGAACAGGAAAAGTAAAAAAGTGATCAACCGAGCATGCAAGTGGCATAGTGTCTCAACCAGGTCCCAAGGTCGTTGGACATGATCCGTTTCTCGTTGGAGAAGTCTGTTTTTTGTTCACAGGTACCATAGTGAGAAAGGGGTGCAATGTGCTTCCACTTAAAATGCATATTCCAACTCTTTTTTTCAAAAATATCCATCATAGGCATATGTGTGTTAATAAAAAGATAATTTTTAAAATAACATGAGAAGCGCAGTTCCAACTTCCAACACTGAAGAGGCTAGCAGTTATATTGGGAAGGGCATGTTTTTTATGGTCCTTCATCTTGGAGATAGGGCCTGTCAGTTGTGGGCCCCAAGCAATAATGAAGGGCGATCAGGTGAAGCAGCACACTAAAAGTGTGCCATCACATGGCACACGATATCTTTTCTGTTTTTTTGCACTCTCTAAGGGGGCGTTTGTTAAACACCCCTCACGGCAAAGGGATTTTGTCCGAAACACCCCAAGCCCATGGGATAACATTTGTTCACGTCACCATTGCTACAAATGAGTTTTCTTTTTTGATTTTTTTTCATAAAACTAACCTTACATATGTGATCTACATGTTTAGGTTAGTGAGAATTGACTCTTAGATAGTCTGATTACGATATATAGGCACAATTTTATAAGCCTTGAAAAATCAACCTACAATGTGCAATATTCTTTCGGCTTCTAAATTCATTTTTTTCACCAAAGAAGCACAATCCAACAGCAGATATCTAGCATTTGGATCATGTTGAATCCATCTATGAGGTCCAATTGGGTCAACACAACCGCGCCTACGAGTTTCAGCTTATTCGAACAGTTAGGTCTCCATGATCAAATCACATTTGTAGGGTTTGATTTGCAAAACTTGCGATAAAGCAATGAAAACTAAGATTATCTCAAATTGGTAGATCCCCTCTCCTCTCGGTTACTTGGATGTCCAGATCTTCTCTCACCCTTTGGCTTGCAACACTAGGATTGCTTTTGCTGTTGGGAAGCACCCTGGCCAATTCAAGCTAATAGGAGCAATCCAAACAGCTTATAACTCTCTCTTGCGGGAAACCAGGTTAGTCAATGACTTACTGCACCGATTAGAAACTGCTGGACACCAGCTCCTGCTCTTCTCCAACAACTGGAGTTGGCTGTCAAGGATGAGAGAAGACATCTCTGAAGAATGCATTAGGCTGCTGTAGGGAGCCGGACTTGACTCTTTGTTGTACTTTGAATTATGTCTCAAGGATGGGGATCCTGTTCCGTGGAAAGACTAACCCCCGGATTGGAATGTAAACTTTCAACTGCCTTGGTAAGGAGAGGGGCTTTATTCCCCCAGATTGATAATAATAATAATAAAAAAAGTTCATTTTTTTCAACATAATATACCTATATAAGAGAGGAAACTTTTGAGTGAGCTTCAAAGAAGTCAGCTGGAAAGAGATAACTGCAATCTTGTTGCCACCCGTCAGGCTGCATTGTTTTCACAAGTCACATAAACCTTTTAGTAATTCTCCAACTGCCCCCTCTTTGGCTGTACGCACAGTTGAGCCACAGTGTTGTCTTGACCACGGCTTTATTATTTGGATGCTTTTGATAGTAATACAAAATAGGTGCTGACCCTTTCTTCCCAGGTTCGTCTCCCACTGAGTGTGAAGGTGCCATTAACTGGTGGGCTCAGTAAGAGCTAAGGGCTTGAATGTTGGTGACCACTGTGAGCCCTTTAAGCGGGGTTCCTTGTCATAAAAAAAAACAGGCTACATTCATTTTATAAAAATAATTATTATCACCCGATTAATGTTTAATATATATATATATATATATATATATATATATATATATATATATATATATATATATATATATATATATATATATATATATATATATATATATATACTCACTAGAATATGTGAACTAGAAATATGGGCATTTAATTTTTTTTTTTTTTGCAAATCCAACCATGTCGATGTTTTTGGCATGATGAATTTCGTAGGAATCAACAATTGGATTGTGTATTTTCGAAGAAGAAATGTGATTTTTGAATGCTTGAATATTTATGAAGATTACGACCTATCAATTTTAAAGCCTTAAAAAAATCTCGTTTATGCATCAAAGATTAAAGAGCGAGTTCTTATAGAACCAAACATGTAGATCACATCCATAAGGTTAAATTCAAGAAAAAAATAAAAAATCTATAAAAACACGGTTTCACACATTAGTTCTCATATTTCTGATTGTCATATTCCAGTGGAACCCTCGCTGGCAGCTGAGTCACTTAATAGGCCCACCCCCTGGGAAAAACCCCAAGTGGGGTCACCAACACCCTGAAAAGCCCACCAGTTAAAGGCATCCACATACGTGGTGGGAGTCAGACCTGAGATGAAGGGGCCAACACCTTCTCTCCAGACCCGTTGCCACTCAGGCAGGAACAAATGGCATAATGCTAAAGGAATACAGGCAGGAGAGAGAGAGAGAGAGAGAGAGAGAGAGAGAGAGAGAGAGAGAGAGAGAGAGATCAACATTACTAAGGCATGGGATCAACAAAAAGTTGAGCCCACGAAAACAAGAAACAACAAACCTCCCCAAAAAAAGGGCTGAAAGCACGAAGGCAAAACATAAAAATAAAAGAACACATAGATCAGCCAGGGTCTTGAGGAAGAGAAGGCAACTGAAGGGGGTGGATAACATGTGAAGAGAGACACAAAATTGCGTACACATCGGCCAAGATGCAATGGACGAGTTTATTGAAAGCAACCAAAATTTGACGGAAGATCGCATTATTGCGAGTCATCCACACAACCCACCAAGAAGTAAGAAGCCAAGTTCAACATATCAGCCGCCACCGCTTGCAACTGCGAACCTGCGGTGGACCCCACAGAAGGTCGAGCGCGAAGGATTCCTGTCTCACGATTACTTCAGATTGATACCACGTACTTTTAGAGAGATCCACAAAGATTGGGCAGACCCAAAGCAGATGGTAGGTGGATTCTTCCGCCGCTTGACAAAGGACGCACCTACTCGGATACTGAAAATCCATATTTTTAAGGAAGCTGTCCGTCTGTACCCTATCATGTAAAATTAACCAGGCTAAGAACCGAGAGCAGGGAGTTGACCCATTCACCCATAAAAGACACTCAGGAAGCCAGTCAGCCCCAGGAGAAAGAAGAGACCGATACAGAGTTCTGATGCACAAAACGCTGCTAGGCGCAATTGCCCATTGTAAAAACTATGCATCAGGACCGAGATGACCATCTTGCATGAGAACGAAAGATATGGCCTTAAGCCACATGCGACGCAAGTACGAGATATGAAGCCTGTGGGGACGATGGATATAATAGATCGACTCAAGAAAACCATACTTAGCATGGAGCAGATGAGCACATGGATTGCCTGGATGATGCGCCATCCAGCATTGCTTCACGATGAGAGCAATACTCCTTAGTCTGGGAGCGAAGATCCTCAGACCAGCCATACGCCTTGGTAACACCAAAGAGTTCCATCCAACCAGGTGGCGCTTCGTCTAAAGGTGGCAACCAGACCAAAGAAAATCCACCATCAAACTGGAGAACTTCTTCTCCACACCCTTGGGCATCATAAACATGGACATAAAAAATTCTGGGATAGAGGACAAGACATGCCTAATAAGGGTAAGCCGACCGACGATGAAAATGTAGGAAGCCTGCCAAGAAGAAATTTTGGTTCAGACTTTTTGGATAGTGACAGTCCAAGCGGCTGAGGGGATGCACTTTATTTGTAAAGGAAGGCCCAGATAGGAAATAGGCAAATCCGAAGTTGCGCATCCAAAAATCTGTTGTCCGGCGGCTAACAAGAAAGATGGGGCATTGAACATGGACAAACAACATTTACTATCATTAAGGGATAAACCCGAAAGAGAGAGAAAAAACTGAAGGATGAGCTTGAATCTCAGCATCTGTTGTGCGGAAGCGTGGCTGAAAAGGATCATGTTGTCAGCATATGTGAAAATATGATGGGGGAATTCCTGGATGTCGATGTGATCAATTATGCTTTTATTTTCTGCCCTCTTGAACAATACGACGAGACCCTCAACGATGGCATTAAAGAACAAAGGAGAGAGAAGGCAACCTTACCGAATACCGCACCCAAGCTTGAACTACCTACCTCTTGCTTCGTTAAGCTTAATCAAAGAGTGAGAATTTGATACCAGCTCGCGCACTCATCGAGAGAAACGGCGACCGATACCGAAGTTGGTAAGCATGTGAAATAAAAAAAGCCAATGGATCGAGTTAAAGGCTTTATGGAAGTTGAGCTTGAGAGAGAAGAAAGGCTGACTGCTGAGATGCAAAGAGTGAAGAACTTTTGATGCCAAGATGAAAGAGTGTTGAATCCGCCTGTGGGGGATAAAAGTGAATTGAGAGTCCGAGAAGATTTGAGCAACGACGACTCTAAGCCTATTGGCCAAAAACTTAGCAATAATGCGGTAGAGCGCACTCATAACCGAAATTGGACGAAACCTCGAGATATCAGAGGTCGCCACATCCTTCGGGATGAGAGAGACAATGGCTAAGTGCATGTGAACCAGCAACCGACAATTGCGATGGAACTTAACAAAGTCATTGATAATGTCACGCTGAATGCAAGACCAAAAGATACAAAAGAAATCTACGGGAAAGCCATTGTAGCCAAGAGCTTTCCATCTTGAAAGCCCATTGATAGTCGAAATGATTTTAGCGTCAGCAAACTTAGATTGCATAACTCTGGCTTGAGATTGGTCGATAGCCCATACGAGAAGAGTGCCAATAGTGTCGTTGACGAATGTCTAGGCAATATAAAAGGTCTTGAAATATTGAGAAATCACATGAAGGACATTGTAGGCGGAGTAGCTGACTCCCCCAATGGAGATAGAGAGAATAACGTTCCTCCTGCGGCGGTGCAAAGGGTAGGAGTGGAAGAAGCTAGTATTGCCGTCACCAGCTGTAAGCCAATGCACCCTCGTTCGTTGTTTCCATCTAATTTCATCCTTGGTCCGCCATGTTTGCAGAAGCAAAGAAAGCTTAGTGGACCTGACCTTTAAGCTATGAATAGTCGAATAAAATAAGGAGTATGAGAAAGACATAGAATGATGAATGGTCGACAACTCTTGCTCCCAAGCATCCATTTGTTGGAATTTACTGATATTATGATTCAGAAGTCAATCTTTGATGCCGCAATCGAGGCAAAAAAGCTTCTCATGACACTGGATGACGACCCTGACCGTAGTAGAAGGCTTGCTCCACGAACGGTAGACCACATATTCGAAGTCAGGCTCCTTCAACCACCACTTTTCAAAGACAAAAGTCCTTGCAGAGGTAAAACCTTCCCCTCAACGAGTGACAACCTGGCTATGGCCTGAGACAGAAGGAGGAAGCAGGTGATGTCGGGGAGGATCACCAGTAGATCATGGGAGATGAGCACTCGGTCGAGCAGCCTGTAGCATGGGCAAGACCTTCTATTCGATCAAGATAAAGGCTCACCGATAGGAGGAACAAGGTAAAGCTGCTGCTGTTGGACAAAATCCTGAAAACCCCACATAGAGTTAGACAAGGAAATATGAGGATTTGAGTCATGAATAAACAACAAGCAGTTAAAGTCTCCCCATAAGAAGGTGCAACTCCCCAAAAGAACTGATAATCCTACTCAAATCGGACCATAACGCGGGTCGAAGGGGAGAACAGTTGGGGCCATAGACAATAGTGATCATCGTTGTAAGAGTTCTCGTTTTCAAGGAAAGGACAATTAAAAGAGAGAACATGCCATCGTCGACTTGAGAGATACCCAGAGAAGGCTTTGCGAGAATAAGAATACCACCAGCGTAGTGGACCGCGAGCTTAAAGAATAAGTCTGCCCTCTCCAAATTTCAGAAATGACAGATTGAGAGACATCTTCCATTTTTGTTTCGCATAGGGCAATGAGATCTGGCTTTTCCTGGCGAATCCAGCTTACCAAGAACATGCGTTTGTCGAGAGAATTCAGCCCTTTGATATTCCAGCATAGAGCCTTCATAGCTGAATGCCAGCAAAACTCCAAGGGGTTCGAGCTCTGGCTGAACGCCGAGGAGAACCACCAGCATGGGAGGCTGAGGTGTGCGGGTTACAACGACACCCTCGGCGGGCAGAACAAGCCCTAACACCTGATTGAGGGAATGAGTTGGGAGTCGGCATATGGAGAACGACCCCAAATGAGGTTGCCGGAGAGGAAGGGAGAAGGTCAGAGACCACAACAACAGATGCAAGCATGACGTCTAAGATATGAAGCAACTATTGTGAGGAAAGAAAAACATCAAGAAGCCGGGCAACTTCATCAACTTCGATACCCAGTGTAGAAAAGAGATGACTTTGCCCTACTGTAGGATCATCACTCGTAGGAGATGAGTCTCCAGAGTTAAAAGTAACCGGCTCCCCAGATGAACTGTGGCCAATTGCCAGATGCGAAGGGTGATGAAACATGAAGTCCGCGGGAGATAGGAGAAAAGGAGCCTGCAAGCGGATCATCATGCAGTTGATAGCTCGATAAGATAGGGCATTGAAACTCATAACGTGGACCGCCAAGCCATCAAAATGCCTGCATGGGAAAATGATGAAGTGCGAGTTTCCAAAATACGGATGCTTACGAGAGCCACACGTCTCCAGAAGCCGCCACAAAATCGTGCAAAACAGGAGCACGAGCGGAGGCGCCGACAGATAATGGCACAACGACCTTGACAGTAGAGGAGTTAAAAACATGAGCATGTGAAAATGGGATGGTGGCAAACTGTTGAGCATGAGTGACATCATCATAGGCCAGATTCTCAAAAGCCTCGATAGCGCCAAACAAAAAAGCTCTTGACGGCTGAAAGGATCGAGAACCGAGAAGCCACCTGCATAGAAACAGGAAGGAAGGCAGATTCCAAAATAACGGGTTCCCGAGAGGAGCACCAACATCACCATGCATCATCAAAGTGCCTCTGGAAGGAGCGCCAACAAAGCATTCATCAGCGGTAAAATTTTCACAGTCTTCGGGAGCACCTACCAAAGCCGATGATGGCGGTAGAGAGGAGTGGGAAGCGATTGGAGCACCGGGCAAGCTTGAACCACCACCGAAAATAGGAGATGACGAAGATGGTACCACTGCTGACTGCACAAAGGCTTTTTCGGTGAACAACATGGGCAATGCAGGCGACTGGCTGATTGAAACCTAAATAGATCCGATTTCGAAAGACTGAAAAGATGATTTGGGCTCATGCAGTTTGCCAACTTGCACCCAAGGAGAGAATGAGGCATGTCGTCGGGGCATTAGTGTAGAAGTGTAAAATTGGCGCTCTACGTGACAATTGGCAAATCATGCAATTAAAAAGATCAAATATATGAAAAAATAGATATAATATGTTTTTTGCAACATTAAGAATTCATATATGAAACATTTTTATATTTACTTTTATACCCAAAGAGGGCTTCTTAGATGAGGAAAATTTACATAAAATTCTCTAAAAGCTCTCAGAAATACACTAACGCCGGCCAGATTATTTTCATTTGGTAATTAAGCTGCTGCAACACCAGCAGAGAAAAGCCTTGGAGCAGAACAGGGAGAAACAGAGTAGTCACATGGCTTCATGGCCTCGGACCAACATTTCTCTTTGTATTCATCACTCACGATCTGCTGGAATCTACACTCCACGCTACAAAATGCTTTATCTCTGCAGAAAAGAAACAAAGAAAACCATCAATGCAACACGTTGAGATGTAGAGGAAAAAGCCTATACCATCGGTTGAATACATGGACAGTTCGCCAAGTTAGGCCAGAATCCAGACCAGAGACACCAAGAACCAGCTTACTTTGACCGACCTGTGCTTTATCATGAATATACGGGACCAGAGCAAGCAGGGTGGACAGAGCCTTAAGACAGGCCAAGCAAGGCTAAATCCTGGCTCATTTTCGTCGAGTATTGGAAGTCCTTAAAACTATGACAGACAATGGACTTAATTTTGGCACAGGAAACCAGTAAGAGTTTTACCAAGTGATTAAATTCCCTCTGCATGATGACCATACCTAATATATATCTATATATATTATTATTACCTGAAAAAGCTAAGTTTGTCAGAGATAGTAGTACCAAATTGGCAATCATATTTAAATGGTATTGTTTGTCCAGTATAGGAAAATGGATTTGAATGAGAAAAAAGCATTTGGCCTTTTAAATTGCTGATGCCTCTAATAATGACTGGACCACTAATGGAGACTGAAAGAAGCATATGATCTTGGTGTACGTTAATGGAAAGAAACAAAGAATGTACAAGTAAACTACTCAACCACATGCGTTGGAATCATAAACATTTCTTGCTTTGTCAAATGACCATCACAGATCTAATCCAGGACGAGGTAAAAGCCCCCAAACCTCTACACATCCACCTCGATCGTATGCAACATCAATATCAGACTCTTTATTTTAAATGGTTGAACAGTAAGAATAATGGTATCTCAATTATTGACTCAAATTGAAGCTTATCTAAAGCTGCCAAATCACATGAACGTTTAGGCCAGGCCCAACTAAAAAGGGCCTCAATATCTACCTGTGATACCCAAGTCAGAACTCCCAACATAAAATAATTTGAACACAATTTTATGAAATATTTTACTACAAACTTCACTACAACCACCTTTTTGATCCAACCTATATAGTGCTGCTAAATTTATCTCAACCTCTATTATCAAACCCTAACTACAAAAGCTCTCCTCTCAGTATTTCTGTCAGTAAAAAAGAGGGGATGAAAGAAAATAGGAGCCACATGACCTGATAATGTTGTATATAAAAACAGACATTGATTCCCAATGTAAAGTGAATTTCAGTCTGCTTTTTTTTCTCTGGATATGTTATAAACTTATAAGTGAAAAAACTACGGACACCAAAGAGAAAGAAACCAACACAGACAACTCTGGAATTACAAGATTATCATGAATACCTCTGGATCCTTGGGATTTTTATATCAAGTAAAAGATATCTCCAGAAAATTTAAAAACAAAAACGCAGTAAAAACAAATAAATTATAACAAAAGTCACCACACCCATTTCATAATCGACTAAAAGCAAACTAAATAATTGAAAAAAATTCCCCCAGAATAGGTTTATTTGTATATACTATGACAGCAGTCATATTGGTAAGAGATGCAAACGCCTATTTCTATAAAAAAATAGAAAACAAAGGCAATCATAATCAAGCAATTACCTATACATGTAGATATCCTGATCATGAAGCCTTTTCCTGCAAAGGTAGCAGTGCTTGAGAAAATCATCATTCTGGAGGGTCGTCCCTTGATATCTGGGTAGTGAAGCAAAGAACACACCAGAGCCCCTCCATTGATTCTCAGCCTCTTCCTCCCCACTTTTGTCACAGAAATATTCATGCTTTCTGATCAAGTTAGGCCCATGGTGGGATGTCACACACGTGTAGCTCTCTGACAATTCATCCTCCAACTTTGTGTCTCTAAATTTTGGCGAGGCTTTAGCAGAAACGATTGGGATGGGCTGTGAGACAGGGTGGTTCTTTATGGGGACAGCCAAGATAGCAGAGATACAGGTTTTACAGGAAAGTACTGCATCATGGGTCTTGCTGTTGTTGCTCATAGCTGCCACAATTCCAAGGCCTATCCCCTCGGAATCCTTCTTTTGCCACCCTCTTGGTGACTTGACAAAATTGGAAGAGCTTTTCATCTCTAGTGGTGATTTTGGGCTCTTTGGGCCATCCTGGTCTATGAAAGCATGGAAAGGTGGGCTCTTGATTGTGGGTGTGTCTGGTTTGTTAGGCATGGGTCTAGATTTTGACGAATTCTTGGCAAGTGGCCTTGTTCTCTTTCCAATCATGGATATATATCTAGCAGAGCTTTGCAAATTTTAGAGGTCTTCTTTTGGTGGGGAAGAAAGAAATCGAAAACAAGCAAGGAAAATGGGGGGAGTGGAGGAAAAGGTGAGGAGAATGGAGGGGTTGGCTGCTTTGGCCACCTTCTCTTCCCTTTCTCCCTTGGGGATTTTGCAGCAATTTAAACTCACCTCTGATTATAATTAATGATTAGACCATAAGGTTTATGAAAAAGTAGATTGGGGTTTCTTTAATTATGGTGGTCCACCCACATACATCATAATTCACAATTTCTTGGGCAAACAAAACTCTTTTCTTCTCCCTATGATGGTCTTAAAATCGTATGTTTCTGTTTTATCCTTTTATTTTCAATTATGGAAGTCATATGAGATACTTGAATTTTTTAAATAAACAGCCCCACACCAAGTGGGAGTATTTAAAGACCGTAATCATATCATTGCTTTTAAATAAGGGAATTATGAGAACCCAAATATTGAAATTGGCCCATATGATACATTGGTGTCTGTAATTTTTAGTAATACCATTTCATCACAGACATCATTTTCATTACCAATCTTTAGGACCCACTTACCATGGTAATTTTCTTTTTTGAAAGGCACTCACTTACCATGGTAATTTTAATGCATAGTTACAAGCAAATAAGAGATTTATTATAGTCTGAAATCATTATTAGCCTTTGATAGGATCAAGACAAGTATTGCAGGATATTAAGTGCATGAGCATCATTCTCTAGGACTGCGGATTAGCTCAAGCCATGGACCATTGGTTTTGCAAAAAATAGACGGCCTGCATTCATACTTCTGAAGACATACTTTGTATGGGAAAAACGCGGACCCCAACTCACCATAGACACGGGGAGTTGGTTCCCTAGGTGGACGGTCCAGATGATGGTATCATCATGTGCTCATCCAAGTCAAACGTGTAATTAATCAGCCTCAATTGATCACTGACCAGTAGATTAATCCTGGACTAATGATAAAGAGCAGGACCATTGGCATTTCCTACCTAAGATGTTCAACAAAATACAGAAAATTCAAGATCTCCTGTGGCATCCAAACGCAACCCCATCTCTAGGGTGGGCGGTAACATTAGCATTGCCATTGATAGTCTCAGCTCTAAAATATTAGAAGCTAACGCCAGCTTCCTGATTAAATAAAAGAAAGAAAGATGTTCAACAAAATAAAGAAAGCTAACCCTTCACTTCTCCCTCCTCTTTTAGAAAAGCAAAATTTGTTATTTTTGTTATAGAAAAAAACATGTTATTTTCTTCTCTCTCTAAGTCCTACATTTATTAAAAAAAGAGGACATTGGGTGATGCGACTACATGGAAAAGCGTCCTCCCACACAATTTCTGTGAAAAAAGTACTGAAAAATAGCCTTACCTTTTAACCATCCAATCCCAATATTCTATTTTTCGCTATTTTGTTGCCAAGATATCTCAGAGAAATAAACAGAACCCACAGGATTCCTCAAAACCAACAGCTTGAAACCATGGGAAAATTGTCACTTCTCCTAAGCTTCCAGGTTTCAGTGATTCATAACCATCCAAGCTTATCGCATATACTAAAAAGCCATAAAAAAGGGTCATCTCGCCGGAAAACCATATATAAAACACAAGGGTCGTGTCTGATTTTGGCTACTAGTGTACGTTGCACAATCTACTCTCTTATTATGTCATAGAATTCAAAACCATACGGGTCATCCCACGGCAGATCAGGTGCAATCACATTGCACACTTTGAGTGTGCAGATGCACTTTATCTCCTTTCATTTTTAAGCTGACAACCTATCAGTTGCGAGGCCCAACAGCTGATGAAAGGCAGTCAGGTACAGCAGTATACTGAAAGTGTGCAATGTGATTACAGCTAATCTGCCATCGGTTCATCCAATCAACCTTCTCATTTGGTTGAGTTGTGGGAGCCTCAGTGGTCATGACCCCAAAGAGGCATAACACAACCATTGCCAATGCATACCATTGTGGTGCCCGAAATTCACAAAAAAACGTGTTGTTGATATCTTTGGATGGATGATAAGGAAGAGTGGATCCTGTCAAATGCTTGATGGACTATGTGGCCATAAATCACATAGTTCGGCCTCATCCCGGACTGTTTTCTAAATTGTTTTAAACCTAAAGTCCATCTTTATCTAAAACCTTGGTCTACCGAGATTCTCTCTCAATTGGCGTATCGGCTCATCGAGATTGAGAAAATCTAAGAGAGTAAGCAGTCTATAAAAAGGCTAGCTCGGCATACAAAAACTACACCAAAAAAGAAAACTCTCTTAAAGCAAACCTCAAAAGCCATCCACCTTCTTTCTCCCTATTTCTGCTGTTTTCTTTCTTGCTGTGATCAAGAGCTCCCTCCATCTTCAATCGCCAACAGTGGTATCAGAGCTTGGTTAGGTCCTCAATCACAACCTTCGTAAGAACCGGCCTGAAGCAGTCGATCTCACAACTGGCTCCTGCATGTCAGTAACTGAAAAACAAGGTAAAATCTTTCCTTTTTGGGGTTAAAAGAAAAACCTTTTTTTTGATCTATGTGTGCAAATCAGCACAACCATGCTTATTTAATCCTGCACAAATCTCTGTGAGGACCTTGACATACTGAGGTCATTTTCTGTAAATAAAATTCTATCTGCTTCATTTAAAATTCGAAACAAGCATGTCAATATGCGTTTAAATTACTTACCTGCAAACATAGTTGAATATCAGACTTATATATATATATATATATATATATATATATATATATATATATATTGTCAGTAGAGTGTGTTCAGGCTGATGCTAGTTTTTTTTTAGCGTCACCTTAAAACTTTGCTTTTTCACTATTCCTCTCCCTAAACAAACTTTTAAGACCGGTTGGAAGACAACCATCAGCATACTGATTGAGCTTTAACCTGAAACCTGAAAGCTCGTCGGAAAATATAACATCGAGAAACCCATAAAACCTCAAATAGACGGAAAATGTTTTTTTTCGAAGGTGTCTGAGGTTGGGGCTCTATTCTAAGTAGCCTACGACTAGATCTACATACCCAAACCATCTGCAAGCCAGAGTGTCATCGAAAATGACCGAAAAAACCTTTGGCAGTTCTATCGCCCTGAGAAAACCAAGAGAGAGAAAACCAAGAGAGAAGAGAGGGAAAACTACAAAAATAATCAGATCTAAGTAGCCTGCGACCAGATCTACAAATCCAAACAGTCTGCAAGCCGGAGTGTCATCAGGAACGACCAAAAAAAACTCCAGCGGCGTTGTCGCTCTGAAGAGGATTGAGAGAGGAGAGAGAACCAACAAGAACTTTTAAGGCAAAAAACCCTTGGGAAGGGTTTTTATACCCGATCTTGTAAATTGTCCATTTTACCCTATGAAATTTTTGGGTATTTAAAAAAAACATGTTAAAGTTTAAAAACTTTTCACCCGCAGTTTTTCCTTTTTTTTTTTAAATTGCAAAAAAAGATTTGCGTATTTTGGAATTTCATAAACTATTTTAATTTTACAAAATTTACTTCTGAGTACTCAGGTCTTTCTGAAAATCACAAAAAGAGGTTTGTCCGAAAAAAGAGGCATTTTTTTTTAATCTCTAAAGAGGGTGTATTCTTTATTTTTAAGGTTCTGAATTTGTGAATTAACTCACTCTTTATTGTGTCTCCTTTTTTTGTCTAAATTTGCTGAACTTGTCTAAATTAATAGCTTTAAGAAAATGACTAGTCGAGTGTGTGCATCTGAACTAGCGAAAACTGACAAGTTGAATGGAGCAAACTTTGCTATTTGGAAATGACGTATTCCCTTAGCCCTTATCTTAGAAGAACTAGAGTACATCCTAAATGCCCCTATATCTAAGCCTGAAGAACCCCCAATAAAGGATGAAAAAGATAAATATGAAAAGTTTTTGAAGGATAACTTAATGGCTAGGACAATCATGCTTACCTACATGGAGGACGACCTAATTAGGGTGTTTGAAGATTTCACCTAAGCAAAAGAGATGATGAAAGCAATTGATGCAAAATATGATACAACATCTGAGGTCCACATCCAACTATTGTTAGAGCAATATAACTCGTATAGAATGAAAGAAAGTGAGAGTGTAGTGGACCATGTCAATAGGATGTTAGTCATGGCTAAAGACCTAGCCATAGCCGAAAACATCATCCCAGACCGTATGCAAGTATCCACTATTCTGAACAGCCTACCACCTTCCTGAAAGATGGTAACTACAACTTTTAGGTTAAACTCCAAAAATCTCAACCTAACTGAGTTTCCCCTGCAGTTACCTATAGAACAAGAACTCATGAATAAAGAGAAAAAGTCTGAGCTGTTGATTGCTCAAGAGACACCCACCAATAGTCGAGTACCTTTTAAAACCAATAACTTTAAGAAAAAAAGGTAATGGCAAGTTCAACAAAGGACATGGCTCAGGTTTTCGCAAACCACAGAGGAACAATGGCTCCCAAGTCAAGTGCTTCAAGTATGGCAAATTGGGTCACATCTAGAAGAACTGCATGACCAAGTTTTTAAACAACAAGAATTATGGGAATAACAGATACAACAACGACAACCATAAGAAAAATGACAACAAAGAGATTGTTTGCGTTGTTTCGGAGTTCCACTTTGTGAATGAGGAGCCCTCAGGGTGGTAGGTAGACTCAGGAGCTACACGTCACATAGCCAAGACCACTGATGGAGCTGTGAATCTCAAAGAGTTGAAACCTGGTGAACATAAAGTCTATATGGAAAACAACTCCTATTGCGATGTGCTAGAATTTGGATCCTATAGATCAAACATTGGAGGAACAAGTGTCTTGTTTAATGTTCTGTATGTATCTTCTATGAGAAGGAATCTAGTGTCTGTGCCAGCTCTCACTGGGAAAGGGTTTGAGGTCAGGTTTGTCCCTGACAAAGTTACTGTGGGTAAACATGGTAGAGTTTTATTTGAGGGTAAATACGTAAAAGAACACATCATGTTCAAATTATGTGGCAATAAAAAAACTCTTTTTGTCTATATTGATTGTGCCTTTAGTGTTGATATAAATGCATGACATAAAAGATTAGGCCATATAAATATAAAAAAGATAAAGAAAATGGCCCAACAAGGCATTATTTCTGCTTTTGATAAGTCTCACTTTGAAAAATACGAGTCTTGTATATATGGAAAGATAGCAAGAAAACCCTTTCCATCAAATGTTGTGCGAGCTAATGAACTATTAGAAATAATTCATACAGACATTTGTGGACCATTCAGGGATCAAACTCACATGGTATATTATATTATATAACAGTCATTGATGATTTCTCGAGATATGGATACTTGTATCTTATCAGACAAAAATTTGAAGCACTCAAAAAATTCAAAATATATAAAAGTAAAGTTGAAAGACAACTTGGAAGAAACATAAAGAAAATAAGGTCAGATAGAGGTGGTGAATACACCTCTAATGAATTCTGTAAGTTCTACAAAGATCTTGGCATTGACAGGAAAAAGTCCATGCCAAGAATACCTCAACAAAATGGTGTTGCAGAAAGGTATAACCGAACACTTTTGAACATGGTCAGATCCATGTTGGTAGGTGCACAGTTACCCAAAGTATTTTTTGAGAGAAGCTGTAAGTACGACTATGTATACAATGAACTGTGTGCCATGCAAAGCTGTCTCAACCATACCCTATGAAAGATGGACTGGTATAAAACCAGAGTTAGTCCATCTCAAAAGGTGGGGATCTGTAGCACAAGCTAAGATTCTAGATCCTACTATGGATAAACTGGATAATAGATCTAAATGCATTTTTATTGGCTATCCTAAATAATCAAAAGGCTATAGGTTATATCATCAAAGACTGGAATTGATCGAGAGTAGAGATGTAGAGTTTCTTGAAGAACTTAATAATGAATCCAGTGATCCAGTTGATGACTTGTTTGATTTACTGGATGATGATGAGCAGTTAGGCAATGAACCAACTGCAGAACAATTTGGTAATAAACCAACTATAGAATAGTTAGGCAATAAACCAACTGGTTCCAATATCTCTACTTCTCAAAGATTTAGTGGTCATAAAAGGTCTAGAGCTCCTCCATCCTATTTGGATGATTATTATGTATATTTGTCTAAGGAGCTATGCTACTATGTAGACCTGGATGAAAAGATCGATAACTTGACATATTCTGATGCAATAAAATCACATGAAGCATCAGAATGGAAAAAAGCTATGGATGAGGAAATAGAATCTATTGAAAATAATAAGGTCTGAAAATTGACCGATCTTTTTGAAGGGAGAAAACCTATTGGATGCAAGTGAGTTCTAAAGAAAAAATACAAATCTGATGGAACCATAGAAAAATTTAAGGCTACACTGGTGGCTAAAGGTTTCTCTCAAAAAGAGGTAATTGATTACACTGAAACCTATTCACCAGTGGCTAAGTTGCATCCATAAGGATAATTTTGTCCATAGCGGCTTTCTTCGATCTTGATGTATGACAGATAGATGTAAAAACTGCTTCTTGTTATGTCATAGATAGTGACAAAGTATACAAGTTGAAAAAATTCTTGTACGGACTTAAACAGTCACCAAGACAGTGACATTTGGCTTTTCATAATGCAATAACCAAGATTGGGTATGTAGCCAATCAGTTAGATCACTATGTTTATGTTTGAAAAAGTGGTAATCCCTTTTGCATTCTGTCATTATATGTAGATGATATATTATTAATCAAGAATAATAATGAAATGATAGCCAATTCGAAAAGTTGGTTGTATACTAACTTTAAAATGAAAGATATGGGTAAAGCCTTATATATTCTATGCATTAAAATTACCCGAGACATAAAATCAAGAATTCTCAACTTAAATCAAGAAAGATACATTGACTATATCTTAAAGAAATATAGAATGTATGACTCAAAACCCATTGGTACTCTTGTTGCTAAATGAGTAAATTTGAGTAAAAGTGACTGCCCATCAAAAGGCTAAAAAAAATTGGACGTGCCATATGCTCAAGCTGTTGGAAGTTTAATGTATTTTATGTTGTGTATAAGACCGGATATAAGCTTTGTTGTTGGTCTTGTAAGTAAATATCAAAGTAATCCTAGTTGGCCTCACTGAAATCAGTAAAAAGAATATTTCGATACTTAAAAGGTTCTAAAGACTTGCAACTGAGCTTTCAAGCTGGCAACCTTGATTTGATTAAATATTCTAATGCTGACTTTGCAGGGTGCAAAGATGATAACAAATCTACCTCTGACTACATCTTCCTCTTTAGAGGAGAAGCTGTTGCGTGGTCCTATAAAAAACAGGGCTGTGTGACTCAACATACTCAAGATGTTGAGTATATCGCGTGTAATGCAACCATGACATTTGCAGTATGGATCAGTAGGTTCATAATTGATTTAA
This sequence comes from Nuphar pumila, assembly GCF_984573655.1. Taxonomy (NCBI): domain Eukaryota; kingdom Viridiplantae; phylum Streptophyta; class Magnoliopsida; order Nymphaeales; family Nymphaeaceae; genus Nuphar; species Nuphar pumila. Next base: position 47,145,251 of record NC_143263.1, on the reverse strand, counting down.
AGCTAAATCTAGAAGTTGAACCTATACAATTATTTTGTGATAATTAGGCTGCCATTTTTCTTAATGAAAAGTGGAGTTGATAGCTCAAAGAGCAAGCATATAATGGTAAAATACCATTACATACATGACATGATTGAGCAAAATGAGATAATTATTGATTATCTACAAACGTCGAACATGGTAGCTGATCCTCTTACAAAAGGAATCCCTGAGGATCTATTTTCAAAACATGTTGCTCATATGGGTTTAAGATATTTATGATTACGATGAAAATCCTTAAAAAGGAAAAAACGTAATCTCTAGTGGAAAACCCACAAAAGTGGGAGCAAGCCCAACAATTTTATGGCCAAGTGGGAGCTGATGGACTATGTGGCCATAAACCGCATAGTTCGGCCTCATCCATGAACAAGGGCCCGTTTGTGGATGTAGCTGGACCGTTTTCTAAACTGTTTTAAACCTAAAGTCCATCTTTATCTAAAACCTTGGTCCACCGAGATTCGCCCCCAGTTAACGCAACTGCTCGTCGAGATTGAGGAAATCCAAGAGAGTAAGCAGTCTATAAAAAGGCTAGCTCGGCATACAGAAACTACACCAAAAAAGGAAACTCTCTTGAAGCAAACCTCAAAAGCCATCCACCTTCTTTCTCCCTATTTTCGTTGTTTTCTTCTTTGCTGTTTGTGCATGCTGTGATCGAGAGCTCCCTCCATCTTCAATCGCCAACAATGCTGAGTGAGATCAGTGTTTACAACCACAAAACCCACCTTACGTAGGTCCCAGTTGTACTGTAGCTAAGCGTTTGACAGAATCCTCTTTCACGGTAAGGGATGCATTCTGGTTTTCATGACATGTGGTGCACATTCCAGTGGGGAGCTTTGGCAGAAGGCGGAACGGTTACAGGTTTGATTGTGGTTTCAGAAAAGTTACATTGTGGTCATGAGAAAACGATGCACCCGTACACGTCTCAGGATCTCGAGGGCACAGGACCACCAAAATGGCAGTCCGGTGGGGTGAAAGAAAAAGACATGACACTACCGATCTCCTTTAATTTTGCAAACATCCTTCACTGCCTATACTCAAAGGGTTAAAGTTTGCTACATGTACAAACAAACAAATTAAAAAGAGAAAATGTTTTGCTTGTCCAAAATGATCTTACATATGTGATTTGTATGTTGTTTTTTTAGCAAGAACCAGCTTTTGAACCACCTAAATACTATATGTGTACAGGTTTTTCTAGCAATGCAAAAATCAACAGTTGTAGATATACTGATTTTTGTCAACTAAAAAAAAGACCTCTTTTTTTAATAAAAAAACATTATTAAAGGGTCGTTTCTCACTAAATCAAGCATGCTGAAGACATCTATGAAGTTAGATTGAGTCAAAACAACTTGCATCACTAGATTTCAACTGTATTAAAAAATATATACCCTGAGGAAATTTTATATATATATATATATATATATATAGAGAGAGAGAGAGAGAGAGAGAGAGAGAGAGGCAACTCGGGCCACTGAGGAAAGTGGAATACGATGAGTGGGAAGGATCAATTTGGTGATGTAAGAAGAAGGAAAGGGAACCGGTTTCGTCGGAGGAGGCAGGCCATGACATGAGTTTTAGCTGGTTCGTTCTGATGGCCACGCCCTGAATGGAGAGGGACACGTGCTCTACGTCGATTCGAGGCTGTACGATCTCCCATGTGCAGTGTGTGATGCATAACCCCCAGTCGGATCCCAAGCTAGGGAAACGGGGAAGCCCGTGTCGGACGGTCCGCCTGGAAAGATCTTGACCGTTGCATATGGGAGCGGAAAAGAGCGAACGGACGAACGAGAACAGGGCGTCCCTCTCGGTGGGGGCCAACATCAGTTGCGGGCACGGGGTCAGCAATTATTTGCGCGTGGGCCCCACCATTACGGACCCAAGACCCAAATTGTGGGGTCCACCAATAAAGAGACTGCTTTTCTTCTGCTTTCACGAGAAAAGGGAGTTTTCCCTTCTCTTTTTTCTTTTCAAAAATTTTTACTCAGATTTTTTTTCTTTGATCTTTTTTTTGGTCCCCACTTTCATCTTTTTCTTATTTAACCAATTAGCAAATTAATCAATTAACTGGGCACATTAGAAAGCACAGAAGGAGATGGTCCTACACCTTTTTTTTTGTTAGGTCTAGTTAGGACCCTCTAAAATAATCTTTTCCAGTATTTTTTTGTTCAATCTAAACCGTTAGATGTATTTATCATTGGTTATTTACTAAAAAACAAGCTTTTATAAAAATATAAATATTTTATCTTCAAATTTTAGTATAATATCAACCATTGATTTCTTTATCTTTTTTAAATACACATCTGAACATAAAATAATCTTAAAGTAATCGTATTTGGATATTAGACGGATTTGCATTCAAAATTCATAATCGGGGGTAAAATTTTCAGAACTTAATTTCATAACAGGTTATACCCAACTTTTCAGAGACTGTTTGTTCCGAACAAAGGGTTATACACAAATTTGTTCTGAAAAGTCGGGCTAAAAAATTGTCATAATTAAGGCTATAGACATAGTTGGCATACTATATCGAAAAAGATAAGCTAGTACATATAGGCACAAACGTAAGATGGAACTATGATATTGAAAACGACTGGTCATTAATACAGTATAGCGTTAAATTTTGCCGTGATTAATCACCTCAGTTGTTATCATCTTCCCCAAAGCCTCTCTCTCTCTCTCTCTCTCTCTCTCTCTCTCTCTATATATATATATATATATATATATATATATATATATATATATATATATATATATATATATATATATATATATATATATATATATATATATATATATAAGAAAAGTGGTAGCTTCCTACCACTTTTCTAGCCTACCGTGAGCGAACCATGTTTTGACACAAGATTTAGCATAGTTGATTTAGTAGGAATTAACCATTATATCATGTTTTTCAATGATTTTTTTTTCGAGTAAAAAAAAAATTGGTATGTTTACAACCATCAATTTTTGCATAGCAGGATCATCACATATATAAGGTTAGATTTAAAAAAAAGAAAAAGAAAAAGAAAAAAAGAAGCTTTGCTAAGTTAATGTTATTGTATACCTTCATGGGGCAAAGAACTAATTACTAGTTGGAGCTCATAGGGGAGGTTGTTTTAATAAAATCTAATTGGATCATATTTTTTCAACATACAACAACAACAATGCCTTCATCCCAAAACAATTGGGGTCGGCGATATGAACCAACAAAGAAAATCATTCCGGGTCTTCCACATGAATCATTCTCCTCCAATCATTTCTATCCAATGCCATGTCCTCGGTGAGGTTCAAAGCATTCATATCCTTTCCTATCATCTCCATTCAAGTCTTCCTAGGCCTACCCCGACCTCTTTTAACTAATATATTTTCCCATTTCTCCATCCTTCTAACTGGAGCATCATTAGGCCTTCGCCGAATATGTCCAAACCATCGTAAACGATTCTTTCTCATCTTATTTTCAATGGGTGCAACACCTTACCTTATTACGTATCTCCTCGTTTCGAATCTTATCTTTCATTGTATTTTCACACATCCATCTAAGCATACGCATCTCATCTATACTCATTTTTTGAATATGATGTCTCTTGGCAGCCCAACATTCCGTACCATATAGTAAAGCGAGCCTAATTGAAGTCCTATAAAACTTTTCCTTCAACCGCAATGACATTCTACTATCACACAACACTTCAGCTGCACTTTTCCATTTCATCCACCCAACCTTTATCCTATGATTTACATCTCCATCAATTTCTCCATACTTTTGAATGATAGATCCCAAATATTTGAAACAATCATCCACCGATATTTCTTACTCACCAAGCTTCACTACACTCCCATCACTACTTCGTTGCTTACTAAACCGACATTTCATATATTCTGTCTTACTCTTACTCAACTTAAAACCTATTGCTTCCAAAGTCTATCTCCATAATTCTAACTTAGCATTAACCCCAGCTCTAGACTCATCAATCAAAACAATATCATCAGCAAACAACATACACCACGACACATTTTCTTGAATTGATCTCGTAAGCTCATCTTTCACTATAGCAAATAGGAAAGGGCTTAAAGAAGATCCTTGATGTAACCCAACCGTTATAGGAAAATTGGTTGTCACCCCTCTACAAGTGCGGACATTGGTTACTACTCCTTCATACATATCCTTAATTATACTAATGTACCTGAGAGAAACACCTTTCTTCATCATTGTCCACCAGAGAACGTCCCTAGGTACTCTATCGTGTGCCTTCTCCAAATCACTAAAAACCATATGCAAATCTTTGTTCCTCTCTCAATTTCTCTCAATAAGTTGTCTAAGAAGATGTATAGCTTTCATAGTTGATCTTCTAGGCATAAAACCAAATTGATTCTCCGATATCATGACAACCTTCCTCAACCTAGTCTCAATCACCCTCTTCCAAAGTTTCATAGTATGACTCATGAGTTTTTCCAACATAAAGATATAATTTTTTTTATAGTACATTGCATGTAGTTGACTTTTAAACCCCCAGAAGATTCAACATATGCATCAGGAAAACATGACCCACAGGCCGGTTTTTGCTAAACAAAACATCAGATCACATCTAAGGGGTCAAATATGTAATTAGATTTTTTAACTAATTCCTTACCCACGAGTATAGGGTGCACGGTGTGCGTGTTTTGTGGATAATATTTGCTACAGCCATTTGTACATGGAATCTAGTAGAGCATACTATTTTTTTAAAACTTTTTTGCAGTTTTTTATGAATCTAACCTTACAGATGTTATTTGCATACTTGTTTAGTAGAAAATAGGTCTTGGATCATGTATTTACAGAATATAAGCAGATGCAGGTTTTTAAAAGAGCTTAAAAAATCAGTGGTCTACAAAGTGCCAAAATTTAAAAAATCATATTTTTCCTAACAAGCAAAGCATGTTCATCAAATTTATGAGGTCAGATTGACTGGATACACTTGCATCTATGGTTTTCCAACTAGATTTCACACACTGTAGTCAATAGCAAATATATATAGGGAAGGGAGCATTGTCGAATTAGCTCTGATTGTGCACACAATCAGCGGCGCAAAAAAAATTGCACAAGGGGCTTTAGCAGCGGTAAAGATGCCCCTTTTTAAACCAAAAACAGCACACACTTGTCCAACAGGAAGGGCATCCACTGTTACGCCCTCTCTCTCTCTCTCTATATATATATATATATATATATATATATATAATATTTAGTCATGGCACCATTATACACAAACACCTCTTTTTTTTCATTTTTTTGTTTTTTTTCATGTGATCTGCATGCTTTTCTTAGTGAGAATTAGCTCTTAGTTCATCTGATTATAACATGAAGGTAGATTTTTAGCGGGGGGTCCCTTGGACTATTCAAAAAAATAAATAAAAGCATGACACTTTGTGTATGAGCTCCAACATAAGAGCAAATTCTTTCAAGTGTTACGGTAAAAATTCATGGCCCAAGCCATTTTCCATCTCAAAGAAGACATCAACTTGTTGTTCAGGTATACCGGAACGACAAGCTGACTTGTTAACATCACCAAACTGAAAGGATGTCATGAGTTCAAAACCCAGAAGTGCATGTCCCATGCTGAAAGGCCAAAGCTGGGTGCGCCACCTGGTGAAAAAGGGGGACCTGAGGTTTTCACACCAATGACCTCACGAATGAGATGGTTTTCCACAGTCATCCTAAAAAAATACTGGAACAACAAAACAGACCCATGACTTGCTTCACCATAACTACCATATATAGGCAATGCAGGGCACTTTTCTTTTTCATAAATACACAGTTTTCATATTAATGGCTCCAAAATCCCAAAGCAGAAGTAAAGAAAAACTTCACAAAGAAAATTTCCGAATATAGATGTTCTACGAACATGAAAACTAAAACCATCATGATTTTGTGGCATAGCCTTCACACAGTGAGTTGATATATGGCAGTAGAAAGCAGCCCAGTTTGTACAATATGTACATGACATACATGTGAAAGTCCATACATGCACATGCAGGCTAACCAGCAGAAGTCACTGAACGCCTCCTCTTCAAACAGCCACTCCCATCCCATGCAACCCCTGCTGAATTATATCCCTTTGATGTTCATCATCATCAACCTTGACTGCACCACTCAGCGGCTCGTCATTGAACAAAGGGTTCGTAAATCCACATGATAAGCTAGATCTTGGATCTTAATATTCACCTTCCTCAAATGCCATTCTGCGCGATCGCCATGCATTATCATACGTTCTTGGCTCAACCTCCAATGGTTCCTTCATCTCTGTGGCTGATCCCTTATCCCCATGGTAATAATTTGCACCACTTCCATCACCACCATCTTCTATTTCATCAGATGAAGTTGCACCGAGTGTATCAAGTATGGGCATACTTTTGCTTCTGCCAAAAGAGCAAGCTTCCACTAAATTTCCCTCATGCAAAGGAAGTATGGTGTCAAATGGCAGCTCAGGTCCATCACCACCCAAACTATATGTGGTCGATAGCTTCCTTTCTATCTTCTGCTGCTCTTGCACCGTATCACGCAACAGCTCTAGGACTTGCTCATCAATAGGATCCGTTGAAGCCTTCTCTTCGAGCTCTGAGATAATCTGTCATATGATTTCTTCCTTGTCCGAAGGGAAAGCTGAAAGTAGTCATATAGGAACAAGTCACCATCATGAGCGGGAAAAATATTAGCTACACTCGACTGCACCATACTCTCTAGTAAACTACCCTTTTCACATCTTTGTTTTTTTGCAGATCAAGCCCTATGGATATGATTTACATGGTTTGTTTGGTCAAAAACATGCTTTGAATTGTCTGATTGCATGTGTAAGAACTAAGCAGGTTTCTTAAGAGTTTCAAAAACCAACGGGTAACAATGCATCAAAATTTTACCATTGGAAAGAATAGTATTTTTACGTTAAAACCACTCTATCCAAAGCACTATTACTGAAAAACAAATTGCATCTAGCACATCTGTGGGTATGTTGATCATATAAAGCTTACACTTTTCCACTAGAATGTATGGTACAGTTGACTGTAATAAAACATTTTCCTGTCATCAGTTGCCATAATTATTTTCAAAAGACATGACTACGCTCACCTTCTTCTCAAGGAATTTATCAAGGTCCTGATATTGCGACTTTTTCTGTCCCCAGAATATGCAACAGAAACGGACAAATCCAGCAACAATCAACACCACAACCTGGAAACCCAAGAACATGAACATCTTTCATCACCTGCACACAAACAGAAAGTTCACTCTCAATGAGCAAAGTGAAGGTTTTAGCATCCTCTGATCATAGGAATCATTACACTTTGCTCACTTGTGTACATGACTTGGGGCAAGTTGGATCTTCCATGGGAGCATCTCCATCTGAGATTCTCCTCTGAAACATAGAAGTACTTAAAAAAAAAAGAAAAAGAAAAGGAACAAGACAAGATGGCAGTGTAAACGGAGGTCTTGGGTTAAATGAGCATGAATGGTGCATTTCGGCCATGCTGCAGACCATAGTGACAATATCACAAGATTTAAATGAATCACGAAAAAAAGATATTTTGTTAAAAGTTAAAAACACTGATAAAATCAAAACATTTCAAAAGCATTATGATCATTTAAATCGTGATTTCATCCTGACATGTAAAACGTAAAAACTCAGGGGGAAAAACATTCATCTGATTTTTATTGTTTATTTTCCCAAAAATTTGAGGAAATAAATTATTCAAAATTTCCCAAGATATACTGCTCCTTTTGAACTTTTGTCACTATGCTGCAGGCCCCACCATGGGCAACATAAACACTCTGCAAACATAGGCGCAACTTTCCACAAAGGCTTGAAATGTTTTAAGGGAAGGTTGGGAACCTCGAGTCTGTTGGGTCCGGCGAGGATTTCCGGCGAGGCGGCATACCAGACGGCGTCACTGTAGCAGTGGCCCTGCAAAAAAAACAGAACAGAAAAACAAAATATAGACAGCGTACCTGAGGCTGCCATTTACGGAGGTCGGAGGTCGTCGGAGTTGGTCGCCGGAATTTCTGCTCAGCCGGACTGCAGCCCTTCACGAGCCCAGGCTACCAGATGCAGTCGGTGAGTAGACCTTCGATCTCCTTTTCCACCGTATTTTCTTTACTTGGGTCACTCATGATACCCAACCTTTATATGCATAAGGTGGGAACGGTTACGCACCGTTCCCCTTTATCTCATGCTGATTCATCGGCATGATCATCCCTCAATGGGGATGTATCCACATTGTGGATAACCACCACGTTAATCGTGGTGGTTAATCCAACATTCTCCCACTTGATCCGACGATAAATCTTTTTAACCAGAAAACCTTATGGAAATAACTTGATGAATAGAATGACCTTTATATTCTATTCTAAAGGTCCTTAGTTGAATCTCTAATCCTTATGAGATTAACAACAACCATAATGAGAATCAAATGACTGAAAGTGATCACTTTATTTATATGCATATGTCAAAAAGAGTTTAACAATCCCATCCTCATTACATGTTCGGAATTTAATCCCGGTGCTAGCCCTTTAGTAAGAGGATCAACGATCATCTCTTTGGTACCAATATTGACAATATGCACTAAATGATTCTCCGTCCTTTCTTTAACAACAAAATACTTCAATTCCATATGCTTGCATGACGTAGTACTTTTGTTGTTGTTTGAGAAGGACACCGCAACTTCATTATCACAGTAGACCTTCAGTGGCTTCCCAATGGAATCGACCACCTTTAACTGTGATATGAAGTTCTTTAACCATATAGCCTGCTAAGTAGTCTCGTACAATGCAATGAATTCTGCCTCCATGGTGTGGGCAGCAGTGGTCGTCTGCTTTCCACTCCTCCAAGAGATCGCTCTCCCAGCAAGTAAGAAGACGTACCCAGTAGTAAACTTTCTACTATCAAGGCATCCTCCTAAATCCGCATCTGAGTAGCCAATGACCTCGAGGTGGTCAACTTTATGATACGTTAACATATAGTCTTTTGTCCCTTGCAAATACCGCAAGACTTTCTTGGCAGCCTTCCAATGGGGTAAACCTGAATTAGACTGAAATCTGCCAAGTACCCCTACTGCGAAAGAAATATCTGGTAGAGAACATGTCTGCGCATACTGCAAGCTGCCAACAACTGATGCATATGGATAAGCACTCATCTGTGCTTTGTCAATATCGTTCTGTGGACAATCCTTTAGACCCAGCTTGTCACCTTTTGATATGGGTGTAGAAGTAGGAGAACAATTCTCCATCCCATATCTCTTTAACACCTTTTCTATATAGGATCTTTGGGAGAGGCCTAGAAACCCTTTTGCTCGGTCTCGACGAATCTCAATGCCAATAACATAAGCAGCCTCACCCATATCTTTCATATCAAAATGTGATGCAAGAAACTGTTTTGTCTCTAAAAGTAACTTCATATCGTTTGTTGCAAGTAAGATGTCATCTACATACAACATCAGTATAATGAACTTACTTCCACTTTCCTTAAGGTATATACATTGATCAATAATGTTTTCTGTAAACCCGAAAGTCACAATGACTTGGGAAAATTTAATATACCATTGTCGGGAGGCCTGTTTAAGTCTATATATTGATTTGTTAAGCTTACAAACCAAACGATCATTTTCAGAGAAACCAAGAGGTTGTTCCATGTATACCTCTTCATTCAGATCCCCGTTGAGGAACGCTGTTTTCACATCCATCTGATGTAGCTCTAAGTCATAATGAGCTACGAGGGCCAGAATAATCCTCATTGACTCCTTAGTTGAGACAGGAGAGAATGTCTCATTATAGTCAATGCCCTCCATCTGGGTGAATCCTTTAGCAACCAATCTTGCTTTATGTCTCTCTATGTTACCTTTGGAGTCCTTCTTGGTCTTAAAGACCCATTTACACCCTACGGGCTTTACTCATTTAGGTAATGTGACAAGATCCCACACTTGATTTTTAGCCATAGAGTCTAACTCTTCTTTCATGGCTTCAATCCAGTGCGAAGATTGTTTGCTTTCAACAACTTCCATAAAATTCAACGGGTCATCATCCATATCTATGAAATCACCAGGCTCCTGAAGGTACACCATATAATCAGGATGTATGGCAGATCTCCTAATCCTTGTGGATCTCCAAACAGGTCGTTCCTCAGGCTCAGATGAAACCTGATCATCCTGCTCGAGCTCTTCCGCATTGTCCACAATAGGTTCACTTTGGATTTGTGCATTAACAATCGAATGATCAACCACACCATTATTAGGAATAACAATGTGGTATCTTTCAATGTTTTCCTTAACAGGTGATGAAACTGGATCCTGTATTTCCTCAAAACCAATGCTTTGAAGTGCACTTAATCCTACTGAACCATCTTCTAGGAATTTAGCCTTATCCGTTTCAACAATCTGTGGTGAGTGAGATGGGCAATAAAACCTGTACCCTTTTGATCTTTCTGGATAACCAATGAAATATCCACTGGTTGTTCTTGGATCAAAGGCTTTAATGTGGGGGTTATACAGTTTAGCCTCTGCAGAACATCCCCATATGTGCATATAAGACAATGATGATTTCCTACCTGTCCACAACTCGTAAGGAGTTTTAGGCACAGATTTCGTAGGAACCTTATTCAAAATATGTACACCAGTCCTTAAGGCTTCACCCCACAACTTTATGGGAAGTGTTGAATAATTCAACATAGCCCTGACCATTTCTTTAAGTGTACGATTTCTCTTTTCAGCTACACCATTCTGATAGGCACTACCAGGCATGGTATATTGAGGCACAATGCCTTCCTCTTTAAGAAATCGCGCTAATGGTCCTTCCCTTTGCCCCATCTCAGTAAACCTACCATAATATTTGCCACCTCTATCAGACCTGACTATTTTAATAACCTTATCGGTTTGTTTCTCTACTTCTTTCTTAAATTTCTTAAACATCTAAAAAACATCAGATTTTTCGAAAATCAAGTAGAGATACATATACCGTGAATAGTCATCAATAAAGGTGACGAAATATTTTTCGCCTGTGTAACATGGGGAAAACGGTCCACATACATCCGTATGGACTATTTCTAATATCTCACTACTGCATTTGACACCCTCTTTATATGTGTTTGTATGCTTAGCCTTTATGCAATCAACACATGGGTCATTGTCAGTAAAATCTAGAGATTGCAAGATCCCTTCATTTACCAGTCTCTTTATTCTCTTTTCAGAGATATGATCCAACCTTCGATGCCAAAGCATGTAAGATTTATCATCTGTCATGCTACGTTTATTTCCAACCAATGCGTAATCAGAAGTCAAAGACTCCTGAGTTTGGATCTTCACATTCAATCTATATAAACCATCATAAACAGATGCAAAACCAATTTCAATTGAATTTCTGAATATGAACAATTTGGAATTTTCAAACTTAAAACAATATCCAAATTTATCCAACTTTGAAATTGAAATTAAGTTTCTACTATACGATGAAATATAAAAGACATCATGAAGATCTAAAACTACGCCCGTATCCAGAGTAATCCTGCAGGTTCCAACACCCTTCACATGTGAACGCATCTTGTTTCCCGAATAGATGCTTTTCTCATGCATTGTTGGTTCCCTTCTGCTCAGGAACAACTGTAGACAGTTGGAAATATGAACAGTAGCACCAGAATCAATCCACCAGCTATTTTCAAGAATTTATAATAAATTACATTCATGAGAAACAAATGACAAATTACCTCTCTTTTCCAACCACTTCTTGTACTTTATGCAATCTGCCTTTATGTGTCCCTTCTTCTTGCAAAAGAAGCACTTTATGGGAGCAGAGTTGGATTGCTTATCTTGGGATGACTTATCCTCAGTTGGCTTCTTCCTAGCATTTCTCTTAAATGCATTCTTTCTTGGTCCTACTTTGGACGTATGAGAAGCCATATGTGCACTCTGCACCTTCTCACCTTTCATTCTCTTTTCTTCTTCAACACACTTGGACATGAGTTCATTAAATGTCCATTCATCATTATGTGTGTTGTACGAGATTTTGAAAGGTCCGTATTCCAAAGGTAAGGACGTTAGAACTAAATGCACTAGGAAAGAATCAGAGATGATGAGTTTCATGTCATTCAGCTGAGACGCTATGTTTATCATCTCCAAAATGTGCTGACGAATGTTTTCCCCTCCAGTATATTTCATAGATATCAGTTTTGACATCAGGGTACTGGCTCTGGCCTTGTTTGAACTCACAAACTGTGCCTCAATGACATTCATGAATTCCCTCACTGTTCTGCATTGTGGGATAACACTCCGAATGTTCTTAGCTACTTTAGATTGCAAAAGCAATAAGCTAAGTCTATTCGAGCGCTCCCACTTCTCAAAAGCAATCTTTTGATCAACAATACTCTGATCAGTGAGGGCAGCGAGTTCATCTATCCTTAGGGCCAGATCTAGATCCATATACCCTAATGCAAATAAAACAGTTTCTTTCCAATCACTAAAATTGGATCCATCTAGAAAAGGAATAGAGCTAGAGCCATCTAAAATCACAGAACTAGAAACTGCATGACAAAAGACACGTATCAGGAAGCATTCATACGAGACTAAAACTTTAGTGGAAAAAGCAAAATAATAAAGGCCCTTGATATGCTTCTTTCCAGGCGAGTGAAGGGGGTCATCGGAGTCCTACTTTGGTAAGAGTTCCGACACGCGAAACCACTTCGCCTACCGACCATATTCGGTAAAACTAAGGTTCTTGTGAAGATAGACCATTAACACAAGGTATCTTTGGATACACATGTGTGATGTATCTCGACACATTTACCTTATTCTACCCTACTTAAATTCCAAACACGAAAAAACTACCTTTGGGTCGTCTATCGTTTCATGAATATAAGTACAATGTGCATATCGACTTAGGAACTGTATGATAGTATACAATTCATTTATGACTCACGTGTATTCAGTCACTTTGGTGACATGAAAACACTGATTCATTTAACTATTCTTAATGCTAATATGCAAAATTATATCTTAAAATAGTCCGTAAACCGAATGGACCAGACATATGACTCTCGAAATGGTTCTAAAACTGAATGAACCTGTCATATGTTCCACGAACCGGTCTTAAAGCACTCTGAACCGGTCTGAAACAGCCCCGAACCGGTCATCTAAGGGTCCGAACCGGTTCTGAACCTTATGAACTGGGTCAAATATGAACAAAAGTTCATTAAAACCCTATAACCGTATGCCAAAACCCCTATATTTTCTTATATTTAAGAAAACATGGTCTTAGCATCTCGGAACCTGTGAGAAACTGGAAGGAATCAGCCAAAAATGGCTCCGAACCGGTCCCGGAAGGGGACTGAGTCAGTCCTTGATCCGGTTCAGGCCAAATAGTGCCTGGACCTTTCTGGATCCGAGTCAGACCCGACTGCTAACTGGATCCGGGTCGGACCCGGTATGGTCTGGATCCGGGTCAGACCCGGTACAGACCGGATCCGGGTCAGACCCGGTACAATCCGGATCTGAGTCAGACCCGGTACAATCCGGATCCGGGTCAGACCCGGTACAATCCGGATCCGGGTCAAACCCGGTACAATCCGGATCCGGGTCAGACCCGGTACTCACTGGATCCGGGTCGGACCCGGTACAATCCGGATCCGGGTCAGACCCGATACTCACTGGATCCGGGTCGGACCCGGTAAAACCGGATCCGGGTCAGACCCGGTAACCGCTGGATCCGGGTCTGACCCGGGGTTTACCTTATCCGGGTCGGACCCGAGCGGGTCCCCACCCGAATCCCTGATCCGATCCGAATCACCTTATGGATCAGATTCGGGTGGGTGGGTTCGGTTAAAAAATGAACCCGACCCGAAAAACAAAACAAAAATGATAAGATCGAATTAGGGTTCAGAAAACCCTAATTCGACCCTTTTTATTTGTTGCAGGGTGTTGTCGCCGCCTGCCGGCAACCAACGCCGGCGCCTGCCGGCGATCAAAGCCGCCGTCCGCCGGCGACCAACGCCGCCATCCGCCGGCGACCAACGCCGCCAGCGACCAATGCCGCCATCAGATGGTGCCCTTCTCCGGCAAAAAGCATCCATCCGCCGGCCAAAACCGATGCCGCAGTAGATTTCAGAAATCCGGCGACTCAAAAAATTGCCGGTGATAGCTCCCGCAGCCTCCTAATGGTGGATGAAGAAGAAGACGCCGGCGGGATCTTCGCCGACAGGAAAAACCCCAAAAACCAGAGGTAAGTATTTTTTTTTTTATATATATACTGTCGCCCAACGGCGACAGTCGCCGGTGACCAGCAGCAGGGTCACCCCACGGTGACCTGCGTTTTTGGTCAAAACCGGAGCACACCCCGCGGCAGAAGCGGGGTGTGGGCCCATAACCCAAATGTTGGGTCCGGCGAGGCGGCATACCAGACAGTGTCACTGTAGCAGTGGCCCTGCAAAAAAAACAGAACAGAAAAACAAAATATAGACAACGTACCTGATGCTGCCATTTACGAAGGTCGGAGGTCGCCGGAGTTGGTCGCCGGAATTTCTGCTCAGCCGGACTGCAGCCCTTCACGAGCCCAGGCTACCAGATGCAGTCGGTGAGTAGACCTTCGATCTCCTTTTCCACCGTATTTTCTTTACTTGGGTCACTCATGATACCCAACCTTTATATGCATAAGGTGGGAACGGTTACGCACCGTTCCCCTTTATCTCATGCTGATTTATCGGCATGATCATCCCTCAATGGGGGATGTATCCACATTGTGGATAACCACCACATTAATCGTGGTGGTTAATCCAACAGAGTCCTCTTCCTTGGAAGTTTCACAAGCAGATGCTTAATCCAAACAGGGGTTTCTGCAGGACACAGACACACCATACTGTCTGGGTCATTAAGCCAACCCCCAGCACTACTCTACTGATTAGAAACCAAAAAATCCTGTGCTTAATATTACTGATAACCAATGAAAAAGAGTCCTTAGAGTTGTATGACATGATGGAGATTTGCCCAAATCTGTATCAACATGAACTCGCAACAGTCCACTTAGCAAGTTAGCATATGGCACTATCAAAATAAAACATGGAACAGGCAACATTTTAACAAACCAAATAAAAAAAAGTTTTAATTCACTAATGTATTGGAAGCCCAGTTACAGAACTCTAGTGTCACAACCAATAAGTTGTGAAGATTTTTTAGCAGGAGACTGAATCCGTTTTTGCTACATAACTCAGAAAAGTCATTATAAGTCATGATTTAATCAAAACCAGAGATACTAATCATGTGATATAAAAATAGATTTGTAAATATTATAAGCTATACAAGAATAAAAATGCATGACCATCTACATACATTTAAAGAATCTTACTAGCAGCAGTTATATATCCTTGCATCCAATACAAAGTTGTCGAGATAGCTCCCAGACCATGTGGAAGACAATTGACCTGTCACCATAAACACGTAGCTAGCTGGATAGCATATGCACCAGGAAACAAATGTATAGAGAATACAAATAAAAGGAAAAAAAAATACAGTTGAAGCACAATGTCGTCTTACCAGAATAGTTTTCTGTCCAATGATCACCCCCAGTAGCAGGAACAAACATTGTGAAAGTGAGATTTAATGGTCCTGTCACTGAGAAAGAGCTGTAGTCACCACATGGATGGCTACTCTTTGGCGTTACCTCAGTTGTGCAGCATAAACTTAATTGACCAGCACAATCAAGAACTGGATCAACTTGAACCACTGAATCAAACGCAGTTGCTTCTAGATTCTTCTGGACAATTGCAATAGGTAATAAGGAATAGACAAACCCATCCAATGAACCAATAGACGCCCATCATACCATGAAAATAAAAAGATCAACGAAGCAAACATAAATGAAATCAACATGGGAAAACCTCACTAACACTGTCCATGAGAAAAGAAAAATTTATTCTTGGAGATGGTCAATTGGGTTAGGACGAGATTTTTTTCTCCAAATAGGAAGATAAAACCAAGGCCACCAGACTAGAAGCAGAAGCAGGAAATGATACAAGAAGTGGAAGCAGGAAATGATACAAGAAGTGGAAGCAAGAAATTGATTTGAAAGTGATATGTGAATCGAAAAGAAAGTGATACGGGAATCAAATGGGAAGCAGAATGGGAATTGAACGGGGCCAACAAATACTAAAATAAAGGTGGCTATACTTAAAAATTCATGATATTTTTAATGTAAGAACTAAAATTTTGTCAACATCTAAAGATGATGGGTTGCTAATTCAGATAAAGTGCATGGCAAGAGAGTGGGAAGTGTAAGCAACACATGAATAGAAGCACGTATCGTGTAAGGCTTCAAGCATCTTGTCATGCTTCGCATCTGACAAAATCTGTTAAACCATATATTTATCTAATTATGCAAGAGGCAGCAAATAAAACAAGCAATATAATTTACTAAGTCATGTATACTTACAGTGCGATGGCCGATGTGTGCTGAGTCTTGGACCATACTTCTAAAACACTGCTCTTATAGCAAAAGTTGTAACGCCCCAAAAATACCAACTTAAAAACCAAGAATTTTTTTATTTAAAACATTTTTTTTTAAGATTGTGCAAAGCGGAAAAAATTGAAATGGGAAAATAGTTGAAAATCTTTGAGCGGGTTAAAGACAAAGTTTGACGTTTGCATAATTTACAAGACGAGCTTTCCATTACAAAATTGAGACAATTGGATTTACATTCTTTTACAAAAAATCTCACACTTGAAACATTTCTCAAAAATGATCATCTATGTAAAAATCTCACACTTGAAACATTTCTAAAAAATGATCATCTAGAATCACGTGAGCCGTTTAGAAGCATGGGTTCAGTCCTCGCAGCACATCAACCCCCCATCACACCACCTGTTAAGCATCACCTGCACCCCATGAAATGAGGTCAAAACTCTTGCGAGCTGGTGAGATATAACACAACTTGCCATTAATGAAAAGTATAAGCAAAACTAGCATGCAATATTACTTATTTCAGCAATTAGATTTAATCTGATATAACTGTAAGCATGAAAAGCAAGATTAACACTAAGCAATATGTAACGAGCATACATCTGAGATCATAACTCCTGTAAATAAGCAACTAGGCAATGAACTAAGCAGAAATCATCCAGCCAATGAGTTAGTAGTTAGCAGATTAGTTTAATTATTCTGTCTTGATTACTCATTCAAGTATGTGAAGAAAAACATCGTATCTATGAAAAATACTGCCGACGTTTATTATTCTATTGAGTGTGATAACCGAGATACCTACAAACCTCATAAACAAACCTCATGCGACCGGCCAATGACCGAGAGAACTATTGCATAGGCATCAAATTGCAATCCATACTACTGCGGTAGCTGAAGAATATCACTATTGGCAACCTTAACCTCCCTAACTCTGAGTGACTGGAGGTCATGAGGATGTCATTTCTCCTCAAAACATGTCATAAAATTGACCTATCACTCAAGGTTGTACCATCCACCCTATCTAAGGTGAACCATTTGTGAATGGGGCTATTGGCGATTCATCTTTTTTTAGGCTTAGTTAGTAATCATTCCCTCCTTTTGAGGTACTTAGGCACGATTGCCTTGTGTTCTCTGCAGAGTAATTTGAATATCTTGACGAAGCCAACCCACTCATTCACGTGCTCTAGCATATTCTAGTCAAGAGGAGCACTTCGCCTGTGAAGATGATATCAACACATTATTTCAAAAGTGTATGCCATTTATGAACAAGTGAGCTCAGCTCACGAAATGGGTCTAACGCCCAACATAACTCGTCATGGAGTTTCAACATGCAACAGGATTTCAAAATAATATTTCATACCCCTAATGTGGTGCTCCAAGTCCCCTTTTTCATTTCAGGATCTATCAAGTGTCAATGTGTGACATGCAACATTATTTATGAAAAAATGCACTTGAATTCATTCGAAGCGATACATGGCATGTCATGAAACAAATCTACGACACTTGAAAGACAAAGCATGCATCTTATAAACAATTCACATCAGTATCAGGTTGTGCAAGTAGTGCATGTGACTTGTCAAAATCTATTAAGCATGCTGCAATAATTTTAGAGTTTGAACTATGTCATTTCATCAAGTCATACATGATGCCAAGTATTGGTTGAATATGCTGAAATTTGCAGGAATTTACAACAACTAGGTGCTGCCCAAAGACTGCATTTACCATAGCAAAATGCAGCAAAGGCGTTGCCGCCAAAGAATGCCTGTTATGCAGGAAAATATAGCGATAAAAGGACTAGCACTTAACGCCATTCCTATGGCAATTTGCAGTGGTAGAAACGCTGCCACGAAGTCCGGTTCTGTAGAAATTTGCAGTTGCAAAAGGGGATGCCAAAAAGTGTATTTCTACAGCGAAATGCAGCAGCAAAATGCAACCCATGCCGTTGTTGCAAAAATTGCAGCAACAAAAATGCTATCTAAGGAGTGCCATTTTCTACAGAACATGCAGCAAATGATGCATTGATCGCACACATCGTGTCTGCAGAAAATGCAGCCAACAGAACGCTGCCTGCAAGCTATTTTTTGCAGAACATGCAGCAAACAAAGTGCTGCCCTAAATGCTGGAGTTGCGTAACAAAATGGAGGTTCAAGGGGACCAGACTACGCCATATTGGCTGCAATCAACTTGTAGTGTGCACATGGCACATGTCTGCACGGTTCAGCAAAACCCGATACCTACACCAATCCAAAATTATGTATGCTTGCGGGACAACCCTAGACCGTTCAAGACACCCTAAGGTCTGACTTGCGAGGGTGACAAGGATGATCATAGGCGGTGGTCTGGTCTGCTCTAGGGGGGATACAGACCAGGCAGTCCTGAGAAAGATATGCAGCCAAGCTACCAGATGCGGACACATGCGGACCGGTGGCTTGGGACCAGTCTAGACCGAACCCTTGGTCCAGACCATCAATGCCTCAGACATGAGAATCTTTGCTGCAGCTAAGGACAGGCCCAAAGGAGCACTGTCTGCAGTTGGACAGATGCGAACTACAGTATTTAACGGGCTGACACACGACTTGGTCTAGCCTGACCCGTAGGTGTGCCGTGCAGGAGCGTCATGGTGAAGCCAGGTATGGCCTGGGACGCCCCCACTGCAGCTTGACCAAAAACTATTCCGAAAAAGGAGAACGCCCGAGCTGCAGGATGCTACAGACTGGGGTCATCTTGGCTGCTCACGATTGCCTGTTAGCACTGACCAGTGGGTAGGCTAACCGCAGCTGGACCACAACTGCCCCAACGAGCAGGATGCTCGAGATGCAGGGCGTCGTTGGGCCTGGTACGTCCAAACTGCAGGGCACCAAAACAAAAAAGGGAAAGGTGGCTTTGGTCGAGATCGGTCTGCAGGCCCAGACTGGGTCGGGTTCCGCAATAGCAATGCAGCCGCACGGTCATGTTGCTACTTGCTGTGGGACATCTGAGCTTGGCGCAGGCCAGAATCAACACGACTTTCCATCAACTGCCGGTTAGGACAGACCTGGGCTGCTGCCATAGCAGGGCAAAAAAAAAGAAAATATAGATAGTCAAGCTCCATGCGTTTTAGGGAGTTGGAAACGGTACCCCTTGCTCTCAATGCTGCAAGGAGGTGACTGAAAACCTCCAGTCCCATCCCAAAATGGCTGGTGCTCTACATTCTTGCATCGCCCATGCCGAAAATGCATTTATGCATAAGAGTAAAAAATGTACATCTCAACAAGAATACATCGTGCATGTGTGAACATGCAATGTGAATAGAAATGATAAGAAAATGAAACCCATTGAGGGTTCTAATTCGTGCAGCTCCCATGCATTGCATAAAACACAATGGGAGGCATGGCTTCATGCTAGAAGCTCGGTTCTACAAAAAAAAAAAATGGCAGCCATGAGGAGGAAAACCCTCACCTTGACCATGCATTTTCCAGAATGGTGGAGAAGATGATCCCCCCTTGCTTGGTCGTGTAGAGTGGAGTCCCAAAACGGTACCCAACCCTACACGTTAGCAACAGGGAAGGGTCGACGCCGAGAGAGAGAGAGAGAGAGAGAGAGAGAGAGAGAGAGAGAGAGAGAGAGTCGGCTAGCTTTCTCTCTATTCCTCTTCTCAAAAATATTTATAGCCTAGGGTTTGCAAGATCAACAACTGGGACTTGACTGACAAGATGGATGGCTGGGAGCCATCCACTTGAATTTCACGCCCTTCTAGGCAATTTTGGAAGGATTTTCAAAAGTGCCCCTGCAGCCACACACCCTCTAGGTCCTATTCATGCATGCCTTGTTGTTTTTCATTTTTTTTGAAGTGATATCAAAACCAAGCGTAGGGTGCACTCTAGCATGCGCCCATGCCCACTTGAATGACGTTGAACCTATGCCAACGCCTTCTAAATGCCCAAAAATGGCCTCTTGTGAAAGAAATTTTGTTAAATCCCCTTTTGTAACCCAATTTTCTATTTCCTCTTTGAAAGAACTTTCGAATTCACGCAAAGACTCAATCATTTTCTTAAAACCTCATTTCTTGTTAAAATATCAAAATGCAATGGGTTTAAGCATTTAAATAAAAATTTCAAAGACTCAATTAATATGGTTAAACTCTAAGAAGTAGTATATACATATGTATACTAAAAATTCCATCGTATTAAATTTTTTTCAGAAATTTACGGGTCTTACATCTTTGTTCTGAGAAGGTGAATTCATTATTATGTCAACAAGTTATTGTGAAAGTCCAGCAACATATTAAATCATGGAAAGCGAAGTTATTATCATATGCAGGGAGAATTTTACTCATTCAAAACATGCTATCTAGTATCTCAGTTTTTTGGCTTCTCTCCTTTAAACTTCCCAAGAAAATTATTTCTCAACTAGAGGCTTTGTTCGGGAATTTTTTATGGCAGGATTCTGACTCTCCCTCACCTCATGGCTTGAGAGGTTCTCTTCAAACCTAAGTTGGAGAACAATATTAGGATCAAAAGGATTGAGGAGATGAACTATGCATACTTAGT
Organism: Nuphar pumila; assembly: GCF_984573655.1. NCBI lineage: Eukaryota > Viridiplantae > Streptophyta > Magnoliopsida > Nymphaeales > Nymphaeaceae > Nuphar > Nuphar pumila. Next base: position 47,124,239 of record NC_143263.1, on the reverse strand, counting down.
AAAACTTGCATTGAACGTTTGTTTTGGTGAGTCCATGTGGGCATAATTCATGAGCGCAAAGTACTTGTCGAATAGGAGCTTTTGGGGAGTTAATCTTGATGGGGGCTCTGATGCATGGAAAGGTATAATGTGGGGTTGAAAAAAAAATCATTTTTTAAATCTCTTATAAGGTCCTCGATGGGTGTACCGCTCAATTTTTGATAGGTTACTGGAATGGGCCTCTTATTTCCCTTATTTTGGATAAGGATAGGCTTTGTCTCTCTAATGTAAAGAAGTTGAGTCTCAAGGATGGGCGTCAAGTTTTCGGATCATGTGTCTTGAACAACATATGTCACCTTTTCTTTTCTTTCCAGACGTTTGAGAGGAGAGATCAATTATGGTGGAAGTGAACGTGTAATGCTGAGCACATTTCCAAAAGGGAGATTTGGAATTCTTCTCATCAGGAAGCCGCCTCACATTAGTGGCATGAGCTCGTATGGGCCAAGAAGGTACCTCCAAGAGCCTCATGGGTTGTCTATTTAGCTTGTTATAAGAGGATCTTAACTCAAGATAGGTTGAAATCGGGTGCCCGCTTTGCTTTAAGCAAGAAGAGACACATGTTCATCTATTCTTTTCCTGTCCAGTCTCTTAAATCATATGGAAACATGTGTGTTCTAAGACTGGGAAAAAGAAAGTACCACATTCTGATGTTATTTTAGAGCTTAAATGGTAGATGTCTTACCATTTTCATATCTCTTGGCTTAAGAGGTGTTGGGATTTGGTGCTTCATGTGGTGTGTTGGAAGATCTGGAGGCTGCGAAATGCACTGTACCATGAAGGGGTGCTTCATGTTAATATATATATATATATATATCTTGTCTAGTTTGCCCAATAGAGGCATTTTAGTCTTTTACATAATTGTATCTAAAAACAATTATTTTTCTAGTTTAGGGCTTTTTATTTATTCAAAATATATTTTTTACCTTTTTTATTTTTTCTTATCATGGAGTCATTGGAGCCCCAATGGTCATAAGTATGCTGTTGGGAGCTCCCAACGACTCTATGAGGGAGCTCCCAATAATCTCTCTCTCACTTTTTGATGTGTATAAATAGGGGATGTTTTCCCTTGTTCTTCTTAAGCTTTTTAAGCTCTCTTCAATAAAGCTATATATTTTTTACTTGTTGGCATTGCCTTTTTAAGGCTTTTTGTATTGTTTCATCGTAGACTTCTTGCTTGTATATTTTTTGTGCCTTTGCACTTGTCCATTATTGGACTTAGTTGATGCTTTTGTGTCTTTGAGTTGTAATTCCACATACTTCATTACATGGTATCAGAACAAGGATGTGCTCTTGGTCTCATTAAAAGTGATCATTTAAAGATTGTGATTCAGGAATCTTTTCATATTCTTTGCCCTCCTTCTTTCTAAGTCACTATGTAGAATGAGCATAAGATTGATCTCTCCTTCAAGTTGAATGGTACCAACTATATGATGTGGGCATCCGCCAAGGAAAATAACCTCAAAGGCAAAATGTTTGGGGATACATGATGGACTCTATTCTGAAACCACAACTCAAGCTCACCAAAATAGAAGGAGGACAAGAAAAGGCTCTAGAAGTTAATGCTCGCACCAAAGCTATTAAAGATCATCAATCAAAGATAGAGGATTGAGAAAGTAAACAAGCCAAGATCCTTGCATGGTTCATGAATAATGTTAAGATCAAGATATGTGTCAATATAACCAAATTTTGCAAGGCAAATGAGACATGATTTTTCAGCAAAGGTATGCATACATAAAAAGATCTTGCAAGACATTTTTTTTAAGAAAAAATATGTACCATTAAGCAAGGGGATATGAGTGTCTGTGATTATTTTAGCACTCTTAGTCCTTTATAGGATGCACTATCTTTTTTTTAACCCAAATGGATTGCGAGTGAAGATGTTGAACTAAGAAGAGAGCAAATAAAAAAAATATTTTTTTAAATTTTTACATGGGCTTAGGCCTGAATATGAAAGTTAGATCTTCCCTCCTTCATAGATCTAAGCCTCTTCCTCTAGAAGATGTCGTTGCCAAAATATGCAAAGAAGAAACTCGTCTTGGTATGATAAAAGGAGGAGATGAAGTGTTAGCCATATCTAAGCCCGACAATCACGTGAAAACTTATATGCCTCCACACTTTAAGAGGCAAAATAGCTATAATGGAGGCTATAAGAAAGCCATTTGCCATTATTGCCATGAACATGGTCATATATGACCTAATTATCCAAAGTTATATAAAAACCTAAAGAACAAAGTTTCTTTCGTTGAAGAAACTACACCAAGGAAGAACCAATTAAAGAAAATGATTCTTTTTCACTTGTTCAATTGTCAGAGGCAATTCAAATGTTACTCAAATCTCCATGCACATCGGGTGCCACAATAGCCTTATCTTTTCCTCCAAGTATGACTTCTTGGATTCTTGATTCAGGGGCCTCTTTTCATGTGACACCTCTTGAGAATGGTTTATCCAACTTATGCATTAATTCAAAAACCTCCTATGTTTCAACTGTCAATGGAACATCTTTACAGATTAAAAGTGTTGAAACTTTAAATTCTTCTAAAAACTTTTTTGTGCCAAAAGTATGAGTTGTTCTACAACTAAATTTAAATCTTTTTTCTATTTCACAATTTTTTGATCATGGATGTGGAATCTCTTTCTCATCTAAGGGTTTCTCTATGCAGGATCTTTAATCCAAAAAACTGATTGGGCAAGGCCATAGAAAGGGAGATCTCTACTACATGAACTATTTAAATCTCCCTCAAAACTCTTTTTGTAATTATGTCCAAGATAAAAATATTGAAACTTGACATAAAAGACTTGGACATCTAAGTTTTTCTAAGATGTATCTTCTTTCCTTTGAAAAAAAATTTTGTAATGAAAAAAAATTAGTTTGCAAAAATTGTATCTTTAAAAAAATGAAATCCAACTCCCTTTTCAAATAGAACCTTTGTCTCTAAGAGACCTTTTGAATTAATGCATTTAGATGTTTGGAAACCTTCTTCTGTCATATTGAAAGGAGAATATTCATATTATATTACCTTTATTGATGATTTCACTTGGTATATACGAATATACTTTCTTAATTTCAAATCCGATGTCTTCTTCTTTTTAAAAAATTTCATATGATTGTCAAAAAACAATTTTCAAGCAACATCTCCATTCTTAGAAACAAGTTAGGTGTTGAATACTTATAAAATGAGTTTCAAAATTATTTAGAATCAAATGAAATTTATCACAAAAAATCATGTCCTAGAACTCCCCAACAAAATGGATTAGCCGAAAGAAAACATACGCATATTTTAGAAACCATTAGGACACTACTTATTTCTAGACGTTCCAAAAAGTTTTTGGGCCGAGGCCACTCAAACATCAACCTATTTGATAAATAGAATGGTCTCATCATCATTACAAAACATATCCCCTTATAAAAAGTTATTTGAAAGAATACCCGATTACAATAGGTTGCGGATATTTTGTTGTAAGTGTATTATGTTTTTTCATAAAAGAGATAAATTGTCTTCAAAACACATTGAATGTGTATTCATGGGCTAAACAAAAAAGGATATAGATGTTTGATCTTAAAAATAACAAGCTATATGTTTCTAAAGATGTAACCTTTTTAGAAAATGAAAATGGTTTTGAGAAGACTAAGGAAAATAATGAAGTTGATTATACCTTTTTATTTCATCTCTTGCCATAAGAAGAGTTGAATTCTTGTGATGATTCTTCGAATGACATAGAGGATAATCCTCTAAATATCAATGAAAATGGTGATAAAAATATAGAAGAAGAACCCCATATAAATAATGATATTATTAATAAACCTATGCAAACCTATACCCGGCCTGATCAAAGAAATCCTCTAAATGCTTTAGAAAAATATTCTCAAAGTTCAACTTTAGAGGAAACAATATATTGCAAGTAACCACACCTTTCAAGAGCGTACTAGGCATATTGAGATGGACTGTCATTATGTACATGATGAATATCTGAGAGGAACTATTACATTGTTGTAAGTCCAATCAGAATACCAGTTGACAAACTTCTTCACCAAAGCTCTTCTTGCTCCTCGCTTTATTTTTCTCCTTAGCAAACTTTCAATTATTTTCTCACAAGTTTGAGGGGGGACGTTATATATATAGTCTAGTTTGCACAATAGGGGCATTTTAATCTTTTTACATAGTTATTTTTAAAAACAAATATATTTTTTTAGTTTAAGATTTTTTATTTATTCAAAATTTATTTTTTACTTTTTTTTTATTTTTTCTTTTTTTATTGCATTGGGGCCCCCATCATGGAGTCGTTGGAGCCCCAACGGTCATAAATATGTCCCTTGAGAGCTCCCAATGGTCTCTCTCTCCCTTTTTGATGTGTATAAATAAGGGATGTCACCCCTTGTTCTTCTTAAGCTTTTTAATCTCTCTTCAATAAAGTTATATATATTTTTTGCTTATTGGCATTATAATGAGATGGTGATCTTTCATAAATGTACAAAAGTTTCATAATGGGTATCTATTGGAGACACTAAAAGCACAACTCATAAAAGGGTATAAATGAAAGAACACAATAAAAATAATAAACTTTATTTCTCATGGAAAATGCTTAAGAAGCCTTGTTTTACTGTAAGGTCCATGATTTATTTTGATGTGATATTGCGTAAATATGTTGAGATCGATGAAAATCTTATTGATTGGCGATTTTTGAAATTTAGCCTACATTGAGAATCGGGTTAAATCACGTAATTTTACCGAAAAAGGCAATTGAGGGAAATCTAGAGCGAATTAACTTCCAAAATTTTTAGGGTAAGTTTGGAATAGGTCTATGGCGATTTACCCCGAATTTGAAGTCCGAATGACGAAAAACCCCTGTCAGGGCATGTGAATTACGGGAAATCGCTTAGAAAATTAGCGAGGGCCTAAACGAGACCAAATTCGTTCGAAACAAAGATTTCTTTGTTTGAGTAGCTGTGTAATATAATTTACCTTGAAAATATAAAATAAAATTATTGCACATCATGGAAAAATAATTGGAATTTAATAAAATCAATAACATGAACTATTTATTCTTCCATTGGTCAAAGTCGACCAAGGCCATATCCGTCCTTGTTGGAGGTCCTTGGGACGACTAAGGCCAAGGAACCAGCTGGTCACGTTGACCAGCTGGGTGAGTGAAAACTTTGTAAAAGACTTTGATAGTTCATAAAGGGCGAGCCACGATTGGCCCTACCCAAATCATTAAAAAGAAGATTTTTAAAATTTTAAATTAATAATGTCATGTCATTAAAGAGTGAAGAGGAGGTCTTGCATGGCTTGGGAGGTCGACCTTCCCTCTTGGGAAGGGTGTGAGACCTTGGAGAGATCCCAAGGGCTCTTCCCAAGAGGGAAGAACCATCATTGGGTTGAACATTATCCTATTGGATGCATGAGGCGGCAGCCCCATGGTAATCCTGTAAATACTAGAAAACTAATTCAAATCCCATAACATGAATGGAAGGGCTGGGCGGCAGTGGAAAAACGTGTTCCACCCCATCCCTACATCTTGGATGGGGGTTTTCCAACCCTCCATCTCACCCAACCACACCTTATAACTCTCTTTGAAAAAAATGAGCCCCATCAGGAAGGGCGACTTTTCTAAAATCTCTCTCACACACTCTCTCATTCTCTCTCCCCAACTCCTCTCTCCTTCATCTTCCTCCAGCTGTGGGAGAGCCCCATCCTTGACGTGAAGAGCTGAAACTACCCACCTTCGTCCATTTCCAGCTTGAAGGTGAAAACTCAATGTATTTCGCTCAAGGTTTCGGAACATCATGAAACTGATGGAGCAATGCACCCATGCGTGCATGCTCCAAAGGTGGATTAACGGTAGAAGTTGTTTCTCTTCATGTGTTCATCGTGGTTTTCATTAACTAAATGGCTGCATGTCTTACAATCGGTTCCCTTAATTTTTTTTCAATTGTATCTTCGGTTTTTCATCCTCTATGCATGTAGTTTCTGATTTGATTCCAGCAATGTATGCCTTTATGTCTTTAGTTGCGTTTATGGCATGTTCATGGTCATGGCAGCCATGCTGAGGTGTGCTGGACTGAGCTGGGCTCGTCCAGCATGCACCCAACCCTTTTGGAACTCGCGTGGAGTGCATGCAGGCACGGATGGTGCGCTGCAGCCGACGCCTCTCTTGGAGCTCTTTCCTTTGGCGTTGGGCTCAACCCAGTCCCAACACAGTTGGGACTGGTGCTGCAGCCGTGTGTGGTCTAGGTCACGGTGTGACCAGGTCCCATTTGCAGTGGAAAGCCTTGGTCTCCAGCAACAACATTTCTTCCATCATTTTGTTCTTTTTTTTTTCTTTTAGGATTCATTGTTGGCACACAAGCAACCGGGCAGATTGTAGGTTGGGCCGGCCTATGGCAGGCACCCAACCCACCTTAGATGCAGTTGCTGAGCCTTAGGATCCAGCTCGTGTACATGGTAGGTTGCACGATCTGGTCCAGCGGACCAGACCCTCCAGCCAACAGAATTACCAGGCGTTAGATTCGGGCTCCTTTCGGATGGCCCGTGCGCCCATCGATTAGGTGTCCAGAATTTTGTTTATTTTGTATTTTCTTTTGTGGTGTGTTTGGGCTGAAGTGCAGGTCTGAACCATGGGTTCAGACAAGCATTACAGCTAGTTGGGCTGGTTGGACAGTGAGCTAGGTCCCAACCCGGGCTTGGCACTTGGTGCCAGCCCGGTTTCACCTTTGTGGGAACCGAGTGCGCACCACTAAGTGCTAAGCACCCTTACCGACGTTCGGCTGCCAACTGTTGGGTTCAGGTCTGAACCAAGCTTCAAACCTGAGTGCGTTGGCAGCCCCATTTTTCTCGTTTTGGAGCAGGGTGCGCGCCACTAGGTGCTGAGCACCCAGGCCGTGTGTGCGGCGCCATCTCTTCGGTCCAGGTCTGAACCGAATGTTCAAACCTGTGTGTGTACTTGATAGCGGTCCAATCCCATGGACCAGACCCCTGTCCAGCCCCTTTGGCACCCAGTTTGTAGAAGTATCCAGTCGTCTGTCACTCATTTTGGCAGCTTGACTCAGCCCCAACCGACCCCTTTCGGCAGTCTGATCTGAACTATGAGTCGGACCAGAATCTATTGGTGAACATGGCAGTCTGCTCTGGAGGACCAGACCAGCGTTTTAGGTAGGTTCTTTTGGCAGTGAGTGTGCAAACCCATCGCCGGCACCTTTGCAGCCCGTAACCCCACCAATCGTCTGTCAACCTTTTTCTTTTAAAGTCCTACACAGAACCTACCCTTTAGCTGAACCTTAATAGGTCCAAAACTCATGTTTAGTTTGCCCCGCGCCCTTCTGCATTTTTGGTTAGGGTGTTTTGGCATGCGTGCACATGTCACGGGAATGTACATGTGTTAAATAACTATAACTATAACTATATATATAGGTGTGTATATATATATAAATGCGGGTATATACGTATATGTATATACATGTAAAGGGTTGAGCATCGTTAAGTGAGTATGTACGAGTGTGTGTATATATATATATATATATATATATATATATATATATATATATATATATATATATATATATATATATATATATATATATATATATATATATATATATATTAATGCACTTATTGAGCGTTTAGGTGCGACCGAATGGACATGTGACACTCTTGTGTCCCGTCCAAGTGTTTCCTCAGATAATTTTTACACTTTGAACTAGGTATGAATTCCTTAGAGTTATTTTACGTTTCATTTTGTCAAATGGTTCATTTCAGGTCCGCAGGAGAGGCACCCCGAGCCGTGGAAAGCTAATGTAATCTCCATTAGAATGGGATAATTTCAGAATTCGCCTTTGACACGTATGTGTGTCGTACTGCATAAGGAACACCCTCACGCCTTGGTTTACGTTCGACGGAATAGTAAAGTAAGCAGATAAACACTATTGCAAATCCATGTACTTAGAGACTACGTTGATTTAGAATCACAAGTATTGCTCAACACCTTTGTTTCGGGTCCGCAGGCGTGACACCCTACACCGTGGAAATGCAATGTTATTCCCATAAGATGGGATTTTGGTTAAATTCAATGTCAACACTGAAGTATGCAAAATAGTGCATTTTTACTGTGAGAATATTTGCATGTTATGCAAAGTGCCAATGATAACGATTTAGAGACAACTTCTTGAGTAATGGAAATTGATGAAATATCATATGCATGAAACTGTATATTTGCTCGCACGTTTACTTGTCTCTCAGAAATGAAATTATACACTGCCTCTGTTACTTATGTTTGTGCAAAAGTTAGAAAGCAAGTGGTACTCTTATACTTTGCACGTGGCACATCCTGACACTGATACTGAGTAGTGCGTACCTCGGTTGGTACATTGTTGAGGCATTGATGAGTGCACAAGGTGCACTTACTTCATGAAATAAAAAGATTGAAATTTGAACACCATAGGGTATGAATGAATATGACTTGTTTTGGGCTCAGTTGGAGTCCTTGGGCAATGGCCCTTGTGTTGTGAATGAACTCTTATGTGATTATACCCTGAATCTGAAAAGAAATAATATGGTGTTGTGACCGCTTTCACGAGCGGGGTGCTCTGTTGGCCACGTGAGGCTGAGCACGTGGATGGGCAGGCCAAGTCCTCGTTTTGCGTACCCCACGGGGACCACGAGGCAAATTCTTTGTTGAGAGGTATGGCTGAACAATGAGCCTAAGAAAGATAAATCTGCTTCGCCCCATTCACAAAAATGGTTCACCTTGAAGAGGGTGGATGGTACAACCCTGAGTGACTTGTCGTTACTACGACACGTGTTTTGACAGGAGCCGTAACACCCTTTGGCCTCCAGTCACTGAGTCAGGGAGGTCGAAGTTACCTTTTTAGGACCTCACTACTGTAGTAGTATGGATTGCAATCCTTGCCTATGCAAGTATTTTCTCCCAGTTGCGTGTTGCTCACGTGAGGTTTACTCGGTCTGTAGCATACCCGGTTACCACACTAGAATTTGAATAACAGACGCCGGGTGCATGTCTCACAAAATGCGAGGTTCCTTCACGTACCCGAAGGAGTAATAAGAAGAACTTAAAGACTAACCAATCACAGCTGACTTACTGTAGTTACTACTTTACTTTTTCAGTAGTTCTCTCTTCAGTTACTTGACTTGTTCAGCTGTTACTTTAGTTACTTGTTCAACACTGGTTACAGTTCAGTTACTGCTGAAGTTACTTGCTTTATAGCTACTTCAGTTATGTTACTTGTTTCACTTGTCACGTATGCACTTACCTGACACAGACACATACTCTTGTTAGTTTTGTTCTGTTCCTGTTTTCTCTCTTAGATTGATATATATACTGTAGTTGTTTCTTCACCACCTCGCAAGAGTCCTGACCCCGTTTTATGGGGATGTAGGTGACGAACAGGTACAGTGCTGATGCGACAACACACGGTGGAGGCTTGGGGACCCACACTTGAGCTGCAGATCCTGTCCCTTGTGGTTTTGGGTTTTTGAGACTTGGTTGGGATATATTCCCAAATTTTGAGTTTTGTACTATTACATTTTGTAAACTCTAAATTGTTGGGGTGTATACCCTTTTTACGTGTGGTTGTACTTTTGTTTACACTGTTGTTTACTTGTTGCACTCACGTGTGGCCGTTCAGGCTCGCGACTTTGTTGTTTTCCTTACACCTTGTTTTTCGTTGTTTTCTAGTAAAACCTTTCAAAAAAAAAATTCACAGAAAATTCTATGGTTTTCCCAAAGTCGGGGTTTGGGGCGCCATAGTGTTTGGTATCAGAGCAGCGTTAAGTGTGGTCCAAGCTTCATCGTGCATCATCCATTGCACTGTAAGTATGATTAATCTTTCTTTATTTTGTTGTTTCTTTCTTCTTAGTTAGTATTGTGTACTTGGTTCAGTGTGTGGGTTAGATGTCGACGAACCTGAGTTACAGCAAGATTTTGGAAGCTCTCCAGAACCTGACTCGAGGCGAGGAGGCCTTGAGTGGAGCTGTGCAACATTTAGCACATAGTGTGCATATGTTGGCACCTCCTTATGCCAGGTGTTTGGTTGATCACGCGGGACAAATCTGTCCCCGTGAGTTGGCTGATTGCCCCTATTGCAGTCTTCGAGGGCATGTCGAGGATGAATGCCAGACAAAGTTGAGGGATGAGTTCTGGAAGAGCAACGCTGATGATATTGAGGATGTATCTTCGGTCACTGGACCACTAGTCGTCGAAGTGGATAGACAGGACGGAGAAAGGCGTGGAGTGATAGATTCTCCCCAGTATTCTCTCGAGTCGTATCTGTATGCTGTTTCATCAGAGTACGTGCCACCGATAGCGATGGAAGTCCAGGAGATTTCTAACACGCCGCTGAGGACTCCTACTTCTCCTCCCCGTGTCAGGCCGAGACGCTATGAAAGTCGGAAAGACTACATAGATTTCTACACTAGCCAGTCTTGAGAATATTATATTATGTTGTTAGAATGTTTCATTTCTGAATTTTGCTTAAGTTGTTAGCAGTGTTTGATCGACCTTGTCGGGATGAAGGGTATTTCTGTAATGCTTGCAGTTTTCTTATTAATGAAATGAATTTCCTGCCTTTGAGTACTTGTCAGTTGCTTATGTGTAAATTTTTACTTATTTAGATGGCGTGGAGAACACGATGCGATGACCTCATGGAAACGCTTAACAACCTTACGGAGGTTGTTGGATGCCAGGCAGAAACGATGAAGAACATGGGTGAGCACATTCAGCAGACCGCCCAGGGTCAAGGAGTCCCTGCCCAAGTTCCAGCAGCAGCAGCAGTACCGTATAAGCATTTCATGGGTGTGAATCCTCCCTCGTTCGACGGGAAAGCGACACCTGAGGCAGCTGAAGATTGGGTACGAGAGATGGAGCTGATCTTTTGTGTTCTTCAGGTCGGCGACGATCGCAAGGTGGACTTCGGGACATATCGTCTCAGGAAGGATGCTGAAAGGTGGTGGGCTACCACCTGGGAGATTAAGTTCGACAACCAGTCGATCGAATGTGAGCAGTTCGTTGAAGCCTTCTACGCTGCATACTTCCCAGCTCACGAGAGGAGCAGAAAGATGCAAGAGTTTCTTGACCTTCAGCAAGGTAGTTCGTCACTTGCGGAGTACATCACTCGTTTCCGCAGTTTGGAGAGATTCTATCCAAATTTGTATACCACAGAGAAGGAGCGAGCGCTAAAGTTTGCTCGAGGTCTAAAGTCGGCTCTGCAAACGAAGGTGTACACGCGTGCATCGACGACAGTGGACCAGGCTTTGAAGACAACCTCCTTATTAGAGCATGATTGGGCGGAATTTCAGAAGGCTCCAGCATCTCGTCAACAGCAGCATCATCCAGGTCAAAAGAGTTGGCCGAGGAAGAGACATTTTCAGAAGAACCAGGGTGGAAGGAAGTTCCATCCTCCGTCAAAGAAGAATCAAAACAACAACAACAGTAGCAACACCAACCAGCAACAATACCAAAACCGACGACCCTAATATCAGCAACAACAGCGCCAGCAACCGCAGAAGCAGATCACCGCGGCAGGATGTCCAAAGTGCACCATTGACCATCCAGGATGACCCTGCTCGCGTGACACGGGCGGTTGCCTTTACTGTGGCAAGATAGGCCATTACATCAGGGACTGCAGAAAGAAGCAAGCGGATGGCCAACGAAGAAATATGCCAGGAACTTCTCAGTAAGCGCAGTAGAGGCAGCCTCAGCTATATCAGCAGCAACAACAACATCAGTCAAAGCAGACCAACCAGAAAGTCATTGTCAGACGTGCTTACGCGGCAACTATAGAGCAAGTGACCAAGGGAGAGTTGGTCCAAGGTACTATTTCAGTCGCCGGACATGCAGTTTTTACATTATTTGGTTGTGGTGCTTCGCATTCTTTCATAGCTGCTAGATTTGCCCGTACCTTACCTTTGACAGTAGAGTCTTTGAATTATCCGTTGGAGGTCCGCACTTCGACTGGTGATCAGTCTTTTTGTGATTCATACATTCCAAGCATCGAGGTGTCAGTGGCAGGGCAGAACCTGTCAGCTGATGTAATCCTGCTAGACATGACAGAGTTCAATGTCATTCTAGGCATGAATTGGCTTTTTGAGTATCATGCTTAAGTCTTTTGTCGGGAAGGCAAGGATGTTCTTTTTCAGCTTGATCGTCCTGTCTTGGAGATCAAGCTTCCTCGACCCTTGCGCGATAGTCGTATGATTTCTTCTTTCAAGGCTCAGAAGTATTTGCGGAACAAGGGTACTGCATTCTTGGTCAGTATTGTCCCAGTCGAACCTGAGATGGTTTTGATTGATGACTTGGACGTGGTCCAATAATTTTCTGATGTGTTTCCGGAGGAACTACCTGGTTTACCTCCGAAGCGATAGATCGAATTTTGTATCGAGTTGTTGCTTGGAACTACTCCTATTTCCAAGGCACCCTATCGTATGACTCCGACAGAACTTGAGAAATTGAAGCGACAGTTGGAGGAACTCTTAGATCAGGGTTTTATTCGACCCAATGCTTCTCCGTGGGGAGCACTAGTGTTGTTCGTGAAGAAGAAGGATGGATCCCTAAGGTTGTGCATCGACTATCGGATGCTCAACCAAGCGACGATCAAGAACAAGTATCCGTTACCTAGGATCGAAGATCTTTTCGATCAGTTGCAGAAGGCAAAGATTTTCTCGAAGATTGACCTCAAGTTAGGTTATCATCAACTCCGTATCCGAGAAGATGACATTGCGAAGACAGCTTTCCGGACAAGGTATGGTTTATACGAGTTCGTGGTGATGCCTTTTAGCCTCACGAATGCCCCAATTGCATTCATGGATCTGATGAACTAGATTTTTCGTCCGTTTATGAATACGTTCGTGATAGTGTTCATCGATGACATCTTGGTCTACTTAGAGAGTCCTGAGCAACATCGAGAGCACTTGCGTATTGTTTTGAGTACTCTTCGTGAGCATCAATTGTTTGCCAAGTTCTCCAAGTGCGAATTTTGGCTCAAGCGAGTTATGTTTCTTGGGCATGTGATATCGAAGGACGGAGTGTCAGTCGATCCAGCTAAGGTGAAAGCAGTTTTAGGCTGGAAGCAGCCTCAGAATGTGTCTGAGATTCGCAGCTTTCTTGGATTGGCAGGTTATTATCGACGATTCATCCAAGACTTTTCGAGGATTGCCTTACTTTTGATGAAGATTTTGCGTAAAGGTATCAAGTTTGAGTGAAACAATGCTTGTGAAGACAGTTTTCAGATCTTGAAGTCGAAGTTGACGACCTCACCGGTGTTAGTTTTACCTTCTGGTAAATGTGGTTTTGTGGTGTACACAAACGCCTCTGGTACCAGATTGGGTTGCGTGCTAATGCAGCACGACCGAGTGATTGCCTATGCTTTTAGACAGTTGAAGACCTATGAGAGGAATTACCCGACACATGATTTGGAGTTAGCAGCAGTTGTGTTTGCTCTAAAATCGTGGCGACATTATTTATATGGAGAATCGTTCGAGGTCTTCTCAGACCACAAGATCCTCAAATATCTGTTCTCTCAAAAAGAGTTGAACATGAGGCAGCGACGTTGGCTTGAGTTCATCAAGGATTACGACTTCACATTGTCTTACCATCCTGGTAAGGCGAACGTTGTGGCGGATGCGCTTAGCCGCAAATCGAGTGGTGTTCTGGCTAGTCTCGTGTGGAGCCAGAATCTGATTGAGGATTTCGTAGCCTGGAAACCTTTTTCAGTTGGAGGTTTTTTCCATCAGATTGTTTGGTTTGACCATTTGATCAGAATTTTTGTCGAGAATCGTGGAGGCTTAGAAGCGTGACGACCAGTATGGGAAGTTTCTAGCCTTGACAAGGCAAGCTAATTTTTTCTTTAGTGTGTCAGATGATGGCAGTATTCGTATCAGAGATCATCTTTGGGTTCCGAGCGACCCTGAGCTGAAGAAAGAGATTCTTGATGAAGCGCATATGTCGAGATATACGATTCATCTAGGCGGAACAAAGATGTTTAAGGATTTGTAGCGAAAGTATTGGTGAAATGGTATGAAGCGCGAGATAGCAACATACGTTGTAAGATGTTTGACTTGTCAGTAGGTCAAAGCGGAACACCAGCGTCCCGGTGGTTCCATGCAGAGAATCAAGATTCCTCAATGGAAGTGGGAAGATGTTACGATGGTTTTTTTGGTAGGTTTGCCGCAAACGAGGCGTAAGCATGATGCGATTTGGGTAGTCGTGGACAGACTCACCAAGTCTGTCCATTTCTTGCAGATCAGGATCGGTCAATCTCTCGAAAGTCTAGCTGACTTGTATGTCAGAGAGATTATGCGACTGCATGGTGTGCCGAGATCAATCATTTCTGATCGTGATCCCCGGTTTACATCGCGACTGTGGGGTCAGTTGCAGTTTGCTTTGGGGATGAAGTTGAAGTTCAGTACAACCTTTCATCCCCAAATGGATGGACAATCCGAGCGAACGATTCAGACATTAGAAGATATGTTGCGAGCCTGTATGCTTAACTGAAAGGGTGAATGGGATTCACACCTGTGTTTGGTTGAGGATGGCCTCGTACGAAGCGTTGTATGGGAGACCTTGCCGATCACCGTCTTATTGAGACGATATCAGCGATAGATCGAGAGAATCACCGATTGTTCTTCAGCACTACACTTAGCAGGTGCAGAAGATTCAAGAATGTTTGAAGGAAGCGCAAGATAGACAAAAAAGTTATGTCGATAAGAGACGTCGCGAGTTGTCTTTTGAAGTTGGTGACATGGTTTTTGTCAGAGTGTCGCCAATGAAGAGTGTGTTTCGTTTCAGAAAGAAAGGGAAGTTGAGTCCGAGATACGTTGGACCGTTTGAAATTTTGGCAATGATCGGTGAAGTGGCATATCATGTCGAGTTACCTCCACAATATGCTCACATTCACAATGTTTTTCATGTGTCGATGCTAAGGAAGTACATTCCTGACCCATCGCACATCGTTCGTTACGAAGATGTGGAAGTACAGGAAGATCTGACTTTGACAGAACGACCTATCAAGATAGTTGATCGACGAGATCAGGTTTTGCGTACCAAGACTATTCCACTAGTTAAGGTACGTTGGCAGCACCATGGCATTGAAGAATGCACATGGGAACCATAAGCGAGCATAAGAGACATATCCAGAACTTTTTGTAACCTCCAAAGGGTGATTTCGCGGACGAAATCCTTTTAAGGTAGGGAGGATATAAGGTCCACGATTTATTTTGATGTGATATTGCGTAAATATGTTGAGATCGATGAAAATCTTATTGATTGGCGATTTTTGAAATTTAGCCTACATTGAGAATCGGGTTAAATCGCGTAATTTTATGTAAAAAGGCAATTGAGGGAAATCTAGAGCGAATTAACTTTTGAAAATTTTAGGGTAAGTTTGGAATATGTCTATGGTGATTTACCCCAAATTTGAGGTCCGAACGACGAAAAACCCCCGTCAGTGCATGTGAATTACGGGAGATCGCTTAGAAAATTAGTGAGGGCCTAAACAAGACCAAATTCGTTCGAAACGAAGATTTCTTTATTTGAGTAGCTGTGTAATGCCATTTACCTTGAAAATATAAAATAAAATTATTGCACATCATGGAAAAATAATTGGAATTTAATTGAAAAATAAAACCGATAACATGAACTATTTATTCTTCCATTGGTCAAAGTCGACCAAGGCCATATCCATCCTTGTTGGAAGGCCTTGGGACGACTAAGGCCATGAAACCAGCTGGTCACGTTGACCAGCTGGGTTAGTGGCAACTTTGTAAAAGACTTTGATAGA
This sequence comes from Nuphar pumila, assembly GCF_984573655.1. Classification (NCBI taxonomy): domain Eukaryota; kingdom Viridiplantae; phylum Streptophyta; class Magnoliopsida; order Nymphaeales; family Nymphaeaceae; genus Nuphar; species Nuphar pumila. The sequence continues at coordinate 47,108,413 of NC_143263.1, read as the reverse complement.
CCCAAATCATTAAAAAGAAGAATTTTAAAATTTTAAATTAATAATGTCATGTCATTAAAGAGTGAAGAGGAGGTCTTGCATGGCTTGGGAGGTTGACCTTCCCTCTTGGGAAGGGCGTGAGACCTTGGAGAGATCCCAAGGGCTCTTCCCAAGAGGGAAGAGCCATCATTGGGTTGAACATTATCCTATTGGATGCATGGGGCGGCAGCCCCATGGCAATCCTGTAAATACTAGAAAACTAATTCAAATCCCATAACATGAATGGAAGGGCTGGGCGGCGGTGAAAAACCATGTTCCACCCCAACCCTACATCTTGGATGGGGGTTTTCCAACCCTCCATCTCACCGAGCCACACCTCATAACCCTCTTTGAAAAAAACAAGCCCCATTAGGAAGGCCGACTTTTCTAAAATCTCTCTCACACTCTCTCATTCTCTCTCCCAAACTCCTCTCTCCTTCATCTTCCTTCAGCCGTGGGAGAGCCCCATCCTTGATGTGAAGAGCTGCAACTACCCACCTTCGTCCATTTTCAGCTTGAAGGTGAAGACTCAATGTATTTTGCTCAAGGTTTCAGAACATCATGAAACCGATGGAGCAATGCACCCATGCGTGCATGCTCCAAAGGTGGATTACCTGTAGAAGTTGTTTCTCTTCATGTGTTCATCATGGTTTTCATTAACTAAATGGCTGCATGTCTTACAATCGGTTCTCTTCATTTTTTTTTTCAATTGTATCTTTGGTTTTTCATCCCCTATGCATGTAGTTTCTGATTTGATTCCAGCAATGTATGCCTTTATGTCTTTAGTTGCGTTTATGGCATGTTCATGGTCATGACAGCCATGCTGGGGTGCGCTGGACCGAACAATGAGCCTAAGAAAGATAAATCTGCTTCGCCCCATTCACAAAACGGTTCACCTTGGAGAGGGTGGATGATACAACCCTGAGTGACTTGTCGTTACTACGACACATGTTTTGACAGAAGCCGTAGCGCCCTTTGGCCTCCAGTCACTCAGAGTGAGGGAGGTCGAGGTCACCTTTTTAGAACCTCACTACTGCAGTAGTATGGATTGCAATCCTTGCCTATGCGAGTATTTTCTCCCAGCTACGTGCTGCTCGCATGAGGTTTACTCGGTCTGTAGCATCCTCGGTTACCACACTAGAATTTGAATAACAGATGCTGGGTGCATGTCTCACAGAATGCGAGGTTCCTTCGCGTACCCGAAGGAGTAATCAGAAAAACTTAAAGACTAACCAATCACAACTGACTTACTGTAGTTACTACTTTACTTTTTCAGTAGTTCTCTCTTCAGTTACTTGACTTGTTCAGCTGTTACTTTAGTTACTTGTTCAACACTGGTTACAGTTCAGTTACTGCTGAAGTTACTTGCTTTACAGCTACTTCAGTTATGTTACTTGTTTCACTTGTCACGTATGCACTTACCTGACACAGACACATACTCTTGTTAGTTTTGTTCTATTCCTGTTTTCTCTCTTAGATTGATATATATACTGTGGTTGTTTTTTCACCACCTCGTAAGAGGCCTGACCCCGTTTTATGGGGATGTAGGTGACGAACAGGTACAGTGCTGATGCGATGACACACGGTGGAGGCTTGGGGACCCATACTTGAGCTGCAAATCCTGTCCCTTGTGGTTTTGGGTTTTTGAGACTTGGTTGGGATATATTCCCAAATTTTGAGTTTTGTACTATTACATTTTGTAAACTCTAAATTGTTGGGGTGTATACCCTTTTTACGTGTGGTTGTACTTTTGTTTACACTGTTGTTTACTTGTTGCACTCACCTGTGGCCATCCAGGCTCGCGGCTTTGCTGTTTTCCTTACACCTTGTTTTTCGCTGTTTTCTAGTAAAACATTTAAAAAAAAAAATTTCACAGAAAATTCTAAGTTTTTTCCAAAGTCGGGGTTTGGGGCACCACATTTACAATGGAGGGGATCACCCCCATTTATACAAGAAAAGGGAGAATAAAGAAAAGCTCTTGAAGAGCTTTTCTTTAGAGTCGTTGGACTAGGTCCAACAACTCTAATTATAGCAGTTGGACTAGGTCCAACGCAAGTCCAAATGGGATCTTGACTAGATTCTTATTTTTAGTTCCAAATGAACTAGATAATAATAAAGCTAAAAAAGGAAAAAAGAAAAAATAAATATTATATTATTATATTATCATATTATTATATTATTATATATATTATATTTTATATTTTAACACTCTCCTTCAAACTTACAGTACAATGAACGAAAGTTTATTTTAGAGAAAATAATATCTAGGAGCAACGAGAGGTTTGGTGAAGAAGTCCGCTAATTGATATTCTGATGTAACATATGGCAGATCAATGGTTTCATGTAGATACTCCTCTCTGACATAGTGGCAGTCCATCTTAATATGTTTGGTGCACTCATAAAACATTCAGTTGCTAGCAATATAGATTGCACTCTTGTTGTCACAACACATGCGTGGAGCTTGTGTCACTTCAACTCCCATGTCAACTAGCCGACATTTGAGCCAAACTACTTCCATTGTCGTGGTAGCTATAGCTTGATATTCAACTTCGATAGATAAAAGAGATACCTTCTGCTGCTTTTTATACCACCACAAAATCAAAGACTCTCTTAAGAAAACACAAAAACCAGTGGTTGAGTGTCTACTATTGGGATCACATTCTCAGTGAGCGTTAGTATAATCAATTAAATCTAATGAAGATGAAACAAACAAGAAGAGGCCTCATGAAAGAGAAAACTTTATGTATCTAATAATATGCAAAACTACTCCCATATGAACAAAAGTGGGAGCATGCTGAAACTGACTAGTTGTGTGTACAATGTGTACTGTATCAGGTGTAGTAATGAAAAGATAGAAAAGTGCTCCAATAAGCTGCCTGTAAGGAGTGAGATCATTAAAAGGTTCTCTATCATCGATTCTCATTTTGATGTTGACAACTTCTGAAGTATCCACGTTCTTATCATTTATGCTTCCAGACCTGAAAACAATATCAAAAGCATATTTAGATTTTGAGATAATAAATACCCATGAGAGGAATAAGCAACTTCAATTCCTAATAAATATCTTAATAAATCTAAATCAGTCATTTCAAAATGAGTTTTAAGAAGCTTTTTAATATTTTCAACTACCTGTTTGTCGCCTCCAGTGATGATCATGTCATCCACATAGAGAAGAAAAATATTAATCTCTACATCAAAATGCTTAATAAACAAAGCATTGTCAGTCAAACAAGATCGAAAATCAATATCAAGCACAACATAACTAAACCTGTCATACCAGGCTTTTGGTGCATGTTTTAGACAGTAAAGAACTTTTTCTAAGCAAAGAGCTTTATTCTTAGGAATACTAATTCTAGGTGGAGCTTCCATATAAACTTCTTCAACTAAATTTCTATTGAGAAACACATTTTTCACATCCATTTAAAAGATGAGTCATTTTCCAATAGAGGCTAAAGTTATTAAAGTTCTGACAATGGTCATTTGGGCAGCTGGAGCAAAAGTTTCTTCGTAGTCGATACCATATTCTTGGGCATACCCCTTGGCCACTAATCTGACTTTATACCTTTCAAGGGTTCTATCACTCTTGATTTTAACTTTGTAAACCCATCGACAACCTATAGGTTTCTTGCTTAGAGGAACATCTTGAATAGTCCAAGTGTTAGCCTTTTCTAAAGCATCCAATTCTGCCTTCATGACTTTTATCCATTCTAGATGGTTTTTAGCTTGAGTATAGGATGATGGTTCTACATATGACTGCATTAATGCAATAACTGCCTTATATGTGGGTGAAAAAGATTTATAGGGCATAATTTTTTCAAGAGGTCTAGAAATTCTAGATAACCTTCTGGTTTGTGCTTTGGAGTATTTTTCTAATGCACATGGAAGATTGGATTTTCTACGTCTTGAATATTGTAGACTAACATCCCTATGGATTTTTTCTTCATCATCAACATTATGTTCAAAATCAATAGTACTTTGATCATTGTCTAAGTCGTATTCATGATCACACTTATTATATTTTAAAGTTAAATCTATCAAAAAAAATATTTGGTTACTTCCTTGGGCCTTTCAAATTCAAAAAAACTTTCTTTTTCCAAGAAAGATACATTTCTTGATATATATAAATTTTTATTTTGAAAAATAAAATACTATAGCCTTTCTGATTATTTGTATAACCTAAGAAGATACAAAGATTGGCACGGGGGGAGAGTTTATTATTCTTGTTGGTGAAAATGAAACATTTGCATCCAAATACCCTTAATCTAGAGTAATCAGGAGATAAGTTAACAAGTTTCTCAATTGGAGTTATATTTTTCAAAGAAGAAGATGACATTTGATTAATGAGATAGGTAGCAGTTAGGGCAACTTATGCCCCAAAACCTTTTGAAACTTGATTTTCTATTAATAAAGTCCTAGTGATTTTCATAATATGTCAGTGTTTACGTTCGGCCAAGCCATTTTGTTGTGGTGTGTGTGAACAAGATCTTTGATGTGCGATGCCATGTAAATTGAGATAGTCTTTAAATTCTTTGGATATAAATTCTCCCCCTGAATCAGTGCGGAAAATGAAAATATCATTTTAAAATTTATTTTTGGCCATTTTGTGAAATGTTTGAAAGTGTGAAAAAACCTACATAATATTATGCCTAGAAAAGTCATCGACAAAAATTATATAATATGCATATCCACCTTTTGAAATAACCGGTGCAGGACCCCAAACACCTGAATGTATTAACTCAAGCGGTCTACAAGAAACAAAAGTTCTATCATAGAATGGTAATCTTTTCATTTTGCCAAGAATATAATCTTTATAAGTAAAGCTTTCAGAATTATAAATTTTTTCTAAACTTGGAAAATGTTGGATTTTAGACATACGGGAATATCTAAGTCTTTTGGTTCATAAATCCAACTCTAGTTTCTGAACATTATAACAGAAAGCATTTTTGGGTAATTCCAAAAAATTCATATAATAGAGTCCTCTTTCCTCTATGGCATTCTCCAATCAGCTTCCCTAACTGGCGATCCTGTATCCAACATCTGTGAGAAGAGAAGGAGATATTACACCTATAATCAAATATTTGAGAAACAAATAAAAGGTTTAGATTTAGTTTATGAATATATCTAATTTCTGGAATAAAAAAAATTAGATTTATGAAGTTTTTCAAAGATTTCTATTCCTTTTATTTCAAGAGATGTACCATCAACTGTGAAAACTTTTGACACACTTGAGTTATTGTTAAGACATTCAGATAAACTATTGATACTTGGGGTCATATGGAAAGAAGCACCAAAGTCAAGGAGCCAAGAAAAGTTATCGAGATCGAAGAAGGATGAAACAATTGCTCCAGTCGAGGCTTCGGTTGAGAAGGATGCTCCTTTGAGAATAGGTTGAAGGATCTCCATTAATTGAGCCATAGATACAAGTGCATGTTGACCTTTTGATTTTGATCCAATAGATGCAACTTTCTTTTCTTCTCCTTTTTTTAACTTAGTACATTGAGGCCTATAGTGCCCCGACTCATGACAATGGTGGCAAATGACTTTTCTTTTGTCAAAGTCGCCATTTTGTCTACCAAAGTGAGGTGACTTGTAAGTACGTACATAATTTTTTGGTCGAGATACAGCTAGAATGAAATCATCTTTATGTTTTAGAGTATTTTTTCTAAGTCTATTTTCCTCCATAGTCAGTTCCTCTATAATATCAATAATAGGGAGAACCTTTCCACGATGTTAAAGAGCCGATTTGGTCTATTCAAATTCAGGCCTTAAATCATTTATAAACTGATAAAAATATTTCATATCGAGTCACTTTTGTCGAAGCTTGATATCTTCAGAACAATATCATTTTGGCTCAAGAAGAGCCAATTCTTTTCAAAGTTCGGATAACTCATTGTAATATTCTCTAATAGTTTTATCTTTTTGAGTCATCGTTCGAACTTTGTCTTGCAAATTGCACACATGTGCAATATCTTTAAAGGAATATATGTTTCTAAGATATTTTCAAGTTTTGTCAGCATGCTTAAATTTGGCTAAACTAGAGCAATTCTTAATGTCAACGCTATTAATTAGCCATGACATAATTTTGGCGTGCCCTATCCTTCACTCTTTTTCTTTTTTCTTAAAGGTTGCCAATGCTTTATTCTTTTTTCCTTCCATGAGAGGTACTTCATTGTCATTCTCAATTTTTATGAGAACTAGTTTTGGTTTTGAATCGGAACCATCCATTGTTCTCCGCAACCCTTTACCCTAAATGGTGTGCTTCATAATTGAAACCCACATCACATAGTTAGTGTCATTTTTTCTCACTCATCTTTTACAAGGGTGAGAAAAAAGAAAGATAGGTGGAAGAAGAAAAGAAAAAAAAATAAGAGGGGAAGATAGAGAAAAGAGCATAATCACAAATTTGGGTAACCAAACTTTCCCCCAAAACAACTTCCTTCTTTAAAAAAGAGCATTTGAATCACGAAGAAAATGAATCGCCCTTTACTAAGGTGGCATGGAAAACAAGATAGAAATTCTCCAAGATAAAAAAGGCTTCAATGTTTTGATACCATGTTATGAGATGGTGATCTTCCACAAACGTACAAAAGCTTCACAATGGGTGTCTATTAGAGACACTACAAAGCACAACCCATAAAAGGGTATAAATGAAAGACAACAACAACAACAAGAAAATGAAGACTAAAGAAAAGCTCTTCTTTAGAGTAGTTGGATTAGGTCCAACCACTATATATCTAGTCTAATTCCAAATGGAATCTTGACTAGATTCCTATTTCTAGTTCCAAATGAACCAGATAATAATAAAGCTAAAAAAAGAAAAAGAAAAGAATTAAAAATAAATATTATATTATGATTATATATATTACATTTTACATTTTTAGCAGGCATTGCCTTTTTAAGGCTTTTTGTATTGTCTCATCGTGGACTTCTTGCTTGTATGTTCTTTGTGCCTTTGTACTTGTCCATTAGACTTAGTTGATGCTTTTGCATCTTTGGGTTGTAATTCCGCATACTTCATTACACTGCCTGAGAGAGAGAGTTTGGGCTGCATGCTCAGAACAGTTTTCTGTGTTGGAATGGGCAGAAGATTTTGTTAAGCTGGTTCAGTTATTTGCTAAAAGTGCAATTGTCGTGGAAGTTTTGGATGGGAGACTACAATCTGATTACGTTTCAGTAACGTATAGAGGTTATGATCCGGTATCGTTTGCTGTGTATGACCAAGAGAGATTCCTATTTATTGGTGGCATGAAAAGACAAAAAATTCTAATCTAATTGAAGGTGATAGATGCAATGCCTTCTCAGAAATTCAGGGCGATCAACACGTTTTGCTAGTCTCCAACAACTCACGCTGGTGTAACATCATCTCTGCTGCTTGTGAAGGGCAATCCCCATCAACGTCAGCCTTTACTTTGGCTCGTGAATTTCAGATTGAAAGGGTGCTTTGCAAAGGGCCGTTGCTGGCCAAGGGTCACGGTCTTTTCTTGCTGTGTTATTGTAATAATCTTATTTGGAAGGACAAACCACCGGATTGGCTACCCTTTATGGGTGATCACATGTAATTGAGGTATCTTTATTAATAGAAATCAGGGGTAACACCCCAGCGTCCTTTAAAAAAAAAAGTATAGCACATCTTGTCCTTTTGTAGAATTTGCAATAATAGTTCAAAAGGAATCCTTGATGGGCATTTGGATGATATGTAAGAACATATTTATGGAGACCAGGTTTACGGATTGGATGACAGGCAATTAAGTAGTTGCTAACCTGTCTTCTTAATATTCTTGTTTGGATGATAGCTAACCTGTTTTGTGATCTTTTCACACAATCTTATAAAAAAATATTGTTTGAATAATCACATAAGTTTTTTTATGCAATTGAACATATTCTCTTTGTCCCTCTCCCCTAATCACTCATTATTTGCAAAAAATAAAAAGGTATAAATTCAAGATTTCTAAAAAGAAATCCACCACCACAAGATTACTACATAGGCGTTCCATCAATCTGAGGTTGGAAATTGGTGTGTATGTATTGACAACATCTGGGCTAACCTATGTTAAGATATATATAACATCATATTGTATTTGTTATATATATACCTAAGTATGCTTAGGTATACATTGGTATTTCTTTTTGTATTATTTCTCTTGTACTGAAGGTATACTTTTGGTATACCTATTGGTTTTTGTCCTTAGTAGTGTAAGTAGACTTAATAGGGGTAGAATAGGTATTTCTCATTTGTGTATGTATTTTTCAGTCATTATTTAAATGACTGATTTTTGTATTTTTATTTTTTACTTTGTTTTTATAATTTTCTTTGTTTTGGGTCAAATTAGGTTGACCAAAACTAGCCTATAGGATTGTGCCTAACGGCCAGTTGGAGGAGGTCCAACTAGCCGTTAGGCTAGTCTCTCAACCTCTTGTATATATAAGAGTGTGTGTGTCTAAGTGAAAGATGAGAGAGGATGGATGTATATTAAGTGTGTGCATGAGTGTTTTAGTGAGTTTTTTTGTTTTTGTTTTTGTTTTTTTATATCAATAAAATATTTATTTTTTTAATATTTTTTATCTTTTGTATTTGCATGGCTTATTGTTTCTAGCCAAATGCATCTTTATAATGCATTTGGATATAATCTATGCTGTTATTTTTAAGTTTCTTGTATCTCGGGTCCAGTGCCATTTCATGATATAGTATTAGAGCCAAGAAAAACTTTCTTGGTATTTTTTTTGTATTTTTTTATTCTTTGGTTCGAGTTCGTGTTTCATGAAGGAATAGTGATGGATGTATGGCTTGGATTCAAGGGATATCTTGATCCGGTATGTATATCTTAAATCTTTATGGTTATTTTGCTTGAGTTGTCTATGTCATAAAATGTGCATGAGAAAGTACTCATTTTTCCTATATTTGAAAATTTGTTTGTTATCTTTAAGGCTCCTTTTTGAAATTCCTTGTTTTATGCTTGTTAATTAGCAAATGATTGAACTCTTTGAACTCTTGTTGGTATCTGGGGTTATTTTTTAAACCTTTAAATGTTTTTCAAACTTATTTAAAAATATAATTGATCAACGTATGTCTATTTTTTGAACTCTTGCATTCACAATTGTGCTAATTTAAAAATATATTAAATATTTTAAGGTTTATAATATTTTTGTTCATGAGATGATATTTATACATTTATGTGCTTCTATGAGATCCTTTTTGAATCTTAAGTTTTTGAACTCTTTATTTAATGTGTATGTGTGTGATCTAGTATTCTTGAGCATGTGTTTTCTTATTACTTTTATGGCACTTAGATGCTTTATTCGAGTATCGTGTAGATATAAATGTCAAAGCATGTCTTCTTTGTGTATGGCTTCAAATTCATGAGGGTTGTGATCTCTTGTTGAGGGGCTTGAGTCTAATCCTTGTGAGCATGAGTTAGAAACTTGTGGATTTTGTGTGGATGCATACTCTTAAATTATCTTTTTGTATATGTAAGAGGATATTTTCATGTGTGAGCACTTTATAATACTTAGTCATATCATGAGATTTTGATATATTTTCTTCATACATGACATGTTTTCTTATGAAAGATCATACTCTTGACTTGGTTAGATTTGTAATACATGCTCTTGTATTGAGTATTGGGCATGCTTGCTTGTATCTTAATCATGCACTAGATCTATGGATCATACTGTGATATCTGTGTACTTTGAATATTATAATATGTTTCTCTTCATGCATACTTTGTGCATTTGTGAGAATTAATAAACTCAATAAGTATGGCCTTCTTTGTGTCCTTGGTGGCTCATTTGTGCATTCTTGTGCTTTTATTCGTGACTTGAGTGCTTTCGCTTCCCTTGTGCGGCTTGTGTGTTTTGCCCTAGTGACATTGTGATTATTTCACCATTGGCTCTTTCCCTTGTGAATTGTTCTTTTATTGCATTCCTTATAAGGCTTTATGTCTTTTAAAATTTTGATGCATATTATTGTGAGATTTATGGATGTCTTATATGTAGCCTCTCATGAGGTTTTTAGTGACTTGCTTGCATCTTGTTTTGAATATTATTGCACCATATTTCATTCAAGGTTTCAAACTCCCATTGTTAGATTTGATTTGAAATTTGCTTCTTCAAATTAATTCTTGTTCATAACCTCCTTTTGGAATGTGATTTCCAAAGTTTTTTTGTGGCTTTGGTTTAATCCATCACAATATTTTCTTTGATTCATCACATCTTTCTTTTGGCTTTGGGGGGTGTGAGTTGTGTGCACCTCGTTGTTGTAGAGCTAGAGATGTTTGTTGATTGGGGGTGAGTTGTATGCAGCTCATTCTTTTGTCAATTTATGAGTATAGTATTAGCACTCGCTTTAGCTCTAATTGATAGTTGTTTGATCTCTGATTTTGTGAGTGTACTGTATAACTCATTTGCTTATTTGACCATTGTTATTTTGTTGAATGCTGGTATTGATATTTATTTGTAATGGCTAAACTGTTATTTTCTTATGACCATGTTAATTTCTATAAAGTAAATCTTATAATATTACAAAATTAATTATTGCCATGGTTTAAATATTATTTTCAAAAATTAACTTTTTTGTTGACATTAGTTTGTTTTCGTTACAACATTTCTACCTCTTGTTTTCCACTCTCTTGTTTGAGTTACTTTTTTTCCTTGGACAAGGGATTTTGTTTATCAATTTTACAATCATGTGTGTGATGAGTTATGTGAACCCGACATAGCTTATTGTGTTGTTTATAATTTTACAACCATTTGTGAGGTGAGGTGAGGTGTGTACACCTCTTGTGGTTGCAACTGATATTTATTGTCAGTTTAGATAGCGAGTATCACTAGTGCATGATCATTGGTATAGTTGTTGCTAGCATTTGCTTCTGATTTCTTATCCTATGTGTTGATACACTCAGATTTTGAGATTGTTTAGTTTGAGGGAGATTATTGAGTTGGAGGTCAACAAGGGGATTACTTGTGGTGACCAAATTATTGTTGGATTTTGCAAATATCATGTCACTTTTTATGATGTTAAAAATTATTGTATGTCTTCATTTATTTTCTAATCTTTTTTGCTGCCCTTTTGCCCTTATATGGGGAAATGGTTATTTTTTAATGCTTCATTAGCATGCTTATGCATTATAATATGCCTTGACTGCATAGGTTGAATGTATTTATTGATATTGTTATTGTTGTTGAAATTTATATTATTGTGATCATTTTGTGCCTTTACATCTTTTTGAGACATTGATGTATTGCTCTTACACATATGTTGTTTTCTTATTGGCAATCTGATATAGTTGTTGATCATTTATATCTTTGTATGAAATGTCTATCTAAGTCATCGATATATTGTATGAGCATGTTTGCCCCTCAACAGTCTATATCAAGGTTGTAAGTATTGTATCGTTACCCGTATTGGCTGGGCCTAAAGTAACACCGTATCGTATTGCAAACGTATCATAAATTTTTAATAATTTTTTTTCAAAAAATCAAGAAAAAAATAAAAATTTTAAAAAAATCATCACATGAAACAATGATGTATTGCATGAAATACAACCATAAAATCACATATGAAGCATTTATGTCTCCATGAGCTACTATGAATGGCATGCATTTCTCATAAGAAAAATGTAAAATGTGACATAATAAACAACACTACGCTAACAAGTCATAAGATCCATAACAGTGTATGTTTACATAAACAAACACAAAATCCCCAAGTGTTTCTCAATACTTAAAAATTTTACATAACCATTTTTTTTTAAGTTCAAACAAAAATGAAGACTTCTTCTTCTTCTTGCAAGAAATCAAGCCCCAAATTACTCTCAAGTTCTTTAGGAGTGAACACAAACTCACCTTAAGGAGTCTTATTATATATTTTAAAAAAGAAAAGAGAAGAAAAAGAATTGAGTGAAACATAAAATGCACTAATTGTGTATCATAATATACACCCTATGTCAGGGTGTATCGTAATACACACCCGTATTTCGATACGGGTGTGTATCATATCAATTGGGCCCAAAGTAACAATACTTACAACACTGGTTTATAATGATAGGTGATTATATTTTTAGTCTATGATAATTTAGTACTTTGTTTCTACCTTTGGTGATATGTTGATATGGATGCTTGACTTATTGGATTAGCGTATCTCTTAATTATTTTCAAAATATTTTGAATTAAGTTTTCTAGTGATTTTTTCATTAATATTCATGATTTAAATTATTGTTGCTAACTCTTTTGAAATATTTCTAAAATAGTTTTTCTCATGATTCATTGTGATTTAAGTGATTATTGTATCTTTTATCTTCTTGTGTTTTTTGTGTGTTTGAACATCCTTTCTCCATATATATATATATATATATTATAATTATTTATTTTTTCTATATATGTATATACATTGTATTATAATCCCTTTGTTATAGTTGTTGCTCTGTGTTGCTTCCTCATTATTAACTAAAGGAAGTCGTGGATTCAGACAAAGCTCCGTGGAGATTTTAAGATTAGAGTGCTTGGAATTCTAATGATGATTTAAGTTTGAAGAAGCCTTGGAACGTAATCTCATCTTGAAGATTATTTATGGAGGCATTTGAAGATCTATCTTTGTATTGTGCTTTGCAAACTTTTGGTAATCCACCGTAAGTTTGAAGGGGTGTTACGTATAAGTATACTTATTGGTATTTCTTTTTGTATTCTTATTCTTTTGTACTCTTTTTCTTGTACTTAAGGCTTCATGACATTTCATGACAAACCAATCTTTAAGCATTTGTTGATTAGACAAGATTGTGTATTGTTTAGAAGGAACAAAATTGACTATGCTAATCCATTGTCCTTGCCTTCATTTGGTGCCCCTTTTCCTCCATAATCAAGTGAACCCAACAATTCTGACTAACACGACATAGCTAGATAGAGACCAAAAAATGACAAACCCAATCAACATTCCAACACTCTTAGTGGTTAAAACCAAAACAAACACTAAATGTTCGAAAACATTACAAAACAATGCAAAATTACACATCGTAAATCCATTTTTCCTTCTCCTTTCTAATTGAAAATCAATCAAACACCAAATTTTTTAACAACAAATTGCAACAGTAACAGACCAACATAAGTTTTAAACCCAACCAGTTATGAGAACACCCATTTATTGACAAACCTTACTTCTAAACTCCAGTTATCCATGATACCCAATTGAGGAAATGGTTCATTACACATTAAAAACCAAAGAAAAACACAACATATAGCTAAAAATTCAATCATAACGATGTCATCCTTCTACATATACATTCATGGAACCAAGATAGAGAGAAAGAGAGAGCAATGGCACGGGCTTGGCTTCAAGTTTTGTGATCTCGACCATCTTTTTTCCAGTAAGATGAACATGCACTCATGCATGCACACATTCAAGTTCTCGCACACACACACAAACACAAAAAAAATGGCCGTAAAAAGGGGTCAACTCTTTTTTCCGGTCACATAACCCTATTTTGGTCTGCTATGGAATGAACTTTCCATTTGATGATGGAGTCGATTTCGTGATGTTAAGTTCAACAACCCTGCCCTTTCCTTTTTTTCGGCAAAACAAATCTACTAATTCTTTGATTCTATTTAATCAAGTTAGCAGGAGGGAATAACAACTAAGAAATAGAACAACGAAGCCAAAAATCCTAATTGATATAGAGAAAGGAAGAGGGACAACATAATCACAACCAATGAAGAGCCTATTGGCAAAACCAAAGGAATAGAGAAAGAGATACAAACAGAATCGCACACAAAAGAGAGAGAGAGAGAGAGAGAGAGAGAGAGAGAGAGAGAGAGAGAGAGAGAGAGAACAATAATGGTTATTCATAGGGATGCAACTGGGTCGGGTTCCGTTTGGGTCTATCAGACTCGACCTAATTCGGGTTTGGGTATGGCTAAATGTTATGGACCCATATAGATAAACGAGTTTGGCTATATATTGGATCAAATATTTAATAGACCCATTTTGATTTGGGGTGGGTTCGGGGTTAGGTATGCTAAAAAAGTAGACTCATATGGGTTAAAGCATAAAGTTCATAAATTTTTCAAAATTTCTAAATAGATAAAAGAGGAATTTGTGTAAATTATTCTGGTACTTAACTTTGATTAAATATTATTTTTTGGCAAATTAATTAACTAATATTAGTCGATTATTTAGCGATTGATTATTGTTAGTATTTTAATATTTATTTAAGTTATTTAATATTTACCGTCCAATAGCTTTCAATGAAAAAGTTGCAAAGATCTTTTCACACTTCATAGTCGATTCCTTTGGAAGGATGTCATTTTGTTTTGATGCAGTTTTGAAACATCTTGTAATGCTTGTAGTATGTTTTTCACACCCTTTTGTATGATAGTTGAAGTTGTTTATCCATGACAACACGATGATCAACTATATTCTCGTCTAAAGTAAACTCTGTCTGCACTAAATTATTAAAAAAAATATACTAACATTTTTTTTATGGATTAATCTATTTATCAAAATATAGTTAGGCAATATACTTACAAAAATTGTCTCATGCAACAATGTCTTCTCATCCTCTAAGACCTTTATCTATGAGTGGTGAGTGAGTCTGACCTTCTCCTTAACGATGCACGTAAACCTCATAGAGAACTGTGAGGCACCCTTGCCCACGACTCCACATGACCCTGACTTGACAGTTGCTGAAGTCTTTCCTTGCTTGAATGGATTTAGGTAGGCTACACATTTGTTATTCCTACATTTGCAATGGAAAGAACTTGCAGCTGCTAATTTGTATTTACTTACAAATATTAATACCAATGACATCTATAAAATCTTAATTGTACTAAAAAATATTGAATTGACATTTACCTGAGGTCACTGTGGATGACTTTGGAGTTATAGTGGACTATGGTGTTGGGGTGGTTCATCTTTCTCCAATGAAGTATCACCTAAGTGTGATCTATCTTTAATCTCATTGGGTGGTAAAGCGATCTTGAAAAAGAAAAAACACACACGTCCTCGTCATGTAGATGACGATATCTGTTAATTTTATATAAACAAAATTATATCAGACTACAATATATAGAATTAAATTATACAAGAATATTCACTATCATACAAGAACAATATTAAATTTGATATTGTACTGGTTATATTGCACACAATTACACAAAGCAATAACACATGCACTTACATTATGATGTTAGATACTTTGTGAACATTTTAATAGGTAGATATTCAACAACACTTATATCAAATTTTGGGTCTAGCCATGAGTCTACCAACCAATTAGAGGGTTGATCATGCATATATTTTGCATTTTATTCATCTTTATTTATGCATGATCCATGATAAAATCACATTAAAAATCCATCTTTGTCATTGTTTTCGAGTATTTACTTCGGAATCGAATTTTTGAGAAAAATCACAATTTTCAATTCGGCCTTGCGCTTTTTAGTATTTTTATTAGTTTTAGAATTTTCTTAATTATAATTTAGTTAGAGTAGGACTTAATTATTTTGAATGAGTTTTAGAAAAACAACCCTTTGAAAAACATGTTTTTCAGAAAGAAATCCTGTTTTGGAAATTGAGAAAAATTATCACTCTTTTTAAAATTTCAAATTTTAACCTAATTAGGGATTATAAATAATGGTTTTGAGGGATGGAAAAATGTTTTTTTCAGCAACCTCAAGCTCCCTTTGCTCCCACCCTCCCTTCTCTCTCTCCCTTGTTTTCGATCCTTGACGATTTCTCCCCTCTCTTTTTCTTCTTCTTTTTCTCTTCTCTTCGCATCCAATATATCATCGACAATCATTCTTTTCATCGGAAAGGCGTGTGTTCAGTTGGAATTAGCCACCTTCTCTTCTCATCCAATCTGTCGGATGTGATACATGATAGTTTGCTTCTTTCTCCCTCGTTTCACGTAGATCTTGTTTTGCATCACATAAAGCATAGCATCACATGTAGTTTTTTTAGATCTTCATATCATTTGCATATTTAGATTAGTTTAGTTTAGTTTTCTTGCATCTAAAAAAAAAGAAAGCAAAAATATATTTTGTTTTGATATAGTGTAACAGTTTCTTGATTTATGAATAAAAAAATCTTGATTTAAGTAGATCGTGGTTTAATATAGATTTTATATTTGGTTTTTGTTTCTTTTGATTAGTTCTTGATTAGGTTTAGGTTAGATCTAGTTTAGAATAATGTGTTTCATGTTTTGTTTATTTTGATGTTCTTTAGATCAATTAAATAACATTTTTCTTTATTAGCCGATGTGTCTACTTTTATTAAATTATCGTTCTTTGTTAGAATAGCTTAGATCAAAGTTAGTCATTTTCTTTTGTCAGTAAATAGTTAGTTTTAGTTTACTTCCAAAAAAATTCCTTTTCATTAATAAGATTAGAATTAGTCATTTTTATTCTATTAGCATTTTTAGTTTGTTGATTTTCATTTAGCCGATTTTTGTTAGTTATTTAGTTTTAGTTTCAATTCATGTTGAATTTCATTTTCCCAACAATTAGATTAGGATTATTCTTTTTCCAACAGTTAGATTATTTTATCTTGCATATAATTTAATAAGTAGTTTTACTTGATTCGGGTCAGCCGATTAGCATAGTTTATTAGTTAATTTTCCTGATTTAATTGTTGTTAATTTTTATTAATTTGTTGATATTAGAATAAATTAATTAGTTAAGTAGTTTGTCATGTTCAGCTGATTGCGTTTTTGATCTTTTGGTGTAGTCAATTTATTGATTTTTTTATTTAGTTAATCATAGTTTGTTAGAAACTAGTTGTTAATTGTTAGTTAGGTTGTTTTGCCATTTTGTCTTTTAGTGCTTTAGGTTGTTACAAGTTTATTCATAGTTAGTTTATGTTATTAGTTTAGTTCATGTTAATTCATGCATGTTTTTGTGATTTTTCTTCATATTTACCTTTGATTTTCTTGTAGATTTCTTTTTTTGCTTTGTGTTTTGTTTTTGTGTTTTGTAGGGAAGTGGTTGGAACGTGCAATGAGCCCCTTTTCGTGCCCTCAAAAGTACCCTCAGGGAGCCTTGAGAGAGCAAAAGAAAAAAGCTTAACTAAGAACAAAAGGAGGGAAGGACAAGGATAAGCAAATCAATTCAAGAAGGGACTAAAAGCCGCAAGCACTGAAGATCATTTTCTTTTATTTTTAGATTAAGAGTTTATTTCTTTCATTTATTTAATTCATTTAGGTTTATAATAAGGCTATTTGATTATTTGTTTAAGCTCTCTGCATGGAAAACACTCTCTTGTTTATTTAGTTAATTAATCTTTTATTTTTCAAGGCAATAAAGTGTAGTTTAGATTGTGTATTTGAATACAAAGTATTTTCTGTTCCTTGAGATCGACCCAGACTCCACCACTCGTGCGAGCCGGTTTTTATATTTTTGGTGTCTGACTTTCACTTGATTTTGATTAAAAATATTGTTTTAAAAAGGGTTTTCTAACCCGTACATAAATTTTTTGCACCGTTGTCGAAAAATGACAATTAGTACAAGTATTTACTTTATTGCCAATGTTTGTTCACGTTTTGATAGGTTGCTAGTTTCTTTTTTGTTCTTTACTTATGACTGTCTAATTTCTTTTTACTTGTTCATTAATTAAGACTGTTTAGTTTCTTTTCTACATTTAGGTTTAGAACCACGTTGTTTGCAAACCCTAGATACCAGCTTACCTTTCTTGCATGGCCTACCTTTTAGAATAACCTTAGAGCTGGCTGTGCACGATTGGTACCTTGCTAATAGCTTATTTTTTTTGCATAATCTCTCTTTGGGTGCAAGTGTGTGATGCTTGTTTACTGTTTTCTAGTTATTTTTCTTTTACCTGCTTTGTGGTTTGCTATGGTTTGGCCGCACTGCGCATTAGTTAGATAGAAAACCAGTGTCTTAAGACGGTTGCTACACCGGTCTACCCTGAGGTGCATGCAAGGGCGACACTCTCTTGACCCCGAGCTTGCAAAGATAGTCGAGGACCCCGAGTCCCTTATTAGAAGAGCCCATTAATCAGGCCCCATGGCTCAAGATCAATAGTTGACCCATTCTTTTAGTGAGTACTTCACTCTCAATGCTTACACTCTGACCTCCTGCATCGCGAGACCCATTGTAGGAGCATCACAGCTCGAGATAAAGGCCATCATAATCCAGATGCTTTCATCTTTCTATGGCCTGAACAACAAAGACCCCTATCATCATCTTGATGAGTTTCTCGAGATCTGCTCTACAGTGCGGATCAATAATTTTGGGGATGACACATTGAGGTTGACGTTGTTCCCATTCTCCCTCAAGGACAAAACCAAGCATTGGCTGAAGACCCTCAATACTATTCAGATTGCCACTTAGGAATACATGCAGCGTGAGTTCCTCAAGAAGTATTTCCCTATTGGTAAGACAAAGCAGTTCTGTAAAGCCATTACCAGTTTCTCTCAGATTGAGGGAGAACAGTTCCATAAGACCTATTTGAGGATGAAAGATCTTCTCCGAAAGTGCCCCACCACTAGGTTCCCTATTAGCAACTGGTGCAATACTTTTACGATGGCCTGACCGAGACGGGCAGACAAATGATTGACTCTTCATGTAGGGGCACATTCATGCTCAAGAGCGAGGATGAGGCATGAACAATATTTGATACGTTGAGCGAAAATGGTATGCACTATGCCATGTCCTCGCAGCTTGATAGGACCCCACTTGTTCCTAGTGGTCCTAAGAAGGAAGGGATTTATGAAGTTAGGTACGAACATGATCTGCAAATCAAAGTGGATTAGTTGATCAAGAAAGTTGATCAATTATTGGTCAACCCAGTTTCACTAAATCTAGTAAAAAAAGTGTGCGAGCTATGCGTTAGCCCTACACACTTTGTTTACGAGTGTCCAACAACACCACTATATCTTGAATTCATTTAGGAGCAAGTGAATGCTACCCAAGGTTTCGTCAGACCGGTGCACAACCTTTATGCACCTACCTATAACTCGGGATGGCAAAATCATCCCAACTTCACATAGAGAAATCCACAAGAGCCACCCCACATGCCTTTCTAGACACAACACAGACAGGGTAACCTTCCACAAGGTTACCCACGTCCCACATTTCTACAGGCCCATCACCAGCTTAGTTTGTCTTCTCTTCATGAGCCCATGTCGAGCCCATCTTTTTAGGAGACGCTGCTTGAGGCCTTTTCTGACATTAAGGCCAACCTCAGTTCCCACACGCAGTCGATAGCGAAGTTAAAGACTTAGATGAGACAGTTGGTTGAGGTCTTGAGCAGGTGAAGTGAAGAAAGCCTATCTAGTTAGTCTGTTGTCAACCCGAGGGGTAAAGAACCTATGCATCACAACCTACGCCTCACAAAGTCCCACCAAGAGCAGGCCAACTCTGTTATGACCTTTTAGCGTGGGAAAGCATTCCACCCTACTCAAGAGTCGACTGGCGAGCCCACTGCCTCACCTATTGACCAGTAGATCTTCTCCACCAGGCCCAAGGAAAATGGGCAGGGCCCACAGTCTGTGCCTTCTTCATATATCCCTCAAGCCTTTTTTCTCAGGCCTTAGAAAAATTGATTGATTTAAGCAAGCAAGGGGAGCGCATGCATGAGATGCTTGAAAAATTCAAGCAGGTTCACATAAACATCCCCTCTTTGATGTCATCCAACAAGTGTCTGCCTATGCAAAGTTCCTCAAAGAACTTTGCACGTAGAAGAAAAAATCAAGGTCGTTGCCTAAGACGATCTTCTTGACTGAGCAGGTGAGCTCCGTGTTTTAGCACCAAGCCCCACCCAGGCTCAAGGATCTTGGGGGCACCGATCATCTCTTGTATCATAGGAAACATGACCATCGAGCGTGCATTGCTCAATCTTGAGGCCAACATGAACATTTTGCTGGGTTTCCTATATGACACTTTTGGGATTGGGCATCTAAAGCCCACGACTACTGTCTTGCAGTTGGCTGACAGGTCTACCAAGCATCTGCGAGGAATCTTAGAAGATGTGTTAGTCAAGGTCGAGGATTTTTACTTTCCTATCGATTTTCTTATTCTGGACATGGAGGGCACTGATATCACTCACCATATCCTTATTATTCCGGGCAAACCATTTTTGGCCACTACCCATGCTCGTATTGATTGTCATACTAGGGAGATGGAGGTTTCTTTTGGCAACAAGCATTTGAGCTTGCATATCTTTGATGTTGCCAAGAGAGTGACATGACATGATGATTGTTTTCAGATGATAGACGCCAAAGGGAAGCAATCTGATCCACAGTTGGATGCATATCTTCCTGGCCGTTCAGTTTATGACTCACCATCATTTGAGAGTAGTCTCCACGTGGAGACTATGCTCCTTCATCCCAAGTTTCAGAATTATCGTAGGATACTTAGGGGTAGAGTTGGAGGAAATATAGTGCACAGTGTCACAGATGACACTCTTTTCCTCAGAGCCCCTGATTGAGCATGACTTTACGTCCATTGATCTCATGGACAATGAAGGGTCTCTAGAGATCCGTCTGGCTGAGGACGTAAAACCTAGCGCTTTATGGGAGGCAACCCATATTTGTGATGTACTATCACTACAACAAAGCAGTAGATTAGCGACGACCACATTCCGTCGCTAATCCGTCACGAATCCGTCGCTAACATGGTTAGCGACGGATTAGCGACAACGAGGCGACAGTATGCTTACGTCGTGAATATTTCGACGCTAACTGGCGACGACATTATTTCGTCGCCAGGTCCGTCGCTAATTGCGACGGAATAACGAGCGCTATATTCCGTTGCCAATCCGTCGGTACTAAACGACGACCACGGCTTGGCGACGGATTTACTTCCGTCGCTATGCCATCGCTAGATTAATATGAATAGCGACGGATGGTTCCGTCGCTAATCCGTCGCAAACACGAAAAAAAATTTAAAAAAATTTATTTGAAAATTAAATACCGAGCAATTTTTATTTTCTGTACAATTTATATTTCCTGTAAATAAAAAACAAACCACACAAAAAATTTCATATAACAAGAATCTACAACAATTAATCGTTCCACCTTAAAATTAAGAAGTTTAATTATTTACAATTCAACAATTACAATTAGGAAACATAAAAAAATAGAACTTCTTCAACACAGTCCTCTAATCATCGCCAAGATTTTGTGCGTCTTCTTGTTCATTGTCTTTATCTGTCCCTTCAGCTCCACTACGCTGATTATCGCTAGCAGCCTACACAAGAAAAGAACAGTCAGTATTGATAAACAAAATATAATGAAATAAATTACACACTATATGTGATTCTATCATGTGCTCATGTGTGATCTAAGGCAATTAAAAAACTCTATATGTGATTCTATCATGCTCATATGTGCTCTAAGGCAGACAAAAAGTTATATATATATATATATATATATATATATATATATATATATATATATATATATATATATATATATATATATATATATATATATGTGATTCTATCATGCTCATATGTGTGCTAAGGCAATCAAAAAATTGAATATATGATTATAGCATGTTCATATGTGTTCTAAGGCATCTAGAAAAACTCTATATGTGATTCTACCATGCTCAGATGTGCTTTAAGGCAGGCAAAAAACTATATATGTGATTCGATCATGCTCGTATGTGTGCTAAGGCAGTCAAAAAATTGAATATGTGAATATAGCATGCTCATATGTGCTCTAAGGCAGGCAAAGCAAAAAAATTTATATGTGATTCTATCATAAATGATATATAGCATGTTCATATGTGTTCTAAGGCAGTAAAAAAATTCTATATGTTATTATAGCATGCTCATATGTGTGCTAAGGCAGTCAAAAAACTGAATATGTGATTATAATATGCTCATATGTGTTCTTAGGCAGTAAAAAAACTGAATATGTGATTATAGCATGCTCATATGTGTTCTAATGCAGTAAAAAAAACTTTATATGTGATTCTATCATGCTCATATGTGTTCTTAGGCAGGCAAAAAAACTTTATATGTGATTATAGCATGCTCATATGTGCTCTAATGCAATAAAAAAACTCTATATGTTATTATAGCATGCTCATATGTGCTCTAAGGCAGTCAAAAAACTGAATATGTGATTATAACATGCTCATATGTGTTCTTAGGCAGTCAAAAAACTGAATATGTGATTATAGCATGCTCATATGTGTTCTAATGCAGTAAAAAAAACTTTATATGTGATTCTATCATGCTCATATTTGATCTAAGGCAGACAAAAAAACTTTATATGTGATTATAGCATGCTCATATGTGCTGTAATGCAATAAAAAAACTCTATATGTTATTATAGCATGCTCATATGTGCTCTAAGGCAGTCAAAAAACTGAATATGTGATTATAACATGCTCATATGTGTTCTTAGGCAGTCAAAAAACTGAATATGTGATTATAGCATGCTCATATGTGTTCTAATGCAGTAAAAAAAACTTTATATGTTATTATCGCATGCTCATATTTGATCTAAGGCAGACAAAAAAACTTTATATGTGATTATAGCATGCTCATATGTGCTGTAATGCAATAAAAAAACTCTATATGTTATTATAGCATGCTCATATGTGCTCTAAGGCAGTCAAAAAACTGAATATGTGATTATAACATGCTCATATGTGTTCTTAGGCAGTCAAAAAACTGAATATGTGATTATAGCATGCTCATATGTGTTCTAATGCAGTCAAAAAAACTTTATATGTGATTCTATCATGCTCATATGTGTTCTTAGGCAGGCAAAAAAACTTTATATGTGATTATAGCATGCTCATATGTGCTCTAATGCAATAAAAAAACTCTATATGTTATTATCGCATGCTCATATGTGCTCTAAGGCAGTCAAAAAACTGAATATGTGATTATAACATGCTCATATGTGTTCTTAGGCAGGCAAAAAGTTATATATGTGATTCGATTATGCTCATATGTGTTCTAAGGTAGACAAAAAACTGAATATGTGATTATACCTGAGAGGGACCTGGAATCGAAGATCCCCTATCCTGAACAGCGGCCTTGATCTCATTTCAGAGAAAGGGGGCGACGGTGTATTGGAAGTAGTTATTCAGTGATTCATTAATGATATGACGTACATCATCACCGGAAAGAATAGTCGGCTTCTTGGAGCTTATGTCGGCGCAAGAAGTCGGTGAGCCGTAACTGGAAGAACCAATAACTGGTGAAGTGTTCATATTACTCCCAAACCCGAACACGCGACCTTTTTTGGGTTCACCTGCTGCAGTCACCCATGCTGTAGGATCAAATGATGGATGCTGAGTAGCGTCATCGCCATATCGCTCTACCATCTATTGCTCATATGCCTCCTACAAAATAATGTTTAAAGTATTCATTAATAATTAATGATAACATTATGATAACTTGCATATATATTGCAATGATTATTAATAGAATTAATACATACCGTTGTCGTTCTCGCCTTCTCTGATACGAAGACTCCCGTGGTCTTCCGTTTATGTGTTTCTACAAACACATCCTTATATGGTACACTGCCTCCTTTTTCTGCTTCCTACGAAGTTAAATGACAAAAGATTTAGTACACAAGTTTGCAACAATACTTATAAAATTAATATTATATATTGATGAGTTACCATTTTCTTTAGGTGGCTCCCAAATGTCTTAGATCCACCTGTGTGTAGATGGGCTTCGGGCATCTTCGATCGATTTTGTGCAACCTTCGCAGAGCGATTTCTAAATGCATCTCCCGCCCACTTATCGCACATTTCATCCCAGTAATCTCTCCTGATAGTAATAGGACCATGGCCCTTCCACAGTAATGGATCATCTACTACGCCAGATGCTTTTTTTGCTGCAGTCTTCATAGTGTGCAGCATGTCTGCAAATCGATTGGCAACCACCTTCTGCCACACCTTCCTTGCATCATTTTCTTCCACCGTAGTTGCGAAGCGATTCGAAGCCTACAAATATTTTCAGAAAGTTAGTAGACATTGCTTAAATAAATTAAATATGAAACACATTAACTATGATGAACAACTGTATACCATGAATGAGGACCACAATCTGTCTAACACCTCCTTTGGGTACTCTTTCCATTGAGCAACTGGTCCTGGTAGATGTTGAAGAAGTGAATTCCTAATCTCCCGTACTACTTCTTGTGGCTCAAACCTCGTGCTGCACATGAATTGTTACACAGTAAATATCAATATAAAATATTTAAAAGATATGCAATAATTGAAAACAAAATACTTACGGTCGATTATCGATATACACTATTCGAATGAGTCTTCCTGTGTCAGCCTGAGAAGACCCTGTTTCCTGTGTTGGCTGTTGACTTGTGTGATCAACTGGTGTAGGTGAGTCGTGTACAGGCGCAACATCATCTGTAAAAAAATACATTAGAACTTCTCAGAATGCGCATTTGAACTAATCAAGCATCCAATTAGTTATATGATATACCTATCACAGGAGCCCGTGAAGATGAAGGCTGAGCCTGGCTACTACTGGATGAGCGACCACTATAACCTCCACAAACCATATTCTAACAAATAACATATGTCATACAATACATTCAAATAATTCACATCAAGTATTACAATGCATTCAAGTCATTCACATCAAGCATTGCAATGCATTCAAATAATTCAAATCATTCACATCAAGTATTGCACTAATTCAAATCATTCGTTGCATAAATTATAATACATTCAGATAATTGAAATCATTCACATCAAGTATTACAATGCATTCGAATCATTCATATCAAGTATTACAATACATTCAAATAAATTTTTTAATCATTCACACCAAGTATTGCAATACAACTCACATCAAGTATTACAATGCATTTAAATAGAGGTTTGTAGTATAAGATTTTGCTCACTAGCTTGAGAATTCTTCCTCGTCACTAGTTTGACTTTCTTCTTCTTCTTCTTCTTCTTCTTCTTCTTCTTCTTCTTGTTCATTGTTTGCCCATCCACTTGGTACATCATTTGGATCATATTCCTCTATGAATGTTTCATCGGCCAATGGAGATATGACATGCATATCATGCGCAACATCGTGACCATAAGCGAAGTCATAGACATCATCTGATTGATAGTAATCACTGTCTTCAGCTAACTCATCTTCCTGTAACTGATCATACTCGGGGTATAGTTTGGATTTCACCTTGCAAACTGCCCACCATTCATTTCTATCTGACTTTTTTATACTCGGATATGAAGTATAATAAACTTGTTGAGCTTGCGAGGCTAATATGAATGGTTCATATGTTCCAAACCTAGATTTATGATTCACCTCCACAATGCCTGAAGCTTTGTCGAGTCTTGTTGCAGTTGGATCAAACCAATGACACTTGAATATAGTAACCCTGTTATTCATGCCTAAGTAAGTCAACTCCATTATTTCCTCTATAACACCGTAGTAATCATGTTCATTTTCACCGTAGCTGCTACCCTTGACACACACGCCACTATTTATCGTTGATTTGTTTATACCGTAGTCTTTTGTATGGAATCGATAACCATTTACGATATACCCGTTGTAGCATTGCACAACTTTGGTCGGACCATTTTCTAAATCACATATTCCTTGATCTTTAACATCACCATTGCGAACCTACGCACAGACATAAACAATGATTGTGATCACGATCAATTAAGTAACTTAGTGTTGTTTATAAGTACAAAATTTATGTTAGCTTCTTTACCAACTGTTTCAACCACTCCACAAACTTAGTTTCACGTTCTTTTTGTACTTCTGCATCAGTGAGATGTGAAACTTCGTTTTGCAACTCCAGATCAAATCGTCTGCAAACCACAAATACTTATATTACCGAGCCATGTATCCACATATAGAACATAAAAGGATTTATAATTGAGTTGCATATACATATACTTACTCGATGTATGGGTCGATCGCTGAGCAATTAAAAAGAATATAGATGTGTGCTGCATCTTGCTCTGTCAATAGCCTTGATCGGAAACTACCAAATGCATGCCCAAGTGGTTGAAATATCGCCAGCTTGTCAGCTATAGTTACTTGTTCTCCATCATCGTTACGGGGCGGGCATGTGTAACGTATTGGAATATGAGGTTCGAAGTACATAGATGAGAAATTTGAAATCTCTTCTAAAGTGTACGCCTCACAAATAGAGCCTTCTACTCTTGCTTTATTACGAACCTTTTTTTTAGGTCGAACATGCATCTGACAAGAATATACATTTCAAATTTTAAATATTTGTCATTAAAGAGACAAATATAAAAAAACATATACTTTTCAAATTGGTACATCCATTAATATTGCACAGGGCCACCAACCCTTAGTTCATATGGCAGATGTATGATCAAATGTTCCATAACATCGAAAAATGCTAGAGGAAATATCTTTTCTAACAGACAAACAGTGGTGATGACAGAGTCCTCAAGATTCTTTACATCTGATACAACGACCTCCGATGCGCACAATATTCTGAAAAATCAGCTCAACTCAGACAATACCCCCCATATAGGTTTGTCTAACATATCATGGAATGCTAGGGGTATCAATCGTTGCATAAAGATATGACAATCATGGCTCTTCAACCCATATAACTGTCCATCGTCAATCTTCACAGCCCGAGCAATGTTAGAGACATATCCATCTGGAAATCTCACTTGTCTCAACCATTGACATACATGTTTTATTTGATCAGGTCCGAGCACGTACTTCGCCTTTGGTTTCAGTACTTTGCCATTATACTCTTTGAGTTCCAATTCTGGTCTTTTACATATTAATTTTAAATCCATACGGGCCTTCGGATTATCCTTCGTTTTTCCTTTAATATTCATTACTGTATTGAACACATTATCCAACACATTTTTCTCTACATGCATCACATCCAAATTATGTCGTATCAATAGGGTCGGCCAATACGGTAGTTCCCAAAAAATAGATTTTTTCATCCAATTGTGATCCTTCCCAAATCCACGGAAGGGTGTAGGACTGCAGGCATCTGTTAATACATCTGGAAAGTATCGCAATCTTCTTAGAATCTCTATGCCAGACAATCTTGAGGATGGACCTTCCGTTTCAGTTGTGCCTACTTTAAATGCATTCAATTGACGTTGGAACGGATGATCGCTGGGTAGAAATCGACGATGGCACTCAAACCAGCAAGGCTTCCTTCCATGCCTCAATCTAAAAGCTTTGGAATCCTCCATGCAGTACGGACAAGCCAACCTCCCATGCGTGCTCCAACTAGATAACATACCATATGCAGGGAAGTCACTGATTGTCCATAGAACAGCGGCCTTCATGTTGAAGTTTTGTTTTTTGTGGGCATCATACGTGGTAACACCGTCATCCCACAGTACTTTTAATTCATCAATCAATGGCCTTAGATATACATCAAGATTTTGGCCAGGTGAGGTTGGACCAGGGATCAACAGAGACAAGAAAAGATTTGGACGTTTCATACACAAGCTTGGTGGAAGGTTGTATGGAGTTACAAATACTGGCCAACATGAGTATGGAGTTGATCTACCCCCAAATGGATTAAATCCATCTGTACATAGACCGAGTCTAACATTTCGCACTTTCATTGCGAAGTTCTGATGAGTACGATCAAAGTGCTTCCAAGCTTCAGCGTCAACAGGATGCGTGATCTTGTTTTCATCGTGTCGAACTTTATTTGCATGCCATCTCATGTGTTTAGCTGTCCTTGAAGACATATACAATTGCTGCAATCTAGGAGTGATAGGAAAGTAGCGGAGCGACTTGTATGAAACTTCCTTTGATCTCGTGCTACCATTGCCTCTTGTCTTTGGCTTGAACCGAGGATGCCCACATGACGGGCATGATATGTCATTTTCCTGCTCCTTGAAATACAACATGCAGTGATTTGGACAAACATCAATCTTTTTGTAACCCATACCTAAAGCGTTGACCATAACTTTCGCACGATAGAAATTTTGTGGCAATTTCTCATCTTTGGGCAACATACTCTTCACAATCATGCACAAACGGTCAAAACATGATTGACTCAAATTATACTCGAACTTCAAATTCATTAGTTGAAGAACTGCAGACAAGATAGTGTGACTCTCACAACCGTTCCAAAGTGGCTCATCAGCATCTCTAAGTAAATCATAAAATCTACTAGCTGCATCGTTTGGTGATTCTTCATCTATGGCAGTTCTTACATCATTAGAACTCATAGCAGAACCCAGTTCTGTTCCTGCGGCATCAAATATCAAATTCGTATATGGATTATCGTGCACCACATTCACCCGTGCATCAAAATCATTTCTAAATTCTTCTCCATGAAACGTCCAGTTCTGATAATCACTCACAAAACCCTTCCTGTATAGGTGATGTCTAACGCCATGAGGTTCTACAAATCGATTATTCTTACAAATCTTGCAGGGACACCTAATCCGACCTGTGGGATCTACTGTACTGACACTTGCCGTTGCAAATTCAATAAAACTGTCAACACCATCCATATATTCATGCGATAACTCATTGTCCACTATCCTACGGTACATCCATTCACGGTTTACAGTCATTTTGTCGTATGATATTGCGAATAGTATCCTAACCAGTTAAAAGAGAACCATCAGAATGCTATGATGAAGAAAATATCAAATTTATCATGCAATATATGATGTCATACAATCACAAGAATTATGATGCATGCATTAATAACTTAATATTTTTATGTGCAAACTATTCATGACACGATATATTCATTTGAAGCATGCTTTCAGTATATAATTTCACATGGTAGACATAATCAAATTGAAAGTAACTACATGTAAGCATGGATACAATCACATCAAACATTGCAATACATCAAAATAATTCATATCAAACAAATCTCAAACATGTATCTGCAGCAAACACACTTCAATATCCCACTAACTACTACCATGCCTAGCATGGACTCCGTACTCCAAAAATAAGAACACTTCCATATTCATACATTAAAATCATGCTCAGCATGATCTTCGAACTCCAACAAAGCAGTCCTAGATATCAACAACTAAGTGAGTGTGTGAACAATAAAGTGTTACATTCAATAAATTAAATAACATGTGATGTGCTTGCATCACTTACTCACCACGGGTATTTACCCGATTTGCATTGTTTTTGTCACTTACTTACCACGGGTGGCGGGGCACAAGCGAGTTCCGTTGAGAAATCTGCACAAAAAAAATGATGTTTTAAAATGAAGTCACCATAAAAAAGAACTCACTCTAAACAAATGATTTATAAAGGTAACTATTTAGTTACAGGAGGTGAATCAAATACCATGAAAAAAATGGTATCTCACTCTAAACAAATGATTTATAAAGGTAACTATTTAGTTACAGGAGGTTCATAGATTTTGAAAACATTCATAAACATGATTTGCGAATGTCGTATTATATTTGCGAACGTACGTTGAAAAAACTAGTTAAAAGAGATTCACATATTTTAGGTGAAATTTGCAAAAATGATTTGCGACAATCATATCATATTTTCATACATACGATGAGAAATATAGCTAAAAGAGGTTTGTAGATTTTTGATGACATTCACAAACATGATTTGCGACAATCGTACCATATTTACAGTCGTACCTCAAGAGTGTTTATTTAAAAAAGGTTCACATTTTGAACGACATTCACAAAAATGATTTGCGACGATCATACCATATTGGTGGACATACGTTTTGGAGTATATGTTAACACATTTTGGGTGATGCAAAAAACTATTTGGGAAGGTCATACCATATTTTCGAGCATACGTCAAGAGTGCTTAATTAAAGAAGGTTTACATATTTTGTGTAATGTTCACAAAAATAATTTACGATAATCATACTATATTTAATTGCAGAACAAAAATATCTTTAAAAAGTCAAGAATAAGAGGATTTTGGCAAATTGTTAAAACATTTCAGAGAGAATGCACCATTTTGAAACACTTTATTGACCCCCGGACAAGGCAGGGGGTTGACCCCCGGTCAAACACGGCAGGGGGTCGACCCTCTGCCGGACATCAAAAGGGGTTGACCCCCTGTCGGGGTTGACCACCGGTCGGACACGGCAGGGGGTTGACCCCCTGCCGGACAAGGCAGGGGGTTGACCCCTGGTCGGACACGGCAGGGGGTTGACCCCAGCCGGACACGGCAGGGGGTTGACCCCCTGCCGGACAAGGCAGGGGGATGACCCCCGGTCGGACACAGCAGGCGGTCGACCCCCTACAGGGGTCGACCCCCTGCCGGACATCAAAAGGGGTTGACCCCCTGCCGGGGTTGACCCCCGGCCGGACACGGCGGGGGGTCGACCCCCGGTCGGACATGGCGGGGGGTCGACCCCCCCCCCCCCTCGGCCGGACACGGCAGGGGGTCGACCCCCTACCAGGGTTGACCCCCGGCCGGACACGGCAGGGGGTCGACCCCCGGTCGGACACGGCAAGGGGTCGACCCCCTGCCGGAAAACGCAGGGGGTCGACCCCCAATCCATTTAACAGTGAAATACCTGCGGTTGCTCCGGGCAGCGGCGACGGCAGCGGAAGGTTGACGGAGATCGACTTCCGGCGAACGGTGGGGGCCGGCAGAGAGGTCGACGGGATGTATAGGGCGGCCGAAGGAAGAGGGCGGCAGGAGGGAGAGGGCGGCGGGCGGGAGCAGCGAAAGGAGAAAGGAAAAAGAGGGCTGGGATTAGGGGTAATGCGACATTTAGCGACGGATTAATTCCGTCGCTAATCCATCGTAATTCAAAAAACGAAAAAGGCGACAGAAAATATTCCATCGCCTAGGCCGTCGCTATGTTGCGACGGAATTTTAGCCGTCGCAATTCCGTCGCTAACTGCCGTATTTATTGCGACAAAATATTCTCTCGCACAATCCGTCGCTACGTAACGACGGATTTTGAGAGGGAATATAATCTGTCGCTAGTTTCATAAAATTCTCCAAATATAGCGACAGATTCATTTCTCTCATTAATCCGTCGCTAAGTAGCGATGATATAACTCTGTCGCTAAATTCCGTCGCTAATCAACTATTTTTTTGTAGTGTATTAGTAGTCTTAATAGTTTTCTGTTTTTAGAAAGTTTTCTTCTTTTATAAGTTAGATAATAGAGCATGTATGCATTGCATTTTTGTATATTTTTATGAGTTGCATAACAAGTATACAGGTGGAATCTCTGCAAAGCCAGTACAAGGCAACATCAGGTAAGATTCCACCGTATTGATCAGGTGACTTCTACTCCTTTTCTCTCATTTATTTTTGTTCTCATAAGCATTCATTTAGTTTCATACAAGCATGGGGGAGTGTCACTAAGAACAGTGCCATTCAAGCATGGGGAATGGTGTAGTTTGCACACCTAAACTTTTTTTGTCTTTGTACTTGCACTTTTGATGACAACTCATAAAAATTGGGCTTTTAAAGAACGATTTTGAACTTATATGAATGCTTTGAAAAATCAAATGTTTTTAGAGAATTTTTAAGCCCTGCAATTTTTTTTTCTAACACTGATCTAAAAAAATATGGTTGTTTATGTAGATTTCAAAGAAATGGTGATAGATACATGTTAGAGCTTATTTTGAATCATAAGTATGAATATGCACAATTTTTTTTTTTTGAAAAACTAAGCAAATGAATAACATTTAAAATAAGAGCTCAAAAGTGGAAAAGAGCATACGTTTAGTTGTGTGATATCTTTGTATTCCCTAGTACTGGGCTCAGACACAAGTTGAAGTGTTTGATTCCTATGCTAAAATGGATAACAAAGGAAATCACATCTTTGTCTAAGTTGATATCTGTGTCCTATTTTGTTTAAGCAAGTAGAGCCTAAGGAGTGTTTACACTTGGTGCCCTAAAGCCCGTTACATGGACTTTATAGAGAGCCTAATAGATGTTGACATTGCACATGACAAAAAGCAGACTATACGTAAAACTATGACAATTGAAGGTCTAGTGACTTGAGCAATTAAGTCTGAGGGATACTTTGTATTTGGTGCCTTAAGGTCGTCTGGCCTGGGAGTCACTAACCCAAATCTTGTTACACGGGTCATAAAAATTAGAAATTTGATATAGTGCTCAACAAAAGAAAAAAAAAGCATGAATAAATTGAAAATCAAGAAAAAGAAAAGAGCGTAAAAGAAAAAGTTCACTGCTTAGATATAATTATTGAGAAAACCTATGTAGAAAACATATGAGTGAGGATTAATAAATAATATATACATATTTGATTTTCTAAGAATAAAGCATAAATAATTATGATATTTAGAAAAGTAAAAGAAAATGCTTTATTATGTGGTGGCATGTAAAAGACTCTAATTATGTTTTGATACTGTAATGGCATGAAATATTTGTGAAAACAAACTTCTTAATTGCTTAATGCTTTGTGACTTAAAATTTTTATGCATACATGACAAAGATGTTTGTGGGTAGCATCACTGCAAACCCTCATGAGACCTTACTCGTCCATTGGGATAACCCAGGGGTTGAAAGGGCTTGTTGCATATGCTAAATACAACCATGATTCCTATGAAAGTGAGTTAGGCTTTTGTTTTGATTAGTTTAGCATTTTTGCCTTTTGCTTTAGTTTGCTCGAGGACTAGAAAACAATAAGCATGAGGGTATTTGCTCAAGCATATATTTTATATTTTATGCATCTTTATTTATGCATGATCCATAATAAAATCATATTAAAAACCCATCTTTATCATTGTTTTCGAGTATTTGCTTCAAAATTGAATTTTCGGGAAAAATCACATTTTTCAATTCGACCCTGCACTTTTCAGTATTTTTATTAGTTTTAGAATTTTCTTAATTATAAATTAGTTAGAGTAGGACTGACTTAATTATTTTGAATGAGTTTTATAAAAATATTTCTTTGAAAAATATGTTTTTCAGAAAGAGACCTTGTTTTAGAAATTAAGAAAAAATATCAGATTCTTTTTGAAATTTCAAATTTTAACCTAATTAGGGATTATAAATAGTGGTTTTGAGGACTGAGAAATCATTTTTTCAGCAGCCTCAAGCCCCCTTTGCTCCCTCACTCTCTTCTCTCTCTCCCTTGTTTTCGATCCTTGTTGATTTCTCTCTCTCTCTTTTTTTTTTCTTCTCTTCGCATCCAATCTGTCATCATCAACTGTTCTTTTTGTCGAGGAGGCATGCGTTCAACTAGAATTAACCACCTTCTTTTCTCATCCAATCTATCAGAGGCGATCTGCGATGGTTTGCTTCTTTCTCCTCTATTTTATGTAGATCTAGTTTTGCATCGCATAAAGCATAGCATCACATGTAGTTTTGTTAGATCTTCACATCATCTGCATATTTAGATTAGTTTAGTTTAGTTTTCTTGCATCTGAAAAAAAAGAAAACAAAAATATATTTTGTTTTGATATAGCGTAACAGTTTCTTTAATTATGAATAAAAAAATCTTAATTTAAGTAGATCATGGTTTAATATAGGGTTTATATTTAGTTTTTGTTTCTTTTGATTAGTTCTTGATTAGGTTTAGGTTAGATCTAGTTTAGAATAGTGTGTTTCAAATTTTTTTTTTTTTGATGTTCTTTAGATCAATTAAATAACATTTTTCTTTATTAGCCGATGTGTCTACTTTTATTAAATTATCGTTGTTTGTTAGAATAGCTTAGATCAAAGTTAGTCATTTTCTTTTGTTAGTAAATAGTTAGTTTTAGTTTACTTCCAAAAAATTTCCTTTTCATTAATAAGATTAGAAGTAGTCATTTTTATTCTATTAGCGTTTTTAGTTAGTTGGTTTTCATTTAGCTGATTTGGTTAGTTATTTAGTTTTAGTTTCAATTCATGTTGAATTTCATTTTTCCAGCAATTAGAATAGGATTATTCTTTTAGTTAATTTTAGTATAGATTAGATATAATCATGTTCATTAATTTAATCAGTTTGTTCAGCCCATTTATATCTTTTAGTATTTCATTTGATTAGTGAATGGTTAAGTCAATCGATAGATTAGTAGTTGCTTAATTGGAATTTCTTTAGCTGATTTCATATAGCGTGCATTTTTTATTTTTCATTCAGTCATTGACGTCATGTTTTTGTTTTATTCCAGCATGTAGTATAATGGTTAGTTAGAAAATATCATTGTATTTTCACTAGTGTTTAATTAATTGTTTACTTAGTAGTCGATTCTTGCTTTTATTTAAGTTATTTACTTAGTTTATTAGACAACATAGATAGGTTGTTTATTTTATTGAGTTTCAGTAGTTTGTTATTTATTTTGTTATCCGTTAGTTAGATTATTTTATCTTGCATATAATTTATTAAGTAGTGTTACTTGATTTGGGTTAGCCGATTAGCATAGTTTATTAGTTAATTTTTCTGATTTAGTTCTTATTAATTTTTATTAATTTGTTGATATTAAAATAAATTAATTAGTTAAGTAGTTTGCCATGTTCAGTTGATTGTGTTTTTAATATTTTGGTGTAGTCAATTTATTGATTTAGTTAATCATAGTTTGTTAGAAATTAGTTGTTAATTGTTAGTTAGGTTGTTTTGCTATTTTGTCTTTTAGTGCTTTAGGTTGTTATAAGTTTGTTTATAGTTAGTTCATGTTTTTGTGATTTTTCTTCATATTTACCTTTGATTTTCCCGTAGATTTTTTTTTCTACTTTGTGTTTTGTTTTTGTGTTTTGCAGGGAAGCGGTTGGAACGTGCAGTGAGCCCCTTTTCATGCCATTGAAGTGCCCTCTGAGGTCCTCTGAAACCCTCAAAAGTGTTCTCAGGGAGCCTTCAAAGAGCAAAAGAAAAAGCTTAACTAGGAACAAAATGAGGGAAGGACAAATGGAAGCAAATCAATTCAAGAAGGGACTAAAAACTTCAAGCATTGAAGATCATTTTCTTTATTTTTAGATTAAGATTTTATTTCTTTTATTTATTTAATTCATTTGTGTTTGTAATAAGGCCATTTAATTATCTGTTTAAGCTCTCTGCAAAGGAAACACTCTCTTGTTTATTTAGTTAATTAATCTTTTATTTTTTAAGGCAATAAAGCGTAGTTTAGATTGCGTGTTTGAATACAAAGTATTTCTCGTTCTCTGAGATTGACCCGGACTCCACCACTCATGCGAGTCGGTTTTTATATTTTTGGTGTCCGGCTTTCACTTGATTTTGATTAAAAATATTGTTTTAAAAAGTGTTTTCATAAAATTCACACCAAGGGTCTTCCTTCTTCGCTTGTGATGAAGACATATTGGAGTCCATTACATGGCTCAAATCAAGGAAACCCAAACCTAAAAAAGAATTTGGCCCTCCAATAAATGAGGAGGCTTGCCCAACTCACAAGAGAGAGAAATTAAAAATAAATAAATAACTATGGTGATATGACCAGTAGGTCTGATACATGGCCGAGATCAAGGCAAAAAAAAACAAGAAAAGACATGCATCATGAGCAAACACAAAAATGGTGAAATAACTTGCAGACACATAAGAGGACAAAGCAAAGTCAGTCAAGTGCCTCTAGCAACTACCATGATTGTTGAGATATCTGAACAAACCATAAGGATATGGTATCAAAATTCTGCAGTTGACCCACACCAATTATGTGCATAGGTATACTTAGTTTCATTATCCTACATGATGTTTGTAAACACCCCAAATTTTCCACCTTCACTCACAAATCCTTTCATCCTGCCACCGACACCCACTCTCTGCACCTTTAGGGAACCAGCTGGTCGACACTCGAGCCAGGGCTATTCAAGAGCCCAAATTTTGCATCAAATTCCAACACTTCATCTTGCAATCAAAATTTAATATCTATTTTGGCTCGATTTCAATCATCAATTCTTGCCTTGCGAACATAAATGTTCAAATCTTTATCTCTGCCAGGGGTTCGGGATTTCAAATCCCTCATCCAGGGTTTGCCTTCTGCATCTCATTGCATATCATTTTGTATCATCTCGCATCATTGTATATCATTGCATGTCATTTCATTGTATTTCATGGCATTATATGCCATTGCATAGCATTTTCAAGATCCAACACTGTAGTTTTTCAAAATATTTAATCTAGATTCAATTTTAAAACTTTTCTTTCAAAATCAATTCCAAATACGTGGGTTTTAAATCGATATTTTTTCATTTGTTAACCCCTAGGATCTTATATTCTTTTATTTCAAAATATTTTCCTTACAAAATGATCACGATTCCTTTTAAAATCATTGTTTTTTTACTGATCTCATTTATCAGATGAGACCCATATAGGTAGTGTCGCTTCTGGATTCCTTCATTTCTCAAATTTTCAGAGTCCTAGTTGGATCAGGACTCTATTTTTTACTTTTTAAACATTTTTCAAAATTTTATTTTGGTTTTAAATCAGAGGTAGTCTTATCCCTTGTCCATTTCTGTCATTTTAGCCAAAATCTCAGAGTTCCAGTCAGATTAGGACTCTTTTCCAGAGTTTCAGTCGGATCAGAACTCTATTCTGATTTCATTTTCTTATTTCATTTTCAATTGTTTTCAAAAGTTCTTTTTAAAATCTCATCATTTGCTTCTCAGAAAACAAAAAATTCTTAGAGTTCTAGTCGAATTAGGACTCTTTCTCAAAGTCCTAGTCAGATCAGAACTCTGAATATGACTTTAATTTCTATCTTATTTTCACCTATTTTCTAAAATTCTCTTATTTGTTTTATGGAAAACCCTAAATTTTAAGAGTTTTAGTTGAATTAGAACTATGTCCTAGAGTCCCAGTTGGATAAGGACTCTAATTCTGATTTTAACTTTCATCTTGTTTTCACCTGTTTTCGTGAAAAGCTCTCAAAATCTTCTTGTTTGTTTTTAGAAAAATCAAAATTTCGAGAGGTTTAGTCGATTAGGAGTCTGTCTCAGAGTCCTGATTAGACTAGGACTTTGTTCTGACTTCTGTTTTAACTCTCATCTTGTTTTTAAAACCTTTTCGCTTGTTTTTTGAAAAAAAAAACCAAATTTGTAGAGTTTTGGTTAACTTAGGACTCTATTTCAAGAGTTTCAGTTGAACTAGGACTCTGACCCTAACTTCATTTTTCAGCTCATTTTATCAAATTCTGAGAAAACCTTTTAAAATTTCTTTATTTATCTTTCAAAAATGCCCAAAACTAGAGTTTTAGTTCGATCAGGACTTTGTCTCAGAGTTCTAATCCAGTTAGGACTCTATCCTGATACTTGTTTCCACTTCCATTTTCATTCTCTTAACTTGTTTTTAAAAAATTAGTTTATTTTGTTGAGTCTCAGTTGATTCTGGGCTCTATTTCAGAGTTTCGGTTGAGTTAGAACTCTAACCCTGACTGTATTTTCTAACTTATTTTCACTAGTTTTGAGAAAATCCTTTAAAAACTTCTTTATTTGGCTTTCAAAAATCTAAATTTTAGAGTTTTAGTTGGTTTAGGACTCTGGTCTAGAGTTTCAGTTCACTCAGGACTCTATTTTAAAACATCCAATTCTCATCTGTTGATCAACTCTGCTTCAAAACTCTTTTCAGTCTTTATTTTTATTTTTTTTCAAAACCCTGATGTAAGGCCCACATAGTTGGCGCCACCTCTGGAAGAGTCCCAATCCATTTAGGACTCTATTTGGTTTATAACCTTGATTTTATTTTCAAACTTTCTTTCAAAAACTTCCCTTTTTAAAATCCTTCATTTAAAAAACCTGATCAACTTTTAACCTTCTTCAAGCGAGACCCACCCTGCAGGAATGCAAAACCCTAATTTTCAATCTCATATCATTCATATCTCAAAAATACAAAAAAAATACTTAGCTTAGATGATCCTTTGAAGTTTCTAAAAAAAAAAATCGCTTTAACCCTTTATTTTAAAAAAAAAATCAAAATCATTTTCTAAAAAATCAAGTAGGGCCCACACTAGGTGGCATCACACTTGAAAGTTTTGGTTAGTTTAGGATTAGTCAGTGTCCTAGCTAGGTTAGAAGAGTGAAAAGTGATTTTAAAACTTCATCTTTGCTTTTTAATAGTTTTTAAAGCTTTTAAATTTGAGTGTTAAAAACCATATGTGGGCCCGCCTAGGTGGCGCCACATTTGAAATTTCTTTTTATTAAGTTAATTAAGTCAATTAGGGTTAGATAGAGTCTCACCTAAGCTAGAATTCTCCAAAAAATTGCCCTC
Source organism: Nuphar pumila (assembly GCF_984573655.1). Taxonomy (NCBI): domain Eukaryota; kingdom Viridiplantae; phylum Streptophyta; class Magnoliopsida; order Nymphaeales; family Nymphaeaceae; genus Nuphar; species Nuphar pumila. The sequence goes on along the minus strand of NC_143263.1, from coordinate 47,070,328 downwards.
CGTCATGTAGTCATTTTAGGAAAGTTTTAATTAACCTAAAATTCTTTCTAAATTAGGTTTAAAAAAAAAACTATAAATATGGGCAAATAGGGGGGTCGACCCCCATGCTTTCTCTCTCCCTTTCTTGCTGCCACTCTCTCCTCCCAGCACCTTCTCCTTCCTCCATTGAAGTTGCAACCCCAAGGTAAACTTCTTCCATATTCTTTCACTAGTTTTATTAAAATTTTAATGTTTATTTCATAAATCTCACCATTATCGCCCCTTGTGTGTTGCATTCAAGCTTAGATTTCATTCAAGAACCATAAAATTGATTCTAGAAAGTAATACAATATTGTTTAATGGTATTTTTCATGATTCTAATCCATTGAAATCATTTAAATTGTTATTTTTTATGTTTTTGCCAAATAAAAGATGAGATTCACCCGTTTAATAGGTTGAATCATTCTTTCGAAGGCTAAATCAATGTTTAACCATGCTTTCCTTGATTTTTTTATTTTATTTCACTATATTAATATTTATTTTATTCATCCAAGCATCAAATCAAAAATTTTGACATTATTTGCATATTTTTCTTATTTTTTCCATGTTTAGATTAGGGGTTTTCAAGCTTTATCGCTAATATGTGATTTTTAATCTGGGGCGCGCAGAAACAACATTATTTCATGTGCATTTTTCTGTCAGAAAAATCTAGTTTTTTAGGGTTGGTTTATGAATTTGTCAGTAATTTTCTATAAAAAAATCGGATTATTTTGGGTTCTAGAACTCTACCCAAAAAATAGAAAACCGAACCATAATTTTTAAACCATGAAATCACTATTGGGATTTAGAAACAACTTGCAGAGGCAATATCTCTCTCGTCAAAGATCTGATTGACAATCCGTAAGTTGCAATGATTTTGTCTTGATGTCTAATATTTACTATATTTGTTTCATATTTTTTTGCTTGAATCTGCTATTTTTTCTCTATCAAAAGGTAGAGTCAGTTTCTCTGAGCTTGTTATACCTTGTTTAAACCCTTGATCGACTTGTGGTGATCATATCTTCCTCACCGAAGATCCAATCGATGATCCGTAAAATGGAAAATATTTTTATGTGTATATTATTTTATTTGTTAAAATTTTATAATTTTTGAATGTGATTTGTTATATTTCCCTATACCTGAAATCGGATGCATGTATTTCTGCTCGTTATATATTCTTTATAATCGATCGTATATTGCCAGAGCGATATCTCCATAACCGAAGATGGTTTTTCCGATCTGTAAAAAAAGAAATTTTTGTTTTTATGTCTAATATCTCTCTGTAAAATGTTATAAATTTTTATGGTGATTTAGTTCCTTATTCGGGTCTGTCACTGTGATAGGTATGTGCCTATGGACAAAATCATATATTTTTAAGGTTTTATTCATTTTTCATATTAAAATAATGCCAAAATTTTTTTTTTTTGATTGAAATTTAATTTTAAGGTTATCATAGGTATCCATGTTGATTTTTGTTAATTTTTGAGTATATTTGATATGTTATTTGATTAAATCATGAAAATAGGGTGCCTGTGCAGTCCCGATTCGAGTAAATTACTATTAAAAATTGTTGTTTTTGTGATATTTCGAATTTTTATGCATGTTTTTTATATTTTTAGGGTTTTACCATGTTTATAATCATGTCTGGGTACTTCATACTCGATTTGGCTTTGATTTGAATCCATTTGAGCCCTAAATCCAAAGTTTTACCAAAATATTTTCTGAAAACCCTAATTTCAAGGTTATAGTCTTATTTTTTGGGGTATTTTTTATCATTTTTTCCAAAATCTGAATTTTAAAGTTATTTATTTTTATTATTTCTTCAATTTTACATCATATTTTATTATGTTTATCTCAGGAAAAAATGAAAAAAGGCTTATATCCAGATAAATCTAGTAATTTTCAGATATTACTAGATAAATCTAGAAAAGTCAACATATTATCACTAACAAGTTTTCTAGTTTTGCAGATACCTTCAAGTGTGTATTTTATTTTATTTTTTTCTTTTCTTATGTAAATTATAATTATAAATTTGGAATAAGAATTTACTTTTATGCTTAGATTATGGTGTGCATGTGCATATAGTTTAATTTTTTAATAAATATTAATTATGTAATGGATGATGATTCATGCATATTTCGATTCTACTGTGGTCTACACAAATGGCACATGCACTAGCTTATAAGAAGTTAATAAACTTGATTGAGTTTGTATTTATGGCCATAGTCAGAATATTTACAAAATTCATATTTATCATCTTCTTTTAAGCCACAATCAGCCTACACTCTTAGGGTATTTTAAAAAACCATTGCATATTTCAAAGTTTTCTAAATATTTTCTCTTTTTAGAATTAAATGGATTAGATTCAATCCATATTTGTGGCCATAGTCAGGGATATGCGGAAAATTTATTTTATTAAAATTTCATAAGGCATATAAACTTCCTTTTCAAATAATTTTCTCAAAAGTTCTTTAGAAAACATTTTCTTCAAAATTGCATTCATTCATCTAAGTCATATTGCATCATGAAAGGATTTTCATAGGGCCACACACCCATCCCTTTTGATATATTTTCCAAATTCATCTCAGAAAGATCAATTTTCTCAAAGTTATTTGAATTTTCTCATAAATCGATTTTCACAACACATCAAGATTTCTTCAGAAATCGATTTTCTTTTCTTCAGAAATGTTCTCTCAACAGAGTTCATGATTTTTTAAGTATCATTTTTCAAATATCTCCAATTATTTCGAGCATACATCATGTTTTCAAATCTGCATTTTCTGAAATTCATAGCACATGCCTGATTCTTTATGCATTTAAGAATTAGAACATCGATTTAGACAAGTTGAACAAAGCAAAGCACATGATTGATCATTGGTTTGATTACCTCTGGTTATGGTGCCAGGAACGGTTGAACCTCATACCGACAGGCGAGTCCCATTTCTCGGAATTATCCTGCATTTTAAAATGGAGGCGAGTTATTTTCAAAATCTTTTTTAAAATGTCAATTTGACTTGCAAAAGGAAAATTTTGCAATGATAACAATGTTTTACTTGGATTGACTGCAAGTTGCCGCATGCTGCTTGGGTTAATGGATATCCTTAGCAATTTGATTCAAGATGTGCTCTTTATGGTGCATTTTTTGGATAAAATATAAACTACACATTTAAGTGATAGGAAATAGTAATACAACTTTTCATTGAAAAAATAGAACCTAAACTTCTTAGAAACCGAAACAAAAAATAGGCAACGTAAGTTTCAGTGTTGATCTCAACATAAATGGATGAAACAAAGAGGCTAGTGACACGGTTTCAACAGATGGAGATTAAGTTTGATGTACTAGTTTGAACTCGATATCCCTGACTTGAGCCAACTGACAAGAGGTCATTCCATTCAGTTATCATTACAACAAGAAACTGATTTAGACAACTTTACCAACAGATAATCAATAAACATTTTCTACATGTTACACACGCCAAAAATCTAATAACAGAAATTGCATGAATGACTGGAATCAATGGAATATTTAGCACTCTTTCTTAAAGAAAGAAATGTATGACGGGGTGGGTTTACTGGTTTATAGAATATAATAAAAATGCCATCTCAACGACCATTACTCTGCAAAAAAATCTGAAATATTAAAGATTCTAGATATCAACACCAATAATATCATATATTTTCCTTGCACCAAAATCATAATTGAATGAGATAAATTCTTTATGGCATCATAACGATTTACAATTATAATCAGTTTCTAAGTTAGTGGTTCTTTTTACTGATTTCCTAGTTCCCACACAAGAGAACAAAGAATTAAGCCTAATATATTTTATCTCAACAGTTAGTCAAGTACAATACAACATGAAACAATCGGCATCCATTGCAAAACAAATATGTCCGGAGAAGAACTTGAATCTCTGATCAAAGGCATTAAGAACATCAAAAAGTGGATGACCAGTCGTAGAAAAGAAATGAGACACTTAAAAATAGGATCTATGTTCTCCCCAACAACGTGCACATCACTCCAAGAGTTTCCAATTTCAGATGTTTGCAACAAACATGAGACAACAGTGTCAAAACCCAAATCCTTCTGTAACTGCACAACCCACCAAAGGGTCATTCATGTCCTAAAACCAAGGCATTTGCGAAGCCTTTCCTATAGCTCTAAGTGTTATCGTCGCAAAATTTTTCCCGTCTTCCTTTCCTTGCGAAAGAGAGAGGAAAATGCTTTCGCGATTCAAACTTGACCGGATTTTGGAAAATGTTTAGAAATACTCGCCTCCGTTTTTTAAAATTGCGGGAAAATCCATGGGATGGGGCTCGACATGTCGGTACGAGGTTCGATCGTTCCTGCCGCCTTTAACAGAGGTAATCGAACCAAGGACCAAAATTGTGCTTGACTTAGTGAAATTATCGAAGTTATGTTCTATCCTAAATGCACAGAGAATTCAGGCATGTGCTATGAGATTTTGGAAAATGGAAGTAGGAAAAACATGATGTATACTTGGAAAATATTTGGAGTTGAAAGATATTTCTCAGGAAAAAGATGGAAATCAATCACTCAGGAAACTTTGACGAAAGGGTTTTGAAATCACGAGAAAGTTCATAAAGGTGTGGGAAAATCATGAATGGATGAAAATCCTGAGAAAATGGAAAGAATTCTTGAGAAAAAGGTAAACATTTGAAGGAAAAATGCTTGTCAGGAAAAGCTTCAAGTTTTGAAAGCTTTCTTTGGAAAATGATTAAAATTCATTGGAAAATTCTTTGGGGAAGGAAAAATGAAACTCAGGAAACTGAAATCTTGAGAATCTTAGCCTTGAAACCCTTGCAAATTGATTTTGATCTTTGAGAAAGGTGAGAGACTTCTTTTGAAAATCTTGAGAAGATAACCTTTTCCATGGAAAACTGTGAAAAAACTTGACTTGGGAAAACCGATTTTGATCTCAGAGTTTCTTGAGAAATCGATTTCTTGAGAATGAAATTTTCTTAAGAAAATCATGAGAAAACAAATGATTTCATGATGCAAATGACATGAGTGTATGAATGCACTTTGAAAGATTTTCTAAGAAATTTGTTGGAAAAATGTGTATTAAGTCAGAATAAATCCTTCACATATTCTGACTGTGACCATGAATATGTTCAGGGTTTAATCGATTTAATGCACAATGTTTTGCAAAATTGGAAATATGATGTGCAATTTGGAAGGTAGCCTAAGAGTGTAGGCTCAGTGTGACTGGTAGAAAGATGATGGATTTGGGTCTCATCCATATTCCGACTAGGGTCATAAATATGGACTCCACCGAGTTCATCAACTCCCTAAGAGTTGGTGCAAGTGCCATTCGTGTACATCCATAGTGATTTTGAAATAAAATGCATGAATCACATAAACAGGATATTACAGGAATTTAAACTATATGATATGCATCCTAGTCTAAGCAGAAAATTAAATCTCTTATTCCAAAATTTACATTATTACATCACTAAATAAATGAAAGAAAGGGAAATTGCAGACTTCAGTTCCTTCTTTTAAATGTCCCTTCCAAACTTGAAATGGGGTTAGCTCAAATATATGGGTTTTTTCCAAGATTTCCAATAATATTATGAAATTATTGGACTTAATTGGATATAAACCCTATTCTCATGCTTCCTTGATATTTGAAATGATGAAAATGCAAGAAATTCAGTAGAAAATAGTTTGAAATTCGAAATTGTGGTCAAAATGACCAAAATACCCCTAATATTGAGGTTATACCTTTAAAATCAGGGTTTTTTTTAGGAAAACTTGGTAAAATTGAGATTTTGAAATTCGAATTGAATCAAATGAGGATGAAATGCAGTATGAGGCATGATGACATGTTGCTAAACACATTAGGACTGAAAATCAGAATTTGACATTTTGCAATTTATCAAAATTAACGAATTTCGCTTGTTTTTCGCTTGGATTCAGGTCCCGCGAGGCCCTGTTTTGATACTATGGTTAAACCAAGCCTCAAATGAATTCTAAATGTTGTAAAATTCGGTATGGAACATCTACCTATCCTGACAAACAGCCTAGAATGCTAAAACTCACAAAATAACATGGTTTAGATACTAAAATTTAAAGAAGATCCTAAAATGGACGAATTTCGCCTTTGGACCCAAACCAAATACAATGCTTAATATGATAATGCAAAAATTACACCATAAAAACCTCTGATATTTTTCAGACTACTAGAGGACCCTAAATTGAACATTTTTGGTTTTTACACCTCGGGATTTGAACTACAGTGAGTTCGGTAACGAGCATTTGGTTCTGTCGAAGGTAAAATCGACCTAATCTAATATAAAAATGCTAAAAAAATAGAACACATCCATGGAAATTTTTGATATTTAACTGATCTACTCACGAAACATAAAGAGACAACTTTCATGTTTATGACTTTGGCATTTGATCAAAATAAACATAGATAAAAAATACAACTTTTCATGCCTGAAGCAACAGAACAGACAAATGTGACAAAACAGAAGACTGACAAGAAAAATCCGAAACAGATCTTAAAACTGTTCTAAAAATCAGAAGCTTTCCGATGCAAACAGAAAACATCCCCAACATGACATTCACTTTTTACAGATTTGGATTTGGAGCAATACCCAAAGATAACCCATCTCCTTAAGTCGATCCAAAATCTCAGAGGCTCAAATCAAGCTCTGACACGTGTCCCGAACTCTCAAATTTTTGTTAGACATAAAAAAAAACCATAAAAATTTGAGAAAAGCATGTTAAAAACTAGACATTTCCCCGAGTTCCGAACATCTTTCGGATCGAAAATCGGATCTCACATGAGATAGATCTTGATTTTACAAGTCGGAAATGAGTTATTAAAACGCATCCCGGGTAACAAAACCTGACTTATCATTTTGAATGTTTACCGCAGTAAAAAAGTTCAAATCCTTCCCAATTTTTGGAACATTTTGAGGGACACCTAAGGGCACATACCACGATTTTTTTAGAATTTGTAACGAAAATTAAATGCATGAAATGATGTGTGGACTGACTGACAAAAACAGAGAATTACTGAAACTGAGCAGAATTGAAATAAATGCCAAATTAAACCTAATTAACTTATGAAACATGCTAAATTAATGAAATAAAATACAAATTAAATTTAACTAAATGCATGAATGCTAAAAATCATCAAGTAAGCATAATTATATTTTTTTTATATACGTCGTTTTGTGAGAATAGCTTAATCCATCCCTTAGATGAGCTCTTTCTTCAAGCGACAATACGCATCAAATCATGATATTATGAAATCAAGAGAAAAGGAGGTGCACCTTGCGTCGTTATGCAGCTTTGAAACTCTTAAGATGGACAGCTACCAATGGCTTTGTTCGTCCTTCGATCCAGGCTTCAAATGTTTCACAAAGATCGACCCACGCTTGAATCAAATTGGCCACGGCACGAGCACTGTAGATGCTTCACTGCACTTTCTCCACTGAGCCCAAGGGAGGCGTGAATTCAAAGAGACACACTTGAGTTCTAAAATGGATCTAAGCTGAAGTTCAAAATCAAAATTGGAGTCTAAAATTGGAGTCCCCTAAGCTGGGCGTGAGCCCCTGTACTTGTAGCATTCTTCTGAAAATTTCAAATTTCAAACAGGCTCAATCTGAGCCCTCCATGTGGCACCATCTCAAGGCCTGCTATTTTGATTTTTTTGAGAAAATAAAATGGGAATTTGTGGGTGAGACACCTCAGCAGAATTTGAAAATTTTCAAAATTGGGGTTTGCTTGATTTTCTCTGTAGGAGGCTCCCAAATTATGCCATCTTAGAGGGTGTCATCTGGGGTTTGAAATTCAAACTTTGCCTTTCTGAAGCTTCTCATATGGTGCCACCTCATGGGGCTACTTTTATTAAAAAAATAAAGTAAATAAAAAGAAATGAAGCCAAGTGGGGTTCTGGAATGGCGCCACCTCAAAAGAGATTCTGAGGTGTAAAGTTGGAAACAGTAGGGGCATGCCACGTGGCGCCAACTCTGAGGAGCTCTTGACACATGTCAGAAGGACATGAATGAAAGAAACAGAATGTGTCACCTCAGAGGAGTTCAAATTTCTACTTTTCTGCAGAAAAGGAGAGGCTGACACGTGGCGCCACCTCAGGGTGGCTCCACACTGCCATGTGGCGGGAGAATAGGAATGGAAGAAGCAGAATGCGCCACCTCAGAGGGGAGCCTTTTCTACTTTTTCTGATGCAGGGAGGTCTGGACATGTGGCAGTTCAGGATGATTATGCTTTTGACAAGTGTCAGCTGTCTGGAGGAGTCTTCTCAAATGGCGCCACCTCAGAGGGAGATTTAAAATTCAAATGGGGGTTGGCCCTGAAGGAATGGAGAGTGGACATGTGGCGCCACCTCAGGGTGGCTCCTATAGTGCCATGTGGCAGTTGGGAGGATCAAAGAACATGTGGCGCCCTCATAGACCAAATGAAAAAGGCAGAACTCAGGATTTTCGCCACCTAGGCCTTGTCTGAAATTTTTCGAATGGTTTGCTTTTTCTGAAGAAGGCCAAGAGTGACATGTGTCTTCATTTTTTTTTGAAGGAAGCTAGAAATGACATGTGTCATCTACTTTTCTAAGAAAAAGTAGGGGAAGACATGTGTCATCCTGCTTTTTCTGAAAGAAGCAGAGATTGACACGTGGCAGAGGGAAGAGAAGGAGGTCTAAGCCATGTGGCGCCATCTCAGACAGAATAAAAAAGGTGAAGTTCAGGATTTGCGCCACCTCTGGAAGGATTTGAATGTTTGAATTCTAGCTTTTTCTGAAGAGGGCAGGAAATGACATGTGTCATTTGCTTTTTCTGAGAAGAGCAGAGAATGACACGTGTCACCTGCTGCAGGAGAGAATACCTCAGATGGCGCCACCTCAGAAGGAGACAACTCTACTTTTTCTGGAGGAAGCTAGAAGTGACACGTGTCTCCTACTTTTCTGAGAAAAGTAGGGAGAGACATGTGTCAGTCTACTTTTCTTAAGGAGGGAGAGGTTGCCACGTGTCCTCTGCAGGACACACACTTCAAATGGCGACACCTCAGAGGAGACAAGTTTTACTTTTTCTGGACAGGACAACACATGACACTTGGCCTCTCAGGGTGACCTTGGGAATGACATATGGCGCAGGGTGGATACTGACACATGGCATGGAATGACATGTGGCGGCTTCTTAAGGTAGCCCCACACTGACACTTGGCAGATAAATGGGAGGAGAGAGAAAAGAAAAGTGGTGCCAATCCAGGGGACAAGGCTCCTATATTTTTGGGTTTTTCAAAGTTCAGGTTTTTCAAAAGAAAAGCCTGTGTGACACCACCTCAGTGTGGGTCCCACATTGCTTCTTTATTGAAATAAGGGCAAGACAACAACCTCTTTTTGGAATTTTCATAAAATCTGGACTAATTGGTAAAACAGAAATTTTTGGCCCCTGTAGGGCGATTTTGTAAAAGAATGATAGTTGAAATAGCTGACAAAAGGGCAAAATCTGAGGTGAAGTGGCTGAAATCCATATTGAAAACTATTCAGATCGTTTTCCTGAAGAAATATTTTGAAATTTAGAGCCCTGGGTGTAAAATGGGAAGAATTGATAATTTTGAAGACCCAGGGTTTTGAAATCAATTTTGAAAAGAGTTGAAATTCAAATCTGGATTGAAAATTTTGAAATCGAGAGTTCTGGACCTTGAAATGACATGTTGTGCAGTGCAGTGATATGAAATGCTCATGCAATGATATGCAATGCCATGTCTTATGCAATAGAATCTTGAACCAAGACTTGTAGATGCCTGTCTTCTGTCAAGAATAAAATTTTGAACATCTGAGCTAAAAATAGAGAAATTTTGAGAGTTGCAGATGAAATTTAGACTTTTGTAAGGTCCGGGCTCAGAAAATGACCATTTTGCCCTCCGACGATTTCAGAGGCTGAATGCTGATGCTTGGTGGAAATGTTAGAGAGGTGAATGAAAATTTGGGGTGTTTACACTAAGTCAAAACTCAAACTATGTTAAAGCAAAAAAAAAAACATATGCTTCGAGTGGATTGGAGGAAAACGGAGCCTCGCCCCATTTGAACCGGGAATGGAGGGCATGAAATGGGGATGGAGGCAGGGATGGAGGTTAAAATCAAAACCCATGTAGGGATGGAGGCGGGGATGGACTTACACACACATACATCCAACCCTACTTAGATAGGCCATGGTTTCACAGTCGGGCGAAATTCGGCGATCAGGTTGCCACATGGTGGTTGTACGAAGAAGAGGGTTTTTCCTAACTTTTCTTTACATTGTTTGCTACTCAAATACCATGCTACTGGTTCTCAAACATGGATGCTTTCAAATAAAAGAGGAGTCCACAACTCCTCCCAAATCTATTTTCCTTGAAATCCAATAGTTGTACTTCCCTCTGACTCCTTGCAACTCCTCCCAACACGGGCTCCTAGACACAACCTTAATGTAAAACTAGTGCACTAACTAAAGTTGATCAAACAAATCGGACATTGTAAACACCTCAAATTTTTTACCTTCGCACATAAACCCTTTCCTCTTGCCACTGGGACCCGCTCTATAAATCCTTCAGGAAACTAGTTGGTCGACATCTGAGCCAGGGCTATTCAGAGTCTGAATTTCGCCCCAAATTTAAATATTTCACAATTCAATCTCCCTTTTGGTTCAATTTCAATCATCAATTTTAGCCTTCGAACAAAAATATTTAATTCTTTGTCTCCACCAGGGTCCAACACTTCAAATCCCTCATCTAGGGTTTGCCTTTTGCATCTCATTTTGTATCATTTCATATCCTTCCACATCATTTTGCATCATTTCATGTCATTTCATCACATTACATGTCATTCTCGAGATCCAACACTCTGGTTTTCCAAAATCTTCAAATCCAGATTTGATTTGAAAACTTTTCTTTCAAAATCAATTTTAAAAACCTGGGTTTTAGATCGATATTTGTCATTTAACAACCCCCGGGATCTTCTATTCCTTTATTTCAAGATATTTTCTTCAGAAAAATGATCTAGATTCATTTTAAACTCAATTTTAACTGATCTCAATTCTCAGAAGAGACCCTTCTAGGTGGTATCACTTCTAGATTCCATTATCTATCAAATTTCTCAAATTTCAGAGTTTTAGTTGATTTAGGACTCTGCCTTTTCACCTTTTTGAACTTTTTTCAAAATTCTATTTTGGTTTTAAGTCAGAGGCAATCTTATCCCTCGTCAAAATCTTTCATTTTGCACCAAAATTTTAGAGTTTTAGTCGGACAAAGACTCTGTCCCAGAGTTTTAGTCAGATTAGGACACTATCCCGATTTCATCCTTTATTCATGTTTTCACTTGTTTTCAAAAACCTTCTCATTTGACTCTCAAAAAGACAAAAATCTCAGAGTTTTAGTCAGACAAGGACTCTATCACAGAGTTTCAGTCAGATGAGGACTCTATTTCTTATTTCCATTTTTACCTATTTTTGAGAAAATCTTTCGAAAGAAGTCAAAATTTTAGTGTTTTAGGCGGATCAAGACGGTGCTCTAGAGTTTCAGTTGGATTAGGATTCTAACTCTGACTTTATTTTTTGAGAAAATCTATCAAAAACTTTTTTATTTATCTTTCAAAAAATTAAATTTCAAAAATCTAGGACATTATTGTAGAGTTTTAAAATTTTAGGACTCTGCTTCAAAGTCTCAGTCGGGTCAGAACTCTACTATGATTTCATCATTTTACTTTTATTTTACTTATTTTTCGAAAACAAATCCAATTTTAAGAGTTTCAAAATTTTAGGACTCTAGTCCAGAGTCCCAGTTGATTAGGACTCTAATCCAGATCTCATCTCTTGCTTATTTTCATTAATCTCTGAGAAGATTTTTCAAAAAACCAAAATTTAAGAGTTTTAGAATTTTAGGGCTCTAGTCAGAATTTCAGTTAGTTTAGGACATTGTTTTTAAAAACTTTTGATTGTTATCTGGTGATTTTACTTTGTTTTAAACCTTTTTCAGTCTTTATTTTAACTTTTTCAAAACCCTAAGGTGGGGCCCACACAGTTGGCACCACATTTGGAAGAGTTTCAACTTGTTCAGAACTTTGGTTAATTCGAAACCTTCAAGTTCAAAATCATCTCTCATTTTAACTTCTTTTTAAAAATCCTGTTTTTAACCCCTTTATTTTCAAACTTTCAAAATTGTTTCTTTGAAAAACCAGTGCAGCCCACACCATGTGGCACCACATTTGGAAGTATTTTAGTTAGTTTAGGTCTAGTCAGTGTTTTACTCAAGTTAGAACTTTGGAAAAGTTAAAATCAATTTTTTTAAAAGTCCATTTTCACCTTACCATTTTAAACCTTATTTTAACTTCTAATTTAAAAAGTTTTAAAAACCAAATGTGGGCTCCATAGGTGGTGCCACATTTGAGGCTGTTCTTAGGTCTAACTAGGACTCAATTAGCTAATTAGTGCTAGATTAGGATAGGATTCCCAAGGAACACTGCCGCCCCCCCCCCCCCCCCCAAGTTTTAAACCAACCAAAACTTTTTTTAATTAATGTTTTGAAAAAACTATAAATAGGGGAATCTAGGGGGGGGGTTCAAACATACTTTTTCTCACCTTCTCTCTCTCCAAAAATTTGTGGCCCTCTCTCCTTTAAGCCTTCCTCCATTGTTGCAGCCCCCAAGGTGAGTCATCTTCTCTTTTTTCTATTTAATTTATTTTTTTATATTTTTATCATTGTCGCTCCTTTTAACATAAATTTCTTTTTTTTATTTCAAAAAAATCACGTGAGGGCCTCAAAATGATGATTAGTTAATGTTTGATGGTCCCTTACACGTTTTCGATCTATTAACAATGTTTTTTTTTATTATGCTAAACTCCCGAAAAAGATCGAGATTCGACTGTTCGATGGGTCGAATCCCTCTTTTAATGGCTAAATCAAATTTTAATCATATTTTCTCTGATTTTTTATTTATTTTATCATGTTAATATTTATTTTATGTGTTCAAGCATCAAAACATGATTTGTTGCATTATTTGTATTTTTTATAACTTTTACATGTTTAAATTAGATTTATTCATGTGCTTTATTGATAATATGCGTTCTTGATTCCGAGCATGCGGGAACAACAATATTTCATGTTCATTTTTCTGTCATTAAATTCTAATTTTTTTAAGGTTAAACTGTGCATGTGTCAGTGATTTTTTATAAAAATTTGGATTATTTTGAGTTCTGTAACCCTGCTGAAAAATAAAAAAACCGAACTCTGGTTCCTGTACCGTGAAAATGTTATATAGAAATAGGTACAACTTGTTGAAGCAATATCTCCCTCATCAGAGATTTGATCTATGATCCTTAAGTTGCAGTATGTTTGTTATGATGTCTAGTACATCTTGTGAAATTTTTATATCTTTATATAGTTGTTTGATATTTTTCCTGTGTCAGAAATCAGAACCTATTTCACAGTGACTGTTATGTATGGTTTTAGCCCTCGGTCAACTTCCATAGATTGTATCTCCCTCATCGAAGATTTGATCGATGATCCATAAAAAGTCACAGACTTAACAACATGTCTAATTTTATCAGTATGATTTCTATAATGTTTGAACACTGTTTGCTATTTTAATTTGAGCTAAAATTAGAATTGTCGTTTCTGGAGCTGTTACGTATTCGTTGGAATCAAGCGCATATTGCCAGAACAATATCTCCCTAACCGGAGATGATTTTTGTAATCTGTAAAAAGGAATATTTTTGTTTATCTGTCTAGTTTTTTTATAAGAAATTTTACAAATTTTCATTACTATTTGATACCTAATTCAGGCCTGACATTGTGATAGGTACGTGCCCGTGGGCAAAATCATATATTTTTAGGTTTTTATTTAATTTTTATATCAAAATAATACAAAATATATATATTTTTTATTTCACTTTAATTTTAGAGTTATCATAGGTGTCCATGTCAATTTTTGTGAATTTTAGAATTTATTTGATGCATTATTTGGTTAAATTATGAAAACAGGATGTCTGTAGAGTCTCGATTCAACTGAAATACTGGCAAAAGTCGATATTTTTATGATATTTCAATTTCTTTAAGAAAAGTTTCATACTTTAAGGGTTTGATCATGTTTATAACCATGCTAGAGTGCTCCATACCTGATTTGGTGTTAATTTGAATCTATTTGATCCCTGAATTAAAGGTTTTACAAAAATCTTTTCTGAACACCCTGATTTCAAGGTCATAGTCTTGTTTTCAGGGGCATTTTGGTTATTTTTTCTAAAATTCTGAATTTCAAATTTATTTATTTATATTATTTATTCAATTTTACATTATCTTTTGTTATGTTTATCTCAGGAAAACATCAAAAAAGACTTATATTCTGATAAATCCAGTAATTTATAGATATTGCTGGATAAATCGTGAAAAGCCGACATAACTTCACTAACAAGTTTGCTAGTTTTGCAGAGATATTCAAGATTATATTTTCTTTATTTTCCTTTCCTTTATTTCAATTTAGTATTGATGTAAATCATAAACATTGAAATAAGAATTTAATTTCTTGCTTAGATTAGGGTTGCACTGCATATGGTGTAATTTTCAATAATATTAATGTATGATGGATGATGATTCATGTATATTTAAATTCACTATAGTCTACACGAATGACATGTGCACTAGCTTCTAAGGAGTTAATAAACTCGATTGAGTTCGTATTTGTGGCCATAGTGAAAATACGGATAATATCCAGATTTATCATGTTCTTTTAAGCCACAAACAACCTACACTCTTAGGCTATCTTCAAAAATCATTGTATTTTCTCAAAAGTTTTTTAAGTATTTTTTCTTTTTAGAACCAAATGAGATATATTCAATGTATATTTGTGGCCATAGTCAGGAATATATGTTGAATTTATTTCATCTAAATTCTATAAGGCACAAAAATCCTTTTTCAAATGATTTTCTAAAAAAATCTTCAGAAAATACTTTTACAAATTGCATTCATTCAATTATCTAAGTTAGACTGCATCATGAAAAGACTTTCACAGGGCCACACACTCATACCTTTTGATGTTTTCTAATTCAATCCCAACAAAAACTGATTTTCTTTAAGTCTTTCTCCAGAATTCAATTTTCTCAAAAAGATATCCTTTTCTTCATAAATCGATTTTCCTTTCTTCAAGAGGACTTCTCAAATGTGATTCACGATTTTCAATCATCCCTTTTCCAAGTATTTTCTAATATTTGAAGCAAACATCATGTTTTCAATCTGCATTTTCTGAGATTCATAGCACATGTCTGATTCTTTGTGCATTTAGAAATAGAACATCAATTTAGACAAGTTGAGCAAAACAAAGCACATGATTGATCCTTGGTTCGATTACCCCTTATTATGGTGCTCAGAACGGTTGAACCTCGTACCGACAAGCGAGTTTCATTCCTCAAAATTTTCTCGTATTTTAAAACAAATTTGAGTTATTTTCAAAATCTTTTTCAAGGGTCAGTTTGACTTGCAAAAGTGAAATTTTGCTATGATAACACATTTGGCGACCGTGATGAGACATGTCTTCGCCTGATCAATCTAGTGTTTTGTTCTATTCAACTTATCAAAATCGTGTTCTACAATGTCAGCTCTATATCTTATGAACCCAGGAGCCTAGAATCAAACCCAACTGACATAGATTTCATATAGACTTAGGCATGGTTTGGTAGGACTGATTGATGAGGCATTATTAATGCTCACTTAGACCTAGGTCTAATACAATCCTCCTCAATCTAGGATTTGATTGAAAATAATGATTGCGTCTTATAAACTTTTCAAAATTCTACTTCTTTAGGTCATTAGAGCCTTATGTTTTCTTGCATGTTGATCATATTTCATAAACAACCCCACCTATCTTTACCTAGCCACCACATTGATGGGCTTTCTTTCAAAACCATAGTTTGAGACAAAGCCTCACAACTGGGCCACCTATTTGGGTTGATCCCCCCTACCACATACCGAGGGCCATAGTCCAAAGAATATTGGTAGGCGCTCAAGGATGTTGAAAAATATGAGCTTAGATCTGGAGACAATATTTTTATACCACGTACATCGAATCTCGGCTCATGTATATCAGCATAGCATGATTGAACATAGATGATCTGAGCCTTAGAGTTAGGATTAGAGTCCTACAGTTATTTCAAAATTTTGTGCATCTAGAGTTAGTTTTTTACGGATTGTTGTATGCGCATACTTGGTTGTGTAGGATGTGATTGAATACATTTTTAGTTATTTTCCTTTATTTTTTTTATTCTTTTCTATAATTTTTCTAAAAATCCTTGATGATTTTCAAAAACCCTTATTTTTCATGTATTTTACAATCTCTTTACAAGAATTTCACAAAAACCTAGACGATTTTTCAGAAAAATCCTCTACTTTTCTCAAAACTCCAGGCGATTTCTATCATTTTTTTCTTCTGGATCTCGAATTTCTAGCTTTATTTTGATTATGTCTGCTATTTTCCTAAAAAAAAATCATGTGCCTTTCTCATGGATTTTAATCCTGTTTTCAAAATCTCTTCACCTTATTTTTCAGTAAATTCCATGATCATGGCAGTGGGGGATTATCCTCCCACATTCCCTTTTGGGTTTACCTTAGTTGTGTACTTCCTTCGTCGGAGTAACAATGCAGTTGTCGCAATTCCAGCGACGACTCAATCCCTGGTAATGGGATATCCTTTCAGAATTGCCAACCTAATCTCATCAAATTTTTCTCTTCTCATTTTCATTTAAATTATAGCGCTAAAAAATTTTCCTCATTCTGATTATCTCCTTTGTCCTATAGAGAGTATTGGCATTGTTGGATGGTTCAGACCAGATCAAACAAGAAAACTGCACTATATCAACACGTCAACGATATTAACAACAAGCAAGAAAGGATGAGTTCCCCAAGTTCGGCCAGAGGACAGGGTAAGCAAGGCGGTGATGACATCAATCCTGCCATATATACTTTATTCCTGAAGATGATGGCCAAGATGCAATGGAGCAAGCTGGGCTAACTTAGAAAAGGTGTCATCCAGGAAGAAAACTAAGGGCAAAACCATCAAGAAACACATCAAAATCACCCAAAAGAAGGTTCAACAAGACAATGAGTCTGAAGGGACAGATTCTGTGGAAGAAGCCTTAGATGAAGAGCAAGAGGCAGAGCTTGAGTCTACCAAACAGACCAATTAGCAATCAACAGTCAATGATCTGATCTAGCTACAACTGAAGGAAGTGACCATGATTGTCAAGGACCTACAAGCCTGCGATAAAAGCAAGAAGTTCTACACCAGTGAAGATTTCTATGATGGCCTTGAAGGGGACGACAGTTTGAAAGATCTCTCCCGTAAATTTGTCAAATTCGTTGGGACTTGCGATCCCAAGGCTCACCTGGCCATGTTCTTCGTAGAATGCAATCGGTTCAAGAGAGACAATCGACCTTTGTTTAGATGTTTTTCATACAACTTAGAAGGCACCACAGCTAAGTGGTACTCCAAGCACATCAATTCAATCGAGCTGGGGGAGTTCGATAAGGTGGTCAACCTGTTCATCGAACAATTCCTTTTCAAGACTATATTTTCTTTATTTTTTTCCTTTATTTAAATTTAGTATTGATGTAAATCGTAAATATTGGAATAAGAATTTAATTTCCTGCTTAGAATAGGGTTGCATTGCATATAGTGTATTTTTCAATAATGTTAATGTGTGGTGGATGATGATTCATGTATATTCAAATCCACTATGGTCTATATGAATGGCACGTGCACTATCTTCGAAGGAATTGATAAACAAGATTAAATTCGTATTTGTGGTCATAGTCAGAATACAAACAATATCTAGATTTATCATCTTCTTTTAAGCCACAAACAACCTACACTCTTAGGCTATCTTAAAAAATTATTGCATTTTCTTAAAAGTTTTTGAAGTATTTTCTCCTTTTAGAACCAAATGAGATATATTCAATGCATATTCATGGCCATAGTTAGGAAAATGTGTTGAGTTTATTTCATCTAAATTCTATAAGGAAAAAAAATCCCTTTTCAAATGATTTTCTCAAAAATTCTTTAGAAAATACTTTTGCAAATTGTATTCATTCATTCATCTAAGTTAGACTGCATCATGAAAAGACTTTCACAGGGCCACACACCCATACCTTTTAATGTTTTCCAATTCAATCTAAAAAAAATTGATTTTCTCTAAGTCTTTCTCTAGAAGTCAATTTTAAAAAAAAATCTCATTTTCATCAGAAATCGGTTTTTCTTTCTTCAAAAAGACTTCTCAAATGTGATTCATGATTTTCAATCATCCATTTTCCAAGTATTTTCCAATATTTGAAGCAAACATCATATTTTCAATCTGCATTTTCTGAGATTTATAGCACATGTCTGATTCTTTGTGCATTTAGAAATAGAACATCGATTTAGACAAGTTGAGCAAAGCAAAGCAAAGCAAAGCACAAGATTGATCCATGATTCAATTATCCTTGGTTATGGTGTCAGGACCGATTGAACCTTGTACCGACAAGCGAGTCTCATTCTTCACAAAAATTCGCATTTTAAAACAGAGCCAAATTATTTTCAAAATCTTTTTCAAGGGTCAGTTTGACTTGCAAAAGTAAAATTTTGCAATGATAACGGACATCAAACTTGGTCTAAAGCTCAACTAAGAATGTAAACGGATCAAATTCAGGCAGATATCTGAGTGAACCTAAATCTGTTTAGTCAGATTCAGTAGCCGAATTCAATTCTAGTTAATAATCAGATCCATACTCAGTATTGAGTTTTTCATTCGAGCCCGGGCAAACAATCCACTGCAAAGTAAATGTCGGATTTTAAGTTAGACAAATCCAACTTGTTTTTGCTGATCCCCATCGGACTCTGAATCTAAATCGGGATCGAGTAATGCTTAGATTCAAACCCAAGGTCAGCCTGTTTATATCCCTATGCTAAACTACCTAGCCAGGCTTCATAGAAGACTGGTTAGGTATCTAAAATTGAGTCTGACTCAGCCACCCCAAACCTGTCCTAATTACATGTAAACATGGGATCAGTTCTTGGGTCTTGGCTCGATAAGACCTTGGCCTGCTAAAAAGAGTTTGGTCAGGCTGTCAGCAATTCTCCTTTATTATGATGAAGTTTCCTGCCATAGCGGGTCACCAGCACCCAAGCCCTTATGAAACCCACCAGTGAAAGACACCTGCACACCCGGTGAGTCGAACCTGAGTCGAAGGGGTTGCCCTTATTATTGACCTATATGCACTCATAGGCTCATATGCAACCCTCTTACACCCGCATGCGATCATCTATGCAGGGATGTCAACAGATCAGGTACGACCGGGTACCGACCTGTACCGGATGTGGTCGGATCCTGGTTTGGCAATAAAGAAGGAGGTCTAACCAACAATTTGGATCAAACTCCCAGGAACCAATTAATATATGGAGCCATCTATGGTTTGTAAAATTTCATGTTAGACCTTGATCTAACCCAAGTTTTGATTAAGATTTGCTTTTTTTTTTCCTGATAGGCAAGCTAAATTGTGCTTGCCCTAGGAATGTAAACTGGTCAGACTCGGATCAGATCTGGACATTATCAAGTCCAAGTTAATCGGTTCTAGCATAATGGGATTAAGTGCACGATGGGGATCACACAAAATCAAACCCTAATACAACTTGCATAAAATCCAAAATTTTATATGTATCCGGATTCGGAATTTAGTTAGCTTCAGATTTTTCTGGGGTTCGAATGCAAAACGTGATGCTGAACCCAGATTTAATTACTAACTGGATCTTGCTTTGGATATGGAATTCAACTAAATGGATTCAGATTCAATCAGATATCTAACCTGAATCTGAACCGTTTATATCCTTAGAACTTTGGTTAAAAAAGGGACTGAACTAACCCAGATTCAACTGCAAAACACGGTTGATGCTAATCATCCAAACGGGTCTCACTGAAATAAAATTGGAACAATTTTTGTAATTTTCTTCAAAAAAACAGTGAGGGGGGTCACTTTTTTTTTCAAGAAATTGCAAAAATAGAAAAAGACAAGTGGCCCATGCAGGTCTCGAACCTGCGACCTTCGCGTTATTAGCACGACGCTCTAACCAACTGAGCTAATAGGCCAGCTATTGGTGGTGTTGCCATTTTTATAAATAAACATGAATTAAATAATACAGTTTGGCAAAAACCCCGATACAAATTAATATCGGGTTTGTAGCATTAACTCGCACGGTAATAAAATCAATCTAATTTAAAGTTGGTTTGAAGTCCTCGTCTTTTCATGTAGATTCGTGTAAAATTCATGGTTCCCGTTGATAACATGGCAATCTCATACATGGATGTAAACGGGCCGGATCTAAGCATCACCAAACACCAAGTTTGGCCTAATCGGATATTGAGTAATGAGAGCTGGATTAGTATTCAAAGACAGATGGGGATCAGCTAAAAATTGAATCCGGATCCGAGTTGCATAAAATCCGAAATTTACAAGTATCCTGATTCAGATTTTAGTTAGATTAAAATTTTACTTAAATTTGGATGCAAAATTGGATATGGAGTCCAGATCTCATTAATGACTGGATCTAACTTTGGCTACCCAATCTGATTGAATGGATTTGGATTTGGTCGGATAATCCAACCTGAATCCAAACTGTTTACATCCCTATCAACAAGTTGTTCATGTATAGAGTTATTTCAAATGAAAATAATTCATGTTATTCGAACTATTTCCTACCTTCGTTTATTTATCATTAACTTTTAACTAAATGTCAAAATTAATAGCTAGAATTTTAAGACTTACGAAATTGCAAACCAGATTTTATCGATAAATCTATAAATTTTAGCTTTATAGGTAAGCCACTAGGTCTTTGAGTGGATCCCAATCATCCCATGTTAGCATAAATATTGGTCTCTACTCTCCATTAATACCTTATATAATTAAATTTTTAAAAATAAATAAATAAATTATACCTTATCATTTTAGTAGGGATAAGTGTCGAAAATGGACATCTCTCATAAAAAATGTCAACTTATTTATTTTATTTCAAAATGAGATTCTTTTATTTTGAATGCAGCTGATATCTTGGTACAATTTATATGTAAAACGATAAACTGACCTGCAATTAGGGCTGGTAAACGAGCAGAGCTAACCAAACAGGGCATGTTCGGGCTTGGCTTGTTTACCAATTAACGGAGCTCGTGCTCATATTTAGGCAAGCCGAGCTTGAGATCAGCTCGTCCTTGAATGAGATGGGCCGAAAACAAGCTGGCTCGTGTAAAAACTTTTCATGTTATTTATATAATGAATATATAAATTTTATATTTTATACAATAGTTCATATTCTATGTATATATTTTTCATGCATCCTTCTCTTTATATATATATATATATATATATATATATATATATATATATATATATATATATATATATATATATATATATATATATATATATATATATATATATATATATATATATGAGCTCTTCCCAGCTTAGCTGAGCTGAACGCCGCCCTGTGTTCGGTCCGACTGGTTTAAGCTGAGCTGCTCATGTCTTAGCTCATCAGCTATACGAACTGATCACGAAAAGGAGCTTGTGATGAGCAGAACCGAGCCAATTCACAAGCAGCTCGGTTTGTTTACCAGCCCTACTCACGATCAAACAAATGACTGCAATCTGACTTGAGGCTACAACCAGGAACGAGGGAGAATTAAGAGTATTTGGATTAACTCAACCGTTGCATCAATTCCTGCAAAAGAAAAGCATTGCATCTTAAAGTATGCTTCAATTAAGTCAAAAAAATTTAAGTTCTAATCAACGCAGTGGTTACCCATGAGGTCAGTGAGGTCCTCTATCAAGCTGAAAGCCCCGGATCCAATCTTGCTGTCGCATGAGGGCTGCTGTTGCTTTTTCAGGGTTGAGGCACCAAAAGCTCGGTGCTCTTTGCAACCTTTCATGTTGAAGATTTCAAGTTGATCCCACATCCAGGACCCAAGATCCATGGCTGTCACGGACCTATTTCCTTCAATGGGCCAGCACGGCGCGACGGTCCTTCCTCACCGCTGCAAGCCTGCTAGTCAGCTCGCTTGCCGATCACGGAAGCTTGTAATCAGAGTGCAAGAGAGCAAGAGAGAATTGAGGGAGAGAAATTGCAATCACAAGAAGCAATCACAACGATGGTGAACAAAAGAAAGCTCAACGCATTTACTTCATTCATAATTTTGCCCGCAGGCTATTACAATTCAAGTATACGGGCTGCCACTTCGGGGTATTGATTCACCTAAACCGGGCAGCTTACATCAGACTCAACAAAAGCAAAACAGACTCTAAGCGCAACTGTACACTGTAAGTCGCAAGGGAACATGTTCCCCCCTTCAAATCATGCGCCGTCCTCGGCGCCATCTGTTTCGTGGTAAGCCCTGACTTCAGCCGGGTAGCAGTTGTTCATTCGGAATGCAGGCTCCCACGTTGGTTCCTCCCACTGCACCAAGTATTTTTTCGCTTGCCCCAAGTAGTTGACCTTGTGGCGAAGGATCTGACTGAGGTGCTTCTCGGCCCGTTGTGCTGTTGGGGCCCTCTGCATGATGGGAGCGCGTTGTGGCACACTACTGTGTTTTGGGTCTCCATCATCTAGATGAAACTGCTTGAGGTTTTACACGTGGAACATCAGGTGCACCTTGAAGTCTAGAGGCAACTCCAGCTTGTATGCCAACTTACCCACCTTCTTTGTGATGGTGAAGGGTCCCTCATACTTTCTGAGTAGTCCGCGGTGCCGCCCGCGGAAGATGCCTGTGCAACCAGGATATAACTTCACCAACACCTGGTCCCCAACTTGGAACCTTGCGTGCCGACGGTGTTTGTCCACCCACTTCTTCATTCTCTTTGCCGCTTTGTGTAAGAATGCCTTCGCCAACTCATTCTGCTCGTGCCAGTCGCGAAGGATGACCTTCCCTTTTCTTGTGCAGCAAGAGTGTGCAGGGTCAGTGGTTGTTGCCCCGTGGCTATCTCAAACGGGTTGTGGCCTGAAGACTTGCTCTTCTGCAAATTATAACAAAATTTTGCCACATCAAGGAGCTTCACCCAATTTTTCTGATTGGCACTAACAAAGTTCCTAAGGTACTGCTCTAGTATCTCGTTGATGCACTCTGTCTGCCCATTTGTTTGTAGATGGAAGCTTGTTGAAAACAGCAAATCAGAGCCAAGTAGCTGAAAAACTTCACGCCAGAACTTGCCTGTGAAGCGAGCATTGCGATCACTCACAATGATTTTTGGTATGCTCCAGTGTTTCACCACATGCTTTACGAATAACTCTGCAGGGCACTCCTTGGAAGCTGGGATGAAGGTGACATACTTTGAGAAACGATCCACCACAACCAAAATAGAACTGAGGCCCTCTACATTTGACAGACTAACAATAAAGCCCATAGAGATGCTAGCCCAAGGACGTTCTGGAATTGGTAGAGGCTCAAGGAGACCGACAACCTTCTGATTTGTCCCCTTATCTTGCTGGCAGGTGAGGCATGTCCGCACATACCCTTCAACGTTGTCTCTCATATGCAGCCAATAGTAGCCGCGCTCAAGGAGTGCTAAGGTTCGCTCCTGACCATGATGGTCGGCCCATAATGTATCATGACACTCCCCATCGCAGCACGAAGATGTGTCTCCTTTTTGTTACGAGGAGGCCATCCTGTAGCCAAAATCGTTGAGTCTTCTCTGCTTGTGCCAGAGACACAAGGTGTTGTGCAGTCGGATCCTTTTGCGTACCTTCGCGGATGCGGCTCAGCAATGTGCCCTCCAAGTGCACTTCAGAAGGCTCTGCGCGCGCAGCTGCCAGTTCAGCCCTACGGCTCAGAGCATCCGCCACAACATTGGTCTTTCTAACCTTGTACTCCAAGGCAAAGTCGAACTCAACCAAAAACATCTACCATCGAGCTTGTTTAGGCGTCAACTTCTTCTGCGTCTGAAAATAGCTCATGGCCACATTGTTCGTCTTGACGACGAACTCAGCACTCAAGAGGTAGTGTTGTCAGGTTCTGAGGCAATACACAATGGCGGTCATCTCACGTTCATGCACTGTGTAACGCCTTTCTGCATCTTTCAGCTTTCGACTCTCATATGCGATCAGATGGCCATCATACATAATAACTCCGCCAATGGCAAAGTCTGAGGCATCTGTGTGGACTTTAAAGGGTCTCGAATGATTAGGCAGTTATAGCACTGGCTCCCTCACCAAGGCTTTCTTCAAGCCATCGAAGGCATCTTGGCACGCTTCTGTCCAGAGCCATACCCGATTCTTATTTAACAAATCTGTGAGGGGCGCAACAATGAGGGAATAACCTTTGATGAAATGCCGATAATAGTTTGCCAAACCGAGGAATGATCGCAATTCTGGCACTTTGCTTGGCGGAACCCATTACTGGATGACCCTTATCTTCTGCCCATCCATACGCAGCACACCACGCTCCACAACGTGGCCAAGGAAGCTAATCTCCTCCTGCTCGAAGAGACACTTCTCTCGTTTGACACAGAGGTCATTCTCCTTCAGCACTTGAAACATTGTTCGCAAGTTCCCGACATATTCCTCCATGTTGCTGTTGTAAACCACGATATCATACAGGTAGACTACCACAAACTTGTCTAAGGGTAGAAGATATGGTTCATTAAAGTCTTGAACGTGGCTGAAGCATTTGTCAGCCTGAATGGAATTACTAAGAATTCGTAAGCACCATAGCGGGTGATGCAAGTTGTCTTCAGCTCATCACTTTCAACAATTCTCACCTGCTAGTAACCCGATCACAGATCTAGCTTGGAAAAGATACGGGCACTGCCTAGCTGATCGAACAAGTCTGCTATCAATGGCAATGGGTACATGTTCTTCAATGTGACATTGTTCAAAGCGCGGTAATCCACACATAATCGTTTAGACCCATCATCCTTCATCTGAAAGAGGACTGGGGCACCAAATGAGGCTTTTGATGGACAAACAATGTTTGCGTCCAACATCTCATCTAGCTGCCTGCGTAGCTCCTTCAGCTCAGTTGGCCCCATACAATATGGAACCATTGCGGGAGGCTTCGCTCCCGAGGTCAACTCAATCTTGTGGTCGACTTCACGTCTTGGCGGAAGACGCTTTGGCAATTCCGGAGACATCACCCCCCGAAACTTCTCCAATAGTGGGGCTAGGGTCGGCGGCACTGTTGTTTCTACGTTTTCTTCTTCTGCATGCACTGCAACTAAAAATGCCTGCTCCCCATGCTTGACACCCTTCTTCAGTTACATTGCCGATAAAACTGAAGACTTGTCTTTCTGCGTAAGACACTGCACTGTGTGGGATAGGTCTGACCCCATGATCGTCAACGTGTTAAACTTTGACAGCATCATAACATTCTGGCTTCGTAGAAACTCCATACCCAGAATCACCTTGAAATCGTCCAGGGGCACCACAGAGAAGTTGGCTTTGCTGACCCAACTCCCCAATCGAGTAGCCACATCTTTTGCTTCACCAAGGATAGGCTTGGCCTCAGAGTTTATTGTTTTGATGGTCCTCTGCTTTGACCCAGTTTTCAAGCCCAACCGCTTTGACTCTTCCCGCGAGACAAAGTTGTGTGTGGCCCCGGAGTCTATCATTGCTGAAGTAGATTTTCCATTGATAATGACTTCTACGTATATAAGTTCCTTATTGACCTGCATGTTCTTAGCCGCACAACTTCTAGCTACGTTAATCGATCGCATGACCCCCATCCTTGGTTGCATCGCTTCAGTGTCACTACATTCAGTGTCACTGCATTTTTTCTATGCAGCATTGGCTTGCCCGTCGTCCTTTACGAGGCACTTTGGGCACTGCCTGACGATATGTCTATCACCGCAGAACTAGCATGTCACAACCGCACCCTTGTTGCTGTTGTTATGCTTTGTGAAGTTCTGTTTCTTTTCGGATTGATGGTGTGTCGACGCCTCACCGTTATCATTGCGCTACTCACCCTTCTTGCCTCCGTGGTCAAGCTTCTTCCCGACTTTGGTTGATGTGGTGAAAGGCTTATGCTGAGTGTCAACTAAGCGCTCGGCCGCCACATATGCATCTTCCAAAATACGGGGGTTGCTCCTTTCCACTTCAGACTATGCCCATGACTGAAGTCCCACAATGAACCAATTGAGCATGTCATCTTATGGCATGTTGAGTAGCTCCAGCATAAGCTTCTGGACCGTTCTGATATAGTCTTGCAATGAACCAGAGTGTTTGAGCTCACGAACCATCCGGTATGTCTGTCTCTGAGAATTTCTTGGCATAAAGTAGTTATGCAACTCCATTTTGAAGTCATCAAAGGTGTCTATCACACATTGACCCCTCTCCATGTCATTGTGCTTTCGCTTCCACCAAGCGATAGCATCTCAATCAAGTAAGGTCGTTGCAGCCTTAATCCTCAGATCTTCAAGGGTCACATTCTGGATATCCAAGTAGTCTTCTACTTGGAACAAGAAGTTCTCAATGGCCTTGTTGTCACGAGAACCATTGAATTTTGCGGGTCTTGACACATCAATTTTTGATGGTCTCTCACAATTTCCGCCATTTAGGGTCACCGTCCGCTGCAACGTACGGTTCTTCAACTGAATCTCCCCTACTTTAGTCTACAAATAGGCCACTGTATTCATCAACGAAGTGACCTGCTCCATTAATAAGGTTATCTGCTCTTGTAGGCTCGCCATATGTGCGTGAAATCGCTTCCTCATGCGAAATCACCTCTTCCACCAACTTGTTAACAGTTGCAACCAACTATTCTTGGCCCCGAGGTGAACCCATCTCCTCAACTTCGGCAACTGCCTTGCCTTTGGTGTTGCGCAAGTTTTGATAAGGTGCCATGATGTCTTGCTCACAAATCATAGTCTGTCGGCGTGTCTGTCGACACCGACTCTAGAGTTCCTTCCCCAGCACGAGAACGGGCTTTGGTACCACTTGTCACGGGCCTATTTCCTTCAATGGGCTACCGCAGCGCGACGGTCCTTCCTCACCGCCGCAAGCCTACAAGTCAGCTCGCTTGCCGATCGCGGAAGCTTGTAATCAGAGTGTAAGAGAGCAAGAGAGAATTGGGGGAGAGAAATTGCAATCACAAGAAGCAATCACAACGAGAGTGAACAAAAGAAAGCTCAACGCATTTACTTCATTCACAATTTTGCCCGCAGGCTATTACAGTTCAAGTATACGGGCTGCCCCTTCGGGGTATTGATTCACCTGAATCGGGCAGCTTACATCAGACTCAACAAAAACAAAGCAGACTCTAAGCACAACTGTACACTGTAAGTCGCAAGGGAACAATGGCAATCCCATAGTTTTTCCTTTCCTTGTTTGTTATATTTTCTTGTAAAGCTAGACCTTCCTTAATTGCATAAAGGTGCCTTATTTCACTTGTAGTTAGGGTCGTCAATGAGTCAGGTTTGTACTAGATACCCGACACGAGAAATATGTAAGCCGGGTTTGGATTATGATTTTTTCCAGCTACCTAACCCAAGTGTTTTATATGTATTTTTAAGAAAAAGTTAACTTATGAAATTACAAAGATCCAGGTTTGGGATTTCATTTTCGTTACCCTGCAAAACCCAAATATGTTGTTTGGGTGGGTTCAGGTACAGATTGATGGGTCAAGTACCCAATCCATTGAAAGCCCTACTTGTGGTGTACAAATGAAAAGAGTGTGAAGCAAGTTGGCCAACATTCCAGTAACAACTCCTACCAAACAAGCGGAGCCCCCGTTGTATGTGACCATACATTCCAGCAACTGTTGGAAAATTCGCAACAGTTACCGGCCCTCTCACCAACAGCCTACCCAACCTCACACTAGTAGAAATCGAATAATGCTATGGCCTAAACAGATCAACAAGTCTCTTAGTCTTTACATTCCAACTACCAACACAGTACCAACCCTCCACTAGAACCAAACATAATCATTACAACCTCTCACCGATCTTTGGGATACCAAAACTTGGTGCAACCACCGCACAACTGACACAGATCAAAACCAAAACAAGCAACCAGGAGGCAAACACTTGAATAGCATGCAACCAATTCACAAATCATAAAAACGCAAAAAATAAAAAGAAAATCCCTCCAACTGTTGCTCGAGTAGGGATGAAAGACATTCCCGAAATCTCTTTAGCTTAAGACTGGCTCGGTGACCGACCTCAAAGGTACTAACGTTGCTTATCCGTTCTAACGTGCATAGGCAGAACTAACTTGGGCTTCAATCCATTACATATCAAACCTTAAATAAAGCTCTTCATGTAGGGGATACTATGATTATAGTTCAAAGATCATGGAAAAACAGGACCCACCCTGCTTCGTCTCATTTAGACAAAAAATGAAAGACATGAAACAGGTAAGATGACGGAAATGGAAGTTAAAATCAAAACTTGTACAAAGATCAAAGTTAAAATCAAAACCTATGCAGGAATGAAGGTGAAGATGAACCTCTGCCCCACCTTTGCCCAAATACACTATAGGGATGACATTGAATAACAAAAAATGAAAGTACACCCCATCAATTTAATTCTTGGGACTAAAGAAGACTCGAATCATCTCCAAGTTGAAAGAGCTTGTGACGTGTCCTTCTAGAGAAAATTGAAACATCACTGAGTTGAAGGTTGATGCGATGAAATTCTTGCCCAATCCCAAGAGTGCTTACTTTTCATGTCTCAAAAGAGTGTAAAATATTATCAAGAGATTTCAATTAAAGAGACAACATTATTAATGTACTTCATGGGACCACAGAAGACTCAGATCATCTCCAAGTTGAAGGAGCTTGTGATGCGTCCTTCGAGGAAAAATCAGAACATCACCAAGTTGAAGGTTAATGTGATAAAATTCTTGCTAAACCCCGTGTCAAAAGTGCGCAAAAAGATCATCATAGGTAAACCCTAAATATCAAACTGCCAATAATCTTCTTTACCTGTGTGACATTCTTTTATCAATATCCTTTTTATAAATCACTTTTATGATACTAAGAACATTTTTCATTTTTTTTATATCAAAGAAATGGATAGCTTTCTTGAAGATACTCAACAACAATATTTTGAACTTGATTCTGGATTCTACGGAGTTAGCCTAATTGGAGGTAATACTCTAGGTAGAAGAGAAAATATTTTTTGCACGGATGTGCACAATTCAATTATTTTGAATCAACTACATTTTTTATCATTTTGGCAGTATTTTCTAGCTATTCTGATATGAAGCAAGAGCTTGATGTCCATTTTGACGCATTCTGTCATCACCTTATGCCTCCTTGAGAGAGTTGCCTTATTCATCTTTCGCATTGTCGAAAGATTCATCCCACTTCTCTCTGAAAGGATTGCCCTAGTCATCTTTTGCATTATCAAAAGATTTGCATCACCTCTCTGAAAGGATAGCCTTAGTCATCTTTCACGTTGTCGAAAGATTTGCCTCACACCTCTCTGAAAGGATAGCCTTAGTCGTCTTTCGTGTTATTGAAAGATTCACCTCACTCCTTTCCAAAAGGATAGCCTTAGTCATCTTTCGCATTGTTGAAAGATTCACCTCACTCCTCTCTGAAAGGATATCCTTAATCGTCTTTCGCGTTGTCAAAAGATTTGCCTCACTCTTCTCCGAAAGGATAGTCTTAGTTGTCTTTCATGTTGTCAAAAGATTCACCTCACTCCTCTCCAAAAGGATAGCTTTAGTTGTCTTTCGCATCATTGAAAGATTCGCATCACTCTTCTCCGAAATGATAGCTTTAGTCATCTTTCAAGTTTTCGAAAGATTTGTCTCACTCCTCTCTAAAATGATAACCTTATTCATTTTTCGCATTATTAAAAGATTCACCTCACACCTCTCTAAAGGATATTCATCTTTTGCATTATCAAAAGATTTGCCTCACTCCTCTCTAAAAGGATAGCCTTAGTCGTCTTTCACATTGTCGAAAAAATTGCCTCACTCATCTCCGAAATGATAGCCTTAGTCATCTTTCGCGTTGTCGAAAGATTCGCCTCACTCCTCTCTGAAAGGATAGCCTTAGTCGTCTTTCGCATTGTCAAAAGATTTGCCTCACTCTCCTCTGAAAGGATAGCCTTAGTCATCTTTCGTGTTGTCAAAAGTTTCATATCACTCATCTCTGAAAGGATAGCCTTATTCATCTTTCGCATTGTCGAAAGATTCACCTCACTCCTCTCTGAAAGGATAGCCTTAGTTGTCTTTCGTGTTGTCAAAAAAATCGCCATGCTCCTCTGGATAGCTTTATTCGTCTTTCGCATTATCGAAAAAATTGCCTCACATCGCCTTATTCATCTTTCGCGTTGTCGAAAGAATCACTCTGCTCCTCTGGATCGCTTTATTCATCTTTCACGTTGTCGAAAGAATCGTTCTGCTCCTCCACATTGCCTTATTCGTCTTTCACGTTGTTGAAAGAATTGCATCACATCGCCTTATTCGTCTTTCGTGTTGTCGAAAGAATCACCCTTGCCCCTCTTTGAGAGAGTTTCCTTATTTGTCTTTTGCACTAATAAAAAATTTGCCTTATACTTCTTAAAAATTCAAAATATATACCAATGGCCATAGTCAGGGTATATTGAGAGTTAATTTCATTTAAAATTCTATAAAAGCACTAAATGTGTTTCATTCTTCACCTGAATTTAAATATAGATTATTATATAATACGTTCAATGACCATAGTCAAGGATGTATTATATCTTCAATCTTATTTTAATTCATTTAAAGAATGAAATAGCTTTTCAAAATCCAATTTCAAAATTTTAAAATTCATTCATCACTTAGGATAGAATTGCATCATATTTTTAAAATTCTTTTTCACAAATCCAAGTGATTCTTTCCTTCATTTCTCAGATCAAATTCTATTCATAAATTCAAATTCAACT
The DNA here is from genome assembly GCF_984573655.1 of Nuphar pumila. Lineage (NCBI taxonomy): Eukaryota > Viridiplantae > Streptophyta > Magnoliopsida > Nymphaeales > Nymphaeaceae > Nuphar > Nuphar pumila. The sequence goes on along the minus strand of NC_143263.1, from coordinate 47,039,421 downwards.
CTATTTCTCAAAAGAATTCAAAGAATTCAATTGCAAGGTCTCATTTGACTTTGAAAACTTTAAGATCAGCTTATATCCAAAATTCAAATTCTAATTTCAAATTCAAAGTCCAAATTGACTTTGAAATTCATTTTATATTCAAAACTCCAATCAAACTCAAAGTTCAATTTAACTTTGAGATTCTTGATTCATCTTCTGAATTTAACTCCAAATCCATTTTAGGATCCAGGATTCAACACTCATATTGGATCTCAGACTTCAGATCCAATTCTTCCTTAGGATCCAGACTCCAATTTCACTTTTGGATCTTAGATTTCAGATCCAATTTCCTTATAGGATCCAGAATCCAATTTCACCTTGGATCTCAGACTTCAGATCCAAATCCATCTTAGGATCCAGAGTCTAACTCTACATTGGATCTCAGACTTCAGATCCAAATCCATCTTAGGATCCAGAGTCCAACTCTACATTGGATCCCAGACTTTAGATCCAAATCCATCTTAGGATCCAGAGTCCAACTCTACATTGGATCTCAGACTTCAGATCCAAATCCATCTTAGGATCTAGAGCCCAATTCTACATTTGGATCTCAGACTTCAGATCCACTCCATTTTAGGATCCAGAACCCAAGTCCATCTTGGATTCCAAAGCTCGGATCCCATTCTGTTTAGGATCCGGAATCCAACTCCAATTCTAGATTTCAATTCCATTTTCGGATCTAATCTCAATCTCTTAAATCCATTTCTATTCTTAAATACCATTTGATTTTCTCAGTCCTTTCCAAAATTCAAAACTTCAAAATCTAAATTCAATTCCATCTCAAGTATCCATTTCCCTTCCTAAATTCAAGTTCAAAATTCAAAGTCCATTTCCGACTTTGAAACTTCATTTCCTTTCATTTCAAAACTTCAAATCATTCTTTCTCAAAGTCAAGATCTATCCTTCCAAACTCTGATTTACTTCAAAAAACTTAGAACTCCTCTGATTTGTCTCAAGTTCTAAGTTAGATTCAATCATTTCTTCACTCATTTACCAAGCTCATCTCAGAATACTTGAAAATTTCTAAATCAAATTTTCGAAAAGAGCATACATCCTTGCATTGCACAAGCATGATTCTTTGTGCATTTAGATCTTTAGGATAAATTCTTAGATGATATTTAGGCAAAGCAAAAGGCATAGATTCAATCCTTGGTTCGATTACCCCTGGTAAAGGCGCCAGGAACGGTCGAACCTCGTACCGACGAGTGAATCCCGTCTCTCCATTTTCCCGCAATATTTCAAAAACGGAGGCGAGTTATTTCAAAAAAAATTCTAAATTAAGGTCAAGTGAGACCCGCAAAAGAGTTCCTCTCCTTCTTTTCTTTTATTTTTTCTCTCTTTTTCTTTCGGTCTTTTATCTTTCTCCCTTCAAAAAAGAGGAAAATAAGAGGTTAGAAAGGAAAAGAGAAGGAAGAGAGAGAATATTACGAGAGGAAAAATTTTGCGATGATCACAGTTTTGGCGAACGAGATGGGACTTTCGTCTCCATCTGGTCGAATTATGCCTTTGCTTTGCTTTTATCTAAGTCTTTATTCTAACAAATGTCAGCTACATTTTTATGCAAACCTTAGGAGCCTAGACTCTGTCCTAAGCTGACATTATTTGCATATAGGATTTAAGTATGTTTTGGTAGGACCATATTGAGGAGATTATATCCATGTTCACATTAGACTTAGGTCTTAAATACAACTCTCCTCAATTTTAGGGATTGAATGTAAAACAATGTATGCAAGTGTATGCTTCTCTTTATTTAAATCTATCTCTTTAGGACTTGCATTAGAGCTTTCTGATTTTATTGCATGTTGATCATATTTTTGAAAACATCCCTACCTATATTGTCCCGGTCTTCACGTTGCTGGGTTGTCTCACTGAACCATAGTTCGGGGGAGAGCCTCACAACTGGACCACTTATTTGGGTTCGCGCCCCCTACCACGTACCTAAGGGCCATAGTCCGAGGTATATCGGTAGGTGCTCAAGGATGTTGGGAAGCCTTTACCTTAGAACCAGAGAGATATTTTATGCCACGTACTTCGAGCTTCAGCTTGAGTATATCGGCATACCTTGATTGGAATCAGATGATATAAATCTTAGAGTTAGGATTAAGGTCCTATCAGCCATTTCAAATATTGCATATAGAGTCAGCTTTAGGGAGTGTTGTTTGTGTATCCTTGCTTGTATATCTGTGATTGTATGATATTTTATATATATATCTTCCTTATATTTTCCAAAACCCTGGGTATATACTTCAAAATTTTCTCTTTTGTTTCTAAAACCCAGGTGTATTTTTCTTCTTCTTCTACATTTCTTCAAAAATTCTTCTGATCCTGCCTGCAAGTTCTTCAAATTTTAAATCCTTACCATTTATTCTCAAATTCCATTTTTCCTTTTATTTTCTTCTATTTTTATATTCTTGTTTATATTTTCATAAAAATCTCTTTCCGTCAAGAGATATTCTTTTCAAAATGGTATTTTCTTTCATATTTTAGTTGGTTACTCTCCCTCGTGGAGTAAACAACACAATTGTCACAAATTTTGTGACGACTCAATCCCTAGTAATGGGATACAATTTTTTAAATTTCAAACTAAATCCTCCCTCTTGTCAAAAACTTCTCCATAAAGTTTCTTTGGTCTAAAAACCTCCTCTTTCCTCTACAGAGAGAGCACTGATATTCAAAAATGGTTACGACAAGAGGAGGAAAAGAAACAGTTCCTCAACTCAGCGACAGTGAGGCAGAAGGGATGAGCTCTCCTAAATCAGTCAGGGGACAGGGTCAGAACAAGAAAGATGACATCGACCCCACTATGTACGATATGTTCCAAAAGATGATGGCAAGGATGATGTCGGAACAAGCCGAGGCCAAGCTGAAAGAGTCAGTTCCTAAAAGCAAGCTGAAGAAGAAGCCTGTAAAAAAGCAAATCAGAATCATCAGGAAGAAGGTATAGCCAGACACTACTTCTGAAGAATCAGAGTCAGTCGAGGAAGAATCGGAAGAGGAAGAGCAGATTGTCTACAAGCAGAATCCTCCAAGGCAGTCCGTAAAAATAGCTGCAGAAGAGCCTGAATCCGTCAACAAGCCCAAGTCTGGGGCTCCAGCAGAGGACCTGATGAGCAAGCAGATGAAGGAGATGAATCGAGCTATTAAGGATATTCAAGCCAAGGGTAAGGGCAAGCAGACCTACACTGGCGAAGAGTTTTACGATGGTCTAGATGGGGACGATAACCTGGAGAAACTTCCACACAAATTTCTCAAGTTTGACGGGACTGGCAACCCTAAAGCCCACTTAGCCACATTTTATGCAGAGTGCAGTCGTTTCAGAAAAGACAACAGAGCGTTGTTTATTTGCTTCCCCCGCAGTCTGGAGGGTGTAGCAGCCAGATGGTATGCTGATCATGTGAATCCTATCGAACTCCGAAAGTTCGATAAGGTAGTAAATTTGTTCATCGAGCGCTTCTTATTCAACACTGAAGCCTCACCTACATTAAATCATCTTTACAACCTGAAGCAAGGAGAAAATGAAAGGGCGGGTGATTTCATTCACAGGTGGAGAAGCACTTGTAATAAGATGAAGGTACTCATTCCTGAGGAACACGCATTGCAGGTGATCCTCAACAATTTCTCTCAGCCCATAAGGAGCCTCATCGCCACCTCCCCGGCAAAATCCTTCATCAAGTTGATTGAGCGAGCTGAATGGCTCAAAGCAGGAATAGAAAGCGGACTTTACGAGGGCACGCCTCTGATCAAGAATGTCCAATACCAGAAGAAGAAAGCGCAGTTCACTCATTCAGTTGATGCCTCCTGCAATAATCTTGGTAGTAGCAGCAAAGGAAATAAGACCAACAGTGGCAGTGGTCCGAGAGTAGATCAGGGCAAAGGGCAGAAGGAGAAAACCTTTAAAAACAATGATAAACTGCTTCTGATTGCCTTCAGCAAAAGGGTGATCTGCAAGAGAAGCCCAAGTATATCAAGTGGGAGAAAGATCGAGTCTTCACTCCATTAGATCAAACTTTGGAAGCAGTTCTGGATTACCTTTTAAAGCATGGGATGATCAAACTCCCTAAGATAGCGGATCCTCCTGTAATCTTGGGAAAATTCAAAGATCAATTCTGCAAGTTCCATAGAGCAATGGGGCATGACACAGAGCACTGCTTCGTCCTCAAGCACATGATACAAGACTGCATTGATAGAAGTATTTTGATAGAGGACGAGGAAGAAGAGCGCCCAGCAGTCCTAACAGAGCCATTTCCCGATCACTCAAAGAATTAAGGATGCCTAAAGTTTTTCTGCACTGTCATTTTCCCTTTTGATTAGTCATCTTGTAGGGGCAAGTCAGCCCAGTCTTTTGAATCCTTTCTTTTCGAAGTTCTTGTAAATATTCAGTCTTGTTATCGAACCTTTTGCTTATCAATGAAATGTCAGTTTCTTTTATATCTTTTTGCTTCTTTTCCCTTTGACATACTGGGGCATATAAATTTCTTGTTCTTTTCAGAATGCGGGACAATCCTGACATCATTCATGAGAGAAATGATATTACCTATGAGGGCTTTTCAAAAATCATGAAATTTTGAAAATCTTCGTTATGACCAAAGAGTTCAAATGTTCTTTGGTCCAACCTTTGTCAAAAATCAACCCACATGTTGATCATATCTTCAAAAATAGGTTTTCGAACCATTGCATTGGCAAATCAACACTCGTGTTGATCATATCTTCAAAAATGGGTTTTCGAACCATTGCATTGGCAAATCAACCCTCGTATTGATCATGTTTTCCAAAATAGGTTTTTGAACCATTGCATTGAAGGATCAACCCTTGTGTTGGTCTTATCTTCCAAAAATAGATCTCAAATCTTGTGTTGATCATATTTTCCAAAAGTGGTTTTTCAAACCATTACATTTAAAGATCAACCTCCGCGTTGATCTTATCTTCCAAAAATGGGTTTTAAATCATTATATTCAAAGATCAACCTTGTGTTGGTCTTATCTTCCAAGATCGGTTTTAAGCATTACCTTCAAAGATCAACCCTTGTATTGATCTTATTATCAATTTCGAACTGTTATTTTTAGAAATCAGATCTATTGTTGATCTTCTTCTTCAAAATTAGGTATTCAAAACCATTGCCTTCAAAAATTAACCCTCATGATGATCTCTCATGTTTGATTTAAAGGATCAGATCTCGCGCTGATCATTCTTCTTGTGGTGGATTTTCTTCCCCCAAAATGATTTCTCATTTATCTTTTAAATAAACATTTTCCTTCCAAGATCCCATATGCAGGCAGGATCAGAAAAACTCATTTTTCTCAAATCTTATAAATTTTTAGTTAATTTTTGGTATTTTTTATCTGTTTCATTCATTTTATTCATATTTTATCAAGTTTACATCAATTTCATCAAGTTTTATCAAGTTTATCAAATATTTCCTTAAATTTCCATTAAATTTTATCAATTCTTACACCCTTTCAGGTTAAGAGAAAAACCTGACCCTCGTTGTCCGAGGTGCTTCCCGCTCAGGTTAAGGGATAAACCTGACCCTCGTTGTCCGAGGTGTTCCCATTCAGGATAAGGGATAATCCTGAGACTCCTTGTAGGAGCAATAACGCCACCTATGAGGATCCTTTTGTAAATACAAGTTTTGTCGATCTTTGTCGATTTTCTATATTTATATCAATTTCCCTGCATTAAAATTTTCTTAAATTCTATTCTTTTTCCCATTCAGGATAAGAGATAATCCTGAAACCCCTCGTAGGAGCCACAACGCTACCTATGAGGATTCTTTCGTAAATACAAGTTTTGTCAATCTTTGTTGATTTTCTAGATTTATATCAATTTCCCTTCATTAAATCTCTTTAAATTCTATTCTTTTCCCCATTTAGGATAAGGGATAATCCTGAGATCACTCATAGGGGCAACCATGCTACCTGTGAGAATTCTTTTTACAAAAATAAAATCAAATTTTCCTCAAATGTTCTACATTTTTTTCAAAGTTCTATATCCTTTTGTCTTCTCAAAGTTTATTCTTTTTATATCCTTCGTCACATACCTAGTCCATCTAAATCATAGATCATAAATTCTAAATCTTGTCATATCCCTTCTAAATTCAAGTCTCATGTTATCTCTTCATAAAATCTTCTATTTTCTCCTTCAGGTTAAGGGATAAACCTGAATCATTCTTTTCCTAAATTCTCATCAAATGTCTATTTCATTTCCCCTTCAGGTTAAGGGATAAACCTGAATCATTCTTTTCCTAAATTCTCATCAAATGTATATTCTTTTCCCTTTCAGGTCAAGGAGTAGACCTGAATCATTCCTTCATAAATTCTCATCAAATGTCTATATAAAGGATAATCCTGAAACCCCGGCCATTCTTCTTGCTTCAAATATCTTAAATAGGCCAATCTCCTTCCCGACTCTCAGTTGAAAAACCTAGTTATTTTTGCTAAGTTTTCAAATCTAAAGATCAAGTTCATCAGTCCTCGTGTTGTTTGTCTCTCAGAAAGTTTCAATCTTAAATCAAGTCATTAAATGAAATGTCCCAGCTACTTCGCTGGTCGTTAAATGAAATGTCCCAGCTACTTCGTTGGTCGTTAAATGATTAAATAAAATGTCCCAGCTACTTCGCTGGTCGTTAAATGATTAAATAAAATGTCCCAGCTACTTCGCTGGTCGTTAAATGATTAAATGAAATGTCCCAGCTACTTCGCTGGTCGTTAAATGATTAAATAAAATGTCCCAGCTACTTTGTTGGTCGTTAAATGATTAAATAAAATGTCCCAGCTACTTCGCTGGTCGTTAAATGATTAAATGAAATGTCCCAGCTACTTCGCTGGTCGTTAAATGATTAAATGAAATGTCCCAGCTACTTCGCTGGTCGTTAAATGATTAAATGAAATGTCCCAGCTACTTCGCTGGTCGTTAAATGACTAAATGAAATGTCCCAGCTACTTCGCTGGTCGTTAAATGACTAAATGAAATGTCCCAGCTACTTCGTTGGTCGTTAAATGATTAAATGAAATGTCTCAGCTACTTCGCTGGTCGTTAAATGATTAAATGAAATGTCCCAACTACTTCGTTGGTCGTTAAATAAAATGTCCCAGCTACTTCGCTGGTCGTTAAATGAAATGTTCCAACTCCTTCGTTGGTCGTTAAATGAAATGTCCCAGCTACTTCGCTGGTCGTTAAATGAAATGTTCCAGCTACTTCGTTGGTCATTAAATGAAATGTTCCAACTCCTTTGTTGGTCGTTAAATGAAATGTCTCAGCCACTTCGCTGGTCGCTAAATGAAATGTTCCAGCTACTTCGCTAGTCATTAAATGAAATGTTCCAACTCCTTTGTTGGTCGTTAAATGAAATGTCCCAGCCACTTCGCTGGTCGCTAAATGAAAGGTTCCAGCTACTTCGCTGGTCATTAAATGATTAAATGAAATGTCCCAACTACTTCGTTGATCGTTAAATAAAATGTCTCAGCTACTTCGCTGGTCGTTAAATGAAATGTTCCAACTCCTTCGTTGGTCGTTAAATTAAATGTCCCAGCCACTTCGCTGGTCGCTAAATGAAATGTCTCAGCTACTTCGTTGGTCGTTAAATGATTAAATGAAATGTCCCAACTACTTCGTTGGTCGTTAAATAAAATGTCCCAGCTACTTCGCTGGTCGTTAAATGAAATGTTCCAACTCCTTCGTTGGTCGTTAAATGAAATGTCCCAGCTACTTCGCTGGTCGTTAAATGAAATGTTCCAGCTACTTCGTTGGTCATTAAATGAAATGTTCCAACTCCTTTGTTGGTCGTTAAATGAAATCTCCCAGCCACTTCGCTGGTCGCTAAATGAAAGGTTACAGCTACTTCGCTGGTCGTTAAAATGAAAGGTCCCAGTTTTTACTGGTCATTAAATTAAATGTCCCAGCTACTTCGCTGGTCATTAAATGAAATGTCCCAGCTACTTCACTGGTCGTTAAATGAAAGGTTCCAGCTCCTTCACTGGTCGTTAAATGAAAGGTTCCAGTTTTACTGGTCAGAACGTCCAAAATCATAAATTGCAACTAAAGGTCACATCAAAATCTATATTGAGTAAATATTTCACATAGAAGTCATGAAAACTTTGCCAATTTGCTAAAAATATTTGTTGATAAATCTTACTGCACAAAAAAATTACCTTGGATTACCTCTAGTATTTTCTTCATAAAAGGTGAAACTCTTTGCGAAAAAGAGGTAAAATTCAAATTTTTTTCCTGTTGATCAACCAAAAGGATGAAAGAAATATCCTTGGTATGATTAGTGAAATAAATATTCGATGACAATGAAAAGCCGGAAGCGAATTGATATTGATCATAGTTATGACGCATGTTTTAAAATGACTTTCTGACAATTAGGCAGTAGAAATATCCTGAGCCATAAAAGAATCCACTTAATCCATATCTCCTTATTTAGTTTAAAGCTGCAATCAAATATCTGCAAAAGAGATCTCTCAATTGTCGTCAAGATGAAGGCGAATTAAGCGAGTAGACCCCCGGAGCCAAAGAAGATTTGAAACATCTCCAAGATGACGGAGTTTGTGACGGATCCTTCCAGGGAAAGTTTGGATCACCGTCGAGATGAAGGCGGATGTGATGGACCTACCGACAAACCCTAAATGATATTTGATTTCTGCTATCATCTAAAGACTTTTGAGCCAATACCCTCATATATAATCCCTGAGAAAATGAAGGATCGAAGCATCTCCGAGATGAAGGAGTTTGTGACGTACCCTTCCCTGAAAAAAGAGAGAAAAGTCAGGACATCTCCAAAATGAAGGATGATGTAAAAAGCCCGAAAAAGCCCAATGACTCAAAAAGAGTGCAAGAAGATCATCATGAGAATACACTCAGATATCAAACTGCCTAAATTGCCAGAAATCATCTTTTCTTATGCAAAATATCTTTTATCAATGTCTTTTCACTACCTGCTTTTATGAAATTGAGAATATTTCTTCTCTTCTTATATCAAAGGAAATGGATAGCTTCCTTGAAGAAAATCATCAGCGCTAAAATTTTGAATTTGACTCTTAAGACCAAGAAGTTAACCTCGTTGGAGGAAATACTCTAGGTAAAAAAGGGAATATCTTTGCACACATGTACACATTTTTCAAGCGTTGAAGTCAACTATAAATTTATCTTATTGGCAAAATTTTCTAGATATTCTAAAGAATGAAATAAATATTCGATATCCATTTTTGGTGCAACCTAGCGTTGTTTATATCTTCCAGAAGAGTTACCCCATTCAATTGAAGTATCTCTCCTGTCCCATCATGGTTTCGAGAAATCCGTATGGTTGTTCTCACTCAGGTTAAGGGTCAAAACCTGTACTTCCTGCGAAAGGTCATTAAATTCAAAAGCCGATTTCAGTCTCAGCAATGAGACACCCAAGTTCATCCCTTTTTCAAAGCTTTAGGGAACCCCATTTCCTTCCTCCTTTCGCAAACCCCTTTTCGGATTTGTTCGTCCAAACTCCGAAAGTCCCATCATGGTTTCTTCACTCAAGGATTCCGTATGGTCGTCCCCTTCAGGTTAAGTGTTAAGCCTGAACCTCGTGCCTCGAGGTATTTTTCCTTTTTCAGGTTTGGGTCAAACCTGAGTCTTGTTTCGACGAGGTGTTTTCCTCTAGTCCCATCATGGTTCTTCCCATCGAGGAATCCGTACTTTGTATATCCATCCAGAATAAAATCCTACTTAAGCTTCATCTCATGAGGCGTTTTCTCAAAAATGTCCCATCAAGGTCCTCGCATATTCTTTCCCCCATTCAGGTTATCTTGAGATATCTTCGTCCCATCCAGGTTAAGGGCTAAACCTGAGTCATTCAAAAGGCTGACCTTGTCTCGCCCACGAGACTTGATCTAAATTCTTATCTTTCATCATTTCGGGATCTTCATCCAAAAGTCCCATCACGATTTCCTCATTTCTATTCAGTCTTATCATTTTCGAGGATTTCGTCTCCCCCAAGCCATCTAGGACAATGCTTTAAGCCTAAAAAGCTGTAAATTCCTCCACACCCAGTTCAGATCTGCTGACTGGGGCATTTTTCAAAATTTGGAGTGTTTTCTTTGCCACTATGCTCGGCTTTCAACCGGCTTAGTAGCAAAGAGGGGCATCTGTGAACACCCCAAATTTTTCAAAATCTTTTAAATATTCCCTTTTTGCCCCTAAATTCATTTTTTGAGCAAATGGGCCATTTCAATTCTAAATTCTAGTTCATTTCTCAAGTTTTACTGAAATCAAATTCATTTCATATGTTTAAATTGATTTCGGATCTGGATCCATTGTCCAGATTTAAGTCTAAGTCTCCTTGTTCAAATTTTAAATTAAAATTATAGAAAATACCAAAAATAGTTTTTAAATAGCTCGGACAGTCCCTCCGACATCTGTTTGGATCCATCATGTTGTATTTCTCGATTCGAGTTCCAAAACTCGAACATTTTTTCAAAAAAACTTGGATCCAAACCCACTTTCTGAAAAAAATTCTCCAAAATGGTCTGAAATTCTCAGAGAAACACTCTTTGTAAATATTTCTCAGAAAAATACAAAAATTTAGTGTTTAAACTTTGTTTTGTTTAAAATTTTAGTTTTTCTACTACAAAAATACAAAAAAATGGGAAAGCAATACAAAAATCAAAAAAATTGAGGAAAGCAAATGGTTTTAAAACTTGAAAAATAGAATTTTTGCCAAAAACCTCCTTTTAAACATTTTTTTACAAAAGATTTTTCAAAGGGGCCTTCTTTTGGAAATTTGGAAAAGAGGCAATGACCTCTTTCCCGCGCATCCTCCCTCTCACTTGCCGACCCTTCATCTCCAAACCAACTTGTTATCGTCGCAAAATTTTCCCCCCGTCTTCCCTTCCTTTCGGAAGAGAGAGAGGAAAACGCTTTCGCGATTCAAACTTGACCGAATTTTGGAATTTGTTTTGAAATACTCGCCTCCATTTTGAAAATTGCGGAAAAATCCATGGGATGGGGCTCGACCTGTCGGTACGAGGTTCGACCGTTCCTGTCGCCTTTAACAGGGGTAATCGAACAAAGGACCAAAATTGTGCTTGACTTAGTGAAATTACCGAAATCGTGTTCTATCCTAAATGCACAGAGAATTCAGGCATGTGTTATGAGATTTTTGGCAAATGTAAATTGGAAAATATGATATATGCTTAGAAAATATTTGGAGTTGAAAAGCGTTTCTCAGGAAAAAGATGGAAATCAATCACTCAGAAAAACTCAGACGAAGAAGGTTTGAAATCTCGAGAAAGTTTACAAAGAGTTGGAAAATCTTGAAGAAGTGAGAATCTCAAGAAAATCTTGAGAAAGTTTATAAAGACTTAGAAAACCATGAAGAAATGAGAATCTCAGGAAAATTTTGAGAAAGCTTAGGAAGACTTGGAAAATCATGAGGAAATAAGAATCTCAGGAAAACTATAGGAATTCTTGAGAAAATATGAACATTTGAAAAGAAATACACTTATCAGGAAAACTTGGATTTTGAGAATTTTCTTAGAAAAATGATAGAAAATTTTGTAGGGAAACTCATTGGAGAAGGAAATTCAGAACTTAGGAAATTGAAATCCTGAGAATCTTGTCTTTGAAATGTTTGAAAATCAACATTGATTCTTGAGGAAGGAGAGAAATTCCTTTTGAAAATGACTCTTAAGAAAATAACTTTTTAAGGAAAATCATGACAAAACTTTGATTTGGGAAATCCAACTCCGAATATCATCATAGTTTCTTGAGAAATTGATTCCATGAAGTGAAAGTTTCTTGAGAAAATCATGAGAAAACAAATGATGCAGATGATTTGAATGAATGAATGCACTTTTGAAAAGATTTCTGTAAATTTTATTGGAAAAATGTAGATTAAGCCAAAGTAAATCCTTCACATATTCTGACTGTGGCCATGAATATATTCAGGGTTTATTTGAATTAATTCACAATATTTTGAAAACATTGGAAATATGAGGTGCATTTTCAAGATAGCCTAAGAGTGTAGGCGCAATGTGACTGGAAGAGAGATGATGGATCTGGGTCTCGTCCATATTCCGACTAGGGCCGTAAATATGGACTCCACCGAGTTCATCAACTCTCTAAGAGTTGGTGCACGTGCCATTCGTGTTCATCCACGGTGAATTTTGAAAATTTAGATATATGCATCATAGAATCAGGATAATACAGAAATCAAACTATATGAGATGCGGCCTAATCTAAGCAGTAAAAGTAAATCTTATTCCAAGGTTTACATTGGATTGGTACATTGCTAACATAAAGTAAAAAAAAATGAAATGAAGCCAAGGAATCAGCATCTTCTAGATTTTCCTGCAAAAATGAGAATTAGTACAAGACAACCTAGAAAATGGGTATATATACTATATACAATGACGATATACATGTAAATATAGAAATACTTGAATTTATGCTAAATGATATATGGTAATGAGGATATATTCACAAAAAAGTAGAAGAAAAGAAAAATATGTGTGATAACCAATGCACATGAAGGGATATATATATATATATATATATATATATATATATATATATATATATATATAAATATATATATATATATGTATATATATACATATATACATATATACATATATATACATATATACGTATACATATAGATAGATATACATATATATTGATATATATATACCTATAATAAGAAAATATACACATTTAAGGGAAATTCTATATAATGGGTAAAATCAGAAAATACAGGTATATACAGTTTCTGTAGGTGATTTCACACAGCCATATTTCTCAAATTACAACATATTTCTCAACAAATTCGGGTATGGAGCTTCCCTATATATCAACAATGAAGCGTGCAAAAGATGACATAGAGATCATGAACGGATATGGATATATTCGTTCATGAAGGTGGCTGTTTATCAAGACTGGGTACCTGCAGCAGAAAAGAGTGACTTCAACAAGTATAGCCCATTACTTTCATGAACCAGTATCGATTCTAAAATTGATCTTCCGGATCGGATACTTGACCCGGATAAACAATGAATCTTGTGCCTTTCAACATATTTGAGGCTATACAATATATTCCTCAACAACCCAACTATGACATATTAGCTAAATTAGATGATTATGATGAACAGAATTTATAAAAAAAAAAAAAAAACAGAAAACAGGAATTCTTTGTAAAACCAAAAACAATATGATGAATCAAAACTGGAAATCAAACAACATGATCACTTTGGCTAATTGAAACGAAAAGAAAACAAACAAGTGTAAATTGATATGGATCAAAACCACAAGAAGTTCATTTAGAAAATTTCTGTTTAGATGATCGAAGATGTTATTCATACATAAGCAAAAAGTAATCTTACCACAAATAAAAGGTTAGCAATATAGACAGGGTGATGAATATACTACAGGAAAATTAATGGAAAATGAAAACAGCAAATATAAAACATAAATGCAAGAAATTACAAAACAGAAAATACAGGTAATCATTTAACAAACAGAAAATTGGAAAATTGAGGAAAAGCAGGAAATTAAAACTAAGATCATATCTAAACTAAAGATAAAAACAAAAACATGCAAGAAATCAAGAATCAGGAAACAAGCATTTAATGCGATGAATAGAAACGTGATGCAGAAGAACTACTGAATGAATGTAAATGAAATGAGGTGCCGGAACAAAAAGGTGTGCTGTGTTAAAATTTTGAACATGATGAGAAATATAACATCCTGATGGGTAGAAAAATTAATAAGATACAGGATCAATTAGGAAGAAATGAGGTTCGAACACTTTGAAAACAGAGATATTATATCATTATCATGGATACCATCACCTAAGGAGATGAGATTTCTGCAATGAATAAGATATATCAGATTATCGAGTAGCAAAAAAATGAAAAAAACAAAAAGTAGGGATATTGTAATCTTCAAAATATACCTTATAAATCTCTGGCTCCAAACGACCTGTAGGTTGCAGAAGAAGGGCGATTGCTGGGCTGAAGGAAAGGCGAGTACCAGACCTTCTGCTGGATCTGCAATATCCCCTGCAGCTGGGCTTAGCTGGTGAAGAAGATGAGGAGACGTTGGCTGGGCTGCAGAAAGGCTGAGATGGCTGGGCGGTGGGCTGCAGAAAGGGCTGGATAGCAACTGGCTGGTGGGTTGAAGAAGGGCTGAGCAGCAGTCGTTGGATGTGTAGCTACTGGTTGGGCTTTCCTGTTGGTGAGATGAAGAAGATACAAGAACCTGTTGAGATGCCCTACGGCTATGCTGAACGTAGATGGGAAGCCTCCTTCACGCTGGATGACCTCTCCCTCAATCGGCTTTTTCCCCTTTTTTTTCTGCTGGATGTCCTGCAATAAACCCAAAGGGGTGAAGATCAATCGGTCTTCCCTCTGGCCAAAAGGAATCGGAGTGAGCAAAGGAAATGGAGAGGTCGGATTCCAAAAAAAATGCAGATTGCCTCCTCCCCTCTGCCATCCATAGGGTCTCCTTTTAAAAGTTTCATTAGGTTTTCCAAAAAAAAAAAAACGCAGGTTTTGGGGCGTTACCCCAGATTTTGAAATCGTTTGAAAACTCAAAACGGCAATTTGAAATTTTGTTTTTTTTTTGTTTTGTTTTGGAAATTCGCCGTCTCCAGTGGGGTGACTTCTTTATTTTAAGAAACTTAGATTTCACTTTACCTAAAACTTAGGTAAAGTGAAATCTTAGGGTTTGCAATGGCGCCATTTGAAAAAAAAAAAAACGAAAATATGGCCTATTAAACCGTTTTTTTTTTTTAAGGTGGTGTCATCTCGGCCAACTTTGAAGATTTTTTTTTTCTTTTTGATATAAATAAATGAACTGGAATCTCAAAAAAAAAATTTATTTGTTTTTCTTTTCAGAAAATTCCAATGTGGCGCCATTTAGGCGTGGGCTCTGCTTGAAAATGAGAAAAAGACCTGGGGCTTTGAGTGTGACGCCGCTTCAAGGTGGGTCCCACGTTAGGTCATTTATTTGAAATAAAAGGCAAAATAAATTCTTTTTATAATAATAGGCTATTTGAAAAATATGAAATAAAATTTTGGCTCGATTGCAAAATTCAGAAGAAAGATGGTCCTTCAGGGCAAAATATATAAAACTAATGCAAAGATTTTATAAAGAAATTCAGAAGGTCTTTTTGCAAAAGTTTTAAGTAAAATTTTCTGAATTTAAAGTTGTGCCCGCCTCTTTCCAACTGACGAAATTTTAAAATCCAATGTCAAAACTATCCAGATTGTTTTCCTGAGAAAACTTTTTTTTTTTATAATTCGGAATCCTAGGGGTGAAATGGGAAGAATTGGTAATTTTGAAGACCCAGGGTTTTGAAAATCAATTTTGAAAAGTTTAAACCTCGAAATCTGGATTGACAATTTTGAAAACCAGGAGTTCTGGATCTCAAAATGACATGTTGTGCAGTGAAATGATGCAAAGCGTTCATGCAATGCTATGCAAAGACATGTTCTATGAAATGTCATTCTGAATTTAGAATTGGAAATTCTAGCTTCTTGTCAGGATTGGGATTTTGAAAATTTGCAGTTTGAAGATGTCTTTGAACCTAAATATAGAAATTTTGAGGCTCAAGAATGAAATTTTAGACTTTCTGCAAGGTCTAATCTTGGAAAATGACCATTTTGCCCTTCATTACATCTGAAGAACTGAAATATGATGATTGAGGGCGATGTCAAGAAGGTGAGTGAAAATTTGGGGTGTTTACACAACTTCTTCTCCCTCAACCCCTCATCTTCAACCAACAGCCTCTCTCGAAGGCTCCTCTTCCCCTTTAAAAGGAAAGCACGCAGAGTGAAGAAGGGATCCGTCTTCACCCCTCCTGGTTCGCCCATTGCCTGCTGATCCGTCTTCACCCCTCCTGGTTCGCCCATTTACCATCTGATGCATGTATTTAGTATGTCAGCAATGTGTTGGCATTTGTATAAAACCTCCACAACACTACCTATTCCACATTTCCCTGCTATCATCTGCTGTAACATCAGCCATATCCCCCTTCCAGCATTTTTTTTTAACCACTACATGTTCCTAACCTCTTCATGCCATCATATCAACCCAACACCCAGTAGGAGTCCAGCCATTTGGTAGCATTACATTCACTGCTGCAGTCCATGACTTCCACATTGTCCAGCCATTTGTAATTAGCCTCTTCCACCCACCTACGATAGTACTTAAAGCATTGCTATGGTGCCATTTCGGTGATAGTAACCAAGTATCACCATGGTTCCACCATGACTTCCTGTGGCAATGCTGGATATTGCTGCAGTGGAATATCTTCAGCCTTTTATCCCCTTTTGTATGTAACATCCACTCCACTTCCAGCACCACCTTACAGCACCTCCTTCCACTTACCTTCCCCTCATTGCCGTATACCACTATCTTCCCTCAAATCTCTCTTTCATGACAAAATACTGCTGTGCCTACCCGGTGTCATATATCACAACCATTTTGCAGCCATCTCCATAACTCATTTCACAGTAAATACATCAACATTACATTTTGATGTATGTACCACTATTTCCCCAAGATCCATTCATTTCCAGCACTCTCATCCACCTACACTGAGTGTATGTCATCTATATACATATATACATATATATATATATATATATATATATATATATATATATATATATATATATATATATATATATGCATACATGTATATATATGAATATATATACGTATATATATATATATATACTCGTATATATATATGTATATATATAGGCATGCACATGTGTACATGGATGTGTAATGTCATTTTCCATCTTTTTCATCATTTATATCTTGGTATATGAGCACTTTATCATTAAACATTTATATTATATGGGCGATTTCTCTTCTATTTTCATGCTAACTAAAGTGTTTTGCAGGAAATATGTGGAAAATCTCATTAGTTGGAGTTATAAATTCAATTTCATGTATTGTAATAGTTAGATATTAATGAGAATTTACATTTTCCTGTTTTAGATAGAATGAATGAGCATTGTAAATACCATAAATTTCTTGTTCTCATATTTTTCGCCTTTATTTTCCAAAATCTCACAATGGTGAAACACGAATGGCACGTGCACCATTTCGTAAGAGGTAAATCAATCATAAGTTGATGATTTACATCAATGACCATAGTCAGGATGTAAACAAAACTTAGGATTTTTATCTTTTACGAAATAACACCGGATCCACACTGGATCTGTTTTCAAAATTCATCATATTTTCCTTAAATATTTTCTTCTTTTATCAGAATTTAACTTAAAATTAATTCAAAATATATACCAATGGCCATAGTCAGGGTATATTGAGAGTTAATTTCATTTAAAATTATATAAAAGCACTAAATGTGTTTCATTCTTCACCTGAATTTAAATATAGATTATTATATAATACGTTCAATGACCATAGTCAAGGATGTATTATATCTTCAATCTTATTTTAATTCATTTAAAGAATGGAATAGCTTTTCAAAATCCAATTTCAAAATTTTAAAATTCATTCATCACTTAGGATAGAATTGCATCATATTTTTAAAATTCTTTTTCACAAATCCAAGTGATTCTTTCCTTCATTTCTCAGATCAAATTCTATTCATAAATTCAAATTCAACTCTATTTCTCAAAAGAATTCAAAGAATTCAATTGCAAGGTCTCATTTGACTTTGAAAACTTTAAGATCAGCTTATATCCAAAATTCAAATTCTAATTTCAAATTCAAAGTCCAAATTGACTTTGAAATTCATTTTATATTCAAAACTCCAATCAAACTCAAAGTTCAATTTAACTTTGAGATTCTTGATTCATCTTCTGAATTTAACTCCAAATCCATTTTAGGATCCAGGATTCAACACTCATATTGGATCTCAGACTTCAGATCCAATTCTTCCTTAGGATCCAGACTCCAATTTCACTTTTGGATCTTAGATTTCAGATCCAATTTCCTTATAGGATCCAGAATCCAATTTCACCTTGGATCTCAGACTTCAGATCCAAATCCATCTTAGGATCCAGAGTCTAACTCTACATTGGATCTCAGACTTCAGATCCAAATCCATCTTAGGATCCAGAGTCTAACTCTACATTGGATCTCAGACTTCAGATCCAAATCCATCTTAGGATCCAGAGTCCAACTCTACATTGGATCCCAGACTTTAGATCCAAATCCATCTTAGGATCCAGAGTCCAACTCTACATTGGATCTCAGACTTCAGATCCAAATCCATCTTAGGATCCAGAGCCCAATTCTACATTTGGATCTCAGACTTCAGATCCACTCCATTTTAGGATCCAGAACCCAAGTCTATCTTGGATTCCAAAGCTCGGATCCCATTCTGTTTAGGATCCGGAATCCAACTCCAATTCTAGATTTCAATTCCATTTTCGGATCTAATCTCAATCTCTTAAATCCATTTCTATTCTTAAATACCATTTGATTTTCTCAGTCCTTTCCAAAATTCAAAACTTCAAAATCTAAATTCAATTTCATCTCAAGTATCCATTTCCCTTCCTAAATTCAAGTTCAAAATTCAAAGTCCATTTCCGACTTTGAAACTTCATTTCCTTTCATTTCAAAACTTCAAATCATTCTTTCTCAAAGTCGAGATCTATCCTTCCAAACTCTGATTTACTTCAAAAAACTTAGAACTCCTCTGATCTATCTCAAGTTCTAAGTTAGATTCAATCATTTCTTCACTCCTTTACCAAGCTCATCTCAGAATACTTGGAAATTTCCAAATCAAATTTTTGAAAATAGCATACATCCTTGCATTGCACAAGCATGATTCTTTGTGCATTTAGATCTTTAGGATAAATTCTTAGATGATATTTAGGCAAAGCAAAATGCATAGATTCGATCCTTGGTTCGATTACCTCTGGTAAAGGCGCCAGGAACGGTCGAACCTCGTACCGACGAGCGAATCCCGTCTCTCCATTTTCCCGCAATATTTCAAAAACGGAGGTGAGTTATTATAAAAAAATTTCTAAATTAAGGTCAAGTGAGACCCGCAAAAGAGTTCATCTCCTTCTTTTCTCTTCTTTTTTCTCTCTTTTTCTTTCTGTCTTTTATCTTTCTCCCTTTAAAAATGAGGAAAATAAGAGGTTAGAAAGGAAAAGAGAAGGAAGTGAGAGAATATTACGAGAGGAAAAATTTTGCGATGATCACACCTACACTCTTAGGCTATCTTAAAAAATCATTGCATTTTCTTAAAAGTTTTCGAAGTATTTTCTCCTTTTAGAACCAAATGAGATATATGCAATGCATATTCGTGGCCATAGTCAGGAAAATGTGTTGAGTTTATTTCATCTAAATTCTATAAGGCAAAAAAATCCCTTTTCAAATGATTTTCTCAAAAATTCTTTAGAAAATACTTTTGCAAATTGTATTAATTCATTCATCTAAGTTAGATTGCATCATGAAAAGACTTTCACAGGGCCACACACCCATACCTTTTAATGTTTTCCAATTCAATCTCAACAAAAATCGATTTTCTCTAAGTCTTTCTCTAGAAGTCAATTTTCTAAAAAAGATCTCATTTTCATCAGAAATCGGTTTTTCTTTCTTCAAAAAGAGTTCTCAAATGTGATTCACGATTTCCAATCATCCATTTTCCAAGTATTTTCCAATATTTGAAGCAAACATCATATTTTCAATGTGCATTTAGAAATAGAACATCGATTTATACAAGTTGAGCAAAAAAAAGCACATGATTAATCCATGGTTCAATTATCCCTGGTTATGGTGTCAGGATCGGTTGAACCTCGTACCGACAAGCGAGTCTCCTTTTAAAAAAAAAAATCGCATTTTAAAACGAAGGCGAGTTATTTTCAAAATCTTTTTCAAGGGTCAGTTTGACTTACAAAAGTAAAATTTTGCAATGATAACGGACATCAAGCTTGGTCTAAAGCTCAACTAAGAATGTAAACGGATCGAATTCAGGCAGATATCTGAGTGAACCTAAATCTGTTTAGTCAGATTCAGTAGCCGAATTCAATTCTAGTTAATAATCAGATCCAGACTCAGTATTGAGTTTTTCATTCGATCCCGGGCAAACAATCCACTGCAAAGTAAATGTCGGATTTTAAGTTAGACAAATCCAACTTGTTTTTGCTGATCCCCATCGGACTCTGAATCTAAATCGGGATCGAGTAATGCTTAGATTCAGACCCAAGGTCAGCCTGTTTATATCCCTATGCTAAACTACCTAGCCAGGCTTCATAGAAGACTGGTTAGGTATCTATAATTGAGTCTGACTCAGCCACCCCAAACCTGTCCGAATTACATGTAAACATGGGATCAGTTCTTGGGTCTTGGCTCGATAAGACCTTGGCCTGCTAAAAAGATTTTGGTCAGGCTATCAGCAATTCTCCTTTATTATGATGAAGTTTCCTGCCATAGCGGGTCACCAGCATCCAAGCCCTTATGAAACCCACCAGTGAAAGACACCTGCACACCCGGTGAGTCGAACCTGAGTCGAAGGGGTTGCCCTTATTATCGACCTATATGCACTCATAGGCTCATATGCAACCCTCTTACACCCGCATGCGATCATCTATGCAGGGATGTCAACAGATCAGGTATGATAGGGTACCGACCTGTACCGGATGTGGTCGGATCCTGGTTTGGCAATAAAGAAGGAGGTCTAACCAACAATTTGGATCAAACTCACTGGAACCAATTAATATATGGAGCCATCTATGGTTTGTAAAATTTCATGTTAGACCTTGATCTAACCCAAGTTTTGATTAAGATTTGCTTTTTTTTTCTGATAGGCAAGCTAAATTGTGCTTGCCCTAGGAATGTAAACTGGTCAGACTCGGATCAGATCTGGACATTATCAAGTCCAAGTTAAACGGTTCTAGCATAATGGGATTCAGTGCACGATGGGTATCACACAAAATCAAACCCTAATACAACTTGCATAAAATCCAAAATTTTATATGTATCCGGATTCGGAATTTAGTTAGCTTCAGATTTTTCTGGGGTTCGAATGCAAAACGTGATGCTGAACCCAGATTTAATTACTAACTGGATCTTGCTTTGGATATGGAATTCCACTAAATGGATTCAGATTTAATCAGATATCTAACCTGAATCTGAACCGTTTATATCCTTAGAACTTTGGTTAAAAAAGGGACTGAACTAACCCAGATTCAACTGCAAAACACGGTTGATGCTAATTATCCAAACGGGTCTCACTGAAATAAAATTGGAACAATTTTTGTAATTTTCTTCAAAAAAACAGTGAGGGGGGTCACTTTTTTTTTCAAGAAATTGCAAAAATAGAAACAGACAAGTGGCCCATGCAGGTCTCGAACCTGCGACCTTCGCGTTATTAGCACGACGCTCTAACCAACTGAGCTAATAGGCCAGCTATTGGTGGTGTTGTCGTTTTTATAAATAAACATGAATTAAACAATACAGTTTGGCAAAAACCCCGATACAAATTAATATCGGGTTTGTAGCATTAACTCGCACGGTAATAAAATCAATCTAATTTAAAGTTGGTTTGAAGTCCTCGTCTTTTCATGTAGATTCGTGTAAAATTCATGGTTCCCGTTGATAACATGGCAATCTCATACATGGATGTAAACGGGCCGGATCTAAGCATCACCAAACATCAAGTTTGGCCTAATCGGATATTGAGTAATGAGAGCTGGATTAGTATTCAAAGACAGATGGGGATCAGCTAAAAATTGAATCCGGATCCGATTTGCATAAAATCCGAAATTTACAAGTATCCTGATTCAGATTTTACTTAGATTAAAATTTTACTTAAATTTGGATGCAAAATTGGATATGGAGTCCAGATCTGATTAATGACTGGATCTAACTTTGGCTACCCAATCTGATTGAATGGATTTGGATTTGGTCGGATAATCCAACCTGAATCCAAACTGTTTACATCCCTATCAACAAGTTGTTCATGTATAGAGTTATTTCAAATGAAAATAATTCATGTTATTCGAACTATTTCCTACCTTCGTTTATTTATCATTAACTTTTAACTAAATGTCAAAATTAATAGCTAGAATTTTAAGACTTACGAAATTGCAAACCAGATTTTATCGATAAATCTATAAATTTTAGCTTTATAGGTAAGCCACTAGGTCTTTGAGTGGATCCCAATCATCCCATGTTAGCATAAACATTGGTCTCTACTCTCCATTAATACCTTATATAATTAAATTTTTAAAAATAAATAATTAAATTATACCTTATCATTTTAGTAGGGATAAGTGTCCAAAATGGACATCTCTCATGTAAAATGTCAACTTATTTATTTTATTTCAAAATGAGATTCTTTTATTTTGAATGCAGCTGATATCTTGGTACAATTTATATGTAAAACGATAAACTGACCTGCAATTAGGGCTGGTAAACGAGTGGAACGAACCAAACAGGGCATGTTCGGGCTTGGCTTGTTTACCAATTAATGGAGCACGTGCTCATATTTAGGCAAGCCGAGCTTGAGATCAGCCCGTCCTTGAATGAGATGGGCCGAAAACAAGCTGGCTCGTGTAAAAACTTTTCATGTTATTTATATAACCAATATATAAATTTTATATTTTATACAATAGTTCATATTCTATGTATATATTTTTCATGCATCCTTCTCTTTATATATATATATATATATGAGCTCTTCCCAGCTTAGCTGAGCTGAACGCCCTGTGTTCGGTCCGACTGGTTTAAGCTGAGCTGCTCATGTCTTAGCTCACCAGCTATACGAACTGATCACGAAAGGAGCATGTGATGAGCAGAACCGAGCCAATTCACAAGCAGCTCGGTTTGTTTACCAGCCCTACTCACGATCAAACAAATGACTGCAATCTGACTTGAGGCTACAACCAGGAACGAGGGAGAATTAAGAGTATTTGGATTAACTCAACCGTTGCATCAATTCCTGCAAAAGAAAAGCATTGCATCTTAAAGTATGCTTCAATTAAGTCAAAAAAATTTAAGTTCTAATCAACGCAGTGGTTACCCATGAGGTCAGCGAGGTCCTGTATCAAGCTGAAAGCCCAGGATCCAATCCTGCTGTCGCATGAGGGCTGCTGTTGCTTTTTCAGGGTTGAGGCACCAAAAGCTCGGTGCTCTTTGCAACCTTTCATGTTGAAGATTTCAAGTTGATCCCACATCCAGGACCCAAGATCCATGGCATTCCCATAGTTTTTCCTTCCCTTGTTTGTTGTATTTTCTTGTAAAGCTAGACCTTCCTCAATTGCATAAAGGTGCCTTATTTCACTTGTAGTTAGGGCCCTCAATGGGTCAGGTTTGTACCAGATACCCGACACACACGAGAAATATGTGAGCCGGGTTTGGATTATGATTTTTGCCAGCTACCTGACCGAAATGTTTTATATGTATTTTAAGAAAAAGTTAACTTATGAAATTACAAAGATCCAGGTTTGGGATTTCATTTTCGTTACCCTGCAAAACCCAAATATGTTTGTTTGGGTGGGTTCAGGTACAGCTTGATGGGTCAAGTACCCAATCCATTGAAAGCCCTACTTGTGGTGTAGGAATGAAAAGAGTGTGAAGCAAGTTGGCTAACATTCCAGTAATAGCTCCTACCAAACAAGCGGAGCCCCCGTTGTATGTGACCATACATTCCAGCAACCGTTGGAAAATTCGCAACAGTTACCGGCCCTCTCACCAACAGCCTACCCAACCACACTAGTACAAATCGAATAATGCTATGGCTTAAACAGATCAACAAGTCTCTTAGTCTCTAAGTTCCAACTACCAACACCAACACCAAAACCAAAACCTGGTGCAACCACCGCACAACTGACACAGATCAAAACCAAAACAAGCAACCAGGAGGCAAACACTTGAACAGCATGCAACCTATTCACAAATCATAAAAAAAAAATTAAAAAAAAAATTCCCTGCAACTGTTGCTGGAGTAAGGATGAAAGACATTCTCGAAATCTCTTTAGCTTAAGACCGGCCCGGTGACCGCCCTCAAAGGTACTCGCGCTGCTTATCCTTTCTAACGTGCATAGGCAGAACTAGCTTGGGCTTCAATCCATTACATATCAAACCTTAAATAAAGCTCTTCATGCAGGGGATACTATGATTGTAGTTCAGAGATCAAGGAAAAACAGGACCCACCCTGCTTCGCCTCACTTAGACAAAAAATGAAAGACATGAAACAGGTAAGACGGAAACGGAGGCTAAAATCAAAACCTATACAGAGAACAAAGTTAAAATCAAAACCCGTGCAGGGATGAAGATGAACCTCCGCCCCCACCTTGCCCGAATACACTTTAGGGATGCCATTGAATAACTAAAAACGAAAGTCCACCCCATCTTACCTCGTTTGAACCAAAGACGAAAAACATAAAACGAGACTGAAAGTAAAAATCAAAACCAGTGTAATGATGGATACAAAGATGGGATGGCAAAATTTTAAGACAGAACGGCGGTGGAGAAGGTCCCCAAGCCCCGTCCACTTAAATGGCTATGCACGAGCAACCCAAACAAGGATACAACACGCCCTAATGAAGCCCGAAGATCCAGGCTAACAAAACAATCCTCGAAGGCCACCGCAATCGCACGGCTGGCCGCAACCAACGCACATGACTGGACACCGACAGCGCATGACGGGACACATCGCCCTTACCGAGTCGAAGCTAAAATGACACTGAAACGGTTAAGAGACCCCCCGATGCATACCATTCACGCAAGCTGAACCACACGTGATACCCAAAAAAAAAAAAATCCAGCAAACGTTCGAGACCCGCCGAATGAATCACTCGCAGACGACAGAAATCAAGCGCACAATCCAAGCAACGCGAGATTAAAAGCTTAATTTCAACTTTAAATTAAACTTTGCTAATTACAGAAGATAACTAAAAGATGTTAGCCGCTCTGTATACGAGCGGGGGAAGAGAAGGAGCATCGAATTGTATGCATCGCCTAAAATCAGAACGAAAGGAACGCCAGAGGACCGAAAAAGGAGAACGAAAAGTAAAGTAGAAAGTTTCTGGGTTCCTTCTTATGCGATTCTCCCACAGAGACGGCAAAATTGAGGATAAAACTACACAGCATCATCTTTCCACCGCCTATTCTCCGATGCTTTGATCCTTCTATCTATATCCATTTCTCACTCGTCGTCGTCGTCGTCTTCCTCCTGAAGCAAAGAATAGACAAATCAGGCGGGTGGGTGGGACTGAAATAAAACAGAGAACGGGGGAAATACACAATTAATTACATGGGATATCATTTAACGGGCAGAAAGCAAGAGCAATTTCATGATCAATGAAAGAAATGAGATTAAAAACAACTAAACGAGTTACTACCTCGTCGCTCCCTTCGTCCTCGTCGTGAACCTCAGACTTGGACTTGTCAGATTCCTCCTCATCGTGATCGTCCGAGCCACCAGTCTAAGATTTTTTATAATCGAAAAAGTTAATTAGCAATAGAAGACCAACTATGATTATATCGGCTAATTTAATTTTCAAATCAGACACCTGCTTCTTATTGTAAGCTGCCAGACTCTTCTCATATTCTGTCTTCTTCTCAGCTGCCTTCGACACATAGGGTGCTTTCTCCTAAAATTTAATAAATAAAACGCATGAATAAGAAAGAAATTTAGTATTAACAATTACTGAAAGAAAAAAGGGAGAAGACGTTCTCCTCCTGATACTTACAGATTCAGACATCGCTTTCCATCTACCTCCAGCGGCCTTTCCGACCTAAACACAAGAAAGTTGCAAATGAATACAAACTAAAGGAAATCAATGGATAAAAAATCATGGAAAAAATGTCCGCGGTGAGCAAATTTGTGAAACTTACAGCGGCGACGGATTTGTTATTCGGATTCTTCTCCTTGAATTGCTTCCTGAACTCCTCCCTATTAGAAAAATCAGAAATACCAACAGAATATCATTCCCATTGAAATAAAACCAAATAAAACGAGAAAGCAACGAAAAACAAAGGCAAAATGCTCACATAAAAACGAAGAAGGCGCTGGGAGGCCTCTTGGGCTTGTTCGGATCCTTCCCTTTAATCGTCGCCGGTTTCTTACTGACTCGGTCGCTCCTGGGGGCCTTCCGCTTCGTCCCTAGCCTACAATCGAGCGTTCCCCGTCCAGAAAACCCAAAATAGTCAAAACCCTAGCAATATGGAATCCCTCCGAAACCCTAAAGGCGAGACCAGTCGATTCAAAGCCCAGGAAAAGCAAATTTTACAAGAAAAAAGAATAAACATAAAAAAAAACTCACCTGTTATCGGCTTTTTTGGCCGTATCGGCCTTCGATTTTGCTCCTTTCATCGAAATCGCTGCCGGAAAGACAAGATCGGATCGGAAAAAGCCGAGCAAAACTCAATAGAACCAAAGAGAAAGAGAAAACATTAGTAGAAAAAGAGAAAAGTACCTTGGAAGATAGGGAAGGGAAGGAAACGATGGAGAGAGAGAGATCGAAGAGTAAAAAGGGGCACAGATAAGAAGGAGAGGAATTAAAATTGAAATCACAAAGACGGATCAAATCCGGATTTGGGCGGGACACGAAAAATTTCCATTGCCATGTCATCGATCCATGTGATTGCCTCTGATTGGAAGTCTTCCCCACTCTCGGCCCGTTTGTGCTTCCTTTGTGTTTCTTCGTTGAGTTTTACGGGAACCGAATTACGAGAATCGCCTCGTTCTCTCGAGTCAAGGACGGATAGAGGCGTTCGTCTTTAGATAAGGTCGGCAGCACCGCACTTGCAGGGGTAGTTTCGACATCGTTGGTGAGAAATCGAGGTCGGTTCTTGGTCAAAGGGTATGAATTCGTGACGGATGTAGCCCTCATTTTTGTAAAATGACCAAATGACCCCTGTTAGTTTTGTCCTCGACCTCCTTCCCAACGTCTGCTTCGCCGGCGCTGCATCTTCAGGCGACTCTCTCTCCCTCTCTCATTATTCTTTGATTTCATTCACTTCTGGATGAAGATCCCCCAAATTTTAGGGTTTTGGAAGAAGATTTGAACCTTCATCTGGTCACGTTTGGTTCATCTTGGTGCGGAGTTTCAATTCTAAGCCTGAAATTGCGCTGTCTACGCTGCATCTGGTGGGTGTAACGGGTTTGACACCATCATTGACTCCTTAATTTGCTTCTGCCGGGACTTCTCTAATCTTCTAGGGAGTTTCCGCCTATTCAAACCGAGGTGAGTCGCCGATCCTGATTATGGTTTACCAGGAATTTATTTGGAGGTTTCTTTTTTATTAGATGAAGTATTTTTCTTGGAAATGCTATGGGCATGCCATCTGAATGTGACTTTGGATTTGGGGATTATATTTCTTTCTTTTTCTGATAATTTTCTTGTAGGTATCAACAGCCATAAATATGTGTTATGAACTTATGAATGGCAGATTGATGGCATGATAAAGTGAATATGTTGAAATTTGCATACTTTCATCTTTGCTGAAAAATCATGATGTTTTTCAAGTTTTTTTGAGATCATGGTTAATCAGCAACAGTAAAAGAGTGTAATATAATAGTTTGGTTTGTGAACGAGGATGAAGTGGGATGCTGTTATCTGTTCATCTCTTTATTTAATGCAGGGTTCCCCTGCCTTTCTCATTATACAGTAGTTAATTCCATGAAGTCCAAATAGTTGCAGCTAAACTATGCACATAGTGTAAGCGGGAGCACCTATGCTCTTGTGGGATAGACGGGCACGAGGGCACCATATTTTGTGTATTTATATTTTAACTTGCTCGTATAAATAACAACATATCTCAGAAACAGCAAAAAAATCTTTTCTAGGGAGAATTGGAGATGTTGGGTAATCAAACTTATGAGTGACGATCACACAGCTTACATACTCTTGATTCTTTGTTAAGCGGAACATGTAAGATAGATGCCGCAGAAAATTTGGTTTTCGCAGGATGAGTTATCTTTTGACAACACTTACGAAGAAGCGTGATGTTGACAACATTATCAGAGATACAATTGACAAGGTTCTTGTCTTGCGCTTTGGCAGACAGTCGGATGTTGGTTGTCTCCAACTCGATGAAATTGTATGCCTTTTTGAATCCTTTGCTTCATTTTCCACTTGTTATCTAGCTAGAATATATTTCCTTTTTTAAGTTTACGTGGATTATGGTTTTCAAAGAATTGGCTGCAGTGTGATGAAAGCTAATCTTAGTTATTTGTTGGCATATACAGATTCCATGGGTTCATGAGTATCTATTTTAAAATTTTATTCAAGTTTTCCATTTGGAAAGCGGATGCTGGAAACTCAGTTTTCGGTCCTGACATACTCCCTTCATTGTCACAAGGGAGGCCATTTTCTTTCATAATGAATTTTAGGCTTTGTTGATTATTGGCTTTTAAGTCTTTCAGTTTCTACGTAGAAAGGAGCTTTTTTTTTAATTGGAATTGTTAGCTTGGTGCTTATATAGATCTTCTTTGCCAATGGTGAGGGGAGAATAAGTGTTGCACATTGTGGTAAAACTGCAAATTATCCATGTAGCTAATTCTCTGTCTCTTAAAACCCCTACAGGCTTATATTAGAACCAGATCTTTGTGAAAGTGGATCCTATAAAACGCTGGGTGAGATTAGCAGTCTCACCCAGCCTTTACAACCACAAAACCCACCCCACTGTGTGTCCCACTTGTACTGAGCTACAGTACAGTGGGGTGGGTTTTGTGGTTGTAAACACTGGGTGAGATTGCTAATCTCACCCAGCGTTTTACAGGATCCACTCTCGATCTTTGTCATTTCTCAAACCTTGGGAAGCGGTTTCCTTCTAAAGAGGGAAATCTCAAAATTTCTATCTTGGTTCTTCAAGAATTCTATTCTGCTCATTGCTTCGTATCTAGTACCATCTTGCTGCTGTTGTGTTATTCTTGGTATAGTTGTTATTCTTGCTGCTTCTGATGAACATGGATATAGGCCTACCCACCAGATGCTGTGTACATGATGACTTCCCTGATTCCCTTGCTAGTTGCATTTTGATGAAATGATTAACTTAAGATTCATATTATCCAGCTTCTGTACCATTTTGTCCCTCCCATATAGCACTCTTGCTCTTATTATTTTTGTTGTTGTTTTAATATCTGTTGTCTAAGCTTTTATTATTTTATGTTTCAACAGCTCGCAAAATCTTCTCCAGAAATTTCCAAGTTTGCTACTATTGTTCTAGTAGATATTGATTTATTATTTTATGTTTCAACAGCTCGCAAAATCTTCGCAAGAAATTTCCAAGTTTGCTACTATTGCTCTAGTAGATATTGATTCTGAGGAGATCCAAGTCTATGTTAAGTATTTTGACATCACAATGATACCATCTGCTTGTAAAACTTTGTGAGGGATTTGTTCAGCCTGCACAGGAAACAGAAAGCAGAGAAAAGGGAGAGAGAGGGAGATACACAATGGCTGGGGCGGCTAATATTTTTTTACGCCACCGAGCCCTAATCTCTTATCATTAAATAGCCTTTACAAAGATGGAGACTAAAATATTACACCATAACACTGATATTACATAAGTGCCATTAATGAGAAAAACGTCAACTGCATAATTAAAAGAATAGACATATGTATGGATCGGGATCCAAATCTAGATCCATGTGCATGCTCTATTTTAACACCCTCCCTCAAGTTGTACATGATTTTGGAGCATGTACAACTTGCTCTTCAATAGCCAAAATTGACGTGATGTTAACCCTTTGGTAAACAAGTTTGCCACTTGATCTGTTCGAACATGATGTAGTTCTATCTCTTTCATCTCGGCTTTCTGCCATATAAAATGTTGATCAATCTCAATGTGCTTCGTTCTGCTATGTTGAATAGGATTACACGCAATGTTTATTGTGCTTTGATTGTCGCACAGAAGAGATGATCAAATAATTGTCTCCTCAAGATCACTCAATAAATGTCTAATCCATGTAACTTCTGTCGTGCTTGCAGCCATCGACATGTATTCAGCCTCTGTACTTGATCGTGCCATTGCCTTTTGTTTTCTACTGCTCCAAGACACTAAATTGTATCCAATATATACACAATATCCAGAGACAGATCGTCTCTCATCTGGATCCCCTGTCCAATCTGCGTTTGTACAAGTGATGAGTTCATGTCTTTTATGTAGGTTATCGTTCTTGCGGTAAACAAGTCTGTCTCCTATAGTTCCTTTTAGATAGCGTAGAATGCGCTTCACAGCTTCCATATGACCTTGTGTTGGAGCATACATAAATTGGGATACTTGATTGACAGCATAAACGATATCAGGTCTGGTAAAGGTCAAATACTGTAGCATTCATACAAGGGTTCTATATGTTGTAGGGTTGACACAAAGATGGTCATCTTTAGAACTCAACCTTTGATGTAATACACTTGGAGTGTTGACTGGTTTGCAATTCGTCATCCCGGCTCTTTCCAGGAGATCAAGAGTGTATTTTTGTTGCATGAGTGTCAATGTGTCCTTTTGTCTGTCAACCTCCACACCAAGAAAGTACCTCAACTCCCCTAAATCTTTCATCTTGAAAGTTTTCATCAAAAAACGTTTCACATCTTGCACATGATTATCTGAACTCTCAGTGATTACAATGTCATCAACATATATAAGAAGTGTAACGATGTCCGTCTTCTGGTAAATAAAGAGCGAATGGTCCCGAGAGCATCTTCTAAAACCATATCCTTAAATTTGCATATAGAAACTTTCAAACGAAGAACGAGACACATGTTTCAACCCATGCAGAGATTTCGTTAGCTTGCACACCCAGGCAGTAGGATCCTTCTCAGCATACCCAGGAGGTTGTTCCATATATACTTCCTTCTTTAAATTTCTATGCAAGAATGCATTTTTAACATCCATCTGGCTAAGCTTTCATCCTCGGTCGACTGCTAGGGATATGATGACACGAATTGTGCCCATTTTGACTACAGGGCTAAAGGTTTCATCATAATCTTCACCATATTGTTGTGTAAATCCCCAAGCATCAAGACGCGCTTTATATCTGGCAATACTTCCTTCGGGCTTATATTTTGTTTTATAAGCCCATTTTGATCCAACTACTTTCTTTCTGTCTGGTCGCGGCACTATTTCCCAAGTTTGGCATTCATGAAGAGCTCCCATTTCTTCGTTCATAGCCTCAATCCAATGACGAGATTGAAGAGCTTGACTAAGACAAGTGGGTTCATTATGCTTTGTGAGTTGAGATAGAAATAGCTTGAAATCAAGAGAAAAGGTCCCATAACTCACCCATCGCTGAATACGATGATTGATGCGTGAAGGCCTTTGAGCTGGAGCATTAAGAATGATTTCCACATCCTTCGGTCTTGTATTCCTGTTCCTTCTAGTGTATATATGTCCAGAGAAGCGTGCAACTGGAAGTGGTTCAACTGAAGATGGCTCAACATACATCTGTGAGTCATCCAACTCCCTACTCAAGTCGAAGGAAGGACAAGTTGCTTGACATGTCTCTTTTGTATTGGCAAAAAGATCTGCACTCATCCATGGATCATATACCTCTACTTCTCGAGATGTCAACGCTTCAGAGTCATTGATCTGAAAATGTTGCTCATCAAAAACAACATTCTTGAAAGTCCTAATACGTTTTGTAGTAGGGTCACAACACCGATAGCCTTTGTATTCATCCGCGTACCCAACAAATTTGCACTTGGCAGCCTTGTCCTAAAACTTATTTCGCAGAGATGAATCAATATGCACATAACATGTACAACCAAAAAACACACAACTCATCATAAGAGGGATGTTGCCCAAATAAAACGTAATAAGGAGATTTTCGATCCAGAAGAACCATAGGAAGACGATTTATGACATGAACAGATGTGTGAAAAACTTGTCCAAAGACTAATGGGCACATTGTTGCCATGTAACATGCTCATCGCGCTCTCGACAATATGCATGTGTTTCCTCTCCGCAACCCCATTTTGTTGAGGGCTATGGGGGCAAGAAACATGTTGACTTATTCTCTTATTCCGAAGAAAGGCAATAAACTCGTTCGATGAATACTCACATCTACCATCACATTGTAAGTGCACAATATCACAAGAAAATTTTGTTTTGACCATCGAATGAAATTCTCGAAATATTTGAAAAACTTCATGCTTGTGTTTCAAGAAATATATCCAAGTATAGCGGGAATAAGAATCAATAAAAATAACATAATAACGACTGCCAGAGAGAGAAGAAATAGGTGCAGGTCCCCAAACATCGGAACAAACAATTTCAAATGGCTTTGAAGCTCTTTTATTAATAATATGAAAAGGGACAACATGACTTTTGCAGATTTCACAAGATGAACATTTTTTATTCTCTAAAAAGGAACATAAACTAGACTCTGAAAGAAGACCATCAGAGACAAGACATTCAACGAAACCCCGACTACAATGTCCCAAGCGACTGT
The DNA here is from genome assembly GCF_984573655.1 of Nuphar pumila. Lineage (NCBI taxonomy): Eukaryota > Viridiplantae > Streptophyta > Magnoliopsida > Nymphaeales > Nymphaeaceae > Nuphar > Nuphar pumila. The sequence continues at coordinate 47,007,014 of NC_143263.1, read as the reverse complement.
GCCAGATATCTGGCTTATTACAATGAGATGAATTAAAAACTTCCAATGGAATAAAAGACAAAGGCTCTAAAGACGAAGACACTGAAGAATTCTTAGACGACTTCAACTGGAGAACTGGAACTGAGGGAATCTCATTGAAGACATGCATGTTTCCTCATCGCTCCCCCTTAGCGAACGTCTCTTTCGTTCGTAGATCCTTAACATAAACAGAAGAGGGAGTAAATTCGATTGAAGAATTCATATCGTCAACAAGTTTAGCTACAGAGACAATGCTCTTTTTAATATTAGGAGCAAGAAAAACATTGGACAAGTGAATTCTGAACTTTGACATAGGAATATGTGCACTGCCAGTATGGCTAATGGAGTGATAAGTTCCATCTCCCGTAATTATACTACATTTTTCTAGATAAGGCAATAAGTGAGATAACTTACCCACATTACCAGTGACATGTGTGGCAGCACCGAAATCAATGTACCATTCTCCTTGTTCATTTTGCTTGATCGTCATCTGTGATAATGCTGATAGCAAAAGTTGTTGCACATCTGTAGATGACGCTTTCGTGTCTACAGTAGTAGCTGACTTATTCTCAATTTTGTTTATTTTTCTCTTCTGCAGATTAAACCAACAATCAGCTTTCACGTGCCCTCTTTTGTTACATAAGAAGCAAGTGGGCACTCTCCTTTGATTCCTTGCATTAAAAACACCTGAAAAATTAGGTGTAGGTAAGATACCACGTCCTCCCTGCCCAAAATGTCCGCGGCCTCGGCCTCCTTGATGCCCTCCATTTTCTCATCCAAAACCTACAGAAGTGTTCATGGCTAAGACTGAATGAGAACGAGCTGATTCATTTCCTTCTGCCCTTTGTTTCATAACTATCTCATGCTGGAGAAGTTTCGCTTGAAGGTCGTCAAAGGTGGGCAAGTGGGGAAGGCAAGACAAAGTTGTGGTAAACATGTCAAAATCAGGGCCCAATCCATTGAGAAGTTGTTGAACTTTATCTTTATCTGAAATAGCACTTCCAATAACCGCCAATTGGTCAGTAATACTCTTCAAGCGGCCTATGTATTCCATAACTATCATGAAGCCTTTCTTTAAACTTTGAAACTCATTTTTTAAGTACATAACTCGGGTTTCTGATATTTGAGAGTATGTCTGAGACAACTTACTTCATAGATCTGCCGCAGTGCAATCATCTGAAATAGTAGCCAACATATCTTGGGAGAGTATTGACGTAATATAAGCAACCAAAGACTGATCCTGTTTCCTCCAAACTGTATACTCTGGATTCTTAACAGATTTAGTAATTGTGTCACCCTGCTCATCCTTGGTTTCCTGTAAAATAAGATGTGGTGGTATAGGAACAAAACCATCCAGATGTTCATCGAGATCTTGACTCCGTATAAACAGAAGTATTTGTCTCTTCCAGGTCAAGAAATTAAAATGAGTAAGTTTTTCCGTAACGAGCTGATTCAAGAAATTTGCAGAGGGACCGGATGATGAGGAGTAATCCATATCAATGGGACAACGAGTAAGCAAACAAGACGAATGAAGAAAAACAAACTGATTTAAGATCACTTAATCAATCAGTAGAGCTTTAATAAAGCATGTACCTGTGCTATCAATACCTTAAAAGGAATATTTTTTTTTTTTGAATTAACGTGCAGATTGTAAACTATTATAATCTGCCTATAGACGTTGCACAAAAAGCACTAATTTGAAAGAATTGAGATTGACATGCAGATTGTAAACCCCCTTTTAAATTGAGATTGACGTGCACAAGGAAAGAAAAAGAAAAACTGATATGCACGTCTAACAACAATAAGAAAGAATGAAAAGAAAAACTGATATGCACGTCCAGTAATATGGAAACAAAAGTTTCATAATCACAGAAAGAAACTGATATGGACGTCTAATAGCAATAAGAAAGAATGAAAATAGAAACTAATATGCATGTCCAGCAATATGGAAAAAAAATTTAATTTTCACAACCACAAAAAAGAAAAGGAATCAAAGAGGAGGAAGCTGCAGTCGTTGATGTTAAGGAAAGCTGCAGATGGTGAAAAGTACTATGAAGAAGAAGGAGATGCAGACGTTAATGCTGCAGTCGTTAATGATGAGGAGTACTATGAAGAAGAAGAGTGAACGAGCACTAGAGTTAGAAGGAAAGAGTAAGAGATAGAACGACTGAAAAGTGGAAGAGTAAAAACCTGTTTCTTCAGATCTTGCTGGAGTCAAAAACTCCTTTTTCAGATCTCGCTGAACACGCTTCTGGCAGGGTTCCGCAACCTGACTTTGATACCATGTAAAACTTCGTGAGGGATTTGTTCAGCCTGCACAGGAAACAGAAAGCAGAGAAAAGGGAGAGAGAGGGAGATTCACAATGGCTGGGGCGGCTAATATTTTTTTACGCCACCGAGCCCTAATCTCTTATCATTAAATAGCCTTTACAAAGATGAAGACTAAAATATTACACCATAACACTTATATTACACGAGTGCCATTAATGAGAAAAACGTCAACTACATAATTAAAAGAATAGACATGTATATGGATCTGGATCCAGATCCATGTGCATGCTCTATTTTAACATTGTTGTCTTTTTCTTCAATGCACATCACATGAAAATGGACTCTGGGTACAATATTGACTCTTATTTCAAATTTCTCTATATAACTTTTTTATTTTTATTTTTCATGATTCTTTACCGCCATTGCATTTTGCAATATTTAAATGGTGTGCATTACATGGTTCTTGGAGAAGTGTACTTAGATTTTGAAATTGATCACTGATGTTGGATTGGCACGCATTAGATTAAACAACATTGTCCTTACATGTAACTAGTTCTCATCATAGTTGGCAAACCCGTGACTTGGACTCAGATCACCCGACCCTTGACTCGCGGGTCAGCGGTTGACTCGGTAACTCGGACGGGTTAGGGCCTAAATTTTTTTAGTGTTTTTTTATAATACCTTAAATATTGAATATAACACTATGTTTTTCTACAATATAAATGTAAATAATCAAATCCATGGCCCAAGCAGCAAATTCACCAAAATCAAAGCATTAAAGGACAAAAACTACAAAATATCTGCATAAAAAAATAGATAAGCTTCATAATTACACATGTAACTAGCCACAAAAATAAGAACAATAATGAAAATTGTGACATGTTTCAGCAAAATGAAAAGTAACATGAGAAAATTCATCATCACTTTGTAGATTTACATTATTTACTGCAAAATGAAAAAAACAAAAAAAGATTCACACAATACCCACACACACACACACATGGTACACAATAAGGTGAAAAACACCCAAAATGTGCATCAGCTCTCAAAGAGAGAGAGAGCATGTTGTCGGTGGTCGCCAGTAGTGGCGATGGTGGCTGAAAATGGAGGGGAGTCACCAGAGGGGTTTTGGAAAATGGGGAAGGTCGAGAGACTCGAACCCCGTTATATATTTTAAAGGTGGTTCATCTCGCTTCCCAGAAACTTGCTTCGGAAGCCCGATACTACTTGCTTCCGAAACTTGATGCAAATCTTGATTCTCTCACACTTCTCCTATGCTTTTTACATGCTTCATATATTCTTCTTATATGTTCTCTCACTCAACTTTTCATGTTTTTTATGTGTTTTCTCTCATGCTTCTCACTCACTTCCATGTGTTTTCTCTAAATTGGCAGTCATCATTTTTAGATTTTGTTAAAAAATTAATTTTTATAATAAAAAAACATGAAATTTAATAATATAGTTACTTTTATTTTAGTTTTTATTTGTGTTCCATTTTGATTATTCAATTCTTATATTGCTTTTTTTATTCATTGCTTCCCACTTCCTGTACATTTTAAAATATATCGCTTCTCGCTTCTCGCTTCTGCTTCCTGTATTGTTTCCCGCTTCCGTTTCCTAGTCTGGCAACCTTGCTCATACCTATGTCACAGGGATTCGGCTAGCAGGGTGCCGCACCCGTGTCTACATGACTCGACGCGGGTGCGGGTGCGGCACCGGGTGCGGTCAACCCGACCCTGGGTGCGTTGACCGCACCCAGGGTCATTTTGGTCTTTTTCTTTGTTTTTTAAAAAAAAAAAATCCCTATGACCCCCGCGTCGGGGGGAACCCCCGGACCCCCCTTATATATATATTACATTTTTGCCCCTGCCACACCCCGCACCCGGGTTTTTTTGGAAGTGCCGAATCCCCGCACCCGCACCCATGTGACATAGGCTCATACCAGTTCGGCTTGGTGAATCGGGTCAGAACCGGTCTGTTTGAAACAGACTTGAATCGTCTGATTTAATAGTAGTGGTTGTCCTGTAATAGGTCACACGTGTAAGTAGTGGCGGACTTGTAACTTTGTTATGCATGATGTGTAATATCTGAAATATAGGAAGGGTATAAATGTAGATTAACACATATATGGTATGCCCTAACATAATATATTAATGAAAGAAATGCCCACTCACATTTGGACAATCTCCTTTAGCTGCCTATTCTCTTTTCTCCTCCAATATTCCTGTCTTTTTTTTTTGTACAGTGCCTGTGTGCATCATCATAAATTGGTTTGGCATGTGTTCATGTTATTATTGGAAGCAAATAATGAGGTATCTGCATGTCACTTTGATTCAGAACTCCAGATCATACTAAATGGATTGGTGTATTTCAGAGGAAGCAAGATTTTATTGATGTTGTTGAGGTATGTAAGCATTGCAATTATAAACGTTTGTTTCTCCCTGTTTAGTTTTTCTTATAAGAAGTACTGTATCAGGAGTGGACATGATGTCATCTTTAATCTTCCGTATATCATAAAGGACTTTTCTCGTGGCTTTCTAATAAACATTGTACATAAATATAATCATATTAGGATCAATGGATCATACAATCTTTGAATATTCCTTGTAAGATAACAAAATTTTCATGCAGCTTTCTCTGTCTACTTTAAACATGATGAATAAATTCTACTTGTAAAAGCTTTTCATCGAGTGACAGTACTAATAATGTTTTTCCATTTATAAAACATTGTATTCTAAGAATTAAAGATATGTGCCAAATTTTGTCCTCACATTCATAAGAATGGAAGCTTTTGGAGAGCTTTCTGTTATTTTTATATCTTGTTTGTAGTTTTACTTTCCTGGATTTCTTGTTTGAATGTCCTTCATATATCTCGGAGGTACCATACTTGTAATTTAGTGGAGTCATTATTTTTGCCTCTTTCAGTGCATTCATGTTGATTTGCATGTAATCCTCCTCCTTGATTGTTGATCCTGCACAACACAATCAACTGGAGAGAAGGTGACATTACAATTGTATTTAGTAATGTGGCCAATAGAAATTTCATGGTTAAAAAAGGAACATGGTAAACTTGGGAGATATTCAATTTACAGCCAAAATAAGAATTTGAGGAAATACAATCAATTTTGGAAACTAAGATAGAAGACCCATCTGCAGTGCCAAACACACCACTTTAGAGCTGACAATTGGGTTTTTTTATAGTTAGGGTATTTTCCTGTTAGACTCGTAAAGATTTATCTGTTGTTTTAACAAATATTTTTGCAGTTAGACTCTTAAACATTTTGATGTTTGGGTTTGTTTTTTTCTTTCCTTTTTTCATGTCTATGAGTGTGCGTGTGCGACTTTTATACATAGGCTATTTTTCTGTTTGACTCATGTCTGGTGTTATAATTAACTGCTGCTAATAATTATGTAGTTCATAAGTTAATGTTTTGTGTTTGCATGTTGGCCGACTTTTTTGTACACTCTCTCATGCTCAAAAACACTACTTTTCTCTCAGCAAGTGTGGATTTTAACACAGCCACTTGGTTTTGCTTCATCGCCTTTTGACTTGGTTTTTAAATAAATAGGATGGGGGAGAAATTACAGGTGTTATTACAAATAAATGTGACTAGGATTTTTCGATTTGAAATTCCTTCCTTTCTATGGCTTGCCTTGAAGAATACGACGTGCTTCTTTAACCGTTGGTTGATTTTAGGGGTGTCAACTGGCCTGGTTTACCCGGACCCCACCCGAACCACCCTATAGGGTCCGGGTATGGTGATAAATAATAAGATCCAATTAAGACTTGAGTCCAGACCCAAAGGTCCGTATAATACATAGACCTGGGTATGGTTTGTGAAATTTTATACCCTCCCCGAGTTTCGATTAAGACCCACAATTTTTTAATGTAAAAATGATTAAAAATATGATTTTACCGGATATGGCTTGGGGCTGGTTCATGTAGTTCTTATCGGGCCTGGGTATGGTTTTTCGTATAGTGGACCTGATTAGACCCAGGTCTGGACCTGATACCATACCTGAAAACCGGATCCAAGTTTGATACCACCTGGGTCTGAACCAAACCCGACCTGTTGACAGCCCTAGTTGATATGAGACACTTATGCCTCTGTTTAATGTCATTACTGTGTGTACAGTTTGCATCGTCAATGAAATATTCCATTTCTAAGAAGTGGGAGGGCTTGTAACATCATGTGTTTTTAACACTAAGTTAAATTCTGGCTTTTTGAAATTTTGGCCAAGTGTTGTAGACAAATCCATAAATACTTGATATTAGGTGGCGTCAATTGAATCTTGGCTTGGCTCAGGTTTCATTGATAAGACTTAAACGAGCCAAACAAGATATGATAAAAAAAATAAATTTTATCTTTAAAATCAAGCAAAATTCAGGTTAAATTCGAGCAAAATTTAAAGGCGAAATCCGGGTTCTATATCATTAGATGTGCCTCGAAATGTTGAATTCAATGATATTTTATTTTTCTAAATTCGGACTACGGTTTGCTTGAAAATTGTTTTTTTCAAAAAAGGCTAGTCTCGATAGGATCGGGTTTAGGTTAGATCGGATCCAATTTGAAAGATCTAAGTTAAAATGGATCTGAATTCAGTCCAAGACTTATATTAATTAGAATTTGATCTAGTTCAAGATCCATATGAATATTAGATATTGATTTGGATCTTAGATTCGAATTCGGATCCAAATTTCAGGTTTAACGAAATTAAAACTTTAAACTCAATATAAATGTTTAATTTAAGAAAATTTAAAATTAAAAAAGGCTCTTAGAAGAATAAGGCATCTTCTAAATTTTTTGGATATTTATTAATTAATAAATAAATTAATTAATTAATATTTAAAATTATTTAATTCTGAATTTTAGTTAATATGGTAGTTACCAAATGGTGATGTCTCTAGAAGAGCTCAATTTGGTTAGGTAAACAAAAAGTAAGTAATTACATAGACGAAGTTGGAAAAGTCAACAAAAATCCTTGAATGAGATTAGGTAAAGAGGATGAAAATAAAATCCCATATGAGAAAGTTCTATCTCCAGCTCATATGAGATTCCATAGAAGGGGAGCCTCTAAAAGGCCTCTCCATTATAAAACTTCAAAAGAGAGAGAGAGAGAGAGAGGCTTAGCTCTGGATCTTTGAGTATGGTTTTCGCAATTGTTTTAAAAAAAAATTACTTTTCAACGAGAATGAATTGAGGTCGTTCCAAGTCACCGAAATTTGTGGCTGGAGTTCATCTGTTTGAAACTACTATTATTACTAACATTGTCTTAATTTTAGTTAAATTGTGGCATATAAAACTATCCGAAATCTTCTTTGGGCTGAACAAGATAGCTGAATGGTTTGGTTACAATGTCATTTTTCTGCTATTTTTTGCAATATTTTAGGGCCTCGTTGAGGAAATCTCGATATTTTTTTTTTTAACATCAGCTAAAACCATGTCTACTTTTTGATAAGGTGTGCGTCACATAACTATTTCTGTGCAGGGGAGTTGGTTGGTTTAGAATTCAATTTTTCCCGTCCTTTGAGAAAATACTTTTTAATCAAATTGATTTGCCTTAGGGTGGCTGAAGATAGTCAACTTGTTTTGCTGATTGAGGTTTCCGTGCTCCTTATTTAGTTCAGATTTACATATAATGATCTCTATTTCTTGAATTCTTTTCAACTTGTGGTTGGATGTATAACACTCACGTTTCAAGAAAAAACCCAGCTTACCTATCCTTAAAAAAAAGAAATAATTCGAGGACTGAAAGGAATTACTCGAAATATGCTTCTGCCAAACAAACCATGCTACGTGCATCTATCTGATCCCATTCAACAAACAGATCATCACCCACAAATAAGGTAGTTCAAACTACATGACCAAAAAACCCAGCTTACCTATCCTAAAAAAAGAAAAAATTCAAGGACTGAAAAGAATTACTCGAAATAAGCTTCATACAAACAAACCATACTCCGTGCATCCATCTGACTTTTGGTAATGACCGTTTGCACCATTAAAGAAAAAGATTGTACAGATGTTGCTACTTGATATATATATACTTTGTTCTTGGTAACTATTATGGAGGGGGGAGTTGATTTGCTAGCATCATAACAACCCCAGATTTATGCATTTATACATATGCCACCAACTCTTTCTTCTTTTGTGATCATCTTGTCTTGATCCTCTTCTGCCACACAACTAGGATGAAGATCAAAATCACATGTCCTACAGCAAAACGACCAGAACCTCCCTTCCCTTCCGCACCCATTGCAGATGAAGGCCTTCCTCATATCAAGCTTGAGCACATGCTCGTGTTTTTGGTCCTTCACTTGGTGAGCCAACCCTTCCTTTTCTTTTTCCACTGCAGCGTTCAACTCGGTGGCCCTCTCCTGTGTGAATGGGAATGCCTTGGCACCATAGCATGTCACCATTTCCCTCCCATCAGTGTCAAGAGCCTTCCCATTCGGGTCTATGAATACCAAGGCAGGAATTGCCTTGATGTTGAAAATTCTAAAGAGATCATTCCTGGCTCTGTTGTTGAATGGGATGGCCAGCCATGGCATAGTGCTGATGCATTGATCAAAGGCACACTGCTCCCTGTCACTTGAGGCAACAACTATTTCAAACTCATCATTGTTTGTGGTGTTGAGATCACCATACACTCTAACAAGCTGGGAGGTGAAGTCTCTGCATGGTGGGCTCCAGTTGGCAGCAAAGTACAGGCCCACTGTTTTGCCTGTGAGGTTGGAAACAGGGACCTGAAGAGGAGAAAGAAATCAGTTATAAATAGCCAACTAATCAATCATGACTACCCATTCCTCCTTGTGGTTTTGGGCTAATAAATGATTAGACAGACGATCTTCTCATTTCATTTCTGTAAACCAGCATGGGGGGAGACAAAGGACAAATCATCTAATTATTGTAGCATTAATCTTAGAAATTTTCAAAGACATTCTGTAAAATTTATTTGGATGAGCATTTCATAATTTTCGTAAAGATCAATAGAAAAGGCTTCCTGCTATGTCATCTTACACTAGAAAGAGTGGAATATTGTTCTCCTTAAGAAAACACAGATAATAATCTCACTCCCTTGACATTTTCTGGGGCGAATGGTGATTACAGAAACTGGTGTCTATTTCTTCCTGATATATACATGTGCTAGTAATATGCCCCCTTTGCCCTGTAAATTTTCAATTAAAGTGAAAACCACCTTTGAAAGCTGAACTCAAGAATAAGAGACATGACTGTCAATGGTGAAGAATGTCTTCTTCACAAAGCCTGACCTACTTAAAAATTTTTGCTTCCATATTTAAACTAACCTATATAAATATTGGGGTCGCCCACATGGCCTTGGGCTCGTGGATAGGAAGACATCCCTGTACTCCGAGTTCAAGTCCCTGTGTGTGCAGCTGCACAGCAACTGTAGGTATGGCAGGCAAAGTCCAGCATGACCAAGTCTCTGATTCTGGGGGCGGTTTATCCACTTCACATAAAAAAAGAAAAAGACAAATAGCTGGACAGTTGGGTCGTATGATCATAATGAGAGGTTTTGGGTTCAAATCCCATGAGGGTCATCCCTCGGATTGCTATAAAAAAAGGAAAAAAAAAACTGTACATATGATGTTGCATGTATAGCTTGCCATTGACCAAAATTTGCTTTGTTCTTACTTGTCTTGGGTTGTGTGTGTGTGTATGTGTGTGTGAAGAGGAGGAAGTGCTAGGTGAATGAAGTTAAGGGGTTGATGGTTTAGTACCTCATTGCCATCACTGGTGATGAGAAGATCCATTCTATCATAGACCAACAAGGCCTGTAGTGTGGATCCCTTGCGTTTGGCTTCATCAAGTGCCTTTAGCTCCTCCCTCCTTTTACCAGTGAATGGAAAAGCATCGATGCCATAATCTTCAATCAGCTGAACTGCATCTGATTCAGCGGTCACACCATTGTGGTCCACTGGAATCAATGCTGGAATGCAGTCAACCTTGTAGCGAGCACATATTTGTCTGTGCAAGCCCTCCTCAAAGGGCAGTGCTAGCCATGGCATGGTTTTGTAATGTTCCAAGAAACAAGCTTCATCTTTGTCAAAAGAAATGAAGATCACTTCTAGGCTCTCTCCCCTCTTCTTGAGATGGTTGTAGGCTTGTACCAATTGAGGTGTGAAGTTCCTACAAGGCCTGCACCATTGGGCTGAGAAGAATAGATATATTGTGTCTTGAACCACTGATGATACAGAAACCTGCTTTCGATTTGAGAACACAAATTAACACTGATTGGTGTATATACTTAATGGACCAACATATCTGGTAAAGTTTTAACGAGCACTATCAATCTTTCCCTGCTAATGCACATTAACCATCTTAGATATAGTGCCCATAATACAATTGAAAATTAACATGTCTTGGATGCTACTATCTAAACCAAATAGGTATCTCTAAAAGAATACAAAAACATTACTCTTCACTTTTGGAGGGAATGATTTTCAGGAGAACCAAAATCTCACGTGATTGCAAACATGACAAAATGGTTCTCCTATGGTTGAGTAAGAGTTTAGTTGTCAAAGGCGGTGCCCGAGGTGCAACCCCACTGCCTGGGCTATCAGGTCTGGGTGGTGGGGTCCTATATTGCGACTTAGGCTGTCACCACCCAGGCATTTTTTTTCTTTTTCTTTTTTAAGTTTTTTTTTAAGACATCATTTGGTTTCTTCTTCGAGGAAGAGAAGAAGAAGAAGAAAGAAAAGACAATATGCATGTTTCTTATTATGTTTTTTATTTTATTTTGGGTACCGCCAAATTCCTGCCTAGACCTTTTTAGGGGCTCATTGCCTTGGCTCTGCCTAACCCCTATAACAACTAAGCATGAGAGACATAACACATCCAGATCACTCTAAGATAGGGTGTAGCCTAGCCTAGCATAACTGAAGATGATATTTGAATCATGCTGACCGGGTCCATGGATGTTATCCGAGAACTGTAGTGGAAATTACCTCTTTTCAGTCACTTTTCATATGTCCCACTTGGTGATAAGGATTGATTTTTTAGTGTTACATGTCTCTGATTAGCTCCTAGAAATTCCAAGTCTATAACTATCCTAGTGAGTCTGTTCGGATCAAAATGACCATACTACAGGCCCATAATCAAGTTAAATATGCATGGTGATAAACTATAATCAGATCTAGATCCCTAAGCCCAAGTCTACAATCACAAACCATATATCATGCTCACCTTCCCACGTGAAAGCAGGAGGCACCAATGGACCATGTCTCGATTAGGTAGACCTTGGTGCCTCAGCTAGCCCAGACTAGGTTGGAACGGGGTCTAGTGGGCAGGGTCAGCCTCGTAATAGCAAGTACCAAGCCAAACATTTTAGACGTGATCTTGGTATGGCTACAGCTAGCCTTGGACATCAACCTGGCCAAGCCTCATAAGTCCTTGCTGAGTTTGCCCAAATCAAAGTCTGAACCTTAACCGAGAGCCTAGAGGTGACCGAGAAGCTGATCAACAAGACCTTGTTGAGTTGACCAAATCAAAGGCTTAACCGAACCTAGAGGCGACCCGCCCCCTTGGGTTGAGCACACCTGCCTAGCAGGGTGGGGTGTTAAGACGCTTGAGATGAAAGAGGCGGATCGAACCCCACTGCCTTCATGTTGTGAGCCACATCCCTAAGAAGGTTCCTCGTCATCGAAAAAAAAAGAGAGCGAGTCTAGAGGCGACATGGAGTCATTCATGCATGGTCAGATGACTGATTTATAATTAATATCAATACTAAACAGTACAAAAGAATCCATCAACATACTAAAATAAATGAACTCCAATGAGTACCTTTCCTTCATGAGAGAGAAGGAATTCCAAGCCTTCCAAAAGAAAAGGAGATCGGCACCGGACTTCCATGCCTGGTTCTGACCCCACGTAGAAAACAAAGAAGACCAGATTAAGAAGAACAGTATGGAGGCAACAAGGTGAAGAAGAAGAAGAGCTTTTTAAAGGTAGAGAGGAAGAAGATTCGTTGATGTTGATTTAAAAAAAATTATTGAGCAAATTGCGTGTGCAATTGCAATAAGTGCCCTCCCTTTTGTGTGTACCTCGTTCTTCCCTCTATTCTCGGGAACAACAAACGCATTATTCTCCAATTATTCCCCAAACAGTAAAACAAGTTTATCCATCCACTGTGACAAATGGTGTGTCAACATGCATTTAGCCTTATCTTTCAAGTAGCATTCGTCAGCTTGACCTTGACTTGGGGCTTTCAACTGGGCCAGCCCCACCCAGTCAAACAGGATGTTGTGGGTTCTGAATTTAGGCCTGGTCAGATCTAGCCCAAGTGGGTCCAGCCAGCCCTAGATGCTAGTTACATACAGCAACATTGATTAATTACAATAACCTCTCAAGATTATAAGTAATGATAGATAAGCTACTTCTGAGGTAAATAGCGGTCAGTGACCACCGATAAAGGCCGTTTTTGTGCAAATAGGATGCTTTACAAGCATCTGATTTTGTCCGACGGAAAGGGGGTTTGATGATGCCTCTTTCGTGTCTGCATATATATATGTGTGTGTGTGTGTGTTAAATCAGACTGTTTTGCACTGCTTGCGATCAGCGGCACAAATTTTTTTTCTTTGCATAAAACGCCATCGCTAAAAGACTAAAAAGTGAAAAAAGGATATAGACATTGTGCTAAGCATCCGAATTTCATCTGATAAGGGGGACCGTCCCAATGGCAGATTAAGCTCACCCCTCTCTCTCTCTCTCTCCAACCACCCACTCCCTCATCCCCATCTTGGTCCCCACCTCCACCTTCTTCTACCTCTGCCCCCACCTTTGCCTTCATGTACCTTCACCGATTGGTCCTCAGGATGACCCGACCCGTTGGCAATGGCATCTCCTTCTTCCCTCCTAGCACTCTTCTCCTTTTTTCCCTGTTTTTTCTTTTGTTCTTGTACTGCACACCATGAACTTCACCTGCGCCTTCATCTACCTCTGCCATCCGGCCGTCTGCCTTCTTAGCTGGGCTCTAGTGGCCAGTTTCCCCCTCATTTTTTTTTTCATTTTGTTTGCTTGAAGGTGGCCATTGTTGTTGTTTGGCTCAAAATTTATAGCCTTTTGAACCAAACTCTCTCGCCAAATAATCCTCTTTGCCTAAGTTTTTTAAAAATGAGTTTTGAAGAAAAAGTTCGTTCTATGAAATTTATTTAGTTTCATATTAATCATTTTTTAGAAACATATTGAATTTAAAATGTGTACAGTTGCCTTAGAGGGCAAGACCCAAGGGGCTTATCAATTTAACTTTGAACTATGAGCTTTAGCATTGGACTTAGACTTGGATTCGGATTTGACTTGGCCTGGTTAGGTTTAGTTTGGTCTTGGTCTTGGTCTTGGCTTGACTTTGACCAATCTTTTTATCATTTCTTTAAAAGAGATTTACTTCCTAAAAGATACTTAATATAAAAAAAAGTTTGAAAGGTTGACCGGCTAATCAATGGTCATTTCAAACCATAATTGAGTGTGTCACCTAGCCTAAATGGCTAGCTCAACTACATTAGTGGGTGCATGCAGAGCTTTAAGAGTTATTAGTGGGTGCATGCAAGGCTTTAAGAGTCATTAATGAGCATGCTAAATGTTTTAGTCAATGAATCTCTGAAGACTTATTGATCAGCTATCCAACCTAGGTTTATATATGCCCCTTGAAGGTCCCTTAGTATGATATAGAGACTTCGTTGGCATAGACTCCTTTCTTCTTTTCACTCTTGTACGAAAGTTGTTTTTTTTTTCTCTATGAGGCTGCTCAGGGTAATCATGTCATGGTAGTTGATTACCTTAGTGTGAAAGGTGATCAAGAAGTACATGAGAGACATGAGTTTGGTTTTATCGTAGAAGTGAGGTTGCAGTTCACCCTTTTACACCAGGTTTTTACTCGAAGGAACAACTGCCCCTTTTAAAAGAGCGTAATAGTGTACCCCCCCAAGCCAATTTGGTTCTTGTCATCACCATGGTTGTCATATGGATCATGTAAAAATTTCAACAACCAACCACCCAACATGCCGCTGATGGGCCATGTTGATCGACCAGTGTCTGCCCGATAGCAGATCGTCGGCAAATGCCCATCAACGATGGCAAAGAGAGAGTCAACATCCATTGTGTGGCTTCCCCGATGCTCACGGGGTGACCGTTTGGCTGTATAGCATATACAAAGAGGGAGAGCTATGATTGGCCATATACAGAAAAGGAGAGTCAAAAAGATGGAGGGGGTTAATGGTGGAGAGGTAGGGTGGAAGTCGATGGGGGTGGGAGAGGTTGGGGAGGTAGAACTTGGGTGAACGAGGTTGTCACAATAAGGGGAAGAAACAATGAAAGGGGGACCATCTGATTCAACACAAACAGACCTGACCTATAGATTTTGGACACATCCAAAATCACTTGTAGATTTTGGATCACCCTTGTCTAAACAATCACGATTTTTATAAAAAAACATGATCCAAGTATTGTTTCCTAGCAAATCAATCATGCCGAACACATGAAAAATCTTACCTTTTTATCGAAAAAATACAATCCAAGTTTCCTTTCCTAGCAAATCAATCATGTTGAACGCATCTGCAGTGTCAGATTTACGAAAAACAACCCAAAAACCCTCTATGTGCACTCGTGGTAGGTTATAGTAGGAATAAAACAGAGCAGACAACTACCCTATGCTATATATATTTTTGTTATAAATTTTTGTGTGTAGAAACACCTCTTGATCGTTATGGTGCATTGGACTTCATAGATTCAACAATGGATCATCTTTAAATCATGTTTCTTATATTAAAAAAGCATGAATCATATGACCTACTAAAGCATTGCACATTGTAGGATATTAATTTTTGAAACCTTATAAAAACTGACCTATGTGTCATAACAAACAATTTATGAGCAAAAACCCATTAAGAAAAATATTTAGATCACATATGAATATTAGTTTAATGAAAAAATAAAAAATAATAAAAAAACATTTTTATCTACAAGTAACTGTAAGTCTTTGGTGCAAATGTGCATGCAGTATCAATGAGTTGAAACCCATAGCTAGAAGTTGCTTTGAATCAGTCTAACCTTCAATTGCATTCAGCATAGTTAATTTGTTAAAGATTGATCTTTGGATAGTATTTTTTTGACAAAAAAATACCTTTTCTAAAGGTGTGAAAAATTGCTATATTTACGACCATTGGTTTTTGAATAACCAAAAAATTCTTGTACATACACCATATTTTGGTGATTAAAAAGTTGATCCCCACTAAACAAGCAATGTAAGTCATATTTGTAAGGCTAGTTCACTTAAACAAACACGAGCAAAAAGATATTACTCATTTCAACTCATTGATATTGTATGTATATCCACAATATATATATATATATATATATATATATATATATATATATATATATATGGGTTAATGTAAGATTAAACTAGTTGTATTTAACATAAGATGGATTCAACTTTATTAAAATGACTAAAATACTCTTAAAAGAATGGTATTTTTTAAGATGCATGGTTACTTTTTTTGGCATTAAAAGTCTTTTTGAACTTAAAAGAAATTAAAAAGTCAAACACCTTTTCCAAAAAGGTAAACTTTATTTATCTATCAAAGTTACATTTTTTACCTCAAAAAGTAACCTTGCATTTTAAAAAATGCTATTATTTTAAGGGTGTTTTAGTTATTTTAATAAAATTAAATTTGTCTAATGTTAAATACAACCAGTTAAATCCAAGTTGATAGATTGAATTATTTTTATTTTCTTTGAATTTATGTATTTTTTTTTATTTTCCATTGCTTCTGATTTCATAGCAAAATTTACGTAAGAGTAGTCTGTATCCTCAAAATCGTGGGTGCATCAAAGTGGTATCAAAGCGAGGGATCGTCGCCTTGATTCCATTCGAAGGATGATTCTGTTGATCGAACAAGAATAATGTATATGAAAATTTGTGGTCTAAGTTAAGAATACAATGATAGATATACCTACATTAGTGCTTAATTTGAAGGCGGATGTGCAAAGCTTGAGAACCATGGTAACAGATATGAACCAAACACTTACGATGCTTGAAAAAAGGTTCTTGAAGTTTGAACAAATGTTCAAGGTAATCATGCAACACAACCAGATTCACCAAGCTTGGGAGATATGTGGAAAGTTTCCCATTAACAAGGGTGAAATGATGGCATTGGCCCTTGAAAATGCCCAACTACCATTGCCCTCGATGAGCCTGCATATCAAATTTGGTGCCATCATCGACCTTGTGTTGGTCACGCCTGATAGAAGAGGACCTTGATCGAGCATGCACCCCTTGACTACCCAGGTCAATAGGGGAAGCGATGAACTTCAGGTCATCGCTCTATCCACCTTTCGACAATCCAAAATGGGGAGTCTGACGGGAGCACCTCCCCCTGGTAGGAGCAACCGGCAGTGAGCCTCCCACATCTATTGGGTGGGAGAAGGCCCCCCACTGGTCATCAATTAGGCGGTAGGATCCCTATCCACCATAGGTGAGGAAAGCCTGCTCGTACCCAAGCCGGTGGTGAGCTCCATTTGTAGGTTCCTAACACATATGGAGTCCCACCTGATGGATCCATTGGGGAAACCAGTTCAACCCCAAAATCAGGTTTCAAACTGATTCTCATGTTCATAACTTGGTTTCAAGGGATCTAGGCTTGAGTCCGACCCAAAATCCATTGATTCCAGGTTCACTGGATCCAGTGCAATTCCTACACCCATTAGGTTGGAACCAAACCCCATTTTTTTGTCCTAATGCTACCCAAAACCAAAATGCTTTCAATCCAAAAGTGTTTGATCCAGATCCTTACCCAAACATCTTTTTAAACCCACTTGAACTTATCCAAACCTTATCTCCTAAACAAATCCTATATCTGTCAATATTGAGAACCTATCATAGCCATTTGACCCTTGACCCATAGATCAAAGTGCCTCTCAAGTGGGATCTTCATAATTTGTTTGTGCCCATATGAAGATTTGTTTGTTTTTTTGCTGCACCAACCACTCATTGATCGAATCATCATTTCACTTGCTTTTGGTATTGTTTGGATATGATCTCATCATTGTTCATGAATTAGCATCCCTCAAAAGTTGCAATAATATATTGTTTCTTACAGGAAAGTGGAATTGAAATAAGGGTAAGAGAGATCCAAACTTTAGGGCAAGTCTTTCCTGACCCGAGTTGAATGATGCAAGAGTGAAGTAGTGTGCAGTTCGGGTCCAAGAGATCCATTTGGGTCTAATTCTAGTTTAAGGTTTTTATTTTAGTTTTATTTAGACTTGAATATTTCAATGTAATGAATCCATCTCAAATCCAAAATATGCTTAGGGTTTCTCACCTTTCTCTATAAATATTCATTATAGGAGTTTCTCAATAATAGCTGATGGATTAAATTATTGTTAATTTTCTTGAATTTATGTATTAGTCTTTATTTATTTTCTATTGGTTATGCTTACATAGATTAATTTGTGTAGGAGTAATTGATAGTGATAGTTTTTTTTATGCGACCTCAAAATTGAGGGATCCATCAACTTTGATTGAGAAACCTCTATAATGAGTATTTGTAGGTGAAGCTTATTTTGGATATGATATGAATCCATTCCATTGAAAGATCAAAATCCAAATAAAACCGAAATAAAAATCTTAAACTAGAACTAGACCCAATGGATCTCTTGGGCATGGACTGGACAGTGCTTAGAGAGAACTTAGAAGAGAAGAAAGAGCATATATTTTTCGAACACAGGGTGGGTGATCAAGAGAAGAAAAAGCATAAGAATGATAGAGAACAAGCCCCTAACTGCATGTAAAACCTCTATGAGAAGATCCTCAGATTGGTCAGAACATCACTGTTGAATGCTTGTTGATGTGAAGACTAAATTGGCCGCCTTTCTCGGTAACGTCCACCTTGTCCACCCCTAGAGGTAGCAACATTTCAAACTTCACAACCAGCCTTCCAACTACCATGCCTAAGATAGGCAGTGCCAAGATGATCCCAGGACAACTTTTGCATCCCATGTCGAACGACACGTACCAAAAATCAACCTTGCCACTGACTATCGCATCAATGCTCTATTCCTCCTCTAGGAACTAATCCGGTCGAAACTCGGCCGGATCCTTCCACCACTCAGAGTTGTTGGCCAACCACCATGCATTCACATCAACCTTGGCATCCTTGGGGATGTTGTAGCCTCCAAGCTTAGCCTCCTCCAAGTTCATGTGTGGCACTAGCAGTGGGATAGGTGTGTGCAATCTTAGTGACTTGCAGGTAAGGCAGCCTGTGTAGGTCAACCTGGAGAACTAAGGAGATCTCTTCTCTGAGCTTGTTTTGGACCCTTGGGTGGTTCACTACCTCGGCAATGGCCCACTCCATTGACCACAATGCGGTCTCAATGGCTGCATGCACAAATTAAGGTTCAAACTTTATTAGTGTTCTGAAAAATAATTCTCAACGCCAAACTATTTTATTGTGACAATCTTAATAAAATATCACATTCTTATTGCACTCAACATAATTTGCATTTTACATGTACCACATTTTCTTGAGAGAACTTGGTTTTTCCACAAATATAATCAGATTTTTTTCCCACAAATATTTTCCTTATAATGCTATTTTCTTTTCTAAAGAACCTTAACCCGTCAAATTGTGAGGACTTGTAACTAAGAACTTTAATTGTTCTCACCAGCCACATTGACGTTCTCCATAATATATGTGACATTGGCTTCTGATATTTCTCTCGTCATTTCTGCTTAAATGATCTGATCCATGACACATTTTACTATATGCTTACCTCCATAAGCAGCCATCACTTTCTTGCAAGTGCAAAAACAGATCAATAATTGCCAATATCTCTAAACATAAACATATACATATATAAAATGTGTGTGTGTGTGTTAAAATGAAAGGGAAATGCTATGAAAAAAATTGGATCCTTGTCATGCCCAAGACCAAGAGAATCCATGTCCAATTAGAATTGCCCTCTAACACTACAAGAAATATGTGGATTAGCGACAGACGTAATCCATCACAAATCCATCGTTGAACAGTTTAGCGACAGATTAGTGACGAAAAACTTTCATCATAATTTTCTAGTCGCTAATTAGTGACAAAACATATTTGTCGCTACTTTCATCACTAATTTGTGATGGATTAGCAAATGCCATAATCCATCATGAGGCCATTGCTAATCCGCAGAGATTTGGTTTTGCGACAGATACACATTCGTCGTTAATTTTGTCGTTATTGTAGCAACAGATTATAATCCATCACAAAACATCAACCGATTCAGTTTTGTGATGGATAAATATTTGTCCCTAATCCATCGCTAAATTGGAGGCTGATACTAATTAGCAACAGATATTATTCATCGCTAATCCATCACAAAAATAAAAAAAATAAAATAAATGTTTTAAATATAAATATTGAGAATTTTTTTCTCGTTATACAATTTATATATCATGTGTATAAAAACAAAGTACACATAAAAAAATACATATACAAAGCAAGTGAAACAAATTTAACACAAGTTGCAAGTGAAACAAATTTAACACAATTTACAAGAAAAAAAAATCTATCGATCCAGTATAATCCTCGCCAAGTTCTAATTATTTACAAGTGAACATATACAAAGAGTTTTGTTTGAAACAACAAGAAGGTGCAACCAATTCAACACATGAATCTAATCATCGCCAAGATTCTGAGCATCATCTTCTTCATTATCTCGATCTGCCCCTTCATCTATGCCTCCACTAGCTCCTCTACGTTGATTGTCTCCAGCATCTTACAAGAGAACCAAAAGGTTAATATTGATAAATGAAATATAATAAAATAAATTATATACAATGCACCTAATCTAAAGCAATCAAAGTAACATGGATGAATGACACATAGACTAGCTAGCAATAAAGTGAAGGACATTAACAAAATACAGATGTGTTCTAAGGGTGACAAAAAAAATCATAGTGATTCAATCATGCAAATATGTGTTCTAAGGTTGTCAAAAAAATGTCATAGTGATTCAAGCATGCATATATGGTTTATAAGGTTGTCAAATAAATGTGTTATGTATCACAATCATGCATATATGTGTTATAAGGTAGTAAAAAAACTTTCATAGTGATGAAATCATGCTTATATATGTTCTAAGGTTGTCAAAAAACTTTCATAGTGATTCAATCATGCATATATGTGTTATAAGGCAGTCAAACAATTTCATAGTGATGAAATCATGCTTATATATGTGTTCTAAGGTTGTCAAAAAACTTTTATAGTGATTCAATCATGCATATATGTGTTCTAAGGTTGTCAAAAAACTTTCATAATGATTTAATCATGCATATATGTGTTCTAAGGTTGTCAAAAAACTTTTATAGTGATTAAATCATGTTTATATGTATTCTAATATTGTCAAAAAACTTTCATAGTGATGAAATCATGCTTATATGTGTTCTAAGGCAGTCAAACAAGTTCATAGTGATGAAATCATGCTTATATATATGTTCTAAGGTTGTCAAAACACTTTCATAATGATTCAATCAAGTATATATGTGTTATAAGGCAGTCAAAAAACTTTCATAGTGATTCAAT
The DNA here is from genome assembly GCF_984573655.1 of Nuphar pumila. Classification (NCBI taxonomy): domain Eukaryota; kingdom Viridiplantae; phylum Streptophyta; class Magnoliopsida; order Nymphaeales; family Nymphaeaceae; genus Nuphar; species Nuphar pumila. The sequence continues at coordinate 46,986,142 of NC_143263.1, read as the reverse complement.
CATGCATATGTGTTATAAGGTAGTAAAAAAACTTTCATAATGATGAAATCATGCTTATATGTGTTGTAAGGCAGTCAAACAAGCTCATAGTGATGAAATCATGCTTATATATATATATATATATATATATATATATATATATATATATATATATATATATATATATATATATATATATATATGTTCTAAGATTGTAAAAAAACTTTCATAGTGATTCAATCATGCATATATGTATTCTAAGGTTGTCAAAAAACTTTTATAGTGATTCAATCATGCATATATGTGCTATAAGGCAGTGAAAAAACTTTCATAGTGATGAAATCAGGCATATGTGTTCTAATGTTGTCAAAAAACTTTTATAGTGATGAAATCATGCTTATATGTGTTCTAAGGCAGTCAAACAATTTCATAGTGATGAAATCATGCTTATATATGTGTTCTAAAGTTGTCAAAAAGCTTTCATAGTGATTCAATCATGCATATATGTGTTATAAGGCAATCAAAAAACTTTCACAGTGATTCAATCATGCATATATGTGTTATAAGTTAGTAAAAAAACTTTCATAGTGATGAAATCATGCTTATATGTGTTCTAATGTTGTCAAAAAACTTTCATAGTGATGAAATCATGCTTATATGTGTTCTAAGGCAATCAAACAAGTTCATAGTGATGAAATCATGCTTATATATGTGTTCTAAGGTTGCCAAAAAACTCTCATAGTGATTTAATCATTTATATATGTGTTATAAGGCAGTAAAAAAACTTTCATAGTGATTCAATCATGCATATATGTGTTATAAGGCAGTCAAAAAACTCTCATAGTGATTCAATCATGCATATATGTGTTATAAGGCAGTCAAAAAACTTTCATAATGATGAAATCATGCTTATATGTGTTCTAAGGCAATCAAACAAGCTCATAGTGATGAAATCATGCTTATATATGTGTTCTAAGGTTGTCAAAAACTTTCATAGTGATTCAGTCATGCATATATGTGTTCTAAGGTTGTCAAAAAACTTTTATAGTGATTCAATCATGCATATATGTGTTATAAGGTAGTAAAAAAACTTTCATAGTGATGAAATCTTGCATATATGTGTTCTAATATTGTCATAAAAAATTCATAGTGATAAAATCATGCTTATATGTGTTCTACGGCAGTCAAACAAGTTCATAGTCATGAAATCATGCTTATATATGTGTTCTATGGTTGTCAAAAAACTTTTATAGTGATTCAATCATGAATATACGTGTTATAAGGCAATCAAAAAACTTTCAGAGTGATTCAATCATGCATATATGTGTTATAAGGCAGTCAAAAAACTTTCATAATGATGAAATCATGCTTATATGTGTTCTAATGCTGTCAAAAAACTTTCATAGTGATGAAATCATGCTCATATGTGTTCTAAGACAGTCAAACAAGTTCATAGTGATGAAATCATGCTTATATATGTATTCTAAGGTTGTCAAAAAACTTTCATAGTGATTCAATCATGCATATATGTGTTTTAAGGTTGTCAAAAAACTTTCATAGTAATTCAATCATGCATATATATGTTATAAGGCAATCAAAAAACTTTCATCGTGATGAAATCATGCTTATATGTGATCTAATGTTGTAAAAAAACTTTCATAGTGATTCAATCATACTTATATGTGTTCTAAGGTTGTCAAAAAACTTTCATAGTGATTCAATCATGCATATATGTGTTATAATGCAGTCAAATTTTTTTCAAAGTGATTCAATCATGCATATATGTGTTATAAGGCAGTCAAAAAACTTTCATAGTGATGAAATCATGCTTATATGTGTTCTAATATTGTCAAAAAACTTTTATAGTGATGAAATCATGCTTATATGTATTCTAAGGCAGTCAAACAAGTTCATAGTGATGAAATCATGCTTATATATGTGTTCTAAGGTTGTCAAAAAACTTTCATAGTAATTCAATCATGCATATATGTGTTCTAAGGTTATCAAAAAACTTTCATAGTGATTCAATCATGCATATATGTGTTATAAGGCAGTCAAAAAACTTTCATAGTGATGAAATCATGCTTATATGTGTTCTAAGGTTGTCAAAAAACTTTCATAGTGATTCAATCATGCATATATGTGTTCTAAGGTTGTTAAAAAAACTTTCATAGTGATTCAATCATGCATATATGTGTTATAATGCTGTCAAAAACCTTTCATAGTGATGAAATCATGCTTATATGTGTTCTAAGGTTGTCCAAAAACTTTCATAGTGATTCAATCATACATATATGTGTTATAATGTAGTAAAAAAACTTTTATAATGATGAAATCATGCTCATATGTGATGAAATCGTGCATATACTAGCTTGAAATCTAACGACATGAAACTTTCATGCCTGACAGGCACCTGCAAACAAAGTTCTCCTATCCCGAAAAAAGTTGCACAACTCATTATGGACAATGTCGGAAATAGCTTCATGTAAGAAGTCACGCACTGTATCCTTAACAAGCTGGCGAACACCATCCTAAGAATTAGCAGGGTCAATCAAACGCTGGGAGTTGATGCTGGCGGGAGAACTCTGAGAGCCCTGACTGCAGGAGCCAACAACTATTGTGGTGTCTATATTACTCTCAAACCCGAACACACGACCCTTTTTTGGTTTACTAGTTGCAGTCACACATGCTGCAAGATTAAAAGGCGGATGCTGAGTGGAGTCATCGCCATATCGCTCTACCATCTACTGCTCGTATGACTTTTACAAATTAATGATTACAGTATGGATTAATAATTAAGAATTATAATGTTTATGGTAACTTGTCTATTATAATAGTTATTAATACAATAAATACATATAGTTGTCGTTTTCGCCTTCTCTGATACAAACTCTCTCGTGCTCTTACGTTTATGTGTTTTAACAAACACATCCTTGTAAGGCACAATGCCTCCTTTTTCTACTTCCTGCGAGGTTAAATGATAAAAAAATTAATTAAAAAGTATGCAATAATACTTATAAATTTGATAATATATATTGATGAGTTGCCATTTTCTTTTGGTGGCTCCCAAAAGTCCTAGATCTACCTATGTGTAGATGAGCATCAGGTATCTTCGCTCGGTTTTATGCAGCCTTTGCTGAGCGATTTTGAAATTTATGGCTCGCCCACTTGTCGCATATTGCATCCCAATAATCTGACCTGATAGTAGGAGGGTCATGGCCCTTCCACTGCAGTAGATCATCTATCCCACCAGATGTTTTTATTGTTGCAGTCTTCATATTGTGCAACATGTCTATAAATCGACTGACAACCATCTTCTGCCATACCTGCCTCGCGTCCTGTTCCTCCTTCACAGTCGCAAAGCGATTCGAAGCCTACAAATAAATTTAGAAAGTTAGTACACATGACTATAACAAAAAATTAAATGTGAAACACATTAGCTATGATAAACGATTGTATACCATGAATGTGGACCACAATCTGTCCAACACCTTCTTCGGGTATTCTTTCCATTAAGCGATCGGTCCTGGAAGATGCTGAACTAGTGACTGCCTAATTTCTCGTATTACTTCTTGTGGCTCGAACCTCGCATTGTACATAAATTGGTACACATTAACTACCGATATACACTATTTATAAGATAAGTATTGGATAAATAAAAATGAAATATTTATGGTCGATTATCGATATACACTATTTAAATGAGTCATCGTGTGTCAGACTGAGAAGACCCTGCATTCGGCGTTATCTCATAACGTGTATGAATAACTAGTGTAGGTGGGTCATGTGTAGGCAAAACATCATATATAGAAAAATGAGTTAGAAATTCACACAATGCATATTTAAACTAATCAAGTATACAATTAGTTAAATGATATACCTATCGAAGTAACCCGTGAAGATGAAGGCTGAGACTGGTTACCACTGGGTGTTCGACCACTGTGACCTCTACGAACCATATTCTAACAAATAAAAATTTTATTTGGATCAGTTACACAACTCTATATCTTCATGGATACATAATCAAATCGAAAATAACTTCATGTCATACATTCAAATCATTGGAATATATTCAAATAATTCAAATCATTCACATCAAATATTGCAATACATTCAAACATAAGATATGACATCACTTGCTAATCATGGATAACTTATCCTTAACTTGCAATACAATTGGATCAGTTACACAACTCTATATTTTCATGGATACATAATCAAATCGAAAATAATTTCATACAATACATTCAAACATTGCAATACATCCAAATCATTGCAATATATTCAAATCATTCAAATCATTAACATTAAACATTGCAATACATTCAAACATAAGGTACGTATTTCAAGATGTATTTCACTAACTCGAGTATGCTTCTTCATCACTTGTTTGAATTTCATATTCTTCTTCTTCCTCCTCCTCCTTTTTGTCTTCTTTTTCATTGGGCGCCCATCTACTTGGTATATCATTTCGATCACATTCTTCTATACGTGTGCTATCGGACAATGGAGATGTGACATGCATACCATGTGTGACATCGTGACCATAAGAGAAGTCATACATATCATCTGATTGATAGTAATCACCCTCTTCGACAATCTTGTCTTCCTGTAATTGATCATACTCGGGGTATAGTTTAGACTTCACCTTGCAAACTACCCACAATTCATTTCTATCTGACTTCCTTGTATTCGGAAGTATAGTAAACTTGTTGAGCTCGCGAGGCTAATATGAATGGTTCATATGTTCCAAACCTTTCTTTATGATTCACCTCCACAATGTCTGAGGCTTTATCGACTCTTGTTGTTGCGAGATCAAACCAATAACACTTGAATAAAGTTACTCTATTATTTATACCTAAGTAAGTCAACTCTATTATTTCTTTTATAGCACCATAGCAGTTATGTTCGTTTTCACCATAGATGTTACCCTTGACACACACACCACTATTCATCGTTGACTTGTTTACACCATAGTCTTTTGTATGGAATCAATAACCATTTAGGATATACCCGTTGTAACATTGCACAACTTTGGTCAGACCATTTTATAAATCACATATTTCTTGGTCATTAACATCACCATGGTGGACCTACAAGCATAAACAATGATTGTGATCACAACCAATTAAGTAACTTACTATTATTTACACAGAAAGAATGTATGCCATTGTCCTTACCAACTTTTTCAACTATGCCACAAACTTATTTTCACGTTGTTTTTGTACTTCTGAATCAGTGAGATGTGAAAGTTCTCTTCGCAACTCTAGATCAAATCGTCTGCACTTAACAAATATTTATGTTATCGAACCATGTACGCACGTATAGAACTTATTGTTACATATTAAATATACTTACTCGATATAGGGGTCGATCACTGAGCAATTAAAAAGGATATAGATTTGTGTTGTGTCTTGCTTTCGATCTTCTAAGAGTCTTGATCAACAATTGCCAAAGGCATGCCTAAGTGGTTAAAATATCGACAGTTTGTCAGCTACAATAAATTGTTCTCCATCATCATTATGAGGTAGGCAAGTGTAACATGTTGGAATATGAGGTTCAAAGTACATAGATAAAAAATTTAAAATCTCTTCTAAAGTGTATGCCTCACAAATAGAACCCTCCACTCTTGTTTTATTTCGAACATTTTTTTTGAGGTCAAACATGCATCTGTCAACAATATACATCTCGTAATACAATAAATTCTCAATAGCATTAAAAAAAATATATATAAAAAAAATATACCTTTCAAATAGGTACATCCACTGATATTGCACATGACCACCAACCCTAAGTTCATATGGCAAATGTATGATCACATGTTCCATAACATCAAAAAATACTGGCAGAAATATCTTCTCTAGCTAACAAATAGTAGTGTCGACAGAATCCTCGAGATTCTTTACCTCAGTTACTACAACTTCTTATGTGCACAATGTTCTAAAAAATCTACTCAACTCGGATAATATTCCCCATATAGGTTTGTCTAACATATCATGAAATGGTAGAAGAATCAACCGTTGCATAATGACATGACAATCATGACTCTTTAACCCATATAATTGTCTTTCATCTATCTTCACAGCCCGAGCAATGTTAGAGACATATCCATCTGAAAATCTCAGTTGTTTCAATCATTGACATACCTGTTTTACTTGATCTGGTCCAAGCACGTACCTTGCCTTTGGTTTCAGTACTTTGTCATTCTATTCTTTGAGTTTCAATTCTGGTCTTTTACATATTACTTTTAAATTCATATGAGCCTTCATATTATCCTTCATTTTTTCTTTGACGTTCATTACTGTATTGAACATATTATCAAACATATTTTTCTCCACAAGCATCATATCCAAATTATGTCATATCAATAAGGTCGGCCAATATGGTAGTTCCCAAAATATAGATTTATTTGTCCAATTGTGATCCTTCTAAAATCCAAGGAAGAGTGTCGGACTACAGGCATCTGTCAGTCCATATGGAAAGTATCACAATCATCTTAAAATCTCTATGCTAGACAATCATGTAGGTGGACCTTCCATTTCAGTTGTGCATGCTCAGAACACATTCCTTTGTCGTTGAAACAAATGGTCATTGGGTAGAAATCGACAGTGACAATCAAACCAACACGACTTCCTTCCATGCGTCAATCTAAAAGATTTTGTATCCTCCATACAGTACCAGTATGACAACCTCTCATGTGTGCTCCAACCAGATAATATATCATATGCAGGGAAGTCACTGATTGTCCATATAACAACCTTCATATTGAAGTTTTATTTTTTATGGGTATCATATGTGAGAACACTGTCATCCCACAGTATTTTTAGTTCATTAATCAATGGCCTTAAATATACATCAAGATTTTTGCCCAGAGAAGCCGGACCAGAGATCAATAGAGACAAGAAAAGATTTTGATGCTTTATACACAAGCTTGGAGAAAGGTTGTATGGGGTGACAAATACTGGCCAACACGAGTATGAAGTTGATTTACCCCCAAATTGATTAAATCCATCTATATATAAACCGAGCCTAACATTTCTCACTTCCATTGCGAAGGTTTGATGAGTACGATCAAAGTGCTTCTAAGCTTTCGTGTCAATAGGATGCGTGATCTTATTTTCATTATGTCGAACTTTATTTGCATGTCATTTCATGTGTTTAGCTATCCTCGAAGACATATACAATCGTTGCAATATAGGGGTGAGACGGAAGTAGCGAAGCGACTTGTATGACACTTCTTTTGACCTCGTGCTACCATTGCCTCTTGTCTTTGACTTGAACCAAGGATGCCCGCATGATGGACACGATCTGCTATTTTCTTGATCTTTAAAATACAACATGCAGTGATTTAGACAAACATCTATCTTTTGATATCCCATACCTAGAGCGTTGACCCTAACCTTCACACGATAGAAATTTTATGACAATTTCTCATCTTTGGGCAACATACTCTTCACAATAGAGCACAAATGGTCAAAACATGATTGACTCAAATTATACTCACAACTATTCCAAAAAGGCTCATCAACATCTCTAAGTAAATCATAAAATCTACTAGCTGCATCGTTTGCTGCTTCTTCCTCTACCCAAGTTGGTACATCACTAGGACCCATAGCGGAGCCCAGTTGTAGTCCTGCGGCATCACATATCAAATTCATATATAGATTATCGTGCATCACATCCACTCATGCATCAAAATTGTTCTAAATCTCTTCACCATAAAGCATCCAATTCTGATAATCACTCACAAAACCCTTCTTGTATAGGTGATGTCTAACGCCATGAGGTTCTACAAATTGATTGTTCTTACACATAGTGTAGGGGCACCTGATTCGATCGATGCGATCCATTGTACTGACACTTGTCGTTGAAAATTTAATAAAATTGTCAACACTATCTATATATTCAAGTGATACCTCATTGTCAACTATCCTACGGTACATCCATTCACGATTTGCAGTCATTTTGTCCTATGATGTTATAGATATTATCCTAACCAATTAAAATAGAATCATAAGAATGCTATGATGAAGAAAATATCTAATTTATCATGCATTGTTGGATATATATATCATAAAGATATTTAGAAAGATGAAATCACATTCATAAACACGATACATTCAATTTAAGCATGTTTTCATAATACAATTTCACATGAAGGACATAATTAATTCTAAAATAACTTCATGCAAGCATGGATACACGATACACACACATGCACGCACACACACACACACACACACACAGACACATACACATATATATATATATATGTATATAATCACAAAGGTATTTAGAAATATGAAATCACATTTATAAACATGATACATTCAATTTAAGCATGTTTTCATAATACAATTTCACATGGAGGGCATATTTAATTTGAAAATAACTTCATGCAAGCATGGATACATGATACACAAAAAATAAAAATTATATATATATATATATATATATATATATATATATATATCACAAAGATATTTAGAAAGATGAAATAACATTCATAAACATGATACATTCAATTTAAGCATGTTTTTATAATACAATTTCACATGGAGGGTATAATTAATTCGAACAAGGATACAGTTGCGTCAAACATTGCAATACATTCAATCATTCATATCACAATAATGTCAAATATGTACCTGCAGCAAACACACTCTAATATCCCGCTAACTACTACCATGACTAACATGGACTTCGAACTATAAAAATAAGAGCACTTCTATTTTCATACATTCAAATCATGCTCGGCATGATCTCCAAACATTAGCAAAGAAGTCCTAGATATCTACAACTAAGTCAGCGTGTGAATAGGAAATTGTTGCATCTAAGAAAGTAAATAACATATGATGCGCTTGCATCACTTACTCACCATGTGTATTTACCAGATTTGCATTGCTTTTGCCTTTTTATTTTTTTCATATTTCTTTTTGCATTGCATTTTTAGCCGCATGCGATGCTTAGCACTAAGCATCGCACAATTAGCTCAGCTACGTACTTGCAATGCACATTTATATATTGCAATGCATATTTATATACGACGAAGAGGGACGATGGCGGCGATGAGAGGGGAGGCATAGTCAGGATCGAACCCCTCCCTCGTAACCCAAGCAACAAGGAGGGGGTCTCAACCCCTCCCTTACGAAGAAGGATAAATAGGAGGGGGCTGAGCCCCTCCCTCAAAACCCAAGAAAAATAAGACAGAGAGGGAAATCAACCCCTCCCTGGCAAAAAAGAAGGAACGAGTGGGGCAAAGGCTTTGCCCCCGCATGCCGGAAGCACCCAGGCAGTAGGGACGAAGCCCCTGCCGATCGGAAGGAACGAGGGAGGTGCCCAAATCCCCTGCCTTATTCTTTGTCAAAGGTGGCAGGGGGTGTCTCCTCTGCCGATCGAAAAAACTGGCAGGGGTGCTCTTGTTTGCCGGTCAGAAAAGGGAGACAAGCTGGGGTGCAGCCCCTGTCTGTCGACCATAAAAAAATAGAGGACAAGCAGTTGCTGCCTGTCGGTCAAAAAATAGAAGGAGACGAAGGGGAAGAGGATATGCCTGTCGGCCGACGGCACGTAGCCCGGTGCAGGGAGGGCCGACAGAGGCAAAGGGGTTGTTGTTTGCTAAGGGGTCGGATGGCAGAGGCAAAGGCGGCAGAGACAAAGAGGAAGACAACGAGATACTGGGAGAGAGAGTGAGAGAGAGAGACACCTGAGGGGGGCCAGAAGGCAGAGGGTGTCACCAACGACAGATGGAAGGGAGCAGTGATGGGGCTCAGGGAAGGGAGCAACGTCGTGGTGACCTTCGGTAAGGCGAGGATCGGGGCTCAAAGAAGGGAGTAGTGGCGGGGTGGATTCTGTCTGGGCTGCCGGCGGTAGGTAGCTGGATGCAAGGAGGGCCGACGAAGGCAAAGGGGTTGTCGTCTGCTAAGGGGCCGGCCGACGGAGGCAAAGGCGGAGGGTTAGGGTTCTCTTACTAAGAACCTGATTTGGGGGAAATCAGAGAGAGAGAGAATTTTGCGTCTTGGATGGGATTATATAAAAAAATAGTGACGGATTAGCGACAAAAAAGTTTTATGTCAAAATCCATCGCTAAGTAGCGACTTCCGTAGCGACGAAAAAATTCAGTCGCTAATCTGTTGCTAAGTTGCGACAGAGTTTGATACGAAACTTTTTCATCGCTAATCTATCACTAATTAGAAACGGAGTTTGAGACAGAATGTTTTCGTCGCTAATTCTGCAAAAAAATTCAATTTTAGTGACGATTACTTTTCTCTCGCTAATCCGTCACAACTTTGCAACGAAAATAATTTGTTGCTAATTAATGTTTTTCTTATAGTGTGAGTTGGCAAGCGTCCATAATCAGTTGAAGTGGATTGAACTTATTGGATACTGTCCTAGTTACCATGCACCAAACTCTTTCCCCCAAAATAACATTAACGGCCATGAAGGATAAGTGGAAGTACAAAAATAAGACAACTTACCTCATTTGTTCCACAAAGTGGTTGTTAAAGAAGGCAAGCCTCCTGTTTTGCAGGTCCCTACATTTATTGAGTATTCCTTCAAAAATGGCCTCAAAATAGGGATGAAATCCCCATGATTGTACTCAAAACTTTGTGCTAGACAGCTTCTCTCATAATTGAACTTGGTGGCTTGTTGGAAAAGTGGGTCATCCATCGACTCAAACCTTGCATCAAACATCATCCTATACATGATGTACAACATGAGTGAAGCCTCCTCCTGAACAACAACCCTTCCTTCTTAGCCTTGTCATCCTTGATCAAGTCCTTGACCACCTCCTCAATCTCACTTTCCCACCCCTCCCTGTACTGTTACACCACCTTGTTGGTGAAGAACAACAACATCATGATCCAGCACATTTTTTTGCCAGTGATCTCAGTATACGATGAACACCATGTCCTGGCCATTGCAGATGAATATGTCGAACATGGTGTTCTGCGGCCGTGAGCCAAACTCGATGCCTTGGCTGTGTAGGACCTCCCTAGCAGAGTCCGGGTTCGAGATCACGACCAAGTTCCTTACACCTAGTTTGAGCAGGAAGATGTCACTGTATTTCTTGGCCATGCTTGCTAAGAACCTGTGGTTGAGGTCACTGCCAACTTGTAGCCAATTGCCAAAGACTGAGAAGGCAAGTGGGCTTGGAGGGATGTTGCCTTCCCCTGGAGCTGAGGGAGAAGAAGAGAGAAAGAGCCATAGTAGAGGTGGAAACTGGGAGGGAGGAGAGGGCATTGAATTGGTGTGTTGCAAAGTAGAGGGCCAGTGGGTGGAGTAAGGGGAGGATGAGAGATGTGGTTATCATGGCCATGGCCCTCGTGTGTGTGTGTGAGAGAGAGAAGCAAAAGAAATGGGATTGAGCTACTTATATATTGGTAGGTACTTAGAGGGCTGTATTTCTTAAAATTAAAGAAGAGAATATAGGCAATGGTTCCAGTGAAAACCAGTCAGATCTCAAAACCAGTGGGATGTGAAGCAACCCTTCTTGGAGGTCAAGCCAATGGTTGGTGAAGAACATGGCATTGACGAGTTAGACACCACCTAGTCTAAGATTAATCAACTTTATTGGTGGAAACCAGGAGACTGTGCAACCGACCACCAAAGGCCACGCAACTGCGTTTGATTTTTTTGTTCGACAAAAAAAACTGTGGTTAGGCAGACCCCCACCAGTTATACAACCATACTATAAGGATTCGAACTTGCAACGCCCCAACACAAAGTGACGTGCACTAATCGCTTCTGCTACACAAGAGGAGCCGTCGTTGGTGCAATCGTGTTTGACTTGGTTACTATCAATGATACAAAGTTACATCACATCTTTAGATGTGGGGCCACGTAAGGTAGGGTGGTCATGGGGCCCACCTGGGGTTTTTCCTCGCCCTCGACGAGGGTTCCTCAGCGTAAAAAAATAAGTTACTTGGATCACATCATATTGGTTAACTGTGTATTTTCATATTGTGACTTTTTTTTTAAAGGCAAGTTGGGGTTAGGGAGACCCTCACCTGTTACACAATCATACCATTGGGATTTGAACTTACTACGTCCCAACACAAGGTAACATGTACTCACGGCTCCTACCAGAAATCATTGTGAATTTGTAACAATGCATCCATATAGGAAGAACTTAAAATGAAGAATATACCCCAATGGGGTGGTGGTTAGGATGTTGAGATGAAGGCACAAGAGTATGTCAGCAGCCACATAAGGCAGGGTGATTGTGGGCCCCGCCCAAAGTTTTTCTTGCTTTGACAAGGGTTGCTCATCATAAAAAAAGTAATTGTAAAAAGTAAAATATAGATTGAATAAAAATAAAATAAAATAAAATAAAATAAAATAAGAAAAACACCAAATGTACATGGTTCGGTCAAAGGCCTAAATATATGAAAAAAGCCCTCACACTCTTTCTTTCTTATTTATTCAATCACTCAAATGACATATTTGTCGATATTCAAAATCCAAAACAAGAATCTTTATCTACAACTCATGGTTACTAAACAAGATAAGATAATAATGATAGATTGAATCTCATCTAATCCATTAATCTTGAAAAAACTATAATTGCAAATCTTATTTAGATTTAAATAAAACCTTTCATATCGTCATAGATTCCAACACGCTTCCTCAAGTTAAAGGGTGAATAAAAAGGTCTCTCAACTTAAAACTTGAAAATGAATTCTAGAATTGATGTAGATTAAAGACATCAATATCTTAGTGATGATAGGGCAACAATGAAGCATCAAAATCAAAGTCATTAAAAATTACACGTGTCAATTGTAGTATAAACTTGCTGATGAAAAAAAAAATTGTAGTCTTCAAGTTGATGGAGATGGATCAAGTCTCGCTATAATATATATTATGTGAAAAATAAAATATGAATTGAATAAAAATAAAATTAAAAAATATGAAAGACAAAGAAAAAAACATCAAATATTTGGTCAAAAACTTATATCCACGAGAAAAATCCCCAATACTCTCTTTCTTTCTCATTTATTCAATCTCTCAAATCACATATTTATACAGGTTTAAAATCCAAAACAAAAAACTTTATCTACAACTCATATAGTTATTAATCAAGATAAGATAATGATATATTGAACATCTAATTCATCAATCTTGAAAAGGCAACTCTAATTGCAAATCTTTTCCAGATTTTAGATAAAACATTCCATATCATAATAGATTCCAACAATATTGAATATCATTTTTAGACCAAGGTTTGACGTAGTGGTTGTAATGAAGTATGCAAAAAGATAAAGAATGTTAAAAGCATTCACAATGTTCAACAATGGACAAATACACAAAGGAAATAATAGCCAAGTCCACTATGGAACAATACATACACAAGCCTTAAGAGAATCACAAACAAAAAATATAAAATCTCTTTTATTGAAAGAGAGCACAAAGGCTTCACTTAAAAAATACAAGGGGTTTCACCCCTAATTATACACACAATAAGGGTTCAAAAAAAGGAGGCCAAAAGGGGGCTCCCAAAGAGTCGTTGGGAGCCCCCAATAGTCACATTTGTGACCATTGGGGGCCCCAACGACTCTATTGTGGGGCCCCTATTTGGCATGAAATAAAACAAAAGAAAAAAAAAAGAAAAAGAAAAAATAAAGAAAAGAAAAAATAGTTGTTTAATAAAATAACTGTGAAAAGACTATAATACCTCTATTAGGTATTATAGTATTATATATATATATATATATATATATATATATATATATATATATATATATATATATATATTAATACATATGATTTAACACCCTCCCTCAAACTTTACGGGGAGATGACCAAAAGTTTGCCAAGGAGAAACATGAAGCATGAAGCAAGAAGAGCTTTAGTGAAAAAATCTGCTAACTGATATTCTGATGTGACATATGGCAGTGTAACTGTTTCACATAGATACTCATCACTAACATAGTAACAATCCATTTCGATATGTTTGGTCCGTTCATGAAAGATGTGATTGCTGGCAATATAAATGACACTTTTGTTGTCACAGCAAAGCTTTGAAGCTCTAGTAATTTTAAACCTCATATCTTTGAGAAGACTTCAAAGCCAAATAAGTTTCATTGTAGTGGTTGTCATAGCCCGATATTCTGCTTCAGTAGAGGACAGTGAGACTTTATGTTGCTTCTTGCATCTTTAAGCAATTAAGGAATCTCCTAAAAAGACACAAAGCCAATTGCTGAGATTCTATCATTAGGATTACCTCCCCAATCTGCATCAGTATATGCAAGTAAATTTAATGAAGAAGATGATGATAAAAATATTCCTTTAGTTATGGTGTTCTTAAGGTATCAGATGACCCAGAGCACGACACTCATATGCACAGTTGTAAGAGCATGCTGAAATTGACTAGCAGAGTGAACAACGTGAGCGATGTCAGGTCTGGTGATAGTCAGATATGTGAGAGATCTAATGAGTTATCTATAGGGTGTGAGATCTTCTAGAAGAACCCCATCCTCCAACCTTAATTTTGCATTTATTACTGCTGGTGTCTCCACCTTTTTATCATCTGAAATATTAGACTTAGTACATATATCTGCAACAAGCTTTATCTGTGACAAAATATATTCTCATAGAGAATATGCAACTTTAATACCAAGGAAATATCTAAGAAAACCTAAGTCAGACATGTCAATGTTATCTTTTAGCATATTTTTAACATTAACACTACTATTTTGATCATTTTCTATGATAATCATGTCATCAACATAAAGTAATAGGATAACAATATTTGTACCTACACTTTTCACAAAAACAGTAGTGTCAGTATAACAAGAATGAAATCCCAATTTAATCATGATATCACTAAATCGATCATACAAAGCCTTGAGAGCTTTTAAAAGTTTAAGGGTTTGACCTTATCCAATGTTAACTCGGGGTGGCAGATCCATATATACTTCTTCATTTAGATTCTCATTTAAAAAAAACAATTTTCACATCAAGTTGATATATAAGCTATTTTTTGATTGATACAACAACTATTAAGGTTCTAACACTTGTCATTCTGGCTACAAGAGCAAATGTTTTCTCGTAGTCAATTTTATATTCTTGTGAATATCCCTTAGCCACTAATCTAGCTTTATATCTTTCTAAGGATCGATTTCTTTTGGTTTTAACCTTAAAGATTCATTGGCATCTAATAGGTTTTTTATTTGAAGGTAGTTTGACTATTTCCCAAGTATTGGCCTTTTTCAAGACATCTAATTCTATCTTCACGGCTTCAACCCAATGTGGTATAGTTTTGGCTTGATTATAATAAGCAGGTTCATTATATGAATGTAGTGTTATCAGACAAGCCCGATAATTAGGTCTAAGAGACTCATATGACACAAACCTATTGGGTGGAATTGATTCTCTAGAAGATCTCCTAATAAGGGTTTCTTCCAAAGATTCGGTAAGTTGAAAAAACTTCTTCAAGGCACTAATAGGCCTTTCTTGTTCTCTTTAGGTATAAACATTAATATTTTCATCACTGATATCACTATTATATGGTGATATATCAATATTGGATACATCACAAGTATCCTCTGTATTTTCAAGATGATTCATAGAATCATCGCATATATCATCTATAAGATCATGTAAAAACATGTAGTCAATCTCATTTTGTTTATCTAGTTTTTCAAATCCATTCTCATCTTTCAAAAAGGTTACGTCTTTTGAAACATATAGTTTGTTATTTTTTAAATCAAAACACCTATAGCCTTTTTTATTTTCTCCATAGCCTAAAAAGACACATTTAATCACCTTTGGGGATAATTTATCTCTCTTATTTAAGAGGACAAAGCATTTATAACCAAAGATGCGAAGGCGATTGAAGTCGGAAGAAAATTTGAAAAGTTTTTTATATGGAGAGACATTCTTTAGTTTAGAAAAAGGCATTCTATTGATTAAATATGTTGAGGTTAAGACGACTTCAGCCTAAAATTTTTTAAAAATATTTTTAAAGATAAGCAATGTTTTAGCGGTTTCGATAATATGCCTATATTTTCTTTCCGCTAGTCCATTTTTTTGTGGAGTTCTAGGGCACATTTTTTTATGATAATTTCTATTTTGTTTTAAATAATTTTGAAATTTGGTAGATAAATATTATCCACCAGAATAAGATCTAAGAATGGATATATTGCTTTGAAATTGATTTTGAATTTTCATATGAAACTCTTTAAAGAAGGAAAATAATTTCGATTTATGACTAAAAAAAAATCCAAACATATCTAGTGAAGTCATCTATGAAAGTGACATAGTAAGAGTAACTACTTTTAGACATGATCGGAGATGGACCCCAAACATCTGAGTGCACTAATTCAAAAGGTCGTGTAGAAAGAAAAGTTCTAGTTGAAAATGGAATAGACTTCATTTTCCCAAAAATACAATCTTTGTAATTAATATTTTTTTCCTTACAAAATTTGTTTTCAAATGGGAAAAGATACATTTTTGAATAATTTGGATGTCCAAGTCTTTTATGCAAAGTTTCAATGCTTTTATCTTGGACATAATTACAAAAATATTTTGTAGGAAAGTTTAGATGATTCATATAGTAGAGGTCCCCCTTCTTATGGCCTTGCCCAATCTGCTTCCCGGACTAGAGATCCTGCACAAAGCATCCATTAGATGAGAAAGATATTTCACATCCATGGTCGGCGATTTGGGAAACTGAAAAAAGATTTAAATTTAGTTTTGGAATAACTCTAACTTTTGGAACAAAAAGATTTGAAGAATTTTTAGATTTAAGTGTTCCAATACTTATGATTTTTAAAAAGGTTCCATCGACCGTGAAAACACATGAACTTTTTTAATTTGTGCATACATCAGTTAATGCATTCTCATGTGAAGTCATATGAAAAGATGCTCCAGAGTCTAAGATCTAAGAATACGTACCGAAAGACAAAGTAGATGCGATGGTCGCACCCGATGTGGAGGAAGTGACTTTGAGAATTTATTGTAGAGCTATAGAGATTTGACCAAGAGTTTCTTTAAGGTCGCCTCTCTTGCCTTCATCTTCTTTGGTGGTGGATTATTCAAGGGAAGCCACCATAAGCTTAAATGTTTCATTTAGCTTTGGGCAAGCGGGTCTAATGTGACCAGTGGGGTGATTTATAGGTTTTGACATTGTTGGCGGGTTTGGATACAACAAGCACTTCATCAATATTCTTACTCATGCCAAGCCTAGTTTTCTCTTCTATGATTTCAGCTATGACATCTTCTATTGGAGGAAAAATAGATCTATGGAGAAGTGATGACCTCACTTGCTCAAATTCAGGGTGTAGCCCAAACAAAAAGTGAAACAATTGTTCTTGTTCCATTTGTTTTTGTCTTAGTTCAATATCCTCCATAACAGCCCATTTGGGCTCTAAAAGAGCCAACTCATCCCATAGTGGATTTAATGCACTATAGTAATCTTGTATACTCGAATCACTTTGTTTGGTGGTTCTAATCTTTTCTTGCAAAAAATATGCTCTTGCAAGGTCTTTTTAGGTATACATACCCTTCATAAAGAACCAAGTCTCGTTGACTCGGTGAAATTTAGCTATATTTGCACATACCTTGAGTTCAACATTATTCATGAACCAAGCAAGGATCTTAGCGTGATTGCTTTCCCAATCTTCAACTTTCCTTTGGTGGTCTTCAATGGCTTTGAGGTGAGCATCTCCCTTAAGAGCCTTTTCTTGATCTCCTTCAATCTTGGTGAGCTCTAATTAAGGTTCTAGAATAAAACCCATTACATAACTTCAAAGTTTCTTACCTTTGAGATTGTTTTCCATTGTCGATGCCCACATCATGTAGTTCTTTCCATTGAGCTTGAATGATAGGTTGATTTTGGATTCCATGATGCCACCAAAGTGTGTGAAGATTAAAGACGAGTAAAAAGATGAATATCACGCCGTTGCTTCTATGAACCGAATGGCTTTGATATCATGTAATGAAGTATGCGAAAAACAAAGAAAACTAAAAGCATTTACAATGTCCTACAATGGACAAATACACAAAGGAAATCATAGCCAAGTCCACTATGGGACAATACAAATACAAGCTTTAAGAGAATCACAAACTAAAAATATAAAATAGCTTTTATAGAAAGAGAACACATGTTTCACTTAAAAAATACTAGGGGTTTCACCCTTATTTATACACACAATAAGGGTTCAAAAAAAGGAGGCCAAAAGGGGGCTCCCAAAGAGTCGTTGGGAGCCCCCAATGGTCACATTTGTGACCATTGGGGGACCCAACAACTCTATTGTGGGGGCCCTATTTGGCATGAAATAAAACAAAACAAAAAAGAAAAAAAGAAAAACATAAAAAAAAAATAGTTGTTTAATAAAACAACTGTGAAAAGACTATAATACACCTATTGGATATATATATATATATATATATATATATATATATATATATATATATATATATATATATATGATTTAACAGTGGGATGGAGCCTAGACTGTTTGACATACATTCTGGGTTCAAATCCCATGGGCATCACCCCCTACGTAAACAGAAGCTTGGCAACTTCATGGGGTCGAGGGGTACACCCTCGGAGTTTTATGCTAACATGGACAGAGACCGTAAGTATGGCAGGCTAAATCAGCACGGCTAGGTCCCTGGAGCGCTTTCTTGGAGTAAAAATAAAAAAATATTTAATACCATTTTTGCACATTACAATGAGAAAATAAACATTCTTTTAACAACCTTCTTTTAATTATTAAGACCCATTCTCAATCAAAAACATCCTCTCTCTTTTTCATTATGGTGTAACTTACAAATGTCTTTGTTTTTTCTTATGAAAAGCCCTAACCCACTACACTAACGTCTGAATGCCCTCATCTATTTGTTCTAGCTAAACCTAAACTGTGTTACACCAACCACATCAGCCCATATACACGATGTTACGGTGAACAGGTGAGACGTGGATAAGTACCAATTAATTACGTATTCCTTGATCCATATCCAAATCCAAATCCAAGTAGAGCAGGATGTAAATGGACCGGATCCGGTTCCAAAATAGGCATTACTGAATCCGACCTAATCTGGTTTTGTGTAATTAGATTCAAAGTAAGAAATATTAATACTGAATCCAGACTAGCTAATTGAACATACGTTTTATGTAATCAGACGGGTATTGTTTGTTGGACTTGGATTCAGATTAAGACTGTAAACTGATTCGGATTTGGATGTAAGACTGCCTATTGAATCTGAATCTGATTATTCATTAGATGTTATTTGCTCTACTGGAATCAAATTCAGATGGGGTTAGATACTCGACAAAAAGCCTATCCATTGACATCTCTAGACCTCATCCAGTTAAATGTACTTAAACCGGATAAAGGGACAGACAGAGTTCATTTGATAGGATCCTACTTCTAATTAATATGAACTTAAGGTTTTGTTGTTTCCCAACTGTGTCCT
Organism: Nuphar pumila; assembly: GCF_984573655.1. Classification (NCBI taxonomy): domain Eukaryota; kingdom Viridiplantae; phylum Streptophyta; class Magnoliopsida; order Nymphaeales; family Nymphaeaceae; genus Nuphar; species Nuphar pumila. The sequence goes on along the minus strand of NC_143263.1, from coordinate 46,966,741 downwards.
ACTTATGGATCCAAACGTGAGGAAAGTGAATCCAAGGATCCAAATGCAATCAAATTGACAACCCTCATGCAAGGTTTAACTACAATGCAAGTTGGGCAAGGATGGTGCACAACACCTGATTCATGTTCTATAATACCCAATCTTTTAAAAATCCCTTTTGGTTATACTTGTTATTCATTTGATTGGGGCAGTTAATTAAGAAGAAATCCCATAATGAGTGCCCACTTGAGTTATGGAAACCAGTTATAAATCTCGCGATAATATCGCAAGAAATTGCCTTAAAGTTTAAAACGGCAATTTCTCGCAAGATTTTTATTGCTGAGATTTTGCCAAAAAATGCAAGATTTATGAAAAAATTCAAAATCTCCCAAGTTTCTGACTCCCGAGATTTTGCCGTTTTTAACTTTTGTTACCATGGTCCGAACAAGCATTTTTATACACTCTTCTTGGATTCACGTGTAAAAGCATACCAACAACACTGCACCAAACCAAGGAAGTAGGGTCGTGAATGGGTCCTAGATTCGGACCAATCCCTAAACCAGTTTTTTTTTTATATATATATATTTACATGGAGAAACCGCCCAGAGGATCAAAGACCTAGCTGCGCTGGGCTCTGTCTGCCATATTTACCGTCGCTGTCCTGGCAGCGTAAAACTTCATGGGCTACCCCTTGCCCCCAGGGAGTCGCCATGCTTTGGCTTGGACAGGGGGTGGCGCCCATGAGATTTGAACCTAGAACGCCTGCCTAGCGGCCTAGGCTCCATCCCACTAGGCCAAACCCCTTTGAGGCAATCCCTAAATCAGCTTGGGATGGTTCATTAGCGATTTAGACCCAGGGTTCAGATTAGTATATGCAAACGAATAAGTTTGAGCCATCAGATCCATCCAGTCAGTGTGAGCTGGATCGGGTGTAAGGCCTGTACAACAAACCAAAAAAATGTACCGCCGGCCATAGTGACAAAAGTTTAAAATGGTGAAATATCGGCACCCAAAAACTCACGAGTATTTTTTTTTTTTTGAAAAAACTCGTGTTGTTTTGGCAAAATATCAGCAATAAGAAACAAATTAAAAAAAATTTAAATACATTTTATGAAGAAATACAAATAAATTAAATTAAAAAATAAAAAACACATAATTTTTCATGATAAATAGCCATTAAAACATAATCAAGTGTTTTCTCATGATATTTTCATAAAGATCGTGATATTTGTCACACTGCCGGGTGCCTGTTTATTGGGTTTGATTTGTTATGATCAAAACTCAACATGGCTTGCATGCTACAACCAAGTCAATGCAAAAATGGGGTCGCTTTTTTTTGTTACACAATGATACCATTGGGATTCGAAATTGCAATGTCCCAACACAAGGTGACGTGTGCTCCTACCAGACAATGCAAATTGGGATCTAGTTCACCTAAAGATATATGTGACAAATATAGAGGGATTTCAAGATCTCACCCCACAAAAACCAGTACCTTGGCATATGCTTTGAACACTTAAAATAATGAGGGATTTTGTAATAATTCGATTTTATGGGTAAACTAAATATATGACACAAATATGAAATATTTTGAATGCTTCTTTCCTTCTCCAACTGCCCTTACCTTAATGTCATATGAGATGTTCAATTTTTTTTTAATGCTTGTCTGGTAGGAGCAGCTTGTGCACGTCACCTTGTGTTGGGATGTTGCAGGTTCAAAACCCAATGGTATAGTTGTATAACTGGTAGGAGTCTGCCTAACCCCAGCTTGCCTTTCAAAAGAAAAAAAAGATCCATCGGCCTGAGATGAATAGAAAGGTCTATCTAATTTCAAATTTTTTTTTCTTAATAAAACCAATGATTCACCAACTGGGGTGGCTTGTGTGGTAAGAGCAGCTAGTGCACATCACATTGTGTTGGGATGTTGCAGGTTCAAAACCCAATGGTATATTTGCATAACTGGTAGGGGTCTGCTTAACCCCAACTTGTCTTTCAAAACAAACAAACAAATGATTCGTTATTGGAGCAGATAGCAATAAGTTAACAACAATCTCATGGGACATGCACATTTTTTTTATTTTTCAATATTTTGCAAATAAAGTTATATAATCGAATATATGACACAGAATTGCAATATTAAAAAAATGTGATATTATTTAAATTTAAATTTCATTTAATTTATCATAAGTGATAAAGTCTTGCCGATATAATGAGGATATTTTAAAAAATTAATGAGTCTCCCCATGTTAAATGTACTTAAACCAGATAAAGGGACATACAGAGTTCATTTGATATAGGATCCTACTCCTAACTAATATGAACTTAAGGTTTTGTTGTTTCCCAACTGTGCTTCCTGTACGGGCTCGGCTCACTTAATGATTCGGGAGATCCCAGGTCGGGCTTAGACCGAACCGATCCGATCCGGATTAGAGCTCTCGGGCTAACCCGACTTGTGGTTTGTGGTTAGGGGTGTCAACAAGACAGGTACGACTCATGGTGATTATACCAAATCCAGCAGGTCCAGGTTAAAAAATGAGGATCTGATTAACCATCCAGTCGGCTGGACCTATGAGGTCTAATTAGCATAGAGAGCTAGGTATGGTTTAAGAAATTTTCATACCAGACCTGTGTCTGACTATAGACACAGGTTCTCAAGTAAAAATTAATTTTTTTATGACGAAGAATCCTCGCCGAAGCCAGGAAAACCCCTGAGTGGGTTTCATGATCACGCTGACTTGCATGACCCACCTCTGAAAGCGATGGACACACCCGTGTGCTAGCGAGGTTTGATCCGGTGCCCTCGCAACCACCCGCTGGCCAAACGAGCGACCCTGCAGTGGTAGGTTCTCAAGTCAAAGTTGGATGGAGCTTGGAAATCTACTTAACAAACCTATTTTTACTAAATCCAGGAGTCGCATAAAGTTTGTGTCCATATTAAAATCCACATAATCGGATGTATTTTGATTTCATGGAGAAATGGAAAAATATATTCGACGAAGGCCTAATGATGCTCCAGTTAAAAGGATGGAGAAATGGGAAAATATATTAGTTAAAAGAGGTCGGGGTAGGCCTAAGAAGACATGGATGGAGGTGATAAGAAAGGATATGAATGCTTTGAACCTCACCGAGGACATGGCATTGGATAAAAATGAATGGAGGAGAAGGATTCATGTGGAAGACCCATAATGATTTTCTTTGTTGGTTCATATCGCCGACCTCAATTGTTTTGGGATGAAGGCGTAGTTGTTGTTGTTATTGTTAGACTTAGGGTATGTTCAAGTGCCTCAACTAGATGGGATTTAGAATCAGAAATGATTCCAAATCACGGGCTGCCTAAAATATCATGTTGGGTTCAACATGAGATTTCAGGCTATTAGAATCGCTTTGTCAGGTTCCCTGAGAAAGCTATTCTGAATGATCCAACCGAACCTCCTTACTCTCTCCAAAATTTGGATTCCAATTCGGGTCAAACATAACCCTGCCAGTATTGTATCCAATTGCAGCTCTAGCTTCCCACTTTCCACAACGGAGGAATAGAGGACCCTACCAATATGACAAATATTTTTCAAAATATCATGATATTTGGTCAACCGCATAAAACAATAAAAATAGCATGCTATTTTCATTTTTCGAAAATAACATGATATTATTTGGGGCATTTTTTGTTTTTATTGGCTATTTATCTAGAAAAATAGCCTTATTTCAGCCTCTTATTTTTTTTAATGCTTTTATTGTGTTTTTTAATCGATTTATTGTGATGATATTTTGATGATAAAAACAAGAGAAAAATAAAAACATTTCAATTTAGTTCAAGTATTTGGCTGCCGTTTTTCTAGTTTTAAACTTTTTGTCCCTATGGATCGTTCGAAGTATGGTGATTTATAAAAAAGCATCTAAGCATGATTCTAGTTTTAAAAATCGACGGCATCTATGCATGACGAAATGTTACCACTAATCATTAGACCCGGATTCAGATCGGACCAGTTTCGTGCACGCATGTTCCTGTTTATAAATTGGATCACCCTTTTGAAATCTCTCTCTCTCTCTCTCTCTCTCTCTGACCTTATCGGCACTGATTCAGTGATGGCGTCCTCTTCTTCTATACTCCCTTCGGTTTCTCTTTCTAGCATTGTACCCAACAAGGCCCTTGTTTCCTTCCAAACCACACACCCTTCACCCTTCTCTCTCATCTCATCCAATGTCAAAGCCAAACCCAGACCCAGACACCTCTCTCTAGTTGCATCCAAGAAGAACGTTAGAACGGTTGAGGTATGTGTCCTTCTCTCCTATCCTTCTTCAGAACTTGAGATTCCAATCTTGAGGATTTGTGATGTTCTGGCTTGTTGGGTGCTCTTGAAATTTGCTAGGATTTGTGTTCTTTTTGGTTTTGTTTCTTTTTTTGGGTGGTTATCAAGAGATTGTTCATGAATCTCTCTCTCTCTCTCTCTCATGCGCGTATACTGAAGAGATTCTGTATCTGTGACTGAACCTCAACTGTTGTGTTAATGATTTGTAGACAGTTGAGAGAAGTTCTTCATGAATTTGAGGTAATTGACTCAATTGACACTAATTCCGGGCCAAATGGCTTGTAGGACTCAATCTGGGCCGAGTTTCATCTTACTCAATCGCTTGCACTTTGATAAGCCCTTGGAATCACCCGAATGCAGAGTCAGGTCATTTCTCTGTGCTATTTGTTGAAATCCAATGTGCAGCTCAGCACTTTGTGAATGTGGTTCCTGTCACTAGTAGGATGGACGATTGTAATATCTAGCTTAGGTTCTTGCCAAATCTTGAAACCCTTTCTTGATCCTGTATCATGTAAATGAGGTGCTTGTAGCAGATTGATCGAAGTTCAAGAGCCTTTACTTTCTTCTTGACCATGGACTGATGGATTACAACCATGTTGAAATCATATTAGCTTGAACTCATTTCTTGTATTAGATTATGTATTTCAAAATCATTGTCAACTCTGTCTGATCCACTTTTCAAGTCCTGCACTGAGTCTGTAGTTCCTAAATTTGGTCTATGATTGGCTAGTAGTATGTACCTATCTGTATCATGCGTTGGTGTTATTGCAAAATTGACAATTTTGGAACTAGGCTTTTAGATTCTGTTCAGACTTTTTTAAGGTACTGTTGGAACTGACCTTTCAAGAACTCTAATACTAAAGAATGCAGGAATGAGGGAGTCTCTAGGATAACTAGTGATCTGGTTAATAGAGCATTTGAGTGCCTATGAAGGATTGTCTTATATTTTCATTGATAGAGCATGCATGTGTATGAGTATGAGTTTTTGGTATTAATTTTGATGTAACAGTTACTGTGTTCTCTTTCATAGTATAATGAAGTTCGTGCCAGATAAATGTTCTACAATGTCTCTTAGATCATTGTCTGTTTGATGGGAGTGAGAGTGGATCATCAAGAATTTAAGTGTGAACTATAAAGTCAAATTTAGCTTGGATCTTCCAGGTGACTCTTCTTATGCTTTCGACACACCATAGGATATACGACTTTTCGTTCCAGGTTTTTTTTTCCACCATATTGTTCTCTATCACCATGATAAAATCTTTATCTAGTTGGTCTCCTCATGAGTGCATTTTTCTTGAGATGTTTTGGTTTACATCTGCTTTGCTAGTCAAGTAAGCAAGGCAGTAAATATCAAACAGAATAGCATGAAGATCATAAATTGACGGAATGTCAGAGCACATGTCCCTTTTAGAATATGAATTTGTTGATCCATGGTGGTTCTTTACGTTCTCACCTCTCTAAGTGAGTTGTGATCTATGATCAGCCAAGCAACTAGTCAATCCCTATCATGGGGATCGGATCGTTGAAATATATTTGGATTTGGAGAGCAAGTTTTGTAATGAAATATGCGGAAATACAAAATAAGGGCCTCTAAGGTCTTACAAGATCATAAACACAAAGTGCACATGCACATACATAAGTCCAACTAAGGGACAATACAAGAGCACAAAGTGCACATGCACAAGCACTAAGTGCATTCAAGACATTAAAGAACTAAAGAGAGCACAAAATATAAAAAATATTGATATTATTGAGCATGAATGCTTAAGAGAAGCATAAAAGATCAAGAGGGAGTTTACCCCTATTTATATTTATACCCAGGAGGCAATTACAATACAGTTGTTGGATTGTTCCAACAGCTGTATTGACTAGTCAACTCTATGTTGACTACTCCAAAAGAACCCAACAACCTATGTCACATAGGTTCGGGTACGGGTGTGAGTGTGGTGATGCGGCTCTTTAAAAAAACTTGGGTGCGAGGGTGCAGGAGGGTATATATATATATATATTTATATATATATATATATTTTTTTTAATAGTTAATAATAATACTAATGAAATAAAATCAATTATCATATCATCAATTCATCATGCATAAATTCATTCAATAAATCAAATTAACAATCTACAATTGCTATTCCTTATCAATAAAAAATAACACTACAATTAAATCAACCTAAATATATTATGACTACGCTAAGTGAATTAAGAAAATAAGAAGTAAATTGTACTAATAAAAGAAACAAACAATGCATAATTGCATACCAAAAGTGTATCCTACACGATGTATATGGTGAAAGGAAACCAGAAGTGTTGCAAAACTCACCAGACGTTATTTATGGGATGCTATTCAAAAAGGTTCTAATCCATGTGAATGGTCTTGTCTTGTTGGGATTAAGTGTCCCTCTCAGGGCCTATTGGGTGGTGTTTCTAGCCTATCATAACAAACTTTTAACCCAGGACGGATTGAAGGGATTTGGTCTCTTCTGAATCAGTGCCCTTTATGTTCCAAATATGAGGAATCTCATGACCACCTTTTTTTCTATTGCAGTGTTGCCTATAGTATTTCGAAATACGTGTGCAAGTTGTTTAGAAAAAATAGGACTCCGCATAAGAGTTTTATTGCTAAGCTAAAATGGTGGATGTCCATTAATTCTAATATGCCTGGGGTTAAGGCGTGCTGGAATATGGCCTTTCATATTATTTGCTGGAACTTATGAAAATTACATAACACAACCTACCATGAAGGAGATCTTCCAGGGAGGCAGCCGCCTAATAATTTTCTGCTTCATCATTAAATTCATGATAAGAAAGAATAATAGGCTCAGATGAGTCCATGTTTATAGTGTTGAAATCATGTTACCCCCCCCCTCTAAGTCACACTCCTCTGGGTTTACATCTCAAAATTTGGATGATCCTTGTATGCATTACAATTAAAATTTAAAAATGTTAAATACTTATATATTTAAATGAAGAAAATAAGAAATAGTAAAAAAACAAAGAGAGCAATTAGTACCTGTATTCTTTTTTGGTTCGCGAAAGTAATCAAAGATTGAAATGAACAAAGACTAAATCCTCTGCACGCTTGCTGGTGAGTTTGTTTTTCTTCATGTTGTGGATTTGAGCATATGTGCTTCAATTTCTTTCACAATAAGATGAACTAACAGATTGAAATATCAATCTCAATGCAAGATGCTGAAGAAAATGTGTTTTTGATCCTTATGTTAACCATCATATGATAGGATTTATATCATCTTTCGCTCTCACTATTAATGCCTGTCCATTTAACCTCGAAGAGAAAAATGTTTCAAACTCTTGTGCGACTTGCTTTATAATATGTGATTCTCAATAAAGTCTTTTCATACACATATTTCTATGCATTGATAGCTCCAGGTCTAAATTTGGAGGGACACAACCAACACCACATTTCTGCCACTTCTTTGCATAATATTTGGGAATGAAAGAATATGCCATGCAATGCAAACGAGTGTTTATCTTATCCCATCTTCTAACTAAAATTGCAAAATAACAAGCTCGTCCTAAACAGAAGAGAGTTCGGCAAAATACTCCTTTATAGTCATTTCCCCTTGGAGAAGAGTTAATGCCCTCTTTTGGAGATAATACTTATGGGACAAATCCCTAGAGGTATACATATTTTCAAGATACTCTCATGCTTGAGATGTCTTTTTGAACTTTATAATATTGGCATTGATTCTCGTCTCAACGGAGGAGAAGATCCATGACAAGATTTTGAAATTCTTCATTTTTCACTCATGTTTTTTGCTATATTCTTTAAGAGCCTTGGTTCGATCATCTCCCTCAAGAATTTTTATTTTCCCTCTTTCGACCAAAGTGATTTTAGGCTCCGGTTCCGGAATCGAACCTTAAACGTAACCCCAAAGGCCATTTCCTTTGATGTGGACTTTCATATTGCCGGCCCAAACATGATAGTTCGAACCACTAAGTTTAAAACCAAGGGAGAAGTGAGAGTCTTTTTCGCCCATTGGAGAGGATAGAAGATGAGGAAAACCACATACCTCAAAAGTTTTTCACGTCTTTCTTGACAAGAGAATCTTCTAAAATATTGCCCGAGAAGGATGACTCACTTCAATCTTCAAAATCTTGAAAGCACGATTTTCGAGGCACTCAAAAATGAGGATACGCACGATCCTCCTTCTTTAACGAGGCTCTGATACTGTGTGAAAATCTCTATAAAAAGAGATTTTGTGTATAAACACAATGTCGGAACCACGAAATGTGCACAAAGGAGAACTCTCACAAGTGCACAGATACACATGCACAAGGGCATAAAAAATATCAACTTTAATAACTTGAGTCCCAAAAGGGGCTTTACAAAAAGAATTGTTATTGCATATACACTCACAAAAAAGTATTATGTTTACAAGGGCCACTAAAGCCTTTTTATAATACAAAGAGAAGCCATAGGGTGCAGCTCTATATGAATGTTGGAGCTGCACCCAACGGTCACATTTGTGACCGTTGGGTGCAGCTCCAACAGCTATATGGAGTTGTCCCTTTCACAACAGTCAAAAAGAAAAAGGTGTAAAAGGCAAAAGTAACTATGTCACAGGGATTCGGCTAGGAGGGTGCCGCACCCGCGTCGACGCGACTCGACGCGGGTGCGGGTGCGGGTGCCGCACCGGGTGCGGGTGCCGCACCGGGTGCGGTCAACTCGATCCTGGGTGCGTTGACCGCACCCAGGATCATTAATGTCCATTTTTAAAAAAAAAAATTGCCCAAATGGGCTTCGAATTTTTTTTTAAAAAACTTTATGCTAGTCTGTGAGCTGCTGACAGACTAGCATAAAGTAAGTTTTTCAGTTTTCACGCACAGCTGCTGACAGCAGCTGTCAGCAGCTGCCTGTCAGCTGCTGACAGCAGCTGCCTGACAGCTGCAAAGTTTAAAAAAAAAACCCCGCCTATTCCCCAACCCCCTTTATTTATATATATATATATATATATATATATATATATATATATATATATATATATATATATATTACTTATTACATTTTTGCCCCTGCCGCACCCCCGCACCCGGGTTTTTTGGAAGTGCCGAATCCCCGCACCCGCACCCGCACCCGCACCCGCACCCATGTGACATAGAAAAGTAAATAAAAAAGAAAAAGTAAAAATGTTAGCCCATTAGGGGTGGCTGACGCCTATTGAGTAAAAGGACTGAAATACCGCTGATGGGTATTTCAGTTTACATTGGAGTATATATACATGAGAAATACCCTATGTGACATCTCATTATATATAAAAGAGACATAATATTTTAACAATAGATAACACAATAAACACTTAAAGATATAAGATACATACTGGGTCAAGATTTCTCTTGAATCCAAATCACATAATGATCATGAAGCACAAGCTCAAACCAAAGAATCCTAATACCCAAAAGAGGCAAAATACTAAGAAGGATTTATTGGCTCTAATACCATGTAATGAAATGTACAGAAATACAAAATGAGGGCCTCTAAGGGCTTACAAAATCATAAACACAAAGTGCACATGCACATACATAAGTTCAACTAAAGGACAATACAAGAACACAAAGGCACAACACAACCCTTAAAGGCATTCAAGAAATTAAAGAACTAAAGCGAAGAATACAAAATATAAAAAATATTGATATTATTAAACATGAATGCTTAAGAGAAGCATTAAAGAACAAGGGAGGGTTCACCCCTATTTATACATAAGAGGCAATCACAATAGAGTTGTTGGATTGTTCCAATAGCTCTATTGACTAATCAACTCTATGTTGACTAGTCTAAAAAGAACCCAACAACTCTATTTGGTCTTTGACCAAATAGTCCCTATAAAAACAGAAAATGACAATAAATAAATAAATAAAAGTACTAATGTACCCCTAATGGGCACAACTTATTACGAGGACTGAAATGACCAAATACCCCTAATGGGTATTTACCTATTATATATATATATATATATATATATATATATATATATATATATATATATATATATATATAACTTAACAAGTTTGAGCCCACAGATAAAGTCCAGCAAAACAGTTTGAAACAGTGCCACCGCTGAGTAGTCAAATCTAATTCCTTTAACAGTACTCATGGATTTTACTTTTTTAAACCACCATAATTCATTCAGCAACTTCTAATGCTAGTTACCCTTCTTCCATTTGTGTTTGGGTTTGCTTTAAGTAGATATAGGCTCCACTTGAGATTTATGTGTAACAATGTGCGACCACTGAGCCTCTTATAGTTTTTGCTTCCACAGTCTTCACATTTTCTCATAGTTTTAGCATAGTTTTAAAACCCAGTGACTCGCGACTCAACTTGGCATGAGTTGACTCATGACTCACGGTGTCAACTCGGTGATTTGGCCGAGTCATGATGACTTTATATTTTCTATAAAATATATATGTAATATGTTTGTATACATTGTATTTCTGATTGTTAAATATAATATGTATTATAATATACATATTATGTATACAAAGTATATATATTACATTACTAATATACACAAATATATCGTTTATACGTAATTTACATAATGTGCATCATGTGTCTGACTCGGCCATGACTCCTCGGCTGAGCTTTGTTAAGTCCCGGTCATTCAATAATTTGACCCAGTGAATGGCCGAGTCACCAAGTTGACTCGGCGAGTTTTTAAACACTGGTTTTAGCCCTTGTCTCTTTTGCCAAGAGCTCAAGTTTTGAACATTTTCCTTGTGTACCTCTATTGCAGATGGACTCTGATAAGTGGTTTATGGATGGAAATTGGTTAAGCGGATTCTGTGTCAAATTGGTTTGGTATTTTAGCCTTCAAAATTGAACAATTGCAAATAGAGGGAGTGCATTTGTGAATTGATGTTTACTAAGGCAAATATTTCATGGTTAAGAATATCAATATTTCTGGTATGTTTTACGCATCTTTCATTCACTCTTCCTGTTTAGAGGATCATCTCGGATTGCCTTAATACGAGAGACTTAATTTGCTAATTATGTTTCTGGTATGGAATGGTTTACAAGCATTTTAATATATTTCAAGGTTTCTTCCATTTCTTTCATGAAATGTTATGGAAACTCTTGTCTCATTGATGAATTTGAAACCATTGACTTGTATTATGTACCCTTAGAAAATAAAATCTTTAGCTTCTTCATCAAACAAATATATGATCATGATGATTCACCATCTACCCTGAGCAGATTGAATTTTAACATGAATTACTACCATTATAACAACTTTCATGATATGAAGAGTGAACAATATTCTGTTTCAGGGCATGAATGAAGATATGGATGAGGTATTGGATGATTTATTTGAAAAGTATGGGAAAGTGGTTTTTAGAAGCACTGATCAGAAGCCAGCCAGTAAAGAAGCTAGTGATGATGCTGAATGTTTGTCATGTAAGCTTATCCTTATGCTGTCCTGATGTCATTTCCAGATTATTTTGTGGAAACATTTACTATGGTGGATCATAGGTTGTGCATGATTCATCTAAAGAAAATAAAACTCCACCAGTTGTGAGAATGGCCTGAGGAGTGCTGGCTTTCTGACTCTTTCAGAGGGATCAATTTTACTTCCTGTATTATCTCGGTAACATTGGCTTTCTGACTATGTCGATAATACTTCATTTTTTTCTCCTGTATTATATCCCTTTGTATGATTTTCTTATTGGACATTTCCATGAAATTAGCCCCCATTTTATGTAACATAGCTTTCTGAAGATAACCAGTGGGTTAATTTTCCAAAAGAACCCTTTTTTAGCAGTTTGCTTATGTTTCTACATCTAATAGTGTCTGCATCTTGTTATGTTTAAATTACAACTGTTCTGGAATCTTTTTCTCTATCCTTAGGTAAGTCTTTGGTAATCAATATGCATTATTTTTCCTAAAAGTTACCCAATATAAATTGCAGAATTTACAAAATATGCTTTCCTGATCAAACCATCAAGTACCATACTCTTCCAGTGTTTCAGAGGCACTTTGCTACTTGGAACATGATTAATCCATGCTCTGGTTAATTTTAGAGATCACTTTGTAAAATAAATGTGTGTTGATGTTAGGAAGAAAATCAGCATATTGATAATCATCTCTTGAAACATAAGTTGGTTCCTTGTAGTTGCTGTAGCTCTAGCAAAAGTTGCAAGTGATGTGAAGGCCTCTGACATCCGGCTTCTATTTGTAAAGCCTTTAGTCTATTGGACTCGTTTCTTTATAATTGCTACAGCTTTTTCTCGCCCCCAGATTGATGCTATCAGGTATTGACTGTCTGCTGATTGTGTGAAAAAATCATTTCTCATTTTCAACGTAATATGTTCCATGAGAAATAATGTGATGGGTAATTGGAGTTCTTTTACAGCACAAAAATTAGAGATGTAGCAGAAAAACAATTCAACAAAGTTCCATCTGGCGACATGAAACCCAACTCATGGACTTTACTGGACTTCGGTAAGCCATTTGTCTCCTTCAATAGTAGCATCACTTAAATTCATCAACCCAGCTTGGTAAATGTAGGGTTATTTTGCATTCTAGTGATGGATCAGCTTCCGCTTTGGTGGCCCATACCCAAGGCAATAGGAGTGCACTATGGATTCTGTTGTGGGTTGTTAAGAATAGCAGTTAAATAGAGTTGCATCTGGCATTAACAAACCCAACACACATTTTGCTGGACTTTGTTAAGGATTTTGTCTCCTTTAAGTAGTAGCAACATTTAAATTCATTGACCCAACTTTGTACATGTAGGATTATGCATCCAAAAAGTAGGTACATCCTGGTAGCATGATTGAGGCACTGTCTGAAATCCTCAGCATCGTTTGACACCATCTTGGTGGATCAGCTTCCACACTGAATTGTTCTTAGTCCTGTTCTGATAATGGTGTTTTAACTATTCACATTTTCAGGTGATGTCGTTGTACACATTTTTCTCCCTCAACAACGAGCATTTTACAACCTTGAAGAATTTTATGGGAATGCCACCTCTATTGAGCTTCCCTTTGATACTCAATCCTCTTCTCACAACTAAATGCCTCTGCAACTTGCTTGGCATTTTGAGTCCTGTTATAAATGGAAGCTACTTGATTGTGGGGCAAGGGAGGTTTTGCTCGTTTTCCAGTTTCTCTGGAGATAGTGATCATGATGGTCTAGTGTTGATCGCCAATTGGGGAGCTGTTGGAATTCCTCACACCTGCTTGAGCTGATAAGTCAATCCATCTTTACTGCAGAATTCTATGCGGTCCCTCAAAACAAGGGACATCTATTAAGGGTGACATCTATCAGTTGTTATTTACTGTAGCAAGGAACGTCCCTGGCTGGAGTATTCTGGTGAGGATTGTTCACGTGTCATATATTCCATCCTAATTAGAGAAATATCTCCTAATTAGCTTTTGTATATTGTCTCAAATATGTTACTCTTTTAACTAATCTGATTTCTCTTTTGTCCCATCTTGTGCACCTTTATTTTCTCTTATCCCTGCTGTATATAGCATGATTCTTTTAGATGTTTTAGTGATGGCAATGGCAGCTGTGGCACCAACAGAATGCCATGATGCATGATTATGATGTTCTTTCATGCTTCTGGTACTTTAGGGACACTCTTTTCCAAAAAAAATGAGAGCTTGATCCTCTAGATTTGAGGATGAAACTTTCTTGATATTAGAAATGTCTTCTTCGTTTTAAAAGAATTGGACTTTCCTTCTTAAATTTATCTTGAATTATTATAAAATCTATTAGATCATGACTATTTTTTGTAAAACGAAAAACTTAAAATTCATTTTAGGTAAAAAAAACACAATTTAACTGTACTCTATGTTATCTCTTGATTGCCTCTATTATAGTTTTCTTCGCTGCTCGCATCCAGTATTTTTCTTGAGCACTTGCACTATGGAAAAACATATGGTCTGTTATTGATTTTACTTCTGATTTTCCTCCCATGTTTGCTTCTTGAATCAGCAAGTGACAGATCCCTCCTATATATGGAAACATCATAGGAATATACTTCTTTCCGTACCAAAATATGGGCATTTTATGCCACATCATATCAGGTGTGCTGGTTTGCCTCTGAGCACATATAGGAGATGTGGGTCTGCAGCAGTGCGCCATGAACCTCATACAGCTGCGGCAGCTCTAGGTTTCTAGGTTCCAGGTGAAGAGGGCTACTTTCACATGTAACGCCCACTTTTAGAAAGGATGTGAAGCAGATTCAGGCCTTGGCACAGTCATAAATAGGTTTGGTAAACAAGCCAAACCAACTGAGAGAGGGTATCCAAGCTCAGTTCATTCCCGTGGTGAGCCAAACCGGGCTCAAGCTAAACAAGCCAAGCTTGATCTAGGTCGTTTACAAAAAAAATGCTGAAACTTACTCCCCAGTTGGTTGTTTTGTAAATAGCTCTTTGCTGTTTATATTTATTTTAAATAACAAGTTTTTATGCTTGGCAGTTTTCTTTTTCTTTTTTTAACAAGTTTTCATAAACATAAGTAGAAAGCACCTCTTGTTTTTGAAAGCGAAGGATGACCTCTTTTTTTTACTACTAATTTATCTTATTCCATTCCACCACTACCACCATCACTTCATTGTTACCATCATCACCACCACCATTTATTCATTATCACCATCACTACCGCTGTCACCATCATCACCACCTGCTCTTCACTATCATCACTTCAACAATATCACCCTACCACCATCACCGCCTATTATTCACCACCAACATCACCACCATAACTACCCATTTTCACCACCATTTTGCACAACCACCACTGCTGCCATCATTATCACTGCTTCTTCACCATCATCATCACCTGTTCTTCACCAGCACCACTTCATTCCCATTACTACCATTGCCGCCACCACCTCTCATTCTTCAACACCAAAACCATCACTACTACCATCCATTCAACGCAAACTATCACCACCATGTGCCCAATCTTCATATTTTTTATGCCTCTTTTTTCATCACTCCTCCACTTGCCACTTATCTCTGTTTCTTCATCATTCTAGTTTGAATAGTCTGTGATACATGCATTCACTTAATTATAAAAAGTGAATAAGATTTTTTTCTATAAAATGTGTTTTTTAATTACATTTATCAACAATTAAAAAAAACACATCCAAACAGGACCATATCGATCAAATTGGACTGTAAAACCATTGGGCCAAGCTTGAATTGACTTATTCAGAAAAATAAATACATTTCTTTCAAAGCTGTAGGCAATAGGATTTTGAATACCTTTATTGATTTGCAAGCTAAACCCTTCAACATCTATACTGTGATACAAAATATATGTAATATATATTTATTACTAGTTAACGAGAGTTTATATGAGCCGAATCAAGTTGAACACTTGTTTGTGTTTAGCTTGCTAAGCCTATCTCAAGAGTTCAAACAAGCTCTTTATACACCAAACATGAGCAAAGTCACGATCCGCTACTCTTGTTTCACAGACCTAGTCATAAATCCCCATCAGATTTAATATCCTTACCAGATTTGGGGAGGGATATTGATGCAGAGCATCTAGAGACAGAAGCAGATTTGGATCCAAATCTAAATATCCAGACCCATTTCGGACATCGCTACCCAAGGCGATCCACACGCTTACAGGACGTCTCTAGTCCTTGTGGATCTCTCAGTTAGCCGATGTTCATTGTGCTCCTTTTATTGTCTCGATTCCGTTGAGGAATCACATTTTGGACTTTGTTTTAACAATAGTTAATTTATGTAATTTTTTTTTCTTTTAGAAGCCGGATTCTACGGATCCGGATAGTTCTGGTACCCTGTAGGATCTTTTTGTGGTACTAGAGGGTGTATGGGGTTCAAGGGTAGTTTTTATTTTTTCGCAAATTTGTTTATCTCTTGTTGTTGGTGCAGAATCCAATTTGCAACCTATTTGGATTCGGATCTTGATCCGTCTTCATGAGGGGGGTCAGGTGTCACCACTTTAGTGTGGTCCATCTTCAACCTCATTTGAATTCATGTTGACCAGCTCAAAGTAAAAAATGGACTGTTGCTGAAGTTATTAGCATTTGACAAAATCTAGGCTTGCACACTCGTTTTTGGTGCAAAGCTTGAGAAGACCAATGTCTCTTTATTGTGGCTCTTCCCAAGCAACCTAAGCCCTTAACTAGGGAGGTAGACCAAGGGGTGAGGGGTCTTCTTCATTTTCGAAATTGGTAGTGTGACTGGTTCTAGAGTGAGAAAAATCAAGTTTTTGGTGTGGTTGGTGCTTGAGAAAAGCTTTTGAGTGTGGATGTTTGGTGGAAGGTTGTTTGGAAAAGAAGGTGAAACTGTGTATCACCTTGTGAGAGGTTACAATCGTTGTGGCTGTACCAAACTTGTTCGTGGTGGTTGGTAATCCATCCCTACTATTTGTGGTTCATCTTGTGGCGGCGGTTGCTTCCCAACGACAGTCATTATCGATTTTAGCCCGGATATCAACATTGGTTCTTCGTTCTTGTCCTTTACTACTTTGATTCGTATTTGCTTGCGATTGTTCATGTTTTATCGTTGCTAAGTTGTATTGAATCATTAGAGAGTTGCAAATACATGCTTAGAGGAGTTTTATTTAAAATTTGTCTTCTTTCGTCTTAAGTTCTTTCGGATTATTATTGTGTGTGAATGAACTCGGTCCCTATCAAAAAGACCAAAACGTTGTTACGAGATAACAGAGACATCTCTGATAAAACATCCGTGTCGGACTCATTTCTGAATGGATTTTCGTGTTCTTTAGCTTTCTGGAAAGATGAGATAATTGTCTACAACTTTGTAGTTGAGACCTATTTGCGATTCGTCTGTTTGAACCTCTGAAATTGTCTGTCAAGTTGTCGGACTGACAGAAGTCCCCTCTTACATTTCTGCTACAGAACTAACTTAATAGTGTTCAGTATTTTTTTATTATCTGGAGTTTCCCTGAATGAAATTTTGATTTTTTTGATTCTGTGGAAAGTTATAATCTAGACCTACAACTTTCATGTTTTTGGTTTTGATTGAATCGTTGTTTAGTTGCTTCAAAAATATTGATCTTTGCTGCTACTGATGAATCTTTGAATTTTATTTTCTGAAATAATAACTCATACTATTCTTAAATTCAAAAATTCGTATAAGATTATAGAAAAATTCAAAAATTGCGATCTTTAGTATTCTGGAAAGGTCTAGACCTGACTTTCATTTCGTCAGTTGTGAGTTTGTCCAAACTCAAACGTTTGAAGGGTCAAAATTCCCTTCAAACAGTCTACCTCCTGAATTTCGATAATCTGTGTTGGACTTGTTTAGCAGTCCCGGTGTCGAGTTAGTGGAGCGGTCGTTCTTGCTCCGAATCTAGTATTTTTGGATTCGTTGAAAATCTGTGCAAATCACGCACAACTTTCATTTGGATATTCTCTGTCGAAACAGAGCGCACAGATCCCGAAAATTAGTTTTCTAGAGTTCTGTTCGGACTCTATATCATTTCAGCTTCCGCGTTCGTTTGGATCTTGAATCATGGATCGGTGTGTACCGAGTCCACCGTAGCATTGCATCAGATATTTTGTTTCGCCTCATCTTTGCCTTTTGCTATGTCTTGTCAAACTTCGTGTATTATTCATATTTTATTTTTCTGTTTTCTATATAAATTTTATATATATTTTTTATTTTTATATATTGCTTTTTCTTGAGATTCTTCCAAGAAAAAATTACGTTTTTTAAATTATGTCGAGATTTTGCCATGCTGATATTTTCCAAAAACATCTGTGGCCACGCTGAAAGCCAATTATACGCCATCAATTTAAATGAATTTAGGTTATAATGAAAGAGGCTATCTGTGTTTTCATTACTGTTACGTGATGACATTACAGGCGCTGTTTTGTGTAGATGTATGTTTTTTTAGATCTTAAGCTCACGATATGCCAAAATTTCATGAGTTAAAAATTCTTATTTTTACATTCGAAAAAAACATGATCTAAGGAATGATTCCTATCATACAAGCTATGCTGAATTCACATGTGAGGTCTGATTGTGAATATGCAGCATCCAACCATGGTTCTTGTAGGTGTTTCTCGAGCACCTTACTCATCATTTTGTATTTCATATTTTCTTTTTCTTCTTTCCACATCTAATTTGTGTGGAATGACAATTTATCATGTGTGAGTAGGGCTGCACAACAGGCTGAGCTAGCTCGGGCTCGGCTCAAACTCGTATGAGAAAATAAATGAGCCGGTCGAGCTTGAACAAGCAATCGAGCTCAGATAAGCTTGATTACAGTCAGTTTAAATAGTTATATGCGACATAGTTTTCATATATTAAGATATTCTATTGAGAAAAAAACAACAAAATAGTTGTTACCCTTGTGGTTTATGCATTTCCCTTATGTAGGAGGTGGTGAGTTCAAATCGCACCTCTTTTATGTTGTTTTCCAAAAAAAAAAATCGTTAATGTAGTTCAGCTTAAGCTGAGCCACACCAAGCGAAGCCAAGCTTGAGCTCGACTCGAGCAGGTTATGGATAGAAGGTGTCCAAGCTCAAGATCCTCCCTCTTCGCGGCATGAATCACATGCACATGCACTAGCAGTTTTGGCAGGCCTAGCATGCGCACTAGCAGTTATTTATGGAGAAATGTCTACACACTGCATGTGTGCGTATTGCTTCTTGTGTCAGCACTGAATCAGTAACATCATTTGGCAGGTCATGCATCTCATAGTTATTTACATACGTGCTCTCCAGAGTGTCGCTGTATGTTTTTCATTGTCTCCTTGAGCAAATATGCATCCGGATGGTTGACGATGGATAGACAAACAAATTCATGTACAAAGTTGGCATCAGTATTATCACCTACTCACTATACAATGCTCTTACTGTAGCATCTGGACCTAATATTGTGGTCTTTTTCATATTGAATAGAACATATAAGCAGAATTCTCGACTTCCCATACTATGGTTGGCTCTCATTGTTTTGGCCTCCTAGTCGCAAACCTAGCAGCCCAACCCAAATTGGACATTAATTTGGACTTGTGCAGCTTATGACAGAGTGTTGCAGTAGATTCACAACAGTGTGTTTGGCTGCAGAACCAACTGGATAGGCCAGAATTTCCACCTACAATCCTCTCTTAACTAAGCAAAATGATTGCACATAAGGGTCTCTCTCTCTCTGACTGACGAAAGGCTTGGTAAATGAAAGATTAAGAAAGGTCATGACAAAAAAAAGGAATGATACTTTTCTTAGTATTTTACTATATGTAAGTAGGGCTGGTAAACGAACCGAGCAGCTAGTGACTCAGCTCGGTTCGGCTCATCACAAACTTGTTCATGATCGATTCATATAGCTGCCGAGCCAAGCTATGAGTAGCTCGTTTAGCTTAAATGAGTTGAGCCCGAACATAAGGTGTTTGGTTCAACTTGTCTCGAGAGAGCTAGCACTACAACAAAGTAATAGATTAGCGACGACCACATTCCATCGCTAACATGGTTAGCGACGGATTAGCGACAACGAGGCGACAGTATGCTTACGTCGCGAATATTTCAACGCTAACTGGCGACGGAATTATTCCGTCGCCAGGTCCGTCGCTAATTGCGACGGAATAACGAGCGCTATATTCCGTTGCCAATCCGCCGGTACTAAACGGCGACCACGGCGTGGCAACGGATTTAATTCCGTCGCTATGTCGTCGCTAGATTAATATGAATAGCGACGGATGGTTCCGTCGCTAATCCGTCGCAAACACGAAAAAAAATTAAAAAAAAAATTATTTGAAAATTAATTACCGAGAACTGTACAATTTCTATTTCCTGTACAATTTATATTTCCTGTAAATAAAAAACAAACCACACAAAAAAATTCATATAACAAGTATCTACAACAATTAATCGTTCCACCTTAAAATTAAGAAGTTTAATTATTTACAATTCAACAATTACAATTAGGAAAAATAAAAAAAATATAACTTCTTCAACACAGTCCTCTAATCATCGCCAAGATTTTGTGCGTCTTCTTGTTCATTGTCTTTATCTGTCCCTTCAGCTCCACTACCCTGATTATCGCTAGCAGCCTACACAAGAAAAGAACAGTCAGTATTGATAAACAAAATATAATGAAATAAATTACACACTATATGTGATTCTATCATGTGCTCATGTGTGATCTAAGGCAATAAAAAAACTCTATATGTGATTCTATCATGCTCATATGTGTGCTAAGGCAGTCAAAAAATTGAATATGTGATTATAGCATGTTCATATGTGTTCTAAGGCATCTAAAAAAACTCTATATGTGATTCTACCATGCTCAGATGTGCTTTAAGGCAAGCAAAAAACTATATATGTGATTCGATCATGCTCGTATGTGTGCTAAGGCAGTAAAAAAATTAAATATGTGAATATAGCATGCTCATATGTGCTTTAAGGCAGGCAAAGCCAAAAATTTTATATGTGATTCTATCATAAATGATATATAACATGTTCATATGTGTTCTAAGGCAGTAAAAAAACTCTATATGTTATTATAGCATGCTCATATGTGTTCTAAGGCAGTCAAAAAACTGAATATGTGATTATAATATGCTCATATGTGTTCTTAGGCAGTCAAAAAACTGAATATGTGATTATAGCATGCTCATATGTGTTCTAATGCAGTCAAAAAAACTTTATATGTGATTTTATCATGCTCATATGTGCTCTAAGGTAGACAAAAAGATATATATATATATGATTCTATCATGCTCATATGTGTGCTAAGACAGTCAAAAAATTGAATATGTGATTATAGCATACTCATATGTGTTCTAAGGCATCTAAAAAAACTCTATATGTGATTCTACCATGCTCAGATGTGCTTTAAGGCAGGCAAAAAACTATATATGTGATTCGATCATGCTCGTATGTGTGCTAAGGCAGTAAAAAAATTGAATATGTGAATATAGCATGCTCATATGTGCTCTAAGGCAGGCAAAGCCAAAAATTTTATATGTGATTCTATCATAAATGATATATAACATGTTCATATGTGTTCTAAGGCAGTTAAAAAACTCTATATGTTATTATAGCATGCTCATATGTGTGCTAAGGCAGTCAAAAAACTGAATATGTGATTATAATATGCTCATATGTGTTCTTAGGCAGTCAAAAAACTGAATATGTGATTATAGCATGCTCATATGTGTTCTAATGCAGTCAAAAAAACTTTATATGTGATTCTATCATGCTCATATGTGCTCTAAGGCAGACAAAAAGTTATATATATATATATATATATATATATATATATATATATATATGTGTGTGTGTGTGTGTGTGTGTGTGTGTGTGTGTGTGATTCTATCATGCTCATATGTGTGCTAAGGCAGTCAAAAAATTGAATATGTGATTATAGCATGTTCATATGTGTTCTAAGGCATCTAAAAAAACTCTATATGTGATTCTACCATGCTCAGATGTGCTTTAAGGCAGGCAAAAAACTATATATGTGATTCGATCATGCTCGTATGTGTGCTAAGGCAGTAAAAAAATTGAATATGTGAATATAGCATGCTTATATGTGCTCTAAGGCAGGCAAAGCAACTTTATATGTGATTCTATCATGCTCATATGTGTGCTAAGGCAGTAAAAAAATTGAATATGTGATTATAGCATGTTCATATGTGTTCTAAGGCATCTAGAAAAACTCTATATGTGATTCTACCATGCTCAGATGTGCTTTAAGACAGTCAAAAAAACTATATATGTGATTATACCTGAGAGGGACCTGGAATCGAAGATCCCCTATCCTGAACAGCGGCCTTGATCTCATTTCGGAGAAAGGGGGCGACGGTGTATTGGAAGTAGTTATTCAGTGATTCATTAATGATCTCGCGTACATCATCACCGGAAAGAATAGTCTGCTGCTTGGAGCTTATGTCGGCGCAAGAAGTCTGTGAGCCGTAACTGGAAGAACCAATAACTGGTGAAGTATTCATATTACTCCCAAACCCGAACATGCGACCTTTTTTGGGTTCACCTGCTGCAGTCACCCATGCTGTAGGATCAAATGATGGATGCTGAGTAGCGTCTTCGCCATATCGCTCTACCATCTGTTGCTCATATGCCTCCTATAAAATAATGTTTAAAGTATTCATTAATAATTAATGATAACATTATGATAACTTGCATATATATTGCAATGATTATTAATAGAATTAATACATACCGTTATCGTTCTCGCCTTCTCTGATACGAAGACTCCCGTGGTCTTCCGTTTATGTGTTTCTACAAACACATCCTTATATGGTACACTGCCTCCTTTTTCTGCTTCCTGCGAAGTTAAATGACAAAAGATTTAGTACACAAGTTTGCAACAATACTTATAAAATTAATATTATATATTGATGAGTTACCATTTTCTTTAGGTGGCTCCCAAATGTCTTAGATCCACCTGTGTGTAGATGGGCTTCAGGTATCTTCGATCGATTTTGTGCATCCTTCGCAGAGCAATTTCTAAATGCATCTCCCGCCCACTTATCGCACATTTCATCCCAGTAATCTCTCCTGATAGTAATAGGACCATGGCCCTTCCACAGTAATGGATTATCTACTACGCCAGATGCTTTTTTTGCTGCAGTCTTCATAGTGTGCAGCATGTCTGCAAATCGATTGGCAGCCACCTTCTGCCACACCTTCCTTGCATCATTTTCTTCCACCGTAGTTGCGAAGCGATTCGAAGCCTACAAATATTTTCAGAAAGTTAGTAGACATTGCTTAAATAAATTAAATATGAAACACATTAACTATGAGGAACAACTGTATACCATGAATGAGGACCACAATCTGTCTAACACCTCCTTTGGGTACTCTTTCCATTGAGCAACTGGTCCTGGTAGATGTTGAAGAAGTGAATTCCTAATCTCTCATACTACTTCTTGTGGCTCAAACCTCGTGTTGCACATGAATTGTTACACAGTAAATATCAATATAAAATATTTAAAAGATATGCAATAATTGAAAACAAAATACTTACGGTCGATTATCGATATACACTATTCGAATGAGTCTTCTTGTGCCAGCCTGAGAAGACCATGTTTCTTGTGTTGGCTGTTGACTTGTGTGATGAACTGGTGTAGGTGGGTCGTGTACAGGCGCAACATCATCTATAAAAAAATACATTAGAAATTCTCAGAATGTGCATTTGAACTAATCAAGCATCTAATTAGTTATATGATATACCTATCATAGGAGCCCGTTAAGATGAAGGTTGAGCCTGGCTACTACTGGATGAGCGACCACTATAACCTCCACGAACCATATTCTAACAAATAACATATGTCATACAGTACATTCAAATAATTCACATCAAGTATTACAATGCATTCAAGTCATTCACATCAAGCATTGCAATGCATTCAAATAATTCAAATCATTGACATCAAGTATTGCACTAATTCAAATCATTCGTTAATTGCATAAATTATAATACATTCAGATAATTGAAATCATTCACATCAAGTATTACAATGCATTCAAGTCATTCACATCAAGCATTGCAATGCATTCAAATAATTCAAATCATTGACATCAAGTATTGCACTAATTCAAATCATTCGTTAATTGCATAAATTATAATACATTCAAATAATTCAAATCATTCATATCAAGTATTGCAATGCATTCAAATCATTCGTATCAAGTATTACAATACATTCAAATAAAATTTTTAATCATTCACACCAAGTATTGCAATACAACTCACATAAAGTACTGCAATGCATTTAAATAGAGGTTTGTAGTATAAGATTTTGCTCACTAGCTTAAGAATTCTTTCTCGTCACTAGTTTGACATTCTTCTTCTTCTTATTCTTCTTCTTCTTCTTCATTGTTTGCCCATCTACTTGGTACATCATTTGGATCATATTCCTCTATGAATGTTTCATCGGTCAATGGAGATATGACATGCATATCATGCGCAACATCGTGACCATAAGCGAAGTCATAGACATCATCTGATTGATAGTAATCGTTGTCTTCAGCTAACTCATCTTCCTGTAACTGATCATACTCGGAGTATAGTTTGGACTTCACCTTGCAAACTGCCCACCATTCATTTCTATCTGACTTTTTTATACTCGGATATGAAGTATAATAAACTTGTTGAGCTTGCGAGACTAATATGAATGGTTCATATGTTCCAAACCTTGATTTATGATTCACCTCCACAATGCCTAAAGCTTTGTCGAGTCTTGTTGCAGTTGGATCAAACCAATGACAATTGAATAAAGTTACCCTGTTATTCATGCCTAAGTAAGTCAACTCCATTATTTTCTCTATAACACCGTAGTAATCATGTTCATTTTCACCGTAGTTGTTACCCTTGACACACACGCCACTATTTATCGTTGATTTGTTTATACCGTAATCTTTTGTATGGAATCGATAACCATTTACGATATACCCGTTGTAGCATTGCACAACTTTGGTCGGACCATTTTCTAAATCACATATTCCTTGATCTTTAACATCACCATGGCGAACATACGCACAGACATAAACAATGATTGTGATCACGATCAATTAAGTAACTTAGTGTTGTTTATAAGTACAAAATTTATGTTAGCTTCTTTACCAACTGTTTCAACCACTCCACAAACTTAGTTTCACGTTCTTTTTGTACTTCTGCATCAGTGAGATGTGAAACTTCGTTTTGCAACTCCAGATCAAATCGTTTGCAAACCACAAATACTTATATTACCGAGTCATGTATCCACATATAGAACATAAAAAGATTTATAATTGAGTTGCATATACATATACTTACTCGATGTATGGGTCAACCGCTGAGCAATTAAAAAGAATATAGATGTGTGCTGCATCTTGCTCTCGATCTGTCAATAGCCTTGATCAGCAACTACCAAATGCAAGCCCAAGTGGTTGAAATATCGACAGCTTGTCAGCTACAGTTACTTGTTCTCCATCATTGTTACGGGGCGGGCATGTGTAACGTGTTGGAATATGAGGTTCGAAGTACATAGATGAGAAATTTGAAATCTATTCTAAAGTGTACGCCTCACAAATAGAGCCTTCTACTCTTGCTTTATTACGAACCTTTTTTTTTAGGTCGAACATGCATCTGACAAGAATATACATTTCAAATTTTAAATATCTGTCATTAAAGAGACAAATATAAAAAAACATATACCTTTCAAATGGGTACATCCATCGATATTGCACAGGGCCACCAACCCTTAGTTCATATGGCAGATGTATGATCAAATGTTCCATAACATCGAAAAATGCTGGCAGAAATATATTTTCTAACAGACAAACAGTGGTGATGACAGAGTCCTCGAGATTCTTTACATCTGATACAACGACCTCCGATGCGCACAATGTTCTGAAAAATCCGCTCAACTCAGACAATACCCCCCATATAGGTTTGTCTAACATATCATGGAATGCTAGGGGTATCAATCGTTGCATAAAGATATGACAATCATGACTCTTCAACCCATATAACTGTCCATCGTCAATCTTCACAGCCCGAGCAATGTTAGAGACATATCCATCTGGAAATCTCAGTTGTCTCAACCATTGACATACATGTTTTATTTGATCAGGTCCGAGCACGTACTTCACCTTTGGTTTCAGTACTTTGCCATTATACTCTTTGAGTTCCAATTCTGGTCTTTTACATATTAATTTTAAATCCATACGAGCCTTCGGATTATCCTTCGTTTTTCCTTTAATATTCATTACTGTATTGAACACATTATCAAACACATTTTTCTCTACATGCATCACATCCAAATTATGTCGTATCAATAGGGTCGGCCAATACGGTAGTTCCCAAAAAATAGATTTTTTCGTCCAATTGTGATCCTTCCCAAATCCACGGAAGGGTGTAGGACTGCGGGCATCTGTTAATACATCTGGAAAGTATCGCAATCTTCTTAGAATCTCTATGCCAGACAATCTTGAGGATGAACCTTCCGTTTCAGTTGTGCCTGCTGTAAATGCATTCTTTTGACGTCGGAATGGATGATCGTTGGGTAGAAATTGACGATGGCAATCAAACCAGCAAGGCTTCCTTCCATGCCTCAATCTAAAAGCTTTGGAATCCTCCATGCAGTACGGACAAGCCAACCTCCCATGTGTGCTCCAACCAGATAACATACCATATGCAGGGAAGTCACTGATTGTCCATAGAACAGCGGCCTTCATGTTGAAATTTTGTTTTTTGTGGGCATCATACGTGGTAACACCGTCATCCCACAGTACTTTTAATTCATCAATCAATGGCCTTAGATATACATCAAGATTTTGGCCAGGTGAGGTCGGACCAGGGATCAACAGAGACAAGAAAAGATTTGGACGTTTCATACACAAGCTTAGTGGAAGGTTGTATGGAGTTACAAATACTGGCCAGCATGAGTATGGAGTTGATCTACCCCCAAATGGATTAAATCCATCTGTACATAGACCGAGTCTAACATTTCACACTTCCATTGCGAAGTTCTGATGAGTACGATCAAAGTGCTTTCAAGCTTCAGCGTCAACAGGATGCGTGATCTTGTTTTCATCGTGTCGAACTTTATTTGCATGCCATCTCATGTGTTTAGCTGTCCTTGAAGACATATACAATCGCTGCAATCTAGGAGTGATAGGAAAGTAGCGGAGCGACTTGTATGAAACTTTCTTTGATCTTGTGCTACCATTGCCTCTTGTCTTTGGCTTGAACCGAGGATGCCCACATGACGGGCATGATATGTCGTTTTCCTGCTCCTTGAAATACAACATGCAGTGATTTGGACAAGCATCAATCTTTTTGTAACCCATACCTAGAGCGTTGACCATAACTTTCGCACGATAGAAATTTTGTGGCAATTTCTCATCTTTAGGCAACATACTCTTCACAATCATGTACAAACGGTCAAAACATGATTGACTCAAATTATACTCGGACTTCAAATTCATTAGTTGAAGAACTGCAGACAAGATAGTGTGACTCTCACAACCGTTCCAAAGTGGCTCATCAGCATCTCTAAGTAAATCATAAAATCTACTAGCTGCATCGTTTGGTGATTCTTCATCTACGGCAGTTCTTACATCACTAGAACTCATAGCAGAACCCAGTTCTGTTCCTGCAGCATCAAATATCAAATTCGTATATGGATTATCGTGCACCACATTCACCCATGCATCAAAATCATTTCTAAATTCTTCTCCATGAAACGTCCAGTTCTGATAATCACTCACAAAACCCTTCCTGTATAGGTGATGTCTAACGCCATGAGGTTCTACAAATCGATTATTCTTACAAATCTTGCAGGGACACCTAATCCGACCTGTGGGATCTACCGTACTGACACTTGCCGTTGCAAATTCAATAAAACTATCGACACCATCCATATATTCATGCGATAACTCATTGTCCACTAACCTACGGTACATCCATTCACGGTTTGCAGTCATTCTGTCGTATGATGTTACGAATAGTATCCTAACCAGTTAAAAGAGAACCATCAGAATGCTATGATGAACAAAATATCAAATTTATCATGCAATATATGATGTCATACATTGATAACTTAATATTTTCATGTGCAAACTATTCATGACACGATACATTCATTTGAAGCATACTTTCAGTATACAATTTCACATGGAAGACATAATCAAATTGAAAGTAACTACATGTAAGCATGGATACAATCACATCAAACATTGCAATACATCGAAATAATTCATATCAAACAAATGTCAAACATGTACCTGCAGCAAATACACTTCAATATCCCACTAACTACTACCATGCATAGCATGGACTCCGTACTCCAAAAATAAGAACACTTCTATTCTCATACATTAAAATCATGCTCAGCATGATCTCCGAACTCCAACAAAGCAGTCCTAGATATCAACAACTAAGTGAGTGTGTGAACAATAAAGTGTTACATTCAATAAATTAAATAACATATGATGCGCTTGCATCACTTACTCACCACGGGTATTTACCCGATTTGCATTGTTTTTGTCACTTACTTACCACGGGTGGCGGGGCACAAGCGAGTTCCGTTGAGAAATCTGCAAAAAACACTGTGTTAAAATGAATATTGAAGCTAATTAGGGAAACACAAACACTTATGCAATGCAAAAAACAACTAAACTGTTGATGATATATCTAATGATGAAATGCGATGAAATAAAGTGAAAAAGAAGCATTGATGATATATTTTTTTAAACTAGCGTCTTCCCCTAAAAAAAAGGGAGAAAAATTATAAGTGCACTCCGAACCTTGTTTTTGAAGCTTGAACATCAAATTGTAGTGAGAACTCGATGAAAAAACTAAAGGCTAATTTTTCAAATTGCTCCCATGTTTTCAGTATAATTCAAAATTGCACCAATGTTACAAAACTTTTCGTAAATGCACCTAAACTTTGTTATGGTTAATAGAAAAAGCCCATGGGCATTTTTTACAATAAATTTATGGCAAAATCTCAAATATAGCCTCTAAAAGTTTAGTAATATCACTTTTTATTTCTGTTTTCCTCTAAAGCTTAAACTCTCTTTTTTGAACTAATTTGCCATGGCATGGGGGTTGATGACGATGTAAAGATTGATTTTTTTGAACCAATTTGAACCAATTTGCCATGGCATGGAAGCATAAACAAAACATTGGCATTTTCTGAAGATTGCAATTTGTTAGGCGAAGAAGAAGAAGAAGAAGAAGAAGAAGAAGAAGAAGAAGAAGAAGAAGAAGACAAAATGGATCAAGTATATGAAAATTAAATGGAAAAACAAACACAAAATGGATCAAGTATATGAAAATTAAATGGAAAATAGGAGAGAAAATTTTAACATTTATGGCGATTTAGAATATGGGACAAGTTCTAGCCATTGGTGCAGCTGATGCATCTCTAGGTTTCCTAGACATGGCAATCAGCAAAAAAATGATTTCATTAAAACTAAACAGATAAACAAGCAAATAAAGACCATTAATGGTGAGCATTAGCAGGTTCTGAACAAATCTTGAATTCATGACGAAGCACAATAAAATAGAGCCCACTTCCCTTCTCAATACAACAGAACGCTAAATAAATGCATGTCAAACGATAATCTATTCCACTCCTTAATAATCAACAAAACATATCAATATGAGAAAGGTCCCCCTAACCATCCACTGAAGTTTTATTCATTCTACTCCACCATATGCATAACCATGACCAAATGGTCCAGTCTTTAGGATAAAAAGGATCTACTATTGACACTACAGTCACCAACATAAAACGGGAATTTCTACATCAAAACTTTCTAATCAGTTTTGACTAGAGATATGAAACAACCTACAAATTGGACTGAAGGTACATGAACCAAACAGTCATTACACTTAGAAGCCTTTACTCACAGCGCACTTGCTAACCCTATGATATCCCACTATCCCAGTGCACCAACACATTATTTATGACACAACGGACCACCAACGCAAATAACATGGCATACAACATACTGGGCATTCCAACTAGGATAAACCTAGTCTGAGCAAGAAACAATCATAATATTCAACAATGAAGAATCCTCTTCCTACAATTCCCACGATGGAATACCTTGACCTGCCCTTTGCAAGATGAGGAATCGGAGGAAGAAGAAGAAGAAGAAGAAGAAGAAGAAGAAGAAGAAGAAGAAGAAGAAGAAGAAGATGCAAGTGATTACCTGTGCGTCGCCGGGCGGTGGCGGGAGGCTGACGGGGAGCGGCAGCTGGCGAGCGGTGGACGGGGAGCGGCAGCTGGCGAGCGGCGGCGGCAGGATGGTGGCGAGAGCCGACGGGCGGCGGGAGGGAGAGGGCGGCGGGCGGGAGCAATACAGCGAAACAGGAAAAAGAGAAAGAGAAAGAGAAAGAGAAAGAGGAATGGGATTAGGGATTTACGCGACATTTAGCGACGGCTTAGCGACAGAAAAATTCCGTCGCTAAGCCGTCGCTAAATCAAAATACCAAAAAAGCGACGGAATATATTTTGTCGCTACGTCATCGCTAATTAGCGACAGATTAGCGACGACAGAGTTCCCTCTCTAAATCCATCGCTAAAATGGTGTTCTTGTAATAAAAATTAGCGACAAAAAATTGCACTCGCTAATCCGTCGCTAAGTAGCGACAGATTAGCGATAAAAGTTGTTTCCTCGCTAATCCGACGCGAATTAGCGACAGATTCTATCTCTAGCTAATCTGTCGCTAATTAGCGACGGAAAAAATCCGTCGCAAATTTCCGTCGCTAATTAACAATTTTCTTGTAGTGTAGTATAGATAAAAAATATGAAAAATGATCATACTGTCTTTGCAAAATGGTGTGCTTCTCGAAATACCTATTAATTTGACAAAATTCATAGCATATCCAAAATCACATATGTTCAATTTTTTTAAGACATTGTTACCGTTTGCACATGCGAACTTAATAAGGTTCACACGATATATATGTACATTGTAGGAAGTTTGTAAACTTTCAATAAAAAAAATTGCAAACATCCTCAAATATAGTATGACATTCACAAATACACTATGACCTTTGTGAATATAACTTGTAAACCTCACTTAAGTAGATATTCATAAGGAGCTTCGCAAATGTGTGTGACATTCAAAAATACCTATTGTGAATGTCTCTGACTTTTGCACTATGATGAGACTTCTGCAAATACAGTATGAGCTTCGCAAATATAGTATGACCGTGACAAATAAAACATGTGAATCTTCTTTAACTAAATACTCAAGGAGGTTCGCAAATGTCTGAGACATTCACATATGATCGTATGCTTATTGATTTATGTATAAAGTCATTGCAGTGATTTTTTTTTTCATTTTTTTGTTTGTTTGTCGTTAGAACCCTTATCTTTTTTTGTCTCTGCCTCTTCCCTTTGTGACGATTCTTATGAAATCATTTTGCAACATTGCGGCGAGATTATGGCATTCTTTTGGTCAACTTTCTCGTCTTCAGGTTAAGTCATTTTTCATAAAAAAATGTGTATACAAAGATACAGAACCACAAAATTTTTTCATAAAAAATTTGTGTATACAAAGATAAGAACGCATGGAAAATATGTATACAAAGATAGGATGCATAGAAAATATAGATATATAATATAAACTATTAAGTATAATATATAACAAATGTGTATGTTTTATGTATAAATAACATGAAATGTTTTTACACGAGTCGGCCCGTGTTCAGCTCGTCTCATTCAAGGATGAGTCGAGCTTGAGCTCGCCCCTCGGCTAAACATGAACACAAGCCGTCACGAACATGCCCCACTAGTAAATGAGCCGCGCAAGCTCGTACATGCCCTGTTTGGTAGTTTACCAGCCCTGTACGTAAGTCTACAAAGCTGGGGATTCCCAAGCTCATTTTAAGATTATGGGACACTAAAATAGATGTGATGGATGGGAGGCATCCATTTTGATTTTGAACTAAGAGACCCAACCACGTAAGTGAAACCAGGTTGGCCATTTTATCTTTATGTGGTGACAATGACCACCAGTATTGGGCACATTTGCAACGATTTTCTCGAGATCTTGTTACTGTAAATTACAATCAGATCACTTTTTTGAGTTTTTACAAACATGAGACAGTGCAAGCTGTGATTGTGATTCTTACTTGAGAATGCTCCTCCTTTAAAAGTTGAGAAAGTTGGTCACAAGACTGATCCTATGATAAACATTCTCCAGTGTGAGCTCACCCTACCTATGACCAAGACAAACATGCCCTGTAGTGTTACTTTTCTTGCTTTGGGCATTGGACAATCTTTTCAACCATAGAACACTTAAACGCAACAGGCCAAAATGTTTAATGGCCTCAATTGACCCATGAGATTAATAAGCCTCTCTTTCCCAGCATTAATTCTTCCCATCCAATCACAAGAATGGGCTATAGAGTGTCAAAAAAGCAATCTTCAGACATTCCATGTGGAAGCTGAAACACCATTAACGAGAAAAGATGCATTTGATCCATGTAGATGGGTTAGCATCATCAGCATAGCTACGGATGCTTAGAGAGAATTGCCACTTGTAATTAGGGGTGTCAACGGTTCCGGTTTTGTAAGATTCATAATTTTCAATAAACTTTTAAATAAAAATATGAAATATTTTTATGTAATTTTATCATTTTGACCTAAAATGTAAAAACAAATGGATTTCACGTAGCCAATTATACTTATCCTCTCGGAACATTCAAGGAGTCATATCACACTCATTTGACAAAATGAAAGAATTTCGCAGAAAAAATCTGTTTTGTCTCATCGAGACGAAGAGAATGATGTACTCACTTTTTTCGCAAAAAATATCGACGAAACCCCAAAAATGTGTGAGCCCCATATAAATATCTCACAAACATATATTGTGAGTCCCACATAAATATCTCACAAAAATATTTTGTAGGCTCGACATAAGTATCTCATGAAAATATTTAGATGGGCCTAACAAGAGACATATCTATCTTTATTAAAAGAAGATAGAAATAAATCGAAAAGAAGGGCATACTTATCCTTTGGGGTAGGGCCCACACTTAACCTCTATAAATATGACCCCATTCTTTTAGAAAGTCGCCACCCTCTTCTCTCTCTATAGCTTTCTCTCCCCTCTCTCTAGTTTTGCTTTCTATTTCTAGAAAAGTGTCCTCTTTAGATTTTTACTCTCTCTAGAAGAGCTCTCTTTCTCTCTAGAAGAGCTCCCTCTAGATTTTTTTGTGTTTCTTTGGGCCGATATGAGTTGTACATGAGACGTTCTTGGTTGTGAGATGTAAGGACGTGGCAGCCAGAACCTAGGAGTGCCTTTACACTTACGTTAAGCTACCTCTACCAGATTTTTGGTAGGTTTGCATGGTGTTTCTTATTTCAAGTTATATTTGTTGAAATAACTATAATGTATGATGATATTTTTTTTTACGTACACCTTTATAAAATGATATTGGGTCCTAGTCCTTAGTTCATGCCCTCTATGTCATCTCAAGCTTGCTTCAGAGTTCACACGTGTATCCTTGCAACTACTTCTCGATATTTATGGTGAATTACATGTCATAGGGTTTCAGTGTTTTATTCACGCCCTCTAGGTTACCACAAGTAGGGATGACAATGGACCGGGGCGGGGGTGGGGGACAAGGTCTCTACCCCTGCCTTGTCTCAAAATCTAGACCTCCATCCCCGCCTCCATTTGGATTTTAACCTCTATCCCCATTTCATATTCTCCATCCCCGAACCAAACGGGGGCGGGGCGGGGCCCGGTTTCCCCTTGGTTCTTTGCCATCCCTTAGAAGGATTGGGGATGGGACAAGACAGAGCGGGGCAGGGGAATGCATAAGTCCATCCCCACATGTATTTTGATTTTAACCTTCACCCCCATCTACATCCCTGTTTCATGTCCTTCATCCCCGGTCCAAAAGGGGTCAGGCGGGGCATGGCCTCGTTTCCCTCCGATCTACTGCCATCCCTAACCACAAACTTGATTCGGTGTTCACGCATGTATCCTTGCGACTACTTTCCTATTTACAATATATATAAATATATATATATATATGTTCTTTTATGCAAGTTACTTAGCCCGATGCATAGTTTCATTCACCTAGCCCTGCTTTACGTACTTTACTTTATCCTCGCGTTGTTATATGCATAAACTTCTACTTTACGCTATTTACTTTACCGTCATGTTGTTATGTGTGCATGCTATTTCTTTTAATAAATATAACTGCATTGTAATAAGCATACAAATAGTGACTAATCTCTATCACTCAAAGCAATTCAAAAGCCTTATCGCATTCAAAATATTGTTTGGCAAAGAAACCCCTATTGAAAAGGTTTTGAACTTGTGCAAAACCATATTTACATAAACATCTAAATCACCAATGTAAGGCCTAACTAAGGCCTGAGTTTCCAATAGACTATAAGAGATGCAATGTACGAACAATGATGCACATCTATCTAGAAATGAATATAACAATTTTTCTGTTAAACAAAAAAGATGCTGAAATTTCTGACAAGATATTCTCTGAGCTAAAAAGAAATGCAGTATTTTCCTCGTTAAAAAGAGAAGATGCTGCTAAATTTTTTGACAAAATGCTCACCTAAACTAGTATGGATGGCACAATGATGCCCTCATTGTTGAAACCCTATCAGAATGGCTCATTTCATTTTCGCCTTCAAGGATATCATATTCGTAAGAGCTGCTGCACCAGAGTAGCTATTGCGCTTTGTTAGACCGGTACTCATTGCGGCTAAATATGCCTAAGCAATCGATCAAAAGCGACCCTTGATTATGCATGCTTTTGTAAACTACTGTGCAAGAATAATACTCGTAAGCACCGTTGTGCTAGAGTTGATGGATCCGCAAGGGGTGAAGCACTCGTGAAAGCTATAGATACCAAGATCCATGCATATAAACAAACATAACGATTGTCCATGTCTACACGAGAATCGGCCCGTGCTTTGAAAAACTGGTTGAAGTTGAGTTTATATTTTTTTATGCAGAATACACTTATTGCCTATGTGGCACTCAACATTCTAATAATAAAGATTATGTCATTGTCGTCGAACTCTTTCAGGACTTACACTTATCGAGAAAGACGATGGAGGTACCACCTCAAGTGACATACTTTATCTTATGAACCAAAGAGTTTATGTAGCCTCCCAATCACTCAGAAGTTAAGAGGCCGAGTTATCCCTAAGACTTAGGGATTGACCCTGCAACTATAGTAGTAGAATGCATCAGAACCTGCTTGACAAAGGTTTTCTGACAAAAATTTGTTGTCCCGCTATGGACAAGTCATTCAGGCCTTTGGGCACAAAAATACATAGCATAAGAAGCACCCAAATGGTTTTGTTTGACTCCAAAGTTAGGTTCTCCTACATACCAGGAGGTGAAGTTATAATTATCAAAATAATTCATTAGTCATAGGCACTAACAAATGAATGAATGAATGTACGTTAATACTACTCATGCATCATCTTATGTAAGGTATTGATCTTGGTACACTATTGGACCGATCAGATGAATGACCCAAATTGTATCTATATGATTAAGCTATGCTCGATGAGCTCCTGCTTCAGTCTATAGAACACCTATACGCTAAGTCATGAAGACTTGAACTACGATGTTTTCATCTGCATACCTGGAGTAGCCTTTTATGTGATCAACATATTATACTTGTTAGAATTGAAATATTTTTTAATCGGATTAGGATTGGTTCTAACATCACTTTATGAGAGATACAGGTACTGAACATGCAGTGTGCAATGCAGAGTAGGGTGACATCAAGATCCAGGGTTTCTCCTAGCTAGTTTCATTGGATATTTCATTTACAAGCCTAGTTTATCTAGTACTGCTTTACTAAGTAGTATTGTTTATAATAAATAACTTATTTTGGTTTGCTTAAATGAAATACTTTGGTGGGCAATGAGTGATTGGTCACATACCTGTGACTCACCCAATATCTTTTAAAATCGATGACCAACTATCATCTATTTTCGCTATTAAAGTTTTTTCTAAATTCTGCTGCAAAGAAAAAAATAATCCATGAAATTTGGAAAAAGTATTGTTTTAGAAATTTGGGGCATTACGGATTTGGTTTAGACCCAGGTAGAACCAAACCCAGATCTGATTTAAGATGTTGGTATCAGGTCTGAACTCAGGTCCAATCGGACCTTCCATAAGAAAAATCATACTTGGATCCTATAAAGATTACATGAACCAAACCCGAACCATACCCGATAAAATAATTTTTTTTATCCTTTTTACATTGAAAAATAACATATCTTTATCGAAACTCGGGTCAGTTCCAGGTCTAGTATGAAATTTCATAAACCATACCCGGCTTCATATATTAATCGGACCTGACTCAAGTTCTAATCAAACCTTCTTATCTATATATCAGCAAACCATGATCCTATAGGGTTTGGTACGGGTTGGGTCTGGGTCAAACCCAACCCATTGACACCGCTACTTGTAATTGATATGGGCACACATCTACCACTGTCATTGCATTAAGGGCTTTGGCCCTCTAGTAGGCTCCAGTACGATCGATGGTTTTTTTGGGAGGATGCTAGCAAAGTAGGGCCTTAGTGTAGTAATGGTATTTTTTATTAGGGTTGACTCAAATGTTACAAGAATAAGTTCGAATAGGCAATTCACCGATTTAATTGCAAATCTCTCTGAATCGTTTTTTTTTCTTTGTGATAATTATGATAATTGTTCACTGTTATATTGTTTAGTCATTAAATGCCTATTTTAAAATTTGATTTGACTGTATAATAAGTAATTAGCTTTTTCAATAAAGCAATTTAAT
This sequence comes from Nuphar pumila, assembly GCF_984573655.1. Classification (NCBI taxonomy): domain Eukaryota; kingdom Viridiplantae; phylum Streptophyta; class Magnoliopsida; order Nymphaeales; family Nymphaeaceae; genus Nuphar; species Nuphar pumila. Next base: position 46,930,201 of record NC_143263.1, on the reverse strand, counting down.
TTGATCCAATTCAAAATGATTTTTGTGAATCTTTTTAAAAAACAATTCAGTTCAGAAACCGATCCTGGCAATATTGGCTTGACTCTCTCTCTTCTCAAGAAGTTATAAGCTTTCTCACTCTTATTTTTCTCTCTCCTTATCTCTTTTTGAGGAGAAAGTTGGCTCCTTCTCTCATTCTTTTCACTCGAAGTTCCTTTTTCTTAATTAATAAATGTAATATATTGTTTTCAGTTCCTACACTTTACCTCTCTCACTCCATGTTCATTCTTGGTTTTAAATAGTGGGTCCAAATTAAACTGTTGGTCTACACTTACATTTGAAATAGTATCTCCAAAAATAATGGGTTAAAACAACATGGTCTACACTTAGATTTATGTTTGAAATAGTGGATCCAAAATAAACTGAAACATGAACCATATTTTGCATTTAAAATCAGAAAAAAAAAATCCTTAAATTTGATAAAAAAAACATTGATCTAGTTGAATCTAATAAGGTCGGAGAAGATAGATTCGTGTTGAAAAAAGAAAAATTAAAGTTGGATGTGAACTAATATTTATGATGGAATTGACATAAATGGTCGAACCATAGTGCAAGTATCCCATAGAATAAGCGCTCTTTCAAGATGAGAAGCACCACACTTCAAAGAGAGAAGCATGGGGAAACATGCCTCTATAGGGTTTGTTTGATGCCTCGTCCAAGATTGGACAGAACCAACCAACCTGTCTGATTTTGGGCAGGGGACGGTGCATCAAACAAGCCCATAAGGAACGTATTTCCCACTAGCTTCTCAAATTGCTTTCTTATTTTTCTCTCTTCTCCTTTGCTTTGTATCACTTCCCCCTTAGCTTCACCTTCATTTTTTATGTTTTTTTTTATGAATATATGTTATTTTCTGCTTTCCCCTCTCTTCCTATATGTTTTTTTTGTGTGCTTCTCATACACTTCCACAATCGCTTCCAAAAATGAATTTTAATTTATGCTTCATACTAGGTTTCAACACTTCCCCACTTCTACTTTCACTTCCCGCATCGCTTCCTATATTTATTTTGTATCCTAGTAACTATTGGTCAAATCTTGATTCAACTTGTTACATTGGATCTACTCCATATTTTGGATGTAAGTCCAAACTTGGTGCTGAAAATTATGGGATTTGGATCTACAATGATCCAACCCATAATTGACTCATTTGCACTGCTACTTTTAATATTAGCATGTGTGTTATCTGTCTTGGTACAAATGGATTGGGTTCCGTCAGATCCCCAAACCAAATCTTACAATCTTTTGTTAGATGGAGATTCCAAATTAAGATCTGAATGAACATTCGTATTGTATTTAAACTTTCTAGATTAAATTTGTCTGGATCCAACTCTGATGAAGATTGAAATCAATAATATTTTTAGGATGCTTAATGCCAGTTCAAATCCAATCTATTTGCATTTTTCATGTATAAGGTCCTTCGTTTTACCTTTTTTTTAAAGGCAAGCTAGGGTTATAAGGCGGACCCCTACCATAACATCAGCCGCCCCACGGATTCGATCCTGGGCCTTCAGCTTGACACAGAACTCCGCTTACAACATGGGATACCACCTCGGCGGTGGTCGTTCATTTTACCTTACTCTATCCAATGCAGTCTACCATATAAAATTCGGATTTGGTTCAACTCAACCTTAATAGGTCCAGGATAAATATAAATTCCGATTCAAATCTGCTTCTAAAAGTAAGATAAATATTTTGGTCAAATATAATTGATCTCATACAGGAACTATTTTCAATCATACTAATCTCTGATGCTTCATGAGACTCAACATTAAGTGTTTTATGTGGTTCCCATTTTATAATCATGATTCCATTGATGCAAAAATAGAAAGAGTTTACCGACGGAGTCTCAGCTTGTCTGGTAGGAGCAGCTAGTGCTGGGCCGTTGCATGTTCAAAACCCAATGGTATAATTGTATAACTGGTAGGGGTCGGCCTAACCCCAGGTCGCCTTTAAAAAAAAATACAAAGAGTAAGAAAAGATATACCAAGGGCTGATTGGTGTATGTGTGTTTGTTAGAGAGAGAGAGAGACGTCAGTGGAAATTTTTCTTAATTAATTGAGAATGGGATTTTAATGGAATTCACAAAAAGAAAATCTGTTTTTCCAATCACTTCAACCCCTCTAACTTGTTTTCTCGTCTGAAAAAACTGTGAAAAACGGTGTTTTTTACTAAATTGCATGTACAAAAAGACTAGCATATTTATTATATCCATTAAAAAAACCCATATTTCTGCTTATATACATAAATGCTCATTAAGGGAGAGCCGATCACATTTATTTCTAATGCACCATGATACTACTTGCCACATCTCTTGGGATCCTCTTTTCTACCAACTTAGTCAATCACTGATTCACTGCTCTTGCTAGCATGCTTAAGTCAGGTCATCATTCACTGAACTTTTGATCATTTCAACTACCCGCAGGCGTGCAAAAGCAAAATGATCCTACCTTCACCACTCTTAATTATTAAAATATAACCACGCCCTTGCTGTATACATGGTGTCGTTGCCATCAAGGCATAAACTGTGTTATTTATTTATTTTTCTCAAATAGAGTGAGTTGCTGAAAATATTTGCTACACTCTAGAGTACTGTGCTCTCTAATTAAAACTTATAGGTGCAACCTTTATTTTGATCAAATTGACCACACAGATGCATTCAACATGGTTCATGTACTAGAAAATGCATTGTGGATCAAGTCGTATAGACAGAAAATTGTGATTTTGTCTATCATGATTTTGGACAGTTGAAATTTAAAGCCCTTGAAAATCTAGTTAAATGGTGATCAGAAAACTAAATGTTGTTTTGAGAAAGCAAACCATATATAGATCATATTCATAAGGCTTGATCAAACAAAAAAAAAATCATGAAACGTGAAGAAATATGCTGTTTCTACTAGAAGTATGGTACAGTCAATGGTAGCCAATATTGTCCCCAGAAAACATACATTTGCATGGCAACATATATAATGCATGTTGTACCTATGTTTTTGGGGCTTTCTGGTGCTTGGGAGGTTGGAGTGAAGGCTATAGTTTCCAAAAGAACTACTCTTTTTTGTGAAAATTATAACGCATATTGATTTTCAAACAGCTTGTTATTAATTACTCTACCCATTACCAACCCATTGGAAAGGTGTTTGGAGAACATGATAATAAAGAAACTGAAAAACACCATAAACATGTTACATTGTATTTTATTTTGAAATTTTTTATTTTCATACTTTTCTTTCATATATTCTGCTAGTTTTATTATTCCTTTTTCCCACTATTATTACAATAAATCTCTCTCTCTCTCTCTCAAAAGAGAAGCAATCAAAAGTAAACATGCATTGTTTTTTCAGGGGACTAGACACACAATCAAAGTTCAATCAGTTTTCTTTTCAATGTGGGCTGGACTGAAACTAGGGAGAGGCTTCATGTGGAGCCCACTGGATTCCAACCTTTCTGGCATATATGCTTGTGCACTATAATAAATTGCAGAAACATCATATGAATGGTAATACCTATCTCCCAATGTATACATGAGAGAATTCAGTTAGGTGAAGATGCCATTGGTGGTGGAGGAATAACATGCATGCCCATCACTATTTAAAAGCTTTCATGTGCTATTTTAGCCAGTATTTCAACCTTATTAGCACATTAGCATGTGGGTCTGGTGACAGAAGATGCTGTATGGTCTCCTCGTTGGCTTCTGCTTCTTCCAGGAAGCCTCTTCTATGAAAACATATATGAAACAATTATGTTTTGGAACTTCCAGCTATGAAGAACATGGGTCATTCAAACCACCTTTTTTTTAATTAGGATTCAGCCAAGAGCATCAAAGATCCAAACTACCACATATATATATATATATATAAGCAAGCTGAAAGATTAACCCCCACCTTGTTCCGACCCAAACCCCTCAGTTATAAAAAGCCAGGGCAGGATTTTGAGAAGGAGCGGGGGTGGAGACCTTGTCCCCCGCCCCGGTCCACTGCCATCCCTAGGTTTGCCTAACCCCAGCTTGCCTTTCGAAAAAGGGAAAAAAAACACCGGCTCTCAAACAGGGCTTAAATCCTACTTGTTTGTAGAAAATGAACCAAGCACATGAGATGGGCCACTTTACCCTACTACTAAGGGATTGCTGAATCTGCACTTACATTATTAAGAAGCTGCATTGAGCGGCATAGTGACAAAAAACTTTAAAAACGGCAGCCAAAATTTCTTAAGTAAATTGGTATTATCCTTTTTTTATATTTTTATTGGCAAAATATTTGGTAAAATTAACTAACTAAAACAAATGAGAAAATTAGATGTTAAGAAGAAATCGAAATAAACATGTAAAATATAAGTTTTCATTTTTTGTGATGTCACTATAAAATCGTAACTTTTTGGTATGAAGGATAATATTACAATGTTTTAACCGTTTAAAACTGCAACATTTTGAAAATATCGCAGGTTTGTCGCTTATCCACGGAGGATATCTTATTTTAAAGGCGGCTCTCAATTTTTTTTATTTTGGTACAAATATCAAGTAATTTCAATTCAATTAAAGCAATGGCCGTTTCTCAAAAGCGGCACATGGCATCGTGTTGGATGTCTTGCAAAATGCCACAACCTGTCCCTACTTGAGCAACAAATTATTCACTTCTGTCCTGTCTCGTTTGGGAAGGACTGATATATCAGATCAAGACCATCCAAATCTTGGGTTTGTGGGTCTGTCATGTACATGTGAGACACAATGTTTTTTTATATTCTCAAGATATCGTGATACAAATGTGATATCTCGATATTCAATCAGAACCCCCAGTGGATCGTTTTTTTTTTTTTCTTCATATTTATACGGAGAAACCACACTCAAGATCAGAGACCTAACTGCACTGGCTCTGCCTGCCATGATCACTGTCCTGACAGCCTAAAACTCCGTGAGCTTATCCCTTGCCGCCAGGGATTCACCGCACTCAAGTGAATCAAGTTAAATTGAATATTTCACGTCTCTGGTGGTAAATATATTCAATTATTCTGGTCTAACATATATCAGATTTTATTTCTTCTTTAGTCAAACTAGGGTTTGCTCCGGGGCTTGAACTCAAGATCGATCCCTTGGTTAAGATAGTGTGCCTTTGCTCACAAGGGCTCCACTTATCTGGTAGGAGCCACTTGTGAATGCCACCAAATTGACGGGATGTCACAAGTTCAAAATTCATAGGTGGCATCCCTTGCCACAAGGTTGAAGCTGGGTGTACTCACCCGTATGCAATTTCCTGGATCAGCATCTTAAGATCAATGAAGATGCATTAAATTTCTACCTTGTACAAATGTAATCTAATTAATCTTACGTTTAAGTGTGTTTTAGTCATTAAAAAAATGGTAAGGCAGTTCTGTCATTTACCATAAATTTGTCTAAGCACGTGTGAATAAAACTCGTCGGGGCATAGGAAATTATGGGTGTAATTGGGTCGGTTTGCATCCAATAAATACCCGTGGTGAGTAAGTGATGCAATCGATCACATGTTATTTAATTTATTGGATGCAATACTTTTCTGATTAGACACTCACTTAGTTGTAGATATCTAGGACTGTTTTGATGGAGTTTGGAGATCATGTTGAGCATGATTTTAATGTATGAGAATAGAAGTGTTCTTATTTTTAGAGTTTTGATTCTATGCTAGTCATAGTAGTAGTTAGCGGGATATTAGAGTGTGTTTGCTGCAGGTACATGTTTGACATTGTTTTGATATGAATGATTTGAATGTATTGTAATGTTTGATGTGATTGTATCCATGCTTGCATGGAATTACTTTCAATTTGTTTATGACTTCCATGTGAAATTGTATCATGAAAACATACTTCAAATGAATGTATCATGTTATGAATAATTTGCATATGAAAATATTAAGTTATTAATGCATGCATCATAGTTCTTGTGATTGTATGACATTATATATATATATATATATATATATATATATATATATATATGTTTGTGTGTGTGTGATATATATCAAATCATTACATCTACCACGAATGCATGATAAATTTGATATTTTCTTCATCATAGCATTCTAATGATTCTCTTTTAACTGGTTAGGATAATATTCGTAACATCATACGACAAAATGACTATAAACTGTGAATGAATGTATCGTAGGATAGTTGACAATGAGGTATCACTTGAATATATGGACGGTGTTGAAAGTTTTATTGAATTTGCAATGGCAAGTGTCAGTACAATGGATCCTACAGGTCGAATTAGGTGTCCCTGCAAGATTTGTAAGAACAATTGATTTGCACAACCTCATGACATTAGACATCACCTATATAGAAAGAGTTTTGTGAGTGATTATCAGAATTGAATGTTTCATAGTGAAGAATTTAGGAACAATTTTGACGTACGGGTGGGTGTGGTGCACGATAATCCTTATATAGATTTGATATTTGATGCCGCAGGACCAAAACTGGGTTCTGTTATGGGTTCTAGTGATGTAACAACTAGGGTAGAGGAAGAAACACCAAACGATGCAGCTAGCAGGTTTTATGATTTACTTAGAGATGCTGATGAGCCACTTTAGAATGGTTGCGAGAGTCACACTATCTTGTCTGCAGTTTTTCAACTACTAAATTTGAAGTGCGAGTTTAATTTGAGTCAATCATGTTTTGACCGTTTGTGCTCTATTGTGAAAAGTATGTTGCCCAAAGATGAGAAATTACCACAAAATTTCTATCGTGCGAAGGTTATGGTCAACGCTCCAGGTATAGGGTATCAAAAGATTGATGCTTGTCTAAATCACTGCATGTTGTATTTCAAAGATCCGAAAAATAGCAGATCATGACCGTCATATGGGCATCCTCGGTTCAAGCCAAAGACAAGAGGCAATAGTAGCACAGGGTCAAAAGAAGTGTCATACAAGTCGCTTCGCTACTTTTCTCTCACTCCTAGATTGCAACGATTGTATATGTCTTCGAGGACAACTAAACATATGAGATGACATGCAAATAAAGTTCGACATGATAAAGACAAGATCACGCATCATATTGACACGGAAGCTTGGAAGTACTTTGATCGTACTCATCAGAACTTTGTAATGAAAGTGAGAAATGTTAGGCTTAGTTTATATACAGATGGATTTAATCCATTTGGGGGTAGATCAACTCCATACTCGTGTTGGCCAATATTTGTAACTCCATACAACCTTCCTCCAAGATTATGTATGAAGCGTCAAAATATTTTCTTGTCGCTATTTGAATGATTTGAAGGTATTGCAATGTTTGAATGTATTGTATGACATTTTTTATTTGTTAGAATATATCTTCGATATGTATAGAGTTATGATTTAAATATATTGTAACGTGTTTAAATGATTTGAATGTATTGCAATATTTGATGTGAATGATTTGAATTATTGAAATATATTGCAATGATTTGAAGGTATTGCAATGTTTGAATGTATTGTATGACATTTTTTATTTGTTAGAATGTATCTTCGATATGTATAGAGTTATGATTTAAATATATTGTAACGTGTTTGAATGATTTGAATGTATTGCAATATTTGATGTGAATGATTTGAATTATTTAAATATATTGAAATATATTGCAATGATTTGAAGGTATTGCAATGTTTGAATGTATTGCATGACATTTTTTATTTGTTAGAATATGGTTCTTGGAGGTTACAGTCGTCGATCACCCAATGGTAGCCAGTCTCAGCCTTCATCTTCATGGGCTGCTTTGATAGGTATATCATTTAACTAATTGCATACTTGATTAGTTTAAATGCGCGTTATGTGAATTTTTAACTCATTTTTCTATAGATGATGTTTCGTCTGCACATGACCCACCACACCAGTTGTTCATATAAGTCACGAGACAACGTTGAATGCAGGGTCTTCTCAGTCTGACACAAGAAGACTCATTCAAATAGTGCATATCGATAGTCGATCGTAAGTATTTCATTTTCACTTATCCTATACTTATCTTATAAATATTATATATTGATAGTTAATGTGTACCAATTCATATGCAATGTGAGGTTCGAGCCACAAGAAGTAATACGAGAGATTAGGAATTCACTAGTTCAATATCTACCAGGACCGATCGCTCAATAAAAAGAGTACTCCAAGGAGGTGTTGGATAAATTATGGTTTTTATTCATGGTATATAATCATTTTTCATAGTTAATGTGTTTCATATTTAATTTTTTGTTATAGTTATGTCTACTAACTTTCTGAAAATATTTGTAGGCTTCGAATCGCTTCACGACTACGATAAAGGAGCAGAATGCGAGGAAGGTGTGACAGAAGATGGCTGTCAATCGATTTGCAGACATGCTGCACAATATGAAGACTGCAGCAAGAAAAGCATCTGGCGGGATAGATGATCCACTACAGTGGAAGGGACATGGACCTCCTACTATCAGGTCAGATGTTTGGGATGCAATGTGCGATAAGTGGGCGGGGTATGAATTTTGAAACCGCTCAACGAAGGCTGCACAAAACTGAGCGAAAATGCCCGATGCCCATCTACACACAGGTGGATCTAGGACTTTTGGGAGCCACCTAAAGAAAATGGTAACTCATCAATCTATATATTATCAATTTTATAAGTATTATTGCAAACCTGTTAAAAAATTCTTTTACCATTTAACTTCGCAGGAAGCAGAAAAATGAAGCATTGTGCCACACAAGGATGTGTTTGTTGAAACACATAAACGTAAGACCACGGAAGAGTTTGTATCAGAGAAGGCGAGAACGACAACAGTATGCATTTATTGTATTTATAAACATTGTAATATACAAATTATTATAAATATTGTAATTCTTAATTATTAATTCATACTGTAATCATTACTTTGTAGGAGTCATATGAGCAACAAATGGTAGAGCGATATGACGATGACTCCACTCAGCATCCACCTTTCGATCCTGCAGCATGGGTGACTGCAACAAATGAACAAAAAAAGGGTCATGTGTTCGGATTTGGGAGTAATATGAACACCTCACCAGTCGTTGCTTCATCCAGTCACGGCTCATAGAGTTCTCCTGTCAGCATCAACTCCAAGCATCCGACTGACCCGTCTAATTCTTGGGATAGTGTATGCCAGCTCGTTAAGGACACAATGCGTGACTATTTACATAAAGCAATTTCCAACATTAACCGTAATGAGTTGTGCAATTTTTTTTGAGACAGAAGAACTTCGTCTGCAGGTGCCTCTCAGGTATGAAAGTTTCATGTGATGTATTGCATGTCGTTAGATTTCATGTTACTTTGATTGCCTTAACTTAGGTGCATTGCATATAATTTATTTCATTATATTTTGTTTATCAATACTAACCTTTCTTTTCTCTTGTAGGTTGTTGGAGATAATCGATGTAGAGGAGCTGAAGGGGCAGATCGAGACAATGAAGAATATGACGCACAGAATCTTGGCGATGATTAGATTCATGTGTTGAATTTGTTGTACCTTCTTGTAGTTTCAAAAATATAAATGTTCACTTGTAAATAATTAGAACTTGGCGAAAATTATAGCGGATCGATAAATTGTTTTAGTTGCTTTTTATATCACCACAAGAAAATATGGAATTAGCGACGGCATTTAGCGACGGAATTATTCCGTCGCTAACTAGCGACGGCTTAACGAGCGAAATAAATTCGTCGCTACAATCAATAATCTTTACGAAAATAGCGATGAAACTGAATCTGTCTCAAACACCGTCGCTATTTAGAGACGAAGTTTGCGATGTAAGGTTTTGTCGCTAAATAGCGACAGAATAGATTCCGTCGCTATTTTGGTATTTTGATTTACGACGGCTTAGCGACCGAATTATTCCGTCACTAAGCCGTCGCTAAATGTCGCGTAAATCCCTAATCCCATCCCTTTTTCTCTTTTCCTGTTTCGCTGTCTCTTCAACTGCTCCCGCCCGCCGCCCTCTCCCTCCCGTCGGCCTCTCTCCGACCCCACCGTCCACCGCTCGCCAGCCGCCGCTCCCCGTCAGCCTCCAGCCACCGCCCGACGACGCGCAGGTAAGCACTTCCGTCGGCAGGGGGTCGACCTCCCCGTGTTTTCGGAAGGGGGTCGCCTCTGTGCGTTTCCGGCAGCAGGGGGTCGCCCCCCCTGCATTTCCGGCACGCAGGGGGTCGCCCCCCTTGCGATTTCGGCAGGCAGGGGGTCGCTCCTCTGCGTTTCTGGCAGGGGGTCGACCCCCTGCGTTTCCGGCAGCAGGGGGTCGCCCCCTTGCATTTTTGATAGGGGGTCGACCCCTTGCATTTCCGGCAGCAGGGCACAGGGGGTCACTCCCCCTGTGTTTCTGGCAGGGGGTCGACCCCCTGCGTTACCGGCAGCAGGGGGTCACATCGCCCCCTGCGTTTCCGACAGGGGGTCACCCCTCTGTGTTTCCGGCAGCACGGCGCAGGGGGTCGGGCCCCCTACATTTCCGGCAGGCAGGGGGTTGCCCCCCTTGCATTTCCGACAGGGGGTCGCCCCCTGCGTTTCCGGTAGGGGGTCACCCCCCTGCGTTTCCAGCAGGCAGGGGGTCGCCCCCCTGCATTTTTGGCAAAGGGGTCGCCCCCTGCGTTCTGTGAAACTGCATCTGCCTCGGGTTTTTTTTTCGGCAGGTGGTGACTTCATTTTAACACAGTGTTTTTTCCAGATTTCTCAACGGAACTCGCTTGTGCCCCGCCACCCGTGGTAAGTAAGTGACAAAAATAATGCAAATTGGGTAAATACCTGTGGTGAGTAAGTGATGCAAGCGCATCATATGTTATTTAATTTATTGGATGTAACACTTTATTGTTCACACACTCACTTAGTTGTTGATATCTAGAACTGCTTTGTTGGAGTTTGGAGATCATGCTGAGCATGATTTTAATGTATGAAAATAGAAGTGTTCTTATTTTTGGACTACGGATTCCATGCTAGGCATGGTAGTAGTTAGCGGGATATTGAAGTGTGTTTGCTGCAGGTACATGTTTGACATTTGTTTGATATGAATGATTTCGATGTATTGCAATGTTTGATGTGATTGTATTCATGCTTGCATGTAGTTACTTTCAATTTGATTATGTCTTCCATGTGAAATTGTATAATGAAAGCATGCTTCAAATGAATGTATTGTGTCATGAATAGTTTGCACATGAAAATATTAAGTTATCAATGCATGCATCATAATTCTTGTGATTGTATGACATCATATATTGCATGATAAATTTGATATTTTATTCATCATAGCATTCTGATGGTTCTCTTTTAACTGGTTAGGATACTATTCATAACATCATACAACAAAATGACTGCAAACCGTGAATGGATGTACCGTAGGATAGTGGACAATGAGTTATCGCATGAATATATGGATGGTGTTGACAGTTTTATTGAATTTGCAACGACAAGTGTCAGTACAGTGGATCCCACAGGTCGGATTAGGTGTCCCTGCAAGATTTGTAAGAATAATCGATTTGTAGAACCTCATGGCGTTAGACATCACCTATACATGAAGGGTTTTGTGAGTGATTATCAAAATTGGACGTTTCATGGAGAAGAATTTAGAAACAATTTTGATGCATGGGTGAATGTGGAGCACGATAATCCATATATGAATTTGATATTTGATGCCGCAAGAACAGAACTGGGTTCTGCTATGAGTCTTAGTGATGTAAGAACTGCAGTAGATGAAGAATCACCAAACGATGCAGCTAGTAGATTTTATGATTTACTTAGAGATGCTGATGAGCCACTTTGGAACGGTTGTGAGAGTCACACTATCTTGTCTGCAGTTCTTCAACTAATGAATTTGAAGTCCGAGTATAATTTGAGTCAATCATGTTTTGACCGTTTGTACATGATTGTGAAGAGTATGTTGCCCAAAGATGAGAAATTGCCAAAAAAATTCTATCGTGCGAAAGTTATGGTCAACGCTCTAGGTATGGGGTATAAAAAGATAGATGCTTGTCCAAATCACTGTATGTTGTATTTCAAGGATCAGGAAAACAACATATCATGCCTGTCATGTGGGCATCCTCGGTTCAAGCCAAAGACAAGAGGCAATGGTAGCACGAGATCAAAGGAAGTTTCATACAAGTCGCTTCGCTATTTTCTTATCATTCCTAGATTGCAACGATTGTATATGTCTTCAAGGACAGCTAAACACATGAGATGTCATGCAAATAAAGTTCGACACGATGAAGACAAGATCACGCATCTTGTTGACGCTGAAGCTTGAAAGCACTTTGATCGTACTCATCAGAACTTCGCAATGGAAGTGCGAAATGTTAGACTCGGTCTATGTACAGATGGATTTAATCCATTTGGGGGTAGATCAATTCCATACTCATTCTGGCCAGTATTTGTAACTCCATACAACCTTCCACCAAGCTTGTGTATGAAACGTCCAAATCTTTTCTTGTCTCTGTTGATCCCTGGTCCGACCTCACCTGGCCAAAATCTTGATGTATATTTAAGGCCACTGATTGATGAACTAAAAGTACTGTGGGATGACGGTGTTACCACGTATGATGCCCACAAAAAACAAAATTTCAACATGAAGGCCGTTGTTCTATGGACAATCAGTGACTTCCCTGCATATGGTATGCTATCTGGTTTGAGCACACATGAGAGGTTGGCTTGTCCGTAATGCATGGAGGATTCCAAAGCTTTTAGATTGAGGCATAAAAGGAAGCCTTGCTGGTTTGAGTGCCATCGTCGATTTCTATCCAGCGATCATCCATTCCGATGACAAAAGAATGCATTTAAAACAGGCACAACTGAAACAGAAGGTCCATCCTCAAGATTGTCTGGCATAGAGATTCTAAGAAGATTGCGATACTTTCCATATGTATTAACAGATGCCCGCAATCCTACACCCTTCCCTAGATTTGGGAAGGATCACAATTGGACGAAGAAATCTATTTTTTGGGCACTACCGTATTGGCCGACCCTATTGATACGACATAATTTGGATGTGATGCATATAGAGAAAAATGTGTTTGATAATGTGTTCAATACAATAATGAATATTAAAGGAAAAATGAAGGATAATCCGAAGGCCCGTATGAATTTAAAATTAATATGTAAAAGACCAGAATTGGAACTCAAAGAGTATAATGGCAAAGTACTGAAACCAAAGGCAAAGTACGTGCTCGGACCTGATCAAATAAAACATGTATGTCAATGGTTGAGACAACTGAGATTTCTAGATGGATATGTCTCTAACATTGCTCGGGCTATGAAGATTGACGATGGATAGTTATATGGGTTGAATAGCCATGATTGTCATATTTTTATGCAACGATTGATACCCCTAGCATTCCATGATATGTTAGACAAACCTATATGAGGGGTATTGTCTGAGTTGAGCGGATTTTTCAGAACATTGTGCGCATCGGAGGTCGTAGTATCAGATGTAAAGAATCTCAAGGACTCTGTCATCACCACTGTTTGTCTGCTAGAAAAGATATTTCCGCCAGCATTTTTCGATGTTATGGAACATTTGATCATACATCTGCCATATGAACTAAGGGTTGGTGGCCCTGTGCAATATCGATGGATGTACCCATTTGAAAGGTATATGTTTTTTATATTTGTCTCTTTAATGACAAATATTTAAAATTTGAAATGTATATTCTTTTCAGATGCATGTTCGACCTAAAAAAAAGGTTCATAATAAAGCAAGAGTAGAAGGCTCTATTTGTGAGGCGTACACTTTAGAAGAGATTTCAAATTTCTCATCTATGTACTTCGAACCTCATATTCCAACACGTTACACATGCCCGCCCCGTAACGATGATGGAGAACAAGTAACTGTAGCTGACAAGCTGTCGATATTTCAACCACTTGGGCATGCATTTGGTAGTTGTCGATCAAGGCTATTGACAGATCAAGAGCAAGATACAACACACATCTATATTCTTTTTAATTGCTCAGCGATCGACCCATACATCGAGTAAGTATATGTATATGCAACTCAATTATAAATCCTTTTATGTTTTATATGTAGATACATGGCTCGGTAATATAAGTATTTGTGGTTTACATACGATTTGATTTGGAGTTGCAAAGCGAAGTTTCACATCTCACTGATGCAGAAGTACAAAAAGAACGTGAAACTAAGTTTGTGGAGTGGTTGAAACAGTTGGTAAAGAAGATAACATAAATTTTGTACTTATAAACAACACTAAGTTACTTAATTGATCGTGATCACAATCATTGTTTATGTTTGTGCGTATGTTCGCCATGGTGATGTTAAAGATCAAGGAATATGTGATTTAGAAAATGGTCCGACCAAAGTTGTGCAATGCTACAACGAGTATATCGTAAATGATTATCGATTCCATACAAAAGATTACGGTATAAACAAATCAACGATAAATAGTGGCATGTGTGTCAAGGGTAACAACTACGGTGAAAATGAACATGATTACTACGGTGTTATAGAGAAAATAATGGAGTTGACTTACTTAGGCATGAATAACAGGGTAACTTTATTCAATTGTCATTGGTTTGATCCAACTGCAACAAGACTCGACAAAGCTTTAGGCATTGTGGAGGTGAATCATAAATCAAGGTTTGGAACATATGAACCATTCATATTAGTCTCGCAAGCTCAACAAGTTTATTATACTTCATATCCGAGTATAAAAAAGTCAGATAGAAATGAATGGTGGGCAGTTTGCAAGGTGAAGTCCAAACTATACTCCGAGTATGATCAGTTACAGGAAGATGAGTTAGCTGAAGACAACGATTACTATCAATCAGATGATGTCTATGACTTCGCTTATGGTCACGATGTTGCGCATGATATGCATGTCATATCTCCATTGACCGATGAAACATTCATAGAGGAATATGATCCAAATGATGCACCAAGTAGATGGGCAAACAATGAAGAAGAAGAAGAAGAAGAAGAATGTCAAACTAGTGACGAGAAAGAATTCTCAAGCTAGTGAGCAAAATCTTATACTACAAACTTCTATTTAAATGCATTGCAGTACTTGATGTGAGTTGTATTGCAATACTTGGTGTGAATGATTAAAAATTTTATTTGAATGTATTGTAATACTTGATACGAATGATTTGAATGCATTGCAATACTTGATATGAATGATTTGAATTATTTGAATGTATTGTAATACTTGATGTGAATGCATGAGTTATATTGCAACACTTGATGTGAATGATTAAAAATTTTATTTGAATGTATTGTGATACTTGATACGAATTATTTGAATGCATTGTAATACTTGATGTGAATGATTTGAATTATTTGAATGTATTGTAATACTTGATACGAATTATTCGAATGCATTGCAATATTTGATGTGAATGATTTCAATTATTTGAATGCATTATAATTTATGCAACGAATGATTTGAATTATTGCAATACTTGATGTGAATGATTTGAATTATTTGAATGCATTGTAATACTTGATGCGAATGATTTGAATGCATTGCAATGCTTGATGTGAATGACTTGAATGCATTGCAGTACCTGATATGAATGATTTGAATTATTGTAATACATGATGCGAATGACTTGAATGTATTATAATACTTGATGTGAATTATTTGAATGTATTGTATGACATATGTTATTTGTTAGAATATGGTTCGTGGAGGTTACAGTGGTCGTTCATCCAGTAGTAGCCAGACCCAACCTTCATCTTCATGGGCTCCTGTGATAGGTATATTGATTAACTAATTGGATGCTTGATTAGTTCAAATGCGCATTCTGAGAACTTCTAACATATTTTTTTACAGATGATGTTTCGCCTATAGACGACCCACCTACACCAGTTGATCACACAAGTCAGGAGCCAACACAGGAAGCAAGGTCTTCTCAGTCTGGCACAAGAAGACTCATTCGAATAGTGTATATCGATAATCGACCGTAAGTATTTTGTTTTCAATTATTGCATATCTTATAAATATTTTATATTGATATTTACTATGTAACAATTCATGTGTAGCACGAGGTTTGAGCCACAAGAAGTAGTACGGGAGATTAGGAATTCACTTCTTCAACATCTACCAGGACCGGTTGCTCAATGGAAAGAGTACCCAAAGGAGGTGTTAGACAGATTGTGGTCCTCATTCACGGTATACAGTTGTTTCTCATAGTTAATGTGTTTCATATTTAATTTATTTAGGTAATGTCTACTAACTTTCTAAAAATATTTGTAGGCTTCGAATCGCTTCACAACTACGGTGGAAGAAAATTATGCAAGGAAAGTGGCTGCCAATCGATTTGCAGACATACTGCACACTATGAAGACTGCAGCAAAAAAATCATCTGACGTAGTAGATGATCCATTACTGTGGAAGGGCCATGGCCCTATTACTATCAGGAGAGATTACTGGGATGAAATGTGTGATAAGTGGGCGGGAGATGCATTTAGAAATTGCTCTGCGAAGGATGCACAAAATCGATCGAAGATACCTGAAGCCCATCTACACACAGGTGGATCTAAGACATTTGGGAGCCACCTAAAGAAAATGGTAACTCATCAATATATAATATTAATTTTATAAGTATTGTTGCAAACTTGTGTACTAAATCTTTTGTCATTTAACTTCGCAGGAAGGAGAAAAAGGAGGCAGTGTACCATATAAGGATGTGTTTGTTGAAACACATAAACGGAAGACCACGGGAGTCTTCGTATCAGAGAAGGCGAGAACGACAACGGTATGTATTTATTCTATTAATAATCATTGCAATATATATGCAAGTTATCATAATGTTATCATTAATTATTAATGAATACTTTAAACATTATTTTGTAGGAGGCATATGAGCAACAAATAGTAGAGCGATATGGCGATGACGCTACTCAGCATCCATCATTTGATCCTACAGCATGGGTGACTGCAGCAGGTGAACCCAAAAAAGGTCGTGTGTTCGGGTTTGGGAGTAATATGAACACTTCACCAGTTATTGCTTCTTCTAGTTACGGCTCACCGACTTCTTGCGCCGACATAAGCTCCAAGCAGCAGACTATTCTTTCCGGTGATGATGTACGCCAGATCGTTACGGAATCACTGAATAACTACTTCCATGACACCGTCGCCCCTTTTCTCCGAAATGAGATCAACAATCTTGTTCTGAACAGGGGATCTTCGATTTCAGGTCCCTCTCAGGTATAATCACATATTCAGTTTTTTGTCTGCTTTATAACACATATGAGCATAATCGAATCACATATATAACTTTTTGCCTGCCTTAGAGCACATATGAGCATGATAGAATCACATATAGAGTTTTTTGTCTGCCTTAGAGCACATATGAGCATGCTATAATAACATATAGAGTTTTTTTATTGCCTTAGAGCACATATGAGCATGCTATAATCACATATAAATTTTTTTGCCTGCCTTAGAGCACATATGAGCATGCTATAATCACATATTCAGTTTTTTGACTGCCTAAAAACACATATGAGCATGATAGAATCACATATAAAGTTTTTTTGACTGCCTTAGAACACATATGAGCATGCTATAATCACATATTCAGTTTTTTGACTGCCTAAGAACACATATGAGCATGTTAGAATCACATATTCAGTTTTTTGACTGCCTTAGCACACATATGAGCATGATAAAATCACATATAGAGTTTTTTTATTACCTTAGAGCACATATGAGCATGCTATAATCACATATTCAGTTTTTTTGCCTGCCTTAGAGCACATATGAGCATGCTATAATCACATATTCAGTTTTTGGACTGCCTAAGAACACATATGGGCATGTTATAATCACATATTCAGTTTTTTGACTGCCTAAGAACACATATGAGCATGTTATAATCACATATTCAGTTTTTTGACTACCTTAAAACACATATGAGCATGCACAAATCACATATAGAGTTTTTTTACTGCCTTAGAACATATATCATTTATGATAGAATCACATATAATTTTTTTTGCTTTGCCTGTCTTAGAGCACATATGCATGCTATAATCACATATTCAATTTTTCGACTGCCTTAGCACACATACGAGCATGATCAAATCACATATATAGTTTTTTGCCTGCCTTAAAGCACATCTGAGCATGGTAGAATCACATATAGAGTTTTCTAGCTGTCTTAAAACACATATGAACATGCTATAATCACATATTCAATTCTTTGACTGCCTTAGCACACATATGAGCACGATAGAATCACATATATAACTTTTTGCCTGCCTTAGAGCACATATGAGCATGATACAATCACATATAGAGTTTTTTTATTGCCTTAGAACACACATGAGCACATGATAGAATCACATATAGTGTGTAATTTATTTTATTATATTTTGTTTATCAATACTGACTGTTCTTTTCTTGTGTAGGCTGCTAGCGATAATCAGCGTAGCGGAACTGAAGGGACAGATAAAGGCAATGAACAAAAAAATGCACAAAATCTTGGCGATGATTAGAGAACTGTGTTGAAGAAGTTCTATTTTTTTATGTTTCCTAATTGTAATTGTTGAATTGTAAATAATTAAACTTGTTAATTTTAAGGTGGAACGATTAATTGTTGTAGATTCTTTTTATATGGAATTTTTTGTGTGGTTTGTTTTTTATTTACAGGAAATATAAATTGTACCGTTCTCGCTATTTAATTTTCAAATATATTTTTTTAATTTTTTTTTCGTGTTTGCGACGGATTAGCGACGGAACCATCCATCGCTATTCATATAAATCTAGCGACGGCATAGCGACGGACGTAAATCCATCACCAAGCCGTGGTCGCCGTTTAGTACCGGCGGATTGGCGACGGAATACAGTGCTCGTTAGTCTGTCGCAATTAGCGACGGACCTGGCGACAAAATAAATCCGTCGCGAGTTAGTGTCAAAAAATTCGCGACGTAAGCATACCGTCGCCTCGTCGTCGCTAATCCGTCGCTACGCCTATTAGCGACGGATTAGCGACGGAATGTGGTCGTCGCTAATCTACTGCTTTGTTGTAGTGTATGTATTTTTTATGTGTACTTTATTTTTTATACACAAGAAATATAAATTGTATAGGAAATATAAATTATATCACGAGATTTTTTTCTCGATATTTATGTTTTAAATAAATTTTTTTAAATTTTTTTCTTCTTTGCGACAGATTAGCGATGGATATTTTCCGTCGCTATTTACTACCAGCGTCCAATTTAGCGACAGATTAGGGATGAATATTAATCCATCGTAAATGTGAATCTGCCAATGTTTTTGCGACAAATTTTAATTTATCGCTACAATAGCAACAAAATTAGCGACAAATTTTAATCCATCGCAAAACCAAAATCTCCGTATATATTAACGACGGCCTTGCGACGAATCATGGCATTCGTTAATTCATCGCAAATTAGCTACAAAATTTGCGACAGATAGTTTTCATCGTAAATTAGCGACTATAATTTTATGATGAAAGCTATCCGTCGCTAAGTCGACGCTAATCCATCGCTAAACTGTTTAGCGACGGATTGAGGTCGTTGCTAATCCATAGATTTCTTGTAGTGTATGTCGAAGCCTCATATGAATGTTGTCAGTTTTGAAGATAAGAACCAGCCCTACATGATTGTCAATCTATATATGGTGAAGCCTTGCAAGTGCTTAATCTCCATGCTCTAACTAAGAAGGGTCTCAAGAGAGGTGATGAGACTTTTCTTATGGCAATCCGCAAGATTGAAGAAGAGAGAAATGTTGTTGATGTCCCGGTGGCCTTAGCATTATTATTAAGAGTTCGATGATGTAATGTTTGCTGAAATGTCGAGAAGGCTACATCCGCTGAGAGATGTAGATCATGATATTGAGCTAGTGTCAGGTGCATGGTAACCCGTGATGGCACCAAACCGCATGGCGACTGCTGAACTAATAGAATTTAACATGGTCCGTGAGTACAAGTTAGGCGAAACCAATGTTGTTGCCAATGCCTTAAGTCAGAAGGCGAAAGTTGCAACGAGACAACAACCATAGACTTCACTCTCTTGCTACACAAGAACATGAAAAAATGCCATATGCATATCAGTTTGTTAGAAACTGACAGGACTGGGCACAGATGGCTAAAGTGTACCTGAACAACATGGCAAAATACATAAAAAAAATGCAGGAGTTGTGTCTGAACTCACGTGGTTAGGATATGTTTTATGTAAACTATATGCTAAGCAATAGAAAATCTCATTAAGTGCGATAACCTTGAGGCTACATGCTTGGCAAAAGTTTCAGTTTTTTAAGCGTGCATGAAGCATGTTGAAATAGATTTTCACTTTGTCCAAGAGAAGGTAAAAAAGGAAGAATTTAAAGTTAAATTCATTGTATTTTAAGATATTAGATTCAAGCTCAATCTCACTGCTGGAAAAATGAGCTTCGAGGAAGGTGATAAAGAAGATGATCAAGATGGCCTGTGGGTAGTCCTTCAGTGAGCCCACATGGTTTTAAAATAGATCGACTCCAAGTGAAATCAAGAATCCAACTTCAAGAAAGGACTCACTACTCAGACTTTTATAGTTTTAATTTGTTCTTGGCATAAATGGAGTTGGGTCTTTATGAATCAGGGTTGGTTTTGCGTATGAGCAGGTCAGTCTTTATGGGTTCAGGTAAGAAGCAGATGGGGTCCATAACATTTCGGGTAGGATTTAGATTTGAATCATACAAGATTAGGTTTGGATTGGATTTAATTGGTTTATGAAACAAATTTAATTCAAACTCGATGCAGAAGTTTTTATCAACAACTAAGTTTTAGAAATCTTGAGCGAAAACTTAACCTCTAATGGGTTTACATATCGACCAACTCTTACTATAAACAGTTGTAAATTGAAAAGTTTATGAGAATCGACTATTGTAAAGCAAACCAAAATTTATAGATGAAAAAGTATATCAACATTCTAAATATTCAAAGTAAATTAAAATCAATAAGTTCTTGAATTAAATTCTATCGTTAGGCAAAAGACAGCTCTCAAGGATTTGGAAAGATTTTCATAAACACTTCTGAGGGCAACCTGGGTTGGGTCGTGCATAAAATTAATTGGATTGGGTACAACCAGGTTCGAGCCTCTTGCCTCTCTTTTTTTAACACAAAAAATTTGAATCCGACCCAAACCCATAGGTCTATCAAGATTGAGGGGCATAGTATAAATGTGTCGCCACCAAAAAAAAAATCACCGCCATCCACGTGTCTTGTCAAAATGCCGACTTGAGTGAAAGGGCCCACAAGGTCAATGGACCCACCGGTACAACATAGAATTGACCCTGTGGAGTTGTTCGCCAACATAGATAGTGACTTCGGGTTGGCCTGTCCCTAATAAGATAGAACACCACGGACCCACCTCCACACATGAGTGAGGTTCCACCCAAACCCTCATGGTTTATCAAATCTTGACGGGTCCTGGTCAACCCTGTCCTCTCTTGGGGAGGCCAGGTCCAGTCCCAGGGTCCATCTCATGAGCCGGACGGCCCGATCAATGACCGACCCCATAGGCTCTGGCCATACCCACAATTTGACCCAGGTAATTGCCAGGCTAAATTGGGGTCGCCTACAGCCCTTAGATCTAAAGAGAGAAATGCATTCAATCTTGTTTTTCTATAACAATTAAATTCATTTTGTTTGCTAAAACTGACCCCATTGGCAGAACTTTAACATTTGCCCAGGTAGTAAAACCGTGAAAAGTACAATAGGGGCACTTATAAAAGTTACTAGAGTATGGTTCTGTAGCTCTTCCCACAATGATACTGGTTGGAACTTTGGCATCCATACAAAAAGATGATAAAGTTCAGCAAAAGTGAAATAAGAACAATTCTTTTCCACAAAAAATAAAAAGAGGAAAAGAGAATATTCTCCTGGTGGACCTAACCTGATCTCTCTCTCTCTCACACACACACACACACACATATATATATATATATATATATATATATATATATATATATATATAGAGAGAGAGAGAGAGAGAGAGTTAATATTGACTACTAATGAAGGTACAAAACTAATGAGCTAGCAATCATAGGTGCAAGTTGTATCGACTCAATCTAACCACATAGATGTGCTCAACATGGTTTGTTTGCAAAGGATCAAGCCCTAGATCGTTCTTTTCTGATGTAAAAATGTGATCTTTTGAGTTATGAAATTTTGGTACATTGGGAGCTGTTGATTTTTTGACCCCTTTGAAAACCTAATTACTTATCATAATCACATAATTTAAAAGAAGTTTTTTACTAAATAAAACAATGTAGATCACATCCATTACATTTGATCTACAAAAAAATGAAATTTTTTGAAGATAAAAGTGATTTCTACACATTAGTTATGTACCTTCGTTAGTAGCCAATATATATATATATATATATATATATGTATATATATATGAAAATGGAAACCTACAAAATACAAAACCTACCATGATACTGAATTTTTGGTATTTTTTTGAAATTCTGACCCATAGATGTGTACGATTGATTTACTATAAATCGACACTTGGATCATGCATTTTGGATGAAAAAAAATGGTATTTGGAGCCTCAAAAATTTATAAAATTGTAAACTATTGATTTTTTTAAACCTTATAAAAACCTATTCATGCATAATCAAATGTTCCAAGAAGAAGTCCTAAGATCACATATGTATGGTCAAAATTTTGAAAAAACACCAGAAATTCATGGAAATCCAATAACATGTTTCATTTAGTCTGTTTCGTTTTTTTAGGTTTCCATATATATATATATATTATATATATATAAGAAAACCGGTATCTTCCAACAGATTTTCCTTCGAATATCTTTGAACGCGCGGTGCTACACCGCACGTTCTTTTTTTTCTTAAATGAATTTTAGCATGGTTTTGTACCGTCACAAAATGTCATTTTTTCGCTTAGACATTTAACAATGGTCATGACCACCACTAAATGTCTTGAGAGCTGTTATCATCGCAAAATTTTACTTTTGCAAATCAAACTGACCTTTGAAAAAGTTTTTGAAAATAACTCGCCTCCGTTTTAAAATGCGGGAAAATTCCGTAGAATGGGACTCGCCTGTCGGTACGAGGTTCAACCGTTCATGCCGCCTTTAACAGGGGTAATTGAACCAAGGATCAATCTTACGCTCTACTCTATTCAACTTGTCTAAATCATATTCTAATTTCTAAATGCACATAGAATCAGGCATGTGCTATAAATTTTCAGAAAATGCACATTTTGAAAACATGATGTTTGCTTTGAATGATTGAAATATTTAGAATAGGTATCACATGGAAAATCGTGAATTGGGATTTGAAATATACTTCTGAGAGAAATAAAAATCGATTTTGAGGAATCCTTGACATTTGGTGAAAATCGATTCTGAGATACTTGGTTTCTCTGAATTCAAACTTTGAAATTGAAATTCTAACTTAGGGAATTTGAATTTGAAACTTGGGAAATATTTGAAATATCATTGGCAAATCCATATTCTTTTGAATAAGACTTAGAAAAAATTTTGATTTCTCTAACTTCAAACTTTGAAATTGACTACATAACTTTGGAAAATTGAGTTTATGGACTTGAGAAACACTTGAAATATTCTTTGAAATTCAATGCTTTTGGGAAAATCGATTTTGCTATAAGACTTAGGAGATTTTGAGAAAATGAACTTCTTTGAATTGATATTTGAATTGGAATTGACAAATGCATGAAATGAATGAATATGGATTTGAGAAATACTTTTTGTATTTTTGAGAAATGCAGTGCATTTTTTAAGTTAGCCTAAGAGTGTAGGCTGAATGTGGCTAATGTGAAGATCATAAATCTAAGTATCATTCGTATTCTGACTATGGCCATAAATACAAATTCCACCAAGTTTATAAACTTCATAGAAGCTAGTGCATGTGCCATTCGTGTAGACCATAGTGAGTTTGAATATGCATGATTCATCATCCATCACACATTAACATTATTTAAAAAAATAAACTATATGCAATGCTGCCTAAGCTAAGAAGGAAATGTAAATTCTTATTCCAAAGTTTAATTACAAGTTACATCACTATTGAAATTTAAATACATGAAAAATAAAGTCTTCAATGTACCTGCAAAACTAGAAAACTTGGTTAGTAATGATATGTTGGCTTTTCTAGATTTATCTAGCAATATCTAGAAATTACTGGATTTTGCTAGATATAAGCCTTTTCCTTGATTCCCTTAAATCAAAATTGATAAAGTATGAAATCAAATTGAACAAATAAGGAAGATAAGATATGAAATTTCGAAATTGGGGTCAAAATGACCAAGATACCCCTAATAACAAAACTATGGCCTTGAAATTAGGGTTTTTAGAAAGATATTTTGAAAAAATGCAAGTTTTGAAATTTGAATGGAATAAACTCAAACCAAATATGCTATGACATGATTAAAAATATGAAATTAGGGTTAGGGATTTCGAAATTTAGGTCAAATGACCAAATTGCCCCCGATAGCAAGACTATGTCCTTGAAATCAGGGTTTTTAGAAATAGATTTTTGGTAAAAATTTGGGTTTTATGACCTAAATGAAATCAAATAGCTACAAAATTAAACCTAAAGTATCCTAAGATGCTTATGAACATAATAAAACCCTAAAATTATATGCTTATGCACGAAAATCCAATAATATCACAAATTTTGTGATTTTTGCAGTGTTTTTAGATCTTTCAAGAACCTGGTTTTGCAATTTGCTTAATTCAGCCATCAAATGGATTCCAAAATCTATAAAAATTGGTACCTGCACTTGTTATAACCCTAATGTCGAATTGGAATTATAAAAATAATTTTTTGACATTAAATTAATCCGAAAATTGCATTAAACCCTAAAAATATGCTATTTTTGACCTAATTCACCAACCAGTCTCAGTCCAAGACCTGAACCAGGGGTCAAATATCCATGAAAATTTATGAAATTTTACAGAGACTAACTAAGAAGAAAAACATAGACTTTTCAATTTACAGATCGGAAAAAGCATCTCCGGTTAGGGAGAAACCCTTCCGGCAATCTGAGCTAAAATATATCACTTTTAACAGGGATTAAAACGGCTACTTCAGATTGAAAATACAGACATAAATAGCAATCTTAAACAAAAATCTCTGAAATTTTAGTGGTGAATAGTAGACAGAAAAATAACAATACTCACTTTTTACAGATCATGAATTGGATCTTTGGTTTGGGATTTATGACTAACACAAGTCTGATTAGGGTTTTGGTAAACCCTAACGAGTTTTAAATTTAAAAACAGATTCTCTGAAAGGGAAAAAATACTAAACAGTGATCAAAAAATCCGAAAATTTCACAGCAGACAGATCTACTCAATGTGAATCCATAGCAATTTACAGATCTAAAATCGAATATAAGATGAGAGAAATATCATCACAGCAAGTTACCTTCTTGATTTTAACCACGATTTTAAAAACCCGATTTGATGTCTGATTTTTTTGACAGAGTTCCCGAGATCCAAAACCTCTGATTTTTCTACAGTAACTCAATAACTCATGCATGCATCACATATAAAAAAATCAAAAATAAACAATGAGTACTTTAATCTGAAATAACATTATCTTTACTGTTCTAAACCTAAAACACACAGAAATTTAAGAAACTTGAAAAACCATGCATTAACTAATGTAAATCAATAAAATAAACCATAAAACAGTAAATAAAAATTATTTCTATGCTATAGAACGTAAAACAAATATGAATAAACCATGAAAATAAAATAAAAATAGGGAATCAATGGCTGGAATTTGATATCACCTTTAAAACATAGATTTAACCCATTAAAAGGGGTAAATCATATATTTTATTGGTTAATAATGTAAATAATCATATTAAAATCAATTCTAATGGATTAAAATCCCTGTAAATCATCCAAAACAGGGTTAGATCACCTTCTTGGATCGTTCTTGCTGATTCTTGATGGTTCTTGAGGTGAAACCATGGTTGGATCTTCATAAGGAGGGGTGTCCAAGCCTAGATCTAGGTTTAAATCATTAAAAACACTAAATAAAATATTAAAAATTGAAGAAATTATTTACCTTGGAGTTGCAGCAATGGAGGAAGGCTGAAGAGGAGAGAGAATCTCCAAGAATCCAATAGGAGGTGGCTGGAAAAATCATCCCCCATGGGGCCCCTTTATAAAGAAAAATTTTTAGGTTAAAAAAATCAAGTTTTCTAAAATTTTTGGACTCTCTAAGGGGGGCGATTTTGGGGTGTAAAGACTATCCTACCCCTAGCCTAAATTATCCTATTTAATACCTAATTAACCCCTAGACTCTCCTAAAAAATCCCCAAATGTAATGCCACTTGGCATTTTTAACATTTGAATTTTAAAACACCTTTTAAAAACCTTTAAAAACACTAGTTTTAAAAACTAAACTTCAAAATGAGTTTTTAAAATGAATTTTGACTCTTCTAAACCCCTAACACTAACCAAGACACTGACTAACCCTAGTCTAGCCCTGACTTACTCGAATATGGCGCCACCCCGAGTGGGCCCTACTTGAGTTTTTACAAAAAGATGATTTTAAAACTTGAAATTGAAGGAGTTTTCAAAAGGATTTTCAAAAGCAATCTTAAAATTAGAATTTTTGAAATGGCATAGAGTTCTAACTGAGTTAGAATTCCTCTGGATATGGTGCCAACTGAGTGGGCCCACATCGAATTTTGAAAATTTTGAAATAAACACTGAAAATGGCTTTGAAAAGGGGTTAAAATCGATATTTGAACTTCAAGATTTCTGAAAACAGGGTCTCAAGCGAACTGGAACTCCGAGTTAGAGTCCTGAACTCTTGGGACTCTGAGATTTTAAATTTTAGAATTCAAAATGTAAAATTTTTTGAAAGATTTTATCAAGAAATGATGAAATAAGTCAGAAAACACAGTCAGGGTTAGACTCCTAACTCGACCGAACTCTAAAATGGAGTCCTGAACTAACTGAACTCTGTAAAATGACCTAAATTTCGAAAACAAACAGAAAAGATTGAAAATGGAAGTAAAACAGACTTCAAAATAGACTCCTGACCGGATTAGGACTCTGAGACAGAGTCCTGATCGTACTGAAACTTTCAAAAATCTGAGAAATTTGATGAATAGAGGAATTCAGAAGCGACACCACCTCAATGGGTCTCATCTGTGAATTGAAATCGATTAAAATTTGAATTTGAAATGAATCCAGATTGTTTCCTTGAGAAAATATTTCGAAATATAAAGTCCTGGGGTTGAAAACTGACAGGGTATTGAATAAAAACCCAGGTTTTGAAATTGATTTTGAAATAAAAGCTTTAAAATTCAAATCTGGATTGAATGTTTTGAAAGCTGGAGTGCTGGATCTCAAAAATGAGATGCAATGTCATGCAATGCTATGCGATGTAATGAAATGGTATGTCGAATTCATGCAATGACACATGAAATGTAAGTACTGGGTGAGGGTGAAAATTTGGGGTGTTTACAAGAGCGCAAAAAAAAAGATGAACCATCACCGTTTGATTGTGTGCGATTAACAACAACAGTTGGTCCAACCCATCTTCAAACACTTTGTGTATTTGAAGATACAGGTTACTATATATATATATTGTGAGAGAGAGAGAATCACTAGAATATGAGAACTATTCCGTGAAATATGATTTTTATAGTTTTTTTGTTTTTTTCTATTGAATCTAACTGTACAGATGTGATATGCATGGTTTTATAAGAACCCGCTCTTGAATTGTCCAATTTTGATGCATAAACAAGATTTTTTAAGGATTTAAAATCAATGGCTCATAATCTTCATAAATATTCAAGCATTAAAAAATCATATTTTTTCATTGAAAATACATGATAGAATGGTTGATTCCTAGCAAATTCACCATGCCAAACACATGGTTGGATTTGCTAAAAAAATATTGAAAATGCCCATATTTTTAATTCTCATATTCTAGTGAATATATATATATATAGTCACTAGAATATGAGTATTGAAAATATGAGAACTAATTGTGATTTTCATGGATTATTTGTCCTTTTCTCTTGAATCTAACTGTACGGATGTGATCTACAGGATTGGTTTTATGAAAACCCACTCTTGAATCTATCATTCTATTTTGTTGCATAAACCAGATTTTTTAAGGCTTTAAAATCAATGGCTCATAATTTTCACAAATATTCAAGCATTCAAAATTTATTTTTTTCATAGAAAATACATGATCCTGTTGATTCTTTGCAAATTCACCATGAAAAGCACATCCACATGGTTGGATTTGCAAAAAAAGTGTGAAAATGCCATATTTTTAGTTCTCATATTCTAGTATATATATATATATATATATATATATATATAGAGAGAGAGAGAGAGAGAGAGAGAGAGAGAGAGAGTCACTTTTGAAAATGGAGAGCAAGTCCCTGAAAAGCTTAGCAGCTTTTGAAAAATGGACAGAATTTTTTTATTCAACTTTTTTTTAGGTTTCTAAACTCCATAACATAAAAAGCGGACATCGACGTTTCGTCGAGCACGCTGGCCCCACATCCGAACTCAATAGTGGGCCGCTCAGTGGGTGAGGCCTAAGGTTATCGGATCCAGAGTCGGTTTTGGAATTGGATGAACAGAGCCATGTTGAATCCGAAAGAAGTGCATCTATGCAGGATTGGTGGTGCCAAGATGAGGATGGCATCCGACCCGTTTACATGGCAGTCATTTAAATGCAAATATTAGGGATGCAAACAGATCAGATTCGGGTCAGTAAAATACATAGAAAAAGCCAGATCCAAATCAGGTCGAAACTGCCAAAAATCAGAATTTTTCTACCTCGATCCGGTCCGTTTGCATCTTTAGCAAAAATCGTGCAATTAAAGGGCATCGGTTCTCAAGCCATTAAAGCGGATCCTACACTAGTTTAAACCCTAATCAAGACTGTACTAAACCAGAGGTGATCAGATAGGATTTGGTTATTCACAATTTTGAATCTACCAAATCCAAACCAGCATAAGGGAGTGGAGTTTGCCTTGTTGAAGCTTCGCTTGCTTTATTTAATATGAGCTCAAGCCCGAGCTAGTGCTAAGAAATATTATGATCCATTGGTTATGTTGATCATGTAACACAAACTTGAAATGAGGAGAAAGGATTTGGGTGGGTCCACAACTTTTACACTGTTGGAGCACGTAAGGCAGGGTGGTTGTGTAGGGTCTATTTCACGAGGGTTCTTCTTCATAAAAAAAAAAAGATATATATTTTTTTTTATGAGAAAGAACCCTGGCCAAAGTAAGAAAAACCCCGGGTAGAGCCCCATGACCACCTTACCTTACTTGACCTACATCTAAAAGCTACAGACATACTCTTGTGCCAGTGGAGTTTGATCCGGTACCTTCACAACCACCCAATTGGCCACGCAAGCGGACCGCGGTGGTGGTTGCAGTCCCTAGTGTTGGCACATGGATGTGGTTATCAAGTAGACCCACTACAAGCCCAAGTGAGGAGCAACTTATCAAGCTTGCATCATACTAAACATACGAATTAATATTTCCTCTTAAAAGTAGGACCAGCTAGATCGTACTGAGCGGCACTTAGCTTACCTACAAGTAGGCCTGGTAAACCAGACCGAGCTCTACTTCATGGCAAGTGAGCTGAGTTTGAGCTAGCTCGTTTGTATATTTTTTAAAATTGAAAACAATAAAAATTGAACTCTAAATCTGCCGAGTGAGTCTTAAACTGAGCAAGCTAAACACTTCAACAATCCGCACTCTATGCCATAATATATATATATATATATATATATATATATATATATATATATATATATATATATATATATATATATATATATATATATACCATAATCACAAATGTTGTCCATTTTTTAAAATATCCCTATTTTATCATGAGATTTTAAAAAATCAATATAATCTTGAGGAAAAAAATGATATTTTTTAAATAGCGCCTATTTTAGAATATTATGTTTTTATGATCACAATATTATTACAATGTTATAACGCCATTGGTGAGAATATTGATATTTTTATATATTTTAATGCTTTTCTTGCACTTTCTATATTCTTATATCTTTTAAAAATCTAAATATACCGATACATTTATGAGATTTTAGAGATTTTTCTTTTAAAACTTATCACAAGATTTTCCTTTGTCAAAAAAGAAAATCATTAAGACTAAATTTGTGACTATGATATATACTTCTTAACAAGGTTATACGAATCGAGCCTAGAAGAGCACTCATTGTTCATGTTCCAGCTTATTTCACAAGTTTGATCGAGCTCTATACTCAGTCGGCACAAGCAGAGCGGAGAGCAGCTCGTTTTTTATTCATACAAAACTAAAGCACTTAACAAAAAACCACCTAACTCATAAAGACTGCTTGCCATTTCTGTTCTTACGCACCCACCCGATGATGGTGGGCCTCAGAAGGTGTTGACCCCTTCATCCCAGGTTCGATTCTTACCAAATATGGGAGTGCCTTTAACTAGTAAGCTCAGTAAGGGTTTGGGTGTCAGTGACTCCATTGGGAGGTTTTACTCTTTGGGGGGGTGGAGGGGCAAGCTCATTAAGTCACTTGGTTCTCGTCTAGGTTCCTTGTCATAAAAAAAAAAAACTCCTGTTCTTACATTTGCTTTGTGGCTTTTATAATGCATAGGGCTGGTGACTTGGCTTGTCACGAACTCGTTCATGATTGGTTTGTATAGTTGGTGAGCTGAGCTATGAGCAACTCGTTTAGGGCGATAGTGCTCGTGTGTATATATATATATATATTTTTTTTTGTGTAATATATAAAAGAAAAAATACATACAATGTATATGTAAAAGGATGAATGAAAAATATATACATAAAATATGAACTATTAAGTGTAATTTATAAAAAGTTATATATATTTTTATGTATAATATATAAAAAATATATAATATGTATAAATAATATAAAATGTTTTTACATGAGCCAGCTCTAAACACAAACACGAGCCAAGCCACTAGTAATCGAGCCAATCCGGAACATGCCCTGTTGGGTTCGTTCGGCTCATTTACCAGCCCTAATAATGCATGTTTCAAAAGAGACGAATCGTTCTAAAATCAGTCAGCTAATTGACACTTAAAAATGAGGGCACCCGGGTTGAACGTAATAACCCAAAATGTTGGACGGCTTTCAGAAATAGCTGATAAATTAGGAGGTTTTTTAAATCAAGATATAAAACAAATTAGAGGAGAAGAAGAAGAAGATGGGGAGATATGGGAGGAACAGTAATTAACCATGGTTAGAGATCTAAACCCGAGAGGGTTAAGAGCTAAACCCGGCGGAAGGATGCTGTCGGCTACTAAAAACCCGCCCCCACCCCCACTCCACTCTTCTCCCTCCCTGGTCCTTCACACACCCCGCCCTCCTCCCTCATTCCGCCGTTTTCCGGCCACCCACTACCATAGTCCTGCCCCCCAAAACTACGACGAATCTTCGGAGCTGTGTACCGTATCTCGTTGGAAACACCCGTCTGGCACCGCGGGAGATATCTTCCCGACGAAACCCTCCGGTCGCGTGTTTCCCCAGGAGAACGGCCGGAAATTTAGCCCGATCGGTTTTCTCCTAAAGTTTGCCTTTCTCTCCGGCCTCGAATTCCCTCTCTTCCGGCGAAAATGCGACCGAGCCCTTGCGATTAACGGTGGGAGAGACGCCGCCGCGAAGTCCGTACGATGAAGGCCCCGACTAGCGTCGCAGTTGAAGGTGTGTATGTGTGTGTGTGTGAGAGAGAGAGAGACTCTTTTCAGATTGCTTTTCCCTTTGTTCTCCCGTCGCCGGAGATGCAGCGCCGGCCGGAAACCGGCAATCCGGTGGGCGGCGCCACCGGCGATCGGGCGAACGGGATGCTGACACGTGTCTTCTTGCGAGCAGGGGAGCGGAAGGGCATCAACCCTGAGCTATGGCACGCGTGCGCCGGCCGCCTCGTGTCGCTGCCGCCGGCAGGCAGCCTCGTCGTCTACTTTCCCCAGGGCCACAGCGAGCAGGTGAGAGAGAAAACTTGAATTTACGCAAACGCCCCTCTCTTTCTTCCTTAATGGCCTCCACGTCCCTCCCTCCTCTCCCTCACCTCCATTGGCCGTCGTCTCTTGCCGCTGTTAATCACTCTCTGTTTAGTCGCTAATTGTTCCGTTTTACTTCCTTTTAATCGTAATTAGCGATTCTGGGATTGGTCTTTTGGCATTAATCAAGTGGGGTTAATTTTTAGAAATGGTAATTGACGAAGTCTCGGATGGGTTTTTGGGCATTATTTTTTTTGTACGGCTGAATGTTGATTAAGAAAACGATTTGGGAAGTAATGCTCGCTGGCTTTCGGTCATGGAGAATGATCTTAATGGTCCCATCTTTTCCTGTAAAGACTAATTTGTTCCTGAGACGATTTACGACGGTCTTAAGTATAAAAAGTTGTATCTGTCATTTGTTGCGGAAATTCTGTTTTAACAGTGAAAAATAGTCCACAAAATCTCCTTCGGGCAAATCTCGGTGAGGACGAGGAAATATCCTGATAAATTCAAAAGCTTGTTTTTTGGGAAAATGTCGAAAAAATATCTATCAAACTAAATGTGAAAAATATATTAATACATTAAAAAGAGACTTTTTTACTCGCATTAATGTCGTGATAGAACGTGATATTTTCAAAAAAATAGGCGTTATTTTTTGAAATATCCCTTTCCCGTGATTTATATAGGCATTTGAACATATCTTGATGTTTGATGTGTGCTCAAGGATTCTAAATTTTCCCAGTTGACGAAATTGCCCCTGGCGTAGTTTTTGTGGGGGATGGCTGTTTGTGGAAGTTTCTCGATTGATGTTTACCCTTTTCGGGGAAAAAAATCTTGTGGCCACTCCTGGTTAGTTCGTTACGCGCTTCTTGGACCACGGTGGTCTCCTTTGGTCAAGGAAAGGGACGCCCCAGGAAGAAGACGAAAGTTGGCCATGTCCTTTCTATAAATGACCAAAGTGTCCCCTGTCCCCAGCTTCATCACCATTTGGTGGTGTTGGAGCGTTGGTGGTGATTTAGTTTAAGGTGTCCATGGGAATAATGTCTGAATCATATCATATGTTACAAACTATGTCACAAAGCTAAGGGTACCACCGGACAGATGATGCCCATATATGATGTGCAAATTCCAATCTTTTTGAAGGACACAGATTTTTTTTAAATTTTTAGTTAATAAAAATTATTTTTGATATTTTAATGCATAAAAATGCATTTTTAGTAAAATATTATCTTAAGCACTTAAAATATAAAAAATGCTAAAATAATATCCGTACGTGTCAGTGTCTGTGTCTGGTCGTGTCACTAGGGATATGACACTAAAACAACATGACCCTGTGACATAGGTTGCCAAAACACTTTTGAACAGTTAGTTAGGGTATGCAACATGCAAAAAGGAGATTTAGTGTTTGAATCTCATTGTTTCCACATCGATAAACCCAATGTGTTTTTTAGGAAGAATGAACAATTAAGACCATGTATTCACTGGGGATATGACACTAAAACATGACCCTGTGATATAGGTTGCCAAAACACTTTTGAACAGTTAGGGTATGTAACATGCAAAAAGGAGATTTAGTGTTTGAATCTCATTGTTCCCACATCGATAAACCCAATGTGTCTTTTAAGAAGAATGAACAATTAAGACCATGTATCCCATTGTTTTTGTAGATTCAACTCTTAAGTTCATGAGATATCCTTTTTGTAATTTTCAGGTTGCAGCTTCTATGCACAAAGGCAGCGAGGCCCAAATACCAAACTATCCGAACCTGCCATCAAAGTTGATTTGCCTGCTGCACAATGTGACACTGCATGTATGGCGTTGTGTTTAATTATGTGCATTGCATTTAAATTGTTTCCTGTCTTCTTTTCAGACTTATGGTCTCAAAATGTTGGTTAATTTCTAATGGAATTGGTTTCAGAACGTGTTCTAAAAAATTGCCCTTCTATTGTTGTGCTGTTTTTTTTACCAGGCTGATGCAGAGACGGATGAAGTTTACGCGCAGATGACTCTGCAGCCTGTCAATACAGTGAGTACATGCAAGTATACTGGTTTTGCATGCAGCGATAACAAGTGGTTGATGTTGTTTGCCTTGGCCACTCGTTTGATGAATTCAACACATGTTACCTACGTAGTAT
The DNA here is from genome assembly GCF_984573655.1 of Nuphar pumila. Classification (NCBI taxonomy): domain Eukaryota; kingdom Viridiplantae; phylum Streptophyta; class Magnoliopsida; order Nymphaeales; family Nymphaeaceae; genus Nuphar; species Nuphar pumila. The sequence goes on along the minus strand of NC_143263.1, from coordinate 46,896,099 downwards.
TCCTGTTACTAGAAATGTGCTTGTGCTCTGCACCAAGCAAACAAAGGAGAGAGAGAGAGAGAGAGAGAGAGAGAGAGAGAGAGAGAGAGAGAGAGAGAGATTTTTATAAGGAGTGAATCAATCTTATATGGTAATTCAAGAGTTTAAAAAATTACAAGATGCCATGTAGAGTAAGACTTGTTTTTTTTGAGAACTATATAAAGAAGGGCAAACAATTTTGTAATGACAGTGTCAAACAACATGGCAAGGAAGTCGATTTTAAAAAAGTAATGAAGCATCTGATTTTTGACACCTACTACACTTCTGCTTTTATAATATTTAGGATATGACATGTTATATCATTGTGCTGCCGCATGAATGCCATAAATGACTTGTAATCTGATTAGCAAGATATGTTGACTATTAGGCATATGTGCTTGTAGGGATGCACAAGAGCCTAGTTCAAGCCGAGCTTAGGCTGACTCGGCTCAGTTTGAATAAAAAAATAGCTGTTCAAGCTCAGCTCGAGCCCGAGCCGAGCTTGAACAGCTTTTGTCCAAACTAGGCTCGAGTCAAACTCGAACTTGGCTTGGCTTGGCTCGGCTCGAGCCGAGCATTTTTTATTTTAAAAAAATTGAACTGTTGTGAAAACAGTGGGTTTTGAACAATTGAACTACCCAACTTCTCTGTACAAGGCTAACACCTTACCCGTCTAAGCAAGACCACTTGATATGTTAAATTTGCAAACATAAATTGTACATATACTATAAAGTCTATACTCTGTGCATTATTTAACAACACAAACTGAGATTAATTGGGCTAATCGAGCTCAACCGAACTTGATTGCCTGATCAAGCTCGGATCGTTTATGTGTATTGAGTTTGAGTTTGTGCTCAAGCTCGACTCGTTTATCTACCCGAACGAGTTCGAGCTGAGCTTAAACGAGTCGAGCTCGAGCTAGCTCGGCTCGTTGTGCATCCCTATGTGCTTGTCTATCGTACACAATATTTTTTTGTCTACATGGTATATCCATATAACTGTTGATCATGCTTAACACCTTAACCAACTGTTGCTTTAGCGTCATTAACCCAATATTTAAAAGTAGACAGGTCAACCAATGACTAGACGAAGTTAACACACACACACATCATGTTGATCACATCTATATGGTCAGATTTAAGAAAAATACAAAAGAACCTATGAAAATCCCAGTTCTCATTATTTCTAAATGCGCTCAAAGGTAGCATTTCCCATTGATATAAGAACTTCTGTACCAGAAACAATGGTGTCTCCAATTATAGCTCATTTGGAATGTAAAATATGTGTCTTCTCATCATCCCATAGTGTATGAGACAAATGTATGCATTTTGATTAGGGTCATATATATATATATATATATATATATATGTATATTGGCTACCCTCGTGGGTTCCAAACCACCTAGTTGAAACTCATAGGGGATGTTGCCATCTCATCATTGTCTCACAATGAACTGATACTCATCTACTTCATGCACAATATTTCATGTTTTTCATTTTTATATGTTATGTCAAGAAATTTAGAGCTTCCTTCTTCATGTGCTCACCCTGATGTTTGTTGCTTTGTCCTTTTCTATCTAGTATGACAAGGAGGCACTGTTGGCATCTGATTTGGCATTCAGGCAAAATAAACCACAACCAGAGTTCTTCTGTAAGACTTTGACAGCAAGTGATACAAGCACTCATGGTGGTTTTTCTGTTCCACGTCGTGCAGCAGAGAAGATCTTTCCTCCTCTAGTAAGTGCATTTTAGGCCAACAATTTATTGATTAGTTGATTAATGTACTTTTCTATGGTTAATACATTTTCTAGCTTACTTAATGTATATTTTTCTTATGCACTAGGATTACACAATGCAACCACCTGCTCAAGAGCTGGTGGCCAGAGATTTACATGGCAATGCATGGACGTTTCGCCACATCTATAGGGGTAATCTTCGTTTTTTGTTCTTCCAACAATTTTCTATTGCAATGATCTGACTTGAATATTTAGGATTTTTGTTGTAGCCAGTCCACAATGATGTGATGCAACCTAGTGCTGACTTCAATTATTGATCAAACTCTAGGAAAATTGGAGCAGATTGATTGACTCATCAGATTAGCCCTTAAACCTTAGCGATCAAGTTGTCTAGTTTATGTTTCATCATTAACCTGTATCTTTGAGAATTTAATTGTAGTTTCCTACCATGATGCAAAACTAAGATTTTTTTTTGGTTTGCTACAGGTCAACCAAAACGGCATCTTTTAACATCAGGTTGGAGTTTGTTTGTGAGTGGCAAGAGACTCTTTGCTGGTGACTCTGTTCTGTTTTTGTGGTATGATACACCCACTAACTGAATGAACTGTGCTAAAAATACTTGGCCATATCTATCCTAATGTATTGTTGAAAGCATGCACTCTATCTTATTATTAGAAAAGGGTAAGTAGAATAATTTGAATGGCACTAATATGTCAGAGACAATTATTAGGAGAATAATTGGCAGACTATTGTGTAATACTTTCTGGATATATCTCTCTGATCTTGATTCGCACTTGACCCATTCTTTTTCCTTTTTTCAGCCTTCCAAGTTTTGTTACAGAATACCAATCAGAGACTGTTCCAATATGTTGATTCCCAAAACCCTTGTCATATAAATGACTGAATTAGACTTCTAACATCTCTGGATTATAATTCTAGATATTTAGTTCTATGTATGCCTTTACCTCATCCCTATACAACAACAACAACAACAACTACGCCTTCATCCCAAAACAATTGGGGTCGGCGATATGAACCAAAAAAGAAAATCATTTTGGGTCTTCCACATGAATCCTTCTCCTCCAATCATTTCTATCCAATGCCATGTCCTCGGTGAGGTTCAAAGCATTCATATCATTTCCTATCATCTCCATCCAAGTCTTCTTAGGCCTACCCCAACCTCTTTTAACTAATATATTTTCCCATTTCTCCATCCTTCTAACTGGAGCATCATTAGGCCTTCGCCGAATATGTCTAAACCACCGCAAACGATTTTCTCTCATCTTATTTTCAATGGATGCAACACCTACCTTCTTACGTATCTCCTCGTTTTGAATCTTATCTTTTATTGTATTTTCACACATCCATCTAAGCATACGCATCTCAGTTACACTCATTTTTTGAATATGATGTCTCTTGGCAGCCCAACATTCTGTACCATATAGTAAAGCATGCCTAATTGTCGTCCTATAAAACTTTCCCTTCAACCGCAATGGCATTCTACGATCGCACAACACTCCAGTTGCACTTTTTCATTTCATCCACCCAACCTTTATCCTATGATTTACATCTCCATCAATTTCTCCATACTTTTGAATGATAGATCCCAAATATTTGAAACAGTCATCCACCGGTATTTCTTGCTCACCAAGCTTCACTACACTCCCATCACTACTTCGTTGCTTACTAAATCGACATTTCATATATTTTGTCTTACTTTTATTCAACTTAAAACCTCTTGCTTCCAATGTCTATCTCCATAATTCTAACTTAGCATTAACCCCAGCTCTAGACTCATCAATCAAAACAATATCATCAGCAAACAACATGCACCACGGCATATTTTCTTGAATTGATCTCGTAAGCTCATCCATTACTATAGCAAATAGGAAAGGGCTTAATGCAGATCCTTGGTGTAACCCAACCATTATAGGAAAATTGGTTGTCACCCCTCCACAAGTGCGGGTATTGGTTATTATTCCTTCGTACATATCTTTAATTATACTAATGTACTTGAGAGAAATACCTTTCTTCATCATTGTCCACCAGAGAAGGTACTCTATCGTATGCCTTATCCAAATCAATAAAAACCATATGCAAATCTTTGTTCCTCTCTCTATATCTCTCAATAAGTTGTCTAAGAAGATGTATAACTTTCATAGTTGATCTTTCAGGCATAAAACCAAATTGATTCTCCGATATCATGACAACCTTCCTCAACCTATACTCAATCACCCTCTTTCAAAGTTTCATAGTATGACTCATGAGTTTTATACCACGATAGTTTGTGTAATCTTGTATATCACCCTTATTCTTATATAGAGGCACCAAAGTACTCTTTCTCCACTCATTAGGCATCTTATTTGTCCGCCAAATCTTATTAAAAAAATTTGTCAACTATTCTAAACCTTTCTCACCCAAGCATTTTCAAGCCTCGATAGGTATACCATCTGGGCCAACTGCCTTTCTTAATTTCATTTTCTTCAAAGCCTCTGCAATTTTTTTCTTTTGAATCTTGCACATGAAGTCACTATTCATCTCATGAAAAGGAATGGAGAAGTCTCCAAGATCCTGAGCATGACTTTCATTAAATAGCTTATCAAAATAATCTTTTCATCTCTCCTTAATCTCCTCATCTTTGACTAAAACCCTTTGCGTTTCATCTTTGATACATCTAACCATACCCAGATCTCTCGATTTCCTATCTCTCATCTTTGCAAGCCTATAAATATCCTTCTCGCCCTCTTTGATATCCAACTTGTCATAAACCTCCTGATATACCTTATCCCTCGCGTTTCGAACTACTTTTTTAGCTTCCTTCTTTGCTATCATATACTTCTCTAAATTCTCATTATCACGACTCTTACTTAGATTTCTATAACACTCTCTTTTAACCTTAATAGCTAATTTGACATCCTCGTTCCACCATGATGTATCCTTACCTAGCGGTGCACCACCTTTAGACTCACCCAATACCTCCTTAGCCACATTTTTCATGCCACCCGCTATCTTATTCTACATTGATTTTGAATCCTCCTCGAGACACCAATCAACTTCCTTAACTATCTGCTCTACAAACATTCCTTGTTTAGCTCCTTTCAGCGCCTACCACTTAATTCTAGGATCTATCCTATGTCTATCCCTTTTGCGGCATTTTCTAATTCTAAGATCTAAAATTAAGATTCTATGTTGTGTAGCTACACTTTCTCCCGGTATAACCTTACAATCGATGCAGCAACCCCTCTCTCTCTTTCTAAGTAGGAAAAAATCTATCTGACTCGTATTAACCCTACTTTTAAATGTTACTAGATGAGACTCCCTCTTTCTAAACCAAGTGTTTGCTAAGATCATATCATAGGACAAACCAAAATCTAAAATCCTTTCTCCACTTTCGTTTCTTTGTCATATACCATAGCCTCCATGGATACTCTCGAATCCATCCCTACTAATGCCTACATGTCCATTAAGGTCACCGCCGATGAAAAACTTTTCTCCATAAGATATCTCTTGTACTACTCCATCTAAATCTTTCCAAAATTAACGCTTAATGGAATCATCTAAACCTACTTGAAGTGCATAAACATTAATAATATTAATAATATCTGTACCTAATACTAATTTAATAAGTAAAATCCTATCACCCTTCCTACGGACCTCAACTACATTATCTATAAACTCACGACTAATAACAATCCCTACTCCATTCCTATTCCTATTTATTTCTTTATACCAAATCTTATATCCCCAAGGTTCTATCACTTTTGCTTTCTTACCTACCCATTTGGTCTCTTGTAGACATAAATATCCATCTTTCTCCTACACATAACATCTACTAACTCTACCAACTTACCAGTTAAAGACCCTATGTTCCAAGTGGCTAACCTAATTTTATGGTCTTGAACTATCTTCTTTACCCCCACCCATCCAACAAAGTAAGGGAACCCTTGCCTATTTGACACCACACCCGGGCGTCGGTGTGACGCGTTGCTTCTGGGCGACGACCTAGCAACCCTTGCCCATTTATCACTGCCTCCGGGCCTATAGAGTACAGCGCGTCGCTTAGTAGGGAACACTCCAACGAAATTCTCATATTGGTTCATATTCATAGGGTGTGACTAAGTTTTTATGTTGACTGTCACTGGCCTACTGCAACCCTCCTCCTTTACCTCATCCCTATATTCCTAGAAATAAGGGAAACATTAATTTTCATTCAGCCTTCCAAAACAGCTTTGCTGGAGATCATATAAAACATAGACTTCAACCAACCATTTGTGATGTATTGGACTTTGTTGCACCAGTCTCTTAACTGTTGCAAGTTTGCAGCTAGCATCTGCTCATGAAACTATTTAGTTGCGCCTTGATTGACTGAAATCAAAGCCTTTTTCAACTCCATAAAAAGTTGATGTTTCATCATCTTGATACCAATTCTTTGGGCTTTCATAATTATTGCAATAAAAACTTCACTTTTGTGGTTGTGAGCAGGGATGTGAAGTCACAGCTTCTCTTGGGAATAAGGAGGGCGAACAGGCAAGCCACTAATATATCTTCATCAGTTTTGTCGAGTGACAGCATGCATATTGGAATTCTTGCTGCAGCAGCTCATGCTGCTGCAAATAGTAGCCCCTTCACCGTCTTTTTCAATCCAAGGTCAGTTGAAATAAATGCTTTATCAAAATTCCATTTTTTCTGTGGATGGATGTATCAGAAGGTCTAGATAGCATGCATACTTTTGTTATCATTGCTAGCCAAAAGAGATCTTGTAACATTTTGTCCTGCAATTAACCCAATTGAAGTGGTTGCATGTCAAGAGAAATATAGACGTGAACTTCAACACTACTCACTTTTTGATATGTATGCCCGTCTATTGTGATTTTATTTCTTTATCTTTTCCAAATGGTTGCAGTTTTGTTAAATGCTGTTTTCATGAGTTTAAATATGCATCTATCTGAAGCTAGGTCCTAAACTCTTGTTTCATGCTTATAGAGCAAGCCCTTCAGAATTTGTTATTCCACTGGCCAAGTATAACAAAGCAGTCTACAGTAATCAAATATCTCTTGGAATGCGCTTCCGAATGATGTTTGAAACCGAGGATGCTGGGACTCGGAGGTACTCATGCTGTTACTCCTATACTACTGAATTATTTCACTTTTATAATATGACCTTGTAAATCACTTACGATGTTCAGGTAGAATATGATCTATGTACTTTGTTGTGCAGATATATGGGTACCATTACGGGCATCAGTGATATAGACCCTATCGGGTGGAAAAACTCGCAGTGGAGAAACTTGCAGGTTAACTCATGATAGGCGTAATTTGTTATGGACCTTTGGTATTTTTCAGTTGCTTTAATACTATTTCCAGTTATTTGACTAACATTTTATTTAATTATTCAGGTTGGCTGGGATGAGTCAGCTCCAGGTGAAAGGCGTAACCGGGTTTCAATTTGGGAAATTGAACCTGTGGCTGCTCCTTTCTTTATCTGCCCTCCATTCTTTGGATCAAAGCGTCCTAGACAACCAGGTATGCCATGAAGCCTTAACCATACTACATGTTTTGGATGTGATTCCATGAGTTACATGGGTATGAAAATGAGGTCTGTTGGGACCTCAAGTCGGGCTCTTTTATGTTTAAGGGCTAGCTGCCAATGGTCACTGACAGTTTAGGTCCAGTCTTTTGGTGGTTTTCATGGATTAGGTCCAAAATTTCCATGCATGGTTGTCATCATTACAAACAAGGTGAGGTATCCTAGTAGATCTGGAAATAGGATCTCTAACCAAAACAAGGTAGGGATGATTTTGCAGATGATGAGTTAGATATGGAGAGCCTTCTCAAGAGGACTATGCCATGGCTTAGTGATGAAATTTGCATCAAGGATTCTCAAACTCAGAGCTCTATAATCCCTGGCCTAAGCCTGGTTCAGTGGATGACCATGCAACAGAATCCCCATCTAGCAACTATGGCAGTTCAGCAGGACTACCTACCGCCATTAGCATCACCTGTATCACCTGCACTACAAGGCCTTGGAAATAACACGGATTTGTCAAGACAGTTGGGCTTGCAGTCTCAGATATTGCAACAGAATAATTTTCAATTCAATGCTTCAAGGCCGCAGCAGACACAACAGATTGATCAATTGCAGAAGCTGCCACCCACAATAGGCCAGCTTGTATCAATAGATCGTCCCCAACAGCAACAACAGCAGCAGCAGATCGATGAAATTAATCAACAACAGCAACAACCACAGCAGAAGCAGCAATGCTTAACCAACCAAACCCTCCTGCAAAATCCAATCCAATCCCAACTTTTACAGCCTCAAGTCCTTGGCTCAAATTGCCTACAGAAGCAGCAACAATTGCTTCCACAGGGCCACCAGGCAATACGTGGTCTTCTCCAAAGCCAGCAGCAACAACGAGGAGCTCAACACCAAGACAGTGCTCAAAACCAACGACAAAACGGGATCCCAGTTCAGACCAGCATTTTTCAGCAGCAGGCACCAATCCACCAGACATCCCAACAACTGCAGCAGTCTGAACAACAAATTCAATTGCAAATGTTGCAGAAAATTCAGCAGCAGCAACAACAATCCCTCCTGTCACGGTCTGCTATGACACAGACTCAGTCAACCCAGCTGCGTGAGCAGCATAGGCAGCTGCTGTTGGAAACACCAAAACAGCTATCACAGCCACAATCAATGCCTCAAAATCAAACACAACACGTGGTGCAAATGCAACAGCTGCAAGAGGTAGGAAAGAATTTACAGACAGGGGTTCAATTTTCTCAAACTCTGCAGCACTGGTCACAGCAGAAACTTCAACAGCAACCAAGCCTCGCGGCAGGCATACCTGCACTGGTCCTGCCACCAGCATCTAATTTCATCTCAACATCTGATAACAGTTTAGTGGTGAATGGAACACCATCTGTGGTCACGGACGATGTGCCATCTTGCTCTACATCACCTTCCACCAGCAGTGTTCCTTTGGTTAATCAGTCTGCCATCACCAAGAACGGGAGGAGCAATGGTTTGGTGCAGGAGATGGGCCAGTCTGTTGCTACCGTTCTGAATCATAGTGTTTTGGATGCTATGGAAAGTGGATGCAACTTCGCGAAAGTACTGCCGAAAATTGATGTCAAGCCATCAGTGCCTATCATCAAGCCCCAAAACCAAACTCCTCCACAGACATACCTAAGTTCCGGACAGATAGATTACCTAGACACATCATCGTCTGGAACTTCTGCCTGCATTTCTCAGACAGATGTGGCTCTTCAGCAAAATTTTGCACCATCTCCCTACAACCCATCATCCTTGATGTTCAGGGACACCTCCCAAGACGAAGAACTGCAGACTGATCCTCAAAACAATTTCCTGTTTGGAGTTAACATTGATAACCAATTAGGCAGCATCCCACTGACACCTGATCCATTGCTCACAAGAAGCTTGGACTCTGGAAAGGACTTCCAAAACCAGGTTTCAACAGGAAGCATCCTTAACAATTATGGTAATCCCAAGGACATTCAACCTGAATTGTCACCTTCCATAGTTTCCCAGTCATATGGTGTTCCATCAATGGCTTTTAACTCCAGAGTTTCTGTGGATTCAAGTATCAATGATAGCAACTTCCTGACCAGAGGTTCATGGATGCAACCGCAATACCAGAGAATGCGAACATTTACAAAGGTTCTCAAAGTCTAGTATCTTCTTGTTTGTTCATTCCTTGCTATGAGCTGGATAATGACTAGATGATTTCTTCTTCTTGTTAAGGTATACAAGCGTGGTGCTGTGGGCAGATCCATAGATGTTACCCGCTACAAAGGATATGAGGAGCTCCAGCGTGATCTGGCTCGCATGTTTGGAATTGAGGGCCAGCTTGAGGATCCACAAAGGATAGGATGGAAACTTGTCTATGTAGATCATGAAAATGATGTCCTACTTCTTGGTGATGATCCTTGGGAGTAAGTCTAATGCTTCTTTCAGCTACCTTTCCATGTGTTTCCACGTCTTTAACATGCTTTCAACATAAGTTAGGTTCTCTGATTCACTAAGACGAGTAGTTTGCAATCGCCAACTGGAACTAATTTGTTTGTTGTATGCGACAGAGAATTTGTGAACTGTGTTCGATGTATCAGGATACTGTCACCTACAGAAGTTCAGCAGATGAGTTTGGAAGGAGATGTGACAAATAACATCTTGCAGAATCAGGCCTGCAGTAGTTCAGATGGTGGACATGCATAGGGGGGCCAACTGTGACCAGAACTGGGTTAACCTATCATTTGACCACTGAATGTGTGGTGGCCAAATTTGTAAAATATGGACCAAAAGAAATCCTTCAGTACACGTAAACTAGGGGCACCTGCAAGCATAAAGAGCATGGTATCTGGCTCTTGCAGCTTCTAAATTCTCTTTCCACCATTATATATGGATGGCAGTTTATCATTTTCTAGGAGCACCACTACTAGATTAATTACACTACGCTTCAATTTGGTACCCCTCAATTGTGCCAAGCCACTGAAGCCATTATGGATCCTTCATTTCCAGATTGAAGCCAGATTCGGTAGCTGAATTTCAGTCTGTTAAGATATGATGCTTGTAAGATTATCCCTTTTCCCTCACCTGAATTTTTTTGCTCCTCTTAAGGAAAAATCCCTTTTCAGAAACTTGTGCTGAAAGGGTTCCTAATGTAAAAAAGCAATTTAGGTTATTTTTTTTTTCCTTGTGTTTGTGTAAACAGCTCTAGATCAAGATAATACTTTTCAGAATGATCGTGAGGGATGCTGGAGAGATAGACCACAAATAATCTTTCTTTCAATGGTGAAGGCTTTCTTTCAATGATTGGCATGCAAACCATGAAAAATGCTCTTAGTACTTTTTGGATGACACCCTAAACCAGGGTGAAAGTGTCGAACCAGGTTTTACCCAAATAACTGGTTGGTGAATCCAATTTTTGGACTTTGAATCCTTGGCACTTGAATTAGCATAATGTGTGTTGGAGAGAATCATGGATAAAAACAAAACTGGGACAACAATAAGGGTTGTACATGTACTAGTACCAAACCTTATAGGGTCCAGGTATGGTGATAAATAAGACCTGATTAAAACCTGGGTTCGGATCCAAAGGTCCGATTAATGCATGGATCTGGGTATAGTTTGTGAAATTTTATACCAGACCTGGGCCCGACTTGAGTTTCATGATAAAAAATAGTAGTTTACCAGGTATGGCCCGGGTCTAGTTCATGTAGTTCTTATCGGGTCAGTGTATGGTTTCTCTTATAGTGGGTCCAATTAGACCTGGGTCTGTACCCACATACCCAAAAATCGGGGCCAGGTCTGGTTCCACCTGGGTCCGAACCAAATCCTACCTATTTGATACCCTTAGGTAACAAGGACGTTTGTGAATTTTGCAATCCACATGGTAGTCTCTTTTTGCCAAATTTCTTCATAAGAAAGTTCATGCAGAATTGATCCCGTAACTAAAGTAGCTGTATTTAGCTCTCGACTTCTCACATCCCTGGTTTCAATTAACGTGTAGCATTGACCCAATCTTTCCCTTTTTCACCTTTTCCTATTTGAGGTATAGTACTCTACCTAGAGGTCTGGTTGTAAAATTTTCAGCTCAGGGCTCGCGTCATGTTTCTAAATGTATGCTGGAATAGTGAATTTGGTTACTAAGAATTTCTGATGTTCCTGCTTTGGCTAGAAAACTGCACAAATTTTTTTAGAGAACTGGCCATTTAGGTTTGATGAATATTGGAAGAAAGTTGGAACAGAACCATTTTTTTAGAGAACTGGCCATTTATTTGATGAATATTGGAAGAAAGTTGAACTAGGAAAACAAGGGAATCCTAGTGCCAACATGGTTGGGTTTTGCCTCAAAACTATTGTGTTAGAACATGGTTTTTCTTACCTATTACCCTACGTTTACATAAGTCAGAGGGTTTTCATTTCTTTCTAAAAGTTTGGTCTAGAACTTCACTAAGGTTTATATAGTGGAGAGTTGCCTTTATAGACCAAGCCCCATTGGAGGCTTGTCAATTGAACTTTGGACTTTAGATTTGGATTTAGCTTTAGCTTTGGACTTGGGTTTAAGGTTTTGGTTCGGCCTGAATCAGTTTAGTGTGGTTTTATCATGGTCATTCTTGAACTTTGACCATTCTTTTTTATACTTGGGACAATTTATCTCTAAGACCAAGATCGTCTCTCTTTAGTTGTTTACCAACACACTTTATAAGTTTTGACCAACCATTTTGGACCTAGACCCAGTCAACCCAAAATGTTGGATTGCATGACCCATTTAATGGTCCAATGTTCCATGATCCTCCATCTTAATTTTAAGCCATTGATTGTTGGTTGTGCCCTTATTTTTTTGATGGATTTGACAAGGTCATTTCTAACTTGTTGAATGCCCTTTTCATCCTTAGACTTACCCCAAACCATAGCCTCTCATCTACTAGGCGTTTGACCATTAAAGTCATTCATTGCTACTTGTTTTCCCTCCTTTATTGCTAGCCATTGAGCTGAGGCTTATATATACCCCAGCTCTCTTCCATTCTCTCCATGGCTCTCCCAAGTTCTCCTCTACTCTCTCTCTCTCATGAGTTCTCCTTTTCACCCTGCTCTCTCGCTTATACGAGTTCTTTCTCTCTTACTCTCCCTAGTACTATTTCTATTTCTCTTTAGTGAGTTCAAATTTTGATTTAGTCAAGGCTCTCTGTAAATCAAGCCTAGGGTCTGAACCTAAGTTGATCCTAAGATCTACCTAACCTAGTTAAGAGGTTAGTCAAGGTGATCCATGTCAAGTTGCTCAGTCTCATCTAGTGCAGGGCATACCCAACCAACTTTCACGAGTAGGCAAAAACTCGATTGTATCTTGAGAGCAGAGTTACACAAATACCCATTGCACTAAGGACTCCATCTTAAGTAGGGTAACTATCACTTTAAAGATAGTGTGTCTAACGCGTACCTTCGAGCACGCTTGGTTAAAACTCAATTGCCATACCCACTAAGGTAAAATTTTCAACAATTTTAAAGTGATATGTGACAACGGCATCATAGGGTAAAAGCGAATATTATGAGGTATGTCTTTATTTTTTTATTTAATTTGGTACATTTATATAGATGCTTAGACATATGTCTTGGTGTTTTGGGTGACCATATGCCTAATCTAATTAATAGAATAATTGAAATTATGTTAATAGTTCAAACCACTATAAAGTATATAAAAAATATGAGTGTTTTTCATGTTTAAAAGGTAGAAAATGGCTACATGCATGATCGTCTGTTTGGACCCTTTAATAGATCCAAATTTTGTTGTTTGGATCTTATCTTAGATCCAGATTCATATCTATATCCCCTTTAGGCTTTTTGATCTTGAAATTATAATTAATTTATTAATAACAATGAGAGCTTAGTTTTAAAAGTGGTGTATTCACTTGAGGTCATTATAGTTTTTGCGTTTGAAATACTGTTTTGGATCCTATCTTGGATCTGGATCTATTTTCAAATTGATTTTTTGGATCTGTTTGGGATTGTAATTCATCTAGCATGTATTTTTAGATAGGCATATAAAAAATACATTATATCATTTTATGGCCTTCGCCAGATCTTGGATTTGGTTCATTTAGCCTTTGACCTACTTCTTATAATTTTTAATATGGACCCATACCTATTGATCTTGTATGTCAGATCCAATTGTGTTTGTAATCTTTTAAAGTGTCATAAGCATGCTTCTGTGTTATATAACTGTTAAAAAAATGGATTGGACCCTATCATGACCCATTTTGATCATGATCGATGATTATTGTCTTTGGATCCAATTTAGATCCATAATTTTGTGACTTGGATATCAAGTACCTTATTATATTTAATTCATGTTTTGGGTCAAATATTCAATGGGCTATTTAGCGTGGTAGAATGTGTTAATTAGTTATCTTATGTGATGAATAAACAATTTATCTTTGGATTAAAGCAATAGTGTATTATTCTTCTAGATTCATATCCAATTCAAAAAATCTTTACTTGATATATTTGAATGGATAACCAAAATCAGGCTTGAATGATGGTCATTGATAAAAGATTTTTTTTAAATAGTAGACCTTTTGCATAATAAAATATGGACTCATGAGACCGTAGGATACATTTTTAAATAAAAATATAATATTGGCATGAAGTCCTAAGTTTATAAATCTTCATCAATATGGTTTTTGACATAATGATATTATCCATTTTATAAGGGTACAAATCTTGATGAACTTACTAAGTAATTAAGATTGACATCGATTTGCTTATAGGTGATTGCAAGTTGTTTGAGTTTGAAAAATGATTTTAAGTAAATTGGTCAAGTGCAACCCAAGATTCAAACTCAATCTTAAGATCTATAATAAACATTGGTTCATCAAAAGATAATAGATTTTTTTTGTTGTGACGAACACGTAAGTTCATTATGATTGAATGGTATCAAGGCAAGCATACTAGAGGACAACAATGATTCAAACAAAGGGTGAAACATAGATATTGGAACTAGGACCTGTTATGTATGTGTGAAACATACAATATCATAGGAGTAGCCAAGTAGTCTACCATCATGAAGCTAATTTATATGGTAAAAGGGAGTGTTTAACTTAATTTTACCTCCAAGTTATGTCTAATCCTTTAAGATGTGAATCATATACCCACAAAGACGTTGTCTGTCTACTAATTTTGATTCTTGATTTATACGGACTCAAACAAGCACCAAGAGCGTGGTATGAGAGACCACGAAGTTTTCTAGAACTATCTGGTTTTTTCATTGGTCGGGTAGACTCCACTGTATTTATTAAAAATCTAAATTTAGATATTCTTATTGTGCAAATTTATGTTGATGATATAATATTTGATTCTACTAATGATTTTTTTTTGCAAAGATTTTGTTAAAGCCATGCAAGAAGAGTTTGAAATGAGCTTGATGGGTGAATTGAACTACTTCCTTGGACTTCAAATAAAGCAAACTGAAGAAGAAATCTTCATCAACCAAGCCAAGTATACAAAAGAACTTCTTAAAAGATTTGGTACATACTCATCTAAATCAAGAAGAAATCCTATGAGCACAACTACCTCTCTTGACAAATATGAAAATGGTAAAATTGTAGATACTAAGCTCTATATAAGTATGATCAGATCTCTATTATATTTAACTACTAGTCGACCTGATATAATGTTTTGTATATGTATGTGTTCTAGATATCAAGCTAATCCGAAGGAATCACACTTAATTGTTGTAAAACAAATTCTTTGATACTTGAAAGATACTTCAGACTTTGAATTATTTTACCCGAAGTCATCTTTCTTCGATTTAGTTTCATATAGTGATGCAAATTTTGCTGGAAGCAAATCTGATCACAAGAGTACTAGTGAAACTTGTCACTTCTTATGACATTCCTTAGTCTCTTGGATTAGTAAAAAACAAAATTTGGTATCACTCTCAACAACTGAAGTAGAATACATAGTAGCTAGTTTAACATGTACACAAGTTAATGCAATGGTACGGTGTGGACTTAATACACTGATCCACGATCCAAAATCTAATGGATCCAAACGCACACGGAAGCTTGAAAGATAGAGAGTCAGGACAGAACTCTGAGACACGAGTTTTCGGGACCCGAGAATTGTACATTGACAGAAATGATTCAAATGAAAGTTGTACATGACTTGCACAAATTTCCAATGATTTAAAAAACACTAGATTCGGAGCAGGAACGTCCGTTCCACGGAGTCAGAACCGGGACTGCTAAACAAGTCCAACACAGATTGGCGATTTTCATGGATAGACTGTTCAAAGGGATTTTCAACCCCTCAAACCATAGAATTTGCAAAAACTCACAACTAACAAAACGAAGGTCAGATCCAAACCTTTCCAAAACACTTAGAATAAAAATTTTTTAAGTTTTCTACAAACATCTACGAATTTTTGAATTTATGAAATGATACGAGTTATTGTTGTAGGAAGTAAAATTCAAATATTTGACAACAGTAGAAATTGATATTTTTGAGGAACTTAGGAAATGATTCAATCAAAACTCAAAACATAAAAGATATAGATCTAGATTCTAGCTTTCCACAAAATCAACAAAATTAAAATTTCATGTAAGAAATCTTTAGATAACTAAAATATACCGAATACTACTATGAAAGTTCTGTAACAGGAATGTAACAGTGGACTTCTGTCAGCCCGACACTTTGACAGCAAATTTCAAGGGTCCAAATGAACGATTCTCGAAAAACTTTCAACTATAAAGTTATAAGAAATTGTTTTAGCTTTTCAAGAAGCTAAAGAACGTGAAAATTTGTTCAGTATTGAGTCACATATGTTTTATCAGAGACACCTCTGTTATCTTGTAACAACGTTTTGGTTTTTTTGATAGGGTTCGAGTTCATTCACACACAACAATAATTCGAAAGAACTTAAGGCCAAACAAGACAAATTATAATATAAAACATTTCTAATCATGTATTCACAACTCTCTAATGATCTAATACAACTTAGCAACGATAAATCATGAATAATCACAAAACAAATGTGAACAAGAGTGTCAAAAGAACTAGAACGAAGAACCGATGATAATATCCGGGTTGGGATCGATAATGGCTGCCGTTGGGAAGCAACCGACGCCACAAGATGAACCCAAACAGTAGGAATGGATTCCAGCAATCACAAACAAGTTTTCACAACCACCATGAGAATGACTTCTCAAAAGCTCACTCTCTACACTTACAAGGTAATACACAGTTTCACCTTCTTCTCCAAGCAATCTTCCACCAAACATCCACACTCCAGAAATCCCATCCAGCCACCAAAGAAACTCATGAATTTTTCAAAGAAGGAGCAGCCCCCCTTTGCCTTAGTCAACCTCCCCAATTAAAAGCATTGTAGCTTGGGAAGGGTCACAATAAAAAGGCCATGGGTCTTCCCAAGCCTTGCACCAAAAATGAGCGTGCGAGGCATCATTTTTTGCCAAGAGCTAATAAATATCCAACAATCCATTTTTTTGACTTTGGACTGGTCAACAAGATTTGAATGAGGTCCAAGATGGACCATACTTATGCGGCGCCAACTAGGATCCCTCATTGAATACGGATCTCAATCCAGATTCGGATCGTGCAGTTAAATGAATCCTGCACCAACACATTAGAGAAGCGAATATGCGAAAAATAAAAAACTACCCTTGGACCCCATACACCCTCTAGTACCACAAAAAAAATCCTATAGGGTACCAGAACTATCTGGATTCATAGAATCTAGCTCCTAAAAAAATAAAAAAAAGATTACATGAAACAACTATTGCCGATACATTATCCAAAAAATTCGATTCCACAATGGAATCAAAACAAAAGAAGGGGCACAACGAGCATCAACTAAATGGTAGATCCACTAGGACAAGGAACGCCCTACAAGCGTGTGGATCACCTTGGGTAGTGATACCCGGAGCAGGTCTGGAGAGTTGGATTGGGATCCAACTCTACTTCTGAATTCTGAATCTCTAGATGCTCTGCATCATCCCCCCCAGGTTGAAAAGGCTTTGTCCTCGAAGTCGGCTCCTCACCTTCAGCATCACCACGGTACTGCTCTAAGTGTTTGACGTTGAACACGTTCGAAGTTTTGAATTGAGGCGGCAACTGAACCCTGTAAGCAATAGAATTAATGATGTCAGTAACTGTACAAGGACCAATGCGCTTAGGCGCCAATTTACCATGTAATTTAGGAGGTAAACGTTCTTTAGTAAGAGTAACCCATACCAGATCTTCAAGTTCAAATAATACCTGTCGATGCTTCTTATCATAGCTTGCTTTATACTTACTGATGTTGTCTTGAAGATTCAAATGTACCTATTCATGAATATCTTGCAACAAGGAAACATGATCTTAAACAAAATTTAAAAAAGGACCAACAACAGGAATAAGAGCTAAGTCAACAGGAGAACAAGGATTAAAACCATACAAAACAGTAAAAGGGCTAAATCCAGTAGAACGATTCACAAACTTATTAAAAGAAAATTCAGCTTGTGCAATTATTTGAGATCATGATATTGGTTTATCATTAATTAAAGCTCGCAACAAATTTCCTAAAGACCAATTAACAACTTCAGTTTGACCGTCGGTCTGAGGATGATGCACAATGCTAAATTGTAGATTGGTTCCTAACTTCTTCCATAATTGTCGCCAAAACTGTCCTACAAATTTAACATCTCTATTTGAAGTGATAGTTTTCAGAATGCCATGCAATTTATAAATTTCCTTGAAAAACAAATCCGCAATATGAGATGCATCCATGGTTTTTCTACATGGAATAAATCGATCCATTTTCGTGTATCGATCGACTACCACAAAGACAGAATCAGAACCATGAGAGGTCTTAGGTAACCCTAAAACAAAATCCATGGTTATGTCTTGCCAAGGTTTCTCAGGAATAAGCAAC
This sequence comes from Nuphar pumila, assembly GCF_984573655.1. Lineage (NCBI taxonomy): Eukaryota > Viridiplantae > Streptophyta > Magnoliopsida > Nymphaeales > Nymphaeaceae > Nuphar > Nuphar pumila. The sequence continues at coordinate 46,877,902 of NC_143263.1, read as the reverse complement.
GACAAATATAACCCAACATTTGTGACATTTCCTTTTGCGATATGACACGTATGACATTTTTTCATGAATCTATTCACATCCTTTCGTATGTGAGGCCAAAAATATGTTGAAGACACTAAATGCAGTCTTGTCTTACCCAAAATGTTCCTCATTATGTATCTCAGAAATCAAACATTGTCTCAAGGAACAGTCTGGGATACAAAGCAAATTGTCTTTAAATAAAAATCCTTCAACCAGGGAGAAATTGTCATGAGGATGACTATTCACTTTATTAATAATTTTTGAGAAATAACTATCTGACTCATATAATGATACGAATTCCTCAAAACCCCAAACAGATAATTTCATGGTAGACAAGAGAATGGTTTTCCTACTTAAGGTATCAACGACAACATTATCCTTTCCTACCTTATGTTTCAGAACGAATATGAACTCTTGCAGATATTCTACCCATTTGGCTCTATGAGCATTTAGCTTATGCTGACCATTGATGTATTTGAGAGCCTCGTGGTCAGTATGGAGAATAAATTTGTGATAAATCAAATAATGCCTCCAGTGCATTAATGCTCTAACGATAGCATATAATTCTTTATCATAGGTGCTATATTTCAATTTGGCTTCATTCAACTTTTCACTAAAGTAAGCAATAGGCTTACCTTCCTAGCTTAACATAACACCTATACCTACTCCAGATGCATCACATGACAATTTGAAAGCAAGTTTGAAATTAGGCAAGACTAACACAGATGTTGAACAAAGATAATATTTTAAACACTCAAATGATTGTTGAGCTTTTGAATTCCGTTGAAAGGTTTTACCTTTGATACAATCGGTCAATGGAGCAGCGATACTGCTAAAATGCGGAATGAACCTCCTATAGAAGGAAGCTAACCTATGGAAACTACGAATGGCAGTAATGGAGTTTGGCACATGCCAATCTCAAATCGACTCAACCTTTGAAGGGTCAACAAATATACCTATCGTCGAGACCACGTAACCAAGGAACAAAACTTCAGTGGCCTAGATGACACACTTATCTATAGATGCATAAAATCGTTCCCTTTTGAGGATATCGAACACTAAACGTAAGTGTTCTAAATGTTCAGGTTCAGTTCGACTATATATGAGAATGTCATCAAAATAAATGACCAAAAATTTATCGTTATAAGGTCAAAAAATTTGATTCATGATTCTCATAAAGGTAGATGGAGCATTGGATAGACCAAATGGCATTACGAGCCATTCATAGAGACCATCATGAGTTTTGAATATAGTTTTTCATTCATCGTCAGGCCTAACTCGTATTTGATGATATCCGTTACGCAAATCTAGCTTGAAAAATATCTTTAAACCAGTCAGTTGGTCTAACAGATCATCCAATCTGGGAATGGAAAACCTATACTTGATGGTTATTTTATTGATAGCTCGACTATCAATGCACATCTGCTACATTCCATTCTTCTTGGGTACAAGAAGGGAAAGAACCGCACATGGACTAAGACTTTCACGAATGTGACCCTTAGTCAATAATTCTTTAACTTATCTACGAAGTTCTTTATACTCTATAGGACTCATGCGATAATGTGGAGCATGTGGCAATACCGAGCCAGGATATAAATCGATATGATGTTGGACTTCCCACAGCGAGGGTAATCCATTTGGTAATTCATCAGGAAAGACTTCATGAAATTTCTCTAACACGGGTGTGATTCTAGGATCCATGGTGTCAGACTTTGACTCACCATGCGATGAATCAAAATCAATAGAGAACAGAAAATAACACATGCTAGATTGACTTAGAGCCTCTTGAAGCTCATGTCTAGCAATAAAAGCACTTGAAAGCTTAACTTTCGAGGATGCAGGTTGGGATGAAGTGGGGTGAGAAATTTGGGTGGTAGCAGGAGTACGGGATGATGAAGCAGATGAAAATGTCAAAGACAAAGGTGGTAAATCTTTGAACGACTTCAAATGAATCTTCCGCTCTTTGAAGGTGAACACATATGAGTTAGATCAATCATTATGTATAACAGAGTGGTCATACTGCCATGGTCTTCCCAAAATGATATGACCAGCATCCATAGGGAGCATATCACACCAGACTTGATCAAAATAGATGTTTTTAATTGAGAATTTGACCAAGCATTGCCGGTCAACACAGACATCAACGCTCTTTTGGAGCCAAGACATCTGGTAGGGACGGAGATGAGTCTTACAACTCAAACCTAACTTGGTCATGGCTTCAACTGAAATGACGTTCTCACAGCAACCTGGGTCTATAATGAACCGACACACTTTCCCATTGATGGTACATGCAAACTCAAAGATGTGAGTTCTTAGCCATCAATCACTTGTTTCTTGTCTCGGGGCTAAACAAACTCGCCTAGTGATGAGTGTTTCACCTCTATCTGGTAGCAACACATCCTCATCCACAAATTCTTCTTCTGGTTCTTCTTCAAAGAATTCAATCTCCGGGTCATAAATGAGGTCAAACTCGGGATTGAATTGAGCATCCTCTTCCTCATGAATTCCTTCAACGAATAAGGCCTTGCCACGACATTCAGTGGACTTATGACCAGGTTTTCCATAAGTATAACACTTGATGGGAGTGCTCAAACTAGAGGTTCTAGTCTGGTTGTTGTTATCGTCGCGAAAATTTTTCCCGTCTTCCTCTTCCTTGTGAAAGAGAAAGAGGGAAACGCTTTAGCGCTTCAAACTTGACCGGATTTTGGAAAATGTTTTGAAATACTCACCTCCGTTTTGAAAATTGCGGGAAAATCCATGGGATGGGGCTCGACCTGTCGGTATGAGGTTCGATCGTTCCTGCCGCCTTTAACAGGGGTAATCGAACCAAGGACCAAAACTATGCTTGACTTAGTTAAATCATTAAAATCATGTTCTATCCTAAATGCACAGAGAATTCAGGCATGTGCTATGAGATTTTGAAAGATGGAAGTAGGAAAACATGATGTATGCTCAGAAAACCTTTGGGGTTGAAAGATATTTCTCAGAGAAAAGGTCAATTTCTCAGGAAACTCAAACGAAAAAGAGTTTTTGAAATCACGAGAAAGTTCATAAAGATGTGGGAAAATCATGAATGGGTGAAAATCCTGAGAAAATAGAAGTGATTCTTGAGAAAAGGTAAACATTTGAAAAGGGAAACACTTCTAAGGAAAACTCGGACTTTGAGAACTTTCTTAGGAAAATGATGGAAAATTTATAGGAAAACTTATTGGAGAAGAAAAACTGAACTTGAGAAATTGAAATCCTGGGAATCTTACCCTTGAAATACTTGGAAATCGATTTTGATCTTTGAGAAAGGTGAGAGACTTCTTTTGAAAATCTTGAGAAAATAACCTTTTCCATGGAAAATTGTGAAAAAACTTGACTTGGGAAAACCGATTTTGGAAAATCCTCAGAGTTTCTTGAGAAATTGATTTCTTGAGAATGAAGTTTTCTTAAGAAAATCACGAGAAAACCAATGATTTCATGATGCAAATGATATGAATGTATGAATGCACTTTGGAAGATTTTCTAAGAAATTTGTTGGAAAGATGTGTATTAAGTAAAAATGAATCCTTCACATATTCTGACTGTGGCCATGAATATGTTCAGAGTTTATTTGATTTAATGCACAATATTTTGAAAACATTGGAAATATGATGTGCATTTTCAAGATAGCCTAAGAGTGTAGGCTCAATGTGACTAGTACAAAGATGATGGATCTGGGTCTCGTCCATATTCCGACTAGGGCCATAAATATGGATTCCACCGAGTTCATCAACTCCCTAAGAGTTGGTGCACGTTTCATTTGTGTACATCCATAGTGCTTTTGAAATAAAATGCATGAATCACATAAGCAGGATATTGCATAAATTCAAACTATATGATATACATCCTAGTCTAAGCAGGAAATTAAAATCTTATTCCAAAATTTACTTTATTACATCACTAAATAAATGAAATAAAAGAAATTGCAGACTCTAGCTCCTTCTTTTGAATGTCCCTGCCAAACTTGAAATAAGGTTAGCTCAAATATGTGGGTTTTTCCAAGATTTTCCAATAATATTATGAAATTATTGGATTTAATTGGATATAAACCCTAATCTCATGCTTCCTTGATATTTGAAATGATGTAAATGCAGGAAATTCGGTGGAAAATAGTTTGAAATTCGAAATGGTGGTCAAAATGACCAAAATACCCCTAATTATAAAGTTATACCTTTAAAATAAGGGTTTTTTAAAGGAAAATTTGGTAAAATTGATATTTCGAAATTCAAATTAAATCAAATGATGATGAAATGCATAATGAGATATGATGACATGCTGCTAAACACATTAAGACTGTAAAATCAGAATTTGACGTTTTGCAATTTATCCAAAATAACGAATTTCGCTTGTTTTTCGCTTGGAAATGGGTCCCGCGGGGCCCTGTTTTGATATTATAGCCAAACCTAACCTCAAATGGATTCCAAATTACACCAAATTCGGTATGAAGCATCTACCTACTCTGATAAACAGCCTAGAATGCTAAAAATCATGAAATGATATGATTTAAATGCTAAAATTTGAAGAAAATCCTAAAAAGGGTGGATTTTGCCTATGGACCCGAACCAAATGCAATGCTTAATATGATAGTGCAAGATTTACACCATGAAAACTTATGATATATTTCAGACTGCTAAAGGACCCAAAATGGAACATTTTGTGTTTTTATAGCCTCGAGATTTGAGCCATGGTGAGTTCGGTAGCAGGGATTTGGTTTTGATGGAGGTAAAATCGACCTAATCTGATATAAAATGCTAAAAAAAATAGAAAACAACCATGAAAATTTTTGCTATTTAACAGAGATACTCACGACACCTACATAAACAACTTTCATGTTTATGACTTCCACAGTTAATCAACAGAAACACAGATAAAAATATAACTTTTCATGCCTAAATTAACAGAACAGACAAATGTGACAAAACAGAGGACTGACAAGAAAAATCCGAAACAGGTATCACAACTGTTCTAAAAATCACAATCTTTCCGATGCAAATAGAGTACATCTCGGACATAACTTTCATTTTTTACAGTTTTGGATTTGGAGCAATACCCAAAGATAAACCGTAGCCCTAAGTCGATCCATGGTCTCAGAAGCCCAAATCAGGCTCTGACACGTGTCCCGCACTCTTGGATTTTTGTCAGACATTAAAAAAAAACATGAAAATCGGAGAAAATCAGGTTAAAAACTAGACATCCTCCTGAGCCCAAAACATATTTCGGATCGAAAATCGGATCTCCCATGAGGGAGATATTGACTTTACAAGTCGGAAAAGATATTTTAAAATGCATCCCGGGTAATAAAACCCGACTCACCTTTTTGAACGTTTACCACAGTAAATGAATTCAAATCTCTCCGAATTTTTGTCACGTTTTTAGGGACACCTAAGGGCGCATTCCATGAGTTTTTTGGAATTTTTAATAAAAAATAAATGCATGAAATGACGTGTGGACTGACTGACAAAAATAGAGAACTACTGAAACTGAGCAGAATTGAAAGAAATGCTAAATTAATCCTAATTAATTCATGAAACATGCTAAATTAACGAAATAAAATACAAATTAAATCTAGCTAAATGCATGAATGCTAAAAATCATCAAGGAAGCATAATCATATATTTCTATATATGTCATTTTATGAGAATAGCTCAATTCATCCCTCGGATGAGCTCTTTCTTCAAACGACTACCGAATCAAATCATGATATGAAATCAAGAGGAAAAGAAGTGCACCTTGCTTCGTTATGCAGCGTTGAAGCTCTTGAAAGGGAGTGATACCAAGGGCTTTGTTCGTCCTTCGCTCCAGGCTTCGAATGATTCACCAAAATCGACCCACTGCGCCTTCTTCACTGAGCCAAAGGGGGGGCGTGAATTCTAGGGTTCAAAATCAGGTTCTGAAGCAAGTCTAGGTCGAATTTCAAAGTTCAAAAAGAAGCTCTCTTAGGCTGGGCATGGAGCCTTGTTTTTATAGACTTTTTCTGAAAGATTTGAATTTCAAACAGGCTCAATCTGAGCCCTCCATGTGGCGCCATCTCAGGGGGTGCTATTTTGATTTTTTGAGAAAATAAAATAGGAAATTTATAGGTGAGACACCTCAGCAGGATTTGAAATTTTTCAAAATTTGGGTCTGCTTGATTTTCTCTGCAGGAAGCTCCCAGATGGCGCCACCTCAGAGGGTGCTACCTGGGGTTTGAAATTCAAAATTTGCCTTTTGTGAAGGCTTCTCAAATGGCGCCACCTCAAGGGCTATTTTTATTAAAAAAAATAAAATAAATAAAAGAAAGGAAGCCAAGTGGGGCTCTGGATTGACGCCACCTCAAAAGGAGGTTTGAGGTGTAAAGCTGGAAACAATAGGAGCATGCCATGTGGCGCCATCTCTGGAGGCTCTTGACATGTGTCAGAAGGACAAGAGTGGAGGAAGCAGACTGTGCCACCTTAGAGGAATTCAAATTCTACTTTTCTGCAGGAAAGGAGAGGCTGACATGTGGTGCCACCTCAGGGTGGCTCCACACTGCCATGTGGCAGGAGAACAAGAATGAAAGAAGCAAAATGCGCCACCTCAGTGGGGAGCTTTTCTACTTTTTCTGATGCAGGGAGGTCTGGACATGTGGCAGACAAGTGTCAGCTGTCTGGAGAAGCCTTCTCAAATGGCGCCACCTCAGAAGGAGATTTGAATTTCAAATGGAGGTTGGCCCTGGAGGAATGGAAGATGGACATGTGGCAGTTTCTCAGAGTGGCTCCTATAATTCCATGTGGTAGGGGAATAGGAGCAAGGAACATGTGGTGCCCCCATAGACAAAGTAGAAAAAGGTAGAACTCCAGGATTTTCGCCACCTCAGCCTGGAGTTTGAATATTTGAATTGTTGCTTTTTCTGAAGGAGGCAGAAAATGACATGTGTCCTCTACTTTTTCTGAGAAGAGCAAAGAATGACATGTGTCATTTGCTTTTTCTGAGAAGAGCAGAGAATGACATGTGTCATTTGCTTTTTCTAAGAAGAGCAGAGAATGACACGTGTCACCTGCTGCAGGAGAGAATACCTCAGATGGCGCCACCTCAGAAGGAGACAACTCTACTTTTTCTGGAGGAAGCTAGAAGTGACATATGTCCTCTACTTTTTCTGAAGGAAGCTGGAGATGGCATGTGTCATCTGCTTTTTATGAAAGAAGCAGAGAATGACACGTGACAGTTACTTTTTCTGAGGAAATGAGAGATTGACATGTGTCCTCTGCAGGAGACACACTTCAAATGATGCCACCTCAGAGGAGACAAGCTTTACTTTTTCTGGACAAGACAACACATGACACTTGGCATCTCAAGGTGATCTATGGAATGACACATGGCGCAGGGTGAAGATGGTGGACACTGACACATGGCATGGAATGAAGAGGGTGTCTAATGACATGTGGCGGCTTCTTAAGGTAGCCCCACACTGACACTTGGCAAATAAATGGGAGGAGAGAGAAAAGACAAGTGGCACCAATCCAAGGGACAAGGCTCCTATATTTTTGGGTTTTTCAAAATTTTCAAAAGAAAAGCCTGTGTGACACCACCTCAATGTGGGTCCCACATTGCTTCTTTATTGAAATAAGAATAAGACAGTAAAACCTCCTTTTGGAATTTTCATAAAATCTGGACTAATCGGTAAAACAGAAATTTTGAAAAGAGTTAGCCCCCCTGTAGGGCGATTTTGTAAAAGAATGATAGTTGAAATAGCTGACAAAAGGCAAAATCTGAGTTGAAATTTATTGAAAATTATCCAGATTGTTTTCCTGAGGAAATATTTTGAAATTCAGAGTCCTGGGGGTAAAATGGGAAGAATTGATAATTTTAAAGACCCAGGGTTTTGAAATCAATTTTGAAAAGAGTTGAAACTCGAATCTGAATTGAAAATTTTGAAATCAAGAGTTCTGGACCTCGAAATGACATGTTGTGCAGTGCAGTGATATGAAATGCTCATGTAATGATATACAATGTCATGTCTTATGCAATAGAATCTTGAACCAAGACTTGGAGATGCCTGTCTCCTGTCAGGAATAAAATTTTGAACATCTGAGCTAAAATAGAGAAATTTTGAGGGTTCCAGATGAAATTTGGACTTTTGCTAGGTCCGAGCTCAGAAAATAACCATTTTGCCCTCCAGTAATTTCAGAGGCTGGATGTTGATGCTTGGTGGAAATGTTGGAGAGGTGAATGAAAATTTGGGGTGTTTACAGTTGCCTACCGGATCATTGTGGCTTGTAACCCTAGGTGGGTTTGATGTATTGGGGTGACGGTAGGGTGGGACAACTTTCGCATTGGGGATCATAGGAGCCCGCACTGCTGGTTTAGTCACAAGACTAGGCCTAGCCAAGGTCTTTCTCTGGATGGACCTCTCCCATTGACGTGCCTTTTGATGTGCTTATGATACAGTCCAACACTCTATAAAGTTCAACATATCTTGCAATTAGAAGTTCAGACCTCCAATATACTTTGAGACTAACTGTTCCTCACTTTCACAGATGTCGTTTCGTGCAAAAAAATCATGAAATTCTTCGGTGTATTGGTTCACTGAACGAGTTTCTTGCTTAAGGCTTTGGTATTTCTGATAAAGTTCTCGGTGATAGTTTAATGGTAAGAATTAAGTATGGAGTTTCTGCTCCATGTGCTCTCAACGCTCAATCGGGACGCGACCCTGATGTCTGCGCGTTTGCTTGAGCTATCGCCACCAGGCTGCAGCTCGACCCTTTAATTTAAGGGATATCAATCACACACGACGATCTTCAGGGACTTCCTTAAATTCAAGAATTTCATGAACTTCGTTAATCCAATCTAGGAATTCTTCAAGAGTTCCAGTTCCCTTGAATTTTGGGATATCAAAATGTAAGCCTGAGTCCCAATGGGATCTCCTAGGCTGTAGGTTATCTCTCTTCTCTGAACTTCGTCAGTGTGACTCAAATTCATCATCGGAATCATATGAATGAGTTTCAAGAGTTCCTCAAGAACTGTGCAAACTTCGCTTATCTCGCAGATTGTTAACTCTAGCATTTTCAGCCATTTGATGAGTTAAATCTTCAACTCGGTGATTAGCCTTGGTGAGTTATCTTTGCAAATCCCACACCTCATATCGATGGTCACGATCATCGTTTCCTCTATTAAAATTATTTTGACCTCGACCGCCCATTCAACCCGCCATGGTGAATGGTTTCTAAAAAAAATTTGACCTCCCACTGCATCGCGAATCATGTCGGATTGAAAAATCCAACAACCCTCGCTTTGATACCAAAATGATGCAATGGTACGGTGTGGACTCGGTTGTAAACACCCCAAATTTTCACTCACCTCCCCGACATTTTCACCAAACATCATCATTCAGCCTTTGAAATCGCTGGAGGGCAAAATGGTCATTTTTTGAGCCCGGACCTTGCAAAAGTCAAAATTTCATCTACAACTCTCAAAATTTCTCTATTTTTAGCTCAGATGTTCAAAATTTTACTCCTAACAGGAGACAGGCATCTCCAAGTCTTGGTTCAAGATTATATTGCATAAGACATGACATTGCATATCATTGCATGAGCATTTCATATCACTGCACTGCACAACATGTCATTTCGAGGTCCAGAACTCTTGATTTCAAAATTTTCAATCCAGATTAGAATTTTAACTCTTTTCGAATTTGATTTCAAAACCCTGGGTCTTCAAAATTATCAATCCTTCCCATTTTACCCCCAGGACTCTGAATTTCAAAATATTTCCTCAGGAAAACAATCTGGATAATTCTCAATAAAGTTCAACTCAAATTTTGCCTTTTGTCAGCTATTTCAACTATCATTTCTTTACAAAATCGCCCTGCAGGGGCCAACTCTTTCCAAAAATTCATGTTTTACCCATTAGTCCAAATTTTATGAAAATTCCAAAAAGAAGTTATTGTTTTATCCTTATTTCAATAAAGAAGCAATGTGGGACCCACACTTAGGTGGTGTCACACAAGCTTTTCTTTTGAAAATTTGAACTTTGAAAAACCCAAAAAAATAGGAGCCTTGTCCCCTGGATTGGCGCCACATGTCACCTTCTCTCTTCTGCCATCCTTTGACACGTGTCAGTGTGGGGCCACCTTAAGATGCCGCCACATGTCATTAGTCATCCTCTTCATTTTATGCCACGTGTCAATGTCTACCATCTTCACCCTGTGCCATGTGTCATTCCAAGGTCACCATGAGATGCCACGTGTCATGTGTTGTCCTGTTCACAAAAGGTAGAGCTTGTCTCCCCTGAGGTGGCACCATTTGAATTATGTCTCCTGCAAGTGACACATGTCACTCTCTCCTTTCCTCAGGAAAAGCAAGTGACACGTGTCAATCTCTTCTCATTTCAGAAAAAGCAGAGGACACATGTCTCCCTCCTATTTTTCTCAGAAAAGTAGATGACACATGTCATCTCCAGCTTCCTTTAGAAAAAGTAGAAGACACGTCACTCCCTGCTTTTCTCAGAAAAAGCAAGTGACACATGTCACCCTCTGCTCTTCTCAGAAAAAGCAAGGGACACGTGTCTCTCTCTGCTTTCTTCAGAAAAAGTAAGTGACACATGTCACTTTCTGCCTCCTTCAAAGAAAGCTAGAATTCAAATATTCAAACTCCAGGCTGAGGTGGCGCAAATCCTGAACTTCACCTTTTCTATTTTGTGTGAGATGGTGCCACGTGTCCCTTTCCCTCCTTTTCCTCCCTCTTGCCACATGGCATTGTAGGAGCCACCCTGAGGTGGCGCCACATGTCCATCCTCCATTCCTCCAGGGCCAACCTCCATTTGAAATTCAAATTCTCCTCTGAGGTGGCGCCATTTGAGAAGGCCTCTCCAGACAGCTGACACTTGTCTGCCACATGTCCAGACCTCCCTGCATCAGAAAAAGTAGAACCCCCCCCTATGAGGTGGCGCATTTTGCTTCCTCCCTTCATGTTCTCCTGCCACATGGCATCGTAGGAGCCACTCTGAGAAAATGCCACATGTCAGCCTCTCCTTTCCTGCAGAAAAGTAGAATTTGAATTCTTCTGAGGTGGCACAGTCTGCTTCCTCCACTCCTATCCCTCTGACACATGTCAAGCACCTCCAGAGATGGCGCCACATGGCATGCTCCTACTGCTTCCAACTTTACACCTCAGAACACCTTTTGAGGTGGCGCCAATCCAGAGTCCCACTTGGCTTCAAATTTTATTTTTATTTTATTTTTAATAAAAGTAGCCCACCATGAGGTGGCGCCACCTGAGGGATCCCTGCAAAAGCCAAATTTGAATTTCAAACCCCCAGATAGCACCCCCTGAGATGGCGCCACATGGAGGGCTCAGATTGAGCCTGTTTGAAATTTAAATTTTTTTCAAAAAATCTATAAAAACAAGGCTCCATGCCCAGCATAGAAGGACCATTTTTTTAGCTCTTGTGAACTTGGAAATTCGACCTAGCCTTCCTGAAAATCCGATTTTGCACTTTGGAATTCACGCCCCCTGTGGCTCAGTGAAGAAGACGGTGGGTCGATTTTGGGGAACCATCCGAAGCCCGGAGCGAAGGACGAACAAAGCTCGTGATAGCCGCTCTTTCAAGAGCTCCTACGCTGCCTAACGAAGCAATGTGCACCTCTTTTTCGCTTGATTTGATGCCATAGTTCGATTCGAGAGTCGTTTGAAGAAAGAGCTCATCCGAGAGATGGATTGAGCTATTCTCATAAAATGACATACATAAAAATACTCAATTATGCTTATTTGATGATTTTTAACATTCATGTAGTTAGCTAGGTTTAATTTGCATTTTATTTCATTAATTTAGCACGTTTCATGAATTAATTAGAATTAATTTAGCATTTATTTTAATTCTGCTCATTTTCAGTAGTTCTCTATTTTTGTCAGTCAGTCCACACGTCATTTCATGCATTTATTTTTTATTAAAAATCTCAAAAAAATCACGAAATGCGCCCTTAGGTGTCCCTAGAATTGTTCCAAAAATTCGGAGGCATTTGAATTCTTTTACTGTGGTAAACATTCAAAATGGCAAGTTGGGTTTTGTTACCCGGGATGCGTTTTGAAAATCATTTGCCGACTTGTAAAATCGAGATGTTCCTCATGGGAGATTCGATTTTTGATTCGAAAGATGTTCTGAATTCGGGAGAATGTCTAGTTTTTAACCTGATGTTCTCAGATTTTTCTGATTTTTTTTATATCTGACAAAAATCTGAGAGTTTGGGACACGTGTCAGAGCCTGATTTGGGCCTCTGAGATCTTGGATCGACTTAGGGCTATGGGTTCTCTTTGTTTGTTGCTCCAAATCCAAAACCGTAAAAAGTGAAAGTTATGTCCGAGGTGTCCTTTGTTTGAATCTGAAAGCATGTGATTTTTAGAACAGTAGTGATACCTGTTGCAGATTTTTCTTTTCAGTCTTCTGTTTTGTGACATTTGTCTGTCCTGTTGATTTAGGCAGAAAAAGTTATATTTTATCTGTGTTTCTGTTGATCAAATGCCAAAATCACGAACATGAAAGTTGTTCATATAAATGTCTTGAGTATTTATGTTAAATATCATAAATTTGCATGGCCGTTTTCTATTTTTTTGGCATTTTACATCAGATTAGGGTGATTTTAACCTCTGTCAGAACTAAATACCTGTTATTGAACTCACCATGGCTCAAACCCCGAGGCTGTAAAAACCAAAAATGTTCCATTTCGGGTCCTTTAACAGTCTGCAAAATATCAGAAGTTTTCATGGTGTAAATCTTGCATTATCATATTAAGCATTGCATTTGGTTCGGATCCATAGGCAAAATCCATCATTTTTAGGACTTCCTTTAAATTTTAGCATTTAAATCATATCATTTCGTGATTTTTAGCATTCTAGGCTGTTTATCAGAGTAATTAGATGCTTCATACCGAATTTGGTGTAATTTGGAATCCATTTGAGGTTCGGATTAGCTATAATACCAAAACAGGGTCCCGCAGGACCCGGATCCAAGCGAAAAACAAGCGAAATTCGTTATTTTGGATAAATTGCAAAATGTCAAATTTTGATTTTACAGTCTTAATGTGTTTAGCAGCATGTCATCATGTCTCTTACTGCATTTTATCATCATTTGATTCAATTTGAATTTCAAAATCTCAATTTTATCAAAATTTCCTTCAAAAACCCTGATTTTAAAGGTATCACTTTGATTTTAGGGGTATTTTGGTCATTTTGACCACCATTTCGAATTTCAAACTATTTTACACTGAATTTCTTGCATTTTCATCATTTCAAATATCAAGGAAGCATGAGAATAGGGTTTATATCCAATTAAATCCAATAATTTCATAATATTATTGGAAAATCTTGGAAAAACCCACATATTTGAGCTAACCTTATTTCAAGTTTGGCAGGGACATTCAAAAGAAGGAGCTGAAGTCTGCAATTTCCATTTATTTCATTTGATTAGTGATGTAATAATGTAAATATTGGAATAAGAGATTTAATTTTCTGCTTAGACTAGGATGCATATCATATAGTTTGAATTTATGCAATATCCTGTTTCTACGATTCATGCATTTTATTTCAAAGCACTGTGGATGTTCACGAATGGCACGTGCACCAACTTTTAGGGAGTTGATGGACTCGGTGGAATCCATATTTACGGCCCTAGTCGGAATATGGACGAGACCCAGATCCATCATCTTTCTACTAGTCACATTGGGCCTACACTCTTAGGCTGTCTTAAAAATGCACATCATATTTCCAATATTTCCAAAGTATTGTGCATTAAATCAAATAAACTCTGAACATATTCATGGCCACAGTCAGAGTATGTGAAGGATTTATTTTGACTTAATACACATTTTTCCAACAAATTTCTTAGAAAATCTTTCAAAGTGCATTCATACATTCATATCATTTGCATCATGAAATTCTTGGTTTTCCCATGATTTTCTTAAGAAAACTTCATTCTCAAGAAATCGATTTCTCAAGAAACTCTAAGGATTTTCCAAAATCGGTTTTCCCAAGTCAAGTTTTTCCACAGTTTTCCCTAGAAAATGTTATTTTCTTAAGACTTTCAAAAAGAGTTTTCCAATCTTTCTCCAAGATCAAAATCGATTTCCAAGGATTCCAAGGGTAAAATTCCCAGGATTTCAAATTTCCCAAGTTTTGAATTTCCTTCTCCAATGAGTTTTCCTATAAATTTTCCATCATTTTCCTAAGAAAACTCTCAAAGTCCAAGTTTTCCTAAGAAGTGTTTCCCTTTTCAAATGTTCACCTTTTTCTCAAGAATCACTTCTATTTTCCCAGGATTTTCAACTATTCATGATTTTCCCACGTCTTTACGAACTTTCCCGTGATTTCAAAAACCCTTTTTCCTCTGAGTTTCCTGAGAAATTGACCTTTTTCCTGAGAAATGTTTTTCCACTCCAAAGGTTTTCCAAGCATATATCATGTTTTCCCAAGCCGCATTTCCAAAATCTCATAGCACATGCCTGAATTCTCTGTGCATTTAGGATAGAACACAATTTCGATGATTTCACTAAGTCAAGCACAATTTTGGTCCTTGGTTCGATTACCCCTGTTAAAGGCGGCAGGAACAGTCGAACCTCGTACCGACAGGTCAAGCCCCATCCCATGGATTTTCCCGCAATTTTCAAAACGGAGGTGAGTATTTCAAAACATTTTCCAAAATCCGGTCAAGTTTGAAGCGCGAAAGCGTTTCCCCTCTCTCTCTTCCGTAAGGAAGGGGAAGACGGGGGAAAAATTTCGCGACGATAACATCAGTACACACCGATCCACGATCCAGAATTCAACGAATCCAAATGTACGTGAAAGCTTAAAAGATAGAGAGTCCGAATAGAACTCTGAGAAACGGGTTTTTGGGACCCGAGTACTATACTTCGATAGAAATGATTCAAATGAAAGTTGTGCGTGACTCGCACAACTTTCCAATGATTCCAGAAACACCAGATTCAAAGCAGAAACGTCCATTCCATGGAGTCAAAACCGGGATTGCTAAACAAGTCCAATATAGACCGACGATTTTCACAAACAGACTGTTCGAAGGGATTTTCGACCCCTCAAACGATGGAGTTTGCAAAAACTCACAACTAACAAAACAAAGGTAAGATCCAGACTTTTCTAAAACACTAAGAATCAGAATTTTCTGAGTTTTCTATAAGCATCTACAAATTTTTTTATTTATGAAATGATATGAGTTATTGTTGTAGGAATTAAAATTCAAATATTCGACAACAACAAAAATTGATATTTTTAAGGAACTTAGGCAATGATTCAATCAAAACTCAAAACATGAAAGATGTAGATATGGATTCTATATTTCCACAAAATAAAAAAAAATGAAATTTCATGCAAGGAATCTTCAGACAACTAAAATATACCGAACACTACTATGAAAGTTCTGTAACAGGAATGTAACAGTGGACTTTCGACAGTCTGACAACTTGACAACAAATTTCAGGGGTTCAAACGAATGATTCTAAAAAAACTTTCAACTATAAAGTTATAGGAAATTGTTTTAGCTTTTCAGGAAGCTAAAGAACATGAAACTCCATTCAGTATTGAGTCTGACACGGATGTTTTATCAGAGACACCTCTGTTATCTCGTAATAGCATTTTGGTTTTTTTGATAGGGTCCGAGTTCATTCACACACAACAATAATCCAAAAAAACTTAAGACCAAATGAGACAAATTATAACATAAAACACTTCTAATCATGTATTCACAACTCTCTAATGATCTAATATAACTTAGCAATGATAAATCATGAACAATCGTAAAACAAATGCGAATAAAAGTGTCAAAAGAACTAGAACAAAGAACTGATGGTGATATCCGGGTTGGGATCGATAATGGCTGCCGTTGGGAAGCAAGCGACTCCACAAGATGAACCTGAACAGTAGGAATGGATTCCAACAACCATGAACAAGTTGTCACAACCACCACGAGAATGACTTCTCAAAAGCTCACTCTCCACACTCACAAGGTGATACACAGTTTCACCTTCTTCTCTAAGCAATCTTCCACCAAACATCCACACTCCAGAAATCCTAGCCAGCTACCAAAAAAACTCATGAATTCTTCAAAGAAGGAGCAGACCCCCTTTGCCTTGGTCGACGTCCCCAATTAAAAGCATTGTGGCTTGGGAAGGGTCACAATAAAGAGGCCATGGGCCTTCCCAAGCCTTGCGCCAAAAATGAGCGTGCAAGGTATTATTTTTTGCCATGAGCTAATAAATATTCAACAATCCATTTTTTTTACTTTGGACTGGTCAACAAGATTTGAATGAGGTCCAAGATGGACCACACTCATGTGGCGCCAACTAGGATCCCTCATTGAATATGGATCTTGATCCAGATCCAGATCGTGCAGTTAAATGGATCCTGCACCAACACATTAGAGAAGCAAATATGCGAAAAATAACAAACTACCCTTGGACCCCATACACCCTCTAGTACCACAAAAAAAATCATACAGGGTACCAGAACTATCCGGATCCGTAGAATCTGGCTCCTAAAAAAAATAAAAAGATTACATGAAATAACTATTGTCGATACAATATCCAAAAAAATTGATTCCATAATGAAATCGAAACAAAAGAAGGGGCAAGACGAGCATCAACTAAATGGTAGATCCACTAGGACAAGGAACACCCTGCAAGCATGTGGATCACCTTGGTTAGCGATGCCCGGAGCGGGTCAGGAGAGTTGGATTGAGATTCAACTCCACTTCTGAGTTCTGAATCTCTAGATGCTCTTCATCACAAGTACTATAGATGAAGCAAACCTTAAGAGATTTTGGTTTGAATTACTTTACAACAACTATTTATTGTGATAACACTAGTGCTATAAATGTTTCAAAAAATCCTGTTCAGCACTCACGAACTAAGCATATTGAGGTGAGACATCATTTTTTATGAGATCATATTTTAAAAGGTGATATTTCTTTGAATTTTATACCCACAAATGCATAACATGCCGATATTTTTACTAAACCACTCAAAAATGAAGATTTTATAAGAATTAGAAGAGAACTTGGTATTTTCTCATTATTGGACTTATAATGTTTTATTTTTTATTTTTTTGTTTTACTTGAAAATTTTTAAGACTAAACTTTTCAGTCGACTGACATTTGTCGATTAGTCAACTGGTAGTTGGTTAATTTCTTTTTTAAAAAATGACAACACTTTTCTTGAACTTTGATTGCTATGATAACATTTTTGGTTTGTAATATTTTTGAACTTGTATGTGCATGTATCTTTTTGATACTATGACTCTACCTACTCCTTTTGATCATGACAAAGGGGGAGAACAATATGCATGTGAACAATGTGTGATACATGGAGAACAATATGCATGTGAATAATATGTGATATATGGAGAACAATATGCATGTGTGATATATGTTATTTGATATGCTAACTTCTTATATTTTGATAGCATATTGATAGGGGGAATAAATTATTATATCTGTTTATCAATGCTCTATTTGTGACTAGTTTGTCATTATAAAAAAGGGGGAGATTGTTAAGACAAGAAAGTTGTACACGATAATTCAAGTACGATATTTTGATGATGAACAACTGAAATAACTGAATTTCAGCTATGGCAATAAAGAAAGAATAAAAGAATTGAAGAAGTTTACAAGTTCTACATTATAGAATTGATTAAAGATTTCGTGCAAGTGTAAATCTCTTTAAATTCTTAAATTCTTGTAAGAGCTTTACTTTGATTGCATATCTCACTTGCATTACACCTAAAAATACTTAGGAAAACTTTCCTAAAAAGAATCCTTTACAAAAATCATTTTAGAAAGCTCTTTACCTATATTTTTAGTTTTATCAATTGACCAATAGTCTTATCAGTCGATCGATTTTCTTGTACCTTTTTCAAAGCCAAATGTCTATTTTACGATCAGTCAACTAATCTACTCTTAGTCGACCAACCTGAATGTCTAATTTCTGAAGAATTTAACAGAAGTCGACTGAAAGCTTTTTTCAGTCTACTGATGATTTTTTTTAGTTGACTAATTTTCAAAATCCCGAATTCAAATCTTTTTGGCTAGACACAGTAGTCAACTAATTTAACAATCAGTCTACTAATATTTGATTTCAGTCGATTGATAAATTTTTTAGTCGACTAATATAGCCATTTTTCTAAACCTTTTAGAAGTTACGTTCTTTCATTTTTCAAACATTTTGACTATTCAAGACTGTCAGTTTGACACCCCTTCATATCACCAACGTCTGAAATTCTTTAGCTATAAATAAGAGTGAGATCTACACTCAAAATAAATAAATTGAAATATCAAATTTTGTGTTTTTCACTCCTATTCTTTCAAACATATTTTTTCTCACTCACTATGTCTTTTCACTCACGTTCTCCACTCCAATTTCTTTTGTGAGTCAGTGAAATCGTGAGTTGAGTATTTCTGAAGCCTCTGCAAACCTATTTCACTTGCTTTGCATTCATAAGAAAGGCTCATAGGCTGATTGTAAGTTGTTTATTTTAATTTTTTTATAAAAGGATAGAGTCTCCTTGGTTTAAAGGAGAAGTTAGCTTTTAGCAGAGTTGTTGCTGAAAGTGGGACCAGTTTTAGTCTATTTGATCTTGCGCTGACACAAGTTTGATAGTGGAAATCTCAAGCGGGTTTTGTTTAGGGACTGAATGTAGGTCTGGAGAACTGAACCAAGATAAAATCTTTGTGTGTAATTGCTTTGCAGAATTTAAAATCTTTCAAATTCCAAAGACGAAGTTTAAAAGCACTATTCACCCCCTCTAGTGTTGGTTGCATCAATCCTACAATACTTTCAGTATCCTTGTGCTGACCTCATTTCTTTGAAATCTTCAAATGCTTTCTCACTGTATGGCCCTTGACTTTATTCTTGGTGAGAACTTTGCCTGAACTGGCCTCTGCCTGCTCAGTGATCATCTTATTCATCATCCTATGGAACAACGAGTACATATGAGGATCAATATCATCATTGGCTTATTGACTCTAGTCCCTAACAGATTGCAGAAAAGTCATTTCTTGCTTGGATGTAGAAGAGTAGCTGATATGCTGGACGGGTGCGGTTTTCTTGTCAGACCTTATTTGAACTATGTAGAACCGTGAGTGCTCTCTGCAGAATAAGGCTGATGATTACAATCTGAGGATGACAACTTTGGATAAAATGAATAAAGGGAAGATATCTAGTGAGAATTCAGCTGACAATTTAAAGGAAGTTCCATTACCAGGGATTAGGTCATCACTGGAATTACAACAATTGCATTATTACCTTAATGAAAGAAGTAAACAACTAAGATAAGCCTTGTTACCTAGAGGATGTCGTCAAACCATGATAAGACGAAAAGTTATTAAAAGAAAATATTTTTATTGATAATAGACTTGACAAAGAGGGGGTGGATAAACAATCTGCCACTATTCAAGATAATTAGAGGACACTCAAGGACCAAGGAAAATAGTGAAGATGACAAAAGAATCTTAGCTATATTTGGCAGAATGGTATGTTTTGGACCACTGAGCATACTTTAGGTCAAACTCTAGCATAATGCCTGATAATAGCCGAGCATTAATTCACTTTTGCCTCTATGAGAACTGCCTGACACATCACTTTCACTGGTAATAGATGAAAAAGAATGGTCTGAGTAACTTGAGTCTTTTGCCATACACATAAGTGTATCGAGGGGGCGACTCTCGATGGTCAAAGTAATCTCACATGATTTATTTTTCATAAAAGTTCTCGATTAAGAATCTATACAGAGGAGTAGGTAGTGGCTCCTTGTTATATCTTAATGAACTTGCTCGAGTTGGCATATGCCGGAAGAACCAAGACTGCAATTCATATATGCACCCTTCTACTAAGATCGAATCTTTGAGCGTAAAGTGTGTCAATTCTTGGTATAAGAAGGCAAGTATGACCATGGAAATCGAAAAATGGTTGGTCTGCTGACTTCCATATCTTCACAAAGCACTATTCTGATGTCAACATAGTTCTATTCGTCCTGAAAGAAGGCTAGTCCTATTGTGCACAAGACCATTGCATGTTGTATCCTTTCTTGCGCTGCTTGGGATAAGGAGTCAACTTCTTCAAATGCCCCATATTGTCGGTATAGCTCAAACAAGTCGACACACTAACTCTCATATACTTCTATCAACGGTCAGGATCTACGTCTAATCATTCAGGTTAAAGCATCTTGGGGGTCGAGTCCCTTGACATTGATAAAAAACTGTTGCTCTAGTGGATCTTCTGGCTGATCAGTTGGCTCAGGTAGACTCATAATCTCTAAAAAATTGTTCAATAGTAGAGTCATCTCTCCCCATGTGAACCAAAAGGTGCAGGTGCGTGGATTCCACAACTCTATCAGTGCTTGAATCAAATTGCCATTGACGATATGTTTTCCCACTGCTGAAGACAATTCTAATTCATAGTCGCTCAGATGGTCTGGGAACATACGAGAGATGTTTCTGAGTCAGGAATAGTACCACCGAGGAAGAAAAGGTCAGGTGTTCAGAGTTTGATGATCAAAGAGACCTTGTTGCACCTCGTAAGAGATATGACCCTTAGGAAAGACCGAATCAAGCTGACTAGATGTCATCAGGATAGACTGAAAAATAAATAAGAAGGACAAGACTTGAGAAGTATACACGATTAAAAAAAAAAAGCTGCATGCGTAATCAAAACAAGGCTGGAAATTCAAGATCTAGAGGAACGAAAGAATGAAAATCGCCTGGAGTTTTGAAGAAAAATAGAGAATTTGAAAAAAGTGTCCAAGGTTTTCAGAGAAATTATTGGAAATATATAAGAAAATAAAGAGAATAAAAGAGATAACTAAAATGCATTCAATCACATTCTGCACAACCAAGTATGCGCATACAACAATCCCTAAAAAGCTGACTCTAAATGCATATGTTTTAAAATAGTTGTAGGACCCTAACCCTAACTCTAAGGCTCAAATCATCTGTGTCCAATCATGCTATGCCGATATACTCAAGCTGAAGCCCAACGTACATGGCATAAAAAGAATTTTTTTCAGTTCTAGGCTCATGTTTTCCAACATCCTTGAGCGCCTGTCGATATACTTTGGATTATGGCCCTTGGTACGTGGCAGGAAGGAATCAACCCAAATAGGTGGCCCAATTGTGAGGCTTTGTCCTGAACTATGGTTATAGAAGAAAGCCCAGCAACGTGGTATCCAGGTAAAAGTAAGTGGTGTTGTTTTTTAAATATGATCAATATGCAAGAAAACCGAAGACTCTAATGACCTAAAGAAGTAAGATTTTGAAAAATTATAAGAAACAAACATTGTTTTCAATCCGATCCTAGATTGAGGAAGATTGTATTTGGTCTAGGTCTAAGTGAGCATGAATAATGCCTCCTCAATCGGTCCTACCAAACCATGCTTAAGTCTACATGCAATCTATGTCAGCTGAGTTTGATTTTATGCCCCTAGGTTCATAAGATATAAATCTAACATTGTAGAACATGATTTTGACAAGTTGAATAGAGCAAAGCACAAGATTGATCAGGCGAAGACAGGTCCCATCTCGGCTGCCAAACCTGTTATCATTGCAAAATTTTACTTTTGCAAGTCAAACTGACCTTTGAAAAAGATTTTGAAAATGACTCACCTCCGTTTGAAAATGCGAAAAAATTCTGAAGAATGGGACTTGCTTGTCGATACGACGTTCAACCGTTTCTGGCGCCATAATCAGAGGTAACCGAACCAAGGATCAATCTAGTGCTTTGCTTTGCTCAACTTGTCTAAATTGATGTTCTATTCTTAAATGCACAAAGAATGAAGATGTGCTATGACTTAGAAAATTTTTGATAGAAAACATGATGTATGCTTTGAATTTTGGAAAATACTTGGAAAAAGGATACTTTGAAAATCGTGAATCACATTGGGAAAATACTTTTGACTAATGAAAATTGTTTTTTTAAGAAATTCTGATGTTTTGAAAAAATCGATTTTAAAGAAAATTCAAATAACTCTGAGAAATTTGATTTCTAAACTTGAACTCTGAAATTGGGGAATATTGAAGCTTGGAAAATCATGAATATAGACTTAGAAAAGTATTTGAAAAGGGAAATTATTCTGGGAAAATTGATTTCTGAAGAAAGCTTGAATAATTTTGATGTTTTGGAAAATTTGATTTCTGAAGAAAATCTAGGTGACTAAGAAAATTGATTTTTCTTAGGTTTGTTTTGAAATGAATCAACAGGGATGAGCGTGTGTCCCTATGAAATATTTTCATGATGTGATCTAAACCTAGATGATGCATGGATGCAATTTAAAGAAATATGTTTTGAAGAATTTTGAGGAAAATCATTTATAAAAAAGATTTTTGTGCCTTATAGAATTTAGAAAAATAAATTCAACACATATTCCTGACTATGGCCACGAATATGTATTGAATATAGTTTATTTGATTCTAAAAAGAAAAAATATTTAGAAAAGTTTTGAAAAATATGCCATGATTTCTGAAAATAACTTAAGAGTATAGGTCGTTTGTGGTTTAAAAGAAGATGATAAATTTGGATATTGTTCGCATTCTAACTATGGCCACAAATACGAACTCAATCGAGTTTATTAACTCCTTAGAAGCGAGTGCATATGCCATTCGTGTAGACCATTGTGAATTTGAATATGCATGAATCATCATCCATTACATAATTAACATTATTGAAAATAAACTATATACAATGCATCCCTAATCTAAGTAGAAAAGAAAATTCTTATTCTAAATTTATAATTTAATTTACATCAATAATTGAAACAAAATAAAGGAAATAAACTCTTGCGATTTTCTACAAAATTAGCAAACAAGTTAGTAACAAAAATATTGACTTTTCAGAATTTATCCAACAATATCAAAAATTAAGGGATTTATCCAGATATAAGCATTTTTCCATGCTTTCCTGAAATAAACATAATAAAAGATGATATAGAATTGAATGAATAATAAAAATAAATAACTTTGAAATTCAGAATTTGAGGAAAATAACTAAAATACCCTTGAAAATTGACATTTATTGTAAAACAAGGTTAAAAACATGATTTCTCATAAAATATTTTTGTAAAATGCTTAATCCGAGGATCAAACGAATTCACAAGAAGGCCAAATTGGGTAGAGGGCACCCTGATATGATTATGAACATGATCAAACCATAAAAATATAAAATGTTTCATGAAAATTTTGAAATATTAGAAAAACATCAATTTTTGCCCGTATTTCAGTTGAATCAAGACTCCACAGACATCATATTTTTGTAAAATAACTAAATAATGCATCAAATGAATTCCAAAATTTGTAAAAATTTACATGGATACTTATAATAATTTGAAAATTAAAATTCAATAGAAAATATAGTTTTTGAGATTATTTTGATATAAAAATTAAATAAAAAAATAAAAATATACGATTTTACCTATGGTCACATATCTGTCATGGTGTCAAGCTTGAATCAGATACCAAACAACCATAAAAATTTATAAAATTTGATAGAGGAAAACTAGATATGTTAATAAAAATAACCTTTTTTACAGGTATAGAATACGATCTTTGGTTAGGGAGATACACCTCCAGCAATACGTACCTGATTCCGGGCTATGCACAATGAGGTAAAATAGGTAGATTCGATTTCAAGGTTAGGGAAACATATCAAATCAATATCAAAATTTATGAAATTTCATAGAGGAAAACTAGAAATTACAGATAAAAGAACCCCCTTTACGGATCAGAGAAACGATCTTCGGTGAGGGAGAAATCATTCAGGCAAGTTGAACCTTTATTCAAATCAAGATTTTCACTCAAGAAATATCGATTCTGATAATACTGGTTCTGATTGCGAGTTTTAAGAAAATAGAAATCCACAATGAAAATTTATACCACTGAAAGTAGACATGCAGATAAATCTGTGGCTTTTTATGGATTGTCAATACAATCTCCGGTTAAGGAGAAATCATTTCAGCAAGTTGATCGAGGCCCTTAATCGGGTCTGTTAGTTTAAGAAATATAGACGTTGTTGTTGGATCAAAGAAGCATAAAAATCTAATGTAGAAATTTACAAAAATTTGATAAATTTTAGTAGACATCATGAGGAGTACGCTGATTTTTATGGATCATCGACCGGATCCTGGACGGGGGAGATATGACCTCGAAAAGATGCTCTTGAATTTTCATAGCGTTTTCTTGACTCAGAAAATAGGTCCCGATTTTGATTTTTGAACACAATGTTACAGACCTCTAAAAAAACTGATTTTTTTATTGAAAACCGTAGGCATATGCATGATTTTACAATAAAAAAATCAGATTTTATTAATGCATATAAATTGGCAAAATAAATATATTAACAGATGACCAGATTTATAAACAACGAATCTAAAACCGTAGAATGAAATAAAATTGATTATTCATGCTAAAAGCATAAAAAATCGTATAAATAATGCAATGAATCGTGATTTGATGCTTGAACAACTAAAATAAACATGAATATGATGAAATAAATTAAAAAATTAGGGAAGCACGATTGAAAATTTGATTTAGCCATTAAAAGAGGGATTTAACCTATAGAAACATCAAACCTTAAACTTTTTCGAGCATTTAACATAATAAACATATCATCAATGATTCCAACAGATCAAAAATATGTAAAACCCCATAGATGATCTGTATATCATCCTTTTGAATCATTTTTAGGATCCCTTGAACAAAAAAAATGAAGAAAGAGCCAATACATAAGGCCGCAATAGTGAAAACACATAAAAAAATAAACCAAATAATAAAAAAAAAAGAGAAGAGGAGAGCTTACCTTGGTTGCAGCAATGGAGGAGGATGAAGGAGGCTTAGAGAAATGATAGAGAACTCAGATGAGAGAGGGAGAGATGCCTTGGACGGTCCCCTCTTATGCCCCTATTTATAGTTTTTTTTTTAACTCTTTAATTATTGAGTTCCATTTTATCAGAACTCTCTTAATTGATTAAAATAAATCAAATGTGGGGGGGGGGGGCAATTTTCTAAGGGAGTCTTAACCTAACTAAAATACTAATTATCCTAATTGAGTCTTAATTAAATTTAAAAGCAATCTCAAATATGGTGCCACCCACTGTGGGTCCACATTTGGTTTTTAAAATCCTAATTACAAGTTAAAAATGAGGGTTTACAAAAATACCAAAATAAAGGTTGAGTTTTAAAATCAATTTTGAATCTTTCAAATTTCTAATCTAACTTGAACACTAACTAAACCCTAAACTAACCTAAATATCCTCAAATGTGGCACCACCTACTGTGGGCCCCATTTGATTTTTCAAAAAAAATATTTTAAAAACTTGAAAATAAAGGGGGTTAAAAATGATTTTTTTTGAAAAACTTCAAAAGGACACCTAGACTTACTAATATTTTTGTATTTATGAAATATATAAAATGTGAAAATGAAATGAAATTGGACAAAAAAATGAAAAATTAGGGTTTGTAACCCTGCAGGGTGGGCCCCACATGAAGAAAGTTGATAAAAATTGGAAATCGATTTAGAAATCAAGTTTAAAACAAATCCAAATCATTTTTCTAAGGAAAATGTTTTTAAAATAAGGAATGTAAAGCCTTGGGGATTGGCCAAATGAAAATTGTCGGTTTAAAACCCAAGTTTTTGGAAATTGATTTCGAAATAAGGTTTTAAAACTCGAATCTGGATTAGAGATTTCAAAAAACTAGAGTACTGGACCTCGAAGATGACATGCAATGATATGAAATGATATAAAATGATATGAAATGATGACAAAATGTAAACCTTAGGGAAGGGATTTGAAGTCCTGAACCCCTGACAGAAACAAAGAATTGAACATTCATGTTTGAGGATAAAAAATGAGGATTGATCATCAGACCCGATATTGGATCCGATTCAAATGTGAATTGGGTCTCGGATATAACTAGAATTTTCATGAAAGAAATTGATCTGAGCCTAGAATGATAGTTATACCAGTTTGGGAAATGATAAAATGATGTTTTGGACCAAATGGTTGAGAAATGATTTTGCCCCTGCAGGGCATGGAGTGACACTGGAAACGAGGTTTGAACTAGTTTCGACTGGTTTATACTGAATCCTAGGGTTTATGAGCTCAGATGAACTAGGATAACACTGACTCAACCGAACTCCTAAACTAAATGATTTAAAAATGGTACAATTCTCAGAGGAATGGTGAGAAATGCATACTGGAGTGAAATGGGTGACGAGACTGCACTGTGTTTGAGCTGGAACAAAGGTCAGGAATACTGAAGTGAACTAATTTTAGAGCTCAAACACTAGTTCAACTGACTGAATTTAGCTCAATTTCGACTAAAATAAGCTGAAATGGGCCAAAATGGACTCCGATACTATGGAAAATGAATTTAAACTGGAACCGAGTCACTTGAACTCTTGGTGAGCTCAGGTTAGACTCAGGGGAACAAGATTGACTGACTTGGAGACAATTAGCTTGAATTCGAGCTAGAAATGAGCTCATTTATTGAGAAATGGACTAATTTTAGCTGAAATAGTCAGAAATGAATAGGATTGGCTCATCATGAGCTCAGGTGAGCTAGAAATGACTGACATTCTAACTGTTCTGAACTTAAAAATAAGTTTGGTCGACTTTGACTGACTGAGATCTAAGGTTTTCTAGAGGTAAAATGGTAAATTTTCTGACAAAAAGGGGAAAATGGCACCTAAACTTGGATCAACCTAGGTGAAAGTGTTCTAGGATCAAGGCAACGAGCACTAGAGGGGGGTGAATAGTACTGTTAAATATCGTCTTTGGAATTTTGAAGGATTTTGAGATTCGCAAATCGTACAAAGAACACAAGAATTTATCCTGGTTCGGTCTTCTTGACCTACATTCGATCCTCAAGCAAAACCTGCTTGAGCTTTCCACTATCAACCTTATGTAACCACAAGAATATACAGACCAAATCCGGTCCCACTTTTAGTAACAACCCTATTGAAAGCAGACAACTCTTTTAAACCAAGGAGTCTTTTCCTTTTACAGAAAAATATAAGTAAGCAAACTTACAATCAACCTATGAGCCTTTCTTATAAATGCAGATGAAATGCAATTAGCTTATGAGGTTGTTGAATACTCAACTCACGAATTCACTATCTCTCAAAAGAATTTGAGAGAAAAACTGGAGTGAAAATATCAAGTGAGTGAGAAAACGAATACTTGAATGAATAGGAGTGAAAAGCAAAGAATTTGATCTTTGTAATTCAATGTAATTCGATTGGATTCGATGCAATTTGATATTTTTTAGTATGAAATGCACCCATATTTATAGTTGAAAGATTTCATACATTGATGGTATGAAAGGGTGTCAAAACAGTCACTTTTGAATGGTTAATTCATTTGAAAAATGAAAAGACACACTTTTAAAATTACAGAAAAATGGCTATATTAGTCGACTGAAACAATAGTTAGTCGACTAAAATCAAATATTAACAGACTGACAGTTATTGTCAGTCGACTACTGTGTTTAACAGAACCATTTTAAAATCTGGAGTTTAAAACTTAGTCGACTAAAGAAAAGTTAGTCGACTGATGAAAATCATCAGTAGACTGAAAAACCTTTTAATCGACTCCTACTAAATTTTTCTGAAAACAAACATTATGTCTGGTTGACTAAGAAAACCTTCAGTCGACTGCTGCTAAATTTTCTAGAAATCAAACATTCTGTCTGGTTGACTAAGAGTCGATTAGTCGACTAATTCAAAAAGTTGACGTTTTTGCTTTGAAAAATTGGCGCAAAAAAATTGGTCAATTGGTGAGTCTGTTGGTCGACTAATAAACATGAAGAATTAAGTAAAGAGTTTTCTAAAATGATTTTCATGAAGGGTTCTTTTAGAAAAGTTTTTTCTAACGACTTTTTAGGTGAAATGCAATTGAAATATGCACTCTAAGTAGGGCTCTTACAAGAATCTAAGACATTTAATGAAATTTACATTTACACATATGTCTTCAAAGATTCTTCATTAAATTCTTCAATTCTTGTCATCTTTCTTCATTGCCTTAGCTGAAATGCAGTTGATTCACTTGTTCATCATCAAAATCTAGTTCTGGAAAATGTCATATACGGCTTCATTGTCGTAACACTAAGGCTAGACTCCTAAGGGGATTGACATCTACTGAAAAGGGGTGTATGAGGATGAATGAGAAAAATTTGGGATGTTTACACCTTTATCTCAAACTGATTGGCTACTACATTAGGTCTCGTGATGCAGGAGGCGGGAGTGTAAGCATTAGGAGTGAAGTACTCCCTAAGAGGATGAGTCAACTGCTGATCTTGTGCCATGGGGCCGAATTGATGGGCTCTCCTTATAAGAGACTCCCGTACATGCACCGGAGGGTAGACCGATGCATCAACCGTCCTAAGACATTAGTTTTCTACCTACCTAACGTGCAAAATGGCCAAACCACAACAAATTACAAAGCAGGTAAAATAAAAATAACTGAAAAGCAAGAAAGAAACAAGCATCACACACTTGCACCCTCAGATATTCTGGGGAAAATCAAAATATAGGCATGGTACCAATCGTGCACAGTCACCTCTAAGGGTATCCTAATAGGTAGGTTGTGCAGGAAAAGTAAGCTCATATCTAAGGTTTGCAAGCAATGTGGTTCTAAACCTAAATACCGAAAAGAAACTAAACACTTCTAAATATGAAGCAAAAATGAAACTAAGCAATCCTAATTAATTAACAAGGAAAAAGAAACTAAACAGATCTAAGTAAGAAACATAAAAGAAACTAGCAACCTATCAAAACACGAACAAATACTGACAATAAAGTGAATACTCGTATTAATCACCGTTTTCCGACAACGGCGCAAAAAATTTGGAATGAATTTTATGAAAACACTTTTTAAAACAATATTTTTAAGAAAAATAAGTGTGAAAGCCAGACACCAAATACTAAAAACCAGCTCGCACGAGTGATGGAGTCTAGGTCAATCTCAGGGAACGAGAAATACTTTGTATTCAACACACAATCTAACTACTCTTTATTGCCTTGAAAAAATAAAGGAATTAATTAAATACAATAACTAAGAGAGTGTTGCCCTATGCAGAGGGCTTAAACAAAAGAATAATAAATGGTTTTATTACAGACCCAATCAATAAATAAAAGAATTAAAATCCTAATCCAAAACTAAAAGGAGGGTTTTTAGTGCTTCGAGTCCATGTGTCTCCTTTTTGATTGATTTGCTTCCCTTTATCCTTCCCTCTGTGTACCCTTTAAGTACTTAAGTTGAACACTTTTGTATGGTTTGATCAAGGGCCCTCTGAAGGCTTCCTAAGGACACTTTTGAGGGCTTGAGGGGACCTCAGAGGGTATTTTAGGGTACGAAAAGGGATCTACCATACTTTCCAATGCTCTCCTACAAAACACGAAAACACAAAAAGACAAAGAATTCTACAAGAGAATCGAATGCAAATATGCAGAAAAATCACAAAAACATGAACTAGATTATGGACATGAACTAACTAATAACTAACTTAAAACAACCTACACTAAAAGACAAAATATTAAAACTACCTAATTAACAAGAATTCCCTAAAGCAAATGTAACAAACTAAACTTAACTAATTCAAGAAATCAAGAATTCAAGAAACAAAAGAGAACTAAAGCAATCAAGAATATAATTAACTGAACATGATAACTAATTGATTACACTA
Organism: Nuphar pumila; assembly: GCF_984573655.1. NCBI lineage: Eukaryota > Viridiplantae > Streptophyta > Magnoliopsida > Nymphaeales > Nymphaeaceae > Nuphar > Nuphar pumila. The sequence goes on along the minus strand of NC_143263.1, from coordinate 46,848,175 downwards.
ATATTAATAAGTAAACCACATGAACAAAAGCTAAAAAAAATCGGCTAACCCGAATTGAACAAAACTAATATTAAACTAAATGCAAGTGTGATCATCGCAAAAATTTTCCTCTTGTGATATTCTCTCTCTTCCTTCTCTTTTCCTTTCCAACCTCCTATTTTCCTCCTTTTTGAAGGGAGAAAGAAAGAGAGAAGAGAAAAGAAAGAGGAGAAGAGAATAGGAACTCTTTTGCGGGTCTCACTTGACCTTTAATTTAAATTTTTTTTTTGAAATAACTCGCCTCCGTTTTTAAAATATTTGCGGGAAAACTGGGAGACGGGATCCGCTCGTCGGTACGAGGTTCGACCGTTCCTGGCGCCTTTACCAGGGGTAATCGAACCAAGGGTCGAATTTTATGCCTTTTGCTTTGCAAAGAATTTATCTAAGTATTTATCCTAAGTCTTGGATTCCAAATCTTGAATCCAATTCCATTCAAAATTCCAGATCCAAAATCACTGTAATTCCAAATTCTTAAAATCAATTCCTCTTCACTCCAGATTTCAAATCAAGTTCCTATTTTGGATCCTAAATCCAAAAAAATCAGCTAAAAACTCTATTTAGAATTTAGAACTTGAATTCAGATTTCATCTCAAAATTCCAACTTTTTGCAAATCCCATTTCTTAATTCCTTTAGATTTCCCACATTTTCCTTCTAAATTCAAGACTTCAAAATTGGAATTCAATTCCATTTCAAATATTCATCCAAGTTCAAACTTCTAAATTTAAAGCCCACTTATGACTTTGAAAATTTCCTTCTCTTTTTTTCAAAATCAATTTCCAAACTCCAGATTTATTTTCCCAAGCTCTTGATTATTCTAAAAACTTAGAACTTTAATCTTAAGTTCTAAGTTAGAAATCATTTCCTCACTTTATCAGATTCACTTGGAAATTCTTCAAAATATTTTTTTCAAAAAGCGCACGATGGAGGGTGCGCCATGGTGAAGAGAGAATGGAGAAGGGCGATGAAGAAGGGTGCGGCTGGGTTTTTTTTTTCCCTTTTCCTTTCTTACGAAAGATTTTACAAAAACCCTAAAAGAAAAAATTACTGAGGAGCCCCTTTGTTTTTCAAGATTTTATAAAGAGGGGGGGCTCCCGAGGTTTTTAGCAAAAACTATTTTTCAAAAAGGCTCAAAATCGTTTGTTTTTCTCATAAATTTTCTATTTTTTTTTGAATTTTATGTTATTTCTGATTTTTTTTGTATTTTTAAGTAAAAAAATCTCAAGATTTGTGAGAAAACAAAGATTAAAACCAATTTTTTTTGTGTTTTTGCAAAAATATTTACAAAAAAGAATTTTTCTGAGAATTTAAAAGCTATTTTGAGAAAATTTCTTCAGAAATGGGTTTTGATCCGGATCTTGAGGAAATATGGATTTAAAGCGCTGGGTTCGGATCCGGAGTTGATTTCGAATATATCAATATGAATTTTAATTCAGAGAATCTGAAGAAATGACTTGATTTTCTCAAAAAAAATGGGGTTAGGGGCAAAAGAGTCATTTTTACAAAACTTTGAAAAATTTGGGGTGTTCATAGCAAGAAAGAAAAATTAACTAACGAATACATGACACAAGGAATGATATTGTACGGTTCTTTTTCAGAATTACATTAAGTTGGATGTAAATGATAAAACAAAACTAACTTAGGCTAGCCATGTAACTAAACAACAAACAAAGTAAGAAATTACTATACTACCAATCGGTTTAACCAACAATATTAAATAGGCTAACGTTATGACATACCTAATTTGCCTAATTGAATTAAAGGAATGGTAAGCTACAACAATACTCAGCAAAGAACACAAAATAATCAAATGGCTACTCTAACCTATTCTCAAGGAAAACGCAAGCAAACAAAAATCGACTATTATGCATTAATTGGCAACACCGAGAAAAAAAATACATGGAATAAAAGTAACCTCTAAGGGGATCCTAGTAGGTGGGCTGTGCAGAAAAGTAAGCTCGTCTCTAAGATATGCACATACGTGGTTCTACTCCTAAATGCAAACAAACACTAGGCAATAAAGTGAATACTAGTATTACGCTGTTCCCCGGCAACGGCGCCAAAAATTTGATGTCTTCTTTTTAAATCGTTATAATTTTGAAAAGATTTTTATATGTAAAACATGTGAAAACCAGGCATCAAATAATAAAAACCAGTTCTCACTAGTGGATGAGACCGGGTCGAACTCATAGAACGGGAATATGTCGTATTCAAACACACAAATCTAAACTATTCTTTATTGCTGAATTATTAAATGTAAAATGTACGAGAAAAGTAAAAACAACTAACTATTACAACAAATAAATACCCTTCGCAGAGGGCGAAAAATGCAATATTTACAAACCCAAAATTAAATTCGTAATTCTAAGAATAAAGCAAAAATCTTCTATTCTTGAGCTTCTGTGTCATGCAATCGCTTCTGCTCCACTCCTGTGCGATCCTGCACAAGTCAAATGAACACGAGCAGTACAAGAGAGAGAAGTAGAAACAATGCTAAACGAAGAATACTAAAACAATGAAAAGTAAAATAAACGAAATCTAAATGACAATAACTAGATAAACCTAATGACAATTAACTAAGTAATTCTAAGACTAAAAGTAATATTAAAAACAACTAATTAATCCATTACAACTAAGTAAATTTTATGATCTAATATTGAGTAAGCTAGTTTACTTTACTAATCAATCACTCTAACAATTCCTAGTTACTTAACTAATTCAAACAAGCTTATTCTACTAATTCTAAACAAATTGATACACTAACAACTCACTATTTATTTACTTAAGCAACTTTATTCAACTAAGTAATTAAAAATACAAATTGCTTGTATTCCTCAAATATGCTAACAACTAATAGCTAACAATTCAATTAACTAAAAACTAACAAATCAATGAACTAACAAAGCAATCCAGACATCTGATCACTCCTTCCAAACAATACTGATTGAAATTCTAGACAACCACCACTGGAAAATGAGCTAAAACAAACAACAATATAAAAATAAACTCAGTAAACTATACTCCTGATCACTGGAAATCAGATAGATCTTCAAAAATTTGAAATCACATTGATCAGTCAAACTGATCCAGAGATCAGCATCTCGTCACTCTTGATCCAGCAATTAAAAATCAATCAAAATGGCTGGACAACATTTATCTTTGATTAACCCAGCCTTTTCCAAAAATCAAATAATCAACCAGAAATAGCCAAATTTCAGGTGGCACTTCGATCAGAGATCAGTAACATCTGATCAAAAAAAAATTCAGACATTCAATCGATAATTGAGAAATCAGATAGTCAATCGATGGATGTTAGACACTCAATTAGCTTTCAAACCATCGCTCGCTGGAAAAATCATTAAACAACAATCCATCACCGAAAATGCAGTAAACATCAGACCATCAGGCGGAAATCAATCCAGATTTTTGGTGATCTCTTTTTCTGATGTAAAAAAAACATGATGATCAGTTAAAAACACAGCAATAGAAGGTTTCCAAATATCTGATCGAGTGAAGTCAACACAGAAATTAATGCGATGAAAAAAAAAATACAATGAGAAACAGGGAAAAAAACACAAGATGAAAATAAAGAATCTGGAACTACATCACGCTATGAACAAAAATTTTAGGAGTGAGAAAGAAATAAAAACAAACAGAAACTCAAAGACAGCACAAGAAATCAAATGAAGATAAACTGGAACTTCACATTAGATGATGCATTGAAACAACAAATGAAAATCAGAAAAAAAAAATAGAAATCAGACGTTGCTTATTTTTTTTGTGGATTATTTTCTCAACTAAACTAATCCTACAGCTACAGCAAGAAAGAAAGCAGATGAAGAAGATGATGAAGAAGCTTTACCTTGATTTTAGATGGATTAGAAGAGAAGAGGTGGCCTCCACTGCATACGCCATTGCTAATTGAAGAAGCACCACCACCACCGGCTGGATATTAAACAGAGAAAGAGGGAGAAGGGGAAGAAAGGTCAAGGAAGGGGCCGGTGATGGTGGAAGATTGGTGAGAAGAGAGGGAAAGAGGGGAAAGAGGGGAAAGGCTTCAACGTAAATGGGTGAAGACAGTTTGATTTTTGCCCCTTTTCGGTTTTTAACAACAGCCGATTTGTTATTTTTTTTCAAAAATTACGAAAAATTGTTTTAATGAAATTTTTTTATTTGCTAAAAAACTCAAAGCTACACTAAACTACTCTATTCTAATTTTATTTAAAAACTAACCTACTACATTTAAGCCAAAAACTAAAATATGCCTAAAAATATAAAAATAAAGCTATTTTTCATACATTTTCTATTTTGAAATTATTTTAACTCATTTAATGAAAACTAGCATAAACTTGGGTTTTAAAAACATTTTTTCATAAAATCATGCATATTTTAATGTTAATTCACCTTGAAATATATGCATAATCAAATACCCCCATGCTTATGTTTTGCTAGTCCTCGAGCAAACTAGACAAATGCATGAAATGAAAACTATCACTTAACTCACTTTCGTAGGAATCACGGTTGCATTTAGCTCATGCAACAAGCCCTTTCAACCCCTGGGTTACCCAAGTGGACGAGTAAGGTCTCGTGAGGGTTTGCAGTGTTGCTACCCACAAACATCTCTGTCATGTATGCATAATGTTACACATCCTCATAATCAGTAGGTAATTAAAGACTTTATTTTCACAAATATTTCCTGTTATTTCAAAATCACAATATAATTAGATTCTTTTATATACCACCACAGAAAAAGAATTTCTTTCACTTTTCTAAATATCACAACTATTTATGTTTTATTCTTAGAAAATCCAATAAAAACAAGTTATTATTTACTTATCCTCACTCATATGTTTTCTGCACAGGTTTTCTCAATCACACTTCTAGGCATTGAACTTTCCTTTCTTTTAAAGCTCTTTTCTTGATTTTTCATTTTTTTCACGCTTTTTCTTTTTGCATATTCATTCTTCTCTTATAGCTTGCGTGTGGTCTGCTTTTATGCCTTGTGCAATGTCAATATCTTCTATACTTTTTCAATGCATACCAAAAGATATCAACTAAGACATAAAAGTGACTTCCTTCATTCACCTTTGCAACATGAGAGTCAAACATTTCAACTTGTATCTGTTCTCAGCTACTTAGGATCATGAAGTTTTCCACTCTTCTTTTCGAAATGGAATCCAAAAGTTTCAACTTACATCTAAGTTCCATCTACTAAGGATTGTGAAATTATACAAACAACCTAACGCATGCTTCTTTTTCACTTTTTGAGCTCTTTTTAATGCTTTTGTTCGTTTGCTTAGTTTTTCAAAAATAGAACTGTGCATCATATTTGTGATTCAAAATAAATTTTAACATGTATCTATCATCATTTCTTCAAAATCCGCATAAACAACCATAATTTTTAGATCCATGTCAGAAAAAAAATTCGTGGGGCTTAAAAATCCTCTAAAAACATCAGATTTGAAATAACATTCATATAAGTTCAAACTCTTTCTTTAAAAATCTACTTTTCATGAGAGATGTGTAAACATGTGCAAGAACGTAAACAAAAATATCAAGGTGTGCAAACTGCACCCTCCCCCATGCTTGAATGACACTGTCCCTGTGGCACTCCCCCATGCTTATATGAAACTAAGTGAATGCACATAAGAGAAAATAAATGAGGGAAAAGAGTAGAATAACCTGACATGAATTAAAAATGCACGTTCTATGAATGTAATGAATGCAATGTATACATGAAAAAACATAAAACTCATAGAAAGAGATAGAACACGAAAAATAAAACCAAATAAAATCTACAAATCCTAAAAACAAATACTATATAAAATATGGGTTGCCTCCCATAAAGCGCTAAGTTTCACGTCCCCAGCCAGACGGATCCCTGGAAAAAACCTTCATTGTCCATGAGATCAATGGACATGAAGTCAGGCTCAATCGGGCTCTCTATGAAAAATAGTGTCATATGTGACACTGCGCACTGTGTTCCCATCCCGTCTACCTCTAAATGGCTCGAAGTGACTGATCCAACTCAAATCACCTATCTGATTTTCAAGTAATCCTCGGTGATCCTCTTTGAGTGATTCATTATCCTCCTCCTGAGGTGGATCACTCAATAACCAAGCATATTCTGCTTCTACGAGGTCTTGAACGACATCAACCTCGAAAGAAGCCTCCTCAACAGCAGGCCCCATGGCAGCACAAAAAATGTTCAGCCTCATCTTCCTATTTCTGAATGATACATCCATCGCACCAGTGCGACAATTAATGCACGCGTTGGCGGTAGCTCAGAAGGGGCAACCAAGAATAATAGGGGTCTGTCGTAGACTATCAGCTCCCTCCATATCTAATATCACGAAGTCGACAGGGAAATAACAATCCTCCACCTTGACTAAAACATCTTCAAGTATCCATCTCGGGACCTTGATCGATCTATCTACAAGTTGAAGAGTCATAGGTGTAGGTTTCATCTCTTTCAATCCAAATTGGTCATAGAAGAAACCCGATAGATGTTAACACTTGCCCCAAGGTCGAGCAATGCACGCCCAACAATGATGTTTCCTATGACACATGAGATGATAGGAGTCTCTGGGTCCTTGAGCTTAGGTGGGGTTTGGTGTTGCAATACTACGCTCACCTGCCCATTCAAATAAATCTTTTTCTGCACATGGGACCTCGACTTCCTTTTCTGCGTACAAATCTCTTTGAGGACCTTTGCATATGAAGGGACTTGCTAGATAGCATCTAGTAAGGGGATGTTTATCTGGACGTGCTTGAATATCTCAAGCATCTCTTGCATGTTCACTCCGGACTTACCTAGTGCTCTCGGTCTCTCTAACGCCTCAGGAAAGGGGGCTTTGGGAATATTGGACGGTGAAGGCTCAGATGGAAGAACCTTCTCACTTTTCTGAGATAAAACACTAGGGACAGACTGCTTCTCACTTATCTTCTTTTTTTTTTCCTGAGGTAAAAATTTGATGTCTTCTTCTGCAGCCTCCCTCGCTTGGTATTGCTTCCCACTCCTAAGGGTTACTACTTGAGCCTACTCTTGATGTGTATCTGTCAGATGCAGGCTACGTATGGGTTTCTTTCCCCTAGGGTTGACAGTAGGCTGGCTAGGCAGTGTCCCCTCACTTCGCCTGCTAAGCGCCTCGGCTAGCTGCCCCATTTGAGTCTCTAATTTTGCAATAGACTGGTTATGTGAGCTCAAATTCTCCTTAATATCAGAAAATGCTTGTAGCATCTTGTCCTCAAAGGACTGACTATGCGAAGGCTCATGAGACTGGGGATGAGTATAAACAGGTTGGGCTGGGGGATAACTGGATCTCTGAAATCCAGGCGCATAACCGCCTTGACTGGGTTGACTCTGGGAAGGGTTAGGGGGTTGGATCTGTGAGTTGCGCCATGAGAAATTGGGATGGTTTCGCCAGCCCGGGTTATAAGTGTTTGAAAATGAATTGGGTGTCGGCCTAGCGAAGTTTTGAGCCATCTGAGCTTGCTCTTGGACAAACTCAGGGTACTGTGGCGTAACTTGGCACTGGAAAACATGGTGTGCAGGACTCGTGCACACCTGCATGGAAGGAGAGGGACCCAACAACAACTAATCTAATTTCTGGGACAGTTGGTCTACCTTGTTGCTCAACTCAAGGTTTATCCCTAACTCGAAAATGCCTGCCTTCTTAATACTATCCTGTGCAGGTGCAACCCTATCGAACCGTGAAGTTGTCGCATGGTGCATCGAATTTTCGCTCAATGTCTCAAAAAACGACCACTCTTCATCCTCACTTTTTAGCATAAAAGTCCCCCCACATGACGAATCCACTATTTGACTGTCCTTCTCGGTCAGGCCATCATAAAAATACTGCACCAGTTGCCAGCGAGGCAACTGGTGGTGGGGACACTTGCGAAGAAGATCTTTCATCCTCTCCCAAGTCTCGTAGAATTGTTCTCCCTCAATCTGCGAGAAACTGATTATGGCTTTACAAAACTGATTCGTCTTACCAATTGAGAAATACTTTTTAAGAAACTCGTGCTGCATTCCTTCCCAAGTGGTAATCTGAACCGTATCGAGAGCCTTCAGCCAAAGCTTAGCTTTATCTTTGAGAGAGAACGGAAACAACATCAACCTCAATGCGTCATCTTCAAAGTTGTTGATCCGCACTGTCGAGCAAATCTCTAGAAAATCATCAAGATGACTATATGGGTCTTCGTTGCTAAGGCCATGAAAGGATGGTAGCATTTGAATGATACTGGCCTTTATTTCAAATTGATTGGCTCCTACATCAGGTCTCGTGATGCAGGAGGTGGGAGTGTATATGGTGGGCATGAAGTACTCCTTAAGGGTACGGAATAACGACCGATTTTCGGCCATGGTAATAGAATGAGGAGTTCTCTTAACAAGAAACTCGGGACTCAATTAGCTCGGGTCGAGTGATCGTTGTCTGTGCATACACCTTGAAGTAGACCGGTGTAGCACACGTCCTAATTTTGGGTTTTCTACCTAACTAACGCACTAAGCGGCCAAACCACGCAAACAAATAGGCGAGTAAACTAAAAACAACAAAAACTAAACAAACACCACGCAGTTACACATAACAGAGATTATGAAAAAGAAATATGAAATCTATGTGTACGGTATCAATCATACACAGTCACCTCTAAGAGGATCCTAGTAGGTGGGCTGTGCAGAAAAGTAAGCTCGTCTCTAATATATGCACATACATGGTTCTACTCCTAAATGCAAAAAAACACTAGGCGATAAAGTGAATACTAGTATTACGCTGTTCTCCGGCAACGACGCCAAAAATTTGATGTCGTCTTTTTAAATCGTTGTAATTTTGAAAAGATTTTTATATGTAAAACATGTGAAAACCAGACATCAAATAATAAAAACCGGTTCTCACTAGTGGATGAGATCGGGTCGAACTCAGTGAACGGGAATATGTCGTATTCAAACACACAAATCTAAACTATTCTTTATTGCTGAATTATTAAATGTAAAATGTACGAGAAAAGTAAAAACAACTAACTATTACAACAAATAAATACCCTTCACAGAGGGCGAAAAATGCAATATTTACAAACCCAAAATTAAATTCGTAATTCTAAGAATAAAGCAAAAATCTTCTATTCTTGAGCTTCCGTGTCATGCAATCGCTTCTGCTCCACTCCTGTGCGATCCTGCACAAGTCAAATGAACACGAGCAGTACAAGAGAGAGAAGTAGAAACAATGCTAAACGAAGAATACTAAAACAATGAAAAGTAAAATAAACGAAATCTAAATGACAATAACTAGATAAACCTAATGACAATTAACTAAGTAATTCTAAGACTAAAAGTAATATTAAAAACAACTAATTAATCCATTACAACTAAGTAAATTTTATGATCTAATATTGAGTAAGCTAGTTTACTTTACTAATCAATCACTCTAACAATTCCTAGTTACTTAACTAATTCAAACAAGCTTATTCTACTAATTCTAAACAAATTGATACACTAACAACTCACTATTTATTTACTTAAGCAACTTTATTCAACTAAGTAATTAAAAATACAAATTGCTTGTATTCCTCAAATATGCTAACAACTAATAGCTAACAATTCAATTAACTAAAAACTAACAAATCAATGAACTAACAAAGCAATCCAGACATCTGATCACTCCTTCCAAACAATACTGATTGAAATTCTAGACAACCACCACTGGAAAATGAGCTAAAACAAACAACAATATAAAAATAAACTCAGTAAACTATACTCCTGATCACTGGAAATCAGATAGATCTTCAAAAATTTGAAATCACATTGATCAGTCAAACTGATCCAGAGATCAGCATCTCGTCACTCTTGATCCAGCAATTAAAAATCAATCAAAATGGCTGGACAACATTTATCTTTGATTAACCCAGCCTTTTCCAAAAATCAAATAATCAACCAGAAATAGCCAAATTTCAGGTGGCACTTCGATCAGAGATCAGTAACATCTGATCAAAAAAAAATTCAGACATTCAATCGATAATTGAGAAATCAGATAGTCAATCGATGGATGTTAGACACTCAATTAGCTTTCAAACCATCGCTCGCTGGAAAAATCATTAAACAACAATCCATCACCGAAAATGCAGTAAACATCAGACCATCAGGCGGAAATCAATCCAGATTTTTGGTGATCTCTTTTTCTGATGTAAAAAAAACATGATGATCAGTTAAAAACACAGCAATAGAAGGTTTCCAAATATCTGATCGAGTGAAGTCAACACAGAAATTAATGCGATGAAAAAAAAAATACAATGAGAAACAGGGAAAAAAACACAAGATGAAAATAAAGAATCTGGAACTACATCACGCTATGAACAAAAATTTTAGGAATGAGAAAGAAATAAAAACAAACAGAAACTCAAAGACAGCACAAGAAATCAAATGAAGATAAACTGGAACTTCACATTAGATGATGCATTGAAACAACAAATGAAAATCAGAAAAAAAAAATAGAAATCAGACGTTGCTTATTTTTTTTGTGGATTATTTTCTCAACTAAACTAATCCTACAGCTACAGCAAGAAAGAAAGCAGACGATGAAGAAGCTTTACCTTGATTTTAGATGGATTAGAAGAGAAGAGGTGGCCTCCACTGCATACGCCATTGCTGATTGAAGAAGCACCACCACCACCGGCTGGATATTGAACAGAGAAAGAGGGAGAAGGGGAAGGAAGGGCAAGGAAGGGGCCGGTGATGGTGGAAAATTGGTGAGAAGAGAGGGAAAGAGGGGAAAGGCTTCAACGTAAATGGGTGAAGAGAGTTTGATTTTTGCCCCTTTTCGGTTTTTAACAACAACCGATTTGTTATTTTTTTTCAAAAATTACGAAAAACTGTTTTAATGAATTTTTTTTATTTGCTAAAAAACTCAAAGCTACACTAAACTACTCTATTCTAATTTTATTTAAAAACTAACCTACTACATTTAAGCCAAAAACTAAAATATGCCTAAAAATATAAAAATAAAGCTATTTTTCATACATTTTCTATTTTGAAATTATTTTAACTCATTTAATGAAAACTAGCATAAACTTGGGTTTTAAAAACATTTTTTCATAAAATCATGCATATTTTAATGTTAATTCACCTTGAAATATATGCATGATCACTAGCTATTCACTGCTAAATGAAAACACATAGGGTTTAACTCTAATCTATGTATACAAAAAAATGGCAACTAAATAAAAGAAAGAAGGAAAAGATATATCGACTATAGGGAAGGACAAGGGAAAAAACTTTATTTAATGATAAAAACGAACAAGGAAGGTGTGATGCATTAATCTAACTTAGATCTATCCTAAAACTGATCTAAACTAATCAAGAAATATGACAATATATGAAACTCTGGGCTAAATCTAATGATCTACTTACAAAACACGATTATTTGATACTTAAATCAGGAAATGGATAACACTATCAAAATGACATATATTTTTTTATTTTATTTTATTTTCAGATACAAAACATAAACTAACCTAGATGAATATTTAGACGATGTGATGATCTACAAAACTATATGCAATGCAATGTGTTATGCTATTCAAAACCTAAATCTATGGTGAAAAAAAGAGAGAAAGAAACGACATGTCACAGATCACCTCCGATGGATGGGTTGATGAGAGAAAATGGTCAATCTAGCTACATCCATGCTGCCTCGAAGAAGAGGAAGAAGTTTCTAATGATGAAAGGGTTTGAAGCTTGAATAAAAAGGGGAAGAAGAAGAAGACGGGGAGAACAAGGAGAGAAAGAAATCAACAAAAGGGCGAGAGAGAGCAAGGGAGAGAGAGAAGAGAGGGGCAAGGGGGGGGGGGGCGTGTTTTTCAATTTGAAAAAACATCTTCTCTTGCTGAAAAAGATGTATTTATAATGCTCTAATTAGGTTAAAACAAATTTTTCAAAAAGAGTCCAAAGTTTTTTGCTAATTTCCAAAAATAGGATCTCTTATGAAAATGTGTTTTTCTAAAAAATACAACTTCCTAAACTAATTAATATTAGCTAATTCAAAACTAACCTAATTAAAATATAATTAAGAAAATCTAAAACTAATAAAAACACTAAAAATGCCAGGGTAAGCTTTAAAATACACAATTTTCTGATAAATTCAATTTAAATGCAGTTTCTTAAAACTAACGTTAAAACTGGGTTTTTAAATCGATTTTTCACTGGATCATGCATAAAATAAGATGAATAACAATGCAAAATGTATGCATGATCATATGTAAAGAGAAACTACTTGAATATGCATAAGTTCAATTAAGTATAGATCTTGAATGTTTGTTCTGGATGATAATCCAAAGAAAATTATAAATCAAATAAGTTTGCCCGTCATTTCATGTAAAAATATGCAAGCGAGTATAATTTTGCAAACATGGCTTAGTTACTTATGTATGCTCAAATGGATACATTATTTATGTGAATGATTTGTGAAACACATAATATGATAATTATGATGATTGCTTTGTTTGCAAATACTTCTTGAACTAAGTGACATGAACAAGTTTCATTTGTGGACCTTATCCTAGCGAATGTATGAATTACAGATCTATTACATTACAACGAATGTTTGCAGAGTCATACTAAGGCCCCAAAGTTGAGCATAAGGTTCTATAGAACCTTTTGGATACCTTTTGGATGTCACATGAGCACTCGCAATAAATTGTGTGTGTTTTGTCTGAAACTGGGCAGATGGTTGAACAAGACCAATGGGGTACAAAGCTTTCGCCCAAGTTATTTAATTAAATAACTACATACACACAAACCTAAGTAAATGTCTAGCCGGTTTAGACAAACTGGGGCATTCTTTCGGCACTTGTTGGTAAATACACCACGAGCTCACTTTATGGGTGATCTAAATGTATCAAACACAAATATAATATTCTCAATTACACCTCTGGTGTAATCTGCATTTTGTCATTTCATGTTGATATGATTGCGTACCTTAAAGTGGTACTCGGGTTCTCGAAACTCTAACTTGCTCAAAAGAAGCTGGTACAATTAACATGAATGAACTACATTAAAAAGAAAAGAAATGGATACCCATCAAGCGTGGGGCTACCTTAGGGAGGGTAGATGGTACAAACTTTGTTGGGCTATTGTTGTTGAAACATACAATATTTGTTATTATGCTATGAGTGACAATGGCTCGATGATCCTTTGCTCATAGAGTTAGGAGACCTGGAGTACTCAATTTTTGTCTTAGGTGAGTAGGTCATGTAACTTTTGCAAAAGTTGGATGCATCCTATTTATCTTGGCCTTTAGGGGTTATCTCTTGGTCATTATACCACACTTTCATAAATTCGATTCAGATAGTCATTCGAGGTATTAAAACATCCATGCATAATAAACCTCTAAATAGTCTCACTGTCTTGACGTATTCAAATCGTGCATACCCGCAGAGGGTTAATAAAGTGAAACATAATTTTAACTATACATCTTTACTTTTATATAATTAGTTGCTTGTGCATGTGAGTAAAATGTGTGAGCTATGCGCTAGCCCATGCATAACTGTAATTATTTTTTATAATGTGTCAGCATTTTTTAACATGCTAAAACTCATGGGGGATACCATAAATTTTGCCATGTTTAAATCTCCACTTATTAAAAGGTGAATCCTATGTTAGTAGTAATGAGTTGGCAAGTTGTGAAAAATCAAGATACCATTTTTTTGGCATTAAAAAAAACTCTAAGTGATCCACTATTCTTACATAGTGAGGAAAATCTAGGTTGGATTCTTTTATGAGCTAATTTATTAAAGAATGTTTGACTCGATGAAGTTTTTATGACTTTGGCATATTTTTAAAATTATTCTCAAAGTTATATGAAATTTGAGAAAAGGGTTGACTTAAGATTCCATTGAAATCCTGAGAGAGAATATGAACATTGAGAAATCTTTCAAAAAATGTTTAACTCTTCAACAATAAACTTGTTGCAATTCAGTATACCGACATTATCAAAGAAATATATTTCAAGTAGTGATGTTATAATCAGTTGTTTATAGGTAGACGACATGTTAATCATGATCAATAGTGTAAAATGCATATATAATACCAAAGGTTTTCTATCATGAAAGATATGAGCTTAATTGTTGTTATACTCCGTGCATTGAAAAAATAAATCCTTGTAACTTTGTTTAACCCTAGTGTTAAATAAACTATTAAAACAAAAAAAAAAAACATATTTCATATGATTATTATTAGTTGTCTCATGTATGTTATGGATGGTACTAGTGTGAGGGTTACCCATGTACACTTATATGCAGAAAATAGCTTGTTGCATAAGCTAATACGTTGAAAACCTAGGACAAAAGCATCAAGATACTATATATCAAGTCCCAAAGTATTAAAAAAGAAGTCAAAAATATAAGAAAAACTCATTGTACATGATAGACACAGTGATGTGAACAAAAATTCCAATTTCAAAGAATCATTATCTACAAAAAGATGTATGTTTATCTTAAGATTTGAAGCATCTGTCTAGGATCTAAGAAGCAAATTGTGATAACCCATTCAACAATGAAAGTGAAGTTAACAACACTAGTTTTAACTAATATAAAATCCGAATGATTATGAATCTCTTGATAGAAACCTTAATAAATTATAAACCTATAATTGCTAGACAAGAAAACTTCATACAAATAAAGAAGAACATTTAAAGTGAATCTAGACTTGTAAAGTCTAAAACACATTTATGTGTATAGATTGCTCGAGTAAGAAGTAATCTCAAATATTTGAAATCTTGTCAAAACTTAATGGATCTATTAACAAAAAGAATTTCTTAATAAATTGTCATTAAAACATTGAAGGGAGTGGAGTTGAAGCTATAAAAAAATCACCTCTAATGGGAACCCAACCACATGATATGTGTTAAACCAAGTTTAGTGATTCAATGGGAAGAACAAGTTATTGAGCGATAGAGTTGAACACTTATAATATTTTTATTTATGATGTTAATTGATAAAAATCTACGTAAAGAGGTTGAGTTTAAATTGAACCCTTAATGAGATCCATATATCGGCCTTATGGTTAGGGCATTTCAAATAAGTTTACACTCTTGATAAACTCACCTATATGAGTGTGAAGGTGAGGGTTGCCTTGTATAAGACATGAGCTTTGTCTCTAGAGTACTCATGAAATTGAGATACAATACATGACCCTTAAAATGCAACTTTTATATATTAGTAAATGCATTATGATCACCTGAAGCAAAAGTTTATGTTATTATATCTGAAAAGTCAATTAAGATTCTCAATTCAAAGCTAATGTTATTGGGATTTTAGGTTGACTATGACTAAGTAACGCTAATGTGGTGGTTCAAATTCAAAAGGCACCTTCACTTATGCATTGGATCTTCGTGAATAACCTCTTAAATCTTTTTATAATTTTGATCTACGTGAGGGAGGTTAAAGCCCATTGGGGGCTTGTGAATTAAACTTTAGACAACCTTGGACTTTGGAATTTGAACTTGGGTTTAAGAATTTGGTCCAGCTCGACCCAACTCGATTCGGTTTAGTTTGGTTTGGTCTTGGTTTTGGCTAACCTTTAATCATTCTCTTTGGTGCTTGGGACAATTTTATCCTTAAGACCTTTGACCATCCTTCTTATGGGTTCTGATCGATTGATTTTGACCTTGACCTAGTCAATCTTATCGTTGGAGACCCTTGACTTGGTCCAACATCCCTGCTTGCGACCATTTGTGGTCAAATGATCATCCAACAACCCTCTTTAATGTTTGACCGTTCGCCGCCTTTAACTTTGACTGACACATTTTTTGAACTTAGCATGGTCATTTTAAACCTATTGACTACCCTTTTTGTCTCTTGACTGTGCCCAATTGTAAACCCTCCTCTACTAGCTGTTTGGATACACTTAATGACTTTTATGGGCTTTTATTGCTAGTTGTTTGGCCCTTTTTATGTGGTTGTTTATCCTGGGGCTCTATATACCCAAGTCTCTCTCCCATTTCCATATCACATGGAGTTCTCTCCTCTCTCCCATGAGCTCTCTAGGTCACACCCTTTTCGTCTCTCTTGCTCACATTCCGATGAGCTCTCTCAGTTGGACATTTAAGATTAGGTCCAACATTGAGTGACCCAGTTTGACACAAGGCACCCTTAATGAAGGGTATTAGTGGGGAGGAGGGTTACGTGAATGTGAAGGGATGAATGGTTCACATACATGAATGTCATGCATGTAACCCCTTCACACTCCTCTCACTATAAATTGAGGCATGGTTGCTTGATGAGTGCAACCAAGGTACCCTCTTTCTTTCATTTGGGTTTAGGATCCTGCTCATCGTAGATTTGACAGCCTGGGCTCATCGTGGGCATCCATAAGCTGAGGAGAACGTCGAGCACCTGTGTCAACTCTCCTTTCGTCCATTTTCAGTATGATGGCTACTGGTATGTGTTTTTGCTTTTTACATTTCGGTTTACGCCAACACTCACTCCTTAGTGCTCTTCCTCTTTTTATTTCTAGTGAGTTTAGGTTTTGATTTAGTCAAGTTCTGCCCATCATGAGATCATTGGAAAAATTCAGAGCTGTTGGGAAGGGTGGAAGTCTAGGATCATGCATACCTATGTTCTGGATGTTGCCATTTCTTTTTATATTTACATGGAGAAACAGCTCCCAGGAACAAAGGCCTAGCCGTGCTGGCTTTAGGTGCTACGATCACCGTCCTGCTGCATAAAACTCTGTGAGCTTACCACATGCCCCCAAGAGAGTCACTAAGCTTTGGCTTGGGCAAGGAGTGATGCCCATGAGATTTGAACTTAGTCCACCTGCCTAGCTAGCAGCCTTGGTGGATATTGTCGTTTAGAATCTCCATAGCGGCCATTCAATCTATTGAACGATGCCTATGCAACTTCTTATGGAATGGGATGGGGTCGAGCTCGCACTTGCATCTTGTGAGTTGCTCAGAGAGCTGTAAGCCGATAAGGAGGGATGAGTTGGCATCAGGTGTCTGATAGATGTTAACAATGCCAATATAGAGCTCTCCTGGAATGGCGAGTAATCCATCACAATTGTCGAATGAGCGTTCTCATGCGGAAGAAATACCTATCTGTAAGAAGGTTGTGGTCCATTTGCCACCCGATATGGGGATCATGGGCGTGGAAGAAGGGTTTGCAGTGGAGATGGGCAGCTATATTGCAAACCGCGTGAAATGGGAGATAGGTGATGGCACCATGGCAAGGTTCTGGACTGAACCTTGGGATAAGGTGATGTTCATCTTAGAAGTAACGGGAGCAATATAGCCTTATTCACAAGCATTTTGGGATGGTCAGCGAGGTAATGTATCAAAGCATACGTCGATCACTTAGACTGCTGGCGAATATGGGAGTCCGTTAGCAATGGGGTTAGACCGGTTCTCTCATCTGAATCAGATGAACTGTTGTGGAATGGGGAAGTGAAGTCTGTCGGTAGATGTTTGTTCTGGGAAGAAACGAGGAACAGACGGCAGGAGAAGCCTTGGCGTAAGCATATATGGAGCAGCAAACTGCTACCAAGAGCATCTTGGACAGTTTATTTGAGATGTGAAAATAGGCTCTTAACTCAAGATCGGATTCAGAGGTTTGGGCTGAGAAGTTGTGGGGATTTCATCCTATATCAAAATCAGGATGATCTGTTTCCTGAGAACCCGAATTTTTTATCGGATAGCAGAGTGGCTGGACGTCAATGGATGCAGCATCTCATTTGCAGCCCGGATGGCTTGGGTTAAAGTTGTTACGGAAGGAAGGAAGAAGAGATCTCACTTCTTTAAGTCCACCGATTTTGAACATTTTCTATAGGTTAGTCTGTTTCAATTTGAACCCATCATTTACTTTTTAGATATTTACACGGAGAAACCGCCCACAGGATCAGAGACCTAGCCGCGCCATACTTACGGTTTGTAACTTTCTCCTATATTCTTTACGGGATGGAGAATGTAGGATCTAGAAGGATAAACTTCCAGATAACAGCCATTAATTGTCATTGGTTGCCCTGAAAGGGTTTTTCACTGTACAGGTTTTGTGTTTATACTTGATGAAAGGAAGGGAGCCTGAACCCCCCCAGCAGATCTTTATTCTAAAAAAGAAGTGGGCTGGTTGGGTATTCCAACCAAACCTGAGCAATTCAGATCCCAACCAAGGTTCTGTTTGGAAAGTGGCAGTTGGGATGGGAGTTTTTGCATTTGGTAGATACATGGTCAAACTACCTTGGTGGTGGGTGTTTAGAAACCAGTAGCTGGGATTGGAGTTCATGCATTTGGGAGATGAAGCGAGACTGTCTCCCCCTTTTATATTTGCACTAATGAGTGGATTTAGCAGCTGTCACTTTTCCAAATGCGTAAGCTCCCTGGGACTACCAGTTTTCATACAGAGCCTAAATGATAATGAGACCAAATCTCTGAATTGAACCCCTATGTCATCCCTATCTCCATATGCCTCCTTGGCCTGAAGATCGACATTTAAATCTCTGAATATTGAACTTGCGTGCAGGATTTATTGGCAATCAAAAAATCAACGCTGGACAAAACAAATAAATTTTTGTGATGCAATTTTTTTAGATTTTTTCAGTTGAAAAAATACGATCAAAGGGACATTATTACTAGATCGACCATGATGGATCATCTATAAAGTTAGATTTGATCAAAACAACTTGCATCATAAGATTAAGAGGGGTACGAAGATGGGGGATCACCTAGGGGATGAGTGGAACTGAACTGGATAATGAGATGTCGTTTACATCACATCACCTGCAGGTAGAAAAAAACATTTCCAAACATTCCACAGCCCTTCCCTCTCAAACTCGAAGAACTGAATTAAGCAAGGTATCTAATCCAAGTAATCACTTTCAAAACAAGGCATAGAATTTTTTAAAGCCACGGCGAACTTTCTTTGTTCACTGTCACCAACAACGCTTTGGGTCTCCAACAATCTTAAATTTACCTGTTGATTTGGTTCAGCAGTGCATGGTAGAAAGCGCGGAACCGAGAGAACCAGAAAGGACATAGGCCGCTAGGTGGGTGGTCTAGGTTCAAATCCCATGAGCGTCACCCCCTTGCACAAGCAGGGGCGTGTTGACTCCTTGGGGGTGAGTGGTAAGCCCTCAGAGTTTTATGCTGTCAGGACAGCGACCATAAGTACAGCAGGCAGAGCCAGCACGACTAGGTCTATGATCCTGGGGTGGTTTCTCGAGTAAAACAAAAAGCTTTAGTCCTATCTGTATAGGTTTCCCACCATAAAGAAAAATGAGCACCTCCTGTAGACATCTTACTGTAAAGCAGTAAATTTTGAGGTGTGTATAGAAAATGAATGGACGCTGTACATTGAATCATGTGGGGTTAACCCTGATGTGCACAATGCTCAGGAGCTCGTTTATTTGCAATTACAACACCAGTAATAACAACGAAGCACATACCAATACAGCTACCAAGTATGGAGAAGTCCAACTCCGTGTGCGCATTCCCTGGAGATAATATATCAAAATATCATGAAAGTAGCACTACATAAAGAAGAAGAAGAAGATCCATAAACCACGATCATGTAACTTAAGATAAGATGAAATCTATTAAAAAGAATTGCCAAACAATTAATGCACTTTCGTCTGAATGATAGATCCCATGGTTCTCATGTTGTGCCATCTTAACCCCACAATATCAGGCTTTCATTTTGCTTAAAGCGTGCATGCCTCTCTCTTTCTCTCTCATATTTTTCCTTTTTACTGTACAGAATGACACGATCATTGTAGGTGTACCTAAGATAACATATTATTGGTATCTGACAAAATCAATGGGAGAGAAAAACATGTATTTAACAGGAAACTCATAGCAGAAGCAGATGAGGGAAGAAGATGAGTGCAGATGGTAGAGAGGCATGCAAGAGAGAGAGAGAGAGAGAGAGTTCCTCCATTATAGATACTTTCAAAAAACTAGCATCCCCAACATGGGAAGAATTCAGAAAGTAAATAGCTGTACCATCGATAAAATTGCGTAGCTATGTACTGACTAATAGCTAATCCAGAGAAGAATAGGATAATAAGTTTTGGTGACAGAATAATAGGATTGTTTCAGGTCTACCTAAAAAATACACATTTTGGTACTGACAAAATCAAGGGGAGAGAGAAATATGCATTCAGAAAAGGAATAAAAGAAGCAGTAATACGAGGAGTAATAGATGGCAGAGGGGCATGGGAACCCAACGGAGAGACTTCATTATCAATACTCACAAACTACTATTGTCCCCAACATGAGAAGAATATAGAACCAAAGTACCCAGCTATCTCATTTATAAAATACATAGCTATATACAGTCTGATTGCAAGCCTAGAAAAGAATAGGATAATAAGTTTTGGTGACACATCAGATGTGGCCAAGTTTGTGAACATTCAATATTGCTACTAGTATAGAAACAATTTTCAACATTTCTACGAGTAATAGAGGCATTCCACTGAAGGTCATGAACTTCGTCATGTTATAGATGACGCCTAGACATACCTTTGATTAGAGACTAGTAACACTAATAAAAGGTTGAGTGCCGATGGAACCAATTAACACCCACTAATCAATAACAAATAATTAAGCCTCATGTACAACTTTACCAGGGAACAGGAGAATTCTCACTACCACTGGCAGGCAGGCCAGCCGGGCTCTCAAACTAACTGATTGGAAGTCTGAAAACAGCGTTACTGAAAAATTGTTGAGTGGCAATTTCCCAGCCTACCAAGTTGCAACCCTTTTGAACAAATGATAAAAACTCCATTATTCATAATACCAAACACCAGCCCTAGCTGTTGCTGTTATTTCTTCAAACACTTATATAGGTCCATTTCCATCAGTTAACGATTGTTGCATTGACCTGGGCAATGGTAATACCATCTACCAAAATCCCTCTGTACAAGCCTGCATTTCAATTAAAGTGAAGAAGTGTATTCCAAAAGAAGGTAGGGCGCTTTTGGCAATCAAAGGTGGGTTTTCAGTGCAATTTTGGCAGGAGATTTTCCAGTGGAGACTGATTGCAAAATCTCTTTCAATGAGATATTTTAGGAAGAGGAATGAATATGGTTCAGATATTTAGGAATACCTAGTTCTAGAGTTGATATAGGGGACGCAATCTGTGTTAGGCAGCAATATGGTGATTTTCTGGAGGGAGACTGCTTTCGTGGTATTATGAAAGTGGAGGGAGACTGCTAGTTGTGGTAACATCTAGTCACAAATTTGACACTGAAATTGAGTTGGGCAAAATAGCTGAGAGTGATGGAGATCAACCAGCAAAAGTCCAGCAGAAGCGACACACAAGCTCTATTGAGTAGTTGCTGTAAGATGCCGAAAACAACCGAGTTTGTTTTATACTATTGAAGGTATCAACTATGATGAATGGCTACAAGCTTAAATCTACTGATAGTTTACATTTTCTACTCTTATACATCCATCTGAACTGAACAGTGTGGGTGTCATCACTGCAAGCTCTTGATACTCGAATAAATTGCATCAGTGATTATATATATATATATATATATATATATATATATATATATATATATATATATATATATATATATATGGGTAAGTGCTAAATGATACGTGCTAAATGAGTTTTTCTGCTCTTCCAGTATTTTTTCACAGTTCCGACCCCATAAATGTATTGGGCATGGTCGATTTACAAAGAATCCACACATGGATCATGTGTTTTCAATGAAAAAATGATATTTGGAACCTCAAAAATTTACAAAGATTTTGAACCGTTGATTTTTCGAACCTTATAAAACACACCCATGTGTCGGAATCGAACACTTCAAGTGCTGATCCCTATAAAATCAAGTACATAGATCACATCTGTACGGTCAGAATTAAAAAATAAAACCCAAAAACCTGAAAAAACCATTTAGCACGTATCATTTAGCATATTTCATTTAGCACCTACCCATTACTAATATATATATATATATATATATATATATATATATATATATATATATATATATATATATATATATATATATATATATATTATATATATATCCAAAAGAATCAAATTTTGAATTTCATAATAGAGGTTTAGAGAAAAATGCAGAGGGTAAACAGCAGGAGCCTTTGGGCATGGTCGATTTACGAAGAATCCACACCTGGATCACGTGTTTTCGATGAAAAAAATGATATTTGGAGACTCGAAAATTTACAAAGATTTTGGACGGTTGATTTTTTGAACCTTATAAAAACCCATCCAATCAAACACTTCAAGAGCTGATACCTATAAAATCAAGTACATAGATCACATCTGTACCATTAGAATTTAAAAATAAAACCAAAAAACCTGAAAACCCATTTAGCACTTTTCATTTAACATATTTCATTTTAGCACTTACTCATTACTCTCTCTCTCTCTCTCTGTATATATATATATATATATATATATATATATATATATATATATATATATATATATATATATATATATATATATATATATATATATCCAAATGAACCAAAATTTGAATTCCATAATAGAGGTTTAGAGACAAATGCAGAGGGTAAACAGTCATTCTGCTTTTCAGGAGCCTTTGGTGTCAGCCAGAGGACACAGGGAAATCTTAATTAAGCTACACAAATGTTAGAGGAGTCTTTCCAGTTATTCATAATGAAAGGGGTTTTAGTCCTTTTGACAAAAAGTTTTCCTTTCATGACTTTATTAGCCTGTGAGATTGGAAACAAGCTGTGTCTCAAGAACTACACCACCTAATTTACAGTCATGATAGCATTCAGGGCAAGTGGCAACTAGTGAAAAGAAGACTTGAATGATAACGATAACCAGATTGGTAGCATTCGAGGAAAGTTGCAATGAAAAAGAAGAAATGAATGAGCATGATAACTGGAATTGGTAACAGCTGCATTATCTTATCCAAGGCATCTTGCACTCAAATCCCAGCAGAGGCTATATTTCCCAGCTTGCTTGTAAAAGTGACTAATATTTATTCTACCGCATCATGAGTGACAACCTATTCTGAAAAGGAGTGTAGCTGATTGAAGTTGTAAGGAAGCACATACCTTTAAAGACAGCAAAGATGAAGATGCAGATGAAGGCTTCAATCCAGTAAACCCAATATCATAAGAGATGCTACCATCAGGTTTGAAAAGGCCGAAGTTCCTCTCAGAGGTTGGACCAGGCTTTAGATTCTCATTGAATAGAGCGAAAACATATGCCTTCACTGCCCTCTTTGGCCGGAATGGGGTCCCCTTCTTTTTGGCGAGCCGCTTCTTCATGTTAAAGTTATATGTCCTTGCATTCTCAACTGTAGCACCGGCTTCATCAGAATCCCCCTTGGAAGCCCAACCGGTCTCCGAAACCAGGACTTCCATATCCCCATAACCGGCAGCTTCCAAAGCAGCATAAGCAGCATCAATCTGGGCATCAAACATGTTATCATAGTGCAGATCTGTCTTTCTATCATAAACCCCAGCATTTCTCTTGAATAATGCGTAATTAATGTCGATATGCTCAGGGTCAGATTTGTAGGCAAGAAAAGGATATGCATTGATGAAGAAAGGAGCCCCTGTCTTTGAAAAAAAAGCCAAGAGAGGCTTTATATATTGAACAATGTCCTCTCTGAAGGTGCAGGACGAAGGAGGATAGGATGTGGCGAAGACCCCCTGAGAGTGCGGCGTCGAAACCTGAATCGTGCCGGTTAGCTGAAGCCTATCGATCGAATTGTACACGTTCCTGATGGCAGGAAGCAGAACCTCTGCAAGTTCGTGATCGCTTGCACCCAACACCTCATTTCCCACCGCGATTCCTACGATATGCGTATCAGGAAGGAACGGCTGCACATTTTGTTTTATCCAGTTCATGGCACTGTCTTCATTCACACTCATTTCTTTCAAATACTCATTACCCAGTCCAACAACAATCTCAAGCCCGGACTTGCTGAATGCCTTGAGAACTTCCTGGTTTGCGTCATAGATCCTCACGTTCTTTATCCTTGAGGCCTTCAGAAGGGTCACTACACTCTCAGGGGCAGGTAAGTTATCAGCTATCCTACCATAGTTTACCCCATAGGTCCCAGTAAATGCGTTCACCTCCACAGTACCTGTTGAACGTCAGTGGTGAAAAAAAACCTTGTTACAACTTGGAAAGTACATTATGAATTTATGTGTTGTATTGATGCAAACCAATCACCAGATATATCTACGGGTGTTAACGGGTCGGGTTTGGTTCCGACTCAGGTGAAACCAAACTTAGACCCGATATTTTGGAGTATGGTATCGGGTTTGGGCCCGGGTCTAATCAGATTCATTATAAGAGAAACCATACCTGTAATCAGATCCCAACCCATACACGATAAAATAATATTTTTTTATCATTTTTACATTGAAAATTTGCGGATCTTAATGGAAACTCGGGTTGGGCCCAAGTATGGTAATAAAATGTCACAAACTATACCCGAATCTATGTATTAATCGAACATTCATTCGGGTCCCAACTTGAATCTTAATCAGGTTTTCTTATTTATCACCGTACCCAAACCCTATAGGGTTTGGTCCCGGTTGGGTTTGGAAAACCCCACCCATTGACACCCTTAGTTATATCTGTACAAAGAAAAAAAGTCTCTAGCAGAGCGTTTGATGGTTTGTCCAAGATTAGACAGAACAACACAATATAAAAACAACTTGGACACATGAATTATGGGTAGGATAGCTTCATTTTGGATAGTAAGACTTGATCTGCCAACTATATGAGTGTTTTCACATGTTTATTATGAATTTTAGCCCCAGATATGGATCTTAAATTGAATGTAAATACTAAAAAATGTTTAAAAATTGGGTAAATTGAGAAAAATAAGAACTTGATAATTTTTTGATATATAAATGCTTTAATCAGTGTCTCATTAGATTTAATTATGAAAGTTTGTCAAAAAATTATGGATTTTATCTTCGAATATGGATCTCAAACTGGATCCAAGTATTAAAAATGTTTAAATTTTAAGTAATTTGAGAAAAAATTAAGAATTCATATTTTTATATATAAATAAAAAACTATAAATAAGCCATAAATAAATCAAAAAACCCTAAAATACAAGAAAATAAATCACAAATAAACCAAAAAACCTAAACTACAAGAAAAATAAATCATAAAAAAAAAAATCATAAATAAACCATAAAAATAAAATATAAAAAGCCCTAATACAAACCCTAAACAAAGAAAATCATCCATAATCAAATACAAGAAAAAACCTAATCAAATTAACTATAAAAATCCCTAAGTAAAGAAATTTGATTCAATCCCTAATCAAAAAACAAAAAAAAAAAAAACCTAATCAAATAAAAATTCCTTAATCAAATAAACTATAAAAAGTCTTAATTTAAGAAATTTGATTCAAAGCCCTAATCAAAGAACAAAAATCTTAATCAAATCAAAGAAAAACCCTAATAAAATTAAATATAAAAAATCCTTATTAAATATATTTAATTCAAAGCCCTAAGCAAAGAAAATAAAAAAAATCCTAATCAAACTAAATATAAAATACCTTAATTAAAAAAATTGATTCAAAACCTTAATAAAAAGAAAAAAAGAGAAAGGACAGGGTGATGATGATGGCTTCGATAAAGGAAGAAGAATTGCGGTGATGGCATTCAAAAGAGGAGCCCTGACGATGAAGGAAGGAAATAACGGCCACAACAGCTTCTTTTGTTGGAGATAATGGTGGATGGTAATGATGCAGCAAAAGAGGAAGACAAACCCTAGTGAAAAGAGAGAGGGTAGGGGTAAACCCCCCTTCCCCCGATGATTTTTTTTTTTATAATCTGCATTCCCCTCGTTCCATTCTCAGGGTAACAGGAGGGGGGGTGGAACAGTGATTCACCGAATGCGTGTCAGCAGCGTCCAACGTTTGATCGCTGCATCGTCCTTCATCCCGTGCGATCAAACACACCCTTGGTTTCTCTGTTATCAAACACAAGGATTTTGCATTCAATTGATCATAATGGTATCGGCCCTGTATCGTTTGATTAAGGTGAATTGACCGATACCGATACTCAAGTGAATTGTTCTGAGTCTGCCAAAAAACAAATTAAATGTTAAATCTATCAAAATAATTTTAAGTATTTTTTACATTTATTAAAAAATAGTCGATTCCGGAGTGAAGCGTTTCGATTTTGAAGCCGATTCAAGAGTGAAGCGTATCGATTTTGACGATACGGCCGATACTGACAACATTCATGGTTCAGAAATGCAAAACGAGGAAGAAGAACAACA
This sequence comes from Nuphar pumila, assembly GCF_984573655.1. Classification (NCBI taxonomy): domain Eukaryota; kingdom Viridiplantae; phylum Streptophyta; class Magnoliopsida; order Nymphaeales; family Nymphaeaceae; genus Nuphar; species Nuphar pumila. The sequence continues at coordinate 46,821,879 of NC_143263.1, read as the reverse complement.
GATCGAGCAGACAAATTCAAAAACCCTCTTTAGAACTTGACATAAAAAATGAATAAATAAATAAAACAGATATTGAGCACGAAGAAAAGGTCAGAAAAACCGAAAAAGAAAAAAAAAAGTTTCGATGTTACATCAAATCAATCAGAGCCGCACACACCTGAAGAGAAAGCAAGGAAGAGGAGGGAGGAAAGGAAAACGAATTCCATCGTCGGGCGGAAGGAGTCGAAGATGCAAGGCGTGTAGATCTTAAAGGGGGATGATACCAATCGTGCTCGTACCGGCGATGAGAATGATTATGGTGGTAAGCGGCCGTCGTCGCCAACACTCCATGTTTCTTCCTCAAGCATGCCATAGGCAGATTCCCCCCCCCCCCCTCCCCCGGGGTGTCTTTTCCCTCCCTCTCCTTCTCACTTCTCACCCCCACCAAGCAAAAGAAAAACAAAGGAAGGAAGCAAAGCTACTGCCCGGAATCTATTCCGTCACCATCCGCAAAGCTACCTCATTCCCCACACCACCTCTTCCGGGAAACGCTTATATTCCGCCGGCCGGATTTGGCTCCCCGGAAAGGCCACCCCGTTCTTTCGCTTCTTCTCACCACTTCATCTTTTACCACTTTTTTTTTTCCAGCAGTTTACGAAACATAACCTTTGGAAAGAAAGCTCCGAATTTCTCTTCCCTACTACTCTTTCCCGATCCCCAAGTCTATTTGTTACTTGCTTGAGAAAACAGAAGCTTGAGAAAGTTGAAGCTGTGTTGTAATCGTGAATCAAAAGGTCAACCTTGTGATCACCACCGCGGGGGTTGCCCCCGTCAGAGTGGTTTGTCAATTGACTATTTTTTAATAAATATAAAAATATTTTAATTTATTTTTTAATATTATTTTAATAGCTTTAACAAAAGTCACATCTTGATTGACACTTAATACTTTTAATTATTATTTTTTTTCTGATTCAGAACAATTCACTTGAGTACCGGTATCGGCGTTGGCTTTGGCTAAACGATACAAGGCCGATAACAACATTGGTTGTGAGGGTAATGAGATGAAGACATTGGATCAAACCATGCTGCTTGCACGTGCGTATCGGTAGCTTTCAGAAGTGGGCCATGTAATAAGGCATGGGGCTTCTTCACCTGGGATTTTCTTTGCTTTGCCGAAGGTTCTTCGACATCAAAAAAGGTCAACCTTGTTATCTACTTTCATAATATCCAAGGCAAAAATAAGTAAAAGCAATCACAATCACATCTTTTACTTTTTCATGTTCCACTGACATTAAGAAAGTATGGTGATTGTTAGTTACAATCCCATTATCTTAGAATCACAGTACATGCCCTCAGAATAAGATGTAGTCCCAATGAACTCTTTTTCTAAGAGTTTATAGACCTCTCTGTCCAACAAGTGACTATCATGGTCTTGATGGGGGGATCATATGGAGCTGGCATTGGATCCAACATATGTTCATATGGCAGGTTGGCGATGGCCTTTCCATCAGTTTTTGGCTTGTCCAATGGATAGACAGACTTTGTTACATATGTTTAAGGACTTCTATAGCCTAGTCAAACCCCATGTGCGCCTCTAGGCGGTCCAAACATTTCACTTGTATGAAAAAATATGTGTAGTGCATATAACCTTGGCATGTTTGAATCCCAATGGTATAATTGTATTATTAGCGAGGGTTTGCCTAACCTTAGCTTTCTTTGTCGAAAAAAAAAAAAGAATAATATAAATGAAGGAGGCGGCAACCTCCCTTTCACGATACAACAGTGTGAGGTATTATTTCATGAATGTATGTTCATATTGTAATGACCCGAACCGAGGCCTCTCGAGCCTGGGTTTGTAGACATTAATTCTCAAAGGAAAAATACCAAAATAACCTCAAAAACCAAGCCATAGTTTTTTTCATAGAAAGGTCTCAATAACTGTCAATTTCATTCATTCAATATCCATACTAACCATCCATGTTCATAAAATTAAAGCATTCAAATTACGAAGTCTAAAATAAAAAATACAAAAATAAAGATAAAGCATTTCCAAGTACTTCAAAGTCCACCAGTAGCTAGTCCAAAAGTCACGTACTTCTCATCGCAGTGTTTTCAAACATACAATTGTAACAAAGCGGGGGTAAGTCTAAAACTCAATAAATTTTTATTTACAAACATAAGACATGACCTTTACAACCGTAGTGAGCTCTAAGCTCCTACTCTTAGTTTAGTTCTCTAACTAAACACATATATTGTTTACACATTTTATTCATTGTTTTAGAGTTTTTCCTTACCTTTCTTGAAATCATCCTTATTCTTAGAGTAGACATTCTCAATATCGTACTCTACACTAATTTAGCTATTTTGAAAATAACCTCTTGAAGCGTAACAACCCATGTAGACCACTCTAGAGTTTACGATTATTGGTCAGACATATGAACTACACACAAACAACAGAGTCCAAACCGGTCCAGACTATGGACTTTCAATCTATACAACTTTGCTCACCAGTTGCAAGCCGAAGTGTCCAATATGCCCATCAGTTTCTAACCGAAGAGCTCTAGAGGCTATACCTACCCTCAAAGTTTGTGATTCATGCTACTTACTACATGTGTCCAATAGGCAATATTTTTAACCCCTAACAATTATCTAAAAAAAATTCAAAACTCTCATAAACGAACAAGATACTTTCACCTCTAACAAAGTCGTAGACCATGTCCTTTCTAATAGAGTTCTTTATCAATCTTTGTATTGTTATCCTATGTGCATTATTCATTTCATTTCTTTTCCTTTCCTACGTTAGTGTATTATACAATATCAAATATATGTTCACTAACTAATGTCCAGCATATAATCACAAATATACATCTTAGTTCTAGGGATAACAATTCATCACAGAGACATATTTTCAATCAAACGTGTCACAACACTTACAATACCCATTCCAAGGTATGAGCGTAACATTATCAGAATAAATCATTTTTTGAGAACCCTGAAACTCTACTTCCTTTCTCAAAGCCTAACATTTATTTTCACATTTAACAACATATTAAATATATCCAACCATTATTCTCATATACCAAGTACAATCATGATACCTATCATATTATTTGTTAGCATTTACATGACATGATCAAGTACTAAAAATAAATATGTAATATGTACCATAATCCTTATGAATCTGATTGAAAACATAAAAAATATAAATTCCTAAACATGCAATTCAGATAATCTATTCATATATATGAAATAATCAATATACTTATTAAACACATGGACTCGCATAATAAGATACATTTATGAACAAGCATGTATCTTATTTATCTAGAAAGTTATTTGTAAATGTTCACTTACCTTAAATCGTGCAAATCTTAAACTAAATATCAACCTTAGCCTTTCTTTAAATCTTGATATGAAATGAGTAGAAAATCCCAACAATCAATATCATTAAAATTATTATTTGTATAAAATTATGAAAATACCCCTAAGCCTCTTTGCCAAACTTTGATCCAAAACTCTCAGAGTTTTCCATCTTACCTTATACCAATGAGTTTTTCTCGAGAAGAGAAGTTTAGGGGTCAAAAAATTGCCTGGATCTGATATTGGGGTGTAGAGTTATACTCAATTTATTGATTGAGAATAGCAAGGGTAAAATAATTTTTTTACTTCTCAAACGAGTCTAGATCTATAGATCAGGATTCACGAGGGGTCCAACCGACCCTCTTAATCTAATTCTTGAATTCCAAGTCAGATCTAACCTAGATCTAATTCTTGAATTTTTAAAATTAAGAGACAAACTTATGACACTCTTAAAAGATATAAGGTCTCCTTGATTGCAAAAGACTATAGTTAACAAGAAGGAATAAACTAATTGGAGACCTTTAGGGTATGTTTAGTTACATATCATGTGATTTGAAATCACATGAGATAAAATCAAATGTGATTTGAAGTCATATGATTTCAAATGACATATTTCACCATGTGATTTTAAATCACATGAGATTCACTCCAAGTATGAATACATGTTTAGTTAACTGTGCAGATGTGATTCATTCTCTTATTAGCATAAAATTCAAAATCACATTTGAATGCAATCAAACATATCCTTAGTCATGTTGTCAAGCCGACCACTAGTGTTGTCTATTGCTAAGAAGAATGGTTGGAGTATAAAGCAATTAGATGTTCAAAATGCTTTTCTTCATGAATATTTAATTGAAGAAGTTTACATGCAGTAACCTCTTGATTTTTAAAATTCCAAAATTTTCAGCTATGATTGAAAGCTTCAAAGGTCCTTGTATGGCTTAAAGAAGCCCCTAGGACACATTTTTTCTCATTTGTGTACTTATTTAGTTTAATTGAGTTTTATTGGAGCTAAGACTAGCACCTCTCTCCTTTGTTTTCAAAAATGACATTTTTATTATATATATTTTGATATATGTGGATGATATTATTATCATAAAAAATTTTGATGAGCTTTTCAACGGCTCATTAAAAAATTAGGAAAAGAATTTGCCTTGAACAATTTAAGGGTCATTGCATTATTTTGTTGGCATTGAAGTATCTCGTAGTAACACCATCATAACATTATCTCAAAAGAAATACATATATGAGCTGTTGAAAAAGGTTTTTTTACCAGGGAAAAAACCTGTCGCCAGCTCTTTCTGTTTTAGATAGACCCAAGTTTAAGGATCTCGCCTTGTACAAGAGTGTTGTAGGTGGGCTCCAATATGTCACTAGGACCAAACCTATGTTAGGGTGTGTCAATTTATCTATGAACCCTTGAAGAACCATTGATAACTATGAAACATATTTAAAAGGAAATTTGTATTATGGGTTGAAGATCAAGTCTTTTCAAAGTAAGCTCTTGTTAGTTTATTCTGATGTCGACTGGGCTTGTTGGCCGGTTAACCATAAGTCTAATGGTGGTTATGCATTATTTCTTGGTTCAAATTTGATATCATGGAGTTTCAGAAAACAACTTACACTTTCAAGATCTAGTATTGAATCATAATATAGGGCCTTAGCCAATGCTGCCATTGAACTTACATGGGTTTGATTTCTATTTCAAGAGTTGCAAGTTGATGCTAAAGAGCCTCCTATTCTATAGTGTGATAATATTGGTGCTTCTCATTTCATTTTTCCCTCCAATGTATCGTAAACATATTGAGATTGATATGCACTTTGTGAGAGAAAATATTGCAAAGAAGCAACTTGTTGTGAGGTACATTTCATATAGAGATAAGCTTGCAGATGTTTTGACAAAAGCGCTCACATCAATGAGACATAAGATGTGTGACAAGTTTAATGTGGATGCTACTCCAGTGAACTTGAAGGGGGTTGTTGGAGATAAGCTTAGAGATCAACTAAAAGTTTCCAAGTTGTACAACACGTCAATTAAGAAGGTTGCCAAATAGTCTAGCTCGCGTGATATCTTGAAAGCCAAGCTAAAAGTGTTGGATCATTTTTCGGATCACACAGTTTCACATTCGTCATCATGATATAAAACACGAAATACAACAGTGTAAATAGCATGATTAACAGACAACAGAAACAACAACAGGGTGCAGGCATGTCGGTTTCCGCAATAGACCAAAATCCAGACGGCAACATATAAACAAACATATGCACAGAACATAAAGAAAACAACAGGAACATGTTTAGTTTATGTAATAGGCTAAGGCGTACGAAAGTACTCCCTTAGAGAAGATTCGCCCCCACATACTATGCAGATCAGGGTTCGGCGTCCTTCCCCAGGATACAATAGCCACGACGAACCGAGCGGTGCACTCCGGCGGATCGTCCTTCGAAAACAGCCTCTTCGAACCACAGTTGCAGAACAACCCCTTTCGAGATAACTCACAGGAAAGAGAGAGAGAGAGAGAGTAACCAGGGAGATGGAAAATCGCAGAACTCTTCTTCAAAACCCAGAGAGTCTGTCTCAGCATCTCCGTACACCCCTGACCACGCTTTTATAACCCACGAACGGTTATGAAACGTGGAAGGAGCCTGTTACAGAATCCGAGGGGACGTGATCCGTTAACGGACTTCGAAAGATCGAGATCCGTTACGGAATCCGAAGTTCCATAATGGGCACAAAATCCGAGGAGTCGTGACCCGTTATCCATTCCCATAACCCGTTACTGAATCCAAATCCAAAGAAACTTTGGGTAAAAAGATACTTTGTCTTGATTGGATATGGCCTTAAAAATTCAATTACCCGAACCCGAACCCGAGCCCGAGCCCGAGCCCGGCCCGGCTCGGCTCGGCACGACACGACACGACACGGCGCGACGGGCAGGCGCGCGCGCGCATGTGTGTGTGGTGGTCATCCCACTCCTTTGTTCTCAGGAACAAGTGTATGAAATCACTAGTTGCTTATAAAGCCCTCAGAAAACTCAAGCAAAAGCAATATGGGACTATTCTACCTCATCAAGACCACTATCTCAAAACAACCCATTTTCTTCTTTGAATTTTCTCTCCCTTCCTTCTTATACCTAACATTCCCCCACAAATTCAAAGAATGAAAACGGGAGGAAACCAAGATGCAAGATGAGACAATCTGCAACAGGACATATCATGCTTTCAGCAATGGTACCTTCCGGTTTGAACCAATACCTTAGTTGACTAACTTTACCCCCACAGGAATGAAGTGAACTGAAGTCTTGAACTTGAACCTTTGGTGTAGGAGTGTCCATCAGCGACAACATGATAAAGGTTCTGGTTGTAATCTTTAGGGGCGGCGCGTAATGGCTATGCGCCCGTATCCTGTTTCATGAGTGACTTCAGGAATAACCCAATTCCTTAAACTGCGGCCACACAGTCACACTCGCATATGTGGGCTTCTCCAAAGATGCACTGCTAACATCTCGCCTTGAAGGCTTTGAACCCATTCAGAGTTTTAACTCTTCCTTAACTTGCAGATACAGCACCTTTCCAGAGTAAACTAGGGAATAGACACAGATACATAGTATCATATAAATAAGGTGCTAACCAGTTCACCTTACAGCTTGTTATTACCACATTGAACCTACTTTGTGGGATCTCCACTTAGATAGGTTGGGTTGCTACTGTAGATGAACTACTGATGGGTTTCAGTCACATCCCCTCTCTGGATTTTAGGACTAACGACTTATCTAGTCCTTTCGTTAATGGATCAGCTGTGTTATCTTTGGATCCAACATAGTCCACAACAACCACTAACTGAGACACCAGTTCCCTTACAGATTTTATTCTGACTTGGATGTGTCTCCTTTGCTTTTGGTTATATTTTGTGCTTTTAATCTTTGCAATAGTGGCCATATTGTCACAATGCACAGATATCACAGGAATTGGCTTGCATATTAAAGGAAGTTCCTCAAGAAGTCCCTTTAACCATTCAACTTTCAATCCTGTGACATCTAAAGCACAGAGTTCAGCCTCAAAAGTAGACCAAGACAAGATGGTCTGCTTTACTGATCTCCAGGCGACTGCGCCGCCACCTAAGGTAAATACATACCCTGTTACGCCATAACTGCCAGAGTTCATGGCTATCCAGCTTGCATCACTATATCCCTCAAGAACTGCAGGGAATCTCTTGTAATGCAAACTCAAGGATATAGTTCCTTTCAGGTATCTAAGTACTCTGTCCAATGCCTTCCAATGAGAGCGATTTGGACAACTTGTGTATCTACTTAATTTTGTCACGGAGAACGAAATATCTGGTCTTGTGCAATTTGCAAGATACATCAAACTTCCAATAATCTGGGAATACCTCAATTGAGACACAGGAACACCAGTCGTATTCTTATAAAGAGGGATAGAAGGGTCATATAGAGTTGTTACAGATCTTCCTTGGTTATAGCCAAATTTCACAAGTACTTTCTCAACAAAGTGAGATTGAGAAATGGTTAACCCTTCAGCTGAACGAGTCAGCTTTAAGCCTAAGATCACATTTGCAACACCCATATCCTTCATATCAAACTTACTACTAAGAAACGATTTTGTCTCATTTATAATTCCCATATTGGAACCAAACAATAGAATGTCATCTACATACAGGCATAAAATAATACAACCATCACTTTTAATTTTACAATAAACACACTTATCAGATTCATTGACAACAAAGCCAAATGATAAAATAATATTATCAAACTTTTCATGCCATTGTTTAGGGGTTTGTTTAAGTCCATATAATGACTTAACAAGTCTATAAACTTTATCTTTATTTCCAGGAGCCACATAACCCTCAGGTTGATCCATATAGATCTCTTCTTCAAGATCGCCATGCAAGAAAGCGGTCTTCACGTCCATTTGATGGACCGAGAGATCATAAATAGAAGCAAGTGCAATAAGCACCCTAATAGTGGTCATCCGGGTAACAGGAGAATAGGTATCAAAGTAATCTATTCCCTCTTTTTGTTTGAACCCCTTGGCAACCAGTCTCACCTTGTACTTGTCAATGGATCCATCTGGTTTCAACTTCTTCTTAAAGATCCATTTGCACCCAATTGTGGAACTACCACGAGGGAGGTCAACCAGTTCCCAAGTACCATTAGAGATAATGGAGTCCATTTCACTCTTGATGGCATCTTTCCAATGCTTTGCTTCAGGTGAAGCCATTGCATCTCGGAAAGTGGGAGGATCATCTTCGATAAGGTAAGTGATAAATTCACTTCCCAAATCCTTGGTAATCCTTGGTCTCTTGCTCCTTCTAGGTTCAACCACTTCCTCAGACTCATCGGGTCTAGGATGGGAACAAGATGGTTCTACCCCCATATCTATCATCATTTCCACATGTTCGGGAATGGAACCAGAAGTTTTAGGTATATCTAAAGAAGACAGATTTTGAGGTACACCAACTTTCATTGGAAATACATCCTCAAAGAATGTAGCTTCTCGAAGCTCAACAATAGAGTTAACATCTATGCCAGATATCTCAGACTTAATTACTAAGAATTTGTAGGCATAGCTGTTCTCTACATAACCCAAAAAGACAGCATCTACTGTTTTAGGACCCAGCTTTTTCCTATTGTGTTCTGGGACAAGTACCTTAGCAAGGCACCCCCACACTTTAAGATATTTTAAGCTAAATTTCCTATTTCTCCAGAGTTCAAAGAGGCTACTATCCTTATGCTTCTGAGGTACTCTGTTCAGAATATGGCAAGCCGTATTCAGAGCATCCCCCCACATATAGGTAGGTAATCCAAAACTCCCGAGTAGAGTATTTATCATGTCAGTTAGGGTTCTATTCTTTCTTTCTACAATCCCATTGGATTGAGGAGAATATGGAGCAGTAAACTCATGAACTATTCCAATAGGCTTGCAATATTCATCGAGTTTATTAGAGGTATATTCTCCCCCTCTATCAGACCTCAATCTTTTAAGTTTTCTACCAGTTTGTGTTTCTGCTTCATTCTTAAAATTAAGAAACTTATCAAAAGCTTCATCTTTTGATTTTAGCAAATACACATAACAGAATTTAGTGCTATCATCTATAAACGTGATAAAATACTTTTTATGATTTCTGGTTAATACTCCATTAAACTCACAGATATCTGTGTGCACCAGATCCAATATTTCAGAATCTCTAACAATCGTATGGAATGGTTTCCTACATTGTTTTGCTTGCACACAAATTTCACATTTTTTAGTTTTATCAATGGAATGCTCAGGAATCATTTTCAAGTTCATCATGCGTTTCACAGAATAGAAATTCACATGACCTAATCTATTATGCCAAAAGTCAGATGATTCTATGTTAAAAGCAACATTAGACAATGAATCAAATGAAACATCATTTTCTAATTTATCACTGCAAACATGTTCAACACGAAGTTTAAACAAACCATCATCTAAATACCCCTTGCCAATAAAGGTTCCAGAATGTAAAATAACAACTTTATTACATTTAAAGTTAAATTCATAACCCTCTCTAACAAGACATGAACCGCTTAGAATGTTCCTTCTAACTACAGGCACATGGTGCACTCTGTGTAAAGATAGAACTCGTACTGAAGGAAACTTCAGATCCACTCGTCCAATCCCTAACACCTTTGCAGCCGTTGAATTGCCCATAGTCATGGATCTGCCTGCAGCAGCCTGGTATGAGACAAAGACAGACTTATCAGCACAAACGTGCACATTAGCTTCAGTGTCAACCAGCCATTCTGTTGGCACATAGACGTGATAGATTTGCAGGTTAACAGAAACATACCCATTACTGGTCCCAAGGACCTCAGTCACCATGTTGACTTGAGGCGTTCCTTCTGTGGTCCCATGAGCTTTGGCCTTCTTGGAAGGACATTCCTTAGCCTAGTGCCCAACCTGCCCACAGTTCCAGCAAGGTTTGTTCTTTGCCTTTTTCTGGATTTTGGCCTTAGGTTTAAACTGGTTTTTCATTGCAGATTTGGGTTTTTGTCCTTTGCCCTTAAAATCTCCAGTCATCATGTTCACCTTAGGCGGTTCAGTTGGCATCACGATCTGTTTCTGGCTCCTATGCTCCTCTTCAATGACAATGGCTACCATAAGATCATCTAGGAAAATTTTTCCTCTACGGTGCTTGAGAGACAAACCAAAGTCTACCCAAGACTTAGGAAATTTCTCTACGATGGTCATAACTTGAAACTTCTCAGGAAGTTTCATTTCAGCCTCAGCCAAACTATGGAGCAGTAGCAGAAACTCGTGTGCTTGCTCAGTGGCCGACTTGCCTTCTATCATCTGATATTTCAGAAACTTTGCAACAGAGTACTTTTCAAGACCTTGGTCTTCGGTATTGTACTTCTTGTCAAGTTGGTCTCATAGACCCTTAGCAGTGGTAGACGAAGAACAGTACACATCGAACAATGTGTTGGACAGAGCCAAAAATATGCAGCCACGGCATATACTGTCCTTTTCTTTCCACTGGACTGTTGCAGCAACTGCAGCAAGGTCAGTATCAGACACCGAAGGTCAATCGATTTCCAGAACCGACAGCAGCCCTATCGTAGTGAACCAGATCTTCATGCGTTGCTGCCAACGCTTGAAGTTCTGACCGGCAAACTTTTCCGGCATACCGGACATGTCCACTTTTGGTACAAATGCGGAAGACGACATGCTTAGAATCTTCTCTAAGACTGTTGGATCATTTTTCGGATCACACAGTTTCACATTCGTCATCATGATATAAAACACGAAATATAACAGTGTAAATAGCATGATTAACAGACGACAGAAACAACAACAAGGTGCAGGCATGTCGGTTTCCGCAACAGACCAAAATCCAGACGGCAGCATATAAACAAACATATGCACAGAACATAAAGAAAACAACAGGAACATTTTAGTTTATGTAATAGGCTAAGGCGTATGAAAGTACTCTCCTTAGAAAAGATTCGCCCCCACATACTGTGCAGATCAGGGTCCGGCGTCCTTCCCCAGGATACAATAGCCACGACGAACCGAGCGGTGCACTCCGGCGGATCGTCCTTCGAAAACAGCCTCTTCGAACCACAGTTGCAGAACAACCCCTTTCGAGATAACTCACAGGAAAGAGAGAGAGAGAGAGTAACCAGGGAGATGGGAAATCGCAGAACTCTTCTTCAAAACCCAGAGAGTCTGTCTCAGCATCTCCGTACACCCCTGACCACGCTTTTATAACCCACGAACGGTTATGAAACGTGGAAGGAGCCTGTTACGGAATCCGAGGGGACGTGATCCGTTAACGGACTTCGAAAGATCGAGATCCGTTACGGAATCCGAAGTTCCATAATGGGCACGAAATCCGAGGAGTCGTGACCCGTTATCCATTCCCATAACCCGTTACTGAATCCAAATCCAAAGAAACTTTGGGTAAAAAGATACTTTGTCTTCATTGGATATGGCCTTAAAAGGCCAATTACCCGAACCCGAACCCGAGCCCGACCCGGCTCGGCTCGGCTCGGCACGACACGACACGACACGGCGCGGTGGGCGGGCGGGCGCGCGCACGCATGTGTGTGTGGTGGTCATCCCACTCCTTTGTTCTCAGGAACAAGTGTATGAAATCACAAGTTGCTTATAAAGCCCTCAGAAAACTCAAGCAAAAGCAATATGGGACTATTCTACCTCATCAAGACCACTATCTCAAAACAACCCATTTTCTTCTTTGAATTTTCTCTCCCTTCCTTCTTATACCTAACATTCCCCCACAAATTCAAAGAATGAAAACGGGAGGAAACCAAGATGCAAGATGAGACAATCTGCAACAGGACATATCATGCTTTCAACAATGGTACCTTCCGGTTTGAACCAATACCTTAGTTGACTAACTTTACCCCCACAGGAACGAAGTGAACTGAAGTCTTGAACTTGAACCTTTGGTGTAGGAGTGTCCATCAGCAACAACATGATAAAGGTTCTGGTTGTAATCTTTAGGGGCAGCGCGTAATGGCTATGCGCCCGTATCCTGTTTCATGAGTGACTTCAGGAATAACCCAATTCCTTAAACTGCGGCCACACAGTCACACTCGCATAGGTGGGCTTCTCCAAAGATGCACTGCTAACATCTCGCCTTGAAGGCTTTGAACCCATTCAGAGTTTTAACTCTTCCTTAACTTGCAGATACAGCACCTTTCCAGAGTAAACTAGGGAATAGACACAGATACATAGTATCATATAAATAAGGTGCTAACCAGTTCACCCTACAGCTTGTTATTACCACATTGAACCTACTTTGTGGGATCTCCACTTAGATAGGTTGGGTTGCTACTGTAGATAAACTATTGGTGGGTTTAAGTTTCATCCCCTCTCTGGATTTTAGGACTAACGACTTATCTAGTCCTTTCGTTAATGGATCAGCTGTGTTCTCTTTGGATCCAACATTGTCCACAACAACCACTAACTGAGACACCAGTTCCCTTATAGATTTTATTCTGACTTGGATGTGTCTTCTTTGCTTTTGGTTATATTTTGTGCTTTTAATCTTTGCAATAGTGGCCATATTGTCACAATGCACAGATATCGCAGAAATTGGCTTGCACATTAAAGGAAGTTCCTCAAGAAGTCCCTTTAACCATTCAGCTTCCAATCCTGTGACATCTAAAGCACATAGTTCAGCCTCAAAAGTAGACCGAGACAAGATGGTCTGCTTTACTGATCTCCAGACGACTGCGCCGCCACCCAAGGTAAATACATACCCTGTCACGCCATAACAGCCAAAGTTCATGGCTATCCAGCTTGCATCACTATATCCCTCAAGAACTGCAGGGAATCTCTTGTAATGCAAACTCAAGGATATAGTTCCTTTCAGGTATCTAAGTACCCTGTCCAATGCCTTCCAATGAGAGCGATTTGGACAACTTGTGTATCTACTTAATTTTGTCACGGAGAACGAAATATCTGGTCTTGTGCAATTTGCAAGATACATCAAACTTCCAATAATCTGGGAATACCTCAATTGAGACACAGGAACACCAGTCGTATTCTTATGAAGATGGATAGAAGGGTCATATGGAGTTGCTACAGATCTCCCTTGGTTATAGCCAAATTTCACAAGTACTTTCTCAACAAAGTGAGATTGAGAAATGGTTAACCCTTCAGCTAAACGAGATAGCTTTAAGCCTAAGATCACATTTGCAACACCCATATCCTTCATATCAAACTTACTACTAAGAAACGATTTTGTCTCATTTATAATTCCCATATTGGAATCAAACAATAGAATGTCATCTACATACAGGCATAAAATAATACAAGCATCACTTTTAACTTTACAATAAACACACTTATCAGATTCATTGACAACAAAGCCAAATGATAAAATAATATTATCAAACTTTTCATGCCATTGTTTAGGGGCTTGTTTAAGTTCATATAATGACTTAACAAGTCTACAAACTTTATCTTCATTTCCAGGAGCCACATAACCCTCAGGTTGATCCATATAGATCTCTTCTTCAAGATCTCCATGCAAGAAAGCGGTCTTCACGTCCATTTGATGGACCGAGAGATCATAAATAGAAGCCAGTTCAATAAGCACCCTAATAGTGGTCATCCGGATAACCGGAGAATAGGTATCAAAGTAATCTATTCCCTCCTTTTGTTTGAACCCCTTGGCAACCAGTCTCGCCTTGTACTTGTCAATGGATCCATCTGGTTTCAACTTCTTCTTAAAGATCCATTTGCACCCAATTGTGGAACTACCACGACGGAGGTCAACCAGTTCCCAAGTACCATTAGAGATAATGGAGTCCATTTCACTCTTGATGGCATCTTTCCAATGCTTTGCTTCAGGTGAAGCCATTGCATCTCGGAAATTGGGAGGATCATCTTCTATAAGATAAGTGATAAAGTCACTTCCCAAATCCTTGGTAATCCTTGGTCTCTTGCTCCTTCTAGGTTAAACCACTTCCTCAGACTCATCGGGTCTAGGATGGGAACAAGATGGTTCTACCCCCATATCTGTCATCCTTTCCACATGTTCGGGAATGGAACCAGAAGTTGAAGGTATATCTAAAGAAGACAGATTTTGAGGTACACCAACTTTCATTGGAAATACATCCTCAAAGAATGTAGCTTCTCGAAGCTCAACAATAGAGTTAACATCTATGCCAGATATCTCAGACTTAATTACTAAGAATTTGTAGGCACAGTTGTTCTCTACATAACCCAAAAAGACAGCATCTTCTGTTTTAGGACCCAGCTTTTTCCTATTGTGTTCTAGGACAAGTACCTTAGCAAGACACCCGCACACTTTAAGGTATTTTAAGCTAGATTTCCTATTTCTCCAGAGTTCAAAGGGGCTACTATCCTTATGCTTCTGAGGTACTCTATTCAGAATATGGCAAGCCGCATTCAGAGCATCCCCCCACATATAGGTAGGTAATCCAGAACTCCCGAGTAGAGTATTTATCATGTCAGTTAGGGTTCTATTCTTTCTTTCTGCAATCCCATTGGATTGAGGAGAATATGGAGCAGTAAACTCATGAACTATTCCAATAGGCTTGCAATATTCATCGAGTTTATTAGAGGTATATTCTCCCCCTCTATCAGACCTCAATCTTTTAAGTTTTCTACCAGTTTGTGTTTCTGCTTCATTCTTAAAATTAAGAAACTTATCAAAAGCTTCATCTTTTGATTTTAGCAAATACACATAACAGAATTTAGTGCTATCATCTATAAACGTGATAAAATACTTTTTATGATTTCTGGTTAATACTCCATTAAACTCACAGATATCTGTGTGCACCAGATCCAATATTTCAGAATCTCTAACAATCGTATGGAATGGTTTCCTACATTGTTTTGCTTGCACACAAATTTCACATTTTTTAGTTTTATCAATGGAATGCTCAGGAATCATTTTCAAGTTCATCATGCGTTTCACAGAATAGAAATTCACATGACCTAATCTATTATGCCATAAGTCAGATGATTCTATGTTAAAAGCAACATTAGACAATGAATCAAATGAAACATCATTTTCTAATTTATCACTGCAAACATGTTCAACACGAAGTTTAAACAAACCATCATCTAAATACCCCTTGCCAATAAAGGTTCCAGAATATAAAATAACAACTTTATTACATTTAAAGTTAAATTCATAACCCTCTCTAACAAGACATGAACCGCTTAGAATGTTCCTTCTAACTACAGGCACATGGTGCACTCTGTGTAAAGATAGAACTCGTCCTGAAGGAAACTTCAGATCCACTCGTCCAATCCCTAACACCTTTGTAGCCGTTGAATTGCCCATAGTCACGGATCTGCCTGCAGCAGCCTGGTATGAGACAAAGACAGACTTATCAGCACAAACGTGCACATTAGCCCCAGTGTCAACCAACCACTCTGTTGGCTCATAGACGTGATAGATTTGCGAGTTAACAGAAACATACCCATTACTGGTCCCAACGACCTCAGTCACCATGTTGACTTGAGGCGTTCCTCCTGTGGTCCCATGAGCTTTGGCCTTCTTGGAAGGACATTCCTTAGCCCAGTGCCCAACCTGCCCACAGTTCCAACAAGGTTTGTTCTTTGCCTTTTTCTGGATTTTGGCCTTAGATTTAAACTGTTTTTTCATTGCAGATTTGGGTTTTTGTCCTTTGCCCTTAAAATCTTCAGTCATCATGTTCATCTTAGGCGGTTCAGTTGGCATCACGATCTGTTTCTGGCTCCTATGCTCCTCTTCAATGGCAATGGCTACCATAAGATCATCTAGGGAAATGTTTCCTCTACGGTGCTTGAGAGACATACCAAAGTCTACCCAAGACTTAGGAAATTTCTCTACGATGGTCATAACTTGAAACTTCTCAGGAAGTTTCATTTCAGCCTCAGCCAAACTATGGAGCAGTAGCATAAACTCGTGTGCCTGCTCAGTGACCGACATGCCTTCTATCATCTGATATTTCAGAAACTTGGCAACAGAGTACTTTTCAAGACCTTGGTCTTCGGTATTGTACTTCTTGTCAAGTTGGTCCCATAGACCCTTAGCAGTGGTAGAAGAAGAACAGTACACATCGAACAATGTGTTGGACAGAGCCAAAAATATGCAGCCACGACATATACTGTCCTTTTCTTTCCACTGGACTGCTGCAGCGACTGCAGCAGGGTCAGGGTCAGTATCAGACACCGAAGGGCAATCGATTTCCAGAACCGACAACATCCCTATCGTAGTGAACCAGATCTTCATGCGTTGCTGCCAACGCTTGAAGTTCTGACCGACAAACTTTTCCGGCATACCGGACATGTCCACTTTTGGTACAAACGCAGAAGAAGACGACATGCTTAGAATCTTCTCTAAGACTGTTGGATCATTTTTCAGATTACACAGTTTCACATTCGTCATCATGATATAAAACACGAAATACAATAGTGTAAATAGCATGATTAACAGACGACAGAAACAACAACAGGGTGCAGGCATGTCGGTTTCCGCAACAGACCAAAATCCAGACGGCAGCATATAAACAAACATATGCACAGAACATAAAGAAAACAACAAGAACATGTTTAGTTTATGTAATAGGATAAGGCGTATGAAAGTACTCCCCTTAGAGAAGATTCGCCCCCACATACTGTGCAGATCAGGGTCCGGCGTCCTTTCCCAGGATACAATAGCCACGACAAACCGAGCGGTGCACTCCGGCGGATCATCCTTCGAAAACAGCCTCTTCAAACCACAGTTGCAGAACAACCCCTTTCGGGATAACTCATAGGAAAGAGAGAGAGAGAGTAACCAGGGAAATGGGAAATCGCAGAACTCTTTTTCAAAACCCAGAGAGTCTGTCTCAGCATCAACGTACACCCCTGACCACGCTTTTATTACCCATGAACGGTTATGAAACGTGGAAGGAGCCCGTTACGGAATCCGAGGGGACGTGATCCGTTATCAGACTTCGAAAGATCGAGATCTATTATGGAATCCGAAGTTCCATAATGGGCACGGAATCCGAGGAGTCGTGACCCGTTATCCATTCCCATAACATGTTACTGAATCCAAATCCAAAGAAACTTTGGGTAAAAAGATACTTTGTCTTGATTGGATATGGCCTTAAAGGGCCAATTACCCGAGCCCGAACCCGAGCCCGAGCCTGGCCCGGCCCGGCTCGGCTCGGCTCGGCTCGGCACGACACGACACGACACGGCGCGGCGGGCGGGCGCGCGCGCGTGTGTGTGTGTGGTGGTCATCCCACTCCCTTGTTCTCAGGAACAAGTGTATGAGTTCACTAGTTGCTTATAAAGCCCTCAGAAAACTCAAGCAAAAGCAATATGGCACTATTCTACCTCATCAAGACCACTATCTCAAAACAACGCATTTTCTTCTTTGAATTTTCTCTCCCTTCCTTCTTACACCTAACATTCCCCCACAAATTCAAAGAATAAAACGGGAGAAAACCAAGATGCAAGATGAGACAATCTGCAACAGGACATATCATGCTTTCAGCAATGGTACCTTCCGGTTTGAACCACTACCTTAGTTGACTAACTTTACCCCCACAGGAACAAAGTGAACTGAAGTCTTGAACTTGAACCTTTGGTGTAAGAGTGTCCATCAGCAACAACATGATAAAGGTTCTGGTTGTAATCTTTAGGGGCGGCGCGTAATGGCCATGCGCCAGAATCCTGTTTCATGAGTGACTTCAGGAATAACCCAATTCCTTAAACTGCGGCCACACAGTCACACTCGCATAGGTGGGCTTCTCCAAAGATGCACTGCTAACATCTCGCCTTGAAGGCTTTGAACCCATTCAGAGTTTTAACTCTTCCTTAACTTGCAGCTACAGCACCTTTCCAGAGTAAACAGGGGAATAGACACAAATGCATAGTATTATATAAATCAGGTGCTAACCAGTTCACCCTACAGCTTGTTATTACCACATTGAACCTACTTTGTGGGATCTCCACTTAGATAGGTTGGGTTGCTACTGTAGATGAACTATTGATGGGTTTCAGTCCCATCCCCTCTCTGGATTTTAGGACTAACGACTTATCTAGTCCTTTCGTTAATGGATCAGCTGTGTTCTCTTTGGATCCAACATAGTCCACAACAACCACTAACTGAGACACCAGTTCCCTTACAGATTTTATTCTGACTTGGATGTGTCTTCTTTGCTTTTGGTTATATTTTGTGCTTTTAATCTTTGCAATAGTGGCCATATTGTTACAATGCACAGATATCGCAGGAATTGGCTTGCACATTAAAGGAAGTTCCTCAAGAAGTCCCTTTAACCATTCAGCTTCCAATCCTGTGACATCTAAAGCACAGAGTTCAGCCTCAAAAGTAGACCGAGACAAGATGGTCTGCTTTACTGATCTCCAGACGACTGCGCCGCCACCCAAGGTAAATACATACCCTGTCACGCCATAACAGCCAAAGTTCATGGCTATCCAGCTTGCATCACTATATCCCTCAAGAACTGCAGGGAATCTCTTGTAATGCAAACTCAAGGATATAGTTCCTTTCAGGTATCTAAGTACCCTGTCCAATGCCTTCCAATGAGAGCGATTTGGACAACTTGTGTATCTACTTAATTTTGTCACGGAGAACGAAATATCTGGTCTTGTGCAATTTGCAAGATACATCAAACTTCCAATAATCTGGGAATACCTCAATTGAGACACAGGAACACCAGTCGTATTCTTATGAAGATGGATAGAAGGGTCATATGGAGTTGCTACAGATCTCCCTTGGTTATAGCCAAATTTCACAAGTACTTTCTCAACAAAGTGAGATTGAGAAATGGTTAACCCTTCAGCTAAACGAGACAGCTTTAAGCCTAAGATCACATTTGCAACACCCATATCCTTCATATCAAACTTACTACTAAGAAACGATTTTGTCTCATTTATAATTCCCATATTGGAATCAAACAATAGAATGTCATCTACATACAGGCATAAAATAATACAAGCATCACTTTTAACTTTACAATAAACACACTTATCAGATTCATTGACAACAAAGCCAAATGATAAAATAATATTATCAAACTTTTCATGCCATTGTTTAGGGGTTTGTTTAAGTTCATATAATGACTTAACAAGTCTACAAACTTTATCTTCATTTCCAGGAGCCACATAACCCTCAGGTTGATCCATATAGATCTCTTCTTCAAGATCTCCATGCAAGAAAGCGGTCTTCACGTCCATTTGATGGACCGAGAGATCATAAATAGAAGCCAGTTCAATAAGCACCCTAATAGTGGTCATCCGGATAACCGGAGAATAGGTATCAAAGTAATCTATTCCCTCCTTTTGTTTGAACCCCTTGGCAACCAGTCTCGCCTTGTACTTGTCAATGGATCCATCTGGTTTCAACTTCTTCTTAAAGATCCATTTGCACCCAATTGTGGAACTACCACGAGGGAGGTCAACCAGTTCCCAAGTACCATTAGAGATAATGGAGTCCATTTCACTCTTGATGGCATCTTTCCAATGCTTTGCTTCAGGTGAAGCCATTGCATCTCGGAAATTGGGAGGATCATCTTCTATAAGATAAGTGATAAAGTCACTTCCCAAATCCTTGGTAATCCTTGGTCTCTTGCTCCTTCTAGGTTAAACCACTTCCTCAGACTCATCGGGTCTAGGATGGGAACAAGATGGTTCTACCCCCATATCTGTCATCCTTTCCACATGTTCGGGAATGGAACCAGAAGTTGAAGGTATATCTAAAGAAGACAGATTTTGAGGTACACCAACTTTCATTGGAAATACATCCTCAAAGAATGTAGCTTCTCGAAGCTCAACAATAGAGTTAACATCTATGCCAGATATCTCAGACTTAATTACTAAGAATTTGTAGGCACAGTTGTTCTCTACATAACCCAAAAAGACAGCATCTTCTGTTTTAGGACCCAGCTTTTTCCTATTGTGTTCTAGGACAAGTACCTTAGCAAGACACCCGCACACTTTAAGGTATTTTAAGCTAGATTTCCTATTTCTCCAGAGTTCAAAGGGGCTACTATCCTTATGCTTCTGAGGTACTCTATTCAGAATATGGCAAGCCGCATTCAGAGCATCCCCCCACATATAGGTAGGTAATCCAGAACTCCCGAGTAGAGTATTTATCATGTCAGTTAGGGTTCTATTCTTTCTTTCTGCAATCCCATTGGATTGAGGAGAATATGGAGCAGTAAACTCATGAACTATTCCAATAGGCTTGCAATATTCATCGAGTTTATTAGAGGTATATTCTCCCCCTCTATCAGACCTCAATCTTTTAAGTTTTCTACCAGTTTGTGTTTCTGCTTCATTCTTAAAATTAAGAAACTTATCAAAAGCTTCATCTTTTGATTTTAGCAAATACACATAACAGAATTTAGTGCTATCATCTATAAACGTGATAAAATACTTTTTATGATTTCTGGTTAATACTCCATTAAACTCACAGATATCTGTGTGCACCAGATCCAATATTTCAGAATCTCTAACAATCGTATGGAATGGTTTCCTACATTGTTTTGCTTGCACACAAATTTCACATTTTTTAGTTTTATCAATGGAATGCTCAGGAATCATTTTCAAGTTCATCATGCGTTTCACAGAATAGAAATTCACATGACCTAATCTATTATGCCAAAAGTCAGATGATTCTATGTTAAAAGCAACATTAGACAATGAATCAAATGAAACATCATTTTCTAATTTATCACTGCAAACATGTTCAACACGAAGTTTAAACAAACCATCATCTAAATACCCCTTGCCAATAAAGGTTCCAGAATGTAAAATAACAACTTTATTACATTTAAAGTTAAATTCATAACCCTCTCTAACAAGACATGAACCGCTTAGAATGTTCCTTCTAACTACAGGCACATGGTGCACTCTGTGTAAAGATAGAACTCGTACTGAAGGAAACTTCAGATCCACTCGTCCAATCCCTAACACCTTTGCAGCCGTTGAATTGCCTATAGTCATGGATCTGCCTGTAGCAGCCTGGTATGAGACAAAGACAGACTTATCAGCACAAACGTGCACATTAGCTTCAGTGTCAACCAGCCATTCTGTTGGCTCATAGACGTGATAGATTTGCGGGTTAACAGAAACATACCCATTACTGGTCCCAAGGACCTCAGTCACCATGTTGACTTGAGGCGTTCCTTCTGTGGTCCCATGAGCTTTGGCCTTCTTGGAAGGACATTCCTTAGCCTAGTGCCCAACCTGCCCACAGTTCCAGCAAGGTTTGTTCTTTGCCTTTTTCTGGATTTTGGCCTTAGGTTTAAACTGGTTTTTCATTGCAGATTTGGGTTTTTGTCCTTTGCCCTTAAAATCTCCAGTCATCATGTTCACCTTAGGCGGTTCAGTTGGCATCACGATCTGTTTCTGGCTCCTATGCTCCTCTTCAATGGCAATGGCTACCATAAGATCATCTAGGGAAATGTTTCCTCTACGGTGCTTGAGAGACATACCAAAGTCTACCCAAGACTTAGGAAATTTCTCTACGATGGTCATAACTTGAAACTTCTCAGGAAGTTTCATTTCAGCCTCAGCCAAACTATGGAGCAGTAGCATAAACTCGTGTGCCTGCTCAGTGACCGACATGCCTTCTATCATCTGATATTTCAGAAACTTGGCAACAGAGTACTTTTCAAGACCTTGGTCTTCGGTATTGTACTTCTTGTCAAGTTGGTCCCATAGACCCTTAGCAGTGGTAGAAGAAGAACAGTACACATCGAACAATGTGTTGGACAGAGCCAAAAATATACAGCCATGACATATACTATCCTTTTCTTTCCACTGGACTGCTGCAGCGACTGCAGCAGGGTCAGGGTCAGTATCAGACACCGAAGGGCAATCGATTTCCAGAACCGACAACATCCCTATCGTAGTGAACCAGATCTTCATGCGTTGCTGCCAACGCTTGAAGTTCTGACCGGCAAACTTTTCCGGCATACCGGACATGTCCACTTTTGGTACAAACGCAGAAGAAGACGACATGCTTAGAATCTTCTCTAAGACTGTTGGATCATTTTTCGGATTACACAGTTTCACATTCGTCATCATGATATAAAACACGAAATACAATAGTGTAAATAGCATGATTAACAGACGACAGAAACAACAACAGGGTGCAGGCATGTCGGTTTCCGCAACAGACCAAAATCCAGACGGCAGCATATAAACAAACATATGCACAAAACATAAAGAAAACAACAAGAACATGTTTAGTTTATGTAATAGGATAAGGCGTATGAAAGTACTCCCCTTAGAGAAGATTCGCCCCCACATACTGTGCAGATCAGGGTCCGGCGTCCTTTCCCAGGATACAATAGCCACGACAAACCGAGCGGTGCACTCCGGCGGATCATCCTTCGAAAACAGCCTCTTCAAACCACAGTTGCAGAACAACCCCTTTCGGGATAACTCATAGGAAAGAGAGAGAGAGAGTAACCAGGGAAATGGGAAATCGCAGAACTCTTTTTCAAAACCCAGAGAGTCTGTCTCAGCATCAACGTACACCCCTGACCACGCTTTTATAACCCATGAACGGTTATGAAACGTGGAAGGAGCCCGTTACGGAATCCGAGGGGACGTGATCCGTTATCGGACTTCGAAAGATCGAGATCTATTACGGAATCCGAAGTTCCATAATGGGCACGGAATCCGAGGAGTCGTGACCCGTTATCCATTCCCATAACATGTTACTGAATCCAAATCCAAAGAAACTTTGGGTAAAAAGATACTTTGTCTTGATTGGATATGGCCTTAAAGGGCCAATTACCCGAACCCGAACCCGAGCCCGAGCCCGGCCCGGCCCGGCTCGGCTCGGCCCGGCTCGGCTCGGCTCGGCACGACACGACACGACACGGCGCGGCGGGCGGGCGCGCGCGCGTGTGTGTGTGTGGTGGTCATCCCACTCCCTTGTTCTCAGGAACAAGTGTATGAGTTCACTAGTTGCTTATAAAGCCCTCAGAAAACTCAAGCAAAAGCAATATGGGACTATTCTACCTCATCAAGACCACTATCTCAAAACAACGCATTTTCTTCTTTGAATTTTCTCTCCCTTCCTTCTTACACCTAACATTCCCCCACAAATTCAAAGAATAAAACGGGAGAAAACCAAGATGCAAGATGAGACAATCTGCAACAGGACATATCATGCTTTCAGCAATGGTACCTTCCGGTTTGAACCACTACCTTAGTTGACTAACTTTACCCCCACAGGAACAAAGTGAACTGAAGTCTTGAACTTGAACCTTTGGTGTAGGAGTGTCCATCAGCAACAACATGATAAAGGTTCTGGTTGTAATCTTTAGGGGCGGCGCGTAATGGCCATGCGCCAGAATCCTGTTTCATGAGTGACTTCAGGAATAACCCAATTCCTTAAACTGCGGCCACACAGTCACACTCGCATAGGTGGGCTTCTCCAAAGATGCACTGCTAACATCTCGCCTTGAAGGCTTTGAACCCATTCAGAGTTTTAACTCTTCCTTAACTTGCAGCTACAGCACCTTTCCAGAGTAAACAGGGGAATAGACACAAATGCATAGTATTATATAAATCAGGTGCTAACCAGTTCACCCTACAGCTTGTTATTACCACATTGAACCTACTTTGTGGGATCTCCACTTAGATAGGTTGGGTTGCTACTGTAGATGAACTATTGATGGGTTTCAGTCCCATCCCCTCTCTGGATTTTAGGACTAACGACTTATCTAGTCCTTTCGTTAATGGATCAGCTGTGTTCTCTTTGGATCCAACATAGTCCACAACAACCACTAACTGAGACACCAGTTCCCTTACAGATTTTATTCTGACTTGGATGTGTCTTCTTTGCTTTTGGTTATATTTTGTGCTTTTAATCTTTGCAATAGTGGCCATATTGTTACAATGCACAGATATCGCAGGAATTGGCTTGCACATTAAAGGAAGTTCCTCAAGAAGTCCCTTTAACCATTCAGCTTCCAATCCTGTGACATCTAAAGCACAGAGTTCAGCCTCAAAAGTAGACCGAGACAAGATGGTCTGCTTTACTGATCTCCAGACGACTGCGCCGCCACCCAAGGTAAATACATACCCTGTCACGCCATAACAGCCAGAGTTCATGGCTATCCAGCTTGCATCACTATATCCCTCAAGAACTGCAGGGAATCTCTTGTAATGCAAACTCAAGGATATAGTTCCTTTCAGGTATCTAAGTACCCTGTCCAATGCCTTCCAATGAGTGCGATTTGGACAACTTGTGTATCTACTTAATTTTGTCACGGAGAACGAAATATCTGGTCTTGTGCAATTTGCAAGATACATCAAACTTCCAATAATCTGGGAATACCTCAATTGAGACACAGGAACACCAGTCGTATTCTTATGAAGATGAATAGAAGGGTCATATGGAGTTGCTACAGATCTCCCTTGGTTATAGCCAAATTTCACAAGTACTTTCTCAACAAAGTGAGATTGAGAAATGGTTAACCCTTCAGCTAAACGAGTCAGCTTTAAGCCTAAGATCACATTTGCAACACCCATATCCTTCATATCAAACTTACTACTAAAAAACGATTTTGTCTCATTTATAATTCCCATATTGGAATCAAACAATAGAATGTCATCTACATACAGGCATAAAATAATACAAGCATCACTTTTAACTTTACAATAAACACACTTATCAGATTCATTGACAACAAAGCCAAATAATAAAATAATATTATCAAACTTTTCATGCCATTGTTTAGGGGCTTGTTTAAGTTCATATAATGACTTAACAAGTCTACAAACTTTATCTTCATTTCCAGGAGCCACATAACCCTCAGGTTGATCCATATAGATCTCTTCTTCAAGATCGCCATGCAAGAAAGCGGTCTTCACGTCCATTTGATGGACCGAGAGATCATAAATAGAAGCCAGTTCAATAAGCACCCTAATAGTGGTCATCCGGATAACCGGAGAATAGGTATCAAAGTAATCTATTCCCTCCTTTTGTTTGAACCCCTTGGCAACCAGTCTCGCCTTGTACTTGTCAATGGATCCATCTGGTTTCAACTTCTTCTTAAAGATCCATTTGCACCCAATTGTGGAACTACCACGAGGGAGGTCAACCAGTTCCCAAGTACCATTAGAGATAATGGAGTCCATTTCACTGTTGATGGCATCTTTCCAATGCTTTGCTTCAGGTGAAGCCATTGCATCTCGGAAAGTGGGAGGATCATCTTCTATAAGATAAGTGATAAAGTCACTTCCCAAATCCTTGGTAATCCTTGGTCTCTTGCTCCTTCTAGGTTAAACCACTTCCTCAGACTCATCGGGTCTAGGATGGGAACAAGATGGTTCTACCCCCATATCTGTCATCCTTTCCACATGTTCGGGAATGGAACCAGAAGTTGAAGGTATATCTAAAGAAGACAGATTTTGAGGTACACCAACTTTCATTGGAAATACATCCTCAAAGAATGTAGCTTCTCGAAGCTCAACAATAGAGTTAACATCTATGCCAGATATCTCAAACTTAATTACTAAGAATTTGTAGGCAGAGTTGTTCTCTACATAACCCAAAAAGACAGCATCTACTGTTTTAGGACCCAGCTTTTTCCTATTGTGTTCTAGGACAAGTACCTTAGCAAGACACCCGCACACTTTAAGGTATTTTAAGCTAGATTTCCTATTTCTCCAGAGTTCAAAGGGGCTACTATCCTTATGCTTCTGAGGTACTCTATTCAGAATATGGCAAGCCGCATTCAGAGCATCCCCCCACATATAGGTAGGTAATCCAGAACTCCCGAGTAGAGTATTTATCATGTCAGTTAGGGTTCTATTCTTTCTTTCTGCAATCCCATTGGATTGAGGAGAATATGGAGCAGTAAACTCATGAACTATTCCAATAGGCTTGCAATATTCATCGAGTTTATTAGAGGTATATTCTCCCCCTCTATCAGACCTCAATCTTTTAAGTTTTCTACCAGTTTGTGTTTCTGCTTCATTCTTAAAATTAAGAAACTTATCAAAAGCTTCATCTTTTGATTTTAGCAAATACACATAACAGAATTTAGTGCTATCATCTATAAACGTGATAAAATACTTTTTATGATTTCTGGTTAATACTCCATTAAACTCACAGATATCTGTGTGCACCAGATCCAATATTTCAGAATCTCTAACAATCGTATGGAATGGTTTCCTACATTGTTTTGCTTGCACACAAATTTCACATTTTTTAGTTTTATCAATGGAATGCTCAGGAATCATTTTCAAGTTCATCATGCGTTTCACAGAATAGAAATTCACATGACCTAATCTATTATGCCAAAAGTCAGATGATTCTATGTTAAAAGCAACATTAGACAATGAATCAAATGAAACATCATTTTCTAATTTATCACTGCAAACATGTTCAACACGAAGTTTAAACAAACCATCATCTAAATACCCCTTGCCAATAAAGGTTCCAGAATGTAAAATAACAACTTTATTACATTTAAAGTTAAATTCATAACCCTCTCTAACAAGACATGAACCGCTTAGAATGTTCCTTCTAACTACAGGCACATGGTGCACTCTGTGTAAAGATAGAACTCGTACTGAAGGAAACTTCAGATCCACTCGTCCAATCCCTAACACCTTTGCAGCCGTTGAATTGCCCATAGTCATGGATCTGCCTGCAGCAGCCTGGTATGAGACAAAGACAGACTTATCAGCACAAACGTGCACATTAGCTTCAGTGTCAACCAGCCATTCTGTTGGCTCATAGACGTGATAGATTTGCGGGTTAACAGAAACATACCCATTACTGGTCCCAAGGACCTCAGTCACCATGTTGACTTGAGGCGTTCCTTCTGTGGTCCCATGAGCTTTGGCCTTCTTGGAAGGACATTCCTTAGCCTAGTGCCCAACCTGCCCACAGTTCCAGCAAGGTTTGTTCTTTGCCTTTTTCTGGATTTTGGCCTTAGGTTTAAACTGGTTTTTCATTGCAGATTTGGGTTTTTGTCCTTTGCCCTTAAAATCTCCAGTCATCATGTTCACCTTAGGCGGTTCAGTTGGCATCACGATCTGTTTCTGGCTCCTATGCTCCTCTTCAATGGCAATGGCTACCATAAGATCATCTAGGAAAATTTTTCCTCTACGGTGCTTGAGAGACAAACCAAAGTCTACCCAAGACTTAGGAAATTTCTCTACGATGGTCATAACTTGAAACTTCTCAGGAAGTTTCATTTCAGCCTCAGCCAAACTATGGAGCAGTAGCAGAAACTCGTGTGCTTGCTCAGTGGCCGACTTGCCTTCTATCATCTGATATTTCAGAAACTTTGCAACAGAATACTTTTCAAGACCTTGGTCTTCGGTATTGTACTTCTTGTCAAGTTGGTCCCATAGACCCTTAGCAGTGGTAGACGAAGAACAGTACACATCGAACAATGTGTTGGACAGAGCCAAAAATATGCAGCCACGGCATATACTGTCCTTTTCTTTCCACTGGACTGCTGCAGCGACTGCAGCAGGGTCAGTATTAGACACCGAAGGGCAATCGATTTCCAGAACCGACAACAGCCCTATCGTAGTGAACCAGATCTTCATGCGTTGCTGCCAACGCTTGAAGTTCTGACTGGCAAACTTTTCCGGCATACCGGACATGTCCACTTTTGGTACAAACGCAGAAGAAGACGACATGCTTAGAATCTTCTCTAAGACTGTTGGATAATTTTTCGGATCACACAGTTTCACATTCGTCTTCATGATATAAAACACGAAATACAACAGTGTAAATAGCATGATTAACAGACGACAGAAACAACAACAGGGTGCAGGCATGTCGGTTTCCGCAACAGACCAAAATCCAGACGGCAGCATATAAACAAACATATGCACAAAACATAAAGAAAACAACAGGAACATGTTTAGTTTATGTAATAGGCTAAGGCGTACGAAAGTACTCCCCTTAGAGAAGATTCGCCCCCACATACTGTGCAGATCAGGGTCCGGCGTCCTTCCCCAGGATACAATAGCCACGACGAACCGAGCGGTGCACTCCGGCGGATCGTCCTTCGAAAACAGCCTCTTCGAACCACAGTTGCAGAACAACCCCTTTCGGGATAACTCACAGGAAAGAGAGAGAGAGTAACTAGGGAGATGGGAAATCACAGAACTCTTCTTCAAAACCCAGAGAGTCCGTCTCAGCATCTCCGTAACCCCACCCCTGACCACGCTTTTATAACCCACGAACGGTTATGAAACGTGGAAGGAGCCCGTTACGGAATCCGAGGAGTCGTGACCCGTTATCCATTCCCATAACCCGTTACTGAATCCAAATCCAAAGAAACTTTGGGTAAAAAGATACTTTGTCTTGATTGGATATGGCCTTAAAGGGCCAATTATCCGAACCTGAACCCGAACTCGAACCCGAACCCAAACCGGCTCGGCACGACACGACACGACACGGCGCGGCGGACGGGCGGGCGGGCGCGCGCGTGTGTGTGTGGTGGTCATCCCACTCCCTTGTTCTCAGGAACAAGTGTATGAGTTCACTAGTTGCTTATAAAGCCCTCAGAAAACTCAAGCAAAAGCAATATGGGACTATTCTACCTCATCAAGACCACTATCTCAAAACAACCCATTTTCTTCTTTGAATTTTCTCTCCCTTCCTTCTTACACCTAACAAAAAGAAGATAAAATGTCAAACTACAAGCAAAGCTAATCAAGAACAAGAGTGGATCCTGTCAAAAGTTGGGTGAGATTAGCACTCTCACCCAGTGTTTACAACACGCTGGGTGTAAAACCACCTGATGAGATCGTCAGGTGGGGAAAGTTTACAAAAAATCAGGGGAAGATGGTTCCCCCATTTGTGGGAACTGCCTTCCTCATTATCGCACGGGGGGGTTTTGTTGTGAGCATAATATGTTGGCGTAAACTGTAAACTGGAATGTAAAAACAAACAAAAAACACATACTAGTAGCGGTCATGGTGGAAATGACCATAGGGAGCTTTGATGCGAGTGCTCAGCATTCTCCTCAGCCTATCAATGTCCACGATGAGCCCAAACCATCAAGTCGATGGTGAGCAGGACCCTAAACCATTGAGAGAAAGCGAGGACCTTGGTTGTACTCATCAAACAACCATGCCTCAATTTATAGTGAGAGGAGAGTGAAGGGTTACATACATGACATTCATATGTGAACCCATCAAATGGCATATTGAATGTGAACTCTTCACATTCACGTACCCCCCTCCCCACTAAATCCCCACTAAATCCCCACTAATGCCTTATTTAGTGCCTTGTGTCAAACTGGGTCACTCAAAGTTGGACCCGATCCAAAATGTCCAACACAATATTGATAGAAAACTCACGGTTCTAGGAAATACACCACAAAACGGTGTTGATTAACGTATGAACCATACTCTCATGGATCATGCTCGAAGTATGTTGAACATGGTTGGGCTAGATCAGTGCTTTTGGGTAGAAGTTGTTAGTAGTACATATTTTCTGGTGAACAGATCACACCTTCCCGAGCATTTCACTGCAGAATTCTAGAAGAGATATGGGTCGGTAAGCCAATTGATTACTCTTTCTTATGTACTTTCGGTTGTAATGCTTATGTTTGGATTCCTAAAGAACAAAGAACCAAGCTTGATATAAAGTCCAAAAAGTGTATTTTTCTTGGCTATCCAAAAGTACAAAGGAGTAGAAATTGTGGGATCCTACTACCTGCAAAATTGCGATTAGCAGTGATATATATAGTTTTTAATGAAGTTTCTTTACAGAAAAGTGAAGCAGGGTAAAAAAAAAACTCATACATAAGAGATGGTAGAGATTGAGTCTTCAAAAAGACTAATGAGTCTACCTAACACCCCAAATGTTGAGGTAGATGTCCATGGAGAAGATATTGAATAAGAGCATGGTGATCTTGATATTTCAGGAATAGTGGCAGATCAAGGTTGGTATGTGCATGATCGCAGAGCTCCCACTTGGCTTCAGGACTATGTTACAACTTATGCATGTATCACAGAGGAGAACGAGCCCACCATGCGCAAAAGTGGAGGTTACCCATGTAAGAAGAGATGAAAGCTTTGCAGTAAAACACTACTTGGGAACTGGTTGAATTGCCCAAGGACAGAAAGACCATTGGTTGCAGATGAGTGTACAAGTTGAAAAAGGATCTTGTTGGAAATATTGAAAGATACAAGGCTCATTTGGTAGCTTGATTTTAATGAAATATTTTCTCCAGTCATTTGCATGAACACAATTCATGATGCTTTGAGTATAACTGTCTTTCTAGATTTGGAACTAAAACAATTAGATGTGAAGAAATTTATGTGACCCAACCCGAAGGCTTTATGAAAGAAAATAAGAATAATTTGATTTGCATGTTGACCAAACCGCTATACGGTTTGAAGCAGGTGCCAAGTTGTTGGTATAAGCGATTTGATTCCTTCATTATGAGCTTGAAATTTCAAAGAAGTAATTAAATAATTTTGCTTATTATCATTCTACATGTAATGAGAGTTTTATCTGAATCGATGGTAGGTTGGTTGGATGCATTGGTAAGAATGAAATTGCAACCTTAAAGGCTAAGTTAGCTATGGAGTTTGACATGAAGGATTTAGGGGGCAACAAATCAGATACTTGGGATGATAGTTGTTGACACCCCATTTTTTTTGGGTATCCTAAACCAACTTCGATCATTGGTCCTCAACATAATGTCATACCATGACTCTTCAAAAATTAGGATGCGTTTCTTCACATCCCTCAAGATTCAGAGTGTGAACATTTTATACTTGCTATTCAAAAAAAGAAGAAAATTCCTTTAGTCGTCCAATCCATCACCAAGCACTCGGGCATTTTTAAATTGGGTAGCAATTTTTAACTTTCTTCCTATGCAAGTGCCCCTGTTCGGTCATTGGGTGGCCAATGGAGCGACACAGGCCAATGCTTCTAGCTCACTGGAACTGAAGGCATCACTGGAGGCGTTATTGTAACCAGTGTTCGTGTTCTTAGAGTTAGCGGTTTCTAGCTAGGGAAGAGAGCATGGTGGTTCTTAACAGATTGATGGGTTTAGGGTGAGGAAGCATTTTTTTTTCTTTTTCTGGTTGATGCAAAACCACCAGATGGTGGTTGCAGCAGGGCGAAGCTTGACGGAATCAAGATTCCAGCGGGCTCCATTGGCCACCCAATGACCGAACAGGGGCTCTTGCTGGCGACCCCTTATTTCAGTCCCCTTTTTTACTTGGGTGATTTTAGTCAAGAGGAAGGGCAGTCAAGGGGGACCCGCTGATGGGGCACTTGCCAATCACGACCACCCAAAGGTTCAAGAGGTGTGGGAGCCCTCCTTCAGTGGGGGGAACAACCATAGCTATGAGAGTTTTCCGATGGGGCTGAATTCCATCTCAGGCCAGTGAAAGAGGATATCGGGGGTGGACAAACAAGCGTCGACAGATGAATACTTGGGGGTGAACTCTCGTGGCGGTGGCTGATATTTTGATTGGAAGAAAGAGGGGTGCTTTTTTGTTTTTCAGAGGTGCAATCTCATGCAAATGGAATTCTTCTCTCTCATTAAACAAACATGAGAAAAAAAAATCACACGAGATTCCAAATCATATGATTTTGAATCTCATGAGGTTTCAATTCTTATGAGATCTTTTCATTTTTTAAAATAGCAGCCAAACATACCCCTGTTTGTTCATCCTGAGCGGATCTTGGGTAGGTTTTTGGGAAAAAACCTACAGCTCTTGTGACCCCTTTTTTACATATCTCAAGCTTGGGTAAGCTCCTTCACTTGATTGGTCCTAGTGGAGAATTAGGAGCGTCCACATTACTTCTTCCTTTCATTTCAGGTAGATTTTTTAACTTTCTTCTTATGTTGGGTAGCTCTCTAGGTAGTTTTCATAGCTAGTTTTTCTTAGGCTTTAGTTTAGCTTTCCCACTTGGTTGGCCACCAAGTTGAAAAATAGGAAAGTGTTTTTGACACTCCTGCTATTTAAGAAAAATTTACTTTTGTCGCTTTTTTCTTAACATTTTCTCACGCAGCGATGAGACAATTCTAAGTTTATTAATATAGCTTAGCAATTTGTTTTCTTAGCTTAGTAGAGTGGTTTGTCCAAATGAAAATACCCTTTTTCATGTAGGATATCTGATCAGAGAGGTGAAACTTTGCCAGATTTTCAGTTTGCGGTAGAACCTGGAGGTTCTACCGGTTCAACAAGTGAGGGCTAGGACTTCTTAAAGCTAGAGTAAGTATTCTCTTACCTCTTTATCTTATTCTTTTCCTATGATTTTTATTTTTCTTACTCATTGTTCACTATGTACACATTGTCTTTGCTTTGTTTGTGCCTTGGGTAGGTCCATCACTCTAGGCTTGCTATACAGGTGCTCAAAAAGGCTTCAAAAGCTCAACTTTTTTTAAAGAAAATCTCAATCTTAGTTGGATTATGATTCATCAATTGAGTGAGTACCCATAATTGTTTGAAAGAAGTTAATTTATAAAGAAAATCTTTTCTAAGTAAAAATCTTTTGTTTTCAAACGTAGGAGAAAAGTTTGGATAACTCAAAAGAGTTATTTTGATAGGATTTTGAAGCATTTTAAGATGAAGGATGCCAAACCTGTCTCTACCCCCATTTTATGTTAGCTATATGTTATCTTCTGAAAAATCCACTAGCACATATGTTGAAAAGAAGACACGTCTCAAGTAACATATTCATCAGTGATAGGAAGCCTTATTTTGCCATGGTTTGCACCATACTAGACATTGCACGAGTAGTGGGAGCTGTTAGCAAGTATATGGCAAATCAAGGGAGAGCTCATTGAACTGCCATGAAAAGATTTTTTGGTTATTTGAGGGATACTTCATATGCTAGTATTTTCTATAATAGAGATAGTCTAAACCTAGTAGGTTTTGTGGATGCCAAGGTCTACTACAACTGGTTATGGGTTTTCTAGCCAGTGGTATTGTTGGGCTACAATCCATAGTAGCATTATTGACTACTAAGGTAGAATACATGGCGATTACACATGCTTGCAAGGAGGCCATATGGTCGAAGATGCAGGACTTTATCAAAAGAATGTTATTATAATATATTGTGACAATAATAGTGCTGTTTATTTACGAAGAAATCTTATTTTTCATATTCTGATCAAGCACATTGATGTTCAATATCACTTTGTTCATGATCTTATTGATGATGAGAAGACCTTGTTGCGTAAAGGTTGACATAAAAAACAATGCATCACATACACTAACTAAGTTTATTGAGAAAGAGAAGTTTGAACAATGTAGAGCTTCTCTTAGGCTAGTGGTCACTTGACATAAAGGTTGACCTATGTTGATTTGTTGCACACCTCGTTAGTATTTGAACTAAGGATGACAAGGGCGGGAGACAAGGTTTCCACCCCCGTCCCGTCTCAAAATCCTGCCCTCCATCCCCGTTTCATGCCCTCCGTCCCCGATCCAAATGGGGCGAAGGGGGGCAGGACTCCATTTCCCCTCGGTCCATTGCCATCCCTAAAGAAGGATTGGGGATGGGGCAGGGTGAGGCAAGGTGGGGATCGAGATGGGGACAGGGCAGGGTGGGAGAAAGCGTAAGTCCATCCCCGTACGGGTTTTGATTTTAACCTTCATCATGTCCTCCATCCCCGATCCAAATGAGGTGAGATGGGGCGGGGCCCCGTTTTCCCCCAATCCACTGCCATCCCTAATTTGAACCCAACCCTCTTAAAGTTTAAAAAAAAAACCCTTCCAGAGCTCAACTCATAGCAGCTGCTCCCTGCACTATAATCTGTCTATTGTTGCTTCTTTTCCATCAAGATAAGATGGTGAAAGCTTATCATGGAAAGGTAAACCTTTGGACTGGGATGTCATTCATGAGTTTGTACTGTGACATTTTAATGAACAGGGTCCCCACCACTGCAATTCTAAAAAAAAAAAAAAATCTTTTAGGTGATTATCGTTCTTCAACACATGCAGAGATACCATCCTTTTAAAATAATAAAAAATGTACCTTGACTATTTTAGCTTATTTTTTTATTTTAACTTTAAATATTGTTTGAAAACGTTTTAATCCTATTTAAATTCATTTTATTTCAAAATTTTAAGTGAGTGGTATGTGCTTTTAAAATTGAAATAGTTCAAATTAAGTAAAAATTCTTTCCCACTTTCTTATTATATTATAATATTTACCCTAGTTTTTTTTTTTCATAACAAAGCTTGGAGAATTAGGGCCCCTCGCTTTTAAAAACAGCCTTTATAGCCAACCCAGACAGGCCAAAGGCCTGTTCGTACTATACCAGGCAGTTATTCAACCACCCATATACCAGAGGGGATTGAACTTGCAACATTTCATCACTGGTGATTTGCACAAACTGCTGCTACCAGATGGTCGGAGCCCTGCTGGTTACCTTAGTTAGTAAATGCAAAATATATCTGTTTGGGATAGGTAGTTGGGATGGGCGTTTATGGAGATTATGCATTTGAGGAAGTGGCAGCTACTTTGCCAGCCAGTAGCTGCCAAATCCATCCTTTAGTGTAAACACGAAAGAGAATCCCAAATGCTTAAACGCCCATCCTAGCACCCAGATTCCAAACAGGACTATCATGGGTGTTTGACCAAGATTTTGCCTCGGATACACCAAATGCATAAACGCCCATCCCACCGCCGATATTCCAAACAGGCCCTAAAGCTAATAAAAACATGTGAGATTGTCGTAACTTTATCTTTTCAATTTGGTTTTTTATGAATGCAAAATCCTTGTAACTAATTGAGCTCCATTGAAAACAATTTGGTTTTCAATGAGGGTTTGATGTGGCCTTGAGGCATCTGATTCTTGAAGAATAGGACCGATCGACGCTGTACAATGCCCTCAAGACCACACTAGCTAAGGCCATTTTTTTTGTAATATTCATAACTAATTGGTTTGATTAAAAGCAATTTCGGATTTGGGGCGGGTAAACGAGCTGAACCCAACAGAGGGTGTTCAATCTTGGCTCATTCTTGTGGCAAGTGGAGCCGAATTCAAGCTCATGATGAACCCGAGTTAAATGAGCCCAGCTTGAGCTGGCTCATTTACAAACAAATATATTTTTTAAAATTGAAAATGGTAGAAATTCAACTCTAAACCTACTGATCAAATTCAAACTGACTCAGTTACAAAGTAAATACATTATTTCAAAGTGGTGATCAATAGGATTTGAAGCTCAAACTTATTGCTATCAAGTCAAACACTTCAACCATCTAAACTCAATAATATAAAATATATGTGAAATATAATTTTTACTAGTTAACGAGCCGAGGTGAGCTGAACACTCAATGTTCATGTTTGGCTTGCCGAGCATATTTTAAGAGTTCAAGCAAATTCTTTATTGTTTTAACAATTTATCTTTCAAAATCCTCTTCCCAATATTGTGACGTGATTTTTGATATGTGGAAAAAGTAAATTAAATATTCCTTTTTAGTGTAACTTGATTGCCAAATTACACTTTTAAATGAAAACAACATAGCCTAGATTGGGTCTTAGATCTAAACATGAAATAAGCCTTTGAGGCAAACTTCATTATTACAATTGATTAAAATTAATAGTTTTATAACCCAAAATTTATAACAATTTAAATTTGGATTTAACAAAAATATTTATGCATTAAGCATCTGATCACCCTCCATCTTGGGGATGTGCCTGTCAAGTGTAGGACCCAAGACCCGATGGAGGGTGATGGGGGGTGCTTAATGCACAATTTTTTGTGCAATCATATTGCACCCCATCCAAACTCGACTTGGTCACACCACTGAACACTCGTGCACATACAAAAGCACACAACACAAGAAGCAATATTCTTTTTTTAGCCATTTGCTATATTGTTTAGTATGCAACATATAATTTGGGGTAAAAATATTCAGAAAGTGTGTTTTCACCCACTCCTAAAATCACTCATTTGACTATTATTTTAGTCAAACAAAATGAATAAATGCTTCCAATGTTTATTGAGAAAAACGTAAGCTGAATTATTTAAGCTAGTACTGTCAAGACCCAACCAGTTCAATCATAGTTCATATCTTGGTCCCATACAACTTCAAATGCACGCTGAACTTTCACTTTTTAAGATTTTATGCACGCAGTCGTGCACACACCTTTCCCATTAATTATCACCAATCTTTTTAAAAGGATATTCCAATTACTTTCCTTATCACGACCCTAACTTAAAAGGTGCAGAAAAGTATGCTGCGAGCCTCCGCCATTTACATTATGTGTTTCTTTCCCATAATCCTGTACCACTCCATCTTGAGTTTACTGCCCCCAATGCGGGTCACTCATCAAGCCAATTGCTTAGACAACTTTCTTTTAACATTTGATGCGCAAGAACAGGAATAATCTTTTATCATTTAGTGGGGTAATTGAAATGCATTTCAAAGATCAGGTGGTTGGATGCAAAAACCGAACGGTTGGCTATAGGAGGCTTTTTTAATTCATCAAAAGAGTCATGTTGGCATTTTTATAAAGTATTATCATCCCAAAATTTAACGACCAAGAAGGTGAGTTACAGACAAGAACCAGACCTGCCAATTCTCTAAATCCTGCATCGACAAAACATATCCCAATCAATCAAAATCAGATGAAATTTTGCCGTCGTTGTGATACGGCGTGGCCAGAACATTACATAACCTAAAAGGTGCAGGTTTCGATTCCTAAATGAGTAGCCTGCAAGCATGTGATCCCAGACCCAGAGAGAGGTGATAAAGTTTTTGTGGAGAAAGAGAGAGGTAGAGGTGATATTTTGTAGCAAGGTAGCTGATCACATCACAAAGGTAGGGCCTACAGACTTGGCAAGATTAGCATATCAAGCACATGGTTTTGACCAAAATTATTCTCATCATATATATATATATATAAAAAAATTTGTATGTTCCAAATCCTTCCTTCACATGTACCCCCCAAGTAACATAAAGCTGGAGGGGAAAGGCATATGTCAAAGGCTTAAGAGCCAGAGGAGGGCAAAGGGGAGGGAGGGTGTCTGTAGTTTGTGCAAAAAGCACGGTTGGCCTGTAATCCAAATGCGATGCAAAGGATGGTGGGGATGCCCCAACAAAAGTCGTGTGTAGCCGGTGGTTGTCTAGGAGACAAGCCACCCACAAGTAACTTTCTCCTTTAATAATGAACATCAATACCAACTCCATAAATAAAATAAAAGGTAAAGACCTACGCCACAATGATTCTTGGACTCGAGGACCTGAGATTCTGATTTCACTCGAAAGTTCATTTTTTTTAAATGGGACACGAGTACATGAAATTTTTTTATTTTTAATTATTATTTTTATATTAAAGACATTTTTTTTTATAAGCCTGGGGTTAGGCAGACCCCTACCAGTTATACAACTATACAATTGGACCCCTGACGTGCACTAGACAAGCCAAGCCCAAACAAAACTAAAAACATGGCAGTATTAAATATTGACTGCATGTCCGCTTGTGTCACCCGGCATAGCCCTATCTCAATCTAGGGCTGTCAATGGGCCCGATTTGCATTGGATAACCCAAATTCCTGGGTATGGGCATGGAAAGTGCCAACCCAAAAAATATTCAGGTTGACCCAAACTCGATCCGAGCAATATGCTAACTGGGTTTGAGTCATGTTT
The DNA here is from genome assembly GCF_984573655.1 of Nuphar pumila. Taxonomy (NCBI): domain Eukaryota; kingdom Viridiplantae; phylum Streptophyta; class Magnoliopsida; order Nymphaeales; family Nymphaeaceae; genus Nuphar; species Nuphar pumila. The sequence goes on along the minus strand of NC_143263.1, from coordinate 46,783,919 downwards.
TTTGCCGGGTATAACAGACCATAGTATTATATATAATTTTAATAAAAATAAAAAATGTTTTGAATTTTATTTTCATAACCTGAACCCAAACTCAGTTATTAGTTATATGGGTGGATTCAGTCAACCATGTCTCAAACAAACCCTAAAGAGATGAAACCTTTCATGATTTTTTTTAAACAAAAAAAAAAAAAAAACCACTCTCAGAGACCAAGTCGTGTGCTGGCAATGCGCCTTGGGTAAGCGAGCAAAGGATATAACGTTTTTTCCCATTCTTGTATACAAAGAGCAGACGCCCATGAGAATGGATGGGAACCCTGACCAATCGTCTAGCAGCCAAGGGCCTCACCTTACTCAAAATGTTTTGAATTCCATTTCATGCATTACCCAAAAGTAACAAGAATAGAACAGCGCACGCTTGAATCACCATTGTATCATTCCAATGAGATGAATGTGAGGTTATTTTCTGATGTACAAGCAATCCCACAAGGTGGTGCGGCGAGGCACCAAGCAAGCAATCGAAGGAGGGCAAAGTCACAGTGTTGAGGAAATACAACTTCTATTCATAAGTTAGCTAAATGATACTTACAGATGCAGTACGAGGCTGCACGGAGAAGTCTTCCCAAGTCCCCCTTTGTTGTTACAATACCTGAATAGGGTTTTTGTCAAATATGGTGTTCAGTTAGTATCTGGTTTCCCTTCCACCCTCCATGAAATCTCAGAGGGGGTTGGTGTTCGTGCTGTTGATAGTGCACCGTTTACAGCAAAACAGCTGCTCGTCGAAAAGGTCAGCTTCCGATTGAAAAATCACATCGCATCGCATCGCATTCATATTCCTAGATGAAGCTATGTCTGAAAGATGGAGGGCAAAGTGCAGCGGCACATTGCTTTTTCCGTCAAAGATGGAGGGCTGTCAAGTCCAACGTCCCATTGCTTTTTGCGTAAAGATGGAGGGTTCTCAAGTGCAGCGGCACATTGCATTTTCTGGGATACGATCGCACCTGATCAGACTCGGCAGCTGTTGAATCAGTCCCACTTCCGGCAACACTGAGCTCTCCTCAGCTACGGCACACACAGTACAGTCATAGTCAGTGAGCTTGGCGTGAATCGTGCGGTCAGCTTGAACAAGGGGGTGGGGGGGCGCAATTTATGACAACTCTCATCGGTCCTTATCAAACTGCAAAGCCCCCAACACCCTCAGGCTTTAGGCCTTAGGCTCATCCCCACCCCCCTCTGCTGGAAAATTGGTAGAAGCAAGGGGACGCAATGGTAATTCCCTGCAGAAAATAATTTGCCTTTGTGGGTTGTGTCGTGAGACTTGTGACTGGGCCTTGTGGCCTTTTGGTTTGGTTTTGGGTGGGCGTTGGGGGTCCTGGTTCTGCTCCGCTGGCCCATCCCCCATCCCTACCGTACTGCTCGATCTCCCCGCCTCTGCCTTCTGCCATCTACCATCTGCCATCTACCATCTGCCATCTGCCATCTGCCATCTTTCCTCCCTGTTCCAATTTGGACGCCCCTGAGAGGGAGAGATTGGTAGAGATCAGCAGTCAATAATCACTCCCTCCCCCAGAACCAAAAGCAGAGAGAGAAAGTAGAAAAGGGCAAGAAACGAATACCCCCAAACAGTTTAAGCACAAGCAGCAACGACAAGGAGGAGGAAGAGGGGGAATGAGGTAGAAAAGAAATTGGGGGAAGAGGTGGAGGTGAGGTCGTCTGAGAAAAATGCCGAGACCAGGACCGAGGCCGTATGAATGCGTCAGGAGAGCTTGGCACAGTGATAGGCACCAACCCATGAGGGGATCCCTCATTCAAGAGCTCTTCAGGTATGTATATGCTGATTATATGATGATGCCTTCTTGTTTTTATGTTCCTGTTCCTGCCTGCGTGCGTTTTAACAAAACGAAGCCGTTGCGACCTGCGCCGGTGATGCTAGGATTGTGAATGAGAGTCACAGTGAAGCCATCAGGAAGAACAAAGAATGGCAAGAAAAACTGCCCGTCGTTGTATTAAAAGCTGAAGAAATCATGTACTCCAAAGCCAATTCAGAGGTACAGCCACCCACTGTGGCGTTTGTTTTGTAAATGATCTGCGTTGGTTGGGGGTTTCGTGGTATCATCTCATGTTGGGGATTTGTTGTCTGCGTCTTGGTTACAGGCCGAGTATATGGACCTTAGCACTCTGTGGGAGAGAGCGAACGATGCAGTAGATACGATTATCCGGAGAGACGAGAGCACGGAGGACGGCAAGTTTCTGCAACCTTGTATTGAAGGTATTGCCCACCCCTCACTCCCCTTTTCTTCGTTTCTAACTTGGGCGTTTTGGGCTTCTTTTCCACTTTGATATACTTCTCTTCCTTTGGAGATTCAAGCCTCTTGCTTCGGACTGAAGATGGGTATTTAAGAACTCTACTGCCTTGATTCTCTAGGCTGCTCACATTGCTTAAGTTGGAGAAGTCCCCCTCAAAATCGACCCTTACCCATTCACTTGCCACATTTAACAGGGCTTCTTGAACATAAATGTGCACTCACTTGGACGCTCGCAAGCACACAGTCACACACCCCGCTGTGGTTTTCTTCATTTTTACTTTCTTTGCCAACCAAACCCCAATCCTTGCATTGGGATGGAAACACTTTTTCCATTTGTTGCCAAAATATGGTTTTATCAAAATGTGTTGTTGAGGATGGAGTTGCCACACATGTCCTCTATTTAGGCTATGTTTGGGAGCCTTGAATCGGAGGTTGTGTTGTGGTTTCCGCCATGCTCTCATACTCTCTTGCTGTGTGGGAGCAGTGGCGTGGCTGAAACAATGTGTTGGTACTGGTGTTGGCAGGCATTTCAACACCTTCCACGGGAGGATATTTTGGGCAACTCCATCTCTCAACATCACACATTGACAAAACAATATTTTGGCAACATACTGAAACCTTGTTTCCATCCCGTTGCAAATTTGCAAGGCTCCTAAACGTAGCTTTAATGGTGTTGGAATGTGGTGTTGGGGCTGTCAACTCCATTCCTAATGCAATTATTTGGCAACATCACTGCTCCCAAACGGTCAGAGAGCATGAAAGCAATGGGGAAACCACAAAATATTTTTGATTCAAGGCATCCAAACAATGGCTTAAACTGTTCTACTGTAAACCATGTAGTTTTGCATTGGTTCTGTAAATCAGATAGGTTATGCATTTGAAAAAATTCTTATCCTGTTTCTTCTTTTTCACTGTCCTCCCCATCAGCTGCTCTGAATCTTGGGTGCACTCCTAGAAGAGCTTCCCGGAGTCAGCGACATAATTCAAGATGCTACCTGGCGTCATCTGCCCAACAAGAGAATGCAAGTTGTACTGCTACGCCAAAAGATCCTAAGAACATAAGCTTTAACTTGTCCTCCTTCTCCATACCTCAATCTGGAAACTCAGTTGTCAATCCAAGACTTGTTCCATATTACATGCCCCAATTCGCACCTAGATCCATTAATTCCTCTCTAAATCAAAGCTATCCATTGCCTGTTTCTGCTCCTCGATATCCTTTTTGCTCAGAGATACTCCCTTTTGCCATGGAGGATAGACCCTTCCTTCCACAAGTAACTTGTCCATTATCATCTCCAGGACATGCATACCCTCTAATTTTTAGTACGGCTCCAGGTGGAATGGTGCCTTTTGATGTTCAAAAGGAGCAACAGCCGAACTGCAGGCCTATAAATCTTGACCCATTTCACAGACAGACTATTGCAGATGCAAAAATAACTTGTCTGGAAATTCCAGAAGATGGCAACAGAGAGTTAGTCTCCTCAAGCAGAAGAAACAAAGGAGAAACTGATGCTACATTTGATCTCTCTTTGAGGTTAGGACCACTGTCAAGTCCTCGACCAAGTTCAGAAAACGGTTGGGATGATGGTGAGGATGTGGGGTCAACCAATTTCCAGGATGGAAAGAAGTACACCGAATTTCCTCCCAGGAAAACAAGGTTGAGTAACTTGAGTGATTCCTTCTCGTTTCAGGAAAGAAATAAGGAGTTCCCTTTCTTCCCTCTTAGTGCAGCAGACAAAGTCTTGGAATCCTGCTCGAGCAAACGGAGTTTGGAAAGGGAAGTATTGGCTGTTGAGCCTTCCCTAGGAAAGCGTAAGTCACCTGCTGGTGATGGTCTCAGTGTTGATCACCTTTTCTGGAAACCATTGCTTTCTACTAATCAGTTTTCTCAAGGAACAAGGAAACCACATTGTTCGTAACCTCCTAGCACTCCATGATCTTGGCAGGATGAGGTTTATGTTTGTTGAATATCTCCACTTGCTTTCTGTTTCTTTAATGCTCTAGCTAGGCTTTATCCATGGTTTTCTGGCTTTCTATGTTAGGTGGTTTGTTGTGGTCTGTTTCAACTTCAGGGACCATTGTCTTTTCCTATGATAAAAATGGCTCATCTTCAATCTGTGAGACATGTTGCATCTTTCCCTTTTCCCTTTTTATGTTTTTGTTTTGTTTTGTACTAATGCAGATACTTCTAATTATAAACTCGGAGTTGATAGTGCATCTCATATCAAACATATTGCGTAGGGGAATTGCCCCTCTCAACCCACTCTACTGGGCATATCTACAATTATTGAAAAACTTCCAAGATTTAATCACGAATATGAAGTGGATTTGAGATAAATGGATCAGCGTTGGGTAATTCCTACATTCAGCTGGTTCAATTTTGCTGTAGTCGCTTTGATTGCATGTCCAGCTCCTGCTCTGTCTGTGAAGCGCTATTATAACCAGTGATGGATTTTTATTTTGTAATTGCTGAAATAACATATTAAAACATTAATATCAAGAACAAGTTTTGTTAATTCCTACATTCAGCTGGTTCAATGTAGCTGTAGCCTCTTTGATTGCATGTCCAACTCCTGCTCTCTCTGTTAAGCGCTATTATAACGAGTGATGGATTTTTGTTTTGTAATTGCTGAAATAACATATTAAAACATTAATATTAAAACAAGTTTTGTTTTCTTTATCAAGCAACCAAGGAAATTGTACAACCGTGACTGCTGGTCAGGGATCGAATTGGCTCGTGTACAAAATGGTTTTTACTACCCCTGGAAAACAAGTCACTGTAGATTGGTTTTAAGAAACTCACGTATTTCGGAATTTGGAATTTAGGAGTAGGGGATTCGGTTTTATCAATATTCTGTGAAAGCCATATGAACTCTTCTAAGTGAGGTTTAAGCATGGCTAGACAATGAAGGGGATAATATATAGCTAAAATCCTTTCCAAACTAATCTGATATTTGATCTATAGGTTCCTTAATTTTCTCCATTTAACTCATTATTATTTTTTGGTGGTTAATCTCCTGTTACTTTTCAAGACAATTGAAAGCTCTTCATGCACAGAATTTGAACATGCTAAATCTTGAAAACAAAAAAGAGTCGCCAGTTTTTTCTTTTTCATTAAGCTTGCTATCCTTTTATAGATAATGCATCATCTTCACTCTTGGTTCATATTGTGCGAGTGTTTCCATTCTCCTATGGTGGTTTTCGTTGGTACTTGGTAGCACTGGTAGCATGAAGGGTAGTGGAACTTGGAAAACTGTCATCTCAGACAGCAATTGCAAACCAAATATGTAGGGGATGTTCCTGCTTCCGCCTTTATTGATCATCCTCTTTGTCAATGAATTCAACCAGCTAGAACCTCATACACTCAGTATCCATCAGATCTACTTCAGTCTCAATCACAACAATTGTGTTGGATGACTGGTCATTGACCCTTTTGCTCGCACCGTATTTAAAAATTACGAGCTACTTATGATTTAAATAGCAGATATTATATTTATATTTTGTAATCAATAAAAAATAAAATATTTAATTAAAAAATATTATAAAAATACAAAGGTTTAGTAGGGTAACTCAATATTTGAAAAATAAAATTTAATAAGTTCAATATTTTTATGAAGATTTGTAAATTGAACAGCAAAACAAACTTATATGCAATTAGTTTTATGTGAAAAGAAAGAAAAAAAGTTAAACTATATCTATTAATTGTAAGTTAGATAAAAGAATATAAAAATATAAAAGCTCATATACATGTAGGTACATAAATTTCAAAGCAATTTTTCTCAAGAACTTTGTATTTCAATGTATAATCACATTTTGATCAAATGAATTGATCAAATGAATGTGTTCCACTGGCTAGAAGACTTTTATGTTATTTAGAAATGATGTATTGATTAAAGTAAAGATTACAGAATCATACAATATTTAGCATCAAGTTCTTTTAACTCATAATAACCTAATTTATAAATATTTTTTTAAAAACAGTTGAGTTTGATGCATTTAAGAAATTATGAACTAAAAAACAAAATAGGCGTGTAACAAAAATGCGAACTTATGCTTAATTTAGAGAGCATGTACATGTATTAACATTAAAATAAGAGCTTAGTTTCAAGCTTTAGGAATTTAAGCATGATTTTAGAAACACCTTAAAGCCATCAAAGTATCTCGAGGAGTTCAAGTTCTCATCTCATGAATACCATAAAAGATAAAGTCTCAAACTTTAATCCAGAATAAATGCAAAAAAAAAAGTGTCATTCATAAGAAAGTTTCATGGTCAAATGACGTTAAAGATTATTCAGATGAGCATGCTACTTAAAGGCAAACTCCATTATGTATATTTGTGCCGACTTTGCAAGTGATATCAAGAGCATAACCTTCATTTTTGTATGCTAATGGTGACAAAATTATCAAATATTAACAAACAATAGACAAAAATAAGTAACTATATAAAAAATTTCTTAAAGATTTGCAAACCCTAAACGGTAAATCTGGTGACAAATATTACATGTTTACATAGGGTAATATCTACAACAACAAAATATACCTAATAAGTTAATAATAACCAAACAAAAAGAAGAGAAAACTATGTTGTAAAGAAAAAAAACAACAACAAAATAATAGATATATTATATGAAACTCACCTTAACATCTAACCAGAGAAGTACCATAATCTTGCATGAGATGGAACAAACAACTTTCACAGTAATCATCGAAAGGGTTGGTGTTGTAGAGTGAGGATGATTGGGGTTATCGCTCTTTCAAGATATAAAAAAAAACTAAATATACATTTATATGAGACAAAATTTTACAAGAAAAAAAATTCACAATAGAGGTGCAATGCGAATAATAAATTTTGAAATATCCATAATTTCATAAATGTTTAAAATTTCACAATCTTTTTTGGAATATCGCAACCTTAGATGTGATTTTGTTGACCAGTTCTGTGGGTGTATTATTTTAGCATCATGACGAGCAAAAATTAGAAATTCTCACCTGTCAGGGGTAAAAGCATCAAGAAAAAATTTAGAACCTACGATATTGTCCATTGGGCAAATTTGATAAATTGTAAAAGATTTTTTAAAATGTCATTTTTTTCATACAATCTAGTCATTTTTGGTCTATAAAACAGAATTTTATTTTGTATGAACCATATCTGCCTAAATTACCTTCAGTCATGTCAGAATTGAATAAATATCGAATGCACTTCCATCCCCTACTTGCATTGGTGATTGTCTTAACATTCTCCACAAATTTATAAGCTTTGTTTAAGTTTTTAATTGTAACAACTCTCTCTCTCTCTCTCTTGAGTTGGTGGGGAGGTTGTTGATAGCTGGCACACCCTTTCATTGATTCCCTCGCCATCCTTTTCTCATTGGTGGCTCCATTGTTCTAAAAGAGAGAGAGAGAGAGAGAGAGAGAGAGAGAGAGAGAGAGAGAGAGAGAGAGAGAGAGAGAGAGATGTGTAGTTTTGCTAGAAGTCTGGAATCCATAGTGCCAAGTTTTATTTGGGGGCATTGAAAATTTGTATTTGAGAGTTATCACAGGAAGTGACAACTCCAAATCCTCAAATCAATCACCATTATAGAGGTGGTAATTTGCAAGAGCATCATCGACGCCCACTCAGGTGTCTGCTCTGACGGTGCTGTGGATTATCACCTGGTTAAATTTTGCAAGTGTATGGAGTTAAAGGTCCTTCCAAACACTTGTCTAAACCCAACATGCTTATCCAAATGAAAAAAAAACATTGTTGAACCTGATAGTCTATGTGGCCATAAACCGCATAGATCGGTCTCATCCACGAACAAGGGCATGTTCGTGGATGAACCTGGACCCTTTTCTAAACCGTTTTTCAAAAAGCATCCTTATCAAAATCCTTGGTCTACTGAGATCCTCTCCCAGTTGGCGCAACTGCTCGCTGAGCCTGAGGGAATTCAAGAGAGAAAGCAACTTATAAAGAGGCATGCTCGACATACAAAAAAATGAGAAAGACTTGAAATTAAAGCTCTCTTGAAGCAAACCTCAGAAAAGCCTTTCATCTTTTCTTTTTATTCTTCCGCTATGGTTTCCTCTTTGTTGATCTTGCAGTCTGCGATTGAGAGATTCCTCCTTCATCAAGGACCAATAGTGGTATCAGAACCAGGCTAGGTCTCAAATCACAGCCTGTGGCCTGAAGCAGTTGATCTCTCCTCCGGTTCTCGCACATCAGTGTCTGCAAAACCAAGTAAGATTTTTTCTTTTTGGATTAAAAGAATTTTTTTTTTAAAGGTTGTGTGTGCGAAATAGCATACCAAAGCTTATATGAAAACTGCTCAAGTCCTTGTTAGGACCTTGACATACAGAGGCCATTCTTTACAAATAAGCCTGTATATGTTTCATTTGAAATTCAAAAACTAGCATGTCAATATATACATACTTACCTGCAAACTTAGTTGAATGTTACACATAAAATATATATACATATATATTCTGTCGGCAGGATATATTCAAGTCGACATTGTTTTTCAGCATCACCTTAAAATCTTGCCCTTTTTTGTTTCTCTCTCTGAACGACCGGTTGGAAGACAACCACCGGCGTATCTGTCAATAAAACACCACCAAGACCGGCTGGAAGACAACCACCGGCATACTGAGCCTTAACCCAAAAATGGGAAGCTCATTAAAATAATAATAATAAATCACAACACAGAGAAACCCAGACATATGGGAAACATGGTTTTTACCGAAGGCGTCTAGGGTTGGGGTTTTGTAAACACCCCAAATTTTTTCCCTCATTCACAAACATTTACCTTCTGTCACTGGGACCCACTCTCTGTAGTCTTCAGGGAATCAACTGGTCGAAATATGAGCTAGGGTTGTTCATAGCCCAAATTTTACAAAAAATTCCAACACTCCATCTTACAATCAAGATTCAATCCTTGTTTTAGCTCAATTTCAATTATCAGCTCTCATCCTCAGATGAGAACCTCTAAATTCTTTGTCTCTGCCAAGGATCCGAGATTTCAAGTCCCTCATCCAAGGTTTATATTTCATATGTCATTGCATATCACTGCATGCATTCGACATATCATTTCATTGCATTGCACAACATTGCATGTCATTGCATGTCATTGCATCTCATCATCGAGATCCAAAACTCTTGTTTTCAAAATATTAAATCCAGATTCGAGTTTTTAAAACTTTTCTTTCAAAATCAATTTCAAAACCTGGGTTTTAAATCGGCATTTTTTTTGTCATTTGCCAACCGTCAGGATCTTATATTTCGAAATGTTTTCCTCAGAAAATAATCTAGATTCGTTTGAAAATCAATTTCAATTTATCTCAATTCTCAAATGAGGCCCATTTAGGTGGTGTCACTTCTGGATTCTTTCATTCGTCAAAAATCTCAAAAATTTTAGAGTCCTAGTTGGATCAGGACTCTATCTTTTTATCTTTTTGGATCTTTTCAAAACTCCATTTTGATTTTAAACCAGTTGTAGTCATATCCCTTGCACATTTCTATCATTTTGGTCAAAATTTTAGAGTCCTAGTTGGATCAGGACACTTTTTTCAGAGTTCTAGTTGGATCAGAATTCTACCTTTTACTACTCTTTTTACCTGTTTTGAGAAAACCTATCAAAATCCTTTGTTTTGGGCCAAAATTCTAGAATCTCGGTCGAATTAGGACTCTTTCTCAGTGTTCGAATTGAATCAAGACTCTATCTCGATTTCATTCATTACTCATGTTCTTCACTTGTTTTTAAAACCTTCTCATCTGATTTTCAAAATCTTCCATTTTAGCCAAAATTCTAGAGTTCTAACCGGATTAGGACTCTTTCTCGGAGTCCTAATCGAATCAGAACTCTATCTTTCGTTGGTATTCTGCCTATCTTTAATCAAATTTTTCAAAATTTGTCAAAATGAGTCAAAAACTCATAGTTTTAGTTGAACAAGGACTCTATTCAAAGAGTCCCAGTTGGATCAGGACTCTGACCCTGATTTCAATTTTGAGAGAATCTTGCTAAAATCTCTTTATTTATCTTTTCAAATTTCAAAATTATTACACCTTTATCAAAGAATTTCAAAATTCTAGGATTTTATCCCAAAGTCCTGATCGAATCAGAAATCTATCCTGAGTTTATTTTCTCACTTCATTTTCACTGGTTTTCAAAAGTTCCTTTTAAAATCTCTTTATTTGCTTTTTAGAAAACAAAAAATTTTCAGAATTCTAGTTGAATTAGGACTCTTCCTCAGAGTCCTAGTCAGATCAGGACTCTGAACCAAACTTTAATTTTATCTTTTTTTCACCTGTTTTTCAAAATCCTTTCATTTGTTTTCTCAGAAAATCCAAAATTCTGAGAGTCTTATTCCAATTAGGACTCTGTGCTCAGAGTCCCAGTGGGATCAAAACTTTGTTTTGATTTCAATACTTGTTGCTATTTTCATTGTTTTCACAAATTCTTTCATCTGTTTTTCAGAAAATACCAAAAAAAATCTAGAGTTTTAGTTCGATCAGGACTATGTCCCAGAGTCCTAATCCAGTCAGGAGTCTATTTTGAAGTTTGTTTTCGCTTCCATTTTCATTCATTTCCATTTGTTTTTCAAAAATTAGGTCATTTTTTAAAGTTCTAATTGGTTCAAGACTCTATTTCAAAGTTTCAGTTGAGTTAAGACTTTAACCCTGACTGCATTTTCTGACTTATTTTACCAGTTTTGATGAAATCTTTCAAAAAACTTCTTCATTTGACTTTCAAAATTCTAAAATCTCAGAGTTCTAATTGGTTCAAGACTCTGATTCAGAGTTTTAGTTTGCTTAGAACTCTGTTTTCAAAACCTTTGAATTTCACCTGTTGATTTTAACCCATTTTCAAAGCCATTTTCAGTCTTTATTTCAAAATTTTTAAAACTTCGATGTGGGGCCCACTCAGTTGGTGCCATATCTGGAGGAGTTTTGACCCAGTCAGAACTCTGTGCCATTTTAAAACTTTCAATTTCAAATTTACTTTGAATATCTTTTGAGAAAACCTCTTATTTTCAAGTTTTAAAATCGCTTTTTTGAAAAACCAAGTGGGACCCACTCGAGGTGGCGCCACATTTGCAAAAGTCAGGGTTAGACTAGGGTTAGTCAGTATTCTAGTTAGGTTAGGAATTTAGTAGGTTTCAAATTGATTTTAAAAATTCATCTTTACTTTGGTTTTTACTAGTGATTTTTAAAGTTTTAAAATCAGGATTTTTAATCCAATGTGGGCCCACTCTAGGTGGCGCCACATTTGGGGTATTTTAGGGTTTTGATTAGGGCTTAGATAGGTTAGTAATTAGGTTAAATCCTATTAGAAAAATCACCGCCCACTAATGATTTTGGATAGGTTTTAAAAAGGGCAAGTTTGAAATTAAGAAAAATCTTAATTTAACCCTAATTGTTTTCTATTTAAAGAAGTAAGAGGGGGGGGGGGGGGGTCGACCCCTATTCCTTTCTCAGCACAATCTTGGAGCTTCTCTCTCTTCCCTACAACCCTCTCCTTCCTCCTTGCAGCTGCATCCATCTAAGGTATAATTTTTAATCCTTTTTTATGCTTTTATTAGTTCTTTTTCATATTTTTACCATGAATTTCACCATGGGAGCCTCTTCTTTCATGAATTTAACCATGGAATCCATCCAAGAACCCAAAAATCAACCCAAGAAGATGATCTAACTCAGTTTAAGGGTGATTTTCAGGATTCTAATATGTTAGAATCGATGAGAGGTACGTTTTCTACGTTTTTAGCCAATGAAATATGTGATTTACCCGTTAAATGTGCTAAATCCATATTTTTAAAGGGAAAATTAATTTTAGCCATAGATTCCCTGTATTTTTTTTAATTTTCTGTCATACTAATGTTTATTTCATATGTCTCAGCATTTAATTAAATTTTGCTTTATTGTTTAGGTAATTTTTTTTGTTTTTCTCATTGTTAAATCAATTTTTTAGGGTTTTCTTAGATTTTCGTGTATTTTGATTTTAGATCCATAGAAATCATGCTACTTTGTATTTAAATATTTATGAGAAATTTCTGTTTTTTTATATGCAGTCCACGGATGTGTCAGTGAGCCTCTGTAAAAAAATGAGAGGTTTTGGGATTCGAGAACCTTGTAAGAAAAATATAAAGTCAAATCGTGATTCCTATTGATTAAAATCGTTATTCATATTCAAGTATAACTTGTAGTTGCGTTATTTTTGTCATCCGAGGTCCGATTCAGGATCCGTAAATTGAAATAGCTTTGTCTTAAAGTCTAGTATTTACTATAAAATTTTAATAATTTTATGTCACTGTTTGATATTTTTCCTCTTTCAGAGAGTCAGATCAACGTTTTGAAACTCATTATGTCTTATTAAAACCCTAATTCAACTTGTGTTGATTGTATCTCCCTAACCAAAGATTCGATTCATGATCTGTAAAAAAAAAGTTCATTATTTACATGTATGTTATTCATTTCTAAAATCTCAGAAATTTTTGATGTGTTTTGCTATTTTTCCTTGTATTTGAAACCGGAAGTGCCTGTTTTGATCGATCTTATATTCATTATATTCAAGTACAGATTGCCGGAATGATATCTCCCTAACCGGAGATTATTTTTCTGATCTTTTAAAGGGAGAATCTTTGTTTTTCTGTCTATTATTGCTCTGTAAAATTTTATAAATTTCGATAGTGAATTGGCCCCTGATTCGGGTCTGACATTGAAACAGGTACATGCCCACTGGTAAAAATAACATATTTTAGGGTTTTATGTAATTTTCATATTTAAAATTATGTAAAAAATTAATCTTTCTGTTTCTAATATACTTTTAGGGTTATAAAGAGTGCATATGTCAATTTTTATCAATTTTGGATATCATTTGATGCTTGGATGAGTTAAATTGCAAAGCAGGGTACCCGTGGGATCCCAAAACACTGCCAAATCACGATTTTCATGATATTTCTGATTTTTTGGGTATAAGTTCATTTTTTAGGGGTTTTTCATGTTTAGAATCATGCTAGGACACCTCATGTTCGATTTAGCTGCTATTTGATCTTATTTAAACCCTAAATCTCAAGTTTTACCAAAATATTTTCTGAAAAACCCTGATTTCAAGGCCATAGTCTTGCTATTAGGGGCATTTTGGTTATTTGACCTCAATTTCAAAATCCCTAACTCAGATTTTCTTATTTTAAATCATATCATATCATCTTATGTTTGATTTATTCTCATTTGAATTTCAAAATTTGCATTTTACAAAATATCTTTCTGAAAAACCCTCATTTCAAGGCCATAGTCTTGCTATTAGAGGCATTTTGGTCATTTTGACCCCAATTTCAAATTTTCAAATCTCATTTTCATATTTTCAATCCAATTTCGTAATTTATGTTTATAATAGGAAAGTATGAATTGGGTTTACATTTGGATAATATCCGATAATTTTCCAATATTTTTGGATAAACCTACACTTTTATGTTAACTTGTTTTCTAGTTTTGTAGGAACATTCAAGAAGAATACTTTCTTTATTTTCCTTTATTTAATTCAAGGTAATATCAAAGTTGTAATATTTGGAATAAGATTTACATTCTCTGCTTAGAATAGGGCTGCATTGCATATAGTTTAATTCTGCAAATTTCAATATCCGATGTATGCCAATTTATGCATTTTTTTACAAATCCACCATGGTCTACACCAATGGCACATGCACAAGCTCTTAGGGAGTTGACAAACTCGGTGAAATTCGTATTCATGGCCATAGTCAAAATACGAATGAGACCCAGATTTGTGATCTTCGTATTAGCCACATTCAGCCTACACTCTTAGGCCAGCTTCAAAATGCACTACATTTCTAAAAAAATACAAAAAGATTTTCTCAATTCTTCAAAACAATGTCTTTCAAATCCACATTCACTCATTTCATTCAATTTGCAAATTCCAATTCTAGTTCAGAGAAATTGTTTTTCTCAAAATTTTCTAAGTCTTACTCAGAAATTGATTTTCTCAAAACTTTGAGCTTTCAAGTGGTATTTCAAGTATTTCTCAAGTTCAAATGATGATTTTCCAAGTCATAATATCTTCAATTTCAAAGTTTGAATTCAGAGAAACCCAATTTTCCAAAGTTATTTGAAATTCCTCATAAATCGATTTTCACAAAACACTTGTATTTCTTTAGAAATCAATTTTCTTTTCTTCAGAAACTCTCTCCGAGTCATGGCTCACGATTTTCAAAGTGTTATATTTTTCAAGATTTTTTCAAGTGTTTTAAATATTTAAGGCAAACATCATGTTTTCAATCTGCATTTTCAGAAAATTCATAGCACATGCCTGATTCTTTGTGCATTTAGGAATTGAACATGATTTAGATAAGTTGAGCAAAGAAAGGTACTAGATTGATCCATGGTTCAATTACCCCTGGTAAAGGCGCCAGAAATGGTTGAACCTCATACCGACATGCGAGTCCCATTCTACGAATTTTTCTCGCATTTTAAAACGGAGGCGAGTTATTTTCAAACCTTTTTCAAAGGTCAGTTTGATTTGCAAAAATAAAATTTTGCAATGATAACAGGCTCAGAAACTAGTAGTCTTCAACCGGATCTACAAACCCAAACCTCCTTTGAGCCGGAGTGTCGCTAGAAAAATCTCCGACAGACCTATACCTCTGAGAAATTGAGAGAGGAAAGAGGGAAAAACATCAAAACACTCAGAAACTAGTAGCCTGCAACCGGATCTACAAACCCATGCCTCCAGTAAGCTGGAGTGTTATCGGGATCGACCGAAAAGACCACCGGCGGCGCTACCGCCTTGAAGTCGGTCGAGAGAGGAGAGAGAACCAACAAAAGAAAACCAAAAAAAAAATCAAAAAAGATTTTTTTATATCCAAATCTAAAAAAAAAATTCAGTTTCACCCTGAAACTTTTGAATATTTAAAAAAAAATGGGTTAAAGCTTTGAAAAGTGATTTAATTTTTTTTTTCTTTCAAAATTTACTTCTGAGTACCCAATTTTTTTGAAAATCTCAGAAAGAGGTTTATCCAATAATAAAAAATTATATATATATATATATATAATATAAAAACAAAAATATATATAAAGGGGCATTTTTCTTAAGAGAGTGTAGTCTTCTAAGGTCTTGAAGTCGTGAATTAATTCTTTAATTTTTTGTCTTTTGTCTGAATTTGCTGAACTTGTCAAAATCAACAGTCTTAAGAAAATGGCCAGTCGAGTGTGTGCTTCTAAACTAGCTAAAACTGAAGAAAATATCCTGCTTTAAGTGAGCGCTTTTATCATAAAATATCCAACGATAGTCGCAAGAAGACACGTGAATACTGAAGTATCCCAGAGGGCGTAAACCAAGGACTAGGGTCAAATACTACTTCAGAACATATACAATATATATCACAACACAAATCATCAAATACTTGAGAGAGAGTGATCGATGAAGAATAATTCTAGAACGCTCTGTTTGCTTTGAACTGGGTTTGAACCTTCCTTTGAGATGCCAAACTAGGTCAGATGAGTTCGACCTAGTTGAGAAAGAGGAAGAGTAGGTCAAGCTTCTAAACCCAAGTGGTTTGGATAAAACTGGGTTTGGTCCAAGTCAATTGGGTCAGGTAGGTTCAGACTTAGCCCAAGTAGGCTAGGTTTGGGTCAAGTGAATCAAACTTAAGTTTAAGACCAAAAGAGACCTTGACTTTTGATTAGATCAGATGAGCTCAAGCCAAGTCAAGTGAGTTTGGACCAGGTCAGATAGATTCAGACCAAGTCAGGCAGACTCAGACCAAGTGGGCTTGGTAGGGGAGGTTTTAGAGAGAGAAGGAGATCAAGAGAGAGAGAGGGGGTAATTTTTATGAGAAGAAAGAGAGAGGATGCCTATTTATAGGCAAAGAAAACCCCTTTTTGAAGTTTTCTTCCTTCCATTTTGCCCTTGGCTTTCTCAATAAAGACTGGAGGTTCCTTTGGTGTAGAGTTCACAAGAAAAATCTATGGGATATTTTATGGGTCTCATAAGATATTTTTTGGGAAATATTTTTGTGGGTCTCACCAACATTTTTGTGGGTCTAACAAAAAAATTAGGTTTTCGGCAATTTTTTTTGAAAAATTCTGAGTACGCTATTCTCTTTGTATCGACGTAACTAAGGAAGTTGGCTCATACAAATCTCCTAATTTTACTCAAGGAGGAAGTTATGGCTCCCTAACTGTTTAAGCATATATTTGAGAAGATACGAATATCCTAAGTATAACTAGTTTGTTGAAATGGATTTGATTCACATTTTGGGTTCATATGCTATTTTCACATAAAAATGCCTCATGAATTTATTCAGAACTGTTGCTGAAAAATTACGGGTCTTATAGATCTAGCTCTCAAGAGAATCCAAAATCCACTTTGAATTTGGATAAGCTATGCATTTGATTTAAATAGATTAGATCCAATATAGAATTAGGATCCAATAGAAAATATCAATTTCAATTTTAATTAAATATTTTAAGATTTAGTGTTATATATATATATATATATATATATATATATATATATATATATATATATATATATATATATATATATAATCACTTAAGAGCTAACAAACAATCTTAATGGTTTTTCCTAAAATTAATCTAAGCTATGTAATAGATAAACTAAGCTAAATGGTAAATTAATAAACAAAGAAAAAGAGACAAGAGTAGGCTCCACCTTAAATTAATAAAGACCCACATTTTTTGGAAATAATTCTCATAGGACTGCTGGGTCTACCGACCCCAGCCGACTTTGCTCCTTTTTCTCTTCCTTTCATAGTTATTCACAAAAAAATGTGGGTCCTTATTAATTTAAGGTGGAGCCCACTCTTGTCACTTTTTCTTTGTTGATTATTTTACCATTTAGCTTAGTTTATCTATTACATAGCTTAGATTAATTTTAGAAAAAATCATCAATATAGTTTGATAGCTCTTAAGTGATATATATATTAAATAAATATACTATCTAACACTAAATATTAAAATATTTAATTAAAATTGAAATTTATATTTTTTATTTGATCCTAGATCCATATTGGATCCAATTCTATTTGAATCAAATTCATACCTTATTTAAATCGAAAGTGGATTTTGGATCCTCTTGAGATCTAGATCCAAACACCAAACCCAATTATTTCTTTAATGGATTTCAGATCCTTCTGCAATCCAGATTCAGACACTGAATCTGCTTAACTTAGATAATAGAGTTTGGATCTTTTTGGGATCCAAATCCAAAAGTCAAAATCCAAATGGATTTCAAATTGCGAACTTTGATTTCAAGTTTTAAATTCCTTAAAACTTTTAATTTCGCTTGAATTGATATTTTAGATTCCTATTTGGTTATGAATAGTTGATAATGCAGAAATTATAGTAAAATCTACTTTTATTTATTCAAATAATTAACAAATATGAGTCTTTCACCCTTCTCCCCTTAAAGGAATTTTGTCCCCGAATCGGTTATGATTTTATGTAGATATTGCTTATGCCTATCATTCTTAGATAGCGACACCTTGACAAATTCTATTATGACAAAACTAAATTCTTACATCTCAATGTTACCTTTACAAGGTTCGCCATGGTCATTTAGTTTCACTGCCTTGGTAGAGTATATTCAACTGTTATTCCTCCTTTATTACTACAGTGCCTAAAAGAGTACATCCCATCGAGTGACTTGAAATGTCATTGATGAGGGTTGCCATAATAATATGCTTTCTATCTGCCACCTTCCTTATTTAACAATTCCTGATAGTGTGGTCTGCCTCACAACAATGGAGACAACCCTCCACATTATGAGGGTAAATATATCCCTCCAAATGGTGACGACACCACTAACAATCGAGTGTGAACACCCCAAATTTTCCAAAAAATCTAAAAAATTCCCTTTATGCCCCTGGGTTCATCTTTTGAATAATCAGGTCAATTTTTTTATAAAATTTCTATTCATTTCTCGGATTCGTTAGAATCCAAACTAAATTTTCATCCCTGACCCAATTTCTGATCCAAAACGGGCTCGGATCCATTCTAGAATCCCAATTTTCAAATATAACCTGATATTTTCCAAAAACCTCATTTTTAGAAAATCTTACAAATTTCAAAACAAAAATTTTGCAAAATTGCTTCAAGAAACTCATTTGGGTCCCGCTTGCTAAAATCCTCATGCCTCCCTTATATTTTCGGATCTTTCTTCTGAAATCCAGAAAAAGTAGTTTTTGAAAACCCTTCTCTAGCTAAAAACCCTGTTTTTGGAAAAACTCTGTTTTTGGAAAAACTCTTTTCTAAAAACCTGTTATTGAAATTTTGAAAATGGCATAGGACCTCCAGCATAAAATCCCAAACGGCTTTCCGTTAGCCGCAGAAGCTTTCTCTCCCTCCATCGCACCTTCTTCTTCCTCTGCTCATCTCCAACTACCCATCTTCCCGAACCTTCCTTTTCCTCTTTAAAAAGAGCACTCAGGAGACCCTCTTCCTCACCCATTTTTCACCCCTCCACTTCAACGCTTCCTGGCTTCTTGATCATTTTTACCCTCTGATCCATCATCTTCTTCGGCTCTGCTGGTCTTCCCCATTGATTGAAAGAGCTTCAATCACGAAGCATCAACTACGCAGTTGAACATCGAGTCCTCTTCTGCAAAATAAGGCTACGGTCGATCCTCCAGCTGTCTAGATTAATCCGGTAACGAAGAACCAAGTGCTTCCTCTACAAGAGCTGAACAAATCCTCTTCTGCAAAGCAATATCCCCCCTATCATTCTTTTTCTCATCAACGAAGGGAGATCCACCTTGGCAGTAAGGCTATAATCGCTTGAAGGAGAGAAAATCCCATGACAGCCAGAGGCAAGTTACTCACCTCCTTTCTCTTTGCTTTATTCGAGTCTCCCTGGTTTATTTATGCCCCAAATAAGCGGAAACACCCTTCATTTGGATCATTTTTAGCATCTCTTTCTTTTCTTTCACCCTCGATTTTTCCCGTTTATGATTTCTTTTGATTTCGTTTTCTGGTTTTCATTATCTGTTTTCTTTTATTTGCCATTCATATTTCCAATTCCTTATCTTCATCCCCCATCTCTTGGAAGTTTTCTTATTTTCAGAATTTTTCTTGTTTACTATCCCATTAAAATCACGATAGGTGGTGCTGAGTTGCTCATATCAACCTCAGTCCATCCCTGTGCAAGATCAATGGAGTATTACTCCAACAATTCCTTTTGTGATTACTGAAGTCTCTGGTCCTTCGATTGAATGTTTACTCATACTTGATTTTCAGGCTTTATTTTCGTTATCTGTTTATGCATGATTTCTTATTCACGTTTTCTTTTTTTTGATGTCTGATTTGTATTTTCTTTCGAGTTATGATTTCTTAAGTCTCACCATGGCTCCCTTTTCTCATTTCAATTAGTATAATGCACTGCTGCATTTGAGAATCATATTCAGTTGCTCTGTATTACGTTACCAGCATATGATTTGTATGTTCGTCTTGGCATTCATTCATTTTCGTGTTGATCTGCTCTGCGTCATGAATCGTGCATGGTGATGAGGTTCTCCTACATCCCTCATATTGCTGGATGCGCTCAGTGAGATTCCTGTTAGCAGCAGTTTGCTTCAGAATTAAATCCAATATGTCTTATGGGGTATTAAAATAACATCTGGAGAACTCTCTGCTCAAAATGGCAATACAAGGTTTACTAAGAACAAAGGGGATGAATCAGTGGCCCTGGATTCAGGATGCAGAGGTTCTGAGGCCAAATCCTGTGGGTGAGTTTTGGAGTCCAATTGCTCATTCTTCAGAAATTATAATAAACCGATAGTATTATGGTATATCGGCATGACCCAACTGGAAAACCATGTGAGAGTCGGCTTACAGAAGATGAATCTGAAGAAGAATATCAAGGTAATATGGTTGAGAAAACTATTTTAGTTTGAAAGTCCTGTTTTAGTTTGGAATATAGGAATGTTAACCAAGTATTTAGCAGAAAAAGGTGGAACTCAATTTAATCTCATTCAAAAATCCAACAGCCTTTTGTTTTTCTCTCTTAGTTAATGATAAGCTTGTAATTTCTATTTCTGAACCTGTTTTCCGTTACAACCCTTCTCTTAATATTTGCAACTACGTGATGTCAATTCATATAAGTTTTGCTCAGTTTGCATCATCCACGACTTGATTTCATTCAGCACTGTATATTTGCTTTCATCCTGCATCATTAGTTGATCTTATAATACATCGATGGTTCCATTGCATCTCACATTTTTACCACTTTCGAGTTATTTGGCATCCCTGCATCCCAGCAGTAACGTGACCCTGAGATGAAAGATACAGGAGCCTCTTCATATTTCAGATATGTGGGTTCAAATGATCCCTTGGGGCAATCAGGGAGACATCAAATGCAAAAAAAAAAAAAATTTGGTAACAGCGATTAGGAAGGGCAATAAACTTTCAGTATATTTTCCTAACTGTTACAAAAAGCTCGTCTTCTGATTTAGCTTTACCTAACTGTTAGTAAGCTTGTTTTCTGATTAAGCTGAATTCCAAGTGCAACATAACTGTGTAAATTGGAAAATAGGCACTTGCTTAAAGAATAATTGGACTCAAGCCAAGATTGGGGTCATCAGATCATGTTCGGATGTGTTGACAGGGGAGCTATCAGCATGCAAATCCACTGCAAAGAATGGACTGGGCACGTCGGAAGAAGTGTGTAAGGACAAACCAAAGATAGAATTCATGGCTCAATCATCAGACCCCCACCAAAACGTTTTAGACCTTTAAGCAGTCATCAAGGAAAAGGATTATGTGCATTTGATCATTTTGAGGGATGCTGCAACTTCTGCCCCATCTGCTGGTTTTCATTGTAGAGCCGTGAGTCCATTAACCAGGACGTTCCATCATCAACAACAGCAGTGTTCAGCTTCCCATTCTTTCAACTTCCACCACCAGGAATCAGTTCATACTGAACCAATATCCAACTTCCTTACCACACTTGTCCAAAAAGTATCTCCCAACCATTGAAAATTATTCTGAAAATTGGAAACGTGAGACTTTAGATCTCCAAAATCGGCGCCAGAATGAATTTGTAGGGTTAAAACATATTCATTCTGATAGTCAAGATCAATGCAAAATCATATCTCTGACAGTCATTAGATTATAAAGAGGAAGTTTGGGATTTATGCTCGTGAACTTGTCAATTAATTGGTTACAACATTTGTACTGAACTTTGAACTTCTGTGCCTCTTCCACTTCCATCATTTAATTTTTCTAATTCCTTATGAAATAATGTATGGTTCCATTTTATTACTAAGATCTTATTTTCCATTGATCGGTTATATAGGTAAAAGTTCAAGTGCTTTACAGGAATCGAAATACAAAGTGAAGAAATTAGTTTTTCATATGAATACTAGACAGTCTTTTCCACATTAACTGGTTTCCTGTTGTACATTGGATTTATGTTATTTCATGTTGAGAATTAACAGCTTACGCCAGAGATGCATCAAAGGCTTTTTGTTAGTAGTTCATCTTGTTGTTCATTGATAATTGCCACCACTGAAGGTATGGGTTTGACGTTAAGTCTTCCATTTGTGCATAGAAAAGTATGTTTGATCTTCACTGTATCTTATGACACGCCATTTTTTTAACCTTGTTAAAATAGAAAATTTCCTCTCTACTGATTCTATCATAATTACCTTTCAGGATAAAGTTTCAAGCGGTGACAATCCTCTGCGGGATGTTGAGATGCAGCCGTTTGTTGAAGCTTTCCATTACATATAGTATATGAGGGACGCTGTGTAAGCATAAAATAGAGCCTAGCCCCTTAAAAGCTTCCAATCCGTCGATCATGATGGGGGTATGCTAAGTATTCTATTTAGGAAGGAGTAGCATCAGCATCTGGTCATCACAACTATTTATCCAAGATCAAGCTAATGTATAAAGTCACAATATTCTGGAATGGACTGAAGGAGCTCATCATTTTGAGCACCCAACATTCACCATCTTTACCACTTGATCCACTTCCTTGCTGCCCACACTTCCTCTGTACATATGTCAACTCAAAGTGTAGACATTATTCCCTTCAGCAACCTGGCAAGTAAAGCCACCATCTGTTTAAAGTACTATAGCTGTGCAATATATTATACTAGCCACGTTCTATCCATGTGTATCATACTGTGTGAAATTGAAAAACCTCCTCTGTGAAATATTTAGATGTATTAAGGTCAATTGAATAGAGCTATGCTTGCTAAAATTTGTTGATTCATCATGTAAAGAAACCCAGGAAAGGCTCTGATTCATTTGTCCAAATTTCTTGAATCAAGGTAAAGTATATGTCCATAGATGCTGATCCATGTGTTTTGTTCTGTACCCATCCCACTCACTACAAGCATGGTCATTGTTCTGCACTTAGCTACACACCCCAGACTTTGTGGAAGCCGGTGGGTGCCACAGTCGAAGGCTTGTGCTCGATGGTATAATGAAACACTTAGCTCTGAAATTTGGTGGACATAATAGAGTTGGGTATCGGGCACCTAAATAACCACTTTACCACCTGTACTATGTCCATCTGTATACATGTTGTCACACTTTGCCTAGTTTTAACCTCCTGCATTCCCCTGTATGTAGTGCATCACCACATATTACTCACTGAAACATCAAATCCACTATGCACTTATTTGCATCTATACATTAAGCATCATTCTTTATAGCACATGTTGTCGAGCCTACTACAGTGTTACTACCCATTGCATTTACAACAATACACCTGCTGCTAAGTCTACCCTTTATTCATCATAGTATCATTCATGTCATCAATCACCTATGCTCAACAATTACAGTCAGCAATCTTGTTGCACTCACATTTTATAAATTGTGTATTAGCATTGATATTTCAACTTGGGTAAATTTTCAGTTTAGTCGTGCATGGACGTTTCATTTTACACAAGTCTTCCGTCCTTGTAGGCATTGATATACTTTCTTGTCTAGGCATTCATATCTAGTTCAATCTAGGCTTATATGCATATACTCCTTTAGTCACGTACATATAAATTTGGATATGATATTTTCCACTATCGCCCTTTAGGTTGCATCTTTGCTCCACTAACTATGTTTCGTAGGAGAAAGGCAATATGTCAAGTTTTCTTTCTAGATTAAGATTCTGTCATTTTAATTCAAGATTCAATAATGCAATGACTCGATATTAATGAGAACTTTACATTTCCAGTCTTAGATAGAATGAATGAGCATTATAAATATCATAAAAGATTTGTTTCATAATCATTCTTCTCCTTATTTCTCAAAAATTCACAAATGGTGAAACATGAATGGCACGTGCACCATTTTATAAAAGGTGATTAAATCCTAAGTTGATGATTTACATCAATGACCATAGTCAGGGTGTAAACAAAACTTAGGATTTTCATCTTTTATGAAATAACATTGGATCCACACTGGATCTCCTTTTTAAAAAAGTTTCATATTTTTCAAATATTTTCTTCTTTTATCAGCGTTTAAGTTAAAATTCACTCAAAATATATATCAATGACCATAGTCAAGATATATTGAGAGTTAATTTAATTTTAAACTCTATAAAGGCACTAAAATGTGTTTTATTCTTCAAGTGAATTTAAATATAGATTATTATATAATACATTCAATGACCATAGTCAGGAATGCATTATATTTTCAATCTTATTTCAATTCATTTGAAGAATCAAATACACTTTTCAAAAACCAGATTTCAAATCCTTTCATTCATTTCATCATCTAGGATAAAATTACATCATATTTTCAAAATTCCTTTTTTCAAAACCCTAAGTGATTTTGAGTATCTTCTTCATTCCTCAAATCAATTCTTATTTATAGATTCAAATTCAATTCTATCTCATTTCAAGATTCAAAATTCAATTTCAAAAGTCCAATTTGACTTTGAAATTTCAAAATTCATTTTTGTATTCAAACTTCAATTTTCAATCAAATTCCAAAGTTCAAATCAAAATTCCAAATTCATTTTCAAGAGTAAAATTCAAATTCGAATCAACATCTCAAAATCAATTTCAAAGTTCAATTTAACTTTGAAATTTCTGATTTCAAATTCAAACTTTAAAATCAAGTTTATTTTTTGTCTTCAAAGTTCTATCTAAAGATTGAGACTTGATTCTCAAATTCAAAATCAAAGTTTGAGATTAATTCTAAATCTCAAAATTCGATTTTTTTCCTAAGTTTTAAATTCAATCTGGGTTTTCAAAAAACCCAGATCCATCTTCAAAAGTCTAATTTGGACTTTCAAAATCGAATTCTAGATTTAGAACCCATTCCCACTTTGGATATAGATTTCCAAAATCCAATCCTCATTTTGGATCACCAGACTTCAGATCTGATTCCCTTTAGGATCCTAGATTCCAAATTCAACTCTATCTTGGATTCCAGACTTCGAATCTGACTCCATCTAGGACTCTAAATTTTAGATCCAATTCTACTTTTCAAAATCCCATCTTGGATTCTAGATCCAATTCCATCTCAGATTCCAGATTTAGGATCTGATTTCATCGTGGATTCCAGTTTTCACACCCAATTCTAAATTTCAAATCCCATCTAGATTTCTTCCACCTTATCATTCTGATTTCAAATTTTCAATCTAGAGTTCCACTCTATCTTCAAATTCCATCTTGACTCTCAATTCTAGAGTCCATATTCAACTTTCAATCTTTATTTCCTAAATTCCCTTCTTCAAAATCAGGTTCATTTCAGCTTTGATTAAATCAAAACTTAAGATCTATTCTAAATCCTAAGTTAGAAAATCTAAACTTCTCCAACTTTCAAAAACCATTTCTTCAACATATTCTTCACAATTTCAAAATCACTTGGATAAAATTTCCAAATTCTTTTTAAAAAAGAGCATACATCTTTTGCATTTACACAAGCATGATTCCTTGTGCATCTTTAGACTTAGAATAAATTCTTAGACAATATTAAGGCAAAGCGAAAGGCATAAATTTGATCATTGGTTCGATTACCCCTGGTAAAGGCACCGGGAACGGTCTAACCTCGTACCGACGAGCGAGCCTCGTCTCCCAATTTTTCCATAAATATTTCAAAAACGGAGGTGAGTAATCTTTTAAAAATCTTTTCAAAAATCAAGGTCAAGTGAGACCTTCGCAAAAGAGTTCCTCTCTTCTTTCTTTTCTTTTCTTTGATCTTCTCTCTTCTTTTCTGTCTTTTATTTTCTTCCTTCAAAAAGGAGGAAATAGCGGCTGAAAAGGAAAAGAGAAGGAAGAGAGAGAATACAAAGAAGAAAATTTTTGCGATGATCACCATTTTGGTGACCATGATGGGAATCGTCTCCGTCCGGTCGAATTTGTGTCTTTTGCTTTGCTTTGATATTATCTAAGTCTTTATTCTTCAAATGTCATCTTCATTTCCATGCAAACCTTAGGAGCCTAGACTCTGTCCTAAGCTTACATCATTTCATATAGGATCTAAGTATGGTTTGGTAGGACCATATTGAGGAGATTATTCCATGTTCACATTAGACTTAGGTCTGAAATACAACTCTCCTTAATTCTAGGGATTGAATGCAAACAATGTATGCAAGTGCATGCTTCTCTTCATTTTGAATCTATCTCTTTAGGACTTGCATTAGAGCCATCTAATTTCTTATATGTTGAACATATTTTTGAAAACATCCCTACCTATATTGTCCTGGTCTTCACGTTGTTGGGCTGTCTCACTGAACCATAGTTCGGGAGAGAGCCTCACAACTGGACCACCTATTTGGGTTCGCGCCCCCCTACCACGTACCTAAGGGTCATAGTCCGAGGTATATCGGTAGGTGCTCAAGGATGTTGGGAAGCCATTACCTTAGAACTGGAGAAATATTTCTATGCCACGTACTTCGAGCTTCGGTTTGAGTATATCGACATACCTTGATTGGAATCAGGTGATCTGAACCCTAGAGTTAGGATTAAGGTCCTATCAGTCATTTCAAATATTGCATTTAGAGTCAGCTTTAGGGAGTGTTGTTTGTGCATCCTTGTTTGTACATTTGTGATTGTGTGATATTTTATATTTTCCTTATATATTTTCCAAAACCCTGGGTATATATTATTCAAAATTTCCTCTTTGTTTTTAAAACCCAGGTGTAATTTTCTTTTCTTCTTCTGATTTCTTCAATTTCTTTGATCCTGCCTGCAATTCTTTAAATTTTAAATCTTTACCATCTATTTTTCAAACTCTTCATATCTTCCAGTATATCTTCTGATTCTATTCCAAAAATTCTTTTGCCTTTTTTTTTCAATAAAGTCTCTTTTTGTCAAGAGATATCCCTTTTTAACATAACATTCATTCTTCATATTTTTAAGTTGTTTATTCTCCCTATGGAGTAACAACACAATTGTCATAATTTTTGTGACGACTCAATCTCTGGTAATGGGATATCATTTTTGTCGACCTAATTCCTTCTTTTGTCAAAATTTCTTTCAAAATTCTTTATTATAAATATTTCATTCTTAAAGTTCTCCTAAAGTTCTCCTATTTTCTCAAAGAGCATTCTGTCAAATATTATTCTTCCTTCTTAGTTATACTGGGGCATTTTTTTTTATAAAAATTCATTTTTCGAAAACTTGTTTGCGGGCAGGGTCAAATAAACTCTTTTCTTTTCTCAATTTTTATCAATTTTCACTAATCTTTTGTCAATCTTTATCAGTTTTACCGATTTTTATTCATCTTTATCAATTTTATCAGTTTTATTGATTTTTCATCGATTTTATTAATCTTTCTTGTCAATTCTTAAATTACCCTTTCAGGTTAAGGGATAAACCTGATGCCTCTTTCCCATGAGGTATTCCTTTTTCCTTCTAATTCCCTCTCAGGTTAAGGGATAAACCTGAACCTCATCCTACGAGGTCCTTCTTCCTTCAGGATAAGGGATAATCCTGAAGTCTTTCATCATCTTTCAAATATCCTCAGTTTTCCCACCAAATTTTTACCAATTTTTCCCGGATCTTTGTCAATCTTTGTCAATTCTTTATTAATTCCTATTTTTTTATCAATTTTATTATTATTTTTATCAATTCTTTTGATTCTTTATCAACCTTTTATTAATTTTGTAAAATTTGTCAATTTTATTTCTTTTCTCATTCAGGATAAGGGATAATCCTGAGACCCCTCATAGGAGTAATAATGCTACCTATGAGAATTCTTTTGTAAAACAATTTTTCATCAATTTTCCTCAATTTTATAAAATTCTGTCAACTCTTATTCTTTTTAAAATTTTCTCAAAATACTTATTCATTTTCCCATTTAGGATAAGGGATAATCCTGAAACCCCTCATGGGAGCAATAACGCTACCTATGAGAATTCTTTTATAAAAACAATTTTTCATGAATTTTTCGATTTCATAAATTTCTGTCAATTTTATTCCTTTCAATTTTTTTCTCAAATTCTATTCTTCCCCGTTCAGAATAAGGGGTTAATCCTGAAAATCAGACCACATACAATTAACTATGATGGTTTTCTTTATTTCAAATCAAATAAATTCAGTCCTCGAACTAGTCATTCTCAATCCTAGATCCGGTCCTCGCACTGGCAAATTTTCAAAATTCAATCTTCTGATTAAAACTTTCTGTCAAAAACTCGAGTTCCGACTCGGGCTTCCTTTTTGGATCCAATGCTCGTGTTAAAACCAATCGTTTCTTCAGAAATTCGAGTTTTTCAAACTCAGGTCTCTCTTTTTTTTTTGAAGATCTGAGTTCCGACTCGAGTTTTCCCCTTTATTCTTTCGTTTGAAGTTCTGAGTTCCGACTCGAACTTCCTTTTGGATCCAATGCTCGTGTTGGAACCAATCGTTTCTTCAGAAATTCGAGTTTTCAAACTCGGGTTTCTCTTTTAACTTTTATCTTGAAGATCCGAGTCCCGACTTGGGTTTTCCCCTTTATTCTTTCGTTTGAAGTTTCGAGTTCCGACTCGGACTTCCTTTTGGATCCAATGCTCGTGTTAGAACCAATCGTTGCATCGAAAATTTGAGTTTTCAAACTCAAATTTCTCTTTGATCTTTTGTCTTGAAGATCCGAGTTCCGACTCGAGTTTTTCCCTTTTATTCTTCCATTTGAAGTTTCGAGTTCTGACTTGGACTTCCTTTTGGATCCAATGCTCGTATTGAAACCAATCATTGCGTCGAAAATTCGAGCTTTCCCAACTCAGTTTTCTCTTTTCTCTTTTATCTTTTATCTTTTATCTTGAAGATCTGGGTTCCGACTCGGGTTTTCCCCTTTATATATTCCATCTT
Source organism: Nuphar pumila (assembly GCF_984573655.1). Lineage (NCBI taxonomy): Eukaryota > Viridiplantae > Streptophyta > Magnoliopsida > Nymphaeales > Nymphaeaceae > Nuphar > Nuphar pumila. Next base: position 46,755,381 of record NC_143263.1, on the reverse strand, counting down.
CCTTTAAAATATCCGAGTTCTGACTCAAACTGTTTTCCTTTTTTTCAAAAACCCAACTCTCGGGTTGGTCCATCTTTTTAAAAAAAATATCCGAGTTTCGACTCAGACTCCTTTTTTTCTAAAATCCAAACGGCCAGGTTGTACCTTCTTCCAAAATCTGGCCTTCCGGCTAATCCCTTCCAAACTTCAAGCTTCAGGATTATTCTCTTCAAAATGCCTTCCTCCCCATTCAGGATAAGGGGTTAATCCTGAAAACCGGACCACATACAGCTAAACTATAAAGGTCCATTCAACCCACGAGTTGAACCCTCCCTTCTTAAATTGAGATCTTTAGGTTGAACCCCTATAGAATAAATAGCCCATATGTTGAACCCCTGTCAAACCAATATGGCTCACCGGTTGAATCCCTTTGTGAACCAGAAGTCCTTCTCAACCCAGTGGCTCTTTAGGTTGAACTCCTACTGATCCGTGATCTTTAGGTTGAACTCCTACTGATCCGCAGTCCTTAGGTTGAACCCCCTTAGGACCATTTCCTTCAGTCGATCTTTTGGTTGAACTCCTACTAATCCGCGATCTTTAGGTTGAACTCCTACTGATTCGCAGTCCTTAGGTTGAACTCTTTTAGGACCATTCCTTCCATCGATCTTTAGGTTGAACTCCTACTGATCCGCGATCTTTAGGTTGAACTCCTACTGATCCGCAGTCCTTAGGTTGAACCCCTTTAGGACCCTTTCTTTCAGTCGATCTTTAGGTTGAACTCCTACTGATCCGCGATCATTAGGTTGAACTCCTACTCATCCGCAGTCCTTAGGTTGAACCCCTTTAGGACCCTTTCCTTCAGTCGATCTTTAGGTTGAACCCCTACTGATCGACGATCTTTAGGTTGAACTCCTACTGATCCGCGATCTTTAGGTTGAACTCCTATTGATCCGCAGTCCTTAGGTTGAACCCCTTTAGGATCCTTTCCTCCCGTCAATCTCTAAGTTGAACCCCTACTGATCTGCGATCTTTAGGTTGAACTCCTACTGATCCACAGTCCTTAGGTTGAACCCCTTTAGAACCCTTTCCTTCCATCGATCTTTAGGTTGAACCCCTACTGATCCGCGATCTTTAGGTTGAACTCCTACTGAATCGCAGTCCTTAGGTTGAACCCCTTTAGGACCCATTCCTTCGGTCGATCTTTAGGTTGAACTCCTACTATCAGTGATCTTTAGGTTAAACTCCTACTGATTCGCAGTCCTCATTTTGAACCCCTTTAGGACCAGTTTTCCTTCAACAAATCGATCTTTAGGTTGAATTTTCACTGATCAAATCCCTTAGGTTGAACTCCTCTTGAACCTATGTTCTTCAAAAGTCGATCTTTAGGTCAAAGTCCTACTGGTCTCCGACCCTTAGGTTGAACTCCTTCAGAACCCATTTCATTTTCAAAAATCTATCTGTAGGTTGAATTCCTACTGATCCATATTCTTTTGCGGTTCTCAGGTTGAATTCCTATTAAACCAAATTCATTCTTCAAAAAAAAATTCATCTGTAGGTTGAATTCCTACTGATCTATATTCTTTCTCGGTTCTTAGGTTGAATTCCTATTGAACCAAAATTCATTTTTTCAAAATTCCAGTTTGTAGGTTAAATTCCTACCGATCAAATATCCTTTTGCGGTTTTCAGGTTGAATCCCTATTGGACCAAATTCATTCTTCAAAAATTCAATTTGTAGGTTGAATTTCTACTGATCCATATTCTTTTGCGGTTTTCAGGTTGAATTCCTATTGAACCAAATTCATTCTTCAAAAAATTCAGACTACATGATAAATTCTTACTGGTCAAAAATTCTTTTGCAATTCTTAGGTCAAATTTCTATTAAACTAACTTCATTTTCAAAAATTTAGTCAGTAGGATGAATCCCTACGGATCCAATATTCTTTGTGGCTCTTAGGTTGAGTCCCTATTGAGCTAATGTTGTCCGATAAAACCAATATTTTCATGTTATTTCTTCCAAAATTCAGCTAAAGGTCCTATCAAAATCTATATTGAGTGATTATTTCATAAAAGATTCTCGAAAACTTTGCCAATCTGCTAAAAATGTGTTGATTCCAATATTTTACTGCACAAAAGAACCACCTCAGATTACCTCTAGTATTCTTTTCAAAAGGGTGAAAGCTTTTTGCGAAAAAAAGTAAAATTCAAATCTTCTCTTTGTTGATCGACCAAGAGGATGTAAGAAATATCCTTGGTATGATTAGCGAAAGAAATATTCAATGATGTTGAAAAGCTAAAAGCGAATCGATATTGATCATAGCTATGGCGCATGTTTAAAGATGACTTTCTGGCGATCAGTCAGTAGAAATATCCTGAGCGATAAAAAGAATTCACTCAATTCATATCTCCCCATTCATTTAAGCTACAATCAAATATCCGCAAAGGGGATCTCTTAATTGTCGTCAAGTTTAAGGTGAATATGCGAGTTCGACCCCCGTGGCCAAAGAAGATTCGAATCATCTCCGAGATGAAGGAGTTTGTGACGGATCCTTCCACAGAACGTTCAGGTCACCGCCAAGATGAAGGCAACTGCGTTGAGCCTCTCGACAAACCCTAAAAGATATTTGATTGCCGCTACCATCTAGAGATTTTTACCAATGAGCCAATATCACCAGTATAATTCCTGAGAAAAAAAGAAGGATCGGAACATCTCCAAGATGAAGGAGTTTATGACGTACCCTTCCCCGAAGAAAAAAAGAAAAAGCCAGGACATCTCCAAAATGAAGGATGATGTAATGAATTTCCCCGAAACCCAGAAAGCTCAATGATTGAAAAGAGTGCCAGAAAGATCATTTATGGGAAAAGCCTCAAGATATCAAATTGCCAAAATTGTCAGAAATCATCTTTTCTCATGCAAAATTCTTTCATCAATATCTTTTCACTACTCGCTTTTATGAAAATAAGAGTACTGCTTCTCTATTCATATCAAGGAAATGGATAACTTCCTTGAAGAAACTCAACATCTTTAAAATTTTAATCTGACTCTGGAATCCGGGAGGTTAATCTCCTTTTGGAGGAAATACTCTAGGTGAAAAGAGGGAATATCTTTCACACATACGTGCAGACTTTCAAGCATTTGAATCTATTGCAATTCCATCTTATTGGCAAAATTTTTTTGGTTATCCAAAAATGAAATAAATTCTCAATATCTATTTTGATGCAACCTAGCGTTGTTTGTATTTTTCAAAGAGAGTTGCCTCATTCTAGTGAGGTTATTTCTCCCAGTCCCATCATGGTTTTCCCCATCAAGGAATCCATGCTTTGTATATCCATTCAAATAAAGAATATACTTGAACCTCGTCTCACGAGGTATTTTTCAAAAATGTCCCATCATGATTTTTTAAAATATCTTCGTCCCATCCAAGTTAAGGGCTAAACCTGTGTCTTTTAAAAAAAAAACTTATTTTTTGTCTCAGCCATGAGACTTCTTCAAAATCTCTCCTTTTACCATTTCAGGATATTTATCTCAAAAGTCCCATCACGATTTCCTCATTTTTCTTCTGACCAAATTACTTTCATTCTCGAGGATTTCGTTATTGCCAAAACCTTTCAGAATAAGGTGCAAAACCCGAAAAATAAAGTTTTGCAAAACAAATTCTTCCACACCCAATTCATACATTCTGACTGGGGCATTTTTAAAAGAAAATTTGGCGTGTCTCCTTTGCCGCTAAGCTCGGCATACAAACGGCTTAGCAACAAAGAGGGGGATTTTAAGAAAATTTGGCATGTCTTCTTTGCCGCTAAGCTCGGCTTACAACCGTCTTAGCAACAAAAAGGGGCATCTGTGAACACCCCAAATTTTCCAAAAAATCTAAAAAATTCTCTTTTTGCCCCTGGGTTCATCTTTTGAATGATCAGGTCAATTTTTTTTATAAAATTTCCATTCATTTCTCGGATTCGTTGGAATCCAAACTAAATTTTCATTCCTGGCCCAATTTCTGATCCAAAACGGGCCCGGATCCATTCTGGAATCCCAATTTTCAAATATAACCCGATATTTTCCAGAAACCTCATTTTTAGAAAATCTTACAAATTTCAAAACAAAAATTTTGCAAAATTACTTCAAGAAACTCATTTGGGTCCCGCTTGCTAAAATCCTCATGCCTCCCTTATATTTTCGGATCTTTCTTCTGAAATCCAGAAAAAAGTAGTTTTTGAAAACCCTTCTCTAGCTAAAAACTCTATTTTTGGAAAAACTCTTTTCTAAAAACCTGTTATTGAAATTTTGAAAATGGCATAGGACCTCCAGCGTAAAATCCCAAACGGCTTTCCGTTAGCCGCAGAAGCTTTCTCTCCCTCCATCGCACCTTCTTCCTTCTCCGCTCATCTCCAACTTCCCTTCTTTCCGAACCTTCCTTTTCCTCTTTAAAAAGAGCACTCAGGAGACCCTCTTCCTCACCCGTTTTTCACCCTTCCACTTCGACGCTTTCTAGCTTCTCGATCATTTTTACCCTCTGATCCATCATCTTCTTCGGCTCTACTGGTCTTCCCCATTGATTGAAAGAGCTTTAATCACGAAGCATCAACTACGCAGTTGAACATCGAGTCCTCTTCTGCAAAATAAGGCTACGGTCGATCGATCCTCCAGCTGTCTAGATTAATCCGGTAACGAAGAACCAAGTGCTTCCTCTACAAGAGCTGAACAAATCCTCTTCTGCAAATATCCCTTCTATCATTCTTTTTCTCATCAACGGAGGGAGATCCACCTTGGCAGTAAGGCTATAATCGCTTGAAGGAGAGAAAATCCCACGATAGCCAGAGGCAAGTTACACACCTCCTCCCTCTTTGCTTTATTCGAGTCTCCCTGGTTTATTTATGCCCCAAATAAGCGGATACGCCCTTCATTTGGATCGTTTTTAGCATCTCTTTCTTTTATTTCACCCTCGAATTTCTCGTTTATGATTTCTTTTGATTTCATTTTCTGGTTTTCATTATCTGTTTTCTTTTATTTCCCGTTCATATTTCCAATTCCTTATCTTCATCCCCCATCTCTTGGAAGTTTTCTTATTTTCAGAATTTTTCTTATTTACTATCCCATTAAAAGCACGATAGGTGGTGTTGAGTTGCTCATATCAAGCTCAGTCCATCCCTGTGCAAGATCAACGAAGTATTACTCCAACCATTCCTTTCATGATTACTGAAGTCTCTGGTGCTTCGATTGAATGTTTACTCATACTTGATTTTCATGCTTTATTCTTGTTATCTATTTATGCATGATTTCTTATTCACGTTTTCTTTTTCTTTTTTTTGATGTCTGATTTGAATTTTCTTTCGAGTTATGATTTCTAAAGTCTCACCATGCCTCCCTTTTCTCATTTCAATTAGTATAATACACTGTTGTGTTTGAGCATCATATTCAGTTGCTCTGTATTACGTTACCAGCATATGATTTGTATGTTCGTCTTGGCATTCATTCATTTTTGTGTTGATCTGCTCTACATCATGAATCGTGCATGGTGATGAGGTTCTCCTACATCCCTCATATTGCTGGATACACTCAGTGAGATTCCTGTTAGCAGCAGTTTGCTTCAGAATTAAATCGAATATGTCTTATGGGGTATTAAAATAACATCTGGAGAACTCCCTGCTCAAAATAGCAATACAAGGTTTACTAAGAACAAAGGGGATGAATCAGTGGCCCTGGATTCGGGATGCAGAGGTTCTGAGGCCTAATCCTATGGGTGAGTTTTGGAGTCCAATTGCTCATTCTTCAGAAATTATAATAAACCGATAGTATTATGGTATATTGGCATGACCCAACTGGAAAACCATGTGAGAGTCAGCTTACAGAAGATGAATCTGAGGAAGAATATCAAGGTAATATGGTTGAGAAAACTATTTTAGTTTGAAAGTCCTGTTTTAGTTTGGATTATAGGGATGTTAACCAAGTATTTAGCAGGAAAAGGTGGAACTCAATTTAATCTCATTCAAAATTCTAGCAGCCTTTTGTTTTTCTCTCTTAGTTAATGATAAGCCTGTAATTTCTATTTTTGAACATGTTTTCCGTTACAACCCTTCTCTTAATATTTGCAACTACGTGATGTCAGTTCATGTAAGTTTTGCTCAGTTTGCATCATCCACGACTTGATTTCATTCAGCACTGTATATTTGCTTTCATCCTGCATCATTAGTTGATCTTATAATACATCGATGGTTCCATTGCATCTCACGTTTTTACCACTTTCGAGTTATTTGGCATCCCTGCATCCCAGCAGTAACGCGACCCTGAGATGAAAGATACAGGAGCCTCTTCATATTTCAGATATGTGGGTTCAAATAATCCGTTGGGGCAATCAGGGAGACATCAATTGCAAAAAAAAAACTGGTAACAACGATTAGGAAGGGCAATAAACTTTCAGTATATTTGCCTAACTGTTACAAAAAGCTTGTCTTCTGATTTAGCTTTGCCTAACTGTTACTAAGCTTGTTTTTTGATTAAGCTGAATTCCAGGTGCAACATAACTGTGTAAATTGGAAAATAGGCACTTGCTCAGAGAATAATTGGACTCAAGCCAAGATTGGGGTCATCAGATCATGTTCGGATGTGTTGACAGGGGAGCTATCAGCATGCGAATCCACTGCAAAGAATGGGCTGGGCACGTCGGAAGAAGTGTGTATGGACAAACCAAAGATAGAATTCATGGCTCAATCATCAGACCCCCACCAAAATGTTGTAGACCTTAAAGCAATCATCAAGGAAAAGGATTATGTGCATTTGATCATTTTGAGGGATGCTGCAACTTCTTCCCCATCTGCTGGTTTTCATTGTAGAGCCGTGAGTCCATTAACCAGGACGTTCCATCATCAACAGCAGCAGTGTCCAGCTTCCCATTCTTTCAACTTCCACCACCAGGAATCAGTTCATACTGAACCAATATCCAACTTCCTTACCACACCTGTCCAAGAAGTATCCCCCAACCATTGAAAATTATTCTGAAAATTGGAAACGCGAGACTTTAGATCTCCAAAATCGGCGCCAGAATGAATCTGTAGGGTTAAAACATATTCATTCTGATAGTCAAGATCAATGCAAAATCATATCTCTGACAGCCATTAGATTGTAAAGAGGAAGTTTGGGATTTATGCACATGAACTTGTCAATTAATTTGTTACAGCATTTATACTGAACTTTGAACGTCTGTGCCTCTTCCACTTCCATTATTTAATTTTTCTATTTCGTTATGAAATAATGTATGGTTCCATTTTATTACTAAGATCTTATTTGCCATTGATCGGTTATATAGGTAAAAGTTCAAGTGCTTTACAGGAATTGAAATACAAAGTGAAGAAATTAGTTTTTCATATGAATACTAGACAGTCTTTTCCACATTAACTGGTTTCCTGTTGTACATTGGATTTATGTTATTTCATGTTGAGAATTAACAGCTTACGCCGGAGATGCATCAGAGGCTTTTTGTTAGTAGTTCATCTTGTTGTTCATTGATAATTGCCACCACTGAAGGTATGGGTTTGACGTTAAGTCTTCCATTTGTGCATAGAAAAGTATGTTTGATCTTCACTGTATCTTACGACACGCCATTTTTTTAACCTTGTCAAAATAGAAAATTTTCTCTCTACTGATTCTATCATAATTACCTTTCAGGATAAACTTTCAAGCGGTTACAATCCTCTGCGGGATGTTGAGATATAGTCATTTGTTGAAGATTTCCATTACATATAGTATATGAGGGACGTTGTGTAAGCATAAAATGGAGCCTAGCCCCTTAAAAGCTTCCAGTCCGTCGATCATGATGAGGGTATGCTAAGTATTATGTTTAGGAAGGAGTAGCATCAGCATCTGGTCGTCACAACTATTTATCCAAGATCAAGCTAATGTATAAAGTCACAATATTCTGGAATGGACTGAAGGAGCTCATCATTTTGAGCACCCAACATTCACCATCTTTACCACCTGATCCACTTCCTTGCTGCCCACACTTCCTCTGTACATATGTCAACTCAAAGTGTAGACATTATTCCCTTCAGCAGCCTAGCAGGTAAAGCCACCATCTGTTTAAAGTACTATAGTTGTGCAATATATTATACTAGCCACGTTCTATCCATGTGTATCATACTATGTGAAATTGAAAAACCTCCTCTGTGACATATTTAGATGTATTAAGGTCAATTGAATAGAGCTATGCTTGCTAAAATTTGTTGATTCATCATGTAAAGAAACCTAGGAAAGGCTCTGATTCATTTGTCCAAATTTCTTGAATCAAGGTAAAGTATATGTCCATAGATGTCGATCCATGTGTTTTGTTGTGTACCCATCACACTCACTACTAGCATGGTCATTGTTCTGCACTAAGCAACACACCTCTGACTTTGTGGAAGTCGGTGGGTGCCATAGTCGAAGGCTTGTGCTCGATGGTATAATGGAACACTTAGCTCTGAAATTTGGTGGACATAATAGAGTTGGGTATTGGGCACCTAAATAACCACTTTACCACCTATACTATGTCCATCTGTATACATGTTGTCACACTTTGCCTAGTTTTAACCTCCTCCATTCCTTTGTATATAGTGCATCACCACATATTACTCACTGTCACATCAAATCCACTATGCACTTATTTGCATCTATACATTAAGCATCATTCTTTATAGCACATGTTGTAGATCCTACTACAATGTTACTACCCATTGCATTTACAACAATGCACCTGCTATTATCATTATGTATTATATACAACACAGTGCACTGCTGCTAAGTCTACCCTTTATTCATCATAGTATCATTCATGTCATCAATCACCTATGCTCAACAATTACAGTCAGCAATCTTGTTGCACTCACATTTTATAAATTGCGTATTAGCATTGATATTTCAACTTGGGTAAATTTTCAGTTTACTCGTGCATGGACGTTTCATTTTACACAAGTCTTCCGTCCTTGTAGGCATTGATATACTTTCTTGTCTAGGCATTCATATCTAGTTTAATCTAGGCTTATATGCATATACTCCTTTAGTCACATACATATAAATTTGGATAAGATATTTTTCCACTATCGCCCTTTAGGTTGCATCTTTGCTCCACTAACTCTGTTTCGTAGGAGAAAGGCAATATGTCAAGTTTTCTTTCTAGATTAAGACTTTGTCATTTTAATTCAAGATTCAATAATGCAATGACTAGGTATTAATGAGAACTTTACATTTCCAGTCTTAGATAAAATGAATAAGCATTATAAATATCATAAAAGATTTGTTTCATAATCATTCTTCTCCTTATTTCTCAAAAAATCACAAATGGTGAAACATGAATGGCACGTGCACCATTTTATAAAAGGTGATTAAATCCTAAGTTGATGATTTACATCAATGACCATAGTCAGGGTGTAAACAAAACTTAGGATTTTCATCTTTTATGAAATAACATTGGATCCACACTGGATCTCCTTTTTAAAAAAGTTTCATATTTTTCAAATATTTTCTTCTTTTATCAGAGTTTAAGTTAAAATTCACTCAAAATATATATCAATGACCATAGTCAAGATATATTGAGAGTTAATTTAATTTTAAACTCTATAAAGGCACTAAAATGTGTTTTATTCTTCAAGTGAATTTAAATATAGATTATTATATAATACATTCAATGACCATAGTCAGGAATGCATTATATTTTCAATCTTATTTCAATTCATTTGAAGAATCAAATACACTTTTCAAAAACCAGATTTCGAATCCTTTCATTCATTTCATCATCTAGGATAAAATTACATCATATTTTCAAAATTCCTTTTTTCAAAACCCTAAGTGATTTTGAGTATCTTCTTCATTCCTCAAATCAATTCTTATTTATAGATTCAAATTCAATTCTATCTCATTTCAAGATTCAAAATTCAATTTCAAAAGTCCAATTTGACTTTGAAATTTCAAAATTCATTTTTGTATTCAAACTTTAATTTCCAATCAAATTTTAAAGTTCAAATCAAAATTCCAAATTCATTTTCAAGATTCAAATTCAAATTTGAATCAACATCTCAAAATCAATTTCAAAGTTCAATTTAACTTTGAAATTTCTGATTCATCTTCTGATTTCAAATTCAAACTTTAAAATCAAGTTTATTCTTTGTCTTCAAAGTTCTACCTAAAGATTGAGACTTGATTCTCAAATTCAAAATCAAAGTTTGAGATTAATTTTGAATATCAAAATTCAATTTTTTCCTAAATTTTAAATTCAATCTGGGTTTTCAAAAAACCCAGATCCATCTTCAAAAGTCTAATTTGGACTTTCAAAATTGAATTCTAGATTTAGAACCCAATCTCACTTTGGATCCAGATTTCCAAAATCCAATCCTCATTTCGGATCACCAGACTTCGGATCTGATTCCCTTTAGGATCCTAGATTCCAAATTTAACTCTATCTTGGATTCCAGACTTCGAATCAAACTCCATTTAGGACTCTAATATTTAGATCAAATTCTACTTTTCAAAATCCCATCTTGGATTCTAGATCCAATTCCATCTCAGATTCTAGATTTAGGATCCAATTTCATCGTGGATTCCAGGTTTCACACCCAATTCTAAATTCCAGATTCCATCTAGATTTCTTCCACCTTATCATTCTGATTTCAAATTTTCAATCTAGAGTTCCACTCTATCTTCAAATTCCATCTTGACTCTCAATTCTAGAGTCCATATTCAACTTTCAATCCTTATTTCCTAAATTTCCTTCTTCAAAATCAGGTTCATTTCAGCTTTGATTAAATCAAAACTTAAGATCTATTCTAAATCCTAAGTTAGAAAATCTAAACTTCTCCAAGTCCTTCTCCAACTTTCAAAAACCATTTCTTCAGCATATTCTTCACAATTTCAAAATCACTTAGATAAAATTTCCAAATTCTTTTTAAAAAAGAGCATACATCTTTTGCATTTACACAAGCATGATTCCTTGTGCATCTTTAGACTTAGAATAAATTCTTAGACAATATTAAGGCAAAGCAAAAGACATAAATTTGATCCTTGGTTCGATTACCTCTGGTAAAGGCGCCTGGAACGGTCGAACCTCGTACAGACGAGCGAGCTCTGTCTCTCAATTTTCCCACGAATATTTCAAAAACAGAGGCGAGTAATCTTTTAAAAATCTTTTCAAAAATCAAGGTCAAGTGAGACCTTCACAAAAGAGTTCCTCCTTTCTTTTCTTTTCTTTTCTTTTCTCTTCTCTCTTCTTTTCTGTCTTTTATTTTCTCCCTTCAAAAAGGAGGAAATAGAGGCTGGAAAGGAAAAGAGAAGGAAGAGAGAGAATACAAAGAGAGGAAAATTTTTGCGATGATCACACCGAGTCCCAGTTGGGTTCCCGATTCAGCCACAACTCTAGGGTTGCTACTTTCCAAGACTGTCAATTATAGATCTTAAATGGCAGTAGCCTGCTGTTGAACTGCTCCACTGAGATCTTGCATGGCTTTAATCTGTACATCCATATGAATTTTTGATGTCATCTAATAAACACAAAAAACTTTCTACTTTAATATAAACTTTAGAAGTGAGTGTTACCTTATACTTATAGAGTATTGCCGAGTTACTTGAATAGTCATTAATCACACTTTTCTTAGGCCATTTTTTTTTCATATTGAGCAATAGTCGCCCATCCCTTGCCCATTCTCTGTGGGCTTGGTGGAGGAGATTTACTGAGCAATGGGTGTGGCAGTGGGTTCGGCAGTCGACTCCTGAGTAGGGTGGAATGCATTCCCACTCCGAAGGGTCATAATAGAGTTGACCTGCTGTAAACACCCCAAATTTTCACCCTCATCCAGTGTTTGTCCATTTCATAAGTCACTACAGATCATTGCATGTCATTGCATGTATTCTGCATAGCATTGCATGTCATTGCATCTCATTTTCGAGATCCAACACTCCTGTTTTCAAAACATTCAATCCAGATTTGAATTTTAAAGCTTTATTTCAAAATCAATTTCAAAATCTGGGTTTTTATTCAATACTCTGTCATTTTCCAACCCCAGGACTTTATATTTCGAAATATTTTCTCAAGGAAACAATCTGGATTCATTTCAAATTCAAATTTTAATCAATTTCAATTCACAGATAAGACCCATTGTGGTGGTGTCGCTTCTGAATTCCTCTATTAATTAAATTTCTCAAATTTTTGAAAGTTTCAGTCTGATTAGGACTCTGTCTCAGAGTCCTAATCCAGTCAGGAGTCTGTTTTGAAGTCTGTTTTACTTCCATTTTTAATCTTTTTCGTTTGTTTTCGAAATTTAGGTCATTTTACAGAGTCCAGTTAGTTCAGGATTCTATTTTAGAGTTCGGTCGAGTTAGGAATCTAACCCTGACTGTGTTTTCTGACTTATTTCATCATTTCTTGATAAAATCTTTTGAAAATTCTTTCATTTGGATGTTAAAATTTAAAATTTCAGAGTCCTAAGAGTTCAGGACTCTAACCCGGAGTTCCAGTTCGCATGAGACCCTATTTTCTAAAAATCTTGAATTTCAAATGTCAATTTTAACCCTTTTTTAAAGCCATTTTCAGTGTTTATTTCAAAAATGTTCAAAATTCGATGTGGGCCCACTCAGTTGGCACCATATCCAGAGGAATTCTAACTCAGTTAGGACCTTATGCCATTTCAAAAATCCTAATTTTAAGTTTACTTTTGAAAATCTTTTGAAAACTCCTTCAATTTCAAGTTTTAAAATCGTTTTTTTTGAAAAACTCAAGTAGGGCCCACTCGGGGTGGCGCCATATTCGAGTAAGTCAGGGCCAGACTAGGGTTAGTTGATGTCTTGGTTAGTGTTAGAGGTTTAGAAGAGTCAAAACCATTTTGAAAACTCATTTTGAAAATTAGTTTTTAAAACTAGTGTTTTTAAAGGTGTTTTAAAAACCCAAATGTGAAAGATGCCAAGTGGCATCACATTTGGGGGTTTTCTAGGTTTAGTTGAGGGCTAATTAGGGATTAATTAGAGTCCCACCTAGGTTAGAAAACCACAAAAAATTGTTGCCTTTAGTGGATTTATTAGAAAGAGTCCTAAAAAAATGAAAAACCTCTTAATTAACCCTAATTTAGTGACTTTTTGAAAAACTATAAAAAGGGACCTAAGGGGGGGCAAAAGGAGGGCTCTTTTCTCTCAAATTTTCGTGGCCTCTCTCTCCTCTCCAGCACCTCCACCTTCCTCCATTGCAGCTGCAAGCACCAAGGTAATATTTTTAATATTTTTTAGTTTTATTTAATACTTTTTCATGTTTTAAATCAATTTTAGCCATTGGTGTCATCCCCTTCATGGATTAAACCATGGATTCAACCTCAAGAACCATCAAGAATCAGCAAGAACACTCCAAGAAGGTGATCTAACCCTGTTTTGGATGATTTACAGAGATTTTAATCCATTAGAATTGATTTTAACATGATTCTTTGCATTATTAACCAATAAAATATATGATTTACCCTTTTTAATGGGTTAAATCTATGTTTTAAAGGTGATATCAAATTCCAGCCATTGATTCCCTGTTTTTAATTTATTTTCATGGTTTATTCATGTTTGTTTTACGTTCTATAGCATAAAAATAAGTTTTATTTATTGTTTTATGGTTTATTTTATTTATTTACATTAGTTAATGCATGGTTTTTCAAGATTCTTAAATTTCTGTGTGTTCTAGGTTTAGAACATTAAAGATGATGTTATTTCGGATGGAAGCACTCATTGTTTATTTCTGATTTTTTTATATGTGATGCATGCATGAGTTATTGAGTTACTGTAGAAAAATCAGAGGTTTTGGATCTCGGGAACCCGGTCAAAAAAATCAGACATCAAATCGGTTTTTTAAAGTTTTAAAATCGTGGTTAAAATCAAGAAGGTAACTTGCTATGATGATATTTCTCTCATATTATATTCGATTTTAGATCTGTAAAGTGCTATGGATTCACATTGAGTAGATCTGTCTTATGTGAAATTTTCAGATTTTTTGATCACTGTTTAGTATTTTTCCCCTTTTAGAGAATCTGTTTTTAAATTTAAAACTCGTTAGGGTTTACCAAAACCCTAATCAGACTTGTGTCAGTCATAAATCCCAAACCACAGATCCGATTTTAGATATGTAAAAAGTGAGTATTGTTATTTTTATGTCTACTGTTCACCCCTAAAATTTTAGAGATTTTTGTTTAGAATTGCTATTTATGTCTGTATTTTCAATCTGGAATAGCTGTTTTAATCCCTGTTAAAAGTGATATATTTTAGCTCAGATTGCCGGAAGGGTTTCTCCCTAACTGGAGATGATTTTTACGATCTGTAAATTGGGAAATCTCTGTTTTTTTTCTAGTTAGTCTCTGTAAAATTTCATAAATTTCCATGGAGATTTGACCCCTGGTTTAGGTCTTGGACTGAAACTGGTTGATGAATTAGGTCAAAATAGCATATTTTTAGGGTTTAATGCAATTTTCGGATTAATTTAATGTCAAAAAATTATTTTTATAATTACAATTTGACATTATGGTTATAACAAGTGCAGGTACCAATTTTTATGGATTTTGGAATCCATTTGATGGCTGAATTAAGCAAATTGCAAAATCGGGTTCCTGAAAGATCCAAAAACACTGCAAAAATCACAAAATTTGTGATATTATTGGATTTTCGTGCATAAGCATATATTTTTAGGGTTTAATCATGTTCATAATCATGTTAGGATGCTTTAGGTTTAATTTGATGCTCATTTGATTTCATTTAGTGCATAAAACCTAGGTTTTTACCAAAATCTATTTCAGAAAACCCTGATTTCAAGGCCATAGTCTTGCTATCGGGGGCAATTTGGTCATTTGACCTAAATTTCGAAATCCCTAGCCCTAATTTCATATTTTTAATCATGTCATAGCATATTTGGTTTGAGTTTATTCCATTAAAATTTCAAAATTTGCATTTTATCAAAATATCTTTCTAAAAACCCTAACTTCAAGGCCATAGTCTTGTTATTAGGGGTATTTTGGTCATTTTTACCCTAATTTCGAAATTTCATATTTTCTCTTTCATATTTATTCCATTTTATTTCGTACTTTATCATTTTTATTTAAGGGAATCAAGGAAGAGGCTTATATCTAGCAAAATCCAACAATTTCCTGATATTGTTGGATAAATCTAGAAAAGCCAACATATATTCATTAACCAAGTTTTCTAGTTTTGCAGGTGCATTGAAGACTTTATTTTTCATGTATTTAATTTTCAATAGTGATGTAATTTGTAATTAAACTTTGGAATAAGAATTTACATTTCCTGCATAGATTAGGTTGCATTGCATATAGTTTATTTTTATCATGTTAATGTGTGATGGATGATGATTCATGCATATTTTTACAAATTCACCATGGTCTACACGAATGGCACATGCACCAGCTTCTATGAAGTTTATAAACTTGGTGGAATTTGTATTTATGGCCATAGTCAGAATATGAATGATACTTAGATTTATGATCTTCACATTAGCCACATTCAGCCTACACTCTTAGGCTAACTTCAAAATGCACTGCATTTCTCAAAAATACAAAAAGTATTTCTCAATTCCTCAAAATCATATTCATTCATTTCATGCATTTGCCAATTCCAATCTCAATTCAAAGAAGTTCATTTCCTCAAAATCTCCTAAGTCTTATAGCAAAATCGATTTTCCCAAAGACATTGAATTTCAAAGGATATTTCAAGTATTTCCCAAGTTCCAAATTCAAATTTTCTAAGTTAGAATTTCAATTTCCAAGTTTGAATTCAGAGAAACCAAGTCTCTCATAATCGATTTTCACTAAATGTCAAGGATTTCTCAAAATCGATTTTTATTTCTCTCAGAAGTATATTTCAAATCCCAATTCACGATTTCTCATGTGATATCATTTCCAAGATTTACATTTTCTGAATATTTCAATCATTCAAAGCAAACATCATGTTTTCAAATGTGCATTTTCTGAAAATTCATAGCACATGCCTGATTCTATGTGCATTTAGAAATTAGAATATGATTTAGACAAGTTGAATAGAGTGGAGCATAAGATTGATCCTTGGTTCAATTACCCCTGTTAAAGGTGGCAGGAACGGTTGAACCTCGTACCGACAGGCGAGTCCCATTCTACGGAATTTTCCCGCATTTTAAAAACGGAGGCGAGTTATTTTCAAAAACTTTTTCAATGGTCAGTTTGATTTGCAAAAGTTAAAAATTTTGCGATGATAACACCTGCTCATGGTGGGACTTTGTGAGGTGCAAGTCATAAGACATGGGTTCCTTACCCTTTAGGTTGATGATAGACTGACTTGAGAGGCTTTCCTCATTGCGCCTGCTCAAGGCCTCAGCCAATTGTCCCATCTAGGTCTCTAGCTTTGCTATCGAATGCGTATGAGAGCTGAGATTGGCCTTGATGTCAGAGAAGGCCTCTAACAACTTCTCCTAAAAAGATGGGCTCGATGTGGGCTCCTGAGGAGAAGGCAACCTAAGCTAGGGATGGGCCTGCGGAAATGTGGGATATAGGTAACCTTGTGGGAGGTTACCCTATCTGGGATGTGTCTAGGGAGGCATGTGGAGTAACTCTTGTGGATTTCTCCATGCAAAATTAGGATGATTTTGCCATCTCAAGTTATAGGTGGGTGCATAAGGATCGTGCATCAGTCTGGCAAAACCTTCGACTACATTCACTTGCTCCTGAACGAATTCAGGATAGAGTGATACAGCCGGACACTCAGAAACAAAGTGTGCAGGGCTAGCGCATAGCTCACACACTTTTCCTACTGAATTTATTGAAGCTGGGTTGGATAGTAATTGATCTACTTTCCTAGTCAACTGGTTCACTTTGATTTGCAAATCATGCTCGGACCCAACTTCATAAATCTCTCCCTTCTTAGGACCACTAGGAATAGGTGTGGTCCTATCAGTACGCGATGACAGAGCATGGTGCATGGCATTCTCGCTCAATGTATCAAATAAGGTCCATGCCTCGTCCTCATTCTTGAGCATGAACGTGCCCCCACACAAAGAATCAACCATTTGCATGTCCTTTTCGGTCAATCCATCGTAAAAGTACTGCACCAGTTGCCAACAGGGCACTTGGTGGTGGGGACACTTCTGGAAAAGATTTTTCATCCTCTCTCAGATCTCATGGAACTATTCTCCCTCAATCTGAGAGAAACTGGTAATGGCTTTACAAAATCGGTTCGTCTTACCAATTGTGAAATACTTCTTGAGGAACTTATGTTGCATGTGTTCCCAAGTGGTAATCTGAACAGTATCGAGGGTCTTCAACCAGTGTTTGGCTTTATCTTTGAGAGAGAATAGAAACAATGTCAACCTCAATGCATCATTCCCAAAATTATTGATTTGCACAGTAGAGCAGATTCTAAGGAACTCATCAAGATGATGGTAGGAGTCTTCGTTATTCAGGCCATAAAAAAATGAAAGCATTTGAATTATGTTGGCCTTTATCTCAAACTGATTGGCTTCTACATCAGGTCTCGTGATGCAGAAGGCGGGAGTGTAAGCATTATGAGTGAAGTACTCTCTAAGAGGATGGGTCAACTGTTGATCTTGGGCCATGGGGCCGGATTGATGGGCTCTGCTAATAGGGGACTCGGGTCCTTAACTAACTCAACAAGCTCAGGGTCAAGCGAGCATCGCTTGTGAATGCATCAAAGGGTAGACCGATGCAGCAACTACCTAAGACACTGGTTTTCTACCTACCTAACATGTAAAGTGACCAAACCACAACAAACCACAAAGCAAGTAAAATAGAAATAACTGAAAAGCAAGAAAGAAACAAGCATCACACACTTACACCCTTAGATATTCTGCGAAAAATCAAACTATGGGCACGGTACCAATCATGCACAGTCACCTCTAAGGGTATCCTAATAGGTGGGATGTGCAAGAAAAGTAAGCTTGTATCTAGGATTTGCAAGCAACATGGTTCTAAACCTAAATACTTCTAAATATGAAGCTAAAATGAAACTAAGCAATCCTAGTTAATTAACATGGAAAAAGAAACTAAATAGTTCTAAGTAAAGAATATAAAAGAAACTAGCAACCTATCAAAACGCAAACAAACACTAGCAATAAAGTGAATACTCGTATTAATCACCGTTTCCCGACAATGATGCCAAAAATTTGGTGTGAGTTTTATGAAAATGCTTTTTAAAATAATATTTTTAAGGAAAACAAGTGTGAAAGTCATACACCAAATACTAAAAACTGGCTTGCACGAGTGGTGGAGTCCAGGTCGATCTTAGGGAACGAGAAATATTTTTGTATTCAACACACAATCTAACTACTCTTTATTGCCTTAAAAAAATAAAAGAATTAATTAAATACAATAACTAAGAGAGTGTTTCCCTACGCAGAGGGATTAAACAAAAGAATAATAAATAATTTTATTACAGACCCAATTAATAAATAAAAGAATTAAAATCCTAATCTAAAACTAAAAGGAGGGTTTTCAGTACTTCGAGTCCTTGGGTCCCCTTTTTGATTGATTTGCTTCCCTTTATCCATCCCTCTATATACTCTTTAAGTACTTAGGTTGAACACTTTTGTATGGTTTGATTAAGGGATTTATGAGGGCATTTTTTAGGGTTTGAGGAGACCTTAGAGGGTACTTTTAGAGCACAAAAAAGGCTCCACCGCACTTTCCAACGCTCTCTTGCAAAACATGAAAACACAAAAACATAGTAGACAAAGAATTCTACAAGAGAATCGAATGCAAATATGCAGAAAAATCATGAAAACATGAACTAGATTATGGATATGAATTAACTAATAACTAACTTGAAACAACCTACACTAAAAGACAAAATATTAAAACTACCTCATTAACAAGAATTCCCTAAAGCAAATGTAATAAACTAAACTTAACTAATTCAAGAAATCAAGAATTCAAGAAACAAAAGAGAACTAAATCAATCAAAAATATAATCAGCTGAACATGATAACTAATTGATTACACTAATATTAATAAGTAAACCACATGAACAAGAGCTAAAAAAATCGGCTAATGATGCCCTATGCTAATCGGCTAACCCGAATCGAACAAAACTAATATTAAACTAAATGCAAGAAAAAAAATTAACTAACGAATACATGACACAATGAAAGATGTTGTACGGTTCTTTTTCAGAATTACATTAAGCTGAATGTAAATGATAAAACAAAACTAACTCATGCTAGCTATGCAACTAAACAATAAACAAAGTAAGAAATTACTATACTACCAATCGGTTTAACCAACAATATTAAATAGGCTAACGTGATGACATACCTACTTTGCCAAATTGAATTAAATGAATGGTAAGCTACAACAATACTCACCAAAGAACACAAAATAATCAAATGGCTACTCTAACCTATTCTCAAGGAAAACGCAAGCAAACAGAAATCGACTATTATGCATTAATTGGCAACACTCAGAAAAAAAAAGACATGGAATAAATAACTCTGATCTAATGTGCTTACTGACGTGAGTCTAATTCTATCTAACTAGTTGACAACTTTTAACATGACTTAAAACAAGAAAGACACCCTATTGAGAATCGATAAACTATTAAAAATGATAATCCAAAAAAGAAACGATAATAATAAAAAATGACTATTTCTAATTAATTTGGCAAAGATAGTTTCTGGAATAAAACTTAAGCTAGCTATTCACTGCTAAATGAAAACACATAGGGTTTAACTCTAATCTATGTACACAAAAAAATGACAACTAAATAAAAGAAAGAAGGAAAAGATATATCGGCTATAGGGAAGGACGAGGAGAAAAAACTTTCTTTAATGATAAAAACGAACAAGGAAGGCGTGAAGCATTAATCTAACTTAGATCTATCCTAAAACTGATCTAAACTAATAAAGAAATATGACAATATATGAAGCTCTGGGCTAAATCTAATGATCTACTTACAAAACACGATTATTCGATACTTAAATCAAGAAACAATTAATACTGTCAAAATGACATATATTTTTTTCTTTTATTTTATTTTTAGATGCAAAACATAAACTAACCTAGATGAATATTCAGATGATGTGATGATCTACGAAACTATATGCAATGCAATGTGTTATGCTATACAAAACCTAAATCTATGGTGAAAAAGAGAAAAAAAATGACATATCACGGATCACCTCCGATGGAGGGGTTGAGTAGAGAAAATGGTCAATCCAGCTACATCCATGCTGCCCCGACGAAGAGGAAGAAGTTGTCGATGATGAAAGGGTTTGAAGCTTGAAGAAAAAGGAGAAGAAGAAGAGGAGAACAATGAGAGGAAGAAATCGACAAAAGAGCGAGAGAGAACAAGGGAGAGAGAGAAGAGAGGGGCAAGAAGGAGGGGGCGTGTTTTCCAATCTGGAAAAATGTCTCCTCTTGCTGGAAAAGATTTATTTATAATGCTCTAATTAGGTTAAAATAGATTTTTTAAAAAGAGTACAAAGATTTTCGCTAATTTTCAAAAATAGGGTCTCTTATGAAAAATGTGTTTTTCTAAAAAATGCTTCCTAAACTAATTAATATTGACTAATTCAAACCTAATCTAATCAAAATATAATTAAGAAAATCTAAAACTAATAAAAACACTGAAAATGCAGGGTAAGCTTTGAAATATGTGATTTTATGATAAATTCAATTTAAATGCAGTTTCTCAAAACTAACGATAAAACTGGGTTTTTAAATTGTTTTTTCACTGGATCATACATAAAATAAGATGAATAACAATGCAAAATGTATGCATGGTCAAATACCACCATGCTTATTGTTTGCTAGTCCTCGAGCAAACTAAAGAAAAAAGCAAAAAATACTAACTAATCAAAACCTAACTCACTTTCGTAGGAATCACGGTTGCATTTAGCATATGCAACAAGCCCTTTCAACCCTTGGGTTACCTCAGTGGATGAGTAAGGTCTCGTGAGGGTTTACAGTAATGCTACCCACAAACATCTCTGTCATGTATGCATAAAATTCAACTTCAAAAGTCATTAGGCAGTCAAAGAGTTTGTTTTCTCAAATATTTCATGTCATGGCATTATCAAAATATTATTAGTCTTTTTCATGCCACTATAAAATAAAACATTTTCTTTTACTTTTCTAAATATCACAATCATTTATGTTTTATTCTCAGAAAATCAAATATATACATGTCAATATTTACTTATCTTCACTCATATATTTTATGCACTGGTTTTCTCAATATTTGCTTCTAGGCAGTGAACTTTTTCTTCTTCTTTTTATGCTCTTTTCCTTTTCTTTCTTTTTTTTTTTTTCTTTTTCTTTTTCTTTTTCTTTTTCTTTTTCTTTTTCTTTTTCTTTTTCTTTTTCTTTTTCTTTTTCTTTTTCTTTTTCTTTTTCTTTTTCTTTTTCTTTTTCTTTTTCTTTTTCTTTTTCTTGATTTTTAAATTTTTACACACTTTTTATTTTCTTTCTTTTGCCGATCACTATTTCAAATTTCCAATTTTGTGACCCGTGTAATGAGCTTTGAGTCAATGACTCCCAGGTCAGAGGACCTTAGGGCACCAGATATGAAGTATCCCTCGAACTTAATTGCTCAAGTCACTAGACCTTCAATTTTTATAGTTTTACGTAAAGTTTGCTTCTCTGTCATGTGTAATGTCAACATCTATTAGGCTCTCTATAAACTCCATGTAACGGGCTTTCGGACCAATGGCTCCCAAACCAGATGACTTTAGGGCACCAGGTGTAAACACCCCTCAGGCTCTACTTGCTCGAACAAAATAAGGGATAGATATCAACTAGACATAGAAGTGATTTCCTTCGTTATCCTTTTTAACATGAAAATCAAATACTTTAACTTGTGTCTGAGCCCAGCTACTAGGGAGTACTAAGAAATAAAACAACTAAATGTTTGCTCTTTTTACTTTTGAGTTCATAATTATAATGTTGTTTATTTGCTTAGTTTTTCAAAAATAAAATTATGCATATTCATACTTATGATTCAAAATAAATTCTAACATGTATCTATAATCATTTCTTTGAAATTCACATAAACAACCATGTTTTTCTACATTCGTGTCAGAAAAAAAAATCGTGGGGCATAAAAATTCTCTAAAAATATTAGATTATGTAAAGCATTCATATAAGTTCAAACGCATTCCTTAAAAGCCCAATTTTTATGAATTGTCATCAATGGTGCAAGTACAAAGATAGAAAAAGTTTGAGTGTGCAAACTACACCCTCATGTTATCATCGCAAAATTTCATTTTTAAAAGTCAAATTGACCTTTTGAAAAAGATTTTGAAAATAACTCACCTCCGTTTTAAAATACAAGAAAATTCTGAGGAATGGGACTCGCCTATCGGTGCGAGGTTCAACCATTTCTGGCATCATAACCAGAGGTAATCAAACCAAGGATCAATCATGTGCTTTGCTTTACTCAACTGTCTAAATTGATGTTCTATTTCTTAAATGCACAAAAAATCAGGCATGTACTCTCAACTTTGAAGAATTTTTTACTGAAGACATGATGTATGCTTCGAATATTTGAAATACTTGGGAAAAAATGGACAATTTAAAAATCATGAATTGCATTGGGAAAGTATTTTAAAGAAAAAGAAAATTGATTTCTGAAGAAATCTCGATGTTTTAAGAAAATTGATCTTGAAGGAAATTCAAATGACTCTGAGAAAGTTGATTTGTTTGAACTTGAATTCTGAAATTGAGAAGTATTGAAACTTTGGAGAATCATGAATTGAACTTAGAAAGATTTAAAATTTCTTGAAAAAACAAGGGTTTTGAGAAAATTGATTTTGAGAAAAACTCAGGTGACTTTGAGAAAATCAATTTTTCTAATATAGGATTTTTGAATTGATCAAAAGAATGGGTGTGTAGCCTTATGAAACATTTTCATGATGCAATCTAAACCTAGATGATGCATGAATGTAATTTGAGAAAATATTTTCTAAAGAATTTTTGAGAAATCATTGATAAAAAGACTCAGTGCCTTATAGAATTTAGATGAAATAAACTCAACACATATTCCTGACTATGGCCACGAATATATATTGAATATATCTCATTTGGTTCTAAAAAAGAAAAAGCTTGGAAAACTTTTGAAAATATGCAATGTTTTTTCAAAATAGCTTAAGAGTATAGGTCATTTGTGGCTTAAAAGAATATGATAAATCTGGATATTGTTCGTATTCTGACTATGACCATAAATACGAACTCAATCGAGTTTATTAACTTCTTAGAAGCGAGTGCACAACCCATTCATGTTGACCATTGTTGATTTAAATATGTGCATAAATGATCAAACAATAGTAGTTATATCAGAATTAAACTATATGCAAATGTGTCATAAGCTAAGCAGAAAAGTAATTTCTTATTCCAATATTACAATTTACATCAATAATAAATTGAAGAAAAGAAAAGGAAAATAAAGAAAAATCTAATCTTGAACCTCTCTGCAAAATTAGCAAACTAGTTAGTGGAAATATGTCAATTTTTCAGGATTTATCCAACAATATCTAAAATTGAGGGATTTATCCGGATATAAACATTTTTTCATGTTTCCCTGAAATAAACATAATAAAGGATAATGCAAAATTGAATAAATAATAATAGAAATAAACAACTTTAAATTTCAAAATTTTGGGGAAATGGCCAAAATACCCTTAAAATTTGACCTTTAATGCAAAACAGGGTTAAAAGTAGGGTTTCTCAGAAAATATTTTTGTAAAACGCTTAATCCGGAGATCAAACAAATTCAAAACAATACCAAATCAGGTGAAGAGCACCTTAGCATGATTATGAACATTATCAAACCCTAAAAATATAAAACTTTTCATGAAAATTTTGAAATATTATAAAAAAAATCAAATTTTGCCTGTGTTTCAGTTGAATCAGGACTCCGCGGGCATCCTATTTTTATGAAATAACCAAATAATGCATCAAATGAATTTTAAAATTCATAAAAATTGACATGGACACTTATAATAACCTTAAAATTAAAATACAATCAAAAAATATAATTTTAGGGATTATTTTGATATAAAATTTAAATAAAAATATAAAAATATACGATTTGCTTGCAGTCATGTACCTATCGCAGTGTTAGACCTGAATCATATATCAAACAACAATTAAAGTTTATGAATTTTTAAAAGAAAAAGCTAGACAAATAAACAAAAATAACTCATTTTACATATCTGAAAAAAGCATCTTTGGTTAGGGAGATATGATTCCAGCAATACGTACCTGATTCTGGCTTATGGATAACGATATGAAATAGACAGATTCAGTTTTGGGTGCAATGAAATATAGCAAATAGTATTTAAAATTTATAAAATTTTACAGATATACTAGAGATTCTGATGGAAACATCTCTTTTTATGGATCATCAATACGATCTCCGGTTAGGGAGAAATTGTTTCGGCAAGTTGGCTTTGATTCTAAATAACGATTGACAGATGCTGAAATACATATTTGATTCTTAACTAAAATAAAATAGCAATACATTATAGCAATTTGTAAAAATTTCACAGAACAAGCTAGAGATTTATACCAAAACAACCCTTTTTACGGATCATCAATCGGATCTCGAACGAGGGAGATATGACCTTGAAAAAGTACTCTTGAATTTCTATAGCATTTTCCTGACTCAGAAAATAGGTTTCGATTTGATTTTTGAACACAGAGTTACAGAGTTCTAAAAATTCTCATTTTTTTATTAAAAACCGTAGACACATGCATGATTTCACCATAAAAAAATTAGATTTTATTGACAAATATAAACTGGCAAAATAAATACATTAATAAATGGCCAAAATTGTAAATAACAAATCTAGAACCCTAGAATGCAATAACATGGATTATTCATGCTAAAAACATAAAAAAAATATGTAAATAATGCAATGAATCATGATTTGATGCTTGAACAACTAAAATAAATATAAATATGATGAAGCGAACAAAAAAATCAGGAAAGCACAGTTAGAAATTTGATTTAGCCATTAAAAGAGAGATTTGACCTATAAAAAGGTTGAATCTCGATCTTTTTCGGGCCTTTAGAGTAATAATCAATTTACCAACGATTCCAACAGATAAAAAATGTAAAAATAATCATGGATGATCAGTGGATCATCATCTTGAATCATGGAGCATGGTTTCTTGAATAAAAAGAAGAAAAAATATGCATAGAAGGGGGTACTTTAATAGAAAAAAATAATGAAATAAGGTAAATAAAAGCAAAAAAAAGAAGGAGCTCACCTTGGGGCTGCCGTTGAGACTTGGAGGAGAGGGAGAGAGAGGAGAGCATGGGATGGAAGTCCAACCCATGTGAGCATTTATAAAAAAAAAATAGGTTTTGGTTTTGAGAGTTTTGGTTTTGTCAGAATTCTAAAAAATTTTAATTCTAGAGGGAGCGATTTTCCATGGAAGAATCCTAATTGAAAATAACTTTTGACTTTTCCTAATTGGAGTTCTAACCTAAATACAACTCTAACTAACTAACCTAATTGAATCCTAATCAAACTTTAAAACTTTTCAAATGTGGTGCCACCTAATGTGGGCCCACATTTGGTTTTTAAAACTTTAATTTAAAAGTTAAAAACCAAAGTTAAAATACCAAGGTGAAAATGGAGTTTTAAAATCAATTTTGACTTTTTCAAACTTCTAATTTAAGTAGAATACTAACTAAACCCTAAACTAACCTAAATATCCTCAAATGTGGTGTCACCTACTGTGGGCCCCATTTGAACTTTCAAAAAATGATTTTAAAAATTTTAAAATAAAGATTTTGAAAGAAGTTAAAATGAAAGCTAGATTTTGAAAATAAAAGTTTTAAAATCAACTAGAGTCCTAAATGAGTTGAAAGTCTCTCAAATGTGGCGCCAGTTATGTGGGCCCCACATTTGGGTTTTGAAAAGGTTAAAATAAATATTAAAAAAGATTTTTAAAACAAGGTTAAAATCACCATATAAAAATGAAAGTTTAAACAACATCCTAAACTAATTAAAACTCCAGACTAGAGTTCTAAACTGACTGAAACTCTGGGATAAAGTTTTAAAACTTTAAATTTGGTTTTTGGAAAGACAAATAAAGAGGTTTTTAAAAAATTTATCAAAAAATAAAGTCAGGGTTAGAGTCCTGAACCAACTGGAACATAGTCCTAATCTGACTAAAACTCTAGAATTTTGGTTTCTTTTTAAAGATTTGAAAAGGTTTTCTTGAAAACAAGTAAGAGTAAAAATAAAAGAT
This sequence comes from Nuphar pumila, assembly GCF_984573655.1. NCBI lineage: Eukaryota > Viridiplantae > Streptophyta > Magnoliopsida > Nymphaeales > Nymphaeaceae > Nuphar > Nuphar pumila. Next base: position 46,729,172 of record NC_143263.1, on the reverse strand, counting down.
AGAGTCCTAAACCGACTGAAACTCTGGAATACAGTCCTAATTTGACTAAAACTCTAAAAAAGGCCAAATGAAAGAAATGGGCAAGGAGTAAGGCTACCTTTGATTTAAAACCAATAAAATAAAAGTTTAAAAAGATTTAAAAGGTAAAAAGATAGATTCCTAAATCAACTAAAATTCTAAAATAACTAAAATTTGAGAAATCTAAATGAAAGAAATGATCCAGAAGCGACGCCACCTAGATGGGTCTCATTCGAGAATTGAGATCAGTTAAAAATTGAGTTTAAAATGAATCCAGATCGCTTTCTAAGGAAAATATTTTGAAATAAATAAATATAAGATCCTAGAGGTTGACAAATGGCAAGTATAGATCTAAAACCAAGGTTTTTGAAATTGATTTCAAAATAGGGTTTTAAAACTCGAATCTGGATTAAAGATTTTAAAAAACCAGAGTGTTGGATCCCGAGAATGACATGCAATGACATGAAATGCAATAAAATGATGTGAAATAATATGAAATGACATGAAATGATATGCCAAGTGCAAACCCTAGATGAGGGATTTGAAGTTCCGAACCCTTGGCAGAAACAAAAAAATTGAAAATTCTTGTCTGATGATGAGAATTGGGTATTGGATATCAAATCTGATATTTGATCCAATCAAAATATGAATTGGGTCTCGAAATATAGCTAAAAATTTTAGGAAAAGAATTGATCTGAGCCCAAATTGATACTTGTACCAGCTTGGAAGATGTCAGAATGATGTTCTGGACAAAATGTTTTGAGAAATGATTTTTCCCCTGCAGGGCAAGGAGTGACACTGAAAAACAAGGTTTTAACAAGTTTAAACTGGATTGAGCTGGGTTCTAGGGTTTTTAAACTGAAAGGAACTAAAAAGATACCAACTCAACTAGACTGCTAGACTGGATGATCGAGAAATGGCCCAATTCTCAGAGAAATGGTGAGAAATGAACACTGGAGTGAGGTGGGTGACAGAAATATACTAAGTTTGAGCTAAAATGGAGGTCAGTTATACTAAGATGAACTAAATTTGGAGCTCAAACACTAGCCATACTGATAAGACTTAGCTCAATTTCAGTTGAAGTGAGCTGAAATAAGCTAAAATGAGTTTCTAGATTGTGAGAATTGGAATTGAAATGAAACCAGGCCAATTGAACTCCTCGTGAGCTCAAGTTAGACTCGGGGAACAAGATTAACTGGAATTGACAGACTCTGGAACAATTGACTAGATTTTGAGCTAGAATTGAGCTCATTTCTCGATAAATGAATTGATTTCAGCCAAAATTGTCAAAAATGACTAACATTCTAACTGTTCTGAACTTGAAAATGAGTTTGGTCATCGTGAGCTCAGGAGAGCTAAAAATGACTAACATTCTAACTATTCTGAACTTGAAAATGAGTTTGGTCAACTCCAACTCGCAAAGATCTAGGGTGACCTAAGGGTAAAATGGTAAATTTTCTGACAAAATAGGGTGAAATGATACCTAAACTTGGATCGACCTAGGGCTAGACTCCTAAGGAGACTGGCATCTGCTGAAAAGAGGTGTATGAGGATGAATGAGAAAAATTTAGGGTATTTACACCTCCCCCATGCTTGAATGACACTGTCCTCAGTGGCACTTCCCCATGCTTGCATGAAACTGAGTGAATGCATATAAGAACAAAAATAACTGGGAGAAAAATAGTAGAAGTCACTTGCTCCACACAGTGGAACCTTACCAGATATAGCATGTAAATAGCTTTGCATAGCTTCCACCTGTCTACGTGTTATGAAACTCATAAAAATATATATAAAAAAAATCAATGCATACATGATCTATCATTCATGCTCGTGAAAAAAAAATTACCTAAAAATAGAAAAACTACTACGACTACTAATAGTACATCATAAATATGAGTTGTCTCCCATAAAGCACTAAGTTTTACGTCCTCAGCTGGATGGATCTCTGGAGACCCTTCATCGTCTATGAGATCAATGGACGTGAAGTCATGCTCAATCAGGGGCTCTGAGTAAAAGAATGTCATCTGTGACACTGCGCACTATGTCCTCCAACTCTACCCCTTTGGACCCTACGATGACTCTCTAGACTAGAGGAAAGGGGTTTAGTCTCCACGTAGACACTATTCTCAAATGGTGGAGAGCCAAAAACCGAACATCTATCAATATAAGTAGTGACAGGCAAGGGGGGGTTGATGTGATCCTGCTTGAATATATCAAGCATTTCGTGCATGCATGCCCCTGCTTGCCAAAATCATGCGGTTTGGCTAAGGCCAGAGGAAAAGAGGCTGCTGGAATATATGAAGAAGGCACAAGCCATGGGCCCAGTCCGTTCTTCGTGGGTCTATTGGGGGAGATCGACTGAGCAATGGGTGTGGCAGTGAGTTTGTCAGTCGACTCCTGAGTAGGGTGGAATGCCTTCCCACTCTGAAGGGTCATAATAGAGTTGACCTGCTCATGGTGGGACTCTGTGAGGTACATACCATAAGACATGGGTTCCTTACCCTTCAGGTTGACAACAGACTGACTCAAGAGGCTTCTCTCATTGTGATTGCTCAAGGCCTCAGCCAACTGTCTCATCTGGGTCTCTAGCTTTGTCATCGAATGCGTATGAGAGCTGAGATTGGCCTTGATGTCAGAGAAAGCCTCTAACAACTTCTCTTAAAAAGATGGGTGCAATGTGGGCTCCTGAGAAGAAGGCAAGCTAAGTTGGGGATGGGCCTGCAAAAATGGGGAATGCAGGTAACCTTGTGGGAGGTTACCCTGTCTGTGTTGTGTCTGGGGAGGCATGTGAAGTGACTCTTGTGGATTTTTCCATGCAAAGTTGGGATGATTTTGTCATCCCAGTTTAAATGTGGGTGCATAAGGATCGTGCACCAGTCTGGCGAAACCTTGGACAATATTCACTTGCTTCTGAACGAATTCGGGATAGAGTGATACAGTCGGACACTCAGAAACAAAGTGTGTAGGGCTAGCGCATAGCTCACACACTTTTTCTACTGAATTTATTGAAGTTGGGTTGGCAAGTAATTGATCTACTTTCTTAGTCAACTGGTCCACTTTGATTTGCAAATCATGCTCAGACCCAACTTCGTAAATCCCTCCCTTCTTAGGACCACTAGGAACAGGTGTGGTCCTATCAGTACACGAGGACAGGGCATGGTGCATGGCATTCTCGCTCAATGTATCGAATAAGTTCCATGCCTCATCCTCACTCTTGAGCATGAACGTACTACCATACAAAGAATCAACCATTTGTCTGTCCTTCTCGGTTAGGTCATCATAAAAGTATAGCACATGTTGCCAACGGAGCACCTGGTGGTGGGGACACTTCCAAAGAAGATCTTTCATCCTCTCCCAGCTCTCATGGAACTGTTCTTCTTCAATCTGAGAGAAAGTGGTAATGGCTTTACAAAAATGGCTTGTCTTACCAATTGGAAAATACTTCTTGAGGAACTCACACTGCATGTGTTCCTAAGTGATAATCTGAACAGTATCGAGGGCCTTCAGCCAGTGCTTGGCTTTCTCCTTGAGGTAAAATGAGAAAAACGTCAACATCAATGCGTCATCCCCAAAATTATTGATCTACACAATGGAGCAGATCTCGAGGAACTCATCGAGATGATGGTAGGTGTCTTCGTTGTTCAGGCCATAAAAAGACGGAAGCATTTGAATTATGCTGGCCTTTTGTTATCATTGCAAAATTTTACTTTTGCAAGTCAAACTGACCTTTGAAAAAGATTTTGAAAATCACTCACCACCATTTTAAAATGTGAGAAATTCCAAAGAATGGAACTCGCTTGTCAGTACGAGGTTCAACTGTTTCTGGTGTCATAACCAGGGGTAATCGAACCAAGGATCAATCTAGTGTTTTGCTTTGCTCAACTTGTTTAAAGCGATGTTCTATTCATAAGTGCACAAAGAATGAGACATGTGTTATGACTTAGAATTTTTTTTATTGAAAACAAGATGTATGCTTCAAATTTTGAAAAATACTTGGAAAAAAGATACTTTAAAAATCATGAATCACATTGGAAAAATACTTTTGAAGAAAAGGAAAATCAGTTTTTGAAGAAATCCTAATGTTTTGAGAAAATTAATTTTGAAGAAAATTCAAATAACTTTGAGAAAAGTTGATTTCTAAACTTAAACTCTGAAATTGGGAAATATTAAAGCTTGGAAAATCGTGAATCTAGACTTAGAAAAGTATTTGAAAAGGGAAACTATTCTGAGAAAATCAATTTTTGAAGAAAGTTTGGATAATTTTGATTTTTTGGAAATTTTGATTTCTGAAGAAAATCTAGGTGACTCTAAGAAAATCAATTTTTTTGAGATTTGTTCTGAAATGAATCAATAGGGATGGGCGTGTGGCCCTATGAAATATTTTCATGATGTGATCTAAACCTAGATGATGCATGGATGTAATTTAAAGAAATATTTTCTAAAGAATTTTGAGGAAAATCATTGATAAAAAGAATTTTTATGCCTGATAAAATTTAGATGAAATAAATTTGCCACATATTCCTGACTATGACCACGAATATGTATTGAATATAGTTTATTTTATTCTAAAAGAGGAAAATACTTAGAAAAGTTTTGAAAAACATGTTATGATTTCTAAAAATAGCCTAAGAGTGTAGGTCGTTTATGGCTTAAAAGAAGATGATAAATCTGGATATTGTTCATATTCTGACTATGGCCACAAATATGAACTCAATCGAGTTTATTAACTTCTTAGAAGTGAGTACACGTTCCATTCGTGTAGACCATTGTGAATTTGAATATACATGAATCATCATCCATTACATAATTAACATTATTGAAAATAAACTATATGCAATGCAACCCTAATCTAAGCAGGAAAGGAAATTCTTATTATAATTTTATAATTTAATTTACATCAATAATTGAAATAAAATAAAAAAATAAACTCTTGAGCTTTGCTGCAAAATTAACAAACAAGTTAGTAGCAAAAATGTCGACTTTTCAAAATTTATCCAATAATATCAGAAATTGAGAGATTTATCTAGATATAAGTCTTTTTTCATACATTTCTGAAATAAACCCAATAAAGGATGATGCAGAATTAAATGAATAACAGAAATAGACAACTTTGAAATTCAGAATTTGGAGAACAATAGCTAAAATATCCTTGAAAATTGACCTTTATTCTAAAATAGGGTTAAAAACAGGGTTTCTCAAAAAATATGTTTGTAGAACGCTTAATCCGAAGATCAAACAAATTCAAAAGAAAGCCAAATCAGGTGGAGGGCACCCTGATATGATTATGAACATGATCAAACCCTAAAAAAATAAAAATTTTCATGAAAATTTTGAAATATTAAAAAATATCAATTTTTACCCGTATTTCAGTTGAATCGAGACTCCGTGGGCATCCTGTTTTTGTGAAATAACTAAATAATGCATCAAATAAATTTCAAAACTCAAAAAAATTGACATTGACACTTCTAATAATTTTAAAATTAAAATACAATCGAAAAATATAATTTTGGGGGTTATTTTGATATAAAAATTAAATAAAAAATAAAATATATGATTTTACTTGCGGTCACGTACCTATCACGGTGTCAGGCCCGAATCAGATATCAAATGACCATAAAAATTTATAACATTTGATAGAGGAAAACTAGAAAAATCAATAAAAAGAACATTTTTCACAGATTTGGAATACGATCTTTGGTTAGAGAGATAAGCCTCTGGCAATAGGTACCTGATTCTGGTCTATGCACAATGAGGTAAAATAGGAAAATTTAGTTTTCGGCTCAAGAAAATATAGCAAACCAGCATCAAAATTTATAAAATTGCATAAAGAAAAACTAGAAATTATAGAGAAAAGAACTCTTTTTACGGATCAAAGAAATGATCTCCGGTGAAGGAGAAATCATTTCGGCAAGTTGAACCTTTATTCGAATCAAGATTTTCACTCAAAAAATAGAGGTTCTGATTGCGAGCTTTACGAAAATAGAAATCCATGGTAAAAATTTATAAACTTTATACCACTAAAAGTATACATGCAGATGAATCCATGGATTTTTAAGGATCATCAATACGATTGCCGGTTAAAGAGAAATTATTCTGGCAAGTTGACCTAGACTCTGAATCGGGCTTGTCAGTTCAAGAAATATAGACGCCGTTGTTGGATCAAAAAAGCATAAAACTCTACTGTAGAAATTTATAAAAATTTTACAAATTTCAGTAGACATCATGAGGAGTATGCTGCTTTTTATGGATTGTCAATCGGATCTCGGACGAGGGAGATATGACCTCAGAAAGATGCTCTTTAATTTCTATAGCATTTTTCTGACTCAGAAAATAGGTTCCGACTTTGATTTTTGAACACAGGGTTACAGACCTCTAAAAATCTCAATTTTTTTATTGAAAACCGTAGGCATATGCATGACTTCATCATAAAAAATTCAAATTTTATTAACGCATATAAACTTGCAAAATAAATACATTAACAGACAGACAGATTTGCAAATAATGAATCTAAAACCATAGAATGGAATAAAATTGTTTATTCATGCAAAAAACATTAAAAAATATATAAATAATGCAATGAATCATGATTTGATGCTGGAATAACTATTGAATATGATGAAATAAAGAAAAAAATCAAGGAAGCATGGTTGGAAATTTGATTTAGCCATTAAAAGAGGGATTCAACCTATAGAAAGGTCGAACCTCGATTTTTTTCGAGCATTTAGCATAATAAACATATCATCAATGATTCTAACAGATCAAAAATGTGTAAAACCCCATGGATGATCAATAGATCATCCTTTTGAATCATTTTTAGGGTCCCTTTAACAAAAAAATGAAGAAAGAGCCAATACATAGGGGTGGCAATAGTGAAAACGCATAAAAAATAAACCAAATAATAATAAAAAAAAAGAGCTTACCTTGGTTGCAGCAATGGAAGAGGAGGAAGGAGGCTGAGAGAAGTGAGAGATAGCTTAGATGAGAGAGGGAGAGATGCCTTGGTGGACCCCCCTTATGCCCCTATTTATAGTTTTTTTTTTAACTCTTTAATTAGAGAGTTTCATTTTATCAGAACTCTCTTAATTGATTAAGATAAATCAAATGGAGGGGCGATTTTCTAAGGGAGTCTTAACCTAACTAAAATACTAATTATCCTAATTGAGTCCTAATTAAACTTAAAAGCAAACTCAAATGTGTCCCCACCCACTGTGGGCCCACATTTGGTTTTTAAAATCCTAATTACAAGTTAAAAATGAGGTTTTAAAAAAATACCATAAAAAGGTTGAGTTTTAAAATCAATTTTGACTCTTTCAAACTTTTAATCTAACTTGAACACTAACTAAACCCTAAACTAACCTAAATATCCTCAAATGTGGCACCACCTACTGTGGGCTCCATTTGATTTTTCAAAAACATGATTTTAAAAACTTGAAAATTAAGGGGGTTAAAAATGAGTTTTTTTGAAAAACTTCAAAAGGACACCTAGTTGTATTTTTGAAATATGTAAAATGTGAAAATGAAATGAAATTGGAAAAAAAATGAAAAATTAGGGTTTGCACCCCTTCAGGGTGGGCCCCACATGAAGAAAGTTGATAAAAAATGGAAATTGATTTAGAAATCAAGTTTAAAACAAATCTAGATCATTTTTCTAAAGAATTTTTTTTGAAATAAGGAATGTAAATCCCTGGGGATTGGCCAAACGGAAAATGTCGGTTTAAAACCCAGGTTTTTGAAAATTGATTTCGAAATAAGGTTTTAAAACTCAAATCTGGATTGGAGATTTCGAAAAACCAGAGTACTGGACCTCGAAGATGACATGCAATGATATGAAATGATACAAAATGATATAAAATGATGACAAAATGTAAAGCCTGGGTGAGAGATTTGAAGTCCTGAACCCCTGGCAGAAACAAAGAATTGAACATTCCAGTTTGAGGATGAAAATTGAGAATTGATCATCAGACCCGATATTGGATCCAATTCAAATATGAATTGGGTCTCGGATATAACTATAGTTTTCAGGAAAGGAATTGATCCAAGCCCAGAATGATACTTATACCAGCTTAAAAAATGATAAAATGATGTTTTGGGCCAAATGATGGAGAAATAATTTTGCTCCTGCAAGGCATGGAGTGACACTGGAAACGAGGTTTGAACTAGTTTCAACTAGTTTATACTGAATCCTAGGGTTTATGAACTCAGATGAACTAGGATAACACTTACTCAACCAAACTCCTAAACTAAATGATCGAGAAATGGTATAATTCTCAGACAAATGGTGAGAAATGCACACTAGAGTGAAATGGGTGACGAGACTGCACTATGTTTAAGCTAGAACGAAGGTCAGGAATACTGAGGTGAACTAATTTCAAAGCTCAAACACTAGCTCAATGACTGAATTTAGCTCGATTTCGGCTGAAATGAGCCGAAATGAACTCTGACACTATGGAAAATGGATTTGAGCTGGAACCGAGCCACTTGAATTTTTGGTGAGCTCAGGTTAGACTCCGAGGAACAAGATTGACTGGAATTGACTGACTCAGAGATAATTTGCTTGAATTCGAGCTAGAAATGAGCTCATTTCATGAAAAATAGACTAATTTTAGCTGAAATGGTCAGAAATAAATAGGATTGGCTCATCGTAAGCTCAGGTGAGCTAGAAATGACTGGCATTTTAACTATTCTGAACTTAAGAATGAGCTTGGTCGACTCTAACTGACTGGGATCTAAGGTTTTCTATGGGTAAAATGGTAAATTTTCTAACAAAAAGGGGGAAATGACACCTAAACTTGGATCGACCTAGGGCTAGACTCCTAAAGGGATTGGCATCTGCTGAAAAGAGGTGTATGAGGATGAATGAGAAAATTTTGAGGTGTTTATAGATGCCCATGTTTGCTACTAAGCCGGTTGAAAGTCGAGCTTAGTGGCAAAGAAAAATACACCAAATTTGGGCTATAAAAATGCCCCAGCTAGAAGAATTTGACTGGGTGTTAGCTCTGATGGTGGTAGTAGATATAGAATGGAGGAAATGGAGAAGAAGATTCACCTCATCGAAGTGAGGCTCAGGCTTGACCCTTAACCTGAATGGGAAGAAGATACCTCATGAAGGAGACTCAGGTTTAACCCTTACCTGAATAGGAGGCTAGAGTGGATTCCTCGGGAGAAAAGATTGAGGAAACCACGAAAAATACCTCATAGAAAATGAGGGGCTGCAAAGAAGGCAATGAAGATGGGGTTCCCTAAAGCTTCAAAAAGGGATTGATCTTGGGCGCCTCATGACTGAGACTAAATAGCTTTTGAAAAATGTCCTTTTTGCAAAAGATGGTTCAGGTTTAACCCTTATCCTAAAAGAGGAAAATATCTCGTGGAAGAACGAGATTCAGGCTTGACCTTTAACCTGAATGGGGATGGATAAAATACCTCATGAAGTAAGGCTCGGGTGTATAACCCTTAACGTGAAGGGGCATGGATAATACCTCATGAAATGAGGCTCAGGTGTAACCCTTAACCTGAACGGGCATGGATAATACCTCATGAAATGAGGCTCAGGTGTAACCCTTAACCTGAACGGGCATAGATATACCTCATGAAATGAGGCTCAGGTGTAACCCTTAACCTGCACGGGTATGGATATTAGAATCCTCGAATGAAGAAACCATGATAGAACCTTCGAATTTTGCACAATAAATCTGAGAGGGGTTTACAAAAGAAAGAAAATGGGATTTCCTAAAGCTTCAAAAAGGGATTGATCTTGAGCATCTCATTGCTAGGACTAATTAGCTTTTAAGAGATGACCTTTTGTTGGAAAAAAAATTGGCTTGACCTCGAACCGAAAACAAAAAAAATGAATTGTCTATGGCGAGACAGTGGGGAACACAGGGAAGTGTGTGAATCTAAGAGCCCAAATGCTTAGATTAAAAAACAGAAGGGAAGGATCTTGAAAACTCGTGTTATCAAGTCCTAAAGAGGGATAACAACAATGTCAGGATATATCAAAAATGGACATCAAGCTCTCACTTTATGTCGAAATAACTTAAAAAGATTGTCAATAAGATATAAATTATAGTTTATTCAAAATTGATTGAAATGTAAGAATTTGTGTGAAAAATATTTTCTCTTCTACTTAGAGTATTGCCTCCAATTGGCTAACTCGGTAGAATCTAGAATCTAGAATCAAATTCAAATTTATTGATATTGAGTTTCTTCAAGGAAGCTATCCATTTTCTTGATACAAAAAGAAACGAAATTTGTTCTTAGTATCATGAAAGCATTTTATGAAAGGATATTGATAAAAGAATTTCACATGAATAAAGATAATTCTTAGCAGATTTGGTAGTTTGATATCTGGGGTTTACCCATGATAATCTTTTTGCACTCTTTTGAGATGTAGAGATTGAGCTTTCTTGGGATTTGACAAGAATTCCATCACATCAGCCTTCAACTTGGTGATGTTCTGATTTTCTCTAAAAGGGCATGTCACATACTCCTTCAACTCGGAGATGATTCGAGTCTTCTTTGGTCCCAAGAACTATATTAATGATGTTGTCTCTTGGATTGAAATCTCCTTATGTTCTTTTGCACTCTTTTGAGACATGAAAAGTGAGATCTCTTGGGATTTGGCGAGAATTTCATTACATCAACCTTCAACTCGGTGATGATTTGATTTTCTTTGTAAGGACACGTCACATGCTCCTTCAACTTGGAGATGATCTGAGTCTTCTTTGGTCCCAGAAATTAAATTGATAATATGGTCTCTTTGGTTGAAAATTTCTTGATGATAGCATTGATCAAATATCTTTTAGGGATTGTCGGGCGGTTCATCGCATCAGCCTTCAACTTGGCGATGATTTAAACTTTTCCTAGGACACATCACATGTTCCTTCAACTTAGAGATTATCCGAGTCTCCTTTGGCCCCGGGAGTCTAACTCATCTGTCAGTCTTCAACTTGACGATGATTAAGAGATCTCTTTTGCATATAGTTAATTGCAATTTGAACGATTGAAGAGATATTGAGATTGAGTGGATTCTTTTTATCGCACGAGATATTTTCACTGCCTTATTACCAGAAGAATGGTCTTTAAAAATATGTCATGACTATGATCAATATCAATTCACTTATGGCTTTTCAACATCATTGAATTTTTCTTTTGCTAGTCATATCGAGGATTTTTCTTTATCTCTTTTAGTTGACCAACAGAAAAGCTTTGACTTTTGAGTCTTTCTTCGCAAAAGCTTTGTCCTTTTGAAAAGAATACTGAAGGTAATTTGAGGTAATTCTTTGTGTAATAAAAGTTTTGAGATCAACTACTTTTTATGACAAATTGGCAAAATGTTCTTGAAATCCTTGGTGAAAGAAATCGCTTGACATCCGATTGACACATCCATGACTGGATTCTCCTTTCCCCAAAGACGAGACTCAGGCTTGACCCTTACCTGAATGGGTAATAAAAGATACCCCTCTCTTCTCTAAAGAGAAGGTGTTTGCAAAATGAACTTTCGAAGAGAAATTAAGTTTTCATCAAAACTTCTTAACTTTAGGCTTCTCTTATGGAAAGGTGGTGGATTGGATAAGGTCGATGAATTGTCATAGAGGAGTGAGTTCATCATACTCTCTATGAAAAAGGGTCCTTGATGACGGCATGGCCTAACAAAAGACATTGGGGGGTCACAAGGAGAACGAGATTTCGTCAAAACTCTCCCTGACAAAAGGGGTCCTTGTGTAATAATAAAGATTGTTTTGCACACTATTTGTGAAGACACGAGTCCCTTCAAACTCTTCCTAAAAAAAGGTTCAATGAATGAACAATAAAGATATGCGAAAGGAATGAGCTCCCTCGAACTCTCCCTAAAAAAGGGTCCCTCGCAAGAAAGAATGATTGTTAACTAATATTGAGCTAATTGGCGGAGTCTGACACAAAGGTCGGATCTTGAAAGACGATGATTGGCAAAAGTGACCTATGGGTCAAAAAATGATTGACTTTGATAGAAATGGTACCCTAAAGGTTTGCTTGATAAAATTGGTGATCATAGGTTTGATCGATAAGATGGGTGACCTGGAGGTCTGACTGATAAAGATTGATTGGCGACCCGGAGGTCTGATCGATAAGATGGGCGACCCTTAGGTCTAAAAATTGCCATTGAGCCTGAATCCTAATATGAGACCAGTGTGAGGACTGGATCTGATGAGAGTGCCAGCGCAATAACTGGATTTGGTAAAAGAACCAATGAAAAGCTGGATTTGGTGAAAGGACCAATGCGAAGCTGGATTTTGGAAAAAAAATCAAGTTGGAACTCAAATCGTCAAAGAAACTGGAAAATTTGAGTCAAAACCCAAATCTTCGAAGAAAAACTAGGCCAGTCCAGTGTTTAAGAAAAAAAATGAGTTAAAACTTGAATCCCAAAGGAGAATTACACCAATTTGGATTTAAAGAAAAGAAAATTTGAGTCGGAACTCGAATTCCAAAGGAAAATTTAACTAATTTGGATTTAAAGGAAAGAAAATTCAAGACGGAACTCGAATCCCAAAGGAAAATTAAACCAAATCGGGTTTTAAGAAAAGAAAATTCAAGTCAGAACTCGAATCTCAAAGAAAAGTGGAAAATTTGAGTCAGGACTCAAATCTTCGAAGGAAAATTTCACCAATTGAAGGAAAGAAAATTCGAGTCGGAACTTTAATCCCAAAGGCAACTGGAAAGTTTGAGTCAGAACTCAAATCTTTGAAGGTTCAAGAACTAAATTTTGAAAGCTTGATCAATGCAAAGGATGAATTTTGGAATAGTTCAATTGGGGTTCAATCTATGAACTATTGGTTCCATAAGGATTCAACCTAAGAACCACATCGATTCAGCAGGGGTCCAACCTACAAACTATCGGTTCCTTAGGGATCTAACCTAAAGGCCACATCGGTTCAGCAGGGGTTCAAGCTATGAACTATCAGTTCCATAGGGATCTAACCTAAGGACCACATCGGTTCAGCAGGGGTCTAACCTACAAACTATCGGTTCTTTAGGGATCTAACCTAAGGGCCACATCAGTTCGGCAGGGGTCCAATCTATGAACTATTGGTTCCTTAGGGATCTAACCTAAGGACCACATCGGTTCAGCAGGGGTCCAACCTATGAACTATCGGTTCCTTAAAGATCTAACCTAAGGGCTCTATCGATTCAATAGGGGTCCAACCTACAAACTATCGGTTCCTTAGAAATCTAAACTAAGAGCCACATCGGTTCAACAGGGGTCCAACCTATGAACTATCGGTTCCTTAGGGATCTAACCTAAGGGTCACATCGGTTCAGCAGGGGTCCAACCTACGAATTATCTGTTTCTTAAAGATCTAACCTAAGAGCCATATCGGTTTAGCAGAGGTCCAACCTACGAACTATCAGTTCTTTAGGGATCTAATCTAAGAACCACATCGGTTCAGCAGAGGTCCAACCTACTAACTATTGGTTCTATAGGGATCTAACCTAAGAACCACATCGGTTTAGCAGGGGTCCAACCTATAAACTATCGGTTCTTTAGGGATCTAACCTAAGAACCACATCGGTTTAGCAGGGGTCCAACCTATAAACTATCGGTTCTTTAGGGATCTAACCTAAGAACAACATTGGTTCAACAGGGGTCCAACCTATGAACTATTAGTGCAAGCGAATGCAGATTAGGCAGATAAAAGGTCTGGTTAATGCAAATGAATGAAGATCAAGGAAATAGGGGGACAATACTTGGTAATGCTTGAAAACTGGATTTTTGAAAAGACTCGATTCCAAATAGTCTTGAAAAATAAAGGATTCTAAGGATCAAATTTTGAAATAGAATTGCTTCTAATAAAAAGGATTGGTTCAGGAATTGAATTTTGAAAAGGAAATTACCTTGAAGGTTGAATTTCGAAAGCTGATTGGTTGAAACAATTTTGGAAATAGGCTCAACCCAAAGGTTGATTTTGACATGACCGACAAAAATAGTTTCCACAAAAGATTTGACCCGAAGGTCAAATTTGAAAAAGACTGGTGTTATGAAAGTGCTTGATGGTTATGATGGAAGATTTTCAATCTTCATCCTCACGATGACTTGGTCAACTTGCCAGGGTCTCAAGATTATCCTTTGTCTTGAATGGGTAATGAATTTGATGCAAATGAATGCAAATGACTGTAAATAGATGCAAATGAATGATGAAAGATTTTGTTTGATCCTATCTGCATACAGGACGTTTAAAAAATAAGGATAAGTTTTCATAACAAAAGATGTCCCAGTATATTTAAGGGGTAAGACATTGGACAAAATGATAAATAATTGATATTTGAAGAACACTCTCTAAAGGTAACAAGAGAAAGATTGGTGATGCACTTCTTGATTGATTTGGAAGGCACTCTGAAAGAGATCACTCCTCACTAGAAGACATTAGACATTTTGCAAAGAAAGAGAAATACAAAAGATGGCACCAAGCCATGAGGAAAATTGATAAATTTATTGATGCATTGGAGAAGAGGAATAACAAATTGATAAGATAACTGGGACTACATTGCCCCTTTAAAATAACAAAAGTAAAATAAAAGAAGTGATATAGCATTGGCATCACCCTTCTTCTTTGCATCTAGAAAGGATGTTGGCCGGATAGCTAATTGATTCTCTAACTTGCCTCAAGAAGTCCTTTGTCAATGCAATCTTGCATGATGCTCTTGAAATCTAAGCAATGTTTTATGTCATGCCCCAATGCTCAGTGATACTTGCAGAATTGATCTTTTCATTTTTCCATAGTGACAAAAGAATCAGCGACCTTCGAAAGTCTAACCATATCTTTTGCGAGCATGTATGCGAGAATACTCTCGAGTGTTTGATCTAATGGGGTAAACTTGCGGTCATGGCTCCAACCGTCACACTGTATCTTTTGCTGCGTGCTTGATTTTTGCTGAGGCTTGGTCAGGACAGTCGACTGGTCTTATTTTTTGTTCTTAATGAAGAGATTCTTGTTGATGCAATCTTAGATGATGTTCTTCAGGACAACTCAGTGCTCGGTGTCATGTCTCATACTGCTCTGTGAAACTTGCAAAATTGTTCCTTGAATCTGCCCATAATTGTTGGAAGATCAGTGGCTTTAGGCAAACAGACATATCTCTCGCGAGCATATTTTCCAGAACACTCTCGAGTGTCTAGTCTAGAGGGGTGAACTTTCAATCAGTACTTCAGTTCTTGCACTTTGGTTTTTCCTGAATTTTCTCTTTATGCTAGGGACTGGATTGGAGAGGCTTATCATTGCTAAAGAGCTTTCATTTTTGTCCTTTGAATCCCTCTGAATTGTTACCATGATTATTCTTTTTGCCTTGGTTGTTGCTGGAGGAATTGGCAGAAAAAGTGAAGTGAGTTTTCTTCTTGTCATCTTGACTACTTCTTGCAATGATAATGCCCTCATAGACTCATTCTCCATCCCCATCTCGAGCCGTTCGGCTCGTTCAGTGAGCTCAATAAAAGACTTGGAGGGTGAGGTGAAAATAAGACTTCTCAGAGGCTGTGAAAAGTTGTTCAGGATTATCTATAGCGTGTGCTCCTCTGAGATGGAGGTTCTCATTTTGTTGCATGTGCTTCTCCACCTTCAAATAAAGTCTCTGGCTTTCTCATTGTCATTTTGCTTCAGGTTGTAGAGATGATTCAGAGTTGAAAGTGTTTCTGTATTGAACAGAAATCGTTCAATGAAAATGTTGACCACCTTGTCAAATTCCTTGAACTTGATGGGGTTGATGTGTTCTGAGTACCATTTGGCGGTGGTACCCTCCAAACTGCGGGGGAAGCACCTGAAGAGAGCTCGATTGTCTCTTCTGAACCGGTTGCATTCGGCTAAGAACATTACAAGATGGGCCTTAGGATCGCTCATCTCATCAAACTTGATAAATTTTTGAGGAAGGTCTTCGAGACTGTCATCCCCTTTCAAGCCATTGTAAAAATCTTTGCTCGTGTAGACTTTCTTGCCCTTATTCTGGGCTTGCAGATCTTTAACCATCCTGATCATTTTCTTGAGTTGCGCCTGAACTGGGTCATCCATTGACTGATCCTTAGATTTATTTGTCGCCTTTTGGAATGCTTACTGAGTTGAGATAAAGGCTTCCTGCTTTTTATCGGTATCGCCCACTGACTCAGCTTCATCGAAGGTTTCTGTTAAGACAAGGAAGTTGTATACGATAATTTAAGTATGATATTTTGATGATGAACAACTGGATTTCAGATATGGCAATAAAGAAAGAATAAAAGAATTGAAGAAGTTTATAAGTTCTACATTGCAAAATTGATTGAAGATTTTGTGCAAGTGTAAATCTCTTTAAATTCTTAGATTCTTGTAAGAGTCTTACTTTGATTGCATATCTCACTTGCATTACACCTAAAAATACTTAAGAAAACTTTTCTAAAGAGAACCTTTTCCAAAAATTATTTTAGAAAGCCCGTTACCTATATTTTTAGTTTTATCAGTCGACCAATAGTCTTATCAGTCGATAGATTTTCTCGCACCTTTTTCAAAGCCAAATGTCTATTTTTTTATCAGTCGACTAATCTACTCTTAGTCGACTGACCTGAATGTCTGATTTTTGAAAATTTTAACAGAAGTCAATTGAAAGCTTTTTTCAGTCTACTGATAATTTTCATCAGTCGACTAATTTTTCTTTAGTCGACTAATTTTCAAAATCTCGAATTCAAATCTTTTTGGCTAGACACAGTAGTCGACTGAAGTCTGCTAATATTTGATTTCAATCGACTGATAACTTTTTTAGTCAACTAATATAGCTATTTTTCTAGACTTTTTAGAAGTTGTGTTCTTTCATTTTTTAAACATTTTAACTATTCAAAACTGTTAGCTTGACACCCCTTCATATCACCAACGTGTGAAATTCTTCAGCTATAAATAAGAGTGGGATCTACACTCAAAATAAATGAATTGAAATATCGAAATTTGTATTTTTCACTCCTATTCTTTCAAGTATTCATTTTTTCACTCACTAAGTCTTTTCACTCAAGTTCTTCACTCCAATTTCTTTTGTGAGTTAGTGAAATCATGAGTTGAGTATTTTTGAAGCCTTAGAAGCCTCTATAAACCTATTTCACTTCCTTTGCATTCATAATAAAGGCTTATAGGCTGATTGCAAGTTGTTTATTTTAATTTTTCTATAAAAGGACATAGTTTCCTTTGTGTAAAAGACAAATTAGCTTTCAGCAGGATTGTTACTGAAAGTGAGACCAGTTTTGGTCTGTTTGAACTTGTGATGACACAAGTTTGATAGTGAAAATCTCAAGCGGGTTTTACTTGGGGACTAGATGTAGGTCTGGAGGACCGAATTAGGATAAAATCTTTGTGTTCTTTATGTGTGATTGCTTTACAGAATTCAAAATCTTTCAAATTCTAAAGACGAAGTTTAAAAGCATTATTCACCCCCCCCCCCCTCTAGTGTTGGTTGCATCGATCCTATATTACTTTCATTTGGTATCAGAGCAAGGTTTGCTATCTTTTGATTTTACCATCATCTAGCATGGTAACATCGTCTTCTCAGCACAAAGAATGATGTTCTTCAGTCCATCCTCCTCTCTTTGACGGAACAAACTATGGATACTGGTAAGTAAGAATGAAAATATTCTTACAATCCATGGATCTTGAAAATTGGAGGGTCATTTATAAAAAGTATCAAGCACCATCAACAGATTTCAGTGTATGGACTGATGAAGCAAAGAAAACCGCTTCACTCAATGCCAAGGCTATGAACGCTCTATATTGTGTCGTTGACAAGATAGAGTTCAATCGAATCTCTTAATGTTCCTCTGCAAATAAAATTTGTCATACTCTTCTTGTGACTCATGAAGGTACATCAAAGGTCATGAAATCTAAAATTATTTCTTTAGTTCATAAATTTGAATTATTTAAAATAAAGCAAACTAAGTCAATTTCTGAAATGATAACAAGAATGGCCAACATTACAAATAAACTAAAATCCCTTAGAAAAGATTATTCACAAGTGGATTTGGTTAGAAAAGTCTTGAGGTATTTAACTCCAAAATAAGAGAAAAAGACCACAGCAATAGAAGAAGCCAATGATTTGAACACCCTTTCTCTTGAAAACTTAGTTGATAATTTGATGGCATATAAAATTCAACTCCAAGATAGACAAGAAGAATAACCAAAGAGGAAATCTTTTGTATTCAAAGTCACTTCAGATTCTGAAGATTCAGATGAAGATGAAGATATTGCCTTTATCACTAGGCAATTCAAAAGATTCATCAAAAAGGAGAGATTTCAAAGAAAGGTGAAGAAAACTGAACCATCAAATTTTGATGAAGTTAAGTGTTTCAACTATAAAAAGACTGGACATATCAAAAGAGATTGTCATCTTCTCAAAGTCAAGGTCAAGGACCAATTTAAGAAGAAAAAGGCATTTCAAGCAAATTGGGATGAAAGTGACTCTTCTTTCGAAGAAGAATCAAATGAAAAAGTTGTCAACATGTGCTTTGTAGCACAAGAAGAATCGGTAAGTCCATTTGATTATGATGAGTTAGTAGAAGCTTTTAATGAATTATATGTTAAATTTAAGAGTCTAAGTTCTAAAAATAAAGAGTTAAAAACCAAAAACTTGACTCTTGACTCTAAGAACAAAGTGTTACTTCAAGAGATGGAAGACCTCAAGAAGAAAAACTTTTCTCAAGCATCTAAGATTAAAAAAATGGCATTAGAACCAATGCTTTACAAGAAGAGATATCTAGTTTGAAAGAAAAATCAAATGATCTTCTATCTATAGTGACTAAGTTCACTAATGGTCAAAAACATCTAGAAAAACTTTTTGGTTCTCAAAGATGTCCGGTTAACAAAACTGGATTGGGATATAATTTCTTTGATACTCAAAATAGACTAAACTATGTAGTAAAGAATCATCAAAGTCAAAACTCAAAATCATTGGTTCAAAGAACTCAGTTTTCTAGTCATACATATCATGGTAGAAACACACCTCATCATGGTACTTTCAATGCATATAATCCTAGACATGTTTATCCATCTTATCATGCTTCTTTCTACAATTCTAGAAATGCTAAAACATTTTATGATAGAAAGAGTAATTATTTTCAAAGGAAACAAATATACAAATGGATTTGGGTTCCTAAGACTAACTCTCATGGACCCGAAAATGAAAATGGGCCAAATGTTTTGTCTTTCAATTTTGTTGTAGGTACATAAAATAAGGAGCAAGTGGATCTTGGACAGCGGTTGTTCCAAACATATGACTGGAAGGCCGGAGTTATTTTTTACCCTTCAAAGTAAGGATGGAGGAACCGTCACATTTGGTGACAATAGCAAGGGAAAAGTAACTGGTATTCATAATATTGGTAATCCAAAATTTCTCTTGATAGAAAATGTTCTTTAGTAGATGAATTAATGCATAATTTATTATCTATTAGTCAATTATGTGACAAAGGTTTTCTCGTTTCTTTTGAACATAATTTATATTTGATTTCTGATTATTGTTCTAAAAAGATCATCTTTAAAGGAAAGAAAAAGAACAATGTGTATAAACTTTATCTTGATGAGTTACCCACCCTCAATGAAAAATGTTTTATTGCTTCAAATGAAATTCAATAGTTATGGTACAAGAGACTTGGACATGTTAACTTCAAATTAATTTCTAAATTATCCAAGAATGATCGTGTTAGAGGCCTACCTAGAATATCATATAAAAAGAATCACTTATGTGAAGCTTGCCAAATGGGTAAACAAATCAAGAGTTCTTTCAAAGCAAAAGATATAATTTCAATAAAGCATCCTCTCGAACTTTTATATTTAGATCTTTTTGGACCGTCAAGAATTCAAAGTTTGAATGGTAATAAATATATTTTTGTCATCGTAGATGATTATTCTCGTTTTACTTGGCTGATTTTTCTGAAAAACAAAAAAAATGCTTTTTCTGAATTTTCTAAACTATTATTACTATTCGTAGTGATCATGAAGGAAAATTTGAAAATGAATCTTTTCTAAAGTTCTGTGATTTACATGGAATATCTATATATATTTATTTATATATATATAAGAGTTAATATTTGGTGCTATCGAAGACACAAAATTATTGTGGAAAATAACCATACTATCCTTCAAAATGGCATGTTTTTGCACATAACAAAACATTTGTCAAAATTCTCTAGATACCCAAAATCATTGATTCTAGAGTTTGTTAAGATCATTTTGCCTTTGCATGTAATTTGAGTGAACCTTCTAACCTTTGCACAAATATTTTTGCAAACTTCTAAAATACTAAAATTCAATAAAGAAGATTTGCATGATATTTGTGCTATTCTACCTTCGACAAATCTTAGATATCAATGCATAAGATTATGAAAATTTAAATTAGTCAAACCTAAGTGCTAAGACTTATAACCATTCAATCAGGATTCAAATCCAAAGCATTGATCTTTATTCCCAAAGAACGTAAATGGCAAAATTCTCGAATTATTTATTCATTCTAGTTTGTTATATGGAAATTCTTTATCATTCATTCGGACTTGGTATTGTGGATGTTTGTCGTGACACAACCCTGGATAAGTCGTTCAGTAAATTCAAGAGATCGTCACACCTAGCTTCCCAAGCCATCTAGTCGAGCAAACAAACTATCATAAGTTTCTCGATCTAACTTGACCACAACGTAATTTCAATAGTGTTCTTAGCAGTATATCTAGGTTTTTGATATTCATGCAACACATCAATTTCTTTAAACAACAAAACTTAATTCACATACTATATACTTACAGAGCTCTTGCAGGGTCGTTGGAAGGCCATGAACTATATATTCTTGTCCTGCTCTGATACCATAGTTGTAATGCCTCAAATAATTAACTTGAAAATTTTGGAATGAATTTTTTTTTCTAAACATCAGCAGAAATACTATATTAAATACTTAGTTAATTTATTTCGGTGGGTTACAAGTAGTAGCATAGACTCAAAATATTAAACGAATTAAACTCTTGCAATGAAATCTTATAAGTTACAAACTTAATGAATTTCTTAAAGTCAAAGTTCCTCAGAACACACACACACACACACACACACACACACATATATATATATATAGAGAGAGAGAGAGAGAGAAAGAGAGAGAGAGAGAGAGAGAGATTGCTCGAGTAAGAAGTAATCTCAAAGATGTAAAATCTTATCAAAACTTAGCGGATCCATTGACAAAAAAAATTCTCAAAAAATTGTCTTTAAGACATCGTAAAGAATAGGGCTAAAACCTATTAAAACAGTCACCTCTGATGGAAACCCAACCACATGATATGAGTCAAACCAAGTTTAGTGGTTCAATGAGAAGAACAAGTCATTGTGTGATAAGGTTGAACACTTACGAATTTTTCATTCTTGATGTCAAGTGCTTGAAACTTGTGATAGTCATTTTTGACCCAATTACTATCTTTTTTGTTCTTGAACTTACCCTAGACCATAACCTCTCCTCTACTAGCTTATTGGCCATTAAGGTCATTCATTGCTAGCTATTTACCTCTCTTTATTGCTAATTGTTGGGTTGAAGCCTATATATACCCCAATTCTCTCTCTCCTTAATGCTCTTCATGCCCCTCTTTCTACTAAGTTCAGACCTTTACATAATCAAGGCTCTGCCTAAGTTGAGCTTAGAATCTACTTAACCTAAACAAAAAGCTATTCAAGGTAATCCATGTCGAGTTACTCAGTAAAACGACATTCATGAGTAGGCAAAAGTTTAGTTATATCGTGGGAGCAGGGTTGCATGAATACCCATTGCACCAAATATTACATTCTAAGTGGAGCAACTATCACTTCAAAGATACCATGTCTAACACGTGCATCCAAGCACATCTGGTTAAAGTTCAATTACCATACTCACAAAGGTAATTTTTTCAACAACCATGGCATACGACACTAAGCTCCAACACAACTTAACAATTCAAGGCTCTTTTCCTCAAAGAGTTTTCATGAAAAGTGATCAGTGCCAAGGCATTTAAGTTTCAATTTGTAACATCCTATTTGTGCATTAGATCAGACTCCCACACCTTCGAATGGCTAACTTGGTAAGATAAGGGCCACCCAATTTGAGTCAAGAACGAGCACTTGATTTGTGTGACCAAGGCTAGACGATCAATCAATCTCACAAGGGCACATGTCCCCCCTCAAGCGATCTCCACATTCATCTGAGTGGCAGAGCGTATGCTGAATGGGCTGAATGGGATTGGTTGATCACCTAGTCTGACAGATGGATCCCCATATCACAGAGAAAGGCTGCAAGTTTATATGCAACTCGAAAATCAATTCAAGTTCTACTTAAGGGTGACTAAGGCTCTGTTTGGATGCTAGGCATTGGAGAGAGTTGGAGATTTGGGAAAGTGAAAGGCTTCAATTCCTAGAATTGGCAGATTTCTAAGAGGAGATATTTGTCAACCCTTCTTTTAGGTGCAAATGCAATGGACTAAAAGTTGTACCTAACTCATTAACTCCTTAATGCATCGGAACCTTTTTCCAAGGATCACGAATGAAAGAGTTAGAACCAATGCAATCCAAATCCATGAATCCTACACCAACTATCAGTTCCCAAACAGAGCCTAAAGTGAAGTGCTCCAAATCATCAATTGGCAAACAAAATAAATAGGCGTACAGGGAAATCAAATGAGGTTGTTGCTGTAATGAAGCGGATAAAATTCAATACATATGCAAGAACACACTTTCCAAGTAGAATACTTGATTGAATCACCAATCCACCCACACAAAGGTCTAAAGAATTGTTATTGCATATATTTACTCATGAAAATGAGTTGAGAAACTACAAGGCCTATTTATAATACAAAGCCACATGGGGAGCAGCCCAAAGTAGTTGTTCATAAATATGACCGTTGGGAGCAGCTCCACCAGCTACTTTGGAGCAGCTCCCAATACTTCAAAAGTTGAAAAAGTAAAAAGTAAAAAAGAAAAAAAAAGAAAAATAGATTGTCAGCCCATTAGGCCCTAATGGGCTAACGCCTATTATAGTTAAATTACCAAAATACCCTTGATGGGTATTTCAGTTTACCGTTAAGTACACACACACACACACACACACACACACACACACATATATATATATATATATATATATATATATATATATATATATATATATATATATATATATATATATATATATATATATATATATATATATATATATCTTGACACCCCCCCCCCTCAAACTCATGGTACAACCACTGAGAGTTTGCCAAGTAGGAAGTGGAATCTGGGTGACAGTAGCGCTTTGGTAAAGAAAACTGCGAGATGGTATTATGATGAAACATAAGGCAATATGATAGTCTTCCGTATGAACTCTTCATGAATCTAGTAGAAATCCAT
Organism: Nuphar pumila; assembly: GCF_984573655.1. Classification (NCBI taxonomy): domain Eukaryota; kingdom Viridiplantae; phylum Streptophyta; class Magnoliopsida; order Nymphaeales; family Nymphaeaceae; genus Nuphar; species Nuphar pumila. The sequence goes on along the minus strand of NC_143263.1, from coordinate 46,705,794 downwards.
CTCAATGTGTTTCGTTCTCTCATGAAATGTATGATTGCTTGCAATGTATATAGCGCTCTTGTTGTCACAACACAATTTTGAAGGTTCTGCAGTATGAACCCCCAAGTCTTCGAGAAGTTGTCTCAGCCAAACTAACTCAGACGTAGTGGTCGTCATGGCACGATACTCAGCTTCAGTGGAGGATAGTGACACCTTCTACTGCTTTTTGCATCGCCATGAAATTAGAGAGTCACCTACAAATATACATAAACCAGTGGTTGAGCGTCTATCATTAACATCTCCTCTTCAATCAGAATCATAATATACAATGACTTCTATTGAGGAAGAGGATGATAAAATAAGCCAAGATTAATAGATTTTTTAATATATCTAACAATTCTCATTATAGCGCTCATATGCACTGTAGTGAGAGCATGCTCAAATTGACTAACAGAATGAATAGCGTGGGATATATCAGGGTGGGTAATAGAAAGATAAGATAAAGCCCCAATCATCTGTCTGTAGGGCGTTGGATCTTGCAAGAGCTCTCCATCATCTTTTTTCATTTTGGCGTTTATGACTTTCGGAGTGTCGACTAATTTTTCATCTGAGAGTTCTAATCTTTCAATGATCTTTGCTGCATATTTAGTCTGTGACAAAAAATAACCACGATGTGAGTAAGCAACTTCTATTCCAAGAAAGTATCATAAAAAACCAAGATTCATCGTATTAAAGTTGGCCTTAAGCACATCTTTGATATAATTAACTCTCTGCTTGTCATCTCCTATGATTATCATATCATCTACATGCAGTAGTAAAATCATCATCCATGTGTTAGAAGACTTAACAAACAATGCAGTATCAGTAAAACATGATTTAAAATAAAGTTGTGTCATCACATCACTGAACCTATCATACCAAGCCTTTGAAGCTTGTTTTAGGTCATACAAGGCCTTACGCAATCGAAGAGTCTCTCCATGTGCTAAAGTCAGGCTAGGTGGATGATCCATGTACACTTCTTCATCTAGATTATCATTTAAAAATGCATTTTTGACGTTCATTTGAAATATAGGTCAATTCCTAATTGATGTTATAGCAATGAGAGTTCTAACAGTAATCATGCGATCAACTAGGGCAAATGTCTCATCATAGTCAATCATATATTCTTGACTATATCCCTTTGCCACTAACCTAGCATTATATCTTTCTAATGTTCCATCGTACTTAGTTTTTACTTTATAAACCCATCTGCATCCTATAGTTTTTCTTTCTTTAGGAAATGTTTGAATCTCCCAAGTTTTTATTCTTTCTAATGCTTCTAACTCATCATTCGTGGCCTTAACTCATTCATGATGATGCTTAGCCTCATGATATGATTGAGGTTCAGCATACGAATAGTCATTAGTCAAGATCTATATCATGGTTCAAAAGAATCGTATGAAACAAATCTACTAAGAACTTTTAAAATTCTTATGAATTTTCTAAGGCTAGAAGGGTCTTCTTCTTGGCTTTGAGAGTAAATTCTTATGAATTTTCTAAGGCTAGAAGGGTCTTCTTCTTGGCTTTGAGAGTATTTTTCTAAAGCACATGGTGGATGACCTTTGGTACGTCGAGCATAGGTTTGTAAATTATCGTGAGATAGGTCTATATTTTTAAGACTTCTACTCACATTCTCATTTGCCTCGTGTATAACTTGGCTTTCATGAATATTTTCATATTTATCATTGACTAAATCAAAAAGGAACAAATAGTTATAACTCTCTTGGATATTATCCTTAAAAAAACCTTTTCATTTTCGAGAAACGTAACATTTTGAGAAACATACAATTTATTTTTTTCAATGTCATAACATATATATCCTTTTTGGTTTTCGATATAACCCAAAAACACACAAGAAATTGCTTTAGGAGAGAGTTTATCATTCTTGTTGGTAAGAACAAAACATTTGCACCCAAATATGTTCAACCTTTTGTAATCGGGAGACGTTTTATAAAGCTTTTCAATAGAAGAAACATTTTCAATATTTTTTGAGGGCATTTTATTTATCAAATAGACCGTCGTAAGAGCGGCTTCGGCCCAAAGAACTTAAAAAACATTTTTAGATACTAGAAGTGTTCTAGTGGTTTCAATAATGTGTTTATGTTTTCTTTCGGCAAGACTATTTCGTTGAGGGATGTACGAACACAATTTTTGATGTATAATCTCATTTAAGTCAAGATAATTTTTAAATTCTTTTAACATAAATTCTCCTCCAAAATCAGTTCTAAAGATTTTAATATTGGTTTTAAATTGATTTTGTATATGACTATGAAATTTTTTAAAACAATTAAATACTTCTGATTTATGTTTTAAAAAGAATATCCAAGAGTGTCCACTATAATTGTCCACAAACATAACATAATAAGAAATGCCTCCTTTAAATACGACTGATGCGGGTCTCTATACATCTGAATGCACTAATTCAAATGGATTCTTAGTTATAAGATGTCTTGTTCCAAAAGGTAAAGACTTTATTTTACCAAGAATGCAATCTTCACATACAAAATTTTTTCTTTTATAATTTAAAAGAAATGAAAACAATTGTAATTTAGTCACACTAGAATGTCCTAGTCTTTTGTGCCAAATTTCTATATCTTTCTTTTCCACAAAATTATAAAAAAAAAATATTTTGTCAATTCAAGATTATCCATAACATAGAGGTCTCCTCTTCTATGGCTTTGCCCAATTGGCTTCCCGGACTGAAGATCCTGTATTAGACAATCATTAGATGAGAAAACTATTTTGCAACCATAGTCCGTAATTTGAGAAACGAATAAGAGGTTTAAGTTCAATTTTGGTACTACTCTAATATTTGGTATGTGAAATATAGGTATTTTTTGATAAATACCAAAAATTTTATTTTCAAAGATATGTCATCGACAGTAGAAACACAAGAATCATTTGAGTTAAACTTGCATTCAGTCAATATTGACTCATTAGGAGTCATATGAAATGAAGCACCGAAATCTAGGATCCAAGAGGTCTTACCATGGTTGTCACTTGTCGATATGGTCGCTCCCGAATAAGGAGATTAAGATTTAAGCATAGGTTGCAACGCCTCAATTAATTGAGCTAAGGAGAAAGAACTGATGCATTTGGAGTCATCAACTTCACTCCTTTCAACCGAAGTCACTCTTTTGTCTTCTTTATAATCCTTCTTCTTTCTTTTGGGATAAAAAGGTTTAATATGTCTTGGTTCATAGCAATGATAGCAAATAATTTTTTCACCTTTTTTTGAATCATGATCACCCTTGTTTTCATAGTTGTTGGGGTTTCTATCATTCTCATTTCTTAAAAAATGAGGTGGTTTATAACTCTTCGTATGATTTTTGGGCTTTGACATAGCAAGCATGGATTCTTCATCCTTAGAAACGGACGGTCTTTTTAATCTATTTTCTTCCATAGTTAATTCTTCAAGTGTCTCAATTATGGAAGAAACCCCTCCTTTATGAAGAAGAGTGGATTTAGTTCCTTCAAATTAGAGCCTAAGCCCATTTATAAATTGATAAAAATGCTCCGCTTTGATTTGATTTTCACGGAGCTCAACATCTTGTGGGCAATACCACTTTAACTCAAGAAGAGTCAATTCATCTCAAAGGAGAGAGAGTGCATTGTAGTACTCTCTTATGCGCAATGCCACTTTGGCTCAAGAAGAGCCAATTCATCCAAAAGGAGAGAGAGTGTATTGTAGTACTCTCTTATGCTCATGTCTCCTTGAGTCATTGTTCTCACTTTATTTTGGACATTACAAATATGTGCAATATCCTTAAGACTATACATGTCTTTAAGGTATTTTCATGCATCACTAGCGAAGTCAAACTTTGTCAAACTAAAACATTTGTGAATGTCTACACTATTGATGAGTCATCCAATAATTTTGGAATGACTCATCATTCATTCCTTCCATCTTTTTTCATATTCGAAAACGGCTTTAGTCATTTTCTCTCCTTGAAGCGCAACTTCTTTTTCATTCTCCAATTTTGTACGAATAAGTTTAGGCTCCTTTTTTGTGCCGTCAACCAACTCCCAAAGCCCATTTTCTCATATTTTATGTTTTACTATGGATACCCACATCGCATAGTTGGTGTCATTTAGGCGTACGAAAATAGAGACTGTCACTTCTCTCTCATTCTTCATTTGCAACAAGAGAAAGCAAAATAGAAGAAAAGGAAGAGAATGAGAGAAAGAAAAAAATGAATGCAATACAAGACTTTTTGGAGATGGTCCACTTCCCGATACAACAATCAAAATTTCGATGTATTTTGCCAAGTCCACGATCCTTCTCTTGATCACGATCTTTTTTCTAACAAACGTCCTTTAAAACACCAAAGCTTTGATATTATGTAATGAAGCAGATAAAATTCAATATGTGTGCAAGAACACACTTTCAATCAAATAGAATACTTGAATCACCAATCCACCCACACAAGGGTCTAAAGAATTGTTATTGCATATATTTATTCATGAAAATGAGTTGAAAAACTACAAGGCCTATTTATGATACAAAGCCACATGGGGAGCCCAAAGTAGCTCTTGGGCTGCTCCCAGCGGTTGGGAGCAGCTCCAACGGCTACTTTGGAGCTCCTCCCAATACTTCAAAAGTTGAAAAAGTAAAAAAAAGAAAAATAGATTGTCAGCCCTTAATGGGCTGACGCCTATTATGGTGAAAATACCGAAATACCTTTGATGGGTATTTCAGTACAAATATATATATAGTTGCACCTTAAGGTTAATGGAAGTGCTGGTCGAGTCAAGCAAGTTCCTAACAGAGTCACCGTATGCATGCAACTGAGTTGTCCAGGGTCTTCAGATGTTGACAAACCATATTCTGTTGTTTCACAAAACAGGCAATATTTAGTTGTAAGGTTCTTCAAGAAGGCTTATCATAATGAGGCTGGGGAAAGAACTTTTATTGTCATTCCTGTAAAAAATCTATGATGCTCAGCATAGAGCAACATCACGATTATTTGCAGAACAAGGCAATGGGCTTAATGTGATATACAAGGCCAAGATCACATGCAGCAACTTGCCTCTGAAATTAAAAAGGGAAAGAAAAATTGCTTCATATAGACATCAAAAACATATGAATTCATTCATTCACAATGGACGTCACAATTTACAGGTAACCAATGTGTTTGTTGCTTGTACACGTATGCAATGAATGTGCAAAAAATAATATTATTGAAGAAAAGAAACAAATTCCCTGATGTACTTTATACATGAAAAAGGAAGCAAATATAAAAGACAGGACAGTAGACTGAAAGACCAACAAGAATTGAGAGAAGCCCTTCAGATACTAAGAAGAATTTTAAAGCGGACATGAATTTTGCAATCCATATTTATGAGCCCTGCTGAAAGAAGGATTCGTAAGTGACCATCCTTGACTTGGATTCTGGATGTTCAATTTCAGCCACGAAGTTGCAGGTCATACCAAGAAAATCACTCATGTGCTTCTCCTTCCATAACTGCAAACCAAGAAAACCGAAGAAATATAAGTGCAAAGCATGCACCCTGAGAGAGAGAGAGAGAGAGATGACAGTAAATTACACCTAGAAACCCATGTCTGTCAGTATATGTTTGTTCTGTGAGTGCATTTTATGATTAAACTTACAAAAGATAAAACATGACACTTGCGTCTATGACATGTCATGAGCATGTTGTGTCTCATACATTTTGATGACTGGACACCACTAGCTTGTTGACATTTACTTTCTGTGTTCAATTCCTATAGTAAAATAGGTCAGTGGTATAGCCAAAGATATTCCATGTCATTCTCCAATGATGAAGCATGATAAGATACATGATAAGGGAGAAACCAACAAAGCATACAGCTACAAAGAATTAGTGGTTTCTTGTGTACATATGTGCCTATGATATCATTGTACCATTCACTGATCTCATTTCCAGAAACAAGCCAGGCTCAGAGGCTATAATTGTCATTGTGTGATTAGCATCCTTAAATACTTGAACCAAGTTATGAATGTTAGGATTTACCATTCTAGAATGTACATGCGGTTCCATCTAGACCGAACAAGAGAATCATCCCATCAGATCATTTTTATACAAGAATTGTGATTCCAAATGTATCATGAGAATTATAGCCAATGAGTGCAGTTTGCTTTTTATAATGAAGATGCAGTAAATCTCTCTCTCTAACACACACACACACACACATATATATATATATATATATATATAGGAAAATGGAAATCTACCCGACTTCTTCCATGCCTGACCCATGCCAGATGGGGTTTTTTCAAAAATTTCGGTGTTTTCTCAAAATTCTAACCTTACAGCAGTGGTAATATACCCGACCCCATCCCTGCCCAACCGTACCCGATGGGCTTTTTTTTCGAAAATCTGACCTTATGAATATGTTCTGCATGATCGATTTGTAATGAAATATGCGGAATAATCAAGAATGCAAATACATTCACAATGTCCAACAATGGACTTAGCACAAAGGCACAAAGAAGAAATCCACTAAGGGATAATACGAAAGGCCTTGTAACAAGGCTACACATAAAATAAATACTCTTTTTATTAGAGAGGAGCTCACAAAAGCATAACATACACATGGGGGGAAAGCCCCTATTTATACACTTCAAGGGACCACAAGGGAGCTCCCAATAAAGTCATTGGGAGCCCCCAACGGTCACATTTGTGACCGTTGGGGGGGGGCAACGACTCTATGGTTGGGCCCCTTATGTGCCTTCAAACAAAGAAAATAAGAAATAAAAATAAAAAGAAAAGAAATACAAAAAAGAAAAGAGAAAAACAAATACCCCTATAGGGTACTATGTGAAATGACCATAATTCCCCTATCGGGTATTATGGTGTATTTGAAAAAATATATATATATATATATATATATATATATTTTAACATCCCCCCCTCAAACTTTACGGGGAGATGACTGAAAGTTTGCCATGGAGAAACAAGAAGCGGGGAACAGGAAGTGCTTTAGTAAAAAAATCAGCGAGCTGATATTCGAATGTGACGTATGGCAGTCGAAGCCACACAAGTTCCATTGTAGTGGTTGTCATAGCCCAGTACTCAACCTCAGTAGATGATAAAGAGACTTTTTGTTGTTTCTTGTATCTCCAAGCAATTAGCGAATCTCCTAAAAAGACACAAAAACCAGTAGTTGAGATTCTATCATTTGAGTTTTCTCCCCAGTCAACATCAGTATAGGCAAGCAAATTTAATGAAAAGAGTGAGGATAGAAATAACCCTTTAGTTAGAGTGTTTTTTATGTAGCGAATAATCTGAAGCATGGCACTCATATGCACAGTTGTAGGAGCATGCTGGAATTGGCTGGCAAAGTCAACAGCGTGAGCGATGTCTAGCCTATCAGATAGGTGGGAGATCTAATGAGTTGTTTGTAGGGTGTAGGATCATTCAATAGAACCCCATCCTCTAACTGTAGTTTAGCGTTGATAACCTCTGAAGTCTCCACCTTTTTGTCATCTGAAATTTCAGATTTGGAACATATATCTGCAACAAGCTTCAGTTGTGATAATATATACCCTCGAGAAGAGTATGCAACTTCAATGCCAAGAAAATATCTGAAAAAAACCTAAATCAAACATATCAAAGTTATCTTTTAACATCAATAATACAACTTCATCAACATAAAGCAAAAGAACAACAATACTATTACCTGCACTTTTAACAAAGAGAGCAGTGTCAGTATAACAAGAACGAAATCTCAACTTGATCATGATAGCACTAAATCTATCATATCAAGCCTTAAGGGCTTGTTTAAGACCATATAAAGCTTTTAATAATTTAAGGGTTTGACCTTGTTCAAGAGTAATTCCCGGCGGAGGGCCCATATATAGTTTATTTAATTGACCATTAAGAAAGGCATTTTTAACATCTAATTGAAATATAGGTCATTTCTTAGATGATGCTACAACAATTAGAGTTCGAACACTAGTCATTCGAGCAACAGGAGCAAAAAAAAATTCATAGTCAATGTCGTATTCTTGTGAGTATCCCTTAGCCACTAATCTTGCTTTATATCGTTCTAAGGAACCATCACTTTTTGTCTTAACTTTGTAAACCCAACGACAACCATTAGCTTTTTTTATTTGGTGTAAGTTAAACTAATTCCCAAGTTTTAGCCTTCTTTAAGGCATCTAGTTCTACCCTCATTGCTTCAATCCAATGCGATATATTTTTTGCTTGATTATAATGAGAAGGCTCATAGTATGAATGTATGAATGTAAGGCTATTAGACAAGCTCTATAATTTGGTGAGAGAGATTCATATGAAACAAACCTATTAGGTAGAATTAATTCTCTAGAGGAGCGCCTAAGGGAAGTTTCTTCTAGAGGTTCATTAAGACGCAAAAATTTTTTTAAAGCACTAATAGGTCTCTCTTGCTCACGTCGAGTGTAAACAGGTAGATTGTCACCATTAGTTGGTGATGTTTCAATATTATGTATGTCTTCTAATATTTCTGAATGACTTAAAGTTTCATCATTTGTATCTTCTAAAAGATCATTTAAAAACATATATTCAATTTCATTTTGTTTGTCTAATATTTCAAATATGTTCTCTTCTTCTAGAAATGTCACATCTTTTGAGGCATATAACTTATTGTTTTTATAATCAAAACATCTATAGCCCTTTTGATTTTCACCATATCCCAAGAATACACATTCAATTGCCTTTGATGATAATTTATCTCTTTTATGTAAAAGAACAAAGCATTTACATCCAAAAATACGAAGACGATTGAAATCGGGTGTAATTTTAAAAAGTTTTTCATAAGGAGATATATTATTTAATTTTGAGGAAGACATTCGATTGATTAAGTACGTGGAGGTTAACACAGCTTCGGCCTAAAAAAATTTAAGAATATTTTTAGAAATAAGTAATGATCTAATGGTTTCTAAGATATGCCTATGTTTTCTTTCCGCTAGACCTTTTTGTTGTGAAGTTCTTGGACATGATCTTTGATGACAAATGCCATGTTGTTTTAAATATGTTTGAAATTCATTTGATAGGTATTATCTTCCGGAGTCGGATCTAGTGGTTTCTAAGAATGGATATATGACTTTGAAATTGATTTTGAATTTTTGCACAAAAATCTTTAAAAAAAAGTAAAGACTTTCGATTTAAGATTAAGAAAATAAATATATACATATCTAGTATAATCATCAATAAAGGTCACATAATATGAATAACCACCTTTAGATAGAACCGGAGATGGTTACCACACATCGGAATGCACCAATTCAAAAGGTCTAGTTGAAATAAAGGTTCTTATAGGAAATGGAATAGACTTCATTTTTCTAAAAATACAATCTTTATAATTGATATCTTTTTCTTTACAAAACCTGTTTCCAAAATGAAAAAGATACATTTTAGAATAACTTGGATGTCCAAGTCTTTTATGCCAAGTTTCAATACTTTTATCTTGGACATAAGTATAAAAAAAGTTTGTAAGAAGTGTCAAGTGATCCATGTAGTAAAGATCTCCCTTTCTATGGCCTTGCCCAATCCGCTTCCCGGACTGGAGATCCTGCACAAAGCATCCTTGAGATGATAAAGATTTTTCACATCCATGGTAGGCAATTTAGGAAACGGAAAAAAGGTTGAGATTTAGTTTAGGAACTATTCTTACTTTTGAAACAAAAAAGTTTTGAAAAATTTTATGATCTAGAGTTCCAATTCCATTTATTTTGAGAAAAGTTCCATCGACCGTAGAGACACAAGATATTTTTGAATTGGTGCATACGTTGGTTAAAGCATTTTCATGGGGGGTCATGTGAAAAGAAGCTCCGGAATCTAAAATCCAAGAATACGTACCGAGAGGTGATGAAGAGGAAATAGCGGCACCGGAGGTGGAGGAAGTAGCCTTTAAGATTTGTTGGAAATATTTGACCAAGAGTGTCCTTGAGATCCCCGTTTTTGCCTTCATCTTCTTTAGTGGAGGATTCCTCAATGGAAGCCACCTTAGGCTTGAAAGTCTCATTTAATTTTGAGCATGCAGGTTTGATATGTCCCCAACTCATAACAATGATGACATATAATCATCTTCCTTCCATCATTCCCTTGTTTTCCAAAATGAGGTGACTTGTATATTTTAACATGATTGTCGGATTTATATACGGCAAGAACTTCATCCATGCTTTTACTCAGGTCATGTTGAGTCTCTTCTTGAGTAATTTCGGCAATGGCATCCAATGGAGGAAGAGTGGATCTATGAAGGAGTGAGGATCTCACTTATTCAAATTCGGGACAAAGCCCAAATAAAAATTGAAACAATCTATCTTGTTCCATTTGTTTTTGTCTAAGTTCAACATTCTCCATAGCCACCCATTTAGGTTCTAAAAGAGTCAATTCATCCAACAAAGGGTTTAGAGCACTATAGTAATCTTGGATGCTCATATCTCCTTGTTTTGTAGTTCTAACTTTCTCTTGTAAGAAATAGGCTCTTGCATGATCTTTTTGGGTATACATACCAGAGTTACCGGAAGCGCCCCTGCTATAGGGGAAGCGCGCTTCCCCGATACGCGCTTCGGAAGCGCGAAACGCGGCACTTCCGAAATGCGCAGGGAAGTGCACGCTTATGACAGGAAGTGTGTCCCCCTTTAATGGGGTACGCATACCCCTTTAATGGGAGATGCGTACCCCATTAAAGGGGGACGCGTACCCCATTAGAGGGGTATGCATTTTACCAATTTACCCTTTTTTTTAAAGAAATATTTTTTTATTAACGGTAAAATGGGAAATTTTGAAAAACTATGAAATAAAAACTCAAAAGAGAAGCTTAGGGTTTTTTTTCACGCCTCTTTCGAGCCTCTCCTCCTCCCTCTCTCGCTCAGCCGATTTAGCAACCTTCTTCGGCGACCTTCTCCGATGACCTCCGACGTCCGACAATCACTTGAGTGATTGATTTTCTATCGATTTTTTGGTGATTTTTGGATATTGAGATGTGCCATAACTACGATCAATATCGATCATTTGTGGCTTTGCAATAACATTGAATCTTCTTTTCTGGCCATATCGAGGATTTATCCTTCGTCCTTTTGGTTGGCCAATAGAAAGAATTTGAATTTTGAATCTCTTTTCGCAAAAGCTTCACTCTTTTGGAAGTGATGCTGAAGGTAAACTGAGGTAAAGAATTATGCAATAAAGATTCTGAAATCAACAAATAATTTGATTGACAAATTGACAAAATGTTCTTGAAATCCTTGGTGAAAGAGAGCATTTGAGGTCCGGCTTAACACATCCGTGACAAAAATCATCCTCCCCTTTTCCTAAAGGAGACGACCATCGGTTCACTGGGAACAATATCAGTTCAATTAAGAACGACCATCGGTTCACTGAGAACAATATCAGTTCAATTAAGAACGACCATCGGTTCACTGGGAACTATATCAGAAAGATTAAGAATGACCATCGCTGAGAATAATATCAGTTCAATTAAGAACGACCATCGGTTCGCTGGGAACAATATCGGAACGATTAAGAATGACTCAGTTCTTTGGGAACACTATCAGTTCAATGAAGAACGACTATCAGTTCACTTGGAACACTATCAGTTCAATGAAGAACGACTATCAGATCACTTGAAACACTATCAGTTCAATGAAGAACGACTATCAGTTCACTTGGAACACTATCAGTTCAATGAAGAACGACTATCAGTTCACTTGGAACACTATCAGTTTAATGAAGAACGACTATCAGTCCACAAATGATCGATATTGGTGATTTATTAAGGGTAAAATGGGAAATTTTGAAAAAATATGAAATAAAAACTTAAAAGAGAAGCTTAGGGTTTTTTTTTCACGCCTCTTTCGAGCTGTCAGAAATATTCACTTGCAAGGGTTAGAGATGAGGTAAAGAGAGAAGAGAGGGGTCGGCGGCAATAGGGTTTTTCCTCTTTCACTTAATATTTATAAGTGTTGTACATAGTATGACTTTACACAATAAGTAAAAACAAATTACAAACATGCCACCGCCCACGCATCCCAAGATGGATCTTGGAATGTGGTGCGGGTCGGATCCAAGATCCAAAACTAACAGCCTCCCTCAAGTTGAGTATGGTCTTTGATCATGCTCAACTTGCCTTTGAGTGCCCAAAACTGATGAGTGGATAATCCCTTGGTAAAGATGTCAGCAACTTGCATATCTGACCGAACATATGCAGGTTCAATTTCTTTTTCTTCCACCTTTTGCCTAACAAAATGTTGATCGATCTCGATATGCTTCGTACGACAATGAAGGATGGGATTGAAGGCAATATTAATAGCACTCTGATTATCGCAAATAAGCATAGAGGACGAGATTGGTTCTTGTAATTCCTGCAGTAGATGTCTCACCCATGTAACATCGGTTGTTCCCGCTGCCATTGCACGATATTCTGCTTCAGTACTTGATCGTGTCACTGCCTTTTGCTTCTTGCTACTCCATGTTATAATATTATTGCCGATAAGAATGCAATACCCCGAAACTGATCTTCGCTCGTCAGGATCACCCGCCTAATCCGTGTCTGTGTAGGTGAATAGTCGATGCCCTGACATATAAGTTGTGTCCTTGGTGTACATCAAGCCATCTCCAATCGTACCCTTTAAATACCGAAGGATCCTTTTTACTCCTTCCATATGTACATCTATAGGAGCATGCATAAACTGTGAAGCCTGATTGACAGAGTATGTTATGTCAGGCCTAGTGAATGTTAAGTATTGTAACATCCCTACAACTCAACGATACAAAGTAGGATCATGATAAGTAGTGCCTTCTTTAGCACTTAGCTTATGATTTAGAAGGCAAGGTGTGCTAATTGGTTTACGATTCTCCATCCTTGTAGCAAGTAAAATATCAATGGTGTACTTATGTTGGCTCAATGTAATAGTCTCATGTCGACTATCAACTTCCACACCCAAAAAATATCGCAAGGGACCCAAGTCTTTCATCTTGAATTTAGCCATCAGCATAGACTTAACCCAAAATATGTGAACCCCATCACTCCCGGTAATAATGATGACATTAACATATATAAGCACCCAAACAATAGCTGAATCACTTTTGAATATGAACAATGAATGATCTAGAACACTTTTAGTAAACCCATGGTGCTGGATCTCCGTGGAAAAACTCTCAAACCAAGATCGAGAAGCTTGTTTCAAGCCATAAAGAGAGCGTCGAAGTTTACATACCCAATTGGATGAATCATGCATACTATAACCAGGTGGCTGCTCCATGTAAACTTTTTCCTTTAGTTCACCATGCAAAAAGGCATTTTTAACATCAAGTTGACTGAGTGACCATCCATGTTGTAACGCCAATGCAATGATAATCCTGACGGTGCCCAATTTTACTACTAGGCTGAACGTTTCATCGTAGTCCTGCCCATACTGTTGTGTAAAGCCTCGTGCGACCAGACGAGCTTTATAGCGCTCAACACTGCCATCCGGTTTGTGCTTGATTTTGTACACCCATTTGGATCCTACAACATTCTTGTTATCTAGCCTTGGTACAATTTTCCATGTATTGCATTCATGCAATGCTTCCATTTCCTCATTCATCGCCTCTACCCAGGCACGGGAATGTACAGCATCATAAAAGGAGGAAGGTTCTGTTTCTTGGGACACTCTGGTTAGAAATGTTTGAAAATCCAAAGAGAAAATGTCATAACTTACCCAACGATCTATAGGATGTCTAATCCGAGTGGAACGTCGTAGAGGAGTCTCATCATTGACTGGATGAGCTCTACGAGAATAAACAAGGCCAGAAAAACGTGAGGATGTTGTTGTAGGAGGAATGTCTTCCATATGTGGTTCCACATCGAAAGTATAGGGTTCATTATCTGTCAATGAAGATGAATCCTCATAGGGCAACGAGTCATATAAAAGTGAGTCACTGAGCCAAGGATCATAACTGTCCTGTGTATCTGTGGAAGATGAATCCAGAGTGTCAAAATTTTCATCATCAAAAACAACATTTCTAGATACCCGAATTTTGCTTGTATGAGGATCATAACACCTGTATCCCTTATAGTCATCTGCATACCCAAGAAACTTACACTGTACAGCTTTGTCTTGAAACTTATTTCTCAATGAATGATCAATGTGAACATAACATACACAACCAAAAAGATGTAGTTCTTCATATGATGGATGGCAATTATAAAGAACAAAATATAGATAATTATCTTCAAGGATGGTCATGGGCAACATGTTGATAACGTAAACAGCTGTATGGAAAGCCTCGGTCCAAAGAGAGAAGGGAATACCCACAGTGTGCATCATGCTTAAGGCTGTCTCAACAATATGCCTGTGTTTTCTCTCAGCTACTCCATTTTGTTGAGGGGTGTCAGGGCAAGAAATGTTACGTGTAATGCCATGCTCCTTCAAATATTCACTAAAATCATGGGATATGTATTCTCCCCCATCACACTGGAAATATACAACATTGGTATTGAATTGGTTTTGGACTAGTGCATGAAACTGTTTGAACAACTTGAAAACTTCATGTTTGTTTTTCATGAAGTAAATCCAACTAAAACGAGTGTAAGAATCAAGAAAGAGTACATAGTATCAAGATCCAGAAAGAGAGGCAGTAGGCGCAGGACCCCAAACATCTGAGCATATAATCTCAAAAGGCTTTGTTGCTCTTTTATTGATACTATGAAAAGGAAGTACATGACTTTTGCATAAATGACAACTTGGACATTTTGACTCTAAACTGACTGCGGGTATTAGACCTTTAGCATACAACTTGTCAAGAAAAACTTGACTACAATGACCCAAACGAAGATGACATAAGTTTGGCTTATTAAGTTTCAAGACTCTAGATGAAGAACTATGATCTGTGGATCGACTCAAAAATGTTGGAAAGGAAGGAGCTGAAGAAGCCACGGCTACGGAAGACGACGTCTTCAAAGGCACATGAGATTCTTCAAAGACGTACATGTTCCCGCGTCGTTCACCTTTAGCGAGCGTCTTCTTGGTGTGAAGATCCTTAAGATAAACAGAAGAAGGAGTAAATTCAATGGAAGAATTTGTCTTCATCAACTAATTTAGACACAGATAGAATATTCTTTTGAATAGCAGGTGTGAGTAAGACATTTGACAAGGGTAATTGAGATTCAGGCAAAGGAAGGGAGACATTTCCAGTGTAAGAGATGGGGTGGTGAGATCCATCTCCTATGACTATAGTGTCATTTCCAGTGTAAGGAGACAAGTGAGAAAATTTACCTGCATCAGAAGTAACATGTGTTGCTGCCCCTGAATCAATATACCATATACCATCATCATTTTGACGCAAGTTCATCTGATTGAAAGTAGTCATAAGGATATTTTGTACGTCCTGTGGAAGAACCTGTCCTTGAGGAGTACGTGCAAACGTCTGAGTTGCCCTCTGCCCTGGCCTCCCTGTTTTGTTCCGGTTCTGAGGGTTGTACCAGCAATTTGCTTTAACATGTCTCCGCTTGTTGCATAGAAAACAAGTAGGAACGCGTCCCCCTCGTGGTACACTGCCTGAGCCAAGGCCTCCTCCAGCTGGTGTGGGTAGTAATCCTCCTTTGTTTATAGTTGTTCCATTTGGACGAGGAGGAGTAAACAAAGCTCCTGTTTGAATAGGCGTATGTGCCATCATCACAGGGTGAGTATCATCTGGCGCATGTTCCTGATTTAAACTGACCTCATATTGCAGAAGCTTAGATTGAAGATCATCAAAACATGGAAGAACTGAGACAACCTGGAGTGCTGTGCAAAACATGCGATATTCAGGTCCAAGGCTACCTAATACCTGTTGTACCATGTCCTTATCTGATACAGGACTTCCAATGGCAGCTAACTGATCTGTAATAACCCTGACATCCCCCATGAACTCTGTAATGGATTTGTTTCCTTTTCGCATGGATTGGAATTGCCACTTAAGTTGCAAAGCCCGGGATTCAGAGACTTGAGAAAAAGAATGAGCTAGTCCATTCCACAACTCGGCAGCAGATTGATCATCAGAAATGCTTTGTAAAACACGATCAGAAAGTGTGGAAGTTATGTAAGCAACTAATGTCTAATCCCGTTGTACTCATATGTCATGGGCAGGATTGGTGGTTCGAAGTTGACTCACCTTCCCATCTTCACCTGTTATTTCTTGCATGATATGTGTGGGTGGGGCGGGTGATCGCCCATCTAGATGACCATAAAGACCATGACTGCGAATAAAAGGCACAATCTGACGTTTCCAAAGTAAGTAGTTATCGTGAGATAACTTGTGGGTCATGAGGTGAGTAAGAAAACTAGGGTTCAACTTGGAATCCATGGATTATATGAAGAATAAGAAGCCAAAACTGTTCTAACAGTGTATTGAAGAGGAGATAGCAATGTTGTGTGCTGAAAATAATATCAGCACACACGTTATTTAGAGAAGGAGGAAAGCAGCAATGCTGCTGTGTGCTGAAAACGATACCAGCACACACGCTGCACACAGAAAATAAAACAGCGATGCTGCTGTGTGCTGAAAAGGATATCAGCACACACGTTACGCTGTGTGTTGAAAAAGATATCAGCACACACGTTACACAAAGAATATTAACGTGCGAACCAGAAAAAGGGAGAGAATCAGAAATATTTTGGGGAGAAAACAAAAACTCGGCAGACTAAAAACAGAATGTTAAGACGTGCGTACAGAAAAAAATTTTAAATGAGAAGAACAAAAAGGAAAAACTGGAATGACGTGAAAGAGGATTAAGGGAGAAGGGACAGAAATGAACCCACGTTCTTTAGCAGCACGTGTTGATCTTTAGAGGCCTTCTAGATGATTGATTTTCGCGCCTGTGCTCTGATACCATGTCAGAAATATTCACTTGCAAGGGTTAGAGATGAGGTAAAGAGAGAAGAGCGAGAAGAGAGGGGTCGGCGGCAATAGGGTTTTCCCTCTTTCACTTAATATTTATAAGTGTTGTACATAGTATGACTTTACACAAGAAGTAAAAACAAATTACAAACATGCCACCGCCCACGCATCCCAAGATGGATCTTGGAATGTGGTGCGGGTCGGATCCAAGATCCAAAACTAACACGAGCCTCTCCTCCTCCCTCTCTCGCTCAACCGATTTAGCAACCTTCTTCGGCGACCTTCTCCGATGACCTCCGACGTCCGACAATCACTTGAGTGATTGATTTTCTATCGATTTTTTGGTGATTTTTGGATATTGAGGTTTCTTATGTCCAGATTTGGTTTTTTGTTTAATGTAATCCAATCGGTGAGTGTTTGGGTCTCAGATGGATTGTATTTTGGTCGTTTTGATGTATACCATCAGTCAGACAGACGTGATTTGGGTTGATATATTCATGTTTGGCTGAGTTCTCGTGATGCTTATGAAGTGGTACTAGAGGCAGTAACCTGGATTTGGCTTGATGCTCTTATCAGCATTGTGAGATAAGTTCATCTCATTGTATTGATGGCTTGGATATCATCATGTATGATATTTGTGGTAGTATGGATGTGATACACTCAGTTTAGATGTGAACTTATTGTTAGTTCTCGCTTACTTTTGGTGCCTGTAGTTGAGTATTCATATTCATATGAAGCCAGTTGTGTGA
The DNA here is from genome assembly GCF_984573655.1 of Nuphar pumila. Classification (NCBI taxonomy): domain Eukaryota; kingdom Viridiplantae; phylum Streptophyta; class Magnoliopsida; order Nymphaeales; family Nymphaeaceae; genus Nuphar; species Nuphar pumila. The sequence continues at coordinate 46,688,203 of NC_143263.1, read as the reverse complement.
TATTTTATTGGTGTTATTGTGTCGAGTTTTAGATATATTCTGCATATTTTTTCTTGGTGTTCTATTTGTGTGCAGGAGACATTAACAACAAATACAATATCTCGAATCTCCAATGCTCAGCCAATTTTACAATGATGAACACTAAATTCATGTATACGATTTGGCAATCAACATAAAATAAATAAAAAAACAATAAAAATTGGGAATCATATCCCAAAATTGCTTCTCTTTCACTTCTCATTTGAATCCTATGCCGCTTCCTTCTTCGCTTCTTAGGTCGCTTCCTAGGTCGCTTTCAAGACGCTTCCTAGGTCGCTTTCAAGACGCTTCCCGGTTCGCTCCTAAGTCGTCCCGCGCTTCCCGCTTCTTAAAATTTTAGAAGTGCTTCGCTTCCCGCTTCCGCTTCCCGTATTGCTTCCCGCTCCCGCTTTCTCGACTGGCAACTCTGATACATGCCCTTCATAAAAAAACCAAGCTTCATTGGCTTAGGGAAATTTTGCAATATTGGCACATATCTTAAGTTCAACATTATTCATAAACTGTGCTAGGATTTTTGCATGGTTGTTCTCCCAATCTTTCACTTGACGTTGATGGTCTTCTATTGTTTTGAGGCGAGCGTCTTCTTCAAGAGCTTTTTCTTGACCTCCTTCCATCTTTGTGAGCTCAAGTTGAGGTTCCGGAACGATCCCCATTACATAACCCCAAAGCTTCTTTCCTTTGAGATTATTTTCCATTGCGGATGACCACATCATGTAATTTTTTTCATTGAGCTTGAATAATAGGTCGATCTTGGTCTCCATTGCTTCAATAAGAGAATATATAAAAGTGGAGAGAGAGACAAGATTTCACCTTGGAAGAATCAGATGGCTTTGATACCATATAATGAAGTATGTGGAAGAATCAAGAATGCAAATGCATTCACAATGTCCAACAATGGACTTAGCACAAAGGCACAAAGAAGAAATCCACTAAGGGATAATACGAAAGGCCTTGTAACAAGGCTACACACATAAAATAAATACTCTTTCTATTAAAAAGGAGCTCACAAAAGCATAACATACACAAGGGGGGAAAGCCCCTATTTATACACTTCAAGGGACCACAAGGGGGCTTCCAATAGAGTCGTTGGGAGCCCCCAACGGTCACATTACCGTTGGGGGGCCCAACGACTCTATGGTGGGGCCCCCTACGTGGCTTCAAATAAAAAAATAAAAAGAAAAGAAATACAAAAAAAAAAGAGGAAAATAAATACCCCTATCGGGTATTATGTGAAATGACCATAATACCCCTATCAAGTATTATGGTGTATTTGAAGAAATATATATATATAGAGAGAGAGAGAGAGATATGTGTGTGTGTATTGATACATATATTTTAACACGATTCACCAGAAATCGACTCTTGGATCATGCATTTTGGATGAAAAAAACAGTTTTTGGAGCATCAAAAGTTTTAAAAACTGTAGACTGCTGATTTTGGAACCTTATAAAAACCTATCCACGCATCGGAATCAAATGATCCAGGACCCAATTCCTACGAAAACAAATACACGTACAACATATCTGTAAGGTTAGAATTTCAAAAAAACACCGAAATTTTTGAAAAAAAAAACCATAAGTCGGGTAGATTTCCATTTTCCTGTATATATATATTTTATCCGCAAAAGAAACAAATTTTACCTTAAAATCCCAATCTCCATATAAATCAGGATCTGCTTTGTTCCCCCATACATATGCATGGGCCTGCAATGTTTCTGAACTTTCCTGCAATAGCCAATATAATTCTCGTTATGAACATGAAAAGGCAACTTTTTTTTTGAATAATCAAGCTGGGGCTACACAAATCCCGACCAGTACAATTAAGATACGAAAACACAAAATTACAAAAAAAAAATACAAGAAACTACATTATTCCAAAGTGGGATACAGCTTAGGAGACTTATCTTTCCACATTCTATCCATGCCTGTCCAACTCAATCTAGCAAGGCTCTTTGCCATGTAGTTATGCATGTTAATAGAAGTTCTCATGAAACTCCACAATTTATTAAAAAGCTCTTGTTGATCCATTCCATGACCATACCTTACTTCCAGTGCTGAATTGATATGCTTCACAGCATCTTTCTTAGAAGACTCAATCATCACCTTCCACCCAATTGAAACACCGTTAAATCTCGTGCCACAAATGCCATTCTTTTCTACATTGAACATGGGTCTCACTATCCCTTACAGCAAAACCAAGTAACCAACTCTCCAAACTGATTTACATATGCCAATTAGAAACATATGGTACAAGAATAAATCTAGTCTAACTTGATTGATTCCAATGAAAAGATGACATTTACTACCATAATTTACTGGCAAAGAGTTTCTTCTTTTTTATCCTGGCAATTTAGATACACAGGGCGGTAAAAAAACTTAAGCAACTTGTTAACAGTTGCCTTACAATATTCACAATCTCAAAAGTAAGATGATTGTTTGCCACCTGTTTTACTAAAAGATTATATTCTCAAAACATCTGAGCAAAGGTGAAGGAAACTCTTGGGTTGTCACATAAATGTCGTGATATATGTTTTGGTCCTTGTCCCAGCACCACTTGTTCACACAGGACATGGGTTGACTTGATTGAATCCCAAGCAAGACCCTGGACTCGCCTCAAGGAATGGCTTAGTCCCATTTTAACTATTGGTTTCATACTGTAAGCAAGATACACGAAGGATCAAGGAGAGATTAATCTTCTGCAGGACTTGCAACTCCTGTAAGCAAAGCAGCAAACTCATGATACCTAAAAGACCAACAACATGGCAAATTCATCTTTACACTATGAGATGATCTAAAGGAGAATTACACAGCGTAATGAACACAAGAATATCTTCTGCAGGACTTGAAACTCCTGTAAGCAAAGCAACAAACTCCTGATACCTAAAAGACGACCAACATGGCAAATTCATCTTTACACTATGAGATGATCTAAAGGAGAATTACAAAGCGTAATCAACGCACGAATGGTACTTTCTGTTCCACAAATTATCGAAAAAGGTGCTCTAGTACGGTAATGCAAGTACCTTTTATGAGTTCCAGGAAGTCTGCTGGTCTAAAGAAACAAAGAAGAAAGCTCAAGAATCATGAATGGCAAATCTATTTGGCACCAAAGTTCAATATTCTAGGCACAGAGGCTTCTACGGTCCCCTTCTACCGCAAAACTATCTAGACAATAAACTTCAAAATGCAACTAAATGTCCAAAAGTCTGTCATTGCATACCTTCTTCAACATGAATAAAGAGTGATTATCAAGCTTGTTTAGGGTGAATGGTCATTTATTGTCACTTATCTTTCTGTGGGTGTTTGATCAATACTTCTCTAAGAGCGAAGTGCCCAAGTAACAGTTCAATAAGAACCATGGAACATCGGTTAATAGCGAACACACCATTTGGTCTTGCTTGTAGGAGCCACAGGACGTCAGTGATTGTATTTGGGGATTCGGGAATATTTCCAACAGAAAGAAAACTCTGGTGTAGCATCATAGTCAAAGATAGCATAGGGATTAATTGAAACAGGTGGGATCATCTACTTAATTGGATCATGATGGATCCAACAACACAATTGGAAAGAATGATTAAGAGACAAGTATATTCTACTCATGACCCACTGGAAGATTATCATAAAACCAGCCATGCATGCACGGATCCATCACCAATTCAACAAATCGTGAGAAATAAAGCACTTGAGTTCATCATGTGATTATGCCCAATGATATCATCATGGTTCCAAGCATGTACAAACCAGTCACAAATGTCGGTCTCGGCTATATCTCGGCAAGGCCAATCTCATGTTAATATAGGTTTAGTTGATAAATTTTGGGAATGCCTCGGCACTTAAAGACTTTTAAAAAAATATAACAATAGAAGAAATAAGTAAGAAAATAATATATTTAGATATTAAAATACACATGTATAAAATGTAATAAAAAAATATGTAAAAATATAAAATAAAGAAGAAAAACATATTTAGTAATATAGAAAAGAAATAAGACAGTAAAACTTGCTGAAAATATCCCAAAAGGTAAAGTATCATGATGTTTTCAAAAATAATTTTATGGTGATATTATTGCAATAATAGCATGATAATAAGATATGTATCGTATCATATCATATTGTAAAAAAATCATAATTAAAAAAAATTATAAAAAAACATGAAATCAGAAAAAATTGCAAAAATTCAAAAAAATCATAACACATGAAAGAATGATGAATTGCACAAAAAAAATCATAACTCAAAAAAAACGGTTTTCTCTCATTACTTGAGTGCCCCATTGCCATGCTGAATCATTTGATGCCATCTTCCCCTCCCCTCCCCCCACCCCCCTCAAAAAACTCAATAAGAAGCAAAAAATAGGGATTTGTTTACCTTAACCCACTTCCTTGAGTTAAAAAAGGTGAAAATGCACTCTTACTTAACTGCAAAAGCCCTCTCCCTTGTGCACGGATCGACCCCCAAATAGCACTCACGACTCCTAGGGTGCATGAATACCCCTCTAATGGCCTCTACACAAATGAGGAAGTTGGCCCCAAAGCAGTTTATAAAACCCAAAAAGTTAAAAACAAGTTTTGGCCCCTTTTTAAAGTGCACCGAAGGTGTATCATGCGATACACCTTGTATCGTATGATATAGCACAATACAGGGCTGTATCGTCCGATACAAAATTGCGATACGAGTGTGTATCGTATCACTTTTGCCCATAGTAATGATACATATCGTACCATACGGTACGATACTTACAGCATTGGTACAAATTATGATCTACAATTTGAGTGCTCAGATTTTGGAGTGTTAACTTTACCAGTAATTTTGTTATTCTATGTCATACACATTTTCCATTTTACCACCAAACAAGTGCTCCCCCCCGACAATAAAACAAAAAGAATCTAGTCTAATTCATTTGGAACACAATAATTTAGGTTGATTAAGCTTTCTATTGCATCATTTGGCAGCCACATGCAGGTCATACATATTTACTCCATGCATTTATAATTGTTTATATATAAGTAGCGAGAGTGGCAATAAACTCGAAACATGATCTATCAACACTTCAGACTGGGCAACAAATATGCTTGGTGATCCAAGGGTGGCCTTATGTAGTTAGAAAGTGAGTCAATATAAATGTTCACCATGATTCATGGGATGGAGGCTTTGAGCTAAGAATCATATCAAGGTTCTTCATTTTTCGGGACCTTACAGATTCATACGGAATTATGGATACCCAATGAATTAAGTCAAAATGCATCTCTGACTGAATGTGCTTCAGTCCTTAAGAGTCAATGTGCCACATATTGGGGAGTGGAGGCTAACCATCTTAATCAAATCCATGTAGCTCGCAGTACTTGATCCCACCATGATTTCCTATGGCTTGACTCATAGTTCTAAACATTATCTTCAATAGCCAAATGCATCTTGTGATGTAAGCTATGTCACACGGACGTGATAAAAAGGCCGCCGCACCCCTGTCGATGATGGTGCAGGACTCGGTGTGGAAAATATTAAAATTTGCCGCACCGGGTGCAGTCAACCTACACCGAAGGTTATATTTGTTCAAAATGGATTCAGTCAACTTTGATTGAGTCCATTTTTGTCCAATTAAAAAAATGGGGAGTGGGGGGTGGGGTTAGAGCACAATCGCTCCTGACCCTGACTCCTCCTCTTCCCCCTCCCCTCCCCAACTCCTCCTCATCCGATGGCGATGACGGCAACAACGACAAGGTGAAATACGTACGTCACTCTCTCTATTCATCATCCTCCTCTCTTTTTTCTTCTTCTTCTTCCTCCTCCTCCTCTCTTTCTTCTTCTTCTTCCTTCTCCTCCTCCTCCTATCTTTTTTCTTCCTTCTCCTCCTCCTCTCTTTCTTCTTCTGCCTCCTCCTTCTCTACCTCTTCCTTTCCTTCTTCCTTTTCCTCCTCCCTTCGCCACCTCCTCCTCTCTTTCTTCTTTTTATTCCTCCTCCCTCGCCCCTCCTCTTCTCTTTCTTCTTTTTCTTCCTCCTCCTCCTCCTTTTCTTTTTCTTCCTTCTCCTCCCCTCATTGGCGCAAGGACTGAACCTAGGCTTGCTTCAAAAGAGGCTCTGGTGAACCCAAGGCCTAGGTTCACCATAACCAAATCCAAACCGACTGGGTTCAACTCTGGTCAACTTAGACATGGGTTCACCAGAACCAAACCCAAGCTTGGGCTGGGTTCTGAGTTCGACCAGCTCTTTTTTATGAATTTTATTTTATGATGTAAACTCAGGGGAGTGTGACTGGAGGGCAAGCATGATTTCAAAACTATAAACATTGACATAACTGAACCTACTCTTCCTTCTTATAATGAACTTGATGATGAAGAAGAAAATTATTAGGATCATTACCTCATCATCATATACATTGTTTACGATATACTTTTGGTATACAATTATGCATTGTTTGCTTCTTTTATTAGTATAATTTACTTCTTTTCTGCTTGACTTGTTTGATTGTTTCATGTTTTCTTAATTCACTTAGCGTAGTATTAATATATTTAGGTTGATTTAATTATGGTGTTATTTTTTATTGATGAGGAATAGAAAATGTAGATTGTTAATTTGATTTATTGCATGAATTTATGCATGATGAATTGATGATATGATAATTGTTTTTATATGATAACTGTTTTTATTTCATGAAAGTCATGCTCAGGATCTTGGAGACTTCTCCATTCCTTTTCATGAAATGAATCGTGACTTTATGTGCAAGATTCAAAAGAAAGAAATTGCAGAGGCTTTAAAGAAAATGAAATCAAGAAGGGCAGTTGGCCCAGATGGTATACCTATTGAGGCTTGGAAGTGCTTGGGAGAGAAAGGTTTAGAATGGTTGACAAATCTTTTTAACAAGATTTGGCAGACAAATAAGATGCCTAATGAGTGAAGGAAGAGTACTTTGGTGCCTCTATATAAGAATAAGGGTGATATACAAGATTGCACAAACTATCGTGGTATAAAACTCATGAGTCATACTATGAAACTTTGGGAGAGGGTGATTGAATCTAGGTTGAGGAAGGTTGTCATGATATCGGAGAATCAATTTGGTTTTATGCCTGGAAGATCAACTATGGAAGCTATACATATTCTTAGACAACTTATTGAGAGAAATAGAGAGGAACAAAGATTTGCATATGGTTTTTATTGATTTGGAGAAGGCATACGATAGAGTACCTAGGGACGTTCTCTGGTGGACAATGATGAAGAAAGGTGTTTCTCTCAAGTACATTAGTATAATTAAAGATATGTATGAAGGAGTAGTAACCAATGTCCGCACTTGTGGAGGGGTGACAACCAATTTTCCTATAACGGTTGGGTTACATCAAGGATCTGCTTTAAGCCCTTTCCTATTTGCTATAGTGATGGATGAGCTTACGAGATCAATTCAAGAAAATGTGCCATGGTGTATGTTGTTTGCTGATGATATTGTTTTGATTGATGAGTCTAGAGCTGGGGTTAATGCTAAGTTAGAATTATGGAGACAGACATTGGAAGTAAGAGGTTTTAAGTTGAGTAAGAGTAAGACAGAATATATGGAATGTCGGTTTAGTAAGCAACGAAGTAGTGATGGGAGTGTAGTGAAGCTTGGTGAGCAAGAAATACCGGTGCATGATTGTTTCAAATATTTGGGATCTATCATTCAAAAGTATGGAGAAATTGATGGATATGTAAATCATAGGATAAAAATTGGGTAGATGAAATGGAAAAGTGCAACTGGAGTGTTGTGCGATCGTAGAATGCCATTGCGGTTGAAGGGAAAGTTTTATAGGACGACTATTAGGCCCGCTTTACTATATGGTACAGAATGTTGGGCTGCTAAGAGACATCATATTCAAAAAATGAGTGTAGCTGAGATGGATGTGTGAAAATACAATAAAAGATAAGATTCGGAACGAGGAGATACGAAAGAAGGTAGGTGTTGCACCCATTGAAAATAAGATGAGAGAGAATCGTTTACGGTGGTTTGGACATATTCGGCGAAGGCCTAATGATGCTTCAGTTAGAAGGATGGAGAAATGGGAAAATATATTAGTTAAAAGAGGTCGGGGTAGGCCTAGGAAGACATGGATGGAGGTGATAGAAAAGGATATGAATGCTTTGAACCTCACCGAGGACATGGCATTGGATAGAAATGATTGGAGGAGAAGGATTCATGTGGAAGACCCAGAATGATTTTCTTTTTTGGTTCATATCGCCGACCCCAATTGTTTTGGGATGAAGGCGTAGTTGTTGTTGTTGTTTGTTGTTGAGTGTTAACTTAAAACTGTTAAAAACCATATATATATATATATATATATATATATATATATATATATATATATATATACACCCTCCCAGCACCCCCGCACCCAAGTTTTTTTAAAGTGCCGCATCTGCAACCGCATCTACACCCGCATCTGTGTGACATAGGATGTAAGCCCATTGTAACTGTTGGAAGCCACCAGCATCCAGGATAGAGTTATTGAAAGCATGCAAAACTATTTGCTTGTTGGCAAGTTAGTTTACAGAACAGAAAGGATTAAAATACTTACCAGCAAACAAACTTCAACAGTGTCTCTTTCATATTCAACATCTTCAAATGTATCTAAGACATCTAATTCAAGGTCTGTAATCCCAAAAAGGACCTGCAGCATCAAACAATTTAGAACATCCAGCAAAGCAGTGCAAAAAAATACAGTTATTATGAGAAACAGGAACTGTAACATTAATAGCAAAGCTGAACCACATCAAGTTCCTTTCACATGTGAAAGGTGAAGGATTTAGTAACTGTTTAATATTTGTATGACATAATGGAAAGATAAACTAAATCCATATATATATATATATGAAAAAGTTTCATCCTTTGGCAGTGCAACATGGTGGCAGAGGGACTAGCACATCCAAGACCTCTTTTGCAGAATGACTGATTGGGCTCCATGTCCAATATCCTAGTTATCCTGGACTTCCATGCAACACTCCATCAAACTGAATGGTGACATAGTTTCTGATATGATTTGTGCTTCGACCTCAACCTTTAAAGATCAAACCCTCCTAGAAAAACATGACACACTAAAAAACTGGTGGTTTTACCTTCCAATATTTAAAGGTTAGATCTGAAGCCAATACCCTTGTTAATCTAACACCATAATTTGGCCATGCAAAGTTCCAATGGAACAGATAATAGCTAGAAAGCTAATAACTGCATAAAGTTTGAAGATCAGTCTACTATGAGGATCTAATCAATGTCTCATGCATCTCCATCCTTATGAGGATAGGAGAATATCAACTATTCTAGAAAGTTGCAATCAACATAAAATTGAGAAGTGACTGGTAAGCTAGATACTCCATTGAATATGTGAGAGTTTTAACTCATAGAACAAAATGATTATGTGACTATGGTAGATGATCATCTGGAAACCCCAAGATATGCTTGTGCATGACTTCAATCTCAGGTCGAGCTAGTAAACATACCAAATATCAAAACCCATTAGAAGCTCTGAATGAGTCCAGCAAAGGGATCTAACAATAAAAACCCATGGGTCAGTCTTATCATATACTGTTATCTAGGTCTATGTGAAAGACAGATCGAATCATATCTTTGGTTCTGGAATTGTTATAAAAGATACTCATCCCATCAACAAACAAAACAGATACATACATGTGGAATATTCTGACATAAATCTTAGCCACTTCGATTGCATCTCTCAATCCCAAATGCCCAACTCCTAATAAAGAGTAAAAGCATGTCTGGATTGGTTTTGTGTGTCTTCATGTGTGAAAATATGTGTGTGTGTGTGTGTGTGTGAGAGAGAGAGAGAGAGAGAGAGAATCTTAATTGAAACTATATTCAAAATTTCAAACAGTTTATACATCACTATGATTGCAAAAGATTATATCATATGGCAAAGGAACCCTCTCTTTCAAGAAGATTTGCAGCATGGTTTCATTGGTCTGCATGGCTTTGGACAGCACACCTTCTGGCCATAAAAATATTTTGGACTGAAGGACCATCTTATATGGAAAGGTAGATCAGTATAACCAAGTTTGCTACGATCAATTAAGAACAAATTTTCTAAACAAGGAAAACCAAATGAAAATACTGGAATAACATATGTTTCTAGATGACAACTAAAAGGATGGAAAGCTAGCCATACAAACCCTTCCAGTTACTTGATTCTTGTCTACAGGTAGAATGGCAGGATAAACACGACCCTTTATACTATACCTATGGCTGCATCGTAAACATTGTGTCAGTAATGATAACCAAATAATAACATGAGAGGAAGTATACTATTTTCCACGAAGAGGCGTTCATTGAATAACATCACAATGACGAGGAAATATCAGAAAATCCTACTCTATTACAAAATAACTATGATCTTAATATGTAAATTAGCTAACAAGAATCTTGTCAAGAACAACTGAGTGCAGGAAATTATGCAATACAGAGCAAAATATTAATCATAGGAGGACAAAAGTAAAACAACAAACAAATGGGATCCAAGACAAGAGCAGAAAATGTGCAACAAAAAATAGATGAAAAGCGAAAGAATAACAGTCTTCAACAAAAGGAATTTTCCGAAAGAAGGCAAGAACCATTACATGTTTCAACAAGAAAAAGTTTACAAAGGCAAATCCTTCCCGAAAACATGGACTTAATGGATCAAGTGCAGGCTCAAGTAGGGCACAGATCGGCGAAGAAAAATTATTCCTAAAGGTCAGACCAAGGAACTTCAAGAAAATGAGAAAACCCAAGGAAAGCAGAGAAGACAATCACCAGGGAGTAATTTCTTATTGATTTCTTCTTGCAAGCCATCCAAGAGACAGAAAGAGGAGATGGTATTAAAGCTATATCCAGTGAACTACTGAGAAATACATATAGTGATGCTGACTCAAGATGAAAACAAATTCAGAAAAACAAAAGAAACCAATTACAAAAATAGAAAGGAACACGATTTTTCTCACTAACAAATTCACGTTATTAGGATGTAACCGAAAAAGAAAAAACAGCAAATCTAGCAACATGAAAGCAACTATTATAAGACAAAAAGAGGGAAACAAAAATGAAAAACCAAAACTCCAATACTAAAAAAGTGGTACTAAAGAGCCCATCCACGAAATTATTGATGGTCCGAGACAAATTGTGTACAAACCAACATCTTAGGACACATAATCTCAAATCCGAATTGTGAAAAGGAAGATGGTGGCTATAAGCCTACTTTACAAAAGAGAAGAAAAGAAAAACGATCACAGTTGGATCCATGAAGAACAATAAAGCTTCTATATCCAAAAGGCATAAGAGGAAAGAACATGGGCATCCAAAAATGTCGATTATGACGATGCTGGTGATCAATACACAGACTAAATTCAATACAGGCATTCTATTTACGAGAGCGGGTGTTGGAGAAAAAGGAGGTTCCTCACTAGTTGGAGAGGAGGGCAGGGGCAGAGGGTGGCACACGCTTCAGCAACACGTGCACGATCTCGTCTGCGAGAAGGCTGCCATACACAAAGACGTTGTGGAGTGAAAGAGGTGGGCAGACGGAGGCAGACATCCTCTCTCTCTCTCTCTCTCTCTCTCTCTCTCTCTCTCTCTCTCCAATGAATTAGGGTCGATGCACAAGGACAAGGGACTCTTCGTGTGGAGAAGGAGAACCCGTTTTTTACAGATTCGGCGGGGCCACCAAAAGAGGGTGGAATATGAGGCGGATACCCATCTGATTCATTTAGTCTCTGTTTGGAAATAGCGAGGAGTCGTGGAAGTAGAACTAGTGGAATTCAAGAGAAATAGATTTGGGAGGAGTTCTCTTTAAAGTCCTGATTTCTTACCAAGGAACCCGTAACATGGTATTTGGGCGGACAGGCTTATAAATTAAGCCTAAGCTCAGTTAAACGGACCGGCTCAGCCCATATGTATATATATTTTCTTTAATATATATTGATAGTAATGATACAAAGCTCCGGGAGCACCTAACTCCTTTTTATAACCGTTAGAGATCAAAAGATCCAACGGTTACAATAACACTTAAAATGCATGTTGTTAAGCGGTCAAGCATGCTTCATAAATACCAGCTCTTTAATTGAAAAGGTAAGAGAGGGTTTCCAATACTAAAATCATTGACTTTCATGACATGCTCTTACATGTATCCATTAGAGATGCACACGATCCAGGTTTGAGCTGAGCTTGGGCTGGCTCGGCTAGGCTCGAGAGGAAGAAGTGGTTGTTCAAGCTTGGCTTGAGCCTATGTTTGGGCTCGGCTTGAGCTAACCACATTTATAAAAAAAATCTAGAGTTTCTTTTTTAAATTTGCGTCAAAGGATTTTAAAAAAAAAAAACATATGTGGTGGGCTTTGAACCAAGACACACCCACTGGGGTAACACCTTTTTTGGGGTTCAAGTATAGAAAAATTATGTACATGTATAAACTCTAATTTTTTTTATATAACTGTTTGAACTGAGCTTAATCAAGTTTATCGAGCCTAACCGAGCTGGACTACCTATTCAAGCTCAGCTTGTTTATATGTACCGAGCCTAAACCTTTGTTCAAACTCGACTCGTTTATTTTTTTAACGAGCTCCAGCCAAGCTTAAACGGGTCGAGACCAAGCGAAACCGAGCCCGAGCTAGCTCGGCTCGTTGTGCATCCCTAACATCCATCTCCATTTATTAAGTTTTTTTAGTTTTGCAATTTCTCTCCCTCTCAAGAACCAGTCAAAGGAGAAAACAAAACTAAAATGAAATAGTAAATTTTTGTTATTTAGTCAGTTAAATGAACAACTAATTATAAATTAGATTTTTACATGGTAGTAGGTCGGTAGGCAGCATTTCACATATGAAGAGCATTCACCATGCGACCCTTGGAGGGGTGTAATTGGACAGGTTTGGTTTGGACCTAAGTTGGACCAAACTCATGTTTGATTTGAGATGTAATTGGTACTAGGTTCGGACTTCTATGAAAGAAATAGTATCGATCCTATATGAATTACATGAACTAGTACCTTGGCAAAATTATATTTTTTAATCTTTTTTACATTGATTTTTTTTGGATTTTGTTCGGAATTTGAGTTGGGCCCAAGTTTGGTATGAAGTTTCACAAACAGAATGAATAACGGGCTGAACCATTTGAAAGAGGCTATTATGGGAAAATGTTCTGAAGAAATCACTCAAGATTTATACCTCTGATTAGCCAACCAAAATGATAATTGGATTACACATCCAACTAGTAAATGTTAATCAATAGTTCAGTTGGAAATTTCTGTGCAACAGAGTGTACTTATTCTCTTAGTAACTTTTTATTATTTTCAGAAAACCGAGAATTATTTTATTTTTTACCCTGTGGAGTTGGCATTCGAAAGGCTCCACGTATCATGGCTTTCCTAATTGCCCATAAGAAAAAAGGAAAAAAATGGAAATAAAAGGTTCTTGTTTTCATTGCAAATGCAACAATAAAAAGAAAGAAAAAAGTATGAATCATCTAACAACAAAAACTGTAACCAATACCAACAACAGCCAAAAGCGAGAGGCTGTGGAAATACCAAAAAAGTAAGAGATGGGCATAGATGCATGTGAGAGCATGTCATGCATCCATACTCATCACCCATTAAAAAAATATAACAAAGTAAATACTCTCTTTGGGAAAGTCTTACGTTTTTCGTTAGCGAGCTGGCATTTATGAAGCATGTGGAACCACTTAAATAAATAAGTGCATGCATTTTAAGTGTTATCATATCCGTTGGATCTTTTAAGATCCAACAGCTATAAAAAGGGAGAAGGTCGTTCGAGAGCACCATATCATTACTAGCCTATATATATATATATATATATATATATAAAGAGAGAGAGGTAAAATAGATGAATATAAGATTTATTGAAGTAAATGGGGTAAAAATTTTGAACTAATGCAAATACCTCTTCTTTTTAAGAGAAGTTCAAATGAGTATTTTGAAGAAATTGGAGTCGGTTGATTTTCATGCCAAAATCTCGCCTCTCTCCAACTCCTTCCAAACGTCAGCCAATTATCCATATTCAATGTCACATCATATAACTATCTTCGATTACATTGGAACTCTCTCAACAACAGGCTCCCAAACATAGCCATAAGGTTTTGGATTTGTCATTAATGCAATAACCAATGGCTACTAGTAGACACATGGTCCTTAAAAACACCGAACCAAAACTTACTTATCCGATGGTACTACCAACTAGGGTGGGTAAATTGGTGTGAGGAAGCATTTACTTCCAATTTTAAGGGCGACTAACCCACAAGATGTCTTTAAATTAGTTGTATGCAGCCCGCGACTTGTGAATGACACAAAGTTGACTAGATGCAAGTTTGAAGCCCATAAGTGGTGTCTATTGCTACAAGGTTGAAGCTGAGTGTACTTTTGGTGGGCAGGGGGACCTCAAGGGTTTTACCAAAGGAAGGTCAACCAATGTGTGGTCACAGATGGGGGGAGGGATTTTTCTCATGGATTATCCAAAATAAACAAATTGGTTGTATGCATCGGTTGGATTTGGTTTGATCCGCACCAGACCGAATCTATGTTTTGTTTAATTCAGTCAATCAGGATCGATCCAAATTGAACTAGATCTAGAAAAATTTGGGTTTAGATCCAAATGAGAACAAGATCTAGTTCGGATCAGTGTTGGATCCAAATTAGAATTGGATCTAGTTCATATCAGTGTTGGATCTAGATCAGAGCTAGATTTAGATCCAATTTGATAGATCAGTTCTAGATCTAGATCAGAACTAGGTTTGGATCAAGTTTGACAGTTCTAGATCTAGATCAAAACTAGGTTTGGATCAAGTTTGATAGTTCTAGATCCATATTAGAACTAGGTGTAGATCAAGTTTGACAATTCTGAATCTAGATCAGAGTTGGTTCCTGATCCAACTCATAGCTGGATGGATCAGTTTTGGATCTAGATCAAAACTAGGTCTGAATCCAGTCTGACAGTTCTAGATCCAGATCAGAACTGGATTTGGGTCTAGTTTGTGATTAGTTATGAATTTTGAGAATCCAATTGAATTTTTAAACCAAACCCAGATCAGTGGAGGCTAGGTTTAGTAAACTTAGTACTCTAAACTCAAACTGAACATGTTTTGACATAAGATGAGTCATGTCACTACAAGAAAAATGTGGATTAGCGACGAACATTTGCGACGGATTTTTTTCGTTGCAAATGTCTGACGGATTAGCGATAGAAAACTATCTGTCACTAACATTCAAAATATTTGCAAAATTAGCGATGGAAACATCTCCCTCATAATTCTGTTGCTAATGAGCGACGAGATTTTTCTGTCGCCAAACACTACAAGAAAAATGCTAATTAGCGAGGGCATTATTTTGTCGCTAATTAGCGACGGATTTTTTCTCTCGCTAATCCGTCACTTATTAGGGACGAATTAGCGACGAAAAAATTCCCTCGCTAATTTTTTATTTAAACCGTCCCATCTAAGACCCGAAATTTTTTCTCTCTCCCCGTTTGAAATTTAAAACAATGATGACTTCGTGGCGGAGGAACGCGAGGAAGAAGAGGAGTCGGAGTTGCTCGTCGGCACTGGAGGAGCAGGTTGGCCCGACCTCTTTGGTCCAGTAAGTCATTTTCTTTTTCGAGCGTGGCTTTCTGTTCTTGGCCTAATGATTCTGTTGGGGGTTATAGTTTCAGGTCGACCGACAAGCGAGGGAACCAGGTTGGGAGGGCGTCAGAGAGCGCGCCGGTTCAGAGGTGCAACCACTGCATTGTGCAAAACACCCCACAGTGGCGAGTCGAAGGTCGAGAGGGCGTCGGAGAGCATGCATGAGAGTGCACCGGTTCGAAGGTTCACTCTCCTGCGTTGTGCAGAAGACCCCGCAATGGCGGGTTGGGATGGAAAAGCATGAAACCAGGTCAGGAGGGCGCCGGAGAGCGTGTCAAAGAGCGCACTGGAGTGCATGCCGGTTCTATGCAAAAGACCATGCAGTGATGGGGCAGGCCGCTCGGATGCAATGCATGTGTGGTGTGATACAAGTCTGGCCTATTGCTGCCGAAATACCACCCGGCAGGGAGAAAAAAAAAATTTATTTTTTTATTTTTTTTTTTAAATTTAGCGACGGATAATATCCGTCGCTAATTTAAAATAACGACATACTCACGATGAATATTATATGTCGCTAATTTAAAATAATGATGTACTCACGACGGATCATGTCCGTCGCTAATATGTCATAAATTAGCGACAGATAAGTTCTATCGTTAATTAGCGACCAGGATTATGCGACAGACTCTATCCATCATTAATTCGTCATCAATCCATCGCTAAACTGTTTAGCGACGGATATCATTCGTCGTTAATCCACGTTTTTCTTGTAGTGTGTCAAATTATAAGAGTTTAAATGACCAAATTACCCTTATGTGTACCTAATATTCAATTAAGTAAAATGGACTTAACTTTGAACTTCAAACTGAGAATTGAGTGAGGTTTGGTGTGTTGGACTCGTATTGTAGAGGGGAATCTCTTTGTCCTCCGGTTTTGTTCAAATTAGGGACACCAAAATTAAGGTCTGATTAATCAACTTGGGAGGAGTATTTTGGTAATTTTTTCAAAATATAAAAAAGTTATGTGTATTAATATAAACATGCTTGTGTGATGATCAGATCATATTGTTAGATTCTCTTAAGACTCAATTGCGACCAGAGTACAACATTCATATTCGAGGTAAGAGATATTATAAGTAATCTTAGTTGTTAACAAACTATATTATATTGCATGTTATTATTGATGTTGTATGCTAGCATGTTTAGAAATATTGTTCTTGAGTTTGAACATGATATGCATAAAATGACTATGCATGGGATTATTGCAATAGGATGTTTAATGCATACATTAGTCGTGATATGTCATGCATATTAGAAAGAGATTGTTTTTATGATAACATATTTATGTTATAATCTGCAAATAACATGCATTGTAATGAGATTATAATTAGAATTGAATATTTTTAATCTAGTCATATTATGTGAATTTTATATTGAGATTAGTGTGCATAACCCTTTAAATACCGAAAGTGGCAACCTATGAAAAGGGCTACCTGATTCATAACCAGAGTGCAACCACCGTGGAGAGTGGGTCTTAAATTTAGGTTTTAGGTATACTAGTGCACTCAAAACGTGATCGGCTACTTCAATTTTGCAATAAAGTACTTGCTAGTTTTTATTTTTTTATCATTGGACACTCATGTAATTGTTATTTTCTTATGTTATGAACGATGAACTTTGTGAAAGAAATTGAGTTATTAGAAAGAAAAAAATTAGTCATATTTTTTTTTGTATGAACTCTGTATAATTTTCTTTTAGAAAGTAATACCAATCGGACTTGGACGCACGAGGTCGTAGATCAAAATGTTACAATGGGTGAGATTAGCAATCTACATGATCCGCTCTCATCAAGGACTCTATGCCTTTCTAAATCAAAGAGTTAATGATGAACAAGGACACGAGAAGACGTGTGAGATATTATTCCTGTGGATTCAGGTTCATATAGAACCAAACCATGTAAGAGTTGTGTTTGTTTGTGTTATTGCTTGACATTGGGACTTCTCTGGATCCCATACTGAAGTATTTGATGTAGTATTTGTTACATACCTTTTTTATGAAACGAAAATAATGGAAAAACCCCGATCGTTGATGCTCGCTTTTGCTCAACGGATGCGTGCTCTTACTTGGAGAGGACGATGATCCACAGACCAAATGCCTACCGATTCACTAATATCACTGTCTTCTTTTTCTTTCTTCCACTGTGCACATTCAATCACTGTGCACAGCCAACGTGCACAACTCCTCTCTCTCACTCTGTTTCCCTCTTTTTTTTCTTTACGTTTTTTTTTTTTTTCAAATGAAAGAGAGACTCAGAAAATGGGGAGTGGTCGGTTTCCAAAACCGTCCCCTCCTTAAATGGTGGGCCGGGTTCGGATCTCGCCCATCATGGGCGGACCCGGTACCCAAACCCAACACATACTTTTAGGAAGCTCCTGCTCTCTTTTCTTTGTTTATTAATCATATTGAGCCTCAAGGGGTTTGCTCAGCCCAAACTTGGCCACTCCTTAAGGTAATGAGTGCACCATGGGTTTACACCGCTGGGACAACAACCGTAAAGTCTTTTCTCGTGGGAGGAGTTGATTAAAAAAACTGCTTTTTTGCATTTGTTGTATGGGTCACATATTTCTCATGGACATTTTCATTCCATTTCTTTTAGAAAATAGACCCTATTTCCTATGAAAGATGACCTCTTTCATAAAAAAAAAAGGCACCAAGAAAATGACTCCTAACTGTATGATTTTTTGGCATGTACAATAGGGATTCTACTATGCTTGAGCCAGGTTCGAGATGAAGCAGGTTCAGCTTGCATAACCTGAGCTCTGGACTCATGGCCTTATTGGACCCTTTTTTACTTAATTTGCCCCCAATGATTCAATGAAGTGGGTGGGCAGGGTACTTTTGAGCAAATAAGATCCACTCATCCTCTGTCATCCCAATCTTCGTACCCATCCTTGAGATTTCACTCATGTAAATAGTTTCAATCAAATCTGACTCCACAAATGTGATCAACATCATTCATTTAGTAAAGATCAACATTTAAACAGCAGAATTTGAGAGTCAAAGATCAATGGTCGACAAGATACAAAATTTTGTGATTTAAAAATTATATTTTTTTTGTTAAAAAAATACGATCCAATGATTGATTCTTATTAAATCGACCGAGATTCGATAAAAAAAAACTTTATCACAGGATTTAAGAGGGGTATGAAGATGGGGTATGACATAAGGGATGAGTGGAATTGAACTCATTTTTGAGACCCACCACCCATCAACCGTTGGCTGTAAGAAAGATTGCCATCCAATCCGTTCTTTCCCTTTATCCAACCAACCAACAAAATACTTTTTCAGCCATCACCTCCCGCCCCCAAAATCCCTCCAAGAATGGCGACGTTTGCCTTCTCTTCTTCCTTCACTCTCTTCTCCTCTCTGTCCTCTTCCACATTTCGCCATCGAACCCCATCATCCTCTCCTATGCGACCCTCGGCTTCCTGCGTTGCAGAATCGGCAGACACCAGCAGCAGCTGCCCTGCATTCCCCATCTCCAGACGTCTTGCCATCTTCTCTTCCGCCTTCTCCTCCCTTGCCCTCTCCGTTTCCAGCTTCTCGTCGGCGGCGATTCTCGAAGCGGATGATGATGAGGAGCTTTTGGAGAGAGTTAAGATGGACAGAAAAAAGCGGCTGGAGAGGCAGGGTGTCATCAATTCTTCCAAGAAGGAGACCGGTAAGTGTCTCTGATTCCAAATAAGCTACCCTTCTTCTGCCTTAGGTGTGAACTACGTACGGACGGACGGACAATTTGGGTGGAGTCTCCATCTTTCTAGCATAAAATTGAAGGACGATAGCCTAATTGCTGCAAGGTGTATAGAGAATGCCATACAAAGATCATATGCATCTTGCAAATAATCTTTATGAGCATAATAAAGGCTAAAAGTAGACTTTTCTCTATAGTAATAAGAAATTCAAAGGAAGAAATCAAACTGTTGGACAAAGAGTTTCAACCATTGGAACCAAGGCAAGGTGGCCTGTTAAATGCTTCCCTCTTCCCCTTTTCATTGTCTGTAATCTTCTCGTGAAAATAATATGCATATGCATATGTGCAGTGCTTTTTTTTGTTTTTTGGATAGTCAAGCTGGGGTTAGGCAGATCCCCTACCAGTACAAAAGAAATTACATATCTGATATTGAAGGACACCACTGAAATGGTTTATCTTTCCAAATTTGAGTTACCCCCAATTGCGCCCAGCTTAGCAAGATTATGCTATCTGATTGTTGTCTCTCCGGCGGCATGTGTAGTTTATATTGGCATTTAAATATGCTTTTCTGTTGCAAATTGTTATTTTCTTTCCATTCTTATTTCCGGCTGCCTGTTCGTCGGCTGTTTGTTAATAGTTCGAAAGATGATCCTACTATATTGCCAATAACCATTGCATTTAACTTAATATGTTGGATTATATCTAGTGGACTCCACGCAATTAAACTTTTAGACCCATTAATCCATTTTATAACGTCATACATTTGTTTTGGTATTGTTGCAGCTTACTTGCAGGAGCTTGTGTACAAGCTGAGCAAAGTTGGACAAGCCATTGACAACAATGATCTTTCTGCAGCAAGTGCTGTTCTTGGCCCCAACACTAATAGTGATTGGGTCAAAAATGTCAATCTGGCTTTCACCAAGGTGATGCATCCCTATTTTTGCAGCATTTTGTTGAAATGACATCAATACTTGGATGCATCTTTGTTGTTCCTAGATTCATTGAAGCAGTTGGGCTTCAACAGATGTTTTCCTTCCGATCAGAATCAAATTCAGTTTTCATGTAACCTTAGCATTCGTATGTTAATTTTCTGTGCCATCAGTTTAGCTCTAGTCCAGAGGAAAAGACCGAGGTGGATACCTTCAATGCTTCATTGGCATCTTTGATCTCATCAGGTAATCTTTTCAAACAAGCACAAAGGCTGCTATCTTATCGATTATCACTTGAGAATGAGGACTCAATGCACATTTTATTGCATTGACAAGTGCAGTGGCCAAACTTGACATCAACTCATCCAAGATAGCATTCGTGTCCTCGGCTACGGCTTTGGAGAAATGGACGTCCTTCACCGGATTGGCGGGACAACTCAAAGGCCTGTAACAAACAGCTTTGGAGAAATGGATCCCTTCAACCAATTGGTGGGAACTCAAGGGGAATAGCTGCCGAATCAGCACCAAGCATTTCATCACCAGTGAAATGTTGGTTTCGTTTTGTGCTGGGGGGTGAGGGTGTTGGTGGGTAAAGGATTTTGGTTGGTTGTATCAGACACATTACTCTTCTTTAAAAGAAGAAATCCATCCATCTCTCTATGTCATCAGGATCTAAAACATCTGCGTCTTGATCATCCAGGGGCTTTCAGTAACACAGTATGGTGGGACTAAATTATTTTGTGCTTCAAGACATTATCTAGATATTGGCTTGCCCACAGGGGCTCTGCCTTCCTGGCTATGAGCAGCCATAGTTTGACACCTGACCTGGGACAATTACGATTCAAAAGCCACGGAGAGCGTCCCTTGTTGCAAGGTTGAATCTGGGTGTATTCCCTGGTGGGCAGAAGGCACCTCAAAGGTTTTACCAACCAAAGGTCTGCCAATGTACGGTTGATGATGAGGGGGCTTTTGCAATTTATACAAAAGCCATCTTAATTCAGTTCTATTCGTGTTTGTCTCTACCATAATGATTGCTCCTACTCTATGTGCATGATATGATCATAACCAAAGATGCCACACAGATAATACATAGTGTTAAGCAGAGATTTGCCAAAATATTTGAGATGAAGAATCTGGGAATGTTGTACTAATTCTTGAGGGTGGTGTCAACTTGCTTATTCCAAGAGAGCATTTTTGTTATCCCAACATAAGCACGCTGTAGGTTTCGTGGTTAGAGCACACCCAGTTGATGACAATATGATTGTTGATACACCCATTGATATTAATACAAAGCTTCGACCTACTTATGGTAAGCCACTTAGCACATACATTATTTGTTATATTTGAAATAACATGCACTATGTTTTATCGTTCTCATCGTCATCACCACTTGAGTTAGAAACATATTGTAACTATTAAAATTTTAAGAGCACACCAAGCATATTAAGATATATTTCTATTTTGTGCATCGGATATATTTAGTTGATTTCATTTCTTTAACATATTTGAGATCTGCACAACTTGCATATTTTTTCGCAAAGAGTCAAACCTGCATTGTTCACTTGTAAAAATGGCCCCTCGATTGCACACCACTAGTCTGTCCCCAATTTATACGTCTGTGTCCTCTTCAACCACACCCTTGTATGACACAGACCTAAACAACTGCATGGACTGTAGTACAGTAGATGTAAAGGGGTGTAATAGGATTTGTGAGACTAACAACAAATGTCACGCACTCCAACTTGTTTAAACATGAGAATGAAATTTCGCATTCACAAAAGTTGGAACGCACTTGTGTTATCATCGCAAAAAATTTTCCCCTCCCTTGCGAGAGAGAAACGAATTCCGCGAGTCAAACTCGACCAAAGTTTTGAAAATTGTTTTGAAAATTTACTCGCCTCCGTTTTGAAAATTTTGCAGGAAAATTCCATGGAATGGGATCCGCCTGTCGGTACGAGGTTCAACCGTTCCTGACGCCTTTACCAGGGGTAATTGAACCAAGGACCAATTATGTGCTTTAACTTGACTCAAATATCTAAATTATGCTCTATTTTTCCTAGAATGCACAAAGAATCAGGCTTGTGCTATGAAATTTTTTAAAAAAATGCAAGTTTGAGAAACTATGATGTTTGCTTTGAAAAATTGAAATGCATTTGGAAAATGATTGGAAAAGTGCTTGAAATTGGAGTTTTTGGGAAAATCATTGAATTTCATTGGAAATCAGAAATTTGCATTGAAAAGTGATTTCTCAAGAAAACTTGAAAAACTGAGAAAATTGGTTTTGAGATTGGAAACTTGGAATTGCTTTTATGAGAAAATGGATTTGAGAATCTTGAGAAAATCTAAGAAATTTATTGGAAAATGACTTTTGAAATGGAAAATGAATTCTCAGGAAAACTGGAAAATATGAGAAAATCGATTTCTGAAAACTTGGGATTTTGAAATTTGAGAATTTGAAAACATAGTAAAATCTTGATTTGAACTTGGGAAATGCTTTGAAATGTCATTTGAAAACTTAGGATTTTGAGAAAATCAGATCCTGAGAAAGACTTGGAAATTCTTGAGAAAATTGAATTTTCTGAAATTGAAATTGGAAAATGAGTTTGAAAATAATGCAATTTGAATGATATGAATGAATGAATATGAATTTGAAAAGGGAATTTCATTGAGGAATTGGGAAATCCTTTTAAAACTTTGAAAAATGCAGTGCATTTTGAAGTTAGCCTAAGTGTGTAGGCTGAATGTGGCTAATACGAAGATCATAAATCTTGGTTTTCTTCGTATTCTGACTATGGCCATAAATACGAATCCCACCGAGTTTATAAACTCCATAAAAGCTTGTGCACGTGCCATTCGTGTAAACCATAGTGAATTTGAAACAAATATGCATGAATCATACATCACATATTAAAATTTGCATAAATTAAACTATATGCAATGCAACCCTATTCTAAGCAGAAATGTAACTCTTATTCCAAATTATTACATTTGATGTTACATTGAATTGAAATAAAATAAGAAAATAAAATCTTCTTCTTGAATATTCCTGCAAAACTAGAAAACAAGGTTAGCACAAAAATGTAGGTTTTTCTGAATTTATCCGAAAATATGGGAAATTATCGGATATTATTCAGATATAAACCCAAAATCATACCCCCTTTGATATAAACATGATGAATAATGAATAAATTTCGAAAATAAACTTGAAAATTCGAAATTGGGGTCAAAATGACCAAAATACCCCTGATGACCTTGAAATCAGGGTTTTCTGAAAGAATTTTTGTAAATTTTGGAAATTTGAAAATCAAATGAAATAAATCAAACATAATATGATGAAATATGATGATATGCATGAAATTTTGGGAGAATTAGAAATTGAAATTTCGAAATTTAGGTCAAAATGACCAAAATACCCCCAATAACAAGACTATGGCCTTGAAACCAGGGTTTTCTGAAATAAATTTTGCAAAATTGAAAAATATGAAATGCAAAGGAGATTAAAATTAACCCTAATATGATTCTACATGCTTATGTACATGATAAAAACCCTAAAATGGCGAAAATATCATAAAATATCGAATTTAACCTGATTTTCGCTTCTGAATTTAAAGATAAACTAACACATGGAGCAAATGAACTTGGAATTAAACCAAATTTGGCATGGACACCTAAAATAACCCTAAAAATAGAATAGAGCTCGAAAATCTAATTTTTTTTGTATTTTTAAATATGGAAATTCAAATAAAAACCCTAAATTTCATGATTTTTGCCTAAAATATTGATTCTAAAGGGGATTTAGGATATCAAACTTCCATAAAAATTTCCCAAATTTTATGAGATGACAGATGACAGTAAGGCAAGGATTTTTGCCTTTTACACTTTCTGGTTTTGACCTATGGTCGGAGCTGTACCACTCCGGCAAGTCGGATCGGAATCCGGCGACTCTAGTAAATGAAGGAAACAGACAGGTTTCGGTAGAAAATGTGGTAAAAATGGCAGAAAGATGGGAAAATTGCTGAAATTGTGGGAAAATGTTCCTTACAAATATAGTAAGATTTTATTTTTTGACACTATTGGGATTCGGGTTACGGTTTGGAAAAAGTCATACTGTTATCAGAGACCTAAATCTCTGGAATTTCTGGACATTGGAATCTGTTAGACAGAAAGAGAAAATCCGGGAAAAATAATGAAACAGATCCAAAAATTCCAAAATTTTGGGTAATGACAGGAAATCATGTTAGGAACAACTTTCATGTTGAACGTTTTTGCAGAAGAACTACAGATTTGGAGGAGTCGGTGCATTAAGATCTGTCTATATCCTGACAAAAGAAAATCGAGATTTTCCCAGGGGTCTGAGAAATCCGATTTTTTACAGAGGTCAAAACTGACTGGAAAAACCTCAAAATTTCCAGATCATTAGTAGATTCAATCATAAATCTACTGTGATTTTTGGAGGACGATTTGGATTTCCCATGAGGGTGGTGCCGGAGGTTCTTGTCTGCTAAAGCGCAAACTGGAAATTTAAAAAGACAGAAAACCCGATATAGAGTTTGATTTGTTTAATAGGGATGTAAAGCTCAAATGGATTTCAATTTTTTGCAGGATATCACAGACAGATAATTGTAACTATCACAAAAATTTTAGGATTTTTGAACGAAAAGTTTTATATGAAATCATAGCTAAAGTGGATATCTAAAATAAAACATGATGAACTATCAATTAAATTGAGCTAAATAACAAGAAACGGAGAAATGAGACTAAATGCAATACATAAAACATAAAATTTATCTAAAACATGGAATGAAACATGAAAAATTCAAGGAGACACAAATCATATTTATTTTTATGGCTATGAGAAGGGAGGATCTGGTCCATTGATTGGACGGATCATTTTCCCTCAATAGCAACAACATGAAACAAGGAAATCAAATGAAAATAATAATAATAAAAAAAACAAAAACAAAATGAATATCTTACCTTGGGTTAGTTTGGATCAATTGAAGGAAGATGACACCAACTGAAAAGGGATGCTTCCTTGTATATGCTGGACCAACTATTGGGCGTGAAGGTGGTTGAAGTTGGGTAGGGGTCCGGCTAGAGGAGCTCTTGGAAGAGGTGGCTGTTGCAAGATGAAGTTCGATGATGGCTGCTGTGGAGGTGGCTGGAACCGATTGCAGAGAAGGCTTCCAAAGTGCTGGGGGTGTTGAAGCTGTGGTGGAGATGTTGGAGCTGCTATGCTGCTGTGGAGGTGGTGAAGGTGGAGCAATGGAGGTTGATGTTGATAGCTCAAATCCGAAGGAGCTGCCAAGGAAGCACCGGCTGGGAAAGATGGGGGTGAAGGAGGAAGCTTGGTTGCTGTGGTGGCTGAAGCTAAGGTGCTGCTGGAGGTTGGAAGGCTGCTGTGGCTGTAGCAGCCAAGGAGAGAAGAAGATAGCTAAAGGGAGAGAGAGAGAGAGAGAGAGAGAGAGAGAGAGAGAGAGAGAGAGAGAGAGAGAGGGAGATGGGTTAGAAAGATGGGGGCAGCCGTATGGCTTTTTTCCTTCTTTTTTTTTTTGGGTTTCTTAACTTAGGGAAGATTATATCTTTCCCTAAGTTCTTAGCTTTAATTAGGGAAGGAAAGGAAAACAGCCTTTACGTGAATGGCTGGGCAAGAGGGAGGAAGGAAGGGAGAAAGGGAAGAAGGAAAGAAAGGGAAGAAAGAAGAAAAAGAAAAGGAAGAAAAAGAAAAAGAAAAGGAAAGAAAGAAAAGGAGGGAAAAAGGGAAAGGGAAAGAAAAACATGGGGAAAAAAAATGGAAAGTGGGGCTGGAGGTTTGGGTGACCACCTTGTGGGTCCCACCTCCTCTCTAAAAAAAATAAAAATAAAAAATAAATAAAAATCAATAAAAACAAAAATAAACAAATAAAAAGAAGCATCTTTTTTTTTTTAATAAAATAAAAATGCAAATGAATGGGCCATCTCAGAGCGGGTCCAAATTTCAATTTTGAAATTCATTTTGAAGATTAGAGGGGTAAAATAGTCTTTTTAGAAAAATTTTAGACGAAACGAGCTATTTTTGGCAGTTTTTTGAAACGAGCTCCGATTTTAAAGTTCAATACCTCGTTGCGAAACAAATCCAGTGTAGAATTCAAAAATTTGAGTTTGAAATAAATCCAGATTATTTCTCTTGAGAAAATATTTCCAAATTTAGACTCCCGGGGGTAAAAAATGTTAATTTTGGAAACCCGGGGTTTGAAATTGATTTCTGAAAGCTTTTAAAACTCGATCTGGATTGAAATTTATAAAACTGGAGTTCTGGACTTCGAAAATGAAATGAAATGTGATGAAATGTTATGAAATGCTGAGAAATGATATGAAATGATGAGAAATGACATAAAATGCTATGCGAAATGCTAACCCTGAATAAAGAATTTTGGATGTCAGACCCCGATTAACACTTGTACCAGTTTAAAAAGCATTAAAATTGATAAAATTTGTAAAATAGGTCAAGAAATGGTTTTCGGGACTCTACTGGGTCAGAGTGACACTGAAAATTGGGGTTCGAGCTGGATTGAACTGAGATGAGCTAGATTGAGCTGAGTTTTAGAGTTTCAGAACTCAAATGAACTCACCAGACACTAACTCAACTGACCTTTCCGACTGAATTTTCAAGAAAAGCTGTCATTTTTAGAGAAATGGTACGGAATGGTCACTGGAGTGAAGTGAATTACGAACTTGAGCTGACTTTGAGCTAAAAAAAAAGGTCAATAATACTGACATGAACTAAAATCGAAGCTCGAACACTAGCTCAATTGACTAAACTCGGCTCAATTTCAGCTAAAAGAGCTGAAATGGACTGAAATGGGCTCCTGGACACTTAGAAATGATTTCAAACTGAAACTGGAGCGCTTGAACTCTTGGTGAGCTGAAGTTAGACTCTGAGGAATATGACTGACTATGAATGACTGACTCGGAGACAATTGGCTTGGATTTGAGTGAGAAATGAGCTCATTTCTGAAGAAATGATCCCATTTTGGCAGGAATGGTCAGAAATGAAAATGGCTTTCTCACTATGATTTCAAATGAGCTTGAAATGACTGATATTCTGACTGTTCTGAACTGACCAATGAGCTTGGTTGACTCCGACTGACTGGGGTCCGGGATGACCTAGGGGTAAAATGGTAATTTTCCTAATGAAAATGGGTATAATGGTGATTTTCTGAAACTGACTCGGGGTTTGACTCCTACACTGACCTAACAGGGTTGGCACTGCCTGAGGAGGGTTGTTTGAGAATGTATGAAGAAAATTTGGGGTGTTTACAGATGCCCCTCTTTGCTACTAAGCCGGCTTGAAGACGGGCTTAGTGGCAAAGAAAAACACACCAAATTTGGGCTATAAAAATGCCCCAGTTAGAAGGATCTGACTGGATATGAAAATATTAGCCCTGATGAAAATGGTAGATATGAAATGAAGAATAAAGAAGAAAATTTTACTTCAAAAGAAGTGAGATTCAGGTTTTGCCCTTAACCTGGATGGGACAGGAAATACCTCGCATAGAAACGAAGCTCAGGTTTGACCCTTAACCTGACCGGGAAATGAAATACCTCATCAAAGGAGGCTCAGGTTTATACCCTTATCCTGATTGGGCAGAAAATGAAATACCTCATCAAAGGAGGCTCAGGTTTGTACCCTTATCCTAATTGGGTAGAAAAATGAAATACCTCATCAAAGGAGGCTCAGGTTTGTACCCTTATCCTGATTGGGCAGAAAAATAAAATACCTCATCAAAGGAGGCTCAGGTTTGTACCCTTATCCTAATTGGGCAGAAAAATGAAATACCTCATCAAAGGAGGCTCAGGTTTGTTCCCTTATCCTGATTGGGCAGAAAAATAAAATACCTCATCAAAGGAGGCTCAGGTTTGTACCCTTATCCTGATTGGGCAGAAAAATGAAATACCTCATCAAAGGAGGCTCAGGTTTGTTCCCTTATCCTGATTGGGCAGAAAATGAAATACCTCATCAAAGGAGGCTCAGGTTTGTACCCTTATCCTGATTGGGCAGAAAAATGAAATACCTCATCAAAGGAGGCTCAGGTTTGTACCCTTATCCTGATTGGGCAGAAAAATGAAATACCTCATCAAAGGAGGCTCAGGTTTGTTCCTTTATTCTGATTGGGCAGAAAATGAAATACCTCATCAAAGGAGGCTCAGGTTTGTACCCTTATCCTGATTGGGCAGAAAATGAAATACCTCATCAAAGGAGGCTCAGGTTTGTACCCTTATCCTGATTGGGCAGAAAAATGAAATACCTCATCAAAGGAGGCTCAGGTTTGTTCCCTTATCCTGATTGGGCAGAAAATGAAATACCTCATCAAAGGAGGCTCAGGTTTGTACCCTTATCCTGATTGGGCAGAAATGAATAGAATCCTCGAAGGAAGAAACCATGATGGAACCTTCGGATTTCCGCACAATGAATCCGATAGGGGTTTTGCAAAAGGATGAAATTGGGGTCCCTAAAGCTTGAAAAGGGGTTTGATTTTGGGCGCCTCATTGCTGAGACTAAATAACTTTTGAAATTGGTGACCTTTTGCTGGAATTGGTGGCTTAACCTCAAGCCGAAATTGGACTGTCTATGGTAGGACAGTGGGGACACAGGGAAGTGTGCGAATCTGAGAGCCCATGCGCTCAGATTATACCAACAGAAGGGAAAGAATCTTGAAAACTCCCATTATCAAGTCCTTAAAAGGGATAACAACTTATGTCAGGATGCGCCAAAAATGAACCTCAAGCTCTCGCTTCACGCCAGGATAGCTAGAAAATATTGTCAAAATGTTGAAAATTATTGTTGATTCGAAATAATTGAAAGTGATGCACTGTCACGGGCCTATTTCCTTCAATGGGCCAGCGCGGCGCGACGGTCCTTCCTTACCGCCGCAAGCCTACTCGTCAGCTCGCTTGCCGGTCGCGGAAGCTTATGATCAGAGTGCAAGAGAGCAAGAGAGAATAGAGGGAGAGAAGTTGCAATCACAAGAAGCAATCACAACGAGGGTGAACAAAAGAAAGCTCAACGCATTTGATTCATTCACAATTTTGCCCGCAGGCTATTACAGTTCAAGTATACGGGCTGCCCCTTCGGGGTATTAATTCACCTGAACCGGGCAGCTTACATCAGACTCAACAAAAGCAAAACAGACTCTAAGCGCAACTGTACACTGTAAGTCGCAAGGGAACATGCTCCCCCCTTCAAATCATGCGCCGTCCTCGGCGCCATCTGTTTCGTGGTAAGCCCTGACTTCAGCCGGGTAGCGGCTGTTCATTCGAAATGCAGGCTCCCACGTTGGTTCCGCTGTTTCCTCCCACTGCACCAAGTATTTCTTCGCTTGCCCCAAGTAGTTGACCTTGTGGCGAAGGATCTGACTGAGGTGCTTCTCGGCCCGTTGTGCTGCCGGGGCCCTCTGCATGATGGGAGCGCGTTGCGGCACATTGCGTTCCGGGTATCCATCATCTGGATGGAACTGCTTGAGGTTGCACACGTGAAACACGGGGTGCACCTTGAAGTCTGGGGGCAACTCCAGCTTATAGGCTAGCTTGCCCACCTTCTTTGTGATGGTGAAGGGTCCCTCATACTTTCTGAGTAGTCCGCGGTGCCGCCCGCGGAAGATGCCTGTGCGACCAGGATATAACTTCACCAACACTTGGTCTCCAACTTGGAACCCTGCGGGCCGACGGTGTTTGTCCGCCCACTTCTTCATTCTCTTTGCCGCTTTGTGTAGGAATGCCTTCGCCAACTCATTCTGCTCGTGCCAGTCGCGAACAAACTGATAGGCAAAGGATGGCCTTCCCTTTTCCTGTGCGGCAAGCGTGTGCGGGGTCAGTGGCTGCTGCCCCGTGGCTATCTCGAACGGGCTGTGGCCTGAAGACTCGCTCTTCTGCAGATTATAGCAAAACTGTGCCACATCAAGGAGCTTCACCCAATTTTTCTGATTGGCACTAACAAAGTGCCTGAGATACTGCTCCAGGATCCCGTTGATACGCTCTGTCTGCCCATCAGTCTGCGGATGAAAGCTAGTTGAGAACAGCAACTCAGAGCCAAGTAGCCGAAATACTTCACGCCAGAACTTGCCCGTGAAGCGAGCATCACGATCACTCACAATGCTCTTTGGTATGCCCCAGTGCTTCACCACATGCTTTACGAACAACTCTGCAGTCTTCTCTGCAGGGCACTCCTTAGAAGCTGAAATGAAGGTGGCATACTTTGAGAAACGATCCACCACGACCAAAATAGAACTGAGGCCCTCTACCTTTGGCAGACTAACAATAAAGTCCATGGAGATGCTATCCCAAGGACGTTCTGGAATTGGTAGAGGCTCAAGGAGACCGGCAGCCTTCTGGTTTGTCCCCTTATCTTGCTGGCAGATGAGGCATGTCCGCACATACCCCTCAACATCGTCTCTCATCTGCGGCCAATAGTAGCCGCGCTCAAGGAGTGCTAAGGTCCGCTCCTGACCAGGATGGCCGGCCCATAGTGTATCATGGCACTCCTTGAGTAGCTCTCGGCGGAGGCTTCCCCACCGTGGTACAAAGATGCGCCCCCCTTTTGTTACGAGTAGGCCGTCTTGTAGCCAAAATCGCCGAGTCTTCCCTGCCTGCGCCAGAGAAACAAGGTGTTGTGCGGTCGGATCTTGCTGCGTACCCTCGCGGATGCGGCTCAACAATGCACCCTCCAAATGCACTTCAGAAGACTCCGCACGCACAGCTGCCAGTTCAGCCCTACGGCTCAGGGCATCCGCCACAACATTGGTCTTCCCAACCTTGTACTCCAAGGCAAAGTCGAACTCAGCCAAAAACATCTGCCATCGAGCTTGCTTGGGCGTCAGCTTCTTTTGCGTCTGAAAATAGCTCGTGGCCACATTGTCCGTCTTGACGACGAACTCGGCACCCAAAAGGTAGTGCCGCCAGGTCCTGAGGCAATACACAATGGCGGTCATCTCACGTTCGTGCACTGTGTACCGCCTCTCTGCATCCTTTAGCTTACGACTCTCATATGCGATCGGATGCCCGTCTTGCATAATAACTCCGCCAATGGCAAAGTCTGAGGCATCAGTGTGGACTTCGAAGGGTCTCGAATGATCAGGCAGTCGCAGCACTGGCTCTCTCACTAAGGCTTTCTTCAAGCCCTCGAAGGCATCTTGGCACGCTCCTGTCCAGAGCCATACCCGATTTTTCTTCAACAAATCTGTGAGGGGCGCAGCAATGAGGGAATAACCTTCGATGAAACGCCGATAATAATTTGCCAAGCCGAGGAATGACCGCAATTCTGGCACTTTGCTTGGCGGAACCCATTCCTGGATGGCCCTTATCTTCTGCCCATCCATACGCAGCACACCACGCCCCACAACGTGGCCAAGGAAGCTGATCTCCTCCTGCCCGAAGAGACACTTCTCTCGTTTAACACAGAGGTCATTCTCCTTCAGCACCTGAAACACTATTCGCAAGTGCCCGACATGTTCCTCCATGTTACTGCTGTAGATCACGATATCATCCAGATAGACTACCACAAACTTGTCTAAGTAAGGGTAGAAAATCTGGTTCATTAAAGTCGTGAATGTGGCTGGAGCATTTGTCAACCCGAATGGCATTACTAGAAATTCGTAAGCACCATAGCGGGTGACACAAGTTGTTTTCGGCTCATCACCTTCGGCAATCCTCACCTGCCAGTAACCCGATCGCAGATCTAGCTTGGAAAAGATACGGGCACTGCCTAGCTGATCGAACAAGTCTGCTATCAATGGCAATGGGTACTTGTTCTTCACCGTGACCTTGTTCAAGGCCCGGTAATCCACACATAACCGTTTAGAGCCATCATGTTTCATCTGAAAAAGGACCGGGGCACCAAATGGGGCTTTTGATGGACGAACAATGCCTGCGTCCAACATCTCGTCTAGCTGCCTGCGCAGCTCCTTCAACTCTGCTGGCCCCATACGGTATGGAACCATTGCGGGAGGCTTTGCTCCCGGGGTCAACTCAATCTTGTGGTCGACCTCGCGTCTTGGCGGAAGACGCTTTGGCAATTCCGGAGGCATCACCCCCCGAAACTCCTCCAATAGAGGGGCTAGGGTCGGCGGCACTGCTGCTTCTACCTTCCCTTCATCTGCACGCACTGCAACTAGGAATGTCTGCTCCCCATGCTTGACACCCTTCTTCAGTTGCATTGCTGATAACACTGAAGACTTGCCTTTCTGCGTAAGGCACTGCACTGTGTGGGACAGGTCCGATCCCATGATCGTCAACGTGTTAAACTTTGGCAGCATCATCACATTCTGGCTTCGCAGAAACTCCATACCCAGAATCACCTTGAAATCGTCCAGGGGCACCACAGAGAAGTTGGCTTTGCCGACCCAACTCCCCACTTGAGTAGCCACATCTCTTGCTTCACCAAGAATGGGCTTGGCCTCAGAGTTTACTGTTTTGATAGTCCTCTGCTTTGGCCCAGTTTTCAAGCCCAACCGCTCTGCCTCTTCCCGCGAGACAAAGTTGTGTGTGGCCCCGGAGTCTACCATTGCCGAAGTAGACTTTTCATTCATGATGACTTCTACGTACATAAGTTCCTTACTGACCTGCATGTTCTTAGCTGCGCAACTTCTAGCTGCGTTAATCGATCGCATGGCGCCCATCCTCGGTTGCATGGTCTCAGCGTCACTGCCTTCAGTATCGCTGCATTCTTCCTGTGCAGCATTGGCTTGCCCGTCGTCCTTTACAAGGCGCTTTGGGCATTGCCGGGCGATATGTCTATCACCACAGAACCAACATGTCACAACCGCACCCTTGTTGCTGTTGTTATGCTTCGTGTAGTTCTGTTTCTTTTCGGGTTGATGGCGTGTCGACGCCTCACCTTTATCGTTGCGCTGCTCATCCTTCTTGCCTCCGTGGTCAGGCTTCTTCCCAACTTTGGTTGATGGGGTGAAAGGTTTGCGCTGAGTATCAACTAAGCGCTCCGCCGCCACATATGCATCCTCCAAAATACGGGGGTTGCTCCTTTCCACTTCGGACTGTGCCCATGGTTGAAGTCCCACAATAAACCAGTTGAGCATGTCGTCTTCTGGCATGTTAGGTATCTCCAGCATAAGCTTCTGGAACGTTCGGACATAGTCTTGCAACGAACCAGTATGTTTGAGTTCACGAACCATCCGGTAAGCCTGTCTCTGCGCATTTCTTGGCATGAAGTAGTTGCGCAACTCTACTTTGAAGTCGTCAAAGGTGTCTATCACACATTGACCCCTCTCCATGTCATTGCGCTTCCGCCTCCACCAAGCGATAGCATCACCATCAAGTAAGGCCGCTGCAGCCTTGATCCTCAGATCTTCAAGGGTCACATTTTGGATATCCAAGTAGTCTTCTACTTGGAACAAGAAGTTCTCAATGGCCTTGCTGTCGCGAGAACCATTGAATTTTGCGGGTCTAGGTACATCAATCCTTGACGATCTCTCACCATTTCCGCCATTCAGGGTCACCGTCCGCTGTAACGTACGGTTTCTCAACTCAAGATCGGCCACTGTAGTCGTCAACGAAGTGACCTGCCCCATTAGTAAGTTCACCTGCTCTTGCAGGCTCGCCACCACATCATTCAATCCATTGAATGAATCACATGCACGTGAAATCGCTTCATCATGCGAAGTCACATCTTCCACCAGCTTATTAACAGTTGCAGCCAACTCTTCTTGGCCCTGAGGTGAACCCATCTCCTCAGCTTCGGCAACTGCCTTGCCTCTGGTGTTGCGCAAGTGTTGATAAGGCGCCACGATGTCTTGCTCACAAATCGCAGCCTGTCGGCGTGTCTGTCGACACCGACTCCGGAGTCCCTTCCCCAGCACGAGAACGGGCTCTGGTACCACTTGTCACGGGCCTATTTCCTTCAATGGGCCAGCGCGGCGCGACGGTCCTTCCTTACCGTCGCAAGCCTACTCGTCAGCTCGCTTGCCGGTCGCGGAAGCTTATGATCAGAGTGCAAGAGAGCAAGAGAGAATAGAGGGAGAGAAGTTGCAATCACAAGAAGCAATCACAACGAGGGTGAACAAAAGAAAGCTCAACGCATTTGATTCATTCACAATTTTGCCCGCAGGCTATTACAGTTCAAGTATACGGGCTGCCCCTTCGGGGTATTAATTCACCTGAACCGGGCAGCTTACATCAGACTCAACAAAAGCAAAACAGACTCTAAGCGCAACTGTACACTGTAAGTCGCAAGGGAACATGCACATTGCTTTGAAAATATTCCCTCTTTTCTACCTGAAGTATTATCTCTGATTGGGCTTAACTTCGTAAAATCAAGATTCGAATTCAAATTGCTTGCAATTGACTTTCTTTCAAGGAAGCTATCAATTTCCCTGATATGAGCAGAAAAGAGAGTATTCTTGATATTGTGAAAGCAATTTGTGAAAGAATATTGATAATAGAATTTCACAAAATTTAAAGAGGATTCTTTGGCAAATTTGGCGGTCTGATATCCTGGGATTCTTTCCTCATGATTATCTTTCTGTCCACTTTTTTTCTTTTTTTGGCAGAATTGAAGCTCTCTTGGATTTTTTTTGGGGATTCTATTACATCATCCTTCATTTTGGAGATGTCCTGACTTTTCTCTCTCTTTTTTTTTTTAGAAGGGTACGTCACAAACTCCTTCATCTTGGAGATGTTCCGATCCTTCTTTTTCTCTTAGGGATTATATCGACAGTTATTGGTTCATTGGTTGGAAATCTCTTGATGATAGCGGAAATTAAATATCCTTTAGGGTTTGTCGGGAGGCCCATCGCAATCGCCTTCATCTTGACGGTGCTCTGAACTTTCCCTGGAAGGATCCGTCACAAACTCCGTCATCTTGGAGATGATTTGAATCTTCTTTGGCCCCGGGGGTCTACTCGCCTAATTCGCCTTCATCTTGACGACAGTTGAGAGATCCCTTTTGCAGATATTTAATTGCAGCTTTAGGTGATTGAGGAGATATAAGGATTGAATGGATTTTTCTGTATCACCCAGGATATTTCGACTACTTTATTTTCCAAGAATGATCTTTAAAAATGTGCCATTGACTGCGATCAATACCGATCACTTATGGCTTTGCAACAATATTGAATTTCCTTTGCTGGCCATATCGGGGATTTATTCTTCATCCTTTTGGTTGGCCAATAGAAAGAATTTGAATTTTGAATCCTTCTTCGCGAAAGCTTTGTCCTTTCGAAAGTAATACTGAAGGTATTCTGAAGTAATGTTTTTGTACAATAAAAATTTTGAAATCAACAAATATTTAATGACAAATTGGCAAAATGTTCTTGAAATCCTTGGTGAGAGCGAGCATCTGAAGTACAACGCAACGCACCCATGACAAAAATTTTCTTCTCCTTTCCCCAAAGGAGAAGATTCAGAAATTGGAAATAGGAATTACTCCTCTATTCCCTGAAGAGGAGGTGTTTGCAAACGAACTTTCGAAGAGAAATTAAGCTTTCGTCAAAACTTCCTAACATTAGGCTTCTCTTATGGAAAGGGGGCCGGTAATGATGAGGTCGGTGAATTGGTCATGAAGGAACGAGTCCATCACACTCTCCCTGAGAAGAGGGTCCTTCATGATGAAATGGCCTAGTTTGAAATTGCGGTCATAAGGAAAGCAAGCTTCCGTCGAAGCTCTTCCTGAATTAAGGGTTCCTTGTATGGAATTGGAAATTTGTTTTGCAAATGGTTCACATAGACACGAGTCCCTTCAAACTCTCCCTGAAAAGGGGCTAGGTGAACAAAGGATAGCATGCGAAAAGAACGAGCTCCCTCGAACTCTCCCTATAAAAAGGGTCTCTCGCAAGAGAAATTTATTGGAATTGGTATTGGATGACCAAAAGGGTCAAATTTTGGAAATTGGAATTTTGAAATTTGATATTTGAAATTGGAAATTGGAAATTGGAAATTGGAAATTGGAAATTGGAAATTGGAAATTGGAAATTGGAAATTGGAAATTGGAAATTGGAAATTGGAAATTGGAAATTGGAAATTGGAAATTGGAAATTGGAAATTGGAAATTGGAAATTGATTGGCTAAAAAGGTCAAAATTGTGAATTGGTTTACTGAGAATGACATGGGTTCTATAGGGATTCCTCCTAAGAACGACATTGGTTCTATTGAGAACGGCATTGGTTTCGCAGGGGTTCGACCTGGGTTCAATAGGGATTTAGCCTAAGAACGACATTAATTCAATTGAGAACGACATTGGTTCACTAGGAACGACATGGGTTCGATAGGGATTCAGCCTAAGAACGACATTGGTTCAATTGAGAACGACATTGGTTCACTAGGAACGACATGGGTTCGATAGGTATTCAGCCTACGAACAACATTGGTTCAATTGAGAACGACATTGGTTCACTAGGAACGACATGGGTTCGATAGGTATTCAGCCTACGAACGACATTGGTTCAATTAAGAACGGCATTGGTTCACTAGGAACGACATGGGTTCGATAGGTATTCAGCCTACGAACGTCATTGGTTCAATTAAGAACGACATTGGTTCACTAGGAACGACATGGGTTCGATAGGTATTCAGCCTACGAACGTCATTGGTTCAATTAAGAACGAGAACTATTATATAGACTTGGATTGCTTCTATGAACGGTTTCAGGATTATCCCCTTATCCTGAACGGGGATAGAAATTGGATGACTTGGCGGTCGAAATTGAGAATTTTGGTAATTTGAAAATTGGAAATTGGATGACCCGGAGGTCGAAATTAAAGAATTATGGAAAATGATTCAGGTTTATCCCTTAACCTGAAGGGGAAGTTCAGGTTTATCCCTTAACCTGAAGGGGAAGTTGAATATGATGCATATGTATGCGAATGAATGCATGCAAATGCAAATGAATGCAAATGTATGCAAATGAATGCAAAATGATGTCAATGGATGCACATGCATGCAAAATGAGAGATTTGTTTGATCCTGCCTGCATACATGATGTTTTGAAAACGATTTTCAAAATAATGCCCCAGTGTAACTGGGAAAGAAGAATTTGACCATTGTTGAAGAAAGTATATTGAGGAATTACAAAGGATGGAATAGAGGATTTAAGTATAGAAATTTTTCAAATGTTGAGCATTGATGGAGTCTGATAATTCCACACCATCGGCATTGATGAGCAGATATGAATTGTGAGGTAATGCTTCCTCGACAATATAGGTCCCTTCCCAATTCGATGACCATTTGCCACCCGGGCGGTGCTTGAGATAGGTCGTTGATCTGATCACTAGATCATTGACTCAGAATTTCCTTTGAATGACAAATTTTGCATATTGCCTGGCTATCCTCTGACGATATGATTGAGCATGCTCTACTGCTCTGAGTCTTCTTTCATTGAGCAAATCAAGTTGTACCAGTCGCTGCTGCTAATACTGATCAAGCGGTAACTCCAGCAGTGATGCGAAATTCAAGGTAGGTTTCTGAACATGTAGAGGCAGCACTACTTCAGTTCCGTAGACAAGTTCTGACGAAGTAGCATTAGTTGGATTTCGAATGATGATTCTGTATGCTCACAATGCATCATGGATCTTCTCATGCCAGTCACGAACTGTTTTTAAAGTTTGCTCCAAGATTCTAATAAGAATCTTACTGGTGGCCTCTGCTTGACCATTCCCTTGAGGATAATAAAGAGCGAAGAAATTATGATGGATTCTGATTTTTTTGAGCAGAATGTCCTCATTCTCTCATTCTTGAAATAACTGTCATTGTCTGACACGATATTGTGCGGTATGCCGAAACGACATAGGATATTCCTATGGATGAATGAGACCACATGTCGACCTTCTACTGTGCGTAGAGTGACTGCTTCTACCCATTTAGTAAAAGATTCTGTTGCAGCAAGAAAATATTTATGGCCATTTGAAGCAGAAGGAGTAATGGGGCCAACAACATCAAAAGCCCACATAGAAAATGGCCATGGTGAGACGACAGATTGCAAATATGTCGCTGGCGCATGAATGGAAGGTGCATGCATCTGGCATTGAACGCACTTCTTCACAAAACGATAACAATCTTGTTGCATAGTTCTCCAGTAATATCCTGCTCGGATGATTTGTTTGACAAGAGTTTGGTAGCCGACGTGACCATCGCAAATGCCTTCGTGTACCTCCCGCATGACTTCTTTGGCTTCATCTTCATCTAGGCATCTGACATATTTAGAATTGAATCCACGATGATAGAGGACATCGACAATAATAAAATATCGGGCAGACACATGCCAAATCGCTCGTTACTCTTACCAGTGATATTCTAAGAGAAGGAGACAGATGTCTTCTTTTTTATGGGAGCCTTTCTGAAATAGTCCTTAGCTTGCTCAGACATCATCCTAATCATCATTTTCTTGAACATCTGATATGTAGTAGGATCAATGCCATCCCTATCATTCAAACTCTGTCTTCTGGCAAATCTTGGAGAATCCATTTCTTCTTGCCTGCTTCTAAAATCACTGATGCCCTGATACAGTGGTGTCTTCTTGCTTGATCTGATCTGAACCACTTGGGAATACTGATGCTCTTTGTAGAATGGATGATTAAATTTCGATGATGAAGATTCAAGATAGAAATGAATATAGTAAAAATATTTGATGAGAATTTGATAGATAATTGAAAGAACATCCCATTACTAGGGATTGGGTCGCCGCTGGAGTCACGACAATTATGTTGTCATTCTTTACAAGGAGAACGAACAACTACAAATATGCCTTGTCACCTAGGCGAGGTTATCAAACCATGATAGAATGAAAATTGAAGGATTTTTTTTTCTTTATTGAAGGAAAAATATGATTGCATCAATAGTGGACTTGAGAAAGAGGGAGTATATAGACAGTCTGTCACCACTCTTAACGATCAACAGAGACACGAGGACCAAGGAAAAGAGTGAGAATGATGAAAGAATCCCAGCCATATATGGCAGAATGGTATGCTCCGGACCACTGTGCTGATGTAAGGTCGAACTCTGGCACGACTCCAGATAGCAGCCGCATCTCTATGTGCTTCTGTCTCTGAGAAAACTGTCAAACACACCGCTCCGGATGATAGTAAGCACAGAAGAATGGACCAAGCAACTTGAATCTCTTGTCATATGCATAGGTGTATCTGGGAGGCGATAATTCTTGATCAAAATAGTCCCACACCACTTCTTCTTCCTGCAGATAGTCGATCAGGAATCGGTACCACGCAACTGGAAGGAGCTCCTTACCGTTGTATCTGAATGAACTAGCTCTGGTTGGTACATGCTGAAGGAACCAAGATTGAAGAGCATAAGTACATCCCTCGACTAAGATGGACTCTCCAAGTGTGAAGCGGGTCAGTCCTCTGTATAGAAAAGCAAGCGCGGCCATGGCTATCGAGAGACGGCTGGTCTGTCGACTTCCTCATCTTCTCAAAAGCTGAACTATTCTGACATCCACTTAATTCTGTCCATCTGGAAAGAAAGCAAGTCCCACAGTACATAGAACCATCGCATGTTGAATTCTCTCTTGAGCTGTTCTGGACAGCGAGTTGACTTCTGTAAATTTTCCATGCTGTCGGTAGATCTCGATCAGGCTCACGTACTCATTCTCGTTTTCTTCAATCAGTGGCAAAGACTTGCCCCCTGTCATGCGAGCTACGACATCTTTGGGGTCCAGACCCTTGACATTGATCAGAAATTGCTGCTCTAATGGATCTCCAGGCTGATCGACTGGCTCGGGCAGTCCCATAATCTCTGAAAATTCATCCATCAGTATTGTCATCTCGCCCCACGGGAACCAGAACGTGCAAGTGCGCGGATTCCACCGCTCCGCCAGTGCATGAATCAGATTGTCGTTGACTGTCAACTTTCCCACTGCAGATGCCAATTCCAACCCACAATCGCTCAAGTGGTCCGGAAACATACGAGAGAAATTTTTGAACCAGACATAATACCACCGGGGGAAGAAGGGTCCGGTGCTAAGAGATCGATGCTCAGGAAGACTTTGTCGCACCTCATAGGAGATGTGACCCTTAGGAAAAACAGAATCGAGCTGACTGGATGCCATTGGACTGAAAGACAAGAAGACTGGAATTAGACTTTGGAAAAATATAAGAAATTTGAAAATTGCAGGCAGGATAAAATGAAAGCTGGAAATTCGAAGTCCAGAGGAACGAAAGAATGGAAAATTTCCTAGAGTTTTGAAGGAAAAGGTGGATAATTTAGAAAAATCGTCCAGGGTTTTTGAGAAAAAGGAGATATTTCATAAAAGATGAAAAATGAGGTATTTTAGAAAATTGTTTGGTATTTTGGAAAACTTGGGAAAAATATGAGAAAATAAGGCGAAAATGAATATCATATATACAATTACAAACAATTATGCACATACAGCAATCCCTAGGAAGCCAACTCTAAATGCATTGATTTTGAAAGAGCTTTAGGACCCTAATCCTGACTCTAGGCTTAGATCAACTGTGTCCAATCATGCTATGCCGATATACTCGAGCCGAGGCTCGATGTACGTGGCATAAAACTCATCTCCGGGTCTAGGCTTGTGTTTTCCCAACATCCTTGAGCGCCTGCCGATATACGTTGGACTATGGCCCTTGGTACGTGGGAGGGGGGCGTTAGCCCAAATAAGTGGCCTAGTTGTGAGGCTCTGTCCCGAACTATGGTTCTGGAAGAGAGCCCAACAACGTGAAGACCGGGTAGACATAGGTGGGGTGGTTTTTGAAATATGATCACATGCAGGCAAACAGAGGGCTCTAAGTCCTAAAGAGATAGAATTTTGAAAACTTTTGAAGAAGCAAACATTGTTTTCATACAAGTCCTAGATTGAGGAGTGTTGTATTTCAGACCTAAGTCTATGTGAGCATGCATAATTCTCCTCAATATGGTCCTACCAAACCATGCCTAGTCTACATGCAATCCATGTCAGCTGGGTTCAAGTCTAGGCTCCTAGGTTCACATGATATCAGAAATTAAAGCTGACATTTCATAGAACATAATTTTGACAATTGGGCTAAGTTAAAGCACATAATTGATCAGGCGAGGACAGGTCCCATCACGGTCGCCAAACCTGTTATCATCGCAAAAAATTTTCCCCTCCCTTGCGAGAGAGAAACGAATTCCGCGAGTCAAACTCGACCAAAGTTTTGAAAATTGTTTTGAAAATTTACTCGCCTCCGTTTTGAAAATTTTGCGGGAAAATTCCATGGAATGGGATCCGCCTGTCGGTACGAGGTTCAACCGTTCCTGACGCCTTTACCAGGGGTAATTGAACCAAGGACCAATTATGTGCTTTAACTTGACTCAAATATCTAAATTATGCTCTATTTTTCCTAGAATGCACAAAGAATCAGGCTTGTGCTATGAAATTTTTTAAAAAAATGCAAGTTTGAGAAACTATGATGTTTGCTTTGAAAAATTGAAATGCATTTGGAAAATGATTGGAAAAGTGCTTGAAATTGGAGTTTTTGGGAAAATCATTGAATTTCATTGGAAATCAGAAATTTGCATTGAAAAGTGATTTCTCAAGAAAACTTGAAAAACTGAGAAAATTGGTTTTGAGATTGGAAACTTGGAATTGCTTTTATGAGAAAATGGATTTGAGAATCTTGAGAAAATCTAAGAAATTTATTGGAAAATGACTTTTGAAATGGAAAATGAATTCTCAGGAAAACTGGAAAATATGAGAAAATCGATTTCTGAAAACTTGGGATTTTGAAATTTGAGAATTTGAAAACATAGGAAAATCTTGATTTGAACTTGGGAAATGCTTTGAAATGTCATTTGAAAACTTAGGATTTTGAGAAAATCAGATCCTGAGAAAGACTTGGAAATTCTTGAGAAAATTGAATTTTCTGAAATTGAAATTGGAAAATGAGTTTGAAAATAATGCAATTTGAATGATATGAATGAATGAATATGAATTTGAAAAGGGAATTTCATTGAGGAATTGGGAAATCCTTTTAAAACTTTGAAAAATGCAGTGCATTTTGAAGTTAGCCTAAGTGTGTAGGCTGAATGTGGCTAATACGAAGATCATAAATCTTGGTTTTCTTCGTATTCTGACTATGGCCATAAATACGAATCCCACCGAGTTTATAAACTCCATAAAAGCTTGTGCACGTGCCATTCATGTAAACCATAGTGAATTTGAAACAAATATGCATGAATCATACATCACATATTAAAATTTGCATAAATTAAACTATATGCAATGCAACCCTATTCTAAGCAGAAATGTAACTCTTATTCCAAATTATTACATTTGATGTTACATTGAATTGAAATAAAATAAGAAAATAAAATCTTCTTCTTGAATATTCCTGCAAAACTAGAAAACAAGGTTAGCACAAAAATGTAGGTTTTTCTGAATTTATCCGAAAATATGGGAAATTATCGGATATTATTCAGATATAAACCCAAAATCATACCCCCTTTGATATAAACATGATGAATAATGAATAAATTTCGAAAATAAACTTGAAAATTCGAAATTGGGGTCAAAATGACCAAAATACCCCTGATGACCTTGAAATCAGGGTTTTCTGAAAGAATTTTTGTAAATTTTGGAAATTTGAAAATCAAATGAAA
Organism: Nuphar pumila; assembly: GCF_984573655.1. Classification (NCBI taxonomy): domain Eukaryota; kingdom Viridiplantae; phylum Streptophyta; class Magnoliopsida; order Nymphaeales; family Nymphaeaceae; genus Nuphar; species Nuphar pumila. The sequence continues at coordinate 46,645,348 of NC_143263.1, read as the reverse complement.
TAAATCAAACATAATATGATGAAATATGATGATATGCATGAAATTTTGGGAGAATTAGAAATTGAAATTTCGAAATTTAGGTCAAAATGACCAAAATACCCCCAATAACAAGACTATGGCCTTGAAACCAGGGTTTTCTGAAATAAATTTTGCAAAATTGAAAAATATGAAATGCAAAGGAGATTAAAATTAACCCTAATATGATTCTACATGCTTATGTACATGATAAAAACCCTAAAATGGCGAAAATATCATAAAATATCGAATTTAACCTGATTTTCGCTTCTGAATTTAAAGATAAACTAACACATGGAGCAAATGAACTTGGAATTAAACCAAATTTGGCATGGACACCTAAAATAACCCTAAAAATAGAATGGAGCTCGAAAATTTAATTTTTTTTGTATTTTTAAATATGGAAATTCAAATAAAAACCCTAAATTTCATGATTTTTGCCTAAAATATTGATTCTAAAGGGGATTTAGGATATCAAACTTCCATAAAAATTTCCCAAATTTTATGGGATGACAGATGACAGTAAGGCAAGGATTTTTGCCTTTTACACTTTCTGGTTTTGACCTATGGTCGGAGCTGTACCACTCCGGCAAGTCGGATCGGAATCCGGCGACTCTAGTAAATGAAGGAAACAGACAGGTTTCGGTAGAAAATGTGGTAAAAATGGCATACAGATGGGAAAATGGCTGAAATTGTGGGAAAATGTCCCTGACAAATATAGTAAGATTTTATCTTTTGACATTATTGGGATTCGGGTTACGGTTTGGAAAAGGTCACACTGTTATCAGAGACCTAAATCTCTGGAATTTCTGGACATTGGAATCTGTTAGACAGAAAGAGAAAATCCGGGAAAAATAATGAAACAGATCCAAAAATTCCCAAATTTTGGGTAATGACAGGAAATCATGTTAGGAACAACTTTCATGTTGAACGTTTTTGCAGAAGGACTACAGATTTGGAGGAGTCGGTGCATTAAGATCTGTCTATATCCTGACAAAAGAAAATCGAGATTTTCCCAGGGGTCTGAGAAATCCGATTTTTTACAGAAGTCAAAACTGACTGGAAAAATCTCAAAATTTCCAGATCATTAGTAGATTCAATCATGAATCTACTGTGATTTTTGGAGGACGATTTGGATTTCCCATGAGGGTGGTGCCGGAGGTTCTTGTCTGCTAAAGCGCAAACTGGAAATTTAAAAAGACAGAAAACCCGATATAGGGTTTGATTTGTTTAATAGGGATGTAAAGCTCAAATGGATTTCAATTTTTTGCAGGATATCACAGACAGATAATTGTAACTATCACAAAAATTTTAGGATTTTTGAACGAAAAGTTTTATATGAAATCATAGCTAAAGTGGATATCTAAAATAAAACATGATGAACTATCAATTAAATTGAGCTAAATAACAAGAAACGGAGAAATGAGACTAAATGCAATACATAAAACATAAAATTTATCTAAAACATGGAATGAAACATGAAAAATTCAAGGAGACACAAATCATATTTATTTTTATGGCTATGAGAAGGGAGGATCTGGTCCATTGATTGGACGGATCATTTTCCCTCAATAGCAACAACATGAAACAAGGAAATCAAATGAAAATAATAATAATAAAAAAAACAAAAACAAAATGAATATCTTACCTTGGGTTAGTTTGGATCAATTGAAGGAAGATGACACCAACTGAAAAGGGATGCTTCCTTGTATATGCTGGACCAGCTATTGGGCGTGAAGGTGGTTGAAGTTGGGTAGGGGTCCGGCTAGAGGAGCTCTTGGAAGAGGTGGCTGTTGCAAGATGAAGTTCGATGATGGCTGCTGTGGAGGTGGCTGGAACCGATTGCAGAGAAGGCTTCCAAAGTGCTGGGGGTGTTGAAGCTGTGGTGGAGATGTTGGAGCTGCTATGCTGCTGTGGAGGTGGTGAAGGTGGAGCAATGGAGGTTGATGTTGATAGCTCAAATCCGAAGGAGCTGCCAAGGAAGCACCGGCTGGGAAAGATGGGGGTGAAGAAGGAAGCTTGGTTGCTGTGGTGGCTGAAGCTAAGGTGCTGCTGGAGGTTGGAAGGCTGCTGTGGCTGTAGCAGCCAAGGAGAGAAGAAGATAGCTAAAGGGAGAGAGAGAGAGAGAGAGAGAGAGGGAGATGGGTTAGAAAGATGGGGGCAGCCGTATGGTTTTTTTCCTTCTTTTTTTTTTTGGTTTTCTTAACTTAGGGAAGATTATATCTTTCCCTAAGTTCTTAGCTTTAATTAGGGAAGGAAAGGAAAACAGCCTTTACGTGAATGGCTGGGCAAGAGGGAGGAAGGAAGGGAGAAAGGGAAGAAGGAAAGAAAGGGAAGAAAGAAGAAAAAGAAAAGGAAGAAAAAGAAAAAGAAAAGGAAAGAAAGAAAAGGAGGGAAAAAGGAAAAGGGAAAGGGAAAGGGAAAGAAAAACATGGGGAAAAAAAATGGAAAGTGGGGCTGGAGGTTTGGGTGACCACCTTGTGGGTCCCACCTCCTCTCTAAAAAAAATAAAAATAAAAAATAAATAAAAATCAATAAAAACAAAAATAAACAAATAAAAAGAAGCATCTTTTTTTTTTTAATAAAATAAAAATGCAAATGAATGGGCCATCTCAGAGCGGGTCCAAATTTCAATTTTGAAATTCATTTTGAAGATTAGAGGGGTAAAATAGTCTTTTTAGAAAAATTTTAGACGAAACGAGCTATTTTTGGCAGTTTTTTGAAACGAGCTCCGATTTTAAAGTTCAATACCTCGTTGCGAAACAAATCCAGTGTAGAATTCAAAAATTTGAGTTTGAAATAAATCCAGATTATTTCTCTTGAGAAAATATTTCCAAATTTAGACTCCCGGGGGTAAAAAATGTTAATTTTGGAAACCCGGGGTTTGAAATTGATTTCTGAAAGCTTTTAAAACTCGATCTGGATTGAAATTTATAAAACTGGAGTTCTGGACTTCGAAAATGAAATGAAATGTGATGAAATGTTATGAAATGCTGAGAAATGATATGAAATGATGAGAAATGACATAAAATGCTATGCGAAATGCTAACCCTGAATAAAGAATTTTGGATGTCAGACCCCGATTAACACTTGTACCAGTTTAAAAAGCATTAAAATTGATAAAATTTGTAAAATAGGTCAAGAAATGGTTTTCGGGACTCTACTGGGTCAGAGTGACACTGAAAATTGGGGTTCGAGCTGGATTGAACTGAGATGAGCTAGATTGAGCTGGGTTTTAGAGTTTCAGAACTCAAATGAACTCACCAGACACTAACTCAACTGACCTTTCCGACTGAATTTTCAAGAAAAGCTGTCATTTTTAGAGAAATGGTACGGAATGGTCACTGGAGTGAAGTGAATTACGAACTTGAGCTGACTTTGAGCTAAAAAAAAAGGTCAATAATACTGACATGAACTAAAATCGAAGCTCGAACACTAGCTCAATTGACTAAACTCGGCTCAATTTCAGCTAAAAGAGCTGAAATGGACTGAAATGGGCTCCTGGACACTTAGAAATGATTTCGAACTGAAACTGGAGCGCTTGAACTCTTGGTGAGCTGAAGTTAGACTCTGAGGAATATGACTGACTATGAATGACTGACTCAGAGACAATTGGCTTGGATTTGAGTGAGAAATGAGCTCATTTCTGAAGAAATGATCCCATTTTGGCAGGAATGGTCAGAAATGAAAATGGCTTTCTCACTATGATTTCAAATGAGCTTGAAATGACTGATATTCTGACTGTTCTGAACTGACCAATGAGCTTGGTTGACTCCGACTGACTGGGGTCCGGGATGACCTAGGGGTAAAATGGTAATTTTCCTAATGAAAATGGGTATAATGGTGATTTTCTGAAACTGACTCGGGGTTTGACTCCTACACTGACCTAACAGGGTTGGCACTGCCTGAGGAGGGTTGTTTGAGAATGTATGAAGAAAATTTGGGGTGTTTACAACTTGACACACTGAGGTACAGTACAAAACACAACAAACTGAATAGAAAGGTTGTCATGATGTCTGGCTTGTTTCGATGTTCCCCAGCAAGAAAGTGGTAGAGCAGCTCATCCAAATCTCTACCAACCACCAAGGAAATTTCTAAATCATTATGCCCCCATTAAAACCATTTCGAACTTTTTGGATATGGGTTGGCTTTCGGTTTAGTCCATGTGTTCATCCATTCATGATATGGTGGATTTAGATTGGCCCATATCTGAAACCATGTATGCCTTACGTATAATATTGTGAGCTGGTAGTAGGGCTGGAAAACGATACGAGTCACTCGTAGTTTGGCTTGTGTTCGGTTGTAAGAACTAATTCAAACTCGCGAAATTGGGCTCGGCTCATATAGATCGTTAACTAGTTAGTTATAAATATATTCTACATGTATTTTATACCATAGGTTGCACGTGGTTGAAGTGTTTGACTTGCAAGCAATAGGCTTAGAGTTCAAATCATGTGGCTTGCCACTTTGAAGTAACACAGTTGTTTTGTAAAGATTTCACATTATATGCTGTGTCGCTGGATGGTGGGCATGCAGTGGCCTGCTTGACAGCCACTGTTACTGACTACCCCATGGTCCGACCCGATCTGGAGATGCCCTCCAAGATCTGCTCCAGGTGGTTTCAGAAAACCACCCAGCCTAGATTCCCTTCTAGGCTGCGAGAGACCATCCAGGATGGGACTGTGGTGGTCGACCCACCTAGAATGGGATGCCCCCTTATACTTTTACCTTTTTGCCATTTTTGTAATCTATAAATAAGAATGTATAGCTTAAGTAAATGAAGCTTATTAAGAGATTTTACTAAGCTTCGTTCTTGGTTTTGGTTCTTGATTTTACGAGGGAACACATTTCTTCATCGCCTCTTCTTCCGACCTGAAAGAAACACTTTTTCTCCCTCTTGTCACTGATCCCCTCCATCACACGTCTCTTGTGCAGCAATTCAGGAGAGGTGATTCTCTCTCCTCCATTGTTGCTCACCTCACGGCCAACTTGCTAGAATCTGCAGGACCAACCTCCCGTAAGCTCAGGTCTTGACATTGGTATCAGAGCGGCTATCTTAGAGCCACGCAGACCAGCCGATCTTGCATTGGATGATGCCGCAAGGGTCCAAGCCCTTAGTGGTTTCCATTCAGGTTTGAATTAATGTTTTTTCTGGTTTTTTGGGTTGTATTTAATTTAGTAGTGTTCTATTTGATCTTGGTGTAACGTTAGATTAGACCCAACGTTGATCTAACCCGAATATAGATGATTTGGCTTGACTCACGACCTCCAGGTCATTTCTTGTTTGAGTAAAGAACTGAACGACAGTCCTCGATGACTTTGTACATGTGTGGCTGAATTGTTCCCAACTTGCACCAAGCTCGAATATATATTTTGGTGCAGCCAATGCACTTTTAGGAGGGTCTGGCCAACCCAAGTGTTCTACATTTGTTCTGTGACATTTCTACCTTGTGTGAAGGAGCCCCATGCCTACTCAGCCGTGTGTGCACTCAGCGCTATCAGTGTTGTTTACTGCATCTCTATTCTCGTGGTATAATTGGTAGTAGCCAAGCCACCTAGGGTTAGTCCCAATGATCAGTTCAACCCCATTAGTTTCGTGTCATCCCAGTGAGGGCCTAAGCCCTTCTTGAATCTGTATTCGTACACCATTTTTTTCAGACCCATTTGTAATCCTAGACACTCGAGACATGATGCAGGCACAAGAAATGATGATGGAGTTGCATACAGAGCTTCAGGCTCGCTACAACCAAGTGGATGTATGGATCACTTAATGCAAAACCTTGATAAGGTTCACAAGAAAGTGAGTGCACTCAACGAAAAATTGGACGAATGATTCTAGTGTGTCCTCACTATTTTGGAAACTATCCAAATTCGAAGGAGGAATGAACGCTCCCGATATGACTTGGGGAATCTAGTTCAGGCAACAAGGGCTCGGGTTCCATCAACGAGCTCTACCAGGCTCGCCAACCTCGGTTGGAGTTCCCAAAATTTACTAGAGCAGACCCCATGAGCTAAGCAGTACTTCATGATCGCAAAGACCCATGATAAGGACTGAGTTGCCTTTGCCTCGATCCACATGGAGGAGAAGGCCATCCAATGGTACCACTAGTTGTGAACGCCTTCTTGGGAGGCCTTTTTGAGGGCTCTGATGATTTGGTTCAATTCGTCTGCTTATGCCAATCACCATGTCATGTTGTTCAAGATCTGCCAATAGGGCAACATTATCGATTACTAGGCAAAATTTGAGAGGTCAAGCAACCTCGTCACCGGATGGCCTCAAGAATCATTGATTAAAACATTTATTGTGGGTCGCAAGTCAAACCTGCAAATTGAGGTTCGGGCCAAGAGACCTATCTTCCTGGTGTAGTGTTTCAAATTGGCACACGTGGCTAATGAGAAACTCTTTTGGATGAGCTCGCGTTGGATCTGCACTGGCAGAATGTCCAGTCAGAGACTCACGTTCTCAGTGAACATGTAACAATTGCTTTTTTTGTACCCTTTTCACGATAAAATAAATAAGAAATTTCTTTCAAGTTAAATTTTTATATGCGTTCTTATTTAATATAATTTTTTTGAAAACCATGTTCGGTTACAAGGAATAAAAGATGGTTAAGAGAAAAAAACATAATTTTAAACACCTATTTTATAACTATTAAATACATGGCCGCATTCATATCAAAAAAATTGAGAGAGACAATTTTTATTTCGTTAAAATCAGAGTTGAAATAGATTCAGAACACGCTCGGTAAAATTTTAGGGGTAAAATGGTAATTTTGGAAAGTTCAGGGTCATTTTCGATCTAAGGATTATATTGGTCCAGTTCAGTGTTGACTGAACTAGGTCATATATGTCATTACTTTTGACTTTAGGATATATTAGTAAATCCTTAGTTCGGTTAGGATTTAACTAAATAAAGGTAACTAAGTACCCTAACCGAAATTAAACTAGTTTGGATCTGGATTGTGTCACATGGGACCCAACCCAGACTCAAAACCCATAGTACATGAGCCATAACACGTATTTCTTTATTTTACCATGTGTTGACTTATGTTAGCCATTTGGTGAATGAGGTTCACCAAATGTTGCATAACTTGCAACATTTGACACCACACATGACCTCTCTTTCTACTATAAAAAACGCTAAACTCTCCTTATGTATGAAGTCTCTTTCTCTCCCTCTCTAGTTCTCTCTCTCACTTAAACTATCTCACTCTCTCTTATTGTTCCCCTTAGCCACTAATTGTCGCCACCTCTAGTGGCTGCCATTTTCACCAACCAGCATATCTAACTGGCTGTCATTATCCTTTCTGCCTCCTTGCATAGCCATCTCAGTACACAAACTTGAGTTTTAGCATGCCGCATGCAATCATTCTCATTTATGCTCATTCAAGGTAGATTTTTTATACAGAATGTTTATAAAATTGCACGTTATTTCATAAATTATGTTTTAAATGTATATTTTTGTAGGTATACTGAGTTTTGTCTTGCTCAAAGGATCGACTCATGCCATGCAATGAGTCGATTCCCTGCTTACCACAAAGGTCGACCCTTGTCTATAGCAGTTGACCCTTGTTCCTCATTATGCTTGGTCTAACAGGGTCGACCTCAGCTTTGTAGAGGGTTGACCCCTACACCTTACACTTTGAAGGGTTGACTATTGCTGAGAAAGTCGACCTTAGTCTTTGTTAGCTTTTGCAGGTGTCAACTCTTGATTTGCAGGTGTCGACCCCTAGTCTACAGGTGTCGACTTTTAAGTTGTTATAACAGCCCTTGAGACTCTAGTTGTGGGTTTATGATGGTTTGAGCCAGGTAAAGGTTTTTTAACTTGCAACAAGGAATTTGAGGCATTCGCTAAGCTTCAACCTTAGGATCATCGACGAACCTACCTTGCAGATCTCAAGGTAGGGATTTTCATACGCCATTTGCATGTGATTACACGTTGTTAAAATATGTAATTACGTTCAGAGTTTCAGTTTCAACATCATTTTGGAGGTGGATACATGAATTGTATGGTTTTGGCTGTGGAGACCCATGAGGGTTGACCCTTTTCACTAAGGGCTGACTCTTCCCAAATTTTGTTTTGACCCTTATGATGGTTTGAGTCGACTCTTCTTAAGAAGAATTGCCCCTTCTTTTTGTTGAGTCAACTCTTTTGACTAAGAGTCCTCTCTTCTTCATGTTAAGTTGACTATTCTGACTAAGAGTCAACCCTTCTTCATGTTGAGTTGACTCTTCTGACTAAGAATCAACCATTTTTCATGCTGAGTCGACTCTTCTGACTATGAGTCGATCCTTGATTTATTGAGTTGACTTTTTTCTAGAGAGTCAACCCTTGTGCTTTGGGAATCAACCCTTCTGCACCAGAGTCAACACCAAAACTTGGTAAGTCGACTCATGAGTTGGGAGAGTTGACTCCTAATTTGGAATTGCATCTCCTTTAACTCTGGCCACAGGTTTGTGATGTTTTGAGCCTAGATAAATGACAATTTTAATAGTACGTGTAGAACACAAAGATATTTATGAGATTGGACATGCATAATGTATAATTCAAATTACGTATGCTCCAGATTTAGTTGTCGCGTATTATGAGATACACTTGTTCACGTATGTATGCATGAAACTTCATACTTCAGGGTTCAATTTATGAATATATGGATGTTTGTGTGATGTGACATATGACTATGATTTGATGATATGCGTATATCTTAATATGCCACATGATGTGATACATGATATATGATGTGACATATGTTTTAATATTGTGTGGTTCCTTGAAATTTGGTATATATTTATTCCAGGCTTTCATAAGTTCGACCCCATTTTATGGGGAACAGGTTTATCAGAGTTGTGCAGCAGAGTGGATGCAAGATGCTGCGGTGCTGTCAATAAGCCAATCATTTTCTTTTATCGAGCACTGAATTTTCGATATTGTTTAAATTCAGTATAATCATTGTTGAGTAGAATATAACCCGCTTGAGGTTTCAAACCCGATTTTGAATACACTTTCGGTAATGATTTTAAATACAAAAGATTTTTTTTTAATTTTCACATATTTTCCAAGGGCTGAAAATCTCAGGGCAGTAGAGAACTTGTCTTCCAACAGGACTGCATCTCACCCCCTTCATGAGTCTATTCCCCTATGATCTGTTGATCGTGTCATGAAACACTAATTGCAGTAAGGACAAACTATGGAACCATGCACCAAGGTTCAGGTGAAGCGGCTCTCCGCGAGCACATAGACGAGTGCTGCAAGAAAGGGCTCTGTTATTATTGTGATGAGGTTTGGACAAGGGACCATAAGTGTAAGATCCTAAATATATACCTTTGTGATAGTGAGGTCGAAGATGGTGGACCCAGTGATGTCGAGTTATTAGACTCGGGTGATGACGTTCTGAAGGAGGTTCCAGAGATTTCTTACCATGCACTAGCTAGTGTGGAGGCACCGCGAATCATGAGAGTGCCAGGTAGAATCAAACAATTGTCTATCTTTGTGTTGATAGACACTAGTTCCACACACAACTTTATGCGTATAGACTGCCAAAAGGGCCAAGTATGTGATTACACCTCAACATCCCTTTGAGGTGGTGGTCAGAAATAACAGCAAGCTCAGATGCACCGCCTTTTGCCTTGGGGTCCAATTGGACATTCAAAGGATGATCCTGACCACAGACATGTACGTGTTGCCGATCAAGGGTGCATACATGGTACAAGGGATGTATTGGATCCAATCCTTTGGTTCAGTCTAGTGGAACTTCAAGGATATGACCATAGATTTTGAGTACAGTGGATATCAGGTAGAGATCCCAACTCCTCCTCAGTCACCTTCCTCTATGGTTGAGTCTAAGCAGCTCACCAAGGTGGCTCGAGAGGCCGTATCTCAAATGTTCCTAATGATGGCAGTAGAGGGGGTACCCACAACCCAAGATGAGACTTAAACTGATCTGGAGGCCTTGCTCTATGAATTTAACACAATGTTTGGCGAATCTAAAGGCCTTCTGCCCTCTCGGTCTGATGACCATGTGATTCTTATCGAGGTCAAGGCCAAGCCAGATTGAGCGGTTGGTGAAGGAAATGCTTGCATATGAGATCATACAGGCCAGCAAGAATTTGTATTCTTCTCTAATTTTGTTGGTGAAGAAGAAAAATGAATCTTATCGATTCTACATCGATTACCAGGCCTTTAATCAAATTATGATTAAGGACAAGCATTTGATTCTGGTGATTGACGAGCTGCTGGATGAACTTCATGGGACACTTTTTTTTGAAGTTGGATCTTAGACATGGCTACCACTAGATCTACATGACCTTGGATAATGTCCCAAAGACTATATTTTAGATGCATGACGACCATTATGATTTTTTGGTGATGTTTTTCGGCCTCATCAACGTGCCAACAACATTTTAGGGTCTCATGAATAACGTCTTTCGACCCTACCTTTGATTGTTTATATTGGTCTTCTTTGATGACATCTTGATCTACCGTCCTTCATGGGAAGACCATATGCGACATCTATAGATTGCCCTAGAGACCTTTGTTGAGCATCAATTATATACTAAGCGGACCAAGTGCAACTTCAGACTGGCTTGTGTCCACTACTTGGGGCATGTCATCTCATGGCAGGGTGTGGAGATGGACCTCGATAAAGTTGAGGCAATGCAGAGCTGGCTCATGCCCCAAACTCTCAAGGGGCTACAAGAATTTCTCACAGTTATTGAGTACTACCATAAATTTGATTAGGGGTATGCTCAGATCGTCCACCCCCTGACCACCCTACTAAAGAAGTGTGCCTTCGGTTGGAGCCCATAGGCTACCACAGTCTTCGAGTCCCTAAAGGAGGTCATGACTCGAGTGCTTGTGTTGGCCCTAATAGATTTCAAGATGACCTTTGTGGTTGAGATTTGATGCATTCGAGCTAGATATAGGGGTTGTTTTCATGCATGATGAATACATCTTAGCTATTTCATCAAGGTTATCGCAGCTGGAAAGCGAGACCTATCCATATACGCAAAGGAGTTCATGGCCATCATCCTAGCCATACACAAATATGGTCATACTTGATTGGCCAATATTTTGTTGTGAGGATAAATCATAGGAGTCTCAAGTACATGCTTAAACAACGAGTGAGCACTCCCATCTAGCAAAAGTGGATCTCGAACCTTATCAAGTATAAATTTGAGATTTAGTACCGCAAGAGCACCAGTAACCATGTGGCAGATGCCCTCTCGCGGTAGGGACACAAGGATGAGTTGGCGTGCTTCAGTATGATTGTAGTCATGTTCCTGTTCTTGAACAATCTTCAATGGGAGTATATGGTGCACGACTTCTTCTCTTCAGTCAGAACACAAATTGAGGGAGGCGAGGCTCTTGGGTTTGAAATCTAGGAGAATTTGGTGAGGCATCATGGGCAGATAGTAGTTCTTCCCAGATCTGGTCTTACGACCCTCCTCATAGACCAGTACCACACAACCCCAACAAGGGGACATGATGGAGTCCATCGGACTTATTGAAGACTGAGCAAGGAGTTTGTGTGAAAGGGGATGAAGTAGCATGTTCATTAAGTAGTGGGGCATTGTAACGTGTGACAGAGGGTCAAGTATGAGGCAACCTCCCCTACAGGGTTGCTGCAGCCCCAACCTGTGTTGAACCGTGTATGGGAGGACATTTCGATGGACTTCCCTCCATGCAAGAATAGTCCATTTTCATGAAAGTAGTGGATCGTTTGTCCAAGTACAATCACTTCCTAACCATGCTTCACCCATACATTGCCAAGCTGTTTGTGTGGGAGGTGTTATGTCTGTATGGGATACCCTGTACCATCATCAATGACATGGACTTGGTGTTCATTAACACCTTCTGGGTGGAGTTCTTTTGATTGCAAGGAAAAAAGTTAGTTATGAGTATCGCCTAATGTTCTCAAATGGATGGACAGACCGAGGTATTGAATCGATGCTTAGAAGACTAATTCTTAGCCTTTATGGGTAATCAACCTAAGGCATGTGTGAGGCTCCTCCCGTGGAACAAGTGTTCCTATAACATGACCTACCACTTCGCCATATATATGGCCTTGTTCTAGGTCATGTATAGACAATCACCTCCAACAATAGTTGAATATGTGGGTGGGGTTGCACGGGCTGACACAATAGAAACATTCTTATTGAAGAGAGACCACTTCTTGCAATTACTACAATGGAACATGGTTGTATCCCAAGAGAGGATGAAGCTGGCGTACAACCAGAAGCATCACCCTTGACAGTTTCAAGTGGGTGACCTTGTGTTCCTCAAATTGTTGCACCACAGGCAAGTCATGATTCGATGAGTACATCAACACAATCTGACACCCCATTTCTATGGGCCTTTTCTCACATTAAAGAAGGTTAAATAAGTGGCTTATCACTTTGACCTTTCCGTCGAAGCCTAGGTACACCTTGTGTTTCATATTTCATGCCTTAAGCCCTATAAAAGAGAGCCATCAGATGGACGCTTGACCCTGTCCGATTTGGAAGATACCTTGTCACAGCCCTTTAGGGTACTTGGGAAAAGAATACATAGAAAAGATGGTTGCTTGGTCACTGAGGTGTTAGTTTAGTGGACCAAAAGTGGTGTTGACGAGACGACCTGGAAAGAGGAGGATCAGCTAGCAACATAGTACCCGAAATTATTGCCTTGAATTCAAGGTGGCCTGGAAAGAGAAGGACCAACTAGCAACATAGTACCTGAAATTCTTGCCTTGAAGACAAGGCGAGTTTGAGAGGGGTGAATTGTTACACACCACCCCAAGGTCTGACCCGATTCAGGGACACCCTCTAGGATCTGATCCAGGTGGTTCCAGAAAATTGCCTAGCCTAGAGTCCCTTTTAGGCTGAGAGAGAGAGACCATCCAGGATGAGATTGTGGTGGTCGACCAGCCTAGAGTCCCACCTAAGCTGAAATGCCCCCTTATACTTCTACCTTTTTGCCCTTTTGTAATATATAAATATGAGCGTATAGCTTAAGTTTTTTTTAGTGAAACTTATTCAAATATTTGTTTAAGCTTCGTTCTTGGTTTTGGTTCTTGATTATCTAAGGAAACACATATCTTCATCGCCTCATCTTCCACGTCCATCACCGACCCAAAGCGAATATTTTTTCTCCCTCCATTGCTGTCAACCCCATCCACCACACGTCCCTTGTGCAACCATCTAGGAGAGACGACTCTCTCTCTCCTCCCATATTGCTCGCTTTGTGTGTTGCGTGCCATTCTCTGAAGTGGCGCCTCAGGCCCAGCTTGCCAGAATCTATAGGACCAACCTCCCATGAGCTCAAGTCCTAATGGCCATCATCTTGGCATTTCTTGAGATGAGTGTGGTGCCCATCTTGAGGAATGTTTAGATACATGGTTATCAGTAGCAGCGCTACATGCATTTTCGTTGCAGAAAAATGATCGCTTTTGTAAATAAGCCAGCTTGAATTCTGCTTATCTACGGCCCCACTTGCCGCAAAGAACAAGCCAAGCTTGAAATACCCGCTGTTCAGTTTGTTTAGCTCGTTTACCCTACCTAGTTTTTTTTTATCAACAAGCTTGAAATACATCAATGAAGAATACAATTATAGAGAATCAGTTAAAGGGTACCAGTCCGAAGGTTTATCCTTCCAAACCCTATCACAATCAAGAATTCCCATATTAACTCGATTGTTAGGAATGTAATTGTGCTCCCTAAGGATCCAAACACATCTGAATCTAGATCTTTAAAAAAACTATATATCAAATCTTCTATCATCACTCCCTAGCTTATGCCACATCTCAAAACCTTAATCAAGACACTAACAATATCTCTCCAAGAGAATTCTATTATCAATTTATTCATTTCATTGGCGGGTATATCCAAGCAAGCTTTTCCACCATTTCCATTCACGGTCTTCTTTATGAAATTGCCTCACTATAAATCAGATCTTCATTGTTTCAAACTGTAAATCCAACTCTCCATTTCTTGTCCACTATACTGCATACGAAGGATATTTTAAAAAAGATTTTCAGAGTTTTTGAGAAAACTGATCTGAAGAAGTGAAGTCATTGGAAACATACACCTGGGTTTTGAAAATATAGGAGAAATTTTGAAAAAATACCCAGGGTTTGAGAAAAAATATTTTGAAAAAGGTAAGAAAATATAAGAAGTACGCAAGCACCACAGAATCAGAGTTGTACAAACAAAGATGCGCAAACAACACTCCTTAAAACCAGTGTACCGACGACTAGAACAAGAGTATAATCTCAATGCTACTTATGGGCTAAACAAACACACAAAAGTGAATAAATATCTCTTGTCTACATATAATGACACTCAAAATAAGTGTATTAGGTACTAGAACAAAAGCATAATCTCAATGCTACTTATGGGCTAAACAGGCACACAAAAGTATGAATAAACCAGAATTTGTTAAAAAGTAGATAAAGGGTATAAGAGGGTGGGGTTAGGGTTTGAACCCCCAACCTCTCTTGTGTAGGAAACCACTCCTTACTAGTAAGCCAACCTGGTCTCGCTAGTCAATGAGAGAAAACAAAATGTATATATACTTGTTTCAGGTTTGATACTTAAGATTCAGATCAAGGTTAGATCTGATCCAGATTTCGAGAATTAAATTAGGAAGGTAGTCTGAATACCTCAAGAGTCTTGCTATCTGGATCATGAGTTGTTGAAAGGTGAAAAGATTGTTTTGCCCTTATTATACCCATTTAATAAATCGGGTATAACTCTTCACTTTGATATTGAATTCTGGTGATTTTTGGAGCCTTGAACTTCTCTTCTTGAAAAGGATCCATTGGCATGAGGCAAGATGACAAACTATGAGATTGTGATATCAGAGTTTAGCAAGGAAGCTTAGGGGTATTTTTATAATTTTACACAAGACATGAGTCGTTAATAACATTTTAGTAATTGTTAAAATTTCTGTTCATTTCATATTAAGATTTGTAGGAAGACTAAGGTTGTCCCTTAGTTTGAGATTTGGGTGATCTGAGGTAAGTGAACATTTGTAAATTTTTCCGTAGATAAATAAGATACATTCTTATTCATATATGCATCTTGTTGTGTGATTTCATGTATTATAAGTATACTAGTGGCTTCATGTTTTGAATAGATCAACTGAATGGCATGCTTAGGAATCTATATTTTTGATGTTTTTAGTAAGATGCATAAAAATTGTTACACATATTACAGTACTTGATCATGTTATATAAATATCATAGGTTGGATTAACCATCACTAAAGTAATGGTGGTTATCCACGATGTGGATACACCCTCCATCCGTGGTGATCCTTCTGATAAATCAGCACATGATCAAGAGAGAACGGTTACGCAAACCGTTCCCACCCTGTACTCTATATATATGGGTACCATGAGTGACCCAAATACATGAGAAATACAGGAAAATCGAGAGAGAGGGTTTTCTTCTAAGTTCTTACCTCTCCATACAGTCGATTTCCATCAGCAGGGAATAGATCCTGCTCGCCGGTTGTATAAAGAGAGCCTGCAACCCGACTGAGGAGAAACCATTCCTTGCTTGATCAACCACTGCTCACTGGTTCTCCTCTGCACCAGTCAACCTTTACCATCGGCAACAACCACAGTCTATCAATGGCTGCATTAGGTTCAAAGTCTCCTCTGTTTGTTTTTTGTTTAACACAGTTTTTGCTGTGTATTTTCCCTGTTCCTGCGCAGGCTACCAGTGTATCATGAATGTGCTTTGTTGTGAAAATAAGAATGATATTTTTAGACATGTAATATGTTGCGGAAAGGAATGCCTTGACTTTGAGAAAGGAAAGTAGAGTTCCACGGTTCTCAGAATATGATTTATTATAAGAATGCCATGCTTATACCTTGGGAGAGATATTGTAAGTGTCATGACGTGATGAATTGATGATATTCCTCTGTGATGGATGGTTATCCCTAGAACTAAGGCATGCATTTGTGATTATATACTAAATGTGGTTAGTGAACATACATTTAATGTTGTATAATACATTAACGCTGAAAAATAAAAGAAAAAGAGAATAATATACTTAGGGTAACAACACATAAAATGATAAAAAATTCTACTAAGAATGACATAGTTTAGGACTTTGTTTGAGGTGTGTGTAGCTCATTTGTGCTAAAAAATGTTGAGAAATTCCTAGGTAACCCTTAGGGGTTAAAAATATTGCCTATTACACACATGTAGGATGTAGCATGAACCACAAACCTTAGGGGCTAGTATAGCTCCTTGGACACCTTAGGGGCAGATATAGTTTTCAGGCTCTTCGGGTAGCTACCGATAGTTATTTTTTAGCTCTCTGGCTTGCAACTGAGAGCAAAGCTGCAACGATTGTGAGTCCATATTCTGGACCAGTTTGGATTATGTTATTGTGAATGGTTCATATGTCTGGCTAATATCATAGACTTTAGAATTATCTATATGGGTTGCTATGCCTTAAGAGGCTATTTTCGAAATAACTGATTAGCATAGAGTACGACATTGAGAATGCCTACTTTGATAATGAGAAAAGAGAAGCAAAAAAAATGAGATAAAATATATAAACAACATGTGTATTTTGTTAGGAAACTAAATTAAGAATAGGAGCTTAGATCTCACTATAGTTGTAACGGTCATATCTTATTTATAAATAAGAACTTATTGAGTTGTAGACTCACCCCCGCTTGGTTACAACTGCATGTTTGGGTGCATCTGCAAACAGGAAGACTTGACTTGCTGACTTAGCCTTGGCTATTGGTGAGCTAGAAGTACTTAGAGTACTTTATTGTATTTCTTTATTTTATTTGATGTTATGAATATATATTTTGATTCTTAAATTAACATCCACGAACCCGGGTTTGAGAGGCCCCTGTTCGAGTCGTTACACATGTAATCACTGAATCTATTACAGTGTTGGCAACAATGGCATCACCAACCATGGTATCGCCAATCAACTTATATAGATTGCCTTGCAGCTCCACTTTGGGAACCATGCGGGATCCTTTGACAATATTTAATCAGCCCTTTTCTCCAAAAAAATTAAAACCATCTTAGTCAATTCTTCACAAAGATGACAAACTTTTTCTCAAATCTAGAACATGCTTCACATTCAAAAGAGTCAGTGTTATGTCATTAAACATCTAGATTTTGATATCTCCAATTCTAGCTATTCCACATGAGTTATGACTTCTCATGTAAACAATGCCTCCATTTGAAGGTTGATATACATAGAAGTAGCCCCTGCAAGGAGCAATGTGGAAGGGCACACCTGAATCAATAATCCACTCATGCTCTAGGCTATCACTAAGGAGGATAATAGATAGCATCTCTCTATCTTTAGATAAAGTATTCTCCTCTGCCATGTTTCCTTGAGAAGCCTTCAAACATGACTCTACTTCCTTAGAATCAAGATTGAGATTTGCTTGGTTTGACTGGCTTCCTTTTGGAGTCTTGCAATATCTACTCAAATGGTCCTTCTTTTGACACTTGCAACACCTCATAGTTTTGTGACCTTTCAATTTGGACCTGGGCTGACTTCTCCCACTCTTTTTTTGTTCCATGGATATACCTTTTTCCAGCATCCCATCTGCAAAGGAATTAGTACATGATTTACGACAACTTTCTTCAGCAAGCAAGGTGGAGACAACTGACTAAAGATGGCAGTGGGGCGGGGAAGGGCGGGGGACAAGGTCTCTACCCCCGCCCCGCCTCAAGATTTTATCCTCCACCCCCGCCTTCATCCCCGTTTCATGTCCTCCATCCCCGGTTCAAACGGGGATGAGGCGGGGCAGGGATATTGCGGGGAAAAGTGGTCGGGCGGGGTTGGGGCGGGGATGAGGCGGGGACGGGGCGGAGCGGGGAAAAGTGCACGTCCATCCCCGCCTCCACCCCCGGACGGGGATGGATTTTAACCTTCGTCCCCGCCTCCATCCCCGTTTCATACCCTTCATCCCCGTTTCATACCCTTCATCCCCGGTCCAAATGGGGCGAGGCGGGGCCCCGCTTTCCCCTGGTCCACTGCCATCCCTACAACTGACTCTATGTTGAGATCCTTAGTGTTTTCGAGATTCATAATCAATCCATCTCATGAATCAGGCATTAAATATAACAACAGGACAACCTTTTCCTCTTCATAAATCTTGACCTCTATTGCGATAAAAGTTGTTGAAGTCATTGAAGTGTTCTTGCAAAGAGGAGCCTTCTTTCATCATCAAGTTGTAAAGTTGGCGATGAAACATTGACTTTCCTTTGTAGACACATTGAATTACACTAAGCAAGAAGTGAATCTGACATTGCTATTTGATTTTTCTTATTAAAATCAACATTTGTCATCTCTGTGGATTTATTTGCAATATCTTTAGTTGTCACGGCAAAATCATCCTTCACGAGCACCGCATTCATCTTCAACTGCAACATGGCGTAGTTGGATCCATTGAACTTTGGCACTTCAAACTTAGTGGAAGACATTTTTCACAAGCAACGATCTCAAACTTTGGAAGCTCCTCATAAACCAAAGGCTTTGATACCATATGTTGGAATTAAGTTCGAGTGCGCACACATTGAGATCGATCAAAGCAAGGAAACGAGAACAAAATGCAAGCTATGTCCACGAAGCAGCAACAGCAAACTCTTCTTTACTATATCAAAGAGAATACAAGAGAAAACCCAAGACACTTTAGCCCTTAGCATCCAAAATCCCAAAGCCTAAGATGGATTCAACATCCATACTAGAGGACCCTTTTATAACCCATACACATGAGACAACCAAGCCCTAACTTATGGCTTACCCACAAGGTCTCCTTTCCAATACAGAAGAGAGAGAGAGAATCAGGACACAAGGTACTATGAAAAGGACTTGACAAAAAAAGGATTCCTACTATAATTAGGTCTTCACATGAATCTAGGAAACTTGAGTTGGAAGGTTTTCGATCCCAGGAATGTGCATAATATCTTAACTTTTTTCTTGGTTTGAACCGAAGAAGCAATGTCACTTGATCATTATCAAACTGACTGCATTCTGTCTGAGTATCGCACTGAGAGTTGGCATACTCCTGATATGATGAAAGTGTCGTGCATGTGTCTCAAAGCATAAGTAATATAAACATGCTAGATCGAACTCTCACTGAAGCACAACTTGTAAGTTAAGGTTACATAGATTAGATAAAGGCCAAGAAATAGGCATTAGGCCAAATCTAATCCAGCATTGGACAGTGTAGATTGACTCAATTCAGTAGATATGTCATGGTAGAAGGAGTTGGATAGAGATCACCTTCCAGATGGTTGCATGAAAAGTTTGATTCCAGCAACATTTGAGCCAAACTTCAGGAAGCTATGTTGCAAATCAACGTTGAAACTCCCTGGTAGGACTTAAGGTAGGTTGCCTTCTTTATTTGAATTTGGAAATGATAAAATTCCATACCTGAACTACCAAGGGCATGTAGTGAGCAAATACATATTGGATTCTTTAGCGCGTTTGCAAAGGTAGCAGCGATTAGCAAGGAGGATTCTGAGATGTTGAAGATAGACCTAAGTTGGTATTGTTTTTGCAGCATAGGTAATTAAAGAGTCCAACGTAGCTTGAGGAAGGTGGTTTTTGGTAGGGCTGGGAAACAAGATGAGCTGCTTGCCCTTCGGCTCGACTCAGATTGTCTTAGAAATTGAGCTCAGCGAGCTGAGCTATGACCCAGCTCGTTCAGGTAAACAAGCCGAGCATGAACATGGCAAACTCAGCTCGGCTCGTATAGACTTGTTTTACATATTATATACTTATATATTATATATTATATATTTTATACATATTATATATATATATATTATATGTGTTTTATGCATTTGTTATATATTTATTATATGTATTTTACATATATTTTATATATTATCAAGCTTTAAAATACTTAAAATAATTTTAAAAAAATGAGTCAGATCGTGATCGGCTTGACAAGCTTGGCTCGTAACAAGCTCAAGCTTGGCTCGGCTCATGACAAGCTGAGCTTGAACTGGGTTGTACCCTTAACGAGCCGAGCCCAAACCGCCCAAGCGCGGTTCATTTACCACCTCTAGTTTTTGGACCATATGAGCTGCCACCAAGATTAGGCAATTGATTGGGAAAGGATCTCATCCCATATTAATCTGCCAGTGAAACTTGGTACTTTAAACACCTTTCCAAGAACTGTAATCATGAGTGTCAGTAAATGAGAGCTGGTATAAGTTTAGCCAGGAGGGAAGAATAGCACGGATTTGGCTATCATTGAAGTAGATATAAGTAGCATCTGCAACTGATCAAAGGCCTTACTGATGAGTATTTCTTAAGCCCATGGATCTGATCAAAAGAAGCCATTTAACACAAGCTATGGAATTCTCTGTCCAAATAATTCCTTTCCATGTCCAGGAGCCATGGGTAGCAATGTGAAACAACCAAAGGCTCTTGGCATGAAGATATTTAGATTTAGTAAAATCCATCCACAAGGACTGCTTTGAGAAAATCCCCCATGCCAAAAACTCAAAGGCTCATCTTATTAATGCTAACCAACATCGCCTTCATTATTAAGAAAACAAGGAATGGTCTAGTTCTGGGGTGTAGGTGCGAGGGGCCATCAGCAGCATTCCAAAGAAAACAGGAAAATTTATGTTCAGGAGCTCAGGTAATACTACTAGGCAATTTGAATGCAAGTAGCCAACGCTGGCCAGCACATGTTTGATTAAACATAATCTTCCAACATATAAAAGTAGTGATTTCCATCATTCTACTTTTGGTCAATCTTGAATAAGATGTCCTGGCAACAGTTGTGTTTAAGCCTTTCAGCAAATAAAGAGTGAACCTAAATATTTGATTGGGAGGGATCTAATAGTCCAGCCAAAAACTAAACTGAAATGAATAGCAAGCTCCTACAAAAAGTTGAAGAAAATAAGGAGTGGTTTGTCAGAATTGATCTTCATATCTGAAAACCTCTCAAAGTCGTGAAAATTCGTCTACAAATTGGTTAAGAATGCTATATTTACTTTGAAAACAAAGACAGCTAGCATTGTCAACATAAAGTAAAGGATTAATAGGCTATTGGCTGGCAAATAGGAGCTAGCTTCAAGCAAGAAATTTCACCCATCTCCATGGGAGAAGCTAGCCTTTTAGTGAGGCACTCCATTATATATGGTTAGAAATATAGGTAACGTGAGATAGGATCACCTTGACAAAGCCCTCGGAATTTATTAAAATTTTGAAGAAAGTTGAGGAGACACAGAGCATGAGATAGTAGACATTTAGCTATCATGGAACCCCAGAATGCTGTATAGGATCGATGCATGGTAAGAAGTCCTAAATCTATCCGATTATATATACATCTCTGTGAGATCTGTTTTAAGTCACATAGAAGGAATATAATGAGCTATCAAGGAGCTAGTAGTTGCGTCATTGAAGAAAGGCTCCCTATAGTTAGAAGAAATAATGCGAAATAAAATTCCCCTCATGCAATATGAGTGGTGTTAATCATACAGATAATTTTTCTTCTGTAAAAACATCCTTCATTGCATTATCGACATCATGGCCATTCAGCATGTATGAATAACTTTGATTTAGAAACATGCAGGAAGGTTATTTGGGCTAGGCACTCTGTTACTGTTGACTAAAAAACATCCAACTAAACTCCATTTTCTAAAACTAGGGCTAATACAACCATGTTTTCCTTATGACTGCCAACTGAAGATTCCTAGGCTAATAGATCAAAAGCAAGGAGTTCCTAATTCATTACCAGCTACTGACTCCTTTTGATTGATGTCAGCTCACTCTTTAAAGAAGACCTTTTCCCTTATTCCATTGGCACAATTGAATTTGAACCTCATCCATTACACCTGACCTACATGCCAATTGGACACACTAATAGCATGACAATCATCATGTGGCATTTACATTTTAAAAAACTTCGAAGGCTTAAGTCTAAAAGGATTGTTCAACCTCAGAGTATATAGTGTTATGATATGAGGTCGAGCAAAAAATGAAGCAACCCAACTTGGTAATAAAACATCAATCTAGCTTACACAATACATTATACGAGCCTGATCGATTATTGGACTAGGTGAATTTGATAACATCATCTCTGACTTTCAATAGTCCAGCAAGAATAGTAAAGTCATTAAAGAGCATGCAAAAAGATGAGAGAGGGTACATGCCAGTTTTACTGTAAAGAGAGCGCATTGCGTGTGGAATTCTCCAAGCAAAATAGTCAGATGGTGAAAGGAAGCAACCAGAGACCGAAGCACGTGTTGCAGGGAGTGGGCATGAATAGCAGGATGTGAATGCAAGTACGTACACACCCACAGCATGAAAAACTTATTGAGTGTCTAGCACTCTAAAGATTGGTTGGATCCAATACGTGTTAAATGAGGTAGATGATAGTAGAGAGACTTACGGAGAATCCCATAAGCAAATGATTCTCTTATGACCAATACCTACAACAAAGTTAGAGATGTGCAAAGTATAGATAAAATCTCTATCACATTTTAGGGCAAAATCTAACAAGAAAATGATGGACGGTTTGTGGCTGAAGGAGTAAGAGATCATTGAGACCTCTCTGTGGCCCCATTAGCTAAGTCGCTGGTGTTCAATGTCAAGATTTTCATTGATGGCCACAGAGTATACTAGAGGAAATGGATCTTGTTAGAAAACAAATCCCTTTGGTAAGAGGAGACGTTGACCCTACTCCAAGGCAGCTCAAGCAGTAAACTCAAGAAGGAAAGGAAAACAGGTTTCATAATAATCAATGATGAGCGTAGCTCAACATGAAGAAAGGAAGGAAACAGGTAATGATGATCAAGGATCCTTATCTCAATATGAAGGAAAGAATGATACTTGACATGCATTAAGGCCATCTCATAGGCTGAATACATCAAATGTGAGAAAGAAAAAATTAGGTGACATGGATGCATGCATTTGAGAAAGAACTTGTTGGGATACTTCCGTAGTGTAATGGGTTATATATATATATATATATAAACCTCCTCTCCTCTCCTCTTTCAAGATAGAGAGTGAGAGTTCATGTGAACGCAAGTCTTAACGACAGAACCACGTAATCATTTTTTTGTTCTCTTCACCAGGTTATATGTCCCCCCCCCCCCGAACAGGGCCAGTACTCCATCTCATGTTTGAGTGTTCTCAAAGAGCGCCACGTATAAGATGCAGACCGACATGTATCCCCATGTGTGTCTGCATCATATTGCATCGTAATTTGGTGTCGTCACAAAGACTTAAGTATCCTTTACCGCCATTCTCTTCCTCTTCCTCGAACGGACATAAATGCCCTCTATCTAGAAAACTGAATCGCCGGTTCATGAAAAAGACAAAACTGCCCTTCATCGTTATCGCGCCAAAACGTTCCGCAAAGTTTGCGTATGCAGCAAGCTGTATGTTATAGGATTTAAATAGTTCAAAACGATTCATTCTCACCCTAAGCAGAAAACTCTACCGAAGCATACTTTGCGGAACATCTGTGTACAACAGAGCATCCTTTCCTTTGTTCCAGAGCATCCGTTTCCATCTTACGCGCAGTCGCAGCATCGTTGCCACCTTCTTGTTGTGTATTAGTTGTTACTGTTGCTTACTCTACAGTTGGAATATCCAAAATCCTATCGTTTCGCTGAGTTTCGTGTAAGGTTTCGTTATTCAATCTGTAGGTTGCTTCTTATACAACGACTTGTAAGTTTGATAAATCTTACAAAGATGTGTACTTATGAACCCAAATATTGCGACAATTTGTAATCATGATGATCGTTTAATGTGTTGTGTAGGTTAGCAATGTCTGCGGCTCATCAGAGAAGAGATGCCCTGTCGTTCTATGGTTTGTGTATTAGAGAAGTGATCCGCCAGTCTCATCTATCTAAGATTCTTGAGAGGTACCAAAATATACTTAAGATTGAGAACGATGAAGACAGAGAGAAAGCCTTGGAATTGTATTATGCGGAGGATTATCCCTCAGATATCGAGGTTGTAGACCAAAGGAAGAATGCTGAAGAACGAAAGATGCAGAAGAAGGATGACGAAGAGAAGGCAAAACAAAGAAATAAGGAGGAGAATGAGAAGAGAAGGCGGAGGAAGAAGGCAGAGCTTAGGGAAAGGCAAAAAAAGAATAAGGAGGATTGGCAAAGGTATTTTAACAAGGTAATGATGGAGTCAAGGGCGGAATTGGATAAGGGGACCTTGAAGAATAAAGCAAGGCGAAACAAGGCAAAGCTACTGAAGGAGGCAGAGGAGAGGCAAAGGCAAATGAATAAGGAGGAGGAAGAGAAGGAACAGAATAAGCCTCAAGATGAGAAAGAAAAGGAAAGGCGAAGGAGAGAGAAAAAGTTTGAGGAAGGTAAGGAAATGCAAAGGCAGGAGAAGGAGGATGAGAAAAAGAAGAAAAAGCAATAGAAAGAGAAGGAGGAGGAGGAACAAAAGGAAAAAGAAAGGAAGAAGCAGGAGGAGGAAGTGCAGAAAAGAAGGAAACAAGAATTAGAAGAGAAAGAAAGGCGGCGGAAGGAGAAGGAGGAGGATGAAGAAAAGGAAAGAGAAAGGAAGAAGCAGGAGGATGAAGTGCGGGAAAGAAGGAAGCAAGACTTGGAAGAGAAAGAAAGGCGGCAGAAGGAGAAGGAAGAGGAGGAAGAAAATGAAAGAGAAAGGAAGAAGCAGAAGGAGGAAGTACATGAAAGAAGAAAACAATATTTGAAAGAGAAAGAAAGGTGGCAAAAGGAGAAGGAGGAGGAGGAAGAAAATGAAAGAGAAAGGAAGAAGCAGGAGGAGGAATTGCAGGAAAGAAGAAAACAATATTTGGAAGAGAAAGAAAAGCGGCGGAAGGAGGAGAACGAGAAAAATGAGAGAGAAAGGAAGGAGGACGAGGAAAGGAAGGAGAGAGAAAGGAAGGAGAAGGAGGAGGCGATAAAGGAGAGAGAAAGGAAGAAGAAGGCAGACAAAAAGGAGAGAGAAAGGAAGAAGAAAGAGGATGATAAAAGGAAGGAGAGAGAAAGGAAGGAGAAAGAGAAGGCGAAAAAGGAGAGAGAACGGAAGGAGAAGGAGGAGGAGAAAAATGAGAGAGAAAGGAAGGAGAAGGAGGACGAGCAAAGGAAGGAGAGAGAAAGGAAGGAAAAGGAGCAGGAGAAAAGGAAGGAGAAGAAGGGCAAGAAAAAGAAGGAGAGGGAAAGGAAGGCGATGATGGAGCCGGTAGAGAAGGAAAGGGAAAGGCAGTTGGAGGCAGTGGACCCACCAGAAAGGCCTAGGTTGGAGGGAGAACAGGAGAAAAGAGTGACCAAGGTAAATAAATTCGTCCTGTCTTTGAAGATTTAATAATATGTTTAGCGATTTTGGTATAGCGATTATTGTGTTAGGTATTAATATGTATAGCAATGACTGTGATAGTTTGTGTGCAACCAATATTATTTATAGCGATTAGTAGAATATTATTTATAAGTACAAATGGAACCAATTTACAATTGGTAGGAATAATATGTTATTTTGTGTTACAGGGAGGTCACAAGAGAAGTAGAGAACCAGGTGAAAAGCTCGGAGGTCGGTGTCAATGGCTTGTAGTTCTGTCGTGGTATAGTCAGCTGAGTGCATATCAGAAGGATCGATTACGAAATATGCACTTCGGTACCCTTTTGGACCAACAATATTTTGAAACTTGCTGGAATACCATGACCCACCTGGTAAATAAGTGGAATGATAAGACTAACACATTCCAGTTTGATTCTTTTAAGATCACCATGACTCTAGAAGATGTGGCGAGGATCACTGGCCTTTAAGTGCGATGACAGTGTTGTCCTAATACGGCATTCAAACTATAACGCAAGGAAAAAATGCACGACCCTTTTAGGAATGTCGATGGACGAATGAAGTCGATGTATTTATGGTAGAATGAAGTCCACATCAATGAAAGTCTCATTTTTCCGTAATAAATAAGAAGGCCGCTCCGCTACTTGTGCATCTGAAACAACTGACCAAGAGTTGCGTGACTTCCTTCTTTATTTTTTTTGTCTTACATTATTTTTCGATTGTTCTGGTTCAAGAATAAGTTCCATGTGACTGCAGTATGTGGCAGACTTAGACGAAGTCAACAACTATGCCTGGGGTGCCGCTATGCTCGCACACTTGTACAATCAACTCTACCATGCGAGTAATGGTACGAAAACAATTGGGGGATTTGGGCCATTTGTTCAGGTATTTGTTGATTGCATACTTAGTAATTGTAGACTAATTTCATTGAAGGTTGTAGTGTATCTAATAATAATTTTTTTGTTAGGCTTGGGCGTGGGAACATATTATCTCATTGCGTTTATATGGTGCCTCTGCGAGTTGTGGTTTTCCAAAGATCGGTCGCTGGGCTAGAATAAACGTCACAGTTCATAATGCTAAGTCCATTTTAGATGGGTTGCAACTGAATGAGGTAAACGTTCTAAAATTGTTTACAGTCGTGTCAGCATTTATCATTGAGTATTATAAATCGTTGTAATGTTTAGCATTCTTAAGTAATCATCGTTGCAGGATTGTCTTCAATAGTACATATCGTTGTCGTCATATCATGCTTAAGTAAATTGTAATATATTTGTCACTCAATATTAAAAAGAATTACCAATGTACAGGTTTTATGGAGACCTTATGGAGATGGGGAGGTCGATGACCAAGACATTGTTGCAGAGGCTGCTAGATTGTCTGACCGCGATTTGTGGCTGTTTTGCAATTATGAAGCCGAGTTGCAACATGGTAGTCGAGTTCTTCTACAATCTGGCTTGGGGCAGTCTATCCCAAATATGCCTTTGGAAGTGAGAAGGAAGATGAATAGTGGTGGGTGCAAAAACGTGAATTGGCGGGAACGCTATAGGGACGAATTATTCATTTGGAACTCAGGTGGTGTCCCTACCGTATCATATGATTCTAACGGACGACAATTTGATCCCTTCTATTTCGAAAGCTATTGGGAACCAATGAGCCGAAATCTGTCGATTGATAAAATTGGGAACCCATGCATCCCAACTGCCCCCTCTCATGTTGCAGCCTAGCCTCTACAACCAAAACGCCATCTCTCTTTGGTTACAACAACGATTCCCTCAGTAACAAAGCGTGATGAAGAGCGAACACTTGCTACAAAAGAGAACATTGTCTCAGCCGCAAGGTTCGATCTTATGGAGAGGGAGAATAATAAATTAAGGACAGAAATTAGCAATATGGGGATACAATTGAACTCAGTGGTAGAGATGATGACCAGTTTTTTTAGTAAGATGGATGCTACCCAGAGGCCACCCAGGATAGACAGTCCACCAATAAAAATAGAGAGACAAGTGTATGATATTTCATATGATTCGTCAAGTGCCTAAGAATAAACCCTGGGCATTATTTTTTATCATGATAGCTACTTGTTGCGATTGTATAATTAATTGTCGTAACGTGACATTCTTTTATTTTTTAATTCTTTATTATTACATGTAACATACACGTTTTGTTTGTGGATCTCGTAAATAAATAAACTTTAATCGAAAATAGATATTTGTTGTTCAGAATCTGTGGCATTGACTAAGGTCGCCATCGTTGTGATAGAGCATTTCTGCTCAGCAATCGTTGTATTTGTCTCTGCCTCGATAATACATGTATGCCATGAACAATAATTTAACAAGTTCTGACGTCGTAAATGATAACAGTCAATAGCGATAAGAAAAGTTTGATGCTTAGAAATCGCTACTGATGATCATAAGTAAATTGTAATCGCGCAATAGGATGTCGGTCAGCCAAAATCGGTACGATATCTTTCCTTGACAGAAATCGCTCATTCGCGGGGACACCTTCAATGCAAACCACGAAATATGATTGCAATTCATGAGGTCAACAATGCAAACGGTAATGACTTGTCCCTTTGTAAACGTTGTAGGTCAACAACGATTTGCGGTGTTAAATGATACTAGTATAAAGCGACAATGAACGTTTGTTGTTAAAAAACCGATAAGGGCTAAGATATGTAGCATGAATATATCGATGTATCCATATTTGATAATCAACTCAATAATCGTCAAAGATTATTCATACCTGGAAAACGGGTTTGTTCGGGTTGGGTCAATCTCCCACTCAACCATTGTTATAATATAAAGTCGAAACGACGATTTTTTAATTATTTAAAACCCAATCATTTAAGCTGCAGGTTGTTTTCGATAAAGGGCGGTATTCGAAACGACGAGTTTTTAATTATTTAAAACACAATCATTTAATTTGCGGGTTGTTTTCGAAAAAGGGCAGCATGGGGAAAGACATATTTTTAATTATTTAAAACACAATCATTTAATTTACGGGCGTTTATCGAACAAGGGCGACATGTGAAAAGATGTATTATTAAATATTTAAAACACAATCATTTAATTTGCGGGCGGTTTTCGAAAAAGGGCGGCATGTCAAAGGACGTTTTCTTTATATTTGACTGACGACGTCGATTCCGTATCTGCGTTGCAAAGGTGGCATCGATATCTTCGTCCAGACATGGCGCTGAAGAAGAGGACGATGGGATCAATACGACCAGACATGACACCGAAGAAGAGGACGATGGGAGCAGTAGGACCAGGCATGGCGCCAAAGGAGAGGACGATTGGAGCAATACGACCAAGCATGGCACCAAAGGAGAGCACGATGGGAGCAATACAACCAGGCACGGCGCCAAAGAAGAAGACAACCACTTCCACAGATCCAGCTGTAGCGATTAAGACGTATATTTTTTGAACCTCCTGACCGGTTTAGTCAACATTTGCCTTTTCACGTCGTATTTCGGCTTGTGTTGTTTACTGTGGAAAATAATCTCAATGTCGAATTCTGAATACTACGCTCATGGTGCACTCAGTGCAACATCCACATACAAGGGTGGGCGGCAACGCCCTAACGAGGTCGTAGATGACATCGAGCAGATGCAAGATGAATTTGCAAATGGGAACACTATCAGTAATTTTGTACGTACGTAACCACTATCATTTTCTAGGTCTTCAGTTTGTATGTTCTGAAGTTTGTAAATTTTTGTAACCAGACAATATGTGATTTTGTCAATTATATTCAAAGCAACGAAACGAGCAATACAGTACGCATCATCACCCCTTATTTCATGGTATATTATGTCTGCCATTGTTTTATTTGCTTCACTTTTTTTGGTGGTTAAACCTTACTATTTCGTGCAACAGATATACGGCCGATGAAAGCCATACACCAGTGGATTCCTAGATGCACTACCTTGTTGGAACAACGGTGATGAGTTCGTAGACTTTTCGAATTTTGAAAAGGTAAGTGAACAAACCTTTTATCCAAGGTTTAGTCGTTACATCCTCATCACGATATGTCTATGGAATTATAAATTATTGTATCGATTCGCAGATTTTACTTCCTCGCTGTGGCAAAATCCAGAACATTGGGTCTTATACGAGATGAATTTTGTGGAAAAATAACTATGGTGCTACAACTCATTGGACTGCCATAGTGGTGTAGAACGTGACGCTATGCATTTGGTAAGCTTTTGCCCATAGGTGAATCATAGCTATTTGAGGTGGACCGGACTGTAGTATATTTTCCATTTATCACAGGCGGGATTCTTAAACGACTATGTGAGTCTCGACATTGCTGAGTGGATGTTGCTTTGTGCTGACGATGCTCCTATACAAAGTAATGGGGTCGATTATGGCATATTTGTAATGAAGCATATTGAAGCAATATACAAAGGAGAAAAACTTTTTTTCGACGATGTATGAGCTTTGTATCCGTTGTTATTGGGGATTCCTGTTATATATTGGTTTCACATTACATATTTTTGTTGCAAGAAGATATACCAAAATTACGCGAGGAAATATGCGGAAATTTGATTGAGCTTAAAAAGAACGGGAGACAAAATATGTAATGTGAAACCTATCGATTGCTCTCTCTGTACAACCTAACGAGCTCCGCCATCACCGTTTTTGCCCAACTCCGAAGGTGCAGTCGCAACATGGTGAGGAGCGGTCGTTCCTCTCCCTCGCGAGAAGGGGGTTTCAGATGAGCGGTCGTTCCGGTGACAGGGGTTCATCTAACCCGGTATCTGAATCATCTTGTTTATGGTATCAACACAATCGGACAGACAGACACAAAGAGATAGAGACACACTAAAGATATGTAGGAGAAAGACTTCTGATAGGCAAATTTTGTAGGATTACAAATTTTGTAAATCCGTCTTTGTTGAAATATAATTTGAACATTACAAAACACTCTTGTAAATCGTTGTACGGCTACATCTACGAAAACTAAATCATATCGAGAAATAGTTTTGTGTTGTATGCGCTTAACAAATGCTAGTAATGAAGCTCTTCGGTAATTAAAAATACTGTACAGCGAAAGATATTTTGTTGTTGTTCTAAAATCGTTGTATAGCTCGCATTACGTGAACGAAAAGCCCAGAAATAGATTTCTGCGATTTGTGGTCCACAAAAGCACGTAATGTTCGCTTTGAACAAATGACAAAGTATTTATCGATAAGAAAGGTTTGTTCTAAGAAATCGTTGTGTTGCTAAACTTGCGAGAATGAAATCGTAATATATATGCCCTATCGTGAACGAATGTAGTGCATGGCTAGATGAGAGTGACTCGCGTCGAACATTGTCGAGGTGTAAATCCGTAATGTACACCTAAGGCGATTTGTTGGGATGCGTGTGTACGAAGTTGTGGATTTATATAAGAACAAAAAATATTTCTACAATCAAACACACACGCTACTTGCTACCGTGATGTGAACTACCAGGTCCAATCACATTGATTAGTTTTGAGAATAGCTCTCTAACATGCCATTCTTCAATTTCATTAATGCGGAGGGTATTTTATTTGAGATTTGTTCTTTGTTTATTAAAACTGTTGTATTTATTTGAAAATTGGCGGAGGGTGATAGGACATTTCATTAATATTTGAATGACCCATCACACAGGTTAAGGATGTGTTTCACTTTACTTCGCGAATAAGGAACCGACAAACCGACAATTGCTGCAAAAAATGACTTGTTCTTGAATCGAGTGTATAGGCGGATTCGACGCAGTTGTGTTATCCGTGTAGACTCTTTTCATATGTATGCAATATCATAACTAAAGGAAAAGTCGTTTTAAATTAAAAAAAAAATCAAATTCTTACACGAGATTTCATGGCAGTAGTAGTGAAGATGACGTTAGACCACCATTTCTCAACAGCAAACCCGTCTTATCGCTGTGTACTATTTGTAATTACGAAAGCGACATTAATGGCTCTTGTTCACCGTATTCATCTCGAATCTCTTCAGCGATTTTCATTCTGTTTGTGTCAGCAATAAGGCGATGTTTAAACATCAAACATTTCATAACGATGTTGAAATTTATCATTTCAAACATTAGAAGGCTTCTTTCATTGCATACATTGCAATCTAAATCTGCGACTGTCAATCATGCGGGTTGGGCACCATTGGTTGTTGCCTTTTAGATCCTCGTGGCGGATCGGTTAGTTTCGCCTCCGCAATTAGAAAGGACGTCAATTTTTGGCAGAGTTCTTCGCGAAATCCAGGTATATCAACCTGCAAAAACAAATTCTAATGTGGAACCAATAGACATGCATTTAATCACTAATAACAGAGGTCAAGAAATGACATACAGTGTCGAAACAATGTTCTGCACCATTGTATATTGCTTCAATGTACTTCATTACAAATACGTCGCAATCAATGCCATTATTTTGTAAAGGAGCATGATATGTTGTGCGATAGATCCACTCGCTAACGTCGACTCCCAAAATGGCTTTGACGAAACCGATCTGAGAATAATGCGGCTGAAAGTAAATTCATGACCCCAGTACACGACACGATACTCATATAGATAGAATCTTACGAGAAGGAAAATGTCAAGCCATAAACCACTGTCAACTTCCAACGAATTGTAACACCATAGTTGTTTTCGTGTAAATCAATCACGTATAAGACCCAATGCTTTTCAGCATTCCAGAGTATAGGAATCAATATCTGCAAATGGATCGTAAAAAATGTTGTTAGCGCTATTATGTTGTGACCTTGCACTCTAGGGGTGTTTATTTACTTTTTCATTAGACAAAAGGTCTGTGCAATGATTACCGTTAACCCAATAAGGTAGGTCGTCTTTAAATCCACTAGAGTATGGCAAACGACATAAGATAGTCTGCAAACTGAAACCTTATTAACAACAATGTTAACATACGAATCAACTGGACTAAATCAATAACCAAAAGCAATATAAAATACAACTGATATACCATGAAATACGGGCTGACGATGCTTATAGTCTTGCTTGGCACGTTGCTTTTAATATAACTGACGAAATCAGATATAGTCTGTTTGCAGCAAATATGTGGTTGTTAACGTACGTACACATGGCTTACGTATATAGACAACTCCTACTACTTTCATACGAACAAAATTACTGATCATATTGCACAGTGCGAATTCATTGTGCATTCTCTTGATGTCTTGCAGGAGTGATTGACTAAGTTCTTGCCCAACTTCGTCGGTGGATGTTCTACTGAAATGAACAAGGACATTGCAATGAACGGTATTGAAATTAAATTATAGAGTACACAACACAAAGCGCAAATACGGCATGAAAGAGATGAATTTTGATGAAAATGGAGACGATGTGTAGACAATATCGTACTGATTCGCCATTGTTGGTCGTGTAGCTATCTTTTTTTGCCTCACATGTTCGAGGGAGGAACTCCAGGTTTATAAAGGTACCGTCGGTTTGACTATTGATGGTTCACGAAGTAGAAGATAATCACATCGTCTAGTGCTTGTGCGACTATCTATGAGCCTAAAGATCTACTGCTCAACCACCATGATAAATGAATAATATACGATTAATCAAAAAACTTACGATACATCCTTTGTTGTCTGTACGCAACACATATGTTTATTGCGAATTGTAAACAACAAACCTTCCGTTCCTTACTAGGCCAGCCTATTGAGGACCTATTTCCCTTTACTCGTAGAGTACTGTGGAACATGCAAGGCGCGTAAGTAGTACATCGATTGGATGAGGTGGTCTTATGACCTCGATCAATATAGATGAAGAAGAAGAGGAATAATTGCCCTAGTCCACTGGATTTCAAGCAGGCCTACCTTACTGGGATAACGTTAATAATTATGGAGACCCTTTTGTCTAGTGAAAAATTAAGTAAACAATCCTCGAATGCAAGCTTACAGCAAAACAGTCCTAACACCATTGGTGGACCAATTTGCATATATTGATTCTTACACTCTAGCAATCTTAAAAGCGTTCGGTCTTATAAGTGATGGATTACAATGGAAAACAATTATGGTGTTACATTCAAAGCTATTTGTGACTGGTTTCCCTCCTTATTCAATTCCGCAGCAGAATTCCAAGCGCGTCGCCTGATCATTTTGTCCTTGTCCTTCCTATTCGCTGGACAACGATTTATAGTAGTGATCATCAGCTGAATGACAATTTGTAGTAGTGGTTTGTCTGTGTCTATGAACTCAACTCCATTTTCATCCTTTGTTGTCATCTCCTCTTTAACAACCACAACTATCTTTTGATACTTGTCAACAAGCCACCGGTAGAAGGATGGCACACCCATCGCTGGATAGTTTGTGTTGTGAGCCGAACAACGATTTGTGGCTTTTGCAGGAAGTCGATTCATGGCATCACTGAATGACGATTTGTAATTATCATTGAATAGCGATTTGTGACATCGCAGCATAGTGATTTGCGGTTGTCCTTCAAATGTCAATCTAAGCAAGCTGAGAAGGGTTGTTCAAGTAAGTTTTTTTGGGCCATTGATCAAGGTTGTGATTCATTTTATGATCAAGTAAGCTTTCACCTGCGTTTTTCAGGTAGGTGGTTGCACAATGTTGGACTTGAGTAATGATAATAAAAGGAAATCATTTTATGATCTGAGTTTTTTTAGTTGATTTAAACAAGTTTCTTATTTATTGAATTGCGATTTACATCCAATAAATAGAATGTGTCCCAACATAGCTGACAATTTACTTCCAACATTGAAATAGAAAATATAAGACACATACTGCAAGTTTCACAGGAAAATGCAAACCTCCTCCCAACATTGATTATTTACCAAAAGACTTCTAAAGCGCAATTTACGATAAATAAAATAATAATCTATTTTACAAGATGTTTATATGCACAAGTACAAAGAAAAAGAAGGGCACTCGTAGCTTGTGAACATGACACTATCTTGGAAGTAGATTGGCAGCTATGTTGGGACACATTCTATTTATTGGATGTAAATTGCAATTCAATAAATAAAGGACTTGTTTAAATCAACCAAAAAAACTCAGATCATAAAATGATTTCGTTTTATTATCATTACACAAGTCCAACATTGTGCAACCACTTACCTGGAAAACACAGATGAAAGCTTTCTTACATCATAAAATGAATCACAACCTTGATCAATGGCCCAAAAGAGCTTACTGGAACAACCCTTATCAACCCGCTTGGATTGACATTCTAACAATACCTGCAAATCACTATGTTGCGATGCCACAAATCACTATTCAACGATAACCACAAATTGCCATTGAGTGATGCCATGAATCGACTTCCTGCAGAAGCCACAAATCGCTATCTATCGATTTAAGCAAATCCAACAACGGACTGCAAGTCGTCACTGACAAATCACTATAAACTCTTAACAAATCCGACAATGTAAAAATCAGGTCATGCAAAGGGGCATGACAACTAAATTAATAGCCCACACGAGATTCCTGTGTCCCATACCTATCTGTCGAATGCATCAGAGCCTGTCATGAAATAGAAAATATAAGACACTGCATTAAGTTTCACAAGAAATGCAAACCTCCTCCCAACATTGATTACATACCAAAAGACTTGTAAAACTGAAGCTATCGTTGCCGAAAATCTGGCCGGGAGGAATGAAGGTTTCAATGTTTGGTGTTACTTGTATTGCTGCATGTTGGACATTAAACGAGTTAGATATTGACAAGTTTCACGTAATGGAAAGCAATATAATGTCTTACATACCTGTTCATTCGAAGGGCTTTGTTGTTTTTTATTACAGCTTGGTTGTTTCTTAGTCCTTTTCTTACCAACCAATTCTAGTGCACCATTTGCCCTCCAACGACTGCGATCAGAGGCAGGTTTTCTTTTTATACCATTCGCTTCATAAATATGTCCATCATAATTAACAACGTTCACTACTGACTTGTTGAAGATAATGTTTACGCTTCGGCGCAACTTCTCAGGAGTGTCAAGCGAAACATCATTTTCACCTACGCTGTTTGATCCCATTATCTTCGGCTGGTATTCATTCGTGCAACTGACTTAAGGTGAATTAACTCCAAGTTTTTAAGTAACTTCATTGAAGCTTTTCTCACACATACATAGCCTTCTTCACTTCTCGATGCCAAATCAGCAACATGCATAAATGACCTACACAATTGTTGGTAACGGGAGGCTATGTGACACTTCTCGTCAATACCAGATTTACTCACATTGTCCATAACAATGGTTTCAATCTTTGCACGTCTCTTCCATCTTTGCATTACGTAAGACTCAGGTATTTCTTGTATATTCTCTTGATTGAGTGCCTTTAATGCATGATAGTATAAAATACCTTTGAATTCATACATTTTACACGAACATTAAACTCTTCCGTTGTCAACATTGTACGTGACATGTGCTTCTCGCCTTTTGTGATACTTTTTGCCCTGCCATAAAATATAGTATTTGTGTATATTCTTGGTTTGCGCGAGTCCTTCTATTTTGCAATTCATGACATGTAACACCTCTTTCTTGGTCCATTCAAATACAGTTAATGTATACAGAGTTGTTGGTCACATCAATATTTTCATGTCACAAGTTAGAGGTCGTGTATTAAAGCATTTCATGTCTTGTTCAAGCTCATTCTGTCTTAGACCGTCTACAAATAATTCATATTGTTCCATGAAACGAAACATTGTCAAACATGAATACAGTGTTTTCTTCAGCGTGGCATGCATAGATTTAGCTCTTTGTGTGCTTATCATACCAGCACAAAAGTATTGTCTTCCATATGCCAATGCCCACTTCTCTTTTTCTGCATATAAATTTTGTAACCACAGACAATCTTCAAGGTCGTATGTCTAAATCATTTCCTCCCAATCACACATAAAGGTAATCTCGTCTATGCTCTCAAGCACACACCTAGTAAACTTTTTGTCAAACTCTGTCTTCTGATTAAATATGTGTCCTATGTTCTTTGCTGCATTTTGAAAGATACGCCACAAACATAGGTGATGATGTGCATCTGGCCATACATGAAGCACTGCAGCCGCAATTGCGTGATCACCATCTGTAAGTACAACTTCAGGTTGCTTCCCGTTTATTGCCTGTGTAAATACTATGAACAACCACTCAAAGCTTTCCTTGGTCTGGTCATACAAAAATGCCCCACCTAATATACAACTCTGTGCGTGATGGTTCACTCCGACAAACTGTGCAAATGGCCACTGTTCGGTATTAATCTTTATTGTAGTATCAAATACAAGCACATCATTGAAGCATTCATAATCTACTCTTGACTTTGAATCTGCCCAAAACATATTCATAGCATATCCATCTTCGTCCACTTGCATTGTACTAAAGAAACCATGTTCATTGCTTGATTTATTCTGTAAGTAATCAACCAAAGAACATATTTCTTCTTTCTTCATGTTATATGTCCTCTTTCTTCTCAAGTGGTTTCTTAAATCCAAAGGTGTGAATGGCACATTATCGTGACCACCGTCGATGTGGGCAAACAAATTATATGTCTTCCTTGGTGTAATGTCGGCGCTATCGGCTATTTCAGCCATTGCAGCATACACTACAGTTACTTTACGATGTGACCTTAGCATAGGAGTCATAAATGATGCAGATAAATCTTGATTATGATCACTTATTAAAGTACAAACTACAAATTTACCATTCGGATGTCTTCTCAAAACCATTCTCACTTGACATCCACATCTTGATTCTGCCATGCTCCTTGTTGAATTTCCCATTGATTTCTTCCAACCTTGCTTGGAACAAACATATGTCTTTCTAACCAAGACACCCAGTGCATTTTTTGACCAAGAAAACCTTCTCACACTGAAGCCAACTTTTAAGGCATAATCATTGTAACATTTATATGTAGCTTCCTCATTATTAAACTGCATTCCTTCTACAGGAACAGAGTCAAGTGTAATTCCATGTACATTCTCAGTTCATACACTTTTATTATGTGTATTGACATCAAAATCTACCTCATTATTGAATTGCATTTCCACTACTGGAACATTCAAGTCTAGTGTGCTTCCATTTACATTTCTGGTGCCTACTCTTTTATTATGTGTACTGTCATGGTAATCTACCTCATTATTGAATTGCATTTCTTCTACTGAAACATTCAAGTCAAGAGTGGGTCTAATGCCTGCACCTTTCTTTTCATGTGGATCAATAGCGCAGATGTTCAATTTTTCAGTTGCGTCATTAGTATAGATGTTCAATTCTCTAGATCTTTCAATTGATTGAGCTACATCATATTTATTACAACCTGATGATAAGCTCAACAAAGTTTTAAGCAATATATCAATTGGTGTTTGCAGCAAAATAGCAAACAAATCGATATTAACTAACAAAAATATATCTCACAAAAAATGAGAGTATGTTACTAATACAAGGGTTTGAGATACAATGCATATAATGAGTGAATGTAGGATACCTGATGGGGTAGAGGCCCTTCCTAGCATTGGTAAACAAGCATTCTTGTCAACAGGTCCCAGCGTCTTATAAATATCGATAAGTTTCCAACCATCGTAAGAACAAGATCTACCTGCAATAAACAAACAATGCCTTAATGGCACACAAGACGACATGCCTTCTTCATCGATAGCATGATGAGATGGAAAGCTACTCACGCCGCCTTAATGGCACTGGTTGGAATGTTTGTGCATCATTCCTTTCTTCCATAATGCCTAACAACAACGAAAAAGAAGATAAGAAAGTGGAATGTTTTGTAAGCAATATATCAATTTGCGTTAGCAAGCGCATACGTTTACTGTGATTTAATCAAAATGCATATAACAACGGATACCGATAAGGTTAAGCAAGTCAAAGCAATGATTTAATGAATGACAGTATCCAAGCAAGTGCGGTTTGATATTTGCTTATACTGAGCATCGAGTTGTCACTTACCATGCCAATAAAAGATACATGTCGTACATGTGTGTTGACGATAACACTCTCATTATATCCACGATGCTGTAAAGCGAGTTCAATAGAAATTGCTGACAGAGTAGCGGTATGAATGCGAAAATCGCCCCCAAAATCGTGTAACAATGTGTTTCTGCACGCACACGTTTTCAAAGTTTGTGTACAAATATCTTAGAAATACATATTACAAAACATATAATATCTTACAAAGCGATATGAATATCGAATAATATATTGAAAATCGATACGGCAGTTCAGCATAATAACTTACAACTCGACAATACAAAACCATAATATCTAAAAGGTCGATAAATATATCGCACAATAAATTACAAATCGATACGGAAGAAATCGAGCAAAATAGCAAACAAATCGATATTAACTAACAAAGATATATCTCACAAAAATGGGAGTATGTTACTAATACAGAGGTTTGAGATACAATGCATATAATGAGTGAATGCAGGATACCTGATGGGGTAGAGGCCCTTCCTAGCATTTGTAAACAAGCATTCTTGTCAACAGGTCCTAGCGTCTTACAAATATCGATAAGTTTCCAACCATTGTAAGAACAAGATCTACCTGCAATAAACAAACAATGCCTTAATGGCACACAAGACGAAATGCCTTCTTCATCGATAGCATGATGAGATGGAAAGCTACTCACGCCGCCTTAATGGAACTGGTTGGAATGTTTGTGCATCGTTGCTTTCTTCCATAATGCCTAACGACAGCAAAAATGAAGAGAAGATAGGGGAATGTTTTGTAACACAAGGCAGGCACGAAAAGGCGACAATGTGTTGTAAAACAGGATAAAAAATAAGGTGGAAACCTCGACTGGAGACAAAGGCAAAGTTTGGGTTGATAATGTGAGCTACTGTTACAGCAGATGGCGCAGGAGTTTCATGAATAGGGAATGTCTCCACTTTAAATAGTTAACATCAAACTTTCTGGATGGAGGACTTTTTTGTCCTTTTCTCGAACCATATTTTCCCATCTTTTGAATGGAGGATATTTTTGTTATTTACTCAAACAGTCATTTCAGGGCAAGAAAAGCAAGTAAGGGTGATTAAGTATTTGCAACAACACCAGAGTCTGATGCAAAGTTATGTCATCATACATGGGAATACGAGCCCCATGTGCCTAAATACGTGCCACTCATTCGACCCCCCGAACACAGACGTGGGATTCAGTGAATCGTCGGGGGCGAACATACACCACCCTCCCTTGTGTGGTTACCGATATTCTGCTTTTACGGCTTCATGTGATTATGGTTTAACTTGACAAATGTCAGCTTTTTGTATCTGACTGATTTGACTAAAGACGATAATGTGCCCTTTACTCTCTCTCTTAGTTGAAGAAATGTAGCCACACATAGTCGTACCTGTGTTTTATGGGGCCTGAGGCGGAGGGAAAAAATAGGCCCCCTATTATCCAATTTTTTTTAAAGAATCAAAATAACAATAAAATTTGCATTCACATTAAACAAATATAATATTCTAAAAATTTATATTATATTAAATAAAAATATATAAAATATTTATATAAACTACCTAAACAATACTCGTCTGATTGTTTTAGAGGCAAAAATAGTTATCAAATAAGTTAAATCAAGTTGTTCAACATTAATTAACAAAGATTAACTAATATAAATATTTATATTATTTTTAGATTTAACTAGCAATAACATCAATTAATAAAAATTAACTAACAATAATTAATAGTAATTAACTAACAAAAATTAATAGATAACATAAATTAGAAATAAAAAATTACAGTAAAACAAGAAAATCAAGACAATAAGATACAACCTGATAGTATCATTATTCAAATAACGATAAGATTTATATTTTTACTAAACAAATATGATATTCTAAATATTTATATTATATCAAATGGGGAGCTCGGGCCTTAAAAATGGGCTCCTAAAATTTTTTTGGGCCCAGGGGCCCTGAGGCTCGAGCCTCATTGGCCTCTGTTCTCGTCGCGAAATTTTTCCCCCGTCTTCCCTTCCTTGCGGAAGAGAGAAAGAGGAAACGCTTTCGCGCTTTAAACTTTGACCGGATTTTGGAAATTGTTTTGAAATACTCGCCTCCGTTTTTTTGAAAATTGCGGGAAAATCCATGGGATGGGGCTCGACCTGTCGGTACGAGGTTCGACCGTTCCTGCCGCCTTTAACAGGGGTAATCGAACCAAGGACCAAAACTATGCTTGACTTAGTGAAATTATCAAAGTTATGTTCTATCCTAAATGCATAGAGAATTCAGGCATGTGCTATGAGATTTTGGAAAATGCCAGTTGGAAAACATGATGTATGCTTAGAAAAACATTTGGAGTTGGAAAGAATCTCTCAGGAAAAAGGTCAATTTCTCAGGAAACTCAGATAAAAAAGGGGTTTTTGAAAACATGAGAAAGCTTATAAAGATGT
This sequence comes from Nuphar pumila, assembly GCF_984573655.1. Classification (NCBI taxonomy): domain Eukaryota; kingdom Viridiplantae; phylum Streptophyta; class Magnoliopsida; order Nymphaeales; family Nymphaeaceae; genus Nuphar; species Nuphar pumila. The sequence goes on along the minus strand of NC_143263.1, from coordinate 46,604,713 downwards.
GGAAAATTCAGAAATAGTTGAAAATCTTGGGAAAATGGAAGTGATTCTTGAGAAAAGATGGACTTTTTGAAAAGGGAAGCACTTCTTAGGAAAACTTGGACTTTGAGAGTTTTCTTAGGAAAATGATGGAAATTCATAGGAAAGCTCATTGGAGAAGGAAATTCAAAACTTGGGAAATTGAAATCATGGAAATTTTACCCTTGAAATACTTGGAAATCGATTTTGATCTTGGAAAAAGATTGGAAAACTCTTTTGAAGCTCTTAAGAAAATAACATTTTCCAGGGAAAACTATGGGGAAATTGACTTAGGAAAACCGATTTTGAAAGATTCTTAGAGTTTCTTGAGAAATCGATTTCTTGAGAATGAAATTTTCTTGAGAAAATCTTGAGAAAATCAATGATTTTATGATGCAAATGATATGAATGAAAGAATGCACTTTGAAAGGTTTTCTAGGGAAATTTGTTGGAAAAATGTGCATTAAGTCAAGATAAATCCTTCACATATCCTGACTGTGGCCATGAATATGTTCAGAATTCAGTTGATTTGATGCACATGATTTTGAAAACTTTGGAAATATGATGTGCATTTTAAGATAGCCTAAGAGTGTAGGCTCAATGTGACTAGTAAAAAGATGATGGATCTGGGTCTCGTCCATATTCCGACTAGGGCCGTAAATATGGATCCCACCGAGTCCATCAACTCCCTAAGAGTTGGTGCACGTGCCATTCGTGAACATCCATAGTGCTTTTGAAATAAAATGCATGAATCATAGAAACAAGATATTGCATAAAATCAAACTATATGATATGCATCCTAGTCTAAGCAGGAAATTAAATCTCTTATTCCAAAATTTACATTATTACATCACTAAATAAAGGAAATAAAAGAAATTTGCAGACTTCAGCTCCTTCTTTTGAATGTCCCTGCCAAACTTGAAATAAGGTTAGCTCAAATATGTGGGTTTTTCCAAGATTTTCCAATAATATTATGAAATTATTGGACTTAATTGGATATAAACCCTATTCTCATGCTTCCTTGATATTTTGAAATGATGAAAATGCTAGAAATTCAGTGGAAAACAGTTTGAAATTCGGAATTGAGGTTAAAATGACCAAAATACCCCTAATTATAAAGTTATACCTTTAAAATCAGGGTTTTTGAAGGAAAACTTGGTAAAATTGAGATTTTGAAATTCAAATTGAATCAAATGATGATGAAATGCAGTATGACATGCTTCTAAACACATTAGGACTGTAAAATCAGAATTTGATATTTTGCAATTTATCAAAAATAGCGATTTTCGCTTGTTTTTCGCTTGGATCTGGGTCCTGCGGGACCCTGTTTTGGTATTATGGATGATCCGAACCTCAAATGGATTCCAAATTGCACCAAATTCGGTATGAAGCATCTAAACACTCTGATAAACAACCTAGAATGCTAAAAATCATGAAATGATATGATTTAAATGTCAAAATTCAAAGAAAGTCCTAAAAATGATGGATTTTGCCTATGGATCCGAACCAAATGCAATGCCTAATATGATAATGCAAGATTTACACCATGGAAACTTCTGATATTTTGCAGACTGCTAAAAGACCCGAAATGGAACATTTTTGGTTTTTACAGCCTCGGGATTTGAGCCATGGTGAGTTCAATAACAGGGATTTAGTTCAGACAGAGGTAAAAATCACACTAATCTGATGTAAAATGCTAAAAAAATACAAAACGGCCATGGAAATTTATGAAATTAATCAGAGCTATGCACGACACCTACATGAACAACTTTCATGTTTATGACTTCGGCATTTAATCAATATAAACACCGATAAAAATATAACTATTCATGCCTAAACTAACAGAACAGACAAATGTAGCAAAACAGGGGGCTGACAAGAAAAATCCGAAGCAGGGGTCAACACTGTTCTAAAAATTACAGGCTTTCAGATTCAAACAGAAGACACCACGGACATAACTTTCACTTTTTACAGTTTCGGATTTTGAGCAACACACAAAGAGAAACCATAGCCCTAAGTCGATCCAAGATCTCAGAGTCCCAAATTAGGCTCTGACACGTGTACCGACATCTCGGATTTTTGTCAGACATAAAACAAAATCAGAAAAATCGGATGAAATCATATTAAAAACTAGACATTCTCCCGAGTTCAAAACATCTTTCAGATCGAAAATCGGATCTCTCATGAGGGATATCTCGATTTTACAAGTCGGAAAATGATTTTCAAAACGTATCCCGGGTAACAAAACCCGACTTGCCATTTTGAATGTTTACCGCAGTAAACAAATTCAAATACCTCCGAATTTTTGGCAAAATTTCAGGGACACCTAAGGGCGCATTCCGTGATTTTTTTGGGATTTTTAATAAAAAACAAATGCATGAAATGACGTGTGGACTGACTGACAAAAACAGAGACCTACTGAAAATAAGCAGAATTGAAATAAAGGCTAAATTAATCCTAATTAATTCATGAAATGTACTAAATGAATGAAATAAAATGCAAATTAAACCTAGCTAACTATATGAATGTTAAAAATCATCAAGGAAGCATAATGAAACATTTTTATGTATGTCATTTTATGAGAATAGCTCAATCCATCCCTCGGATGAGCTCTTTCTTCAAACGACCCCCGATTCGAATTATGGAATCCAATCAATGGGAAAAGAAGTGCACCTTGCTTCGTTGCGCAGCGTAGGAGCTCTTGAAAGGGGCAGCTATCACGAGCTTCCTTCGTCCTTCGCTCCAAGCTTCGGATGGTTCACAAAAATCGACCTCTGTTGGAATCGAATTCGCCACAGCACGAGCTCTACTCCACCTTCTTCAATGAGCCAAAGGGGGCACGATTTCCACAGTTCAAAATCTGATTCTAGGAAGGCTAGGTCGGATTTCCCAAGTTCACCAGAGCTAAAAAATGATCTCCTCTAGGCTGGGCGTGAACCCTTGTTTTTATAACTTTTCTGAAAATTTTTGAAATTCAAACAGGTTCAATCTGAGCCCTCCATGTGGCGCCATCTCAGGGGGTGTCATCTGAGGGGTTTGAAATTTGAATTTGTCTTTTGCAGGGAGCCCTCAGGTGGGGCCACCTCAAGAGGCTCTTTTGATTTTTTGAGAAAAATAAAAAAATGGAAATTTTGTGGGTGAGACACCTCAGCAGGGGGAATTTGGAATTTTTCAAAAGTTTGCTTGATTCTCTCTGCAGGGAGCTCCCAGAAGGCGCCACCTCAGAGGGTGCTCTCTTGGAATTTGAAATTCAAACTCACCTTTTGTAGGGAGTCCTCAGGTGGCGCCACCTCATGGTGGGCTACCTTTATTAAAAATAAAATAAAAAATAAAAATGGAGCCAAGTGGAGTCCTGGAATGGTGCCACCTCAAAAGGTGTTTGACACATGTCAGAAGGACAGAGCAGTGGGCTCAGAAGGCGCCACCTCAGAGGAATTTGAATTTTGTTTTTTTCTAGTGAAAGGAGATCTGGACATGTGGCAGTCCAGGATGGTTCCAAGTGTCAGCCTGCTGGAGAGGCTTTCTCAAATGGCGCCACCTCAGGGGGAAGTTTGAAATTCAAATGGAGGTTGGCCCTAGAGGAATGGAGGATGGACATGTGGCGCCACCTCAGGGTGGCTCCTACAATGCCATGTGGCAAGAGGGAGGAAAAAGAGGGCAGTGACATGTGTCTCCTACTTTTCTGAAAAAAGTAGGGAGAGGACATGTGTCCTCTACTTTTTCTGAAGGAATGAGAAGGAGACATGTGTCACCTTCTTTTCCTGAAAGAAGTAGAAGATGACACATGGCAGAGGGATGAGAAGGAGGGAAGGGACATGTGGCGCCCTCATAGGCCATCTGGAAAAATCAGAGCTCCGGATTTTCGCCACCTAGTGCCTTGTTTGAATTTTAAATGGTTTGCTTTTTCTGAAGAAGGCCAGGAGTGACACGTGTCTCCTACTTTTCTGAAAGAGGTAGGGAGAAGACATGTGTCCTCTACTTTTTCTGAAAGAAGCAGAGAATGACACGTGGCAGAGGGGAGAGAAGGTGGGCCAAGCCATGTGGCGCCATCTCAGACAGGATGAAAAAGGTAGGAGTTCTTGATTTTCGCCACCTATGGGGATTTTTGAATATTTGAATTCTAGTTTTTCTGAGGAAAGCAGCTAATGACACATGGCACTTGCTTTTTCTGAGGAAATGAGAGCTTGCCATGTGTTCTCTACAGGAGACACTCCAGATGGCGCCACCTCAGAGGAGACAAGCCTACCTTTTTTTGTAGGAATTTAGGAGTGACACATGTTTCCTACTTTTTTGAAAAAAATAGGGAGAGGACATGTGTCAGGCTACTTTTCTAGAAGGAAGGAGGGGTTGACACGTGTCCCCTGCAGGAGACACACTTCAAGTGGCGCCACCTCAGAGGAGACAAACTCCACTTTTTCTAGACAGGACAACCTATGACACTTGGCATCTTCTGGTAGTCTTTGAAATGACACATGGCGCAGGATGGATAGGGTGACACATGGCAGATAAAATGGGATGACATGTGGCGGCTTCTTAGGGTAGCCCCACACTGACACGTGGCAGAAGAGGGAACGTGACATGTGGCACCAACTCTAGGTGAACCCTATGCTGACACATGGCATGGAAATGGGAGGAGAGAGAAATGACAAGTGGCGCCAATCCAGGGGACAAGGCTCCTATATTTTTGGGTTTTTCAAAATTCAAATTTTCAAAAGGAAAGCTTGTGTGACACCACCTTAGTGTGGGTCCCACATTGCTTCTTTATTGAAATAAGGATAAAACAACAACTTCTTTTTGGAATTTTCATAAAAATTTGGACTAATGGGCAAAACAGGAATTTTGGAAAGAGTTGACCCTTGTAGGGCGATTTTGTAAAAGAAAGATATTTGAAATTGTCAAAAGGGCAAAATCTGAGATAAGGTGGCTGAAATCCATATTAAAACTATCCAGATCATTTTCCTGAGGAAATATTTTAAAATTCAGAGCCCTGGGGGTAAAATGGGAAGAAGTGATAATTTTGAAGACCCAGGGTTTTGAAATCAATTTTGAAAAGAGTTGAAATTCTAATCTGGATTGGAAATTTTGAAATCAAGAGTTCTGGACCTCGAAATGACATGCTGTGCAGTGCAGTGATTTGAAATGCTCATGCAATGATATGCAATGTCATGTCTTATGAAATGTAATCTTGAATCAAGACTTGGAGATGTCTGTCTCCTGTCAAGAGTAAAATTTTGAACATCTGAGCTAAAAATAGAGAAATTTTGAGAGTTGCAGATGAAAATTAGACTTTTGCAAGGTCCGAGCTCAGAAAATGACCATTTTGCCCTCCAGCGATTTCAGAGGCTGGATGATGATGCTTGGTGGAACTGTCGGGGAGGTGAGTGAAAATTTGGGGTGTTTACAGCCTCTTTACAAGTTTGGCTCTGTAGTCGCAACACTCAAGAGCACCGGCAAGAAAACGATGGTGCCCCTGCTTGGTCCATCCGAATTGCTCTTTCTCTTTCTCTCTTTCCCTTGTGGGCAAAAAAGGGGTTGGCACCACATTTTCAGTGAGCATCTTCCTCTCTCCCTCCCACTTTTGTGCATGTCGGCCCTCTTTTTCGGCATGCATATCTCTCTCTCTCTCATATATATATATATATATATATATATATATATATATATATATATATATATATATATATATATATATATATATATATATATATATAAAGCTGAAAAATGAGCCCAAACCTATTTTTTGTTGTCTCTAGCTCTTTGGTGGTTTCAGCATCAACTCGCTAAGCCAACCAAAACGAGCCTAACAGTCAGGTTGCGGACAACGACAAGAAAGCCCGACCCGGTTATTATTAATCGGGTCACTCGAGCCTTTACGGGCCCAATTTCGGTCCGGCCAGATGTCCACCCCTAATGATATTCTTATAAATGAGATGAGAATTTCCAATTTTCTTATAATTTAAGAAATAATTAGAAAATAAAACAGCAAGTAAAAAAACGAGTAATAACTTAAAAAATTTATTATAAGATTTTTATTTCATAACAAACACTTTGATAAGTCATGGCATGCAAAGACGCATAAAATTGACATTTTTGGGTTTTTAATATATTTGAATGTTGACTTAATCCAATATTGTATTTATTATACATATATGAAATGTTATAAAATGAATACATAATTATTTGGATATTTTATTATTTATTGACAAGATCTTGGCTAGGTTCAACTCAAGATAATCAAAGTAGGATAGGGGTGGGCAACGGGTTGGCCCAGCCCGTGTGTATATATATAACAAAATATTATATCTTATACATTATATATATAATATATTATATATTATATAATAGGTCCGGCCCCGCCCCATTAGGCCCACGGGCGCATTTTTTTTAGAAAAGGTTTTACCTTAATCAGTTGCAAACCATTACGTGGTTGAATCTTAATTTTAAATTAAAGTAAAGCAAGTTATACCATGTGTTGACTAGTTAATTTGTTGCCAACACCTTTTTGTACTTTTCCTAGACGGATAACTGAGTTTCAATTTCTTATTTTTAATTAAAAAATAAAACTTCAACTACATTATCTATGGTTGTATTTTGTCATCTAAAGTCTCAAAACCATTATGGTCCATTGCCAAATTCAAGAAAGACATATATACTTTTATATCTATACTACTGATAAAGTAGCGACGAGGGGCCATGGTGCACAAAAATGTTTTGCTTACAAACTTTTTAAAAATGGCACAAAGGTTTTTCTAGATGTAGATTTCTTTTTCAAATTATTTAAAAATTATCAGAATACCCATATCACACACACATGAGAGAGAGAGAGGGTTATCCATAAATTTAACGATTGTTATCTCCTTAAACTTAAGGAGGAGAGATTTTTCAATAATAATTATTTAAATATAGGATAGAAAGTTGGCCTTGGAGCCTTGAAAAAACAAATTATGGATAAGTTTTGGTAAAAATTTGTTAAACATTACCAGTTCATACTTATCACAAAGTCTATGTCAAAATGTTACTATAGTTATATTTAACTTAATGTATTACAATATGTACATGCATTAATGCAACATATAAATGGAACATACATAATTTGAACTAGTTATATATAAATATGGATATGAATGTGCTTATGTATGCCAAACCTATAATTGAACAACATTCACATAGATCACCACGTCTGCTTGTTTTATATAAAAGTTAATGTAGATTGAGCTTGAACATATCATATTTGATTTTTCCAATCTGTAAAAAAGAAAATCTCTGTTTTTTCTGTCTAGTATCTCTATATAAATTTTTATAAATTTTTATAGTGATTTGATACCTGATTTGGGTGTGAGACTGTGACAAATACTTGCCCATGGGCAAAATTGCATATTTTAGGGTTTTATTCAATTTTCATATTAAAATAATATCAAAATATATATATTTAATAACGCAGTTTAATTTTAGGGTTATTAAAACTATTCATGTTAATTTTTATAGATTTTTGAATCTATTTGATATATTATTAGATTAAATCATGAAAACAGGGTGCCCGTAGAGTCTCGGTTCGAGTAAAACACTGGCGAAAATCACTATTTTTGTAATATTTTGATTTTTTTTATAAAAAGTTTTATATTTTTTAATTTTTGATCATGTTTATAATCATGCTAGGGTACTTCATACTCGATTTGGCTCTTATTTGAATCTATTTGAGCCCTAAATCCAAAGTTTTACAAAAATCTTTTCTGAAAACCCTGATTTCAAGGTCATAGTCTTGTTTTTTGGGGTATTTTTATTATTTTTCTCTAAGTTCTGAATTTCAAAGTTGTTTATTTTATTATTTATTCAATTTTGCATCATATTTTATTATGTTTATCTCAAAAAAATATGGAAAAAGGGTTATATCTAGATAAATATAATAATTTCTAGATATTATTAGATAAATCCAGAAAAACTGACATATTTTCACTAACAAGTTTTTTAGTTTTGCAGGGATATTCAAGATTGTATTTATTATTATTATTATTATTTAAACTCAATTAGTAATATAAATTAAATGTAAACTTTGGAATAAGAATTTAAATTTCTGCTTAGAATAGGACTGCATTGCATATAGTTTATTTTTTTTATATAAATGCCAATGTGTGATGGATGATGATTCATACATATTCAAACTCACAATGGTCTACACGAATGACACGTGCATTAGCTTCTAAGGAGTTGATAAACTTGATAGGTTTCGTATTTATGGTCATAGTCAGAATATGAACAAAACCCAGATTTATCATCTTCTTCTAAGCCACAATCGGCCTACACTCTTAGGCTATCTTAAAAAACTATTGTATATTTCAAAGTTTTCTAAATATTTTCTCCTTTTAGAATCAAATGGGTTATATTCAATCCATATCTGTGACCATAGTCAAGGATATGAGGTGAATTTACTTCGTTGAAGTTCTATAAGGCACCTAAAATATCTTTTTCAGATAATTTTCTTAAAAATTCTTCAAAAAAAAATATTTTTACAAGATAGCATTCATGCATCATCTAGGTTAGAAGTCATCATGAAAAGGATTTCACAAGGCTACACGCCCTTCTTTTATCAAATCAAGAATCCAATTTCAAAAAAATCGATTTCTCAAAGTTATCCTGAAATTTCTTTAGAAATTGATTTTTTAAAAACATTAAGGTTTCCTTTTTATTAAAAACGATTTTCAAGGGATTTTCAAATGCTTTTCTAAGTCCCAAAATTGATTTTCCAAGTTATAATATTCTCAATTTCAAAGTTCAAATTCAGATAAATCAATTTTCTCAGTCATCTGAATTCTTTCAAAATCGATTTTCTCAAAACATTAAGATTTCTTCATAAAATAATTTTCCTTTTCTTTAGAAATATTTTTCCAATGTAATTCACGATTTTCAAGGTGTTCTCTTTTATAAATAATTTCCAAATCTTCAAAGCATACATCATGTTTTCAATCTGCATTTTCTGAAATCTATAGCACATGTCTGATTCTTTGTGTATTTAGCAAATAGAACATTGATTTAGACAAGTTGAGCAAAGCAAAGCAAATGGTTGATCTTTGGTTCAATTACCCTTAGTTATGGTGCCAGGAACGGTTAAACCTTGGTGTGAGTTTTATGAAAACGGTTTTGGCAATAATATTTTATATGAAAGCAATGTGAAAGCCAGACACAAAAAATATAAAACCAGCTCGCACGAGTGGTGGAGTCTGGGTCAATCTCAGGGAATGAGATATAATTGTATTCAAACACACAACTATGCTACTTTTTATTGCCAAAATAAACAAAAATGAATTAATTGAATAAATAAATCACTAAAAAGTAATGCCCTACGCAGAGGGTTTAACAAATAAAGGAATAGAAAGGCCTTATTACAACCCAATGAATTGAATAAATGAAATAAAATCCTAGTCTAAAAAGAAAAGAAAAGGCTTCAGTGCTTCGAGTCTTTTTGTCTCTTCTTGAGGTAATGCATGTTTACTTGAACTTTTGCTTTTTTGAGGGCTTCCTGAGGGGTACTTCTGAGGGTCTGAGGGTACCTTTTTAGAAACCTTGGGAGACTCTTCAGAGGTACGAAAATAGTCTCTTTACACGTCCAACCGCTTCCCTGCAAAACAAATCACAAAACTAACAAAACCACGAAAAGAAACAATATTGAAATTGTGATCAAGATATTACTCTAACCACTTCAACAACTAATTATAATGTAACTAACAAGTAGCAAACTAGGGCACTAAATGACAAGAAGCAAAACTAACTAACTAATAACAAGGAAACTAACTAATTCTAACAAATAAATAACAATGGTTGGCACGACTACTTAATCAGTAAAACCATGAACTTGCTTGGCAACAATTTAATAGCAAGACATAACAATAACTTATTAACAGCCTAAAAAAACAAAGAGACCGTGAAAACAAAAGTTGCAAATACTAGAAACACTTAGAACAAGCAACTAATGCTAAATTAACATAACTAATAAGGAAGTATTGTGAACCTAAACAAAACAGCAACTTGCATTCTAATACTTGGAAGCTACTGAAAATATATTGAATAACTAAACCAATAAAGAAAAGGTGCAGTGCAACTCTGAACCAATTAACTATAACAGGGAACAATATCTATAGGAACTCGTAAAGAAAAGACTGGCCTATCACGTAAAATAGTGACATAACTCCTACCCTGAAAACTATGACACTAAACCAATGACGCACTTCAAAGGAAATCAGTTGGCACACGTATGGCTGCATTACAAGAAGAATAATTTAACCCTAACTCTATGCTGCAGCACACGTTTAAAGCTGAAATATAGCACTGTTGATCAACCAAAGCACCCACTCTGTTATACGTGACCCCACATGAATCTATTGACACACAGTCGGTTACTCATGCAGTGCCTCCTGATTTATGTGCTAAACCTGTGTGGGCTGAGTTCGATTGCTCCAAATCTGAGTTCTCACTGACGCACGGTTCAGCTTAACCATGTAATCCAGTTCCAATGGCTCGGTTTTGGTGTTCCGGTTCCAACCAACCAACGTGATCTTATTGGACCTGATGGGTTGCTCAACGATCTTGATAAGATCTGTCAGGAATAACAGATCTGATCAAGATTCATTCTGCGTGGTTGCTAAAAAAACTACTATTAAAAACTAAAACTAAAACACCAAAGGGAAAAAAATGACTAGCTAGATGTTATCTTATTATGAATCCTATTCAAATCTATATGCACTTAACAAACAAATGAACCATGCTACGTGTTAGGCAATGCTAAAACTGACTCGATGCATTTAACTAAATTGAATTCTAACTAGATACGCAAAAGTAAAAAAGCGAGGGAGAAGAGACTTACATAAATCGGTTGGAGGGGTTGAGGAAAGAGCGGCCTTTCCATGATCTATGCCTATCATGCTGCACCCCTTGATGATTGACGACGCAGATGACGCTGGCAAAGAAAAAGGGTAGAGGAAGGGAAGAAAGAGAGGAAAAGAAGTAGAATAAAGAAGAAGAAGAAGAAGAGAGGGGAAGAAGAAATTGGCTGGGAAGAGAGAGAGAGAGAGAGAGAGAGAGAGAGAGAGAGAGAGAGAGGGCGTGAGCTTCAAGGTGGGAGACACCCCTTTCTTTCTCAAGCTTTCTTTTTATAGTAATTTAATTAGGTTTTGGAAAAAATTTTCAAAAAGCGTTTGTATACTTTTCAAATATTTCAAACAACTCCATTTTTTTAAAGTATTTTCCAAAAACGTAATTAATTACTCAAAAAGTCTCAGAAAGGGCTCGAGTTGCTTAGTTTAAAATTTGATAAAAATCTTTGAAAACTTTCATAAACAAGCATTTTTTAAGCAATTATTGCATATGATCATGCATGAAAAATATATGAAATTATGCGTAGAAATTATGCATGATCAAACCTCGTACCGAAACGCGAGTCCCATTTTTTGAAATTATCCTGCATTTTAAAATGGAGGCGAGTTATTTTCAAAATCTTTTTCAAAGGTCGGTTTGACTTGCAAAAGTAAAATTTTGCAATGATAACAGGTTTGGCGACCGTGATGGGACATGTCATTGTCTGATCAGTCTTGTATTTTGTTTTATTCAACTTGTCAAAATCATGTTCTACAATGTCAACTTTATGTCTTGTGAACCTAGAAGCCTAGAATCAAACCTAACTGACATAGATTGCATGTAGACTTAGGCATGGTTTGGTAGGATTGATTGAGGAGGCATTATTCATGCTCACTTAGACTTAGGTCAAATACAATCCTCCTCAATCTAGGATTTATAAATTTTTCAAAAATCTGCTTCTTTAGGTCATTAGAGGCTTCTGTTTTCTTGCATGTTGATCATGTTTAAAAAATAACCCCATTTACTTTTACCTGGCCACCATGTTGTTGGGTTTTCTTCCAGAACCATAATTCGGGACAAAGCCTCACAACTGGGCCACCTATTTGGGTTAAAACCCCCTGCCACATACCAAGGGTCATAGTCCAAAGTATATTGGCAGGCACTCAAGGATGTTGAAAAGCATAAGCCTAGTACTGAAGAATTCTTTTTATTCCACGTACAGTGGGCCTCAGTTTGAGTATATCGGCGTAGCATGATTGAATACAGATGATCTGAGCCTTAGAGTTAGGATTAGGGTCCTACAACTATTTCAAAACTTGTACATCTAGAGTCAGCTTTTAGGGAATGTTGTATGTTTATACTTGTTTGTGCAGGATGTGATTGAATGTACTTTAGTTATTTCCTTTTATTCTCTTCATTTTCTCATATTTTTCATAATTTTCTAAAAATACTGGACGATTTTCAAAATCCCCTATTTTTCATGAATTATCTAACATTTCCTTTTATTTTATCAAACCCTGAATGATTTTCCAGAAAAATCTTCTATTTTCTTCAAAACTTCAGGTGATTTCCATCCTCTCTTTCCTCTAGATCTTGAAGTTCTAGCCTTGTTTTTTATTCTGCCTGCAATTTCTTCAAAAATCGTGTGGTTTTCCTCAAGTCCTACCCTTACTTCTTCTGTATTTTTCAGCCTATCCTGATGGCATCCAGTCAACTTGATTCAGTCTTTTTTGAGGGCCATATCTCTTATGAAGTGTGGCAAGGTCTCACCGATCATCGAAGTCTAAACACCAAACCTTTCATTCCCCGATGGTACTATTCTTGGCTCAAAAACTTCTCCCATATGTTCCTGGATCATTTGAGTGACTGCAGATTGGAACTTGCATCAGCAGTGGGAGAACAGATCATCAACGACACTTTGATTCAAGTATTAGTAGAGCGGTGGAATCCGCATAACTGTACCTTTTGATTCCTGTGGAGACAGATGACTCTACTACTGGATGAATTCTTAAACATCATGGGTCTATGTGAACACCCCAAATTTTCAAAGTTTTGTAAAAATGACCCTTTTGCCCCTAACTCCATTTTCTGAGAAATCGAAGCAAATTTTTCAGACTTTCTGGATTAAAAACCATATTGATCCATTCAAAATCATTTTCAGGTTCAAATCTAGCACTTTAAATCCGTATTTCCTCAAAATCCGGATCAAAACCCATGTCTGAAGAAATTTTCTTAAAATAGTTTTTAAATTCTCAGAAAAAATTCCTTTTTGTAAATATTTTTGCAAAAACACAAAAAAAAATTAGTTTTAACTTTTGTTTTCTCACAAACTTTAGGATTTTATTCTAAAAATACAAAAATATATATATATATATAATAGAAAAATAACATAAAAACCAAAAAATTAAAAAAAAAAAAAAAAGCTACGAGGGAAGCAGATGATTTTCAAGCTTTTGAAGCCATTTTTACCAAAAACCTCATTTTCAAAACCATTTTATAAAAAATTTCCTAAAAAGAGGACCATCTTTTTGAAAACAAGGAAAAAGCTTTAACGGATTCCTCCCGCGCTTTCTTCCTTCTCCTCTCGATCGTTGATCTTCCAACAGCTTCCCCTCTCCTCCGCCCTCAATCCTTAACCAACCCCATTCTGGAAGCCTCCATTGAGCCCTCCACCCTCCGATCGCTGGCCTCTGGCTCCCACCATTGATCTACAACGAAAAGGTGGTTCCTCGAGTTTCCTCCTTTTCCCTATAAAAAAGGGGCAGCCAGAAAGGGGAGGGGATCCATTTTTTTTCATTAGCATCCATCTTTTTCTATCTATGTTCACGCATACACCCGCTGTTAAGCCTCCCTTACAATCTCGGAACTTCAACCAGTTTTTCATCAACATTTCTCTTGATCAACATTTCTCCTGAAGGACTCCTCCCGTATCCACTTCTTCATACCGAACATCCATTTTCATTCGGTGGATTTCATCCCGACCTCCACACAGCATCTCCTTGGCAGGACTTCGAAGGAAATAAACCTCTAAAGGAAACATGTAAAAGATATCATTATTTGGGATTGTACATTTGATTTTATCCATTGTAATAGTTAGGTTGGAATAAGAATTTACATTTCTTGCTTTAGGTAGAATGAAAGAGCATCATAGAATACCATGAATTGTTTACTCCATGCATTTTTTTTCTTTATTTCTCAAATTCCCACAATGGTGAAACACGAATGGCACGTGCACCATTTCATAAAAGGTAAGTTAATTCTAAGTTGATGATTTACGCCAACGGCCATAGTCGGGGTGTAAACAAGACTTAGTATTCTTATCTTTTATGAAATAATACTGGATCCACACTGGATCCTCTTTCAAAAATCATCATATTCTTCAAATATTTTTACCTTTTATCAGAGTTTAACTTAGAATTAATTCAATATATATACCAATGGCCATAGTCAGGGTATATTGAGAGTTAATTCCATTCTAAACTCTATAAAAGCACAAAAATGTGTTTCATTCTTCACTAGAATTTAAATATAGATTATTATATAATACATTCAATGACCATAGTCAAGGATGTATTATATCTTCAATCTTATTTTAATTCATCTGAGGAATGGAATAGCTTTTTTTTTTTTAAATTCTATTTCAAAGTTATTTAAAGTTCATTCATCATATAGGATAGAATTGCATCATATTTTCAAAACTTCCTTTTCAAAATTCCAAGTGATTCTTCTTCTTAAAATCAAATCTCATCCAAATTTTAATGCTATCTCATTTTCAATATTCAAAAATTTCAATTTCAAAGTCCAATATTGCTTTGAAATTCCAAAATCATCTGATATTCAAACTTCAATCAAATTCGAAATTCAAATAAACTTTGAAGTTATCTTTTGGATTTCAAATCAATTTCATCCCCTTATCCTCAATCAATGTTTAGATTTGAAATCTCAAGCTTCAAATTTGGGTTTCTAAAACCCGGATCCATTTTAAGGTCCTAGTTGGACTTCTCAAAATCCAAATCCAAAAACAAATCCTAGTCTCAAACTTGGATCCAAATTTCCAGGTATGAACTCCATTCCACTTTGGATCTCCCATCACAGATCCGAATTCCATCTAGGATCCAAACTCTTATTCCACTTTGGATCTCCAATCACAGGTCCAAAATTCATCAAGGATCCAGATCCTCGTTCTACCATCCAGATCCCAAAACCAATTCTCAAGATCTAGAATCCAACCCTACTTTGGGTCTCAAATTCAGATCCAAAATCCAACTCTTAGGATCCAGAATCCAATTCTACCATTGGATCTCAGATTCAGATCCAAGATCCAATTCTTAGGATCTAGAATCCAATCCTACATTGGATCTCAGACTTCAGATCCAAATCCATTCTAGGATTCAGAACCCAATTCTATTTTGGATCTCAAATTTCAGATCCAATTCCATCTTAGAATCCAGAGTCCAACCTTATTTCGGATCTCAGATTTCAGATCCAAATACCATCTCGTATTCCAAATCTTAAAACCAATCCCCTTCAAAATTCCAGATCCAAAATTCCATTTAAATTCCAATTTTTAAAGCCAATTCCATTTCATTCAGACCAAGTCCCTATTTCGAATCCTAAAAATCAATTCAAAACTCTATCCAGAACTTGGATTCGGATTTCATCTTGAAAATCCAACTTCTACAAATCTCATTTCTTAATTTCTTTAGATTTCCCATATTCAAAAGTGGAATTCAATTCCATTCCAGATATTCGTCCAAGTTCAAAATTCTAAATTCAAAGTCCATTTATGACTGTGAAAAATTTCCTTCACTCTCTTTTTATTACAAAACTTCAAGGTTAACCTCCAAATTCCAGATTTATCTTCCCAAACTCTTGATCATTCTAAAAACTTAGAACTTTAATCTTAAGTTCTAAGTTAGGAATCATTTTTCTTCACTTTATCAATTTCACTTGGAAATTTTTCAAAACATTTTCAAAAGGAGCATACATCTTTGCATTTGCACAAGCATGATTCATTATGCATTTAGATTTAGGATAAACACTGAGATAAATTCTTTGCAAAGCAAAAGGCATAATACTCGACCCTTGGTTCGATTACCCCTGGTAAAGGCGCCAGGAACGGTCGAACCTCGTACCGATGAGCGGATCCCGTCTCCCGATTTTTCCCGCAAATATTTCAAAAACGGAGGCAAGTTATTTCAAAATATTTTCAAAATTAAGGTCAAGTGAGACCCGCGAAAGAGTTCCTCTTCTCTTCTCTTCTTTCTCTTTTCTCTTTCTTTCCGTCTTTTATCTTTCTCCCTTCAAAAAGGAGGAAAATAAGAGGTAGGAAAGGAAAAAAGAAAGAAGAAAGAGAACATTATGAGAGGAAAAATTTTGCGATGATCACAGTTTTGGCGACCGAGATGGGACTCGTCTCCGTCCGGTCGAATTATGCCTTTTCTTTTGCTTTGATATTTTCTAAGTCTTTATTCTACATATGTCAGCTACATTTTCATGCAAACCTTAGGAGCCTAGACTCTGTCCTAAAGCTGACATCATTGCATATAGGATTTAAGTATGGTTTGGTAGGACCATATTGAGGGGATTATTCCATGCTCACATTAGACTTAGGTCTTGAATACAACTCTCCTCAAATTTAGGGATTGAATGTAAACAATGTATGCAAGTGTATGCTTCTCTTTATTTTAAATCTATCTCTTTAGGACTTGCATTAGAGCCATCTGACTTTTTTTTGAACATGTTTTCAAAAACATCCCTTACCTATATTGTCCCGGTCTTCACGTTGCTGGGCTGTCTCACTGAACCATAGTTCGGGAGAGAGCCTCACAACTGGACTACTTATTTGGGTTCGCGCCCCCCTACCACGTACCTAAGGGCCATAGTCCGAGGTATATCGGTAGGTGCTCAAGGATGTTGGGAAGCCATTACCTTAGAACCGGAGAAATATTTTCTATGCCACGTACTTCGAGTTTCGGCTTGGGTATATCGGCGTATCTTGATCGGAATCAGATAATTTGAACCTTAGAGTTAGGATTAAGGTCCTACAAGCCATTTCAAATATTGCATTTAGAGTCAGCCTTTAGGGAGTGCTGTATGCGCATCCTTGTTTGTGCAGCCTTGGTTGTGTGATATTTCTCCTATATGTATCAAACCTTTTTTTCAAAAAAACCCTGGGTGTATTATTCAAAACTTACCTTTATTTTCAAAAACCCCAGGTGTATATTTTCTATCTACCTACATCTTCTTTTTCCTCTTTTTAGGATAAATTTTCTCCAAAACCCTGGAAAACTCTTTTAAAAAAAAAAAATCCCCTCAATCTTTCAAAATGTCCAGGTTTGATTCTTTAAAAAGTCTATCCGTAAGTTCTGCATTCTATCTGACTCGCTTCCTCCTTTTGCCTCAGTATCACTCCGATGGCATCTGAATCTCCCGATACTATCTTTCCTTGGGATCATGTCCTCTATCAAATAAGAGATGGAACCCCAGATCTGCGGGTCATCCAGTCTCGTACTTTCTTCCCACGGTGGTATTATTCTTGGTTCGCCACCTTCTCACGTATGTTCCCAGATCACTTGGATGAC
The DNA here is from genome assembly GCF_984573655.1 of Nuphar pumila. Classification (NCBI taxonomy): domain Eukaryota; kingdom Viridiplantae; phylum Streptophyta; class Magnoliopsida; order Nymphaeales; family Nymphaeaceae; genus Nuphar; species Nuphar pumila. Next base: position 46,587,269 of record NC_143263.1, on the reverse strand, counting down.
TGTGGGTTGGAGATGGCATCAGCGGTAGGCAAGCGAGTCATCAATGGAGCGTTGATTCAGGCCATGGCAGAACGATGGAATCCACGTACCTGCACATTTTGGTTTCCATGGGGAGAGATGACTCTACTAATGGACGAGTTCAACGACATTATGGGATTGCCCGAACCAGATGGTCAGCCAGATGATCCTGTCGAGCAGCAATTTTTGATCAACATCAAAGGGGTAGATGTTCGAGAAGCCTTAGCAAGAGCAACAGGGAGCAGATCCTGGCCTCTCACCGAGATTGGTGAGAATCAGTTCATCGACCTGTTCGAATTATATCAAAAGTATGGAGCCTACAAAGAGGTTGACACTTTGTCCCGAGCAGCGAAGGACAGAATTCAGCACGCCATGATCCTGTGCACAGTGGGGTTAGCCTTCTTCCAAGATGGTCAGAATTTTATAGACATCAGAGTTGCCCAGCTCTTTCGGAGATGGGGAAGCAAGCAGACCCGTCAGCTCTCAGTCTCCATGGCCGCATTAGCCTTCCTTTACAGAGGTTTGGCTCGATTCGCTCTTGGGGAGACCATTCTGGTAGAAGGATGCACTTATGCCTTGCAGTCGTGGTTCCTACGCCACGTTCCCTCAAAAGCCAGTTCTTTCAGGTTCAACAGTAAGCAACCGAAGACAGTCATCCAATGCCGAGCTCTGATCGAGAAGCTGCATCAGGAGGAGATCACCTGGGATTTCTTTGACAGAAAAGAGACTGTTCCTCGATACACTTATGCTCGTGACAAGCGCTACAAGTTGATGGGCCCTTTCTTTTGTGTCAATTATCAGCCGGAACGATGTCTGAGGCAGTTTTCACAGCGGCAGGTCCGTGCCAACACCCGTTTCCCGACAGGCAATGTGTCAGAATTCAACCTGCAGTCGGATCAGTGGTCTGGGGCATATCATGTCGCAAAATATACCTGGAACTCCTTTATTTCTCTGTCTATATTTCCTGGGCCAAATGTATCATCTGAATATCAAGAGTGGTGGCAAACTGTCTGCCCACCCTCTCTTTGTCCTTGAAAGTTACAAATATCAATAAAATTTTTGTTTTTTGGCCAAAAATGTTATTTTCTGTATTTTGTTTGTAGCACAAATAAAAGTCACAAAAACTTGAGTGACGACCTAATCCCAGGTAAAAGGGATATTCCTTCCGCATTTCTTCAAATCTTATCATGGTTGACGACCTCTCCTAGGTAACAAGGCACATTTCTCTGTTACCATCAAATGGTAACACAATAATCACAAATCGTGCGATGACCCGATCCCGGGTAATGGGATAATCTCTTGAAATTGTCTACCAAATCCCCTCATTTCTTGCTTTCTCTCGAAGAAATTATGATTTTCAAAAAGCTTCTCCATACTCTAACCATTCCCATATTCTGCAGGAAAGCTTAGGCATCTGGAAAATGGTTCAGACAAGGGCTGACAAGAGGGCTGCTCAACAACACAGTGACAACGAGTCAGAGGAGATGAATTCTCCTAGATTGACCAAGAAGCATGACTCCGGAGATGAAAGCGATGTTGATCCGGCCATGTACCGGATTTTTCAGAAAATGATGACTAAAATGATGGCCGAGCAGGCTAAGGCGGCTCCAAAGAAGGCGGCTTCTAAGACCAAAGCTAAGAAGAAGCCCATGAAAAAGCGCGTCAAGATCAGCAAGCAAAAGGTACAGCGTGACAGTACCTCTGAAGATTCTGAGTCAGCAGAAGACAATTCTGAAGAAGAGCAGTTGATTTACATCCCGAAACATCTGCGGCAGTCCAAGAGGCCGGTAGAGGAGCCAGTGTCAGTGAACAAGCCCAAATATGGGGCCCCCGCAGAAGACTCGATCCAGGCATTGACAAAAATCGTCAAAGACCTGCAAGTCCGGGACAAAGGAAAAAGGGCATACACTAGGCAGGATTTCTACCTTGGTTTGGAAGGAGACATCAATTTGGAGAATCTCCCCCGAAAATTCATTAAATTCGATGGATCCGGAGACCCCAAGGCCCACCTTGCCATGTTCCTCGCAGAATGCGCCCGATTCAGCGAAGACAACTGTGCCCTCTTCCTCTGTTTTCCCCGCAGTTTGGAGGGAATAGCCGCCAAATGGTATGCCGAGCATGTCAATCCCATCGAGTTAAGGGATTTTGACAAAGTCGTTAATATGTTTGTGGAACGCTTCCTATTCAACACGGAAGCTCTGCCCACCCTGAACCACCTGTGCAACCTGAAACAAGAGCCCAATGAAAAGGCTAGGGATTTTATCCACAAGTGGAGAAGCCTGTGCAACAAAATGAGAAACCCTATCTCTGAGGAGCATGCCCTCCAAGTCATTCTCAATAACTTCTCCCAGCCCCTAAAAAGCCTCCTCTTCCTATATCCCTCCAAATCGTTTATTGAACTGACGGAGCGAGCAGAATGGCTCGAGATGGGAGTAGAGAACGGGATGTACGAAGGTGTTGCCTTAGCCAAAAATGTGCAAGACCCAAAGAAGAAGGCACACTTCACCTACTCCGCCGAGGTTCCAGGGGATGATCAGGGCAGTAGCAGCAAACAGGGCAGTGGCAGTGGCACAAAGCCCGAGCAGAACAGAGGAAGGAAAGGGAAATTCTTCAAGAGCAATGATAAGCCTCTCCCGACCGGTCCTCAACAAAAGGGGGACCTTCAAGAAAAACCTAAACATATAAACTGGAGCAGGGATCGGAAGTTTACTCCCCTCGACCAGCCACTGGAGAAGATTTTGGAATATTTGCTGTCTCACGGGATGGTAAAACTTCCCAAGGTGGCAGATCCACCAGTACTCATGGGAAGATTTAAGGAACAATACTGCAAATTCCACAGAGCGATGGGCCACGACACTGAGTACTGCTTCGTCCTGAAGCATCTGATTCAGGATTGTATTGATAAAAGCATCCTCATCGAGGATGAAGAAGAGGGCAAAATGGACATTCTGTCCGCCCCATTCCCAAAACATTCAGTGTCAACCGTTTCAGAAGGTTCTTCTCTCCCGCAGAGTCACATACATCCTTGCTCCAGCAAAGAAATAAGTTTGCAGCATCAGGTGATGGTTCTACATCAGAATCAACCTGTATTTCAGAGAGGGGATATCCTCTCATTTTTAAATATTAGAAACATGTCAGTTGAGAGTGGAAAGATCCAAGTTTTTCCAAAAAGATTTGTGAAAAGGGAAGCCTGCATAGAGGAAGCAGAAACCTCGGAAGCAGCAGAAGAACGGGCCAAAAGCCTTCAGAAGCCCATCACAGTGCTCTCCAACATCTCCATCTTTGAGTTGACTCACGACTCTCCCCAGCATAAAGAAAAACTAGATGATCTATTAAGAAAGATCAAAGTAAAGCCGGGCACCACGCCCGAAGACATGGCGCAGATAGTAAACCAAGCAATGACTAACGCGCCTATTACCTTTTCAGATGAGGACTTGCCTAAGCCTCATTCATTCCACAACAATGCATTGTATATAGTGGTCAGGACCAGGGGCATGACTGTCCCGCACGTACTCATTGATGGGGGCAGCAGTCTGAATATTTGCCCAGAAATGACAGCGAAAGCATTGGGATTAAAGGAGGAAGAATATGTGCCTGATCCCATCACCATCTATGGCTTCGATAATCATGGGCAAACTGCCAAAGGCAAAGTCTTTTTGGAAATCTTCATCAACTACTCAGTGCATACTGTGTTGTTCCATGTCGTCAATGTACCACCGACTTACAATCTTCTGTTGGGACGAACATGGATCCACAATGCCAATGCCGTTCCATCAACTCTCCACCAGTGCATCAAGTGGTCTAAGGGTGGAATGATCACCACCATTTTGGGTGAAGATCCTGAAGAGAGGCTGCCACAGCCTATGATTCCTCGTCCGACATTCACAGCTGATATTCCAAGCATCCGAGAAGCGGATGAGATCAATCTCAGTGACAGTCTAGAGATGCTGAAGCTAAAAGATGTCATGAAAGAAGAAAATGTAGCAGCCACGGTCCAATGGCAGGGACCTTGTTTCTTCAAGTTAGAAGGACGCATTGATTACGCCTCCTTCAAAGATCACCCTTTATTCCCCCAGTTCTCCAAAGCCAGAAAGGGATTTGATCTGCTGATAAAACATGGATATCAGCCATTCCGGGGCATAGGAAAGAATGAAGATGGTATAGTGGAGCCAATCGTTCCTACTCAGCATTCGGACAATTCAGGGTTGGGGTTCACCGGCCAGGATTCCAGCAAAAAGACAGTTTTTGTCAAAGGAAACAAATGAAGATGATGCCTTAGTTTTCCTGCTTTCTTTTATTCTCTTTTTTGTAGGGACAATACAGTCCCATCTTTTGTTAAAATCTTGTAAATACTTTACTTCAATCAATGAAAGATCAAAATTTTCTTTTCAAATATCCATCAATTCCTTCTTATACTTTGTCTATATCATCACTCTTGCTTTATATAAAAAAATTTTTATTTGGCTCATCATACTTTCTCTTAAAAACAACCTCTTTTTGGCATTTTCAGGACCATTAAACTCCTGAATCAATGACAAGATTTGTTATCAATCCCAAGTATCTAAAATTGGCAAGGTTTCCTGAGATGAAAGACAGAGCAGAGGTCAGTCAGGCAACAGAGCAGACTGAAGAGCCAGCTGAATTTGATTCCACTATTCAGAATTTACCAGAATTTGCTCACATTCAGAAGCAGGATGAACCATCAGCCTTGGTTCAAGATCCAACTGAGGATATCAACATTGGGTCGGAAGATGATCCGAAGATTCTCAAAATTGGGTCGAGCCTAAGCGAAATTGAAAAAGCTAGACTCATCCAATTCCTCCAAAGGCATCAGGAAGTATTTGCCTGGACTTACGAAGATATGCCAGGGTTGGATATCAAACTAGTTGAGCATCGACTCAAGTTGAAACCAGAAGCCAGACCAATCAAGCAGAAATTGAGGAAATTAGACCCTCGAATTGAGCAACAAGTCAAAGAAGGACTGGAAGATTTATTGAAAGCAGGCTTCATCCGGGCCATTAATTACCCGGATTGGTTGGCAAATATCGTAGCAGTCCCTAAAAAGAATGGAAAAGTTCGGATCTGCATTGATTTCAGGGATCTCAATAAGGCTACCCCGAAAGATGATTATCCACTTCCTAATATTGACCTCTTGATTGATAGCACAGCAGGTCACGCCATGTTTTCTTTCATGGACGGATATTCAGGTTATAATCAGATCAAGTTGGCCGTTTGTGATCAGTCGAAGACCTCATTTACTACTCCATGGGGAACCTTCTGCTATACAGTTATGCCATTTGGGCTCAAAAATGCCGGGGCGACTTATCAAAGGGCAATGGCCGTTATTTTCCACGATCAAATGCACAAGAATATGGATGCGTATGTGGATGACATTTTGGTTAAGTCTAAAGAAGAAGAGGATCACCTCGATGCTCTTAGTCAAGTTTTTGAAAGACTTATTCTTTACAAATTGAGGCTTAACCCTCAGAAATGTGTTTTTGGAGTAGAGTCCGGCAAACTGCTCGGCTTTATTATCAGCAAGAAAGGGATCGAGGTGGATCCGGCTAAAGCAAAAGCCATTATTGACATGCCGCCTCCAACTAATCTGAGAGAGCTGCGAAGCCTTCAAGGGCGTATTCAGTCTATTCGCAGGTTCATCTCCAATTTGGCTATGAGATGTGAGCCTTTTAACCACTTGCTGAGAAAAGGAGTTAAATTTGAATGGGGATCAGAATGTCAGCTCTCGTTCGAGTGCATCAAGCAGTATCTCCTTAATCCACCAGTTTTAAAGCCGCCTAAGCTGGGAAAGCCTCTCTTGCTATATATTTCAGTCAATCAAAATGCCTGTGGTGGATTCCTCGCTCAGTATGAAGAAGGCAGTTTGATAGAGCACGCCATCTACTACGTGAGCAAAACATTCATTGATTATGAAAAGAAGTATTCTCAGATGGAGAAGACTTGTCTAGCTCTGGTCTGGATGTGCCAAAAATTGAGACATTACTTGTTGGCTTCTGAAATTAAGTTTCTCTCAAAGCTCAATCCGCTCAGATACATTCTTGAACAACCTTTTCTCACTGGACGAATCGCAAAATGGCAAGTCCTGTTGATGCAATATGACTTAGAGTATGTTTCTCAAAAGTCGATTAAGGGCCAAGCGATCGCAGATCAGTTGGCAGATTTCCCTCTGACAGAAGAAATTAAAACAGAGGATGATTTTCCTGACGAGCACATCTGTAATGTCCAACAGCCCCCAGTTTGGAACTTGTTCTTCGATGGCTCTAAAAATATGTCTGGCATCGGGATTGGAGTCATGTTGATCACTCCAGAAAAAGAAATGATCCCTTATTCTCTTAAGCTTGGTTTCCAATGCACTCATAATATGGCCGAGTATGAAGCTTTAATACAAGGCCTCAAAATTCTGCAATGTTTCAATGTCAAGAGAGTGCACGCCTTTGGCGACTCACTACTTGTTGTCAGTCAAGTTAACACTGAATGGCAAGTGAAAGATCCCAAATTGATCCCATATCAGAAGATCGTCTTAGCTCTTGTTGACAGCTTCGAAGAATTTCAGCTCAATCACATCAGAAGAGAGCATAATCAGATAGCCGATGGCTTAGCCAGTTTGGGCTCCATTTTATCATTCAAAGGTGGTGAGTCATGTCGCTCTTTCGAAGTTGGCAGACTCGAACAACCCGCTTTCGATTCAATTATGCAAGTAAATCAGGTCAATCAGAAGGAGGAGCCTTGGTATCAAAGTATCAAGAATTTCATTGAGTCTGGTGAATTTCCACCAGAAATGCCTAAAAGGGAGCAACGTGCAATCCAGCGTATGTCCACCCGATATTTCATTCTCGCCAATGTCCTCTACCGCCGTGGATTCAGTTCTGAGTATTCAAGGTGCTTAGACAAAGAAGAAGCTATGAAAGTTATCCAAGAGGCACATGAAGGGATTTGTGGTGGTCATGCTGGCTATCAAACTCTCGTCAAGCAGATCGTTCGAGCAGGGTACTATTGGAATACCATGCAGCAAGACTGTCATGGATTTGTGAAAAAATGCGTCAAGTGCCAATTACACGCGCCTTACATTCATGCTCCGGCCGCATACCTACAATCAGTTGTTTCCCCTTGGCCATTTTCCATGTGGGCTTTTGACGTCGTCGGCCCAATTACCCCTTCTGCTTCTAACGGCCACAAGTATTTCCTGGCTGCGACAGAGTACTTCACGAAATGGGTTGAAGCTGTTACTCTACGCACTGTAGAAGGCCGCCATGTGGTTTCTTTCATTCATAAGAACATTCTTTGCCGCTTCGGCATACCACATGATATTGTCTTAGATAATGGAACCCATTTCAAAAATGAGAGGATGAAAACCTTCTGTTCTAAATTCAGAATTTCCCACCACTTCTCAGCTCCTTATTATCCTCAAGGAAATGGCCAAGCAGAGGCCACCAATAAGATTTGATTCGTATTTTGGAAAGGACTGTGAAGACAGGTCGAGATTGGCACGAGAAAATTCATGACGCGCTTTGGGCATATCGGACCACCATTCGAACTCCGACTAATGCCACTCCTTCAGAACTCGTTTACGGGACTGAAGTGGTGTTACCTCTCCATATCCAAAAGCCCGCTCTCAAATTCGCTTCTCTCATAGAATTGCCACTTGATCAGTATCAGCAGCAGAGATTGGTGCAACTAGATTTACTGGATGAAAAGAGGCTCAAAGCAGCAGAGCACGCTCAAACTTATCGACAGAGGATAGCCCGACATTATGCCAAGTCTGTCATTGAGAGAAAATTTCGAGTTAACGATTTGGTGCTCAGATCGACAGCTCATCTCAAGCATCGACCACAAGGCAAGTGGTCACCCAATTGGGAAGGCCCTTATGTGGTTAAGGAAGCTTTGCCTCGCAATTCGTACCGTCTAATCAATGCAGATGGGGTGGAGATGCCAGATCCCATCAATGCTCTGCATTTGAAGAAATTTTATACTTAGAATTCTCATTCAAAAATCTTTTGTACTATTCAAAGAGCCATTTCAATAAAAATAATGATCTTCTATCAATTCTTACATTCTTCTCCATGATACTGGGGCATTTTATTTTAATCCATAATCATCTTCTTCCATCATATGCAGGCAGGATTAGACGAAAGTTCCTCTCCTCAAATTTTGATAATTCTTAATTGGTCCTGTGATTTTATCGTCTTTTCATTTGATTCATTTTGCTTTGATCAGATTTACATCAAGCTAATGCTCGTTTATGTCAAGTTTTAACAAATTTTCCAATCTTATTAAAAAAAAAAAAATTTTTTTTTTTTCTACTTTTATCTTCAAATCACCCTTTCAGGATAAGGGATAAACCTGATGCCTCCTCTCAATGAGGTATTCTTCCTTTTATTTCTCCGTTCAGGATAAGGTGATAAATCCTGAATTATCTTCTAAAAACTCATTTTGAAAATCTAGCTCATCTTCAAAACCCAGCTCTCGCACTGGTTATTTCTCAAAATTGAGCTCATTTGGAAAATCCGGTTCTCACACCGGTAACCTTCTAAAATCAATCTTCTGACCAAAGACCTTTCTCCTTCTAAATTCAAGTTCTGACTTAAATCTCCCAAAACTTCACGTATTTTCAAAAAATCCAGCTTTTGCCGGTCATGTATTTCCAAAGGATCCAGCATCTCGCTGGTCATGTATTTCCAAAAGATCCAGCATCTCGCTGGTCATGTATTTTCAGAGGATCCGGCATCTCGTTGGTCCTGTATTCCAAAAGATCCAGCTCTCGCTGGCCGTGTATTCCAAAAGATCAAACCCTTAGGGTGAGACTCCTCAATTCTATCATTCTCAAACCTTCAAGATCTTCAATCTTTTAAAATTCTATCAGTTTCCCAACCTCTGGTTGTAATATCCTCAAAATCTTATCATTTTCTCAACCCTCGGGTTATAATCTCCCAAATTCAATCACTTTCAAACCATCAGATTAAATCCTTCATTTTCAAAATCCAGTATTTTTCACTGGTCGGGATTTGAAATCCAGTATTTTTCACTGGTCGGGATTTGAAATCCAGTTGTCATAACTGGTCGGGATTTAAAATCCAGTTTTATAACTGGTCGGGATTTGAAATTCAGTTTTCATAACTGGTCGGGATTTAAAATCCAGTATTTTATAACTGGTCGGGATTTGAAATCCAGTTTTCATAACTGGTCGGGATTTAAAATCCAGTATTTTTCACTGGTCGGGATTTGAAATCCAGTTTTCATAACTGGTCGGGATTTAAAATCCAGTATTTTATAACTGGTCGGGATTTGAAATCCAGTTTTCATAACTGGTCGGGATTTAAAATCCAGTATTTTTCACTGGTCGGGATTTGAAATCCAGTTTTCATAACTGGTCGGGATTTAAATCCAGTATTTTTCACTGGTCGGGATTTGAAATCCAGTTTTCATAACTGGTCGGGATTTAAAATCCAGTATTTTTCACTGGTCGGGATTTGAAATCCAGTTTTCATAACTAGTCGGGATTTAAAATCCAGTATTTTTCACTGGTCGGGATTTGAAATCCAGTTTTCATAACTAGTCGGGATTTAAAATCCAGTATTTTTTTCACTGGTCAGGTTTTGAAATCCAGTATTTTCACTGGTCGGGATTATCAAAAATCCAGTTTCTCATAAACTGGTCGGGATTTCCAAAAACCTAATATTATCAGTACAGTTTTCTAAAGTCTGATTTCTTACGCCATTTCTTTAAATTACAGCTCAAGGTCTCATCAAAATCTATATTGAGTGATTATTTCACAAAGAATTCATGAAAATTTTGCCAATTTGCTAAAAACATTTTGTTGATTCTAAATATTCTTACTACACAAAAAGAATTTCCTTAGATTACCTCCTGTATTTCCTTCCAAGAAGGTGAAACTCTTTGCGAAAAAGAGGTAAAATTCAAATCTTTTCCTGTTGATCAACCAAAAGGATGTAAGAAATATCCTCGATATAATCAATGAAAGAAATCTTCAATGATATTGAAAAGCCAGAAGTGAATTTATATTGATCTTGGCTATAGCGCATGTTTTAAAATGACTTTCTGGCAATCAGGTAGTGGAAATATCTTGAGCTATAAAAAGAATCCACTCAACCCATCCCTTCTCATTTTCGTTTAAAAGTTGCAATCAAATATCCGCAAAAGGGATCTCTCAATTGTCGTCAAGATGAAGGCGAATTAAGCGAGTAGACCCCCGGGGCCAAAGAAGATTTGAAACATCTCCAAGATGACGGAGTTTGTGACGGATCCTTCCAGGGAAAGTTCAGATCACCGTCGAGATGAAGGCGAGTGTGATGAACCTACCAACAAACCCTAAAAGATATTTGATTTCTGCTATCGTCTAAAGACCTTTTGAGCCAGTGAGATCAATAGAACCCCTGAGATAAAAGAAGGATCGGAGCATCTCCAAGATGAAGGAGTTTGTGACGTGCCCTCCCCTTTAAAAAGAGAAAAAGTCAGGACATCCAAATGAAGGATGATAAGAAAAACCCGAGAAAGCCCAATGACTCAAAAGAGTGCAAAAAGATCATTGTGGGAAAAACACCCGGATATCAAACTGCCGAAGCTGCCAGAAGTCATCTTTTCTCGTGCAAAATTCTTTTATCAATATCTCTTCATTTCTCGCTTTTATGAAATTAAGAATATTTCTTCTATTCTCATATCAGGGAAATGGATAGCTTCCTTGAAGAAAATCATCAGTGCTAAAAATTTGAATCTGACTCTTAGAATTGAGGAGTTAACCCCATTTGGGGGAAATACTCTAGGTAAAAGAGGGCATATCTTTTGCACATACGTGCACATTTCCAAGCATTTGAAACAGCTATAATTTTATCTTATTGGCAAAATTTCTCTAGCCATTTCAAGAATGAAATAAACATTCAATATCCATTTTGATGCAACTTAGCGTTGTCTATATCTTCCAGAAGAGTTGCCTCATCCAGTGGAAGCATCTCTTCCTGTCCCATCACGGTTTTCTCATTAAAAGAATTCCGTAGGGACGACCCACTCAGGATAAGGGTTAAACCTGAACCATTTGCCAAAGATTCTTTGATTTCAAAAGCTATTTCAGTCTCATCAATGAGGCGCACCATTTCTTCTCCCTTTTCAAAGCTTTAGGAAACCCTATATTTCCTCCTTTCACAAAAACCCCTATCGGATTTGTTCGTCCAAATTTCTAAGGTCCCATCGTGCTTTCTCCATTTTGAGAAACCCATATGGTAGATTTCCTATCCAGACTAAGAGTTAACCTGGAACCTCGCTTCGCGAGGTATCTTCCTTGCAGGTTTGGGTTAAACCTGAGTCACATTCCAATAAGATTCCTCGTTTTTGAAGAGATGTTTTCTTCCAGTCCCACCATAATTCTTCCCATCAAGGGACCCATGCTTCATATATTACTCCAAGAAAGAATCATACCCAAGTTTCATTTTCACGAGGCCTTCTCCAAAATGTTCCATCAAAGTCCTCGTGTATTTCTTTCCTCACTTCAAATTCATTTCTTGATATATCTTCGTCCCATCCAGGTTAAGGGCTAAACCTGAATCATTCCAAAAAGAGTATCTTGTCTCACCCATGAGACCTGATCAAAATTTTCATTTCCCACCATTTCAGAATTTCCATCTAAAGTCCCATCACGATTTCCTCATTTTCTACTCAATCATATCATCTTCGAGAATTTCATCTCCCCAAAACCATTCAGGATAAGGTTTCAAAGCCTGAAAAACCATATTTTCAAAATAATTCTTCCACACCCAGTTCAGACCTGCTGACTGGGGCAATTTTCAAAATTTGGAGTGTTGTCTTTGCCACTAAGCTCGGCTCTCAACCGGCTTAGTAGCAAAGAGGGGCATCTGTGAACACCCCAAATTTTCAAAGTTTTGTAAAAATGACCCTTTTGCCCCTAACTCCATTTTCTGAGAAATCGAAGCAAATTCTTCAGACTTTCTGGATTAAAAACCATATTGATCCATTCAAAATCATTTTCAGGTTCAAATCTAGCACTTTAAATCCGTATTTCCTCAAAATCCGGATCAAAACCCATGTCTGAAGAAATTTTCTCAAAATAGTTTTTAAATTCTCAGAAAAAATTCCTTTTTGTAAATATTTTTGCAAAAACACAAAAAAAAATTAGTTTTAACTTTTGTTTTCTCACAAACTTTAGGATTTTATTCTAAAAATACAAAAATATATATATATATATATATATATATATATATATATATATATATATATATAATAGAAAAATAACATAAAAACCAAAAAATTGAAAAAAAAAAAAAGCTACGAGGGAAGCAGATGATTTTCAAGCTTTTGAAGCCATTTTTACCAAAAACCTCATTTTCAAAACCATTTTATAAAAAATTTCCTAAAAAGAGGACCATCTTTTTGAAAACAAGGAAAAAGCTTTAACGGATTCCTCCCGCGCTTTCTTCCTTCTCCTCTCGATCGTTGATCTTCCAACAGCTTCCCCTCTCCTCCGCCCTCAATCCTTAACCAACCCCATTCTGGAAGCCTCCATTGAGCCCTCCACCCTCCGATCGCTGGCCTCTGGCTCCCACCATTGATCTACAACGAAAAGGTGGTTCCTCGAGTTTCCTCCTTTTCCCTATAAAAAAGGGGCAGCCAGAAAGGGGAGGGGATCCATTTTTTTTCATTAGCATCCATCTTTTTCTATCTATGTTCACGCATACACCTGCTGTTAAGCCTCCCTTACAATCTCGGAACTTCAACCAGTTTTTCATCAACATTTCTCTTGATCAACATTTCTCCTGAAGGACTCCTCCCGTATCCACTTCTTCATACCGAACATCCATTTTCATTCGGTGGATTTCATCCCGACCTCCACACAGCATCTCCTTGGCAGGACTTCGAAGGAAATAAACCTCTAAAGGAAACATGTAAAAGATATCATTATTTGGGATTGTACATTTGATTTTATCCATTGTAATAGTTAGGTTGGAATAAGAATTTACATTTCTTGCTTTAGGTAGAATGAATGAGCATCATAGAATACCATGAATTGTTTACTCCATGCATTTTTTTTCTTTATTTCTCAAATTCCCACAATGGTGAAACACGAATGGCACGTGCACCATTTCATAAAAGGTAAGTTAATTCTAAGTTGATGATTTACACCAACGGCCATAGTCGGGGTGTAAACAAGACTTAGTATTCTTATCTTTTATGAAATAATACTGGATCCACACTGGATCCTCTTTCAAAAATCATCATATTCTTCAAATATTTTTACCTTTTATCAGAGTTTAACTTAGAATTAATTCAATATATATACCAATGGCCATAGTCAGGGTATATTGAGAGTTAATTCCATTCTAAACTCTATAAAAGCACAAAAATGTGTTTCATTCTTCACTAGAATTTAAATATAGATTATTATATAATACATTCAATTACCATAGTCAAGGATGTATTATATCTTCAATCTTATTTTAATTCATCTGAGGAATGGAATAGCTTTTTTTTTTTTTAAATTCTATTTCAAAGTTATTTAAAGTTCATTCATCATATAGGATAGAATTGCATCATATTTTCAAAACTTCCTTTTCAAAATTCCAAGTGATTCTTCTTCTTAAAATCAAATCTCATCCAAATTTTAATGCTATCTCATTTTCAATATTCAAAAATTTCAATTTCAAAGTCCAATATTGCTTTGAAATTCCAAAATCATCTGATATTCAAACTTCAATCAAATTCGAAATTCAAATAAACTTTGAAGTTATCTTTTGGATTTCAAATCAATTTCATCCCCTTATCCTCAATCAATGTTTAGATTTGAAATCTCAAGCTTCAAATTTGGGTTTCTAAAACCCGGATCCATTTTAAGGTCCTAGTTGGACTTCTCAAAATCCAAATCCAAAAACAAATCCTAGTCTCAAACTTGGATCCAAATTTGCAGGTATGAACTCCATTCCACTTTGGATCTCCCATCACAGATCCGAATTCCATCTAGGATCCAAACTCTTATTCCACTTTGGATCTCCAATCACAGGTCCAAAATTCATCAAGGATCCAGATCCTCGTTCTACCATCCAGATCCCAAAACCAATTCTCAAGATCCAGAATCCAACCCTACTTTGGGTCTCAAATTCAGATCCAAAATCCAACTCTTAGGATCCAGAATCCAATTCTACCATTGGATCTCAGATTCAGATCCAAGATCCAATTCTTAGGATCTAGAATCCAATCCTACATTGGATCTCAGACTTCAGATCCAAATCCATTCTAGGATCCAGAACCCAATTCTATTTTGGATCTCAAATTTCAGATCCAATTCCATCTTAGAATCCAGAGTCCAACCTTATTTCGGATCTCAGATTTCAGATCCAAATACCATCTCGTATTCCAAATCTTAAAACCAATCCCCTTCAAAATTCCAGATCCAAAATTCCATTTAAATTCCAATTTTTAAAGCCAATTCCATTTCATTCAGACCAAGTCCCTATTTCGAATCCTAAAAATCAATTCAAAACTCTATCCAGAACTTGGATTCGGATTTCATCTTGAAAATCCAACTTCTACAAATCTCATTTCTTAATTTCTTTAGATTTCCCATATTCAAAAGTGGAATTCAATTCCATTCCAGATATTCGTCCAAGTTCAAAATTCTAAATTCAAAGTCCATTTATGACTGTGAAAAATTTCCTTCACTCTCTTTTTATTACAAAACTTCAAGGTTAACCTCCAAATTCCAGATTTATCTTCCCAAACTCTTGATCATTCTAAAAACTTAGAACTTTAATCTTAAGTTCTAAGTTAGGAATCATTTTTCTTCACTTTATCAATTTCACTTGGAAATTTTTCAAAACATTTTCAAAAGGAGCATACATCTTTGCATTTGCACAAGCATGATTCATTATGCATTTAGATTTAGGATAAACACTGAGATAAATTCTTTGCAAAGCAAAAGGCATAATACTCGACCCTTGGTTCGATTACCCCTGGTAAAGGCGTCAGGAACGGTCGAACGTCGTACCGACGAGCGGATCCCGTCTCCCGATTTTTCCCGCAAATATTTCAAAAACGGAGGCGAGTTATTTCAAAATATTTTCAAAATTAAGGTCAAGTGAGACCCGCGAAAGAGTTCCTCTTCTCTTCTCTTCTTTCTCTTTTCTCTTTCTTTCCATCTTTTATCTTTCTCCCTTCAAAAAGGAGGAAAATAAGAGGTAGGAAAGGAAAAGAGAAAGAAGAAAGAGAACATTATGAGAGGAAAAATTTTGCGATGATCACAGTCTACCTGAGCCAGCTGCTGGTCTGCCCGATGATCCCATAGAGCAATAATTTTTTTATCAATGTAAAGGGACTCGACCCTCGAGATGCTTTAGCCTGGATGACCAAACGCAGAACATGACCACTAATAGAAGTCTATAAGACTCAGTGTGTTGACTTGTTCGAACTATACCAACAGTGTGGAGCATTTAAAGAAGTCGACTCCTTATCTTGAGCAGCACGAGAAAGGATTCAACACGCAATGATCTTGTGTACAATAGGACTAGTTTTCTTCCAGAATGGACAAAACTATATTGATATCAGAATAGTACAGCTTTTGCGAAGATGGGGAAATCGACAGACCAACTGTCTCTTTATTTCCATGGCAGCGCTTGCTTTCTTATACCGCAGATTGACCCATTTTGTACTTAAAGATTCTATCTTGGTAGAAGAGTGCATCTATGCACTACAGTCATGGTTTCTTTGATACATACCAACTCGAGCCAGCTCATTCAAATATAATAGCAAGAAGCCACTACCTACCCCTCAGTACAGATTTTTGATTGAGAACCTTTATGAAGAAGAAATCGTGTGAAACTACTTCGACCACCATGAGTTACTTCCTCAGTACACCTATGCATATGGCAAGCGATTCAAGTTACTCAGACCTTTCTTCTCTGATTATTATCATCCAGAGTGATGCGTCAGACAGTTCTCGCAGAGATAAAAGTGCATTGAAACTCAATTATTGTCGGGCATTATGCCAGAATTTGATCTAAAGTCCACTCAGTGGTTCGGAACATACTATTCCGCCAAGTACAGCTGGGATTCTTTTGTTACCCTCACTATTTTTTTTGTCCCTCGAGTGCCTTTTGATTATAATGAGTGGTGGCAAATTGTTTGTCCGCCCCCTCTCTGTCAAGTCTATTATTAATAAAATCATTTTCAACAATTAATCTTTTTATCATGGTTTGATGACCTCGCCTAGTCTAAAAAGAAAAGAAAAGGCCTCAGTGCTTCGAGTCTTTTTGTCCCTTCTTGAGGTAATGCATGTTTTCTTGAACTTTTGCTTTTCTGAGGGCTCCCTGAGGGGTACTTCTGAGGGTACCCACTACAAGAAAAATTCTAATTAGTGATGGATATTTATGACAGATAAAGTTTGTCGCAAATTGGCGACGGAGTAGCGAGAGTAAGATATTCATCGCTAAAATATCGTTTATTTGCAATTTTAGCGACGAAAAATATTCAGTTGATAATTTGTTGCTACATTGCTACGAATTAGCAATGAATTTTATTCTGTCGCCATATCCGTTGCAACTTAGCGACGGATCAGCGGTAGAACTATTGCATCGCTAAGTCATCGCCAAATAGTGATGACTTAGCGACGAAATTTGGTTGTCGTGAATCCATCGCTAATTTTCTAGTAAATCTCTAATTTTTTTCCCTTTCTTTCTCTTTTCTGTTTTGTCTCCACCGCGTTTTCCCAGCCCGCCTCCCGTCTACCCCCGGCTTGCCTCCCGTCTTCCCTCGGCCTGCCTCTCGTCGCCCCCCAGCCTGCCACTTGTGCCCCCCCCAGTCCACCGTCTGTCGCCCCCCGGTCCGTCGCCCGTCACCCCCCAGCACGACGCCCCTCGAGCGTTGCCTGATGCTCCCCCGTCACCCGACGCTCCCCTTTCGCCAACCTCTCCCCCCCCCCCCTTTGCCGACGCCCGAAGCTCAGGTAACCCCCGACTCCTCTGTCTCTTTCCGCCGACCTCCCCCTTCACCGACACCCGATGCTCAGCTCGGCCATTACATTTTTCACCGAGGGGCCGAGCCCCCTCCCTGTGTTACGGGAGTCGCAGAAGGGGCTCAGCCCCTCCCTATGTTTTTTTCGTCAAGGAGAGGTCGAGCTCCCTCCCTGTGTTACGTGAGTCGAGGGAGGGGCTCGACCCCCTCCCTATGTTTTTTTTATCAGGGAGGGGCTAAGCCCTCTCCCTATGTTTTTTTTGTCAGGGAGGGATTGAGCCCCCTCCTTGTGTTACGGGAGTCGCGGGAGGGGCTCGACCCCCTCCCATTTTTTTTTTTTGTCAGGGAGGGGCCAAACCCCCTCCCATTTTTTTTGTCAGGGAGGGGTCGAGCCCCCTCTTGTCTTACGAGAGTCGCGGGAGGGGCTCGGCCCCCTCCTTTTTTTTGCCTTTTTTTTGCCAGGGAGGGGTCGAGCCCCCTCTCTGTCTTACAGGATGCCCAGAAGGGATTCGGCCCCCTCCCTCCCTTTTTTTGCCTTTTTTTTTGCCAGGGAGGGGCCGAGCCCCCTCCCTATTTTTTTTTCGCCCCCTGTCTTACAGGATGAGAGGGAGGGGCTGAGCCCCCTCCCTTTTTTTGCCAGAGAGGGGTTGAGCCCCCTCTTTGTTTTATTTTGTATATATGTATTTCACAGGTACGTTGTTGAGCTAATTGTGGGATGCTTAGTGCTAAGCATCACATGTGACTAAAAATGCAATACAAAAAGAAATAAGAAAAAAATGCAAAGGCAAAAGCAATTCAAATTGGGTAAATACCCGTGGTGAGTAAGTGATGCAAGCGCATCACATGTTATTTAATTTATTAGATGCAACATTTTTCTGTTCACACACTCACTTAGTTGTGAATATCTAGGACTGCTTTGATGGAGTTTGGATATCATGTTGAGCATGCTTTTAATGTATGAGAATAGAAGTGTTCTTATTTTTAGAGTCTGGATTCCATGCTAGGCATGGTGGTAGTTAGCGAAATATTGGAGTATGTTTCTTGCAGGTACATGTTTAATATTGTTTTAATATGAATGATTTGAATGTATTGCAATGTTTGATGTGTCTGTATCCATGCTTGCATGAACTTATTTTTCATTTGATTATGCATTCCATGTAAAATTGTATCATGAATTTTTTTTTCAAATGAATATATCGTTTTATGTAATGTGATTTCAAATTTTTAAATATCCTCGTGATGTGTATAAATATGATGTGATGGTGTTACATAAGAAAATCTACATATTACTTTAAACAAAAAATTACTCACAAAGAATTAATAGATAAATTAGATATTTATTTCATCATAGCATTATTAAGATTCTCTTTTAACTGGTGTTGATAATATCTATAATATTATAAGATAAAATGGTTGCAAACCGTGAATGAATGTACTGTAGGATAGTTGATAATGAGGTGTCGCATGAATATATGGATGGTGTTGACAATTTTATTGAATTCGCAACGGCAAGTGTCAGTATAGTGGATCCCACTGGTTGAATCTGATGCCACTGCATGATGTGTAAGAACAATCAATTTGTAGAACCTCATGGCGTTAGACATCACCTATACAAGAAGGGTTTTGTTAGTGGTTATCAAAATTGGACGCTCCATATTGAAGAATTTTGGAATAATTTTGATACACGGGTAAATGTGGTACACGATAATCCATATATGGATTTGATATTTGATGTCATAGGACCAGAAATGGGTTCTGCTATGGGACATAGTGATGCACCAACCAGGGTAGAGGAAGAAGCAACAAACGATGTAGCTAGTATATTTTATGACTTACTTAGAGATGCTGATGAGCCACTGTGGAATGGTTGTGAGAGTCACACTATCTTGTCTACAGTTCTTCAACTACTGAATTTGAAGTCGGAGTATAATTTGAGTCAATCATGTTTTGTTCGTTTGTGCTCTATTGTGAAGAGTATGTTGTCCAAAGATGAGAAATTGTCATAAAATCTCTATTGTGCGAAGGTTATGGTCAATGCTCTAGGTATGGGGTATCAAAATATAGATGTTTGTCCCAATCACTGTATGTTGTATTTCAAAGATCAAAAAAATAATAGATCATGTTCATCATGTGGACATCCTCGGTTCAAGCAAAAAACAAAGAAAAATGGTAGCACAAGGTCAAAAGAAGTATCATATAAGTCACTCTGCTACTTCTCTCTCATCTCTAGATTGCAACGACTTTATATGTCTTCGAGGACAGCTAAACAAATGATATGGCATGCAAATAAAGTTCGACATTATGAAAACAAGATCACACATCCTGTAGACGCAGAAGCTTGGAGGCACTTTGATCATACTCATCAGAACTTCGCTTTGGAAGTGAGAAATGTTAGGCTAGGTTTATGTACAAATGAATTTAATTCATTTGGGGGTAGATCAACCTCATACTCTTGTTGGTCGGTATTTGTCACCCCATACAACCTTCCTCCAAGCTTGTGTATAAAGCGTCAAAATTTTTTCTTGTCTCTATTGATCCCTGGTCCGACGTCTCCGAGCCAAAATCTTGATGTATATTTAAGGTCATTAATTGATGAACTGAAAATACAGTGGGATGACTGTGTTCTCACATACAATGCCCACAAAAAACAAAAGTTTAATATGAAGGTTGTTGTTCTATAGACAATCAGTGACTTCCTTGCATATGGTATGTTATCTGGTTGGAGCACACATGGAAGGTTGGCATATCTGTATTGCATAGAGGATACAAAATCGTTTAGATTGACGCATAGAAAAAAGTCGTGCTGGTTTGATTGTCACCGTCGAATTCTACCCAGTGATCAATCATTTCGACGATAAAAGAACATGTTTCGAGCAGGCACAACTGAAATAGAGGGTCCACCCACAAGGTTGTCTGGCATAGAGATTTTAAGAAGATTGTGATACTTTCCATGTAGACTAACAAATGCTCGTAGTTTGAGGCCCTTTATTGGATTTGAAAAGGATCACAATTGGACAAAGAAATCTATATTTTGGGAACTACCATATTGGCCAACCTTATTGTTACGACATAATTTGGATGTCATGCATATAGAGAAAAATGTCTTTGATAATGTGTTCAATACGATAATGAATATGAAAGGAAAAACGAAGTATAATCTGAAGGCTTGTATGGATTTAAAAGTAATATGTAAAAGCACAGAATTAGAACTGAAAGAGTATAATGGCAAAGTACTGAAACCAAAGGCAAGGTACGTGCTTGGGCCAGATCAAGTAAAGCAGGTATGTCAATGGGTGAGACAGTTGAGATTTCCAGATGGATACGTCTCTAACATTGCTCGGGCTGTGAAGATAGATGAGGGACTATTATATGGGTTGAAGAGCCATGATTGTCATGTCATTATGCAATGGTTGATACCCCTAGCATTTCATGATATGTTAGACAAACCTATATGGGGGGTATTGTTCGAGTTGAGTAGATTTTTTAGAACATTGTGCGCATCAAAAGTCGTAGTATCTGAGGTAAAAAATCTTGAGGAATCTGTCGTAACTACTATTTGTCAGCTAGAGAACATTTTTCCACTAGCATTTTTTGATGTTATGAAACATGTAATCATACATTTGCCATGTGAATTTAGGGTTGGTGAACCTGTGCAATATTGATGAATGTACCCATTTGAAAGGTATATATTTTTTAAAAAATTTCTTTTCAATGCTATTAAGAAATTTATTGTAATCTGAGATGTGTATTGTTGACAGATGCATGTTTGACCTCAAAAAAAAGGTTCGGAATAAAGCAAGAGTAGAGGGCTTTATTTATGAGGCGTACACTTTAAAAGAGATTTCGAATTTCTCATCTATGCACTTTGAAGCTCACATTCCAACACGCTACACATGCCCACCTCTTAATGATGATGAAAAACAATTAACTATAACTGACAAAGTGTCTATATTTCAACCACTTGGCCATGCATTTGACAGTTGTAGGTCAAGACTCTTGGAAAACTGAGAGCAAGACGCAACACAAATCTATATCTTTTTTTAATTACTCAGCAATCGACCCATACATCGAGTAAGTATACTTAGTATGTAACACTAAGTTCTATACGTGCGTACATGGTTAGGTAAAATAAGTTTTTGTTAAATACAGGCGATTTGATCTGGAGTTGCAAAGAAAACTTTCACATCTCACTAATGCAGAAGTATAGAAAAAACATGAAAATAAGTTTGTGACATGGTTGAAAGAGTTGGTAAGGACGATTGTATACATTCTTTCCTTGTAAACAACAATAAAATATTTAATTGGTCGTGATCACAATTATTGTTTATGCTTGTAGGTCGGCCATGGTGATGTTAAAGATCAAGGAATATGTGATTTACAAAATGGTTCATCCAAAGTTGTGCAATGTTACAACGGGCACATCGTAAATGGTTATCAATTCCATACAAAAGACTACGGTGTCAACAAGTCAATGATGAATAGTGGCGTGTGCGTAAAGGGTAGCAGCTACGGTGAAAATGAACATGACTACTACAATGTTATAGAAGAAATAACGAAGTTGACTTACTTAGACACAAATAATAGCTTAACTTTATTCAAGTGTCATTAGTTTGATCCCACAACAACAAGAGTTGACAAAGCCGCGGGCATTGTGGAGGTGAATCATAAATCAAGGTTTGGAACATATGAACCTTTCATATTAGCCTTGCAAGCTCAACAAGTTTACTATACTTCATATCCGACTACAAGGAAGTCAGATAGAAATGAATGCTGGGTAGTTTGTAAGGTGAAGTCTAAATTTTACCCCGAGTATGATCACTTACAGGAAGACAAGATTGCTGAAGATGGTGATTACTATCAATCAGATGATATGTATGACTTCTCTTATAATCACGATGTCACACATCGTATGCATGTCATATCACCATTGTCTGATGGCACATGCATGGAAAAATGTGATCCAAATGATATACCAAGTGGATGGGCGCTAAATAAAGAATTAGAAGATGATGACGAAGACAAGGAGGAAGAATAAGAGTATGAAAGTCAAACAAATGATGATGAATCATTCTCGAGATAATGAAATATATCATATAATACATACCTGTATTTGATCTGAATGATTAGATTGATTTGAATGTATTGAAATGTATTGTAAAGATTTGAATGTTTTGAAGGTATTGCAATATTTTGAATGTATTGTAACTCTTCGATAGGTATAAAGTTATAAATTGAATGTATTGTAACATGTTAGAATGATTTGAATGAAATACCAAATATTTGAATGTCTTGCATTAAGTTTTTTTCGATTTGATTATGTATTCATGAAGATATAAAGTTTTGTAACTGATCCAATATATCGAAATGTATTGCAATGTTTGAATATATTGCATGATATTTTTTATTTGTTAGAATATGGTTTGTGGAGGTCACAGTCGTCGAGCACCCAGTGGTAGCCAGTCTGAGCCTTCATCTTCATGAGCTGCTTCGATAGGTATATCATTTAAATAGTTATATACTTGATTAGTTTAAATGTGCATTGTGTGAATTTCTAACTCATTGTTTTGTAGGTGTTGTTTCGCCTACACATGACCCACCTACGCTGGATGCAGGGTCTTCTCAGTATGACCCACGATGAGTAATTCAAATAATGTATATCGATAGTCGACCGTAAGTATTTCATTGTCACTTGTATAATACTTAACTTATAAAAAGTGTATATCGACAACCGATTGTTAATGTGTATCAATTCATGCGCAGTGCGAGGTTTGAGAAATAAGAAGTAATACGAAAAATTACGAAGTCATTACTGTATCATCTTCCAGGACCGATAGCGCAATGAAAAGAATACCCAAGAGAAGTGTTGGACATTTTAATATCCTCATTCATGGTATGCAATCATTTATCATAACAAGAAGTGTTTCATATTTTTGTGTGCTAACTTTCTGAAAGTATTTACAGGCTTCCCATCGCTTTACGACTACAAACGAGAAGAAAGACATGAGGGTACTATGGCAGAAGGTGGTTGCCAATCGATTTGCCAACATGTTGCACAATATGAAGACTGCAGTAAAAAAAATAGCGGATGGGATAGATGATCCACTGCAGTGGAAGGGTCATGGGCCTTCTACTATCAGGAGAGATTATTGGGAGGGCATGTGCGACAAGTGGATGAGCAATGAATTTCGAAATCACTCAGCAAAGGATGCACAAAATCGAGCGAAGATGCCCGATGTCCATCTACACATAGGCGGATCTAGGACTTTTGGGAGCCACCACAAGAGAATGGTAACTCATGAATATATATATTGTCAAGTTTGTAAATATTTTAGCATACTTATTAATTGATTTTTTTATCATTTAACATTGCAGGAAATAGAAAAAAGAGACATTGTGCCTTACAAGGATGTGTTTGTTGAAACACATAAACGTAAGGGCACAAGAGATTTTGTATCAGAGAAGGCGAGAGCGACATCGATATGTATTTATTGTATTAATAAACATTATAATATACAAGTTACTTTGAATTATGTTATCATAAATATTGTAATTTTAAATTATTAATTCATATTCTAATCATTACTTTGCAGGAGTCATATAAGCAGCAAATAGTACATCGATATGACGATGACTCCACTCAGCATCCGCCTTTTGATCCTGTGTGAACACCCCAAATTTTTCAAAATCTTATAAATATTTCCTTTCTGCCCCTGATTCCATTTTCTGAGTAATTTGGTCAGTTTTAAATGTAAATACCAGTTCATTTCTCAAATTTTACGGAAATTAAATTCATCTAACTCGGTTTCGGATCCGGATCCAATATCAGAATCCAAATATGAGATTTGTCATCCAATTTATAAACTAAATTCTTAAAATTACCAAAATAACCTTTTGAAAGGCTCAGACAGTTCGTCCGGTATCCATTTGGATCCATCGCGTTATATTCCTCGATTCGAGGTTCAAAACTTGAATATTTTTTCAAAAAATGGATCCAAACCCATCTTCTAAAGAAATTTTCTAAAAAATGAACTTGAATTCTCAAAAAAGCCTTCTTTTGTAAATATTTATAAAATTTTATAAATGGTTTAGAAATTCCATAGCTTTAGAATTTTTGTTTTCAAAAAAATAAAAAAAAATAGAAAATTTTGGGAAAAGAACAAAAAAATAAAAAATAGAAAAGAAAAAATAGTTTTGAAAACCTCCTTTTTGAAAATATCATTTTCTAAAAAACCCTTTTTTGAAAAACATTTTTATGAAGAACCACTTTTTTTAGAAAACTCTTGAAGGGAGACCCCTCTTTGGAATTTGAGAAAAATTGCAACGACCACTCCCGTCCGCACCCTTTATCGCCCTCTCTCCCGCTCAATGATTCCCCTCTCGAACCTTCCTTCTCCCCCCTTTAAGAGAAGCACGCAGGGGATCCATCCATTCCATCTATTATCTACCACTTCATCCATCCCCCACCTCCTCATTGTGTTCTCTTCCTTCTCCAACATCCGTTCTCACCCCAGCATCCCTTTACGCATACGCTTCTTCTTCCTTTCTTCTTCTCCTTCCCCTCTTCTTCTTCTCTTCCCCTCTTTTCTCAGTTTACTCTCCTTTCCGGGGGAAAGACCACAATCCCCACTATCCTCGCCTCTTTCTCAAGCAGAAGCCCAGCCACGAAGCTCCATCCTGTTGTAGGAACTCCAAGTAATCTGGTAAGAATCCTCTTCTCCTCCCTTTTGAATTTGGTTTTCTGTTTTTCTTTCCCCATTAACGCATTTGTTGTAGTGTTGATCTGCCTATGGCATCATCAACATACACTTTGCAATATCACCGAAGGTTGACACTCCAACATCTTCTCTCTTCTTAATTTTATTTGAATTTCTTTGATTTTTATATATTCGGATTAAGTTAATGCTCTCACCATTAGCGACCGTTCGTTGGGCATTAAATTTTCATTTGCATTCCGATTTACAGCTTATGTCATTTTAATTTCCCTTTTCTATTCTTCTTTTTGTTCTTGTTGATCTTCGATTTACTGTTTGCATCTTGACTTCCCTTCTATGTTTCAATTTCTTGTTTGCATTTTGATCCTTTTTTTAATGATCGATCTCCTATTTTCGTTTGATTGTCTTTTGATTGTTTTTTTTTTTTTTGGGGGGGGGGGGTCATTATATCCATATGTCTTCTGTGAATTCAATGCTTCACCTTCTGGGATCTAGATCCCACCTATGACTGCAGCATATCTCTTTCATCAAACTGATGTCCAACAGTAAATTCATCTGAACATGCGTGTTTTATTTCTTTATTTTCCTTTATCTTCCTTTTTATTTTATGCCCAAATTAAATCTCTGCATTGTGAATAGATCCCCACCTCTGCTCTAGTTCATCTCTCATTCATCATAGGTAAAGAAAGCAAGGACAGGGTGATGAATTTAGTTCCAGTAAAATCGAAAAAGGAGAGATAGTGTTTTGTTCTTTACCTTATTCATTTTTTTCAACTTCTGCTCCCCTTATACTTTCATTTATTTTTCAATGTGTATTTGAAATATTTGCCATGAATGACACTCAATACTTTATCTCTAAAAGAACAAGGTGGAGTTTGGGAATAGGGTTGAACAAAGGAATCCGTTATAAATTCTATCCACTGGGGTAAATAGGCGTGAATATAAATCATAAAATCTGGGCTCCGTGAGTTTTATTACCCCTGTTATCAGCAACGTTGATGCTCTAGAAGATGCAGAACTTATGTGCTCCACAGAAGGGCTTCACAAGGTCTGCTGCATATTTTCACAGTGTGTGATCCATGAAGAACGACATGGTGACAGAATTTGCCTCTGCCTAATTGAAACTAAATCAACCTAGGTTGATCCCGAGCACTCCATTTCCATGGGCTTCTGGTTCCTGAGCCAGAGTAGAAGCCTCTTGGTTCCTCATTTTTTTTATAGTTATTGTTATTCCCCCTTCTTCTGCTTAACTTTGAAAAAGTCCAGCAGGGCCCAAAATTCATATGGAGGTGATGATCGTCAATAAGGGCGTGACCCTCATCACTTTTGGTGTCTGAAGAATGCTTGGGGGCGCGCTACGATCTTGTTTTGTTTAATCCTTTCAGATCTTCATTCATCTGAAGTGCCAAGATTGGTTCAAGTATTGGTATCTTCATATAGGGCTTCATGCTGTGGTATGTGTTCTCCATATTTGACTTTATATTTGTTGAAGTTATTCATGTCATATGGTTTTACAGGAATTTCTAACAAGAAAATGAAATCAGTAATGAACTCATCTTGTTTGGATTAGGGGTCATTACGTTTTGATATTTCATTTAATGATCTTAAGTGTGAAACAAAGCGCCCCAGGAGTACCAATGATAAACTTCATCATGGAGTCCCCATGATATTTCTTTCAGACGCTGAATTTACTGATCTGTCAGTGATTAGGAGAGATGGCATCCTACATTTCTTTAGTGTCATGGATAAAATTCGTCAAGTTAGAATTTCCATCTATCCACACTTACATTTTTCACTACACTCCCTACAACCATTCTCTGCAACAACAAATTTAGCCCTACCTGCCGCCACCACATAGCACATTTGCTCCTAACGTTTTTTTTTCTGCAAGTTATATTGTTTCCGTGTAGAATTTCACATTCGTTTCCAGCAGCACACCCTGCATCGGCTGCTGCCACAGCTGTTACACTTTTGCACTAAAACCTTGTACCTGTGTGTTCACTTATAGCTCCCACCATCAGCATACATTTACCTGATATTTAGTTACTCCATCTGCATTTGATTTTCATATTAGCATTCATCACTTGTAAATACCATCACATGTTAACAATTGTTTGTTACCAGTTTCGATATGTACCTGTGCATATTTTACCTTCATCACATGTTCCCAGCATGTATACACACAGTAGGCATATCTATTAAGTCCATCACCACACCTTCTGCAAAATACACTTGCAGCTCCCATTAGCTCCATCAATAGCACTACCTACTGAGCACCTTCATCACCATACTATCTCTTTCATCCTTTCTCATCACTGTGCACAACCCTCCATAATATTCCTATTGTCAATCACAGTTATCTCTACATCTCTTCATACACCACACACCTTATTCTCTGCACGTTACTTATTGGTTCACCTTCCTCATTATCACCCTTCATAGCAGCAGCACTTGTAGGTCATAGGTGGTGGCATTACATTGATAATATGTGCACATCGTTTAGATATGTATGTCCCACAGTAACATGACTGCAATCATAGCAATATGATTGCCCACTGTCAGCCTTTAGTCACTGTACCCACTGATTTCACAGCAATAGTGCTCCAGCCACTGTTGCACAAGTACCTACAGCACCTTACACCACCCTCTTGACAGCACACACTCTTAGTTCCCTGCATTTGCACTGTTATATACTTCACTAAAACCTTACCACCATCATAATCTCTCCAACACTTGTATTTTTTTTTGTATCATAAGACATCTAGGGATATCAATCCATGCCACCTCGGCGTCACCTCTGTCCATCAGTACAAGCATTCATGTTTCCAGTTCACTGTTACTACTTGGCATCACCAGGTATCATTTGACAATGTCATTAAACATCACTAAATACACAATGCACCCACTATCTTCATTTTGCCAAAATCATTATATTGCTATGAGGATCATTGTTTTACCTTGCTGAGAATAAAACATACTGCTACGCTATTGATCTCATTTTGCTAAATCAATGTATTGTCGTGATATGTGAAATCCATAGGATGTTGTGTTACTGATCTCACTTTTTCCGAAATTGAAGTGATTTTATAATCCGTGGTCTCATCTTACTCCTGGTTCCATCATTATCTTCAGTTAGATAAATGTATTGTTGTATATGTTTAGATGAATGCCTCCATCCGTTTCCTGTTTAGATATGAAAACTTTCATGCATTTCTCATTTAATATAAATATGATATCTAGATTTTGCCTTAGATTTGCAAGTTTGTTTTAAACTAACTCTATCTTTGCAGAAAATTGGTAAATTATTGAATTTCTTTTTCTAGATTAGGAATTTGAATTCCAATGCAATTTCAAAGATGTAATAGCTAGACTATAATGATAATTTTACATTTCATGCATTAGATCAGGATGTATGAGCATGTACATACCTTAGAAACTGCTTGTTTTCATATCATTTTCCCCTTTATTGCGAAATTTCACGAATGGGCACACAAATGACACGTGCACCATTTTATAAGAGGTGATTAAATTCTAAGTTGATGATTTACAACAATGGCCATAGTCAGGATGTGAACAAAACTTAGGATTTTCATCTTTCATGAAATAACATTGGATCCACACTGAACCCTCTTCAAAAATCATCATATTTTCAAAATATTTTCTTCTTTTATTAGAGTTTAATTTAAAATTGGCTCAAAATATATATCAATGGCCATAGTCAGGATATATTGAGAGTTAATTTCATATTAAACTCTATAAAAGCACCAAAATGTGTTTTATTCTTTATCTGAATTCAAATATGATTATTATATAATACATTCAATGACCATAGTCAGGAATGTATTATATTTTCAATCTTATCTTAATTCACATAAAGAATGAAATAAGGTTTTCCAAATCCAAAATCAAAATTCTTTTTCATTCATCATTTATGATAGAATTGCATCATATTTTCAAAAATTTCTTTTCAAAAACTCCAAGTGATTTTGAGTATCTTCTTCATTTCCTCATTCATAGATTCAAATTCAATTCTATCTCATTTTCAAGACTCAAAATTCGATTTCAAGGTCCAATTTGACCTTGAAAATTGAAAATTGAAAATTCATTTTTACATTCAAGCTTCAATTCCCAATTCAAATCAAATTTCAACTTTGAAATTCCAAAATTCCCTTTCAAGATTCAAATCTGAACTCAAATCAATATCTCAAAATTCAAATTCAAAGTTCAATTTAACTTTAAAAATCTCGATTCATCTTCTGATGCCAAATTCAAACTTCAAATTCAAAGTCCAATTTGATTTTGAAATTCATTTGTATATTCAAAATTCAAAATTCAAATTACAAATCAAAATTCAAAGTTAGATTGAATTTCAGAATCCTAAATTCATTTTAAGGGTTCAAATTCGAATTCAAATTAACATTTCAGATCAAATTTCAAAGCTCAATCTAAACTTTGAAATCTCTGATTCCTTTTCTAAATTTAAAACTTCAAAAATCCAAAATTAGAACCCAATTCCACTTTGGATCCAGATTTCGGATCCAATTCCATCTTGGATCTCAGGCTTCAGATCCAAATTCCATTTAGGACCCAGAATTCAACTTCATCATTGGATCTCAGATTTCAAATCCAATTCTCATTTAGGATTCCAATTCCAGAATTCAATTGCATTTTGGATCTCAGACTTCGGATCCAATTCCATTTAGGATTCAGATTTTGGATTCAAATTCCATCTTGGATCTCAGATTTCAAATCTATATTCATTCCCAATTCCAGATTTCAAATCCAATTCTATCTTGATTTCCAGATTTCAAAATCAAATTCATTTTCATATTCTATCTAGATCTCTTAAATCCAATTCTATATTTTCAAACTCAATTTGGATTTCTCAAATCCAAATTCCATCCTGATATCAAACTTTGAATCTAAAATTCAAATTCCATTTCAAATCTCTTCCAGGTTCAAAATTCAAATTCAAAGTCCATTTCTGACTTTGAAATTTCATTATTTTTCTCTCATCTTCAAAATCATTCTCCCAACTCTGATTATTTCAAAAACTTAGAACTTCAAACACCATTTTCGATCTATCTTAAGTTCTAAGTTAGATTCAAGTATTCAGAAATCATTTCTTCATTTCATCACCACATTTTCACTTAGAAAAATCTCATATTTTCAAAAGTGTTTTTTTCAAAAGCATACATTTCTGCATTTGCATTGCACAAGCATGATTCTCTGTGCATTTTAGATTTAGAATAAATTCTTAGATCATATTCTAGCAAAGCAAAAGGGCATAAATTCGATCCTTGGTTCGATTACCCCTGGTAAAGGCGCCAAAAACGCTCGAACCTCGTACCGACGAGCGAATGCCATCTCCCAATTTTTCCCTCAATATTTTCAAAATGGAGGCGAGTTATCTTCTTAAATATTTTCAAATCAAGGTCAAGTGAGACCCCGCAAAAGAACTCTTCTCTCTCTTCTTCCTTTTCTCTTTTCTCTTCTTTTCTATCTTTTATTTTCTCCCTTTAAAAAGGAGGAAATAGAGGTTAGAAAGGAAGAGAAAGAATATACCTAGAGAGGAAATTTTTTGTGATGATCACAGGTTTGGCGACTGTGATCATCGCAAAAAATTTCCTCTCTTGTGGTTTCTCTCTCTTCCTTCTCTTTTCCTTTCTAACTTCTATTTTCCTCCTTTTTTGAAGGGAGAAGAATAAAAGAAAGAAAAGAAAGAGAGAAGAGAAGAGAAAGAAGAGAGAAGAGAGAGGAATTCTTTTGCGCGGTCTCACTTGACCTTGATTTGAAAATATTTAGAAATTTAACTCGCCTTCGTTTTGAAATATTGCGGGAAAAAATGGAGAGACGGGATTTGCTCGTCGGTACGAGGTTCGACTGTTCCTGGCGCCTTTACCAGGGGTAATCGAACCAAGGATCGAATCTATGCCTTTTGCTTTGCCTAAATATAATCTAAGAATTTATTCTAACTCTAAATGCACAAAGAATCATACTTGTGCAATGCAAGGATGTATGCTCTTTTGAAAAGAATGTTTTGAAAAATTTCCAAGTTATTCTGAGATGAACTTGATACGGGAGTGAAGAAATGTTTGAATCTAACTTTAGAACTTGAGATAGATCAGAGAAGTTCTAAGTCTTTGAAGTAAATCAGAGTTTGGAAGAGTAAATGAGAAGGAATGACTTGAAGCTTTAAAATGAAAGGAAATGAAGTTTCAAAGTCAGAAATTAACTTTGAATTTAATCATGGATTTAGGAGAAGAAGATGAAATTTTGAAGTGATATTGATTTCGAATTTTAGAATGGTTTTGAGAAAATCAAGTGGTATTTTAGAATGGAAATGGATTTAAGAGATTCAGACTAGATCCGAAAATGGATTTGAAATCTAGAATTAGAATTGGATTCTGGATCCTAAACAGAAGGATTCTGGATCCTAAACAGAATGGGATCCGAGATTTTAGAATCCAAGATGGACTTGGGTTCTGGATCCTAAAAATGGAGTGGATCTGAAGTCTGAGATCCAAATGTAGAATTGGGTTCTGGATTCTAGAATGGATTTGGATTTGAAGTCTAAGATCCAATGTAGAGTTGGACTCTGGATCCTAAGATGGATTTGAATCTGAAGTCTGAGATCCAATGTAGAGTTGGACTCTGGATCCTAAGATGGATTTGGATATGAAGTCTGAGATCTAAAGTGAAATTGGAGTCTGGATCCTAAGGAGGAATTGGATCTGAAGTCTAAGATCCAAAGTGAATGTTGAATCCTGGATCCTAAAATGGATTTGGAGTTAAATTCAGAAGATGAATCAAGAATCTCAAAGTTAAATTGAACTTTGATTTTGATTGGAGTTTTGAATATAAAATGAATTTGGAATTTCAAAGTCAATTTGAACTTTGAAATCTGATTTGAATTTGAATAAAAATGACTTTGAAATCTCAAAGTTAAATTGAACTTTGAGATTGAAAATGAAGTTGAATTTGAAAAATGAAAAGGATGAATTGGTTTTTGTAAGAATAGAAGATAGATCGAGGAAGATATTTACATTACTTGGAATTTTTGGAAAGGGAATTTTGACAATATGATGCAATTCTATCCTAAATGATGAATGAATTTAAATTTTTGAAATTGGATTTTGAAAAAGACATTCCATTCTTTAAATGAATTAAAATAAGATTTAAAGATATAATACATCATTGACTATGGTCATTGAATGTATTATATAATAATCTATATTTAAATTCAGGTGAAGAATGAAATACATTTGGTGCTTTTATAGAATTTAAAATGAAATTAACTCTCAATATACCCTGACTATGGCCATTGGTATATATTTTGAATTAATTCTGAGTTAAATTCTGATAAAAGAAGAAGATATTTAAGGAAAATATGATGAATTTTGAAAATGGATCCAGTGTGGATCCAGTGTTATTTCATAAAAAATAAAAATACTAAGTTTTGTCCACACCCTGACTATGGCCATTGATATGGATCATCAACTTAGGATTAATTTACCTCTTACGAAATGGTGCACGTGCCATTCGTGTTTCACCATTTGTGAATTTTGAGAAATAAAGGAGAAAACAAGAGAACAAGTAATTCATGGTATTTATAATGTTCATTCATTCTATCTAAGGCTGGAAATGTAAATTCTCATTAAGTCCTAACTTATTACAACATATAAAATTGAATGTGCAACTCCAAGTAATGATATTTTCCACATACTCCCTGCAAAAGTCTAAGTTAGTATAGATAAAGTAATTTACAAGAGACATCATATTGAATTTAAGGGACAATGGATGAAACAATCATGTCTATACTTTGCATTGATGGAGAACACAAGGTGGAATGCAAACCTCATGCTGGAATCATATATGGCATCTTTAAACATAATATCTTGAAATAATGATGAGCCTAAAATAGGTTTTCTTGACTTCCAAATGCAAGTGTAACGGTTAAAGGCGTCACCTAATAGAGGAATTTATAGCTAATGGATGATATATATGAGTGGTCATTATACAAAGTGGATGAATGATATGCTGTTTGGTATATATAGCAAGAAATACACAGATTGCAACTTGATGGTGGTCATGTAATGTTGTATAATGCATAATGACAGGTGGGTGACAACAGGGTAAGCAATGGCAGGTAATGGAGCTCTAGTCGCTGCTGATGGTGAGTATGCAATGATGGAGATGGCAAGAGATGACAGGAAGGTGTCATATGGATGTAGGTATGGCTATGCAAGTGACGTAGGCAGGTTAACATATGAGGCTGGGATGAAAGGTGAATAACAAGTGCAGCATTGTGCAATGTTGTAAAGATGTGGATAGTGATAAATATGATGCTGTGTACAGAAGGTAAGTGGATGGATGGTGAAGTAGCAGTGAAGGGTACTACAAATGACAATGGCACGACAGAAAAGGAAATGCTATTTGATGGTGGTGCGCAACAGTGAAATAGAATGTGGTGTAATGGGGGTGTGGTATGAATGAATTGAAGGCCACAACAGTGTTGGACAAACACTACTGTAGGCATGTGGTAGCCTTGGCAGTACCATTGCTCCTAAACAACAGATGATCATTGAAGAAATTGTAACAAAAAAACTCTGATCCAAGACTCCCAGATGGAAATTGGATCCGTGAATAGCCCACAGTGACATGTTGTGATGTAGTGAAGATGGGAAGGGGCTAAGGTGGTGGATGACGATGCAGTGAGAAATGCCCAGCAGTGCAGAAAGGTGCATAGAGATATGTTGTGCACGTGTACCTATGTAGTGTAGTGAAGTGACACATGGTATTTAAACATGGTGTAATGTGGACTGTGGAAGTGCTGGAAAGTGAATAGTGGCATTTACATGAAATGTGCAGCAAGTGGAGTATTATGAAAGATATAAACAAAATGTTCATGTAAGACGGCAACAAGGAGGAAATTGCAACGAGTGGTGTTATTATGGGTGATATGGCATGTGCATTTTATGGATATACAGGTGTTGTTTGTAGTAGTGGTTGTAGGAAATTACAACTGCTATGGATGGTGGTGAAAATACACAGAAGTCCATGGATACAACTAATGATCATGTAAGGGCAGCAGAAGATTTCCTATATACATGCATTAAATGCTGGGACCTGTGAAGATAGGTTCAGGGCTCTTATGGCATATATTTGAAATACTCCATTTAATCAGGACTCCAGCTTTCTTATACCCTTACCTTAATACCTTCAATAGACCTTTCTATTGTGTAACTTTTCAACTGATTCATTGGTTTGGGAGCAACAGAATTTACTTTCAACTGCAACTATCATACCCTGACCTTTTCTGTGTTGTACCCTGACACCTCCAGCTCAATTCAAACC
Source organism: Nuphar pumila (assembly GCF_984573655.1). Taxonomy (NCBI): domain Eukaryota; kingdom Viridiplantae; phylum Streptophyta; class Magnoliopsida; order Nymphaeales; family Nymphaeaceae; genus Nuphar; species Nuphar pumila. Next base: position 46,553,199 of record NC_143263.1, on the reverse strand, counting down.
CTTTTCTTTTACGAAATGTCACACAAATCTACTTCACATACGGCAGTTGAATTGCATTTACTGCAGAAACCAGTTTCCTTCTGAAGATGTTTTGGCCATATAACATCAACACTAATTGCAGAAGTGCTTGGAGAGTTCAACCTAACCACCACCACCTGATTTGCGGCTTAGCCCCTGTAAAGAAAAAAAAAGAGTTTAGTCAGATCGATAGCATGCGAGTTGACTCTGCATAGTATCTTCATGAGTGTATCAGGGACTCATGCTTTTACAAGGAATTGATGTGTTTTTCCTGGTACAGAACCACAAGCCCAACACAAGCGCTAAGACAGCGTGTGTTTATTTGATTTCTGACAGCATTCCAGCATTTTGGAGAAGAGATCAAGTGCTGCTTCATAGTCCCCATTTTGTTTGCAACCAGATATCATTGTATTCCAAGAAACCAGGCGCTTTTGTGGTGCATTGTCAAAGAAATAGCGTGCATTACCCAATCTCCTGCTCTGAGCAAGTCTAGAGATCATGGAATTCCATGTCTGCACATCCGGTTGAGGAACTTTGCTGAATAGCAACAAAGCCACATCTATCGCTGATGCTTGTACGTAACCACTGATTATAGTATTCCATGAAAAAACATCTCGTATAGGCATTTCATCGAGCAGTTGATGTACTGCAGGTAAGCATCCATCTTTAACATAGCATAGGGTCATGGTATGGATTTACCGAAATCTAGTTAAAAATCATAATAGACTTTCAGCAAAGCAAAACAATTAGAATGTAACATTCAGAAATGATGCCCCTGCAAAATCAACATCTAATAATCAATAGTTAAGAACAAAATGAAATGAAAATTCACAATGAGCTTTTAAGCATTTTAAACATGGCAAGGTTGCCTCATCATGTGAATTGCTTTAATCAACTCAAGAAATGCAGGAGGGATATGATGTTACTGTACCTTTTCACCAACTGCTCATGAATGGGCGATTGATGGCTTTCAAAGACAACCATTAAAGGATTGTAATAAGGATGATGATTACTACCATTTTCCTCAAAGCAACTTCATCCAACAGAAAATATGTAAATTCTAAGTTAGAGATAAACCTGATTATTTCAAGAATTTTAAGAAGTGATTATAAAGTGGAGGGAATGTTGTACTGCTGTGATAGCAGGTGGGCGACAGTGGTGGAAGGGTAAACAGCATTGTACCCAAGTAATGGTGTAGAGAATTAAGATTTTGATTGAAGGGTCCAGATATGTAACATTCATAGTGTAAGCAAATCATTGGCTATACAATGTGCATTTAACTCAAATTGCAGCACAAACGAATGCAGAACAGGGAGTCTCCTTAAATATGCAAAATCCAGATTAGATGGATCCACAACCTTGAGACCAAATGTAAGGCTAAATTTTAAAACGAAGATATGGTATTATAGTGGTGATGGAAAGAGAAACACAATATATATTCAAATGAATGTGTTGCTGGAATCTTGAGTGAAGGTAACCTAACTCCACCTTTTCCTGCAAAAATATTTGATCAGCATCCCTGTATTCCAAATTAAGACAACTTGTAAAAAATAACTTTCTTAACTGTCTTACCTTGTCCCTCTTCTTCAGATTCACATTCTGTGGTTCAATTCTCACGTGATGCTGACTCACCGCAATGTTATCGATCCACTCATTCCATAAGGATAGATAATCTAACACCCAAAACTTGCTTACAGAGTTATGGATCGAATCCTTGGCATCCCAAACCAGGGCCACTGGTTTACCTCCTTCTCTTTTTGGAATTCAGAGAGATGGTGGGACCCTATGTATATATTTTCTTTTTTTATAAAACCCAATGACAAATGAACGATGGCCATCAATTGTTTTGCCCAACCATATCCCTTGTGCACATGACACTGTTTGATATGCTGAGAAACAGGTAACACATGGTGAATATGGAAGAGATAACATGACAAGTCATATTGAACACTGGAGATGAAGCAAAAACAAAAAAAAAACAAATAAAATGCTAATACATCGGGGGTATGAAATGTGATTAACATGGAAGTGAATCAAATACAGGGATATACACAGGAAAGAGTATATAGAACCATACAGGTGACAGAGTATCAACACAAATGCGGGTATGGGTAAGACATTGCAGAAATATAGCTATGAGCGAGATGCAAAAAAAACTGAATAATACCATGGGAATGCAAATAACAACGAACAAAACAAAAAGAAAAAGGTAGTAACAGATATTTTGTCTGCAAAATGCAGGCTAAAACAAGAAATTATAATGAATAACACGGTGCAAAGAGGAATGAATGAAATGTCTCCATCAAAACCAAAAGTTAAACGCAAGCATGAAATTGGAGTAAACAAGAAATTCGGATCAAAACAAGGTGAAGAAATGACAAATATCAACAGAAAAATTAAAATCACAAGATAATAACCAGAAGAAAAGAAATCCTGCGGTAAAAGGAAAAAGTAACCAAATGCAGAATATAAAAAAAATGTGTTGGAATTGAATATTCCGATTGTTGTCGCCCGCGGTGAATCGAGGTTACCATGGGTAATTCGACCTCCCCAACGGCATGTTAATGGGATTTAAAGCGAATAAACAAAGAAAAGAAAGAAAGAAAAGAGAAAAAAAATCATAAAACCAAACGATAAAGAATATTTACCTTAGTTAGCTTGAAGACGATCGACTCCCTTTCGTTAAGTGGGGAAAATCAGAGAGGTCGGAAGAAAAGAAGAAGAAGAAGAAGTGAAGAGGGGAAGAAGAAAGAAGTAGAGGAAGAAAGCGATCGATACGTGAAATGCCGTGAAGGAGTGGAGAATGGATGATATTTGAGCCAGGAGAGGTGAAGACGATTGCTGAGGGAGGAAAATATGTACAGGGAAGGGGAGAGGTGAAAACGGATCCGTGAAGGAGAAGAAGGTGGAGGGGTGATAACGGGCGAAGAAGATGCTGGGGTGACGAAGCGGTGGTTCCTCTGCGAGGATGAGGGATCGAAGGGTTGGAGAAGGAAGGTCGGGCCATGGAGGAGAGAGAGAGAGGCGGCTGAGGTGAAGGAAGGAAGATGGCGAGAGTTGGGGTTTTCAAAAACCCTAATTTGACTTTTAAACGAAAATAAGTTTTTTTCCACGAAAAGGATTCTTTGAAAAGTTTTCTCTAAAACAGGTTTCTAAAAACCATTTTGCAATTTTCTTCATTTATTTTTTATTTTTTTTGTTCTTTTCTGAGTATTTTTATTTTTTTGTATTTTTGGAATGAAAAGCTGAGAAACAAAGACTAAACCCTAATTTTTTTGTATTTTTCTACAAAGAATATTTACAAAAGTATTTACTGAGAATTTCAGACCATTTCAGGAAAATTTCTTCAAAAAAGAGGGTTCAGACCCGAGTTTTGAGAAAATGTTCGAGTATTGTGTAAACACCCCAAATTTTCACTCTTATCCAGTGCTTACATTTCATGTGTCATTGCATATCATTGCATGCATTCAGCATACCATCTCATTGCATTGCATAGCATTGCATGTCATTGCATCTCATTCTTGAGATCCAGCACTCCAGTTTTTAAAACATTCAATCCAGATTTGAGTTTTACAACTTTTCTTTCAAAAACAATTTTAAAACCTGGGTTTTTATTCAACATTTTGTCATTTTCCAACCCCCGGGACCTTATATTTTGAAATACTTTCTTAGAAAACGATCTGGATTCATGTTAAATTCAAATTTCAATCGATTTCAATTCTCAGATGAGACCCATTGAGATGGGGTCGCTTCTGAATTTCTCTATTCATCAAATTTCTCAAATTTTTGAAAGTTTCAGTCCGATCAAGACTTTGTCCCAGAGTCCAAATCCAGTCAAAAATCTGTTTTGAAGTCAGTTTACTTCCATCTTCAGTCTTTTTCGGTTGTTTTCAAAATTTAGGTCATTTTACAGAGTCCAGTTAGTTCAGGACTCTATTTTAGAGTTCGATCGAGTTAGGAGTCTAACCCTGACTATGTTTTCTGACATATTTCATCATTTCTCGATAAAATCTTTCAAAAATTCTTTCATTTAAATTCTAAAATTTAAAATCTCAGAGTCTAAAGAGTTCAGGACTCTAACTCGGAGTTCCAGTTCGCTTGAGACCCTATTTTCAAAGGTCTTGAATTTCAAATGTCGATTTTAACCCTTTTTCAAAGCCATTTTCAGTGTTTATTTCAAAATTTCCAAATATCGATGTGGGCCCACTCAGTTGGCACCATATCCAGAGGAGTTCTGACTCAGTTAGAACCCTATGACATTTCAAAACTTTGAATTTCAAGTTTGCTTTTGAAAATCCTTTTGAAAACTCCTTCAATTTCAAGTTTAAAATCGCTTTTTGGAAAAAAAAAGAAAAAAAACTCAAGTAGGGCCCACTCGGGGTGGCGCCATATTCGAGTCAGTCAGGGCTAGACTAGGGTTAGTTGATGTCTTGGTTAATGTTAGAGGTTTAGAAGAGTCAAAACCATTTTGAAAAACTCATTTTGAAAGTTAGTTTTTAAAACTAGTATTTTTAAAGGTTTTTAAAGGTGTTTTAAAAAAACCAAATGTAGAAAATACCAAGTGGCATTACATTTGGGGATTTTTTAGGAAAGTCTAGGGGTTAATTAGGCATTAGTTTAGATAAGTTAGGTTAGGGTTAGTTAGGTCTTTCCACCCAAAAATCGCCCCCCCTCCCCCTTTAGAGAGTCCAAAAATTTTCAATTTCTTTTAATTTTTAACCTAATTTTTTATTATAAAAAGGAACATAAGGGGGGTCGATTTTTCAAACTTGCTCTCCTTGGGATTCTTGGAGCTTCTCTCTCCTCTCCAACCCTTCCTCCATTGCTGCAACTCCAAAGTATTTATTTCTTTTAAATTCTTTAGTTTATTTAATACTTTTGTTAATTTAAACATGAATTTAGCCATTAATACCTCCTATTTCATGGATTCAACCATGGTTTCACCTCAAGAACCAGCAAGAACGGTCCAAGAAGGTGATCTAACCTTGTTTGGTGTATTTTACAGGGATTTTAATCCATTAGAATTAATTTTAATATGATTCTTTACATTATTAACCAATAAAATACACGATTTACCCTTTTAATGGGTTAAATCTATGTTTTAAAGGTGATATTGAATTCCAGCCATTTATTCCCTGTTTTTATTTTATTTTCATGGTTTATTCATGTTTGTTTTACGTTATATAGCATATAAATAATTTTATTTACTGTTTTATGGTTTATTTTATGGATTTACATTAGTTAATGCATGGTTTTTCAAGTTTCTTAAATTTCTGTGTGTTTTAGGTTTAGAACAGTAAAGATAATGTTATTTCGGATTGAAGTACTCATTGTTTATTTCTGATTTTTTTATATGTGATGCATGCATGAGTTATTGAGTTACTGTAGAAAAATCAGAGGTTTTGGATCTCGGAAACCCTGTAAAAAAAATCAGACATCAAATCGGGGTTTTAAAGCTTTAAAATCGTGGTTAAAATCAAGAAGGTAACTTGCTGTTATGATATTTCTCTCATCTTATATCCGATTTTAGATCTGTAAAGTGTTATGGATTCACATTGAGTAGATATGTCTGCTGTGAAATTTTCGGATTTTTTGATCACTGTTTATTATTTTTCCCCTTTCAGAGAATATGTTTTTAAATTTAGAACTCGTTAGGGTTTACCAAAACCCTAATCAGACTTGTGTTAGTCATAAATCCCAAACCACAGATCCGATTCATGATCTGTAAAAAGTGAATATTGCTATTTTTATGTCTACTGTTCACCACTAAAATTTCAGAGACTTTTGTTTAGGATTTCTATTTATGTCTGTATTTTCAATCTGAAGTAGCCGTTTTAATCCCTGTTGAAAGTGATATATTTTAGCTCAGATTGCCGGAAGGGTTTCTCCCTAACCGGAGATGATTTTTCCGATCTGTAAATTGAGAAATCTCTGTTCTTTTTCTTAGTTAGTCTCTGTAAAATTTCATAAATTTTCATGGAGATTTGACCCCTGGTTTGGGTCTTGGATTGAAACTGGTTGATAAATTAGGTCAAAAATAGCATATTTTTAGGGTTTGATGCAATTTTCGGGTTAATTTAATGTCAAAAAATTATTTTTATAATTCTAAATCAAAACTAGGGTTATACCAAGTTCAGGTACCAATTTTTATGGATTTTGGAATCCATTTGATGTCTGAATTAATAAAATTGCAAAACAAGATACCTGAAAGATCCAAAAACACGGTTAAAATCATATTTTTTGTGATATTATTGGATTTTCGTGCATAAGCATATAGTTTCAGGGTTTAATCATATTCATAATCATATTAGGATGCTTTAGGTTTAATTTTATGCTCATTTGATTTCATTTAGTGCATAAAACCTAAGTTTTTACCAAAATCTATTTCAGAAAACCCTGATTTCAAGGCCATAGTCTTGCTATCGGGGGCAATTTGGTCATTTGACCTCAATTTCGAAATCCCTAACCCTAATTTTCACATATTAAAGCATGTCACATCATATTTAGCTTAACTTATTTCATTCAAATTTCAAAACTTGCATTTTATCAAAATATCTTTCTAAAAACCCTAATTTCAAGGCCATAGTCTTGTTATTAGGGGTATTTTGGTCATTTGGACCCCAATTTCGAAATTCCATATCTTATATTCATTATTTGTTCAATTTGATTTCATATCTTTATCATTTTTATTTAAGGGAATCAAGGAAAAGGCTTATATCTAGCAAAATCCAGAAATTTCTAGATATTACTGGATAAACCTAGAAAAGCCAACATATATTCACTAACAAGTTTTCTAGTTTTGCAGGTACATTGAAGACTTTATTTTTTCATGTATTTAAATTTCAATAGTGATGTAATTTGTAATTAAACTTTGGAATAAGAATTTACATTTCCTGCTTAGCTTAGGTTGCATTGCATATAGTTTATTTTTATAATTTCAATGTGTGATGGATGATGATTCATGCATATTCAAACTCACCATAGTCTACACGAATGGCACATGCACTAGCTTTTATGAAGTTTATAAACTTGGTGGAATTTGTATTTATGGTCATAGTCAGAATACGAATGATACTTAGATTTATGATCTTCACATTAGCCACATTCAACCTACACTCTTGGGCTAACTTCAAAATGCACTGCATTTCTCAAAATACAAAAAAGTATTTCTCAAATTCATATTCATTCATTTCATGCATTTTCCAATTCCAATTCAAATTCCAAGTCAAGGAAATTGAATTCCTCAAAATCCCCTAAGTCTTATAGCAAAATCGATTTTCCCAAAAGCATTGAATTTCAAAGAATATTTCAAGTGTTTCTCAAGTTCATAAACTCAATTTTCCAAGTTATGCAGTCAATTTCAAAGTTTGAAGTTAGAGAAATCAAAATCTTTCTAAGTCTTATTCAAAAATCGATTTTCTCAAAATATGGATTTGCCAATGATATTTCAAGTATTTCCCAAGTTCCAAATTCAAATTTTCTAAGTTAGAATTTCAATTTCCAAGTTTGAATTCAGAGAAACCAATTCTCTCAGAATCGATTTTCACCAAATGTCAAGGATTCCTCAAAATCGATTTTTACTTCTCTCAGAAGTATATTTCAAATCCCAATTCACGATTTTACATGTGATATCTATTCTAAATATTTCAATCATTCAAAGCAAACATCATGTTTTCAAATGTGCATTTTCTGAAAATTCATAGCACATGCCTGATTCTATGTGCATTTAGAAATTAGAATATGATTTAGACAAGTTGAATAGAGCAGAGCAGTAGATTGGTCCTTGGTTCGATTACCCCTGTTAAAGGTGGCAGGAACGGTTGAATCTCGTACCGACAGGCGAGTCCCATTCTTCGGAATAATCCCGCATTTTAAAAACGGAGGCGAGTTATTTTAAAAAACTATTTCAAATGTCAGTTTGATTTGCAAAAGTAAAACTTTGCGATGATAACAGGTTTGGCGACCGAGATGGGACCTGTCTTCGCCTGATCAATCTAATGCTCTACTTAGTTCAAATTGTCAAAATCGATTTCCATGGAATGCCAGCTTTGCTTTATGATATCATGTGAACCTAGGAGCCTAGACTTGAACCCAGCTGACATGGAATGCATATAGACTAGGTATGGTTTGGTAGGACCATATTGAGGAGAATTATTCATGCTCACATAGACTTAGGTCTAATACAACACTCCTCAATTTAGGAATTGTATGAAAACAATGTTTGCTTCTTCAAATATTTCAAAATTCTATCTCTTTAGGACTTAGAGCCTTCTGTTTGATTGTATGTGCTCATGTTTTTCAAAAAACACCCCACCTATATTGTCCCGGTCTTCACGTTGCTGGGCTTTCTTCCAGAACCATAGTTCGGGACAAAGCCTCACAACTGGGCCACCTATTTGGGTGAAAACCCCCCTGCCACGTACCAAGGGCCATAGTCCAACGTATATCGGCAGGTGCTCAAGGATGTTAGAAAACTTGAACCTAGAACCGGAGAAATTGATTTTATGCCACGTACATTGAGCCTTGGCTTGAGTATATAGGCATAACTGGATTGGATACAGTTGATCTGAACCTTAGAGTTAGGATTAAGGTCCTACAGCTATTTCAAAATTTATGCATCTAGAGTCAGCTTTTAGGGAATGCTGTATGTGCATACTTGTTTATGCAGAATGTGATTGAATGTGCTATTTCCTTTTTATTTTCCATATTTTCCCAATTTTCTAAAATACTGGACGATTTTCTCAAAATTCCCCAATCTATGTTCATGTACTGTCCATGTTTTAAATCCTAGAAGATTTTCAAAACACTTCATTTTATGAAGTACTTCCTTATATTTCATTAAACTTTGGACGATTTTTATAAAATTCCTCCATTTTCCTCAAAACTCCAGGTGATTTCCCATCTTTCCTATCTTTTGGATCTCGAATTTCTTACTTCATTTTATCCTGCCTGCATTTTTTTTTTTAAATCTCTATATTTTCCCAAGTCTTATTCCAATTTTCCATGTTTTCCAGTCTGATGGCATCCAGTCAGCTTGATTCAGTCTTCCCTGAGGGTCACATCTCCTACGAGGTGCGACAAAGTCTTCCCGAACATCGAGTCCTCAGCACCGGATCCTTCTTTCCCCGGTGGTATTATTCATGGCTCAAAAACTTCTATCGTATGTTTCCGGACCACTTGGACGATTGTGGGCTAGAATTGGCGTCCGCAGTGGGAAAGCAGACAGTCAACGGCAACTTGATCCATGCACTAGCAGAACAGTGGAATCCGAGCACTTCTACCTTCTGGTTCCCGTGGGGCGAGATGACAGTACTGATAGATGAATTTTCAGAGATTATGGGATTGCCCGAGCCAGCCGGTCAGCCTGGAGATCCATTGGAGAAACAGTTTTTTATCAATGTCAAGGGTCTGGATCCCCGAGACGCTTTAGCTCGCATGACAGAACGCAAGTCTTGGCCACTGATCGAAGAAGATGGAAATGAATACGTGAGCCTGATCGAAATCTACAGACAGTATGGGACATTTGTGGAAGTCAGCTCGTTGTCCAGGACAACTCGAGAGAGAATTCAGCACGCGATGGTTCTGTGCACGGTGGGATTAGCTTTCTTTCCCGATGGACGAAATTACATGGATATCAGAATAGTTCAGCTTATGAGGAGATGGGGAAGTCGACAGACCAGCCACCTCTCAATAGCCATGGCCGCACTCGCTTTTCTATACCGAGGGTTGACTCGTTTCGCACTCGGAGAATCGATTCTAGTCGAAGGGTGCACCTACGCGTTGCAATCGTGGTTCCTCCGGCATGTGCTAGCCCGAGCCAGTTCATTCAAATACAATGGAGAGAAGCTTCTTCCAGTTGCGCGATATCGGTTCCTGATCGACAACCTTCAGGAGGAAGAAGTCGTATGGGACTACTTTGATCGTCAGAAATCACCTCCCAGATATACTTACGCTTACGGCAAGCAGTTCAGACTACTTCGCCCGTTCTTCTGCGCATACTATCATCCAGAGCGGTGCGTCAGGCAGTTCTCTCAAAGGCAGAAGCGCGTAGAGATTCGTCCACTATCAGGGGTTCTGCCAGAATTCGACCTCTCATCAGATCAGTGGTCCGGAGCATACCATTCTGCCAGACATGGCTGGGATTCCTTTGTTACTCTCACTATTTTTCCTGGTCCTCGAGTGTCCTCTGATTATCCGGAGTGGTGGAAAATTGTCTGTCCCCCTTCCCTCTGTCAAGTGTATTATTGATAAAATCATGTTTTTCCCCTCAATAAAATTCTTTTATTTTACATTTCACTTTGGTTTGACGACCTCGCCTAGGTAACAAGGCATATTTCCAGTTGTTTATTTTGCAAAGAATAGCAACGCAATTGTCATAATCCCAGCGATGACTCAATCCCTAGTAATGGGATGCTCTTTCAATTGTCTACCAAAATTCTCAATAAATATTTTCCTCCAAACCAAATTTCTTTCAAAAGCCTAACCATCAATTCTGCCCTGCAGAGAGCGTTAGCAGTCTCCAGAGAATTGTCGTGACATTCAATGGTTCATACAAGGTCCGGAAAGAAAACCACATCAGTTGAAGGCGTCGCGTACTCAGTAGCTTCAGAAGAAGAGATGGACTCGCCCCGTAGTCAAGGACAGCAGGTTGAGGATGACGTAGATCCCCAGATGTACGTCATGTTCAAGAAAATGATGAGCAAGATGCTGGCAGAGCAAACTGAAGCCATTACTGAGCAAATTCAGACAAAGCAGAAAGATAAGGGTCATGCAGCCAGAAATGCGAAAATCAACAAAAAGCAGAGTCGTCATGAGGAAGTATCTGATGAGTCAGAATCAGCTGACGATGCTGACAAGGAATGTGAAAATAAACATGAATTCAAAAGGTCGACTCAGGGCCAGGGGTCGGCTTACAAATCCAAAAATCAGTCTGTTGACGACCCTACCCAGTCACAATTAAAAGATATGATGAGAATGGTCAAAGATCTGCAGGCCCGCGACAAGGGCAAGAAAGTCTTCACCAGCGAAGACTTCTATGATGGTTTAGATGGAGACGACAATCTGGATAATCTCCCCAGAAAATTTATCAAGTTTGATGGTTCTGGCGACCCTAAAGCTCACCTCGCCATGTTTTTCGCTGAATGTTCACGATTCAAGCGTGACAATCAGGCACTCTTCCTTTGCTTCCCTCGCAGTCTGAAGGGAACGACAGCTAAATGGTACTCAGAGCACATCAACCCCATAGAGCTGAAAGAATTTGATAAGGTGGTGAATATGTTCAATGAGCGCTTTCTGTTCAATGCTGAGGCGCTCCCGACCCTCAGCCACCTCTGTGGCCTGAAACTGAGAGAAAATGAAAAGGCCCGAGATTTTATCCACCGCTGGAGGTCAGCTTGCAATAAGATGAGAGACCCCATATCAGAAGGGCATGCTTTGTCCTTGATTCTAAGATATTTCTCGCAGCCTCTAAAAGGCCTCATCTCTACTGCGCCATCCAGATCATTTATTGAGTTAACAGAGCAGGCCGAATGGCTTGAGTTAAGCATGGAAAACGGTTTTTATGAAGGATTCACTTTTGCTAAGAACAACAATCAGAATGAGTAAAAAAAGAAGACTCATTTCGCCCACTCTGCCAGAAATGATAAACAGAATCATCGCAAGGGGCAGAATAGAGACTTCTGTTATGGGGCAGGAGGTTCAAACAAGAATGACCAGAAAGGAAAGTCGATCCCGCAATTCAGCAAGCTGCTTCAGCTAGAGCAGGGACCAAAACCCTGAGAGAAAGTGAAGCACGAAGGATGGAGCTATGAGAGGAAGTTCACTCCATTAGATCAATCACTCGAGACTGTGCTCGAGTACCTGTTGACCAAGGAGATGATCAAATTGCCCAGGCTGGTCGATCCTTCCGCTCCTATGGGAAAATTCAAAGACCAATTCTGCAAATTTCATCGAACAGTGGGGCACAACACTGAGAATTGCTTCATTCTGAAGAACATTGTTCAGGACCTTATTGATAAAAATCTTCTGGTAGAAGGTGCGGAAGATGAAAATATAGATATTCTAAAAGAGCCATTTCCTCGTCATTCTACAGTAGTCATCACCGAACAGTCGTTTCAACCACAGGAGCATATCAGGTCGTGCTCTGAAAATGATATGCAAGCTCGGCATCAGGTCCTGGTATTGCAACAGGCTCAGTCCAAGGCCCAGAAGATGGACCTTATTTCAGCTTTCGGCAAAATGAAAGTATCTGACAAGCCCGCTGGGGTATCTCCCGAGGTAGCCAGAAGTATGCCATGGCTCCCTAAGCATCTCATTAAGTCCACCCTAAAGAAAAGCGGGACATCCACTCTAAAGCCTATTACAGCATTATCCAATGTCTCAATTTTGGACTTAACTCAAGCTTCCGCTAAACATCAGCAAGTATTAAATAATCTGTTGCAGAAAATCAAGGTGAAACCAAGCGTAACTCCGGAAGACATGGCCCACATAGTCAATCAGGCCATGACTAATGCTCCAGTTACTTTCTCCGAGGAGGATCTCCCTAAACCTCATGTATTTCACAACAATGCCTTGTATGTTGTGGTTTGAACCAGAGGGATGACAGTTCCTCATGTGCTGATCGATGGAGGCAGCAACCTCAATATATGTTCGGAAATGACCGCCAAAGCTTTGGGCATTAAAAAAAAAGAATACATTCCAGATCCAATCACCATTTATGGGTTCGACAATCATGGACAAATAGCGAAAGGAAAAATCTTCCTGGAGATCTTCATTGACTACTCGGTCCATTCAATTCTCTTTCACGTGGTCAATGTGCCGCCCACTTATAATCTGCTTCTCGGGAGACCATGGATCCACAACACAAATGCAGTATCGTCTACTCTGCATCAGTGCATCAAGTGGTCAAAAAGTGGTATGATCACGACAGTCTTAGGCGAAGATCCGGAGCAGAGGCTAGCATAGCCCATGGTTCCCAGGCCCTCTTTCACTACTGATATCCCTAGCATTAGGGGTATTGAAGAGGTCAGCTTCGAAGAGGATTCAGGAATAATACAGACGGTAGAGCAACCCGAGCATACAGTGGCTGCGACCCGATGGGGAGGCCCACAGTTCTTCAAGATTGGAGGACGAATTGATTATAGCGCACTTAAGGGTCATCCTCTATTCTCCCAATTTATGAAAGCTAAAAAGGGATTTGATTTACTAGTGAAGCACGGCTACCAGCCTTTTCAAGGCCTAGGCAAAAATGAAGATGGTCGTCTTGAACCAGTGATTCCTCAGCATTGCCCTAAAAGGACCGGATTGGGCTTTAATGGCCGAAGATCTCGGAAGGGCACTGTTTTCATTAAGGGAACGCATTAGAAGAATTCATTTGTCTTTCCTTTTCTATTCTTTTGTCGGGATGATATCCCATTTCATTCTCATCATTGTCATTTTGATTAATTCTATCTTTCAATAAAGTTGCAAGTTTCCTTTGTCTATCTTGGTGCCATTTGTCTATTTACTTCTCAATATTAAATCTTCACAAAATTGAAATCATTTTGCTCTTTTATCTTTCCAATTGTTTTCAATAAAAGCAATTTATTTCATGATGAGCAATTTCCTTAAATCAATTTATCCTCCAATTTTCAGAATGTCTTCCCGATCTATCAAGAAGCTCGTCTTTAATCCAAAAGCCTGTTCGAAATCAGCAATAATTCATCAGGTCAGAATAAGAACAGAATGTAGTCAGACTGCAAAGCAGTCAGAAGAATCCGCAGAGTTCGATTCAGCTCTTCAAGAACTGCCAGAATTTGCATCGGTTCAGAAGCAAGATGAGCCATCATCCTTAGTTCAAGATCCGACTGAGGATATCAATATCGGATCAGAAGACGATCCTAGAATTCTCAAGATTGGCAGTGGTTTGAGTCCAGGAGAGAAAGAAAGGCTCACTAATTTCCTCAAGCAGCATGAAGAAGTATTCGCATGGACTTATGAGGATATGCCAGGTTTAGATCCGAAATTGGTGGAACATCGCCTCATTCTGAAGCCTGAGGCGAAACCAGTCAAGCAGAAGTTGAGAAAAATGGATCCTCGAATCGAGCAACAGGTCAAGGAAGGACTTGAGGATCTGCTTAAAGCAGGATTCATTCGAGCAATTGATTACCCGGATTGGTTGGCGAATATCGTAGCAGTTCCTAAGAAGAATGGTAAAGTGTGAATCTGTATCGACTTTCGTGATCTCAATAAAGCCATTCTGAAGGATGACTATCCGCTCCCAAACATTGATCTCCTAGTCGATAGCACAGTCGGGCATGCTATGTTTTCCTTTATGGACGGATACTCCGGATATAATCAAATCAAGTTGGCCGCTCGTGACCAATCCAAAACATCCTTTACCACGCCATGGGGCACTTTCTGTTACACGGTTATGCCTTTTGGGCTCAAGAATGCTGGAGCCACTTATCAGCGCGCTATGACTGTTATTTTCCATGATCAGATGCACAAGACTATGGATGCATATATCAATGATATTCTGGTGAAATCCAAAGAAGAGGAAGATCACATCGAAGCTCTCAATCAAGTTTTCAAGCGACTCATTCTTTACAAGCTAAGACTCAATCCGCAAAAATGTGTCTTTGGAGTCAAATCAAGCAAGTTGCTAGGCTTCTTGGTCAGCAAGAAGGGGATAGAAATGGATCACGCTAAGGCCAAAGCTATCATTGGCATGCCGCCCCCGACTAATCTCAAAGAATTGCGTAGCCTTCAAGGACGCATGCAATCAATTCGGCGATTCATTTCTAATTTGGCCATGAGATGTGAGCCTTTCAATCATTTGCTCAGAAAAGGAGTGAGGTTTGAATGGGGACCAGAGTGTCAGCAGTCGTTCGAACGCATCAAGAAATATCTTCTCAATCCTTCTGTTTTAAAGCCGCCAGAATTAGGGAAACCCCTATTGCTATACATTTCAGTTAATCGAGTTGCTTGCGGCAGATTCTTGGCGCAATACAAAGAAGGCAGCTTGATAGAACATGCCATTTACTATGTGAGCAAGACCTTTATTGATTACGAGAAGAAATACTCTCAGATAGAGAAGACGTGTTTAGCTCTGGTATGGATGTGTCAGAAATTGAGACATTATCTATTGGCGTCTGAAGTCAAGATTCTATCTAAATTAAATTCTCTCAAGTACGTTCTTGAACAACCATTTCTCAGCGGACGAATCGCCAAATGGCAAGTCCTATTAATGCAATACGACTTGGAATATGTCTCTCAGCAATCTATCAAAGGCCAAGCAATTGCAGACCAATTAGCAGATTTTCCTCTAGCAGAGGATGTTAAAGCTGAGGATGATTTCCCCGATGAGCGGATCTGCAATATTCAACAATCCCCAATTTGGAATTTATTCTTCGACGGTTCCAAGAATATGGCAGGCATAGGAATCAGAATTCTGCTAATCACACCAGAGAAAGAGATGATTCCCTTTTCTCTTAAACTGGATTTTCAATGCACTCACAATATGGCCGAGTATGAAGCTTTGATACAAGATCTGAAAATTCTACGGGACTTCAATGTCAAAAGAGTGCATGCTTATGGCGACTCCTTGCTCGTCGTCAATCAAGTCCTAGCCGAATGGCAAGTGAAAGATTAGAAATTACTTCCTTACCAGAAGATTGTCTCAGCTCTTGCCAACAAATTCGAAGAATTCCAACTTTTCCATATCAAGAAAGATTTCAATCAAGTTGCAGACAGTTTAGCTAATC
Organism: Nuphar pumila; assembly: GCF_984573655.1. NCBI lineage: Eukaryota > Viridiplantae > Streptophyta > Magnoliopsida > Nymphaeales > Nymphaeaceae > Nuphar > Nuphar pumila. The sequence goes on along the minus strand of NC_143263.1, from coordinate 46,537,438 downwards.
TGGGATCCATCATTTCTTTCAGGAGTGGAGAATCTTGTCGCTCATTTGAAATTTGCAGACTTGATCAACCCGCTTTCGTCCCAGTAGAGCAGATAAACCAGGCTGAGCAGAAAAAGAAGCCTTGGTATCATGATATCAAGAATTTCATTAAAACTGGCGAATTTCCTCCAGAATTATCAAAGAGAGAGCAGCGAGCAATTCAACGCATGTCTGCTCGATATTTTATTCTTGCTGACGTCCTTTATCGTCGTGGATTCAGTTCTGAGTATTCCAGATGTTTAGACGAAGAAGAAGCCGAAGAAGTTGTGCAGGAAGCACATGAAGGCATTTGCGGTGGCCATGTTGGCTATCAGACTCTCGTCAAACAAATCATCCGAGCAGGATATTATTGGAGAACTATGCAACAAGATTGCTATCGTTTTGTAAAGAAGTGCGTTCAATGTCAGATGCATGCGCCAGTGACATACTTGCAATCTGTCGTCTCGCCATGGCCATTTTCCATGTGGGCTTTCGATGTTGTAGGCCCCATCACTCCTTCAGCCTCCAATGGTCATAAATATTTTCTTGTCGCAACAGAATATTTTACTAAATGGGTAGAAGCATTCACTCTACGCACAGTAGAAGGTCGACACGTGGTTTCTTTCATCCATAAGAATATCCTTTGCCGTTTCGGTATACCGCATGATATTGTGTCGGATAATGGCAGTCATTTTAAGAATGAAAGAATGAGGACATTCTGCTCAAAGTTCAAAATTCATCATCATTTTTCTGCTCCTTATTATCCTCAAGGGAATGGTAAGGCAGAGGCCACCAACAAGATTCTGATTCGAATCCTGGAGCGAACTTTAGAAACGGGCCGTGACTGGCATGAAAAGATTCATGATGCATTATGGGCATACAGAACCACCATTTGAACTCCAACGAATGCTACCCCGTCAGAACTTGTCTACGAAACGGAAGTAGTACTACCTCTACATGTTTAGAAACCTGCTCTGAAATTTGCATCACTTCTAGAATTACCTCTTGATCAGTATCAGCAACAGCGACTGGTACAACTTGATTTGCTCAATGAAAGAAGGCTCAGAGCAGCAGAGCATGCTCAATCCTATCGCCAGAGGATAGCCCGACAATATGCAAAATCTGTCATTGAGAGAAAATTTCGGGTCAATGATCTAGTGCTCAGATCAACAGCTTATCTCAGGCACCGCCCGGGTGGCAAATGGTGGCCAAATTGGGAGGGTCCTTATGTTGTCAAAGAGGCACTACCTCGCAATTCATATCGGCTCATCAATGCTGATGGAATAGAATTACCAGATCCCATCAATGCTCGACATTTGAAAAAATTCTATACTTGAACAATTTCCTATTCTTTGTAATTCTTCCAAATTTTCTTCAATAATGATCAAAATTCTTTTTTCAGTTACACTGGGGCATTTTAAAATTTTGTTTTTATCTACAAGTATCCTGTATGCAGGCAGGATAAACAAATCTCTCATTTCACGCACTTGTGCATTCATGTGCATCAATTTGCATTCATTTGCATTCAATCGCATTAATAACAATCTGGTCAGTATTGAGATTTCAACTATCAATCCCATCACAATTCCTAACGATTCAAGATTGAAAGACAATCACCAGAACTGAACCAGAATCCAGTATCCAAACTGGTACATTTTTAAACCGGTATGCATACCGGTATCCTTTCAAAATCGAGCACTCGTGTTAGTGTTTCATTGAATGGTCATGTCAGTCGACCTCTTGAGTTCAGTCTTCGTGCTGATCACTCATCCAATTCCCAAATTTCTAATTTCCAATTTCCAAATATCAATTTCCAAATTCCAAAATTCCCAATTTCTAACTTCCAATTTCCAAATATCAATTTCCAAATTCCCAATTTCTAATTTCCAATTTCCAAATATCGATTTTCAAATTCCAAAATTCCAAATTTCTAATTTCCAATTTCCAAATATAAATTTTCAAATTCCAAAATTCCAAATTTCTAATTTCTAATTTCCAATTTCTAAATATCAATTTCCAAATTCCAAAATTCCCAATTTCTAATTTCCAATTTCCGAATATCAAATTCCAAACTTCCAATTTCTAATTTCAAATATCAAAATTCTAATTTCAAAAATTCAAAATTCAAGATTCCAAATTTCGACCTTTTGGTCACCCAATACCCAATTCCAAAAAAAAATTATCTTGTGAGAGACCCTTTGTATAGGGAGAGTTCGAGGGAGCTCGCTCTTTTCGCATGCTATCCAATTCGTTCACTTAGCCCCTTTTTAGGGAGAGTTTGAAGGGACTTGTGCCTTTGTGAACCGTTTGCAAAACAAAATTCCAATTTCACACAAGGAACCCTTTTTATAGGGAGAGACTCGACGGAGACTTGCTTTCCTTGTGGCCCCATAATTTCAGACTAGGCCATTTCATCATGAAGGACCCTCTTTTCAGGGAGAGTGTGATGAACTCGTTCCTTCATGACCAATTTACCAACATCACCAATTCCGGCCCCCTTTCCATAAGAGAAGCCTAATGTTAGGAAGTTTTGACGAAAGCTTAATTTCTCTTAGAAAGTTCGTTTTGCAAACACCTCCTCTTCAGGGAAGAGAGGAGTAATTCCCAAATTCCAATTTCTGAATCTTCTCCTTTGGGGAAAGGAGAAGAGAATTTATGTCATGGATGTGTTGCATTGTGCTTCAAATGCTCGCTTTCACAAAAGGATTTCAAGAAAATTTTGCCAATTTGTCATTAAATATTTGTTGATTTCAAAAATCTTTATTGCACAAAATTATTACTTCAGAATACCTCCACTATTACTTCCGAAAGGGCAATGCTTTCGCGAAAAAGGATTCAAAATTCAAAATCTTTCTATTGGCCAACCAAAAGGATGAAGAATAAATCCGCGATATGGCCAGCAAAGAGAATTCAATGTTGTTGCAAAGCCATGAGTGATTGATATTGATCGCAGTCAATGGCACATTTTTAAAGACCATTCTTGAAAAATAAAGCAGTCGAAATATCCTGGGTGATACAGAAAAATCCACTCAATTTTCATATCTCCTCAATCACCTAAGCTGCAATTAAATATCTGCAAAAGGGATCTCTCAATTGTCGTCAAGATGAAGGCGAATTAAGCGAGTCGACCCCCGGGGCCAAAGAAGATTTGGATCATCTCCAAGATGACGGAGTTTGTGACGGATCCTTCCAGGGAAAGTTTAGATCACCGTCGAGATGAAGGCGAGTGTGATGAGCCTACCGACAAACCCTAAAAGATATTTAATTTCTGCTATCATCAAGAGAATCTCAACCAATGAGCCAATAATCGTCAAGATAATCCCTGAGAGAAAAGAAGGATCGGAACATCTCTGAGATGAAGAAGTTTGTGACGTACCCTTCCCAAAAAGAGAGAAAAGTCAGGACATCTCCAAAATGAAGGATGATGTAATTCCCGAAAAATCCAAGAGAGCTCCAATTCTGTCAAAAAGAGTGTAGAAAGATCATCATGAGAAAAGAATCCCAGGATATCAGACTGCTGAATCTATCAAGAATCTTCTTTAACTTTGTGAAATTCTTTTATCAATATTCTTTCACCAATAACTCTTGCAATATCAAGAATACTTTCTTTCCCGTCCATATCAAGGAAATTGATAGCTTATTTGAAAGAAAGTCAATCGCAAGCAATTTGAATTCGAATCTTGATTCTACGGAGTTAAGCCCAGTCGGAGGTAATACTTCAGGTAGAAAAGAGGGAATACTTTCAAAACAATATGCATCATTTTCAATTATTTTGAATCAACAACAATTTTCAACATTTTGACAATATTTTCTAGCTATCCTGGCATAAAGCGAGAGCTTGAGGTTCATCTTTGGCGCATCCTGACACCATCCCTTTTTAGGACTTGATTACGGGAGTTTTCAAGATTCCTTCCCTTCTTTGGTATAATTTGAGCGCCTGGGCTCTCAGATTCGCATACTTCCCTGTGTCCCCACTGTCCCACCATAGACAGTCCAATTTCGGCTTGAGGTTAAGCCACCAATTTCAGCAAAAGGCAATTTCAAAAGTTAATTAGTCTTAGCAATGAGGCACCCAAAATCAAATCCCTTTTTAAACTTTAGGGACCCCAATTTCCTTCCTTTTGCAAAAACCCTATCGGATTCATTGTGCGGAAATCCGAAGGTTCCATCACGGTCTCTTCTTTCGAGGATCCCGTCTATTTTCTACCCAATCAGGTTAAGGGTATAAACCTGAGTCTCCTTTGATGAGGTATTCCATTTTGTACCCAATCAGGTTAAGGGTATAAACCTGAGCCTCCTTTGATGAGGTATTCCATTTTGTGCCCAATCAGGTTAAGGGTATAAACCTGGGCCTCCTTTGATGAGGTATTCCATTTTCTTCCCAATCAGGTCAAGGGTTAAGCCTGAGCTTCGTTCCATACGAGGTATTTCCCGTCCCATCCAGGTTAAGGGTAAAACCTGAATCTCATTTCTTTTTGAAGTAAAATTTTCTCTTTATTCTCCATTTCATATCTACCAGAGAACACCTTGAAAATCGTGAATTACATTGGAAAAATATTTCTAAAGAAATCTTGATGTTTTGAGAAAATCGATTTTGAAAGAATTCAAAAGACTTTGAGAAAATTGATTTCTCTGAATTTGAACTTTGAAATTGAGAATATTATAACTTGAAAAATCAATTTTGGGACTTAGAAAGCATTTGGAAATCCTGCTTCCTTTAATCGAGCATTAAGGTTAGCAACAATCTCAAACTTAGTCAATAATTGTTTTTTCTTCGCCATTGTTTGCACACATGAATCCCTTTCTTTGGATGCTTTCTTGATGTGAGACAAGATTTGAGCCACAAACTTGTCAAACTTTTGTTTCGATATTTTTTTCTAAGCTTTCACTTAGTGAAAAAAGTTAGTTTCGAATCAAATCGGAACAAACAACAATGGTAAAAGTTGTATACTTAGATACTATTTATGATTTCGTAATGTATTTTTTTAACTCATTGACATAGACCTACATTTCCCAAATCTTATAAAAGGAGAAACATAGGTAGTAGAGGCGACAAAATTGGTGTTTTATAGATTTTTTTCCAATGACATTTTAGTCATATATTATTATAATGTGATTATAAATTTCTTTGAGCATTTATCAATTCTTGTTTAAAAACAAATGTGTCATGTTACTTAGTTAAACTTTAAACAAAATTAATAGTTACTTTTTTCAAACTGGCCAAAACGCTTACATGATCACTATACTAGAAATGTGAGAGCTTACCTTCTCATTTCTTGGCAATTGAACCATTTCATGCATGAAATACACATATTAATTGAGAAAGTAACTATTATGGAAGGCGGTTACTTATTTCTACAAGGTCAGTAACTATTATTGGATAGACCCAAAACTTCTCATAGCAACCCCGTATCCTCTCAACCTAATAACCCAAACTTTCTTGATGTGTCTTATGCCACTTCATATTTTTCTAGCATCTATTATGCTATATTTTAGGACAATCTAAATTTTCTTTGAACCGTATCTAACCTTAACTGAATATGTTTAATAATCTTGACCTTTGACTTGGGGAAACAAACCCAAGCCCACCTAAACTATAAAACCTTAACCTAGGTTCACCATAACGCATCTCTCTCTCTCTCTCTCTCTCTCTCACACACACACACACACATATATATATATATATGTGTGTGTGTGTGTCAAATTAATGAATCTATGTCAATATTCACACTAGTTATCATAAAAAAAGTTCACACTTATATGATAAAATAATAAATGAATTGCAATATTCAAAACAGTTATCTTACAAACATGTTTTACATATACATATATAAGATTTTAAAAATTGAAATGCAACAATCAAACTACTTGTCCTACAAACATGCTTTACAAATACACACTTACGACAATCTAATAAATGTATGTCTATATTCAAACTATTTGATTACAAATATCTTACAAATATATTGCACATGATAACAAATGAAGAAAGTACATATCGTTGCGACCTCTTCCTCGAAGTATGAACTTGCTCCTTCAACGATTGATTTTTTATATCCTCAAACTCTTGAATCATTCTCAAATTTCTCTACACTTTCTTCTCCTGAGGATCCTTTTATGATCGCACCACATCAACTCTCACTTGCTCCTCTTAAGGATCCTCCTGCACACTGTCTACCTCAACTTCCTCCTTTTACTTCTGCAAAAGGTCATACTCTCCTTCTCCTTCAGTTGAGACCATTAATCTTTTTCACCTTGTCCTTGTCATCCTTTTATTATTGAGGAAACTTCTTTACCCTTCTCACCCTCAGGGTATCCACACTATCTCTCTATCTCACCACTACCACTATAGGTGGCCACGTCTTCTGCTTCTTTTAATCGAGCATTGGGGTTAGCAATAATCTCAGACTTAGTCAATAACTGCTTCTTCTTCGCCACTGTTTGCACACATGAATCCCTGTGAGACAAGGTTTGAGCCACAAACTTGTCAAACTTTTGTTTTGATATTTTTTTTCTAAGCTTTCGCTTAGTGAAAAAGTTAGTTTCGAATCAAATGGGAACAACCAACAATGGTAAAAGTTGCATACTTAGATACTATTTATGATTTCGTAAATGTACTTTTTTTTAACTCATTGACATAGACCCGGATACTATTTATGATTTAGTAAATGTACTTTTTTTTAACTCATTGACATAGACCCACATTTACCAAATCTTATAAAAGGAGAAACATAGGTAGTAGTAGAGGCGACAAAATTGGTGTTTTATAGATTTTTTTCCAATGACATTTTAGTCATATATTATTATAATGTGATTATAAATTTCTTTGGGCATTTATCAATTCTTGTTTAAAAACAGATGTGTCATCTGTTACTTATGTAAATTTTAAACAAAATTAACAGTTACTTTTTTCAAACTGGCATGATTCCATATACCCAAAACGCTTACATGATCACTATACTAGAAATGTGAGAGCTTACCTTCTCATTTCTTGGCAACTGAACCGTTTCATGCATGAAATACACATATTAATTGAGAAAGTAGCTATTATGGAAGGCAGTTACTTATTTCTACAAGGTCAGTCTATAAACAGAGGGTTTGTAAAGATATTCAGCTGGTCAAACGGCAAGAAATACCTTCAGAGCTGGCTTTGTCAATTCTCCAGTTCAACAAAATCTATACAGCCTTAACCAACGGGGGGCTCCGCTTGGTTGGTAGGAGCTGCCAGTTCACGTCTCCTTGTGGTGGAACGTTGCAGGTTCAAACCCGAGTGGTACGTTGAATAATAACTGGCTGGGTATGCCTAACCCCGGCTTGCCTTTCAAAAAAAAAAAAAAAAAATCTATAAAGCCTTCTAGTCAGCTCCTATCTCTCTCAGTCCATGTATTTGATAGTATGCAGTTTTTTTTTTGCTTTTTTGAGATCGGCGAACTTCAAGAACATCAGTATGCAGTTTTTAAATACTTATTGTCATAAAAAAAGTTCTAAAAATTATTTTTCTTTTTCTTTATCTCAATTGTTGACAAGATGCATTGTTAATCTCTTTAAGGTAGTAGTGTGATTTAATATTTTGTTATATACATGTCTTTAAGATAAATTATTTTATTCTGGTTGAATACTCATTTTTATACACACAGAAAATCTTATTGGTTTTCATAATACGTAGATTTACCTGTCTAGAGTGCGACCATATGCTAGTTTCTGATAATGGTCAAAATAAATAACTGTTTATTATGAGATTTTGAAAACATCACGAGATATTGACATTAAAAAATGAATTAAAAAGATTACGTTTTGTATATGATATTTTAAAAATATCGTCGATATTTATCCTTATTTTGCCATCAGTACTTGTGATTAGCATTGGTAGTAAGTGTATCGGTGATGGAAGGAGCCGCGCTCTCTTCCGGCTTTCCCCTCATATATTTGCATGCACTGACCCGACCCAACCCCCTAATTATACATAGCAGTAGCACACCGATGTTCATTTCTACTTTCTCACGTTCCCTCTGCCTCTCTTCGCTTTGGGTCATCCCCGATTTCCTCTTTGGCCTCCATCCACTCTCTATCGTCGTCGCCGGTCACCCTTTTCTGCGAGGTTTCTGATTCCTGGGCGTTCGCCTTCTCCCTTCCCTCACGTAGCTTTTGCAGACGGGCCGGCCGATCGATTGATCGATCCTTCTTGCTTCCCGGAGGAAGAGGCGGGTCGATGATGCCTGTTTCACCCCGTCACAGGTGTAGCCGTTTCAATTTCAGAGGGGAAGGTTTTTTGGACTGGAGATCATCGGCGCCCGTTCTAGATTAGGGTTTTTCGCCTTCGGTCGATTTATTGCCTTCTGTAAATCTCCTTCCACGCAAATAGAGAGACATATAAACGGATTGTTGGATAGATTGTTTTTTTCTCCAGTATGGCGACGTCTTTGTTTCAGGTAAAAAAAAACTTTCTTTTATTCTTATTTCTTAGATTTTTCCTGTTCGGGAATTGTTATCGCATCGAGAATCATGAAAAGGGTTTCTGTTTGATCTCTTCTGTAATTTTTGCCCTAACTTGTCTTTTGCTTGAGTCCGAATAAGTTACTTTGTTGTTGTTGTTGTTGTTGTTTTTTTAATGCTTCTCAAGAGATTTCCTGCTGTTGTGTGTTGATAATTCGCCTAATTTGCTCGTGTTATTTTGGGGGTTTAGTAGCGAATATCTTCTTTCATCTGTATAAATAATGGAAATTTGAATCGTAATCTATGGAGCGTGAGATTTCCTTGTAGAAGAAAGTATGTGGTGCGGAAACCTACTGACACAAACTTTACTTCCGCTCGTCGAAAATCTGGATAAAACGTGTGCTTCTTTCAGAAGTTTCCCACATTTAAACGCTGCTGGTGTTTGTTTGCTTTGTTTAGGCAGCCCATGAGTAATGCATCACCCTGCCTGTGCAGTCCTGAACTCTATACACAATGTATTTGACCAGGACTCAAAATGTTTGAGAATCCTTAACTACCTGTCCCTTTCTGATATCTGCTAGTTTACTTTTTCCGTATCTGAACAAGGATGCTCGAGTTTGCTTAAGCATTTCAATTGCCGTTTCTTTTTTTTCGTACCTTTTTTGTGGTACCGTGCGAATTTGCTATAATCATACTCGTTCAGCATCGAGTGGTACTCGTGTCAAATCATCACTTTTGCTTTCTCTTGACCATTTTTTTAAGTCCTTTTTCATTTTCTTTTGTTGGCATTTATATTGCACTTCAGTTTCAATTTCTTCTGTCTGATGATCATGTTTGAGTTTCCATTTTGTTATGATTAATATATCTAGAAACCCTTCTGACTGGACGAATTCCTTGGGCTTTTCGCATTGGGTGCTGATTTTTCCCCATTTGTAATTGTCAAATGTAAAAATGTCTTCAATTTTTCGTTTAATTCTGGACTTTTAAACCAAAATAGGTTTCTGTATGTTAAATATATGAACTGATGCTTACTGGAATTTGATTCAGTTTACTTTGTGTTCATCGATATTGTTTTATTGTGGGTAATGAACTGTTTTTGTTCTCAGCGGTCACATTTTTTGTGTTCTATGTTGTTGGAGATGTTGGCAGCACAGGGTCATGCCTGATGTTGAACTTCTGTTTTGCAGTCTACTCTAAATGGTTCAAACTCAAATCTTCCAGATTCTGCAAATACAGGCCGGTCTTTTACAACTTTTTCAGGGCAATCAGGATCAGCTCCTGTTTTTCATCACTCAGGTGAGAAAAGTGCTTGGAATCTTGAATGCACTCCTCCTATGCTGATGATGAAACTGTATTCATACAAAAGTGCCTTGTTTGCAGGTGCTATACAAGGGCTTCATAATGTCCATGGGAGCTTTAATGTGGCTAATATGCCTGGATCTCTCACCTCTCGCAACTCAGCATTGGGTGGTGTGCCTTCTTCTGGTGTTCAGCAGCCTTCTGGAAGCCTTTCTGCTGGACGATTTGCATCAAACAATCTCCCCGTTGCGCTTTCTCAGGTGTCTTCTTTGCTTCATAGACACACATACACATGTATGGATGCGTGCGTCACTAGAAATACATCTGATAACTTCTTCAACTGTTGCAGCTGTCTCATGGAGGCTTGCACGGGCATTCAGGGGTTACAAATAGAGGAAGTATTAATGTTGTGGGTAATCCTGCTTTTAGCAGTAGCATGAATGGAGTTGGCGGTCCTGTTCCTAGCATACCCCCAACCTCTGCTTCTCTTGGCAACCGAAGCGCTGTTTCTGGAATGGGAGTGTCTCCTATTTTGGGTAACAATGGCCCTCGACTTACAAGCTCTGTTGGAAACATTGTTGGTGCTAATAACATTGCTCGGAATATAAGTTCGGGTGGTGGATTGAATATACCTGGGTTAGCATCACGTGTAAATCTTACCGCTAATAGTGGTGCTGGTAGTCTCAATGTGCAAGGAGCAAGCAGACTTATGAGTGGTGTACTTCAGCAAGGTTTTTCTCTCATCTTTGTTGTAATGACTATCTTGACTCTTGAGATCTTTTTTCTTTTATTTATTTCCCCCCCTCATTTTAGAAGCAGATTTTATTTTACATTGTTGCATCACAATTGATGTTTGAGCAGGATCAAGTTCTTGTGCTATGCAGTTGACTTTGTTTCTGAATTGTAGTAGCACCATATGTTTTAAGTTTTCATAATGGTATTATGCTCATCTGAAGTCAAGGAAAAAGGGTGTATTTTATGCTTCTCTTCGTACTATTAGTTTTGGCAAGTTAACACTATTCTGAACAAGGTTGTACATATCATATCATAATCCGTATCGGTCAGGCCCAAAATAGATATGTAACGTATCGTAAAAAATCATAAATTTTTAAAAAAATGTAAAAGCTCTAAAAAAATCATTAAAAAATAGCAACACACAAAACAATGATGAAATGCACAAAATGCAACCATAAAATCACATGTGAAACATTTATGTCTCTATGAGCTACATAACACATCAACAATCATCAAATCTCACAAGAACAATGCAAAATGATAATATCTTTAATTAAGAACATGCCACAAGATTCATCAAAAAACAAAAACTTCAGTTTATGAATACTTAACAGTTACAAATTACAGTACATAACCAAGTTTTTAAGAAGTATATCATTAACCATCATCATCATCATTATCTTCATCTTGTTCTTCTTCTTCTTTTCTTCCTTCGACATTTAAATCATCTTCAATAAGCGTGGGGTCTTCATCATCTACGCCCTGAGCTCCCTCCACGTTTATCCATTGGACGTCCTCTTCATCCAGACCCTTCTTCTTGAATGGTGAAAATGCACTCTTGACGAAATCACGAAATCACTCTCTTCGGCGTAAAGATTGGCCACCAAAACGGTCTCACGACTCTTAGGGTGCATGAGAAGCTCTCTAGTATGTTCTATGTCACAGGGATTCGGCCAACCAGGTGCCACACCCGCGTCGACGCGACGCGATGCGGGTGCGGCACCCGGTGCGGTCAACCCGACTCTGGGTGCGGTCAACGCACCCAGGGTCATTTATGTCCAACTTTTGGACTTGAAAAAAAAGAGGCCCGCTGAAACGAGCATGGCAGCTAGAAAACTTAGGAACTGGTTTGTCAACATGGCGAGTTTCGAGACACAACTCTTCAACTTTCTTTACTGCAACCACATGCCGTAGCCAACTACCAAGGAGTCTCTTCTCCAAATCGTTTCTTTGGGTCAAGCGCAGGCTCAACCTGCGAAGGTGCCTGGTTCAACAAGAATCGATTGACAACGGTGAAGAGATCGGTTCCTTCTAGCGGCGAGTGCGACTCGCCGAGCTTCTTCTGTCTCTTGAGTGGCTTCGCGGTCGAAGGGAAATGATCCTCATCAAAATCTGCAGAGGGGATTGTGGTCGGGAGATACCTCCATCTCTTGGATAGGATGCTGGTCCTCACCGCAACTTTGATGGGGAGTGAATCAGGCAATGCATTGATATTACACCTGGTGGCTTTCTTCATCATTCTCACCTTTTACTGAAGATCTGACACCTCTCATAGTTGATGAGAGCTTAACTTTTCATGAAAATCTGGATGGTCTCAGAGAACAACCATACTGTATCCTGAAAATTGAAGGGAGCACATATGGTTTTGTTAAAATAGAGGGTTCAGGAAGGCAAAAGGGTAATGATGCCCATGTTGGCCCGTACAGATTGCAGTCCATTGTACCTGTCTGCAAATATTAAATCAGATTTTGATTTCCTTCGAGATATGCGCTGGGCTGGAGGTTACGTACTACAAAAATTAATACAAAATATCTAAAGCCAATGAGCTGCCAAATTTTGGGGCAGGATGTAATGATCATGGACTATACAACCTTTCTTCAGGGATGATCAGCTTGGTTACCATTCAAAAGTAGCTCAGTTACAGAACTAAGAGAGAATAACTAAAAGAGTGAGATGGAAAACCAAGCATATATGTCCTGGCCAGGGGGAAAATGGGGTCTCGCACCGTTTGGACCGGTGTTCGTATCTTATTTGGTTCTTTTACATGTAATCAGATATCCATCAAATCCTGATATTTGTCTGATTCAATAGCAAAAAATTAACACCATATATGCATCCAGCAGTGCTTGATTAAACTATTAAACTCGGCTCAGACCAGTAGAGCTTAATGAAGAAACTCGATTAAGCTTGGTTAATACATTCTTATAATGATGAATTTTAGCACATATATAATTTTTGTTTTTTAAAATGTACTCACGATAATTGTTTTTTATTTTATTAGTGTTACTGTTAAAACTTCAAATATATATATATATATATATATATATATATATATATATATATATATATATATATATATATATATATATATATATATATATTACATTTTTGCCCCTGCCGCACCCCCGCACCCGGGTTTTTTATTAGTGCCGAATCCCCGCACCCATGTGACATAGAGTATGTTCTATACTAATGAGGGTCTCGGCCCTCAAAAGCCCTTTAAAACACAAAAACTTATAATCCCGGTTTTGCCTTTTTTAAAGTCGGTCGGTATCGTATTGTACGACAGAGGTCATATTGTATGATATGGCCCTGTGTCGTATGATACACACCCGTATCTCGATACGGGTGTGTATCGCATCGCGCTCTTGCATCGATACGATATGTATCATATCATACGATACACTATGATACTGACAACATTGATTCTGAATAGTCCACTTTACATGGAATTATAAAATAGTGCATCTTTAAGTAGAAGTTTAGGTTAGGAAAGTGGAAGAGATTGGTGGATACATCATACTCCTGTGAGCTAGAATGTGCACCTTTAGCAATTATTGAGAATACTTCTGAAGAAGTAGCTCTGATATTAAAATTTTAAGAAATGTGGAAATTATGTAATATGTTCTGTGATGTTTGCCCATGTTACTTTGTGGCTACAAATCTCTGCATATAGATGGAGAATCGACTGAATCTTGTTAACTTTTCTGTATACTGTGGTATTTGCATAAGAATTACATTGTTATTACAAATGTCCCAAGGGTTAATTCCTATGCCACATGGACTCAACAAAAGGGGCCCTCGCACGTGCACCGTTTCGTCTTCCCCCTTATCTCTCACACTCTCTTTTGTTTTCTCCCCTCTTGATTTCCTTGCCTCGGTTCCCGTCTTCCCCCTTTCTCTGGTTTGGAAAACGAGAGGGAAAACCTGAGAGATGGAAATAGGGATAGGGGGAAACGAGAGAGAGAGAGAGAGAGAGAGAGAGAGAGAGAGAGAGAGAGAGAGAGAGAGTGGTGGAGAGAGAGAGAGGAGGAGGAGGGGGGATGCGTACCTGGCTTCCTCTCTTCCTCTTCTTCTTTTTCTTTTTCTGTCGGTGCTGGAGGGAGAGATCCTGTTCCTCCTCTTTCACAGGCAGCGGAAGCGGGGTACCCGGCGGAGCTCTCTCTCTCTCTCTTCATCTAATGTCGAAGACTCAAAAGTCTTTCATAACACCTGGCGCAAACCAGGTGTTATGGTCAGATTCGGATCCAGATCTGTTTCTCTCTCGTGTTTTTTCTTTTTTCTAATGCCTTTCATAACACCTGGCACAAACCAGGTGTTATGATAAGACCTGGGTAAAGTCAGGTCTGAATTATTCAGACCTGGGTCAGACCAGATCCGGATCAGTTTCAACATAGGTCTGAATCCGACCTGTGTCAAAGCTGACCCAGATCTGTCGGATCTGTTTAGACCCAAGTATGATTCAGACTTGGGTCAAAGCAACCCAGATCTGAATTGGACATGGACCTATTCTGACCCAAGTCAGACTCAGTCTTGCGTCAAAGCAGACCTAGGTCTGAATTGGACCTGGGTCTGTTGGGTTTGCTTTGACTCAGACGGATTCAGACCTGGGTCAAGGTAAACCCAGGTTTGAATCAGTCTGGGTATACAGAGCCAGGTCTGTCCAAGATTTTATTTATTTATACCCTCTCGCACCCCCACACCCAAGTTTTTTTAAAGCGCCTTATCACCGTACCCGTACCTGCACCGGCACCGGCACCGGCACCGGCACCTATGTGACAGGTTAATTCTGATGAGTAGCCTACAAATTCTTTGTATCAATGTCACAAATATCACACATGGGATATTCTCTACAAGGGAATATCCCTTGGATATTTGAAAAATATTGATTTTATATAACAACAACAACAAACATTTCTATCCAATGCCATGTCCTCGGTGAGGTTCAAAGCATTCATATCCTTTCCTATCACCTCCATCCATGTCTTCCTAGGCCTACCCCGACCTCTTTTAACCAGGGTTACCGGAAGCGCCTACCTAAAAGGGGAAGCGCGCTTCGGAAGCGCGAAACGTCGCGCTTCCGAAGCGTGGGGGGAAGCGTCCCCCTTTTTTGGGAAGCGCGCTTCCCTTTAATGGGGGACGTGTTTCCCTTTAATGGGGGACGCGCTTCCCTGGGAAGCGCGTTTCCCATCACGCTTCCCCCTCGCTTCCCCTATTTTTTTCAATTTTTTTCTATTTTTTATTTTTTATTTTTATTTTTTTCGCTTCCCCTCGCTTCCGAGACGCTTCCTAGGTCGCTTCCGAGACGCTTCCTAGGTCGCTTCCGAGACACTTCCCGAATCGGTCCTAAGTGGTCCCACGCTTCCCCGCTTCCTAAAATTTTGAAAGTGCCTCGCTTCCCGCTCCCGCTTCCCGTATCGCTTCCCGCTCCCGCTTCCTCAACTGGCAACCATGCTTTTAACTAATATATTTTCCCATTTTTCAATCATTTTAACAGGAGCATCATTAGGCCTTCGCCAAATATGTCCAAACCACCGTAAACGATTCTCTCTCATCTTATTTTCAATGGGTGCAACGCCTACCTTCTTACGTATCTCCTCGTTTCAAATCTTATCTTTTATTGTATTTCCACACATCCATCTTAGCATACACATCTCAGCTACACTCATTTTTTGAATATGATGTCTCTTGACAGCCCAACATTCCATACCATATAGTAAAGCGGGCCTAATAGTCCTATAAAAATTTTCCTTCAACTGCAATGGCATTCTACGATCGCACAACACTCCAGTTGCACTCTTCCATTTCATCCACCTAACCTTTATCCTATGATTTACATCTCCATCGACTTCTCCATACTTTTGAATGATAGATTCCAAATATTTGAAACAATCATCCACCGGTATTTGTTGCTCACCAAGCTTCACTACACTCCCATCACTACTTCGTTGCTTACTAAATCGACATTCCATGTATTCTGTCTTACTCTTACTCAACTTAAAACCTCTTACTTCCAATGTCTGTCTCCATAATTCTAACTTAGCATTAACCCCAACTCTAGACTCATCAATCGAAACAATATCATCAACAAATAACATACACCACGACACATTTTCTTGAATTGGTCTCGTAAGCTCATCCATCACTATAGCAAATAGGAAAGGGCTTAAAGCAGATCCTTGATGTAACCCAACCGTTATAGGAAAATTGGTTGTCACCCCTCTACAAGTGCGGACATTGGTTACTACTCCTTCATACATATCTTTAATTATACTAATGTACTTGAGAGAAACACCTTTCTTCATCATTGTCCACCAGAGAACGTCCCTAGGTACTCTATCGTATGCCTTCTCTAAATCAATAAAAACCATATGCAAATCTTTGTTCCTCTCTCTATTTCTCTCAATAAGTTGTCTAAGAAGATGTATAGCTTCCATAGTTGATCTTCCAGGCATAAAACCAAATTGATTCTCCGATATCATGACAACCTTCCTCAACCTAGACTCAATCACCCTCTCCCAAAGTTTCATAGTATGACTCATGAGTTTTATACCACGATAGTTTGTGCAATCTTGTATATCACCCTTATTCTTAAAAAAAATTTATAAGAATATCTAAAATTAAAGGAAACCATAAAAACACAAAATTAATAGTGATAAGAATTAAACAAATGAAAATGATTGTCTAACTTCTAAATACTGAAAAAAAAGTTAGTGGAGAACTGGTTGGGTAGGGTCACAATCACATATCCAACTCTAATCTAGAACATGTTTCTATGGAGCACTCAAATAGATTGCTAGAAAATCAACTATTTTACTGGATAGTGTGGTACTAGATATAAACTCAATAGAGTTTGACTTTGCTACTGTTGAGGGTGCCATACTCTCTAGTGGAGAATTGCAGTAGCAGGTATTATTTAGTTAATCAGACCCTCTAGATGTGTTTTGCATGGTTTGTTTCGATAGAAACATGCTTTGGTTCTAATTGTTTTGATGTAAAATGAATTTTATTTTAAGAACTTTTGGTGGCATGGTGGGTTGATTTTAGATTCCTTTTGACGTATGCACACTAAAACATTTTAATCCTATGCTAGGTCCATACTAAGGAGGTTATGGAGATTATATATGAACTGTCAGATTCACATAAGATTGGATGGTAATATTGAAAATCAATGTGACTACTATACGGTATGGTATCCTTGAGGGTACCAAAGTTAAGCATCTATGTGCACATACGTTGCGTGTTTCAACTTTCATTATAATTGTCAATGGGGAATGATAAACTACTCTCAAATGAAGGCTGAAGTTTCTATATTCTGATGGATTTGGATTGAATTATGTAATTATGTACTTACATTTAGTGCCTCTTTGGCTTCTACAGCTCCACAAATGATTTCCATGTTAGGCAGCTCATACTCGACACCAGGAGGTCCTTTGTCTCAAAACCAAGCGCAAGCAGTAAATAATCCATTGAGCTCCTTGGGAATGTCTAATGATGTAAATTCTAATGATGGTTCTCCATTTGACATGAATGATTTCCCACATTTAACTGGTCGTCCAAGTTCAGCTGGAGGGCCTCATGGACAATTAGGTGAGATTGTGGCTCCTACTTTAAATTCTTGTCTGTTATCATAATCATTTTAATTGATATATCTTTGCAGGTTCATTACGAAAGCAAGGTGTTGGTGTAAGTTCTATAGTCCAACCAAGCCAAGAATTTAGCATCCAAAATGAAGACTTCCCTGCTTTGCCTGGATTTAAAGGTCCCGTTCTATTTCTTATATTAATTTTGCGAACTCTTTGACTCCTTTGTTTGGTTGGTTTTCACTTTTGGTTGTTTCTCTCTAATCTCTTCATCTTGGCTTTTATAATCTGCTCTTGAGTTAATGAAGGTTTTCTTTTCTTATTTTGCCCTAAAATAGTTTTGAGTATTTTGCAGTATTTATTTGGTTTATACAAATTTGATCTTCATTAATTACATTTTCTGATTCTATTAAACTCTGTTTTTTTTATTCTTAATAGTCTAACTAATGAAGTACAGAATTTAGTCCCTCGGTTATATATAAAAGAGATGGTCATGGTGTGGCTTTTGCTCAAACTAGTGGCAATTACTTCATAGCTAGGTGGGAGCTGGATCGTTGAATGGTATTAAATATCATTACAGAGAGTGTTACATTTGAACTTTATGAAGTAGTCATAATTTCAATGCAAAATTACTTACATTCATGCATGCACTAACTGTACAGACCAGGGTTACAGGAAGTGCCATAGGGCATGGGGAAGCGTGCTTCCCCGAAGCTCATTTCGGAAGCGCAAAACATGGCGCTTCCGAAACGTGCTGGAAAGCGCCAAAAAAATTTGGGAAACACATTTCCCAATTTAGGGGAAGCGTGTTTCCCACTTGCTTCTCCTTTTTTCATTTTTTTTTGTGTTTTCATTTTTATTTTTCTTTCTTTTTTTCTCTTTTTTCGCTTCCCCCTCACTTTTTCCTCGCTTGATAGGTCACTTCGGAGACGATTCCTGGTTTGCTTATAAGTCGTCCTGCACTTCCCGCTTCCTAAAATTTTGGAAGTGCCTTGCTTTCCACTTCCGCTTCTCGAATCGCTTCTCGCTCCCGCTTCCCCGATTGACAACTCTGGTACAGGGAGACACAACTTCTTACCATATATGTCTACTGGACAAAAAACTTTCTGTGTTATAGGTCTTGATCATAGTCACAAATATCGGTATCGGCTATATTTTGCGAGGCTATTTCTTGCGATATTATAAGTTTGGGGATAAATCTTGGGAAAATCTTGGGGCTTAAAAAAATATAAAAAATAACAAAAATAAGTAAGAAAAGGTCATGTTTAGACAAAAATTACATAAATAATAAATAAATAAGTAAAAAATGTAAAAAAAAGAAGAAAAACATATTTAAAATGTAAAAATAAATAAAAACAGTAAAACTGATTAATAATATCATGATAATATCATGAAAATATCACAATATTATCAAATTGGTGATATTTTCAAAATATTGTGATATTTTACCAATATTATCGTTTGCTGAATTTACAGTGATAATATCGCGATATTTTGAAATATCGCCGATATCTGCGAGCTGAATTTACAGTGATAATATCACAATATTTTGAAAATATTGCCGATATCTGTGACTATGGTCTGGATTACCTACTCATATTCTTCATGTTATAATATGAATAGACTGATGGTATATTGACTGGCACATGAATCTGGAATCAATTACCAAACAGAGGTGCCTGAAGTATCATAAAATGAATGGATTTAGGAGTTAAGCTGGTGCTTCATATGCAGGAGCAGCACAAGTGCACAACAAATTTTGAGAAAATTGATGAGTCCGCTAGAAGTGGATATTTGTTATACTTGAAAATGTATAATAGAACACCATCATCCATCTCTAATTAGGTCACTTCCTTGATCTTGTAGGAGGAAAAAAGTTTAGTGATCACACCCAAATCTTGTATCATTTTCCTTGGGAACTGTCAAAGATGAATCTTCAACTTTGAATGGTGAGATAAGAGAAGGCTGTAGAGATGGTATAAATGTTTGCTTTTGGTCTGAGTGGTATGAACTATGAACAGGCACACATTTGATTGGCATTCTGGGGCTTGAAGAATCATTGGCCGTGATTTTTGAATTATAAAATTTCGCCAGTAACCATAGTAATGAAGATGTGATACCATGTTCCTAGTCCTCGAAGGTCCTATGCAATTTCATCCTTATGCCCCATCAGCTGTTCAGTAATCATCTGCACTCCATCAAGTTAATCCTACACATTGGCCGATCCATGTTGAAATTTGCTGAATAGGACCAGCTGATAAATACATGGGTCAAAATCAGCATGAACCATTTTGCATTTAACCACAAGTCTAATTCAGCAGTAATTTAGGATTTGGACGTGGATAAACACTTCAGACTAACAAAGTCAAGATTTTTGCATGTGTGCTGCTTTTGTTTTTCCCCTTCAGCTTCATTTTGGTATGGTATCAAAGATGGAGTTCATATTGAAGTCAAGAAATTGGTTGATTTTTTTCAGTTTAGTTGGGGCAGGAAACACGAGTTTGTGGAATTGATCTTATAGAAAAGAAGAAAGGAAAGAGTTACAAGTTACAACTAAAAGCAAGGATTGAAATTGAGTTAATGGAGAACAAATAAAGATGTTAGTGTTGCTTTCTTTCCTTTCTCTGCACAGGGGACTAGTTTATGAATTTAGGGCCTTTTATAAACAAAAATAGAGACATTTCTTAATGATAAACCTCCTTTAAAAAGCAGATTTAAAGAGTTCTCTTTTGGGATACTGCGGCAAAAGATATAAGGGAAACCTTATGAAAAAGTTTGAAGGGAAATAGACAAGGAGAAGGAAATGGTGTGGGAATTATACAATATGAAAGAGAAGTGGAAAATAAAAACGAGATTGAATAGAAAACAAGATGAAGACGAAAAAGAAATGGAGTGTAGGAGATAAAAGCCTGTGCTCAAGGGATTGCTTTTGACTGAAAATATGTCAAGGAGAACATAATCTGCAGCCGCACATGCAGAAACATCCCACACAGTCCTTGAATCTTATCATATTGTGGCTGCACAGTGAAAAGCACCATGTGGTTCCTATGGGCCAGCCCCCTCTGTTGGGTTGGGCAATGTGCTGACCTGGCCTGACCTGACCCCTATTCTGGACAGGTTGACTGGCCTACCTGTGGGCCCATGGCCTGGTCAAGCTCCAAGAGTTGGGCTGGCCAAGGGCCTAAACCATGGTCCAAGATCAATCGGGCTGCTTGTGGTATGTGGACTGCCCAACCCATTTATTAAATGGGTGGGCTGGGCAATTGGGTGGGGCAGGTCAGCATTTAAAATGATAGCCCAAACTGGTCCGGTTCCGACTCCTACCTGTGAGAAGCCTAAGGCCTGGCAAACACTTAGAAACCCAATAATATTAATATTTAAATAAGGTCTGATGATGATTTTATAATTTCTTAAATCTCTATATAAAGTTATTAGTTTCATGTTAATTGCCTCCACATGTGCTCATCTATGCTCACCCTTCACCTAGGTGTGATAGGTTGCCTAGGAAGTGCCAAGGCGTGCTTTTAGCTGCATAGCAATTGGGTTCTATGTTTATATTGTAAAAATGAGTAGGGACACTATGTCTTTTCTCAGTTTGTTTTATACATATCTAGAAGTCATAAGGATGGACATTTTAGTTCTTGTTTTGCTTTATTGTAACCCTAATAAAGGGGTATTCCTAGTGTATTCTCTATGTTGAGTTTAATGAAGGAATAGTGAGACCTGATAGAGACCTCTTCCCTTCCTGCTTTCTTTGTGATGGTATCAAAGCCATGAGAGAGTGGGAAGGACCTTGTTTGTGTTAGAGGGATCAAAATGATGTGTTAGAAGGCTGATGCATTGGCTGGAGAAGAGGAGTAGCTGCAGGCCAGTACCTAGGTTTTGATGTCACCGTACAGGGAAATGACTAGGGTGCCTTGAAGAGGATTCAAGCAGGGGTATTTTGCATTCATGAGAACCTCCTGAAAGATGATAGGCAAAACCCATGTAATTTGGAGTTATATTGGAGATTCCAGAGGGAGAGAGACAGAAGATATCACAAGATACTAACCAATATCATTGTTGGCTGTCTCTACAAAGTTATAGCAAAGATTCTGGTGGGAAGCTGAAAATGGTAGTCATGCTCTCATATGACCCTCTCAATTTGGTTTCCTCAAAAGGCCACAGATCCACAAATTCAGGGTGATAGCAAATGAGGTAGTGCACTTGATTGACCAACAAAAGCTGCCTTTCTTCGTGCTTGAAGTTGATTTAACTAAGGCGTTTGACTCTTTAGGGTGGGGTTTCTTATTTCAATGCCTCAATGATATGGGGTTTGGTGGGAAATGGCTTGCGTGGATTAAGGAATTAATCACTTTAGCATGTGTCGGTAAGAATTAGTGGAAGGAACAACAATTCCTTTGATATGAGAAGGGGCCTGAGAGATGGGTGCCCCTTATCACCGCTACTCTTCAACATTACTTGTGATTCCTGGCTATATTGATGAAGCAGGCTGTGGAGCTGGGTGTCATAGTTGGTCCTCAGCTGCTTGACCAGGTCCAGGAGGTTCT
Organism: Nuphar pumila; assembly: GCF_984573655.1. NCBI lineage: Eukaryota > Viridiplantae > Streptophyta > Magnoliopsida > Nymphaeales > Nymphaeaceae > Nuphar > Nuphar pumila. Next base: position 46,515,540 of record NC_143263.1, on the reverse strand, counting down.
TTCTACTTCTTTGATGCTGCTTCAATCACTCATTTTAGCTGAACTTCATTGATCTTGAAGATCTTTTCCAAAATGTTCAGGCTGAACGTGAGGGGAAGCATGCACTCCTATGTTTCAGTGTAGACCAACCCACCATTGCTGCAGCTAAACTTATCTTTGGCTGTGCTCAGGAGCAGCTGCCACTACCTTATTTTGGAACGTACATCTCGAAGAGCAGAGATAGAGACAATATCTGGAATAAGGTGGAAGACATGTCCTCAGCCAGGATCCAGTCTTGGGCGGCAAGATATTTATCTATGGCAGGTAGAATTACTCTTATTAGGTCTGTTGTTGCCATACCTTCCTTACTATCTTTTTCAGAGTTCCATGGAAAACAACAAAAAGGCTATAAAACATCATGAGAGGCTAAGTCACAGGGATTCAGCTAGCAGGGTGCCACACCCACGTCGATGCGACTCGACATGGGTGCGGGTGTGGCATCGGGTGCGTTGACCGTACCCAGGGTCATTTCGGTCTATTTTTTGGATTTTTTTTTTAAATTTACCTATGAAATGGGCTGCGGAATTTTAAAAAAAAATTCTTTGGGGAGGGGGGGGGGGGGGCGCTGCCCCCCTATAACCCCCAGCTAGGGGTGGCCGCCCCTGGACCCCCACCCGGGGGAGCCCCCGGACCCCCTTCCTGCAAGGGCAAAAACTATGAATCAGGCTCCAAAACTCATCATGGACATGATCTTCTCTTTGAGAAAGAAATCTCTGACCGCCTCAAAAATGTATTTAGATACAATAGACTAGAATGAAGTAAAGAAGCTATCTGGGTGCCCGTCTAACCTTGGGGCGCTATCTCCATCAAGAATAAAGACCACCTTAACCACCTCCTCTTCCAACCCCACGGATCTGGACAACCTTTAAAAGGGTTACGATTGATGTAGCCCCTGACAAATAACTTGAAGAAATAATTTAAGGCCTCTTAAAAAATACTCTCTTCCCACCACATAGGATTCGTCCTCCCTCTGAAGTCAGTTCATCTGTTTACGCTACGTATTGCGGTTTGTCATAAGGTGGATGAGTTGGGATGATCTGAACATCCAATGGTCATTAACAAAGCAACGATCGATCCTACTGGCACAATAGTTGGGACCAACTTGCTTGTTATGCCAAGTAAAACAGGAAGACCCATAATCAATCTCTATCAGTCCTGCTAAGTCTATGAAATCATTGAATTCATTGGCACCCATATGATAGGTAGTCAAATCCCAACATTTAGAAATATGTTTGGTAACCTTCTGATCACTAATGAGCAATCATGGATGCGGGACCCGCGCCGGGGGGGGGGAACCCTGGACCCCCCTTCTCTCTCTCTCTCTATATATATATATATATATATATATATTTACATTTTTTGCCCCTGCCTCACCCCCGCACCCAAGGTTTTTGAAAGTGCCGCAACCCCGCACCCGCACCTGCACCTATGTGACATAGATGAGAGGTTTCATTTGGAAGGGGGCAAAAACTGATAATGATTGTATGCTGGCTAGTTGCAACCTGGCTATGCTTCCATTGGTAATCGGAGGATTTGGAGCCTAGAGGTTACAATTGACACTACTTGACAATTAACATATCACAACCCCAAACAAAGCTATGGCTATGTCTCATGGTGTGGTTATCAGGTTGTTTATTTTTGTTCTTAGGTCTTTATGGATCAAATAACCTTGTCAAACTTTAGAAAAAAATAAAAAACATGAACATTTCAGAGCATTTCATATAATGCTATCTAATAACTCAACTTTTACTAAAGTCTTGAATGAGTTAAAATACAACTTTGGAATAAATGCTCTGCTTTTTAGAAGACAAAATTGACAAATTAACGACTCAATTGTAGATTAAGACCTGTCACATGGGTACGGGTGTGGGTACGACACGACAATTTAGAAAATGCAGGTACAGGGACACAACTATATATATATATATATGTGTGTGTGTGTATGTGTCCCCTTTTCTTTCTCTCTCTCTAGCACCGACAAAAGAAGAAGATGAAGGAGTAGAAGCCCAGGTACGCCTCCCCCTCGTCCCCTCTCTCTCCACGACTTTCTTCCTCCTTCGTTTCTTCTTGTCCTTCTTCCTCTCTCTCTCTCTTGTCCTCCTTCATTTCTTCTTCTTCTTCCCTCTCCTCTCTCTCCTCCCTCATTTTGTCTTCTTCTTGAGAGAGAGAAAGGAGAGGGAAAACCAAAGAGGGAAATAGAGAGGGAAACAAGAGAGAGAGAGAGAGAGAGAGAGAGAGAGAGAGAGAGAGAGAGAGAGAGAGACGGGGGGAAACACGACCAAACAGGAGGGGTTGTTATTGTGGTGAGGGCAGGACCAAAATGGCCCCATTGCTTTGACCTTTTGTTGACTAAGGCCAAAAACCCTAAAAATAAGAGGTTTGTGTCGGGTATGGGTTGGACCCAACCCAACTCAGTGCGGGACTCGACCCAGGGCGTACCTGCACCGAGTCTGGTACTAGTACCCGTGTCCTGCCGTGTCAACACAGGTACGACGGGGCTTCCTATGATGTGTCAGTGTGACCTAGATTAAGACACCTTGAATTCCTTGTCAATAAATCCTCGTTGAAGTCTTTTATAAGTCTCTCGTGCTTGTTGAAGAAGGGTCCAATTTCCTTTTCCACAACTTTTCCCTTTTTTCCTATGGGTACCGATCTGAGACCCTCAACCGGCATGGCTTGCCCGACCTATCGAGACGAGCCTGTCGACATGTTATCGGTTGGCCATAGTTAACTGAGCCTAAACAACTCGGGCTCGAGACCGAGCTCCACAAGAGTTGTGCCGTGGTCTCGACAACCCTGAGTCTGGTCAGGCTTATCGACCTTGATGGGCTTCGAATTGGGTGGCCTCTGCCCTATCCGATGTCCACCCCTAATAGAAAGTCATCACAAAACTAATTTAAGGAAACTTGAATTATAGAAAACCATAACTAATTGCTTAAGTAAAATAAATTAAGGCAACTTTAATTCTAATTATCAAAACTATAATTAAATACTTACTTGGCTACCTCAAAGCTCCAGAGACCTTTCTGATGCCTTCTCTCCCTAGCCTCCTCTGTCTTCTTCTCTTCTCTTCATTTCACCCCTTAGGGGTATTTATAAAGTGGTTCAGGCAGTTAGGAGGGGGGTATTATAAATTAAATTTTTTTATTTAAGTAAATGTTCTTATCTTATTTTTATTTTTGTTCTTTATTTACTTAAGATATTACATGTATGCATTAGTTCTGAGAAATGTGTGTATGTATGTGTGCTTGTGTGTGTATCTATGTCACACAGACTCGACTAGGGAGGCGCCGCACCCGAGTCGACACGCCCCAACACGGGTGCGGCTTCGGACTCGGTCAACGCCGAGTCGGACTTGGTCAACGAGTCGAGGCCGAGTACGTCCTTTTTTGGACTCGTTCAACGTTGATCGAGTCCAAAAATTGCCCATTTTAAGGTAAAAAACAAAAAAATCATTTCTGGGGCTTCTGAGTCACTGCTTATTCTGGTTGAACTGGGTTTTCTTAAGCTACTCTCATATTGTATTAAATGTTGCTAGAATAACTGGAGTCTCTGTTGGTCCTTTTAGTAGTTCTGTTAAATTAAGGACTTTGTGTTAAGATTTTGTTATGGTGGGATTTCTGGAATTGAAAGTCTTCATTATGTGATTCCTTGTCCTGTCAAATTGGGTGTGAGATCCCTGCCCATGCATGTCAAGGATGGTTCACTACAAATAACCATCATAATTATGTGCAAACAATTTTTTTGAGAATTTTTGACATTTCTATCTTTTCCTTTTCTTGGCAGTATGTACATTTTTTGCAACGAAGCATTAAACATAAGCCCCAGAAAAAAAAAATTCCGGGGGGCGCTGCCCCCCTACGGCCCCCCCTTTCTGCAAGGGCAAAAGTACAATTTGCAAAGTTTATAAAAACACTCATGATGGTGCCAAACTTTAGAGGACAATATCCACATATATGCACACAGGATATATATATATATATATATATATATATATATATATATATATATATATATATATATATATATATATATATATATATATATATATATATATATATATATATATATAGCCGAGTCCCCGTGTCCAAAATTTTTAAAATTGCGCCGCACCCGTGTCGCACCCGCACCTGCACCCGCACCCGCACCCACACCCACACCCACACCCATGTGACATAGGTGTGTATGTGTCAACCACGATACAAGAATGGAGAAAAGCAACTTTTTATGCACCTTAAAAATAAATGCAAACTATCCCAAATAGCAGATCTGAAATTGGTCTTGACTCATACCTATGAAGTACCAGTATTAGTACCCTTGTTGGCATAGGTACAACACCCTTTTACCTTTGGTATCTAGCAGTGTAGAGTTTGTCTTTTGATCTTGTACGCTCAAATGTGTGAGGTCCCTCTCCTGTAGTTTTAAAAGGAGGTTCCATCTATTTTGTCACTTTTATTGATGTTTGTACAAGAATTGTGTGGATTTATTTCATGAGTAATAGTAAGTTTTTAGGCAATTTTATGCTATGATTATAATAAGATTTAAAGGGAGAACATATTAGTACACAATTATAGTATTTCCTTGTTGAAAAGTGTATAATGCATAGAAAATCTTAATCCTTAATGGAGTGTCTGAGTATAAAAACACACATTTTTGGAAATCACTAAGTCTTTTCTGTTATTTAGGCATGTTTCTCGTATTTTTTGGGCTGAAGTTGTCAAAATGACAGTACTATTAATTAATTATGTGCCTTTTGCTGTGTTGTGTGGTTGTGTCTCCATATCAAACACTTCATGATCATCCACGTGACTATTCCTTGTTGTGAGTCTTTTGATGCTCCTGTTTTGTTCTTGTACCCAAGCATGGAGATTAACTCTCTTCCTATGGACAGTAAAATGTTGCTTCATTAGTTACCAAGAAGGTCAAAATGGGCATAAGTGTTTTCATCCTGTTTCAAAGAGGCAGTTTTTATTGTATGTTGGAATTGTTACCATTTGCAGCAAGCTTCTGCTGTTTTATGTTTATTGCGGCAATAAATATTTGCATTTGTTTGCTGAACGGGAACAGGTAATAATGCTGATTTTGCAATGGATTTGCATCAGAAAGAGCCACATCACGAAAATGCCATGTCAATGATGCAGTCTCAGCATTTTCCTGTACGTCTTGGTTTTACTTTGTGTCAGATTCTGTTCTATAATGGTCAAGTCATGGGCCTTGTTGAAGGGCCCAGTTTAGACCAGGCTTGAATCAGGTCCATGCATTCATAGACCTTTCAATATGTACCTGGAATGCTGTGGATTACTTGGATTTTGGATCACATCACTGGCAATATAGAATCAAGCTGTTTGGGTCTGGATACATAGCTAACTTTAACTGGTTCATACATATGAAATGCAGATGGGAAGGTCTTCTGGGTTCAGCTTGGCAGGGAACTATGGGACTCATCGTCAGCAGCAACAGCAACATTCTCCATCAGTAAGTAATGTTGGAGCATCTTATGCAGCCACAAACACTCCAGATCTTCTTCATCTGCATGGTTCTGATCTATTCCCATCTTCACGAGGCATGTCTGCATCCTATCATTCTCAGGTATTCTTCCTATCATTCAGTACATAATGATTTTTCTTATGTAAATCATTTTCCAAGGGTATCTGCTCCTGGCTGGGAAGCGATTTTTAGTAGCATTGATTTTGTTGATCCAACATAGTCTACAATCTACATCCATGAGCTGCTCATGTTTTGGAGGTGTAGCCATGTGGAGTTGCATGAATCATGCATGACACTGCTGATATGGGATCTGTTTCAAGTTTAGGTATGCCTGCGCTTCAAACCATAGTCACCGATATCGCCAATATTTTGAAAATATAGTATATTATTGTCAATTTAAGGTAAGCTGATGATATCACCAAACTATCATGATATTTTTGAAATATCACGATATTATTTTAGATTTTCTTATTTTTAAATATTTTAAGCCCAGTTTTTTGAAAATTTTAATTCTTTTGTATTTTAAAAACTTTTCAAACTTATTTATTTATAGTTTTGCAAGAAAAATGATACAAAACCTGTTGATTTTTTTATCTTATTATTTTGTATATATATTTTGAAATTTTAAAACTCCCTAGATTTTTCCAAGATTTTCCCGAGAAAAACCACACATTGAAAATTCTCCGAGAAAACCCCCGGTGATATATTATCTTGAACGATACAAGTGATTGGTTCAAACCATACGAATTTCTGATACTTGGCCTGATGATAACTGTGTACTTTTTTTTTATTAGATTCAGAGCAGTGCTGTACCTAATCTTGGATTAAGGCCTATGAACTCTCCTAATTTCGCCTATGAGCAGCTTCTTCAGCAGTACCACCACCCAAACCAATCACAATTTCGTTTACAAGTGATGCCCGTGCAACAGTCATATAGGGATCAGAGCCTGAAATCATTGCATAGCATTCCAGCTGCTCCAGATCGTTTTGGGTTGCTTGGTCTATTAAATGTAATAAAGATGAGTGATCCTGATCTGACATCACTTGCTTTGGGAATTGATCTGACGACACTAGGATTGAATTTGAACTCAAGAGACAATCTCCATAAAACTTTTGCTTCCCCGTGGTCTGATGGACCTGCAAAGGGTGATCCTGAGTACTCTCTGCCTCAGTGTTATCTCCATCCTGCTCTGAAACTACAAGTAAGAATTCTCAATATGTTTTGGAGAACGGCTGATCTTTTCTCATCTTTATTTTCTGTTTTTGACATGTCTGCTGAATATAGCCAGGATACTTTTCAAGATTCCGTCCAGAGACACTTTTCTATATTTTTTACAGGTAATTCTTTGTCTTCATCTTCTGGGTTTCTAGCCCTCATTGCCATGTGGTAGCAAGACCAAAGCTTGATTTGGTTTTTATTTTTTTACTGTAGCATGCCTAATGATGAAGCTCAGTTGTATGCTGCCAATGAACTGTAAGCTCTCTCTCTCTCTCTCTCTCTCAAGCACGTGTATTGTTTATGCATAGCCATATTCATGTAGCTATATGATGATCGTTTCTGAGATAAATATTTTTAATTTTTATGTTCCATCTTAAAAGTTTTTTTTTGGGTTTAACTGGATATGGATGCTTTTCTTTGTTTTCAGTTGCATTCTAGATCCATGTCCAGTCAAATTTAAATTTTTAGTAATACCTGTCTTGGGTGAATTTCACAATGTATTTTCTGGCTGTTGTTTTAATCAGAATATTGATTTGGCATGCAGGGTAAATCTAGGGTGGATTTATCACAGAGAACAGCGGTTGTGGCTCATTAAGGCCCCAGATGTGGATCCTCTTGTTACGACACAAACATATGAGAGAGGAACCTACCTTGCTTTCGATCCCAACTCATGGGATACTGTTCGGAAGGTTTGGACGTCTTCTATGATTTATGTCTATGACTGCAGTTTGCATTCAGCTGTTTTTGCTCTCTCTCTCTCTCTGATGCAGCAAACCTTTATGGTGCACTGCAGGACAATTTCATCCTACAGTATGAGATGATTGAAAAGATACCAACAATTCCTCAGCATTAGACAAAGTTTCTATGTAATTCTACCTGCACTGTAGCTCATCAATTGGTATCCTACAAGAATTGTGTCGCTGTATTTGCAGTCCCTGATTAAAGGAATCCCAGTTTTTTCTTTTCCTCTTTTCTGTTCAGATGTTTGTCCTCCATTCTAGTTTTGCTTCCAAGACAGGCCTAAAACCCTGCCTGGCTTTTACTGTTTGACTAACCAGCCCATTACACTGATGAGGAGATGTACCTGCCTCCAGCTGTAATTTATCCCTTTCAGTTTACAGATGTGATCTACATGTTTGGGTTAGTGGGAATCGGCTTGTAGATACATTTAGACATGATTTTATGAACCTTAAATCAACGACTTTCAATGTGTGAAGTTCTCGTGGCTCATAAAATCTTACTTTTTTCATGTAAGAAGAACATGCAAGGGCTGATCTGTAACAAATTGGACTATGCTTAATCCATCTGTGGGGTCTGATTCGGTCAACATGACCTGCGTGTATGATTCCCAACTCATTTGGATGGATGAATGTTACTCCTTTATTTAGCATGTAAAGAATCTACCATGCTTGCAAACTGCGGTTGAACAAGGATTGCTTCTCTCATTAGGTTCGAATGGTCCAGTAAATCTTCCAATTTCGTGTTAAGGCTGGTAAATAGACCAGTACCATACTGCTCGGTTCAGCTTGGTAATGAGCTCATTGGGGTTCCTAAAATCAGTTCTTATTTTGTTTGTAAATATCCCATTATGCTTAACAAGCTGAGGTTGAATAAGGGTTGCTTGCTTGGCTTGGTTGGTTTTGAGTAGACCAACATTATCTTTCAACATTAAAAATATAAGGCTGGTCAGCCGCCACAAATGTGCTCGGTTTGTTCAGTGAACAAGCTGAGATTCAACAACAGGGCTGTCGGCATGGCCAGGTAGGTTTGAGAGGGCACTTTCTGCGCGCGTACAGAGAGAGAGAGAGAGAGAGTTGTGTAACGTGTGAGTAATTCATTGCTATGCAAATAGAGACAAGCTGGAGTTTAATATTTCTTTGATTTTCTTTTGTTCTTTTTAAATTTTTATGCTAATTTGATTTTTCTCTTTATACCTTTTCAAAAATGAAAAATGACTGTACGCAAAAATGCTGCATTTTTCAAAATGCCCTATAAATTTTGAAATTCGCCTGATGTTCAAATTCAAAAATTTTGTGCTGTAAAAAGATATTTTTACCCTTTGCACAAGCAAATTTTCTTTAGATATGTGAACTCCCTTTTAAATATTCATTTTTTTCAAAATATGTAATTTTTTTCAAATATAAGAATTTTCTTCTTTCTAAATATGTCAATTTTTACTAAAGGTTTTTAGCGACACTTTTGAAGCATCACTATTTTTTTAACCATAAGTGACACTTTTGCAAATACCAGGCATGAGTTTTTTTGTCAAACATGTCTTGACATTTGCAACCATGAGTTTCAAAGGTCTTCAAAATGTACAAATAGAGGAGTGTGAAGCCTGATTTCTATCTTGATATAAATTTTTAATGTTGGAGGATACATTTATTTAAAAAATGTGTGTATGTTTGTGAATATTCTCAAAATGTGTCTTCTTTTAATAAAATTGCATAAGGGGTAAGAGGAAATTCATGAATTTTGAAAAAAAATTATATATTTGAATATTTGAGAGGAAGTTTGCATATCTTAAAAAAAATATCCATTTACAACCAGAAATTTATGAATTTGGAAAGTGAGCATATTTAAAAAATTGTAAGATATTTCATGAAACACATCATTTTTGTCATGCACTACCGTCATTTTCCTTTTCAAAAACCCATTTTTTAGGGAAAATTGTATATAAAATCCCATCTTAAATCATCATTCTAAATCAAGTACTACCTTTTGAATATCTCAAAACAAAAAGATTTCACATCCACCTGCAACGTTTTACCATCAGCAGCAGATGCAGTCCAGTCAGCATCAATGTAAGATGCAAGTTGTGTTGAAGAGGATCTTGAGGACAGATAATATTTTGTGTTTTGAAATCACTACCATCCATGGCTTGATCGAAGCAAGGAGTGGTTTCTCTTTAGCCGGACTGCAGCCATCCACAAGCGCAGGCTGCTGGATGCAGTCTGTGAGCAGGACTGATTCCCGCGATCGGATAGAAATACTCCGAATGGAGAGGTAAGGCTCTAAACCCTCTCTCGTATTTCCCTTTCAAAGAAATTGATTTTTTCTCTGTATTTGCCGATCATCGGGGGGTCGCTCATGATAGGCACAGAGTGGGAACGGTTTGTGCAACCGTTCCCCCCCTGATTCTGTGCGGGTTTAACGGAAGGAACACCTTCCGTGGGGGAGCGTTATCCGCGTGGGTAACCACCACCAACGTGGTGGTTTATCCCAACACCACTCTCTCTTTCTCTCTCATCTACACAATCAGATTAAAAAAATGAAAATCCGGCATTTTGGAAACTTCCTCCCCAGAGAACTGGTTGTGATAAGATATACTTTCTTCTGAATGTTATTGGGCCTTTCTATTTGTTATCTAGATCTAAGTCTTGCCTGCAATTTGTCTTTTCTTTAGCTTCGGATCATCTTTGCTTGACGTGCTTGTATGAAACAACTTATGATATCATTTCTTGTGCAAATATTTGAAATTGACGAGAAAAAAGCACAATGTTGGGAGAGAAATGCTACTGTAAACTGGATTTTCTCATTGTCAACTAAATTGTGTGACTTCAAATCATAATATGGCTAGGTGAAGTTATTGTGGCCATGCTATTTTGAAGTTCTGTGGATATTCCTCGAATTCCTTGAAATTTTGTCATGACATTGTTTGTTGCATGACTTAAAAAGAAACTTATGGCTTATTGTTGCAGAGAGCAGGTTCACCTAATATGTTTCATGGAAGAATTAATGCTCTCGCTTGGAACTACTGTACGTTCACCAAATGTTCTTGCCGTCACACTTTATCCCGCAGAATCTGTTGTTGAAAATGTTGATGCATTATACTCGGATATGTTACATACTTCACCATTGGACGTTGAAAAAAACGGCGTAAAAACTCTTGATAGGAAATTACTTCTTGCATCTGAGACATTCTTGATCTCGATTTCTGATGACGGGAAGATCTGGAAGTGCTGCTGACTGCTGAAGGGATCAATCATGACAATAAAAGTGCACCAAATGTGAAGAAGGTTACTGATAATACTGACAATATTATTTCCACCATAAACACTGAGCAAGTGAATTCGTCTGATCTGGGACATTCATGGGACAATGTGAAAGAGTCAGAACCAGGGAGTTGCAATTATATTGCCCCCTCAACTCTGGCTCCTTTCAAACATGAACTGGTGTTCAAGGTTTTACAAGATCCATTTTTTCTCTTATATAAATAACATGGCAACTGTGTTACTTTGTATAGATTGGTTTCAAATAGAAGTGCTTTATTTGAGAGGCGGCTAGTCCAAATGGTGATGATCAAAATTGTTCTTGTGCGATGCTTGATTTATATAGGCATGTTTTTGTTGTTCTTTCTCATACTTAAAAGCAACATTTTGGGTGTGCTTACAATTGGAACTGTAACGTGTTAAAGTGTAATGGTGATTAAAGTTCAACATGGTATAAAAGGTAAACTGAAAAGCAGGGATTACAGCCACTTTTCCTGCATCTTGGATTTTCTTAACTTGCTTGCTAGTCCTCAAGCTTGTCATTAATGCTTATCTTTTCTGATTTGTAGTTCTGTTGTTCCTTTTTTATTGTTGTCAATCTTGTTTTCTGTTTCTTTTCGGTAGATGAAGCTTGAAGGTAATACATACTGTTTTATTTTCATGTTCGTTTAGAATCTCAGTTTATGTCTTCTTGTATATGCAGGTATGCTTAGTTGGACAACTTCACCTTCTATCTTCAACACTGACTGTCCTTGCTGCTGCCAGTCCTTTAACTGCCACTTTAGCTCGTAATTATCACCTTGCTTCATATAAAGCATATGAAAGATGCTTTTATGAACATTGGATGAATTTTTGATGGATTATTTCTTTTGGATTTGACCTTTCCCTTTTTCCCATGAAGGTGGTGATAATAATCCTGCGGCGGGGGTTCCATTGGTTGCTTTGGGGACTCAAAGTGGAACAATAGATGTTGTCGATGTAGCTGCCAATGCAGTTGTGACAAGCTTGACTGTTCATGGTACTGCTATCAAAGGCTTGAGGTGGCTTGGGAATTCTAGGCTTGTATCGTTCTCTTACACACAGGTATTTTATAGTACTATAGTGCATATTGTTGGTTTCTGTTGTTTTCACTGGTTTCTACTCCAGTCCTGGGAAAAAGCAGATCCCCTGTCTCCAAAACCTCACCCGGTTCCACTGTCGGGGGAGGGATAACCACTCTAGTTGGAGAGGGAAGATGCTCTTGACCCCGGTCCGCCCATGGAATTCGTTGGTTTGTTCACTCGGGCTGTGAACCATTGATCAAAACAAGGCAAGTCTTTTATTCAGTGGACACGGATTTTAGTCATAACTACAAAACAGAGGTGCAGAAGCACATATATATATATATATATATATATGCTTCTGCACACCCAAAGCACCATGTGGGTGCGTCACCCAACATGCTGGGTGCAGGTCTGGGGATTGCATCGGACCTTTTTGGTCTAATTATGAATATGGTCAACTTTGAGCAAGTCCAAATTTGTCCAAGTTTTAGAAAAATCTTAAAAACCTAAAAAGCTTATACTCGTATAATTAGAAATGTATTTTGTGGAGCATACACGTACATCCATATATACTTACACATGCATACACATGTATGTTTTCCACTCTCTCTCTCTCTCATACACACACACACACACATTGACACCCCTACACCCATGAAATTGCCGTCGCACCTGCACACACCTATTTGACACACACACACACACATATATATATATAATGTATGTATGTACATATCAATGTTTTTAAAAACAAAGTATGTATGTATGTATGGATATATCAATGTTTTTAAAAACAACCCAGTGACTTGAGAATCGACTTGGTGATGACTCTCTCTCACACACACACACACACACATTCACACCCCAGCACCCATGAAATTGCCGCACACACATAATGTATGTATCAATGCTTTTAAAAACAACCCAGTGACTTGAGAATTGACTCGCTGATGCTTGATTCTTGACTTGCTGGGTCAACTTAGGTGACTCGGCCAAGTGTATAGAATCTATCATTAGATAATTGCATATATAAGTATATATGATATACAATTAGATAAGTGTATATACATATATATATATATATATATATATTATGCAAAATATATACATTTGTACACATAATTAAACAAACAAATAATTTAATTATAAGTTGACCCAACTGAGTCATAGCCGAGTCAACTTGTGACTCAATGAGTCTTGTGGACAATTCAAAAAATCAAATCAAAACCCTATTTTCTACAAACATCATAAATTATTCATTTATGCTAGTTGATAAAAAACCCCCAAATATTCTAACTGAAATCAAATCACACAATATTTGTGGATTCATAGTTCATGTCTAATGGTAATTAGAAAAAAACACAAAAACCCTAAAACTATAAACTAAACATTTATATCATTCTAGAAAAAACCAAAACCCTAATTACTGCAAACAACATAAACTATATATTTATGCTAAGTGATAAAAAACACTAATATTCTAACCAAAATCACATCTCACAATATTCATATATTCATGCCTAATGATAATTGAAAAAAAATCACAAAAAAACCCTTAAACCATAACTAAACATTTATGTCATTAAAAACAAAACAAAACCAAAACCGTAATCCCTACAAACATTATAAATTATGAATTTATGATTAATTAATTAAAAAAACCCTTAATATTCTAACCAAAATCAAATCACATAATATTCATGGATTCACACCTAATGGTAATTAAACACACACACACACACACATTAAAACCATAAATATAAAGATTTACATCATTCTAAAAAAACCAAATAAAAACCTTAAATCCTAACAAACATCACATTATAGATATGCTAATAAAAAAAATCTGTGATTAAATATTTATGTCATTTTAAAAACCAAAATAAAAAATATAAATCCTAACAAAAATCAAAGATTTAGGGGTTTGATAACCAAAATCAAACATTTATTAATGAAATAATGCTTAATTATAATTAAAAAGAAAATAGCAGAGCATAGCAGATCAGAGAGAGAGAGAGAGAGAGAGAGAGAGAGAGAGAGAGAGAGAGAGAGAGAGAGAGAGAGAGAGAGAGAGAGAGAGAGAGAGAGGTCATGGTTAGGGACTTGGGGGTAGAGGGGGAGAGGCGTGGGTCTGGTCTGAGTGTGTCTGCACTGACCTGACCTTTCTAAGGGTGAGGGTGGGCACTCGCTGCCCCACCTTGACCTGAACCCCCATTGGGGAAATTTGGGTCAGGGTGGGCACATGCCCACCCTAACCCGAACATGGTTCCACCCTATATATATATATATATATATATATATATGGGTTTGTTTAACATTAAACTCATTACTTGTATTAGTATTAACTTCATCCAACTGATTGAAATGAATCAAAATATCTTTAAAAGTAATAACATTTTTTGAAAATATAGGGTTGCCTTTTGGGGCCAAAAAGGTCACTTCCACTTTCCAAATTCAAAGCTCGTAAAGTATACATTCACTTTTTGAAAGCTGTGTTTTGACTTTTTGTTTTCCTCCAAAGCAAAAAGACTCAGTTACCCCAAACAGTAACACTTGCATGTGATTCTGGTTTGGTCACTTGTTACTATTACAAAGTTGGTTACTGCTTGTTGTTGTGCAACAATATTACTCTTGCTTTCCTTGAAGTAAATATATTCAATTTCGAGAATGAATATATTGAATACATGCTCATGCATTTGAGTGGTTTCTTTTTTGTCATAAATTTCCCTTATTGGTTTTCTGTAGATCAAATTATCAAGAGGCATAATTATGGGTTGATAAAAATGCTTTGCAAACAGGAATGTTAAAGAAGATTCAAAGTTGCCTTCTGATCTTTGTGTATGGAAAGAAAGCTAGAATGGAGATTGGTTCTATGTTTTTTGATAAAATAAATTTGCAGTGTATTATTTTGTGGCAATGTTTGAGTTAGTAATCTGGAGGGTCAACGTCAGATGAATCAGAAACAACACATTCTGGTTTTCTTGATAAGAGCCTCCCTAGAAAATTCATATAGAATGGCAATATTATTGATGTCTTCCTGTGTATCTTGTTACAATGGTTGAACTACTTAAGATGATGCCTGCAATGCGATTTGGTGAAGTCATTCCACCCTTAAATCAGTGGTCAACTGGTAATTTTACAAAAGTCCAGTAGCCATGGACCTTATTCAGTGCCTATGTACTTCTCTTGTTGCTTGCAACAAACATGTGGCATTTGTGAGTAAGAAATTCTTGCTTAGGTTAGTCATTCACCTGCTACCTCATCTAACCAAATGAATTGATGGGTCTGGTTAAGATGATTTTTGTCATTCTTTTCCACCTGTCTTGTGTAGATAGGGTGATTGATTCTAAGAAGAAATGCTCAGTGAATCAGATGATTTTAGAAGCGCTTTTGTTGGTTATGCTTGTTTCAAGCACTTTTTGCTGTTGTAATTTTATTTGGTCTTTTCATCTCATTACTTCAAGCTACAACTGTGTTCAAGCTCCAGTTAGTCATCCTTTCTGTGTTATAGATTGCCTTCAAGATTTCTTTATTTTTTTTCCTATTATGCTTTTGCCAGATTATAATTCCTTTCTCTTTTCAATTCATATTCAACTTGTTAATGGTAATTGATGTTATGTTGTAACTAAATTAATCCAGGTTAACGACAAGGGTGGTGGCTATATCAATATCCTTGTTGTTTCCTGTCTTAGGAGTGGCCTTAATCGTCCACTTAGAGTCCTACAAAAACCAGAACGTGCTCCTGTTAGGGCTTTGAAAGCTTCTTCCTCTGGGAGGTATGTTTCAGGCTAAAGTTCTATATATATTACTTTTTGAAATTTATTTGAGTGTTTTTTCTTGTCCATGTTTGTATTCTTTGCTATTTTCCTATGTCTCATATTTGATTTTGTACAATCCTGGAGTTTGAGATGCAAACCATACTCAATTATAAACCATTCTAAGCTTTTTTGTTGTCTATTTTTAGCATATAGCCCCCAAGCTTGCCTTAAGAATTCCTTTGGTATATTGAAACTTACTAAGGATACACAATATAACTTTGTTTATGAATTGGCTTGGATCTAGGAGCACTTTGATAGCCACTCATTTTCTCCTCTTACTTTGCTTGTTTTCGCTTCTTACCTCTTAAGAATAGAGGTATGGGGAGAAACATTAGACCACCATGCTTCGACAACCACCCTGCCCAACCCCTACCATGCTTTACCACTGTCTTTGTCACCTCTCTTTGGCTCTCCAACTTGTTCCATGCCAAAACTCGTCCATGCAGTTTTCTTCCTCTCCCTCCTCCCCATTCAAATAGAAAAATGTACGCAGTGCAGATTTGTCACCATGATCAACATATATAAATAAAAAAGAAATAGATGAGAAACCAAGAGGGAAAGATAAAGGAAGAATGGAAAAGAGAGAAGAGAGAAATATGAGAGTGAAGTAGGAGAGCTTCAGGGCATGACTTGCCCCTTCTCTTTTCTATTCACACAAAAGTGGGTAAAGAGATAAAATTACCCCTGTGCATCAGAAAAGCTGCTGCCCATATACATAGACTTAATACATGGACAGCCAAACATATAAAAAGTGTGAAACATGACAAAAATAGACTTTTGACTACATTCCTATATTGTAAACACTCCCCCTCAAGTTGGGATGAAAGATGTCTATCATTCCCAACTTGCTTACAAGATTATCATGAATTGCCTTGCCCAACAATGCCTTTGTAAGAATATCTGCCAGCTGATTTCCTGTATGACTATCACTTTAAAAATTTTCTTTTTTATCTTTTCCTGAATAAAATGAGAGACAGAGGAAGGTAAAAGTTAAGAAGGTAAACATAAATTAAAAATGAGAAGGGAAGAATAAGGAAAAGAAGAGGAATAAAAAGAAGAAACCTTAATATGATTTATTCACGTTTTCCCCTCATTTTTCCTCTTCCTTTTTTGTTGCACCTTTCAAAAACCTTTGAGTCACCCTTTCGTACTCTTACACTAAGTATGACTGTACAAACCATTTATTCTTGACATTTTGATTTTGAACATCAATATTTTGTTAATCAAGTAATATTAGCTCATTTCTTTGTTAACAGTATCTTGCTTATTTAATGAAATATTTTAAACCTCTCACAGAAACATTCTTATTTTATTTCGAGATGCTCCTGTGGAGGTATGGGCAATGACGAAGAATCCCATGATGGTATGTAGATTTTTTCTTCATTTTCTCCTTCATGAAATTGAGCATAAATATTTGTCTGTCACACCTTTTGATAGGACATTTGTTGTCAAAAAGATCTAATTGCTGCATATACAGTTTCAATAATGCCAAGAGGGTGCTAAAGTGGTTAGACCTGGTCCAATGAATGAGGAACATGATGAGGGGGCTAGAGTGGTTAGACCTAGTTCAATGAATGAGGAGCATGATGAGCTCAAATCCTCTCCTGCACACTTGTAAGAACTTCAGCAGTGGTTAGATTGGGGATAGTTATATTCACCTTGAGCTTCTTACATGACAGCCCAAGACCGACACAACCCCCATCACTTGGGTCAGGTTCTTTGTTAGACAGGAAAAAGAAAACCACTATCATCATAATAAGCTGTCACATGGGTGCGGGTGCGGGTGCGGGGATTCAACACTTTCAAAAAACCCGGGTGTGGGGGTGCGGCAGGGGCAAAAATGTAATATATATATATATATATATATATATATATATATATATATATATATATATATATATATATATATATATATATATATATATATATATATATATATATATATATATATATAAAGAGGGTCCGGGGGTTATCCTATTGCATCCAATTTTGAAAAAAAAAGCAGTTTGCAATTGAGCCAGCTGAGTGTGGTTCATTCAACTCATG
Organism: Nuphar pumila; assembly: GCF_984573655.1. NCBI lineage: Eukaryota > Viridiplantae > Streptophyta > Magnoliopsida > Nymphaeales > Nymphaeaceae > Nuphar > Nuphar pumila. Next base: position 46,497,896 of record NC_143263.1, on the reverse strand, counting down.
CTTGTCATGAGCTCAATCTTGATCGGATTGCTGGAGTTATAAGCCGAGTTTGAACACCCCTAGCTGGGTTGTTTATGAACACTGGTTGCTGATAATAGTGACGTTATGTGGGCTATCAGCTTGGGTCCTTTGCACAATAAATGGTGGTGATTAGGGCTGTTAAGGGGAGTAATATGCAGGCGGGATTTGGGTCATGATTTTTGTCATGTACCTGACCCGATCCAAGTATAAAATGCATTATTTATAATAAAAAAACTGAAATTATGCAGGTCTGAATCTGGAATTCCACTTTTGTAACCCGAACCTGAACTCGAGCCTGTGATTTGTTATTTGGGGGGGGGGGGGTCAGATATACCCTAATGGGTTGTGTACTAGACCCATTGACAGCCCTAGATGAAGAGAACGAACGGGTGATGATCTCATAACACCTATTTGATAAATCAACGATCTACTCAATCATAGTTAAATGCAAATAATTAAAGTTTAAGCTGCTTTTGAAAATGTTAGATAAGTTTTGGGTTTATTGAATTTACTTTAGAAAAAACTCGATAATTATTTTGAAAAAAATAAAAATGGAATAAATAAAGAACGAAATATCCGCTCCCGTCTTCCCGCAAATTTTCCTCTCTCTCTCTCTCTCTCTATGCATCCCCAAACCCTAAGATTTCCGATCGCGGAGAGCCCCATTCCGGTCGACAATCATCTCCGCTTCTACCCATCTTTCGATTTTGCGTTTTCCCAGTTTTTCAGGACTGATTTCGCGAAATCCCCCGGTTTCCTATGCATCAAGCATGGGCTTCCTGCGATCAGGAACTACAAAGATCTCGGCTCCACCACCCCGAAGAGGATCGATTCCGACCGCCAGCAATCGACGGGAGCTCACGAAGCCAGCGACATCGAGGCAAAGAACGTCGACATCGCGACGCTCGGGAACCTCTGCGTCGACATCGTCCTCGGTGTGCCCAACTTGCCACCCGCCTCTGCCAAGAATGGAGCAAAATGACCCTGGGTGCGGTCAACGCACCTAGGGTCGGGTTGACCGCACTCGCACCCGAACCTGCATTTAGTCGCATCGACGCGGGTGCGGCACCCTGCTAGCCGAATCCCTGTGACATAGATAATAAGGAATTGGATCTTGAAGCATGCAGACATTTATTCTGATATACATAAATTCACATGCAAATAATATTTCATATATGTGATGTACTACAACCAATGAAAATGATTACAAAAAAGGACACCACAATCAATGCAGTAGTATTTTCCAACATTATCTCACATTTTTAGTGGTATCATCTTCTTGATCATCATATTACATCCTATGTATGCATTGTATACATTTTTAGTGGTATCATCGTTACCATCATAATATTCTCTTCTATGTATTGTCTGTGTATTGTCTATATCAGAACAGTATTGCAGTCTTAGGTTTTACTTTAATGTTCTGTTTGGGTGCCAGAGATGGGAGGGGAGATGGTATATAATGAGGGTATAATTAATACCATCTACCCGACAAGTGTTTGGGAACCCCGTTTTGGGAGATGAGAATGGTGTTGAGAGTGGAGATAGGCCATTTTCAACTATATCCTCACAAGGATGTAGTTGAGAGCTCCAACATCATCTCCCAATTTCTTCTCCACTCCCATCACCCCTCTCATCTCCTCTCCAACACCGGCTCCCAAACAGAGCCTAAATTATACAAAAATTTACATTATTAATTTGCCAATTATATCTATCAAACCAATAAGGAACTCTAGAAGAGTGAAGAGAGAGAGATTATACATAAATAATATTATGAGCCACATGCTTATAACTGACTCATATTTCTGAATGGATTGAAATCGTCGCTTGTATAACCGGGATGAATATTGTGAGGTTCTGCCACGAATGATATGTGTTTTCTGTCAAGCTCTTTTTATACTGGAGAATTTAATGGATGAATTAGCATGTTCTCATCGCTTGCACGTTGGGTCTTGTGTCACCTTATGTTTGATGTTGTTTTCGTTGTCATGAATAAGTGCTTCAATCTCGGCTTTATAGAAAAATATCATAACACCTTTTGAGGAACTTTCATTCTTTTGCCTTTATATGATTTTCATCTTTAAGCATTGCACTTTGTGCACATTTCATTCTCATGCTCTTCTTAGAAAAGTATGCATTCACACATGCATTTATCTTTACGTAATCAAAGTCTCTGCGATTCACAAATTTATTTGCTTCTTAGTAAGAGTTTGACAATCTTTTTTCAATTGGGCAATGCCTTTTTCAACACATCAATTAGCATGTCGAACGATCTGTTACTCCGATTGTTCATTATTTTAATATGTAACAACTTGAGAATGAAATATAGTTTTGTTAATTTTATATAGCATGTATATTGATTGCTCTGACATCACCCATTAAGTCTTGAAGGGGACCGTGTTCGCCAACATCATCTAGAGCTGGATACAATATTGTCCTCATAATAATGTCGTTTAGTATTTCTTTGACTCGATCATGAACCTTTGTCGTATCTTCACTCTCATCATGATGTACATGCACTGCATCTACGTGGGTTTGGGTCACACTTACATGGGGTTTAATATATTTCATGAAAGAACCACGTCCAATTAAGTGTAATTTAATCAATGGTAAAACTTTATATTTTTTATTCTTGCAGACCCAACATGGGCATCACATCCTACCATTAAAGTCAATATGAGCACATGACACTTCAATGAATTGATCAATTTCAGATGTATAAGGTTCAAAACTTCTATCGTGAATGTGTATCCATGATTGATCCATATTCATAGGCGACAACTCCACTATGTTTAGAAGTTCAACACGAGAATCTTTGATCGATGGCCACATTTTTGTTTAGAAGTTCAACAAAACAAGAAATTGTGGGGCCACATTTATGTTTAAAAGTCAATAAAACAAGAAGTAATTACCTCATTCAAAAGGCAAGTTTTACATTCTGAATTGATTTTACAAGTTCACAAGATGCAGCAAGATGATCAAATTAAGTCGGTCAAAGACCTAGTTTACTATCTAACACTAAAATGAGATCCATACAGTTATATGCATATAGCTATAACTATCTATGAATGTCTTCATAGAAATATTACATACATGCCAAAACATCTCAGATAGATTTAGGCCATCATCATTTGTGTCCAGGAGTCACTGCTTTAACAAGTAAAACTGGACCCGGTAGCGGGCCAAATCTAGATGATGAAGCAGATGCCACTGGCTTTTTTTCCTTTGAAAAACCTGCAGTTCCTTTCATTCCAAGCTCACCACCATGCAGAGATCAGCCAAAAATTCCATGCCCAATGCCATTTTTTGAGTATTTTGCAAAAGGAGGTCCCGGGATCAGCTCCCTGAGACATTTAGATTGGAATTGTTTGGTTATTTGTGCAAAATGCAATTCATTTTCTCATTTGCATGAGATTCCAAATCAATCTTTGGTTAACTGTGCAAATGAGATTTATTCTCTCATTTGCATGAGATTTAAAATCACATTTGAATGCAACCAAACATAATTAGGTTTATGTTTGATTGAAAGTGAGTGAGTAGAACCATTAGGTTTAGATAACGTCCTTAGGTTTTTTCAATGCATATTTTAAGTGCTCTTGCAATGTCTACCACACCTTCTATTCGCTGCAGGAATGCTTAATTTTCACGATCATAGTCATACTTGTGTGTTTCCTAAAGCATTGGGGCCCCCATTTCTTTTTTATTTCTAGAAAAATATCCACACCAATGTCCACTAGTGGGAAACTAAGGTGGGTTTGGCATTTAATCCAACAAAGTGGCTGTAACAAGCATAGTCCAATTTTCTTAACTAAGAACGACACATAATGCATAGACATGAACGCCCACCCAAACAACCTCATTCTGGTATTTTTCTTACCAAGGAAAATCTCATGAGAGCTTTTAAAAAACTTGTTTGTTTAATAATCTAAAATAAGCTAAGCACCATTCAAATGAAACAAAACGTTGGCAAACTCTATCATTTCCTCCACTACTAATAATGGTCAAGTTTCTAATCATAACTACAATAACACAAAATTGGGGGCTGGTAAGTGAGCCGAACAACAAAGCTTGAAGTCTTCAAGCTCGGCGCATTCTTGTGGCAAGCCAAGTCGAGTTTGAGCTCATAATGAGCCCGGATTAAATGAGTTGAATTTGAGCTGGCTTGTTAAAAAAAAAGAAAAACATTGTTTTAACAATAAGAGAGATAGGATTACAAAAAAAATGTATTGTACAACATTGTTTTAACACTATAGAAAATCACGCTCACAGAGTCCTAGCATCAGGCATTTATGAATTCAAAATAGGGAGAAATCTTAACAATGAGCTTCCATTGAGAGAGAGTAAAAACCCCAAAAGATCTGGATTTTGTTAGGTAAGAAATGCAAATCACCAATGCTTTTAGCTCCCAAAAGAAGTTGGAAAATCTTGAAATGGTTGCCGAATTGAAACTAGGGAAAAAACCTCAAAATTAGCTCCACAAAATGTTGATAGAGAGCAAAATCCAAAAATTTCTAGATAAATCTTTGTTAGAGCGAAAAAAAAGGATGAGAAAGGAAAAAGAGAAAGAAGGGACTTTGTTGATGGCAGACGAACTTGCAACCGAGGACGATGTGGTTGAGGAGGATGGTGAAGTTGCCCATCGACTCCGAGTACTTCGATATCATAGAGAGAGAACAAAAAAGCGGTGATCCAACAATATCGCAAAGAGAGAAAGAGCTAGAAATATAAAAGGGCCTGTCGAACTCTTTAAATACACTTCTATAACGATGATATAATTATCGTCATTATATACTAAAACCCTATAACGATGCGATCCAGATTTCATCGTTATTGATCTATAACAACAAGATTATGTGACCGTTAAATATTGTCGTTAAAGTGTTTTAACGATAATATTTAATGGTAGAGAATCTTGTCATTATAAATATCTTTAACGGTGATATAACTCTCCTCATTATAAAGTAAAATCCTCTAACGATGAGATTCAAATCTTGTTGTTATTGATCTATAACAGCGAGTTTTTTTGCCTATTAAATATAGCCGTAAAAGTATTTTAACAATAATATTTAATGTTCAGATAATCTCACTGTTATAAACATATTTTTAATAGCAACATCAAGATGTCGCCTTTATAGATATGTCTTTAACGACGAGATATGTCTTTGGATAAGGCATTCAAGGCCTGGTCTAGCTCGCTGTTATTGATGAAATAACAACTAGATCCATGGTCGTAGTATAGTAATAATGGCTCGATATTTATGTCACCACTATTACCTATCAATTTGCAGAAACAAAACTCTTGCCGTTATTGTTTGATCAATAGGTGACTTTTTTTTCTCGCGGTTAAAGAGTCACTGCTCTTGAGCCTCATTCTTGTAGTGATACCTAGGCACTATCCAATACCAATGCAACTATACTTTTACCATTCTAATATATTTATTTATTTATTTATTTATTTGTATTGGAAAGCTGAGATTAGGCATACCATGACCATACCCTAGCGTATTTAGATGCAAACAAAAACATGCATGTTCCTCCATTGAAAGCCTTAGTCTCATGCGAACCCCTCTTGTTAGAATAGGCCATTGACCCCTCTCCAATCACGTGGGGCCACTTCTTTGCAGATGCCATAGAAGGAGATGAGGACAAGCCTTGATCTCTCCTAGGAACATCATGGCGTTGGGCTCCCCAGAATCCCTTTGTTTGGAACCATCATCGAAAGAAGATGCCCCCGAGCGACCACTCTTTTTTTTGGCTGGTATTGAAACAAAGGTTTTAACTAGTCAATATCCCCATGTGAAACACATCAATTAGCAAAAGACATGCATGAATACAAGTTTGGATCAGGTGAAATATGATTGCATACAACTTTGTGCATTAAGCACTCCATCGCCCTCCATCAGGTCTTAGGTCCCACACCTGACAGGCCCTATCCCCAAGATGAAGGGTGATCAGGTGCTTAATGCACAAATATTTGTGCAATCATATTGCACCTGATCTTTTTCACAATGATTGATTCTTGAAAACATGTGAATTCCGCTCCTTTCAAGTGAACCACCTGGCTATCAACAAAATCTCCAAAAAAAACTTCATATCGAAAAGATGGGACGTCGGGGGGGGGGGGGGTAGGAGCTCTCAGTGCACATCTCTCTATGGTAGGATGTTGCAAGTTCAAAATCCACTGGTATGATTGAATAATAACCGGTTGGGGTTTGCTTAACCCCAACTTGCCTTTCAAAAAAAAAAATCAAATCCCAAGCGAAATAAGCATCATACACCTCCCAATGCTGTCACTATTGATGTCGGCCTTAAATCATTGGGCTGCTGATTCAGCTATATCGGTAGATACCAATACTCAGTTGAATCATTCTATATTGGCCTAAAAATATTAAACAATTATTATGTGTCAATCATAACATGACATGTGTTAAGGTTCCTACAAAGGTTGTTCAAAAGACTCCTTACGAGTTATTGATAGGTAAAAAACCTTCTTTGTCATATATGCACATATGGGGATCTCCAGCAGAAGCTAAAATTGTATAATCCACATATAAAAGCTTTTGATCCTAGGACAACTAGTGGTTTTTTCATTCGTTATCCAGAAAGGTTAAAAGGCTTTAGGTTTTATTGTCCACCTCATACACCAGATATAGTAGAAACAGATAAAGCAAGATTTCTTAAAAATAGTTCTGTTGGGATAGATGCGTCTCAAAATATTGATTTTGAGAAAATGCAGGATTCAAGTTTCACACCTGCTAAGGATAAAGACCCAATTTTTTCTATCATTATCCCTTCGGGTAATGTAAGAGAAAGTCCCATCAATGAACAACAATCCCAACTAGATCCAGTTGTTGATGAGGATATACAACAACAACAACATGATACAGAGGCTCATTTTGAACCACCTGTAGCACCTGTATGAAGGTTCACCAGAATCAGGAAATCTGCTATCTATCCGGACTATGTGGTATATTTACAAGAGTCAAATGATTTCATAGACATTGATGAAGATCCCTTCATATTTGCAGAAGCCATTGAAAGTGAAAGATCAACATATTGGATTAATGTCATGAAAGAAGATCTTAACACTATTGCAAAGAACCAAGTGTGGGATCTTGTACCTCGACCGGATGAAGTTAGACCTGTTGGCTGTAAATGGGTTTATAAGACCAAAACAGACTCTAAAGGTCATGTGGAGAGGTACACGGCTAAGCTTATTGCAAAAGGTTTCACACATATAGAGGGCATTGATTATAATGAGATTTTTTCTCCTGTCTCAACTAAGGAATCATTGAGAATAATCATGGCCCTCGTAGCTCATTTTGATTTAGAGCTACATCAGATGGATGTGAAAACTGTTTTCCTGAATGAAGATCTGGATGAGGAGGTATACATGCAACAACCTCCTGATTTCAGTATAGATGACTCGAATAACTTAGTTTGCAAATTGAATAAGTCAATTTATGAACTTAAACAGACCTCCCGCCAGTGGTATAAGAAGTTCAATAAGGTAATTATGAACTTTGGATTCACTGAAAACATTGTTGATCAGTGTATTTACATTAAGACTAGTGGGAGTAAACTCATAATTTTGGTTTTATATATTGACGATATTCTTCTTGCAACTAATAATTTGAGTCTATTACATGAAACAAAAGTTTTTCTTTCCTCTCATTTTGATATAAAGGACATGGGTGATGCCACTTATGTCCTTGTAATCGAGATCCGTCGCAACAGAACTAAGGGTGTTCTTGCCCTCTCTCAGAAATCCTATATCATTAAGGTTCTTAAAAGATATGGGATGGAGAATTGTTCTCCTGGTTCAGCACCTATAATGAAAGGGGATAAATTGAGTTTAAAGGACTGTCCTCAAGATGATATTGTGAAGGATCAGATGGATGTTGTTTCATATGTTTCAACAGTTAGAAGTTTGAAGTACGCACAGATCTGCACTCGACCTGATATAACATTTGCTGTGAGAATGTTTGGTAGATATTAGTCAAATCCAGGCATTACGCACTGAAAGGTAGCGAAGAAGGTCATGCACTATTTACAAGAAACAAAAGACTATATGTTGACCTACAAGAAAGCTGATCACCTAGAGGTCGTTGGATACTCTGATGCAGACTTAGGTGGGTGTATTGACAGTAAAAAATTTACTACTGGATACATTTTCCTACTAGCGGGTGGTGTTGTCTCATAGAGAAGTGGAAAGCAGTCTACCATTGCCGCTCATACCACGAAGACATAATTTATTGCTCTATACGAGACTTTGTCACAGACCATTTAGATAAGAAACTTTATTATAGGTCTTGGTATTGTGGATTCTATTGAGAGACCACTAAAGATTTTTTGTGATAATGAAGTAGCTGTGTCCTTTTCAAATAACAACAAGAGCTCAACATCGTGTTGACACATGGAGTTAAAATATTTTTTTGTTAAAGAAAGGACTGAGAATCATTTGGCATATATTGATACTATTGGGATGAAGGAAATGACTGTGGATCCCCTTACTAAAGGGTTAGCACCGAGATTGTATTCCCAACATGTAAAGAGGATGTGTCTTTTTGATTCCTTCTGATGTATGACAATACATTAAGTGATCACATTTGTGTATATGAATTTGATTCTCTATGACATTATATATTGTTGATTTTGCATAAAAAATCTCTCATATGAGTTAGAGAGAATAACAAAATAACAATATTAAAAGACCAATAGAATAAGTGAGAGACCAACCTATTCATAAAAGTAATTTTAAACATGCTTAAGCACTGAAGGTGAATTGTAGTGTAGTACATGAGAATATGACATTTCATAAAGAAGTGTTCATCTCCATGACTCATTTGATTCATCCTTGTGATAAAGGGTAATATGTAAACCCACCTGAAGAATTAAATCGAGATAACGATATAAACTTCGATTTAGTGCACTTTTAGTATCAATGGGTCAAGTGGGAGGATGTTGAACATATGGATCAGGTCCAACCCATTGGGTGACACATTATGACATTAAAAGCATGGTGGAGTAGTGGGCAGTTAATGCCATTGAAAGAGGAGGTTACGTGAATGTGGATGTCCACATTCACTGTATCCCCTCTCTCTGCCCCACTATATAAAGAGGAGGCTGGACAACATATAATGAGAGACATTGCCATTCAACCTCAGTCTTGCCTAATTTCATCGCTGTGGGTTCAGGGTCCTGCTTACCGTTGACTTTAGGCCTGGGCTCATCGTGGGCGTCGACCGGCTAAGGAGAACACCGAATACCCTGCATGCGCTCGATGGCGAATACAAGTACACTTTCTGTGTTTGTTTTACACAAATTGCCAACACTTAGGTCCCACACCTAACAGGGTTTGTCCCCAAGATGAAGGGTGATCAGGTGCTTAATGTACAAATATTTGTGCAATCATATTGCACCTGATCTTTTCACAGTGATTTATTCTTGAAAACATGTGAATTCCGCTCCTTTCAAGTGAACCTTCTGGCTGTCAACATCTCCAAACAAAACTTCATGTCAAAAAGATGGGACGTCAAAAGGGCCAATTACCAACGGGGGGGGTAGGAGCTCTCAGTGCACGTCTCCTTGTGGTAGGATGTTGCAAGTTCAAAATCCACTGGTATAATTGAATAATAACTGGTGGGGGTCAACTTGCCTTTCAAAAAAAAAAAAATCAAATCCCAAGCGAAATAAGCAACATGCAGCTCCCAATGCTGTCAGTATCGATATCGGCCCTGCTGCTGATTCAGCTATATCGACAGATACCAATACTCAGCTGAATCGTTCTATATTGGCCTAAAAATATTAAACAATTATTATGTGTCAATCATAACATGACATGTTAAAACCATTAAAATAATTTAAAAATAATATTAAGAAATATTTTTGGTATTTTTTATATTTATAGAAAATTAGCCAAATTGGCCCTTCAGCGTATCCAAATTCTGTGATGCATACTGATAACATTGGCACCTCCAACTGCGGCTCAGACGAGACGAAGAAAACAAATTTATTTTTTAAGTGACTACAGTCCCAGAAAAAGTGAACCATAGTTTCCTCAACATTACTACACTCACGTTTGGAAGAGAGAAAAATTCTCATAGGAAAAGAAAGTTTTGCCTATGAGATTTTTTGATATGAAAAGTTTTTCAAAAGTAGCTTGTTTACGTAGTATGAGAAAAACAAAGTGAAAAAATTATGTGAAAAAATTAAAGAGAGAAGGAGGGCGGTGGTGAGATGGATGATAGTGGTGATGATGAGATGGTAGGTGGTGGTGAGATGAGTGGTGAGAACTGTAAAAATAAATTTTTTGTTAATAGAGGAATATTTTTGATCAAAAAGTGTACTTTTTAGAAAAACTGTTTCAGTGAAAAGTCTCTCTTGTTTGGAAGAGTTAGAAAATCCATACAGATTTTTCATTTTGCATCACTTTTCCTACATCTTTCTCGCTCCCAAATAGGGCAGCGGCCAACAGGCTGAACGCCCCAACGTTTGAGAGAAATCTGTGTAGTGGGTTTGTCAACTAAGACAAGCAAGCTAAAAATTTAGGTGGGAGAAGTCTTAGTAAGGATGCTCATGCCCAGTGGGATCAATGAGAAGTAAAATGAAGCAACCGAGAATTGTCCATCCTATGAGCACAACTAGCGCGCGATAGATGGATTATCATGAGAGAGCTTGGACACAAATCAGAACCATGATGCCAAGAGGGATACAGAGGTCTCCACTGCATAAAGCTCAACAAAAAAGATCATATTTCTGGGCAAGAAAGAGATAAATATCATGTTGCAAGGATAACAACTGCACCCACCATTTATCAAGTAAGGCGTGGTTCTGATTTCTCTTGGATTATGGATTTCGTGTCAGTCATGCTGATCTCTCTATGTTCATATATCATGAATCCTAAGCCATTTTGGTTCTCTTAATTTATGTTGATGATATGGTCTTGACTGAAAGTGATTCTAACCTCTTAGTAAAGTTTGTCAAAAGTCTTTAACAAGAATTTTCTGTCAAAAACCTTAAAAGCTATTTTTTTGGGATAGAGGTCAATTGGAAGGAGAGTGAACTTCTTTTAAGTCAAACAAAATATGCTACAAACATTCTTGAAAAGGCAAAAATGATCGATTGCAAGCCTTGTCGAACTCCTATGAGTGAGAAATACAAGGATATTAAACAAGGAGATTCTTTTTGTGATCGTACTTTTTACAGGAAAATTGTTGAATCCTTGCAATATTTAACACTTACAAAGCCATAATTATCCTTTGTTGTTAACTATGTCAATCAATTCATACATGGACCTCTTGATAGCCATTATCAAATTGTTAAGAGAATCCTTCTGTATGTTAAAGCAACCGATTTTGGGTTACATATAATATCTCAAAGTTCTCTCGAGTTATATAGCTTCTCAGATTCTGATTGGGCTGGGTGTCAAACCACAAGGTCTACATCTGGATTCTTTGTATTCTTGGGGGTCAACTTTGTATCTTGGAGCGCCAAAAAGCAAATGATCGTGGCTCGATCAAGTGCCTCGGCTGAGTATCGAGCCATGGCCTCGACAACAGCAAAAGTGACATGGTTGCAGCTTATTCTTAAAGACCTTGGAGTTTAAATTTTAAAAGTTCCTATACTTCATTGTGACAATATGAGTGCGATTCATATGACAGCCAACCCTGTTTTTCATAACAGATCCAAGCACATACAAATTGATTTTCACTATGTGCGAGAAAAGGTGGCTGAAGGGCAACTAGCTACAAAGTTCATGAGATCTCAATATCAATTAGCATGTCTTTACTAAATCTCTCTGCAAAAGGCAATTTGAACAACTCAGAAGCAATCTCGGTCTGTGCAGACAACTCGATTTGAGGGCGACTGCTAAAAGAATTGGTTATGCTAAAGATAGTAACAAGATTGATCACGATTAACCTTGCCATCTTGGGAATGACAACCATATCCTCCATTCCAACAATAATCATAAGGAAACTGTCAAGCAAAATCGAATCCACGATTTCAGGAATATCAAAACTGAAAGTAATCAAATGAGTATCTATAAATCTGGCAGGACTGAGCTATGCAAATCTATCGTTAAGATTTAAGCTATTTTCGGGTTGTGCCTATCTTGCATTGTATTTAAGTTGTTTTTGGCTTCCAATGAAATAGGTATATGAGGATTGTTTGGGCCGTGTATGTAGGTTCTTATTGAACTGAACCACTTTATTTCCTGTGTCCTTTCTGCTCTTCTTTTTCTATATAACGTATACCAAGCCCGCTGCAATCATAGGGAGAAAAACTACATCCCAAGAGACCAGAGGGCAAATGGTTAGTTGTGGTTGGGTCAGGTCTACCCGACCTGATTTCAATACTATGTTCCTTTTGGCAAAAAAATGAGACGCTTTTATTACCTGTCAACTATTTATTTTTTATGCATTAAAATTTCTTAGATTAATAAACATTTTTATTATTAGTATACTCATTTATGAAAAGAGAGACAGAGAGAGCTCGTTTTTGCATTTAATAGTGCGCTCATGCCTAGGAACAAAGAAAAGAAAACAAAAAAAAATCTACTGCTACAACCTGTAGAAGCTTTCAGCCCCTCAAGTAGGGGTGGCAATAGGGTCGGGTTTGACCCGGCGGATTGGTGGGTCGACCGGGCGGGTTGGCTGGTCAGCATACCTCAACCGAACCCAACCCATTTATTAAACGGGTCGGCTGTAGCAAACACAAACCCGACCCATTTATTAAACGGGTAACCTGACACGACCCGCCAACCCGTTTAATAAACGGGTTGGGTTGGGAAAACGGGTTGGCGGATGGGTTGGCCCGCCCACCTAACCCGTTTATTAAACGGGTCAGCCGGGTTGGCATACCCCTAACACAAACCCGACCCGTTTAATAAACGGGTTAGGCAGGTCGACCCATTTATTACACGGGTTAGTTTAAGCCCAACCCGAACCCGCCTAAGAGGCGGATTGGCGGGTCAGGTTGGTGGGTCTGTGTCAGGTTTTGCCACCCCTACTCACAAGTAGGGCTTTATAATTGATGGTGGCCAGTGTGGCAACCCCCAGCAGGTCACCATAACCATATTTCTCTTTATGTCTGGCCAGCGGGGTTGGTTCCCAAGGCGCCGGAATCAAACCCCGCTAACACATGGGTGTGTCCATAGCGTTCCTTGTAAAGGTATCTTAGTACCATTAAACATTTCATTTGGAGTCATTCGTTTTTTGCGGATATATAATGCAATTTTTTTCCACTAAGAACAAGGTTTTATTAATCGTCACTGGTTGTTACTATTATGAAATTTGACCTTCATTACGTCCTAGGTTTCAATGGATCATACAAGTGACTGGTTGGACTCGCAGGTCTTTACCCTTAAAATATTTGGATTTGCCCATATTTAAGGGTAATATATAACAAAAAGCGCACAGCTTGTGTAATCCTATTCTCTGCAATTTTAAGAGCAAGCTTGGAAACTTGATCAACTAGGGCCTGTTTGGAATCCCTGAACTGGGATAAGAGTTAATGCATTTGACAAAACGTTGGTCAAACTACCACGGCTGTTTGGAAACTGGTAGCTGGGATGAGAGTGAATGCATTTGGGATGATAAGTGGCATTGTAAAAGCATGTAAATTGACAACTACCACTTCTAGGAGGTGGTAACTGTCAAATCCAGAATTTGGCAGCTGCCACTTTGTGAAATGCCACTTCTCAAACCTGCAGCAAGTTCAAGACTAGCTCTGTAACCGTGGTGGAGCACAGTAATAAGTCAAGACTCAAGACTCTCCAGCTTGCTGCGTGGCCCCTTTATGCTAAGAAGAAATTAGAGTCCAAGCCTATGTATAAGACGTGTAATTCTTTCAAGGATCTGTTTGAGATCGGTAGCTGGGAAGTTTATGCATTTGAGGATTTGGCAGCTGCTTTGCCAGCTACCACAAATCCATCCTTTAGTATAAATACAAAGGAGAAAGGGCCTCACTTCTCATCCCAAATGCATAAACACCCATTCTAACACCGATTCCAAACAAGACCACCATGGGCGTTTGACCAAGATTTTGCCTCAGGAATGCATAAACGCCCATCCCAGCGCCGAAATTCCAAACAGACCCTAATAGATCCAGGGTTTCTCTCTCATGCCTAGAGTGTCTAGACTAACCAATGACTCTCTCTCTCTCTCTCTCTCTCTATATATATATATATATATATATATATATATATATGTGTGTGTGTGTGAAATGGTGGCTGGACTGGGTTGTCGCACTAGGTTAGAGGGTAGAAGTCAAAGGGAGTTTGTGGATTTGGATCACTGGATGCTTTTGCAGAAATACAAAAAATCTTTTTGTTGGAGAGGAGATGAGAAGAGTGATGGAAGCCAAGAAAAAAAAAAACATCCTCTTCCAAATTGTGGTTTTCCAAATACCAGTGGGATTAGAGGTGATATGTTTCAAAGCTACGTAGATATGAGGACATGTAACACGGTTCGACTTAGTTTGATTTTTTTTTTTGGAAAATTGGACACGAGGATAAAGTTTAATTTTTCATATTTTAATATTAAAAATGTATTTTTAATTGAAATAAAACTAAGAAACATTAAAAATAATAAAAAACTAAGAAACATTAAAATTATTAAAATGCTAAGAAACATTAAAAAATATTAAAGATCATGTCCCCATCATGTCTGCTTATGTCATTTAGGATACACCAACCAAATGACGTGTCCCTGAGTCATAGGGTAGGTGGTATCAATTAAACTCTCATTAAATCTCCATTTTACCTCCCCTCCCCCCCCCCCCCCCCCCCCCAAAAAAAAAAAAAAAAAAAAACATAACCTAATTCTGTTTGGGAACCTGTAGTTAATGGGCCTTGAAGGGGATTTCCGGAATCCCCAACCTTAGTCACCGTTGGATTTTACAAATGCTAGGAAGGCAAAATTGGGACCACCAGATCCCTCTGGCCCACCCTTCTATTTATCCATCATCAACTTCTACGAGATTGTAGTTGACAAATCCAAGTTGGACACCCTAGGCGACGCACTTACCTTACCCTCCCTCAATTGCTCCTCTAATTTACATCTGAAACCGTAAAACCCATTCTCCACCAAAACCTTAAACACCAAATTTCAATGATGGACCTCACTCAAGTATTGGTACAAACGGATCAGATTCATTGGGCCTCTGACTGGAATCTGCTGATACGTTATCTAAAGATATAAATCTTCAAATAAGATCTAAACACAAATCTGGATAGGATCGAAACTTATAGCTGCTGGAATTGGATTCCAATTTAGATCATTGTTTTTGTTGGACTTGATTCAGTTCCAAATCTAACCCAATCCATTTCCATTTTTACATGTAAAACCATCCTCTTGAACCTTTTTGATTCAGGTCCGAATGAGCTGATTGATAGAGCTCATTTCTGGTCAAACCCAGTCATACCACAAATACGAGAACAACTTCAAGACCCATTCAACGACTGTGAGCAAGATTTTTTTTTTTGAAAGACAAGCTGGGTTAGGTGCACCCCTACCAGATATCTCTTAAACCCCATGTGGCAGAGGGATTCGAACCTGGGCTTTCAGCTTGGCACAGGACCCCGCTTACCACATGAGATACCACCTCGATGTTGGCACAGGACCCCGCTTACCACATGAGATAGAAACCACCTCGGTGGCGTGGGCAAGAATTATATTGCAACTAAATAAGCAAAAGGGATGAGGGGATCGAATTGGATCAAATCCAAATAGTTTTGAGGGTATATAACAGGAATGATGCTGTCATGCGTATATTCTCATGCAGCCATGCCCCATCACCATGAAAGGCCATCTACAGATGCCTAGAAACTTACCCAACCCGCCTCGCCCGTTTGGACCTGGGATGCAGGACATGAAACGGGGATGGAGGTGGGGAAGGTGGTTAAAATCAAAACCCGTGCAGGGATGGACTTATGCTTTCTTCCGCCCTGCCCTCAATCCTTCTTTAGGGATGGCAATGGACGGAAGGAAAACGAGGCCCCGCCCTACCTCACCCAGTTTACACAGGCAGAGCCGGACCTGTAAAGAGGCCAATGAGGCTTGGGCCTCAGGGACCCTGGGCCCAAAAAAATCGTAGGGTCCCATTGTTTAGGTAGTTTATATAAATAATTTATACATTTTTATTTAATATAATATAAATATTTGGAATATTATATTTGTTTAATGTGAATGCAAATTTTTATTGTTATTTTGATTCTTTAAAAAAAAAAATAGGAGGCGCTGTCTCCGAACTCCTACTATTAATAGGGGGGCCATTTTTTCCCGCCGCCTCAGGCCCCATAAAACACAGACGGCTCTGTACACAGGGGATGGAGGTTAAAATCCAAACCCGTGTAGGAACGGAGGCGGGGATGGAGAGTAGAATTTTGAGATGGGGGCGGGGGTGAAGTCCTTGTCTCCTGCCGTCCACTGCCATCCTTAGTTGGACTTTGGCCCTATCTGTGGAAAATGCATGCAGAATTGCAGATGAAGTTTAATGACCTCATCATATAAAAACAATAATATGTTGAAGCTTGGAAGGTCACCAACCTATTAGAGTGTGAAACAAGACAAGCCTCCAGTATGGTGCCATCAACTTTTAATTAATGATTAAACCAAATAGGAGAAAATTATTGGGTTGGCAAGAAAGTAGGTCCAATTTGCATCCCTTGAATGCCACTAGTTTTATTTAGCAATGACCCTGGTCGTCAGTTGATGGTACCAAATCAAAGTTACTCTACTTTATGTTGAAAATCAAATCCTACTCTACATAACTAATCATATAAAGCGTGTCATTTAGGAATATCATAAGTTGATGCCTTTTGGATGTCAATACACAAATATCATTTTCCTTATTTTTTATTTACTTTTGACTCTCCATTTCACAAGATGCTCAAATTTATCTAAATAGTGCGCAAGAAAGGTTGAGGTAAGTTGATCCAAGAAAGGCACCAAAAAAGTAGCGTGATTATTGCATGTTTCAGAAGAAATAACCTCACTTTGATTTTAAGCCCACCATCTTTAGTATATATATATATATATATATATATATATATATATATATATATATATATATATATATATATATATATATATATATATATATATATATATATATATATTTTGAAGGCTAAAGAAAACCAACCTCTCATCATTGACTGCACATCGGCAGACCTTCAGTTAGTAAAACCCTTATATTTCAAACTCGAGACGTCCCATCATCTTCATAACCTTCACAAGTCACTCTTTTAGACAAGCAAAGACTTTGTGGGCAAGTTGCTGGATATTTGTTTTCTTGATGTGGCCCTCATTTTTATTGGAACTACCATTTGCTAACAGCAAGTTAAAAAAAAAATACAAGGAACATGGCAATTCACTGTTTACTTGACACTTTTGCCTTTGTCACCTAAAAAATTTAGGCGCAGGCAACAACTGACATGGCTTCTGATTTTTTTTAGGCAACAATTATATGACCGAGACATCTAATTTGTTGGGCAACAAAAAAGCCATGTTTGGCATATTTTGAGTAGTGAATTGGTCATGTTTGACATATTTCTTTGATCTCAGCCAAAAAGAAAAGAAAAGAATGGTGCCAAAAGTAAGTACCATCTGTGTTCTTTTAAGAAAATAAAATAGAATTTAATTAATTTCAACTAAGAAAAAATACAGATTTACTGTTGAGTTGAGCAATCATCGAGACAGATATACAATTTACAAAGAAGAACATGAGAAGGAAGAGAGAGATCTGCACAGCATACTATAGATTGATGAAATTGCAAAGGCACGGCAGACCGATCCATTTTAAGTCCTCATTTCATTCGAATTTGGGCACATGAAATAAATCACTATGATTTTTTTTTTCCGAATGAAAAATAAATCACTATGAACTGGTTGAAGCAGAGCTTGCTTATCACGAAAGAGACGATTGTTTCTTTCCTCCCAAACTCTCCACCAAGCAGAAAGTATCCACCACTTACAGAAAGACTTATTTGTGCTGAGGTCACAAGCTCCATCAACCATGAAATAAATTTAGTTTTGAAACACATCGATTAGGCATTGATCAAGGAAGTCCCATCTGATTGAATCAAAGGCCTTGAAGATGTCCAATTTGAGAATGAAAGTTGGCCCACCATTCTTGGATAAAAAAAAAATGAACAATTTCATTTGCTATGAAAGCACAATCATGGATGTGCCTCCCAAGGAGGAAGGCACATTGATAAGGGGAGATCAGTGGTAGTGAGTACCATGCAGCTCATTTTCAGTTTTCCTCTAAACAAGTCAGTGATTTGTAAAAACATTTACTTTAATTTAAGAAAATTTTTCATTCTTTTCACGGTAACGATGAAAGATGCAATTTTGAGTACCAAGTTGCAAATCATTGGTTTTTATTTTTTGACCCCTTTAAAAACCTAATTACTTATCATAATCACATAATTCAAAAACAAGTTTCCTACTAAACAAACCATGTAGATCACGTCCTTAACACTTGATCTACAAAAAATAAAATAAAAATTCAAGAAAAAAAGTAATTTCTATCCATTAGTTCCTTACCTTCATTAGTATCCAATATTTACCCTTTAAGTAAATATTCTCATTACTCTACAACGGTTGGTTTGATCTTGGGTCAATATTAAATGTAGAATAAAAGTTACCGTGGTACCCCTATCTACGATTTTTTCATTGTGCTCAGTATAAATTTATTTTTCTGCCTTTTGAACATGACAAATTCACTGCCATTGAGCGTTAAATTTTACCAGAAAAGGACAAGGTTATAATTATTGAACAGTAGTATTGATTGGGACAAAGAGGTGAGAACAAGATGAGTTAAAAGGTTAAAACTAAAATTGTCTTTAGTTATTTTTGTAGATTGGTCATTTTGACATTTGAGTTTATTGGAAGCTAACTCATGAAAATATTTGCTCAACTCGAGTTAAAAAAAGTTGGGGATGTATTTGAAAAATGAGAAACTGTGGTAGATGTTTTAATTTAATTTTTCTGTGATTTAAAATTTATCCTTATTTTATCAGTAGAAACGGTTAAAAAAATTTGACTCTCGATGCACTGATCCCTTTACTAATAATTAATAAAATAGAAAAAGTTATCCTTTTTATGTTTGTTTGGTAGAAGGTATTTTTGACATGGTAACATAGTTAAAACTCCAGGGATAGTGTTGGATTCATAAAAAAAAAGTAAAAAAAAAATCATAGTCACTTAATTTGATGACCGGTCTTTCTACTAGACTGCTATAAAACCAATATTATTATATAAAGTTGAATGTTGGATAATTAAAAAACGACAAAAAGACGGAGTGCATTTTGCAGAGATGCATATGTTAATGTGGATGTTAGTAGTTACAAAAAAACTCTAAAATTATAAATGAATATATTAGAATGAGCATAAGAGTAGTTACAATAAGTGAATGTTGTTTAAGGTGATATGTAGATTGACATGGGGGTACAAATTAGAAAAAGAAGACTTGAAATGAAGCAGCTATAAGTGATATGAAAGATGACTTGTAAAGTCCATGCCATGCCATGTAGTTGGGATAAGGCTGATGATGATGATGGTTGCTCCGTACAGGGACAATCTTACCAATGGATGACTTCCTTTGGACTTAGCATAGTTGTAAGTTTTATATCATAAATTGAGTTCCAAAAAACTTAAATTACCATAAAATGACTACCGAATCTTGCAGATACAAAATGATGTTTCAAAAATTGGCTTCCAAACAAGGCCTAAGACTCTATTGACATTGCAGTTGAGTTTATGAATGCAAATGGGTTGGATTTGGGATGGGGAGTTTTGCAAATTTTTGAATGATGGATTCGACGGATCCAACTCCCCAATGCATTTAGCTGTTCCGGATCTGAACCCATCCACTTCATGCATGTGCTCCACCCAAAAAGGAGGTCCAACATTAGCATTTAATGAGCAATTGCAGCGTCATTAACATGGATATGGAGAAAAGGGGCTCACGATTTAACGCAGTTGAACCTTCAAACTTGGTAGATTTCCAATGAGGACAAACAAAGCAGGTCAAGGCAGTTGCAAAAGTAGTTGGGGTTTCAATGATTCACGCTTGCGTTCATGCCCTAAAATCAGTTTACTTGTCTCCCAATCTGCGGTTTATATTTAATATAATCGATTGTAGGTACGCTCTAGTTGGAATCTCACTCCATTTACTCTCGTACATGTGTTCAACAAAATCGATTTAGTGAGAAGCTAACATTGGATCATGATTTTTTTTTTTTTTACGAAAAAACGTTTTTTTTTATTCAGTCAGAAAAATTCTATGTGCCATCAATGGAATATCATATATGTATGGAACCATCTGTTCATTTTGTTCATCGCCAAGATGATTCAAAAGTCGGTTCCCACTAAAAACAATATGTATGGGACCATCTTGATCCTAAAAACAATCGACTATAGCAAACATTTACCCCCCCCTTTGTGTATAAATGCATAAACACAGAATAGCTGTCTGACTTGTTGCTTTGGGATCTGAGAATTCTCGTTTAAATTCTTTTATTTTACACGTTTCGTCCATACTTTCACATGGGAAGGAAAGATGACAGCTTCGTTTGGTCAAATTACCATCCTAACCACATATTATGGTCTGAGAATTCTCATTTGATATTTCTTCAACCTGGCTTTTTATGTTGCACAAACAAAAAAATAAAAAAAGTTCTCATCTGAAATTTTCTTTTTTTTTTAATATCTTCTCCTGCTTCCGAACGAACTTTTAGTTTAATAAATCCTTGATTTTTTTAGGGAAGATTTCCCAAATACCACCAGAGACTTACACTATAGTAAATCTTTGGTGATAGTTGTAAGGCCTCTGGTGGTAAAATCTTGGACTAATTCCAGCACGGTTGTTTGGTTTCTTTGTGACGTTGCAATCGTCGTCTGCGGCCCAATCTGGTGATGTTGTGGGACAAAGTGGGGGAGAGGTGACGAGGGGGAAGAAGTACTTTCTCATGGTGGGGTCCATGATGAGTGGGGATCGTTCAACCAGTTGAAAAAACCTCTGTCGGGGATGGACGGGTTTTGAACGTTCCCGAGGCTTCACCCGGCAATTTGATGGCTCCTTAAATGCCATCCCAACCGATTCCAACCCCAATCCTCTTCCTTCTTAAATTCCTTCCTATCCATCATCATCCTTAGAGGAGGACAGGTGGTTGCTTCCAGCGGTGCTGGTTTCTGCTTAGACTTTTTGTACATGACCACACCAGAAAATTCGGTTATATACCACCACCACCACCATCAGAAGATACTCCAATTTCACCCCTTCTCTTCCATTTTTTTTTGCTTATCCTCTTCTGTTTGAATTTTCTGCACCAGGGTGGGTAGGGGAAATAGCTTCGTGAAACTCGGAGCTTAAATCTGCCCTTTTCTAGAGAAATTTGAGGTATGCTTTAGTTAAGCTCTTGCTATTATTACATACTGGTTCAAAAGGTCAAGCGAGGTTGATCGGTGCGCATGTTTCTTTCGCTTGCTCCTTCTGTTCTGCTGTTTGTTGGGCTAATTGATATCAAATGATTGGTTGGTAGTTGTTATTTGTGTGAGAAGGGTGGAATTCTTTTTGCTTCCCTTCGGTTGTGGAAGAAGACGCTTTTTCTTGTTTTGTTGGTTCCAATTTTGGCTTTTGATATATATATATATATAGTCTGTTGAATTTTTGTTGTTTTGTTGGTGGTGAGGAGATTCATTTTGTTACGATGGGTGTGGAAGTTAGGGACTTTGTGACTTTGGTGGGGAGTATTTGGGTGGTGGTGATTCTTTTAGTTGGAAGCTGTAATAGTAGCATAGTCAGGGATGGCAAGATTGTGCCCCCATTTCGTGGGCCTCAGATAAATTGGGTTGATAACTATGGCATGTTTCTTCGATCCGGGAATCAAGCTTTTGCCTTTGGCTTTCATGGTATAGGGAATGATTCGCAGTTTCTTCTTTCGGTCTGGCACATTAGGAGCTCGCGAATCGTCTGGATTGCCAACAGAGACTCGCCGGTTCAACAGAAAGACGATGTCGTCTTCGGCGAAGATGGGAATGTTCACTTGGAGCTGAACGGCAGGTCCATCTGGTCGACAGGAACATCCGGAAAAGGAGTTTCGGCCATGGTGTTGCAGGACTCTGGCAATTTGGTCTTGATTAATAACGATTCTCAGCCCATATGGCAGAGCTTCGAGCATCCGGTAGACACCCTTTTGTCGGGTCAGAATTTTAGTAATGGAATGGAATTGATCAGCAGCGCGTCGACCGGCCAAAACTACTCCAGCGGAATTTACAGTTTAAAAATGGTTTCTGGGGACATGATTCTTCTGGTAAATTATGATCCACCGCAGCAGTATTGGTCTATGCAGAAGGAGGCGCGAACTATTAGCATGCAGGGCCAGGCCGGTAGCATATACTCTGCTACCCTACTTAGCAACTCATGGAATCTACGCAATCAGAGAGGAGATCTACTCATGCAGTTCGTTTTCTCTGACAACTCCATTCCGAATATTACGTGGGCTGCTGTTTTAAGTGGTGATGGATCCATTTCGTTCTTCAACCTTCAAAATTCAAACTCTGATACTTCAGCGCAGCAGGAAAGGATACCAAAAAACAATTGTGACACACCTCAACCATGTGAACCATATTACATATGTACCGCCCCAAAGACATGTAAGTGTCTAAACTCTGGATCTCTCTGTCAGCCTGCAATTTCCCAAAGTTGTAGTTCAAAAGTTTCATTCGAGCTTGTTAGTATCGGCAGTGAGGGGGTTGGATATTTTGCAAATCGTTTTTCCTTGCCGACATCCAGTTCCAATCTTTTAGGGTGTCATGATTCATGTTATCGCAACTGCTCGTGCGTAGCTTTCTTCTTCGATAACAAAACTGGCTCCTGTTTCCAATACAGACAATTGGGGAGCCTGAAAGGTGATGACAGATCTTATTCTGCATATATAAAAGTTTCTATTAATGATGTCAATGGCTCCAAGTCTGGGAGCAGAACAGGAAGCAGCAAGCGCACCCTTATCATTATTTCCATAATTGCAATTGTCACACTGTCTGTGATAGGTGTGCTGGTCTATCTGGCATTTAAATACCACAAGAAGATAAAATTGTCTGAGCCTATGCTGGATACATCTGACGATGATTTTTTGGAGGGCTTGTCTGGAACGCCTGTTCGATACAGTTACAGGGAGCTTCAGACTGCTACCAACAACTTCTCTGTGAAGCTTGGTCAAGGAGGGTTTGGATCGGTCTACCAAGGCGTTCTTCCTGATGGGAGCAGAATAGCTGTGAAGAAATTGGAGGGAGTAGGTCAGGGGAAGAAAGAATTCAGAGCAGAAGTGAATACAATAGGCAGTATCCATCACGTTCACTTAGTGAGGCTCCGCGGTTTCTGTACCGAGGGTGTGCACCGGTTGCTTGCTTATGACTTCATGGCTAAAGGATCTCTCGATAGGTGGATCTTTTCCAGTGGGAAAGAAAGTTTCTTGTTGGATTGGGACAAACGATACAACATAGCCATTGGAACTGCAAAGGGGTTGGCTTACCTTCATGAGGACTGTAATGTCAAAATTGTACACTGTGATATAAAACCTGAGAATGTCCTTCTTGATGATAATTATGTTGCAAAGGTCTCAGACTTTGGCCTTGCAAAACTAATGACAAGGGAACAGAGTCTCGTGTGCACAACATTGAGAGGTACAAGAGGGTATCTTGCGCCAGAATGGATCACAAACTGTGCCATATCTGAAAAGAGTGATGTGTACAGTTTTGGCATGGTTTTGCTTGAAATAATTGGGGGAAGAAAAAATTTTGAACCAGCAGAAAGCACAGAAAAAACCCATTTCCCATCATATGCATTTAGAAAGATGGAAGAAGGGAAACTGAAGGATATTCTTGATGCAAAGCTGCATCATGACGACAAAGACGAAAGAGTGTCGACTGCACTCAGAGTTGCACTTTGGTGCATCCAGGAGGACATGTCTTTGAGACCTTCAATGGGTAAAGTTGTTCAAATGCTTGAAGGACTCATTGAAGTGCCGCAACCTCCTATCACCACAGCATTTGGCTTCCGACAATATTCAGATTTTCTGAAATCTGTCAGTGAAGAAGCGTCTGCTTCCAATCCTTCAGACTGTAACAGCGAAACCCTCCTGTCTGCTGTGCGGCTATCTGGGCCAAGGTGAGTACGGAAATGGCCATTCTTAGTGACCTGTGAATATCAACTTCCTTCCCAAAGATCAAGTTCGAGTAAACTCAGATCCACATATTTATGGAGATATAGTGTGACACAATTGATGATGTAAGATATGGTTCTTGTCCGTTCAACTCTTCTTCTCATTTGAGTTGCATTTGAATCAAATTTTGGTTTGGCTTGTAAATTGCATCTTCTGATTGTTTAGTTCAGTTTTGTGAATTGGGGTGGTACATTTTATAGGAATCCAGTAATTTCATGGTAATATTCGTTGCTGTATTTGGTACCCTTAACTGATTTAACTAATACAATGATACTTGTATCTGTAATGTATGATTTTACCTACTAGTTTGGTCATCTCATTTATATGTATCAGCCAACAGATTTCTAGTTCTGCCAAATCCTATATTCTGAAATTAAATGCTGAATGCTTGCTGCTTATGACTGTGGTGCCACCTCTCTCTCTCTCTCAATACATGCAAATGTGTTGAACAATCAGTAGTTTTACGCTTCGGGGCTTTTCTGTTTTAATCGCACTTTCTGATCATAAGACGTGGCTCTTCTGCTTTTAGGACAAGCATGTCAATATCATTTATATTTTAAAAAATCATGCAGATTTTCAATGTTAGGAGCACATGTCTATTTTTTATGTCGAACTAGAATAACAAGCAGGACTACATTCCCATTGTTTACTATTTATTTTCTTAAGGATACTCAGAAATAAATTGCAGTTCCAATGGCCCTAAAAAAGGTTGATGCCTCTCCTGAATGTTGGGTGTAAGTCAAAATAAAAAACAAAATAAGACAAGTCCACATTTTTTTTTGGATATTTACATGGAGAAACTGCCCATAGGATCAGAGACCTAGCCGTGCTGGCTCTGCCTGCCGTACTTACGGTCGCTGTCCTAGCAGCGTAA
This sequence comes from Nuphar pumila, assembly GCF_984573655.1. Lineage (NCBI taxonomy): Eukaryota > Viridiplantae > Streptophyta > Magnoliopsida > Nymphaeales > Nymphaeaceae > Nuphar > Nuphar pumila. The sequence continues at coordinate 46,472,769 of NC_143263.1, read as the reverse complement.
AACTCTGTCTGCTTACCCCTTACCCCCAGGGATTCGCCATGCTTTGGCTTGCGCAAAGGGTGATGCCCATGGGATTTGAATCTAGAGTCTAGACCGCCTGCTTAGCGGTGTAGGCCCCATCCCACTACGCCAAACCCCTTTGGGGGCAGACAACTCTACAATTGGATCAAATAATTGCAATTCTTGTATTATGTGCGACAGACTTGCAATCATTGATGAAATAGCATGATGTACCGGCTTGACTTAATATTCTTGTGTTCATCCTACACTATTCAGATGGGGGCCACGAACCCCTGTACTTGGGTTAATAAGAACAAGGATAAACTTGAGCACCAACATAGTGCATAATATTGGTGAAAATTTGAGCATAAAATTGCCCCACTTCTTTTTTATCTTTTTGGATAACTGATTTTTGTGAACCAAATTACCAAACTACAGGCAAGTCTTTAGATACCCTCCATAAATAAGGTGTATTCTGATGGTCAGAGAAGGAAAGAAGCTGCAATGATGCTATAACTATCTTCTCTGTTGCTATTCTATCTTACCATAGAATGATGCAATCTGGCATTCATAACCTCACTGTAGACATATTATAACTCCTGAATCTTCATGTTTATACTTTATACAGTCTATCGAAAATGTGTTTTTAGGAAGCCAAAGCTGTCACCTGTTTGCATCTACTGTTTCTTGTTTTTCTAATATGTAGAATGCCATATCCGAGCAAAAGCTTTTCCAAAATTCTGATCTGAGTGTACTACATTGTTTTGTAGAGAGTTTCAAATTTGTGGTTTAGGAGAAGTCAATCATGAGAAAACAAATGTTAACTTGGCATATGAACATGTTCTGCCTATTAATCAAAGTTTCCTGAGGAGCACAGATACCTGGAAAATGCCAAAAGGTAAAGGTAACTGCTATAGCTAATGAGACTCTCATGGCGTAATACCGTAGTTACCAGCAGCTTTCACTTAAAAAGCATGAAACCACATGCAGCATCTATCCCAGAATATGCATATTTGTTTGACATTTTAACCCACGTTAACTCTGCACGTTATTCATTGTCACCTGAAATCAATTAATCAGTACTCACAACTCCCAAGTGTTGATGAAATCAGAATCTGTATCTGCTTGGTTTACCAACAACGTGGGAATTGGTTAATTAGATCACTAGCATCCATAAAGGTTCAGCTGCTTTTTACCTGTCGGCTTCCTGCAGCCAGAGTTCACTGGTCTATAAGTAGGAATTAGTTCAAATACTTGACAGAATACTGATGGTCTAAATGTTGTATGTGCTCATCGAGTTCTTGGTAGATAAGATGATAATAAAAGACACACATGAATTGTATAATTGATTCCTAGATTAATTTTGGCAGAAAAACGAGTCATCTAAGAAAGAGAGCAACAGACAGTTAACATATTATGTAAGGAATTAAATATGCATTTGGTCTAAATTCTGGAGAACATTGTCGTGGTGGGAACACACATTATCTATATCAACCAAAGCCACCCCATCAGTGATCCTGCAGCCAAACCAAACCCTAAAAATAAAACCATTATTATTCCTGCTGTTTCTGCTTCTCTAGTAGGCACACATTTAGGAGCAAGGATCATTAGTGCACTTGTCAGATATCCATTCGTTAGACTGAGGGCACTTGTTAATAGCAGAACTGGCATCTCGGTATGGAAGAACCTGGGCCCGTGCATGCAAGCTGCAAAGAGTGGATAAAACACGAGCCTCCCCATGCAAGCCCATACAACTTTCACTGTGGTCTTTGGGACATACAGTGCAGTCAAGGATTTTCCTACTAAATCAAATATATTGTATGTTGTTATCAGCAGAATTGCATACCAGTCCCCAAGAATCTTTGATTGTAAATCTTCAGTTAGATATCCTGGAAATATGGATAGGGTCACAACATAAATCATAAGAATGCCAATTGTGATCCACTTGATTTTTTTCCATGTGTTCCAGAATTCTGATATTAGGTTTATTTGTTGTGTGGAAGAAATCATGTTTGTCGGATTTGCTGTCAGATTGATATGTTTCAGATCCCCCTCATGTGGTTTGTTGTGGCTTTGAAGTGCTGAAAATTTCCTCTCTGCATAATATTTCATGATGGACAACCTGTCTAAAATATTGTAACAGAGCATGCACACGACCATGAAAAGCACACTCACAATGAAGTAAAGGTGTGCACTTTTCCGTAGACCTTGAGGAGTTTGGGGGAGGGATGCTTTAGTTATTATCCTGAGAACTGATACAACAACACCTGCATGAACAAGCAAAGTTTAGGGGCAGACCTTTGGTTCATAGAAAACATTTCAAAACAAACCTGTATCCACACAATATCAAATGCACATTGGTTCTTATTCAAATAGAAGAAATCACAATTGGCAGGGTCACATGACGCAAATCCAACTTCATTTATTGATAAAAAAGTCTACCCATATAAGCTAGTGAAGTTCATAGAAAACATCTTAAAACGTATGCTACTGCTAAAATCACTTGTATGATATCTTTCACGATTGATGCGTACACTCTCATTATACTCATAATTGATGGAACAGTAGAAAGTGTAATCTATATCTTGGTCCAATTTAATAGTTAGTGTGATGGGCTTGCACAGTTCATTTTTCCTATAATTCCTTTTTTGCCTTAAAAGAAATTATATATTTTGTAAGAATTGAATATTAACGAGGGCCACAGTTCAATAAGTATGCTTTAGAGTTTCTATTTGTGATATTTTTTTATATTTCCTACTTTTTCCCAAAAATGCTACATAGGGCTTAAGTACCTGAACAAGCGGTTCCTGCAAAAACTGCTTGCATGTATCGCTCTGGCAGCTCTCCAACAGAGCCTACGAGACTTCCTGCCATGAGCCCATCTGCCAAACCGCACAGCATCACTGCCGAAATTGTCATGCTATACTGTCTATTTGATTTCTGATTGCCACCAAAATGCGCCAAGTCCATCAGTGGCATGGTTAACAAAGATGAAAGAAACAAACCCAACCCCAAATTCATCCTTAGTCTCACACTGGGTCTTTTAGCCCAAAAGACTAGGCCAACCAAAGCTGGCAGAGAAGACCCCATGTAAGCTACCGAGAAAACTTTGTCTACATGCTTATCTGGATAAAGATAGCTGAAATAATCCACTGCTGTTATTACAGTATTCCATGGCAACAAAGACCCTACTCCTAGAATGAAATGGATGGTATAGGCAAGATTGTACTGGTCTTTCTGCGAGCCTTGATTGCAAGGATGCTCCCCTTCCATTTTTTCTCTCTTGTGGTTCTCATGGTCACTGGTTCATGCTTGATGAGTTCTTATAGGGTGATACTTGGTGGGCCCCTTTCCACAACCATTTTTTCTTATAATTACGTAGGCGCAAAATAACTCAATCTAAGAATGACTTTTGTGTTGTGTTGGAGAGATGCTTTGATTAACTTACGCTACGGTCTGAATCAAGAGCTGTACTCATTGACTATTGTTATGATCAGAGCTCAACAGGCTTACTGGCCCAGCAGAGTTGGACCATGGTTGAGCCTAAAGTCAGGTGATTTTCCGGATGTTTGGACCTGAGCTGTGGAACATTATAGTTGCAGATTGAGGGTGACACTTTGAGAGTTTTGCTTTAACTTGATCCACTGCTCAGAAGGCATGGTTTTTCAGATGCATATAAGATTGTCAGGAAAAAAGCATGGATGGTTTCTTTGTACTTTGATTCTCTTTTCTCACTTTTCTGTGTCAGTTCACAATGCTTATTTGAAAAGTGAGAGAGGTTGCAAAACAAAGGCGTGGTTTGCAATATCGCGCGTATCCCAGATAGTGTTTGCACAAGCCATTGTTGAAGTATATATGCCAAATGCCAAAACCGCCCTTACATGTTTTAAGACTCGAGATTGTTAGTTTGATTCAAGCCAAAGATTTACAGAAGATGGAGATATCTGCTAACACATCATTTTTCATTCTTTAGAGGATGACCGAGGCAATGTGAATCTATGAAAACTTGGGGCTAGGTTGGGATGAGATGTGCAGGACAGTTTGGAGTTGCAGCATATCTGCAAGAGGACCGAGTTATATGAAACTTGATCAGCATTAGGTGAAGCAATAAAAAGCTTCAAATTCCATTTGCGTCAATTATTAAAATTGCAGAGGCAATTTGGCATTCCTAGCCATCAAAAGCACGTTGTACTTTTGAGAGAGAGAGAGAGAGAGAGAGAGAGAGAGAGAGAGAGAGAGAGAGAGAGAGAGAGACGCTTGTATGTTGGCTGGACCTAATTCTTGTTCTACGGACAGTCACGTGAAAGGAATCGATGCCCTTTGCAGGAGTAAGGTGGTTGAGAGATAGAGCCCAACACGTACGCCCTCAAGTTTATTGAATGACCCCAGTCACACACTCTCATCTGTCCCTGACGCGCTCACCATCTGGGTCACCAATCTTGACATACTAGCCGCGGCTTAAAAAAAACACAGGCTTAATTCAGTGCAGCTATATCTTCTTAATGCTAGTAATTCAGTGCCGCTATAGCTACTATTCTTTCTAGTTCGCTGAGGTGTTTTTAACCAGCATTTCATGAAGCAACATGGTGAAGCATAACAAATCAACTTAAGAAACCAGATCATCATTCCCATGATCAACTTACAAAGGGCACGTCTATCTACAATTGGAGCCCGAGATTGATTTGCTAAGAAATTCACTTCGGTGCAGTTTATCTGTCCGTCTGTCTGTCAAATGCCCAAACTCCGAGATGTGGAATATTTTCTCAGGCCCTTTTCTATCTTCTTGGCATATTTATCTTTATCCTCATAAGGTGAAATGTTGTAATCCATTGCCAACTTTTAGTTTGTGTAGAAGGTGAATGCTTGAAATATAAGATCAGGCAAAAGAAAACCCAAGATTCCACCGGTTTAGTGGGAGCTTTATGCCATGTGGATGAACAAGAACTTATAGATCATTAATTAAAAGTTGCCAACAGATACCAATCACGCCATAAAGGAATATTGGAAGCAGAGGATATCTGTAAAGAAAGTCACCAACGTATCAGCTTGGAATGCCGTCCAAAAGCAGAGGACTACACTTGTAAGAATCATATCAACTCGTCCATTCACAATTCCCACAATTCCAAATGAAGTAAACTTCGAAGTCTGCACATGGTGGCAGTCCTATTTTCTAGTTTTACAACCTCTACAGATTAAACACTTGGGATGTTCTGACTTTTTATGCAGTTTTTTTTTTTTAAACTTGGAATCTAATGCCATAGAGATATATGTGTCAGGAGGATGAGTGGCTTTTTATCACTTAGATCGATCTTCACTGCTCAGAAAACGTTGGGAGTGCGCACAACCACGTCCACACAAAAATTACAAGTAGACAAGCTTACTGTCACGGGCTAAATTTCAATTGCAAGCCAATGAATGCAACACTTACAATGTCCTAGTTAAATGAGTTCAAAATTTCCTGCCCAGTCTGCCTTTCATCAGTCATGCTTTTAGACTTTTACCACAATTACACTTTTAATTGTCAAAGAAGGCTTTGGTAATTGTCTTTCTTAATCTCAATTAATAATGTACTTGAGTATGTTAAAGTTTCCCTTATTAATCTCAATTAATAATGCACTTAGAATATGTTAAAGTCATATTTGGCAAACTCGTGACTCAGAGTCAGATCACCCAACCCTTGACTCGCGAGTCAGTGGGTCAACTCGGTAACTCGAACGAGTCACGGCTATACATTTTCTAGTGTTAAGGTATGAAAAAAACCAAAATTCATATTGTATATTCATTGAATTTAGCACATGACATCAATGACTAAGCCTTATAAGTATTCAACTATACATAATTGTTAATATTTATGATTTAAAAACATATAATTCTTTATAACAAATATTTTTTATGAGAATTATGCATTAAAATCATAAAATGCATGAAAAAATATTGTTTTTGCATGTGTATTGGCAGTCCTTAATCGTGACCCAGATGGCATCCGATTCGGGTCGACTCGGGCGATTTTTGAGTCGACTCGCCGGGTTTTGCCAACTATAGTTAAAGTTTCCTTACAAAGTTAACACCCTTGGTTTACTAAAACACACTAACAATAAAAAAGATAAAAGGAAGAGATGGAGAGAGAAACAAATGCATAAACAAAGAACCTATGACAAAGAAAGAAGAGTACATCTTTTTTCTTTTCTTTTCTTTCCTTTCCTCCGCAATAATCCCCACAATACACACATACACCTCTGTACATTACATTCTTAAAAAGGATGTAAATACCTTGGGTTCAATAACCAAAAAGGTTTCTATGCTATTATAGGAAATTCCTATTGACCAAATATGCACTATGTTGCACTCTGTTGATAAAAAAAATTGTAAGTTGGAAAACATTGACTTATTCGGATTTGCAAAATCCTTTAAAAAGATGTGAGGACGCTGTATGCAAGTCTTGACTATACTTTATCCAAAAAAAGGTAAATTTTAAATAGGTTCTCGATTTTTGTAGCTTGAATCACGCAATCACAGGTTTAGGTATGCAAATAAAGATTAAACATGTATAAGCACCGTTTGACAAATTAAATAAAATCAAGATAAGTGAGTTACGAATCTATAAAGTACTTTTTTTGAACTTGAGGGTCTGTTTAGTTCTTTCAAGCTCTTTTTAATCCGATGACACTTTTGTGCATGTATGAAGGTTCTTCAATGGCTTCGAGATAGAGTGCAGGTAGAGCGTGACTAAGCTTCTTTTTTAGGACCAACACTCAAGTATGTGATTTTCAGATGACCAGACTATAGGGTTGGGCCCCTATTTATTTATAAAATTCTGCATGAGATATAAATCTATTTTTTTTTAGTTTGAATCTAACCCAAATTGAGCTATTTTTATTCTTATGGAAGATGAGACTCATCCAAGAAGAGTTCTGTTTGGGATAGGATTTTGGATAAAATAGAATTTAAGAATATTCTATTTTTTTGGGTTCTAGAGAGAAAATGATAAGCTTTTGGGTGGTTTTTATCCAAATGACACACATGGATGGGGTTTCTAGAGGTTTTCTATGAATTGGATAATGAAATTTCAAATTTTAATGCTTAAATCAAGTTGTACTTCATATCTATTATGATAGGGTAACTTGTCTTAGCCATAACTTTTTATCTAGATGTCAGATTAATACACCCTTCGGTGCATTGTAAAGTTAACATCCTTTATTTTGATTCATATTTTAAGTTAAAAAACTAAATTCTATCATTTTAGTGATAAAAAATATACTCAAAATGAGACCTGTCTAAAAACAAGATTTTTATTAAACAAGTTATGTTATTTTTGTCGTAACTTTTTAATTAGATATTATATTGGCCTGATTTTTAACTTGTTAAAAAGCTAAAAACCTTTAATTTAATTAATATTTGAACAAAAATATGAAAGATGCCTTTTGAGAGTTTGAAAGTTTAAGCTAATAGAACTTAAAAATAACTTTGTCAAAATTGAGGTGTCTACACCTTCCGATGTCAAAAGGTGCTAAAATGTCCTTTACTATCAATGCTTGAACTTTTTCCATCATTATACATTGGGTGAAGGTACAGAAATAACGAGTAGCTATCACCATTATTTTCGTATTTGTTTTCAAATTTTTTGGTATATGGAAACCTATAAATGTGATCTATACATGCTATATATTTAATAGAAAATGTTTCTTGGTTTATTTGATTGTGACTAATAGGTGAGCTCTTTGAGGGCTTCAAAAATCGACGACTAACAATGTTCTAAAGTTGGATGATAAAAAAATGTGTTCTTACCCTAGAAGAACACAAAGTCAAGGTCTGATCCTTGGCAAATGAACTATGTTCAGTCTTTACTACTTGCATCTATGATTTCAACCTCAAATAGTTATTCACTTTCATTAGTACCAATACCCCTACAAAATCTTTATGATTTACATAAAAGCCAGTTCTGAAGCACAGATAGGGAGAAATGGGTATAAGGTGCAAAATTGATATGTGCTAAATGGGTTTTTTCTGCCCTTCTCGTGTTTTTTTTTTTTTTGCATTTTCATCCCCATAAATGTTTTGGGGATGGTCGATTTACGAGGAATTCATGCCTGGACCATGTGTTTTTGATGAAAAAAAAATGAGATTTTGAGCCTAAAAATTTATAAAGATTTTGGACCATTGATTTTTTGAATATTATAAAAACCCACCCGTGTGTCGTGTCTGAATCAAATACTTCAAGAGCTGATCCCCATAAAACCAAGTACATAGATCACATCTATACTGTCAGAATTTAAAAATAAAACGAAAAACTCTAAAAAACTCATTTAGTACATATCATTTCTACCTACGTATTACTCCACCACATATGGGTGTCTAAGGGGCCAACACCCAACTTTAGTATATTGACAATTTTGTCCTACTGTGGCTTGAATAGCTCCAAAGATCTGAGACCCACTTGCCGCTAGTTGGACGGCTCATGTGGCCCTTCTTCTTATGACCATAATCATCAGGTGTGGGGTGGGGTTGGAGGGTTGGGAAGGTGTCGAGTTGAAGACCCAGAAGACGTGTCTGTAGCTTTTATAGGTGGGTCACGTAAGGCAGGGTGGTCGTGGGGCCCCACCAAGGATTTCCCTTGCTTCCCCATCATAAAAAAAAAAAAAAAAGTTTCTTAACAAAGATGCTTGCTTTACACCAAGGAAAATAGTTAAAGGTGATATACAATTGATTACATGATACATTTTATGACCTTAACTTTAACATTTCAAATGACCGAACCCTCTGTTAAATTGAGATGATCAAAATGGGTCCCATGGCATATATTTGTTGGGATTCGTTCACGAGAAACGAAAATAGAACCTTTTTCAAATTTGCACACAAAGTCATAAACCACGTAAGCGAATCAATATGACAAGCTTGAAAATTCATGCCGCAAAGCATAAATGATACGCACAAGAGTGTTGTTGGTGGAGTAAGCCCCCTCATGACTAGCATCCTTTCATTTCTAAATATACGAACTGGTAGGGGTCTGCTTAATCTTTAACCTCAGCTTGATTATCCAAAAAAAAAAATAAAATAAAATGTGCAAGTGTCCGTGTGGTCAGGCTATGAAGGAATAAGGTTTACGTTAAATTTACATTATAACAAAAAAAAAAGACAAAGAAATAAGCAAATATTAATATAAGATGTATTTTATTTTTCATCGACAGCAACTGAAAAAACATTAATGCAAATAAAAACCCATTTAAGATCATTTGAGGAAGAAAACCGAAACGAATCTGTCTTTATGTATAAAGATCAATGCATAGGTGACACCGTTTTATCTGATCCACTGGGAAGAAAACTAGAGAAAAAATTAAAGCCAGGGGATCATTTGCACTACAGAGAGAGAGAGAGAGAGAGAGAGAGAGAGAGAGAGAGAGAGAGAGAGTTTAATTTAATTATAATTATCTGGTTAAAATGAGTACAACAACAATGCCTTCATCCCAAAACAATTGGGGTCAGCGATATGAACCAAAAGAGAAAATCATTTTGGGTCTTCCACATGAATCCTTTTCCTCCAATCATTTCTAACCAATGCCATGTCCTCGGTGAGGTTCAAAGCATTCATATCCTTTCCTATCATCTTCATCCAAGTCTTCCTAGGCCTACCCCGACCTCTTTTAACTAATATATTTTCCCATTTCTCCAACCTTCTAACTGGAGCATCATTAGGCCTTCGCCGAATATGTCCAAACCACCGTAAACGATTCTCTCGCATCTTATTTTCAATGGGTACAACACCTACCTTCTTACGTATCTCCTCGTTCCAAATCTTATCTTTTATTGTATTTCCACACATCCATCTAAGCATCCGCATCTCAGCTACACTCATTTTTTGAATATGATGTCTCTTGGCAGCCCAACATTCTGTACCATATAGTAAAGCGGGTCTAATAGTCGTCCTATAAAACTTTCCCTTCAACCGCAATGGCATTCTACGATCGCACAACACTCCAGTTGCACTTTTTCATTTCATCCACCCAACCTTTATCCTATGATTTACATCTCCATCAATTTCTCCATACTTTTGAATGATGGATCCCAAATATCTGAAATAATCATTCACCGGTATTTCTTGCTCACCAAGCTTCACTACACTCCCATCACTACTTCGTTGCTTACTAAACCGACATTCTATATATTCAGTCTTACTCTTACTCAACTTAAAACCTCTAGCTTCCAATGTCTGTCTCCATAATTCTAACTTAGCATTAACCCCAGCTCTAGACTCATCAATCAAAACAATATCATCAGCAAACAACATACACCACAGTACATTTTCTTGAATTGATCTCGTAAGCTCATCCATCACTATTGCAAATAGGAAAGGGCTTAAAGCAGATCCTTGATGTAACCCAACCGTTATCGAAAAATTGGTTGTCACCCCTCCACAAGTGCGGACATTGGTTACTACTCCTTCATACATATCTTTAATTATACTAATGTACTTGAGAGAAACACCTTTCTTCATCATTGTCCACCAGAGAACGTCCCTAGGTACTCTATCGTATGCCTTCTCTGAATCAATAAAAACCATATGCAAATCTTTGTTCCTCTCTCTATATCTTTCAATAAGTTGTCTAAGAAGATGTATAGCTTCCATAGTTGATCTTCCAGGCATAAAACCAAATTGATTCTTTGATATCATGACAACCTTCCTCAACCTAGACTCAATCACCCTCTCCCAAAGTTTCATAGTATGACTCATGAGTTTTATACCACGATAGTTTGTGCAATCTTGTATATCACCCTTATTTTTATATAAAGGCACCAAAGTACTCTTCCTCCACTCATTAGGCATCTTATTTGTTCGCCAAATCAAGTTAAAAAGATTTGTCAACCATTCTAAACCTTTTTCTTCCAAGCATTTCCAAGCCTCGATAGGTATACCATCTGGGCCAACTGCCCTTCTTGATTTCATTTTCTTCAAAGCCTCTACAATTTCTTTCTTTTGAATCTTGCGCATGAAGTCACAATTTATCTCATGAAAAGGAATGGAGAAGTCTTCAAGATCTTGAGCATGACTATCATTAAATAGCTTATCAAAATAATCTTTCCATCTCTCCTTAATCTCCTCATCTTTGACTAAAACCCTTTGCATTTCATCTTTGATACATCTAACCATACCCAAATCCTTCGATTTCCTATCTCTCATCTTTGCAAGCCTATAAATATCCTTCTCGCCTTCTTTGGTATCCAACTTGTCATAAACCTCCTTATATACCTTAGCCCTCGCGTTTCGAACAACTTTTTTAGCTTCCTTCTTTGTTATCATATACTTCTCCAAATTCTCATTATCACGACTCTTACTTAGATTTCTATAACACTCTCTTTTAACCTTAATAGCTAATTTGACATCCTCGTTCCACCATGATGTATCCTTACCTAGTGGTGCACCGCCTTTAGACTCACCCAATACCTCCTTAGCCACTTTTCTCATGTCACTCGCTATCTTATTCCACATTGATTCTGAATCCTCCTCGAGACACCAATGAGCTTCCTTAACTACCTGCTCTACAAACATTCCTTGTTTAGCTCCTTTCAGTGCCCACCACTTAATTCTAGGATCTATCCTATGTCTATCCCTTTTGCGGCATTGTCTAATTCTAAGATCTAAAATTAAGACTCTATGTTGTGTAGCTACACTTTCTCCAGGTATAACCTTACAATCGATGTAACAACCCCTATCTCTCTTTCTAAGTAGGAAAAAATCTATCTGACTCGTATTAACCCCACTTTTAAATATTACTAGGTGAGTCTCCCTCTTCCTAAACCAAGTGTTTGCTAAGATCATATCATAGGACAAACAAAAATCTAAAATCCTTTCTCCACTTTCATTTCTTTCTCCTATACCATAGCCTCCATGGATACTCTCAAATCCATCCCTACTAATGCCTACATGTCCATTAAGGTCACCGCCGATGAAAAGTTTTTCTCCATAAGATATCCCTTGTACTACTCCATCTAAATCTTCCCAAACTTGATGTTTAATGGAATCATCTTAACCTACTTGAGGTGCATAAACACTAATAATATTAATAATATCCGTACCTAATACTAATTTAATAAGTAAAATTCTATCACCCTTCCTACGGACCTCAACTACATTATTTATAAACTGACGACTCATAACAATCCATCTGGTTAAAATGAGTATAAAAGAAAATAAGAGAAGGGGATTGAGCAACTTTTGCCAAAAATATAGGGGCATTCCTTTTAGTGGGGTCACGCCTTAAGGTTGACAAAAAATGGGAAAGACTATTGACAATTCAGAAAATTAAATTTCATCGACTTGTATGGCTTCAGGTGGCGTGAAAGGATCCATTGTTTTTTTATGACAGAAAACCCTTGTCAAAACCAGGAAAACCCTGGGTGTGGCCCCATGTCCACCCTGCCTTATGTGGCTCACCTCTTACCGCTACGGATACCTCGGCCGTGCATCAGCGGGGTTTGATCTGGTGACTTCATCTCAGTATCCTCACACCTGAAACTCTGTTGCATTTCTTGATAATCGAGCTTGCATGAGGTGGTGTTTGGATGAACACCCACCTAACCAGAAATGTGGGCGAGTAATGACAGCATGTTATGAAGGTCAACAAAATGTCATAGCTGATTATCTGAATTTTTCCTGGATGAGTGGACACTCAACAAACAACTATGAATTAATGATGCAAGTTTTATGTTTTTAAAGCACCAAAGCAATATAAGGCTCCTTAGTGATAGGTTCTTCTTTGTTTATGCCTCTCTCTCTCTCTCTCATATTTTTGGTTGTATAACCAGCACTTGTGCATGCTATGCCCTTTCTCTTTCTGTTTGAGATTTTGGAGAAGGGAAAAGTGGAAATGGATAAATTGTTTCCCATTATGTCAATGGAAATAAGATGGCCATGACATGTGATGCTAATTACATGTTTTTTACTTTTTCAATATACACATACTGTTAAGATTGGGGAGGATGAAAGCATGGCATTGATATTCACCTATACAATGCATACAACAACGATATCCCACAATTTATGGTATTGGGATCACCAAATATGGTGGTGACAAACATGCCAAAGATTTAGATATACAAGGAAGGAAACAAATGATACGAAAAACGTAACTGATACCTAACAAATCCTAACACAAACATACATCAAAACATATAAACATGTATGTTTGTAATACCAACTGAAATTTGATGAAAAATATTGCTTGTGGCTGTGTTGAAGATACCATGTAAATTGCATTAGTTAGGATTTCCCATGAAGCTAATTATATATGTTCCTATGCCAGAAACTAAATCAAGGGTGACGGCCCCAAGGGGTCTGGTGTAGTGGGAGGGGGGCTTGGCCACTAGACGGGCGGTCAGGGTTCCATTCCCATGAGCATTACCACTTTTCATATAAGAAGGGGCAAGGGCATTATGTCCCTTGCTTGTGCCGAAGCAAGGCGGGACTCCCTTTGGGGCAAGGGGCGTGCGTGCCACTGGTTTACACCACTGGGAAAGTGGCAGAATAGCCAGAGCGATTAGGCCTCTGATCCTGGGGATGGTTTCCTCGTTCTTCATGAAAAAAAATCAAGGGCGATAAAAAAAATATGTAGTTCAAACATTAAATTCTGTTATTGAGATCTCCCTTTCAAATCTATCCCATGCCTGTCTGCTGCATGGTCAATCTGTTAACTTCTACTGGTGAATGCTTACTTGTGTTACACATGAGTGCACTTAGTCATGGTAGCAGAGAGCTCCCCCCCCCCCTCATTTTTTTTCTTTAATGTTTCACATCATTCATCAATGAAAAACTACTTTTTGGACGGCACTCAATGTAGATTGTTGCTTTTTAAACCCTCGTAAAATCTGACATATACTTTAGGAAAACATGATCCAAAGGTCAGTACTTTCTACGCACTACAACAAAGCAGTGGATTAGCGACGACCTCATTCCGTCGCTATTCCATCGCTAACCGGCTTAGCGACGAAGAGGTGACGAACAACTTACGTCACAAATTTTTTGATGCTAACTGGTGACGGAATAAATCCGTCGTCAGTTCCGTCGCTAATTGCGACAGAATAACGAACGACGAATTCCATCACAAATCTGTCGGTACTAAACGACGACCTTGGCTTGGCGACGAATTTACATCCGTCGCTAAGCCGTCGCTAAATTATATGTATAGCGACAGATATATCCGTCGCTAATCCGTTGCAAACAAGAAAAAAAATAAAAAAATTTATTTGAAAATTAAATATCGAGAACGCTACAATTTATATTTACTGTAAATAAAAAAAAAGTACACATAAAATTTCATATAAAAGGAATCTACAACAATTAATCATTTCACTTTAAAATTAACAAGTTTAATTATTTACAATTCAACAATTACAATTTCGAAACAAAAAAAAATAGTTCTTCAACACATTAATCTAATCATCGCCAAGATTTTGTGTGTCTTCTTGTTCATTGCCTTGATTTGTCCCTTCAGCTCCGCTACTGTAAAGCCCCGGATTTCCAAAACAAAGCTAAGTTAAAATTTTCATGAATTTTTTTTTCTTTGCAGTGGAACTTAGAAAAGCTTTTAGCAGCGGAATAAGACGATAATGAGTCATCGGTTTTAGAAAACTCTGAGCACGTTGCAGGTATGTGGCCAAACAATTCATTGACCACCAAAGGGTTCCATTTTATCGAAAACCACATGTTTATTACAACACTACTGCTTAGAAAAGCAGTGTAGGTTCAATAAAAGGAAGCAGTACAACTCTGTCTAGAGAAACCCTGGAACTCGATGCCGCCATGCTCCGCATATCGCCACGCAGGTCCAACACCTGAAATCCCCATAAAACGGGGTCAGAACCACTGAGGGTCTGGTAAGCATGCAGTCATACATCCATTCAACTCAAGTACAATAATGACCACTCAGGGTCGCAATGCGCAATAACGACGCTCAAGCCTCCAAGACTTAGCGTATATCGCAGGAGCCTCCTCAGGGCTATGAGTTGAACATCCGCTCAAGTCTTCATGACTTAGAGCAAGCCTTTTCAGGGCTGTGATTTGAATAACCGCTTAAGTCTCCATGACTTAGCCATGACCTATTTCGGGTCTCAAAGTGATGTTTAGCTCAAGTCTTCATACTTGGCACATCCGTATTCCACGCATCTAAGGACAACTCCTCGAGCTTCGCTTAGTCGTGCGGATACAACACGGGTCTTTGCCCAATCGGTCCAGTAGTATACCGAACATGACACCTTCACAAAGGTTATGCAGGACTGACTCAACAACGGCCATCCACGCATACATTCAAGCATTGCTGAACCTAAGCTAATGCATTGTTTCGATAATTAACCGCTCCCGCCTTTGGTACGCAGGTAGAGCTATTGTCCGGGCATCAACGCGACGTTCTGGGGGTTGATTATTCTATGTATTTTAGATACCCTAGAGGCCTGTTGACCCTATCCATAGTAGGGCAGTGTGTTTCAACTGGGAGAACCCTACTAGGCCCATATTCGGATGCATCCTCTACTTGCAGTAGTTGGGTTCAATCCTTAGATCTTAAGGATAACCACGACCCCAAAACCCATGAGTGACTGAGGCCATCGTGGACTCTATCAGGTCCAAAGTAAAATATGTGTCACTCAAGGCTGTACCATCATTGTCATTCCACAGTGAGCATAATTCCTGAAGGGGTGTGCCAGTCTTACAATTACTTGGACAGAATCTGCATGCCATTTAGGCAGCCCGTGCTTTCAGCACTACGGGAGTATGTACCTGACCCCATTCAGTCTGCCCCAACACAGTCATTACTGAGGGGGTACCCCTAACACGATTTTCAACCGCGGGGTATGTGCGACCTTAAGTCTTATTCATATGCATGCAGAACACCGCTCTTGGCACTTCGGCCACCGCGAGCATCACACCTCTTTGGGTGGAAACAACACACTCTGGCTCTTCGGCCCTTACGAGTCTGGTTGCGTAACCGTTCTCAATGAGCATGCATATGACTCGATCTAAATAGATCGGCTACTCGGCGTATTTTTACGCGACGAGTACAAACCTAGCCAAGGCGCAACCGCTACTCCGGCTCAGCGGCCCTTACGAGCAAGGTGCCTTTGTAGGCACAAGGATACGAGCCGATCTGGCATCGTTCCATCAACGGACATCATTATGCCGTTCAACTGGTTCCGGCAGCTCTTCTGCCAACCATTTCGTCAGCACCTCCCCTGCTCTATCGTCAACGGTCCGACGAACTTTTCTACGTTTGTAGAAGGCAATACATGAACCGGGTAGCACCCTACTATATGTCAGAGTATCCTGCTACATTCTTTCTGAGCTATTCTTAACTTCTTCAGAAATTTCAGCAGCACTTCGTCTCTTTTACGGAGAAAGCGTGCGTTTCTTTTATCCATTTCAGCGGCATCTCCCCTCTTTGGTAGGAAATCGCCACGCTTAATTCGGGGAAATGGATGTGTACCATTGTGCGTACTTTGCATCCATTAAGGTTGCAGGAACCCTGGGCCATAGCCAGGCCGTACGTAATTGACTTAGTCTTTACGTAAAGAGCATTTTGCCAAAAAGCTGAAGCCTTTCCAATAGGGGCTTCATTCGTCAAGCAGAATCTTGAACGAGGAGCGATCAGGGAATCACATTGGCGATTTGGAGTTTGATCTCCATTTGAACGCTCATTTATGTGCTATATATGTAGTATAAGCAGAAGCCTGTGCTTTATACAACGGCGGCGTAAAGAAATGCATATACTATTGTTCAGGGTGTGTAACTAAACGAAATATTCTACATATATAACAAAACAGAAGCCTTGGCATTGTTCGACGCGACGGCGTAAGTAAATACATTGCATAATCGGAAGTGCAATAATCGGAAATGCAAAAAACAGGGAGCCTTGGCATCATACGACGCGACGACCAAGGTAAATTACATAGCCTGTGCGATATAAGATGCGTCGGCAGAATCAACAGATATACACCTAGATCTGTATCCAACGATAGTTACGAGGCGAGCGAGTGAACACTGAAGTGTCCTAGAGGGCTCAATCAAGAACTAGGGTGAGATACTATTTTGAAGAACGCATATACTGCGTATTCGAACATATATATCCGACGATAGTTACGAGGCGAGCGCGTGAACACCGAAGCGTCCTAGAGGGCTCAACCAAGAACTAAAGCAAGATACTACTTCAGAAAGTATATGCTATATACAAACAATCAAATACTTGAGAGAGATGGTTTAATGAAGCGAACTTACTTCAATTTGAGGAAGAAACGACTCTGATTGCTTCAAACTTTTCGAACGAGGCTCAACTTCGAAAAAGGATCAACTTTGAACTTCGAACGAAAAAGGACTTGGACTTTGACTTTGAACCAAACCAGGTTCAAGTCAAGTCAACTGGGTTCAGACTTAGGTCAAGTAGGTTCATACCTAGGTCAGGTGGGTTAGGACCAGGTCAGGCAGGCTCAGACCAGGTCAAGCAGGCTCAGGCTAAGTCAGGCAGGCTCAGACCAGGTCAGGTGGGCTCAGGTGGGCTAGGCTAGGTAGGGGAGGTTTGAAAAAGGAGGAGAGAGAGAGGGGTTGGCGATTTTCTAAAGGAGGGGGGGTCCTCTATTTATAGGTTCTGAAACTTGGGCCCCAAGTTTCAGAATCCCCTCTTTACCCTTGGGCTTTTCTGAGAATCCCTTCCATGGAAGGTGCTGGAAGGAGCTGGAAGGTCCTGGAAGATGCTGGAAGGTGCTAGAATATTCTAGAATATTCTAGAACATTTTATGAGAAATATTTCAGTGGGTCCCACCAATATTTTCGTGGGTCCCGCAAGAATTTCGGGTTTTCGGCGATTTTTTTCCGAAAAATTCTAAGTACGCCATTCCCTTCGTATTGACGTAACTAAGAAAGTTGGCTCGCAGGAATCCTTTGATTTCGTTCAGGTAGGAAGTTATGGCTTCCAGAGTGTTTGAGTATATATTCGCGATTCGACGAATATCCTAAGTATAACTGGCTCGCAGGAATTGATTCGTTTCGCATTCTGAGAAAAAATGCTATTTTTACGGGTAAATGCCTCATGAATTTTATTCAGATATTTTTCTGAAAAATTGCGGGTCTTACAGCTACGCTGATTATCGCTAGCAACCTATATAAGAAAAGAACAGTCAGTATTGATAAACAAAATATATTGAAATAAATTATACACTATATGTGATTCTATCATGTGCTCATATGTGTTCTAAGGCATTAAAAAAACTTTATATGTGATTCTATCATGCTCATATGTGCTCTAAGGCAGGCAAAAAACTCTATATGTGATTCTATCATGAATGATATGTGTTCTAAGGCAGTAAAAAAACTCTATATGTGATTATATCATGCTCATATGTGTTCTAAGGCAGTTAGAAAAACTCTATATGTGATTCTACCATGCTCATATGTGCTCTAAGGCAGGCAAAAAGTTATATATGTGATTCGATCATGCTAATATGTGTTCTAAGGCCGTCAAAAAATTGAATATGTGATTATAGCATGCTCATATGTGTTCTAAGGCAGTCAGAAAAACTCTATATGTGATTCTATCATGCTCATATGTGCTCTAAGGCAGACAAAAAAAAAACTTTATATGTGATTCTATCATGAATGATATGTGTTCTAAGGCAGTAAAAAAATTATATATGTGATTCTAGCATGCTCATATGTGTTTTAAGGCAGTCAAAAAACTGAATGTGTGATTATAGCATGCTCATATGTGTTCTAAGGCAGTTAAAAAACTGAATGCGTGATTATAGTATGCTCATATGTGTTCTAAGGTAGTCAAAAAAACTTTATATGTGATTCTATCATGCTCATATGTGCTCTAAGGAAGACAAAAAATTTTATGTGTGATTATAGCATGCTCATATGTGCTCTAAGGTAGGCAAAAAACTCTATATGTGATTCTACTATGCTCATATGTGCTCTAAGGCAGGCAAAAAGTTATATATGTGATTCGATAATGCACATATGTGTTCTAAGGCAGTCAAAAAAATGAATATGTGATTATAGCATGCTCATATGTGTTCTAAGGCAATAAAAAAAACTCTATATGTGATTCTACCATGCTCATATGTGCTCTAAGGCAGTTAAAAAGCTGTATATGTGATTCAAGCATGCTCATATGTGTTCTACGACAGTCAAAAAACTGAATATGTGATTATAGCATGCTCATATGTGCTCTAAGGCAGGAAAAAAACTTTATATGTGATTATAGCATACTCATATGTGCTCTAAGACAGACAAAAAACTCTACATGTGATTCTATAATGCTCATATGTGCTCTAAGGCAGGCAAAAAGTTATATATGTGATTCGATCATGCTCATATGTGTTCTAAGGCAGTCAAAAAACTAAATATATGATTATAGCATACTCATATGTGTTCTAAGGCAGTCAGAAAAACTCTATATGTGATTCAACCATGCTCATATGTGCTCTAAGGCAGTTAAAAAGCTGTATATGTGATTCTAGCATGCTCATATGTGTTCTACGACAGTAAAAAAACTGAATATGTGATTATAGCATGCTCATATGTGTTCTAAGGCAGTCAAAAAAACTGAATATGTTGAGGCAATCAAAGTTACATGAAATCTAACGACATGCAATATATTGCATGAAACTTTCATACTTGAGAGGGACCTGCAATTGAAGTTCCCTTGTTCAGCAAAAAATTGTTGAACTCAGCTCGAAGAACGTCGACGACGGTTTCATGGAAGTAGTCACGCATTGTGTCCTTAACGATGTGGCATACATCTTCACCGAAAAGAATAGGATGCTGCTTGGAGCTTATGTCGACAAAAGAAGTCTGTGAGCCGTAACTAGAAAAAGTAATAACAAGTGAAGTATTTATATTACTCTCAAACCCGAACACACGACCCTTTTTCGGGTTCACCTGCTGCAGTCACCCATGCTGCAGGATCAAATGATGGATGCTGAGTAGCGTCATCGCCATATCACTCTACCATCTGTTGCTCATATGCCTCCTACAAAATAATGTTTAAAGTATGCATTAATAATTAATGATAACATTATGATAACGTGCATATTGCAATGATTATTAATAGAATAAATACATACCGTTATCATTCTTGCCTTCTCTGATACGAAGTCTCATGTGGTCTTTCATTTATGTGTTTCAACAAACACATCCTTATATGGTACAATGCCTCCTTTTTCTACTTCCTGCGAAGTTAAATGATAAAAGATTTAATTAACAAGTTTGCAACAATACTTATAAAATTAATATTATATATTGATGAGTTACCATTTTCTTCAGGTGGCTCCTAAATATCTTAGATCCACCTGTGTGTAGATGGGCTTCGGGCATTTTCGTTCGATTTTGTGCAGCATTTGCAGAGCAATTTCAAAATGCATCCCCCGCCCACTTATTGCACATTCCATCCCAATAATCTCTCCTAATAGTAATAGGGCCATGGCCCTTCCACTGTAGTGGATCATCTATTCTGCCAGATGCTTTTTTTGCTGCAGTCTTCATATTGTGCAGCATGTCTGCAAATCGATTGACAGTCACCTTCTGCCACACCTTCCTTGCATCATTTTCCTCCACCGTAATTGCGAAGCGATTCGAAGCCTACAAACATTTTCAGAAAGTTAGTAGACATGACTAAAAAAAATTTAAATAGGAAAAACATTAACAATGAGAAACAACTATATACCGTGAATGAGGACCACAATCTATCCATCACCTCTTTTGGATACTCTTTCTATTGAGCAACTAGTCCTGGTAGATGTTGAAAAAGTGAATTCCTAATCTCGCGTACTACTTCTTGTGGCTCAAACCTCGTGCTGCACATGAATTGGTACACAATAAATATCAATATAAAATATTTATAAGATATGCAATAATTGAAAACGAAATACTTACGGTCGATTATCGATATACACTATTCGAATGAATCTTCTTATGCCAGACTGAGAAGACTCTGCTTCTTGTGTTAGCTTCTGACTTGTGTGATCAACTGGTGTTGGTGGGTCGTGCACAAGCGAAACATCATATGTAAATAAATACGTTAGAAATTCTCAGGATGTGTATTTCAACTAATCAAGCATCCAATTAGTTAAATGATATACCTATCACAGGAGCCCGTGAAGATGAAGGTTGGGCCTGGCTACTACTGGATGAACGACCACTGTAACCTCCATGAACCATATTCTAACAAATAACATATGTCATACAATACATTCAAATAATTCGCATAAAGTATTACAATACATTCAAATCATTCACATCAAGTATTGCAATATATTCAAATGATTCACAACAAGTATTACAATACATTCAAATAATTCAAATCATTCACATAACGTACAATACAACACATTCATTCACATCAAGTATTATAATGCATTCAAGTCATTCATATCAAGTATTACAATAATTCAAGTCATTCATATCAAGTATTACAATACACTCAAGTCATTCACATCAAGTATTGCAATGCATTCAAATCATTCACATCAGGTACTGCAATGCATTCAAATCATTCACATCAGGTATTGCAATGCATTCAAATCATTCACATTAAGTATTGCAATGCATTCAAATAATTCAAATCATTCACATCAAGTATTGCAATACAACACATTCATTCACATCAAGTATTACAATACATTCAAGTCATTCACATCAAGTATTACGATGCATTCAAGTCATTCACATCAAGTATTACAATGCATTAAAGTCATTCACATCAAGTATTGCAATGCATTCAAATCATTCACATCAAGTATTGCAATGCATTCAAATCATTTGCATCAAGTATTACAATATATTCAAATAATTCAAATCATTCAAATCATTCACATCAAGTATTACAATACATTCAAATAATTCAAATCATTCACATTAAGTATTGCAATGCATTCAAATCATTCGTATCAAGTATTGCAATATATTCAAATCATTCACATCAAGTATTACAATGCATTCAAATAGAGGTTTGTATTACAAGATTTTGCTCACTAGCTTGAGAACTCTTCCTCGTCACTTGTTTGACTTTCATATTCTTCTTCTTCTTCTTCTTCATTGTTTGCCCATCCACTTGGTATATCATTTGGATCACATTCTTCTATGAATGTTTCATCGGCCAATGGAGATATGACATGCATATCATGCACAACATCATGACCATAAGCGAAGTCATATATATCATCTGATTGATAATAATCACTGTCTTCAGCTAACTTGTCTTCCTGTAACTGCTCATACTTAGGGTATAGTTTGGACTTTACCTTGCAAACTGCCCACCATTTATTTCTATCTGACTTTTTTATACTCGGATATGAAGTATAATAAACATGTTGAGCTTGCGAGGCTAATATGAATGGTTCATATGTTCCAAACCTTGATTTATGATTCACCTCCACAATGCCTGAAGCTTTGTCGAGTCTTGTTGCAGTTGGATCAAACCAATGACACTTGAATAAAGTTACCCAATTATTTATGCCTAAGTAAGTTAACTCCATTATTTTCTCTATAACACCATAGTAATCATGTTCATTTTTACCGTAGCTGCTACCCTTGACACACACGCCACTATTCATCGTTGATTTGTTTATACCGTAATCTTTTGTATGGAATCAATAACCATTTACGATGTACCCGTTGTAGCATTGCACAACTTTGGTCGAACCATTTTCTAAATCACATATTCCTTGATCTTTAACATCACCATGGCAGACCTACGCACAGACATAAACAATGATTGTGATCGCGACCAATTAAGTAACTTAGTGTTGTTTACAAGTACAAAATTTATGTTAGCGTCTTTACCAACTGTTTCAACCACTCCACAAACTTAGTTTCACGTTCTTTTTGTACTTCTATATCAGTGAGATGTGAAACTTCTCTTTTTAACTCCAGATCAAATCGTCTACAAACCACAAATACTTATATTACCGAACCATGTATGCACGTATAGAATATAAAATGATTTATAATTGTGTTGCATCTACATATACTTACTCGATGTATGGGTTGATCACTGAGCAATTAAAAAGAATATAGATGTGTGCTGCGTCTTTCTCTCGATCTGTCAAGATCCTTGATCGATAACTACCAAATGCATGCCCAAGTGGTTGAAATATCGACATCTTGTCAGCTACAATTACTTGTTCTCCATCATTGTTACGAGGCGAGCATGTGTAACGTGTTGGAATGTGAGGTTCAAAGTACATAGATGAGAAATTTGAAAGCTCTTCTAAAGTGCACGCCTCACAAATAGAGCCTTCTACTCTTGCTTTATTACAAACCATTTTTTTGAGGTCAAACATGCATCTGGCAAAAATATATATTTCAAATTTGAAATATTTGTCATTAAAGAGACAAATATAAAAAAACATATACCTTTCACATGGGTACATCCATCGATATTGCACAAGGCCACCAACCCTTAGTTCATATGACAAATGTATGATCAAATGTTCCATAACATTAAAAAATGTTGGCGGAAATATCTTTTTTAGCAGACAAACAATGGTGATGACAGAGTCCTCGAGATTCTTTACATCAGATACTACGACTTTCGATGCGCACAATTTTCTAAAAAATCCACTCAACTCAGACAATACTCCCCATATAGGTTTGTCTAACATATCATGGAATGCTAGGGGTATCAATCGTTGCATAAAGATATGACAATCATGGCTCTTCAACCCATATAACTGTCCATCGCCAATCTTCACAGCCCGAGCAATGTTAGAGACATATCCATATGGAAATCTCAATTGTCTCAACTATTGACATATGTGTTTTATTTGATCAGGTCCAAGCACGTACTTTGCCTTTGGTTTCAGTACTTTGCCATTATACTCTTTGAGTTCCAATTGTGGTCTTTTACATATTACTTTTAAATCCATATGGGCCTTCAGATTATCTTTCGTTTTCCCTTTAACATTCATTACTGTATTAAACACATTATCAAACACATTTTTCTCCACATGCATCACATCCAAAGTATGTCGTATCAATAGGGTCGGCCAATACGGTAGTTCCCCAAAAATAGATTTTTTCGTCCAATTGTGATCCTTCCCAAATCCACGGAAGGGTGTAGGACTGCGGGCATCTATTAATACATCTAGAAAGTATCGTAATCTTCTTAGAATCTCTATGCCAGACAATCTTGTGGATGGACCTTTCATTTCAGTTGTGCCTGCTTTAAACACATTTATTTATCGTCGGAACAGATGGTCACTGGGTAGAAATCGACAATGGCACTCAAACTAGCAAGGCTTCCTTCCATGTGTCAATCTAAAAGCTTTGGAATCCTGCATGCAGTACGAACATGCCAACCTCCCATGTGTGCTTCAACCAGATAGCATACCATATGCAGGGAAGTCACTGATTGTCGATAGAACAACGACCTTCATATTGGAATTTTGTTTTTTGTGGGCATCATACGTGGTAACACCGTCATCCTACAGTACTTTTAGTTCATCAATCAATGACCTTAAATATACATCAAAATTTTGGTCAGGTGAGGTCGGACCAGGGATCAACAGAGACAAGAAAATATTTGGACGTTTCATACACAAGCTTGGTGGAAGGTTGTATGGAGTTAAAAATACTGACCAATATGAGTATGGAGTTGATCTACCCCCAAATGGATTAAATCCATCTGTACATAGACCGATTCTAACATTTTGCACTTCCATTACGAAGTTTTGATGAGTACGATCAAAGTGCTTCCAAGCTTCAGCGTCAACAGGATGTGTGATCTTGTTTTCATCGTGTCGAACTTTATTTGCATGCCATCTCATGTGTTTAGCTATCCTTGAAGACATATACAATCGTTGCAATCTAGGAGTGATAGGAAAGTAGCAGAGCGAATTGTATGAAACTACTTTTGATCTCGTGTTACCATTGCCTCTTGTCTTTGGCTTGAACCGAGGATGCCACTTGACAGACATAATATGTTGTTTTCCTGCTTCTTGAAATACAACATGCAGTGATTTGGACAAGCATAAATCTTTTTGTACCCCATACCTAGAGCGTTGACCATAACTTTCGCACGATAGAAATTTTGTGGCAATTTCTCATCTTTGGGCAACATACTCTTCACAATCATGCACAAATGGTCAAAACATGATTGACACAAATTATACTTGGACTTCAAATTTATTAGTTGAAGAACTGCAGACAAGATAGTGCGACTCTCGCAACCGTTCTAAAGTGTCTCATCAGCATCTCTAAGTAAATCATAAAATCTACTAGCTGCATCGTTTGGTGATTCTTCATCTACGACAGCTCTTACATCACTAGGACTCATAGCAAAACCCAGTTCTGTTCCTGCGACATCAAATATCAAATCCATATATGGATTATCGTGCACCACATTCACCCATGCATCAAAATTGTTTCTAAATTCTTCTTCATGAAACGTCCAATTCTGATAATCACTCACAAAACCCTTCCTGTATAGGTGATGTCTAACGCCATGAAGTTCTACAAATCAATTATTCTTACAAATCTTGCAGGGACACCTAATTCGACCTGTGGGATCCACTGTACTGACACTTGCCATTGCAAATTCAATAAAACTTTTAAAACCATTCATATATTCATGCGATAACTCATTGTCCACTATCCTACGGTACATCCATTCACGGTTTGCAGTCATTTTCTTATGATGTTACGAATAATAACCTAACCAATTAAAAGAGAACCATCAAAATGCTATGATGAAGAAAATATCAAATTTATCATGCAATATATGATGTCATACAATAACAAGAATTATGATGCATGCATTAATAACTTAATATTTTCATGTGCAAACTATTAATGACATGATACAATCATTTGAAGCATGCTTTCATTATACAATTTCACATGGAAGCCATAATCAAATTGAAAGTAACTACATGCAAGTATTGATACAATTACATCAAACATTGCAATACATCGTAATCATTCATATCAAACAAATGACAAACATGTACCTACAACAAACACACTTCAATATTCCACTGACTACTACCATGCCTAACATGAAATCCATACTAAAAAAATAAGAACACTTCCATATTCATACATTAAAATCATGCTCAGCATGATCTCCGAACTCCAACAAAGCAACCCTAGATATCAAAAACTAAGTGAGCGTATGAACAGTAAAGTGTTACATCTAATAAATTAAATAACATGTGATACATTTGCATCACTTACTCACCACAGGTATTTACCCGATTTGCATTGTTTTTGTCACTTACTTACCACGGTTGGCTGAGTACAAGCGAGTTCCGTTGAGAAATCTGCAAAAAACACTATTTTAAAATGAAGTCACCACAAAAAAACTGAGGCAAATGAAAACATCTTGCATAGGCCTTGAGAATCCCAGTACAAAATGACCTACCGAAACCGCAGGGGGGCGACCCCCTACAGGAACACAGGGGGTTGACCCCCTATCAGAAACCGCAGGGAGTCGACCCACTGCCGGAACGTAGGGGGTTGACCCCTTGCGTTTCGACAGAAGAGTCGACCCCCTGCTATTCCGGCAGGAAGTCGACCCCCTTCCGGAACATAAAGGGTTAACCCCCTGCCTTTCCGGCAGGGGGTCGACCCCCTGCCAGAACAACAGGGGGTCAACCCCCTGCCGGAAAACGTGGGGGGGGGGACCATCTTAAGGTATTTTAGATTAATACCTGTCTCTGGGCGGTAACGAACGACGGACAACGAACGGCGAGAGCAAGAGCATCGAAAGAAGAAAAGGAAAAGAGGGTTGGGATTAGGTTTATGCGACAATTAGCGATGACTTAGCGACAAATTAGTTCCGTCGCTAAGCCATCGTAAATCAAATTTACGAACATAGCGACGGAATATATTTCGTCGTCAATTCCGTCGCTAATTAACGACGAAAAATCTTTCATCGCAAACGACATCACTAAATGTTGCGTCCGTTACAAAAAAATATTTTGTCGCAAAATCCGTCGCTAATTAGCGACGGATTGTGCGACGGGATATCTTCCGTCTCTATTTTCGTAAATGTCATTGATTATAGCGACGAATGTGTTTCACTCGTCAATCCGTCGCTAACTAGCGACAGAATAATTCCATCGCTAACAACCTATTTTCTTGTAATGACTAAACTTAATATGTAGATCGATGCTAAAGAAACTGAAAAAATTAAAAATATTATATATATTTTTTTCACTAAAGGGTTGCTTACCCACAAGGGTGGCAAACATTACACCCTCTCTCTAAAGTCTCCATTTGATTATGTTCTTTAGCAATACTTGTTCATCATCAATTTCCAACAAGGGATCCTTACAGCACCCACATTTGACCGGGTCCACAACCTCTCACCCACTGAATCTGACACCATAGATGAGTTCATCGTGGTTTGTTTGCTAGGGATCACACCTGAATTATGCGTGTTGGAAGTAAAATCCTGATTTTTGAATGGTACACTTTTTGGTATATTGTGTTAAAGCCGTTGAAATTCCTTCTATCACATATCTAGTTTTTATTAAGTCAGCCATGTGGATCACATGTCAATGGGTCAGGTTTGGTTCGGACACAGGTAGAACTTGACTTTAACCATATTTTCGGGTATGGTATCAGGTCTAGACCTGGATCTAATTATAATCGGCTCCACTATAAGAAAAACTATACCCAAACCCGATAAAAATTACATGAACCAAACTTGGACCATACCCAATAAAACCATATTTTTTTTATCATTTTTACATTGAAAATTTGCGGGTCTCGGTCTAGTATAAGATTTCACAAACTATACTCAGGTCCATGTATTAATAGGGTCTTATTATTTATCACCATACCCGAACCCTATAGGGTTTGGTTTGAGTCTAGCAGGGGTAAACCAGGCCGGTTGACACCCCTAATCTATATGGCTTTTTTGACTGTATGATCATTTGATTTAAAGGTCTTATAAGGTGGATGCAAAAAGGTGTCCTTCAATGGGTGCACACGTTTTAGTTAAATTTTTATGTACACATACATACATACATACATACATACATACATACATACATACATACATACATACATACATACATACATATTGCAAGTTACAGGATCTTGTGTTGTCAGGCACACAAACTCTTGGGAGCAACTGTTCTGGAATCCTGAACGCCTTTGACAAGGATTTCTATTGGCTACAATCGAGTTGGAATATCATGATGCAAGTTGTTTTGACTTAATCTTCCTTCCAAGATGTATTCAGCATGTCGACCCTTATATCATGTTTTTTTTTTATGAAAAAAACACATTTTGAGTTAGAAAAAAAATGATGCATTCATAACCATTGACGAAAAACCTGTATACAGGTTGAATTCAGCGATCCAAAAACCCATTCTTACTAAATAAAACATGGAGATCACATCCAATGTTATCAGTATTGGTGTGTATCGGCTGATACACAGTCGTATCGGCAGAAATTCGATATGTTGCAGGCTTGAATAAGCTATTTTTAATAATTGTAAAAAAATACCAATTTTTAATATTATTTTAAATTTATTTTAATTGTTTTAACACATGTCAGGTTATGATTGACACATTATAATTTTTTATTTTTATTTTTGAGCCGATACAGAACGATTCAATTGACAATCGGTATATAGCTGAATCGGTGGCCCAACGATTCAGGGCTGATACCGATACTGACTACATTGATCACATCTATGACGTTAGTTGTGACAAAAAAGAAAAAGCAGCCTTTTGCTAATTTGTTTGTATTTACAATCGATTGTAGCAAACATCCTTTTGATAATTCATATACTTCAAAATACTCTGTAGGAGAAACTGTACTGGTCTCCAGGCAAGAAGATAATTAGTAGCTTGCGTTGAAGTGATCACCAAGGTCTGATATGTAGCTAGTTCGATCCAACAATTTCTGATAAATAGTATACGTCTTTGCCTATTTTTATTTATTTTGATGTTTTATTTTGCATCCAAATGGCATTTTTAGCATTATTAGGCTTTTATCCAGAGTTACCGAAACCTTCTTAGGTAGGTAGAAATCACACATCTCATAAAACTCATTTTGAAAATACGTATGATACTCCTCATGACTAGGGATGGCAGTGGGGCGCGGTGGGGGACAAAGTCTCCACCCCTGCCCGCCTCAAGATTTTATCCTCCACCCCCGCCTCCATCCCCGGTGGGGAATGGATTTTAACCTCCATCCCTGCCTTCATCCCCGTTTCATGTCCTCCATCCTCGGTTCAAACGGGGATGAGGTGAGGCAGGACGGGGATATTGTGGGGAAAAGTGTCGGGGCGGGGAAAAGTGCACGTCCATCCCCGCCTCCACCCCTGGACGGGGATGGATTTTAACCTTCGTCCCCGCCTCCATCCCCGTTTCATACCCTTCATCCCCGATCCAAACGGGACGAGGCGGGGCGGGCCCCCGCTTTCTCCCGGTCCACTGCCATCCCTACTCATGAGTTATGCTTCTCACATGTTTTCCTACATGTTTTTCTCATGCGTCTTTTTATGTTTTTCATGTATTTTTTCTCACGCTTTCACTCACCTTTTATGTGCATTCTCTAAATTGGTAACCATCATTGTTAGTTTTTAACAAAAAAATAGTTTTTATACTAAAACATCATAAAATACTAGTCATTTTTTTTTGCTTCTTGTTTGATTCTTATTTACTTTCCATATTGCTTTCTTTTTTTTAATTCATATTTCACTTTCAAAATGATACCTCACTTCTCGTTTCATTTTAAAATGCGTCTTTTCTCGCTTCCATTTCTTGTATCGATTCCTCCTTTCTCTTCCCTGGCAACCTTGCTTCTGTCTAGTTGTGCACTTGCTTTTTGTTTTTTTTTTTATTATAATAAAACATCCATCTAGTCAACTACCCGCCTTCACTCTGGGAGACTTTGCTCTATCCATGTGGGAATGGGGAACCACCCTCGGGATCAAAGACCTTAATTGTAAACCTGTGGTTAGGGCTGATAAACTAACCGAGCAGCTCGTGACTGCTTGGTTCGGCTCATCACAAACTAGTTCGTGATTGGTTCGCATAGTTGGCAAGCCGAGCCACGAGCAACTCGTTTAGCTTAAACAAGTCGAGCCCAAACACAAGGTGTTTGGCTCAGTTCGACTCGATAGTGCTCATAAAAATTATATATATATATATATATATTATAGATAATATATATTTTGTGTAATATATAAAAGAAAGAATGCATAAAATATATCTATATATAAAAAAGAAGGATAATGAAAAATATATATAAAATATGGACTATTAAGTGTAATTTATAAAAAGTTATATATATTTTCTAAGTAAAATATATATATATATATATATATATATATATATATATATATATATATATATATATATATATATATATATACACTATGTATAAATAACATGGAATGTTTTTACATGAGCCATGACGAGCCAAGCTCAAGCTCGAGCTCAGATTGGCTAAACATGAACACAAACCAAGCCACGAGAGTCCAATCCACTAGTAAACGAGCCGAGCCTAAATATGCCATGTTTGGTTTTGGTTTACCTGCCCCGAGGGAATCACCCTGCTTTGGGTATTATATAGGAAAGTAGCGCCCGTGGGAGTCGAACCCTGACTGACTGTCTCACAACCGAAGCCCGCTTCAACTATGCTAACCCCTTTGGGGCTGGGAGAATTTGCTCTGTGCAACCAGGAGCCTCCATGCAATCTAATGCATATATCTATCCCGTAATCTTTCCTTTTTAATTCTGTTCAAGTCAATTCATTATGGTTGCCATCTATGAGCATTGACCATATCTCTACTACTAAGTTTTTTTTTAACAGTCGATTATTCGTTCTCTTCGAATTCGACCATTTGTGAATTTAACATTTTTGGTAAAATTAGATCCAGTATATCAGTCATAGGTTTGTATGGTTAAAAGCAGGGGTTGGCAACCAGTCAAGCTGCCCAAAGGCCGGCCTGCTCAGTGCACCATTATCCGGATTTTTTTTACCCCAGGCCGTCCGAAACCGAGCATAGATCCAGTCCATTTCATATCAGGCCAACACGAGCTGGGTTGCAGGCTGAAACAATCAGACTTTGCCTAGTTATATATATATATATATATATATATATATATATATATATATATATATATATATATATATATATATATATATATATATATAAAGAGAGAGAGACAGAGAGAGAGAGAGAGCCGAAAGAGGATCAACATTATCACTCATGAAGATCAACAAAATGTTGAACCCATGAACCGAACAAAATAGAAAAACAAAACTAAAATATAGAAAAACAAAAGCAAAAGAAAAGAAAAAGAAACTGTAGCCAGCTAACAACAAACAACAAAGCCAAGCTCAACCAGGATCCTCTGGATAAGAAGGAACCACCGATGAGTAAACGTTGTTCAGACGAAAGGAGAGGTCTCTAAGATGCATACGTAGAATTGCGTATACATCAACCAAGATTTTATGAACAAGATTATTAAGGATGACCGGAATTTGATGGAAAGTAGCATCATTGTGTGCCATCCAAACAAACCACCAAGTAGTAAGCAATCATGAGAGATAGAAAGAGAGAGAGAGTAATGGGTAGGTACAAAATTATGCGTGCTAAATAAGTTTTTTAGGTTTTTTTTGTTATATATATATATGCTAAGTTGCTCTAGGAGCACCTACTCACACCTAATACAAAACCATGTGTGAAAGTTCTATCTTCTCATGGTTCCTTCAACATAGTTTATTTAATAGGAATCATGCTTTGAATCATGTTTTTTGGACACAAAAATAAGTTTTTTTTAAGTCCTGAAATTTTGGTACATTGTAAGTCATTGATGTTTTAATATCTTGAAAACTATTCAAAACTTGTTTTCTATTAAAAAAAGGATCTGATATACAAAAAAGACTTGAAACTTTTGAAAAATAAAAGCCTTTTTAGGTGGGATCTATGACTTTTATAAATATTCATGGCTTAAAAATCCTATTTTTTTATCCAAATAACATGATCCAAGTGTCATTTCCTATCAAATCAACTATGTAAGTCATATTTTCAAAAAACAATATGAAAACATCATTCATTGTGGTAAGCTAGTGGTAGCTCGTTTTCCTATATATATATATATATATATATATATATATATATATATATATATATAAAACCAGCGAGGGCTCTGCTTGTTTGGTTGGAGCTGTTAATGCGTCACCTTGGGTTGGGATGTTGCAAGTTCAAAACAGAATGGTACATTGTATAAGTGGTGGGGGTTTGCCTATATAGGTCATACATTTGTCCTAAATGAAACTTGTTAAATGTGTTCTTTGGTTTTTTTTTGTTTTTTGTTTTACCGTACAAATGTTATATATTTACTTGATTTTATAGGGATCTGCTTTTGAAGTGTTCCATTCCCACACAGGTGAGTTTTTATAAGATTAGAAAAAACAACAGTCCAAAATATTTGTAAATTTTTGAGGCTCAAAATATCATTTTTTTTTCATTGAAAATACATGATCTAGGTGTGTATTCCTAGTAAATCAACCATGCCCAACACAAATATGGGTTCAGAACTGCAGAATAAATAACGAAAAAACCCAAAAAATCATTTAATATGTTTCATTTAGCATGAATGTATTACCCATATAAATATAGTCACAGGCTTTGACTGGCTCAATTAAGCCCATGAGCCGACCCAAACTGGACCTAAGCCCGACTAAGCCGTTGACCAGGGCAGCAGCCCCTTGCCGTTCCTCTACTTAAAAGTGAGAAAAGTGCGAAGCATTTTTAAGTGTGAGTTCAATCTCATTTCTTATTTCTGAATCAATGGTACTCTTCACTGTCGTCAGTCAGCCATTTGGGAAATGCAGAACTGTTGAAGATGCGTCCGGCAAAGTACCTTTATTTTTTCTTACTTTTGTTGATTCCACATCCTCAAAATGTTGATAGGTTGGTCTGTGAATTCATTTTTGCTTTTCAATGAGCGTTCTTGACTGCTTTATCCTCTAATCCAATTCCTTTGTCCTTGTCTTTTACTTCTTTCCGTTATCATTAGTAGGATTGCTGGAGTTTGGATCAATGTTGTCAGTATCGGTATCCGGCCCCGAAATAGTTTGGCCAACGATTCAAGTGTATGATCCTGAATTGTTTTGAATCGGCCAAAAATTAATAAAAAAAGATTGTGTATATCAGAACATTACACGTGTAAAAACCATTAAAATAATATTAAAAATAATTTTAAGTATTTTATTTATTAAAAAATAGTGATTCAGGGGTGAATCATATTAATTTTCTGTCAATACCACACATATCAGTTGATACAGTTCTATAAGCACGGATACTGACAATATTGGTTTGGATAGACTCCAATCAGTCTATTTGATAAAAGATGATGGATAGTGATTCCAAATTATTTCAGCAACTGTCAACATTGGAGAATCCAATCCAATTGGACTATCTTTTGAAATTTAAAGGCTAACGGTCCTGCACATTGTTGGATCTTGGTACGGATCCAGTGTGAACAATAGGTCTTACATAAAACCCACATGTTAGATTCGGATTTGGATAGAGGTAATGGATCTGAAACATGAATCTAAGTAATTAGATCCAATGATCCAAAGTAGTGGGTCAGGAATCGAATGACCAACTTGAGTAGTGGATCATTGAGATATGAATCACTAGGATAGTGGTGAGCCCACTTCATATTAAATTTTCAGCATGTTTGAGAATCTAATGAGTTGGTTATAACTGAATAACAACTACCTAGGAGAGGATAAATATCTCAGCTCTTGTCTTTGCATAACATATACGAGAACTCAATAATCACATTGAAGAATCTTTCTTGAATCTAGCCATTAATCTCAACCTTTCCCTTCTCCTTTATCTCGCCTTCACTGCACACACCGCGATTCTAATTCCTTCAGTGGTATTAAAGTCAAGTTTTTTTTTTGTGCACGGTGGTGTTAGAAGGTATCTTCTTTTCTGCATGTGTCTAACGATGAAGCCCTTTGTCGAAAAACAATAGCTGTAGTGGTCACCAAAAACCACTCATGGTGTTTTCTCCCACTAACCCGAGACGAATCAGTGCCCATAGGGGACCACTAATTTTAGCATAAATGTCATCATGAAAGCGAACCCCCCTGAGTTGGATGTAGAACAACCCGATGCAATCAATGAACACCACGGTAAACCAGCAGACCAGAACGATGGAGCAGAGGGCGATGAGGGTCTAGGCCCAAGCAATCCTGTACACTCACGCCCATCGTCTTCACCGTCGAAATCCATCCCATAACCGAGAAGATGTCCTTTTGAAATAGGTTCTGGATGTAGAATGCCATGTCCAGTAGGAACTAGGTGGTCATCATCCCCAAGAGCCATTTGGTTGTCTTGGTGCCCTTGCGAGGAGGGATACCTTTATTTTTGACAAGGTTAAGGAGGCCCTTGGGGACTTCTTGAGGTTCCATGACCATCACCCCTTTGCTACGAGTCTTGAGGGAGTTCTTGGAACTGTGCTGAATGCTTGGTTCAGTGGGACTCTGTGTCGAACTAGGGTGTACAACCTATGTCGTTTGGGGGAAGAGAAATCTCCCAAGCACGATAAGAAACCTGGGGAACGTTCGGTTTGTACACAACCGAATGGCCTGGTTTGGTCTCCTTTTTTATCAAGTCTGAGAGAGGGTCTCGAAAAGAGCATCGCATGCATGGGTTGTTGGACCACCAGATGTCACACTCTAGACCATAGCCTTTGGATCCATGCCTGGGCATTTCTGCCCTCCTAGATGAATTGGAGTATCGACTTTTGGAAGCCTCATTGTGTCAGCGACCACCGTGTTTGAATCTCTCTTCTCCGACAGAAGCTTCATCATTGCTAGATAGTCGGACGGTGAATGCTTCAGGGTTACCTTAAGGGTAGGACGCCTTCTGTTTGTTGGGGCCTTGACTCTGGGGCACTCCCAGCTTCAATCATGCATCAAGGCACTCTTGGTTGTCAGACGAGTGGGCAAACTTCTAGGCTTTCCTGCATGTGTCCTTATGGGTTCGCAGTGATCAGTCAAAATTTTTGGATCACTTGAGAGTTGCCTGGACCCCCCAGTTCACGGTTGGTTGTGAATTGCACTGGGCTTGCTTGTGGCAGCTTTACTGGGGAGCATTTTCCCCCCTCCACCTAAAGTGCCTCAAAAGGGTTTTCCCGGAGTTGGTCTATAGACCTTGGGTTTCTCCAGCGAGTTCATTGGGATACTTTAACTTGGGTCCAATCATGATTCAGGCTTTCCTTCTTTTGATCTGGAGTCTGTTGCTTTGTACCACAATGATCTGCCACATAGAAAGCCTTTTGTCGGCGTCCTCGCCTAGCATAGTCACCCTCTGCAACTACACCATTCCCTGAGTCTCTTTAATACCATTTCGTTTAAAAGTGGTTGCCATGCTAATTGGGGCACCTCTCGCTTGGGCCTCACCTCGCTATAGGGGGCCCTCTCTGCCTCATCCTCATCTGCTCACACCTTCAACACCTCTGCTTATTTGCGCTCGGGTGAGAGGTGCAA
The DNA here is from genome assembly GCF_984573655.1 of Nuphar pumila. NCBI lineage: Eukaryota > Viridiplantae > Streptophyta > Magnoliopsida > Nymphaeales > Nymphaeaceae > Nuphar > Nuphar pumila. The sequence continues at coordinate 46,437,253 of NC_143263.1, read as the reverse complement.
ATGGAAATCCTCTGCTGCGACGACAGGGCACTGAAGCTACCGATGATCAGCGGGGCTTTGGCCGGCTGGCCATCGATAGGTGGTGCTGAAACCCATGACAGCGGCCACAGAGGAAACAAAAAATGAAAACTGAAAAACTAAAAAAAGGGGAACTGTTATGGTTTATTGAAGGGTTGAGAACCCTTCAGTTTCCTTTATTTTATTTGCCTTCTTTTTTGTTTAGTATTTTCTTTTATATAGTTGGTCCATAATAGTTTTGATATTACATTTCAGGGTTTCTGGTTTTTTTATAATAAAGGCTTTGTTTCACAAATTTCAAACAATAGGCCTGTCCTTTGGTTAATACTCAAGATAATGACATATTTTTCGGTTTGTTCAGAACAACCCTAAATCTTTCTAAAATTATACAAAACCACCTAGAGTTTTCTGTTTAACTCAGAAATTTCTGAATATAATGTTCTAGATTGTTGATTTTACCCAGAACTGTTTCTGACCTTTTTTGATTTTGCAGAAAAGTACTTCTGGTTAGCGAAATACCTCCCAAAACTTTATCCAGACATGTTTAAATATAGATTGGATCAACTTGGTACAAGTAGTTTTTTATAAACCTGGTTGGGTCCAGTAAATTTTCTTTAGACCCAGTTATAATCTGCTTTGTATCTCTACCCTGATATGAGAGAGGCTATTTTTTTTATATGCATTTAATTTGAATCCTGAAATATTTATATGTTATTTTTATATGCTTTAATATTCTGTTCATGTTTTAGATCATATTATATTTAGATCCAGTATTCCTTTTTTTCTTTATCCAGTTTTATATGGATCAATTATAATGAGACTAGGATTTATTAAATCTAAAGTTTGGGTCAAGATTATATCTGATCGATATTAGATCATATGTTTGAATCTAGTAAGGTGACACATACCTTGGTTTGATCCAATAAAATATTTTGGATCTGGTTGAATCTGTATAGATCTTGATAGATCAAAATGAGAATAAGATCAAATTGATTAAGTATAGATCCAATTGAATGAGTTTAGATTCAGGCAATGCTATTGAATCTTGTTGAACTTCAATGAATATAAATAGACCTAATTTGATTTTTTTTTACTCAAAGCTCATAGTATGATATGTACCCGGTTATGGTTTGATGCATAGATAGTCTCTTATTGAATGAATCTAATGTTGGATCCAAATAGTATAATTATCGGACATGAGATATTTAGTTTGTGATGGATCTAGATAAGTATAATTACCATATATAGGATACATATTCATATTTGATCCAAGATTTATGGTTGAATTTGGATAAGTGTTATGCCTGGATATGGGATATGGATCCAAAGACAAATATATATACTGTCAGATATATTATATAGATTTAAATTTGATCCAAGATTTATGTTGGATTTGGATAGTATCAGGCCAAATATTTGGACCTAATAATGATATATATTTTGTATGAGTATTTTTTTGACCATGATAAATCAATGTGAATCTATGTGCATTTGAAACATATAGTTATGGATATAGATTTGGATTATTGTTAAATCCTATGTGATCCATGATTTTATTTAAGCTTGTATGGAGATCTATTTTTATATGGATCATATTGGACTTGATAAAAACAACTCAAGACACATTTGGATATGGTCTTATACAAATCTAATGGATTTAAATTTAGATCGTGAGTGAATTCGATAATAGATTTAAACTTATATGTTCACAAGCTTGTGGTTTGATTAAAGCCTTGAAATTGACTTTCATATTTGACATATCCAAATAGTAATGAGATAATTTTTATTGGATATAATTTTTTGTGTATATTCAAATTGGATTTGGATATACTGATCTAAAATGATTAGGTGGTGATCAACATGTGATAGTGCACATGGATGGTGAAAGTATAAACTATAGTGAACGTTTGGAAAATGAGTATATTTGCTATGTTTGGCAAATTATGAATTTATAAATTAATAAATTTATAGTACTCCACTAGAGTGCATGATTATGGTATGGTCATGGAAGAGCTACGATAACCCTATGACTATGTGAGACCCACATTATATTGTATTTACTTTTTTTAGAACTCCAGACTGCATGACTCAGTATGCATTGGATGATGAATACTTGAAACAAACTGTTACACATTAAAGCTTATGATAAAATTTATAACATGATGAAAAATAACCTAGTTTGTGAATAGCCTTATGATAGAGATATATCATGAAAGAAAAATCCAATTAGCGTATGTAAAACCTCATAATGTCATATAGTTATGAGTGTGATACATAATGCACCGGTTATGATACAAGTGGGTGTTCGCCCCATAAAGTGGGAGATCTTAGATCCTGGTACAAATTCAGTGTGGTCAATGAGTATTACATGAAACCCATATGTTAGATCCAGAGTTGGATCCAAGTAATGGATCTGAAACATAGATTTAGGCAATTAGATTCAATGATCTAAAGTAGTGAGCCAAAAATCCAATGACCCACTTGAGTAGTGGGCCATTGAGATATGAACCACCGTGATAGTGGTGGACCCACTTCACATTGGATTCCCAATATGTTTGAGAATCCACTGAGTTGGTTATGGCTGGGTAACGGCTACCCAGAGGAAGATAAATATCCCAACCCTTACCGGACATATATATAGAACTCGATAATCACATTGGGGAATCCCCCCTAAGCATGTTGTTAATCTCAACATTTTCCTTCTCTATCTCACCTTCACTGCACACACCGTGATTCTAATTCCTTTATAAATGAAGAACAGGGATCAACACGGCCAGGATTGACAAACAACTCCCTTATCAAATGTGAATCCCTTTCTCATTACACAACTTTCTCTTGAGATTCAAATCCTCACCCTACAAACATGCTGTTGATGATTCTAATTTCTGAACACGGAAAATAAAAGGAAAGGGTTACAACTTTTTTGTGAGGCCCGTGTTAAAGAGCAGCCCTCTCCTATCAGTTACCATTTAAGAGTCCCTTAAAACCAACCCTTCCCTCTCTCTCTCTCTTCTCGCGAAAGAGGTCTCTTCTCTCGAAGGACTCTCTCCTTGCTCGGGCCCACAGGTCGTCTTCTTCCGGAGTCCCGATCCGACAGTGTTTTTTCTTCAAGCTGGTTGATGGACTTTCAGTCTTGGTTTCATCTATCTCCATCGAGTGCATCGTCTATCCGATTCGCCTGGTCTCCATCAGTTTGGTAAGTGCCCCTCTGTTTGTCGGGTATTGCAGGACGCCGTTTGCATTGAACACCTCCTCTTTCATTCGGAAGGGTGACTTCGCAGGCCTGGAGGGCTCCCCAAACTTGGTCTATCCGTCAATTGCGGGTTCGTCATCTAGGAGTGGTCAACTCTCATCCTTTTTGGGTCTGTCTGTGGACGATGCAGCTCGGCGGCTCAAGCTTGCGCTTTCCCAAGCCCAGCTACTCAGCGTCGACTCTGTTATGCGTGAGTCCTTTGCCGCGATCGCAGATCGTTTACCGACCTTGGTCGCGGATGATGAGCGTATCTCGTCCATCATCTCTCCATCTCCTTCGGTTGAGGGGTTATCTCTTCCTGGGTGGGGTGGTCCCCCAATTAGGAGTCGTCGTCGACCTTCGCTATCTCCTTCCGGCGAGTCTGGGGTCTCTCCTAGGCGGTCTGTGAGGATCCGCACTCCTCGGGTATTTCCAGACTTTCAGTTATGAAGATCTTGTGTTGGAATATTCGGGGACTAAATTGCCCCACCAAACGTCTATTCCTAGCGATTTGGATCCGTCAAGAAAAGCCCGACCTTATTGCAATTTGTGAAACGAAGATGGCAGATATCTCGAGCTCCGTCGTCTCCGAAATCTGGCGTGGTGCAGATTTCGTCTTCAAGCCTGCGACTCATTATGCGGGAGGCATCCTCATCCTCGGGAAACATTCTCTAGCCTTTCAACGGGTGGACGAAGGTACGTTTTCCATATCCATCACTCTTCCCTTACCTCCTCAGAATATTCCAGCAATGGTCACTATGGTGTATGGTCCCCACCGTCAAAGCCGTCGGGAGGAGTTTTGGTTGGACTTAAATCGGGTAATTGCTTCATTCGGGGACCAACATATTATCATGGGAGATTTCAACTGCCTTTTGTCTCCTATCGATTCTAGCATTCCGGTTAATTTCTCGGCTTCTATGAGGGGCTTCCAAAACTTTATTCAGACGAACCGGTTGTACCACGTTCCCCATGTTGGTGAAGCTTTCTCGTGGTCTAACCGACGATCTACCCCGTGCTTCCGTCTGCTAGACAGGGTGCTCGTTTCGTCAGAGCTGCTGAGTTCTATTAATGACATCTCTTGTTGCCTTCTTCCTCCATCTGTCTCAGACCATAGTCAGATTGTTATCAGATGGGGTCAAGGCTTCACCAGCGATAGATCCTTTAGATTTGAGCAATGGTGGCTTAAGGAGGCGGGCTTTGAGTCGTTAGTCATTCAATCTTGGAATAGACCTTGCTTTGCAGTCCGGGCGGCTACAAGATGCATGGTTAAGCTTTTTTTACTATCCCGCGATATCAAATCTTGGCTTATCTCCAATAGAATAAGCAAATTCCAAAATCTGGGGGATTGGGAGCGAGAGTTGGCTTCTATCAATCAGTCTCTCTTGGATACGTCATATATGAATGCATCAGATATTGAATGTCTCAATGCTAGATAGGCCGAGCTGACTCTTCTAGTGCAATCGTGGCGTCTAAAGGATGAGATTCGTTGGAAGCAGCGGTCAAGGGTGACTTGGCTTAAAACAGGTGACGGGAATACAAGGTTCTTTCATTCTTTAGCGTCTCACAGGCATCGAAGACATGTGATTCACACTCTGTATATCAATGGTGTCTCCTTTTCGGGCAATCAGGTAATCAATGCTGTCTCCAACTATTTTTCTAACCTGTATTCCTGCAACCAAGCTGTAGGTGGCAATATGGGTTCAACATATTTTTTGGCCATGGATCGAGCGCTATCCAACTCGATTCAGGGGTTGTTCACCGAAGAAGAAATCGTCTCGGCGATGCGGGAGTCGTCTGGGTGGAAAGCTCCAGGATTTGATGGGTATCCTGTGGATTTCTTTCGCATATTCTGGCAATGCGTTAAGAGTGACATTCTTAGTGTCTTCGCCGAGTTTCATCATAATGGCCGATTGTCGGTTCACTCTCACCTAGCAATTGTGTCGCTCATTCCTAAGGAGGAAGCCACATCAGATATCTCACGATTTAGACCTATATCAGTGTTAGGGAGTTTATATCGCATTATCGCCAAGGTCTTAGCTAACAGGATGCGGTCAATTGCTCCTAGGATTTTTTCGGAGGCACAGTTCGCCTTCATTCCTAACATAAGACTTCAACATTCCTTCATTCTAGCCACAGAAGTGTTGCACTCTCTCAAGATCAACGGGGGGGCCTTTTTCACTCTGAAGCTTGACTTTCATAAAGCCTACGACTCGGTTCATTGGCCGTTCCTCTTCAACACGTTGGCAAACTTGGGCTTCGGTAGGCGTTTCTCTAGTTGGGTGCATGAGCTGGTAACCAATGCCCAATCACAGTTTCAGATCAATGGGGTCAAAGGAAAACAGTTCAAACTTGGTCGTGGTCTTCGACAAGGATGTCCTCTGTCTCTGTTACTCTTTAACGTTGTCTCTGAAGGCCTGGTGGTTTTGGTTAAGAGGGCAGTGGAGGGTGATCTCATTGAATCTCTCGGTATTCAAGAGTGTCGTAGTCAGATCCTGACCTACGCTGATGACATAATTATCTTCGGAAGGGCCTCTATCCAACAAATGTTAAGATTCAAGCTTGTCCTTCTTTTTTTCCAATCGTTGTCAGGTCTATCCTTGAACTATGAGAAGTGTTGTCTATCCATGGTCAACGCCCCTCCATCAATGTTGGACATGGGCCAGCGGATATTCGGATGCTCGGTTTCGGATAACTCTTTTTCTTATCTGGGTCTGTCGCTTCAAATCAGTTGTGTATCAACGGCAGCCTAGAGCACCACTATCCAAAGGGTTCAGAAAAAAATATCGGGCTGGCAAGCGTTCTACCTTTCTATCGCGGGTAGACTAACTCTCATCAAGCACGTTCTTTCTGCTATGCCAGAATTTTTTATGTCTATGTTCCTGATGCCTATGGGGGTTAGTAAGAAGATAGCTCAGGTAGTGACACACTTCCTGTGGTCTGGGCGAGGTTCAAAAAACAAGCGCCATCTAATAGGGTGGGACACTCTTCGACTTCCCCTAAATAGGGGGGGTTTGGGAATCAAGGATCCCCGGCTGAGGAGTATGATTCTTGTCGTGAAGCAGAGCTGGCTGGCACAACAACCTGGGTCTCCGTGTGCAAGCGTGCTTCTAGCTAAATACGGTGGTGTGGAATCATTGGTGGGGGCCACAAGCGTGCGTCAGTGAACTATGTCTAAGCTTCGGCGGTCATGGATCCAAGCATGGTCTGCAGTTCTGTCACATAATGGCAATGTTGACTCGCAATCTCAGTTCTTTGGTCGTAACCTTGCTCTGAACGGATCTTTCCGCTCAAAAGAAGGGTACTTCGCTCTCCTTCCGTCTGGGGTGGACCGGTTCCCGACGAACCTGATCTGGGGCAAGGGTCCCACTCCGAGATCATGTTTCCTGGCTTGGCTAATCTTACACGATCGGGTGCAGACTGACAACTTCCTCAAATCCATCGGATATCATCTTCTGAGTAAATGTGTGTTGTGTGAGGCGGCTGAAGAATCTGCCTTTCACCTTTTTTGGGAGTGCTTTGTCTTTCAAAACATCTTTAAGGTGACTTGGAATAAGCCGGGGGTCAGCGTGCGCCAGGAATCGTTCGCCAACGATTTGTTGTGGGGTCCTCAACAAGTTCGTCATTGCAACAAATGGCGTATTATTTGGCGAACTTGGCTTCTCTCGTCATGGTGGACCGTATGGATGACTCGCAACAACGCTATTTTTCGGCATATTCCGGCAGTGTTCAACAAAATGGTGAACCTTATTTTGGCGGACGTATACGCCATTCTCCGCATCAACATCCCTGATCTGCAACACCATCTGCCTCCAGGGACCATTCATGATCCAGGATGATGCTCGTCGCCTAACTGTATTTGTTTCTTGTTTCTTTCTTCCTTCTCTCCTTGCATCTCTACTTTTCTTTTTTCCTTTTTTGGGGCTCCTTGGCATGTCTTGGCCCGTGTTTGGTTACCCGGTAGGTTCAATGTTGGTTGAACCTGTTTTTGTATCGTAATGTTGATGGTTATAGTTTGGCTCTCTCTCTCTCTCTCTAGTCTATATAACGTTGCCAACCTTTCTTTTCTCCTCGTTTGAGGCATTGCCCTTTTTCAACGCCTATATTCTGTTCGTCGTGGGACCCGTTGCAGTGGGCATTCTCACCATCTCAGTGAAAGAAAAGCGTTCTCAAGAAATATGGATCTCAATCACACTTTTTCCTCAAACCTGATGATACCATCCAATTTCAAGAGTGGATCATGTCAGGGTTATCACCAGGATGCCATTCACCAGAGATGAACAGCTTCCAATCACCGTTGCTGGACAGATCATGTTTAGGTGGGCCCCACAAATCTTTTCAGAGCCTTCCAAGCTAGATGAATGACATCTCTATAGTATTTAAAATGAACGGCTTGGAAACAAAGCAATCTAGCCATGGTGGTTAGATGCCATTCATTGCTTGGATGACATCTTGGTGACCCTTGACCGGGACTGCATTCCAATTTCAAGTTTTTGTGTACATTCCTTTATTCCAATCGCTGACAAAATCCCATAAACGTTGTTCATGTGAGGAAAAAAGATTTGTTTTTTTGGTACATGCTTGATTCCAATACAGATTTACCATGGGTAAACTCCATTTACGGTTTGGAGATGCCTCCTCGGCCCCTCCTTCCATGCTAAACACAAGAGAGAGAGAGAGAGGGGGGGTGGGGGGGTCCAGCCAAGGAAGATCCCAAATCCACAGATAATTGTTATAGATTTTGTGTAGTTGTACAGTGTTTATTATGATCTGCCATCTTATTTTTCTTTTATCATAAAGCATGATTTGGATCGAGTTCAAGAAAAAAAAAACAATTTTTTTTTGCATTGAAAAATTTAAGATGCATTTGTGCCTTCGATTTTTATTTTTAAACACAACTAAATATCAAACTATCATAATCGAAAACATGTTCTTTATTAAATGAATTATAGAGATCAAATATGTCAAATCTGATCAACAAAACAGTTAATAGAAGGTTAAGGAGAGCAGTCTGACCATTGTTGGTTGTACATTTTGGACAGCTCTCTCTCTCTCTTTTCTACATGTATACGTAGGTTACAACTTTTTTACCATCTAAACTATGTATGCTGGTTAAAAATCAGCATGCAGGCCAGCCACAAACTGATGTTTCCTCTTCAATCGAGCTGCATTCTGTCGTCCCTTGGCTTGGGTCTGGCTTCATCTTGGCACTGTAGGGAGCCTTTCCAAAATGTGCCCACTGGATGCATAATCCTCTATGCCGTTGTGCGAGCATCACCGTGGTCTGCATGCGTCTGACCAGATTGGAAACAAGTATCCTGCAGTTTCCATCCTCTGGTATCATGTACAACCTCTAAGCACAAGCAGTGACACGTTGCCTTCTTCACGTGTCCTCTATGAAGACTCTGAATATAAAATCCCGAAAACGTTTCGAGTATTGCTTTGGATCTACAGCTGATATTGAGGTGGGGTTATATTGAATCGACTTGTAGGCATGCTCAAGTTTCTTGCTGATGTCGTAGTCTTGGAGTATGTCTATGATTCCAAAGAACAAGACCACATCAAAAATTTCACCAGTAGTTTCACCGATGAGCTGGTAGTCACTGACACTTCTCCTCACTGTTGTTTCCACTCTTCCAGGCATGTCGATGCCGAGTCTGATGGATGAACGCCTGCATTCCATCTCAACATCAATAAGGAATTCAAATTGAACTATAGTTTCAGCTCAGTAAAGTAGAAACAGTGGACAGAATTACTCTGTACCAAGAGGGATTACCACTTTATATCTATAAAATAAGTGATGCCAAAAAGTTTGAACAAGAGCTTATATTATCATTGCAATCTAACAGTACCTATTAGGATCAAGAGGCAGTTGATTGATGTCTTTGACTTCTGCTCTAGATAGGCGAGCAGCAGCCTCTCTTGCTTGGACAGGCTCTCCATTTCCTGTCATCAACAGTATAACAATTCTAACGTTCTTCCATGGAAACATCACAGGCTCAAAGGAATTCAAATAAATGAAAATTCACCTGTTGGGGTTCGTGCTCCAGTGACTTCTCCAAAGTGAATACCCACCAAGAGACTGTAATCCATAATTCTCTCCGCCTCCAAAAACTCACAGTCCCTATCAACTTGCCTGAGAGACATTAAGCTACATCAAAACCAAGTCTTTCTGACCAAAATGAGAACAAAATATCATTCCAATTTCTTAACAGTAAGGGGTTGATAATGAGGGGACGGTAACAATTTACCTCCGAAGTTCTTGGAACCATGACTTTTGCAGACGGAATAAGAAGTTGAGATCAAGATCCTTCAATGTTGTGTTTTCATCAATCTCCGCTTCAGGTTTGACAGTGGTACGACCATGAGAAGATCCTTTCAGATCATAACGCCTGTGGATGCGGTACTCTGAGCAGAACAGGTTTCCCATGACAATGAATCGCACCTGATGCACTAAAAGAATCATTGATATGATCGATAAAACAAATTTTGCATGCCATAGGTAAAAAAAGGATTTAAGCAGAAATCCCTACTTTTTGTGACCCTCCCATCTTGACTGAATGAAGGCCAAAGAACCTGGTAACGAGAGTATTCTCATAGGCTCGAACGTGATTATAATAGCTGGGGAGCATCCTTAGAAGCACCTACAATGAAGAGAATGAAAAAGATTAAGTCAACAACCAACAGTACACTTTCAGGTATAGAGGTTAGTGAGAATAATCAAAACTCACCTTCACTTCTGATTTCTTCATTGTCTTGATCATGTAACGATCATCATGTGTCAAGTAGAAGAAGCTGCCACTTTTTCCTGGAGAAGAGAGCTCTCTGAGAGCATCATTTCCACATATAGATACCATATAATCAGCAGCATCAACCTTGAACAGCCGGCGCAAATACCTGAACAAGATAACAAACCAAGGCATCAGATGCCATTTGATTCCATAGTAGAAAGCCAAATTTTCCAGTGGTAGATCACAACAATGTCAAAGTTAAGAGTTCTGATGGCAAACCTGAACACCAATGGGCAGTAGTCCTTCCATCTGAATTCGACAGATTGATGTGGTGGTGTATGTTTTGATCCTTCAGGAGGGAACTTTGTCCAAACCTTCTCCTTAGGGTCAAAGTCAGACGTACGGAGATCACGGGAATTAGCTGGAACAGGCTTTCCCACAGAAATACTGAATAACCACAATAGCTATTAGAAAAATTTGATAAAAAAATATCTAGAAACTGGTTTACTTTGACACAGCAATCAAATATTTAAGACAACTCACAGTGAATGCTTTCCAGCATTCCATAAAACAATATACAAGAAGCACACTTCAGAACCTAGTACTGTTTCATACATTTAAAGAGGGAAAAAAAAGACGAACTGGTGCCAGTCTATATAATCAAGTGCATATATGAAGAAATTTTAGGAAAAAAGACCAAGTACTATATGAAGTTTCATAACCTCCTCTCTTGTGATAAAGGAGCTAATGATTAAAAAGGAAAGACTAGAAGAAATAAAAACTATATCAAATGCCATCAAATTGATATTTGCTCTACATCTAGCAAGTTCACCACAAGTCATTGCAGCCCCTGTGACAACAATCACACAACTAATGAAAATATCAGAGAGTTGAATACAAGAGGAGGACATAAATCATGCAATTGAATAATATCACACTGCCCAAAAAAGTTTCATACATGCGTCTTTGTAAGGTGTGCCCACGCGTGAAGATGACAAAATTTAACATGTTTATATGCATTCCGGATAAGGCTGAAGCTTAAAGCAAAACCCATCATTTAAAATGAAAGGAGAGAACAATTTAATGTTTTTCTTGCTCGTTTCAACTACCAAAGGCGTTCTGTTATTCACTCAAGCATGCTTAGGTCGTCCTATCTACTATGAGTTTCATATTTGGACTATTTCAATCTCCATGATAGAGATGAATAATGCAGGACTTGTGTTCAACAAAATAACCGAATGAATCCACCTTATGCTAATTCTCTGGCACCAAGAATCATTGAGCTACCATAGAATGAACTAGGGTTGCAAACGGGTCAGACAACGGACTATTCAGGCTTGACCCAAAACTGGATTCTTTCTTGAAGAATGGACCCGAGGTCTAGAACTGAAGATCTTACAATCAAGTTACAGATCCAGTTGAGATACGAACTTTGTGGTACTTTATCCACTGAAAACTAGTAAAATCCATCGATTTCATGTGAAAAAGTATAACATGGATCAATTAAATCACAACTCCTCGATCCAAATCCGAGCATATTCGCCCCTCTGGTTCTGACCCGAATCTGTATACACCTCACCCTATGTATTCCAGATCCGACCCATACTCATGATCTGGGCCAGATCTGGTTCGGACCCAGGTTGGAACTCCGACCCATTTGCACTCCTAATTAGTTCACGGCTCAAAAAAGCAGGGGGAAAAGATTTGAGTTGACAGATAGACAACTACTGGTTAAAGCAAATGTAGACAGAAATTGTTGAAGGTAGTAACAATTCATCTTTTGAGTTGGAGAAGATTAGAAAATTCTAGTAATCATCACAAATGAAATTTATCAGCAAGTATTGAACTTCTGAGTCTTCATGATCCATAGCCCCACATACAATAGACAGACAGAAAAACATTTTGAACGCAGCTACTGATTTAGTGACCCAAACTATATACAGATCAATGAGAAGAATGCTAACTTACAGGAGAAGAAAAAGAGGTACCTGATTCCTAACTGCAAATTAAGCATTAGCTCGTAGTTCTTATGTCCCTTAGCAATGGTTTCTCCCTGCCTTTTAACCTCCCTAGGCTGCAATTTTTGGTGCTGCCTCCCCCCAAATTTCCAGTCAAACTCCTGCTGCACTCCTCCCTCTCCCTCACCACCGGCGTGAGGAGCCAAAGGAGTCTGCGGGTTTCCGTCGACAATGTCACAGGTGATATCCCCATCTGTCTCCCATATAACCATCCTCTCTAATCCCCTCTCGATCGAACCAGTATGATCTGCATTGATCGCGCTCTTCTTCAACACATCCAACGATCCCATCCTCTTCCTCGCTGGCCTGCTATTATCAGTAGCTGCAACCTTGGAAGACCTCCATGTTGCCTGTTTATGTGTGAAATCAACTTCCATTCCAATCCAACTCAAGGTCTTCTGCGACGGGAGGATCGACACCTTCTCGCCCGGGCATATCTTGCAATCCTTGAGATCGACCGTGAAGACCTCCTGCTGATCCCACCCACTAGGATTACTAGCGGCCGGAGAGGTTCGCGATGGATAGTAAGTCCCATTCTGCTCCTTGGAATCCTTACTCCATGTGCCAATGTAGCAGCTCCCATCTGCCCAAGTGAAGATGCCGTGGCCTTTAGGGACCCCATCCTCCCATTGCCCATCATACCTATTCCCATTAGACCAAACAAGAGCACCCCTCCCATTGATCACCCCATTCTTCCACTCACCAACATACTCGTTCCCATTCTTCCACACATACCTCCCCTGCCCATCCTGGGAGCCATTCCTCCAGTACCCTTCATAGTAATCCCCATTGGCATAGCTCTTCTGCCCATACCCATGTTTCAGATTCATCACCCAGAGGCCCCTGTAGGTATCCCCATTGGCGCCCGTGTAGGTTCCGAACCCGTCCATGAACCCGTTCTTGAATTCGCCTTCGAAGGTGGCGCCCGACGGCCATGAGAATTTGCCCTTCCCCATCGTCTGCCCTTTGCACCAGTCGCCTTCATACATACACCCATCGGTCCAGAGGTACTTCCCCGTCCCGTGGGGAAGCCCTGCGACCCAGAGGCCAGTGTAGAAATCGCCATTAGGGAGGAGTTTCTCGACATGGACACCACCACCATTCTGCTCCTCCTCGTCATCGACATGAGCTACGGGCTGACCAGACATACGGAACACGCCGCCACCAATGCGCCTCGCCCCCTGAGATCTCCGCACCGTCGACTCCCACGCTGGCGATACCTCTTCCTCCTTGTACATTTTTTCTGCCCTCTCTTTTCCTCCTCACCTCCCTCTCCTCCCCCTATCCCCTAACCCACTCTCTGTCTATCCCTCTGTTTCTCCATGAAACTTCGATCGATCGAATCCTCTCACCGGCCGAACGATCCCCTGGCTATGCATAGCCACATTGCCCTGAATTGGGGGGCTTCACGCCCGAAGAGAAGGGCCCACGACCAATGCAGAAAGGAAGCAGCAGCAGCAGCAGGAATCGAAACCAATCGAATTCGAGACAACGTCACTCTTCTCCCCTGGCTCTTCGTCGTCGTCGTCCACCTCCGCCCCGTATCCTCTGTTGTTAACACGCGGAACGAGCAGCTTCCCGAACGAGAACAACTCCTCCATCCTTTACCCCACAATTCTTCATGTACGCGTGTACCAACAATACAAAAACAGACAAATCCTCACTCCTCGCCCGAAAGAAAACCCTAATTTCCTCACCCAGGTAGACCCCAAAATCGATCCGCAACAGAACCAAAACCTTCCTTTTTTCTCTTAAATCTAAAAGAAGAAAAATCCAGGCATTGATGGAGAATAGAAAAAACAAATCAGCCAAATGAGATCTTCCCGAGCTGAGAGAGAGAGAGAGAGAGAGAGAGAGAGAGAGAGAGAGAGAGAGAGAATCAAAAGAAAAACACGGATTCAAAAATAGCAAAGACAGCGTTGTCTGAGAGAGAGAGAGATCCCTTTGGGGTTGTCCTATGGACTACGATGTTAGAAAAGAGGGAGCTCAAGGACAAAATGGTCAAAGACGGGAATGGGAGAGATGTCTTTGGTTGGGTCCCACCACTAACTTCCCTTCAACTGTAAAAATCCCCCAACTCCCCATTTCTCTATTCTCTTCACCCGTCAACCCCCAGCTCCCCCCTTCCTCCACCTTCTCCAACCCTGCCGTCTTCTCTCTTCTTTTTTTAGTCCCTTACTGTTTTTAATACTTGATTGACTCTGTCCTCGCTCCACCACACCCATCCCTATTTTAGAGAAAGCCAAAACAACTCACCTATCTCTTTCTCTATGAGATAGATAGATAAGAGGCACTTGGTCTCCTCCCAACCGCAGGGGAGGAGACAAGCATGGGCCACCATCCATTTGCATTTGTTAGTGTTGATGAAGAGGAGCAGGAGCAGGAGAGGGGTGTCGTGTCCATGTTGGGTCCTTGCTCGGCCCACCATCTTTTGTTGCTCCTTGCACTTTGTACAGAATCCAGTTGGTTTGTTTGGACTTTGTAGTTGGTTTTCTGAGCCATGTGGAATGTGTCTTCTGTCTTCCTACTCTCTAATCCCAAGTTCACGTTCAACAAAATGATTTCATTTTTTATGAATGTGATCAAATAAAAAAGATGGTATATATATGTCATTATGAGCCATGTTAACAGCAGTCCTTGGTGTTTTAATGAGTTTGGTAATGGTAACGAGTTGATCCCCTTACAAGTGGAAAACAGATCACACCTGATTTGGTTAGGAGAAGGAAAGCACCCACTTTGCACTTTTAAAGAGATTCACCAGTGAGAAGTGAAACAGGAGTAAGGTGGCCGTATATAATCTGCTAATATCTCCATTAGCTTGAAAAATTATCTCATTATAATTCCCTCACATCAGAAAAAATAAAGAGTTTCCCAAAATACACTCGAAACGTTGGTTTTTGCTCTTCTAACCAATACTTTATATGGTTTTATTATTGGGATAAACCAGCAAGTGGTGGTTACCCACAATGTGGATAACATTCTCACTAAAGATGCTCCTATAGATAAACTTGCACATAATCAGGGGGAACGGTTATGCAAACCGTTCTCACTCTGTGCCTATAAAAGGGGTATCATGAGCGACCCCTATATGCATAAGAAATACAGTGAAAAACATAAAGAAATAAAACATCAGAGTTTTACTTTCATTCGATGTTTTTTCATCTGGTGAGGGAACAAGTCCTACTCACCGACTGCATATGGCAGCCTGCGCTCATGGAGGGCTGCAGTCCGATTGAAGAGAAGCTTTCCTCTGCTCCAACGACCAACATCAACTTCCCTTGCTCCAGCCACCGCCTGCCATTCATCCGGGTTCAACGATGGCAGCTTCAGTTATGTTGTGCCTTCATGTTGTTTTTCTGTTTGTGTGCAGGCTGAACCCAACAATGGGTTATGGGCTCATGCATGCGACTGCACCTATGCCCTTCAGATCGAAGTTTTTCGATAGGATTGTCGGTTGACGTCTACCTGACAAAAACCCCCTTTATTGTTGACCTTCATGGGGTCGACCTTTTTCTTTTAAGGGCTGAAAGGGGTTTTTGCATCTAGCAGGTCCAGGCCGGCGATCCATCGCCCTTCTTTCTGGTGATGCCGGCTGTGATGTCGTTCTCTTCTCGAGAACGCAAAAAAAATGACTTACTTTCATTTTTTGGGCATTCAATCGGGAAGGACGTCGCCGACTATTTTCCTTCTTCCTTTTTCTCCGTCAAGGCACTGCAAAGACGTTGAAGTCGTCATCGATGACTGTCGAGTCACCAGACCTCTGCACTTTTGCAGAAGTTGTTGTCGCCCCACTGTCGAAAGCCAGTGACCATTGGGCCATTGACGATAGTGGTTGCCGCCTCCTTGCTACCGGGGTTGCCGGCAATCCTCTTATTGTCGGACCGTCGACGACGATCTGCATCAGGGGAGAGAGAAGGAAAGAGGCGAAATAGGGTTTCAGAAACCCTATTTCGCATTTTAGGTTTTATTTTAAACTGTCTTCGGGTCGGGTCCAAGTTTGGATTCGGACCCGCCCCACACCACAAGAAAATCGTGGATTAGCGACAAACGCTTTCCATCGCTAAGTCATCGCTAAACTGTTTAGTGACGGATTAGCGATGGATAGCGTCCATCGCGAATTTTTGCTCGCTAATTAGCGAAAAACTTTATCTGTCGTTACTTTCGTCGCTAATTTGTGATAGATTAGCGACAGACATTATCCGTCGCTAATCCGTCACTAAATTTTAAAAACAAAATAAAAAAAATCTGTTGCTAAGTAGCATGCTCTCCGGCGTCGCCGTCCTCTATGAACCGACGTTTGCTTAGTTCGTATTTTTTTTTCTTCTTCATTTTTGTGCATTTGCTTTACCTCTTCTTCGTTGTGGTTCCATTTCTAGGGTTTCATTTCGTGCATTTGGGGGAAGGGGAAAGTGAGAGATGGCGCAGGAAGGAGGGGAGCACCAGAACGGGAGCGGAGCAGAGAATGGCGGCGAATCCGTTGCGAAGTTCTCGATGCTCAGGCCGAAGCTCGTGGTTCAGGTGCCGAGGGCGGCCGATGTCGTCGCCTTCTACAAGGCGGCTTTCGGTGTTGAGGAGGTCGAGCGCTCCAACCACCCCAAGAGGAAGGCCGATCATGAGCTCCCTCTCATCCTCTTCTCTCGCCTCTGACTCGACGTCGTGGAGTTCCTCGTCACCGACGAGACCGATGAGTCTGAAGCCGGGTTAGTTTCTCTCTCTCTCTCTCTCTCTCTCTCTCTCTCTCTCTCTCTCTCTCTCTCTCTCTCTCTCTCATTTCCTTGCTTCAGTATCCGAAGTCGGTTTAAATCGAGCGAGGTCAGTTTAAATTTCGAATGGAGAGAGGGAAAATTTCGCGCTCGGTTTAAATCGAAAATTAGCGAGGGAATTTTTTCGTCGCTAATCTGTCGCTAATTAGCGACGAAAAAATTCCCTTGAAATACTTTCTTATATTGAGAATTAGAGACAAAAAAATTGGTGTCGCGAATCCGTCGCTAAGTAGCGACGGTTTAGCGATGAAAGTTTTTTGTCGCTACTTAGCGACAAATTCATGAAGAAAGTTTTCTCTAGCTAATCTGTCACAAATTTGCGACAAAAAAAATACGTCGTAAATTTCCGTCGCTAATTAACAATTTTCTTGTAGTGCCACCTGAACCGATCCATAAGGCTATCTGGATCGGATCTAGGATTCGGGTGGGGGACCCAGTTTTGTAAGGATCCATGACCCGTAGAGATTTGGGTCCTAATCGAGTCCATAACTGGATTTGATCCATATTACCCGATCTGATCCATAAAAGCATCTTTAGATCGGATCTGGTTCTCAGGTAATGGATCCCAAATCCTTTTAACCCCGACCCGTTATATTTTTGGATTCGGGTCGGGTCGGGTCGGGTCTGTGAGATTCGTTTTGGATTTTTGGAATCCTACCCGATCCACTAAGTTCTTTTGGATTGGGTTGCAGTTCAGATCTAGATTTGATGACCCGTACCGACCCATGATATCGATCTGGGTCAGATCCGGATACAAATCTTTGAGTCTCATATCCCAAATTCGAAAATCACTCTCTCGATCAGATCTGGGTAAGCCAGACCTGGTTCTTTCAGTGGCAGATCCAGAATTCGGTTTTAAAACCAGATTATATGGTTCTGGATTCGTCAGCCTGACAGAACCGGATCCAAATAGTCTGTAACATAGCCTGAACTGGCTCAGCCATTTTGGCCTATTTCTGAACTGATTCGGGTCTCTTTGAAACTGGTTCTCAGACAACTGAGACTAGTTCACTATAGCAAAGACCAGTTCAGTGTATTCTGAACTAATTTAGAGCTTGTTTTGACCGGTTTATCTAGTTTTGGGACAGGTTTGGGGGTCTTTTGACCTGTTCATTCGGTTTTGGTACCGGTTCAGGGGTCTTTTGACCGGTTCATTCAGTTTTGGGATCAGTTCAGGAGTCTTTGGACCGGTTCATTCAATTTTGAGACTAGTTCGGGGGTCCTTTTGACCAGTTCTTTGCATTTTGAGACCGGTTCAAGGGATTATGTCACCGGTTCAGAGGTTCCATAGTCGGTTCATAAGGATTGAGAACCCATGCAATAAATTGGTGACCTGTTCAATCTTTAATTTCATCAGTTTATCAATTTTTTGATATAGATATTGATTTTTTCTTTGGTCTATGGGCATAAGCATTAAGTTACAACATGTTTAAAGTGTTATTTCATTATTTTATGAATATTCAATATTGGCATTAAGGATAGTTTGATGATTTAGTGTATTTACGTCACCAAAGTGACTAAATATACATATGTTGTCAAATTTTTGTACTATCATATAGATTTAGCCAATATTACTATTGTACTTAGATTCATGAAACGATAAACGACCCAAATGTAGTTTTATCATATTTGGAATTTAGGTAAGGTAAAATTAGGCAAATGTGTTGAGATACATTGCACATATATATCCAAAAGTACCATGTGTTGATGGTCTAGCTTCACAAGAGGCTCTGTTTTACCAACTATTATCGGTAGACGTAGTGATTATGCGTGTCAGAGCTCTTACCAAAGTAGGACTCCAATGACCCCGACACTCGCCTGGAAATAAGCATATTCAGGGCTTTTTATTTATTGCTTTTTCCACCAGGTTTGTCTCATATATGCTTTCTTTTGATACATGTATTTTGTCATGCAATTTCTAGTTCTGTGATTTTAGATGGCTCAAGTTCTATATCTTTTCTTGATGGATTTAACTTTAGTGATTGAAAAAATTTGTTCTATTTACATTAGGGTATATGAATTTAGATCTAATCCTATGGATAAATGAACCCGTTGATGATGCATTAAATATGCATAATCATAATATATTTTCACTGCATAAATGCATCATTTATAGGTTTAGAACCCATACTTAGATGCATATTGTTGTCATTGAGCTACGGTTCAAATTTTGTTCAAATCAGACTTAAAACGAGAGATATTTTGCATTTTTAGCGAAGTGGGTCAAACCTCAGGGCGAAATTGGATATTTCGGATCCAAACGCCCATCTGGGCCTTGGATCTGGGCCAAAACACACCACATCCACCCCACATCAGCCCAAAATTGTTTTTTAGAAAATCTTTTCTAAATACTCCCTAAAAAAAGGTGCCTAGCCAAAAAGTTTATTTTAATCCTCTTTCTTGAATTTCCAGAAAGAGGGCTATGCATTAAAAGCTGAAGAGACGCCCAACAAGGGGCATCTTTTTCTTGGAAAGAGTGCCCTAAAAACCCGATTCTGGCTCCTCCCTCTTCTCTCCCAGCTGTCCTCCACGCATCTTCTTTCACCTCCAATGGAGTTTGCTGAAAATCGCAAACTCCATTGAAGTTGCTGCCTATTTTCCTCCATTTCCCTCTTTTCATAACTTCCTTTCTTCTCCCTTTGCTGCAGCTGAAGGTTCATGTTGTTGTTGCAGGGTGAAGCTGAGCGTGGAGTACACCAGCTGTGGAAGGGGTGTTGTCTGCCCCTCCACAGCCAGCTGATTCTTCCCCTCCGACCCTCTACACCACCAGAATCACGCCATACTTCAGGGTACCTTCAATCGGCGATTCTCAGCATCCAGCAACAAAGAAGACCAGCCCAGCACCACTGAGGGTCATTTGAGCATACTTCTCAGTCAAATTTCGCTCACCACCTACCTCTCCATTCGTCGGACATCCGGAATTAGGTACGTCTTCCTCCTTTCCCCTTTCTTTTAGATAAAACCCAAATCATGTGTGTGGTTTTCTGTTTTGTTTTAATGTCTGCATTTTTCCTATTTTTCCAGCCATAGATAAATGTATTAGTGTGTCAACCCACATTGTAGATCAAGTTAGGTTGGTTAATTAAATTTCATTTTTTGTGTTTTTTGTGCAATTGAATTGATTTTCGTTTCAACACCTTAGCCGGCTAGATCAATGCTAGCCGGTTGGATCCCTTTTGTCCTAGATGTTTTATTCAGTTCATATGGGTCATTAGCGTAGCGTAGTTAGTTTTTTTTATGTTCATACGAGTTTTAGATCTGTAGGCAGGTTCTCTTTCGTTTAAGCTATGTTTTGATTTCAGCTGCACGAAAATACCTAAAACCGAGTAGAGAATGCTACCCGATTTAGGCATTCAGTACATTCAAGGTAAGATGCTGATTTTCATTTGTTAACAGAATTTTAAATGTGATACAGGACGCTCTTAGGATTGTGTAACTTAGTTTAGAAATTTTAAATTAGTTGATTTGAGTGGTAGTGTAGCATACTTGCTGAAATTCATTTATATACTAGTTAATTCTTGTATTGACCTTAATTAGTGATGTTTTATTTTGGGTGATTTTGGCTTTGTCACATATACTGTTACTTTTTGTTCAGCACCCTGTCTGTGTCTATCTAGCTGTGTGTAGCTTGTTAACTCAGCATAGGGTATTGACGTTCTGTTGAATGCTATTAGTGAGCTAGTTTAATTCTAGTGTTAATCTTGTTTTAAGGCAGTTTTATGCTAGGCAATTTTAGGAGTGGTGCTTGATTAGGAATATGTGGTTACATTGTTGCCAAGCCATAGATTTTCACCAGTTGCTCCATTGGCTTGTGAGTTGAATTAGAATGCAGTAGCTCTATTTGCAATGTTTTGTTTCTACATTAGTAAGCCCTTGTGATTAGGATTGTTTAATATAATTGCCATGATTAATCGTTGTTAGCACTACTTAGTAGATAGTAGTTGATATATTGTTACAGATGTTGTTGCAACATGGGTTTAGGCTATAATTAATTAGTATACATTAGGTTAGCCATGACTGTATTGTAGTTAGTTTAACTTAGTTTAACCTAACATTTTGATTTAGCACTAGTTGTATTTCTCACAACTAATGTAGATAGTTACTGTAGATTTTATTTTTTTTAGTGTAATTCGATTTATTTTGTGTTAGTTAGTTAGCATTAGGCTGTGAATGATTGTAATTGTATTTGTTTTGAGTAGCAGTGCATTCTTGGGATTAGTACAAGTGAATAGTGTACTGAAGTGGAAATCCGATTTTTGCATTGATTTACACTCGTTATACGCTGTGACAATCTTTTGAGTTTTCTTGAAATTATTGCTCTATGCTATTTATTAGTGTGTTAACTGTTTGCAAACCGAAAATCAACTCATTTCGAGTTGATTTGGTATGCCTTTTAAGCGTTCTACAAGATTAGGTTTTTCGCGATTTGAGATTTCGGGTCCAACGGGTCCAGAATCTTTATCGAATTTGAAACGCTTGTATCCGGAGTTCCTGGATGAGTTTTTCAATTCCGTAAAGTCCGACAGACTCTTGAGTCTGATAGAAAGAGAACAAAAGAGAAATATTTAGAATCAGACTTTGTTTGCCCCTTTTAATTCCCTGTTTGTGATAACCTATCAGAGTCCCATTTTGCACCATTTAAGGACAAAGCAGTCATTTGCTTAGTTGATGTCCATAGTTTTTCTAATTCAATCTTTAGTGTTTTATTAGGTTTTCAACATTATCCCAAGGTTAATTGTAGCATTAGGATAAGTAGTTTAAAAACTTAACTCTGGTAATTTCTCGTTTTACATAAAATTAGGTTAGTGATTAATTTCAGAAGTAATTTAGAAATAGTCATTCTTGTATATAGTTTACTAACTTTGTTTTTATATCGTGCAAGTGATATTAAGTTGTCGTAAGAGCATCTCATCTCAATGATAGATTGACACAACAAGTGAACTGATGAAAATGCCCTTGTGTTCGCAGGCTTGAGTCACTGCGCGCTTCTTTTCTGTTCTTGTTCGATTTTGATTTCAGTGTAATACTCTCTGTAACTGAACAAGTTCAATATCAATAAAATGCAATATTTAGTTTTAATCTGAGTGTATCTCGTTCCCTGTAGATTCAACTCGTACTCGCCACATTCGTGGAAAGTCAGTTTATTATTACTTGATGGGTGATTTTCCAGAACATTTCAACGACGAAATAATGTTTTAAAATAAGCACTTACAAAATACACATCAAGTTTTTGGCGTCGTTGCCGAGGAACGTCGATTATACTCTATTAATTCTAATTTTATAATTTGTTGATATCTGCTTAGTTAGTTAGATTAACTGTAATTTATTTTTCTAGTCAATAGGATTAGTTAGTAAATATAGGATTAACGTAGTAAGTACATATAGGATTCACGGTTATTTCTCTAGGATTCATAAATTTTCATCCTTCTGGAGCGCTTAGACAGGTGAGTCCTAGATAACATAGCTTGAATTCCTATTTCTGTACTTAAGTATATTTAGAATAGATTTAATTTTGAAGTTGAATTTCCCTTTTAGCATAATTAGCGTAGTTTAATTGCATTTAGTTTTAATTTCTTGTTTTTGTTCGTTGTTTATTGCTTTCTTTTCATTTACGTAGTTAGGTCGCATAGTTAGGTTACATTGCACACATCTGGACTTAGTTCCGGTGTATGCAAGGGCGCAAGAATTTGGGTGTCCCGCTCCAACCGTTCATTGAGGATCCATAGAGAATTATACGTTCTTCTCGGAACCGATCCGAAATGGGGGACTTAGAACCCGAAGCTACTGTACTCCCTCTCAGGGAGTACTTCCTACCTATAGAGTACACCCAAGCATCATGCATTCGCAGACCAGCTATTGGGGCACCTCATTACGAGATTAAGGTCAGTGTGATTCAGATGCTTCCATCTTTCTATGGCCTTAGTCACGAAGTTCCCTACCGGCACCTTAACGAGTTCCTTGAAATCTGTTCTAACATTTTTCTTTTTTCTTTTTTTTTTCTTTTTTTTTGCTCCTTCATAGCCTCTGAACTAATCTGATCCATTACACCTCAGCACCCACTATACACAGTGATATTATCATCACTGTTAATGCTTACCTTACCTATACAAGGCACAACCCACCTTGTCCTCTGCCGCCTGCTATACAGCCGCACATCTCTATCAGTATCCATAGCATACCATACATTTCACTACTGCTATGCAGGCTCATCTTCACAGCAGCACCTATACCCAGCTGTATGTCCCCAATCCTAAAATCCAACTCCATTTCCAGCATACACCCAATGATACAAGCATGTTCATCACTTCCCCATGCACCTTCATTTTGCATTATGTTCCTACTTGATATCATTATACCCATCATGACCCACCTACAGCAAGCATGGCAATGATTTCTTTTTCTTCGCTTCCTTTTTTTTTTTTTTTTTTTGAATATCAATTGTTGAACTTCATACTTGTGACATGAGCTTTGGTATCTGATCGAATACATTTTTGTGAAATAAGAGTTACGATGATTTTTTTTTTTTTTTGCGGATGGTCATGCTCCAACCCCTTTTGCAAGTTTCAAAGTATTTGAAGAAGTCTGGGCGAGAGTGGCTACAAGAATGGTTGTCCTTCTTAGGTGCTTCAAGGAAATATGGAAAAGCTATCGTCTAGTATTGTAAATTTGATTTTATATGTTGTAATAGCTAGATTGGAATAAAAATTTACATTTCCCTGCTTTAGGTAGAATGAATGAGCATTGTAGAATATCATGAATTGTTTGTTTTCATACATTTTTTCTTTATTTCTCAAAAATTCTCACAATGGTGAAACACGAATGGCACGTGCACCATTTCATAAAAGGTAAGTTAATTCTAAGTTGATGATTTACACCAACGGCCATAGTCGGGGTGTAAACAAGACTTAGTATTCTTATCTTTTATGAAATAATACTGGATCCACACTGGATCCTCTTTCAAAAATCATCATATTCTTCAAATATTTCACCTTTTATCAGAGTTTAACTTAGAATTAATTCAATATATATACCAATGGCCATAGTCAAGGTATATTGAGAGTTAATTCCATTTTAAACTCTATAAAAAGCATAAAATATGTTTCATTCTTCACCTGAGTTTAAATATAGATTATTATATGATACATTCAATGACCATAGTCAAGGATGTATTATATCTTCAATCTTATTTCAATTCATGTGAAGAATGAAATACAATTTTCAAAATCTAATTTCAAAACTTAAATTCATTCATCATTTAGGGTAGAACTGTATCATATTTTCAAAACTTCCTTTTTAAAATTTCAAGTGTTTCTTCTCCTTCATCAGATCTTATTCAAATCCAATTCTATCTCATTTTTCAATATTCAAAAATTCAATTTCAAAGTCCAATTTGACTTTGAAATTCCAAAACCATTTTATATTCAAACTTCACATTTCCAACTCAAATCAAAATCCAAATTCAAAGTTCAATTTAACTTTGAAGTTATCTTTTGATTTCAAAATCAAGTTCATCCCTTTTTTTCTTCAATCAAGGTTTAAGATCTCAAGTTTAAAATTTGGGTTTCTAAAAACCCAGATCCATCTTTAAAGGTCCTATTTTGGACTTCTCAAAAACCCAAATCCAAAATCCTTATTCCATTTTTTATCTCCAATTACAGATCCAAAATCCATCTTAGGATCCAAATCCTTATTCCATTTGGATCTCCAATTACAGATCCAAATTCCATTTAGGATACAGGTCCTCATTCTATTGGATCTCAGATTCAGATCCAACATCCAATTCTTAGGATCCAGAATCCAACTCTGCTTTGGATCTCAGATTCAGATCCAAATTCCAATTCTTAGGATCCGGAATCCTTATTCCACTTTTGATCTCCAATCATAGATCCAAATTTCTTCTAGGATCCGGATCCTCATTCTACCATTGGATCTCAGATTCAGATCCAAATTCCAATTCTTAGGATCCAGAACTCGATTCCCCTTTGGATCTCAGACTTCAAGATCCAATTCCAGAGCCCAGCTCTACATTGGATCTTAGACTTCAGATCCAAATCCATCTTAGGATCTAGAACCCAAATCTATATTTGGATCTCAGACTTCAGATCCACTCCACTTTAGGATCCGGAATCCAATTCCAATTCTAGATTTCAATTTCATTTTTCGGATCTAATCTGAATCTCTTAAACCCATTTCTATTCTTAAATACCATCTGGATTTCTCATATCCATTCTAAAATTCCAACTTCAAAAATCTAAGTTCAAATTCTATCTCAAGTATTCGTTTCCTTTCCTAAATTCAAAATTCAAAATTCAAAGTCCGTTTCTAACTTTGAAACTTCATCTTCTTTCATCTCAAAGCTTCAAGTCATTCTTTCTCATTTATTCTTCCAACTCTGATCTGCTTCAAAAGACTTAGAACTCCTCTGATCTATCTCTAGTTCTAAGTTAAATTCAATCATTTCTTCACTCCCTTATCAGATTCATCTCAGAAACACTTGGAAATTCTTCAAAACATTTTTTTTAAAGAGCATACATCTTTGCATTTGCACAAGCATGATTCATTGTGCATTTAGACTTAGGATAAATACTTAGATAATTTCTTAGCAAAGCAAAAGGCATTAATTCGACCCTTGGTTCGATTACCCCTGGTAAAGGCGCCAGGAACGGTCGAACCTCGTACCGACGAGCGGATCCCGTCTCCCAGTTTTCCCGCAAATATTTCAAAAACGGAGGCGAGTTATTTCAAAATATTTTCAAAATTAAGGTCAAGTGAGACCCGCAAAAGAGTTCCTCTCCTTCTTTTTTTCTTCTTTTCTCTTCTCTCTTTCTTTCCGTTCTTTTATCTTTTATCCCTTCAAAAAGGAGGAAAATAAGAGGTTGGAAAGGAAAAGAGAAGGAAGAGAGAGAACATTAAGAGAGGAAAAATTTTGCGATGATCACAGGTTTGGCGACCGTGATGGGACCCGTCTTCGTCCGGTTGGATATATGCCTTTGCTTTGCTTTTATATAATCTAAGTCTTTATTCTAACATATGTCAGCTACATTTTTCATGCAAACCTTAGGAAGCCTAGATTTTGTCCTAAGCTGACATCATTGCATATAGGATCTAAGTATGGTTTGGTAGGACCATATTGAGGAGATTATCCATGTTCATATTAGACTTAGGTCTTAAATACAACTCTCCTCAATTTTAGGGATTGAATGCAAACAATGTATGCAAGTGTATGCTTCTTCTTTATTTTAATCTATCTTCTTTAGGACTTGCATTAGAGCCTTCTGGTTTTATCTGCATGTTGATCATATTTTGAAAACATCCCTACCTACATTGTCCCGGTCTTCACGTTGCTGGGCTGTCTCACTGAACCATAGTTCGGGAGAGAGCCTCACAACTGGACCACTTATTTGGGTTCGCACCCCCTACCACGTACCTAAGGGCCATAGTCCGAGGTATATCGGTAGGTGCTCAAGGATGTTGGGAAGCCACTACCTTAGAACTGGAGGAATATTTCTATACCACGTACTTCGAGCTTCGGCTTGGGTATATCGGCGTACCTTGATTGGAATCAGATGATTTGAACCCTAGAGTTAGGATTAAGGTCCTACAAGCCATTTCAAATATTGCATTTAGAGTCAGCCTTTAGGGAGTGCTGTATACGCATCCTTGTTTGTGCAGCTTTGGTTGTGTGATATTTCTCTCATATATATGTATCAGACCCTTTTCAAAAACCCTGGGTGTATTATTCAAAACTTACCCTTATTTTCAAAAAACCCCAGGTGTATATTTTTCTTTTTTAGATCAAATTTTCTTCAAAAACCCTGAAAAATTCTTTTAAAAACTCCTCAATCTTTCAAAATTTCCAGGTCTATCCGTAAGTCCTGCATTTTATCTGACTCTCTTCCTCTTTTTGCCTCAGTATCACTCTGATGGCATCCGAATCTCCCGATACTATCTTTCCTTGGGATCATGTCTTCTATCAAATAAGGGATGGAACCCCAGATCTGCGGGTCATCCAGTCTCGTCCTTTCTTCCCTCGGTGGTATTATTCTTGGTTCGCCACCTTCTCACGTATGTTCCCAGACCACTTGAATGACTGTGGGTTGGAAATGGCATCAGCGGTAGGCAAGCGAACCATCAACGGAGCTCTGATTCAGGCTATGGCAGAATGGTGGAATCCGCGTACCTGCACCTTCTGGTTTCCCTGGGGAGAGATGACTCTGCTGATGGACGAATTCAATGATATTATGGGATTGCCCGAACCAGCCGGTCAGCCAGATGATCCTGTCGAGCAGCAGTTTTTGATCAACATCAAAGGGGTGGATGTTCGAGAAGCCTTGGCCAGAGCAACAGGGAGCAGATCTTGGCCTCTCACTGAAATTGGTAGAAATCAGTTCATCGACCTGTTTGAACTATATCAAAAGTACGGAGCCTACAAAGAGGTTGACACTTTGTCCCGAGCAGCGAAGGACAGAATTCAGCACGCCATGATCCTGTGCACAGTGGGGTTAGCCTTCTTCCAAGATGGTCAGAATTTCATAGATGTCAGAGTCGCTCAGCTCTTTCGAAGATGGGGAAGCAAGCAGACCCGCCAACTTTCAGTCTCCATGGCCGCATTAGCCTTTCTTTACAGAGGCTTGGCTCGATTTTCCCTTGGGGAGACCATTCTGGTAGAAGGATGCACTTACGCCTTGCAGTCGTGGTTCTTGCGACACGTTCCTTCGAAGGCCAGTTCTTTCAGATTCAACATTAAACAGCCGAAGACAGTCATCCAATGCCGAGCTCTGATCGAGAAGCTGCATCAGGAGCAGATCACCTGGGATTTCTTTGACAGAAGAGAGACTGTTCCTCGATACACTTATGCTCGTGACAAACGCTACAAATTGATGGGCCCTTTCTTTTGTGTTGATTATCAGCCGGAATGATGTCTAAGGCAGTTTTCGCAGCGGCAAGTTCGTGCCAACACCCGTTTCCCGACAGGCAACGTGTCAGAATTCAACCTGCAGTCGGATCAGTGGTCTGGGGCATATCATGTCGCAAAATATACCTGGAACTCCTTTATTTCTCTGTCTATATTTCCTGGACCAAATGTATCATCTGAATATCAGGAGTGGTGGCAAACTGTCTGTCCACCCTCTCTTTGTCTTTGAAAGTTAAAAATATCAATAAAAATTTACTTTTCTGGCCAAAAATGTTGTTCTCTATATTTTGTTTATAGCACAAATAAAAGTCACAAATTTTGGATGACGACCTAATCCCGGGAAAAAGGGATATTCCTCCCATATCTCTTCAATATATCTTATCATGGTTGACGACCTCGCCTAGGTAACAAGGCACATTTCTCTATTATCATCAAATGGTAACACAATTATCACAAATCGTGTGATGACCCAATCCCGGGTAATGGGATAATCTCTTGAAATTGTCTACCAAATCCCCTCATTTCTTGCTTTTTTTTTCAAAGAAATTATGATTTTTCAAAAAGCTTCTCCATACTCTAACTATTCCCATATTCTGCAGGAAGCTTAGGCATCTGAAAAATTGTTCAAACAAGGGCTGATAAAAGGGCCGCTCAGCAGCACAGTGACAGTGAGCTAGAGGAGATGAATTCTCCCCGATTATCCAAAAAGCATGACTCCGGAGATGAGAGTGATGTTGATCCAGCCATGTATCGGGTTTTTCAGAAAATGATGACCAAGATGATGGCTGAACAGGCCAAAGCTGCTCCCAAAAAGGCAGCTTCCAAGAGCAAAGCGAAGAAAAAGCCCATGAAGAAGCCCGTCAAGATCAGCAAGCAAAAGGTACAGCGTGACAGTACCTCTGAAGATTCTGAGTCAGCAGAAGAAAATTCTGAAGAAGAGCAGTTGATCTACATCCCGAAACATCTGCGGCAGTCCAAGAGGCCGGTAGAGGAGCCAGTGTCAGTAAACAAGCCCAAGCATGGGGCCCCCGCAGAGGACTCAATCCAGGCCTTGACCAAAATAGTCAAAGACCTGCAAGTCCGAGATAAAGGAAAAAGGTCATACACCAGGCAGGATTTCTACCTCGGTTTGGAAGGAGACATCAATTTGGAGAATCTCCCCCGAAAATTCATTAAATTTGATGGATCCGGAGATCCCAAGGCCCATCTTGCCATGTTCTTTGCGGAATGCGCCCGATTCAGCGAAGACAACCGTGCCCTTTTCCTCTGTTTCCCCCGCAGTCTAGAGGGGATAGCTGCCAAATGGTACGCCGAGCACGTCAATCTCATTGAGCTAAGGGATTTTGACAAGGTGGTCAACATGTTCGTTGAGTGCTTCCTGTTCAACACGGAAGCTCTGCCCACCTTGAACCACCTGTGCAACCTGAAATAGGAACCCAATGAAAAGGCCAGGGACTTCATTCATAAGTGGAGAAGCCTTTGCAACAAAATGAGGAACCCTATTTCTGAAGAGCATGCCCTCCAAATCATCCTCAATAATTTCTCCCAACCCCTTAAAAGTCTCCTCTTCCCATATCCCTCCAAATCGTTCATTGAACTGACAGAGCGAGCAGAATGACTCGAGATGGGGGTGGAGAACGGAATGTATGAAGGTGTCGCCTTGGCCAAGAATATCCCAGACCCAAAGAAGAAGGCACACTTCACCTACTCCGCCGAGGTTCCAGGGGATGATCAGGGCAGTAGCAGTAAGCAGGGCAGTGGCAGTGGCACAAAGCCCGAGCAGAGCAGAGGAAGGAAAGGAAAATTCTTCAAGAACAATGATAAGCCTCTCCCGACCGGTCCTCAACAAAAGGGGGACCTTCAAGAAAAACCTAAACATATAAACTGGAGCAGGGATCGGAAGTTTACTCCCCTCGACCAGCCACTGGAGAAAATTTTGGAGTATTTGCTGTCTCACGGGATGGTAAAACTTCCCAAGGTGGAAAATCCACCAGTGCTCATGGGAAGATTTAAGGAACAATACTCCAAATTCCACAGGGCGATGGGCCACGACACTGAGTATTGCTTCGTCCTGAAGCATCTGATTCAGGATTGTATTGATAAAAGCATCCTCATCGAGGATGAAGAAGAGGGCAAAATGGACATTCTGTCCGCCCCATTCCCAAAACATTCAGTGTCAACCATTTCAGAAGGTTCTTTTCTCCCGCAGAGTCACATACATCCTTGCTCCAGCCAAGAAATAAGTTTGCAGTATCAGGTGATGGTTCTACATCAGAATCAACCTGCATTTCAGAGAGGGGATATCCTCTCATTTTTAAATATTAGAAACATGTCAGTTGAGAGTGGAAAGATCCAAGTTTTTCCAAAAAGATTTGTGAAAAGGGAAGCATGCATAGAGGAAGCAGAAACCTCGGAAGCAGCAGAAGAACGGGCCAAAAGCCTTCAGAAGCCCATCACAGCGCTCTCCAACATCTCCATTTTCGAATTGACTCATGATTCTCCCCAGCATCAGGAAAAGCTCAATGATCTATTAAGAAAGATCAAAGTAAAGCCGGGCACCACGCCCGAAGACATGGCGCAGATAGTAAACCAAGCAATGACTAACGCGCCTATTACCTTTTCAGATGAGGACTTGCCTAAGCCTCATTCATTCCACAACAATGCATTGTATATAGTGGTCAGGAC
The DNA here is from genome assembly GCF_984573655.1 of Nuphar pumila. Taxonomy (NCBI): domain Eukaryota; kingdom Viridiplantae; phylum Streptophyta; class Magnoliopsida; order Nymphaeales; family Nymphaeaceae; genus Nuphar; species Nuphar pumila. The sequence goes on along the minus strand of NC_143263.1, from coordinate 46,406,894 downwards.
CAGGGGCATGACCGTCTCACATGTTCTTGTCGATGGGGGCAGCAGTCTGAATATTTGCCCAGAAATGACAGCGAAAGCATTGGGATTAAAAGAGGAAGAATATATGCCTGATCCCATCACCATCTATGGCTTCGATAATCATGGGCAAACTGCCAAAGGCAAAGTCTTTTTGGAAATCTTTATCAACTACTTAGTGCATACGGTATTGTTCCATGTCGTCAATGTGCCGCCGACTTACAATCTTCTGTTGGGACGAACATGGATCCACAATGCCAATGTCGTTCCCTCAACTCTCCACCAATGCATAAAGTGGTCCAAAGGTGGAATGATCACCACCATTTTGGGTGAAGATCCTGAAGAGAGGCTGCCACAGCCTATGATTCCTCGTCCGACATTCACAGCTGATATTCCAAGCATCCGAGAAGCGGATGAGATCAATCTCAGTGACAGTCTAGAGATGCTGAAGCTAAAAGATGTCATGGGAGAGGAAAATGTTGCAGCCACGGTCCAACGGCAGGGACCTTGTTTCTTCAAGCTAGGAGGACGCATTGATTACGCCTCCTTCAAAGATCATCCCTTATTTCCTCAGTTTTCTAAAGCAAGAAAGGGATTCGATCTGTTGATCAAACACGGATACCAGCCATTCCGAGGCATGGGGAAAGATGAAGATGGCATGATAGAGCCCATCATTCCAGTTCGGCATGCGGACAGTTCAGGGTTGGGATTTACCGGCCAGGATTCCAGCGAGAAAACAGTATTTGTCAGAGGAAACAAATGAAGATGATGCCTTAGTTTTCCTGCTTTCTTTTCTTTTCTTATCTTTTATTAAATCTTGTAGGGACAACGCGATCCCATCTTTTATCAATGTCTTGTAAATACTTCATTTCCAATCAATGAAAAATCAATTCTCTCTTCACATTTTGAGCATCTATCATTTCTTCTTATATTTTGTCTATATCATTGTTCTTTACTTATACAAAAGTTTGATTTGGCTCGTACTTTCTCTTAAATAAAAACCTTTCTTACATTTTCAGGACCATTAACTCCTGAATCAATGACAAGATTTGTTATCAATCCCAAGTATCTAAAATTGGCAAGGTTTCCTGAGATGAAAAACAGAGCAGAGGTCAGTCAGACAGCGGAACAGACTGAAGAGCCAGCTGAATTTGATTCCACTATTCAGGATTTGCCAGAATTTGCTCACATTCAGAAGCAGGATGAACCATCATCTTTGGTTCAGGATCCAACTGAGGATATTAACATTGGGTCGGAAGATAATCCAAAAATTCTCAAAATCGGGTCGAGTCTAAGCGAAACTGAAAAGGCTAGACTCATCCAATTCCTCAAAAAGCATCAAGAAGTATTCGCCTGGATTTACGAAGATATGCCAGGATTGGATATCAAGCTGGTTGAGCATCGACTCAAGTTGAAACCAGAAGCCAGACCGATCAAGCAGAAATTGAGGAAATTAGACCCTCGAATTGAGCAACAAGTCAAGGAAGGACTCGAAGATTTATTGAAAGCAGGCTTCATCCGGGCCATTGATTATCCCGATTGGTTGGCAAATATCGTAGCCGTCCCTAAAAAGAACGGAAAAGTTCGAATTTGCATTGATTTCAGGGATCTTAATAAAGCCACCCCGAAAGATGATTATCCGCTTCCCAATATTGACCTGTTGATCGATAGCACAGCAGGTCATGCCATGTTTTCCTTCATGGACGGATATTCAGGTTATAATCAGATTAAGTTGGCCGTTCGTGATCAGTCAAAGACTTCATTTACTACCCCATGGGGAACCTTCTGCTATACAGTGATGCCATTTGGGCTCAAGAATGCCGGGGCAACTTATCAAAGGGCGATGACCGTTATTTTCTACGATCAAATGCACAAGAATATGGATGCATATGTGGATGACATTTTGGTTAAGTCTAAAGAAGAAGAGGATCACCTTGATGCTCTTAGTCAAGTTTTTGAAAGACTTATTCTTTACAAATTGAGACTTAACCCTCATAAATGTGTTTTTGGAGTCGAGTCCGGCAAGCTGCTCGGCTTCATCATCAGCAAGAAAGGGATCGAGGTGGATCCGGCTAAAGCAAAAGCCATTATTGACATGCCGCCTCCAACTAATCTCAGGGAACTGCGAAGCCTTCAAGGGCGTATTCAGTCTATTCGCAGATTCATCTCTAATCTAGCCATGAGATGCGAACCTTTCAACCATTTGCTTAGAAAAGGAGTTAAGTTTGAATGGGGATCAGAATGCCAACTCTCGTTTGAGCGCATCAAGCAGTATCTCCTTAATCCACCAGTTTTAAAGCCGCCTAAGCTAGGAAAGCCTCTCTTGCTATATATTTCAGTCAATCAGAATGCCTGTGGTGGATTCCTCGCTCAGTATGAAGAAGACAGTTTGATAGAGCACGCCATCTACTACGTGAGCAAAACATTCATTGATTATGAAAAGAAGTATTCTCAGATGGAGAAGACTTGTCTAGCTCTGGTCTGGATGTGCCAGAAATTGAGACATTACTTGTTGGCTTCTGAAATTAAGTTTCTTTCAAAGCTCAATCCGCTCAGATACATTCTTGAACAACCTTTTCTCACTGGACGAATCGCAAAGTGGCAAGTCCTGCTGATGCAATATGACTTAGAGTATGTTTCTCAAAAGTCGATTAAGGGCCAAGCGATCGCAGATCAGTTGGCAGATTTCCCTCTGACAAAAGAAATTAAAACAGAGGATGATTTTCCTGACGAGCACATCTGTAATGTCCAACAGCCCCCAGTTTGGAACTTGTTCTTCGATGGCTCTAAAAACATGTCTGGCATCGGGATTGGAGTCTTGTTAATCACTCCAGAAAAAAAATGATCTCTTATTCTCTTAAGCTTGGTTTCCAATGCACTCATAATATGGCCGAGTATGAAGCTTTAATACAAGGCCTCAAAATTCTGCAATGTTTCAATGTCAAGAGAGTGCATGCCTTTGGCGACTCACTACTTGTTGTCAGTCAAGTTAACACTGAATGGCAAGTGAAAGATCCCAAATTGATCCCATATCAGAAGATCGTCTTAGCTCTTGTGGACAGCTTCGAAGAATTTCAGCTCAATCACATCAGAAGAGAGCATAATCAGATAGCCGATGGCTTAGCCAGTTTGGGCTCCATTTTATCATTCAAAGGTGGTGAGTCATGTCGCTCTTTCGAAGTTGGCAGACTCGAACAACCCGCTTTTGATTCAATTATGCAAGTAAACCAGGTCAATCAGAAGGAGAAGCCTTGGTATCAAAGTATCAAGAATTTCATTGAGTCTGGTGAATTTCCACCAGAAATGCCTAAAAGGGAGCAACGTGCAATCCAGCGTATGTCTACCCGATATTTCATTCTCGCCAATGTCCTATACCGCCGTGGGTTCAGTTCTGAATATGCCAGATGCTTAGACAAAGAAGAAGCTATGGAAGTTATCCAAGAAGCACATGAAGGGATTTGTGGTGGCCATGTCGGCTATCAAATTCTCGTCAAGCAGATCGTTCGAGCAGGGTACTATTGGAATACCATGCAGCAGGACTGTCATAGATTTGTAAAGAAGTGTGTCAAGTGCCAATTGCACGCACCTTATATTCATGCTCCGGCCGCATATCTACAATCAGTTGTTTCTCATTGGCCATTTTCTATGTGGGCATTCGACGTCGTAGGCCCGATTACTCCTTCTGCTTCCAACGGACACAAATACTTCCTGGCTGCGACAGAGTATTTCACAAAATGGGTTGAAGCTGTTACTCTACGCACAGTAGAAGGCCGCCATGTGGTTTCTTTCATTCATAAGAACATCCTTTGCCGCTTCGGCATACCACATGATATTTTCTCAGATAATGGAACCCATTTCAAAAATGAGAGGATGAAAACCTTCTGTTCTAAATTCAGGATTTGCCATCACTTCTCAGCTCCTTATTATCCTCAAGGGAATGGCCAAGCAGAGGCCACCAATAAAATTTTGATCCGTATTTTGGAAAGGACTGTGAAAACAGGTCGAGATTGGCATGAGAAAATTCATGACACACTTTGGGCATATCGGACCACCATTCGGACTCTGACTAATGCCACTCCTTCGGAACTTGTTTACGGAACTGAAGTAGTATTGCCTCTCCATGTCCAAAAGCCCGCTCTTAAATTCGCTTCTCTCATAGAATTGTCACTTGATCAGTATCAACAGCAGAGATTGGTGCAGCTAGATTTACTGGATGAAAAGAGGCTCAAAGCAGCAGAGCACGCTCAAGCTTATCGGCAGAGGATAGCTCGACATTATGCCAAGTCTGTCATTGAGAGAAAATTTCGAGTTAATGATTTGGTACTCAAATCAACGGCTCATCTCAAGCATCGACCACAGGGCAAGTGGTCACCCAATTGGGAAGGCCCTTATGTGGTTAAGGAAGCACTTCCTCGCAATTCATATCGTCTAATCAATGCAGATGGAGTGGAAATGTCAGATCCCATTAATGCTCTGCATTTGAAGAAGTTTTATACCTGAAATGTTCATTCTAAAGCCTTTGTACTCTTCAAGAGAGCCATTTCAATAAAATAACAATCTTCTATCAATTCTTACATTCTTCCCCATGATACTGGGGCATTTTATTTTAATCTATAAATATCTTCTTCCATCATATGCAGGCAGGATTAGACGAAAGTTCTTCTCCTCAAATTTTGTTAATTCTTAATTGATCTTGTGATTTTTATTGTCTTTTCATTTGATTCATTTTGCTTTTATCAGATTTACATCAAGCTAATGCTCGTTTATGTCAAGTTTTAACAAATTTTCCGATCTTATTAAAATTTTCTCTACTTTTTACCCCTTCAGGTTAAGGGATAAACCTGATGCCTCCTTTCAATGAGGTATTCTTTTTTATTTCCCCCGTTCAGGATAAGGGGATAAATCCTGAATTATCTTCTAAAAACTCGTTTTGAAAACCTAGCTCATCTTCAAAACCCAGCTCTCGCACTGGCTATTTCTCAAAATCGAGCTCATTTGGAAAATCCGGTTCTCACACCGGTGACCTTCTAAAATCAGTCTTTTGACCAAAGACCTTTCTCCTTCTAAATTCAAGTTCTGACTTAAATATTCCAAAACTTCATGTATTTTCAAAAGATCCAGCTTTTGCTGGTCATGTATTTCCAAAGGATCCAGCATCTCGCTGGTCATGTATTTCCAAAAGATCCAGCATCTCGCTGGTCATGTATTTCCAGAGGATCCAGCATCTCGTTGGTCCTGTATTCCAAAAGATCCAGCTCTCGCTGGTCGTGTATTCCAGAAGATCAAACCCTTAGGGTGCGACTTCTCAATCCTATCATTTCCAAAACCTTCGAGATCTTCAATCTTTTAAAATTCTATCAGTTTCCCAACCTTTGGTTACAATATCTTCAAAATCTCATCATTCTCTCAACCCTCGGGTTATAACCTCCCAAATTCAGTCACTTTGTAAATCATCAGATTAAATCCTTCATTTTCAAATCCAGTTTTTATAACTGGTCGAGATTTTCAAATCCAGTTTCTATAACTCGTCGGGATTTTCAAATCCAGTTTTATAACTGGTCGGGATTTTCAAATTCAGTTTTTATAACTGGTCGGGATTTTCAAATCCAGTTTTATAACTGGCCGGGATTTTCAAATCCAGTTTTTATAACTGGTCGGGATTTTTAAATCCAGTTTCTATAACTGGTCGGAATTTTCAAATCCAGTTTTTATAAACTGGTCAGGATTTTCAAATCCAGTTTTTATAACTGGTCGGGATTTTCAAATCCAGTTTTTATAAACTGGTCGGGATTTTCAAATCCAGTTTTTATAACTGGTCGGGATTTTCAAATCCAGTTTTTATAAACTGGTCGGGATTTTCAAATCCAGTTTTTATAAACTGGTCGGAATTTTCAAATCCAGTTTCTATAACTGGTCGGGATTTTCAAATCCAGTTTCTATAACTGGTCGGGATTTTCAAATCCAGTTTTTATAACTGGTCGGGATTTGAAATCCAGTTTTCTATAACTGGTCGGGATTTGAAATCCAGTGTTTTCACTGGTCGGGATTATCAAAATCCAGTTTCTCATAAACTCGTCGGGATTTCCAAAACCTAATATATTTCATCTTTCCAGTTTTCTAAAGTCTGATTTCTTGCACCGTTTCTTTAAATTACAGCTAAATGTCTCATCAAAATCTATATTGAGTGATTATTTCACAAAGAATTCGTGAAAACTTTGCCAAATTGCTAAAAGCATTTGTTGATTCTAAATATTCTTACTGCATAAAGAGAATTTTCTCATATTACCTCCAGTATTTCCTTCCAAAAGGTAAAACTTTTTGCGAAAAGAGGTAAAATTCAAATCTTTTCCTGTTGATCAACCAAAAGGATGTAAGAAATGTCCTCGATATGATCACTGAAAGAAATCTTCAATGACGTAGAAAAGCCAGAAGCGAATTGATATTGATCCTGGCTATGGTACATGTTTTAAAATGACTTTCTGACAATCAGGCAGTGGAAATATCTTGAGATATAAAAAGAATTCACTCAACCCAATATCTTCTCATTTTCGTTTAAAAGTTGCAATCAAATATCCGCAAAAGGGATCTCTCAATTGTCGTCAAGATGAAGGCGAATTAAGCGAGTAGACCCCCGGGGCCAAAGAAGATTTGAAACATCTCCAAGATGACGGAGTTTGTGACGGATCCTTCCAGGTAAAGTTCAGATCACCGTCGAGATGAAGGCGAATGTGATGAACCTACCAACAAACCCTAAAAGATATTTGATTTCTGCTATCATCTAAAGACCTTTCGGGCCAGTGAGATCAATAGAATCCTTGAGATAAAAGAAGGATCGGAGCATCTCCAAGATGAAGGAGTTTGTGACGTGCCCTTCCCTGAAAAAAAAAAAAAGAGAAAAAAAAGTCAGGACATCCAAATGAAGGATGACGAGAAAAACCCGAGAAAGCCCAATGACTCAAAAAGAGTGCAAAAAGATCATCATGGGAGGACACCCAGATATCAAACTGCCAAAGTTGTCAAAAGTCATCTTTTCTCATGCAAAATTCTTTTATCAATATCTCTTCACTTCCTGCTTTTATGAAATTAAGAATATTTCTTTTATTCTCATATCAAGGAAATGGATAGCTTCCTTGAAAAAAATCATCAGTGCTAAAATTTTGAATTTAACTCTTAAAACTGAAGAGTTAACCTCATTGGAGGATATACTCTAGGTAAAAGAGAGAATATCTTCGCACATACGTGCACATTTTCAAGCATTTGAACCAGCTATAATTTTATCTTATTGGCAAAAATTTTTAGCTATTCCAAGAATTAAATAAACATTCAATACTCATTTTGATGCAACCTAGCGTTGTTTGTATTTCCCAAGAAGAGTTACCTCTGAAGAAAGTATCTCTTCCTGTCCCATCACGGTTTTTTCTCATTAACGAATTCCGTATGGATGCCCCCACTCAGGATAAGGGTCAAACCTGAACCATTTGCGAAAGATCATTTAATTTCAAAAGCTATTTCAGTCTCAACAAAGAGACGCTCAATTCCTTCCCCTTTTCAAAGCTTTAGGAACCCTATATTTCCTCCTTTCGCAAAAACCCCTATCGGATTTATTCGTCCAAATTCCGAAGGTCCCATCGTGCTTTCTCCATTTTTGAGAAACCCGTATGGTAGATTTCCCATCCATATTAAGAGTTAACTTGGAACCTCGCTTCGCGAGGTATCTTCCTTGCAGGTTTGGGTTAAACCTGAGTCACATTCTAGTGAGATTCCTCGTTTTGACGAGATGTTTTCTTCCAATTCCATCATGGTTCTTCCCATCAAGGAACCCATGCTTTGTATATCCATCCAAGATAGGATCCTACTTGAGCTTCAATTCACGAGGCATTTTTCAAAATGTCCCATCAAGGTACTCATGTATTCCTTTCCTCATTTCCAAATTCATTTTTGATATATCTTCGTCCCATCCAGGTTAAGGGCTAAACCTGAATCATTCCAAAAAGAGTATCTTGTCTCACCCATGAAACCTGATCAAAATTTTCATTTCCCACTATTTCAAAATTTTCATCTAAAGTCCCATCACGGTTTCCTCATTTTTCTACTCTATCATATCATCTTCGAGGATTTCGTCTCCCCAAAACCATTCAGGATACGGTTTCAAAGCCTGAAAAACCATATTTTCAAAATAATTCTTCCACACCCAGTTCACACATGCTGACTGGGGCATTTTCAAAATTTGGAGTGTTGTCTTTGCCACTAAGCTCGGCTCTCAACCGGCTTAGTAGCAAAGAGGGGCATCTGTGAACACTCCAAATTTTTCAAAGATTTACAAAATGACCTTTTTGCCCCTGACTCTATTTTCTGAGAAGATCAAAGTGATTTCAAAGCTAAATTTCAGTCTTTTTTTCAGATTTCTAGATTAAATTCCACATTGATATATTCAAATTCAACTCCGGGTCTGAACTCAGTGTTTTCAATCCAAATCTGAGCCCCGTTGTCCGATTTCCAAAATAAGATCACAAAAATACCAAAAATGATTTTGAAAGGCCCGGGCGGCTCATCCGGCACTCTGTTGGATCCTCAGTCCTATATTTCTCGGTTTGAGGTTGTAAACCTCGAATATTTCTCAAAAATTCGGATACAAATCCATTTTCTGAAGAAATTTTCTCAAAATAGCTCAGAAAAATTCCCTTTTTGTAAATATTTTACAAAAACACAAAAAAAAAAATTTAAATCTTTGATTTCTCGTAAAGCTTTAGGATTTTATTCTAAAAATACAAAAAAATAGAAAAATAACATCAAAAACCAAAAAATTGGGAAAACTACAAGAAAATAAATAGTTTTGAAACTTTTTAAGATAATCTTGCTGAAAACCTCAAATTTTGAACTATTTTACAAAAAAAAAAATCTTTTAAAGAGGGCCTCCTTTTGAAATAGAGGAGATTTGCAACAACTGCAGGCTCGCTGCCTCTCTCTATCGCACATCTGCAACAGTCTGCCCATTCATCACCCTCCATCTTCAACGGGTTCCTCGCTCGAACCTTCCACCTCTTCTTTAAGAAGAGGCCTTCACCCATGAGGAGGGGATCCCCACCTTTTCTTTAACAATCCATTTCTGCAATCCATCTTCACCCATCATCAGCATCTTCGTCACTGAGAGCTCCCCTGCAAGAACCCATTTACCCATCCATTATCTGTCGATTATCAACATCACCCACCAGAGTCTCTCTCTACTACTTTCCGACCTCCTTCCCTGCCTTCTGTGGAGCTACCGAAGAGGAATTTCCTCCCCGCTTCGATCAATAAGTCCAGAGACTTGTAGCCGGAGTCATCCACCATCATCGCTCTGATCTCCTTCTCCCCTTCTCTGCGATTTTCTCCTCTGCACCAAGAAGGTAAGAATCTCACCTCTTCTTTTGTTTTTATCATTTGATTCTCTTTTGACTTCTCTATCGTTTATATTTCCCCTATTTTTTTTTTTGAGCACCATGGAAGCATTGATTGGTCTCTAAAGAACCAATCTATTTCCCTGTGCAACAGCAATGGAATGCCTGCATTCCCACATTTCCCTTTATTTTCCTCCTACTTTATTGATAAGCTTTAGTTCGTATGACTAGAATATACATCCAATTGATGTTGTCTTATTTCTATTTCTTCTTTCATACCCGATTTCCATTTCTTTTTCTCTTCCCCCTTTCTTGACCCTCCAGCCACCTTTGATATTTGCTTTGGATGGTCTAGTTAGCATCTTGATTTCCAGTTTCAGTAGCATTTAAATATGCTTTGCTCATTTTTTTTTAGTATATTCATTTCATGGAATTTGATAGTTCACATCATCTTTCGTAAAATCATTAGTCGTCACCCTTACTGTCATTCCCTTATATGTCTGCATATTCACGATATATATCCACTAAGCATTTTTGCCCTCTTTGACTGGCGTTCTCCTCTCAAGAGAAGACGAGCCTGCATTGATTGAATCTCTTATTGAGCTTCCCGACAAGACATAGGACGATGAAGGGATTCCTGAATGATGGATATTGGGGTAACAACCAACGTCATTTTTTTTTTTAAAGTTAGAATAGCATCCAACGTGTGGCATAAATGAGTTCTGTGTTGATTGATGTTCTCCTTTTAAACCTCAGTCCAGCATCTATAATTCCCTTCTCTTGCCAAATTACTACAGCCTTACTCCATCGTAGTGTCATTTCTGCATTAGCCAAACCTTTTCACCTTAACCCAACATCCACTTGTTGCTCCTCTGCATATGCTATTTTTTTTTTTTGAAAAACTGCTTGGACTAGTCATTTTGTGAACTGAATGCCTTACACATTCATCACAATTTTTGCCCCATTATTCATATCATAGTCTCTTCCTCATGTAGCGTCAGATACTATTCCCTGCAAAATATGTTATTACAGGTTTGCACTCATGGTGTTGTCATTCCTTATTTTTATTTTATTTTTTATCTATTGCTCCCATCTGTCATGGTTTTAACTTGTGGATATGCCTAATTTTGTGAATTAATGACTTCTCTATTGATTTTTTTTTTGTAGTGTTAATAGGTATAGATATGTTGATTTATTTTTTGTAGTTTTGTAGCTAGTGAGACTGAATGAAAATTTCAGCTACAGAACAAAACAAAAATCCTGGTGGTCTCCTTTACATTCGTGATTAAACCTCAAATATAGATGGAAACTTTCTAACGTGTCTAACCCATGAAAGTTTTTTTTTTTGAGAAGTCCATTTCAGCGTAATTGCCTCCCCTTGTGGCTGGAGAGTTTACATGCCAATCTATGATTGACACGTTTCTGGGAAATCCAGACAGGTTTTTGCCAAAGATAAGAAGTTGGTCTGAATTTAAGCAGAAGATGTGCCTAAAAAAAAAAAAAACATTCCAGTCAATAACACAGGATCATATATAGGTTTTTGATTCTCTGCACAGAGGTAAGAGACCGGTCTGAAGTTAAAATATCTGATCTGCCTAAAATGACATTTCAACTTCTTGGCACTTGGATTTTTTTTTTCTATATATACATCCTATGTCTGTGCCCACTCACTTGTCCAATATTTAAAGTTTTTGCCATGACAATCATGTTCTATAATCTTGATCATCACTTGTTTGCTGCACCTGTACATGATTATTTCTTCACCTCCTGCTCATATTTCACCACACTTCCACACACATCACCATTAATAGCCATGCATGTTCCACCCTCTCTTATGCTGCTAACACCCTTGTCTGTAGCCACCACCTGTAGTTTGTTTCTGTTGAACTACCTACTGCATTTTGCTGTATCCCCTCTACAACATTCATCTTCATTGGTTATTAGCATTAACCGCCTTGTTGCTTACAGTTCAGCCACATGCGCTCTCACATTGTACCTTCATGGTGCCAATTGCCAACCCCAGCACCCATTTTATATGGCATAACCGCAACATCTCCAATGCTCCCCACTTCATATATTCCCTTGTCATCATGCCTCCCTTATACAAACATACTTCCAGCAACCACCATTATGTCTGTATACTCTGCTCGCTTACTGCACTTGCAGCAGTAGCTTCAAATACTCCCCTTTTACCCAATCTTTAGATACCTGTGTAACTTTCTTTATTAGAGTTACCATCTGTCCACTTCAACATTTTTCTTTTTTCTTTTTTTTTCTTTTTTTTTGCTCCTTCATAGCCTCTGAACTAATCTGATCCATTACACCTCAGCACCCACTATACACAGTGATATTATCATCACTGTTAATGCTTACCTTACCTATACAAGGCACAACCCACCTTGTCCTCTGCCGCCTGCTATATAGCCGCACATCTCTATCAGTATCCATAGCATACCATACATTTCACTACTGCTATGCAGGCTCATCTTCACAGCAGCACCTATACCCAGCTGTATGTCCCCAATCCTAAAATCCAACTCCATTTCCAGCATACACCCAATGATACAAGCATGTTCATCACTTCCCCATGCACCTTCATTTTGCATTATGTTCCTAATTGATATCATTATACCCATCATGACCCACCTACAGCAAGCATGGCAATGATTTCTTTTTCTTCTCTTCCTTTTTTTTTTTTTTTTGAATATCAATTGTTGAACTTCATACTTGTGACATGAGCTTTGGTATCTGATCGAATACATTTTTGTGAAATAAGAGTTACGATGATTTATTTTTTTTTGCGGATGGTCAAGCTCCAACCCCTTTTGCAAGTTTCAAAGTATTTGAAGAAGTCTGGGCGAGAGTGGCTACAAGCATGGTTGTCCTTCTTAGGTGCTTCAAGGAAATATGGAAAAGCTATCGTCTAGGATTGTAAATTTGATTTTATATGTTGTAATAGCTAGATTGGAATAAAAATTTACATTTCCCTGCTTTAGGTAGAATGAATGAGCATTGTAGAATATCATGAATTGTTTGTTTTCATACATTTTTTCTTTATTTCTCAAAAATTCTCACAATGGTGAAACACGAATGGCACGTGCACCATTTCATAAAAGGTAAGTTAATTCTAAGTTGATGATTTACACCAACGGCCATAGTCGGGGTGTAAACAAGACTTAGTATTCTTATCTTTTATGAAATAATACTGGATCCACACTGGATCCTCTTTCAAAAATCATCATATTCTTCAAATATTTCACCTTTTATCAGAGTTTAACTTAGAATTAATTCAATATATATACCAATGGCCATAGTCAGGGTATATTGAGAGTTAATTCTATTTTAAACTCTATAAAAAGCATAAAATATGTTTCATTCTTCACCTGAGTTTAAATATAGATTATTATATGATACATTCAATGACCATAGTCAAGGATGTATTATATCTTCAATCTTATTTCAATTCATGTGAAGAATGAAATACAATTTTCAAAATCTAATTTCAAAACTTAAATTCATTCATCATTTAGGGTAGAACTGCATCATATTTTCAAAACTTCCTTTTTAAAATTCCAAGTGTTTCTTCTCCTTCATCAGATCTTATTCAAATCCAATTCTATCTCATTTTTCAATATTCAAAAATTCAATTTCAAAGTCCAATTTGACTTTGAAATTGCAAAACCATTTTATATTCAAACTTCACATTTCCAACTCAAATCAAAATCCAAATTCAAAGTTCAATTTAACTTTGAAGTTATCTTTTGATTTTAAAATCAAGTTCATCCCTTTTTTTCTTCAATCAAGGTTTAAGATCTCAAGTTTAAAATTTGGGTTTCTAAAAACCCAGATCCATCTTTAAAGGTCCTATTTTGGACTTCTCAAAAACCCAAATCCAAAATCCTTATTCCATTTTTTATCTCCAATTACAGATCCAAAATCCATCTTAGGATCCAAATCCTTATTCCATTTGGATCTCCAATTACAGATCCAAATTCCATTTAGGATACAGGTCCTCATTCTATTGGATCTCAGATTCAGATCCAACATCCAATTCTTAGGATCCAGAATCCAACTCTGCTTTGGATCTCAGATTCAGATCCAAATTCCAATTCTTAGGATCCGGAATCCTTATTCCACTTTTGATCTCCAATCATAGATCCAAATTTCTTCTAGGATCCGGATCCTCATTCTACCATTGGATCTCAGATTCAGATCCAAATTCCAATTCTTAGGATCCAGAACTCGATTCCCCTTTGGATCTCAGACTTCAAGATCCAATTCCAGAGCCCAGCTCTACATTGGATCTTAGACTTCAGATCCAAATCCATCTTAGGATCTAGAACCCAAATCTATATTTGGATCTCAGACTTTATATCCACTCCACTTTAGGATCCAGAATCCAATTCCAATTCTAGATTTCAATTTCATTTTTCGGATCTAATCTGAATCTCTTAAACCCATTTCTATTCTTAAATACCATCTGGATTTCTCATATCCATTCTAAAATTCCAACTTCAAAAATCTAAGTTCAAATTCTATCTCAAGTATTCGTTTCCTTTCCTAAATTCAAAATTCAAAATTCAAAGTCCGTTTCTAACTTTGAAACTTCATCTTCTTTCATCTCAAAGCTTCAAGTCATTCTTTCTCATTTATTCTTCCAACTCTGATCTGCTTCAAAAGACTTAGAACTCCTCTGATCTATCTCAAGTTCTAAGTTAAATTCAATCATTTCTTCACTCCCTTATCAGATTCATCTCAGAAACACTTGGAAATTCTTCAAAACATTTTTTTTAAAGAGCATACATCTTTGCATTTGCACAAGCATGATTCATTGTGCATTTAGACTTAGGATAAATACTTAGATAATTTCTTAGCAAAGCAAAAGGCATTAATTCGACCCTTGGTTCAATTACCCCTGGTAAAGGCGTCAGGAACGGTCGAACCTCGTACCGACGAGCGGATCCCGTCTCCCAGTTTTCCCGCAAATATTTCAAAAACGGAGGCGAGTTATTTCAAAATATTTTCAAAATTAAGGTCAAGTGAGACCCGCAAAAGAGTTCCTCTCCTTCTTTTTTTCTTCTTTTCTCTTCTCTCTTTCTTTCCGTTCTTTTATCTTTTCTCCTTTCAAAAAGGAGGAAAATAAGAGGTTGGAAAGGAAAAGAGAAGGAAGAGAGAGAACATTAAGAGAGGAAAAATTTTGCGATGATCACAATCCTTTTGCAAAACTCCTATCGGATTTATTGTGCAAAATCTGAAGGTTCCATCACGGTCTCTTCTTTCGAGAATTCCGTTCATTTCCGCCCAATCAGGATAAATGTACAAACCTGAGCCTTCTATGATGAGGTATTTCATTTTCCGCCCAATCAGGTTAAGGGTACAAACCTGAGCCTCATTTGATGAGGTATTTCATTTCTGTCCAATCAGGTTAAGGGTACAAACCTGAGCCTCATTTGATGAGGTATTTCTTTTCCGCCCAATCAGGTTAAGTGTACAAATCTGAGCCTCCTTTGATGAGGTATTTCATTTTCATGCCTGATCAGGTTAAGGGTACAAACCTGAGCCTCATTTGATGAGGTATTTTATTTCACACCCAATCAGGTTAAGGGTACAAACCTAAGCCTCATTTGATGAGGTATTTTATTGCCCAATCAGGTTAAGGGTATAAACCTGAGCCTCATTTGATGAGGTATTTCATTTTTTCCCAACCAGATTAAGGGTACAAGCCTGAGCCTCATTCTGATGAGGTACTTCATTTCCCGGTCAGGTTAAGGGTCAAATCTGAGCTTCGTTTCTACACGGGGTATTTTCCGTCCCATCTAGGATAAAGTCAAAACTTGAACTTCAATCTCGCAGAATGAATTTTTCTTCTTTATTCTCTATTCTGTATCTACCATCATCATCTGAATTAATTCCTTCCACACCCAGCCAGATTTTTCAAACTGGGGCATTTTTATAGTCAAATTTGGTGTGTTTTCTTTGCCACTAAGCTCGGCTTCCAACCAGCTTAGTAGCAAAGAGGGGCATCTGTAAACACCCCAAATTTTCACCCTCATCCAGTGCTTGCATTTTATGTGTCACTACAGGTCATTACATGCATCTGACATGCCATTTCATTGCATGTCACTACATCTCATTTTCGAGATTCAGCACTCCTGTTTTCAAAATATTTAATCCAGATTCAGGTTTTAAAACTTTTCTTTCAAAATCAATGTTAAAACCTGGTTTTTAATCAGCATTCTGTCATTTGCCACCCCCCAGGACTTTATATTTTGAAATATTTTCTCAAAAAACAATCTGGATTCATTTCAATTGATTTCAATCCTCAGATGAGTCTCATTTAGGTGGTGTCGCTTCTGGATTCCTTTATTTATCAAAAATCTCAAAAATTTTAGAGTCCTAGTTGGATCAGGACTCTGTATTTTCATCTTTTGAATCTTTTTAAAATTCTATTCTGATTTTAAACCAGTTATGGTCATATACCTTGTCCATTTCCTCCGTTTTGGCCAAAATCTTAGAGTCCTAGTTGGATCAGGACTCTTTTTTCAGAGTCCTAGTCTGATCAAAACTCTACTTTTCACTACCTTTTTACCTGTTTTCGGAGAAATCCTTTCAAAATCTTCTGTTTTAGCCAAAATCTTAGAGTCCTAGTTGGATCAGGACTCTTTTTCCATACTCTCAGTCGGATCAGAACTCTTCTTCAGAGTTTTAATCGGACTAAGACTCTAATCTTTTACAGCTATTTTATCCATTTTCAATCAAATCTTTCAAAATCTTTCAAAATGAGTCAGAAACTCAGAGTTTTAGTCAAAACATGACTCTGTTCAGAGAGTCCTAGTTGGATCAAGACTCTGATCTTGATTTCAATTTTGAAAGAATCTTTCAAAAATATTTTCATCTATCAAAACGGTTACACTTTTATCAAAAAAATTCAAAATTCTGAGGTTTTATCCCAGAGTCCTGATCAAATCAGTACTCTACTCCAGAGTCCTGATCGAATTAGGACTCTATCCAAAATTGGTTTTCATACTTCATTTTCACTGATTTTCAAAATTTCTGTTTAAATTTCATCATTTACTTATCAGAAAACAAAAAATTCTTAGAGTTCTGATCGAATCAGGACTCTTTCTCAGAGTCCTAATCAGATCAGGACTCTGAACCAAAACTTCAATTTTATCCTGTTTTTAACTGTTTTTCAAAATTCTCTCATTTGTTTTCTCAAAAAATCCAAAAATCTGAGAGACCTAGTCCAATTAGGACTCTGTCCCCAGAGTCTCAGTTGAATCATAACTCTGTTTTATTTCAATTTTTTTTATTGTTTTTAATTGTTTTCACAAGTTCTTTCATATGTTTTTCAGAAAAATACCAAAAAATCTAGAGTTTCAGTCCGATCAGGACTCTGTCCCAGAGCCCTAATCCATTCAGGAGTCTATTTTTACTTCCATTTTCATTTATTTCCATTTGTTTTCAAAAATTAGGTCATTTTGTAGAGTCTAGTTGATCCAAGACTCTATTTCAGAGTTCTGATTGAGTTAGGAGTCTAACCCTGACTGTATTTTCTGACTTATTTCATCATTTTTGATAAAATCTTTTCAAAAATTCCTTCATTTGGCTTTTAAAACACAAAATCTCAGAGTCCTAAAAATCCAGGACTCTAACCCAG
The DNA here is from genome assembly GCF_984573655.1 of Nuphar pumila. Taxonomy (NCBI): domain Eukaryota; kingdom Viridiplantae; phylum Streptophyta; class Magnoliopsida; order Nymphaeales; family Nymphaeaceae; genus Nuphar; species Nuphar pumila. Next base: position 46,389,842 of record NC_143263.1, on the reverse strand, counting down.
AGTTTCAGTTCGCTTGAGACTCCATTTTCAAAAATTCTGAATTTCAGTTGTTGATTTTAACCCATTTTCAAAGTTATTTTCAATGTTTATCTCAAATCTTTCAAAATATGATGTGGGCCCACTCAGTTGGTGCCATATCCAGAGTAATTCTGACCCAGTTGGAACTCTATGACATTTCAAAACTTTCAATTTCAAGTCTACTTTTGAATCTCTTTTGAAAAACCTCTCATTTTCAAGTTTTAAAATCGTTTTTGAAAATTCAAGTGGGGCCCACTCGGGGTGGCGCCACATTTGAAGAAGTCAAGGTTAGACTAGGGTTAGTCATTGTCCTAGTTAGGCTAGGGGTTTAGAGGAGTCAAAAGCAATTTTAAAAATCCATTTTATTTAAGTTTTAAACCATTGGTTTTTAAAGGTTTTAAATTCAAGTTTTAAAAACCAAATGTGGGTCCATACTAGGTGGTGCCACATATGGACTTTCTAGAGTTTAATTAGGGATTAATTAGAGTCCATTTAGGTTAGAATTCTCTAAAAAAATTGTCCTCCCCATGTGGTTTATCAAAAACAATTAAAAAGAATCCAAAAAATCAAAACTCTTCCTAAACAAATCCAAAAAAAAAAATCTATAAATAGAGGACCTAAAGAGGGTCAAAGAGACTTTTTCTCTCAAATTTTCGTGGCTTATCTCTCCTCTCTAGCACCTCCACCTTCCTCCATTGCAGCTGCAGCCCCAAGGAGAGTTATTTAATATTATTTTTTATTTTTTTATTAGTTTTTTATGATTTTTTAATAGATTTCACCATGGAAACTCTCCTTTCATGGATTAAACCATGGATTCAACCTCAAGAACCTCAAGTTCAATTCAAGAAGATGATCTAACCCTATTCCATGTTGTTTTTCATGATTCTAATCCATTAGAATCGTTTATTGCATTTTTTTTTATATTCTTAACTAAGAAAACATGAGATTTATCCGATTAAATGGATTAAATCCATGGTTTCAAGGGTAAAAGTAATTCCAGCCATGGATTCCCTGTATTTTATTTATTTCTTTGCTTATTTATGTTTATTACACGTTTTCCAGCATAGAAATCAATTTTATTTTACTGTTTTGGTATTTTTTTTTTATTGTTTTCATTGATTAATGCATGCTTTATTAGGTTTTATCAAATTTCTGTGTTTTAAGCTTGGATCTGCAAAGAACATGTTATTTTGTATTGAAGTACTCACTGTAAATTTCTGATTTTTTAATATGTGATACATGGATATGTTAATGAATTACTGTAAAAATTTTGGATGTTTTGGAATTCGTGAATTCTGTCAAAAAAATAAAAGATTAAACTGTGATTTTCCATCGTTTAGAATCGATATTGAAATTCATAGGTAACTTGTTGTTGTGTTATTTTCCTCATCCGATATCCGATTCAAAATCCGTAAAGTGAAGTGGATTCCTATTGATGTTAACTATTTACTGTAAAATTTTGATAATTTTTAGCCTCTGTTTAGTATTTTTCCTATGTCAGAGAATCAGATTTAAGATTTAAAACTCGTTAGGGTTTACCAAAACCCTAATCTGAATTGTGTTGATCATAGATCTCAGACTGTAGATTCGATTCATGATATGTAAAAATGAAGTTTTATTATTTTTAGGTCTACTATTCACTTATGAAATTTCAGAAATTTTTGATTGAGTTTGCTATTTATTTATGTATTTTCAATCGAAAGTACCTGTTTTAATTCTTTTTAGATTCGTCATATTTTAATCCGGATTGCCGGAAGGGTTTCTCCCTCATCGTAGATTCTTTTTCCAATCTGTAAAATATGAAATTTCTGTTTTTCTGTCTAGTTTACTTCTGTAAAATTTCAGAAATTTTCATGGTGATTTGACCCCTGATTCAGGTCTAACATTGGAACTGGTCTATGAACATGGGTGAAAATAACTTATTTTAGGGTTTTTATGCAATGTTTGAATTAAAATAATGTCAAAAATATATTTTTATGACTCCAACCTGATTTTAGGGTTATAATAAGTACAGGTGTCGATTTTTATTAAATTTTAAATTCATTTGATGCTGGAATAGATCAAATTGCAAAACAGGGTCCCTGAAAGATCCAAAAACACTGCCAAAATCGTGATATTGGTGATATTTCTTGATTTTCGTATGAAAGTTCATAGTTTTAGGGTTTTTTCATGTTTAAAATCATATTAGGATGTTTTATGCTCAATTTTGTTCTTATTTGACTTCATTTAAAGCCTAAACCCAAAGTTTTACCAAAATTTATTTTAGAAAACCCTGATTTCAAGGCCATAGTCTTGCTATCAGGGGCATTTTGGTCATTTGACCTCAATTTCAAAATTCTAAACCCTAATTTTCATGTTTTTAATCATGTCATATCATATTTGAGTTAATTTATCATTATTTGTATTACAAAAGTTGTATTTTACAAAATATCTTTTTGAAAACCCTGATTTCAAGGCCATAGTCTTGCTATCAGGGGTATTTTGGTCATTTTGAGCCCAATTTCGAAATTCCAAATTCTATTTTCATATTTATTCCATCTTATTTCATATTTTATTAAGTTTATATAAGGGAATCATATGGAAAGTGACTTATATCTAGCAAAATCCAGTAATTTCTAGATATTACTGGATAAATCTAGAAAAGCCAACATATCTTCACTAACCAGTTTTCTAGTTTTGCAGAGACGTTGAAGACTTTAATTTTCAGTCATTTAAATTCAATTAGTGATATAAATTGTAATTAAATTTGGAATAAAAATTTCAATTTTTGCTTAGATTAGGATTTGCATTGCATATAGTTTTGAACTTTGATATATAACTGTCATGCTTGTCATTCATGCACATATTTCAAATTCACTATGGTCTACACGAATGGCACGTGCACTAGCTCTTATGGAGTTGACAAACTTGTAAGAATTTGTATTTATGGCCATAGTCAGAATACGAATGAGACCTAGATTTGTGATCTTCGTATTAGCCACATTCAGTCTACACTCTTAGGCTAACTTCAAAATGCACTGCATTTCTCAAAAATACAAAAAGATTTTCTCAATTCTTCAAAATCAAGTCTTTCAAATCCATATTCATTCATTTCATTCATTTGCAAATTCCAATTTCAATTCAGAGAAATCGATTTTCTCAAAATTTTCTAAGTGTTATTCAGAAATTGATTTTCTCAAAAACATTGAGTTTCAATGATATTTCAAGCATTTCCAAAGTTCAAAATCCTGATTTTCCAAGTTATATATTCAATTTCCAAGTTCCAATTCAGAAAAATCAAGTTTTCCAAAGTTATTGAAGTTTTCTCAGAAATCGATTTTCCTAAAACACTTGAATTTTTTAAGAAATCGTTTTTTATTTTCCGCAAAAATATTCTTTCACCATGATTCACAATTTTCCAAGTGACATCTTTTCCAAGAATTTCCAAGTATTTCAAATATTCGAAGCAAACATCATGTTTTCAAACCTGCATTTTCAGAAAATCATAGCACATGCCTGATTCTTTGTGCATTTAGGAAATAGAACACGATTTAGACAAGTTGAGCAAAGTTAAGCACACTTTTGATGCTTGGTTCAATTAACCCTGGTAAAGGCGCCAGGAACGATTGAACCTCGTACCGACATGCGAGTCCCATTCTTCGGAATTATCCTGTATTTTAAAACGGAGGTGAGTTATTTTCAAAATCTTTTTTAAAGGTCAGTTTGACTTGCAAAAGTAAAAATTTTGCGATGATAAAAGGAGAGAACCCCCTGCCCTTTTATTTTCCTTGGCAGGGGGTGACTCCCCCCCCCCCCCCCCCCCCCCCCCAATAATTTCGACAGGAGGCAAAGCACCAAAGCCCCTTGTCTGTTTTCTCGACAGGGGGTGGATCCTCCTGCAATAAAATTTTGTCTCGGCAGGGGGCCAGCGCCCTGCCTATCTCGCTTTCAACAGAGGGTTCTGTCTCCCTGTTCGGACTCATTTTTGACAGAGGGTGTCACCCTCCTTGTCATCTGGTAAATAACAATAATTTTAACACAGTGTCTCTTGCAGATTCTGCAATGGATCCCGCTTGTGCCCCACAACCCATGGTAAGTAAGTGACAAAAGAAATGTAAATCGGGTAAATACCCGTGGTGAGTAAGTGATGCATGTGCATCACAGGTTATTTAATTTCTTGGATGCAACACTTTTTTGTTTATACACTCACTTAGTTGTAGATATCTAGGACTGCTTTGATGGAGTTTGGAGATCATGTTGAGCATGATTTTAATGTATGAAAATAAAAGTATTATTATTTTTGGAGTTCGGATTTCATGCTAGTCGTGGTATTAATTAGCAGGATATTGGAGTGTGTTTGTTGCAGGTATATGCTTGACATTATTTTGATATGAATGATTTAAATGTATTGCAATGTTTGATGTGATTGTATTCATGCTTGCATGAAGTTACTTTCAATTGGATTATGACTTCAATGTAAAATTGTATCATGAAAACATGCTTCAAATGAATGTATCGTGTTATGAATGATTTTGCACATGAAAATGAATGATAAGTTATCATTGCTTCAAATGAATGGTTTTGCACATAAAAATATTAAGTTATCAATGCATGCATCATTTTTCTTGTGATTGAATGATATCATATATATGTGTGTGTGTGTGTGATATATCAAATCATTACATCTACCATGAATGCAAGATAAATTTGATATTTTCTTCATCATAGCATTTTGATGATTCTGTTTTAATTGGTTAAGATAATATCTGTAACATCATACGAAAAAATGACTATAAACCATGAATAGATGTACCATAGGATAGTTGACAATGAGGCATCACTTAAATATATGGATGGTGTTGACAGTTTTATTGAATTTGCAATGACAAGTATCAGTACAGTGGATCCTGGTTGTACTTTTGGGTGTGATATTTGTAAACAATATTTTTCAATGAAATACATGGGAAAATCATCAACCAAAGATATAAAACCGACTTTCCACCGAAGTGGCGAGTACGGGTCGAATCCACAGGGAACGGGATATTTCTGAATTAATTCTAAAATAACACTTTATTAACATAAAAAGTTTACAATCTATGTCAATGTTTACAAGTTACATTAAATAACATTCTAACTATGAAAATAAACTACAATAGGCGACTAAGTCTTCAGCAGGTCTCCAGGGGCATTTTTGTCTTTTCACATCAAGTGCAGTCGCACATCACAATTGAATTGCATCTGTTAACCTGTTCTAACTTAACAACCTCTTGGGCGATCCGAAGACTGAGGGGAAAAGGCAGAGCGGACTTTGCTTGGCTTCGCACCGTTCGAGACCTCGTTGATGCTGGAAATACACCATGATACCATGTCCTACAGCTGCAACACGTTGGAAATCCACCGAAGATGAAATGTGAACCGATTCTCGATCGGGGGGCGTAGAAGACCGGATGGAGGTAGGGCCGACCCTTCTCGTTGGAGTGTTTCGCACTTCCACCCGAGAAAAGTGATTCCCACCTCTGCTGCACCTGCAAAACACAGCAACAATGGAGATTAAACAATATGGAAGATAAAGAAATGGAGAGAATTGAAAGGGAGACAAGGTAGAATGCTTGGTTCTCAAGCTTTTCTCCATGTCTTCAATGAAGATGGAAGGAGGTGAGGGTTGAGAAGGGGGCTGGAGTTAGAATCGTGCCCCTAGGGCACGAAAACCAAAGCAAAGACAGGGCTGGAATGGGCGCCCCCCTCCTTTTGACGTTTTAGCTTCTTTTGGCTATTTTACAAAAACAGTGTTAAAATAAAAATAATTCCTGGGCGCCTCATTTTACAGGGGGGGTTTAGAAAATGTTTTTACAAAACTTAAGTGGGCTGGAGAAGGGTTAAATCCATGTAATTTGGTCCAGATCCATGGTCCAAATGGGCGTTTGGATCCAGATCTTCTAATTCTGCTCCGAGATTTGACCCGTTACACTGTAAATGCCATAATTCCTTCGTTTTAAGTCTGATTTCAATGAAATTCGAACTCAAGCTCTATAATAACATTATGCACCTAAGTGTATGCTTTTAACCTATAGATGATGCATTTATGCAATGAAATTGTATTAATAAAATGTGATATTTATGCATCATCAGATCCCACAGGTCGGATTAGGTGTCCCTGCACGATATGTAAGAACAATCAATTTGTAGAACATCATGGCGTTAGACATCACCTATACAGGAAGGGTTTTGGTGAGTGATTATCAGAATTGGACGTTTCATGGTGAAGAATTTAGAAACAATTTTGACGCACGGGTAGATATGGTGCATGATAATCCATATGTAGATTTAATATTTGATGCCGCAAGACCAGAACTGGGTTCTGCTATGGATCCTAGTGATGTACCAACTAGGGTAGAGAAAGAAGCATCAAACGATGCAACTAGTAGATTTTATGATTTACTTAGAGATGCTGATGAGCTACTTTGGAATGGTTGTGAGAGTCACACTATCTTGTCTACAGTTCTTCAACTTCTGAATTTGAAGTCCGAGTATAATTTGAAACAATCATGGTTTGACCATATGTGCTCTATTATGAAGAGTATGTTGCCCATAGATGATAAATTGTCACAAAATTTCTATCGTGCGAAGGTAATAATCAACGCTCAAGGTATGGGGTATCAAAAGATAGATGCTTGTCCAAATCACGGCATGTTGTATTTCAAAGATTAAGAAAATAGCATATTATGCCCCCTATAATACTTATATGGGTGGTATTATCCGAATTGAGTAGATTTTTTAGAACATTGTGCGCATCGGAAGTCATAGTATCTGAGGTAAAGAATCATGAGGAATCTGTCACTACTATTTGTCAGCTAGAGAAGATATTTCTGACAACATTTTTCGATGTTACGGAACATTTGATCATACATTTGCCATATGAACTAAGGGTTGGTGGTCCTGTGCAATATCGATGGATGTACTCATTTGAAAGGTATATATTTTTTTATATTTTTCTCTTTAATGCTATTGAGAAATTTATTATAATCTAAGATGTATATTGTTGACAGATGCATGTTTGACCTCAAAAAAAAAGGTTTGGAATAAAGCAAGAGTAGAGGGCTCTCTTTGTGAGACGTACACTTTAGAAGAGATTTCAAATTTCTCATCTAAGAGGAGGAGGAGGAGGAAGAAGAAGAATATGAAATTCAAACAAGTGATGAGGAAGAATTTTTGAGCTAGTGAAATACAACAACAACAACAACAACAACTACGCCTTCATCCCAAAACAATTGGGGTCAGCGATATGAACCAAAAAAGAAATTCATTTTGGGTCTTCCACATGAATCCTTTTCCTCCAATCATTTCTATCCAACGCCATGTCCTTGGTGAGGTTCAAAGCATTCATATCCTTTCCTATCATCTCCATCCAAGTCTTCCTAGGCCTACCCCGACCTCTTTTAACTAATATATTTTCCCATTTCTCCAACCTTCTAACTGGAGCATCATTAGGCCTTCGCCGAATATGTCCAAACCACCGTAAACGATTCTCTCGCATCTTATTTTCAATGGGTGCAACACCTACCTTCTTACGTATCTCTTCGTTCTGAATCTTATCTTTTATTGTATTTCCACACATCCATCTAAGCATCCGCATCTCAGCTACACTCATTTTTTGAATATGATGTCTCTTGGCAGCCAACATTCCGTACCATATAGTAAAGCGGGTCTAATAGTCATCCTATAAAACTTTCCCTTCAACCGCAATGGCATTCTACGATCGCACAGCACTCCAGTAGCACTTTTCCATTTCATCCACCCAACCTTTATCCTATGATTTACATCTCCATCAATTTCTCCATACTTTTGAATGATGGATCCCAAATATTTGAAATAATCATTCACCGGTATATCTTGCTCACCAAGCTTCACTACACTCCCATCACTACTTCGTTGCTTACTAAACCGACATTCCATATATTCAGTCTTACTCTTACTCAACTTAAAACCTCTAGCTTCCAATGTCTGTCTCCATAATTCTAACTTAGCATTAACCCCAGCTCTAGACTCATCAATCAAAACAATATCATCAGCAAACAACATACACCACGGTACATTTTCTTGAATTGATCTCGTAAGCTCATCCATCACTATCGCAAATAGGAAAGGGCTTAAAGCAGATCCTTGATGTAACCCAACCGTTATCGGGAAATTGGTTGTCACCCCTCCACAAGTGCGGACATTGGTTACTACTCCTTCATACATATCTTTAATTATACTAATGTACTTGAGAGAAACACCTTTCTTCATCATTGTCCACCAGAGAACGTCCCTAGGTACTCTATCGTATGCCTTCTCTAAATCAATAAAAACCATATGCAAATCTTTGTTCCTCTCTCTATATCTTTCAATAAGTTGTCTAAGAAGATGTATAGCTTCCATAGTTGATCTTCCAGGCATAAAACCAAATTGATTCTCCGATATCATGACAACCTTCCTCAACCTAGACTCAATCACCCTCTCCCAAAGTTTCATAGTATGACTCATGAGTTTTATACCACGATAGTTTGTGCAATCTTGTATATCACCCTTATTCTTATATAAAGGCACCAAAGTACTCTTCCTCCACTCATTAGGCATCTTAATTGTTCGCCAAATCAAGTTAAAAAGATTTGTCAACCATTCTAAACCTTTCTCTCCCAAGCATTTCCAAGCCTCGATAGGTATACCATCTGGGCCAACTGCCCTTCTTGATTTCATATTCTTCAAAGCCTCTGCAATTTCTTTCTTTTGAATCTTGCGCATGAAGTCACGATTTATCTCATGAAAAGGAATGGAGAAGTCTCCAAGATCTTGAGCATGACTATCATTAAATAGCTTATCAAAATAATCTTTCCATCTCTCCTTAATCTCCTCATCTTTGACTAAAACCCTTTGCGTTTCATCTTTGATACATCCAACCATACCCAAATCCTTCGATTTCCTATCTCTCATCTTTGCAAGCCTATAAATATCCTTCTCGCCTTCTTTGGTATCCAACTTGTCATAAACCTCCTTATATACCTTAGCCCTCGCGTTTTCGAACAAATACATCTTGTAATATATACCTCTATTTGATGTGAATGATTTGAATGTATTGAAATATATTGCAATGACTTGAATGATTTGAATGTATTGTAATGTTTGAATGTATTGCATGAAGTTATTTTCGATTTGATTATGTATCTTTAATAGGTATAGAGTTATGATTTGAATGTATTGAAATGTGTTACAATGACTTGAATGATTTGAATGTATTGCAATGTTTGAATGTATTGCATGAAGTTATTTTCAATTTGATTATGTATCTTTGATAGGTATAGAGTTATGATTTGAATGTATTGAAATGTATTGCAATGACTTGAATGATTTGAATGTATTGCAATGTTTGAATGTATTGTATAACATTTTTTATTTGATTATGTATCTTTGATAGGTATAGAGTTATGATTTGAATGTATTGAAAATGTATTGCAATGACTTAAATTATTTAAATGTATTGTAATGTTTGAATGTATTGCATGAAGTTATTTTCAATTTGATTATGTATCTTCGATAGGTATAGAGTTATGATTTGAATATAATGCAATGATTTGAATGATTTGAATGTATTGCAATATTTGAATGTCTTGCATGAAGTTAGTTTCAATTTGATTATGTATGCATGAAGATATAGAGTTGTGTAACTGATCTAATTGTATTGCAAGTTAAGGATAAGTTATCCATGATTAGCAAGTGATGTCATATCTTATGTTTTAATGTATTGCAATATTTGATATGAATGTATTGAAATGTATTACAATGATTTGAATGATTTACAGGTATTGCAATGTTTGAATGTATTGCATGATGTTTTTTATTTATTAGAATATGGTTCAAGGAGGTTATAGTGATCGAGCACCTAGTGGTAGTCAGTCTGAGCCTTCATCTTCACGAGCTACTTCGATAGGTATACCATTTAACTAATTATATACTTGATTAGTTTAAATGCGCATTGTGTGAATTTCTAACTCATTTTTTTATAGATGATATTTTGCCTGCACATGACCCACCTACATCAACTATTCATACAAGTCACGAGACAACGCTGGATACAGGGTCTTCTTAGTCTGACACAAGAAGACTCATTCAAATAGTATATATCGATAATCGACCGTAAGTATTTCATTTTCACTTATCCTATACTCATCTTATAAATATTATATATTGATAGTTAATGTGTACCAATTCATATGCAGTGTGAGGTTCGAGCAACAAGAAGTAGTATGAGAGATTAGGAATTCACTAGTTCAACATCTACCAAGACCAGTCGCTCAATGAAAAGAGTACCCGAAGGAGGTGTTGGACAGATTGTGATCCTCATTTTTGGTATACAATCGTTTCTCATAGTTAATGTGTTTCATATTTAATTTTTTGTTATAGTCATGTCTACTAACTTTCTAAAATTATTTGTAGGCTTCGAATCACTTTGCGACTACGATGTAGGAGTAGGACGCGAGGAAGGTGTGGTAGAAGGTGACTGTCAATCGATTTGCAGACATGCTGCACAATATGAAGACTGCAACAAGAAAAATATCTTGCAGGATAGATGATTCATTGCAGTGGAAGGGCCATGGCCCTCCTACTATCAGGTCAGATGTTTGGGATGCAATGTGTGACAAGTGGGTGAGACATGAATTTCGAAATCGCTCAGCGAAGGCTGCAAAGAACCGAGCGAAGATGCCCGATGCCCATCTACACACAGGTGGATCTAAAACTTTTCGGAGCCACCTGAAGAAAATGGTAACTCATCAATATATATTATCAATTTTATAAGTATTGTTGCATATCTGTTAAATAATTTTTTTATCATTTAACTTCGTAGAAAGCAGAAAAAGGAGGCATTGTGTCATACAAGGATGTGTTTGTTGAAATACATAAACATAAGACCACGGGAGAGTTCGTATCAGAGAAGGCGAGAACGACAACAATATATATTTATTGTATTAATAAATATTATAAAATACAAGTTATCATAAATATTGTAATTCTTAATTATTAATCCACATTGTAATCATTACTTTATAGGAGTCATACGAGCAACAAATGATAGAGCGATATGGCGATGACTCCACTCAACATCCGCCTTTTGATCCTGCAGCATAGGTGACTGCAACAAGTGAACCCAAAAAGGGTTATGTATTCGGGTTTGTGAGTAATATAAACACCTCACCAGTCGTTGCCTCCTCCAGTCACGGCTCACAGAGTTCTCCTGCCAGCATCAGCTCCAAACATTCGACTGACCTGCGTAATTCTTGGGATGGTGTCTGCCAGCTTGTTAAGGACACAATGCGTGACTATTTACATAAAGCAATTTTCGACGTTATCTGTAATGAGTTGTGCAGCTTTTTTTGGGACAGGAAAACTTCGTCTGCAGGTGCCTGTTAAGTATAAAAGTTTCATGTGATTTGTTTCATGTCGTTAGATTTCAAGCTAGTATATGCATGATTAGAACACATATTTGCATGATTGAATCATTATGAATTTTTATGTTAGCCTTAGAACACATCTGAATTTTGTCAATATCCTTCACTTTATTGCTAGCTAGAGTATGTGTAATTCACTCATGTTACTTTGATTGCCTTAACTTAGGTGCACTGTATATAATTTATTTCATTATATTTTTTTTATCAATACTAACATTATATTTTCTTCTCTTGAAGGATGCTGGAGATAATCAGTGTAGAGGAATTGAAGGGGCAGATCGAGACAATGAAGAAGATGATGCACAAAATCTTGGCGATGATTAGATTCATGTGTTGTACCTTCTTGTTGTTTCAAAAGAAAATCTTTGTAAATGTTCACTTGTAAATAATTAGAACTTGACGAGGATTATAGTGGATCGATAAATTATTTTAGTTCTTTTTATATATATTTTTTATATGTACTTTGTTTTTTATACATAGGAAATATAAATTGTATCACGAGAATTTTTTCTCGATATTTATATTTTAAACAATTTTTTTTATTTTTTTATTATTTGTGACGAATTAACGAGAAATATTATCCATCGCTATTTAGTATCGGCATCTAATTTCGTGATGGATTAGGGACAAATATTTATCCATCACAAAAGTGAATCGGCCAATGATTTATGATGAATTTTAATCTGTAGCTAATTTTGTCGCTATTGTAGCAACGAATTTTAATCTGTCGCCAAACCAAATCTTCACAAATTAACGACGGCCTTATGATGAATCATGTCATTCAGTAATTCATCGTAGATAGTTTTCGTTGCTAATTAGCGACTAGAATTTTGCGATGAAAGTTAGCCATCACTATTCTGTCGCTAAACTCTACAGTGACGGATTGGCGACGGATTGAGGTCGTCGCTAATCCACGGATTTTTTGTAGTGATAATTACCTATGAGTAGGGGTGTCAACGGGTCGGGTTTGGTTTGAACTCAGGTTTAACAAGACCTGGCCCCAATTTTTTAGTATAGTATTGAGTTTGGACTCGAATTTAATTGGACCCATCATAATAAAAACCATACCCAGACTCGATAAGAATTACACTAACCAGACCCCGACCATACCAGGTAAAATAATATTTTTATCATTTTTACATTGAAAAATTGTGGGTGTTAATCGAAACTCAGCTCGCCTAGGTCTGGTATAAAATTTCACAAACTATACATGGCTCTGTGTCTTAATCGGTCCTTTAGATTCGGACCCAAGTCTTCTTATTTATCACCATACCAAAATTTTTCCTCTTCTTGTGTATTTCTCTCTCTTCCTTCTCTTTTCCTTTTCTAACCTCTATTTTCCTCCTTTTTGAAGAGAGAAAAATAAAAGAAAGAAAAAGAAAGAGAGAAGAGAAAAAGAAGGAAGAAGAACTATTTTGTGGGTCTCACTTGACCTTAATTTTGAAATTTTTTGAAATGACTCACCTCCGTTTTGAAATATTTGTGGGAAAACTGGGAGACGGGATCCGCTCGTCGGTACGAGGTTCGACCGTTCCTGGCGCCTTTACCAGAGGTAATCGAACCAAGGGTCGAACTTATGCCTTTTGTTTTGCTAAGAATTTATCCTAAGTCTAAATGCACAAAGAATCATGCTTGTGCGAAATGCAAAGATGTATGCTCTTTTTGAAAAATGTTTTCGAAGAACTCCCAAGTGTTTCTGAGATGAATCTGATAAAGTGAAGAAATGATTTCTAACTTAGAACTTAAGATTAAAGTTCTAAGTTTTTAGAATAATCAAAAGCTTGGGAAAATAAATCTGGATTTGGAAAGAGATGATTTTGAAGTTTGAGAAAAAAAGAAGAAGAAAGGAATTTTCAAAGTCATAAATGGACTTTGAATCAGAAATTTGAACTTGGATGAATATTTGGAATGGAATTGAATTCTATCTTTGAAGCTTTGAAATCAGAAAAAATGTAGGAAGTTTAAGATAGAATTTGAGAAATAGAATTTAATTTGAAAGTTGGAATTCGAGATGGAATCTGAATCCTAAGATCTGAATTCTGAATAGAGTTCAAAGTTGAATTTTGAATTTAGGATCTGAAATGGGAACTTGATTTGAAATCTGGAATGAAATGGAATTGGTTTTAAGGATTGGAATTAAAGTGGAATTTGGATTTAGAATTTTGAATGGAATTGGATCCAAGATTTGGAATCCAAGATGGTATTTGGATATGAGATCCAAGATAGGGTTGGACTCTGGATCTTAAGATGAAATTAGATCTGAAGCCTGAGATCCAAAGTAGAATTGGATTTTGGATCCTAGAATGGATTTGGATCTAAAGTCTAAGATCCGAGGTGAATTGGGTTCTGGATCCTAAAGAATGGATTTTGGATCTGAAATCTGAGATCCAAAGGGGAATTGAGTTCTGGATCCTAGAATAGAATTGGATCTGAAGTCTGAGATCCAAAGTAGAATTGGATTCTGGATCCTAAGAATTGGAATTTGGATCTGAATCTGAGATCCAATATAGAATGGGGATCTAGATCCTAAGTGGAATTTGGAGTTTGGATCCTAGAATGGATTTTTGGATCTGAAATCTGAGATCCAAAGTAGAACTTGGATTCATACTTGGAAATCTGGGTTCAAGTTGAGATTAGGATCTAACTTTGGTTTTTGGAATTCAAAAATTGATTTGAGGATGAATTTCAAAGTCAAATTGGACTTTGATTTTGAAACTTGAATTTGGAATTTAGAAAATGAATCAAGAATTTCAAATTTAATTTAAACTTTGAATTTGGTTTCAAAGTCAAAATTTGGACTTTGGAGAGAAGATAGGATTGATGAGTTTTGAAGTAGAAATTGAAGAAAAGATGTTCAAAAATTACTTGGGTTTTTGGGAAGAATTTTTTAAAATATGATGCAATTCTATCCTGAATGATGAATGAATTTAAAGAATTGGAAATTGGTTTTTGAAAAACTATCTTATTCTTTAAGTGAATTAAGAATGAGGTTGAAAGATATAATATATCCCTGACTATGGTCATTGAATATATTATATAATAACCGCATTTAAATTCAAGTGAAGAATAAAATACATTTTTGGTGCTTTTATAGAATTTAAAATGAAATTAACTCTCAATATACCCTGACTATGGCCATTGGTATATATATTGAATTAATTTTAGATTAAATTCTGATAAAAGAGAAAAACACTTAAAGAAAATATGATGATTTTGAAAAGAAAGATTCAGTCTGGATTCAGTGTGGATCCAGTGTTATTTCATGAAAGATAAAAATATTAAGTCTTGTTTACATCCCGACTATGGCCGTTGATGTAAATCGTCAACTTAGGATTAACTTACCTCTTATGAAATGGTGCACGCGCCATTCGTGTTTCACCATTGTGAGAATTTGAGGAATAAAGGCAAAAAATGCATGAAAACAAACAATTCATGATATTTACAATGCTCATTCATTCTACCTAAAGCAGGAAATGTAAAATTTCATTCAAATCTAGCTATTACAACACATAAAATCAAATTTACAATTTTCAAATAATGACTTTATCCACATATTTCCTGCAAAATAACCGGGTTAGTATGAAAAATGGGAGAAAAGAAAATGACATATACCATGTGGGTATCTTTACAAAATGTTCATATGCCAAGATATGAAGGGAGATGGAAGATGACACGTATATACTTATATACACATCTATGTATATATGCATATATGTATATACGTATATATATATGTATATAGGTGTTCATATATATATACAAAATTGTGAGATGAATGCAAGTATTGTAGTGAAAAGACTAAATGGTAGCACACTGCCGTTGGGATGTGTGCATATGCTGGAAAAGGTGATGACAAGGGATGGGGCAGCTATTATTCCAGTTGTGTATATCTATAATATATGTGCTGTGGCAAGTAATGAAAGAAAAAGGAGGAAATGAATGTAGTGATGTGCAAGTGGTGCGGGATTGATGAGAAAACAATGCACATGCCAAACCTGCAGGGGATAGTGAGTAGGCTTATGCTATGGAGTGAAAAAGAGCATTATGATGATAAATGCTCTTGTAAGTAGTTGGGGACAACTGAAATGATGAAGTGAGGTTGGAAGGTATTATACATATATTAAGTTGAAGGTTTTTACAAAGGTAGGTAACAACAGCACTGTACTGCTACAAAGTGCAGTGGGTGCTGTGAATATTTATAGGTACAGAGGTATAGCAGGATGGGATGTATGGAGTACTATGTATCTAACCAAAGGTACCTATATAGAAAATATGCAGGAAGTAATGTTGGGTAATTTCTTTAGTATACCTTAAAATTGTTTGAGTCAAAGCAGTATGATCCAAAGATGGATCGCCGCCATCAATTTCGCTGCTCCAATAGCCTCCAATTGCCATAAAGCAATGGTCTTCTTTTAGTACAACAAACCTCAAAATATTATCATAGTGTGGAATCTTATCACCCAAGGATAAGTCCTCAAAAGCATCAGGACTTATAAAATTATAATAAGTGACAGAGGGATTTACAGTGACTTAAGTACCAATACTGATCCTTTCAAATACAATGAACAGATTAACACATCAAATTTAGACATCAGACTTTTGAAACTCAAATAGCAAATTTATTTGGTCAATTTCAGACATAAAACTTATGCCTTAAGCAAACCAATTCTGACATCATATTCTCAAGAATTAAGCAATAAATTGATTGTGAATGATATGTTGTAGTGAGGGTGAAGATGTACGAATAGTGTATTTTGCAGAAACATTGCAATGAAATGATAGGTGTGGCTATAACTGTAACTGCAATTGTAAAAGGCGATTTTCTGTGAGGTAATAACATGATATTCAGGGTGATGGTCTACAAATAAACAGTCTCATAAGAAAGGAAAGTTGTTTAATAGCGAGTGTATGATGTGGACTGAATGTTACCAATGATGAGCAAATGGCTTTTACAGTTGAAATCATCGATTGTAAATCAACTATCTCAAAATCTGAATGCAAAACTACACAAGCGAAAATATTCTGACATACCTGGACGCAATTGATAGGGAAAATGGTCTACCTTCTAGAATCCGATATATGAATATATGCACATAGCCAAACACAATGATTACTGAGGCAGTACTTCTAATGTCTGTTACAGGGAAATATGAAAAAGTAAGAACGTGAAAGCAAAAAAAAAAAAAATTAGCAGGGGGATCAATAGTGTATGCACAACAAGGATTACAGGAATGTAAAAAAAAAATGACACAATGGAACCAGTGGTACAAAGCAGCAGGAAGCATAAAGACCAATCCATCCAGTCTCTTCAAGAAGCCTAGAAGCTATCGAAACCTCGGTTGCTGCCTGTCTCACACTTGCAGGCTCAGATGGTGAATTACATTGCCTTACCTCTGAATAGCATTGTCCATTTCTTCACATACACTCCCATGCAGCATATTAAGATTTCCTGTTTCTTGACATATCAGACAGTTTCCATAATTAATTTTGCCCAGAGCTGTGACATCAATTTGGAGATCCATCTTGCACAGAGTAATGGTTTCTTGGCAATACAATTCATCTGACTTCTAAAATTGCATATAGTTCCAGCAGAAAATTACCCCAAGTATGCAGCAAATGTACTTAGGATTCCCTTTAACATTTAACAACTGTATCAACGTGAGACGAAGATTAATATTTAGCTAAAAAAAAAAAAGGTCATCCATCTGCTCCCCATAATGAACATAGGCATCTCTGGATTATATTGATTTCAAGAAGCGTAAAAGCCCTTCGAAAGTTGCAAGCCTAACTTCATATGATACATCTGTAGAGGCAAGTTTCAAACACAATATTGAAAGGCATCAGACTTCTCTTCTTCAAACCCCATTCTGTATTATGACTGGCGTCAGCCTCATTTTCTTTCAACTATCATTATCATCGGTATTGATGATCATGTAGGAATACTTGATCACTTTGCAGGAGTCCACCAATTTATCAGATTTACGAATTGAAGTTAATTAGCAAGGTGTAGGGGTGATACTGAACCAGGTGATAACATAGGTTCTGTATATCCCACACTAAACATGCCGTGAACATCATGAAGCAGGAATTTAAATGTAGGATAGGAAACCAAAGCATGACAGACAATTAGAACCAACAGATAAAATAGAAATAGAAAATCAGAAACCAAGAGGATAAACAAAATGCACATAGAAGATTGAGAATGAAAGAAAAAAAAAGGAAGAAGAAATCAAAATACAGATAAAATAAGAGATTAGACGCAAACAGGGGATTGAGCTAAAGAAAAGAAACTCGAAAATAAGATCACATCATGATGCACAGAATGATGGCATTGAACCACAAGAATAAAACCAGACAAATAACTAAATAAAATCAAACACATAACATCTATCCTGATAAATAAAAAAAAATGATCAAACGAATGGATGATGAGTTTCTATGGTGAATGTAGCTTAGGATTTCTCAGCGAAATCAATTTGGGTTATGATTTCACTTATGGAATTCAGTGCAAAGGATTAAATTGTCGAACCCACAATCACAGAGTGTGGCCAGAAGGATCACCTTACTATCGTACTGAAGGCATATTGAGACTGCTATGAGCAGATCCATATTACATGCTGAGCTTCAACAGGAAAGGGGCCAGAAGATGGGAAAGGAAATCAGAAGAGATAAGCTCAAGGGGAAAAATATAGAAGGAATCGAAATCCCAAAATCAGAAGAATGTTACTAATGAAAAGGTCATTAAAAATAGACTAAAGAAAAGACATGATTCAGATTAAATACGAGAAATGGGTTAGCATCCTGCTCTTAGAGGAACGAATCAAGGTTTGGTTTGCTTCCAGTAAATCAAATCCAACTCTATTTTCAATCCGGAGCAATCAGCAGGTAAACAAAAATTTGAAAATCGAGAGGACAGGGAATGCAAACTGATCATCAACAGGAGAGCATGAAATCAACATAAAATTTGAAATTAAAATTAGTGAAAAAGAGATCAAAACAAAATAAACCGTGGCCTACGAAGTACTATCAAACAAAATGATGAAATATGGAAGAAGACGAAGGATAAAATGTGTTGGAATATTGTCTTTCCTGTTAATCTCGCACAGGATGGATCGACCCTGCATATATTGCAGGTCGATTCCCTCCTTTTGCTTTGTAATAAAAGAGAAGAAATAAAGAAAAAAAAATCAGAACAAGACAGATGCTGAAAACGAAGGGGAAGAAGTGCTTTTCTGAAAAGGAAGAGAACAACTAGAGGGATGAGATCACTTACCTGTAGAGGAGGCGTCGTGGAGAGGGGTGAAGATGGATTCAAGGTTGCAGAGATGTTTCTTCTGTGTATTGTTGCAGAGATTCTGAGATGGAGACGGCGCTCGGCTGTAGTGCTTCCTGTAGCTTTGCTGTCGGGATGATCAGCCGAGATGGGGAAAAACCAAAAAAAGAAGAAGAAGAGGTAGAAGGGGAAGAAAGAAGGGAGGAAAAAGCCAGAAGAAGAAGCTGGGGTAGGGTGATAACGGATCTTGAAAGAGAGTGAAGAGGATGCTAGGGAAGGGTGAAAACGGATCGTGAAGGAGAAGAAGAAGCCGGAGGGAAAAGGGGATCAGATGAAGAAATTTTTTATCGAAGGTGGAGGGGTGAAACGCGGTGCCTAGGGTTTCCTTGTCGTGCCCCTCTTAAGGAGGGGGGCGAAGGTTCGGGAAGGGCCGAGCGGTTAGGGATGTCATTGGCGATCGAGGGTCGCGGTGAAGCAGAAGGAGGATGGGTGGTTAATGGAGGCTGAGATGGAGAGGAGGAGGAGCAGAGCCACAGAGGGGATAGAGGGGAATCAGTAGGCAATTAGGGTTTCTGAGGGAAAACCCTGAGAGAAATCGGGCGAGAGAGAGAAAAAAAAGGGAGGTTTTAGAAGGGTTTATTTGTGAAAATTTTTGGTTTTTCCATAAATAGGCTCTCTTTAACAAAATTTTTCATAAAAATGGTTTAAAAAATGATTTTTTTAGCAAAATTGATTTAGAAAGCTTGAACTCATTTGTTTTTCTCGTAAATTTTTCAATTTTTTGGTTTTTTGCGTTATTTTTCCATTTTTTGTATTTTTAGAATAAAAATCCTAGATTTTTACGAGAAACCAAAAGGTCAAAACTAATTTTTGTGTTTTTATAAAAATATTTACAAAAAGGGAATTTTTCTGAGAATTTAAAAGCTATTTTGAGAAAATTTCTTCAGAATTGGGTTTTGATTCGGATTTTGAGAAAATATGGATTTAAAGTACTGGATTCGGATCCAAAGTTGATTTTGAATATATCAATATGGATTTTAGTTCAGAAAATCTGAAGAATGATCAAAATTTAGCTTTGGTTTTCTCAGAAAATGAAACCAGGGGCAAAAAGGTCATTTTTACAAAACTTTGAAAAATTTGGGGTGTTTACACCTAGCCCCAATTTTTTAGTATAGTATTGGGTTTGGACTCGAATTTAATTGGACCCATCATAATAAAAACCATACCCAGACTCGATAAGAATTACACTAACCAGACCCCGACCATACCAGGTAAAATAATATTTTTATCATTTTTACATTGAAAATTTGTGGGTGTTAATCGAAACTCAGCTCGCCTAGGTCTGGTATAAAATTTCACAAACTATACATGGCTCCGTGTCTTAATCGGTCCTTTAGATTCGGACCCAAGTCTTCTTATTTATCACCATACCAAACCCTATAGGGTTTGGTACGGGTCGGATATGGGTAAACCCGACCTGTTGACACCCTTGCCTATGAGGGAATGGGCCTCGCCGGGCTCCTTAACAGTGTGACATATATCAGTGTTTTCTTTGTCAAAACAAGCTAGAAATTACCTGTTCAGGTTCAGTAAATGTTGGCAGAAATTAATTTTTTATTTTTTAATCTTATAATTTAGTTTTCCTTTTTTCTTTCTAAAAATTAATTTAAAATTAGTTTTTTATTTTCTGCTTCAATTTTTTGCACAAAAAACACGAGACTTATAAGTTGTAAAAAGTTTTAAAATATCACGAGATTTTGGCTGCCGTTATTTATGGAAATGAAAGGTTTTTTTACTATGCTCATTACTCATGAGCTGAGCTGGGTTACCATTCATGCCCAGCCCAATTTTACCTGCATTTCATTGTGAAAGAACCATGCACCTGATTTTTAGCCCACAAGGGCCCCTCTCATCCGGTAGGGGCACTTGTGAATGTCACCAAGTTGATGGGATGCCACGAGTTCAAAATCCATAGGGAGCACACCTTGCAGCAAGGTTGAAGCTGTGTATACTCACAGTGGGCAGAGGGACCTCAAGGGTTTTATCAACCAGTGCCAATGTTTCCTCTTGGCCTAGCCAAAAAACAGAGCCACCCGACTTTTTGACAAGAGGGGCTCATGCAATTTAGCATGTAATGATTTGTTTTGCGTGGGTAGGGCATTGTTTATTCCATGCCATCAATGGAAAAATGAATTTGCATATGATGTAGAAAGTACTCTAATGACAAAGAAAGATCCTGGTTGTACACATGTTCATAATCACACTAGCCACCCATTGCCATAGCGTGCATTTAGATCTACTGAAAGTAGTCCATGAACAAAGATATCTGTCTCTTTAGGGTATGTTTGATGGTTTGCCCAAGATTAGACGAAATGAACAAAAAAGATAGAACATTGGTTCTGTTCATTCCGTAACAACTGCTTCAAGTCCAACGTTTGTTTGGACCATACTCATGATATGTTCCAAATGTTTGTTGTTTGATGTCTGGTACCAAGAAACCCCAGAATTCGTCAGAATCTGGTAGGGCCTTTCTGATGCCGCAACCCCGACGCGTTTCTACAAAAACCATCGATCGTTTATTGGCAGATTTTGAGCAATTTGCCCAAATGAAACTCTGGGATCAAGCATCTGAAAGATCTATAGGTGTATTATGTTTTCTCACATTTTAACAAAAAATCAACTTCTGTCAAGCAACAATGTGTTTTTTTTTAAATAAGAGCCCATAAAATATGTAAGAAAAAATATGGATTACGACACCTCAAACAAGAAAAAAATAGTCACAGATGGAAAGTACCTTCCTCTCACGATCAAAAACAAGGATGAGCAGAGGAGCCTCTGTAGGTGGCACCTTCAACAGAGAGGAAGGAGTCGTGATCAGCTGCAAGAAAAAAACAACTATTAAAAACAGTAAAAAAGAGTAGGAAGAAAACCAAAAAAAAGAGTAAGCATCCTTTTCACAATAAAAATTCAATAGATCCAAGTAGATCTGGTAACTAGTTGTGGTTTCTAAGTTGATCAAATTACAAATTTATGCAAAAAGCATACACAATAGTAAGCACCCTCAAATATCACTATTTATGGTCTAATTTAATCTGATAATGATAAAACAAACAGGCTACGCCATGAACTCTGTCACCTTATCTATAATTATTGATTATTCCTTTTTAGCAAGTGTAGATTTTTTCTTTTTTCTTTTTTTGGTAATTTTCTTGTTACCATGTTATTATCCATTTTCGGTTGAGATTTCGGATGAGTCTATCTCCAGCCAACTGTTGCTTATTTTAATTGGCTGGAGCTACATATAAATATATCGGCCTCTTGTAGCCATCGATATATCAGAAATAACAAAAAATGAGTGAGTTTGTGTTTCCCATGGATGTAGGCATTCATTGTCGAACCACGTAAATGTGCGTGATCTGCTTATGAGTTTTTTATATAAGTTTTGTAACATGGTATCAAAGCCTGACTCTTTGAGGTGATCGTTGGTCGCTGTTTTTTTATAGAGGAGAACAAAGACGCAATGGCCAGCAGTAATGTCAACTCTTCGAGAAGTTTGATCGATAGTAAGATTGGTTGTTATGATCAAAACCTTTTACTTAAAATCATAAATTTGTTATTCTCTGGGACCGACTATCTCAGTTGGGCAAAAGCTATTAAACTATTTCTCAGTGGTAGATCCAAATTAGGATATATCACTAGAAAAAATGTGAAGTTGGAAGTCTCAGATCCCACCTATGAGAAATGGGAATATGAGAATGATATGGTTATGAGTTGGATGTTAAATTCTATGGAACCAGCCATTGCCAAAAGTTTCTTGTTTATGAACACCGCAAAAGAAATTTTGAACGCGGTTAAAGAAATTTATAGCGAGCAATTTAATCTCATAAGGGTATATGAACTTCAACTAGAAATCTCTAAATACATCCGTGACGACAAGCCCTTTAGTGTGTACATTGGAACACTTAGAGGGATGTGAGATGAACTGCTCCAATATTGACCTCCTACCGATGACATCCTTGAGAACAAGAAAATATTTGAAGAAGATAAGGTTTTCAAAGTCCTTGCAGGTCTTGGCCCTGACTATGAAAACCTTCGAAGTCAAATCTTGATGACAACTCCCTTGACATCATACAATGTTGTTTGCGCCATGATCGAACGTGAAGAAACTTGCAGAAAGGTCATGAATCTGAGCCATAGTGCTAAGGAGGAACAAACTGAAAAAATGGTGTTTCAAGTTGGCTTTAAGAAAAATCAGGCATTAAGTGAGATGCCAAACTGCCCCTCTCAAGATCGATCCAAAGCTAGGTCGAAACTTAAGTGTTCGTATTGTAAAAAATTGGGACACTCCAAAGAACGGTGTTGGTACCTTGTGGGTCATCCTAGTCGTGACAAGGAGACAAATGTAAAACAAGATACAACAAATTTCGTCACCAAAGATGATCTTACCCGATTCTTCCAACAAATGACTAAGACAAACTTAGCATCTACTTCTCTTATCAAAGAGGCTTCTGCCGACCAGCAAGGTAAAACTTGGGCTCTTCTTTCATGTTTGTTAAAAAAATGAGTGGATTATTGATTTAGGAGACTCTGACCACATGACAAACTGTGATGATGGCTTGATCTGTTCTCAAAAACCAGTATACACGACCAATAGATCTATCATGATGGTCACTAGCACAAAAAATATGAAATGCAACCAAGACCTTGAATCTTAAAGTTCTTGTGGTTCCTAAACTTGCTACTAATCTCATGTCTGTGAGGAAGGTTACAAAAACTTATGATTACCTAGTTGTTTTCTCTTCAAATGATGTAGTGTTTCAGGACAGGAAAATGAAGAGGACGATTGGTAGAGGCATTGAATGTGATGGTTTATACATCTTAAGTCCTCTACAACAGACCTTCTTATGTTGTGATCAATCAAGTAATTTGTGTCGTCTCTGACACTCTCGTCTTGGACATGCTTATGCTAAAATCATTAAATTAGTATTACCAGAATTGAATAATAATAACTTATCATATGATGCATGTGAGTTTGCTAAAGCCTCTCGGCTTCTGTTTCAGAACTCTTCTACTAGGAGTAATGAGTTTTTTGAATTGATTCACTCTGATGTGTGAGGTCCGGCCCCCGTAGAATCTTTGTTTGGTTTCAAATACTATGTTATATTCATTGAGGACAAGTCTCGAGTTACTTGGGTATACTTTCTGAAGCATAAAAGTGAAGTGGCCAAAGTTTTTTAAAAATTTTACAACCTTGTGCTTACTCAATATGAGCACAAGATCAAACTTCCGAGGTGTGATAATGGAGGAGAATATATTAATGAAGTTCTTGACGAGTTCCTAAAGCAATAAGGGATAATGCCTTGAAATACTTGCACAGGAACCCCTCAACAAAATGGGGTCGTCAAAAGGAAAAATCGACATTTACTCAATGTTGCTTGGTCTCTCATGTTTCACATGAATATTCCTCAACCATATTGGACCGATGCCATAGCCACAACATGTGATATCATAAATCGGGTCCCAAGTTCTAGTTTGGGAAATGAAATTGTCATAGAAAAGTTGAGAAATAAAAAAAAATCCATCAAACATCTGAAAGTTTTCAACTGTAAGTGTTTTGTTTATATTCAGGAAAAATTTTGAAACAAACTTGAGAAACGAGTTGTCAAATGTGTTTTCGTTGGATATTCCTCGTCAAAGAAGGGGTTCAAATATTTTGATCCTATTTCAAAAAATTTGTTTGTGTCAAGGGATGTGAGGTTTTTTGAAAATGAACTCTACTTCCAGTATCCCAACGAGGGGGAGAACCAACCATCATACCAGGACCCGTTTTGGTGATTCCTAAACATCTTGATGACCTCCATCCTAACCTATGTAGTCTCAATAACCAGAATGACTCCTCCATTCAAGAGTCTGAAATCCTCTTTAAACCTGAACCAAACTCCTGTTTTATAGACCTTGTCACTACTTCCAACCCAAGTCAGCTTATAACTAACCTTGTTCAAGAGAACGATAGAAAGTCATCTAGACCCACTAGACCACCTGTTAGACTTAAATACTATTATTCCTATTGTACCACTGAACCTTCGAAAGTACAATCTATAGAACACCAATTGGACCTTTCAAAATTATCTGTGTCATATCGTACCTACCTGGCCAAAACCTATGCTCACCATGAACCAATAAGCTTCAAAGAAGCCTATGAAGACCCCCAATGGAAATCATGCATGGATGATGAATTAAAACATTGCTCAAACATAATACCTAGACCTTAGTTGAGCTTCCTCAAGGGAAGAAAATAGTGGGATGTCGTTGGGTATACAAAATCAAATATAATAGTGACGGATCTGTGGAGAGGTACAAAGCAAGATTAGTCGCAAAGGGGTATACTCAGAAAGAAGGTATCAACTTCACTGAAACATTTGCACCTATTACAAAAATGAGTTCTAGTCGTATTCTTCTTTATGTTGATGCTAATAAACAGTGAGGCATCTGCCAATTAGATGTAAAGAATGCCTTCCTTCATGGTGAGTTAGAAGAAGTGTACATAGATCTTTTGCCCGGATACAACTGTGGTCTTGGTAAAGTGTGCAAACTCCAAAATTCTATTTATGACCTTAAATAATCTCCTTGGGCCTGGTTTGCCAAACTCAGTGAGGTTCTTATCAATATCGGATTTAGACACAATATTGCTGACTATACCATGTTTCTGCATCAATCATCCCAGGGAAATGTCATTTTGCTTGTATATGTTGATGGTATAATTTTGACAGGTGATAATAGGGCGATGATGCAGAACACCAAAGAAATCTTGCATGCCAATTTTGAGATCAAAGATCTTGGCAAATTAAGGTATTTTCTTGATATCAAAGTTACACGTTCAAACAAAGGAATTTTCTTGTGTCAGCAAAAGTACACTCTAGATCTTCTTAAAAATACTGGAGTAATTGGAGCAAAGGCTGTAGAAACTCCCCTTGAAACTAACTGCAAACTAAAGAAAAATGAAGGAAATGTTGCCAACTTTGAGAGCTTCCTAAGACTTGTGGAAAAGTTAATATATATGACCATTACTCATCCATATATTACCTATGTTGTAAGTGTTATCAGTCAATTCATGCATCAACCACGATCTGTTCATGTTGAAGCTGCTCATAGAATCCTCCGATATCTTAAAGGAAGCCCAGGCAAGGGGATTCTCATGAAGAAAAATAAAAAACTGGACATAGTAGGATTCACAGATGTCGACTGGGCAGGAGACCCTAATGATAGAAGGTCAACTACAAGTTTTTGTTCCTTTGTTGGTGGTAATCTTGTATCTTGGAAGAGCAAGAAACAGTATCTAGTTGCTAGATCCAATGCTAAAGTGGAATATCGCACCATGGTTGTGTGTACATGCGAGTTCATTTGGATTAAGGCTCTCTTGTTAGATATGGGTATAAAAATGGCTCAACTTATGGAATTCAAATGTGATAACATGGCTACATTGAAGCTAATCTAGTTTTCCATGAGAGAACTAAACATATTGAAGTTGATTGCCACTTCGTAAGAGAAAAGATTCAAGCTAAAGAAGTATACACGTCATATGTAAGCAAGATCAGTTATCCGACATTTTCACTAAATCTCTAAGTCGTAAATCTCATCACAGGCTGAGTTGCAAGTTGAGTTTGATGGATATCTGCGCACCAACTTGAGGAGGAGAATGTCATCGTATGAATAATTATCAATTATTCATTTTTAGCAAGTGTAGATTTTTTTTGTTCTTTTTTGGTAATTTTCTTGTTACCATGTTATTATCCATTTTCGGTTGAGATTTTAGATGAGATTAGGTCTATCTCCAGCCAAATGTTGTTTGTTTGAATTGGCTAAAGTTATCTATATATATCAGCCTCTTGTAGCCATCAATATATCAGAAATAACAAAAACGTGTGAGTCTGTGTTTCCCGTGGATGTAGGCATTCATTGCCAAACCACGTAAATGTGTGTGATCTGCTTGTGAGTTTTCTATATAAGTTTCATAACAAACCCTTAAATATCACATAGAGAGGGCATAAGGGTTTCTACATCCTTCACGTTGAGAGACACTGCGCTGGTTATCTGAGGGTTTCATCGGCATCTCATCAATCTATTGGCGGCTCCTCGGCAAGGAAGAACCCTATGTCGGCAGCTCCTAAACCGGAGAGAGAGAGAGAGAGAGGAGAACCTTATTTCTGTAGGTCGTGCCCCGCTGTCGGGCTTCGTCAGCGACGACTCTTCGGCAGGGAAGAGGGGGAGTTGGAAGCTGAGAGAAGGGAAAGGGGAAGAGAGAGAGAGAGAGAGAGAGAGGTTGTGCTCAACCATCGGGCTTAGTTAGCGAGGGAAGAGAGGGAGTTGCAGATCGACTTCACCCCATCATGAGGAAGAGAGAGACAATGCGTTCGTCAATGTTTTTTTTTTTTAGTTCTGCCTATCCTTGTTATTTTTGTAACAAGGGTACGAGGAACAAAAAGAACACTGAATAATAGATGCAATGGATGCAGGGAGCTCCATCCGCTGCGTCCCACGTTTGTTAAAAAATGTGATATTTTTGTACTTTTTGTCCTATGCAACATGCGGGACGTGCCATCAAACATACTCTTAACCGCCATACGTGAAGATGGTGGAGATAAGGATGGAAATGGACCGGAGAGAAACAGGACCCCACCCCGCCTCACCCTCTTTGAACTGGGGATGGAGGACACTAAACGGGGATGGAGGGGGAGATGGATGTTAAAATCAAAACCCGTGCAAGGATGAAGGCAGGAATGAGCTTTTCTCCCGCCCCACCTTTCTCCCAAAGCAGGTTATATGTTCCCCCCCCGAACAGGACAGTTAGCTACATCTCATGTTCGGGGGTCCCAAAGAGCACCACGTATGTAAGCATGTGTGTCTCGTATCCCCATGTTTGTCAGCATTAATTAGCGTTGGAGTTTGATGCGATTGCAAAGACTTAAGTACCCTCTCCTCCATTGGTGCAAAAAAAAATGACGTTTCTTGAAAAGGAGTGGTTGTAAAGACTTAAGTGCCCCGAAGATGATTATTTAAGACTCAGTCTCTGCACTGTAGGATTATCTGAGAAAGAAATCTCCCCTGGAGGAGGCCATGAACATCAACCCTCTCACTCCCTTCTATTTCTGCTTCTATGCACATCCAACAGAAGATCTTACATTGCTTAATCAAGCACCGGCTGACCTGCACATTGACTGTTGTGGAGCCTGATTCAGAGTTTTTACCCTTATAGGAGGAGGGTTTGGGGGTTCATCCCAGCGTGGGTAGCATCATTCAACTAAATGAGTTGTAGATCCTGATTCAGAGTTTTTGCCCTTAGAGGAGAAGGGTTTGGGGGCTCCTCCCGATGGTCATCCGACGAAACAAACCTGAGCCATCAAAAATGTTTGTTTGAACTTTTCATCGTCATCTTCGTCTTCTTCCTTCTCCGTAAAACACTGTAAAACCCTCTCTCTCTAGAGAAGAAATCAAGGGAGGCAAAAAGTTCCCCCTGAAGAAGGCCATGAACATCAACCATCTCACTCTCTCTCCCTTCTCTCTCTACTTTTGTGCACATCCAACAAACGATCCTACATTTCTCCATCAAACACTGACTGACCTGCACACGGACTGTAGCATCGTTCAACTTGATGAGTTGTGGAGCCTGATTTAGAGTTTTTGCCCTTACAGGAGGAGGGTTTGGGGGCTCCTCCTAGTGTGGGTAGCATTATTCAACTTGAAGAGTTGTGGAGTCTGATTCAAAGTTTTTACCCATTCATGTTTTAAGGCATTAGATCTCATGTTTGAACATTCACGCATGTGCAGTTTGCTTTCTAAATTATACTTTTAATTCTGGTGCATTTTAGATATATCGATTTGTATGTAACTAGAGATTATTTTAATCTGAATTTTTTAATGCAACTTCATGCATATGTCTTCATGCTCTCCACCAAAAATCAGATCATTTTGAGTTTGTTTGACCCACTTTAAAAATCGAGATTCAGAACCTGTTATTTTGCATCGTCAGGATTTTAGCAGAATCAGGACCAACTTGCGGGAGTGATTTCTCCCTAACCAGAGATGATCTTTCCGATCTGTAAAAAAGGTTGTTTTCTAAATTGAATCTAGTTTGTTCATACCAAATTTCAGCGATTTCTATGGTGTTTTAATACCAGTTTTGGGTAAAAACCCATAACCCTGTCACCCTGTATCATTTTAACGGCTCAGATTTTGATCCATTTTGTTTGAACTTTATTTCCCTAATGGAAGATTATTTTTCAATTCTGTAAAACGGGTTCTCTTCGTTTATGTGTCTAGTTTATCTCTGTAAATTTTTAGAATTTTTCATGGTCAATTATTATTTTATTTTGATTAAATACCAGAACCTTGTATCCAGATTTTATAAATGTTCTGATTTTGGCCCCCATATCATGACTGTTGTAGCACTTCTTCAAAAAATCGCTATTTGATTGAAAATATTCTTTAGCAAATCATTGTTATGATTTTTTGGGGTCTCTAATGAGTCTCTACTATGATTTGTAGTATTTTTGGGTCTCCAACGAGCCTCACAATGATTTATAGTGTTGTCCAGTCTTTTAACTATGATTTATAGTGCTTTGGGGTCTCCAACGAGCCCCACAGCGATTTGTAGTATTTTTCTGTCTTTTAACTATGATTTATAGTGTTTTTGGGTCTCTAACGAGACCCACAGCGATTTATAGTATTGCTGGACCTCGCTATAGCGATTTGTAGTGTTTCTCGCTAAACACTACAGCGATTTGTGATATAAATCGCTATCCGAATCAGGACCAACTTGTCAGGGTCATATCTCCCCAACTAGAGATTGGATTTCAAATCCGTAAAAAGTGGTGTCTTCGTTATGAAGTCTAATTTATTCATGTAAATTTTTAGCAATTTTTATGGTAATTTGATACCCCATTTGGATATAAAACCAGACCCCTATCAGTCTGCCTTATTTGAGTGACATAGGTTTTTATTTCATTTTGTAAGAGTCATAATCTCCCCAACGGAAGATCATTTTCCAAATCCGTAAAAGAGGTTTTATTTCTCTATGTGTGGAGTTTATATCTGGAAAGTTTTATAACTTTTTATGCTCATTTGATATTTCAAACCTGTTAAAAACTGAGACATGTCTCCAACAAGTTATAATTAACTTTCATCCACTCAGTTAAAAGGGAATAATAACATGTCTCAGTTTTTAACAGGTTTAAAATATCAAATGAGCATAGAAAGTTATAAAACTTTTCAGATATAAACTAGATACATAGAGGAAGAAAACCTTTTTGACAGATTTGGAAAATGATCTTCCGTTGGTGAGATATGACTCTTACAAAATGAACTAAAAATCTATGTCACTCAAATAAGGCAGAATGATAGGCGTCTGGTTTTAGATCCAAATGGGGTATCAAATGACCATAGAAATCGCTGAAAATTTACAAGAATAAACTAGACTTCATAACGAAGACACCACTTTTTACGGATTTGAAATTTGATCTTTGGTTAGGGAGATATGGCCCTGACAAGTTGGTCCTGATTCGGATAGCGATTTATATCACAAATCGATGTAGTGTTTAGCGGGAAACACTACAAATCGCTATAGCGAGGTCCGGCAACACTATAAATCGATGTGGGTCTCGTTAGAGACCCGAAAACACTATAAATCATAGTTAAAAGACTGAAAAATACTACAAATCGCTGTGGGGCTCGTTGGAGACCCCAAAGCACTATAAATCATAGTTAAAAGACCGGACAACACTATAAATCATTGTGAGGCTCATTGAAGACCCAAAAATACTACAAATCATAGTAGAGACTCATTAGAAACCCAAAAAAATCATAACAACGATTTGCTAAAGAATATTGTCAATCAAATAGCGATTTGTTGAAGAAGTGCTACAACAATCATGATATGGGGGCCAAAATCAGAACATTTATAAAATCTGGATACAAGGTTATGGTATTTAATCAAAATAAAATAGTAATTGACCATACAAAATTCTGAAAATTTACAGGGATGAACTAGACACATAAACAAAGAGAACCCGTTTTACAGAATTGAAAAATAATCTCCCATTAGGGAAATAAAATTCAAACAAAATGGATCAAAATCTGAGCCGTTAAAATGACATAGGGTGATAGGGTTATGGTTTTCGACCCAAAACTGGTATGAAAACACCATAGAAATCGCTAAAATTTGGTATGAACAAACTAGATTTAATTTAAAAAATAACCCCTTTTACGGATTAGAAAGATCATCTCTGGTTAGGGAGAAATCACTCCCGCAAGTTGGTCCTGATTCTGCTAAATTCCTGACGGTGCAAAATAACAAGTTCTGAATCTTGATTTTTAAAGTGAATCAAACAAACTTAGAATGATCTGATTTTTTGTGGAGAGCATGAAGACATATGCATAAAGTTGCAGTAAAAAATTCAGATCAAAATAAGCTCTGGTTACATACAAATTGATAGATCTAAAATGCACCAGAATTCAAAGTATAATCTAGAAAGCAACTGAACATGATGAAAGCAAACTGCACATGCGTGGATGTTCAAACATGAGATCTAATGCCTTAAAATATGAATGGGTAAAAACTTTGAATCAGACTCCACAACTCTTCAAGTTGAATGATGCTACCCACGCTCGAAGGAGCCTCCAAACCCCCCTCCTGTAAGGGCAAAAACTCTAAATCAGGCTCCACAACTCATCAAGTTGAACGATGCTACAGTCAGTGTGCAGGTCAGTCGGTGTTTGATGGAGAAATGTTGGATCGTTTGTTGGATGTGCAAAGAAGTAGAGAGAGAAGGGAGAGAGAGTGAGATGAGGTTTTACCCCTCTCCTGTAAGGGCAAAAACTCTGAATCAGGATCTACAACTCATTTAGTTGAATGATGCTACCCACGCTAGGAGGAGCCCCAAACCCTCCTCCTGTAAGGGTAAAAACTCTGAATCAGGCTCCACAACAGTCAATGTGCAGGTCATTTGGTGCTTGATGGAGCAATGTAGGATCTTCTGCTGGATGTGCATAGAAGCAGAAAGAGAAGGGAGAGTGAGAGTGAGAGGGTTGATGTTCATGGCCTCCTCTAGGGGAAATTTCTTTCTCGGATAATCCTGCAGTGCAAAGACTGAGTCTTAAATAATCATCTTTGGGGCACTTAAGTCTTTTCAAGAATCCTCCCTTGATTTCTTCTCTAGAGAGAGAGAGAGGGTTTTACAGTGTTTTACGGAGAAAGAAGAAGAAGACTTTGAAGAGTCAACATCATTCTCGACTTTCTTGATGGAGGACATGTTTGTCCTTTTTTTGAACTGTTTGTTTTTTCTTTTTTGAATGAATGACATTTTTGTCATTTTCTCACACCATCACTTTATGAGAAGAATAGCAAGAAAGGGTACTTAAGTCTTTGCAACAACACCAGAGTCCGATGCAAAGTTATGTCAACATTCACGGGAATACGAGCCCCATGTGCTTGTATACGTGGTGCTCATTCAAAGCCCCGAACACAGACGTGGGATTCAGTGAATCATCGGGGGGAACATACACCACCCTCTCCCTTTCTCCACCGTGCCTCATCAGTGATACCTGTTAGTAAACCTTTCTCTCTTTTAGGGTATGTTTGATGCACCGCTCCCAGCCTTATTGGAATGAAAATTATGTTGGGAACAACGATTTTCAATGAAAGTTGGACGTGGCGGACGACGTTCCGCAAGTCTGCCTGTAATTTTTGCTCCACCCCTTCCCCGTTAAAAAAAGAACGACTGTGAGAACATAAAAAAAAATGCATCCACGGCCGCGCCACGCCCGTCAATGCTTCTCTCCTTGAGCAAGGCAGAGGGGCATTGGCTCTCTCTATCTTTCGATTCACCTCCACTCAGCACCACCACCCAACCAACCTCGCCGGAAGGTCGCAGCTTAATCGCCCGACCGACCGTGGTGGGTTCACTCTTTGGAGGGGGGCCAGCACCGGTGAGGTTGATCATCCGGCCGGCCGCTGCGAATCCTCGAATCCAGTTCTAGGGAGAGGGTATCTCGCATCTCGGCTCTCACCGTTGCGAATCACAACCACTCCTCCGACGTTGGCGACTGTGGTCCTCTCTCTCTCTCTCTCTCTATATATATATATATATATATATATATCAAGCTCTCAACCATTACTCCAGGCTCGCAGCTGCAGCCTGCTCTCTCTGGCTCTCTCCCATTGTGTGAAGAAATCGCTTCCTTTTATTATTTACCCAATGATTTGTTTTTTTCTCAGGTTTTGCAAGAATAACAACCCTAAGACCGAAGATTGCAGGGTTCCTTGCCCAATCGATCCTTCTCAGTACGTTCTTCCCTTTCTCTAATGCTTGTTGTTTTTCTCATTCTCCTTGTGTTACTTTTGCGATGGTGATGAACTCTTTTCTTCTCTTAGTTTTTTTTGTTCCCTCAATTGGAGGCAGTTCTGCTGATGCTTTTGTAATTTGGGTGATTAGCATTTGGCTTTACTTTGAAAGCAGTTTGCTTCTCCCCTTTTGCTTATGCAATTTTTTATACCTTCATAAAGTCCGTTTAGTGTCAACATGTGGTAACCATGTAGCGTTTCGGCCATTTTGTGGCCCTCCACGAATTGTAATTGCTTAGATTATTTTTATTGTGACCATATTCATCATTGTGATTAATGGTTGAAATTCTGAGAAATCAGCTGGTTGCTTTTTCTTTCTTTTTTCCCTTTACTTGTTTGTTTAGAAATTGTTGTTTCAGAATGTTTCTGCCATACAATGTTAATGACTTTGAAAGTTAATAAATTTGTTATATTTTTTTAATAAAGAAACCTTTACTCATTCGAGTCACTGAGTCAACTGGTCCTAGTCACTGATTTGCTATCGGGCAATCTGATAACGAGTTCCGAGAAAGCCAACCATGAGTTTAACATTTAAACTCTATTAAGATTCAGTTGACTGAGGTCTAAACCTTTCTATTTTGAGTTGATCCAATTATTTGTCAATTATCTTTTTTGAAGTGGTCAAAGAGAGACCTAATTGATATTTGTGGGTCATAATGAAATCTCATAGTATCCATTGTCTTATGGATCATTTGAGTTCAATCCTTGGATTTGTGATTCTCTTTGAGTCATGAATTCGTGTAACCATTCAGACATAGTATTGTTGTTATTAGTAGTTGCAATCGTAACCATTGCAGATGGGATACTGAGAGATATAGGATATCTCTTATTTTTTTTAGTGTATTATTGTGCAGGTGCTCTTGCTTTCAATGAATTTTCAACTGCTCTTGCTGAATTCATCATATGATGCTGGTGAAGGCCTTTGTTTATTATTTTTTTCCCTGAAATTTATGATTGAGGTGTCTGGTTTCAGATCTGACAATGAAATCTCATGGATCCATCAAGTCTCATTTGAGTCATCAAAATTTGTTAATTAAAGCTCCTTTGGAAGTTGGCACCCAGTTTCCCTTCGAGTCACTCAAATTAACATATAAATCTATTAGAGTTGTTCTAAGAATTGCAACCACGACTGCCTAAAATGGTTTAAACAGAGATATTTGATATTTTTTTGATGCTATAAGTGTAGTATTTATTCAATGTTCTTTCCTAAATTTCAAGGAAATATTAAAATTTCTTTTAATTAATTCATCATAAAATTGTGATTCCCTTTTTTATACTTGTATTTACACATTTATTTGTATCTACATACATATACACATGCATATGCATACATTCAATGAGTTTTAACTGAACTCACTTTTTGTGGATCTGATAACCAGTGGGATTGCATTAGGGATAAATTTCATTGCGTATATTGTTGAGGAAATGGCCAATAACCCACAATTATCTGGGTCACAGGTATATTAAACTCGTGCCATTCTTGTGACTTGGTATTATCATCTTGACAAGGTTGTGGTGCTTATCATGTTTGTTTGTGTTTGTGAAAGCCAACTAGGCCTTCCATGGTGGGATCAACAGGTCCACCTCAGAATTTTGGTTCACCAATGTCCTTGAAAGTAATAATTTTAATCAGAATTGTTTTGTGCGCACACTATTCACTCTTTCCCTAGTCAATGTCGTTATTTGACATGAATGATATTTTGCAATTTAGGCCAGTCATTCCACCACAAACTCAACAGTTTATTCCATCAGCACCTCAGCAGTTTAGATCTGTAGGTCAAGGAATTCCAGCACCCAGCAGTATGATGCCTTCTCCTTGTCAAACACAACAAAACCAGTATGCACAATCAATGCAACTTTTCCTTCCTAGGCCAGGCCAACCAGGTTAAGTTGCACCTTCTTCAGAAGGAGTTCCAGGGCCCTATTCTTCACACACACACATGTACACACATATATGCTCGGTCTCTAAACTTGTAAGGTCTCTAATTCTGTGGTTGGTTGACATGGTGATCTTGCAGGGAGCCCACACATGTACACATATATGCTCGGTCAAAGGAAGAAGGCCATCTCCAAGTCCAAAAAGGAGTAGAGCTCTAGTTCCTCCCCGAGTACCATCACTAGGTGCTGCTAGTATTTGTTGTTTTTTCTGTTGAATTTTAAGTCAAGATTGTTGGTGAAATGCTTGCATGCCATAATCCAAGATTGAAGTACTGTCTATTAATTTTATTGGAACTCATCTCTATCTCTATGGGGTTCAGCTTCAACCAAAAGTATGCATTCAAGCTCCCTCTGATTAATCTACTTGTTTAAGCTTCTTTGTTTTTGGAGAAGGTTGTCTTCAAGTAAAAGTTTACATCGCCCAAGAAAGAGAAAATAAAAGAAAAATTATTGTTTAACCTTGCATCTAGCAGATTTTATATCCAATCTCCAGAAACAATACATATTCTCAAATCGATGAGGCTTCAACAGTGAACTCGATAAATGTATGGCAGCCCACACTATTGATACCCAATTACTCTCTTCCATCCTTCCATCTACTGCATTCTGCACATTTAATGGTTAAAAAGGCATATAAAACCTATATTTTGATTGGCTAACAAATGTTGTTTTGCAAGTCAGCCGGTTAAGCTTTGCTAAACTTTGCCAAATTTCCATCATCAGCTAACAACCCAACGGGTATGAGTTGAATATTCATTGTTTCATCGAGCGTTTTCACCCCTTCCAAACTGTTTCTTCTGGCTTGAAAGTTTTCCATGGTGCTGAAGTTTTTGTCCGCTTTTGTCCCATTTACGATTTTCATTTGTTAGTCTA
The DNA here is from genome assembly GCF_984573655.1 of Nuphar pumila. Taxonomy (NCBI): domain Eukaryota; kingdom Viridiplantae; phylum Streptophyta; class Magnoliopsida; order Nymphaeales; family Nymphaeaceae; genus Nuphar; species Nuphar pumila. The sequence continues at coordinate 46,353,886 of NC_143263.1, read as the reverse complement.
TAATGTCTAACTTTAAATATGAATCTTGCAAAAACAAATTTGATATTCATATTCGGGGCAAAATCCAATTAGAAATCCATATTCAGGGCAAAAATCTAATTTGAGATCCATATTCAGGGCAAAAATCCAATTTGAGATTCATATTGGAGGCAAAAAGATATATTCAGGGCAAATATCCAATTTGAGATCCATATTCGAGGCAAAAATTCATATTTAGGGCAAATATCCAATTTGAGATCCATATTAGGGGCAAAAATCTAATTTGAGATTCTTATTTGGAGCAAAAATTTATATTTGGGGCAAAAATCTCAGTCAAGATCCATATTTGGAGCAAAAATTCATGATTTTATATATAATTTCGTAATTAGATCCATATCCGGGCAAAAAAACATAATAAACTTGTCAAAACATGAAAAACGGTTGATGGATCGGGTCATACCATCCAAAATGAAGTAATTTAACCCATTATCCATGATTGTCCAAGTTGACCGCACATCGTCATCAAACAACAGACATTTGGAACATAGCATTTGAATATGGTTCAAACAAACATTGGACTTGGAATAGTTTTTACGGAATGAACATAACCAATGTTTTGTTTTGTTCCGTTCTTTTTGTTCATTTCGTCCAACCCTGGACAAACCATCAAACATACCCTTAGGGATGATAGTAGACCGAGGGAAAACGAGCCCCACCCCACCTTACTCAGTTTGGTCCCGGGATAGAGGATATGAAACGGGGATGGAGGCGATAAAGTTTAAAATCAAAATCCGTGCAAGGATGAAGGAAGAGATGGGTGACAGAATTTTGAGACGGGGGGTGGAGACCTTGTCCCCCACCCGATCCACTACCATCTCTAAGTGGAGATGACATTGCCTTCCATGTAGATGGCCTTTCTCATTGTTTCAGTTCCAAATCACCAAACTAGACCTTTTAAAGGGTTGGAGCTACCAAATTTTGAGTTTCTGTCATCATCTGGGCATCAAGTATTTACAATGCACAAAGTTGATATTATGTAGCATTGTGATAATTTATTTTTTGTTTTTTTTTTCTCCCTTTCTGGGGAACTATGTATCTCCCTAAATATGCATGCAACTAAAATAGAAAAGATTGATTAATTAGTTGTTGGAGATATACTTAGTGCAAAATAGCAAATCTGGTTCATAAAATTCATCCAGGACCTACATATGGAAGTCTAATGCGGATCCAATCATTTAAAATAGGATGATTTCCATCACACATTCAATCCTAACCATCCAACAGAACCGTCTAGTCATTGATTGGATGGCTACGATTGAATGTATTATAAAACCCATCCTATTTCAAATGATGGGATCCGTTTTCATGGAAGTATTGTAATTTTCCATAAAGAATAAGCATGTATGGGGACACACAAAAGTAAAATGAGAAATCAGATTAGCCGATATCCCTGTATCTCAAATGATCAACGACAGTAGATCATCATAGCTATGCAATCCACCCCGTGACGATGACATCTAGGGCTGGGAAACAAGCGGAGCCGCTCGTGGTTCAGCTCGCCATGAACTCATTCGTGTTTGGTTCATGTAGCTGTCTAGCCCAACCAAAAAAAACAGCTCGTTAACCAAAAAATGAGACAAACAAAAGGTGCTGGGTTTGGTTCAGCTCATCTAAGCTCATAAATTTAATATATATATATATATATATATATATATATATATATATATATATATATATATAGTTTTAGTGCAATATTTGTCACAACTATTAGTTTTATATTGTTGAAAAGGGCTTATGTCATGTGAAAGGGAGGTTGACAGAGACCGTATTAAGCTTTACTGTGCCCTGAGTTGGCTTTGGGCTTTTCCTGAGCAGCTTAAGTGGAAGGCCTTGTTCAGTGAGATACCACCACAGAAGAGTTAGAATTCTAACCTTATGCTAGGCAGACAAGACAGTCTCAAGCAGACAGATGTGCACAAAGGTTTCCTCAGGCCAAACATAGATTGGCCCTCGAGTACAAAGTCCGAAGGGAGCTTGACTGCAAGACTCGCCCATCGAGCGGGGATGAAACTCAACCTTAGTGATCCGATGGTACTGAGTAAAAGGGTCGTCGCTCAACAGATTATAATTCAAAACCCGTTGTCAAAATTCATGTCTTTTTTATCTTCAACTAGGCTTGGCTTGGTTTGGCTCAGCTGACTCAAGCTCGACTCATTTAATTATGAACATGAGCCAAGCCTGAGCTGAGTTAAATGGCAAAGCAAGCTGTGCGAGCCATCCCCCTCCGTAATATATCAATCACATGCAATTTTTACATTCACAATGTTAGCCACAATCCAGTCTGGTGGGCCTCACTGATGGCCATGATTAGGGGTATCAGGTTCAGACCAGAATCTAATCGGGTTTACTATAAAAGAAACCATACTCAGATCTGATAAAAACTATCATACTCGATAAACATAGATTGGCCCCGTCCCCGTCCCAATCCCCGCCTAGCCCCGCCCCATCCTCAATCTTTTAAGGGATGACTTTAGACTAAGGAGAAACGGGGCTCCGCCTCGCCCCGCCCCACCCCATCCTCAATCCTTTAAGGGTTGACTTTAGACTAAGGGGAAACGCGGCCCCGCCTCGCCCCCGTTTGGACCGGGGATGGAGGACATGAAACAGGGATGGAGGCGGGGGTGGAGGTTAAAATCCATCCCCGTGCGGGGATGGAGGCGGGGATGAAGGTTCAGATTTTGAAACGGGGCGGAGGTGGAAACTTTGTCTCCCGCCCCGGTCCACTGCCATCCTTAGTCCCTGATTGAGTGTTGTCCCTCGTTTGATATGTGCATACAACATACATATCGAGCAGAATGCCCTGCATGCTGTGTGGTGTGTTTTTGACGCGCCACATAGGACGTGCCTATTGCACCTGGGGCTGGTAAACAAACCAAGCAACTTGTGATTTAGATCTATTCGGCTCGACATGAACATGTTCATGATCAATTTGTATAGCTGAAAAGTCGAGCCACGAGCAGCTCATTTAGCGTAAATGAGGGTGTTCAGCTTGGCTCTAGAGAGATCATATACATAAAAAAATATGCATTTTTTATGTATAATATATTTTGAGTGTAATGTATAAAAAAATATTGCATAAAATATATTTATAAAAAGAAGAATGAATGAAAAATATATACATAAAATATAAACTATTAAGTGTAATATATAAAATATATATTTTAAGTGTTGTATATAATATATACATGTGGTATTAAAGACCAAGAAAGGGTAACGGAAACGATAAAAGCATAAATGTTGGGTTTAGCCTGCGCACAAACAGAAAAACAACAGGAAGGTGCAACATACCTGAAGCTGCCAGCGTTGAACTCGGATGAATGGCAGGCGATGGCTAGAGCAAGGGAAGTTGATGCTGGTCGCTGGAGCAGGGAAAAGCTATCATATGCAGTCGGTGAGCAGGACATGTTTCCTCATCGGATGGAAAAACATTGAATGAAGGTAAAACTCTAATGTTTTATTTTCTTCTGTTCTTCATTGTATTTCTTCTGCATATGGGGGTCGCTCATGATACTGCTTTTATAGACACAGAGTGAAAACAATTTCTGTAATTGTTCCCCCTGATTTTGTGTGAGTTTATCGGAAGGAGCATCTTCCGTGGGGATATTATCCACATTGTGGGTAACCACCACCACTTGCGGTGGTTTATCCCAATATTCTCCCACTTGTTTTGATGATAAATCCTTAACCAAAAAATTTTATGGTAATGACTTGATGAATAGATTGACCTTTATAATCTATTCTATAGATCCTTAGTTGAATCTCTAATCCATATGAGATTAACAACAAGCAAGTAATAACGAGAATAAATGAATTGAATATGATCACTTTATTCATATGCATATGTCAAAAAGAGTTTAACAAGCTCATCCTCAATACATGTTTGGAATATAATCTTGGTGCTAGCCCTTTAGTAAGAGGATCAACAATCATCTCTTTGGTACTAATATTAACAGTATGCACTAGATGATTCTTTGTCTTTTCTTCAACAAAAAAGTACTTTAATTTCATATGCTTATATGACATAGTACTTTTATTGTTATTCGAAAAGGACATTGTAGTTTCATTATCACAGTAAACTTTCAGTGGCTTCTTAATAGAATCGACCACCTTTAACTGTGATATGAAGTTATTCAACCATATGGCTTGCAAAGTAGTCTCGTACAATGCTATGAATTCTGCCTCCATGGTGTGAATAGCAGTGGTCGTCTGCTTTTCACTCCTTCAAGTGATCGCTCCCCCAGCAAGTAAGAGGACATACCTAGTAGTAGATTTTCTACTATCAAGGCATCCTTCTAAGTCCACATCTAAGTAGCCAACAACCTTGAGGTGATTAACCTTATGATACGTCAACATATAGCCTTTTGTTCCTTGCAAATACCGTAAGACTTTCTTAGCAGCCTTTCAATAGGATATGCCTAGGTTAGACTAGAATCTACCAAGAATCCCTACTACAAAGGAAATATCTGGACGCGAAAAAGTCTGCACGTATTGCAAGCTGCCAACAACTGATGCATATGAATAAGCACTCATCTGTGCTTTGTCAAATTTGTTTTGTGGACAATCATTTGGGCTCAATTTGTCACCTTTTGATATGGATGTTGTACCAGGAGAACAATTCTCCATCCCATATCGCTTTAATACCTTATTTATGTAGGATCTTTGGGAGAGGTCTAGAAAACGTTTTGCTCTGTCTCGACGAATCTCAATGCCAAGTACATAAGAAGTCTCACCCATATCTTTCATATCAAAATGTGATACAAGAAACTGTTTTTTCTTTGAAAATAACTTTATATCGTTGGTTGCCAGCAAAATGTCATCCATATACAACATCGATATAATGAACTTACTATCACTTTCCTTGAGGTATATACATTGATCAATAATGTTTTCTGTAAACCCGAAAGTCACAATGACTTGGAAAATTTTACACTACAAGAAAAACTTTAATTAGCGACAGAAATTTGCGATGGATTTTTTCTGTCACCAATTTACGATGGATTAGCTAGAGAAAACTATTCATCACTAACATTCAAATTATTTGCGAACTTAGTGACAAAAAAAATTCTATCGAGAATCCATCGCGAATTAGCTGCGGATTAGCGACATTAAAATTTTGTCTCAAATTCTGTTGCAACGGCTAAGCATCAGAAATTTTTTGTCGCTACTCCATCGCATATGTGCGATGGTTTTTGCGATGAAATGTTTTCATCGCTAATCTGTCACTAAATTTCTCATAAATCCCTAATACGAGCCCCTTTTTCCTTTCTGTTTCGTCAATCGCCTGACTGTTGCCTGCCCGCCGCCCATCGTCTTACTGTCGCCCGTCTATTGCCAGGTGACCTCCCATCACCCACCCGACCGGTGACCTCCCATCACTCGCCCGATCAGTGACCTCCCATCGACCTTCGTTGGCCTACCTGCTCGTCTGCCTCTCGGCGCCCGCCCGCCGCCTGTCGTCTTGTCATCGCCCGCCCACCGCCAGGTGACCTCCTGTCGCTCACCCGACCGGTGCCCGTCGACCTCTGTTGGCCCGCTCGCCCGACCGATGCTCGTTGACCTCTCTTTCTTTGTCATGTTCTCTCTCTCGTTGCTCCCCCTTTGGATTTTCTGGTGAGCCCCGTCCGTAGGTAACCATTCCCCTTTCCTCTATGGTGTAGCTGCCCTCTTCCCCCTACGGTTGTCGGAGGGCCAGTAGAGGCCTGACAGCCTTTGTCGGGCCCTCCCCACCCCTGTGTACTTGGCGGGGGCTGGCAGAGGCCCCGATCGCCTTTGCCAGGCCCTCCCCTTTCCCTTGATCTCTTCGTCAAGACAGAGGGTTCCGCCTCTGTCCTCTTTTTCTCCAGCATGACAAGGGGTTTCGCCCTTGTCCTTTTAATTGCCAACAGGGCATGTCCTCTTGACTTTGCCGACAAGGCCTCCCCTATCCGCTGTCGGAGAATGATCAGTAGAGGGAGAAGCCCCCTACCCTTTTGTTTTCCCTGGCAGGGGGTGGTTTCGCCCCGCTCTCCTCAATAATTTTGACAGAGGGCGAAGCCCCCCTGCCCCTTGTCTTTTTTGCTCGACAGGGGGCGGATACCCTTGCTGGGAAATTTTGCCTCGGTAGGGGATGAGACCCCCCTGCCTCATGATTGATACGGGAGGGGGCGAGACCTCTCTGCCTTGACCTTACTGCAGGTAGGGGCAGCGCCCCTGTCTGTCTCGCTTTCACCAGAGGGTTGTATCTTTTTGTCCTGGCTCATTTCTGACAGGAGGAGTCACCCTCCTTGTTATCGAGTAATAAACTTCATTTTAACACAGTGTCTCTTGCAGATTTCTCAATGAATCCCGCTTGTGCCCCGTCACTCGTGGTAAGTGACAAAAACAATGCAAATTGGGTAAGTACCCGTGGTGAGTAAGTGATGCATGTGCATTATAGGTTATTTAATTTCTTAGATGCAACACTTTTTTGTTCATACACTCACTTAGTTGTGGATATCTAGGACTACTTTGATGAAGTTCGGAGATCATGCTGAGCATAATTTTAATGTATGAAAATAGAAATGTTCTTATTTTTGGAGTTCGGATTTCATGCTACTCATAATAGTAGTTAGCAGGATATTGGATTGTGTTTGTTGCAAGTATATGTTTGACATTGTTTTGATATGAATGTTTTGAATGTATTGCAATGTTTGATGTGATTGTATCCATGCTTGCATAAAGTTACTTTCAAATTGATTATAACTTCCATGTGAAATTGTATCATAAAAATATACTTCAAATGAATGTATCGTGTTATGAATAGTTTGCACATGAAAATATTAAGTTAGCAATGCATGCATCATAGTTCTTATGTTTGTATGACATTATATATATATATATATATATATATATATATATATATATATATATATGTGTGTGTGTGTGTGTGATATATATCAAATCATTACATCTACCACGAATGCATGATAAATTTGATATTTTCTTCATCATAGCATTCTGATGATTCTATTTTAACTGGTTAAGATAATATTCGTAATATCATACGACAAAATGACTGCAAATCATGAATGAATATACTGTAGGATAGTTAATAATGAGGTATCGCTTGAATATATGGATGGTGTTGAAAGTTTTATTGAATTTGCAATAGCAAGTGTCAGCAGAGTGAATCCCATAGGTCAGATTAGGTGTCCCTGCAAGATTTGTAAGAATAATCGATTTGTAGAACCTCATTTAGACATCACCTATACAAGAAGGGTTTTATGAGTGATTATCAGAATTAGATGTTTCATAGTGAAGAATTTATGAACAATTTTGACGCACGGGTGGATATGGTACACGATAATCCATATATGAATTTGATATTTGATGTCGCAGGACCAGAATTGGGTTCTGCTATGGGTTCTAGTAATGTGTTTGAATTATTTAAGTTATGATTTGAATGTATTGTAACGTGTTTGAATTATTTGAATGTATTGCAATATTTGATATGAATGATTTGAATATATTAAAATGTATTACAATGATTTGAAGGTATTGCAATGTTTGAATGTATTGCATGACATTTTTTATTCTTTGATTATGTATCTTCGATATGTATAGAGTTATGATTTGAATGTATTGTAACGTGTTTGAATGATTTGAATGTATTGCAATATTTGATGTGAATGATTTGAATGTATTGAAATGTATTACAATGATTTGAATGATTTGAAGGTATTGCAATGTTTGAATGTATTGATGACATTTTTTATTCTTTGATTATGTATCTTCGATATGTATAGAGCTTTGATTTGAATGTATTGTAACGTGTTTGAATGTATTGCAATATTTGATGTGAATGATTTGAATTATTTAAATGTATTGAAATATATTGCAATGATTTGAAGGTATTGCAATGTTTGAATGTATTGCATGACATTTTTTATTTGTTAGAATATGGTTCGTGGTGGTTACAGTGGTTGATCACCCAGTGATAACCAGTCTCAACATTCATCTTCACGAGCTACTTCGATAGGTATATCATTTAGCTAATTGTATACATGATTAGTTTAAATGCGTGTTGTGTGAATTTCTAACTCATTTTTCTACAAATGATATTTTGCCTGCATGACCCACCTACATCAGTTGTTCATATAAGTCACGAGACAACGCTGGATACAAGGTCTTCTCAGTCTGACACAAGAAGACTCATTCAAATAGTGTATATCGATAATCGACCGCAAGTATTTCATTTTTACTTATCTTATACTTATCTTATAAATATTGTATATTGATAGTTAATGTGTACCAATTCATGTGCAGTGTGAGGTTCGAGCTCCAAGAAATAATACGAGAGATTAGGAATTCAATAGTTCCACATCTACCAGGACCGATCGCTCAATGAAAAGAGTACCTGAAGGAGGTGTTGGACAGATTGTGGTTCTCATTCATGCTATACAATCGTTTCTCATAGTTAATGTATTTCATATTTAATTTTTTGTTATAGTCATGCCTACTAACTTTCTGAAAATATTTGTAGGCTTTGAATCACTTCACGACTATGATGGAAGAGAAAGACGCGAGGAAGGTGTGGCAGAAGGTGACTGTCAGTCGATTTGCAGACATGTTGCACAATATGAAGACTGCAACAAGAAAAGCATCTGGTAGGATAGATGATCCACTGCAGTGGAAGAGCCATAAACCTCCTATTATCAGGCCAGGTGTTTGGGATGCAATATGCGACAAGTGGGCGGGGCATAAATTTCAAAACCGCTCAGCAAAGGTTGCACAAAGTCGAGCAAAAATGGCCGATGCCCATCTACACACAAGTGGATTTAGGACTTTTGGGAGCCACCTGAAGAAAATGGTAACTCATTAATATATATTGTCAATTTTATAAGTATTGTTGCATACCTGTTAAATAATTCTTTTATCATTTAACTTCACAGAAAGCAGAAAAAGGAGGCATTGTATCATACAAGGATGTATTTGTTGAAACACACAAACGTAAGACCACAGGAGCGTTCATATTAGAGAAGGCGAGAACGACAATGATATGTATTTATTATATTAATAAACATTATAATATACAAGTTATCATAAACATTGTAATTCTTAATTATTAATTTATACTGTAATCATTACTTTGTAGGAGTCATATGAGCAATAGATGGTAGAGCGATATGGTGATGACTCCACTCAACATCCACCTTTTGATCATGCAGCATGGGTGACTATAACAAGTGAATCCAAAAATGGTCGTGTGTTCGGGTTTGAGAGTAATATGAACACCTCACCAGTTGTTGCCTCCTTCAATCACGGCTCACAGAGTTCTCCCACCAGCATTAACTCTCAGCATCCGACTGACCCGCCTAATTCTTGGGATGGTGTACGTCAGCTTGTTAAGGACACAATGCTTGACTATTTACATAAAGTAATTTCCGACGTTGTCCGTAATGAGTTGTGCAACTTTTTTTAGGATAGGGGAACTTCGTCTGCAGGTGCCTCTTAGGTATGAAAGTTTCATGTGATGTATTGCATGTCATTAGATTTCATGTTACTTTGATTGCCTTAACTTAGGTGCATTGCATATAATTTATTTCATTATATTTTGTTTATCAATACTAACATTTCTTTTCTCTTATAGAATGCTGGAGATAATCAGCGTAGAGGAGCTGAAGGGGCAGATCGAGACAATGAAGAAGATGACGAACAAAATCTTGACGATGATTAGATTTATGTGTTGAATTTGTTGTACCTTCTTGTTGTTTCAAAAAAATCTCTTTGTAAATGTTCACTTGTAAATAATTAGAACTTGACAAGGATTATAGTGGATCGATAAATTGTTTTAGTTACTTTTTATATGTATTTTTTATGTGTACTTTATTTTTTATATACAAAAAATATAAATTATATCACGAGAATTTTTTCTCGATATTTATGTTTTAAACAATTTTTTTTATTGTTTGTGACGGATTAGCGATGGATATTATCCATCGCTATTTACTATCGGTGTTCAATTTAGTGACAGATTAGGGATGAATATTAATCCATCACAAAAGTGAATTGGTCAATGTTTTTGCGACGGATTTTAATTCGTCACTACAATAGCGACGGATTTTAATCCGTCGCCAAACCAAAAACTTCGTATATTAACGATGGCCTTACGACAAATCATGACATTTGCTAATTCATCATAAATTAGCGACATAATTTATGACAAATAGTTTCCGTCGCTAATTTGCGACTATAATTTTGTGATGGAAGTTATCCGTCGCTAAGCCGATGCTAATTCATATATAATTTATTTTCATTTTATTTTGTTTATCAATACTAACATTTCGGTTCTCTTGTAGGACGCTAGAGATGATTAGCATAGAGGAGTTGATGGAGGCATGGATGAAGGGACAAATCTAGACAATAAAGAAGATGATGCTCCAAATATTGGCAGTAATTAGATTCATGTATTGAATTTGTTTCGCGTACTTGTTGTTTCAAACAAAACTCTTTGTATATGTTCACTTGTAACTAATTAGAACTTGGCGAGGATTACAGTGGGTTGTTAAATTTGTTTCACTTATAACTTGTGCTAAATTTGTTTCACCTGCTTTGTATATGTATTTGTTATGTGTACTTTGTTTTTTTACACAGGTTATATAAATTGTACAATGAGAATTTTTTTCTCGATAATTATATTTTAAATATTTTTTGTTTTTTTTTTTAAATTTTATGACGAATTCACGATGGATAATATCTGCTGTTAATATCCATCATGAATTTAGCTACGGATTAGGGATGAATATTTATCTGTCTCAAAAATTGAATCAGTCGATGTTTTGCGATGAAATATAATCCATCGCGAATCCATCGATAAATTGGCGATAAAATTTAGCGACAGAAATATATCCATCATTAAATTTTAGCGACAAATTATCGATGAATATGTATCTGTCGTAAAACCAAATCAGTCCTTATTTAGCAACGAATTAGCGATGAATCATGACATTCGCTAATCCATCATGAATTAACGACATAAGTAGCAACAGATAAGTTCTATCACTAATTAGCGACCAAAAAATTGCGACGGACGCTATCAATCGCTGAGCCATTGCCAATCCATTGTTAAATGTATTAGCAATGAAATAACGACGGATTATCGTCGGATAGGGTCCGTCGCTAATCCGCAGAATTCTTGTAGTGTAAACTCGACCCATATTCTTAGTATAACCTTTCCATTTGACTCAGGTCCAAACCCAACCCAAACTAACCTTGACCAAAATTAACCGTCTAAAACAAAAAAATGGTAAAGAGACAATGAAATCTCATGGTGTATTAAATATGATAAAACGTTCTAATATACTAAATAAATCATGCTAAATACATGTGTGCAATTAGATTTATAATTTGAAAGCTAGATCTATACAAACAAAAAAGTGTGTACTACAGTATGGTGTCATGGTTCAGAACCACCACATATTTTCTTTTATATATATATATATATATATATATATATATATATATATATATATATATATATATATATATATATATATATATATATATATATATATATAGAGAGAGAGAGAGAGAGAGAGAGAGTATGTTTAATTACTAGCAAGCAAAATATGGTTTTTTGTTGAACCAACTGTGGTCGTCCGGTCCACATTATTTCTCCTTTTCGCCCAACACAAACCCTCTCTCTCTCTCTCTCTCTCTCCTACCAGCCTGACTCCCTTCTCCCTCTCCCTCCCATTTTTCTGCATTGTGCTTTCGAGGACCACCACCTCCGAGAACCACCACGGCCAAGCACCACCAGCATAGGGAGATCAAATGACACAGAGAAGGGAGGAAGAAAGGCGGGCAGAGGAGGGAGATCGGGTGAAGAAGGTAGTGGTGGAGGTGGTGGTGGATTGGTTAACTGCTGGCGGTGTTCAGCGATAGTTATGCTCCATAGAGAAAGGGGAGTGAGAGGGAGAGGGGAGAGAGAGTGGGAGTCGGGCTGGGGTGGGAAGGAGAGGGGTTAGCGTTGTGCGAAAAGGGGAAAGAAGGGAGTTGTCCAATCCCCAGATCGGACGGCCACTGTTGGTTCAAACTAGCAAACATGTTTTGCTGGTAAACATATTCCAATTTTCCTATATATATATATCATAGTTTTCATGATTTTATCAAATGAACAGAACCTTTACTATGCACTAGTATCTTTGTGATATAGTAGGTAACTATGCTAAGTATTTTACCAAAAAAAAAGCTATCATTTCTTATCATCCACAAAAAAAGCTACCATTTCTAAATAGTCGACGTGAAAAAAGAAAAAAAAAGTGACATCATAAAAATTGGTTAATGAGTTTAATCATACTGGTGCAATGGCTACTACCAAAATAGATCTCATTGATTCTGCCGGACTCTACCCCTATGCATAAAGCCGCAACCAGCCATATAGAAAAAAAAATAATTTATCCAAGTTGCAACCCTACCTTATGTCTCCTTCTACCATCAAAGAGTTAATTGTTAAACTTAAGAACTTGATTTTTGTGTTTGCCAAACTTGAATTTAGTTATGCAACATGTTTATTTCAGATACATCAGATAAACTTGGAGCCATAGAGGACAGGTCATGACTTATCCAATGACTACAATTTTATTAATTTGTTGGGCAAACTTGCAAAATTCATGCAATAGGTCACGACCAATCCGATGAAGGGCTTACCTTAGATGACTAACATTTCAATTAAGATGTTCATAGGGGGAGGATTAAGGCTGAGATATGAGACAATCAGTGACTCAGCCCGTGTTTGCCTCGCAAAGAACTCGTTTCAACTCATGAAATAGGCTCGACAAGCTGAATACAAACAGCAAGTGTTCGGTTCGGTTAGGCTTGGCTTGTATAGGCCTAGCTAGTAATAAATATGTTTTATATCATAAGATTATAGATATTCTAAGGGTTTAGCTTGCAAGAAATAAGCTTAGAGTTCAAATCTTAATCGATGAGTAAGCTCGAGCTTGACCATTAAATTTAACTTCAAGCTTTCTTTTTGTTTTGGTAGATGAGCCAGCTCAAACTTGATTTGTTCAACTCAGTCTCATCATGAGCTCAAACTTAACTCAGCTCTCCACAAGAATAAGCTAAGCTTGAACACTTTCAATCTCATTTACCAGCCCAATTGAGTATAATGAAAGTAGGCCTTAGAGTTGGGCCTTTCAAGTCCAGTTCTTGGGCCCCAAACCTCAAGATCAATCATGCAAAGAAAGAGGAAAAAGCTTCAGTGGTGTGGGGCGGTTTTGTCTCTTTGATGAAGCATTTCATTCCAAGCAAAAAGAGATGTTTAAACGGGATTGGGATTGGGATTGGGATTGGGATTGGGTCAGTTTCATGGATTGAATAATTCATTCCCTCATGTCCTTTTCAGATACTCTTCACTCTTTTGAGCGACATATATATGGCCATGGAATACCATATATACCTGGTCCCCGCATGACATGACTGATGCCAATGCCCTTATTGACTTGTTTGATGCCTGATATTGAAATATGATCAAAGTTGCTAGGAAGGAATATATATGTCAACATTTTCTTTATACAAAAAAAAAATTATTCGACTAAAATTCCTGAAAAACACCTCAAAAAAGTTTTTTCCATACAAGATAAATAGGTTTCTGCCATGAGAAACATGTTTCCCACAAGTTTTTCACACAAATTTCTACAACATTGGCTTGATGTTCCCAATAAAAAGGCTTCCCACATTCAAGTAGAGTTTCCGGTAACCTACCAACGGGGGGCTCTGTTTGTCCGGTAGGAGAAGCTAGTACACGTCACCTTGTGTTGGGGGCGTTGCAGGTTCAAATCCCAATGGTATAATTGTTTAACTGGTGGGAGTCTGCCTAACCCCAGCTTGCCTTTAAAAAAAAAAAAGTTTTCGGTAACCCTGAATAATATGACATATGACCAAGGAAACACACAAGCCGCTCAAAATTCAATCTCGTTTGTGTAGGAACTATATGTAGATCGCCCTGAACTGCACAGTAGCAGAGAGAGAACATAGAGGGAGAGAGAGAATAGAGTATATGGGGTTGTTCACGGCCTGCTTCAATGGGGCTTGTTTCCTTATAATAGAAAGAGGGGAGGCTGGGAATAAGTCCTCCTTCCCTGGGTAGCCGTTACCCAACCAAACCGCATGCATCCTTGAATCTTTCAACAGCAAAAATGTTTCAAAAACAGTAAGATTTAGATAAATACCACTTTTTAAAAACGTTTAACTGAAGAAAAAGTATCGCTCAAAAAATAAATTTTTTATATTTTTTAATGGTTTTAACATGTGTCACGTTAAGATTGACGTAATATTTTTTTATTAATTTTGGGCCGATACAGAACGATTCACTTGAGTATCGGTACGTATCGGCCCGATACTGCTGAATCAGTGGCCAAACGATTCAGGGCCGATACCGATACCGATACCGATACCGACAACATTGGTTGAAACAATCAACAAAACTTTAGTGACTTGTGGTTTAGTCTTTGACATCATCCCCGAGTGTTTTTATCGTAACACATTTGCTAGCCTTAGATTCCTAGAAGTCAAGAGTTGAATCAAACTTTTTTTGTAAATATTTGATTTGTCAAGTAATGACAACATTTGGGATTTTTTAATCAAGATTATCGGCAAATTATTCCATGAAAAGTAGCGAGGGCATGGATGTACAATTGAGTTAAATCATAGGCTATGACCAATACAAGACGAGATTATTGCACCGGGGAGCATCCTATGTTTGAAAGTTATTGTTTTCACGTCCGTTTGCATTATGAGCCTAGTCCATTTTGGAAGTGTACCGTTCACATCTCTACCTTGGATCTACTCCAAGGTAAGATCGTTGACTGTGGAGGGAGCTACTCTTAGGGCACGTTTGACACGTGGGACACGCAGTCCATGCGGGGACAGACCGTTCCCTGCCCTGGTGTTGTCCTGCATGCATTTGACACGCACGGACAACACACATTGGACTTGCTGTGTCCTGCATTGTGTACATGTTTTCAACACTGCTATGTGGGACACGCCAGTAGAATGTGAGTTCAGGACACACACCGTGTGTCCTGTCCACGCGGTGTTTATCCTACAATGCAAACATGCCCTTATGGTGCTGGATCGAGTAAAATGTCATTTGTATCACGGCAACCCAATATGGCACATTCTCAGTGTTTAGGGCAACTTGGCATGGATGTACCTCATGTTGTGTTCCCCACCTTGGAGCTTTTAGGGTCCATTTGCATGGGCTTTAGATGCATCCCTAAATTATGCTTAAAATTTATAGGTACCAAATTGAAAATTACGTAATTTTTATCTTCAATTTAAGTAAAATAATTTAGTATTTCATAGGACATGTGTCTCCCCCTACATTTTCTCATTCATTCCAAAGGTCGATGTGATTTCTTTTAGGCTATGTGTGGGAGTCGGTGTTGGAAGGATTTGGGGAAAAGTGAAAATACTGAATTTCTACAGAATTGGTTTTCAAATGAGTTTTAGAATTTCTTTTATTGTTTGGAAGCATGAGTAATTTCTTCAAGGATTCAGGTTTTCAACTTCTCCTGTTTGGAAGACAATTTAGTATAATGTGGAATTTCATTGGCAAAAGATGTGGACCAAAGTCCAATCAGATTAATACATAAAAATTGTTTGGTTTGGTGCAAATCTACTAGGTTTTATTGATTCATTCACCTTTAATAAAAAAAAATACCCAAAAAATTAATAGTAAATGCATAGGTGCAAGTTAAAATATTAATCTCAATCATGCTAAAATAATCAACCAAAAAATTAAAAATTTAATAAAAATATACAAATGACTACCTAGGGTAAGCATGGCCACCTTTATTTAGACGAGATAAAACTCTTTAAAAATGTTGAAAAAAAAAACAAATAAAAAAAAGAATCTTTCTTATATTGCATGAAATATAACATAAAAAATATCATGATAATATAATATCTTCAGTAATAACAAGGGCATGATGTCCAAGGGTAAACCCACAAAGTTTTAGGTTGTCGAGAGGACGATTGAAAGTATGGCAGGCAAAGCTAGCGCGGTTAGGTCTCTGATCTTGGGAGTGGCTTATAAAAAAAAAACAAGGGCATGATGTTAAAAATGATAATAATTAAGAAGTCTTTATATATTTTACTTGTAATACCTTTTTCTACCCTTCTACTTCCACTTCACAGTCCCATTTGACTACATAAGGCTACACGTATCTATATTCATATGTAACTTGTGTGCTCCATACTATTATTGACAATAAAAAAGCAAAGCATGAAATGTTAAAGTTTTTTTTTTTTATTATTATTTTTAAGTTAGGCTGTACACAAACTAGCCCAAAACATATCGGACACCAGCCGGAATACAATCATCGGAATCCTTCTTATTGAGGGAGTTGTAAATACCTTCTCTCTCTATGGAGGGAGTTGAAATTGAAGTTTTATGGGTTTTGGAGTTTCCATATCTTTAGCTGGGATTTATGCCTCCCTCTATTTTCTTCTCCCAAACAGCTTTCAACTTTCCTTGGAGCGGTCGACACCCTTCTCCCAAACACAGCCTTAGTTATGGTAACCACAAATTTACTGTGTGTGTGTGTGTGTGTGTGCGTGCGTGCGTGTGAAGAAAGTTGGTAAGTGGTTCAGTTTTCTTAGAGAATAAGATAGCGTACAGAGGTATTCATTTACTTCAATTATTGCTTTTGGAATCTCTCGCAAATGACCTTTAAGCCTTAACAAAATATTTAATTAGCTATATGAATCAATCCCTTCTTTTTAGTGGCGCTCACTCGTATGGGCAATGGGACGTACAACTGTACAAGCAGTATCATAATAATTTAAGTGTCTTATTTAATCACTTCAAAAGTAATTCATATGGGCAATTAATAAAGGAGAAAACGTTGGGCGCAACAATGGACGACGTTCACAAAAAAGTGCCTTTACAAGCGGTTTTCTACCCAGCTCGTCAAGACCGTCACTAAACACCAAATCACAAAAAAAAAAAAAAACGAACGAGCATCGTTCGGCGATTCGGCGTCCACTGTTACGCCCAATTGACACATTCTATACTTTACTGATGAGCTTTGTTGAATTCACCCTTAATTAAGAATTATTACTGAGGCTATGACTGGTAAACAAGATAAGCCGATCGTGGCTCGACTCATGTTCGGCTCATAAATTAAGGACTTGTTCGAACTCAAGAAATAGACCCAACAAACTTGAACATGAATAACCAATGTTCGGCTTAGCCCAGCTTGGATACCTTTGTTAGTTAATAATAAATATATTTTACATATATTTTAAGTCATATAATAAAGATGATTGAAGTGTTTGGCTTGCAAGCAATAAGCTTTAGAGTTCAAATCCTATTGCTTACAATCTTGAGATAATCATTTATTTTTAAATAATACAATTTGAGCTTGGCTCAGCAGGTTTAGGATCCAAATTCTATTATTATTTTCAATTCCGAGAAAATATATTTTTCGTAAATGAGTTAGCTGGTCAAGCTCGGCTTGGCTCACCACAAAAACGAGTCAAGCTTGAACATCCTCTCTGTTTTGTTCATTTACCATAGCTAGGTATTGTTGCATCCACCTCCACCTTGTATGCCTGTGTGCGTGCAGGCACACACCCACACGTGTGTTTGGCTGAGCATCATCCTCACGTGCACAACATTCGCACGTGCCATGGTAAGAGAATGTCTATGTTAAGATTGGCATGGGAAAAAGCTGACAGAGACAACACGCATTGAATTCCAACCTTTCTCATTCAAGGTTTAAAGAAAGAAGGTAGGATCTAGCCCCTGATTTCTCCGTCTCCATCTGCTCGTGCAACACGACAACTCATTGAACCGACGCTTGAGCGGTCCATTTCTCAATCTGACGGTGATCCACGAGTGCACTTATGAGGCCCTGGTGGTGGCGTCCCCACCATATTGAAACCCATCTCGTAATCTGCCCCCCCACCCCCCCCAACCTCCAAACCACCTTTTCCGTCACAAGTCTTAAGCTTTCCATTTCCTTTCACAATTTGAAAATAATAATAATAATAAAAAGAGAAAAATAATGAAAGAGAGAGAGAGAGAGAGAGAAAATCTAAGTTCTCTTGCTGCCATTAGCATTTCAAAAATTTCTTTTGTAAAATTATATCTTTAGCAAAGAGTTAATAACCTTTTTTTTTTTAAAGGCAAGTTGGTGTTAGGCAGACCCTACCAGTTACACTATACCATTGGTTATTGAACCTGCAACTTCCCAACACAAGGTGACTTGCACTAGCTGCTCCTACCAAACAAGTGGAGCCCCCGTTAGTAAAAAGAGTTAATTTAACTTAATGCAACATTTAAACTCAATTAGAAGTATTAGTTTTATAGAATATGATGTTTGCCTAGCATTCATTAATCAATTCTTTTTTCGGTTGAGACTAAGGAAAACCCTTTCCGAGAACTGGATCACTTAATGGGCCTGAATTCTTACCAAATAAAACTCCGGGTTGAAGACATGACCATCAAGCCTTGTGTGCCCCAACCATGATACAGCAACGATAGCCCCCATGCACCAGAGGGATTTGATCCCCAACCTTCAGCTTGACATGAGACCCCAGTGACCACATGAGTAACCAATGCTATCTAATGCATAAACAAATGAAGGGTTTATTCTAAATGGCGTTATTTGCCAATGCCCACGATTTTATTAATACAGGAGATGATGATGATGATAGCTATTCTTTTAGATAGTCACTACAATTCATGGAATCCATCACAGCAATTTGCACCATTGTCTGTGGGACATAACACAACATGCAGACACGCTATGGTACATTCGAATATATTTTTTTATAATTTTTAATAGTTTTTAAAATAATTTAAATAATGAACATATTTTCAAATATCATTGGTTATTAGATATTTTGGTAGATGTTTTATATAAGATTAAAAAATGAGAAGAGATGATTGTGTTTCAGCTTGTGCTCGACCGATAAGGACTCATTCAAACTCGTAAAATAGGCTTGGCAAGCCGATTCAGCAAATAGGTGTTTGGCTCGGCTTGGTTCAGACAGACACATTAAGCTGTAATAGATATATTTTATATTTCATAATATAATGTAAAACACATAGTGGATGTGTTTGGGTTGCAAGCAATAGATCTTATTGCTTCCAAGTTTGGAAGAATGTATTATTTATATAACAGAGACAACTTAAGATCAGATGTAACCCGATATTAGACCCAAAGCTGAATCCGATTAGCCGTAGCCAAATCTGTATCCAATTAAAAATTGGGTTCAGTATTAATTTTGCATTGAAATCCAAATTCAAATCCAGCTAAAATATGAATCTGAATCTGATTAAGTGCAAATATCGGGTTTTAAACTAGTTGAATCCAGTTTGGTTTTATCTTTTTTCTTCTGATTTTGGATCCAATTGGGTCAAATCCAACCCGTTGTCATCCCTAGTTGTGTGTTTAGTCCTACCAGTTTGTGTGTTTCCAGGTGGAGCTAACCCGATTCTCCCTGGTTGGTGCATGACGTGTGCTTCTACAACTTGGGTTTGAACTATACAAAGATTGTGATGCACCCCAAATTTTTCAAAAAAATTAAGCTAATTTGTTTTCTAAATAAAGCACTTAGTAAAAAATCAAACATTTATTAATTTTTTAAAATCTTTATTTTTATTTTTTTGCAAAAAAAATTTAAAACAAGGAAAGGAAAAACCTTCTTAAATAGCAAAACAATCATTCTATTCATGATTACAAAATTCAAGGGTGAACTGTTCTTTACAGCATTATACCCAATTACAATTCTGATGAAAACCCAAAACTAAGAGCATCCTCAAGAAGAAAAGTGTGGATGATACAGTTCAAAAAATACTTCAATGAACCGCATCTGTTGCTGTCAGGCTGGGTGATCGTGTTTTGTGCTAAGACTTGTGATTTGTTTCATTCCTACTTATTTTTCTATTTTTAGGTACCCTATACCTTTCAGAGGTGGGGTCAAGTAAGGCATGATGACCCTGGGGCCCCACCTGCAGTTTCCCTCACTTAATAAATGGTTTCATATATATATATATATATATATATATATATATATATATATATATATATATATAAGTATATTTCATTTGAGAATGCATACAAAATTTCTGGTCAGGATATCCTGCAAAAACCATAGCTAAAAACCTGCCCACATGACATTCAGGTTGGCCCGAATAAAATTTTGGTCGATATTTTTGTGCTTATATCTTGATATTGGAGTTCAGTTCGGGGTGGATAGTTGACAAAATCTGACTCCGATGACAACCCTAACTTGAAAATTGGAATGAGTAGGTCGCTTGACCAATTACCAATGTCGTTATCAGTCTCACTTGACCTCATGGCCCAACAGGTTGTCCCTTTTCTAGCTGCAAAGAGTAGGCTGATTGCTATCAGTCCCACCTAACCCTGACTGCCGACTTCTATACGACAAAATATCGGTGATATTTTCAAAATTATTGTAAATAAAAGTGATATTTTACATTGCCTTTTTAAACAACATAATGCCGCAATACTTTTTAAAATATTACCTTATTTAAATTAAAATGTAAATATTTGATTTTATTATGATATGTTTCTATCGATTATTCTTTACATAAACAAAAAATATGATTTTATTTTTCATATATTGTATATTTGATATTCTTTCTTAAAATTACATATTTCCATGTTCTATTATTTGTACAAATATTTTATCAATAAAATATAAAAGAAAGATGAAAGTTTCAATTTCTCAAGAAAATTTGGCAGCCCTTGTTTTGCTGTTTTGAACGTTTGTGAAAGGTACGATGGGCATTAGATAGGGATGTCAACAAATCGGATTTTATCTGATACCCAACCAAGTTTGATTCCATTTAGTTATATTTGGTAAGCCAAATCCACATCCGATTATAATCGGATGCAGATATGGTTTTTCATTTTTTGCCACCCAATCTAACAAATATCCAGATTTTAGTTGCATGTAAAAAAACAAATCTGGCATGAGCCTTTCACCATCTGAATTTGAATCTGTAGCCAAGATCCGATTACTTGAATATCCAGATCCAACCCAATCCAAACCGTTTACATCCCTTTAGTTCCCGAAAAAAATAGCTTTTTTACGGTCTCACAAATGGTACCGGAAACAACCGTTCTTTTTTTTTTCTTGTCATTTGTTTTTCTAAATTTAAGCTCCATTCTCAATTGCCCGATCTGCCCACAAAGCCACAAACAGGTTTGTGGCAATAACAAGACAAGTCAGACAACTTCGGCACAATGACCAAAATACCCTCATAATTTATCGGGTCGGGTTTGGTTCGAACTCAGGTGAAACCAGATCTGACCCGATTTTCTGGTATGATATTGGGTCTGGACTCAGGTCTAATCAGACTCATTATAAGAGAAACCATACCCGATAAAAACTAGACTCGGGTCATACCCAGTAAAATAATATTTTATTACTATTTTTATATTCAAAATTTTCGAATCTTAATCAGAACTTGGGTTGGGCCCGGATCTGATTTAAAATTTTACAAACTATACCTGGATCCATGTATTAATCGAACCCTCGTGTCTGGACATGAGTCTTAATCGAGTCTTCTTATATATCACCATACCTAAACCCTATAGGATTTGGTTCGGGTCTAGTTTGAATAAACCCGACCCGTTGACAACCCTATTTCTGGACCAGAAGCCAGCTTATTGCGCCTTCGATGCGGTGCAGTTTGGTAATTACGGAGTTATTATTTTAACGGAAAAAACGTGTTTTATTCTGCCTCTCTGTGTCTCTCTCTCTCCTCTCATTCAAAGATGCTGGGATCCAAATAAAAAAGGGTTTTCTTTTTCCCCAATTAAAAAAAAAACAAAATAAATTGAAGAGAGAAACGAAAATCTTGCTTCTCTCTCTCGTTTCCAGTGATGCTTTGGGAAGATCCTTCGTTCCTTCTCTGAGTATTTATTTATGTTATTATAATATTTCGCTCTTTATCCTTCCTTCCATTTGATTCCCTTCGTTTATTTCCAATCCGTGGATGGCGTTCTGATCCCTCGATTTGGGGCCGATCAAGGTGAGCCAAACACCCTTTCTATTTGTTTCCTTCTATTATTTTCTCGTGTCGTTTAATCGATTTTTTGGCCAATTTTTTTTTCTTGGAATTTGCCCGTTCGCTTATCAGTTGCGTCTCTGATAAATCTCCCCTCGATGCTCCCTCTCCTACCCCTTCTTTTGTTTTCATTATATTATTCTCTTTTTTTTTTTTTCAAAATCGAAGTCTGCGTCTGATTTGGTGATGCCCCAAATTTCTGAGATCGAATGATGATGATGATGATGATGATGATGATGGTGATGTTTGGGTTTACGCATTGAGACGGTTCCTTAGGGTTCAATGCGTTGTGCTGTATTGCGTTCGATTCGTGATCCTCGAGTGTTCTGTGCAGTGTTGTCTCCGTCTTTTCCGGATTTGTCTCGCCAGAAAACCACTCCTCCTAAGGTTTATGTGGTTTCCAGTTGTACCCCTTCGTTATTTCCTTCTGTTTTTTTTTTTTCGTTTATTCGTTCTTCTCCTGTTGGGCTGGTTCGATTTTGAATTCCTTGTTGTTTGACGTCAAAAAAATCGTTTTTTTTTTCTTTTTTTGGTAGTGAAGGGAGGCTTATAGGATTTTGGATTGTCCAGAGGGAAGCAGGCCGTCTATGGAGGTCGACAATGCCGTACCAGTTTCCGCGGCGAAGGTTAATCATGCAAATGGGATCAGTGTGAAGACTCCTTTGACTAATGGGAAGGTTATGGAGTTGGGAGGGAGGAAAGGGAATTCGGAGATGAAGCAATACGATGGGAATTCGGAAACTATACACGACGCTTCTGGTGTTGAAACGGGAGAGGCTGATGCTGCTGGAACGAAAAAATCAAGCCCGTCTAAGGTAATATTCTCACTCTGGGATGAATAGGTCTTCTTTGATTTTTTGGTTGGTGTGGATTGATCAACATTTTATTCTCAAATCATCAATGGCGCACTGTTAATTTTCATAATTCACATGATTATGTCTCTCCTTTGATCTTTGGTTTGTTATGCTCTGTTTTCTTCCTTTTTACGATGCTTTTAGTATTCTCAACAAACATCAAGATGAGCGAAAGTTTGAATCTTTTACTTCGGGTCTTCCAAAATTCAGTTGATCTGCCAATTAGGCTTAGTCATTAGTCTAGGGGGGTCTTATGCGGTGTATGAAATGTAGGAGAGTGGAGCTGAGAAATCTGATCATCCCAAGAACCTGAAACTGCAAAAGTCACAAGAGAAAAGTAAGAACCATGCATTGCCTGCCACTGGAAAGCCGCATAGCTCTGTCGGGGTGAGTTCGGTAAAAAAGACCAAGGATGCTAAAGTGGTGGCATACGACACTTTTCTTGCTTCAAATGGTTCGTGCACATCAGCTGCACATACAAATCATGCTTCTCTCCAACCGTCTGCCATAAGCAACACGGGATCTTCCAACAATGTGCAGGTTGCTGAAGGTGATGGTGTTAGCACTGAAGCACATAGAAAAACAGAACATGCACCTACAGCCGGTGAATCTCAGGTAAACCTGTTCACTGATTTGGTTTTGTATCTGTACTCAGTTTCTTATGTTGCTGTTGTTGTTATTGTCTCTTGTCTTAAAAAGGAGTCTGTATAAGTTGAAACGCACTTTTTCATATTGCTTCCAACTTTTACTATTATAGTATTGATGTTTGTGCTTCACTCATAATTTTCTGGCAGCAACTTGGCAAACGCACCTCAACATCATCTACCACCAAGGCTTTGCAATCTGAAGGCTTCAAGTAAGTCCTTGTTTTGCTTAACAGATTCAAGGTTTCTGTGTTTTCCCATGTAATTGTTGTCTGACAACTACATACAAACTGGTAGATCATATAAATTGCTCTTTTTTTGCTGCTTATCAATCACCTGTTGCCTCAGAGAACAGAACAAGTTGAAGCCCTTGAAACAAGGATTGCCTTCCAAAGTAGAAGAAGATGCACAGTCTTCTTCATCGTATCCGCTTGTTTGGAAATCTGATTTTGTCTATTTAGCATTTTTGCTTTTTAAGTTCTTAGATCTGTTAGAGCTTTCACGTCCGCTTTACTTGCAAAAGCTTACTATAGTTTGACCTGAATTTCTTGTTAGATTTTCTAGTGTTCTTATTGTGGCTTTTATAATATAAAATTTTAAAATAATAATCTCTTTTAAACTAAGTGTTTCATCTATAATATGATCAAGTGATAAATAAAAAAACTGCAAAAAAGTTGAAGTCAACCAAATAATGCAAAAAGCTAAATTCTTTATTGCTGGTGCATCAGATTTGGCACAACTTGTGAAGATACCATCCAGAAGTACATGATTTATTTTTATGTTGCATGAATATATGTATCTTGATTCTATTAGAGTTATCATCAGCATTTATAGTTGCTCAGTGTGATTGCTATTTGTTGAAACAAAATCACTGACATTTATCCCTAACTATCTGTCCCAATCTTTTGTTTCTTTTGGCTCACTAAATAATTATAAAACTGGATTCCTTAAGTACTTGTAGGAGCCCCACCTTTGGAGGTTCTAAACCTCAGAGAATTGGCACTACTCCTGCATATAGTTTCAATCTTAGATGTAATGAGAGAGCTGAGAAAAGAAAGGAGGTGAGTGATCTTGCTTTTCCAAAGTTTCACTCAGAAGTCTCTCTCTCTCTCTCTCTCTCTCTCTATCTATCTATCTATCTATCTATCTATCTATCTATATATATATATATATATATATATATATATATATATATATATATATATATGGATTGATGGGTATGTGCCTCCAACAGCTGGACTAACATTGGTTGGGCCTGTTGCTTATGTACTAGTTCTTCTCAAAACTCGAGGAAAAGAATAACGCAAAGGAAGCTGAGAGGAATTCATTGCAAGACAAGTGCAAGGTTATATTTTAATTATGTGAAAGAATTAAGGTCAATTATCTTTGAGAACCTGTGCAACTTTTGTAAACATTGTATGCTTTATTCTGTGCACAGGAGACTCAGGAAGCAGAGATTAAGCTGCTTAGGAAAAACATGACATTCAAGGCAACTCCCATGCCAAGTTTCTATCAGGAACCAGCTCCTCCAAAAGTTGAGCTAAAGAAGGTTGATATCATATGACTACAACATATTCTTGTTTGCTTGAAGTATCATGCTGCTGGTTTACTTAAAGTTTTAAGGGTTAAGCTTAAATATTTGGCCAGAAGCACCATGAAAGAAAGCAATTGATTTCCGATGGATAACAGTCTGTTTTCTATGATTTTTTTAAATGCTGAAGTTGCTCTATTTTGTCTCTTACAACTATTCCAATTCATTAACCACATGCTCTTTTCTGTGTCAAATGAGATAGGTGGATGGTTAGGTTGTACTAGGGGTTTCATGTTCGAATCTCAGGGGGTTTATCCCCCAGCTTGCCTATTTGAAAAAAAAAGAAAAGAAAAAAGAAAGAAAGAAAGCTCTTTTCCTTTCCTAGTCACATGTATAAGCTACATTTCTATAATAACTATGCAATGGCTAATGCACTTAAAAGATATATTCGGTATCCAAATTGTAATCTTATAGGTCATTTATGACTTTTTCCTTTGTGGATAGGCAAGTGCACCATCACTAATTTAGTTATAATCATTTTGATAGCAGAATATGACCATAGCATTATGCAGTTGTTTCAAGTTTTTTATTTAGTCTTTGTGATTATCCGTATTGTATATGATTTGATTGAAATTGATTAGGAAGAAAAAACAGAAAAAAACTCCTAGCAAATTGAAGCATTTTGCTGTCTGCTATACCTTGCCTGCTTGCCCTAAGCATTTGCAAATCCTTATATGTTATCAGGGAATGGAAAATATGCCTTCTCTAGGACATGATTCTTTGAGTATGCTTGAATTGATTATTAAACATGTTCCAGAGAAGTTCCTGTATCATTTGTTTTGATCTTTTGAATTCAGGACTTGGTTGATTTTCACGGAAAGATATCAGCTTGTGATCGGAGCTATAATTGTGTACCTTGATTCTCATGAATTGTTGGACATATCTAGCTAAACCAAGGTTGTAAAAAGTGTATCGTAACCCGTATCGGATGGGCCCAAAATAAGATACGTATCGTATCATAGCGTATCGTAAAAAACCATATGCTTTAAATAAAAAAATTTAAAAATGCAAAAAATCAGGAAAAATCTAAAAATAGTTCATAACACAAGAAACAATGATGAATAGCATAAGATAAACTACAATACCACATATCAAAACAATTATGTGCAATAAATGACATGCATAAGGCATCGAAGATTCAATAATCAAAATAATATGCTATGAATGGCATGCATATCTAACAAGAAAAATGCAAACTATGAAATAATATGCATATTAAATAATGAATCTAAGCTAATAAGTTACAAGATTCATAATAATGTGTGTTTACATAAGAAAAAAAAATATCATAAAGTATTTTTTCAATACTTAAAAATTTTACGTAACCAAATTGATTCAACAATAAGCAAACCATAGTGTGTCTCTAATCCTTGTTCTTTGATGAAGCCATCTAGTGCATTACTTCTCCATAGCCATGGAATGGTGCAACCAATGGCCTTGCATAATAAGAAATGTGTACACATTTCTTATTGTATTTATATTCTCTACAGGAATGAATTGTATTTGAATTTATCTCTTGTCACACAGACCTGGCCCATGTTCAACCTACATCCAGCAAGCAGTCCAACAAACCTGTGACCCTCATCCGACTATTGTCTTAAAAGGTGCTTGCCTCCAAGGCATGATCCGTATGCCTGGAGGCAAGATCAGTGAGTCAAAAGGCATTTGCCTAAAGGGTTTTTAGAGGTTATGCTTAGTGATGAGGTGTATGCCTCTGCCTCATGGATAAACTTTTCGATGTTCTTTATTTAGTACTTGCTGCAATGATCACTAGTGAACAATATCCCATCCTGAGGCTGTTCCAGAATCTTTTGGTTGTTTGTTCACAAATTTTTGATCTTTATCTCTGGAACTCGGGAATGGAGAGCGTTGTGGCTGTATGTGTGGTGGGATTGTTGAGCATTAATAAGGTTAACATCTGTCTGGTTGGGATATTCCCATTCTTCTATGGTAATTGGAGGGCCTAGGAATGAAATGGCAAGTAAATGTTAAAATGTGTATTAAGAATTAGAAATTGTGTTTAGAAGGTGATGAAGGCTATATGAACAGTTTTTATGTTACTGTTCCTTTGACAAGTGCCATAAGTGAAAAAATGTTGAGTCTGGGAGCTTGATTTTTGTTTTGAAATTCTAGATGCTTATTCTACTTGATTCTGGTCTAAAGGAGTTGGATGCCTAGTTTAACATGTTTGAGATGCATTTTTGTGTCTATGGAAAGTGGAAACTATGTGAATCATTGACCTTCCATATGTCACGTCCGAATATTAGTTGGCGGATTTCTTCACTAAAGCCCTGTGTGCTCCGCGTTTCAACTTCCTTCTTAGCAAACTCTCGGTCATCCTGCCCTAAGTTTGAGGGAGGGTGTTAAATTATGTACATAATCATATAATGTAATATATATATTTTATATATATAAGGTAATACATATACATATATTAATATATATGTATATGTATCTACTTATTATATATATAAAATATATATTTCTATTTGTTTAGCCGTAGGGGTAGTTTAGTCTTTTCCTCTGTTTTACGCACATTCACTTTATGAATGTGATTGTAAATTTATTTTTATTTTCTTTCTTTTTGTTTTTTTTATTTCTTTTATGTAAAGTACCAAAAGGTACCTTGGGGGGCCCACTAACATAGACGTTGGAGGGGCTCCAACATCTATGAGTGGAGCCCCTCCAAGGCCCCCTTTTTGTTGTTCTAAATAGGGGTTCTCCCCTTTGTATTTCTCTATGGCTTTGAGTCAAAGCCCAAGTGCTCAATAAAGTGATTCCATTATTTTTATGCCTTTGTGCATTTGTGAGTTTTTGTGAGTTGTGCTTTTATGCACAAGTGTTCTAAAGTGTTCTTATTGTGCATTTGTGTCGGGTTTATTATCAAGAATATTAAGGTCTTATCTTAGTATCTTGTCGGAGATACTTTTACATGGTATCAGAGTCTCGTTGAAGAAGGAGGATCGTGCATCTTCTCACTTGCAAAGTACCTCGAAAAATGTGCCCTCAAGTTGGTGAAGTTTTGGAGTTAACCATCTTCGGGCAATATTTTAGAAGCAACTTTTGTCAAGAAAGGTTTGAAAATCCTTTAAGGTACACATTATTTTCTATCTTTCTTCCTCTCTAATGGGTGAAAAAGACTCTCATTTCTCCCTTGGTTTTAAACTTAGTGGTTCGAATTACCATGTTTGGGCCGGCAATATGGAGGCCCATATCAAAGGAAAAGGCCTTTGGGGTTACGTTCAAGGTTCCATATCGGAACCCGAACCCAAACTTACTATCATAGAGAAAGGGGATATTAAGATTCTTGAAGGTGAAGATAGACAAAAGGCCCTAGAAGAATATTCCAAAAGGCATGATGAGTGGGAGATGAAGAACTTCAAAATTTTGTCTTGGATTTTTTCATCCGTTGAAACCAAGATCAATGCCAACATCATTAAGTTTAAAAAGGCCTCTGAAGCTTGGTTGTACCTTGAGAAAATGTATACTTCAAGGGACTTATCTCACAAATATTATCTCCAAAAGAAAGCTTTGACCCTTCAACAAAACGATTTGTCTATTCGGGAATATTTTGCCGAACTATCATCTATTTGGGACGAGCTTGCTATGCTCGAACCAAAATGGAGCGGATAAGCTATTGAATTAAGACACAAACAACTAGAGGAATATCGATTCTTCAACTTTCTAAATAGTCTTAGACCCGAATTTGAGCAAATTTGGTCCTCTCTTCTATCCGCCTTCACATCTCCTTCTATTGAAGATGTTATCACCAAGCTAAGTGGCGAGGAAACCCGTATGGGGATTAGTAAAAATAATCCGAGCATCCTTGCTACACCTTCTCAAAATGATTATGAAGCGGTTAATACTGTGTCAAGACCCGAAAATAATTTGAAGACCTACAAACCGCCCCACTTCAAAAATCAAGGACAAGGAGGAAATGATCGATATGGAAAAAGGGACTATAGCAAGTTAACTTGCCATTTTTGTAAAGAACCGGGGCATATCAAACCCATTTGTCCCAAATGGAAGAAGTTTCTTGCCGCGACTTTAGCATCCCAATCAGAGGAACGACCTTCTTCGTCAAATGAGTCTCTTTCGCTTCAACAAGTTATGGATGCTCTTCAACCTCTTCTCAAAGGAGGCATGCTCTTCAACCTCTTCTCAAAGGAGGCATTTCTGGAGCCGCTATGTCATCCTCCTCCTCTCTCGGTAAGACATCTTGGCTTCTAGATTCCGGTGTTTCATTTCATATGACTCCAAGTCCTTGTTTTCTTTCTGATTATTCTAAAAATTTTCTTCCATCTTTTGTCTCAATGGCGGATGGAACACCTCTTGAAATTAAATGAATGAACAATTTTGAAAAACAAGACTTCTTTATTCCAAAAATTCGTCTTATACCAAAACTAAACTTAAATTTACTTTCCGTTTCTCAACTCTCGGACTATGGTTGCGATATAAAATTGTCTTCTGATAAATGTTGGATACAAGATCGTCAATCCGGGAAGTTGATTGGGGAAGGCTCTAGGAGAGGAGACCTCTACTATGTTGATTTTCTCAAAATTTCCAAGAATCAATTTTGTAATGTTGCTCAAAACAAAGATATTCATGTATGGCATAAGAGATTGGGTCATCCCAACATTGTTAAAATCTCTTATTTGCCTTTTATTAAGCATCTTTGTAATGAAAATTTTGTTTGTAATGAATGTATTCTTGGGAAAATGAAAAGTCTTCCTTTTTCTCAAAGATCCATGTTTACAACAAAATCTTTTGAAATTGTTCACTCCGATGTATGGGGTCCGGCTCCGGTGATATCTAAGGGAGGGTTCTCATACTATGTTATCTTTGTGGACGATTTCACTAGATTTAGTTGGATATACTTTCTTAAACATAAACATGAAGTTTTTTCAACTTTTAAAACATTTCATATGATGGTTTTAAATCAATTCAATGGAAATTTAAAAATCCTTAGAATCGATTCGGGTGGCGAATATCTTTCCAATGAATTCAAAAGTTATCTTGAAAATCATGGTATTCTTCATCAAAAGTCTTGTCCTAAAACTCCCCAACAAAATGGGTTGGCTGAACGAAAACATAGGCATATTATTGAAACAACACGAACTTTGCTCATTTCACAAAACATTCCGAAAAAACTTTGGGCTGAGGCAGCCCTTACATCTGTCTATCTCATAAATAGACTTCCATCTAAAAACTTGAACAAGATTTCTCCATTTGAAAAATTATACGAAAAAGAACCTGATTATAGCAGGTTAAGGGTTTTTGGATGTAAGTGTTTTGTCCTTACTGATAGAAATGACAAACTCTCCCCTAAGGCCATTCTTTGTGCCTTTCTTGGTTATTCTAACACTCAAAAAGGTTTTCGTTGCTATGATATTAAAAGTGATAAACTATATGTTTTCAGAAATGTTAGTTTTTTGGAAAATATTAGTGGTTTCGAAAAACTTGAATCTAATGACGAAAATACAGACTATTCCTTTCTATTTGATTTATTGACAGAAGATGATGATTCTAGTGATGACGAATCAAATCAAAATGACCTAAGTAATAAGGAAACCCATTCTGAGCCCTCAACGCTTCATCAACATATCAACGAAGAACCGCATAGAGATCCCATAACCTACTCTCATAGAGATAGGAATACTTTCAGAAGTGCCCTCGAAAGATATGATGATAGTGAGACTACTCCTCCGGGTGAGGAAAACCTTTGTAGAACCGAAAGACCAAGAAAACCTCCTTCTAGGTTCATCTCATATGAGTCTTTTTCACCTAAATATAGAGTCTGTCTAAGCACCATTCACTCTTACATAGAACCTAGGAACTTCAAGGAAGCACGAAAATGTCCAGAATGGATAGTCGCTATGAATAATGAACTTGAAGCTCTAAGAAAAGCAAAGACATGGGAGTTTCAAGACCTACCTAAAGACAAGAAAGCAATAGGGTGTAGATGGGTGTTTAAGGTCAAGACTAAGAGTGATGGGTCCCTTGAGAGATACAAGGCCCGTTTAGTTGCAAAAGGGTATGGTCAAAAATATGGGATTGATTATGAGGAGACCTTTGCCCCAGTAGCTCGGATGGTCACCGTCCGATGTCTTATAACCGTTGCCTCAATCAATAAGTGGAACATCTATCAGATGGATGTTAAAAATGCTTTTTTAAATGGAGATCTAAACGAAGAAGTATATATGGATGCTCCTCCTGGAATGGAGTCTCCTAAAGGAAAAGTGCTTCGCCTTCGAAAAGCACTTTATGGTTTGAAACAAGC
This sequence comes from Nuphar pumila, assembly GCF_984573655.1. Lineage (NCBI taxonomy): Eukaryota > Viridiplantae > Streptophyta > Magnoliopsida > Nymphaeales > Nymphaeaceae > Nuphar > Nuphar pumila. Next base: position 46,322,403 of record NC_143263.1, on the reverse strand, counting down.
CCCCAAGGCTTGGTATGATAGGTTTAACTTCATAATGTTAGAAAATGGTTTTTCATTCTGCTTCACTGATATTGCTTTGTTTGTTAGAAAATCTAATGCAGGGATTGTTATTCTACTTCTATATGTGGATGACATGCTTATAACTGGAAGCGATTCTAAAGGGATTAAAAGCATAAAATCCATTTTAAAGGATAAGTTTGAAATGTCTGACTTGGGTTTCTTAACTTATTTTTTGGGTATTGAGATACCATACTCTCATAGAGGATATTTTTTGTCTCACACTAAGCTTGCATCTGAGATTATTGACAGGTCAGGTATTACAGATGACAAAATTTGTGAAACTCCTGCTATAGTAGGAGCTAAAATGAAGATCGATGATGGTGTTCTTCTCTCCGATCCTACTCCCTACAGGCAACTAGTAGGATCGTTGATGTACCTAAGTATTACTAGACCAGATATCTCACATGCTGTGCATACTGCAAGTCAGTTTCAGCATGCACCAACTTCTGTTCACATGGGTGCTATCTTACGTGTCGTAAGATATCTAAAGCACACTCTTAATAAGAGAGTTTTTCTATCTTCCTCTTCTGAGTTAAAATTAATTGCTTATACTGACTCTGATTGGGGATGTGACCCAAATAACCGTCATTCCACCACTGGTTTTTGTGTATTCTTAGGAGACTCATTGATCTCATGGAGATGCAAGAAGCAGCAAAAGGTGTCTCTATCATCAACTGAAGCTGAATATCGTGTCATGGCGACTATTACCATGAAAATTGTTTGGATTCATCAGTTGCTGGAAGACATGGGAATCACAATTGAAGGGCCTACCAAGCTTTGCTGTGACAACAAAAGTGCGATTTATATTGCTAAAAATCACACTTTTCATGAGCGGACCAAACACATAGAGATGGATTGTCACTATGTTCGGGAGGCGTACCTCAAAGGAATCATTGACCTTCCATATGGCACGTCCGAATATCAGTTGGCGGATTTCTTCACTAAAGCCCTGTGTGCTCCGCGTTTCAACTTCCTTCTTAGCAAACTCTCTGTCATCCTGCCCTAAGTTTGAGGGGGGGTGTTAAATTATGTACATAATCATATAATGTAATATCTATGTCACATGGGTGCGGGTGCGGGGATTCGGCACTTCCAAAAAACCCAGGTGCGGGGGTGCGGCAGGGGCAAAAATGTAAAAAAAAAATTATATATATATAGGGGGAGGGGCTCGGCCCCTCCCCTGTCGACCCAAAAACAAAAAACATAAAGGGGAGGGGCTCGGCCCCTCCCCTGTCGACCCAAAAAAGAAAAACATAAAAGGGAGGGGCTCAGCCCCTCCCCTGTCGACCCAATCGACCCAAAAAAAGAGGTAGATGGGGGAGGGGCTCGGCCCCTCCTGTGCCGAAAAACGAGGGAGCAGGGGAGACTCAGCCCCTCCCTTGCCGACCCAACAAGAGACCGAGAGAGGGGGGGGGTGCTCGGCCCCTCCCCAGCCGACCCAAGAAGAGAGTGAGAGACACACCTGCGAAAGGAGAGGAGGAGCCGAGAGGAGGAGTCTGGGAGGCGGAGCTGGGGGCGGCGACGCTGGGGGCGGTGGAGTGTTAAAATGTAAAACTGTACATATATGTATATATAATAATATTATATTATTATATATATAAATACATTTTTCATTTCTTTCTTTTCTGTAATTTTTTTCCTTTATTTTTATTTTTTGTCTTTATGTCATCTAGTTCAGTTTGAACTAGAATGACTGTTGCTAGTCAAGTCCTGTCCAGACTTGACTAGCAATAGAGCTGTTGGACTGTGTCCAACAGCTCTATTGAGTCCTCTTTCAGCTGTGTATATAAAGGGGTGCAGCCCCTCTTGTATTTTATTTCCAATGCTTCTTAAGCAATTGGTTTTTCATATCAATAAAAAATACATTTTTAATTTTATTTTCTTTTCAGTTATACCCTTTTTAAGGGTTATGCTTTAGTGTCATTCTTGACACTTGCCCTTGTTAATCTAAGCTCGTGTTTCGAAGATCCCCATTTCATTTCATGGTATCAGAGCCGCGGAAGTACTAAATCTTGAGGAAAAGCTGCCTCGGTTTCCGTGCCCATTTGCAAAAGTGTTCGCCACTTGAAGAGAAGTGTTTTATCACTTCATTGGAGAACATTTCACATCTTGTTGTATTGTTTTTTTTTCTTTCTTTTACATTTTCCTTCTTGTTTCTCTTCTATCCCTATTCTTTCTCTCCTTGTAATCGATGGATGACAATGATAAAGTCACCATCATGCCTATGAAACTAAGCGATACGAACTATGTAACATGGGCTTCAATCATGAAGCACCATATATGGGGAAAAGGCTTATGGGGGATTGTGGATGGTTCCGATTCGGAACCTAAGCTATCTCTTACTAAAAAGGAGGGAGATAAAGAGGTCCCTTTATCGGAAAAAGAGAAAATCAAGGCTATTGCCTCATACGAGAAGAAATGGAAAGAATGGAGAATATCTCATGCGAAGATAATGTCATGGCTTATCAAACATTAAAAAATGCTCAAGTCTTGCCAAATTTGATCATGCCGATAAGGCATGGGAATACCTTAAGAATATGTATTCCCTTAAAGATATTGCACACGTGTGCAACCTCCAAGAAAAAGTTCGAATGATGACACAAGGAGACAAAACTATTCGTGAATATTACAATGGGTTGTCCGAACTTTGGGAAGAACTTTCTCTTTTAGAACCAAAGTGACATTGTGCCGAAGATATCGAGCTTCGTCAGAAACAACTCGATGCTGAACATTTTTACCAGTTTATCACTGGATTAAGGCCGGAATTTGAAACCACTAAATTGACCCTACTTCATCGGGGAAAAATTCCTTCTATTGTTGAAACTATTGAAGAGTTAACAATGGAAGAAAATCGTCTCCGGAAAGGTTCTTTAAAAATTGAAGATGATTCCGTTTTAGCCGTGTCTAGACCAGGGAATCATGTTCGATCATATAGGCCTCCTCTCTTTAACCGACAAAATGGTGACTATGATAAGAAGAAAGTTATTTGTCATCACTGTCATGAACCGGGACACTACAGGCCACAATGTCCCAAACTTAAGGAGCTGAGAGAAAAAAGAGCTGCAATTGCTGGATCGGAGCCTAAAGATCAGGATGCACCAGTTTCCCTGGCCCAACTAATGGAGATTCTTCAGCCTCTCATCAAAGGTGCCTCTTCCTCATCTGAAGCTTCAACCGGCGCAGCAGCCTCATCTTTTTCTGATCTAGGTAAAATTTCTTGGCTTCTTGACTCTGGTGCATCTTTTCATATGACCCTAAATAATCAAAGTCTATTCAAATGTGTTAAAAATAAAACAAGTGTGTCAAAGGTCTTTACTGCTGATGGGACTTCTCTTGAAATAGAAGGAATAGGAAATTTTGAAAAAAATTATAAAACAAAAAATTTTTTTATTCCAGAAATTAGACATGTTCCCAAATTAAATTTAAATCTTTTATCTGTATCTCAAATTTCTGATTATGGGTGTAATATTTCTTTTTCTTCTCATGGTTGTTGGGTACAGGATCGCCAGTCAGGCAAGCTGATTGGGGAAGGCCATAGAGAAGGAGGACTCTATTACATGGATTTTTTGGAAATGCCGAAGAAAGCTTTTTGTTATAATATTCAAAAAATAGAGTTGGAACTGTGGCATAAGAGACTTGGTCACCCACATATAGCCAAAATCCAACATTTTCCAAATCTAGGAAAATTTTGTAACTCTGAATCATTTGATTGTAAAGATTGTATTCTCGGCAAAATGAAAAGATTACCATTTCAGAACAGAACCTTTTTCTCTTCAAGACCACTTGAATTAATACACTCGGATGTTTGGGGTCCTGCACCAGTAATTTCTAAAGGAGGATTTGTTTACTATGTTATTTTTGTCGATGATTTCTCCCGACATACGTGGATGTACTTTCTCAAACATAAGTCTGAAGTATTTTCATACTTTCAAACTTTTCATAATATGGTTAAAAACAAGTTTCAAAATGATATTACTATTTTTCGCACAGATTCAGGGGAGAGTTTTTATCCACAGATTTTCAAAATTATCTTAAATTGCATGGCATCACACATCAAAGATCTTGTCCTTATACACCTCAACAAAATGGACTGGCAGAACGAAAACATCGCCATATTATAAAAACCACTAGGACTTTATTAATAGCAAATCAAGTCCCGAAAGACTTTTGGGCAGAAGCTGCCTTAACTGCCACCTATCTCATTAATAGGATGCCATCTTCTTCGTTACAAAATATCACTCCCATTGAAAAACTTATGAACATTTCTCCAGACTACTCTAGACTAAGAATATTTAGGTGCAAATGTTTCATATATACTGACAAAAATGATAAACTTTCCCCTCGTGCGATTCCCTGTGCCTTTTAAGGATATGCTGAAAACCAGAAAGGTTATAGATGTTTTGACTTCAAAAATAATAAACTATATGTGTCTAGAAATGTTTCCTTTCTTGAAAAGGAGAGCTTCTTTGATTTTAGAAAATTAAAAGACGTCACTGAGTACTCCTTTTTGCTAGATCTAACATCAACATCTGATGAATATGACCTTGACTGTAACTTTGATGATGATCAAAGAATTATTGATCTTAATGTTGAAAATGAAGAAGTTCATAGAGATACTAGTATTCAATATTCCAGGCGACAAGAGTCTAATCCTCCATGTGCACTTGAGAAATATTCTAACATTCCAACTAGACAATCATCCCGAATCTCGAGGCCTCCAGGAAAGTTTGTATCATACGAGTCTTTCTCACCCACATATAGGGCAGTTATTGCATTAATTCACTCATATGAAGAACCATCCACATATTTTCAAGCAAAAAATGATATCAAATGGATAGAAGCCATGAAAGCTGAATTAGATGCACTTGAAAAGGCTTCTACATGGAATATTCAAGATCTTCCTCCAGGGAAGAAAACTATAAGATGTCGATGGGTTTATAAAATTAAAACCAAGAGTGATGGTACTCTTGAAAGATATAAAGCCCGTTTAGTAGCCAAAGGTTATGCCCAAGAATATTGGATTGATTATGAAGAAACCTTTGCTCTGGTGGCTCGTATGACTACTGTCCGAACCTTAATTGCCTTAGCTTCTATCAAAAAATGATCTATTTTTCAAATGGATGTCAAAAATGTTTTTTTAAATGGAAAGCTAGTTGAAGAAGTATATATGGAACCCCCTCCTGGTCTAAGTATTCCTAAGGGTAAAGTCCTTCGCTTAGAAAAAGCTCTTTATGGACTTAAACAAGCACCAAAAGCTTGGTATGATAGGTTTAGTCGTGTTATGATTGATATTGGTTTTCAATTCTGTTTAACTGGCACTGCTTTGTTTATTAAGAATTCTGATGCAGGGATCATTGTGCTTCTTCTCTATGTTGATGATATGATCATCACCGGAAGCGATAAACAGGGAGTTGAAACAATCAAAACACTTCTTAAATCTCATTTTGAAATGACTGATTTGGGCTTGTTGAGATCTTTTTTAGGCATTGAAGTTGCTTATTCTCCTAGAGGATATTTATTATCTCAGACTAAATTTGCTTTTGATATTGTTTTCAGGTCTGGTATTACTGATGATAAGAAAGTTGACACTCCAGAAGTTGTTAATGTTAAAATGAAGATTGATGATGGAGAACTTCTTGCAGACCCTACTCCTTACAGACAGCTTGTCGGGGCACTTTCCTATCTATCAATTACCCGACCAGATATAGCACATGCTGTTCATACAGCAAGTCAATTTCAACATGCTCCTACTTCTGTTCATATGGGAGCAATCATGCGTATTATCAGATACATCAAGTCCTCTCTTTCACGAGGACTTTTCTTATCTTCCTCCTCTTCTCTTGATTTAATTGCATATACTGATGCTGATTGGGGAGGTGATCCCAATAACAGACACTCAACCACTGACTTCTGTGTCTTTTTAGGGGAATCATTGATCTCGTGGAGGTGTAAAAAGCAGCAGAAGGTATCTCTCTCATCCACCGAAGCTGAATACAGAGCCATGGCAACCACGACCATGGAAGTAGTTTGACTCCGACGACTGCTTGCTGACATGGGAGTTGAAGCAACAAAGGCTTCACAAATGTGTTGTGACAACAAAAGTGCGATCTACATTGCCAGTAACAGAACATTCCACGAACGCACCAAACACATCGAAATGGATTGTCACTATGTCAGAGAGGAATATCTACACGGGATAATTGATCTGCCATATGTCACTTCAGAATATCAGTTAGCAGACTTCTTTACAAAGCCTCTCGCTACTCCCCGATTTCACTTTCTCTTAGACAAACTTTCGCTCATTGTACCGTAAGTTTGAGGGGGAGTGTTAAAATGTAAAACTGTACATATATGTATATATAATATTATTATATTATTATATATATATATAAATACATTTTTCATTTCTTTCTTTTCTGTAATTTTTTTCCTTTATTTTTATTTTTTGTCTTTATGTCATCTAGTTCAGTTTGAACTAGAATGACTGTCGCTAGTCAAGTCCTGTCCAGACTTGACTAGCAATAGAGCTGTTGGACTGACACAGTCCAACAACTCTATTGAGTCCTCTTTCAGCTGTGTATATAAAGGGGTGCAGCCCCTCTTGTATTTTATTTCCAATGCTTCTTAAGCAATTGGTTTTTCATATCAATAAAGAATACATTTTTATTTTTATTTTCTTTCCAGTTATACCCTTTTTAAGGGTTATGCTTTAGTGTCATTCTTGACACTTGCCCTTGTTAATCTAAGCTCGTGTTTCGAAGATCCCCATTTCATTTCACGGAGCTGGGGCGGCGATGGGAGAGCTCGAGCTCAGGGGGAGAGAGAGGAGAGATTAGGGCAAAATTTTTTTTTTGCCCTAATCCTCCTTTTCATCGGGGGGAATTTTTTTTTCCGCCCAAAATTATGGACAAAAATGACCCTGGGTGCGTTGACCGCACCCAGGGTCGTGTTGACCGCACCCAGTGCCGCACCCGCACGCGATCTCGCATCGCGTCGCGTCGACGCGGGTGCGGCATCTGTTTTGCCGAGTCCCTGTGACATAGTGTAATATATATATTTTATATATATAAGGTAATACATATACATATATTAATATATATGTACATGTATCTACTTATTATATATATAAAATATATATTTCTATTTGTTTAGCCGTAGGGGTAGTTTAGTCTTTTCCTCTGTTTTACGCACATTCACTTTATGAATGTGATTGTAAATTTATTTTTATTTTCTTTCTTTTTGTTTTTTTTTATTTCTTTTATGTAAAGTACCAAAAGGTACCTTTGGGGGCCCACTAACATAGACGTTGGACCCCCTCCAACGGTCACATTTGTGACCGTTGGAGGGGCTTCAACGTCTATGAGTGGAGCCCCTCCAAGGCCCCCTTTGTGTTGTTATAAATAGGGGTTCTCCCCTTTGTATTTCTCTATGGCTTTGAGTCAAAGCCCAAGTGCTCAATAAAGTGATTCCATTATTTTTATGCCTTTGTGCATTTGTGAGTTTTTGTGAGTTGTGCTTTTATGCACAAGTGTTCTAAAGTGTTCTTATTGTGCATTTGTGCCGGGTTTATTATCAAGAATATTAAGGTCTTGATCTTAGTATCTTGTCGGAGATACTTTTACACATAGTTCATACTTTTTATTACTTTATCAGTTCCAATTTCATAGGCCCGTGGATGTGTGGTGGTTTCTCATAGGTTGGTGGGAGACATGGTGCAAAACGGAACAAAAACCTTAGACAAGTTTATTTATAAAATTGGATGCACATCTGCAAGGATGTGTTCCTTCTGGATGACAGCACGTAATGTTTTAAAACAATCCTCTTTCGCAGTAATGTTTCTTTATGTGCTGCTGTATTTTCCCATATACTTAGTGCAAAAATCTGGTTATGTCTTTGCAGCTTCTTGTAATTGTAGTAACTTAACAGCTCTAATTGTAAAACAGATGCATGTAGGGAGTGATCCGCTAGGAGTGTGACCTTGGACTTGGTTTCTAGGTCAACTTCTTCTCCTGGGATTTTAGAAGATAGTGATTGTTAGTCATAATGGATTCATACACAGGAAAATAGCTTTTGCACCTTTATGGGTTAATTGCATTTCATTCTTTCAGTATGTGATATGGTTCTCAAGCAAAGTGTATGCAAATTGTCATATGATTAAAAGTTTTGTTGCTATAGGCATAATTTTTAGAATGAAGCTGCATAGGATACAGAATCTACATCTTTCTGGTGATATATGGACTAACAGATGACAAGTGAGATTTTTTTCGTGAATTGCTTTTCTTAATAACTTATTAGATATGAACATTCACAGATATTGTTAAAGCTTCAAAGTTAAAGTTTATTAAAATCAAGGAGTACGGATTATGACTGTGTCATTTTGGCAGTTTGTCTTGTTCGGGGCAGAGATCACACTCTCCATGTTTCCTATGCTTTTATTATTCCTACAGGGTTCTTTGAAGTGGAAAGTTTCTCTACTTGTTTTTTGATCTTGTCTACTGTGACAAACAATCTGCACTGAATGTGGATATTCAGAAGGCTTATGATTCTTCAGGTTTGAAATTGTTGGATGGGATTAAATAGGTTCCGTCTGTTTGGGGTGCTAGGTGTAATAGACAATGACCTGTTGCCTCCCTTTATCTGTTAGTAGTAAGTTCCAAGCTCTCACCTATTAAATCTTCAATACTGGATGTTGCTTTTGTGTTCCTTCCAGGTCGTGGTTGTGTCATCATCTATAAGATTGATTTGGAACTGGACTTCCTACTGTAAGGGTATCACTGGATTTCAATTCATTGAACACACAAAATCTTTAGATATTATTTTGAAATTGCTTGTTGATTGACTCTGAAAGTTCTAGGTCAAAGTTTGATTGATAGTAGTGACATGAGAAAAGTGAACTTTGAATAATTGACTAGTAGCTGAACCATGTATTAAAATAGTTATTATCTTCCTACGCTGTCAATAAGCATTAAGTAAATGAGGTTATTATAACCAAAGCAGACAAAATAATTTATGAACACTAAATTGGGGCATTATATGTATATATGAACATTATCATGATGCATAATTGGATCCATGAATATCTCATACTGTTTGGCAATGAGAACAAATAATTTTTCATATTGTTAAGTGCCCTGTGTCTTCATGTTTGTGTTTAGTCTAATTTGCTGAAGCATTTATGTCTGTATGTTGGTACGTAGTATTAAACCCATGAATATCTCATACTGTTTGGCAGTGAAAACAAATAATTTTTCATATTGTTAAAGTGTCCTGTATCTTCATGTTTGTAGTTAGTCTAATTTGCTGAAGCATCAATTTCTGTATGTTGGTACGCACTATTAAACCCTATCTTGGTGGGTGCTATATTTTCTTAAATTTACAAACATAAACATCAGATTAACCAGTAATCTGGGAGCCCATTTTCCTTGTGGACTTATGCTGCAGGTGCTTGTTTCATCAATTTGTTAGTACAAGGAAAGCTAAGACCAACCTATCGTCTCTTGGAGATGAGGCACAGTCAAAGTGCCTTTTCATCTCTGTTCAAAACAGGAAACAATGTTGATAAAGAACACTTGTATTTTGGGAAATTTTAGAATTCATGAAAGTATAAAGGGGGGCAAATATCAGATAGACGGTAATTGACAATTTCACAAAGTTCTTATAAATATGCTCAGGTTTTTGTGGTTTTGGTCTTTTCTATAACTCGATGGTCCTGACTGTGATGCTGATAACCATTTCCTTATTTTGTTCAAGTGTCAAACCATGATCTCATAATTATGTTTGAACAGTTGTAGTGTCGAACATCTGAATTAGGAGAGCAGGGGTATTTGTGTTTAATAATGTGGAAAGTGAAGGCCTTTTAGATGTCAAATTGAAAATACCTCACTGAGTTTTCGTGAATGTTAGATTGTTTAAGTCAGATGACATCATTTCCTTTTGATGTCTATCATGGAGGATCAAGAAGTGGCATCTCTTGAGCAGGGGAATCCCATGTGAAGAAGGGCCTGTGTATTTATAGGGAATATGGAGATGCTAGAATAACTAGTATTTTTGCATAATTTAAATTACCAGATCGTTAAACTTTGATGATGTGATTCTCCTAGAATAACTATATGCAGGATCATCGAGGGCTGGCAACATATGAGTGGTTTCCTTAGGGTCTATCAATTTACTTGGTCACATACAGAATGTAGAGATGCTAGAGCAAGTTTTTGACATATGGTCTTTGTCTTCTTTGAGACAGAATCTCAAATATAGAAAATCTATGAATAAAATATTTTACTCTGTTCCAACAGGTCCCCACTGTTAGGCGTAGTGGATCACCTGATGCTTTTGGCCATCGCTAATAAGCACAACTTCCTCTTCTCACCTTTGCCTTGAAATGCAATGTTTTTTAGCTAGTTAGCAGGATTACATGCACTTAAAAGTGACTTCTTATGGGTGGTTACAGTTTTCTTTTGAAATTAGTTGTGTGCTCAAAAGTTAAAATGATGATGCAGATACCACCAACACGAGCAAGATCACCAAAGTTAGGCCGGAATAAAAGCTTTGGTGCAGCGGGCACTAGTGAAGGGAACCCTCTTCATACTTGCAGAGTGGGGCGCTTGAGCCTGGACGAGACCAGGACATCTAATGGTAGTGTCCTCCAGACCGGGAAAGATTCCAAGAAGCCACAGCCAAAATCTCTCCCAAAACTTACATTTCAAAAATCAAAGGACCCCAACCGTGATACGAATTCAACACATCTCCCTTCAAACACAGAAGTGATTACTGCCGTTGAGGTTGTCAAAACTGGAACCAAAACAATTGAGCCTGTTAACCAGAAGCAATATGAAATGGAGAAGGAACAAGATCCAGATCCCGAGGCAAGTGACGGCCATGATAAGTGAGATTGCAAGCGAGCAATGTTGATCGTTTTTCGTCTTTTGCCAAGACAAGGGAAAGAAAACTGCCAGTAAGTATTGAATTGTCTGTGGGACTGCTACCCAGTTGTGATGGTGAGGGAAATGCAAAGAGGTCTGTTGTATTATATTCATAATCCATACGCGTCTAGTAGTTTGGTTTTTTTTTTCCGTTAGCTTTTTCCCATTTCGTTTTGTATTGCCGATTTGGTAAAGCAAACTCGCGATTAGTTCCCAATATGATGGAATGTTATTGTATTATTCATTGTGATCTTTTGCCTTAATTTGTTTCTTGTTACTTTTGTTATATTTAATCTAATTCTTAGCGGCATTTTTTTCTTCAGTTTAGTGTGATCCCATTAACCTGTCGTACCCGTTTCCAGATTGTGGATTCTGCATGTCTAATCAAGATAGTGAAAATAACTTGCTGATTCAAGAGAGAGAGAGAGAGAGAGAGAGAGAGAGGTGCGAACCCGCCTTCAAACCTCCCACAACCGTTCGATAAAAAGATCAGGTGGTGGCAATTGAAAACCCAAAGAATACGTGTTTGCTTTGTAGCGAAGGTCGACACTGTCGCTAAAGGTTTTTCTTTTTCTTTTTGTTTTCTGCAAATTTGTCCCCACCTTATGGACGATTTGCAAAATAGTCCCTGCCTTGTGCCATTTTGCAAATCGGTCCCGCCTTTTTTGCCAAGTGCAAAATAGTCCTTCTGTTAGAATGGCATCAAACTAACCATGGTTGAACATATTGACCACGGTCAGATTTCGTGCAAAATGACAATCTACCCCTATCCCTTCGTTATACACTCGAGTTTTCCCTGACCCTCTCTCGTACACCCAAGTTTTCCCTTACCCTCTCTCTCTCTCACTACAGAGCGCTATTCAACGAGAAGGTTGCAGTGAATGGGGGTTTTTAAGATGGGATTTCGCTGTTCCAGTAACGAGAAGCTTTCCCAATGCAATTTCAGCTGACCGAATGAATTGATCGACATGCTATAGTAACTGGAAACAAAGTCTTCGCTTGGAGCAGCTTTGGAGATTTTGGCAGGGAGCGAGAGTCTGATCAGGAAGAAGCATACCCGAAACTCTGCCATACAATCTAGTGGTCATGTTGGTCAAACATGACAGGATTGCTGTTATCAAGCAATCCTGGTGTTACTAGACCATACAGTCTGTCCCTTAGAGGCCTCAAAGAAAACAAGATCCCCTTGCCATAGTCAGCTGCAGGAACAATCCAGGACCAACAGTAATATCTTCTCCAGCAGTCCAGACAAGAGTTTGCAGACGATCAGGGGTTGAGATGGAATTGTAACGTATATCAAATAAACTGGTTCGGATGCCCAGATCTGTTAAAGAATCCGAATGCAAAATATCACCATTTGGGATGTCTAATAGCTGTTTCCAGAGGTTGAGCTTCAAACTGAGGGGAATCTCAGATGCAGAAATCAGTGAAAAGAAAACGATGATGATCTCAACAACGATGATCAGGATGATAAAGGGGGGAAAGTGGCATCCTTTCTTAAAATATGTCAATCGAAAATTGAATCAATTCAATTCAATCTACGTCTATTTTTTTGAATCATTTTGAAAAACGATTCACCGTTTGAATCAATTCATTATTTGGGTACACCTCAATCTCTTAGTCAGGACAACTGCAGTATTGAGCCAGAGGTAGAGGAACACTGTTGATTGCATATGGATTTAGATCACGCCAATATTCTGGATTTAGCCTGGTGGCGTTCAATTCGAGCCCTAGATATAACAGGCTCCAACGTGCATTATATTCTGGATCATTTTTCAGGTCAGAATATGTCTGAACTCATGAAAATACAGATGCTCTAATGTAGAATCATAATGTTTTGAATCTTATTTATTCTTTTATATTGTGGGTCAGTGATTTTTATAGCCCTTGAAAAGCCTTCTAGCACATTGCTATCACATGATCTAAAACTTATTTTCTACTAGACAATGCAGATCACATGTGCAAGCCTATTTTTTTATTCAATCATCTGATTGGACGATTCAATTCAATGTGGGTGCACACAAGTGCATACCAAAGATTAAGAAAATCTCCCCCCGACTGGCAGCCCCCCAGAGGGAGGTAATTGTATAGCTATAAATTTGTAATTTTCCCTTCAGTTTTGAATTAACTGGTGGGGGTGGGGTCTGCATCAACCAAGACCAAGATCATGGAGGAAATGGTCTTGAAGCATCGCTAGCTGAGCAAGGATATGGCTGAAGCGCCATGATCCTGAGGGACCCTTGTGGTCGGGAGTATAGTGTTAGTGATTCATGAAGATCGCATTGTGGAATATTCGTGGCTTGGGTGGTCGTAACAAGCAGAAGGGATATGGCCGTCTCCTTCAAGGACCTGCTGCTGATTGCTAGACCTCTCCCTGGGAAGGGGAGAAAATGGGAATCCAGATGAAGATGCTTGCTTTTGATTGCGTGGAGAATGATTTGGTTAGAAAGAAATAAATAAAATCGGGTGGTCTTCAGAAACTCATGCAGTCTGGATATACATGGCGAGACTCTGCTAAGGATCAGATCGGTGGCAATGGAATTACTTGATGGTCTTATTGTTGTCACAGGACTCTACTCTTGTATGAGCATTTTTTTTTTTACTCAGGGGAAGTCTTTTGTTTCTACTTGACTCCTCACCACCCGAAACCCTCATGTCCTCGTGTTTTCTATAATCTCGTTTGCTTATGCTCTTTAATGAATTCATTTCTTTCAAAAAAAAAAAAACTGGTAGGGGTCTGCCAAACCCCAGGACTATCATATATATATATATATATATATATAGTTTGTAGGATCTGGTTTGTACCTAATACGAGTTACTTTATATATTTATATATTTGAGTAATGATAGAGTGCACCGGGATCCCCAAAACTCTCATCTAGCTGGAAATCTTGAGTGTAAGCAGCATCAGCTTAATCTAACATCATGGCTGTAAGTGAGCTTTACCGGATCATGTTTTGGATACAAACACTTTCATTGGCTCCTTGCTGAAAGTCTTGACTCCTCATGTGGAGTTCCCAAATGTGGTGTAGCCGATGTAAATGAGTTGCACTTGGGTTGGATCTAAGCATTACCGAGTCTGACCTAATCGGATTTGGAGCTGATGGAATCAGATAAAACTGAATCCAGATCCGACTAGCTTAATATCCGATATTTACACTTAACTGGATTCGGGTTTTAATCGGGTCCGAATGCAAAAGTCAATACCGAACCCAAATCCGATTATTAATCTGATCCAAGTTTGGCTACGGAATCAGACTAATTGAATTTGGACTAGGGCCGGATGTCAGGTTACATCCGACCCATTGACATCCCTAGGTGTAGGCTTTGTTTGAGAACTGTACATTGGAGACCACCGTGTGAAACTGGGGAGTTCTCAGCATTAAAATTGAGTGTGAGGAAGGGATTTATAACAAATGTTGGAATTGGGAAGATAATTGACAATGCTAATTCCTCATTTCAGCTTTACTGAGGTGATAGTTACCAACTGCCACACCAATTACTCTTAGAATGGAGCTTCCAATTTCTCCGGTGTCCTTCCCACCTTTAATCTCAGCTTAAAAATTGCATTCCAAATAACATGAAAGTGGAAGTGGGGAAACTCCATCCGAACTTTGACAGTCTTCTCAAGTAAGGATGCAGATACTTACATCCTGTTCGGGAGCCTTGCATTGGGATAGAAACACCATTTTCATGTATTGTCAATATGTAGTGTAACGGATGGAGTTACCAAAAACATCCTCTTGCCAATGGTGTTGAAATGTGGTGTTGGGGCTGCCAACTCCATTTCTAATGCAGCGTTTGGCAACACCACTGCTCCCAAACAGTCAGAGCATGAGACAACTGCAGAAACTGCAATGCACTTCAATTTAAGGCTTCTAAACAGAGCCTAAATGCCCATTCTGAAACAAAGTACCAACATATTTTGTATTAGGAGATGTTTAGCCCCTGATTCAAGGCTTCATTTTAATGCTAATTTGGACTCACAAAAGTGCAGTGTTTATCCTGTTTATTACTACAAAACTAAAAGAATTTCAAAGTTAAGGAAGAAAGGGGCTCGGGTCAGGGGTACCCCATGATAGATTACCATCGAGGGTCCTAAACGAAAAGAAAAACAAGCAAAGAGACGATGAACAGGAGGATAATGTGGTTCGGCTTGATTAGCCTACATCCACGGGTCAAGGATCACATGTATTTTTCTTATCTGTGGCCAGTCGGCTGATGATTACAATTTATACAGGATTGACGATAATAATGTTATCCTCTTTGTTATTTTGTCTAACCGTTTCCAAATGTTCATCTAACATATTTGCACAATCTGGGCTCTTCTCGTTTAGGTAAGAAACGTTATAAAGTAGGTGTTATCACGAGCAAGGTTGTTAAATGCGATGAGGCGAAGCGAGGCGTTGAGCATGTTACGAAGCGAGGCGTTGAAGCATAAACTTCATGATCAAAATAATAAAATATATAATATTAATAAAATAATGAAAAATTTAAATAAAAATTACTAATTTGCTTTTAGTTATTTTAGTACAAAATCATAAGAAAATAAAATAAAGATGATGCTCGCATGAAATAGGGAAAATCAGCATTTCCCACGGTGGCTGCAACAAAAAACTGCCGGTTGGAGAGAAGTGGGCTCCAACCTAATAGACCAACAACTACCATGCAGCACATCTCTTCGAACCACTTTGACCTTATTTACTAAGAGAATAGATTGAATTGGTAAAAGAACAAAAGTGCAAAAGAGCCGCACCTGGATCACGAACCATGGGAAATGCTCTTTGCGTTTTGTTGCAGCCACCGTGGGAAACGCTGGTTTTCACATAAAGGGACATCCGAGGTCCAGATCCATTTGCATCAAGACCAAACTCGAGTCCATATCGAATCTTCCCATCATCAGATTCATCACCGATCTCTGCGTCCGCCATTAACTGATCGGGGCCGCACAGGGAGGCAACGTCAGAATCGACCTTGAATGAGACGATGCTCGCAATGTTTTCCGAGAACTGCTCACCGATGAGAAGCCACGCTCTGCGGTACTCAAAGAGGAAGAGGAGGAGAGTGTACCAAATTATGCATTGGAGGACGACGATTTGTACCATGAGGCCGCCGAAGGAGGCATCGTACATTCTAGTACGCTTCAGGTACTGAGTGTGCGTCTCAGTACCTTGAGCGTGCGCCTCGTCTCTGAGGCGTACGCCTCTCACAACACTGATCACGAGCATTTGGGTCGTTTCTGAGATCTCTAAAACTCTTGCTATTATTATCTTTGCTCATGCAGGTTACATGATCCTCACGAGTCTTATCCTTATTGTCTGGTTGCTTGCTATTCATGATAGATTTGATAATACCTCCTGTCAAGTTGGGTATGGGTGAAATCTATAACCCTAGCTTGGGTCTAAGGATGGAGAAGAGACTTTGTTAGAGGCTTGGTAAAAATATCAACAACTTGACTGTGAGGGGGAACAAATTGAGTCTCTAACTGTCCTTGAGCAACCTTTTCGTGAACGAAGTGATAATCGATCTCAATATGTTTAGATCGGTTATGAAAAAATGGGTTAACACTCATGTAAAGTGCGAACATGTTATCACAGAAAATGGTAGGTGGGTGAGAAACAAAAAGTCCAAGATTCCGCAAAATAAATGTGATCCAAGTAATTTCAGCAGTAGTGGATGCTAGTGCACGATATTCAGTTCCGGAATTCGACCGAGTCACTATAGGTTGCTTCTTTGCAGTCCATGAGATACAGTTCCCTCCAAGGTAAATACAATACCTAGTGGTGGATCGATGAGTGAGAGGGCACCCAGCTCAATCTGCATCAGAAAAGCCATATAGGACCAAAGGATTGTTGGCAATGAATCAGATTCCATGGTGGATCATTCCTTTGATATATCACAAAATTCTCTTGACCAACTAAAAATAATATTTGGTAGGCGCATGCATGAATTGGTAGATGAAATTGATGCTATAAGAGATATTCGGCCGAGTGAACGTTAAGTGCTGAAGGCTTCCAACAATGCTTTGATAGAAATAAATATCTTCAAATGCTTTATCTTGAGGAGGTGGATGTGGCCATCCAACCATTGGCATTGAGATGAGCTTATAATCGGTCATATGAGCTTTCTCTAAGATCTTGTAAGCATATCAAAATTGGTCCAAGAATAGACTGCCATTAAACTATTGAACTTGGATGACAAGAAAATAATGTATATATCCTTCATTGTAAATTCACGGCTTAAAGTATCAATAACTTCTTTGAGAAATGTGGTGATACGGTCTAGTGATTATGATATCATCTACATACAATAAAAGATATATGACACCTTGGCTATTATTGTAAATAAAAGAGATGACTCTACAACGCTCCAATAAAATCTCATGGCTAAGAGAAAAATATTGAATCTATCAAACCAGGTGCAGAATGATTGTCGAAGACCATAGAGTGCTCAATTCTGTTTGCAGACATGATTGGGATGACTAGGATCGTGGTTACACTACAACAAAGCAGTAGATTAGCGACGACCACATTCTGTCGCTAATCCGTCGCTACCCATGTTAGCGATGGATTAGCGACAACGAGGCGACGATATGCTTACATCGCGAATATTTCGACGCTAACTGGCGACAGAATTATTCCATCGCCAGGTCCGTCGCTAATTGCGACGGACTAACGAGCGTTATATTTCGTCGCCAATCCGCCGGTACTAAACGGCGACCACGGCTTGGGGACGGATTTACTTCCGTCGCTATGCCATCGCTAGATTTATATGAATAGCGACGGATGGTTCCGTCGCAAACACGAAAAAAAATAAAAAAAAAATTATTTGAAAATTAAATACCGAGAACTATACAATTTATATTTCCTGTAAATAAAAAACAAACCACACAAAAAATTTCATATAACAAGAATCTACCACAATTAATCGTTCCACCTTAAAATTAACAAGTTTAATTATTTACAATTCAACAATTACAATTAGGAAACATAAAAAAATAGAACTTCTTCAACACAGTTCTCTAATCATCGCCAAGATTTTGTGCATCTTCTTGTTCATTGTCTTTATCTGTCCCTTCAGCTCCACTACGCTGATTATCGCTAGCAGCCTACACCAGAAAAGAACAGTCAGTATTGATAAACAAAATATAATGAAATAAATTACACACTATATGTGATTCTATCATGTGCTCATGTGTGATCTAAGGCAATAAAAAAACTCTATATGTGATTCTATCATGCTCATATGTGCTCTAAGGCAGACAAAAAGTTATATATATATGTGTGATTCTATCATGCTCATATGTGTGCTAAGGCAGTCAAAAAATTGAATATGTGATTATAGCATGTTCATATGTGTTCTAAGGCAGCTAGAAAAACTCTATATGTGATTCTACAATGCTCAGATGTGCTTCAAGGCAGGCAAAAAACTATATATGTGATTCGATCATGCTTGTATGTGTGCTAAGGCAGTCAAAAAATTGAATATGTGATTATAGCATGCTCATATGTGCTCTAAGGCAGGCAAAGCAAAAAAATTTATATGTGATTCTATCATAAATGATATATGTTCTAAGACAGTAAAAAAACTCTATATGTGATTTGTGCATGCTCATATGTGTTTTAAGGTAGTCAAAAAACTGAATATGTGATTATAACATGCAAATATGTGTTCTCAGGCAGTCAAAAAACTGAATATGTGATTATAGCATGCTCATATGTGCTCTAAGGCAGGCAAAAAAACTTTATATGTGATTATAGCATGCTCATATGTGCTCTAAGGCAATAAAAAAACTCTATATGTTATTATAGCATGCTCATATGTGCTCTAAGGCAATAAAAAAACTCTATATGTGATTCTATCATGCTCATATGTGTGCTAAGGCAGTCAAAAAACTGAATATGTGATTATAACATGCTCATATGTGTTCTTAGGCAGTCAAAAAACTGAATATGTGATTATAGCATGCTCATATGTGTTCTAATGCAGTCAAAAAAACTTTATATGTGATTCTATCATGCTCATATGTGTTCTTAGGCAGTCAAAAAACTGAATATGTGATTATAACATGCTCATATGTGCTCTAAGGCAGGCAAAAAAATTTATATGTGATTATAGCATGCTCATATGTGGTCTAAGGCAATAAAAAAACTCTATATGTTATTATAGAATGCTCATATGTGCTCTAAGGTAATAAAAAAACTCTATATGTGATTCTATCTTGCTCATATGTGTGCTAAGGCAGTCAAAAAACTGAATATGTGATTATAACATGTTCATATGTGTTCTTAGGCAGTCAAAAAACTGAATATGTGATTATAGCATGCTCATATGTGTTCTAATGCAGTCAAAAAAACTTTATATGTGATTCTATCATGCTCATATGTGTTCTTAGGCAGTCAAAAAACTGAATATGTGATTATAACATGCTCATATGTGTTCTTAGGCAGGCAAAAAGTTATATATGTGATTCGATTATGCTCATATGTGTTCTAAGGCAGTCAAAAAAACTTTATATGTGATTCTATCATCCTCATATGTGTTCTTAGGCAGGCAAAAAAACTTTATATGTGATTATAGCATGCTCATATGTGCTCTAAGGCAATAAAAAAACTGAATATGTGATTATAACATGCTCATATGTGTTCTTAGCCAGGCAAAAAGTTATATATGTGATTCGATTATGCTCATATGTGTTCTAAGGCAGACAAAAAACTGAATATGTGATTATACCTGAGAGGGACCTGGAATCGAAGATCCCCTTTCCAGAACAGCGGCCTTGATCTCATTTCGGAGAAAGGGGGCGACGGTGTATTGGAAGTAGTTATTCAGTGATTCATTAACGATCTGGCGTACATCATCACCGGAAAGAATAGTCGGTTGCTTGGAGCTTATGTCGGCGCAAGAAGTCGATGAGCCGTAACTGAAAGAACCAATAACTGGTGAAGTGTTCATATTACTCTCAAACCTGAACACGCGACCTTTTTTGGGTTCACCTGCTGCAGTCACCCATGCTGTAGGATCAAATGATGGATGCTGAGTAGCGTCATCGCCATATCGCTCTACCATCTGTTGCTTATATGCCTTCTACAAAATAATGTTTAAAGTATTCATTAATAATTAATGATAACATTATGATAACTTGCATATATATTGCAATGATTATTAATAGAATTAATACATACCGTTGTCGTTCTTGCCTTCTCTGATACGAAGACTCCCGTGGTCTTCTGTTTATGTGTTTCAACAAACACATCCTTATATGGTACACTGCCTCCTTTTTCTGCTTTCTGCGAAGTTAAATAACAAAAGATTTAGTACACAAGTTTGCAACAATACTTATAAAATTAATATTATATATTAATGAGTTACCATTTTCTTCAGGTGGCTCCCAAATGTCCTAGATCCACCTGTGTGTAGATGGGCTTCGAGCCTCTTCGATCGATTTTGTGCAGCCTTCGCAAAGCGATTTCTAAATGCATCTCCCGCCCACTTATCGCACATTTCATCCCAGTAATCTCTCATGATAGTAATAGGACCATGGCCCTTCCACAGTAATGGATCATCTACAACGCCAGATGCTTTTTTTGCTGCAGTCTCCATAGTGTGCAGCATGTCTGCAAATCGATTGGCAGCTACCTTCTGCCACACCTTCCTTGCATCATTTTCTTCCACCGTAGTTGCGAAGCAATTCGAAGCCTACAAATATTTTCAGAAAGTTAGTAGACATTGCTTAAATAAATTAAATATGAAACACATTAACTATGAGGAACAACTGTATACCATGAATGAGGACTACAATCTGTCTAACACCTCATTTGGGTACTCTTTCCATTGAGCAGCTGGTCCTGGTAGATGTTGAAGAAGTGTGGCTCAAACCTCGTGCTGCACATGAATTGTTACACAGTAAATATTAATATAAAATATTTAAAAGATATGCAATAATTGAAAACAAAATACTTACGGTCGATTATCGATATACACTATTCGAATGAGTCTTCTTGTGCCAGCCTGAGAAGACCCTGTTTCCTGTGTTGGCTGTTGACTTGTGTGATCAACTGGTGTAGGTGGGTCGTGTACAGGCGCAACATCATCTGTAAAAAAATACATTAGAAATTCTCAGAATGCACATTTAAACTAATCAAGCATCCAATTAGTTATATGATATACCTATCACAGGAGCCCGTGAAGATGAAGGCTGAGCCTGACTACTATTGGATGAGCGACCACTATAACCTCCACGAACCATATTCTAACAAATAACATATGTCATACAATACATTCAAATAATTCACATCAAGTATTACAATGCATTCAAGTCATTCACATCAAGCATTACAATTGTTCCATGAAAACAGGTTCATTTAAGTTCTCATGTAAAAATGTATTTTTTATATCAAGTTGTTGAATTTGCCATCCTTGGGCTATGGCAATGGAGATAATGATTCTAATGGTAGTAGGTTCTATCAACAACAACAACAACTACTACGCCTTCATCCCAAAACAATTGGGGTCAGCGATATGAACCAAAAAAGAAATTCATTTTGGGTCTTCCACATGAATCCTTTTCCTCCAATCATTTCTATCCAATGCCATGTCCTCGGTGAGGTTCAAAGCATTCATATCCTTTCCTATCATCTCCATCCAAGTCTTCCTAGGCCTACCCTGACCTCTTTTAACTAATATATTTTCCCATTTCTCCAACCTTCTAACTGGAGCATCATTAGGCCTTCGCCGAATATGTCCAAACCACCGTAAATGATTCTCTCGCATCTTATTTTCAATGGGTGCAACACCTACCTTTTTACGTATCTCCTCGTTCCAAATCTTATCTTTTATTGTATTTCCACACATCCATCTAAGCATCCGCATCTCAGCTACACTCATTTTTTGAATATGATGTCTCTTGGCAACCCAACATTCCGTACCATATAGTAAAGCGGGTCTAATAGTCGTCCTATAAAACTTTCCCTTCAACCGCAATGGCATTCTACGATCGCACAACACTCCAGTCGCACTTTTTCATTTCATCCACCCAACCTTTATCCTATGATTTACATCTCCATCAATTTCTCCATACTTTTGAATGATGGATCCCAAATATTTGAAATAATCATTCACCGGTATTTCTTGCTCACCAAGCTTCACTACACTCCCATCACTACTTCGTTGCTTACTAAACCGACATTCCATATATTCAGTCTTACTCTTACTCAACTTAAAACCTCTAGCTTCCAATGTTTGTCTCCATAATTCTAACTTAGCATTAACCCCAGCTCTAGACTCATCAATCAAAACAATATCATCAACAAACAACATACACCACGGTACATTTTCTTGAATTGATCTCGTAAGCTCATCCATCACTATCGCAAATAGGAAAGGGCTTAAAGCAGATCCTTGATGTAACCCAACCGTTATTGGAAAATTGGTTGTCACCCCTCCACAAGTGCAAACATTGGTTACTACTCCTTCATACATATCTTTAATTATACTAATGTACTTGAGAGAAACATCTTTCTTCATCATTGTCCACCAGAGAACGTCCCTAGGTACTCTATCGTATGTCTTCTCTAAATCAATAAAAACCATATGCAAATCTTTGTTCCTCTCTCTATATCTTTCAATAAGTTGTCTAAGAAGATGTATAGCTTCCATAGTTGATCTTCCAGGCATAAAACCAAATTGATTCTCCAATATCATGACAACCTTCCTCAACCTAGACTCAATCACCCTCTCCCAAAGTTTCATAGTATGACTCATGAGTTTTATACCACGATAGTTTGTGCAATCTTGTATATCACCCTTATTCTTATATAAAGGCACCAAAGTACTCTTCCTCTACTCATTAGGCATCTTATTTGTTCGCCAAATCAAGTTAAAAAGATTTGTCAACCATTCTAAACCTTTCTCTCCCAAGCATTTCCAAGCCTCGATAGGTATACCATCTGGGCCAACTGCCCTTCTTGATTTCATTTTCTTCAAAGCCTCTGCAATTTCTTTCTTTTGAATCTTGCGCATGAAGTCATGATTTATCTCATGAAAAGGAATGGAGAAGTCTCCAAGATCTTGAGCATGACTATCATTAAATAGCTTATCAAAATAATCTTTCCATCTCTCCTTAATCTCATCATCTTTGACTAAAACCCTTTGTGTTTCATCTTTGATACATCTAACCATACCCAAATCCCTCGATTTCCTATCTCTCATCTTTGCAAGCCTATAAATATCCTTCTCGCCTTCTTTGGTATCCAACTTGTCATAAACCTCTTTATATAACTTAGCCCTCGCGTTTTGAACTACTTTTTTAGCTTCCTTCTTTGCTATCATATACTTTTCCAAATTCTCATTATCACGACTCTTACTTAGATTTCTATAACACTCTCTTTTAACCTTAATAGCTAATTTGACATCCTCGTTCCACCATGATGTATCCCTACCTAGTGGTGTACCACCTTTAGACTCACCCAATACCTCCTTAGCCACTTTTCTCATGCCACCCGCTATCTTATTCCACATTGATTCTGAATCCTCTTCGAGACACCAATCAGCTTCCTTAACTACCTGCTCTACAAACATTCTTTGTTTAGCTCCTTTCAGTGCCCACCACTTAATTCTAGGATCTATCCTATGTCTATCCCTTTTGCGTCATTGTTTAATTCTAAGATCTAAAATTAAGACTCTATGTTGTGTAGCTACACTTTCTCCCGGTATAACCTTACAATCGATGTAACAACCCCTATCTCTCTTTCTAAGTAGGAAAAAATCTATCTGACTCGTATTAACCCCACTTTTAAATGTTACTAGGTGAGACTCTCTCTTCTTTATAAACCAAGTGTTTGCTAAGATCATATCATAGGACAAACAAAAATCTAAAATCCTTTCTCCACTTTCATTTTTTTTTCCTATAAATGGTAGTAGGTTCTATAACTGGAGAAAACGTTTCAAGAAAATCAATTCCAGGCGCACTTGTGTGAACCCTTTAGCCACTAAACGGGCTTTCGGACGATGGAGGGATATGTTCGCTTATAACTTGGTTTTAAAAACCCATTTACATCCCACAATGTTCATATCCATTTTTTTGGGTACAAGATCCCAAGTATGCGTTTGATGTAACGCACACATCTCATCCTCCATTACCCGGCGCCATCCAAGATATTGTAGAGCAATTTTGATGCTCTTAGGTTCAGTTGGAACATCAAGCTTGGCTAAAAAGTATTTGGGATTGGGCCTCACGATCTCATCTTTCCCACGAGTCACCATACTATGAGTATTTAAAGTGGGAACACGGTTACCATCAGCACAATCATATTGATTAGTGTTTGTGATATGCGTGAACTCAGGTTCAACTAGAGATTGGTTATGGTAATCAACATGGAAAGGAGGAGATTGGGCAGAACTTGGCTAAGAACATTCACGTTTTTAATCTATAAAGCTTAAAACCCAATCTGAGAATTCAGCTATAACTCCCTGTGGTTGCTTAATCCCTGGTTATCTTTATGAAATGGTAAAACTGACTCATCAAAAATTGAACATGTCGACTTATGTACATTCGACCAGTTCTTGTGTAGAGGCAATGATAACCCTTATAAACCTCACTATATGAATGTGGGGTATTGACCGTGGTTCAAATTTATGTTTTGCATAATCTCGGAGATGTGGGTAGCATAGAGAACCAAAAACCCACATATATGAACAGTCAGGCTGCTGATTGAATTTTTTTTTGAAAAAGGTGAAAACCATGTCTAGAGTTGTTGAAGGAAGTTTGTTTAGAAGCCATGTGGTAAAAAATGCTTCTACCCAAAATTTATGAACTTTTAGCATAGAACATCATGGAGAGGCCTAATTTAACAATGCTTCTATGTTTTCTTAACAGGCGATCATTTTGTTCTAAAGTTTTTGAGCAAGCTATTCTATGAATAATCACATGTTCTCTAAGATATATCTAAATATTATCACCAATAAACTCATTACCACCATCTGAATGAAATTTTTTGAAGTTTTTCTATAAACGATTAATAACCATTTTGTAAAAAATACAAAATCCAACAAAAAAATCAAATTTAGTTTTGAAGGGATAAATCCATATGTTACGAGAGTGATCATCCACTAAAACCACATAATATCTGAACCCTTGCACTGAAGCAATTGGGGTTGGCCCCACAAATCACAATGCACTTTCTCATATAGTTCACTATAAGAGGACGATGAAGCAAAAAATGGAAGCCTACACGACTTTGCAATAGCACAACTAGCTAGAACATATGCTTTTGTGCTTATTAAATGAACTTGAAATAAAATTTTGTTTACGCAAAAAATCAATTATTTCAAGACAGGATGTCCCAAGCATCGATGTCAAGTATCCAAGTCCACTTCCTTTTGACGATTTGAGAAGAACACCTCTTTATTCACTTGGTCCAAGACATATAAATCATCTTTTCTACTACCCGATGCTATCACTTTCCTAGTTCTCCTATCCTTTATCACGAAATGGTCATCACAAAATTCAAAAGTCAGATCTTGGTCTGCAGTCAACTGACTTACGAAGATAAGATTTTTCTTAATTCCTGGAACAACTAAGACATTTTCAAGATTCAACTTTCCATTCCATGTATCTATTGACATCGATACAACATGGGTTATTTTGAGTCTATTTTCATCCTCAACGATGATCTTTTTTGGCCCATAATAAGAAATAATATGATTGAGATTATCCGGATCCACTGTTATGTATGTGAGAACTTGCACCAGTGTCAGGGAACCATGAGTTGTCCTGATTGTCGGATATTGACATAGCTGACAATGCCTGAGGGATGTCTCTGGACTGATACATCTTATTGAACTTATGATAAAACTTAAGAGCAGTGTGATTTGGTTTGAAACATATTTGGCAAGTGACTCCTTTGCCTTTTTTATCATTATTTTGGCCCAGACTTTAATGATTTTTTTCTTGATTATTTTGATTCATTTGACGGGACGATTGCTGCCCAACTTAGTAAATCCACATTCTCTGGATGTAAATTAGTTGTATTACCACCTCTTTTTATTATAACTTCTTTCTCCTTGTTTTTGGAAAAAAAATGTCGTATTGTGATCAAAATTACTATTTTCACCTGGTCGCAATGATTTTCTTGTTTCATGACTCCGAAAAAGCAATATGAGATGACTATAACAGGATTGGGAGGCTTCATCATTATGGTAACAAACGAATCATAGTTGCTTTCGAGCCCATTTAATAATGAAAAAGCCTTCTTTTCATTGCTTACTGGCTTGCTAATGGCAGCCAATTCATCACAAATATTCTTGAGAGATGAGATGTATTCAGGGATACTTTGATTTTCTTTGTGATGTGTTTGCATCTTAAGATTCAAATAACACTCTCTTTCTTGAGAGTCTAAAGTAAATGTCTCTTCAAGGGTTGACCATACCTATGCCGCTGATTCCAAACCAACCACAAATCCAAATACCTCTTCAGAGGTAGTACCTGTGATCCATCCGCACAACAATCGATCAGATTTTCTCCAAGCCATAAAGTACAAATTTTGAATTTGATTGCCATTATTATCCACGATCTGCTTCTGTGGTGTAGGAATTTTAACATCTATGAAGCCTTGGAGGTCCTGACTCTTGATCAGACTGAGGAGTTGAGTCCTCCATAGCAAGTAGTTCGAATGGGACAACTTTATGGAGACGAAGTTTGCAACATTGAGTGCAGCTGGGTAAGGATATTTGGCTGTGTTAGATTGGGAGGCCATTAGAACGTCGACGAACAGAAACGACGATGGCTCTGATATCATAAACGAAAAGCAAAACAAGCAAAGAGACTATGAACACGAGGATAATATGGTTCGACTTGATTAGCCTACGTCCACGGGTCAAGGATCACAAGTATTTTTCTTATATGCTGCTAGTCGGCTAATTATTAGCCTTTATACAGGATTGACGATAATGAATGTTATCATCTTTGTTATTTTGTCTAACAATTTTTAAATGTTCATCTAACGGATTTGCACAATCTGGGCTCTTCTCGATAAGGTAAGTATCCTTGATAAAGTGTTATCACGTGCATTTGGGCCATTTCTGAGATCTCCAAAACTCTTATTATTATTATCTTTACTCATGTAGACAACGTGATTTTCACGAGTCTTATCCATAGTGACAAAACGTTTTTATCGGCAATTTCTTGTTTTTCAAAAACTCACAAGAAATAAAAAAAAATCCATAAATCTCCCATTTTTTGGCAAAATCTTGGCAATAAAAAAATAAATTAAAAAATATAAAAAATATTTTTATAAGAAAATATTAATAAAAATGATTTAAAAATAAAAAATACATGATTTTTTATGATAAATAGCCTTTTAAAACGTAAATATCATGTTTAAATCACAGTATTTATGTTTTTTTCATAAATCTTGCGATATTTTGAAAATCTCAAGAGAAATTGTCGTTTTAAACTTTCAGGCAATTCCTCATGATATTATCGCGAGATTTTCGTAAATCTTGCGATATTATCGCGAGATTTTCGTAAATCTCGCGATATTTGTCCCACTGGTCTTATCCTTATCGTCTGGTGGCTTGCTATTCACGATAGATCCGATAATATGTTCCTTTAACTCTGTTCATCCATGTGATTAATGGCATCCCAAACACCATAAGTGGAGTATTTACGTCCTAGATGGGCCCCATATTTTTTCAGGTTGTTTGATGCTTTAGATGGATAACATCTAAAACATGCAAAATGGATTGACAAAAATAAAATGTTTACTTTGGCTACAGGTGGGGATGATCACCAACGGGGCAACCGCTTGTCAAGTAGAGCTGCTAGTGCACCTCACCTTGTGTTGGGGTGTTGCAAGTTCAAAACCCAATGGTATAGTTGTATAACTGGTAGGGGTCTGCCTAACCCCAACTCGCCTTTAAAAAAAAAAAAGAATAAGTGGGGATGATCCATAGTTACGAGAAGCTTACTATATGAAGAAACTTGCTTCCTCGAAAGCTCGTGTCAAAAGTGAGAAACTCTTCACTTTTCCAAAAGGAGGGGAAGCTTTCAGAAACCCACTTCCAAAATATGAAAAACTCAATTTTCCTTAAGGGGGAGCCTGCTTCCTCTTCCTTTCTCAAATTGATTCTCTTTCACTTCTTTAATGTTTCTCTCTCAATTCTTGTCATTTTCCACTTGTTTCTCCTCGCTTTCTACATTGTTCATATTAGAAAACTATAATTTTTTTTTATAACAACCTTTCATGTTAGGTTTATATTTTGTATTTACATCATTTCTTAATTGCTTCCACTTGCACTTCATATTGCTTTCTATGGCTTTCCTTTTCATTTTTCATGCACTTGCATAATCGCTTCATAACCATATTCTCCTTCCCGCTTTATACTATTTTTTAACACTTGCCTGACCCTCCACTTCATGCAATGCTTCTTGTATTCATTCTGTTTCCTGGTAACTATGGGATCACAACTGAGAAAGCAGTTGTGATTGTTCGTCACAAGGTCAATCTTATAACCAACTTTTATCAGATTAAAAGGCAAAAACAATCACAACTCGCAATTACAATCACACACTTGTATTTTTCTCATGTTTCACTAACCTTGTGATTGTGATTTACAATAATAAAATCTTCACAAAATTCAAGAATCATAGGATGCCATTCACGACATGAAATGAATGACGCTAGAGGGATCCCAGACTGATTACCCTCAGGGGTACTCATGACAAGATCTGCTCTCCTTAGGGAATCGCTTTCTAGGCCACCATCTTACTCTCAACCAAACTTTGGAGACTTGTGGTACAATGACGTTCATATGAAGAGTAGTCCTTGGGATCTGACTACATTAATGGAGGATGTGATGCTTACAGTCTCGTTGCAGTAAAAAGGTTCTAGCGCTTCTTGTTCAGTACTTTTAGGACTAAGAATCAATTCTCAACAAATTCATGAGCTCGACCATCTATTAGTACCACAGTGCCTGACTGTATATGAAAAGATTTATACTTACAATAGATAACAAATAATAGGAGTTGCAAGTTCATGAATTGAAGCCCCAAAGGGGTTTTGGTGTAGTGGGAGGGGACCCAACAGTCTAGGTTCAAATCTCATGGGCATCAATTATTACGCAAGTTGAAGCATGGTGACTCCCTGGGGGCAAGGGGTAAGCCCACAAAGTTTTACGCTTTTAGGCAGTCACCCTAAGTATGGCAGGCTTAGCCAACACAGCTAGGTCAATGTTCCATTAGGCGGTTTCTCTGTGTAAATATAAAAAACAAAAAAGTTCATGAATTGAAGTGTTGCTACCGTGAATAAATGTTCTGCGTGACAACGTTTACCTTCACATATTCGGATAATACCACCCTCGTCTATTGTGGCCGAATTATGTACCAATACATAGAGTCTGCTCATGTAGCTTTGCAGCCATTGGGGTAGCATTGGAAACATGGCCAAGTTACACTCGTGGGCAAGGGACCCATGAGCCCATGAGCATGGAACCCATAGTAGGAAGTTGTTTTGACCAAATCTAACTCCATGGTTGTGTTCTTTATGTTCAACTTTGTGATGACAAGGGGTGGATCCTTTAGTAGGTGAACCATCTCCCTTCTCATATATATATATATATAAGTTATTAAGGTAACAATGTTTGCCTATCTCCCATAAGAGCAGCCAAGTTGTAGTATTGCTAAGCAAGTTCGGCTCATAGTTGCTGAAAGTGCGCTTCCAAAGCGGGAAACACCTCACTAACCCCAAAAGGGGAAAGTATTGGGTAACTCGCTTCCCGTTTGAGGGCAATGCACTTTCACTCGCTTTTCAAATTGTTTTCCTCACATCTTTTTCATTTTTGCTCGTTTCTCTTTTGCTTTCCTCTCATTTCCCTCTTGTTTCTTCTGTTTTTCACATTATTATTATTATTTTTCTCTTTCTTCTAGCTTTTCACTCATTTCTTCCTTCTTTCCCTTAAGTTTCCTTTTTTGTTTCTCAATGCTTCTATAATTTCTTCCAAAATGAATCTTGCTTCCCACTTTATATTACTTTTTAATGCTTGCTTCCTCGCTTATACTTCACACATCACTTATTGTATCCATTTCACTTCCTGGTAACTATAGACTTTTGCTTATTAGTATACAACTCATGTACACAACTTAGCCAAGACATATTAGGGTGGTATCATCTGCATTTTTTAGGGTGTGTTTGATCGTGCATCCCACAGAATGCTGCAAAAATCAAATTGTGGAAGTGGCGAACACACAAAACGAATGTCTGTCGTGTCTGTGGAATGGTGATATGTTGCCTTGTTACGCCAAGAACTGATGGAGGGAACACCACTTAAAAAACATACTTGGGTGGAGGGAGGTCTCTCTCTCCACCACAACAAAGCAACGGATTAGCGACGACCACATTCCGTCGCTAACCGGCTTAGCGATGGATTAGCGACGACGAGGCGACGGTATGCTTACGTCACGAATTTTTCGACGCTAACTGGCGACGGAATAAATTCGTCGCTCGGTCCGTCGCTACTTGCAACGGAATAACAAGCGATGTATTCCGTCGTCAATCTGTCGGTACTAAACGGCGACCTCGGCTTGGCGACAGTTTGGCGACGGCTTTACGTCCGTCGCTAGATTTATATGCATAGCGATGACTGTTTCTGTCATTACGCCGTCGCTAGGTTTATATCCATAGCGACGGATGTTTCCGTCGCTAATCTGCCGCAAACACGAAAAAAAATTAAAAAATTTATTTGAAAATTAAATACCGAAAACGATACAATTTATATTTCCTGTACAATTTATATTTCCTGTAAATAAAAAACAAACTGCACAAAAATTTCCATACAAAAGGAATCTACAAACAATTAATCATTCCACCTTAAAATTAACAAGTTTAATTATTTACAATTCAACAATTACAATTAGGAAACAAAAAAAATTAGAACTTCTTCAACACAGTTCTCTAATCATCGCCAAGATTTTGTGCGTCTTCTTGTTCATTGCCTTTATCTGTCCCTTCAGCTCCGCTACGCTGATTATCGCTAGCAGCCAACACAAGAAAAGAATAGTCAGTATTGATAAACAAAATATAATGAAATAAATTACACACTACATGTGATTCTATCACGTGCTCATATGTGTTCTAAGGCAATAAAATTTTTTTATATGTGATTATAGCATGCTCATATGTGCTCTAAGGCAGGCAAAAAACTCTATATGTGATTCTATCATGAATTATATGTGTTTTAAGGCATTAAAAAAAATTTATATGCCATTATATCATGCTCAGATGAGTTCTAAGGCAGCTAGAAAAACTCTATATGTGATTCTACCATTCTCATATGTGCTTTAAGGCAGGTAAAAAGCTATATATGTGATTCGATCATGCTCGTATGTATACTAAGGCAGTCAAAAAATTGAATATGTGATTATAGCATGCTCATATGTGTTCTAAGGCAGATAGAAAAACTCTATATGTGATTCTATCATGCTCATATGTGCTCTAAGGCAGTCAAAGCAAAAACTTAATATGTAATTCTATCATGAATGATATATGTTCTAAGGCAGTAAAAAAACTCTATATGTGATTTTGGCATGCTCATATGTGTTTTAAAGTAGTCAAAAAACTGAATATGTGATTATAACATGCTCATATGTGTTCTCAGGCAATCAAAAAAATGAATATGTGATTATAGTATGCTCATATGTGTTCTAAGGCAGTCAAAAAAACTTTATATGTGATTCTATCATGTGCTCATATGTGTTCTAAGGCAATAAAATTTTTTTATATGTGATTATAGCATGCTCATATGTGCTCTAAGGCAGGCAAAAAACTCTATATGTGATTCTATCATGAATTATATGTGTTTTAAGGCATTAAAAAAAATTTATATGCAATTATATCATGCTTAGATGAGTTCTAAGCCAGCTAGAAAAACTCTATATGTGATTCTACCATGCTCATATGTGCTTTAAGGCAGGCAAAAAGCTATATATGTGATTCGATCATGCTCGTATGTGTGCTAAGGCAGTTAAAAAATTGAATATGTGATTATAGTATGCTCATATGTGTTCTAAGGCAGACAGAAAAACTCTATATGTGATTCTATCATACTCATATGTGCTCTAAGGCAGGCAAAGCAAAAAACTTTATATGTGATTCTATCATGAATGATATATGTTCTAAGGCAGTAAAAAGACTCTATGTGATTTTGGCATGCTCATGTGTTTTAAAGTAGTCAAAAAACTGAATATATGATTATAACATGCTCATATGTGTTCTTAAGCAGTCAAAAAAATGAATATGTGATTATAGCATGCTCATATGTGTTCTAAAGCAGTCAAAAAAACTTTATATGTGATTCTATCATGCTCATATGTGCTCTAAGGCAGGCAAAAAACTTTATATGTGATTATAGCATGCTCATATGTGCTCTAAGGCAGGCAAAAAACTCTATATGTGATTCTATCATGCTCATATGTGCTCTAAGGCAGACAGAAAAACTCTATATGTGATTCTATCATGCTCATATGTGCTCTAAGGCAGGCAAAGCAAAAAACTTTATATGTGATTCTATCATGAATGATATATGTTCTAAGGCAGTAAAAAAACTCTATATGTGATTTTGGCATGCTCATATGTGTTTTAAAGTAGTCAAAAAACTGAATATGTGATTATAACATGCTCATATGTGTTCTCAGACAGTAAAAAAAATGAATATGTGATTATAGCATGCTCATATGTGTTCTAAGGCAGTCAAAAAAAGCGTTATATGTGATTGTATCATGCTCATATGTGCTCTAAGGCAGGCAAAAAACTTTATATGTGATTATAGTATGCTCATATGTGCTCTAAGGCAGGCAAAAAACTCTATATGTGATTTTATGATGCTCATATGTGCTCTAAGGCAGACAAAAAGTTATATATGTGATTCGATTATGCTCATATGTGTTCTAAGGCAGACAAAAAACTGAATATGTGATTATACCTGAGAGGGACCTGGAATCGAAGATCCCCTGTTCAGAACAAGATTGTTGATCTCATTTCGAAGAAAGGGGGCGATGGTGTCATGGAAGTAGTTATTCAGTGATTCCGTAACGATCTGGCGTACATCATCACCGGAAAGAATAGTCTGCTGCTTGGAGCTTATGTCGGTGAGCCGTAACTGGAAGAAGCGATAACTGGTGAAGTGTTCATATTACTCACAAATTGTCTGCAAACCACAAATACTTATATTACTGAGCCATGTATCCACATATAGAACATAAAAAGATTTATAATTGTGTTGCATCTACATATACTTACTCGATGTATGGGTCGATTGCTGAGCAATTAAAAAGAATATAGATGTGCTTTTGCTCTCGATCTGTCAATAGCCTTGATCGACAACTACCAAATGCATGCCCAAGTGGTTGAAATATCGACAGCTTGTCAGCTACAGTTATTTGTTCTTCATCATCGTTACGGGGCAGACATGTGTAACGTGTTGGAATATGACGTTCGAAGTACATAGATGAGAAATTTGAAATCTCTTGTAAAGTGTACGCCTCACAAATAGAGCCTTCTACTCTTGCTTTATTACGAACCTATTTTTTTAGGTCGAACATGCATCTGACAAGAATATACATTTCAAATTTTAAATATCTGTCATTAAAAAGACAAATATAAAAAAACATATACCTTTCAAATGGGTACATCCATCGATATTGCACAGGGCCACCAACCCTTAGTTCATATGGCAGATGTATGATCAAATGTTCCATAACATCGAAAAATGCTGGCGGAAATATCTTTTCTAGCAGACAAACAGTGGTGTTGACAGAGTCCTCGAGATTCTTTACATCTGATACTATGACCTCCGATGCGCACAATGTTCTGAAAAATCTGCTCAACTCAGACAATACCCTCCATATAGGTTTGTCTAACATATCATGGAATGCTAGGGGTATCAATTGTTGCATAAAGATATAACAATCATGGCTCTTCAACCCATATAACTGTCCATCGTCAATCTTCATAGCCCGAGCAATGTTAGAGACATATCCATCTGGAAATCTCAGTTGTCTCAACCATTGACATACATGTTTTATTTGATCAGGTCCGAGCACGTACTTTGCTTTTGGTTTCAGTACTTTGCCATTATACTCTTTGAGTTCCAATTCTGTTCTTTTACATATTAATTTTAAATCCATACGGGCCTTCGGATTATCTTTCGTTTTTCCTTTAACATTCATTACTGTATTGAACACATTATCAAACACATTTTTCTCCACATGCATCACATCCAAACTATGTCGTATCAATAGGGTCGGCCAATATGGTAGTTCCCAAAAAATAGATTTCTTCGTCCAATTGTGATCCTTCCCAAATCCACGAAAGGGTGTAGGACTGCGGGCATCTGTTAATACATCTGAAAAGTATCGCAATCTTCTTAGAATCTTTATGCCAGACAATCTTGAGGATGGACCTTCCGTTTTAGTTGTGCCCGCTTTAAACGCATTCTTTTGTCGTCGGAATGGATGGTCGCTGGGTAGAAATCGATGATGACACTCAAACCAGCAAGGCTTCATTCCATGCCTTAATCTAAAAGCTTTAGAATCCTCCAAGCAGTACAGACAAGCCAACCTCCCATGTGTGCTCCAACCAGATAGCATACCATATGCAGGAAAATCACTGATTGTCCATAGAACAACGACCTTCATGTTGAAATTTTGTTTTTTGTGGGCAACATACGTGGTAACACCGTCATCCCACAATACTTTTAGTTCATCAATCAATGGCCTTAGATATATATCAAGATTTTGGCCAGGTGAGGTCAGACCAGGGATCAACAGAGACAAGAAAAGATTTGGACGTTTCATACAC
This sequence comes from Nuphar pumila, assembly GCF_984573655.1. Taxonomy (NCBI): domain Eukaryota; kingdom Viridiplantae; phylum Streptophyta; class Magnoliopsida; order Nymphaeales; family Nymphaeaceae; genus Nuphar; species Nuphar pumila. The sequence continues at coordinate 46,287,572 of NC_143263.1, read as the reverse complement.
AAGCTTGGTGGAAGGTTGTATGGAGTTACAAATACTGGCCAACATGAGTATAGAGTTGATCTACCCCCAGATGGATTAAATCCATCTGTACATAGACCGAGTCTAACATTTCACATTTCCATTGCGAAGTTCTGATGAGTACGATCAAAGTGCTTCCAAGCTTCAGCGTCAACAGGATGCGTGATCTTGTTTTCATCGTGTCGAACTTTATTTGCATGCCATCTCATGTGTTTAGCTGTTCTTGAAGACATACAATCGCAACAATCTAGGAGTGATAGGAAAGTAGCAGAGCGACTTGTATGAAACTTCCTTTGATCTCGTGCTACCATTGCCTCTTGTCTTTGGCTTGAACCGAGGATGCCCACATGACTGGCATGATATATTGTTTTTCTGCTCCTTAAAATACATGCAGTGATTTGGACAAGCATCAATCTTTTTGTAACCCATACCTAGAGCGTTGACCATAACTTTCGCACGATAGAAATTTTGTGGTAATTTCTCATCTTTCGGCAACATACTCTTCACAATCATGCACAAACGGTCAAAACATGATTGACTCAAATTATACTCGGACTTCAAATTCATTAGTTGAAGAACTGCAGACAAGATAGTGTGACTCTCACAATCGTTCCAAAGTGGCTCATCAGCATCTCTAAGTAAATCATAAAATCTACTAGCTGCATTGTTTGGTGATTCTTCATCTACGACAGTTCTTACATCACTAGAACTCATAGCGAAACCCAGTTCTGTTCCTACGGCATCAAATATCAAATTCGTATATGGATTATCGTGCACCACATTCACCCGTGCATCAAAATCGTTTCTAAATTCTTCTCCATGAAACCTTCAGTTCTGATAATCACTCACAAAACCCTTCCTGTATAGGTGATGTCTAACGCTATGAGGTTTTACAAATCGATTATTCTTACAAATCTTGCAGAGACACCTAATCTGACCTGTGGGATCCATTGTACTGACACTTGCCATTGCAAATTCAATAAAACTGTCAACACCATCCATATATTCATGCAATAACTCATTGTCCACTATCCTACGGTACATCCATTCACGGTTTGCAGTCATTTTTTTATGAAGTTACGAATAATAGCCTAACGAATTAAAAAAGAACAATCAGAATGCTACGATGAAGAACATATCAAATTTATCATGCAATATATGATGTCATACAATAACAAGAATTTTGATGCATGCATTGATAACTTAATATTTTCATGTGCAAACTATTAATGACACGATACAATCATTTGAAAGATGCTTTCATTATACAATTTCACATGGAAGTCATAATCAAATTGAAAGTAACTACATGCAAGCATGAATACAATTACATCAAACATTGCAATACATTGTAATCATTCATATCAAACAAATGGCAAACATGTACCTGCAGCAAATACACTTCAATATCTCACTAACTACTATCATGCCTAGCATGGACTCCGTACTCCAAAAATAAGAACACTTCAATATTTATACATTAAAATCATGCTCAGCATGATCTCTGAACTCCAACAAAGTAACCCTAAATATTAACAACTAAGTGAGTGTGTGAACAATAAAGTGTTACATCTAATAAATTAAATAACATGTGATACGCTTGCATCACTTACTCACCACGAGTATTTACCTGATTTGCATTGTTTTTGTCCCTTACTTACCACAAGTGGCTGAGCACGAGCTGGTTCCGTTGAAAAACCTACACAAAAAAATGTTGTTTTAAAATAAAGTCACCACGAAAAAAAACTGAAGCAAATAAAAACATCTTGCATAGGGCTTGAGAAGCCTAGTATCTAATGACCTACCGAAACCGCAGGGGGTCGACCCCCTGTAGGAACACAGGGGGTCGACCCTCTGCCGGAACATAGGGGGTTAACCCCCTGCTGGAATAGCAGGGGGTCGACCCCCTGCCGAAAACCCCAAGGGGTCGACCCCCTGCCGAAAACCCCAAGGGGTCGACCCGCTGCCGGAAACCATTTCCGGCAGCGGGTCGACCCCCTACAGGACACGACAGGGGGTCAACCCTCTGCCGAGGTCGACCCCCTGCCGTACACGGCAGAGGGTCGACCCGCTGCCGAAAACGATAGGGGGTCAACCCTCTGCCGGAACCGCAGGGGGTCGACCCCCTGCCGAAACCGCAGGGGGTCGACCCTCTATCGGGTTTGACCCCCTACCGGAAACGGCAAGGGGTCGACCCTCTGCCGGAACTGTAGGGGGTCGACCCCCTACCGGGGTCGAGCGCCTGGCGGAGTCGACCCCCTTGCCGGAAAATGCAGGGGGTCGACCCCCAATCCATTTAACGGTGGGGCCCGGAAATACCTGCGCTTCCTCCGGGCGGCGGCGGCGGAAGGTTGACGGAGATCAACTTCCAGCGAACGGTGGGGGCCGACAGAGAGGTCGACGGGATGGATAGGGCAGCCGAAGGAAGAGGGCAGCATGAGGGAGAGGGCGGGAGCGGGAGCAGCGAAAGAATAAAGGAAAAAGAGGGCTGGGATTAGGGATTATGCGACATTTAGCGACGGCTTAGCGATAGATTAATTTCGTCGCTAAGCCATCGTAATTCAAAACATGAAAAAGGTGACAGAATATATTCTGTCGCCCAGGTCGTCACTATTTAGCTACGGAATATAATCTGTCGCAATTCCGTCGCTAAATGCCGTATTTATTACGACAAAATATTCTCTCGCAAAATCCGTCGCTACTTAGCGACAGAGTTTGCGAGGGAATATAATATGTCACTATTTTCGTAAAATTCTCCAATTATAGCGACGGATGCATTTCTCTCGTTAATCCGTCGCTAAGTAGCGACGGAATAATGTCGTCGCTAAATTCCGTCACTAATCAACTGTTTTTTTGTAGTGCTCTCTCTCCTGTGTAGCTCTGAATAAGAAATTTCTTTTATTAAGGCTTTGAATCAAATTTCTTTAATTAAGGTTTTTATATTTAGTTTGATTAGATTTTTTTATTTATTTGATTAGGTTTTTTGTTTTATTTTCATTGATTAGGGCTTTGAATCAAATACCTTTAATTAGGGCTTTTGATATTCAATTTGATTAGGGTTTTCCTTTGAATTGATTAAGGATTTTTTTATTAGGTCTTTGAATCAAATATCTTTAATTAGAGATTTCAATATTTAATTTGTTTAGGATTTTTTCTTTGATTTGGGATTTGAATCAAATTTCTTTAATTAGAGATTTTTATAGTCTATTTGATTAGGGCACTTCTTATATTTGATTAGGGTTGTTTTTCTTAGATTTTTTTTATTAAGGTTTGAATTAGGGATTTTATAATTTAATTTTATCATTTATTTATGGTTTCTTTGATTTTATGGTTTATTTTTCTTGTAGTTTAGGGTTTATGGTTTATTTATGATTTGTTTTTTTTGCATTTTAGGGTTTTATGATTTTATTTATGGTTTTTGCATTTGTATATTATAGACACCCTATTTTTTCCAAGATGATCAAAATACTAACGTATTTGGAAGAATCAAGCTACGGGATTGGAGTTCACAAAAAGGATAACATGAAAACCCCCAAAAAACCATCGCTTATTCCTTTTGGGCGACTATCTCAGTTCAGCCTTCCAGTCGATCCAACATTTGCCTTGTCTATCCTGGACGACTATTTTAATTTCGTTGTTCAACATAGATGACTACTCTAGTTCAGCCGTTCAATCCAATCTACCCGACATTTGGTTTATCCTATATCTAAAGGATGACCAAACTTGTTTAGTCGTCCGTCATGGAATGGACAAACCAATTTAGCCGTCCAATCAGTTCGAGCAAATGAGACACATTTGCCTTATCTCTAATAATTTTTGAATATTTTTGAGGAACTATTCTCTCTCTGATAAACTTTCTCCTGAGGAGGACTCATTCGAGTTAACCTTATCTCTTATTCGGTATGAGTACAAATATATTTGGATCAGATTCAAACATGAAAAGTCCCATGATCTAGATCCATTTTGAATGCCTACAAATAGGAGCCCACCCCTATGATCAGGAATCCAAACTTGAGTCGTCTAAGCGCTGGCACGATAGAGAATGAATGCGAGCTTTGTCATTCCCTATTCTCTCTAAATATCCTACCTGCATGAGAGTATTGTTTGAACCATCACAAAAAACTACTATATCCTAGCGGAGGTGCCATCGGATAAAGGAGAAATAACTTAAAGCTAAATAGACTTTCGAGTTCGAAAAAGGTACTTCCTAGTTCGGTTCATTTATATCTTTTTATTTATTCAGTCATTACTAGCTTAAAATAGATACTTATACATATTCTTTTGTTTTATTTGCATAACCCGATTGTGTGATTCATGCTACGAGTTTGAAAAACCTATCTTGATTTTACATTTCCTCTGTAGAAGGACAACGAAGACTTGAACGACGTCCCCACATCTTTTAAAAGGAGTTTTTAGCAATTAAAGGTAAGCCTCAAAATTTTTTATCAATATGTATAAAAAATATGAATTCATATTTTTTTCTCAAATTACCCAAAATTTAAACAATTTTTTTGTACTTGGATCTAGTTTGAGATCCATATTTAGAGCTAAAATCCATAATTTTTAATAAACTTTCATAATTACATCCAATATGACATTGATTAACATATTTATATAAAAAATATCAATTATTTTTCTTAAATTACCATAATTTTAAATATTTTTGGTATTTAGATAGAATTTGAGATTCATATCCGGGGCTAAAATCCATAATAAACATGTTAAAACACTCATATGGTGAGGCGGATCAAGTCATACGATCCAAAATAAAGTTATCTGACCTATTATCCATATGTGTCTTACCTATCCGTACAATATAAAAATCAAACACCAGAAACAAGGAATACATCTTCTTGTCTAGTCCAAACAAACACTTAATGTAGATAGTTGTTACAAAACAAATATAACATGTGTTTTGTTTGTTCTGTTTTGTTGTTTTGTCCAATATTAGACACGCAAATTGCACGAGACGTCGCAAAAATAAAAATGTGAAAAAAACTCAAGTGAAGGGTGATCTAACCCCGACCCTCTATCATTCTTCTCCCTCTCGCTCTCTTCCTTTTCTTCTTTCTTCCTCTTCTTCTTTGTTCATCTCTATTTCTCCCCTTTCTTCTTTCATCCCCTTCTTCGCTCCTCTTTCTCTCTCTTTTTTTCATATTCTTCTGCTTCTTTTTTCCTTCTTCTTCTTTTCTGATTAGGGTTTTTATTAGAGCTATGAATAAGATTTTTTTTATTAGAGATTTGAATCAAAATTCTTTAATTAGAGTTTTTTTATATTTAGTTTGATTAGGGTTTTTTCTTTGATTTTTATTGATTAGGGCTTTGAAATAAATATCTTGAATTAGGGCTTTTGATATTTAATTTTATCAGGGATAACTAAGTTTGCATGCACCTTAAGGTCATGTTTGAATCGTGGTACAAATTCGCACGAAGGACAAAACAGTCCTTGCAATGTGTGTAGTATGTTTGGAACATTGGGCTCTATGGCATTGGTTTTGAAGGGATGCGCCAGTCGTTGCACACCATGCAGTCCGACTGGTGTATTATGGACAAAACACTACTCAAATGTCCGGGAGGCATTTGTCCAGCTATCAAATGCACCCTATGGGTACGTTTGATGGCTTGTCCAGGGTTGGACGAAATTAACAAAAAAGATGAAACAAAATATTGGTTATGTCATTCCATAACAACTATTCCAAGTCCAACATTTGTTTGGACCGTACTCAGATGCTATGTTCCAAATGTTCGTTGTTTGATGTCTGGTATGATAGAAATGTCTTCTTTGTCATTTTCTTTGCTCACGCCCTCTTCACTGCATAGTGCAGCTTGTGCACCGACGACACTGGAATCCGTCGCTTCTCGAGGCCATTCCTATTGGAACCTTTTCTTCTTCTTCTTATCTGAACATAACCCAATTGAGCAAGGCAGGAATCGTGAAAATGCTACACTCGGTCGCCGACACCACTACAAGAAAAACGTTAATTAGCGACGGAAATTGGTGACAGATTATTTTTGTCGCCAAGTTGTGACGGCTTAGCGAGAGAAAAGTAGTCATCGCTAAAATTCAAATTTGATGCGGATTTAGCAACGAAAATATCATGTCTTATACTCTATCGCTAATTAACGACGAAAAAGTTTCATGTCAAACTTCGTCGCAACATAGCGACATAAGTTTTTTGTCGCTAAGGAAGTCGTTATTTAGCGATGGAGTTTGCGACATAATATTTTCATCGCTAATTCGTCGTTATTTTTCAATATAAGCCCGTCTAAGCCGCAATATTCTCTCTCCTCTCTCTCTGATTTCCCCCAAATCGAACCCTAACCCCCCGTCTTCGCCAATTCTCCTGTCCAACCACCACCACCCCTTTTTCGGTAGCTCCACCGGTGCATCCTCGTCGGGCGACTGACCCTGTTTTGTCACCTCACCCCCCCCCCCCCCCCCCTCTTGGTTTCTCTCCCTCTCGAGCCTCCTCAGTTGTCAGAGTCCTTAGTCGGAGCCCTCCGTCTGCGCTTCTTCTCCTCGCTGGAGCCCCCCATCCACGCTCCCTCTCATCGCCGTCTGTGCTCCCTCTCCCTCATGTGATCCCTCTCTCCCCCTGTGTTGTTTCCTTCTTATTCTTTTTTTTTGTCTTGGTCTAGCAAGGTCCATCGACCCCTGTCTCCTCCTTTTCAAGAGCCGCAGGGGCCTTTGTCCCCTGCACCCCCACCCCTTTTTTTTTTGTCTTGGTCCGACAAGGGCCATTGGCCTCTGAACCCCCCCCCCCCCCCCCCCTTTTTCGTCTTAGTCCGGCAGGGGCCGATCCTTTTCAAGAGCCGCAAGGGCCTTTGGCCTCCACCCACCCCCTTTTTTTTTGTCTTGGTCCAATACAGGCCATCGGTTCTTGCCCCTCCCCTCCCTTTTTTTCATCTTGGTCTGGCAAGGGCTGCCCCTGCCTCCTCTATTTCAAGAGTCGCAGGAGCTTTTTGGCCCCTGCACCCCCTCCCCCCCCTCTTTTTAATTGGTCGTATATAATTATGCTTTGCAGGTGTGTAGCTGAGCTAATTGCGCGATGTTTAGTGCTAAGCAGTCCATGCGGCTAAAAATAAAATGTAAAAAGAAATAAAAAAATACAAAGGCAATAACATGCAAATAAGATAAATACTCGTGGTGAGTAAGTGATGCAAGTGCATCACAGATTATTTAATTTCTTGGATGCAACAATTTTTTGTTCACACACTCATTTAGTTGTAGATATATAGGACTGCTTTGATGGAGTTCAAAGATTATGTTGAGTATGATTTTAATGTATGAAAATAGAAGTGCTGTTATTTTTGGAGTTCAGATTCCATGCTAGTCATGGTAGTAGTTAGTGGGATATTGAAATGTGTTTGCTGAAGGTACATGTTTGACATTGTTTTGATATGATTGATTTGAATGTATTGCAATGTTTGATGTAACTGTATCCATGCTTGCATGCAGTTATTTTCAATTTGATTATGCCTTTCATGTGAAATTATATCATGAAAACATACTTCAAATGAATGTATCATGTTATGAATGAGTTTGCACATGAAAATGAATGATAAGTTATCAATGCTTCAAGCATGCTTCAAATGAATAATTTTGCACATGAAAATATTAAGTTATCAATGCATGCATCATTGTTCTTGTGATTGAATGATATCATATATATATATATATGACTTCTCTTATGGTCACGATGTCACACATGGCCTGCATGTCACATCTTCATTATCCGATGACACATGTATGGAAGAATGTGATCCAAATGATATACTAAGTGGATGGGCGCCCAATGAAGAAGAAGGGGATAAAGAGGAGGAGGAGGAAGAAGAAGAATATAAAAGTCAAACAAGTGATGAGGAAGCATACTCGAGCTAGTGAAGTACATTTTGTAATACATACCTTCTGTTTGATGTGAATGATTTAAATGATTTGAATGTATTGAAATGTATTGCAGTGATTTGAATGTATTGTAATGTTTGATGTGAATGATTTTAATGTATTGCAATGTTTGATATGAATGATTTGCAATGTATTGCAATGATTTGATGTGAATGATTTAAATGTATTGCAATGTTTGAATGTATTGTATGAAGTTATTTTTTATTTGATTATATATCCATGAAGATATAGAGTTGTGTAATTGATCCAAATAAAATTTGTTAGAATATGGTTCGTGGAGGTCACAGTGGTCGAGCACCCAATGATAGCCAATCTAAGCCTTCATCTTCACAGGCTGCTTCGATAGGTATATCATTTAATTAATTATATGCTTGGTTAGTTTAAATGTGTATTATGTGAATTTCTAACTCAATTTTCTATAAATGACGTTTCGCCTGCACATGACCCACCTATACCATCTATTCATACACGTCACGAGACAACACCGGATGCAGGGTATTCTTAGTCTGACATACGATGACTCATTTAAATAGTGTATATCGATAGTTGACCGTAAGTATTTTATTGTCACTTGTCCAATACTTATCTTATCAATAATCTATATCGACAGTCGATTGTTAATGTGTATCAATTCATGTGCAGTGCGAGGTTCGAGCCACAAGAAGTAGTACAAGAAATTAGGAAGTCACTACTGCAGTATTTTCTAGGACCAGACACTCAATGAAAAGAGTACCCGAAGGAAGTATTGGATAGATTATTATCTTCATTCATGATATGCAATCGTTTATTATAATTAATGTGTTTTATATCGATTTGTCGACATGTTGCATAATATGAAGACTACAACAATAAAAGCAGCTGGTGGGATAGATAATTCACTGCAGTGGAAGGGCCACTACCCTTCTATTATCAGGAGAGATTATTGGGAGAGAATGTGCGACAAGTGGGCGAGCAATAAATTTGAAACCGCTCAGCAAAGGCTGCATAAAACCGAGCGAAGATGCCCGATGCCCATCTATACACAGGTGGATCTAGAACTTTTGGGAGCCGCCTGAAGAAAATGGTAACTCATTAATATATATTGTCAAATTTATAAGTATTTCTGTATACTTTTTAATTAATTTTTTATCATTTAACCTTACAGAAAGCAGAAAAATGAGGCATTGTGCCTTACAAGGATGTGTTTGTTGAGACACATAAACATAAGAGCATGAGAGAGTTTGTATCAGAAAAGGCGAGCGCGACATTGGTATGTATTTATTGTATTAATAAACATTATAATATACAAGTCACTATGAATTACATTATCATAAACATTGTAATTCTTAACTATTAATTTATATTATAATCATTACTTTTTATGAGTCATACAAGCAGCAGATGGTAGAGCGATATGGCGATGACTCCACTCAGCATTGGTCTTTTGATCCTGCAGTATGAGTGACTACAACTGGTGAACCCAAAAAGAGTCGTGTGTTTGGGTTTATGAGTAACATGAACACCACACTAGTCGTTGCATTCTGCAGTCAGGGCTCTCAGAGTTCTTTCGTCAGCATCAACTTTTACCGTCTGATTGACCCTGCTATGTCTTGGGATAATGTCTGTCAGCGTCTTGAGGATAAAATGTGTGACTTTTTACATGAAGTCATTCTCAACCTTATCCATAATGAGTTGTGCAACTTTTTTCGGGACAAGGGAACTTTGTCTGAATTCAACATGAGCTCTGGTGTCTGTCAGGTATAAGATTCATGTAATTCGTTTCATGTTGTTAGATTTCAAGCTAGTATATGCATGATTGAACACATATAAGCATGATTTCATCACTATAAAATTTTTTAACTGCCTTATAACACATATATGCATGATTGAATCACTATAAAAGTTTTTTGACAACCTTAGAACACATACAAGCATTCTTTTATAACTATGACAACTTTAGAACACATATGAGCATGATATTAGCATATATGAAATTTTTTGACTGCCTTATAACACATATATGCATGCTTGAATCAATATGAAAGTTTTTTAACAACCTTAAAACACATATATGCATGATTGAATAACTATGAAAGTTTTTTGACTGCTTTAGAACACATATGAGCATGATTGAATCAGTATGAAAGTTTTTTGACAACCATAAAATACATATGAGCATGATATTAGTATATATGAAAGTTTTTTTACTGCCTTATAACACATATATGCATGATTGAATCACTATGAAAGTTTTTTAACAACCTTAAAACACATATAAGCATGATTTCATCACTATGAAATTGTTTTACTGCCTTAGAACACATATATGCATGATTGAATCACTATAAAAATTTTTTACTGCCTTAGAACACATGCATGATTGAATCACTATGAAAGTTTTTGACAATCTTATAACACATATAAGCATGATTTCATTACTATGAAAGTTTTTTTACTGTCTTATAACACATATATGCATGATTGTGATACATAACACATTTATTTGACAACCTTATAAACATTATATGCATGCGTGAATCACTATGACATTTTTTTGACAACCTTAGAATACATATCTGCATGATTGAATCACTATGATTTTTTTTGTCAGTCTTAGAACACATATCTGAATTCTATTATTGTCCTTCACTTTATTGCTAGTCTATGTGTCATTCAGCCATTTATTTTGATTGCATTAGACTAGGTGCATTGCATATAATTTATTTCATTATATTTTGTTTATCAATACTAACATTTTGGTTCTCTTGTAGGATGCTAGAGATGATCAGCATAGAGGAGCTGATGGAGGCATGGATGGAGGGGCAGATCGAGACAATGAAGAGGATGATGCCCCAAATCTTGGCGAGGATTAGATTCATCTGTTTAATTTGTTTCACGTACTTATAACTAATTAGAACTTGACAATGACTATACTGTAACTTATAACTTGTGTTAAATTTGTTTTACCTGCTTTGTATATGTATTTTTTATGTGTACTTTATTTTTTATACACGGGTTATATAAATTGTATAACGAGAAATTTTTCTCGATATTTATATTTCAAACAATTTTTTTTAAAAAAAAAATTATGATGGATTAACGACGGATATTATTCATCGCCAATTTAAATTAGTTGATGTTTTACAACATAATTTAATCTGTCGCTAATCCCTCGCTCAATTGGCGACGAACATTAGCGACAGATACGTATTTGTCGTTAAATTTTAGCAATGAAATACATTCCTTCGCAAAACCAAATCAGTCCTTATTTAGCGATGGATTAGCAATAGACATTATCCGTCGATAATCCATCGCTAGATAAATTCTGTCGCATTTTAAAGACCAGGATTATGCGATGACGGATTTTCATCGTTAATTTATCGCTAAACACGTTAGCGACGGATTAGCAATGGATTAACATTGGATAACGTTCGTCGCTAATCTGCATTTTTCTTGTAGTGCACGCCTACTCGGGCATAGAGCTCATAACAACCCACCGGAGTCCTTGCACTGACCAACCTCAGCCACGGGCCCGATGGTGAAACCACTCCTACCCATCTCAGAAAACACTACAGACTCGGAGTCCCCACAGCGAACAACCCACCAGAGTCCCCGCAATGAACAACCTCTGACGTTGGCCCGACGGTGGCCCTCCTACCCATCTCGGAAAATGCTACACACTCGGAGTCCCTGCAGCGAACAACCTCCATCACCGGCCCCGGCGGTGAAACCCCTCCTACCCCGGGTACGGAGCTCGTCGCACGGTTAGAGTCCGCTCCTATAGCCGGTCTCTGGTAGAGCTTTGAGGAGGCAAAAGGCGTCCCATGCATCTTGGTGGAGGAACCCGGCGGTGGAGCTCCCAGCACTGGCCAGAGACCTAGAGTTTCCGGCGAGGCAGTCAAACGTCACCGTTGAAATCTCCACTGTGAAACCCTGCTCTAAAGCTTGGAAACCCCACTGCCTTGCTCAATCGGTGAAGAGAGAGAGATGCATCGACGGGTGCGATGCGCCTGTCAATGCTTTTTTTTTTAATTGCTCCCTCTGTTCCTATTCATTTTGTAACAGGAGGATGTGGATCGAAAATTATACACCTTAATGAACATGGCGGATGCACGGAACGCCGTCCGTTGCATTCAATGTTTTGTTAAAAATTGTGTTCTTGATATCTTTTTTGTCCCATGCAATGTACAGGACGAGCCATCAAACATACTCTAAAAGTTCATTTGGTTCGTAAATAGATTGACCGAATTGGATCTAATATGTTTGTGCCTCATTTAGCTTTAACTTCAATTCAACTTGTGGGTGGTGGGGTGTTTGTTGGTGGGATGCTATATATTATTCACTTTGCATTCAAATTATATGCAGTTGCTGCATGGTGGGCACGCAGTGACATGCTTGACAGCCACCCATCTTGACATTTCTCAAGATGGGTGTGATTTTCATCCCTTCATCTCCAGAAATGTTGAGATGGATGGTCATCAGCAGGGCTGCATAAAAAAACACCTCATTCACTTTTGGGCTCATTGAAAACCCAATCCTAATCTGATAAATAATGATTCAGAACTGATTAAGAGAGAGCTAAAGCCTAATTTAAAAGTCCATTAAAGCTGGAAGAGATTCTCTCCCTGTCTCATTTTGCTTACATGAAGGGCAGAACAGCTGGTTATGAGCTACGTGGGACAACTGATAAATCTGACATTCTCATTCATCAGGTGGTTATGTCACACAAATCCACAACAAAAAAAAAAAAGGTAATATAAATGTGGGCCGTTACTCTACCAAGATGGACGGCAACACAGCGTGGGCTCTTCCTACGCGCCAAAGGTTGGTGGTGGTCTGCGAGGTTGATGTAACGCCTGCCCTTCAAAGGCACCGGCAATTTTTTGCCCCAGCCGGCTTTGAATGGATCAAAATGGCCACGTGGGTGGTAGTAAGCCTTTTCCCCATTAATTTGTCGATCGATTTGTCTAGAGAAAATGTCCCGTTAGGATGCCACTTTACGCCATCTCATGGGAGCATTGAATGCAAGTACCTGTCATCCGACAGGTGTTGCCTTACCTTAATTTTTCTTTTGAGTCAGTTTTTGAGCAAACCTTCCAGGTGGGCCGCTAAGAACCTGCAGAAAAAGAAAAATCCAAAATGGCTTGCTTCTTTGATTTACCAAAGTGATTACCTTCAACATGCATCCATTCTAAAAGTAAGGAGTAATCAATATCCCAAGAGATGTGACCGGCAAATAGAGCTTTCACTAGTCTTACGGAGAATAGTCCAGTTATAACTTCACAATGAATTTCATCAGTTTTGTGGAGATGCCTACACATATGATCGCAGTTTGGTTGCCACAATTGTGTACGAGCTTCATCATCACAAGGACAGGACAATAAAATAGCACATGGGTTGGCGTTTATATTGGGTTGGACCACAAAAAGTGTCATCTACCACGTCCAGTCCCACAAAACACTGCATGTTTTTGTTGTGACCGACTTTGACAGTTGAAATTTCAAAATCAGTCTAGGCATTTTCATGTTTGTGTGGCTTGTGATTCTTCTGTGATTGTGATCAAGAATGGCAGATAGCTGAGAGAAAGTCCAAGAATCATGCGGCAAAATCCATCCAAGTTGATGCTAAAGCACCCGTAGATTGCATGATAATCGGTCCGAATGTCCGATTCGATGGGTTGCTGTTCTTTCTCTTGCTCGACTTTCTATGTCCAGAAGCATATGGAGAGAAGTAGAATGGTTGATGATGAAGACCAGCGTTCTCCGTTTAATGATGCAGAAGGGTCGTTTGAGTTAAAGGTGAAGAAAGAAAGCTAGCAGAGAACTCAGAAATCTGCCTCTGTTATATACACACAAACTGTGCTTTAGCAAATAGACACATTCTTGCAGAGGGGTGCTAAAATTCACCCTTCTTTAGTTTCAATCTTTTCTAGGTTTCTATTTGAATTTAGTCTTATGTAATGACTAAATCATGATGAGAAAAAATTTAAATAGAGCAAAGCAGAATAATGGTGGTGGAGGGGAATCATATGGCACAAATTTGGATCACCCATTGATTTGGTGTCGGTCCAGACTTTTGTAACAATTTTATATATGCTTGATTGAACTGCTGCGCTTTTCAATTTAGAATCGTGATTACAGCAAATCACAATAATACTCACTTATCTCTATAGGGGTGTGCCGATGCCTGTTGTTCAATACGAACCTCATGATCAGGCTTGAAGTTATTAAAATTCATGTGTAGGATTATTCTTTGTTTTTACATTTTTAATTGGTTATGTTAATTTTTTGCTAAATTTTTAACCACTTTTGTTTGGTACACCATTCAAAATCGTTTCAATTTGATTCAATTGTGAGCGATTTTCTGAATCATTTTAAGATCCATTCACCCCTTGGTCGATTTGAACAAAAGAGAGAGAGAGAGAGAGAAATATGCACATAATAAACCAAACCAAACCAAACCAACTACTAATATATTATATCATGTTGGGTACAGCTCTTAGATACAGCAGCTTGGAAAAAAACTAGTTATGGCTTCAATGGAAAAACAACACACAGGTTGTCAAGGCAGACCCAAACCAATTGCCGCCATCACACCAAAGGCGCTCATGAGAGCAAAGAAGAGATCCCAGCCACCAAACGAGCTGCAAAACCCACCACACGAAGTACTAACTTGACCCATCATGAGGCCATACACAGCCACCATGATTACAAACACCAATTGAAGACCCCCATAACAACACTCTTAACACACACTGGAAAGACTGGACAAAATAGACCATCATGACCAGACAAAAGGTCATGACTAAAAAAACACCAGGCGCATGATGATATTGTATTGCCAATCAAGTACAAAACCAGGTCCCCGTTAAAAATCCCACAGCAACTAAAAAGTAAAAGCCTAACTTTGTGAAAAAACATGGTGAGTCGGTGACACTTCACAAGGAACTCTTCTGCCCAAAGGGTGAACAGGCCTTCTCCCCAACTACAGGGTAGGAAGAACCTGCAAAAACAGAGCAGAGAGCCCTCGGAAAACAACCAAGTTTTTTCCTCTCACCACTGTTTCTTCTTCTATTCGCTTCTTCACTGCAAAAGGCTCATTATAGAAGACTAAACAAATGAGCACAAAAAGAGCACACACAGAAACCTAAGAGCTATCTGATAAGGTGGTGGAGGCGAGGAAGAAATTGCCTCAAAAACCCCTTCTTTTGAAGAAATGCTGAACCAGATGTTTTTCTTTCTCCAACCACCAATTCCTCATCCATTTCCAGCAGATCAATAGAGGATGTCGCACCTCCACATCCGCTCCAAAAGCCACCCAACTGCCTTACTGCTGATCAAGTTGCAGTGCTGAAGGTTCAGGCCAACCAGAGAACCGCTCAGGTTGCCCAAGATCGGCAAGCTCTTCTCCGATACCTGCGAGCAGCCGGAAAGTGAGAGGATCTGCAAATCTGGCAGTCCCTTCTCGCATGTAGGGTAGGATACAATCCCGTGATCGGTGATTGAGCACCTTGACATGTCCAGTTCCTGCAGCAATGGGCAATTGGCCAGGATGGACATCAGACTCTCATCGGTCACCCTACTGCAACCACCAAGGTTCAGGAGCTGCAGGCTCCTACCATGAAACATCACCAGATGGGTAACGGCATTGTCAGTTAGGTTTGGGCACCCATTCAGGTTCACCTTCACCAGGCCTGCTTGGCAATTCTCCATCATAGACAACAAACCAGAGTCACCAAGGCCAGTGAGTCCACTGAAATCAACATGCTGCAACTGGGGGCAAACCTTCCCAATGATGGCTACGCCATGGCTTCCAAAACCAGGGCAATCCTGGATGGTCAGTGACTGTAGAGAGTTGCATGAAGGCAGGGAAACTAAATGTGCATCAACGTCCTTGATCCCCATGCATTTCACCAGAATAAGTGACTTCAGCTTCGCCTTGCAGATGGAGAGAGAGCTCAAGATCCCGGTCTGAGTGATGCGGTTGCATTCTTCTAACTGTAAATTCTCTAGTGAGACTGCAACCCTGGCAAATGCTCTCAACCCGTTATCTGACAGCAAGCAACACCTTCGGAGGAATAGAGATTTCACAACAGGGCAGCCAACGCCGACAGCTTCAAGACCCATATCGGTCATCCCATTGCAGGATGAGACAGAGAGGGCCTTGAGCTTTTTCAGACCATGGGCATTGCCAAGAGCCCAGAACCCGCGCTCGCCTACGTGCTGAAGGCCCATGAAGGACAATTCAGTCACCGATTTACCATAGTGACCAACCACTGCAAGTGAGACATCAGAAACGTTCACACCCTGAAGCTTGATCTTTGTAAGTCCAGCAGCAAAGACAACCAGGCCAGCCACACCTTGATCACCAACAAGCGGGCAATCCTTGATACTGATGGACTGAAGGTTAAAACATGAACGGCCGATAGCATGCAGACCTTCATTTCGAATAAGTGGGCAAGACTCCAATGTCAGAGATGACAAATTCGGGCACCTCTCCGCGATTGCAAGCAATGCCTTGTCCGTGATAGCCGGGCAATGCGAGAGATCAAGCTTCTCCAATAGGTGACACCCTTCAGAGATCTCACAGATTGACTTGTCAGTGATGGAGGAGACGTTCCAGATGGAGAGAACCTTGAGCGATGGGCACCCGCGAGCGATGGCAGAGATACCAACATCTGTAATGCCGCGAGTTGCATTACTACCCCGTATCAGAAGCTTGCCCAGACCACCGAGCATGGTAGCGCCTAAGGAGATAGCGGCGAGTCTAATGTCTGTGGCTTTCTTACCTTCCAAAGACCGGGTAAGATATCCAGCACCACTCTCAATTCCCTCCTCTGCATCACCACCATCAACCTCAATGGGGGCAGGCAGCACCCTCTCTCCATCAACATCATTCAACTCGGTTTTGGTGTTTTGGAGACCTGCATCCTTGTTGGTTACAAAGGCCTCCCTTGTGGCAATCACAGGATTGCAATTGCCTGCGAGCAATGGAACGATCTCAGACATGCAGATGCTGCTTTGAAGCATGAGCCATCGCTTGGAGACGCAGGCGCAGGCGCTCCGGTCGCGGCCGCTAGGCAACCGTGTGAAGATCAAAAAGAGACATTCATCTGGGAGGATGTCCATCGAAGGGACGATTTTTCGTGGCTCCTGCGTTTGTTCCTTGAGGACTAAGGGAGCGTTGATCCGAGCACGCTTCCGCTGCGGGCAGTAGACATCGGTGCGAGGCGATGGAGAAAGGATGGGGCTCGAATCCATGAGGCTCAAGATGAATGGGCCGCCGGGGCAGAAATCCTCATCCCCTGCAGCAAAACAAAATCATATATGAAACCTATTGTGCCAATTGCTGGAAAAAACAGAAAGAGAGGACACCAAAGAAGGTAGCCCCGATCTCTAACCCAAAATTCCTTCCTCCATCCTCTGATTTCCATACAAACTCTGTAAGGGGACCAGAGAGGCAGATTCAAGAACAAAAAAGTGTTCTTTATTCATCCAAAGGAACTGTTCCCGGGTGTTCCTCACGTAAAACCGTAACCCCAAAGCGAGCACCCTTTGTCAAGATCAAGGGTGTTCGGTGCTCCTCTGAAAGAAAGATGTAAGCGTTCCCCCACATGAAATCTCAACCCGAAACGTGCAATTTGGTCAAGTCGAACCAATACAATGAAGAAGAAAGCCCAACACCAACACTTATGGAATTGCATGGGGTCTTAAAACTATCAAAAGAACATTTTTCTTACAAAAGAGAAGGGAACATAGAATATTAAATTTCTATCACCAACTTCATATAAAGACGAATGCATGAAATAGAAGATCTGGTCTCGGGGAAATCAATGAAAGAAAAACCAAGACAAAGATTAAACCACCCTTTTTAATGCAAAAAAAAAAGGATGACAAAAAAGAGAACGATACACTGAACCATTCATGAAAAACAAGAACACCCAAAAAAAAACAAATTTAATAACGACCCATCCACACGAAAAAAGGAACTAAAAAAGAACAAGTAGTCATGAACCAAAATAAAATAAAAAAAGAAACGAAGGGGAAGGAAGGAAAAGATCCCTTACCGCAATACTTAACGAGGGTAGTCATGAAAGAGTCGTGAATTTCACCAAGGAGCACCGCACCACCACCAGCAACCCTTCAATCCCACCACAAACAACAAGCAGAAGGATCACAAAAACCTCTTCCAACGAGTCTCCCCAAACACCGAACTCACTACAGGCTTACTCCCCTTCTTCAGAAAGAGATGAAGAAAAAGAAAGAGAAAGAGAAACACGGAGAATCAAGCGGTTGGTTTGGGCTCATGGGCCATAGCCACGCCCTTACCCCAACGCCCCCCAACCTCAAGAATAAAAGGAGAGTAAAAAGGAAGAAGAAAGGAAAGAGAAGAAACAAAAAAACAAAAAAATGGGTGTTGTCAATTCCTATTTGGTCCTTCCCTTTCCATTTTTATCATATATCTCTCTCTAATATATATATATATATATATATATATATATATATATATATATATATATATATATATATATAATCTTCCTGCTACATTGTACAGTTGTACCATGTTCACAAATTGTATCTTTCATATCTTCCACATTCATTCCATCTCCGTGCCGCCCCCATTCAATGCATCCTTCCATAATAAGCCCCCTTCCTGGAATCCTGACCCAACCTAAACACAACCCCTATTTTCCTCCTCTTAGACTAAATTTACACCTCAACCCATTTGTAGCAAATAAATTCACTATCCTCTGTTTAGGGATGTCAAGGGGTCGGGTTTGATTCGAACCCATGTAAAACCAGTCTCAGATCTGATTTGAGATGCTTGTACCGACCTAGGTTTAATTGGACCTACTATAAGAGAAACCAAACCTGAATCCTATAAAAGATTACATGTCACTCACAACATACTCAGTAGAATAATTTATTTTTATCTTTTTTACATTGAAAATTTATGGTTCTTAGTCAGAACTGAAGTGGGGCTCGAGGCTGGTACGAAATTCATAAGCCTTACCCAGCTCCATATATTAATCAGACTGTTTGAGTATGACTTGCATTCTAATCTAGCTTCTTTGTTTATCACCAAACCCTAGCCCTATAAGGTTTGGTATGAATCGAGTCCATGTCAAACCCCAGCAATTGACACCCCTGCCTATGTCCCACATGATGCCCTAATCGAACCCTTATGCCCCTATATGCCAATCAGTGAAAAAAACGCACCCAAGTCAAAAGTGGCTCTCTTTCTATCGTTGCCAACCAAGACAATTGGGTTTGAATGAATCAAGTTATGTTAGGGCTGGTAAGGATATCAGTCGCTCATGGCTCGGCTCATGTTTGGCTCATAAGTAGCTCGTGAAATAGGCTTGGTAAGCTCGAGAATCAACAACTAATGTTCCTTGCTCAACTCGACTCATATAAGCTTGTTAATTAATTTTACATACATCTTATATCATAGAGTGAAGATGGCTGAAGAGTTTTGACTCACAAGTAATAAGTTTAGAGTTCAAATCTTATTGTTTACAAGTTTCAAAATTTTATTTATTTTGTAAATGAGTAAGTTTGAGCTTTGTTTAGTATGTTTAGGGTATAAATTATATTTTTTATTTAAAAAATATATTTTTTGTAATAGCTGATGCTCCACTCATTTAGCTTGGACTTTTCATGAGCTCAAGCTCGGCTTGGCTAGTTGACCTTGAACACCCTCTGAGCTCACAGTATATTATATGGTCCAAGCTTTGATTGCTCTTAACACGGCTGGCCTCTCATATAAAACCCTTAAGGTTCCACTTACCAACCAAGGATTACACCTTTAGTTCATACTACACAATCTTATTTGATTCGTTACCTTACTCGAGATTTTCACCTCAGTAAATAAATGCATGCATGTGAGCCACATCTGCTCCCACCTCAATTATATATTATCATTTAATGGTTGTGCCTTAGAATGGTACCTTATCGAATTGCCTGCTGGATTGTAGGGATGACAGTGGATCGGGGAGAAATGGGGCCCTGCCCTACCTCGCCCTGTTTGGACCAGGAATGGAGGACATGAAATGGGGATGGAGGTTAAAATCAAAACCCGTGCGAGGATGGAGGGCAGGATTTTGAGACCTTGTCCCCCGCCCCTGGTCCACTGCCTTCCCTGCTCTACTGTGTAGTCCCATTTGAACATTCATGGATAGTTAGGAATCATTTTTATTTATGTACCAATGATTCCTTAAATTTTCATTTTTGGCTGATTATCTTGAACTCAGATTCGAAGCTTACAAATCAAGATTCAGCTTTGGTGACACATTAAAAAGGCAAGACAGGACAATCTTTTGCTCATCAAGCCAGCCACGTCCGTGACCTGTAATGGTCATATGATCATGTCCTTAGGTACTAATTTTAATGTATTGTCTCAAGATACTCTGTACATGAAATTATAAGAACAATGTTTATGTACCTTGAATAAACTGTACTGCCAAGCATTGAACTTGGAAACTTGCAATCTAGATGTAATACATTTCTTGTGTAAGCACAAACTAGTAAAAGGTCACAACTTCTATCTTCAAAATTAACTGTGCATGACACCAAGGGGTTTGGGATGGGGTAGGTTCAAATCCCATGGGCATCAGTCACCCCATGCGTAAGTCGAAGCTTGGCGACTCCCTGGGTCAAGGGGTAAGCCTTCAGAGTTTTACGCCAACATGGACAGAGACCGTAGTACCAGTGTGGCTGGGTCTCTATGCCTGGGGCGGTTTCTTCGAGTAAAAAAAAACTATGTGCATGTGTGTGTGCGTGTGAGTGCACGCACACACACCTCCATGAAGTAGCAGTGCACCAAGTTGGCTCATATTGATAAGCATAACAAGGACGCAATCAATCAATTCATAAAACAAAAATGTGCACTTTCTTGGCAAAGATTTATTAGGGCAAAACAATGCAACCAACAAGAAACATGATATAGCTTTCAAGTATTAACTTTTGTACTACTTACAGTCCCTCGCAACTTATGGCAAATTCACAGTGGCCTCATGCCATTCGGCTTGCTTGGAAGCAGGGATGGATTGGCTGCCTAAAGGGGCGGTTTGGAGCCATGGTCTTTTGCCCTGTGCTCAGTTTATGGCTTGGGTTCTATTGGCATGTCAGGTAAACACCTGTGACCGAATACAAAAATGGGGTGTCCTACTTGTAAATCGGTGTTTTATGTCTGAGAAAGACTTGTAATCAGATGAACGTCTGTTTTGGTCCTACCCCTTCTTTCATACACTGTTTAATTTGGCTTGGCAGGACCTTGGTCTGCAGATAGAACAGGCTTCTTGCTTCAGGCAGCTCATCTTTGGTCATAGGGATGGCAGTGGACCGGGGGAAAATGGGACCCCGCCCCACCTCGCCCCATTTGAATCGGGGATTGAGGACCCCATCTCGTCCTGTATGGACCGGGACATGAAACGGGGATGGAGGTTAAAATCAAAACCCGTGCGGGATGAAGGACAGAATTTTGAGACATGGCAAGGGTGAAGACCTTGTCCCCCGAATCTGCCCCGGTCCACTGCCATCCTTGTGAGTCCTCCCTTTGTAAAGTTCTACAAAAATTCGTGGCTTCTCTCGGCTTGGTGGTAGGTTTGGAAGGAAAGACATAGCAGGTTGTTCAATTAAAAAAAAAAAAAAAAAGACGTCAACCAAGTGTTGTTTGCCATTCATTCGGATATCTTTCACACACAAACTGAAAAACGATTTTTAGAGTGGTTGGTCAATTTGACCTACATCCACTATGGAGACTCTCTCTCGCTCTCTCTTTTGATTTTCACGTCCACAGAGAGAGAGGGTCTCCAGTAGAGAGGTTCATACGTTGAAGCAGATCTAAACGTGGATGTAAATGTTGTGAACAAAAATCCTAATCAGCTCTCTCATGTGGGTGATTGCTCCAAACAAAGACTCCCCAAAATCAAAGACCCTGAAGTGAAGAAGTAATCTTGTAAACAAGAAACTTGTAACAAAATAGTCTGATTGTAATTGGGTTTCCCAAATCAAGAAGAGACCCCAAAGACGTGTAACCTTTGGAATCTTGAATAAAAAGGAAAGAGACCTCAAGGGCGTGAAAACCAAGGGAGAGAAAGTGAATGTAGGTCAAATTGTCGTTTTCAGTGTGTGTGAAAATCTCAGCGCTTTTCAATGTTTACATTTTAAGCTTTAAACTATGACACGATTGCCACCCAAGCCCAACGATAATAATAACCTCAGGTTCCTTTCCAAAAAGATAAAAAAGGCTCAGAACAGGAGGCTTCACTAATATTGTCAAGCATTTGAAGAGTCCAACCTTCTCATTGGGGTTGCAGTTTTAAGGGTACCCAAAGTGGTCCCTAAGCTAAAAAGGCCAAGTGGGTGGGCTCCACCCAAGCATTTCTCCTTCTTTTTCACACTTGGGAGGGTGCATGCATGTTCAAGAAAAAGGGGGAAAGGAAGGTGCCTAAGCCTACTGAGGTTGACCCACTTGAAATTCTTTAGGGCTATCTTTTGGAGGTTGGAATGACTTGGGAGGAAGTGCAAGGTTGTCACTTTCACCCCCCACCCACTTGATCTATTATAAGCCCCTACTTGGGCAAATAAAATCAGTCTGCTGTATCCCAACTTGTATTATTTTCACTACTTCACTCGTACGGCCAACCTTTTTTTTTATATACATATTGAATTGAATCGCTTGAGCCTAGTTGAATTTGTTGCTGATTGACTTGGTGATGCTCTTTGTAAATTCTCTGACGTTTTTTTTTTTTAAAGGCAAGCCGGGGTTAAGCTCCTGTGGAAGAGGGATTAAATCTTGGGCCTTCAGCTTTGCCTAGGACCCCGCTTACCACATGTAAATTCTCTGATATTAAGTCAAAACCTCTTCTTCTTCATTGAACTCTTATTAATAAAACTTTCTCTTATTCTAAAAAAAAAAGTATTAACTTTTGTGATATGATTATTTTTGTCATGTGCTTAGAAGCAAAGGCCACCGCGACGTAGCTTCGGGTAATCGTAAACACCCGAAGCAGGCTTTTTAAACGCACAAGCAATGCATAATACACGCGCATGAGCAGAAGCAAGAGTACGTGCATGCACGATCACAAAAAGAACAAAGAGACAAGGATACAAAAAGCTTCTTCATAGATACTTGAAAGCAAAGTACATCAAAAGGGGGAGAGAGAGTCCGAATACATAGAGTTCTTAAGCCGTAAGGCCTTGTGGGACACTCGAGAGTGCCAAAGAGGTATATACATCAGAACAAAAAGGTGAAAAATATGACGGTCCGAAACATGCTCTCCCACCTAAGTTGGCACCATCCTCGACGTCAATTGTTCATGGTAGTCTTCTACAAGTTGTCGATGCTAAAACATGTTGTTGGCCTTCTCTCAGGTGGCTTCACATTTTGGCAAATCATTTCACTGCACTAAATACTTCTTGACTATTCCTAGGTAGTTATTGGAATGGTTGGGGATGACTTCTAGTTCTCTGCCTAATACATTGACCGTTGAGGGTGCCCGCTGCAAGATGGGAGCACGTTAAGGCATGCTCCGTTGAGGGTCTCCTTCATCTTCATGGAATGACTTCAGGTTGCATATGTGAAATACCGGATGCACTTGAAAGTTTGTTGAGAAGTCTACTCTGTAAGCCAAGTTTCCCACGTGCTTGATGATGGTGAAAGGACCAACATACTTGCGAATAAGGCCTCAGTGTTGCACTTGAAAGATAGTTGTGCGATTGAGAAAGAGCTTGGCCAACACTTTGTCTCCAACATGGAATTCTACTAGACGATGCTTCTCATCTACCCATTTCTTCATTGGCTTGGTCGCCTTGTTTAGGTATGTCTTTTCTAACTCGGTCTGATCTTGCCAGTTCCTAACGAAATGGTATGCATAAGGCGCTTTACCACATCCTCGCGCCGCAAGAGAGTGCAGAGTTTACGGTTGTTGTCCAGTTGTAACTTCGAATGAATTATGGCCGAATGACTCGCTCTTTTAAAGGTTGTAGCAAAATTAAGCTGCATCAAGTAGATCAACCCAATCTTTTTGGTTAGCACTAACAAAGTGCCACAGGTATTCCTTCAACATGCCATTGATCCTCTTTGTTTGTCTGTCAGTTTATGGGTGAAAGCTTGTGCTAAAATGTAAGTTTGTCCCCATCAATCGAAACACTTCTCGCCAAAACTTGTCAATGAAGCGCGCATCACGATCGCTGACAATGCTCTCTGAAATTTCCCAATGCTTGATTACATTTTGCACGAGCAACCTTGCGGTGTCGACAGCTGAGCAAGTGATAGGGGCAGGCACGAAGACAACATACTTTGAAAACCTGTCCACAACCATATAGATAGAACTGCATCCTTGTGCTTTCGGCAAGATCATAATGAAATCCATGGTTATGCACTCCCACGAACGACTTGACACAGATAGGGACTCTAGTAGTCCACCGGGTCTTTGATTGATAGGCTTGTCTTGTTGGCAAATCAAGCAAGTTCACACATAAGCACCTACATCATCGCGCATATGCCGCCAGTAGAATATGCGTTCTAAAAATGCCAAGGTCCTCTGTTGCCCTGGGTGACCCACCCAGGTAGTATTGTGGTACTCGTGCATCAAGCGTCTCCTTAAAGTATCATGCCACGAGATATATAAATGGTCACCCGCAATGCGGAGCAAATCGTCCTCCAGCCAAAATCTTTGCATTTTTCCTTCTTTCACCAATGCGATTAATTTTTGAGCCATTGGGTCACTTTTTGAAGTTTCTCACACCTGTTTGAGAAGATCGCTTATCGGTTGGCTCGCACTATCATCCCAAGTGAGCAAAGCTGCAAGTTTTGCCTTCCAACTCAAGGCATTGGCAACAACATTGGTCATGTCTAACTTGTATCGAGGATCATATCGAATTTTGCCAAGAAATCTTGTCAACGCGCTTTTCTTGAACTCAGCTTCTTTTAAGTTTAAAAGTAGCTTATCACAACATTATCAGTGCGCACAACGAATTGCAACCCCAAAAGATAGTGTCTCTATATATGAAAATAGTGCACGCTCGCCAACATCTCGCGCTCATGCATAATGTATCGACGTTCAACGTTCAACTTCCTGCTTTCAAATGTGATGAGATGTTCTTCTTGGAGCAACACCCCTCCGATAGCAAAGTCAAACGCATCGGTCTGCACTTCAAACGGTTGTTGACAATCGGGCAACTTCAACACTGGCTCCTCTATCAAGGCATGCTTTAACCCATCAAAAGCCTTCTGGCAGGCATCAGAGCATAGCCATGGTTTGTCTTTCTTCAATAGATCTGTGAGCGCAGTAGCGATCTGCGAGTATCTCTTGATGAACCATCGATAGTAGTTTGCAAGCCCCAAAAAGGAGTGCAGCTCAGGAACCTTAGAAGGTGACTCCCATGCTTGAATAGCCTCAATCTTCTTGTGATCCATCTTCAGAGCGCCTCCTCCTACAATAGGGCTAAGAAAGTGGACTTTCATCTGGCCAAATAAGCACTTTTTTTGCTTGACATACAACTCATGGTCCTTCATAGTCTGTAACACAATCTGAAGGTGTTGAACATACTGCTCAATAGAGTCATTGTACACCACTATGTCATCCAAGTACACGATGACAAACTTGTCAAGGTGCGGGTAGAAGATCTTATTCATTAGGGTCGAAAAGGCAGCAGGCGTTCGTCAAGCCGAAGGGCATGACAAAGAATTTGAACGCCCCATACTACATTACGCAGGTAGTCTTTGGCTCATCCTCTTCTGCAACTTTGATCTGCCAGTAGCGAGACCTCAAGTCTAACTTAGAGAAGACCTTCACCTTTCCAAGTTGATCAAATAAGTTCACGATCAAAAGGAGCAGATACTTGTTCTTCATTGTCATTTTGTTCAATACCCTATAGTCGATGCAGAAACACTTCAACCCATCGTGCTTCACCTGAAACAACCCTGACACTCCAAAGAGAGCTTTGTATGGTTGGATGATCCCCGCTTCGAGCATATCATCCAATTGTTTGTGTAATTCCTGCAGCTCCAGAATTGCCATACGGTAAGGAGCCATTGCAGGTGGCCATGCACTCGCCACTAGTTTAATCTGATGGTCTACCTCATGCCTCGAAGGTAGCTTCTTCGACAGCTCGGCAGACATAACATCACCAAACTTCTTTAATACTGGCGCTAAGGCCTCTGGAACATCTGTGTCTTCTTCTGCCTTGCCTGTAGTGCGGATTGTGACAAGAAAAGTCTCATCACTGCTTTTCATGCCCCTCTTCAACTGGAGCGTTAACCATGCAGGGCTAATTCTCACTCACAAAGTTGACAGTGTTGACGTGAGGTATCTGCACGGCCTTGTTGCTTCTCAAGAAATCCATCCCGAGGATGACTTTGAAATCATCCATAGGTGCAACTGATAGTGTGATCCTTCCTGACTAGTTGTGGATCTGTATTGGTGCATCACGAATAATACCGTAAATGGCCTTGGCCTCCGAATTGACCACTTTCATGTAACGCTCTTTCCTTTCCCACTACAACTCCAACCGTTCTGCCTCTTCATGCGAGATGAAATTATGTGTGACACCTGTGTCTATCAATGCGTTAGTGAGTCTTCTGTTGAGCGGAAGTTCCAAATACAATAGTTCTTTGCATATGGTTGGTTTTGCGGCAGCTGTCACCTTCACTGCATTCATCATCTGCATTGCACCAACTATTGACGCCTCTATAGGTTGATAATTCTTCTCACCCTGAACAACATTTGCAGCTCGGGGTGCACGGTTATCTCTATTCCCTTGACCGCGATTTCTGTTGGGACATGTATCCTGCCAATGATCCCTGTGGCAAATACGACAATCACGACGATGATAGTTGTCACCTTGAAAGTTATTTCAATTTTGATTATTGTTTGGCCATTCTGTCGGCCTTGATTCTATTGGTTTTCATGACCAGCATTCTGCCCCTGATCATTCTTTCGATTGTTCCTTCGATTGTTGTGATCATTTCCCTGTTGTCTGCCTTGAAATGTCGCGTCGTTCCTGTCGAGCTCGGCAAGTTTTTCTGTAACCACAAGTGCATCAGCTAATGTTGTTGGGTCATGACGAATGAGTTCTGTGTTTGCCCACCCTTGCAAACCATTACTGAAATAGAACAACCTATCCTGATCATCCATTCTCTCGACTTTCAGCATTATTGAAGAGAATGCCTTGACATAGTCCTGCACTGATCCTGTCTGTTTCAGTGCCAGCTATTTTTTATGAGCTATTTTCTCTTAATTTTTAGGCAAAAAGTAGTCTCGTAATTTTTTTTGGAGGTCCTCCCACGAGACTATCTCAACCAACCCGCATCGCACATCACCCAGGCAACGTTTTCACCAAAGAGTCACTTCATCCGCAAAGTACATTGTTGTGGTTCACAGCCTATCTGCGTCCTCCTCTATTCTCGCAGCTTTCAAAAATGGGTTCATCTCATAGATAAAGTTCTCGAGATCATTTGAGTCTCGTGTGCCTTTATACTTTGTGGGCTCAGGTAGCCTGTAACGTGGTCTATCCGCGTAAGTCGCAATGTCGCCAATTGGGGCAGTCATCAACTATCGCTCAAACTGATCATTCTTTCATCAAAAAATATTCAATTCAGCAGCCATGATGTTGAATCGACCCAACAAGTCATCAAATCTGATGAAAAAGTACTTCATCGAGTAGTTAAGTTTAGTGGCAAGACTTTCTACCGAGTCTTTCACTCCCTCTACTGTTGTTTTGATCTCTGCATTGAGATCCTTAAAAGCAATACAAGTCCCATTGACCAATTTCTTCATGTTGGTCGCGGTCTTAGTCAGCTCGACAACATCACACGAGATAGCTGACACCCAATCATCGGCCATAAAATCTTCTTCAGGAGGAACCATACTGCCTAAAGGAGTCATGACATTCTTCTTCGGTGTCATTGTCAATCCCAATGTCGACAAGGCTCTGGTACCAACTTGTCACGAGCTTAGAAGCGAAGGCCCCCGCAACGTAGCTTTGGATAATCATAAATACCAAAAGCAGGCCTTTTAAATGCACAACACACGCGAATGAACGAAAGCAAGAGTACGCACATGCACAATCACAAAGAGGCAAAAAAGCAAGGATGCAAAAAGCTTCTTTATAGATACTTGAAAGCAAAGTACATCAAGAGGAGGAAAGATGATCCAAATACATGGAGTTCTTAAGCTGTAAGGTTTTGTGGGGGCACTCCAGAGTTCTAAAGAGGTATATCCATAGAAACAAAAATGTGAAAAACATAGCGGTTCAAAATAATTTTAGTATTGTTATAAAAAGCACATACATGGTAATACCACATGAAAGTCTTATGCATTCTATCATAAATATACATTTAATTGAGTGTACTAGTTAAATAACGGTGGTTCAACGCTATAGCTAATTTGTGAACACCTTTCTTTCACTGGAAGTCTCTCATTTATTTAATATTTTGTTTTCTTGGCCTTTTATGTAAAATTTGAAGAACGCCTAGATTTTCACACACAAACTGAAAAACGATTTTAGGGTGGTTGGTCAATTTGACCTGCATCCACTATGGAGACTCTCTCGCTCTCTCTTTTGATTTTCACGTCCAGGGTCTCCAGCAGACAGGTCCATACGTTGAAGCAGATCTAAACGCGGATGTAAATGTTGAGAACGAAATTCCCAATCAACTCTCTCATGTGGGTGGTTGTTCCAAACAAATACTCCTCAAAATCAAAGACCCTGAAGTGAAAGAAGTCATCTTGCAAACAAGAAACTTGTAACAAAAGAGTCTGATTGTAATTGGGTTTCCCAAATCAAGAAGAGACCCCCAAGACGTGTAACCTTTGGAATCCTGAATAAAAAGGAAAGCGACCTTTTCTGAAGATAGTGAAAACCAAGAGAGAGAAAGAAAGACCCCAGAGTGAATGTAGGTCAACCACTCTAAAATCGTTTTCAGTGTGTGTGAAAATCTCAAAGTTTTTCAATGTTTACATTTTAAACTTTAAACTATGACACGATTGCCACCCAAGCCCAACGATAATAACCTCAGGTTCCTTTCCAAAAAGATAAAAAGACTCAGAACAGGAGGCTTCACTAATATTGTTAAGCATTTGAAGAGTCCAACCTTCTCATTGGGGTTGCAGTTTTAAGGGTACCCAAAGTGGTATCTATGCTAAAAAGGCCAAGTGGGTGTGGGCTCCACCCAAGCATTTCTCCTTCTTTTCACACTTGGGAGGGTGCATGCATGTCCTTTGTGCCATCACGCGGGTCAAGAAAAAGGGGAAAAGGAAGGTGCTTAAGCCTGCTGAGGTTAGGTTGACCCACTTGAAATTCTTTAGGGCTATCCTTTGGAGGTTGGAATGACTCGGAAGAAAGTGCAAGGTTGTCACTTATTATAAGCCCCTACTTGCGCAAATAAAATCAGTCTGCTGTAACAAGGTTGTCACTTATCACCCCCTACCCACTTGATTTATTATAAGCCCCTACTTGCGCAAATAAAATCAGTCTGCTGTAACAAGGTTGTCACTTATCACCCCCTACCCACTTGATTTATTATAAGCCCCTACTTGCGCAAATAAAATCAGTCTGATATATCCCAACTTGGATTATTTTAACAACTTCACTCGTACGGCCAACTTTTTTTTTTTTATATATATATACATATTGAACATCTCTCTCTCTGTCTCTGCGTAATTTTCAATAGAAGGCTTATATTAAGCAATGTGTTTGTTCACTTTTGCGAACGGCTGTAGGCTGTTTGCACATATCCTTCATTTGCGCTTGCATTATTATTGGAACCCTCGTCGCATTATCCTTTCTCCTTTTCCATCACCTCTCTCTCTCTCTCTGTGTGTGTGTTTTCCGGTGCATGCATGTATAGCTGTAAACCCATCTTGTTGAAGTACTTGTTGAGGGTCATATTATGTCCTTCTACCCACTTGTGTTATTTTAAACCTTCTGCATCATCTCTCTCTCTCTCTCTCTATATATATATATATATATATATATATATATAACTTTTTTCCATGGTGCCATGAAGTTAGAGGTGTCAATGGCTCGGGTCTGACCCACACTAGACCCATACCAAACTTTATAGCGTCAGGGTTTGGAGATAAAGAGCAAGGACCGATTAGAATCCGGGTAGCGTATGGAGCAGGGTATGGATTGTGATTTCATACCAGACCCAGGCCCAACCTTTCGGTTAAAACCCATGATTTTTCAATGTAAAAAAGATAAAAAAATATTATTTTACAGGGTATGGACCAGGTCTAGTTCATGTAATTCTTATAAGATTCAGGTGTGGTTTTCCATATAGCAAACCTGATTTGACCCGATTCCAGACCCGGTACCTGCACTTTTTATCAGATCCAGGTTTGAACCCATCTGGGTCTGAACCAGATCCCACCCGACCCTTTGACAACCCTAAATGAAGTACAAACTGCGCACCTCTTTTTATTTCATTTTTTCTTGTTTTTTTATGAATTTAACCTTACAACTGTAATTTACAAGATTTGTTCAGTGAGAATCAGCTCTTTGAATCACGCAATTATAACATATATACAGGTTTTTAGAAACTTTCAAAAGCTAATAGCCCACGGTATACTAAATTTTTACTGACGCATACATTTTTTGGGGGGTAAAGAAACATGATTCAAAAGTTGTTTCCTAACATTTGGACCAGGCTAAATACATTTATAAGGTACAATTGAGTCAAAATGATCTACACCTATAATTTCTAAAGGTAACAAGACATCATGGAGCCGTTACCAAATGTTATCACAGACAATATATGTGTGTGTAAAGCTTGTAACCATGTTATCATTCAGTGAGCATGTTTGATTTAACCATATAAATGTGTTTAGAATTGTAATTTATTAAGTTACTATGCTTAATCAACCAATATAACATAAAATAAGATAGACAAAAATCAACAGCTCAATAAGGATAATAACTTGGAAACCACTCCAAACAACGTGTTGAAGTCTACCTTAACACATAAAAGTAGTAAAGAATATGTCAAACATGATTTAAAAGTTAGCTTTTGCTTTAGAAGCGATCTATATAAATCAAAAGTGTGTCCAAAAGGTATGGTCCTACCATTTTTTTCATTAGGTCCGGTTAGAACTCTCTAAAAATCATACTTTCAAGTATTTTTGGCTCCATCATAACCATTGAATGTGTCTATTATTGCTTATTTACTAAAAAACAAGCTTTCTTTCAAACTGATTTGCTGTAAACATGTAAATATTTTATCATCAAATTTTAGCAAAATATCAACCAATGATATTTTGTCTCTTTAAAACACACATTAGCATAAAAAATCTTATTCAAATACATGTTTCTTATCGAGTAAACAACAATAAAACACATCTAATGGTACAAATGGAGCAAAAAATACATAAAAGGATGATTTTTTGGATACTAACGCTACCTAACAAAAAAGGGGTAGGACCATTCTCCCTATATATATATATATATATATATATATATAAAGAGAGTTTATATTTGATACAAATGATTGTACTTATAATTACTCTGAATTTCACAATGAGAGTTTTTTTGACACAATCTAACCTCATAAAAGTGTTCAACATGCTTCATTTAATAGGAACTAGGGCTGGTAAATGAACCGAGCAGCTCGTGACCCAACTTAGTTCGGCTCGTCACCAACTCGTTCATGATCGTTTGTATAGTTGGCGAACCCGATCCATGAGCAGCTCGTGTAGCTTAAACCAGTTGAGCCTGAACACAACATGTTTGGCTCAGTAGAACTCGTATAAATAATATATATATATATTTTAAATATATAATATAAAAACAAAAATGCATAAACTATATATAAAAAAATCATATAAAATATATACATAAATTATGAAATATTAAGCATAATATATATAGATTTTAAGTGATATATATATATATATATATA
This sequence comes from Nuphar pumila, assembly GCF_984573655.1. Classification (NCBI taxonomy): domain Eukaryota; kingdom Viridiplantae; phylum Streptophyta; class Magnoliopsida; order Nymphaeales; family Nymphaeaceae; genus Nuphar; species Nuphar pumila. The sequence continues at coordinate 46,255,762 of NC_143263.1, read as the reverse complement.
TATATATATATATATATATATATATATATATATATATAATGAAATATTTTTACATGAGCTCAATCCAGTGGTAAATGAGTCGAGCCTGAACATGCTCTGTTCAGTTCATTCAGCTCAGTTTACCAGCCCTAGAAGGAGTCGACTCTTGGATCATGTTTTTTTTATGAAAAAATATGTTTTTATGAGTTGAAAAAAGTGTCGTAGCTGTTGATTTTTGGATTGAAAAAACTTGTATACAGGCCGAATTCCATCAATCCAAAAGCGGTCTCCCACTAAACAAAACATGTAGATCATATCTAGTGTTAGATGTGAGAAAAATGAAAAAGGGAGTTCCACCACATTTCCTAAGTCATTTGCACATACAAATGACTTAGCAAACCTTAGTGCATCTCTCTCTCTCTCTCTCTCTCTCTCTCTCTCTATATATATATATATATATATATATATATATATATATATATATATATAGAGAGAGAGAGAGAGAGAGAGAGAGAGAGAGAGAGAGACGAAAGTAATTCAACATTACCACTCATGAAGATCAACAAACTGTTAAACCCATGAACTGAACAAGAGCAAAAGCTAAAAACAAATAAAGAAAGCACAAGAGAAAAAAACATCAGACAAATAAAACGGGCTCACGCCGAAGCCGCTTGCCCAGATTGCGGCAAAGGAAATGCAGCGTCGGCAGGAGGGAGTGGAAGATCACTAATATGCAAACGCAAGATCGCATAAACATCTAACAAGATTTTATGCACCAGGTTATGAGTGTTAACTGGAATATGACGAAAATGAGTGTCGTTTTGTGCCATCCAAACAAACCACCAAGAAGTAAGCAACCACGTCCGCCAGATGAGCCTCCACCTCTTGTTGCGCCTAATACAAACTGGCCCCAAGATCAGATCTAGCGCAAAAGTCTCCTCCTTAACCAATACTTCTGGATGCCTCCAGGTTCTGCTAAAGATTTCCACAAATATTGGGCAAGACCAGAACAAGTGAAACGTAGATTCTTCAGTAGCCTGACAAAGCATGCACCAACTCGGGAGCTGAATGCCCCACTTCTTTAAATTACTGTGGGTTTGGATCCTATCGTGCAAAATTAACCAAGCCAGGACTCAAGAACGGGGAGAAGGACCCTTCGCCCAAAGCACATCCTCGGGCAACCAATCAGCCCCTGACGGGAGCAACGATCTATAGACTTTTTTTGTGAGAAACTCTCCGCTTGGCGTCAAAGCCCACTGCAACCACTGACCAAAATTTCTGGAGTCCTCAAAATGGTCTCTAAAGCAGGCTAAAGCCCTCAACCATGATTTACGCAAGTGCGAGACAGCCAAACCTCGGGTTCCTAGACGAACCAGGGTAAGAGCTAGAGCCCCATATTTAGCAAGAAGCAAACTAGTACAAGGGTTATCCGGTTGGTGGGCCAACCAACATTGCTTGGCGACAAGAACAATGCTTCGCAGTCTGGGTGCAGGAATGCCTAACCCAGCCATACGCCGAGGTAAGACCACTGAACGCCAACCAATCAAATGACGCTTACCCTTGTGTTGACACCCAGACCATAGAAAACCTGCCAGCAAGCGTGTCAGCTGCTTCTCTACTCCCACAGGCATCACAAACATAGACATGAAAAATTCTGGAATAGTTGAAAGAACATGTCTGACTAAGGTTAGACGGCTAGCGATGGAGAGATAAGACGACTGCCACGAAAGCAATTTGCGCTTCACTTTTTGAAGCGTCGGAGCCCAAGCAGCTGAATTGAGGTGCTTTACTTGTAACGGCAAGCTCAGGTACATAATAGGCAAGTCAGAAATAGTGCAATTAAAAATTCTCTTTCCAGCTGCAAGCATATTGGCATTAACATTGAACATGGTAATAAAGCATTTGGTCTCATTTAGAGAAAGCCCAGATAGGGAGAGAAAGAACTGAATGATAAGCTTGAACCTAAGCATCTGTTGAACATTTGCACAACCAAAAATGATCATATCATCAGCATAAGTAAGAATATGACTCTGGAATTCGGAAACCTGCAAAGGTTCAATGAAACCCGATACAGCAGCCCGCTTAAGCAAGACCACAAGACCCTCAGCAACTGCATTGAACAACAAAGACGATAGGGGGCACCCTTGCTGCAAACCCCGTCCCAGCTTGAACCGGTCTCCTCTAATATCATTGATATTTAACATGGCCTGGGCATTTGAGACCAGCTCTCTCACCCAACCAGAAAAACGACGACCAATACCGAAGTTTGCTAACATTTGAAATAAGAATGGCCAATGCACAGAGTCAAAAGCTTTATGAAAGTCTAACTTAAGGACAAAGTAAGGTTGACCTCTATGTTGCAAGGAATGAACAACCTCGGACGCCATGATGAACGAGTATTGTACCCTCTTATTATGGATAAAGGTGAACTGAGAGTATGAAAAAATCTGGTTAGCCACCAATTCCAACCTATTCGCCAAAACCTTGGCAAACATCTGATAGAGAGCACTCATAACTGAAATTGGACAGAATCGAGAAATATCGACAACCTCATCATCTTTCGGAATGAGCGAAATAATAGCAACATGAAAATGATAAGGCAGGCTGGAGTTACGATGGAACTCACCAAACATGCTCACCACGTCTGATTTAACACAGTCTCAAAAGATTCTAAAAAAGTCGACATGAAACCCGTCAATGCCAAACGCTTTCCAACCTAACAGATCTTTAATGGCCATAAAAATCTCATCGTCAGAGAACCTCCTTTGCATAGATCTGGCTTGCTCAAGCTGAATTGAGCCAACTAGGGTATTGCCAAGGACACCCTCCGCAGTTAACGAAGCAGAATATAAGTCCTTAAAGTATAGCGAGACTGCCGAAATAACGTGTTGATTGAGATAAGAAACACCCTCAATGGAGATAGAAGGAACAACCTTCCTCCTATGACGATGAGAAGCATATGAGTGAAAAAATTTAGTGTTGCCATCATCAGTCGCAAGCCATTTCACCCTAAACCTTTGCTTGCAACGAATTTCCTCTTTGACCCTCCAGCTTTTCAAGAGCATATTTAATTGTAAGGACCTGGCCTGGAGACTGAGAAGTTGCAAATCAGAAAGAGAGTCAGGAGAAGACATATACTGATACAACGCAGAAATCTTTTGCTCTCATGCAGTCATTTGCTAAAATTTCTCCACCTTACGACTATGAAGTCAAACTTTGATATCCTTAGCTAGACGAGAAAGCTTATTTTGAACCCGGAGCGTTGCCCAATGCTCATCAACAGTTTTGTTCCAAGAATTAGTAATAACCGAGAGAAAATCTGGCTCCTAAAGCCACCATTCTTCAAACGCAAAGCTCCTGGTGGGTTGAAAGTCATCCCCCCACTGAGTGATGATCTGCCCATGATCCGAGATAGAGGGAGCAAACAACACACACTTAACGTCGGGAATAAGGTCCAATAAATTAGGGGTGACAAAGACCCTATCAAGGACCTTACAACACGGATGAGACTGCATATTCGACCAAGAAAAGCGCTCCCGGGTCAAAGGAATAGGGTAGAGAAAATGTCGATGAACAAAGTCTTGAAAACCTCTCATAGAGGGATTAGGAATTACGAGGTTATTAGAGTCATGGATAGATAACAAACAATTGAAATCCCCCATAAGAAGGTGACAATCCGCATTGAAAACGACAACCCTATCCAAGTCATCCCAAAAAGCGGGCCTCATGGCGGCGAGATTAGGTCCATAAACAACAGAAACCACGAGAGAGAGAGAGAGAGAGATTATTTGGTGATTACATATGGACATGATGCCCTCGCTGTTTTTTTCAAAAATTTGATCTCGTAGATGTATTTGACATGGTTTGCACCACGGTTTTTCAACAAAAAAATGACTTTTTGAGTCTTGAATATTTATATAAATCTTTGAGCCATTGATTTTGTAAAACTTGTAAAACCCAACTCACCTGTCAAAATCGAAGGATTGAAGAGTCGATTCCAATAAAATCAAGCATGTGATTAATTTAAAAAATTTAAAAAAAAAACTAAAAATTCTTCATTTATATATGATAGTTCATGACTAAGTCCGTCTGCGTGTGTGCACCCTCCACAGGTAATTTGATTGGAGTACAGTTTCAACCTTCAACTTGAAAATCATATGTATGGACATTAGCTGGAATGTCACGACCGCATGAAGAGCAGATCCCAGTCATAAATATCGACTGTTGGTTGATGAGATTGGCACGATGCATACGTGCCTCATGCATGAACCTTTGAAAGGATAATTCAACAACTGTCCCTTCCATTTAATTTATTATTCGAGAGGGGTGAAAGCACTTTTAGTGAGTTGCATTATTCCACGACGATATATAAGATTAGAACGGTAATGGAATTTTGGCCCTTTGGGCTCCCCCAAGGGACAAGCCAGAGGGAGGTTCATTCATCCTTACCTACACCACAAGAATACTTTTCTGCTTTTTCTTTGGGATTCAAAGGGACCTTTTATATGGATTTGACATGACAAAGTTGTGGCTGCAGAAGGCTACACCAAAGTTCCAAACCCTCACAGCTGCGCGTTTGAATGCCTCGGATCTCTGATCTAAGAATTTGATTTGATGATAGTGCTCCTGCTTAATCGCAATCGCAGGGACCGTTAAATTTTAGGGTTGCTTTCCCTGTTAAAAGTAGCCCCTGCATTTTTTGTTGTTGCGACGAGACTTGTGAAAAGCATGTGGTTTTTATTCCTTCCTGCATAAACTCTTAATTTAAGATCTAAGGCAATCAAAATTCCCGGAAAGGTGCTTCATAATGTTTTTTTTTAAGCCATGCTGGGGTTAGGCAGATCCTCACCAGTTATAATTCAACTTACCAATGGGTTTTGAACCTGCAACGTCCCACCACAAGGAGACGTGAACTGATAGATCCTACCAACCATGGGGAGCCCCGTTGGTGGTGATTTATTATGTTTACTTGTGGGGATCCGACAACTACACAAACTTCAGAAGCTCTTAGCTAGTGTTGTCATCCTTGCATCATCATAATCATCTCACCTTTCACATGGGAACCTTTTCAAGTTTCTCAGTCGAGAAAAAAAAAAGGATAAAGTCAAAGTTGCCTCTGACGGAGTTACCATCAGAAGTGCCCTAGATACCGTTCATCTCAAGATGAGAAGCATCCAAATCACCACGCGTGGGATGACCATCTTTTAGATGAGACCCACCCTTTTCCCTAGTGCCCTCCCTGCCCTACATGAAGGGCATCAGAGCAAAGCAGGTTATATGTTCCCCCCCCCGAACAGGGCAGTTAGCTACATCTCATGATCGGGGGTCCCAAACAGCACCACGTATGTAAGCATGTGCGTCTCGTATCCCCATGTTTGTCACCATTAATTAGCGTTGGAGTTTGATGCGATTGCAAAGACTTAAGTACCCTCTCCTCCATTGGTGCAAAAAAAAATGACGGTTCTTGAAAAGGAGTGGTTGTAAAGACTTAAGTGCCCCGAAGATGATTATTTAAGACCCAGTCTCTGCACTGGAGGATTATCCGAAAAAGAAATTTCCCCTGGAGGAGGCCATGAACATCAACCCTATTACTCTCTCTCTCTCCCTTCTATTTCTGCTTCTGTGCACATCCATTAGAAGATCATACATTGCTCCATCAAGCACCGACTGACCTGCACATTGACTGTTGTGGAGCCTGATTCAAAGTTTTTACCCTTACAGGAGGAGGGTTTGGGGGCTCATCTCAGCGTGGGTAGCATCATTCAACTCTCTCTCTCTCTCTCTCTCCCTTCTATTTTTGCTTTTGTGCACATCCATTAGAAGATCATACATTGCTCCATCAAGCACCGACTGACCTGCACATTTACTGTTGTGGAGCCTGATTCAGAGTTTTTACCCCTACAAGAGGAGGGTCTGGGGGCTCCTCTCAGCGTGGGTAGCATCATTCAACTTGAAGAGTTGTGGAGTCTGATTTAGAGTTTTTACCCTTACAGAAAGGATTTTAGATTTTTGTTTGTCCTATGATATGATCTTAGCAAACACTTGGTTTAGGAAGAGGGAGTCTCACCTAGTAACATTTAAAAGTGGGGTTAATACGAGTCAGATAGATTTTTTCCTACTTAGAAAGAGAGATAGGGGTTGTTGCATCGATTGTAAGGTTATACCAGGAGAAAGTGTAGCTACACAACATAGAGTCTTAATTTTAGATCTTAGAATTAGACAATGCCGCAAAAGGGATAGACATAGGATAGATCCTAGAATTAAGTGGTGGGCACTGAAAGGAGCTAAACAAGGAATGTTTGTAGAGCAGGTAGTTAAGGAAGTTGATTGGTGTCTCGAGGAGGATTCAGAATCAATGTGGAATAAGATAGCGGGTGGTATGAGAAAAGTAACTAAGGAGGTATTGGGTGAGTCTAAAGGCGGTGCACCACTAGGTAAGGATACATCATGGTGGAACGAGGATGTCAAATTAGCTATTAAGGTTAAAAGAGAGTGTTATAGAAATCTAAGTAAGAGTCGTGATAATGAGAATTTGGAGAAGTATATGATAGCAAAGAAGGAAGCTAAAAAAGTTGTTCGAAACGCGAAGGCTAAGGTATATAAGGAGGTTTATGACAAGTTGGATACCAAAGAAGGCGAGAAGGATATTTATAGGCTTGCAAAGATGAGAGATAGGAAATCGAAGGATTTGGGTATGGTTAGATGTATCAAAGATGAAACGCAAAGGGTTTTAGTCAAAGATGAGGAGATTAAGGAGAGATGGAAAGATTATTTTGATAAGCTATTTAATGATAGTCATGCTCAAGATCTTGGAGACTTCTCCATTCCTTTTCATGAGATAAATCGTAACTTCATGCGCAAGATTCAAAAGAAAGAAATTGCAGAGGCTTTGAAGAAAATGAAATCAAGAAGGGCAGTTGGCCCAGATGGTATACCTATCGAGGCTTGGAAATGCTTGGGAGAGAAAAGTTTAGAATGGTTGACAAATCTTTTTAACTTGATTTGGCGAACAAATAAGATGCCTAATGAGTGGAGGAAGAGTACTTTGGTGCCTTTATATAAGAATAAGGGTGATATACAAGATTGCACAAACTATCGTGGTATAAAACTCATGAGTCATACTATGAAACTTTGGGAGAGGGTGATTGAGTCTAGGTTGAGGAAGGTTGTCATGATATCGGAGAATCAATTTGGTTTTATGCCTGGAAGATCAACTATGGAAGCTATACATCTTCTTAGACAACTTATTGAAAGATATAGAGAGAGGAACAAAGATTTGCATATGGTTTTTATTGATTTAGAGAAAGCATACGATAGAGTACCTAGGGATGTTCTCTGGTGGACAATGATGAAGAAAGGTGTTTCTCTCAAGTACATTAGTATAATTAAAGATATGTATGAAGGAGTAGTAACCAATGTCCGCACTTGTGGAGGGGTGACAACCAATTTTCCGATAACGGTTGGGTTACATCAAGGATCTGCTTTAAGCCCTTTCCTATTTGCGATAGTGATGGATGAGCTTACGAGATCAATTCAAGAAAATGTACCGTGGTGTATGTTGTTTGCTGATGATATTGTTTTGATTGATGAGTCTAGAGCTGGGGTTAATGCTAAGTTAGAATTATGGAGACAGACATTGGAAGCTAGAGGTTTTAAGTTGAGTAAGAGTAAGACTGAATATATGGAATGTCGGTTTAGTAAGCAACGAAGTAGTGATGGGAGTGTAGTGAAGCTTGGTGAGCAAGATATACCGGTGAATGATTATTTCAAATATTTGGGATCCATCATTCAAAAGTATGGAGAAATTGATGGAGATGTAAATCATAGGATAAAGGTTGGGTGGATGAAATGGAAAAGTGCTACTGGAGTACTGTGCGATCGTAGAATGCCATTGCGGTTGAAGGGAAAGTTTTATAGGACGACTATTAGACCCGCTTTACTATATGGTACGGAATGTTGGGCTGCCAAGAGACATCATATTCAAAAAATGAGTGTAGCTGAGATGCGGATGCTTAGATGGATGTGTGGAAATACAATAAAAGATAAGATTCGGAACGAAGAGATACGTAAGAAGGTAGGTGTTGCACCCATTGAAAATAAGATGTGAGAGAATCGTTTACGGTGGTTTGGACATATTCGGCGAAGGCCTAATGATGCTCCAGTTAGAAGGTTGGAGAAATGGGAAAATATATTAGTTAAAAGAGGTCGGGGTAGGCCTAGGAAGACTTGGATGGAGATGATAGGAAAGGATATGAATGCTTTGAACCTCACCGAGGACATGGCGTTGGATAGAAATGATTGGAGGAAAAGGATTCATGTGGAAGACCCAAAATGAATTTCTTTTTTGGTTCATATCGCTGACCCCAATTGTTTTGGGATAAAGGCGTAGTTGTTGTTGTTGTTGTTGTACCCTTACAGAAAGGGGGGTCTGAGAGCTCCTCCCAGTGTGGGTAGCATCATTCAACTTGAAGAGTTATGGAGTCTGATTAAGAGCTTTTACCCTTACAGAAGGGGGGTTTGAGGGCTCCTCCCAGCGTGTTCATGGCCTTTTGCCCTTACAGGAGGGGGGTCCGGGGGCTCATCAACCCTCTCTCGCTCTCTCTCCCTTCTATTTATGCTTCTGTGCACATCCATCAGAAGATCCTACATTGCTCCATCAAGCACCGACTGACCTGCACATTGACTGTTGTGGGTCCTTACTGATGAGCTGCCTCTAAATTTATTCGACTCTGGGTCCTTACTACAGTTGAAGTTGAGTCATTGTATTTTTTGTTATTCGGTGGGTGGTGAGGCCCTCCTCTACTCTCTCAAGACTCTTAGCTTGGGCAATCTTTCTTTTGATGATTGTGGATACATTACAACCACAATCATCAAAAGAAAGATTGCCCAAGCTAAGAGTCTTGAGAGAGTAGAGGAGGGCCTCACCACCCACCAAATAACAAAAAGTACAATGATTCAACTTCAAGTGCATTAAGGACCCAGAGTCGAATAAATTTAGAGGCAGCTCATCAGTAAGGACCCACAACAGTCAATGTGCAGGTCAGTCGGTGCTTGATGGAGCAATGTAGGATCTTCTGATGGATGTGCACAGAAGCAGGAATAGAAGGGAGAGAGGGAGAGTTAGAGGGTTGAGATTCCACCAGTAAGATCCGTAGTCCTTCTTGCTGCTAACTCTTTACATTTGCAGGTTGTTTCTTCAAATGATTATAATAATGACAAATATGCGAAGGAGTTCAGTATCAGTGTTTCTAATGCGCTTGCTACTTGTCCTGCTCGGGTTTTGCCAACTCCTCGTGTGAGTTGATCAGAATAATGAACAAAACAATAAATTACATATGATCAACTCACACGAGGAGTTGGCAAAACCCGAGCAGGACAAGTAGCAAGCGCATTAGAAACACTGATACTGAACTCCTTCGCATATTTGTCATTATTATAATCATTTGAAGAAACAACCTGCAAATGTAAAGAGTTAGCAGCAAGAAGGACTACGGATCTTACTGGTGGAATCTCAGTAATCCAATCGAGATGAGCATGAGGGCCAGATTCTGCTTACTGAGAAGCACTTAAGCAGCAAACAACAAACACAAACAATCAAAGCAAGAAAGAGATGCTTCAAACATTGCAATCAAAACAGATTCAACTAAAGCTGGCATTATGATAAATAACCTTTGAAATGTTGTTTTGCCTATCAGTGGGACGTTGACATGTTGCTCTGAGCATAGCTGTTTGGAAGGGTGAAGCCCAACTGTTGCAGCCAATCATTGGAGAGGTGGAAGAAGAAGAGGAGGTTGCGGCGTTTGAGACGTCGATGGAAATGCCACCCCTCGAAGCCGAAATCAAGTCCGGCAGGGCAGATTGGTCCGGAAATTGCAGGTTAGAAGGTTCAATGAGGCCACTGCCCGGGCTGTCCGACTGGTTTCGGCGACTGGAACCCAAGTTCGGAGGAGGTTGGAACAAGGTTGGGATCTACGGGGCTTTGAAAGCATCCTTAGGGAACATAAAGTGCCAGGCCAACGTGATAAGGGCTCTGTTTGAAGCATGGTGCTGGGAGACCAACACCTTTGTGTTTCCGTGGGGAGAGATGACGATCACCTTGGAAGATTTGGCGATGATGGGACTCCCATTGCTTGGAGAGCTCGCTCGAGAGGACCCCAACAATTTCTAAAGCAACAGTGCAGAATCCGGCAAGGCTTGGACAATCTTTCTTTTGATGATTGTGGTTGTAATGTATCGTTGAAGTTAAAATGGGGAATGAACTGACAATAGAAATTGCTGAAAATTTACAGAAATAAACTAGACTCAATAACGAAGACACCACTTTTTACGGATTTGGAATATGACCTCCGGTTAGGGAGATATGGCCCTGACAAGTTGGTCCTAATTCGGGTCGGGATTTACAGCGATTTGCTTACTGAATAACACTAGAAATCGCTATAGCGATTTGCGAAAGACACTACAAATCGCTATAGCAATTTGCGGAATTATTTACAAAGCCGGTACTGAGATCTCATGTTCGGGGGTTCCAAACCGCGCCACGTATAAGATGCAGACCAGCATGTATCCCCATGTTGGTCGCCATCATATTTCATCGTAATTTCGTGCCGCAGCAAAGACTCAAGTAACCTTTACCGCCATTCGCTTCCTCTTCCTCGGACGGACATAAATGCCCTCCCTCTAGAAAACTGAATCGTCGGTTCGTGAAAATGACAAAATTGCCCTCCATCGATATCGCGGGAAAACGTTCCGCAGGTGGTTATAATGTATCGTTGAAGTTAAAATGGGGAATGAAATTATAATAGATATCGCTGAAAATTTACAGAAATAAATGCCCTCCTTCTAGAAAACTGAATCGTCGGTTCCTCTTCCTCGGACGGACATAAATGCCCTCCTTCTAGAAAACTGAATCGTCGGTTCGTGAAAATGACAAAACTGCCCTTTATCGATATCGCGGGAAAACGTTCTGCAGAGTTTGCGTATGTAGCAAGCGTTATGTTGTATGATACAAATAGTTCAAAAAAATCCTTTTCCGCTCTAAGCACTCTACCGGAGATTCTTTGCTTTCATCTCGAGTTGCCGGAGCATCCTTTCCTTTTTACCAGAGCATCTGTTTCCGTCTTACGCGCAGTCGCAGCATCGTTGCCACCTTCTGTTGCGTATTAGTTGTTACTGTTTCTTACTCTATAGTTGGAATATCCAAATTCCCATCGTTTCGGTGAGTTTCGTGTAAGTTTTCTTTCTTCAATCTGAAGATTGGTTCTTATACAAGGATTTGTATTATGAACCCAAATATTCCGACGATTTCTAATGATGATGATCGTGTATTGTGTTGTGCAGGTTAGCAATGTCTACGCCTCATCAGATTAGAGATACCCCGTCGTTCTATGGGTTGTCTATTAGAGAAGTGATCCGTCAGTCCCATCTATCTAAAGTTTTTGAAAGATACCAAAATATACTTAAGATTGAGAATGATGAAGACAGGGAAAAAGCCTTGGAATCGTATTTTGCGGAGGATTATCCATCAGATATCGAGGCTGCGGACCAAAGGAAGAACTCTGAAGAACGGAAGATGCAGAACAAGGATGACGAAGAGAAGGCAAAGGCAAGAAATATTGCTGAGAATTTGAGAAGAAGGCTGAGAATTGACGCACAGGCGAGGGAAAAGAGGAAGAAGAATGCGGAGGAGTGGGAAAGGGATGTTAGCAATATGATGGCGGAGGCTCATAGGAGAAACTTGGAGAGTAGAGCAATGCGACAGAAGGAGGCGGAGGAGAGGCAAAGGCAAATGAATAAGGAGGAAGAGAAGGAACAGAATATTCCTCAGTTTGAGGAAGAAAAGGAAAGGCGAAGGAGGGAGTTGGAGTTCGAGGAAGCTAAGGAAATGCAAAGGCAGCATTAGGAGAATGAGGAAAAGAAGGAAAGGCAACGGAAGGAGATGGAGGAGGAGGTAGAGAAGGAAAGAGAATGGAAGAAGCAGGAGGAAGAATTGCAGGAAAGAAGGAAACAACAACTGCAAGAGAAAGAAAGGCGGCGGAAGGAGAAGGAGGAAGAAAAAGAAAGGGAAAGGAAGAAGCAGGTGGAAGAACTGCTGCAAAGAAGGAAACAAGAAATCGAGGAGAAAGAAAGGCGACTGAAGGAGAAGGAGGAGGAAGAAAAGGAAAGGGAAAGGAAGAAGCAGGAGGAAGAGGCGAAAAGGGAGAGACAAAGGAAGCAGAAGGAGGAGGAGAAAAGGCAGAGAGAAAGGAAGGAGAAGATAAAGGAGAGAGAAAGGAAGGAGAAGGAGGAGGATGCGAAAAAGGAGAGAAAAAGGATGCAGGAGGAGAAAAGGGAGAGAGAAAGGAAGGAGAAGGAGGAGGATGCGAAAAAGGAGAGAGAAAGGATGCAGGAGGAGAAAATGGAGAGAGAAAGGAAGGAGAAGGAGGAGGAGAAAAGGCAGAGAGAAAGGAAGCAGAATGAGGAGGAGGAGAAAAGGGAGAGAGAAAGGAAGGAGAAGGAGGAGGAGGAGAAAAGGGAGAGAGAAAGGAAGCAGGAGGAGGAGATAAAGGAGAGAGAAAGGAAGGAGAAGGAGAAGGATGCGAAAAAGGAGAGAGAAAAGATGCAGGAGGAGAAAAGGGAGAGAGAAAGGAAGGATAAGGAGGAGGAGAAAAGGCAGAGAGAAAGGAAGCAGAAGGAGGAGGAGAAAAGGTAGAGAGAAAGGAAGGAGAAGGAGGAGGAGGAGAAAAGGGAGAGAGAAAGGAAGGAGAAGGAGGAGGAGAAACGCGAGAGAGAAAGGAATCAGAAGGAGCAGGCGGAAAAGGAGAGAGAAAGGAAGCAGAAGAAGGAGGAGAATAGGGACAGAGAAAGGAAGCAGAAGAAGGATGAGAAAAGGAAGGCGAGAGAAAGGAAGGCGACGGTGGAGCCGGTAGAGATGGAGATTGAAAGTCAGTTCGAGGCAGTGGACCCACCAGAAAGTCCCAGGTTAGAGCGAGAACAGCAGAAAATAGTGACCAAGGTAAATATATGCGTCCTGTCTGCGAAGATTTAATAATATGTTTAGCGATTTTGGTATAGCGATTACTGTGTTAGGTATTGATATTTATAGCGATTACTGCGATAGTATGTCTGCAACCGATATTATTTATAGCGGTTAGTAGAATAGTATTTATAAGTACAAATGGAAGTAATTTATAATTTGTAGGAATAATATGTTATTTTGTGTTACAGGGAGGTCACAGGAGAAGTAGAGCACCAGGTGAAAAGCTCGGAGGTCGCTGTCAATGGCCTGTAGTTCTGTCTTGGTATGGTCAACTGAGTGCATATCAGAAGGACCGACTACGAAATATGCACTTCGGTGGCCTTTTGGACCAGCAATATTTTGAAACTTGCTAGAATACCATGACTCACCTGGTAAATAAGTAGAATGATAAGACTAACACATTCCAGTTTGATTCTTTTGAGATCACCATGACTCTAGAAGATGTGGCGAGGATCACTGGCCTTAAGTGCGCTGGCAGTGCTGTCCTATTACGGCATTCAAACTATAACGCAAGGGAAAACTGCACTGCCCTTCTAGGAATGTCGATGGACGAATGGAGTCAATATATTTCTGGTGGAAGCAATTCCACATCAATGAAGGTCTCAGTTTTCCGTAATAAATGGGAAGGCCACTCCGCTACTTGTGCATCTGAAACAGCTGACCAAGAGTTGCGCGGCTTCCTTCTATATTTTTTTGCTCTTACATTATTTTCCGATTGTTCTGGTTCGAGAATAAGTTCCATGTGGCTGCAGTACCTGGCATACTTAGACGAAGTCGACAACTATGCCTGGGGTGCCGCTATGCTCGCACACCTGTACAGTCAACTCCACCGTGCGAGTAATGGTACGAAAATAGTTGGCGGATTTTGGCCATTTGTTCAGGTATTTGTTGATTACATACTTAGTATTTGTAGACAAATTTCATTGCAGTCTGTGGCGTTGCTAATAATATTTTTTTTGTTAGGCCTGGGCGTTGGAACATATTATCCCATTGCGTCCACGGTGTGGCCCTCCGATTTGTGGTTTTTCAAAGATTGGTCGCTGGGCCAGAATAAACGTCGCAGTTTATAATGCTAAGTCCATTTTTGATGGGCTGCAATTAAACGAGGTAAACGTTCTAAAATTGTTTACAATCGCGTCAGCATTTACCATTGAGTATTATAAGTCGTTGTAATGTTCAGCATTCTTAAGTATACATCGCTGCAGGATTGTCTTCCGTAGTGAATATCGTTGTTTCCATATCATGCGTAAATAAATTTTAATATATTTGTCATTCGTTATTAAAAAGAATTACCAATGTACAGGTTTTGTGGAGACCTTATGGAGATGGGGAGGACGATGATGAAGACGTTGTTGCGGAGGCTGCCAGATTGTCTGGCCGCGATTTGTGGCTATTCTGCAATTTTGAAGCCGAGATGCAGCAAGGTAGTCGAGTTCTCCTACAATCTGGCTTGGGGCAGTCTATCCCAAATAAGCCTTTGGAGGTGAGAAGGAAGATGAATAATGGTGGGGGCAGGCACGTGAATTGGAGCGATCGGTACAGGGACGAATTATTGAATTGGAACTCAGGTGGTGTCCGTGCCGTACCGTATGATCATGAAGGACGACAATTTGATCCCTTCTATTTCGAAAGCTATTGGGAACCAATGCGGCGAAATCGGAAGATTGAGAAAATTGTCAACCCATGCCTCCCAACTGTCCCTTCTCATGTTGTAGCCCAGCCTCTACAACCAAAACGTCGCCTCGATCAGGTTAATACGACTAGTCCATCAGTAACAAATCACGAGGAAGATCGAACTCTTGCTCCAAAAGAGAAGACTGTCTCTGCCGCAAGGTTCGAACTTATTGAGAGGGAGAATAAGAAATTAAGGACAGAAGTAAGCACTATGGGGACCCAATTGAATGCAGTGGTGGACATGATGACCAGTCTTCTTAGGCAAGGTGTCGCAACGTGGAGGCCACCCAGGATAGACGGTCCACCAATAAAAAGTGAGAGACAAGTCTATGAAATTTCATCAGATTCGTCTAGTGACTCAGAATAAATCCTAGATTTTATTTTTTATCACGCTATACATTTGTTGTAATTGTATAATGAGTTGCGGTAACGTGAAATTCTTTTACTTTTTAATTCTTTATTATTACATCTTTCCGACTTTGGGTCTCGGTAATAAATAAACTTTCCTCTATGGGAGGATTAGTAGGTTGATAAGAAGGATGGTTGTCTTCATCTATATTTTCTTTTTTACTAAACTAATTGAGTTCATCATCAATAAAAATATCATCATTTCTAGATAGTAACTTAAACAAGAAAGAGTAATCCATATTCTCTTTATGGGATTCATCCTTCTCAAAACCACTAACGTTATCTAAGAAAGTCACATTCCTAGAAACGTATAGTTTGTCGTTCTTAACATCATAGCATCTAAATCTTTTTTGAGTTTCAGAATATCCAAGAAATGCATTAGGAATGACTTTTGGTGAGAGTTTGTCATTTTTGTCGGTAAGGACAAAACATTTACATCCAAAGATTCTTAACCTATTTTAGTCGGGTTCATTTTGGTATAAAATTTTAAAAGCTGAAGTTTTGTTTAGATTTTTTGAAGAAATGTGATTTATAAGATAAACGGATGTAAGAGCCGCCTCGGCCCAAAAACTTTTTGGAATGTTTTGAGAAATGAGTAAAGTTCTAGTTGTTTCAAAAATATACATGTGTTTTCTTTCAGCTAGACTGTTTTGTTGTGATGTTTTTGGACAAGATCTATGATGAACTATTCTATGGTTTTCAAGATAGTTTTTAAAATCATTTGAAAGATACTCTCCTCTGGAATCAACTCTAAAGATTTTTAAATTATCATTAAATTGATTTTTAATCATCATATGATATGTCTTAAACGATGCAAAGACTTCATGCTTATGTTTAAGGTAGTATATCCAACAAAATCTTGAATAATCATAAAAAAAATAACATAGTAAGCTAATCCTCCCTTAGATACTACGGGTGTCTTCGCCTCGAAAGAATAACGCGCAAAGTATTGGCGAAGACAAATACAACGATTGTTTGCCATCGCTGATTACAACGATGCAAATAATCAATAGATAAGGAAAGGATTTGTTGCCATCGCTGGATACTTCGTGCTTTGAGTCGGAGAGCGATCTGTGGCATCGCAGCATAAATCCGAGTGCACAAGTTGAAAAGATTTGTTTGTAAACGTAGATCTTTGTTCGGAAGTCAAGCTTCTCATTTTTCCAAAAATGCAACGATTACAATTGAAATTACTATTACAGAGATCTTTGTCTTCGCAATCGCTGTATTTGTCTTCGCCTCGAAAGAATAGCGCGCAAAGTATTGGCGAAGACAAATACATCGATTGTTTGCCATCGCTGATTACAGCGATGCAAATAATCAATAGATAAGGAAAGGATTTGTTGTCATCGCTGGATACTTCGTGCTTTGAGTCGGAGAGCGATCTGTGGCATCGCAGCATAAATCCGAGTGCACAAGTTGAAAAGATTTGTTTGTAAACGTAGATCTTTGTTCGGAAGTCAAGCTTCTCATTTTTCCAAAAATGCAATGATTACAATTGAAATTACTATTACAGAGATCTTTGTCTTCGCAATCGCTGTATTTGTCTTCGCCTCGAAAGAATAGCGCGCAAAGTATTGGCGAAGACAAATACAGCGATTGTTTGCCATCGCTGATTACAGCGATGCAAATAATCAATAGATAAGGAAAGGATTTGTTGCCATCGCTGGATACTTCGTGCTTTTAGTCGGAGAGCGATCTGTGGCATCGCAGCATAGTGATTTGTGGGTATTGTTCGAATGTCAAATCACACGTGGAAAACGTATTTTTGAATATTTAAAACTTAATGAGCGGCATGGAAAGACGTATTTTTGAATGCTTCGAACGCAAGCATTTAATTTGGCGACGGTTATCAAAAAAAGGCGGCATGCGAAAAGCCGAACGCAAGGATTGTTCAAGTGTGCTGCGATGTGTGGCATCGCAGCGTAGGACTGTCAATCACTGTGCTGCGATGCCACAGATCGCTATTCAATGATAACCACAAATCACCATACACCTCCAGTGAACTTCTTCTCCAGCAAATCTTTCGCGTTCCCGAGACCTCCACTTGCCTTTTGAAATCATTATTGTCAGTTCTCTATTTGAAAGCATTAGCTCACATATATGCATGATTGAATCACTATGAAGTTTTTTTGGCAAACTTAGAACATATATATGCATGATTAAATCACTATGAATTTTTTTTGACAACCTTAGAAGACATATATGCTTGATTGAATCACTATGATTTTTTTTTGACAACATTAGAACAAATATATGCAAGATTGAATCACTAGAATTTTTTTGACAACCGTAGAACACATATATGCATGATTCAATCACTATAATTTTTTTTTACAAACTTAGAACACATATATGCAAAATTAAATCACTATAACATTTTTCTACAGCGGTAAAACACATATATGCATGATTGAATCACTATAATTTTTTTTTTCAAAAGCTTAGAACATATTTATGCATGATTGAATCACTATTATTTTTTTTTTTTACAACCTCAGAACACATATATTCAATATTGAACCACTATGATATTTTTTTGACAGCCTTATAACACTTTTTTGCATGAATGAATCACTATGATTTTTTTTATGAGAGCCTTAGAATACATATATGCAAGATTGAGTCACTATGAAAATTTTTTTGGTAGCCTTAGAACACATATATGCATGATTGAATCACTATGAATTTTTTGTCAAACTTAGAACACATATATGCATGATTGATTCTAAATGAACTTTTTTTTACAGCCTTAGAGCACATATGCATGATTGAATCACTATGAATTTTTTGTCAAACTTAGAACACATATATGCATGATTGATTCTAAATGAACTTTTTTTTACAACCTTAGAGCACATATGCATGATTGAATCACTATGAATTTTTTGTCAAACTTAGAACACATATATGCATGATTGATTCTAAATGAACTTTTTTTTACAGCCTTAGAGCACATATGCATGATTGAATCACTATGAATTTTTTGTCAAACTTAGAACACATATATGCATGATTGATTCTAAATGAACTTTTTTTTACAGCCTTAGAGCACATATGCATGATTGAATCACTATGAATTTTTTGTCAAACTTAGAACACATATATGCATGATTGATTCTAAATGAACTTTTTTTTACAGCCTTAGAGCACATATGCATGATTGAATCACTATGAATTTTTTATCAAACTTAAAACACATATATACATGATTGATTCTAAATGAACTTTTTTTTACAGCCTTAGAGCACATATGCATGATTGAATCACTATGAATTTTTTGTCAAACTTAGAACACATATATGCATGATTGATTCTAAATGAACTTTTTTTTACAGCCTTAGAGCACATATGCATGATTGAATCACTATGAATTTTTTGTCAAACTTAGAACACATATATGCATGATTGATTCTAAATGAACTTTTTTTTACAGCCTTAGAGCACATATGCATGATTGAATCACTATGAATTTTTTGTCAAACTTAGAACACATATATGCATGATTGATTCTTAATGAACTTTTTTTTATAACCTCAGAACACATATGCATGATTGAATCATAGTGAATTTTTTTTGAGAGCCTTATAACACATATATGCTTCATTGCATCACTGTGATTTTTTTTGGGCAGCCTTAGAACATATGTATGCATGATTGAATTTTTTTTGATAGCCTTTGAAAAAATATATGCATGATTGGATCACTTTGAATTTTTTTTGACAACCTTAGGAAACATATATGCATGATTGAATCACTATAATTTTTTGGACAACCTTACAACACATATATGAGTGATTGAATCACTATGAAGTTTTGTTGACAGCCTTAGAACATATATATGGCAGATTGAAAATTTTTTGACAGCCTTAGAACACATATATGCATGATTGAATCACTATGATTTTTTTTTTGACAACCTTAGAACACATATATGCATGATTGGATCACCATGAATTTTTTTTATAGCATTATAACACATATATTTATGATTGAATCACTATAAATTTTTTTGGCAACCTTAGAACACATATATGCATGATTGAATCACTATTAAAAAAAAATCACAATCTTAGAACACAAATATGCATGATTGTGTCACTATAAAAATTTTTTGACAGCCTTAGAACACATATATGTATGATTGAATAACTACATTTTTTTTACAAAAAAGCCGTATTTATATTTTTTTTAAACGTAATCAATTAATTAGCTTCGTGCTTTCAGTCGGAGAGCGATCTATGGCATCGCAGCATAGTGATTTGTGGGTATTGTTCGAATGTCAAATCACACGTGGAAAACGTATTTTTGAATATTTAAAACCTAATGAGCGGCATGGAAAGACGTATTTTTGAATACTTCGAACAAAAGTATTTAATTTGGCGCGGTTATCAAAAAAAGGCGGCATGCGAAAAGCCGTATTTATATTTTTTTTAAACGCAATCAATTAATTAGCGGGTTGTTTTCAACAAATGGTTGCACGTTAAAGGACTTTAGCTTTGGACGGCGTTTCAGTATCTCCGTTGCAAAGGTGTCATCGATATCTCCGTCCAGGCATGGCGCCGAAGAAGGGGACAATCGGAGCAGTACGACCAGCCATGGCGGACAAGAAGAGGACTAGTGGAGCAATACGACCCGACACGACGCCAAAGACGATGGGAGCCCTACGACCGGGCACGGTGCCAACGGAGAGGACGATGGTAGCAAAACGACCAGGCACGGCGCCAGAGGAGTGGACGAGGGGAGAAAAACGACCAGGCACGGAGCAAACGGATACGAGGATGGGAGCTAAACGACCAGGCACGTTGCCAATGGAGTAGACGATGGCAGCAAAACGGCCACGCACGACTCTGAACAAGAAGACAACCACATCCACAGTCTCGGGTGGGCGGCAACGCCCTGACGAGTTCGTAGATGACATCGAGCAGATGCAAGATGAATTTGCAGATGGGAACACTATCAGTAATTTTGTAAGTATTTGTCCACTATCAATTTCTAGGTCATCGGTTTGCATGTTCTGAAGTTCGTAACTTTGTGCAACCAGACAATGTATGATTTTGTCAATTACATTCAGAGCAACCCAACGAGCAATACAGTACGCATCATCAGCCTGTATTTCATGGTATGTCTGTGCCGCTGTTGTTCTGTTTGCTTTCATGACGTACTCACGTTTCTTGGTGGTTAAACCTTGCTATTTCGTGCAACAGATGTACGTCCGGCGAAAGCCATACGGCATAGGATTCGACGATGCACTACCTTGTTGGAACAACGATGATGAGTGCATAGACATTTCGAAATTTGGAAAGGTAAGTGAACAAACCTCTTATCCAAGGTTTATTCGTAACATCCCCATCACGATAAGTCTCTGGAACGAAAAATGATTTTATCGATTCGCAGATTTTACTCCCTACACTCTGGCAACATCCAGACCATTGGGTCCTATACGAGATGAATTTTCAGCTAAAACAACTATGGTGCTACAACTCATTGGACTGCCACAGTGGCGTAGAACGCGATGCTATGCATTTGGTAAGCTTGTACCCAAAGCTGAAGTAGCTATTCGCGGTGGACCAGACTGTAATATATTATCCCTTTTTCACAAGCGGGATTCCTTAACGGGCAAATGGGTGTCGACATTGGTGAGTGGATGTTGCTCTGTGCTGACGATGCTCCGTTACAAAGTAATGGGGTCGATTGTGGCATATTCGTAATGAAGCATATTGAAGCAATATACAATGGAGAACAACCTTGTTTCCACGCTGTATGAGCTTCATATCCGATGTTATTGGGTATTCCTGTTATATATTGGATTTCACATTACCTGTTTTGTTGCAGAAACATATTCCGGTAATACGCGACGAAATATGCGGAAAATTGTTTGAGTTTAAAACGAACGGCAGACAGAATAGTATAAAGTGAAACCTATCGATTGCTCTGTCTGTACAACCTAACGAGGCCCTCCATCACCGTTCTCGCCGTCCTCCTCGACAGTAACCCAGTGGTGTAGTCGCGCTGAGGGTGGCCAGCAGGAGCTCCGCCAAGTCATGTAGTGTATAACTGTAATGTTTCAAGGTGTTAGTGTGTATCTAAATTTTTGTCATGTAGTGTAAAAGAGGGTCAACCGATATATGTTGTAACCTTTTCAGGGTTTTGCGCTAATGAAGCTTAAGTTGTCTTCCCTCTCTATTCTCCTCTCTTCTCCTTTTGTTCTTGCTGGTTTCCTGATTTCAATATGGTATCAGAGCTCTATTGAAAATGAAAGGGTGCTTTGTTAAAGATCGGTGAGAGGAAGAAGCTTCATCTGCATCAGTCATGCTGGGACCCACCTCAGCTTGTGTTCTCCACAGCTGACGTCCGTACCAACCTTGAAGTCTTGAAATTTTGGTCTATTGATGTTGGATTCCATTAGCTCTTGATTTTTGTGATTGAATGAATCAAGAATTTTAATGGTCAGATGAAATCTCAATTTTTAGTGGATTTAATTGTATTTTCTGAAAAAACTGATGAACAGTACCCTGAATGCAAAAAGTTTGTGATTGTGATACTATCGGTGGGTTTTGTTTGCCCAAATCAATTGTAATCTGGTCATTTTTTGGTGTGTGATAGATTGGGACTGATTTGAAGGGCTATTTGGGTGTTTGGGTGCAATTTTGATGATAGATTTGGGTTCCTAGTTCAAGCGGTAACCCATTTTCTGTAGTTTTTCTCTGTTTTGACCAGCATATTGTGTTGGGTTGCTGGTGCTTTCGACCAGCACAAGTACGACCAACATATTTTTCTCTGGCGAAAGATATTTCTAAATATCGCATGAAGAAACCGTCGTTTAAAATTCAAGCAATTTTCAAATGCTGGCACAGGTTTTCATGGTCGTAGCAGTGTAGTTTGACGTTAGACCACCAAGCGTATCGCTTTGTACTATTCGTAAAATAAGAACGCGACATTGAAGCGATGTTTAAGCATACAACATTTCATAGCGATGTTGAATATTATCATTTCGAACATTAGAAGTCTTTGTTCATTGCACACATCGCAGTCTCACCCTGTGACTGTCAATCATGCGGGTTGAGCGCACATCTTTTATCAATTACAAGCCTTTTAGACCTCGCCTCGGTCAGTTTCTCCTCTGAAATGAGAAAGGACGTCAATTTTTTGCAGAGTTCTTCGCGGAATCCGGGTATATCAACCTGCATAAACATATTGTAAACTAGAAGCAATAGACATGCCCTTAATTGCCAATAACAAAGGCCAAGGAATGGCATACAACGTTGAAACAGGGTTCTGCACCATTGTATATCGCTTCAATGTACTTCATTACAAATATGGTGCAATCAACGCCATTATCTTGTAAAGGAGCATGGTATGTCGTGCGATAGATCCACTCGCTGACATCGACTCCCAAAATGGCTATAAGGAAACCGATCTGAGAATAATGCGACCGAAAGTAAATTCATGACCCCAGTACACTACACGATACTCATATAGATGGAATCTTACGAGATGGGAAATGTCTAGCCGTAAACCACTGTCAACTTCCAACGAATTGTAACACCATAGTTGTTTTTCGCGTAAATCCATCACGTATAAGACCCAATGCTTTTCAGACTGCCACAGTGTAGGAATCAGTATCTGCAAATAGATCGAAAAAATGTTGTTACCACTGTCAAGCTGTAATATTGCACTGTAGGTTTGTTTGCTTACCTTTTCACTTGTCATAAGGTCTCTGCAGTGATTACCGTTAACCCAATAAGGTTTGCCGTCTTGAAATCCACTGGAGTATGGCAAACGGTGTAATATAGTCTGCAAACCGAAAGAAACATTGCTAACACCAACGTTAACATACAAATCAATTGGACTAAATCAATAATGAAAAGCAACATAAAATACAACCGATATACCATGAAATATGGGCTGACGACGCTCACAGTCTGGCTTGGTGCGTTGCTTTTAATATAATTTACGAAATCGGATATAGTCTGTTTGCAGCAAATATGGTGTTGTATTGATCATACGTACACATGGCTTACGTTTATAGACAACTACTACTAGTTTAATACTAACAAAATTACTGATCATGTTGCATTGTGCGAATTCACTGCGCATTCGGTTGATGTCCTCCAGGAGTGATTGACTAAGTTTTCGCTCAACTTCGTCGGTGGATGTTCGACTGAAATGAATGCGGACATTGCAACGACCGATATTTAAATTACATTATATAGTACACAAAAACAAATCGCAAAAAACGCATGAAAGAGACGGATTTTGCTGAACATGTAGACTATGTGTAGACAATATACCCATGATTCGCCATTGTTGGTCGTGTAGCTGTCTTCGTCTGCCTCACCGACTATAATTTTCTATGTTCGAGGGCGGATCTCCAGGTTTATGAAGGAACCATCGGTTTGGTTGTTGCTGGTTCACGAAGTAGAAGAAAAACACACCTTCCAGTGCTTGTGCGACTATTTATGACCTAAAAGATGTACTGCTCAACCAACATGATCAATGGCTACTGTACGACAACTCAAACATTTATGGGTATCCGTTGCAAAATACACATTGAGTAGCCTTTTATTTATAATATATGGATACAACTTTTCACAAGAGAACTGACAATAATGATTTCAAAA
Organism: Nuphar pumila; assembly: GCF_984573655.1. Taxonomy (NCBI): domain Eukaryota; kingdom Viridiplantae; phylum Streptophyta; class Magnoliopsida; order Nymphaeales; family Nymphaeaceae; genus Nuphar; species Nuphar pumila. Next base: position 46,232,062 of record NC_143263.1, on the reverse strand, counting down.
GGCAAGTGGAGGTGTCGGGAACGCGAAAGATTTGCTGGAGAAGAAGTTCACTGGAGGTGTATGGCGATTTGTGGTTATCGTTGAATAGCGATCTGTGGCATCGCAGCACAGTGATTGACAGTCCTACGCTGCGATGCCACACATCGCAGCACACTTGAACAATCCTTCGCATCACGCTAAGATTGACAGTCCAACAATAATCAACAACGTTCTACGCTGCGATGCCACATATCGCTATCCACGTGTGATTAGACATTCGAACAATACCCAAAAATCACCATGCTGCGATGCCACAGATCGCTCTCCGACTCAAAGCACGAAGCTAATTAATTGATTGCGTTTAAAAAAAATATAAATACGGCTTTTCGCATGCCGCCTTTTTTTGATAACCGCCGCCAAATTAAATGCTTGCGTTCGAAGCATTCAAAAATACGTCTTTCCATGCCGCTCATTAAGTTTTAAAATTCAAAAATACGTTTTTCACGTGTGATTTGACATTCGAACAATACCCACAAATCACTATGCTGCGATGCACGAAGTATCCAGCGATGGCAACAAATCCTTTCCTTATCTATTGATTATTTGCATCGCTGTAATCAGCGATGGCAAACAATCGCTGTATTTGTCTTCGCCAATACTTTGCGCGCTATTCTTTCGAGGCGAAGACAAATACAGCGATTGCGAAGAAAAAGATCTCTGTAATAGTAATTTCAATTGTAATCGTTGCATTTTTGGAAAAATGAAAAGCTTGACTTTCGAACAAAGATCTACGTTTACAAACAAATCTTTTCAACTTGTGCACTCGGATTTATGCTGCGATGCCACAGATCGCTCTCCGACTCAAAGCACGTAGTATCCAGCGATGGCAACAAATCCTTTCCTTATCTATTGATTATTTGCATCGCTGTAATCAGCGATGGCAAACAATCGCTGTATTTGTCTTCGCCAATACTTTGCGCGCTATTCTTTCGAGGCGAAGACAAATACAGCGATTGCGAAGAAAAAGATCTCTGTAATAGTAATTTCAATTGTAATCGTTGCATTTTTGGAAAAATGAAAAGCTTGACTTTCGAACAAAGATCTACGTTTACAAACAAATCTTTTCAACTTGTGCACTCGGATTTATGCTGCGATGCCACAGATCGCTCTCCGACTCAAAGCACGTAGTATCCAGCGATGGCAACAAATCCTTTCCTTATCTATTGATTATTTGCATCGCTGTAATCAGCGATGGCAAACAATCGCTGTATTTGTCTTCGCCAATACTTTGCGCGCTATTCTTTCGAGGCGAAGACAAATACAGCGATTGCGAAGACAAAGATCTCTGTAATAGTAATTTCAATTGTAATCGTTGCATTTTTGGAAAAATGAGAAGCTTGACTTCCGAACAAAGATCTACGTTTACAAACAAATCTTTTCAACTTGTGCACTCGGATTTATGCTGCGATGCCACAGATCGCTCTCCGACTAAAAGCACGTAGTATCCAGCGATGGCAACAAATCCTTTCCTTATCTATTGATTATTTGCATCGCTGTAATCAGCGATGACAAACAATCGATGTATTTGTCTTCGCCAATACTTTGTGCGCTATTCTTTCGAGGCGAAGACAAATACAGCGATTGCGAAGACAAAGATCTCTGTAATAGTAATTTCAATTGTAATCGTTGCATTTTTGGAAAAATGAGAAGCTTGACTTTCGAACAAAGATCTACGTTTACAAACAAATCTTTTCAACTTGTGCACTCGGATTTATGCTGCGATGCCACAGATCGCTCTCCGACTCAAAGCACGTAGTATCCAGCGATGACAACAAATCCTTTCCTTATCTATTGATTATTTGCATCGCTGTAATCAGCGATGGCAAACAATCGATGTATTTGTCTTTGCCAATACTTTGCGCGCTATTCTTTCGAGGCGAAGACAAATACAGCGATTGCGAAGACAAAGATCTCTGTAATAGTAATTTCAATTGTAATCGTTGCATTTTTGGAAAAATGAGAAGCTTGACTTCTGAACAAAGATCTACGTTTACAAACAAATCTTTTCAACTTGTGCACTCGGATTTATGCTGCGATGCCACAGATCGCTCTCCGACTCAAAGCACGTAGTATCCAGCGATGGCAACAAATCCTTTCCTTATCTATTGATTATTTGCATCGCTGTAATCAGCGATGGCAAACAATCGATGTATTTGTCTTCGCCAATACTTTGCGCGCTATTCTTTCGAGGCGAAGACAAATACAGCGATTGCGAAGACAAAGATCTCTGTAATAGTAATTTCAACTATAATCGTTGCATTTTTGGAAAAATGAGAAGCTTGACTTTCGAACAAAGATCTACGTTTACAAACAAATCTTTTCAACTTGTGCACTCGGATTTATGCTGCGATACCACAGATCGCTCTCCGACTCAAAGCGCGTAGTATCCAGCGATGACAACAAATCCTTTCTTTATCTATTGATTATTTGCATCGCTGTAATCAGCGATGGCAAACAATCGATGTATTTGTCTTCGCCAATACTTTGCGCGCTATTCTTTCGAGGCAAAGACAAATACAGCGATTGCGAAGACAAAGATCTCTGTAATAGTAATTTCAATTGTAATCGTTGCATTTTTGGAAAAATGAGAAGCTTGACTTCCGAACAAAGATCTACGTTTACAAACAAATCTTTTCAACTTGTGCACTCGGATTTATGCTGCGATGCCACAGATCGCTCTCGGACTCAAAGCACGTAGTATCCAGCGATGGCAACAAATCCTTTCCTTATCTATTGATTATTTGCATCGCTGTAATCAGCGATGGCAAACAATCGCTGTATTTGTCTTCGCCAATACTTTGCGCGCTATTCTTTCGAGGCGAAGACAAATACAGCGATTGCGAAGACAAAGATCTCTGTAATAGTAATTTCAATTATAATCGTTGCATTTTTGAAAAAATGAGAAGCTTGACTTTCGAACAAAGATCTACGTTTACAAACAAATCTTTTCAACTTGTGCACTCGGATTTATGCTGCGATGCCACAGATCGCTCTCTGACTCAAAGCACGTAGTATCCAGCGATGACAACAAATCCTTTCCTTATCTATTGATTATTTGCATCGCTGTAATCAGCGATGGCAAACAATCGCTGTATTTGTCTTCGCCAATACTTTGCGCGCTATTCTTTCGAGGCGAAGACACCCGTAGTATCTAAGGGAGGATTTGCTTACTATGTTATTTTTTTTATGATTATTCAAGATTTTGTTGGATATACTACCTTAAACATAAGCATGAAGTCTTTGCATCATTTAAGACATATCATATGATGACTATAAACTCTCCAAAAACCCGACATTGTGGAGATCAGGTCATGCAAAGAGGCATGCCAACTAAGTTAATAGCCCACACGAGATTCCTGTGTCCCAAACCTATCTGTCGACTGCATCGTAGCCTGTCATGAAAGAGATAATATTAGACACTGAATTAAGTTTCACAAGAAATGCCTACCTCCTCGCAACATCGATAACATACCAAAAGCCTTGTAAAACTGTAGCGATCGTTGCCGGAAATATGGTCGGGAGGAATGTAGGTTTGAACGTTTGCCGGTACTTCTGCAGGGTATTGCTGCATGATGGACATTACACGACTTAGCTATTTGACAAGCTTCACGCAATGGGGAGCAATATAATGTTTTACATACCTGTTCATTCAAAGAGCTTTGTTATTTTTTATTACAGGTTGGTTGTTTCTTAGTCCTTTTCTTGCCAACCAATTCTAGTGCACCCTTTGCCCTCCGACGACTGCGATCAGAGGCAGGTTTTCTTTTGATACCCTTTGCTTCATGAATATGTCCATCATAATCAACAACGTTCACTACTGACTTGTTGAAGATAATGTTTACGCTTCGGCGCAACTTCTCGGGAGTGTCAAGCGAGACATGATTTTAACCTACGTTGTTCGATCCCATTATCTTCGGCTGGTATTCATTCGCTGCAAAAGACTTAATGTGAATTAACTCCACGTTTTCAAGTAACTCTGTTGCAGCTTTTCTCGCACATGCATAGCCTTCTTCGCTTCTCGATGCCAAATCAGCAACATGCATGAATGACCTACACAGTTGTTGGTAACGGGAGGCTATGTGGCACTTCTCGTCAACACCAGATTTACTCGCATTGTCCATAACGAGCATTTCAATCTTCGCGCGTCTCGTCCATCTTCGCATTACGTAAGACTCAGGTATTTCTTGTATCTTCTCTTGATTGTGTGCCTTTAATGCATGACAGCATAGGATATCTTTGAATTCATACATTTTGCACGAACATTCTACCCTTCCGTTGTCGACATTGTACGTGACATGCGCTTCTTGCCTTTCCTGATGCTTTTCGCCCTGACAAAAAATATGGTATTTGTGCATATTCTCGGTTTGCACCAGTTCTTCTATTCTGCAATTCATGACATGAAACACCTCTTTCTTGATCCATTCAAATACAGTTAGTGTATACAGAGCTGCAGGTCGCATCAATATTTTCATGCCAAAAGTTAGAGGTCGTGTATTGAAGCATTTCACGTCTTGTTCAAGCTCATTCTGTCTTAGACCGTCTACAAATAATTCATATTGTTCCATGAAATGAAACATTGTTAAACATGAATACAGGGTTTTTTTCAGCGTGGCATGCATAGATTCGGCTCTTTGTGTGCTTATCATACCTGCACAAAAGTATTGTCTTCCATATGTCAATGCCCACTTCTCTTTTTCTGTATATAAATTTTGTAACCACAGACAGTCAGCAAGGTCGTATGTCTTTATCATTTTGTCCCAATCTGACTTAAAGGTGACCTCGTCTACGCTATGAAGTACACACCTTGTAAAATGTTTGTCAAACCCTGTATTCTGATTAAATATGTGTCCTATGTTCTTTGCTGCATTTTGAAAGATATGCCACAAACACAGGCGATGATGTGCATCTGGCCACACATGAAGCACTGCAGCCGTAATTGCGTGATCATCATCTGTGAGTACAGTTTCAGGATGCTTTCCGTTCATTGCCTGTGTAAATACTCTGAACAACCACTTAAAGGTTTCCTTGGTCTGGTCATACACAAAAGCACCGCCTAATATACAACTTTGTGCGTGATGGTTCACTCCCACAAACTGCGCAAATGGCCACTGTTCAGTGTTAATCTTTACTGTAGTATCAAACACAAGCACATCATTGAAGCATTCATAATCTAATCTAGACCTTGAATCTGACCAAAACATATTCACGGCATATCCATCTGCGTCCACTTGCATTGCACTAAAGAAACCATGTTCATTGCTTGATTTATTCTGTAAGTAACGAACCAAACAACATATTTCTCCGTTCTTCATGTTATCTGTCCTCTTCCTGCTCAAGTGGTTTCTAAGATCCAAAGGTGTGAATGGCACATTTTTGCGACCACCATCTATGCGGGTAAACAAATTGTATGTCTTCCTTGGTGCAATGCCGGTGCTATCGGCTATTTCAGCCATTGCAGCATGAGCTACAGTTACTTTACGATGTGACCTTAGCATAGGAGTCATAAATGATGCAGATAAATCATGATTATGATCACTGATTAAAGTACGCACGACAAATTTCCCATTCGGATGTCTTCTCAAAACCAATCTCGCCTGACATCCACATCTTGATTCTGGCGTGCTCCTAGTTGGATTTTCCATTGATTTCTTCCAACCTTGCTTGGAACAGACATATATCTTTCTAACCAAGACACCGTGTGCATTTTTTGACCAAGAAAACCTTCTCACACTGAAGCCAACTTTTAAGGCATAATCATTGTAAAATTTATATGCATCTTCTTCGTTATTAAAATGCATTCCTTCTACAGGAACATAGTCAAGTGCAATTCCATGTACATTCCCAGTTCCTACGGTTTTCTTAAGTGTACTGACATCAAAATCAGGATCATTACTAAATTGCATTTCTTCTTCAGGAACATTGAAGTCAGGTGTACTTCTGTGTACATTCCCGGTGCATACACTTTTATTATGTGCGCTGTCATGGTAGTCTACCTCATCATTGAATTGCATTTCTTCCACTGGAACATTCAAGTCAATAGTGGGTCTAATGCCTGCACCTTTCTTTTCATGTGCATCGTTAGTGCAGATGTTCAATTCTTCAGTTGGGTCATAAGTATAGATATTCAATTCTCCAGATCTTTCTATTGATTGAGCTACATCGTCTTTATTACAACCTGATGATAAGCTCAATAATGTTTTAAGCAATATATCAATTTGTGTTTGCAGTAACATGGCAAACAAGTCGATATTATCTCACAAAAACGAGAGCCTGTTACTAATACAGCGATTTGAGATACAATGCATATGATGAGTGAATGTAGGATACCTGATGGGGTAGAGGCCCTTCCTAGCATCTGCAAACAAGCATTCCTGTCAACAGGTCCCAGCGTCTTACAAATATCGATAAGTTTTCAACCTTCGTAAGAACAAGATCTACCTGCAATAACCAAACAAAGCCTTAATGACACACAAGACGACATGCCTTCTTCAGCGATAGCATGATGCTGGGAAGCTACTCACGCCGCCTTGATGGAACTGGTTGGAATGTTTGTGCATCATTGCTTTCTTCCTTAATGCCTAACAACAACGACAAATAAAAGAAGACAGTGGAATGTTTTGTAAGCAATATATCAATTTTCGTTAGCAAGCGACATAGGTTTACTACGATTTAATCAGGATGCATATAAGAACGGATACCACTAGGGTTACGCAAGTCAAAGCAACGATTTAATGAATGAAAGTATCAAAGCAAGTGCGGTTTGATGTTTGCTTGTGCTGAGCATCGACGTGTCGCTTACCATGCCAATAAAATAAACATGTCGTACATGTGTGTTGACGATAACGCTCTCATAATATCCACGAGGCTCTAAAGCGAGTTCAATAGAAGTCGCTGAGAGAGCAACGATATGCATGCGAAAATCGCCCCGCCATGCGTGTCAAGATGTGTTTCTGCACCCAAACGTTTTCAAAGTCTGTGTACAAATATCTTACAAATACATATTACAAAACATATAATATCTTACAAAACGATATGTATAGCGATTTGTCAGATATTGAAAATCGATACGGCAGTTCAGTTTTTATAACTTATAACTCGACGATACAAAAACATACTATCTAAAAGGTCGATAAATATATCGCACAATAAATTACAAATCGATAAGGAAGAACTTGAACATAATAGCAAACAAATCGATATTAACTAACAAAAATGTATCTCACAAAAACGAGAGTCTGTTACTAATACAGCGGTTTGAGATACAATGCATATGATGAGTGACTGTAGGATACCTGATGGGGTAGAGGCCCTTCCTAGAATCTGCAAACAAGCGTTCTTGTCAACAGGTCCCAGCGTCTTACAAATATCGATAAGTTTCCAACCTTCGTAATAACAAGATCTACCTGCAATAACCAAACAATGCCTTAATGGCACACAAGACGACGTGCCTTCTTCATCGATAGCATGATGAGATGAAAAGCTACTCACTGTGCCTTGATGGCACTGGTTGGAATGTTTGTGAATCATTGCTTTCTTCCATGATGCCTAACGACAACAGTAATGAAGAGAAGACACTGGAATGTTTTGTAACACTGGAACGTTGATAATGGGAGCACTGTTACAGCAGATGGCGCAGGCGAACGTCTCCACTTTAAATGGTTAACATCAAACTTTCTGGAATTTCTGCTTTTTTGTCCTTTTCCCCACCCGTCGTTTCACAACTTTTGAATGGAGGATATTTTTGTCATTTCCTCGAACCGTCATTTCAGGGCAAGAAAAGCAAGTAAGGGTGATTAAGTCTTTGCAACATCACCAGAGTCCGATGCAAAGTTATGTCAACATACACGGGAATACGAGCCCCATGTGCATGAATACGTGGCGCTCATTCGATCCCCCGAACACGGACGTGGGATTCAGTGAATCATCGGGGGCGAACATACACAGGGTTTTAAAATTGATGAGTCATCCATACTTGTTTCATGGACGTTGTTCAACTTTATGGTGGCTGTCAAATCAATTTTATGATGAACGACATCCAACTAATTAATCTCCGACGAGTAACAAGAGGGATTATATTACTTTGATACTTCTGGCCTTGTGGTTAAACCTACTTCGATTCATCTTGCTATTGCCTTTGCAGTTAGTTAGGGATGGTCAATCCATTTCATAGTGCCTTCTTTCATGGGCATTTATCCGAGAAAGTGTATATCCAACAATCTCAGGGCTTCAAAGATCTAATATATCTAGATCACCTTTGCAGGTTAAAGAAGGCTTTATACAAGTTAAAAGCAAGCTTATCAAGCTTGGTTCCAATGGCTCATTGAGTTTCTTTTGTCTTTTTGCTTCAAAGGGTTTCAAATGGATACTTATTTATAGCTAGATTACTGTGTTTGTTTTGATGTAGGTTGATGATACTATTATTGTGGAGAATTCTCCTTCTTATGTTGTTGCCCATTTAATTCAATGTTTTGGCAATACATTTTCTATTAAGGATCTTGAGGCCTTACATTTTTTCTTGGGTATAGAGGCCACGACCAATAATGACGAGGGTCTCTATTTTTTTATCACAAGATACATATTATTGATCGACTAAAGTGAACAAGAATGAACACCTCTAAGCCTATCTCTACTCATTTGCTTGTCTGTCAATTCTAATGACGGCACTTCATTTTCTGATCCCACTTTATATTTATATCCGAGTGGTTGGTGCGTTACAATATGTGACCATGACTCGACCAATTGTTGTGCATCCAATGAATAAATTATGTCAGTTTATGCATGCTCTTACTGAAAGTCATTGGATGACAGTAAAGAGGATTCTATTGTATTTGAAACATTCACTTCATTTTGGATTCTAGCTTCGCAAAAATAGCCTTGTTACATTGGCAGTAAAACACATCGAAAGTTGATATTAATCATTTTGTCAGTGATCAAATTACCAAACGTGAGCTTCTGATTTAGCACATTCCTTCTCCAGATCAAGCTGTGGATCTCCTCACCAAACCATTGACTATAGCTTATTTCAATCTTCTTCGTGGCTAGCTAAAGGTGCACTATAGCCTGTTCAGCTTGAGTGGGATGAGGAAGAGTCCAGAAAGCAATACGATAAGAATGAAACGAAGAAGGAATACCTTGTTGACCAAGTCACGTAATTAATATAGGAGCTACCTTTGGAAACTCCAGCAGCTTCCTTCTCTCAGTAAATATGTATGCCCTGTATTCATCTTATTGTCCTCATAAATAAAAAGAGAAAATGTGAGGTCGGAGATCGTGGATGTAGAGTTCTCAATAGAACCAAACCACGTTATTTGATTGTGTTTGTGTGTTATGATTTCTATTGGTTTTAACGTCAGACGCACGCTGACTTGATCCTCTATCAAAAAATAAGAGCATGACACTCTTCAGCTGTGTTTTTTTTTTCTTCATATTCTGAAAATTGTTATTTTTTCATGTCTTTATGAAGAAAATTTCAGAAAAAAATATTGAAAAAGTTAAAATATATAATTTTTTTAAGAATTCAAATGCATACGAAACAAAATAAGCATTGTTCACCATATTTTTTCAGTTAAAAAAATAAATATATCCATTGTGATAAAAACATCAATTTGTATTGGCATTTTACCTCTGCTTCTCTTCTGAAGAATTTACCTTATAACTCTAATTAAGATGTGCTTGTTTCAATCACAGGAGGGAAAACAAAATCCATACACATTCATCTAATTAAGGTTGATCTAAATTGGCTACTCACACTCACTCGTAGGGCTGGTAAACGAACCAAATGAACGAATAGAGGGTGTTCAATCTCAGCTCCTTCCTTGTGTTGAGCTGAGCCGATCGAGCTTGAACTCGTGGAAAGCTCAAGCTAAACGAGTCAAGCACGAACCAACTAGCTCATTTACAATAAATTATGTCTTCTTCAGACTAGAAAATAATAAAATTTGGACATTGGACTTACTAGGTTAAGCTCAAACTGGCTCAATAACAAAATAAATAATTGTTTCAAACTTTTAAGTAATAGGATTTGAACTCTAAACGTATGGTTTGCAAGCCAAACACTTCAATCATCTTCACTCTATGATATAAAATATATGTAATATATATTTGTTATTAATTAACAAGTCTATGCGAACCGTCCCGAGCTGAACGCTGGTTGTAAATGCCCGAGCTTGCCGAGCCTATTTCATGAGTTTGAACAAGCTCTTATGAGCCGAGCCATGAGCGGCTCATCTGGTTATTTTACTCACTTGTGTGGAGGAGGTTGCTTCCGACGCACACTACTCGAATCCTCAGTTCAGAAAATGCAGGACTTTTGATACAAACCCATAGAATTATGCTCACATAAGCTCCACACATCTGGTTAGTTAGGTTGGCTTAAGGTGTTCAAGATCAAGGATGCTAAGAATTCGACACTCGGGTTGTGCATCCCTTGCTGCAAGGCCAAAACCAACAGAAAACTAACCCTGGGTCGGGGAGAGGTACCATGGAGTTTTACATTGTAGACACTAAGGTGGCATTTCTCGGCTCGTAATGGAATGTTCCAAATCAAAGGGTGGCTTCTCATTGTTATCCAGAAAGAAAAACACCCTGAAATGGAATATTTTTAGTATTGTCATTTTTAATTGTGTTTGGTATTAATTTCCATGTTTAAGGGAATAGCTCCATGGTACAATAGGGAATAAGACACCAGAGAAAGCTTTAGAAATCCAGAATTGCTGACTATATGGGCGTATAATGATCTTTCAGGTATATTTATATACTTGTTTGGGAGCCTTGCATTGAGCCATGTGTTGCCAAAATACGATTTTGCTAAACTTTGGTGTTGACATGGAGTTGCCAAAATCATCCTCTTATGAATGAATGGGGTCGACTTTTGATCATAAGAGTGTATTTTTTCATAAAAAAAAAAATAAAAAACACGATCCAAAAGGCAGTTTTCAGCATTTGGACCATGCTGAACCTATTTATGAGGTCTAATTGGGTCAACATGATCCGCGCCTATGATTTCCAGTTGATTCGAACGGTGAGACTGACGTGACCAAATGTTACCCCTAGAGTGCATTACATCTTAGTTGTCTTGATGTAAAAATTGATCCTTCGCTATAATAGATAAAATACTCGAGGCATTGACTAAATCTGACCCCTTGCATGGATTTCAGTTGATTTAACAGGAACCAACGCTGGGATTGAATTTTTTCCACCAAAAAATATGATTATGATTTTTTGAATCACAACATTTTGTGTTTTTGTCGTCTGTTGATTTTTGAATCGCCAAAAAAAAAAAAACAATCCTGCATGCAAACAAGTCGGATCTGCGGAATTCAAATGTCAAATGCCAATCTTCACTAAATAGATGATGTAGATTACAAAGGCATCTTTAAAGAAGATGAATGGAACTCGTCTTCAGGAAAATTGAAGTGCCAAGTATGACAAACTGCTACATTGCTAACCTCAACGTAGATAGATCATGACGGCGATCTTGGAGACAAGCAACCACAAAGTAAGCAAACATCTAAATCTTTAACTTTTCACTAAAGAGAACACATGTACTGTACACAAACCTCTCATACACAAACAAAAGACCTACACTGTTTGACATGCATAGAGCAACAAAAAGCACAGGTAAAGCTTCAAGCCGATCAAGAGCACCTTCACCTTCCCCATACTCACGTTGTTACACGACCTCTACCTCCTTAACATTCCTTGCATATCTCTCCACCTTTGGAACAATGATCTCAAGCACGCTGTGTTTCATCTCGGCCTTTATATCATCGCCTTTGACATTCTCCGGCAACAGAAAGCTCGAAGCGTAGTAGCCATAGGACCTGCTCGATGAGTAGTCGTCTTCCTTGCATTCTCCTCTAACGACCAGGTAGCCATCTTCCACGGTCACCTTGATGGTGTCCTTGCTGAGACCAGGCATTTCGAACCTCGCCCTATACACCTTGTCGTCCTCCTTCAACCAATAATTCGGCGACAATTTGGCCACCTCACACAAACGATTTGCACGTAAGCAGTTAAAGGTGGATTTATACTCCCATGTTGTTGGTACAGTTTGTTGGTGTTCTAAAAGAGAACCAAAATGTAAAAAGTGAAAACACATACCGGTAGCCATCATGAACGAAAGGAGCATTTACGCGGGTGTTCGGCGTTCTTCTCAGCCTATCCATACCCACAATGAGCCCAGGTCCTCAAGTCCATGGTGAGAAAGAGGACACCTTGGTTGCACTCATCAAGCAACTATGCCTCAATTTATAGTAGGAGGAGAGTGGGGGGTTAAATACATGACATTCATGTATGTGAACCCTTCACATGCCACATTGAATGTGTATTCTTTACATTCATGTAACCTCTCCCCATTAACTCTCCACTAATGTCTTCATTAATGCCTTGTGTCAAACCGGGTCACTCAAAGTTGGACCTGATCCGAAATGTCCAACATTCTCTCACTTGACCCATTGACACGAAAAAGTACAAAATCGAGGTTCTTTACCGTTATCTTGATTTAATGTTCATGTGGGTTCACATGTTATCCGGTATCACAAGAATGAACCATATGATTCATGGAGATAACACCTATTTATGAAATATAATATTTTTATGCACTATAATATAATTTATTTTCAGTGCTTTAGTATGTTAAAATTATTTTTATGAATAGATTGGTCTCTAACTCATTATATTGATCATTTAATATTGTTATTCTGTTATTCTCTTTATCCAAATGAGAGATCCTTTATTTAGAATCAACAATACATAAAATCACAGAGAATCAATTTAGCTTCATAAATCTGATTACATATAACCATAATATATTGTTATACATCATAAGGAATCAAACAGACTCATCTCATTTACATGTTGAGAATATAATCTCGGTGCTAGCCTTTTAGTAAGAAGATCTGCACTCATTCTCTTCGTGCCGATTGTATTAATACACACTAAATGATTCTCAGTGATTTCTTTAACAACAAAATACTTGAACTTCATGTGTCGACATGAGGTTGAGCTCTTGTTGTTATTTGATGACACAACAACTTTATTATCACAAAACATCTTTAGTGATCTCTCAATAGAGTCCACAATCTCAAGACCCATAATAAAGTTTCTTATCCAAATGGCATAATATAAAGTCTCGTTTAAATCAATAATTTTTTCCTCAATGGATTTCAAAAATTTATTAACTGTTCTGCAGTGAGAGATAACATCTCAAATATTCTTAGTCATTCATGATTGCAAAAGCAACAGGCTAAGATTAATTATTTGAGCACTCACTTCTCGTAGACATATTTCTAAGCGCTCTCACTTCTCATAGATAGTCTTCAGAACGATTGTTCTATTCTCTATATGAGTGAGAAATTAATCGCTCTATACGAGATTCATATTGAAAAGGTAAATGTGAGACCCTTTATTATTCACCTTTTCTAAAATAAGCATAATTGGGTTATTATTGTTCGACTTTGGTAAAAATGATAATACTCATAGTTGCTTTGTCTCTTCAATTCATAAAAAAATTACTTCAATTGGTGAAACTAATAGATCATGTAACTAGAGGCAATTCAGCATTGTATCTTCGGATAAAAATATGCTTCATGAGCTGGTATACACATCTACTATTATACCCTGCATGAATTTAGAACACAATGACCTACCTTTAAATATAATCATTGTTTTATAAAATCATACATAATCATAATATTGAATCTTAACATGTTCCAAAGAATCTTCAATCAACACAACTCAATTAACTTTGGTGATTGTATGAGTCAGTTAATCAAGATCTTTTACCGCAAACATATTTGTATTATGGAGCATGCCCACACACGCATAATAATGCATGTATATTCATGATGAAATATATATTATATCATCAAAAAATACAAATTCATGCTTCAACTTATATGCATAAATAATTTATTTATGAAAATAAATCACATATGTTATGAATTTAGTCATAATTCATGCTTAAATATCATGCATAACTTAAATAATATAAAATGCATGTATAAGACATGCAAAAGTCATGCTTAAATGATAATAAACACCTATAAAGCATGAAAAAATGATAAAAAAATGCTCTTATGGGTAAAACCCGGGGACCTCAAGCTAGAACATGTATAAAAATGCTTTAAACTTAAATGATCCCAAACTGATCAACTAAGGGCCTAAATCAGTCTCGAAACAGTCAAACCAGTTTGAAACATGTATAGAGCTAGTAAAAAAACTGATAGGAACTAGTAAAAAAAACTTTGAACCAATCCTTGAATGTCTCGTATCGCTCACAAAACATGTTCAATCCATTTAAATAGTACATGAACCTTATTTCGGACCTGATCTAAGAGTTAATCCGGATCTAGATCAAGTTGCAATAGATCTCGAGTTGAATCCCCCCAGTCTGAATCCAAACCCATTAATTACCAGTTCATGGGTTGGATCCCATGATCTAGACCTGATTCAGATCCAAATCTGGTCTAAACAAGGTTTGAGTCTGATCTAAATTCATAACCCAATCCAGATCTGGACCCGTTCCAAACTAGACTCGAGTTGGATCCTAGAACCCAACCCAGTCTAGACCCAAACCGACCCATAATGGTTTGGGTCTGATCCAAATCATCAACCCAGTCCAGACCCAATCCATAAAGGATTTGGGTCAGATCTGGATCTTGGGTTAATTCTGGATCGATTAGACCCAAACCCATAACCCGAATGGGTCTGATCCCTGAGTTTGGGTTTGGGCCCAACCCATGTTGTCTCTTAACAGACCTAGGTTGGGTTACCCCATCCACCTGAACCGGGTTCGGATTGGGCTAGCCACCGAATTCCAGTTCAGATCCAGACTCGACCCGCCTGAACCAGGTCACCCGATAAATCTAACCGCTTTGGGTTTTTAAGAAACCGAACACTTTCGGTTTCTCAACACCAGCCCAGCCACAAATCCCTCCCCGGCCCCCTCCCATCCCCCCTCCCCCCCCCCCCCCCCCCCCCCCCCCCCACACACACACACACACACACACCACTCCCCTCCCCCCATACATGGCATTCATCTGAACCCTTCACATGCCATATTGAATGCGTACCCTTCACATTCACCTAACTCCATTCTTACTAACTTCCCACTAATGCCTTCATCAAGGCATTGTGTCAAACCAGATCACTCAAGGTTGGATCCGATCCAAAATATCCAATAAAGTCAACCATACAATACAAGGGAATGGGCATATTAACCAACCTCCCAAATTGTTCAAATGTCAAATGACATGAGATGAGAGAGAGAGGAAAATAATTAAAACAGAAGTGGTCTCGAACCACTGAAACTGAAAGGACAAAATCAGTATCTCGATCCCTCCTCCACCACCTTCCTCAATGGGAAAGGGGAAGGGGAAGGCGGTGGAGGCTTGGCTCTCTCCTCTTTGTCCAAAATAGTGACGTCTTGACTAGGGGAGTTGTCGTCGGGTTTGTTCAGGGCACTAGAAAGCCAACAATTCCCCACCTTCTCTTGTAGGGATGGCAGGGGAGCACTACAAGAAAAACCCTTATTAGCGACGGATCTTTGCGACGGATTTTTTCCGTCGCAAATTAGCGACGGACTTAGCGAGAGAACATTATTCGTCGCCAATCTTTGAAATATTTTTGAAATTAGTGACGGTATAAATTTTGTCTCAAATTCGTCGCTAATTATCGATAGATCGACGACAAAAAATTTTCACTGCAAAACTGTAGGAAATTAGCGAGGAAATTTTTCCGTTGCTAATTAGCGACGGATTAGCGACGGAAAAATTCCCTCGCTAATTTTCGATTTAAATCGTCCCACCTAAGGCGTAAAATTTTTCCTCTCTCCCTCGTTCGAAATTTAAACTGATGTTCGATTTAAACCGAGCCTCGTGCTCCCGCTGGTCGATGAAGCTGAGCCTCATGCTCGCCGCAGTAAGGCTCACCGAACGATCCCGTTGGACGATGTCGACCGCCGTGACTGTCGTCGCCCAACTTCGACGCGGGGCGGCCGTTGTACCTGGACATGCAGGCGACGTCGCCGGTGGACCCGCGGGTGCTGGACGCGATGCTGCCCTTCTTCACTGGCCGCTTTGGCAACCCCCTTTCCTACACTCACCTCTACGGCTGGGAGTCAGACGAGGCGGTCGAGCGCGCTAGGGAGCAGGTCGCTTTCACGCCACCTACCTCCCCGTCAGCTCTGACGACCTCCTCGACCTCGATCGCCTCCACGACGCCATCCGCCCCGACACCGGCCTCGTCTCCGTCATGGTCGTCAACAACGAGATCGGTCCATTCTGACCTCTACGAGACCCAATCGGAGATCTTGGGGTCGAGGGAGTATGGCTTGTTGGGATCCGGTGGTGGGTCGTCTTCCTCCTCCGTCGTCGCCGACGAATCGCTCCAAGTCCGACCTATTGCTATCGGAATACCTCCCAGCAGCGAGCAATTTTTTTTTAATTTTTTTTTTAAAAATTTAGCGACGGATTAGTGACAGATATTATTTGTCGCTAATTTAAAATAGCGAAGGACTCACGACGGATATTATCCATCACTAATTTAAAATAGTGACAGACTCGCGACAGATCATTTTCGTCGCTAATCCATCGCAAATTAGCGACGGATAAGTTTTGTCGCTACTTCGCGTCAAAAAATTCGCGATGAAAGCTATCTGTCTCTAATCTGATGCTAATCCATCGCTAAACTGTTTAGCGACGAATTAGCGATGGATTAGCGACGGATTTAAGTCGTTGCTAATCCACAGGTTTCTTGTAGTGGACAAGGTCTCCACCCTGTCTCAAAATTTGGACCTCCATCCCTGCCTCCATCTCTGTTTCATGTCCTTCATCCCTGGTCCAAACAGGGCGAGGCGAGGAGGTGCCCCATTTCCCCTCTATCCATTGCCATCCCTTAGAAGGATTGAGGATGGGACGGGGTAGGGTGGGGAATAGCTTCATTCCATCTCCGCACGGGTTTTGATTTTAACCTTCATCTCCCACCTTCATTCATTGTCCAAATGGGATGAGGCAAGGCAAGGCCCCGTTTTCTCTCGGTCCACTGCCCTCCCTATTCTCATGTAGTCCATAAGAAAGATCCCTCCTTACCATATTTCTCAAGTATAAACGAGACACAACCATTTTCTAGAGAGAGAGTTGTTGAGGAGAAGAATCTGAAAGGCTTTAGAAGAGGAGGTCCCGTGGAAAGGCCAATAGTGACAAATATAGTGAGATTTATGAAAAATCTTGCGAAATATCATGAGAAATTGCCTGAAGGTTTAAAACGGTAATTTCTCCTGAGATTTTCAAAATATCACGAGATTTATGAAAAAGCATAAATAGTGAGATTTAAATACGATATTTGTGTTTTAAACGGCTATTTATCATGAAAAAATCAAGTATTTTTATTTTTTAAATTATTTTTATTAATATTTTCTTATAAAAATCTATTTTATGTTTTTTTAATTTATTTTTTTATTGCCAAGATTTTTTCAAAAATGTGAGATTTATGAAAAATTTTCAAATTCTCACGTGTTTTTTAAAAATGAGATTTTGTTGTTTTTAATGTTTGCCGAGAAAAATGCCAGATTTATGAAAATTTTTCAAATTCTTGCGAGTTTTTGAAAAACTAGATTTTGCCGCCAAAGAACAAGAGGTGGCATCTGATGCATTCTCCCCTATTTTTTGCTTTTTAGGCTTTCCACGTGCCCCATTAGAACCTTTCACAGGACCTTCCTTTATTTCTTGCAGCAGGTATATGTGTACAAGTGTACATGGTGCTGAACGATTAGCAAAAGCCAGGTCGACCACTTGGCTCACTCAGGCGGGTTTACATGGCACCTCCCTCTCTGTCTTGCTGGAAATGGCCAGCCCCCTTTTCCACGCCTCTCTTATGAGTGCATCAAACTCGCTGAAGAGTTGAGGGTTTTCTACTTTAGGTTGGCCTAATTTAGTTTCCCTTTTTCTTAATAACCAGATTGGTGTTTATTTTCAGTAATCATTTGGAATTGGCAGATCTAGAATTTCCATCAGGCTAAGTCTTGATCATGATAATGTTTTCATTGTTGCTTGGTAATAAACATCCATGACCTAATTATTTTCTATTCTTTTTTTTCTTATTTTATTTCATTTTATCATGTCGAGAATATCTTCCTAGTTACTATTATTCACGTGCAATTTTATAACATTATGTATTCAAGAATTTATGGTGATTCGGCTTTTTGGGTTCACATAGCCGGTGATCTATGTATGATATAGTATAAGGCTTGGGCTTTGATCTCTCCCCCGTTTAATTGTGGGTTGCTATTCTTAAACATAAAGCATGTGTTATTTTGTGAGATAGGAATAGTTGATAGCGGAAAGTTTGTTCAAGTTCTTGTGGGATTGGACATGGGAGAATTTCATGTGGGAAGGGTATGCAAGGCTGTTTCAGGATTGAAATTTTGTTCATAGTTTCAGGTTTGCACTTATCCTGAAACTATGTGCAGTATTTTTCTGTGTTGGAGAATAAATAAGGCACTTAGAGCAGAATGGAAATGCACATCATCGAATGGTTGTTTGGTCATTTTCTAGAGATCTATCTAAGCTTCATTTTTTGTGTCTTTTTAGATATCACTGCTTTCTTTTAAGTTATTTTCTTATACGATCTTGGATACTAGTTACTATCTTTATGTGATCTTCGATACAAGTATTATCTTCTTATTGTCTGTTCCTGTCTTTCTGGAATCTGTAAGGGTTTCTTATATACTTGTGTGCCCATTGAATTTGGCAGTGTTCCCATCTGATTTACATGGGAAAAAAGTTATTAAATTTTCTTGTTATATGTTGAACAAAACCGAGTTAAAATTGAATGTTATTTCGATTCAAATTTACCACATAAAAATTAACTTTTTTATTTGGACCAACAATGAGCCAGCCTGAATTCTGTCCAGTGCGTCCATAGTTGACCAGTCATGCCTGATTTTAGAACTTAGGTATTTCAACCCTCATACGAAGCTAAACTGAGTCGACCAAGATGCACCATTGCCTTGACCCAAGTCGTTCTTTTAGCAGGACTGATCCTGGTCAATCATGACTAAGCAGAGTACGTTGAGCACTAAGCAAGTCAAGGTCATAGCGGCTGTGTAACAAATAGCTTTAATATATTATGTTTTAATATGACCAATTGTTGGGTATATTCGTAGTGCAGATTTCTCAACTATTATCACAAATCTCCTTCTCAAGTTATTCTTTGCAAGAAAAATGGATTGTGAGATCCTTTTTTGGAAGAACACGATAAGTTTTGTGATATATTAAAAACGCTATCAATTGATTTTAGATAAAATTTGTCATTTCTTTTTATGTTGTGATCTTATGCAATAAAATCATGAGAAATTGATTTTGCCCATAATTGTGGCTAAATTTCTCAACCTGAACCTGTAGCCACAATGGTAAAAGTTGCTCGTGGCTCTTGATTCCCAAGTACCAAAGTCACTCATTTGTTGGAGTTGCTGGTACCTGCTCGAAAGATAATTTAGTCCTCCATTTAATTTTGTGAACCTTTAGCCACTCATCTACTAAATGGTTTGGGGTTCTCATCATTGGAATAGTCATTATCAAAAAATCATCAAGCTCCTGAATTCAAATGCAAATACAGCATTAACAAAACTATTGTAGCCATGAATCTATTCTCTTTTTCGGAAAAATGCATTGTTGTGATCTATGAGAATTGACTTCTTACTCTGCTCTTTAATCCGAAATTTGAGCTCCATTTTTTTTTTCTGATACTGCAGGAGTAATTGAAAGCAGGACATGTGCTGAGATGAAAAAACACCCTTTGCTCTTGCTATGTTGGAGATTCTTGATTATCAACATGTTGAGCTCCATTTTTTCAGAGTTTTTAATTTAAATAATCAACAAAAATAAATTTTTTTTTAAAACAAAGACAAGTTGACAACTTTGGGCGCATTAGCGCGAAAAACCATCATCAAAAACAAAAACAATTTAGCAATACAATTGGTGTGTTCCCTTGTGACTTACATTATACAGTTGCGCTTAGAGTCTGTTTTGCTTTTGTTGAGTCTGATGTAAGTTGCTCGGTTCAGGTGAATCAATACCCCAAATTAAAGGCAGCCCGTATACTTAGAACTGTAATAGCCTGCGGGCAAAATTGTGAATGAAGTAAATGCGTTGATATTTCTTTTGTTCACCCTCGTTGTGATTGTTTCTTATGATTGCAATTTCTCTCCCTCTATTCTCTCTTGCTCTCTTGCACTCTGATTACAAGCTTCCACGACCGGCAAGCGAGCTAACAAGTAGGCTTGCAGTAGTGAGGAGGGATCACCTCATTGCGCTAGCCCATTGAAGGAAATAGGTCTGTGACAAGTGGTACCAAAGCCCGTTCTCGTGCTGGAGAAGGGACTCCAGATTCAGTGTCGACAGACATACCGACAAGCTGCGATTTGTGAGCAAGACAGCGTGGTGCCTTATCAAAACTTACTTAACATCAAATGCAAGGCAGTTGCCGAAGCTGAGGAGATGGGTTCACCTCGAGGCCAAGAAAAGTTGGTTGCAACTGTTAACAAGCTGGTGGAAGATGTGACTTCGCATGAAGAAGTGATTTCACGTGCATTTGAATTATTCAATGGACTGAATGATGTGGTGGCGAGCCTGCAAGAGTAGGTAAACTTACTAATGGGGCAAGTCACTTTGTTGACGACTATAGTGGTTGACTTGCAGACTGAAGTAGGAAAGCTTCAGTTGAAGAACCGTACGTTGCATCGAACGGTGACCCTAAATGGCAGAAATAGTGAGAGGTCGTCAAGAATTAATGTGCCAAGACCTGTGAAATTCAATGGTCCTCTTGATAGCAAGGCCATTGAGAACTTTTTGTTCCAAGTAAAAGACTACTTGAATATCCAGAATGTGATCATTGAGGATCTGAGGATTAAGGCCGCAATAGCCTTACTTGATGAAGATGTCATCGCTTGGTGGAGGCGGAAATGCAGCGACATAGAGATGGGTCAATGCGTGATAGACACCTTTGACGAGTTCAAAATGAAGTTGCGCAACTATTTCATGACAAGAAATGCACAGAGGCAGGTGTACCAGATGGTTTGTGAGCTCAAACACTCTGGTTCATTGCAAGACTATGTCAGAACGTTCCATAAGCTTATGTTGGAGATACCTAACATGCTAGAAGACGACATACTCAACTGGTTCATTGTGTGACTTCAGCCATGGGCACAGTCTGAAGTGGAAAGGAGCAATCCTCGTATTTTGAAAGATGCATATGTAGCGGCTGAGCGCTTAGTTGGCACTCAGCACAAGCCTTTCACTCCATCCACCAAAGTCGGGAAGAAGCCTAACCATAGAGGCAAGAAGGATGAGCGACGCGATGATAAAGGTGAGGCATCGACACGCCATCAATCCGAAAAGAAACAGAACTACCCAAAGCATAACAATAGCAACAAGGGTGTGGTTGTAACATGCTAGTTCTGTGGCGATAGGCACATCACCAAGCAGTGCCCAAAGCGTCTCGTGAAGGACGATGGGCAAGCCAATGCTGCACAGGAAGAATGCAGCAATACTAAATGTAGTGACACTAAGACGATGCAACCAAGGATGGGGGTCATGTGATTGATTAACGCAGCTAGAAGTTGTGTGTCTAAGAACATGTAGGTTAGTAAATAACTTATGTACTTGAAAGTCATTATGAATGGAAAGTGTACTTGAGCAATGATAGACTCAAGGGCCACACACAACTTTGTCTCGCGAGAAGAGGCAGAGCGGTTGGGATTGAAGTATGGGCCAAAGTAGAGGGCCATCAAAATGGTAAACTTTGAGGCCAAGCCCATCCTTAGTGAAGCAAGAGACGTGGCTATTCAAGTGGGGAGTTGGGTCGGCAAAATCAACTTCTTTGTGGTGCTCCTTGACGATTTCAAGGTGATTTTGGGTATGGAGTTTCTGCGAAGCCAAAATGTTATGATGCTACCAAAATTTAACATGTTGACGATCATGGGGTCAGACCTATCCCACACAGTGCAGTGCTTTACACAGAAAGGCAAGTCTTCAATGCTATCGGCAATGCAACTGAAGAAGGGTGTCAAGCATGGGGAACAACCATTCTTAGTTGCAGTACACGCAAAAGAAGGAAAGGTAGAAGCAGCAGTGTCGTCAACCTTAGCCCCACTATTAGAGGAGTTTCGGGGGGTAATGCCTCTAGAATTGTCGAAGCGTCTTTCGCCAAGACGTGAGGTCGACCACAAGATTGAGTTGACCCCGGGAGCGAAGCCTCCTGCAATGGTTCCATACCGTATGGGGCCAGCTGAGCTGAAAAAGCTATGCAGACAGCTAGATGAGATGTTGGATGCAGGCATTGTTCGTCCATTGAAAGCCTCATTTGGTGCTCTGGTCCTTTTTCAGATGAAACATGATGGATCCATGCGATTATGTGTGAATTATCGTGCTTTGAATAAAGTCACGGTGAAGAACAAGTACCCATTATCATTGATAGCGAACTTATTTGATCAGCTAGGCAGTGCTCATATCTTTTTCAAGTTAGATCTGTGATTGAGTTACTAGCAGGTGAGTATTGCTGAAGGTGATGAGTCAAAGACAACTTCTGTCACTCGCTATGGTGATTAAGAATTCTTAATAATGTCATTCGGGTTGACAAATGCTCCAGCCACGTTCACGACTTTAATGAACCAGATCTTCTACCCTTACTTAGACAAGTTCGTGGTAGTCTACCTGAATGATATCGTGATCTACAGTAGTAACATGGAGGAACATGTCGGGCACTTGCAAACCGTGTTTCAAGTATTGAAGGAGAATGACATTTGTGTTAAACGAGAAAAGTGTCTCTTCGGGCTGGAGGAGATCAGCTTCCTTGGCCACGTTGTGGGGCGTGGTGCGCTGTGTATGGATCTGCAAAAGATAAGGGTCATCCAGAAATGGGTTCCGCTAAGCAAAGTGCCAGAATTACGTTCATTCCTTGGTTTGGCAAACTATTATCGGTGTTTCATTGAAGGTTATTCTCTCATTGTTGTGCCCCTCACTGATTTGTTAAAGAAAAATCGGGCATGGCTCTGGATAGGAGCATGTCAAGATGCCTTTAATAGCTTGAAGAAAGCCTTAGTGAGGGAGTCAGTGTTGCAAATGCTTGATCATTCGAGACCCTTTGAAGTCCACACAGATGCCTCAAACTTTGTCATTGGCGGAGTTATTATGCAAGATGGTCATTTGATCACATATGAGAGTCGCAAGCTGAAAGATGCAGAGAGGCATTACACAGTGCATGAACGTAAGATGACTGCCATTATGTACTGCCTTAGGACCTGGCGACACTACCTCTTGGGTGCTGAGTTCGTCGTCAAGACGGATAATGTGGCCATAAGCTATTTTAGATACAGAAGAAGTTGATACCTAAACAAGCTCGATGACAGATGTTTTTGGCTAAGTTTGACTTTGCCTTGGAGTATAAGGTTGAAAAGACCAATGTTATGGCAGATGCCCTGAGTCGTAGTGTTGAACTGACAGTTGTGCGCACGAAACCTTCTAAATTGCA
Organism: Nuphar pumila; assembly: GCF_984573655.1. Lineage (NCBI taxonomy): Eukaryota > Viridiplantae > Streptophyta > Magnoliopsida > Nymphaeales > Nymphaeaceae > Nuphar > Nuphar pumila. The sequence continues at coordinate 46,208,494 of NC_143263.1, read as the reverse complement.
TTTGGAGGGCACATTGTTGAGTCGCATCCGTGAAGGTACGTAGCAGGATCTGACTGCACAACACCTTGTTTCTCTAGCACAGGCAGGGAAGACTCAGCGATTTTGGCTGCAGGATTGCCTCCTTGTGACAAAAAAGAGATACATCTTCGTGCCACAGTGGGGGAAGCCTCCGTCGAGAACTACTTAAGGAGTGCCATGATACACTATAGGCCAACCATCCTGGTGAGGAGCGGACCTTAGCACTCCTTGAGCGTGACTACTATTGGTCGCAGATGAGAGACGATGTTGAGGGGTATGTACGGACATGCCTTATCTGTTAGTAAGATAAAGGGACAAACTAGAAGGTTGCCGGTCTCCTTGAGCCTCTACCAATTCCGGAACATCCTTGGGATATCATCTCAATGAACTTTATTGTTAGTCTGCCAAAGGTAGAGGGCCTCAGTTCTATTTTGGTTGTGGTGGATCATTTCTCAAAGTATGACACCTTCATCCCAGATTCCAAGGAGTGCTCTACAGAGAAGACTGCAGAGTTGTTAGTAAAGCATGTGGTGAAGCACTGGGGCATACCAAAGAGCATTATGAGTGATCGCGATGCTCGCTTCATGGGCAAGTTCTGGCGTGAAGTAATTCAGCTACTTGGCTCTGATTTGCTATTTTTAACAAGCTTTCATCCGCAGACAAATGGGCAGACAGAGCGCATTAACGGGATACTTGAGCAGTGCCTTAGGTACTTTGTTAGTGCCAATCAGAAAAATTGGGTGAAGCTCCTTGATGTGGCAAAATTTTGTTATAATCTGCAGAAGCACGAGTCTTCAAGCCACATCCCGTTTGAGATAGTCATGGGACAACATTCACTGACCCCGCACACTCTTGCCGCACAAGAAAAGGGAAGGTCATCCTTCGCCTATCAGTTTGTTCGCGACTCACATAAGTAGAATGAGTTGGCGAAGGCATTCTTACACAAGGCGACAAAGAGAATGAAGAAGTGGGCAGACAAGCATCGCCGGCCCGTGGAGTTCCAAGTTGGGGACCAAGTGTTGGTAAAGCTATATCCTGGTCGTACAGGCATCTTCCACGGGCAACACCACGAACTGCTCAGAAAGTATGGACCCTTCACCATCACAAAGAAGGTGTGCAAGCTAGCATACAAGCTTGAGTTGCCCCCAGACTTCAAGGTGCACCCGGTGTTTCACGTGTGCAACCTCAAGCAGTTACATCCAGATGATGGAGACCCAGAACGTAGTGTGCCACAGCGCACTCCCATCATGCAAAGGGCCCCGGCACACAGCGGGCCGAAAAGTACCTCAGTTAGATCCTTCGCCACAAGGTCAACTACTTGGGGGAGACAAAGAAATTCTTGGTGCAGTCGGAGGAAACAGCAAAACCAACATGGGAGCCTACATTCTGAATAAACAACCGCTACCCGGCTGAAGTCAGAGCTTACCACGAAACATATGGCGCCGAGGACGATGCATGATTTGAAGGGGGGAGCATGTTCCCTTGCGACTTACATTGTACAGTTGCGCTTAGAGTCTGTTTTTCTTTTGTTCAGTTTGATATAAGTTGCCCGGTTTAGGTGAATTAATACTCCGAAGGGGCAACCCGTATACTTGAACTGTAATAGCCTGCGGACAAAATTGTGAATGAAGTAAATGCGTTGAGCTTTTTTTTGTTCACCCTCATTGTGATTGTTTCTTGTGATTGCAATTTCACTCCCTCTATTCTCTCTTGCTCTCTTGCACTCTGATTACAAGCTTTCACGACCGGCAAGCGAGTTAACAAGTAGGCTTGCGGCAGTGAGGAGGGATTGTCGCATCGCGTTGGCCCATTGAAGGAAATAGGCCCATGACAAGTGAACCATATGTATTAAACATGAACTTTCGGTTTATACAAAATTAGGGTTTTCCCTTAGACAAAAACCCCAAAACTACAATAAGTAACCAAGACGCAAACTGGAAGCAGAAAGAGTGAGATCTTGAGCCACGTTGCATCACGCCATCAACCGTCTGGTAACCTAATCATCACTTGCGTCTATAAAATGGATCAGTTTCACGAAAAACTGGTACATACACAAGTAAGACAATATGAAGCAAAATTAAGCAATGCATGTCATTTTAAACATGATAAGCAATTGATTATGCAATCAAATAACCTAAATCTAGCATAAGCAATTGATTATGCAAACAATAAGCAGTTAATCATCATAAGATAAGCAATTCATAATTACAAGATATAAGCAGTTAATTAACACAAATAAATAGCTAATTAACACAAAATATAAGCATAAGCAATCACAGTTCATAAACTCAAGGTGCACGACTAATCAATATTGTGAACAAGATAACTTTGTTTCAATATTAGTTGGTTTGTGGGTATGCATAGATGCGAAACATAAAAACAACTGAGACTGATCTGGGGGTTTGTTATGCCATGTATTTTTTATACCTTGTATAGCTAGCTAAGTTCACTTCTAAGAGGATGGTCGGTGATCAAGAGAGGATTCTCCAAAGGCATTTGTAGCCATAAATGCATCCTACTTTTGCAGAAGTCTATGGGATCTACCACCTAGGACAATTTCTGGTATTCCTATCCCCTAACTTCGATGATTAGAGACACTGAGTCATTTGCCCGAGGGGTGGTTGTTAACAATATATTCATCGAAGTTTTGTATCAATCCATCATTTCCCTTGACAGAATTAAGAAGCGAATGGGTGCATCAGGAGTTATTTAACTGACACCCCATTCCATATACTCTGGTCTTTTGACCCAACTCGAGCATCTTGCCTGTGAAGGTGAATCAATATCATTTATGTGATTTCAACAAAATGCTCATTGCACGTTTTGAGGTTACCACAGACCTCTCATCCTACATATTGTACTACAAACAATACCATACATATCTAAAAGTACGACTACGATGAGAGGGGTATGAGTTTCTCAAAAGAATATCTAACACAAAGTTTCACAAAGTCATGATGTAATTAACTCATTTTGACATGTTTTGTCTTTTGAAACAGAAATACAACATGCTTGATATAAGGATGCCATAGATCTGAAACACTTCTCTCAAATGCACTAACTTGGGAAAATCTAGTTGCATATTTTGTAACTAACAATACTTTCAAGTTTTTCTTTGCAAGACTGCATACTCGAGAAGCCAGAATTCGAGAAAGGAATCCTTTTCTCGAGGTTGTCGCGTCCATACATAAATTCACATCTTTTCCTAAAGGAGCAAAATTGGTATTGCATTTATGTAATTACATGTATCAAAATGCAAGCCTGTGCACTAAAGCACGACAGCAAAGTAAATACAGAAGTAGTAAATGTGAAAGCAAAAGCCTGTGCACTAAAGCGCAGCGACAAAGTAAAGACAGAAGCAATAAATATGAAAGCAAAACCTGTGCACTAAAGTACAACAGCAAAGTAAAGACAAGAACAGTAAATGCGAAAGCAAAAGCCTGTGCACTAAAGCGCGGTAGCAAAATAAAGACAGGAATAGCAAATGTGAAAGCAAAGCATGTGTACTAAAGTGCGACGACAAAGTAAAGACAAAAAGCAGTAAATGACAAAAAGAAAAAGGATAAGGATCGCAAAATCGCGCCCTTGAGTTAAAAGCATATATATATATATATATATATATATATATATATATATATATATATATATATATATATATATGTGTGTGTGTGTGTGTGTGTGTGTGTGTGTGTGTGTGTGTTTGTCCATTTTTCTATTTTAGTTTTAGTTGCTTAATTTTAGTTCGTCCATTATCCTTTGTGCAACTTTTTCCTACCTTGGGGAGTCTTTGGATTGTGAATGCCTTCGAGTGTAAGTGACGAAGGACTCAGGCCGCGAGACGCGAGCGGGATCCGTTGCACGTGATGCGAAAGGAAAAGTGTGAATACACCTACAAATACTCGAAAAGAAATAAAAGGAGTCAAAAAACCTGAACAGAGAGAAAGAGGGGGCTAAGCTCACTCGGACAAGTGAGTTCGCTAGGCCCCTAACACGAAACATAAAGAGGTTGGGGTTGGGTCAGCCACCAGGCCGAGCCCGGCCCCGCCTGCAAGTATAAAGGGGCGGGAGTGGGCCCGACTATCAGGTCGAGCCCAACTCAGGCCCGAAAATGGAAAAGGGGTGGGGGAGGGCTCGGGTGTCCAGCCAGGCCCAACCTTGGCCTGAAAGCAACAAGGAGGGGGCAGGGGGGGGGCTTGGCTGTCAGGCCGAGCCCATTCCTAGCTCAAATAGTAAAGGTCGAGGGATGGGCTCGACTGTCAGGCTGAGCCAGACCCCGGCCCGACAAGGGAAGATGAGGAAGGAGGCAGGGGCTTTGCCCCTACTTGTTGAAAAACACAGAGGCAGGGGAAAAGCCCTGCGTAAAAACATAAAGAGGCAGGAGCAAAGCCTTAGCCTGCAGAAAGACATAAAGAGGTAGGGGCTTGCATGCCGAAAATAAAGTGGCGGAGGCAGGGACTTCGACCCTGTTGGCAGGAAAAGCAAAGAGACAGGGGCAAGGTCCATGCCTAACAAAAATAAAGAGGGAGGCAGGGGGTTTGACCCTGCCTACCCAAAATCAAAGAGCGGCAGAGGCATCGCCTTTGCCATCCGGTCGCCTCTGACTACCGCAAAATCAAGGAGCGGCAGGGGCATCGCCTCTGCCAGTCGGTCGAAAAAATAAAGAAGAGAAGATGAAGAAGAAGATGAGAGGGAGAGACACGTGAGAGAGAGAGACACGTGAGAGAGAGAGAGAGAGGTTACCTGTGAGGGGACCAAACGAGGGTTGTAAACACGAGCAGAGGGGAGGGAGAGGAAGAGGCAAGTGAGGGATGCTCATTGACGTCGGGGTCTCTTCTAGCAAATCTAAGAGGCCAAGGGAGAGAGAGGGGGGGTGAGGGGGGGCTCTAGCATCGAACCGAAGAGGAACGAGGGGAGAGAAAAACAGAGAGAGAAAGAGGCAAGCAAGGGAAGGGGCCGTGCTTGGGGTAAGGGAGACGGCAGCGGCACTGCCGATGATAAGTGGCCGAAAAAGGAAGCAGGAGAGGGAGCAGGGTTGTCGGGCGAACGAGGAGAGAGAAAGGGGGAGTTGTGTCTGGAGGGGTTTTCCCTTTTCGTAAATGACAAAAAATATATCTCCAGTCGAGAAAGTGAGTTCTCAACGATGTTGATTGGCGTAACTCTTTTGTCGACCCTGAGCAGTACAGAGTCGCTCCTGAATCATTTGTACTTGCTGAGTATAGTATTGTAGCACTATTGGTGAATCCAATTTTCGTTTGCCAGCCTCGTCCTAGTAGATAGGTGATCGACAAAGTCTCTCATATAATGCCTCTTAAGGGGCCATCCTAATGCTTGTGTGGTAGCTATTATTATAGGTCAATTTTGTCAGACTGATATGAGAATCTCATTTTCCCTTCTCCTCCATCATGCAAGCTCGCAACATGTCCTCCAAAGTTTGAATGGTGCATTCAGACTGTTCATCGGTCTAAGAGTGAAAGACAATACTCAACTTCAACTTTGTGCTCGAAGCTAGCTGAAGCTGTCCCCAAAACCTTGAGGTAAATCTCGGATCACGATTAGAGAAAATAGTGACTAAAACACCGTGCAGTCTCACAATCTATCTGATATAAAGGTCTGCCAAGGTGTCCAGTGACTGACTGAGATGAATAGGCAAGAATAAGCAAAATTGATGAGTCTATCAACGATCACCTAAATCGCAACATGCTTCCTCTGTGTCCTCGATAGACCAACGATGAAGTCTATATTGATGTCTTTCCACTTTCATTGTGAGATTTTCATCTGCTACATTACTTCGTCGGGCCTCTGGTGCACGATCCTTATTTGCTGGCATGTCAAACACCTTGAGATGTACTTAGACATGTCTCGCTTCATTCCACTTCACCAATATCGTTGATGTATGTCCTTGAACATTTTTGTACCTCATGGCTGGATAGTATATCACGACTTGTGAGCCTCTGCCAGAATTTCATCTCTCAAAACAGTATTATTAGGGACCCAGAGATGATCCTTCAGCCATATGTTGCCTTCTTCCTTAAGACGGAAGAGGGTATCGTCCTGCTGTACTTGAGCCTTCAGCTTTTCATAGCGCAAATCAATCTTCTGCCCAGCAACAATCCTAGCAAGCAGCTCTGGTCGAACTACCAGGTTCCACAAACTGATCGAACCTGGCGAGTGTTATCATCGCAAAAAATTTTCCCCTCCCTCTGCGAGAGAGAGGAACGATTCTGCGAGTCAAACTCGACCAAAGTTTTGAAAATTACTCACCTCCGTTTTGAAAATTTGTGGGAAAATTCCATGGAATGGGATCCGCCTGTCGGTATGAGCTTTGACTGTTCCTGGCGCCTTTATCAGGGGTAATCAAACCAAGGATCAATTGTGTTCTTTAATTGAGTTAAATTATCTAAATTATGCTCTATTTTCCTAGAATGCACAAAGAATCAGGCATGTGCTATGAAATTTTGAAAAGATGCAAGTTTGAGAAATATGATGTTTGCTTTAGAAAATTGAGATGTGCTTGAAAAATACTTTGAAAAAGTGATGATTCTGAGAAAATCATGAATTTCATTGGAAATTAGGAATTGCATTGGAAAATGAATTTTTGAATGAAAAATGGATTCTCAGAAAAACTTGAACTTTGAAAAAATCGATTTTGAGATTTGGACTACTTTCCTGAGGAAATGGATTTGAGAATTCCGAGAAAATCAGGAAGTTCATTGGAAAATGACTTCAAATGGAAAATGGATTCTCAAGAAAATCAGACCTTTGACAAAATCGATATTAGGATTTGAAAATGAAATTGAGAATGTGTAAATCTTGAGAAATCATGATTTGAACTTGGAAAATACTTGGAATCTCATTTGAAAACCCAGAATTATTGAGAAAGTCAATTTCTGAGAAAGACTTAGAAGATTTTGAAAAAATCAATTTCTTTGAATTAAAATTGGAAAATGAGTTTGAAAATAATGCAAATTGAATGAATGAATATGAATTTGAAAGAGAATTCTTTGAGGAATTGGGAAAATCCTTTTGTAATGTTGAGAAATGCAGAGATTTTTTTTTTAAGGTAGCCTAAGAGTGTAGGCTGAATGTGGCTAATACGAAGATCACAAATTTGGGTTTTCTTCGTATTCTGACTATGGCCATAAGTACGAATCTCACCAAGTTTGTGAACTCCCTAAGAGCTTGTGCATGTGCCATTCGTGTCAACCATAGTGGATTTGGAAAAATGTGTATGAATGATACATCATATATTGAAATTTGCAGAAATTAAACTATATGCAATGCAGTCCTATTCTAAGCAGAAAAATAACTCTTATTCCAAATTTACAAGTTGATATTTACGTTGGATTGAATAAAATAAAATAAATGAAAAATTTCCCTTCTGAATATCCCTGCAAAACTAGATAACAAGTTAGAACAAAAATGTAGGTTTATCTTGATTTATCTGAAAATATTGGAAATTATCAGATGTTATCCTGATATAAACCCAATTCATATTCCCTTTGATATAAACATGAGAAATAAGTAATCAAATTCAAAAATAAACTTGGAAATTCGAAATTAGAGTAAAAATAACCAAAATACTCCTGATGACCTTGAAATCAGGATTTTTTAAGAGAATTTTTATAAAATTTGGAAATTTGGAAATTTGAAAATCAAATGAAATAAAATTAAACATAATATGATGCAATATGATGATATGCATGAAAATGTGGAAAATTGAAGTTTGAAATTTTGAAATTGAGGTCAACATAACCAAAATGCCCCTAATAGCAAGACTATGGCCTTGAAACCAGGGTTTTCTGAAATAAATTTTGCAAAAATGGAAAATTGAAATGCAAATGATATTGAAATTAACCTTAATGTGATATGATATGCTTATTCACATGATAAAAATCCTAAAATGACAAAAATATTACAAAATATAGAATTTAACTTGATTTTTGCCTTTGAATTTGAAGATTAACTAACACATAAGGTAAATGAACTTGGAATTGAGCCAAATTTGGCATGGACACCTAAACTAACCCAAAAAACAGAATGGAACTCGAAAATCTATATTTTTGATATTTTTTTAATATAGAAATTAACTAAAAATCTTAAAAATCAAGATTTTGCCTAAAACTCTAAATCTAAACTGAATTTTGGGTTCTAAACTACCATAGAAATTTTCCAAATTTTATGAAGTGACAAAGGACAGTTAGAAAAAGATTTTTTTTTTTACAGATTCTGGTTTGACCTATGGTCGGAGCTTGACAGCTTCAGCAAGTCAGATCGGAATCTGGCGACTCTAGGACATAGGGCAAACTCATAGGTTTCAGGAAAAATTATGAAAAAAATAGCAAACAGTAGAGAAAATGACTAAAATTTTGGAAGAATGTCCCTGAAAAATAGAGGAAAATTTCCTTTTTTTATTATTTTGAGATTAGATGAACATTTTGGAAAAGAGTAGAGGATTATCAGAGATCTAGATCTCTATAATTCTCAAACACTAGAATTTAACAGACATGGAATTTAATTCCAGGAAAAATACTTAGGATGCTCCTAAAATTCTCAAATTTTGGTGAATGATGGAGAGAATAATGAGGAACAATTCCTCTATTGAAAGTTTTGGCATCCAACCTACATACTGAAGCATCACACCAGATTAAGATTGGTCTAGACCCTGACAAGGAGAAATCAAGATTTTCATAGAGAGGTGAAAGATCTGATTTTTAGCAGAGGCTGGATCTTTTTAGAAAAATCTAGAAAAATACTGGAAAACAATAGATTTTAATAGGGATCCACTGTATTTTTTAAAGGAAAATTTGGATCATCCATCTAGGAGATCCCAGGCCGACAAGTCTGCTATAAGAAATTCTGGAATTTCTAGAAGGGTAAAATCCCAGTTTGGAATTCGATTTGTTTAATGGGCTTTCAGAACCCAAATTGAACCAAGATTTTGACAGTAGATGACAGATGGATAAATCTAAATGCAGTAAAATTTTTAGGATTTATACAGGAAAAATCATGCATGAAATAACGATTGTACTCTATCTAAAATCAAAATGTATAAACCATCTAGGCAATCAGTAATGAAATAAGATAAGTCACCTATAAAGCAATAAAACTAGTTAACTAAGATACTTAATACATGTGATTTATGAGAGTCATGCTGAAAATAAAATAATAAGAAGAAAAATAAAGAAAGGAAAAAGAGAAGGGGGGGGTATACAATCCATTTGATATAGGCTATGGGTGAGAGAGGACCCAATTCGTTCATTGAATAGGTCCCTTGACTCACATAGCATGAACATGAATAACTTATATCTCACTTTTTTATAGGTTCACAAATGAGATCTTCAATCGCATAAGTCTAATCTTTGAACCGTTTTCAGACTATACCCATGAAATATCATACGAAAGACTTTTTTACATCATGATCTTTCATTTTTTTTTTAGTTTAACAAAACTGAGGTTTAAGACAAGGGTTTTACCTTGGAAGGTGTTGATTATTAATGGAGAAGGCTTGGACCAGCTTGCCACTGTAGTGATGCCGAAGCAAGAAGTGTTGGAGATGTCGTTGAAGGTTGAAGGTTGAAGGTTGAAGGGAATGGATTGGATGAAGCGGCACCAAGGGGTCTTGAAGATGATGGTGGCTGTGAAAGAGCTGGAACGACTACCTTTAATGGAGGTGATTGTTGCTGCCAAGGGAGAACCGACTGGAGGGAGGTTCAAGCAAGGTTGTTGCTGATCCTGGATGGAGAGAGAAGGCTAGTTCAAGGTCTCGAAAGTGGTGAAGAAGACTGGATCTTGCTGGACCGATGGAGGCTACCACCAATGATCGAAAGAGGGGCGCCAATGGAGGAGAAGTTGTTGTTGATCTTGGTTGAGATGGCATTGGCTGATGTGCAGTGGCTGACGTCTTGAGCTGCTACCAAGGGGTTGGAGAGGCTGCAACAGAGGAGGGAAGGTGGTTGGAGATGATTGATGCTACCAAGGGCTGGGTGTGTGAGAGCAATAACCAAAGAAAAAGAGATCTGGAATCTCTTAGGCGTCAAAATGAGAGAGGGCTTGAGGGTTGCTAAGCGAATAAGAGATAAGAGCAACAGGGCTGAGAGAGAGAGAGAGCTTAGGGCTGAGAGAGTGGAGAGCTTGGCATGATATGAGGGGAATGGAAAGTGAGAGGGTGATATAGTGGCTGGATAATGGAGAAGGGAAAGAAAGAAAGGAAGGAAAGAAAGAGAGGGAAGAAGGAAAGAAAAAAAGAAAGAAAGAAAAAGAAAGAAGAAGGAGAAGAGAAAGGAGGAAAAAGAGAAGAAAAGAGGAAAGTGGGGGTCGACGAAGGAGAGAGGGAAGGAAAAAAGGAAGAAAAGAAAGAAAAAAGAAGAAAGAAAGAAAAAGAAAGAAAGGGAAGAAGAAAAGAAGGAAAAGAAGAAAGAAAAAAGGAAAGAAAAGAAAGAAGGAGAAGGAAGGAAAAGGAAAGAAGAAGAAAGGGGGGGGGGGGTCGACCCCCTTGTGGGTCCCACCTCTAAAAGAAAAATGAAATAAAAAATAAAAAAATGGTAAAACAAAAGGAAAATATAGCAAAAGAAAATGTTTTATTATTTATTTTTATTAAAAGAAAATACAAGTAGATAAGTCATCTCAGAGTGGGCTCACTTTTCAAAATTAAAATTCATTTTGAGGATCAAAGCGATAGAATAGTTTTTTCAGAAAAGATTTCTGACGAAATGAGCTATTTTTAGCAGTTTTTGAAATCAGCTTCGAATTTGAAATTTCATGCTCCGTTACGAAGCAAATCCAGTTTAGAATTTAAAATTTTGAGTTTGAAAGAAATTCAGATTGTTTTCCTGAGAAAATATTTCCAAATTTAGAATCTTGGGGGGTAAAAATATCGATTTTGGAAACCAAGGGTCTGAAATTGATTTCTGAAAACTTTTAAAACTCAATCTGGATTGGAATTTATGAAATTGGTGTTCTGGACTTCGAAAATGAAATGAGATACGATGAAATGGTATGAAATGCTGAGAAATGATATGAAATGATGAGAAATGACATGAAATGTTGTGTGAAATGCAGACCCTAGATGAAGAATTTTGGATATTGGACCTTGATTGACACTTGTACCAGTTCAAAAAGTGATAATTTTGATAAAAATCGCAGAATGGTTCGAGAAATGGTTTTTGGGTTCTATCGGGTCAGAGTGACACTGAAGATTGGGGTGTGAGCTAGATTGAACTAAAATGAACTAGATTAAGCTGGGTTTTAGAGTTTCAGAACTCAAATGAACTTACAAGATACTGACTCGACTGAACTTCCGGACTAAATTGTCAAGAAAAGTTGCCATTTTTAGAAAAATGGCGAGAAATTTTCACTGGAGTGAAGTGAATTATAGACCAGAGCTGGGTTTGAGCTGGAACAAAGATCAATAATACTGAGATGAACTGAAATTGAAGCTCGAACTCTAGCTCAACTGACTGGACTCAGCTCAATTACAGCTGAAAGAGCTGAAATGGGCCAAAATGGGCTCCTGTACACTTGGAAATGGTTTTGAACTGAAACTGGAGCACTTGAACTTCTGGTGAGCTTAAGCTAGACTTTAAGAAATAAGATTAACTGGGAATGACTGACTCAGAGACAATTGGCTTGGATTTGAGTGAGAAATGAGCTCATTTTTTAGGAAATGATCCAATTTTGGTAGGAATGGTCAGAAATAAAAAAAAATGGTTCATCATGAGTTCAGATGAGCTTGAAATGACTGATATTCTAATTGTTCTAAACTGACCAATGAGCTTGGTTGACTCTGACTAACTGGGGGTCTGGGATGACCTAGGGGTAAAATGGTAATTTTCTTAGTGAAAAAGGGTAAAGTGATGATTTTTTAAAACAGACTCAGGGTTGGACTCCTATACTGACCTAACAGGGTTGGCACTGCCCGAGGGATGTGCTTGAAAATGGATAAGGAAAATTTGGGGTGTTTACAGATGCCCCTCTTTGCTACTAAGCCAGCTTGAGGACGAGTTTAGTGGCAAAGAAAAACACACCAAATTTGGGCTATAAAAATGCCCCGGTTAGAAGGATCTGACTGAATATGAAGATTAGCCCGGATGAAAATGGTAGATATGAAGTGGAGAATGAAGAAGAAAATTTACTTCAAAAAAGTGAGATTCAGGTTTTGCCCTTAACCTGGATGGGACAGAAAATACCTCATATAGAAACGAAGCTCAGGTTTGACCCTTAACCTGATCGAGAAATGAAATACCTCATTAAAATGAGGCTCAGGTTTAACCCTTAACCTGACCGGGAATGAAAATGGCGGAATCTTCGACTAAAGAATCCATGATGGGACCTTCGGACTTCCACACAATCTATCCGATAAGGGTTTTGCAGAAAGATGAAATTAGGGGTCCAAAAACCTTGAAAAAGGGTTTGATTTTGGGCACTTCATTGCTGAGACTAAACTTTTGAAATTGATGACCTTTTGCGAGAAAATGATTGGTGGCTTAACCTCAAGCCGAAATTAGACTGTCTATGGTGGGACAGTGAAGACACAGGGAAGTGTGCAAATCTGAGAGCCTAGGTGCTCAGATTATACCAACAGAAGGGAAGGAACCCTGAAAACTCCTGTTATCAAGTCCTAAAAGGGATAACAAATGGTGTCAGGATGCGCTAAAGATGAACCGTAAGCTCTCGCTTCACGCTAAGATAACCAGAAAATATTGTCAAAATGTTAAAAAATTATTGTTGATTCAAAATAATTAAAAATGATGCACATTGGTGAAAATATTCTCTCTTTTCTACCTGATGTATTACCTCCGATTAGGCTTAACTCCGTAGAATCAAGATTCGAATTCAAACTGCTTGCAATTGACTTTCTTTCAAGAAGGCTATCAATTTCCTTGATATGAGCAAAAAAGAGAGTATTCTTGATATTGTAAAAACAAATGGTGAAAGATTATTGATAATAGAATTTCACAAAATTAAAGAAGATTCTTGGTAGATTTGACAGTCTAATATACTGGGATTCTTTTCTCATAACGATCTTTCTACAATCTTTTTTTTTTTTGCAGAATTGGAGCTCTCTTGGGTTTTTGGGGATTACATCATCCTTCATTTTGGAGATGTCCTAGCTTTTCCCTCTTTTTTTTGGAAGGGTACGTCACAAACTCCTTCAACTCAGAGATGTTCTGATGCTTCTTTGCCTCATCAATTATCTTGACGGTATTGGCTCTTTGGTTGAAAATCTATTGATGATAGCAAAAATTAAATATCTTTTAGGGTTTGTTGGGAGGCGCATCACAGTCGCTTTCATCTTGACGATGATCTGAACTTTCTCTGGAGGGATCCGTCACAAACTCCTTCATCTTGAAGATGATCCAAATCTTCTTTGGCTCAGGGGGTCTAACTCGCATATTCGTCTTCAACTTGACAACAATTGAGAGGTCCCTTTGCAGATATTTAATTGCAGCTTAAATGATTGAGGAGATATGAAAATTGAATGGATTTTTTTGTATCACCCAGGATATTTTGACTGCCTTATTTTCCAAGAATGATCTTTAAAAATGTGTTATTGATTGCGACTAATATCGATCACTTATGGCTTTGCAACAACATTGAATTTTTTGTGCTGGCCATATCAAGGATTTATTCTTTATCCTTTTGGTTGGCCAATAGAAAGATTTTGAATTTTGAATCTTCTTTGCGAAAGCTTTGCTCTTTCAAAAGTAATGTTGAAGGTATTCTGAGGTAATTCTTTTTTTTTGCAATAAAGATTTTAAAATCAACAAATATTTAATGACAAATTGGCAAAATGTTCTTGAAATCCTTCGTGAAAGCGAGCGTTGAAGCACGACTCAACATATCCATGACAAAAATTCTCTTCTCCTTTCCCCAAAAAAGAAGATTCGAAAATGAGAAATAGAAATTACTCCTCTCTCCCCTGAAGAGGAGGTGTTTGCAAAATGAACTTTCGAAGAGAAATTAAACTTTCGTCAAAACTTTCTAACATCAGGCTTCTCTTATGGAAAGGGGTCGATAATGGTGAGGTCGGTGAATTGGTCATGAAGAAACAAGTCCATCATACTCTCTCTAAAAAGTGGATCCTTCATGATGAAATGGTCTAGTATGAAAATTCGGGAGGGCATAAGGGAAACGAGCTTCCGTTGAAGCTCTCCCTGAACTAAGGGTTCCTTGTGTGAAATTGAAAATTTGTTTTGCAAATGGTTCACAAAGACACGAGTCCCTTCAAACTCTCCCTAAAAGGGAGCTAAGTGAACAAAGGATAGCATGCGAAAAGAGCGAGCTCCATCAATCTCTCCCTGTAAAAATGGTCCCTCGCAAGAGAAAATGATTGAGATTGGTATTGGGTGACCAAAAAGGTCAGAATTGGAGATTAAAAATTGGAAATTGGATGACCTGAAGGTCAAAATTGTGAATTTGGAAATTGGATGACCCGAAGGTCGAGATTGGAAATTTGGGTGGCCTGAGGGCCAAAATTGGCATAGAACTTGAATTTTGATTAATGATCAGCATGAAGACCGAACCCAGGAGGTCGACTGACATGACCAACCGGTGAGACACTAACCCGAGTGCTCAATTTTGAAAGAACACCAGTATGAATACCGGGTTTTGAAAATATGTCAATATAGACATTGGATTTTAAAAATGTATCAGTTCGAGCACTGGATTTTGAAATATACCAGTTCGAGCATTGGATTTTAAAAATATACCAGTTCAAGTACTGGATTTTGAAAATATACCAGCTCGAGCACTGGATTTTGAAAATATACTAGTTCGAGCACTGGATTTTAAAAATATAACAGTTTGAGCACTGAATTTTGAAAATATAACAATTTGAGCACTGGATTTTGAAAATATACCAGTTCGAGCACTAGATTTTGAAAATATACCAGTTCGAGCACTGAATTTTGGAAATGCACCAGTTCGAGCACTGGATTTTGAAAATGTGTCTTGTTTTTAAATTGAGACTTGAATTTTTGAAAGAGACCGACGCTCTCAAAATATTTCAGAATTGTGACGAGAATGATTATCGAGGTCTCAAGATTATCTCTTATCTTGAATGGGTAGTGAATTTGATGCAAAGGGATGCCAATGTCAATGAATGCAGGTGTATGCGAAGTATGAATACAAAATGATATAAATGGGTGCACGTGCATGCAAAATGAGAGATTTTTTTATCCTACCTGCATACAGGATATTTGTAGATAAAAACAAAATTTTAAAAATGCCTTAGTGTAACTAGGAAAGGAGAATTTGACCATTATTGAAGAAAATTTGAGGAATTACAAAGAATAAGACAGATGATTTAAGTATAGAATTTTTTCAAATGTCAAGTATTGATGGGATCTGGCAGTTTCACTCTGTCAGCATTGATGAGCCGATATGAATTGCGAGGTAATGCCTTTTTGATAACATAGGGACCTTCCCAATTTGGTGATCATTTGCCACTCGGGCAGTACTTGAGATAAGTCGTTGATCTGAGCACTAGATCATTGACTCAGAATTTCCTTTCAATGACAGATTTTGCATATTGTCTTGCTATCCTCTGACGATATGATTGAGCATGTTTTACTGCTCTGAGCCTTCTTTCATCGAGCAAATCCAGTTGTACTAGTCGTTGTTATTGATACTGATCAAGCGGTAACTACATAAGTGATGCAAACTTCAGGGCAGGTTTCTGAACATGTAGAGGCAGTACTACTTCAGTTCCGTAGACAAGTTCTGAAGGAGTAGCATTAGTTGGAGTACGAATGGGGGTTATGTATGCCCACAATGTGTCATGGATCTTCTCATACCAATTATGGCCTATCTCAAAAGTTTGTTCTAGGATTCGAATCAGAATTTTATTGGTGGCCTATGCCTGACCATTCCCTTGAGGATAATAAGGAGCAAAGAAATGATGATGGATTCTGAACTTTGAGCGCAGATCCTCATTCTTTCATTCTTGAAATGACTGACATTGTCTGACACGATATCGTGTGGTATGCCTAAACGACAAAAAATATTCTTGTGGGTGAATGAGACCACATGTCGACCTTCTACTGTGCGTAGAGTGACAACTTCTACCTATTTAGTGAAATATTTTGTTTCCTTGATACTCAGTAGAAGATTTTGTGGTCCCAAAAAACATTTTTGAGAGGGAAAGCCATGTTTCACTTGGCTATTCAACAGTACATCCCAAAAGAA
This sequence comes from Nuphar pumila, assembly GCF_984573655.1. Classification (NCBI taxonomy): domain Eukaryota; kingdom Viridiplantae; phylum Streptophyta; class Magnoliopsida; order Nymphaeales; family Nymphaeaceae; genus Nuphar; species Nuphar pumila. The sequence goes on along the minus strand of NC_143263.1, from coordinate 46,192,291 downwards.
CTCTTGTTAATGCTCAGTGAGGCTTGGCCATGTCTCACTTGCCTAGTCAAGAGTATATATCAAAAGAATTCTTGCGGTGTAATATTTGCTCCCCTATTTTTATTTTTTAAACAAAAAAAAAGCTCCCCGGTTCAAACTAGTCTTGTATTCTCAAGGATTCATATTTGAGCTTATGATGGTATGAAGGGATTTACACGTAAAAGGTGGAAGGTGATGGGAAAAACTGAGGCCCACTTGTATCAGCATGGCACTTTCCCACCGTGATGATTTGATGTTTGTTTCATTCATGGTGGGAAAGGATTACACATGGTCAGTACTTTCTCATATGAGTTGCATGACTGAAACAAACGAGGCTTAAGTCAAAACAGCAAATCAAAAAGCAAGGCGGGCTGATATTTGACTTTTCGGATATGAAAAAACTACTTTGGCAATATATGGATCAGAAGGCGCCATGCAAAACCAAGAAGACCATGCAAATCTCTATATATACCTTTTATTTTTTCTTATTCCCGATTGAGATGCATAAACCAGCTATGTGGATAGACGCAGGCTGCCCTGCCAATTAAGTACTCAAGGCTTCCTCTATTTAAAGGGAAGCTTAAAAAATCTGTGTGATCCAATGATAGCTAAGTTTCGTAGTAAATTGGAAAGCTGTAGTAGTCGGGTCCTTTCCATGGCAGGAAGATTATTTTTTATTAAATCCGTCCTAGTTTTCTTTCTGATTTTATTGGATGTCTTGTTTCTCTCTTCCTTCCTCTGTTATTCAGCAAATGAAAAAATTGATGAATCAATTTCTATGGCTTGATTCTTCATCTCACCATCGATTCCATTTACTTTTCTGAGAGGATGTTTGTAGACCTAAGGTCGAGGGAGGTCTTGGCATTAAACCATTATCTTACTGTAATCTTGCATGTCTGGCCAAGCGGGGAGGGTTAATATTAAATTCTTCTTCAAATTTGTGGGTTGAAGTGGTGCAGAATAAATATCTTAGTAGCTCTTCCATCTGGTTTCCCAAATTCCTTGAAAGAGGGCCTCATGGATGGCGCAACATTGCCCACAGCCTCCTCAGTTTTAAGGATGGTCTCAGATGGCGCATAGGGAATGCCCAAAAAATTAAATTTTGGCTTGACCCTTGGGTTGGCTTTAAGGACTTGATCGAATTACTGGACTTGCCCATTACTAAAAATCTCAATCAGGACCTTTATCTAATAACAGTAGCATATATTCTTCCCTACGATCATATCATAGGTGAGAATTTGCCACCCATTATCCAGAAGACCTTATCTAGCTTTGGCATTCAGATCTCATCTACCATGTTGGATTCTGAAAGGGACGATGAGATCCTGATAGATAGTTCCCCTACCTTTGTGGCTTCCACAGCTTGGAAGGTCACACGGAAACATCATCCTAAGATCAATCTTATGAAGTCAGTTTGGTGCAAGGGCCATCATCCAAGAGCTACTATCACCCTGCGTCTTGCCATGGAAGGCCCTCTTGTCACCCAGGACCACCTTCAACGCCTTGGGTTCTCGCTGGCCAAAATCTGTGTTTTTTGCAGAAAGCATGCAGAAACCCCATATCACGCTTTTCTCTCGTGTACCTATTGCGCAACAAATCTGGAAGCTTATTTGCAGACAATCGATGATGTCTACCTTCAAGATCCATCTCCCAATCCCTGAAATGCTGGAGTACTCACCGGTTCAAGCATAAGCAAGTGAACCAGGCATGGTTAGTGTCCTTTCAGATCACTATATGGAAGCTATGGCGATTAAGAAATGCCATTATGTTTGAAAATCTCCATCTGAAAGCGCCTAAAATTCAGCATTGCTGCAACAGAGCTATTAGAGAGCATATCTTACGTGTATGCAAGAACTCTACACACCCTATAGTAAGACACTGGCGTTGTGATGGCTGATGACGTCCTCCTCCATTCTAGTGGTTAAAGATCAACATATCCAGCGTTTGTTGTAATCGATGGTATAAACTAGTAGGTAGGGGTCCCTCTTTGTAAAATCTGTAATTTAGTTTTTCTTAAGCATGCAATAAACTACCAACGGGGGCTCCGGAAGCAGCAGTTAGTGCACGTCACCTTGTGTTGGGACGTTGCAAGTTCGAATCCCTATGGTATAGGGTCGGACTAACCCTATCTTTCTCTGTCGAAAAAATGCAATAAACTGATAGGGGTCCAACTAACCACAGCTTTCTCTGTCAAAAAAAAAAAGAGACTTAGCACTTTCCTACTAAAAAAAACTAGGATTCGGCAGACCCTTACCAGTGTTATAATCATGCTCATGACGTTGACCAAAAGATACTAGATATTGATCATGTTAATATTTTCTTTTGAAGGCCTTTCAATTAACAAATGACCACATAAAAATTATATGAAACTATATTTGGGGAACCCTATGATAGGGGTCCAACTCCGCCTCTGTATAACTGTTTAGTTATACACTGCCGGTCCCAAGCCCCGATAAAAGAGGAGGGTTGCGGTAAAAACTTAGTCATATCCTATGAATATGAACCAATATGAGAATTTCGTTGGGGCGTTCCCTACTGAGTGACGCGTTGTACTCTATAAGCTCAGAGGCAGGGATAAATTGGCAAGGGTTGCTAGCTTGTCGCCCAGAAGCGATGCGTCACACCGGCGTCCGGGTGTGGTGTCAAATAGGCAAGGGTTCCCTCACTTTGTTGGACGGGTGGGGGTAAAGAAGTTAGTCTAAGACCATAAAATTAGGTTAGTCACTTGGAACATAGGGTCTTTAACGGGCAAATTGGTAGAGTTAGTAGATGTTATGTGTAGGAGAAAGATTGATATTTTATGTCTATAAAAGACCAAATGGCTAGGTGAGAAAGCAAAAGTGATAGAACCTTCAAGATATAAGATTTGATATACAGGAATAAATAGGAATAAGAATGGAGTAGGGATTGTTATAAGTCATGAGTTTATAGATAATGTAGTTGAGGTCCGTAGGAAGGGTAATAGGATTTTACTTATTAAATTAGTATTAGGCATGGATATTATTAATATTATTAGTGTTCATACACCTCAAGTAGGTTTAGATGATTTCATTAAGCGTCAATTTTGGAAAGATTTAGATAGAGTAGTACAAGGGATATCTTATGGATAAAAGCTTTTTATCGATGGTGACCTTAATGGACATGTAGGCATTAGTAGGGATGGATTTGAGAGTATCCATGGAGGTTATGGTATAGGAGAAAAAATGAAAGTGGAGAAAGGAATTTAGATTTTGGTTTGTCCTATGATATGATCTTAGCAAACACTTGGTTTAGAAACAGGGAGTCTCACCTAGTAATATTTAAAAGTGGGGTTAATATGAGTCAGATAGATTTTTTCCTACTTAGAAAAAAAGATAGGGGTTGTTGCATCGATTATAAGGTTATACCGGGAGAAAGTGTAGCTACACAATATAGAGTCTTAATTTTATATCTTAGAATTAAACAATGTCGCAAAAGGGATAGATCCTAGAATTAAGTGGTGGGCACTAAAGGAGCTAAACAAGGAATGTTTATAGAGCAGGTAGTTAAGGAAGCTGATTGGTGTCTCGAGGAGGATTCAGAATCAATGTGGAATAAGATAGCGGGTGGCATGAGAAAGGTGGCTAAGGAGGTATTGGATGAGTCTAAAGGCGGTGCACCGCTAGGTAAGGATACATTATGGTGGAACAAGGATGTCAAATTAGCTATTAAGGTTAAAAGAGAGTGTTATAGAAATCTAAGTAAGAGTCGTGATAATGAGAATTTGGAGAAGTATATGATACCAAAGAAAGAAGCTAAAAAAGTAGTTCGAAGCGCGAGAGATAAGGTATATAAGGAGGTTTATGACAAGTTAGATACCAAAGAGGGCGAGAAGGATATTTATAGGCTTGCAAAGATGAGAGATAGGAAATCGAGGGATTTGAGTATGATTAGATGTATCAAAGATGAAACACAAAGGGTTTTAGTCAAAGATGAGGAGATTAAGGAGAGATAGAAATATTATTTTGATAAGCTATTTAATGAAAGTCATGCTCAGGATCTTGGAGACTTGTTCATTCCTTTTCATGAGATGAATCGTGACTTAATGCGCAAGATTCAAAAGAAAGAAATTGCAGAGGCTTTGAAGAAAATGAAATCAAGAAGGGCAGTTGATCCAGATGGTATACCTATCGAAGCTTGGGAATGCTTGGGAGAGAAAGGTTTAGAATGATTGACAAATCTTTTTAACAAGATTTGACGGACAAATAAGATGCTCAATGAGTGGAGGAAGAGTACTTTGGTGTCTCTATATAAGAATAAGGGTGATATACAGGATTGCACAAACTATCATGGTATAAAACTCATGAGTCATACTATGAAACTTTGTGAGAGGATGATTGAGTCTAGGTTGAGGAAGGTTGTCATGATATCGGAGAATCAATTTGGTTTTATGCCTGGAAGATCAACTATGAAAGATATACATCTTCTTAGACAACTTATTGAGAGAAATAGATAGAGGAACAAAGATTTGCATATGGTTTTTATTGATTTGGAGAAGGCATACAATAGAGTACCTAGGGATGTTCTCTGGTGGACAATGATGAAGAAAGGTGTTTCTCTCAAGTACATTAGTATAATTAAAATATGTATGAAGTAGTAGTAACCAATGTCCGCACTTGTGGAGGGGTGACAACCAATTTTTCTATAATGGTTGGGTTACATCAAGGATATGCTTTAAGCCCTTTCCTATTTGCTATAGTGATGGATGAACTTACGAGATCAATTCAAGAAAATGTGTCGTGGTGTATGTTGTTTGTTGATGATATTGTTTTGATTGATGAGTCTAGAACTGGGGTTAATGCTAAGTTAGAATTATGAAGACATACATTGGAAGCAAGAGGTTTTAAGTTGAGTAAGAGTAAGACAGAATATATGGAATGTCGGTTTAGTAAGCAACGAAGTAATGATGGGAGTGTAGTGAAGCTTGGTGAGCAAGAAATATCGGTGGATGATTGTTTCAAATATTTGGGATCTATCATTCAAAAGTATGGAGAAATTGATGGAGATGTAAATCATAGGATAAGGGTTGGGTGGATGAAATGGAAAAGTGCAACTGGAGTGTTGTGTGATCGTAGAATGTCATTGCGGTTGAAAGAAAAGTTTTATAGGACGACTATTAGGCCCGCTTTACTATATGGTACGGAATGTTGGGCTGCCAAAAGATATCATATTCAAAAAATAAGTGTAGTTGAGATGCGTATGCTTAGATGGATGTGTAGAAATACAATAAAAGATAAGATTCGGAACGAGGAGATACGTAAAAAGGTAGGTGTTGCACTCATTGAAAATAAGATGAGAGAGAATCGTTTATGGTGGTTTGGACATATTCGGTGAAGGCCTAATGATGCTCCAGTTAGAAGGATGGAGAAATGAAAAAATATATTAGTTAAAAGAGGTCGGGGTAGGCCTAGGAAGACTTGGATGGAAATGATAGGAAAGGATATGAATGCTTTGAACCTCACCGAGGACATGGCATTGGATAGAAATGATTGGAGGAGAAGGATTCATGTGGAAGACCCAGAATGATTTTCTTTTTTGGTTCATATCGCCGACCCCAATTGTTTTGAGATGAAGGCGTTGTTGTTATATTTGGGGAACCCAGTAAGCAGTTTTTTCCAATATTTCAACTCATAACTGAATAAAGAATGAAAAGATGAACAACCCCCAAAACAGTGATGGAAAAGACCCGCATTGCCCAAGTTGCAATAGTCTTAATAGCAGACATGTAAGGTTTCTCATTTTCCTAAGCCATTCAAGTGACAAAATCATGCTTGAACCACAATCTAATAATCTAAATTTGCAAAAACTTACCCAATTGAAAAACACATTCAGTTCTGTCCATCGAGGTGAGTTTACAACCCCGATGAATCTATCTGTGACAAGGAACATGATAATAGACTATCAAATAAGTTAACAGAACATATTCGTGTTAAAAGAAATGGAACCAAATCAAGAAGAGAGTAATGATGTATAAAACCTACGAAACTGATTTAAATTGTTTAATAGAAAACATTATCCAAAGCAATGTTACCAATATTGTCGATAATTGAAAATATAGTGATATTATTGAAAATTTCAAGTCAGCCGATCGGCAAAATATCACTAGAAAAAAATGTCACATGAACATCATGAGATAATCACATTTTTTTTACAAGACAATAATGACGGAGGTCATCAAGGAGGGGGCTCACCTCTTGTCCGGCAAGACAGAGAGGGAGGCTGCAGGCCCTTTTCCGACAAAGCACGAAAGATAGATAGATAGATAGATAGATATATAGAGAGAGAGACTTTGGCCGAGCAGACCAAATCCACTGGCTCTAGAACCAGTAAATGGTTTCACACAATGAAATCCGATATTTTTATTTTTCATATATATAACATAATCGGAAAAGGATTCGTATTTGGAATGTGATGGTGGAAACGGGAAAGATCCCCATTTTGCATATGATCCGGTCGCTGCCCTTGTTACATAATAAATTTACGGAAATAATTCACTCCTGAATTTATTGAGCTTTAGGATTTTACTGGGACTGATAGATACCTTGACTGTTACGTGAAAATTGGAAAGCCAAAAGGGCTTAACATATGCAACAAATACAATTCTGTTCGATCTACTGTTCCAGCCACATCGAATGGGAATCAAGACAACAAAAAAATAAATAGGTTTCTATGAACTACCTACTTATATACAAGACATCAAATGGAATACATCACTTTTAACATGAGAGAGAGAGAGAGGGATGATGGCATTCCCCCACCATTGTCATCTCTTTAATTTTCGAATTCAATGCTGGTTTTCATTACCAACACAAGAAAACAGAAGCATGTGCACACGTGCATGACACCACAGAATTCACTACCACTCGGTTCACTGCCAGTCAGACATGTCCTAGCTTTAACAATTTCTAGATACCAAAGACAATGAAGATAGTATGAATTCGACAGAACATGATGATTGGTCGCTGGAAACAGCTGAGCAGCCTGTTCTCACAATAATAAGTTGTACACAGGCATATCAGTTGTCAAGGCTGTAAAATATCAATGGAAGTTACCACGAAGCAGTGACTGGTGTGTGTGTGCGTGATATAGCCCTGCAATTTGTAGATTTTAACTGAATGGGAACTACTAAGCGTTACAGCAGAGACCACAACTTCTAATGCGCCCGCTCAATTGGCTTCACCGATCAATCATACATGCCTTCCACCTCCCATACATCTACAAGGAAATCTACCATCTCCTGCAGAAAACAGGAACCAATCATAAAAACCAAAAACTCCTCTCTCTAAATGAGTGGTTCTTCCATAAAAAGACCAAACTACGGAAAGGGCTGCTGCCGATGAAATTAAAATGGACCTTTCACATCAATTTAGAAGCACCATATGGATGATGGTGATGACTAAAAAGGTGTTTTATCATTTCAAATATGTTAACATAGTGCAACCATGCCCTACCAAAAAACCACAATAAAGGAAAGAGCTTTGCATTGTAAACAAGATAGTCGAATGTCCAAAACAATTTCGATCACAAAGGGCCTGACCAAGGTTAATAAGGAAAGTTGCCAAGCGGTGCAGAACAAAGCGGGCAGCTGACTTTTAGATGTCACACATGAAGAGGGAATCAGTTGGGAAGTTAACTAGGAAACCATCAGGAAGTGAATCAGCAGATTCTTTAACATTCAAAAAGGTATGCAAGATTAACAAATCCAATTCTTGATATACTATAACTATGACATCTGTCTTAAAACAAAATTAGTGTTTACTAACTTAAATAGCACACAAGTTTTATTAATCTTTATACTAAATTACATACAGAGATTATTATAGCATAAACATAAAATGCAATGCCTGCATATTTACTAGCACCATAATAACCAGTACGAATCATATTGTGCTAGAGCTCAATAATTTTCTTGATCAAATTGGCAATTAACAGCTTCTGATTGCTATTATTTAGTGAATAGGTGCAATATTGTTAAAATTTGTGTCAAAAGAACCATAGACATTTTCCAAGAAAATTAAGAAGTGTCAATCATTGCGACAAGGAGGACATGAGAAAACTTACTGAAAGAGGGATTGGCTGAGGGAAAGGTTTGTTTGTCCCTAATAAACTGTCATACGTTGCATTCCAACTGGACAAATGGCATTCCAACCAGTATATCAGAAGCACAAAAAAGAAGCAAGAAAATATTCCAGATAGAAGGGAATAAGCATGAAAAGATATAAAAAATTATTGGAAATTAATGTGAATTGGCTAGCAAAGTTCAAATAAAAAAAAGTAACACTGAAACCAGAGCACTGAGGAAAATTAGGCTATTCGCATGTAATGTGCATGCAATACACAGTCATTGGGTGCTCATAGAAGCACGGTGCATTTGTCAATATTCACCAATCCTGGAGAAGTTCAACAGAAACCCACATATGGGAGACTCCACGTTTGGTGTTAGGATAGGATGTATGGTTCCCAAAATGCGTTGGTTACCTTAGAACAAACATGATGATCATAAGGAATTTTGTAAGTGGTAACCACAATAAATGAAAATTTGTTTGCAACAAAAACAACACATTCAAAAATCTATTTACTATATGTTTCCCTTGAATGATGGGAACACTAACATTTGCTGGTGAATGAAAGATAAACATCAGAATTTAAGTGTGACCCATGTAGTCAAAAGCGGTAGGTGGTGCCTAGTTGGTGGACCCCTAAAAAGACTAGTCGGAGACTAGACGGGACTAGGCGGACTAATCGGTACCTTAATTAAAAAAATATAAAAATATAATGAACTGCTAAAATTAGTAACAAACATGTAGTAAACATAAAATCAATCAACAATAAGCAATAGACCAAAAAAAAAAAACATGTCAAGCATTACAAAACCTGCTCAAATATTAAAAACAATTGAATAAACAAAGCAAACAACTATCAACAAATTCCAAATAATTTAAAAATAATCTAAATTCTTAAAATAAATTGCTGAAACTAACAGCAAACATGTATCCAACATAAAATTAATCAACAACAAATGCATAACGCAAGCATAAGATATTGCTATCGTCAAGCATAGTAAATATGTTATATTACAAAACCTGACCAAATATCATTAAGCCTAACAACAAAGATGTATCCAACATAAAATTAAACAACAAATGCACAAAGTATAAAATACCACTATTGTGAAGCATAGCAGAATAGTAAACCTGTTATATTACAAAACCTGCCCAAAAATTATGACACATCTACATACATAAATAAACACACGTAACAATTCAATGTCACATCTACATAAACAAACACACATAACAAATTAATTAAAAAAGAAAAGCAACGAATGCACATAAATGAAACAATCAAAAAACCAAAAATATATTAGAATCAAAGAATCACATATATATATATATATATACATATTGTAGTTGTATATGATATGCAATTAACAATTATACATACATATACAATAAAAGAATCAAACAAGAAAATGATTACATGACTTACATATACACACATAACTAATATATATATATATATATATATATATATATATATATATATATATAATGAGTAATACTAAACTCGCCCAGTTAAAAAAGTTAATAAAAAATACACAATTTAGAGGGAAAAAATCAAAGAAACATATAAGTATTGCATGGATACTAATAAGTAATAGCAGTTCAACACACAATCAAAAAATAAGCAGCAGCAAAAAATAGGGACAGAACTATTACAGCAATTACAGAACTTACAGCAACAAAAAATAATCAGCAGCAGCAAAATCTGATTAATCACCACTCTTCAATACAACCTCGCATATTAACTTTTTCAGCAAATCAGAAAATTGATTGAAGAAGGGGGAGACAGACATAGAAGAAGAAGAGGAAGGGGGAGAGAGAAAGAGAGAGAGAAGAATAAGAAGAAGAAGAGGCGGAGGAAGGGGGAGAGAGGAAGAAGAGGCAGAGGAAGGGGAGAGAGAAAGAGATGGAGAGAGAGAGAAGAAGAAGAAGAGGCAGAGAAAGGGGGAGAGAGAAAGAGAGACAGATTGACAGAAAGAAGAAGAAGAAGAAGAGGCGGATGAACGGGGAAGAGAAAGAGAGACAGAGAGAGAAGAAGAGGTAGAGGAAGGGGGAGATGCATACCTAGAGGATCGAGCGACGACAGTGGGCGAGGGTGGAGGGTTGTGAGCGAGCGAGCTGAGAGAGAGAGAGAGAGAGTTTATAAACCCTCGCCTCCCCTCGGCTATTGTTAAAAAAAAAAAGGGGGTACATGTTCTCGCTCCTAGGAGCTGACTAGGCAGGAAAATCAGTACCCTTGACAGGGGTCAACTAGGAATCAAATTGATTCCTAGTTGAACCTGCGACTAGCCCGACTAGGTGCCTAGTCGATGCCTTTGACTACAGAGTGTGTGACCATGATTTTAAGTGTAATCATGATATTGCGTGTTAATATATAGAGAGAGAGTAGGGCATTACGTCGAACGCACGCGCGATCAGCAGCATGCACATTTATTACCGCTGTTAAATCTCTCTCCATGACTAATGAGGGAGATTAGGTATATGTTGTATTGGGATCGGGGAACAATCTTAGGTCATATAAGCCTCCTCATTTTGAGAGGCCAAACCATGGAGGAGCAAGAAAACTCATGTCACTTTTATAATGAGTAAGGACATATCAAACCCGATTGTCCTAAGCTTAAAAGGAAAGTGGTCGTCGTTGAAAAAAAGCCAACCAAATCAAATGAAGGTTCAAATAAAGGAGGAGAACTTAAAGACTTTTCCATTGCTTAATTGGCCGAGGCTCTCCAAAAAATCTTGAAATCCAACTCCTCTATTCCATCTACATTCGAGGCCGTGGTCTCATCCTCATCTCTTCTCGGTACGTCTTCATGGATACTTGACTCGAGAGCTTCTTTTCACATGACACCAAATGCATCTCTACTGTCCGATCAATGCACCAACTCTTACACCTCTTTTGTTTACACCGCCAATGGAACATCTTTAGAAATTAAGGGAATTGAAAAATTAAAAAAGGCTTTGAACTCTAAAGATTTTTTTTTGTTCCAAAAATTAGAATTATTCCAAAATTGAACTTATTCTCCATTTCTCAAATTTTCGACCACGGTTGTAGAGTCTCTTTTTCACCTATGGGTTACTTTGTGCAGGATATTTGGTCTGGAAAGCTAATTGGGCAAGGTCATGGGAGAGGAGACCTCTACTATATAGATTTTTTGTCTCTCCCATCGAATTTTTTTTGTAATCATGTTTGAAACAAGGATATGCTACTTGGCACAAAAGACTTAATCATCCTAGTGCCTCTAAATTGTATTCTCCCTTTTTTGGATACATTTTGTAATGAAAAAGAGTATTTGTAACGATTGCATTCTTGGTAAAATACATACTTCTCATTTTCCAAATAGTAACTTTATCTCTAAAAGACCTTTTCAGTTGGTGCAATTCTAATGTATGAGAACCGATGCCCATCATGTCAAAAGGAGGATATTTTTATTATATTATTTTTGTTGACGATTATACTATATATGCATGGATCTACTTAGGTTCAAATCGGATGTTTTCACATTTTTTAAAGAATTTTGCATGCTTATCAAAAATCAATTTCAAACCAATATCTCTACTCTTCGATAGGATTCGGGTGGATAATATATGTCAAAAGAATTTCAAAATTATTTGAAACAAAATAGGATTGTTTACTAAAGGTCTTGTCCAAAAACTCCACAACAAAATGAGCTTGCAGAAAGAAAACATAGCCATATAATTGAAACAACTAGAAACTTGCTCATTTGAAAGGATGTTCAAAAAAAATGTAGGCCGAAGCCGCACTTACCGCTATATATTTAATCAATAGAATGCCTTCCTCTTCTCTAAAAAATGGTTTCACCATTTGAAAAATTATTTCAAAATATCCCCTGGTTGCAAGTGTTTTGGACTTTTTCAAGAAAATGGCAAAATTTCACCAAAAGCCATTGAGTATGCATTTATTGGCTATAGAGAAAATAAAAAAGGATATAGGTGGTTATGGTTTTAAAAATGGCAAATTATGTCTCTAGAAATGTAACCTTTTTGGATGACTAAAATGGATATGATAAAAGTAAATCTAAAGAGGAAGTAGACTACTCATTCCTATTTGAATTATTACCTAGGAAGGGTACTGAAACATCTAGTATAAATGATTGTGATAATATTGAATGTCCTGATGAAGAGATTTCTATTGATATGAATAGGGAGAATTCCCTTAATGAGACCTCTAATGGGATTCATGTTTATACCCGGTGTGGAAGTGAGGGTCAACCATGTGCATTTGAAAAGTACTCACAATGCAATCATTTGAACTTATACCTAGAAAATCTCAAAGGATTTCTAGACCTCTGAACAAATTTGTATCATATGGCTCCTTTTATCCAAGATATAGGGCTTGCTTAATGGCTATTAATGATTATCATGAACCTTCTAATTATTATGAGGCTAAACAACACTCCCATTGGATAGATGCAATGAAGTTGGAATTAGATGCTCTCCATAGAGAGCCAACACTTGGGAAGTTGTAGACTTGCCTATAGAAAAAATGGTCATAGGTAGTAGATGGGTCTTTAAAGTCAAGACAAAAAATGATGGTTTTTTAGAAAGATATAAAGTTAGATTGGTTGCTAAGGAATATTCACAAGAATATGGGATTGATTACGAAAAAACTTTTGCTCTCATTGCTAGGATAACTAGTGTTAGAACCAGAGTTGTCACTCGAAGAAGCGGGAGTGGGAGGCGATTAGGGAAACGTAAGTGGGAAGCGAGGCACTTCCAAAATTTTAGGAAGCGGAAAGCACGGGACGACTTAGAAGCAAACCAGGAATCGTCTCGGAAGCGACCTAGGAAGCGAGGGAGAAGCAAAAAAGAGAAAAAAGTAAGAAAAATAAAAAAAACACAAAAAAAATGAAAAAATAAGGGGAAGCAACGGGGAAGTGCGCTTCCCAATTTTTTTTGGCGCTTCTCAGCATGTTTCAAAAGTGCCACATTTCGTGCTTCTCAAACGCACTTCGGGGAAGCATGCTTCCCCATATACTATAGCGCTTCCGGTAACCCTAGTTAGAACATTAATTGCCTTAGCATCTATCAAGCAGTGGCCTATATTTATCAGTTAGATGTCAAGAATGCATTTCTTAATGGTGACCTTTGTAAGGAGGTTTATATCTATCATCCGCTTGGGTTTAACATTGAAAGGGGTTTTCAAACTTAAAAAGACCTTTATGGTCTTAAATAGGACCCTAGGGCCCGGTAAGATCGGTTTAGTAAAGTTATTATTGACAATGGATTTGTTTCATGTTATATTGACACTGCTCTTTTTGTTAGAAATGCATAAACAAGTATAATTGTCTTATTATTATATGTTAATGATATGATTATCACTGGAAGTGATAAAAAGGGTATTGATGAGATTCAAAATATTCTTAAAAGAAAATTTGATGGCCTTAGCTTTCTGAGGTATTTTCTTAGGTATTGAGGTTGTGTACTCTCCAAGAGGATATGTGCTTTTTCAGATAAAACTAGCATCAAATATAATCACTAGATCAAGTCTAATAGATAAAAAGGTAGTGGATACTCCAGAAGTGCTCAACTCAAAAAATGAGGGCCAACGATGACACTCCATTAGAAGATCCTACTCCCTATTGCCAATTAATTGGATCTCTTACATACTTATCTATAACTCGACTTGATATAGTACATGTAGTCCACAACACAAGCCAATTTCAACAAGCACCTACTTCAGTCTGCATGCAACAGTTACGAGAGTTATCAGATATTTAAAGAGCACAGTAACTAAAAGGCTTTTCTTATCATCTTCTTTCTCTGTTAATTTAATTGTTTATTTTGACTAAGACTGGGGAGCTATGTCACATGGTGCGGGTGCGGCACAATTTTAAAAATTTTGGACACAGGGACTCGGCTATATATATATATATATATATATATATATATATATATACATATATATATATATATATATATATATATACATATATATATTTTAAAAAAAAGTGCACAGTCTGTGACTGTGCACACAGCACAGTCACTGTAACTGTGCACAGCACAATCTCTTTATATATATATATATATATATATATTTTTTAAAAATATATAAACAATCATTTTTTTTAGTTTTTTCACCTTAAAATTGACTGAATATAGACTCGGTCAACATTGACCGAGTCCAAAACGAGGACGGACTCGGCCTTGATTCGTTGACCGAGTCCAGACCGTGTCCTAAGTTGCACCCGTGTCGGGGCGTGTCGACTCGGTTGCGACGCGTCCCTAGCCGAGTCCGTGTGACTTAGCTGGGGAGGCAACCCTAATGATCGTATTTCTACAACAGGTTACTCTGTGTTTCTTGAGGACTCGCTTATATCTTAGAGGTGTAAGAAGCAACAGAAGGTGTCACTCTCCTCCACTGAAGCCGAGTATCAGGCAATAGCAACCACCACCACCGAAATTGTTTAACTAAGTCTGCTCAGAGATATGGGTGTCACCATCTTCACTCCATTGAATGTGTTATAACAACAATAGTGCTATCTACATTGCTAGAAATCACACATTTAATGAATGAACAAAGCACATAGAGATGAATTGTCACTATGTTCGAAAAGAGTTTTTTAAGGGCACTATTGAACTTCCTTATTTTACATTGGAATATCAAATTGCGAACTTTTTCACTAAAGCCTTGCCGGCCCCTCGTTTTTCTTTTCTCCTTAGCAAACTGTTTGTTATCTCATCCTCAGTTTGAGGGGTATATATATATATTGGTTTATAATAGGTCATGCTCTCTATGGCCATTTTGGTCTTTTTACAAGGTTGTAATAGGTCCTGCCCTTGGTACTTTTTTATTTTTTGCTTTTTGCTTTTTATTTTCTTTTTATTTTTGTGTTTTTTAGCTGTTCAGACTAGCCTAACTATCCGTTGGACTAGTCCATGCTGCCTTGATTCCCCTATTTAAATGGGTTCTCACCCATTGTATTGCAATGCTTTTTGGAGCATTATTCAAGTGAATAAAATATATATATTTTTATCTTTGTGCTCCCTTGAATGTCATTTGTTAGGTGTTGTGGCTTTGTGTTTTGCCCTAGTGGCTTTGTGCTTGTGCTTACATTGGGGCTTCATTACACTGCGATCTCTTTTACTTTATCCGGTTAGATGGCCTACTACTAAGGCATACTACTAAGGCATCTTAAGAGTAACTTGTGCAACAGAACTAAGTTGAACAACACTATTAAGATGGAAATGTTTCAAACAGAAAATGCTATAAATGCAAATAAGGCTTTAATATAATTGCATACTACAATTTTCCACTTATACATGCATGGGTACAAATTCAGCTGCAATTTAACTGCTAAGAAACAAATAAATAATGCTAAAGCTTATTTTATCAACCTCTTTAGCATTTTTCAGTTTTTCTCTTTAATTTTATTTATTAGTTTATATGTTTTCTGCATTCACATATTTTTGTTCCTTTACTTTGTAAAAACCAGAAGCAAATGCCAAATTTTCAACAAGTTGTACTCCTATCACATTTGATGCTTTAACATGATCACAAGAGTTAAGCAGGAAATTAGATATCATCTAATTGGGACCAGTTCCGAGTAGCAAAGAAAGAACATCTTAAGGCTATGTTTGGGAGCCGGAGATGTGAGGGGAGATGGTATTTAATGAGGATTTAATAAATACCAGCTATGCCCACAGGTGCTTGGGAACCCCATTTGGGGAGAAGAGAATGGTGTTGGGAGTGGAAATGGGTCATTTTCAACTACATCCTCACAAAGATGTTGACAACTCCAACCTCATCTCCCATTTTCTTTTCCACTCCCATCACCCCTCTCATCTCCTCCTCAACACCGGCTCCCAAACAGAACCTAAATCTGATAAAGAGTGAGTCAGAAAAAAAAATATCACATATTCAATGTTTGTACAGAAAGTAGTTAAACATGCACAGAAAGAAAAGCAACTCGTCACCATGCTTTAGGCTCCTGTAGGCAAACAGACAGCACAATACCTTAGCCTGGGCTCTCGAGCCTGTGGTGCCTGCTTTTCTGATTTACTGTTTTTAAGCCAGTCCTGCCGAATTTGGATCCACCGAAGAAGACCTGCAAAGAGAATGAAAACCAAATTCAGAACAGGGCATGTAAACTGCCAACAAGTAACAGCACAACAACAACAACAACACAGCACACAACTTGCCATGATTCACAAACTCAGTAGTATTTGTACTGCTTGGGCCACAGTTGGAATCAAGGGTTTGGTTAGATGTGCTTATTGAAGATATACTTCTCTGCGATTGAATTCCACTGTTATCCATCTCATAAGTGCTTGTACTCCAAAAATCCTCAGATAAGGTGGATTTTTTTACTCTGCGACCCTGTATTTTTAGACCCTTTGAAGGTTCATCAACAGCAATAATCGGAGTAGATTTTGTACAGCAACCAAGACAACCTCTGCTCTGTTGCAAGCCAGGTTTGAACCAAAGAAATGATTAGCATTCACATTAAACGTGGTGCAAAGCTATGCACCATTTATACTAGAAAGCAACAATAGACAAACAACAGCCATGCCCATCCAGATACATCACACGGTGATGGCAAGCAAGAACACAGAAAATCCAGAGCAGGACAAATCCAAGTTCCAACAGCATAAATCCAAATTATGAGGCTTGGACCCAAAAGCAATTCACCTGTAACCATAAATGTTATAAAGGCTACTGAAACCTGTGAAAATGATGCACTATGCAGTAGGATACAATATTAGCATGACCAGAGAAATTTATTTGCTAGTGTTTTCTATACACAGTAGCATATTGATCCATGGAGCTAAGGTCCAAAATATGGAATAAACAGGTGTTTGCATGACTCTACCATCCCGTCGGGACTGGTCCACTTAATCCCTTTTTTGACGGCCACATATCCTTCCGCGGAAATCTTTCTCCTAGTACATGAATCAAATGTCCTCTCATCCAGGAAAAGCTATCTCCTTCTCAACAATGTCGTTGTCACTTGATCCAATAGCACACACACACACACACTATATATATATATATAACAGTGGCTCTCTTAAGTCTTAAGTTTTTATCTTTCTAAATCACCCAATTATTTTGTACAAGCATAGCATGAGAGTGGATACTTCCTAATGAAATGTGACAAAAATACAAGATCTTCTAAGTACTCAAGGAATCAATTTTTGGAACTCAACAACATCACTGGTCCAAATCATTATAACATTTCAAACTATTCGAACTTATTCTAATGTTAGAAATTTGAGGCCGTGAAAACACTTTTTTCTGGAAAGAAAGGAATTTTACTAGATCAGTAAATAAGGTGACAAGCTGTCACCAAACAGCAATACAAAAGAAATAGATTTTTAGTTTAAAGCACAACGAGCTAATAATCCAGGACAGGCCACCTATTATCAAAATTTCCCATAACAACAAAGTTACAACATGGCAGAAATCAGAGCACCGTATAATGGAGAATTTGATTGCTCAGATCTCAGACTGTATTTGAGATCCGTGCATTAAAGATTCATGAATCTCTACTCGATGACACCAATAGCAGATTGAACAAAACTGGCAACCATTTTCATACATAGGGCTTTGGACCTACGGTACCCGACACTCCATTTTGCCCTCTGTACCCGTGTCGACATGTGTATCCCCGTGTCGACACCCGTACATGACATTTTACCCTCCGTACATACAAGTTTATATTTAATTTATAATTACATTTTCAGTTTATAACTTTATATTTTCAGTATATAATATATATTTTAGATATAGCATATATATTTAGATTATATTCAGTTTATTTTATATTTATGTGATATTTAATATATATAGATGTGTCCCCGTACCCACATTTTTTGAAATTGCCGTGTTGTACCCTCCTAACCCGTACCCGCACCCTTACCCAGGTGACATGGCTTTGGACCAAGGAAGAAAATATAGCTACCAGAAGCAGTCATTGGAGAAACAAAATCACCACCTGATGGGTTGTTGGAAATGGAATTTGCCAAATACTACCTCCAAAAGGTGGGAGCCAAATTAAAGGACTTGGGGGGCTTTTGGTGTTGCCCAAAATCATTCAAACCCCAATCTGAATTCAAATATTGGCTTCCGCAGAGATGATGGAATTGGGGATTCATCATTTCCATTCCGAAGTCTTCCAACATGATCCCAAATGAGCCTTACAAGCTTCAACTGAAGGTGAAGATCATTAACTCAATTGATGACTCAAAAAGTGGCAACGAGAAAAACCTAATACAAAAAAAAAATGGCAGCAATCAAGGTAACTAGTCCTTTTGTGGTAGCAACTCCCTATCTAGACAAAATGGAACAAAGTAAATTGGTCATTGCTAGTATAATCATATCCCTTGTATGGTACTAGGTGAGATGCACACAAGCAACAAACAAAATGGCTTATGAAATGAAAACTTTAACTACAGCTGCCTATGAGATCAAAATGCCACGAATCTATGGTCCGATGGCAGGTCGCATACACCAAGTAAGCCATTATATTCTTTTCTCAAAAGCATCTGGATATAGCGCGCACACGCACACACATGTGTGCGCGCATGCACACATGCAGACCCGCCACATGCCACACATGCACACACATAATCCCAAAACACAAAGGCACTTATTTACTATATACATATTAGAACCTAAACTTTTGTATAGTACGAAGAAAAGGGGTGGCCATGAAGAATAAATATGTAGTTGTGTTCAAATAAATTTCCAGTTTGAAGTTGTATCAATTAATTAAAGGAATGTGCTTGTTCCCTTGCGACTTACATTGTACAGTTGCGCTTAGAAACTGTTTCGCTTTTGTTGAATCTGATATAAGATGCTCGGTTCAGGTGAATCAATAACCCGAAAGGGCAGCCCGTATACTTGAATTGTAATAGTTTGCGGGCAAAATTGTGAATAAAGTAAATGCGTTGAGCTTTCTTTTGTTCACCCTCGTTGTGATTGCTTTTTGTGATTGCAATTTTTCTCTCTCAATTCTCTCTTGCTCTCTTGCACTCTGATTACAAGCTTCCGCGACCGGCAAGCGAGCTGACAAGTAGGCTTGCGGCAGTGAGGAGGGACCGTCGCGCCGCGCTGGCCCATTGAAGGAAATAGGCCCGTGACAAGTGGTACCAAAGCTTGTTCTCGGGCTGGGGAAGGGACTCCGGAGTCGGTGTCGACAGACACACCGACAGGTGCGATTTGTGAGCAAGACATCATGGCGCCTTATCAAAACTTGCGCAACACCAAAGGCAAGGCAGTTGTCGAAGCTGAGGAGATGGGTTCACCATCTCGGGGCTAAGAAGAGTTGGCTGCAACTGTTAACAAGATAGTGGAAGATGTGATTTCGCATGAAGAAGCGATTTCACGTGCATGTGAATCATTCAGTGGACTGAATGATGTGGTGGCAAGCCTGTAAGAGCATGTAAACTTACTAATGGGCAGGTCACTTCGTTGACGACTACAGTGGTCGACTTGCAGACTGAAGTAGGGGAGCTTCAGTTGAAGAACCGTACGTTGCAGCGGACGGTGACCCTAAATGGCGAAAATGGTGAGAGGCTATCAGGGATTGATATGCCAAGACCCGCGAAATTCAATGGTTCTCGTGACAGCAAGGCCATTGAGAACTTCTTGTTCCAAGTAGAAGACTACTTGGATATCCAAAATGTGACCCTTGAAGATCTGAGAATTAAGGCTGCAGCGGCCTTACTTGATGGAGATGTTATCGCTTGGTGGAGGCGGAAGCGCAGCGACATAAAGAGGGGTCAATGTGTGATAGACACTTTTGACGACTTCAAAATGGAGTTGCGCAACTATTTCATGCCAAGAAATGCGTAGAGGCAGGTGTACCGGATGGTTCGTGAGCTCAAACACTCTGGTTCGTTGCAAGACTATGTTAGAACGTTCCAGAAGCTTATGCTGGAGATACCTAACATGCCAGAAGACGATATGCTCAACTGGTTCATTGTAGAACTTCAGTCATGGGCACAGTCTGAAGTGGAAAGGAGCAACCCCCATATTTTGAAAGATGCATATGTGGCGGCCAAGCGCTTAATTGACACTCAGCGCAAGCCTTTCACCCCATCAACCAAAGTTGGGAAAAAGTCTGACCACGGAGGCAAGAAGGATGAGCAGTGCAATGATAAAGGTGAGGCGTCGACACGCCATCAATCCGAAAAGAAACAGAACTTCACAAAGCATAACAACATCAACAAGGGTGCGGTTGTAAAATGTTGGTTCTGTGGCGATAGACATATCGCCAAATAGGGACCAAAGCGTCGCGTAAAGGACGACGGGCAGGCCAATGTTGCACAGGAATAATGCAGCGATACTGAATGCAATGACACTGAAGCGATGCAACCAAGGATGGGGTCATGAGATCAATTAACGTGGCTAGAAGTTGCGCGGCTAAGAACATGCAGGTCAGTAAGGAACTTATGTACTTGGAAGTCATTATGAATGGAAAGTCTACTTCAGCAATGATAGACTCCGGGGCCACAGACAACATTGTCTCGCGGAAATAGGCAAAACGGTTGGGCTTGAAACCTGGGCCAAAGCAGAGGACCATCAAGACGGTAAACTCTGAGGCCAAGCCCATCCTTGGCGAAACAAAAGATGTGGCTACTCAAGTGGGGAGTTGGGTCGGCAAAGCCAACTTCTCTGTGGTGCCCTTGGACGATTTCAAGGTGATTTTGGGTATGGAGTTTCTGCGAAGACAGAATATTATGATCCTGCTAAAGTTTAACACGTTGACGATCATGGGGTCAGACTTGTCTCACACAGTGCAGTGCCTTACGCAGAAAAGCAAGTCTTCGATGTTATCGGCAATGTAGCTGAAGAATGGTGTCAAGCATAGGGAGCAGACATTCTTAGTTGCAGTGCGCGCAGAAGAAGGGAAGGCAGAAGCAGCAGTGCCGCCGACCCTAACCCCACTATTGAAGGAGTTTCGAGGGGTGATGCCTCCAGAATTGTCGAAGCGTCTTCCACCAAGAGATGAGGTCGACCACAAGATTGAGTTGACCCCGAGAACGAAGCCTCCCGCAATGGTTCAATACCGTATGGGGCCAGCTGAGCTGAAGGAACTGCGCAGGCAGCTAGACGAGATGTTGAACGCAGGCATTGTTTGTCCATCAAAAGCCCCATTTGGTGTCCTAGTTCTTTTTCAGATGAAACATGATGGCTCCAAACGGTTATGTATGGATTATCGTGATTTGAACAAGGTCACGATGAAGCATAAGTACCCATTGTCACTGATAGCGAACTTGTTCGATCAGCTAAGCAGTGCATGTATCTTTTCTAAGCTAGATCTGCGATCGGGTTACTGACATGTGAGGATTGCTGAAGGTGATGAGCCGAAGACAACTTGCGTCACACGCTATGGTGCTTACGAATTCTTAGTAATGCCATTCGGAATGACAAATGTTTCAGCCACGTTCACGACTTTAATGAACCAGAACTTCTACCCTTACTTAGACAAGTTCTTGGTAGTCTACCTGGATGATATCGTGATCTACAGCAGCAACATGGAAGAACATGTCGGGCACTTGCGAACAGTGTTTCAGGTGCTGAAGAAGAATGACCTTTGTGTCAAACGAGAGGTGTCTCTTCGGGCAGGAGGAAATCAACTTCCTTGGCCACGTTGTGGGGCGTGGTGTGCTGCGTATGAATGGGCAGAAGATAAGGGTCATCCAGGAATGGGTTTCGCCAAGCAAAGTGTCAGAATTGCGGTCATTCCTCGCTTTGGCAAACTATTATCGGCGTTTCATCGAAGGCTATTCCCTCATTGTTGTGCCCCTCACAGATTTGTTAAAGAAGAATTGGGTATGGCTCTGGACAGGAGCGTGCCAAGATGCCTTCGATGGCTTGAAGAAAGCCTTAGTGAGGGAGTCAGTGTTGCGATTGCCTGATCATTCGAGACCCTTCGAAGTCCACATGGATGCCTCAGACTTTGTCATTGGCGGAGTTATTATGCAAGATAGCCATCCGATCGCATATGAGAGTCGCAAGCTGAAAATGCAGAGAGGCGTTACACAGTGCATGAACGTGAGATGACCGCCATTGTGTATTGCCTCAGGACCTGGCGGCACTACCTCTTGGGTGCTAAGTTCGTCGTCAAGACGAACAATGTGGCCATGAGCTATTTTCAAATGCATAAGAAGTTGATGCCTAAACAAACTCGATGGCAGATGTTTTTGGCTGAGTTCGACTTTGCCTTGGAGTACAAGGTTGGAAAGACCATTGCTGAGCGGATGCCCTGAGCCGTAGGGCTGAACTGGCAGTTGCGCGCGCGGAGCCTTCAGTGCACTTGGAGGGCGCATTGCTGAGCCGCATCCGCGAAGGTTCGCAGTAGGATCCGACTGCACAACACCTTGTTTCTCTTGCGCATGCAGGGAAGACTCGACAATTTTGGCTACAGGATGGCCTCCTCGTAACAAAAAGGGGACGCATCTTCGTGCCGCGGTGTGAAAGCCTTCGCCGAGAACTACTTAAGGAGTGTCATGATACACTATGGGTCGGCCATCCTGGTCAGGAGCGGACCTTAGCACTCCTTGAGCGCGGCTACTATTGGCCGCAGATGAGAGATGATGTTGAGGGGTATGTACGGACATGCCTCATATGCCATCAAGATAAGGGGACAAACCAGGAGGCTGTCGGTCTCCTTGAGCCTCTACCAATTCCAAAACGTCCTTGGGATAGCATCTCCATAGACTTTATTGTTAGTCTGTCAAAGGTAGAGGGCCCCAGTTCTATTTTGGTTGTGGTGGATCGTTTCTCAAAGTATGTCACCTTCATCCCAGCTTCCAAGGAGTGCCCTGCAGAGAAGACTGCAGAGTTGTTCGTAAAGCATGTGGTGAAGCACTGGGGCATACCAAAGAGCATTGTGACTGATCGCGATGCTCGTTTCACGGGCAAGTTCTGGCGTGAAGTATTTCGACTACTTGGCTCTGATTTCTTGTTTTCAACAAGCTTCCATCCGCAGATAGATGGGCAGACAGAGCGCATCAACGGGATACTTGAGCAGTACCTTAGGCACTTTGTTAGTGCCAATCAGAAAAATTGGGTGAAGCTCCTTGATGTGACACAGTTTTGTTACAATCTGCAGAAGAGCGAGTCTTCAGGCTACAACCCATTTGAGATAGCCACGGGGCAGCAACCACTGACCCTGCACACTCTTGCCGCACAAGAAAAGGAAAGGTCATCCTTCGCCTATCAGTTTGTTCGCGACTGGCACAAGCAGAATGAGTTGGCGAAGGCATTCTTACACAAGGCGACAAAGAGAATAAAGAAGTGGGCAAACAAGCATCGTCGGCCCGCGGGGTTCCAAGTTGGAGATCAAGTGTTGGTGAAGCTATATTCTGATCGTACAGGCATCTTCTGCGAGCGACACCGCGGACTGCTCAGAAAGTATGAAAGACCCTTCACCATCACAAAGAAGGTGGGCAAGCTGGCATACAAGCTGGAGTTGCCCCCAGACTTCAAGGTGCACCCGGTGTTTCACGTGTGCAACCTCAAACAGTTTTATCCGGATGATGGAGACCCATAATACAGTGTGTCACAGCGCGCTTCCATCATACAGAGGGCCCTGACAGCACAACGGGCCGAAAAGCACCTCAGACAGATCCTTCGCCACAAGGTGAACTACTTGGGGGAGGCGAAGAAATACTTGGTGCAGTGGGAGGAAACAGCGGAACCAACATGAGAGCCTGCATTCCGAATGAACAGTCGCTACCTGGCTGAAGTCAGAGCTTACCACGAAACAAATGACGCCGAGGACGGCGCATGATTTGAAGGAGGGAGCATATTCCCTTGCGACTTACATTGTACAGTTGCGCTTAGAGTCTGTTTTGCTTTTGTTGAGTCTGATGTAAGCTGCCCGGTTCAGGTGAATCAATACCCCGAAGGGGCAGCCCGTATACTTGAACTGTAACAGCCTACGGGCAAAATTGTGAATGAAGTAAATGTGTTGAGCTTTCTTTTGTTCACCCTCGTTGTGATTGCTTCTTGTGATTGCAATTTCTCTCTCTCAATTCTCTCTTGCTCTCTTGCACTCTGATTACAAGCTTCCGCGACCGACAAGCGAGCTGACAAGTAGGCTTGTGGCGGTGAGGAGGGACCGTCGCGCCGTGCTGGCCCATTGAAGGAAATAGGCCCGTGACAGTGCTGCTCAAGAAATGTATGGAAACAAGAATGAAATATTCATGTACTGAGAGCCTCTATGAGCTCCAAAATAAAAATAACTAATGTTTGATTGTCTGAAATGTGCTTTGTCCAGATGGTATCAGCAGTGCCTAACATTAGCAAATATGTTGCTGTTAACCTCTATTATGATACTTAAAATTCCAATACCAATAACCGAGGGCATATGTTACGCTTCAAGCTCAGAGGTGCCCAATGCATAAAAAACCAGACCCACAAATCCGGCAATAAGCATGTTGCCACACCCATCCGGCACTCTATGAAAAGCCAACCAGAGCTAAAACTACAATCAAATGAGGAAAACTCTCAATCGACTGAGGTTTCAAAACCACCACATTCCAAAGCATGGTCTCACTTTGTAAGTTAAAACCAAATACAACACGAAAAGAAAAGGTTATACGGTAAGCACAGATAATCAACTTCAGAACAATTCGACAGTGAGCCTCCCAGCATTTGGTTTATCAAGAAATCGATGCACCAAATACATAAATTCCAAACAAGAGCAAGGCGCGAAAGGATTTCGGAGAAGTAAACGCGGTTCCACACTCTGCTGTTTCTCTCATGAACCATAACACAATCATACAGAATAGGAAACAAATAAAAGACACAATTGTAGACACCAAACAACCGGAGAAGCAATTGAAACCATCAATTCGCATATTTTAACAAAACCATTTTTTTTTAATACCAAAACAATTAAATGCGTTAAATGCTACGAAGAAAGAACCAAGAAAAAACGAAACAAAAAAGAATTCTAAAGTTTCTGAAATAGGTCCAAAGTTTTCCCAACATGGACGCCCACACGGGTTTCATCTCTCAGAGAAATAGGAAATCTTTCGACAGGCCGAATAATTTACTTTAATCCCCGCACGTTCCTCCCCTAAACAACCAGCAAACCTCTTCCCCACACCCATCAAATTTTTTCTTAATAAAAAAAATCTTTCCTTTCACACAAAAAATCCGACCCCAAGTAGCCATTTATTGAGAAAAAAGAAGACCCTTAATTGTGAAGCAAGTCACACACCACTAACGTGAAACACACATCAGACCCTAACCCCACACCAGCAACCACTCACCAATTCAACCATTAAAAAAAAGTTACAAAAAAAATTCTTAAATCAGAGAGAGAGAGAGAAAGAGCGTACCCCATACATGAAAAGAACTGGCCGATCCACGATACGAATGATCTGTAGAGTAGCATCTACCAACCCCCAACACCACCACCACCACCTCCTCTCTCGCTGTCTCTCCCTCTCTCTTTTCTACTTTAGGATTTCGATGGAACACCAAACCCTGAAGGAAAATCTCACATCAGAACGCAGATCTCCGTCCCCAACGAACCGATTCCTATCAGGAAAAATCCCTCAAATCTCCTCCCCCCACTATTCTCCCCCACCCACCAAAACCTCCCCAAAAGGAAAAAAGAATAAAAAAGGGAAACAGAAGCGAAAAAAACCGGATTAGAACACTCATTCTCAGGAGAAATCGGAAAGAAAAAAAGAGAGAACAAATATTAAATAGGAAAAATAGAAAAAAAAAAAAAAAGATCCTTACCTTGTGCAGAACATCATTACTTTCCCCCTCCGCAGAAGGACATGGCAGAGAGAGAGAGAGAGAGACCATTTACTTTCTTTTTGTTTTATTGACTAAAATAAAATGCGCAGTTTTGCTTTTCAGAATTACCGCTGAACACCTTATCCGTTTGCTGAATGGCATAAGGGAACCTGGAGCTACGAAATTACAAAAAGGAGCTCAGTTTCATAAACTCCAAGTTCCTTCTGGCCAAACTTAGTTTAGGAAGGTAAAAGGGTAAGTGTTATGCAGGTAAATACTATTCTGTCCTATTCAAAAAACACTGCTAGAAGTGTGATAGCTCAATCTTTAGGTTTCTGGTAAGTAGGTAGTAAGTCAGGTGGCTTTCAGTAAATTCGTCAGTCAAAAGCTTGCATCCTATGCAACTCATGGCCAGTCTAAAGATAACCCTCATTTAAAAAGAAAAAGTTTTTTCCTTTCTTTTTTCATTTGAAAAAAAAGTTAAGAGTGCAACTTACTACTTTAACAACAGCATACACACCAAGATTATGTGCAGTTGCAGAAAGAAATTTTTTTTATGACCAACTAACCCTCATAGACAATTAGATCACTTAATGGGCCTGCTTCCCTACGAGGTAAAACTCCTGATTGAGGGCAAGACCACCCAGACTTACGTGCCACAACCATAATAAAGCAATATCATGGGTTAGCTTCTAACTCTGTTGGGTCAGCTACCCAACCACTCTTATTAAAGCAATGAATTTTTTTACATGATTTTTGGTCAAAGACAAAAAAAATATATAAAAAAAAACTTCCCTTCCAAAAGTGGAACGAGTTATCTGTTCACCGACAGTCCTTGGCATTTTTGTCTGTTTCAATTAGGGTGTAACTGGGTCAGTTAGGGTCAGGTTTTATTAAATCCTTTTAAAAATGAGTTTAAAAAATGAAAAACCCAAACCTGACATACTTTTATTTGAGTTCAAATTCAAGTCAAGAGTATGATTGAGATTAAAGACCTATATGGGTTAATGGGTTCGGTATGAATCGAGCAAGGGATAGACGGGTCAGGTTTTAAACAGACTCGTTTTTTAAAATCAGATGTAAAAGTTGGACCAAAACCCAGACAGAAAATAAACGGCTTTGGGGTTCATATTATACATGAACTTTGTTGGAGCTTTTTGGGTTTGAGTTTGGTTCTATGTCTAAACAAGGCTGGGCCTTTATGGATTCCAGTATGAAAAGTGTCATTATAAGACCAGTCAGGTTCATAATACTTTGTGTATAATTTGGTTTTATTGATCCATACAAGGTTGGGATTGTGTTTCACGTAATTCGTGTGTAAAATGAAATCATTTCAAATTCTATATGAGCAACTTTTTTTTTTTTTTGGTTATTTTGCTATACATGAACAACTAAATTGAAGTGTTTAAAAAGAATCATTGCTCTAATGCGTACCAAGATTTACAGATGAAAAGAGCGTTATTTGGAAATTAATCAATTATGTTAATGTAAGATAAATACGTCAGCGTTCTATGATATTCAACGGGAACTAAAATCAATTAAGTTCTTGAATATTTATTGAAAATTTTATTCACTTGAACACTACGCCTGCAAAGAATTTAAATTAATTATATTACACAATATTTACCAATTCCTCTACCTATCTCCTCTTATTCTCTTTTTCTTATTTATTGAGAGTTAAACGACAACATAATTAAATTAAATTAAATTGCAAACTACAATTGAATATGTCAATAATATGGGGAATGATATTCTTAATTCATTACCTTCTAATGTAGGTCTTTTCTTTTTTTAGAAGACCTTCTAATGTAGGTTAAAGCCAATTTTTTACCCAAAGCAATGCTTTATAAATTTTTAGCAATCATTGTCCTGTGAAATTAATTGAGAACAGTCTAGGAGAAAGAGTGTTTGATGCCAACGGGAGATCCGCTTCACGTCAACTTGTGTTGGGACGTTGCAAGTTCGAATCCCAATGGTATGGTTGTATAACTGGTAGGGGTCGGCCTAATAACCCCAGCTTTCTCTGTCTGAGACAAAAATAGTGCTTGATAATTAATGTGTCACAAGCTTTTCTAGAAAATATACCATACTTTTTTAACATTTTTTAGGCTTTGTTTGGTAGCCATTGTTGGGAGTGGCGAGTGAGGATTCATGGAATCCCTGTCATTTCCGGTGTTTGGTACGGCGGTTTTGGGTGGGTATCCAGATACGTTGGTGGAGTTGGGAGGGGGCGATAGCATTAAGGGCCTGTTTGGAATCTCGGTGATGGGGATGGGTGTTTATCCATTTGGTGTTTCAAAGGCAAAATCTTGGTCAAACACCCATGGTGGTCCTGTTTGGAATCTCGACGCTAGGACAGGCGTTTATGCATTTGGAAGTGAGGCCCTTTCTCTTTTGTATTTACACTAAAAGGATGGATTTGGCAGCTACCACCTCCTAAGCTGGCAAAGCAGCTGCTACTTCCTCTTATGCATAAACTTCTTAAACCCCCCATCCCAGCTACCCATTCAAAAACAGGCCCTAAAAATCAATATATTTCAAAAAACATCTTGGTGAGAATATTGTTGCCAAATAGGTCGATTTCGTACTTCTCTCATTGCCCTTCCCAACATTTGTTCCCAAACAGAGCTTTAGATTTAATATGAGGACGGGTAGAAATCAGTCTCAGTAGGTTTGGTTAAAATCGAGTCGTGTTTATATAATTGCTTTAGTATATATGGATTGCTTTGGTTCTTTATTGGGTTGGGTACGGATTGGGCTCAGGCATAAACCAAGTTCGAGTTTGGATTGGTTCTATTCCGGTATTCCTAATTAACTCAAATTAAGTTAACGGCAACCTTAGTTAGTTTAACAAAAATGTGTTTTTTACTTAATAGAGCATAACTTTATATGAGCTTTTAAATATATCAAAAACTAAGTGTAATTTTTTATTATCACCAAGCAAAGAAGAGTCAGGATCAGGTGCCATCACATGGCACACTTTGAGTATGCCTATGCATGCACTTTACTGCCTTTCATCTTTGGTTGACAGTCGGTGGGTATGCAAAACTAATACAAGTAACACATTAATGATAATATAATTCATTTAATTAGATATTCATGATATATATCCATATCATGGTACACGTGATATATGTCAATAAGAAAAAACACAAAAACACAGTGTCGTAGTGTATCATTTACCTAATATATCAACATATTTGTTTTAATCATACATATTATGATCTATAGTTAGTCTAAGTTCATCATGTAATCATGCCACAACAATTGAAGTAAAGAAGCCACTCCCCTATCAAAACTTTTATTGAAAACTATGTTATTGGCCCACTTAATCCTTTCTCAATACTTTACTTGACTTTCTTGGCAGTGCACTCCAATTATGGAATTGAGTCAACTATTCAAAAGACAACGACTCTCATGCCTCAAAGTTCTTCAAAAGATCATCGTTCCCAATTAGAAGAAAAAGGGAAAAAGATTCTCTTTAATTTTTTAATAATCAAACTGAGGGATTGAAGCTCCCTCATATCATGTACATTCAATAGTTGCACATATTACAAGTATCCTGGAATTAGAAATTCAATTTGGAGGCATAGCCTTCACAGTGAGTCTCTATGTTCATGAAGAATTTTTTTTATTATATGCCCTCTACAGTGGTTGGATTGATTTACCCACCCTTTATTCTAGCTCCTTCATTGTTATGTTCATCTCACAATAAATATAGATATAGTAGTACAGAATCCTCTAAAATATAGAGGAGCCAACCATCACCATTATTAGTTTAGGTGATGTTAGTCACACATCTTTTAGTTTCTTTAGTATTTTCATCATTGTGTTGTTAACATGCGAGAAAAAAGGTTTAGTATTTGGTGCTATTGAAGGCACAAAACTATTGAACTGAAAATCTTATGTTCAAGCTTTGTTAACTCAATCTAACCACATAGATGTGTTTAACACGTTTTATTTGCTTAGGATCAAACCTTGGATCATGTTATTTCAGTTTAAAATATGAATTTTTTGAGTAGTGCAAATTTATTGCATTATGGGTTGTTGACTTTTGAAGCCCTTAAAAAAACTGCTTATATATCACAATCACATGATTCAAAAACTCATTTTCTACTAAATAAATCTTTTGTAACACATTCATAAGGTCTGTTTTACAAAAAACAAAATCCAAAAAAATATGAAGAGAAGGTTATTTATGCTCAATAGTTCAGTGCCTTCAGTAGCACCAAATATTAACAACACTCAGTTTTTATCCTGTAGAATATGGAAAAGAGAGAGTTACTTCTTATAAACTAGGGATGGCAGTGGACCGGGGTGGGGGCGAGGGACAAGATCTTCACCTCTGCTCTATTTAGAAATTCTGCTTTCCATCCCTGCCTCCATCCTCGCACAGGTTTTGATTTTAACCTCCATTCCTACCGTCCTCCTTGTTTCATGTCCTCCATCCTCGGTCCAAACGGGGTGAGGCGGGGCGGAGCCCCATTTTCCTTCGGTCCACTGCCATTCCTACAGAGTATTTTAGCATTTTACTAATGAGAATTGGGGATGGGGCGAGGCAGAGTAGGGGAAAACGAAAGTCCATCCCCGATTTCATCCATTTATGGGTTTTGATTTTAACCTTCATCTCCATTTCATGTCCTCCATCTCTGATCCAAACGGGGCAAGGTAGAGTGGGGCCCCATTTTCCTCATGTCCACTGCCATCTCTATTATAAACCATCCTTGTAAAACCCATAAAAAAAAAGCATTTTTGGACTCAGGTCAAGTTTGGACCTGTCCCGGGTCCCAGCCCATTGGCAAGGGGGGGGGGGGGGGGGGGGGGGGGGAGGGGGTCAAGAGGGCTACACACAGGGGGTACACGTCCCCTGTGTTTCTTTATAAGGGGCAAAAAGGGGGGGGAAGAGGGAGGCATTTGAAACACCTCTCCCCGACTCCCGCTTTCTCCCCTCTCTCTCGGCTTCGGCCCTCCCCGACGCCTCCCTCCTCTCCGGCGAGCCTCACTCATCGGCTCTCTCTTCCCCTCTGCCATCTCTCATCTACCCACTCCCTCTGTGTCTCGCACAGCTCCCCCTCTCCGGCAAGCTCATGTCTCGGCAACCACCTCTCGGCAACCTCCCACAACCCCGACGACCTCCCTCCTCGTCGACAGCCTCAGGTGAGTCCCCTCCCTCTTGCTGCCTCTCACGTTAGATGCAGGCAGAGGCCAAAGGGCCTCTGCTTTGTTTTCAAAAGCATCGGCAGGGGGCCTTGTCCCCTGCCCCCTCCTCTTTTGAGTCCAGTAGGGGCCGATGGCCCCTGCCCTTTTTCTCAATGATCGATAGGGGATGGCCCTTACCTCATCTCCTGAAAGCTGCAGGGGGTCTTTGGCCCCTGCACTTCCTCTCTATACTCGTTTCCTTGGTAGGGGCCATCGGCCTCTGCCCCTTTTTAAAAAAAAAAAATCCGGTAGGAGCCAAAGGCTCCTGCCCCTCTTTTCTCTAAAAACCTAGCAGGGGCCGAAGGCCCCTGCCCCTCTTATTTTTAACACGGCAGGGGCCAATGGCCCTTGCAACTGTTCCTTTGGCGGCATGGGTCATTGGACCCTACCCCATTCTTTTTCAAAACAACAGGGGTCGATGACCTCTGCACTGAGTTGCGGAGAAGTTGAGTCTTCTCCCTATTCTTATTTGTTTAAATGCATGCTAAACAATGTACTTTTGTTGTTTGCGCAACGGGCCCATTCGCGCCCCGCGAACAAAACCAACGATCACCTACGCTCGTAGACGACTTCTTCCTTGCAATACCCAAAGGTAGGGAAAGTTGAGCAAGGACTTAAATAATTGAATCGAGCTTAAATAACTAAAGATCGAAAGGACTTAATTACATATTTATATACATATACGTACATAAGTCCGCTTTTAATTCAAGGATGCGGTTTCGCGATCATTGTCATTTGCTTTTGCATTTCCTATTTTTGTTTGTCGCCGCGCTTTGTGCCCAGGCTTTTGCTTTCACATTTATTGTTTTCTGTCTTTTACTCAAGGACGCGGTTTCGCAATCCTTGTCCTTTGCTTTTACATTTCTTGTTTTTGTTTGCCGCCGCGCTTTGTGCCCAGGCCTTTGCTCTTGCATTTACTGCTTTCTGTCTTTTACTCAAAGATGCGGTTTTGCGATCCTTGTCCTTTGCTTTTACACTTCCTATTTCTGTCATTTTGCATTGCCATCGCGCTTCACGCCCAAGCTCTTGCTTTTCGCATTATTGTCTTTCATTTTTGCCTTGCCATAGCACATGCTTTTTCACTGTTGCATTCTTCACGTAAAATTCCATGGTCTTGATCTCATGGAATGTGCTTCGGCCTCCACCACTCTTGCTCTCGCAAATATGGTGGATTTGAGGCTTAAACGATGCAAACTCGAAGTTAATTGGGTCCTTAACGAGGTTTTCTTGTTCTTCGATTGCGCAGTTCTATCGGTTAAGTTGGGCCCCCCTTTTTGGGTGATGCGCGATTGCATCTAAGCCTCCCCAACTTAGCGTATTCGGGAGGAATACCTTTTCTACTGTTTTCGTTTACCCGTTATGTTTCAGGAAAATCCTTGATCTAGGGCAAGATCAAGTTGTTGGGTGATGGGTTCTTTTGTGAAGCCCATTTACCAAGACCAGTGTTGAAACTTGCGTAACATCCAGACACTACGTTATCAGATGCGAGATTCGAGAAAATCACATGTCGTATGTAGGCAAGTTGTTGATCGTTTCAAAAGATTTAGAATATTAAAATAACTTTTTAAAACATTATATCTTTGTGAAACACACTGCTGAGTCTCCTATTGAGGACCTATAACCCTTTTTTCGTACTGTACTATTGAACATGTGAGGCATCTTAGTACTACAATGATTGGATGAGATGGTCTTATGACCTCGATTAATGTTTTGTGCACGTTGTTGAAAACACATAAAAATGGGATCGCCTTCACAGGCAAGATGCTCATTTAGTCTAATGGACCAGAGCATGAAGAATGAGGCGATGACTAAGAAACCTCGTCGTGCTCAATTTAACCTAGCTTCGCCAAGAGAGAGGACGAAGGGTACCAACTCCGATAGACAGGCCATTAATGGGTATTTACGGGCAAAAGACTCAGCTTTCCTAGTCATCGAAGGTTAGGGGATAGAGGTGACCAAAAGATAGCCTTATGGATGTATCCCTATCAGGCCTTGGAGACTTACTCTCTCGACCATCAGTCGTCTTCATAGGAATAGGATTTAGTCAGACAACCGAGGTATCTTAAAATACATAAGCATAATGAACTCTCGACTTGGTCTTGGCTGTTTTGACTCATGTGCCATGTATGTACCTGCATGGTCAGTTAACAAGTAATAACTAAATTGAGCATGCTCACTTTTTCAGTTTGTTGCACTCAGCCTTCTAGCTTTTAACTCGCGTGCAGATAACATATGTGTTAGCTTTCATGCTTAACTTAGTTGCCTAGCTTGCTTCTCCAGTTTATCTGCTTAGCTTGCTTGCGTAAATTGCTTGTTTAAGCTTTATTGATCAGCTTATTTACTTGACTTACCTGCTTAAGTAGAATCACTTAGCTTATTTGTTTAGTTTGCTCGTTACTACTTGTTGCATTAATTATTTATGCCTAATTTAGTTCTTTCTGTTCTTGTGCTTACCTACTAGTTTTTCGCGAAACTAACCCATTTCATAGGTACATGTGACGAATAGGTGCATCACAGGCGATAACGCGACTGCGAGATGACTTCAAGATCCATTGTTTCTGCTCGTAGTTCTTCTCTTTGACATTTTGGTTTTTGTTACGGTTTTCCCTAGAGGAAATCCGAATTTTGTACAAACCTGGTACTTTCTTTTAATAGAAGAAATGGTTTTCTAAGTATTATTGAAGATTGTCCATGGTAAATCTTTGTTCTCTCGCTAAGGTGCCCAAAGTTGTCAAACTTGTCCTTTTTCTTTTAAAAAAATCATTTCCGCTGATTTTAAAAATAAACTCTGTAAAAAAAAGGAATTTTCCAACTATTTCAAAGGGTTTATAAAGTTCAAAATTTTGGGGCGTTACAATTTTGTATCAGAGCAGAAGAAAACAATAGTTTTTGGTCATCGAGCATCTGCATCGCGTTGTAAGTCACTTAATTTTTTTTTACTATACTATTAGTCTAGAGCATACCTTAAATGGGTGTTTGGGGTTTCTTGTTTAAAGAATATGGACCCTTCAGATGGTTCGAGATTGGGATACAAAAGAAGCGCACAAAGAACGTGTTGTCGTTCAATTAGGGGAAGAAGCTATGTGGTAGGAAGGCATAAGCATTCGACTACCTGGTCAGAATGTTGGACTAACAGGCCACCCCTCCCACTTTTGTGGATTCTTGGGGCTTTACGCTTTTGAATATTTACCAAGCACCGCTAGCCACGACGTGGGCAGCAGTGCACTTTCGGGAAGGTGGTTGCGTACCAAAGCATATTTTGCTTAATTGACACGCTTCTCTAGAATCCTCTGAAGCAAAATCTCTCTGGCAAGCTCAGATAGAGTGTGATTTCTGTGGTGAAGAAGGGCACACGATGAATAATTGTCAACTCAGAAAAGCGTACGATAGAAAAGCGTCTGTAGCACAAGATCTGGAAGACACAACATCCTCAGTCTAGGGTGTTATAGACACACCAATGTTTGATGGACAGTTATTTCCCCAAGAGGGTGCTCAGGACGCCGCTCCACCAGACTCACCAATATACACACCAACCCAAGACTCACCGCTGTATATATCGGATTCTCCGGTGAACACTTCGGGTTCACCGCAGTACATATCGGATTCTCCGGTGTATACTCTGGCTTTGCCGCATTTCATACTGGATTCTCCGGTGTACACTCCGGCTTCGCCACCCTATGCGCTGAATGCCTCGCCACATTACACCCCCACGACCCCTCTTCACGGGCAAGGAGTCCCGAATAAAGATTTGCATCCTTTTTCCACTATGCGCGGGTTAAGGCGCACGGGTATCGCAAGAGAGTACTTGAAAAAATACTCTCATTGTCCCTAAAAAGGAGTTAGAGCTCGTTGGTTTTTGTACCCGTGGTCAGTTTTTGCTTATTGTAAGTGTCTTCTTATACCAGCACTGTTGTGATTTTGTAATATCTATTACTCGGAAATATGATAACATTTTGATATTATTCTTCTCCTCCAAGTGTTGACTTATGTATCATTTGGTTATTTTAAGGATGACTCAAGGTTCGAACGAAGGTTCATGTGATGAATGGTCAGATCAATGGGGATTCATCATGGATTCCTTGAGCGCATTGGCTAGCGTTATGCGAAATCAAGTGCACAATCAAGCACCTACCCCAGAACTGAGCCATCATGCGACAGTATCATATGAGAAGATCTTAAAGCTCGATCCTCCAACCTTCGCAGACAAGCCCGACCCAGATGCAGCTGAGAACTGGGTTTTGGAAGTGGAGCGAGTATTCTAGGTTTTGTCAGTCTCAGACGACAAGAAGACACTTTATGGTACTTTCAGGCTTAAGGGTACTGCCCGCCATTAGTGGGACACGACCCAGAACATACAGTTTCAATTATGTCTTGGGAGACTTTCAAAAGAGCTTTTTTGGGAAACTACTTTCCTCCTCATGCAAGGGAGAAGAAAAAGGTGGAGTTTATGGAACTTTGCCAAGGCCCGTCACGTCTGACGATTTATATCGCTAAATTCTAGGAGTTGGAGAGATATTGCTCCAACTTATTCGAAGATGATCGCGAGTGAGTGGGGAAATTCATCTTTGGATTGAAGGAAGGACTCCGATCAAGGGTCCTTAACAGCATGTCATTGACTCTCTCCACAGCTGTTGCTGCAGCCACTCTTATGACCGAAAATTGAGAGTGCTCCAAGAGCACCCAAAGCAAGAAGCCAACCGTTGCGGGTAGTGATCAAAAGAAATATCCCTCTGGCGGTCAAACCAAGCAGCCACCCTTTTTTGTAAAGAAGGAAGGGGGAAGAAAACAATATCCTCCTTCAAAACGTCAGCGGTCTAAAGGCAACCAGGCGGGCGATGTCTGCCCCAAATGCAGACGACCTCACCCCGAGCAAACATGCCCTCTTGTTACAGGCGGATGCCTGTACTGTGACAAGATGAGTCACTTCGCACGCGAATGCCGCAAGAAGGCAGTCGACGACCTCAGATGAAATAGTGGAGCACCTCTGCTCCCCCGACCACTGTTGCAGCCGCAACAACAACAACATTCTTACCAGACGCAGCAACCACAGTCCAACGGCCAGAAGAAGGCACCAGGATGCGTTTACACTGCCACGGTCGAACAAATGACCAAAGACGAGCTTGTGCAAGGTACCATCTTGATTGCTAACCAAGCAACTTTCGTACTCTTTGATTGTGGTGTCACTTATTCTTTTATTTCTGTAAAATTTGCTGAACTCTTACACATATCTATAAGTTCGTTGAATAACGCTTTCGACGTCTATAATCTGATTGGGAAAAATATTATTTATGCGACCTACATGCGAGCTTTGGACGTGGTCTTAACAGATTAACATTTGCCGGCCTGCGCTATCCTTCTAGATATGACCGAATTTGACATCATCCTAGGCATGGATTTGCTGCACAAGTACCATGCCAAAATCTTTTACCATGAGAGCAAGATTGTGTTGTCTCCACCAAGGATGCCTAAGGTGGAATTCAAGTTTGCGAAGGCGGTCTGTGCAAGCAAGATGATTTATTCACTAAAGACACAAAATTACCTGAGAAGGGGATGCACTGCCTTTTTAGTCAATGTCGTCCAGTCCGAGCCGACGCAAGTTTCGATCAGAGATCTGGAGGTGGTTCGGGATTTTTCAGACGTCTTTCTAGAGGAGCTGCCAGGACTTTCCCCACTACGAGAGGTTGAATTCAACATCGAGTTGTTACCGGGTACTGTGCCAATTTCTAAAGCTTCATACCGAATGGCGTCAGCCAAGCTCGAGGAGCTCAAGAAGCAGTTATAGGAGTTGATGGATTTAGGATTCATTCGCCCTAGTGTCTCGCCTTGGGGAGCTCCTGTTTTATTCGTTAAAAAGAAAGACGGATCATTATGGTTGCGCATCGACTATCGATTGCTCAACCAGGCCACGATAAAGAATAAGTATCTGTTTCCACGCATCAAAGATCTATTCGATCAACTGCGAAATGCCAAGATATTCTCAAAGATCGACCTTAGGTTAGGATACCATCAACTCAGAATTAAGGAAACCGATATCTCCAAGGCAGCTTTTCGAACCAGATATGGGCATTTCGAGTTTACTGTCAAGCCTTTCAGACTCACTAACGCACCTGCAACCTTCATGGACCTCATGAACCATGTGTTCAAACCCTTTTTGGACACCTTCGTGATCGTGTTCATCGATGACATTCTGATATACTCTGAAACCTTGAATCAACATCGTGAACATTTAATCATCATTTTGGAAACCTTGCGAAATGAGCGTTTATTCGCTAAATTCTCTAAAAGCGAGTTTTGGCTCAAGGAGGTTATGTTTTTTGGACATGTTATATCCGAGAAAGGAGTGTCTGTGGATTCTGCAAAGGTGGAGGTCGTACCAAGCTGGAAGCAACCGAGGAACATTCGGGACATTAGAAGTTTTCTTGGCTTAGCTGGATATTATTGAAGATTTATCTAGGACTTTTCTAAAATCTCTCTACCTATGACAATGCTGCTAAAGAAGGAAGCTAAGTTTATATGGGACAATAAGTGTGAGAGCAATTTTCAGATGCTGAAGGAACGTCTTACCACTGCTCCTATTCTGGCCTTACCTTCGGGTCAAGGTAGATTCGTAATTTTCACTGACGCTTCTGGGACAGACTTGGGTTGTATCCTAATGCAGAATGATAAGGTAATCGCCTACGCCTCACGTCAACTTAAGATTCATGAAAAGAATTATCCGACTCATGACTTGGAATTAGCAGCTGTGGTGTTCGCATTGAAGATATAGCAACACTACTTATACAGGGAACAATTTGAGGCTTTTACGAATCATAAGAGCCTCAAGTACTTGTTTTCACAGAATGAGCTAAATATGAGACAACGACGCTGACTAAAATTTCTCAAAGATTACGATTTCACCCTTTCCTACCATCTAGGAAAGGCGGACGTTGTAGTTGATGCTCTCAGTCGTAAGGCTTCTAGCATTTCCGTCAACCTATTATACGTTGGTTGGAGGTTGATTGATGATTTGGTCTCATGGAAACCGTTTGCAGTCTCGCCGAATTCTATCAGTCTTTCCAATCTGATAGCTTAACCTGAGCTATTAGCCAAGATCCTTGCTGAGCAAAAGACTGATGCGCAGTACGAAAAGCTTAAGGCTCATACACAACAGACTGATACTCTTTTCTGGCTAAAGGAGGATGGAAGCATTTGGCTCAAAAATCATTTTTGGGTCCCAGATGATCCTGCTTTGAGAGACGAGATTCTCGTAGAGGCTCATAAGTCCAAATATATGATTCACCCGGGAGGTACGAAGATGTTCAAAGACTTGCAACACAGATATTGGTGGAGCAGAATAAAGCGAGACGTGGCCAAATACATCTCTAAGTGTTTGACTTACCAGCAGATTAAGATCGAGCATCAACGTTCTGACGAAGTAATGCAGCAGATGGAAATCCCACAATAGAAGTGGGAAAACATCACTATGGACTTTATCGTCGGTTTGCCAAGAATGCGAAGAAAGAACAATGTGATTTGGGTGATCATTGACCGACTCACCAAATCGGCTCATTTTCTTCCAATCCGCATTAGTCAGTCTTTAGACAGTTTGGCAGACCTCTACATTCATGAGATTGTGAGGTTGCACGATGTTCTTGTATCTATCATCTCTGATCGTGACCCGAGGTTTACCTCGAGGTTTTAGGGACAACTTCAAATCGCTTTAGGTACGCATTTGAAATTCAACACCACTTTTCACCCTCAGACCGACGGACAGTCTGAACGCATAATTCAGACTTTGGAGGATATGCAACATGCGTGCATGATAGACTGGAAGGGAGAATGAGATTCTCATACCAGTCGGGCTGAATTCGCGTACAACAACAGTTATTACACTAGCACCGGGATGGCTCCTTACGAGGCCTTGTATGGGAAGCCATGTCGTTCACCTCTCTATTGAGACAAGGTTGGCGAGC
Organism: Nuphar pumila; assembly: GCF_984573655.1. Classification (NCBI taxonomy): domain Eukaryota; kingdom Viridiplantae; phylum Streptophyta; class Magnoliopsida; order Nymphaeales; family Nymphaeaceae; genus Nuphar; species Nuphar pumila. Next base: position 46,153,313 of record NC_143263.1, on the reverse strand, counting down.
GAAGGATGTAATCTCCTCTAGTGCTACAACACTACACTCAGCAGGTGCAGATGATACGAGAACGACTCTGTACTGCTCAGAGTCGACAAAAAAGTTACACGGATCATCGTCGTCGAGAGCTCACCTTCTCAATAGGAGATATGGTTTTTGTTAAGGTATCTCCCACCAAGAGCGCATTTCAGTTTGGGAAAAAGGAAAAGCTAAGCCCTAGATTTGTCAGACCGTTCGAGATCCTGAATCGGATTGGTGAAGCAGCTTACCGTGTGACTTTACCTCCTCAGTATGCTCAGATCCATAATGTTTTTCACGTATCCATACTTCGAAAATACATTCACGACCCATCACACATCATCCATTATGATGATGTAGACATTCAAAAAGATTTATCTTTCGAGGAAAGACCAGTCGAGATCGTTGATCATTGAGATCAAGTACTTAGATAAAAAATGATATCTCTTGTCAAGGTGCATTGAAAGCACCATGGGATAGAGGAATATACTTGGGAGCCTCATTCTGATATAAGGGAAAAATACCCTGACTTGTACTTTAAGGAATAAAATCAATCAAATTTCGATGACAAAATTATTTTAAGGAGGATAGGATGTAAAACCCATAAAAATTCATTTTTGGACCCGGGTCAGGTCTGGACCCGAACCGGATCCAAACCCAGGTCCCAGCCCATTGGCAGAGACTTACGGGGGGGGGGGTTCAAGGGGCTACACACAGGGGGCGCCCGTCCCTTGTGTTTCTTTATAAGGGGCAAAAAGGGGGGGAAGGGGGAGGCATTCGAAACCCCTCCCCTCGACTTCCGCTTTCTCCCCTCTCTCTCGGCTCCGACCCTCCCCGGTGCCTCCCCCCTCTCCGGCAAGCTCCCATTCTGGCGAGCCTCACCCGTCGTCTCTCTCTTCCCCTCTGCCATCTCTCATCTTCCAATCCCTCTGTGTCTCGCATGACTCTCCCTCTCCGGCGAGCTCCTGTCTCGGCAACCACCGCCTGACAACCTCCCACCTCCCCGACGACCTCCCTCCTCGCTGGCATCCTCAGGTGAGTCCCCTCCCTCTCGCTGCCTCTCCCGTTAGATGCAGGTAGGGGCCAAAGGGCCCCTGCTTTGTTTTTTAAAAGCATCGGCAGGGGCCCTTGGCCCCTACCTCCTCCTCTTTTGAGTCCAGCAGGGGCCGATGGCCCCTGCCTTCTCTCCTGAAAGCTGCAGGGGGCCTTTGGCCCCTGCGCTCCCTCTTTTTGCTCGTTTCCTTGGTAGGGGCCATCGGCCCCTGCCCCTTTTTTTTTTAAAAAAATCTGGCAGTAGCCGAAGGCTGCTGCCCCTCTTTTCTTTAAAAACCCAACAGGGGCCGAAGGCCCCTGCCCCTCTTATTGTTAACACGGCAGGGGCCGATGGCCCCCGCCCTTCTTTAAATATCCGGTAGGGGCCGATGGCCCCAGCAGCTGTTCCTTTGGTGGCATGGGTCATTGGACCCTACCCCGTTCTTTTTCTAAACAGCAGGGGCCGATGACCCCTGCACTGAGTTGCGGAGAAGTTGAGCCTTCTCCCTGTCCTTATTCGTTTAAATGCATGCTAAAGAATGTACTTTTGCAGTTTGTGAAACGGAGCCCGTTCGCACCCCACGAACTAAACCAACGATCACCTACGCTCGTAGACGACTTCTTTCTCGTAATACCCCAAGGTAGAAAAAGTTGCATAATGACTTAAATAACTAAATCAAGCTTAAATAATTAAAGATCGAAATGACTTAATTACATATTTATATATATATATATGTATATAAGTACGCTTTTAATTCAAGGACACGGTTTCACGATCCTTGTCCTTTGCTTTCACATTTCATGTTTCTGTTTGCCGCCATGCTTTGCGCCTAGGCTTTTGCTTTCACATTTACTGTTTTTTGTCTTTTGCTCAAGGATGTAGTTTCGCGATCCTTGTCCTTTGCTTTTGTATTTTCTGTTTCTATTTGTCGCCGCGCTTTACGCTCAGGCTTTTGCTTTCGCATTTACTGCTTTCCGTCTTTTGCTCAAGGACGCGGTTTCACGATCCTTGTCCTTTGCTTTCGCATTTTCTGTTTCTGTTTGCCACCGCGCTTTGCGCCTAGGCCTTTGCTTTCTCATTTACTGTTTTTTGTCTTTTGCTCAAGGACGCGGTTTCGCGATCTTTGTCCTTTGCTTTCACACTTTCTATTTCTGTCATTTTGCATTGCCATCGCGCTTCACGCCCAGGCTCTTGCTTTTCGCATTATTGTCTTTCATTTTTGCCTTGCCATAGCACATGCTTTTTCACTGTTGCATTCTTCACGAAGAATTTCATGGTCTTGATCTCATGGAATGTGCTTCGGCCTCCACCACTCTTGCTCTCGCAAATATGGTGGATTTGAGGCTTAAACGATGCAAACTCGAAGTTAATTGGGTCCTTAACGAGGTTTCCTTGTTCTTCGATTGCGCAGTTCTGCCGGTCAAGTTGGGCCCCCTTTTTTGTGTAATGCGTGATTGTATCTAAGCCTCCCCAACTCAGCGTATTCGGGAGGAATACCTTTTCTACTGTTTTCGTTTACCCGTTATGTTTCAGGAAAATCCTTGATCTAGGGCAAGATCAAGTTGTTGGGCGATGGGTTCTTTTGCGAAGCCCATTTACCAAGACCAGTGTTGAAACTTGCGTAACATCCAGACACTGCGTTATCGGATGCGAGATTCAAGAAAATCACATGCTGTATGTTAGGTAAGTTGTTGATCATTTCGAAAGATTTAGAATGTTAAAATAACTTTTTAGAATATTATATCTTTGCGAAACGCACTGCTGAGTCTCCTATTGAGGACCTATAACCCTTTTTTCGTAGTGTACTTTTGAACATGTGAGGCATCTTAGTACTACGATGATTGGATGAGATGGTCTTATGACCTCAATTAGTGCTTTGTGCACGTTGTTGAAAACACATAAAAATGGGACCGCCTTCACAGGCAAGATGCTCATTTGGTCTAATGGACCAGAGCATGAAGAATGAGGCGACGACTAAGAAACCTCGTCGCGCTCGATTCAACCTGGCTTCGCCAAGAGAGAGGACAAAGGGTATCAACTCCGATAGACAGACCATTAATGGCTATTTACGGGCAAAAGACTCAGCTTCTTCAGTCATCGAAGGTTAGGGTATAGGGGCTACCATAAGATAGCCTTATGGATGCATCCCTATCAGGCCTTGGGGACTTACTCTCTCGACCATCGGTCATCTCCATAGGAATAGGATTCAGTCAAACAACCGAGGTATCTTAAAATACATAAGCATAATAAACTCTCTGCTTGGTCACGGTTGTTTCGACTCATGTGCCATGTATGTACCCGCATGGTTGGTTAACAAGTAATAACTAAATTGAGCATGCTCACCTTTTCATTTTGTTGCACTCAGCCTTCTAGCTTTTAGCTCGCATGTAGATAACTCATGTGTTAGCTTTTATACTTAACTTAGTTGCCTCGCTTGCTTTTCCAGTTTATCTGCTTAGCTTGCTTGCGTAAATTGCTTGTTTAAGCTTTCTTGATAAGCTTATTTGCTTGACTTACCTGCTTAAGTAGAACCACTTAGCTTATTTGCTTAGTTTGCTCGTTACTACTTGCTGCATTAATTATTTATGCCTAATTTAGTTCTTTCTTTTCTTGTGCTCACCTACTAGTTTTTCGAGAAACTAACCCATTTCATGGGTACAAGTGATGAATAGGTGCATCACAGGCGATGACGCGAATGCGAGTTGACTTCAAGATCCACTGTTTCTGCTCGTAATTCTTCTCCTTGACATTTTGGTTTTTGTTACGGTTTTTCCTGGAGGAAATCCGAATTTTGTACAAACCTGACACTTTCTTTCAATAAAAGAAATGGTTTTCTAAGTATTATTGCAGATCGTCCATGGTAAATCCTTGTTCTCTCGCTAACGTGCCCAAAGTTGTTTGTCATTTTTCTTTTAAAAAAATTATTTTCGCTGATTTTAAAAATAAACTTTGTAAAGAAAAAGAATTTTTCAACTATTTGAAAGGGTTTATAAAGTTCGAAATTTTGGGACGTTACAATCCTACAAAGTTCTCTCTTACAAACCATCCTACATTCAGAACCTAGGGTTTTAAAGTCTAAAAATTTGAACAATTGAAGTGGTTAACTTGTGAGCATCACCAAGTTGACGGGATGTCGCAAGTTCAAAATCAAGAAGAGCATTCTTTGTTACAATGTTGAAGCTGCTTGAACTTCCCGGTGGGTAGGGACCTTAAGGGTTTTACCGATTCCATTGGTGTTGGGATGTTTTCCCTTGGGCTAAGCCTTCAGTTTATGCCATAATATTAGATTCAATGAAGGGATTAAAAGAAGAAAAATGTTATCTGGTTTGGCCTTGGTGTTGTGTAGCACAATAAATGCATTTCTTCGAAAAGGTTGGTTTTCACTCGCCTTAAAATTTATTTGAAGTATCTTATGACAAACAAGATCCGTAAGTGTTATTCTAATGATGGTTTGGTGTAAAAACTAAGAAAAAAAATAAGTAAATCATAAAAAATTGCCTTCTTATCATCAATTTACATGCGTTTGACTGACCTTTCATGGATACAGCGAACGTGGTTTAACTAGAATGCTAATGTCGTTTTAATATTCTTTTTTTGGTAGTTTCTTGTTTTTTTCTCTTGAAAAGAAGGAAAACATACATCATCCCAACTTTCTCTATTTATATATCGCATGATGACATCTTTGTCCACAATGCCTCCAAACTTGCCCTTTGGTTTTTTAATGAGAAATTTATATTTTCACTTTCTACCACAATTGTCCATTAAACCAAATTTATATTCACCTCTCTCTCTCTCTCTCTCTCTGCAGATGAACTTTTTGTGTTATCCTAGAACCCACTAATTCTGCAACTGCGGGTTGTCCAAGATTTACATTTTCAAATTGTTGATCTAAAGTTCTAATAACAACCCTTTCTTGCTGAAAAATGACCTATTTTCATAAGGAAACGGGCATTTTCTCACCCTAGGGTGAAAGAAATGTTTATTCATGTGTGCCCAAGTTTTGGTTGGAATCACACCCGTTTTAGTAGGAAAACACTTTCATACCTCCCTTCCACACGTCCCACATCCGCATTGCCCCGTTTGAACTGGGGATAAAGGACATGAAACGAGGATGAAGGTTAAAACAAAACCCATGCAGGGATGAAGGAGCGGGGATGGAGGGCAGAATTTTGAGATGGGGCAGGGGTGGAGACCTTGTCCCCCGCCCGGGTCCACTGCCATCCCTATGCATATTATAAAAACCATTCGGATTGAGTATGAGATCACTTGGGGTACAAATGGATTAGGGTCATGATTTTTGCATCAAAGGGCCAACTTGTTTTTTAAACCAGACCAAGATTTGGACACAACCCAGTTACACAGCTAAAGACTGGCAAAAAAAAGAAGAAGAAGAAAGAAACAGGAAAACCGTGTTTGATTAGCATAAATTACTAACACAATCTTAATCCGGTAGAACCTTTGAATTGTTACCTTTTAGGGTTGAAAATTTTATTACTTTTACAAATTGAAAATTACTGAACTACTCTTTATTGCTGTTTGAAAATCGTATTTGATTTGTTTTTTTTCTTAAATTTCAAGAATGTCATCACATAAAAGACGCTTGTGCAATTTAAGCTAGTCCAATCCATCAGCTTATATTAATAATATATGTTGGTTTGTTTCAAAACCCAACGTCATCTTTCCATTATTGGCTTGCAAAACCAACGTGGTTACCCATGTAATCAGCGGGGTCCTGTATAGGGGTGTCAACGGGCCGGATTTGGTTTAGACCCAGGTGGAACAAGACCTGGACCTGATTTTCAGGTATGGTATCGGGTTTGGTCCCAGGTCTAATTGGATCCACTATAAGCAAAATCATACTAGGTCCCAATAAGAACTACATGAACCAGACTATACCCAGTAAAATAAAAAAATTTATCATTTTTATATTGAAAATTTGTGTCTTAATCGGAACCCGAGTGGGACCTGGGTCTCGTATAAAATTTCACAAACTATACCTGGATCCATGTATTAATTGGACCTTTGGGTCTGAACCAAGGTCTTAATCAGGTCTTCTTATTTATCACCATACCCGGACCCTATATGGTTTGGTCCGGGTCGGATCTGGGTAAACCCTACCAGTTGTCACCCCTAGTCTTGTGTCAAGTTGCAAAACCACTGGAGATAAAAAAGAACCTTAGAGATTTTTTCTTCCTCGATAAATACTTCTTGAAGTTTTTGTCACAGGAAAAAATTATCTTGTGTTTGATTGCAACTGAAAAACATGAGTAAACTTTTTTCTTGTGTTTGATTGCAAAATAATAAAAACAAGAAATGCACATGCATGGCAAAGAGTAAAATCAAAACATAGGTACACATGTTGCTGATGAATAAACTGAACTAAGTACAAAATATTAAATTATAATTTATTTAATGTATAAAAATACATTTTGTTGAAATATTAATAAAAACTATTAAAATATTGAACTAACCTCTACGCATGACACAGTACAAACAGCGTGTCAGTGCGACATAGCATCCTTGTAATTGATCTCTCTCGGTCTGCCTTTGGTCTTCATCCCACGTTGTAAATGAAAAGGCCAAGTTATTTAATTTAAGCTTTTTTTTCTTTTCTTTTTTTGAAAACTATCAAACAAGAGCCTGCATTTTATTATTGTCCTTTAACTCAGGTTAAATCAACAACAGGAAGGTCATCCGTGTGGCCAGCAAGGTGGTTGTGAGAGCGCTGAGATAAAAAGCACCGGATCAAATCTTGCTGGTGCATGGGTATGTTCATAGCTTTTAGAGGTGGGCCAAGTTAGGCTGTGGTGCTGGCTTGGCATTTTCCTCTCTTGGATGAGCTCATCATTAAAAAAACATAAGTCAAATTATTACAGTGACCTTAATCATTAAAAGTACAAATGGTTAACTTTTTCTTCTTCTTTTTTTTTATGATGATGAACACTTTTCAACTTTCAAGCGACAATACAAAAAAACCAAGAAGGACCAACACTTTTCAACATTAGAGCCAGATGGTCTGGGCGAGTATGTGCCCACCTAAACTTAGAGCACACATTAAAGGTGCCCTGGGTCAGGGTGGACACTACTTGGGCATGAGCCAAAGGCAAGGTACGATTGTGCCTTCACCTCAATCTTGAGTCTCGACTCCTGCTCCACCTCTCTCTCTCTCTCTCTCTCTCTCTCTCTCTCTCTCTCTCTCTCTCTCTCTATATATATATATATATATATATATATATATATATATATATATATATATATATATATATATATATTCTTTCAGTTTCCACCAACCCCACCTCTCTCTAGTATCTCCATGAAACGCTACCAGAATTTGACCATTTACTATCCGGAGGCACCCTCCTGTGCATCGCATATCACACACAAGTACTCTCTCGTTCTCTCTCTAGTTCCTACTTAGGTCAGTGCCCTAAGTTCTCTCTGAGCTTTTTTTTAGTTAGGATTTTTGGTGATTTTTTTAATTAGCATTTGATTTTAGGTTTTTATTATGGTTTTTTCAATTAACATATGAAATTATAAATGTTGTTTGTTAGGATTAGGATTTATGTTTTTGATTTATTTTTTCTTAAATAGTTACAATTCAATAATTAGGTTTTAAAGTTAATTTTTTCTTTTCCTTTTGTGGAATTAGGTTTTAAGCCTATTTTTCCCAATTTTCTTCCCCTGTGTTTGTGTTTTATACTATATAGAATTTTCTTTCCCTAATTTTGTATTTGTAATGCAATTAATGCAGTGTATATATCGATGATTTGTTTCTTCTCTTTTTCATGAAGATTGATCATTTGTTAAAAATAATTACATGATTCTTGATGTAACGCCTCAAGATTTTTAATCACTCCTGAAATACATAAAAATTAAAACCTTTTTATTTTATTGAAATAATTATCAGCGAAAACATTTTTAAGTTTGGTCAAAACCTCAAGCATGTTATATTTCATACAAAAATGATTATACTGAATTTAAATGTGGATAACATGATTCATTTATAATACTTCAATTTTAAGATAACAGAGTATTACAAAACCAACATAATAGTAATATGTATCTGAATTCAGTGTTCAGGAAAGAAAAATAATTATTTTGTTGATGTCGTTACAATATCCCGCATTTATAATTAAATCTGTAATCACCTGTATGCCCATAAAGTGGGTCAAACTCATGAAAGCCTGACATGTCTACACCAGAATACGTGGTGAGTGTGCAAAACTAATATAAGTAGCACATTAATGATAACATAATTCATTTAATCATATATCTATGATATACATCCATTATGGGTACACATATGTGATATATGTTAATCAGGAAAACACAATGCATTTATTAGCAATATGACTAAGCAAGCATGATATGTCATTCACCTAATAAGTTAACATTTGTTTTTAGGCGTAATGTATCATTCACCTAATATATCAATAAATTCATTCTAATTATATCGTAATCTATATTTGATTTAAGTTCAACATGTAATCATGCTACAATAATTGAAGTATAACTAAATTCATAGATTCACAACTGACTATATCAACCAGCTCATTCGATCATCACAATCAATATATTTAACCTATTCACATTCACCGAAATTTACTATACATTGAAACAAGTTTCTCATCAAATTACTTGGTTTTAAAAATGTATCTTCTCATAAGCTCATCTTTATCGGGCGACCTAATATTAGACTAGTGCACCCTAATAAAAGCGTCCTAGCCAGACTACTGGTATTGGACCTATATACCCGCACATGCTCATATCTATCAGACTACTGATGTTGGAGCTATACATTCTTACATGTTTGTCCTGACTGGACTATCCGATCTTGAATATGTAGAACCTCACATGATCGTTATTTTGAAAATAGTTTCTTAACACATTATTTTATTAAGTGAATTCTATTGTCATACATGCATAAATATAGTTGATCGCTCACAAGGTCGATGGCCACCAATTTGATCATAATCATATATACATTCAACATGCATCACATCATATATCACAACATATGACATTTCAAGTCATACCATCATGCATTGAACATAACAAATAGGGTTCCGTGAACCATAGCTCAATCCTGAGCTTAAACATCTATCTCATACATTCATAACTTCACATCATATGACATAAGATCATATGGAGGGATATCATAACATAGTCACATGTACATTGCATTTTAGATATTTATAAATTAAACCTCAAATCATGTATATACAAATTAAGAAATTTTATGCATGTATACATGGACATGCACATTTCATAATATGAACATCTAAATTTTGAGCATACGTAATTCCTATGTAATTCGAGTCATGCATACCAAGTTCAAGTCATATATACATTTTTTAATGTATGAGGAAATTTATGCGAACATTCGTAAAGTTTGTAAACATACATAATTATACGCAAACATCGTAAACATCATAAATATACTTAATTACATGCAAACAATACTCGTTACACTAACATGCATTAGAATCACACAAATATGAGTTATTGTAAATTTTACCCTACCTCAAAATCTTTACAGTTTTACAATGAACAAAAAATTCTGAAAATGATAAACTTCTTCAATGGTGAGCACCCACACTTGAGAGCTAATTCAATTTCATGGATTTAGAGATCACCTAATTAGAGGTCACTTCCAAAATCATTTAAAGAATGAGCTCTTTTACTTAAAAAAATTGGTACCAAGGAGTGGAAAGAGGAGAGAGTGAGAGAGAACATAAGAGTGAGATATAAAAAAGAGAGAGGGTGAGAGCCATTTTATAGGCAAGCGGGGAGAAAAAAATAAGGAGTGAAAAACTATGTGTTGTAAAAATAAGGGGTGAAAAACTATGGAATGAAAATTATAGGTTGTAAAACAATTGGTGAAAACCATGGGTTGTAAAACAAGGGGTAAAAACCATGAGGTTTGGGCTTTGGTGAGACACATTCGGGTTTTATCAAATCCAATCCATCACACATACATATATATATACTTATATATTTAATATTATATATATTAATATATTATATTTAATATAATTCTTTTGGGTCCTAAATGAACCCAAATCGTTTTTACTTTAATAAGATCCTTTTGGGTCTCAAACAGATCCAAATCCCTACTTAATTTTTGTAAGATCCATTTGGGTTACAAATGAATCTAAATCATTATTTAGTATTAGTAAAATTCATTTGGGTTTTAAATAGATCCAAAATCATATTTAACTTTGGAAGATCATTTTGGGTCTTCAGTGAATCCAAATTCTTAGCAAGATCTATGTGGGTCTTAAATGAATCCAGAATTCTTTTATATCTAGTTTAAACTCAAATACGGGTCTAAACCCTAGCCAAACCCATTTAAGTTGACCTGAATAATTTGAATATTCAAATCTAGATAACTTAAGATTCAGTGGATCCAATGTGTTTATTCAGACAGTTTGAATTTGCGTCAGTGTGGGTTGATCATCTTGGATCTCTACTAAGATCCCGATCCAAATAGCTCACAATTTTTCTTTTATTTAATTCAAAATCTCAAAAAATCATGAATATTACATTTAGTTCTTTCGAATTTATGCCATAAATTAATATGGGCAAAAAGGTTGTAGAATCTTATCAAATTTAAATAAATCATTGTTACTAAATGTGGTTTGAAGGCTTCATTATGAGGATCATAAAAAAATACTTCATTATCAAAAGTCATCTCTAAACTTATACTTAAACACGAGAAGATGGTTATTGTTTCCTTGGTGATTTGGTGAGTTTGGCACAAAGAATGATGAAAATTGTATTTCTTGTTTTTTATCATTAGTATAACAGTTGGAGTTGTTTCAATGTGATATTTTATTCTCTTGGTATTGGCTTTGTAATGGTAGACGCTTTTATGGATAAAATGAATAAACAAAATCAATATTTTTATTCTTTTGGTATCATTTTTTTGTTAATAAACATAATGTACCAATAATGATGGTGTTTAGGGTTTATATTTTTTTATTTAGTTTTTTTTATAGCATGAATATTGTTTAATTAGGGTTTAGTATTTTTTTGTGCTTTTTTTTCAATTGGCATTAGACATGAATACTGAATACTTTATTTTGGTTAGAATATTAGGGGTTTTATTTATTTTTTAAATAGCATAAATTTGTATTTTTTTAAAGATTTGCGATATTGATTTGATTTTTTTTAAATGACATGAACATTCAATTAGGGTTCTAGGATTTTTTGTGCTATTTTTCTTTTCAACTATCATTAAATATGATTCAATTAATTCTCTAAACCTATTCTTTCAAACAATGCTTGATTTTAGTTATCAAACCCTTAAATCTTTGATTATTTAGGATTTTAATTTTTTATTTTGGTTTATAAATAACATAAATATTTAATTAGGGGTGTTGTTTCTTTTTTTTTTTCAATTAACACATCTATGAACGATGTTTGTTAGTATTTATAAAATCTATTTGATCATTTTTTGAAAACACATTGTTAGTATATTTTTTATTAATAGTTATTTTTTCTTTTTAACTTTATATTTATGATCACCCTAGTTTAAATTCCTCGCTCCGCCCCCTGATAGATCATGACATGGGGTCCCTCTTTGAGAGTTTTCAGGAAAAGTTTGGTCTATATATGAATTTTCAAAAAACGGGTGGCCCATATTTAGAATTAGGGATGAAAAATTGACCCTAAATGAAATTTTCTGTAAAAATAAAAAGAGTGAAAAAAATATCTTGACATTTAAAGGTAATATAAGAATTCACACATTTTTAATTTTTCGGTTCAACTGAATAACAAAAGCTAACCTTTGGCTCTTTGACAGTTTTAGTGTAGTTGAAATGCTGGTTCGACAAAAGATGGCTTCTTTTTGAATTTTTTATTTTATTTTTTTATGATTAGCCTTCGATGACCAAAACTCGTTGTCTTTAGAATAGTTGAATATGTGTCTTGTGTCCCATTCTTTAAGTGCCATAATTGAAAAGGATTTGGTGGTCCAATATTTTTTATAATCCCTACAACCAAATTTTGTGAGGGGAGTAGCTGAGGAAAACAACAAAAAAATGCACAAAAGAGGCTTTTAGTGGCGCCTCAAAATTAGCGGCGTTTTGAAGCACCAGTAAAGGTCCCAGCGCTGGGACCAGTGGCAGAGCCAAAAGTTTTTCGTTGGGTGGGCAGACTTCGGGTCTCGGGGACAATGTTATGGTCTTGAAGGACGATCCATTTATTCGGACCAGTGGCAGAGCCAGAAATTTTTTGATCGAAGAGTCATTCGTGGAGAGATAAAACTTAAATAAGCCTTTCAATTAAAATAATAATCGTTACAAACACAAACAACTAAATTTATGAACATAATAAGATAAAACCTTAAATTGTACTTTTAAACTAAAATAAAGATTGTTCACTTAAGAAATACAAACAACTAAATTCATAAAATTTTTACAATGGGCATCTTCTATTTTTCATATTTTGAAAACAATTCATAATTGCATCATCACTGATGGTATCAAATGTCTCCTTCTCTATGTAAGTAACCAAAGCATCATTGATCCATTCATCTCCCATTTTATTACGTAGACGACTTTTGATATTGTTCATAGCTGAAAATGCTCTTTCAACACTTGCTATTGCAACTGGCAAAGTTAATGCCAACTTAATCAATAGATACACATGAGAAAATACAATGTGCTTTTGAGTTGCTACCATCATCTCTGCTAGCTCTGCTAAAGATTTTAAACTTGAAAATTGATCACTGTTTCACATTTCTGCAATATATATCCAATTGACTTCCAAGTCTAATTATGTTTACTCTAGAAAAGTTCTTAGGGTAAAGCTCAACAAGACGAATCAACTTATTTTTATCAAAAGCAGAAAAAGAATTCTTTGGACTCAAGCATGTCATTGAAAGGAGGAGCTCTGTATTTGCTTCAGTGAAACGATCATTCAACTCTTGAAGTTGCAAATCAATAATAGCATAAAACACATCAATACGATAATGATGCAATGTGGTGATCTTTTCAACCGTACGTCTTGGTCGTCCTTGAGGTGTATATGAGTCCCCTAGATCAGGAATCAGAATATCAAATCTCTTATAAAATATGGACACTTTGTTTATGAGAGAGTCCCATCCATTCTCTCTCAGACCTTGAAGGCACTGTTTTGATGTAGCGATTAAACCCATAGCATTCACAATGTCTTGATCTTTTCACTGAAGTGCTTGTGAAAGGTCATCAGTTATTCCCAAAATTTTACACATCAAATGTAAGCAAAAAACAAATTCAAAATCTTGCAACTGATGATATAAAATAATTGCATCTGAACTTTTTCCTGAATATATATCTCTTGTAATGAAATCTAACACCTGAATAACAGAAGAATACATACTGAGTAAATTAACCAAAGCATCGTAATGAGAACCCCATCGAGTATCACCAGATCGTTTGAAACTTATTTCTTGATTTAATCCTCGTCCTATTTCAAGTTCACCCAAAGTAAGTGCTTCAGCAATTCAAATAAATTTTGCTTCTCGAATAAGCTCAAATCTCTTGCATGACGTGGAGAAAAAAGTTGACAATCTGCCCAATGTATTGAAAAACACATCAAGCAATGAATTCTTTTAGCAACACCAACTAATGCCAATTGAAGTTGATGTGCAAAACAATGAATATAATATGCATATGCATTTTCATGCAATATAAGAATTTTCAATCCATTAAACTCCTCTCTCATATTACTTGCTCCATCATAACCCTGTCCACGTAAACTTGATATGCTTAATTTATTCTTACAAAATGCTTCTTCAACTGCTTGTTTGAGTGATATAGAACTTGTTTTAAGAACATACACAAGAGTAAGAAATCGCTCAACCACTCAACATTTTTCATTAACAAACCGTAAAATAATATCCATTTGTTCTTTAGTTGATACATCACGAGTGTCACGGGCTAACTTTCCAAGGCCAAATTTTTCGCATTTCAAGCCAAGGAAGCCCCGTGCGGCACTAGGCCTCACGGCCTAGTCAGCCTCACAGCACGTGTTTCCCACACGTAACTTCTTACCCAGCGGAACGTCAACTTGACAAACTCTTCTTTTCAAGAAATCCTTCCGAACATGGTCCATCGTGCATCTGATCGCCACTTACGTGCATAGCCGTCCCATACCGGCTAGCACCTTCAACCACCAAGCCAAACATGTCTTACAACTCCCACAAGCAAGCACACGTTGACAAGGGCTGAAACGTGCCTTCGCAGCACTACCGACTTAACCAACATCCAACACGGGTCATGGGGGAGCATGGCACATCCCCAAAGCCTTTATCGATGTATGCCATGCCTCCAACCATCATTGCAAGCCACCTTTTCTCAATCCCAACCATCCGAGCCAACAACGCACGAAAGCCTTAGCCTCGCGCGCCATGGAGCAGATAGCAGCCCCATGGGCACGCCCCCAACATAACCTCACCATAGAAGGGACAAGATCTTTCGACCCCCAGTCCGCAGACCAGTTGATGATTATCTGCCATAGCGAACAGCACCACCCAAACTCGTTCGCCGGCGTTGTGCACTCACTTGCACAACCCCATGCCACTTGGCATGGTTGGGACCGCATCGCCGCACCAAGGGCCGCCTGCCTACGCACCCAAGGTCTTTGCCTACGCCCCATGGGGGATTTGAACTACACACGGACACCCCCATGCACTCCCAGTGCTGCCCGTGCCTATGCCAAACTGCTGCAACATGTGCCAAACAGCTCAAACAGGAGGTCCCTTATATAGGTGTTTTAGGAGCCAGGCCCCTGCCAGCAAGAGGAACCCGAATAACACTTGGGGAACCATAAATTTCTCAACTTCAGAATTCTTCAAATCCGCCTTCACCCATGCGTTCCCCATAGTCCATTTACACGGTGAATCTTCGATCTTGGCCCCAAACAACTTCAAATGCTCGTTGGATTATCGCCTCAAAGATTGTGCACGCAACTGTGCACATTGCTGCACATGCCAAGCTCTGACCATGCTCACCGCAACTACGTGCCCACTGCATGCTGTGCTTCGCACGCCACATGCATCATGCATGACAATGATCTGTGCAACACACGACGCCACTGTTATGCATGTGCACCAAACTCTGCACAGATGGGCAAGGCCTCTTTGTCACGGGGTTGGCCCGACGCCTCATGCACGCCGCAACCAACCAATCCATCACTCTTGGGGCACTTCCACCGCACTACACACACATCCATGCATCTGTTGCCGCATCTGCACTGCACCACACCAGGCACATGCCACACTCCTTGCACAGTCCTGTGCCCCACTCCAGCACACGACACCATCTGTGGCATGCACGTGCCTCTTATGAATGTGCACTGCACCTTGCCAGTGCACATGTCACACACTCCTTTCACTGTCCAGTGCCAAGCTCAGGCACATGACACAATCAGTGACATGCACACACCTTTTCAGCACCTGCGTTGCACCAACCCGTGCACATGCCACACCCCTTTGCACAACCCAGTGCCAAGCTTAGGCACAAAGCACTATCAGTGGCATGCATACGTCTCTTCAACCCCATGCACCGCACTAAGTCCCATACCTATGGCACGTTGCAAGGCTCTCCGAGATTTTGGGTGCAACATCCTCCCCCACTCAAGCCATCGTCGTCCTCGACGATCTCTTTGCTTAACAGCTAAGGAGTTCCCTTCGACAACGCAATCCATCCGGATGTTGTGTACCTTCCCATTCAGTTCCTTTTCTCTTTTCATAATCACGGGACCCCAGCGTAGTCCCCATTCTCAAACGGATCTCCATGCCCGCACAGCATCTTGCTGTCTCAGCACCTTACCCGTGTGCCCTTGTTGCCCATTCGATGGCTCGGTCACTTCAGGTCATGCCTCTTTGGCCATACCTGGTCTGCACACCACCAGTCATCCTGACTGTGGTCAGTGGAGAGTGTGCCGGCACACACGAGCAACAATCAAGGCACTCCTTATCGTGTTGCCTTCAACACAGAGTAACAGTCGAGCTTCTCCTCGCACTGCCCTCACCACACAAGGCACCCTTGAATCCAAAGGTGTGCCTACACTTTGGCTTCAACCCGCAGTTACTGCAGCTTTCGAACACACTCAGTCCCATACCTTAGCATGTCTCTAGCAACTCCAACAACGGTCCACCGCATTCCTCAGCGACCTTCTGCCGCGCATAAGCCCTGATTTATAGGGCACCTTCTTGGTGATTGTTGAGCTCGCAATAAGCAACCACTGCCCTTTCAGTGTCGCATCGACCCAAAGGATTCATTTCTTTTTAAACACACATCTTGTATGCCACTGTGCCTCGCAAGCTTTCGAGGCATGAAGGAAACCAACGATCGTTCTCGTCCACACAGAAACTGCACATTGTTGTCTTGAGCTGACTATATAGTTGGCCTTCCACATAGCCAATCCCACTCCAACAAACCAGCCTTCATGTTAACTCCACCATGAAGCATCACACTCCGACTTCGGTGCTCCGAATATGCTTTGGCAACATGAAGAGAAACCCGGCCAAAGGCTCTCCAACACATCCACCACTTAGGCACTCGGATGCTCCTGCTTTGATACCAGTTGTCACGGGCTAACTTTCCAAGGCCAAATTTTTCGCATTTCAAGCCAAGGAAGCCCCGTGCGGCACTAGGCCTCACGGCCTAGTCAGCCTCACAGCACGTGTTTCCCACACGTAACTTCTTACCCAGCAGAACGTCAACTTGACAAACTCTTCTTTTCAAGAAATCCTTCCGAACATGGTCCATCGTGCATCTGATCGCCACTTACGTGCATAGTCGTCCCATACCGGCTAGCACCTTCAACCACCAAGCCAAACGTGTCTTACAACTCTCACAAGCAAGCGCACGTTGACAAGGGCTGAAACGTGCCTTCGCAGCACTACCGACTTAACCAACATCCAACACGGGTCATGGGGGAGCATGGCACATCCCCAAAGCCTTTATCGATGTATGCCATGCCTCCAACCATCATTGCAAGCCACCTTTCCTCATGCCCAACTGTGAACACCCCAAATTTTTCGAAGTTTTGTAAAAATGACCCTTTTGCCCCTGACTCCATCTTCTGAGAAAATCAAAGCGATTTCAAATTTCAGTCATTCTTCAGTTTTTCTGGACTAAAAACCATATTGATCCATTCAAAATTGATTTCGGGTCCGAACCCAGTGTTCTAAATCCAAATCTGAGTCCCGTTGTCTGATTTTCAAATTAAAATTATAAAAATACCAAAAATGGTTCTAAATGGCTCGGGCAATTCATCTGGCATTCTGTTGAATCCCCAACCCTATATTTCTCAGTTCGAGGTTGTAAACCTCGGATATTTCCTAAAAATCTGGACATAAATCCACTTTCTAAAGAAATTTTCTCAAAAAAATCGCCTTGAGTTCTCAGAAAAACTCTCTTTTGTAAATATTTTACAAAAACACAAAAAAAATAGTTTTAATCTTCGTTTTCTCGTAAAACTTTAGGATTTTATTCTAAAAATACAAAAAAAAAATAGAAAAATAACATAAATTGGGAAAAACTACAAGGAAAACAGATGATTTTCAAGCTTTTTGAAGCCATTTTTACCAAAAACTTCATTTTAAACCACTTTTCAAAAGTTTTTCTAAAAGGGGACCTCCTTTTTGAAATGGAGAAGATTTGCAACGGCTGCAGGCTCGCTGCCCCTCTCCATCGCAGATCTTCAAACGGCCTCCTCCTCTCTCGGCCTTTGATTCCCAACAAATTTCCTTCCTGAACCCTCCACGACGCCTTTAAGAAGAGGCCTCCCAGCTTCTTCTCGGCACCCCTTGTTTTCCTTGAGATCGGTCTTTACTTCAAGCATCCATTATCGACCTCATCCACCCTTTTCTTCAAGTATCCCTCCATTAGACCCATCTTCACACAACAATCCAGCGGATTTTCTTTTCAAAAGGGTTTCTCCACAAACAAGCGTGACAGAGCTATCTTTCCTCGAAGACATTTCCCCCGCAAGAAAGCCGAAGGTTGGCTCTGCTTCTGGAGGATCGACCATCACTATCCTTCATTTACTAACAACTATCTCCTTTGCATCGGGCATCAATCAATTTCTTCAAAAGCATCCACTCTTTTCCCTGTCGGCTAAAAGAATCGATTGGTCTTACAGGTAAGTGATCTCTCTCTCTCTCTCTCTCTCTCTCTCTCTCTCTTTCGCCCTCTTTTCTTCCTCTTTTACAATCCTCTTGATTTCATTCATTTTTTTTTTCTCTTTGAGATTTCGTTTTGCATAATACATAGAATCGACTAGCAGATGGTTGATCTATGTAATGCTACAGCAAATGGGATGTTTCATTCCGATATATTCTTTTTTTTTTTGGGGGTATCTGCTTATCATCTATACTGTAAACAATGCAATTTCTGGAATGATTGCATTTAGAGTTGGGACCCATTTCTACACTTCATATGATCTACTAAAAAGGCCTCTTGACAATCGACGTAGGCTCCGGTTGAATAATATGGAGCTTGCTTTAAGCTCAATAGAGTAAAATATGCTTACAGCAGGCCTTGGCAGCGTTATCAGCAATTTCACGTCCTGCCTCAATCGGCTGATGACCATCCATGGCCGACATTGGTAAAGGGAACTTAATTGGTTAAAATTGGGTGTTAGAATCAATCGTCTTCCTCCATTAGTTCGATATTTTTTTAGATCTGGCATCATTTCTATGTCCTTCTTTTTTTTGGTTTTCTGCAGACCAGCTTACCTCTCATGTTAGTTTTCTATCTCCTTCGATTTTAAGATGAGCACTATACTTCACATCTCTGCGCTTCATGTGATATTTATTATCTCGGTTTAACATTTACTTCACCATTAGGATTTGGTCAGATAATAGATCTGTGAACTCACTAGTTCCAGACCTGTGTCTAGATTGTCTTCCATCACAGCCCTTCTCATTTGATTTTTTTTTTCTTCTCTGACCAATGCACTGACCCGTTTCACGGTTGATTTTTATATAAGCAGGGTGATCGCTCATCAAGTTATGATTCTTATCTGCCTGATTTTCTTCCTTATGATATATATTATCTCCTCTATCTGTTACTCCATCTGTATGAATAACACTGAATGAAGAAATCAGAGAAATTATCCTCCAGAGGAAATGTGCTCATTCAGATATGGGAGATCTAGGCATCTTTGATGCAAATTGTGATATAGATGACTAATGATGAATTCCTTTTTTTTTTCTTTGTTTTAGCCATGAATTTTGCTTTTAATTTTACTCTATTCATCATTTAGTGTATATATTTCATAGATAAAACTTGTACAGATTCCATTACAACTTCAAACATGTAAGGTTGCTATATCTTGTTAGGCATAGATAGTTATCTGATTGCAAGAATATGATGTATATTATTACCAACAATGCACTACCATTAGAAGAATCAGAGATAATGAGGCGAAATTGAACATTGTAAAATCTGAACCAATTCAAGTCCTGTTAAATCTGTGTACCATTTATCAAGTTGGATCCCAACTTATTAAAAAGTGTAAATCGTCTTGGTGGTCATCTCCTCAAAAAAAAAAAAAAAAAAAGAGAGAGAAAGTTCAGATATAGTGCTGTGTGGAGGTAAGCTATGGAATGCCTTGGTTGAGATGGTTGATCCTACAGGAATAGTCCAAAAGGGCTGATTGGGATAGGAGAAAGCATCTGTCCACATATATATTTCGTGCAGAGGAGACAATAAAGAAGCTTGCAGGTTGAACTGAGGGTTTTGCAACCAGCAACACTTTCTGAACTCATAGATAGGTTGTAGCCAACCAATATATCTCCACTGTAGCATTACTGTTCCAGTTTTACCACATGTATTTAGTTCATTTCAGAAGTGACATTCGCCCATTGTACATTATGTTAGTTAAATATCTGTGTGATAGGATAAATTAACACCTGCACTACATTTTTTTTAGCACATGGCTCACTTTTGTTTATTCATAACACCCTCATTATATTTTCTGCAAACACTTCTGTAGCAATGTCCATATCTTGTTATCATAGATATATAATCCTTCACAGCCTCTTTTACAGCCATACTCCATGTTGAAGCTACCTATACTTATCTGTTATACTTTATCACCCTCACTGCCATTTGTACATGTTCGTCTCCAGTCCTTTCACGATGTCCTTGACATTATCTACTCTTTTCATTCAGCGACAGCATTGTGTTATCTCATAAGCAGTGTATTAACACGCTGCAACTCTCTGTTGTTTGTGCACCAGCCCTTTGTTACCTTCAGCACTTACAACAGCAAGCCCCTATTGCTGTGAACCACCGATGGCCATTCATTTACTTGTGCACTATATCCTCGGCTGTAAAAAGTATCAATACAGTAGGTCAGTTCCTACTCACTGCACATGTTCCATCCTGAAAATATAGGACTTCATGTAGCCACTTATAACTTCCTCACATTTATATCATACTCTGTTTCATAACAGTATACTGTTCATAATAAATCCCCATTTGTCCCTATCTACATCACTTACCTTTTTGCTGTGTTTTCCTGCAAACATCACCTAACATCTTCAGCCGCACCTTTGTGCCCTCCACAATTCTTCATTTAGCCTGTTATCCACCAACATGTTCACATTCTTTTGCACTTTCTGTGCACAGCATAGCCACCTACAGCCTCTTCCATGACCTTTTACATCAATATTTTCATTACATCTCTACCCTTCATTAGTTTACAAGCATCATTTCACCGCATACTTTGTCATTGCATTTTCATTGACATGCATAAAACATTCCATCAATTATGATTTGAAATCAAGATGATGTTATATAAATGATTTCCCATACACATCATGTGCTAACTCATCCTTTGCAGGGGATGTGTGGAAAAGATATCATTACTTGGGGTTGTACATTTGATTTTATCTATTGTAATAGTTAGGTTGGAATAAAAATTTACATTCCTTGCTTTAGGTAGAATGAATGAGCATCATAGAATACCATGAACTGTTTATTCCATGCATTTTTTTCTTCATTTCTCAAATTCTCACAATGGTGAAACACGAATGGCACGTGCACCATTTCATAAAAGGTAAGTTAATTCTAAGTTGATGATTTACACCAACGGCCATAGTCGGGGTGTAAACAAGACTTAGTATTCTTATCTTTTATGAAATAATACTGGATCCACACTGGATCCTCTTTCAAAAATCATCATATTCTTCAAATATTTTACCTTTTATCAGAGTTTAACTTAGAATTAATTCAATATATATACCAATGGCCATAGTCAGGGTATATTGAGAGTTAATTCCATTCTAAACTCAATAAAAGCACAAAAATGTGTTTTCATTCTTTACTAGAATTTTAATATAGATTACTATATAATACATTCAATGACCATAGTCAAGGATGTATTATATTTTTAATCTTATTTTAATTCATTTAAAGAATGAAATAGCTTTTCAAATTCCAATTTCAAAATTATTCAAATCCATTCATCATATAGGATAGAATTGCATCATATTTTCAAAATTTCCTTTTCAAAATTCCAAGTGATTCTTCTTCTTCAGATCAAATCTTATCCAAATCCAGTTCTATCTCATTTCAAAGATTCAAAATTTAATTTCAAAGTCCAATTTGACTTTGAAATTCCAAAATCATTTTATATTCAAACTCCAAATTTCCAACTCAATTCAAAATTCAATTTCAAAGTTCAATTTAACTTTGAAGTTATCTTTTGATTTCAAAATCAAGTTCATCCCCTTATCTTCAATCAAGGTTTAGATTTGAATCTCAAGTTTAAAATTTGGGTTTCTAAAACCAGATCCATCTTTAAAGGTCCTATTTAGACTTCTCAAAACTCAAATCCAAAGTCCAATCCTAGTCTCAAACTTGGATCCAGATTTCCAAGTATAACCTCCATTCCATTTTAGACCTCCAATTACGGATCTAAAATCCATTTAGGATCCAGATCCTTATTCTACCTTTGGATCTCAGATTTAGATCCAAAATTCCAAATTCTTAGGATCCAGATCCTCATTCTACCTTGGACCTCAGATTCAGATCCAAAATTCCATTTTAGGATCCAGAACCCAATCCTACATTGGATCTCAGACTTCAGATCCAAACCTATCTTAGGATCCAGAATTCATTCCCATTTCGGATCTCAGATCCAGATCCGCAAACCTATCTTAGGATCCAGAATTCATTCCCATTTTCGGACCTCAGATTCAGATCCAAAAACCATCTTTAGGATCCAGAACCCAATTCCATTTTTTGGATCTCCAATTACAGATCCAAATGCCATTTAGGATCCAGATCCTCATTCCATTTTGGATCTCAGACTCCAGATCCAAAATTCCATTTAAGATCCAAGATCCAAACTTTTTCCTTGGATCTCAGCTTCAGATCCAATTCCATTTAGGATCCAGAGTCCAACCCTATTTTGGATCTCAGATTTCATATCCAAATACCATCTTGGATTCCAAATCTTGAATCCGATTCCATTCAAAATTCCAAAATCCAAATTCCACTTTAAATTCCAATTCTTAAAGCCAATTCCATTTCATTCAAACCAAGTTCCTATTTCGGATCCTAAATCCAAAAAATCAACTCAAAACTCTATTCAGAATCCAGAACTTGGATTCGGATTTCATCTTGAAATTCCAACTGCTCCAAATCCCATTCCTCAATTCCTTTAGATCCCCCACATTTCCTTCTAACTTCAAAACTTTCAAGATAGAATTCAATTCCATTCCAAATATTCATCCAAGTTCAAATTTCCAAATTCAAAGTCCATTCATGACTTTGAATTTTTCTTTCTTTCAGTTTCAAGATCATTTCTCTCAAAGATCCAAATTCATTTTCCTAAAGCTCTGATTATTCTAAAAACTTAGAACTTCAAATCTTAAGTTCTAAGTTAGAAAACATTTCTTCACTTTATCTGATTCACTTGGAAATTCTTCAAAATATTTTCAAAAAGAGCATACATCTTTGCATTTGCACAAGCATGATTCATCGTGCATTTAGACTTAGGATAAATACTTAGATAAATTCTTTGCAAAGCAAAAGGCATAAAATTCGACCCTTGGTTCGATTACCCCTGGTAAAAGCGCCAGGAACGGTCGAACCTCGTACCGACGAGCGGATCCCGTCTCCCAATTTTCCCGCAAATATTTCAAAAACGGAGGCGAGTTATTTCAAAATATTTTCAAAATTAAGGTCAAGTGAGACCCGCAAGAGAGTTCCTCTTCTCTTCTCTTCTCTTCTCTCTTTCTTTCCGTTCTTTTATCTTTTCTCCCTTCAAAAAGGAGGAAAATAAAAGGCTGGAAAGGAAAAGAGAAGGAAGAGAGAGAACATTACGAGAGGAAAAATTTTGCGATGATCACAGTTTTGGCGACCGAGATGGGACTCGTCTTCGTCTGGTTGGATATATGCCTTTGCTTTGCTTTTATATAATCTAAGTCTTTATTCTAACATATGTCAGCTACATTTTTCATGCAAACCTTAGGAAGCCTAGATTTTGTCCTAAGCTGACATCATTGCATATAGGATCTAAGTATGGTTTGGTAGGACCATATTGAGGAGATTATCCATGTTCACATTAGACTTAGGTCTTAAATACAACTCTCCTCAATTTTAGGGATTGAATGCAAACAATGTATGCAAGTGTATGCTTCTTCTTTATTTTAATCTATCTTCTTTAGGACTTGCATCAGAGCCTTCTGGTTTTATCTGCATGTTGATCATATTTTGAAAACATCCCTACCTACATTGTCCCGGTCTTCACGTTGCTGGGTTGTCTCACTGAACCATAGTTCGGGAGAGAGCCTCACAACTGGACCACTTATTTGGGTTCGCGCCCCCTTACCACGTACCTAAGGGCCATAGTCCGAGGTATATCGGTAGGTGCTCAAGGATGTTGGGAAGCCATTACCTTAGAACTGGAGGAATATTTCTATGCCACGTACTTCGAGCTTCGGCTTGGGTATATCGGCGTACCTTGATTGGAATCAGATGATTTGAACCCTAGAGTTAGGATTAAGGTCCTACAAGCCATTTCAAATATTGCATTTAGAGTCTGCCTTTAGGGAGTGCTGTATGCGCATCCTTGTTTGTGCAGCTTTGGTTGTGTGATATTTCTCTTATTCTCTCATATATATGTATCAGACCCTTTTCAAAAACCCTGGGTGTATTATTCAAAACTTACCCTTATTTTCAAAAACCCCAGGTGTATATTTTTATCTACCTACATTTCTTTTTCTCTTTTAGATCAAATTTTCTTCAAAACCCTGGAAAATTCTTTTAAAAATCTCCTCAATCTTTCAAAATTTCCAGGTCTATCCGTAAGTCCTGCATTCTATCTGACTCTCTTCCTCTTTTTGCCTCAGTATCACTCCGATGGCATCCAAATCTCCCGATACTATCTTTCCTTGGGATCATGTCTTCTATCAAATAAGGGATGGAACCCCAGATCTGCGGGTCATCCAGTCTCGTCCTTTCTTCCCTCGGTGGTATTATTCTTGGTTCACCACCTTCTCACGTATGTTCTCAGACCACTTGGATGACTGTGGGTTGGAAATGGTATCAGCGGTAGGCAAGCGAACCATCAACGGAGCTCTGATTCAGGCTATGGCAGAACGGTGGAATCCGCATACCTGCACCTTCTGGTTTCCCTGGGGAGAGATGACTCTGCTGATGGACGAATTCAATGATATTATGGGATTGCCCGAACCAGCCAGTCAGCCAAATGATCCTGTCGAGCAGCAGTTTTTGATCAACATCAAAGGGGTTGATGTTCGAGAAGCCTTGGCCAGAGCAACAGGGAGCAGATCTTGGCCTCTCACTGAAATTGGTGGAAATCAGTTCATCGACCTGTTTGAACTATATCAAAAGTACGGAGCCTACAAAGAGGTTGACACTTTGTTTCGAGCAGCGAAGGACAGAATTCAGCACGCCATGATCCTGTGCACAGTGGGGTTAGCCTTCTTCCAAGATGGTCAGAATTTCATAGATATCAGAGTCGCTCAGCTCTTTCGAAGATGGGGAAGCAAGCAGACCCGCCAACTTTCAGTCTCCATGGCCGCATTAGCCTTTCTTTACAGAGGCTTGGCTCGATTTGCCCTTGGGGAGGCCATTCTGGTAGAAGGATGCACTTACGCCTTGCAGTCGTGGTTCTTGCGACACGTTCCTTCGAAGGCCAGTTCTTTCAGATTCAACAGTAAGCAGCCGAAGACAGTCATCCAATGCCGAGCTCTGATCGAGAAGCTGCATCAGGAGCAGATCACCTGGGATTTCTTTGACAGAAGAGAGACTGTTCCTCGATACACTTATGCTCGTGACAAGCGCTACAAATTGATGAGACCCTTCTTTTGTGTTGATTATCAGCCGGAGCGATGTCTGAGACAGTTTTCGCAGCGACAGGTCCGTGCCAACACCCGTTTCTCGACAGGCAACGTGTCAGAATTCAACCTGCAGTCGGATCAGTGGTCTGGGGCATATCATGTCGCTAAATATATCTGGAACTCCTTTATTTCTATGTCTATTTTTCCTGGGCCAAATGTATCATATGAATATCAAGAGTGGTGGCAAACTGTCTGCCCACCTTCTCTTTGTCTTTGAAAGTTAAAAATATCAATAAAATTTTACTTTTTGGCCAAAAAAGTTGCTTTCTGTATTTTGTTTGTAGCGCAAATAAAAGTCACAAAAACTTGAGTGACGACCTAATCCCGGGTAAAAGGGATATTCCTTCCGCATTTCTTCAAATCTTATCATGGTTGACGACCTTGCCTAGGTAACAAGGCACATTTCTCTGTTATCATCAAATGGTAATACAATTATCACAAATCGTGTGATGACCCAATCCCGGGTAATGGGATAATCTCTTGAAATTGTCTACCAAAACCCTTCATTTCTTGCTTTCTCTCAAAGAAATTATGATTTTCAAAAAAACTTCTCTATACTCTAACCATTCCCATATTCTACAGGAAGCTTAGGCATCTGAAAAATGGTTCAAACGAGGGCTGATAAGAGGGCTACTCAACAACATAGTGACAGCGAGTCAGGGGAGATGAATTCTCCTAGATTGTCTAAGAAGAATAACTCCGGAGATGAGAGTGATGTTGATCCAGCCATGTATCGGGTTTTTCAGAAAATGATGACCAAGATGATGGCTGAGCAGGCCAAAGCTGCTCCCAAAAAGGCAGCTTCCAAGAGCAAAGCGAAGAAAAAGCCCATGAAGAAGCCCGTCAAGATCAGCAAGCAAAAGGTACAGCGTGATAGTACCTCTGAAGATTCTGAGTCAGCAGAAGAAAATTCTGAAGAAGAGCAGTTGATCTACATCTCGAAACATCTGCGGCAGTCCAAGAGGCCGGTAGAGGAGCCAGTGTCAGTAAACAAGCCCAAGCATGGGCCCCCCGCAGAGGACTCAATCCAGGCCTTGACCAAAATAGTCAAAGACCTGCAAGTCCGAGATAAAGGAAAAAGGTCATACACCAGGCAGGATTTCTACATCGGTTTGGAAGGAGACATCAATTTGGAGAATCTCCCCCGAAAATTCATTAAATTCGATGGATCCGGAGATCCCAAGGCCCATCTTGCCATGTTCTTTGCGGAATGCGCCCGATTCAGCGAAGACAACCGTGCCCTTTTCCTCCGTTTCCCCCGCAGTCTGGAGGGGATAGCTGCCAAATGGTACGCCGAGCACGTCAATCCCATTGAGCTAAGGGATTTTGACAAAGTCGTCAACATGTTTGTTGAACGCTTCCTGTTCAACACGGAAGCCCTACCTACTCTGAACCACCTGTGCAACCTGAAACAGGAGCCCAATGAGAAGGCTAGGGATTTCATTCACAAATGGAGAAGCCTGTGCAACAAAATGAGAAACCCTATTTCTGAGGAGCATGCTCTCCAAGTCATCCTCAATAATTTCTCTCAGCCCCTAAAAAGCCTCCTCTTCCCATACCCCTCCAAATCCTTCATCGAACTAACAGAGCGAGCAGAATGGCTCGAGATGGGGGTGGAGAACGGAATGTATGAAGGTGTCGCCTTGGCCAAGAATATCCCAGACCCAAAGAAGAAGGCACACTTCACCTACTCCGCCGAGGTTCCAGGGGATGATCAGGGCAGTAGCAGTAAGCAGGGCAGTGGCACAAAGCCCGAACAGAGCAGAGGAAGGAAAGGAAAATTCTTCAAGAACAATGATAAGCCTCCTCCAGCCGGTCCTCAACAAAAGGGGGACCTTCAAGAAAAGCCCAAACATATAAACTGGAGCAGGGATCGGAAGTTTACTCCCCTCGACCAGCCTCTAGAAAAAATTCTGGAATACTTGCTGTCTCACGGGATGGTGAAGCTTCCCAAGGTTGCGGATCCGCCAGTGCTCATGGGAAGATTTAAGGAACAATACTGCAAGTTCCACAGAGCGATGGGCCACGACACTGAGTATTGCTTTGTCCTGAAGCATTTGATTCAGGATTGTATTGATAAAAGCATCCTCATCGAGGATGAAGAAGAGGGCAAAATGGACATTCTGTCCGCCCCATTCCCGAAACATTCAGCGTCAACCATTTCAGAAGATTCTTTTCTCCCACAAAGTCACATACATCCTTGCTCCAGCGAAGAAATAAGTTTACAGCATCAGGTGATGGTTCTACATCAGAATCAACCTGCATTTCAGAGAGGGGATATCCTCTCATTTTTAAATATTAGAAACATGTCAGTTGAGAGTGGTAAAATCCAAGTTTTTCCAAAAAGATTCGTAAAAAAAGAGATCTGCACAGAGGAAGCAGAAACCTCAAAAGCAGCAGAAGAGCGGGCCAGAAGCCGATTACAGCGCTCTCCAACATCTCCATTTTTGAGTTGACTCACGACTCTCCCCAGCATAAAGAAAAACTAGATGATCTATTGAGGAAGATCAAAGTAAAGCCGGGCACCACGCCCGAAGACATGGCGCAGATTGTAAATCAAGTAATGACAAACGCGCCTATTACCTTTTCAGATGAGGACTTGCCTAAGCCTCATTCATTCCACAACAATGCACTATACATTGTGGTAAGGACCAGGGGCATGACTGTCCCGCATGTACTGGTTGATGGAGGCAGCAGCCTCAATATTTGTCTATAGATGACAGCGAAAGCATTGAGATTGAAAGAGGAAGAATATGTGCCTGATCCCATCACCATCTACGACTTTGATAATCACGGGCAGACTGCCAAGGGCAAGATCTTCCTAGAAATTTTTATTAACTACTCAGTGCATATGGTGTTATTCCATGTCGTCAATGTGCCGCCAACTTACAATCTGTTGTTGGGACGAACATGGATCCACAACGCCAATGCAGTTCCGTCGACTCTCCACCAGTGCATTAAGTGGTCTAAGGGTGGAATGATTACTACTGTTTTGGGCGAAGACCCTGAAGAAAGGCTGCCACAGCCTATGATTCCTCGTCCCACATTTACAGCTGATATTCCAAGCATCCGAGAAGCGGATGAAATTAATCTCAGTGATAGCCTGGAGATGCTAAAATTAAAAGATGTCATGGAAGAAGAAAACATGGCAGCCACGGTCCAATGTCAGGGACCTTGTTTCTTCAAGTTAGGAGGACGCATTGATTACGCCTCCTTCAAAGATCATCCCTTATTTCCTCAATTTTCTAAAGCAAGAAAGGGATTTGATCTGCTGATAAAACATGGATACCAGCCATTCCGAGGCATGGGGAAAGATGAAGACGGCATGATAGAGCCCATCATTCCAGTTCGGCATGCGGACAGTTCAGGGTTGGGGTTCACCGGCCAGGATTCCAGCAAGAAGACCATTTTTGTCAGAGGAAGCCAATAAAGAGATGATGCCTTAGTTTTCCTGCTTTCTTTTCTTATCTTTTGTTAAATCTTGTAGGGACAACACGATCCCATCTTTTGTCAATGTCTTGTAAATACTTCATTTCTAATCAATGAAAGATCAACTTTCTCTTCACATTTTGAGCATCTATCATTTTTTTCTTATATTTTGTCTATATCATTGTTCTTTACTTATACAAAAGTTTGATTTGGCTCGTACTTTCTCTTAAATAAAAACCTTTCTTACATTTTCAGGACCATTAACTCCTGAATCAATGACAAGAGTTGTTATCAATCCCAAGTATCTAAAATTGGCAAGGTTTCCTGAGATGAAAGACAGAGCAGAGGTCAGTCAGACAACAGAGCAGACTGAAGAGCCAGCTGAATTTGATTCCACTATTCAAGATTTGCCAGAATTTGCTCACATTCAGAAGCAGGATGAACCATCATCTTTGGTTCAAGATCCAACTGAGGATATTAACATTGGGTCAGAAGATGATCCGAAAATTCTCAAAATTGGGTCAAGTCTAAGTGAAATTGAGAAAGCTAGACTCATCCAATTCCTCAAAAAGTATCAAGAAGTATTCGCCTGGACTTACGAAGATATGCCAGGATTGGATATCAAGCTGGTTGAGCATCGACTCAAATTGAAACCAGAAGCCAGACCAATCAAGCAGAAATTGAGGAAATTAAACCCTCGAATTGAGCAACAAGTCAAGGAAGGACTTGAAGATTTATTAAAAGCAGGCTTCATCTGGGCCATTGATTACCCAGATTGGTTGGCAAATATCGTAGCAGTCCCTAAAAAGAACGGAAAAGTTCGGATTTGCATCGATTTCAGGGATCTAAATAAAGCCACCCCGAAAGATGATTATCCACTTCCTAATATTGACCTGTTGATCGATAGCACAGCAGGTCATGCCATGTTTTCCTTCATGAACGGATATTCAGGTTATAATCAGATCAAGCTGGCCGTGCGTGATCAGTCGAAGACTTCATTTACTACCCCATGGGGAACTTTTTGCTATACAGTCATGCCATTCAGACTCAAAAATGCCGGGGCAACTTATCAAAGGGCAATGGCCGTTATTTTCCACGATCAAATGCACAAGAATATGGATGCGTATGTGGATGACATTTTGGTTAAGTCTAAAGAAGAAGAGGATCACCTCGATGCTCTTAGTCAAGTTTTTGAAAGACTTATTCTTTACAAATTGAGACTTAACCCTCAGAAATGTGTTTTTGGAGTAGAGTCCGGCAAACTACTCGACTTCATCATCAGCAAGAAAGGGATCGAGGTGGATCCGGCCAAAGCAAAAGCCATTATTGACATGCCGCCTCCAACTAATCTGAGAGAACTGCGAAGCCTTCAAGGGCGTATTCAGTCTATTCGCAGGTTCATCTCCAATTTGGCTATGAGATGTGAGCCTTTTAACCATTTGCTAAGAAAAGGAGTTAAATTTGAATGGGGATCGGAATGTCAGCTCTCGTTTGAGCGCATCAAGCAGTATCTCCTTAATCCACCAGTTTTGAAGCCGCCAAAGCTGGGAAAGCCTCTCTTACTATACATTTCTGTCAATCAGAATGCTTGTGGTAGATTCCTCGCTCAGTATGAAGAAGGCAGCCTGATAGAGCACGCCATCTACTACGTGAGCAAAACATTCATTGATTATGAAAAGAAGTATTCTCAGATGGAGAAGACTTGTCTGGCTTTGGTCTGAATGTGCCAGAAATTGAGACATTACTTGTTGGCTTCTGAAATTAAGTTCCTATCGAAGCTTAATCCTCTCAGATACATTCTTGAACAACCTTTTCTCACTAGACGAATCGCAAAGTGGCAAGTCCTGCTGATGCAATATGATTTAGAGTATGTTTCTCAAAAGTCGATTAAGGGCCAAGCGATCGCAGATCAGTTGACAGATTTCCCTCTAACAGAAGAAATTAAAACAGAAGATGATTTTCCTGACGAGCACATCTGTAATGTCCAACAGCCCCCAGTTTGGAACTTGTTCTTCGATAGCTCTAAAAACATGTCTGGCATCGGGATTGGAGTCCTGTTGATCACTCCAGAAAAAGAAATGATCCCTTATTCTCTCAAGCTTGGTTTCCAATGTACTTATAATATGGCCGAGTATGAAGCTTTAATACAAGGCCTCAAAATCTTGCAAAGTTTCAATGTCAAAAGAGTACACGCCTTTGGTGATTCCCTACTTGTTGTCAGTCAAGTTAACACTGAATGGCAAGTGAAGGATTCCAAATTGATTCCATACCAGAAGATCGTCCTCGCTCTTGTGGACAGCTTCGAAGAATTTCAGCTCAGTCATATCAGAAGAGAGCATAATCAAATAGCCGATGGTTTAGCCAGTTTGGGCTCCACTCTGTCCTTCAAAAGTGGTGAATCATGTCGGTCTTTTGAAGTTGGCAGACCTGATCAAAATCTTCATTTCCCACCATTTCAGAATTTCCACCTAAGAGTCCCATCACGATTTCCTCATTTTCTACTCAATCATATCGAGGATTTCGTCTCCCCAAAACCATTCAGGGTAAGGTTTCAAGCCTGAAAAACCATATTTTCAAAATAATTCTTCCACACCCAGTTTAGACCTGCTGACTGGGGCATTTTCAAAATTTGGAGTGTTATCTTTGCCACTAAGCTCGGCTCTCAACCGGCTTAGTAGCAAAGAGGGGCATCTGTGAACACCCCAAATTTTTCAAAGTTTTGTAAAAATGACCCTTTTGCCCCTGACTCCATCTTCTGAGAAAATCAAAGCGATTTTAAATTTTAGTCATTCTTTAGATTTTCTGGACTAAAAACCATATTGATCCATTCAAAATTGATTTCGGGTCCGAACCCAGTGTTCTAAATCCAAATCTGAGTCCCGTTGTCCGATTTTCAAATTAAAATTATAAAAATACCAAAAATGGTTCTAAATGGCTCGGGCAATTCATCTGGCATTCTGTTGAATCCCCAACCCTATATTTCTCAGTTCGAGGTTGTAAACCTCGGATATTTCCTAAAAATCCGGACATAAATCCACTTTCTAAAGAAATTTTCTCAAAAAAATTGCCTTGAGTTCTCAGAAAAACTCTCTTTTGTAAATATTTTACAAAAACACAAAAAAATTAGTTTTAATCTTTGTTTTCTCGTAAAACTTTAGGATTTTATTCTAAAAATACAAAAAAAAAATAGAAAAATAACATAAATTGGGAAAAACTACAAGGAAAATGGATGATTTTTAAGCTTTTTGAAGCCATTTTTACCAAAAACCTCATTTTAAACCACTTTTCAAAAATTTTTCTAAAAGGGGACCTCCTTTTTGAAATGGAGAAGATTTGCAACGGCTGCAGGCTCGCTGCCCCTCTCCATCGCAGATCTTCAAACGGCCTCCTCCTCTCTCAGCCTTTGATTCCCAACAAATTTCCTTCCTGAACCCTCCACGGCGCCTTTAAGAAGAGGCCTCCCAGCTTCTTCTCGGCACCCCTTGTTTTCCTTGAGATCGGTCTTTACTTCAAGCATCTATTATCGACCTCATCCACCCTTTTCTTCAAGTATCCCTCCATTAGACCCATCTTCACACAACAATCCAGCGGATTTTCTTTTCAAAAGGGTTTCTCCACAAACAAGCGTGACAAAGCTATCTTTCCTCGAAGACATTTCCCCCGCAAGAAAGCCGAAGGTTGGCTCTGCTTCTGGAGGATCGACCATCACTATCCTTCATTTACTAACAACTATCTCCTTTGCATCGGGCATCAATCAATTTCTTCAAAAGCATCCACTCTTTTCCCTGTCGGCTAAAAGAATCGATTGGTCTTACAGGTAAGTGATCTCTCTCTCTCTCTCTCTCTCTCTCTCTCTCTCTTTCGCCCTCTTTTCTTCCTCTTTTACAATCCTCTTGATTTCATTCATTTTTTTTTTCTCTTTGAGATTTCGTTTTGCATAATACATAGAATCGACTAGCAGATGGTCGATCTATGTAATGCTACAGCAAATGGGATGTTTCATTCCGATATATTCTTTTTTTTTTGGGGGGTATCTGCTTATCATCTATACTGTAAACAATGCAATTTCTGGAATGATTGCATTTAGAGTTGGGACCCATTTCTACACTTCATATGATCTACTAAAAAGGCCTCTTGACAATCGACGTAGGCTCCGGTTGAATAATATGGAGCTTGCTTTAAGCTCAATAGAGTAAAATATGCTTACAGCAGGCCTTGGCAGCGTTATCAGCAATTTCACGTCCTGCCTCAATCGGCTGATGACCATCCATGGCCGACATTGGTAAAGGGAACTTAATTGGTTAAAATTGGGTGTTAGAATCAATCGTCTTCCTCCATTAGTTCGATATTTTTTTAGATCTGGCATCATTTCTATGTCCTTCTTTTTTTTGGTTTTCTGCAGACCAGCTTACCTCTCATGTTAGTTTTCTATCTCCTTCGATTTTAAGATGAGCACTATACTTCACATCTCTGCGCTTCATGTGATATTTATTATCTCGGTTTAACATTTACTTCACCATTAGGATTTGGTCAGATAATAGATCTGTGAACTCACTAGTTCCAGACCTGTGTCTAGATTGTCTTCCATCACAGCCCTTCTCATTTGATTTTTTTTTTCTTCTCTGACCAATGCACTGACCCGTTTCACGGTTGATTTTTATATAAGCAGGGTAATCGCTCATCAAGTTATGATTCTTATCTGCCTGATTTTCTTCCTTATGATATATATTATCTCCTCTATCTGTTACTCCATCTGTATGAATAACACTGAATGAAGAAATCAGAGAAATTATCCTCCAGAGGAAATGTGCTCATTCAGATATGGGAGATCTAGGCATCTTTGATGCAAATTGTGATATAGATGACTAATGATGAATTCCTTTTTTTTTTCTTTGTTTTAGCCATGAATTTTGCTTTTAATTTTACTCTATTCATCATTTAGTGTATATATTTCATAGATAAAACTTGTACAGATTCCATTACAACTTCAAACATGTAAGGATGCTATATCTTGTTAGGCATAGATAGTTATCTGATTGCAAGAATATGATGTATATTATTACCAACAATGCACTACCATTAGAAGAATCAGAGATAATGAGGCGAAATTGAACATTGTAAAATCTGAACCAATTCAAGTCCTGTTAAATCTGTGTACCATTTATCAAGTTGGATCCCAACTTATTAAAAAGTGTAAATCGTCTTGGTGGTCATCTCCTAAAAAAAAAAGATAAAAAAAAGAGAGAAAGTTCAGATATAGTGCTGTGTGGAGGTAAGCTATGGAATGCTTTGGTTGAGATGGTTGATCCTACAGGAATAGTCCAAAAGGGATGATTGGGATAGGAGAGAGCATCTGTCCACATATATATTTCGTGCAGAGGAGACGATAAAGAAGCTTGCAGGTTGAACTGAGGGTTTTGCAACCAGCAACACTTTCTGAACTCATAGATAGGTTGTAGCCAACCAATATATCTCCACTGTAGCATTACTGCTCCAGTTTTACCACATGTATTCAGTTCATTTCAGAAGTGACATTCGCCCATTGTACATTATGTTAGTTAAATATCTGTGTGATAGGATAAATTAACACCTGCACTACATTTTTTTTAGCACACGGCTCACTTTTGTTTATTCATAACACCCTCATTATATTTTCTGCAAACACTTCTGTAGCAATGTCCATATCTTGTTATCATAGATATATAATCCTTCACAGCCTCTTTTACAGCCATACTCCATGTTGAAGCTACCTATACTTATCTGTTATACTTTATCACCCTCACTGCCATTTGTACATGTTCGTCTCCAGTCCTTTCACGATGTCCTTGACATTATCTACTCTTTTCATTCAGCGACAGCATTGTGTTATCTCATAAGCAGTGTATTAACACGCTGCAGCTCTCTGTTGTTTGTGCACCAGCCCTTTGTTACCTTCAGCACTTACAACAACAAGCCCCTATTGCTGTGAACCACCGATGGCCATTCATTTACTTGTGCACTATATCCTCGGCTGTAAAAAGTATCAATACAGTAGGTCGGTTCCTACTCACTGCACATGTTCCATCCTGAAAATATAGGACTTCATGTAGCCACTTATAACTTCCTCACATTTATATCATACTCTGTTTCATAACAGTATACTGTTCATAATAAATCCCCATTTGTCCCTATCTACATCACTTACCTTTTTGCTGTGTTTTCCTGCAAACATCACCTAACATCTTCAGCCGCACCTTTGTGCCCTCCACAATTCTTCATTTAGCCTGTTATCCACCAACATGTTCACATTCTTTTGCGCTTTCTGTGCACAGCATAGCCACCTGCAGCCTCTTCCATGACCTTTTACATCAATATTTTCATTACATCTCTACCCTTCATTAGTTTACAAGCATCATTTCACTACATACTTTGTCATTGCATTTTCATTGACATGCATAAAACATTCCATCAATTATGCTTTGAAATCAAGATGATGTTATATAAATGATTTCCCATACACATCATGTGCTAACTCATCCTTTGCAGGGGATGTGTGGAAAAGTTATCATTACTTGGGGTTGTACATTTGATTTTATCTATTGTAATAGTTAGGTTGGAATAAAAATTTACATTCCTTGCTTTAGGTAGAATGAATGAGCATCATAGAATACCATGAACTGTTTATTCCATGCATTTTTTTCTTCATTTCTCAAATTCTCACAATGGTGAAACACGAATGGCACGTGCACCATTTCATAAAAGGTAAGTTAATTCTAAGTTGATGATTTACACCAACGGCCATAGTCGGGGTGTAAACAAGACTTAGTATTCTTATCTTTTATGAAATAATACTGGATCCACACTGGATCCTCTTTCAAAAATCATCATATTCTTCAAATATTTTACCTTTTATCAGAGTTTAACTTAGAATTAATTCAATATATATACCAATGGCCATAGTCAGGGTATATTGAGAGTTAATTCCATTCTAAACTCTATAAAAGCACAAAAATGTGTTTTCATTCTTTACTAGAATTTTAATATAGATTACTATATAATACATTCAATGACCATAGTCAAGGATGTATTATATTTTTAATCTTATTTTAATTCATTTAAAGAATGAAATAGCTTTTCAAATTCCAATTTCAAAATTATTCAAATTCATTCATCATATAGGATAGAATCGCATCATATTTTCAAAATTTCCTTTTCAAAATTCCAAGTGATTCTTCTTCTTCAGATCAAATTTTATCCAAATCTAATTCTATCTCATTTCAAAGATTCAAAATTCAATTTCAAAGTCCAATTTGACTTTGAAATTCCAAAATCATTTTATATTCAAACTCCAAATTTCCAACTCAATTCAAAATTCAATTTCAAAGTTCAATTTAACTTTGAAGTTATCTTTTGATTTCAAAATCAAGTTCATCCCCTTATCTTCAATCAAGGTTTAGATTTGAATCTCAAGTTTAAAATTTGGGTTTCTAAAACCAGATCCATCTTTAAAGGTCCTATTTAGACTTCTCAAAACCCAAATCCAAAGTCCAATCCTAGTCTCAAACTTGGATCCAGATTTCCAAGTATAACCTCCATTCCATTTTAGACCTCCAATTACGGATCTAAAATCCATTTAGGATCCAGATCCTTATTCTACATTTGGATCTCAGATTTAGATCCAAAATTCCAAATTCTTAGGATCCAGATCCTCATTCTACCTTGGACCTCAGATTCAGATCCAAAATTCCATTTTAGGATCCAGAACCCAATCCTACATTGGATCTCAGACTTCAGATCCAAACCTATCTTAGGATCCAGAATTCATTCCCATTTCGGATCTCAGATCCAGATCCGCAAACCTATCTTAGGATCCAGAATTCATTCCCATTTTCGGACCTCAGATTCAGATCCAAAAACCATCTTTAGGATCCAGAACCCAATTCCATTTTTTGGATCTCCAATTACAGATCCAAATGCCATTTAGGATCCAGATCCTCATTCCATTTTGGATTTCAGACTCCAGATCCAAAATTCCATTTAAGATCTAAGATCCAAACTTTTTCCTTGGATCTCAGCTTTAGATCCAATTCCATTTAGGATCCAGAGTCCAACCCTATCTTGGATCTCAGATTTCATATCCAAATACCATCTTGGATTCCAAATCTTGAATCCGATTCCATTCAAAATTCCAAAATCCAAATTCCACTTTAAATTCCAATTCTTAAAGCCAATTCCATTTCATTCAAACCAAGTTCCTATTTCGGATCCTAAATCCAAAAAATCAACTCAAAACTCTATTCAGAATCCAGAACTTGGATTCAGATTTCATCTTGAAATTCCAACTGCTCCAAATCCCATTCCTCAATTCCTTTAGATCCCCCACATTTCCTTCTAACTTCAAAACTTTCAAGATAGAATTCAATTCCATTCCAAATATTCATCCAAGTTCAAATTTCCAAATTCAAAGTCCATTCATGACTTTGAATTTTTCTTTCTTTCAGTTTCAAGATCACTTCTCTCAAAGATCCAAATTCATTTTCCTAAAGCTCTGATTATTCTAAAAACTTAGAACTTCAAATCTTAAGTTCTAAGTTAGAAAACATTTCTTCACTTTATCTGATTCACTTGGAAATTCTTCAAAATATTTTCAAAAAGAGCATACATCTTTGCATTTGCACAAGTATGATTCATCTTGCATTTAGACTTAGGATAAATACTTAGATAAATTCTTTGCAAAGCAAAAGGCATAAAATTCGACCCTTGGTTCGATTACCCCTGGTAAAAGCGCCAGGAACGGTCGAACCTCGTACCGACGAGCGGATCCTGTCTCCCAATTTTCCCGCAAATATTTCAAAAACGGAGGCGAGTTATTTCAAAATATTTTCAAAATTAAGGTCAAGTGAGACCCGCAAGAGAGTTCCTCTTCTCTTCTCTTCTTTCTTTTCTCTTCTCTCTTTATTTTCGTTCTTTTATCTTTTCTCCCTTCAAAAAGGAGGAAAATAAAAGGTTGGAAAGGAAAAGAGAAGGAAGAGAGAGAACATTACGAGAGGAAAAATTTTGCGATGATCACACCAACCATCCAAGCCAACAACGCACGAAAGCCTTAGCCTCGCGCGCCATGGAGCAGATAGCAGCCCCATGGGCACGCCCCCAACATAACCTCACCATAGAAGGGACAAGATCTTTCGACCCCCAGTCCGCAGACCAGTTGATGATTATCTGCCATAGCGAACAACACCACCCAAACTCGTTCGCCGGCGTTGTGCACTCACTTGCACAACCCCATGCCACTTGGCATGGTTGGGACCGCATCGCCGCACCAAGGGCCGCCTGCCTACGCACCCAAGGTCTTTGCCTATGCCCCATGGGGGATTTGAACTACACACAGACACCCCCATGCACTCCCAGTGCTGCCCGTGCGACATAGCCACTACCACTCCAACAAACCAGCCTTCATGTTAACTCCACCATGAAGCATCACACTCCGACTTCGGTGCTCCGAATATGCTTTGGCAACATGAAGAGAAACCCGGCCAAAGGCTCTCCAACACATCCACCACTTAGGCACTCGGATGCTCCTGCTCTGATACCAGTTGTCACGAGCTAACTTTCCAAGGCTAAATTTTTCGCATTTCAAGCCAAGGAAGCCCCGTGCGGCACTAGGCCTCACGGCCTAGTCAGCCTCACAGCACGTGTTTCCCACACATAACTTCTTACCCAGCGGAACATCAACTTGACAAACTCTTCTTTTCAAGAAATCCTTCCGAACATGGTCCATCGTGCATCTGATCGCCACTTACGTGCATAGCCGTCCCATACCGGCTAGCACCTTCAACCACCAAGCCAAACGTGTCTTACAACTCCCACAAGCAAGCGCACGTTGACAAGGGCTGAAACGTGCCTTCGCAGCACTATCGATTTAACCAACATCCAACACGGGTCATGGGGGAGCATGGCACATCCCCAAAGCCTTTATCGATGTATGCCATGCCTCTAACCATCATTGCAAGCCACCTTTCCTCAAGCCCAACCATCCGAGCCAACAACGCACGAAAGCCTTAGCCTCGCGCGCCATGGAGCAGATAGCAGCCCCATGGGCACACCCCCAACATAACCTCACCATAGAAGGGACAAGATCTTTCGACCCCCAGTCCGCAGACCAGTTGATGATTATCTGCCATAGCGAACAGCACCACCCAAACTCGTTCGCCGGCGTTGTGCACTCACTTGCACAACCCCATGCCACTTGGCATGGTTGGGACCGCATCACCGCACCAAGGGCCGCCTGCCTACGCACCCAAGGTCTTTGCCTACGCCCCATGGGGGATTTGAACTACACACGGACACCCCCATGCACTCCCAGTGCTGCCCGTGCGATATAGGGGGTGCCTATGCCAAATTGCTGCAACATGTGCCAAACAGCTCAAACAGGAGGTCCTCTATATAGGTGTTTTAGGAGCCAAGCCCCTGCCAGCAAGAGGAACCCGAATAACACTTGGGGAACCATAAATTTCTCAACTTCAGAATTCTTCAAATCCGCCTTCACCCATGTGTTCCCCATAGTCCATTTACACGGTGAATCTTCGATCTTGGCCCCAAACAACTTCAAATGCTCGTTGGATTATCGCCTCAAAGATTGTGCACGCAACTGTGCCCACACTGTGCACATTGCTGCACATGCCAAGCTCTGACCATGCTCACCGCAACTACGTGCCCACCGCATGCTGTGCTTCGCACGCCACATGCATCATGCATGACAATGATCTGTGCAACACACGACGCCACTGTTATGCATGTGCACCAAACTCTACACAGATGGGCAAGGCCTCTTTGTCACGGGGTTGGCCCGACGCCTCATGCACGCCGCAACCAACCAATCCATCACTCTTGGGGCACTTCCACCGCACTACACACACATCCATGCATCTGTTGCCACATCTGCACTGCACCACACCAGGCACATGCCACACTCCTTGCACAGTCCTGTGCCCCACTCCAGCACACGACACCATCTGTGGCATGCACGTGCCTCTTATGAATGTGCACTGCACCTTGCCAGTGCACATGTCACATACTCCTTTCACTGTCCAGTGCCAAGCTCAGGCACATGACACAATCAGTGACATGCACACACCTTTTCAGCACCTGCGTTGCACCAACCCGTGCACATGCCACACCCCTTTGCACAGCCCAGTGCCAAGCTTAGGCACATAGCACTATCAGTGGCATGCATACGTCTCTTCAACCCCATGCACCGCACCAAGTCCCATACCTATGGCACGTTGCAAGGCTCTCCGAGATTTTGGGTGCAACAACGAGAATCGTCAAGTAAAAAAAAAAAAATATCTCCAAGTTCCATGATGATAGCATTTGTGGTTTGTATAGAAGCAGCATTGACAATATCCTTTTGTATATAAGGAGATATCAATTTGTTATTTTTTGGAGCACTTTTCAATACAACTTTATTTATGTCATCATTGATCTTTGCAAATATCTTCAACAACTCAATAAAATTTTCTCTATTAAGAGATTCTTCAGCTTTATCATGCCCTCGAAATATCAATCCTTGACTTAACAAGTATCTGATTGCATTAACAGTTGCCCAACGACGAAGTCTATATTCATCTTTCTGTCGAACACTTTGTTTATAAAGTATAGCATCAATATGTTGTTTTTGTTGCATCAAATTTTGACACTTCATTCGTGCTGAATTGTGAAAACTGCTAGAGCTTCCAACATGTTTATCAAACCTCTTCTTGTCTTTTCAGTTATCAAATCCTTCAGATACGAATGCCTCTGCACTAATCTTCTATGTACTTTTTGGCCTAAACAGATGACACTGCAAACAATATGCTTTATGCTTACTTGTACTATACTCCAACCAATCCTTATACTCATCATACCAAGCTGTAATGAACCTTCATTTTTGGTGGTTTAGTTGAAACGTACAATCTCAAGGTTGACAAGGACCTCAGATCATATTTGCTCTACGAACATTATCTTAGATATTAGGATGATAACTAAAAATAGAAGGACGAAGTGTAGGGTCTGCAGGTAACTCTAATTCATCAATTTTTGTCTCGCTTATTTTCTGACTTGGTTCTCCTTCTCGAGTTACAGAAGATTTATCAAAGATTGACCTTTTCATTATAAACTTATCCATTCCTATGCAACGGAAAAAAATAAGACAATGTTCTATGAGCCAAATCTCATTGCAAAAAAAGGATCGAGCAAAATGAAAATAATAATCTTCTATGAGGATACTCTCAAGAGCTGGTTGATTGTTCATGATATACTACTCACAAATTGTGTGATTAAAAGAAGGGTTTTTTTGTCTACCTAGCCAGTGCATCCTTTGCAAAACAGATGAGGAAAATGCACTACATTTGTCTACCTAAGATTTGATATCAATGTGTAACAAGATTATGGAGTGGCATCTCATCATTCATATTATAAATTTTTGGATTCTTCTGAATACAAATTTGAATATTTTCTTTAAAAAAAATTGCACTAGGAACAATTATTCTAGAAAAACTTGGAATTTCAAAAGCAGTATGGTCTTGTTTGGACTGCCAATTGATGGCAGTTAAGGATGCAAACACAAAATAAATAGTTCTCATGATTTTGGAAAATTCATGTGCATGTTTTTTTGAAAAAATAGTTTTGAGAAGGCGACCTATAAAAGGATGGATGCAGACTGAAAGCTTGGAGGCACGCTGTGAAGCACTCTCTGAAAAGCGACAATCACTCCTTCCCACTGGTATAAAATCTGGTGTAGTACGGTACAATGTGATTTTGGGATACAACTAAACCTCCACCAAACTCGCTGATGCATATGCCTATGAGGGACATGGGTTACGAACACCCACATAACCCAAAACGAGACTACAACATGTGCAAATATATTTTAATAATATGCCAAACATACAACAAAAAATTCAGTTTATTTAAACACGTTCAGGCTCATTGATCTTTGAGGCATTTCACCGAACACTTAGTGAGCGCCTCTTAAACAGAACTTTGGTATGATAAACAATGATTTATATAGAATTCTCAAAACAGATTTATTATAATCAATATATAAAACACAAAATTAGTTTAACAAATTCAATTTCCATTTCCACATTTAAGAGGCATAATAGTCCAAATATATAAGTGTAATCAATCATCCAAACTATTTCATAAATCAGTCTTGA
Source organism: Nuphar pumila (assembly GCF_984573655.1). Lineage (NCBI taxonomy): Eukaryota > Viridiplantae > Streptophyta > Magnoliopsida > Nymphaeales > Nymphaeaceae > Nuphar > Nuphar pumila. Next base: position 46,111,288 of record NC_143263.1, on the reverse strand, counting down.
CAAGCTCAAACCCCTGTTCAACAATAACAGGAATTTGCAAGGTAATATAATGCATAAAAAAATAGATTTCATGGATAAAATAACATGAAAACACATTCAGTCATAAACGAGACAAGAATGGATGCCAAAACTGGATTCAACTAGAACAGTTCAGTAATGATTTTTAGTAAAAATGACTCAACAGACTTGACGCCCAACTTAAACAAACATTCTGATCTAGATTAACAGTTTGGAAACAATAGAAATTAAACCCAAAACACATTCAACATTAATGATAATAGAACTAAATGCAATCATATTGGAAACACATAAATCAATTGGGGTTTATTTGCAGCTGCGTGAGGCACCGGTGCTCATCGCGGCAGGGTTAGCATGAGGTATCGGGCCATCGGCTCGCCGGAAATCACAGAGGGGGAAATCGAGAGGAGAGGGAGCAGGCGCACGACCGACGATGGTCGTTACGGGATGTGAGGAGCATGACCGGTGATGGTCGTTACGGGAGGTGAGGAGAGGAGCACGGCCGACGATGGCCGTTACAGGAGGTGAGGAGAGGAGCACGGTCGACGATGGCCGTTATAGGAGGTGAGGAGCACGGTCGGAGTTATGGGAGGTGAGGAGCATGACCGGGACCGACGATGTTTGTTACGGGAGGTGACTCAGGTGAGGAGCACGGCCGACGATGGCTGTTACAGCCTATAGGAGGTGAGGAGGAAGGGGGAGGGCGGTGCAAGGAAAGGCATTGTCCCTTCCCCGCGACCCTACTTCCTTAACCCTATTGGGTTCTCAGATCCAGGTCGGGTCCGGACCCGGATCCAATATGATTTTTTGGGGTGGGCGACCGCCCACCCACGCCCACCTCTGGCTCCGCCACTGGTTGGGACCTTTAGTGGAGCTTCAAAGCGCTTCTAAAGCCCTTCTTTAAATCATTTTGCTATTTTTATAGTAAAATGTAATGGAAGCTCAATTTTGGTTTGTTTTCATTAAGCACCTACCACTCAATATATATATATATATATATATATAAAGTAATGCCTCGGTGGGCTAAAAAAACCTACACCCACCTAGTGAAAATCGTAAATATGGGTTGCATCTTCTCAATCAAAGCTTCATTGATGTGTTCAACATAGTTCACTTGATAAGAATCATGTCTTGAATAATGTTTTATTGATATGAAGTAAGATTTTTAAATCATAAAACATTCACACATTGTGAGTTTTTTGTGGTCTTTAACCTGTATAATCATCACAATAACATGATTCAAAACTTGTTTTATACTTAAAAATTCTTGTGGATCACATATAAGGTTTGATCAACAAAAGAACTCAAGAATTTTGAAAAAATCAAAGCTTTTACTATGTGAGAGTAGGGATACTCCTATAAGGGTCCCAAGGGGTTTGGTGAAGTAGAAAGGGCTTGGTGGCAAACCCCCTTTTATTAATAAAGACAAGGGATAAGCCCTTGCTTAGCTACTGTGACTAGGTCTCTGATCCCAAGAATGATTTTCGTGTCCACAAATTAAAAAATCTACTCCTAAAGGAGATAGCATTTGCTACCCTCATGGGTAAGGAACCCTTAGTGAAAAATTATAATATTTTTATTTTTTTCATTTTTTTTGTATTACCATTTTCTATTAAGGTTGAAAGATCAATGACCAAAAATCTATCAAATTTTCAAACCTCAAAAAAACATAGTTTTTTACTATGATCTAAGCCCCTATTATTTTAACCATATTTGAACATATTTATGAGGTAAAACTTAGTCAACACAACTTTCTATGAGTTCCAACTAGTGATCCTTACCCATGAGAGTAACAAATGATATCTCCCCCCCCCCCTCCTCCCCCTCCCCCTACCCCCAACCCACACACATATTGTATTGTCAAACATGTAAAACGTCCAATGAAAATTAGATGCTTTTTTGTGCCATTGATTATGTGCATAATCAACAATGTAATTTTGTTTTGGTTTAACACGGCAATCAAGAACCACCGCTAAAAGGTCATTTTGAATTTTTTTTAGATGCACAATGTGCGGCCACATGTTCTATGATACGGGTTTTCATATATATATATATATATATATATATATATATATATATATATATATATATATATATAGGAAAACTGAAATATATTTACCAATACAATATGTTGATTGGTATGAACCAAGACTTTCGTAGTTTTTTTACTTTTTTTTTCAAAAATTTCACCACCGGGATGTGATCTAGATGTTTGGTTTTATAAAAATAGACACTTTGATGATCTAATTACGATATATAAAATGATCTTTTAATAGTTGAAAATCAATGATTTTATAATTTTTATAAATATTCAAGCACAAAAAATTATATTTCTTGATCTGATTACGATGATCCAAAAGGCGATTTCTAGCAAATGGACCACACTGAATACATCTGCTTGTTTAGATTTGCATAAAAACCTATGAAAATTTTAATTCATATTAGCAAACATATTAAAGTTTATATATATATATATATATATATATATATATATATATATATATATATATATAGAGAGAGAGAGAGAGAGAGAGAGAGAGAGAGAGAGAGAGAGAGAGAGAATCACTAGAATATGAGAACTAGAAATATAAAAACTAACGAATGAACAACAATGTTCATAGATTTTTTGTTATTTTTTATTGAATCTAACCAGAGCCGGACCTGTAAAGAGGCCAATGAGGCTTGGGCCTCAGGGCCCCTGGGCCCAAAAAAATTTTAGGGGCCCATTTTTAAGGCCCGAGCTCCCCTATTTTTATTTAATATAATATAAATAATTGAAATATTATATTTGTTTAATGTGAATGCAAATTTTATTGTTATTTTGATTCTTTAAAAAAAATCCGGAGGCGCTGCCCCCGAACTCCTACTATTAATAGGGGGCCCATTTTTTCCCTCCGCCTGAGGCCCCATAAAACACAGGTACGGCTCTGAATCTAACCACATAGATGTGACCTGCATGCTTGGTTTTATAAAAACCCACTCTTGATTCATATGATTTTGATGCATAAATAAGATTTTTTAAGACTTCAAAATCAATAGCTCAAAATCTTTATAAATATTCAAGCATTCAAAAGTCACATTTTTTCATCAAAAATACATGATCCAATGGTTGATTCTTAGCAAATTCACCATGCCAAGCACATCCACTTGGTTGAATTTGCAAAAAAAGTGTTGGAAATGCCCATATTTCTAATTCTCAGATTCGTGTGATTATATATATATATATATATATATATTAAGAATTGGATCTTACTCTTGAAATGAATCTATGATTTACTGTGATAGACTCGTGGCGACCAAGCATATGAGATGCTTACATATCTAAATTCATTTTTATATTATAATTAAACAATCATTCTAATAGAATAATTACTCCTACAAGGATGTTGACATCATTTTTACTCCATATGCACCGTGTCATACATTTTTTTTGTCTAGTCATATGGCCCCCCTCGTGAACATGAGCGCATTATTGGCATGTGCTGTTTACCCACTAGACGTCACATGCACATGCACATGCACATGCACATGCACATGCACATGCAGATGGAGTATGGCATCATGGTTTGGGGCTTCACCATGATATCACGCTGATGGTGGAAAAAAGACAAAGAAGTATGTGTCAAATCTGGACTAACCCTAGAGGATCATGTGGCGTGGCGTACAGTGATTGGATAGAGTTGGCTCATGCCATTTGGTCCAAGTAAGACCAAAGCGCTTGAGTAAATGCATGGTATTCCCAATTCATCACGAAATTTGTGGGGGAAAAGAGTTGGTAAAATGATAATGTGACGGGTACATTTTGGCCATCTTTTCAAGTCAAGTAAACAAAAGAAACTGTACATGATGATGAACACAGCAGTCAACAGAGAAGTCAAAATCAGTACGCTGTTGCCGTTCTTCGGAGACGATCTCTCAGGATCCCATTGTACAAAGCCACCCGGTTTTCCGGCATCTTTTGCGCCTTCCGGTAGACTTGCGCAGCGGGTTTCTCACATTGTACGCTTTCTGGTTTCTGGTATTCCGGCTGGTTTTCGAATCTTAGCTTCAAGGCAAGAGTGTGCCTCCTTCTAAACTCTTGATTGTCCCCACACGGCTCCATCACATCATGCGCAAAACGTACCCTCTTATTCTTCGTCTTCTCGGCCCTTTTCTTTCCTGTGAAAAAGCCATCATGTTGAGTCACAAGAAAGAATGATGTCGGCATATCATTCAAAGTATGAATAAAATGGTATGAGCAAAAAGCAAAACTTCCAAAAATCACAAGTCTTTTTTTTTGAATGAAAATAAAATTCTATTTAAAGAAAGGATAGTAACTTGGGCACTACACTGTCTTGGGTGCCCAGGAACCAGCACTAGACCAGGGTGGACGGGTCTCTGTTAATTTGGGCCATTACTCATAATGCATGGGACTCCGCAAAGGCTCAGTCTAGAGGGTCCAGTTCGGAGGTGTCCTACTCTGATGGTCACTTCTTTATGATGCACACAAAAGAAATAAGTCATATCCCATATCCAACAACTTGGTCTGTAGCCATCCCTAGAATTCCCAATTAAACGAGCCCATATGACCCATGACTTTGACCACTTGGACTGCAAACGGTCCGAGGGCGAACGCTGATTTATATATCAGGACAGGATTTAAAAGAGAAGGCCAACATGATGAAGTGGAATGAAAGGAATGTGTATTAGTGCAAGTTAGCTTATAAACAGGCAGTGTCACGGCCAAGCAGATCCAGTGATGGGACACAAAACAAAACATGGAAAATCGCTGCACATATTTACGATTTTCTGTGTTTCATGTGGCCCAATTACTTTGTAAAAGTACTCGGCCCGATCACCTAACCACGCCTCGTGTCACTGTAAGAACGCCGGGGGGACATAACTGCCAACAGTTGGGGAGTTACTGTATAGCTTGCACTGATGCAGAGAAGAGCCACCAACCTGAAGAGATGCACGATCGTGGACTGCAGGGCTGAGCCTCCAAATGGGTAGCCGGAAATATCCCTTTCCGGCGAAAAACCAAGAGAATTAAGGTGCCGGAAACCACCATGGCCGTGGCTAGAGCTGCTCCTTGAGAACCCACAAGGGGAGACATCCCAAACTTTTGCAGGAAGGGGAGAGGAAGTTGGTTGTGTGAATAATGGTGAAGGAAGGAGTCCACATAGATTGATACTTTTTAGGCGGCCTTCTTATAAACAAAAAAAGAAAAAGAAAGGACATTTATTTGGGGTCTAGTTATAGTTTAACACGAAATGTCATATGCGTCCAGATTCCTTCGATTTCTTGTGAACAAAACATGAAGAAATGGGTGCTCGTGGATTCTAGACCACAAGGAAACGTCTGGTCCCCCGCACCAACTTTGTATGTCGTCACCAATCAGAATGGGAAATTTTCATTTCTTTTACTTTCATATGCTTATTTTATATGATCCAATTGGCCTTTTTAACTTTGGGGAACAAAGTTGGTGGCCTGGTAGATGATGACAAATATATATATGCTTGGTTGTTTTACAATGACCGACATGTCCTTGAGAGGAGACGGTCATTTTGAGAGAGTGAAGTTATTGATGGGTAAGATCCAGCATCCAAATGGTTGGCCCATCCATCTCCTCGTGCCAGTTTGATTCGAATTGATGCAGAGAAAGAGGGTCCAAGACATAAGCCCTTAAGGAGAAAGGGGCTCATCCAGCTAGGCTAGGCTAGCTACCTCATTGACTGGGGCTAATGTGGCCAGGATAGCCTCCGATAGAGATTTGGTTGATTCATGTCCTGACCCAAGCAGACATGTCATGGACTAAAGCGATCCTCTATGTTTCCCAGGCCAGTCACACGACAACATTCCATAGGCCTCACAGCAAAGCAGGTTATATGTCCCCCCCTGAACAGGGCAGTTAGCTACATCTCATGATCGGGGGTCCCAAAGAGCACCACGTATGTAAGCATGTGCGTCTCGTATCCCCATGTTTGTCAGCATTAATTAGCGTTGGAGTTTGATGCGATTGCAAAGACTTAAGTACCCTCTCCTCCATTGGTGCAAAAAAAAAATGACGGTTCTTGAAAAGGAGTGGTTGTAAAGACTTAAGTGCCCCGAAGATGATTATTTAAGACCCAGTCTCTGCACTGAAGGATTATCCGAAAAAGAAATCTCCCCTGGAGGAGGCCATGAACATCAACCCTCTTACTCTCTCTCTCTCCCTTCTATTTCTGCTTCTGTGCACATCCATTAGAAGATCATACATTGCTCCATCAAGCACCGACTGACCTGCACATTGACTGTTGTGGAGCCTGATTCAAAGTTTTTACCCTTACAGGAGGAGGGTTTGGGGGCTCATCCCAGCGTGGGTAGCATCATTCAACTCTCTCTCTCTCTCTCCCTTCTATTTCTGCTTTTGTGCACATCCATTAGAAGATCATACATTGCTCCATCAAGCACAGACTGACCTGCACATTTACTGTTGTGGAGCCTGATTCAGAGTTTTTACCCTTACAGGAGGAGGGTCTGGGGGCTCCTCTCAGCGTCGGTAGCATCATTCAACTTGAAGAGTTGTGGAGTCTGATTTAGAGTTTTTACCCTTACAGAAAGGGGGGTCTGAGAGCTCCTCCCAGTGTGGGTAGCATCATTCAACTTGAAGAGTTATGGAGTCTGATTCAGAGCTTTTACCCTTACAGAAGGGGGGTTTGAGGGCTCCTCCCAGCGTGTTCATGGCCTTTTGCCCTTACAGGAGGGGGGTCCGGGGGCTCATCAACCCTCTCTCGCTCTCTCTCCCTTCTATTTCTGCTTCTGTGCATATCCATCAGAAGATCCTACATTGCTCCATCAAGCACCGATTGACCTGCACATTGACTGTTGTGGGTCCTTACTGATGAGCTGCCTCTAAATTTATTCGACTCTGGGTCCTTACTGCACTTGAAGTTGAGTCGTTGTATTTTTTGTTATTCGGTGGGTGGTGAGGCCCTCCTCTACTCTCTCAAGACTCTTAGCTTGGGCAATCTTTCTTTTGATGATTGTGGTTGTAATCATCAAAAGAAAGATTGGAGAGCTCGCTCGAGAGCAACAGTGCAGAATCCGGCAAGGCTTGGGCAATCTTTCTTTTGATGATTGTGGTTGTAATGTATCGTTGAAGTTAAAATGGGGAATGAACTGACAATAGAAATCGCTGAAAATTTACAAAAATAAACTAGACTCAATAACGAAGACACCACTTTTTACGGATTTGGAATATGACCTCCGGTTAGGGAGATATAGCCCTGACAAGTTGGTCCTAATTCGGGTAGGGATTTACAGCGATTTGCTTACTGAATAACACTACAAATCGCTATAGCGATTTGCGGAAGACACTACAAATCGCTATAGCGATTTGCGGAATTATTTACAGAGCCGGTACTGAGATCTCATGTTCGGGGGTTCCAAACCGCGCCACGTATAAGATGCAGACCGGCATGTATCCCCATGTGGGTCGCCATCATATTGCATCGTAATTTGGTGCCGCAGCAAAGACTTAAGTAACCTTTACCGCCATTCGCTTCCTCTTCCTCGGACGGTGCTCCGTTATAGTCAAGCTTCTCATTTTTCCAAAAATGCAATGATTATAATTGAAATTACTTTTACAGAGATCTTTGTCTTCGCAATCGCTGTATTTGTCTTCGCCTCGAAAGAATAGCGCACAAAGTATTGGCGAAGACAAATACAGCGATTGTTTGCCATCGCTGATTACAGCGATGCAAATAATCAATAGATAAGGAAAGGATTTGTTGCCATCGCTGGATACTTCGTGCTTTGAGTCGGAGAGCGATCTGTGGCATCGCAGCATAGTGATTTGTGGGTATTGTTCGAATGTCAAATCACACGTGGAAAACGTATTTTTGAATATTTAAAACTTAATGAGCGGCATGGAAAGATGTATTTTTGAATACTTCGAACGCAAACATTTAATTTGGCGGCGGTTATAAAAAAAAGGCGGCATGCGAAAAGCCGTATTTATATTTTTTTTAAACGCAATCAATTAATTAGCTTCGTGCTTTGAGTCGGAGATCGATCTGTGGCATCGCAGCATAGTGATTTTTGAGTATTGTTCGAATGTCTAATCACACGTGGATAGCGATATGTGGCATCGCAGCGTAGAACGTTGTTGATTATTGTTGGACTGTCAATCTTAGCGTGATGCGAAGGATTGTTCAAGTGTGCTGCGATGTGTGGCATCGCAGCGTAGGACTGTCAATCACTGTGCTGCGATGCCACAGATCGCTATTCAACGATAACCACAAATCGCCATACACCTCCAGTCAACTTCTTCTCCAGCAAATCTTTCACGTTCCCGACACCTCCACTTGTCTTTTGAAATCATTATTGTCATTTCTCTATTTGAAAGCATTAGAACACATATATGCATGATTGAATCACTATGAAGTTTTTTTGACAAACTTAGAACATATATATGCTTGATTAAATCACTATGAATTTTTTTTGACAACCTTAGAAGACATATATGCTTGATTGAATCACTATGATTTTTTTTTGACAACATTAGAACAAATATATGCAAGATTGAATCACTAGAATTTTTTTGACAACCGTAGAACACATATATGCATGATTGAATCACTATAATTTTTTTTTACAAACTTAGAACACATATATGCATAATTAAATCACTATAAAATTTTTTTACAGCAGTAAAACACATATATGCATGATTGAATCACTATAATTTTTTTTTCAAAAGCTTAGAACATATTTATGCATGATTGAATCACTATTATTTATTTTTTGACAACCTCAGAACACATATATTCAATATTGAACCACTATGATATTTTTTTGACAGCCTTATAACACTTTTTTGCATGATTGAATCACTATGATTTATTTTTATGAGAGCCTTAGAATACATATATGCAAGATTGAGTTACTATGAAATTTTTTTGGTAGCCTTAGAACACATATATGCATGATTGAATCACTATGATTTTTTTTGATAACCTTAGAACACATATATTTAATCACAAATATATGCATGATTCAATGTCTAAGATTTTTTTTTTACAGCAATAGAACACATATATGCATGAGTGAATCACTATAATGCTTTTCAGACTGCCAGAGTGTAGGATGCCTAACGAAAGCAGTAATGAAGAGAAGACACTGGAATGTTTTGTAACACTGGAACGTTGATAATGGGAGCACTGTTACAGCAGATGGCGCAGGCGAACGTCTCCACTTTAAATGGTTAACATCAAACTTTCTGGAAGGAGGACTTTTTTGTCCTTTTCCCCACCCGTCGTTTCACAACTTTTGAATGAAGGATATTTTTGTCATTTCCTCGAACCGTCATTTCAGGGCAAGAAAAGCAAATAAGGGTGATTAAGTCTTTGCAACAGCACCAGAGTCCGATGCAAAGTTATGTCAACATACACGGGAATACGAGCCCCATGTGCATGAATACGTGGCGCTCATTCGATCCCCCGAACACGGACGTGGGATTCAGTGAATCATCGGGGGCGAACATACACAACCCTCTCGCCTCACAGCAACAGAATGCAGGTCCCACTCAAAATGCTGCCATGTGATTGGCTGGTGTCACATAGGTAGGCATCCCAATGTCAACTTTGTCTATAATCAACTACTAGATAGGGGGCGTTTGCATGCCCCAAAACCTGGGGGTTTCCACATAAACGCATGGGAACCCATGCATTTTAGCAAGCCCTACTATGGCAATGCAAACAAGGGCTTCTCGTGGTGGCGAGGGGGAGGGTCATCCGACTCCAAATCAGCAGAAGAGGTGGAGCCCTCTTTCTCAGCATGGAAATACACTCTTAGGGCACGTTTTGAAGTGGGAAAGATGTAGGAAAAGTGATACAAAGTAAAAAAAAAATTTATACTGCTTTTTTAACCCTTTCAAAAGAGAGAAAATATCTCTTTGAGAGAGTTTTTCTAAACTATGTTTTTTGATAGGAAACATTCTTCGACCTCCCTTCTGAAAGAATATTTCCTACCAAAAGAATATTTGAGGGAGGGGCTCAACCCCCTCCCATTTCTCCTTCTTCGTAAGGGAGGGGCTGAGACCCCCTTCTTGTTCTCTATGTCTTCATTTTCTTCGATTTTGAGGGAGGGGCTCAGCCCCCTCTCGTTTCTCCTTCTTTGTAAGGGAGGGGCCGAGACCCCCTCCCTGTTGCTTGGGTTACGAGGGAGGGGTTTGGCCCCTCCCCCGTTCTTTGTTTTCATTCGGTCGGCAGGGGGCGGAACTCCCTGTCCTTAGTTCTTTTAGTTGGCAGAGGGCGGAGCCCCTCAGCTCATGTCCACTTTGTTTCTCCAACCGGCAGGGGCTCTGCCTCTCTACTATTGTCTTTTCTCGTCGGGCAGGGAGGGCGAAGCCCCTACCTGAGTGGTTCTTCTGTCGACAGAGGGAGGGGGCTCTACCCCCTGTCATGTTCTCCTTTTGTCAAGCAGGGCGGGACGAAGCCCTTTGTCTATGTCTTTGTCATTGGCCGACAGTCTTTGTCATTGCAGGTGCATAGCAGAGCAAAATGCGTGATGCTTAATGCTAAGTATCGCATGCGGCTTAAAACACCATGCAAAAAGAAAGAAAATAAAAATAAAAATGCAAAAGCATGCAAATCAGATAAATACCCATGATGAGTAAGTGATGTAAGCACATCACATGTTATTTACTTTGTTGGATGCAATACTTTTCTGCTCACATACTCACTTAGTTGTGGATATCTATGACTGTTTTGCTGAAGTTTGGAGATCATGTTGACTATGATTTGAATATATGAGAATAGAAGTGCTCTTATTTGTGTAGTTCAGATTTCATGCTAGGCATGGTAGTATTTACCGGGATATTGAAGTGTGTTTGTTGCAGGTACATGTTTGACATTGTTGTGATATGAATAATTTGAATGTATTGCAATATTTGACATGACTATTCATGCTTGCATGAAGTTATTTTCGATTTGATTATGCATTCCATGTGAAATTGTATCATGAAAACATGCTTAAAATGAATGTATCGTATTTGTGAATGTGATTTCATCTCTCTAAATATCCTTGTGATGTATATAAATATGATGTGATGGTGTTACATACAAAAATATTGAATTATCAATGTACATGCATAGTTTAAACACTGATTCATGTAGAACCTTTAAATCTTTAACATTTCATGAACATGTCATATCCATGCTAAGATCAAGAGTTATGTAACTGACCCAAATAACATTTTTATTTGTTAGAATATAGTTTATGTCATTTGTTTTATGTCGTTAGATTTCAAGCTAGTATATGCATGATTGAATACATATATGTACGATTGAATCACTATTAATTTTTTTGACACCTTTAAAACACATATATGCATGATTGAATCACTATACATTTTTTATGACAGCCTTAGAACACATATATGCATGATTGAATCACTATGAATTTTTTTGACAGCCTTACAACACATATATGCATGATTGAATTACTATAACATTTTTATGACACCCTTAGAATACATATAAGCATGATTTCATCAGTATGAATTTTTTTTGACAACCTTAGAACACATATAAACATGATTTCATCACTATGAACTTTTTTGACTGCCTTATAACACATATATGCATGATTGAATCACTATGAAAGTTTTTTGACAACCTTAGAATATATATAAGCATGATTTCATCCCTATGATTTTTTTTTGACTGCCTTATAACACATATATGCATGATTTCATCACTATAAATTTTTTTTAACAACCTTAGGACACATATAAGCATGATTTCATCACTATGATTTTTTTTTGACAACCTTAGAACACATATAAGCATGATTTTATCACTATGAATTTTTTTGACAATCTTAGAATACATATAAGCATGATTTCATCACTATAATTTTTTTTGACACCTTTAAAACACATATATGCATGATTGAATCACTATACAATTTTTATGACAGCCTTAGAACACATATATGCATGATTGAATCACTATGAATTTTATATGACAACCTTAAAACACATATATACATGATTGAATCACTATAAATTTTTTTGACACCTTTTGAACACATATATGCATGATTCAATCAATATAAAATTGTTATGACACCCTTAGAACACATATATGTAAGATTGAATCACTATGGTTTTTTTTGACAACCTTGGAACACATATATGTATGATTGAATCACTATGTATTTTTTTTGACAACCTTACAACACATATATGCATGATCGAATCACTATAAACTTTACTTTTATTGACAACCTTAAAACACATATATGCATGATTGAATCACTATGAATTTTTTTTGTCAGCCTTAGAACAAATATATAAATGATTGAATGAGTATGAATTTTTTTTTACAACCTTAGAACACATATATGCATGATTGAATCACTATAATTTTTTTTGACAACCTTAGAACACATATATGCATGATTGATTCACTATGATTTTTTTTTACTGCCTTATAACACATATATGCATGATTGAATCACTATAAAAGTTTTTTGACAACCTCTGAATTCTGTTAATGTCCTCCACTTTATTGCTAGTCTATGTGTCATTCAGCCATGTTACTTTAATTGCCTTAGATTAGGTGCATTGCATATAATTTAGATCATTATATTTTTTTTATCAATACTAACATTTTGGTTCTCTTGTAGGATGTTGGAGATGATCAGCGTAGCGGAGCTGATGGAGGTATGAATGAAGGGATAAATTGAGGCAATGAAGATGATGATGCTCCGAATCTTGGCGAGGATTAGATTCATGTGTTGAATTTGTTTCACGTACTTATTGTTTCAAACAAAACTCTTTATATATGTTCACTTGTAACTAATTAAAACTTGACGATGATTATACTGGGTTGTTAAATTTGTTTCACTATGTATTTTTTATGTGTACTTTGTTTTTTATAAACAAGTTATATAAATTGTATTACGAGAAATTTTTTCTCGATATTTATATTTTAATTTTTTTAAAAAAATTTGTGATAGATTAGTGACAAATATTATCCGTTGCTAATATCCGTCGCCAATTTAGTGACAGATTAGGGAAAAATATTTATTTGTCTCAAAAACTGAATCAACCGATGTTTTGCGATGAGATTTTATCCATCATTAATCCACCACTAAATGGGCAACGAATATTAGAGACAAATACATATTCGTCATTAAATTTTAGCGACGGATATGTATCTGTCGCAAAATCAGATCAGTCCTTATTTAGCGATGAATTAACGTCGGATCATGACATTCACTAATCCGTCGTGAATTAGCAATGAAAATAGTGACATCAGTTTTGTCGCTAATTAGCGATCAGAAAATTATGACGGACACTATCCATCGCTACGTTGTCGCTAATTCGTCACAAAATAGTTCAGCGATGGATTAGCGTCGGATAACATCCGTCACTAATCCACATAATTCTTGTAGTGCTAATTAGGGCTCTAAATAAGAAATTTCTTTGGTCAGAGCTTTGAATATTTTTTTTTTAAATTAGGGCTTTTATATTTAGTTTTATTAAAAAAATTCCATTGATTTGATTAGAGATTTTTGGTTGATTTTCTTTGATTTTGGTTTTTGTCTAATATTTGTTGATTAGGGCTTTGAATCAAATATCTCAAATTAGAGTTTTTATTATTTAATTTTATCAAGGCTTTCATTTGATTTGTTTGGATATTTTTTCTTTGATTTTCTTCGATTAAAGCTTTGAATCAAATATCTTTAATTAGGATTTTTAATATTTAATTTGATTAGGATTTTTATTTTCTTTGATTAGGGTGTTGAATCAAATTTCTTTAATTAGGGCTTCTTATACTTAATTTGATTAGAACTTTTCTTGTAATTGATTAGGGTTGTTTTTCTTTGATAAATTAAGGCTTTTTATATTTAATTTTATGGTTTCTTTGATTTTATAGTTTATTTTACTTATAGTTTACAGTTTATTTATGGTTTATTTATGATCCATTTTTTTCTATTTTAGGGTTTTTATGATTTATTTATGGATTTTGCATTTGCATATAAAAAAATATGAAGTCTTATTTTTTCTCAAATTATCCAAAATTTAAACATTTTTTCATAGTTTGATCCAATTTGAGATCCATATTTTTTGATAAACTTTTATAATTAGATCCAATATGAAACTGATTAAAGCATTTATATATAAAATATATAAATTCTTGTTTTTTCTCAAATTATCCAAATTTTAAACATTTTTTAGATTTTAGATCTAATCCAAGATCCATATCTGGAGCTAAAATCCATAATAAAAATGGTAAAATGCTTATATGATTGAGCGGAACGAGTCGCACAATCCAAAACGAAGTTATCCATATGTGTCCAAGTTGACCGCACAACATAAAAACCAAGTGGTGTACACGAGAAACACAACTTTTAGTCCAGTTGAAACAAACACTTGACGCAGTAGTACAATAGAGTTGTTACATAACATGCATTCCATCTAGGGATGGTAGTGGACCGGGGGAAAGTGGGGGCCCGCCCTGCCTCACCCTGTTTGGACCGGGGATGAAGGGTATGAAATGGGGATGGAGACGGGGACGAAGGTTAAAATCCATCCCTGTTTGGGGATGGAGGCGGGGATGGACTTACACTTTTCCCTGCCCCGCCCCGCCCCGCCCCGCCCCATCCCCAGTCCTTCTAAAGGATGGCAATAGACTACGGGGAAACGGGGCCCCGCCTCGCCTCATCCCCCGTTTGAACCGGGGATGGAGGACATGAAATGGGGATGAAGGCGGGGGTGGAGGTTAAAATCCATCCCCGTGCGGGGATGGAGGTTCTAATCTTGACACGAGGCGGGGGTGGAGACCCTGTCCCCCGCCCCCGCCCCCGCCCCCACCCCCGCCCTGGTCCATTGCCATCCCTAATTCCATCTGTTATATTCTTCTGTTCTGTCCAATCTTGGATGCATCATCAAACACACCCTTAGACTCGCCGCTGGAACTTGAAAGAAACGTGTGTTCTCATTACAGAATTTACTGTTGAAGTGTTTTACTCTTCATTTTGGGTGGAATGTACTTTTGTCAATCGGCTTCCAAACATACAACATAGAATTTCAATTCCTCGGTAATTGAGTCACCCTTCTCCATTTCGTATTCTTTTTTGAAAGGCATTTCGTACTCTCATCTTTTTCCCAAAAACAAATGGAGAAATGCTAGAGAAAGTGATTGCTACGTTGTTATATTAGACACCAAACACTGGAGGTCTTGAACTGAAAACGAAATGTGGGTCTAGGTATGTTTTTTTTTTGCAATCTTTGTTTCTGTTTTTCCCAGCCTCATAATGGACCATCTTAATTATTTTTTTCGCCATCTTGTTTTCTGTTTTTCCCAGCCTCGTTATATTATATGTGGCCTAAGAGTGGGCATCTGGTCAGGCTAAATTTTAATGTTTGTTGGACAGACAAACCAGGCCTGCCAAGTGTTTTACCAATGGGGTTCTGCGTGATTGGTAGGAGCTGTCAGTGCACGTCTCCTTGTGGTGGGACATTGCAGTTTCAAACCCCAGTGGCACGTTGAATAATAACTGGGGTCTGCGGCTTGCCTAAACCCAGCTTGCCTTTAAAAAAGAAAAAAAGGACTGCCAAGTGTGTTTGGCACGTTCAGGAGGAGAGGAGATCCGATCCAGCCATCGGACCCAGTTATGTCATGGTCAATGCATGGCAAGCCCATTGGGTTGCGCTGGGTACTGAAGATGCCAACTTGACTGACATGTGCTTAGAGATATTAACCATGAAAGGGGCTCATGCAGATCAAGGCATTGGACCACACCCTTGATTTGACTCTCAGATCAATGAAGATCTCACTAAAGCAATCTCTCTCTCCTCTCTCAAGCTTTTTCCTGAATTTGGAAATAGAACTTACTAGTATCATGTCCCTTGAAGTTTTGGCCTCTGTTCTCCAAAAAGGGGTTCCATAATTATATCCACGCTAGTTTAGATATATTGATATATAATAAGGCTAATGGAATCCACTCCAATTTGTCAACAAAAGTCTCACTTTACCTGAACTAATTAGAATGAACGTAGACGTCTATAAATCAATAATATTGGTTCAGCATCCACTAGCAAGTTTTCATATGGCCTCAAACCGGTCCGGCAATGCCCTTTCTCACTTGTGTGTAGGGGTAGACCTCGGATTCCGGGTATCCTATGGGCAGTTGGATACTGGAGCCAAGATGGGCTGGGTCAGTCCAACTAAGTATGGGCCCAGGACCAACTGGGGCTCCGACTGTCTGGTGGGAGCAGTTTGTGCAAGTCACCATGGGATGTGAACTTGCAAGTTCGAACCCCACTGGTATATGGGTGGTTGCATAACTGCCTGGTAGTATGAACAGGCCCATGGCCGGTTTGAGTTGGCTTAACGCTATTTCTAAAAAGGAGGGGGCCCTAATTCCCCCAGCTCTGTTATGGAAAAAAGAAAAAAAGTTATGGGCTGGGGTAGTAGTAAAGTGGCAACTCAATGGAGCTCAGCCTGACCAACTCATTTAGTAGCTTGGGCTTAAAGAGCCCAGCCTGACCCATTTATAATTCAGCTTGATAAGACCAGGGCTTGATCGAAGCCTCAAATCTTTAAAATAAGGAGTGGATGGGTATTTAGGTTAGATTTGAATTTGCTTAGTTAGATTTTGTTCAAATTCGGATCAAGTTCAGATCAAACCTAATCCAATTCCGCTATTTACATATAAAGAGCCTATTTCAGTTCTCTATTACTGGGCGCTAACAACCATAACTCATTGGATCTGATTATCATCCAAGCTCATTACTGGTTACATTACCCAAATTTGAGATTTGGATTAACTTAGATCCAACTGTATCTAATTTGCATGGCCCCTAATCCCACATAGAGCTTACTACATCTAACAGTAGAATCCACTTTAATATCCAAATTGAATGGAATCTAGCAGTGATCCATTTTCGCGTGCAAGTTCAAATTATTCTCCATTAATTTTATCCTTCGTCCCATCTCAACAACAGAGAGAAGGTTGGATGGAAACCATACAACCTATGTCACATGGGTGCATCGGGGAGGCAGGTACCCCTGTGCACCCAGTGCGGCATGGGCCAGGTCGGGTCTGGACCCGGCCCAGCTCATCCTCAAACCCTCTTTTTTTTTTTAGTTTCTCTTCTTATCTCAATGCCACTGGCGCAGATGGAGGAGGAGAAAGAGTGAAAAGGAGAGAAAAGAAGAGGAAGGAGGAGAAAGCTAAAACGAAAAAGAAAAAGAAGGAAGAACCAAGAAGAGAGGAAAAGGGGAAAAAATAAAGAAGGGGCGGTAGAGAGATGTACCTGCCTCCTCTTCCCTTTTCTTCTTCTAGTATGAGAGAGAGAGGCAAAACCCTTTTGCCCCCTTCCTCTCTTCTTTTATACCCAAATATGTGGGTTTGGATTAGATTTAAACTTAATCCGAATTCATATATATAGAAAAAGTGGTAGCTGTGGCACTCTTAGGTGCGCAGCTGTCTACGGGATCGCGTTGGCTGCCCATTGCAGAGCATGATGGACGACCAGCAGAAAAAACATGGAAGGGAAGTTTTTTTCATGTTGAAAAAGAATTAGCCGTGCTCGAAACAGCTGTTGAAACCTATAAAGGACTTAAGCTATTTTTTGGCATTTTTTACGCTGTTTCAGCATTTTGTGCATTTTGTTTTGCGAAAAAAAATGCTAAGTGTCCGGTAGATAGCTGTGCACATAAGGGTTAGGCAGCTACCAATATATATATATATAAGCAGCAAAAGTGGAATGGTGCTGGCCCCAGCGCCCAAAAAAAAGCAAAAAATTCTCTTTACAACCGCCCCTGAAGGTCCAGTTTCTGCTGGGTACTTTAGCGGCAGTCAAAAACTGAGGCAAAGACGTGCAAATTCATGTTTTTGTCTTTTTTTTTGTGTTGTTTTTTACTGTGGTCATCCATCCGTCGGTTATATATATATATATATATATATATATATATATATATATATATATATATATATATATATATGTGTGTGTGTATGTGTGTGTGTGTGCGCGCGCGCTCCATAAACTCCATAAACACCAAATCTTTTTTTATTAACTATTGGATCTTTTGAGACCCAACTATTATGAGGCACTTTAAATATGATTGTGCTGCACAATAAATATGCAGTGTATATTTAAATGGTAGCTGCTGCATGCTTTACAAATTCTCATTAAAAAGAAAACCGAGCATTTAAAATAGGGATTACTTTTTATCTCTCTCACATAACATGGCATGTGAGCACATGCATCTATGTTCATTCACAACAGAGCCTACATACATTGTATTTCTTTTCCGTATAATGTGTGAAACTATTTTTATTTTTTCAAATTTGTTGTGTAACAAAAGTTTTATATTTTTTGATGAACTTTTGTAAACTAGTGTAGGGTGTAGGTGTTAGCCAAACTAGTGTAGGGTGCACGTAGGCGTTAACAAGAGACTTTACAAAACGATTTTTTTTTTTTGAAGTCAAAGGTCGTTGGGCGTGGATGCATGTGATATCATGTGTGTGTGTGTGTGTGTGTGTGAGAGAGAGAGAGAGAGAGAGTCATTTAAGAAAGTAAACCCTATTTTTTAGTGACAATTTAGAAAGTATAAGCTGCATGCATATTTAAAGTGCAATATCTTTTGAGACCAAACCACTAATAAAGGAGAGTAGGTGCTCCGCAAACACTGTATCATATATATATATATATATATATATATATATATATATATATATATATATATATATATATATATATATACGATTGCCCATAACATCAAACAGGCAATTGTCGAACGAACGTCAAACAACACTCGTTCGTTAATGTCAGTAAGAAAACAGGCATTAGGCCAGAAACCGCCGCTAATACCCTGAGCAGAAAAAAAAACTGTTAAACGGAGTTGCGACTGCTGTTAAAAGTACTTTTCATTGTTGATGCAAGCGTGATAGCGACACCTGAGCCAGATGTATCATCCAAAACATTTTATGCGTTTGATGATACGGGTTACTATATATATTGAGAGAGAGAGCTCGAATGGACGGGAGTGGCATTCATCTCATGGATGAACAGTTTTAAAGGGACCCCTGACAGCGATACCACCAGGGGCACCCTGACTTGATCCGCACTCGAAAAGGCGGTCAGCAAAGCAGTCACGCAGACGAATGTCATCACGTGGATCGACAGCAACTAAGGCTCCTCACCAATCCCATTAGCTGTCCACAGGGGTGGTTAGGCAGGCCGACGTCTAAAACTGGGTCATAGGTGGCACGTGCAGGCTTGAAACAGGTCATCCCGTGTCCACACTCTTATAATAGGTATAGGGGGCCTACTCTCAATCGCTAAAAAACAACGATGAGCCTCCCGCCGGCTCCTTGTTGCCCATCCCTTTTTTCTTTTCTTTTTTATTATATATTTACACAGAGAAACTACCCCAAGGATCATAGACCTAGCCGTGGCTTTGCCTGCCGCTGACAGCGTAAAACTCAGTGAGCTTACCCCTTCATTTACTAGTGGTTTTGTTTTTGGGTATATGAATCCCCTGTGGTCACATTTCAGCATATTGCACAAGCAAAAAGCGAAGAACGAGATATAAAGATCTAGCATGAACAAAGTCAGAAAGCTTATGGACATTGGCAGTCAATTAACAGGCTCAAGTCACATCAAGCACCATGAAAATATACACAGGTGATCACCGTCATCATATACATGGACTTAAAAACATTTTCTACAGAGATATCTAACAACAATTTGGCAATTTTAAACAATTTCTGATCATTATTTCAAATTTAAAACTTTCTGCTAGGATGAAAACGTAAGAAACTGAAATGGTTCGATAGCAGTTACCTAGTTCCACTCTCTTATGTAGTGAGGATTGGCGGCAAATATTCAGACTTTCCTCCCAGAATGCGAGCTTTGGTGTCTGGGAAGAACTCGAATCCTGGTAACTGAGTGACTTTGCCATCGTTTGTAACTCCAACTGGGTAACTAAGCAAGTGGCCAGGAAGGTCTCGGTCAAGGTTCTCACTGGAGTACAGATCCCAATATTTGTATGCGATTCTGTTAACCTTGCGGACACATGCTACATTCTGTGGCTGCAAAAACAGATCATCGAGCATGCCAAGGTGCTCATACCACAATGACATTCTGAAGCCATGGATTTGTCCTCTGGCTGGTTCTCTAGTTGCCAGATAATATGGTTGGTAGGCGCCCATGGCGATCTCAGAGTCTCTGGCTCCATCCATGGACCTCTGATTTATGTTGGCGGATCCAATGATTATGTACTCATCATCAACTGCGAAGAAATGGAGATCATGATATAAGCTTTTTATCATTCACAGGTTAGTACTGCAGTTGAGAACATAAATCCAAGTTTTCATGAGAAATTTGCTTCCAAGAGAGGGTATTTTTCAAACTGGCACCTAAGTTTTCTGCATAAACAAAAAATGGATCAATGCTTTTAAAATGCACCTAAATTTTGTTATGGTTAATCAAGCAAACTTATGGACAGTTTTGGCATTAAATATGCAGAGAAATCTCATCATGTGATCTTAAAAATTTACTCATCACAATTTCTCTCTGCACCAAATTTTGAACTCCCTGTTCTATAAGTTGAACCAATTTGGTGTAGCATGTGGACAAATATAGAACAATAAAATAAAAAATTAAAGGAGGAAGATATCAAAACAAAACCCATCTTAATTCATAAGCCTTGCATACCAAGGCTGGCATTCAAATTCCTCGAGGGTAAAATGGTAATATCTTTGTATCAGCCAAGATAGGTTAGTGCTACTGCATTGAGATTTAAAAATGATTTTTTTTTTTTTGCCTTTTGAAAATATCCAAACATTAGATGCATTTCTGGATTATGCCAGAGTTAGGTGCCGTTCTGAAAACTTACGAAGAAAAGGGGAGAGACAAGAGCTCTTCAACGAAATTTTAATACAAGGCCCAATGAGTGTATTACCATTTCATAGGATCCACACAATCCTGAAGAGATTCGCTTTTCTGAAAACTACAAAGTTAACAGATCACTAATCCTGTGAAAGTCAGGCATTACATAAAGAAACATGATATTTGTCTAGTGCACATTCAGAAATGCAAATTAGACATCCGGTAAACTGCATCTCAGAAATATCTCATGATAGGACTTTTCAAAGCAAACCAAGAGTTCTTAAAAGAGAAATGGAATTTCCTCATCTAACAGGCATGATGGGAAATGACTTGATAAATTAGTCATTCAATAGATGCATCTCAGAAATATCTCATGGTGGAAGAACTTTTAAAAGCAAAGTTCTCAATAGAGAAATGGATTTTCTTAATTTTAACAGGGATGAACCTCTTCCAATTTTAAAATGTTAGGAAGGTATATTGATGATATTCATGAGTTCAGTTTAGAACAAACAAATAATAATAAGAACCTTTGATGTAGTAAGCAATCAACAAATAAAAGTTCAGCTGATGAAATGAAAGGAACGAATTGTCTACAGGATAGAGATATCTTACCAATCATCATCTTGGAATGAACATATATCATAAATCTTCTTGCTTGCTGAGCTCTAATATAGTCAGTATCTGGCTCTGGTGATTCCTCAGGTGTATATTCACCACTCTTCTTTGTCTCCCGATTCCCAATACAGAAGAAAGTTAAATAATCCTTTGGGTCTGCTTCGATCTGCTTAGCATGTAGAGCCTGAGCAACATCCGTATACATCATCTCCATTGTCCTCTTTTGCCAATCAAGAATTGCTTGAACTGAAGCAGATTCAGGCACTCCTTCTGGCCACATTGGCACCACAACATAGACAGCAAACCCCTCTCCAGCTTCTATTTTACTCACAATCTTCAAAGAGAGCTCCTTAGGTATTAGGTGCAGAGCACCGATATCCTCAGGCTTAATGCCATCAGCCATCCAATCAAATGAGCTCCCCAAGAAGTACTGGTTCTCAATGTAGATAAAATCCTTGGCTCTACGGATAGCATTTATATAAGCATCTTGAATGCTTCGGTCAATGATGTTGTCCTTCCCACTAACCAGCCCAGCTTTAGCAGCATCCTCAGGAGTTTCTGGGAAGCCAAAAGCAGCACCTCCATCAATCGATCTGAATAACTGCACATTCCAAGTTTCTCTGTCTTCAGTGTAAGTGACTGGAGATGGAGGGATAATGATGTCACTAAGATCTTTTAGAGGAACTAGCAAATCCTTTCCACCCTGCTTCCTCCACCTCTGCTCAAAGTTGCACAGCACATCCCATGCAATTGGCCCTTCAAGGCGACTATGTATGTCATGCCATGGCTCTCTAGGCCCCCCCTTCTTGATTGAACCACCAACAAAATTGGGCTGATGGAAATCATCATGATGAGCAGTATCCAAAGTTCTGAAGAGACTGTGATATTGAGTATCATATCGACCATCACAAAGATCAATGCCACCAATAAAACTTACAATCCTCCTCTGACTTCCTCGATTAGGCATTTCACTGTCCACCACCACAATCTTTTGATGATGGGTGAACATGGTAGAGATCTGCAGATCCTGCACAAAGCTTCGACCATCATCAGGATTTCTAGGGCATAATACACAATGAACTTCCGAATTCCTGAAATAATTTGCTGTCTCCTCGTCGTGTGTAGCCATTAGCCCATCCTTCTTAAGCAAACCAACGGAGGTACGGTCATCCCAAACTAGCATAAGAACTCTCACACCTTCATTTGCCTTTCTTTTAAGAAGCTCACCAAGAGTAACGTCTCCTCCTGGCTTCTGCCTCTTCGAGTCCCTAATCAACGTGATCTCAGTATACACAGACCATCCAGTAATGTAAATCAAGTGGCTTGCCTTATTAATTGCATCAAAGATATCTTCCCAACATCTATGGGGCTCATAGAATTTCCCATTTGCGAGAGGGATCTTAGGAACGAAATTGTCAGGCACATGAGCATCTTGATAAAGGGAAACTTTACATCCTCGTCTCTGAGGGAAAAATGTAAATGGCACACCAGGGAACTTACCACTCCTTATCCCCCTTGACCATGATCGGTCAGTAGAGATATCAAAAAACTGGAGTTTAACATGGATCCGAGCTCCTCCACCAATGGGCATACGGTCTTCATTGCATATATCCAGCCATCTGTCCACTTCTTCGCCATTTAGGACCTCTTGAACCGGCAAGTAGGCCCTTCCAATTAATGATGCACCAATGGGGTTTTCTTCCTTTATGGTGAAGATCACATCGGCAGCCATATGTGCACAGTAAATGTGAAAATATTCATACCATCGGGGGTTAACAGGTTCATTGTGTATGATCCTGGTTCGGCCAACCCTGGCTTTCTCCAAATCTATAGTTGCATAAAGGTGGCTACCACCTTTGCCCAATCCAACCGTCTCTTCAATGCCCTCAACAAACTGTAAAAGGATTTGCCAAGAGTAAATAACGAATCACAAAAAGAAAGAAACAATGAAGCATCAACAAAATATATAACTAAAGAAATTGAGGCTCAAATAGAATGTCATGAAACCTTAGGGCGGCAAAACGATACCCTCCTGATCCATGAAAGACGTTTTGAAAGGCCGCTCTTTGAGACTGTTTGCTTAGCGATGGTCTCCAAATTTCCAGTTGCAAACACAATGAAGAACAAAAGTAAACAAGTAGTATATAATAAAATTGCAAGGATCATTTAGTGATATGTACCATTTTCTGTGGAAGGGATGCATAAGTTAAACTCCTCCACTCTCACCCATCAAGGTTTTACAATAAGAAACAAAACCAAAGTTCACAGGATAAATTAATATGCCATGATCAGTCAATGGACAATAGTGTGATTGTAGAAAACCTTTTGGCATTAACCTTTTAATTGATTGCACAAATAGAATCTCCTTTCCATTCACTTGTTCCAAAATTATGAACAAGAAAAGGTGACTTTAAGATGCATTACAAAGTACATACGTGCACGCATGCACACGCATCATTGTGCACATGCAGGGGCGGATCAGGGGTGCGAGGAGGGGCTGGAGCCCATGCTGAAGTTTTGAAAATTTCCTGGGAGGTGGGGAATTGGGAATGACATTTCAATGGGCAGTGAACTCAAAGTTCACCAGATGGGCTTTAGTTTGTAGAGCCTCGAGGTGTTGTCAAACCCTAGTGAAAGAGGGAACTTTTTGTTTTTTGTTTCCTTTCTTTATTGTATGATGTTTGTTCTTATGTGTGCATTTATGTATATAAGATTAACGGTCCAAACTACATTTTTTTAGCCGAGATCGGTTGATAAGAAATGGCATTTTTTTAGCCGAGATCGGTATGATTTTTGTTCTTATGGTTTCTCACTGATCGGCTGATAAGGGATGAGCTGAGATCGGTTGATAAGGGATGACATTCTCGATCCCTCTATCTCCATTGAGCTCTTGAGTTGGAAGCCGTTGCGGACTAGTTCTGGTACTCTCTCTCTAATGGGTAGTAAAAAACCCAGATATATAGGACTCTGAAAACCCATTTTTTTTGTTTTCAAGTGCCAGAAGTAAGTTTCTTTGGTGGCAGGAAGCCCTTACCCGAAGAGCCGGTTGAAGAATCCTAGTTAGTTCATAAAAAATCATTTTACGGTAAGTTCTCCGACACAACCCCAAAGTCTAGTGTTTTCTTTGAAGCCATACTAGATTGAAGCGTTTGGTTATTGTTAATCGAATGAAAGCCTCATGAAACCTACATGAAATCTTCTGACTGTTGGTTTTCCGTTATATGGGTGGTTGTCACAACACTCGATGAAGCCTCGGATGCCAGAAAACACCGAAATTTTGAACTTTTCATCCATCGAAAGACCTTTATGTATTTGAAAACAATGCTTGATTGCTTGGTTTATCAATTTATGTATTTGAAATTTGAGTTTTTTGAAATTTTGTGCTTACCCATTTCACCGATTCTTTTAGTATTTCATGAATCTGGTCAATTTTTTTATCTTTATTTCTGAGATGCTGGGTGTTCCAATTTGATGTTTTTATATGGGACGAGGCACATAAATAATCTTATTTTAAACTATTTTATTTTTATCTTATTATAAAAAAATTTCCCCCTTTAAGCAAAATCTTGGATCCGCCACTATGCACGTTGTATGCCTAAGACTCCAAATTATAAACAGCTATGAACTAATTCAAGACTCAAGCATATCAATAAATACAACTAAGAAAAAAAAAACTCGAGAATATCTAAAAATGAAAGTCATGGGCATGTGTTGATTGTATAAGTGTTCATGCAATGTATGATGTCTATGTTGTTACCCTACCGGTATGGGTTCGGAGGGTACGACACAACAATTCTAAAAACTTTAGGTACGGGGACACAAATATATATATATATATATATATATTGTTTGGACTGACATAGGTCTAATTTGGATCTGAGTCAGCTTTAACATAGGTCTGATTCAAAACTAGGTTAAAACAGATCCGGATCTGATCGGACTAAGACTTGGGTTTTGACTTTAACATGGGTCAGCTTTGACGCGGACCTAAGCTGAAATTGATCAAGATCAGGTCTGACCCAGGTATGAATAATTCATACTTGACATTACTCAGGTCTTATCATAACATATAACACCTATGTCAGGTGTTATGGAAGACATTAAAAAAAAAGAAAAAACATGAGAGAAAAAAAGAGAAACATATCCGAATATGAATTTGGCATAGGTCTAAATGGATCCAAATAAGACTTGGGTCCATTAGACCGTATCATGCAAACCAAGTGTTATGAAAGACATTAGATGGAGAGAAAGAGAGAGCTGCCATGACCCATCAGGTATTCTGCTGTAAACTCTTCCTCCAGCACCAACAGAAGAAAGAAGAAGAGAAAGAGAAAGAGAAAGAGAAAGAGAAAGAGAGAAATCCATGCATCCCCTCACATCCTTTTCTCTCTCTCTCCACAACTTTCTTCCTCCTCCTCTATCTTGTCCTCTTCTTCTTCTTCCCTCTTTCTCTCTCGTTCCCTCTTATCTCTATTTTCCTCTCTCTCCGTCGCTTGCGGGTTTCCTCAAACTCGGTCTATCCATCGCTTGCAGGTTCACACTCTATGAGTAGTCATCTTTCATCAATTATGGGTCTATCTGTGGACGAAGCAGCTCGACGTCTCGACCTAGCGCTTACCCAACCCCAATTACTCAGCGTCGATTCTATTATGCGTGAGTCCTTGGCCGCGATCGCAGATAGTTTACCGACCTTGGTCGCAGATGATTGGCGTATCACGAACGTCAGCACCCAATCTCCTTCGGTCGGGGAGTCACATCTCAAACTAGGTGGGGTGGTCTACCAATAAGAAGACGTCATCGACCTTCGCTATCTCCATCCGGCGAGTCTCGGCTTTCTCCTAGGCGGTCTGTGAGGATCCGCACTCCTCGAAATTTTTTGGACTTTCAGTTATGAAGATCTTGTGTTGAAATATTCGGGGACTGAATTGCCCCTCCAAGCGTCTTTTCCTGGCGAGTTGGATCCGTCAAGAAAAGCCCGATCTGATTGCACTTTGTGAAACAAAGATGACGGATATCTCAAGCTCCGTCGTCTCCAAAATCTGGCGTGGTGCAAATTTCTTCTTCAAGCCTACGATTCAATATGTGGGAGGCCTCCTCATCCTCGGGAAGCATTCTCTAGCCTTACAATGGGTGGACGAAGGAGCATTTTCCATATCCATCGCTCTTCCCATACCGCCAAAGACGACTCCAACTGTGGTCACAATGGTGTACGGTCCCCACCGCCAAAGCCGTCGAGAGGAGTTTTGGACGGACTTGAATAAGGTCATTGCTTCATTCAGAGACCAACATATTATCATGAGAGATTACAACTGCCTTCTGTCACCTATCGACTCAAGCATTTTGGTAACCTACTCGGCTTCAATGAGGGGATTCCAAAACTTTATTCAGATGAACCGGTTGTACCACGTTCCCCATGTAGGTGAAGCTTTCTCTTGGACCAATCGGCGATCTAGATCATGCTTCCGTCTGCTAGACAGGGTGCTCATTTCGTCGAATCTGCTGAGCTCTATTAATGACATTTCATGTTGCCTACTTTCACCATCCGTCTCGGACCATAGTCAGATTGTTATTCGATGGGGCCAAGGCTTCACCGGCGACAGAACCTTCAGATTTGAGCAATGGTGGCTTAAGGAGGTGGGTTTCGAGTCGTTAGTCCAACAACCTTGGAGTAGACCTTGCTATACGGTCTAGGCAGCTACACGATGCATGATTAAGCTTTTTCGCTTATCTTGCGACATCAAATCTAGGCTTATCTCCAATAAAATAAGTAAATTCCAAAATATAGGGGATTGGAAGCGCGAGCTGTCTTCTATCAATCAGTCTCTCTTGGATACAACCTATATGAATGCATTAGATATTGAAAGCCTCAATGCTAGATCGGTCGAGCTGATTTTTCTATTGCAATCTTGGCGTCTAAATGATGAGATTCGCTGGAAGCAGCGGTCAAGGGTGACTTGGCTTAAAGCGGGTGAAGATAACACAAGGTTCTTTCATTCTTTAGCATCTCATAGGCATCGAAGACATGTGATTCATTCTATGTATATCAACGGTGTCTCCTTCTCGAGCGATCAGGTACTTCATGTTGTCACCAACTATTTCTCTAACCTGTATTCCTGCAGTCAAGCTGCAAGTGACTATATGGGTACGACTTTATTTTTGTCCATGGATCAGGCACTCTCCAACTCAATTCAGGGGTTGTTCACTGAAGAAGAAATTATATCGGCAGTGCGGGATTCGTCTGGGTGGAAGGCTTCAGGATTTGATGGGTATCCGGTGGATTTCTTTCGCATATTCTGGCAATGCATTAAGAGTGACATTCTTAGTGTCTTCGCTGAGTTTCATTGCAACGGCCGATTGCCGGTTCATTCTCACCTAGCCATTATGTCGCTTATTTCTAAGGAGGAAGCCACATCAGACATCTCGCAGTTCTGCCCTATATTAGTGTTAGGGGGTTTATATCACATTATTGCCAAGGTCTTGGCTAATAAGATACGGTCAGTTACTCTTAAGATTTTTTTGGAGGCTCAATTCACCTTCATTCCTAATAGAAGGCTTCAACATTCCTTCATTTTGGCCACAGAAGTGTTGCACACTCTCAAGATCAACGACCTTTCTTCACTCCTAAGCTTGACTTTCATAAATCTTACGACTAAGTTCATTGGCCGTTACTCTTCAACATGTTGGCGAACTTGGGCTTCGGTAGGCGTTTCTCTAGCTGGGTACATGAGCTGGTAACCAATGCCCAGTCACAGATTCAGATCAATGGGGTCAAGGAAAAACAATTCAAACTTGGTCGTGGTCTTTGGCAAGGATGTCCCCTGTCTCCGTTACTCTTCAACGTCGTCTCTGAAGGCCTAGTGGTTTTGGTTAAGAGGGCAGTGGAGTGTGGTCTAAATGTGCCTCTCGATATACAGGAGTGTTGTAGTCAGATCTTGACATACGCCGATGACATAATTATCTTTGGAAGGGCTTCTATCCAACAAATGTTAAGATTCAAGTTTGTCCTTTTTTTTCTATCGATGCCAGGTCTATCCATGAACTACGATAAGTGTTGTCTGTCCATGGTAAATGTCCCTCCGTCAATGCTGGCCATGGGCCAGCGGATATTTGGGTGCTCGGTATCGAAAAACTCCTTTTCTTATGTGGGTCTGCCGCTTCAGATCAGTCGTGTAATAACGACAACCTGGAGCGCTACTCTTCAAAGGGTTCAGAATAAAATATCGGGCTGACAAGCTTCCTACATTTTCATCGCTGGTAGACTGACTCTCATCAAGCACATTCTTAATGCTATGCCAGAATTTTTATGTCTATGTTCCTTATGCCTATGGGGGTTAGTAAGAAGCTAGCTCGGGTAGTGGCAAACTTCCTATTGTCTGGGCGAGGTCCCAACAATAAGCGTCACTTGATAGGGTTAGACACCCTTTGACTTTCTCTATATAGGGGAGGTTTGGGAATCAAGGATCCCAGGCTGAGGAGTATGATACTCGTCGTGAAGCAGAGCTGACTTGCACACCAACCTAGGTCCCCGTGTGCAAGTGTTCTTCTAGTTAAATACGAGGGTATGGAGTCGTTGGTGGGGGCTACAAGCGTGCGTAAGCGAATAATGCCAAAGCTGCGTTGATCATGGATCCAATAATGGTCTGCGGTTCTTTCAAATAATAGAAATGTTGACTCACAGTCTCAGTTCTTTGGACGCAACTTTGCTCCGAACGGATCTTTCCGCTCAAAAGAAAGCTACCTCGCTCTCCTTCCTTCGGGGGTGGACCGGTTCTCGACGAGCCTGATCTGGGGCAAGGGACCGACTCCTAGATCACGTTTCCTGGCTTGGCTAATCTTACACGATCGGGTGTAGACTGACAACTTTCTCAAATCCATCGGATTCCATCTGCTGAGTAAATGTGCGTTGTGTGAGGCGGCCGAAGAATCTACGTTTCACCTTTTTTGGGAGTGCTATGTTTTTCAAAACATCTTTAAGGTGACCTTGAATAAGCTGGGGGTCAACGTGCCTCAGGAATCATTCGCCAACGATTTGTTGTGGGGTCCTCAGCCAGTTCGTCATTGCAACAAATAGCGGATTATTTGACGAACTTGGCCTCTCTCATCCTGGTGGGCCGTATGGATGACTCGCAACAACGCTATTTTTTAACATATTCCGGCAGTGTTCAATAAACTGGTGAACCTTATTTTGGCGGACGTATACGCCATTTTGCGCATCAGCATCCCTGATCTTCAGCGCAATCTGCCACCATGGCTCCCTCATGATCTAGGGTGATGCTGGACTAACTGTATTTGTATCTTGTTTTTCTTTTTTTCTTTTTTTTTGGGGCTCCTTGGCATGTCTTGGGCCTTTTTGGTTGTCCGACAGGTTCAATGTTGGTTGAACCTGTTTCGTAATGTTGATGGTAATAGTTCGGCTCTATTTTCCTTTCTCTCCGATTTTTCCTCTTGTTTTTCAAAGCAGAGAGGGGGAAGAGGGGAACCGAGGGAGAGGGAAATGGAGAGGAGAGAAGATGAGGGACAACCGAGGGAAGGGATTTGGGAGCGAGATCAGGGAGAGAGAGTTGAGGGTTTCGGTGGGAGGCATTTTTTTTTTGAGTTTTGAATCTGAATTAGACCCGATTTAGCTCAGTGAGGGATCCGACCCATGGTGCATCCGGTACCCAAACCTGTATGGACACGGGTACGACCGCCCAAATAGTGTGTCGCTGTTACATAGTTGTTATCGTGTTTCACCAACAATGGTTTGCATGGGTTACAGGGATATCTGGTCGATACATCTAACAGGCTCAGTTGAGATATTGGAGGTATCCAAATCCATAACTGACATAGTGACATACGTAGGGCAATTTAATACAGAATTTGGGTGAAATTTGGCATGATGATGTTTATGAAAATTGATACCAATTCAGTATCGACAATGCATTCCGAGTCCAGGATTCAGATAAGGCAGACATGCGTTAACCAAATGTAGTGCAGGAAATCAAGTGATCACTTCTATGAACACTAAACAATACAGAATATCGGGAGAACAACGCATATACACTGCAGACTCTAGTATTTCAGACTCTCTGATCGTAGTCTACAATCTACATCTATGAACTATTGATGTGCGTGTGCACGTACCATAATGTATGTGCACGTGCTGAATATGCAAAATCTAAGTGGATGCGTGTGCGAGCACGAGCGCACCTCAAACATTTGTACTCATCTTGCTACGACACGTACTCTCAAGATTAAACATCATAAAGAATCCAAAAAAGAGAAGAGCAAGAGACATGATTAGTCACTAAGGTCTCTGTTCCGTACTTCAATCACAGGAAAACCAAAATTTCGAGTAATTCAGCACGAACGTTCAAGTAAATCGACATTCTTTCATTGAGTGCCCCTTCTTTACAAAATTTCAGCACTAGGAAAATCCAAATAAACAAGCTACTGTTGGAAGCGGATCAGGTCATGCTGAACATGAGCGTTTTTGCTCATGCTGACATTGTGGCCGTCTGTTTGCATTTTGGATGAATGCCACGTGGTTTTGTTGACCTCTGAGCTTTTTAAAATGCAAATCGGATGGCCACGATGTCAGCATGAGCAAAAACGCTCATGTTCAGCATGACCTGATCTGCGCCCATTGCAGAATCATACCGGCAATCCCTCACAGAAGAGGACTAGTACCCTCGATTTAAAGAAATCTGTCAAAATGTTCTGTTTTTCTTGCAAGAAAATGGCGAAAATTCCAAAAACACTAAATTTGCAAATTAAGAGTATTATAACAGGCCTCATTCAGTTCCGATCTCTCAAATAATCATTCTCCCGCCAACAAAAAAGAAAAAAAAATCACAGAGACCCTAAGCTCGAATCAACTGAGTTCCAAAATCCGAACCAAGTAAAAAGCGAAGATCTTACTTTCCTGAAGAACCTCGGCTCGCTTCCGGTAGCTCTGTGAGGATTCGAGAGCGAGTCCGCCTCGTAGATCGTCGCGTGGAGCGTACCGTGAAGAAGGATATTCGCCATTAGCGATCGGTCTCTCTCGAAACCAAACCGAAATCCTAAAGATCACTGTTTTTGCAGCGAATTTCCCGATCCGGGAGGGCGAGTTGAATGCAAACGGTAAGAAAATCTCTTTTTCGTGAAACAAAAGGGAGATTCCACAAATTCCAAACGTAAAACCAGAAAAAAAAGGAAAAACTGGAGAAAGAAACGAAGCAACGGGGAGAGATCACAGCCAAGAGAACCTTCCTGAGAAGGAGATGAAAAAAAAGAAAAAGAAATCGTATCTGAACTGAAGGAGACAGAGCGAGGGACTCCAGACTACGGAGAAACCACAACAGTCTTGGCTCTAATCCCGAGTTGCATTTAGATGGCAGCAGTAAGGCTTATATAGTGGTCGCATTCTCATACGTATTTGCAACCGTATTCCGTATGTATAGGTTCCAATTTTACTTGGACGCCCCAGCTTTGTGACAAATTTGCGGAAATAGCACTGGACCACCACCCTGCAAGTCACCCTCATTTTCACATCGCTCCGCAAGGAAGGCATTGCTTTGGGAATCCTTGTAAGACCAGATGCTCAAGTAGGGCACCTGACTGGGCTAAGTATATGTACCCTAGCCCCAAAGGGTTTATCGTAGTGGGACGGGGCCTAGGCCGCTAGACGGGTGGTTGAGGTTCAAATCTCACTGACGTCAAGTTCTTGCTCAAGCACAAGCAAGGTAACTCCCTACTAGCCACGGTTTTATGCCATCGGAGAAGCAACCGTAGGTTGGCAGGCTTAATCCAGCACGGTAAGGTCTCCTACTCTGGGAGTGGTTTCTTGGTTTTTATGAAAATAATAAATGGTTTGCAAGGCAGCTCCTTTTAGCAATCTCATTTGGCCAACGATTCAGTGAATTGGCTGATATCGATACTCAAATGAATCATTCTGAATCGGCCAAAAAATAATAAAAAATGAAATGTGTCAATCAGAATATGACACTTATTAAAGTTATTAAAATAATATTAAAAAATAATTTTAAGTATATTTATATTTATTAGAAAATAACCAATTCAAGAGTGAACCGTATCGATTTTCTGAGAGCTGATGCTCTCTTCATGTTGACTGCTTCAATTATTAAAGACCGTACATGCTCTGCCCCCACACATTCGTCTAAGAAAAAGTAGACACTTACCCAAATGAGATTTAGACCAATGTTTTCAGTCGATCCTGAATCGTTGGGCCATCGATTCAGCTGTATCGATACTCAAGTGAATCGTTCTGTATCGAGTGAAAACTAATAACAAATATTATGTGTCAATTTTCAATCCGACACGAAACAAACACTCATCCTATGTATGTGCCCCCACATTACTCCACCATTTTCGGATGAAACTGAAGATTTTGGATGGAAATTCTTTTGTAGTCTCCCTCGGAGAAACTTTTCCCACCCTGCCGCATGATTGTTTCGGGAAAAGTGTCGTCCATGTGAAGGGCATTTCTAATTTTCTCACCTGGTCTAACACATGAACCCTTATTAGGGGGGCATTTTGATGCTCTTTCCTATGAAAGAAGCCCTATTTCATAGTTAAGAGGCCGTCTTTTTTTTTTTTTTTTTAAGTAAATATGGAGACACGTGGTAGAGCCAAAAATGGGTTCACACCTCCCTCTATGGGGAAGCACTTTCCCATCTGAGTGTTCCTTTCAAGGAAAAGTGGCTTCCTGGTGGTGGTGTAACAAACACTCCCTTAAGACTCTATAAGGGCCCGACTGTCTCTCTCAAGTCTGTGGGAAACAACCTATTTCATATGAAAAATGAGGCATGTTCTAAACTGAGTGTGAAGTTTCATACTTTCCTTCTAGGAAGCGTTTTCTTATGAAATTGTGGGGACTTCATTTTTTTGTTTGAGAGAAAGATAATCATTATATTAAAGTATAAGTCAAGGAATGGGGGACGAGGAGTATGTTAGGATGAGAGGTGATGAAGATATGAGGTATTGTAAAAGGTCTTCTTCGATGGGTTTTCTCACTTCTGTTTTACATTGATTTCGTTACGTGAGATCCTCTCCTTTAATAAAGGAGAGTGTGCTAGAGGTTTCACGCCCCCATAAGTAGCCGTTACCAAGTATCAAGGGATCTACCGATTAGAGAAAATCGATAACTACTTCACATATCATGCTTATCCAAATAAAACACACCTCACTATTGGGTGGTTTCATGCATTGTAAAGAGAGGAGACCCACCTCTCTCTTCAACGCATAAATCCATGTGTGAAACATGGCTATCCTTGGTCATGTATGACCAACAGAGTCACCACAGTTCACATACAAAAAATAGTAGAAAGCCGATGAGCAAAAAAACAAGAACATTGACACGAAGAATCAGTGAGCATCAGTAGAGGCCGAACCAGCCTTACCAATGCGGTATTTTCCTACCCAATGTAATTTCGAACCAGGACACTTGAGCTGCAAACGTTCCAAAAGCATCCTACCAATAGTGTGCAACAACGAGAGAAAGGAGGCATGCTTGCCCCCCAAAAATCTTGTCATTCCGCTCCAACCATACACACCTCTACAGTCAAAATCTAGCATCATCACAAGAATAGCCACTTCAAACACCAACTCATAATTTCCTCTGCTATGAGCAGACACGGTAGACTCCCAAGGTATGATCTTATCCTCCCAAGCATGTGTAAGAAGAAGTTGAATCTTAGGGTAGGCCACAAAAAGGTGTTGAGTCCTCATTTGCCAAACAAAGTGAAAAAACGATTAGGAAAACTAAAACCTCTTTTTTTTAGGTTGACATCTGTTAGAATCATATCTAAAAGCACCAATCAACCTGTAAAAGATGCCTTAGCCGGAAGTCCATCACCCCCACAAAGCATGCTTGGGGAGCCATTGTACCATTAGCTCGAAGATATAGTCACCAATGAAAGTCGGGGGCCCCTAAGCGTCTTCCACCAAAACTGGTCAGGGTCCTCATTAAGCACAATGGAGGAGAGGAAACCCATGAGTTGCATTCATTCACGGGCAACTTGGGGGTAAGGGGACAGTCTTCATTACATCCCACCCACTAATAGATGACCATCTATCCGAAACCTTTATTCCTCGTTGCCCGATATAAGAAAAGGTAGACTTTCATAAGCGGCGAATCGAGGAGCCAAGGATCCTTTCAAAAAAGAGTGCTCAATCCATTACCCACTTTCACTATTACCCTATCAATAATGCAATCAAGTACTTTGCTCCATGCTTTCCAAATTCTGAAGCCCAACCATCACTTGTTATTCTTGGTCCACCACCAAGGCCACACAGATATTTGGCCCCCATGATTAAGGCTCAATCATTATCCCCAAATTAAACATAAGGACCAAAGCCACTTAATTTGAAATGCCATATTCAAGGTTTTCAAATCCCGAATACCCAACCCACCATGATTCAAGGGTTTGGAAATGAGATCCCATGAAACGAGATGTGTTTCTTTCTGGGCATCTGGCCCACCCTAAATAAATCTCTTAATCATCCGGGTTAGTTGCTTTTTCACACTCCTTGGCATATTGAGAATTTGCATTAGGTGAAAAGGAATTATCACCAACACATGATGCACCAAGACCACCCTCTGAAGGCTGCAAGCAGATGACTCAACCAACTTTTCATTCTTCTACACACCCTAGCTTTCACCTTTGCCCAATGTGAATCCCTGGTAACCCTCAAGTGGAGTGGTATTCCAAGGTAGTGTAGAGGCAAGGATGCCCTTGGACATCTGAATATAATAGGTGCAACCATACTCATCACCTCATCCACATTAAGAAGAATAACTTGGCTCTTGGACTCATTAACCATTAGACCAGAGATTGCCAAAAAATATTGCAAGATCAACAACCTTGATTGAAAAAAATAGCCCTTAAAAGATTTTAAAGCAGATCAACTAATGGGGTCAGATTTGGTTCAGGATTCTATATTCAAACATGTAAAAGATTGTCATAGTTTTTTCCATTTACAATTGAATCTGACTCAAAATTCTATTATTGCAAATTCAGTAACGACTCTGAATTCTATTGATATGTTTGGGGGTCAGTGTTGGAGATGAAATGAGATGGGTGATGGGAGTGGAGAAGAAAATGAGAGATGAGACTTGAGTTATCAACTACATCTTTGTTACAACGCAGTTGAAAATGGCCTATCGCCACCCCCTTTCTCCGCTTTCAACACCATTCACATCTTACAAAACAGGGTTTTAAGTGAGGGTTAAAGAGAAAAGAGAAAAGAAACACAAAATATATGTAGTTCGGATATGGGTATCCTACATCCACGGAAAGAGAAAACAATCTTCGTTATTTTGATAGAAGAGTATACATATGCTTGAATCCAAGAAGATAGAAAAACGTTAAGGCTGAGAGAGAGTCCACCAATCAATTTTTGTATCTAGTAACCGATCCTTCCATTTGTGGAACCAATTCCTTCATTTGAGGCTGGATAATATTTGTAACCAATTCTTTATCCATTTACACATTTTTTATAATAAACGACTCCTTCATATGTGGAACCGACTCCTTCATTTGTAGAACTGGTTCTTTGAATTGAGATTTATTATCATCCATAGCCGGTGGATTCTTCTTATAAATAATCACTTGTGATTTGACGATAACCAAATCTTTGGTTGATCGTGACTTTCTATCCACAGAAGTAGCAACAAATGTAGCGTCAAATGTGGTGTCTTTTCTTTTATCCAACACATTCCTCATTATAAAAAATTCTTGGTCTCCCTCACACTAAGCTGAGTGCATATGCCAAGTTTACCCCTCAAAACTCCAAATGAAGATTTTCCCAATGCCTTGGTGAAGATGTCTCCAAGCTGTCTGATTTCACAAACTTTGTAATGAGATTTTCGTGAGCAACCATCTCTTCACATAGTGAAAATTTATCTGAATGTGTTTAGATTGGTTATGAAAGACAAGATTTATAGACAAGTGAAGAGCATTGTTGTTGTCACAATAAAGAGTAGGCAGCTTTATAATAGGAATCCCAATGTCACGCAACAACGAGAGCAACCAAGTGAGTTAAGTGGCAGTAGATGCCATAGCACGATATTCTACCTCAGAACTTTATCTGGCAAAAATATTTTGCTTCTTTGCATTCCATGATATGCAATTGCTTCTGATAAAGGTATAAAACCCAATAGTAGAGCGTCTTGTGATAAGGCAATCAACCCAATCGGCATCGCAAAAAGCATATAACTCCAGGATGTTGTGAGACAAAATTTTCATCACGAAATCGATAGTGCCTTTAATGTAATGGAGGATTCTCTTAACTTCTTGAAAGTGTCCAATTTTTGGTGCGTGTATGAACTGATAGACATAATTA
Source organism: Nuphar pumila (assembly GCF_984573655.1). Lineage (NCBI taxonomy): Eukaryota > Viridiplantae > Streptophyta > Magnoliopsida > Nymphaeales > Nymphaeaceae > Nuphar > Nuphar pumila. Next base: position 46,074,450 of record NC_143263.1, on the reverse strand, counting down.
AATCCAAAAGAGAGTTATGGTCTTGTAATGGTGAGGTATTGCAGGGAACCAAAAATGCTTTTGTATAGCGTAGAATCTTCAAAATCTTGATCACTTTCCCTGTTCACTTGTCCCTTAAAAATCATCAGTGTGCTCATTGACTTGCAATCAAGCATTTTTGCTCATTCCAGAATTTCTTTAACATATTTTGTTTGACAAAGAAATATAGCATCTTCAGTATAGACCACTTTGATGCTAAGAAAATAATGGAGGTTACCAAGGTCTTTGATAGGAAACTCCTTTTGTAATTCACCAAAAAAATGTTCAGAGTATTGTCGTTACCCATCAAAACTATATCATCGACATAAACCAGTAAAATCATGATATCCTGCTTGGAATAAAAAGTGAACATGGAAGGGTCTGATACGTAGCTTGAAAAGCCATAGTTGAATAGAAAATTTCTTAATCTTTCAAACCAGGCACGAGACGCTTGATGCAAACCATACAAATCCTTCTTGAGTTCTCATACATGCTTGGGATATTTTTCATCTTCAAAACCTGGTGGTTGTTTCATGTAAACAACTTCATTCAGGGTACCATGAAGGAAAACATTTTTGACATCTAATTGTTTAATAACCTAGTGTTTGATAGTGGTCACTATAATGACAACTCTAATACTGGCAGACTAAATAACAGAAGAAAAAGTCTCTTAAAAATCAATTCCTTCTATTTGATTAAAACCGCGAGCAACTAATTGTGCTTTAAGTTTGTCCAAACTTCCATCAGCTTTTAGTTTGGTTTTAAAAACCCATTTTGAACCCACTATGTTCATAGACAATTTCCATTGAACCAAGTCCCAAGTGTGATTATCAACCAAGGTTGCGATTTCTTTATCCATATCAAGTTTCCATCCGGATGAGTTAGAGCCTCTTTGATGGACTTGGGTTCATTGGAAATAGAATTATACAAAACATGAAGATTAAGATATTTAGGATTTGGTTTGATGATACCTGTCATACTTCGGGTCACCATATGATGTAGAGTCCGATGTGGTTCTAAAGTGGGCAATGTAAGAGCCGTACGGTCTGCTGGATCCTCTTTACTAGTATAAATCGATGGATCCATTTCAATAGGCATTGGTAGTTTATCAGAAGTAGGGATGGCAATTCCGTGATCGGGACTCTCATTACCACTAAAGAGAGGTTGATTGATGTCGGTCTTTGCATTGACACTGTCAGGATGTGAACACCCCAAATATTTCAAAAGTTTGTAAATATTCTCCTTTTGCCATTGGCTCCCATTTTCTGAGTAAATTGAGTCATTCTTAATCTAAATTCCAGTCATTTCTCGAATTTACTGGAATCAAATTCATTTTATATATCTGACTCAATTTCGGATCCGGATCCATTGCTAAAATTTAAATCTGAGCCTCATTATCTAATTTTAAATTTGAAATTTTCAAAAATACCAAAAATAGTTTTGAAAGGTTCAGACAGTCCATTCGGTATCCAGTTGGATCCACAACCCTGTATTTTCTCAATTCGAGGTTTCAAAACTCGAATATTTCCTCAAAATCCGGACCTATACCCATTTCCTGAAAAATTGTCAAAATTAAAACCCAAATTCTCAGAAAATGCTTTTTCTTGTAAAAGTCTTTAAAAATTTTACAAAATTAGTTTAAAAAACCTTTAGCTTCAAAGTTTTATATAAAAAACACCGAAAAATGGAAGATATAGAGAAAATAACAAAAAAAATTAAAAATAGAAAAATACAAAAAGAGACGGGTTAAAACCCCCTTTTGGAAAACCCATCTATTTTGCTTAGAACCACCTTTTAGAGAATTTCTTAAAAGGGATCCACCTTTTAACAATTTTCAAAAACATCTTTTGGACCTCCCACGAAAAACCCCAACGGCCTCCTCCGCTGCCAAGGAGAAACCGCAGGAGAGAGAGCTCCATCAACCCTCCGATCACCCTCGCCTCTCTCAGCCATCGATTCTTAACGACCTCTCCCTCTTCTCGATCATTCTCCTCCTTCTATATAAGAAAGTACCGAGAAAGGGGTAGGGCATCTGTCGTTCACCCCTCCTGGCTCACCATCGCTCCCCTCTTCTCCTCCTTCCCCTTTGTCCCAATTTTCTTCTTCCCCTTCTGTATCTTCTTCTTTTCTCCCAACTTGGCTGAAGGAGGCGACTAACCTCATACTCCAACAGCCTACAGGAGGCGTTGCTCCCTCCTAAATCGAAGCTCAGCGAATCAGTAGAGCCGCGAAGGTCGACCTTGAAGCAAATACGTGCAGCTGCATCCAGAGAGAGAGAGACTCTCTCTCTTTTCACTCTACATACAGTAAGGATCCCCTTATCCTCTCTCATTTTTTTTCTCTATCTTCCTTGCTCATCTTTCCATTTAAGCACCCCATGTGATATCGATTTGCTTATAGCAAATCGATCCATAATAGTGCAATATTAACAGAATCATCTGATTCCAATAATTTCTTTCTTCTTCTTCTTTTTTTTAACCAATTTTCTTTGGTTTTGTATTGATACTTTCATTATCATTTTTTCTATTTTGTTCATGAATATCCACATGCTTTACATTCGCTTGTTTCATTAGCATCGTCGGTCGTTTTCAACATTGTCGCATCCTCTAATTCTTTCTTAAAAATGTGTTAGTTTCAATTTTTTTAGTTTTGTTTTGCTTTCAGCTAAGTTGATTCATGCTTATCATTTTGGATACAACATTTGTTGGATCAACTGCATTCATTAGTTCAACCTATTTTGCATATCAGATCACGCTCATCAGCTACTCTGTAAATTTCCCTTTTCCTGCAATTGATTCACCATGATTTATCTTGAATGTCTTATGACCAAACCCACAACACCAACCCTGTGTCTATCATAACCTACTGGTCGTTCCAGATTAAAAGAGGATTTAGATTTGGTTTGCTAAAAAAAAAAAATCCAGATTCGATTTCTCTGAGATAAGGTGTTGGTCACCTATCATTTGATTTTGTCGTAAAATGTGAGCACCAGTCCTCTGTTATTGTATAAGTATGGTGCTAAGCCATTAAATTTAAAGATTATAGTCATACTGTTATAGTCATTATACATCATGGCGCCATATTCTTTGCATTCATACTGTTCATTTCACCATTCTATTTTGCATTACATCCATGTTCGATCTTAACATTATCTTCATACAAAATTTTCATGCTCTTGCATCACCATATGCTTTGTTGATGCTTGTTGCATTGCAGAGTTGTATTGGTTCAGAACATCCTCGCCTGGCATATTGAATCTGTGCATTTTCTCTGTTAAGTGATGTTTTCCCATTATATTTTCTTAAGGAATTCCATGTATCTGCATGCCATTATGTTCATCTTCACTACACTCGTATATGCTAAATGTATCTTCAGTCTTCACAGTGTGCACATACGTAAGTGGCGAAATTCTCTCCACCTATCTCTTCACAAAAAAAAAAATATTACCAAAAGCAAGAGACCATTCATGAATTCCTATATGTCCTCAATGAAGAAGACAAATACAATAACTTTATGTGAATTCATACCCAGAATGGGATGATTTCTGAAGGTGAGACTCTTCACTGCTGCATCTCTGAATCCTTGTTGATATTCCAGACTCTCTTTTCTAAACCATGATTAAAAGGGTATTTTGAAGTTCAGGTGATATATCTTAGCTACTTGTTGAAGTATCTCAAGGAGATACTACCTTTCGAGGTACATTGACGTGCGGTTCTGCCCAGCATAGGTTTATCCCCTTAGCATTCCCGAATCTCCAGTTCATGATTTGGTGGGGTATTATAGTTTGATCAAATGGGGTTTGCAGGCAGTTTATACATTGAGAATTCTCTTGCCTTCTTCACATGGACATGGGTTCATCACTTTGCAGTGACTTTGCATGGCAAAACGATCCTGAAGAGGGGACTTATGAAAGGATTGTCAACAGGAGTTGTATTAGGTGTCCTAGCAAAAAATTGTTGGGATACGTGTGATAATAGGCACTAGTGATAAAAAATCTTCTGCAGCACCTCTGTGCCACTGAGTCAAGGCTTTTTGATCACCTATCTGGGTGTTCTCGCACTACTTCTAAATTTAAGGAACTTCCTCTCATTCAGAAAGCATCGGCTCTACAACATATGGTGCTCTTTTCCAGGATTGAGCTTTCATAACCTTCAGATTCACCCTCCCTATTGTTGCTACCTGTTACAACATCACCCCATTGTGTGTGCAATTGCCCTTCTTATTGCCCAAGCAGGTTGCCCATTACATCTACACAACACGCATCTCCACCTTCACCTCCATTGCATATCATATGTAACATACCCTTCAACACTATAGCTTCACGTAGCTGCCTCCCAACACTTTGTGCACACAACCCACCTTACACACTGCTGCACTTGCATTTTCTGCAAAAGGCATTGTTCACCATAACAGTACCTTTTGTAATTCATACTGGTATCTACAAACTACCTTGACATTCATCACCACTTTTTTTCTCACAGTACCTGCATGCATATTTTCCACTTTCAGTGTATTGTTCATTTGTAAGTACTCACAGCAATTCACCATCACTAGCCTCATATCCATTGCCTTTACATTGCATTATCCCTCTGTACAATACCTGCCACAACCATTCCATATACAGATGGTTGCTTGCTTTAAATCATTTGTGAGACATAGTTTGTGTTATTTTAGATTTTGAGTTAATTGCCAAAATCAGGTTATCTTGAACAAAAGGGTACAACTGGTCCAACTCTCGTTGGGGCATCAAAGAAGTGGAAAACCCTCCGAACTTGTTAACATAGATGCATCCACAGGTAGGGTGAATCCCGTGAAAGGACTTCCATTTGCAGGCGCAATTTTGTCTAGTCGAACCTCGTACCGACGAGCGAATCCCGTCTCTCCATTTTTCCCGCAATATATTTCAAAACGGAGGCAAGTAATTTGCTAAATATTTTCAAATCAAGGTCAAGTGAAACCCCACAAAAGAGTTCCTCTTCTCTCTTTCTTTCTTTCTTTTCTCTTCTCTCTTTCTTTTCTTTCTTTTATTTCTCTCCCTTCAAAAAGAAGGAAAATAGAGGTTGGAAAATGAAAAAATAAGGAAGAGAGAGAAACCACAAGAGAGGAAAAATTTTGCGATGACCACATGGATGCTAAGGTTAATCATGTTAGTCGTTTGATCATGATCTCACTGCTTGTTGTTGAATGGAGCAAGAGTTGTATCTTCTTGCTCATTTGCTTAAATGATTGATGTACTTGCTTATGTATGTTACTGTTTGACATTACTTCTTATGGCTAGCATTTCTCCTTACTCGATGCAGTTACACTTGTTTAATTATTTCAAATATGCTAACTGTCTCACCACGATGCACATATATATTCACTTGTACATATGCACTACTTGCGATATCTTACCTGTTTCGACATGATAAGTTCACTTATGTTATCACTTGGATTAATTATGTTATTAATGCTATGATTTGCGTAAATGGATTGTCATGGTTGATTTCTCACCAGCTCGCAAGAGTACTGACCCTGTTTTATGGGGATACAAGTGGTGAATTCTCGTGGTGCGATGGAGCTCGATGTGCGTCGGAGGACTGAACTCACACTCTAGAACATTGAAGATCTTGGCAGTTGTCTTTTGTAAAAGAAAATGTTGTATCATTTCATAAACTATGATAAATAAAATATTTCTTCTTGTTGTTTCCTTTGTAACCTGCCCAAAGTTTCCACTTGTTTTTTTCTTTTTGGTTTTTCCGCTTTACGCAATGTATTTTCAAAAAAAGAGAGAGTTTACCCTAAAAATCTAAAGGATTTTCCAAGCTGGGATTTTGGGGCGTTACACTTATTGAAAGCAAATTCGGCTTGTGCAAGTATTTGTGACCATGTCTTAGGTTTTATCATTAATTAAGGCTCGTAATAGGTTTCCAAAAGATCGGTTAACAACTTTAGTTTGATCATCAGTCTGCGGATGGTACACAATGCTAAATTGGAGGTTGGTTCCTAACTTTTTCCACAATTGTCACCAAAAATGCCCTATAAATTTAACATCCCTATCAGAAGTGATAGTTTTTAGAATGCCATGTAATTTATAAATTTCTTTGAAAAATAAATCTGCAATGTGAGACGCATCCATGGTTTTTCGACACTAAATAAATCGAGTCATTTTTGTATATCGATCGACGACCACAAAAATATAATCAAGACCATGAGTGGTCTTAGGCAATCCTAAAATAAAATCTATGGTTATATCTTGCCAAGGTTTCTCAGGAATAGGTAAAGGCAAATATAACCCTGCATTGGTGATGTTTCCTTTAGCGATATGGCACGCATGACATTTTTCTACAAATTTATTCAAGTCATTTCGAATGTGGGGCCAAAAGTAGGTTGAAGAAACCAACTGCATAGTTTTAACACGACCAAAATGTCCCTCATTATATATCTCAGAAATTAAACATTGTCTTAGGGAGCAATCTGGGATACAAATCAAATTGCCCTTAAATAAAAACCCATCGACTAGAGAAAAATTATCATGAGAATGATTATTCACTTCATTAACAATTTTTAAAGAATAACTGTCTGACTCATATAATGAAGTGGATTCTTCAAAACCCCAAACTAATAACTTCATGGTAGATAGAAGAATGGTTTTTCTGCTTAAGGCATCCGCCACAACATTATCCTTTCCTGCCTTATGCTTCAGAACAAAAGTAAACTCTTGCAGGTATTCGACCCATTTGGCTCTACGTGCATTCAATTTATGCTGACCATTGACGTATTTGAGAGCTTCATGGTTAGTATGAAGAATAAATTTTTGATGAATTAAATAATGCCTCCAGTGCATTAAGGCTCTAACAATCGTATATAATTCTTTATCATAGGTGTTATACTTCAATTTAGCTTCATTCAACTTCTTACTAAAGTAAGCAAGATGCTTACCTTCTTGACTCAAAATAGCACATATTCCTACTCCAAACGCATCACACGATAATTCAAAACCAAGATCAAAATTGGGTAAGACCAACACAGACGTCGAACAAAGATAGGATTTTAAACGCTCAAAAGATTGTTGAGCTTCCAGATTCCATTGAAAAGTCTTTCCTTTGATGCAATCAGTCAATGGCACAACTATATTGCTGAAATGTGGGATAAACCTCCTATAGAAAGAAGCTAATCCATGGAAGCTGCGAACGACAGTGATAGAAGTTGGCATAGGCCAATCTTGAATAGACTCGACCTTCGAAGGGTCAATAGATATACCCGAGGTTGACACCACAAAACCGAGAAACAAAACTTCAGTGGCCCAAAAGACACACTTATCTATGGATGCATAAAATTGCTCTCGTTTAAGGATGTCGAACACTAAATGTAAGTGTTTCATATGTTTGGGCTCAGTTTGACTGTAAATGAGAATATTATGAAAATAGATGACCAAAAATTTGTCAATGTAAGGTCAGAAAATTTGATTCATGATTCTCATGAAGGTAAATGGAGCATTGAATAATCCAAATGGCATCATGAGCCATTCATAGAGACCACCACGAGTTTTGAATGTGGTTTTCCATTCATCTCCAAGTCTAACTCGTATTTGATGATATCCACTATGCAGATCTAATTTAGAGAATATTTTTGAACCAGTTAGTTGGTCCAAAAACTCATCCAATCTTGGAATGAGGAACCTATACTTGATGGTTATTTTGTTGATAGCTCGACTATCAATGCACATTCGCCATATCCCATTCTTCTTTGGCACAAGAAGAGCAGGAACCGCGCAAGGACTAAGACTCTCACAAATGCAACCCTTAGTCAATAATTCCTCAACTTGTCTATGAAATTCTTCATACTTCATAGGACTCATGCGGTAATGTGGGGCATGTGGTAACACTGACCCTGGATGGAAGTCTATATGATGTTGGATTTCCCACAGAGGGGGTAATCCATCAGGTAATTCATCGGGAGAGACTTCATGAAATTCTTCTAACACTGGTGTAACTCTAGAATCCACAATGATAGAATTAAGCTCGCCAGGTGATGAACTAGAATCAACAGAGAATAGGAAGTAACACATGCTTGATTGACTGAGAGCCTCTTGGAGTTCATGTCTGGCAATAAAAGCACTTGAAAGCTTAACCTTCATTGCAGTAGGCTTAGATGAAGTGGGGTGGGAGATTTGGGTGGTAGATGGAGTACGAGATGATGATGCAAATGAAGATGAAGATGAAGATGAAGATGAAGATGAAGATGAAGATGAAGATGAAGATGAAGATGAAGATGAAGATGAAGATGAAGAAAACAAAGGTGGTAAGTCCTTGGATGACTTCAAATGAATCTTTCGTCCCTCGAACGTAAATGATTATGAGTTAGATTAGCCATTATGGATAACAGATCGATTATACTGCCACTGCCTTCCGAGAATAATATGACTCGCATCCATATGGAGCACATCACACTAGACTTTATCGAAATAAATGTTTCCAATGAAAAATTTGACCAAACAGTGTCGCTCGACACAGACATCAGTGCTCTTTTGGAGCCATGACATATGATATAGAGGGGGGTGAGTCCGGTAACTCAAGCCTAATTTGGTCATGGCTTCGACCGATATCACATTTTCATAGCAACCAGAGTCAATGATGGAGCAACACACCTTTCCATTGATGGTATAAGCAAATTCAAAGATGTGCGTCCGAAGCCAACGATCATTCATTTCCTAACGCGGGGCTAAACAAATTTGTCTAAAGATGAGGGCTTTGCCTCTATCAGGTAGCAACACTTCCTCGTCTACGCATTCCTCTTCCAACTCTTCTTCAAAGGATTCAATCTTCAGATCATAAATGGGATCAAAATTGGGGTTGAATTGAGCATCCTCTTCCTCATGAGATCCCTTGACGAATAAGGCCTTGCCATGACATTCTATGGACTTATGACCGGGTTTCCCATAAGTATAGCACTTGATGGGGATGCTCGAACTAGAGGTCCTAGCCTGGTTTACTACCAGGCCATTCTGGCTCATAACCCTAGGTGGGTTTGACGCATTAGGGTGACAGTAGGGTGGGGCAACTTTCACATTGAGGATTGTAGGGGCCTGCACTACTGGTCTAGTCACAAGACTAGGCCTAGCTAAGGTCTTTCTCTGGGTGGACCTCTCCCATTGACGTGCCTTTTGGTGTGCCTCAGACACTGTCCAACACTCAACAAAATTCAACATATCTTGTAATTGAAAGTTCAGACCTCCAATGTACTTCGAGACTCACTGCTTCTCACTTTCATGGATGTCGTTCCATGCAACAAGATCATGAAAATCCTTGGTGTACTGATCCACCGATCTGGTTCGTTGTTTCAGACATTGGTATTCTCGATGATAGTTCAATGACAGAAATTGAGCACAAAGCTTCTCCTCCATGTGCTCCCAACGCTCAATCGACGCACGACCCTGATGTCTGCATGTTTGCTTGAGCTGTCGCCACCAAGTTGCAGCTCGACCCTTCAGTTTAAGGGATATCAATCTCACACAACGATCTTCTGGAACTTCTTTGAACTCTAGGATTTCACGAACTTCGCTAATCCAATCTAAGAACTCTTCGGAAGTTCCAATTCCCTTGAATTCTGAGATTTTGAAACGGAGACCAAAATCCCAATGTGATCTCCTCGGTTGGAAGTTATCTCTTCTTTCTGGGCTGTGACGATTTGACTCAAAATCATCGTCAAAGTCAAAAGATTGGGTCTCGCGTGTTCCTTGGGAACCCCGTGTTTGCTCCACTCATCGTTCTTGTGTTCTCACATTTTCGGCCAGTTGATGAGTTAATTCTTTAATTTAGCGCCTAGCTTCATCGAGTTATCTTTAAAGATTTCGAACTTCGTATCGTTGGTCACGATCATCTCTTCTTCTATTAAGGTCATTTTGACTCCGATCGCCGATCTGACCCACCATGGTGAATGGTACTTAAAAAAAATTGACTTTCCAACACACTGGGACTTGTGTCGAATCAAAAAAACTGGCAACCTTCGCTCTGATACCAAAATGATGCAATGGTACGGTGTGGACTCGGTACACACCGATCCATGATCCAGAATCCAAATGCACATGGAAGCTTATATGATGCTGAGTCTGAATAGAACTCTAAAAAACAGATTTTTGGGACCTGTGTGCTCTGTTTCGACAGAGGTGGTTCAAATAAAAGTTGTGTGCAATTTGCACAGCTTTCCAACAAATCTATAAATATAAGATTCAGAGCAAAAATGTCTGTTCCACGGACTCAGAATCGAATCCAATCCTTTTAGGTAATTCATCTGAATCTTAATCTATTTTTCCTGTTGATTCATGGCTTTAAGTTTATACATTGACTTCCCCTTTTAGATTTTCTGCTTCGTATGGTGCTCTTTGCTTTTGAAGCCAAATTTTTGGTTTTCATGTTGCTCATCATCATCGCTTTATCTTGATTATTTGTATTTGTTGCCTTAAACCAATCTCATTATTCTTGTTTTAGTCCCCATTTATGCACCATGGGTGGTGTTGGATTGCTTATAGCAACTTCGGCTCATCTCGTGCAATACCAACAGGATCTTCTAAATCCCCACATTCATTTTCACGATTCATTTCACCGGATCTCCTCACTCTATATATGAGTAAGATCCTGTTTATGTTGCTTCCTGGTCAATTTTTAGTTCACCCTTTCAATCTCCTTTCGCCATTCCCTGTTTATGACATTGTGCATTCCATTATCTACTATGTATTGTTGTTGCCTAAGCAATTTACGATTTGGAACGATTGAAATCGCCTTGGCGATAGGCATGCTCTAAGATCATGTTTCTATAAGGGATGATATAGAGCTTGCTGGGTCATTCAACAATCCATTTTCTCAGGAACGACACTTCCATCATGTGCTTTTCATAAGCACTCACTATGCTGTATCATATCCTCAATATCTGAACATATCATTTCTTTGTTCTTCCTCCCATTCAACATTTCGATTTTAGGTCATTTTTACCATCTATGCATTTGTCCTTGAGGCCATTTGCCTAGATCGGTCCATCATGTTGTTTCTGATATTTTAATTGACATATGCTCCTGAGGATCGGAAGTTTGGCAGGGATGGTTACATCAATATCTTTGGTTTAATGCTTGCAATATGTGTTTATTCTCTCTTGATTTTAGTTATATGTTCTTTCTTTTCTCCTTCTCTTTATTTTGTATCATAAGTTTTCCTAATATTTGCCTTCATTGATTTACTTAGCGTTTCACTGGTTCTTGCGTGTTTGCCTAAGTTTAGACATCCATTTTTGAAATAATATATCAATGAAATACACCAGAAAACATGTTGCCATACTGCATCTTGATTTTCGTTAATATTGCGATTTCTTGTGTACATCATGATCACTGTATTTAATGCGTGATTGCAAATCATTGCATTCTGGTTTCTATATTTCAGTGATTATAGTGTATATATTTCATACATACGTCAATGTGTGCTTTTGCTATTATCAGAACATCCTCATTTAGTGGATAGCTTCATTCTAGTTACAGAAAATTTTTACCAGCATTTCATTTCTGGTTCATTTCATAATATCAATTGTGCCTTTATACTTATTAATTCAAGCATCAAATTTAATTTCTGTTCTATTTTGAGTCACCATTTTGTATATCCTTTGGTTTATTGGTTTGTATATTTCTCTTTGAGCTCACGGTAATTCTTCATGGTGATTTCGTTATCAATATTCTGTGTTCATCCTCTCATTTTTTTTAGATTATTTTGGCACCAATGCTCTACCATAACATTTAGACAACTCCACTTGTCACTGTCCACACCCCCAAGGAAGATGAAGAGCTGGATCAGCCTGTGGTAATATGACTAAAAGCTTGATGTTGGAGCATGAATGTTTTGCCTGTATGATCAAATTCTAGTCATGGTGTTCTGCAAATATATCATAGGGATCAAGATGAATATTTCTGTTACTTTTTCTCTTTCCTTTTCTCTTGGTAATTCTAAATTAATGTTGTATTGTTGCATTTCGTATGCCACATCAGTTCTACATCTACCTTGGTGGTCCCTCTATAACAGTAACTGCAACTATTTTTAAAATGAAGCACCTGTTATCTTATCCATTGGTTTTGAGGCAAGAAAGAGGATGTGCCCTGAAGCCATCAAAATCGATGGACTTTATTAGAGCGTCATATTTTCTGTTATCAAAGTTAGCTGAACTAAATGTTCAGTTGCATACTTTTCCTTTTGTTCGGTTGAATGAATTCCTGAAGTACTGGGGAGTTTTGAGGAGCTGCTTTCCTTTCATAGGTAGAAGTACAAATCTGGGAACTGGTTCCTGGTTTGAAGAAGACTGGTTGCAAAACTGGATCAAATGATGATTGCTTTCCCCTCCCCCTTTGTAGGCAAGATCACAACTATTTTAAGCCCAACTTAGGGTGTCTCTCATAATGTTTATAAAGAAGCCATTGTAGATTCATTTCTTATCAAGTTGTTCATATGTTGGAAGGAAATCCAGTGGAGGTCATGTGAAGTTGTCCCACAAAGGACAAGGTAGAAGTCGAAAGTTTAAGTGGTGGTAATGTTGTGACTGTTGCTGCTGAATGCTTGGTCATTGTTCTTGGACATTTTTTTTTGCCAGACCTAGCCCAAATTGGATTAGGGCAATGTTTAATATTGTTGCACACCTTCACTGCTATCTTGATGTGCATATTTCCCCTACACCTTGTACAATGCCACTCACACTGTAGCATCTCCACAACCCCTTTTCCTTCCACTGCTACAATGTTGTTTGCAGTAGCTACCCCACCCAACACTTACACTTTTTGCATTCCTTTAGCATATATATGTTTACATAATATTTCACTGTATATCTACTGCAGTTTAACCTTCAATCTCACCTTCATTCCCCATATAACTTACCTATCTTATGCCTATTGCATCCCTTCAAATAGCTATCGTTAGCATTTCCCAAACCACCTATACCCATTATCCCCCTATATCTTTCACTGCATTGTATCCAGCCTCATATGTCTTCGATATTTACCATATCTATTCCTAGTCATGATAGTCAGCACTACTTTCACCCCAGTAATTGCCTATCCTTCACATCATCCCCTATGCCCATGTTGTACCATATAGCAGCTAAATCAGCACCTACAGTCACTACTTCCACCTTTCAACACCGGCTGGACCTATTGCTCTTACAGTAGCAATATACCCCTTGTTCCACTACACATTCCCTGCAACACATGCCAACACCATTACAGCCCAGCCACCAACTTGCCACCTGTTATCTTCACAGCTCACCATTTTTCACAAATGTCTTGCCATGTGTATCACAACACAACAATTAAAATCTTCATAGTGCCTACTAGCCACACTGCATTTTCATTACCACCTTACCTGTGCACCTCTATGATCATCGTAAAATTTTCCCTCTCTTCCTTCTCTTTTCCTTTCCAGCCTCTATTTCCTCCTTTTTGAAGGGAGAAAATAAAAGACAGAAAAGAAGAGAGAAGAGAAAAAAAAGAAGAAGAGAGAGAGGAAATCTTCTGCGAAGTCTCACTTGACCTTAATTTTGAAAATATTTAGAAAATTACTCGCCTCCGTTTTAAAATATTTGTGGAAAAATTGGGAGACGGGATTCGCTTGTCGGTACGAGGTTCGATCGTTCCTGGCGCCTTTACCAGGGGTAATCGAACCAAGGGTCGAATTCATGCCTTTTTGCTTTGCTAAAACATTATCTAAGAATTTATGCTAAATCTAAATACACGAAGAATCATGCTTATGCAATGCAAGGATGTATGCGCTTTTTGAAAAAAATGATTTGGAAATCCCCAAGTGTTTTTGAGATGAATTTGATAATAGAGTGAAGAAATGGCTTCTGAATGGTTGAATCTTAACTTAGAACTTGAGATAGATCAGGAGAGATATTTTGAAGTTCTAAGTCTTTGAAAATAATCAGAGTTTTGGGAAAATAAATCTGGACTTTGAAAGGAATGATTTTAAAGTTGAGATAAAAGGAGAAGAAAATGGAAGTTTCAAAGTTGTAAATGGACTTTGAATTAGAATTTTGAACCTGGATGAATGTTTGAAATGGAATTGAATTCTAGCTTTGAAGTTTGAAATCAGAATGAGATTTGAGAAATTCAAATAGAATTGAGAAACAGAATTGGTTTTTGGAATTTTGGGAATCAAGATAAACTCAGATTTTGAAATCTGGAATGAAATGGAATTGGATTTGAAAGTTGGAATTGGGAATAGAATTTGATTTGAATTCAAGATGGAATTTGAATCCAAAGTCTGGATCCAAGAGGAAGTTGAATTCTGGATCCTAAATGGAATTTGGATCTGAAGTTTGAGATCCAAGATGAAGTTGAATTCTGGATCCTAAATGGAATTTGGATCCGAAGTCTGAGATCCAAGATGAAGTTGAATTCTGGATCCTAAATAGAATTGGATCCAAGATCTAGAATCCAAGATGGAATTTTGGATCTTAAGTCTGAGATCCAAGATGGAATTGGATCCGAAATCTGGAATGAAATTTGGATCTGGAGTCTGAGATCCAAAAGTGGAGATTGCATTTGGAAATCTGGATCCAAATTGGGATTGAGTTCTAACTTTGGATTTGGATTTTGAAAGTCCAAATGGGACTTTTGAAGATGGGTCTGGGTTTTGAAAATCCAGATTGAATTTAGAATTTAAAAAGAGTCAAATTTTGAGATTCAGAGTCAATCTCAAACTTTGATTTTGATTTTGAAGATAAGAAAATAAACTTGATTTTGAATCAGAAACTTCAAAGTTAAATTGAACTTTGAAGTTTGAATTTTGATTTGTAAATCGAAGTTTTGAATATAACATGAATTGGAAATTTCAAAGTCAATTTGGACTTTGAAATCGAATTTTGAATCTTGAAAATGAGATAGAATTTGGTTTTGAAATAGAAACTTGAAGAAAGATATTCAAAATCACTTGGGTTTTTGAAAAAGAATTTTGAAAATATGATGCAATTCTATCTTAAATGATGAATGAATTTAAATAATTTGAAATTGGATTTGAAAATCTTATTTTATTCTTTATGTGAATTAAAATAAGATTGAAGATATAATACATTTGTGACTATGGTCATTGAATGTATTATATAATAATCACATTTAAATTCAGGTGAAGAATAAAATATATTTTGGTGTTTTTATAGAGTTTAAAATGAAATTAACTCTCAATATATTCTGACTATGGCCATTGATATATATATATATATATATATATATATATATATATATATATTGAATTAATTTTAGACTAAACTCTGATAAAAGAGGGAAATATTTAAAAATATGATGATTTTTGAAAAGGGTCCAGTGTGGATCCAGTGCTATTTCATAAAAGATGAAAATCCTAAGTCTTGTTCACATCCTGACTATGGCCATTGATGCAAATCATCAACTTAGGATTTAATCACCTTTTATGAAATGGTGCACGTGTCATTCGTGTTCCCATTCGTGAAAAAAAAAATGATATAAAAAATAAGCAATTTTCAAGACATATGCATGCTCATACATTCTAATTTAAGGCAGGAAATGTAAATTCTCATTATATCTAACTATTACAGGTTGAATTGAATTTATAAGAAAAATTTCTAATCTAAGAAAGAAATTCAAGCTTTTTTACATATTCCTGCAAAACAAAGTTATCACAATGCAAAGATAAAAGAAAATGGAAGAAATTAGGTTGAAAGTGCAAATGCAAATGGTTATGCCAATTCTAATTGAGAATGCATAAACAAAATACTATTCTCATTTTACATGAGAAATGCATATGGGAAAGCTTTGGAGGATGTGTATACAAATCATCATTCCTATGCCAAATCAGAAAATATATATGGGGTGTAATATATGAACTAATGGGAAAATGCACCTATAGTACCTAAATGCAACATATGAGTTAATGGGAAAAATGCATAGGTAATATTTGAGAATTATGCATGAGTTGATAAGAGACGCATAGGTAATCAACACCTATGTGTTGCATATAAACTAAAAATGCATGCATGACACTTATAAATGTTTAATTGAGTGAGTATGAAAGCAGATCAATATGAATGATAATGAAGTAAAATGCAAGAAAATGAAAACAACAGATGAAAGTTGTTAGCTGTAGGCAAATGGAAGTGTTTTGGCTATTGTGAGAGTGCTGGCAGTGCTGTAAAGTGGTGACAGTGAATGAGAATGCTGTGTGGAGGATGGATAATGCATATGCTGAGATGAATCGAAGGAAGCAATAGCGGTATGATTGCTGGAATTTAGCAGAAAGTGTAGGTGAAATAGTGGTGTGTTGGAATTGTAGCAACAGGGTGCTAAGGAAAGTATGACGGTGCAAGTGAATGGATGCTACAAGTGGAGGATATAGATGTTTGAAGGCCACGGTAGGTATGATGTTGTGTAAACCTGTGCAATCATTGAGTATGTACTGTGTAACAGGTATAGATGAGGTGCTTGAGTGAGATATTAGTATGCAGAGAAGATGTGTATTACAGGGTGCAGGTGGAGGGGAATGAGGTGAGTGTTGAAGGGTGTGCTAGCTGTGGATATAAGTGGAGTAGGTGCTGAAGCAAAACAAAATAAATAAAGAATGAGTGAAGAATGCAGGAAATGACTGGAGGTCGTGACAGGACTATTTGTAGAAGGTTGTTGATATTTGAAAAAGAAACTTGGACACAACTACCATAGGAAGGGGAGCAGCTGGGACTGTTGAGATAGCAATGATGACTGTCTTGATTATGGCAATCTTATTCAAAAACTTAACTGACCTGGGCCAACCCTCATTCAAAAATTTAACAGATATTAGATGGGATGTCGGGGATGACCAACGAATTGATGCAGAGAGATCATGAGAGGATGACCAATATTGGTTATATGCAATGCAATACTTACAGGTGACTCATCTACTGAAGGCACGGGCAGCAAGGGTGATAGTGTCGAGGACTTGAAACAAGATATGCTAAATGAATTAATATGATAAAAAATTTTAGAAACAAAATCACAGACTTATCATTAACTAAAAAAGAAGAAAATTCGATAAAAGATTGCTTGAAATTTGAATGAGATTAGGCAAGCTCCATTTTTTTTTTTGGGGGGGGTATATGACATCCCTTTTCCTGCAGAGTGGGGAAAATGCAGAGGAAGATGCATGACACGCTGCAAACATGATTCTACAACAAGATATTTTGCAGAAAAAAAAATCATCTTAATAAAACCTATTCAAACAAAAACTATGGAGAATAGGAATTTTCATATCCAAATTATAAGTAAGCTAGGAACAAGTAAGCTAACAAGTAAGTTAATAAGAACAAGTTGGCTTCCTTCTGCAACCAGATTGCAGAGATGTTCAGGGTTTACTGCTGATTGCAGCTACTCTGACACGAGACCACTTTTTAAACATGTTGCCTCTCAAGGTTTCCTTGCTTGTTGACCAGTGTATGTAATACTTCAACACATAATCTCACATATGCAAAAATGAGCATGAATCGTGAACCCTTGGCAGTATCATTGGGTAGCTCAGACTTTCCGGAATAGCGCCTGTTTTCAATGCCCATACTGTCATTTAGATCCTCAGTTTGGCTGACATTAGTCAGAAAGAGAAAACACTCTGCTACAGCATTCTACACGAGCATTGCTTATCATGATGCCCAAAATCGATCCAAGCCCCTTTTGAATCGTCCTTGCATGGAGTTTATCTTCTGAATCAGTGTCACCTTGATGCTCAAAAACCATCAATTAAAACATTATAAATCTCTCTATCTGGACATATTCCATCATGTAGCATCATTTTGAAGAAGACCTTTGCTAAATACGCTAGATGCTGTTTGTAAAGTCTATTTATGACCACCCTGTGTTTAGAAATTGTAATTTTAGACCCCATGGTTTTCATTTCATTGCAGTGAAGGATAATTTTATTCATGTCACAGCATACTCACTACCAAATGAAGGTGGCTTTTATTAATGCCTTGCTCGAGGATTCAACATTCTTTCTGCAACTCCTAGTTCATTCTTCAGGCGAAAAGACATTTAATGACAGCATTATATGCCATGATATAAGATGCTGAAGGTTAATAAATGTGATGAGTGAAGTTGGTAAGAATGTTGTTGCTAAATCACAAACGGATGAAGAGATGGAGAATAACAAACAGAGGAAATCTTTAAGTAAATTATGATGTAGAAGTTAAACATATGACTGATATATATACAAGTGATGCCATGGAAATTGAATCATGAAAGCATGGTTAAGATAATGGAAATGGGTGGAGCACGATCCGATATTTGCAGTAATGATAGAAAATATAAATCAGGGCTAAGTGCTATCATGCAAATGACATTGAAAGACAAGTCAAATGGGGCTGATCCGTAATAGAGGGCCAATCTTTGTAAACAAATTACAATGCAACAATGGAATGTAACAAGAACAAAGAGGAAATGATAAGTACATGCCAATCGATGAAGAGCAAGATTTCAGGAAAAGAAGTAAAAAAAATCCATCAGAAACTTAGAATACAGGTAGCATGATATATAAAAAAAAATTACAATTAAATATATATACATAAGGAAGGTGAATGAATGAGTGAGTCATTCATCCGAAATGAAATGTTATAACTAAACAAGATGATGCAGATGCATATCTGCCGTAAAGGAAAATCTAAAAAAAAGAAAAAAATGGCAAACCAAAACTAGCCGAGACATCAATTGTCATGAAAACGCAACGGAGCAAAGGGTAAATTCAAATGGATGAGACATCATGAATCATAAAAATGCGATTAAAAGAATAAGCAAGCTAAAACAAGGAAGCAAACATGAATTGAAACCCAGGATGCTGAATAAAAGTTAAAATGAGAAATCAAAACTGTCGTGACTATCAAGATCGACTAGTCATCCAAATCAAATGGGAATTCGCCAGTTAACAGGTAATTGGAACAAACAAGAATGCTACCACCATTTGGCTGTCACATACTCATCGATTGCAAACAGAGAAAATAAATTTATCAACAAAATGGGAAAGGAAAAACAACAAGGGGTGTTTGGAATGAGATCATTCCAATATTAATGTAGCAGTAGGTGGGTTGTTCCTGCTATATGCAGGTCGACCTCACCATTGATGCTCTTATAAGCGAGTGATGGAGATGAAGAAGAACAGAAGGAAGCCGAGACAGAGAAATGCTGAAAAAAAATAAAGAGAAAAGATAAAACAGTAGAAGAAGAGAGAAAGATGGCTACTTACCTGTAGTGGGCTTCGATCTTTTAGTTGCTTGAAGAAAGTAGACACCAGAGGGTATATATCTGTGATGGATGTTGTTCAAAGTGAAGTTGGCTTCAGAGAAGAAAAGTCGATGTTGGAGGAAGAAATCGGTTGATGCCCGATTGTGGATGCGGTAAACAGAGAATGGGTATTGCTTACCGGTGATGGATGATGAAAAAGGGTTTGGAGGGTCTCTTCTTAAAGGGAGGCTGGAAAGCTCGAGAAGGGGAAACAGTTGAGGATGGAAGGTAGAGAAGAGAGGAGATTGTTGGAGATCGAAGGTGGAGAACGAGAGAGGGAATGCGCGGGAGATAAGCCGTTGCATATTTCCAATATTTCCAGAAAAAGGATCCCTTTAAAGAAGACTTTTTATAAAATGGTTTTAAAAAGGTGTTTTTTAGCAAAACCAGCTTCAAAAAGCTTGAAACCATTCGTTTTTTGCATAGCTTTTCTGATTTTTTTGTTTTTGTGTTGTTTTTCTGTATTTTTGTATTTTTAGAATAAAACCCTAAAATTTATAAGGAAATAAATATTTAAAACTATTTTTTTTGTATTTTTGAGAAATATTTACAAAAGAGGGGTTTTCTGAAAATTCAAAGCTATTCTTTTTGAAAAATTCTTCAGAAAGCGAATTTGAATCCGGAATTTGAGATGACTTTCGAGTTTTGGACCTCGAATCAAGAAAACATAAAATAGAGGATCCCAATGGATACCGAATGAGCTATTTGAGCCATTCAAAAAATATTTTTGGCATTTTTATAATTTCAATTTGTAAATTGAATAACGAGGCTCAGATTTGGATTTTAAATATTGGATCCAGATCCGAAATCGAGTTGGATATATCAACATGGAATTTAATCCAGAAAATCTGAAGAATAACTAAAATTTGGCTTTGAAATTGCTTTGACTTTCTCAGAAGATGGGGTCAGGGGCAAAAAATACATTTTTACAAAACTTTGAAAATTTTGGGGTGTTCATAACCTCCTGCTGCGCTATTATTGCTCCCCAACCACCTCATCCTTGCAACGGTGGCTTCCTCTGTTTTACCTCCTGCACCCTCCTGTGTGGCATAGGACTGTCCATTCACTATTACCGTTTGCATATAGCACAAGTTCCACACTTCCACTTTCATTGCCTCCAAGTTTCCTGCATATTTTGATTGCATATGCCTACCTGCTAAAATCTTCCACAACCCTTACTATGCTCCTTGTTTGATACATCATATACTCCTCCAGCCATAGCCCACCTTCCGTCACCTATACTCACATTATATATCTTTGCTGCACTTATGTTCTTTAGCACTGCATCTACATTGCTCATACCCATCTGTTGCATTTCCTCAATATCCAACACCTCTTGCAGCATACATGTAGTTTCACCACTTCTTATCACATTGCTATCATTGGCAGCATATCGCTTCTTGCTACTACCAAACAGTACCCCCCTGCCCATGAATGTTCATGTGCCTATTACCACAGACTACATGCATCTCATATTGTATTTTCACATGACACATTTCCATTGATATCAACCCTTCCCATGCATGTCCATTGTGTGTATTACCATTGAATATATCTCTCATATGCATTTTAAATCTATTCCATCATCAGCACCCTAAGTTCAATATGATATTTCCTTCTATAGGCATCTCTCATCTTGTGCTAACTTAATTTTTACAGGAAATACATGAGAAATGCTACTTTCCATCCTAAGCTAGGAATGTTAATCCCAATTTCAATTCCAAATTTGTAATAGCTTGATGTTAATGAGAAATTTACCATTTCAGTCTTAGATTAGAACGTATGTGCATATGATTTCATAATTATCTGTTTCATCTCATTTTTATTTTATTTCTCAAAACCCACAATGGTGAAACACGAATGGCACGTGCACCATTCTAATAAAAGGTGATTAAATCCTAAGTTGATGATTTGCATTTATGGCCTTAGTCAAAATGTGAACAAAACTTAAGGTTTTCATCTTTTATGGAATAACATTGGATTCACACTGGATCTCTTTTCAAAAATCATCATATATTTTTTTTAATATTTTCTTCCTTTATCAAAGTTTAACTTAAAATTAACTCAAAATATATATCAATGGTCATAGTGAGGATATAAATTGAGAGTTGATTTCATTTTAAATTCTATAAGGGCACCAAAATATGCTTTATTCTTTATTTTGAATTTAAATATGATTGTTATATAATACATTTTATGGCCGTAGTCAGAAATGTATTATATTTTCAATCCTATTTCAAATTCACCTAAAGAATGAAACATGCTTTTTAATTCCAATTTTCAAATTCTTTTAACTCATTCATCACTTAGGATAGAATTGCATCATTCTTTCAAATCATTTCAAGTTATCTTCAAAATTCAAGTGATTTTGAGATGTATTTTCAAATATTTCTCTCATTTCTCAGATCAATATTCAATTCTTATTTATAAATTCAAATTCATCTTTCTATTCTCGATTTTGTTTTATTTCAAAATTCAAACTTCAAAGTCCAATTCGACTTTGAAAATACAAATTCATTTTCTAGATTCAAGATTCAAAATTCAAAATTCAAAATTCAAAATTCAAGTTTAAAATTAAATTTCAAAGTTTGATTCAACCTTGAAATTCCAAATTCATTTTTAGAAATTCAATTTCAATGCAATTCCAGATTGTAAATTCAATCAAAAGTTCAAGATTCATTTCCAACTTCAAATTCCAAAATCAATCTCAATCTCAAATTCCACTTTTTTTTCAAAATCTAAATTCAATTTCAAATTTCAGATTCTATCTCATTCTCATTTTCAAATTCTATCTTCTATTGCATCTTCCTTCTTCAAATCAAAGATAAGTTCATTTTCAAAATCTCTGATCTCAGAAATGATATCAATTTCAGAATTTTGAGTTATCTTTTCAAAATCTCAGATTCATTTTAAACTGTCAAGCTTACATTCAGATTGAAAGATTTCTAAGTCAAGTTCAAACTTCATAAAACCATTTTTTTAAATATTTTCAAACTTATTTCACAATCACTTGGAAAAATTCAGATTTTCAGAAGTATTCTACTCAAAAGCATACATTTTTGCATTCACATTTCACAAGCATGATTCTTTGTGCATTCCTAGACTTAGAATAACTTCTTATATAATATTTTAGGCAAAGCAAAAAGGCATAAATTTGATCCTTGGTTCTGTTACCCCTGGTAAAGGCGCCAGGAACGGTCGAACCTCGTCCCGACGAGCAAATCCCATCTCTCCATCATTTTCCCGCAAATTTTGAAAAACGGAGGTGAGTAATCTTTCAAAATATTTTCAAAGGTCAAGTGAGACCTTGCAAAAGAGTTCCTCCCTCTTCTTCCTTTTCTTTTCTCTCTTCTTTTCTATCTTTTATACCCCTTGAAAAAGGGAACAAAGGCTAGAAAGGCGAAGAGAAGGAAAAGAGGAATGAGAGGTAAAATTTTGCATGATCACAATATCTCAAAAAAAAAATAATTTTTTTATTGGAAATCATGGACAGATGCATGATTCTACCATAAAAATTTTGGATTTAAATAATGAATATAAGCAGGCGAGACAACATCATTATCAGATGGCCAAAATTGCAAATCTCAAAAATAAAACCCTAATCATGCTATATTTTGATTTATGCATGTAAAAATAAAAAAAAATTGAGATCAAGGGCTCTTGATCATGTAGATGAAGAAAATAACATAAATACAACATGGAAAAATAAAAAATCAGTGGGGCATGGATCAAATTTGATTTAGCCATTAAAAGAGGGATTCAACCTATAGAAAGGTCAGATCTTAATCTTTTTCGAGCATTTGACAAAATAAACACGTTCTAAGCATTTCTAACGGATCAAAAATGTGAAGAACACCTTATATGATTAGTGGATCATCTTCTTGAACTGTGGATCATGGGTTGTTGAACGAAAAGAGGGAAAATTTTACATAGAAGGGGGCGACAATGGGATGTTCTTTGGGAAAACATGAAAAACAATAAAAAAGTAAAAAAATAAGAAGAGATGTTTACCTTGGTCTGTAATGGAGGAGGCTGCTGGAGGAGGAAGAAGGCTTGAGAGAGAGAGAAAACAATGAGAGAATTGAGAGAGAGATCAGATGTCTTGGTCGACCCCCCTAGGGATCCCTTTTATAGACTTTTCAAAAGGCTTAATTAAGGTTTAATTAGAGAGTTCCCCTTTGGTTGGAACTCTCTTAATTAATTAAGAGATAGATTTTTAAAAGAGGGGGGCTATTTTGCTGAGTTGGTTTGACTTTTTAAAAAATCCTAGTTAAACCCCAATTAAACCTAAATAAGCTTAACTACTCCCAAATGTGGCGCCACCTAATGTGGGCCCCACATTTGGTTCTTTGAAAAAAACGATTTTAAGAGCAAGGTTAAAAAAATGTTAAAACAAAAGGGGAAATTAAAGATTTTTAAAATCAAAGTTCTAAGCTAACTAAAAGACCTAAATAAACTGACAACCTCTCAAATGTGGTGCCACCAAAGTGGGCCCCATTTGGGTTTAAAAAATGATTTTTAAAGATGAAAACAAATGGTTTAAAAACAAGTTTTTCAAGAGATTTTAAAATCACCTATATCTATGAGATTTTTTATATTTTTTGAAATAGGCAAAACATGGAAATTGACTAAAATCAAATGAAGATGGAAAAATTAGGATTGGCACCCCTGCAGGTTGGGACCCACTTGAAGAAAATCAAGAATTGATTAAAAATCAAGTTTGAAACGAGTCCAGTTTGTTTTTCTAAGGAGGATATTTTGAACTAAAGGAATATAAAGCCCTGGGGGTTGGCCAAATGAAAAATATTGATTTAAAACCCAAGTTTTTGAAATTGATTTTGAAAGAAAAGTTTTAAAATCAAATATGGATTTAATATTTTGAAAATGAGAGTGCTGGATCTCGAAAATGACATGCAATGCAATCTAATGACATGAAATGCAATGAAATGATACAAAATGATATGAAATGATATACAAAATGCAGACCCGGGATAAGGGGTTTAAAGTCCCAGACCCCTAACAGAGACAAAGGATTGGAAATTCTCGTCCGAGGATGAGAATTGATAATTGGATATCAGATCTGCTATGGGATACGGTCTAAATGTGAATTGAGTCTCGAATACAACTAAAATTTTTAGGAAAGGAATTGATCTGTGCCTAGATTTGCACTTGTACCAGTTTAGAAAATGATAAAATGATGTTTTGGACAGAAATGACCTGAGAAATGATTTTGCCCCTACAGGACAAGGAGTGATACTGAAAAACATGGCTTTAACTAGTTTAGACTGAATTAAACTGAATCCTAGGGTTTCTAAACTCAGAGGAACAAAAAAGACACTGACTCAACTAAACTCATAGGTTGGATAATCGAGAAATGACATCATTCTCATGGAAATGGTGAGAAATGAGCACTGGAGTGAAGTGGGTAACGAGACTGCACTATGTTTGAGCTAGAATAAAGGTTTGTTATACTAAGATGAACTAAATCTAGAGCTCAAACACTAGGTGGGTCGACTGGACTTAGCTCAATTTCAGTTGAAATGAGCTGAAATAAGCTAAAATGGGCTAAAGTGAACTCCTACAGTATGAGAAACGACTTTGAACTAAAACCGTGCCACTTGAACTTCTGGTGAGCTCAAATTAGACTCAAAGGAGCAGGATTGATGGGAAATAACTGACTCGGAAATAATTGTTTGAAATTCAAGCTAGAAATGAGCTCATTTCTCGAGAAATTAACTAATTTTAGCTAAAATAGACATAAATGAACAATGTTCGCTCATTGTGAGCTCAGGGGAGCTAGAAATGATAGACATTCTAACTGTTCTGAACCTAAAAATGAGCTTGGTTGACTCTGATTGATAGAGATCTGAGGTGACCTATGGGTAAAATAAGAATTTTACTGACAAAAAGGGCAAAATGACACATAAACTAGACTAGACCTAGGGGTTTGACTCCTAAGGGGATTGGCATTTGCTGAAAGGGGGGTGTCTGAAAATGAATGAGGAAAATTTGGGGTGTTTACATTCTCCAAATCGATTCTCTGTCGCTTTCTTAATGTTTTCTTCATTCTTCTTGTTCACTTCTAACCCGCTCTTCCCTCACTTTCTATGTTTTTTAATAATAATTTTTTATAACAAGCTTTTACATTGATTTTATGTATTTTTATACTTATATCCATATCATTTTTTATTTGCTTCTGGTCCACACTTCATATTGCTTTCTATATATTGCTTTTTTATTCTTCATGCACTTTTATAATCACTTCACAACTGTGTCAAAGTAGTCTCCTTGCTAAATTAGGTCTTTACCTGAGGTTAAGAAACTTGGGCTGCCATGGGTTCCTATCTCAATATTCTCTCAAATCTAAATGGGTCACCAAGCGAAGCGGCTCCAAAATTTAAGGCACACTAACAAATCTCCACCTTGGCTTGAATTTTCACAAATATCAAACTCAAAAACATTCAACTGATACCAATCAAATTCAAGAAATGTTGAAACTGACTGGTTAATGCATCATTTGGATTTTTTGTAGTACAAATCTTCTTCACTTTAAGTGGTTTTACAAGCTCCCAAGTTTGGTTTTTACTAAGGAATTCAATTTCTTCATGCATAGCCACAAAACACTTAACATAATCAATTGAAATAATAGCTTGAGAATATAACAAGGGTTCACCCAATCAATTGATTCCACAACTAACAAGGTATAAGTAATTATTTCAGCATACTTATATATTTGTGGTGGTTGGATGTCTCTTCTTTATCTACCCTTGGCTATACTATATGACTCCACCTGTTCAGCTTGCTGAGGCACCACGACGACTTCTTCAATGTGACTGGACAATTGAACTAGAGGTGTCCTAGAAGAAAATTGACTTGGAACAAAATCTTCAACCTCAAGCTCCACCCTTTTTGTTGAACTTGGCTCACTTTGAATATTTTTTGTCATAGAAAGAAGAAGACTCCTTTTGTGGATGTAACATAGACAACTCATTAAATGTCACATATCTACTAATTATAAACTTAAGAGATTTAGGATTAGTGCACCATAATCTATACCCTTTTACTCCATATGCATAAACTAGAAAAATACATTTTTTTAGCTCAACTCAAGTTTACCAACACTAACATGAGCATATGCAAGACAATCAAATATTCTCAAATTAGCATAATCAAGAGAAATACCAAACCTCTTTAAGAGCCTTGTACTGAATAGTTGAAGATGGGGATTGATTTATCAAGTGACATGCCATATAGGTTGCATCTCTTTAATATTGTCATGCTCATGCATTTTGCCACTACATTTTGTTATGATGTCACTACAACAATGTGATTCTTGACGTCATCCTTGTAGAATTCAATGAACTCATTAGTGCAAAATTCGAGACCATTATCAATCCAAAATTTCTTAATTTGCTTCCCTATTTGTTTCTCAAGTAAAATTTCTCACCTCTTGAAAGTAATAAATACTTTATTTTTATGTATCAAGAAGTAAACCCAAACCTTTCTAGACAAGTTGTTAATGAAAGTAAGCATGTATCATTCACCACTTTAAGGTGCCTTAATTAGTTGTGTGTACCCCAATGCTAAAGTTGACTCTCTTCTGTTTTTAAAAAATAGAGTGCCCACGGAAAACCACCTTTCATATATTCTAACCACAAACAAGACCGCTTTTGTTAAACATAGTTATGTCTTTCTCACTCATATAACCAAGACTCATGTGACATAACTTGATAGTGTAAGATTCATATAAGGAAAAAGATGAAATTGAAATTGAGTCTATCACCATGGAGTTCTATAACACATACTGACTCAATCTTTTGCCTTTCATCTCAACAAGTTCACCTCTACCATGGTACCTTCATGACTCCACCTTAGATTTAATACCTGCATCTATTTTCATCAAGAGTACCTAACACGATGAGATTCCTTTTCAACTTTGTAACATGTCTGACAATTGTTAACATTTTGATCACACCATCATGTATCTTAATTTGAATTATGCCCTTGCTAGTGATTTTACATGTATATTTCCTATCAACACAAAACCACCATCAACAACTTCATATAAAGAAAACTACTTTTGTTTTGAACACATGTGGAAAGGGCACCTCGAATCAAGAATTCGTTCATCACTAGCTATGATCCCATAATCAGTTTCCACTAGGGGTGGGCATCGGGCCGGCTCAGACGCGTTTAGAGCTTGGTCCGCCAGGATTTAAGTGTGGCCCAATTCTTAATGGGCTCAGGTTTGAAGAGAAGCCCATGGATCGACCCATTCGCCCAACGGGCCAATGTGAAGCGGGCTGGGTCCAGCCTGACCTAAATCCATTTTTAAATAGTAATAATTAACAAGTTTTTAATTTCTCATGCACCCAATTAATTATCTTTCTAGTTTCTATAAAATTAATGTAACTATAGTTACCGAGTTACTATGCAATAATTAATTTTTTTAAAGTTTTATATTATTAAAAATTAACAAATAACTCAGGCCCATTGGGTTGGCCCAGTAGCCCGCAAGTTGGCCCACGTATATAACGAGCCAAGTTTTGGCTTGGTACCTAGCGGGCGAGTTTCGGCCTGGTATCTAATGGTGCCAAGCCTAAAACCTTGCCCTAAACCCGACCTATGATAGGCTAGGTTGGTGTGGCCCATCAGGCCGCCCAGCCTATTTCCCACCCCTAGTTGCCACAAAATCGTCAACATCAACATCAACTTGAGTGATATTGGCTTCTGCAGTGGATTCTTTCTTTTTTTTATCCTTGTCATCTTTTGGATGCTTATTTTTTTGCTTAAAAAACTCAAATTTGATGTGCCCTTTCTTGTGACAATAGTTATAAGGTGGGTTTTTATTTTTAGATCTTAACATGGAAATGTTTTTACTACCATTCAAATCTTTATTCTTAATGCGTCCTCTAAAGACCAAGCCAACTAAATTGTCGCCACCTTTACCAATGATCAACTCTTTACCATTTTTTTAATTTACTCATAAGCTTAATTTTAATCTCATCTATGGTAAAAGATTCTCGACCATAAATCATGGTGTCCTAAAGTTCTTATATAAGGACATTAAGGAACACAATAGCAAGAGAGCTTGATATTCATCATCGACATTCATATCTATGTTTTTCAACTATATAATAATAAACATAAATTCATTGATCATACCTTTTGACATGCGAAAGGTTTACAAACATTATTTCAGAACCAATCGATTTGTAAGGGACTTAGTCAAATATAACTCTATTAATTTCTCTTAAAGCTGAGCAGTTGTCTTCTCCATGAAGACTTTTTGAAGAATATCGTTGGTTAGCCAAAATTGAATAACAGACAGGGTTTTATTGTCTAACTCATTTTGACCATCAATCATGGTGGGAGACTTCTTCTCTTTCTCGAACATGGCCTTCTTCAATTCATATTGTGTCAATACAACAAGCATCCTCACTTGCTATAAGTTGAAGCTCATGATGTCATTGAATTTCTCAATATCATACTTTAATATTGATGTCGTCGACATCATGAAATGACCAAATGAAGTTCTGGTACCAGTTTGTTAGTAAATCATGAAAAAAATTAAAATAACAATACCAATAAGAAGAATACTAAAAGAAAAAATAATAGATATACACGGTTCGGTCTATAACCTACGTCCATGGGCAAATAAAAGCTAAGTTTTACTATGATAAACAAACAAGGAGATATACCCAAACCTTCAATGTCAAAGACCCACCAAAGAAGCTCTCTTAAAGAAGCTACTACATATCCCACCTAAACCTTTCTTTTTATAACCCTACATATATGAAGTTGTCCTACTTTAGTTATGGCACTCTCACCTCATACCTATGACACTCCCATGTAAGGGAGGATTGCAAAGAAGACAAAATAAAAAAGGACTCTTACAAGGGCATAATTTTTTATGATTTGAAAAGTCAAAATAGTCTCCTTGCAAAATTAGATCTTCACATGAGATTAGAAAACCTGAGCTATCATGAGTTTCTTATCTCAATATTCTCCCAAATCTAAATGGGTCATGGAGCCACTACAAAATTTTGTACTATTAACTACGACCATTGGTCGTAGTTAAAAGCCATAGTAAATAAACTTTAACTACGACCAACTGTCATAGTGGATAACAACATGGCTAATACCATTAACTACCACCGAGCCGTAGCAAATATAACTATAGTAAATGAGCATAGCATTAGCTACGACTGATAGTCGTAGCAAATGAGGATACTAATCCGATAATGAGAAACTATTAATTATGATTGTTGGATGTAGTGAATCATGAGTATTAAGTACATCTAGGGGGTCGTAGTTAATGATAGTAGTCACTGATGACTATTAACTATGACCAATTACTGTAGTTAATGTATTTTTTTTTTAAATACGTAGTTGAAAGATCTAGGATTACCTGTAAACAAAACTCCTTACAAGTTTCTACCAAAAATTGAAAGTGTTTTCTTGTTAGAGTTACCAAACAAGGAAAACAAATAACAGCTAGTGATTAAATCAAGAAAGACATATCTAAAAAAGAAGTCACCTCAATAATCAAACCCAAATTTCAGGAATAGTTAGGGAAGACTTGTAATATCAAACATAAGCAATAGAAGAACCATGAGCTGAGATAGTTTACCATTGGTACCACTAATCTGATCTCTATCAAGCAATGACTTGTTTCATTCATGAAGAAATTAACGAAAATTCATGAAATGATATAGTATACTTGGGACAAATTTGGTTCCCCTCACACACACAGTGTAACAGTCCGAGATATAAGAAAACAAGTCATAGGTTTGATATGATTCTAAACACTGCATAAAAGCAAACAACACACTCTGACCCTATTAATTTGACTATATTTCTCTTAAGAGCAGTGATGATCATTTAGAAAAATAGGCAACCATAAAGAACCTCAGGGCTCTGAGAAAAAAACAATTGAAACCTTAAAACAACTGCAATTGCCAAATTAAAGAGCTAAAAAAAATTAAATACCATTGTATATAAAAAATGCTTTAAAACATTTGCTAGCAAGCAAAACATAAAAAGGCACAAAACAAAAAAGGATAAGCTCTCTATATTCTGTCTCAAACTTAGATAGCTCCACACTTTTGGACAAAATTTGTGCTTCAACATCCCTAAATTTCTCCTTCTCTTCAGAAAAGGGAGCAGCATATACAATTTCTATGTAGTAGCTTTCACTCTTGAGGTTGTCACCTTAAAAATAAAAAGCAAAGAATGAAGAAGAATTTAATATCCAATCGTAAATTTTTTGTAAAGTAATACACACAATCTATCAGGAGGTCGTTCCAAATGGTACAACAAATAGGTCAATTGACCATAAACAACAAATCATGTATCCAACTTTCAGCTCAATTATTTCACATGACTAAAATCCATTCATCTTCTTAAAGAAGGCAACATCTGGATCTTTAGCAGCAACCATCTGCCACCAACTTGCAATTAGATAAACACTGCCAATTTTGAAAAACACAAGAACAAACAAAAAATCAAAGGCACTATAGCTTGCAAATACCACAAAATGTTGCTAACATACCATATTTGTCATACGATTCAATCTATAAACAAGAAAACTAAGGAAGTACATCCCTACTGAAGTAACCTTCCCTATCCTAAAAAATAAAATAAGATATTAGCAATTCAGCAGTGAAAACCTTCAAAGAAAGATACCAATATCCTGGAACTCAAGTGAGTGCATTCACCTAAAGTTCCTCGAGGTCAACATTGTATCTAATGAGCATATGCTTCTAAACTGGCATCCATAGCAATCTTTTGCTAAACAAAAAGATGGTTAACATGCTACTTCTAGTTTCAACAAAGACAATGTCCCATCCGACTTGCAATACAAGACTAAGTCCACCATTCTCTTCAGGCTCAAAGTACTATAGCTGCCCAAATATGAAAATTAAGACAATTAATACTTTCTACTAATGCATATGATCTGAAAAGTAATAAAATCTTTTCAACTATCCACATAATAGGTTTAATACACATAATCTGAAATGGCATAATGATTCATTCATCTCACAGAAAGTGATAGCCTGCACCCAAGAACATTAAATCTTGATCAGAGCACCAATTGTCTATAGAATTATTTATCTAAAATAACACAAAGAAATGGAGTGATAAAGTTGGAACCAACTTTAATGTATTAGCCAGACAAAAAATAGGGCATAGAACACACAATCAGTGAAGAGGTTAACCCATCGTTACCATAAAAAGAATGACATATAATATAAGAATCCCTTGGGCAGTCTGGAAATACTCCTGTCATGATATTTGAATAAGTGAAAATATATTAATATTAACCAAACTACATTTCTCTTTTTTTTGGATAAACAATTGGAGGGATAAATCCCATGAATTCGAACTCGAGACCCCTCAGTTATGAACTGCTACTCCACAAATATTCAACCCAACAAATGTGAAATATAACACCCCCAATCCCCCCCCCCCACCCCCCAACCACACACACACACAATATGAGTTGCAAAGCTTAAAACAAAATCATTTTTTTTTCATATGCCCATTCTCATAAAACACAAATACTTCAATATGAGTTGCGAAGCTTATATCATTTGCATATTTGATGATATTGAGTTCCAACTCAAATTTGAAAGTATAAATACCACACATGAATGTATCATGTATGTTGATTATATAACATCTAAAAGGATTTATACAAAGAATTATTGAGGAAACGAGACATGATAGTAGAAATGCAATTACCAAAGACCATTTACCTTAACTCGTATCTCTTAGTGAGTCTTAAAAGCGATAGTTCTCATGTTTTTCTATCAACTAAGAAAAGCTAAGTGCTTAACATTGTTCACTACACATGGTCAAAAATATCACTTTGCGAGAAGTGGCTCATTCTTTCTTAGAGAACCAACGGTTATTGTATCCTTTTGAGGAATATGACAAGGTATCCATTGAATAACATTGCATATGTGTGCTTATGTCTTCAACACGATTTATATGGCAGATCTTAATTCCTTTCAATTAGGGCAATTGTGAACACCCCAAATTTTTCAAAATCTTTTAAATATTCCCTTTTTTGCCCCTGATATCATTTTTTGAGTAAATTGAGTCACTTTTTTCTTTGTGAAAAAAAATTCCAATACATTTCTCAAAGTTTTACTGAAATTAAATTCATTTTTTATATGTTTAAATTGATTTTGGATCCGGATCCATTATCCAGATCCAAAACTGAGTCTCGTTGTCCAACTTTTAATTTAAAATTACAGAAAATACCAAAAATAGTTTTAAATAGCTCGGACAGTCCATTCGGCATCCGTTTGGATCCATCGCGTTGTATTTCTCGATTCGAGTTTTAAAACTCGAACATTTTCTCAAAAACGAGGACCCAAACCCATTTTTTGAAGAAATTTTCCCAAAATAGCCTGGAAAACCTTCTTTTGTAAATACTTCTCAAAAATACAAAAAATTAGGGTTTAATCTTTGTTTTCTCGTAAAATCCTAGTTTTTATTCCAAAAATACAAAAAAATGAAAAAAAAAATAACACAAAAACCAAAAAAATCGAAAAAAAAAATCACGAGAAAAACAAGTGGTTTTGAAGCTTTTTTAGATAATTTTCCTGAAAACCTCATTTTAAAACCATCTTTACAATTTTTTTTTTTTTAAAAGAGAGCCCCCCCTGGTAATTTTAGAAAATGGCAAACGGCCTCTCTCGCTCATTCCCCCTCAACGAAACCTTCATCACTCTCCACCCTCCATCCTAAAACGGCCATCTTCGCTCTCCACCTTCAATCCTCAACGGACTCCTCTGTCGAGACTTCCATTTCCCCTTTAAGAAGAGGGCTTTGAGCCTCTTCAATGGGCCCCTCCTTCACCTCTCCACGACATCCATTATCTGCCATCCACCTCGCCATTTCACTTCTTCTGGTTGCCTTCTTCCCATCTTCTTCTGGGTCTTCCCCAATTAGCAGGAAAGATCTTCCCCCAGCAGCTATAGGTAAGTAATCAACTCTCCCTTCTTTTGATTTCTTGCAAAACTTTCCTTTTTTCTTTATGGCATCTCTTCGTTCGGATCTTTTCTCCTTTCATAAAGCACTAATGGTGGGGTCGACCTGCATATAGCAGGATCGACCCACCTATTGCAACATCTCTGGAATCTACCGATTCCCATATTTCCTTCCTCCATCACATTTTTTTTCTTTTTTTGGGACGTCTTTTGTTTATCATCTAGTATGATTTCTTACTTGTGTTGTGCATTTTTTTGTTTTTTTTTTTTATTATCTTGATTTCTCGATTTGCATCGGGTGGGGGTTTTCTTTTTGATATGTTACTTTCTTTAGTTTCTGTTTGTTCAATTTTGTTAAATATGATAATTCTGGATGGCATTCCTCATTTTCGTTTCTGTTAAGAGGTACCACCGGTGGGATCAACCTGTATATAGCAGGACCGATCCACCTGCTACCACATCAATAGAACCATCATGTTCTGATATATTACTCTTTTGCTTCCATAATTTGTTTATCTGAACTTCTTTCTATTATGAAGATTTAAACCCTTATTCATGACAATTCTTCTTATCTTTGATTTCCCATTTCCTTTTTTTTTTCATTTTATTGTTTTCTTGTTAGTGTTATTGATTTTCTGTTTACATTTCTTTTTCTCACAATCGATTCCTGTATCACATCTTATATTTCTTTATGGATATATCTGATTTAAAGACATATCCTCTGTTTTATATTTCCCCCATTAAATCTGGTTGTTTATCATATCGGTTGTTTATCCTGCCCTTACTCGGCTGTTTGAAGAAGTCTGGTAAGCACTAAATCTTGCTCTGAAATACCTGATAAATTGGCTGTTCGAGGCATCCATGTTGTACACCCCTATGAGAGATGTATTGTCGAATCAAAGCTTAATGTGGTATGGAAAAGAGCCCACCCAAAAATATATATTATAAACACTCTCTGTTGGAGTTTGGAAGTTGTTCTTGAATTAATGTTTGGAAATCAGGTCATCCTAGTGCCAGCGTTACCTATGTATGTATATATTAACTCCCTGTGCTCTCGTTGCATACCATTGTTTTATATGTGGCTGAATATTTTCATTTTGTTGATAATTAGTAACTATATGTGTGATAAATTATGTTTTCTGAAGTTCATCCGAACCTCCAATACATCCCAGTAGTAATTGCCCTCATTAATGCGATGAGTTCATTTACTCACTGAGTATTCAGTAAGATCAC
Organism: Nuphar pumila; assembly: GCF_984573655.1. Classification (NCBI taxonomy): domain Eukaryota; kingdom Viridiplantae; phylum Streptophyta; class Magnoliopsida; order Nymphaeales; family Nymphaeaceae; genus Nuphar; species Nuphar pumila. The sequence continues at coordinate 46,039,923 of NC_143263.1, read as the reverse complement.
TGAGGCATGACCATGACCACCCAGTTTGATTGCACTCCAGCTCCGAACACCATGGATGGTGATGCTGGGAGTTAAAAGACCATGAGATGTTATTACAAGTAGCATCGAACAGTTTAAACTTGATACCCCCTCTTCACTAATGCACCAAGCATCCCCTTTTCTCATAGCTGGATGCAATTCCATACACTTTTGCATCTCCTAATATCCCCAACCACTACATTTATGTACATTGCATCTACACCAAATTCATTTTCCATACCATATCCCCATCATATAGCATCTGTGTGATTCGCCAAATGTCCAGGATGTAATAAACCAGATTTCTGGGTCTTTCATTTTGTCTACCAAGCTCGATATTGGACTGAAGAGATAAAAGGTTTCGCGGTAGTCTTAGCATCTTGCGGTGAGATAATTCATACTACAGCTATAATTCTGCAAATGGCTTGTAGAATTTTGCAAATGTTTGGTGCTGTGTGGTTATGCCTCTGTCATCAGTCTACTGATAAATGGTTATTGTAGGTGCAAGAAGTCTCAAGTGGTCAAGCAATCACTAGAAGAGGTAATGGCAATGCATTTTTATGCCTAGTATAGTGATTTATGGAATTCTGATCAATAACTATCGTAAGCCAAGCAAGCATGCAGGAAGCCTAGCACCTGTTTGACAAAATTCTGATCTTAGTTGCAGAAGCCAGAGGACCATGTTGTATATGAAGGTGCATGCGTTTTCTTTCTTTTATTTATTGCTAAATATCCCATCTCCCTGCAGCTATATTGCTATTTCCATGTAGCCATTCCTCCCAGCAACTGTAGCAGCCATTCCCATGTTATCGGCTGTATCATTAATTTCCTGCATATTCATCACATGTTCTGCATTTCGTCACCTGTGTACTTTTCCATTTTTCACTCCATTTCACCATTTGCATTTGCCGCATCCATTTCACCCCCTGCATCTTCTAGTTGCTGGCTTATCTCCACTATGCACCACCACTTATCCGCTACCTCATCTCCAGCCACAGTTGCTAGCTCACCTATCAACCTTGCAACATTCATTTCCAGCATAAAACATGACTATTTTAGCATTACCTACTAAAGAAAATTTTCTGTATCATTCCATCCACTATTTGCCTTTCATACCTCCACTTCCAGCACTTCCAAACACCATTCCATCAACCTGTCTCTATCATCTCCAGCAGCAGTGCTTCGATATCTGCTTTCTCTATACCCACTCTTCCCTACCAGCACACCCATACACCTCAGTCCCTATCCTTCTTCGCAGCCACAGAGAAGCTGGATATTACTGTAACCTTGTCGCCTTTACAGCAGAGCTAAGGATTGCTGTAATTAGTTCTCCGCAAATTATGGTAATCCTTCGGGTTGCTGTAATTTCCTATTCTCCATAATAGTTCAGTGAACTGTTATGAATCACCTTCATTACCTTCTATAGCTGTACATACCACCTTATTTTGTATTACACACAACACTTAACACCTACCTTCACTATTGGCATCTATGCCCAACCACCACTGCATCCTGTTAGTACTCAGTGAGTATTTGCCTTAGTGTTTTTATGACACTTGCTGAAAGTTATCCCATAAAGGTATGTTGTTTACTGATTATAAATCCAAAACTGCATCATTTGCTATAATTCATACAGCACCCTCTGCTGAATCTTCTTGTTGCATCTACTAGATCACCTCTCATCCACCTAACTCAAGTATATGTCATATGTAATATGCCCACATATATACATGTGTATATGAATATATATGTATATATATATATATATATATATATATATGCACATAGGTATTCTCCATCCTTTCCATCATTTACGTCTTAGTATATAAATATCTTCTTAGATATCCAAATGGTATATGCCGTTTTTCTGTTTTATGCTAACTCATTTCTTTGCAGGGAATATGTAAAAAATCTCTTTACTTGGAGTAGTGAATCCGACTTTATGTATTGTAATAGTTAGATCTTAAAATGAGAATTTACGTTTCCAGCTCTTAGATAGAATGAATGAGCATAATAATATCATAAATTGCTTGTTCTCATGCATTTTTGCCTTTATTTCTCAAATTCTCACAATGGCTACACAAATGGCACATGCACCATTTTCGTAAGATGTAATTGATCCTAAGTTGATGATCCACATCAATGGCCATAGTCAGGGTGTGGACAAAACTTAGGATTTTTTATCTCTTACGAAATAACACTGGATCCACACTGGATCCATTTTCAAAATTCATCATATTTCCTTGAATATTTTCTCCTTTTATTAGAATTTAACTTAAAATTAACTCAAAATATATACCAATGGCCATAGTCAGGGTACATTGAGAGTTAATTTCATTTTAAATTCTATAAAAGCACCAAATGTGTTTTATTCTTCACCTGAATTTAAATATAGATTATTATATAATACATTCAATGACCATAGTCAGGAACATATTATATCTTCAATCTTATTTTCATTCATTTCAAAAAATAAGATAGCTTTTCAAAATCCAATTTCAAAAATTTAAATTCATTCATCATTTAGGATAGAACTGCATCATATTTTCCAAAATTCCTTTTTCCAAACTCCAAGTAATGTCAATATCTTCCTTAATCTATCTTCAATCCTTCTCAAATCCAGTTCATCCTTTTCATTTTTTCGAAATTCTATTTTTTTTTTTATCTCAAAGTTCAAACCAACTTTGAGATTTCAAGTTCATTTTTATATATTCAAATTCAAATCAGATTTCAAAGTTCAAATTGACTTTGAAACTTCAAATTCATTTCCAAAAGCTCTAATCCAACTCAAAGTTCAATTTAACTTTGAGATTCTTGATTCATTTTTCTAAATTTCAAATTCAAACTTCAAATCCAAGGTCCAAATTGACTTTTGGGATTCATCTGTATATTCAAAATTCATTTTCCAAGTTCAAATCTAAACTTGGAAGGTTTTGATTCACCTTCTGAATATAACTCCAAATCCATTTTAGGATCCAATATTCAACACGGTATTCAACACTCATATTGGATCTCATACTTCAGATCAAATTCCTCCTTAGGATCTAGAATCCAAATTCACATTTGGATCTCAGACTTCAGATCCAAATCCATCTTAGGATCCAGAGTCCAACTCTACTTTGGATCTTAGACTTCAGATCCAAATCCATCTTAGGATCCAGAGTCCAACTCTACTTTGGATCTTAGACTTCAGATCCGAATCCATTCTAGGATCCAGAACCCAATTCTATATTTGGATCTTAGACTTCAGATCCGAGCCCATTCTAGGATCCGGAACTCAAGTCCATCTTGGACTCCAAATCTCGGATCCCATTCCGTTTAGGATCCGAAATCCAATTCCAACTTCTAGATTTCAATTCCATTGTCGGATCTAATCTAAATCCATTTCTATTCTTAATATACCATCCAGATTTCTCAGATCCATTCCAAATTTCAAACTTCTAAATCCAAATTCAATTCCATCTCAAGTATTCGTTTCCTTTTCTAAATTCAAAATCCAAATTCAAAGTCGATTTTGACTTTGAAACTTCATTTCCTTTCATTTCAAAGCTTCAAGTCATTCTTTCTCATTTATTCTTCCAAAATCCTGATTTGCTTCAAAAGCTTAGAACTTCTCTGATCTATCTCAAGTTCTAAGTTAAATTCAAACATTTCTTCACTCCCTTATCAAGTTCATCTCAGAATACTTGGAAATTTCTAAATCAAATTTCAAAAGAGCATACATCCTTGCATCGCACAAGCATGATTCTTTGTGCATTTAGAGTTAGAATAAATTCTTAGATTATATTTAGGCAAAGCAAAAGGCATAGATTCGATCCTTGGTTCGATTACCCCTGGTAAAGGCGCCAGGAATGGTCGAACCTCGTACCGACGAGCGAATCCCGTCTCTCCATTTTTCCCGCAATATTTTCAAAACGGAGGTGAGTTAAATTTCTAAATATTTTTCAAATCAAGGTCAAGTGAGACCGCGCAAAATAGATCCTCTTCTCTTTTTCTTTCTTTTCTCTTCTCTTTCTCTTTTCTTTCTTTTATTCTTCTCCCTTCAAAAAGGAGGAAAATAAAGGTTGGAAAAGGAAAAGAGAAGGAAGAGAGTGAAACCAACAAGAGAGAGGAAAATTTTTTGTGATGATCACAGTTTTGGCGACCGTTATGGGACCCGTCTTCATCTGGTTGGATCTATGCCTTTGCTTTGCTTTTATATAATCTAAGTCTTTATTCGAACATATGTCAGCTACATTTCCATGCAAACCTTAGGAGCCTAGACTCTGTCCTAAGCTGACATCATTGCATATAGGATCTAAGTATGGTTTGGTAGGACCATATTGAGGAGATTATTCCATGTTCACATTAGACTTAGGTTTTAAATACAACTCTCCTCAATTTTTAGGGATTGAATGCAAAACAATGTATGCAAGTGTATGCTTCTTTTTATTTAAATCTATCTCTTTAGGACTTGCATTAGAGCCTACTGGTTTTATTTGCATGTTGATCATATTTTGAAAACATCCCTACCTATATTGTCCCGGTCTTCACGTTGCTGGGCTGTCTCATTGAACCATAGTTCGGGAGAGAGCCTCACAACTGGACCACTTATTTGGGCTCGCGCCCCCTACCACGTACCTAAGGGCCATAGTCCGAAGTATATCGGTAGGTGCTCAAGGATGCTGGGAAGCCATTACCTTAGAACCGAAGAGATATCTTATATGCCACGTACTTCGAGCTTCGGCTTGGGTATATCGGCGTACCTTGATTATAAATAGATGATATAAATCTTAGAGTTAGGATTAAGGTCCTACAAGCCATTTCAAATATTGCATATAGAGTCAGCTTTAGGGAGTGCTGTTTGCGCATCCTTGCTTGTATATCTATGATTGTATGATATTTTATATCTTCTTTATATTTTCCAAAACCCTGGGTATATATTTTAAAATTTCCTCCTTTTTAAAATCCAAGTGTATTTTCTCCTTCTTCTTCTACATTTCTTCAAAAATTCTTCTGATCCTGCCTGCAAGTTCTTTTTTTAAATCCTTACCATTTATTCTCAAATTCCATTTTTCCTTTTATTTTCTTCTTCTGTTTTTATATTCTTGTTTATATTTTCATAAAAATCTCTTTCCGTCAAAGAGATATCCTTTTCAAAATGGTATTTTTTTAGTTGGTTACTCTCCCTCGTAGAGTAAACAACGCAATTGTCATAATACTCAATCCCTAGTAAAAGGATACATTTTTTTAGATTTCAACCTAAATCCTCCCTCTTGTCAAAACTTCTCCATAAAGTTTTTTTTGGTCTAAAAACCTCCCCTTTCCTCTACAGAGAGAGCTCTGATATTTCAAAAATGGTCACGACAAGAGGGGGAAAAGAAACAGTTCCTCAACTCAGCGACAGTGAGGCGGAAGAGATAAGCTCTCCTAAATCAGTTAGGGGACAAAGTCAGAGCAAGAAAGATGACATCGACCCCGCTATGTATGATATGTTCCAAAAGATGATGGCGAGGATGATGTCAGAGCAAGCCGAAGCCAAGATGAAAGAGGCAGTTCCTAAAAGCAAGCTGAGGAAGAAGCCTGTCAGAATCATCAGAAAGAAGGTGCAGCCAGACACTACTTCTGAGGAATCAGAGTCAGTCGAGGAAGAATCGAAAGAGGAAGAGCAGATTGTCTACAAGCAGAATCCTCCAAGGCAGTCCGTAAAAATAGCTGCAGAAGAGCCTGAATCCGTCAACAAGCCCAAGTCTATGGCTTCAGCAGAGGACCTGATGAGCAAGCAGATGAAGGAGATGAATCGAGCAATTAAAGACATTCAAGCCAAGGGTAAGGGCAAGCAAACCTACACCGGCGAAGATTTCTATGATGGTCTAGATGGGGACGATAACTTGGAGAATCTTCCCCATAAGTTTCTCAAATTTGACGGGACTGGCAACCCTAAAGCCCACTTGGCCACCTTTTATGCAGAGTGCAGCCGTTTCAGGAAAGATAACAGGGCTCTGTTCATCTGTTTTCCCCACAGTCTGGAAGGTGTAGCAGCCAGATGGTATGCCGATCACATCAATCCTATCGAACTACGAGAGTTCGATAAGGTAGTAAATTTGTTCATCGAGCGCTTCTTATTTAACACTGAAGCCTCACCTACATTAAATCATCTTTACAACCTGAAGCAAGGAGAGAATGAAAGAGCAGGTGATTTCATTCACAGGTGGAGAAGCACCTGTAATAAGATGAAGGTACCCATTCCTGAGGAACACGCATTGCAGGTGATCCTCAACAATTTCTCTCAGCCTATAAGGAGCCTCATCGCCACTTCCCCGGCGAAATCCTTCATCAAGTTGATCGAGCGAGCTGAATGGCTCGAAGCAGGGATAGAAAGTGGGCTTTACGAGGGCACACCTCTGGTCAAGAATGTCCAAGACCAGAAGAAGAAGGCGCAATTCGCTCATTCAGTTGATGCCTCCTGCAATAATCTTGGCAGCAGCAGCAAAGGAAATAAGAACAACAGTAGCAGTGGTCCGAGAGCAGATCAGAACAAGGGGCAGAAGGAGGGATCCTTTAAAAACAATAATAAACCGCTTCCAATCGGCCTTCAGCAAAAGGGTGATCTTCAAGAGAAACCCAAGTACATCAAGTGGGAAAAAGATCGAGTCTTCACTCCGTTGTCTGAGAGTTTAGAAGTGATTATGAATTACCTTTTGAAGCACGAGATGATCAAGCTCCCTAAAATAGCAGATCCTCCCGTAATCTTGGAAAAATTCAAAGATCAATTCTGCAAGTTCCATAGAGCAACAGAGCATGACACAGAGCATTGCTTCGTCCTCAAACACATGATACAAGACTGCATTGACAGAAGTGAGTTGATAGAGGACGAGGAAGAAAAGCAGCCAGCAGTCCTGACAGAACCATTCCCGGACCACTCAAAGAATTGATAAAGCCAAAGTTTTTGTTTGCTTTCGTCTCTTTTTGTCAGTTGTCTTGTAGGGGCTAGTCAGCCCAGTCTTCTATGAGTCCTTTCGTTTTTCAAGTTCTTGTAAATATTCAGTTGTTATCAAATCTTTTGCTTATCAAATGAAATGTCAATTTCCTTTATATCTTTTATATCCAATGCTTCTTCTCCCTTTGCCGTACTGGGACATTTAAATTCCTGTTCTTTTCAGAATGCGAGACAATCCTGACATCATTCATGAGAGAAATGATATTACCTATGAGGGCTTTTTCAAAAATCATGAAATTTTAAAAATCTTCGTTATGACCAAAGAGTTCAAATATTCCTTGGTCTAACCTTTGACAAAAAAAATCAACCCTCGTGTTGATCATGTCTTCAAAAAATAAGTTTTTCAAACCATTATATTGAAAGATCAACCCTTGTGTTGGCCTTATTTTCCAAAATGAATTTTAAACTTTTATATTCAAAGATCAATCCTTGTGTTGATCTTATCTTTCAAAATGGATTTTAAAAGATCAACCTTTGTGTTGATCTTATCTTTCAAAATGGATTTCAAATCTTTATAGATCAAACCTTATCTTTCAAAGTGGATCTCAAAACCTTTATATTCAAAGATCAATCCTTGTATTGATCTTATCTTCCAAAATGGATTTTAAATCTTTTTTCAAAAGATCAACCCTTGCGTTGGTCTTATCCTCCAAAATTGATCTCAAAACTTTTCAACGATCAACCCTGGCGTTGTTCTTATCTTTTAAAATGGGTTATAAATCATCATATTCAAAGATCAATCATTGCATTGGTCTTATCTTCCAAAAATGGGTTTTAAATCATTATATTCAAAAATCGACCCTGTGTTGGTCTTATCTTCCAAGATTGGTTTTTAAGCATTACCTTCAAAGATCAACCCTTGTGTTGATCTTATTATCAATTTCGAACTGTTATTTTTAGAAATCAGATCTATTGTTGATCTTCTTCTTCAAAATTAGGTATTCAAAACCATTGCCTTCGAAAATTAACCCTCATGATGATCTCTCATGTTTGGTTTAAAGGATCAGATCTCGCGCTGATCATTCTTCTTGTGGTGGATTTTCTTCCCCCAAAATGATTTCTCATTTATCTTTTAAATAAACATTTTCCTTCTAAGATCCCATATGCAGGCAGGATCAGAAAAACTCCTTTTTCTCAAATCTTGTAAATCTTCAGTTAATTTTTGATATCTTTATCAGTTTCATTCATTTTATTCATATTTTTATCAAGTTTACATCAATTTTATCAAGTTTATCAAATATTTTCTCAAAATTCCATTAAATTTTATCAATTCCCTACCCTTTCAGGATAAGGGATAAACCTGACCCTCGTTGTTCGAGGTGTTACCCTTTCAGGTTAAGGGATAAACCTGACCCTCGTTGTCCGAGGTGTTACCCTTTCAGGTTAAGGGATAAACCTGACCCTCGTTGTCCGAGGTGTTCCCCCCTTTCAGGTTAAGGGATAAACCTGACCCTCGTTGTCCGAGGTGTTCCCCCCTTAGGTTAAGGGATAAACCTGACCCTCGTTGTCCGAGGTGCTCCCATTCAGGATAAGGGAAAATCCTGAGACCCCTTGTAGGAGCAATGACGCTACCTATGAGGATTCTTTTGTAAATACAAGTTTTATCAATCTTTATTGAGTTTCTAGATTTATATCGATTTTCCTTCGTTAAATTTTCTTAAATTCTATTCTTTTTCCCATTCAGGATAAGGGATAATCCTGAGACCCCTCGTAGGAGCAATAACGCTACCGATGAGGATTCTTTTGTAAATACAAGTTTTGTCAATCTTGGTTAATTTTCTAGATTTATATCAATTTTTCATCATTAAATTTTCTTAAATTCTATCCCTTTTCCCATTTCAGGATAAGGGAAAATCCTGAAACCCCTCGTAGGAGCAATAACGCTACCTATGAGGATTCTTTTGTAAATACAAGTTTTGCCGATCTTTGTTGATTTTTTAGATTCATATAAATTTCCCTTCATTAAATTTTCCTTAAATCCTATTCTTTTCCCATTCAGAATAAGGGATAATCCTGAAACCCCTTGTAGGAGCAACAACGCTACCTATGAGGATTCTTTTGTAAATACAAGTTTTGTTAACCTTTGTTGATTTTCTAGATTTATATCGATTTCCCTTCATTAAATCTCTTTAAATTCTATTCTTTTTCCCATTCAGGATAAGGGAAAATCCTGAAACCCCTCGTGGGAGCAATAACGCTACCTACGAGGATTCTTTTATACAAGTTTTTGTCAACCTTCATTGATTTTCTAAATTTATATCAATCTCTCTTTATTAAAATTCCTTAAATTCTTTTCCCATTCAGGATAAGGGATAATCCTGAAGATCACTCATAGGGGCAACCATGCTACCTTTGAGAATTCTTTTTAAAAAAATAAAATCAAATTTTCCTCAGATGGTTCTATATTTTCTTCAAAATTCTATATCCTTTTGTCTTCTCAAAGTTTATTCTTTTTATATTCCCCGTCACATACCTGGTCCATCTAAATCATAGATCATAAATTCTAAATTTTGTCATATTCCTTCTAAATTCAAGTCTCAGGTTACCTCTTCATAAAATCTTACATTTCCCCTTCAGGTTAAGGAATAAACCTGCATCATTCTTTTCCTAAATTCTCATCAAATGTATATTCTTTTCCCCTTTAGGTTAAGGGATAAACCTGAATCATTCCTTTCTAAATTCTCATCAAATGTCTATATAAAGGATAATCCTGAAACCCCGGTCATTCTTCTTGCTTCGATCTCTAAATATCTTAGATAGGCCAATCTCCTTCCTGACTCTCAGTTGGAAAAACCTAGTGTTCGCATTGGTTATTCTGCTAAGTTTCCAAATCTAAAGATCAAGTTCATCAGTCCTCGTGCTGTTTGTCTCTAAGAAAAGTCTCAATCTTAAATCAAGTCATTAAATGAAATATCCCAGCTACTTCGCTGGTCGTTAAATGAAATGTCTCAGCTACTTCGCTGGTCGTTAAATGATTAAATGAAATGTTCCAGCTACTTCGTTGGTCGTTAAATGAAATGTCCCAACTACTTCGTTGGTCGTTAAATGAAATGTCCCAGCTACTTCGCTGGTCGTTAAATGATTAAATAAAATGTCTCAGCTACTTCGCTGGTCGTTAAATGAAATGTCCCAACTACTTCGTTGGTCGTTAAATGAAATGTCCCAGCTACTTCGCTGGTCGTTAAATGATTAAATAAAATGTCCCAGCTACTTCGCTGGTCGTTAAATGAAATGTCCCAGCTACTTCGTTGGTCGTTAAATGATTAAATGAAATGTCCCAGCTACTTCATTGGTCGTTAAATGATTAAATGAAATGTTCCAGCTACTTCGTTGGTCGCTAAATGAAATGTTCCAGCTACTTCGCTGGTCGTTAAATGAAATGTCCCAGCTGCTTCGCTGGTCATTAAATGAAATGTTCCAACTTCTTCGTTGGTCGTTAAATGAAATGTCTCAGCTACTTCGCTGGTCATTAAATGAAAGGTTCCAGCTCCTTCACTGGTCGTTAAATGAAATATCTCAGTTTTACTGGTCAGAATGTCCAAAATCATAAATTGCAACTAAGGGTCGCATCAAAATCTATATTGAGTAAATATTTCACATAGAAGTCATGAAAACTTTGCCAATTTGCTAAAAGTGTTTGTTGATTCCAAATAAATCTTACTGCACAAAAGAATTACCTCAGATTACCTCTAATATTTTCTTCATAAAAGGTGAAACTTTTGCGAAAAAGAGGTAAAATTCAAAACTTTTTCCTGTTGATCAACCAAAAGGATGAAAGAAATATCCTTGGTATGATTAGTGAAATAAATATTCAATGATGTTGAAAAGCCGGAAGCGAATTGATATTGATCATAGTTATGACGCATGTTTTAAAATGACTTTCTGGCAATTAGGCAGTGGAAATATCCTGAGCGATAAAAAAGAATCCACTCAATTCATATCTTCTTATCCATTTTACAGCTGCAATCAAATATCTGCAAAAGGGATCTCTCAATTGTCGTCAAGATGAAGGCGAATTAAGCGAGCAGACCCCCGGGGCCAAAGAAGATTTGGATCATCTACCAAGATGAAGGAGTTTGTGAAAGATCCTTCCAGGGAAAGTTCAGATCACCGTCGAGATGAAGGCGAGTGTGACGAACCTACCGACAAACCTTAAATGATATTTGATTTCAGCTATCATCTAAAGACCTTTGAGCCAATATCATATATAATCCCTGAGAAAAAGAAGGATCGGAACATCTCCGAGATGAAGGAGTTTGTGACGTACCCTTCTCTGAAAAAGAGAGAAAAGTCAGGACATCTCCAAAATAAAGGATGATGTAAAAGCCCGAAAAAGCTCAATGACTCAAAAAGAGTGCAAAAAGATCATCGTGAGAAAACACCCAGATATCAAACTGCCGAAATTGCCAGAAGTCATATTTTCTCATGCAAAATTCTTTTATCAACGTCTTTTCACTACTTGCTTCTATGAAATTGAGAATATTTTCTTCTCTTCTTATTTCAAGGAAATGGATAGCTTCCTGGAAGAAAATCATCAGCGCTAAAATTTTGAATTTGACTCTTAAAACCAAGGAGTTAACCTCGTTGGAGGAAATACTTTAGGTAAAAGAGGGAATATCTTTTGCACACATATGCACATTTTCAAGCGTTGAAGTCAACTATAAATTTATCTTATTGGCAAAATTTTCTAGATATTCTAAAGAATGAAATAAATATTCAATATCCATTTTGGTGCAACCTAGCGTTGTTTATATCTTCCAGAAGAGTTACCCCATTCAGTTGAAGTATCTCTCATGTCCCATCACGGTTTCGAGAAATCCGTATGGTTGTTCCCACTCAGGTTAAGGGTCAAAACCTGTACTTCCTGCGAGAGGTCATTAAATTCAAAAAGCTATTCCAGTCTCAGCCATGAGACACCCAAGATCATCCCTTTTTCAAAAGCTTTAGGGAATTCCATCTTCCTCCTTTCGCAAACTCCTTTCGGATTTGTTCGTCCAAACTCCGAAGGTCCCATCATGGTCTCTTCACTCGAGGATTCCGTATGGTCGTCCCCTTCAGGTTAAGGGTTAAGCCTGAACCTCGCCCCTCGAGGTATTTTCCTTCTTCAGGTTTGGGTTAAACCTGAGTCTCGTTTCAACGAGGTGTTTTCCTCCAGTCCTATCATGATTCTTCCCATCGAGGAATCCATGCTTTGTATATCCATTCAAGACAGGATCCTATTTGAGCTTCATCTCACGAGGCATCCTCTCATAAATGTCCCATCAAAGTCATCATATATCCCCTTCTTCATTCAGGTTATTTTAAGATATATTCGTCCCATCCAGGTTAAGGGCTAAACCTGAGTCATTCTGAAAAGCTGATTTTGTCTCACCCATGAGACTTGATCAAAATTCTTATCTTTCATCACTTCGGGATCTTCACCCAAAGTCCCATCACGATTTCCTCATCTCTATTATTCAGTCATATCATTTTCGAGGATTTCGTCTCCCCAAGCCATTCAGGATAAGGTCTTAAGCCTGAAAAGCCATGTCTTTCAAATAAATTCTTCCACACCCAGTTCAGATTTGTTGACTGAGGCATTTTCAAAATTTGGAGTGTTATCTTTGCCACTAAGCTCGGCTTTCAACCGGCTTAGTAGCAAAAAGGGGCATCTGTGAACACCCCAAAATTTTCAAAATCTTTTAAATATTCCCTTTTTTTGCCCCTGATATCATTTTTTGAGTAAATTGAGTCAGTTTTTTTTTGTGAAAAAAAATTCCAATACATTTCTCAAAGTTTTATATGTTTAAATTGATTTCGGATCCGGATCCATTATCCAGATCCAAAACTGAGTCTCGTTGTCCAACTTTTAATTTAAAATTACAGAAAATACCAAAAATAGTTTTAAATAGCTCGGACAGTCCATCCGGCATCCGTTTGGATCCATCGCGTTGAATTTCTCGATTCGAGTTTTAAAACTCGAACATTTTCTCAAAAACGAGGACCCAAACCCATTTTTTGAAGAAATTTTCCGAAAATAGCCTGGAAAACCTTCTTTTGTAAATACTTCTCAAAAATACAAAAAATTAGGGTTTAATCTTTGTTTTCTCGTAAAATCCTAGTTTTTATTCCAAAAATACAAAAAAATGAAAAAAAAAATAACACAAAAACCAAAAAAATCGAAAAAAAAAATCACGAGAAAAACAAGTGGTTTTGAAGCTTTTTTAGATAATTTTCCTGAAAACCTCATTTTAAAACCATCTTTACAATTTTTTTTTTTTTAAAAGAGAGCCCCCCCTGGTAATTTTAGAAAATGGCAAACGGCCTCTCTCGCTCATTCCCCCTCAACGAAACCTTCATCACTCTCCACCCTCCATCCTAAAACGGCCATCTTCGCTCTCCACCTTCAATCCTCAACGGACTCCTCTGTCGAGACTTCCATTTCCCCTTTAAGAAGAGGGCTTTGAGCCTCTTCAATGGGCCCCTCCTTCACCTCTCCACGACATCCATTATCTGCCATCCACCTCGCCATTTCACTTCTTCTGGTTGCCTTCTTCCCATCTTCTTCTGGGTCTTCCCCAATTAGCAGGAAAGATCTTCCCCCAGCAGCTATAGGTAAGTAATCAACTCTCCCTTCTTTTGATTTCTTGCAAAACTTTCCTTTTTTCTTTATGGCATCTCTTCGTTCGGATCTTTTCTCCTTTCATAAAGCACTAATGGTGGGGTCGACCTGCATATAGCAGGATCGACCCACCTATTGCAACATCTCTGGAATCTACCGATTCCCATATTTCCTTCCTCCATCACATTTTTTTTCTTTTTTTGGGACGTCTTTTGTTTATCATCTAGTATGATTTCTTACTTGTGTTGTGCATTTTTTTGTTTTTTTTTTTTATTATCTTGATTTCTCGATTTGCATCGGGTGGGGGTTTTCTTTTTGATATGTTACTTTCTTTAGTTTCTGTTTGTTCAATTTTGTTAAATATGATAATTCTGGATGGCATTCCTCATTTTCGTTTCTGTTAAGAGGTACCACCGGTGGGATCAACCTGTATATAGCAGGACCGATCCACCTGCTACCACATCAATAGAACCATCATGTTCTGATATATTACTCTTTTGCTTCCATAATTTGTTTATCTGAACTTCTTTCTATTATGAAGATTTAAACCCTTATTCATGACAATTCTTCTTATCTTTGATTTCCCATTTCCTTTTTTTTTTCATTTTATTGTTTTCTTGTTAGTGTTATTGATTTTCTGTTTACATTTCTTTTTCTCACAATCGATTCCTGTATCACATCTTATATTTCTTTATGGATATATCTGATTTAAAGACATATCCTCTGTTTTATATTTCCCCCATTAAATCTGGTTGTTTATCATATCGGTTGTTTATCCTGCCCTTACTCGGCTGTTTGAAGAAGTCTGGTAAGCACTAAATCTTGCTCTGAAATACCTGATAAATTGGCTGTTCGAGGCATCCATGTTGTACACCCCTATGAGAGATGTATTGTCGAATCAAAGCTTAATGTGGTATGGAAAAGAGCCCACCCAAAAATATATATTATAAACACTCTCTGTTGGAGTTTGGAAGTTGTTCTTGAATTAATGTTTGGAAATCAGGTCATCCTAGTGCCAGCGTTACCTATGTATGTATATATTAACTCCCTGTGCTCTCGTTGCATACCATTGTTTTATATGTGGCTGAATATTTTCATTTTGTTGATAATTAGTAACTATATGTGTGATAAATTATGTTTTCTGAAGTTCATCCGAACCTCCAATACATCCCAGTAGTAATTTCCCTCATTAATGCGATGAGTTCATTTACTCACTGAGTATTCAGTAAGATCACTGAGGCATGACCATGACCACCCAGTTTGATTGCACTCCAGCTCCGAACACCATGGATGGTGATGCTGGGAGTTAAAAGACCATGAGATGTTATTACAAGTAGCATCGAACAGTTTAAACTTGATACCCCCTCTTCACTAATGCACCAAGCATCCCCTTTTCTCATAGCTGGATGCAATTCCATACACTTTTGCATCTCCTAATATCCCCAACCACTACATTTATGTACATTGCATCTACACCAAATTCATTTTCCATACCATATCCCCATCATATAGCATCTGTGTGATTCGCCAAATGTCCAGGATGTAATAAACCAGATTTCTGGGTCTTTCATTTTGTCTACCAAGCTCGATATTGGACTGAAGAGATAAAAGGTTTCGCGGTAGTCTTAGCATCTTGCGGTGAGATAATTCATACTACAGCTATAATTCTGCAAATGGCTTGTAGAATTTTGCAAATGTTTGGTGCTGTGTGGTTATGCCTCTGTCATCAGTCTACTGATAAATGGTTATTGTAGGTGCAAGAAGTCTCAAGTGGTCAAGCAATCACTAGAAGAGGTAATGGCAATGCATTTTTATGCCTAGTATAGTGATTTATGGAATTCTGATCAATAACTATCGTAAGCCAAGCAAGCATGCAGGAAGCCTAGCACCTGTTTGACAAAATTCTGATCTTAGTTGCAGAAGCCAGAGGACCATGTTGTATATGAAGGTGCATGCGTTTTCTTTCTTTTATTTATTGCTAAATATCCCATCTCCCTGCAGCTATATTGCTATTTCCATGTAGCCATTCCTCCCAGCAACTGTAGCAGCCATTCCCATGTTATCGGCTGTATCATTAATTTCCTGCATATTCATCACATGTTCTGCATTTCGTCACCTGTGTACTTTTCCATTTTTCACTCCATTTCACCATTTGCATTTGCCGCATCCATTTCACCCCCTGCATCTTCTAGTTGCTGGCTTATCTCCACTATGCACCACCACTTATCCGCTACCTCATCTCCAGCCACAGTTGCTGGCTCACCTATCAACCTTGCAGCATTCATTTCCAGCATAACACATGACTATTTTAGCATTACCTGCTAAAGAAAATTTTCTGTATCATTCCATCCACTATTTGCCTTTCATACCTCCACTTCCAGCACTTCCAAACACCATTCCATCGACCTGTCTCTATCATCTCCAGCAGCAGTGCTTCGATATCTGCTTTCTCTATACCCACTCTTCCCTACCAGCACACCCATACACCTCAGTCCCTATCCTTCTTCGCAGCCACAGGGAAGCTGGATATTACTGTAACCTTGTCGCCTTTACAGCAGAGCTAAGGATTGCTGTAATTAGTTCTCCGCAAATTATGGTAATCCTTCGGGTTGCTGTAATTTCCTATTCTCCATAATAGTTCAGTGAACTGTTATGAATCACCTTCATTACCTTCTATAGCTGTACATACCACCTTATTTTGTATTACACACAACACTTAACACCTACCTTCACTATTGGCATCTATGCCCAACCACCACTGCATCCTGTTAGTACTCAGTGAGTATTTGCCTTAGTGTTTTGATGACACTTGCTGAAAGTTATCCCATAAAGGTATGTTGTTTACTGATTATAAATCCAAAACTGCATCATTTGCTATAATTCATACAGCACCCTCTGCTGAATCTTCTTGTTGCATCTACCAGATCACCTCTCATCCACCTAACTCAAGTATATGTCATATGTAATATGCCCACATATATACATGTGTATATGAATATATATGTATATATATATATATATATATATATACACGCATGTATATGTATATATATATACTCATATATACTTATATATATATATATATATATATATATATATATATATATATATATATATATATATATATATATATATGCACATAGGTATTCTCCATCCTTTCCATCATTTACGTCTTAGTATATGAATATCTTCTTAGATATCCATATGGTATATGCCGTTTTTCTGTTTTATGCTAACTCATTTCTTTGCAGGGAATATGTAAAAAATCTCTTTACTTGGAGTAGTGAATCCGACTTTATGTATTGTAATAGTTAGATCTTAAAATGAGAATTTACGTTTCTAGCTCTTAGATAGAATGAATGAGCATAATAATATCATAAATTGCTTGTTCTCATGCATTTTTGCCTTTATTTCTCAAATTCTCACAATGGCTACACGAATGGCACATGCACCATTTTCGTAAGATGTAATTGATCCTAAGTTGATGATCCACATCAATGGCCATAGTCAGGGTGTGGACAAAATTTAGGATTTTTTATCTCTTACGAAATAACACTGGATCCATTTTCAAAATTCATCATATTTCCTTGAATATTTTCTCCTTTTATTAGAATTTAACTTAAAATTAACTCAAAATATATACCAATGGCCATAGTCAGGGTACATTGAGAGTTAATTTCATTTTAAATTCTATAAAAGCACCAAATGTGTTTTATTCTTCACCTGAATTTAAATATAGATTATTATATAATACATTCAATGACCATAGTCAGGAACGTATTATATCTTCAATCTTATTTTCATTCATTTCAAAGAATAAGATAGCTTTTCAAAATCCAATTTCAAAAATTTAAATTCATTCATCATTTAGGATAGAACTGCATCATATTTTCCAAAATTCCTTTTTCCAAACTCCAAGTAATGTCAATATCTTCCTTAATCTATCTTCAATCCTTCTCAAATCCAGTTCATCCTTTTCATTTTTTTGAAATTCTATTTTTTTTTTTTATCTCAAAGTTCAAACCAACTTTGAGATTTCAAGTTCATTTTTATATATTCAAATTCAAATCAGATTTCAAAGTTCAAATTGACTTTGAAACTTCAAATTCATTTTCAAAAGCTCTAATCCAACTCAAAGTTCAATTTAACTTTGAGATTCTTGATTCATTTTTCTAAATTTCAAATTCAAACTTCAAATCCAAGGTCCAAATTGACTTTTGGGATTCATCTGTATATTCAAAATTCATTTTCCAAGTTCAAATCTAAACTTGGAAGGTTTTGATTCACCTTCTGAATATAACTCCAAATCCATTTTAGGATCCAATATTCAACACGGTATTCAACACTCATATTGGATCTCATACTTCAGATCAAATTCCTCCTTAGGATCCAGAATCCAAATTCACATTTGGATCTCAGACTTCAGATCCAAATCCATCTTAGGATCCAGAGTCCAACTCTACTTTGGATCTTAGACTTCAGATCCAAATCCATCTTAGGATCCAGAGTCCAACTCTACTTTGGATCTTAGACTTCAGATCCGAATCCATTCTAGGATCCAGAACCCAATTCTATATTTGGATCTTAGACTTCAGATCCGAGCCCATTCTAGGATCCGGAACTCAAGTCCATCTTGGACTCCAAATCTCGGATCCCATTCCGTTTAGGATCCGAAATCCAATTCCAACTTCTAGATTTCAATTCCATTGTCGGATCTAATCTAAATCCATTTCTATTCTTAATATACCATCCAGATTTCTCAGATCCATTCCAAATTTCAAACTTCTAAATCCAAATTCAATTCCATCTCAAGTATTCGTTTCCTTTTCTAAATTCAAAATCCAAATTCAAAGTCGATTTTGACTTTGAAACTTCATTTCCTTTCATTTCAAAGCTTCAAGTCATTCTTTCTCATTTATTCTTCCAAAATCCTGATTTGCTTCAAAAGCTTAGAACTTCTCTGATCTATCTCAAGTTCTAAGTTAAATTCAAACATTTCTTCACTCCCTTATCAAGTTCATCTCAGAATACTTGGAAATTTCTAAATCAAATTTCAAAAGAGCATACATCCTTGCATCGCACAAGCATGATTCTTTGTGCATTTAGAGTTAGAATAAATTCTTAGATTATATTTAGGCAAAGCAAAAGGCATAGATTCGATCCTTGGTTCGATTACCCCTGGTAAAGGCGCCAGGAATGGTCGAACCTCGTACCGACGAGCGAATCCCGTCTCTCCATTTTTCCCGCAATATTTTCAAAACGGAGGTGAGTTAAATTTCTAAATATTTTTCAAATCAAGGTCAAGTGAGACCGCGCAAAATAGATCCTCTTCTCTTTTTCTTTCTTTTCTCTTCTCTTTCTCTTTTCTTTCTTTTATTCTTCTCCCTTCAAAAAGGAGGAAAATAAAGGTTGGAAAAGGAAAAGAGAAGGAAGAGAGAGAAACCAACAAGAGAGAGGAAAATTTTTTGCGATGATCACAGCAATCAACACTGGATTCTTTGGGAGATGAATATGAAAGCAAAAAAGATCATGTACAATTTCACAGTGACCATAATTCATGCAAATGAGAACATCATATCTTTAGTATAAATTCATTAGTTATTCAATAATATCTTTATTTTTCTCTTATATTGGGTAAGATTAATGTTTGATTATAAGTTCATTTTTTTGAAGAGTGCTTTGGCTATGATGTTTACTTTGATTACATGTACTATTCCATGGATGATATTCTTCAACAAGATAACAAGTAATTATTTTACACATGTTTGTTAACTCAATACATACATGTACATGTTGATTTTGTATATGATTGTTACACATATGATTATGATATATTTGTCCTATTGCACATGCAGTACTTAGGCAGAAATAAGAAACTTGGTTCCATGCAAGTACATGTTTATATGTCTTACTTTATTATATTTTTTGGGATATAAGCTAATTAATTGTTTGCTAATAACCATTTTTTAGGATTATGCAACATTCTGCAGAAAGCATATGCTCAATTACCATGAGAAATTGAAGAAGAATAAATTGCAAAAAGAAAAGGCCCCAAAAAAGGTAGAGGAGAAGGCAAAAAAGCAAAAAGGACCACAACATAATACAAAGGCAAGAAAAATGAAACCAATTACCACAAACAGTCTAGAGTCCAAACAAAAGGTAGAGAACGACGAAGTAAAGAAAGCAGAGGAGGCGCCGCTGGAGGGCCTTGATAAGAAAGTTGAGATAAAGGAAATGTGGGATTGCCAGGGTCATTTTTTATATGTAATCGATTATTTTATAAATTTGACACTGACATTAACCTGTGATTATGAATAAATTTGTACTGTATATTACCTTCTTTACATAAAATTTACTATGTAGTTAGCTTGTGAAAATGGTTACCTTAGGCACTGAAGGACCTTAATGAGAAAGCCGAGATCAATAAAATGTGGGATTGCCTGCCATTTTTTACATATAATTGTTTGTTTTATAAATTTGATACTGATATTAACCTGTGATTATGAATAAAATTTTACTGTATATTACTTTTTTTATGTAATTTACTGTGTAGTTAGCTTGTGGAAATGGTTACCTTAATAAGACTAGTGATGTTCACATATAGCATTATGAAAAATGGAAGACATTCACA
The DNA here is from genome assembly GCF_984573655.1 of Nuphar pumila. Taxonomy (NCBI): domain Eukaryota; kingdom Viridiplantae; phylum Streptophyta; class Magnoliopsida; order Nymphaeales; family Nymphaeaceae; genus Nuphar; species Nuphar pumila. Next base: position 46,019,694 of record NC_143263.1, on the reverse strand, counting down.
AATATAGGTCATACTTCACATATAACGGACATCTGCAAATACATACAATGTAAATGTCATGACCTTCACAGCTCTTGAAGATTAACAATATGCATTCACCTTCGAAAATATGTGTCTACCTTCACAACTATGTGTGAATCATATGAGAACCTCCTTTTTGTTAAAAATGACTTTCACAAATATGTGATGTGAACGTCCTGACCTTCACGCGCTAATTTCATATGGATCTCCTTTAAGTACACATTAACCTAAAGTTGAAAATGACATTTGCAAATACATGCTGGAGTCTACAAATATGCAATGCGAACATCCTGGCTTTCACAACTCTTGAAGATTGACAATATGTGTCCATATGTATTGATTGTATACAAATCTCATTTCTATTAAAAATGACTTCTGTAAATATGTGATGAAAACTTTCTAACTTTCACACATTAATTTCTTGCATATCTCCTTTAAGTATACAGTAACTTAAAGTTGAAAATGACATCATCAACTACATGCTAGAGTTCATAAATATGTGGTGTAAATGTCCTGACCTTTAGAACTCTCAAAAATTGAAATATGTGTTGACCTTCACAAATATGTGTTCACATTCGCAAATATGGTTTCAGGTTCGCAAAAAATGTGTTGATTATATGTGAACCTCTTTTCTGTTAAAAATAGCTTTTGCAAATATGTGATGTGAATATTCCGACCTTAGCATGCTAATTTCATGTGGATATCCATTAAGTATATGATAGCTTAAAGTTGAAAATGACATCTGCAAATATATGCTAGAGTTCACAAATATGTGATACGAACATCCTCACCTTCACAACTCTCGAAGATTGATAATATGTGTCCACCTTCATAAATATGGTTTCAGTTTCGCACACTTGTATGCAAACCTTCTTTTTATCAAAAATGACTTTCACAAATAAGTGATGCGAAATTCAAAAACATATATTGCAAACATCCTGAGGTGAATGTCGTTCAATTGATAAGGTAAAGTCCTCATTTGTCAATGTCTTGAGGTTCACACACTCTGATGTACGAATATCATCCAATTAATAAGGTCTATAAATTTTCAGTTACAAATGTCTTAAAGTTCACAAAATTGAAGTGTGAATGTCATCCAATTGTTAAAGTTTATACTATATTGACACATTCATAGTAAAAAAAACCTGTTATAATTTGTATATACATCTACACATTTACAACAAAAAAAAATTGTTACAATTTATATATGCATCTATACATCAACAATATGTACATTCAAACGTTCACACAATAACAATAAGGGAAAACTATTATAATTTGTATATACATCTATATATTAACAGTAAATAAAACTTGTTATAATTTGTATATACATCAACATATCCATAGTATATACATTCAAACATTCACATATTAACAATAAAAAAAACTTGTTATAATTTGTATATATATTCATACATTAATAGTAAAAAACATGTTATAATTTGTATATACATTCATATATTCATAGTAAAAAAATTGTTACAATTTATACATACATTCACATATTTATTGTATATGCATTCAAAAAATGCAACAAAAGTTTATAAAAATAAAAGTATATAGAAATTATAATTATTTGTGAATATATTTATACCATAAAAAAAAATTGTGAATCTGATAATAATTGCAAGAAATCCAAAGCTTGAAACTCCTATGGATGCTGCAACTACTTCCCTCATGCTCTTAGGTTCTCAAGCTCCCTATCTTTGCTAGAGAGCAGTGATGCCTGAGTTCACAAAAACTTTTGTTGATTATGTATAATGACGTCTTGTGCTTTAAGCAAATCTTGCAACCTATAGATTTTGGCTCTTGTAAGAGCTAAGTCTACATTCTCTCCATTTGTAGTCATTCTAAGCTTTTATCTTCTTACCTTAATTTGCACCTTCTCCTTTCATTTGTAATCAAAGTATATATAAGTGTACGAGGTAATAAATTTAGAATGAAAATAAATTTATAAACATAGTTAATATTTTTATAAGTGTATTACCATCTCAATTCCCTTCTTTGCATTGAAACTGTCTGGTAACTACTAGTTGTCAGCAGTTACGTTCTCCTAGCGATAGCGTTCCATGGAATACAAGATGATGTTATCAACACCGCCATGCCAGTTTTCGAGTTCGTAGGAGAATAATATAAGGTAATCATTCAACTAATAATTCAAACAAGCTAACAAGTTTTTGCTAACTATGGGAGGGTGATAGGGTTGTTGTTGAGCATAGCCAAACTATCAGACCACTCGGTTGACCATTTAACATTCAACTTCATTCCACTACAAGAAAAACACCAAATAACGACGGACGCTATCCGTCGCTAATCCATCGCCAATTCCATCCCTAACGTGTTTAGCGATAGATTAGCGACGGATAGCGTCTGTCGCATAATCTTAGTCACTAAATTTTGACAGAATTTATCTGTCACAGTTCATCGCTAATTATCGACGGATTTGCGATGACTTATTTTTGTTGCAAATCCGTCGCTAATTAGCGACAGATTTGCAACAAAGTATATCCGGATAAATTTCGTTGCTAACTTTTGGTCGGCAAGTTAGCAACGGATTTGAGATGGAATACAATATGTCACAAAACTTATCATCACTGAATATTAGCGACGAATAATTGTCGTCGCTAATCTATCACAAAATTAAAAAAAAAATAAAAGAAAGAGCCCCGAGGCATGCACCTCATATGCCTTGAGGCGTGCGCCTCATACGCCTTGAGGCGTGCCTCAAGCTGAGGCGTGCGCACTCATACGCCTTTCCCAGGGGCAGTGAAATTTCTCTTCATTATTGGTCTTGAGGAAACAAATCTCAACCACTTTTCTAGGGGCAGAGTTCTACTTTTCCACTTGCAAATGTGTTTGATAAATTAGCATTGGGAAGATGATACCATCTGTTAGCATTACATGTGGGCTTCCATTCCTTTACAACAGCTACTAAATGAAGAAAAAATATTTTTTTTAATTCCATTTCAATATTGTGCACTGCAAATGTGATTGCACAGAGTTTTTTTAAAGACAACCTGAGCAGCCATGACTCATATGCTCATAAGTAATAACATAAAACAGTACTTATACTTAATGAGTATAAATTACAATATAATCCACTTCTTCTGAATTCAAATGCAATTGCACAAAGTATTTTTAACTACAACCTGAGCAGCCATGACTCATAAGCTCATAATTAATGAGAACATAGACGACGATACACAATGAGTATAAATTACAATATAATCTACTTTTTCCATTTTTTTTCCTAAGTACATCTTGAACATCTCATCACTATTCATGTCACTTTATCATAAGTGGCGTACCTTCTCCAATCTTCTTGTGGCGCTGGAGGCATGGTAGTTAATTTTGCTTGACTTCTGGTGGTGGTAGTGTTATATCAACAATTAGCAAGTAATTTGAAAATGCAACCCAACTAAAAGAGTTTGAAAGTAATAATCATATCACAACATGAAATGAGACATTAAGCTACCTCCATTCATCCTAGTAAAGAACTTCCTTCCAAGTTTCCCACCATGAATCACCTTCTGCATTCTTTCCAGATTTCTCCACACCTACCAAAATAAAAAAATTGTCAATATAAAATGTAAATTCAACTTGACTGGATATATAACAGTTTTCAATCATGAGAAAGTATAGCAGTAAAAATGTGCAATTAATCTTGAATTGTTACACTGAAAAGAAAGGATTGGAAATAACAATTATCACACTGAAAAGAAGGGATTGCAAATTCAGCAAATGATCTGACCATTCTCTTTTTACAAATCATGAATGCCAAGATACCTAAAATCACATATTAGTGGGAAGATTTAAGACTAAATCTTGCATATTCTGGAATGAATCATGGCATGTTCCATACAGATGTATCACATAATGACTCAAATCCCTCTATAAGTCAACTTATATAAGTTGACACTTGACAGAAAGGATTCATCATCGTACTTCCATTAATAATTTGGACATAGAATCAGAACTACTTTAAATGTGTTCACTGGGTTTAAAAGAAAAGACAAATCAAAGAAATTTGTTCATGAGCTAGCAATTTAATTCTAACCAGAAGTTACTAAATTTTCTCCTTTTCACGCTTTTATGGTAACCATGGACCCATCAGCCATCACATGCAAAAGCATTAACTTTCCCATGATAGACAAAGCATTAATAGATTTAACTTACCATCAACAAGGTTGCCACCCAAAGCCAACAGAATGCATGGAATCATGGCTCCTCTGTCAATCACATAAGATTGTCAGATACAGAAAAAAGAGAAAACTCAAAATTTCTTGCAGAACACCATTAACACTGAGACCACCAAACTTTTTTGCAGTTGACAATATTTTGAAACACTATGGTGACCCTTTATATTAATTATTAACCATGTCTACCATAGCAGATTGGTAATTTAAAATTTTAGCAGCACATTAGAAGTTGTCTTGCATTCTCATTGTACAACTAGTAAAGGTGTTTTGACCTTGATGTCAATAATTAATGTATGGGTATTTCAGAAACTGGTAGGTGCCAAAGAACTTGGTGAACATGTTAACATTCACAAAAAGTTTGAATGTATGGAGATAATATGGTAACTGTGACATAATTTAGGGCTTGTTTGCATAAACCTGTAAATTGTGACAAACATCATGCTTTGCAAGCTTGTGACAATAATAGAATTCAAGAAACATGATATTTTGTCACGATATGTAAGCTTCAATCAGTAGTATAAACTACAAAAAGTTTGATATATTATTATATTATCATGTTCTTAACCTCTGAAGGACACCTGCAAAAGTTTACAATAGAAAACTAAGACACCATTTATTAGTAGTGCAGTTGCAACTCACAGTCTCACAAGGTGTAGGTTGTACCAGTCCATGGCAGTGACTTTTGCTTCATGGCCTTCCAGCATCACAGATGCAGCTTCAGGCTTATCTACCTGAGGATTTTAGATGTTATTATCCAAACAACACTTACACAATCAGGAAATAGTTCAAAATTTATGGATCTTAACGGGCACCCATATCTATAACAGTTGGACTCTTAAAATATTTATCACACGATCTTAGCAGACACCAACTTTGCCAGTTGCCAAAATGCCTAAAGTAAAAACTCAGCAAATTTATGATTGGTAAACTCACGCAACAATGTATGTGTTAATAAACTCAATGGAAACACCTTCTGGTCGAGGTCACTATTTTCAGAATATCACCACAAGCAACGAAAGTCTCTGCTGTGATATTTTTCTCTTCAGTACTGCAATGACAAGGACAAATGATTAAGATAATCAACAAATGAAAAATAAACAAAAGAAAAGTGGTCCAGGGGACCAGGGAAATTATTTTTAAGGAAGCATTTCATTTTAGAACTGGAAAAAGTTGTCTCCACTAAGTAGGTCATACACACAACACTTAAAACATGTTACATAAAAAAATTAACATTCATAACCCCCCATACAATGATCAGCAGGCTGATCAGAGTTGATGGCCTTAAAAAGTTGAAACACAACGCAATGAACAACACGAAAAATTCTAATCAGACAAAAAGCTAAAACAGAGCTGTGAAACTGAAATATTTTTGTGCCTTACCCATGACAAAAAAAAATTCTATACTTTGACGCTGACATGGGCCATTAGAACAAGAATCATGTATTGAACAAGGATGCCATGTAGAATCTTACCAAGAGGAAGGAGAAGAAAATAAAGATAAAAACAGCCTCGCTGATGTAACCCTTATCTGACCCAAGCTCCTTATTACATGCCAAATTAACTCAATCATCATCCAAATATACTAACTAAAGATCAATCTAACAAGAAGGGACAGTGCACATACCGGATGAACCATAAACCCAACATCTTGAAGTATTGAACCAGGACGATGCAAATAGTGAACTCCCCGAGCAGCCAATCCATGAAGATACTGCATATGGAAAACAAATCGTAAGCAGAAATTCTCAAACAACAAACAACAAAATAAACTTGCAAAACACCACCAGCCTACCTAAAGAGCGAGAAACACAAAAAAAAAAGTCAAATACAAGAACTTGCAAGCAAGATCGTGACTGGGAACCACAACGATGGGACCAAACAAAAAGACCTTGATTTTCATTATGTTTAGTCCTTTTCTTTTAATTCTTTTGCTTTCACAGTGGTTCTCAAAGAGGTTGGGAATAAGAAACAGGCTACAACAATAATGACATGTATACTAGAAGAAAATTCCAACAGAATTGAACTATGCAACCATCTACAAACAAAAACACGCACAATACAACAGCTTTTTCTTCTAATTTACCGAAGCAAGTAACTGAATTCTAATAGCACGCACCCAGCAAGTAACTGAACTATGCCAAGTGATATTTTTCTTGATTAGGGCTTTGCCTTCCTCCTCCGCGGGCGAGGAGGGGTCGCCATCACTGTCATCATCGTCGTCGTCGTTGTTGTCGTCGTCGCCAGAGATGATGCGGATGACGACGGAGTCGACCTGGGGGAGGAGGGAGGTGAAGCGCCCTAAGTGTAACGAGAGAGAGACAGAGGGAGGGAGAATTTAGCGCCCTAATTTGGTAGCTTTAATAAAAAATTAGCGACGGAATTAGTGAGGGAAATATTCCATCATAAATCTGTCACTAATTAGTGATGGATTTATGACGGAATATTTCCCTTGCTAATTCCGTCGCTAAGTTGCTACAGTTTTTGCAATGAAATTTTTTTGTCGCCAATCTATCAATAATTAGCGACGGATTTGTGACGGAATTTGTTCTGTCACTAATTTTAGAAATATTTTAAAGATTGGCGATGGATAATGTTCCCTCACTAATTTCGTTGCTAATTTGCGATTGGAAAAAATCCATCGCAAATGTCCATCATTAATCAGAGTTTTTCTTGTAATGTTCATATTGTGCAACCAAATGTCCTTCCTTGTTGTTATCATGCAAAATTTTACTTTTGCAAGTCAACTGAACTTTTAAAAAATATTTTAGAAAACTCGCCTTCATTTTGAAAATTAGAAAAAATGAAAAGAGGGGACTCACCTGTCGGTACGAGGTTCAATCGTTTTTGGCACCTTAACCAAGGATAATCGAACCAAGGATTGAACACCATGCCTTATTTTGTTTAAGTATCAAAGAAATTATTCTAAATCCTAGAATGCGGAAAGAATCAAACACATATATGATATGATTTGAAAAAGAGGTTTATTAAAAACATGATGCATGCCTTTTATTGAAAACCACTTTGAAAAGGAAAATATTCTAAAATTGATTTTTTGAAAGTGCCAAATGAGTGGGCGTGTGGCCTAGTGGGCCTGATGCAACCTAAGCTAAGTGATGCATGGATGCAATTTGATAAAAATGCCTTTCCAAAGATTTAAGAAAAATTATTGATAAATCCTCTTTATTTTATAAATTTTTTCTGATAAAAAGGGGTTTTTGTGCCTTATAGAATTCAGATGAGATAAATTCGTCGCATATTCATGATTATGGCCACAAATATGTTTTGAATATATTTTATTGGATTCTAAAAGGAAGGTTTTGGACAATATCTTGAAATCTTTGGAAAATATGCAATGATTTTTAAAAATAGCCTAAGAGTGTAGGCACTTTGTAACTTAAAAGAAATTAATAAATCTGAAATTCATTCGTATTCTGACTATGACCACAAATATGAATTCCACTAAGTTTATTAACTTCTTAGAAGAAGGTACATGTGTCATTCGTGTTTCACCATTGTGGAATTTTGAAAATATGCATATAAATGACAATCCATTGCAATTAATATCAGAAAAATAAACTACATGCTTATGCAATCTATCTATGCAGAAATAAATAAATTTTCACTATTTTTTGTATTTGATTATAATTTACATTGAGAATTTAATAATAAAATAAAAAAGGAAAGAGGAAAATAAAGGAAATAAAATCTTGATCTTTCCTACAAAATCAACAAACATGTTAATAGAAATATGTAGGCTTTTTTGGGATTTATCCAACAATATTTGGAAATTAAGGGATATTTTCCAACAATAAGTCTTTTCCCATGCATTCATAAAATAGAAATTCTAAATAAAATAAAGGATGATGCATGATTTAATAAAATATGAAACTAAACTGATTATAAAATTGGAAATTCAGAATTAAAGGCAAAAGGACTAAAATATCCCTGAAGATTGATATTAATTGCAAAATAGTGTTGAAAATCAGGGTTTTTCAAAAAATGATTTTGAAATATGCTTAATTCGAAGACTAAACGGGTTCAAATCAATGCCAAATCGGGTGGAGAGCACCCTGACTTAAAAAATAAGATAATCAAAATATAAAAACATGAAAACTATTTATGAAAAGATGAAATAAATGAGAAAAAGATCAATTTTGCTTGTATTTCTGCAGAACAGAGCTCTACAAGAAATCGGTTCTTGGAAAATAATAAAATAAAATATCAAATGACCTTCAAAAATCATAAAAATTGATATGGACACTATTAACAACCCTAAAAACAACATATAATGTAAAAATAAATTTATTAAACATGCAGGCAGCATATATTAAATTTAAAAGTGGAAACAGTCTGCCAAATAGGTTATTTTATATCTGTCACCATTTTAGACCATTATAAAATATCAAACAGAAATGAAAAATCACAAAACTTAACAGAGATAAACTAGACAAAACATTAGAGAGATCCTTTTTCACGGATTGGAAAAAGCATTTGTGGTTAGGGAGATATGATTCTAGCAAGATGCACTTGATTATGACCAACACCTGATGATTCAAGAAAAGTAGATTCTCATTTCGGGTTAAAATAAAATTGCATATAGTCATAAAAAATTACCCAAAATACACGACAGAAACTAGACATGCATAGAGATTGGTCATTTTATACGGATCAGAGAGATCATCGCATGTTAGGGAGATATCACTTCGACAAGATGATCCTAGATCTGAACCATGCCTGACGATTCAAGAAAAGCATGCTCTGGTGTCAGGATAAAATAAAATAGTAGAAGACCGTCAAAAATCACCAAAATCACATTAAAGAAACTAGATATACAGACAAAGAATTTAATTTTTGCGTATCTAAAAAATAATCTCCGGTTAGGGAGATAGCACTCCGAAAAGATGCTCCTGATTTTGCACAACATTTTGATGGTGTAGAAAATAGGTTTCGATTCTTGATTTAAAAAATGGGTCATCAAATGCCCAAAAATCATGAAATTTTGCGAGATTCATGACAACATATGAATATATCACCCATAAAAAAATTAGATCGAAACAACAAAAATAACCACATAAAATAATGATGCTAATGTATGGACAAAATCAAGATTCATGTAGGACTGTCAAGCAAGATTAAAGAATTTAATCTAAATATGCATAAAACAAAAAAAAATATAGATGAAATATTTTTGATTTTGTGTGGATGAAAATAACATTGTAAACGCAAATCTAAGATGCATAAAATAATAAAAGAAGAAATGAAATTGACTGCAATGGGATTTGCTTTGATGTAGATGGTTAAAAGAGAGGTTCAACCTATGAGAGGTCGAATCTCCTTTTCACGGTGGCTGTCAAAAGAAAGGAGAAAAACAACAAGCAAACAATAAAAGCAATGAAAGAAAAGAAAGGAGAAGGGGTTATATCTAAAGTGCCTCCTTCGCTGCAGCCGGAAAAGACAATGAAGAGGAAGAAGAAGATTAGAGTTGTGGGGCAACTACTAGGGAAAAGGAAGAAGGGAGGAGAGGCAGAGGGCAAGAGGAGAGAGTTGCTGGGTATTGATAGATGGATGGATTGTGGATCAAAGATAAGATTGGAAAATGAACCCTGGATCAAGGATAGAATTAGCAAATGGATTCTGGATATTAAATAAGAGTTGAAGAACAGATACTAAATCAAAGACAAAAGTGGATCTGGGATATTGAATAGGAATTGAAGAACGAATCCCAGATAATAAAAGGGTAGACCCTGGATATTTTATGAAATAATCCAGGTTCAGAAAACAAATTAGACGCTGGATATAGATAACAAAGTGAATTGAATAAAAGGATCCAAGTCCAGAATAGAGAATGTATATTGGATATCATATCCAATACTGGATCGAATGTCCACATTAAAACATGAATTGGATCTCGGATATAGATATAATTTCAGAAAAGGAATTGATCCGAGTTTGGACTAGAAATTGATTGAATGGCCACTCTGAATAGAAATGACCAAAATTAGAAATGATTTTCCCTGTAGGGCAAAGAGTGACATTTGGAAGACTGTTTTGAACAAGGTTGAACTGAATTAAACTGGGTTCTAGGTTTCTAAACTCGAATGAAATAAAAAGACACTGATTCAACTAGATTCCCAGACCAGATGATCAAAACAAACACAATTCTACATGAAATGATGAGGAATTCATTATGGAATGAAGTAAGCAATGGGAATGTATTGAGTTTGACCTAAAATGACAACTAATTGAACTAAGGTGAACTAAATCTGGAGCTAAATCCTAGCTAGGTTTACTAGGGTTAGCTCAATTCTAACTGAAATGAGCTGGATTAAGCTAGAAATGAATTCCAAGAATATGAAAAAATAATTTGAACTAAAACTAGACCACTTGAACTCCTAATGAGTTCAAGTTAAACACAGAAAATAGGATTTACTAGATTTGACTGACTCTGTGACAAATCGATGGAATTCAAGCTAGAAATGAGCTCATTTCTCAGAAAATGAACCAAATTTAGCTGAAATGAACAAAGTTTGTTGATCGTGAGCTCAGGGGAGCTAGAAATGACTGATATTCTAACTCTTCTAAGCTTAAAATGAGCTTGGTTGGACTTGGCTGACAAAGATCTAGGGTTACCTAGAGGTAAAATAGTAATTTTCTGGTAAAATGGGGTGAAATGACACCTAAACTAGAATGAACCTCGGGGTTAGACTCCTACACTGTACTAAAGGGGTTGGCATCTGTGAAAGGGGATGTCCAAAGATGAACCTGAAAAATTTGGGGTGTTTACAGGTGCCCCTCTTTGATACTAAGCCAGTTGAAAGCCGAGCTTAGTGGCAAAGAAAAATATACCAAATTTGAAAACAAAAATGCCCCAGTTAAAAAATCTGAACTGAGTATGCAAGAATTGACTTTAAAAAGTCATCATGAAATGAGGTTCAGGTTTAATCCCTTATCCTAAATGGCTTTGAAAAGAAGAGAATCATCAAAGATAAATGAACTTTGAGAACAAGGGGTGAGGAAACCATGATGGAGGTGAAACAAATTCTCTAAAGGCCTTTGAGAAAGGAAATTTGAAACAAAGGGGCATTCTTACAACCAAAGACTCAGGTTTATCCCTTGACCTGAAGGGGTTGAAAAGAACGGAATCCTCGAAGACAAAAGGCTTTTGATAAAAAGGGGGTGAGGAAACTGTGATGGGGCTTCCAGATTTTGCACGAAATTTAGAAGGGTTGCAAAAGGTGAGAAAATAAGGTCCCTAAAAGCTTTGAAAAGCGAATTTAAAAAGGAAGGTCTCATGACTCAGACATAAAGGAGCTTTTAAAAAGAAATGACCTTTTATAAAGATTCAGGCTCAACCTTAAACCTGAGCGGGAACTGTCTATGGCAGGACAGTGGAAAAAAATAGGGAATGTACTGAAGATTTGAGAGCCCGAGCACTCAAACCAAAAGAAGGGAAGGATCTTGAGATCCTGAAAAGGGATAATAGAAAGGCGCAAGGATACATAAAAAAGACATCAAGTTTTCATTTCATGTTAGGATAGCCAGGAAACATTGCCAATATCACAAAAATTATTGTTGATCAAAATGTTTGAAAATGTGCACGTATGTGCAAAAGGTGTTCCCTCTTCTACCTGGAGTGTTACCTCCAATTAGGCTGACCTCATAAAGTCAAGAATAAAATTCAAGTTGTTGTCATCGGGTTTCTTCTGGGAATCTGTCTATTTCCTTGACATGAAAAAGAGAGGAATTGTTCTTAGTTTTATAAAAGCAAGCGAATGAAAAGATATTCACAAAGAAATTTCATATAAGTAAAGACGACTCTTGCAAATTTGGTAGTTTGATATCCAGGGTTTTACCATCATATCTCTTTGTATTCTTTGACACATAAACTTGAGATTTTAGCCCTTTTGGGGTTTGGCCGGAAGTTCGACAGTCCGACTTATCATCCTTCAACTTAGAGATATTTCAGATCTTCCCTAGAAGAGCACGTCACATCCTCCTTCAACTCAGAGATGGTCAGATCCTTCCTTGTCCCCGAGGATTAGACTCTTATGTCATCCTTCAACTCGGTGACAATTAAGAATTTTAGTTGTAAGCGCATGTCACATCTTCCTTCAACTTGGAGATGAACTGAGTCTTCTTTTGTCTCTAGAGATCTACGCTCTCATGTCGTTCTTCAACTTGGTGACACTTGAGGGATCCCTTTTTGCAGGTAATTCACTATGCTTGAATGTTTGGAGAAATAGAGTGGGTTCTATACCACACAGTATATTTTCACTGCCTTATTACCAAAAGAACTGCCTTTAAAAATGTTTCATTGCTATAACCAATATCAATGCATTTCGGGCTTCTCAACATCATTGAATTTTTTCTCTGCCGGCCATACCGAGGATCTTTCCTTCATCCCTTTTAGTTGACCAACAAAAAAACTTGAATTTTCTGCTTATCTCACAAAAGTTTCACCCTTTTGAAGAGAAATACAAGAGATATTTTGAGGTGAACCCTCGTGCAATGAATACAAGTTTTTGAAATCAACAAATATTTCTGATAACATATTGGCAACAAATCTAATGATCCTTTATGAAAAAATTGTTTGACATCAAATTGACGAAATCCTTGAGTTGATTGGATCTCTATCTTTCCTCAAAGAGAGGCTCGGGCTTGACCCTTACCTGAATGGGTGATAAAAAAAACTTTTCTTTTCCCTAGAGAGAAGGTGTTTGCAAAACGGGTCTTTCAAAGAGAAATTAAGTTTTCGTCAAAACTCCCTAATCTTAAGCTTCTCTTTTTTAAAGTAGCCAATAATAAAAGGTTGAAAATGTATCATAGAGGAGCGAGTTCTATCATACTCTTCCCTAAAAAAAGGATCCTCTATGAAGGGGGGAGGCCAAAATAAGATAACAAGGACACAAAGAAACGAGTTTTTGTCAAAACTCTCCCTAGAAAAAAAGTTCTTTATGTAAGACAAAAGGTTGTTGTTTTGCAAACGACTTCATGAAGAAACGAGTCCTTTCAAACTCTCCCTAGAAAAAGGGTTCTTGCGAAAAAGACAATGAAAGCAAAAGGAGCGAGTTCCCTCAAACTCTCCCTAGAAAAAGGGTCCTTTGCAAAAGATTGAAAAATGATTGAAAGTATTGAGCCAGTTTGAGAATTGATTCAACCTAAAGGTATGATCTTTGAAAAAGATTGGCATTGATAAAAAAATTAACCCAGAGGTTGCAAGCTGAAAAGAGTTCAACTCGAAAGTTTAATGGATTTGATAAAAGGACAACCTGAAAATTGAATTATAAAAGACTAGCACAAAAGTTTAATTTGAAAGACCAGCATAAAAACTGGATTTGAAGGACCAACACAAAAATTGGATTTGAAAGACCAGCACAAAACTGGATTTGAAAGACTAGCACAAAAATTGGATTTGATGAAAAGACTAGCACAAAGCTGGATTTGGTAAAAAGATCGATGGAAAACTAGCTTTGATGAAAGAAGCTCAACGCAAGGGTCAAACTTGAAAAGCTCGATGAAAACATTTGAAAAGGACCAGTTTTGATCACTACAAGAAAATTGTTAATTAGCGACGAAAATTTACGACGGATTTTTTCCGTCGCTAATTAGCGACAGATTAGCTAGAGAAACCTTTCTTCATGAATCTGTCGCTAATTAGCGACGGATTAGCGAGGAAACAACTTTCATAGCTAATCCGTCGCTAATTAGCGACAGATTAACAACATCAATTTTTTGTCGCTAATTCTTAATACAAGAAAACCATTTTAGCGAAGGATTTAGAGAGGGAATTTTGCCGTTGCTAATTAGCGACGGCTTAGCGACAAAATATATTATGTCTCTATTTTGGTATTATGATTTACGACGGCTTAGCGACGAAATTATTCCATCGCTAAATGTCACGTAAATCCCTAATCCCATCACTATTTCTCTTTTCCTGTTTCGCTGTCTTGCTCCCGCCCGCCGCCCTCTCCCTCCCGCCGCCCGTCGGCCTCTATCCGGCCCCCACTGTCCACCGCTCGCCAGCCGTCGCTCCTCGTCAGCCTCCTGCCACCGCTCGGCGACGCACAAGTAATCGCTTCCGTCGGCAGGGGGTCGACCCCCCCGCATTTCCGGAAGGGGGTCGACCCCCTTACATTTTTGGCAGGCAGGGGGTCGCCCCCCCTGCGTTTTCGGCAGACAGGGGGTCGCCCCCCCCCCCCCCCCCCCCTCTGCGTTTTCGGCAGGAGGTCGACCCCCTGCGTTTTCGGTAGGGGGAAACGCAGGGGGTCGACCCCCCTGCATTTCCGGCAGCAGGGGGACGACCCCCCTGCATTTTCGGCAGCAGGGGGTCGACCCCCCTGGGTTTTCGGCAGGGGGTCGACCCCCTGCGTTTCCGGCAGGGGGTCAACCCCCTGCATTTCCGGCAGAAGGGGGTCGACCCCCCTGCATTTCCGGCAGAAGGGGGTCGACCCCCCTGTGTTTCCGACAGCAGGGGGTCGCCCCCCTGTGTTTTCGGCTGGGGGTCGACCCCCTGCATTTTCGACAGGGGGTAGACCCCCCTGCATTTCTGGCAGCAGGGGGTCGACCCCCCTGCATTTCCAGCAGCAAGGGGTCGCCCCCCCTGCATTTTCAATAGGGGGTCGACCCCTTGCGTTTTCGGTAGCAGGGCGCAGGGGGTCGACCCCCTGCGTTTCCGGCAGCACGGGGTCGCATCGCCCCCCTGCGTTTCCGACAGGGGGTCGCCCCCCTGCGTTTTCGGCAAAGGGGTCGCCCCCTGCGTTCTGTGAAACTGCATCTGCCTCTTGTTTTTTTTTTCGACAGGTGGTGACTTCATTTTAACACAATGTTTTTTTTCAGATTTCTCAATGGAACTCGCTTGTGCCCCGCCACCCGTGGTAAGTAAGTGACAAAAACAATGCAAATCGGGTAAATACCCGTGGTGAGTAAGTGATACAAGCGCATCACATGTTATTTAATTTATTGGATGTAACACTTTATTGTTCACACACTCAGTTGTTGATATCTAGGACTGCTTTGTTGGAGTTCGGAGATCATGCTGAGCATGATTTTAATGTATCAGAATAGAAGTGTTCTTATTTTTGGAGTACGGATTCCATGCTAGGCATGGTAGTAGTTAGCGGGATATTGAAGTGTGTTTGCTGCAGGTACATGTTTGACATTTGTTTGATATGAATAATTTCAATGTATTGCAATGTTTGATGTGATTGTATCCATGCTTGCATGTAGTTACTTTCAATTTGATTATGTCTTCCATGTGAAATTGTATAATGAAAGCATCCTTCAAATGAATGTATCGTGTCATGAATAGTTTGCACATGAAAATATTAAGTTATCAATGCATGCATCATAATTCTTGTGATTGTATGACATCATATATTGCATGATAAATTTGATATTTTCTTTATCATAGCATTCTGATGGTTCTCTTTTAACTGGTTAAGATACTATTCGTAACATCATACGACAAAATGACTGCAAACCGTGAATGGATGTACTGTAGGATAGTGGACAATGAGTTATCGCATGAATATATGGATGGTGTTGACAGTTTTATTGAATTTTCAACGGCAAGTGTCAGTACAGTGGATCCCACAGGTCGGATTAGGTGTCCCTGCAAGATTTGTAAGAATAATCGATTTGTAGAACCTCATGGCGTTAGACATCACCTATACAGAAAGGGTTTTGTGAGTGATTATCAGAACTGGACGTTTCACGAAGAAGAATTTAGAAACAATTTTGATGCACGGGTGAATGTGGTGCACGATAATCCATATACAAATTTGATATTTGATGCCGCAGGAACAGAACTGGGTTCTGCTATGAGTTCTAGTGATGTAAGAAGTGCCGTAGAAGAAGAATCACCAAACGATGCAGCTAGTAGATTTTATGATTTACTTAGAGATGCTGATGAGCCACTTTGGAACGGTTGTGAGAGTCACACTGTCTTGTCTGCAGTTCTTCAACTAATGAATTTGAAGTCCGAGTATAATTTGAGTCAATCATGTTTTGACCATTTGTGCATGATTGTGAAGAGTATGTTGCCCAAAGATGAGAAATTGCCACAAAATTTATATCGTGCGAAAGTTATGGTCAACACTCTAGGTATGGGTTACAAAAAGATTGATGCTTGTCCAAATCATTGTATGTTGTATTTCAAGGAGCAGGAAAACAACATATCATGCCCGTCATGTGGGCATCCTCGGTTCAAGCCAAAGACAAGAGGCAATGGTAGCACGAGATCAAAGGAAGTTTCATACAAGTCGCTCTGCTACTTTCCTATCACTCCTAGATTGCAGCGATTGTATATGTCTTTAAGGACAGCTAAACACATGAGATGGCATGCAAATAAAGTTCGACACGATGAAAACAAGATCACGCATCCTGCTGACGCTGAAGCTTGAAAGCACTTTGATCGTACTCATCAGAACTTTGCAATGGAAGTGCAAAATGTTAGACTCGGTCTATGTACAGATGAATTTAATCCATTTGGGGGTAGATCAACTCCATACTCATGCTGGCCAGTATTTGTAACTCCATACAACCTTCCACCAAGCTTGTGTATGAAACATCCAAATCTTTTCTTGTCTCTGTTGATCCTTGGTCCGACCTCACCTGGCCAAAATCTTGATGTATATCTAAGGCCATTGATTGATGAACTAAAAGTACTGTGGGATGACAGTGTTACCACGTATGATGCCCACAAAAAACAAAATTTCAACATGAAGGTCGTTGTTCTATGGACAATCAGTGACTTCCCTGCATATGATATGCTATCTGGTTGGAGCACACATGGGAGGTTGGCTTGTCCGTATTGCATGGAGGATTCCAAAGCTTTTAAATTGAGGCATGGAAGGAAGCCTTGCTGGTTTGAGTGCCATCATCGATTTCTACCTAGCGATCATCCGTTCCGACGACAAAAGAATGCGTTTAAAGCAGGCACAACTGAAACGGAAGGTCCATCCTCAAGATTGTCTGGCATAGAGATTCTAAGAAGATTGTGATACTTTCTAGATGTATTAACAGATGCCCGCAGTCCTACACCCTTTCGTGGATTTGGGAAGGATCACAATTGGACGAAGAAATCTATTTTTTGGGAACTACCGTATTGGCCGACCCTATTGATACGACATAATTTGGATGCGATGCATGTAGAGAAAAATGTGTTTGATAATGTGTTCAATACAGTAATGAATATTCAAGGAAAAACGAAGGATAATCCGAAGGCCTGTATGAATTTAAAATTAATATGTAAAAGACCAGAATTGGAACTCAAAGAATATAATGGCAAAGTACTGAAACCAAAGGAAAAGTACGTGCTCGGACCTGATCAAATAAAACATGTATGCCAATGGTTGAGACAACTGAGATTTCCAGATGGATATGTCTCTAACATTGCTCGGGCTGTGAAGATTGACGATGGGCAGTTATATGGGTTGAAGAGCCATGATTGTCATATCTTTATGCAACGATTGATACCCTTAGCATTCCATGATATGTTAGACAAACCTATATGGGGGGTATTGTCTGAGTTGAGCGGATTTTTCAGAACATTGTGCTCATCAGAGGTCGTAGTATCAGATGTAAAGAATCTCGAGGACTCTGTCATCACCACTGTTTGTCTGCTAGAAAAGATATTTCTGCCAGCATTTTTCGATGTTATGGAACATTTGATCATACATCTGCCATATGAACTAAGGGTTGGTGGCCCTGTGCAATATCGATGGATGTACCCATTTGAAAGGTATATGTTTTTTTATATTTGTCTCTTTAATGACAGATATTTAAAATTTGAAATGTATATTCTTGTCAGATGCATGTTTGACTTAAAAAAAAAGGTTCGTAATAAAGCAAGAGTAGAAGGCTTTATTTGTGAGGCGTACACTTTAGAAGAGATTTCAAATTTCTCATCTATGTACTTCGAACCTCATATTCCAACATGTTACACATGTCTGTCCCGTAACGATGATGGAGAACAAGTAACTGTAGCTGACAAGCTGTCGATATTTCAACCACTTGGGCATGCATTTGGTAGTTGCCGATCAAGGCTATTGACAGATCGAGAGCAAGATGCAGCACACATCTATATTCTTTTTAATTGCTCAACGATCGACCCATACATCAAGTAAGTATATGTATATGCAACTCAATTATAAATCCTTTTATGTTCTATATGTGGATACATGACTTGGTAATATAAGTATTTGTGGTTTGCAGACGATTTGATCTGGAGTTGCAAAGCGAAGTTTCACATCTCACTAATGCAGAAGTACAAAAAGAACGTGAAACTAAGTTTGTGGAGTGGTTGAAACAGTTGGTAAAGAAGCTAACATAAATTTTGTACTTATAAACAACACTAAGTTGCTTAATTGATCGTGATCACAATCATTGTTTATGTCTGTGCGTAGGTTCGCCATGGTGATGTTAAAGATCAAAGAATATGTGATTTAGAAAATGGTCCGACCAAAGTTGTGTAATGCTACAACGGGTATATCGTAAATGGTTATCGATTTCATACAAAAGATTACAGTATAAACAAATCAACGATAAATAGTGGCGTGTGTGTCAAGGGTAGCAGCTATGATGAAAATGAACATGATTACTACGGTGTTATAGAGGAAATAATGGAGTTGACTTACTTAGGCATGAATAACAGGGTTACGATATTCAAGTGTCATTGGTTTGATCCAACTGCAACAAGACTCGACAAAGCTTCAGGCATTGTGGAGGTGAATCATAAATCCAGGTTTGGAACATATGAACCATTCATATTAGCCTCGCAAGCTCAACAAGTTTATTATACTTCATATTCGAGTATAAAAAAGTCAGATAGAAATGAATGGTGGGCAGTTTGCAATGTGAAGTCCAAACTATACCCCGAGTATGATCAGTTACAGGAAGATGAGTTAGCTGAAGACAACGATTACTATCAATCAGATGATGTCTATGACTTCGCTTATGGTCATGATGTTGCGCATGATATGCATGTCATATCTCCATTGGCCGATAAAACATTCATAGAGGAATGTGATCCAAATGATGTACCAAGTGTATGGGCAAACAATGAAGAAGAAGAAGAAGAAGAAGAAGAAGAAGAAGAAGAAGAAAAAGAAGAAGAAGAAGAAGAAAAAGAAGAAGAAAGTCAAACTAGTGACGAGGAAGAATTCTCAAGCTAGTGAGCAAAATCTTATACTATAAACCTCTATTTAAATGCATTGCAGTACTTGATGTGAGTTGTATTGCAATACTTGGTGTGACTGATTAAAAAATTTATTTGAATGTATTGTAATACTTGATACGAATGATTCGAATGCATTGCAATACTTGATGTGAATGATTTGAATTATTTGAATGTATTGTAATACTTGATGCAAATGCATGAGTTGTATTGCAACACTTGATGTGAATGATTAAAAATTTTATTTGAATGTATTGTGATACTTGATACGAATTATTTGAATGCATTGCAATACTTGGTGTGAATGATTAAAAATTTTATTTGAATGTATTGTAATACTTGATACGAATGATTTGAATGCATTACAATACTTGATGTGAATGATTTGAATTATTTGAATGTATTGTAATACTTGATGCAAATGCATGAGTTCTATTGCAACACTTGATGTGAATGATTAAAAATTTATTTGAATGTATTGTGATACTTGATACGAATTATTTGAATGCATTGTAATACTTGATGTGAATGATTTGAATTATTTGAATATATTGTAATACTTGATACAAATGATTCGAATGCATTGCAATACTTGATGTGAATGATTTCAATTATTTGAATGTATTATAATTTATGCAACAAATGATTTGAATTATTGCAATACTTGATGTGAATGATTTAGATTATTTGAATGCATTGTAATACTTGATGCGAATGATTTGAATGCATTGCAATGCTTGATGTGAATGACTTGAATGCATTGCAGTACCTGATATGAATGATTTGAATTATTGTAATACTTGATGCGAATGACTTGAATGTATTGTAATACTTGATGTGAATTATTTGAATGTATTGTATGACATATGTTATTTGTTAGAATATGGTTTGTGGAGGTTATAGTGGTCGCTCATCTAGTAGTAGCCAGGCTCAGCCTTCATCTTCACGGGCTCCTGTGATAGGTATATCATATAACTAATTGGATGCTTGATTAGTTCAAATGCGCATTCTGAGAATTTCTAACGTATTTTTTTACAGATGATGTTGCACCTGTACACGACCCACCTACACCAGTTGATCACACAAGTCAGGAGCCAACACAGGAAACAGGGTCTTCTCAGGCTGGCACAAGAAGACTCATTCGAATAGTGTATATCGATAATCGACCGTAAGTATTTTGTTTTCAATTATTGCATATCTTATAAATATTTTATATTGATATTTACTGTGTAACAATTCATGTGCAGCACGAGGTTTGAACCACAAGAAGTAGTACGGGAGATTAGGAATTCACTTCTTCAACATCTACCAGGACCGGTTGCTCAATGGAAAGAGTACCCAAAGGAGGTGTTAGACAGATTGTGGTCCTCATTCATGGTATATAGTTGTTCCTCATAGTTAATGTGTTTCATATTTAATTTATTTAAGTAATGTCTACTAACTTTCTGAAAATATTTATAGGCTTCGAATCGCTTCGCAACTACGGTGGAAGAAAATGATGCAAGGAAGGTGTGGCAGAAGGTGGCTGTCAATCGATTTGCAGACATGCTGCACACTATGAAGACTGCAACAAAAAAAGCATCTGGCGTAGTAGATGATCCATTACTGTGGAAGGGCCATGGCCCTATTACTATCATGAGAGATTATTGGGATGAAATGTGCGATAAGTGGGCGGGAGATGCATTTAGAAATCGCTCTGCGAAGGCTGCACAAAATTGATCGAAGATGCCCGAAGCCCATCTACACACAGGTGGATATAAGACATTTGGGAGCCACCTGAAGAAAATGGTAACTCATCAATATATAATATTAATTTTATAAGTATTATTGCAAACTTGTGTACTAAATCTTTTGTCATTTAACTTCGCAGGAAGCAGAAAAATGAGGCAGTGTACCATATAAGGATGTGTTTGTTGAAACACATAAACGGAAGACCACGGGAGTCTTCGTATCAGAGAAGGCGAGAACGACAACGGTATGTATTTATTCTATTAATAATCATTGCAATATATATGCAAGTTATCATAATGTTATCATTAATTATTAATGAATACTTTAAACATTATTTTGTAGGAGGCATATGAGCAACAGATGGTGGAGCGATATGGCGATGACGCTACTCAGCATCCATCATTTGATCCTACAGCATGGGTGACTGCAGCAGGTGAACCCAAAAAAGGTCGCGTGTTCGGGTTTGAGAGTAATATGAACACTTCACCAGTTATTGCTTCTTCACGTTACGGCTCACCGACTTCTTGCGCCGACATAAGCTCCAAGCAGCAGACTATTCTTTTCGGTGATGATGTACGCCAGATCGTTACAGAATCACTGAATAACTACTTCCATGACACCGTCGCCTCCTTTCTCCGAAATGAGATCAATAATCTTGTTCTGAACAGGGGATCTTCGATTCCAGGTCCCTCTCAGGTATAATCACATATTTAGTTTTTTGTGTGCCTTAGAACACATATGAGCATAATCAAATCACATATATAACTTTTTGCCTGCCTTAGATCACATATGAACATGATATAATCAGATATAGAGTTTTTTTCCTGCCTTAGAGCACATATGAGCATGCTATAATAACATATAGAGTTTTTTTATTGCCTTAGACCACATATGAGCATGCTATAATCACATATAAATTTTTTTGCCTGCCTTAGAGCACATATGAGCATGCTATAATCACATATTCAGTTTTTTGACTACCTAAGAACACATATGAGCATGATAGAATCACATATAAAGTTTTTTTTGAATGCCTTAGAACACATATGAGCATGCTATAATCACATATTCAGTTTTTTGACTGCCTAAGAACACATATGAGCATGTTATAATCACATATTCAGTTTTTTGACTGCCTTAGCACACATATGAGCATGATAGAATCACATATAGAGTTTTTTTATTGCCTTAGAGCACATATAAGCATGCTATAATCACATATAAAGTTTTTTTGCCTGCCTTAGAGCACATACGAGCATGTTATAATCACATATTCAGTTTTTTGACTGCCTAAGAACACCTATGAGCATGTTATAATCACATATTCAGTTTTTTGACTACCTTAAAACACATATGAGCATGCACAAATCACATATAGAGTTTTTTTACTGCCTTAGAACATATATCATTTATGATAGAATCACATATAAATTTTTTTGCTTTGCCTGCCTTAGAGCACATATGAGCATGCTATAATCACATATTCAATTTTTTGACTGCCTTAGCACACATACAAGCATGATCGAATCACATATATAGTTTTTTGCCTGCCTTGAAGCACATCTGAGCATCGTAGAATCACATATAGAGTTTTTCTAGCTGCCTTAGAACACATATGAACATGCTATAATCACATATTCAATTTTTTAACTGCCTTAGCACACATATGAGCATGATAGAATCACATATATATATAACTTTTTGTCTGCCTTAGAGCACATATGAGCATGATAGAATCACATATAGAGTTTTTTTATTGCCTTAGATCACACATGAGCACATGATAGAATCACATATAGTGTGTAATTTATTTCATTATATTTTGTTTATCAATACTGACTGTTCTTTTCTTGTGTAGGCTGCTAGCAATAATCACCGTAGTGGAGCTGAAGGGACAGATAAAAACAATGAACAAGAAGATGCACAAAATCTTGGCGATGATTAGAGAACTGTGTTGAAGAAGTTCTATTTTTTTATGTTTCCTAATTGTAATTGTTGAATTGTAAATAATTAAACTTGTTAATTTTAAGGTGGAACGATTAATTGTGGTAGATTCTTGTTATATGAAATTTTTTGTGTGGTTTTTTTTTATTTACAGGAAATATAAATTATACAGGAAATATAAATTGTACCGTTCTCGGTATTTAATTTTCAAATAAAATTTTTTAATTTTTTTTTGTGTTTGCGACGGAACCATCCGTCGCTATTCATATAAATCTAACGACGACATAGCGACGGAAGTAAATCCGTCGCCAAGCCGTGCTCGCCATTTAGTACCGGCGGATTGGCGACGGAATACAGCGCTCGTTAGTTCGTCGCAATTAACGACAGACCTGGCGACAGAATAAATCCGTCGCCAGTTAGCGTCGAAAAATTCGCGACGTAAGCATACCGTCGCCTCGTTGTCGCTAATCCGTCGCTACGCCTGTTAGCGACGGATTAGCGATGGAATGTGGTCGTCGCTAATCTGCTGCTTTGTTGTAGTGGATAAAAGAGGATCAACCCGAGGGTCAAATTTGAAAAAGGCCGATTTTGATAAAAAGAGGATCAACCCGAGGGTCAATTTTGAAAAGAACCGGTTTTGATAAAAGAGGATCAACCCAAAGGTCGATCTTGAAATGGTCGGTAGAAAAATGGTTTTGAAAAGAAGTTCAACTCGAGGGTTGATTTTGAAAGTACTGGTGAAAAGACATTTTGATAAAAAAGAGGTTCAACCCGAAGGTTGATTTTAAAAAAGACTGGTAAAACTGGTTTTGATAAAAAGAAGTTTAACCTGAGGGTTGATTTTAAAATAGAGATCGGTAAAAACTAGTCTTGGCAAAAAGAGTCAACCTGAGGGTTGATTTTGAAAAGGACAGTTTTTGATAAAAAGAGGATAAACCCAAGGGTTGAACTTGAAAAAGGATCGGTAAAAACTAGTTTTTGAAATTGAAGCTCAACTAGAGGGTTGATTTGAAAAATGATGGTTTTGATAAAAGAGGATAAACCCAAAGGTCAATTTTGAGAAAGGACCAATTTTGATAAAAGATGATCAACCTGAGGGTTGAATTTGAAAGGACCGGTACTTTGAAAGCTCTTGGTGATCATAATGGAGATTTTGCAAATTTTTTTAAAATGGTTCACGATTTTGGACAAACCCCTATAGGTACCCCTATTGCTCATATGGATGATCTTAAGATTATCCCTTATCCTGAATGAAAAAGAAAGGAAATTGGTCACAAGATATCATGATGCCTCGAAAGTTGATGATAAAAGAATCTCTCGATCATGCCATGTTCATAAGATGTTTGGGGCGAAAATAAAGTTTCATAATAAAAGATGCCCCAGTATAGCAAAGAAAAGGAATGTTGGGCAAAAGAAAGAAGAACAAATGATCATTGCCAAGAATTTTGTTGAAGAAAAGACAAATAATAAGTGAGAATATGGACAAAACAGAGATAGAAAAAATAGAGTGAAAACAACAAAGGCCAAGTTGACAATTAGAAAGGATATCCCATTACCAGGGACTGGGTCGTCACTGAAATTGTGACAATTATGTTATTACCCTAATGTAGGAAGTAAACAACTAAAGGTTGCCTTGTTACCCAAACAAGGTCGTCAACCATCAAGGCGAAGTGAAAACACCACAGGGATATAACAAAGACATCATATGGAAGAAGTAGAGGAACAATTGGCAAGAATCAGGCTGACAATCGAGCAAGGGTGTTCTATTACCAGGAACTAGGTCGTCACTGAAATTGTGACAATTGTGTTGTTATTCCGTAAGAGGAAATAAACAACTAAAGGGTGCCTTATTACCCAGGCGAGGTTGTCAACCACGATGAAAATGCCAAAGTTTTTTGGATCATAACAAAAGGGATAGTTAGACAAAGATGGGAGTTTTGAAAAGATTTTCAAAGGAAAAGACAATGAATAAGTAAGAACAGAAGGACAAACAACACAAATCAGGTTGACAATTAAAAGGATATCTCATTACCAGGAACTGGGTCGTTACTGAAATTGTAACAATTGTGTTGTTATTCTCTGAAAGAGAATGAACAACTAAAGGATGCCTTATTACCCAGGCAAGGGTCGTCAACCAGAAGTGAAGATGCCACATGAATGGAGGCATGAAAGGAATGGAGAATGACGAGAGTTAGCATAGGATGATGACAGAATCTGAGGAAGAAACAAGATTTATTGAAGATAGGATGTGGCAGGATCGAGATCTGATTAAAGAATCGAGATTCAGGATAACAAGCAGGAGAACAAGACATACGCCTGGGTTTTTGAAAATAAAGGGAGAATTTAGAAAGGACACCCAGGGTTTTGAGAAAATTATGCTAAAAAATATAAGAAAATGTAGGAAGCAAATAATAAGGATCACATAATCAAATTCACAACACAACAAAACTGCACAAACAAGGATACACATATAGCACCCCCTAAAGGCTAACTCTATCATGCAAATTTTTTAAAAAGGCTTATAGGACCCTACCCTAACTCTAAGGGTCTAGATCATATGTGTCCAATCATGATATGCTTATATATTCAAGTCGAGGTTCAATGTACATGGCATAAAATATTTTTGGGGTTTTAATGGTATGCCTCTTCGACATCCTTGAGCACCTGCCTATATACTTTAGACTATGCCCCTTGGTACGTGACAGAGGGGGTATTAGCCTAGATAAGTGCCCCAGTTGTGACACTTTGTCTTGAACTATGGTTTAGGGAGAAAGCCCAGTAAAGTGGTGGCTGGGACAATATAGGTAGGGGATGCTTTAGAAATATGAGTCAAGCATGCAAGAAATCAGAGGGCTCTAAGGCCTAAGAAGATAGAGTTTTGAAAAGCATGAGTGCATACACTTGTATACAAGGTTTTCATTCAACACCTACATTGGTGAGGGTTGTATTTGACCTAGATCTAAGTGAACATGAATAGATCTCCTCAATCAGTCCTACCAAACCATGCCTAAGCCTACATGCATCAATGTCAGCTAGGTCAGATTCTAGGCTCTTAGGTTCATAAATAAAGGCTGATATTGTAGAATAATAATTTAGACAATTAAACAAGACGAGCCATAAATGACAATTCAACAATTAATATGCATATGAATGACAATCATGTGCCATTCGTGTTTCACCTTTGTGGAATTTTGAAAATGTGCATATGAATGACAATTTATTGTAATTAATATCAG
This sequence comes from Nuphar pumila, assembly GCF_984573655.1. Lineage (NCBI taxonomy): Eukaryota > Viridiplantae > Streptophyta > Magnoliopsida > Nymphaeales > Nymphaeaceae > Nuphar > Nuphar pumila. The sequence goes on along the minus strand of NC_143263.1, from coordinate 45,993,385 downwards.
GAAAATAAACTATATGCTTATGCAATCTATCTATGCATAAATAAATAAATTTCCACTATTTTTTTATTTGATTATAATTTACATTGAGAATTCAATAATAAAATAAAAAAGAAAAGAGGAAAATAAAGGAAATAAAATCTTGAGCTTTCCTACAAAATCAACAAACATGTTGATAGAAATATGTAGGCTTTTCGGGATTTATCCAATAATATCTAAAAATTAAGGGATATTTTTCAAAAATAAGCCTTTTTCCATGCATTCATAAAATAGAATTTCTAAACAAAATAAAGGATGATGCATAATTTAATAAAATATAAAATTAAACTGATTATAAAATTAAAAATTCAGAATTGAAGGTAAAAAGACTAAAATACCCCTGAAGATTGATATTAATTGCAAAACAATATTGAAAATCAGGGTTTTCATAAAATGGTTTTAAAATATGCCTAATCTGAAGACCAAACGGGCAATGCCAAATCAGGTGGAGAGCACCCTGACATGATCAAGAAGACAACCAAAATATAAAAATATGAAAACTATATATGGAAAGATGAAATAAACGAGAAAAAGACTGATTTTGCTCGTATTTCAGCAGAACAGGGCTCTACAAGAAACTTGTTCTTGGAAAACAACAAAATAAAATATCCAATGAACTTTAAAAATCATGAAAATCGACATGGACATTGTTAACAACTCTAAAAACAACATGTAATCTAAAAATAAATTTATTAAACATGCAAGCATCAAATATTAAATTAAAAAGTGGAAACAGGTTGTCAAATAGGCCATTCTATACTTGTCATGGTTTTAGATTATTATAAAACATCAAATAGACACAAAAAATTGCATGATTTAACAAAGATAAACTAGACATGACAATAAAGATATCCCTTTTTACGGATTGGAAAAAGAATCTTCGATTAAGGAGATATGATTCCAGCAAGATGCACTTGATTCTGACCAATGCCTGACGATTCAAGAAAAGTAAATTCTGGTTTCAGATTAAAATAAAAGAGCATATAGTTATCAAAAAATACTAAAAATACATGACAAAAACTAGACATGCAGACAGATCGATCACTTTTTACGGATCAGAGAGATCATCTTTAGTTAAGAAGATATCACACCGGCAAGATGATCCTAGCACTACAAGAAAACCGTGGATTAGCGACGGCCTCTATCCATCGCTAATCCGTCACTAAGCCGTCGCTAAACTGTTTAGCGACGGCTTAGCGACGGATTAGCGATGGATAGAGGCCATCGCGATTTTTTGCTCGCTAATTAGCGAAAAAAATTATCTGTCGTTAATTCCGTCGCTAATTTGCGACAGATTAGCGACGGACATTATCCGTCGCTAATCTGTCGCTAAATTTTAAAAAAAAAATAAAAAAAAATTGATCCTTGTCGGGCGGTATTCCGGCAGCACTAAGCCGGACTTATACCGCACCCGACAGGCATTGCATGCACATAACGATCGCTCTGCCTCATCGCGAACCGGCGTCGCCGTCCTCCATGAACCGGTGCTCTCCGGCGTCGCCATCCTCCATGAACTGGCACCGTCATCTTCCGTGAACCGGCGTCGCCGTCATCCTCTGTGGACCGGCGTCATCGTCCTCCATGAACCGGCGCCAACGTCCTCCAGCGATCGTCGACCGTCCTCCGTGAATCGACGTTGTTGTCCTCCGTGAACCGGCGCCGACATCATCCAGCGATTGCCGACCGTCCTCCGGCGTCGCCGTCCTCCGTGAATCGGCATTGTCGTCCTCCGTCAACCGGCGCCGACGTCCTCCAGCGATCGCCGACTGTCCTCCGGCGTCACCGTCCTCCACTCTCATGTACATGCTCTCCAATAAGCTCTCCGACGTCGCTCGGTTTAAATCGAGCGCGGTCGATTTAAATCGAGCGCGGTCGATTTAAATCGAGCGCGGTCGATTTAAATTTCAAACAGGGAGAGAGGGAAAATTTCGCGCTTGGTTTAAATTGAAAATTAGCGACGGAAAATTTCCCTCGCTAAATCCCTCGCTAAAATGTTTTTCTTGTATTGAGAATTAGCGACGAAATACTTGTTGTCGTTAATTCGTCGCTAATTAGCGACGGATTAGCGATGAAACAACTTTCATCGCTAATCCGTCGCTACTTAGCGACGGATTCATTAAGAAAGTTTTCTCTAGCTAATCTGTCGCTAATTTGCGACGGAAAAAATCCGTCGCAAATTTCCGTCGCTAATTAACATTTTTCTTGTAGTGTAGATCTGAACCACGCCTAATGATTCAAGAAAAGTAGGCTCTGGTGTCAGGATAAAAAAAATAGCAGAAGACCGTAAAAAATCACCAAAATCACACAAGAAAAACTAGATACACAAACAAAGAATCCAATTTTTACGGATCTGAAAAGCGATCTTCGGTTAGAGAGATATCACTCTGGCAAGATGCTCTTGATTCTGCACAACGTTTTGACATTGCAGAAAATAGGTTTCGATTCTTGATTTTAAAAATGGGTCATCAGATGCCCAAACATCATGAAATTTTTCTAGATTCATGGCAACATATGAATATATCACCCATAAAAAATTTAGATCAAAACAACAAAAATAACCACATAAAATAACGATGCTAATGCATGGCCAGAATCAAGATTCATGCAGGACTATCAAACAAGATTAAAGAATTTAATCTAAATATGCATAAAACGAAAAAGAAAATACATATGCAATATTTTTTATTTTGTGTGGATGAAAATAACAATGTAAATGCAAATCTAAGATGCATAAAATAATAAAAGAAGAAATGAAAATGACTGCAATGGGATTTGCATTGATGTAGCCGGTTGAAAGAGAGGTTCGGCCTATGAGAGGTCAAATCTCCTTTTCATGGTGGTTGTCAAAAGAAAGGAGAAAAACAACAAGCAAATAATAAAAGCAATGAAAGAAAAGAGAGGAGAAGGGGTTATACCTGAAGTGCCTCCTTCGCTGCAGCCGAAAAAGACAACGAAGAGGAAGAAGAAGATTAGAGGAGGGGGGCGACAACTAGGGAAAAGGAAGAAGGGAGGAGAGGAAGAGGGCAAGAGGAGAGAATTGTTGGGTATTGATAAATGGATGGATCTTGGATCAAAGATAAGATTGGAAAATGAATCCTAGATCAAAGATAGAATTAGCAAATGGATCTTGGATATTGAATAAGAGTTGAAGAACGGATCCTGAATCAAAGACAAAAGTGAATCCAAGATATTGAATAGGAATTGAAGAATGGATCCTGGATAATAAAAGAGTAGACCCTAGATATTTGATGAAATAATCCAGGTTTAGAAAACAACATGGACTCTAGATATAGATAACAAAGTGAATTGAATAAAAGGATCCAGGTTCAGAATAAAGAATGGATATTGGATATCAGATCCAATACTGGATCGAATGTCCACATTGGAACATGAATTGGATCTCGGATATAGATATAATTTTAGAAAAGGAATTGATCCGAGTTTGGACTAGAAATTGATTGAATGGCCACTCTGAATAGAAATGACCAAAATTAGAAATGATTTTGCCTTGTAGGGCAAAAAGTGACATTTGGAAAACTGGTTTGAATAAGGTTGAACTGAATTAAACTGGGTTCTAGGGTTTCTAAACTGAGATGAACTAAAAAGACATTGACTCTACTAGATTCTCAGTCTGGATTATCGAAATAGACATAATTCTACATGAAATGATGAGGAATTCACTATATAATAAAGTGAGCAATGGGAATGTATTGAGTTTGAGCTAAAATGACAACTAACTGAACTAAGGTGAACTAAATCCGGAGCTAAATCGTAGCTAGGTTGACTAGGGTTAGCTTAATTCTAGCTTAAATGAGTTGGACTGAGCTAGAAATGAATTCTAAGAATGTGAAAAAAAGATTTGAACTGAAACTAGACCACTTGAACTCCTGATGAGAGTTCAAGTTAAACACAGAAAAATAGGATTTACTGGATTTGACTGACTCTGTGACAAATTGATGGAATTCGAGCTAAAAATGAGCTCATTTCTCAAAAAATGAACCAAATTTAGCTGAAATGAACAGGGTTTGCTCATCGTGATCTCAGAGGAGTTAGAAATGACTGATATTCTAACTCTTCTAAGCTTAAAATGAGCTTGGTTGAACATGGCTGACAAGGATCTAGGGTTATCTAGGGGTAAAATGGTAATTTTTTGGTAAAATAGGGTGAAATGACACCTAAACTAGAATGGACCTAGGGGTTAGACTCCTACACTATACTAAAGGGGTTGGCATCTGTGAAAGGGGATGTCCAGGGATGAACCTAAAAAAATTGGGGTGTTTACACTCGTAAAGTCCATGGCTTGGACAACCACATCCTCTTCCACTACATCTTCTCTATAAAGGCACCTCATTACTTATAAAATGAAGTTTTATTCATGGTTAGAGTTTTATATTGCATTATTTATAAAAATATAACCATTTCTTTATGTTATATTTACATGTACTTTGGTCAACATACAAAACTTTGCAGAGCAAAGGGGCCCTTCTCAACTGAGGTCCCATCCTTCTTCCATTATTCCCTTCCTCCTCTTCCTCTATGTCTAAGTTTTCAATAACACGTTACCAACTCTACATAGTAATACATAAAAATTGAAGGATTGGGTCACATCTAAGGGGCCTTCAAATTGATATGTTTTCTCATATCCAAACTTGTAAGGATCAATATACATATTAATACACAAACTAGTACATACAGATAACAAAATCATATTTTTATATCAATAAAATAAAATCAATATTCATACTTCTAACACCACCAACATGTCAGTGATGTTTTTTCTTTCATGTCTCACTTGACTAAAACTTAAATATAGGTGTGCAAGTGAAGTTGCTCCTCATGCATATTCATCGACGTGATCGAGGTCTTGTATCAGTTGCATATATGATACATGGATCGACTTCTCACTAGTGTCAATAAATAGACATGTACCAAAGAAGTTGTCTACCTTATGATTGACCTTCTCTCTAACACTAGCTAACTTCAACTTCATTTTTCTCTCATCGATGTTGCAATAATTGTTCATCAGCCATGACAACTTCAACTTTTCACCTTAGAATGAAGACGTGATTGCTCCCAAATAAATTTGACTTAGGCACTTGAAGTCTCTAAGCCGAGGTGCATTCATCGGCTCACCATGGCACTTTAGTTCGGTGATGTGTGGCACATCTCTCAATGTGATGGTTATCTCAAAACATGTTGGTTGTTGGATTCCATAACTACATGAAATTCATGAGACTATGGCCAAATTTTTATGGTGTGAGCTATAATAACTTAAAAAAATGCATTCGATTTTGATCCAGCTAGTCATTTACTTTCTCTAAGAGTCTTAATAACCACTCATGTGCTTGGAACCAATCGAATTGATGCATAAGGCTTGTTAGATCATCTAGTTTTTTAGGTTGTAAATCCAGCAATCACAATAAAATTTGTATGAAATTAGTCAAATATTCATAATTTAATTATTGAATATAAAATTCAAGTTCAATTCACACATATATATGATAAATTAAAAATTAAATTACAAGAATCAAACTAATTATCTTAAAAGCATGCTTCACATATGACAATTTAATGAATATATATTTATATTTAAACTAGTTATCTTAAAAACATGGTTCACATATATATGATAAATTAATCAATGATGGAATATTCAAAATAGTTATCTTATAAACATGATTCACACACACATATAACATTTTGAAGATTGAATTGCAAGAATCAAACTAGCTATCTTACGAACATGCTTCATACACATATGACAATTTAATGAATATGTGTTTATATTCAAATTAGTTGATTGCAAACATCTTACAAAATATTGCATACAATAACAAATGAAGAATATACTTGCCCACAAACATTGGACCTTGTTTGCCACAACGACAGGCACTTGCTCCTATAAGGGTTGATTTTCCACCTCCTAAGACTCTTGAGGATCCTTCTCTGATCTCTCTTCATCAGCCCCCATGAGGATTTTCCTACTCACACTCCACCCTAGCCTCCTCTGCAAAAGGATCGTCATTCTCTTTCTCCTTTGGCTGAGGACCATCAATATCATTCTCTATCTTAGCATCTTCACCATCTATGTTCACTACAATCTTCTCTACCTCAGCCTTGGCATTCTCCCCTTGTTGAGGTATCTCCTCTGCTCTTCCTATATTCACACTCTCCTTCTCTATCTCACCACTACCACTGTAGGTAGCTATGTCTCCTGCTTTCTCTAGTTGGACATTGAGGTTAACAATAACCTTAGACTCAGTCAATGGCTTCTTCATCTTCTTCACCACTGACTACATACATAAATCCCCTCATTTGATGCTTTCGAGATGTGAGACATGATTTTGGCCAAAAACTCATCAACATTTTCTGTAGTTGTTCTAGTTGTCATTGAAGGCTTCTTATTTTGAAAGCACAAAAAAGGGCACGGGATAGCATCTAGTGTAAATTTTTTATAAGTGGCTCTATGAAAAAAGTACAAGTTTATAAGCATGAAGATGTTCAAAATCCATCAGTTACTTCTAAAAAAAGCTATACTCAACAAATTCAATGATTAAGGGCAAACAATGCACTAAATACATATTTTTGTAGTGTAAAGCTCATGACCACATTAGATAAACAACTACTTGAAAATGCACATCTTACCAAATTAAAGAAACAAAAAGAGAAACATAGACTCACATGAAAATGAGTTAAACAAACAAGAAAACAAAATGGGCTATTGAACATGCAAAGATAACTTTAGAACCATGCAATTCTTTAACAAAATAATTGATTCATGCCAATATTTTAAAAAATAATTGATTCATGCCAAAATTTTCAAAAAATAACTGATTCAACCATTAAAGATGTGCTTACTAGAATATCTCTATATAGATGATGTCCAAGATGCTAAAAATTTCACTGATAAAGTGTCATCGCGTGACAGAGAGCAAGCAATAATGTCAAAGAATTTTGCCAAATAAGACACTAGAAAATTTTGTCGAGAGAAACATGTTGGGGAAAAATGGGTTGGGGACCACAAAAAACTAGTTTATTTGAAAATATCCCTAAAATGCAAACCATCCCTTTGAAAAACAAAAAGAATAAAGCATCATATTTAATGCTCGTATAGAGATTCGCAAAAAATAGGAACATTCACATTAAAGTCTTAAGAGAATTTACGAATCTCATATCCAATGTGCGAATGTTTGGCAAGTCAGCAAATGGAGTTAGAAAATCTGCATATATAGAGGATGTTCATGAATATCTTGTGAACATAACAAGGACATTCATAAATGAATGACAATATTCACAACATACATTTGCGAATGTTAGCACACATTTGCGAGCATATGTGAGGAGTATTTATTTAAAGGAGATTCACAAGTTTTCTTTACAAAGGTTATACTATATTTGTGGAGCTTGAATTATAGTGTGAATATTGGGGACATTTGCAATAGGTGACTCTCAATGTCAACACACATTTATGGAGCTTCTTGAAGAGTATTTACCTAAGGATGGTTTGAATGTTATCTTTGTGAAGGTTGTACTATATTTATGATATTTATGGAGGTTTGCAGGCGATCTTCTTTTTATTGAATGTTGCAAACTTCCTATAATGTACCTATATACTGCACAAACCTCAGCACGTTCGCATGTGTAAAGGGCTAAAATGTACTAGTCAGGATTTGAACATTTTTTGATATGCGAGGGATATCGTCAAATTGGTAGGCATTTTGGAAAGCCGCCATTTTGCAAGGACAATACAATTATTTTCCAAATATTAAATGCCATCATGACCAAAAGAAAAAATATATCATTTATAAATTTCTCATAAAGTATGCCCTAATATATATATATACACACACACACTTGGTACTAATAAAGGTATGAAACTATTGAGTAAATATCACTCTATTCTTCAAACATTTGCAATTTTTTGTAGATCAAATGTTACATATGAGATCTACATGGTTTATTTAGTAGAAAACTTGTTTTAAATCATGTGATTACGAGTATGATAAGTAAAACTTCATAACTCACAAAATCATGTTTTTACATTAGAAAAGCACAATCCAAAGTCATTCATTATCAAATAACCTTGTTGAACACATCTATCTAGTTAGAATTAGATGACATAACTTGCACCCATGATTTCTAGCGCAATAGTTCCTTACCTTCATTGGTACCAAATATATATATATATATATATATATATATATATATATATATATATATATATATATATAGATAGATAGATAGATAGATATAGATAGAGAGAGAGAGTAATGTGTTCCTTAGGCCCCCTTTTTCTTTAGGTCTCGTTAGACCCCTTCAAAAATCAAAGTTTCGAGTATTTTTTTCTCATATCTAACACCGTAGATGTGATCTATAGGTTTTATTTAGTGGGAACCAGATTTTGGATCATCAGAATCTGACTTATATACATGTTTTCTCGGTGATCCAAAATCAATGGCAATGAAGGTACTAATTTTTCCTGACTCATAAAATCATGTTTTTTTGTCAAAAAAACATGATCCAAGAGTCGATTTCCACTAAATCGATGATGCTAAACACATCTAACGGTTCATATCTATCATAAAACACTTAAAACCTGGAGGGCAAAATGAGAAATGGGGCCTAATATGTTCAGTTTATATATATATAGGGCTACTAGAATATGTTAACGGAAAATATTTGGACCAGAATGTGAACTAAGCATTTTTAACACATTTTTTGAAAATCCAACCCTACAGATGTATTCGGCATGGTCCATTTGCTAGGAATCAAATATTGAATCATGTATTTTTGATAAAAAATTATTATTTTAAATGCTTGAATATTTAAAAAAAATTGAGCCATTGGTTTTCAAACCTTAAAAGATCCTTCTTATACACCATAATTGGATGATCTAAGAGTTTGTTTCTATAAAACCAAGCATCTAGATCACATCAGTAAGGTGAAATTTAAGAGAAAAAAAACTCATGAAAATTCTAGATCATATTCTAGTTCACATATTTTCAATTAACATGATCTAGTGGTGCTATATATATATATATATATATATATATATATATATATATATATATATATATATATATATATATATATATATATATATATATATAGAGAGAGAGAGAGAGAGAGAGAGAGAGAGAGAGAGAGAGACTCATTAGAATATGAGAACTATCGTGTGAACCACGATTTTCATGATTTTTTTATATTTTCTCTTGAATCTAACCAAACAAATGTGATCTACATGGTTGGTTTTATAAGGACCAACTCTTGAATTATATGATTATGATGTATAAACAAGATCTTTTAAGGCTTTAAAATCAATGTCTCATAATTTTAACAAATATTAAAGTATTAAAAAATTGTATCAGTGCACCTAGTAGTTCTTTTATATATATATATATATATATATATATATATATATATACTATTAATGAGGGTGGAAAACTAACGAGCTAGAAATCATAGGTGCAAGTTGTATCAACTCATTCTAACCATAGAGATGTGTCCAACATGGTTTGTTTGTCTTGATCAAGCATTGGATCGTGGTTTTCTGATCTAAAAATGTGATCTTTTGACACATTGAAAAAAAAAGTGATTTCTACTCATTAGTTTAGTACCTTCATTAGTAGCCAATATTTACCCATATATATATATATATATATATATATATATATATATATATAGAGAGAGAGAGAGAGAGAGAGTAATTCGTCCAATGCTTTAACAATAGTGAACATAGTATGAAACGAGTAATGCCTGACGAGTACTATTGGCATTACTCATGGAGGTCCATCTAAACTTAAAACCTGACCACGAGGCTTGCAGAACTCGCGGAGGTGACGTACCTTAATTAGGGGAACTTCTCAACCCCACCAACCTACCGGCTTTACTACATGACTATTGTCACCGAAGCCATCACTAGCCTTTAATTGGATGAGAGCGCCACCAACAACAGTGTAGCGCTGGCAATGGAATTATGTCAGTTTATCAAAAGTGTAATGGCATTTACGTGTCATGGTGGCTTGCCTATATATGTACGAAGAACCCTACCTCCCTAGGTTTCGGTGAGTTGGTTACGAGAAAAAAAATATTATTACCTTGATATCATTGCATTACAAAGGTGCAACTATACGTCTTGAACCAATTTGGTGCCATGTGAATGACAACCAAGTTCATGAACTCCATTCTGGTAGAATTAGTGGCTAAAAATGTTGGAGTTTTTCATTAATTTATTACTGTTCAAGACGTTGAACTTCTCACTTTCAACTTTTTTCTTTGTGTGGGCCACTGCAAATATGAGAACTAGAGTGTGAATCAAGATTTTGATAGGTCTTTTTTTTTCCTTAAAACTGAATGCATGGATGTGAACTACATGCTTGGTTTTAAAGAAACCAGCTCTTGAGTCACCCCATTATGATGCATAAACATGATATTTTAAGGCATGAAAATCAATGACTGAATTTTTGTAAATATTCAAGCATCCAAAAGTCATATTTTTTTGTGAAAAAGCATGATTCAACAATCGATTCTTAACAAATGATTCATGCTGAACACATCCACAAGGTCAGATTTGCAAAAAAATATCGAAAATGTATATTTCACCCTCTTGTTTCTCATATTCTAGTGGCCCTCAAGTAGGAGAAATAGTGGAATTGGAAAACTTGTTTTTATCTCATACTCCAACTTACCTGGAGAGCTCGTATGGAGAATTTTAAGTGCATACCTATCATTTCGTGCACTGGCTTAGGCTGCCAAATGCGCCGGCAATGTTTATGAAGTCAGACCAGAAAATTTGAAGTTTCACTAATTTGGGAAGCTCACAGCCGTACTATAAGTTATAAGGATGATAAAAAAAAAGAAACAAACTCTTTCTCCCAGTTATTAGAGTAAGAAGATGTAAGAATTACGAGAGGGTGGTGTATGTTCGCCCCCGATGATTCACTGAATCCCACGTCTGTGTTCGGGGCTTTGAATGAGCACCACGTATACAAGCACATGGGGCTCGTATTCCCGTGTATGTTGACATAACTTTGCATCGGACTCAGGTGTTGTTGCAAAGACTTAAGTACCCTTTATTGCTATTCTTCTCATAAAGTGATGGTTTGAGAAAATGACAAAAATGCCTTTCATTCAAAAAAGAAAAAACAAATAGTTCAAAAAAAGGACAAACATGTCCTCCATCCAGAAAGTCGAGGATGATGTTGACTCTTCAAAGTCTTCTTCTTTTTCTGTTCAAAAAAAGGACAAACATGCTTTCTTCTTCTTTCTCCGTAAAACACTGTAAAACCCTTTCTCTCTTTAGAGAAGAAATCAAGGAAAACAAAGAGTTCTTCCTGGAGAAGGCCATGAACATCAACCCTCTCACTCTCTCTCCCTTCTCTCTCTACTTCTGTGCACATCCAACAGACGATCCTACATTGCTACATCGTCATCTTCTTCTTCTTCCTTCTTCGTAAAACACTGTAAAACCCTCTCTCTCTGTAGAGAAGAAATCAAGAGAGGTAAAGGGTTCCTCCTAGAGAAGGCCATGAACACCAACCCTCTCACTCTCTCTCCCTTCTCTCTCTACTTATGTGCCTGATTTAGAGTTTTTGCCCTTACAGGAGGGGGGTCCGGGGGCTCCCCCTGGCGCGGATCCCGCTGCGCGGTCAGCGGGCGGGGGTCCAGGGGGGGCCGCCCCTGGCGGGGGGCTCGGGGGGCAGCGCCCTTCGGACCAAAATTTTTTTGGGCCTTCCAACAATGATTTGTAGTATTATCGGGCTTTCCTACAGCAATTTGTAGTATTTGTAGTGTCTTCCGTAAATCGCGAAACGCTATAGCGATTTGTAGTGTCTTCTGCAAATCGCTATAGCGATTCACAAATCGCTATAGCGATTTGTAGTGTCTTCCGCAAATTAGGACCAACTTGTCAGAGTCATATCTCCCTAACCGGAGGTCATATTCCAAATCCGTAAAAAGTGGTGTCTTTGTTATTGAGTCTAGTTTATTTCTGTAAATTTTCAGCAATTTCTATTGTCATTTCATTCTCCATTTTAACTTTAACGATACATTACAACCACAATCATAAAAAAAAAGATTGCCCAAGCTAAGAGTCACCGTTCTCGCCCTCCTCCTCGACAGCAACCCAGTCGGTGCAGTCGCGCTGAGGATGGCCAGCAGAAGCTCCACCACGTCGTCTTCCTCTCCCTAGCGAGGAGGTCTTAGCGGAGCCATCGTTCCAGTGACGGGTGTTCATCTCGTTCCGGTGACGGGTGTTCTACGAAATGTAAATCCCCCCTTCTGTAAGGGCAAAAGGCCATGAACACGCTGAGAGGAGCCCTCAGACCCTCCTTCTGTAAGGGTAAAAGCTCTTGAATCAGACTCCATAACTCTTCAAGTTGAATGATGCTACCCACACTGGGAGGAGCTCTCAGACCCCCCTTTCTGTAAGGGTAAAAACTCTAAATCAGACTCCATAACTCTTCAAGTTGAATGATGCTACCCACGCTGGGAGGAGCCCCCAGACCCTCCTCCTGTAAGGGTAAAAACTTTGAATCAGGCTCCACAACAGTAAATGTGCAGGTCAGTCGGTGCTTGATGGAGCAATGTATGATCTTCTAATGGATGTGCACAGAAGCAGAAATAGAAGGGAGAGAGAGAGAGAGTGAGAGTTGAATGATGCTACCCACGCTGGGATGAGCCCCCAAACCCTCCTCCTGTAAGGGTAAAAACTTTGAATCAGGCTCCACAACAGTCAATATGCAGGTCAGTCGGTGCTTGATGGAGCAATGTATGATCTTCTAATGGATGTGCACAGAAGCAGAAATAGAAGGGAGAGAGAGAGAGTAAGAGGGTTGATGTTCATGGCCTCCTCCAGGGAAGATTTCTTTCTCGGATAATCCTGCAGTGCAGAGACTGGGTCTTAAATAATCATCTTCGGGGCACTTAAGTCTTTACAACAACTCCTTTTCAAGAACCGTCATTTTTTTTTGCACCAATGGAAGAGAGGGTACTTAAGTCTTTGCAATCGCATCAAACTCCAATGCTAATTAATGCTGACAAACATGGGGATACGAGATGCACATGCTTACATACGTGGTGCTCTTTGGGACCCCCGATCATGAGATGTAGCTAACTGCCCTGTTGGGGGGGGAACATATAACCTGCTTTGAAGAAATACCTTTAACGCAGCAGGAAAAGTTGTGTTTTCATTAAGTTTCATCTTTTATGTATTTTGCTCAAAAAATGCACATCGTTTATAAAAGTTTTATTACAAAAACAATTTTTAATGTGAAAAAAAAAATTAGTTGCAGTTTTATCACCAAAGTACAAATATGGTTTCATGCTGCCTGAAGTTTTGCACCTTGAGAAGTAAGCTTTAGTTACTAGCCTTATGCTTAGCTTGGATGCTGGCAATATGTAGGCCGATGGATTCATCACTCCCTGTGGGATCCACATGCATGTGGCTTTGTTCCCTATTTACTTTTATGTGGCCTGGTAATAATGAGTCAACGATGGGCTCATTCAACTGTCAAAAGAAAGAATTTTTACTGACAATTCCAGATATAAATTTGCCGTACAAATATCAATATCGCAACTTCATGAAACACAAGTGAGAAGGGATAAGATGGCATCCTTACCCGGTCAAAAGCTTATCGCCATTTTGGTGAAAACCATAAATTTATCTTTTAACCTCTCCAGTCACATACAGCGACCACACCCCTCTCTCTCTCTCTCTCTCTCTCTCTCTCTCTCTCTCTCTATATATATATATATATATATATATATATATATATATATATAAAGAGAAATGTGTAGGTTCCAGTTTATTTATCTTCAAGATCGTCTCAAACTCATTAAAAAGCATATTTGTATGTATTATTTATTTAATCTAAATGCATAAATATGATTTCCATGCTTTATTTAATAGAAAACATGTATTGCTTTAAACTTTTTTCATGTTAAGATATGCTTTTAATTCAACAAAAAAGTCAACAATTCACATTACACACTAAAACTTTGATTAAATAAAAATCAAGTATTCTGGTTAAATTGATTCAATCCAAAGCATGGGTCCTAGTGAATGAATAGTCATAAACACATCTACAGAAGCAAAAACACATGCAAATACATTTTTCAAAAAGGTATGTGACGGTGTGGGAGATAAATGGTCTAAAATCAACACATTACTCTTTCTCTCTCTCTCTCTCTATATATATATATATATATATATGTGTGCTTTAATATTTGGTACTATGGAAGGCACAAAACTATTGAGTTGTTCAACGTGGTTTGTTTGCCAAGGATCAAACCTTCAGTTGTGTTAGTATTACTTTGATTTAAAAATATGATTTTTGAGTTATAAAATTTAATATATTGTGGATTGTTGATTTTTGAAGCCCTTAAGAAACATGCTAACATATAACAATCACATGATTCAGAACTCATTTTCCACTACACAAACCTTGTAAACTGCATCTATACAGTATGAACTAAAAAAACAAGTTCTGAAAATTATGAGAGAAAAGGGCGATTTATACTCAATAGTTTCATGCCTTCAATAACACCAAATATTAAGACACACACATTATATCTATATATATATATATATATATATATATATATATATATATATATATATATATATATATATACTTTGGGAGTACCTACTTTCACATATTAAAAATCATGGTTGTATGTTGTATCTTCTCAATTAAACCTCATGAATGTACTCAACATAATTTATTTGATAAGAATGATGCTTTGGATCATGTTTTTTTGACATAAAAAAAACATTTTTTAGGTCATAAAATTTTGATACATTGTGAGCAGTTGATTTTTAAGTCTTAAAAGTCATACGCTACAAATTACATGATCCAAAACTTGTTTTTTACTAAATAATGCTCATAGATCATATCTATAGGGTCTGATCAACTAAAAAAGTTTTAAAAAAATTAACAATCTAAAGTTTCTATTAGGTGACAGTAAGTACTTTATATATTTATATATATATATATATATATATATATATAGAGAGAGAGAGAGAGAGAGACCTAGGGCTTGATACACACACAGGCACAGGCACACGTGGACACGTAAACACACATATGAAGATTTGACAAACATGGATCGTGTTGGGGCCTCCCATCGGACGGGAGGCTATCACATTGACACCGAACCCGATCCCACAAAGTTACTCTTGTTCTTTTTCCCTAGCTCTTTATTTCCAGACGTATGCCGCGGAGAGGGGTTGGTGAACTCATTCATTACCCTTTTGCTCTCACACCTCTCCCATTTTGTCCATCTAGGAAACAAATTGCGTGGTCACTTGTATCCCCATTGATCCTATCTGTCCCATAAATTCTTATGTCAGTAAATAGCCCAATCAGCAACACGGATATAGGTGGGGACACGAAACAGCTTCCGACCTTTCTGCTTCTCACTTTTTACCTTCAACCCCGATCCCAAATAGAGAGAACAAGAACCAATAAGCACTATCTAATCTATTTAATCTATCAAACATTTGTTGATGCAGAAGTAATCTGGTGCAAATTTGGTCGTTTTATCACTTAGTTTCCTTTTCTTTTTTTACTTTGGATTAGGTTGGTTAGTTACATTTAGGAATATAATGCATATATCATAGAGGGGTAACACATACTTTCTCCTGGAGAAAAAAAAAGAGGTTGAAACTTTGCTTTAGTATTCATGTTATTTCTTATAACACTAGACTAAATATCTCAAATTTGACTAAACCAAATACGCCAAATAGTTTTATTTTTTAATTTTTAAGTATCTCTATCTGATTTAGCTGTTTCGCTAGTACTTAATGACAGTGATGACTTCGTACTCTATTGTAAAACCCCTAAAAAAAATATCGTATCGGGCACATGCCAGACACGTGCCGAGGTTGGTCCACCGTGGCAGACTGAGATCCGAGCTCGACCCGGATCCGGATCCGAGCCCAAACCGAACCCAGCTTCTCGTAAGTTCGAAAGCCTGCATCTTTAAAAGACGTAGGCTCAGGCGGGCGAGGGGCAAAACCCCTCTCCACACCCTCTCTCCACTCTGCCTCTCCCTCTCATCACCTTTTTGTTTTACTGCCACCATCGGCGAGCACTGCCACCCCGACTACGCTCTCTGTTTCCTCCTTGAGCACTCCCTCTCTCTTGCTCGTGATCTGGCAACACCCCCATCCGACCTCGATCCAAGCTCTGGCCTATAGCTCGACGGCGCCCTCGTCGGCCCCTTCACAGGTAAACCCCCTTCCCCTGAGTCTTCTTCTCTCTTCTCCTTCTCCCTCAACCCTCAAGTTCTCAGGTCAGTGGATTAGAGCCACCAACGTGGTGGCTCTGGGTCTGCCAGGAGGGAGGTGTCGAGCACCTCTCCCCCTCATTGTCTCCTCTTCATCACCTTCTTCTTCCTCTTTGTTTCTTCCTTTTTCGGCAGGTCGGCAGGGTGACCCTCCCCCCCCCCCCCTCCCCCGTCGTCTGTCTTTTTTTTGGTAGGGGCTTTGTCCTCTGCCTTTTTCCCTCTTAGATTGGTAGGCAAGGCGAAGTTCTGCCTACCCTCACTGTGTCAGGCAGGGGCGTCAGCCCCTGCTGCTCATTTTTTCGATGATCGGGCAAGGGCACTGCCCCTGCATTTTATGTCTTTCCTAGCCGACAACGGCAATACCCCTGTCGCCTTTGGTTTTGTTGGCAGGGTTGATTTCCCTGCCTCTTTATTTTCTTCTTTCATTTTGGCCGGCAAGGGCGATGCCCCTGCCACTGTTGGGGTTTCCTCAGCAGAGGCTTTTCCCCTATCCCTCCTTTTTTCCCTTGGCAGACAGGGGTTTGCCCTCTGTCTTTGCCCTTCCCCCTCTTCGGTTGTATCAGACAGGGGATTTGCCCCTGCGTCCTGCTTTTCGGCAAGCAAGGGCTTTGCCCCTGCCTCCCTGCATTTCATTAGGCAGGGGCAAGGCCCCTGCTCGCTCTGTTTTTCGGTAGGCAGGGGTGAGGCTCCTACTGCCTTTGGTTTTCTAACAAGGGAGGGGGCTTCGCCCCTGCCCCTTTTTGCTTTATCCTTATTATTTGTAATATACTAACATTTTTAAGCATCACAGGTTGCATAACAAAGTTCACTCATGCCTTGTGGCCTGAGCACACTCGTACCTACGCTCGCAAGCGTACGTTGTATCGCAACCCCTCAAGGTAGGGGAAAGTTGTGCAAAGGACAATGAACGAACTTAATTTAAGCAATTAAAACTTAAAATGAGAAAAGGAAGGACTAAGGACGATATATATATGTATATCTATATATGTATACATTTAACTCAAGGACGCAATTTCGCAATCTTGTCCTCTTTACTTTTTCTGTCATTTACTTTTCTGTTGTCATCGCGCTATATATGCTTAGGCTTTTACTTTTTGCTTTTAATTTTTGTACTTTTTTTTCTGTTGCCACCGCGCTATATGTGCCTAGGCTTTTAACTTTTGCATTTTCCTTTCTGTTGCCCCGCACTATATGTGTCACGACTTTTACTTTCTGCTTTTAATTTTTTTACTTTCCTTTTTGTTGCCCCGCACTATATGCGCCACGACTTTTAATTTTTGCTTTTATTTTCTATATTTTCTTTTCTATTGCTCCGTGCTTTATGTGCCACGACTTTTACTTTAATTTTTTTACTTCTCTTTCCATTGTTCTGCGCTTTATGGGACTAAGCCTTTCTTTTTTTTTCTTACTTTCTTGCACTTTACTTTCCTGTTGCCACCGCGCTTTATGTGCCCAGGCTTTGATCTCTGTCTTTCTTGCTTATATTTATACTCCTGTATTTATTTATCACATCTTTTTTTTTTCTATGTATTGTTTTGTCTTTACCTTGTTGTCGTACTTCTCGCATATGCTTTGCTCTTGCATGTGTTTTGTTCTTTGTTGTCGTGTTTCACGTATAGGCTATGCTCTTGTGTTTTACTTGCTTATATTTTGTGTTTAATCGAGGTATAACTTTGTGCCTCGTGAGTCATCTTTCTTACTTGCTTAGCCAAGGTACAATTTTGTACCTCGTGCGCTGCTTACACATTGGTTTGCTTGTATATTTGGGTGGTCGAGGTATGATTTCATACCTTGTGTGTTGCTTGCACGTCTTACGCTCAATATGCAGCTTTGCACATCAAGTTTTGTTTCTCGTTTCGTCGTTGCATTGTATTATTCACAAGCTTGCTTTTTGTTATCTTGCACTCACTGAGTGCAGCTTCGAGCGTATTCTATCTCGCTCATTTATTTTAAAAGACACAACACACACTTATGCACTTCAGTTCTCCAAAAATGATGATTTTTAGGCACAAACCTATTTTCAAAATGCATAATTTTATAAAACAGATTTTGAAAGCCTTTTTCGAGATAACAGCTAGAACTCTCAAATCGATGTATTTGGAAGAAGTGTTTTATAACTTTGGTTCACATATTCGATGCAACTCAGATAACCCTGTTTAGGGGCTTGTGCATGGGTTGGGCAAGGGTTCTATTCAGGAACCTGCACCATCGCTAGGTCATTGCTACATTAATTGGTTGTCTTGTCACTTTCTTTGCGAGTATTGCTTATAGATTTCTTTTGATAAATTCATTCCCCGCTCTTCATAATCGTACCATTAGACATGTACGATATGTTTGAACTACGAGAAGTAGGATGAGAGGTCTGTGGTAATCTCGAAGTATGTTTCAACACATTATTATAATTATATATTGTTGATGTTCGCCTAACAGGCATGAGGCTCGTGACGGTCTAAAGGACCGGAGCATGAAAATTTTGAATTTGAATAGTTATACCATGTATTTTTGGCAAAACGATGTTTGGGAGTTTCTTTTGAGAAATCCATACCCCTCTCATCATAGTTGTACTTTTGAACAGGTGTGCTGCGAACTACGATGAGTAGGATGAGAGGCCTATATTTATCTCAAATGTACAATGGAACGTGTTTAAGACCACAAAATGGTGACATTTTTACCCTCATAATAAGTTGAGCCCACTCATCGTGGTTGTACTTTTGAACATGTATGTTTTGTACTGCAGTGAGTAGGACGAGAGGTGTGTGGTTGTCTCGAACGTGCAATGACGTGTATAAATTACCTAATGGTGATGATTTTGCCTTCACAGGCAAGATGCTCGAGTGGGTCTAGCAGACCGCAGCATGTAGAATGGGGTGGTGGTTAAGAAACATTCGTCGTGCCCATTCGACCTGCTGACTCTTGTCAAAAGAGAGGATGGGATGGTACAAAACTCTGATGGATAAGTCATTAATGGCTATTTTGAGCAAAAGACTTGACTTTCTCAGTCATCAGAGTTAGGGAGAATGAGCTACAAATGATAGCTTTCAAGCCACTTCTGCAAAAGTTTGGATGTATCCACGGACCACCTATGCCTTTGGAGATTTACTCTCTTGGTCACTGGCCCTCCCCTTAGGAGCAAACTCAGTCAGCCATCCGGGTTATCTAAAACACATGGCATAATAAACCTTCAGACTGGTCTTAGTTGTTTCTACGTTTTGTGCCTTGCACGTACCTGCCTGACTAGCTAATATCGAAATATAAGTTAACCTATTCACATTATTTGAGATGTGCGTGCTGTGACATGACTTATTGATTTACTTAATAGTTTTGTATACTACTTATTAAATTATGCATGCTTGTTATAGCGTTACACTAGTTCTTTGCTAGTAATAACTAGTTGCTTGTACTAATTAAATGTTTATGATAATAACATTATGCTAGTTGCAATATGATACAAGTGACTTGCTTTACTACTTTGTTGAACTATTTGTGTTTGTTATAATGTAACACTTATTGGCTCGAGTCTCTTATGACTAATATAACTGCTTACATCTCGTAATCTACAAAATGTTTACAACTTATGACTAATGTCACTACTTATCTTATAAGCTGCTTACATCTTGTGATTAATATAACTGTTGTCGTGTGATTGCTTACCACGTATAATGTATAAACGGCTTTTTGTGGAATTGTTTGCACTTTATGATTAATGTATTTGCTTGCCGTGAGACTGTGTATGTCTTGTGTGAAATGAACTCTTACCTTATGATAGTTGATAGCTCACTTGATTTTATAGTTAATTGCTCATATGAAAAACCTTTATTTGGTTGCATACTAAATTATTCATATTAGAAATACTTATTCATTTGCATAGTCTATTGCACATGTTAGATATAACTCATTACTTGTTTTAATTGCTTATTTCAGTTTCTTATTGTCTCATTTGTGCATCTATCATTTTTTTGTGAAACTGACATATTTTATGGGCAAGTGATGTTTCGAACTATGATGACATGATAGCGTGATGATATCAAGATGACTTTTTCTCTAATGTTTCGCTCCTGAAGACATTTTGGTAAATTTGGTATAAAAATATCTTTCAAAGTCTCTTTTGACTAAACCTTGAATGATTAAAACTGTGTTACTAAATTCCTTTTTGGTTTTAGTAAATATAATGAGTTGCAAATCAGTTGTATAAATTCTCAATTATTAAAACTGCATTCTGAATTCATTGGTTTTCAATATTTGTATGGATTTCAAAAAGGGTTTGTTTACGCTATACTGCATCCAAAGTCCATTGACTTGTTATTTCAAACATCATTTTCTGTTGAATTACTATTTAAAAACTCTGATAAACGAAGGATTACAAAGCTTTCAAACTTTTTATCAATAGTTTTAAGTCTTGAATTTTAGGGCGTTACACTATGCTTCAGTGAAACACAATTTTTCCAGCAAAAGATAAGGCAGAACCATTTATCTTGTAAAAGGTTAGACAAGAACCTGCATTGTATCCAGGCATATTCTAGGAAGCATCCCATTGCAGCTTATTTTCATGGGCATTTGCTAGATCATTTGAATGGTCCTGTGTGACTTTTATATATTGTCATAGTAAATGATAATTAACCAGAAATAATATCTCAATCTCCAATTTCATTTTGTTTCTATTGTCTTGCAATCTCCTCTGAACGCTTTTTCTGGATGTCGTGTCATCTATCCATATTCTCGCAGTGTACGTGTGTGTGTGTGAGTGAGAGAGAGAGAGAGAGAGAGAGAGAGAGAGAGAGAGAGACGTTTGATCAACGATTTAATGTGTGAAGTCGGTAGCAGTATGGAAAACTGGTGGCGCGTTGAGGACACCAAAAGAGGATGGCAGCATTAGCTCCCGGTACAGGCGTCGTTACGATGGTCATAATATCTAAGCATATTCAGCTTAATTAAGATCCCCAAACATGGTCACCGGCCACTATCTTCCCTCCAGTTCGAAAAAACACAGAGTTGTAGCCATTTGTCCAAACAGTCTAAAGAAATGCTATATAACACCAAGAAGTTGTAAGGTTAAATAATGACAGTTAAAAGCTACAGTAGTCACGTGGTGAGTGGCAGTAGATTTCGATCAATTAATTGCTTGAAAGTCATTCTCTTTTTTACAATTCACCGACAGGTGCTTCTCTTCCTCTCCTTTCATTATTAGTAGCAGTGGCAGCGAGAAGAGGCAGACTCTGTGTCTCATTTGATGACCCTCTGACCCCTTAGTCAGTCTGAGCAATCATGGTACAATCAAAGAAGTTCAGAGGAGTAAGGCAGCGCCATTGGGGATCATGGGTCTCAGAAATCCGTCACCCACTCCTGTATATATACACACACACCGTTATTCTTAGCACACTTTTTTTTTACCTTTTTCATTTGCTCTGAAAGATGCCCACCTTGCTTTTTTCCTTTGGCTTGTTAAATTCTTTCCATTCCTTTTTCCTCTATATTTTCTTTGTACATCTTGAATTTGGATAAGTGGTACCAGTGTAGTTACTCAACATTCCACAGCATCCATTGTATTTTTGGGGGTGTTTCATTGCTTCTTCTTTTGGTTCTTGATCGGTTAGGAGTTGGATTTTCCTTTTACATCTCATAGACATGAAATGTGTACTTTATACAGCATACTGCAGTCTGTCATTTCATTGGTTTTGAAACTAATTAAGACACGATACTCTTCTGTTTTCCCAATGTTGATATGAATTTGGTAGGAAAAGAAGGATCTGGCTCGGGACTTTCGAGACGGCGGAGGAGGCAGCACGAGCTTACGATGAGGCGGCCGTACTTATGAGCGGATGGAACGCGAAGACGAATTTCCCCGTGGAAAGCATTCTGTCACCGGATCCCCGCGAGAGCTCATCATCGTTATCATCTTCATCATTGGCTGCTGCAGGAGGGATGTCTGCCATCCTTAACGCAAAGCTCCGGCGGAGTTGCCACTCACCATCTCAATCATTGACATGCTTGAGGCTTGATACGGAGAATTCGAACATAGGGATATGGCAGAAACGTGCTGGTGCAAGGTCGGATTCAAATTGGGTCATGACAGTCGAGCTAGGAAAAAAAGAACCTAGTCCAACTGTGTCACAACCACAGCCACCTCCAGCTTCAGTGGCCACTTACAAAGAAGTGGATGATGAAGAGCGGGAGGCTCTACAAATGATAGAGGAGTTGCTGATTGGAAATTAACCACTATGCATTCTCTTGTCTACCACCCTTCTCCCCTGCCTATTTAATCTTGATTTAGGCTGCCAAAAAAAAAAAAGTCATGCATTATATCGTTTCTTTTAGCCCTAGAAGTGTGGGCACAGACATATGCATATGCATATGCATGCTTTATGTCTTCTAGTCATATTTCATAAGTGCTCTTAAGTCTGTTATATAGCATCATATATTGATTTTGAATATATTCCTAAGGGTTATTCATAATCAGGTATACGTATTTGGAATTATGTTTATTGAGTACAAACACCTTGTGAATTTTTTTTTTCCTTCTCCTTTTTGTCTTTCCAATATTTTCTAGAATATGCTAATGTTGTTTTATATATCTGCGCAGCACGGCTTTAAAAGGGCTTGCAAATTAACGAGAAAATAGTTGGCAAAATGGAGAGCTTCTCATTCAGGGATTAGAACATAGCTTAATCTTTCTAGTTTTGTGATGATCCGCGGGCTTTTAGTGCAATGTGATTCGTCAATCATGAATCCAAATACGTCCCTAGATTTTTTCTGTGCCTACTAGTATAAATCGCCGTGTCTGCTACATTCTGAGGATGCACATATTCTTGGTTCATGCTATACTACCCTAGGCATGCTCTCTCTCTCTCTGTCTGTAGTTTCTTTTTTATTTTTCTGTTTTCTTTCTTGTTCGGTTCATGGGTTCAACATTTTGTTGATCTTCCTGAGTGGTAATGTTGATCTTCTCTCTCTCTCTCTCTCTCTCTCTCTCTCTCTCTCTCTCTCTCTGTTTTTCAACGAGTGTTTGTTAGTTGGTTGATTGGGCTTCACCAAGTAAGGATTTCAGTGCTGCCCACAGTTCTTGATACGGCACTGACTGTTTGCAACTATATTAAGTGCATGGATATATTTAAGCTAAACATGCAATAAACCCAAGTTTGTGCTGCTGATATGAAAGTACTGTCTTGAAGAAACAAAAATGGGGATATCTCATGATGTTTAGGTTGACACGAACATATTGTGTAACCAACAAATTGATGTTTACGCTATTAAGAAAACGTCATGATTCCCAAAAGCGAAGCATTTGATAATTAGATTTTGATCCATTATCAAAGGCATGTATCCCATAGAGAGTGACATCTAAAAAGGATGTATCATGTAATGGCTATTCAAGCCACTGATGTAATATATTTTCAATTACAAAGTGGCACGGCATTGAAAACCATTCCTGATGATTCATTGATAATGATACTTTTAAAGATTATAAAATTACAAACTTGTCATCTGAACCACAAAAATGACATTTTTAATGCTTCCAATGAAGGATTTGGCAGGACTGAACCACAACTTGCTTTTTATGCATATTGATCCACATATGCGTCACAACAATCGACTCACGTAATTATGGCAGCTCTTGAATGGATCTTATATGAACCGAATGATAGGATAAGACATATCCAGACAACCAGATTGAAAGAAAAAAAATTTGCAAAAACTAATGTGGTAAATACACAAAAATGGCAAAAATTATATCTAATCAAGGGAGGAATAACTGTATTTGGAAAAGTGCACTCAATCTCTAACGTGAGATATGAGTTTGTTTTTAGTAAGGGAAAAGGTATTTTACTATAAATACATCCATAACTATATCATTTTTAACCATTTTCCGTTTACATACAGATTGACAATAAGATAACACAGATTCAGTTTACATACATGTGGAAGATAGGATCTGGAAAGAGTGTAGTGCCTCCTATAGCGAGCTTGAGAGACACATTCATCGGAGTGGTTATAGGCTTGGCATCAACCATAGCGGCTTTCTTGAGAAGAGTAAGAGTGTAAAGACGTTGAGACAGATGCACTGCATGGTTAAGATAGTTAACCTCAATGCCTAGAAAATAGGTTAAATGCCCAAGGTCCTTGACGGAGAAGGTAGAGCCGAGATTGGATACGATAGGAGTGATGGTCTCTGAAAAATTATTTGTGATAATGAGATCATCAACAATGTGTCTATGCTTACATTCAATAAGTCCATTATGTTCAGGCGTATGAGGGCTTGAGAAATGATGAAATATACCATTATGTCGAAGATAGCTTTCAAACTCAGCACTTGTAAATTTTCCACCATTGTCAGACTGAAAAGATTTAATAGCAAAGCTAACTTGATTTTCAACAATGGATTTAAAGTTTTTGAAATAGTCAAACACTTGAGATTTATTTTTCATGAAAAATAACTAGCAAAACCTTGAGTAATCATCAACTAATATCTAATAGTATTTGAAACCTTCCTGAGAATTCATAGGCGGAGGGCCCCAGACATCTGCATGCAAGAGTTCTAGAGCCCATGAATTGTTGGATTGGGAGTATCCAAAAGGATATTTGTGAGTCTTTTCAAAGAGGCAATCAACACATGTTTTTGTTTTCTTCTTCTTATCAAAGAAAATAATATTGCTAGATTTAAGAAATAACATAATTGTCTTATTGGCATGTCCAAGCCGCCGATGCCATGTATCAAAGGATTTGTGTTGTCCCGCATATGTTGTCATCAACGAAGAATCATTGCTTGCCTTAATTGGATATAGACCTATACTAGTTTTTGGTCCTCAAAGTCAAATCTTGCATGTCTGAAGATCCTTAACAATAAATTGAGTTGAAGTGAATTCAAAAATATAATAATTATCTATAGTAAATTGACCAATAGACAATAAGTTTTTTGTGATGGCAGAAACATGAAGAACATTCTTTAAAGCAAATTGAGATCCTTTGGATGAAAGAACTATGTTTTTTGTATAAGAAATATGGAGAGTTTTATCATTTTCTATCATGATGGACTCATTTCCTTGATATGGGGATTTGTTTGCAAAGTTTTGCTCATTCATCGTCAGATGATTAGTAGCACCCATATCTAGGTACCAATAGTCATCCTAACTTTGTTGGATGAACATAGCCAAAAATGCTTTCAGGATGTCCCAATAATCTTTTGTAGTGTGACCGCATTTGCTGTAGTATTGACAAGTCACATAAGTTCGTTGATGTGAGTTACCTTAATTGAAGGTGTTATTCGAGGGGGGAATTGCACATGTGTCCCCTTCTTTGATTTCAACAACCTCTATAAGAACTACGTCCTCAGCCTCTATCACGAGTGGCCAAAAAGGTAATTTGGATTAATTCTTGAGATTCAGACAGTTTGAAGTGCAACGAGAGTACTCTCTTTTCTTGATTTATAAGTAGATCATATAGATCAACAAATTAATGAATGATAGCGTTAGTTGTAACAGATGTTACAAAGCTTTCATACTCAATGTGTAGCTCATTAAGAGTTATCTGAATGAGATCCATGTCATGAACTGGATAATGTGAGGCAGCCAATGAATTAGATAGGAATCTAAGTTTATCAAGATACGCCAACATGTTCATTGATTCTTTCTAGATAAAATCTAGCTCTTTCTTCAATATCATGATTCGTAATGGTGACTATGAGCCATAGGCTTTCTTCAACGCTACCCAAGCATCACGGGCAGACTTAGATCTCATGACTTGTCAAAGGATCGCTTTAAAGACGGTAGCTTTGATCTAGCTTAGAGCCAGCTAGTCGGCTTTTCGCCAAGTATGATAGTCAGGCTTGACTATCTGCCTTCCTTCCTTGTCGGCGATAAATTCGATGGGTTGAGAAGATTACCCATCGACAAAACCTAAAAGGTCTTGACTCACCATGACTGTCTTCAGCTATGAACGCTAGAGAAGGTAATTATCTCGATTCAGTTTAATCGAGACTAGACTTGCTACTACTTTTCACTGAGTTGCTGACACAATGGGTGTTATTGGGACTAATGAGTTTAATGAACTGGACACAATTGATTTACTCATTGGATAAGATGGCCCTGATACCATGAAAGAAAGAATAATTGTACTTGGAAAAGTGCACTCAATCTCTAAGTGAGATATGAGTTTGTTTTTATTAAGGAAAAAGGTATTTTATGATAACTATATTTGTAACTATATCATTTTTAACCATTTTTGGTTTATATACAGGTTGACAATAAGATAACACAGGTTCGGTTTACATACAGGTGGAAGATAGGATAACACAAGTTGGGCTAACTGATCTCGTGATTTGAGAAACTCATTTGGCTGCCAGCTATATACGTAAAGTGTGATCTTTTGAAGACGATCTTTGAGGAGATTGGCTGCTAGCGACATCGAATTGATAGCAACATTATTTTCTCTAAATGTTCTGCTCGCCTATGTGCAGCTGGTTATCATGCATGAACTTGTCATCAATGATTCGGCTGCAAAACCTTTAATATCTAGGGTTTTTTGCAAATTAGGCCCTGCCTTGCATAAATAGCAAATGGGTTTTTCTCTTTTTGCTTAATCCTTACAAAGACATCCTTAAATGCTTCTAAAATGACCATTTTGGCTTCATTAAAGAGTTTTTTTTTAAAGTCAAGCTGGGGTTAGGCAGACCCCTACCCGTTATACAACTATCATTGACCACACATTGGCTGACCTCTAGTTGGTAAAACCCGTACGGTTCACCTGCCCACCAGAAAGCAGTGTTGTGAGAGGCATACGCCTCAGTACCTGAAGCGTACGCCTCAGAGGCGAGGCGCACGCTCAAGGTACTGAGGCGTGCTGTGATGCTCAAATTGCCCCTCATCAACCTCCAGAACCCCCTCCTTCATCCCCAAGTCTTCCTCCTCCGCCCGATTCATCGGTTGTGCTAACCCCAAGTGTCGGTGGATCCACCGCCACGTGCCGGCCAACTGATCCTCCGCCGCTCCCTGCCTCCCCTCCCACCGCTTCACTTCCATACCAGTACCTGAGGCGTACGTCTCAGTACCTGAGGTGTACGCCTCAGAGGCGAAGCGCAGGCTCAACGCCTCGCTTCGCCTCATCGCATTTAACAACCTTGCCAGGAAGTACACTTAGCTTCAGTCATGCATTAAGGGATGCCATCTGTAGACTTGTGACATCCCATCAACTTGGTGACATTCACAAGTCACTCCTACCAGATAAGGGGAGCCCTTGTGTGAAACCAATATCTTGGCTTGAAAATTGATCAGTCAAGAAAGACTAGAGGAAATATCCTGCATGGTAATTTTTATAACCGTCGTTGAAAGGATGAACAGCAAATCAGGCATAGAAAAAGGTAAGCTTTCTTGTGTCTACATTGTAAAAATTTGTCTGGTAGGAGCAGCTAGTGTACGTCACCTTGTGTTGGCCGACGTTGCAGGTTAAAAACCCAATGGTATAGTTGTATAACTGGTAGGGTCTCCTAACCCCAGCCTTTCAAAAAAAAAAAACAAATTGGTCAAAAATTTGTTGGTGCATGCTCATCAACATGTGGTGGTGACATCCATTGCCCTATTCTTCAAATTAAGTAGGGGGCCCTTGGAGAGAACCAGAAGGGAGGTCAGTTGCTTGTTTTCACACGGATCAATCGAATGAAACTCGTCCTCTGCTTTAATAACATTTATTACCTTACCTTTCACCTTTATATCCGAATGGAGTGTTAGATGAACGCGTTTGCACTACCCACGTGGGTACAAGGCAGGAAATAGTGTAAAAAATAGGTCTGCACTTGTGGTGTTCAAGTATAATCCGGGTGGGCTGCACAGCAGATCCGGTAGGATCAAGTTTTAGACATTGTAAGCAACTTCTCAATGTATTTACATACAAAACTGTCTTAGCTTGCCCGCGAGGGCACAGCTCGATTGGTAGAGGCGACTCGTGAAAGTCTTTGAGGGCATGTTCACAAGTCCTGAAGCTACAGGTATGCATCCTTTACCGCGAGGGGAAAGCTGTGTTTATTTTCTGGTGGGCAAGGGGTTGCACCCATAGTGACAAACGTTTTTTTTTTTTTCGGTGAACTTTCATTTTTCAAAAACTTGCTAGAAATTAAAAAAACTCCATAAATTTCACATTTTTTGGCAAAATCTCGGCAATAAAAATAAATTAAAAATATAAAAATATTTTTTATAAAAAAATATATTAATAAAAAACATTTAAAAATAAAAATACATGTTTTTTTACGATAAATAGCTGTTTAAAACGGAAATATTATGTTTAAATCATGGTATTTATGTTTTTTCATAAATCTCACGATATTTTTCAAAATCCTGAATTTTTAAGGGGCCTAACGAGACCTAACGAAAAGGGAGCCTAAGGAACACATCTCTCTCTCTCTCTCTCTCTCTCTCTCTCTCTATATATATATATATATATATATATATATATATATATATATATATATATATATAGTACTCTAAGAGAGTTACTCCCTCTAATTAGCCATTGGATCTTTTGAGATCCAACCACTTTAAATATGCATACCTTAAATGTTGCTCTCTCTCTCTCTCTCATCCTTTCCCTCACTATGTTTGCACCAATGAACTCAGTGTACAAGGCAGCTTTTCTGCAGTTATCCATGAAAAAAAAACACCCGGCTTAGGCCTCAAAAAGTGTTAAGCACCTATGACTCTCT
Source organism: Nuphar pumila (assembly GCF_984573655.1). Classification (NCBI taxonomy): domain Eukaryota; kingdom Viridiplantae; phylum Streptophyta; class Magnoliopsida; order Nymphaeales; family Nymphaeaceae; genus Nuphar; species Nuphar pumila. Next base: position 45,964,377 of record NC_143263.1, on the reverse strand, counting down.
CTCTCTCTATATATAACCAATTCCATAGAGCATCAGTGAGCTGGTCTGGATAGGTTAGATTCAATGCCGTATTTAATTTTAAAATTCAAACATTCATAAATAATTGCCTATTCCTTTGAATTCAATTGAGTTATCCAATATGTGGCAATTAGTCCATAATCATCATGTATTCGATACCATTCATGAAGGTTTGAATTTTAAAAATTAAAGCTAAGAGGATATTTGATATCATTTGCACCATTTGATTAGATTTAATATAACAATTTAGAATTAGTTTTAAAATTCAAAGCATGGAGAAGAATCCAAGAGATAAAACTGGAGGGGCTTCAAACATACAAAATGTAGGGATTTAACCCTAGAAAGCAGAGATTAAACTAGGAAAGAAGCAATCACAATGTAAATAAGGTCTCAAATGTAACTTGTGGGATGTTGTATTTCTCAACAAAATCCATGTCAAACTCAAAAATATCTATAGTGTTAGTGAAAATGAACAATGACCGTACTATCCTTGTAAAATGACATTTTTTAAAAATGCCTTACAATTTGCTGAAATCCTTCTTATGTCTAAAATTATGATTCTCAAATTTTAAAGATATTTTTACCCTTTGCAAACCTCTTCGACTTTCGCATGAAAACCTCTTGGCAGTCACACACACACACACACACACATATATATATATATATATATATATAGAGAGAGAGAGAGAGAGAGAGAGATGAGAATGAAAACCTCTCCAATGAAAACCCTCCCAAACCTCCCCAATAATTTTTTTAGGGGATTTTTTCAAAACTCTGACCATACATATGTGTTCAACATGATTGATTTACTATAAATTAACACTTGGATCGTGAATTTTGGATAGAAAAAATGACATTTGGACCCTCAAAAATTTAAATGTCATTGATTTTGAAACTTATAAAAACCTATCCATGCATCGGAATCAAATGATCTAAGAATTGATTCTTATAAAAACAAGCATATATATCACATTTGTATGGTCAAAATTTTGAAAAAAATATCAAAAATCCAATAAAACTTTCATTGGGAAGGTTTTCTATTGGTGAGGTTTTCATTTCCCTATATATATATATATATATATATATATATATATATATATATATATATATATATATATATATATATATATATATATATATATATATATATATATATATATATATATATATATGCAAACCTCCTAACATTCATAAATATGCAAACATTATGCATGACGTTTGCACAAATATATTGTGAACTGAATATGGTTAAAATCATCAAAAATTAAGATTTACAACATATTTGTGATGATATGTAGTGAATCACTTGAAGTTCACACAAATATGTTGTTAACCTCCTTACGTTCACACAAATATGTTGCTAATCTTCTAGGTGATTGTAACTATTTCCACAACATAAATTCGAAGGTTCACAACATATTTGTGTAAATGTCACGAGGTTCATATATATATATATATATATATATATATATATATATATATATATATAGTAAAGCGTAGGTGTTTGTGATACATGCTTGATGGATTTTTCTGCTCTTTTAGTGTTTTTTTGCAGTTCCACCCCCATAAATGTGTTGGGCATAGACGATTTACGAAGAATCCACACCTCAATCATGTGTTTTTGATGAAAAAATGATATTTGGAGGCTAAAAATTTTACAAAGATTTTAGACCGTTGAATTTTTAAACCTTATAAAAAACCACCAATGTGTCAAAATTGAATACTTCAAGAGCTGATCCCTATAAAATCAAGTACATAGATCACATGTGTATGGTCAGAATTTAAAAATAAAATGAAAACAAAACTTGAAAAACCCATCAAGAACATATCGCAAACACCTAATGTTCAAGCACCTACTCTCTCTCTCTCTCTCTCTCTCTCTCTCTCTCTCTCTCTATATATATATATATATATATATATATATATATATATATGTAGTGAAATTGAAATATGTTTATCAAACAAATATGTTTGCTGGTATGAATCGAGATTTTCATAATTTTTTTGCTAATCTAACCCTGTGGATGCATTTGACGTGATCCATTTGCTAGGAATTGACTGTTGGATCATCGTAATCGGATCAAGAAATATGATTTTTATGCTTAAATATTTATGAAAATTCTAAGTCATTGATTTTCAACCCTTAAAAGATCGTAATTGGATGATCTAAGATTCTGTTTCTATAAAACCAAGCATCTAGATCACATGCGTACGGTAAAAAATTCAAAAAAAGTAAAAAAACTATAAAAATCTTGATTCATATTAGTAAACATATTTGGTTGGTAAACATATTTTAATTATCCTATATATATATATATATATGAGTAATGGGCTCCTTCGGTCCCCTTTTTATTTTGCCCAAATAGGCCTCAAAGTGACCGTTCAAAAAAAAAATAGAACGGTCCATGATCTTTTTCTTTAAATGAAAAAAAAGAGCCCGCCACATACTCTCTCTCTATTTGCAAGGGCCTTCGACTGCGACCCAAGAACTCTGTCTCAATTCACAAGGGGCTTCGATTAAGACCCCAAAACAAGTCACAAATTTGAATTTCATGATCAACATATATCTCCATCAGATTCGAACCTTCTATATCGTCTGGTTGTTTGTCTTCTCGTTCTTGCTCTACCCAACTGTGGCAGGTTTGTTCTTCCTTTTTTCTGACAGCCCCCCCTCTCTCTCTCATCGTCCCTCTTTTTTTTTCCAACCAATGTTCCTAAATTCAAACACATCGAGGTTATCATCCTTTGCAACCTTGCAGCTTTTGTTTTTTTTGGCTGCCATATGCCCTTCTTGTTGGCGTTCATGTAAAACCATAATCGGAATGTATTAAAGAAATAGCACATACCAGTATTCGACATAAAAGAAATGAGCATTGGCGTTCACCTCAGCCTATCGATGCCCACGATGAGACTAGGCCATCAAGTCAATGGTGAGCAGGACCTTGAATCCAATAAAAAAAAAGGACACCTTGGTTGCTCTCATCAAGCAGCCATGCCTCAATTTATAATGGGGGAGTGTGGGGGTTTACATGCATGGCATTCATGTATGTGAACCCTTCACATGCCATATTGAATGTGAACCTTTCACATTCATGTAACTCCTTCCTCACTAATTTCCCACTAATGCTTTCACTAGTGTCAAACTGGGTCACACTTAGGGTTGAACCTGATCCAAAATGTTCAATATTCTTTCACTTGACCTATTGACACGAAAAGTTATAAAATCGAGATCTATACCATTATCTTGACTTAATTTTTTTTATGTGGGTTTACATGCTATCCGGTATCACAAGAATGAATCATATGAGTTATAGAGATGAACACCTTTTTATGAAATGTTATATTTTTCTGCACTACAATATAATTCATTTTCAGTATTTTAGCATGTTAAGATTACTTGTATAAATAGGTTGGTCTCTAACCCATTCTATTGATCCTTTAATATTGTTATTTTATTATTTTGTTATTTTCTCTAACCAAATGAGAGATCTTTTATGAAGAATCAATAATACACAAAGGCATAGAGAATCAATTTAATTTTACAAATGTGATCACGTATAACCATAATGTATTGCTATACATCAGAAGGAATCAAACAAACTCATCCCCTTTACATGTTAAGAATATAATCTCATTGTTAACCCTTCAGTAATGAGATATGCAGGCATTTCTTTCGTACTGATTGTATCAATACATATCAGATGATTCTCAGTTATTTTCTTAACAACAAAGTACTTTAACTCCATGTATCGACACAAAGTTGAACTTTTGTTGTTATTTGAGAATGACATAACTGCTTCATTATCACAAAAGATCTTTAGTGGTCTCTTAATAGAGTCCATAATTCTAAGACCCATAATAAAGTTTCTTATCCAAATGGCTTGAGATGAAGTCTCGTATAGAGCATTGTATTTTACCTCTATGGTATGAGCAGTAATTATAAACTGCTTTTTGTTTTTTTATAAGATGACACCACCTGCTAGTACGAAGATGTATTCAGTAGTCAACTTTCTATTATCGAGACATCCTCCTAAGTTCACATCAGAATATCTAATAACCTCTAGGTAGTCAACTTTTCTATATGTCAACGTATAGTCATTCATTCCTTACAAATAGCGCATGACTTTCTTTATTACCTTTCAGTATGCAATGTCTAAATTTAATTGATATTTACCAAGCATTTTCACAACAAATGTTATATCGGATCGTGTGCAAGTCTGCGTATACTGTAAATTTTTTTACCACCAAAACATATTGAATAGTTGTCATATGAACTTTTCATTATCATTATGAGAACAGTCTTTTAAGCTCAATTTATCTCCTTTCACTATAAGTGTTGAATCAATAAAATAATTCTTTATCACGTATTTTTTAAAAACCTTAAACTTTTACTACTCATCTAACAACTAAGGTCCACTCCAACTAGGTTGATACCTTTGGGGTTAATTGTTATCCAAAATCAAGTCAGCTTAGTCTTTTTTTAATTTTTTAAAAATTTCAAAATAATTGTTAATATAGACTCTAGCCCAAGGAGTTATATTCTGTCAAGACATAAGTTTGATAGGTAAAGCCAGCACGACTTAGTCTTTAGGTTGGTTTCTTCGTTTAAATACAAAAAAATAGTAATTTTTTAATAATACTGGTAATGTGCATAAGAAACGTGGCAATAGATCAATCAATGAGCTTATTTTTAGAACTCAATTGTCCCTCGGAGCCTGAGACACATTTAGGTGGTGGAGCGGATGACTAAAGAATGTGGCACGTGGAAAGATCTCAATTCAGCAAGGGGGCACGTGATAGGTGGAGCGGGGCGAGGGGAATAAAACCCCAAATATCCCATTTCGCGTCGCGGCCAGCGATGGATGTTCCCTCTACCTCATTCGCATAGAGGGTGGTGTATGTTCCCCCCCGATGATTCACTGAATCCCACGTCTGTGTTCGGGGCTTTGATTGAGCACCACGTATACAAGCACATGGGGCTCGTATTCCCGTGTATGTTGACGTAACTTTGCATCGGACTCTGGTGTTGTTGCAAAGACTTAAGTACCCTTTCTTGCTATTCTTCTCATAAAGTGATGGTTTGAGAAAATGACAAAAATGCCCTTCATTCAAAAAAAGGACAAACATGTCCTCCATCCAGAAAGTCGAGGATGATGTTGACTCTTCAAAGTCTTCTTCTTCTTTCTCCGTTCAAAAAAAGGACAAACATGTCCTCCATCCAGAAAGTCGAGGATGATGTTGACTCTTCAAAGTCTTCTTCTTCTTTCTCCGTTCAAAAAAAGGACAAACATGTCCTCCATCCAGAAAGTCGAGGATGACATTGACTCTTCAAAGTCTTCTTCTTCTTTCTTCGTAAAACACTGTAAAACCCTCTCTCTCTCTCTAGAGAAGAAATCAAGGGAGGCAAAGAGTTCTCCCTGGAGAAGGCCATGAACATCAACCCTCTCACTCTCTCTCCCTTCTCTCTCTACTTCTGTGCACATCCAACAGACGATCCTACATTGCTCCATCAAACACTGACTGACCTGCACACTGACTGTAGCATCGTTCAACTTGAAGAGTTGTGGAGTCTGATTCAGAGTTTTTACCCTTACAGAAGGGGGGTCTGAGGGCTCCTCTCAGCGTGGGTAGCATCATTCAACTTGATTCGTTGTGGAGCCTGATTTAGAGTTTTTGCCCTTACAGGAGGGGGGTCTGGGGGCTCCCCCCCGGTGCGGATCCCGTTGCGCGATCAACTTTTATTTGGTCTGTAGATCTTCTTTTGTTTATAAAACTGTGTTGGCGCTTTTATTCTTGATAATTTATTTGGGACAAAACTATGAAACTTGTTCATATTGGGGCTTTGTGAATTTATTTTCTGCCTTGTTTGGGGGCCAAGATTTAGGGTTTATCTTTGTTGAGTTCTTGCATTTGGGACATGGTTCAAGTCCTACAGGTCCTTGCTTGTCTTCTGGACAAAGGTACCATGATTGTTTTTTTACATGAACTGATAAAACCACCCATGGAGTAAGAGACCTGGTCTTGCTGGTCGCTGGTCAATGTCTGCCAGCCTATGGTCACTTACTGTGGTGCACCCCTCAGCTATAATGCAAGGGGTTGATGCCCATGGGATTCGTATCTTGACCGCCGTTTAGTGGCTTTGGCCCCATTCCACTGTACCAAACCCCTTGTGGTTAAGGTACCATGATTGTTACTCTGTAACTTTTGTTTGCTCGATTTGATTCAGTCTTGTTCAACTTGGCTGGGTCGTGTTAAAAACTCAGTTCGTTGCTCCAACTGCTAACAATGAACTTAGATTTATGTCTTGCATTTCCAACACTTAAAATAGAGCTAAAGTGCAAACATTTGAAATCACTGAGTCCACTTTTCATAAACAGAAGCGATGAACATATTGGAGCAAAAGGGATAATAAGGCCACAGACACAAGTCAATTCTACACATTTGGTTGTTATGTTTTTGTTTTTTCCTTTTTTCTGGTTTCCTCTTTGAAATTAACACACACACTGCGGGTTGGACTTTTCTTAGAAAAAGTCAACCCGTTGAGTGCTCTTGTGAAAAGAATTTCTAAAGATTGTGCATGTAAAAGCATCACAATAGAAACATATTAGAAGCTTTGTCCGAGGGTTGGCAAGGTTCGAACTGATTCTTGTTGGACTCTTTAGTTATCATTAGCTATGTGCAATTGAAATTCACAGATCTTAGACAGCATGAAAATTTGAATACATTGACATTTCTATGAAGATCAGAAAAGGTAATACCAAACTTGGTCCATTTGAGTGGCAGATTGTTCAGGATGCAGATCAGGTCATGCTGAACATGAGTTTTTTTTGCTCATGCTGACATCGTGGCCATCCGATTTGCATTTTAAAAAGCTCAAAAGTCAACAAAACCACATGGCATTCATCCAAAATGCAAACAGACGGCCACAATGTCGACATGAGCAAAAACGCTCATGTTCAGCATGACCTGATCTGCTTTCGATAGTTCAGATTCAATTCCTGGGGCCCCTTTTTTTTATTCGAGCTCGACAGGTTCATGCCACAAATTTTTGAATGTCACAACGTAGATACGTTGCGAACCTCCTTTAACTAAAAACTCGCACAAAGTCTGGATGTACATATGCAAATGTGTGTGACATTCACAAATATGTTATGTGAATGTCCTTACCTTCTCATGTTTTTTGATTGCAGGTTCGTGTCACATATTTGCAGACTTCATGACATTCATGTAGATACCATGGGAACCTCCTTTAACTAAAAACTCTCATAAAGTTTGAATGTATGTCCACAAATGTGTTTGACATTCAAAAATATGTGTTGTGAACATCTTGTTAATGCAATGACAAATTATTTTAAAGTGTGAATGTCATTTTACGAATGTTCTTATCTTTGCATGTTTTTTGATTCATATATAAAGTTATTGGTAGTTTTTTGTTTCTTGTTAGAACCCTAACCCTTTTTTCTTTAGAACCCTAACTATTTTTCTCTCTTTGTGGTGATTCTTGAAAATTTCATCTTGCAGCACTCCGATAAAGTTGTAACAACTTTTTGTTCAACCTTCCTCATTTTTCAATTTCCAAAACCTTATGAAAAGTGAGTTTCATATGTTTTCTTGCTTGATTAAGGTTTTTTTATAGATATATATTTATTGGCCTTGTAGTACTTGTGTTCAGCTATTTTTGTTGATGATTTATGTTTGTTTGTATTTTATTTAATATTTGGTATTAAATTGTATATTTATAATTATTTTATTTTGAAGTAATGGGGTTAGTGTTGATTGTGTATAAACATTCATTTGGGGTAACGATGTTATGGTTGAATTGACTATTTTTCAGTGTGAGACAACAATGTGAAAGGTGTAGGCAATTTTGTTAATTGAATATATGAATGCTATAAGAATGGTCTTTTGTTACATGCTACTTTCATTTGATGTATGATAGTACACTATCGCCTCATTGAATATCTATAATGGTGTCCAAAATATTAACTTTAAAAAATTTATGACTTTGATGTCTCATAAAATTGGATATGCCAAAGAGTATATGATCTTTAGGTATAATTATTCTATAAACATAGAAAGCCAAAAAATAACTATAGTGATGTAGACTCGATGTTGTGTAGTAGTGATGTTTACTTAATTATTTTTATTGTACTACATGACAAAGTTAAACAAGAAGTAGTTGTAAGTGACCTTCAAGTAGCAGTTGATGAACAAAATAGTTATCAAAGAAACAATGCTTCAAACGAAGATAGAAAATCTGCAAAGAATGCACATTTATATTAGACAATATTTGTTGAGGGCAATCACAAGGTGAACATCTAACTCTCTCAAATAATTGACAATATGGATGTTTGTAACATGCACGCAGAGATAATGCAATTGCTCCAACCAATTAGAGATATAAATGTCATACGTGAAGGCAATGAACAACTTGCTCAAACAATTAACATTATACATGATCAGCGGATGTGTGCAAAAAATGTGTAGTTATGTCAGCAAACCAATGCTATTGATGTTCACTGTAATTATATGGATAACATCTAGCCTTCTAAGGCAAATGACATAATGAGGTACAAGTTATTGGACTGTGTAATTTATGCTTGAGATGTAGGTGTTGTTATTTTTATAGTTAATCATGAAATTTGGAAATGTAGAAATAATGCATCCATTCAAAAAAATAAAGAGATAAATATAATGTCTTTGCTTTAGTTTGTATATTTAAATAACTAATTAGTGGTAGCAATGATCATGTAGACAATAAAGAATCAAATGATGATGATGACTATATCGTGTCAAATGATGGTGATTCTCAAACGATAGGAGAGGACCGAGACATAGATAACATAGGACAATTATTGGTAGATGCAAAAATGTTAATTGAAATGTTAAACCCTTGGTATGTTGTGTAAACTATATAAGCATTTATTGGTCAATAAAATTATTTTTTCTACTAATGAGATGTGGTTGAATATGCTATAATTCAATGAATTTTCATACAATAAAGAGCAATTGAAAATCATTAAAGTGGCGACATCTAAAATGACTGATGAGTTGCATAATGAAAAACTTAATGATTAGGAATCTTTTCAATGGTTAACGACATACTCAAATGATAGAGACACTATTGTCAGTCAAAAGTTTAATGATATAAAGCATTGTTGAAATTTTTTGAAAGATCATATGATCATGCACCACTATAAAACAAATTTGTTGAAGAACTGCAGTAATAGAGTTATTGTTATATACATGAGATAAAACCCACAGACTATGGCTAATTGTCCTTGGAAGACCTATTGCACAAAGGTGCACAAAACAACATTCTTTCAAGTAAAAGCATATGAAAGAGAGCATATATTTGATGATTCATTAGGCAACCTTTGAGTGAAAAAGTATCTTCCATGTGGATTCAGGTGTTATTCGCAAACGCCTGCATGATAACCTTAAGATTGAAAGTGCAGTAGGATTGAGGCAACAAGCACTAGAGAGGGGTGAATAGTGCCTTTAAAAATTGTCTGCGGAATATTAACGGATTTTACAATTTGAAAAGCAATCACACAAAGAACACAGTAATTTATCCTTGTTCGGTCTTTCCCGACCTACATCCAGTCCGCAAGCAAAACCCGCTTGAGATTTCCACTATCAACCTTGTGTAACTACAAGATCATACGGACCAAATTCGGTCCCACTTCCAGTAACACACCTACTGAAAGCAAACAACTCCTTTAAACCAAGGAGTCCTTCCTTTTACAGAAAATTGAAACAAGTAACAACTTATAATACAACCTATGAGCCCTTCTTTTGAATGCAAATGAAATGTAATTGGCTTTTGAGGTTGTTGAAATACTCTACTCACGAATTCACTATCTCTCAAAGAAATTTGAGTGAAAAACTGAAGTGAAAAATATCACGTGAGTGAGAAAATAAATACTTGAATGAATAAGAGTGAAAAGCAAGAAGTAATTCAATTGGATTTGATATATTTGAGTGTAGAATACACTCATATTTATAGTTGAAAGTTTTCATATGTTGAGGGTATGAAAGGGTGTCAAAACAGTCCATTTTGAACGATCAAAACGTTTGAAAAATGAAAAGACACGCCTTTTTGAAGTTTCAGAAAAAACGACAAAATTAGTCGACTGGAACAATAGTTAGTCGACTAATAGTTAGTTATTAGTAGACTGACAGTTATCGTCGGTCGACTGATCTGTTAATCGAGCTGTTTGAAAATCTGAACTTTTGAAACTTAGTCGACTAGAGATAAAATTAGTCGACTGATAATATCATCAGTAGACTGAAAAACCTTTCACTCGACTGCTGCTAAAATCTTCTGAAAAACAAACATTCTGTCCGGTCGACTGATAAAAGCATTAGTCGACTGCTGCTAAATTTTCAGAAAACACATGTTTTGTCCAGTCGACTGATAAAACCATTAGTCGATTGCTGCTAATTTTCCAAAAAACAGACATTCTGTCAAGTCGACTGATAAAACCTTCGGTTGACTAATTTGACAAAAATGATTTTTTAGAAAATATGGCGCGAAAGGATTAGTCGACTGGTGAGTCTATTGGTCGACTAATAAACACGAAAATTTAAGAAAAGAGTTTTCAAAAATGATTTTCATGAGGGGTTCTTTTAGAAAAGTTTTTCTAAAGACTTTTTAGGTGAAATACAATCTAAATATGCACTCTAAGTAAGGCTCTTACAAGAATCTAAGACTTTTAATGAATTAAACATTTGCACACTAGTCTTCAAAGATTCTTTATCGAATTCTTCAATGTCTTCATTGCCTTAGCTGAAATGTAGTTGATTTCACTTGCTCATCATCAAAACCTTGTACTTGAAGTATCATGTACGACTTCATTGTCGTAACAATCTCCCCCTTTTTTATGATGACAAACTTAATCAAAGATGAAGCATTTAGATGCATAGATGGAGATTTTACTCCCCCTATCAATATGCTACAAAACATTAAAAGTTAGCACATTTAAAGCACATATATCACGTATTGATTGGTTTGCATTTCCATTCATCATTACTTCATGCATTTAAAAACTTTTTCATAAATGCAATTTTTAATGCTTTCTTTTTCTCTTAATTTTGCATTTCTCATGCAATATCTCCTACAATTTCAATGTAATGCTATCTTTTATCTTTTTCTCCCCCTTTGTCATAATAAAAAAGAATAAGGGCAGAAATAGCATAAGCAAAATTGAGATATAAGTTTAAAATATTACAACCCATAAAGTATCAAAGTTTAGTAAAGACAGAACATAAAGATCAGAAAAGTGAGTTGAGCAAGTCCTTGATTGAAGTAATCTCTTTCTGAATCGAAGATAGTTGTTGAGTCACATCTTCACGAAAAGTGCGTTGATGCAGCTCCAATGCTTCCAGTCGCTGCAAAACTTCATCATTGTCTTGACTTGTAGAAAATTTCTTTTTTTTTGCTTGAGATGAAGGCGTCGCAAAAGATGGTGAAGGTTCAGAAATTGATGGTTCAGTAGGATCAGATGGTTCAGTTTGATCAACATTTAAAGGAGGTAGATATTTAATTTTCATTCTTTTAGAAATTGTTTGATCAAAGAACTCCTTTTGCTCAATATATTTTTCATTTGTTAAAGGAACTTTGAAATGTCTGAAAATACGAGTTAGAAGACAACCATAAGGAAGAAATGGTTTTTGTTTCCACAAATTAGTAAAATACACATTAGCTCAATTTACAGAAATATTTCCAAATAAAACATAAAGAGCCGTAGATAGATCTGTGGAATAATAATCAAAAGAACCAGCTTTAGGTAGAACATTGTGGGCAAGGATTCATCCAGTAATGCGTGCACGAGTTTGAAGATTAGTATTTTTGAAAGGAGGGCAATGAGGTGCACCTGAAAGAAGAATTTGTTCAAAAATTCTTTCATCATTTAGTTCAACAGTATTGAAAAGAGTGTCTGAAGATGAAATTTCTAGAATTTCTCCAAGTAGTTTAGAATCAAACTCGATTTCAACATCACAAACAAGAGAGGACAGAACTCCAGTTTCATGATCAAAATGTAAATTCGTATAAAACAAGTGAATTAGAAAAGGATAATGAAGGGTATCTGTATAAGCATCAAAAAGATGTAAAATTCCTGGAAATAATTCTCTTATTTTGTAACGAGAAAACAGGTGAAACAGTATATTTCGGTCTGGTAAAATAGGTAGTGCAGAAATCGATCCAAAAGTATCATATAAAAGAGGATTTTGGAGTAATCTGAGTGAAAATCCATGTCTTGAAGAAGGTGTAGGAGGAGGAGAACCTAAACCTTTTGCAGATGCAAACTTCGAACGAGGCATGGTTAAAAACATATTTACCAAAAAATAGTTGCAGAGAATGATGTTGACTTTCAAATGGCGTTCGGCGAGAGGAGGATGTTGTCGTGCGTCGTGCAACAGAAATAGAGGAGGATACGGTGGCTGACGGCGGGTGAGAAGGCCGCCACAAGGGGATTCCGGCAATGGCTGAAGATGTATCGTCACGGCAAGAGGGTTCCGGCGTGATTTGAAGATGCGCCAGTTACTGCAAGAGGATTCTGACGTTTCCTGGTCACGGCCAAAAGATTCCGGCGTCTCCTTGTCACAGCAAGAAAATCCCGGTGAGGATAGGATCGAACGACACTCCGAGGGTTTTTCAGAAGAGAGAGAGGAAAGAGAGAGAAAGAGAGTTTTCATTTTTTAAAGGGTTTTGTTTTTAAGAAAAACGAAAAGGTGTAAAAATAAAATGAAATGATGCCCTTAAAAAAAAATGAGTGTTAAAAAATCCAAGGGGTATCGAGTCCCTTCAGTTAAAATTTAAAATTTTTTTTAGTCGACTAAAACTTTATCGGTCGAGTAAGAATGTGCGACTCATTCTAAAAATTTTAAAACATCAGTCGACTAGAAATATATCGGTCGACTAATATGGTGCGATTCATTCTAAAATTTTAAAGCATCAGTCGACTAAAATTTTATCGGTCGACTAATATAGTGCGATTTTGAGACTTTGTTCAAAAATCAACATTTTTATAAATCCAAAAACGAGCAAATACCTAGTTCTCTCCTAATTCTCATAAAATCTTCATTTTTAAGAGGTTTAGTGAAGATATCAACATGTTGTTCTTTAGTGGAAATAAAATTTAACGAAATATCTCTTTTTAACACATGATCTCTTAAGAAATGATGTCTAACTTCAATATGCTTAGTTCTTGAGTGCTGAACAGGATTTTTAGAAAGATTTATAGCACTAGTGTTATCACAATAAATAGTTGTTGTGGAGTAATTCAAACCAAAATCTTTTAAGGTCTGTTTCATCCATAGTACTTGTGAACACGTTAAACTAGCTGCTATATATTCTGCTTCAGTTGTTAAGAGTGACACTGAATTTTGCTTTTTACTAAACCAAGAGACTAAGGAATTTCCAAAGAAATGACAAGTTCCACTATTACTCTTGCGATCAGATTTACTTCCTGGAAAATCTTCATCATTATATGAAACTAAATCAAAGGAAGATGATTTTGGGTAAAACAAACTGAAATCTGAAGTATCTTTCAAATAATGAAGAATTTGTTTTACTGCAGTTAAATGAGATTCCTTTGGATTAGCTTGAAATCTTGCACACATACAAACACTAAACATTATATCAGGTCGACTAGCAGTTAAGTATAATAGAGATCCGATCATACCTCTGTAAAGCTTAGTATCTACACTTTTACCATTTTCATTTTTATCAAGAGAAGTAGTTGTACTCATAGGATTCCTTCTTGATTTTGATGAGTCCATCCCAAATCTCTTGAGAAGTTCTTTTGTATACTTAGCCTGATTGATGAAGATTCCTTCTTCAGTTTGCTTTATTTGAAGTCCAAGGAAGTAGTTTAATTCGCTCACCAAGCTCATTTCAAACTCTTCCTGCATAGCTTTAGTAAATTCTTTACAAAGAGAATCATTAGTACAACCAAATATTATGTCATCAACATAAATTTGCATAATAAGAATATCTGAATTAAGATTTTTAATAAATAGAGTGGAATCTACCCGACCAATGGAAAAACCAGACTGTTCTAGAAAATTTCGTAGTCTTTCATACCACGCTCTGGGTGCTTGTTTAAGTCCATACAAAGCTCTTTTTAATTCGTAGACTTTTTTTGGATATTTCTCATTTTCAAAGCCTGGAGGTTGCTCTACATAAACTTCTTCATTGCTGTGTCCATTTAAGAATGCACTCTTAACATCAATTTGATATAACTTGAAGTTCATGTAACTAGCAAAAGCAAGTATCATTCGAATTGACTCCAATCGAGCCACTGGTGCATAGGTTTCATCAAAATTTATGCCTTCTTCTTGATTATAGCCTTGTGCTACTAGCCTTGCTTTGTTACGAATGACTTCGCCATTTTCGTTCAGCTTATTTCGGAAGACCCATCTTGTTCCAATTACCGGATGATCCTTTGGTCTATCAACTAGATCCCAAACATCATTCCTAGTAAATTGGTTAAGTTCTTCAGACATGGCCAAAAGCCAAAATTCATCATCACAAGCTTCAGTGATATTCTTTGGTTCTATTTTAGATATGAAAGAAACATTTGCAATATATTTTTCTAATTGCCTTCTAGTTTGGACACCACGCTTCATCTCTCCAATAACTTGTTCATGTGGATGATTGGGAACTTCTTTCCAAACTGGTTGAAGAGAAATATTTTCTTGAGAAGTATTCTCTATCAAGGGTTCTTCTTGAGGTATTACTTCTTCTCCTTCGCTTAGAGGTATAACTTGCTCATAATTCTCATCAAATGCAACATGTAAAGATTCTTCGATGCAAGATGTTCTTTTATTGAAAATACGATGAGCTTTACTTCTAGAAGAATATCCAAGAAATATTGATTCATCTGATTTTGAATCAAACTTATCAAGATTATCTTTGGTATTTAACAATAAGCATTTACTACCAAAAATTTTGAAATATGAGATCTTTGGTATACGATCATAATACAATTCAAAACATGTTTTATGTAAAATTGGTCGAATAAGAACACGGTTTAAAATATAACATGTATTTATTGCTTCAACCCAAAAGTATTTTGGTAAATTTTTATCTTGAAGCATGGTTCTAGCACATTCTTGCAAAGTTCTATTCTTTCTTTCAACAACTCCATTTTGTGGAGCCGCTCTAGGAAAAGCAAAGTTGTGAGATATACCATGTAGATCACAAAACTTTAGAAAAGATTCATTTTCAAATTCACCACCATGATCACTACGAATTTTAATTATAGTTGTAGATTTTTCATTTATAATTCTTCTACAAAGTTTAGAAAATTCTGAAAAAGCATCATTTTTGCTTTTTAGAAAAAGCACCCATGTAAATCGAGAATAATCATCTACTATAACAAAAGCATACTTGCTACCATTCAAACTTTGAATTCTAGATGGTCCAAATAGATCTAAATGTAAAAGTTCAAGAGGACGTTTTGTTGAAACTATATCTTTTGCTTTAAAAGAACTCTTGATTTGTTTACCCCTTTGGCAAGCATCACATAAGTGATCTTTCTTATATGGTATTTTAGGTAGGCCTCTAACAAGATCATTCTTGGATAACTTGGAAATTATTTTAAAGTTGACATGTCCAAGTCTCTTGTGCCATAACCATTGAATTTCATTTGAAACAATAAGACATTTTTCATTAAAAGTGGGTAACTCATCTAGATATAGTTCATACACATTGTTCCTTCTTTTACCTTTAAAAATGAGTTTTTTAGTTTGAAAATCTGAAATTAAGCATAAATCATTTTCAAAAGAAACATGAAAATCTTTATCACATAATTGACTAATAGATAATAAATTATGCATTAAATCATCTACTAAAAGAACATTTTCTATCAAGGGAAATTTTGGATTACCAATATTACCAATACCTATTACTTTTCCATTGTTATTGTCACCAAAGGTGACGGTTCCTCCATCCTTACTTTGGAGGGTGGAAAATAACTCTGGCCTTCTAGTCATATGTTTGAAACAACCGCTATCCAATATCCATTTGCTCCTTATTTTGTGTACCTAGAACAAAATTAGAAGACAAAGCATTTGACCCCTTTCTATTTTTAGGTCCATGAGAGTTAGTCTTAGGAATCCATATCCATTTGGATTTTGGTTTCCTTTGATAATAAATATTCTTTCTATAAAAAGATTTAGCATTTCTAGAATAATCATGTCTAGGCTTATAAGCATTGTAAGTTCCATGATTAGATGCAGTTCTATTAGAACTAGAAAGTTTAGTTCTATGAACAAATGGTTGAGAATAATGTCTTTGATTCTTCACCACATAGTTTGGTCTATTTTGAGTATCAAAGAAGCTATATCCCAATCCGGTTTATTAACCGAGCATCTTTGAGAACCAAGAAGTCTTTCTAGATTCTCTTGACCATTTGTGAATTTGGTCACTATAGAAAGAAGATCATTTGATTTTTCTTTTAGACTAGTTATTTCTTTTTGTAAGAGATTGGTTCTAACTCCACTTTCTTTTATCTCAAATGCTTGGCAAAAGTTTTCCTTCTTGAGATCTTCTATCTCTTGAAGTAACACTTTATTTTGAGAGTCAAGAGTTAAATTTTTAGTTTTCAACTCTTTGTTTTTAGAACTTAGACTCTTAAATTTAGCATATAAATCATTAAATGCTTCTAATAACTCATCATAGTTAAATTGACTTACCGAATCTTCTTGTGTTACAAAACACATGTTGGCGACTTCTTCATTTGATTCTTCATCAGAAGAGGAGTCACTATCATCCCAACATGCTTGAAATGCCTTTTTTCTTCTTGAATTGGTCCTTGGGCTTGATTTTGAGAAGAGGACAATCTTTCTTGATATGTCCAGCCTTTTTGCAATTAAAACACTTGACTTCAATAGGATTGGAAGAATCTGCTTTCTTTACCTTTCTTTGAAATCTTCCCTTTTTGATGAATCTTCTTAATTGCCTTGTAATGAGGGCAATATCTTCATCTTCATCTTCTTCTGAATTTTCTGAGTCAGAAGTAGTCTTAAAAGCAAGAGATTTCTTCTTGGGTTCTTCTTCTTGTCTGTCTTGAAGTTGGACTTCATATGTCATTAGGTTACCAACAAAATCTTCAAGAGTGAGAGTGTTTAAATCATTTGCCTCTTCAATAGCACTGGTTTTTCTCTCTCATTCAGGAGTTAAACACCTTAGGATCTTTCTGACTAAATCCACTTGTGAATATTTTTTTCCAAGGGATTTTAGAATGTTAGTTATATCGGTCATTCTTGTTACCATGTCCGATATATATTCATTTTGCTTCATTTTAAACAATTCAAATTTATGAACCAAAGAAGCAATTTTAGATTCATTTACCTTTGACGTACCTTCGTGAGTCACGAGAAGAGTATACCAGATTTCATTTGCTGTAGAGCATTGAGAAATACGATTGAACTCTACCTTGTCAACGGCACAATATAATGCATTCATCGCCTTGTCATTTAGTGAAGCAGTTTTCTTTTCTTCATCGGTCCATTGGCTGAAATCAGTTGATGGAGTTTGGTATTTTTCTGAAACAACTCTCCAAATATCGAGATCCATGGATTGCAAGAATATTGTTATTCTCACTTTCCAGTATTCATAGTTTGTTCTGTCGAAGAGAGGAGGATGAACAGAGGAGCTTCCATCTTTGTGCTGAGATGTTGTAGTTGCCATGCTAGATGATGATCAAATCAAAATAATAGCAAACCTGCTTTGATACCAAATGAAAGTGTAGTAGAATCAAGGCAACGAACACTAAAGGGGGAGTGATTAGTGCCTTTAAAAATTATCTGCGGAATATTAACAGATTTTACAATTTGAAAAGCAATCACACAAAGAACACAATAATTTATCCTTGTTCGGTCTTTCCCGACCTACATCCAGTCCGCAAGCAAAACCCGCTTGAGATTTCCACTATCAACCTTGTGTAACTACAAGATCATACGGACCAAATCCGGTCCCACTTCCAGTAACACACCTACTGAAAGCAAACAACTCATTTAAACCAAGGAGTCCTTCCTTTTACAGAAAATTGAAACAAGTAACAACTTACAATACAACCTATGAGCCCTTCTTTTGAATGCAAATAAAATGTAATTGGCTTTTGAGGTTGTTGAAATACTCTACTCACGAATTCACTATCTCTCAAAGAAATTTGAGTGAAAAACTGAAGTGAAAAATATCACGTGAGTGAGAAAATAAATACTTGAATGAATAGGAGTGAAAAGCAAGAAGTAATTCAATTGGATTTGATATATTTGAGTGTAGAATACACTCATATTTATAGTTGAAAGTTTTCATATGTTGAGGGTATGAAAGGGTGTCAAAACAGTCCATTTTGAACGATCAAAACGTTTGAAAAATGAAAAGACACGCCTTTTTGAAGTTTCAGAAAAAACGACAAAATTAGTCGACTGGAACAGTAGTTAGTCGACTAATAGTTAGTTATTAGTAGACTGACAGTTATCGTCGGTCGACTGATCTGTTAATCGAGCTGTTTGAAAATCTGAACTTTTGAAACTTAGTCGACTAGAGATAAAATTAGTCGACTGATAATATCATCAGTAGACTGAAAAACCTTTCACTCGACTGCTGCTAAAATCTTCTGAAAAACAAACATTCTGTCCGGTCGACTGATAAAAGCATTAGTCGACTGCTGCTAAATTTTCAGAAAACACATGTTTTGTCCAGTCGACTGATAAAACCATTAGTCGATTGCTGCTAATTTTCCAAAAAATAGACATTCTGTCAAGTCGACTGATAAAACCTTTGGTTGACTAATTTGACAAAAATGATTTTTTAGAAAATATGGCGCGAAAGGATTAGTCGACTGGTGAGTCTATTGGTCGACTAATAAACACAAAAATTTAAGAAAAGAGTTTTCAAAAAAGATTTTCATGAGGGGTTCTTTTAGAAAAGTTTTTCTAAAGACTTTTTAGGTGAAATGCAATCTAAATATGCACTCTAAGTAAGGCTCTTACAAGAATTTAAGACTTTTAATGAATTAAACATTTGCACACTAGTCTTCAAAGATTCTTCATCGAATTCTTCAATGTCTTCATTGCCTTAGCTGAAATGCAGTTGATTTTACTTGCTCATCATCAAAACCTTGTACTTGAAGTATCATGTACGGCTTCATTGTCGTAACAAAGATGACTACAAAAAAAAATCATTAATGACATCAGTCACGAGAAAGGTATGGTAATTAGTTACAAATAAGCATGGTGTAGACGAGAATGCACAAAAGAAGTGTTATATGGTACATATGAAAAGTCTTTCAAGATGCTTCCTTTATATTTGAATCATTTGATGAAGACAAACTCAGAAAATCTATGGGCCATTAAGACCGATAAGAAATATCAATTTAAGTGATGTTCGCATATCCCAGTGTGCAAACGCCAGGACATTCAAACACTCAGATATGCAAACATCACTAAATTTGAAGGTTAAGTTACTATGAAAATGTCTTGACCTCACACTAAGATATATAAACATCACTGAATTGGGAAGTTTAGTAACTATGCAAATGTCTAGATGTTTGCATATTAGACTGTGTAGATGTTACTGAATTTAGAGGTTAAGTTGTATGAATGTCTTGATGTTCGCACACTCGTAGTTTGCAAACATTTTTTTAATTGTGAGGTTAAGTTATTGTGTGAATGTTCTAATATTCGCACAATGAGATATGCAAACATCACTTAATTAAGAGGTTAAGTTACTGCATGAATATCATGATATTTGCATACTCTAATATGCAAACTTCACCGAATTAAAATATTAAGCTATTGCGTGAATCTCTTGATGTTCACACACTCTGATATGTGTACATCCTCATTCAAATATATTATAAAAAATATGATATTTACATATAATCTCATGTTTTTTGTCAAAATGTATTAAAATCCTTATAATACACTCACCTATTCAAACTCTGCTAATACATCCATACATTCAAACACAGTATAAACATCTATACATTAAAGCACAATATAAAAATTCTATTATCTACATAAAATCTCATATTTATGTAAATATCTTAGAAAATTACAACATTATAAAAGGTATTTAATAACTGCTAATACATTCATAAATATCAATCGCAATATAAAAAAGGTATATTATTTATAAAATATTTTATGTTTTTTTAAAACTTAAGTATCACATAGCTGAGAAATCTAAGGGTTGTGACTCTTATGGATGTCGTAAATCCTACAGGCGTGCTCTAAGGTCATGAAGATCTTTATCCTTCATAGAGAGCAACTCTTTCTGGGCTTGTAGAAGCTTATCCTTCATAGTGACTCTTCTTGAGCTTATAGAAGCTCCTCTTTCATAGTGAACAACTCTACCTAGGCATATAAAAGCTTCCTTCAGAGTTGCATGCAGTTGAGAGATTTCAACCTTCGCAATTGCTAATTTTGCCTTTGCACCTATACAATTAGTTGCAACTCTCACTCCACTTGAAGTCCTATGATTCAGATGCATAGCCCCAATTTGCTCACCCCCATTGCATTTGTAAACAACGTATATATATAAGTTTGATACTAAAATTCTGAATATTAAAGTGTATGAGGTAATCAAAGTATGTAATTTGCATTACCATCTCACTGCCCATCTTGATGATGAAATTGTCAGGCAACTGTTGGTTGTGAGCATCTATATACGCTTAGCATACACTTGCATCAGAGTAATATGCAATCTCATCTCCACCGTCATGCCAGTTTTGCAGTTCATTGAGGAATAGGGTAGGGTAATCATTCGATCGATCCTTTAAACAACATGAAATGCTTTTGCTCATAGTCGTTCAACTTCATTTATGTTATGCAACCATATGTAACCACATCATTATCATAATCTTCATTTTCTTCATAGGAGCACCACATTACCTACATAATGAAGTTTCATTAATTAATAAGTATATTACATTATTTATAAAATAAAAAAAACTCTTGCTTCACGTATACTCACATGAGTTTTAGTTTGCATGTGCAACTTCACACAGCAAAGGGACTTTCCTATGGTATAACCCTGCCATCTTCCATCTTTTTTCCTCACCCACCCCTTCCACTTTGTCTTTATTCTCTCCCTTACGTAACTTGTTTCACATTGCTATACGTAAAAACTCATGCACTAGGTCACACCTAATGGGACTTTCAATGGATATGTGCTCCCATATTCAAACCTACAAAGTAGACAAGTTATACTCTACGGATTACATCAATGATCACAAATTCATGTTTTTATATAAATAAAGTAAAATCAAGATATTATTTTACGTACCTTCAACAAAACTACCATGCTAACTAAGTTTTTTTCTGTATTGCTTCACCTAAGTCAGACTTGCATATAAGTGTTCAAGCGAAGTTACCCCACATACAAAGTCATTGTCATGATCGAGGCCTTGCACACAAGATGAATGGACTATCTTCCCAGCAATGTCGATAAATATACAAGTACCAAGGCAATACAATATAAATGCCCTCAACTCACTATCTATTTTGTGACAACCCTTTCCTCCTACACAAGGCAACTTCCCCTTCAGTTTCCTTGCTTCGCTAATTTCATATGTCCTCCTCAACCATGACAAGTTCAACCTATCCCCATTAAATGCATCATCGATTGCTCTCAATAAAACTTCACATTCATACTTGAAGTTTCCAAACCTTAGTGCATTTACTGGATTTTAGTGGCATTTTAATCTTATGATGTGTGCTATGTATTCCAAGGTGATGGCCAGGTCAAATTCAGAGAACTGGAAAGTGTTAGCAATGAGATTCCAAAACTCAAAACTGTATCATAAAATCTACAAAACTATGACCAATAGTCCATGGTGCAACCTTGAGGAACCATCGAAAGTGAATTTGATCCAGTCAGTTCTTTTGCTCCTATGATAGCATTAAAAACCATGCATGTGCTTGGAACCAATAGAACTGATGTTTTAAACAGTGTGGATCCTATAATAACAATAAAATTTGCATGGAATAAGTTGCATATCACAATTTATTCATTGAATATAACATTAAAATTGATTAATTTTAGTTTACTAGTTATAACTGCACATATCAACAAATAATTGATCCACTATTGCATACACATCAATAATTGAATATATGATAATAAATTATAACATATAACCGGTTCTCTTACAAATGTATTTCATACAAATTCATATATCATAAGCTAATCATTTAATATAATATTAAAATTGATTCATTTTAGTTTACTAGTTACAACTGCACATATCAACAAATAATTGATCGATTATTGCATATACATTAATAATTGAATACATGACAATTAATTGCAATATATAATTAGTTATCTTACAAACATGTTTTATATAAACTCATATATCATAATTTAATCATTGAATATAACATTAAAATTGATTCATTTTAGTTTACTAGTTACAACTGCATACATCAATAAATAATTGATTGACTATTGCATATGATAATAAATTGTAATATATAACTAGTTCTCTTACAAACATGCTTTATACAAACTCATATATCATAATTTAATTATTTAATATAATATTAAAAATTGATTTATTTTAATTTAATAAATAATTGATTGACTATTGCATATGATAATATAATTTTTGTAAGCATTATTTTAAAACATTATTTTATCATTGAAAGCATTTTGGAAAATCTCCAATCAAGTAATAAAACCAATTTTTCACGTAAGTGGTGAGTCAGATCGATCCATAGGAAACATGATACACTCAGATTAAAACTAAATATTGCATTTTATTGATATAGAACTTGTTCAATTATAGAGAATATTACAATGAAATCAAATTTGAACAAGAACGAAAAAGAAACATATAGTGACTTAAGCCCGCGAGTGCAAGGGCATTTTTGTCATTTCACTGATGTGATGATCGGCCATTGGTTCAAATTGCTCTTACTGCAACTTAATATCACTTGCACGATATAAAAACAAAGTTAGTAAGCTATTTACAGGAATAGAAACAACTATTTCTAAGTTAATGCTAAAATTAATCGCTAACCTAATTCTACGTAATATGAGAAACACTACAAGAAAAATGGCCATTAGCGACAAAAGTTTGCGATGGATTTTTTCTGTCGCAACTTTACGATGGATTAACGAGAGAAACAAATCCGTCACTAAAATCTGTAATATTTACGAAAATAGCGACGAAAAAACTTTCGTCGCTAATTAGCGATGGCTTAGCGACGTCAGGTTTTTGTCACAATATTCGTGGCATTTAGCAATGAATTTGGCGACAGAGGTTTTTTCTTCGCTACGTAGTGACGGAAATATTCCGTCACTAACTGGTCATGTAAATTTGACAGTGCGATGAAAGTAGGCCGTCACCAAATCCGTAGCTAAGTTTTCCGTAAATCCCTAATCAAAACCCTTCTTTCTCTTTCCTGTTTTGTCTATCCCGCCCAACGCACTCCCCCGACCGCCACCTTTCCTGCCCGACGCACTCCCTGGCCCACTGCCCGTCGCTCCCCGGTCCGCCACCCATCCCTCCCCCGGCCCATCGCCCCCCGTCCCTCCCCCGGCCCATCACTCCCTGTTCCACCGCCCGTCGCCCAGGTAAGTGGGTCATTCTTTTTTTCCAGCAGGGGGGGTTGCCCTCTGCCTCTTTTTTTCCGGCAGGGGCGGGGGGGGGGGGGGGGGGGCGAGGGGGCTGCCTCGTTTTTGCACAATCGAAGTTAGATCTTGGGGTTAAGGTGGTCTAACTGAAGGCATTTCTACAAATGAAAGCTCTCAAATTCTCAAAAATTCTGAAGCATATGGACTTCTTTGGATTCCAAATCCTAGATGAGTTTTGAGCTTCTTTTAGTTCAACTTTTTAAGATCCTTACTGGTTTAAGATCTAATGTAATCAATGTCTACTACCTATGAGTTTCTTACTTTGGGCCAAGGTGTTAACTAGAAAACACAGTTTAGCTTTTGCCTTTCAAAATTGTCGGCTTTTCTAAAGCATGTACAATACAACCATGGTGTTTGGTTTTGGTTGTACAAAGTTTGATGGTTGAAATTCTTGTTTTTCCGCCATGAATTAAAATGGTAGAAAGTAGAAACCGTGAAAGATAAGGATGCTTGGTAAGGTAAATACATTTTTCTGGAAAAGATATTTTACTTTATTAAGCAAAAGCCTGAGAATAAACCAATGTTATGGATCTTAGCATGTATTTTCTACATAAATTTGAAAGTCTTCATGCCTATTAGACCACATGGATATGCTAGATGCAAAAGTAGTTTTCAAAAACTGATCCTTACGTTTAATTTGATCTGTGCATGTTATACATCTTAATTTATCTCATGACTTATGAAATGGACAACTAAGCTTTTCTTGTGTTTGTGGGCGGATGTACGTTCACACAATGGCCTAGCATGGTGTCTTTCTGTAGATCTCAATAAATGGTTTATCCTTCAGCATATGATTATTATACAATTAGGAGATGTTTTAGGGTTTAGATAATGATTTCATCTAATTGATGAATCATATATGAGTGCATTGTCTTGTACATACTATAATTCATGTTTTGCTTATGTCACTTAACCAGCCTTGCAAGGGAATACTCCTTTTTGGTCCACCGGGAACAGGGAATTAAGACAATGCTAGCTAAAGCTGTGGCGACAGAAGTTGGTGCAAACTTTATCAACAGATCAATGTCAAGTATTGCATCCAAGGTATTTGATGCGTCTGATGAGTTATGTGCATCTTTAGTTATTGTTTCTGTTTAAATTTATGTTATTTTTGGTGGCAGTGGTTTGGTGAAGGAGAAAAGTATGTTAAAGTTGTTTTCTCCCTTGCAAGTAAAATTTCTCCCAGTATTATATTTGTTGATGAGGTTAGTCTTATGCACCAATAAAAGTGTCTAATTCCTGCATAACTATGTATTTTGCTATTTCTATATTTTTGTATGCTTATTCGTGGCTGCTGACCTTTTTATTGTTTGAGTCATTTACATAGACTGGATAGTCTTCTGTGGACTGCCATACTTTAGGTGTTCCAAACTTTCCCGCATCACTTATTTGAACTTTTTGATAGGTCGACAGTTTGTTGAGTAGGCGAGAAAATCCTGGAGAACATGAAGCCATGCGTAAGATGAAGAATGAGTTTATGGTTAACTGGGATGGTTTGCGAACTAAAGATAAAGAACGCGTTTTGGTACTTGCTGTTACCAATAGACCTTTTGATCTCGATGAGGCAGTCATT
This sequence comes from Nuphar pumila, assembly GCF_984573655.1. Lineage (NCBI taxonomy): Eukaryota > Viridiplantae > Streptophyta > Magnoliopsida > Nymphaeales > Nymphaeaceae > Nuphar > Nuphar pumila. The sequence goes on along the minus strand of NC_143263.1, from coordinate 45,939,124 downwards.
AGGAGGCTTCCGCGGAGGTGTATATTTTGGCATTCTTATTGATAATTGTGTACGATTTCTCTGGATGATAAATCCTCTTGCTCTAGTTGCTGATATCCTGGACTCGGTGATAAACAATACCTGCAGGTTAATGGTGAACTTACCGGATGCAGTAAACAGGGAGAAAATCCTCAAGGTGATATTAGGTAAAGAAGACATGGCACTTGATGTTGATTTAGGAGTAATTGCTAGTATGACTGATGGATATTCTGGAAGCGATTTGAAGGTGATCCTTTTAGCCACTCATCTTAATTATCTTGGAACTTGGTTACTTTAATATCTCATCTAATTTACCTTTTTGTTTCAGAATCTCTGCGTGTCAGCTGCTCATTGTCCTATTAGAGAAATTCTGGAAAAGGAAAAGAAGGTCAGTGCATTTAAGTCCATGAATCATGAAAGATCACTTCAAGAACTTGAATGTTTTTGTTATTCTGTTTTTTGGCTATATGCTATATGTTATATGTTTATGAAAATGCAAAAACAATAAGCTGAATAATTAGGCTGGGCTCATTGGCATGCTTACTTACTATTTATTCTTCAATTCCTCTTGGGTTCGTAGAGAATGCTTTTCCATAAGAAACCAAAGAGGGGAAGAGTTCATATAATTCTTTCCTAACTGTGAATCTGTGCTGAAGAATAAATACTATTCAAGCCCTTCTAACAAGACTTGTTCTACTGATATTCCTGCGACATTAGTTTTTTGGGAGAAACTTGATGTTTGGTTCATGGTGTTTATTCTGCACTCTTTCTCTCGAGTTTTTTTTCAAACTGTTTTTTTTTTAATCTTTTTTGCAGGAGAAAAGCCTATCATTAGCAGAGGGTAGACCGTCGCCAGCACCTAGCGTTGGTGCAGATATCCGTCCCCTCAGCGTGGATGACTTGAGATATGCACATGAACAGTTACTCTATACCCATGCTCTTTGTTTACTGTTTTGAGCCTGGTTTTTTAAATTGAATAATTTATTCCATTTGTTCAAATCAATGGGTGGAGAATTCATATGATTTGTGGAAAAAAAATCTTTACACTGTTTTGTCATTGTACCGTTCCTTTGAAACTAACGCTTAACAATGGCAGGTATGCGCAAGTGTATCGTCAGAGTCTGCAAATATGAACGAGCTGCTCCAGTGGAACGATTTGTACGGGCGAAGGTGGTTCCAGAAAGAGGAAGGTACTGAGCTACTTCATGTAGGTATCCATTTGTACAGCCCCCATTTTTTTCGTCCTCTTTTTTTTTTATTTCTTTTCCCCAATGTTAAGCTCAAGAGAAAGCATTGGTTACCATAGACATGGCCTTTCTCCTCTAACCTTCATGTACGGAACTCTGCTATTTTAGTATCAATGTAATGGTAATAATTGCTACTCCCATCTGTGTTGCTTCCATGGTTTTTTGGTGCCACGTATTCCAAAGTTTCCAAATTTCTTTTAGTTTCCCTCGGTACCCATGATCCATGACATTGACATTCATGTCCAGATCAGTTTTTGGTTGAAAATGACAAGAGTTGAAATCAACACATGAAATTTATGGATGGTGCACAATAATCCATAAATGGATTTGATATTTGATGTCGCATGAACAAAATTGAGTTCTACTATGGGTTCTAGTAATGTAACAACTGCAGTAGATAAAGAATCACCAAACGATGCAGTTAGTAGATTTTATGATTTACTTAGAGATGCTGATGATCCACTTTGAAACGGTTGCGAGAGTCACACTATCTTATCTGCAGTTCTTCAACTAATGAATTTGAAGTCTGAGTATAATTTGAGTCAATCATGTTTTGATCGTTTGTGCATGATTGCGAAGAGTATGTTGCCCAAAGATGAGAAATTGCCACAAAATTTTTATCGTGCGAAAGTTATGGTCAACGCTCTAGGTATGGGGTATAAAAAGATAGATGCTTGTCCAAATCACTGCATGTTGTATTTCAAGGATCAGGAAAACAACATATCATGCCCGTCATGTGGGCATCATCGATTCAAGTCAAAGACAAGAGGCAATGGTAGCACGAGATCAAAAGAAGTTTCATACAAGTTGCTTCGCTACTTTTCTATCACTCCTAGATTGCAATGATTGTATATGTCTTCAAGGACAACTAAACACATAAGATGACATGATGTAAACATTATTTTATAGGAGTCATATGAGCAACAGATGGTAGAGCGATATGACGATGAATCTACTCAGCATCCATCATTTGATCCTGCAGCATGGGTGACTGCAGCAGGTGAACCCAAAAAGGGTCATGCGTTCAGGTTTAGGAGTAATATGAACACCTCACCAGTCGTTGCTTCCTTCAGTCATGGCTCAGAGACTTCTTCCGTCAATATCAGCTCCAAGCATCCGAATGATTCTTGGGATGATGTACGCGAGATCGTTAAGGACACAAAGCGTGACTACTTCCATGAAACAATTGTCGACGTTCTCTAGGATGAGTTCAACAGTTTTTTGCAAAACAGGAGAGCTTCGTTTGCAGGTGCCTCACATGTATGAAAGTTTCATGTGATATATTGCATGTTGTTAAATTTCATATAACTTTGATTGCCTTAACTTAGGTGCATTACATATAATTTATTTCAATATATTTTGTTTATCAATACTGACCTTTTATATGATATTTCAGTATAATATTTTTACTGCCTTAGAACGCATATGAGCATGATAGAATCACATATACAGCTTTTTTACTGCCTTTGAACACATATGAGTACGATAGAATCACATATACAATTTTTTTACTGCCTTAGAACACATATGAGCATGGTAAAATCACATATACAGTTTTACGACTGCCTTAAAGCACATATGAGCATGGTAGAATCACATATACAGTTTTTTTGACTGCCTTAGAGCACATATGAGCATGATATAATCACATATACAGTTTTTTGCCTGCCTTAGAACATATATGAGCATGATAGAATCACATATACAGTTTTTTGACTGCCTTATAGCACATATGAGCATGATAGAATCACATATACAGTTTTTTTGACTGCCTTAGAACACATATGATCATGAATAATCACATATATATTTTTTTGCCTGCCTTAGAACACATATGAGCTTGATAGAATCACATATATAGTTTTTTGACTGCTTTAGAGCACATATGAGCATGATAGAATCACATATAAAGTTTTTTTGCCTACCTTAGAACACATATGAGCATGATATAATCACATATACAATTTTTTGTCTGCCTTAGAACACATATGAGCATGACAGAATCACATATACAGTTTTTTGACTGCCTTAGTGCACATATGAGCATGGTAGAATCACATATACGGTTTTTTTGACTGCCTTAGAACACATATGAGCATGATATAATCACATATACAATTTTTTACCTGCCTTAGAACACATATGAGCATGATAGAATAATATATAAAGTTTTTTGTCTGCCTTAGAACACATATGAGCATGATAGAATCACATATAAAGTTTTTTTACTGCCTTAGAACACATATAAGCATGGTAGAATCACATATACAATTTTTTTACTGCCTTAGAGCACATATGAGCATGGTAGAATCACATATAAAGTTTTTTTACTGCCTTTAGAACATATATGAGCATTATTGAATCACATATACAGTTTTTTGCCTACCTTAGAACACATATGACCATGATAGAATCATATATAAAGTTTTTTGCCTGCCTTATAACACATATGAGCATGATAAAATCACATATAAAGTTTTTTTACTGTCTTAGAACATATATGAGCATAATAGAATCAATATAGTGTTTTTTTACTGCCTTAGAGCACATATGAGCATGGTAGAATCATATATAAAGTTGTTTTACTACCTTTAGAACAAATATGAGCATGATTGAATCACATATAAAGTTTTTTAACTGCCTTCGAATACATATGAGCATGATATAATCACATCTACAGTTTTTTGCCTGCCTTAGAACACTAATGAGCATGATAGAATCACATATATAGTTTTTTTACTGCCTTAGAGCACATATATTTGAGTATGATAGAATCATAAAAACCATTTAGTTACTGTCTTTAGAACACATATGGGCATGATTGAATCACATATAAAGTTTTTTTACTGCCTTAGAACACATATGAGCATGGTAGAATCACATATACATTTTTTTGACTGCCTTTGAGCACATATGAGCATGATTGAATCACATATAAGTTTTTTTACAGCCTTAAGAACACATATGAGCATGATAGAATCACATATACTATTTTTTTACTGTCTTAGAACACATATGAGTATGATAGAATCACATATACAGTTTTTTTACTGCCTTAGAACATATATGAGCATGGTAGAATCACATATAGAGTATAACTTATTTCAGTATATTTTGTTTATCAATACTGACATTTCTTTTCTCGTGTAGGTTACTAACGATAATCAGCATAGTGGAGCTGAAGGGACAGATCAAGACAATGAACAAGAGGACACACAAAATCTTGGCGATGATTAGATTCATGTGTTGAATTTGTTCTACCTTTTTTTTGTTTCAAAAATGTAAATGTTGAATTGTAAATAATTAGAACTTGTGAATTTTACAATGGATCGATTAATTGTTTTAGTTTCCTTTTATATGTATTTTGATGTGTACTTTGTTTTTTATTCACAGGAAATATAAATTATTCAGGAAATATAAATTGTATTACGAGAATTTTTTTCTCGATATTTAATTTTCAATTATTTTTTAATTTTTTTTCCTTGTTTACGATGGATTAGTGACGGATATATCCATTGCTAATTACTATCAGCGTTGAATGTAGCAATTGATTAACGGCGACTATAAATCCATCGCAATACCAAAATTGTCATATAGTAACAACGACCTTGCGACGAATGTTGGCATTTGTTATTCTGTCGCAACTTAGCGACAAAACTGGCGATAGATACATTCTGTCGCTACCTAGTGACAGAATGGGCGACAAATATATTATGTCGCTAATTAGCGTCAAAAATTTTGTGATGGAAGCTATCCATCTCTAATCTGACGCTAATCCATCACTAATCTATTTAGCGACGGATTAGCATCGAATTAGCGACGGATTTAGGTCATCGCTAATCCACAGGTTTTTTGTAGTGAAAATACCAGAGCTAACTTCCTAAACTAATTATCCTAACACTATCATTAACTCTGGACTAATGTTAGGAACCTAATAAAACACTAAAAATTAAAATTAGAAAACTATAAAAAATTATGAATGACTATTTTGCCCCCACGCTGAGCGAAACTGTAATTTCTGATAGACAGTCGGAAAATGATTTATAGACACTCTAAACGGAGTCTAATTGGGGCGATTTTTGTTTTGTTGTATTCCTGACAGAATCATGAATTCAGCAAAGCTTACGGATCCTGAATGTCACTCTAGGAGCTTCGGATGTAAGTGTCACAATATTAGACAAAAATACGAAATGAGCCTATCTAGAAATTCAAACTGTGCGATGGACAAGACTATGAAGAAAATAAACCCTAAAATGTTAATTATCAAACTGACACATGCATATACTAATGATTAACCTCAACTATACTGCTAAACAATGAAATCATCCAACATGAAAGGACAATTGCTAAACAAACCTACTATGCATAGCAAGGATCGATAAAAGGGAAACGACGTCTAACAATGCTAAAATGAAAACTAAGCTAATTTCCTAACAACATACAACAAATAAGCAACTTAATACTGAATTAACTCAAGAAATGAAATGGAAAACATTTAAGAACCTACTAATAAAGCAAAATGCAAACAACAATCAATAACCTCAACTATTCTTTACAGAATGCCCCAAATTGGGTAACAAGAAATTGACCTATTGAATTCTAAAACATGCCAAACTAATTGCCTGAATAAAACCCGTTGAAACAGTCCTAATATAATCTAATTTACGTTGCTAACAACTAGGAAATGATTGCAATAGCTATGCTAAGAACCACAAAGCATCCAATTAAATCTAACACACCATATGCACTTCAAATAGCATACAATTATATTCGACTAGGAACAATACATAAACTACCTAAATCATCTAACTATTCAACCAACAAAACTATAAACAAATGCTGAATTAACCTACTGAGTGCAAGTAGAATAACTAAATCTAACTACCAAACAAAAGATCAACACATTAAAACATACTTGAACACACATAGAAATCGGATAAAGTGAAAATAACCCTAACACCATGCGATTTTTAACATTGAACCATTATCTAATCAAACTCAGCAAATACCCAAGTGTATACTAAATTAACTCAGAGAAAGTAATAGAATGTAATAAATACCTACTGTTCAAACAAGCTTCTGACAGAAATTACTATCTAAGCCCTTAACGGTGAAACACCTACACTCGGATGGGCATCTTCCACCAAAGTCTTATCAGCTGAGCAGAACTTACTCAAAACATAACACATCTTCAACAATAAACAATTAATCACAGGATTGAACTTAAACACATCTATGGCTGTAGCAAATAAACTAGTTATAGAAATCTAATTCGCATTAAAACACGAAAATCGGGTAGAATCACTCTACCCGGTTTTAGATGTTCGAATAAATCTCAAGTCAAAACTGCAAATCCAACTAAAGAGAGCACACCTACCAGATTAAAAGTACTGTCTAAATGCTAATATAAAATGTAAAGTAATCTATTTTAAGCACCTAAAACAGAATTTTAAGCAAGGCCTTTCAGCCGGCTAGAACAAGTCCAACCGTTTGAGGCTATAAACATGAAAATGCATTAAATCAAATTCAAAACCATGAACAACTTAAGGCTAAATTCGACTTACGTGCTGGTTCAAGCACTAACACATTAATCTACGACTGACAAACATTCAGAAAAACGTAGAAAACAAAAGAAATAACATCACACGCAATTGGGTTTTACTCTAAAAGAGAGGGAGATGAGAAAGACTTACTGTGGCCCAACGACAGTCCGAGGATTGGAGGGGCACGAAGAGAAGTTGGTTCAAGCGAAGAAAAATGACCTTGCATCTACCATGGGTGTTGTGCTACACGAAGTTGCAGCGTTGACGGGTGCCGAGTTGAGAAATGGGGGAATAGAAGCCGACAAGAGAGGGTCGACATTCCGGACAGTGTGGACGTCACACTAGACCGGACATGCTCCTCCAACTGCTACTATGAGGTGTGGCTTCTCTGTCCATGGCTGCGTTTGGAGGGGATGCTGCATAAGGTACGAGTGTCGAAGGTGCACTACAAGAAAATTGTGGATTAGAGATGGTCTCTATTCATCGCTAATCCGTCGCTAAGTCGTCGCTAAACAGTTTAGCGACGGCTTAGCGACGGATTAGCGATGGATAGAGACCATCGCGAATTTTTTCTCGCTAATTAGCGAAAAAACTTATCTGTCGTTAATTCCGTCGCTAATTTGCGATAGATTAGCGACGGATAATGTCTGTCGCTAAATTTTAAAAAAAATTGATCCATGTCGGACGGTATTTCGGCAGCAATAAGCCAGACTTATACCGCACCCGACAGGCATTGCACAGAACCAGTGCTCTCCAGCGTCGCCGTCCTCCGTGAACCGGCGTCATTGTCCTCCGTGAACCATCCTCCGTGAACCGATGCTCTCCGGCGTCGCCGTCCTCCGTGAACCGGTGTTGTCATCCTCCGTGAACCGGCGTCGCCGTCCTCCGTGAACCGGCCTCCCGCACCGATGCCTCGAGGTTAAAGTGGTTCGAGTCTCCCTCCGACTTCACTCCGGATGAAAGGACGATCGCAGAGGAGAAAGACAACATTCCGTCTTCAATATTGTCGTTCCTTGACAGTCCAGAGGCCGGCCACTTCTTCTCATCCACTACAGCTGCTGGCACCGCCATCTTCGGCTCCAACGAGCTGCCAAAAGCTGAGGTTCCGGCCACCGCTTTTGCATCTGCCTCGTCGCCGTCCTCCGTGAAATGGCATCCTCCGTGAGACAGCATCCTCCGGCGTCGCCGTCCTCCGGCATCGCCATCCTCCAGCGTCCTCCGACGTCGTCATCTTTCGGCGTCGCCGTCCTCCATCGCCGTCATGCTCTCCGACGTCGTCGTCCTCCGAAGAAGGCGGTTTAAATCGAGCGCGGCCGATTTAAATTTTGAACGTAAAGAGAGGGAAAATTTCGCGCTTTGTTAAATCGAAAATTAGCAAGGGATTTAGCGAGGGAATTTTTCCGTCGCTAATTAGCGACGAAAAAATTCCCTCGCTAAATCTTTCGCTAAAATGTTTTTCTTGTATTGAGAATTAGCGATGAAAAAATCATTGTCGTTAATCCGTCGCTAATTAGTGACGGATTAGCGATAAAACAACTTTCATCGCTAATCCATCGCTAATTAGCGACGACTTAGCGATGAAACAACGTTCATCACTAATCTGTCGCTACTTAGCGACGGATTCATGAAGAAAGTTTTCTCTAGCTAATCTGTCGCAAAGTTGCGACGGAAAAAATCCGTCGCAAATTTCCGTCGCTAATTAACATTTTTCTTGTAGTGGTGGAGGCAATTCGAAGTCAATCGATTGGGGAAGGAGCCCGGCTAGGAAGGGCCGGTGGCCGGACGGCGTGGGCTTCACGCCGGCTGGCTGGAACTCGTTTATGTGGCTGCAACCTTCACCTACACAGCAAAGACAAGGATTAGCACACAGAAAAATCGAAGAAGGAAGAGGTGGAAAAACGGTGAGGAAGAAGAAGTATAGAAGAAAGAAGAGGATGCGATAATGGCGATGGTGGAAATGGCTAGCAATGGAGGAAGAACTCCATGGAAGGGACAGTGGTGAAGAGGAGGAGATGGTGGAGAGGAGGAGGGCGAGCTGGGGCAGCACGGTTCCCAAGGCAAGAACACGAATTAGGGTTTGCTAATTTGATTTTAAGGTCAAGAGTCCTCTTTTTTGTATTTTAAAAAAAAGGATTAAAATATTTTTATTTGCTAGGCACCTAGTTTTTGAAGGGGTTTTTAGCAAATTATTTCAAAAAATGGTTTTGGGTCTAAAATGATTTGGATTTGATGTGATTTTCATTGATCCATGGCCTAGATGGGCCAATTGGATCCGTTTTGACCCGTATCACCGTGAGGTCTGACCCATTTCACTAAAAGTACGATATCTCTCTCATTTTAAGTTCGATTTGAACGAAATTCAAACCATAGCTCAATGACATCTAAATGCATCTAAGTGAGAGTTCTAAGCCTATAAATGATGCATTTATGTAATAAAAATATATTATGTTTATGAGTAATTAACGCATCATCAGTACACATCAACAAATAATTAACTTACTATTGCATACACATCAATAATTGAATACTTGATAATGAATTGCAATATATAACTGGTTGTCTTATAAACATGATTCACATACACTCACATATTATAATTTAATCATTAAATACAATATTAGAATTGATTCATTTTAGTTTCTTAATTACACACTACAAAAAAATAGTTGATTAGCGACGGAGTTATATCGTCGCTACTTAGCGACAGATTAACGAGAGAAATGAATCCATCGCTATATTTGTAGAATTTTACGAAACTAGCGACAGATTTTATTCCCTCGCAAAATCCGTCGCTAAGTAGCGACGGATTTTGCGAGAGAATGTTTTGTCGCAATAAATACGACAGTTAGCGACGGAATTGCGACGGCTAAGATTCCGTCGCAACATAGCGACGGCCTAGGCGACGAAATATTTTCTGTCGCCTTTTTTGTTTTTTGAATTACGATGGCTTAGCGACGGAATTAATCCGTCGCTAAGCCGTCGCTATATGTCGCATTACCCCTAATCCCAGCCCTCTTTTTCCTTTCTCCTTTCGCTGCTCCCGCCCGCCGCCCTCTCCCTCCTGCCGCCCTCTTCCTTCCGTCAACCTTCCGCTGCCGCCGTCGCTGCCCGGAGCAACCGCAGGTACGTAAATGGATTGGAGGTCGACCCCCTGCTTTTTCCGGCAGGGGGTCGACTCTGCCAGGCGGTCGACCCCCTGCGTTTTCCGGCAGGGGGTCGACTCTGCCAGGCGGTCGACCCCGGTAGGTGGTCGACCCTCTGCCGTGTCCGGCCGGGGGTCAACCCTGGTAGGGGGTCGACCCCCTGCCGTGTCCGGCCGGGGGGGGGGGGGTCGACCCCCCGCCATGTCCGGCCGGGGGTCGACCCCCCGCCGTGTCCGGCAGGGGGTCAACCCCGGCAGGGGGTCAACCCCTTTTGATGTCCGGCAGGGGGTCAACCCCCTGCCTTGTCCGGCCGGGGTCGACCCCCTTGCCGTCTCCGGCCAGGGGTCAACCCCCTGCCTTGTCCGGCAGGGGGTCAACCCCTTTTGATGTCCGGCCGGGGGTCGACCCCCTGCCGTGTCCGGCCGGGGGTCGACCCCCTGGTTTCTTGCTCTTTTTTTTCTTTTTTCAGAAATTAGGGTTTTTATTTTATTTTTATTGTTTAGTTTTCTTTGATTTTCATTGATTAGGATTTTTTATTTTGATTTTCATTTATTAAGCAATTGAATCAAATTTCTTAAATTAAGGCTATTTGTAGTTAATTTAATTAGGGTTTTTTATTTGATTTTGTTTTATTAGGGCTTTGAATCAAAATTTAAAAATTAGGGCATTTTATAGTTAATTTGATTAGGGTTTTCTTGGATTTGATTAGAGCTTTTATTTTTATTTTCTATGATTAGGGATTTGAATCATAATTTTTTTAATTAAGGATTTTTAGTTAATTTGGTTAGGACTTTAAATCAAAATTTTTTAATTAAGGCTTTTATAGTTAATTTGATTAGGTTTTTTTTATTTATTTAGAGTTTTTATTTTTATTTTCTATAATTAGGGATTTAAATCACATTTTTTTAATTAATACTTTTTAGTTAATTTGATTAAGGATTTTTTTGTATTTGATTTGGGCAGGTTTTTTCCTTGTTTGATTAAGGTTTAAATTGTGGCTTTTTTATTTAATTTTATGGTTTATTTTTCTTATAGTTTATGATGTTTTGGTTTATTTATAATTTATTTTCTTGTATTTTAAGGTTTTATGATTTAATATGGTCGAATAATTTCATGGTGACTTCATTTTAAAACATCATTTTTTTTTGCAGATTTCTCAACAGAACTTGCTTGTGCCCCGCCACCCGTGGTAAGTAAGTGACAAAAACAATGCAAATCGGGTAAATACCCGTGGTGAGTAAGTGATGCAAGCGCATCACATGTTATTTAATTTATTGAATATAACACTTTATTGTTCACACACTCACTTAGTTGTTGATATCTATGACTACTTTGTTGGAGTTCGGAGATCATGCTGAGCATGATTTTAATGTATGAATATGGAAGTGTTCTTATTTTTGGAGTACGGAGTCCATGCTATGCATGGTAGTAGTTAGTGGGATATTGAAGTGTGTTTGCTGCAGGTACATGTTTGATATTTGTTTGATATGAATTATTTCGATGTATTGCAATGTTTGATGTGATTGTATCCATGCTTACATGTAGTTACTTTCAATTTGATTATGTCTTCCATGTGAAATTGTATACTGAAAGCATGCTTCAAATGAATGTATCGTGTCATGAATAGTTTGCACATGAAAATATTAAGTTATCAATGCATGCATCATAATTCTTGTGATTGTATGACATCATATATTGCATGATAAATTTGATATTTTCTTCATCATAGTATTCTGATGGTTCTATTTTAACTGGTTAGGATACTATTCGTAACATCATACGACAGAATGACTGCAAACCGTGAATGGATGTACCGTAGGATAGTAGACAATGAGTTATCGCATGAATATATGGATGGTGTCGACAGTTTTATTGAATTTGCAACGGCAAGTGTCAGTACGGTAGATCCCACAGGTCGGATTAGGTGTCCCTGCAAGATTTGTAAGAATAATCGATTTGTAGAACCTCATGGCGTTAGACATCACCTATACAGGAAGGGTTTTGTGAGTGATTATCAGAACTGGACGTTTCATGGAGAAGAATTTAGAAACGATTTTGATGCACGGGTGAATGTGGTGCACGATAATCCATATACGAATTTGATATTTGATGCTGCAGGAACAGAACTGGGTTCTGCTATGAGTTCTAGTGATGTAAGAACTGTCGTAGATGAAGAATCACCAAACGATGCAGCTAGTAGATTTTATGATTTACTTAGAGATGCTGATGAGCCACTTTGGAACGGTTGTGAGAGTCACACTATCTTGTCTGCAGTTCTTCAACTAATGAATTTGAAGTCCGAGTATAATTTGAGTCAATCATGTTTTGACCGTTTGTGCATGATTGTGAAGAGTATGTTGCCTAAAGATGAGAAATTGCCACAAAATTTCTATCGTGCGAAAGTTATGGTCAACGCTCTAGGTATGGGTTACAAAAAGATTGATGCTTGTCCAAATCACTGCATGTTGTATTTCAAGGGGCAGGAAAACGACATATCATGCCCGTCATGTGGGCATCCTCGGTTCAAGCCAAAGACAAGAGGCAATGGTAGCACGAGATCAAAGGAAGTTTCATACAAGTCGCTCCGCTACTTTCCTATCACTCCTAGATTGCAGCGATTGTATATGTCTTCAAAGACAGCTAAACACATGAGATGGCATGCAAATAAAGTTCGACACGATGAAAACAAGATCACGCATCCTGTTGACGCTGAAGCTTGGAAGCACTTTGATCGTACTCATCAGAACTTCGCAATGGAAGTGCGAAATGTTAGACTCGGTCTATGTACAGATGGATTTAATCCATTTGGGGGTAGATCAACTCCATACTCATGCTGGCCAGTATTTGTAACTCCATACAACCTTCCACCAAGCTTGTGTATGAAACGTCCAAATCTTTTCTTGTCTCTGTTGATCCCTGGTCCGACCTCACCTGGCCAAAATCTTGATGTATATCTAAGGCCATTGATTGATGAATTAAAAGTACTGTGGGATGACGGTGTTACCACGTATGATGCCCACAAAAAACAAAATTTCAACATGAAGGCCGCTGTTCTATGGACAATCAGTGACTTCCCTGCATATGGTATGTTATCTGGTTGGAGCACACATGGGAGGTTGGCTTGTCCGTACTGCATGGAGGATTCCAAAGCTTTTAGATTGAGGCATGGAAGGAAGCCTTGCTGGTTTGATTGCCATCGTCGATTTCTACCCAGCGATCATCCGTTCCGACGTCAAAAGAATGCATTTACAGCAGGCACAACTGAAATGGAAGGTCCATCCTCAAGATTGTCTGGCATAGAGATTTTAAGAAGATTGCGATACTTTCCAGATGTATTAACAGATGCCCGCAGTCCTACACCCTTCCGTGGATTTGGGAAGGAACACAATTGGACGAAAAAATCTATTTTTTGGGAACTACCGTATTGGCCGACCCTATTGATACGACATAATTTGGATGTGATGCATGTAGAGAAAAATGTGTTTGATAATGTGTTCAATACAGTAATGAATATTAAAGGAAAAACGAAGGATAATCCGAAGGCCCGTATGGATTTAAAATTAATTTGTAAAAGACCAGAATTGGAACTCAAAGAGTATAATGGCAAAGTACTGAAACCAAAGGCGAAGTACGTGCTCGGACCTGATCAAATAAAACATGTATGTCAATGGTTGAGACAACTGAGATTTCCAGATGGATATGTCTCTAACATTGCTCGGGCTGTGAAGATTGACGATGGACAGTTATATGGGTTGAAGAGCCATGATTGTCATATCTTTATGCAACGATTGATACCCCTAGCATTCCATGATATGTTAGACAAACCTATATGGGGGGTATTGTCTGAGTTGAGCGGATTTTTCAGAACATTGTGCGCATCGGAGGTCATTGTATCAGATGTAAAGAATCTCGAGGACTCTGTCATCACCACTGTTTGTCTGTTAGAAAAGATATTTACGCCAGCATTTTTCGATGTTATGGAACATTTGATCATACATCTGCCATATGAACTAAGGGTTGGTGGCCCTGTGCAATATCGATGGATGTACCCATTTGAAAGGTATATGTTTTTTTATATTTGTCTCTTTAATGACAGATATTTAAAATTTGAAATGTATATTCTTGTCAGATGCATGTTCGACCTAAAAAAAAAGGTTCGTAATAAAGCAAGAGTAGAAGGCTCTATTTGTGAGGCGTACACTTTAGAAGAGATTTCAAATTTCTCATCTATGTACTTCGAACCTCATATTTCAACACGTTACACATGCCCGCCCCGTAACGATGATGGAGAACAAGTAACTGTAGCTGACAAGCTGTCGATATTTCAACGACTTGGGCATGCATTTGGTAGTTGCCGATCAAGGCTATTGACAGATCGAGAGCAAGATGCAGCACACATCTATATTCTTTTTAATTGTTCAGCGATCGACCCATACATCGAGTAAGTATATGTATATGCAACTCAATTATAAATCCTTTTATGTTCTATATGTGGATACATGGCTCGGTAATATAAGTATTTGTGGTTTGCAGACGATTTGATCTGGAGTTGCAAAGCAAAGTTTCACATCTCACTAATGCAGAAGTACAAAAAGAACGTGAAACTAAGTTTGTGGAGTGGTTAAAACAGTTGGTAAAGAAGCTAACATAAATTTTGTACTTATAAACAACACTAAGTTACTTAATTGATCGTGATCACAATAATTGTTTATGTCTGTGCGTAGGTTCGCCATGGTGATGTTAAAGATCAAGGAATATGTGATTTAGAAAATGGTCCGACCAAAGTTGTGCAATGCTACAACGGGTATATCGTAAATGGTTATCGATTCCATACAAAAGACTACGGTATAAACAAATCAACGATAAATAGTGGCGTGTGTGTCAAGGGTAGCAGCTACGGTGAAAATGAACATGATTACTACGGTGTTATAGAGGAAATAATGGAGTTGACTTACTTAGGCATGAATAACAGGGTTACGGTATTCAAGTGTCATTGGTTTGATCCAACTGCAACAAGACTCGACAAAGCTTCAGGCATTGTGGAGGTGAATCATAAATCCAGGTTTGGAACATATGAACCATTCATATTAGCCTCGCAAGCTCAACAAGTTTATTATACTTCATATCCGAGTATAAAAAAGTCAGATAGAAATGAATGGTGGGCAGTTTGCAAGGTGAAATCCAAACTATACCCCGAGTATGATCAGTTACAAGAAGATGAGTTAGCTGAAGACAGTGATTACTATCAATCAGATGATGTCTGTGACTTCGCTTATGGTCACGATGTTGCGCATGATATGCATGTCATATCTCCATTGGCTGATGAAACATTCATAGAGGAATGTGATCCAAATGATGTACCAAGTGGATGGGCAAACAATGAAGAAGAAGAAGAAGAAGAAGAAGAAGAAGAAGAAGAAGAAGAAGAAGAAAGTCAAACTAGTGACGAGGAAGAATTCTCAAGCTAGTGAAAAAAATCTTATACTACAAACCTCTATTTAAATGCATTGTAATACTTGATGTGAGTTGTATTGCAATACTTGGTGTGAATGATTAAAAATTTTATTTCAATGTATTGTAATACTTGATACGAATGATTCGAATGCATTGTAATTTATCTGAATGTATTATAATTTATGCAATTAACGAATGATTTGAATTAGTGCAATACTTGATGTCAATGATTTGAATTATTTGAATGCATTACAATGCTTGATGTGAATGACTTGAATGCATTGTAATACTTGATGTGAATTATTTGAATGTATTGTATGACATATGTTATTTGTTAGAATATGGTTCGTGGAGGTTATAGTGGTCGCTCATCCAGTAGTAGCCAGGCTCAACCTTCATCTTCACGGGCTCCTGTGATAGGTATATCATATAACTAATTAGATGCTTGACTAGTTCAAATGCACATTCTGAGAACTTGGTGTGTATTTTTTTACAGATGATGTTGCGCCTGTATACGACCCACCTACACCAGTTGATCGCACAAGTCAACAGCCAACACAGGAAACAGGGTCTTCACAGGCTGGCACAAGAAGACTCATTCGAATAGTGTATATCGATAATCGACCGTAAGTATTTTGTTTTCAATTATTGCATATCTTTTAAATATTTTATATTGATATTTACTGTGTAACAATTCATGTGCAGCACGAGGTTTGAGCCACAAGAAGTAGTACGGGAGATTAGGAATTCACTTCTTCAACATCTACCAGGACCAGTTGCTCAATGGAAAGAGTACCCAAAGGAGGTATTAAACAGATTGTGGTCCTCATTCATGGTATACAGTTGTTCCTCATAGTTAATGTGTTTCATATTTAATTTATTTAAGCAATGTCTACTAACTTTCTGAAAATATTTGTAGGCTTCGAATCGCTTTGCAACTACGGTGGAAGAAAATGATGCAAGGAAGGTGTGGCAGAAGGTGGCTGCCAATCGATTTGCAGACATGCTGCACACTATGAAGACTGCAGCAAAAAAAGCATCTGGCGTAGTAGATGATCCATTACTGTGGAAGGGCCATGGTCCTATTACTATCAGGAGAGATTACTGGGATGAAATGTGCGATATGTGGGCGGGAGATGCATTTAAAAATCGCTCTGCGAAGGCTTCACAAAATCGATCGAAGATGCCCGAAGCCCATCTACACACAGGTGGATCTAAGACATTTGGGAGCCACCTAAAGAAAATGGTAACTCATCAATATATAATATTAATTTTATAAGTATAGTTGCAAATTTGTGTACTAAATCTTTTGTCATTTAACTTCGCAGGAAGCAGAAAAAGGAGGCAGTGTACCATATAAGGATGTGTTTGTAGAAACACATAAACGGAAGACCACGGGAGTCTTCGTATCAGAGAAGGCGAGAACGACAACGGTATGTATTAATTCTATTAATAATCATTGCAATATATATGCAAGTCATCATAATGTTATCATTAATTATTAATGAATACTTTAAACATTATTTTGTAGGAGGCATATGAGCAACAAATGGTAGAGCGATATGGTGAAGACGCTACTCAGCATCCATCATTTGATCCTACAGCATGGGTGACTGCAGCAGGTGAACCCAAAAAAGGTCGCGTGTTCGGGTTTGGGAGTAATATGAACACTTCACCAGTTATTGGTTCTTCCAGTTACGGCTCACCAACTTCTTGCGCCGACATAAGCTCCAAGCAGCCGACTATTCTTTCCGGTGATGATGTACGCGAGATCATTAATGAATCACTGAATAACTACTTCCAATACACCGTCGCCCCCTTTCTCCGAAATGAGATCAAGGCCGCTGTTCAGGATAGGGGATCTTCGATTCCAGGTCCCTCTCAGGTATAATCACATATATAGTTTTTTTGACTATCTTAAAGCACATCTGAGCATGGTAGAATCACATATAGAGTTTTTCTAGATGCCTTAGAACACATATGAACATGCTATAATCACATATTCAATTTTTTTACTTCCTTAGCACACATATGAGCATGATAGAATCACATATATATATATTTAACTTTTTGTCTGTCTTAGAGCACATATGAGCATGATAGAATCACATATAAAGTTTTTTTGATTGCATTAGAACACATAAACATGCTATAATCACATATTCAGTTTTTTTACTGCCTAAGAACACATATGAGCATATTATAATCACATATTTTGTTTTTTGACTGCCTTAGCACACATATGAACATGCTATAATAACATATAGAGTTTTTTAACTGCCTTAGAACACATATGAACATGTTATATATCATTTATGATAGAATCACATATAAAATTTTTGGCTTTGCCTGCCTTAGAGCACATATGAGCATGCTATATTCACATATTCAATTTTTTTACTGCCTTAGCACACATACGAGCATGATCGAATCACATATATAGTTTTTTGCTTGCCTTAAAGCACATCTGAGCATGGTAGAATCACATATAGAGTTTTTTTATATGCCTTAGAACACATATGAACATGCTATAATCACATATTCAATTTTTTGACTGCCTTAGCACACATATGAGCATGATAGAATCACATATAGAGTTTTTTTATTGCCTTAGATCACACATGAGCACATGATAGAATCACATATAGTGTGTAATTTATTTCATTATATTTTGTTTATCAATACTGACTGTTCTTTTCTTGTGTAGGCTGCTAGCGATAATCAGGGTAGTGGAGCTGAAGGGACAGATAAAGACAATGAACAAGAAGACGCACAAAATCTTGGCGATGATTAGAGGACTGTGTTGAAGAAGTTCTATTTTTTTTATTTTTCCTAATTGTAATTGTTGAATTGTAAATAATTAAACTTCTTAGTTTTAAGGTGGAACGATTAATTATTATAGATACTTGTTATATGAATTTTTTTGTGTGGTTTGTTTTTTATTTACAGGAAATATAAATTGTACAGGAAATATAAATTGTACAGTTCTCCGTAATTAATTTTTAAATAAATTTTTTTTTATTTTTTTTCGTTTTTGCGACGGATTAGCGACGGATGATTCCGTCGCTATTCATATTAATCTAGCGACGGCTTAGCGACGGAATTAAATCCGTCGCCACGCCGTGGTCGCCGTTTAGTACCGGCGGATTGGCGACGGAATATAGCGCTCGTTATTCCGTCGCAATTAGCGACGGACTTGGCGACGGAATAATTCCGTCGCCAGTTAGCGTCGAAATATTCGCGACGTAAGCATACTGTCGCCGCGTTGTCGCTAATCCGTCGCTAACATGGTTAGCGACGGATTAGCGACGGATTAGCGACGAAAGGTGGTCGTCGGTAATCTACTGCTCTGTTGTAGTGACAACTACACATTAATAAATAACTGATCTATTATTGCATACATATCTACAAATTTAAAAAGTACCAATCCATGAGCACTGGACTTTGTGACCCATTATGATCTCTTTATGGAAGCATGCACTTCCTCCCCCATGGGATAATTGTGTATCTCCCTCTTTTCTACCCTCTTATCACTCTCATACTCTATTGTAATTTGGTTATCCTCCCTCTCCACTCTCAACTCCACCTCAACCTCCTTTATTTGTTGACGATCCTCCTCTGCCCTCTCACGACCCACACTCTCACTCTCCACTTCAGCCTTTGACTCCTCCTTTTGTTGAGGTTTCTTATCTGCCCTCTTACGACCCACACTTTCACTCTCCACCTCAATATTGGCCTCTTTATTTGCTTGAGGCATATCTTCTTTCTTCTCCACCCTCTCCTCTACCTCAACCTTGGCCTCCTCTATTTGTTGAGGTTCCTCCTTTGCCCACTCCATGCTCATGGTGTCTACCCTTTCTCTCTCTATCTCATCATTGCCACTACAAGTGGCTATGTCTGTTGCTTCTTCTGATTGGGCTTGCAGATTAGTAATGATCGGAGAATCAAAAGTCATGGCATTGACTGCTCAATAACATCCCCTTATTTGTATGTTTCATGGATGGTAGAGATGAATGTCGACAGAAATGCATCAACCATTTTTTTTGCAAAAAAAAATCTTACAAAAGCCTCTTTTCTTAGTGCGGTCTGAGGTTTCTTATTTGATTGCATCAATCTCAGCCTCATCTTACTATTGTTGCATTTTTTGTGAATTAAATCAGAAACCCATGCTCTTGACCAAAGAGCAGGTTTCCTGTTTATCCACTTATCAAGCTTTTTTTATACATCATAGCATAAACCATCAACCAATGGGTATTGTTTATGAAAAAACAATATTTAATAGTGAGCAACTTAGAGAGAGCATTTTCAATCTGCCTATTGTTAGCATGTATATGTCCTACATCTTTCTTAGATGAACCGGTAGGTGTTGGTACCTCCATGACACTTTGTTCAATTGTCATCTTTATAGTACAAGATGAACAATTTTCTACATAGCCAAATTTGAGGATAGAGGTAAACAAGCAAGCAAATATTAGACTCACATGAAATTAAATTACATAAAAAAATAGAATAGACTATTGAAATGCAAAAATAACTTGAGAATCTTGTCATTGTTCCCTTGTCATGTTTATAATACAAGATAAACAACCAAATTTGAGGATAGAAACATATCAAATTAAAAAAAAAGCAGGCAAAGGAGACTCACATAAAATTGAATTAAATAAAAAAATAGAATAGGCTACTGAACATGCAAAACTAACTTAGAGAACTGAGTTATTGTTTTACAAAATAATTGATTCATGCCACCGTTTCAAAAAAGAACTCATTCAACTGTTATAAGGAGTAAAACTTGTGCTTGCCAAAAAATCTCATCGTCGATGATGTGTCACCGTATGACGGAGATCAAGAAAGATCAACAACAACTCAGTGAAAAACTTGTTAGAAAAACTTGCGAAGAGAAACAGGTTGAGAACCACAAAACCCTTGCTAAGAAACCCTAATTTTATGCTAAAATGGTCCTCAAATATGAAACAAAACTTTTATACATACAAAGAGTCGCATTAAGTGCATGTGCTAAGGTTCGCAAATGTTACACCTGAGTGTTAAGAGATTCATAGAAAACTTATGAGGATATTTGTGAAACACTTTGAATATGTGAATGCTTGGTGTGTTCGCAATTGAGGTCAAAAGTTTTGCATATACAGAAGATGTTTGTGAGTCATATATGTGAACGTCAGCAAATATATGGTATGATTAAAAGCAAAAAAGAAGTGGATGTAAGGACATTTACGAATCTGAGACTTATGTGAATGTCAACCTTTTGCGAATGTTTGACATTTGTGGAGGTATGTCCAAAATTATGCAAGTTTTTAGTTAAAGACGGTTTGCATGGTATTTGCGCAAAGGTCGTGACATATGCAAATTTGTATGTGAACCTACAAAGCGAGAATCAGAAAACATGTGAAGTTAGAGACATTCACAACATATATTTGCGAATGACAGTCATATGATTGTGAACGTAAGTCCTGACTTTAAGCGAGATTTTAGTTAAAGGAGGTTCACATGACAAATGCACGAATGTCAGGACTGCCACAAATTTATGGAGCTAACCTGCCAAACTAAAAGTTTTAAATTCTAGAAGGTTTGCAACGGGCTTGCGAAACTTAGAAGATCTGCACATTTCATATGTGAATCTCCCGTGTTGTGATTCAAGTCAGCCATTTTTGCAAATACTTTATGCAAGTTTTGTCAAGTCCATGAAATATTTATGTGAACCTCTTTTTTATTGAGATGTTGCTACCTTCAGACATTGTACATATCTATCGCATGAACATCAGCAGGTTCCATCGCGTGTGTGAAAGATAAAAATGTCTAAAAAAAAGTCAAGAATCGTAATTTTGAGCATGGTGAGGATTTCGGCAAATTGTGAGGCATTTCCGAAATTGTGCCATTTTGCAAGGACAGTGCAGTCATTTTTTGAAACATCTTTTCCTTGTTTTAGCCTTGGGGCGAGGGATGCACACCATGGTTATTGAACTCATAACATCCTTCAGCTTGGAGCGCTTTAACTTGAACCCCCCTATCTGTGCTTTGTCTCAATTACCTTTCATTTTATGAAATTTATTACTAAAGTTAAAGAGTTGGGTCGCATAACTTGCTTGTCAGTGCAACTCGGACCCATCAACTTGGATGACCGTGTTAAAGTCGTCCGTACGTAGGGTCTTGACACTGAAATTGAAGCGAACCAACCAAAGGGAGCCCATGTGGTACTGTTTGAAATGTCTACGGATCAATGAGCTGTCAATGGTAAACTTGCAAGTTGACGGCTTTCCTTGATGGCTCCTATTTGGGAGGGACCACTAAAGAAATGTTATTTTGACTAATGGGATGGGTGTGAACATCCACATGAAAGCGTGTTTGGATTCATGGAGTTGGACGGAATCACAATTCAATTACCTTCAAAACTCTTCTATCAAAAACAGGAGAAAAAGGGGATTTTGATGGAACTGGATTTCAATTCAATTCAATCCAATTGCATGAATCCAAACACACCCTTACACTCAAACGACAATGCATACAATAAGATGGCTGTAAACATGGAATTTGCACACTTCTAACACTTACATGGGCTTGTACTAAATCCCATAGCTAGGAGCTTCCCCAGCCACTTACGACCTCCTTGCAGTACTCAAACTAAATGCATGTATGAGGGAGGGTTATGGCAGCTGTGTTTGGATTCAAGGATCTCAGTGGAATTGGAATCCAGATCCGCTTAATCTCTCTTTGTGGCTGGAAGGTGGCCAAAGGATTTCCCTAAATCCAAACACATTCTTACACGGTCTTCTGTGCCATCATTTTATTCAGACCAACTGCTCTTAAGATAAGATTATTGTCCCAAATAATTACCATGGTCAATGGATAAATATCATGTTTGAAAAGCATGGCAGTTAGCAATAATAATATAATACATTATTACAAACACATCCATAGTTCTTACATAAAAAAACGTTGACTTTAGATGAAAAAAAAGAAAGAAAGATGCAGGTCTATAAGAAGGCTCTTATTCTCAAACCGCTTCTCTCTCTCACGGGTTCCTGGTTGCTGTAAGCCTGAACATTTGTGATGTCTTCACCAGAACTTGAGGATGAAGAATCATCTAAAGGAAAGGAGCTACATGGTCCTCGACCAACGCCCCTCAAGGTCCGCAGAGATTCACACAAGTTGAAGAAAGCAAAGCCTCCCGTCATCATCTACTCGGTTTCACCAAAACCAATTCATGTCAATCCAAGTGAGTTCATGCCTTTGGTCCAGAGGCTCACCAGCCCTTCTTCTTCTTCTTCTTCTTCTTCTTCTTCTTCTTCTTCTTCTTCTTCTTCTTCTTCTTCTTTTTCTTCTTCTTCTTCTTCCTTTGATAAGATTGATGGTGCTCCTTCCTTGGCTAGCAATCAAGTGCCATCTCCAGATGGTAAAGTTGTTGAATTGAATGATTGGAAACCGGCATCAGATCATGCAGTAGGATCACCTCTTCCTTCGTCCTTGCCTCCAATCTCTCCAAGCATGTACCTTCCTTCACCATTTTCCAGTTTACCTGTCTCCTTAAATGAACCAAGTTCAAATCTATACACCGACAGTGACAAGGGCTCGTCAGCCTCTTCAAACTATGATACACCGGGTGCTGACTTGCGGTGATGATGGGAATGATCGTGATCTTCAATCAAGGTGACCACTTTCCTTCCGCTACCACTTCAAACCTCATTGAAAATTTCATTGTACTGTCACCAAAATATTTTCAGATTGGGTCATGGATTGAAGTGGGTTCAAAATTCAAGACAACCACAAGCAGAGATAGAGAGGTCTGGATTTGTGGGTCCTTGGTTTTGGTTGTAATTTACCCAGTCCTTGGTTTTTACTTGTACTTGTAATGTCCTTGTTGGGACATCACTAATGATCCATTGGTAATCTTGTTTTCTTGCTAGTTTTGTTTTTATATCGTTGATTATATTTCATTGATTGATCGAATGGATAATCCTAATCTCCTAGAGCAGGAACGGGCCTCCATTTGGACCATGACCAATGCCCGTTTTGTTTCAAGAGTGAGCGCAAGAAAGTGGTTTCGTGCAAAAGCGTCTGCTTAGGGAAGGGTGTGCTAGCGCATTTTCATGCGAAAACTTTTATATATATGGAAAATGTGACATCACTTGGCTCCATCAAATTAAGAAGAGTTTCGTTCATCCACTGCAGAAAATTAGGGATGTACAAACAGGTTGGATTCGGGTCGGACGTGGTTAATACCAAATCCCAGCAATCAGATCTGTTCTATTGGGAGACAGATTCAGACTCCAACATTGAAAAACTAAAACGGAATCCGAATCTGACTGTGTTAATCATAACCAAACCCGAACTGATATTTGCAATTTGGTTAAGATTCGTGTCCATCTTTTGTGTTTATCAAAAAAAAAGTTCTCTTATTCTCACAAGTAGGGATGTCAACGGGACAGACCTGCAGGGTGAGTCTGAATCTGGTTCTGACTTTGAGGTGTTGGAGGGTGAGTCTGAATCTGGATCTGACTTTGAGGTGTTGGTACTTGTTGATCCCTAAAATTTGAAAAACCAAAAGTAGGGTTTTATGTCAGTTATTCAAGTTGTGTGTCTTTTCTCCTCTCTTGAGCAAGGATCAGTCACATCAAGAGCTTGAAATCTTTAACGTTGGGTTTTAACATGAGAATAGGAATAGTCGTACTTTGTACATGAATCCTAAAAAAGGGTTAGGTTGATGGTGCAAAACACCATAAATGCTCAAAAAATCACAAAACATGACAAATATGATATTCATTAAAAAGTTCATACTTTTATAATAAAATAAATAAAATAAAAAGTATAAGAAAATTGAATCTCACTTTGGGCTTAAGTAGCCCTTTCTTATTACCATATGACAAGCACATAGAGACTTCGACTAGGCATGGGCTCTGAAAGACTAAGTGAGATAGGAGATCTATACATATAGTAGGCTATGTGGGTTCAGCAAGGTTGTGGACTCATGTGGGCAAAGTCAGAGTGATGGGCTCTAGAATGCAAAGCTAGATGGTAGGTGCAACAAAGTTTGGATACTTAGGTGTTAAGGGGTTCCTATTTATAGATTTTGAGATAGGTATGACTTCAAATCCTATGAATCCGACATATAAAAATCTAGATCCGAATTTTGATGACATGACACAACCCTATTGGTTGGAGGTTTGAAGGCTTATTTTTTATTGGTTCTTACTGCTAGGTTGAATCCTATTTGTTGGAGTTACCTAGATTAGGGGCTAAGAAACCTGAAACTTATCAAATTCAATAAACCTAAGATAAGAGCAATTCCTGAGAAATTAGGTAGGCTTATTTCTAAGAGAAGGGAGAAGCTTCTAGTTGGATTTTAGGATTTTTTAAGAAGATAAGAATTTAAGGGCATGGATGGAACCTCTAGAAGTTTTCTAGAAACTGGATATGAGAATTTTGGATCTCCACGCTTCAAATTGGGTCGTACATCAAATCCATTGAGACACGGTTTGATGTATTAGAAAGCTAACATCTTCAACTTTAATTAATTTTCTAAGGAAAAACTACATTTTTATAGTAGTAAAAAAATTACTCAAAGTGAGACTTACTGAAAAATAGGATTCTTACTAAACAAGTCACCTTGTTTTGGTCATTATTTTCTATTTTGATGTTGTATTGATCTAATTTTTGTTTTGTTTGAAAGTTAAAATAATCTAATTTAATTAATCTTTTGGGAAAAAAGACCTTGAGAATGGTATTTTGATGGCCAAAAATGAAGTTGAAGTTAGCATAACTTTGAAATAGGCAAAAAACACTGGATTTTAGCATATGACTCATTATGTGAAATAACTCGATCAAAATTAGGGTGTCTATAGATGCCCCACTTTGTTATCAAGTGTAAGAAACTCGATCGATAACAAAGAAAGTAGAAATGCCAGTTTTGGAAACAACAAAGAATTGACTCTAGCACTGCGCTTTTTGAAAAAGTCTTGTGAAAAGACAGACATTGAAAAAAGATTATACACTCTATAACTAAAGACAATATGTATCTCAATACGAGGGTCTCTCTATGATGTATGTCAACGACGTAGGTATAGATGTATGGTCAAACGAGGTTAGATAAAAGACTAAGTTAGTACATTTTCTTACACGAAGGCTTTTCCTTAAACTTGATAGGTGAGCGAGATGTCTTTATTGAACGAGGTTAGACGAAAGACAAAATAAGTGCTTTGTCACATAAGATGAGTAACAAGTTTTTCAAAAGACAATGATTTCTTAAAAAGATAAGGGCAAAGACATTTTCGAATGTGACACACATTTTGTCCATACATGCCTGAAGATAAAGATGGTTATACACTCGTCAAATGGGTATCGGTTTGTTCCATCAATCCATGGGACAACCTATGGACCTAATGTCTATCTATCTATAAGATGATGGTTCATACATGCTTGGAGATAAATATGGTTATATGCTTATCAAATGGGTATCAGATTGTTCCATCAATATGTGGGACAACCTATGGACCGAATGTTCATCTATCTGTAGGTTGATCTTAAGATATGACTAAGTAAGCTTTTTAATGAAACAATTGGGTTCTTAAGAACTATGTTAGTTACAAGAAAATTAATTAGTAATATGCAAAAAAATGCATATGACATAACATGATGATGAATGATAAATTGCTTTAATTTGACCCATTTTGATCAAGGTAATCGTGAAGCAAGTTCGTAAGACAATTTTTCTGACTTATGAAAGATCAACTTTTTTAGATAACTATGCGAAAGATACTTAATCTTAGCTTGCTTGGAGTCATCTTTGATAAAAAAATTTATTGTTGACAAAATGCATTGCCAAATGTTCATTTTCCTAACTTCATGATTAGTTGTTTAAGGTGGAAGGGTTTTGTTGACAACTAACTATCAGTTTCAAGATAAAAGCAGGAACCTTGTTTCATACAAGGGTCTCCTAGATATAATGAGTAATCATTCAAGGTAGGAGGACTTGTCGATGACCAACCATCAGTCTCAAGACGAAAAAAGATGAAATAAGAAAGACACAGATATGTTTTTAAAAATTGGCAAAATGATAATTTTTACAAAAGTTATGACAATTATTTATGCATTGTGAAAAACCTAATTTCAATAAAATCAACAAAAGATTATAAAAAAAAAAATCAAAAGAAATCGTGTTGTAGGATTAACTTGTAGACCTTTGTGGGTCAAATAAGACAACTTGAATGATTGACTACAATATGAATTCATGATATAATTAATGACACAATGTTATAAATGACAAACAAATGACATTTATAACTGACAGTAGTACATGACACAATGCTAAGTGTCATGGTGGGACTTATGAAATGCAACGTAAATGATGATCTAAGTCTAAAAATTGTTCCATTTTTTTCAAAAAAGAAAAAAAATGCTCCTTGATAAAAAATTTAAAAGTGAATGTTGAAAATAAAAATTTTCATCACATATCTGTATGCTTCCCTTGGAAAGTATCGCAAACATGAGAAGAGTAAGTGCAAAATGAGTGTGTGCAACTTGCATTACTCAGTAACAATTTGATTATTTGTCAATGTTGATTTGACTTTACTTTTTAGTTTTTGCCCCTAATTGAAGTCATCATAAAATAATAATTTCACTCTTTTTCCCTAGAATAAATCTTCTATTTGGCTTTTAAATTTCAAAGTAATTAATTTTATAAGGCTATGTATAAATTTATGCTTCAATAGTTGTCAATCTAATCTCACAAAGATTGATACTCTGAAAACTTCTAAATAAGCAAGACTCATTGGCCATCTAGGCTTGAAAATAAGAGTTTCAAGTGCATAAAAGCTTGCGACTTTTCATTTTAATGCACTTTAACTTCATCACTTCAAAGTTTTCATCAAACTTATCCATATTAAATATTTTCAAGTGACCAACCATTTTTCAAAGACTTTGAAGAAAACAAATAGGACATGGGTTATTGAACTTTGAGAAATGAAGTAGATGGTAATGAAAATGGTATTGGATGAGATGATAATGCTTTTTTTTTGTAAGGTTGTTAACAAAAATTTTGTGACAAATGAAATATAACGCTCCAAAATTTTAACCAAAAAATAGAGCAAATTTTTTTATGCAAAGCCTTATTGATGGCAATACTCCAATCAGACTAAGCACTAGAGAGCTTGCTTATGTGCAAGCGTTAGCATATATTAGGCCACTAAAACTAAGATCACAAAGGAGACAACCAAGGAAAAGAATCATTTATCGAGAAAACAAAAGTATAATGAAAACATTTTTGTTTTGGTTAGAATTTCAGACAGGTTATAAGTATGATAATTTAGCATGAGACTATATTCATTTCCTGTATTGGACTTGGATCCATGTCTAAATCGTGGATCGATCTAAATCATGGATCCAAAATTCAAGATAAAAATAAAATACTGTCATTCATGAAGTAATTAAATTGTTTGAAAATATGATTAATAAAAATAGTGTCTTAACAAAACATAAATTGTCTCCAAATAAATCCTGAATCTAGATAGTTAGTTATTGGCACCACCTATAGCATCCTGCCATTACTCCAGCACATCTATTCATTACCTGAGTGGTTATAATATAGGGGTTAAACTCATCGAGTCTTAGTAGGAATGCGATAACAATGTATGTGTATACAAAACTAAGCATACATGAAAACATACATTCTTTCAGAAAGTGTATGATGCAACATCATATCATAATGTATTCTAATGAACAACGATAACAATTAAATTCATGCAGTATATATCAAAAAATGAACATATCCATGGTTAGGCATTTACATTATCAAAGCATGTTTTCAATACAAGTTTTCGCATATAAAAATGTACTCAAGTGTAAGGCTTTTGTTTCTCTTGCAATGTATTTTTGTGGGTACTCACAAGACCATATGTCAAGACGAAGAGCCCATTCATGGGTTTATTATGCTATATATTTTAATGATCTGAGTATCTCATCGAATCGATTCCACTGTTGGTTGTTCGTGACTAAGAGAAATCCCACCAATGAAAGCAAATAGAATATATTCTACCACTTGTATAGAAGACATATATATACCACCTACAACACATTGGTAGTCTGACCCCTTAACTTCGAGGTCTAGAGACCAAATAAGAAACTTTGCTCTCACAAACACATAATGGTCCAATGGAGTTTTATAGCACCTACCCTCTCTAAGATAAGTCACAGACTAAATGAGTTATAAGGTTCTCTTTATTAGAGTTCAATGCATTTTATCACATGTGTCATACGACATTCGGCCCCTCCTAGCCAAATAGTTCAAGTACCCTTCCCTACCGCTCTAGGGTAACTTTTTAGCCAAAACTACCTTTTCAGACTCTAGGGTCTATTTTATCGTTCAAGCTCCTTTTTGTCCATTAACACTTTTACGTAGGTATGTGTGTTCAGCGTCAGGACAGAATACAAGCAAGACTTGGGTAGACTTCTTCTCCATAACCAGCACTTAGGTATGAGATTTTCAGATGACCAGATTATAGGGGTGGGCTCTTATTTTTTGGTTTGAACCCAACCCAAATATATTTGTTCGTATCTTTATGGAAAGATAAGACTCATCCAAGAAGACTTCTGCTTGGGATAGGACTTTCGGTAGGACATGATTCTATTTTTTTGGGACTCTAGGGAGATAAGGATAGACTTTTGGGCGGATTCTATCTAAATAGCATATATGGATGGGATTTCTAGAGGTTTTCTTTGGATTGGATAATGAAATTTTGGATCTCTACACTTAAATTGGGTTGTACTTCACATCTGTTATAACATGATAACTTGTTTTGGCCATAACATTACATCCAGATGCTAGATTGAGTCACTGTTTGATGCGTTGGAAAGCTAACATCTTCAAATTTAATTCATGTTTGCAAAACCAAATTTAATCATTTTGTTGGTTAAAAAATGAAGTCAAAAGAGCATAAGTTTGGGGCTTTTGCTATTCTTCAATGATAACCAACTTATGGACCTATATTACATGCACATGTTGAAGGGCTGGTACATCAAGAGGCAATATTTATCTCTTGGCATGACTGTCTTGAAAGCAACTTACAGGGGCATGAGCAAGTTCTCTATATCCAGTAACCCAAAGTTTCTTTGTTGCAAGATTCTCATTCAGTTGTGGTTCTTTGAGCATTTTCAGTCTGAACGACCTGTTGCCACCCTCCCTTTAGATCTAGTGGAGGCCTAGTATCATTGTGTTTGAGATCAAAATTTCTCAACTTCACTTTGCTTTTATCGAGAGCATCTAGAGTGCTTAACTTCTTACTCGGTGACATGGGACACTTTAAGTCACTATCACTATATTGTCTTCAGAGTAATTCATCGTCCTTTGGTACTCTTTGGTCCCTTTTATAAGGAGCTATATGTTCCAGGCCACTGTCTTCATCAGTTGTCTGCACGTCAAGACATATCATATAATATTATGCCTAAAGAACCCTTTATTGAGTACTCTTTCGGTTATTAGTGGGTTTATCATATGAGATTCATGCATGACTTATGGGATGAGATAATGCCCCTTGTTGTTAGTCACTTTACTACTGTAGTCTATGATGCTTGATGGTCTAATATCTGCCCCTCATTCATGCCTAAGCAGTCATGGGAGAAAGACTATTTGCCTACTCATTTTTTTAGCATGCATTGATGTACATGCTTCATTTGAATAACAAAGTCATTGATCTATTTCCATTATTTTTTGCTATTTTTTTTATTTTTGGTATTGGTGACCAAAAAATACCTTAGAACAGTTGCTCTAGTTCCTGTTTTTCTCCTATTTTAGGTAACTTTTGGGGGTTGAATCTCATCACCGACGGATCACTTTCTGACGAATAAAGTGTTATTGGAAAGATATCTGAGTCTACTTTCTCTATTCTTTTGGGAGTTATTTTAGAATCTATCGGTTTTTTAATCCAAAATTAGTGTAAAAATCTGATATGGATCTTAAATTTCAGGAAACCCTGGTAACTCTCTAGTTTGTGGATTGTATTTGATTTTCGAGTACAAAAATCTCACGATTCCATTACCCTAAGTTTTTATTCTTTAATTTGGTTGTTAATGTTCTCCATTTGGACTCGAGGAAATTCTTAGGTGAGGGTTTCTTTTGAATCTGATTTTTTATTTTGTTAGAAAAATAATATTCCTTCAAAAATCATTTTTTTAGTTTCTTAAAAAATTGAAAAAAATTTGTTTTTTTGGGTGTTTATTTATTACTTTATAGGTAGAAACCCTAGATAGAATTTGATGTTTGCTTAGATATAGCTAGAGACACTTGTTGGAGAATATCTTGACAAGCAGATTTTGTAGGAAAATTTTGATAACCTCCAATAAGTTAGCTTCACATTTTGTGTGGGACATTGCTTGCATCGCCTTTGTTCTCTCTTGATTTATCCTCATTTCTTAAAACTTTGATGGTAGAGCCATTGTTTTCTTACTTGAAATTCTCAAAACCTCTCATCATATCCTATATTTTTGGATCTTTGGATCTCTCTACCGGTACTAGAAGCCATCCGCTTGGGTATATCGGTGGTAGTTCAAGAAAGTTGAGTACTTACTCGCACGTACAAGGAGCCATAGCTCAAGTATATAGTGACAAGTTCGGCAAGAAGGAACCCCTACCTATTAGAACCCATTGAAGTGACCTCACAGATCCACGGAGCATTCAAAGCGACCTAGAAAACTTGGTTTTTAAACATTTGATTTATGTGTTATGTGAATTATGTGGACTCTTGTTTGTGAATATATCCCAGGCCAATGGTTCAAAAGAAGGATTCTCATATGGATCTCCTTGAGAACTCATGATTATCTAATCAATGACAAGGTTTTGAGAACCTCCAACACAAATATGCAACCTTAGTCCATAGCCCAAGATCCACCTAGAAACCCTGAGAAGTAACCCTAAGGTACCAGGGAGTTGTGAGCCTTGTTAGGGAAAAACTCACTCCTAGGAATGGTGGTGACCTTCCCATCTAGAGGGGATTCTTTCAGTAAACACAATGTGGATTAAACAGATTCTAAAAATGAAGATGAAGAGGTATAATATGATATGTCAGACATGGGTAAAGGAATATTTCAAGATTTCTTAGGAGGGTCTACCTTTGAGGAATTAAAAAACTTCAATGTCACCCTAAAATTAGCGATGCAAGAAATCCAACAGAAGATTATGGAAAATGAGGCCAAGTTAAAGAACTACAGGAATGTGCATAAACAAAAGGGCTATGATGTCCTCGTCAGAAGAGTCCAATCCACTAGTGTGCTAGAGATAGTAGTCCCAACAGTCAGAAGCATATCCTCCCAACCCAATCAATATGAGAAATGGGTTTGGAACTTGAGCGATTAGTTGAGGAGCATGAGTCACTAGATAAGGGGAACAAAAGGTGAAAGAAGACCTTATGAGATTCAGGATTTTGTTTTAAGTCAAGATAATGAACATTTGGGTCATACCTCTCAAAAGTTCATCAAGTTCAATGGGATAGAAAATTTTGAGACTTATGTCACCTTGTAACTATATGCTTGTTTGAATTGTTTGAAGAATGATTGTGCCCTAATTTGATGGTTCTTAAGGAGTCTCAAGGGAGAGGCCTTATCATGGTTTTCTACCATATATGTTCATCAGATAGGACAGTTTCAGACCTTCATGAACTTGTTCATTGAGCGATTCCAATTCAAAATAGATGCCTTGTCAATGATTAACCAAGTCTATAATCTAAGGCAGAAGAAGGATGATAATACTCAAGATTTTATTAATTGATGGATATTAATGTACCATCACATGAAGGACCTACACTACAAGGAAACACGTTGTTAGCGATGGACGGTAGTGATGAAATATTTCTGTCGCTAGTTAGCGACGGATTAACGAGCGAAAAACATCCGTCGCTATAATCCATGAAGCATATGAAACCAGCGACGAAATATAGTCTGTCGCCCAGTCCATCGCTATTTTGCGACAGATTTTGTGACATACTATTTTGTCGTTACGTCCGCATAATTTACCGACGACTCTTGCGACAAACTTTAGTCCGTCGCTAAGTAGCAACGGACTTGGCGACGACGTATCGTCCATCGCTGGTTTCGTAAATTTGATTTACGTGGGCTTAGCGATGGATTAAATCTGTCGCTAAGCCGTCGCTAAGTTTCGAATAACCCTAATCCCAGACACCTTTTCTTTTTTTTCTTTTGCTGCTCCCGCCGTTCGCCGGTCCCACCGTTCGCCGACCCCGCCGCCCGGAGAAAGGTAAAGGACCCCCCCCCCCCCCCCCCCCCCCCGCGCGTTTTCTGGCAGGGGGTCGACCCCCTGCCGGAAACGGCATGGGGTTAACCCCCTCCTGTTTCCGGCAGGGGGTTAACCCCCTGCGTTTCCGGTAGGGGGTCAACCCCCTGCCGAAACAGCAGGGGGTTAACCCCGGACCCCCTGCCTTTCCGACAGGGGGTTGACCCGAGCAGGGGGTCGACCCCGATAGAGGGTTTAACCACCTACCGTAACAGGCAGGGGGTCAAGCCTTTCCTGCTCAGGCAGAGGAGCGACCCCCTACTGTTCTGGCAGGGGGTCGACTCACTGGCGGAAAGGCTGGGGGTCGACCCCCTGCCCGAACAGGGGGTCAGTTAACTCCCTATGTTTCGTAAGGGGGTTAACCCCCTATGTTCCGTAAGGGGGTCGACCCCCTGCCGGAACCGCATGAGAGTCGACCCCTTGCCAGAACAAATTTTTTTTTTCGTGGTGACTTTATTTTAAAACAGTGTTTTTTTGTGCAGATTTTTCAACGAAACCAGCTCATGCTCAGCCACCTGTGGTAAGTAAGTGTCAAAAATAATGCAAATCGGGTAAATATCCGTGGTGAGTAAGTGATGCAAGTGTATCACATGTTATTTAATTTATTAGATGTAACACTTTATTGTTCGCACACTCACTTAGTTGTTGATATTTAGGGTTGCTTCATTGGAGTTCGGAGATCATGCTGAGCATGATTTTAATGTATGAATATTGAAGTGTTCTTATTTTTGGAGTACGGAGTCCATGCTAGGCATGGTAGTAGTTAGTAAGATATTGAAGTGTGTTTGCTGCAGGTACATGTTTGTCATTTGTTTGATATGAATGATTACAATTTATTGCAATGTTTGATATAATTGTATCCATGCTTGCATGTAACTTTCAATTTGATTATGACTTCCATGTGAAATTGTATAATGAAAGCATGTTTCAAATAATTGTATCGTGTCATTAATAGTTTGCACATGAAAATATTAAGTTATCAATGCATGCATCAAAATTCTTGTTATTGTATGACATCATATATTGCATGATAAATTTGATAGGTTCTTCATCGTAGCATTCTGATTATTCTCTTTTAATTCGTTAGGCTATTATTCGTAACATCATAAAAAAATGACTACAAACCGTGAATGGATGTACCGTAGGATAGTGGACAATGAGTTATCGCATGAATATATAGATGGTGTTGACAGTTTTATTGAATTTGCAACGGAAAGTGTCAGTACAGTGAATCCCACAGGTCAGATTAGGTGTCCCTGCAAGATTTGTAAGAATAATCGATTTGTAGAACCTCATAGCGTTAGACATCACCTATACTGGAAGGGTTTTGTGAGTGATTATCAGAACTGGATGTTTCATGGAGAAGAATTTAGAAACAATTTTGATGCACGGGTGAATGTGGTGCACAATAATCCATATATAGATTTGATATTTGATGCCGCAGGAACAGAACTGGGTTCTGCTATGAGTTCTAGTGATGTAAGAACTGCCGTAGATGAAGAATCACCAAACGATGCAGCTAGTAGATTTTATGATTTACTTAGAGATGCTGATGAGCCACTTTGGAACGGTTGTGAGAGTCACACTATCTTGTCTGCAGTTCTTCAACTAATGAATTTGAAGTCCGAGTATAATTTGAGTCAATCATGTTTTGACTGTTTGTGCATGATTGTGAAGAGTATGTTGCCCAAAGATGAGAAATTGCCACAAAATTTCTATCGTGCGAAAGTTATGGTCAACACTCTAGTTATGGGTTACAAAAAGATTGATGCTTGTCCAAATCACTGCATGTTGTATTTCAAGGTGCAGGAAAACAACATATCATGCCCGTCATGTGGGCATCCTCGGTTCAAGCCAAAGACAAGAGACAATGGTAGCACGAGATCAAAGAAAGTTTCATACAAGTCGCTCCGCTACTTTCCTATCACTCATAGATTGCAGTGATTGTATATGTCTTCAAGAACAGCTAAACACATGAGATGACATGCAAATAAAGTTCGACACGATGAAAACAAGATCACGCCTCATGTTGACGCTGAAGCTTGGAAGCACTTTGATCCTACTCATCAGAACTTCGCAATGGAAGTGCGAAATGTTAGACTTGGTCTATGTACAGATGGATTTAATCCATTTGGGGGTAGATCAACTCCATACTCATGTTGGTCAGTATTTGTAACTCCATACAACCTTCCACCAAGCTTGTGTATGAAACGTCCAAATCTTTTCTTGTCTCTGTTGATCCCTGGTCCGACCTCACCTGGCCAAAATCTTGATGTATATCTAAGGTCATTGATTGATGAACTAAAAATATTGTGGGATGACGGTGTTACCACGTATGATGCCCACAAAAAACAAAATTTCAACATGAAGGTCGTTGTTCTATGGACAATCAGTGACTTCCCTGCATATGGTATGTTATCTGGTTGGAGCACACATGGGAGGTTGGCTTGTCCGTACTGCATGGAGGATTCCAAAGCTTTTAGATTGAGGCATGGAAGGAAGCCTTGCTGGTTTGAGTGCCATCGTCGATTTCTATCCAGCGACCATCCATTTCGACGACAAAAGAATGCGTTTAAAGCGGGCACATCTGAAACGGAAGGTTCATCCTCAAGATTATCTGGCATAGAGATTCTAAGAAGATTGCGATATTTTACAGATGTATTAACAGATGCCCAATGTCCTACACCCTTTCGTGGATTTGGGAAGGATCACAATTGGA
This sequence comes from Nuphar pumila, assembly GCF_984573655.1. NCBI lineage: Eukaryota > Viridiplantae > Streptophyta > Magnoliopsida > Nymphaeales > Nymphaeaceae > Nuphar > Nuphar pumila. Next base: position 45,903,716 of record NC_143263.1, on the reverse strand, counting down.
CGAAGAAATCTATTTTTTGGGAACTACCGTATTGGCCGACCCTATTGATACGACATAATTTGGATGTGATGCATGTGGAGAAAAATGTTTTTGATAATGTGTTCAATACAGTAATGAATGTTAAAAGAAAAATGAAGGATAATCCGAAGGCTCGTATGAATTTAAAATTAATATGTAAAAGACCAGAATTGGAACTCAAAGAGTATAATGGCAAAGTATTGAAACCAAAGGAAAAGTACATGCTCGGACCTGATCAAATAAAACATGTATGTCAATGGTTGAGACAACTGAGATTTCCAGATGGATATGTCTCTAACATTGCTTGGGCTGTGAAGATTGACGATGGACAGTTATATGGGTTGAAGAGCCATGATTGTCATATCTTTATGCAACGATTGATACCCCTAGCATTTCATGATATGTTAGACAAACCTATATGGGGGGTATTGTCTGAGTTGAGTGGATTTTTCATAACATTGTGCGCATCGGAGGTCATAGTATCAGATGTAAAGAATCTCGAGGACTCTGTAATCACCATTGTTTGTCTGCTAGAAAAGATATTTTCGCCAGCATTTTTCGATGTTATGGAACATTTGATCATACATCTGCCATATGAACTAAGGGTTGGTGGCCCTGTGCATTATCGATGGATGTACCCATTTGAAAGGTATATGTTTTTTTATATTTGTCCCTTTAATGACAGATATTTAAAATTTGAAATATATATTCTTGTCAGATGCATGTTCGACCTAAAAAAAAAGGTTCGTAATAAAGCAAGAGTAGAAGGCTCTATTTGTGAGGCATACACTTTAGAAGAGATTTCAAATTTCTCATCTATGTACTTCGAACCTCATATTCCAACACGTTACACATGTCTGCCCCGTAACAATGATGGAGAACAAGTAACTGTAGCTAACAAGCTGCCGATATTTCAACCACTTGGGCATGCATTTGGTAGTTGTCGATCAAGGCTATTGACAGATCGAGAGCAAGACGCAGCACACATCTATATTCTTTTTAATTGCTCAGTGATCGAACCATACATCGAGTAAGTATATGTAGATGCAACACAATTATAAATCCTTTTATGTTTTATATGTGGATACATGGCTCGGTAATATAAGTATTTGTGGTTTGCAGACGATTTGATCTGGAGTTGCAAAGAGAAGTTTCACATCTCACTGATGCAAAAGTACAAAAAGAACGTGAAACTAAGTTTGTGGAGTGGTTGAAACAGTTGGTAAAGAAGCTAACATAAATTTTGTACTTATAAACAACACTAAGTTACTTAATTGATCGTGATCACAATCATTGTTTATGTTTGTGCGTAGGTCCGCCATGGTGATGTTAAAGATCAAGGAATATGTGATTTAGAAAATGGTCCGACCAAAGTTGTGCAATGCTACAACGGGTACATTGTAAATGGTTATCGATTCCATACAAAAGATTACGGTATAAAAAAATCAACGATAAATAGTGGCGTGTGTGTCAAAGGTAGCAGCTACGGTGAAAATGAACATGATTACTACGGTGTTATAGAGAAAATAATGGAGTTGACTTAGGCATAAATAACAAGGTAACTTTATTCAAGTGTCATTGGTTTGATCCAACTGCAACAAGACTCGACAAAGCTTCAGGCATTGTGGAGGTGAATCATAAATCCAGGTTTGGAACATATGAATCATTCATATTAGCCTCGCAAGCTCAACAAGTTTATTATACTTTATATCCGAGTATAAAAAAGTCAGATAGAAATAAATGGTGGGCAGTTTGCAAGATGAAGTCTAAACTATACCCTAAGTATGATCAGTTATAGGAAGATGAGTTAGCTGAAGACAGCGATTACTATCAATCAGATGATGTCTATGACTTCGCTTATGGTCACGATGTTGCGCATGATATGCATGTCATATCTCTATTGGCCGATGAAACATTCATAGAGGAATATGATCCAAATGATGTACCAAGTGGATGGGAAAACAATGAAGAAGAAGATGAAGAAAGTCAAAATGGTGACGAGGAAGAATTCTCAAGCTAGTGAGCAAAATCTTGTACTACAAACCTCTATTTAAATGCATTACAGTACTTGATGTGAATGATTTGAATTATTTGAATGTATTGTAATAGTTGATGCGAATAAATGAGTTGTATTGCAATACTTGGTGTGAATGATTAAAAATTTTATTTGAATGTATTGTAATACTTGATACGAATGATTCAAATGCATTGCAATACTTGATGTGAATGGTTTGAATTATTTGAATGTATTGTAATACTTGATGTGAATGCATGAGTTGTATTGCAACACTTGATGTGAATAATTAAAAATTTTATTTGAATGTATTGTAATACTTGATACGAATTATTTGAATGCATTGTAATACTTGATGTGAATGATTTGAATTATTTGAATGTATTGTAATACTTAATATGAATGATTCAAATGCATGGCAATACTTGATGTGAATGATTTGAATTATTTGAATGTATTGTAATACTTGATACGAATGATTCGAATGCATTGCAATACTTGATGTGAATGACTTAAATTATTTGAATGTATTGTAATTTATGCAACGAATTATTTGAATTATTGTAATACTTGATGTGAATGATTTGAATTATTTGAATGCATTTTAATACTTGATGTGAATGATTTGAAGGCATTGCAATGCTTGATGTGAATGACTTGAATGCATTGCAGTACCTGATATGAATGATTTGAATTATTGTAATACTTGATGCGAATGACTTGAATGTATTGTAATACTTGATGTGAATTATTTGATTGTATTGTATGACATATGTTATTTGTTAGAATATGGTTCATGGAGGTTACAGTGGTCGTTCATTCAGTAGTAGTCAGGCCCAACCTTCATCTTCACGGGCTCCTATGATAGGTATATTGATTAACTAATTGGATGCTTGATTAGTTCAAATGCGCATTCTGAGAACTTCTAACGTATTTTTTTACAGATGATGTTTAGCCTATACACGACCCACCTACACCAGTTGATCACACAAGTCAGGAGCCAACACAAGAAGCAGGGTCTTCTCAGTCTGGCACAAGAAGACTCATTTGAATAGTGTATATCGATAATCGACCGTAAGTATTTCGTTTTCAATTATTGCATATCTTATAAATATTTTATATTGATATTTACTGTGTAATAATTCATGCGCAACATGAGGTTTGAGCCACAAGAAGTAGTACAGAAGATTAGGAATTCACTTCTTCAATATCTACCAGGACCGGTTGCTCAATGAAAAGAGTACCCAAAGGAGGTGTTAGACAGATTGTGCTCCTCATTCACGGTATACAGTTGTTCATCATAGTTAATGTGTTTCATATTTAATTTTTTTAAGTAATGTCTACTAACTTTGTGAAAATATTTGTAGGCTTCGAATCGCTTCGCAACTACGGTAGAAGAAAATGATGCAAGGAAGGTGTGGCAGAAGGTGGCTGCCAATCAATTTGCATACATGTTGCACACTATGAAGACTGCAGCAAAAAAAGCATCTGGCGTAGTAGATGATCCATTACAGTGGAAGGGTCATGGCCCTATTACTATCAGGAGAGATTACTGGAATGAAATGTGTGATAAGTGGGTGGGAGATGCATTTAGAAATCGCTCTGCGAAGGCTGCACAAAATCGAGCGAAAATGCCCGAAGCCCATCTACACACAGGTGAATCTAAGACATTTAGGAGCCACTTGAAGAAAATGGTAACTCATCAATATATAATATTAATTTTATAAGTATGTTGCAAACTTGTGTACTAAATCTTTTGTCCTTTAACTTTGCAGGAAGCAGAAAAAGGAGGCATTGTACCATATAAGGATGTGTTTGTTGAAACACATAAACGGAAGACCACGGGAGTCTTCGTATCAGATAAGGCGAGAACGACAACGGTATGTATTTATTCTATTAATAATCATTGCAATATGCAAGTTATTATAATGTTATCATTAATTATTAATGCATACTTTAAACATTATTTTGTAGGAGGCATATGAGCAACAGATGGTAGAGCGATATGGCGATGACGCTACTCAGCATCCATCATTTGATCTTGCAGCATGGGTGACTGCAGTAGGTGAACCCAAAAAAGGTTGCGTGTTCGGGTTTGGGAGTAATTTGAATACTTCACCAGTTATTGCTTCTTCCAGTTACGGCTCACAGGCTATTTTCGCCGACATAAGCTCCAAGCAGCAGCCTATTCTTTCCGGTGATGATGTACGCCAGATCATTAAGGACACAATGAATGACTACTTCCATGACACTGTCACCCCCTTTCTCCGAGATGAGATCATCAGTATTGTGCTGAATAGAGGATCTTCGATTGCAGGTCCCTCTCAGGTATAATCACATATTCAGTTTTTTGACTGCCTTAACACACATATGAGCATGATAGAATCACATATATAACTTTTTGCCTGCCTTAGAGCACATATGAGCATGATAGAATCACATATAAAGTTTTTTTATTGCCTTAGAGCACATATGAGCATGCTATAATCACATATAGAGTTTTTTTATTGCCTTAGAGCACATATGAGCATGCTATAATCACATATAAAGTTTTTTGCCTGCCTTTGAGCACATATGAGCATGCTATAATCACATATTCAGTTTTTTGACTGCCTAAGAACACATATGAGCATGATAAAATCACATATAAAGTTTTTTTGACTGCCTTAGAACACATATGAGCATGCTATAATCACATATTCAGTTTTTTGACTGCCTAAGAACACATATGAGCATGTTATAATCACATATTCAGTTCTTTGATTACCTTAAAACACATATGAGCATGCCAAAATCACATATAGAGTTTTTTTACTGCCTTAGAACATATATCATTTATGATAGAATCACATATAAATTTTTTTGCTCTGTCTGCCTTAGAGCACATATAAGCATGATATAATCACATATTCAATTTTTTGACTGCCTTAGCATACATACGAGCATGATCGAATCACATATATAGTTTTTTGCCTGCCTTAAAGCATATCTGAGCATGGTAGAATCACATATAGAGTTTTTCTAGCTGCCTTAGAACACATATGAACATGCTATAATCACATATTCAATTTTTTGACTGCCTTAGCACACATATGAGCATGATAGAATCACATATATAACTTTTTGTCTGCCTTAAAGCACATATGAGCATGATAGAATCACATATAGAGTTTTTTTATTGCCTTAGAACACACATGAGCACATGATAGAATCACATATAGTGTGTAATTTATTTCATTATATTTTGTTTATCAATACTGACTGTTCTTTTCTTGTGTAGGCTGCTAGCGATAATCAGCGTAGCGGAGCTGAAGCGACAGATAAAGGCAATGAACAAGAAGACGCACAAAATCTTGGCAATGATTAAAGAACTGTGTTGAAGAAGTTCTATTTTTTTATGTTTCCTAATTATAATTGTTGAATTGTAAATAATTAAACTTGTTAATTTTAAGGTGGAACGATTAATTGTTGTAGATTCCTTTTATATGGAATTTTTTAGTGTAGTTTGTTTTTTGTTTACAGGAAATATAAATTGTAAAGGAAATATAAATTGTACCGTTCTCGGTATTTAATTTTCAAATAATTTTTTTTTATTTTTTTTGTTTTTGCGACGGATTAGCGACAGAAACATCCGTCGGTATGTATATATATCTAGCGACGTCTTAGCGACGGACGTAAATCCATCGCCAAGCCGAGGTCGCCGTTTAGTACCGGCGGATTGGCGACGGAATAAAGCGCTCGTTAGTCCGTCGCAATTAGCGACGAACCTGGTGACAGATTTATTATGTCGCCAGTTAGCGTCGAAAAATTCACGACGAAAGCATATCGTTGCCTCGTCATCGCTAATCCGTCGCTATGCCTTTTATCAACGGATTAGCGACGGAATGTGGTCGTCGCTAATCTACTGTTTTGTTGTGGTGATATTCAAGAATCACATGCTATTACGTACCCTTATTATGAATAATTTTAATTAGCCACTAAAATAACTCCTGACTACCAAGAAATATGAGACATTAATTGAACTCATAGATCGGGATGGAGTCAAATCATAAGCGAGGGATGTATGATGGTCTAATGGTTAAGACTGAAAACAACAAAGATTCTAGGGTCAAGAGGACAAACTCCTAAAACAAGTCAATATTGTGAACCATAAAAAATGCAAAAGACAATATGAATATTCTCAAAACCAGAACTAGCAGAAGCCTCAAAGACAATATCACAGACATGGAATATCTAGTTCTAGTTGGAACCCCAACTGGATACATGATTGTAAGTTCACCTGATTCTTGCAGTCTCTAACAAAAGCCATGAAATCATTACTACAGGCTCGATTGATCAAGTTGTCAGAGGTTCCTAACCCTCCCTCAATCAAGGAAAATGACTCTACCAAGTTTTGCAAATTCTATTGAATCATGAGGCATGATACCAAAAGGTGCATCACTCTTTAACATGTTATTCAAAATCTCCTAAATAAGGAGGATCTTAAGCTAAAAGGAGAGGAAGAACAAACAGCAGGAAACAAAAATCTAAGTATCTACATTGATCTGTTTCCTAACCATGAGCAGATAAAGGCAGTTGAACCTCTAGATCACATGGAACAAGTACAACCGTCTTCATGCCATTGACAGTGTAATGTCATAATTCCTTGGGTCAGTGTCAGCCAATTTGACAAAAACTATTTCTGGACTATAGACCACGGTATCAGTTGTTAAGGTGGAATAGATTATGCAAAAAGAATAGAAAAAATGCTGAGAAGTAAATATCGTGTAGAGAAATTTTCTTAGAAACTGGATATAAAATTTTTAAATCTTCACGTTTTAAATCAAGTCGTACTTCAGATCCATTATGACATGCTGACTTATTTTGATCATAAATTCCTATTCGGGTGTCAGATTGAGACATAGTTTGATGCATTGAAAATATAACATCTTAAAATTAAATTTATTTTTAAGTGTAAAGCCAAATTAAATTATTTTGGTGATAAAAAATTATTCAAAGTGGGCCTTACATAAAAAACATGATTTTTAATGAACAAGTCAACTTGTTTTGCTTATAATTTTCTACTCTTATGTCGTATTGATCTGATTTTTATTTTGTTTGAAAGTTAAGATCCTCTAGTTTAATTCATCTATTGAGAAAAAAACCTTGAAAATAATGTTTTGATGATAAAAAATGAAGTTGAATTTAGCATAACTTAAAAATAGGTTGAGAATAGCGGATTTTGTCATATGACTCATGATGTGAAATGATTGGGGTGCCTACAATAATAGGTTCAGAATTGGGTCCAATCAGTCCCACCATAAGAGAAACCATATCTCAGTCCTATAAAGATTACATGAGCCAGACCCAGTAAATAATTTGTTTTATCTTTTTCTACATTGAAAATTTGCAGGTCTTAATCAAAACTCAAGTCAGACCCAGGTCAGGTATGAAATTTCACAAACTATACCCCTCTGCATATACTAATAGACCTTTTTTATCCAACCCAAATTCTAATCTTACCTCCTTCTTTGGTGCCAAATCCTGATCATATGGGGTTCGCTACCAGTGAGGTCCAGGTCAAACCCCACCAATTGACACCCTTAATCACAACTTACAAGCTTAAAAGTAAGCAGGTGGTTGTTACAGCTGGGTAAAAGGCGCTGCCAGCCTAATGTCTGCAGTTAAGTCCCCACAGGAGTCTTTTCCTTTTAAGCATTGCCAAATGTCCAATAGGATTCCATCCACTACCTGAATCCCACTCGGAATTCAATCCTATTCAGACATCTAAGACCAAATCTTACTGAAATGGATTTTGGTTTCTTTTTACTAAACCCGACTAAACAGCTCTGGCTAAGACAGATATCCAACCCAAACCGGTACCTATTTACATCACTACATAGTAGATTTTCCTCTGATACGCGGTGACACAAAATAAGGCTGGTAAATGAACCAAACAAACCGAACATCGCATGTTTTGGCACAGATCATTTGCCAATGGATTGTGCTTGTGACTAGGCTTGTGTTCGCCTTTAGCCGAGCCGAGCTTGAGCTCGGATCAATCCCAAACAAGGCGAGCCGAACAAGAGCTAGCTCATGCAAAAAGATCCATGTTGTTTAAATATGAAAATAATTTTTTTATATATTACACTTAAAGTATATATATTTTATATATTACATAATAATTTATATTATATTATATATACATGTTTTCATGCATCCTTCACTTTATTTATATATTTTACGCATTCTTTCCTTTATATATTACACTTAAAATATATATTATACATAAAAAAAATATCTATACGAGTTCACCAGAGCCTAGACGAAGACTCAATATTTGGGTTCGTCGTTTAAGCTAAACGAGCTGCTCTCGGCTCCGCTCAGCAGTTATACGAATCTATCACCAAAGAGTTTATGGCGAGTCGAACCGAGCTGAGTCACGAGCTGGTCGGTTAGTTTACCCCTAGACACAAATGAGCATTGGGAGAGTGAATTCTCTTGGAACTTTTTAGAATGATTTTGAAATGAATATATATTCTTGGTGGGCACCGTAATGAACCATGCAATGGGAGGGTCGCAACACAGTTAAAAAGTGAGTACACTACCACTCCCTCCATCTTGAGATGGACGGTTCATTGTGGCACCACTGCATATAAAAGGACATCTCTTTATAATATGGTATGTGCAGATAATATGATGAATTTTCCAACTTGAGGTGGAGCGTCAAATCAACGTGCCGCGGACTTGAACCATTTTGTTTTCTAGAAAGAACCAATTTTTTGGTTACTAACGAAGGTATGAAACTAATGAGTAAAAATTTTTGTAAATCAAATGCGACGGATGTGATCTACATGGTTTGTTTAGTAGGAAACTTGATAGGTAATTAAGTTTTTTAAGGAGTCCAAAATTCAACAGCCTACAATGTGCTAAAATTTCATAACTCAAAAGATCATATTTTTACATTAGAAAAGCATTGTCCAAGGCTTGATCACGTTGAACACATCTATGTGATTACATTGTGTCAATACAACTTGCACTTATGATTTTTATCTCATTAGTTATTTACCTTCATTAGTAGCAAATATTTACCCTTTTTAATTCCTTTTTTTCACGCCCACAAAAGCACTTTAATATGATATACATCTTCCACTTGCAGGTAGGAGTGTCAAGGGGCCTGATTTACCCGGACCCAACCCGAACCAAACCCTATAGGGTCCAGGTATGGTGATAAATAAGAACACACAGGTTCAGACCCGAAGGTCCAATTAATACATGAACCTGGGTATAGTTTGTGAAATTTTATACCAGACTCGGACCCGACCCAAGTTTCGATTAAGACCCACAAATTTCTAAGGTAAAAACAATAAAAACATATGGTTTTATCGGGTTTGGTTCATGTAGTTCTTATAGTGTCCAGGTTTGGTTTTTCTTATAATAGACCTGATTAGACCAAGGTCCAGACCCGATACCATACCCAAAAATCTGGTCTAAGTCTGGTTTCACCTGGGTCTGAACCAAAACCCAACCCAACCCGTTGACACCCCTGGGGTAGTGGGGGGTACTTGACCATTTTATAGCTGCTCTCGTGTATGTTCATGCTTCAAATGTCAAACCTAATGCCATCTCGTGCCTTTCTGAGAACAGTTATTTTCATATTGTATATAACGTTATATTCAATCCCCACCACACATCACACATGGGAACCTTGGGATATGTGCGATTGGGGCCATGATGTGCGGTACTGATTGAATATAACCTCGTATACAATATGACAATAACTGCTCTCTCACGCCACCACCCGTGGTTGTATCTCTATGTATTTTTTTTTCCCTTTTTTGTTGCATAGTTGTTTTAATATTCTTTAAGGGCTCATCAGGTTTGTTACTGATAAAATCGTTTTGAGACTTATAAACAAACGGGCATTTGGTCTAGTGGTATGATTCTCGCTTAGGGTGCGAGAGGTCCCGAGTTCAATTCTCGGAATGCCCCTCTTTTTATTTATCTTTTAGTTTTATCACTTATTTATCTACTGCTTAGCACCCAAAAACCGCCTACTCTTCTTACTCTTTATTTTGTTTTAATTTTTCAAAGGTGAATTTCCGACGATACTTTGTTCCTAGCTTGTTTACATGATCACCACCAAAGTCCTTCCTGTTTGGGCTAGGCCACTAGCCTACTTACGTTAACTTGCCCATATTGACCTAAGCCCAATCAACGCACTCTCAACCATTGACTTAGTTCTCAACATACCCACACCAACAAAAACGAGCCATGATATATACCCATCCACCTGCTCTTAGCTGGTTCAAACTTGACAGTTCCTCAACTAGGGGTAGACTGGGTCTAGCTAAGGCTGGACCCACAATGGCCTGTCGGACCTGGCGTAAAGACCTCACGCCTGCTGCTAGCCTGGCCCAGTCCTTATCAGGATTCAGCAACTGGGTTAGGCCTCCCTCTACTTTGGAGCCTTAGCATCAGCACTTAATGAACTTTTACCTCATTAATTGTTGGGACATTGGCCCAAGTACTAACTTGAGCTCATCCTAAGGACCCAACACAATCAATGCCACAAAGGCCCCGAGTAGTTGGACCACAGCAATCCACAAATGCACAAATTGACCTAACAAAGAACCATAACTCACATATATTGTGCACACCTCGTTAACTCTATCCTTTAGAGCATTTTCGGTTGAAAGTGAATCTCATTTGTATAAGCAGCTGAACATAAAAAAAAAAAGTAAGATGTGAGAAAGGTAATCTCACTTTCTAATATGCTTGAGATTCAAAATCACATGAGACCCCATGTGTCATTTTTTGAAAGGAGCAGCCGAACGTGCCCTTAGATATGCATGCGGTGACAAAACAAAAGTAATTGACCTAATTAACCAACAGGGCTTAGCTTGTCAGGTAGAAGCAGCCAGTGCACGTCACCTTGTGTTGGGACGTTGTAGGTTCAAAACCTAATGGTATAGTCTTATTTGGTAGGAGTCTGCTTAACCCCAGCTTGCCTTTCAGAAAAAAAAAAAAAGTACTTGGCCTAGGGACATGGACCTTACGTGATAAAAAAGAACATTTAAACGGACATGGATGTCAACAGTTCCATCTAATGGGAGTTGGATTCAGATGTAAAATTGCTGCAACTGAATATGAATCTGACTAATATAATGAAATCCAAAACCCGACCAAAATCCTAACTTGGCCAGCTTATTATCAACTCTTTTCATTATGAATAGTTTGAATTGCAATGTTTGGATGGTGCGGCAGTCGAGATTAATGCAATTGCTGAATGGACGATATTGTCCAAAAAATAATTCCACATTGGTGTTGTAGTGTACCGCCTGTAAACGAGCCGAATGAGCGCAGGCTGTTCAGGCTTGGCTCGTTAGGGGTACACCCTTGCTTAGGTTCGGCTCGTTAGCTAATCGCAAAATGAGCCGAGCCCGTGTTCATTAAGAGCCGATCATGAGTTGGCTTGTTTTTTAAAAATAATATTATTTTTAAAGTGTTTTTTAAAGCTTGATAATATATATATATATAGAGAGAGAGAGAGAGAGCAAATATTGATTATTAATGAAGGTACAAAACTAATGAGTAGAAATATGTGATTTATATGGTTTGATTAAAAGAAAACTTATTTTTGAATCATGTGATTATAGCAAGTAATTAGGTTTTTAAAGCGGTTAAAAAATCAACTGCCCATAATGTGTCAAAATTTCTTAACTCCTAAAATCACATTTTTATATCACAAAAGCATGATCTTTAGTAAACAAACCATGTTGAACACATTTACGTGGTTGGATTAAGTAGATACAACTTGCACCTATGATTTCTAGCTCATTAGTTTAGTACATTCAATAATAACCTATATATATATATATATATGTGTGTGTGTGTGTGTGTGTGTAAGGTAATGTGCTCCTCTTGCCCACCTTTTCGTTTTGCCCCCTCAAAAAATATTGGTTTTAGATTTTTTTTTCTCACATCTAACACCATAGATGTGATCTATAGGTTTTGTTTAGTGGGAACTGTCTTTTGGATCACCGGAATCTAGCTTGTATACAACTTTTTTTGGTGATCCAAAATCAATGGCTATGTAGGTACCAATTTTTTGGCTTATAAAATCATGTTTTTTCATTGAAAAAGCATGATCTAAGAATCAATTCTCACTAAATCGAGCATGCTAAACACATCTAACGGTTCAGATCTATCATAAAATACTTCAAAACTATGGGGCATAACGAAAAAAAGGGCTAATATATATATAATAATAATAATAATTGAAATATGAAAACTAGAAATGTGGGCATTGCATTTCCAATACTTTTTTTTTAATCCAACCATATGGATGTGCTTGGCACGGTGAATTTGTTAAGAATCAATTATTGGATCATGTATTTTCAATGAAAAAGTGTGATTTTTGAATGCTTGAATATTTATCAAGATTGCCATTATTTTAAAACCTTAAAAAAATCAAGTTTATCCATCAAAATTGCATTATTCAAGGGTGGGTTCTTATAAATATGAGCATGTAGATCACATCCATACAGTTAGATTCAAGAGAAAAGAACAAAAAATCCATAAAAATAATGGTTTACACATTAGTTCTTGTATTCTAGTAATTATATATAAGGGTTTATTGGTTGCTAATGAAAGTACAAAACTAATAAGCTATAAATCATAGGTGCAAGTTGTATTGACTCAATATAATCAGACTCTTCAGCATGGTTTATTTGCTAATGATCAAGCATTGGATCATGCTTTTCTGGTGCAAAAATGTGATTTTTTAAGTTATGAATTTTTGACACATTATGGGCCATTTGATTTTTGGACCCCTTTAAAAACCTAATTACTAGTCATAATCACATAATTCAAAACAAGTTTCTTACTAAAAAAACCATGCAGATCATATATACGTAACATTTGATCTACAAAAAATTGATTTTTTTTGAAAAAAAAGTGATTTGTACTCATTAGTTTTATACTTCATTAGTAGCCAATATTTGCCCGTATATATAAAAAATTGGGTAGTTGCTTAATCTATAGCTGCATAAACAAAATGCCCTTGCGTTGAGCGTCCATGCACGCACGGTGATGGATGACTCAACACATTTTCCCCTTAAAAACATTTTTTTTTGGTTAAAAATGCCCTTCAACGATGCTTTTGAAGCATCACTAAAAGTACAGCGGGGTCACACTCAATAGTTTTTGTTTTTAGTGGTGTCCGTGTTTTACGTGTTGAGCATCCATCACAACGCTCAGCACACGTGCATTTTTGTTAAGTAGCAACGGATTAAACAACTACCGGTCAGTATATATATATATATATATATATATATATATATATATATATATATATATATATATAGAGAGAGAGAGAGAGAGAGAGAGAGAGAGAGAGAGAGAGAGTGTGTGTTGCCTGATCAGACTCGGCCTACCTAAACCCTAACTCGTGTAGTTGTTGGATCTAAATCAGATCCAATGACCACTTTTTAACCTTTACCCACCCTGTGATCTTGACTTTTCATTTCCTGCCTTTTTTTGGCTGGAGGCCCTGTTGTTAGATCCAACTTTCTAAAACCCTAGTCGTTGGATCCCAATCACCTGCGTAGCTAAAACCCTAGTCGTTGGATCCCAATCACCTGCGTAGCTCGACCACCATCTCTCACGCTCTTTTCCATTCTTATAGTAGCTGTCCCAGTAGCTACATGTCCCTTGCTCATCGACGCCAGTGCTGCTTTCACCCACCCCTCAATTCCTACTCTCTCTCTCTCCAAAGGACTACATTCTTCAAGGGCGTGAGATCTGATCTGTTGTTGGGAAACTTATTTTGGGTAGCTGTAGAGGATATTCACATAGAGCAAGAACATCTGTTGTTATTTTCATAAAGGGCGTGAGGTCGTCTTCGTTTTTCTTGACATTGTGCTTTTATCCTCCTCTCTATTGAAGTATTTCTATCAAAAGCCCTATTTTTATTTTGTGCCTTGGGGCATGGATAAAGAGCAAACCCGCGATACAAGTGACCCTTATTCTACAACTTTGGATATGAATTGCAAGACTACTTATGTGGTTCCCAAAATGGTCTGAGTAGGAGTGTCCTATGCATAGGTACTATAGGTCAACGGCAGAGTAAGCAAGCATTTAGTACTTTATTTACTTAATTGGACCCAAACCCAACATGGTTAAATGAACCTATGCATAGCATTCATCATGTGATTTGGACCCCCGTACTTTCTCTCAATCTAGATCAAGTTCGATCATAAATATGGTTTATTTATTTGTTCTTTTAAAAGAGGCGAGTAGTCGAGATTGAAAAACCATAGTTTATCATTTTATTGCTTTCTTTATTGTCTTTGTGATTTTTATTTAATAAAATTATAGTTTTTTCTAGTTTTGGTATTGATCTGCCGTGTTCAAGAGTGATTTTCCTTATCAATGCATACTATTTTTGTATCAAAGCTTTGATTGATTTCTCTATCATCACCTCTTTTGCGAAGTTTGGTCCCGATTTTCATCCGGAGCTAACCCAAACCCAATATTTTTAGTCTCGTTCATGTGGAATCAACCCAAACTTGGCCTAATCGAGCTTAGACGAAAACCGATTCAAAACCAAACCCAACCAATTTATGGACCTGGATCAGGTCAAGACCAGACCTATTATCCTTCAAACTCGATCCAGGCTTCATCCCACCCTAATCTAGGTCCGACAACTCATCATATACCAAATCCGGTAGTAATCCAACCAAGTTTTAATTGAACCTGATATCCAAACTACCAAAATTCAAACCCAAATAATTATTCATACCAAACCCAAGCCCACTAAGCCACCTAGGATGACCTACATGAGCCCAATCCCTACTTTTAGACCTACAGCAACCTCAAGTCCACAAGGGCATCTGAATCCATGATCGAGTCAAGGCGGCCTTTAGCACCTCCACCAACATAACATCAGAGAGAGAGAGAGAGGGTGCAACCAAAGGCCCCACCAACACATATTTGGGATCGGACTCACCCTTAACATGCGGTGCAAAGTGACCTAGCAGCACAACACAAGGGCTTACACTTTCTCCAATGAAGCCTTTGAGCAACAATTCCTCAATTTATCGATGCAATTTTGTATTCATCCGATATGCCAGTCATTGCGTAAATTGACACTAGGAACACCATCAATATTATATTGAACTAACCTTATGGGAGGTAGTCCATCAAGGATCATCTGGTATGATATCTTAAAACTTTAAAATAAAAGATGCAATATCATGAGGTAAACTAAGAATGACACCACAAACCTCTTTTGCAACAAGGGCAAAACAATAGCCTTCATCATGGCAAGCCTTTAAAAGCTCTCTATAAGATAAACCAATCAGCTTCATGAACTTAACTGGTTTACCCACTTTGGGAAACCCAATTTTCTAGATGGGTATAAAATGAATCTTGCCGTAAAACTTGAATGAATAGGTATTTTTGTGATTAATATGAATGATTTTTTTATCAAACTACTAAGGGCGTACCAACAGGATATGACATGCATCCATATGTATCACAATACACCACACTTCATATGTGTAATGTCACAAGACACATGCAAGTGACTAGGACATCGTTTCTTTTGTTAAGCCACATCATTTTATATGAATGGGGATGCGTTTCGATTTTCAATTTAAGCATTTTCCACCACTTCTAAGACCACCATGTTCTCACAAGCCCCACTATCAATAATGATGTCACATACATGATGCTCACATTTACAATGGGTAAAAAAATTATTATTTTGTAGCCACTTGCTTCTTGCAACACCAAAAACAATGAGTCACTTGCTCACCCAAGTGGGAGTGCAACCTAGTGTTGTATGAATGTCATGAATCCTCAACTCGAGTTTGGGATTTAGGGCCTACCCTACCCTTGGATTCTCTAATCTTAGAGGAGGTCACTTCCTTGGTTGGATGACCCATCTTAGGTCGCAAAGAAGAGTCCACTTTGGCAAATGCTACTCGTTCTTTCTTTTTAAAGTATTCGCCATATTCATGACACAACTACTTGAATGATCTAGAGTTTCTATTGTCATACAATTAAATGTATCAGACAAGTCAAAATGGATATTGTTGATATACCTAGTGATGTATTCTTGAATGAATTTAGAGCCTTATCGAAGGTCCAAGTAATGCTTGTAGGCCCATTCTCAGTGATTAGAATGAACAAATTTAGCTTGCATAAGTCATTGTGTTTTCTCTCAAGTTTGAACTCATCACATACCCTAATTCTTTTGAGCTTTCTACAAGTCTACCCACCACGTTTGGGCCAGGCCCCATAAATGAGTAACTACACTGCATAAACCCAGTCAAAGAAGGTTTGAGCCTCAAACCATCCCTAAAACCCTTAAGCTCCAATTTGATTGCCATAGGTAGGATGGATCTAAGCGCATTTAATTGTATGACAATAGAAACTCTAGATTATGACAGTTTTTTAGAGTGTTTTTTAAAAAAGTTTGTTGTCTTATACTTTGATAAAATTCTTGTGTACAGTGGCTCATATGGCATACTTAAAGGCAAGTTGTAAAGACTTAAAGGAGAAATTGTATGTAAATGCTAAAAAGTGTGCTTTATTGATACCTGGTCTCATTTTCCTTGGTTTGATGTCTCATGGTCTTACGAGGGTGCGTGAAAGTTGAACCTTCGAAAGTGGGGTCCATAGTGAATTAGCTAACTCATAATTTTGTTAGCAAAATTCTTTAACTTTCATGAGTTACAACTTTATAGCTTCATTCAAAATTTTATTTCCGTTAAAAGGTTTTTTTAGTTTATAAATGACATGACTCATGCCTCCGTCTTTGCTTTTTTTTTGTTCTTTTGAGTAGGAGATTGAGAAAATATAATTTATCACTTCATTGCTTTTTTTATTGTCTTCGTGATTTCCATTCAATAGGTTATAGTGTTCTCTCGTTTTGGTATCAGGAGCGATCCTCGTGATCACTGCATCAAGCGTCTTAGTAAGAAATCACGATAAATCGTCTGAGTGGTGCGTAGGTGATAAATCTAATGATGTTAATCGCGATTTCCGGGCAATTCACTTGAAAAATCTTTGATGGGTGCTTTCATTTTTCTCCATTTTGTGTTTCTTGTTTTTCTGTATTTGTTCCTTTTGTGTTTGTGTTTCAACTTTTTTTCCTTATTACATTTTTGGAGAATCGTAGTTTTAGGTATAGGAGATAACCCTTTCTCCTCTCTCACGGACATAATCATTGTTTGTGTTATAGAACTTTAGTTTCTCTTCAACCATACCTGGTCACGATTTCTGTTCTTTTTTTATTCATTTAGAATTTTTTTTGCCTCAATATAGCAGGTGGTGTTACGAAAGTTTTAAAATTGGTGATTTCTTTCCACCAAGAGTGCTTTAAAAAGTTTAGTCACATATCTAGGAGAGAAAAATTTTTTAAGAGGTTTAAATATAGAGTTTGTTATCTATTCTTTAGCCTTGAGTCTTTAGGTGGATTGCGGACGTTGCTGCGTGTCGTGCAGCAACGGACTCGTCGTTCGTGCAGACGCGCGCATGCATGCGCAAGGGCGCTTGAGGCGCAATGTGGCGTTTTGATGGCGCACTTCGCACGCTCGCAGCGGTGCGAGGTGCTTATGAGGTGCAAATATCCGTTTTGATTTTTTGGTTTTGAGTTATCTGGCCGTTTGAAAAGCTTTAAGTTGCATGTATATCGAGTTAATGTTGCATTGTGACTGTTGGACGGTTTTGGAGGCCTTTGATTGACAGTCAAATTTGGGTGACCGTTCAGGTACCTTTTCGTCCTATTTTCAAACAGTCAGATTTATGGCCATTAATCTCATTTATCGCAAAACCTTTTGGCCTCTCTAAAAGTTTATAAATATCTTCTATTTTCGTCTTTTGAAATGACAAGAATTTTCTGACTCTCCAAATCTTGTTCTTCCTTCTTCTCGATTCGGCTTGCAGAGTACAAGTGTGGTAGAGATCATCTATCCTTGCGAAGCAGTGACTCTCTAGAGGTTCAAGCCTAGTTGTATCCTGGGAACTCAGTCGCAGAAACCCCTTTTCGCTTCTTCGGACTTCCCAGAGTGGGGCGATTGAAGTTCTAAAGAAAACAATCTTAAGAACGTGCCTCTAAGCTTGAGATCTCTTTTCTGAAATCCATTTTTCACAAGGTTGTACTAACAATTTAGAACTTCAACATGGCCTCTGATTCGACATCCAACTCCATCAATCTGCTTAGCCGTGACCTTGAAAAACTCGATCGATTTGATGGGTCAAACTTCAAGCGGTGGCAATCAAAAGTCTCTTTCTTGTTGTCTGAGCTGCATATCGACTATGTCCTCAAAAAGCATTGTCCCACTATCATTGCTGGAGAAGTTGAGACAGAAGAACAGAAGAAAGAGCGAGAGAAGTGGCATATTGACAACTACCGATGCAAAGAGCATATCCTGAACACTTTAGCCGATTCTCTCTTTCACCTGTATTCACCACTGGAGTCGACTGGAGAGTTGTGGAATGCTCTCGAGATCAAGTACAATGCAGAAGATGCTGGTAACAAAAGGTTTATCGTAGATCAGTATGTTAATTTTTCTATTGTTGATGATAAGCCGATACTTGCTTAAATTTCATGAGATGCAAATATTGACCTATAAGATCAAACGAGAAGGTATGTATCTTGATGATGACTTCCAAGTTGCTGTCATCATTGGAAAACTGTTGGTTTCCTGGAAAGAATATAGAAATCACCTAAAACATAAAAATGAGAAAATCACTTTAGATGGTCTTCTTAAGGACATTCGAATTGAGGCGGAGACTCGTCTTCGTGACAAAAAGAAATTGAGTCCTAAAGAAGGTTATCCTAAAGTGAATTTTCTTAGTAACAAGGATGGCAAAATCATAAAAACCCAGAAAATCAAAAAGAATTTCGTGAAAGGGAAAAAGCCAACTGATAAAAAGAAAATTAGTTGCTATTTTTGTGGCAAGTTTGGCCATTTTATAGAGAATGAAAAGAACGGAAGAGGACTGGTCCTAAGCCAAATGAGTCAGAAGAGAGGCTTGTTGCTGTAATCTTTGAAACCTTTATGGTGGCTGCAAACAAGGACTGGTACCTGGATAGTGGAAGCACTGTTCATGTGGCAAACGACAGGAACTTGTTCAAGTCGTATGAAGTAGTGGGGGAGGGATGCAATCTCTTTATGGGAAACTCTTCCTCAACTAAAGTGCTGGGAAAAGGGAGTGTGGAAATTAAGTTCACCTCCGGGAAAGTCCTAACACTTGAGAATGTCCACTACGCTCCAGAAGTTCAGAAAAATTTAATCTTTGCAGATCTTCTGTCACGAAATGGTTTTAAGATTGTTATTGAGTCTGGGATTGTAACTGTGACCAAAGAAAAAATCTTTGTAGGAAAAGGGTTTGCCACTGGTGGTATGTTCAAGATGAGCATAAATGAAGCTACTACTTCTGTTTATATGGTTGACTCCTATTTTTTTTGGCATTCACGATTAGGACATATAAATTCTCGTTGCATTCATAATATGAATAACTTTGGTCTTCTTCCTTGTCATGTTAGAATAGAACATAAACATAAGTGTGAGACATGCAATCAAGCTAAGCTAACTAGACTCTTGTTTCCTAGTGTAGAAAAAAATTATAAATTGATTGAATTAGTGCATTATGATGTGTGTACGATGGATAATGTTTTAAGTCGTGGTCGCAATAGGTACTTTATTACCTTCATAGATCATTACTTGAAATTCTGTTATGTTTATTTGTTAAAACATAAATCTGAAGTATTTTCTAAATTTCTTCTTTATCTAGCTGAAGTACACAATAGGTTTAAAACACAGATTATACATTTAAGAACAGATAGAGGAGGTGAATACTTAGGTGGAGAATTTGATAAATTCTGTGAAGATAATGGTATTATTCATCAAACATCAGCTCCTATACTCCTGAACAGAATGGAGTAGCAGAAAGGAAAAACTGATGAATGTTATGCTTCTTAATACAGGTTTGCATTCCAACTTATGGGGAGAGGCTATACTTTCTGCTTGTTATATTCTTAACCGAGTTTCTTATTCCAAATCTGAAAAATCACTTTATAAATTGTGTTTTGGTAAGAAACCTAATCTTAGTTATTTTCGTGTTAGGGGTTGTTTAGCATATGTTAAAATTCCAGAAAATAAAAGTTAGAAGGTTGGACCTAAAGCATTTAAATGTACATTTGTTGGGTATGCTGAACATAGTAAAACATATAGATTTTTGGACATTGTTAATGATGTTATTGTAGAATCTAGAGATGCATCTTTCATAGAACATAAAAATGAATTTGATTCTCTTCTTGATATAAGCCGGATTATAGTAGATGAACATCCTGTTAATGACATGATTGAATATTCTAATGATTGTGATGATGAACCAGAAACTGAAGTTAGACACAGTAAACACATTAGAAAACTAACTAATTTTGGTTATAATTGAGAATGATCCTGTGTCTTTTCAAGAGGCAATGTCTTCTCAAGATGTTGCCTTTTGGAGAGAAGCTATTAATAATGAAATAGAATCAATTATGTCTGACAATGTTTGGAAATTAGTGGATTTACCTGTTGGTTGCAAAACTATTGGTTGCAAAACTATTGGCTGCAAATGGATTTAAAAAAAAAATTAAAAGCTGATGGTACAATTGATAAATTTAAAGCTCGTTTGGTTGCAAAAGGCTTTAAACAAAAAGAAGGTATTGATTATTTTGATATTTTTGCTCCTGTAACGAGAATATCTACTATTAGATTATCTGATTACCATGGCTGCCATTTATAAGCTTCAAATCCATCAAATGGACCTGAAAACAGCCTTTTTGAATGGAGAATTAGATGAAGATATATATATGGAGCAACCTAATGGTTTTGTAGTGCTAGGGCAAGAGCGCAAAGTTTGCAAACTTGAGAAATCCTTATATGGATTAAAGCAAGCCCCTAAGCAATGGCATGAAAAATTTGATAGTTCTCTGGTACATAATGGTTTTAAAATTCATGATGCTGACAAATGTGTCTATAGTAAAGTAGATAGTAGCTCAATTATTATTAACTATTTATATGTTGATGATATGCGTATTTTGGGTAACAATAATGAATGCATAAATCAAATAAAAAGAATTTTATCTTTCTTGTTTTGTATGAAAGAGTTGGGTTTTGCAGATGTTATTTTAGGAATCAAAATTATAAGAAATAAAAATGGCATTGTATTATGTCAATCACAATATATGGAGAAAATTCTTACAAAGTATGGATATCTTAATAGTTCACCAGCATGCACCCCATATGATCCAAATATGAAATTGACTCCTAATGTTGGTGCATGTGTTCAACAATTAAAATATGCCAGTGTTGTAGGTAGCCTTATGTATGCTATGAACTGCACAAGGCCTGATATTGCCTATGCAATGAGTAAAGTGTGTAGATACACTAATAATTTTAGTCATCAACACTGGAATGCAGTAAACAAGATTCTTAGATATCTAAAGCATACTTTAGACTATGGAATTCACTATACCGAGTTTTCTGCTATTATTGAAGGGTATAGTGATACAAGTTGGAATACCGACTTTGAAGATTCCAAGTCTACGAGTGGTTGTGTTTTTACCCTTGGTGGAGGAGCAGTTGCATGGGGGTCTAAGAAACAGACCTGTATAACTCATTCTACAATGAAATCTGAGTTTATTACTTTGGCATCCGCTTGTAAAGAAGCTGAATGGCTTAAGAATATGCTAGTGGATATTTCACTAGGTGAGAAACCTATACCTGCCATTTCAATGTTTTGTGATAGTCAATCAGCTATATGTATAAAGCAGGTAATATGAAATACAATGGGAAGTCTAGATATATTAGTCTAAGACACAGTTTTATAAGACAAATGATTGATGACAATATTATTTCATTGAAATAGGTGAAGTCATGTCAAAATTTGGCAAACCCATTTACAAAAGGTTTTTTGAGAGATGTCATCAAAAAAACACCGAGGGGAATGGGAATTAAGCCAATTAAGTAATCACCTAAGGATACCCAACCTAGAGCGTTGGAGATCCCACATGCATAGGTTCAATGGGAAACGAATTGGTGAATGACAGATATTGAGCATATTTATGTAAGCCCATTACTGATGTGTGCTCATGAGTTGTAACTAATATGAGGGTTTAGCTAATAGCTCTTAATGAGTTTGTAGGCCTTAAGGATAGGGTGTGTGTTACAGTACACCTAAACAAACTCACCTATATGAGTGTAGAAATGTGAGTCATTTCTTATGAGAATTGGCAATTCTCTACAGCACTCATGAATCCAGGAAAGCACAAGGTTCTAAATGTGCCAACATGAAATCCACACAATGGAACTTTTGGAAACCTATGTATGATTGAAAACTCCGTTAACAATATAAGGAGCTAAGTTCAAGGTAAGTCCACTTAGCACCTTGGTTAATTTAGGTTTTCTCTCAAATAATGGGGGTTCAAGTCATGCAGACACTCTCACTGATGCATAAGTTTCTATGCAAGCCAAATATATTTTAAAAATAGTGGGGGATTGTTAGGAAAGTTTTAAAATTGGTGATTTCTTTCCACCAAAAGTGCTTTAAAAAGTTTAGTCCCATATCTAAGAGAGAAAAGTTTTTTAAGAGGTTTAAATATAGAGTTTGTTATCTATTCTTTACTTTGGTAAGCCTTGTGTCTTTAGGTGGATTGTGAACGTTGTTGCGCATCGTGCAGCAACGGATGCGTCGTTCGTGCACACGTGCGTGCGCACGCGCATGCATGTGCAAGGGCGCTTGAGGCGCAATGTGGCGTTTTGATGGCTCACTTTGCACTTCGCACACTCGCAGCGGTGAGAGGTGCTTATGAGGTGCAAATATCCATTTTAACTTTTCGGTTTTGAGTTATTTGGCCGTTTGAAAAGCTTTAAGTTGCATGTATATTGAGTTAAAGTTGCATTGTGACAGTTGGATGGTTTTGGAGGCCTTTGATTGATAGTCAAAGGTGGGTGACTGTTCAGGTACCTTTTCATCTTATTTTCAAACCGTCAGATTTATGACCACTAATCGCATTTATCGGAAAACGTTTTGGCCTCTCTAAAAGTTTATAAATATCTTCTATTTTCGTCTTTTGAAATGACAAGAATTTTCTGACTCTCCAAATTGTGGTAGAGATCATCTGTCCTTGCAAAACAGTAACTCTCTGGAGGTTCAAGCCTAGTTGTATCCTGAAACTCAGTCGCATAAACCCCTTTTCGTTTCTTCGGACTTCTCGGAGTGGGGCGATTGAAGTTCTAAAGATAGCGATCTTAAGAACGTGCCTCTAGGCTTGAGATCGCTTTTCTGAAATTCATTTTTCACAAGGTTGTACTAACAATTTAGAACTTCAACATGGCCTTTGGTTCGACATCCAACTCCATCAATCTGCTTAGCCGTGACCTTGAAAAACACGATCGATTTGATGGGTCAAACTTCAAGCGGTGGCAATGAAAGGTCTCTTTCTTGCTGTCCGAGCTGCATATCGACTGTCCTCAAAAAGCCCTGTCCCACTATCGTTGCTGGAGAAGTTGAGACAGAAGAACAGAAGAAAGAGCGAGAGAAGTGGCATACTGACAACTACCGATGCAAAGAGCATATCCTGAACACTTTAGCCGATTCTCTCTTTCACCTGTATTCACCACTGGAGTCGGCTGGAGAGTTGTGGAATGCTCTCGAGATCAAGTACAATGCAGAAGATGCTGGTAACAAAAGGTTTATCGTAGATCAGTATGTTAATTTTTCTATTGTTGATGATAAGCCGATACTTGCTTAAATTTCATGAGATACAAATATTGGCCTATAAGATCAAACGAGAAGGTATGTATCTTGATGATGACTTCCAAGTTGCTGTCATCATTGGAAAACTGTTGGTTTCCTGGAAAGAATATAGAAATCACCTAAAACATACAAATGAGAAAATCACTTTAGATGGTCTTCTTAAGGACATTCGAATTGAGGCGGAGACTCGTCTTCGTGACAAAAAGAATTTGAGTCCTAAAGAAGGTTATCCTAAAGTGAATTTTGTTAGTAACAACGGTGGCAAAATCATAAAAACCCAGAAAATCAAAAAGAATTTCGTGAAAGGGAAAAAGCCAACTGACAAAAAGAAAATTAGTTGCAATGTTTGTGGCAAGTTTGGCCATTTTGCTAGAGAATGCAGAGAACGGAAGAGGACTGGTCCTAAGCCAAATGAGTCAGAAGAGTGGGTTGTTGTAATCTCTGAAACCTTTATGGTGGCTGCAAATAAGGACTGGTACCTGGATACTGGAAGCACTGTTCATGTGGCAAACGACAGGAACTTGTTCAAGTCGTACAAAGTAGCGGGGAAGGGATGCAATCTCTTTATAGGAAACTCTTCCTCAACTAAAGTGCTGGAAAAAGGGACTGTGGAAATTAAGTTCACCTATGGGAACGTCCTAACACTTGAGAATGTCCACTATGCTCCAGAAGTTCGAAAAAAATTAATGTATGCAGATCTCCTGTCACGAAATGGTTTTAAGATTGTTATTAACTCTTGGATTGTAACTGTAATCAAAGGAAAAATCTTTATAGAAAAAGGCTTTGCCACTGGTGGTATGTTCAAGATGAGCATAAATGAAGCTACTACTTCTGTTTATATGGTTGACTCCTATTTTCTTTGGCATTCACGATTAGGACATATAAATTCTCGTTGCATTCATAATATGAATAACTTTGGCTTCTTCCTTGTCATGTTAGAATAGAACATAAACATAAGTGTAAGACATGCATTCAAACTAAGCTAACTAGACTCATGTTTTCTAGTGTAGAAAAGAATTATAAATTGTTTGAATTAGTGCATTCTGATGTGTGTACGATGAATAATGTTTTGAGTCATGGTGGCAATAGGTACTTTATTACCTTCATAGATGATTACTCGAAATTTGGTTATGTTTATTTGTTAAAACATAAATCTGAAGCATTTTCCAAATTTCTTCTTTATCTAACTGAAGTACAAAATAGGTTTAAAACAAAGATTGTACATTTAAAAACAGATAGAGGAGGTGAATACTTAGGTGGAGAATTTGATAAATTCTGTGAAGATAATGGTATTATCCATCAAACATCAGCTCCTAGAACTTCTGAACATAATAGAGTAGCAGAAAGGAAAAACAGAACACTTGTAGAAATGATGAATGCTATGCTTCTTAATACGGGTTTGCATTCCAACTTATGGGGAGAGGCTATACTTTCTGCTTGTTATATTCTTAACCCAGTTGCTTATTCCAAATCTAAAAAATCACCTTATGAATTGTTTCTTGGTAAGAATCTTAATCTTAGTTATTTTTGTGTTTGGGGTTGTTTAGCATATGTTAAAATTCCAGAACATAAAAGGAAGAAGGTTGGACCTAAAGCATTTAAATGTGCATTTGTTGGGTATGTTGAACATAGTAAAGCATATAGATTTTTGGACATTATTAATGATGTTATTGTAGAATCTAGAGATGCATCTTTCATAGAACATAAAAATGCATTTGATTCTCTTCTTGATGGAAGCCGGATTATAGTAGATGAACATCCTGTTAATGACATGATTGAATATTCTAATGATTGTGCTGATGAACCAGAAACTGAAGTTAGACACAATAAACGCATTAAAAAACCAACTAATTTTGATTCTGACTTTTATACATTTCCAAATGAGAATGATCCTGTGTCTTTTCAAGAGGCAATGTCTTCTCAAGATAATGCCTTTTAGAGAGAAGCTATTAATGATGAAATATAATCAATTATGTTTAACAGTGTTTGGAAATTAGTGGATTTACCTGTTGGTTGCAAAACTATTGGCTGCAAATAGATTTTCAAAAAGAAATTAAAAGCTGATGGTATAATTGATAAATTTAAAGCTCGTTTGGTTGCAAAAGGCTTTAAACAAAAAGAAAGTATTGATTATTTTGATACTTTTGCTCCTGTAACCAGAATATCTACTATTAGAATTCTGATTGCCATGGCTACCATATATAAGCTTCAAATCCATCAAATGAACGTGAAAACGGCCTTTTTGAATGGAGAATTAGATGAAGAGATAGATATGGTGCAACCTGAAGGTTTTGTAGTGCTAGGGCAAGAGCGCAAAGTTTGCAAACTTGAGAAATCCTTATATGGATTAAAGCAAGCCCCTAAGCAATGGCATGAAAAAGTTGATAGTTCTCTCATACATAATGGTTTTAAAATTCATGATGCTGACAAATGTGTCTACAGTAAGTATATAGTAGCTCAATTATTATTATCTCTTTATATGTTGATGATATGTTTATTTTGGGTAACAATAGTGAATGCATAAATCAAATAAAAAGAATTTTATCTTCCTTGTTTTGTATGAAAGACTTGGGTTTTGCAGATGTTATTTTAGGAATCAAAATTATAAGAAATAAAAATGGCATTGTATTATGTCAATCACATTATATTAAGAAAAATCTTATAAAGTATGGATATCTTAATAGTTCACCAGCATGCACCCCATATGATCCATATATGAAATTGATTCCTAATGTTGGTGCAAGTGTTCAACAATTAAAATATGTCAGTGTTGTAGGTAGCCTTATGTATGCAATGAATTGCACAAGGCCCCATATTGCCTATGCAATGAGTAAAGTGTGTAGATACACTAATAATCCTGGTCATCAACAGTGGAATGCAGTAAACAACATTCTTAGATATCTAAAGCATAATTTAGACTATGGAATTCACTATAGCGAGTTTCCTGTTGTTATTGACGGGTATAGTGATGCAAGTTGGAATACCGACTTTGAAGATTCCAAGTCTACGAGTGGTTGTGTTTTTACCCTTGGTGGAGGAGCAGTTGCATGGGGGTCTAAGAAACAGACCTGTATAACTCATTCTACAATGGAATCTGAGTTTATTGCTTTGGCATACGCTTGTAAAGAAGTTGAATGGCTTAAGAATATGCTAGTGGATATTCCACTTGGTGAGAAGCCTATACCTGCTATTTCAATGTTTTGTGATAGCCGATCAACTATATGTAAAGCAGGTAATATGAAATACAATGGGAAGTCTAGACATATTAGTCTAAGACACAATTTTATAAGACAAATGATTGATGACAATATTATTTCATTCAAATAGGTGAAGTCATGTCAAAATTTGGCAAACCCATTTACAAAAGATTTTTTGAGAGATGTCATCAAAAAAACATCGAGGGGAATGGGAATTAACCCAATTAAGTAATCACCTAAGGATACCCAACCTAGAGTGTTGGAGATCCCACATGCATAGATTCAATGGGAAACGAATTGGTGAATGACAGATATTGAGCATATTTATGTAAGCCCATTACTGATGTGTGCTCATGAGTTGTAACTAATATGAGGGTTGAGCTAATAGCTCTTAATGAGTTTGTAGGCCTTAAGGATAGGGTGTGTGTTACAGTACACCTAAACAAACTCACCTATATGAGTGTAGAAATGTGAGCCGTTTCTTATGAGAATTGGCGATTCTCTAGAGCACTCATGAATCCAGGAAAGCACAAGGCTCTAAATGTGCCAACATGAAATCCACACAATCGAACTTTTGGAAACCTATGTATGATTGAAAACTCTGTTAACAATATAAGGAGCTAAGTTCAAGGTAAGTCCACTTAGCACCTTGGTTAATTTAGGTTTTCTCTCAAATAGTGGGGGTTCAAGTCATGCAGACACTCTCACTGATGCATAAGTTTCTATGCAAGCCAAATATATTTTAAAACTAGTGGGCGATTGTTAGGAAAGTTTTAAAATTGGTGATTTCTTTCCACCAAAAGTGCTTTAAAAAGTTTAGTCTCATATCTAAGAGAGAAAAGTTTTTTAAGAGGTTTAAATATAGAGTTTGTTATCTATTCTTTACTTTGGTAAACCTTGAGTCTTTAGGTGGATTGCGAACGTTGTTGTGCATCGTGCAGCAACAGACGCGTCGTTCGCACGCGCGCACGTGAGTGCTCAAGGGCGGTTGAGGCACAATGTGGCATTTTGACTTTGCACTTCGCACGCTCGCAGCGGTGCGAGGTGCTTATGAGGTGCAAATATCCGTTTTGACTTTTCGGTTTTGAGTTATCTGGTCATTTGAAAAGCTTAAAGTTGCACGTATATCAAGTTAATGTTGCATTGCGACTGTTGGACGGTTTTGGAGGCCTTTGATTGCCAGTCAAAGGTGGGTGACCGTTCAGGTACCTTTTCATCCTATTTTCAAACCGTCAGATTTATGGCCATTAATCTCATTTATCGCAAAACGTTTTGGCCTCTCTAAAAGTTTATAAATATCTTCTATTTTCGTCTTTTGAAATGACAAGAATTTTCTGACTCTCCAAATCTTCTTCTTCCTTCTTCTCGATTCGGCTTGCAGAGTACAAGTGTGGTAGAGATCATCTGTCCTTGAGAAGCAGTGACTCTCTGGAGGTTCAAGCCTAGTTGTATCCTGGGAACTCAGTCGCACAAACCCCTTTTCGCTTTTTCGGACTTTCCGGAGTGGGGCGATTGAAGTTCTAAAGATAGTGATCTTAAGAACGTGCCTCTAGGCTTGAGATCTCTTTTCTGAAATCCATTTTTCACAAGGTTGTACTAACAATTTAGAACTTCAACATGGCCTCTGGTTTGACATCCAACTCCATCAATCTGCTTAGCCGTGACCTTGAAAAACTCGATCGATTTGATGGGTCAAACTTCAAGCGGTTGCAATCAAAGGTCTCTTTCTTGTTGTCCGAGCTGCATATTGACTATGTCCTCAAAAAGCCCTGTCCCACTATCATTGCTGGAGAAGTTGAGACGGAAGAACAGAAGACAGAGCGAGACAAGTCACATACTGACACCTACCGATACAAAGGGCATATTCTGAACACTTTAGCTGATTCTCTTTTTGACCTGTATTCACAATTGGAGTCGGCTGGAGAGTTGTGAAATGCTCTCGAGATCAACTACAATGCAGAAGATGCTGGTAACAAAAGATTTATCGTAGATCAGTATGTTAATTTTTCTATTGTTGATGATAAGCCGATACTTGCTCAAATTCATGAGATGCAAATATTGGGCTATAAGATCGAAGGAGAAGGTATGTATCTTGATGATGACTTCCAAGTTGCTGTCATCATTGGAAAACTGTCGGATTTTTGGAAAGAATATAGGAATCACCTAAAACATAAAAATGAGAAAATCACTTTAGATGGTCTTCTTAAGGACATTCGAATTGAGGAGGAGACTCGTCTTTGTGACAAAAAGAATTCGAGTCCTAAAGAAGGTTATCCTAAAGTGAATTTTGTTAGTAACAAGGGTGGCAAAATCATAAAAAACCCAGAAAATAAAAAAAAAATCGTGAAAGGGAAAAAGTTAAATGACAAAAAGAAAATTAGTTGTTATGTTTGTGGCAAGTTTGGCCATTTTGCTACAGAATGCAGAGAACGAAAGAGGACTGGTCTTAAGCCAAATGAGTCAGAAGAGAGGCTTGTTGTTGTAATCTCTAAAACCTTTATAGTGGCTGCAAATAAGGACTGGTACCTGGATACTGGAAGCACTGTTCATGTGGCAAACGACAGGAACTTGTTCAAGTCGTACAAAGTAGCGGGGGAAGGGATGCAATCTCTTTATAGGAAACTCTTCCTCAACTAAACTGCTGAGAAAAGGGACTGTGGAAATTAAATTCACCTATGGGAAAGTCCTAACACTTGAGAATGTCCACTATGCTCTAGAAGTTCGAAAAAAATTAATGTCTGCAGATCTCCTGTCACGAAATGGTTTTAAGATTGTTATTAACTCTTGGATTGTAACTGTAATCAAAGGAAAAATCTTTATAGGAAAAGGCTTTGCCACTGGTGGTATGTTCAAGATGAGCATAAATGAAGCTACTACTTCTGTTTATATGGTTGACACCTATTTTCTTTGGCATTCACGATTAGGACATATAAATTCTCGTTGCATTCATAATATGAATAACTTTGGTCTTCTTCCTTGTCATGTTAGAATAGAACATAAACATAAGTGTGAGACATGCATTCAAACTAATTTAACTAGACTCCTGTTTCCTAGTGTAGAAAAGAATTATAAATTGCTTGAATTAGTGCATTCTGATGTGTGTACCATGGATAATGTTTTGAGTCGTGGTGACAATAGGTACTTTATTACCTTCATAGATGATTACTCAAAATTCTGTTATGTTTATTTGTTAAAACATAAATCTGAAGCATTTTCCAAATTTCTTCTTTATCTAACCGAAGTACAAAATAGATTTAAAACAAAGATTGTACATTTAAGAACAGATAGTGGAGGTGAATACTTAGGTGGAGAATATGATGAATTCTGTAAAGATAATGGTATTATCCATCAAACATCAGCTCTTACAACTCCTGAACATAATGGAGTAGCAGAAAGGAAAAACAGAACACTTGTAGAAATGATGAATGCTATGCTTCTTAATACGGGTTTGCATTCCAACTTATGGGGAGAGGCTATACTTTATGCTTGTTATATTCTTAACCCAGTTCCTTATTCCAAATCTGAAAAATCACCTTATGAATTGTGTTTTGGTAAGAAACCTAATCTTACTTGTTTTCGTGTTTGGGGTTGTTTAGCATATGTTAAAATTCCAGAAAATAAAAGGAAGAAGGTTGGACCTAAAGCATTTAAATGTGCATTTGTTGAGTATGCTGAACATAGTAAAGCATATAGATTTCTCGACATTGTTAATGATGTTATTGTAGAATCTAGAGATACATCTTTCATAGAACATAAAAATGCATTTGATTCTCTTCTTGATGGAAGCCGGATTATAGTAGATGAACATCCTGTTAATGACATGATTGAATATTCTAATGATTGTGCTGATGAACCAGAAACTGAAGTTAGACACAGTAAACGCATTAGAAAACCAACTAATTTTGGTTCTGACTTTTATATATTTCTAATTGGGGATGATCCTGTGTCTTTTCAAGAGGCAATGTCTTCTCAAGATGCTGCCTTTTAGAGAGAAGCTATTAATGATGAAATAGAATCAATTATGTTTAACAGTGTTTGGAAATTAGTGGATTTACCTGTTGGTTGCAAAACTATTGGCTGCAAATAGATTTTCAAAAAGAAATTAAAAGTTGATGGTACAATTGATAAATTTAAAGCTCGTTTGGTTGCAAAAGGCTTTAAACAAAAAGAAAGTATTGATTATTTTGATACTTTTGCTCCTGTAACCAGAATATCTACTATTAGAATTCTGATTGCCATGACTGCCATATATAAGCTTCAAATCCATCAAATGGACGTCAAAACGGCTTTTTTGAATGGAGAATTAGATGAAGAGATATATATGGAGCAACCTGAAGGTTTTGTAGTGCTAGGGAAAGAGCGCAAAGTTTGCAAACTTGAGAAATCCTTATATGGATTAAGGCAAGCCCCTAAGCAATGGCATGAAAAATTTGATAGTTCTCTGGTACACAATGGTTTTAAAATTCATGATGCTGACAAATGTGTCTACAGTAAAGTAGATAGTAGCTCAATTATTATTATATGTTTATATATTGATGATATGCTTGTTTTGGGTAACAATAGTGAATGCATAGATCAAACAAAAAAAAATTTATCTTCATTGCTTTGTATGAAAGACTTGAGTTTTGCAGATGTTATTTTAGGAATCAAAATTATAAGAAATAAAAATGACATTGTATTATGTTAATCACATTATACTGAGAAAATTCTTACAAAGTATGGATATCTTAATAGTTCACCAGCATGCACCCCATATGATCCAAATATGAAATTGACTCCTAATGTTGGTGCAAGTGTTCAACAATTAAAATTTGTCAGTGTTGTAGGTAGCCTTATGTATGCAATGAACTGCACAAGGCCTGATATTGCCTATGCAATGAGTAAAGTGTGTAGATACACTAATAATTTTGGTCATCAACACTGGAATGCAGTAAACAGGATTCTTAGATATCTAAAGCATACTTTAGACTATGAAATTCACTATACCGAGTTTCCTGCTGTTATTAAAGGGTGTAGTGATGCTAGTTGGAATACTGACTTTCAAGATTCCAAGTCTACGAGTGGCTGGGTTTTTACCCTTGGTGGAGGAGCAATTGCATGGGGGTCTAAGAAACAGACCTGTATAACTCATTCTACAATGGAATCTGAATTTATTGCTTTGACATCTGCTTGTAGAGAAGTTGAATGGCTTAAGAATATGCTAGTGGATATTCCACTAGGTGAGAAGCCTATACCTGCTATTTCAATGTTTTGTGATAGCCAATCAGCTATATATAAAGCAGGTAGTATGAAATACAATGGAAAGTCTAGACATATTAGTCTAAGACACAACTTTATAAGACAAATGATTGATGACAATATTATTTCATTTTAATATGTGAAGTCGTGTCAAAATTTGGCAGACCAATTTACGAAAGGCCTTTCGAGAGATGTCATCAATAAAACATCGAGGGGAATGAGAATTAAGCCAATTAAGTCAACACCTAAGGATACTCAACCTAGAGCGTTGGAGATCCCACATGCACAGGTTCAATGGGAAATGAATTGGTGAATGACAGATATTGGGCATATTTATGTAAGCCCATTACTGATGTGTGCTCATGAGCTGTAACTAATATGAGGGTTGAGCTAATAGCTCTTAATGAGTTTATAGGCCTTAAGGATAGGGTGTGTGTTACAGTACACCTAGACAAACTCACCTATATGAGTGTAGAAATGTGAGTCGTTTCTTATGAGAATTGACAGTTCTCTAGAGCACTCATGAATCCAGAAAAGCACAAGGCTCTAAATGTACCAACATGAAATCCACACAATCGAACTTTTGGAAACCTATGTATGATTGAAAACTCCGTTAACAATATAAGGAGCTAAGTTCAAGGTAAGTCCACTTAGCACCTTGGTTAATTTAGGTTTTCTCTCAAATAGTGGGTGTTCAAGTCATGCAGACACTCTCACTAATGCATAAGTTTCTATGCAAGCCAAATATATTTTAAAACTAGTGGGGGATTGTTAGGAAAGTTTTAAAATTGGTGATTTCTTTCCACCAAAAGTGCTTTAAAAAGTTTAGTCCCATATCTAAGAGAGAAAAGTTTTTTAAGAGGTTTAAATATACAGTTTGTTATCTATTTTTTACTTTGGTAAGCCTTGAGTCTTTAGGTGGATTGCGAACGTTGCTGCGCATCGTGTAGCAACAAAGGCATCGTTCGCGCGCGTGCGCGTGAGTGCGCAAGGGCGCTTGAGGCGTAATTTGGCATTTTGATGGCGCACTTCGCATGCTCGCAGCGGTGCGAGGTGCTTATGAGGTGCAAATGTCCGTTTTGACTTTTCGGTTTTGAGTTATCTGGTCGTTTGAAAAGCTTAAAGTTGCATGTATATCGAGTTAATGTTGCATTATGACTGTTGGACGATTTTGGAGGCCTTTGATTGACAGTCAAAGGTGGGTGACCGTTCAGGTACCTTTTCATCCTATTTTCAAACCATCAGATTTATGGCCATTAATCTCATTTATCGCAAAATGTTTTGGCCTCTCTAAAAGTTTATAAATATCTTCTATTTTCGTCTTTTGAAATGACAAGAATTTTTTTACTCTCCAAATCTTCTTCTTCCTTCTTATCGATTCGTCTTGCAGAGTACAAGTGTGGTAGAGAACATCTGTCCTTGCGAGGCAGTGACTCTCTGGAGGTTCAAGCCTAGTTGTATCCTGGGAACTCAGTCGCACAAACCCCTTTTCGCTTCTTCGGAATTTCCGGAGTGGGGTGATTGAAGTTCTAAAGATAGCGATCTTAAGAACGTGCCTCTAGGCTTGAGATCTCTTTTCTGAAATCCATTTTTCACAAGGTTGTACTAACAATTTAGAACTTCAACATGGCCTCTGGTTCGACATCCAACTCCATCAATCTGCTTAGCTGTGACCTTGAAAAACTCGATCGATTTGATGGTTCAAACTTCAACCGGTGGCAATCAAAGGTATTTTTCTTGTTGTTTGAGTTGCATATCGACTATGTCCTCAAAAAGCCCTGTCTCACTATCGTTGTTGGAGAAGTTGAGACAGAAGAACAGAAGAAAGAGCGAGAGAAGTGGCATACTGACAACTACTGATGCAAAGGGCATATTCTGAACACTTTAGCTGATTCTCTCTTTGACCTGTATTCACCATTGAAGTCGGCTGGAGAGTTGTGGAATGCTCTCGAGGTCAAGTACAATGCAGAAGATGCTGGTAACAAAAGGTTTATCGTAGATTAGTATGTTAATTTTTCTATTGTTGATGATAAGCTGATACTTGCTTAAATTCATGAGATGCAAATATTGGCCTATAAGATCAAAGGAGAAGGTATGTATCTTGATGATGACTTTCAAGTTGCTGTCATCATTGGAAAACTGTCGAATTCCTGGAAAGAATATAGGAATCACCTAAAACATAAAAATGAGAAAATCACTTTAGATGGTCTTCTTAAGAACATCCGAATTGAGGAGGAGACTCGTCTTCGTGACAAAAAAAATTCGAGTCCTAAAGAAGGTTATCCTAAAGTGAATTTTGTTTGTAACAGGGGTGGCAAAATCATAAAAACCCAGAAAATCAAAAAGAATTTCGTGAAAGGGAAAAAGCCAACTGATAAAAAGAAAATTAGTTGCTATGTTTGTGGCAAGTTTGGCCATTTTGCTAGAGAATGCAGAGAACGAAAAATGACTGATCCTATGCCAAATGAGTCAGAAGAGAGGCTTGTTGTTGTAATCTCTGAAACCTTTATGGTGGCTGCAAATAAGGACTGGTACCTGGATAGTGGAAGCATTGTTCATGTGGCAAACGACAGAAACTTGTTCAAGTCGTATGAAGTAGTGGGGGAGGGATGCAATCTCTTTATGGGAAACTCTTCCTCAACTAAAGTGCTGGAAAAAGGGAGTGTGGAAATTAAGTTCACCTCCGAGAAAGTCCTAACACTTGAAAATGTCCACTACGCTCCAGAAGTTCAGAAAAATTTAATGTCTGCAGATCTTCTGTCACGAAATGGTTTTAAGATTGTTATTGAGTCTTGGATTGTAACTGTGATCAAAGTAAAAATCTTTATAGGAAAAGGCTTTGCCACTGGTGGTGTGTTCAAGATGAGCATAAATGAAGCTACTACTTTTGTTTATATGGTTGACTCCTATTTTCTTTGGCATTCACGATTAGGACATTTAAATTCTCGTTGCATTCATAATATGAATAACTTTGGTCTTCTTCCTTGTCATGTTAGAATAAAACATAAACATAAGTGTGAGACATGCATTCAAACTAAGCTAACTAGACTCCTGTTTCCTAGTGTAGAAAAGAATTATAAATTGCTTGAATTAGTGCATTCTGATGTGTGTACGATGGATAATGTTTTGAGTTATGGTGGCAATAGGTACTTTATTACCTTCATAGATGATTACTCAAAATCCTGTTATGTTTATTTGTTAAAACATAAATCTGAAGCATTTTCCAAATTTCTTCTTTATCTAGCTGAAGTACAAAATAGGTTTAAAACAAAGATTTTACATTTAAGAACAAATAAAGGAGGTGAATACTTAGGTGGAGAATTTGATAAATTCTGTGAAGATAATGGTATTATCCATCAAATATCAGATCCTAGAACTCCTGAACAGAATGGAGTAGCAGAAAGGAAAAACAAAACACTTGTAGAAATGATGAATGTTATGCTTCTTAATACGTGTTTGCATTCCAACTTATGGGGAGAGGCTATACTTTCTGCTTGTTATATTCTTAACTGAGTTCCTTATTCCAAATCTGAAAAATCACCTTATGAATTGTGTTTTGGTAAGAAACCTAATCTTAGTTATTTTCGTGTTTGGGGTTGTTTATCATATGTTAAAATTCCAGAAAATAAAAGGAAGAAGGTTGGACCTAAAGCATTTAAATGTGCATTTATTGGGTATGCTGAACATAGTAAAGCATATAGATTTTTGGACATTGTTAATGTTGTTATTGTAGAATCTAGAGATGCATCTTTCATAGAACATAAAAATGCATTTGATTCTCTTCTTGATGGAAGCCGGATTATAGTAGATGAACATCATGTTAATGACATGATTGAATATTCTAATAATTGTGCTGATGAACCAAAAACTGAAGTTAGACACAGTAAACGCATTAGAAAACCAACTAATTTTGGTTCTGACTTTTATATATTTCTAATTGGGGATGATCCTGTGTCTTTTCAAGAGGCAATGTCTTCTCAAGATGCTGCCTTTTAGAGAAAAGCTATTAATGATGAAATAGAATCAATTATGTTTAACAGTGTTTGGAAATTAGTGGATTTACCTGTTGGTTGCAAAACTATTGGCTGCAAATAGATTTTCAAAAAGAAATTAAAAGCTGATGGTACAATTGATAAATTTAAAGCTTGTTTGGTTGCAAAAGGCTTTAAACAAAAAGAAAGTATTGATTATTTTGATACTTTTGCTCCTGTAACCAGAATATCTACTATTAGAATTCTGATTGCCATGACTGCCATATATAAGCTTCAAATCCATCAAATGGACGTCAAAACGGCTTTTTTGAATGGAGAATTAGATGAAGAGATATATATGGAGCAACCTGAAGGTTTTGTAGTGCTAGGGCAAGAGCGCAAAGTTTGCAAACTTGAGAAATCCTTATATGGATTAAGGCAAGCCCCTAAGCAATGGCATGAAAAATTTGATAGTTCTCTGGTACACAATGGTTTTAAAATTCATGATGCTGACAAATGTGTCTACAGTAAAGTAGATAGTAGCTCAATTATTATTATATGTTTATATGTTGATGATATGCTTGTTTTGGGTAACAATAGTGAATGCATAAATCAAACAAAAAGAATTTTATCTTCCTTGTTTTGTATGAAAGACTTGGGTTTTGCAGATGTTATTTTAGGAATCAAAATTATAAGAAATAAAAATGACATTGTATTATGTCAATCACATTATACTGAGAAAATTCTTACAAAGTATGGATATCTTAATAGTTCACCAGCATGCACCCCATATGATCCAAATATGAAATTGACTCCTAATGTTGGTGCAAGTGTTCAACAATTAAAATATGTCAGTGTTGTAGGTAGCCTTATGTATGCAATGAACTGCACAAGGCCTGATATTGCCTATGCAATGAGTAAAGTGTGTAGATACACTAATAATCTTGGTCATCAACATTGGAATGCAGAAAACAGGATTCTTAGATATCTAAAGCATACTTTGGACTATGGAATTCACTATACCGAGTTTTCTGCTGTTATTGAAGGGTATAGTGATGCAAGTTGGAATACCGACTTTGAAGATTCCAAGTCTACGAGTGGTTGGGTTTTTACCCTTGGCGGAGGAGCAGTTGCATGGGGGTCTAAGAAACAGACCTGTATAACTCATTCTACAATGGAATCTGAGTTTATTGCTTTGGCATCTGCTTGTAGAGAAGCTGAATGGCTTAAGAATATGCTAATGGATATTCCACTAGGTGAGAAGCCTATAACTGTTATTTCAATGTTTTGTGATAGTCAATCAACTATATATAAAGCAGGTAATATGAAATACAATGGGAAGTCTAGACATATTAGTCTAAGACACAGTTTTATAAGACAAATGACTAATGACAATATTATTTCATTGAAATAAGTGAAGTCATGTCAAAATTTGGCAGACCCATTTACGAAAGGCCTTTCGAGAGATGTCATCAATAAAACATCGAGGGGAATGGGAATTAATCCAATTAAGTCATCACCTAAGGATACCCAACCTAGAGCGTTGGAGATCCCACATGCACAGGTTCAATGGGAAATGAATTGGTGAATGACAGATATTGGGTATATTTATGTAAGCCCATTACTGATGTGTGCTCATGAACTGTAACTAATATGAGGGTTGAGCTAATAGCTCTTAATGAGTTTGTAGGCCTTAAGGATAGGGTGTGTGTTACAGTACACCTAGACAAACTCACCTATATGAGTGTAGAAATGTGAGTCTTTTCTTATGAGAATTGACAATTCTCTAGAGCACTCATGAATCCAGGAAAGCACAAGGCTCTAAATGTGCCAACATGAAATCCACACAATCGAACTTTTGGAAACCTATGTATGATTGAAAACTCCGTTAACAATATAAGGAGCTAAGTTTAAGGTAAGTCCACTTAGCACATTGGTTAATTTAGGTTTTCTCTCAAATAGTGGGGGTTCAAGTCATGCAGACACTCTCACTGATGCATAAGTTGCTATGCAAGCCAAATATATTTTAAAACTAGTGGGGGATTGTTAGGAAAGTTTTAAAATTGGTGATTTCTTTCCACCAAAAGTGCTTTAAAAAGTTTAGTCACATATCTAAGAGAGAAAAGTTTTTTAAGAGGTTTAAATATAGAGTTTGTTATCTATTCTTTACTTTGGCAAGCCTTGAGTCTTTAGGTGGATTGTGGACGTTGTTGCGCATCGTGCAGCAACGGACGCGTCGTTCGCGCATACGTGCGCGTGCGCGTGCGTGCGCAAGGGCTCTTGAGGCGCAATGTGGCATTTTGACTTTGCACTTCGCACGCTCGCAGCGATGCGAGGTGCTTATGAGGTGCAAATATCCGTTTGGACTTTTCGGTTTTGAGTTATCTGGCCGTTTGAAAAGCTTTAAGTTGCATGTATATCGAGTTAATGTTGCATTGTGACTGTTGGATGGTTTTGGAGGCCTTTGATTGACAGTTAAAGGTGGGTGACCGTTCAAGTACCTTTTTGTCCTATTTTCAAACCGTCAGATTTATGGCCATTAATCTCATTTATCGCAAAACGTTTTGGCCTCTCTAAAAGTTTATAAATATCTTCTATTTTCGTCTTTTGAAATGATAAGAATTTTCTGACTCTCCAAATCTTCTTATTCCTTCTTCTCGATTCGGCTTGCAGAGTACAAGTGTGGTAGAGATCATTTGTCCTTGCGAAGCAGTGACTCTCTAGAGGTTCAAGCCTAGTTGTATCCTAGGAACTCAGTCGCACAAACCCCTTTTTCGCTTCTTCGGACTTTCCGGAGTGGGGCGATTGAAGTTCTAAAGATAGCGATCTTAAGAACGTGCCTCTAGGCTTGAGATCTCTTTTCTGAAATCCATTTTTCACAAGGTTGTACTAACAGGTGGGTGTTCTCTATTTGTTTCTCGAATTGGGTAATCTTCTCTTAGAAATTTTCTTTGTTGGAGGTGATAATTTGTTAGTATAATGAACATTGTCCGCTTCACTTGGCCATTTTTTTGGTGATCGATTCTTGTGTTTTCAATAGGGCCAGACAACCTTTCTGTTTGGATGATCGTGCATGATGGGTGCTCGTGTTTTTGTATCCTTTTTAAGTTGGAGTTGTTTTTATCAGTAGTTGTCAATTTAATATATTGGGTTATCCTCCGATGGACGAAGTGTTGAAGCTTGTGTGAATTCTTTAATGGGAATGGAGTTTATCTCTGTTGGTATTTGGAGATGAAGGGTGCGTGCATGTGCTTTTGCTAGACTCAGAATTTGATGTTTTTGAAGGGCATGTTTAGGTAATGTCAGTGAATGGTTTCTGTGCTTTTGAATTGGGGCTCGTTTACGAGAAACATAATTTGTGGTTTTGCAATTTCGTACTGAAGTACGCATTCAGCATGTGTTTTGACCGTTTTAGATGGATTCTACCTGTTTTCTCTGTTATTCTAAGATGTATATGTTAGGATGGTTTTTATCTGATTGATTTTGAACAAAGGGTGCTCTTCTTTCTTTGGTTGGATGATCCTCTACTAGATGCTTTACGCTAATAGTGCTCTCAGCGGTAACGGTGAATAATTTCCGTTTCTACTTCTATGGTTTTAATTCATGCGAAAAAACCCATGCCTCTAGGAAAGTCTTTTGCTGCCTACGCTCTAACCCACGCTGCCACCATCCTGCTTCAGATTCAGGCTTATAAGCACAGTCAAAAGAAGCTTATTGAGATCTAATGAGTTTCTATAGGAACTTTTGATGTTCCATTATAGCCAGCATGTCGTCCTTGATTTTTTTTTGTCTTAATATCATTAGATTGAAAGTAGGTTCATATTTGTACCAAGTTTTTTCTTAATTTTTGCTGCTTGCTTGCATGATCCACAGATCAGTACACAGTTGCAGCATCTTGTCTGTGCATGTTTAATGGAAGTGTCCCAAATCAACTAATCTTCATCTACCATCAACTTTTCATCTTGGATTATTTCCATTACCATCAAAACCACCTTGAGAATGTGTAGATCGAGGGTACCTACTGGCAGCGCCTCCTGTCAATCTTCTTGCTTTATCCTTTTATCTGGTAGCTGCTGAACAATTCAAAAAGTGAATATGATATGATATTTTGGGCAGACAAGCCAATGTTTTCTGTACATATCACTTTTATGGGGGGGATGAAGCTATGCGGAAATGGGTGAGTTTCCCTTCTCAGATACTTGAACACCTAGAAGGATCACTATGGCATGTCCAAATAGAACGCAGCCATTTATAGTCCTAGTTCTGTTCATGTACTCTATGATTGATCATAGAACTTCTCTCAAGTGTCCATCTTCAAGTGAATTACTTCCAACAAAAGAAATTGTGTGACTATGAGTTTGTTAGTTACTTATATAATGAACTAAACAATCTTATGCAATCGTGTTAAAAGGAAACGGTTTAGTGTTATGCTTAATTATCCCCATCTACATGTTTTTGTCACTTATTAGGGTTATTTTTTCAGGTTTATAGTGGTGACTGTTGATATGATCGTTGATCGAGCAAGTGCAGCTGAAGAGCGAAAATATGGTAGATACATGATTGTTGTGATAGTGTCAAGCTCTTGGGATGTATGACTGTTGGAAGATAAATGCATGTCAGCATCAAATTAGGAGGGTATTTTGTGTAGCTGTATTTTTCTGACAACCAAAGATGGATGAGAGTACATTGGGGCACATTTCCAAGATTATGGAACTCCGCATATAACAATGTAAATGGTTTTACAGGAAAAGTTGAATTTTGGAGAACGTGGGGAGCATTTTTTGTTGGTGACTTGTTCAACTTTGTTTTGCATAACAGGTGCAGCACATATATCATTAATGAAAAATATTAAAGTTTTGTTCAAGTACATCAATGGAGCCCATTCTTGCATCTATCTGGCAGCATAAACTCGTGTAAATTTAGTGCCTTTTATGATGCAATGTGGATGCTGTGTAGTTGCAACCTTCATTTGAAGGTGGTCACTACCTTGAATCCATGCCAAGACAGATCGTAGATTCGCAGCATGATTATTCTCCAAATTGATAGGAACAAAGAGGGATTTTGAGGCATTGATTTTCATTCCCGCATCTTTCAAATCCCACAAGAATATTCCTTAAGTTTCTCATAGACTGAGTGCATGATTGGTTAGAGGGCGGAGGGCCTGTTTTGTCTGCACGAGTGCCCATTACATTAAAGTCCCCAAGTAAAGCAGTCGGGTGCTGGTGGAAGAAAAAGAGTATCTGCTCTGAGAGTCGGATCTGTAGGCATGTAAACACCAAACACTGAAAACTCTCTCTGAAGGCCCGAGTGAAGCAGTTGAGCCTTGATGAAACAGTCATGTATGTGGAATTGGCGCAAAACAATGAGATGTGGGTTTGTTCCCACTCTCAAGGTTAATTGGTAATGAAGTGGGTTCAGCTCAGAACTTCAACAGACAGTAAGCCCTTCAAGATTCAACTAATAAACGGGTTGGATCTGGTTTTGGCTTTAGCATCCAAATCTAGAGAAAATCTCAATGGTTGCCCTCTGATCTCCAGCTACATTGATAAAGGCTTTTCAAATCCACATCTGAATCTGGTTTGAAATCTTCTCTGAAATCAACTTTCTGTGTACGTAGGATTATACATGTATGATTTATAACCTGAAGAAACCGCACCCGGCACTAAGACCTGATTGTGCTGGCTCAGCCTGTCATACCTACGATGGTCGTGCCGGGTAAAACTTCGAAGTTAGGACTCCTGCCCCCGGGGCCTATGCTACGTGTTAGCTTGCACAGAGGGGCGACACCCATTGGATTCGACTGCTCGTCAAGCAGCCAAGGCCCCCACCCCACTACGCAGACCCCCTATGGGGCTACATGTTATGATTCTTAAATAGTTAAATCCTGTAAAACTAGACCTGAACCACGTACTACTATCAGCCATTACTGAAGCCACCTTTTTCCCCTTTCTCACCAGAATGTAACCCACATCCAGTACCCCTGGAACTCCGCCAGTTCTCAGCCCAACCAGATTGGACATGGTTAATGTGCTCCCTTCCCAATCAAACGCGTGTATATCTGAAACGGGCTCTGGCCGTAACCTCTATCCGGATTAAGTAACATCTAGGCTGTTACAAAGACACCAGGGCGGGTGATGGGGGTTGGACTCACAAGTTCAAATTTTTTTTTTTGTGAAAAAGAGGACACGAGGACATGAATTTTTTTAGTATTTTAATCAATAAAAACTATTTGTTTGATATTTTAATGCTCAAAATTGCATTTTTATTGAAATAAAGCCTTAAACAATAAAAAATATTAAAATATTGTTTGTACGTGTCAGTATCGAGTCTATATGTTTGAGCGTGTCACCTAATTGGTCTGGAGTCTGGACCCTTTGATCCAACCGTTCCAAACCAGAATTTTTTTTTCAAAAAGAAAGTTTTTCTAAAATGTAGGATTTTTTATAGAAAAAATTCCTTCACACCTAGGAGAGGGTGGAGGAATTTTTTCTATCAAGAGAAAATTTTGCATTAAGGCCTCTACCAAAGATGAAACTGTATATCAAACCTCAAGTACGGCATAATCCAATCACAGCCCAGTCGTCGGTGGCTTAGTTGTCGATGGTCAGCACACTGGCAGTGAGTTGGGTGGAGAAAATGGACAGGAGGTACGGTGAATTGCTAACCATCCCAGCTCAGCCTCTCTCTCTTTCTTTGTGGCTAGCCACCGGCGGTGATCGGCTTGCCTACTGGCCACTGACGACCGCCTGTCGACGGTGGCAGAAAGCGTGAGGTGACGGGTAGGGGCAAACAACCATCAATAGGGGAAGGGTGGGAGTCTTGACTGGTGCTGGGTTGAGGAAGATGGGAAGGCGGTGGAGGCCATGAGGTTGAGCACTTAGACCGTTCCTCTATGGATGATCGAACGGCCTTGCGTTATTTGTAGATTTTGGACCGTCAGGAGCTGCTCAGGAGGCAGAGGTTGTCGTCGGTAGAGAAGTCGAGAAAAGCGTCGGTGTCGTCGCCGACTGCAAAAAAATTCACTCCATTATTCACATGCTACACAAACAAGCTAAACCTTTTCATTAAAAAAAAAAGTATCATATCAAAAGTTTTCGTAGGCAAACTTTCTATCAGAATTTATCTAGCTTCCAAACGTGCCCCAAAGGAAGGAAAGACGGGGAATAATGGAGTGCGTCA
Organism: Nuphar pumila; assembly: GCF_984573655.1. Taxonomy (NCBI): domain Eukaryota; kingdom Viridiplantae; phylum Streptophyta; class Magnoliopsida; order Nymphaeales; family Nymphaeaceae; genus Nuphar; species Nuphar pumila. The sequence continues at coordinate 45,860,295 of NC_143263.1, read as the reverse complement.
TCGGTTCTCTCCTAAGCCAACGTGGCCATCGAAGAGAGATAGAGAGAAGAAGAAAGGCGTTGGTAGAAGCGAGAGAGAGAGGAAGAAAGGAGTTGGTACAAGGAAGCAACCGTCTTATCGTTTTCGCTAAGGCCCTCCCCTTCTTTTCATAAAACCCATTTTCTTCTGAAGAAGGGAAAAGCTCGCCGTCTCTTCCAATGGCTTCTGCAATTCCCAGCTTCCAATCACAAACCTTGTCGGAAAATACCGCATCCTTCTCTCTGTACCCAAATGAGCCGGCGAGAAACCCCAGAGCGACGACTCTGATATTGAAGAAAAAACCCAAGTTTTTGGTTTCTGGGTTGTCCTTGATCAGAGATGGTTTTAAGGGTAATTACCTTTCATCAGAAAGGAAACCTATTTTTGGGGTCTTTGGCATGTCGTTGTTAATGGGTGATTCAAGGAATGGGAGGGTGAATTATAGAGACGTGACTGTTGCTTCGATGGCTACTGAGAAACCCAAAAAGCGATACCCAGGTGAAGCCAAGGGGTTTGTGGAGGAGATGAGGTTTGTGGCTATGAAATTGCACACTCGTGATCAGGCTAAAGAAGGGGAGAAGGTTTCAGACAGCGCAGACACGCAGCCGATAGCAAAGTGGGAGCCGACCATTGAAGGGTATCTGAAATTCTTGGTTGATAGTAAGGTGGTCTATGACACGCTTGAGCGGATTGTTGAGAAAGCAACCCACCCTTCGTGTGAGTATACGCTTCAATCTTCTTCTGCTGCTTCTTTTTTAAGATAAAAATGCAGCATTTTTCTTTTGTTATTGGTAATTAACACTTTTGTGGCATATCGTCAATTTGTGACTTTCTTAGTGTTCCACATGGAGAGTACTTGGAGGGTGGAACTGAGGGGGTGTTAGAAGTTCTTTGTTATGGTTGTTGAGATTTTGGTGATCTTGAAGATGTTGAAAGTTAGTTTGTGGGCTAGAGTGTTATTTTGATTTTCAGTGATGATTGAGATACTGTCTATGTTGTTGATTGATTTCGTTTAAGTTTTTCAATGAGATTTCATAATAGAAGTTACAATTGCAAAGATGAGAATGGGACAACGTAACCACTTGTGTGTTCCCTGAAGAAGTATTCTTTTTTATGGCTTGAATCAACGATCTTAAGAAAGGTTATCCTGGGTTCCACTGCATGGTTTTAGATACATGCAAAATTTACTAGATGATTTAGGAACCATGCCGCTTGAAATTCATGTGAATTACTTAACATGCCAAAAGCCAATGGTTTTTCGGTCATTAGGGTAACGATTCTTCTATCTCCAACCACAGATTGGAAATCCCCTTTTCCAGTTCTAGTGTCGAGTCTGTTTTTGGATCTATAAGAAGGTGCTTGACTCTCAATGGCTCCAGAATCCAGCATGTTGACACCATGCCTAAAAATCTTGCACTGGTAACTAAAGCGCTCTTCCGTACATTTTTTATCCATCCAAGCATGAGAAAAGCTCGAGCAACTATATCCAAATTCTTGGCCTGCTGAAGTTGATCATTATGATCCATGCAGAGTTAATGTGCTGCCTGGCCTCTGTGAGTCTGTCCATCTTCTCACGCCTGTGATCCAGGAACACTATTCAATTCTAATGTTTGACCTCCATTTTGGTCTTCTTTGTGCATCAACACGGTGAGCCTATATCTCTTTCTTATTGTTCCTTCCCTCTCTTCTCTGTCTGCATTTCACAATATCAAAACTGATACAACAAAAAACTAGGATCTGTGAGGGGAATTTTGATACCTTCTAAGAATCCAAATAGATCCTCTCTTTTAGTGTGTTCTATGACAGGAGCATCTTGTGGACTATCAATAAGCTATCCTGTGAATTAGTTATGTGAATGAGTTCGACTATACTTTTAGTTTTCGGCTCTCAGCTTTGTAAGCATTACTATTAATTCATCGACACTTCTTGATTATATTTTGTTATGTTTATGTTCATGTGCTAATCTGCATCTCATGTATGAAGAATTGTTTTGATATGTTATCTCAGGACTCTGTACTCTTCATTAGTCAAGATCCAGTTTGTAGAATTCCATGAACAGCATTAATATAACATGAGTAGAACCTTTTAAAGAAGTGACCTCTCATTGCTTAACTGCTTTCTTGGATGTTCATCCGTGACTTGTACATGAACAGTCAATGGCACACCAGCAGAAGTAAACATGCAATTCATATGGAACCGATATGAATCATCAGTAGATTCACTGCCTTTTGTTGTCTTCAACCAAGTAAGATACAAATACACAATACAGGATTTGCTATCTAACGATTGTCTATAGTAGTATTAGAATTATACCTAGCATCCTGAAAAATAAGTACCTGACCGAAAGTTTAAAACTGTGAACCTCTGGGCAGTTGTTAGAACTAAGTTTTTTGCAAGAGTAGATTGATATCTTAATCATATTGGTCATGTCGATTTATTTTAACTTCATCTTGTGGTATGTATATATATATATATATATGTGTGTGTGTGTGTGTGTGTGTGTGTGTGTGTGTGTGTGTGTGTGTGTGTGTGTGTGTGTGTGTGTGTTGACTCAACGTATGCTGTAACCATTCAGCTTTTAGTTATTTAATACTTGGATGCAAGGTTTTAAAACCCGTGACTCGGAACTCGACTCGTTCTTTATTGGCTCGTGACTTGGCGGGTCAACTCGGTGACTCGGACCGGGTTTTGTTAACTTTTGATTTTAAAAGAAAAACAATATATAATTTGTCTGAAACCATGTTTTTGAGTAAACATAGTCTCCAAATGTCTGTAAGAATATAAAAACAACTGCAAAGAGCTATAGAGGTTTGCTTGAATAATTGAATTTGATATCTATACAAGCACTTTGACTAATTCATGACTTGAATTAGAGGATTTGGTCACCATGAGTTCAGTCTGCTACTACCTAAGGTTCCTAAAATGGCCAATCATATATGCTAGCTTGTTTTAAAAGTTTTAATTCCCTCTCTAACAAATCCATAAATGTAAAACAGGGATATATGTGCATATTGAAAGTTTACAGAATGCCCAATATCAACATAAATAAGCAATTTTCTCATGTATAAAACTATGCAGGAAATATATTAATGGCACAACTATAAAAAGACTACTAATATTTGAATATGTACAATGCTTGTTCACATAACAAATGGATGATGAAACCTAAATGTGACTTCCCATAGGCACAGTTAACCCGCCATATATAGTGAGAATCATTTCTTTAAAATATTTTGCTAGAATAAGTTGATAACACAGGGTGAACAGTAGTTCGAACAACATGGCGATTTTATTCTATGGATTTAAATGCTTTTTTATCTTTTATCTTTAAATGATTTTTATTTTCTTTTTTATACAAAATCTGGGGGTAACCCTTGTTAAAATATATGTACTTATATATTTCGAAACTGTAATTTGAAACTCAAAAAACAAATTTCAAACATCCCAAAACTCGCCCGAGTCAGGCCGAGTCAAGCCCGAGTTTTGGCAAACCGAGTTTGCCTTGCCGGGTTGACTCGCTGGAGGGGCGAGCCGAGCCGAGTCAGCCGAGTCAACGAGTTGACTCGGCGAGTTTTAAAACACTTCTTGGATGTACACTTAATTGAAAACTGAATCACAAGATTCACAACATGCTCTCTCAATGCCCTGAACAATCAATATGATCGGAAAATATCCACATACTAACACAATCAAATGAAGAAAGATGCTCAGATATCTCACTTAACTGTAGGGTGAAAAAGAATCCATGTCAATTTTGTTTTATTTGTACTAAAAATTTTGAAATCTCTAAATGGATTCCTTTATTTTTTAAAATATATAAAATTAAATTTGAAAATGGTCATGGAAAAATTTCTGTCCTTGCAACATTTCTGTGGAAGTGGCATCCTAATAGAAGTCTACAAGTGATATTTATATGATATTTGGGGGGTCTTTTTGTCCTTGTTTTTACAAAATTTTCTAGTTACAAGCATGAAAAGGTGTGTAACCCTTGCATGTGGTTCTATTCTGTCAAATGGTACTTAACCTTATTAACCCTTTCTCTTCCAAAAGGTCTCAACATATTAAAACTTTTTTGTCTCAGCTTTTTAATGCAATGTCAGATCACCTGTGCAATAGTGTGGATCAAATGGTTCTTTTGCTTGACAATCTGAAACTTGAATATTTGAGAATTGCTCATGCATTCCCCAAATCATTTACAATTTGCTTAAGGTTTAATCAACACATTTATGGTGCAGTCAGATGTCAATTTTCTAAAATATTTGAATATTTTGGTGTTTCTAATTAGATATATTTTATGTGTTTGTGAATAAAGAGAAAAAGTAGGATAAAGAGGTAGATTCCTAATTTTAAAGTGAGAAAGACGCAAGTAGCTTCCTATCTTCGAGGAAAAAGAGGGAAAGAAAAAGGTAATGGGTAGTTTTCTACTTGGAGGCCTTCTCTAGACCATAACCTTGCATTTCTTACATCCTTGGGTTCTACGTACGTATTTTCTTCCACCAAAACACTCTGTTTTTTATATATAAAGCGGACAGTGTCATATATGTAATATAGATACAGATTGGAATGACAAAAATACCCTAAGAAATTTTGGCAATTATTAAAATTTATGGTGACCTTTTGAAGGGTGCAAAATCACCGTCTCTTTTCAAATTAAAATACAAGAACAGTTTTTTTATTATTTGAAAATTATGTTCGACTTTTTTAACATTAATATAAAGGGTTTAAAGTTAGATTAGCCAACCATGCTCTTTGTTGGGATAAATCAAATAAGAACAGGCCTTACACTCATATTAAGTATGCACATGGATGAAATCTAAGTGGTTCATCTTACCTCTAAAGTATCAAGCATTTCTTTGCAACAGGGCAATGACCACGTATATTTAAGCTACCACATCCACACTTTTCAACCATCAATTTCTTCAACATCTTAATATGAGGAAAACAGCATGTAAAGGATCGCTCGCTGCTCAGTAGGAGAGGTGAAATATGTGTAGGCTTGTGCAGTAGAGGAATTCATAGGCTCACATTTGTAGGCTGAACTCATTGGCTACAATAGCAGTTAGAACGGATGATCTCATGAGAAGCTGAGGGTGAGAGACCATAGGATAGATTTCAGACATGTGGAGAAGGAGAGAATAGAAAAAATATAAATTACAGCTGAGAAGATTTTTTTTCTCCTTTTGTGATACGAATAATTGTGATGTTATCATGATTTATTTTCACTTCTATAAAAAATATCTGATTAACTTTCAGTAATAAGTCTCATGAATCCTTGTACTTTATTAGCGGAGCAACATTCTGGTTGTTCTGAGTGAAAATCATGATTAGTCCTTTTCAAATTGTGAGATCTTTATTAGTGAAATGACATTCTGTTTATTTTATTGGTGGTATATGAATCTTATAAGCATGAATTATGACATCTATCTTGGTGGCAGATGCAGGGTTCAGGAACACAGGCCTGGAAAGATCAGAGAGTTTGGCGAAAGATCTGCAGTGGTTTAGGGATCAGGGCCATATCATCCCGGAACCATCTTCCCCAGGGACTTCTTACGCTGCATATCTTGAGGAGCTGTCTGAAAAAGATCCTCAAGCATTTATTTGCCATTTCTACAATACATACTTCGCGCACACTGCGGGGGGGGTCGCATGATTGGCAAAAAGGTATAGTTTTACTGTGAGTCCTTTTCTATCTCTTGTCAAGCAATTGATATCTGAGCAAACATGCTGCTGGAATTGAAATCACATCCACTTTTCTTTTTATTTTGTTTTTAACCTATGATTTCGCTCTATTGTAGGTTTCAGGGATGATACTGGACAATAAGGAAATGGAGTTTTACAAGTGGGATGGTGATCTCCCCAAATTGTTGCAGAATGTGAGAGACAAGATCAATAGGATTGCGGAGGTAACTCTTCATTCTACTGCTTCCGCTGTTAATCTCTTGAACTTGATTGTCATGGCTAAAAAATTGTCGCAACCCAGTGTGTTGGTTTAACACCAATTTTCACCAATAAGTAGATGGATTTAGACTAGCATAACCTTTTTTTTTTGCGTATGGAATCTGCCTGAGGTATTATGTTTCTGCTGCTGACTTGTGCATTTGATGATTTTACTCAGAGTTGGACTAGAGAAGAGAAAGACCATTGCTTGGCAGAGACAGAGAAGTCTTTCCAGTACTCTGGACAAATTCTGCGTTTGATCTTATCGTGACACATTAAGCTCTTTGTGAAAAATGATCAACTTTTTTTTTTCATTTCAAGTCCTTAGAAAACCTATTTAACTATACTGCTTTGTACAAAGATGGGACAAATCCAAATTATGCATTTCCTCGATGCTGAAAATGCATGCTATGGTTCTGCTTTAGTACTCCCCCAGAATGGATAGTATGCATATATGATTCTGTCTCTTGAGCTCAAGTTTCTTTGATGGTCGTGCTATAGCAGCTTATCCCAGAAATATTTTTTTGAGAGGGACTTGTCTCAGAAATATTGAGTTCTGCATCTCATATGTTCTCAAGAAATCGCATGGGTTGTATGTTGTCATTTTCCCTCCATGGCGAACCTTGCTTGAGAATGCATGCACCCCTACCAACTGCATGGGAAACAGCTAACAGGAAGAAAGCTAGAGAGCATATTTCTTTCGTCACAGCCTTTGAGGTTCCCATTCGTCTGCTAGGAACATTGGTCATGCTTAATTGCTGATGCAAGATGTTGGAATAAGATAGGGATATAACCAGCTGACACATCCAAGCATGTTACGAGCTACAGCTATCTGTTAGTCGTTCAATCACTTTTAAGTTCACAATGAAATGATAAGTAACTGAACCAATTTTTTGCACATTTTTATCAAAACATTGCACTTTCTCTTCTTTCATTCGGACCTTTCTCTTGCTAATCAAACTAAGTTGGTTTATTGATTATAACGTAAAAGGAAGTATGATGGTTTTCTAGGAAGAGCAGCATTTTAAGGGACACGACATGGTAGTGGGTTGGAGTATCCTTGTGACAGGTGCTTTTGCTTGACTAATCCAGGTTCATACCAGCAGGCGTATGCACCCATCTTTCGATGACCCATCACTGGGGATATCTGACAGATGCCCAACAGATACGTCCTAGATAACTGGGCCTAGAACAAAACAATCTCTCTTTTTGCTGTGGGTTGGAAGCTAGTGATGGGGCTGGAAGCCTCAACACAGCCTTAATCCCAAGCATAATATTTTATTATGGCACCTTTCTCCAGGGCACATTTGATGGTGGGGGAGAAAAATGCACTCCCCCCACAGCCACCACTTTTGCAGCTGCCCAAAAGTGGGGGAGAACAAAAGTGTGTGATCTATGTCAAAATATAAATAATTATCCCGGTCGATATATTATGTTCTATTGGGACCTACTTTGTATCGTTGTATCTAGAGTCTGATTTGTTTTGGTTGAGTCATGATGTAAGTGTTGAGTCACTCGAGCTACCCTTTTACCTTAGTTTAGGTTGATAAGGGTTAGCTCGTAGATCTGAACTGTAAGTTTTTTTTTTAGCAAAACAATGAATGAATGCAAATGCGTTGAGCTTTCTTTGTTTATCCTTGTGATTACTTTCAAGTGATTGCAATTTCTCTCTCTCTTCTCTTTCGCTCTCTTGCACTCTCTATACTCAAAGCTTTCGCAGTGGCAAATGAGCAACGACTTACGGCAGTAAGGAAAGAATCGTCACACTGCACTGATATGTTGAATAAATAAGTTCTCGAGCTGAAAAAGGGACTTTGAAGTCTATGTCGAGAAACACACCAACATGCCGCAATTTAAGAACAAGACATCATGACACTCCAATACAACTTGCGCAGCACTAAAGGTAAGGCAGTTGTCGAGACCAAGGAGATGGGTTCACCTCGGAGCCATGAGCAGATGGTCGAGACTGTCAATAGACTGGTAGCTGATGTGACTTCGCATGATGAAGCGATTTCACATGCATTGGAGTTGTTCAGATGATTAGACGATGATGTAACAAGCCTACAAGAGCAGGTGAACTTGCTGATGAGACAAGTTAAGTCGCTGACTACGACAATAATCGCTCTGCAGATTGAAGTAGGGGAGCTTCAGTTGAAGAACTACACGTTGCAGCAGACAGTGACCCTAAATGGTAGAAGTGGCGATAGGCCATCAAAGATAGATGTGTCGAGGCCAACAAAGTTCAATGGTTCTAAAGACAGCAAGGTCATTTGAGAATTTTTTGTTCCAGGTGGAAGACTATCTGGATATTCAGAATGTACTCGCCGAAGACCTTAGGGTGAAGGTTGCAACAACTCTGCTTGACGGAGATGTTATAGCCTGGTAGAGAAGGAAACATAGCGATATGAAAAGAGGGCATTGTGTTATTGATACTTTTGAGGCCTTCAAAATTGAGTTACAAAACTACTTTATGTCATGGAATATACAATGACAAGCATATCGAATGATATCAAAAGTAAAGCACACTGGAACTTTGATAGATTATATCAAGACATTTTAAAAGCTCATGTTGGACGTACCCAATATGCCAGATGAAGACAGACTCAACTGGTTTATTATGGGACTACAGTTGTGGGCACAGTCCAAAGTGGAAAGGAGCAATCACAAGACTTTGAAAGATGCATATGTGACAGTCGAGCGCTTAGTGGATACTCAACGCAAGACGTTCACTCCATCGACCAAGGTCGGGAAGAAGCTGGACTATAGAAGCAAGAAAGAGGATTTGTGCGACAACAAGGGTGAGGCATCGACCCAACACCACTTTGACAAGAAGCAAAATTTCAAGAAATACAACAACGACAACAAAGGTCGGGTTGTGACTTGTTGGTTCTATGGTGATAGGCATATCGTAAGGCAATGTCCAAAGTGACTCATGAAGGACGACGAGCATGCCAATGCGGTGTAAGTAGAGAGTAGTGATATTGAGGACATGCAGTTCAAGATGGGGGCCATGCAGACTATAAATGCGGTCAGAGGCTGTGTAGTGAAAAACATATCGGTCAGCAAAGAACTCATGTACTTAAAAGTCATTAAGAATGTGAAGTCTACTATAGTAATGGTAGACTCTGGGGTTACACATAACTTTGTCGCGCGGGAAGAGGCAGAGCGGATGGGCTTAAAGCCCATGCCAAAGTAGATGACCATCAAAACGGTGAATTCTGTGGTCAAACCCATCCTTGGTGAAGCAAGGGACGTGGCTATCCAAATTGGGAGTTGGGTCAGCAAAGCCAACTTCTCAATGGTGTGCCTGTACGGTTTTTGGATAATTTTGGGCATGAAGTTTCTTCGCATATATAATGTAATAATGTTGTCGAAGGTGAACTCATTGACAATTATGGGGTCAGACTCGTCGTACACGGTGCAATGCCTCACTCTTGGAGGCAAGAATTTAATACTATCTGCGATGCAATTGAAGAAGGGTGTCAAGCGGGGAGATCAGACATTCATAGTTATTGTGCGCACTGAATAAGGGAAGGTTGAAGCAATAGTGTTGCCGACCCTTGCCCCGCTGTTGGCGAAGTTTTAAGAAGTTATGCCTCCGAAACTGTCGAAGCGTTTGTCGCCAAGACGCGAGGTCGACCACAAGATTGAGTTGACCCTGGGAGCAAAGCCCCCTGCTATGGTCTCTTATCGTATGAGACTAGCTGAATTGAAAGAACTGCGTAGGCGACTAGACAAGATATTAGAAGCAGACATTATTCGTCCATCAAAAGCCCCCTTTGGCGCCCATGTGCTCTTTCAGGTGAAACATGACGGCTCTAAATGACTATGTATGGATTACCATGCGTTGAACAAAGTTACGATGAATAACAAGTATTTGCTGCCACTGATAGCGGACTTGTTCGATCAATTAGGTAGTGTTCGGGTCTTTTCAAATCTAGATTTATGATCGAGTTACAGACAGGTGAGGATTACAGATGGTGATGAGGCAAAGACAACTTGTGGCACTCGCTATGGTGCTTATGAATTTCTGGTGATGTCATTCGGGTTGACGAATATTCTGTCCACGTTCACTACATTGATGTCTAAGATTTTCTACCTTTACTTAGACAAGTTTATGGTGAAAGTGCACTAGGATCGAGGCAACAAGCACTAGAGGGGGGGTGAATAGTGCTTTTAAAACTTTTTGCGGAATATTGAAGGATTTTGCAAATCTCAAAGCAAACACACAAAGAACACAAGATTTTATCCTGGTTCGGTCAAACCCGACCTACATCCAGTCCCCAAGCAAAACCCGCTTGAGATTTTCCACTATCAACCTTGTAAACTACAAGATCACACAGACCATAACCGGTCCCACTTTCAGTAACAATCCTACTGAAAGCAAACAACTCCTTTACACCAAGGAGTCCTTCTTTTTACACAAAAGAAATAACAACTTACAATACAACCTATGAGCCTTCCTTTTGAATGCAAATGAAATGCAATTGACTTTTGAGGTTGTTGAAACACTTTACTCACGAATTCACTATCTCTCAAAGTGATTTGAGTGAAAAACTGAAGTGAAAATATCACGTGAGTGAGAAAACAAATACTTGACTGAATAAGAGTGAAAAGCAAGATTCAAATCGATTGAATTGTTGTTTTTTAGTGTAAAATGCACTTATATTTATAGTTAAAAGATTCCATACGTTGAGAGTATGAAAGTGTGTCAAAACGGTTCATTTCGAACGATCAAAACGTTTGAAAAATGAAAAGACACGCCTTTTTGAAGTTTCAAGAAAACGGCAAAATTAGTCGACTGAAACATCAGTTAGTCGACTAATAGTTAGTTATTAGTAGACTGACAGTTATCGTCAGTCGACTGATCTGTTAATCGAGCCGTTTGAAAATCTAAACTTTTGAAACTTAGTCGACTTGAGAAAAGTTAGTCGACTGATAATATCATCAGTAGACTGAAAAACTTTTTAGTCGACTGCTGCTAAAAACTTCTGAAAAATAAACATTTTGTTCGGTCGACTGATAAAAAGCATTAGTCGACTGCTGCTAAATTTTCAAAAAACACATGTTCTGTTCAGTCGACTGATAAAACCATTAGTCGACTGCTGCTAATTTTCCAGAAAACAGACATTTTGTCCAGTCGACTGATAAAACCTTCGGTCGACTAATTTGACAAGAATGATTTTTTAGAAAATATGGCGCGAAAGGATTAGTCGACTGATAAGTCTATTGGTCGACTAATAAACATGAAAATTTAAGAAAAGAGTTTTCTAAAAAGATTTTCAAAAGAGTTTCTTTTAGAAAAGTTTTTCTAAAGACTTTTAAGGTGAAATGCAACCTAAATATGCACTCTAAGTAAGGCTCTTACAAGAATCTAAGACTTTTAATGAATTAAACATTTGCACACTAGTCTTCAAGGATTCTTCACTGAATTCTTCAATTTCTTCATAGCCTTAGCTGAAATGCAGTTGATTCTACTTGCTCATCATCAAAACCTTGTACTTGAAGTATCATGTATGGCTTCATTGTCGTAACATATGGTAGTCTTGATGACATTGTAATCTACAATAGCAACATAGAGGATCATGTTGGGCACTTGTGAATAGTGTTTCAGGTGCTGAAAGATAATAACCTCTGTGTCCAGCGAGAGAAGTGTCTTTTTAAACAGGAGAAGATCAGCTTCCTTGGCTATATTATGGGACGTGGTTTGCTGCGCATGAACGGGCAGAAGATAAGAGTCATCCAGGAATGGTGTCCGCCAACTAAAGTACCAGAGTTGCGGTCATTCTTTGGCTTGGCAAATTACTATCGATGGTTCATCGAAGGCTACTTTCTTATTGTTGCGCTCCTCACGAATTTGCTGAAGAAGAATCGAGTATGACTCTGGATAGGAGCTTACCAAGATGCCTCCAATGGCTTGAAGAAAGCCTTGGTGAGAGAACCTATGTTGCGATTGTCAGACCACATAAGACCCTTTGAAGTCCATACAGATGCTTTAGACTTCGCCATTAGCAGAGTTATCATGTAGGAAGGACATTTGATTGCTTACGAGAGTCGAAAGTTAAAGGATGCTGAGAGGTGCTACATTGTGCATGAACGTGGGATGATGGCCATCGCGTACTGCCTTAGGACCTGACGACACTACCTTATGGGTGCCCAGTTCATCATCAAGACAGACAATGTCGGCATGAGTTATTTTCAGATACAGAAGAAGCTGACACCCAAGCAAGCTCGATGGCAAATGTTCCTGGCGGAGTTCAACTTCGCGTTAGAGTATAAGGTGGGGAAGACCAATATTGTTGTTGACGCCTTGAGTTGCAAGGTTGAACTGGCGGCTGCGCGAGTGAAGCCTTTTAAAGTTCACTTGAAGGGTGCGATGGTGAACTATATCCGCGAAGGCATGTAGCAAGACACAATGGTGTAACACCTTGTCTCTCTCATGCAAGCGGGGAAGACTCGATGATTTTGGCTACGGGGCGGCCTCCTCGTGACAAATAGAAAACGCGTCTTTGTGCCGCGGTAGAGAAGCTTTCGTTGTGAACTTTGTAAGGAGTGTCATGATACACTGTGGGCTGGTCATCCAGCTCAGGAGCGGACCTTAGCACTCCTTGATCGTGGCTACTATTGACCACAGATGAGAGATGATGTAGAGGGGTATATATGAACATGTCTCGTCTGCCAGCAAGACAAAGAGACCAATCAGAAGACTGTCGGTCATCTTGAGCCTCTTCATATTCCAGAATGTCATTGGAAAAGCATTTTCATGGACTTCATTATTAGTCTGCCAAAAGTAGATGGCTTTAGCTCCATCCTGGTGGTGGTGGATCGTTTCTCTAAATATATCACCTTCATCCCAGCTTCGAAAGAGTGTCCTGTAGAGCTGTTTGTCAAGCATGTTGTGAAGCACTAGGGTGTACTAAGAAACATTATGAGCGATCACGATGCTCGCTTCATAGGAAAATTCTGGCATGAAGTGTTTCGGCTACTCGGCTCTGATTTGGTATTTTTAACAAGTTTTTACCCACAAGCAAATGAACAGACAAAGCATATTAACGAATGATTGGAGCAATATTTTAGGCACTTTGTTAGTGCCAATCAGAAAGATTGGGTGAAGCTCATAGACGTGACCTAATTCTGCTACAATCTTCAAAAGAGTCAGTCTTCTAGACATAGCTCGTTCGAGATAGCCACGAGACAACAACCGCTGACTCCGCATACTCTAGCTGCACAGGAGAAGGGAAGATCATCCTATGCTTATCAGTTTGTTCAAGATTGGCACAAGCAAACTGAGTTGGCGAAGGCGTTTCTGCACAAGGCAGCTAAGAGAATGAAGAAATAAGCGAACAAGCATTGTCGGCCTCCTGAGTTTCGTGTTGAGGACCAAGTGTTGGTGAAGCTTTATCCTGATCGTACATGCATCTTCCGTGGATGGCACCGCGGACTGATCAGGAAGTATGAGAGACCATTCACTATCACCAAGAGAGTGGGCAAGCTGGACCTGCCCTGAACTTCAAGGTTCACCCGGTGTTTCACGTGTGCAACCTAAAATTATTCAATGCAGACGGGGAGGATCCAGAACGTAGCGTGCCACAATACGTTCCTATAATGCAGAGGGCCTCGACAACACAACGAGCTGAGGAGTGAAAGTGCAGTAGAATCGAGGCAACGAGCACTAGAGGGGGGTGAATAGTGCTTTTAAAAATTGTCTGCAAAATATTAACAGATTTTGCAATTTGAAAAGCAAACACACAAAGAACACAAAATTTATCCTGGTTCGGTCTATCCCGACCTACATCTAGTCCCTAAGCAAAACCCGCTTGAGATTTCCACTATCAACCTTGTGTAACTACAAGATCATACACAGACCAAATCCGGTCCCACTTCCAGTAACACACCTACTGAAAGCAAACAACTCCTTTAAACCAAGGAGTCCTTCCTTTTACAGAAAATTGAAATAAGTAACAACTTACAATACAACCTATGAGCCCTTCTTTTGAATGCAAATGACATGCAATTGGCTTTTGAGGTTGTTGAAATACTCTACTCATGAATTCACTATCTCTCAAAGGAATTTGAGTGAAAAACTGAAGTGAAAAATATCACGTGAATGAAAAAATGAATATGAGTGAAAAGCAAAGAGTAATTGATTCAAATTGATTGAATTGAAGTTATTTTGAATGTAAAATGCACTCATATTTATAGTTGAAAGTTTTTATACGTTGATGGTATGAAAGAGTGTCAAAACAGTCCATTTTGAACGATCAAAACGTTTGAAAAATGAAAAGACACACCTTTTTGAAGTTTCAAGAAAAACGGCAAAATTAGTCGACTGAAACTGTAGTTAGTCGACTAATAGTTAGTTATTAGTAGACTGACAGTTATCGTCGGTCGACTGATCTGTTTATCGAGCCATTTGAAAATCTAAACATTTGAAACTTAGTCGACTAGAGATAAAATTAGTCGACTGACAATATCATCAGTAGACTGAAAAACCTTTCAGTCGACTGCTGCTAAAATCTTCTGAAAAACATACATTCTGTCCGGTCGACTGATAAAAGCATTAGTCGACTGCTGCTAAATTTTCAAAAAACATATATTTTGTCCAGTCTACTGATAAAACATTCGGTTGACTAATTTGACAAAAATGACTTTTTAGAAAATATGGCGCGAAAGGATTAGTCGAATGGTGAGTCTATTAGTCGACTAATAAACACGAAAATTTAAGAAAAGAGTTTTCTAAAAAGATTTTCATGAAGGGTTCTTTAAGAAAAGATTTTCTAAAGACTTTTTAGGTGAAATGCAATCGAAATATGCACTCTAAGTAAGGCTCTTATAAGAATCTAAGACTTTTAATGAATTTAACATTTGCACACTAGTCTTCAAAGATTCTTTATCGAATTCTTCAATTTCTTCACTGCCTTAGCTAAAATGCAGTTGATTTCACTTGCTCATCATCAAAACCTTGTACTTGAAGTATCATGTACGACTTCAGTGTCGTAACAAGAAGCATCTCAACAAGATCCATCGTCACAAGGTCAACTACTTAGGCGAAGCGGAAAAGTATTTTGTGCAGTGGGCGGAGGCAGCAAAATTGATGTGAGAGCCAACATTCTGAATAAAGAGCAGCTATCCAGATAAAGTCACGGCTTACCATGAAGCAGATGGTGCCAAGGGCAGTGTATGATTTGAAGGGGAGAGCATGTTCCCTTATGACCTACTTTGTACAGTTGCGTCTAGAGTCTGTTTTGCTTTGGATGAGTTATGATGTAAGTGTTGAGTCACTTGTAACTTTCTTCGGGCCACCCTTGTACCTCAGTTCAGGTTGATCAATACCCTAAAGGGTTAGCCTGTAGATCTAAACTGTAAGTTGCCCTCGGTCAAAACAGTGAATGAATGTAAATGCATTGAGCTTTCTTTACTCACCGTCATTGTGATTGCCTTCAAGTGATTGCAATTTCTCTCCCTCCTTTCTCTTTTGCTCTCTTGCACTCTCTATACTCAAAGCTTCTGCAGCGACAAGCGAGAAATCAGATAGGCTTGTGGCGGTAAGGAAAGAACTGTCACACCGCACTAGCCTGTTAAAGAAATAGGTCAGTGACATATTATCTCCACCATCAAATACGCTCTAGTGGTGCATGGAAAGGATTCAACCCAATGTTGTGAGAATCATATTGGACTCTGAATCAATTTTTAGGAAATTGGTCGATTCTGATTCTGAACTGAATCAAGCTGAATTGATCAATTTTTAACAAATAGATCACACATGTCCGAAAATAATTGAAAAATAGTTGAATTAACAATTTAGTTTTGATTTTCTTTGATATGATAGGAATTAACCAATTCAAAAAGATTTGCAAATATATCTCAAATATACTGACAACATTGATTCAACCTATGTGTCAATGTTTATTCAAGGGCAGGTGATTAGGGTTGGGAAATGAGATAATCAGATGATGCGTGTTCAAAGTTGCATTAGGTTCATAGACATGCTTGGTGAGTTAAGCCATAAGCTACTCATGATGGGTTACGAAGCCAAGCACCAACACATACATGGAAATACAATAACCCACTTTTTCTTTGCTATCCAAGTTTTTGATACATTTAGAAGTCGAGCAAGATCATTTGGGAATAGCCTAAAACATCAGACATTTTGTGGGCTTTAAGTAACCGCTACATCCATTTCAACAAGTAGGTCTACACCAGATACATTATTAATGTGTCAAAAAAGTTGATACATCATTATCTTTTTTTATGACGAGGAACCCTCACCGAAGTGAGGAAAACCCTGAGTGGGGCCCCATAACCACCCTGTCGTACGCGACCCACCTCTAAAAACTACAGACACATCTATGCACTAGCGAAGTTTAATAAGGGGTCTTCAACTCAACACCTTGACAACCCTCTATTGGCCACACAAGCTAACCCCGGGTAGGGCCCCATGACCACCCTATCGTATGTGGCCCACCTCTAAAAACTACAAACGCATCCGTGCACTAGCGGAGTTTAATAGGGGGTCTTCAACTCAACACCTTGACAACCTTCTGTTGGCCACCCAAGCTAACCCTCTATTAAACTCCGCTGTGGTGGATCGTTTCTCTAAATATACCACCTTCATCCCAGCTTTGAAAGAGTGGCCTGCAAAGTTGTTCGTCAAGCATGTTGCGAAGCACTGGGGTGTACCAAGAAGCATTATGAGCGATCACGATGCTTGGTTTATGGGCAAATTTTGTCATGAAGTGTTTCAGTTACTCGTCTCTAATATGCTATTTTCAACAAGTTTTCACCCGCAAATAGATGGGCAGACAAAACGCATCAACGAACTGTTGAAGCAGTGTCTTAGGCACTTTGTTAGTGCCAATCAGAAAAACTCGGTGAAGCTCATAGACGTGACCCAATGCTGCTACAATCTTCAGAAGAGTGAGTCTCTTCTAGATACATCCCATTCAAGATAGCTACAGGACAACAACCATTGACTCCGCATACTCTAGCCGCACAGGAGAAGGGAAGGCCATCATTTGCTTATCAGTTTGTTCGAGATTGACACAAGCAAATCGAGTTGGAAATGGTGTTTCTGTATAAAGTGGCTAAGAGAATTGAGAAATGAGCGAACAAGCATTCTCAATCTGCTGAGTTTCATGTTGGGTACCAAGTGTTGGTGAAGCTTTATCTTGATCGCACATGCATCTTTCGTGGATGGTACCGCGGACTGATCAGGAAGTATGAGGGGTCATTCACCATCACCAAGAGAGTGGGAAAATTGGACCTGTACTCAGACTTCAATGTGCACCCAATGTTTCACGTGTGCAACCTAAAAATGTTCAATGCAGACGAGGGAGATCCAGAACGTAGTGTGCCACAACGCGCTCCTATTCTGCAGAGGGCCCCGACAACACAACATGCCAAGAAACATCTCAGCAAGATCCTTTGTCACAAGGTCAACTACTTGGGTGAAGCGAAGACGTATTTTATGCAGTGAGAGGAGGCAACAGAACCGACGTGGGAGCCAACATTTTGAATGAAGAGCCGCTACCTAGATAAAGTCAAGGTTCAACATGAAGCAGATGGTGCCTAGGGCGGTGCATGATTTGAAGGGGGGAGCATGTTCCCTTGTGACCTACTTTGTACAATTGTGTCTAGAATCTGTTTTGCTTTGGTCGAGTCATGATGTAAGTGTTAAGTCACTTGTAACTTTCTCCAGGCCACCGTTGTACCTCAATTCAGGTTGATCAATACCCTGAAGGGTTAGCCCATAAATATGAACTATAAGTTTCCCTCGAGCAAAATAGTGAATGAATGCAAATGCGTTGAGTTTTCTTTGTTCACCCTCGTTGTGATTACCTTCAAGTGATTGCAATTTCTCTTCCTCTTTTCTCTTTCACTCTCTTGCACTCTCTATACTCAAAGCTTTCGCAACGACAAGCGAGCGACCAGATAGGCTTATGGCGGTAAGGAAAGGACTGTCGCGTCACACTGGCCTGTTGAAGAAATAGGCATGTGACATATTATCTCCACCATCAAATACACTCTAGTGGTGCATGGAAGGGATTCAACCCAATATTGTAAGAATCGTATTGGACTCTGAATCGATTTTTAAGGAATTGGTCGATTCTGATTTTGAACTGAATCAAGCTAAATTGATCAATTTTTAACCAGCAGATCACACGTGTTTGCAAATGATTGAAAAATAGCCGAATTAACAATTTAGTTTTGATTTTTTGCTGATATGATAGGAATCAACCAATTCAAAGAGATTTGCAAATATATCTCAAATATAATGACAACACTAATTCAACCTATGTGTAAATGTTTATTCAGGGGCAGGTGATTAGGTTTGGGAAATGAGACAATCAACTGATGCTCATTTAAAGTTGCATTAGGTTCATAGACAGGCTTGGTGAGTTAAGCCATAAGCTACTCATGATGGGTTACCAAGCCAAGCACCAACACATCCTTGGAAATACAACAACCCACTTTTTCTTTGCTACCCAAGTTTTTGATACATTTAGAAGTCGAGCAAGATCATTTGGGAATATCCTAAAACATCAGCCATTTTATGGGCTTTAAGTAACCGCTACATCCATTTCAACAAGTAGGTCTACACCAGATGCATTATTAATGTGTCAAAAAAGTTGATACATCATTATCTTTTTTTATGACGAGGAACTCTCACCGAAGTGAGAAAAACCCTGAGTGGGGCCCCATGACCACCCTACTGTACATGGCCCACCTCTAAAAACTACGAACACATCTGTACACCAGCGAAGTTTAATAGGGGGTCTTCAACTCAACACCTTGACAACCCTCTATTGGCTACACAAGCTAACCCTGGGTAGGGCCCCATGACCACCCTAACGTATATGGCCCACCTCTAAAAACTACAGACACATACGTGCACCAACATAGTTTAATAGGGGGTCTTTAACTCAACACCTTGGCAGCCCCCTGTTGGCCACACAAGCTAACCCCCTATTAAACTCCGTTGTGGTGGATCATTTATCTAAATATACCACCTTCATCCCAGCTTTGAAAGAGTGCCTTGCAGAGCCCTTCGTCAAGGATGTTGTGAAGCACTGGGGTGTACCAAGAAGCATTATGAGCGATCACGATACTTGGTTCATGGGCAAATTCTAGCATGAAGTATTTCGGCTACTCGGCTCTGATTTGCTATTTTCAACAAGTTTCCACCCACAGACAGATGGGCAGACAGAATGCATCAATGAACTATTGGAGCAATATCTTAGGTACTTTGTTAGTGCCAATCCGAAAGACTGAGTGAAGCTCATAGACGTGGCTCAATTTTGCTACAATCTTCAGAAGAGTAAGTCTTCTGGACACAATTCGTTCGAGATAGCTACAAGACAATAACTACTGACTTTGCATACTCTAGCCGCACAGGAGAAGGGAAGGCCATCCTTTGCTTATCAATTTGTTCGAGACTGACACAAGCAGACCGAGTTGGCGATGACATTTCTGCACAAGGCGGCTAAGAGAATTGAGAAATGAGCAAACAACCATTGTCGGCCTGCTAAGTTTCGTGTTGGGTACCAAGTGTTGGTGAAGCTTTATCCTGATTGCACATGCATCTTTCGTGGACGACACTACGGACTGATCCGGAAGTATGAGGAACCATTCACCATCACCAAGAGAGTGGGCAAGCTGGACTTGCCCCCAGACTTCAAGGTGCACTTGGTATTTCATGTGTGCAACCTGAAACTGTTCACTGCGAACGAGGGAGATCCAGAACGTAGCGTGCCACAATGCGCTCCTATCCTACCGAAGGCCCTGACAACACAACGGGGCGAGAAACATCTCATCAAGATCCTTCATCACAAGATCAAATACTTGGGCAAAGCGAAGAAGTATTTTATGCAGTGAGAGAAGGCAGCATAATCGACGTGGGAGCCAACATTCCGAATAAAGAGCCGCTACCCAGATAAAGTGAGGGCTTACCATGAAGCAAATGGTGCTGAGGGCAACGCATGATTTGAAGAGGGGAGTATGTTCCCTTGTGACCTACTTTGTACATTTGTGTCTAGAGTCTGTTTTGCTTTAGTTGAGTCATGATGTAAGTGTTGAGTCACTTGTAACTTTCTCTGGGCCACCCTTGTACCTCGGTTCGGGTTGATCAATACCCTGAAGGGTTAGCCTATAGATCTGAACTGTAAGTTGCCCTCAGGTAAAACAGTGAATGAATGCAAATGTATTAAGCTTTATTTGTTCATCCTCGTTGTGATTACCTTCAAGTGATTGCAATTTCTCTCTCTCTTTTCTCTTTCACTCTCTATACTCAAAGCTTCTGCAGCAACAAGCGAGCAACCAAATAGGCTTGTGACGGTAATGAAAGAACTGTCGCGTCACATTGGTTTGTTGAAGAAATAGGCATGTGACATATTATCTTCGCCATCAAATACGCTCTAGTAGTGCATGGATGGGATTCAACCCAATGTTTTCAGAATCGTATTGGACTCTGAATCGATTTTTTAGGGAATTGGTCGATTCTGTTTATGAACTGAATCAAGCTGAATTGATCATTTTTTAACCAACAGATCACACGTGTCCGAAAATGATTGAAAAATAGTTGAATTAACAATTTAGTTTTGATTTTCTGTTGATATGATAGGAATCAACCAATTCAAAGCGATTTGCAAATATATCTCAAATATACTGACAACACTGATTCAACCTATGTGTCAATGTTTATTGAGGGGCAGGTGATTAGGGTTGGGAAATGAGACAATCAGCTGGTGCTCGTTCAAAGCTGCATTAGGTTCATAGACAGGCTTGGCGAGTTAAGCCATAAGCTACTCGTGCACATCCTTGGAAATACAACGACCACTTTTTCTTTGCTACCCAAGTTTTTGATACATTTAAAAGTCGAGCAAGATCATTTGGGAATAGCCTAAAACTTCAGTTATTTTGTGGGCTTTAAGTAACCACTACATCCATTTCAACAAGTAGGTCTACACCCGATGCATTATTAATGTGTCAAAAAGTTGATACATCATCATCTTTTTTTTATGACGAGGAACCCTCACCGAAGTGAGGAAAACCTTGGGTGGGGCCCATGACCACCTGCCGTACGTGGCCCACCTCTAAAAACTACGGACACATCCATGCACCAACTGAGTTTAATAGGGGGTCTTCAACTCAACACCTTGACAACCCTCCCCCCTTGGTCGTCATCATTGCCAAAGAAAAGTTAGTACAAAAAGCTGTAAAATAAACGTGGGATCCGTGGACAACCAATGAAGGATGATCACAAGTGTGCATTTGATATGCCTTGGTGAGTTCGTGTGGAGTAATTGGTTGAATTTTATGGCTTCCAAAATGGAGGTTCTATGTTTGGGCACTTCTTTTTTAAGGAGCCATCTCGTGCTTAGCTTAGCTCAACATGAGCTCGGGCTAGGCACGAGTCTACGTGAATCAAACTTGATTCAACTTATTTAACAGCCCTAGACTTAGGACATTGGTGCTCCTTGCTTGACTTCAACCATATAGCCATAATATAACAATGATCTCACAGTTTTTTTTGCTGGGTCCCACAATAATTTGTTTCTGAGTAAAATCAGCACAAAGAACAAAAAGAGAATACATAAAAGCTACAATTTTTTACATCACAATTGATTGAGAATGTTTTCAACACAAGTAAAGTTTTTTCTTTAAAAAAAAAACATAAGTTTTGAAACATCATTTTTGAGTATTTTATTGGCTTCTCAAAATACTTTAAAAATTTTACAATATTCTTGAAATATCGCTGATATTTGCTACCGTGGTTATTATAATAATCTAAAATAGGGGAAATATCTGATACTAATGAAGGCAAATAACTATTGAGTAGAGATGAACTTTTCTTTTAAAAAAATTTTATTTGTTTGTAGATTAGACCTTACATATATGATCTATACAGTTTGTTTAGTAACAAATGAGTTTTGAATTACGTGACTGTGACATGTAACCAGATTTTTGAAAGTACTAAAAAATCAATGGCATACAATGTATCAAAACTTCATGACTCAAAAAAATCATACTTTTACGTGAAAAAAATACAATCCAAAGTCCAATGCATAGCAAACAAGCCCTGTTGAACACATCTATGCGATCAGATTGAGTTGATACCGCTTGCACCTATAATTTTTAGCCCAATGGTTCCGTACCTTCATCAGTACCAAATATTTCCCCTTTTGAAATAATAACTATTAAGTATGTTCGTCTATTCTACTCTCAATTGAGACTTTTATCATTTTGGTTAGTGTCCAGAAAAACTAAGATTGGAGCTGAAGTCGCGCTAGAGCGGTCTCATGTTCGAACAGTGTCCATCAAAAAAACGAGAAAGGTTAAAACAAAGACTGTGTTTTGAGAGAGATTTGAATGAGAACCTCCAGGAAAGGTTGTGGTGGGATTCCAAAGCAGTGCGCGTGGCAAAAATTATGATTGAAAAAAACGTATTATTAATTTTACTAAAACGCAAATATGCCTGTAGCTCAGTGGATAGAGCGTCTGTTTCCTAAGCAGAAAGTCGTAGGTTCGACCCCTACCTGGCGCGCTTCTTCCCTTTCATGTTCATTTTTTCCACCTAAGTTGTGCTCTCCCTTTCATGTTCATTTTTTCCACATAAGTTGTGATTTCCCTTTCATGTTCATTTTTTCCACCTAAGTTGTGCTTTCCCTTTCTTTCGGTTCCATCATGTAAGCTTTGGTTCATCTTTACTAAATATTTTGAAAGCTCATAGCTTTTTATTTATTTATGATCTCTCCATATTTATTGTGAATTATGTGTTATATGGTTTTAGTCGTTGGTTTATGCCTTGTAAGCTACCAGTATTCACTGCTTACACATTTTACTTATCCCGATGTATGATTTCATTTACAGAACCCTACTTACGCATTTTACTTAGCCCGATGCATGGTCTCACATTCATTGAGTCCTACTTATGCACTTTACTGTACAAAATCGGGATAATGGTTGAACTCTCCCACGAATTATAGCAACCTTGTGCTTTTAGTTCAAATCCAAGAAATTTGTCGACTCAAACTTCGTCTTAACATTCCACTACTATTTTCAACCGTACCATGATACGCCACCAACCCCTGCATCTGATTGCAGATTGAGTCATTTTTTTCTAAGATTTAACTATTTTTTGGGGAAAACAAGAAAAGAATCGACCCTGGCATGGCCTTGGAGTTCTGAAGCTTTTTATAGGGGTTGGATCCTAACCAGGCTCAAGTACTAGGCGGAATTCTAGTTAAGGTTTGATCAAATCGGGCACAACATTCCTACTCACCCCTCAATTTACCTAGTCTAAGTACTGATATCAAAGTGCAGGTGGTGGAGCATAGGAGAGATTGATGGTATGCCGTATGACACACCTCCAAGTGGTTAAAACCTTTCGGCCATTCTCCTTGCCCACTAGGAAGCTTGCTGCTTTGGCCTTAAACAAGGAATTAATGTGCACCCAATAATCGAACTCTTTAACATTCTTCAACTTAAACATCCTAAGCCAACCTACCTACCAAATGTAAGAAGCCCTTGTGGGGCTACAAACTCAAAGATCCTGTCGGATTTAACAATAAGAGTGCAGGCGATTTCACAATATATATATATATATATATATATATATATATATATATATATATATATATATATATATATATATATACAACAACAACAACTACGCCTTCATCCCAAAACAATTGGGGTCAGTGATATGAACCAAAAAAGAAATTCATTTTGGGTCTTCCACATGAATCCTTTTCCTCCAATCATTTCTATCCAATGCCATGTCCTCGGTGAGGTTCAAAACATTCATATCCTTTCCTATCATCTCCATCCAAGTCTTCCTAGGCCTACCCCGACCTCTTTTAACTAATATATTTTCCCATTTCTCCAACCTTCTAATTGGAGCATCATTAGGTCTTCGCCGAATATGTCCAAACCACCGTAAACGATTCTCTCGCATCTTATTTTCAATGGGGGCAACACCTACCTTCTTACGTATCTCCTCGTTCCGAATCTTATCTTTTATTGTATTTCCACACATCCATCTAAGCATCTGCAGCTCAGCTACACTCATTTTTTGAATATGATGTCTCTTGGCAGCCCAACATTCCGTACCATATAGTAAAGCGGGTCTAATAGTCGTCCTATAAAACTTTCCCTTCAACCGCAATGGCATTCTACGATCGCACAACACTCCAGTTGCACTTTTCCATTTCATCCACCCAACCTTTATCCTATGATTTACATCTCCATCAATTTCTCCATACTTTTGAATGATGGATCCCAAATATTTGAAATAATCATTCACCAATATTTCTTGCTCACCAAGCTGCACTACACTCCCATCACTACTTCGTTGCTTACTAAACCGACATTCCATATATTCAGTCTTACTCTTACTCAACTTAAAACCTCTAGCTTCCAATGTCTGTCTCCATAATTCTAACTTAGCATTAACCCCAGCTCTAGACTCATCAATCAAAACAATATCATCAGCAAACAACATACACCACGGTACATTTTCTTGAATTGATCTCGTAAGCTCATCCATCACTATCGCAAATAGGAAAGGGCTTAAAGCAGATCCTTGATGTAACCCAACCGTTATCGGAAAATTGGTTGTCACTCCTCCACAAGTGCGGACATTGGTTACTACTCCTTCATACATATCTTTAATTATACTAATGTACTTGAGAGAAACACCTTTCTTCATCATTGTCCACCAGAGAACGTCCCTAGGTACTCTATCGTATGCCTTCTCTAAATCAATAAAAACCATATGCAAATCTTTGTTCCTCTCTCTATATCTTTCAATAAGTTGTCTAAGAAGATGTATAGCTTCCATAGTTGATCTTCCAGGCATAAAACCAAATTGATTCTCTGATATCATGACAACCTTCCTCAACCTAGACTCAATCACCCTCTCCCAAAGTTTCATAGTATGACTCATGAGTTTTATACCACGATAGTTTGTGCAATCTTGTATATCACCCTTATTCTTATATAAAGGCACCAAAGTACTCTTCCTCCACTCATTAGGCATCTTATTTGTTCGCCAAATCAAGTTAAAAAGATTTGTCAACCATTCTAAACCTTTCTCTCCCAAGCATTTCCAAGCCTCGATAGGTATACCATCTGAGCCAACTGCCCTTCTTGATTTCATTTTCTTCAAAGCCTCTGCAATTTATTTCTTTTGAATCTTGCGCATGAAGTCACGATTTATCTCATGAAAAGGAATGGAGAAGTCTCCAAGATCTAGAGCATGACTATTATTAAATAGCTTATCAAAAT
Organism: Nuphar pumila; assembly: GCF_984573655.1. Lineage (NCBI taxonomy): Eukaryota > Viridiplantae > Streptophyta > Magnoliopsida > Nymphaeales > Nymphaeaceae > Nuphar > Nuphar pumila. The sequence continues at coordinate 45,835,053 of NC_143263.1, read as the reverse complement.
AATCTTTCCATCTCTCCTTAATCTTCTTATCTTTGACTAAAACCCTTTGCGTTTCATCTTTGATACATCTAACCATACCCAAATCCTTCGATTTCCTATCTCTCATCTTTGCAAGCCTATAAATATCCTTCTCGCCTTCTTTGGTATCCAACTTGTCATAAACCTCCTTATATACCTTAACCCTCGCGTTTCGAACAACTTTTTTAGCTTCCTTCTTTGCTAACATATACTTCTCCAAATTCTCATTATCACGACTCTTACTTAGATTTCTATAACACTCTCTTTTAACCTTAATAGCTAATTTGACATCCTCGTTCCACCATGATGTATCCTTACCTAGTGGTGCACCGCCTTTAGACTCACCCAATACCTCCTTAGCCACTTTTCTCATGCCACCCGCTATCTTATTCCACATTGATTCTGAATCCTCCTCGAGACACCAATCAGCTTCCTTAACTACCTGCTCTACAAACATTCCTTATTTAGCTCCTTTCAGTGCCCACCACTTAATTCTAGGATCTATCCTATGTCTATCCCTTTTGCGGCATTGTCTAATTCTAAGATCTAAAATTAAAACTCTATGTTGTGTAGCTACACTTTCTCCCGGTATAACCTTACAATCGATGCAAAAACCCCTCTATCTTTCTAAGTAGGAAAAAAATCTATCTGACTCATATTAACCCCACTTTTAATTGTTACTAGGTGAGACTCCCTCTTCTTAAACCAAGTGTTTGCTAAGATCATATCTAGGACAAACAAAAATCTAAAATCCTTTCTCCACTTTCATTTCTTTCTCCTATACCATAGCCTCCATGGATACTCTCAAATCCATCCCTACTAATGCCTACATGTCCATTAAGGTCACCGCCGATGAAAAGCTTTTCTCCATAAGATATCCCTTGTACTACTCCATCTAAATCTTCCCAAAATTGATGCTTAATGGAATCATCTAAACCTACTTGAGGTGCATAAACACTAATAATATTAATAATATCCGTACCTAATACTAATTTAATAAGTAAAATTCTATCACCCTTCCTACGGACCTCAACTACATTATCTATAAACTGACGACTCATAACAATCCCTACTCCATTCCTATTCCTATTTATTCCTGTATACCAAATCTTATATATATATATATATGCAAGTGACAGCAAGCAGCTCTAGGGACTTGTTTTTGAACCAGTGACTCACTACACTTTACTATCAAGGAGAGGTGCTCTACCACCTGATAGAAGTTCCAGATGAACAAAGATGAAAATGATTCTAGCTTTGTACCACATAAACACCAGAGAGAGAGAGAGAGAGAGAGAGAGAGAGAGAGAATCTTGAGGTTAATAATTTCAAATATGGAAGTACAACAAGCAACGCAAAATGACAAAATCTGAATTACTGTTCCACCGCTAATCATCATGAGTGCTCATAAAACCACCTACAAAACCTGCACCGTTGCAGTTACCGCACAATATCTCTTTCTTGCCTCTGTCCACAAAAGCCAGGACAAATGGATCGGACTATGGTCATGATATATCGCAACATAAGCAAAGCCAGTGTAAGCTACAAAAGAAAAGCAAGAGAGATGAACGCTGTCTAAAAATTTCATTTTATTCAGGCTCAGGGATCATGCCCCCCATCTCGTGGAAGCTCAAATATCAGCTATGATGCTTATATGCATTAAAAAATGGCTCTTGAATATACAAAACTTCTTCTCGACCAGTGTATATACTACATAATATCTGGAAAGACAACCTGATTTTTTGGTAATGACAAGTTATATTTAAAACATGTCCGTTATTCTCAATTCAAAAAGAAAAATAGTTCTTTTGAAGATTAAGGTGAAACTTCTAACAAGGGTTCAAGAACAAATTAGGTTTAGATTAAAGTTCCATAACTTTTCAGTCATTTATCTGCAGCATAATCCATTTCATATTCAGATCTGGACTCAGAAATGAGCACATTCCTGCAGTCTTAGCCTTCACTGCTTTTTCATTTCTAGCATAGTATTGTCCCACTGTCAATTGCATGAGAGTTTAATATTCGCTCCTATCTCCAGGTACTTATATTAAAAAGAAAAGTGCATGCATTTGAAGCTGAAGGTAAATCTTATATTGCCTAAGGGTTTAAAGTTACTTCACAAAATGCAATTATTTTCTAATTTACACTTCCATACTCTAATATACTAGTAATGCATGTTCAGGCGTAAGAAGCTAGTTTAAGAGTTTAGAATGTAAAATAATTTTCTGTGCCTCACAATCTGCCGGTGCCATTTAATTTTGTCAGTAATGAGAGAATCAATCATAACAAAATTCATCGATAGAATTTATTAAGGAAAAAGGGAAAACCTGCAAAGCCAGCATAATCCACCAGCTTTAAACCGCCCATTAAAATGGTCAACAGAATTTACTGCACTGCCTTTGCACTGTGAACAAAGCACCACACCTAAGATTTGAGAAAGGAAAAAGTCAGCAAGGATATATTCAGATATTCTTAGAGAGAGAGAGATAGAGAGAGAGAAGCATATATATGGACACGATTCAAAGAAAACTGGTGATTCTTTAGGGAGATAAAAATACTAGCAGTGAAAAGTTATAGCGTGCAATATCAAATTTCTTAAACCATGGATAGGGATACAGAACTGATGTACCATATATACCTCAGAATGCACATACGACACACCATAATAAATATATCTTTCTTTTTGGGTCAAAAAAGTAATCTGAAATATGCTTCAAAGATATCAATAGGGCAACAAAACTTACTCGGCCAATTTCATTGAACATGGAACCCTCTTAAAGACATAAATGTGGGATAGGCTTATAGGGTAGAAACACTATCATAGGATCATTTTGCAAAGCTCATAGAGTGATGGAAGCTTAACAACCAGAAGCAGAAAAGTGGAGCAGAACAAAGACAAAATGAAGGCTGCAATTAACAAAGACCTTGAATCAAAATATCCATGTAGTATGGATGCCAAATTAGTCCTATAGATATAACATGCCTTGGAGGCTTCTTTGGGTACTTCAACAGATCAAAGCATATATAAGGTCCAGCACAAATACAAGCTTGTATGTTGAAAAATTTAGTATAACAAGCAGATTTATTTTTCTTTCATGATTTACGAGCACAAGAAAGCATGGTTGGACAGATAATTATTCCTTGACCCGACAAAGCTTTATTAGATCATATAAGGCACAGCTGATCGTTTCCAAAGAAAATGTTCTCATCCATACAAATGGCATTTGTCGATGAAACAAGAGCAAAAAGAACCACCAAAAATGTCAAACTTAAATTTCCTTTTCCACCAGCAATCAATCTTAGCTTCTGATCACAATCCTATCAAACATATGCCATTCCTCAGAACTCATGATTGCCAAAGCAATTGAACATATTTTTATACAAATGGGACTTTGTGAAGTTTTTTAATGAATTAAATTTTTTTACATCTTAGTAATTTTGAAATTGCAAAGAATATATAGATCCATGATCATCCCACTTAGTGTTCACCACAACTAGATTCCTGGAATTTACACTATACAAAAAGAAATCTAGAATACAAGTAGAGCATTATAAGCCACAACAACCTGAAAAATAAAACTTACCATATCAAGTGGCATAGTATTGGTACTGCAAAATAAAATAAGGGGAATACAGCATATTTCCAATCATTAAGTCACATTTCATTCAACAGGAAATGATGAACTCACCATTTCCATCACAATCAACACAAACAATGCTATTTGTCTTAGTTCGCTGGTTACTGTCAGCAGCCTGCCATGGAGAAATTAAATACACAGCTCAAACGGCTACCATAAATGCATATAACAAAGCAAGAAAGCATCTCTGTTTTTTTTTGCAGGTGGTGGGGGGGGGGGTGTTGTGGGGTTTAGTGTGCAGGTGGGTGTGGAAGAGAGTGGGGGAGATGCTTAACCATGAAAAGAATCTAGATATAACAAAATGAAACTGAAAAGACATTTGACACCCAACAAAAATGAATCATGGGACCAAGTAAGATGTAAAATTTGCTTTGATAGAACCATAGTCACCAATGTTACTGATATTTTGAAAATATTGTGATAATATCAGCAATTTAAGGTAAGACGATAATATCGGAAAAATATCATGATATTTTCAAAATATTTCCAGAAGCTAAAATATCACAAATATTGCGATATTAGCACGATGTTTTTTTTTTTTATATTTTAAGCCTAGTTTTTGTTTTTTTGTTTCTTTTGTATTTTAAAAACTTTTCAAACTTATTTCCTTACATTTTTGCAAGAGAAACTATACATAACCAATTGTTTTCTTTATTTCTTATTGTTTTATATATATATTTTTTAAAATTTTAAAACTTCTGAGATTTTCCCAAGAAAAACCACTTAGTGAAATCTCTCAAGAAAAACCCTTTGCGAGAAATTACGTTGAACAATACAGTTGGCCATGGATAGAACTAAAATGAAGACTATATCCCCATATCATGAACTGTTGTAGGTGGAGAGGGTGGATACTTTCAACTCCAGTGTGCATTTTGGAGGTTGTCAACCCCTTTTAGCTTTAGTTTGTCACTCAGTTAGATTAAACTGCAACTGTTGCGGCACACATGTGCACTAATCCCCAAAACTACATTTTCATTGGAGGTTGTAACCCCTTTTAGCTTTAATTTGCCACTCAGTTAGAAACAGCAACTGCTCCCTCACACTTGAGCACTACCCCAAAACTACATTCTTGTTGTCTAGAAGGTGCTTTTAGTGAAAGAGGGGAAAAAGGAAAAAACAACAAACATGATAAGATATTGCTCTATAAATAATGCTATCCATAAATGTATCTAACAACAAAGAGTCAGTAAACATATGGGAAAACATAAGCAAAGTATTATTTCCAAACAACAATATGAGAAATAATTTGAATTTTCTTTGTTTGTGTTTTATAAAAAGAGAAAACCTCAGGGACAAACAAGTTCAGTCAAAATTCTATAGGATGCAGAGTGCATAGTCTGCAGACCACATACATCACCATTTATCCATTAAGCAGGGAGCAGGGTATTCTTTGCAATCGATAAAACACTGACTCCAAATAAAGTTATTTCACTCAACACGATCAACCTAATATTCCATTGAAATTGTTGAGACAGTATCACCAAAATTTTCTCAGAAATTTTTCGTATGTAAGGCTATAAAAGATGAAAAATTTTCTATGAAAAGTTTGATTGACTTGCTTCATTGTTTATCATGTTCATCAATTTAAAGCTTCCCGCCTGCAAGAAACACATACAGTTGGCTTAGAGGAAGTCATATGCAATATGCATGGCATAGCAAAAAATGGATTTTATTCTTTAAATATTCCACATTTGATCTCTCATCACTGAAGCAATCCAAATTGGAGCCCCCGACTTTGCTATCATGAAGACTAATACAAAGAGAAAGAAACTTGCAGTAATAAAAATCCAAAGTTTCAAGCGTTAGAAAAACACCACAATTGTTGAAAGCAAAATTATGTTTGTTAGTATTGAAATTTGGAAGCATTTAATACAAATGTATATACTCGTGAACTAGATATGCACATCTCATGAATGTAGGAATGGAGAAAGACGAAACCCTTCTGATTGATGTCCTTTTGCACCATAAAGAACCAAAAATAGACAGTTCATTATTCTTTCTATTTTTCTTTTCTATTTGTTCCTTTCTTCAACTAATAAGAATTTTTCAAATAGTTAGGCAAAGCTGTACGCTATTTAAAGCTAAATACAAGTCTTACAAGAAGTAACTAAATGTATACTTCAATATACTTATTGATGGTTACCTTCATTCTATGCAGATAATTCTCACTGTAAATTAAATCTTTGAAGATTGGAGCTCAAAATGAGCGACCAAGAAATTCCCACCAAAGGAAAAAACAAAAGAAAAAGAAGACTATTTGTCCATGTACCACCTAAAATGCAAAGTTAATTCCACTATATAAAAGAGAAACGATAGTGGAGAAAAGAAGCAACCTTTGCCTGGATTGAAGTACGCTTTTTGGATTCAGACCGGCGGACAGTGACCACTTTACCAGGATTGGAGCTTGTAACTTCCAGAAATTTACTCCGTGGAAATCCAACTGTAATTGCTAAGAAGACATCACGGGAACAGAATGGGAAAACGAAGACGTTTGTTAGTTACTGGGTAATAATGATTAATTTAGCTGGATGGTTAGAGTCACACTATCATAACAGAGTGGTCTCAGGTTCCAAGACCACTGGGGCAACCCCTAGCTTAGCAAACTAAAAATAATGGAAATAAAGGTTTTCGAAGTACAGATGGAAACCAAGGAAAAGCAAACAGAAAAATGGCTAGTAGATAGAACAAGGAAAAGAAGAGTTGAGAATGCACAAAGAGAAAAGGATGGAGAAATTGAGTTGGGAGTCTGAGTAGAGAAGTACCTGGCTTCAGAGGAGTAGATTTGGTAGCACACATTGTGCTCAAGTAGAGAGCGGCCGCCATTGCAGCAACTCTCTCTCTCTCTCCACGGCAAGAGTTAATGAACCGGTTTTATGTTTTGCTTTGGTGGTGGGAGAGAGGGATATGCCTTTTAAGATAAGACCCACAAACGCTGTCCTTGCCTTCAGGAAACTTTTGGTAGAATGCCGTGAACGTTCATGCTAATAACGAGAGTGCCAATTTCCTTTTGTTCCCAATTTGGGAATAAGATCATGAAGATATGATCTTATATGGCATGAACGGCTGGACTACATAGAATATAATTGTTTAGCATGCAATAGGAGAGCGATTGGTATCTATCTCCAAATTCTATTCATTGTATGTATTTTGAAGAATGAAGCAGTTATCTAGACAGCGGACCCATGGTAGAAACAATGAGTCATCTGATATCCGACCGAATTAGATTCTATTTAGTTGGGTTTTGTAAGCTAAAACCATATAGACAGATATCTGAATTTAACCCGAATCGGTTTACATGTAAAAAGTACCATATGAGGTTTTCAACATCAAAATTTGAATTCCAATTAGAATCTGCTTATCTAACATCGAATTAGTCGATGGTCTTAGCCACATCCCATCCGAATCCAAACAAATTACATCCCTAAATGCTTATGATTTATGCAAAATTTGGGGCAGCCAAGAAGCAAACAAATATAGGTTATGCAGATTTTTAGGAGGAAATTTTACTAGCTCATAGGTGACAGAAGATAGCCGAAATGAGCTTATAAGTTATACTAACCCATCTAATTGTGTAATTGCTGAGAGCAAGAAAAATTTTGATCATTTATTGAAAGTAAGGGCAATCCTGTGATTTCGTCGTAAAGTCGTGCAATTGTTCACTTATAAAGAATTTATCGTCGTGCAAAAATGTGGAGCAAAAGGAAGACGGGGAAAAAAAGAAGAAAGGAAGAAACACAAGAAAGGAGGCGACCATGGCAACGACAACTTTATCGTCGGTTCTACTCCACAGAGTTTCTCTGTCTTTGCACCCTTCAGGTAATTCATTATTTTTACTCTTTCCATGTATATTTCTCAATTAGTTGGTTGATTTTCTCTTCAATATTCTAATCTCCACCAACCTGCTTCATGGATAAGAAAAACTCGATTCTGTACGAAATTTTGGGTCGAATCATGATGATGGTCAGTAACTAAATGCTGCTGATTCCCAATAAATTTTCAGTTTTGGAGACAGATTTTCTTGTTTTGAGTAACTTGGACTATCAAGTATTAGTAGTCAAGGTTATACACAATTGGTTGCCAAGCAATAGAGATGAATCAAGCAGATGCCGCATGACGATGGAATTGCAATTTGCATACCTCTTTACGGTTGCCCTTCACGTTGATAAGATGCATTGTTAATTTAGTATTTTATCCCGTGTGGGAACATGTCATGTTAACAGGTATATCAGCCACAAGGTGTACAAGGCGCACGCAGAATTTTTCTGATGCTTTTCTGAATAAGCAAAGTTTTCCATGCAAGGGAATTAGTTGGGGTCGTGGGAGTTCCAGGGTGGCTGCACGGATGGTACGTTATATGATAATCTAGATGATCTCCACATGTTAATTTTCCTCCAATTATGTGAATGCTAATCTTAGGCTTGTTAACTCAACTTCAAATGGGATTTGTGGAATTTAAAAGAACGGTTTGGGTGAGCAGTGATTTGATCTGCTTACGTGGGTAGAGGCCTTTGTCGAATTAACAAGTGGGAGTTCCAGAACTATCCTGGCATCAATGAGGAGTGCCAGCTGCTCTAATTGATGAGCTGTGTCAACTGCTCTAATTCATCTTAATTAATATCTACATTGTTAGCTTTAGCTAGGGTAGGATGCATCATGGAAGGGCCAACGCACTTTGCATCTTTAACAAGATATGTCTACACGTTACTAATGTGCTCGTGAGTGCAGTGTAGAAAGATGGCAGGCGAGTCATTTTAGAATGAGGAATTAGAGGAGCTTCCTAAAGCAGGCATTAAGCTTGAATATAAAGCAGAGTTACCAGAAGCTTCTTAGATAGGTGGAAAGCCTGCTTCCCAGAAACTTGTTTCCGAAGCACGATAGTCCTCGCTTTCAAAACTTAATGAGAACCTCGATTCTCCCATGCTTTCCACACGCTTCATCTATTCTTCTTATATGTTCTCTTACTCGACTTTTTATGTTTTTTATGTGTTTTCTCTCTCTTCTCATTCACTTCCATGTGCTTTCTCTAAATCAGTACTCATCATTTTTAGATTTTGTTAAAAATTTACTTCTTACACTAAAAATCATAAAATTTAATATTAGTCACTTTTATTTTAGTTTTTATTTGTGTTTCATTTTGATTCCCATTCAATTCTTATATATATATATATATATATATATATATATATATATATTCATGCTTCTCGCTTCCTATAATTTTAAAATTCATCGCTTCTCGCTTCCGCTTCCCGTATCGTTTCCCGCTTCCTCTTCTTAGTCTGACAACCTTGATATAAAGTAATTCTGCTGAAAGGAAAATATGAACATGTCTGGCCTACTATCTAACACTTCAACAAACTGAATCCTCTGTTAAAATCCACATGAACATGGATTGCAAAAAACACCAATCAGTGCCTCAAAGAAAGACATGCACTTGGTCTTTTTTTTAGAATAAAAAGACAGGCACTTGGTCACATGACTAGTTATGCTCTACTCTCTCAAAATGAAACTAGGATTCTTTCAGCCATTGTGTAAGAAGCTGGCTTGGTAAGAAATATCATAACTGAAACATGTGTGCCTCTGCATGTTTGGGGAGTGGGAGTTGTAAGATGTGAAATTTGCCAAAACCATTGAACGGTTTCATTGGAGGGCAGTGACTGGGGAACATCTGTTAAAATGCATTGGATCCTATTGATAAGATATTTTATAATATATATATATATTCTTTTTGTATGTAAACTGAAATACCCATCAAGGGTATTTTAGTCATTTTTTAATGTAATAGGCGCAGTCCAGCAGGGACTGCATTGTGTTTTTACTTATTCATTTATTTATTTTATTATTGCCATTGGTCAAAGGACTGTTGGGGCAGTCCAACTAGCTGTTGGATTGCTCCCAATGGTCATAAATATTACTGTTGGAGGCAGTCATATGGACTGCCTCCCATGACTCCTCTTTTGTATCCTTTCCTCTTTTTTGTACTTATAAATAGAGGATTTCCCCTTTATAAAAGTAATGCTCTTCTAAAGCATTCTAACTCATTTTGCGAGTATATTATGAATAAAATGTTATTTATTTTATTCTTTCTTTTGTATTTTAATGCATGGTATTGCCCTTAGTGATTGTTTGTATTGCCTATCTTGGCACTTTGTATCATCCCATGGTGGACTTGTGCATGTGCACGTTGTGTTTGTGTTATTATAAGCCCTTTGTGGCTCTTGCTTTTGTTTTTTCACATATTTCATGACATGGTATTAGAGTGAGGGATTCTTGATCTTGGTATCTTGTTGGAGTTCGTGCTTCAAAAGAAAGATTTGGATTGATATATGGCTTGGACTCGAGGATCTCGTATTTTGGTATCTATCTCTTGTTTAATTAAAAAAAGGTATTTATAATATATATTCTTTTCTTTTCAAAATTTGTTTAAAATATTATGGTTATTTTTTGGGTATGTAAAATGTGTTTTATTGAATCAATTGGAATTAGAGTTTTGTGAAATGCTTTTTAATAAAATATTATTTTAATAGCTCTTGTGCTTATTTCTTTTTGACATTAACCCATAAGTAGTCTATTCTTGAGCTCCTTATGGTAAGTTCTCATTGTTATTATTGTTTTTAATACAAAAATATATAATTTTATGATCTCATATACATACATATATATATATATATATATTTATTTATTTATTTTGGGTTTCTTGGACACCATTATAATTGTTGGTGACTTTATGCATGTGTCAAAGCATGTTCTTTTAATTCTATTTAGGTGTTTTCATTGAGATGTGCTCATTAAGATTTTTTAAATTCTTGTATGTTTTATATCTTGAGTCATCATGATTTTAAGTTAATTAGTCATGTCATGGATGCTTTGTATGCTCTTATAAGATTTCTCTATCAACATTTCATCTTTATATTTATGTGTTATGGATATATGTCTATGCATGTTTTATATGCCATTTGAAAATTGTTTTTGGTATTTTGGGTTAAAAAATTAGATATTTTGGGTATTTCTTGATGGTCTCAAATTAAGTTGAAATTAGAGTTTTATTTTAAAAATCTCTTTTTTAAGTGAGCTATTGTTTTATTGGCTCTTGCGTAAGTATGATAATTCAAAATATATTTTGGGTATATTAGTATCTTATGTGAAATCATGGTGTTCACATGCATAACTTATTTGTTCCTTCATAAATTTTTTTGGCTTTAAAGTTATCATATTATTGGGTATACATGAATTTTGATCTCTTTGTGAGTATCCATGATTAGTTGTACTTGTGTATACTCTTGGCTTTTTATATAGTTCTTTAAAAATCTCTCTATATGTTTTTATTTATTTTTAATGTTGTATACCATTGTTGTCTCATAGTAGACTTGCTTATATTGACCATGCATATGATTGCATCATTTGATATCGTGTTTTGCATATGATTGCACTATACTCATTCAAAAGTTTGTCTACTTTTATTGGATTTGTTTTGAAACTTTGTTTTTTCAAATTTCTTATATATGAACTCACTTATTTGGAAACTGTTTTTTATGAGTATGCATTGCCTGACATTTGAATTGTCCATTATTGAATTTTACATAATGCATCATTTGGCCTTATCGAGGTGAGTTGTATGCACTTTTATGTTGTGGGATCAGAGTTAGTTGTTGAGGTGAATTATGTGTGCATCTCTGTCTTTGTAATGACCCTAAACTGACCTTTGAAAATTTTGCAGATTTTTTTTTTAATGAATAAATGATTTTAAAATAACACGGAAAGATAACCCAGGGACCCCGGGCACATTACAGTTTTAATATATAAAACCCAACATACATCTCACACATGAAATAAATCAAACCATGAATTTGAATTAAATTGAATTTAATAGAACAATCCTCATTTAGGGTTTAACAAGTTTCTCCAAAACAATAAACTGCCAACTTTATCAGAATTCGACACACTGTATCATGACCCTTGCTTCCTCCTGTAATGAGATATTGCGGAAATATAAAGAGTGCATACAAGCACATACAACAATGAATAAAAGAGAAAATATCACAAGTCCACGAAGGGACAATACAAGCACAAGCCTTTAAGAAGGCAACAATATGCAAAGCCTCTTATTGAAAAGAGAGAGGAGCTCTCCAAGATCAGAATACACAAGGGGATCACCCCTATTTATACAAGAGAAGGAGGAGGAAAAAGGAGGGCCAAAGGGCCTCAAAAGGAGAGCCAAAAGGGGGCTCCCATAGAGTCGTTGGGAGCCCCCAACGGTCACATTTGTGACCGTTGGGGGCTCCAACGACTTCTATGTTGGAGCCCCTTTAGGTCCTCAAAAATAATAAAAAAGAAATGAAAAAAATAAAAAGTAAAAATTACATTTGTTCAAAAAAGAAAAAATAGTTGTTTTTTAAAACAACTGTGAAATTACAAAAATACCCCTATCGGGTATTGATGTAATAAACAGAATTTATATATATATATATATATATATATATATATATATATATATATATATATATATATATATATATAATAGGTACATTTTAACACCCCCCCTCAAACTTTACGGGGGAAGGACGGAAAGTTTGCCGAGAAGAAACATGAACCGAGGAGCCGGAAGAGCTTTAGTGAAGAAGTCTGCCAACTGATATTCTGAAGTGACATATGGCAGAGCAATAGTTCCTCGTAAAAATTCGTCACGAACATAGTGGCAATCCATTTCGATATGTTTCGTACGTTCATGAAAAGTATGATTGCTTGCAATATAGATGGCACTCTTATTGTCGCAACACAGCTTTGAGGCTTCAGTAATATCAACTCCCATATCTTTAAGCAAACTGCGAAGCCATATAAGTTCCATTGTTGTGGTTGCCATTGCCCGGTACTCAGCTTCAGTGGATGATAGTGAAACTTTCTGCTGCTTCTTGCATCGCCAGGCAATCAATGAGTCCCCTAAAAAGACACAAAAACCAGTAGTTGAGACTCGATCATTGGGATTACCTCCCCAATCTGCATCAGTATAAGCAAGAAGATTCAAAGGGGAAGAGGAGGATAGAAATAGCCCTTTATTGATGGTATTCCGAATGTAGCGGATGATTCGGAGAACCGCACTCATATGCACGGTTGTAGGAGCATGCTGAAATTGACTGACTGAGTGAACCGCATGAGTGATATCTGGTCTGGTGATGGTTAAATATGTAAGAGACCCAATGAGTTGTCTGTACGGTGTAGGATCTTCCAGAAGAACCCCATCCTCTAACCGCAACTTGGCATTAATAACCTCGGGAGTCTCTACCTTCTTATCATCAGAAATCCCAGACTTAGAACATATATCTGCAACAAGCTTCATCTGTGACAAAATATATCCTCTAGGAGAATATGCAACCTTAATTCCAAGAAAATATCTGAGAAAACCTAAATCAGACATATCAAAATTATCTTTTAACATATTTTTAACATTAATAATACTACTTTGATCATTTCCAGTGATAATCATATCATCAACATAAAGCAACAAAATTACGATACTACAACCTGCATTTTTAACAAAAAGAGCAGTGTCAGTATAACAAGAATGAAATCCTAATTTTATCATGATATCACTAAAACGATCATACCAAGCCTTAGGAGCTTGTTTAAGACCATATAATGCCTTTAAAAGCCGAAGTGTTTGACCTTGCTTAATATTTATTCCGGGTGGTGGATCCATATAAACTTCTTCACTTAAACTTCCATTTAAAAAGGCATTTTTTACGTCAAGTTGATAAATAGGCCATTTTTTGGTTGATGCGACAGCTATTAAGGTTCTGACACTTGTCATACGAGCTACGGGGGCGAATGTTTCTTCGTAATCAATACCATATTCTTGGGAGTATCCCTTAGCAACCAATCTTGCTTTATATCGTTCCAAAGAGCCATCGCTTTTAGTTTTAACTTTGAAGACCCAACGACAACCAATAGGTTTTTTGTGTGAGGGTAGATCAACTACTTCCCAAGTATTGGCCTTTTTTAAAGCATTTAGTTCAACTTGCATTGCTTCAACCCAATGAGGTATAGATTTAGCTTGATTATAGTGAGTTGGTTCAAAATAAGAGTGTAGAGTTATCAAACATGCCCGATAGTTGGGAGTTAAAGAGTCATAGGAGACAAACCTATTTGGGGGTATTGATATTCTAGAAGAATGCCTAACTTGTGGTTCCTCAATGGATTCGGAAATTTGAGAGTATTTTTCGAGGGCACTAATAGGTTTTTCTTGATTTCTTCTTGAGTAAACATTTATATTGGCATTGCTATCATGAACATTGGTATTTGAATTACTATCATTTGAGAGTGTTATGTCAAGAGGGGATACCTCGGGAGTGTCATCTATGTTTTCAAGAGAATCTTCTTGTATGTCATCAATAAGATCATATAAGAATACATAATCGATTTCATTTGTCTCTTCTATTTTATCAAAACCGTTTTCTTCTTCGAGAAATGTTACATCTTTTGAAACATATAGTTTATCATTCTTAAAATCATAACATCTATACCCTTTTTGATTTTCACCATATCCAAAAAATACACATTCAATTGCTTTGGGAGATAACTTATCCCTTTTATGTAGTAGGACAAAACATTTGCAACCAAAAATGCGAAGTCGATTAAAATCGGGTGAAAACTTAAAGAGTTTCTCATAGGGAGAAGCATTTTTTAACTTAGAAGAGGGCATTCTATTGATTAGATAGGTTGAGGTAAGAACGGCTTCCGCCCAAATTTTTTTTGGAATATTTCTAGACACAAGCAATGTTCTAGCGGTTTCTATAATGTGCCTATGTTTCCTTTCCGCTAGGCCATTTTGTTGAGGAGTCCTAGGACATGACTTTTGATGACAAATGCCATTTTGGTTTAAATAGTTTTGGAATTCGTGAGATAAGTATTCACCACCGGAATCGGATCTTAAAATAGATATGTTACTTTGAAATTGATTTTGAACCTTTTTATGAAAATCTTTAAAGAAAGTAAATACTTTCGACTTATGACTAAGGAAATAAATCCAAACATACCGAGTAAAGTCATCAATAAACGTAACATAATATGAATAGCCCCCTTTAGACATAACCGGAGAAGGACCCCAAACATCCGAATGCACCAATTCAAAAGGCCTTGATGAGAAAAAAGATCTAGTTGGAAAAGGAATAGACTTCATTTTTCCAAAAATGCAATCTTTGCAATTAGTTTTTTTTTTTCCTTACAAAATTTGTTTCCAAAAGGAAAGAGATACATTTTGGAATAACTTGGATGACTAAGTCTTTTATGCCAAGTTTCCATATTTTTTTCTTGGACATAAGAACAAAAAAAATTTGTAGGGAGATCAAGATGGTCCATATAATAGAGGTCTCCCTTTCTATGGCCTTGCCCAATCCGCTTCCCGGACCGGAGATCCTGCACAAAGCAACCATTAGATGAGAAAGATATTTCACATCCATGGTCGGCAATTTGAGAAACCGAAAAAAGGTTTAAATTTAATTTGGGAACAACTCTTACTTTTGGAACACAAAAATTTTGAGAATCTTTAAAAGAGCCAATACTTGAAATTTTCAAAAAGGTTCCATCGGCCGTTGAGACACAAGAGTCCTTTGAATTGATGCAAACATCACTAAGTGCATTCTCATGAGGGGTCATATGAAAAGAAGCTCCGGAATCAAGGATCCAAGAATACGTACCGGGTGATGATGTTGAAGCAATGGCCGCACCCGATGTGGAGGAAGAAACTTTTAGCATTTGTTGGAGAGCCATAGATATTTGTCCAAGAGTTTCTTTAATGTCATTGTTTTTGCCTTCATCTTCTTTGGAGGTGGTTTCTTCAAGAGAGGCTACTTTAGGCTTGAAGGCTCCCATAAGCTTTGGACAAACGGGTCTAATGTGACCCAGCTCATTGCAATAATGACAAACAATCATTTTTCTTCCTCCATTGTAGTTCCCTTGTTTCCCAAAATGAGGAGGCTTATAGGTTCTAACATTGTTACCCGGTTTGGATACGGCAAGGACTTCATCAACATGCTTACTCATGCCAAGCCTTGTCTCCTCTTGAGTGATTTCGGCAATAGCATCCTCAATAGGAAGAAAAATAGATCTATGGAGAAGTGAGGATCTCACTTGCTCAAATTCGGGGCGTAGCCCAAAAAGAAATTGAAACAATCGCTCTTGTTCCATTTGTTTTTGTCTTAAATTAACATCTTCCATAGAAACCCACTTTGGCTCTAAAAGAGCCAATTCATCCCATAGTGGGTTAAGGGCACTATAGTAGTCTTGAATGCTAGAATCATCTTGCTTGGTGGTTCTAACTTTTTCTTGCAAGAAGTATGCTCTTGCAAGATCCTTTTGGGTATACATACCCCTCATAAAGGACCAAGCCTCATTGGCTCTACGAAATTTAGCTATATTAGCACATACCTTAAGCTCCACATTGTTCATAAACCACGCAAGGATTTTTGCGTGATTGCTTTCCCAATCTTCTACTTCCTTTTGATGATTTTCAATGGCCTTGAGACGAGCATCTCCCTCAAGAGCTTTTTCTTGATCTTCTTCCATTTTTGTGAGCATAAGCTTAGGTTCCGGAATGGTCCCCATGACATAACCCCAAAGCTTCTTCCCTTTGAGATTATTCTCCATTGCCGATGCCCACATCATATAGTTCTTTCCATTGAGTTTGAAAGAAAGATCAATCTTTGTCTCCATGATGTTGCCAAGAAGTGAGAAGATGTCTACCAAAATAAGAGATACACGAACCACACCTTCCCTTCAAGAATCGAGTGGCTCTGATACCATGTAATGAGATATTGCGGAAATATAAAGAGTGCATACAAGCACATACAACAATGAATAAAAGAGAAAATATCACAAGTCCACGAAGGGACAATACAAGCACAAGCCTTTAAGAAGGCAACAATATACAAAGCCTCTTATTGAAAAAAGAGAGGAGCTCTCCAAGATCAGAATACACAAGGGGATCACCCCTATTTATACAAGAGAAGGAGGAGGAAAAAGGAGGGCCAAAGGGCCTCAAAAGGAGAGCCAAAAGGGGGCTCCCATAGAGTCGTTGGGAGCCCCCAACGGTCACATTTGTGACCGTTGGGGGCTCCAACGACTTCTATGTTGGAGCCCCTTTAGGTCCTCAAAAATAATAAAAAAGAAATGAAACAAAAAAATTAAAAATTACATTTGTTCAAAAAAGAAAAAATAGTTGTTTTCTAAAACAACTGTGAAATTACAAAACTACCCCTATCGGGTATTGATGTAATAAACAGAATTTATATATATATATATATATATATATATATATATATATATATATATATATATATATATGTATATATATATAATAGGTACATTTTAACACCTCCATCACTGTGGTTCAATACCTGAAAAAAGTTTTTAAAAATGGGTTAAGAATCGAAGTTGTCGTACGAGACCCTCTCGAAATCCAATAGTAAGAAAATTAATATAAATCAAATCAAATATAAGTTTAAGAGAGTTCTATAAACATCACATGTTCAGAACAAGCTTGCAATATAAACAGTTTAATTTAAGCAACCAACAATCTCATGCTAAATTAACCATTTTAGAGATGTATGAACCAATGCAACATGCATGTTTAATTATCAATATTGCATCTGCATGCATGTCCTTACTTAATCCACACAGTTAAATTCCCATATATATAAAACCCTCAAATACTCAAAATGGGTCAAATTTGCAATTTTCAGTGGTATCTTAACACACAATTTGTATTTTATTAACAGAGTCCTACACATATCCCTCGATAGACATCAGAAATCAATATCATCAATCAGAACATTAGGAATACCACATGGGAAATGAAAATTTCCAATGAAATTGCATTGCTTGAAAACTAACTTTTTGAACAAGTTGATATTGTCATGAAATATGCAGAAAAACAAAAGCAAGGGTCACAAAGGGCTTATAATAACACGAACACAATGTGCACATACACAAGTCCATCATGGGATGATACAAGGTGCCAACATGGACAATACAAACAGCCACTAAGGGCAATACCATGCATTAAAGCACAAAAGCAAGAATAAAAATAAATAACATTTTATTCATTTTACAAAAAGGAAATCCTCTATTTATAAGCACAAAAGAGAGGAAGGGATACAAAAGAGGAGTCATGGGAGGCAGTCCAACAGCTGGTTGGATTGCCCCGACAGTCCTTTGACTGATGACAATAATAAAATAAATAGAAAAATAAAAAAACAATGCAGTCCTTACTGGACTGCACCTATTACATCAAAGGAAATGACTGAAATACCCCTGATGGGTATTTCAGTTTACATACAAAAGAATATATATATATATATATATATATATATATATATATATATATATATATATATATAGGATCCAATTCAGTTTAACACTCCCCCTAAAACTTATGGTGTGATATACCGAAAGTTTTAAAATGCAAGAAGAAACAATAGAAATTATCCAAGTCTTCAATGATAATCTACACTAAGAAGCCATAATCAGCTATCTCCATCTTCACTATGTGTCCAAAATATAATTTTTTTCTCATCCCATGGCATCTTTAAGAACCTGCAGAGAAAGAACAAAACAAAGATTCCAAATGTTAAGACATTGTATTCTTACTGCTCTTATCTGGATTTGGGTCTGATGTGGATCCAAGATCCAAACCTGTGTTATGTAATTAGTTTTTATAACCAGGGGCTGTTTAGACTTTTGTATGATAGCCCGGATCAGAGGCTACATTATATAGAACAGAATGATGCCTGGATGTGTGTGCAGCTTTTGAGATTAGTGTCATTCAGCTGGTACCTCACTGTTGCATCCTCTTCCGCAGATCCAGTCAAGCCTCGTTCTAGGTACGCTCACGCACCTTGCAGCTCTAACATGGTATCAGAGCAAGGTTCGTGATTGGGCGTGATCAATCTGTGTGCTCCCTTCTACGTGATCTGTTTGTGCTTCTCGTGCTCCCTCCTGCATGATCTGTCTGCGCTTCTTAGCCTGCAACGATCTATTATTTGATCCACATGAGGTTTTAAATAATCGTTCTTCCCTGTTTCTTTCATATTATATGTTTTTGTTCTCCAGATTAGATTCAGTCCTTTCTGACCACGAATCTAATTATTCTCTGGATCGTGGACTTTTTACTGCACGATTTCCTTTTGGGTCATTATTCTATGTATCGTATATCTGGCCAGAATCGTTATTTTTAGTGTTACGAGTCTGATTCCTCTTGCCTGCTCACCTTGGAACCTCGGTATTGTGAATATTATTTCTGTATCGCTGAATATTTTATTTCTGTTTTGATTCTGCATCTGCTGGTACCGTGCATTTAGATTGGTTTTATTCATTCTTACTCTAGTTTCCTCTCCACTTAGTTTGGTAAGCACATCTTCCAACGGAGAAGAAGAGAAAGAAGACAAGAAAAAAGATCTAGTTTGTTCGAACTCGGGTCTAAGACCATTTAAAAAATTAAAGAAATGATCATCTTTTGATTGTTTGGCCCTCAATTTAATAGCCTCTCCACTCCATTTAGGTTCTTGGAGAGCAAATTCATCTCAAATAGTGGATAGCTCGGCAAAATACTCTTTAATGGACATTTCTTCTTGTTGAAGGGTTAAAGTCTTCTTTTGGAGATAGTATTTATGGGACAAATCTCTTGAAGTATACATTCTTTCAAGATATTCCCATACTTGATATGCCTTTTTGAACTTTAGTATGCTGGTATTAATTTTGGTCTCAACCGAAGAGAAGAACCATGGTCCATGAGAGTATTTTGTAATTTTTCATTTCCCACTCTTCATGCTTCTTATTGTAATCTTTAAAAGCCTTTTCTCTTTCTTCTCCTTCAAGAACCTTGATCTCTCCTTTCTCAAAGATAGTAAATTTAGGTTCGGGTTCGAGAATAGTTCCTTGAACATATCTCCAAAGACCCTTTTCTTTTATATGGGCCTCCATATTCCCGGCCCATACATGATAGTTCTCTCCATTTAATTTGAAGCCAAGAGAGAAGTGTGAATCCTTTTCGCCCATTAGAGAGGATACAAAGAGAAATAAATGCGTACCACAATGCGAAATGAGTTCCTACTTGATGTAGGAGTATTCTAAAATATTGAATGAAGAACCGAGTCTTCACTCTAACCACCACAACTTAATGACACACTTTTCGAGGTACTTCAACAAAGAGAGAAAAATGCACGATCTTCTTTTCCTTTGAGCCTAGCTCTGATACCATGTGAAAATATCTCAAAAATGAGATAAAATGTGCTATAAGCACAACACCGCCAATGTGCACAAATTCACAAGAACACTTAGAACAAATGTACACAAAGGTACAATAAAGAAACGCAAATGCACAAAGCCATACAAAATATAAAGAATTTTTATTGAGAAGAATGGAGAACAAAAGCTCCAAGAGATAGGAAATACAAAGGGGGATCTCCCCTATTTATAAGATGAAAGGAGCCTTGGAGGGGCTCCACTAGCTGTTGGAGCCCCTCCAACGGTTAGAATTCTAACCGTTGGAGGGGCCCAACAGTTAATGTTGAGCCCCCTCCAAGTTGACCTTAGTCAACGAAAATAAAAGAAAAAAGAAAAATGAAAAGAAAAGAAAAAAAGTAAAAATATTACAACATATTCATAATTATGAATATGCGCAAAATGGGAGGAAAAGACTATAATACCCTTGTGGGCTTTACAAAAAGATATTTACATATATCTATAGATGTATACATATACATATATATAACATATATATATGTATATGTATCCCTCTTTATATATATATATATATATATATATATATATATATATATATATATATATATATATATATATATATATATAAAAGAGAGATACATTTTAACAGTGCACACATAACTTACCTCAAAAGCTAACCTTGACTCCACAACATCGAGGTGTACAATAAACAAATGAGTGATACAACATACTTATAGAACTGAAGGTCAATCAAGTGTCAGTCAGAGCTAAATCATTTGACAATCTATATTGACAAGACTGACATATCTCATAAATTTTTTGCCTAATTCTAAATTTAATAAATATAATTTTTATTAAATAAATATATTTTCGTGATATAATGTAATATAATATATATATTAGTGGCTGACGTTAAATGGATCCCGATATGGATCTTGGACTCTTTGGGTTGAGATCCATGATCCATTGGTGTGTGGATGAATAGGCTTTCACAAATAAATTATAATAATAATAATAGATAATATATATAGATATTATACCCTTTATATATATATATATTTAATTAAGAGTTTATTTAGAGAAGACTTCTATTTTCATAAGGAAATAGAAGTCTTTCTATTTCTGAAGGTTGGAAGCTAACATTTGCCATCTTAATGCTTTGATAGGTTGGAAGACAGGCCTACAAGCGAGCGACTGTGGTACCTGATCCAGACTATCGAATACCAGTTGTTTTATTAGGTACACAATTGACTTCTTGGTTCATTTAGTTTGAAATGATTGCTTGTGGGTATTTTTGTTAATGTATAAATTTTCTTAGATAAATGAGCGTCTATGTGGAGAACTGATCCTGTCAAATGCCATATTATGAAATCTGTCATAGACCAATATAGGAGCGACACCTATCTGCTTACACTTGTTAAATTCAGTTAAAGACAACAGAAAAAAACAACAAAATCCTATTTCTGAAATGCTTCTTTCTCATCCTCTTGCCTCTTTTTGCATCATCCATGGTGGAAGGAAGACATGTAACATGGATATTCCATTGTTGCTTTGCTTGCTGTGCCATATTCTATTATATACTAATTGTGTTGGAAAACTTTAGGAAAAGAGACATCTCTACAGGCATATCTATGTGGCATAGGGCAGAAGAAGCTGGTGATTGTCACTGAAATATTCATGCTGGGACATGCTGACTCAGTCTATTAATACTAGTATTATTTCAATAAAAATACCATTAAAATATCAAAAAATAATTTTATATTGATTAAAAAAGTTACAAATTTTCATGTTCTAGTGTCCTATTTCTCAAAAAAATTTCAACCTTGTGAATTGAACTTGCATCATGTATCCTTGTGTCCACGTGTCTTTCTGACATAGGTGACAACCCAGCTGCTACACCACCAGCTAGGTCTAGTAAATGAACCCAGCCACTTACCAGGCTCAGTAATTAACTTGCTCAGACTCATGAAAAACCTCACATTCATCTTGTTATGTTAAATGACTTGAGCATGAAGAACAGTTATTCATCTCAGCTGGGCTTGCATTAGCTTAAATAGGTTCCTAGGCTAAAATATGTATATGTTTTATAAGATATATGTCATATAATATAGAAGTTTGGAATTTCTTTGTTTCCTTCACCATTCTTTGGAGAAAGAAAATCTTCTTACAGGTTTGGGAGCTGAAGTTCTTGTTCTTCTTTAAAAATACACCCACCCACCTACTGCCATTCACCTCCATGCATATGCTTGCACGCACACATGCACATGCACACACACACACACACGTGCATGAACACACACAAACCACACAAGCCTGGTATTTGTGCTGGTCTCAAAAGAAATCTTGCTTGTTTGCATAAGTTTGTAAACATGAAAGATGTAGCTTTATCAAAAGGCTTCATTTGCCTACTTCACTAGGGAAAACTGCCTACATATCTACCACCATGGTGAATTTGACTAATAGCTCCATGTTTATGGCAGATATGGTGTGAATATATATTCGGTTCCATCACTTTGTGTTGGCGGTGTTTACTTCATTGATGGATTTTGCTCCAAAATTACATCTAACGTCATTGTGAGATGAGTATTAATATCAACCATGTATTGCTCTGAATTTGAGGTCAAGTGAAAATTCAGTTTTGCAAACTTTTAGTTACAGGGAATTTGTTTGCATGGTCTTGAGAATGCCCTATGGATCATAAGTAGTTTCTGTTTTTGTGCAACCTCAAGGCTTTTGAAAGGGTTATGAAGGTTGTTCTGATTGTAAATTGTTAGAATTGTATTTGACTCTAAGTTGGCTTCCTTTTGGTGGTGGAAGCATTGGAATTATGTAGAGAATGGTAAGTATGATCTGTTAAGTAGATTTTATATTAAGTTTACCATTAGAAATTTTATCAGTATGTGGTCTGAAAAGCAGCGAATAAATCAGGCATGGAAATTCTGTTTCTTTTCTATTTATATGGACAGCAAAATTTGCTAGGGTTGATTTTTGTGAAAATGTTGTACCTATCCTGGCATTGGCCCAAAAAACTTTCTTATCTGTGGAAGTATGACATCTAGGCAGCAAAATTAGCAGCAACTGCTGACCAACGAAGTAGATCCAGTAAAACTCAATTTAGTAGCCTATCCTTTTTTCTTATTTTTATTTTTTTATTAGTTTGGACTTTTCCCCAACTCTTGAATCAAGTTTTCTGTAACCATTTTTTCCTACTCAGGCTAAGTTTTCTGTCTTGGTTTTTGGTGATAATTTTCTATCTATTGAAAGTGAAAGAAGGTGTGCTTATTTGATCAATTTGATGAGTCAATTGAGCTTGTGTTCACTTTTAAATTCTTAACTTCGATTATGAATTGGTAGCATTTTCCTTTCTGTTTTCACTTCTTAAGTGAAATGACCATTGACCTATGCCCTTTTAATGGGCATTGCAAATTGAAACAGGTGTGGCAGGTGGATTGATATATCAAGATAATTTATTACTTGCAGCTCCAGTTGGTTTGCTTGGATTACTTCTATTGTTCCAGGTCTCAAATAACTTCACCTTGAAAAAACATGTTTGTCATTTCTGTAATGCCTCTACTAGTTTTGAGGAGATATGCATGTAACATTATAGCATAATAACATAGAATTTGAATATCTTGTGTTTAACTTTACCCAAATAATTAAAATTATGTGCATTTACAACATTCCTAACTACAGTCTGAGGTTATAATCTAACAATATGATTGAGAAGAAAGTGAAATGTATTGTTATTTGGGAGTTGATAGAACTGCTAGGACTGTTGCAAGTTCAGTTTTGAGATAAGTGATTGTCAACACCCCTTCTCTTTTTAATGGATTTCCTTTTAACATGTGAGAAATATATATGGGCTATGCATAAAATAATTGTTCATCCAGTGAAAGAGTAAAAAGAGTAATGGATGAAGATTTGGCAGAAAGGTGGTATGCTCAAAACCTATGTCACATGGGTGCGGGTGCGGGTGCGGGGGTGCGGCAGGGGCAAAAATGTAATATATATATATATATATATATATATATATATAATTTTGAAGTTTTAACAGTTTAACATTTAACAGTTAACATTGTCATAATATCATTCATCTTGCATGCAGTATATCAACCTAAATATCAAATTATCAATCAAATAAGTAAAGCAATTACATAAATCAACCTAAATATCAATCAAATAAGTAAAGCATAAAAGAACTAAATAACATACCAAAGTATATTCTGATGAAGTAATGGATGTTAATAATTTTCTTCTTCATCATCAAATGCATCATTAGAAGGAATACTGAGCTCAACTAAATCCATGTTTGTTATGTTGAAATCATGCTCTCCTTCGAAGTCACACTCTTCTGGGTTTACATCCCAAAATTTGGATGTTCCTTGTCTGCGTTACAAACTTAATTTGAAAATGTTAAATACAATACAAGTATATTTAAATGAAAACTAAGAAATAATCAAATAACTAAGAGAGCAAATTAGTACATGTATTCATCATTGCTTCGTGAAAGTAATTGAAGATTTGAATGAACATATACTAAATCCTCTGCACGCTTGCTGGTGAGTTTGTTTCTCTTCATGTTGTGGATTTAAAAATATGTGCTCTAATTTCTTTCACAACAAGATGAACTAGCAGGCTGCGATAGCAATCTTAATGCAAGACGTTGGAGAAGAGGTGTTTTTGATCCAAATGTTGACCACCATGTGATATGATCTATATTATCTTCTTCTCTCGCGAATAATGCCGGTCCATATAATCTCGAATATGAAAATTTTTCAAACTCTTGTGTGACTTGATGTAGAAGACATGCTTCTGGAAAAAGTCTTGTCATACATATATTTCTATGTCTTGATAGCTTTGGGTCTAAATTTGGAGGGACACGACCAATACCACCAGCCCGCCACTTATTTGCATAATATTTTAGATTAAGAGAATGTGCCATGCAATGCAAATGAGTGTTGCTCTTATCCTATCTTCTGACCAAAATTGAATGAATATGATTAAAAAAATCTGAATCATCCAATGCAGAATTTTTTTCTTCATGCTTGAAAACTATAGCTTATATTTTTTCAATCATATTATCCCGCATTTCATAAACTTTATGAAGCATGAGCTCATCATTATCAACTTCTCTTAACATTTTTCAAATAGGTTGCGTAAATTGAAGGAAGTATACTACTCTGTCTCAAAACTCATCATCAAGAATGAATTTTTTAATTTCTTGAGTCTTGATATCATCATCAACATGATAGAATGTCCAATTTTCATCAGTCACCATGTTAATCAAAGCATTCTTCACTTTTTTAATCCTCTTCACCATCACAATTTTGGACAAAAAACGTGTTTCAGCGACCTTCAACAATTTCAAGTCAGAATGCCTATTAAATATATCATTAGCACGATGGTAGTTAATAACAAAATTACTAATGCTTTTGACATTTCTTTTTAAATCTTCAATTCATGAACATAAAGCATATGCTTGTGAATTTTCTTCTTCTTTAGGGTTGCAGATGCTCTTTAGGGCTAGATTTAAGCTGTGTGCTACACGGGGAGTCCAAAAAAATAAGGGTAGTCACTCTCTAAACTCAACACTGCACTTTTACAAACTGGAGTGTTGTCTGTAATAATTTGTACCACTTTCTGATCACCTACTTCTTTTATCACTTCTATAAACAATCCCTTCAAATACTCTGCATTTTTATATTCCCTAAATGCATCAACTGCTTTCAAGAATATTGGGCTACTAAGCGAACAAGCAATGAATTGATTAATGGACGCCTTTGAATATCTGTCCAACCATCAGACACAATAGAAACTTCATTTTGCTCCCATGAATATTTTTTAATCTCCAGCAACCTCTCCACATTTTCCCTCTCTTCTGCAAGAAGTGTGGTTCGTATTTTTTCTGAACTTGGAGGCACATAATCACTCAAATTACAATTTGCCAAGGATGTTACTAAATTCTTCCAATAAGGATTTTTAGCCGCATTAAATGGGAGTGAACCAGAATAAAAATACCTCTTAACTTTTCTATCTAATTCTTCTCTTCCATATGTATTGAATGATGCTTGTATCGTTCCTCTACCTTCTACATTGACTTTTCTTTTTTTTCAACATCTTCTTGGTGGCTTGCAAATGACACACTAACTGCACAAGAATCGGCCATTGCCTCTCTTCTCATATTCTTCTTGTATTTTCTTGTATTGTTTTTGCATTGTCTCATCAACTTTTCTACAAGCTGAAATGCCATGTTCTGCTATCTTCAACAAATGAGCCTCCACTCTTATGTAAGACCCAACAAAATCTCTTTCGCAGAGCTTGCATCGAAATCTCTTGTTTCCACCACCTCCTTCTCCAGTTTTTGCAAGTTTATCTATATGTACCCATAGTGGCCCCACATCATCAATCCCACTACAACTATCAGCAAAACTAGCAGCAGAACTCACATGTTGGGATGAGGATGACGCAAGTCCTTTCCCTTTATCCGTCATTTTTATTCTGAAAACACAAAAAAAATACATTCAAAATTTTAAATCAATTATACAGATTGACATTATCTTGATATAAAATCACCAAGGAGGAGGGATCTGCCCCTCCCCTGCCAAAAACAGGGAAGGACTCAGCCCCTTCCCTGCCGAAAATAGGGAGGGGCTCATCCCCTCCCCTGCCGAAAACAAAGGGAACAGGGGGGGCTCAACCCCTCCCCTGCAGACCCAACATTAGAGCGAGAGGGGGGGGGCTCGGCCCCTCCCCTGCCGAAAACAGAGGGAGCAGGGGGGGCTCAGCCCCTCTTCTGCCGACCCAACAAGAGAGCGAGAGGGGGGGCTCGACCCCTCCCCTGCCGACCCAACAAGAGAGCGAGAGGGGGGAGGGGCTCAGCTCCTCCCCTGCCGACCCAACAAGAGAGCGAGAGGGGGGGCTCGGCCCCTCCCTTGCCGAAAACAGAGGGAGCAGGGGGGGCTCAACCCCTCCCCTGCCGACCCAACAAGAGAGCGAGAGGGACGTACCTGCGACGAGGGAGAGGAGGAGCTTCGGAGGTGGTGTCGGGGCGTTGGGAGGAGAGGGTTGCGCGGGAGAGGAGTGATTTGGGCAAAAAAAAAATTGCCCTAATCACTCCTTTTCATCGGTTTTTTTTTAACGTCCGAAATGTGGACGAAAATGACCCTGGGTGCGTTGACCACACCCAGGATCGTGTTGACTGCACCCGGTGCCGTACCCGCACGCGCACCCGCGTCGCGTCACGTCGACGCGGGTGTGGCACCTGCGTTGCCGAGTCCCTGTTACTTAGCTCAAAACCAATTATCATAATCGATTAAAAGGATTATGTGGGTTACTGTTCTGAGGTTTGATCTTCATTATTCAAAAAAAAGATGGGCCTCATTCTATATAAGGTATAAATTAAGACATGCATTCATATCTGTCATGGTATAAAAAAATTCAGACACACCTTTGTGCTGTAACTACATCTTGAATCTCTCCTGTGCCTTTAGGAACTTTGAGCAGTCTGTTTCTGTCCCTTTTTATTGAAGCCATTAATTTGATTCGATAGGAAGTACTCAGATCCACATTTCCCCTCTATTTTCGTGCAAAATGAAGTCATTTGTGATGTAATTACATTCTGAATCTTCTCTATATTTATATGAATTTAGCATGCTCTTTTTTCTGAAGTTGATTATGCTATATGCTTGGTTTCCTATTCATCTGCTAACTCAATTTTATGGTCTTCTTTCCAGACCACCAGAGTGAGATTCGTATTTGATGATGAGGCCTTGGTAATGTTCATATCAATCGCTAGAACTTGATAACCTTACATGATGACATGCACTGCTTAAAAATTAAAGATTTCTTGTCCAACTATATGTGCAGTTAGCATTTTATTCAATAGCTATTTAGCTTGGTCAGGGTGTTAAATTGTATCTCTCTCTCTCTCTCTCTCTCTCTCTCTCTCTCTCTCTCTCTCTATATATATATATATATATATATATATATATATATATATATATATATATTTCACATGTAACCCATAAGGGTATTTTGGTATTTTCCTCTTTTGCGCATATTCACATTAGTGAATATGTTTGTACTTTTTCTTCCTTTTTCTTTTTTCTTCCTCTTCTTTTCCTTTTTCCTTCTTTTTCTTTTCTTCCTTGTTGACTTAGTCAACCCTTGGAGGGGGTCCAACACTAGACGTTGGACCCCTCCAACAGTTAGATTTCTAACCGTTGGAGGGTCTCCAACGTCTAGTGGGAGCCCCTCCAAGGGTCCCTCTTTTGTATAAATAGGGGTGAACCCCCCTCATAAATGTATTCAATGCTTGGAGCATTGTTCTCCAATTGTTCAATAAAATTCTTTATATTTTTACATTTGTGTTCTTCATTTGTATCTTGGGTACATTTTGTTCTAAGTGTTCTTGTGCCTTTGTGCACATATCCCTTCGTGGAGTTGGTGCTTGTTTTGCACACTATCTCTTTTTGAGATATTTTTACACAGGGCTCTCCCAGAATTGTACTGGAGCTTATTCCACCTATATTCTTAACTAAGTAGTCCAAAATTCTAGTCTGCGCCTAGGCGCCAGCCCCCTAAAAGGCCTAGTCGGTGCCAAGGCGGGATCAGTCAGCCTAGTCAGGACCATAAAAACAAAAAAAATAATATAAATACATATTCAACACAATTTATGAAGCTAAACAACCAAAACTTAAAAAAAATCATGAATAAATTTCAATAATCAAAACATAATTACATTTCTAACATTCAACTTCATCCAAACAAATATTTGTTTAGCTGTGTCACTTAGAAATGCACAAAAAAAATAAAAATATAAAAGCATAAAAATAAGAGAAAAAGCTGAAACATTTAAATATTTCAAAATACTCAAATAAAACACGATTATAATGTTTTAAATATTATAAAAACAAATGTAAAATATCAACCTTGGTGCCCCTCCTCCACCTAGTTACTTGCCTAGGCACCTAGGTGCTCCTAGTTGGTTGACTTGTGCCTAGGTATCCTAGGCGGGATTTGAGCTACATATTTCTTTCTGCTACATATGCCATGAATTTTGAATTGGCAAACTTCTTGATAGTTCTAATTAAAATGTTATGCAATGTATTTTATTCTTCTGTTAGACTTTCTTGAATGCTTCAAGTGCACAAATTCAGGTGATAGCTTAAAGTAAATCAAGGGATTTAGTACGTGGCTAAAATGTCTTACTGCACCGAATTACTTGCTTTAAAAACAATCTAGTTTTTTCCCTTTAAAGTAGTTTTCTTAATTTGCTAAATTCAGGAGGTTAAAATAGGGGATCAACTTCAAGAATCAGGTGATAATGTATTTGTTGGGGGCAAGAATCGATGGAAGTGAGTATTCTTATGCTTGCACTTTTTTATGGAATTTTGTCCTATAATTGTTCCTTCAGTGCTCCTAACTAATATATTGTGAGAATTTTGGAACTAATAATCTGGCTTTCTCCCCAGATATTCTACATTTATAAATTGGGAGCTCTGGTGGCCTAGTTTTCCAATTTTGGTATACTTCAAAGAGACACAAACAAAACCAGAGGGACAAGTGCACTTTTTCCCAGTTATTTTTGTAAGTATTTAATTGTGAAAAAATAAAAAATTTTCCCAATTATTTTTTAAGTATTAAACCATGTGAAAAAATAATTCCTATATGTGAGTTGAAAATATGAACATTGTCTTACATGCAAAAGGATATTTTATCTTGAAAGTAAATATATGTCTTTGTTTTGACAGAGCTTTTCTGACAGTTTTGCATGAGATATGGTGTCTTTCTACCTTATCTGCATTTTAGTTTTTTGTGTAACCAACTAACTATCAACTGTTTGTGGGAAATTTTATTATTCAGTCTTATGTTTACTCTGTTTTTGGATCTCCAATCATGCAGTAAATTATTCTTATAGTTCTTGAGTTATTTCTCATCATTCAGCTCTGGGATAATTGGATATAGCAAGTTTACATGGGGTTAAGGTGAAAGGAGGAGAATGGAATATCAATATCATAGAAGAAAAAAAGGAACCAGAATAATTTCTAATCAGAGTCCTACCCTAATATTGGGAGATAATCACTAGTATCCTTAGTGCACTAGACACAATAAGGAATGTTGATGCTAAAATAGGAAGTTTATTTATCCCTCTACTTCAAGAAACAATATCACAGATTTGTGTATAGTTCTGCAGGCAGTGACTGGAGTGAATGTGGTTGATCTTTTCTAAATCTGAACAATCTTGCCAGCACGTACAGTGGATTAGGATATTGACTGTGTAATTGTTGATTCTTTCAACAGGAACTTTAGCACGGGATTGCCCCAGTTGGTGATAATTCTTTGATAAGATTGATTCTCATATTAGGATGTAGTTTGATATGATATGAATTTACAAGATTGGAAGCATAATACAAATTTTATTATTGCTTTTCTAGTTGATAAACCATCTAGGATCAGAGCAAAGAATTTCTGACATTAGTGGTATCTAGAAGCTTATGATCGCAAATCGAATTCAAATATGATGATTATTCAAACTGATATCTGCATAGGCAACTAAAAGCAAACAAACAAATAAATAACTTGATGGAGATGCTTCTGATAGAACATATTATTCTCAATGATGCAAAATAGTGAGTTAATGATGAGATTGGCTGGGAATGGTGATGGAATGGCAGACCTTGCAAAAAAGAGAATTAGTTCTTATTTTATTATTTCATTTCACTTCCCCTACACTTGTCATTAGAGATATGGGCCTTTTTTTTTTGTTTTTAGAGAGAGAGAGTACTGTGACAATGCCGTCTGATTACCAAAATATGAGAATGCCTGGAAGTCTTTTTGGTGCACTTCACTACTTGAAGAGAATTATGTTTCTTTCATTTTTTTACTGGGTATATTATTTAATTCTTATAAAACTTCCACCTTTTTCTTGTAGAATGGAAGGCAGCTGTATGATGTTATGGTTGAGCGTGCTGGTCCATCCAAAACAAGTGGGCCCAAGAAGGCTTAATATTCAAACATGTTATAGTTTTGTTGAAATTTTTTTCTACGCTGCATCTTAGTTATATGTACTCAGGATATGTAAACAATATAAATCCGAACAACCAGATGTTTATTTAGTTCTACTAGTTATGTTGCCGTTTTGTCAAAGGAAAAGAAAAATATATGCCTCCTCTTTCAGGCAGTTGCCATATAGTAGTTTGAAATTAACCATCTCATGGAACAGCATAAGTCCTGTTGTCCCATTAACCACCTACATTTCTTCTCACTGACACAGGTTCAACCAAAATTATATTTGACAGTCCACATGATAAAAAGTAATTCTCATTACATCAAATACATGTCCTATTTTCTGAATGTATCATCATCTATCCTGATTATGTTGTTTGACTCAAAATTTGTAGCCTTTTGAACCAAGCTCTTTGGCCAAATAACCTTCTCTTTATCTAGTTTTTTGGGAAAAAAAAATCAAGGGAAAACCTACTTTATGAAATATGTTTAGTTCCATATTGAACATTTTTGAGAAAACACATTGGGTTTAAAATGTATAGAATTGACTTAGAGGGCAAAGTCCTCGACATGTTACCACAATTGGATCCATGTTTGGGGGTGGGGCTTTGGTTCTCTTTTTGTTGTCATTTTTCTTTATAAGTGGCATATTGCGAAAGACCTAAGATATGTAAAAGTGTCTTCAAAGAGACAATGTGCACAAAGACACTAAACCTTCAATAATGTGATATGTGCACAAAGGCACAAAAAAGAACTTGAAACAAGTGTGCACAAAGGCACAACACATAAATGAGAACACAAATGCTCAAAGGCATAAAACCGAAAGAATCTTTATTGCGATGAATAGGAGCTTTGCTAGAAAAGCTTACAAAATACAAAGGGGGGTCACCTCTATATATAATACAAAAAGGAGCAAAGGAGGGGCTTCAAAATAGACTCCAATGGTTAGAATTCTAATCGATGGAGGGGTCCCAACACCTATTGTGGGGCCCCTCAATAATAATAAAAAAGAAAAAATAAAAGAGGAAAAAAAAAAGAAAATAAAAATAAAAAATAAAAGTACAAACATATTAAAAAATATGAATATGCGTAAAAGGAAGAAAAATGACAAGATTACCCTTATTGGGTATTGCAAAATAAATACATTTCTTATATATATATATATTTTAACACCTCCCCTCTTACGGTGTAGTGATCGAAAGTTTGCCAAGAAGAAAAAGGAAGCGTGGTGAACATAACGCCTCAGTGAAAAAGTCAGATAGCTGATATTCTGATGTCACATACGGCAAATCAATGACATTCTTTAGGTATTCTTCTCTAACATAGTGACAGTTCATCTCGATATGCTTTGTTCTCTCATGAAAAGTGTGATTCTTTGCAATATATTTCACACTCTTATTGTCGTAGCATAGCTTTGTAGGCCCTTGAACATTAACTTCCATATCTTTCAGTAGTTGTCGAATCCAATCAATTTTCATGGTGGTGGTTGCTATGGCTCGATATTCAACCTTCGTGAAAGATAATGACACTTTTTGTTCTTTCCACGAAACCAAAGATTATTCTAAAAAGATACAAAAACCAGTGGTGGAGTGACGGTTATTTGGGTCACCTCCCAAATCTAAGTCAATATAAGCAATTAATTTTAACTCAGAAGATGAAGATAAAAATACTTCATTGTTTATAGATCTCTTCTGATGATCCAAAGCGCAACACTCATATGGACTGTTGTTGTATTGAAATTGACTTGCAACATACACTGCATGGGAGATATCCGGCCTGGTAATACTAAGATACATTAGTGAACCAACAAGTTGTCTATAAGGAGTAGGATTTGCTAGGGGAATTCCATCATCAATTTTCATTTTTGTTCCTACTACTTCAGGAGTATCACAAGTTTTGTCATCTGAAATGCCTGACGTGTCAATGATCTCACAAACAAGTTTAGTTTGAGACAAAAAATATCCCCTGTGAGAATAGGCAACTTTAATGCCCAAGAAATATGTCAAAAACCCAAGTCTGACATTTCAAATTTTTCGGTTAGAGTAGATTTGATACTTTTGATCTCTATTACTTCATCACCTGTGATTAACATATCATCAACATATAATAATAGAATTACAATGCCTGTATTAGAATTCTTGACAAATAGAGCAATGTTAGTGTAGCATGAAACAAAATCATTTTCTATCATTACACTGATAAATCGATCATACCAAGCCTTGAGAGCTTGCTTCAAACCATAGAGAGATTTTTGCAGACGAAGAACCTTTCCTTTAGGTATATTCATACCCGGAGGAACATCCATATAAACTTCTTTAATTAAATCTTCGTTTAAGAAAACATTTTTAACATCTATTTGATATATATTACATTTTTTAATAGATGCAATCGTAATTAGGCATCTAACAGTAACCGTACGTGCAACCGGGGCAAAGGTTTTATTGTAGTCAATACCATACTCTTGACTATACCCCTTGGCAACAAGACAGACTTTATATCTTTCAAGAGACCCGTCACTCTTGGTTTTAACTTTGAAAACCTATTTATATCCTATAGTTTTCTTTCCTTTAGGCAATTCTTGGAATTCTCAAGTTTTGGCTTTCCTAATGGCTTTAAGTTCATTATCCATTGCCTCTCTCCACTCTATCATTTTATTGACTTCTTAAAAAAATTTAGGTTCTATATAAGAATGAATAGCACTAAGGCATGGTCGATATTTAGGTGAGAAAGATTCATAGGAAACAAATCTAGAAGGTTTTTTCCTAATTTTTTCAGTTCTACGAGAGTTGTTCAATGAGGAAGATTCACTAGATTCACTATACTTTTTAATTGCACTTTTATAGTTATTTTTGTCTCTATGTGTATAAGTAATGGGATCATTAGATGTTCTTTCCTCTATAGGTGGGTCAATAGATTGATAAGAAGGATGGTTGTTTTCAACTATGTTTTCTTTCTCACTAAAGTTATCGAGTTCATCATCGCTAGAGATATCATCATCTGTAGATAGTAACTCAAACAAGAAAGATTAATCCATATTTTCTTTATGGGATTCATCTTTCTTAAAACCACTCACATTTTCTAAAAAAGTCACATTCCTAGAGACATAGTTTATCATTCTTAACATCATAGCATCTAAATCCTTTTTGAGTTTGGGAATATCCAAGAAATGCACAAGGAATGACTTTTGGTGAAAGTTTATCATTTTTGTCGGTAAGGATGAAACATTTACATCCAAAAATTCTTAACCTATTGTAATTGAGTTCCTTTTGGTATAGAATTTCAAAAGGTGAAGTTTTGTTTAGATTTTTTGAAGGGAGTCGATTTATAAGATAAACAAATGTAAGAGCTGCCTCGGCCCAAAATCTTTTAGGAATGTTTTGAGAAATGAGCAAGGTTCTAGTTATTTCAATAATATGCCTATATTTTCTTTTGGCTAAACCATTTTGTTGCGGTGTTTTTGGATAAAATCTTTGATGAACTATTCCATGGTTGTCAAGATAATTTTTAAAATCATTTGAAAGATACTCTCCTTCAGAATCAGTTCTAGAGATTTTAAAATTTTCATTAAATTGGTTTTTAATCATCATATAATATGTCTTAAACGTTGCAAAGACTTCATTCTTATGCTTAAGGAAGTATATCCAACAAAATCTTGAATAATCTGTAATGAGATATTGCGGAAATATAAAGAGTGCTTATAAGCACTTACAACAATGAATAAAAGAGACAATATCACAAGTCCACTAAGGGACAATACAAGCACAAGCCTTTAAGAAGGCAACAATATAAAAAACCTCTTATTGAAAAGAGAGAGCTCTCAAGAATACTAACATACAAGGGGTTCACCCCTATTTATACAAGAGGGAGTGAAAGGAAAAGGAAGGCCAAGGGCCTTAAAAGAAGTGCCCAAAAGGGGGCTCCCATGGAGTTGTTGGGAGCCCCCAACGACTCTATGGTTGGAGCCCCTTTTGGTTCCTAAAAAATACAAAAAAGAAAATAAAAAAATAAAAAACTGAAATTGCATTTTATCAAAAAACAAAAATAGTTGTTTTCTAAAACAACTATGTGAAATTACAAAAATACCCTTATCGGTATTGATGTAATATATATATATATATGGAGTACATTTTAACACCGCCCCTCAAGCTTTATGGGAAAATGACGGAAAGTTTGCCAAGGAGAAACATGAAGCGGGGAGCTGAAAGAGCTTTAGTAAAGAAGTCTGCCAACTGATATTCTGAAGTGACATACGGTAGAGCAATTGTTCCTCATAAGTATTCGTCACGAACATAGTGACAATCCATTTCGATATGTTTGGTACGCTCATGGAAGGTATGATTGCTTGCAATATAGATGGCACTCTTGTTGTCGCAACATAGCTTTGAAGCTTCGGTAATATCAACCCCCATGTCTTTAAGCAAACTGCGAAGCCATACAAGTTCTATTGTTGTGGTTGCCATAGCCCAATACTCAGCTTCAGTAGATGATAGTGAAACTTTCTGTCGTTTCTTGCATCGCCAGGAAATCAAAGAGTCCCATAAAAATACACAAAAACCAGTAGTTGAGACTCGATCATTAGGATTACCTCCCCAATCTGCATCAGTATAAGCAAGAAGATTCAAGGAAGAAGAGGATGATAGAAATAGCCCTTTATTGATGGTGTTCTGAATGCAACGAATGATCAAGAGAACAACACTCATGTGCACCGTTGTAGGAGCATGCTGAAATTGACTAACTGAGTAAACTGCATCGGTGATATCCGGTCTGGTGATGGTTAAGTAAGTGAGAGACCCAATGAGTTGTCTGTAGGGTGTGATATCTTCTAGAAGAACCCCATCCTTCA
The DNA here is from genome assembly GCF_984573655.1 of Nuphar pumila. Classification (NCBI taxonomy): domain Eukaryota; kingdom Viridiplantae; phylum Streptophyta; class Magnoliopsida; order Nymphaeales; family Nymphaeaceae; genus Nuphar; species Nuphar pumila. The sequence continues at coordinate 45,799,317 of NC_143263.1, read as the reverse complement.
ACCGTAATTTGGCATTAATAACCTCGGGAGTCTCAACTTTTTTATCATCAGAAATGCCAGACTTAGAACATATATTTGCCGCAAGCTTCATCTGTGACAAAATATAGCCTCGAGAAGAATATACAACTTCAATTCCAAGAAAGTATCTAAGAAAACCTAAATCAGACATATCAAAATTATTTTTTAACATATTTTTAACATCAACAATACTATTTTGATCATTCTCAATGATAATCATATCATTAACATAAAGTAACAACATAACGATACTAGTACCTGCATTTTTAACAAAAAGAGTAGTGTCAGTATAACAAGAGTGAAATTTTAATTTTATCATGATATCACTGAAACGATCATACCAAGCCTTAGGGGCTTGTTTGAGGCCATACAATGCTTTTAAAAGCCGAAGAGTTTGACCTTGCTTAATATTAATTCCGGGTGGTGGATCCATGTAAACTTCTTTACTTAAACTTCTATTTAAAAAAACATTTTTTACATCAAGTTGATAAATAGGCCATTTTTTGGTTGATGCGACAGCTATTAAAGTTCTGACACTGATCATTCGAGCTACGGGAGTGAATGTTTCTTCATAATCAATTCTATATTCTTGTGAGTATCCCTTAGCGACTAACCTAACTTTATATCGTTCTAAAGATTCATCGCTTTTAGTTTTGACTTTGAAGACCCAGCGACACCCAATAGGTTTTTTGTGTGGGGGTAGATTAACTATTTCCCAAGTATTAGCCTTTTTTAGTGCATTTAGTTCAACTTGCATTGCTTCAACCCAATGTGGTATAGATTTAGTTTGATTATAGTGAACGGTTTCAAAATAAGAATGTAGGGTTATTAAACATGCTCGAAAGTTGGGCATCAAGGAATCATAGGATACAAACCTATTTGGGGGTATTGATATTCTAGAAGAATGTCTAACTTGTGGTTCCTCATTAGATTCAGAAATTTGAGAGTGTTTTTCGAGGGCACTAATAGGGTTTTCTTGATTTCTTCTTGAGTAAGCATTCATATTTGCATTATTATCATTTGAGGGTATTATATCAAGATTGGACGCCTCACATGTATCTTCTATGCTTTCAAGGGAAACATTTTGTCAATAAGATCATATAAAAATATGTAATCAATTTCATTTGTTTCTTCTATTTTATCAAAACCATTCTCTTCTTCTAGAAATGTTACATCTTTTGAAACATATAGTTTATCATTTTTAAAATCATAACATCTATACCCTTTTTTATTTTCACCATATCCTAGAAAAACACATTCAATTGCTTTTGGAGACAACTTATCTCTTTTATGCAATAGGACAAAGCATTTGCAACAAAAAATACGAAGATGATTGAAATCGGGTGAAAATTTAAAGAGTTTTTCATAAGGAGAAGCATTTTTTAACTTATAAGAGGGCATTCTATTGATTAGATAAGTTGCGGTTAGAACGGCTTCAGCCCAAAACTTCTTTGGAATATTTCTAGAAACAAGTAATGTTCTAGCTGTTTCTACAATGTGCCTATGTTTGCTTTCCGCTAGGCCATTTTGTTGAGGGGTTCTAGGACATGATTTTTTATGACAAATTCCATTTTGGGTTAAATAGTTTTGAAATTCATGAGATAAATATTCACCACCGGAATCGGTTTTCAAAGTAGATATGTTACTTTGGAATTGATTTTGAATTTTTCTATGACAATCTTTAAAGAAAGTAAATACTTCCGACTTATGACTAAGAAAATAAATCCAAACATACCAAGTCATAAATAAAAGTAACATAATAAGAATAGCCCCTTTTTGATATAACCGGAGAAGGCCCCCAAACATCCGAATGCATCAATTCAAATGGTCTCGACGAAAGAAAAGTTCTAGTTGGAAACGGAATAGACTTCATTTTTCCAAAAATACAATCTTTGCAACTAATTTCTTTTTCCTTACAAAATTTGTTTTCAAAGGAAAAAAGATACATTTTGTAATAACTTGGATGACCAAGTCTTTTATGCCAAGTTTCTATATTTTTTTCTTGGACATAAGAAGAAAAATAATTTGTAGGAAGGTCTAGATGGTCCATATAGTAGATGTCTCTCTTCCCATGGCCTTGCTTAATCCTTTTCTCGGACCGGAGATCCTGCACAAAGCAACCATTAGATGAGAAAGATATTTCACATCCATGGTCGGCAATTTGGGAGACCGAAAAAATGTTTAAATTTAGTTTGGGAACAACCCTTACTTTTGGAACACAAAAAATTTGAGAATCTTTAAAAGAGCCAATACTCGAAATTTTTAAAAAGGTTCCATCGGCCGTAGAGACACAAGAATCCTTTGAATTGGTGCAAACATCAACAAGTGCATTTTCATGGGGGGTCATATGAAAAGAGGCTCCGGAGTCAAGGATCCAAGAATACGTACCGGGTGATGATGTAGAAGCAATAGCCGCACCAGATGTGGAGGAAGAAGCTTTAAGAATTTGTTGAAGAGCCATAGATATTTGCCCAAGAGTTTCTTTGAGGTCACCATTCTTGCCTTCATCTTCTTTAGTGGTAGTTTCTTTAAGAGGGGCCACCTTAGGCTTGAAAGTTCCATTAAGCTTTGGGCAAGCGGGTTTGATGTGACCCGACTCATAGCAATGATGACAAACAATCATTTTTCTTCTTCCATTATAGTTTCCTTGTTTTCCAAAATGGGGAGGTTTATAGGTTCTTACATTGTTACTGGGTTTGGATACGGCAAGCACTTCATAACATGTTTACTCATGCCAAGCCTTGTCTCCTCTTGAGTGATTTCGGCAATGGCATCCTCAATTGGAGGAATTATAGATCTATGGAGAAGTGAGGATCTCACTTGCTCAAATTAGGGACGTAGCCCAAAAAGAAATTGAAACAATCGTTCTTGTTCCATTTGTCTTAATTCAATATCTTCCATAGAAACCCATTTTGGCTCTAAAAGACCCAATTCATCCCATAGTGGGTTTAGGGCACTATAATAGCCTTGAATGCTAGAATCACATTGTTTGGTGGTTCTAATCTTTTCTTGCAAAAATCCTTTTGGGTATACATACCCTTCATAAAGGACCAAGCCTCATTGGCCTGACGAAATTTAGTTATATTAGCACATACCTTAAGCTCAACATTATTCATAAACTACACAAGGATTTTCGCGTGATTGCTTTCCCAATCTTCCACTTCTTTTTTATTATTTTCAATGGCCTTGAGGCGAGCATCTCCTTCAAGAGCCTTTTCTTGACCTCCTTCGTTCTTCGTGAGCATAAGTTTAGGTTCCGGAATGGTACCCATGACAAAACCCCAAAGTTTCTTTCCTTTGAAGTTGTTTTCCATTGCCGATGCCCACATCATGTAATTCTTTCCATTGAGCTTGAAGGATAGGTCGATCTTTGCCTCCATGATGTTTCCAAGAAGTGAGAAGAGATACACAAAATATGAAACACACGAACCACACTTTTCCTTCAAGAATCGAGTGGCTCTGATACCATGTAATGAGATATTGCAAATATATAAAGAGTGCTTATAAGCACTTATAACAATGAATAAAAGAGACAATATCACAAGTCCACTAAGGGACAATACAAGCATAAGCCTTTAAGAAGGCAACAATATAAAAAGCCTCTTATTGAAAAGAGAGAGAGCTCTCAAGAATACTAACATACAAGGGGTTCACCCCTATTTATACAAGAGTGAGTGGAAGGAAAAGGAAGGCCAAGGGCCTCAAAAGAAGTGCCCAAAAGGGGGCTCCCTTGGAGTCGTTGGGAGCCCCCAATGGTCACATTTGTGACCGTTGGGGGCTCCAACGAGTCTATGGTTGGAGCCCCTTTTGGTTCCTAAAAAATAAAAATAAAAAAATAAAAAAATAAAAAACTGAAATTGCATTTTATCAAAAAACAAAAATAGTTGTTTTCTAAAACAACTATGTGAAATTACAAAAATACCCCTATTGGGTATTGATGTAATATATATATATATATATATATGGAGTACATTTTAACATAATCATCAACAAAAATAACATAGTAAGCGAATTCTCCCTTAGATATCATGGGTGTCGGTCTCCATACATCTGAGTGCACAAGTTAAAAGGGTTTGTTTGTAAACATAGATCTTTGTTCAAAAGGCAAGCTTCTTATTTTTTCAAGAATGTAATCATTACAAATGAAATTACTTTTACAGAGATCCTTAACAAAATGCAAATAAGAAAGTTTGACGACATTGGGATGTCTAAGTCTTTTATGCCAAACATTTATATCTTTATGTTGGGCAATATTACAAAAAGAATGTTTTGAAATTTGTAGAAACTCCATATAGTAGAGATCTCATTCTCTAGAGCCTTTCCCAATCAACTTCCCGGACCGGTGATCCTGTACCCAACATTTATTTGTTGAGAACTTAACATCACATCCATGGTCCGAGAGTTGAGAAACCGAAAGCAAGTTCAAATTTAATTTTGGTATAAATCTAACTTTTGGAATAAAAAAATCATGTTTTTCAAAATTTTCAATTCCTTTGATTTCAAGAGAAGCATCATTAGCGGTTGAAACAAACGATGAAAAACATTTTTTGAATATTCGGAAAGTGCACAAAAATTTGGAGTCATATGGAAAGAGGCATCCGAATCTAAGAGCCAAGAGATCTTACCGGGAGGAGAAGACATAGCGGCACCTGAGATGGATCCTTTGAGTAAGGGTTGAAGAGCCTCCATGATTTGACTTAAGGACAATGCCCCATTATTGGAAGTAGATGGATTCTCTTCTCTTTGTGGTTGAAAAGTAGTAGACATAGCTACTTTCTTCTTCCACGTAGGACAAACTGACTTAATGTATCCCAGTTATTTACAAAAGTGACAAATGATTTTTCCATACTCTCTCCCTTGATTCCATCTTTTACTTTATCCTCCTTCTTCTCTTTTATTTTGATCTTTGAAGTGAGGAGGCTTATATGACTTTAAGTTGCTTCTGGGTCTAGAAACGACATAAGCACCTTCATTTTCATCTTTGTTTGAAGGTATAGCAAGAACACTTGGGTTGGATTTACTCATTCTCAAACGAGTCTCCTCTCTACTTAATTTGGTAAGAACATCTTCAAGAGGAGGAGAAGTAAAAGAAGATAGGAGAGAAGACCTTATTTGTTCAAATTCGGGCCTAAGTCCATTCAAAAAATTAAAGAACCGATCTTCCTCCATTTGTTTATGGCGAAGCTCAATGGCTTCTCCACTCCACTTAGGTTCATGCATATCAAGCTCATCCCAAATGGAAGATAATTCGGCGAAATATTGTCTAATGGTCATTTCACCTTGTTAGAGAGTCAAAGCTCTCTTTTGAAGATAATACTTGTGGGATAAGTCTCTTGAGATATACATCCTCTCAAGATATTCCCACACTTGAGATGTTTTTTTGAATTTTAAAATATTTGCATTGATCCTTGTCTCAACCGAGGAAAAAATCCATGATAGGATTTTGTAGTTTTTCATCTCCCACTCTTCATGTTTTTTTCTATATTCGTCAAGTGCTTTTGTTATTTCTTCATCAAGAATTTTTATTTCTCCTTTTTCAACCATCGGATTTTTTGGCTCTAGTTCCGTATTGAACCTTGGATATACCCCCAAAGACCTTTCCCTTGAATGCGTGCTTCCATATTTTCGGCCCAAACATGATAGTTTGACCCATTGAGCTTAAAGCCAAGAGAAAAATGAGAATCTTTTTCCGCCATGGAGAAGTATATGAGAAAGAAAAACTTCAAGAATAGAGGCTCTTACCGCAAGGGGTCTTTTAAGCTTACTTGAGAAGATAAATGATACCTATAAGTGGATTGCAAGAGCTCTCCACGTCAAAAAGGAAAGATTATGAAAGTGCACGCTCTTCAAGGCAACCACCAGAGTATGGCAAAAACATGAGCTATACTTTCATCGACCTTGCTCTGATACCATGTAAAAGTGTCTTCAAAGAGACAATGTGCACAAAGGCATTAAACCTTCAATAATGTGATATGTGCACAAAGGCACAAAAAGATAACTTGAAACAAGTGTGCACAAAGGCACAACACATAAATGAGAACACAAATGCTCAAAGGCATAAAAAAAGAAAGAATCTTTATTGAGATGAATAGGAGCTTTGCTAGAAAAGCTTAAAAAATACAAAGGGGGGTCACCCCTATATATAATACAAAAAGGATCAAAGGAGGGGCTCCAAAATAGACGTTGGAGCCCCTCCAACAGTTAGAATTCTAACTGTTGGAGGGGTCCCAACACCTATTGTGGGGCCCCTCAATAATAATAAAAATAAAATAATAAAAGAGGAAAAGAAAATAAGAATAAAAAATAAAATTACAAACATATTAAAAAATATGCATATGCGTAAAAGGAAGAGAAATGACAAGATTACCCTTATCAGGTATTACAAAATAAATACATTTCTTATATATATATATATATATACATATTTTAATAAGATATACATAGAAGACATAAGACATTTAAGCAGTTTATTAAAAAATTATCGATAAATACATAGAATAATGTGGTTTAACAATTCTTAATAAATACACACACTCATTTTGCAACAAGAGGTACTCAAACATACTGTTATATGTGCTTCCTCCTGTTGTGGCCAACCTCACCAAATATATTGCACTTGTATGACACAACATCTTCTTGTGTTGTTTTTTGTCTCTTCACCTTAGGTCGCCCTGCTGAACACGTTACCTTTGGTGAATAAATTGAAATAAGTCACTGGAGTGTTACGTGGGACATTATCCACCATAGGAAGGAATATAAATGTATGACATGCAACTAGATATGATTTAACTTTGAAGTACTTGTCACAGTAATCATTTGGTAGCTTGCTCTCATAAAAAATGCATGCAATCGCATGTTTGCATAAAATCTCATTCACCTTCCACTCTTCACAAGAGCAACACATCTTCTTAAGATCAACATTGTAACTATGAGATCGGTCGTAGGCCTCATACAAATGTTGGCGGCAATATACCACAACCACACATAGTTGTGCTTTTTTCTTCTCTGTTGCTACCTTTTTTTACCTCAGAAACAACGCTTGACATTTTCTGCCTAATATTCATTTTTTTCTCAAATAGTGTCATCAACATGAGACAAAGCTTCTCCAGAAGAGACACTAGCGGCTTGTCAATGTCAAACACCATATATTTTTCATGTTAAGTGAGATATAGCCTAAAATTGCGGCTTAACGTCGGTGAAAATATAGTCATATGTGGTTGTATCTTACTCTCAGATTTTATCAAGAAAATATGTGCATTGTCGGTTCGTGGCTGCGCTCCGCTAAAGTGCATTAAGTGGTGAACCAAATTTCATAGAAAAATTATTTGTCAAGTGCTTCATGTAATATCCAACATGACATCAAGAAAAGGTATGGGAGACAACATACTTTAGCTCTCAATCCCTATCTGAGATAATAATCAATTTTGTTCTCTCTCTAAATTCGTCGAAGTGTATGAATTCGTACTTCAGACGCTCAAAAAACTACGCTCATGGCACCTTAGACTCCTTATTTACAACTACAAATGCTACCAAAAATATTCCACTATAAGAATCAATATTATGCTCCGAAAATAATATACTTATGCATTTTTCTTTTAGGAATGTGTCATCTACCATAAAAACTAGAAGATATCTTTTTAAAAATCCATTGATGCATGGACGGAAGGATAAAAACATGTACTTAAATTAAAGGTTGTAAGTATCATATTGTTACCCGTATCGGTCGAGCCCAAAGTAACATCGTATCGTATCATAAATGTATTGTAAATGTTTAATAAAAAAAATCTAAAACATAAAAAAAAATCAAGAAAAATTATTAAAAAATAACAAAAATTCTAAAAAAATCGTATCACATGAAATAATGATGAATTTCATAAAATATAACAATAAAATCGCATATGAAGCATTTATGTCTCTATGATCCACATAAGACATCATCAAACATCAACTATCTCACAAGAATAATGCAAAATATTAAATATCTTACAATTAAGAGCATGTCACAAGACTCATACTTTAATATTACATAAACACAAATATTATGAGAATAGTTGCACTCGATTTTCAATCGATTTTCACCCATTACTTGAGTACCCCATTGCCATGATGAATCATCTTATGCCATTTTTGTTGGTAGAGTGTGGAGCCTGATTTCTACCCTGATATAAATCTTGAATTTTCATGGATCCAACTTCGTAATAAGTTATAAGGGGGGAAACACCCTCCGAGGTGAATTTTTTTAGAGAGTAGCTTTGTAATTGTACTCATAATAAAGATTTTTTTACCTTAACCCATTTTTTTTTAGTGAAAGTACATTTTTTTTTACCTTAACCCACTTTTTTGGGTGAAAAAATGGTAGAAATACCCTTCTAATAACCTCTCGACAAATAGAGAAGTCGGCCCTCAAAAGGTATTTAAAATCTAAAATGAAAAAAAATACAATATGCACTCGTATCACGATAGGAGTGTGTATCATATCGGAAAACCAAAAAGTAATGATACGTATCGTAGTGTATCGTATGATACGTATAACACTACTTAAATTGATCTCTCTTATCAGTCTTAATGACTCTAGCGTTCTTAGGTTTGTCATTATCAAATGATTCAAATAGACAACAAGCATCTTCAAAGAGTCTTTATATGAACCATATAACTCTTCCTCCGTGCGTTTATGTTCACGCCATGCTTGTATGTAATTAATCTCTGCAACTTCCTCGTGATTGATGCCATTGATCATTTCTCTAAGAGTCATCTTCGGATTATCTATGCGGTAAACACTTTTTTCACTTTAAGGTTGCCCAATGATCCACCAAATATACTCTCTTTCATACTTCTTCACTTGAAATAATGTTGCTTCACACACTCTATTACTGTAGTTCCTCACAATTTTTGTTTTATAGTTATTTATGATAATATGATATTTTAAAAACTCACGACAATGCTTTAGATCATTAAACCTTTAGCCGACAACATTGTCTTCATCATTTGAGCTTGTTGTTAGCCACTGGAAAGATTCTCGATAATTAAGTTTTTTGTTACACAACTCTTCAATCAATTGAGATGTCTTTGCTTCAATGATTTTCAATTGTTCTTTATTGTATGATAATCTATTAAGATAAAACCTATTCAACCATGTCTCACTATAGAAAACAATTCTACTGTCCAATAAATGCTTATATAGCTTGTACAACATACCAAGGGTTTGACTTTTAAATGTCATTTGTGCATCATTTGCATCCACCATTAATCTTGGTCACTCCTATCATTTTTTAGTCATTCTCATCTGGTATGGTATAGTTATCAACAACATCTGATTCTCCACTGTTAATGTGAAAATTATCATATTTATCATTTCATATGGTGCATGAAATAAATGTACGTTCTCCATATGTTTCTCATCATTTTTATCGTAACTGCTTCTTGTACATCACTTCTAACCACTTCTTATTTAATTGCTCCTTGTTTAACTTTGTGAGCATATATATATATATATATATATAGAGAGAGAGAGAGAGAGTAATACGTTGGTGCTGCCCACTTTTCTTTCTACCCCCTCAAAATTGCAATTTTTTGATATTTTTTTCCCACATCTAACACCGTAGATGCGATCTATAAGTTTTGTTTAGTGGAAACTGGTTTTTGGATCAACGGAATTTGACCCTTATACAGGTTTTTTCGATGAACCAAAATCAATGGCTACGAAGGTACCAGTTTTTTCTGGCTCATAAAAACATGTTTTTTCGTTGAGAAAACATGATTCAAGAGTCAATTCCCACTAAATCAAGCATGATAAACACATCTAACGATTTATATCTATTATAAAACACTTCAAAACCAAAGGGCAAAACAGGGCAAAACGAAAAATAAGCCCTAATATGTTCAGCTCCTCTCTCTCTCTCTCTCTCTCTCTCTCTCTCTCTCTATATATATATATATATATATATATATATATATATATATATATATATATATATATATATATAGAGAGAGAGAGAGAGAGAGAGACTAAAATATGAGAACTAATGTGTGAGCTGCGATTTGCATTGATTTTTTGTTCTTTCTTTTGAATCTAACCATATGAATGTGATCTACATGTTTAGTTTTATAAGAATCTGCTCTTGAATCATCCATTTGATGCATAAATGAGATTTTTAATGCTTTAAAATCAATGGCTCATAATCTTCATAAATATTCAAGCATTCAAAACTCACATTTTTCATCGAAGATACACGATCCAATGGTTGATTCCTAACAAATTCACCATGCCATGCCAAAGGTATCCACATAGTTGGATTTGCAAAAAAAGTGTTGAAAATGCCATATTTTTAGTTCTTATATTCTTGTTCTCATATTCTAGCGACTATATATATATATAAAAGAACTGAACATATTAGGCCTCATTTTTTAGTTTTGCCCCATGCTTTTGAAGTGTTTTATGATAGATCTGAACCGTTAGATGTGTTTAGCATGCTCGATTTAGTAGGAATTGCCTATTGGATCATGTTTTTATGAGCCTTAAAAAACTCGTACCTTCATAGCCATTGATTTTGGATCACCGGAAAAACCTGTATACCGGTCAGATTCCGGTGATCCAAAAGCCGGTTTCCACTAAACAAAACCTATAGATCACATCTATGGTGTTAGATGTGAGAAAAATACAAAAAAATGCAATTTTGAGAGGGCAGAACGAGAAAGTGGGCAGCATCAACGCATTACTCTCTCTATATATATATCCATCAAAATTAATATTCATTAAGAATACATGTCGTTCAATAATTACATGTACTCATGACCAGTCTTTTGTTTCTCCCATACAACAGCCTCAGCTCCAGCTGATACAAATCACAATCAAGTTCAAATATATAGTAAGAATAAACAAAATTCTTCCAATAGTGAACAGAGCATACTGAATCAAGTTGGATATACCTGCTAGTAGTATGAAGAATGACATGTACAGTAGTCTCTCTCTTCCTCATACCCTGTACTGAAACCTTCTTTGGTCCAAGAGTGATGTGCACAAGTTCGCTAACCTTTTTCATCTGCAGGAAAGGGCGAACATGACAGAAAACTCTGAAGCTGCCTGAAACCAAAGACTGTGTCAAGTGTTAATGCTTAAGGAAAATAATTTGAATCTCATAGGCTTGTGAAGAATCAAACATTCTTCTCTCTACTTCCAAAGCACTCCTACTTTGCACGCTTAGTTGAAATATGCAGCTGGTTAAAGTCTTTTAATGTGCACCCAGTGCTAGTTAAACCCTACTCAACTCTATTCCTAAACTCTGTTAAGGCTGTCATTAAAGAAAAATTTTAGGAAAAACACATACTAAATGAGACCAACAAACCAAATTGGTAACAGATAAGAATCAAATGCACAGAAGGCTCACAAATAAACAGAAGAACCACCAATAGGATGATTAAATGAAACTCTAGTGGGCAGAACTCTTCAACTCAAAAACAGCAGTTATATGAGTTCATTCCACAAATGCAGTTTGCATTGACTCGAACACTTTTCCTGCTGAACCTCATATTCATGAAGTGCTATCTTAATCTTAAGATCAATTATGAATTGAAATAGAAAGGTCATTTCTCTAAAACAAGTTTCTTGTTTTGGGTGTGGGGGATGAAAAAACAAAAACAAATCATCTCAAAATCTTTAATGAATACATAAAAAAGACTCGTTATTCTCAAGATGATCAGATTTATATTTACTGTATCAACCAACCTGTTTTATTCAACACATTTGAGTGTATTAGTTTTGCTTATTAAAGAAAACTATTGCTTACATCACTTACATAATTGAGAAGCCAGAACTCCTTTTTATCATTTCCTTCTTGAAGGTTGATGAATAACCTTGATCGCAGTATTTTTTGCCAAAAGCCAAGTTCTTTGGTAAAGATTTATCAAAGTTGCTAAGCAGCAAACTTTTGAACAAAAACTGTACCACACTTGTCTTTATGAAATTCTTTCGGTCTTCTGGATCCTCAAAGGGATATTCACCAACAAGCATGGCATATAGGGTAACTCCATAAGACCAAACATATGCAATCTGCAACTTTCGTGAATTGAACATTAGTTTCTCTACGAAAACTATTAGGATAGATAAAATCCATTAGGAATATCTGAAAACTATACGGCTTAACCTTCCAATCATATTCACATCGAGCAAAAACCTCAAGAGCTATATAATCAAGTGTCCCTACTATTGTCTTAGGCGAAGGGTGCAAAACAGATGAATGCAAATACAAAGATAATTCATTGAAGTATGCAGCAGAAGAATAACTTGGAGAAGATGGTTATGTGATTGTGTAGCCTTGATCCTTAAACCACTCCAATTTTTTGCCAAATTATCTTATTTATCTAGACCTGTTTTCCAGAATTCTGTTTTTGCCATGAACACGTTATAATTCTTGATTATAAAATCACCGTAAAAAAGAAAAAATAACCACCTTGAGGCAAGGACTACTTTGCATATCAAATTGTGATCTGGTAATACAAAAAAAACAACTCAAAGATTACACTGCAAAATTATGTTAAAAGAAATATCTATAGAATTTTGTAACTAACCAACAGGGGATTTAATAGTCAAAAAGTATAAAACAAGAACAATCTTCACTTATGCACTGTGTATGTTGGCTGAATAATAAGTTCGACCCAACATCATGAAGGAAAGAATAGCCTTAACTAGAACCTGCTAGTGTGAAGTTCTTATAATCTTAATCTTCAGTACCAAACTATATGCTTGATTAAATATACATTGAGCACTAGTACTTCAAATAGTTGATGGAATTGGATAGGTGAGAAAGTCAATGCTGGAAAAAACCACCAATAGGATAATTAAATGAAAGGTTAATGGGACAGACTTCTTCAAATCAAAACAGCACCAACATGATTTCATTCCACAAGCAGTTGGCATTGACTCCAACACTTTTTTCTGTTGAGTCTCATATATGTGAAGTGTTATCTTAATCTTAAGAACAACTATGAATTAAAATATATAGATCACTTTTCTAACACAAGTTCTTTTTTTGGAGAGCTGATACATGCTATGCTTGTCAAAATAGTATAGCTCTAGATTAATACAAACAGAGAAGGCATTGAAGAAAAAGTTTTAGTATGACGTATAAAATGAATGCACAGGACTGCAAAATACCTTTATAATATCTAAATGAACAAGGCTTTGCCACTGACTCTTGAAGAGTAAAGAAAGGGTTACACTATCAGAAATTTGCTCTTGAAAATAAAAAGTGTAAGGTTTTTCATTGATATACAACTCCTTGTCACCCAAATAGGAATTTCTCATCCTCAGATCACTTGTTTGTAAATACACCAGGCATTTGACGTAAGAAATCGCCACAGTTAGCATTCAGCAGAGAGAGAGAGGGAGAGAGAGAGAGAGAGATGCTAAAAAAATGGCAGCCACTTCTTGAGATGGCATACCCTAATCTTTTATTATGAAACAAATAATATAATAGGTTTAAAATATATGAAAATAACTAAAATGCCATTACATAAAGAAACATGTGTAATAAGGATAAGATGCACGGATCTGGATCTAATCTAGATTCGATGACGTCAGAACATATTTTATCACCCTCCCTCAAGTTGTACTTGGTCATAGACCATAGACAATTTGTTCTTTAAGAACCAAAATTGATACTTTGTTAGGCCTTTGGTGAGCTTTCTGTATGAATGTGTCAAGCCTCAATCTCTTTGTCTTCAACCTTTTGTTTGATGAAATGTTGATCTATCTCAATATGCTTTGTGCGGCCATGTTGTATAGGATTATAAACAATGTTAATAGCACTCTGATTATCATACAACAAAAATGATTGTGAGATTCCTTCTCCAAGATCTGTAAGAAGATGTCTGACCCATGTAGCTTCAGCTATCCCAATTGTCATAGACCTATATTCAACTTCAGTACTGGACCTGGCAATGACTCTTTGTTTTGCTACTCCATGACACCAATTTTTTTCAATAAATATACAATATTAAGAAACAGATCACCGTTCATCCGAATCCCCAGCCCAATCCACATTAGTATAAGTGATAATCTCATGTTCCTTATTGTCAATCCAATTTCTTTGATAAAGAAGACCATCACCAATAGTTCCTTTCGAAAATCTTAAAATTCTTTTCACGGCTTCAACATGACCAGTTCTTGGTTCATACATGAATTGAGAAACTTGATTAACATAATATACGATGCCAGGCCTGGTAAGAGTAGGATACTAAAGCATTCCAACGATACTTTGATATTTGGTCGAATCATGATATAAGTCTTCATCATTAGAACTTAGTTTTTGATGCAAAATACAAGATGTGCTTAGGGACCTACAATTAGACAAGCCTGCCTTACTCAAGAGATCAAGAGTATATTTATGTTGAGTAAAAGTTAAAATATCATCTCTTCTATCCACCTCAACCCCGAAAAAATACCTTAAGTCACCAAGATCTTTCATCTTGAAAATTTGCATTAATAATTCTTTCACAATCTGTATATGACAGTTAGAACTGCTTGTAAGAATTATGTCATCTACATATATAAGTAATAAAGTAATGACATTCTTATCCTTGAATGAAGAGAGAATGATCAAGAGAGCATCTGCGAAAACCATAGTTTTGAATTTTGAGAGAAAAACTATTAAACCAAGAACGAGAGACTTGCTTCAATCCATAAAGAGCTCTTTTCAGTTTACAAACATAATTCTTGGGTTCTCCTTCAACATATTCTGGAGGTTGCTCCATGAAAACTTCCTCCTTCAAATCTCCATGTAAAAAGACATTTTTAACATCAAGTTGGCTTAACTGCCAACCATAATCAACAACCAGAAATATAACATGTATTGTTCTCATCTTAACAACAAGATTGAAAGTTTCATTATAGTCTTTCTCATATTCTTGTGTGAAACCGTGTGCCATAAGTCTTGCTTTATATCTTTTAATACATTCATCAGGTTTATACTTAATCTTATCAACCCATTTGCACCCAACAACATTTTTCTTCTTAGGTCTAGGAACAATTTTTCAGGTTTGACATTCATGAAGAGCTTTCATTTACTTATTCATAGCCTCTATCCATTTATGTGATTTAATGGCTTGATGAAAGTTAATAGGTTCATCATGCTTCTCTACTTGAGACATGAATAACTAAAAATTCATGGGAAAAATACCCATCTTTGAATAGGATGACGTATCATTTCTGATATTCTCAAAGAAGGTTGACTCATATCATGCTCAACATTGTTCGTGACATTATCTATTGCCCTTCTGACATAAACTTGACCAACAAATCTCTAAAATTCTCTAGGCATTTCATTTTCAAAAGGATCTGAAGATTCAAGACATTGTTTATTTTAATTCAATGTTTCACAAAATGGTTGACAAGATGTCTTTTCACTCTCAAACAATTCAACACTTAATCAAGGATCATAAACTTCAATATTTTGAGATGAGTTATGTTCTTAAACTAATGACATGCTCTCAAATTTTTGTTCATAAAAAACAATATTTCTAAAAATCTTGATATGCTTGGTTACCAGATCATAACATTTGTATCCCTTATAATCATCCGCATATCCAACAAACTTGTACTTCATAGCTTTATCCTGAAATTTATTCCTCAGAGATTTGTCAATATGAACATAACAAACACAACCAAAAGCGCATAAGTTAATTATAATTAGGATGTTTTCCAAGAAGGGTAAAATATGGGGATTTGTCTTCTAAAATTCTCATGGGTAGATGGTTAATCACATGTACTTAGTATGGAAGGCTTATGTCCAAAGATTAATATAAATGTTACTATCATGAAGCATACTCATCACACTTTCAACGTTATGTCAATGTTTTCTTTCAGCCACTCCATTCTGTTGAGGAGTGTGTGGACAGGACACACGCCTACTTATCCCATTATTTTGAAGAAAATCAAGAAAATCATTTGAAGAATATTCACCCCCACCATCACATTAGAACAAAAATGATTCTTAACAATGGCACAAAAGTCTTGAAATAATCTAAAAACTTTGAACTTATGTTTCATAAAATATATCCAGGTGAAATGAGAATAACTATCAATGAATAAAATATAATATTGACTTTCAGGTGAAGAACATACATGAGCTAACCCTCATACATCAGAATACATAATTTTAAAGGCTTTTGAGGCTCTTTCATTAATCAGATTAAAAGGAAGAACATGACTCTTACATAACTGCCAGTTTGAACAATTTTTAGCATCTAGGATAGAATGTAAACAGGACTCTGGAATCAAATTTTTTAACACAAGTTTCTTAATGAAACCATGACTATAATGACTCAACCGACTATGCTATAAATTTGACTTATTATATTGAGAAAGACTAAAAACATCTCTATGACAAGACTTGAGACTCTGAGATGTCAGCTTCAAAAGAGAGGACTTCAAGGTAGAAGAAGAATGAGAAGTCGGATCCTCCTTAAAGATATACATGTTTCATCATTGCTCTCCTTTAGCGAATGTCTCCTTCGTTTGAAGTTCCTTATCATACATAAAAGAGGGAGCAAATTCGATAGAAGAATTTGTATCATCAACAAGTTTAGATACAAAAACAATATTCTTTTTAATATTAGGAGCAAAAAGAACATTAGACAAATTAAGAAAGGTACTAGGCAAAGGAATTTGTGCACTTCCAACATGAGAAATGTGATGATGTGTTTTATCTCTAGTGACTATATTATAACTTCTAAAATAAGGGGATAAATTCAAGAGCTTATCAGCATTTTCTGTCAGCATTTTCTGTGACATGAGTTGCCACTCCAGAATCCACATACCATTCACCTTGATCATTTTGCTTAATACTCATCTGAGATAAAGCCACCAATAAAAGTTATTACATATCTCTAAAATATCTTTGTCCATCAGCTTCTCTTTTATTTTCTAATTTATTACTCTTTCTTTTGTTTTGAGGGTTAAACCAACAATCAGCTTTCATATGTCATTTCGTATTACACTAAAAACATGTAAGCACTTTTTTTTTATTTCCTACGTTGAAAAATCCTGGTGTACTCGGAGTAGGAAGAATACCATGACCTCCTTAACCAAAACGACCTCGACCTCTGCCACTTTGAAAATTGTTACCTCCATGCCCAAAACTGTAAGATATATATGATGCCAAGACATTATGAGAATCTACATGTTCACGCCTTCTGTAAAGTATTTTATGCTCATTTCATATTGAAGAAGTTTAGCTTGAAGATACTCGAAGCTGAGGAGCACAAGTAGAACTGATAAAGAACTAGAGAGAATATGATATTTTGGACCAATCTATTGAGAGTTTACTGCACTTTTTCCTTGTTAGAGACAACACTTCCAATAATAGCAAGTTGATCTGTAACTGATTTCACTTTGTTTAAAAATTCTATGACTGACATAGAACCCTTTTAAGATTCTGAAACTTCCTTTTTAGAAATAAAATTTTGCCTTTGAAATCTGAGAATAGGTTTGCGCAAGCCTATTCCACAATTGACTAGCAGTATAATCATCTGGAATTAAAATAAATACTTCCTGAGACAGGGTGGAAGTAATATAAGCAACCGATGCTTGATCGCGCTTCATCCATGTTGTGAATTTAGGATTTGAAACATAGGTAATCAGAGCATCTCCTTTATCATCATTTGATTTCTGTGAAATGAACTGTGGTGGAACTAGAATTGATCCATCCAGATGCCCAAATAGATCTTGGCTCCTTATGAAATAAACAATTTATCTCTTCCAAGTTAGAAAATTTGAGTGATTAAGTTTTTCAGAGATAAGCTGACTCAAAAAGTTTGAAGAGAGGCCAACATAGGAAGAGAAATCCATTTAAAATAGATGAAAGGATAAAAGAAGAAAGCAAAAGAAAGAAGAGAATAGATTTCAGTCAAGAGCAAATATGCAGAAGTATAATAAAAGAATTAGGTAAGATGCAGGATATAATATAAAACATCTTCATTTTTTTTAATAGGGCACTAGTCTGGACTCAGTCTGATTCCTACAACAGACCAACAAAACTCAATATAATGCTGCTAATATGCATATATCGATTGAAAATATATGAAGCAATGGAGAGAAATATTTTGCTGAAAAGAAATATCAAGAATAAAACAAGATTCCAGAAAATAAAATATGAAAAAATAACGAGAACAGAAACTTTTTCCTTTTTTTTTAGGTTAGGAATATTGGAACTAGAGTTCAGATTGGGATATTTGAAAGCAAACAACCTCTATTTTAACGTCAAATACACCTTTTTTTTTGGATTGACGTCAAATATAAAAATTCAATATTGGATGAACAAAACAAGGAATAATTTGTTGTCAGTAAAGAAAAATTGACTGGAAGAAAACAATATTTGATCTAAAAGGGCATACCTTTTGGAACAAAACCGAAGTTTTGCTCTAATACCATGTAAGAAATCATCATAATTAACATTCAGCTAAAGGAGGAAGAAGAGAGAGATGCTCAAAAAATGGCAAGCACTTCTTGAGATGGCATGCCCTAATCCTTTATTATGAAACAAATAATACAATAGGTTTAAATACATAAAAATAACTAAAATGCCATTATATAAAGAAACATGTTTAATAAGGATAAGATGCACGGATTTGGATCCGATCCAAATTCGATGACATCAAAACATATTTTATCATTTGAATGCTTACAACTACTTTTCTATTTACATAGAATTCTATATTGTAGGATCCCATAAATGTCTTCTGATTAACCTATTGCAAGGTACCAAAAAAAAATGTTCAAGCAGAGGACAAAAAGAATGTGAAAAGAAAAGGTGCAATATGATTTCACAAATATTTGTGCATTAAGCACCTGATCAGCCTCTATCTTGGGGACATGGCCTGTCAGGTGTGGGGGCGCAAGACCTGATGGAGGGCAATCGGGTGCTTAATGCATAATTTTTATGCAATCATATTGCACCCGATCAGGACTCCAAAAAGAATAGTACATAGAGTGACAAGTGTAAAGTACAAGCACATTTTACAAACTTGTGGCCAACTCAACTTCTCAAAGAGCAAGCATGTTAAGAAGCATGTCATGGATGCATTCAATTATGGGAAAATACATATTAATAAAGTTTATAAATGAGTGGATCACCAATAAGCCAATGGTGGTTTCCCATACCCAATGCAAGCTTCAGACTACATGAACATCACACGATTTCTCCCTGCTACTTAACTCAACAGACGAAGCAGGTTATATGTCCCCCTCCAGAACACGCAGGTGCGTGTTCTTGGGTCTGAATGAGTGCCACGTATGTAAGCACGTGGGGCTCATTTTCTTGTGTGTGTCAGCATCACTTAGCATCAAAGTCTGGTTTGTTTGCAAAGACTTAAGTACCCTTTTTCGCCATTAGTGCCATGAAATGATGTTTTGAGTAAAGGACAAAAATATCCTCCGGTCAGAAGAGAGAAAGGGTTAAAATCATCATCGTTTTCACCCTAAGGAGTAAACTCCTCTGCTTTAACCGGAGCTCCTCGCAATATGCCGTCCTAAACGTTTTGGCTCACCCTTTGACGATGCACCATCTACTGTAACATGAGCTCCCTTTGACGACACAACCTTTGAAGTCGTCTACTGCTGCGGGATCACCCTTTGCCATCGTTTGTTATCACCGGAGCACCCATTTGTCATCGTTTGCTACCACCGGAGCACCCCTTATTGTTATCTACTGCCGTCGGAGCATAGTGGCCACCATCGGTTGCATCTACCTTCTATGTGTTTCTCCTCCATTGTCGGATTAGCAAAACTTGTGTCCTTTCAGTGAGTTTTGTGTAAGGTTTAGTTATGTAAACAAATCGATTTGTAAATCTGAATGCTAAATCTTACAACTGGTTATACTATTCATGCTAAATAACACTTATTTTCATACTGAAACAAATCGATTTGTACCTATCCACCTTCTGGGCGTCGAAAAACAGTTAGCATGATTTGTTCTTATGAAGGCCAAACATTACAACGATATGAGGGCTAAATTTCTACAACGATTTGTAAGTTTGAATTTAACAATGATTTATACATTTAATGCATTAGCGATTTGTTCGATGTAGCAACGATTTATATGTTTTAAGCAGTAGCGATTTACGATTTACGATTTATGATTCATGATTTATACATTTAAAGCAGCCATGATTTATACATTTAATGCAATAGCGATTTATGTTTTACAACGATACGTACTTATGAAGGGTTCGATTTCTACAATGATTTGTACGTTTGAAATAACGGTTTGTACATTCAATGCAACAACGATTTATACATTTGAAGCAGTAGATATGTGTATTTATGATTTATGAAGTTACCACGATTTGTACTTAAGTTTGCTAAATCATACTACGATGTTTACTTACGAAGCCAAAATGTTACAATGATATGTACTTATAAAGGGTGTGATTTGTACAATGATTTGTACGTTTGAAGCATCAATGATTTATACGTTTGATGCAGTAGCGATGTGTAATTATGAAGTTACCTTGATTTGTACTTAATTTTACTAAAATGTACTAAGATGTTTACTTATGAAGCCAAATATTGCGACGACTTGTAATGTTGGTGATTGTGTAATGAATGTGATAATTTGTAATAATATATACTTGGGGAGGCGATTGTAACATAT
Source organism: Nuphar pumila (assembly GCF_984573655.1). Classification (NCBI taxonomy): domain Eukaryota; kingdom Viridiplantae; phylum Streptophyta; class Magnoliopsida; order Nymphaeales; family Nymphaeaceae; genus Nuphar; species Nuphar pumila. Next base: position 45,778,654 of record NC_143263.1, on the reverse strand, counting down.
AATGATGCAGTTAAATTTATGTGTTGTGCAGGTTAGCAATGACTACAATTCGTAAGACAAAAAAGCCTTTGTTGTTGGAGGGGATGACTCTTGGAAAAATCATCCGCCAATCCGATATATATGAAGGTTATGTAAAGTATCAAAATATAATGAACATTGAGAATGAAAAAGACAGGAACAAATTGTTAGATATTTATTATGCGGAACTTGATTCATCAGATATTGAAGATGAAAAGTAAACAAAGAAAGATAAGGAAGAACTAAGGATGAAGAAGAAGAAGAAGGATGACAAAGAGAAGGAAAATCAAAGGAAGGAGAAGAATGAAAACTATGCGCACTTATGAGGCAAAAGGATTTCTTCCTGCTGACCATGCAAAATTAAATCTACATGCACATCATTCTTCATGTTATCTGTCATGATCATCAGTTGCATCGCACTATACTATGCATCAAATTGTTATTTACCGTGCCAATAAAAAAAATGACTTATCGTATATGTATGTTGACGATAGCGATTCACGTGACAATGATTTAATGACAGCTACAACGTTGTGAAGCGATTTCAATTTTAATCGCTAAATGAACAACGATTTGAATACGCAAATCGCCACCGCAATCGCGCAATAATGTAAATGCCACACACACACGTTTCAATACCATAATACAAATATCTTATAAATCGACACTAGCAAACACATAATATGTTACAAATCGATATACATATCGCATAATATATTACAAATCGATACAAAAATTCAGCATAATAGCTTACGAATCGATATTAACAAACAAAACAATATCTCACAAATCGATAGTATGTTACTATAATCGTGATTTGCGTTATACTATTCCAATATTTTCTATACAATGGCAAATCGTTGTGGCCAACATATACGTCATTGCGTAAATCGTCAATCAAAATTCAGGTCTCACAAGGCATATCGATTTCTGACAACGAGCGGGATGTGGAACGATGTTTACTGTTGAAGCCTAAACGTTACAACGATATGTACTTATGAAGAGTGTGATTTCTACATCGATTTGTACGTTTGAAGCAGCGATTTGTACGTTTAAAGCAGAAACGACTTATACGTTTGATGAAATAACGATTTATACTTGTTGACAATAGTGATTCACGTGATAGCTATTTAATTATAGGTACGAAGCTTTGAAGTGGTTTTCATAGAAATCGCTAAATGAGCAACGATTTGAACACACAAATGGCCACCTCATGTTGCTACAATGTAAATTCCTCACGCACAGTTTTCAATTACACACTATAATATCTAACAAATCGATACTAGAAAGCACTTAATATTTTACCAATCGGTACATATATCCCATAATATATTACTATACCTAACGCTATACCCTAAACCCTTAATATCTTACTAAACCCTAACCCTAAACCCATAATATATTACTAAACCCTAAACTGTAAACCTAATGCCTAAACCCTAAACCTAAACCCTAACCCTAAACCTAAACCTAAACCCTAACCCTAAACCTAAACCTAAACCCTGAACCCTAAACCCTAAACCCTTAATATCTTATGAAACCCTAACGCTAAACCCTAAACCCTTAATATATTACTAAACCATAAACCCTAAACCCTTTAACCCTAAACCCTAAACACTAATTGCGGAAGATACAAAACCCCAGACTGCAAGATTACCTAGAAAGCAACAAAGGATGCGAGGCCCCTAGGAGTAAGAGAAAGTCGTTTTAAATGTCTACTTGTTCTCAAGGATAACGTGAAGATGGTTATGTTCTACTGCTGAGAGAGAGATATCCATTTTTGGTTCAACATTCAATTTCCCGAACATGACAAATTTTTTGTGTACAAACATTTGTAACAAATTTTGTAGACTGTGTATACAAATTTTGTAAGACTGTGTACAAAACTCACATTGATCCAAAAACCAAAATTACGCACCTGACACACGTGTGTTGAATACACAAATCGCTACCTCAAGTGAGCAAATCGCAACAATGTAAATTCCGTAGGCACATGTTTTAAAATAATAATAGAAATATCTTGCAAATTGACACTAGTAAACACATAATATATAATATATTAAGAATCGATTTGTATGCTTATTCTTAATATCGATTTCTAACCTATTAATAAGAATTTTCCTCACTTTTTATGATATTTTATCATGAATTTGCAGATATTGCTTCCTAACACGACGTCTACTATAAATTTATAGGATATTATATCGATTTAAGATATTGTTTTGATTCTTAATATCAATTTATATGTTGATTCTTAATATCGATTTTTAAGCTATCAATAGAAATTTTCATATCGATTTGTAAGATAAGTTATCGATTTAAAAATTTGCCACTAAGATGACAGATGACATCATTTTTCAGTTGCTCATTAAGAACAGGACATCAATTTAAAATTTTGAACTAGTAGGGGAGAAAAGCCACAATATTTTATTTTTTGTATGTAATGGCTATATCGCAGGGGAGAAGGATGACGAAGAGAAGGAAAAGCAAAGAAAGAATGAGGAGGATAATGAAAACTACATGCACTTACGAGGCAAAAGGATTTCTTTCTGCGACCATGCAAAATTAAATCTACATGCACATCATTCTTCATGTTATCTGTCATGATCGTCAGTTGCATCGCACTATACTATGCATCGAGTTGTTATTTACCATGCCAATAAAAGAAACAACTTATCGTATATGTGTGTTGACGATAGCGATTCACGTGACAATGATTTAATAAACAACGATTTGAATACGCAATCGCACAACAATGTAAATATCGCATGCACATATTTCAATATCATTATACAAATATCTTATAAATCGACACTAGCAAACACATAATGTTACAAATCGCCACCTTAAGCACACAAATCACAACAATGTAAATTCCGCAGGCACATGTTTCAAAATCATAATACAAATATCTTACAAATCAATACAATATTGTATAATCATAATACAAATCGATTTTTATGAGATATTGTTTTGATTATGAATATCAATTTGTAATATATTATGTTGAATTATCGTATATCGATTTGTAAGATATTATGTTGAATTATTGTATATCGATTTGTAATATATTATGTTGAATTATCGTATATTGATTTGTAAGATATTATGTGTTTTCTAGTGTCGATTTGTGAGATATGGTTTTGTTTGTTAATATCAATTTGTAAGCTATTATGTTCAATTGTCGTATTGATTTATAATATATAATGCTCAATTGTTGTATATCGATTTGTAAGATATGTTTTTTCTAGTGTTAATTTTTATGATATTTGTAGTATGATTTCTATTGTAGAATTACAACAAAGAATTATAACATTATGACAAAGAATTATCGATTTACAACAAAAAATTATAGAATTACAACAAAGAATTATCGATTTACAACAAAGAATTACAGAATTACAATAAAGAATTATAAAATTACAATAAATAATTATAGAATGCTAAACATTACAACGATTTACACTATTGAAAGTTAAATGCTACAACTATTTTATATTCGAAGAATCCACATGTGATTCCTATGTTGTGTTGCTCACTTTTGAATTGAACTGAGCCAGTCATGAAACATAACAATATCAGACACTACATTAAGTTCAACAAGAAATGCAAACATCCTCCCAAAATTGTTACATACCAAAAGACTTGTCAAACTCATGCCATGGTTCCACTCAAACAGGTCGAGAGGATTGCAGGTTCCAACGTTGTAGTATACGTCTGTAGAGTATTACTGCATGTTGGAAATTACACAAGTTAGATATTGATAAGTTGCACATAATACAATTTACATGGGAAACAACATACTGTATTACATACCTGTTCATGTGAAGGGCTTGGTTGCTTAGGGGTTGGTTGTTTCTTAGATATTTTCTTGCCAACCAATTCCAGTGCACCCTTTGTCCTCCGACGTCTGCGATCAGAGGCAGGTTTCTTTTTTATACCCTTCGCTAGGTGAATATTTTCATCATAATCTACAACGTTTACTCTTGGCTTGTCGAAGATGATGTTTACGCTTTGGTGCGATTTCTCATAAGGGTCAGGAAAAGCGTGATTTTCACCTATGCTGTTTTTAGATTGGTCTTCATGAGCTACAACAGACTCATGGTGAATTAACTACATTTTTTTTAAGTAATTTCCTTGACACTTTTCTCATACATACATAGGCTTCTTCGCTTTTTGATGCGAAATCTACAACATGCATAAGTGACCTACATAGTTGTTGGTAACGGGAGGCTATGTGCCACTTCTCATCAACACCAGATGGACTAACATTATTTATATCCAACAGTTCAATTCTTGCTTGTCTCGTCCATCTTTGCATTATATATGACTCGGGTATTTCTTGTATCTTCTCTTGATTAAGTGTCTTTAATGCATGACGACATAAAATACCTTTGAATTCAAACATTTTGTACGTACATTCAACTGTTCCATTGTCAACATTGTACGTAACATGTGCTTCTTTCTTTTTTGGATGCTCTTCGCCCTCCCATACAACATGGTATTTGTGTATATTCTCACATTGCATACATCATTCTATGTTGCAATTCATGACCTGTATAACTTCCTTCTTAGTCCATTTAAATACAGTTAGTGTATACAGATCTGCAGATCACGTCAATATTTTTATGCCCAAAGTTACATGGTGGGTGTTGAAGCATTTCATATCTTGTTCAAACTCATTCTGTCTAAGATCGTTTATAAATAATCCATATTGTTCTATGAAGCGAAATATTGTTAAACATGAATACACAGTTTTTTTTTCAGTGTGACATGCATAGATTCAATTCTTTGTGTGCTTATTATACCTGCATAAAAGTATTATCTTCTATATGTCAATGCCCACTTCTCTTTGTCTGCATATAAATGTTGTAACCACACAGAGTCTTCAAGGTCATACATCTGAATCATTTGCTCTCAATCAGACATAAAGATGACCTCGTCTATGCTCTCAAGTACACACTTTCTAAACTTTTTATCAAACCCTGTCTTCTAATTAAAAATGTGTCCTATGTTCTTTGCTGCATTTTGAAAGATATGTCACAAACATAGGTGATGATGTGCATATGTCCATACATGAGACACTGTAGCCGCAATTGCATGATTTTCATCTATAAGTACAACTCCAGGGTGCTTCCCATTCATTGTCTGTGCAAATACTCTGAACAAGCACTCAAAGGTTTCTTTGGTCTGGTCATACAAAAAAGTGTCACCTAATATGCAACTTTGTGAGTGATGGTTCACTCTGACAAACTGCGCAAATGACCATTGTTCCGTATTAATCTTCATTGTCGTATAAAAAAACAAGCACATCATTGAAGCATTCATAATCTACTCTTTACTTTAAATCTGCCCAAAACATATTCACAACATACTCATCTTCATCTAGTTGCATTGCATTAAAGAAACCACAGTCATTGCTTGGATTCTTCTGTTGGTAATCAACCAAATAACATATTCCTCCATTCTTCATATTGTCTGACATCTTCCTTCTCAAGTGGTTTCTTAGATCCATAGGTGTGAATGGTACATTCTCGCAACCACCATCTATGTGCGTGCACAAATTGTATGTCTTCCTTGGTGCAATGTCGGCGCTATCAGCTATTTCAGCAATTGTAATATGCACTTCAATTACTTTACGATGTGACCTTAACATAGGAGTCATAAATGAAGCGGCTAATTCATGGTTATGATCATTGATTAAAGTATGAACTACATATTTTTCATTTGAAAGTCTTCTTAACACCATTCTCGCTGGACAACCACATCTTAAATTTGGCTTGCTCCTTGTTGGATTTCTACTTGTCTTCTTCCAACCTTGCTTAGAACAAATATATGCCTTTCTCACCATGACACCCTGTGCATTTTTTGCCCAAGAATACCTTCTAACACTGAAGCCAAGTTTTAAGGCATAATTATTATAAAATTTGTATGTAATTTCCTCATTATTAAACTGCATTTCCTCTACGAGAACAAAGTCAAGTGTACTATCATGTAGACTTGAGGTGCCTGCACCTTTGTCTAGTGAATTGTCATGATCGTTTACCTCATTATCAAATTACATTTCGTCTGCTGGAATATTCAAGTCAAGAGTGAATCCAATGCCTTCACCCTTCTTATCATGTGCATCATTAGTGCACATATTCACTTCTTCTGGTGTGTCAATAGTACGGATGTCCATTGCTCCCAGACTTTCCAATGATTGAGATACATCATCTTCACTGCAACTAGTTGATATGCTCAACACTATCATGAGCAAAATATCAATTTGCATTAGCTAACGCATACATTTACTATAATTTATTCAGGATGCATATAACAACGGCTACTGATTAGTTAAGCAAGTCAAAGAAACGATTGAATAAATCACAATATCAAAGCAACAACATAATAGCTTAGAAATCAATAATAACAAACAAAACCATATCTCACAAATCGACACTAGAAAATATATAATATCTTAGAAATCGATATACAAAAATTTAACATAATATATTACAAATCGGTATACGGCAATTTGGCATAATATCCTACAAATCGATATACGGCAATTCAACATAATATATTGCAAATCGATATTAACAACCAAAATAATATCTCACAAATCGATACTAGAAAACACATAATATCCTACAAATTGATATACGATAATTCAACATAATATATTATAAATCGATATTAACAAACAAAACAATATCTCACAAATCGACACTAGAAAACACATAATATCTTATAAATCGATATACGGCAATTCAACATAATATATTACAAATCGATATTAACAAACAAAACAATATATCACAAATCGATACTAGAAAACACATAATATCTTACAAATCGATATGCGACAATTTAATATAATTTATTACAAATCGATATTAACAAACAAAATAATATCTCACAAATCGATACTAGAAAACACATATCTTACAAATCGATATACGATAATTCAGCATAATATATTACAAATCGATATTAACAAACAAAACAATATCTCACAAATCGATATATATGTTACTACAACCGCGATTTGCGTTACATTGCATATACTGAGTGAATGAACAATACTAGATGGGGTAGAGGCCCTTGCTCGCATCTGTAACCAAGCATTCTTGTCAACAGATCCCACCGCCTTACAGATATCTTCAAGTTTCCAACCGTTGAAATGATAAAATCTACCTGCAATAACAAAACAACGCCTTAATGACACTCACAATGACATACGTTCTTCAACAATAGCATGATGATATGGAAATATACTCACCACACTTTAATGGCACTTGTTGGAATGTTTATGCGTCATTGCTTTTTTCCATACTTCCTAACAAAAACGAAGAAGAGAAGACTATAAAAAGCGATGGCTGACAAATCCCCCTATGACGCCCACTAATGATCGAACCAGTCATTCGATTTATAGTTATCTCCACGAAGTAGGAATGAACCCGAAAAAGTTTTCTATCTAACACAAGGCAAGAACGAGAAGGCGGCCATGTGTTGTAACACAAGCTAAAAATAAAGGCAACACATATCTATCTTACGGGAGGATATTTCCGTCAAAAATATATCTACCTTTTTTATATGTTATTTTATTATAAAGTCATTGTTGGCAACATTGGCATATGAATTATCGCAGGTCCCAAGATATTCCTCCGTACACACCGGAACACGCGAATTTGTGTTCCGGGGAGAACACACAACACCTTCTCCTCAACAGAGATAAATACCATTTTTTTTTATCAACGTGAGAGTTTGAAAAAATATCCATGTTATGAGATAATGGCAATGCAATAATAGTCACATCATTTTGTTAGAAAAAGTTTTAAAATAAACTATTTTTTATGATATGAATGCACATATCACTGATCAGGTCATGTTGAACATGAGCGTTTTTGTTCATGCCGACATCGTGGCCATCCGATTTGCATTTTAAAAAGCTCAAAAGTCAATAAAACCACTTGGCATTCATCCAAAATATAAACAGGCGACCACGATGTCGGCATGAGAAAAAACGCTCATGTTCAGCATGACCTGATCTGCTTCCCATATCACTTGTTCTTTATAAAAATTTGGTTCATGTATTGTTTCCTATCAAAATACCTTTGAAAAGTATGGAAAGAAATTTTTGATAGTTTAAATAGAGTTTTTCTAAATTTTTAATACTTTTGAAACCCTTGTGTCTTAGAGTCACTTGTAGACATTGTTACACAATGCGCAAGAACAGGTGCGCCAACTGCAGAAGGGTGTTTGGGCGCAATATGGCATACTTTGCATGCTCACAGCGCACAAGGCATATTCAGAGGCGCCTAGGTCCATTTTGACCATATCAAGCCCACCTTGACTTTTTGACCCAATCAACTTTGATGTTCCATTTCTCAGACTGACTTGACACCTTTGAGAGCATTTAAATGGTGATTATGAAACTTTGTGACTGTTGGGCAGTATCATTTAATGGTTGAGGCACATTCAAAGTGAAAGTAATTTTCACTCAAAACCATTTAATGGTTGAAGTGGTACCATTTAATCAAGAAACAAATGGGTGAAAATAAAAAGGTTCAGGAAATATAAACCTAAGAGCGTCTGCTGGGAACGGCGGTTGCGGAGGATTATTAGGAATGGTTTTTAATAAATGATCTAAAAGGTCTGTTCCTAATTCAAGTTTTTGTTTTAGTGGATGTTGGTTTTATATTTGTGTTTAGGTCATTTCTTATTTGCTTCTACTCATGCTTCATATTTTTTTTTTCTATGTATTCTTTTCATTTTTCATTCACTTGAATAATCACTTCATAACAATATCTCGCACTTCATACTACTTTTTAAGACTCTTCCCCACTTCCACCTCATGCATTGCTTCTGGTACGATTTAGTTTCTTGGTAACTATGATCCAACCAGTAAAAAATTTGCATCAACAAAATAACTTTTCCGTACTGTGTCAGCATGTGTTGTTGTCAAAGTTCCAGCCATCAAAGACTGGGTTCATACCCAGCCCACCTTGACTTTTTGATATAGCTAACTTTGACCTTTTGTTTCATTTGACTCATTTGAGAGTATTTAAATGGTGATTATGAGGCTTTGTGAATTGTCTTATTCAAAGTGAAAGTAATGTTACTCAAAACCATTTAATGGTTGAAGTGGTACCATTTAATCAAAACCTTTTTCTTTTATATTTTCTCACCTTTAACCGACCCATTTCCTCCTCCGATGTACCATTCTCCTTTGCATCACATGCAAATGAGCCCTAAAATCACAAAAAAAAAAAAAACAGAAAGCGATCTCTCAAAAACAAGTTCACTTGAAATCGAGATTGGATGATGATAAATAAGGGATTGGCTCGAATTTGGGGAGATCTCAGCCATAAATCGATGAGATCTCCAACTCAAATCATCACTGAAGAGAGAGAGAGAGAGAGAGAGAGAGAGAGAGAGAGAACGCTAGGTTTTCGGTGTTCTAAAGGGTGATTAAAAACTAAGAACAAAGTGTGTGATTCACAAAGAAAACAAATATAACAAGAGGAAGACACAAATGGGTGAAAATAAAAAAGGACCAGGAAATATAAACCTAAGAGCGTCTGTTGGAAATGGCGGTAGCAGAGGATTATTAGGAATGATTTTAAATAAATGATCCTGAAGGTCTGTTCCTAATTAAAGTTTTTGTTGTAGTGGATATTGGCTTTATATTGTTTTATAGTTGTGTTTAGGTCATTTCTTATTTGCTTCTGCTAGTGCTTCATATTATTTTATGTGTATTATTTTTCAGTTTTCATGCACTTATAATCACTTCACAACCATATCCTGCTTCCCACTTCATACTACTTTTTAGGACTCGCTTCCCCACTTTCGCCTCATGCATCGCTTCTCATACGATTTCGTTTCCTGGTAACTATGATTCAACCAGTAGAATTTTGCGTCAACAAAATTTTTTCATACTGTGCCAATCTAATTATGTGTCAGATTGTGTTGTTGTCAAGGTGGATCCAGCCATCAAAGACTGGGTTCATACCGAGCCCACCTTGACTTTTTGATATAGTTAACTTTGACGTTTTGTTTCTCGCATTGATTTTGGCCGTTTGAGAGTATTTAAATGGTAATTATGAAGCCTTGTGACTGTTGAACGGTACCATTTAGTGGTTGAGTCTTATTTAAAGTGAGTAATGTTAAGACCATTTAATGGTTGAAGTGGTACCACTTAATCAAAACCTTTTCCTTCTATACATTTTCTCACCTTTAATAGACCCATTGCCTCCGCGGTTGTACCGTTCTCCTTTGCATTCAGGAGCAAATGTGCCCTAAAATCACAAAAAAAAAAAAAACAGAAAGCGATCTCTCAAGAACAAGTTCAGCAGAAATTGAGATTGAATGATGATAAATAAGGGATTGGCTCGAATTTGGGAAGATCTCAGCCATCCATCAACGAGATCTCTAACTCAAATCATCACCGCAGAAACCAGAGAGAGAGAGAGAGACAGGAAGAATGCTAGGTTTTCTGTGTACTAAAGGGTGATCCGAAAGGTCTGATCCTAATTCAAATTTTGTTGTAGTGGATGTTGGGTGATCCTAACTTCATATTATTTTCTGTGTATTACATATAAGCAAATAACAAAACCCTAATCCTTACTATGGATTTTTGGATAAGATCGGAACAAGAAAAGAATCTGAAAATAAAATGTAATCCAAAACTTAAATGCTAAGTAAGAATCCATTTGCATCCTAGATCCAAATCTTAATACCATTTCTTCTTCTTCGGATCTTTGTGGCTCATCATGATTGGCTCTAGTTCCTGGAATGTGTTAGGGTTCATTATCTCATAACATTTTTCGTCGGTAGTTCTCATTTCACACAAACAAGCTAAAATAGTTATTGAAAAATCATATCAAAACTTCTCATACGCAAAAGATTTTCTCCTGAGTTTTTTTTTTCTGGCTTTCAATTGTGTGAAGTTATATTCAAAAGCCAGTTTCTCTTCAGTCTTTGTAGAAGCTTGAGATAAGACGTGGGATGATCAGATCGGACTTAAAATGCTGATTCAAACTGATCCGAATCCAAAAGTGATTCGATTGAACATATCTGGATGCACATTCGGATTTTACTTAAAGAATCCATATCCAAAAAATTATGTCAGACTCGGATCAGATATCCAAACATATCCGATCTGTTTGCAGCCCTATGGTTAGCGACAGGTTTTTTTTTTTTGACAATTTTTCAAGGAGTGCGGATCACGTCACCATTGGAGCTGCCTCCGATACCATACATCCACACGATGAACGGTATGTAAAACACCCTGGATGCGTTCTTTTCATCTTAGATGGATCCCATAAGTTTTTTCAGGACCAATAATGCTCTGGATCATGAGCATTTGATCATAGATTGGCTGAAAATTAATCACAAAACCATGTCTTTGGGATGAATGGTGTGTCTGACATGATACCCACCAATTTTCAAGAAAATTCCGAAAGTGTCGCTTATATTACATCGAAAAAGTAGTGAGGGTACAGGGGAAAAGCGGGATGGCAGTAGACAGGGGGGGAGAGGTGTGGGAGGACACTAAACGGAGAATGAACTGGGGATGGAAGTAAAAATCAAAACCTGTGCAAGAATAAAGGTGAGGATGAACTTACTCTTGTCCTTGCACTGCTCCACCCCGTGTCTCCGATCTTTGTTAAGGAAATTATTATTATACTTGTATACATATTATAAAATCATATATATATATATATATACACATTTCTAACCCTAACATAAAACTTTTTTTTAATCTCTCTTCACTCCTTCCTCTAACAAGTTGCGCGAACTCTCTCCATCTTCTTTCTCTCCATTTTCTAATGGCGGAAGCAGAAGGATCAGGTCCCGTTTGGATAGAGGAGTGAGAACATAAAATATGAAATAGACCAAAGATAGAAATTAAAATCAAAATCCGTGCGAGAATGAAGGCGGGGTGAAAGGCAAAATTTGGAAACGAGCCGAAGGTGGGAGACCTTGTCTCCCGCTCCGGTCCCATCCCTATTTGTATGCGAAATTTTGCCAGTAAATCACGTTCCGCTTTTCCTGTACCATAAAATAAAGAAAGACAGCAAGATTAGGACGACGCGGAACGCGGAAGTTTCGTGTGTCCTTCGCTCAATTTAATTGGTTTGTTTTCAAGCACTTCTTGATATTTGATTGGTGGTTGATTAGAACGTGGCAGACAAGCTAAGAAAGGTCCACCTACCCGCCCACCCGTTGAGTTGTTCAAATTTTAAATTAGTGAAAAGGATCACAACGAAAGTCAGTCAACCTTTATATATTGGAGAAGCACGTCCGCAGGTGCACTGTTTCTTCCAAGCTTTGGCTTTTCTTCATTTTCCTTAGGAGGCCCCACCATATACAACCAAGGTTGTTAAATGCTATGAGGCGAAGCGAGGCGCTGCAGGCCTTTTTTCTTATCTTTTCTATTTCCTTTTTTTCTTTTACTTTTCTTTTTTTTTCTTTTTCCACCCTCTCTTATAAACGGTGTAGGCCCTATGGTTTCCCCCTTTTACGAAAGGGAAAACTGAGAGAAGATGGAAGGTCGGGGGGGGCAATGCCGTCCTCTTTAGAACCACCGGCATGGGATGTCCGGTGGGTGGAGGTTCGACGGAGAAGCAGCTTCTGATCATCGATTCAATCTATCGTTCTTGCCCTAATTCGCATCTCCAATCAATGATGGACGTCGCTTCCTTGCTCTCCTGCTTGGAAAATCTCGAAATCAAAAACCTTTGTCGGGACTTCACCGCCTTCTTTCAGCCTCTCCTGCAACACCAGAAGGAGAAGCAACAGAAGAAGAAAAAGGGGTTTTCCTGCAGAGCGCCTTCTGTTTCAGAACTCGTTCGCCGTCTTCCTCGAAGTTGGAGATTGTAGAGTTCAGCAAAAATCGTAAGATTTTTGGGGATTTCGTGAGGGAGATTTCCTTTTTTGGCATTCTTTTTTAGTTTAAATTTGTATTTTTTTTTTCATTACGTAGGCAGAGCGCCTTCTGTATAAGAAGATTCAGAACTTACTCGTCGTCTTCCTCAGAGTTGGAGATTGCAGAGCTCAACAAAAATCGTAAGATTTTTGAGGATTTTTAGTGTTTCGTGAGGCAGATTTCCTTTTCTGGCGTTATTTTTTAGTTTAATAGAGAATTTGCGTTATTTTTCTTTTTTGTTACGTAGGCAGAGTGCCTTCTATATCAGAACTCGCTCTTCGTCGTCCTCAGAGTTGGAAGTTGTAAAGCTCAGCAAAAATCAGTATGATTTTTGGGGATTTTATACTGTCTCGTGAGGCAGATTTCCTTTTTTGGCGTTTTTTTTTAGTTTAGCAGAGAATTTGCGTTATTTTTTTTCATTGCTGAGCTCTGCGTGGAGGCTAGGCTTGGTGACGCTGATGCTTACGCCTTAGAAGCGAAGCGCTTCTCGATGCGAGGCGCATGCTTCACCCATGTGAAGCATGCACTTCAAGACTCAAACGCTTCACTATAATGCCTCAGTACCTTCAGCGTGTGCTTCGCCTCTAAAGCGTACACTTCAGGTACTAAGGCGTTCGCCTCTCACAACATTGTATACAACGTACCATTAGGTTTTTGAACTTGCAACGTCTCTGCACAAAGTGACGTACAATGAAAGTTCTACCCAACAAGTGGAGCCCCTGTTGATCACATCGGTCTATGGTTTAGCAAATTTAGAAAGCTCATTGTCAATTGCCCCACTGGACGATAGAGGACTCACGCATTTTGCAGCATTTTCTAGTTGAGCGGCTTAAGCTCTTGGTGGAAGAACTATGATTTTTCAATATAAAAAAGCAAATAAAACGTGTTCCTCGTTAAAAGATTTCAACCACAGACAAGTGTATGTCACAAACACCTAAGTGCATGCGACTAACTAACGAAAGTGACATTGAAAGTATAAGATACTCTTTCTCTGTCACACACACACACACACACACACACACACATATATATATATATATATTATTCCTTCTTTACTCAAACCTTTTAAGATAATATCCGCGTTCCTTTGATCATTAACATAAAAATTGTCAATATCGAATTAAAATGCATAATTATTGTCTCAAGTAAACTTGGCAACTGATAAAAGATTTTTTTTAATGATAGGTACATAAAGAACATCTAAGAGGGTAAATTGATTTTCATGAGAAGACAAAAAAACATTACCTATTTTTGTAATTTGTAGATTTATACCATTATCTCATCGCATTCATGATATTTTGACTTGTTCACCATACTTTGATCATCTGTTGTCACATGGTGTGTGGCTCTTGTGTTTGGGTACCACAAGTTGTCTTGCATATTGTTTAAAGTCATAGTTGCAAAGGCCTTTAGGATGTCATAGCAAGTGTATATAGTGTAGTTCTTGCATCCACAAAACTGACACACTACCTCATCGTCCTTATGACCACCATCACATTGGGATGTCCTTGATTGACCTTGATTTTCTTTTACACAAGTATTTTGATAATTTTGAGAGAAGAAGTTAAATCAACTAGCCCCTCTTCCATAGCCACTGTAACCACCACGCCCTCTCTTAGAGAAGGTTGTCATTTTATAATTCAATATTTTGAGTCACTTCTCCTAATTTAGTAAGAGATAAAAAGTTTCACTAAATTTTGAGAGCTTGTTAAGAGTAGAGGTAATAACCATAGTAATGAAACTCTCGTGCACTTGAGTTAAATCATTTAACGTATATTGAACCAAATCTCCATTGAAAACTAGTTCCTCACCTGCACACAAGAAGTCCGTAAGAAATTTAACATGGTTCACATATTCTACCATGCTATTGTCCTCATTCTTAACATTTTGGAGGTCATGTTTTAGTTGAAAAATCCTGAGACTCAAACGAGACACATAAGATTGTGCAAAGCAATCCAAGCATCTCACTCAAAAGGGATCTAAATAATTTTTCACAACACAACTTTAGTAATGATGGCTTGGATCGAGCTCAACGTGAGTTGATCAGCCCGGTTCCAAACAATATACTTAAGGCTAGATTTGAGGAGCTCACCTTCCCTTACATACTGAATTGATGTCGGGTATGATCCATGAACGTACTTGATGAGATATTGACTAAACACAACAGATTATATTTACGAACATCATAACATGTAGTTGTTTCGATCTAGTTTGATCAACACTAAGGACAAGAACACATCCTATTGCACAGTTGGGTTGGGAATGAGGTTGGATAAGCTTGACAACATCACCACCAGTTATCAAACGACAATGATTGAACAAAAAAAACTTGATGAAGCCAACATGCTCAAATACAAAGCACTGGAAAAAAATAAATTTGTCAGATGCAAGACTGACAACTCTTTGTTTATACACAGGGATGGTGATGATTTGGTTCTTATTCTCATATAAGTTGATGACATGATAATCATAGGGAATAATACAAGTCACATTCAAATGACCAAGGAGATGCTTCAAAAAGAATTCGATATTAAAGATTTTGGTCGCATAAGATATTTTCTGAGAATTGAATTTGCTCACTCAAAGAAAGGTATCCTTATGTCCCAAAGGAAATATACTCTGGACCTGCTCAAAGAAACAAGGAAGATAGGCAGCCGACCGGTTGACACTTCGCTTGAAAGCAATTTCAGAGATAAGAGTGGTGATAATAAGCCCATCTTAGATATTGTGCACTATCAAAGACTCGTAGGGAAACTCATTTACCTGACCGTGACCAGGCCAAACATCACTCACGCAGTGGGACTGGTAAGTCAATATATGCATAGTCCCTATAAATCTCACTTAAATTTAGTAGACCGGATTTTACGATACTTGAAAAAATCTCTGGGCCAAGGTCTATGGTATAAAAGGAATAATCATGTGGAAATCAAAGGATATTCAGATGCAGATTGGGCAGGCAGCGCAGACCGTAGATCTACTACAGGTTGTTGCATTTATATAGGAGACCACTTGGTATCTTGGAGGAGTAAGAGACAAAAAGTAGTGTCAAGATCTAGTGCAGAAGTAGAATATCAAGCTATGGCTGCGACAACAAGTGAAATCATGTGGATTAAAACCTTATTGACAAAAATGAGTTCAAGTTCTCCTCACCCATTTCTATGTACTGCAATAATCAAGCGGAAATTCATATTGTTGCCAATCCGGTGTTCCATGACAGAACAAAACACATAGAAATTGATTGTTATTTTGTAAGAGAAAAAATCTAGAATGGAGAAATCCAAACTCTGTATACTCAAAGCTCCAACCAGTTGGTTGATGGGCTAACTAAGAGTCTGACTAAACAACAACTTTCATTCAAGAAAAGTAAGTGGGGCTGCTACGATGTATACACTCCACTTGAGGGGGAGTGTTGAATACTAGTTGGCATCACCAAAAATCACGGAGGAGGCAGTTGCGCCTGTTGCCTACAACGTTCCTGCCTTATCTCTTTGAGTTATCTCCTTGATCCCTTTCCATATTGTTTGTGCTTATCTTCTCATTTGGAGAGAGGGGGGCAAGTTTCTCATCCTCCTATATATAAAGCCATGTAAATCTCAGCATATTCAATCGATAAGAAAGATCAGTGAGAGTGGGTTGCTTGGTCGTGGATGTAGGATCTATTGATCCGAACTATTGTAATTTTGAGTTGGTCAAAATAAGTTAAGTGAGAACGTGGGACTCTCCAACCCCACGTCTCTCATATCTCTCTCTTCCATTATCACATCTTCTTGAAGTGGAGATTGTGGAGACCGTGGATGTAGAGTTGTGGAGGCTATTTAGAGGGCACCATTGTTAAGGGAGATGAGATAAAGAAGTAGAACTTGGTGAAGTGCTCTGTTTTGGGGAAGATTTCTCAATGTCTTTGTAATAGCATCTTTCCACTTTGTATTTTTTCTATATTATAGTGAAATCTTTTTACTCTCCCTGTGGACGTAGGAAGGCACATAGCCTATCTGAACCACATAAATTTGTTGTCTCCTTGTGGTTTGCTCTGTCTATCTTGTTGTGAATATTCTCATTTGATATTTTTCGCATACATAACTTGCTTATTCACACTTTTGTCGATTTGTTCCGCTGTATATAAATATTGCTCTATGTCATAACATCTGGTATCAAAGCCAGGTTTGCAAACTTATTGACAAAAATGTCGATCACAAAGTTTGAAATGGAGAAATTCGATGACAAGATTGATTTCGGTCTATGGCAGAAAAGAGTAAAAGATATTCTGGTACAGAACAATTTTCACAAGGTGCTTCTCGAGAAGGAGAAATCTAGAAAGGATAATGGTGATTGGGATGAGTTGGAATTGAAGACAATGAGTACTATTCAGTTGTGTTTGGTTGATGAGGTAATGTAAAATGTTGCTGATGTTGATACTACTCTTGATCTGTGGAAGAAATTGGAAAAACTTTATATGTCAAAGTCGCTCACCAATAAACTTTATTTAAAAAAACAACTCTATGGTTTGCGTATGACTGATGGGACTGACCTTCTTGAACACGTGAATGTTTTCAATAAGTTGATTTCGCAGCTTTGCAATGTTGAGGTTAAGGTGGATGAAGAAGATCAGGTTCTTCTTCTTCTTTCATCTTTGCCAAGGTCCTATGACCACTTGGTGAACACAATCCTCTACGACAAAGAAACCTTGAAGATGGAGGAGGTCAAAACTAACTTGCTATCAAATGAAATCAGAAACAAGCCAGTGTTGGTGAAAGCTTGATAGTGAAGGGTTCAGGTCAAGAAAGAGGACGTCAGAAGTAGAAAAGTAGCAAGAAATTCAGGTCCAGATCCAAGTCAAAAGGAAAGGACAATAGATGCCACTATTACAAAGGACACTAGAAAGTTGATTGCCCTAAGCTGAAAGAGAAGTCTAAGAACAAGAAAAAAGAGCTAAAAGAGGTCAGTGTAACTTCTGATTCAGAGAAGGATGGAGATGTTTGACCATCTCCTCAGGTATGGACTTCTCTGATGAATGGATTCTTGATTTTGGATGTTCTTATCATATGTGCCCTTATAGAGATCAGTTTGATACTTTTGCATCTCATGACGGGGGTAGAGTTATCATGGGTAATAAAATCGATTGTAGATCTGTTGGGATAGGAACTATTAAGATCAAGATATTTGATGGGGTTATTAGAACTTTGTCTGAGGTCAAATATGTCCCAGATTTGAAAAAAAGTCTCATCTCTCTTGGTGCCCTTGATGCTGGTGGGTTCACCTTCAGTGGTGCTAATGGCATGTTGAAGGTATCGAAATGTGCCTTGGTTGTTATGAAGGGAGAAAAGACTAGTTCCCTATACAGGTTGCTTGGAAAAACTGTGACAGGAAATGTTGCCTTTACATCCTCTTCTGATGATGATGATACTTTATTGCGGCATGCCAGGCTTGGGCATATGAGTGAGAGGGGGATGTTAGAATTGCATACCCGGAAGTTACTCAAGGGTATAAAATTTTACAAACTTGATTTTTGTGAATGTTGTGCTCTTGGTAAACAGTGCAGGGTTAAATTTGCTACTTCTCGTCAAAGAAGTAAAGATATCCTTGAATATGTTCACTCAGATGTATGGGGGAAAACACCAGTGACATCTCATGGAGGAGAACAATATTTTGTTAACTTTATTGATGATTTCTTCAGGAAAGTTTGGGTCTACTTCTTGAAGCACATGCCTGAAGTGTTTGAGAAGTTCAAAAACTGGAAATCCAGAGTTGAGAAGCAAATTGGTAAACAGGTTAAAGTTTTGCGAACTGATAATGGTGGTGAGTACAGTTCAAAGCAATTTGAAGATTTCTGCAATCAGGAAGGTATTACTCTGCATTTGACTATTCCTAGTACGTCACAACAGAATGGTGTGGCTGAAAGGATGAACAAAACACTGCTGGAGAGAGATTGTTGTATGAGGTTGTTTGCTAATCTACCAAAGCAATTTTGGGCCGAGGCAGTTAATATGACTTGTTATCTCATTAACAGGTCACCTTCTACAACATTGGGACTCAAAACACCATAGGAAGTTTGTTCTAGTAAGCCAGTTGATTATTCTAATTTGCATATATTTGGTTGTCCCACTTATGTTTTGATGCAGGATGATGAGAAGACAAAGCTTGATGCTAAGTCCAAACGCTACATCTATCTGGGATACAAAGTTGGTGTGAAGGGGTACAAGCTTTGGAACCCTGACACACGGCAGATGGAGCTCAGCAGGAATGTGATATTTCGATGAAGCCTCAATATTGAAGAAAATTCAGCAACAGGTTTGTATTGAGAAGAAGCCCAATAACTCAGTCTATGTGAAGCTGAGTGAAGAGAATGGCAGTAATAACACTAATTCAGGGAAATCTTCATAGTAGGACGAGGAAGATGTACAACCACATTAGGAAGAGCCTTATTCTATTGCCAAAAGAAGGTCCAGAAGGGAAGTTAAATTGCCTTTGAGATTTCAAGATACAATTGCTTATGCTTTTCCAATTGTGTCCACTGACTCTTTGACTTTAAAGGAGGCAGCAGAAGGCAAGGACAGTGATGAGTGGCTGAATGTTATGGAAGAAGAAATGAATTCTCTCAAGAAAAATCAGACTTGGGATTTAGTCAGACTTTTGAAGAGAAAGAAAGCAATCGGCTGCAAATGGGTGTACAGAAAAAAGGAGGCTTCATCTGAGAAAGAACCACCAAAGTACAAGGCAAGATTAGTAACCAAGGGCTATGCACATAGGAAAGGAATTGATTTTACTAAGACTTTTTCTCCAGTTGTGAAGCATTGTTCGATCAGAGTCATGCTAGCTATGGTGGCTATGTGGGATTTGGAGTTAGAGCAACTTGATGTGAAGACAACATTTCGTAGGCACATGTTTCAAAACAAATGACAATAAAAATTGCTGAAAGTTGATATGAATAAACTAGACTCAATAAGAAAGACTCCGCTTTTTACGGATTTGAAATCCGATCTCCGGTTAGAGAGATACGACCCCGACAAGTTGGTCTTGATTCAAATAATGATTTACGCGTGATGGCTATAGCGATTAACACTACAAATCGCTATAGCCGTCACGCATAAATCGTTATTTGAATCAAGACCAACTTGTCGGGGACGTATCTCCCTAACCAGAGATCGGATTTCAAATCCGTAAAAAGCGGTACCTTTTTTATTGAGTATAGTTTATTCTTGTCAATTTTCAATAATTTTTATGGTCATTTCATACCTATTTTTGGTAGAAAACCAAGACCCTATCACACTCTATATCGTTTGAGTTACTCATGTTTTTAGTTCATTTTGCAAGAGTCATATCTCCCCAACGGGAGATCATTTTTCAAATATGTAAAAAGTTTTTTTTTGCTTTATTTGTCTAGTTTATATCTGGAAATTTTTAACACTACAAATCGCTAAAGCTGTCACGTGTAAATCGTTATTTGAATCAAGACCAACTTGTTGGGGGTGTATCTCCCTAACCAGAGATCGGATTTCAAATCCGTAAAAAGCGGTGTCTTTCTTATTGAGTCTAGTTTATTCCTGTCAATTTTCAGCAATTTTTATAGTCATTTCATACCTATTTTTGGTCGAAAACCAAGACCCTATCACACTCTATATCGTTTGAGTTACTCATGTTTTTAGTTCATTTTGCAAGAGTCATATCTCCCCAACGAGAGATCATTTTTCAAATCTGTAAAAAGGGTTTTTTTGCTTTATTTGTCTAGTTTATATTTGGAAATTTTATAACTTTATATATTTATTTGATATTTCAAATATATAAAAAACCGAAACTATTTTGTTTAATCATGGTTAAATAAGATTAATTTGTAACCAGTCCTGAATTTTAACAAATTTAAAATATCAAATATGAATAAACAGTTATAAAAATTTTCAGATATAAACTAGATACCTAAAAAAACAAAACCCTTTTTACAGATTTGGAAAATGATATTTCATTGGAGAGATATGACTCTCGCAAAATGAACTAAAAATCTATGCAACTTAAATAATGCAGAATAATAGGGGTCTAGTTTTTAATCAAAATGGGAAAACAAATGACCATAAAAATTGCTGAAAGTTGACAGGAATAAACTAGACTCAATAAGAAAGACTCCGCTTTTTACGGATTTGAAATTCGATCTCCGGTTAGGGAGATACGACCCCGACAAGTTGGTCTTGATTCAAATAACGATTTACGTGTGATGGCTATAGCGATTAACACTACAAATCGCTATAGCCGTCACGCGTAAATCGCTATTTGAATCAAGACCAACTTGTCGGGAGCGTATCTATCTAACCAGAGATCAGATTTCAAATCCGTAAAAAGCGGTGTCTTTCTTATTGAGTCTAGTTTATTTTTGTCAATTTTTAACAATTTTTATGGTCATTTCATACCTATTTTTGGTCGAAAACCAAGACCCTATCAGACTCTATATCGTTTGAGTTACTCATGTTTTTAGTTCATTTTGCAAGAGTCATATCTCCCCAACGGGAGATCATTTTTCAAATCTGTAAAAAAGGTTTTTTTTTACTTTATTTGTCTAGTTTATATCTGGAAATTTTTATAACTTTATATATTTATTTGATATTTCAGATATATAAAAAACTAAAACTAATTTGTTTAATCATGGTTAAATAAGATTAATTTGTATCCTGTTCTGAATTTTAACAAATTTAAAATATCAAATATGTATAAACAATTATAAAAATTTCTAGATATAAACTAGACACATAAAAAAAGAAAACCTTTTTTACAGCTTTGGAAAATGATATTTCATTGAGGAGATATGACTCTCGCAAAATGAACTAAAAATATGTACAACTTAAATAATGCAGAATAATACGGGTCTAGTTTTTGTTCAAAATGAGAAAACAAATGACCATTAAAATTGCTGAAAATTGACAAAAATAGACTAGACTTAATAAGAAAGACACTGTTTTTTACGGATTTGAAATTCGATCTCTGGTTAGGGAGATACGCCCCCGACAAGTTGGTCTTGATTCAAATAGTGATTTACGCGTGACGGCTTACTGAATAACTCTACAAATCGCTATAGTCGTCACGCGTAAATCGCTATTTGAATCAAGACCAACTTGTCGGGGGCGTATCTCTCTAACTGGAGATCGGATTTCAAATTCATAAAAAAAGTGTCTTTCTTATTGAGTCTAGTTTATTCCTCTCAATTTTCAACAATTTTTATGGTAATTTCATACCTATTTTGGGTCGAAAACCAAGACCCTGTCACACTCTATATCGTTTGAGTTGCTCATGTTTTTAGTTCATTTTGCAAGAGTCATATTTCCCCAACGGGAGATCATTTTTCAAATATGTAAAAAGGGTTTTTTTGCTTTATTTATCTAGTTTATATATAGAAATTTTTATAACTTTATATATTTATTTGATATTTCAAATATATAAAAAATTGGAACTATTTTGTTTAATCATGGTTAAATAAGATTAATTTGTATCCAGTCCTAAATTTTTACAAATTTAAAATATCAAATATGTATAAACAATTATAAAAAATTCCATATATAAACTAGATACATAAAAAAAGAAAACCCTTTTTACATATTTGGAAAATGATATTTCATTGAGGAGATATGACTCTCGCAAAATAAACTAAAAATATATGCAACTTAAATAATGCAGAATAATAGGGGTCTACTTTTTAATCAAAATGGGAAAACAAATGACTATAAAAATTGCTAAAAATTTAAAAGAATAAATTAGACTCAATAAAAAAGACACCGCTTTTTACGAATTTGAAATTCGATCTCCGATTAGAGAGATATGCCCCCGACAAGTTGGTCCTAATTCAGGTAGGGATTTACTGAAAATACTATAAGTCACAATAGTGATTTACACATAATGAGTTACTTAAAAACACCACAAATCACTTTAGTGACTCATGAAATACACTATAAATTGTTATATGTAGTGTTATTCAGTAAGCCGTCACGCGTAAATCGTTATTTGAATCAATTGTCGGGGGCGTATCTCCCTAACCAGAGATCGGATTTTCGATCCGTAAAAAGCGGCATCTTCGTTATTGAATCTAGTTTATTTCTGCCAATTTTCACAAATTTTATGGTCATTTCGTACTTGTTTTTGGTCAATAACCAAGACCCTGTCACACTCTATATCGTTTGAGTTACTCAGTTTTTTTGTTCATTTTGCAAGAGTCATATCTCCCCAACGGGAGATTATTTTTCAAATCTGTAAAAAGGGTTTTCTTTCTTTACTTGGATAGTTTATATTTGGAAATTTTTGTAACTTTATAAACTCATTTGATATTTCAAATCTGTTAAAAACCGGAACTGGTTATAGAATTTCAGGTTCTGTAAGAGGTTCTTTTCCTGAAATTGAATGGTAACTTTCAGAGGTCACTATCTTCAAACCAGAAAAAAAATAGAAAATCGTGAGAAAGGGTGTTACAAAAACCTTTAGCAAAAAACAACCGAATGAAACATGAGCACCATGATTAAACAAAATACTTTATTGCGCTGGGGGAAGCCCCCAAACCCCCCTCATGTAAGGGCAAAATCTCTGAATCAGGCTCCACAACTCATCAAGTTGAACCATGCTACAGTCAATGTGCAGGTCAGTCGATGCTTGATGGAGCAATGTAGGATTGTCTGCTAGATGTGCATAGAAGTAGAAAGAGAAGAGAGAGAGAGGGTTGATGTTCATGGCCTTCTCCAGGGGGGATTCCTTTCTCGGATAATCCTGCAGTGCATCAAGTTGAATGATACTACCCATGCTGGGAAGAGCCCCTATACCCCCCTCCTGTAAGGGCAAAAACTATGCTACTCACGCTCGGAGGAGCTAGCCCCCAAACCCCCCTCCTGTAAGGGCAAAAACTATGCTACCCACGCTGGGAGGAACCCCCAAACCCCCCTCCTGTAAGGGAAAATACTCTGAATCAGGTTCCACAACTCATCAAGTTGAATGATGCTACCCACGCTGGGAGGAGCCCTGAGTCCCCCCTTCTGTAAGGGTAAAAACTCTAAATCAGGCTCCACAACTCTTCAAGTTGAATGATGCTACCCACGCTGGGAGGAGCCCCCAGACCTCCCTCCTGTAAGGATAAAAACTCTGAATCAGGATCCATAACTCATTTAGTTGAATGATGCTACCCACGCTGGGAGGAGCCCCCAAACCCTCCTTCTATAAGGGTAAAAACTCTGAATCAGGCTCCACAACAGTCAATGTGCAGGTCAGTCGGTGCTTGATGGAGCAATGTAGGATCTTCTGTCGGATGTGCACAAAAGCAGAAAGAGAAGGGAGAGAGAGAGTGAGAGGGTTGATGTTCATGGCCTCTTCCAGGGGAGATTTCTTTCTCGGATAATCTTACAGTGCAGAGACTGGGTCTTAAATAATCATCTTCGGGGCACTTAAGTCTTTACAACCACTCCTTTTCTAGAATCATCATTTTTTTTTGCACCAATGGAGGACAGGGTACTTAAGTCTTTGCAATCGCATCAAACTCCAACGTTAATTAATGCTGACAAACATGGGGATACGAGACGCACATGCTTACATACGTGGTGCTCTTTGGGCCCCCCGAACATGAGATGTAGCTAACTGCCCTGTTTGAGGGGGGGGGACATATAACCTACTTCGAGAGGAGAGGGGTAGGCTGAGACGGCTAATGGTGCTAGAATCGCAGCGGCAGCTGTAGAAGAAACAAAAAAAAAGAAGAGGTCCAAAGGGTCAGGACCGGCCTTCTTGTTATACACTTTGGCCCGCAGGACCTGGTATTCGTTGATGGTGATCCCGACGACATTGGCACTCGAATGAGCAAAGATGGTGCACATTGGGCCATCGACATCGAGGATCCAATCACCAGGCTGAACGTTGAGGAGGTCAACGGCGTGGACCTCATGGAGCCTAGTGGCCTCCTTGTGGGACTTCCCACTAACGGAGGGCGAGAAGTGGAAGCTCTGTCTCCAGCCCCACTCGTAGACGTCGGTGTTCAGGTTGTAGAAGGTGTCCACGAATTGGGGCACCTTCTCCGCCATCTCGATCTCCTTGGGCCTTAGAAAAAATGCCCAGTACTGCTTGTACTTGTCATCTACCTTCTCGCTGGAGATGCAGTCGTCGCTCAAATCCACTGCCCGCTTCCCCTTACCCAACACACACAGGAACCAGTACAGCCTCACCAACACCAGCCCCGTTATACACAACATCACCATTCCAGCACCTCACAACTTGTCAAACCGTCCAGCAAGAGCAAGACTTCATCATTGTGTTGCTGCAATGAGGCAAAAGAAGCGGTCCATTGTGCCGAAACTAGCGAGCCACAGATGCAGAGTGCCTCATGAAGGACCTCAAAGTCTTGGGCATCTAAAGGTGATCCATGGTGGAGGGTGAAGGGGACGAAGAAGTGATGAAGCAACAGTTGGTGGTGGAGACCGTCGGTAGGGCGTTCCAGCTGCATACATAAGAGGTTTTAGAGGGGAGTCAGAGATGTCTTCTGGAGCCACTTGTTGATGCAGACGACGTGGAAGCGATGGCGGCAGTCGGGGGATCCGCCAAAGTACGTTGTTCGAATCGACGTTGGTGGTGAGAATGGCGAGAATCGCTGCACAGAGATTTTGGTTGATGGGCCAGGGTACGGTGGTTCTTGATGAGAGACAACAACACATTGTTTTGTGCCAGAGAACGTGGGGCAACAAAGGCTTCGCGATGAGCGTCGATGACATGGTGGCACTTGGGAAAAGGCAGCAATGATGGCGGTCGTTCCACTACCTCTTCGTTATGGTTTTCCCCTTTCGTAAAAAGGGGAAACCCTGAGGCTCTTCCCTTTTATGGGAGTAGGTAAAAAAAGAGAAAAAATAAAAAGAAAAAAAAAACAAGAAACTCAAAAACAAAATCTGCATTAAGTTTTTTTTTAAGGAACCGGTTCAGTTATTTTTTTTACTTAGAGGGTTCATAAAATATTTTGATATTACATTTTTTGGCCTTTGTTGTTTTTTCAGAACAGAGGCTCTATTTCTAGAATTTTTAGAAACAAGCTTATCCTCTGGTTAATACCCGAGACAGGGTGTGTTTTTTGGTTTGTTCAAAACAATCCTAAAGCCTTTTGAAATTACAGAAAACCACCTAGAGTTTTCTATTTAACTCAAAAATTTATGGATATTATGTTCTGAATTGTTGATTTTACCCAAAACTGTTTTTGACTTTTTTGATTTTATAGAAAAGTACTTCTAGTTAGCAAAATACCTCATACAAGTTTGGATCTGGATTGGATCAATTCAATATAGGTATTTTCTTATATACTTGGTTGGATATGGTAAATTTCTTTTGAACGTAGTTATAATCCACTTTAGATCTCTACCCTGATATGGGAGAGGTTGGTTTTTACATGCATCTGACTTGGATCTTGAAATATGTACATATTATTTTTTATATGCTTTAATATTTTGTTCATGTTTTGGATTATTTTATATTTTGATTCAACGTATCTTTTTTTTATCCAATTGTATATAGATCAAGTGTAATTGAATTAGGATCCATTAGATCTAATGTTTGGTTCAAGGTTGGATCTGATCGGTATTAGATCATATGTTTGAATCTAGTAAGGTGACATAGACCTTGGTTTGATTTAATAAAGTATTTTGAATCTGGTTGAATCTCTATGAATCTAGATGGATCAAAATGAGAATAAGATCAAATTGATTGAGTATAGATCCAATTGAATGAGTTTTAGATCCAGGCAATGCTATTGGATCTTGTTGAATTTCAATGGATCTTGATATATCCAGTTAATAAGTGATGGATCAAGGAAATATCATTAAGCATACTTGAACGAGACATTTTATGAGTGTTTTGAGGTTATTTAGATGTTAAGCAAAATAACTCAACTTAGATAAGTATTAAGATCCGGTCTGAAATTATTTTTTACTCAAAGCTTCTAATATGATGCGTACCCAGTTATGGTTTGATGCATAGATAGTCTCTTATTGAATGAATCTATTGTTGGATCCAGATAGTATAATTCTCGGATATGGGATATCCAATTTGTAATGGATTCAGATAAGTATAATTACTGTTTATAGAAAATGGATCTAGATTTGATCCAAGATTTATTATTGGATTCAGATAGGTGTTATGCCTGGATATGAGATATGGATTTAGATTATGGTTAAATCCTTTATGATCCATGGTTTTATTTTGCATCAAATGCATTTAAATTATAATATGGATCATGTTGGACTTGATAGATAACATCTCAAGTCGGTTTTAGATATGGACTTATACAAATATACTTTGTTTGAGTGGATATGGTAATTGATCTAAACTTATATGTTTACAAGCTTGTGGTTTGATTAAAGCCTTGAAATTGGTTTATCATGTTTGGCATATACATATAGTAGTAGGATAACTCTCATTGGATATGGATATGGTACATATCCAAATTAGATTTGGATAAAGGATTTATGCTTTACTTTATGATGAAAAATCAACCTAGTCTGTGAATATACTCATGATGATGATATATCATAAAAGAGAAAGTCCAGCTAGTGTATGTAAAACCTCATGATGTCATGGATTAATGCAAATATTGCTTAAATGCAATGCATTGGAATAGTGCTATTCCATTCTCCTCTATCTCGTCTTCACTGGGCACACGGTCTTATAACTTACTGTTGAATAGCAGTTGGCATCACCAGAAAACACGGAGGAGGTAGTTGCGTCTGTTGCCTAAAATCATGTATATTGCCTACAATGTTTCTGCCTTATCTCTTTGATTTATCTCCTTGATCCCTTTCCTTATTGTTTGTGCTTATCTTCTTATTTGGAGAGAGGGGGGCGAGTTCCTCATCCTCCTATATATAAAGCCATGTAAATCTCAACATATTCAATGAATAAGAAAGATCGGTGCGAGTGGGTTGCCTGGGTCGTGGATGTAGGATCTATTGATCCGAACCATGTTAAATTGATGTGTCATAGATTCTTCTTATCTCCTCTTCATGGTATCAGAGCAGGTGAGGTGTTGATCCCGCTCCATTTTTGTGGTGCACTGCACCGTTCTCATGGCTAGTAACGATCATTCATCCACAAGCAGTGGTGGTATCGACACTACAAGCCAGGGTAATATAGAAAAAATTCAGGTTCATGAACAAGTAACCCCAAACCTCAAGATTACCTCTATTTTGCTGAATGGATCGAATTATTTGTCATAGACCAAATTTGTTAGATTATTTCTTAGCGGAAAATCCAAATTAGGATTCATCACCGGAAAGAATATTCGTCCCAATGAAGCCAGCCCTCAACTTAAGGAATGGCAAAGCATGAATGACTTGGTTATGTTATAGCTTTTGAACTCTATGAAATCCTCCATTGATGAAGATTTCCTATTCTTAGATATTGCCCAAGAAGTTTGGGATGTTGTTCATGATTTATATAGTGAAAAGAATGAAATTGCTCGTATGTGTCAACTTACCCAAAGCATTCATGAATATAAGAAAAATGATGCTCCCTTTGGTGTTTATCTCAGCAAGTTAAAAAGTATGTGGGATAAACATGATTCCCTAACGAGTTCATACCGTGATTTTGTGGACCTTAAGAAATTAAGAGAACATGAAAAAACCTTTCAAGTTCTTGCTGGTTTGGGATCAGATTATGAATACCTTTGTAGCCTGATCCTTATGGCATCCAAATTTTCATCGCTATCTAATGTTTGTTCAATGATTATGAGAGAGGAATCTCGCAGAAAAGCTATGAACATAAAGCAAGAATCGCAAGCCCAAGAGGAGCACAACGAGAAAGTTGTTTTCAATGCTTTCACCACTCAACAAAATCAAAGATATGAACACTAAAAGAAAGGGAAAGAGATCATTTTGTACCTATTGTAAAAAGGAGTCATTTTAGAGAAAAATGTTGGAAACTTCATGGGAAACCAGGAAATAGCAACAGTGAAAAAGAATTTACAAAAGCTCAAGTTGCTTATAGTGAAAACAATCAAGAAATCATGTTGACCACTATTGCCAACATGATTTGAAATCTGAGAAAGAAAAATCCATAACTAGCCACTATTGTTACTTCAGGTAAAATCTTAGGTATGGTCTCATCCTCTTCACATTTCAACTCTTGTGTTTAGATTGTGGATTCGGGAGCCTCAGAACATATGACCTACAACAAAGTTGGAAAACTTGAAAATGTTAATGACAGAAGAATGGTCACTATTGTCGATGTGTCCAGAATTGTGGCCCAAGGGACGTGTGAAACTAAGATTCTTGGAAAAAGTTCTGAAATGCTCTATATGCCAAATCTTGCATCAAATCTCTTATCTGTGTCAAGGTTAACCAGAGATTTTAATTGTAATGTAGTTTTTACTCCAGTTAATGTATTTTTCGAGGACAAGATGACGAATCAGAAGATTGGTGAAGGAAAAATGGAGCATGGGCTATATGTAATAGACCAACAAAATTTTGCAGCAATGATGGCAGTCACATTCTCGGTTGGGACATCCATCCAATAGGTATTTGGCAGCTTTAATTCCTAGTATCCCTATTGATCATGGTGTATGCGATATCTATCAGTACTCTGAAATGTCACGTCCAACTTTTAGCTTATATGAAAACATTGCTAATAATCCGTTTGAATTAGTTCATGCTGATGTCTAGGGGCCAACACCTATAGAGTCTTTGATGATTTCTCAAAAATGACTTGGTTATATCTGCTAAAAACCAAAGACCAAGTTTTTGAAAATTTTGAATATTTTTACAACATGATCAGGACTCTGTATCATGTCCGTTTAAAGTGTCTGCGTACAAATAATGGGACAGAATTCAAGAATCAATTTTTTGATAGTTTTGAAAATAATAGCGGGATGACACGTCAGTATATGTGTGTAAAAACTCCACAGCAAAATGGGGTTGCTGAAAGAAAAATCGTCACATCCTTGAAACTGCCAGATTGCTGCTTTTCCAATCGTATATATGTTATCATTGCAAAATTTTACTTTTGCAAGTCAAACTGAATTTGTTAGTCAATTTCTTGTTTATTTTTCTTGTACTGCTTTGTTTTGTGTTTTTATGTTTTGCAGGGAAGCGTTGGAACATGCGGTAGAGCCCTTTTTGTGCCCTCGAAGTACCCTCTGAGGTCCCCTCAAGCCTCAGAAGTGCCCTCAGGGAGCCCTCAGAGAGCTCTTTAGCAAACAATACAAAAGTGTTCAACCTAATTACCTAAAGGGTGCACAAAGGGAAGAATCAAGGGAAGCAAATCGATCAAGAAGGGACAACAAGACTCAAAGCACTGAAGACCTTTTCTTTTACTTTTAAATTAGGCTTTATTTTATTCAATTCATTTGGGGTTATAATAAGGCACTTTATTTATTTATTTAAGCCCTCTACAGGGGCAGCACTCTCTTAGTTATTTATTTAATTAATTCTTTTTTTTTTGCATTAAAGCATAGTTCAAATTGTGTGTCGAATACAAAGTATTTCTCGTTCCCTAAATTCGACCCGGACTCCACCACTCATGCGAGCTGGTTTTTATATTTTTGGTGTCTAGCTTTCATATGATTTTTATTAAAAATATTGTTTTAAAAAGCGTTTTTATAAAACTCACACCAAATTTTGGCACCGTTGTCGGAGAACGGTGATTAATACGAGTATTCACTTTATTGACAAGTGTTTGTTCATGTTTTGATAGGTTGCTAGTTTCTTTTCTGTCTTTACTTAGGATTGTTTAGTTTCTTTTTTCCTATTCATTAATTAGGATTGTGTACTTTCTTTTTCGCATTTAAGTTTAGAACCACATTGTTTGCAAACCCTAGATACGAGCTTACCTTTTCTGCACAGCCCACCAATTAGGATACCTTTAGAGGTGACTACGCACGATTGATACTGTGCTCATAGTTTAATTTTTTTATAATATATGTTGGGTGCAAGTGTGTCATGCTTGTTTATTATTTTCTAGTCTTATTTTTCTTTTACCTACTTTATGGTTTGATGTGGTTTTGATGCTTTGCACGTTAGGTAGGTAGAAAACCAATGTCTTTAGATGCTTGCTGTATCGGTCTACTCTTTGGTGCATGCATGGGCGACACTCGCTTGACCTCGAGCTTGCTGAGTTTGTTGAGGACTCAGAGTATATTTTTAGGAAAGCCCATTGATCTGGCCTCACGGCTGAGGATCGATAGTTGATCTGTCCTCTTAGGGAGTACTTCATGCCTAATACTTACACTCTCGCCTTTTGCATCACTAGACCTGATATGGGAGCAAACCATTTTGAGATAAAGGCCAACATCATCCAAATGTTACCATCTTTTTATGGCCTGAGCAACGAAGACCCTTAACGTTATCTCAATGAGTTCCTTGAGATCTACTCTACTGTGCGGATTAACAATTTTGAGGATGATGCATTGAGGTTGACATTGTTCCCTTTCTCCCTCAAAGACAAAGCTAAGCACTAGCTGAAGGCTCTTGATACGGTTCAAATTACCACTTGGGAACACATGCAAAGAGAGTTCCTCAAGAAATATTTCTCAATTGGTAAGACGAACCAATATCGAAAGGTCATCACCAATTTCTCACAAATTAAGAGAGAAATGTTTCATGAGATGTGGGAGAGAATAAAAGATCTTCTCTGAAAGTGTCCCCACCACTAGGTGCCTCGTTGGCAACTGGTGTAATATTTTTATGACTGGCTTACTAAGAAGAACTGTTAAATGGTTTATGTTGTCTGTGGGGGCACTTTCATGCTGAAGAGTGAGGATGAAGCATGGGCCCTTTTTAAGACTCTGAGCGAGAACTCGATACACCATGCTTCTACTTCACGTTCTGAGAAGGCCACACTTGTGTAGGATGTCACGAAGAAGGCTGGCATATTCGAGATAGGGACACGTCTTAAGTTGCAAAATAAGGTCGACCAGCTATCCCAGAAATTGGACCAACTACTGTCAAATCCCTCTCCAGTCCTGCAGGTGTGTGCGTTGTATGCTATCCTTGCACACCATGTTGTTGACTGCCCCATGGCGCCACAGTACCCTGAGTTTGTCTAGGAGCAAGCTCAGATGGTACAAGGTTTCGCTAGGCCCATACCAAACCCATATTCCAACACTTATAACCCGGGTAGGCAGAACCATCTAAATTTCTCGTGGAAAAATCTACATGAGCCACCTCACCAGCCCTCCCAGACATAGCATAGACAGGGTAACTTTTCACAAGGTTATCCGCGTCCCACACTTCTACAGGCCCTCCCCTCACTTAGCTTGCCTTCTCCTCAGGAGCCCACATCGAGCCCATCTTTTCAGGAGAGGTTGTTAGAGACCTTTTCTGACATTAAGGCTGACCTTTGTTCCCACACACAGTCAATAGCAAAGATAGAGACTCAAATGGGACAGTTGGTTGAGGCCTTGAGCAGACGAAGTGAGGGAAGCCTCTCGAGTTAGTCTATCGTCAACTCGAAGGGTAAGGAACCCATGTATCACAGTCTGCACCTCACATAGTCCCACCAAGAGCAGGTCAACTCTGTTATGACCCTTCGGAGTGGGAAGGCATTCCACCCTACTCAGGAGTCGACTAACGAGCCCACTACCACACCTATTGACCAATTGATCTCTTCCATCAGGCTCGAGGAAAGTGAGCAGGGCCCACGATCTGTGCCCTCTCCTTTGTATATCATTTTCTATAGATTATTCATGTATTTTTACATATTTTAAAGGTCTAGAACTTGTGTATTAATGTAATTATGTATAAAGAAGTCTCAGTTCGAATTTCACTCGAATCAGAGTTAAAATGAGGAAAATATCTTATTTTTAAGGTTTTGGATCGAATTTCAAGGTAGAATGGATCCAGTTCTGACCCAAGAGCTCTAATTTGGATCTTGGACTGGATCTAAACCTTAAATATCCCAAACCCACATGATTTAAAGAGTTTTTCAAGAATATTTTCTGAAACCCCCCTCTTTCTAACTCATTTTGGTAGTTAGATGTAAATAACATAGAGTTTAGGCATTTAAACTAAAACTAATCTTTCTTTAGGTGGTTTTTTTAAATTAGGAACAACTTAGAAGTATAAAAAGTAGAAAAAAATCTGAGAAGAAGTTTTTGCTTTGAAAAAAAACACCTAGTCTCTCTCTTCTCCTCTCTTTCATGATTTCCCTTTCTTGTTCTTCTTCTTCTTCTTCCATTTTTTTTCTTTGTCTTCATTTCTTTTTGCTGTGTTGTCGTGTGTTTGTGCTATTTTTGCAGGGATTGCAGATCGAAGACGAATCTTCCTTCAGCTGGTGTGCCATCCACACCACTAAGGGTCGGCCCAACCTCTACCTCCCTCAGCTTCTTCTCTATTCTACCTTCTGGCATCTTCTTCAAATCGTCTTCTTATTGGGTGCAGCTACTGCAGAACATGGTGGACGTGTGGGTGGAGATTCCAAAACACTAACCGCTCTTCTTTCCCCTCTATTCGTCGAACGGCCCTCTGAGGTACATTCTCCTTCTCATCCTCTTCTTCTAGTGTAAATCAAGTCAACCCTTATAGAGTATATCATGCCCAAATTTATTTTTATTTTTGTTGTGTTTACAATATGTAAGTGTCTGCAATTCGTTATTTTATTATGTGCAAAAATTGAGTCTAATATTGTTTAGAAAGTTGATTTATGTTACTTGGTTGTTCTTGGCTGATTCTTGAAAATCGGATAGGTTTTCGTCTAGCCGATTTTTAATGTTTCAACATAGGTGTGTTCAGAATTTATTTCATGTTTTTATTTTATTACAACAGGTTTAAATTGTGATTTGTCAAGCTGTTGTTTGGTTTAGATAGTGTGTAGTTTAGATAAAAATTTGGCTTTAGTTTCTTTCAATACGTTTTATTGAAAATTATTTTCCTTGTGTTATCATTTTTCTTTTATTTATGGAAGTTGTCTTCTCCTTCAAGGAAGAAGTCAGCCATGGCTGATCCAACAATCTTTCGGATAATTTTTAGTAAGTGTAATTAGGTTAGTCATTTATTAATTTGGTCACTAAGGCAATTAGTGTCATTCGGTCAATATGTTTTTTTTAGAAAGGACTTCATGTAGTAATTAACATAGGAGTTGATTTTTAGAGATTAGCTAGTCACAGTGTATGTAGGGCTGTTATTATTTTTTTCCCATGTTTGTCAAGGCATTAAGTAGCCTAGTTAGCCTATAAATTAGATTATGATAAGTTAAGATTTTGGACTTCATTGAAGGGCGTTTTGAGAGATCAAAGTGTTAGGCGTTTAGGATTTTGGTTGGGTTTCCATTTTCGTGAGGTTTTCTTGAAGAAAGGATGGACCTTTTCTTAAGGACCAGCCTAGAGAAGATTACATATTAGGCAAGAGCATTTAAATCCTAAAGCTCTTACCTAATATGCAATTAACGTGATTTCAAGGAGTGATAGCATTTTCTTAATTAAGGAGTTCCTTCTAAAACGTGTGGGTCCCCCCTTGGGCTGGCGTTTTAGGCTTTGGAGCAAGGTCTTCTCTTTAGGTAAGAATGTAAAGGGGACCACATAAATTCAAGGTAGCCTATATACATTAATGCCCTTTTATGTAGCATTTAGCCTAGTATGATTCATTGCATATTATATTAACCTTTTTAGGAAATAGTTGAATTGGGTGTGCTGAGTAGGGCATGCATTCACGAATTAGCATGGTGTAACAATTAGGTTAGTTTAGTTAGGTAAATATATGTGTTCTTTTATGTCTTGCATATTTTGTTTCTTTTTAGTAATAAGTAAGTGTTAGCATAATCATATCTAACCGTAGGGTGCATTCATCTTAGTTAACACTAATATGCATGTATTAGTAGATAATATTAACCTTAGTTAGTCTTTTTTTTCTTTCATTTGATTTAATTACTGAAGTGTATGCTTGTTAGGACTAGGATTATGTCCGTTTTTAACAGCTTCATGAAGTTAATCGTGCATGTATTTCATTACGTCGATGTAAACAAATTAAAGTTTTGAACCGAAATTTGCAGTCAATTGCAATCGTTATTTTATGTATTTTTTCTCATAGTTTTTCAAAAAATCTACTTTTGTTCTTTTCATTGAGGTGTTGACTGACTGTAAACCAAAAATCAGCTTATTCTGAGTTGATTTGGTTTGATTTTAAAACGTTTTTCAAAAACCAGTTTTCAGGAAAATCTAATTTTGGGACAGGGCAAAATTCGGATTTTCATCAGTATTAAAACGCTTATATCCGAAGCTTCCAGATGAATTTTTGAAATCTGTAAAGTCTGACAAATTCCTGCACGTGCCAGGAATTCAACAAGATGGAAATCATTCGATTTGAACTCCATTTAAGTGTTCAAACAATCTGTTTTCAAAAATCTGTTGGAAATCTATTTGTGCATGATTTCAACGGCAAAATAGGCAATTCACTCATTAGTTAATTTGCTGTAATTTTTCATAGTTTTAGCAGCATAGTTAGCGTACTTACAGTAGTTGGTTTAGTTAGTTTTAACATAGATTAGTTGGTTAATTAGTAATTGCATTTTATTTTGTTTTTATTATAATTGTAATTTAGTTTTATTAGTTAATTTCTGAATTAGAATTAGTTATAATGTTACATTAATTATAGTTATTCCATTACTAACTTTTTAATTTTGGTTGTTTTAGGTTGATAAGCTTACAACAGGTCAAAGGTGCATTCATATTAAGATCGCGAATGCAGCGGTGGTGAAAAGATGAAAATGCCCCTGGAGATCTAGAGAAGACTTTAGCAACCTGCTTAGGAGTTAATTTTTATTTTTAGTTCATAACTTAATTAGATTTATAGTATTTGACTTAGTGTAAACAATTTTAATATCAATAAATTAGAATTTTTAGATTTAACTTGAATATTTTTTTGTTCTTTGAGGATTCAACCCGTACTCGCCACATTCGTGGAAAGTCGGTTTTTATATTTTTGGTTGACGATTTTCCAAATCCTTTATTGAAAAATATGTTTTAAAAATACTATTGCAAAAAGTTCAACCACAGGGGCACGCATGCACGAGATGCTTGACATGTTCAAGCAGGTTCACATAAACATCCCCCTGCTCGATGTCATTCAATAGGTGCTTGCCTATGCAAAGTTCCTCAAAGAACTTTGCACGTAGAAGAGAAAATTGAGGATGTTGCCCAAGACGATCTTCTTGACTGAGCAGGTGAGCTCTGTGTTTCGGCCTCAAGCCCCACCCAAGCTCAAAGATCCTAGAGCAACGATTATCTTGTGTGTTATAGGGAACATGTTTATTGATGTTGCCACGAGAGCGCTTATGATTACATCTTTGATGTTGCCACGAAAGCGACAAGACATAATGATTGTTTTCAGGTGACAGACATCACAGAGAAGCAATCTGATCTGCAGTTGGATGCGTGTCCTACCAGTCGTTTGGTTTATGACT
The DNA here is from genome assembly GCF_984573655.1 of Nuphar pumila. Lineage (NCBI taxonomy): Eukaryota > Viridiplantae > Streptophyta > Magnoliopsida > Nymphaeales > Nymphaeaceae > Nuphar > Nuphar pumila. The sequence goes on along the minus strand of NC_143263.1, from coordinate 45,742,353 downwards.
CATCATTTGAGAATAGTCTCCACATAGAGACTACACTCCTTCCTTCCAGTCTAGAGAATCATCGTAGGATCCAGAGGGGTAGAGTTGGGGGAAACATAGTGTGCAGTGTCACAGATGACACTCTTTTACTCAGAGACCCTGATTGAGCATAACTTCATGTCCATTGATCTCATGGATGATGAAGGGTCTCCAAAGATCTATTTGGTTGAGGACGTAAAACTTAGCGCTTTATAGAAGGCAACCCATATTTGTGATGTATCATTAGTAGTCTTAGTAGTTTTTCTCTTTAGGTAGTTTTCTTCTTTCATGAGTTGAATGTTAGATCATGTATGCCTTGCATTTTGTATTCTTATGAGTTGCATAACTGTGAGACAGGTAGAACCTCCGCAAAAACAATTCACATGCCATATCTGGTAAGGTTCCATAGTGTAGATCAGATGACTTCTACCATTGTCTCTCATTTATTTTTGTTCTCATATGCATTCACTCAGTTTTATACAAGCATAGAGGAGTGCCATTGAGGACAATGTCATTCAAGCATGAGGGAGGGTGCAGTTTTCACACCCAAATCTTTTATGTCTTTGTACTTGCACTTTTGATGACAACTCAAAAAAAAATTGGGCTTTTAAGGAATGAGTTTGAACTTATATGACTGCTTTGCAAAATCTAATGTTTTTAGGATTTTTAAGCCCCACGAAAAAAAAATTGACACCGATCTAGAAAAATAAGGTTGTTTATGTGGATTTCAAAGAAATGACGATAGATGCATGTTAGAGTTTATTTTGAATCACAAGTATGAATATGCATAGTATTATTTTTAAAAAACTAAGAAAATGAACAACATTGCAATTATGAGTTCAAAAGTAAAAAGAGCATATGTTTAGTTGTTTTGATCTCTTCGTACTCTCCAATAGTTGGGATCAAACACAAGTTGAAGTGTTTGATTCTCATATCAAAAAGGATAACGAAAGAAGTCACTTCTTTTTCTAGTTGATATTTGTGGCCTATTTGGTTCAAGCAAGTAGAGTATGAGGAGTGTTTACACCTGGTGCCCTAAAGCCATCTAGTTTGGGAGTCATCGGCCCGAAAGCCCGCTACATAGACTTTATAGAGATCCTAATAGATGTTGACATTGCACAGTACAGAGAAGCAGACTATACGTAAACTATAAAAAAGTATAAGTTCTAGTGACTCGAGCAATTAAGTTCGAGGGATACTTTGTATCTCGTACCCTAAGGTCATTTGGCCTGAGAGTCACTGACTCAAAGCTCATTACACGGGTCACAAAAACTGAAAATTTGATATAGTGCTCAACAAAAGAAAGAAAAAAAAGTGTGTGAAAAATTGAAAATCAAGGAAAAAAAAAGAAAAGAACGTAAAAAGAAAAAGTTCATGGCTTAGAAGTAATTATTGAGAAAACCTATGCAAAAAATATATGAGTGAAGATTAATAAATAATAACATGTACATATTTGGTTTTCTGAGAATGAAACATAAATGATTATGATATTTAGAAAAGTGAAAGAAAAGGTTTTATTATGTGGTGGTATGTAAAAGACTCTAATCATGTTTTGATGATGTAATGTCATGAAATATTTACGAAAACAAACTCCTTAACTGCCTAATGCTTTGTGACTTAAAATTTCATGCATACATGACAGAGATGTTTGTGGGTAGCATCATTGCAAACCCTCACGAGACCTTACTCGTCCACTGGGATAATCCAGGGGTTGAAAGGGCTTGCTGCATATGCTAAATGCAACCATGAATCTTACGAAAGTGAGTCAAGTTTTTTATTTTAGTTTAGTATTTTTGCTTTTTGCTTCAGTTTGCTCGAGGACTAGCAAACGATAAGCATGTTGGTATTTGATCATGCATACATTTTACACTTTTATTCATCTTATTTTATGCATGATTCATGTTAAAATCGCTTTAAAAACTCATTTTTAGCGTTAGTTTTGAGAAACTGTATTGAAATGGAATTTATCAAAAAATTATATTTTTTAAAGCTTGCCCTACATTTTTTAATATTTTATTTAGTTTAAAATTTTCAAATTAGTATTTTAATTAGTCTAAAAGAGTTTAAGTAGGAGTCCTAGTTAGATTAGAAAGTTTTGTTTTATGAAACACGTTTTTCAAAAGACCCTTTTTGGAAATTATTGAAAAATCATCAAACTCTTTTTGAAAAATGTGTTTAACCTAATTAGTTAATATAAATAGCACACTTCAAGAGATGAGAGGACATTTTCCAGATTGGAAAACATGCTCTCTCTCTCTCTCTCTCTCTCTCTCTCTCTCTCTCTCTCTCTCTCTCTCTCTCTCTCTCCCTTGCTCTCTCTCACTCTTTTGTCGATTTCTTTCTCTCCTTGTTCTCCCCTTCTTCTTCTTTTTCCCCTTTTTCTTCTAGCTTTGAACCCTTTCGTCATCGGCAACTTCTTTCTCTTCATCGAGGCAGCGTGGATGCAGCTGGATCAACCATCTTCTATTCTCAACCCTTCTATCGAAAGTGATCCGTGACAGATCATTTTTTTCTCCCTCTTTTTCACTGTATATTTAGGTTTTGCATAGCATACCACATTGCATCGTATAGAGTTTTATAGATCATCGTCATCTGCGTATTCATATGATCTCATCCATCTAGCTTAGTTTCTTTTATCCAAAATATATGTATATATATATATAGAGAGAGAGATTTCATGTTTATCGAGTTTAGCCGTTCTTGATTCTTTGCATAGAACAACTTTATTTTAGTTAAATTGTTACTTCCAACATAGGTTTGCATATTTTTTTTCTTGATTCTTGATGAGTTTAGGATTAGATTTAGGTTAGAATAGTTTGTAGCACATTTTATGTTCGGGTTTTGTTTTTTGTTTTTTTTCACATAAATAGTAGCTTCCTTTTTTACCAATCTAGCTTCTTGCAGTGTGTTTCTGATTTTGTTTTTCATCAAATAGATCGTAGTTAGCTTTAGTTGCTGGTAAATACAGACCATTGGGCTCTGTTGATCAATTTAGCTATTAGACGTTGAGTCCTATTTTTTTTTTATCTTTTGACATATATCTAGTCAGCGTACATTTTATTAATGTCGAGTATAGCATAGCATAGCATACAAGGTTACCCGGGTCTTCAGTTTCCAATTGATTATTTTAAATTTAGACAATTATAGATTAGTGATTTATTTCCAGAAAGTAGATTAGTTAAGTTTAGGATTATTTTGATCAATTAATTGAACTAGCTTTTGATTTCATTTTTGCTGAATTAGGAAAGTAAATCATAGCCGATAAATTTTTTTAGCACTTTCTTGAGAATAGGTCAGATTACTACTATTAATTTCTTTCTTTGTGTTTTGGCTTAACATTAACTTAATTTTGTTAGTTAGATTTAAGGTTAGTCATGTCACTTGCATTCAGTTTTTTTTTTTTGTCGTTACCTTGAATAGTGCATAGCTAGTTTACTAAATATTAGCCGGTTCTTGTTTTTTTTTTTCTTTGTGTGCATTTGCATTGATAACTAATTAGAGGTGCGGTAGTTTAGTTTTATTGTTTCTAGCATACATTACTTAGTCTAGATCTGAGTTGATTCATGTTTAGTTGATATAGGTTAGTTAATTGATTTTATATTAGTTAGTTAGTTAATTGATTTCATATAGTATAGTCAAGTTAATTTACATAGGTTATTGATTAATATATTTTATATAGGTTAGGTTATTATACTTTACTGTTTATTATAATTTTGCTTTCTGGTTTAACATTATTTGTTGTTGCTAATATTTTATTTTATTTTTTTTTCTTGTTTGATGATTAGTTGCTATTTGCCAATGTTTTAGTCTATGAGAATTTAGGTTAGCCGACTAGCATAGTTTCTTGTTAGATGATATTTTTTTTAGTTCTTGTTAATTATTTTCCTTATCAATTTGTTAATATTAGTTTAATTAATTAGTTTGTCATGTTCAACTAATTATGTTCTTAATCCTTAGTTTACTTTAGTTTCTTGAATTCTTGATTTCTTGAATTAATTTAGTCATTAGTTTGTTGCAATTTAGTTTCTTGATTGCTAGTTAGGTTGTTTTGCTATTTTGTCTTGTAATGATAGTTTGTTAGTAGTTAGTTCATAGTTTAGTTCATAGTTTAGTTCATGCTTAGTTTAGTTAGTAATTCAAATCTGGTTTTTGTTGAATTTGTTAATCACTATTTAGTCAATTTCTTGTTCATTTTTCTTGTACTGCTTTATTTTGTATTTTTATGTTTTGAAGAGAAGAGTTGGAACGTGCAGTAGAGCCCTTTTTGTGCCCTCGAAGTACCCTCTAATGTCTCCTCAAGCCTCAGAAATGCCCTCAGAGAACCCTTTAGCAAACAATACAAAAGTGTTCAACCTAATTACCTAAAGGGTACACAGAGGGAAGAATCAAGGAGAGCAAATCGATCAAGAAGGGACAACAAGACTTGAAGCACTGAAGACCTTTTCTTTTATTTTTAGATTAAGCTTTATTTTATTCAATTGAATTCATTTAGGGTTGTAATAAGGCACTTTATTTATTTGTTTAAGCCCTCTGCAGGGGCAGCACTCTCTTAGTTATTTATTTACTAATTATTTTTATTTTTGGCAATAAAGCGTAGTTTAGATTATGTGTTGAATACAAAGTATTTCTTGTTCCCTGAGTTCAACCTGGACTCCACCACTCGTGCGAGCCAGTTTTTATATTTTTGGTTTTTGGCTTTCACTTGATTTTCATTAAAAATATTGTTTTAAAAACCGTTTTCATAAAACTCACACCAATAAGTAAGCGTACAAATGGAGACCGCTACATATCGCCAAAGTGATTCCAAATACCCTTCCTCGTTCAAGATGTTTGGTGAAGAAACCTCTGTTGAAAAGGTTTTACAATTTATGCAAAATTGCTTTTCCATAAACATCTAAGTCACTTGCATATGGCCTAAATAAGGCCTGAGCTTTCAATAAATCATGGTAGATACAAAGTACCCACAACGGTGTGCATCTATCCCTGAACGAGTGTAGCACTTTCTCCGTCAAAGAGAGGAGGTGCTGCCAAATTTTCTTAAAAGATGCTCATTGAGCTTAAAAGTGTGCAACGTTTTCTCCGTCAAAGAGAGGAGGTATGGGTAAATTTTCTGAAAAGATGCTCATCAAGCTTAAAAGTGTGTAGCGCTTTCTCCGTCAAACAAAGGAGGTGTTGCCAAAATTCTAACAAGTTGTCTTCTATAGTAAAAAGGAACATCATGCTTCTCTCTCAAATAGAGAAAGTGTTGCCAAAATTTTTAGCAAAATACCTGTCTGAACTAGCATGAATGCAATGATGATGTCCCTGTTGTCAGAACCCTATCTGGATAGCTCATTTCACTTCCGCCTTGAAGAGAATTATACTCGTAAGGGCCGATGGGCCAAAATAGCCATTGCGTCTTGACTAGGCCAGTGCTCATTGCGGCTATGTACGCCGAACAGTTGATCCAAAGTGGTCGTTATCTATACATGCCCATGTGAAACATTGTACAATAATAAGACTCATAAGGGCTATTATGTCAGAGTTTGTTGTCCACCCGAAAGGGGTGAAGCACTTCTGAAGGCCATAGATGCCGAGAGCAAGGCCCTGCATCTATATAAATAAAACATAACGATAGTCCTTGGACAAAACGGGTGATCCATGCTTCAAAAAACTGAGAGGAGTTTAGGGTACATGTTCCCTTGGTGCAGAATGCACTAGATTACATATGTGGCACTCGATGTCTTAATAAGAAAAACTATACCATCGAACCTCTACAGGACTTGCATTCATCGTGGCATGATGGTGATGATACCACCTCGAGTGACTTGTATGATGTTATGAACCAAAGAATTCAAGAGACCTTTCATCACTCAGAGGTTTAGAGGTCGAGTTATCCTTAAGATCTAGAGATTGAACCTCGCTACTACAGTAGAATGATGCATCTGAACCGGCCTGGTAGAGGTCTCTCGACATGAGCTTTGATTGCTGCCTCGCTATAGACAAGGTCACTCAAGCCTCTGTGGTATACAAAATACATAGCACAATAAACCTCTAGATGGCTTCATTTGATGCCGAAACTAAGTTCTCTCACTTATCCGTAGGTGAACGAATAAATATCGAAACAATGCATTAGTTATAGGTTCAGCGATAAATGAATGAATAAATAAATGAATGTGTGTTATTATTATTCATATATAACCTTGTGAAAGGTATTGATCATGCATAATATTTGCATTTTATTCATCTTTATTTATGCATGATTCATGATAAAATCACATTAAAAACCCATCTTTATCGTTGTTTTTGAGAATTTCCTTTAAATTGATTTTTTTGAGAAAAAATGCATTTTCAAAGCCTACCCTATATTTTTAGTGTTTTTATTAATTAGAGTTTTTCTTAATTATAGCTCAGTTAGATTAGGACTTACTTAATTATTTTGAATTAGTTTTAGAAAAATATCTCCTTGAAAAATATGTTTTAAGAAGAGACTTGTTTGGAAAATTGAGAAAAATTATCGTACTCTTTTTGAAATTTTGAATTCTAACCTAATTAGGGATTATAAATAGTATGCTTTCAGCTGAAGAAAATATTTTTTCCAGCAGCCTCAAGCCCCGCTTTGCTCCCTCCCTCTCTTTTCTCTCTCTTTTGTTTTTTATCCTTGCCGATTTCTCCCGCTCTCTTCTTCTTCTTCTTCTTCTTCTTCTTCTTCTTCTTCTTCTTCTTCTTTTCTTTTCATCCAATCTGTCATCGGCAACCGTTCTTTTCATCAGAGAGGCGTGTGTTCAGCTGGGATTAACCATCTATTCTCATCCAATCTGTTGGAGGCGATCCGCGACGGTTTGCTTCTTTCTCCCCCGTTTCACCGTAGATCTAGTTTTGCATCACATAAAGCATAGCATTGCATTGCATATAGTTTTGTTAGATCATCTCATCATCTGCATATTCATATGATTTCATCTATTTAGTTTAGTTTTTAGCTTAAATTAGAAATCAGTCAACATCATGTGTTTCTCTTAATCATTGCAAATAAGCCATCAGCGTTTTCTTGAATATCTAGTTTATTAATAATTGTTTGGTTGTTTAAAATTAACCATAGTTTGGATAGTTTAATATCAAGTCTTGATACAATTATTTAGTCCGTTTTGATTTGATGCACGTCACTTGATTTCAGCCCAAAAAAATTTTGTGTTGATTTTTTTTGGCATGATCATTAATTAGTGCATAGGAGCCGAGTTCTTAACTGTTGTTTTCCTTGAGAATAGGTGAGATTATTTATTTTATTATTTTTTCTTTGCTGAGTATTGTTGTAGCTTGATAGTCATTTAATTCAATTAGTCAAAGTAGGTATGTCATCCACGTTAGTATAATAATCTTATTACAAAAAAAAAGAAAAAAAATAGAATCGGTGGAACATAATATAGTGCTTTCGTTCTTGCAAGTATCCCATTTAACATAGATTCAATTGTTGTCTTCCTTTACCATTTAGTAATTTATTAATTTTAGAAGTAGGTTAGTCAAAGTAGATTCATTGTTTATTCATTAGTCGAGCCCAACTTTTAACGTCAATCTTGTTTAGTAGGAAAATAGTCATAGCCGAATTTTTTTAGCTAGAGTTTTCTTGGGTGAAAGTTAGGTTATAGAATATAGTTTGTTTTATTCCAGATTTTTGTTCATGATTTAGTTTGAATGTCGTGCAACATGTTTCATTAGGAGTCAGTTGGCTGTTAATTAATTTTTCCATCTTATATTTAGTTTAGTAGTTAGTTTTACTTAATTCTTGTTAATCGATTAGCATTAGTTTGTTAATTAATTTTCTTGCTTTAGTTCTTGTTAATTTTATTACTTGTTGATGCTAGTTTTTTTATTAGTTCGTTTATCATGTTTAGCTGATTATGTTCTTGATCTTTTAGTTTAGTTAATTTCTCAATTTCTTGGATTAGTTGTTATTAGGTTGCTAAAAAATAGTTCTTGAATTCTTGTTAGTTAGGTTGTTTTGCTATTTTGTCTTCTAGTATTAGGTTGTTATTAGTTTGTTCATAGTTAGTTCTTGTTAGTAATTTGTTTTTAGTTAGTTCAATTATTGTTCTTGCTGAATTTCTTAGTCATTAGCTATTGGATTTCTTGTTTAGTTCGATTCGTACTGCTTTGTTTCATGTTTTTTATTTTTGCAAGGAAGCATTTGGACGTGCAATGATCCCTATTTCGTACCCCCAAAGTGCCCTATGAGGTCCCTTTAGGCCCTCAAAAGTGCCCTCAAGGAGCCCTCAGAGAGCAAAATAAAACATGCATTACCTGTTCCATTAAGGGGACAAGAAGACTCAAAGCACTGAAGACCTTTTTCCTTTATTTTAGATTAGAAGTTTATTTCTTTCATTTATTTAATTCATTTGGGTTTGTAATAAGGCACTTTAATTATTTGTTTAAGACCTTTGCAGGAGCAGTACTCTCTTGTTTATTTAGTTAATTAATCTTTTATTTTTCATGGCAATAAAGCATAGTTTAGATTGTGTGTTTGAATACAAAGTATTTCCCGTTCCCTGAGATCGACCCAAACTCCACCACTTTTGCGATCCGGTTTTTATATTTTTGGTGTTTGGCTTTTACTTGATTTTCATTAAAAAAATTATTTTAAAAATCGTTTTCATAAAACTCACACCAGGTATTGATATCAGTACATTGCTCGATCGATCACGCAAAAGACCTAAGTTGTATCTGCACGGCTAAGCTAAGCTCGAGGATATCTTGCTTCAAATTGTGGGATACCGATATGCTAAGTCGTGGAGACTTGAGATATGTGATTTTCAACTATGGCCTGAAGAGGCTCCTTGTATTTACAAGCTTTATACTTGTTAAAATTGGAATACTTTCCTACCAGACCAGCGATGGTTCTGACCCCATTTTATGGGAGATACAGGTATTAAATCTGTGATGTGATATGCGGAGCAAGGCAACATCAAGTTTTAGAGTTTCTCTAGACTATGATGGATATTTCGTTTATAAAACTAGTTTTATAGAATATTATTTTACCAAGCAGTGTTGTTTGTAATAAATAAACTTGTTTTGATTTGCGTAAATGGAATACTTTGGTGGGCAATGAGTGCTTGGCCATATACCTGTAACTTGTCCGACATCTTCTAAAATTGATGACTCATTATCGTCTATTTTTGCTGCTAAAAAACTTTTCTAAATTTTATTGCAAAAAAAATCATGAATTTTTTATCAAGTTTTGTTTTAGAAATCTGGGGTATCATAGAATTGGAATCAGAGCCTAAGTCTGAGAAACTTAGTTCGAGATTCATTATGTTCGAAATATCGCACTGTAAGTATTACTTTCAAGATTCTAACTCTGCAAAAATATTTTGTCAAATATAGATTATAACTTACGACTCAAGGGGTTAAAATGATGTGTTAATAGACAGGCCTATCTGAGGCAATTTATATCAAAAAAGAAACTCAATTCTTAGAAACTGATCATTTTTTGAGTCAGTTGACTCACGTGTGAGGTTTTCGCCGCCTATGTCCGCTAGTGAGGTGTGACCCTTATAATTATGGTGATGTGTGCCTGTTGTGTTGCAATGTATATATAAGTAAATTTTTACTTCTCTTTATATGATCGAAAAACTAAATCATGTTAATTGTATGTGAATAGACAAATGACTCCCATGACAAGGAGAACTGCTCCGAGTGAGGAGTCCCACACTCAGGGGTTTCTGTTGGAAACCATCAACAACCTGGTTACTGTTATCCGTGAGAAAAGGCAGGAACTGGCCTCGCCTCACAATGATAACATAGGAGGAATTACTTAAAAGAAGTTTCTCAAGCTAGACCCATCGGTGTTCGTTGGAGTCAATCTAGAACTTGCGGAAAACTGAATCGAAGAGACAGAACATGTGTTTCTAGTGTTAGGAGTGCTAGAAGAAAGAAAAACAAATTTTGGCATGTACCGATTGAAGGATAATACATGAAAGTGATGGGACACTTCTAAGATTATCCAGTTCTCAGGATACGAGGTCATCTCTTGGGGTGATTTTTGAAGAGCTTTCTTGGATAACTTCAAGAATTACCTTTGCAAAAAGTAGTTGTCCAGAAAGGCCCTTCAAAAGTTTTAACAAGTTACCTTCCATAGTAAAAAGGAACGTCACACTTTCTCTATTAAACAGAGGAAGTGCTGCCAAAAATTTTGGCAAAATACCTGCCTGAGCTAGTATGAATGGTACAATGATGCCCTCATTATCGAAACCTTGCCTGGATGGCTCGTTCCACTTTCGTCTTCAGGGGCACTATACTTGTAAGGGCCCATGCACTAGAGTAGTCATTGCGCTTTGACTAGAACAATTCTCATTGCGGCTACATAAGCTGAGCAGTCAATCAAAAGTGGTTGTTGTCTATGTATGCCCATGTGAAACATTGTACTATAACAAGACTCGTAAGGGCCTTTTGGTTGTCTACCCAAAAGGGAGGAAGCGCTCATAAAGGCCATAAATGCCAAGAGTGAGGTCTTGCATGCATTTGAATAAAACATAACGATAGTCCATAGACCACACAGGTGGCCTGTACTTCATAAAACTGAGTGGAGTTTGGGGTACATGTTCTCTTAGTGCAGAATGCACTGGATTGCCTATGTGGCACTCAATGTCCTAATAAGAAAGATTATGTCATCGAACCCTTGCAGAACTTGTGTTCACCATGGCATGATGGTGATGGTATAACCTCGAGTGACTTGTATGATGTTATGAACCAAAGAATTCAAGGGACCTCCTATCACTCAGAGGTTTGGAGGTCGAGCTATCCTTAAGATCTAGGGATTAAACCCTGCTACTGCAGTACAAAGATGCATCCAAACTGACCTGGTATAGGTCTCCTAGCATGAGCTTTGACTGTCACCCTATTATGGACAGGGTCACTCAGGCCTCTGGCGTATACAAAATACGTAGCATAATAAGCCTCTAGATAGCTTTGTTTAACACAAAAACTAAGTTCTCTCACGTATAGGGGGTGAACAAGTAACTATTGAAACAATGCATTAGTTATAGGTTCAACCATGAATGAATGAATACATATGTGTTATTATTATTTATGCATAACTTTGTAAAAGGTATTGATATCGGTACACTACTGGACCTATTGGGTCAAGGACCCAAGTTGTATCCGCACGACTAAGCTAAGCTCGAGGAGCTTTTGCTTTGATTCGTGGGATATCGATACGCTAAGTCGTTGAGACTTGAGCTATGTGATTTTCAACTACGACCTGAAGAGGCTCCTTGTATTTACAAGCTTTATACTTGTTAGAATTGAAATGCTTTTTTAATAGACCATCTGACCCTATTTTATGGGGGATACAGGTATTGAACCTGTGATGTGATATGTAGAGCAGGGCGGCATCAAGTTCTAGGGTTTCTCTAGACAGTGTTAGACATTTTATTTATAAAACTAGTTTTATAAAATAATATTTTACCAAGCAATGTTGTTTGTAATAAATAAACTCATTTTGGTTTGCATAAATGAAATACTTTTGTAGTCAATGAGTGCTTAGTCACATACCTGTAACTTGCTCGGCATCTTCTAAAATGGTTGACTCATTATCATCTACTTTCACTGCTAAAAACCTTTTCTAAATTTTGCTGCAAAGAAAAAAAGATCTATGAATTTTTGACCAAGTTTTGTTTTGAAAATCCAGATTTATTCTCTTTTGTGCTCCTTAGCCAGTGCATGGGTTTGTTTCATTAACATCATATAGGTTGTTTGGTACATGCGTAGGTGAAAATCTCTTCGGCACTTCATATTTTTTATTGGATTTTTTAAACTTTTGGAGATATTATCAAAGAAAATGATTTGAAGACTAGGTGAAACTAATATTGTACTCTATACAAAGGTAAATATATTTTTGACCTTTTTAATTGTGGTTTTTGCTCTTTTAGTTATTACTCTTGCTACTTGGTGGTTTGGAATAATCAATTTAGATGGTTTAGTGTAAGCTAACAGTTGTATATTTCTTAAATTCAATACAATGGTGATGCCTTGTGGGAGTGACAACCATCAATTTTTTAGAAAAATGACTTACCTTTAAATTAGTTGAGCAAACTTTTCTTTTTTTATTTATTGTAATACTTTGGTGGTGCCTTCTTGTGCAATCTTTCTATCATTATGGTTTGCAAAGAGCTCTTTGCCAAACATCTTGTGAAAATATACATCAAGTCATCTTTTGAATGTAAAAAAAAATGAAAACTATTTTTTAGTTTTTTGTTTGTTAGTTTATAACCGTTATAGGCAAGAGCCCTATCTCACTGTTACAGGCAAGATCCTTGTCTCGACGTTATAGCCTATACCAATGAGTTAATTCTCTCTGTTATAGCCTATAACAATGAGTAAGGATCTTACCGTTATAGCCTATAACAACGAGAATATTATATTGCTATTATAACCTATAGGTAGCTTATAACGGCAAGCCAGGCATCTCATCGTTATATTCTATCTCACCATTAAAACAACCTCATCGTTAAAGATTGTCACACTGCTATTGGTATTCCCAGTTCGAACAAGATTCTTTGTTGGTGTTAGTTCATCCTTTAAGAGCTATAAATATTGTAGTTATTATTCAACAAAGACCAATTTTTTCAGCTACTTATCGGCGAGTATTCTTGCCTTTATAAGCCTATAGAAACGAGAAATAGGGCAATAGGGACCAGATATATCACGTGCCTGTTGACCGGATGACTTGAGGAAGACTTCGATTTTCTATATCATTATTGTAAGATGAAAGACGTGATGAAGGTGCAGAGAGTTTGCAAGCCAACTACCAAGGTATGGCCCGAATACTTTATAAAGTAGTACTCGGCCCGATCACCTAACTGCGTCCTTTTGGAGAAAGGATACCTTGTTGCCCTCCGAACTCCCGACACTGCCATATGCTCAATTCTTCCTTCCACATGGAAGCCCAACAAGTAGTGCATGGCAACAAGATTCGGACACGCATCTTGGTGGATCATTTGGCTTTGCAGGTATGTTCTGCATTTCAAGACGCCCTTTCGGAGGTGACCGGCAGGCGCAGCCCCCTGCCTGCACTAGGAGTAATGGTTTACTGCTTCAACGCCTATTTGTCCGTAAGGAATGGCAAGGACCCTCTCGATGGTGCCTTTTCGCTCGCCGTCTTCTCCACCTTTCTGCTCTCCACAGGGTCTATCATGTACTCCCATTCGTTGTCAGGGGAAGGTTTAGAGAGGAGAAAGGAGAGGACCATGTGGGTGATCGTCTTTCTCTTCTGCTTGATCGCTGCTGCGTTCCTGATCCGCGTGTGGACCATCCTGCCACAAAACAACATGGGTCGTTTGCCCCTCCTCGCCTCCGGAGTGGTGCCTCTAACTGCAGGCCTGTGCTTCATATCGGTTCACCGTGGCATCAGCAAGTCTTTTTAACTCCAGCTCCTTATAACTAGTTGGTAGGGGAAACTCGTCGTCTAGAATACTCGGGATTTGGTTGGAACCTGTTCGAAATTTTCAAAAATAAATAAATAATAATTGTGATAGAGGATATTTGGGATTTGTAGTAATGGGTGAATGATGATTGTTTATTTAGCGTACTCAAACATCTCTTTTGCACGGTGTATGCATTCAATGTAAATATGTAAATGGATTGAAAGTGATATTAGTGAACCTTTTTGTTCATCAAATCATCGTTTTAAGCAATGTTGTCTGTATCGGTATTGGCCCTGAATCGTTTGGCCACAGATTCAGCTGTATTGGCCCGATATTCAAGTGAATAGTTCTGTATCTGCCCAAAAATAATAAAAAACTATTATGTATCAATCATAATGTAACACATGTTAACCCCATTAATATAATATTAAAAATTTATATTTTGGTAATTTTTATATTTGTTAAAAAATAGCCGATTCCAGCTTGCAGCATATCGATTTTCTGCAGATACGATGAGTATATCGGTCGATACTGATAACATTGGTTTTAAGACTCGAAAAGGAATGTTGCCATAAAAGGCGTTTATTACAAGCTACTTTCCCTTAAAAGGGACATCTAAGTGGGGTGCCAATGGATCAGGTTTGACCCGGACCCGACCTGTACCAAACCCTTTGGTGATAAATAAGGTCTGTGTTGAACTCAAAGGGTCCGATTAATATATGGAACAAGGTATGATTTGTGAAACTTCATACCAAACCTGGGCCCGACCCAAGTTTCGACTAAGATCCTCAAATTTTCAATGTAAAAATGTTTTTAAAATTCGCCTGATATCCAAAATCATAATTTTTCAATGGTAAAAAGACATTTTTACCCTTTACACATGTGAATTTTCTCCCACCTGACCTTCTCACATGAATGCCCTTTCACATTTGCAAACGTCATCCTGGCAGTGCCCCTTATGCAATTTTTAGTAAATGAAGTTTGATGAGAAAAATCAACACTTCAAAAGTACAATGGGTCTTTAGTGACACTTCAAAAGCATTGCTTCAAAAGCCCATATTTAAAGAAAAATCACAAAATACACTACGACATTCGCATATTTTTTGAGAACATATATTTGTGAGAACATTCACATGTTCTCATATTTTGAGAGAAAATTTGCAAATGTGGAAGGAAATTTGCATATTTGGAAGAAAAATCATTAATAAAAGAGATAAATTCGCATATTTGAATATTTAAGTGGGAAGTTCATGTATGTGAAAGAAATTCACATGTGTGAAGGGTAAAAAAGTCTTTTTCAACCAAAAAAATATAATTTTGGACATCACATGAATTTAGACGTCATTTTTGTTGTACAATATGATCATTTTCCAAAAAAAATTTTGGCACCTTGAAGGGAGAATGGAACATCACCTTCTTGTCAATTCCAATCAACTCATGACCAAGGAGCATTGGAAAATAAACGGGCAAATGGAATGGCGAGAATAGCGGAAGGGTTGACCAAGGAAGGGAGATGATCCCGATGAGAGAAAGACGTTTATGAAAGAATAGGCCACCCCTAGTTGTTTAAAGATGCTTACTCTTGCAACTATGATGAAAATTCAAGGAAAGTTCTGTTGCTTTAATCACTCATTATGGTTCCAAATTATAGTCATGGCAGCATTTACACCTTTTGAGGGGTGTTTGTTTCCTGCCCTTTCTTATGAAAGAGGCTCTCTTTCATAGAAAATAAGGATTTTTTCCTACAAAGGGTGAAACAATCATTTCCATGAGAAATATGGTGGGATCTACATCATAAATGCAAAAAAGCAGTTTCCCAGTCAAACTGAATTCATACCTTCGCCTTTGGGGAAGCACTTTCCCTCCAAAGTGGCCCTTTCAAAGGAAACAGGCTTCCCTTGGGTGGGAGTGGAGCAATGCATGAAGTCGCTCTGACAAAGTGCCTCAGTATCCAGGACCACATGCATTTTCTATGCTCTATAGTTGGAATAAGAAAGTCCATATAGACTTAGTGATGCCAGACCATGGGAGGCTAAGTGCAAAGACGGGAATCTGTAAAGCTGACAATGCTAGAAAAATTGAACATTCAAACAATAGACCAAGTCTACAGTGAGTAATCCAACCAACAGGGATGGACTTGTTCAAGCTCAATGGCACACTTCTTTTCAGTTTCTAACAAAAGACTCGTTCGGCCTATCCATGTCCAATAGTTGAGTTGGAATATTTGCAGAAAGACCTTAATCTCGTACTTTACTATTTCCATTGACAGCTAAGCATTATGACTAAGAATTTTCGGTAGAAAGAGAAAAATAAGAAAAAAAAAATGATTCTATGTATGCAAAATACCCACTATTATCGGAATATTGATTTTGAAATGCATATATCATATTTCGAAAACAAATATTCAGGATTCATGTTTAATTTGGCTTCATGCTTATAGTGACCAGGTCGGCATTTGCTCACTTGGGGAAAGTTCATTCCTACATATCTGAGCATGGACAGAACACCAACTGACTCAGCTTTATGATTCTGTTGGCTGTGGGTGCTCCAAGTACAGCTGCAAGTTCAAAGGTTCACTATTCATTGACTTGATTGGTGCAATCGTTGGCGGATGTTGCCAGTGCTTAGTGTCCGTTGGGATCCACATCTGGGCTTCCTTGCTATCATTATCGGCACATGGTAAAGAATGAAAGTAGGCTGTAATTTCCCACTGGCAATCTGTTGAGGGAAAAAAAGTTGATATTCAGCCCCACATAAGAACCAGAAGACAGACATGTTACTGTTCAACAAAAACCTTATAAAAATGCAACATTCAGAAAAGGTTTAAGGAAATAGCACCTACCCTCCGGGAGCAGGTTCAGTCAGTGAAAGTTTTATGAGAAAGGACCTCAAAGCAAACTCCATATCTGCTGCTTCTACTTTTGAGTTGAATAACTGGTTCAGAGAGAGCTTGAAAACAAATTTCTCAGCAGGAATATGATCCTTGTTATAAAAAAATAACCACTACCCTCTCCACCAATCCCTAGCCAGAAACATAACACAAAGGGTGTATGTACAATATATCGTGAGATCCTTCACGCTTAGCATCTTACTTTTACAAGAATATTATCATACAATCGACATCCTCAGATTTTCAAATGAAGATAAGAAACAACCAAATAAACGTACAGCCCCACTATACATGGCATAGCTCAAAGGACTGCTATTGAGACTGTGAAGTCTGCGTCCGACACAGGAGAACTTGAACAATTTAGACAAGGAACAGAACAAGACATAACTAGCATGAAAGAGGAAAACTAACACCAAAACAATTAAAATTATGTCCCAAAGGGCATGCAAGCAAAAAGCTTGGTTCATGCCTACAGAAAAAGCCTTCATGATATGAGAAAGCATTACTTTGAACTTTGACTTCAATAACATATTTATAAGACTGGCCCTAATGGGCAGGTCCTATTACACAATAAAAAAAGACAAGAATGCCCCTAAAGGGCATAACCTATATATATATATATATATATATATATATATATATATATATATATATATATTAACACTCTCCCTCAAACTTACGGTGTGATAACCGAAAGTTTGTCTAGTAAAAAGTGAAAGCGAGGTGATGAAAGCGGTGAATAAATCGGCCAAGTGATAGGTGACATAAGGCAAAGTAATAGTCTTCTTAAAAATTCTTCACGAACATAGTGAATCCATTTTAATATGTTTAGTTCTTTTGCGAAAAGTATGGTTGTCAGCTTTGTATATTGCAATCTTGTTGTCATAGCAAAGTTTTGAGAATATATGTCATCGTGTCTTCAAGTAACCATCTCAGCCATATAATCTCCGATGTTGTGGTAGCCAAGGAATGATGTGTATGTCATTAGGATCTCCTCCTTAATCTAAATCAGAGTAAGCAATTAATTCAAGTGAGGAGTAGGATAACATATTCAAATATGGTACGGAATGTTGGGCTGCCAAGAGACATCATATTCAAAATATGAGTGTAGTTGAGTTGCGTATGCTGAGATGGATGTGTGGAAATACAATAAAAGATAAGATTCGGAACGAGGAGATACGTAAGAAGGTAGGCGTTGCACCCATTGAAAATAAGATGAGAGAGAATCGTTTACGGTGGTTTGGACATATTCGACGAAGGCCTAATGATGCTCCAGTTAGAAGGATGGATGGGGAAATATATTAGTTAAAAGAGGTCGGGGTAGGCCTAGGAAGACATGGATGGAGGTGATAGGAAAGGATATGAATGCTTTGAACCTCACCGAGGACATGGCATTGGATAGAAATGAATGGAGGAGAAGGATTCATGTGGAAGACCCAGAATGATTTTCTTTGTTGGTTCATATCGCCGACCCCAATTGTTTTGGGATGAAGGCGTAGTTGTTGTTGTTGTTGTTGTTTGTTGTTGAGTAGGATAACAAAAGACCCTTAGAAACAGAATTTTGTAAATATCTAATGATTTTCATCACAATACTCATGTGAACTGTGGTAGAAGAGTGTTGGAACTGGATTGCAGTATGGACTGCATGAGCTATATCAGGTCGGGTGATAGTCAAATAAGTCAATGCTCCAATCATCTGGTGATACGGAGTGGGATCTTTCAAAGGTGATTCGTCATCTTTCTTCATCTTGTCATTGATTACTTCTGGGGTATCTACCATCTTCTCATCAGTAATCCCTGATCTGTCAATAATTTCAATAACAAACTTGATTTGGGTTAGCAAATATCCTCGTGAAGAATAGGCCACCTCAATTCCTAGGAAGAATCTAAGAAATCCAAGATTAGCCATCTCAAAATGTTCATTAAGAATATTTTTAATATGAAGAACTTCATGTTTGTCTCCACCAGTAATGATCATATCATCGACATAAAGAAGCAAAATAATAATACATGTATCAAACTTATTAATAAACATAATAGTGGTAGTATAACAAGATTTAAATTGAAGTATAATCATTATAGAGCTAAATCTATCATAGCAGACCTTAGGAGCTTGTTTTAACCCATATAAGGTTTTTCTTCAATGAAAAACCTTTCAAGACGGAATCACAAATCCAAGAGGTGAATCCATATAAGTTTCTCATTTAAAAAGGCATTATTTACATTCATTTGATAAATGGCTCAACCTTTGATAGCTGCTACAGTTATGAGAGTCCTAACAGAGGTTATCCTGACTATAGCTGCAAAAGTTTCATCATAATTTATATCATACACTTGGAAATAGCCCATCTATAGTCTACATTTTTTTTTCTTTAGGTAAATCTTTTATCTCCTAGGTAGTGTTATTAAAAACGTGCCTCAAGGCGCAAAAAGCGTGCCTCGCCTCAAGGCGAGGGCCTTTTCGCCTTGAGGCGCACTTAAAAAGCGTAAAACCCTCAAGGCGTACGCTTCATGCGCCTTGAGGCGAGGCGCGCCTCACCGTGAGGCGCGCATTAGAAAATCGGATGGGCCCAAACCCGGAACCGTATGCTCGAAGGTTCGAGAGAACCTGTGTCTTTAAAAAAGACACAGGCACCTCTCTCAAACCTTCTCTCTCCATTGTCCCCTCTCTCGAGCCTTCTCTCTCCACTCTGTCCCCTCTCTCGAACCTTCTCTCTCCACTCTGTCCCCTCTCGTCCCCCGCCACCGGCCACCACCCGTCGTCAGTCATCGCCTCTTCCACCTTCTTCTTTCCTCTGCTGAGAAGGCGTCTGAGACCCGCCGGCCACCACCGTCTTCTTTTCTCTGTTGCGAAGGCGCCAGCGACTCACCACCACCGTCGTCCGTTCCGGCGACCTCGACCGACATCACCGACGCCGCCTTTTCTCTACGTTTTCCGATGACGTCGAAGTCTCCACCACCAGGTAAACCCTCTTCTTTACTTCTTCTCAGTGAGGGGTCGACCGACAGGGGGGCAGAGCCCCCTGTCGTCGCCTCTCGTCGGCAGGGGGTTACCCCCTCCTCTGCTTTTCTCTCTTGGTCGACCGACAGGGGGCGGAGCCCCCTGTCATCGCCTCTCGTAGGCAGGGCCCCTGCCTTTCTTTTGGGATCTACCGACAGGGGGGCGGTGCCCCCTGTCGTCGCCTCTCGTGGGCAGGGGGTTCCCTCCTCTGCTTTTCTCTCTTGGTCAACCGACAGGGGGAGGAGACCCCTGTCGTGGCCAGGGGGCTACCCCGTGCCTTTCTATTGGGGTCGACCAATAGGGGGGCGGTGCCCCCCTGTCATCGCTTCTCGTGGACAGGGGGGTCCCCCCCCCCCCTCTGCTTTTCTCTCTTGGTCGACCGACAGGAGGGCGGAGCCCCTGCTTTTCTCTCTTGGTCGACCGACAGAGGGGCGGAGCCCCCTGTCGTCGCCAAGGGGTTACCCCCTACCTTTCTATTGGGGTCGACCGACAGGGGGGCGGTGCCCCCCTGTCGTCGCTTCTCGTGGGCAGGGGGTACCCCCCCTTTGCTTTTCTCTCTTGGTCAACCGACGGGGGGCGGAGCCCCCTGTCATCGCCAGGGGGTTACCCCCTGCCTTTCTATTGGGGTCGATCGACAGGGAGGCGGAGCCCCCTGTCATCGCCAGGGGGTTACCCCCTGCCTTTCTATTGGGGTCGACCGACAGGGGGGCAGTGCCCCCTGTCGTCGCTTCTCGTGGGCAGGGGGTCCCCCCCCCCCTCTGCTTTTCTCTCTTGGTCGACCAAAAAGGGGGCGGAGCCCCCTGTCGTCGTCAGGGGGTTACCCCCTGCCTTTTTATTGTTTTGCTTGCATTTGCCATCATTTTCTTGTTACATTTTCTTGTTAAGTTTATTTTCAATCTCAGAAATTTTATTTCCTGCATTTAGATTAGAATTTAGTTAATTTATTAATTATCGTTTTTAGATACATTAATACTTGTGAGACTAGTTAAAAAAAACTGCACTACATTAATACTTATGTTGAAGTTTTAGTGTAATACAATATGCTGATTTTTAGATTTCTTTAAAAATCTGACTAAACATGACAAGTTTTGAATGTGGTTTACATTTTTTGCATTTGTTTTCATGTAATGTGGTCAGCAGAATGCATGATGTCAATATATATTTTATTATATGTATTTTTGCAGTTGAACAATGGGAAAAGATGTGGGATGGGATCATGGAGTTAAAGTTTCAAATCCCACTAAAGATCTCAAACTCGTAGGACATGTAATTTGCAATTACTGTCATAAAGAGAGTACAGGAGGCATCTATAGGCTAAAACATCACTTAGCTGGCACAAAACATGGTGTAAGCATGTGCAAAGCGGTTCCACCTGACGTGAAAAGATTTTTTCAGAATCATCTTAAGGATCAGAAGCTAAAGAAAGAAGAGTTAGAACAAAACAAGTTGGATATCGGGAGAAGTGTTTATTTTGGATCATCAACCGGCGATAATGTGAATAAAGAAACTAGTTGATCATGTAGTGATGCAAAAACAAGTACATGTGGTCCTATGGACTGTTTTGTGAACAAAGAAGCACGACAAACCACAATAAACACTGCTTTCAAAAGGAATGAAAGAAAAAATGTATGTCATGTCATTGGTAGATTTTTTTATGTAAACGTCTTATCATTTAATCTTTGTAACAGTCCATATTTTTGTGCAATGGTAGAAGCTTTTGCAAATTATGGGCGAGGGTTCAAATCGCCTTCTTATCATGAGATCGGAACGTGGATTTTGAAGGATGAGGTAGATTGTACTCATGAAATTTTGAAAGAGTTAAAAAAAGAATGGCCAAAGGTTGGTTGCAGTATTATGGCAGATGGTTGGACAGATGGAAAATGAAGAAACTTAATTAATTTTCTTGTGAATAACTCATCTAGGACAGTATTTTTGAAGTCTGTTGACATCAGTGACATGGAAAAAACTGGTGCAAATTTGTGTAAGTTGTTTGAGGAAGTTGTTAAAAAAATTGGTGAAAGTAATGTGGTGCAATTCATTACAGATAATGCACCAAATTATATGGCAGCAGGAAAAACATGTTTTTGGACACCATGTGCAGCGCACTGCTTGGATCTTATGTTAGAAGATATTGAAAAGATATCAATTTTTAAAGATGCAGTGGAAAAGACAAAAAAAATTACAAGATACATTTATAGTCATGCATGGGTATTAAATTTAATGAGAAAATTCACAAAGAAGAAAGAACTTCTGCGTTCAGCCGTCACTCGTTTTGCCACAACATATCTTACACTTCATAGTATTGAATGTTATAAAAAAGAGTTAAAGTCGATGTTCTTATCTTCAAATTTTAGAACATCTAATTACTATAAGAAATCTGATGCTAAGAACATTTCTCGTATTGTTCTTAATGATCATAAGTTTTGGGCTGCCATATCATATGCAATTAAAGCTACACTACCTCTCGTGAAAGTGTTGCGACTCGTTGATGCAGACGAACCTGCTATGGAATTTTTGTATGAGGCAATGGATAGAGCGAAGGAGGAAATTGCTTCAAACCTTGACAATATCGAAAGAAAATATAAACCTATTTGGGATATCATTGATAGACGATGAGACTTACAACTTCATAAGCCTTTGCATGTAGCTGCCTATTATTTAAATCCACATTTTCATTATGTTGACAACTTCAACCCTGATGGAGATGTTATGAGTGGCTTTTATGATTGTGTTGAAAAATTAGTTTCTGATGCAAATATTCGGTTGAAAATTACAATACAAATCGATGCATTTAAAAAGGCAAAAAGCTTGTTTGGCAGAGAGTCGGTTGTTACAACAAGAAAATAAAAAAGTCCTCGTAAGTTTGCAATTATGTTGTTATTTGTCAATATTTTTTTATGTTTTTGTTAATTATGACATTCTTAATGTTTTTATCAATTTTTTATTATTTTATTTGAATGCAGCTGATTGGTGGAGTTCATTTGGGCACGAAAATCCTGAGTTGATGAATTTTGCAATTCGAATTTTAAGTTTGACATGCAGTGCATCGGGCTGTGAGAGGAATTGAAGTACTTTCTCATTCGTTTGTGACTTTGTATTTTATTTTTGAAATACATTTTTATAAGTTTAATTATCTTATATTTGATTATCAATGATTTGAAATTATAAGTGCATACAAAACGAAGGAATAAACTTGAACAAGAGAAGATGAATGCATTGGTTTTTGTAATGTACAATATGAAATTAAGAGAGAGAAATATGAAGAGGAGGGCTACCAAAGACCCTATATGTCTAGATCATATAGACTCAAACGATGAGTGGATTGTGGAGAAGGAAGATCCAGTGTTGCCAAGTGATCCCAATTGGTTGGAGGATTCATGGTTGGATCCGAACTTCGACATAAATGTCATTGAGCATGTGCCTATTGAAAAAGTCACTTCACCTCATGTTTCACAAAGTGGTTCTAGGCAAGACATGTCTTCAAGAGATCGAGGTAAAGTTATATTCCTTTTACCTGGCTATGAATATAAATGTATTTTTTTAATTACATAACATAAATATTTAATACATGATTTTTTATTGAAGGAAAAAGAAAAGCAAAAGAAGTAATTGACGACGTGGATGAAGAAAGTGTAGATGATGAAGAGTCAGTGAATGAAGATGAAGAAAAACCTATTTATATGGATTCTTCAGATGATGATATTGAAGACTTAAATATTGATGATGCCGAGACACAACAAGAGCCTAGGCCCTAATTCATATCATAGAGCTATTGGCCATTTATATGTTTTTTGGGTCTTTCAGTTGTAATTGTGAATGTTAACACTCTCATTTTAAAGAATTCTGGACAAATACATTAACATTTGGTTATTAATGTTAGCATGCATTTTTTAATTATGACATGATGTTGTTAGTGCTAATATGCATTTTGTCGTTAATGTTAGTTTTTTATTGAATGAATGTTCATATTTATGCAATTAGATACTTATATAGATCAAGTTGTTGCATTAATGTTACTTTTACATGTTAATCTCATATTTTTTTCGTATTTATTTGAGATTTTTTATTTCGTGTTTGTTGGCGCTTCATCAATAAAGCATTTCTTATTTATTTATAATTTTAGATAATTTTTATAGTTTTTTTTAAGTTTAAAAAAAAAATAAGTTAAAAAAAATTTAAGGCTTACGCTTTGCGCCTCGCTACGCCTCAACGCTTTTCACAACACTGCTCCCAGGTTTTGTATTTCTCAAGTGCCTTTAATTTTTTATTTATAGTTCCTATCCATTGAGTATACTTTTGGCTTGGTTATAAGTGGTTGGTTCAAGGTAGGACAAGATCTTAGCTAGACAAGCTCTATATTAGGGAGAGAATAATTCATATGATAAAAATCTATCATGAGATTCTGTCAGATCTTCTAAGGTCACTTGATTGTTGTCTTTCTAGGTTGGAATATTTTTCTAGGGCACTAGGTTGCCTATCATTTCCACCCATACTATATTAGATTATTGTGGGTTCAATTAGGTCAAAATTTTCACCATCCTAGATATTGAGTTTTGGTTCTTCATCAAAAATGTCATCAAACACACCTTCATCATTGCTCTTTAGAAACAATTTCTTAGGCACATTTTGATCGAAGAAACTTTCCTTTTCTATGAAGTAAACATTTCTTGAGACATAAAGTTTGTCATTTTTGAAATCATAACATTTAAATCCTTTTTTATTTTCACCATACCTAAGAAATACATATGGTATAATTTTTAGTGAAAGTCGGTCATTTTTGTTGGTAAGAACAAAGCATTTACATCAAAAAATCCTTAACCTTGAATAATCATGAAAGATTTTGAAATTTTTTCAAGGGGAGAGATATTTTGAAGTTTGGTAGAAGGGACTTTATTTATAAGATATATGAATGTTAGGGAGGCTTCGACTCAAAATTCTTTTGGAACATGGTTTGAAATAAAAAGTGTCTTGGTGGTTTCAACTATATGTCTATGTTTTCTGTAATACATATATATTATTTAATATTATTATATTTTTCCTTTTATTATTTTTTTTATTTTTCTTTATTTTCTTTTTAGCATCTAGTTCAATAAAAACTAGATATTTTATCCATTCAAGTTCCTGTTGGAACTTCACTATGCAAATAGTTGTTGGACTCTAGTCCAACAGCTATAATAAGAGTCGTTGGACTAGAGTCCAACGTCTCTTTTGGAGAGCTCAAAATGAGCTCTCCTCTCTCTTCCACTTTTTTGTATATATAGGAGTGAACCCCTTCAATGTAAAGAACTATGCTTCTTAAGCATTTTGTGCATAAATAAAGTATTATTTATTTTTCAAGTGTTCTTCCTTTTATACCCTTTCAAGGGTCATGCTTGTAGTGTCTCCAATAGACACTTATTTATGAGTTATTCGTGCATTTGTTGAAGACTACCATTTCATTACATGGTATCAGAGCTACGGAATCTTTAGATCTTGAAGTGCTTCTGCATTGATTTTCGTGCCACATTTACAAAAGGTGTTTCATCACCTTGTTCTTGGCTCAAGAAGATTTGTTTGAAGAAAGGCGAACTTGTGCTACAAAAAAATTGGTTTTGTATCCTCTCTCTTATTCCCTTGTCTACTCTTTTTTTTTCTTTTTTTTATCTCTCTGCTCCTGTCTATTCCTCTCTTACCCTTGTAAAAGATGGATGACAATGATAAGATCACCATCATTCCTATGAAGCTAAATGATACTAACTATGTAATGTGTGCTTCGATTATAAAGCATCACATTTGGAGAAAAGGTTTATGGGGTATAGTGGATGGTTCTGAATCGGAACCTAAACTATCTCTTACCAAGAAAGAGGGTGATAGAGAGGTTCCTCTAACAGAGGAAGAGAAGAGTAAGGCGTTAGCCACTCATGAAAAAAAATGGAAAGAGTGGAGGATAGGGCGTGCAAAAATTATGTCATGGCTCATCAATAGAATGGACATTAAAAAATGCTCTAGTCTAGTTAAGTTTGAGCATGCCGATAAGGCTTGGGAATACCTCAAAAACATGTATTCCCTTAAGATATTGCACATGTGTGCAATTTACAAGACAAAGTTCATACAATGACTCAGAAAAATAAAACTATTCGAGAATATTACAATGAGTTGTCCGAACTTTTGGAAGAGTTGGCTCTTCTTGAACCCAAATGGCATTGTGCCGAAGATATCGAGCTTCGCCAAAAGCAACTCGATATGGAACATTTCTATCAATTTGTGAATGGTCTAAGGCCGGAGTTTGAATCCACCAAATCGGTCCTTTTACATCATGAAAAAATTTCTTCTATTGTTGATACTATAAAAGAGCTCACTATGGAGGAAAATAGACTTAGAAAAAGTACTCCAAAAGTTGATGATGACTCTGTTTTAGTTGTATTTAGATCGAGAAATCATACTCGTACTTACAAGCCGCCTCATTTTGGAAGGCAAAACGGTGACTTTGATAAAAGAAAAGTCATTTGTCATCATTGTCATGAACCAGGGCACTATAGGTCTCAATGTCCAAAGTTAAAAAGAAGAGAAGAAAAAAGAGTTGCATATGTTGAATCCGAGTCAAAAGATCAAGATGCACCTGTATCTATGGCTCAACTGATGGAAATCCTTCAACCTCTTCTCAAAGGGGTATCCTCCTTAACCGAAGCCTCAACTAGAGCAGCAGTTGCATCTTGCTCCGGTCCAAGTAACTTTCCTTGGCTTTTAGATTCTGGTGTTTCTTTTCACATGAGCCCAAATGTTAATAGTCTATCCGAATGTCTTAAAAATAACTTAAGTGTGTCAAAGGTTTTTACAGCCGATGGCACATCTCTTGAAGTAAAAGGAATAGGATGTTTTGAAAATGTTCAAAAAAAAATTTATCTCAGAAGTTAGATATATCCTTAAACTTAATTTGAATCTCTTATCTGTCTCGTAAATATCTGACTATGGATGTAATATCTCCTTCTCTTCTCATGGTTGTTGGGTACAGGATCGCCAATCAGAGAAGCTGATTGGGGAAGGTCATAGAGAAGGAGGACTATATTACATGAACTTTTTGGAATTACCCAAGAATGCATTTTGTTATAATGTTCAAAAAATAGAATTAGATTTATGGCACAAAAGACTTGGCCATCCTCATATGTCTAAAATTCATTATTTTCCAAGTTTGAAAAAATTTTGTAATTCTGAAAATTTTTCTTGTAAAGATTGCATTCTTGGCAAAATGAAAAGGTTATCATTCTTAGTAGAACTTTTGTTTCTCACGACCACTTGAGTTAATACATTCAGATGTTTGGGGCCTCGCATCAGTTGTTTTCAAAGATGGTTATACATATTATGTCATTTTTGTTGATGACTTTTCTAGACATACTTGGATTTATTTTCTTAAACATAAATCTGAAGTCTTTGCTAACTTCCAAATATTTCATAAAATGGTTAAAAATAAGTTTCAAAATGATATTGTCGTTTTTCGCACTGATTCAGGGGGAGAGTTTATGTCCAAAGAATTCAAAGACTATCTCAATTTATATGGTATTACGCATCAAAGATCATGTCCACACACTCCAAAATAGAATGACCTAGCCGAACGCAAACATCGGCACATTATGGAAACTACTAGGACCTTGCTAATTGCAAATCAGGTTCCAAAAGTTTTTGGGCTGAAGCGGTCCTAACTGCCACCAACCTCATCAATAGGATGTCAACTTCCTCATTAAAGAATACAACTCCAATATAAAAGCTTGTTAATTTAACTCCATATTATTCTAGATTAAGAGTCTTTGGATGCAAATGTTTTGTTTTCACCAATAAAAATGACAAACTCTCTCCTTGTGCAATCCCATGTGCTTTTTTAGGATATGCTGATAATAAAAAAGGCTACATGTGTTTCGCCTATCTCCTTTATATCAACTACATTGACCCATGTCCAAAATGACAAATTATATGTGTCAAGACATGTATCCTTTTTGGAAAAAGAAAGCTTCTTTGAATTTGAAAAATCCAAGGATATCACTGAATACTCGTTTTTAATTGATCCAACTTCAAAATCCAATGAATGTGATGTTGGATGTGACCTTGACAATGATCAAAGTCCTATTGTTGTTGAAAATGATGATAATGAAGAGCAAATCCATAGGGATGTTAGTCTACAATATTCAAGACATAGAGAGCAAAATCTTCCAATGTGCATTACAAAAATACTCCGAAGTTCCACCCAGAAGAACGTCTAAAATCTCTAGACTTCCAGAAAAATTTGTGTCTTACGAATCTTTTTCAGCCACATATAGGGCAGTCATTACATTAATACAATCATATGTTGAACCATCATCCTATTCTCAAGCCAAAAATCATATAGAATGGATAGAAGCCATGAAAATAGAACTGGATGCACTAGAAAAAGTCAACACTTGGACGATCCAAGATATCCCTCCAGATAAGAAACCTATAAGTTGTAGGTGGGTATACAAAGTCAAAATCAAAAGTGATGGGACTCTGAAAAGATATAAGGCTTGTTTAGTGGCAAAAGGATATGCTCAAGAGTATGGCATCAATTATGAAGAAACATTTGCTCCTGTGGCCCGTATGACCACTGTTAGAACTTTAATAGCCTTGGCCTCCATTAGAACATGGCATATCTTTCAATTGGATGTCAAAAATGCTTTCCTTAATAGAAATCTCGTTAAAGAAGTATACATGAAAGCCCTACTTGGTATTAGTATCCCTAAGGTAAAGCTCTTCGTCTAGAAAAAGCTTTTTATGGTCTTAAACAGACTCTAAAAGCCTGGTATGACCGATTTAGTCATGTTATGCTTGATATTGGCTTTCAACCTTGTTTAACTGACACTGCTTTGTTTGTTAAGAAATCTGATGCAGACATCATTCTTCTTATTCTCTATGTGGATGATATGATCATCACCGGAGGTGACAAACAGGGAGTTGCAAATATCAAATCTCTTCTTAAAACTCACTTTTAAATGATTGACTTAGGTTTATTAAGATATTTTTTAGGCAGTGAAGTTGCTTGTTCCTCTTGGGGGTATTTGATATCTCAATCTAAATTTACTCTTGATATTGTTTCCATATCTAGAATTACAGATGATAAGAAAGTGGACACTCCAGAAGTTGTCAATGTTAAAATGAAAATTGATGATGGGGAACTTCTTGATGATCCTAATCCTTACAGACAGCTTATTGGAGTTCTTTCTTATCTTTTCATTACTAGGCCAGATATAGCTAATGCGGTTCATACAGTCAGTCAGTTTCAGCATGCTCCCACCTCTATGCATATAAGAGCAGTTTTGCGTATTATTAGATACTTAAAATCCTCTCTTTCACGAGGACTCTTCTCGCCTGCTTCATCTTCATTAAATTTAATTGCATATACTGATGTTGACTGGGGAGATGATCCTAATAATAAGCACTCAACTACTGGTTTTTGTGTGTTCTTAGGTGAAGCCTTAATTTTATGAAGGTGCAAGAAGCAGCAGAAGGTCTCTCTTTCCTCCACCGAAGCTGAATACAGAGTCATGACAACCACCACTATGGAGGTTGTTTGGCTCAGACGATTGCTAGCGGATATGGGAGCTGAAGCAACGCAAGCTTCAAAGATGTGTTGTGACAACAAAAGTGCGATCTACATTGCAAGCAAACGGACATTCCATGAACGCACTAAACACATTGAGATGGATTGTCACTATGTCAGAGAAGAATACTTACATGGAACCATTGATCTGCCATATGTTATATCAGAATATCAATTAGCAGACTTCTTCACCAAGCCTCTCGCTGCTCCCAGATTTCACTTCCTATTAGACACTTTCGCTCATTGTACCGTAAGTTTGAGGGGGGGTGTTAAAATGTAAACTGTAATACATATATATTATTTAATATTATTATATTTTCTTTTTATTATTTTTTTTATTTTCCTTTATTTTCTTTTTTAGCATCGAGTTCAATAGAAACTAGGTAACTTGACTGTGCAAATAGTTGTTGGATTGTAGTCCAACAACTATAATAATAGTTGTTGGACTAGAGTCCAACGTCTCTTTTGGAGAGCTCAAAATGAGCTCTCCTCTCTCTTCCACTTTTTTTTATATATAGGGGTGAACCCCTTCAATGTAAAGAACTATGCTTCTTAAGCATTTTGTGCATGAATAAAGTATTATTTATTTTTCAAGTGATCTTCCTTTTATACCCTTTCAAGGGTCATGCTTGTAGTGTCTCCAATAGATACTTGTTTGTGAGTTATTCGTGCATTTGTTGAACACCACCATTTCATTACAGAACCCACACAAAAAAGTAAGTTTTAATAAGAATCATGCTTATTATAAGCAATTCTTTAAAATGAGTTCACGTGTACATCAATCAAGAGATAAATGTAATAAGGCATATCATATGCAAGGAATCCAATGATTCTAAAAATAATGTAAATGATATCGAACAATACTATTTAGATTTTAGCTCACAACATGATTATGAGACAATTAATATCATTAAAGAGAGTCAAATAAAAGACCTAGTCCAAAGAGGGAAAAAAACTCATGCAATAATTAAGGCCACATATCTTATACAAAAGACATGTTTACAACCAAATAAATGCAAGTGATAGGATTTATATAAAATTTTACATCTTAAGCATGTAATGAGTCAAAGGTTTTAAACATGAACACGCATGTCTATCAAGGATGATATATAAATTGTATTTGACGATTATCATATATATATATATATATATATGTGTGTGTGTGTGTGTGTGTGTGAAATGCAAGTTTATATTTTGTAAAATAATACATCATTATCAAATCATTAAGATAAGAATATGATTGACGAAACATCTAGAATTAATAATTCATGATTACACACACACACACACTATATATATATATATATATATATATATATATATATATATATATATATATATTAGAGTTATTTTCGAAAAGGCTTCAAGATTCAAACATGATACATATATCTAGTTTTCTTAAAACAAGTTCAATGATGGTTACAATACTATTTTAGAATTTTCAAAAAACATACATTTCGTTTTTATTTTAATCATGCACAATATATATATACAATGGTAAAGAAAAAAAAGTATTTTCTCATGCGTAATGCATGGGCTAAATACTTGAAAAGTGTAAGAATACATGACAAGTAATTCCAAGTAGAAGGAAAAGAGATAAGAGATAACAAACACTTCACCAAAGGATAGAGAAAGAAAAGAGGTAACAAATACTTCACCATTTTTTTAAATTTTTTTTAATATTACGCTTCCTGATGCACCGAAGGACTAGCTTGATTATAACCGAGCTCTGATACCATGTAAGAAAGTATGCGAAAATGTATAATAAGAATGCTTAATGCATTCACACAGTCCAATAATGGACAAGCACAAATCTACAATGGGGAATAAAGGCTTAAAAAGACTTGCTATACAAGAGAGGGGAACCCTCTATTTATACAAAAAGGAGAACAAGTGGGAGCCATTGGGGGCTCCCATATATGGTCGTTGGAGCCCCCAACAGTCATATTTATAACCGTTGGGGGTCCAACTACTACATGCGGGACCCCCAATGCATTGATAAAAAACATTTAAAAAGGAAAAGATAAAAAATTAAATAGAGAAAATATTTTATTTAATGAAAATAGTTGTTTCTAAAACAACTATGTGAAATGACTAAAATACCCCTATCAGGTATTTCACATATATATATATATATATATATATATATATATATATGTGTGTGTGTGTGTGTACATATATTTTAACAGGTGAGAGAACCCATATTTATACACAAAAAAGGAGAAGAGGGAGTGACCTTGGGGAGCTACCAATTAGAGTCGTTGGGAGCTCCCAACAACTCTATGGTCTAAAAGACCATAGAGCCCCTCAAGGAATTCTCCAATTACAAAAGTAAAAAGAAAATAAATAAAAGAAGAAAAATATTGTTTTTAATAAACAGTATTTATTACATGTGAAAAGACAGAAATTCCCTATAGGGCATTTAACTATTACAATATCAAAAAATAAATGTATATATATGTATAAGTATATACATACATATACACATATATTTTAACATCTGATACCATGTAATGAAACAAGAAAAAATGCACAAATAAATGTCTCTAAGGGTTACAAGAATACACAAATGTCTCTAAGGGTTACAAGAATACACAAGTGTGCACAAGTACAACAAGCCACTTATGGGCAAGCTACAAACTCACAAACACAAGCCACCAAAGGTCTACACAATGTAAAAAATAAATATTTGTATTTATCACTAAATGCTTGAGAAAAACATAAATAATACTATGGGAGAGATCCCATATGTACAGAATGGGAGAGCAAGAGGCTAGTCCAACGACTAGAAGGCCATAAATAAAATAAAATAAAATAATATTTACAAAACTGCCCCTAATGGGCAGGTCTTATTACACAATAAAAAAAGACAAAAATGCCCCTAAATGGCATAACCTATTACATGCATGACATAAAAATAAAAAAATACATATATATATGTACCAATACATATACACATAATGTGTATATATATATACATATCTATCATACAAATTAACATGTATGCCTCATATGATTCTTTTGTATGACTGTACTTTTATCCCCCAAAAAAAGAATTACTGTTCTTTCAAAATTTTCAGGCTTATGTTTTCATTTTCTTTTAAGATGACAATGATTATAAAGGGGCTATAATACTGAAGTTGTTCCACAATGCACACTGGAATTTCAGTGATATCTCTTATCCCTTCCGAGTTCAAACCAGAGTTACCGGAAGCGCCTAGCCTAGTGGGAAAGTGCACTTCCCCGAAGCGCATTTCGGAACCGCGAAACGTTGCGCTTCCGAAACGCGCTGGGAAGTGCCAAATTTTTTTGGGAAGCGCACTTCCCAATTATAGGAAACGTGTTTCCCATTTATGGGAAGTGCGCTTCCCCCCTTTTTCCATTTTTTTTTGTATTTTTATTTTTATTTTTATTTTATTTTTTCTTTTTTCGCTTCCTCCTAGCTTCCGGTTCGCTTCCTAGGTCGCTTCCGGTTCGCTTCCAAGACGATTCTTGATTCGCTTTTAAGTCATCCCACGCTTCTCACTTCCTAAAATTTTGAAAGTGCCTCGCTTCCCACTCCCGCTTCCTCGACTGACAACCATGGTTCAAACGAGAATCTGCCATAACTCGACACTCACCAAATCTTGTGATGGTCACTTTTATGGAAAACTAGAAAGGATATAATACTGAAGTTGTTCCACCAAGCACACAGGAACTTCAGCAATATCTCTTATCCCTTCCAAGTTCAAATGAGCACCTGCCAGAACTCAGTCATCAAATCATGTGACGATTATTTTTACCAGAATTCGACAGCCAGCAAACCTCTGGCAGACCTTACATTACCAATGCTCCTATTACGAATATCAAAGACAAGGCAAATTTATGATACATGATTTCAACTTTATATGCCAAAAATCATATAGAGCTGATAATACCAGAGCACATAAACAACCCACTATGTACTCCAAAGACATAAAGAACCTATTCTACATCTTTCAATTTTACATACCTATGATCAATATACAGAATTTAGAACAGCTAACACCTGAGCTCCATGAGGCAAAAAATATCTCTGCTTGGGCATTCGTATATTGTGAGTTTGCATCTTTGTCTTACACATAAATGGTGAGAGAAAGAGAGAGAGAAGTTGATGAGTCAATCTCCAAATCTTATAAAGATGGTATCAATAAATAAGAAAACATTTTAAAAGCAAAACACTGACCTAAGAAGCAAAACATAATCAGTATGATGATGTTAATATACGAAAAGAGAATTTTTCACTCAAAGTAGCTGAAAAGCACCTTGCATAGAAAAGGCTGTAGGCATGACACTAAAGAATGGATGTAATCACGAAGTTGAGGATGGTGAGCCCTCTGCACAACAATGTTCATGTAACGACGCCTCTCATATGCACCTGCATAAAAAATGCTGCAAGCTTAAGCTGGTTTCCATGAAAATGTTACATAGGAAAAAGGATGATATGATGTGAGAAAAATAATACCAGAAGGATAAATCCCTTTAAGAAAGACAATGGAGTTGATAGCAACGTCTAAAAATTTGACTAGGATTTGTGTGATCTCACCTGAAAAATGAGTTCCAGCTATCAATCCATAGTTCATCAAGAAGAAAGAAGAAAACATCAAGAAGAATGAAGTGGAAAGAACAGACCTTGCTGAGACTGGTTTTTATGGTCCATTATAAAGGATGTTATGATTCAAAAAATCCAGCCAAGTTGAACTATTTCTATCTTTATCTGTAATGCCCATAACAACAGTCAAAAAGATACAATCATAAAAAAAAATAGTAACTGTGGAAACCTGTTTTCCCCTTTTTTCTATTTCTAGAAGAAACAGAGACAAACAATTCCCTAACTGGAAAACACACAGAAGAACAGATTGACATATGGGCCAGGCAGGTAGGTAGAGATTGTGTCAACAAAACTGCACAAAAAAACAACCACTCCCCTTATGGTGAGGGAACTCCCCCAAAAGAGTGTGCTCCAACTGGTTCCCAGTCACCTCAAGGAAGGAAAGCAGAAGAAAGGAACCTACCTCGCCATGGCCAATGATCAACAAAGTGTTCTTTCCATCCAATACACTAGTGTGTAATGCTGATCCACACACACACAAATGCAAACTTCATATATAGTGACCTCTTTCTTAGAGAATCAACCTTATTTTGTTGGTTGTTGAATGAACAAAGTGCACTACTTAGATTTTCAATCAACAAAACATATTTTATCACCATCCATTGTTCGACAAGCAAATATAATATTTAACAATTACTTAAAGCCCATGTCTCGCACTCAGCATTGACACCAGCATCCCCTCTTTGTTTCCATTTCATAGTTGGAAGTCCTTTATAAGTATGATTTCTGTATAGTCTTGATTTTTAGCATTTAACAATTACTTAAAGACCATCCCTCTCTTTTAGAGGCAAGTGTTGGACTAGTAGAAGAAGCTTTATCTATTTCAAAAATAGTTTTTTTTTAATCCCGAAAAACCCTTCCCATCCTTCCTGCTATGTAGAATTGAAAGACATGAAAACTAAAACTTTTGGTTTCAATATGAACTCAACTCAAGGATGGAAGTTCCATCAAGCTAACTGAGTGAAGCTCAAAGAAAATTCTATGAGCGCAAGATCCCTTCAAGCTATCCCAAGCCTAACAGTGCACCGGTCAGCTAATGAGAATGAATGATCCACATTATCCAGAAAAGCACCAAGAACTAAACCTTGTCACCAGTGGTACAATAGTCAAAAACAAATTTCCAATATATGAAGTTGTAACAACGTAATGACCAACAGAATCAGAATGAGAAAAACTCAAGGTATATATGCAAGTTGGAGAAGTAGTTTATTTTTATGGCTCAAAGCAAGCTCCAACAAAATGCTTTTGAAAATTAAAATCGTTGCCGGTCTATTAACAGTATGGATCAAAAGCTTAAAAGTTTCTTTTTCTTTTTTTCTTTTTTGGTGATTAGAAGCATAACCTGATTACAAAGCGGATCATATATTTATATATCATTAAAGAAATGTCTCAAAAAGATTCAAGAGTTTTGCAAACATGACTTATCCCTTTTATGATGCAGATGTACGGATGTAGATGCTTAAAGATTTCCTTTGTTTAAAATTGGGGAAGGTGCTCAAGTGCCCTCTATATGCTAAGATGCAACTTTGAAAACACTTAAGTAGACAAATAGCAGGATAATTTATTTGGCAGTAGTTGTAACGCCCCGAAATCTTAACCCTAAATTTTTGAGGATTTTTTTTTTATATATATATACAGCGGAAACTAGTTATACCATAGGGCTAAGCATTCCAGAACATAACAGGTGGAGCAAGACCAAAACATTCTTTTCATTTCAATATCAATGAAAAATTAAGATCAGAGTTTCTCACACTATCCTTGGAACAGTAAATCAAAAATCACGATCAAAGCCTCAACCCGCAGCCGCTCCTAACTTCAACTCTTCACCTGAAAATTTATAGGAATTAGACTACAACTGTCTAAGTAGGAAATCTGTAACTTTTAATGTGGTATATCATGAACCCAGTATATGATATGGGTGTCATGTATGATGTTCAGTATATACCAAAAATAAACAAAGGTCTATACTACGACAGTCAACAATTTATCAGCAGCTAACTGGAAGGTAACATCAATAGCAACATTTATATATATATATATATATATATATATATATATATATATATATATATATATCACAACCACAATATGAATCCACACAATTATTCAGAGAAATGCAATTATGACAATTCATAATTCAGGTACGCATTCATACCGTAAAGTACATCCATTATGCACAAAGAAACATTAAACCATACCATGATGCACAATTTTAGTACAACAAGACATTTAACATACATTGAAAGTTAATCATCACGCATCCACCAAACATATAACAATTAAGAAAACAGATAACGTATGCATGTTCTAATGCATAGCAGGAAAATGCATGACTTATGTGTAATGCATGAATCCTCTTATTATCTTTTCTTAAGTTTCTCTTTCCATATGCATGCCCTATTAAATGCACACAATCTAAGTTTCTCTTTTTAATTATCGTTGCCCGCAGATACACCAAACGGGTACAATCCCCGAGGTCAAGTAGGTTCTCAGGGTAGCTTAGCACACAATTTGTATTTTATTACTGAGTTTCAACTTAGCCCTCGACCGATATCAGGAAACAGCATCATCCATCGGAACATTAGACCTCCACATCTAATGTCGGGGACACAAGGGACACCCCACGCCCACAAGTGTCACTTCCTTGGTACCAAAACAAACTCACAGTTGTGACCAGCACACTACTCCCGGGTAAAGTGGCGGACTCTCCCTAAAATCGTGGCCAAGAGAAAGAACCTCAATATCGGGTTTAGGAGACAAAATTTCAGCACACGGAGTTTTTGTATCCTCACAGTCTCCCCAAGACCGGAACTCTAGGATCCTCATTCTCCAGATGAGATATCCCAGAACGTATATTGTTAAAATGTATCATTCAACTTTTGTAATATTATATATATTTTATATATATATAAAGGATAATACATATTCATATATTATATATATGCATATGTATTATCCTAATTATATATATAAAATATATATTTTTCTATTTATAGGCATAGGGGTAGTTCAGTCATTTCCAATTTTACGCATATTCCATTCGGAATATGTTTGTAATTTAATTTTATTTTTCCTTTTTTATTTTTCTATTTTTTTGGGTTTGCGCCACCTAGGGAGGCTCCCCAAAGAGTCGTTAGGGAGCCCCCAACGGTCACAAATGTGACCGTTGGGGGCTCCCAACGACTCCTTTGGGAGCCCCCTTTGTGGCTCCTCTCTTGTGTTATAAATAGGGGTCTCCCCCTTGTATTTCTTAGAGATTTCGAGGAGCTCTTGCTTCATTGTAAGGGGGTTTTCCCCTCTTCTTCCTTTCTTTCAATAATATTCAACTTATGACTTTAAGTCATATTTTTGCCCCTTGTGTGGGTTTATGTGTTAGCACATTATGTGCTTATGTTGTTCCCTTTAATGGGTTTATTCGTACTTCATGTGCATGTATGGGTTCATTATTGAACCTAATGTATTCAAAGTCACTTTCTAACATGGTATCAAAGCCCGGTTACGATGGGATTGTCTCTTGGCGCAACGGAAAGCGTGGTGCTCAAAAAAATAGTGAAGTATTCATTGTTCTTTTTTTTTATTAGAAGTTTTTTGGTATGTATCTCTTTTCTTAACATATTATGCATTATGAAACTATCTTTCTTGCACATTTAGTGTTTTTAGTTGAATCATTTTCTTTCACTTTTTCACGTGTTTGTATATCTACTTTTAAATTTGGTAAACTTGTTTATTGTTCAAAAATATAATTCTTTGTTATATAGTTATTGATTTCTTATCACATATAATAGTAATTTATGTTTTGCAAAATTATTTTTTAATTATGTGAGATTTATGATTTTTCATAAGAATTTCGTGATTAACCTATAAGTTAACTTTTTAAATACGATTTCTTGCTAAATTAATGATTTTTGCTTAAAAACTCTTGTGTTTGGTTTTTTTGGCAAAACTTTTTGTAACTTATATAATTCTTGTATAAGTTAATGTTCTTTGCTATATTCTTTGATTTTCTCATCTAAATCTTTGTAGCTTACCTCTTTTTGAATCCTAAGTAGTTCTTGTTAATGATAAGAACTCCTAAAGATGTTTCAATGATTTTGGTTTATTTAAAGGATTTTTTGTGATAAATAGGTTGTTCGAACCATTGTAAAAGATTTTTTTAAAAGAATTTCTCACACTATATAGAATGCATAGTGTGTCTATTACATCTTTTTGGTATAAAAGATTTCGCTAATTTTATTGATACAACTTTACAAACTTGTTGGTTTGTATTTTTCACATAAGATTTCAAAACCTCTTGGTTATATCTCTAAAGATGTCTATGTTGACCATCATATGGTCCTCTTTGTCCTAAATTACATTTATCAAGCATATAATTGCATAATTAAAAGTTTGAGGAATCACAAGGATTGCTCTTTTTATAAAGTGCATACTTGCTCCCTTTTGTGTGTTTTGTATTTTATATACATTTGTTTCTCAAATAGTTGCGCTTGTATGCATTTCCTCTTTTCTATGAAATACATGCCTTAGTGCATGTTTGTTTACACCTTGGTGTGTATTTGTTCAAATATTGTATGAGTGCCCTCATGCACATCTTTTTGTGCTTGCATATGTATTGTCTCTTCGTAGACATTTCTTACAGTATGAAGCTTTTATGCACATTTCTTTTTGTGAAAAATATAATGAATTTAGATATTGACCCTTTTTAAAATCATTATAAAACATGATAAGTACTTATAGCACTTTGAACGTTTCCGCATATCTCATCACAATCAAAGGATATTTAAAACTTGTTGTATGGGATTTTTATCCCAAATCTATAAATTTTCAAGTACTATTGAATATTCTTTCTTTGAGTTTTGAGTTAAAACTCTCTTTGTGAACCATTACGGTTCTTGTGATTCCTTTGATTAAAAAGCTTGATTATCCCAAGATGTATTCTTCATGTCATTATGTTTGTTGCCAAGGTATTCTTTTGACTTTTAATGGCACTTATTTTATCCATCACATGTTGTCATATGATGCATCAATTCTTTTATGGCCCTATTGTTATATTAGAGATTTTTGAGGTGAGTTATGGGCACCTCGTGTTATATCATTCTAGATTGTCCACTTGCCATATTATAGATGGTGATTGAGGTGAGTTATGGGCACCTTAGGACTCTAGAATGATTTGGTATATGATCTCTAATTATGAGTGTGGCACTCATTGTTATGTCATTTTAGTTTGTCCACTTACCATATTATAGATGGTGGTTGAGGTGAGTTATGGGCACCTTGGGACTCTAGAATGATTTGATATATGAGTGTGTCACTAGTTTAATGTTGGCCATTGATCTTATGGATGCTCTTATTTATATATAAATGTGATGGATATATAATGTTTAAAACCTTAAATGTTTTAAGGTATATTAAAATCAAGGTTTTGGGGTTTTTTTGCCCAACCTTTTATTGTTTATGGATCATATGAATGCATTTGCACATTTATGTTTTGTGCTCTTATGCACAAGTATTCTTGGTGTGTGTATATTCACACATTTTATTTCAAAATGATATTGTTATGAGTATTCTTTTTTGAAGAATATTGTTTCAAGGTTTTATTTATATGATTGTCATTACAAGTTTTATTGCCTCAAAAGTCTTCTCCTTTTATGCCCATTATCTAAGTGTCATCATATGTAGACAAGAATTTTATTACACCTTCGTGTGTTGGTTGCCCTTTGTTGGTTTTTGCTCTCTTGGTCTAGTAGCTGAACACACTTGTCTTGAGTGTTATTTTATGTAGACAAGGCACGTTGATTCACAACATGGTGTGTGATTTTAACCTATGTTGGCATTTGTGTCCTTGTTCTAGTCGCTGAGTTATATGCTCATGGTTGGCTTCTTTCACTCAATTCAAGTGTCATTTTATGTAGACAAGAGATGTATTGTGTTTTTAGCCCATGGTTGGCTTAATACTCTTGTTCTAATAGCTGAACATATTTGATCTTGAGTGTATTTTTACGTAGACAAGAGATGTTTTTTGTCCATGTTGGCGTGTATTCTCTTGTTATTGTCGTTGATACACTCATTTCAAGTATTATTATAGATAGACAAGAGGTATTTTTACACACCTTAGTATGTGTCATTTGGCCTTTAATGGCATTATATTTATATTCTTGATCTAGTAGCTTATACACTTGATTTATGGGTTTTTGAGGACTAATGAGGTAGTGGTTTGTAATAGATGAACTTTTGTTGAAATTTGCAAAATTCCATTCATGACTTGTGTTTTAAGATATTCAAGTGAATCATATTTTTGATATGCATATTTTAAAAATCAAGTTGATTTTTTGGCATATATTAAGTGCTTATGGTTCTTTGGCCACTTTTGTATGCAAAATGTGTTTTTGTCAATTGAGTGAGATTTTTCCTAAATGGGTAAAATTCTCTACTCAAATAACACTCTTCGTTTTGCCTCGTAAATGGATTTAAAACCTTGTGAACTCTTGTGTTTATTTTGTCTAAAGTATGCTTGGAGACGTCGTTTCTCTTGTTTAGCACTTCATTACATGTTTGAAGCATGTTCATTAATGATTCCTTTAAGTATTAATTCATTTCATGATAATATATGCATAGGCTCTTTATGGCGTTTTAGGATCTCATTCAATAAAGCATATGTAACTTATGTCTCTTCGTAGTCTTGCTATGGTGTCCCTCAGGGGACCATTGTGTTATTCCCCATTATGGGGTTATGTTTGTCCAATGTTTGATCTTATGAATGAATTATGCATTCTTGCAATTTATTTCCGCATAATTTGCTTCCGCTTACCATTTTACATGATATATGATTTTGAAATCTTGTTTTTTTATAAATTTTCCTCATGCTAAAGTAATTATTTTATTGTAAAACCCCATATAAAAAAAATGTTTGGACCCGGGCCGGGTCGGGTCCGGACCCGACCCAGGCCCCTTTTTTTTCTTAGGGTTTTAAAAACCCGAGTTTTCGGGCGCCGCAACCCCCCCCCCCTTCTCCCCCTTCACTTTCGGGCAAATTAGGGAAACCCATCAAGGGTTTCCCCATTCGTTTGCCCCCCTGCGCCTTTAAGAGAGAGGTTGGAGCGCGAGGGGAGTCACGCCTCCCTCTCGCAGCCCTCGCCCCCATTTGCGCCGAGCTCCTCCCTGCTGCGCCCCGCCGCCGACGCCGGCCACCGCCTCCCAGGTACGTCGCCCTCTTCTCCTCCCTCTTCTCTTCTCCTCCCTCTTCTCTTCCTCACCCCCCCCCCCCCCCTCTCTATCACCTCCCCGGGAGGCCAACAGGCGGCGCACGGCCCCTGTCGCGCCCTCCCACGTCCCATGTGCCCTTCGGAGGGTCGACAGGGAGCCCTCAGGCCCCTGTCACCTTTCTTTTCCCCCCCTTTTTTCTTTTTTTTCTTGTGGGGCTGTCGAAGGGCCGGCAGGGGTCCAATCACCCCTGCGGCACCTTTTTGTCTGTCGTCGTTATTGGGGTCGCCGTGACTCGGTCTAGCAGGGGCTGAGGCCCCTGCCATTCGTTGACTCTACCAGGCAGGGGCCTTGGCCCTGCCACCTCACCGCCATCAGCAGGGGCTGGGCCCCTGCCGTCTCGTGTCTGTCGGCAGGGGCTCAACCCCTGCCGATTCGATGATTCTGGCGAGGGCTCAGCCCCTGCCACTTGACGTTGCTGGCAGGGGCTCAACCCCTGCCACTTTTCTATTGCCGGCAGGGGCTCAGCCCCTGCCACTTAATAGTTGCTGGCAGGGGCAGTCATTTTGCCGGCAGGGGCTCAGCCCCTGCCACGTAATTGTTGCTGGCAGGGGCTCAGCCCTTGCCACATTCATTTTGCCGACTGAGCCCCTGCCACTTTCATTTTTTGCCGGCAGGGGCTCAGCCCCTGCCATGTAATTGTTGCTGGCAGGGGCTCAGCCCCTGCCACATTCATTTTGCCGGCAGGGGCTCAGCCCCTGCCACTTTCATTTTGCCGGCAGGGGCCCAGCCCTGCCACCTTTTTATTACAGGCAGGGGCTCAGCCCCTGCCACTTGGCTGTTGCTGGTTGATTGTTTCTGGCAGAGGCTCAGCCCTGCCACTTTAGCATTTCTGGCAGGGGCTCAGCCCCTGCCACATTTATTTTGCCGGCAGGGGCTCAGCCCTTGCCGCTTCTTTGCGATTGGCAGGGGCTGACCCCCCTACCGCCTCGGTATTTTTCGACAAAGGGCTCAGCCCCTGTCACCCCGCGGCTGTCTGCAGGCAAGGGCTCGCCCCTTGTCGTTTTTCTGATTTCGGCCAGCAGGGGCACACCCCTGCTGCCTCTCTCTTTTCCTATAGGCAGGCTTGTTTTTCTATTTCTCCGCATAATAATTAACGTAGCACTGTTGCAGACCTCGCATCGGACCCCCGCTCTGGCTCCGCGGCCTGAGCCTCGTATCATCTACACGCGTAGACGCACGCAGCTGCACGACATCCCGAGGTAGGGGAAAGTCGCACGAAAAGTTTGTATGAACAAAATAAAATAAGACTTCTGAGATAGAATAGTTATTTTACATATCTGCTTATCTGAAAAAGTATTGGCTGGTCAGAGGTTACTCATTTTGATTTTGTTGAAATTGCATGCTTAATGTAAATTTTGTGGTTAGACTCATTCTAGAAAGAATCAAGTAGTTTAATTGGCATACCTGTTTACGTGTAGGATTACTTAACTCGCGATTATCTGTTCGGCATGCTTATACTTTTGAAACTGCATACTTAAGGTAGACTTTGTAAATAGACTCATTTCTGGAAAGAAAACCACTGCAATTACTGTTATAACCAAACCTTAAGGCAGGTATGGTATAAATTTGACAAGAGGTCATGGAGAACCTTGAATTAGGAACTCAACACTTTATATAGATGAGTTAATGTTGGCCTCCACAGGCCAAATTTCTCGAAAGAGCAATACATGTCATTTATGAACCAAAAGAATCATAAAACCTTATATGTTGCCCTCTCATCGTAGTCGTACCTCTAGGGAGGTACAACCGTACTTTTGGACAAGTACGTCCCATGTGGGTTACGATGGTTGGAGGGTGAGGTTGTGGCAACCTCAATGAGTGCAATTAGCACAATGCTGAGATCACATAAATGGTGACCTTTCGCCTTCACAGGAAAGATGCTCGAGTGGGTCTAATAGACCAGAGCATGCAGGATGGGACGGCGGTTAAGAAACCCCCGTCGTACCCATCCGATCTTCACGGTTCATCAAGGGAGAGGATGGATGGTACAAAGACTCCGATGGACAGGTTGTTAACAACCACCCCACGGGCAAAAGACTCGATTTCCCCAGTCATCGGAGTTAGGGGAATTGAGATTACCATAAATTATCCTAGGTGGTAACTCTCAGGCACTTCTGCAGAAGTTGGATGTATCCATGGGCCACGAATGCCTTTGGGGATTTACTCTCTTGGTCATTGACCGTCCCCTTAGGAGCGGACTCAGTCAGCCATCCGGGTTAATGAAAACACCTGACATAATAAACCCCCGGATCGGTCTCGGCTGTTTCTACGTTTCGCGTCTGTGCGTACCCACAGGCCAGTTAATTTCAGAACTTAAAGAATATCTTCATGAATAGTTGTAGATGACTGAGACTTACACTGCTTCAACTAACAGCTCTTTGCACATATTACATTTGTTAGAATAGACTACAATTGTATTAATTGCTTAAATATCATAACTGCTTATCTCATGAATGTCCTATTTTATTTTCATCCTACTTATATGTTCGTGCACCTACTGGTTTGTTATGAAACTGACCCATTTTATGGGCAAGTGAGGAGTAGGACTTCACTGGCGGCCGATGGCGTGGTGCAATATGGATCAAGATTTATCTTCTTTCTGTTGGCGGCTTGGCTCTGGGTCTTTTTGAAGTTTTCTTTAGATTTATTGAACTTTGGAATAAAATGCTCATTTTGTAATAAACTGCAGATTTTAATCTATTGCCTTATTTTTTAAATTCTTTTAAGTTGTTGTACATGTGAATGATGGTTTTTCAGCTAACGTACCCAGAATTGTTGACTTGTGTTCCTTTCTAAATGTCTTCCGCTGTCGTTTTTCAAAGTTAAAACTTTAAATCTTTGAAAGGTTTTCGATAAGGTTTTCGAAATCACAAGTCGAAATTTTGGGGCGTTACATTTATCATGTGATCTTGCATAAATATAATTTTGCACCTTGTTAGGAAAGTTCCATTTGAGTAGAGTGCAAAGATATTTTTTACTTGTTCTTTGTTGTTGT
This sequence comes from Nuphar pumila, assembly GCF_984573655.1. NCBI lineage: Eukaryota > Viridiplantae > Streptophyta > Magnoliopsida > Nymphaeales > Nymphaeaceae > Nuphar > Nuphar pumila. The sequence goes on along the minus strand of NC_143263.1, from coordinate 45,698,582 downwards.
TCCACAGGATCTTGAAGATAAGTGGAAAAGGAAGTACTTTGGATAGATCATGGAAGGTGCTCATCGTTAAAGACGTTGGAGGAAGACATTTACATTTTCAATGGCATTCGGACTAAAGGCTCTTGAAGCCTTGAGATTCTTCTTTTCTTCAATCTTTTCGTTCCCCCACGCAAAGTTTGAGGGGGGCTGTTAAAATGTATCATTCAACCTTTGTAATATTATATATATTTTATATATATAAAGGATAATACATATTCATATATTGTATATATGCATATGTATTATCCTAATTATATATATAAAATATATATTTTTCTATTTATAGGCATAGGGGTAGTTCAGTCATTTCCAGGTTTACACATATTCCATTCGGAATATGTTTGTAATTTAATTTTTTTTTTCTATTTTTTTTGGTTTGCGCCACCTAGGGAGGCTCCCCAAAGAGTCGTTGGGGGCTCCCAATGACTCCTTTGGAAGCCCCCTTTGTGGCTCCTCTCTTGTGTTATAAATAGGGGTCTCCCCCTTGTATTTCTTAGAGATTTGGAGGAGTTCTTGCTCCATTGTAAGGGGTTTTTCCCCTCTTCTTCCTTTGTTTCAATAATATTCAACTTATGACTTTAAGTCATATTTTTGCCCCTTGTGTGGGTTTATGTGTTAGCACATTATGTGCTTATGTTGTTCCCTTTAATGAGTTTATTCGCACTTCATGTGCATGTATGGGTTCATTATTGAACCTAATATATTCAAAGCCACTTTCTAACATATATTACACTGTTCTTATTCATTATCTTTTTATTAAGAGTCAATTATTGAGTTTTGTAGTTCCATATGCAAAAACAAGGCAAAAGTTCGCATCAACCCCTGCGAGAACCATCACGAGACTCCAGCCCGTGGAAACACATTGAACAGTGCAATATAGAACAATAAAATAAAATATGATTTTTGCGATGCATTTAAACGATTAAAGAAAGAGCGAACCAAAGCTCAAGGTCTGTGATGATTCATTTAGACCATCGATGCATCATATGCAAAAATCATAACTTGCAATTTATGCAATGAGGTCAACATGCCTCCAAATGCACATTCATTCAAACCAATTTAACAATGTGCAAGAGTTACCACAATCATATGCATATGTTCACCATCCATGTGCAAGTGCTTCCATGTAATCCCTCAACACACATGCATTCTTCCATAATTCATAAGTACATGAGAACATTTATGCATGATTTTACATGCTAAACACATATCGATTTCGTGTATGCACATGTACTTGAAACCAATCCATAAAGGCAAAACAAATAAACATGTCTCATCAATGTAGGCACATGAAACTTTTCATTCATAACATGTGTTAACATCCGCACACAAGAACATAACCCAATCATAAGCATGTCATTTCCCAATCATATGCATCCTCACTATGTGTGTTACCTACATCACATACGGGTATTAACCAATGCACATCCCATTTGAGTGTGTGAGTGTGCATATAAAATTACACATACTCATCAAGCATACATGCTCAAGAAGCAACATCAATAACCTAGTCATGCTCACATTCAAGATTACACAACTGGTACCACGAAATGCAAAAACAACATTTACATAATTTTCGGGCAGAAGTGTAAGCTTTAACACATGCTAGGGACTATGGTCGGGCTTTACCAATCCCGGACCCGCTATCCTCCTACCTAAACATCCAACTAAGTCCTAAAATTTTCTTGTCATATGTTATGTTCATTGTTCCCCATATACTAAACATGAGTACCCATCATAGGTATCTATCTGATAAATATGACCCAGTTGCTCTGTTAACAAAAGTATGATATAACTTAAGATTTTGTTCTAACCGATTTATTTCCAGCTAAATATCTTTTCAAAAATAGCAATTAAGCTATCCTGAAATTTGTGGTAAACTATCTCTTTGCTGACAACTGTCCAATATAGAATGCAGTTAAACACAGAATCAGTTCAGAAACACACCTCGGTGGAATTTAAAAGAAATATAACATTTCATGCATAAGAGTGCAGTATCTCATCGAACTAATTTTAAAGAAAATATATAACATGCTGGTAAGAGTTACTTCTTCAGCCAGATTCAATAATCAGTCACAACCAAAATAAGATGAGATCTGATAACAGCTCCAAATGTGCCAATATTCAGGTCATTCATGAACTAAAATAATCTCTTACATACAGCTAATGTCCACTATTAGAATTAACTGCTAATAAGGTATATAAGAGAAATAACATTGATCTTAAGGATACCCTTTCGTGTTAACATAAAGTCGCCATCTATGGCTAATCCAAAAATAATAAAAGATTCAAAACCATCATGTGCAGTTTTAAAGGTGTCGGTTACAATGTCAAACATTATGCACACACGCCACTCATCAATCAAAAAGGTAGGCTTAATAATGTATCTTTTTTATTCTCAAACGAGATTAGATAAGCAATAAAACATATACAGATTTGCTTAAAGATTAAAATCAGATGTGGAATTTGCCCATGCAGTTCATCAAGAAACAGGGTTTGGTCCAGAAAAACTAATCTGATCAAGAAAACGCAAGTTAGGGTAAAGTTCAATATATCAATATATCAATTCTAACAAAAACCACAGACTTCATTTCTATTTGTTTCAGTAGAGATTTGGGTTTAAGGCCTATCAAAAATCAAATCAACAAAATGGGTACATGAATAAGCACAGGATCAGTTTTGTATGTACAATTCTCAAACACCTATCCAAAAACATCGATTCACATGGAACCAACAATGCATGAGAACCATCTCAAATCAATCGATGACTAGCATGAACCAACAACTCAGGAAACTATAACAAATTTATTACCCAAATAAAATCCAAGATTTCTGTAGCAAATAAAGTTGAAACTGGGCATCACGCTAAAACAAAAATTTAATTGAACCAAAATACCGATTCTTTCATATGGTTTAACATCCCCCACTTGAACCCAAAATAAACAGATTTCGTTTACCTCTTTCCCTTTCGTATTGAGTTTATCGAGTCCCAAATAGGAAACTCCCAACTCCAGGTCACTGCTACCGAAAAACCCCGACTCACAGAGTTGGGTTTTCCAGCATCCAAGAAATGCATTGACAGGCTTGTAATGTAAAACAAAAAATCGGGATTCCCCCATGACCAACCCAATCACAGGCGGATTCAATCCATACTACACATAAAAAGAGGCAGAAAACCTACCTTTTTCGATTCTTTTTCCTATGATCAGAGACAGCTATCGCGAGGCAATGGTCGGCCTGTTGTTTCCACAGTCGTGATGCTGTTCCGGCGAGATGTGGTCGTCGCGGTTGGCGAGGTCGCCGGCACCGATTGCTCCACTGTGAGGGAGCCGAGAGAGGTGGAACGAGAGAAAGAGAGCGTGAGAGAAAGAGGGTGAGACCCTCTCCCTTCCCTTTTATCGAACGAAGGCTCTCCCTCAGCGAAAGGTGGAGTCGGTTACGCTCTCTGTAACCTCCCCCTCCCCTTTCGATTTTGCAAGAATCGTGCCCTAGGCACGATTCTTGTTTTCGTGAGTTTTATAAAACAAAGCCCGGGTCGGAACCGCGATGCCGGGTCCGCTATTATAGTGGATCTGGGTCGGCAATGCGTGGCGGATCTACATGGATCTGGGTCATCCGTGAGTGACAGATCCGCATGGATCCACATGGAGCCGGGTAATGGATCCATTTTGGGAGCTGATTGGCTCCAATGTGGGTCCAAACCCAAATCACCCACTATCTTATATGGATCCTGGTAATGGATCCTAGGCCCAAAACGCATAAATTCTACTTAATTGCATAAAAAATTTCGGTTATTACAGTAGTGGCTCAAGAGTTGGATGAATATGCTGATGGATGACAGTCTACAACAAGGAGAAGGTCACCAGACACATTCCCAATCCAATTTTAGCTTGAAAATAAGATTTTATTTCTTGGTTCTGTAGAAGATGACCAAATATGCCTTTTGTCAAGAAAAAGCAGAACATCAAGCTGCTCAAGGTTGCTGAATAATGTGGCTGGCTTGACAGCCTAGAAAAGATAGAGATTATCTAGTTGGAAGCTACACTAAATCCAATCTGTAGAAATTGCATTTTTTATTCAAGAGCATAACAGATGGAAATGCATAACCATTATTCCTACAGAAAGTGATTACTAGAGAAACTGAAGTCATCAAGAATTGCCCATAGCCCAGAATGAGCAATTTTCAGGCACAATATGGGGTTCATAACAGAGCCTGCATTGAGGGGTATTAACAGTGAGTACAGAACACAATGCTTTTTGTACAAGAAGACATGTTCCCATTAAGTAATGTTTTAAATCAATGAAGTCAGACTCATGTGCTTAGAAAATGCAGTACGGAGAAAAAATATGGCTTCCTCTATCATTACCATATCTCGAATAGAGAATTTAATGGAATGAGAACCTGAAAAGAAACTAACGGTTTACAACCAAGAAGAATGTCCCGCACAGCCCATCAGAAAGAGATGCTTCTCTTAAAAGCTAGTCCAAATAATACATGTCAACAGATCAAACGTGAAAATAGATCAGTATATTTGAAGACGTATAAGGTGCACGAGAGCAGTCTCTGTAGCAAACAAAATCAATCAGAAGAAACCGTAGAATAGTTGAAAGTAGAATAAGAAACTATAGAATAGTTAGAGTAGAATAATCTCTTGTTCGGCCAAGCATGTCATTATATTATCAGAGCAGCACAACACAAACAGATAATCATAGAACATGTAGGAGTCAACAATAACACCAATACTTGTTTTGTTTCCAGCCACCCAAGTAAGAAATTAAAGAGAAAAACAATAGTGAATGTTTCAAATCTTCCAAAATGCACATAAAAAAAATGGATACTTTATTAACAAAGACTCAGAATTCCCACAATACGTGCGCAATTCGTCGAGGTACCACCAAAACACACTCCTACTTGTTCTTTTATTCAAGTGCAACAAAACCCTTCAACACAAAAAGAATGAAAATTAAAGCATGTTCCAAAACATTCGAGTGAAAAAGGAAAAACTTAAGACCAAAAACCGAAATTGTGCACTCCAATGAGTCCCACCGTTATAGAAACATGGCACGTACAATTAATTGTTGTACAAGGAAGGCAGGAGGGGATAAAGTAACCATCAAACGGACCATAACCCAATAAAAAACAACACATTTTATCAAGCTATTTCAGTACAATCTGCAAAACAAAGATCATTCTGGCAGGGAACAAATGAAAAAGAAGAGCAAGAAGTAGAAGAAACAAATGAAGCATTTGAAAGGATGGTTTCTTCCTTCAAACACATTCTCGTATTCCACTTACAACATTTAATCAATGATCCATACCAACGAGGAGTTGGAATTGCTCTGAAGCTACAGCTATGGAAGACCACATGAGATTGAGAACCCCAACCTTCAGATACCCTTGAGATCAACGATTGTTGGTTGAAGAAAAAACTCCTATGATTCGAACGAGCACACCAATTTCGAGATACCAACAAAGATACCGGAAAGAATGAAAAGTAAGAGAACTCACAAAAACACACCTTTCCTGCAAACAACCTGCTCCATCCCTACGTTTTCATTTCTGCCATGGTTCTTCTTTTGTTGGCTGTAAACGGTTAGGATTCAGGTCGGATATCTAAAGTGAGATCCGATTCAGTGTCAAGTTTTGCATCAGAATCCAACGAAAATCCAAATCCGCATACATGTAAATGTCGGATGTCAAGCAAGTCAGATAGGGATTATGTTTTTGCTGATCCCCATCTGGCTCTGAATCCGGATCCGGATCCGATTGTTCTGGATCTGATTAATTCGGATCCGACCCATTTTCATCCTACGGTTCTACTGGGTAACAATGGGTCCGGATATTCGGGTGGGTCCGAATCTATATCCATCCAGGAGTTATGGATATCAAAGTTTTGGTTTGATATCACTCTTATCGACCAATTTTAGTGATGAAAACAGGCCGGTTATAGAACGGGTCAGGATTGTCTCAATACCGTGTCCATTCTTTGAAGAGTGAATTGTGTCCTGATCCAAATCCCCTCAGAATTTGTTGTGAACTTTCAAAATTGGTTAGGATCTGGACTTATGTAGTACTGGATCCGTGAAAATTAGTAAAATCTGGGAAACAAGCTGAGCTGCTGGTGGCTCGGTTCACGTTCTTCTCAGGAAGAGCTCATTCAAATTCGTAAAATAGGCTAGGCAAGCTGAATATGAACAATAGGTACTGGGCTCGGCTCGACTCGACTTGTATAAGGTCGAGTTGGTAGGCTCGTTTACTTTCCATAACTTCTTTTAGATTGGGTTGGGATGTTGGTTTCTCATTAACAAAGAAGTGTTTAGTGGGATTTCATTCTGGTTTTATAAATGGTTGAGGCCCTTTTAGAATTCAATTAAATCCAAATCCATGCTTCATGTAAAATACATGTGAAATAGCACAAAGAGCTAATATGATCTAGATCTGGTAGGTTCTTCAATCCCTGTCAAATTTTTTTTATAAAAAAGGCCCTTCAATTCCTGTTGAAATCCAGATCCATGGTCTCTGTGCCTAACTATATTAGATCCGATAATACCGACTTCCAGACAGGTCCAAGTCTATGACAGAATCAGGTGTAAGTGAATTGGGTTCAGCAAGAGTTCTGATCCGAATCTGATACCTTATTCTCCGAACCTACCGGATTTGATCTTTACAGGTACAACTTTAGGTTTGATCAATATCTTCTCTCAATTCTATATCAAATCCAATCTATCTAAACTTTTTTAACATGCAAAATCACTTTTTTCGACCTTTTTTCTCTCATTAGGTCCAGTATATTAATTCAATCTTATCATAAATGACGCAATTTCATATTTGCAGCACTTGGTATGATTTCAAAATATACTATTTCTAGTTTCAATAGTTGTCACAGACACAAATATCAGCAAATGTTTTGAAACTGTCACAATTTTATTGTGGTATTTTTAGGAGTATTTGAAGCCCTTAAAAGATGTGATATAATTCAAAACATTGCTTATATCTAAAATATCAATGTTTTATCACGATATTAACACCTTTTTAATTCTACATCCACGATCTTAATCCTCTCTCTCTCTCTTTCTCAACGAACATCTGAGAGAGAGAGAGAGAGAGGTTATGTTTATTTATATAACCTCTTATTTAACCCAAAACCTTAATTTGTTTAGGACTTTCCAATACAAATTACACAGTTTTCCAATATCTTTAGAATCAAGCCACAATGTTTCCTTGCAATGATAGCAACCTGTTTAGACAGCCCTTATGATTCAGTGGGCTTCATGGATTTGGTTTCTTCTTCTTTTTTTAGACAGAGAAAGCTGGGGTTAGTCCGACCCCTACCCAGAGACGGACCTACATTACCCCCAAGAATTTAAAACTTATATTGGAGCCTTTATCTGGCTGCTTCCAACATAGGTAAAAATAATTTCTGCCCCTTCCCCCCTCCCCCCCGCAAAAAAAAAAAAAGGAAAAAGAAAAAAATTATGCGACCCCAAAAAAAAATTTGGTTTATGTTTTAGCCCTGCAATAAAAGTTTCTGGGTCCGTCCCTACCCCTACCAGTTATACAATCATACCATCGGGATTGGAACTTTCAACTACCCAACACAAGGTGACGTTCACTAACTGCTCCTGCCAAAGAAGCGGAGTCCTGTTGGATATTTGGTTTCTTCTTGTGGTTCCTTGTCAACCAATACCTCTTCTAAAAGGTCGATCTCTTTTAATAGCAAGTGGCACTTACAATGAGCACATGACCATATTCGAGCGGATCTTGATGGGCGTTCATAAATCCAGCCCAACTAGGGGCATAAGTGGGTCAGTAAACCCACTGATCACTCAACACCAACCCGGAAATATGGAATGCAACTCAACTGGGTAACCTTCTGCCTTACAATCTGGATTCTCAGAATCATATGAGCCCCTCCCATGTCTTTAATGTTAAGGAACCAAATCGATTAGATCTGCCCCGACCCAATATTAAAAGACCCATGGATTGTTTCAATGGTAGGATTTCAATCCATTCTAAATCTTGGGTCAGTTCTTCGGTATGAAAATGTAAGATCCAAACATACTTTTACCCAACCAATTGTTACAGCCAACTTGGTTGATTCTTTATAGCATGCACTCTGCCGGATCCCAATCGAACGCAATCTGCATCTAATCACATTTTTGGCCAAATTAATTTATACCCGCACCCCTAATGACTCAAACCGACAATGACCCGAAACGGTTCGCAGTTCACATCAAAGGGGCTAGAAAAATCAAACTAAATTATATTTGGACCTAATCAAATATATGTACACATGAATATACATTCTTAATTTTATGAAATCACTTTATCAAAATCTTCTCAGTAGCTTTATTGAGCAATATTCACAACGAAATTTATAAAGTTTCTCAGGCAATGTTTGGCAGCCTTGGATTGACATTGAAACACCATTTCCATGTGTTGCCAAAAAAGTGTTGTTAACTAGAAGGGCATGATAATAGCAATTTGGTTCCACTGACCTAGGGTTTTGATTTTAACCTCCATCCCCATTTCATGTCCTCCATCCCTAGTCCAAACGGGGCGGGGCCCTGTTTTCCCTCGGTCCACTGCCATCCCTAAAAAAGGACTGGGGAGGGGGTGGGGCGAGGATCAGAACAGGGACAGGGGGGGCAGGGGTAAGTGTAAGTTCATCCCCCCTTTCATCTCATGGGTTGTGATTTTAACCTCCATCCCTATTTCATGTCCTCCATCCCTGGTCCAAACGGGGTGGGGTGGGGTGGGGCCCCTTTTTCCTCCAGTCCACTGCCATCCCTGCACTGAACGTTTCCACCTTAAAGAAAATTTTGTAAGATCACGTTTTATATATGTTCGTAGAGCTGTAAATAGAAATACCACAGCAGCTGGCCATTTGGGCTTCTTCGTCCCTGAAACATTTTTTATTATTATTTTTACTCGGAGAAACCGCCTCAGGCACAGAGACCTAGTCGCACTGGCTCAGCCTGCTATACTTATGGTCGCTGTCCTGTTAGCGTACAACTCCAAGGGCTTTCCCCTCAACCCCAGTGAGTTGCCAAGCTTCGGCTTACGCAGCGGGTGACGCCCATGGGATTTGAACCTAGACTGCCCGTCAAACGGCCTAGGCATCATCCCACTACACCAAACCCCTTGGGTCTTTCTTCCCTGGAACATTACTGGAAAAATAAACCCCGGATTGCAGCCCAGCAAAGGAATACCCGTAACTTTCAATTGTACACATTTTGTCCAATAGTAGTAATACACTGGTAGGGGTCTGCCTAACTCCAGCTTGACTATCGAAAAAAAAAAGAAAAAGAAAGGATAGAGCTGCCAAAGATGTGCACATGTAGATGATGTTGAAATGTTGTGTTTGGACTGGCAATTCTATTGCCAATGTAGTGCTTTTTCAACACTTCTCCCAAACATCAGAGAGCTATGAGTGCACTGGTGGAAATCTCAAATCACCTCTGATTCAGGGTTCCCAAATAGGAGAGGGTTGTGTATGTTTGCCCCCGATGATTCACTGAATCCCACGTCCGTGTTCGGGGGATCGAATGAGCGCCACGTATTCATGCACATGGGGCTCGTATTCCCGTGTATGTTGACATAACTTTGCATCGGACTCTGGTGCTGTTGCAAAGACTTAATCACCCTTACTTGCTTTTCTTGTCCTGAAATGACGGTTCGAGGAAATGACAAAAATATCCTCCATTCAAAAGTTGTGAAACGACGGGTGGGGAAAAGGACAAAAAAGTCCTCCTTCCAGAAAGTTTGATGTTAACCATTTAAAATGGAGACGTTCGCCTGCGCCATCTGCTGTAACAGTGCTCCCATTATCAACGTTCCAGTGTTATAAAACATTCCAGTGTCTTCTCTTCATTACTGTTGTCGTTAGGCATCATGGAAGAAAGCAATGATTCACAAACATTCCAACCAGTGCCATTAAGGCACAGTGAGTAGCTTTTCATCTCATCATGCTATCGATGAAGAAGGCATGTCGTCTTGTGTGCCATTAAGGCATTGTTTGGTTATTGCAGGTAGATCTTGTTATTAAGAAGGTTGGAAACTTATCGATATTTGTAAGACGCTGGGACCTGTTGACAAGAACGCTTGTTTGCAGATGCTAGGAAGGGCCTCTACCCCATCAGGTATCCTACAGTCACTCATCATATGCATTGTATCTCAAACCGCTGTATTAGTAACAGACTCTCATTTTTGTGAGATACATTTTTGTTAGTTAATATCGATTTGTTTGCTATTATGTTCAAGTTCTTCCTTATCGATTTGTAATTTATTGTGCGATATATTTATCGACCTTTAAGATAGTATGTTTTTGTATCGTCGAGTTATAAGTTATAAAAACTGAACTGCCGTATCGATTTTCAATATCTGACAAATCGCTATACATATCGTTTTGTAAGATATTATATGTTTTGTAATATGTATTTGTAAGATATTTGTACACAGACTTTGAAAACGTTTGGGTGCAGAAACACATCTTGACACGCATGGCGGGGCGATTTTCGCATGCATATCGTTGCTCTCTCAGCGACTTCTATTGAACTCGCTTTAGAGCCTCGTGGATATTATGAGAGCGTTATCGTCAACACACATGTACGACATGTTTATTTTATTGGCATGGTAAGCGACACGTCGATGCTCAGCACAAGCAAACATCAAACTGCACTTGCTTTGATACTTTCATTCATTAAATCGTTGCTTTGACTTGCGTAACCCTAGTGGTATCCGTTCTTATATGCATCCTGATTAAATCGTAGTAAACCTATGCCACTTGCTAACGGAAATTGATATATTGCTTACAAAACATTCCACTGTCTTCTTTTATTTGTCGTTGTTGTTAGGCATTAAGGAAGAAAGCAATGATGCACAAACATTCCAACCAGTTCCATCAAGGCGGCGTGAGTAGCTTCCCAACATCATGCTATCGATGAAGAAGGCATGTCGTCTTGTGTGTCATTAAGGCTTTGTTTGGTTATTGCAGGTAGATCTTGTTCTTACGAAGGTTGGAAACTTATCGATATTTGTAAGACGCTGGGACCTGTTGACAGGAATGCTTGTTTGCAGATGCTAGGAAGGGCCTCTACCCCATCAGGTATCCTACATTCACTCATCATATGCATTGTATCTCAAACCGCTGTATTAGTAACAGACTCTCGTTTTTGTGAGATAATATCGACTTGTTTGCCATGTTACTGCAAACACAAATTGATATATTGCTTAAAACATTATTGAGCTTATCATCAAGTTGTAATAAAGACGATGTAGCTCAATCAATAGAAAGATCTGGAGAATTGAATATCTATGCTTATGACCCAACTGAAGAATTGAACATCTGCACTGACGATGCACATGAAAAGAAGGGTGCAGGCATTAGACCCACTATTGACTTGAATGTTCCAGTGGAAGAAATGCAATTCAATGATGAGGTAGACTACCATGACAGCGCACATAATAAAAGTGTATGCACCGGGAATGTACACGGAAGTACACCTGACTTCAATGTTCCAGGAGAAGAAATGCAATTCAATAATGATCCTGATTTTGATGTCAGTACACTTAATAAAACCGTAGGAACTGGGAATGTACATGGAATTGCACTTGACTATGTTCCTGTAGAAGGAATGCATTTTAATAACGAAGAAGATGCATATAAATTTTACAATGATTATGCCTTAAAAGTTGGCTTCAGTGTGAAAAGGTTTTCTTGGTCAAAAAATGCACAGGGTGTCTTGGTTAGAAAGACATATGTCTGTTCCAAGCAAGGTTGGAAGAAATCAATGGGAAATCCAACTAGGAGCACGCCAGAATCAAGATGTGGATGTCAGGCGAGATTGGTTTTGAGAAGACATCCGAATGGAAAATTTGTCGTGCGTACTTTAATCAGTGATCATAATCATGATTTATCTGCATCATTTATGACTCCTATGCTAAGGTCACATCGTAAAGTAACTGTAGCTCATGCTGCAATGGCTGAAATAGCCGATAGCGCCAACATTGCACCAAGGAAGACATACAATTTGTTTACCCGCATTGATGGTGGTCGCGAAAATGTGTCATTCACACCTTTGGATCTTAGAAACCACTTGAGCAGGAAGAGGACAGATAACATGAAGAACGGAGAAATATGTTGTTTGGTTCGTTACTTACAGAATAAATCAAGTAATGAACATGGTTTCTTTAGTGCAATGCAAGTGGACGCAGATGGATATGTCGTGAATATGTTTTGGTCAGATTCAAGGTCTAGATTAGATTATGAATGCTTCAATGATGTGCTTGTGTTTGATACTACAGTAAAGATTAACACTGAACAGTGGTCATTTGCGCAGTTTGTGGGAGTGAACCATCACGCACAGAGTTGTATATTAGGCGGTGCTTTTGTGTATGACTAGACCAAGGAAACCTTTGAGTGGTTGTTCAGAGTATTTACACAGGCAATGAACGGGAAGCATCCTGAAACTGTACTTACAGATGGTGATCACGCAATTGCGGCTGCAGTGCTTCATGTGTGGCCAGATGCACATCACCGCCTGTGTTTGTGGCATATCTTTCAAAATGCAGCAAAGAACATAGGACACATATTTAATCAGAATACAGGGTTTGACAAACATTTTACAAGGTGTGTACTTCATAGCGTAGACGAGGTCACCTTTAAGTCAGATTGGGACAAAATGATTAAGACATACGACCTTGGTGACTGTCTGTGGTTACAAAATTTATATGCAGAAAAAGAGAAGTGGGCATTGGCATATGGAAGACAATACTTTTGTGCAGGTATGATAAGCACACAAAGAGCCGAATCTATGCATGCCACGCTGAAAAAAACCCTGTATTCATGTTTAACAATGTTTCGTTTCATGGAACAATATGAATTATTTGTAGACGGTCTAAGACAGAATGAGCTTGAACAAGACGTGAAATGCTTCAATACACGACCTCTAACTTTTGGCATGAAAATATTGATGTGACCTGCAGCTTTGTATACACTAACTGTATTTGAATGGATCAAGAAAGAGGTGTTGCATGTCATGAATTGCAGAATAGAAGAACTGGTGCAAACCGAGAATATGCACAAATACCATATTTTTTGTCAGGGCGAAAAGCATCAGGAAAGGCAAGAAGCGCATGTCACGTACAATGTCGACAACGGAAGGGTAGAATGTTCGTGCAAAATGTATGAATTCAAAGGTATCCTATGCTGTCATGCATTAAAGGCACTCAATCAAGAGAAGATACAAGAAATACCTGAGTCTTACGTAATGCGAAGATTGAAATGCTCGTTATGGACAATGCGAGTAAATCTGTTGTTGACGAGAAGTGCCACATAGCCTCCCGTTACCAACAACTGTGTAGGTCATTCATGCATGTTGCTGATTTGGCATCGAGAAGCGAAGAAGACTATGCATGTGTGAGAAAAGTTGCAATGGAGTTACTTGAAAAAGTGGAGTTAATTCACATTAAGTCTGTTGCAGCGAATGAATACCAGCCGAAGATAATGGGATCAAACAACGTAGGTCAAAATCATGTCTCGCTTGACACTCCCGAGAAGTTGCGCCGAAGCGTAAACATTATCTTCAACAAGTCAGTAGTGAACGTTGTTGATTATGATGGACATATTCATGAAGCGCAGGGTATCAAAAGAAAACCTGCCTCTGATCGCAGTCGTCGGAGGGCAAAGGGTGCACTAGAATTGGTTGGCAAGAAAAGGACTAAGAAACAACCAACCTGTAATAAAAAACAACAAAGCCCTTCGAATGAACAGGTATGTAAAACATTATATTGCTTCCCATTGCGTGAAGCTTGTCAAATAGCTAACTCGTGTAATGTCCATCATGCAGCAATACCCTGCAGAAGTACCGGCAAACGTTCAAACCTACATTCCTCCCGACCAGATTTCCGGCAACGATCGCTACAGTTTTACAAGGCTTTTGGTATGTAATTGATGTTGCGAGGAGGTACGCATTTCTTGTGAAACATAATTCAGTGTCTAATATTTTCTCTTTCATGACAGGCTACGATGCAGTCGACAGATAGGTTTGGGATACAAGAATCTCGTGTGGGCTATTAACTTAGTTGTCATGCCTCTTTGCATGACCCGATCTCCACAATGCCGGATTTTTTGAGAGTTTATAGTCGTTTGTCATTGACGACTTGCGGTTCGTGGTTGAATTTGTTCAAATCGATAGATAGCGGGTTTTTGCTTCTGCAGGAAGGCGAATGATGACATCACTGTATGGCGATTTGTGGTTATCGTTGAATAGCGATATGTGGCATCGCAGCGTAGAACGTTGTTGATTATTGTTGGACTGTCAATCTTAGCGTGATGCGAAGGATTGTTCAAGTGTGCTGCGATGTGTGGCATCGCAGCGTAGGACTGTCAATCACTGTGCTGCGATGTGACAGATTGCTATTCAACGATAACCACAAATCGCCATACACCTCCAGTCAACTTCTTCTCCAGCAAATCTTTCGCGTTCCCGACACCTCCACTTGCCTTTTGAAATCATTATTGTTATCTTGTGAAAAGTTGTATCCATATATTATAAATAAAAGGCTACTCAATGTGTATTTTCCAACGGATACCCATAAATGTTTGAGTTGTCGTACAGTATTCATTGATCATGTTGGTTGAGCAGTACATCTTTTAGGTCATAAATAGTCGCACAAGCATTGGAAGGTGTGTTTGTCTTCTACTTCGTGAACCAGCAACAACCAAACCGACGGTTCCTTCATAAACCTGGAGATCCGCCCTCGAACATAGAAAATTATAGTCGGTGAGGCAGACGAAGACAGCTACACGACCAACAATGGCGAATCCTGGGTATATTGTCTACACATAGTCTACATGTTCAGCAAAATCCATCTTTTTCATGCATTTTTTGCGATTTGTTTTTGTGTACTATATAATGTAATTTAAATATCGGTCGTTGCAATGTCCGCATTCATTTCAGTCGAACATCCACCGACGAAGTTGGGCGAAAACTTAGTCAATCACTCCTGGAGGACATCAACCGAATGCGCAGTGAATTCGCACAATGCAACATGATCAGTAATTTTGTTAGTATGAAACTAGTAGTAGTTGTCTATAAACGTAAGCCATGTGTACGTATGATCAATACAACACCATATTTGCTGCTAACAGACTATATCCGATTTCATAAATTATATTAAAAGCAACGCACCAAGCCAGACTGTGAGCGTCGTCAGCCCATATTTCATGGTATATCAGTTGTATTTTATGTTGCTTTTCATTATTGATTTAGTCCAATTGATTCGTATGTTAACGTTGGTGTTAGCAATGTTTCTTTCGGTTTGCAGACTATATTACGTCGTTTGCCATACTCCAGTGGATTTCAAGACGGCAAACCTTATTGGGTTAACGGTAATCACTGCAGAGACCTTATGACAAGTGAAAAGGTAAGCAAACAAACCTACAGTGCAATATTACAGCATGACAGTGGTAACAACATTTTTTCGATCTATTTGCAGATACTGATTCCTACACTTTGGCAGTCTGAAAAGCATTGGGTCTTATACGTGATGGATTTACGCGAAAAACAACTATGGTGTTACAATTCGTTGAAAGTTGACAGTGGTTTACGGCTAGACATTTCCCATCTCGTAAGATTCCATCTATATGAGTATCGTGTAGTGTACTAGGGTCATGAATTTACTTTCGGTCGCATTATTCTCAGATCGGTTTCCTCATAGCCATTTTGGGAGTCGATGTCAGCGAGTGGATCTATCGCACAGCATACCATGCTCCTTTACAAGATAATGGCGTTGATTGCGGCGTATTTGTAATGAAGTACATTGAAGCGATATACAATGGTGCAGAACCCTGTTTCGACGCTGTATGCCATTCCTTGGCCTCTGTTATTGGCAATTAAGGGCATGTCTATTGCTTCTAGTTTACAATCTGTTTTTGCAGGTTGATATACCCGGATTCCGCGAAGAACTCTGCAAAAAGTTGACATCCTTTCTAATTTCGGAGGAGAAACTGACGGAGGCAAGGATCTAAAAGGCTTGTAATTGATAAAAGATGTGCGCTCAACGCGCGGGATTGACAGTCGCAGGGTGAGACTACGATGTGTGCAATGAACAAAGACTTCTAATGTTCGAAATGATAATATTCAACATCGCTATGAAATGTTGTATGCTTAAACATCGCTTTAATGTCGCGTTCTTATTTTACGAATAGTACAAAGCGATACGCTTGGTGGTCTAACGTCAAACTACACTGCTACGACCATGAAAACCTGTGGCAGCATTTGAAAATTGCTTGAATTTTAAACGACGGTTTCTTCAATTATGATCTTACAGACCTATGAAAAAGGTATAAACGGATACCACAACTGCGTCGAAGCCGCCTATGCACTCGATTCAAGAATAAGTCATGTATGCAGGAATTGTCGATTATGTCGGTTCCTTATTCACGAAGCAAAGTGGAACTGTGTGTTGTGTCATTCAAATATTAATGAAACGTCCTATCACCCTCCGTCAGTTTTCGAGTATATACGTCAGTTTCATTAAACCAAAAGCAAATCTTACATAAAAAAGCACTCCGCATTAATGAAAACAATGTCATGCCAGAGGGCTATTCTGAATGGTAGTCAATGCGATTGGACCGAATCTTTGGGTCTCAAATAAATCCACAAGTACGTCTAAAGAAATCGCCTTAGGTGTACATTACCGTCGGTTCATCAATACAGCGATTTCTAAGAACAAACCTTTCTTATTGATAAGTTCACGTAATGCGATATTTAGAAACATCTTTTGCCAGAAAAAAATATGCTGGTCGTACTTGTGTTGGTCGAAAGCACCAGCAACCCAACACAATATGCTGGTCGAAACAGAGAAAAACTACAGAAAATGGGTTACCGCTTGAACTAGGAACCCAAATCTATCATCAAAATTGCACCCAAACACCCAAATAGCCCTTCAAATCAGTCCCAATCTATCACACACCAAAAAATGACCAGATTACAATTGATTTGGGCAAACAAAACCCACCGATAGCATCACAATCACAAACTTTTTGCATTCAGGGTACTGTTCATCAGTTTTTTCAGAAAATACAATAAAATCCACTAAAATTTGAGATTTCATCCGACCATTAAAATTCTTGATTCATTCAATCACAAAAATCAAGAGCTAATGGAATCCAACATCAATCGACCAAAAGTTCAAGACTTCAAGGTTGGTACGGACGTCAGCTGTGGAGAACACAAACTGAGGTGGGTCCCATCACGACCGATGCAGATGAAGCTTCTTCCTCTCACCGATCTTCAACAAAGCACCTTTTCATTTTCAATAGAGCTCTGATACCATATTGAAATCGGGAAACCAGCAAGAACAAAAGGAGAAGAGAGGAGAATAGAGAGGGAAGACAACTTAAGCTTCATTAGCAAAAAACCCTGAAAAGGTTACAACATATAGGGGTCGACCCTCTTTTACACTACATGACAAAAATTTAGATACCCACTAACACCTTGAAACATTACAGTTATACACTACATGACTTGGCGGAGCTCCTGCTGGCCACCCTCAGCGTGACTGCACCTATTGGGTTACTGTCGAGGAGGACGGCGAGAACGGTGATGGAGGGCCTCGTTAGGTTGTACAGACAGAGCAATCGATAGGTTTCACTTTATACTATTCTGTCTGCCGTTCGTTTTAAACTCAATCAATTTTCCGCATATTTCGTCGCGTATTACCGGAATATGTTCCTGCAACAAAACAGGTAATGTGAAATCCAATATATAACAGGAATACCCAATAACATCGGATACGAAGCTCATACAGCGTGGAAACAAGGTTATTCTCCATTGTATATTGCTTCAATATGCTTCATTACGAATATGCCACAATCGACCCCATTACTTTGTAACGGAGCATCGTCAGCACAGAGCAACATCCACTCACCAATGTCGACACCCATTTGCCCGTTAAGGAATCCCGCCTGTGAAAAAGGGATAATATATTACAGTCCGGTCCACCTCGAATAGCTACTTCACCTTTGGGTACAAGCTTACCAAATGCATAGCATCGCGTTCTACGCCACTGTGGCAGTCCAATGAGTTGTAGCACCATAGTTGTTTTAGCTGAAAATTCATCTCGTATAGGACCCAATGGTCTGGATGTTGCCAGAGTGTAGGAAGTAAAATCTGCGAATCGATAAAATCATTTTTCGTTTCAGAGACTTATCGTGATGGGGATGTTACGAATAAACCTTGGATAAGAGGTTTGTTCACTTACCTTTCCAAATTTCGAAATGTCTGCACTCATCATCGCTGTTCCAACAAGGTAGTGCATCTTCGAATCTTATGCCGTATGGCTTTTGCCGGACGTACATCTGTTGCACGAAATAGCAAGGTTTAACCACCAAGAAACGTGAGTACGTCATGAAAGCAAACAGAACAACAGCGGCACAGACATACCATGAAATACGGGCTGATGATGCGTACTGTATTGCTCGTTGGGTTGCTCTGAATGTAATTGACAAAATCATACATTGTCTGGTTGCACAGAGTTACGAACTTCAGAACATGCAAACCGATGACCTAGAAATTGATAGTGGACAAATACTTACAAAATTACTAATAGTGTTCCCATCTGCAAATTCATCTTGCATCTGCTCGATGTCATCTACGAACTCGTCAGGGCGTTGCCGCCCACCCGAGACTGTGGATGTTGCACTGAGTGCACCATGAGCGTGGTATTCAGGATTGGACATTGAAATTATTGTCTACAGTAAACAACACTAGTCCAAATACGACATGAAAAGCCAAATGCTCACTAAACCGCTCAGGCGTTTCAAAGAATATACCTCTTAAGCGCTAGTCCTGGTACTGTGGATGTGGTTGTCTTCTTGTTCAGAGCCGTGCGTGGCCGTTTTGCTGCCATCGTCCACTCCATTGGCAACGTGCCTGGTCGTTTAGCTCCCATCCTCCTATCCGTTTGCTCCGTGCCTGGTCGTTTTTCTCCCCTCGTCCACTCCCCTGGCGCCGTGCCTGGTCGTTTTGCTACCATCGTCCTCTCCGTTGCCGCCGTGCCCGGTCGTAGTGCTCCCATCGTCTTTGGCGTCGTGCCGGGTCGTATTGCTCCACTAGTCCTCTTCTTGTCCGCCATGGCTGGTCGTACTGCTCTGATTGTCCCCTTCTTCGGCGCCATGCCTGGACGGAGATATCGATGGCACCTTTGCAACAGAGATACTGAAACGCCGTCCTCACCTACAAAGGTAAAGTCCTTTAACGCGCAGTCATTTTTTGAAAATAGCCCGCTAATTAATTGATTGCGTTTAAAAAAAATATAAATACGGCTTTTCACATGCCGCCTTTTTTTGATAACCGCTCCAACGTAAATGCTTGCGTTCGAAGTATTCAAAAATACGTCTTTCCATGCCGCTCATTAAGTTTTAAATATTCAAAAATATGTTTTCCACGTGTGATTAGACATTCGAACAATACCCACAAATCACTATGCTGCGATGCCACAGATCGCTCTCCGACTCAAAGCACAAAGCTAATTAATTGATTGCGTTTAAAAAAAATATAAATATGGCTTTTTTATAAAAAAAATGTAGTTATTCAATCATACATATATGTGTTCTAAGGCTGTCAAAAAAAATTTATAGTGACACAATCATGCATATTTGTGTTCTAAGATTGTGGTTTTTTTTTATAGTGATTCAATCATGCATATATGTTTCCTAAGGTTGTCAAAAAAATTTCATAGTGATCCAATCATGCATATATTTTTTCAAAGGCTATCAAAAAAATTTCAATCATGCATATATATGTTCTAAGGCTGCCAAAAAAAAATCACAGTGATGCAATCAAGCATATATGTGTTCCAAGGCTCTCAAAAAAAATTCACTATGATTCAATCATGCATATGTGTTCTGAGGTTATAAAAAAAAGTTCATTAAGAATCAAACATGCATATATGTGTTCTAAGTTTGACAAAAAATTCATAGTGATTCAATCATGCATATGTGTTCTAAGGCTGTAAAAAAAAGTTCATTTAGAATCAATCATGCATATATGTGTTCTAAGTTTGACAAAAAAAATTCATAGTGATTTAATCATGCATATATGTGTTCTAAGGCTGTTAAATTTTTTTTTTAGTGATTCGATCATGCATATATGTGTTCCAAGGCTTTCAAAAAAATTTCAATCTTGCACATATGTATTCTAAGGCCCTAAAAAAAATCATAGTGATTCAATCTTGCATATATATGTTCGCAGGTTGTAAAAAAAAACTCATAGTGATTCAATCATGCATATATGTGTTGTAAGTCGGTCAAAAAAAATTATGTTGATTCAATCATGCATATATGGGTTGTAATGTTGCCAAATAATTTTATAGTGACTCAATCATGCATATATGTGTTCTAACGCTGTCAATATTTTTTTATATTGATTCAATCATGAATATATGTGTTCTAAGCTTGTCAAAAAACATTATAGTGATTCACTCATGCATATATGTGTTCTATTGCTGTCAAAAAAAAATCTTAGACATTGAATCATGCATATATTTGTGATTAAATATATGTGTTCTAAGGTTGTCAAAAAAATCATAGTGATTCAATCATGCATATATGTGTTCTAAGGCTACCAAAAAAATTTCATAGTGACTCAATCTTGCATATATGTATTCTAAGGCTCTCATAAAAAAAAATCATAGTGATTCAATCATGCAAAAAAGTGTTATAAGGCTGTCAAAAAAATATCATAGTGGTTCAATATTGAATATATGTGTTCTGAGGTTGTCAAAAAAAAAATAATAGTGATTCAATCATGCATAAATATGTTCTAAGCTTTTGAAAAAAAAAATTATAGTGATTCAATCATGCATATATGTGTTTTACCGCTGTAAAAAAATTTTATAGTGATTTAATTATGCATATATGTGTTCTAAGTTTGTAAAAAAAAATTATAGTGATTCAATCATGCATATATGTGTTCTACGGTTGTCAAAAAAATTCTAGTGATTCAATTTTGCATATATTTGTTCTAATGTTGTAAAAAAAAAGTCATAGTGATTCAATCAAGCATATATGTCTTCTAAGGTTGTCAAAAAAAAATCATAGTGATTTAATCAAGCATATATATGTTCTAAGTTTGTCAAAAAAACTTCATAGTGATTCAATCATGCATATATGTGTTCTAATGCTTTCAAATAGAGAAATGACAATAATGATTTGAAAAGGCAAGTGGAGGTGTCGGGAACGCGAAAGATTTGCTGGAGAAGAAGTTGACTGGAGGTGTATGGCGATTTGTGGTTATCGTTGAACAGCGATCTGTGGCATCGCAGCACAGTGATTGACAGTCCTACGCTGCGATGGCACACATCGCAGCACACTTGAACAATCCTTCGCATCACGCTAAGATTGACAGTCCAACAATAATCAACAACGTTCTACGCTGCGATGCCACATATCGCTATCCATGTGTGATTAGACATTCGAACAATACCCAAAAATCACTATGCTGCGATGCCACAGATCGCTCTCCGACTCAAAGCACAAAGCTAATTAATTGATTTCGTTTAAAAAAAATATAAATACGGCTTTTCGCATGCCGCCTTTTTTTGATAACCGTCGCCAAATTAAATGCTTGCGTTCGAAGTATTCAAAAATACGTCTTTCCATGCCGCTCATTAAGTTTTAAATATTCAAAAATACGTTTTCCATGTGTGATTTGACATTTGAACAATACCCACAAATCACTATGCTGCGATGCCACAGATCGCTCTCTGACTCAAAGCACGAAGTATCCAGCGATGGCAACAAATCCTTTCCTTATCTATTGATTATTTGCATCGCTGTAATCAGTGATGGCAAACAATCGCTGTATTTGTCTTCGCCAATACTTTGTGCATTATTCTTTCGAGGAGAAGACAAATACAGCGATTGCAAAGACAAAGATCTCTGTAAAAGTAATTTCAATTGTAATCATTGCATTTTTTGGAAAAATGAGAAGCTTGACTTTTGAACAAAGATCTACGTTTACAAATAAATCTTTTGAACTTGTGCACTCGGATTTATGCTGCGATGCCACAGATCGCTCTCCGACTCAAAGCACGAAGTATCCAGCGATGACAACAAATCCTTTCCTTATCTATTGATTATTTGCATCGCTGTAATCAGCGATGGCAAACAATCGTTGTATTTGTCTTCGCCAATACTTTGTGCGCTATTCTTTCGAGGACCGACACCCCTAGTATCTAAGGGAGGATTTGCTTACTATGTTATTTTTTTTATGATTATTCAAGATTTTGTTGGATATACTTCCTTAAACATAAGCATGAAGTCTTTGCATCGTTTAAGACATATCATATGATGATTAAAAATCAATTTAATGATAATTTAAAAATCTTTAGAGTTGATTCCGGAGGAGAGTATCTTTCAAATGATTTTAAAAACTATCTTGAAAACCATAGAATAGTTCATCATAGATCTTGTCCAAAAAAACCACAACAAAACAGTCTAGCTGAAAGAAAACATAGGTATATTATTGAAACAACTAGAACTTTACTCATTTCTCAAAACATTCCAAAAAGTTTTTGGGCCGAGGCGGCTCTTACATCTGTTTATCTTATAAATCACTTTTCTTCAAAAAATCTAAACAAAACTTTAGCTTTTAAAATTTTATACCAAAAGGAACCCGACTAAAATAGGTTAAGAATCTTTGGATGTAAATGTTTTGTCCTTACCGACAAAAATGACAAACTCTCACCAAAAGTCATTCCTTATGCATTTCTTGGATATTCTGAAACTCAAAAAAGATTTAGATGCTATGATGTTAAGAATGACAAACTATATGTTTCTAGGAATGTGACTTTCTTAGGAAACGTTAGTGGTTTTGAGAAGGATGAATCCCATAAAGAGAATATGGATTACTCTTTCTTGTTTAAGTTACTATCTAGAAATAATGATATTTTTAGTGATGACGAACTCAATTAGTTTAGTAAAAAAGAAAATATAGATGAAGACAACCATCCTTCTTATCAACCTACTAATCCTCCCATAGAGGAAAGTTTATTTATTACTGAGACCCAAAGTCGGAAAGATGTAATAATAAAGAATTAAACAGTAAAAGAATTTCACGTTACC
This sequence comes from Nuphar pumila, assembly GCF_984573655.1. Taxonomy (NCBI): domain Eukaryota; kingdom Viridiplantae; phylum Streptophyta; class Magnoliopsida; order Nymphaeales; family Nymphaeaceae; genus Nuphar; species Nuphar pumila. The sequence continues at coordinate 45,675,408 of NC_143263.1, read as the reverse complement.
GCAACTCATTATACAATTACAACAAATGTATAGCGTGATAAAAATGAAAATCTAGGATTTATTCCGAGTCACTGGACGAATCTGATGAAATTTCATAGACTTGTCTCTCACTTTTTATTGGTGGACCGTCTATCCTGGGTGGCCTCCCCGTTGCGAAACCTTGCCTAAGAAGACTGGTCATCATGTCCACCACTGCATTCAATTGGGTCCCCATAGTGCTTACTTCTGTCCTTAATTTCTTATTCTCCCTCTCAATAAGTTCGAACCTTGCGGAAGAGACAGTCTTCTCTTTTGGAGCAAGAGTTCGGTCTTCCTCGTGATTTGTTACTGATGGACTAGTCGTATTAACCAGATCGAGGCGACGTTTTGGTTGTAGAGGCTAGGCTACAACATGAGAAGGGACAGTTGGGAGGCATGGGTTGACAATTTTCTCAATCTTCCGATTTCGCCGCATTGGTTCCCAATAGCTTTCGAAATAGAAGGGATCAAATTGTCGTCCTTCATGATCATACGGTACGGCAGGGAAACCACCTGAGTTCCAATTAAATAATTCATCCCTGTACCGATCGCTCCAATTCACGTGCCTGCCCCCACCATTATTCATCTTCCTTCTCATCTCCAAAGGCTTATTTGGGATAGACTGCCCCAAGCCAGATTGTAGGAGAACTCGACTACCTTGCTGCATCTCGGCTTCAAAATTGCAGAATAGCCACAAATCGCGGCCAGACAATCTGGCAGCCTCCGCAACAACGTCTTTATCATCGCCCCCATCTCCATAAGGTCTCCACAAAACCTGTACATTGGTAATTCTTTTTAATAATGAATGACAAATATATTAAAATTTATTTACGCATGATATGGCAACAACGATATGCACTACGGAAGACAATCCTGCAGCGATGTATACTTAAGAATGTTGAACATTACAACGACTTATAATACTCAATGGTAAATGCTGACGCGATTGTAAACAATTTTAGAACGTTTACCTCGTTTAATTGCAGCCCATCTAAAATGGACTTAGCATTATAAACTGCGACGTTTATTCTGGCCCAGCGACCGATCTTTGGAAAACCACAAATCGGAGGGCCACACCGTGGACGCAATGGGATAATATGTTCCAACGCCCAGGCTTAACAAAAAAAATATTATTAGCAACGCCACAGACTGCAATGAGATTTGTCTACAAATACTAAGTATGTAATCAACAAATACCTGAACAAATGGCCAAAATCCGCCAACTGTTTTCGTACCATTACTCTCACGGTGGAGTTGACTGTACAGGTGTGCGAGCATAGCGGCACCCCAGGCATAGTTGTCGACTTCGTCTAAGTCTGTCAGGTACTGCAACCACATGAAACTTATTCTCGAACCAGAACAATCGAAAAATAATGTAAGAGCAAAAAAATATAGAAGGAAGCCGCGCAACTCTTGGTCAGCTGTTTCAGATGCACAAGTAGCGGAGTGGCCTTCCCATTTATTACGAAAAAATGAGACCTTCATTGATGTGGAATTGCTTCCACCAGAAATACATTGACTTCATTCATCCATCGACATTCCTAGAAGGGCAGTGCAGTTTTCCCTTGAGTTATAGTTTGAATGTCGTAATAGGACAACACTGCCATCGCACTTAAGGCCAGTGATCATCGCCACATCTTCTAGAGTCATGGTGATCTCAAAAGAATCAAACTGGAATGTGTTAGTCTTATCATTCCACTTATTTACCAGGTGAGTCATGGTATTCCAGCAAGTTTCAAAATATTGCTGGTCCAAAAGGCCACCGAAGTGCATATTTCGTAGTCGGTCCTTCTGATATGCACTCAGTTGACCATACCAAGACAGAACTACAGGTCATTGACAGCGACCTCCGAGCTTTTCACCTGGTACTCTACTTCTTCTGTGACCTCCCTGTAACACAAAATAACATATTATTCCTACAAATTATAAATTACTTCCATTTGTACTTATAAATACTATTCTACTAACCACTATAAATAATATCGGTTGCAGACATACTATCGCAGTAATCGCTATAAATATCAATACCTAACACAGTAATCGCTATACCAAAATCGCTAAACATATTATTAAATCTTCGCAGACAGGACAGATATATTTACCTTAGTCGCTATTTTCTGCTGTTCTCGCTCCAACCTGGGACTTTCTAGTGGGTCCACTGCCTCGAACTGCCTTTCAATCTCCATCTCTACTGGCTCCATCGTCGCCTTCCTTTCTCTCGCCTTCCTTTTCTCATCCTCCTTCTGCTTCCTTTCTCTGTCCCTATTCTCCTCCTCCTCCTTCTACTTCCTTTCTCTCTCCCTTTTCTCCTCCTCCTCCTTCTCCTTCCTTTCTCTCTCCCTTTTCTCCTCCTCCTCCTTCTGCTTCCTTTCTCTCTGCCTTTTCTCCTCCTCCTTCCTTTCTCTCTCCCTTTTCTCCTCCTCCTCCTTCTGCTTCCTTTCTCTCTGCCTTTTCTCCCCCTCCTTCTCCTTTCTTTCTCTCTCCCTTTTCTCCTCCTGCATCCTTTCTCTCTCCTTTTTCGCATCCTCCTCCTTCTCCTTCCTTTCTCTCTCCTTTATCTCCTCCTCCTTCTGCTTCCTTTGTCTCTCCCTTTTCGCCTCTTCCTCCTGCTTCTTCCTTTCCCTTTCCTTTTCTTCCTCCTCCTTCTCCTTCAGCCGTCTTTCTTTCTCCTCGATTTCTTGTTTCCTTCTTTGCAGCAGTTCTTCCACCGGCTTCTTCCTTTCCCTTTCCCTTTCCTTTTCTTCCTCCTTCTCCTTCCGCCGCCTTTCTTTCTCTTGCAGTTGTTGTTTCCTTCTTTCCTGCAATTCTTCCTCCTGCTTCTTCCTTTCTCTTTCCTTCTCTACCTCCTCCTCCTTCTCCTTTCGTTGTCTTTCCTTCTTTTTCTCATTCTCCTTTTGCTGCCTTTGCATTTCCTTAGCTTCCTCGAACTCCAACTCCCTCCTTCGCCTTTCCTTTTCTTCCTCAAACTGAGGAATATTCTGTTCATTCTCTTCCTCCTCCTTATTCATTTGCCTTCGCCTCTCCTCCGCCTCCTTGTGTCGCATTGCTCTACTCTCCAAGTTTCTCCTATGAGCCTCCGCCATCATATTGCTAACATCCTTTTCCCACTCCTCCGCCTTCTTCTTCCTCTTTTCCATCTGCTGTGCGTTAATCCTCCGCCTTCTATTTATATTCTCATCAATATTTCTGGCCTTTGCCTTCTCTTCGTCATCCTTGTTCTGCATCTTTCGTTCTTCAGAGTTCTTCCTTTGGTCCGCAGCCTCGATATCTGATGGATAATCCTCCGCAAAATACGATTCCAAGGCTTTTTCCCTGTCTTCATCGTTCTCAATCTTAAGTATATTTTTGTATCTTTCAAAAACTTTAGATAGATGGGACTGGTGGATCACTTCTCTAATAGACAACCCATAGAACGACGGGGTATCTCTAATCTGATGAGGCGCAAACATTGCTAACCTGCACAACACAATACACGATCATCATCATTAGAAATCGTCGGAATATTTGGGTTCATAATACAAATCCTTGTATAAGAACCAATCTTCAGATTGAAGAAAGAAAACTTACACGAAACTCACCGAAACAATGAGAATTTGGATATTCCAACTGTAGAGTAAGCAACAGTAACAACTAATACACAACAGAAGGTGGCAACGATGCTGCGACTGCGCGTAAGACGGAAACAGATGCTCTGGTAAAAAGGAAAGGATGCTCCGGCAACTCGAGATGAAAGCAAAGAATCTCCGGTAGAGTGCTTAGAGCGAGAAAGGATTTTTTTGAACTATTTGTATCATACAACATAACGCTTGCTACATACGCAAACTCTGCGGAACGTTTTCCCGCGATATCGATGGAGGGCAGTTTTGTCATTTTCACGAACCGACGATTCAGTTTTCTAGAAGGAGGGCATTTATGTCCGTCCGAGGAAGAGGAACCGATGATTCAGTTTTCTAGAAGAGGGCATTTATTTCTGTAAATTTTCAGCGATATCTATTGTCATTTCATTCCCCATTTTAACTTCAACGATACATTACAACCACCTGCGGAGCGTTTTCCCGCGATATCGATGGAGGGCAGTTTTGTCATTTTCACGAACCGACGATTCAGTTTTCTAGAAGGAGGGCATTTATGTCCGTCCGAGGAAGAGGAAGCGAATGGCGGTAAAGGTTACTTAAGTCTTTGCTGCGGCACCAAATTACGATGCAATATGATGGCGACCCACATGGGGATACATGTCGGTCTGCATCTTATACGTGGCGCGGTTTGGAACCCCCGAACATGAGATCTCAGCACAGGCGCTGTAAATAATTCCGTAAATCGCTATAGCGATTTGTAGTGTCTTCCGCAAATCGCTATAGCGATTTGTAGTGTTATTCAGTAAGCAAATCGCTGTAAATCCCTACCCGAATTAGGACCAACTTGTCAGGGCCATATCTCCCTAACCGGAGGTTATATTCCAAATCCGTAAAAAGTGGTGTCTTCGTTATTGAGTCTAGTTTATTTCTGTAAATTTTCAATGATTTTTATTGTCAGTTCATTCCCCATTTTAACTTCAACGATACATTACAACCACAATCATCAAAAGAAAGATTGCCCAAGCCTTGCCGGATTCTGCACTGTTGCTTTTGAAATTGTTGGGGTCCTCTCGAGCGAGCTCTCCAAGCAATGGGAGTCCCATCATCGCCAAATCTTCCAAGGTGATCGTCATCTCTCCCCACGGAAACACAAAGGTGTTGGTCTCCCAGCACCATGCTTCAAACAGAGCCCTTATCACGTTGACCTGGCACTTTATGTTCCCTAAGGATGCCTTCAAAGCCCCGTAGATCCCAACCTTGTTCCAACCTCCTCCGAACTTGGGTTCCAGTCGCCGAAACCAGTCGGACAGCCCGGGCAGCGGCCTCATTGCACCTTCTAACCTGCAATTTCCGGATCAATCTGCCCTGCCGGACTTGATTTCGGCTTCGAGGGGTGGCATTTCCATCGACGTCTCAAACGCCGCAACCTCCTCTTCTTCTTCCACCTCTCCAACGGTTGGCTGCAACAGTTGGGCTTCACCCTTCCAAACAGCTATGCTCAGAGCAACATGTCAATGTCCCACTGATAGGCAAAACAACATTTTAAAGGTTATTTATCATAATGCCAGCTTTAGTTGAATCTGTTTTGATTGCAATGTTTGAAGCATCTCTTTCTTGCTTTGATTGTTTGTGTTTGTTGCTTGCTGCTTAAGTGCTTCTCAGTAAGCAGAATCTGGCCCTCATGCTCATCTCGATTGGATTACTGAGATTCCACCAGTAAGATCCGTAGTCCTTCTTGTTGCTAACTCTTTACATTTGCAGGTTGTTTCTTCAAATGATTATAATAATGACAAATATGCGAAGGAGTTCAGTATCAGTGTTTCTAATGCGCTTGCTACTTGTCCTGCTCGGGTTTTGCCAACTCCTCGTGTGAGTTGATCATATGTAATTTATTGTTTTGTTCATTATTTCTGCTTCTGTGTACATCCATCAGAAGATCCTACATTGCTCCATCAAGCACCGACTGACCTGCACATTGACTCTTGTGGGTCCTTACTGATGAGCTGCCTCTAAATTTATTCGACTCTAGGTCCCTACTGCACTTGAAGTTGATTCGTTGTATTTTTTGTTATTCGGTGGGTGGTGAGGCCCTCCTCTACTCTCTCAAGACTCTTAGCTTGGACAATCTTTCTTTTGATGATTGTGGATAATCATCAAAAGAAAGATTGCCCAAGCTAAGAGTCTTGAGAGAATAGAGGAGGGCCTCACCACCCACCGAATAACAAAAAATACAACGACTCAACTTCAAGTGCAGTAAGGACCCAGAGTCGAATAAATTTAGAGGCAACTCATTAGTAAGGACCCACAACAGTCAATGTGTAGGTTAGTCGGTGCTTGATGGAGCAATGTAGGATCTTCTGATGGATGTGCACAGAAGCAGAAATAGAAGGGAGAGAGAGCGAGAGAGGGTTGATGAGCCCCCGGACCCCCCTCCTGTAAGGGCAAAAGGCCATGAACACGCTGGGAGGAGCCCTCAGACCCCCCTTCTGTAAGGGTAAAAGCTCTGAATCAGACTCCATAACTCTTCAAGTTGAATGATGCTACTCACACTGGGAGGAGCTCTCAGACCCCCCTTTCTGTAAGGGTAAAAACTCTAAATCAGACTCCACAACTCTTCAAGTTGAATGATGCTACCCACGCTGAGAGGAGCCACCAAACCCTCCTTCTGTAAGGGTAAAAACTCTGAATCAGGCTTCACAACAGTAAATGTGCAAGTCAGTCGGTGCTTGATGGAGCAATGTATGATCTTCTAATGGATGTGCACAAAAGCAGAAATAGAAGGGAGAGAGAGAGAGTGAGAGAGTTGAATGATGCTACCCACGCTGGGATGAGCCCCCAAACCCTCCTCCTGTAAGGGTAAAAACTTTGAATCAGGCTCCACAACAGTCAATGTGCAGGTCAGTCGGTGCTTGATGGAGCAATGTATGATCTTCTAATGGATGTGCATAGAAGCAGAAATAGAAGGGAGAGAGAGAGAGTAAGAGGGTTGATGTTCATGGCCTCCTACAGGGGAGATTTCTTTTTCGGATAATCCTCCAGTGCAGAGACTGGGTCTTAAATAATCATCTTCGGGGCACTTAAGTCTTTACAACCACTCCTTTTCAAGAACCGTCATTTTTTTTTGCACCAATGGAGGAGAGGGTACTTAAGTCTTTGCAATCGCATCAAACTCCAACGCTAATTAATGCTGACAAACATGGGGATACGAGACACACATGCTTACATACGTGGTGCTCTTTGGGAACCCCGATCATGAGATGTAGCTAACTGCCCTGTTCGGGGGGGGGGGGGGAACATATAACCTGCTCCCCCCAAATAGAGGCCAGCCCCTCCTCCTGAATCTTAACCTGGTCCAAAGCCCAACACAGTTAGCAACGTACTAGTTAGTATCCAAATTGTGTGTAGACTCAAATCGACTTATGTGCCAACCAGATTTAGGTGTGGAAGTGCAATAAACCCAACCCAACTCTACATCTAAACCAAACCCTATCCAATCCACTATGAAGCCGATCTGATCTTCACTGAACCCAATATAAACCCGAATGCAATGACTCGTGAACCATCCTACAATCAATCATTTGCAGAATATGGATAGACGGACTTCATCAGGCCATGGTTCCATCAAAATTTTCCATTGGAGCTAGAGCATTGGCAGATTGGGTTTAGTAAAGTATTATTATTCTTTATTCCAATAGAGGCTCTGCTTATTTGGTAGGAGCTGTTAGTGCACGTCACCATGTGTTGGGACGTTGCAAGTTCAAAACACAATGGTCTGCAACTGGGGGGATCTGCCTGAGAGATCTTGTGAATTGACAGAGTACATTACAAGGTACTCGGTCTTATTTTATCAGTGGATTTCATGCATCCACCATGACCATCTGGGGCTCCACTTGTTTGGTAGGAGCTGTCATTGCATGTCTCCTTGTGTTGGGACGTTAGTAAGTTCAAAACCCAATGGTATGTTGTATAACTGGTGGGGATCTGCCTAACCCAGCTCGCCTATCTAAAAGAAAAAGAGGAGAAAGTAGATCCAGTGTCGGAGTGTTCTGCCCAACCCAAGGGAGCCATTTAGTGGCTGCCCCTTCTTGAAGAGTTGAGATCAAAGTAGCGGTTAAGTGACATGGCTAAGTCAATCACATGCCAGCATTGCATGGGGCCCACAGTTTCAGAGTGCAGACCCCACGTAAAAAGCTGTCACTTGATTGGCTATGGCACTTAGCCATGGCACATAGCCGCTCCCTGGATCCATGTTTTTCCCCTATTAAAAGGGGTCAGCTCCCTTCCTCCTATTAAAAAAGGACAAACACTTATAAAATGTTCACCTCCGAACATTGAACCACGTCGCAAGAGGGGTGGAGCAGTCAGTGGGGATGCGTGGCATCCACCCACTCACTCACTTGGCCGAGCACTTTGCAGAGCATTGAATCTGCTTCCAAGTTGTTAACAGCCAGCTAGAAAGGAGAGCGAGGAGAAGAGTTTGGGATCCACCACTCTTCCATTAGAGGGGATCCAAGGATCTCGTAACTGATAGCTTATGTAACATCAACCAATCATATGACTGCATTCCATGGACCCTACAGCAGCAGCGGTAGGCAAGCCCCACTCAAAATGCAGCCACTAGATTCGCCATGCCACATAGAGGATCAGTTAGGACATCCCTTCATATCAAGTGCTCTTTCATCCTTGATGTCCTCTTGTTCGAGTGCCTAAAATGCTATTGCAGTCCAATTAACTGGATGGACGATTTATTGTCCAAAGTGCTTGTGGGAAAACAGGACTTCTGGTTGTTTGATTGGATGTCAAGTATTCAAGATTTGCAGCTAGGGCTGGTAAACAAGCTGAATAAGGGCACGTTGAGGATAGGCTCATTTACTAGTGGACCGAGCTCGTGAGTCAGTTAGTGCTTGTGTTTAACCAAGTCGAGCGCAAGCTCAGCTTGTTCTTGAATGAGACAAAACGAACACAAGATGGATCATGTAAAAAAAAAGCGTCATTTATACATGGATAAATTTTCACTATGTTACACTTAAAATACATATGTTTTATATATTAAGCTCAATATTTTGCATGTATATTTTTATTCATACTTCTCTTTATATATATTTTTTACATCTTTCTCTTTATGTATTACACTTAAAGTATACATCATACATAAAATATATTTTTATCTATACGAGTTCACTCGAGCTGAGCGAGTCGAACACTCTTTGTGTTTGGGCTCGACTCCTTTAAGCTGAATGAGATGTTTGTGGCTTAGCTCACAAGCTATACAAGCCATCATGATAAGCCAAACTGAGCCAAGTCATGAGCATTTCAGTTCATTTACTAGCCCTATTTTTAGTTGCTTGTAGTGCCCCGGTAAATTTAATGCATTGGTACACGTCTGGCCCACAAAATTTCGGTCTTTTTATTTTTAACCTTTCAATTTATCACAAGATGTTAAACTTCAAAATATCACTTATTTTGAAAATATCATATTTTTATTGTGATATTGTCACACTATTATTACATTATTGATGAAATTTTAATTCAATGTAAGATTTTCCCGAACACGACATTTGTGACTATAGGCCAAACCTCAGCTGGATAATAAAAAAAAGCAAAGAAAAAATCAGATGTGAACCAAAGCTTTTTTTTTATATATTTACATGAAGAAACCTCTCCCAGGAACAAAAACGCCCAAAACAACCAGCAAGTCTGAATACTTTGGTATCGTTCCTGGGAAACACGGACCAATGAGGAAATTCAAGATCCGCTATAAGGATGGCCATGATTGCAACTTTGTATTGTTCTCTTTTTACCCATTGGACTAACCATTCTACCAGATGGGTACCAGGTGGCCCAGCCCACGGGCTGACTTCCGGATCCAGGGATTCGACCCAGCACTCAACTGCAGACTGCTGGAAAGCAGAAACCAACCAGATAAAACACACACAGATGTGATGAACATGGTTCAACCCAACTGGACCCAGCACCATGAACACTAGACTCTGACTATAATCAAGGGACTAGAGAGAGGGGGGGGATGACACCACTAGAAGACGTGGATGATAAGCATCCGAAATTCTCTCTCCCGTCCCTGGATTATAGTCAGCTTCTAGTGTTCAAGGTGCTGGGTCCAGTTGGGTTGAACATCACACATATCTCTGCGTGTATACGTCTGCCTCTGAATATTAATCTCTCTCTGTGTACGTGTCACGGGCTAAATTCTAATCGTGCCAAGTCTCATATGGTGGCACGCTACAAGGCTCTTCGTGTGCAAGGAAATATTAATCATGTACGCCGACAACTCTCAAGTTTTGAATCCATCCAGGCACTCTCGATCCGCTTCCTCTGCCTTTGCCACCGCCAACCGGTTCGCCACTCTCTCTCTCTTCTTCCTTCACCCACTTAGTCCCACAACCCCCACCCCTCTTTATGATCATAATCGTAATCGTCAATCCACTAATCACCGCACCCACTTAGGAATCTCTCTCTCTAAAAACCTTGGGTTTTCTTCTTCTTCCTGCTCTCACGGGGATTCCTTTTCAAAGAATATCATTGTATTAATTTGGTTGCACGTATATCGTCAACGTAAGACTAAAATCAGGAACGTGGTCGGATCCTCTTTATAAAGAAATGATTGGTGGGTGATTGTTTCCCCGAAGTTATTTTGGGTTTTATGATGGTGGGCGTTGTTTTTTTTTTGTGGTTATTGAGGTTCGTTAGTTATTGTGTTTGTCTTTCGCGAATGATACATTCATTTCTGTGGTCTTTTTTTTTTTGCTATAGTTTAGATACCGTGATCAAGTGTTTTGATGGGCTTGTAGCTCAGTTAGTTGAGTTATTCATGTTTGTTTCATTCTGTTGATGTTGAAATTTCAGATACACAAGAATCGTTGCTGTTGGCTGTACAGTTGTTCTTGATGAATGTTATCAGGTTGAAGATTTGATTAGAGGAAGAAAGAAGGGAACTGAACAGGGTGGGTGGCAATCAATTGATGAATAAGCTAATTAATAGTCGAGTAGTCCCTGGTCTTCTGGTCTTCTGTTCTTTTTCTGGTTTAATTGTTGGGATTTTTCTTGAGTTACCAAGAATAATATATGGCAGACAGTTTGTGAGCTTTGTAGTTAGTTTTCTTATTTGATTTGAATGCCTGTTATGGGATTGAGAATCTTGATCAGTGGTAGAAAGATGGGAACTGAACTGGGTAATAACCAACTGATTGATCAGTCACTTAGTAGCCGCTATTCGACTTGGATAACAGAGATTCTGGATGAAATGCCTGAGAATTTTCTCATCACTGATCCATGCCTGTCTGGTCACCCTATTGTTTTCGCGAGCAGAGGTTTCTTGAAAATGTCAGTTTATTCTAGAGAAGAAGTTATTGGAAAAAATGGGAGAATTTTTCAGGGTCCAGATACTGATAGACGATCAGTTCTAGAAATTAGAGAATCAATTAGGGAGGAGAGAAACATTCAGATTAAGTTGTTGAATTATAGGAAGGATGGGACACCCATTTGGATTGTTTTCCACTTGAGCCCCGTGTTTTCATAAGATGGTGGATGGGTGATTCACTTCATTGCAGTTTAGGTTCCTATCTCGAAAAAAGGGAGACTGTCTCAGTCAGGTTTCCCAAATGTAGAAATAGTGAGCAGACCAGAATCGAGACAGTCATATTTATATACACGGAGTAGGCATTTTACGGACCCAGGAAGGTCTGATGTCAAGGAAGATTATCCAAAGCTAGAGATGTGTTTTGGTTCTTGTCGAAGAGAGGTTTTCAAAGATCCAGCTAGAGGGTCGAGTCACTCGTTGTTACTTGATTCTTCGATAGAGCTTAACAGCAGAGGTTAGTGGTTGAGCTTATTTTTTTGGATTTAAGTTACAAGGAATTGCCTTTCTTTCATCTCACAAGGTTTTATGAATACCATGTTTTTGTGATTATTGTCTCTATCTGGTTATGGGGCATATAAGCTTATAATTTGGTACATAATTGCAGCATGTAGACTCTTGTGAAGACATAGATCTTGAGAAAGAGAAGGCTACGACTGCAATTAAGAACATACTGTCTACATTGGCTCACTACAGCAAGCTCATAGGAAAATCTGTCTGTGGAAAAAGATCTTCTTCAATCCATCCTGGACTAACTCAAATCAGTTCATCCTTGAACATATCTCTTGGTAGAATCAAAGCTAGCTTTGTATTGTGAGTTGTTGCAAATTCCTATTTAATCATTTAATCATAGACGTGGTGCTAGGGTTCTTGTGATCATGTTGCACTTTCTTACAGATTTTATTTTGTGTTGCAGAACTGATCCACATTTACTTGATATGCCCATTGTCTATGCAAGTGATGCGTTTCTAAATTTGACAGGTTGGCACTGTTTTGATGTAAACTTAGCTATGGTGGTGCTTGCTGCAACAACCTAGTAGCAGCACCAGTAGTTCTTTATGGTTCTTTCAATTATTTACATTTTTCCTGTATGGCCTTGCAATCTGTTAGGCAGAACTCTGCTCTTATCATGTTTTTGATGTTCACTTTATTGTTTACTTTAAGAAGCTCCATATATTCAACCTCCTGTTTAAATGTTTTACAACTTTATGCTTTTTGTTCAGTTCATGATTTGGTTTTGAATTTGAACACCAGCCCTGTTCCCAAGCAAAAAGAAAAGCAGGTCCTTTTTTCTAGCCTTCTTTTGCCAAATATCTCACAAGATTTTACCAGTAGAGGAACTAGGGGCTGTGTACTTGGATTGATGCAGGTCTGCTTATATTAAACCATGATCCTGGAGACTGATATAACTTTGGATTTATGGATCCATAAAGCGTTTATCACTTCAGGGCTAGAACACTGTGATCTAGCAACCTTCAGATTTTACTGTATACTTTAGTTGAAATTAGGTCAAGACTTACTTGGTTATGGTCACATTTGTGTAGCAAATATCAGGTAGAACAACTGCTCAAGAAACAGAGCCTGCATACATTATTTGATACTAGTGCATCCAACAGATTAGACCACGATCCTAGATACTGGATGGTCTCTGATAGAATAGGGATCATAAGGTTATTTGTGGATTCATATTAAATTCTTGTGCTATTAATGTGATTTCATTGTGCATTCTATAAGAAGTCAAGCAAGCTCCACACCTGGTGACAACTCCAGGCCCTCGTTGGAGCTTGCGTTGCAATAGGGATGTTATAAGCTCGACAACCAATGTTTTGTAGGCTTTTCTCCAATTTCTTAAATCACACCTCTTGCTTTAATACATTAAAGAGGATAAATGCAATAATGTTTCCTTTTATGTGTTATAGTCCACATTTTAAAATGCTTCAGTTCACTATTGTCACGTCAAACTCTAGCATCTGTGATATTGAACAACTTCAGATTGTTTATTTAATATATACTGAAAGCACCATAAGGTATAATATTAGAGTTAGTTATTTCAGTATAAATCCTTCTATAAATCCAATGGGAAATTTGGATTCAGTGCAGTGTCGCACACATTTATGGAGGGAAATTTCTATAATTTTCCTATTCATTTCCTGTTTTTAGGTTACTCTAGGCATGAAGTGTTGGGACGTAACTGTAGATTTTTACAAGGACCTGGCACAGATCCAGAAACTGTGTCAGGTGAGTATTTAAACATTTAAACCTTACTTCTGAGCCTTGTTTGAAAATTTCAATATTTATCAGATGGAAAGATTGGTTGTGACATCATGGCTTTCATTTCATTGCAAGTAGTACCTTTATAAACGTCAATTGTATTCATTACATGTTGCAGGTTAGGGAAAATATCCAGAGTGGGAAAGCTTTTCAAGTGCATATTTTGAATTACAGATGCATGTGAAAACTTTATATTAGCACTTAGCCAGGACTAATTAAAATGAACTGGTAGTTTATGGATACTTTTGGGCGATATACCAATAACCTTGTATGATACGCTTGTTGCAATTCAGAAAAGATGGCAGCTCATTTTGGAATCTTCTACATGTATCACCTGCTCGGAATGCTTCTGGGAAGGTAAAGCTTAGTTTCTCATCTGCATGTTTCTATAATTATAGTGTGATGTATGTTCTTCAACTCCATTTTTTGCATTTCTTTACATTTGTTTTGTATTTGAAATTATTGCAGTGGCATGTGATTAACAATAAAGCACCTGTCCAGAATGTCACTGCCTGGATCAAGCAGGATCTTAAACTTGGATGGATTATCTATGTATTCGTAGACGATCATGCACATGCTTCAAGGAATATGTTGGCTGATTTTTTCACTATCATAGTGTTGACTTGAAGGAATTGATCCACCAAAGAAGATCCATGTTCTTATCTTTTATCATCACCCAATACCACCAAGAACCAATCTACCAAAGAAAATCCATATCTTATCTTTTATCATCATCCAATACCCTAACTGCGATGGAGTAAAGGGCTATTAAGTTTGTTATCAACAACTCTTAACTTTGTTATAAACTACTCTTAAGTTCTTAACAAACTTAATAGTCCTCATTTGAACTGTTTATTGGTTGTAATCAATCATAGACTACTCTGACCAATACTCTTGACCTTGGGTTTGTCTTGCTCCTCTTCAGAATGACCTCATTTGAACTGTTTATTGGTTGTAAAACTCAGCAATCTTTTTCTGTGTATGTAGTTCAGGAGCGTCCAAAGTAGGCCAACATTTAGTTAACTGGCAATGTCAACCTTATTTTGGTTTCCAGTTGTGTGGCTGTGCGGCTTTTAAGTGTTTGAGTGATCAGAAATTAAATTTTTGTTGACAGAATTCTAGTCCTATTTTTTTTTTTTAAAAGAAAGAGATAAATTGAAAATGGGAGATTATCTTAATCTTATGCAATACTACTAATGTTTACCCTTAATTGTGTTATATGGATACCCAAACCTTGAACCTTAATACATGTCATTTATCAATGCCCGGTGTACCTTTTTGCCAAATTTGCTGTGTTCAACACTTAAAGTTTAGGGTGCGTGCATTATAATAGGTATATGTTGAATCAAAAGGCAAGGCTTATATCTATTGAGAAAATTCACAAATCAATCAAAGGATATAAGTGCATGTTTTGAAGAATGACAAAAGACAAATGTATGATAGATTTAGACAAGCACAAGGCAGTAGAGCAATAGACCACCACATCTCCAATATGATGTGCATGACCAAATCTATACCAAGTACTGAAGAATGTGCCAAAAATATTGTGTGAGTTAACCAAGAGTAGCAAAAGAAATAAACCATGCGAAGAGTATTAAAGACAAAGAAAAGTCAAACAATCAAATTAAAGATGGATGAAAATAATTTTGTAACGTGTTAAACAAGAAATGGAGAAATTAAGTGAAACAAGAGAAAAAACTTGATCAATAATGATGAAGTAGAAATATGATAAAAAATATTTTAAAAAAATCCATCATGTTCAGATAACAAAATTTGTTTTTCATGCTCGAAAGGTTAACAATAAAAGAGGTTGTCTCATTAAAGCAACTCATATAAAAGTTCAAAGACAGGAGGAGAAATTTTGTTATAGTTTTGCTTGATCTTGTAAAGCATATGACAGTTTCAAGGTAATTAATTTGGTCAGTGTTGAAGAAGAATGAGATACCTTGTATTGAAATTAATTTGGTAGTGGTAAAGAAGAATGATAACCTGTATATTGAAATCATTTAAGATATGTATTCTGGAACTATAACATTTGTAAAATAAGTTTGGTGCTAATTACAATTGGCCAGCACTCATTTTCAGAACAAGATTAGACCCTTGGTGTATACTGTACACATGGCATCATACTTGTTAGTTAAGATATAAATTAGTACACTAGAAAAAATGATTTGAGTTCATAAAACAAAGTCCAAATTTAATCAGTGAGAAAATTAGCAAGTGACATAATCAAGATATAGAACATTAGAAGCTCAGATTATAACAATGCCAAAGTTCTCCTCAAAAAAATAAAAAAATAACAATGCCAAACTTGTGATGTTTAAGGATCCAGGGGCAACAAAATGATGGGCATGTGGAAGATTTCACAATATTTACATTGGATGGATGAAGTAACAATAAACTGGTAGAGTGTTAAGCAATAGAACAGTGCCTCTATGATTAAAGGGATGCTCTTGCAAAGCTACTGTACTCTTATATGGTGTTGAGCGTTGGGCAACTAAAAAGCAACAAGAAGAGAATAAATGTAGAGACGCATATGTTAAAATGAACTATACACTGACAAATAGAGTTGGTATTAGAAGTAGATATATTAAAAAACATTTAGGAATAATACTAATAAAATAAAATTCAGAGAAGATTATTTTAGGATGGTTTAGATATGTTTCTGTTCTGGAAAGACCTATTGCAACATCCATAAGCTTGTGACCCTGAAAAGTGAAAAGATCAAGTGCAATATGTTAAAATGTAAAACTGTACATATATGTATATATAATAATATTATATTATTATATATATATAAATACATTTTTAATTTCTTTCTTTTCTGTATTTTTTTTCATTTATTTTTATTTTTTGTCTTTATGTCATCTAGTTCAGTTTGAACTAGAATGACTGTTGCTAGTCAAGTCCTGTCCAGACTTGACTAGCAATAGAGCTGTTGGACTGACACAGTCCAACAGCTCTAAATAGAGCTGTTGGACTGTGCCCAACAACTCTATTGAGTCCTCTTTCAACTGTGTATATAAAGGGGTGCAGCCCCTCTTGTATTTTACTCCAATGCTTCTTAAGCAATTGGTTTTTCATATCAATAAAGAATACATTTTTATTTTTATTTTGTTTCCAGTTATACCCTTTTTAAGGGTTATGCTTTAGTGTCATTCTTGACACTTGCTCTTGTTAATCAAAGCTCGTGTTTCGAAGATCCCCATTTCATTTCATGGTATCAGAGCCGCGGAAGTACTAAATCTTGAGGAAAAGCTGCCTCGGTTTCCGTGCCCGTTTGCAAAAGTGTTCGCCACTTGAAGAGAAGTGTTTTTATCACTTCATTGGAGAAGATTTCACATCTTGTTGTATTGTTTTTTTTTTTTTTTTTTCTTTCTCATTTTCCTTCTTGTTTCTCTTCTATCCCTATTCTTTCTCTCCTTGTAATCGATGGATGACAATGATAAAGTCACCATCATGCCTATGAAACTAAGCGATACGAACTATGTAACATGGGCTTCAATCATGAAGCACCATATATGGGGAAAAGGCTTATGGGGGATTGTGGATGGTTCCGATTCGGAACCTAAGCTATCTCTTACTAAAAAGGAGGGAGATAAAGACGTCCCTCTATCGGAAGAAGAGAAAATCAAGGCTATTGCCTCATACGAGAAGAAATGGAAAGAATGGAGAATATCTCATGCGAAGATAATGTCATGGCTTATCAATAGCGTTGACATTAAAAAATGCTCAAGTCTTGCCAAATTTGATCATGCCGATAAGGCATGGGAATACCTTAAGAATATGTATTCCCTTAAAGATATTGCACACGTGTGCAACCTCCAAGAAAAAGTTCGAATGATGACACAAGGAGACAAAACTATTCGTGAATATTACAATGGGTTGTCCGAACTTTGGGAAGAACTTTCCCTTTTAGAACCAAAGTGGCATTGTGCCGAAGACATCGAGCTTCGTCAGAAACAACTCGATGTTGAACATTTTTACCAGTTTATCACTGGATTAAGGCCGGAATTTGAAACCACTAAATCGGCCCTACTTCACCGGGGAAAAATTCCTTCTATTGTTGAAACTATTGAAGAGTTAACAATGGAAGAAAATCGTCTCCGGAAAGGTTCTTTAAAAATTGAAGATGATTCCGTTTTAGCCGTGTCTAGACCAGGGAATCATGTTCGATCATATAGGCCTCCTCACTTTAACCGACAAAATGGTGACTATGATAAGAAGAAAGTTATTTGTCATCACTGTCATGAACCGGGACACTACAGGCCACAATGTCCCAAACTTAAGGAGCTGAGAGAAAAAAGAGCTGCAATTGCTGGATCGGAGCCTAAAAATCAGGATGCACCAGTTTCCCTGGCCCAACTAATGGAGATCCTTCAGCCTCTCATCAAAGGTGCCTCTTCCTCATCTGAAGCTTCAACCGGCGCAGCAGCCTCATCTTTTTCTGATTTAGGTAAAATTTCTTGGCTTCTTGACTCTGGTGCATCTTTTCATATGACCCCAAATAATCAAAGTCTATCCAAATGTGTTAAAAATAAAACAAGTGTGTCAAAGGTCTTTACTGCTGATGGGACTTCTCTTGAAATAGAAGGAATAGGAGATTTTGAAAAAATTTATAAAACAAAAAATTTTTTTATTCCAGAAATTAGACATGTTCCCAAATTAAATTTAAATCTTTTATCTGTATCTCAAATTTCTGATTATGGGTGTAATATTTCTTTTTCTTCTCATGGTTGTTGGGTACAGGATCGCCAGTCAGGCAAGCTGATTGGGGAAGGCTATAGAGAAGGAGGACTCTATTACATGAATTTTTTGGAAATGCCGAAGAAAGCTTTTTGTTATAATATTCAAAAAATAGAGTTGGAACTGTGGCATAAGAGACTTGGTCACCCACATATAGCCAAAATCCAACATTTTCCAAATCTAGGGAAATTTTGTAACTCTGAATCATTTGATTGTAAAGATTGTATTCTCGGCAAAATGAAAAGATTACCATTTCAGAACAGAACCTTTTTCTCTTCAAGACCACTTGAATTAATACACTCGGATGTTTGGGGTCCTGCACCAGTAATTTCTAAAGGAGGATTTGTTTACTATGTTATTTTTGTCGATGATTTCTCCCGACATACGTGGATGTACTTTCTCAAACATAAGTCTGAAGTATTTTCATACTTTCAAACTTTTCATAATATGGTTAAAAACAAATTTCAAAATGATATTACTATTTTTCGCACAGATTCAGGGGGAGAGTTTTTATCCACAGATTTTCAAAATTATCTTAAATTGCATGGCATCACACATCAAAGATCTTGTCCTTATACACCTCAACAAAATGGACTGGCAGAACGAAAACATCGCCATATTATAGAAACCACTAGAACTTTATTAATAGCAAATCAAGTCCCTAAAGACTTTTGGGCAGAACCTGCCTTAACTGCCACCTATCTCATTAATAAGATGCCATCTTCTTCGTTACAAAATATCACTCCCATTGAAAAACTTATGAACATTTCTCCAGACTACTCTAGATTAAGAATATTTGGGTGCAAATGTTTCATATTTACTGACAAAAATGATAAACTTTCCCCTCGTGCGATTCCCTGTGCCTTTTTAGGATATGCTGAAAACCAAAAAGGTTATAGATGTTTTGACTTCAAAAATAATAAACTATATGTGTCTAGAAATGTTTCCTTTCTTGAAAAGGAGAGCTTCTTTGATTTTAGAAAATTAAAAGACGTCACTGAGTACTCCTTTTTGCTAGATCTAACATCAACATCTGATGAGTATGACCTTGATTGTAACTTTGATGATGATCCAAGAATTATTGATCTTAATGTTGAAAATGAAGAAGTTCATAGAGATACTAGTATTCAATATTCCAGGCGACAAGAGTCTAATACTCCATGTGCACTTGAGAAATATTCTAACATTCCAACTAGACAATCATCCCGAATCTCGAGGCCTCCAGAAAAGTTTGTATCATACGAGTCTTTCTCACCCACATATAGGGCAGTTATTGCATTAATTCACTCATATGAAGAACCATCCACATATTTTCAAGCAAAAAATGATATCAAATGGATAGAAGCCATGAAAGTTGAATTAGATTCACTTGAAAAGGCTTCTACATGGAATATTCAAGATCTTCCTCCAGGGAAGAAAACTATAGGATGTCGATGGGTTTATAAAATTAAAACCAAGAGTGATGGTACTCTTGAAAGATATAAAGCCCGTTTAGTAGCCAAAGGTTATGCCCAAGAATATGGGATTGATTATGAAGAAACCTTTGCTCCGGTGGCTCGTATGACTACTGTCCGAACTTTAATTGCCTTAGCTTCTATCAAAAAATGGTCTATTTTTCAAATGGATGTCAAAAATGCTTTTTTAAATGGAAAGCTAGTTGAAGAAGTATATATGGAACCCCCTCCTGGTCTAAGTATTCCTAAGGGTAAAGTCCTTCGCTTAGAAAAAGCTCTTTATGGACTTAAACAAGCACCAAAAGCTTGGTATGATAGGTTTAGTCGTGTTATGATTGATATTGGTTTTCAATTCTGTTTAACTGACACTGCTTTGTTTATTAAGAATTCTGATGCAGGGATCATTGTGCTTTTTCTCTATGTGGATGATATGATCATCACCGGAAGCGATAAACAGGGAGTTGAAACAATCAAAACACTTCTTAAATCTCATTTTGAAATGACTGATTTGGGCTTGTTGAGATATTTTTTAGGCATTGAAGTTGCTTATTCTCCTAGAGGATATTTATTATCTCAGACTAAATTTGCTTTTGATATTGTTTTCAGGTCTGGTATTACTGATGATAAGAAAGTTGACACTCCAGAAGTTGTTAATGTTAAAATGAAGATTGATGATGGAGAACTTCTTGCAGACCCTACTCCTTACAGACAGCTTGTCGGGGCACTTTCCTATCTATCCATTACCAGACCAGATATAGCACATGTTGTTCGTACAGTAAGTCAATTTCAACATGCTCCTACTTCTGTTCATATGGGAGCAGTCATGCGTATTATCAGATACATCAAGTCCTCTCTTTCACGAGGACTTTTCTTATCTTCCTCCTCTTCTCTTGATTTAATTGCATATACTGATGCTGATTGGGGAGGTGATCCCAATAACAGACACTCAACCACTGGCTTTTGTGTCTTTTTAGGGGAATCATTAATCTCGTGGAGGTGTAAAAAGCAGCAGAAGGTATCTCTCTCATCCACCGAAGCTGAATACAGAGCCATGGCAACCACGACCATGGAAGTAGTTTGGCTCCGACGACTGCTTGCTGACATGGGAGTTGAAGCAACAAAGGCTTCACAAATGTGTTGTGACAACAAAAGTGCGATCTACATTGCCAGTAACAGAACATTCCACGAACGCACCAAACACATCGAAATGGATTGTCACTACGTCAGAGAGGAATATCTACACGGGATAATTGATCTGCCATATGTCACTTCAGAATATCAGTTAGCAGACCTCTTTACAAAGCCTCTCGCTGCTCCCCGATTTCACTTTCTCTTAGACAAACTTTCGCTCATTGTACCGTAAGTTTGAGGGGGAGTGTTAAAATGTAAAACTGTACATATATGTATATATAATAATATTATATTATTATATATATATATAAATACATTTTTAATTTCTTTCTTTTCTGTATTTTTTTCCTTTATTTTTATTTTTTGTCTTTATGTCATCTAGTTCAGTTTGAACTAGAATGACTGTTGCTAGTCAAGTCCTGTCCAGACTTGACTAGCAATAGAGCTGTTGGACTGTGCCCAACAGCTCTATTGAGTCCTCTTTCAGCTGTGTATATAAAGGGGTGCAGCCCCTCTTGTATTTTACTCCAATGCTTCTTAAGCAATTGGTTTTTCATATCAATAAAGAATACATTTTTATTTTTATTTTGTTTCCAGTTATACCCTTTTTAAGGGTTATGCTTTAGTGTCATTCTTGACACTTGCTCTTGTTAATCAAAGCTCGTGTTTCGAAGATCCCCATTTCATTTCACAATATGCTTGCACAAATATTTGTGCATTAAGCACCTGATCACCCTCCATTTTGGGGACAGGCCTGTCAGTTGTGGGGCCCAAGGCCTGATGGAGGGCGATCAGGTGCTTAATGCACAAATTTTGTGCCATGTGATTGCACCTGATCCGGACTCCCCTGAGAACCTTGTTTGTGGACTGATTTCTGTACTTGAGACATCATTGCCAGCAATAGAACATTATAGACAATTTGAGAAATTTTCTTCCCTCAACTTTCTAACTCCATTTCAAAAGTTTTTCATGAACCTGTTAGTTGGTAATATCCTAAGGGTGTGCTTTGGTACTTGCTTTTTCTGTGTACGCACATGCATACGCATGTGTGGTGTGCAAGAGAGAGAGAGAGAGCCCAAAGTAATTCAACATTACCACTCATGAAGATCAACAAAATGTTGAATCCATGAACTGAACAAGAACAAAAGCCAAAACAAATAAAGAAAGCACAAGAGAAAAAAACATTAGACAGATAAAAATGGGCTCACGCCATAGCTGCTTGCCCAGATTGCGACAAAGGATAGGTAGCATCAGCAGGAGGGAGTGGAAGATCACTAAGATGCATACGCAAGATCGCATAAACATCTACCAAAATTTTATGCACCAGGTTTTGAATGTTAACTCGAATATGACGAAAATGAGCATCGTTTCGCGCCATCCAAACAAACCACCAAGAGGTAAGCAACCACGTCCGCCAGATGAACCTCCACCTCTTGCTGCGCCTAATACAAACCGGCCCCAAGATCAGATCTAGCGCAAAGGACTCCTCCTTAACAAATACTTCCGGATGCCTCCAGGTCCTACTAACGATTTCCATAAATATTGGGCAAGACCAGAACAAGTGAAACGTAGATTCTTCTGCAGCTTGACAAAGCACGCACCAACTCGGGAGTTGAATGCCCCACTTCTTTAAATTACTGTGGGTCTGAATCCTATCATGCAAAATTAACCAAGCCAGGACTCACGAACGGGGGGAAGGACCCTTCGCCCAAAGCACATCCTCGGGCAACCAATCAGCCCCTGGCGGTAGCAACGATCTATAGACTTTTTTGGTGAGAAACTCTCCGCTTGGTGCCAACGTCCACTGCAACCACTGACCAAAATTTCCGGAGACCTCAAAATGGTCTATAAAGCAGGCTAAAGCCCTCAACCACGATTTACGCAAGTGCGAGAGCGCCAAACCTCGGGTTCCCAGACGAACCGGAATAAGAGTTGGATCCCCATATTTAGCAAGAAGAAAACTAGCACAAGGGTTATCCGGTTGGTGGGCCAACCAACATTGCTTGGCGACAAGAACAATGCTTCGCAGTCTGGGCACCGGGATGCCTAAACCACCCATACGCCGAGGTAGAACCACCGAACGCCAACCAATCAAGTGACGCTTACCTGTGAGTTTACACCCAGACCAAAGAAAGCCTGCCAGCAAGCGCGTCAGCTGCTTCTCTATTCCCACAGGCATCACAAACAGAGACATGAAAAATTCTGGAATAGTTGAAAGAACATGTCTGACTAAGGTTAGACGTCCAGCGCTAGAGAGATAAGACGACTGCCACGAAAGCAATTTGCGCTTCACTTTTTGAATCGTCGGAGCCCAAGCCGCTGAAGATAGAGGCTTCACTTGTAACGGCAAGCCAAGGTACATAATAGGCAAGTCAGAAGTAGTGCAATTAAAAATTCTCTTTCCAGCTGCAAGCATATTGGCATTAACATTGAACATGGTAATAGAGCATTTGGTCTCATTTAGAGAAAGCCCGGACATGGAGAGAAAAAACTGAATGATAAGCTTGAACCTAAGCATCTGTTGAACATTTGCACGACAAAAAATGATCATATCATCAGCATAAGTAAGAATATGACCCGGGAATTCGGAAACCTGCAAAGGATCAATGAAACCCGATACAACAGCCCGCTTAAGCAAGACCACAAGACCCTCAGCAACTGCATTGAACAACAAAGGTGATAGGGGGCACCCTTGCCGCAAACTCCATCCTAGCTTGAACCGCTCTCCTCTAATACCATTGATATTTAACATGGCCTGGGCATTTGAGACCAGCTCTCTCACCCAACCAGTAAAACGACGACCAATACCGAAATTTGCTAACATTTGAAATAAGAATGACCAATGCAAAGAGTCAAAAGCTTTATGAAAGTCTAATTTAAGGACAAAGTAAGGTTGACCGCTAAGCTGCAAGGAGTGGACCACCTCGGACGCCATAATGAACGAGTGCTGAACCCTCTTATTACGGATAAAGGCGAACTGAGAGTCTGAAAAAATCTGGTTAGCCACCGATTTCAGCCTATTCGCCAAAACTTTGGCAAACATCCGATAGAGAGCACTCATAACTGAGATTGGTCGGAATCGAGAAATATCATTGGCCTCATCATCTTTGGGAATGAGCGAAATAATAGCAACATGCAAATGATAAGGCAGTCTGGAGTTACGATGAAACTCATCGAGAGAGAGAGAGATCTTTCGCCCCAGCTCCTTTCCATGAATGGATTCACCTCACATATATGAAGGAGTGTGGTTCATTAAACAAAATCCTACCTCTATATCTCTCTTCTCAGCTGTTGGTTTGTGTTTTTGAGTTATGACGTCTAAACCTGAAATGGATCCAACAGTTAGAAGGGAAAAATCTTTTAGGGTAATTTTTGTTTGGGATACCGAAGGGAAGCTTCAAACAGATGAGAATGAGAATTTTCTTTCAGGTAGGAATTTCCTAGTTGTTAGTTTTACTTCAGATATAAGGGCTACAAACATTAAAGTATGGCCTATTCTGCCTTCTACAGATATCTATATTTCCTTCATTGTTATAATCATTTCGCTTGAATTTTATTTGGTGGACTAACTGGTTTGCCACAGAATAAGTCCTTAGTTGGGTACATTCTGTGATCTCTTTAACGCCCTCAATCTGCCTCTAGGTAATATGAAGAATTTTTCACCCTCTTTCATGCAGATAATGTTCTATGTTGGGGCTCAGTTGGACGAGGGTTCATTGAATGAGACTCGGGGTTTGAGCCCAGAAATGAGACAACTGGGTGCCATTGGTGCAGTCAAGGTTGCAGTCAGGAGTTTATTTGATGCTGGTAGCTCAAAGTCATAGGTCTGTTTCTGCCAGACTCCAACTTGATGCTCTCTTATCTTGGCAAAGTGTCTATGCAGGGACTCAATGAGTTGCTTTTTGGTGATATCTTGTAATTGTTGTAACATTATCATACCTATAAAATGATAAGAGACTTAATTCAATCAGTTCAGTGTTGATTTATTTCATGATGAGATTTCACAGAACTTACCTACCTCTCATCACCCACATCTTAGTATGAACCAGAAATCAAGGACATGAAAAAAAGAGACCTGGCATTTATTAACTCAGAATAGTTTGCTTAGTCTTCTGAAACTTTTGGAGGTCCTAGTCCATAAAATTAGTCAAACAATATGGCTCAGTGATGGCCAGGTTTTGCAGGAATTGGTTAATTTTGCTGAATCAAGTTCCAAGTCTGAGTCAAATCAATGAGTGCATTCGTTTGGTGCAATTTTTGCTTGTAAAATGCACCCGGATGGTTCAGTCTGAACCACCAGCCTTCTATACAAATAACAGTTAGATCTGGTCCTGGCCTGTTATTACTTACTCATTCTGCATTAGGATGTGGTAACATCTTGCTGACTGGATCCGATTCATTCGTGAAAATGGGCACGCCTCAATTGGAAAATGTCATCTGACTTGGCAATCCTCCATACCATGGTCGGTTGCCGTCATGACCAATCTGCTGGATTCTCAAGTCAGGCAGTTCTGGTTGTTGATTAAAAAGGGGATGCTCAAAGGTGAGTGGTTTTGAATATGGATCAGCAGGTTCTTATGAGTTGCAACTTTTGCTGCTTACTTGTTAGCTGAACTTCACCTACTTGTTCCAAGCATGGGTGTGAATGTGCCTCATGCGCCATCTTGATGCTAGTCCAGAACTCAGGTGATCTGTGGATACCAAGGTGCAAGTTAGCTGTGTCCAGCAGGTTTTGGTGGGCCTGAAGTCTAACTAAATCTATAGTCCATTCGCTTCAAGTTAGTTGAACAAGTGAGACTTGTCTACTCTGATGGAGGTTCAGGGGATGTTTTCCTTCTCTTCGAGTTAAAGCCAAAGTAAAAAAAAATGTCGTTTCTTTGGATTTTCTCAGCAACAATGTTGTCTGAATCGGCTGATTCAGATCGAATCGACCTAATGACGATTCAAAAGGGCCTGAATCACAACCAATTCAATTCATTTTTTTAATATTTTTTAAGGGTGTTAAAAAAATTTGTTTAGTATTGTTTAATGACATGTGTCATCTGATGGTAAAAAGTAGTCGATTCACCAAATCGACTGGATGCTTAGGTCTTTTTTTTTAAGAAACCGATTCACCTAGTGAACTGATTTTAAAGACATTGCTTAGGAAATAGGAAGGGAAAATATCACAAGAAATTACTGAGAAGTTGAGAACATCTCGATGCAAAGAGAAAAAGGCAAAGACACATAACAAATGAAGAAACTGCAAAAATCATGACGATACCATGATAAATTTCAACATATTGGAAATAGGCAAAATTATAAAGAATCTGCGATAAATATTGGAATTTTCAGGGCTGTCAGGTTTTCAAAGTCTGCGCAATATTCGTAGCACTCTTTAAAAACCAATATATAGCAATTGCAAAGCGAAGCTAATCCTGGACAATACGAGTCAGCAAATTAACGAAAAATGGTGCCCACGTTATCTTTTTTTTTTACTGTCAATATACAAAAACAGTTATAAGGATGCTGTTTTTATATATTATATAGTTTTATTAAGGAAAAAAACAAAAAGGAACTTAAAGCCGATAAGTTAAAAATGCGTTAGAGGGTGATAGGATATGCCTCGTTCTCTGATTGGCTGGCGACGATTCTGAGCAGTTCTCAAGACACGCGCTGACCGTCCGAGCTTCGAACCCTCGACCTTTCCTCTCCTCTCCTTTCCCACCCAAAAGAAACAATACAATATACGAAAAGAATTAAATAAAATAAATCAATAAAAGGAAAAGAAATAAATAGAAGAACCAACCAGGAAGCCGGGAGGAATTCTCAATTCCCTCCAAACAATCCAAACGAGACAGAGAGAGGGTTCTCCGTTTGCGATGGCGATCTCGATTCCGACCTTCTCCTCGAAATTCCTCTCCGGGTGCTCCTCCCCTCTCCTTCCTCGCCGACGAACACCCTCGACGATCGTCGCCATGGCCCCCAAGAAGAAGGTGAGCTCCTCCTTTCTCTCTTCCCTCCAAAGCTAGGGTTTTTCCCGATTCTCCTCTCACCGAGAAATCGGAAAAAAAAGGAAAAGAAAAGGAAAACCGTGTTTTCTGTTCTTGGTAGGTGAACCGGTACGACCCGGCCTGGGAGAAGCGGTGGTACGGGGCGGGGATCTTCACGGAGGGCAGCGAGGATGTGGAAGTCGACGTCGTGAAGAAGATCGAGAAGCGGAAGGTGCTCAGCGGCGTCGAGAAGGCGGGCCTCCTCTCCAAGGCGGAGGAGCTGGGCTTCACCCTCTCTTCCATCGAGAAACTGGGATTCCTCTCCAAGGCGGAGGAGTTCGGCCTGCTCGGCCTCGTCGAGCGGGCCGCGGCATCCTCGCCCTCCGCCCTCGCCTCCGTGGCCCTCCCACTCGCCGTCCTCGCCGTCGCCTCTCTCGTCGCCATCCCCGACGACTCGGCCGCGCTCGTCGTGCTCCAGACCGTGCTCGCCGCCGTGCTCGGCCTCGGTGCCGCCGGCCTGTTTGTCGTATCGGTGGTGCTCGGCGGCCTCCAGGAATCGGATTAGCGGGCTCGGTGGAAGGGCGAAATATCCACGACGTGCACGTGCAGTTGCCGAATCAAGACGATACGGGTGATAGAGACCGAGTCTTCTCTTCCACGTATCGGGATTTCTGAACGGGCATCCGAAGCTTGTGGTTTGGTCCGTTTGGATGTGGGATTAGGTGTGTGTGTGTGTGTGATATTTGTTTAATTAGTAAATGGCATGGATTTTTTAGCTACAATTTTCTTGATAAATTAAGGATTGAGAAAGCATAAAGGGCACCTTCTACCGTAATGATACATGACTCGGAATTAATTCCTTTGAGATATCGGGATCTTTTCTATGTTTGAATCCCAAATTACTTCGGTTGGTTGTGCGATGTAAATTAAATTACCAAATCAACACTTTTTCTTAATGGTGCTTTTCCCTTCTTACTGTTGGGTTGAATCAAGATTTGAGGTTTGGAGCAAGGTTGTTAAATGCGATGAGGCTAAGCGAGGCGTTGAGCCTGCGCTTCGCCTCTGAGGCGTACGCCTCAGGTACTGAGGCTTACGCCTCTCACAACTGGAATGGAAGTGAAGCGGTGAGAGGGGAGGCAGTAAGAGAAGGACCACCCGCCCAGCTGGTACGGAAGCGAGGGATATGCCGGTCGTCCGGTGGTCGGAGAAGACTGAGCAGCAGCTGCAGCACAGCAACTCCGGTGGTCGGTGGTCTTAACTGGTCGGAGGTTGATGAGGGGCGCATCACAGCAACGCCTCAGTACCTTCAGCGTGCGCCTCACCTCTGAGGCGTACGCTTCAGGTACACAACACTGGTTTGGAGCAACATGAAATCAGTGATGAATAGGTATGGCAGTGGACAGGATGAAATCAGTGATTAATAGGGATGGCAGTGGACCCGGGGGAAGTAGAGGTCCGTTCAAACCTGCCCCGTTTGAGACAAGAATGGGGGACATGAAACGGTATGGCAGTGGACCGGAGATGGAAACAGAGATGAACTTACACTTTCTCCCATTCCGCCTTGCCCCACTCTCGATTCCTGTTAGTAAAATGATTAAAATACCTTTAATTATTTAATGAAATTACATTTAATTCCTATATATATTTTTAATACTAAATTTCTAACCCTAAAACCTAAAATAGCTTTTTTGGCTTCCTTCAGCAGCCGACCCTTTCAGCCTCCTCTCAGGGTTTCCCATGACAACTCAACCCTTTTGGCGGCTCAACGTCTTCTCCTCCTTCTAACAAATGCAGCGGTAAGAGACCAAGATAGTAAATTTGGTGAGATGAGAGAACGGACGAGACAAAGGTGAGAATGGTAAATTTGAGACGACGGGGTGGAGGTCTAAAGTCCTTACGTCACGAAAATGAAAGTCAAATTTTGAGATGGGATAGGGATGAAAACCTTGCCCCCCGCACCCGCCCCAGTCCATTGCCATCCCTAGTGATTAAGGTTGCATGGTGACAAGGGATTGATCAAGTTTTAAGGAACTTGGCCAGAGTAAATCATATGGCCTTACGAAGCTAAAATGGAAGTGTAGAGTGGATGATTTAAAGTAGCAAAACCCATCCTCATACCTATGTAAAAGTTGAGCTTATAATCTCAGATCCCTTTATGCCCTATGACCACCTTCACCGAACGAGTTCGTCACATCAAAATACTGTTAACCCTAGGCCCCAATATTAGCATTCAGCTCCACGACGAGATTCTCTGGTTTACATATTACCCCAGACTAGCCAGATATGAACTGATATCGTCGTTCTCCCTAGCAATGCAGATGATCACAATCTATAAAGAAGGAAAAAGAAGAAACCACAGCGTCGTAAACACTGAAATCACCATATTAGGGCAACAAAGAGGTCTGCTGACGACCGAGGGCACGAGCCAATTCATGAGAAGTATCATATACCAGCCACATTGCGCAAGTCCCCCACAGTCAAAAGTGGTCTTGTGGGTGATTGATACGAACCTATACAAACAGTTTGACTTAGACTAGAAGCCAAACCATATACTGAATGGTGAAGGCCGAGGACCCAGAAATGAATCTGGTCAACCAAAGCGTGCCGATTCAAAGATGCAGTGAAACTTCATTTAACACATTCACATCTTCAACGCAAAATAACTATCAAGAATTTGTAACTACATTGATTAAAACAATGTTAGATCGGTGAGACTTCATCGAGTCATTCTATGTCCACAACCCTGCTATCAATCAGCCATACTATTGTTTTCAGGAAGATGCCAAGCATTTGTTATATAGCAAAACTCTTGACTCTTGGCAAATTTCAAAGCTAAAGTGTCTGCGCTGCTGAAACAGCTTATACCTCAAGCTTCCACCTCAGTCATCTCCTGTTCCTGAATCACTGGGAAGTATTTGTAATGAAGTTCCCCAACATCATCTCCTGAGAGCTTCTTCCAGCCGCTTTGTCCAACATAATAAACTGGAGAAGAAAAAATGATTAAGCAACCACAGTAACATTGGCTAGTGTAAACCATCCACTTCAGATAGAGATTTCAGCTTATTCGGGTAAGTCAGATGACCCTTCCAATAGAAAAAATGTAAGTCTTAAATTGTGACTTCAACTCAATTAGAAGTCTTGAATAATTTAACAGCCACATTGACATAACAATCATGCAAAGTCATCAAAGCGCAAGACAGCTTCTAACAAGGCCTTGACATTCATTCAACATATACTGAGCCTGGTTTTAGGTGACCCACTACCAGTTATCTAAATAAGTTATTTACAGTTGCAGGTTGCAAGACTAGGAAGCCATGCCAAAGCTCAGCCTTTCTGTGCCTACATGGTCCCAAGTCTTTCCCAAGCAGCCAAGTATAGGAAACACAACAAGCTTTATGGGAAGGGCACAATATAAATGTCTAAAACTTCATTAAATTAGTTATCTTCGCCAGTTCCAACATTTGGGATCTAGTATCTTATTTCAGGTATCATATTAGCCATCTATTTTGAGAGAGAGAGACCAACCGCTAGCAACTCCACCACTAGCACCATCTCTGAATGTTGCATGATAAATTGACCGGCGTGCAAGTTCAGCTGCTTCCTCAATTGACATATCCCACCGATACCTAAGAAAATTACAGAGTAAGAAATTAGAAGGGCCATAAAAACTTGAAGTTTCAATACATTACAACAGGATCAAGAGACCAAAACTCACCCACTGTCCAGAACACCATATGCATACGGTGAACCCGATCCAACAGAGAAACGTGTCCCTTTAAGTCTTCCACCCTCACTATCAACATAATATAAACCAGGACCCTAGAATGCAGAGGAACCACACAAGTAATATAGACCAAGTTCAGAGATGGATAAAGAAAGAAGTTTGACAAGTTACAAAATCTATACCGTCTCATCCCATCCAGCAATCATTGTGCCAACAGACAGGCCCATTCCACGATAAGAATAAAGAATATTTGCCAGCAGTTTAGAAGCACCAGTAACTGAAATTCTCCTCTTGTTTGCCAGCTCATGCAAACGGCACTGACAACAAAGGCAGATAACAAAACAATTAAAGCAAGAGACAAATTGAAACAGTAACCAGCAATTTAGCCAAGCACATTAATAGCTTATAATAAATAAGAGTAAAAAACTACATCCTGTTCATAATGCACATATAAAACGTGATGTGGGGAGCTTACCTTGATACCCAAATTCCTGTGCCAAAATTGGCAATCAGCAGCTCCTCCAGCCATCGTGCCAAGCATATAAGGGTTGATTTCAATAATTTTCTTGACAGACTGTGAAGCTGCAATGAGCAGAAGATAAAGATTAGACTTGACCATGTAGACTCAACAGATTAACCGCCTGGGCTGATGCTCTACAACCATGCCACGTGCAATATATATGATACGAAAACTTTGTATATGCAGACTAGGATACCATGATTGAAATTATGAGGCTTCACAGATCTGCATCTTCAAGGAAGCAATGTTTAGAGCATGGACAAAGTATATATTTAAGAAAGCAAACAAAATCAATCCCAGCAAGCCCCACTCCCCCTAAAAGAAAACCCAAAAAAAAAGAAAATAAGAGAGAGAGGTTGCATGCCCCTAGTTCATCACACAATTGCACAATCAAGAAGATACATTTTTTTCCTATTTTTCTTTTCATTATTTAATTTTCTGGACATAAAAATTTATGGTATTGAGTCTAACATGTGAATAAAAAATTAGTGAAATTTCCAATTTTCCCATATTCACAAGGAAGTTTCCTGGTCAGACTTGAGTGGACTAACCAAGCTTGGCTTGACCGCTTGAGCATAGTTATACACATTAGAGTAAAAGAGAGGAATTAAAAGACCTTTTTTTTAGAAGTACGAGGTGCATTAAAAGACATCAAAATCTTATAGTCAACCAATTGGAACAATTGTCTTTTGAAAATATATCAAAATCTTATAGTCATGTATTATGCATCTAAACATACTAATTGAGATTGCAACTGTGTAACATGGATACTTCTACCAGGCACCCATATTGGTGTCATACCCATACTGATATTGGGTGCTCTAGTTATGTGTCTATTGATTTCGACCTTAATTCTTTATCCATTTCATGGTCCAATCAATGTATAGTCTATGCTCAACATCAAAAGTGCCTACTATTAAATATATATTTATCGATCATTATCTGTCAGTCACTCTATATCTTTGACCCTTTTTTTCCAAAAAAGTTGGGGGATAGTGCTTATGGGATTGGAACCCCAGACTCCTTGGTTATGAGAGTGCAACCTAACCATCCAGCTATCTCATTTCACCCCATATACCCTTGATATGCTTTAGGCATTTAGTTCATAATGGACAGTCTATAACTTCATATCCAGAACAGTTTTTAAAATGTAGTATAATTGTACAATTTTGCATGTGTATTTTATGCAGTTACACACATGCACATATATCCATACTCATCTTTTTGACATTTGTGTGGTTGTACTTGTACCCTTCGTACCCATGTCAAAACCTGTACCCGCAGCCATATCCATGTGACATAGAAGTATGTGTGCTCAAGCTCAAAAGTAGACCTGAGTTTGAGTCACAGGCTTAAGCTTTAAGCTCAAACAAAACAATCAAAGCTGAACATTTTTAACTAACATTGTGCAGTGCAAGCATTGGCAGTTACCAAGAATAGGTCATTTAGAATTTTTTGATAGGCATGTCATCCAGAAGTACCATGTCCAATAACAGAGGACAAATAAGGTAAGGACCTACTCTTTTTTTTTTTAATTTACAAATAAGCCGAACATACATAGGCCATCCTTTCAGATCCCAAATGACTTAGTTTATTGTGTAATTTTAGCCCTATTTGAACATCTACAAACATTACCTAATAATGTAGTTCATTATTTTCCTTTCCAAGAAAAAGAGGTAAAGAAGAGTTCAAGCAAGGACGAGAGACACGTGTTCAAGCTTTTTTCCAAGTAATTGAGTGTTAGCATTCCTCTTCTTCAAAGGAAATCGAGAAAGATGAGCATCTATAATCATAGTAAAAAAAGTTTAAAACGGAAATTTATCGCCAAGAGTTTTCTTGTAAGATTTTGAAAAAATTTATGTCTCGCATTTTTTCGAGAAAATATCGGCTAAAAATAAATAAATAAAATTTTAAAAGATATGAGGCAAGATAAAATTATTAGAAAATGATACAAGTTTAAGGTTCTTGTTTAAGATTCAAAGTTCTAAATAAATTAATTCAAAACTTTTAATTTTCCATGCTGGATTTTAGGAATATTCTAAAAATACAACACATTTAAAGCTTTTAATTTCCAAGATGGATTTTAGAAAACCAATTTCTATTCTCAACACTTTTCAAAGATGCATTTTTTGAAAACTCGTTTCATGTTCTTGGTGGATGAGAGGAAGCCCTATTAGTATTGAATCACGGAATGAGAGAGAGAGAGAGAGAGAGTAATGAGTTAAATGATAGTTAATGAGATTGTATTCACCTAAAATAATGTTGTTCAATGCGTTTTAAATAAACTTAAAGCAATTAACTATCTCCTTTTTTAATCTCACGATTAAAATGTAAATAAACACAATACTTAGATTTTATCAAAAATATCACAATATTTTGAAAATACTTGAAATTTTGAAGTTTAAAACGGTGAGATAATATATCATGTTTTTCTCGCGATATTTTCTAAATATCGCTGATATTTGTCACTATGTATGTAATCTCCTCAGAAGTGGTATATTTAGATTCTCGACCAGGAATAAACACATCTGTTTTTTGCTATTTGAATTTTGAAAACATATAAAGTATGTTTCTTTTTCATTTTTCTTTTTATGTCATTATTCACATTCACATCTGGTTTGCTCTTAATCTTATTTTGTGCTTCCCATTGTTCCCATGAACTTCATCATCCAAAGCAATCCAGAGAATGAAATTTAAATGCAATCCTAAGAAACTGTGGGTTCCCAAGGAAGCATCCATTCTCTTTCAAGCAAACAATACAGCTTTCGAGTTTCTTTGGCTCAATGAATAACGTTTAATCACCGCAATGAACATTTTCTTCAACCCTGAAAATCTAAGTCGAGTTAAGGCTTGCAAACCGTTTGCATGTTGAATTTTCTCATGAAGTTTGCTGTTGACCAAGCACAAATTTTAGCTTCATCAACTGCTACTAATGGTGTATTAGCATTTGCTGATCACATAATTGTTTGGTTGTTAATCCGGTTTCAAACGACCCTACCATAGAAGTAAGCAGATCTCCATAGAATTTGGAAGCCCTCTTTGGTTGTCTACTTAATATTTGTAAGTTTAATATGCTATTTCTAGCAAATTCTCCCCAGCATGACAATCCACGAGTACTTTTGATGAAAGTTACTACAACATTATTGACCAACAGATCTGAAATTTTAGATTTTACACAAGTTATGTATTAGGTTCAGCAGTTGTACCATAATATTTACATCTCGGGAAACTTCATTTATAGTGTTCTGCATCAAGACGGTATCACAGTTGACATGACACGATATTTCATGGACTGCTCGAACCTTCATTGGACATGGCTAACATCGTGCTCCTAACTCCATCCCTTTACCCCTATGATCTTGATCTTTTATTTTTTTAGTTGTATTTTTTCATTTTCTAGAGTTATCACTGAGCATAATTTTAACTTGGATTTAGTACTTAATGTTTATCAATCAGAGTGGCTCAGAATTGCTGTTCAAGAATTTGCACTTACAATAATGTTCATCTAGTATTACTTTAGATTAAGAATTTTGAATTATATAGTCACAAACAGATATATGGTCATGTCCTTTAGTACTTACTTCAAACACTATATACTTGTGTCGTTGTGGTTTTGTTTTACAAAAGTCCTGTATAATGTCCCACCAAGCATGTTAGAGTCATGTCTCATACACATGTTTGTGCCTATATGAGATAGCACTATTATATTTAAATAGATCCGATATCAACTATGTGTCTATCCAATAAGACCAGACCCCTAGGTTGACATCTCCACAAGTTTCAGTACGCACTTCCAAATCATGGCCTAAAATGTACCCATCCACCATTACCTCATGATGAATACCAAATTAGGCTAACTGAATTAGCTAACAGCAACCTAAAAGACATATTCTTTCACCTGGCACTACCACAAAAAACAAACACACTTTTCAATAGTTTTATAACAAACAACACAAACATTTCAGCTAGTGTATATGAGACAAACAATCATTAAAGGCCAGACGCACATGTTGGAAACACTTGGCAGAACGTTATGCTTGGAAGACCACAGAGCTTTCTCTTCTCCAAGATGCTCCTACACCTAATAGAGGAAGGCTTATTCTGCAGCTTCAAGCTCGGATATTTATAAGCCTTGATTGGGTTAAAAAAAGAATTAAAAAAAAAATGCTATAACAGTGCAAAACACAAAAACTGTTACCAAACCAGCTGCTAGATAGCTTGTTTGAGATGGTACAAGGCAAAGAGTAACGATAAATGGCACAGCCCGAATGCGATCTATGTACCAACAAAACATTCAATGTAGAACCTGTTTAGGCAATCAAACCAGGGCCTTATGAAAAAAAATGTATTAGCATCAGTTAGTAACTTCACTAGGATACAAACCCAAATAATATACTTCAGGAATATGTATACTTCGCAGGAACCTTCTAGCTACTGGTCACTCTTCACTAGATTATCTTCTCAAGTTATCTAAGCACAATGAATGATCAAAACACTTCTCAGATGGCTTCCTTCAAGCACATAACCTATTTGCTTTCATCTACCGAACCTAATCTCACACGGCTATTTGCATTTACATTTATTGAGTCTCTTTCACCCTTAAATCCTGCTGACTCCTTTAAGAAAACATGCAAAACTGAACATAATTGTAATCAATAAACATAGCAAAAGATATGAATGAACTAGTGCAACATAAGACCTAAAAACTTTCATCAATTCTGCCTATATGTTGCAAATTGAAAATAGGATTATGATCCCAAAAGTAGGACACATTTTGGTAAGCTTAGAAAAGAACCAGAATCTTGCATAAGCAAGATCAGCTTACAGACATATGAAGTTACTAGAAAAGCATGAGCTTTCTACAGTATTAGGTAGCATATTCATGTCAGCTCTAAAGGCAGGCAACAAGCTGTTAAAAGTAGGTATTTTACAAAAGCCAAGATTTTACCACATAGAAACGTGAATCGTACCAAATGTCAAAAATCATTCCAGTGCTGATAGCCGCATCGCAACCAAGTGTGTTTAGCGATTTTTAACATTGTCAGCAGTTACAACTTCCAACTTGACAACATGAAATCACTAGGTCTATGCGTAAAAAAGTCATGCTAAGTAATCAAAATTTATAAGAAATAAATGGTTCAAAGAAAAAATGCTTACATATATATCCTCCCATGCTAGCACGTGAATCAGCAGCAACCATAACTCCTTCTTTGAATATAAAAGCTAGGGTGGTTGTCCCTTTTGCTGGCTTTACCATTTGAACAGATTTTTTTTGGAAGTCGTCAAACTGCACAGAAGGAACAACTTTAGTGCATCCCTTATTGCATTAACTAATGGTCTACAATTAAATCCACAATAACTACGAGAACGAAAAAATCTTCAGCTATCAAGTTGTCCATTCAACTAGAGAAACATAATCATTGATGGAGTCGTGGAAAAGTGCAGAATGAATTAAAGGGGAGGGGACATAGGGGAGGCTCACGTCTGTAACATTAGGGAATTCAAATGATGGAACCGATGAAAACCCTTCACATTCTGTGTTAAAGACATGATGGGGAGCAAATGTCTCGAGTCCACTTGTGTCAAGCTTCATGATTAAACCTGTAAAACCAACAAAAAAAGTTAAAATAGAAAAGAAGACGAGTAAAACTGAAGATTGGTTCACTTATAGGCTCCACAAAGAATGAAACCATCAGTACTACCCAGACTCAGACTTTCCTTAATCACTCAGCACAGCTACGCTAATGAGATATGACTCCCAGGTAGAAGTAATTAAACAGAGGATACTTATTCATCAACAAGAAAAATGAGAGCGAAATATGTCACTCACATACACCAACAGTAATATTACAATCACTAACTCTTCAAGAATGATACCATTCAAAAACTCTCAAATAGCCAATTCAATCATCAAAATGATTTCTTTCCCCCAAATGGGATCAATTTCTCATTCTCGGAGTCTATTTCCCAAATAGATGCAATGAAGAAACCTTCAAACCGAACAAAAAAAAGGTTCCTTTTCTGCATGAACAGCTACATCTATTTACCGCAATAGCCAAAAACCATCGACAGCAAAACCCCGACGACGACATACTCATCACAAAATTAGGTTTTTTCGAGAAGACAATAAAAAACTTCCCCTTTAACAACACATGTGAGATCACAAACCCTAGGAATCAGAACAAAAACAAAATTATAGGGTTTTACGAGGATGTTGTCCAAAATAAATCAAGAAACGACGCGAAAACACCCCCAAAGGATCTGGATCTCGAAATCAAAAGACTACCAAGAAAAGCGGCGAGCAACAATCGACAAGGGAAAAAAAGAAACCCAAAATAGAAATGATCAAAAATACCTAAAATCGAAAGAACGAAAGAAAAAAAATACCTCGATGAAGAATCGGAAAATGGCGAAAATCGCTCGAACTTCAGATGCTCTCTCTCTCACTCTCTCGGTGAAGCCTTGAGAGGCAAGTAAAATATATATAGAGAGTAGGTACGATTTGGCAAAAGGATTGTCTGAAATAAAGTATTGTAAGAAAAAGTTCCTCAATTTATTTGCTGCCACGTTTGATGTTCTGGAGCAAATTTATACCCTCCCTTTATGACAGAAGATAAATGGAATGCTTGACTGTTACATAGCTCAAATTTTATTATGCCATCGGATCGGTTCGGGTAGGGTCCGGGCATGGAACGGACTTTGAGACATCTAGGCAGCTAGGCCGCATACGGGACCTAAGGTTGCAAATGGATTGGATCCAGTCGGACTTCCGACCCTGATCGGATTAAGGATGTAAAGGGTTCGGATTCGGATGTAGATAATACCATATTCAACTAATTGGATTTTGGCTAAACAAATTCAGATGTGAATGGTGAAAAGCTCATAACAGATATCCGTCAAATTAGGATATTTGTCAGACTCGGTAGCAAAAAAATCAAAACCATGTTATCATAGGATTATAAACGGGTATGGTTTTGGCTTACCAAATGCAACTCGATGAAATCAAATTCATGATATCAGATAAAACCTCATTCATTGACATCCCTAGATAGGATATATTATTTTCAATATGGATGTTAAAATAGATTCAGAATGTGTTTTTGGATTGGATTCATTCAGACATATACGGCCAGACACTTTTTCTATTTAGACTCTAAATCAAACTAAAATTGAAATAAAATTTAGAAAATGATCGTATATGAGTAATTTGACCTGATTTCTAAAAGATCCTACAATTTTTTTATATTTTCTAGATGTCCAAAATTGCAAGTATCTAACATCGTTAGGACCCTTTTACCCTTCACAACTACGAATTGAGATTTTTTTGCGATAAAATTGTACCACCCGTCGGTTAGGTCCAACTCTCACTTAAATATATAATCGCAGATTCTTTTACGTGAATTTAGACCTCACAAACTCGCATAAATTTATTTGTCAATTTTCGGTGAAATTAAAAACACCAAATCACAAATATCCAACTCTTTCGCATAAAAAATTTGTGAAACCTCTCGCAAATAAATATTATTTTTCATATATCCTGCAATTGCATAAATTTATGTGCGAAACAATTACACTAATTTCACAAATAGCTTACGTTTTCGCATTTATTGTACGCTCTCACATGAAGTTATTTGCAAATCTCTAGATATCGCAAATATCGTACTTTTTATATTTGTGAAACTTTGATAAATACATGATATTTCTTACTTTTTAAAAATTTCTCGAATCATATATAAACTCGTTATGGTCTCTAACCTTTTTATTTTTGCATAATTTAAGACTTTTTTTGTGTCTTTTCTCCGCAACCAGTGGTCCCCAACTTGCTTTTCTTCCAACAACTAATTTCGACATATATTTATGAAAATCCTACTAATTGATAAAAAACTAATAATTTTGCAAAATTATTTTTTCATTTATAGACAAGTTAATATAATTAATATAGAACTAAATATAGTTAGTTTGCACGAAATCAGATAACTTAAAGTTTAACAATTACAAAGTTACATTCAATACATGAGCTTCATTACAAAGTTATAGTCAAAGTTTATCTTGATCTATTAAATTACAAAGTTTAACTTGATCCATCCAATTAAATGTAAGTTTAACTTGATTTATTACAAAGCTGCATAATTGTTCACAACTCAGCTAGTTGGACAGACTCTTTTGACACCTCTCTAACTGATGTCCACTTTGTTATTGTCTTTCACACCTGTGGAAGCTCTTTCCTTCATGTGTTTGTAAAACTTGATCATATGATTCCTTATATATATGTGACATCTTGTTGAAAATAATTCTTTATTAACAAATAACTAACTGCAAAGAATATCTCAAACTAGTGAACAACTGACATATAAACACATACCTATGTGAAGATCAGTCTCCAGTTTTTGTCCAAGTACTACATTTACTGGATGACAAATATACCACAGTCATACTTGTAAAATAAGAAAATACCAAGTGAAAAACATGTACATGTACAAAATGAGTTAATAAACAAATGCAAAATAATTACTCATTCTCTTGTTGAAGAATGCCCTCTATCATCTACATCATATAATCTTTGTAACAATGAAACCCAAATTGTGCTAAAAAATGAACAAGCAAAGCATATGCATGAAAAGAAGATAGCAAATACACAAAAAAACAAAGAACAAATATGCATAAAAAGGCAAGTACATTATTGAGTAAGTTATGATATTGTACTATTTGTTTGAGGTTTTTATCTGCTAAATATGTGTTCGGCGTAGAATTGTATAGCATGAAGTCCTTTTCCATTATGTTTATTTTTCAAAGAACCAAGTGCGTGTTGCACCAATTGAAAGAAATTAAGAGTTGCAACATAAATCTAGTGTAACGTCATTGTGCATGTAAAAAATTATTTGTAAGTATGCAAAGTTGTGTAAAAACATATCTTGTCAGCATCAAGAAAATAATACTGCAAGTTGTTGCTCTCCAAGCAGTCAGTTGCCCCACTTTGTTGCCCTTTCGTTGTAACCATTTGTTATGAATAAATAAGGTTTACTAGTTAGTTTTTATTAATTGGTAGTAAAACAATATAAACATCATTTTTATAACTCACAGAGAAATACAGGAAAAGGTAAAAAGTCTTCGACAAGTTGTCACTTTTTTTGTCCTCATTATGAGCCACGTGGAATCATTGTACAAATCTTACTAGATGCTACATAGTATATTCATTGTGGTAACACAACAACAAACAAAATTACGTGCAAACTACATGAGTTGATGGTCATTGATACATGTGCTTTATAAAATAAAAAAACTAGCCTAAAAGTCGGCATATACCTCCTTCAAGTTAGACGTACTCATCAAGAACATGGTGACATAAGTGGCACTGCCATAAACAATTGCAAGATTTACACCTCTATCTATAGCAGTGACACCAAACTCAAATGGGCTTCTAGCAAGCACTTCGAAAGCTTTTGATTTCGGTCGCTCAACTACTAAGGTTGCGGAATCCCCACCTGTCTCAGTTTTTGTTTCTCCACCATTGGATGCACTTGCTGAAAAAAACTTTGCATTCTCAGAGTCCTCCCTTTTTGCCCTAGGGGTTAACTAACTTTCCCCTTTGTTTTCTATTGATCACCCCACTAACGATGAGTAGTAGGCTTCACAAGAAGGAAACTTTCCTCATCATAAGTTTATAAACTTGTGAAGCGAATAAAGATGTTGGTGCCTTTTGAAAAAAACTTTCAAAATGGCTAGTGAACCCAAAAAATGAAGCTTTCTTTTTCTATACTTTCTAATAAAATTACATTGCTAAATTATTTATTTATTTTTTAAAGTTTGCATGTGTGTATAATAAGAGTTTTTAGGATAATAGTTATCATACCAGCATAGGGTGTCATCCTAATG
Source organism: Nuphar pumila (assembly GCF_984573655.1). Classification (NCBI taxonomy): domain Eukaryota; kingdom Viridiplantae; phylum Streptophyta; class Magnoliopsida; order Nymphaeales; family Nymphaeaceae; genus Nuphar; species Nuphar pumila. The sequence goes on along the minus strand of NC_143263.1, from coordinate 45,634,749 downwards.
CTGGTATGATAATTGTTACTGTAGGTGAACTCTGTCAGTTCTACATGTCAATCTCATTCGCTAGACCAATCCAAGGTACAAGCTCCTAACATATCTTCCAGGGTTTAGATGGTTCTTTTTTATGTCCATCAGTTTGTAGATGAAAGGTTGTGCTAAATTGTAACTTTGTTCTCGAATCTTTCTATAATTATTGTCAGAATCATGGATCATGATCATATATGATGGATAACAGTATTATATGTAGTCGAACAATCTCTTTGACATACAAATATGTCAAGCTTTCTAGAGTTTGATTTATTCTGATGGGTAAAAGGTGTGCCGACTTAGTGAGACGATCTATGATTACCCAAATTGAATCATAATGTCTGCGGGTCTGAGATAACCTGACTATAAAATCTATGGCAATGTATATGAATTTATGTTTCACCAAAAAGTTTGTTGTAGATCCTTGAACATTTTTATACTTTCTAAATGGATAGAGTACTTGGATTTGTAGGCCTCAGCCAGTAGCTTCTCTCGCAAGGCTTGATTATTCGACATCCACCACCTACCTATAAATTTAATAGTCTCATCCTCATCACAAATAAATTGGGATTTGGGTTATTAGATGATGGTTATAAATTTTTCAAATTCTGAATTTGATTTTTGTAGTTGGACAATTTTATCAAAAATTTTGGGTCATGCACTCAGGCTTGTGTATTGAATTCACTCTGATTCCTCCAAGAACAGTTGTCATGCTATAAAATCCTTCAATAATTTTTAATATTAAATAATTAAGCAGAAAGCTAAAGTTTTTCTACTCAAAGCATTTGCAACAACGTTTGCTTTTCCTAGATGATATGTGATGGAGAAATCATAATCTTTCAAAAATTTTAACCATCTTCTCTACCTCAAATTTAACTCTTTCCGAGAGAATATATACCTAAGGCTTTTATGATAGGATAATACCTTGAACTTCTCGTCATAAAGGTAATGATGTCAAATCTGATCCTGAAGGATGTCTTCTGAACTTTATCAGCCTTGATGTGCATCTAATGGTAGCCTAATTTTAAGTCAATCTTTGAAAACACCTTTGTTGACCTTAGTCGATCAAACAAGTACTTAATTCTAAGTAGAAGATACTTATTTTTTATCGTTACTTGGTTCAACATACAATAGTCAACACATAATCACATTGAACCATCTTTCTTCTTTACGAACATGACTGGTACACCCCCATGATAACACATTAGGTCTAATGAATTCTTTGTTCATCAATTCCTATAGTTGCTTCTTTAGGTCAGCCAATTTGGTTGGAGCCATTGATATGAGAGAAATTTAGAGGTTTTTGTGAGGGGCTAGATGATCATTGATGCATTATACATGTGCTTTAAAAAATAAAAAAAACTAGTCTAAAAGTCAGCATGTACCACCTTCAAGTTGGAACAGGGTGACAAAATTATGGCACCGCCAAAAACAACAGCAAGATTTACACTTCCATCTGTAGCACTGGCACAAGAGGGAAACAGAATTCCAGCAAGCACTTCGAAAGTTATATATTACATTAGATATGATACTGATAACACTCCTAACAAATATTTAACAAAAATCACAAGCACGAATGTTTGATATCAAAGTTATATATTACATAACAAAACAAAAGAAGAAGCATCCTAATCTATCAATAATGACAAAAACGATGTTCAAATGATGAATAATCATTGTCATCATCTACATGAGCCTTCATCTTAGCCGAAGTTGCATCCAATCCTCATCATCATTTAAGAGACTAAGACACCAGGCGCTTTTTCTACTCACTCATCTAATATATCGAGGTTGTCAATACTAATGAGATCGTAGCTGCTCTTCCAGCATCTTTTCATTTTTTTGCAATGTTCAAATATTAATTAAATTACAAGTTGTATTAAAGTGAATCCACAAATATATATCTTAATGTTACATTTGCTTCAATCTCATGTTGCAGACAACAAATACAAATCATTTAATTGAGAGTACTACTGTAATCTACTAATTTTTTATGTAGATGCGCTAAAAAAACTCTAATTTCTCTCACACCTACTTGCACTACATCCCTGACTCAATATATGTTGTTCAAACATACATAATGAAGGAGCATCTCCACCAAACCTATTTCACCATTGATCTAAACCAACAAAAGAAAAATATATCATGAGAAAAAAATCTTTGTAATACAAAAATATATAATTAAATATAATAACATTGAATTTTAAATATGCAATTGGATTGCATTACTTCATCCAAAATCCCCCTCATTTTGTTCATACTTGTTTACTCCAAATGAATGTCTCTAGATAAGGAGGGTGTTGTGTGTTCTCCCCGGAACACAAATTCGTGTGTTTCGATGTGTACGGAGGAATATCTTGGGACCCGCAATAATTCATATGCCAATGTTGCCCACGATGACTTTATAATAAAATAACATATAAGAAAGGTAGATATGCTTTTGACGAAAATGTCCTCCCGTAAGATAGATACGTGTTGGATGAAAATGTCCTCTTGCTCCCTGTATATAGATTTGCATGTTCCGCCTTTGTTTTTAGCTTGTGCTACAACACATGGCCGCCTTCTTGTTCCTGCCTTGTGTTAGATAGAAAACTTTTCTGGGTTCGTTCCTACCTCGTGGAGATAACTATAAATCAAGCGACTGGTTCGATCATTGGTGGGCGTCAAAGGGGGATTTGTCGGCCATCTCTTTTTACAATCATCTCTTCTTTTTCATTTTCGTTAGGCAGTATGGAAAAAAGCAATGATGCACAAACATTCCAACAAGTGCCATTAAAGCGTGGTGAGTACCTTTCCATGTCATCATGCTATTGTTGAAGAACGTATGTCATCGTGAGTGTCATTAAAGCATTATTTTGTTATTGCAGGTAGATTTTATCGTTTCACACATAAATCAAAATTATAGAGAAATACACATGAACTAAGGAGAACGGTGCAGATCGATGATGTATAGCAGATTAATGATATTGAGTAGTCGACTGAAACTGGATGATTGTCTAGAATGCAGATGTTAAATCCAGATGACATACAAATGTAGCAACTAATAATGAAACTAGCAAAAGGAATGATGATCTATTAGTATATAATGAACAAATGTTGCAGAGATGGGCAGATGCATACGGAGGCAAGCCTCAAACTGAATTTAAAACCCATAATTCAACATCGAAAATGTAAAATACAGAAATAAAGTGTGGAAATCGCACGTAATGGCAAAGATAACAAATAAAGAAAAGAAAAAATGTTGGAATCAGAAGATTCCATTGATGTTGCACATGTGTGGACCGATCTTGCTATGAGCAAATCGGTATCACCAGAAGTGCTTTGTTGGGGCGGTTAACAAGAACTAAAAAAAAAGATCAGAAATAACAGAGGGAGATCGATGATTACCGTGGTCAGCTCGAATTGAGGGGAAAGAAATACTTCTCCTGGGTGTTGCTGAATCGATTCCTTCCAATTGAAGAGGCTAGATCCGGTATTGTCTATTCACTTAGTATATGCAATGTAACACGAATCACGATTATAGTGTCAATTTGGTGATATTGTTTTGTTTGTTAATATCGATTTGTAAGTTATCAAGCCAAAGATAAGTGAAAATTCTTACCAACTTTCTTAGAAATGGGAACTTCAGGATCATTAATTGATGAAATAGGGAAATGTTCATCAACGGGTTCAATCTTTGGCTTCTTAATGTCAGTCTGATTACTGTTTTTGGCAGCACACCCTCTCTTTTCTCAAGCAAATGAATGAGGCGAAACCGCCTCCACAACCCACCTTTTTTAGAATGAAGCTTTCTGATATAGTGTTGATTTGGTGATATTGTTTTATTTGTTAATATCAATTTGTAATATATTATGCTGAATTATCATATATCGATCTGTAAGATATTATGTGTTTTCTAGTATCGATTTGTGAGATATTGTTTTGTTTATTAATATTGATTTGTAATATATTATGTTGAATTGCCATATATCGATTTGTAAGATATTATGTGTTTTCTAGTGTTGATTTGTGAGATATTGTTTTGTTTGTTAATATCAATTTGTAATATATTATGCTGAATTGTCGTATATCGATTTGTAAGATATTATGTGTTTTCTAGTGTCAATTTGTGAGATATTATTTTATTTGTTAATATTGATTTGTAATATATTATGCTGAATTGTCGTATATCGATTTGTAAGATATTATGTGTTTTCTAGTGTCGATTTGTGAGATATTGTTTTGTTTGTTAATATCAATTTGTAATATATTGTGCTGAATTGCCGTATATTGATTTGTAAGATATTATGTATTTTCTAGTATCAATTTATGAGATATTGTTTTGGTTGTTAATCTCGATTTGTAATATATTATGTTGAATTTTTGTATATCGATTTGTAAGATGTTATGTGTTTTCCAGTGTCGATTTGTGAGATATTGTTTTGTTTGTTAATATTGATTTGTAATATATAATGTTGAATTATCGTATATCGATTTGCAAGATATTATGTATTTTCTAGTGTCGATGTGTGAGATATGGTAAACGATTGTTAATATCGATTTATAATATATTATGTTGAATGGTCGTATATCGATTTGTAGGATATTATGTTGAATTGCCGTATACCGATTTGTAATATATTATGTTGAATTATCGTATATCGATTTATAAGATATTATGTGTTTTCTAGTATCGATTTGTGAGATATGGTTTTGTTTGTTATTATCTAATTGTAAGCTATTATGTTGTTGCTTTGATACTATGATTCATTCAATCGATTCTTTATCTTGCTTAACTAATCAGTAGTCGTTGTTATATGCATCTTGAATAAATCGTAGTAAACATATGTGCTGGCTGACGCAAATTGATATTTTTCTCATGACAGTGTTGAGCATATCAACTAGTTGTAGTGAAGATGATGTGTCTCAATCACTGGAAAGTCATGGAGCAACGAACATCCATACTATCAACGCACCTGAAGAAGTGAATGTGTGCACTAATGATGCACATGATAAGAATGGTGCAGGCATTGGATTCACTCTAGACTTGAATATTGCAGCAAACGAAATGCAATTCGATAATGATATTTCAAGAGACGAAATGCAATTCGATAATGAGGTAGACAATCATAACAGTGCACTTGACAAAGGTGTAGGCACTTCAAGTCTACATGATAGTACACTTGACTCTCTTTCCGTAGAGGGAATGCGGTTTAATAATGAGGAAGTTGCATACAAATTTTACAATAATTATCCCTTAAAATTTGTCTTCAGTGTTAGAAGGTATTCTTGGGCAAAAAATGCACAGAGTGTCATGGTGAGAAAGACATATGTTTGTTCTAAGCAAGGTTGGAAGAAGTCAAGTGGAAATCCAACAAGGAGCAAGCGAGATTCAAGATGCAGCTGTCCAGTAAGAATGGTGTTAAGAAGACTTTCGAATGGAAAATATGTAGTTTGTACTTTAATCAATGATCATAACCATGAATTAGTCACTTCATTTATGACTCCTATGTTAAGGTCACATTGTAAAGTAACTGAAGAGCATGCTGCAATTGCTGAAATGGATGATAGCACTGACATTGCACCAAGGAAGACATATAATTTGTGTGCGCACGTAGATGGTGGTTGGGAGAATGTACCATTCACACCTAGGGATCTAAGAAACCACTTGAGAAGGAAGAGGTCAAAAAATATGAAGAATGGAGAAATATGTTCTTTGGTTGATTATCTATAGAAGCATTCAAGCAATGACCTTGGTTTCTTTAGTGCAATGCAACTGGATAAAGATAGGTATGCTGTGAATATTTTTTGGGCACATTCAAAGTCAATAGTAGATTATGAATGCTTCAATAATGTACTTATTTTTTATCCGACAGTGAAGATTAATACAAAATAATGGTCATTTGTGCAGTTTGTCGGAGTGAACCATCACACATGGAGTTGCATATTAAGGCACTTTTTTTATGACCAGACCAAGAAAACCTTTGAGTGATTGTTCAGAGTATTTACATAGGCAATGAATGGGAAGCACCCTGGAGCTGTACTTACAGATGGTGATCATGCAATTGCAACTGCAGTGTCTCATGTATGGCCATATGCACATCATCGCCTATGTTTGTGACATATCTTTCAAAATGCAGCAAAGAACATATGACACATTTTTAATCAGAAGACAGGGTTTGATAAAAAGCTTAGACAATGTGTACTTGAGAGTATAGACGAGGTCACCTTTATGTCTGATTGGGAGCAAATGATTTAGATGTATGACCTTGAAGACTGTGTGTGATTACAACATTTATATGCAGACAAAGAGAAGTGGGCATTAGCGTATGGAAGACAATACTTTTGTGTAGGTATGATAAGCACACAAAGAGCTGAATCTATGCATGCCACACTAAAAAAACCCTTGTATTCATGTTTAACAATGTTTCGCTTCATGAAACAATATGAATTATTTGTAGATGGTTTTAGACCAGAATGAACTTGAATAAGATATAAAATGCTTCAACACCCGCCTTGTAACTTTGAACATAAAAATATTGACACGACCTGCAGATCTGTATACACTAACTGTATTTGAATGGACTAAGAAGAATGTTATACAGGTCATGAATTGCAACATAGAAGAACATATGCAATATGGGAATATGCACAAATACCATGTTGTATGGGAGGGCGAAGAGCATTCAAAAAGGCAAGAAGCACATGTTACGTAAAATATTGACAACAGAATAGTTGAATGTATATGCAAAATGTTTGAATTCAAAGGTATTTTATGTCGTCATACATTAAAGTCACTTAATCAAGAGAAGATAGAAGAAATACCTGAGTCATATATAATGTGAAGATGGACGAGACAAGCAAAGATCGAACTGCTGAATACAAATAATGTCAGTCCATCTAGTGTTGATGAAAAGTGCCATATAGCCTCTCATTACCAATAACTATGTAGGTCACTTATGCATGTTGCAGATTTGGCATCGAAAAGTGAAGAAGCCTATGTATGTATGAGAAAAGTGTCAAGAGAATTACTTGAAAAAGTGCAGTTATTCACCATGAGTCCGTTTCAGCTCGTGAAGACCAATATAAGAAAACGGGATCAAACAACGTAGGTGAAAATCATGCTTCCCCTGACCCTTGTGAGAAGTTGCGTCAAAGCGTAAATATCATCTTCGACAAGTCAGACATAAATGTTGTAGATTATGATGAAAATATTCACCTAGCGAAGGGTATAAAAAAGAAACATGTCTCTGATCGTAGTTGTTGGAAGACAAAGGATGCACTAGAATAGGTTGGCAAGAAAATATCTAAGAAACATCCAACCCCTAAGCAACCAAGCCCTTCACATGAGCAGGTATATAATACAGTGTAAGCTATTATGTTTAATTGCATATCGATTTGTAATATATTATGCTTAATTGTTGTATATTGATTTGTAAGATATTATGTGTTTTCTAGTATTGATTTTTATGATATTTATAGTATGATTTTTATTATAGAATTACAACAAAGAATTATAACATTATAACAAAGAATTATCGATTTAAAACAAAGAATTATAGAATTACAACAAAGAATTATCGATTTACAATAAAGAATTATAAAATGCTAAACATTACAACGATTTACACTAATGAAAGTTAAATGCTATAACTATTTTGTAGCTGAAAAATTCACACGTGATTCTTGTGTTGCGTTGCTCACTTTTGAATTGAACTGAGCCTGTCATAAAATAGAATAATATCAAACACTACATTAAGTTTAACAAGAAATGCAAACATCCTCCCAAAATTGTTACATACCAAAAGACTTGTCAAACTCATGTCATTGTTTCACTCAAACTGGTCAGGTGGATTGCAGGTTACAATATTGTAGTGCACGTCTATATGGTATTGTTGCATGCTGGAAATTACACAAGTTAGATATTGATAGGTTGAATGTAATATAATTTACATGGGAAACCTGCATCATCTTCCAAGACAGGTAGCTCAATGAAAAGAGTACCCGAAAGAGATGTTGGACAAATTAATTTCCTCATTCATAGTATGTGTAATAATTTATCATGACAAGAAATCTTTTATATTTATGTGTGCTAACTTTCTGAATGTATTTATAGGCTTCTCATCGCTTCACGACTGCAAACGCGGAGAAAGACGTGAGGGTAGTGTGGCAGAAGGTGCTTGCTAATCGTTTTGCCGACATGCTGCACAATATAAAGGCTGCAACAAAAAAAGCAGCTGGTGGGAAAGATGATCCACTACAGTGGAAGGGCCATGGACCTCCTACTGTCAGGATAGATTATTGAGAGGGAATGTGCGACAAGTCGGCAAGCAATGAATTTCGAAACCGCTCAGCAAAGGCTGCATAAAACCGAGCAGCGATGCTTGATGCACAACTACACACAGGTGGATCTAGGACTTTTGAGAGCCACCAGAAGAAAATGGTAACTCATTAATATATATATATATATATATATATATATATATATTGTTAAATTTATAAGTATTTCTGCATACTTATTAATCAATTTTTTTGATCATGTAATATTGCAGAAAGAAAAAAAAGGAGACATTGTGCCTTACAAGGCTGTGTTTATTGAAATACATAAATATAAGAGCATGAGAGATTTTGTATCAGAGAAGACGAGAGCGACAACGGTATGTATTTATTGTATTAATAAACATTGTAATATACAAGTTACTTTGAATTATGTTATCATAAACATTATAATTCTTAATTATTAATTCATATTTTAATTATTACTTTGTAAGAGTCATACAAGCAGCAAATGATACAGCGATATGGCGATAACTCCACTCAACATCCGACTTTTGATCATGCAGCATGGGTGACTGCTACAGATGAACCCAAAAAGGGTCATGTGTTCGGGTTTGGGAGTAACATGAACACCACAATAGTCGTTGCCTCCTGCAGCCCGGGCTCACAGAGTTCTCCCGCAAACATTATTGACCCTACTGTGTCTTGGGATGATGTCTGTCAGCGTCTTGAGGACAAAATGCAACGCTTTTTAAATGAAGTCATTCCCAACGTTTTCCATAATGAGTTGTGCAACTTTTTTTAGGACATGAGAACTTCATCTGCATTCAACATGAGCTCAAGTGCCCGTCAGGTATGCATGATTGAATTACTATAAATTTTTTCTTATAATTTTGTTAATGTTCTTCAATTTATTACTAGTCTATGTGCCATTCATTCAGCCATTTAATTTGTTGCATTAGATTAGGTGGATTGCATATAATTTATTTCATTATATTTTGTTTATAAATACTAACATTTTGGTTCTCTTTTGTAGGATGCTGGAGATGATCAACGTAGAGGAGATGATGGAGGGAGGGGCATATTGAGAAAATGAAGAAAATGATGCCCAAAATCTTGGCGAGGATTAGATTTTTTTGTTTAATTTGTTTGACAAACTTGTAACTAATTATAACTTCGCAAGGACTGTATTTGGTTGTTAAAGTTTGCTTAACTTAGTATTTGTGTTTAATTTGTATGTATTTTTTATGTGTACTGTTTTTTTATAAGCAGGATATATGAATTGTACAAGAAATTTTTCTCGAGTTTCAAAATATTAAAAAAAAAATTTATTATAAATTAGCGATGGATATTATCTGTCGCCAATTTGAAGCAGGCATTGGTTTATGACAGAATTTAAACCATCGCTAATGTTCGTCGCCATATTTCGACGAAAATTAGCGATGAATACTTATCCGTTGATAAATAGTAGCGACGGAAATAGCGATAGATTAAATTTTGTCGCATAACCAAATCGGTCTCCATTTAACGATGAATTTGCGACGTACATCATCCGTTGCTAAGTCGTCGCAACATAGCGACAGATAAATTTTGTTGCAATTTAGCGACTAGGGTTATGCGACAGGTGATATACGTCGCTAGTTCATCTCAAAATCCATCGCAAAGATGTACAACGACGGACTAGCGATGTATAGAATTCGTCGCCAATACGCATTTGCCTTATAGTGTAACATCTTACAAATCGATATACGACAATTCAGCATAATATATTACAAATCGATATTAACAAACAAAACAATATCTCACAAATTGACACTATAAAACACATAATATCTTACAGATCGATATATGACATTTCAGCATAATATATTACAAATCGATATTAACAAACAAAACAATATCACCAAAATGACACTATATCGGGAAGCTGCATTCTAAAAAAGGTGGGTTGCGGAGGCAGTTTTGCCTCATTCATTTGCCCGAGAAAAGAGAGGGTGTGCTGACAAAAACAATAATCAGACTGACATTAAGAAGCCAAAGATTGAACCCGCTAAAGCCTGCATAATTTACATTGTTGCGATTTGGACGCTTGAGGTGACAATTTACGTATTCAACACACGTGTGCCAGGTTCATAATTTTAGTTTATGGATCAATGTAAATTTTGTACACAGTCTTATAAATTTTGTATACACAGTGTACAAAATCTGTTACAAATGTCTGTACACAAAAAAATTGAAAATTAAAAGTTGAACAAAAAATTGATATCTCTCTCTCTCTCTCAGTAGTAGAACGTAACCCTCTTCACGTTATCCTTGAGAACAAGTAGACGTTTAAAAGGACTTCCTCTTACTATTGGGGGCCTCGCGTCCTTCGTACCTTTCTAGATAATCTTTTAGTCTTGATTTTTGTATCTTCCGCAACTAGAAAATTCTTTAATTTTTTGCATAGTTCTGTGCGGAATCCAGGTATATCATCTTGAAAAAAAAACCCGAAAGTCAGACCAATATAAAAATGTAGTTACCAATAATATAGGATAATAAAACATGTTTAAATGCACAACATATAACAGTGAATTCTGGTGCTCGTCCATAGTATATTGCTTCAATATACTTAATTACAAAGACGCCACAATCAACGCCATTATTTTGTAAAGGAGCATCTTCTGTGACGTGAGTCTTCCATGGGCCAATGTCGACACCCAACATGTCTTTGAAAAATCCAACCTGTGGTTTATGCAAAAGCAAGTAAATTCCGGGCCATGATACAACATACGGTAATCTTAAAAATAAAAACTTATCAAATGCACAATGTCATGGTCTACACCAATGTTCTAGTCTAAGGAGTTGTATAACCATATTTTTTGTTCTTGTACATCCAACACGTATAAGACCCAATGCTTTTCCGATTGCCATAATGTAGGAATCAATATATGCAAATTGATTATAAAATATCTTAAAAAATAGATATAGAAATACACACTGATACCATAAAAATTGATGTTAAGAATCAACATATAAATCGATATTAAGAATCAAACCAATATCTTAAATCGATATTAGGAATTAGTATAGAAATCGATATTAAGAGTCAGAACATCTCAAATCGATATGAAAATTCCTATTGATAGCTTAAAAATAGATATTAAGAATCAACATAAAAATCGATATTAAGAATCAAAACAATATCTTAAATCGATATTAAGAATCAACATAGAAATCACTATTAATATTCAGAGCAATACCTTAAATTGATTTAGAAATTCGTATTGATATCTTAGAAATCGATATTAAGAATCAAAACAATATCCTAAATCGATATTAAGAATCAAAACAATATCTTAAATCGATATAAAAATTTGTATTGATATATTAAAAATCGATATTTAGAATCAAAACAATATCTTAAGTCAATATTAAGAATCAAAACAATATCTTAAATCAATATTAAGAATCAGCATAAAAATTGATATTAAGAATCATAATAATATCTTAAATCGATATGTTGATAGCTTAAAAATAGTATTAAGAATCTGCATAGAAATCAATATTAATAATCAAAACAATATCTTAAAAATCGATATTTAGAATCAACATAGAAATTGATATTAAGAATCAAAACAATATCTTAAATCGATATACAAATTCCTATTGATAGCTTAAAAATCGATATTAAAAATCAAAACAAGATCTTAAATAGATTTAACATCTTACAAATCGATATGTTGAACAAAAGTCTGCCATTTGGTCATTGTTACCCCAATATTGTAGTCCATCTAGAAATCTAGCAGCGTATGACATTCAACGAACAATACTCTGTTGATTAAAACATTAATAATAGTAAGTTTAAAACACGAAGGTACATTAGTAAATAAAAAAAAAAAACATATAAGATAACAAATATATCATAAAATAGGGGTGAAGTCGAGAACCGACATGGTTGTTCCCTTGCTTTGAATATACATGACCAAATCGTGTATAGTCTATTTACAACAAATATGCACTTGTTAATATACATACCCATGGCATACGTAAATGTATAACTGATAGTGGTTTCGTACGTACAAGATTACTTATAGTGTGTCCTTCTGCAAATTCATCTTGCATTCGGTTGATGTTCTCTTCGAACACTTTGCTGAGTTTTCTGGCACCTTGTTTTATAGATGTTGCACTAAAATTAGTTGAATATTCAGTAAACAAACTGTAGCATTATATTCAGTAAATGAACTGTAAACAACGTAAAAAAGATGAAGCAGGTTATAGGAATCGAAGGTACCCTTTTTGTGGACGTTCGACTGAATCGTAGTACCCTTCGACATCAATACAACTTTTGCAATGAAGGAGGTTAAAGGAAACATCGGTTTTTCTGTTCGTTGCTCATAAAGCAGGTTATAGGAAAGACTCCTTTTCTTCTTTAAATGAAACGTCGTTTGTTCCATGCTCTTAAAGGAAACGTCTTGTGTTCCTTCTAGAACACACTATTGAATTTATGCGACACTTCATTCATTTATTCTTCACATCGTTTCACATCCTATTCGTTTTCAAAAATCACGCAAAAAGAATATTAACAAATAAATAATTCACATTGCGTATTAATTAAAAGACATTGTTTCATTTGCTAGTATCATCGAAACGACGTTAGTACATGTAAATGAATGACACATAGCATAACATCAGTAGCGTGTCAGATGACGTTTCCCTAAACTCTAGACCCTAAATCCTAAATTAATGTTATGCGACGTTCCTTGCACCTAAAGGAAACACTATAAATAATAAACCCTAAACCAATAATTGCTTAATGATTGAACAAACCTAAGTACAAATAGTGGTAACTTCATAATTGTATACCTAGTAATCGCTATTTCAGGAATCACTATACAAAATAAACTCAAAACTAGTAATCACTATAGGACTTAGCAAACGTAAGTACAAATCATGGTAACATCATAATCGTTATACCTATTAATCGCTATACTAAGCAATCGCTATCACATGAAACACTATAAGTAATAAACCCTAAACTGGTAATCGCTATACGATTTCGCAACATTAAATACAAATCATGGTAACTTCATAGTCGCTATATTGAGTAATCGCTATTACAGAAATCACTATACATAATAAACTTAAAACTAGTAATCGCTATACGATTTAGCAAACATAAGTACAAATCGTGGTAACTTCATAATCGTTATACATATTAATCGCTAAACTAAGTAATCGCTATCACAGGAAAACTATAAATAATAAACCCTAAACCAGTAATTGCTATACGATTTAGTAAACATAAGTACAAATAATGGTATCTTCATAATCGCTATACTGAGTAATAGATATATTAAGTAATCACTATCACAGGAAACACTATAAGTAATAAACCCTAAACTAGTAATCGCTATACGATTTAGCAAATGTAAGTACAAATCGTGGTAACTTCATAATCACTATACATAGTAAGCGCTATACAGAGTAATCGCTATCACAGAAATCACGATACATAATAAACCCTAAGCCAGTAAGCTCTATACGTAAACACAAATCATGAAAGACCTAAGTTTATGTAGTCTTGTCGATTTTTCAGTGGCACTTCTGTGTTACACTTATTAAGAAAAGAATTATATAATTACAACAAAGAATGATAGAATTATAACATAGAATTATCGGGATACACAAATCACATAATATGTTTATTCACTAGCACTTGACGACTCATATGGACATAGAAATCGTCTTTTTCTTGGACTTGGTGGAGTCTCTTTATTCGGTGGCCTCTTCGTTCCCTTGATCTTATTAAATCCACCGGTAATCATCTCAACCAGTGATCCAATTTGTTTACTTAAATTTTGCACGTCCTTTCGTAACTCCTTATTCTTACTCTCTAGCATCTCTAACCTTTGGTCGGACAATACCGTCTCCTTTGGGAGCTGTGTTTGCTCCTTATCGTGTACTGCAACAAAGGGAATCATAGTATCTTCCAAATGGACATGATGAACGTTACGTCTATGCTGAAGGATGACATGCTCGGTGACAAGAGTGAACTCACTTTCAGGTTGCTTCTTCTCAATCTATTGATTTCCATGCATGAGTTGTCAATAATGTTTGAAATAGTTGGGGTCATATTATCGTTCTTTATTATCATATGGTATGACACGAACACCTCCTTTGTTCCAGCTATCCAATTATTTCCTGAAGCGTTCATGCCAATTCACATTCCTGGCCTCACTACTATTCATCTTCTTTTTAAATACCATAGGCAATTTTGGTATCGACTGTCCCAAGCCAGCTTGTAGGAGTACTCGACTACCATGATGCAACTCGGCTTCACATTTGCTAAAGAGCCAAATATCACAGACAGACAATCGCGCTGCCTCAGCAACAATCTCGTCGTCCTCCTCATCCCTATAAGATCTCTACAAAACCTGTATAATCGAGATTGTGGTTTAGATATAGACATAATTATTCATGCAAAAATGTTGAATGCAATAACGATTTGTACTAAAGAAGACAAAATGCTGAATGCGATTATTAGTTAAGAATGCTAAACATTACAATGATTTACACTAATAAAAATTAGATGTAAATACAATAACGATTTGTACTAAGGAATACAAAATCCTAAAGCGATGATTACTTAAGAATGCTAAACATTACAATGATTTACGCTAATGAAAGTTAGATGCAAATGTGATAATGATTTGTACTAAGGAAGACAAAATGTTGAATGCAATGATTACTTAAGAATGCTAAACATTACAATGATTTATGCTAATGAAAGTTAGATGCAAATGCAATAACGATTTGTACTAAGGAATACAAAAACCTAAAGCGATGATTACTTAAGAATGCTAAACATTACAATGATTTACACTAATAAAAGTTAGATGCAAATGTGATAATGATTTATAATAAGAAAGACAAAATCCTAAAGCGGTGATTACTTAAGAATACTAAATATCACAACAATTTACGCTAATAAAAGTTAGATGATAAGGAAATAACGATTTGTACTAACACTACAAGAAAAATGCTACTTAGCGACGGAAATTTGCGACGGATTTTTTTTGTCGCCAATTTGCGATGGATTAGTGAGCGAAAACTATTTGTCACTAACGTTTGAAATATTTGCAAAATTAGCGACGGAAATATCTCCGTCGCTAATTAGCGAGGGATTAGCGACAACATTTTTTCGTCGCCAAAACACTAAAAAAATGTTAATTAGCGACGGAATTAGCGAGGGAATTTTTCTGTCCCTAATCTATCCCTAATTAGCGACGGATTAGGGACGAAAAAATTCCCTCGCTAATTCCGTCGCTAATTTTTGTCCCACTTGAGGCGCGAATTTTTCCCTCCCTCCGTTCAAAAATTTTCCTCCCTTTGTTTTTCTCTCCCGTTCGATTTAAACCATCCCCACTTGAGGCGCTTTTCAGGACGCCAGAAGCCCCGCTGACGACGCACACAAAGAGTCGATCCCCACCTATGGAGAAGTCGCAGATGGAGCCATCGTGGCTTCGCCGAAGCCGAGACGTCAAGGGGGCGACGAAGAGGAGGTTGCTGTTGGGGAGCCACTGGAGCCTGCCGGAGTCGAAGAGAGTGGCGACGAAGAGGAGGTTGTTGTTGGAGAGCCACTAGAGCCTGCCGGAGTCGCCGACGGACCAGCCGGAGGTCTCGTAGTAGAAATCTGATTGCTTCTCGATGTGGCGGTCCCACACCCCTATGCCGTACTCGTTGCTCCTCCACCTGCAGCTCGCAAAGATTCGTGCGGAGTCGCAGCTGAAGCTGAGCGCCCCCGCCGTGAAGCTCTTTGGCTGGTTTTCGTGGCAGATCTGGAACTTGAAGAGGAGCTCCCCCCGGAACGCGCCCTCGCCGTGAAGCTCTTCGGTTGGTTCTCGTGGCAGACCTGGAACTTGAAGAGGAGATCCCCCGGGATCCGCGCGGAGTCGCAACCTGCCGGAACGCGTCGATTTTGTGCAAAAAAAATTGCTCCTTGCTGGAGAACGCGCCGACATCGAGCAATTTTTTTTTATTTTTTTTTTAAATTTAACAACGGATTAGTGATGAATATTATCCATCGCTAATTTAAAATAGAAAAGGACTTGTGATGGATCATATCTGTCGCTAATCCGTCATAAATTAGTGGCAAATAAGTTTTGGCACTACTTAGGGTCGAAAAATTCGCGATGAAAGTTTTTCGTCGCTAATCTGACGTTAATTCATCGCTAAACAGTTTAGCGATGGATTAGCATCGAATTAGCGACGAATTTAGGTCGTCACTAATCCACAGGTTTCTTGTAGTGTAAGGAAGACAAAATCCTATAGCGATGATTACTTAAGAATGCTAAACATTACAATGATTTTAAACAATTTACCTCATTTAATTACAGTTAATCTAAAATGAACTGAGCATTTTCCTCCTTGACATTTATTGAAGCCCACTGACCAATCTTGGGAAAACCACAAATCGCAGGGCCACACTGAGGATGCGAGGCAACAATATGCTCCCACGTTCAGACCTACAAAAATAATATATTAGTAAGACAACAACCTTCAACGAGCTTAGTCCACAAGAACTAAATATGTAATAAACAAAATACCTAAAAAAATAGCCAAACCCCCCCAATGGTTTTCATACCCCTACTCGCACAGTAAAGTTAACTGTAAAGTGTGCGAGCATAGCAACACCCCATGCCTAGTTGTCGACTTCATCTAAGTCTTCCAGGAACTGCAACCATAAGTAACTTATTCTTAAACCAGAACAATCGAAAAATAAAGTAAGTCCAAAAAAATAAAGAAGGAAGTTGCGTAACTCTTGGTCAGCTGCTTCAGATGCACATACAGCGGACCGACCTTTCCATTTATTACAAAAAAACTAAACTTTCATCGATGAGGAATTGCTTTCACTAGAAATACACTCACGACATTCCTCCATCGACATTCATAGAAGGGTCATGTAATTGTCCCTTAGGTTATAGTTTGAATCCCGTGTTAGGATAACACTTCTATGGCACTTAAGACCCGTAATCCATGCCATATCTTCTAGAGTCATGGTGATCTCAAAACCCCCAAACTGGAATGTGTTCGTCTTATGGTTCTACTTATTGATCAGGTGGGTCATGGTGTTCCAGCAAATTTCAAAATAATGTTGGTTCAGAAGGCTGCCAAAGTGCATCTTTCATAATCGGACCTTCTGATATTCACTCAGCTTTCTGAACTACGACAGAACTACAGGCTATTGCCACCGCCTTTCAGCTTTTCACCTGCTGCTCTGCTTCTTTTTTGACCTGCCTGTAACACAAAATATCAAATCACAGTTAATCGCCATACATAGTAATTACTATCGCAGTAATCACTATGCAGAGTAATTGTTGTCACATTAATCGCTATCGCAGTAACCGCTATACAAAGTAATCGCTATACATAATAATCGTTATACATAGTAATCGCTATACAAAGTAATCACTATTCATAGTTATCGCTATTCATAGTAATCGCTATACATAATAATACCTATAACAATACATCATGACATACAATAGCAATTAACGTACCTTAGTCACACTTTTCTCCTCTTCATCCTCTCCCTTTCTCTGCTTTTGTACTTCTTCCTTACTTTTGGTATTAACAACCATCGTCTGCTTTTTCCTTTTCCTTTCCCTTTCCTTATCTTCCTCCTGCTTTTTCCTTTCTTTTTCCTTCTCTTCCTCGTCCTGCTTCTTCCTTTCTCTTTCCTTCTCTTCCTTGTCCTCCTTCTCCTTCCTTTGTCTTTCCTTCTCTTTCTCATCCTCCTTCTTCTTCCTTTGCCTTTCCTTCTCTTCCTTGTTCGCCTTCTTCTTCCTTTGTCTTTCTTTCTCTTCCTTGTTCGCCTTCTTCTTCCTTTGTCTTTCCTTCTCTTCCTCGTCCTCCTTCTCCTTCATTTGCCTTTCCTTCTCTTCCTCATCCTAAATCTGCTTCCTTTGCCTTTCCTCTTCCTTTTTCTTCAATTGTCTTTGCTTCTCTTTCTCCTCCTTCTTCTTCAATTGCCTTCGCTTCTCTTCCTCCTTCTCCTTATTTTTCCTTTGCTTTTCCCTCTCCTTCACCTCCTCCTTTTGCCTTCGCTTCTCTTCCTCCTTATTTTTCCTTTGCTTTTCCGTCTCCTCCTCCTCCTCTTTTTGCCTTCGCTTCTCTTCCTCCTTCTCCTTATTCTTCCTTTGCTTTTCCCTCTCCTCCTCCTCCTCCTTCTTTTGCCTTCACTTCACTTCCTCCTTCTCCTTATTTTTCCTTTGCTTTTCCCTCACCTCATCCTCCTCCTTTTGCCTTCACTTCTCTTCCTCCTTCTCCTTATTATTCCTTTGCTTTCTCCTATCCTCCACCTCCTTCTTCTTTTGCCTTGATTTTCTTTGCTTTTTTTTATTATCCTCCTCTTTCCTTTCATTTTGCTTATCTTCGTCATCCTTCTTCTTTTTCATATGTACTTCTTTCTCATAATTCTTCATTGGATTATCATTTTTAATATCTGACGGATTAGGCTCCGCTCTATACTTTACCAACAATTGCTCTATTTCTTTATCATTCTCAATCTTCAATATTCTATAATACACTTCTAATTACTCATACAAAGCATACTGTTTGATGATTTTGTCAAGAGATTTTTCTGCTGACAACGAAGCGTTTCTTCTCTTAGGAATGTAAGCCATTGGTAACCTGCACAACACAAAAACTCACCGAGATGACAAAGGGTGCTCTGACGAAAGAAGATGAAGCGTTAGATTTTTTGTGGAACGTTAAGAGGGAAATATTGCGAAGAGCTCCTTTTATAGCAGAGGAGTTTAATGCTTATGAGACCCGCCAAAGATTTTTTGGCGGTTCACATTTTTGGTGGTTCACGTTTTCTAATAAAAGATTTTATAATGACATCTTTGTCGGCCATAAAGATTTGCCTTTGTTACAAAAATATTATCATAGTATAACACAATTCGATGATCAAATATCATACAAATCGATATAGAAATTATTGTTGATAGCTTATAAATTGATATACAGAATCAGGATAGAAATCAATATTTAGAATCAAAACAATATCTTAAATCGATATTAAGAATCAAAACAACATCTTAAATCGATATGAAAATTCCTATTGATATCTTAAAAATTGATATTTAGAATCAAAACAATGTCTTAAATCAATATTAAGAATCAAAATAATATCTTAAATCAATATTAAAAATCAACATAGAAATTGATATTAAGATTCAGAATAATATCTTAAATCGATTTGGAAATTCGTATTGATATCTTAAAAATCAATATTTAGAATAAAAAAATATCTTAAATCGATATTAAGAATCAAAACAACATCTTAAATCGATATAAAAATTCCTATTGATATCTTAAAAATTGATATTTAGAATCAAAACAATATCTTAAATCGATATTAAGAATCAAAATAATATCTTAAATTGATATTAAAAATCAAAACAATATCTTAAATTGATATTAAGAATCAAAATAAAATCTTAAATTGATATTAAGATTCAGCACAATATCTTAAATCGATTTGAAAATTTGTATTGATATCTTAAAAATCGATATTTAGAAACAAAATAATATCTTAAATTGATATTAAGCATCAAAACAACATCTTAAATCGATATGAAAATTCCTATTGATATCTTAAAAATTGATATTTAGAATCAAAACAATGTCTAAAATCGATATTAAGAATAAAAACAATATCTTAAATCGATGTTCAGAATCAGCATAGAAATCGATATTAAGATTCATAATAATATCTTAAATCGATTTCGAAATTCGTATTGATATCTTAAAAATCGATATTTAGAATCAAAACAATATCTTAAATCAATATTAAGAATAAAATTTTTTTAAATCAATATGAAAATTACCATTGATTTCTTAAAAATCGATATTTAGAATCAAAACAATATCTTAAATCGATATTAAGAATCAAAACAATATCTTAAATCAATATTAAGAATCAAAACAATATCTTAAATTGATATTAAGAATCAAACCAATATCTTAAATCGATATTAAGAATCAAAACAATATCTTAAATCGATATTAAGATTCAGAACAATATCTTAAATCGATTTGAAAATTTGTATTGATATCTTAAAAATTAATATTTAGAATGAGAACAATATCTTAAATCGTTACTAAGAATCAAAACAACATCTTAAATCGATACTAAGAATCAAAACAACATCTTAAATCGATATGAAAATTACTATTGATATCTTAAAATCAATATTTAGCATCAAAATAATATCTTAAAATTGATATTAAGAATCAAAACAATATCTTAAATAATTATTAAGAATCAGCATAGAAATCAATATTAAGATTTAGAACAATATCTTAAATCGAATTGGAAATTCGTATTGATATCTCAAAATTCAATATTTAGATTCAGAACAATATCTTAAATCACTATTAAGAATCAAAACATCTTAAATTGATATGAAAATTCCTATTGATATCTTAAAAATCGATATTTAGAATCAAAACAATATCTTAAATCGATATTAAGAATCAAAACAATATCTTAAATCGATATTAAGAATCAACATAGAAATTGATATTAAGATTCATAACAATATCTTAAATTGATTTGGAAATTCGTATTGATATCTTAAAAATCGATATTTAGAATCAGAACAATATCTTAAATTGATATTAAGAATTAAAACAACATCTTAAATCGATATGAAAATTCTTATTGATATCTTAAAAATCGATATTTAGAATCAAAACAATATATTAAATCGATATTAAGAATCAAAACAATATCTTAAATCCATATTAAGAATAAGCATAGAAATCGATATTAAGATTCAAAACAATATCTTAAATCGATTTGAAAATTCGTATTGATATTTTAAAAATCGATATTTAGAAATCAAAACAAGATCTTAAATCGATATTAATAATCAAAACAATATAAGGGTTTAGGGTTAGGGTTTTTAGGGTTTAGGGTTTTAGGGTTTTAGGGTTTAGGGTTTAGGGCTTAGGGTTTAGGGTTAGGGTTTAGGCATTAGGGTTTACGGTTTAGGGTTTAGGTTTAGGGTTTATGGTTAAAGGGTTTAGGGTTTCGGGTTTAGAATTTAGGCATTAGGGTTTACAATTTAGTGTTTAGTAATATATTATGGGTTTAGGATTAGGGTATAGTAAGATATTAAGGGTTTAGGGTCCAGAGTATAGGTTTAGGTATAGTAATATATTATGGGATATATGTACTGATTTGTAAAATATTATGTGTTTTCTAGTGTCAATTTGTTAGATATTATAATATGCAATTGAAAACTGTGCGTGAAGAATTTACATTGTAGCGACATGAGGTGGCCATTTGTGTGTTCAAATCATTGCTCATTTAGCGATTTCTATGGAAATCGCTTCAAAGTTTCGTACCTATAATTAAATAGTTGTCACGTGAATCGCTATCGTCAACAAGTATACATCGCTATTTTATCAAACATATAAATCATTCTTGCTTTAAACGTACAAATCACTGTTTCAAACGTACAAATCATTGTAGAAATCACACCCTTTATAAGTACATATCATTGTAATGTTTGAGATTTAACATTAAACGTCGTTCCACATCCCGCTCATTGTCAAAAATTGATATGCCTTGTGAGACCTGGATTCTGGTTGATGATTTATGCAATTTATGCAATAACGTATATGTCGGCCACAATGATTTGCCTTTGTATAGAAAATATTGGAATAGTATAACTCAAATCGCGATTTGTAAGCTATTATGCTGAATTTTTGTATCGATTTGTAATATATTATGCGACATGTATATTGATTTGTAACATATTATGTGTTTGCTAGTGTCGATTTGTAAGACATTTGTATTATGATATTGAAATGTGTGCGTGCGGGTATTTACATTGTTGCACGATTGTGGTGGCGATTTGCGTATTTAAATCGCTGTTCATTTAGCAATTAAAATTGAAATCACTTTACTGCATCGTAGCTGTCATTAAATTGTTGTCACATGAATCACTATTGTCAACACACATATAGGATAAGTCATTTCTTTAATTGGCACGATAAATAACAACTCGATGCATAGTATAGTGCGATGCAACTGACGATCATAACAGATAACATGAAGAATGATGTTCATGTAGATTTAATTTTGCATGGTCGGCAGAAAGAAATCCTTTTGCCTCATAAGTGCACATAGTTTTCATTTTCCTCCTCCTTCTTCCTTTGCTTTTCCTTCTCTTCGTCATCCTTCTTCTTTTTCTTCATCCTTAGTTCTTCCTTATCTTTCTTCGTTTGCTTTTCATCTTCAATATCTGATGGATCAGGCTCTGCATAATAAATATCCAACAATTTGTTCATGTCTTTTTCATGGTCAATGTTCATTATATTTTGGTACTTTACACAAACCTCATATATATCAGATTGGCGAATGATTTCTCCAAGAGTCATCCCCTCCAACAGCGAAGGCTTTCTTGTCTTACGAATTGTAGTCATTGCTAACCTGCACAACACATAAATTTAACCGCAAATCATTTTAGAAATCGAACCCTTCATAAGTACATATCGTTGTAAATCATAAATTGCTACTGCATTAAATATATAAGTTGTAGTTGCTTTAAATGTATAAATCATGAATCATAAATCGACTAAATCACTACTGCTTGAAACATATAAATCGTTGTTGCATTGAACAAATCGCTATTGTATTAAATGTATAATCATTGTTAAATTCAAACTTATAAATCGTTGTAGAAATTTAGCCTTCATAAGTACATGTCGTTGTAATGTTTGGCTTTCATAAGAACAAATCGTGCTAACTATTTTTTGACGCTCAGATGGTGGATAGGTATAAATCGATTTGTTTCAGTATGAAAATAGGTATTATTTATCATTAATAGTATAACCAGTTGTAAGATTTAACATTCAGATTTACATAACGAAAATCGATTTGTTTACATAGCGAAACCTTACACAAAACTCACCGAAAGGACACAAGTTTTGCTAATCTGACAGTGGAGGAGAAACACCTAGAAAGTAAATGCAGCCAATGGTGGAAACAGTGCTCTGACTATGCTCCGATGACAGTAGATGATGAAAATAGGTGATCTGGCGGCAGCAGATGACGACAAAGGGTGATCCCGTGGCAGCAGACAACATCAAAGGCTGCGTCGTCAAAGGGAGCTCCTGTTACAACAATCATCAAAGGGTGAGACAAAACGTTTAGGGTGACATATTGCGAGGAGCTCCTGTTAAAGCAAAATCGTTTACTCCTTAGGGCAAAAACGATGATGATTTTAACCCTTTCTCTCTTCTGGTGGGAGGACATTTTTGTTTTTTACTCGAAACGTTGTTTGATGGCACTAATGGCAGGAAATGGTATTTAAGTCTTTGCAAAAAAGCCGGACTCTGATGCTAAGTGATGCCGACACACATGGGGAAACGAGCCCCACGTGCTTACATACATGGCGCTCATTCAGACCCCGGAACATGCAGAAACACACACCTGCATGTTCCGGGGGGGAACATATAACCCGCTTCGCTCTAGATACTATGATCTCTATTAAGTTTCTCAATGGCGTTCAGATTGTGTATTTGTATACATATAACTATCTTGATGCTAACTCAATTAAGTATTAAGATCATGAACATTGTTCCCCGTGCTGGGTCATCCATTCTATAGCCTGGTTTATGACATCACATGGCTACACGTTGTAAGTTGGAGCCAAACTATGGAAAAGTTTATTATTGTGGATCAAGAGAAAATAAGAAATATCAAATTAATCAAGTGTAATGTCCTGATCATCTGCACTGTCACTTTGGGTTGATTTGGAACCTCCACCTGATGATCTAATGGAAGCCTTCAATGCCCCAGTTAGGCTGCAGTCCAGTAATGTTGCAGCTCTCAATCCGGTCATGGGCGACAATGCAAGCTATGTGGGTCTGTGTTGGCATGCCGGCTGTTGCTCTTGATGTAGTACAGTCGGTAATTGGGGCATGGCTGGTTCACCCCTCTAAGCACTGTATTTTGCAGGAACTTCAAATTAAAGTAAACAGGTTGTCTAAGGTCCTGGGCCGACCAGTAGATTGATGGTGTGCTCATGGTGGGTTTAGTTTTTTTAAAGTATTATTAATGAAGATTGCAAATAAAAAACTTTTTGTGTCTAATTTTATCAAAGAATAGAAGTATGATATCTTCTGTATTTCAAAAACTAAACTGCAACAGATGGATCATGGCTTCATGGACTGGTTGTGGCAGGGCACCAGCTTCATGTTCCCTCTCAAGGTAGGGTTGGGGGTGTACTCGCATTATGGAAACAAGGTATTTCAGGATCCAATGTATGAATTGGTTATTTCTCGATCATCATTGAATTCAACGCTAATGATGGGTGTGCTCCTTTTCTCTTGACGACTCTCTATTGCTAGGGTACAAGTGATCTTAAAAAGCTATTCAGGGTGGAATTGGATCAGTTGGGAGAGGACACATCCTTGCCATGGTGTACTGGGGTGACTTCAATCCATCCTTACCTTGGAGGATGTGAAATGTGGTTTGCACCGTAGGCCAGAATTATCAGATATCCAAATTGCAGGTGGGAGGTTCACCTGGTCCATTAAAAGGAACCCACCATGTTTGTGTAAACTGGGATAGGCCTCTTCGTTCATGCATAACAATCATGACGTTATTCTTCAATGGAGCAAGCCACGTACCATATCACATCATGTCTTGATATCCATTTAATAGGAGGAGAGATGGTCTTCCCAACCAAAGGGGTTCAAACTTGAACTTTGGTGGCTTAGGGAAGAAGGATTTTGTGGGTTGTTAAAGGAACGGTGGGAGACTGAACTCTATTTGTAACATCCCTTGAGAAAATAACTTTTTAAAAACTTTTTCAAAAACCAAAATTTTGAGAAAATTTAAAAATTTTCATGTACAAAGTTTTACATGACTATCGAGAGTAATATGTCAACGAGTTCATCTACGACCACATTTCAATCATTTCAAATACTGGATGGCATGTCTGAGCACAAGCACGAGCGTATATTAGCCTTTTGGTATCAAATACAGTAGAAAATCAATATTAGATACAACCTGATTGAGGTTATTACTCCAAGAAATATTACAAATAAAAGAAATACGAAAGAGGAAATTTATTTAAAGATTAAGACAATTAATGATTTACAATTTTTTTTTGCAATCATATGCATAATTATTACATTAAAAAAAGACAACATTCATAGGAAAATCTCATTCTAAAATATTTACAAGTCTTAAAAGAGTGTTGATCCAGAACGGTAAGGTTTAATGTTTTACAAGCCTTAAAAATATAAATAAAGTCTGGATCCCCGAGGGATCGCACAGAGTAAGAAAGTCCCTTCGACTTTATAGCAACTCGACCTTCACCTAATCCTTTAGAATGATATCTGTAATATTGTAAGGCATTAACTATATGCTCGTAGAAAACTCAAAACCAAACTTGAAGAATATCAATCAAGTTTGTAATGATACAACCAAAGTGTGATTCTCATTATTTATAAAATGAGGTTCAAAGAAATCTACAACAACAATCATTCAGATAGTATTCATTCATTCATGACATTTATTCACATCCATGGCATTCATTTATTCATTTACATCCATGATATTAATTTATAAAAATAAATAATAATTAAACAATTCATATATAATTGCACAATATATTAAGTCAAATCCCATCTAACTATGTTTAGCATGAAACACATGCACATGCTTTTCAAACAAATTAGAACAATAGAGTTTCTCTCAAACATAATATATGCATCTATAATGTTGCATATGACAAACATGTCGAAGTCATATTCGACCATTCCAACGTACTTGATACGCACATACTTTTTAAGTAAATAAGATATACCAGTCTATGAAAAATGTAAACATTCATATTCTTTTATCAAAAAGAGCATACACATGTTCATCTCATGACTATCATATACATTTTTACATTTATTCAATCATGAGGTTCATTCTAAAGACCATTAATGCACTTTTACATTTAATCAAATAGAAAATATGCCCTTTCTCTTGACTTTTCTCGTGTGTCTCATACACACATGCACCTCATGTGCAACAAGGAATTCTGTGACTAGAAAACAATATGTCAATCACATGACCATAAACATATCTTTTTCATTCACATGTAAACTCATATACAATAGCATATGTAAATATTAACAAACTCTATATGTCTACATTTATATGTTTATGCACATGATAACAATAATTTTATAAATCTAATGCATTGTTTCTCTTGATTTTTCAAACTCATATGATATAAAAAAAGGTATAGACACCTAAAAACAATTATAAGAGTATTTATTATTCTATATATTTTATTTTCTCTTCTATGACTTAATTGGGTCTATCTCAGGCAATCAATCCTGCAATACAACGATTGAAATATGGATACCGAATTCTTGTATCGGCTTATTCTCATGTACATTGCTCAAGCTAAAAAAAATAAAAATAAACATCTTTCCTTAATATGCAGAGTTTTTTACCCTACCCTGTTGTTTTCTTGGGTAGACCTATCCTTTAACCTTCATGGGGCAGGTATAAGGCACACATAGTCCTTCAACTCTCAAAATACCCCATGAGGTTTGTACCACCTTTTCTTTTCCAAAGAAAACATGAGATTGAGACAAACTTAGACATTTTGTTAAAATCAGGATGAACCCAGTCATCTATGAGAGCTCGACTTCACCGACGCCTCAATTGGACCTGTGGTCTTAAGGTTATCTTTATTATTAAATCATATATCATATTCTAATGACATTATCTCACATGATAACCCCCTTATGCTCTTATTCATGTTTTAATAGCCCATGCCCTCATGCATAACTAAACAATCAATGCCCATATGCATAACTTATACAAATATGCTTTGATGTATGGTACATGTCATGATTCATTCATGCCCCTATGCATAAACCATTCAATTCAAATTTATATGTATGATACATTCATTACATACATAACATACTTCACATGCAACATTTGCAAAAACTTTCAATTTTATCCATATAGTCATATCAACCATGTAACATTCAATTCAATCATGCATATGCACAAATGAACAAGCAAAATCATCTCATATTCTGTTATCTAAAATCATATCAAGCATGTGTTGAGAAACTATATTTTGATGACACACAATATGATACACTGTCATATATGATTTAATATGATATGATAATATGTCTTCATGAATAATGTTATATTATGACTGAATATGATTTGTCATGTATTTAACGAGTATTTGATGCAAGGATATTTCATCCAAAAAGGATGGAGACCTCCTACTCAAGTACAACCTTTGGTACAATCATACTCTCTGAAGAAAAAGCTTGATGGACCATTCATTCTTAAAGATCATCCAAGAAGATCGGCTACTTCAAGATGAAGATTTTTCTTCTTTAGAGTCATATGTAACAGAACCTTCAGAAGCATGCATATTGCATATTACATGCTTTATCATACAAGTAACTCATTCACATAAGCTATGTTTCATAAAAGCATACGATATTTTCAAAAAACTCCTTTTTGAAAACTAATCATTGTACCTTCTTACAAACTTTTATGAAAAAAGTATTTTGACAAGATATAATAGCTCATGATTTCAAAAGCATTAATTGTACCTTCTAACATGCATTTATGAATAAGACAACTTGAAAAGAAATAAAAAAGTAATGATTTCAAGTATGTAAGGAAAAGACAAACATAAAAATCGGCTAGTTGAACTAACAAAGAAAACTAATATTATTATAATATGTTTAGAAAAGACTTTAGTTACTTTATATAACTCAAGAATGTCGACTTACTTAAAGTCATCATTCTTTCTGTAAAACATTAAATACCACCTCAAAAAACTTTTTAAAAATGACTATTTTAACCCCACTCAAGAATGTCGACTTGCTTAAAGTCTTCATTCTCTCTGTAGACATTAAATAACACATCATAAAGTATTTTGAGATATGACCATTTACAAATAAAGAACTCAAAACATTTATTGTACTTACACACATTTAAGTCAAGAAGTGACAATTTCTAATAAAATATTAATGTACTACAAATCATTAATTTGAATAAAGACAAAACTGCATGATGATTTACAAACCAACGTTCAATGTACTACAAGTCATTTAATAGACCTTTTACAAAACATATCACACCTAAAATACTATAACGAATTGTCTACTCCAAAGTATTACACTTATGGAAAGAAGACCTTTTTGAAAAAGCAATATAGTACACAAAGGTGTTTTTGAAATGACTTGACATCTCAAAAGGACAATCATTCCAAAAAGCAACGACTATTTTTTTAAAGCTATATATACACTAACAAAATAATATTTCACAAAGACATGTGAGCATACAATGAGAAAAATTCCTATTCGATATTTTTGAAAGAGAGCCTTGAAAAAGAAAGAAAAAAAAGAGAAAAAAAAGAGAAAAAGTCAAGA
The DNA here is from genome assembly GCF_984573655.1 of Nuphar pumila. Classification (NCBI taxonomy): domain Eukaryota; kingdom Viridiplantae; phylum Streptophyta; class Magnoliopsida; order Nymphaeales; family Nymphaeaceae; genus Nuphar; species Nuphar pumila. Next base: position 45,605,985 of record NC_143263.1, on the reverse strand, counting down.
ATAGCTCTTTGATAAAGAGTATATTCTGAGTGAAAAAACAGAACAATCTGAGAATCCTTCATTCGTGCATTCATATCATTCTGAAGGTTCTATAGGAAGTATTGTAACTTTCTGTTATTCACTGTATCTCTTCTTTGTTGAAAGAAGAAGACCTCTGTGAAAGAGGGTGTTGTCCCTTCTTTGTTGAAAGAAGAAGACCTCTGTGAAAGAGGGTGTTGCCATTCTTTGTTGAAAGAAGAAGACCTCTGTGAAAGCGGGTGTGTCCCTTCTCTGTTGAGAGAAGAAGACCTCTGAGGAAGAGGGTGTTGTACTATTTATCCGGTAACTCGGATGTTATAGTGAAAGGCTCAAGTGTTTTGCTTGGGGACTGGATGTAGGTCAGTGACTCGACCGAACCAGTATAAATAGTGTTTTATGTGTTGTGCCTTATTGCATTTAATTTTTAAATTATCGATCTATTTCATATTTCACTATTCACCCCCCCCCTCTAGTGGAATTTCATTTGGTATCAGAGCAGGTTTGCTGGTTTCGACATAACAAGTCTTCCAACACTTATAGCATCAACGTCTTATGCTCGTGATATTGAAGGTCAACACGCATCTCGTCATTATTTCTTCAACGGCTCCAACTATGGATACTGGAAATGCAAAATGACTATATTTGTAAAGTCCATAGATTTTGCAGTATGGAAAATTGTTGAACATCCATACACATCTCCATCCTTCAGAAGCATGCATATTGCATATTACATGCTTTATCATACAAGTAACTCATTCACATAAGCTATGTTTCATAAAAGCATACGATATTTTCAAAAAACTCCTTTTTGAAAACTAATCATTGTACCTTCTTACAAACTTTTATGAAAAAAGTATTTTGACAAGATATAATAGCTCATGATTTCAAAAGCATTAATTGTACCTTCTAACATGCATTTATGAATAAGACAACTTGAAAAGAAATAAAAAAGTAATGATTTCAAGTATGTAAGGAAAAGACAAACATAAAAATCGGCTAGTTGAACTAACAAAGAAAACTAATATTATTATAATATGTTTAGAAAAGACTTTAGTTACTTTATATAACTCAAGAATGTCGACTTACTTAAAGTCATCATTCTTTCTGTAAAACATTAAATACCACCTCAAAAAACTTTTTAAAAATGACTATTTTAACCCCACTCAAGAATGTCGACTTGCTTAAAGTCTTCATTCTCTCTGTAGACATTAAATAACACATCATAAAGTATTTTGAGATATGACCATTTACAAATAAAGAACTCAAAACATTTATTGTACTTACACACATTTAAGTCAAGAAGTGACAATTTCTAATAAAATATTAATGTACTACAAATCATTAATTTGAATAAAGACAAAACTGCATGATGATTTACAAACCAACGTTCAATGTACTACAAGTCATTTAATAGACCTTTTACAAAACATATCACACCTAAAATACTATAACGAATTGTCTACTCCAAAGTATTACACTTATGGAAAGAAGACCTTTTTGAAAAAGCAATATAGTACACAAAGGTGTTTTTGAAATGACTTGACATCTCAAAAGGACAATCATTCCAAAAAGCAACGACTATTTTTTTAAAGCTATATATACACTAACAAAATAATATTTCACAAAGACATGTGAGCATACAATGAGAAAAATTCCTATTCGATATTTTTGAAAGAGAGCCTTGAAAAAGAAAGAAAAAAAAGAGAAAAAAAAGAGAAAAAGTCAAGAATAGCTCTTTGATAAAGAGTATATTCTGAGTGAAAAAACAGAACAATCTGAGAATCCTTCATTCGTGCATTCATATCATTCTGAAGGTTCTATAGGAAGTATTGTAACTTTCTGTTATTCACTGTATCTCTTCTTTGTTGAAAGAAGAAGACCTCTGTGAAAGAGGGTGTTGTCCCTTCTTTGTTGAAAGAAGAAGACCTCTGTGAAAGAGGGTGTTGCCATTCTTTGTTGAAAGAAGAAGACCTCTGTGAAAGAGGGTGTGTCCCTTCTCTGTTGAGAGAAGAAGACCTCTGAGGAAGAGGGTGTTGTACTATTTATCCGGTAACTCAGATGTTATAGTGAAAGGCTCAAGTGTTTTGCTTGGGGACTGGATGTAGGTCAGTGACTCGACCGAACCAGTATAAATAGTGTTTTATGTGTTGTGCCTTATTGCATTTAATTTTTAAATTATCGATCTATTTCATATTTCACTATTCACCCCCCCCTCTAGTGGAATTTCATTTGGTATCAGAGCAGGTTTGCTGGTTTCGACATAACAAGTCTTCCAACACTTATAGCATCAACGTCTTATGCTCGTGATATTGAAGGTCAACACGCATCTCGTCATTATTTCTTCAACGGCTCCAACTATGGATACTGGAAATGCAAAATGACTATATTTGTAAAGTCCATAGATTTTGCAGTATGGAAAATTGTTGAACATCCATACACATCTCCATCCTTCAGAAGCATGCATATTGCATATTACATGCTTTATCATACAAGTAACTCATTCACATAAGCTATGTTTCATAAAAGCATACGATATTTTCAAAAAACTCCTTTTTGAAAACTAATCATTGTACCTTCTTACAAACTTTTATGAAAAAAGTATTTTGACAAGATATAATAGCTCATGATTTCAAAAGCATTAATTGTACCTTCTAACATGCATTTATGAATAAGACAACTTGAAAAGAAATAAAAAAGTAATGATTTCAAGTATGTAAGGAAAAGACAAACATAAAAATCGGCTAGTTGAACTAACAAAGAAAACTAATATTATTATAATATGTTTAGAAAAGACTTTAGTTACTTTATATAACTCAAGAATGTTGACTTACTTAAAGTCATCATTCTTTCTGTAAAACATTAAATACCACCTCAAAAAACTTTTTAAAAATGACTATTTTAACCCCACTCAAGAATGTCGACTTGCTTAAAGTCTTCATTCTCTCTGTAGACATTAAATAACACATCATAAAGTATTTTGAGATATGACCATTTACAAATAAAGAACTCAAAACATTTATTGTACTTACACACATTTAAGTCAAGAAGTGACAATTTCTAATAAAATATTAATGTACTACAAATCATTAATTTGAATAAAGACAAAACTGCATGATGATTTACAAACCAACGTTCAATGTACTACAAGTCATTTAATAGACCTTTTACAAAACATATCACACCTAAAATACTATAACGAATTGTCTACTCCAAAGTATTACACTTATGGAAAGAAGACCTTTTTGAAAAAGCAATATAGTACACAAAGGTGTTTTTGAAATGACTTGACATCTCAAAAGGACAATCATTCCAAAAAGCAACGACTATTTTTTTAAAGCTATATATACACTAACAAAATAATATTTCACAAAGACATGTGAGCATACAATGAGAAAAATTCCTATTCGATATTTTTGAAAGAGAGCCTTGAAAAAGAAAGAAAAAAAAGAGAAAAAAAAGAGAAAAAGTCAAGAATAGCTCTTTGATAAAGAGTATATTCTGAGTGAAAAAACAGAACAATCTGAGAATCCTTCATTCGTGCATTCATATCATTCTGAAGGTTCTATAGGAAGTATTGTAACTTTCTGTTATTCACTGTATCTCTTCTTTGTTGAAAGAAGAAGACCTCTGTGAAAGAGGGTGTTGTCCCTTCTTTGTTGAAAGAAGAAGACCTCTGTGAAAGAGGGTGTTGCCATTCTTTGTTGAAAGAAGAAGACCTCTGTGAAAGAGGGTGTGTCCCTTCTCTGTTGAGAGAAGAAGACCTCTGAGGAAGAGGGTGTTGTACTATTTATCCGGTAACTCGGATGTTATAGTGAAAGGCTCAAGTGTTTTGCTTGGGGACTGGATGTAGGTCAGTGACTCGACCGAACCAGTATAAATAGTGTTTTATGTGTTGTGCCTTATTGCATTTAATTTTTAAATTATCGATCTATTTCATATTTCACTATTCACCCCCCCCCTCTAGTGGAATTTCATTTGGTATCAGAGCAGGTTTGCTGGTTTCGACATAACAAGTCTTCCAACACTTATGGCATCAACGTCTTATGCTCGTGATATTGAAGGTCAACACGCATCTCGTCATTATTTCTTCAACGGCTCCAACTATGGATACTGGAAATGCAAAATGACTATATTTGTAAAGTCCATAGATTTTGCAGTATGGAAAATTGTTGAACATCCATACACATCTCCATCCTCAGACTATAGCTTATGGTCTGATGAAGAAAATAAGATGACCAATCTAAATGCAAAGGCTATGAATGCTTTGTATTGTGCCATTGATCAAAATGAATTCAACAGAATATCTATTTGTAAATCTGCTCATGATATTTGGCATTCTCTAGAGGTTATTCATGAAGGAACCAACAAAGTGAAAGAAGCCAAAATCTCATCTCTAGTTCAAAAATATGAGTTGTTCAAAATGAACAAAGATGAACTCATCACAGAGATGTTTACAAGATTCACCAACATCACCAACGACCTGAAATCTCTGGGAGAAACCTATTCCCAGACAGATAAGGTGAAAAAAATCTTGAGATCTCTCACAACTGATTGAAAGAAAAAGACAACAACAATTGAAGAAGCTCAAGATTTATCGAAGCTTACCCTGGATGACTTAATAGGCAATCTTATGGCCTATGAAGTCCATATGAAGGAAAGAAGGGAAGATAAACAACCTACAAAGAAAATTCTGGCCTTCCCAGCTCTTTCTGAGAATGAGGACTCAGAAAAAGAATCTGAAATTGCCCTACTCACCAGAAAATTCCAGCGCTTCATGAGAAAGAACCGGCTTCCAAATAAGCACAAGGAAAGAAAAGACTCTAATTAAGATTCCATGTGCTATCAGTGTAATAAGCCAGGTCACATGAGATGTGACTGTCCTCTTCTAAAAAGAAAATCCAAAACCGAGGAACCAAAGAAAAGGTTCTTCAAGAAAAAGGCTTTGCATGCTCAATGGGATGATTCAGAACCATCCACAAGTGAAGAGTCAAGTGACGATGAAGCTGAAACCGCCAAAATGTGCTTCATGGCAGAAAGCTCTGTAAGTGAATCTCTCGATTTTTCTTTCAAAGATCTTCAAAATGCTTTTCAAGAACTTTTTGAAGAATCAAGAAAAACGATTCTCAAAAATAAAAATTTGAAATCTGAAAATCTAGAGCTTGTGCAGAAAAATGAAAAACTCAATATTGAAATTTCTGAGTTGAAAAAAAAAAATTTTATGATTACTTCTGAAATCTCCTCAACTAGCTCCAAGACTAAAAATCTTCAAGTAGAAATTTCAGAATTAAAAAGTAAAACTGAAAACCTTATGAAAACGGTTTTCAAGTTTACCAAAGGAAAAGAGAACCTGGATAAACTCCTATCCTCTCAAAAATTCTCTTTCTACAAGAATGGTATTGGTTATTCTCACATGAATAAACCTTCTTGTATAAATAAAAATTCTCTTTCTACAAGGAGCATTACAACTTTCATACTTTGTACTCCTCTAAAGTTATAGACAAACCCAAATCAAAATGGATATGGGTTCCTAAGTCTAACAAAAAGGGACCCGATTGGGTACCACAAAGAATTTTTACTTAATATTTTGCAGGCTCCAAAGAAGAAGAACAAATGGATACTAGACAGTGGATGTTCAAAACATATGACAGGACATCCAGATCTTTTTGTTGTTCTTCATCATAAAGAATGATGAACTGTCACCTTTGGAGATAACAACAAAGGTTTGATAATTGGTATTGGTAATATTGGTAATATTGATAAACCTCTTATCAAAGATGTTCTCCTTGTTAAAGGCTTAAAACATAACCTCTTAAGTATAAGTCAAATGTGTGACACAGGTTATAATGTTAGCTTTAAACATGATGCATGTCTTATAGCAGACACCAGCGAAAATATCATTTAAAAAGGTATAAGAAGAAATAATATATATGAATTATACCTAGAAAACATTTCTGAACATTGCCTTATAGCTAATAATGATACTCAAAATTTATGGCACATGAGAATGGGTCATGTCAACTCAAAATACATGTCTAAATTAGCTAAAAACAATTTAGTACGTGGGTTACCTAAAATGACATTTAAAAAAGACTATTTTTGTGATGCATGTCAACTAGGAAAATTGTCAAAATCATCATTCAAGTCAAAGAATATTGTTTCAAGTAAAAGACCTTTAGAGCTTCTCCACCTGGATCTTTTTTGTCCTTCTAGAGTAGCTAGTCTTAATTATAATAAATATGCTTTTGTCATTGTAGATGATTACTCAAGATTTACTTGGGTAATATTTTTGAAAAACAAAAGTGATACGTTCTGTGAATTTGAAATTTTATGTAAAAAGTTACAAAATGAAAAATCTTGTTCTATTATAAAAATTCGTAGTGACCATGGAGGAGAATTTGACAATGATCTTTTTGTAAACTTTTGTAACTTTCATGGTATTTCTCATAACTTTGCCTTTCCTAGAGCTGCACCTCAAAATGTTGTAGTAGAAAGAAAGAATAGGACCCTTCACGAATCTGCTAGAACTATGCTCCAACATAATAACCTTGCTAAATATTTTTGGGCAGAGGTTGTTAATACTGCATGCTATATATCAAATAGAGTTCTTATTAGGCCCTTATTAAATAAAACTTCTTATGAATTATTCTATGACAAAACTCCAAGAATAGACTACTTTAAAGTCTTTGGGTGTAAATGCTTTATCCTTAACACAAAAGATAGCCTTGATAAATTTGATGCTAAATCTGTTGAAGACATATTCTTAGGATATTCAAGTCATATTAAAGCATACATAGTATTTAATAAGAGTTCAAATACTATTGAAGAATCTATGCATGCCAGTTTTTATGAATCTATTGATCAATCTGTTCATAAGCAGACTAACAATGATGATGTTGAAAGTACAAATTTATTCTTAGATAACACAGCTAAACCCAATGAAAATGATCTTCAAAGAACATTTGCCGAAATCAGAGATCATCCTCAAAAGCAGATTTTGGGAGACCTGACCAAAGGGGTTCAAACTAGAGCTCAGCTGGAACGGATTGCAAACATGACATTCATTTCTCAACTTGAACCAAAGAAGATTGATGAAGCCATCATCAATGAGTTCTGGATGCTAGCCATGACTGAAGAACTGAATCAATTCCAAAGAAACAATGTTTGGGATCTTGTACCAAGACCAAACGATCATCAGATCATTGAGACAAGATGGATCTTCAGAAACAAGCTAGATGAAACAGGTAATGTTATAAGAAACAAGGCAAAACTAGTAGCTCAAGGATACAACCAGGAGGAAGGTAGTGATTTTGATGAAACATTTGCTCCTGTTGCTAGACTTGAATCTATTAGAATGTTTTAGCATATGCAAGCTATATGAATTTCAAACTATATCAAATGGATGTTAAAAGTGCATTTCTAAATGGTTTTATAAATGAAGAAGTATATGTAAAGCAACCTCCAGGCTTTGAAAATGAACAATTTTCAGATCATGTTTTCAAACTAAAACGTGTCTTATATGGATTAAAACAAGCACCTCGTGCTTGGTATGACAGACTTAAAACTTTTTTATTAAAAACTGGTTTTTCTGTAGGCAAAGCAGATTCTACTCTATTTGTAAAAATAGTGAATAATCATACCTTAATCGTTCAAATTTATGTGGACGATATCATCTTTGGATCAACTAACAACACTCTCTGTGAAGATTTTTCTAAGTCCATGCAGAAAGAATTCGAAATGAGTATGATGGGAGAACTCAGCTACTTTCTTGGACTGCATATTAAGCAAACCAAGGATGGAGTCTTCATCAACCAATCTAAATATGCTCATGAACTTCTAAAGAGATTCAACATCAACTCAACTGCTTCAAAAACTACTCCTATGAGCACAACCACTGTATTGGACAAAGATGAAGATGGTAAGACTGTGGATACAAAGTTATACAGAGGTATGATAGGATCACTACTTTATTTAACTGCTAGTCGTCCGGATATCATGTTCAGTGTTTGCTTGTGTGCTAGATTTCAGTCAAATCCAAAAGAATCACATCTTAAAGCTGTAAAAAGAATAATGAGATATCTAAAAGACACAGTTGATTTTGGGTTATTCTATTCAAAATCATCTACATTTGATTTAATCTCATTGATCATGCATATATTTTAGGAATATTTCATATAAAAATATGCATGATTTCATGAGAAAATGTTTCAAAAACTCAATTTTATGTTAGTTCTCGAGTAAATGTGCTAAAATGATTTTAAAAATAGAAAATGCATGAAAAATAGTTTTATTTTACATTTTTATGGATATATTAGTTTTTGTTATAGTCATAGTAGTTTAGTTTTAGTTTTCAAGTAAAAATAAAATAAAAAAATAAAGAATAGAGAAAATAGTTTTATATTGTTAATAAAATCATTTTAAATGTTTGTTTTTTTTAGAAAAGAAAAAAATTAAATAGAAATAAATAGTTAGAATAGTTTTTTTTTTTAGTTTCTTTATAAGTTTTGATTTTAATTTTCGAAAACTTTAGAATAAACTAGGATTACATAGTTTTTGAATTTAAAAAAAAAAACTGAAAAAAAAATATAAAATAACAAACCGTTTTACACGGTTTGATTTCTTGAAAAAAATGAAAAAAAATATATCACAAACCGGTTTAACCGGTTTGCATTTCAAAATAAAGAAAATAATCCGGTGAAACCGGTTTGGATTTTGTTAAAACAAACAGCAAACCGGTTCAAAACCGGTTTGCTTGTTTTTAAAACCCCCAAAACAGAAAAAATAAGGCGTCTTCACTCATTCACGCCAAAGCTTCCCCCATTTCCCCTCCACCACTTCTTACCTCCTTCTTCTCCTTCTCCCTACTTCTCTCTTCTCTTTCCGGTGGAGGTGGCTACTCAATCCGACGACGGTGTGGATGGTGGAGGCCATTCTTTTCTAACCCTTCCAGGTGTGATTCACGGTAAGTTCAGTTCTTCTTCTTCTTCTTCTACTTCTTCTTCATCTTCTTCTTCTTCCTCCTCTTCTTTTTCACTTCTTCTTCTTCATCCGATCAATTCTTCTTTTTCTTCCTCTGATCTTCATTCTTATTCTTCTTTCATCTTCAGATTTTCTTCATTTGTTTCTTTATATTCAATTGATATTGATTTCCTGTGAAAAACTAAAACAAAAAAAGAGAAAACGTAAAAAGAAAAAAAAAACAGAAAAAATGTGCATCATCATAGCAACGGAACCATGCGTTGGGTTTACTCTGATCTGAATCTATCGCTGGATTTCATACAGCATCGCAAGTATAAATGATCCAGATCATCTGGATCTGGATCAATTAATTGTTCTGTTTTTGGTTCATCTGAGATTATCTGGATCTAGATCATCTGCAAGATACCGGAAATTCCACGATAAAATAAATCTTGATCTGCCGTAATATCTATCCGGCAGATTCATTCCGGTGGATTTCAAATTTTATCAACTGAAAGTAAACGTATATGATGCTGTGTTCATTGCTGGTCGATGCATTTTTCTTTTGGTGAATGATTTTTCTGAGTGAAAATAAACTGATTCAATGATATTGATATTCCTCATTCATGATTGAGAATCGGAAATAATTACATTTTTCTGGTGGCTACTATTCACTACATCTTCCGGTAAACATTACTTCTGTTGGAAATAACAGTAAATGTTTTGTTTTAAAATTTGATCGGATGTCTGAATATCATATGAAGGGGAAAATTACCGATTTTTGAATCTGATTACTGTTTTCCAAAGCTGATTGACTTTGATTTCTGATTTTATCAAATAGTTGAACTTTGAATAAAGTTTCAGTCTATCAGAATTATCACTTTGCTATTTGTTTTTCCGGCAAGAATGATATGATGCTGGATCAACTTAATTGGATATCTGGATTCAGTTTGCGATATCGAATTATCTGATGATAAGGATTAAGCTGATTTTTTTTAGATATTACTTAGTACTTAGATTACTTAGTATTTTGATATTAGGCTACTTAGTTGATTGATTGATTCTTTGATATTAAAAATAGTTGCAAGTAGTTAGCTAGACTCAATAAAAATAAAAAAATATATCATTTGCATTTAAAATTGTCATTTAGATTTCTTTAATGATTTCTTTCGTATTCTTAGCGATTAGTAGTATATTTTAGTACATTCTATTTCTTCTTTCTCTGGTACTGCTTGTGTTTCGTTTGACTTGTGCAGGATTGCACGAGATTGGAGCAGAAGAGACTACGTGACACGAAGTACGAAGATAGAAGATTTTTACTTTTCAGTTTAGACTTAGAATTTTAATTGGGTTTGTAAATATTGCACTTTACGCCCTCTGCGAAGGGTATTCATTTGCTGTAATAGTTAGTTGTTTTACTTTTCTTGAACATTTTACATTTCAAATAATTCGGCAATAAAGATTAGTTTAGATTTGTGTACTTGAATACGATATATTCCCGTTCCCTGAGTTCGACCCGGTCTCATCCACTAGTGAGAACCGGTTTTTATTATTTGATGTCTGGTTTTCACATGTTTTTCATATAAAAAATCTTTTCAAAATTACAACGATTTAAAAGAAGACATCAAATTTTTGGCGCCGTTGCCGGGGAACGGCGTAATATTAGTATTCGCTTTATTGCCTAGTGTTTGTGTGCATTTAGGTTTAGAACCACGTATGTGCATATCTTAGAGACGAGTTTACTTTTCTGCACAGCCCACCTATTAGGATTCCCTTAGAGGTGACTGTGTACGATTGGTACCGTACACATAGATTTTATATTTCTCATGCATAATCTCTGTTATGTGTAACTGCGTGGTGTTTGTTTAGTTTTTGTTGTTTTTAGTTTACTCGCTTTGTGGTTTGCGTGGTTTGGCCGCTTAGTGCGTTAGTTAGGTAGAAAACCCAGAGTTAGGACGTGTGCTACACCGGTCTACTCTAAGGTGTAAGCAATGGCTGCCGATCATCAATTGATCCGTCCTTTGAGGGAGTACTTCATGCCAAATACGTATACTCCCACCTCCTGCATCACAAGACCTGATGTAGGAGTGAGCCGTTTTGAGATTAAGGCCAGTGTGATTCAAATGCTACCTTCGTTTTATGGCCTTAGCAATGAGGACCCATATCGTCATCTCGACGAATTCCTTGAGATTTGCTCGACTGTGCGAATCAATAACTTTGGAGATGATGCTATGAGGTTAACTTTGTTTCCGTTCTCTCTCAAAGATAAAGCCAAGCACTGGTTAAAATCTCTTGAGACAGTTCGTATTACTACTTGAGAAGGAATGCAAAAAGAATTTTTAAAAAAATATTTCCCAGTTAGTAAAACGAATCAGTTTCGTAAAGCTATAACCAGTTTTTCTCAAATTGAGGGAGAACAATTTCACGAGTCTTGGGAGAGATTGAAAGATCTTCTCCGCAAGTGTCCCCATCACCAGGTGCCTCGTTGGCAATTGGTGCAGTATTTTTATGACGGGCTTACTGAAAAGCATCGTCAAATGGTTGATTCGTCTTGTGGGGGCACTTTTATGCTCAAAAGTGAGGACGAAGCGTGGTCTCTATTCGAGACCTTGAGTGAAAACACGATGCATCATGCTTTGTCTTCACGGCTCGATAGGACTACTTCTCTGTCTAGTGGTCCTAGGAAAGTTGGGATTTCCGAAGTTGGGTCCGAGTTAGAATTGCGTACCAAGGTTGACCAGTTGACTAGGAAGTTAGATCAATTCTTAGCCAATTCTTCGAGAAATCAAGTAGAAAGAGTGTGCGAGCTATGTGCTAGCCCTGCACACTGTGTTGCGGATTGTCCGGCAGCGTCATTATATCCTGAATTCGTTCAGGAGCAGGTGAATGCTGCCCAAGGTTTCGCTAAACCCATGCCCGATTCATTTACATCCTCATATAACCCAGGTTGGCGAAACCAGTTTATTTCCTCATCCCATCAGCCCTCCCAGACACAGTATAGACCCAGTAACCCTTCACAAGGTTACTCACATCCCATTCTTCCACAGGTTCATCCCCCAGCCCAACATGCTTATACTCAACCCCATCCTCATGAGCCTTCATTTAGTCAATCCTTCCAAGATAGGATATTATAAGTTTTGAGTTCCCATACGCAGTCAATAGCCAAGCTAGAGACTCAAATGGGACAGTTGGTTGAGAATTTTACTAGGCAAAGCCAGGGGAACCTTCATAGTCAGTCTGTTGTCACATCCAAGGGAGAGGATTCCATGTTATTTGACTTGCAACCTGCTTCACATCATGAGCAAGTCAAATCTGTTACACCCCTTCAGTATGGGAAGGCGTGTCACTCCACTCAGGAATCGACTCATGAGCCCCATATCATTTCCACTGTCGAGTCGATCTCCATGATACCTCAGCAGAAGGGGCCTGACCTACAGCATGCATTATCATCATATAGAGCCCCATTTTCTCAGCCTTTAGGATCACCAATTTTTAGTAAGCAAGAGGTACAGATGCAGAAGGTGCTTGATCAAGTCAAGCCTGATCATATTCACCATTTGTCTGAAGTAGCATTCATTGATACTCGGTCGGTCCTAGACTCTCGATTCTTGACCAGTCTCTCAGACGAGACTAATCTCCGTTCTTCATGTCAAGAGAGTCATGATACTACATTTGGAGGTAGAAGGGATGGAAACACAGTGCGTAGTGTCACAGATGACACTCTTTTCTTCATAGAGCCCGGTTGAGTCTCACTTCATGTCCATTGATCTCATGGACGATGAAGGACTTTTCCAGGGATCCGTCTGGCTGGGGACGTGAAACTTAGCGCTTTATGGGAGGCAACCCATATTCTGTACAGTATTACATTTGTTGTTAGGATTTATAGATTTTATTTGGTTTTATTTTTTGTTTGCTATCTTTTTCATGAGTTTCATGTTTTGTCATGTATACATTGCAATTATTACATTCATAGAACGTGTATTTTTAATTCATGTCAGGTCATTCTACTCTTTTCCCTCATTTATTTCCTCTCATGTGCATTCACTTAGTTTCAGTCAAGCATGGGGGAGTGCCACTGGGACAGTGTCATTCAAGCATGGGGGAGGGTGTAGAATGCACACCTTGATATTTCTGTTTACGTTCTTGCACATGTTTACACATCTCTCATGAAAAGTAGATTTTTAAAGAAAGAGTTTGAACTTATATGAATGTTATTTCAAATCTGATGTTTTTAGAGGATTTTTAAGCCCCACGAAATTTTTTTCTGACATAGATCTAAAAATTATGGTTGTTTATGTGGATTTCGAGGAAATGATGATAGATACATGTTAGAGTTTATTTTGAATCATAAATATGAATATGCATAGTTTTATTTTTGAAAAACTAAGCAAATGAACAAAAGCATAAAAATGAGCTCAAAAAGTGAGAAAAGCATGCGTTAGGTTGTTTGGATAATTCCACAATTCTTAGTAGATGGAACTTAGATGTAAGTTGAAACTTTTAAGTCCATTTTCATAAAGGAGAGTGGAAAACTTCGTGATCGTAAGTAACTGAGAACATATACAAGTTGAAATATTTGACTCTCATGTTATAAAGGTGAATGAAGGAAGTCACTTTTATGTCTTAGTTGATATCTTTTGATATGTATTGAAAAAGTATAGAAGATATTGACATTGCACAAGGCATAAAAGCAGACCACACGCAAGCTATAAGAGAAAAATAAGTGCGCAAAAAGAAAAAGCGTGAAAAAATGAAAAAAATCGAGAAAAGAGCTGAAAAAGAGAGAAAAGTTCAGTGCTTAGAAGTGTGATTGAGAAAACCTGTGCAGAAAACATATGAGTGAGGATAAGTAAATAATAATATGTTTTTATTGGATTTTCTAAGAATAAAACATAAATAATTGTGATATTTAGAAAAGTGAAAGAAATTCTTTTTCTGTGGTAGTGCATAAAAGACTAATTATATTTCGATTTTGAAATAATAGGAAATATTTGTGAAAACAAAGTCTTTAATTACTTACTGATTGTGAGGATGTGTAATATTATGCATACGTGACAGAGATGTTTGTGGGTAGCATCACTGCAAACCCTCACGAGACCTTACTCGTCCACTGAGGTAACCCAGGGGTTGAAAGGGCTTGTTGCATGAGCTAAATACAACAGTGATTCCTACGAAAGTGAGTTAGGTGATAGTTTGATTTCTTGCATTTTTCTGGTTTGCTCGAGGACTAACAAAACATAAGCATGGGGGTATTTGATCATGCATATATTTTAGGAATATTTCATATAAAAATATGCATGATTTCATGAGAAAATGTTTCAAAAACTCAATTTTATGTTAGTTCTCGAGTAAATGTGCTAAAATGATTTAAAAATAGAAAATGCATGAAAAATAGTTTTATTTTACATTTTTATGCATATTTTAGTTTTTGTTATAGTCATAGTAGTTTAGTTTTAGTTTTCAAGTAAAAATAAAATAAAAAAATAAAGAATAGAGAAAATAGTTTTATATTGTTAATAAAATCATTTTAAATGTTTGTTTTTTTTAGAAAAGAAAAAAACTAAATAGAAATAAATAGTTAGAATAGTTTTTTTTTTAGTTTCTTTATAAGTTTTGATTTTAATTTTCGAAAACTTTAGAATAAACTAGAATTACATAGTTTTTGAATTTTAAAAAAAAAAATTGAAAAAAAAATATAAAATAACAAACCGTTTTACACGGTTTGATTTCTTGAAAAAAATGAAAAAAATATATATCACAAACCGGTTTAACCGGTTTGCATTTCAAAATAAAGAAAATAATCCGGTGAAACCGGTTTGGATTTTGTTAAAACAAACAGCAAACCGGTTCAAAACCGGTTTGCTTGTTTTTAAAACCCCCAAAACAGAAAAAATAAGGCGTCTTCACTCATTCACGCCAAAGCTTCCCCTGTTTCCCCTACACCACTTCTTACCTCCTTCTTCTCCTTCTCCCTACTTCTCTCTTCTCTTTCCGGTGGAGGTGGCTACTCAATCCGGCGACGGTGTGGATGGTGGAGGCCATTCTTTTCTAACCCTTCCAGGTGTGATTCACGGTAAGTTCAGTTCTTCTTCTTCTTCTTCTTCTTCTTCTTCTTCTTCTACTTCTTCTTCATCTTCTTCTTCTTCCTCCTCTTCTTTTTCACTTCTTCTTCTTCATCCGATCAATTCTTCTTTTTCTTCCTCTGATCTTCATTCTTATTCTTCTTTCATCTTCAGATTTTCTTCATTTGTTTCTTTATATTCAATTGATATTGATTTTTTGTGAAAAACTAAAACAAAAAAAAGAGAAAACGTAAAAAGAAAAAAAAAAACAGAAAAAATGTGCATCATCATAGCAACGGAACCATGCATTGGGTTTACTCTGATCTGAATCTATCGCTGGATTTCATACAGCATCGCAAGTATAAATGATCCAGATCATCTGGATCTGGATCAATTAATTGTTCTGTTTTTGGTTCATCTGAGATTATCTGGATCCAGATCATCTGCAAGATACCGGAAATTCCACGATAAAATAAATCTTGATCTGCCGTAATATCTATCCGGCAGATTCATTCCGGTGGATTTCAAATTTTATCATCTGAAAGTAAACGTATATGATGCTGTGTCCATTGCTGGTCGATGCATTTTTCTTTTGGTGAATGATTTTTCTGAGTGAAAATAAACTGATTCAATGATATTGATATTCCTCATTCACGATTGAGAATCGGAAATAATTACATTTTTCTGGTGGCTACTGTTCACTACATCTTCCGGTAAACATTACTTCTGTTGGAAATAACAGTAAATGTTTTGTTTTAAAATTTGATCGGATGTCTGAATATCATATGAAGGGGGAAATTACCGATTTTTGAATCTGATTACTGTTTTCCAAAGCTGATTGACTTTGATTTCTGATTTTATCAAATAGTTGAACTTTGAATAAAGTTTCAGTCTATCAGAATTATCACTTTGATATTTGTTTTTCCGGCAAGAAGGATATGATGCTGGACCGACTTAATTGGATATCTGGATTCAGTTTGCGATATCGAATTATCTGATGATAAGGATTAAGCTGATTTTTTTTAGATATTACTTAGTACTTAGATTACTTAGTATTTTGATATTAGGCTACTTAGTTGATTGATTGATTCTTTGATATTAAAAATAGTTGCAAGTAGTTAGCTAGACTCAATAAAAATAAAAAAATATATCATTTGCATTTAAAATTGTCATTTAGATTTCTTTAATGATTTCTTTCGTATTCTTAGCGATTAGTAGTATATTTTAGTACATTCTATTTCTTCTTTCTCTGGTACTGCTTGTGTTTCGTTTGACTTGTGCAGGATTGCACGAGATTGGAGCAGAAGAGACTACGTGACACGAAGTACGAAGATAGAAGATTTTTACTTTTCAGTTTAGACTTAGAATTTTAATTGGGTTTGTAAATATTGCACTTTACGCCCTCTGCGAAGGGTATTCATTTGCTGTAATAGTTAGTTGTTTTACTTTTCTTGAACATTTTATATTTCAAATAATTCGGCAATAAAGATTAGTTTAGATTTGTGTACTTGAATACGATATATTCCCGTTCCCTGAGTTCGACCCGGTCTCATCCACTAGTGAGAACCGGTTTTTATTATTTGATGTCTGGTTTTCACATGTTTTTCATAAAAAAAATCTTTTCAAAATTACAACGATTTAAAAGAAGACATCAAATTTTTGGCGCTGTTGCCGGGGAACGGCGTAATATTAGTATTCGCTTTATTGCCTAGTGTTTGTGTGCATTTAGGTTTAGAACCACGTATGTGCATATCTTAGAGACGAGTTTACTTTTCTGCACAGCCCACCTATTAGGATTCCCTTAGAGGTGACTGTGTACGATTGGTACCGTACACATAGATTTTATATTTCTCATGCATAATCTCTGTTATGTGTAACTGCGTGGTGTTTGTTTAGTTTTTGTTGTTTTTAGTTTACTCGCTTTGTGGTTTGCGTGGTTTGGCCGCTTAGTGCGTTAGTTAGGTAGAAAACCCAGAGTTAGGACGTGTGCTACACCGGTCTACTCTAAGGTGTAAGCAATGGCTGCCGATCATCAATTGATCCGTCCTTTGAGGGAGTACTTCATGCCAAATACGTATACTCCCACCTCCTGCATCACAAGACCTGATGTAGGAGTGAGCCATTTTGAGATTAAGGCCAGTGTGATTCAAATGCTACCTTCGTTTTATGGCCTTAGCAATGAGGACCCATATCGTCATCTCGACGAATTCCTTGAGATTTGCTCGACTGTGCGAATCAATAACTTTGGAGATGATGCTATGAGGTTAACTTTGTTTCCGTTCTCTCTCAAAGATAAAGCCAAGCACTGGTTAAAATCTCTTGAGACAGTTCGTATTACTACTTGAGAAGGAATGCAAAAAGAATTTTTAAAAAAATATTTCCCAGTTAGTAAAACGAATCAGTTTCGTAAAGCTATAACCAGTTTTTCTCAAATTGAGGGAGAACAATTTCACGAGTCTTGGGAGAGATTGAAAGATCTTCTCCGCAAGTGTCCCCATCACCAGGTGCCTCGTTGGCAATTGGTGCAGTATTTTTATGACGGGCTTACTGAAAAGCATCGTCAAATGGTTGATTCGTCTTGTGGGGGCACTTTTATGCTCAAAAGTGAGGACGAAGCGTGGTCTCTATTCGAGACCTTGAGTGAAAACACGATGCATCATGCTTTGTCTTCACGGCTCGATAGGACTACTTCTCTGTCTAGTGGTCCTAGGAAAGTTGGGATTTCCGAAGTTGGGTCCGAGTTAGAATTGCGTACCAAGGTTGACCAGTTGACTAGGAAGTTAGATCAATTCTTAGCCAATTCTTCGAGAAATCAAGTAGAAAGAGTGTGCGAGCTATGTGCTAGCCCTGCACACTGTGTTGCGGATTGTCCGGCAGCGTCATTATATCCTGAATTCGTTCAGGAGCAGGTGAATGCTGCCCAAGGTTTCGCTAAACCCATGCCCGATTCATTTACATCCTCATATAACCCAGGTTGGCGAAACCAGTTTATTTCCTCATCCCATCAGCCCTCCCAGACACAGTATAGACCCAGTAACCCTTCACAAGGTTACTCACATCCCATTCTTCCACAGGTTCATCCCCCAGCCCAACATGCTTATACTCAACCCCATCCTCATGAGCCTTCATTTAGTCAATCCTTCCAAGATAGGATATTACAAGTTTTGAGTTCCCATACGCAGTCAATAGCCAAGCTAGAGACTCAAATGGGACAGTTGGTTGAGAATTTTACTAGGCAAAGCCAGGGGAACCTTCATAGTCAGTCTGTTGTCACATCCAAGGGAGAGGATTCCATGTTATTTGACTTGCAACCTGCTTCACATCATGAGCAAGTCAAATCTGTTACACCCCTTCAGTATGGGAAGGCGTGTCACTCCACTCAGGAATCGACTCATGAGCCCCATATCATTTCCACTGTCGAGTCGATCTCCATGATACCTCAGCAGAAGGGGCCTGACCTACAGCATGCATTATCATCATATAGAGCCCCATTTTCTCAGCCTTTAGGATCACCAATTTTTAGTAAGCAAGAGGTACAGATGCAGAAGGTGCTTGATCAAGTCAAGCCTGATCATATTCACCATTTGTCTGAAGTAGCATTCATTGATACTCGGTCGGTCCTAGACTCTCGATTCTTGACCAGTCTCTCAGACGAGACTAATCTCCGTTCTTCATGTCAAGAGAGTCATGATACTACATTTGGAGGTAGAAGGGATGGAAACACAGTGCGTAGTGTCACAGATGACACTCTTTTCTTCATAGAGCCCGGTTGAGTCTCACTTCATGTCCATTGATCTCATGGACGATGAAGGACTTTTCCAGGGATCCGTCTGGCTGGGGACGTGAAACTTAGCGCTTTATGGGAGGCAACCCATATTCTGTACAGTATTACATTTGTTGTTAGGATTTATAGATTTTATTTGGTTTTATTTTTTGTTTGCTATCTTTTTCATGAGTTTCATGTTTTGTCATGTATACATTGCAATTATTACATTCATAGAACGTGTATTTTTAATTCATGTCAGGTCATTCTACTCTTTTCCCTCATTTATTTCCTCTCATGTGCATTCACTTAGTTTCAGTCAAGCATGGGGGAGTGCCACTGGGACAGTGTCATTCAAGCATGGGGGAGGGTGTAGAATGCACACCTTGATATTTCTGTTTACGTTCTTGCACATGTTTACACATCTCTCATGAAAAGTAGATTTTTAAAGAAAGAGTTTGAACTTATATGAATGTTATTTCAAATCTGATGTTTTTAGAGGATTTTTAAGCCCCACGAAATTTTTTTCTGACATAGATCTAAAAATTATGGTTGTTTATGTGGATTTCGAGGAAATGATGATAGATACATGTTAGAGTTTATTTTGAATCATAAATATGAATATGCATAGTTTTATTTTTGAAAAACTAAGCAAATGAACAAAAGCATAAAAATGAGCTCAAAAAGTGAGAAAAGCATGCGTTAGGTTGTTTGGATAATTCCACAATTCTTAGTAGATGGAACTTAGATGTAAGTTGAAACTTTTAAGTCCATTTTCATAAAGGAGAGTGGAAAACTTCGTGATCGTAAGTAACTGAGAACATATACAAGTTGAAATATTTGACTCTCATGTTATAAAGGTGAATGAAGGAAGTCACTTTTATGTCTTAGTTGATATCTTTTGATATGTATTGAAAAAGTATAGAAGATATTGACATTGCACAAGGCATAAAAGCAGACCACACGCAAGCTATAAGAGAAAAATAAGTGCGCAAAAAGAAAAAGCGTGAAAAAATGAAAAAAATCGAGAAAAGAGCTGAAAAAGAGAGAAAAGTTCAGTGCTTAGAAGTGTGATTGAGAAAACCTGTGCAGAAAACATATGAGTGAGGATAAGTAAATAATAATATGTTTTTATTGGATTTTCTAAGAATAAAACATAAATAATTGTGATATTTAGAAAAGTGAAAGAAATTCTTTTTCTGTGGTAGTGCATAAAAGACTAATTATATTTCGATTTTGAAATAATAGGAAATATTTGTGAAAACAAAGTCTTTAATTACTTACTGATTGTGAGGATGTGTAATATTATGCATACGTGACAGAGATGTTTGTGGGTAGCATCACTGCAAACCCTCACGAGACCTTACTCGTCCACTGAGGTAACCCAGGGGTTGAAAGGGCTTGTTGCATGAGCTAAATACAACAGTGATTCCTACGAAAGTGAGTTAGGTGATAGTTTGATTTCTTGCATTTTTCTGGTTTGCTCGAGGACTAACAAAACATAAGCATGGGGGTATTTGATCATGCATATATTTTAGGAATATTTCATATAAAAATATGCATGATTTCATGAGAAAATGTTTCAAAAACTCAATTTTATGTTAGTTCTCGAGTAAATGTGCTAAAATGATTTAAAAATAGAAAATGCATGAAAAATAGTTTTATTTTACATTTTTATGCATATTTTAGTTTTTGTTATAGTCATAGTAGTTTAGTTTTAGTTTTCAAGTAAAAATAAAATAAAAAAATAAAGAATAGAGAAAATAGTTTTATATTGTTAATAAAATCATTTTAAATGTTTGTTTTTTTTAGAAAAGAAAAAAACTAAATAGAAATAAATAGTTAGAATAGTTTTTTTTTTAGTTTCTTTATAAGTTTTGATTTTAATTTTCGAAAACTTTAGAATAAACTAGAATTACATAGTTTTTGAATTTTAAAAAAAAAAATTGAAAAAAAAATATAAAATAACAAACCGTTTTACACGGTTTGATTTCTTGAAAAAAATGAAAAAAATATATATCACAAACCGGTTTAACCGGTTTGCATTTCAAAATAAAGAAAATAATCCGGTGAAACCGGTTTGGATTTTGTTAAAACAAACAGCAAACCGGTTCAAAACCGGTTTGCTTGTTTTTAAAACCCCCAAAACAGAAAAAATAAGGCGTCTTCACTCATTCACGCCAAAGCTTCCCCTGTTTCCCCTACACCACTTCTTACCTCCTTCTTCTCCTTCTCCCTACTTCTCTCTTCTCTTTCCGGTGGAGGTGGCTACTCAATCCGGCGACGGTGTGGATGGTGGAGGCCATTCTTTTCTAACCCTTCCAGGTGTGATTCACGGTAAGTTCAGTTCTTCTTCTTCTTCTTCTTCTTCTTCTTCTTCTTCTACTTCTTCTTCATCTTCTTCTTCTTCCTCCTCTTCTTTTTCACTTCTTCTTCTTCATCCGATCAATTCTTCTTTTTCTTCCTCTGATCTTCATTCTTATTCTTCTTTCATCTTCAGATTTTCTTCATTTGTTTCTTTATATTCAATTGATATTGATTTTTTGTGAAAAACTAAAACAAAAAAAAGAGAAAACGTAAAAAGAAAAAAAAAAACAGAAAAAATGTGCATCATCATAGCAACGGAACCATGCATTGGGTTTACTCTGATCTGAATCTATCGCTGGATTTCATACAGCATCGCAAGTATAAATGATCCAGATCATCTGGATCTGGATCAATTAATTGTTCTGTTTTTGGTTCATCTGAGATTATCTGGATCCAGATCATCTGCAAGATACCGGAAATTCCACGATAAAATAAATCTTGATCTGCCGTAATATCTATCCGGCAGATTCATTCCGGTGGATTTCAAATTTTATCATCTGAAAGTAAACGTATATGATGCTGTGTCCATTGCTGGTCGATGCATTTTTCTTTTGGTGAATGATTTTTCTGAGTGAAAATAAACTGATTCAATGATATTGATATTCCTCATTCACGATTGAGAATCGGAAATAATTACATTTTTCTGGTGGCTACTGTTCACTACATCTTCCGGTAAACATTACTTCTGTTGGAAATAACAGTAAATGTTTTGTTTTAAAATTTGATCGGATGTCTGAATATCATATGAAGGGGGAAATTACCGATTTTTGAATCTGATTACTGTTTTCCAAAGCTGATTGACTTTGATTTCTGATTTTATCAAATAGTTGAACTTTGAATAAAGTTTCAGTCTATCAGAATTATCACTTTGATATTTGTTTTTCCGGCAAGAAGGATATGATGCTGGACCGACTTAATTGGATATCTGGATTCAGTTTGCGATATCGAATTATCTGATGATAAGGATTAAGCTGATTTTTTTTAGATATTACTTAGTACTTAGATTACTTAGTATTTTGATATTAGGCTACTTAGTTGATTGATTGATTCTTTGATATTAAAAATAGTTGCAAGTAGTTAGCTAGACTCAATAAAAATAAAAAAATATATCATTTGCATTTAAAATTGTCATTTAGATTTCTTTAATGATTTCTTTCGTATTCTTAGCGATTAGTAGTATATTTTAGTACATTCTATTTCTTCTTTCTCTGGTACTGCTTGTGTTTCGTTTGACTTGTGCAGGATTGCACGAGATTGGAGCAGAAGAGACTACGTGACACGAAGTACGAAGATAGAAGATTTTTACTTTTCAGTTTAGACTTAGAATTTTAATTGGGTTTGTAAATATTGCACTTTACGCCCTCTGCGAAGGGTATTCATTTGCTGTAATAGTTAGTTGTTTTACTTTTCTTGAACATTTTATATTTCAAATAATTCGGCAATAAAGATTAGTTTAGATTTGTGTACTTGAATACGATATATTCCCGTTCCCTGAGTTCGACCCGGTCTCATCCACTAGTGAGAACCGGTTTTTATTATTTGATGTCTGGTTTTCACATGTTTTTCATAAAAAAAATCTTTTCAAAATTACAACGATTTAAAAGAAGACATCAAATTTTTGGCGCTGTTGCCGGGGAACGGCGTAATATTAGTATTCGCTTTATTGCCTAGTGTTTGTGTGCATTTAGGTTTAGAACCACGTATGTGCATATCTTAGAGACGAGTTTACTTTTCTGCACAGCCCACCTATTAGGATTCCCTTAGAGGTGACTGTGTACGATTGGTACCGTACACATAGATTTTATATTTCTCATGCATAATCTCTGTTATGTGTAACTGCGTGGTGTTTGTTTAGTTTTTGTTGTTTTTAGTTTACTCGCTTTGTGGTTTGCGTGGTTTGGCCGCTTAGTGCGTTAGTTAGGTAGAAAACCCAGAGTTAGGACGTGTGCTACACCGGTCTACTCTAAGGTGTAAGCAATGGCTGCCGATCATCAATTGATCCGTCCTTTGAGGGAGTACTTCATGCCAAATACGTATACTCCCACCTCCTGCATCACAAGACCTGATGTAGGAGTGAGCCATTTTGAGATTAAGGCCAGTGTGATTCAAATGCTACCTTCGTTTTATGGCCTTAGCAATGAGGACCCATATCGTCATCTCGACGAATTCCTTGAGATTTGCTCGACTGTGCGAATCAATAACTTTGGAGATGATGCTATGAGGTTAACTTTGTTTCCGTTCTCTCTCAAAGATAAAGCCAAGCACTGGTTAAAATCTCTTGAGACAGTTCGTATTACTACTTGAGAAGGAATGCAAAAAGAATTTTTAAAAAAATATTTCCCAGTTAGTAAAACGAATCAGTTTCGTAAAGCTATAACCAGTTTTTCTCAAATTGAGGGAGAACAATTTCACGAGTCTTGGGAGAGATTGAAAGATCTTCTCCGCAAGTGTCCCCATCACCAGGTGCCTCGTTGGCAATTGGTGCAGTATTTTTATGACGGGCTTACTGAAAAGCATCGTCAAATGGTTGATTCGTCTTGTGGGGGCACTTTTATGCTCAAAAGTGAGGACGAAGCGTGGTCTCTATTCGAGACCTTGAGTGAAAACACGATGCATCATGCTTTGTCTTCACGGCTCGATAGGACTACTTCTCTGTCTAGTGGTCCTAGGAAAGTTGGGATTTCCGAAGTTGGGTCCGAGTTAGAATTGCGTACCAAGGTTGACCAGTTGACTAGGAAGTTAGATCAATTCTTAGCCAATTCTTCGAGAAATCAAGTAGAAAGAGTGTGCGAGCTATGTGCTAGCCCTGCACACTGTGTTGCGGATTGTCCGGCAGCGTCATTATATCCTGAATTCGTTCAGGAGCAGGTGAATGCTGCCCAAGGTTTCGCTAAACCCATGCCCGATTCATTTACATCCTCATATAACCCAGGTTGGCGAAACCAGTTTATTTCCTCATCCCATCAGCCCTCCCAGACACAGTATAGACCCAGTAACCCTTCACAAGGTTACTCACATCCCATTCTTCCACAGGTTCATCCCCCAGCCCAACATGCTTATACTCAACCCCATCCTCATGAGCCTTCATTTAGTCAATCCTTCCAAGATAGGATATTACAAGTTTTGAGTTCCCATACGCAGTCAATAGCCAAGCTAGAGACTCAAATGGGACAGTTGGTTGAGAATTTTACTAGGCAAAGCCAGGGGAACCTTCATAGTCAGTCTGTTGTCACATCCAAGGGAGAGGATTCCATGTTATTTGACTTGCAACCTGCTTCACATCATGAGCAAGTCAAATCTGTTACACCCCTTCAGTATGGGAAGGCGTGTCACTCCACTCAGGAATCGACTCATGAGCCCCATATCATTTCCACTGTCGAGTCGATCTCCATGATACCTCAGCAGAAGGGGCCTGACCTACAGCATGCATTATCATCATATAGAGCCCCATTTTCTCAGCCTTTAGGATCACCAATTTTTAGTAAGCAAGAGGTACAGATGCAGAAGGTGCTTGATCAAGTCAAGCCTGATCATATTCACCATTTGTCTGAAGTAGCATTCATTGATACTCGGTCGGTCCTAGACTCTCGATTCTTGACCAGTCTCTCAGACGAGACTAATCTCCGTTCTTCATGTCAAGAGAGTCATGATACTACATTTGGAGGTAGAAGGGATGGAAACACAGTGCGTAGTGTCACAGATGACACTCTTTTCTTCATAGAGCCCGGTTGAGTCTCACTTCATGTCCATTGATCTCATGGACGATGAAGGACTTTTCCAGGGATCCGTCTGGCTGGGGACGTGAAACTTAGCGCTTTATGGGAGGCAACCCATATTCTGTACAGTATTACATTTGTTGTTAGGATTTATAGATTTTATTTGGTTTTATTTTTTGTTTGCTATCTTTTTCATGAGTTTCATGTTTTGTCATGTATACATTGCAATTATTACATTCATAGAACGTGTATTTTTAATTCATGTCAGGTCATTCTACTCTTTTCCCTCATTTATTTCCTCTCATGTGCATTCACTTAGTTTCAGTCAAGCATGGGGGAGTGCCACTGGGACAGTGTCATTCAAGCATGGGGGAGGGTGTAGAATGCACACCTTGATATTTCTGTTTACGTTCTTGCACATGTTTACACATCTCTCATGAAAAGTAGATTTTTAAAGAAAGAGTTTGAACTTATATGAATGTTATTTCAAATCTGATGTTTTTAGAGGATTTTTAAGCCCCACGAAATTTTTTTCTGACATAGATCTAAAAATTATGGTTGTTTATGTGGATTTCGAGGAAATGATGATAGATACATGTTAGAGTTTATTTTGAATCATAAATATGAATATGCATAGTTTTATTTTTGAAAAACTAAGCAAATGAACAAAAGCATAAAAATGAGCTCAAAAAGTGAGAAAAGCATGCGTTAGGTTGTTTGGATAATTCCACAATTCTTAGTAGATGGAACTTAGATGTAAGTTGAAACTTTTAAGTCCATTTTCATAAAGGAGAGTGGAAAACTTCGTGATCGTAAGTAACTGAGAACATATACAAGTTGAAATATTTGACTCTCATGTTATAAAGGTGAATGAAGGAAGTCACTTTTATGTCTTAGTTGATATCTTTTGATATGTATTGAAAAAGTATAGAAGATATTGACATTGCACAAGGCATAAAAGCAGACCACACGCAAGCTATAAGAGAAAAATAAGTGCGCAAAAAGAAAAAGCGTGAAAAAATGAAAAAAATCGAGAAAAGAGCTGAAAAAGAGAGAAAAGTTCAGTGCTTAGAAGTGTGATTGAGAAAACCTGTGCAGAAAACATATGAGTGAGGATAAGTAAATAATAATATGTTTTTATTGGATTTTCTAAGAATAAAACATAAATAATTGTGATATTTAGAAAAGTGAAAGAAATTCTTTTTCTGTGGTAGTGCATAAAAGACTAATTATATTTCGATTTTGAAATAATAGGAAATATTTGTGAAAACAAAGTCTTTAATTACTTACTGATTGTGAGGATGTGTAATATTATGCATACGTGACAGAGATGTTTGTGGGTAGCATCACTGCAAACCCTCACGAGACCTTACTCGTCCACTGAGGTAACCCAGGGGTTGAAAGGGCTTGTTGCATGAGCTAAATACAACAGTGATTCCTACGAAAGTGAGTTAGGTGATAGTTTGATTTCTTGCATTTTTCTGGTTTGCTCGAGGACTAACAAAACATAAGCATGGGGGTATTTGATCATGCATATATTTTAGGAATATTTCATATAAAAATATGCATGATTTCATGAGAAAATGTTTCAAAAACTCAATTTTATGTTAGTTCTCGAGTAAATGTGCTAAAATGATTTAAAAATAGAAAATGCATGAAAAATAGTTTTATTTTACATTTTTATGCATATTTTAGTTTTTGTTATAGTCATAGTAGTTTAGTTTTAGTTTTCAAGTAAAAATAAAATAAAAAAATAAAGAATAGAGAAAATAGTTTTATATTGTTAATAAAATCATTTTAAATGTTTGTTTTTTTTAGAAAAGAAAAAAACTAAATAGAAATAAATAGTTAGAATAGTTTTTTTTTTAGTTTCTTTATAAGTTTTGATTTTAATTTTCGAAAACTTTAGAATAAACTAGAATTACATAGTTTTTGAATTTTAAAAAAAAAAATTGAAAAAAAAATATAAAATAACAAACCGTTTTACACGGTTTGATTTCTTGAAAAAAATGAAAAAAATATATATCACAAACCGGTTTAACCGGTTTGCATTTCAAAATAAAGAAAATAATCCGGTGAAACCGGTTTGGATTTTGTTAAAACAAACAGCAAACCGGTTCAAAACCGGTTTGCTTGTTTTTAAAACCCCCAAAACAGAAAAAATAAGGCGTCTTCACTCATTCACGCCAAAGCTTCCCCTGTTTCCCCTACACCACTTCTTACCTCCTTCTTCTCCTTCTCCCTACTTCTCTCTTCTCTTTCCGGTGGAGGTGGCTACTCAATCCGGCGACGGTGTGGATGGTGGAGGCCATTCTTTTCTAACCCTTCCAGGTGTGATTCACGGTAAGTTCAGTTCTTCTTCTTCTTCTTCTTCTTCTTCTTCTTCTTCTACTTCTTCTTCATCTTCTTCTTCTTCCTCCTCTTCTTTTTCACTTCTTCTTCTTCATCCGATCAATTCTTCTTTTTCTTCCTCTGATCTTCATTCTTATTCTTCTTTCATCTTCAGATTTTCTTCATTTGTTTCTTTATATTCAATTGATATTGATTTTTTGTGAAAAACTAAAACAAAAAAAAGAGAAAACGTAAAAAGAAAAAAAAAAACAGAAAAAATGTGCATCATCATAGCAACGGAACCATGCATTGGGTTTACTCTGATCTGAATCTATCGCTGGATTTCATACAGCATCGCAAGTATAAATGATCCAGATCATCTGGATCTGGATCAATTAATTGTTCTGTTTTTGGTTCATCTGAGATTATCTGGATCCAGATCATCTGCAAGATACCGGAAATTCCACGATAAAATAAATCTTGATCTGCCGTAATATCTATCCGGCAGATTCATTCCGGTGGATTTCAAATTTTATCATCTGAAAGTAAACGTATATGATGCTGTGTCCATTGCTGGTCGATGCATTTTTCTTTTGGTGAATGATTTTTCTGAGTGAAAATAAACTGATTCAATGATATTGATATTCCTCATTCACGATTGAGAATCGGAAATAATTACATTTTTCTGGTGGCTACTGTTCACTACATCTTCCGGTAAACATTACTTCTGTTGGAAATAACAGTAAATGTTTTGTTTTAAAATTTGATCGGATGTCTGAATATCATATGAAGGGGGAAATTACCGATTTTTGAATCTGATTACTGTTTTCCAAAGCTGATTGACTTTGATTTCTGATTTTATCAAATAGTTGAACTTTGAATAAAGTTTCAGTCTATCAGAATTATCACTTTGATATTTGTTTTTCCGGCAAGAAGGATATGATGCTGGACCGACTTAATTGGATATCTGGATTCAGTTTGCGATATCGAATTATCTGATGATAAGGATTAAGCTGATTTTTTTTAGATATTACTTAGTACTTAGATTACTTAGTATTTTGATATTAGGCTACTTAGTTGATTGATTGATTCTTTGATATTAAAAATAGTTGCAAGTAGTTAGCTAGACTCAATAAAAATAAAAAAATATATCATTTGCATTTAAAATTGTCATTTAGATTTCTTTAATGATTTCTTTCGTATTCTTAGCGATTAGTAGTATATTTTAGTACATTCTATTTCTTCTTTCTCTGGTACTGCTTGTGTTTCGTTTGACTTGTGCAGGATTGCACGAGATTGGAGCAGAAGAGACTACGTGACACGAAGTACGAAGATAGAAGATTTTTACTTTTCAGTTTAGACTTAGAATTTTAATTGGGTTTGTAAATATTGCACTTTACGCCCTCTGCGAAGGGTATTCATTTGCTGTAATAGTTAGTTGTTTTACTTTTCTTGAACATTTTATATTTCAAATAATTCGGCAATAAAGATTAGTTTAGATTTGTGTACTTGAATACGATATATTCCCGTTCCCTGAGTTCGACCCGGTCTCATCCACTAGTGAGAACCGGTTTTTATTATTTGATGTCTGGTTTTCACATGTTTTTCATAAAAAAAATCTTTTCAAAATTACAACGATTTAAAAGAAGACATCAAATTTTTGGCGCCGTTGCCGGGGAACGGCGTAATATTAGTATTCGCTTTATTGCCTAGTGTTTGTGTGCATTTAGGTTTAGAACCACGTATGTGCATATCTTAGAGACGAGTTTACTTTTCTGCACAGCCCACCTATTAGGATTCCCTTAGAGGTGACTGTGTACGATTGGTACCGTACACATAGATTTTATATTTCTCATGCATAATCTCTGTTATGTGTAACTGCGTGGTGTTTGTTTAGTTTTTGTTGTTTTTAGTTTACTCGCTTTGTGGTTTGCGTGGTTTGGCCGCTTAGTGCGTTAGTTAGGTAGAAAACCCAGAGTTAGGACGTGTGCTACACCGGTCTACTCTAAGGTGTAAGCAATGGCTGCCGATCATCAATTGATCCGTCCTTTGAGGGAGTACTTCATGCCAAATACGTATACTCCCACCTCCTGCATCACAAGACCTGATGTAGGAGTGAGCCATTTTGAGATTAAGGCCAGTGTGATTCAAATGCTACCTTCGTTTTATGGCCTTAGCAATGAGGACCCATATCGTCATCTCGACGAATTCCTTGAGATTTGCTCGACTGTGCGAATCAATAACTTTGGAGATGATGCTATGAGGTTAACTTTGTTTCCGTTCTCTCTCAAAGATAAAGCCAAGCACTGGTTAAAATCTCTTGAGACAGTTCGTATTACTACTTGAGAAGGAATGCAAAAAGAATTTTTAAAAAAATATTTCCCAGTTAGTAAAACGAATCAGTTTCGTAAAGCTATAACCAGTTTTTCTCAAATTGAGGGAGAATAATTTCACGAGTCTTGGGAGAGATTGAAAGATCTTCTCCGCAAGTGTCCCCATCACCAGGTGCCTCGTTGGCAATTGGTGCAGTATTTTTATGACGGGCTTACTGAAAAGCATCGTCAAATGGTTGATTCGTCTTGTGGGGGCACTTTTATGCTCAAAAGTGAGGACGAAGCGTGGTCTCTATTCGAGACCTTGAGTGAAAACACGATGCATCATGCTTTGTCTTCACGGCTCGATAGGACTACTTCTCTGTCTAGTGGTCCTAGGAAAGTTGGGATTTCCGAAGTTGGGTCCGAGTTAGAATTGCGTACCAAGGTTGACCAGTTGACTAGGAAGTTAGATCAATTCTTAGCCAATTCTTCGAGAAATCAAGTAGAAAGAGTGTGCGAGCTATGTGCTAGCCCTGCACACTGTGTTGCGGATTGTCCGGCAGCGTCATTATATCCTGAATTCGTTCAGGAGCAGGTGAATGCTGCCCAAGGTTTCGCTAAACCCATGCCCGATTCATTTACATCCTCATATAACCCAGGTTGGCGAAACCAGTTTATTTCCTCATCCCATCAGCCCTCCCAGACACAGTATAGACCCAGTAACCCTTCACAAGGTTACTCACATCCCATTCTTCCACAGGTTCATCCCCCAGCCCAACATGCTTATACTCAACCCCATCCTCATGAGCCTTCATTTAGTCAATCCTTCCAAGATAGGATATTACAAGTTTTGAGTTCCCATACGCAGTCAATAGCCAAGCTAGAGACTCAAATGGGACAGTTGGTTGAGAATTTTACTAGGCAAAGCCAGGGGAACCTTCATAGTCAGTCTGTTGTCACATCCAAGGGAGAGGATTCCATGTTATTTGACTTGCAACCTGCTTCACATCATGAGCAAGTCAAATCTGTTACACCCCTTCAGTATGGGAAGGCGTGTCACTCCACTCAGGAATCGACTCATGAGCCCCATATCATTTCCACTGTCGAGTCGATCTCCATGATACCTCAGCAGAAGGGGCCTGACCTACAGCATGCATTATCATCATATAGAGCCCCATTTTCTCAGCCTTTAGGATCACCAATTTTTAGTAAGCAAGAGGTACAGATGCAGAAGGTGCTTGATCAAGTCAAGCCTGATCATATTCACCATTTGTCTGAAGTAGCATTCATTGATACTCGGTCGGTCCTAGACTCTCGATTCTTGACCAGTCTCTCAGACGAGACTAATCTCCGTTCTTCATGTCAAGAGAGTCATGATACTACATTTGGAGGTAGAAGGGATGGAAACACAGTGCGTAGTGTCACAGATGACACTTTTTTCTTCATAGAGCCCGGTTGAGTCTCACTTCATGTCCATTGATCTCATGGACGATGAAGGACTTTTCCAGGGATCCGTCTGGCTGGGGACGTGAAACTTAGCGCTTTATGGGAGGCAACCCATATTCTGTACAGTATTACATTTGTTGTTAGGATTTATAGATTTTATTTGGTTTTATTTTTTGTTTGCTATCTTTTTCATGAGTTTCATGTTTTGTCATGTATACATTGCAATTATTACATTCATAGAACGTGTATTTTTAATTCATGTCAGGTCATTCTACTCTTTTCCCTCATTTATTTCCTCTCATGTGCATTCACTTAGTTTCAGTCAAGCATGGGGGAGTGCCACTGGGACAGTGTCATTCAAGCATGGAGGAGGGTGTAGAATGCACACCTTGATATTTCTGTTTACGTTCTTGCACATGTTTACACATCTCTCATGAAAAGTAGATTTTTAAAGAAAGAGTTTGAACTTATATGAATGTTATTTCAAATCTGATGTTTTTAGAGGATTTTTAAGCCCCACGAAATTTTTTTCTGACATAGATCTAAAAATTATGGTTGTTTATGTGGATTTCGAGGAAATGATGATAGATACATGTTAGAGTTTATTTTGAATCATAAATATGAATATGCATAGTTTTATTTTTGAAAAACTAAGCAAATGAACAAAAGCATAAAAATGAGCTCAAAAAGTGAGAAAAGCATGCGTTAGGTTGTTTGGATAATTCCACAATTCTTAGTAGATGGAACTTAGATGTAAGTTGAAACTTTTAAGTCCATTTTCATAAAGGAGAGTGGAAAACTTCGTGATCGTAAGTAACTGAGAACATATACAAGTTGAAATATTTGACTCTCATGTTATAAAGGTGAATGAAGGAAGTCACTTTTATGTCTTAGTTGATATCTTTTGATATGTATTGAAAAAGTATAGAAGATATTGACATTGCACAAGGCATAAAAGCAGACCACACGCAAGCTATAAGAGAAAAATAAGTGCGCAAAAAGAAAAAGCGTGAAAAAATGAAAAAATCGAGAAAAGAGCTGAAAAAGAGAGAAAAGTTCAGTGCTTAGAAGTGTGATTGAGAAAACCTGTGCAGAAAACATATGAGTGAGGATAAGTAAATAATAATATGTTTTTATTGGATTTTCTAAGAATAAAACATAAATAATTGTGATATTTAGAAAAGTGAAAGAAATTCTTTTTCTGTGGTAGTGCATAAAAGACTAATTATATTTCGATTTTGAAATAATAGGAAATATTTGTGAAAACAAAGTCTTTAATTACTTACTGATTGTGAGGATGTGTAATATTATGCATACATGACAGAGATGTTTGTGGGTAGCATCACTGCAAACCCTCACGAGACCTTACTCGTCCACTGGGGTAACCCAGGGGTTTAAAGGGCTTGTTGCATGAGCTAAATGCAACCGTGATTTCAACGAAAGTGAGTTAGGTGATAGTTTGATTTCTTGCATTTTTCTGGTTTGCTCGAGGACTAGCAAAACATAAGCATGGGGGTATTTGATCATGCATATATTTTAGGAATATTTCATATAAAAATATGTATGATTTCATGAGAAAATGTTTCAAAAACTCAATTTTATGTTAGTTCTCGAGTAAATGTGCTAAAATGATTTAAAAATAGAAAATGCATGAAAAATAGTTTTATTTTACATTTTTATGCATATTTTAGTTTTTGTTATAGTCATAGTAGTTTAGTTTTAGTTTTCAAGTAAAAATAAAATAAAAAAATAAAGAATACAGAAAATAGTTTTATATTGTTAATAAAATCATTTTAAATGTTTGTTTTTTTTAGAAAAGAAAAAAATTAAATAGAAATAAATAGTTAGAATAGTTTTTTTTTTAGTTTCTTTATAAGTTTTGATTTTAATTTTCGAAAACTTTAGAATAAACTAGGATTACATAGTTTTTGAATTTAAAAAAAAAAAATTGAAAAAAAAAATATAAAATAACAAACCGTTTTACACGGTTTGATTTCTTGAAAAAAATGAAAAAAAATATATCACAAACCGGTTTAACCGGTTTGCATTTCAAAATAAAGAAAATAATCCGGTAATACCGGTTTGGATTTTGTTAAAACAAACAGCAAACCGGTTCAACACCGGTTTGCTTGTTTTTAAAACCCCCAAAACAGAAAAAATAAGGCGTCTTCACTCATTCACGCCAAAGCTTCCCCCGTTTCCCCTCCACCACTTCTTACCTCCTTCTTCTCCTTCTCCCTACTTCTCTCTTCTCTTTCCGGTGGAGGTGGCTACTCAATCCGGCGACGGTGTGGATGGTGGAGGCCATTCTTTTCTAACCCTTCCAGGTGTGATTCACGGTAAGTTCAGTTCTTCTTCTTCTTCTTCTACTTCTTCTTCATCTTCTTCTTCTTCCTCCTCTTCTTTTTCACTTCTTCTTCTTCATCCGATCAATTCTTCTTTTTCTTCCTCTGATCTTCATTCTTATTCTTCTTTCATCTTCAGATTTTCTTCATTTGTTTCTTTATATTCAATTGATATTGATTTTTTGTGAAAAACTAAAACAAAAAAAAGAGAAAACGTAAAAAGAAAAAAAAAACAGAAAAAATGTGCATCATCATAGCAACAGAACCATGCGTTGGGTTTACTCTGATCTGAATCTATCGCTGGATTTCATACAGCATCGCAAGTATAAATGATCCAGATCATCTGGATCTGGATCAATTAATTGTTCTGTTTTTGGTTCATCTGAGATTATCTGGATCCAGATCATCTGCAAGATACCGGAAATTCCACGATAAAATAAATCTTGATCTGCCGTAATATCTATCCGGCAGATTCATTCCGGTGGATTTCAAATTTTATCATCTGAAAGTAAACGTATATGATGCTGTGTCCATTGCTGGTCGATGCATTTTTCTTTTGGTGAATGATTTTTCTGAGTGAAAATAAACTGATTCAATGATATTGATATTCCTCATTCACGATTGAGAATCGGAAATAATTACATTTTTCTGGTGGCTACTGTTCACTACATCTTCCGGTAAACATTACTTCTGTTGGAAATAACAGTAAATGTTTTGTTTTAAAATTTGATCGGATGTCTGAATATCATATGAAGGGGGAAATTACCGATTTTTTAATCTGATTACTGTTTTCCAAAGCTGATTGACTTTGATTTCTGATTTTATCAAATAGTTGAACTTTGAATAAAGTTTCAGTCTATCAGAATTATCACTTTGCTATTTGTTTTTCCGGCAAGAATGATATGATGCTGGACCGACTTAATTGGATATCTGGATTCAGTTTGCGATATCGAATTATCTGATGATAAGGATTAAGCTGATTTTTTTTAGATATTACTTAGTACTTAGATTACTTAGTATTTTGATATTAGGCTACTTAGTTGATTGATTGATTCTTTGATATTAAAAATAGTTGCAAGTAGTTAGCTAGGCTCAATAAAAATAAAAAAATATATCATTTGCATTTAAAATTGTCATTTAGATTTCTTTAATGATTTCTTTCGTATTCTTAGCGATTAGTAGTATATTTTAGTACATTCTATTTCTTCTTTCTCTGGTACTGCTTGTGTTTCGTTTGACTTGTGCAGGATTGCACGAGATTGGAGCAGAAGAGACTACGTGACACGAAGTACGAAGATAGAAGATTTTTACTTTTCAGTTTAGACTTAGAATTTTAATTGGGTTTGTAAATATTGCACTTTACGCCCTCTGCGAAGGGTATTCATTTCCTGTAATAGTTAGTTGTTTTACTTTTCTTGAACATTTTACATTTCAAATAATTCGGCAATAAAGATTAGTTTAGATTTGTGTACTTGAATACGATATATTCTCGTTCCCTGAGTTCGACCCGGTCTCATCCACTAGTGAGAACCGGTTTTTATTATTTGATGTCTGGTTTTCACATGTTTTTCATATAAAAAATCTTTTCAAAATTACAACGATTTAAAAGAAGACATCACTCATACAGTGATGCTGACTTTGCTGAAAGTAAATCTGATAGAAAAAGCACAAGTGGAACATGTAATATGCTAGGGCACTCACTAGTTTCATGGTTTAGTAAGAAACAAAATTGTGTATTATTATCAACTACTGAAGCTGAATACATAGCTGCTAGCCTAGCATGTACATAGATCATCTGGAGGAAACAAACTTTGAAAGACTTTGGTTTAAAATTCGAAAATACAACTATTCTATGTGATAACACAAGTGCTATAAATTTATCCAAAAATCCTATTTTACACTCTTGAACTAAACACATTCAAATTAGACACCAGTTTCTAAGAGAACAAGTCCTAAACAATATAATCAAACTGGAATTTATACCCACTAATAAACAATTAGCAGACATTTTCACTAAACCTTTAAAAAATGAAGACTTTATAAGAATAAGGAGAGAATTAGGGATATGTAAATTAAGTGATTTATAAAATCAATTCATATGACTAATTAAAATATAGAAAGATTAGTCTACTCGAGTTCACCTTTACAAAATATTAAAATATAATCTTTACTTGACAAAATTTATCTTAACCAAATATTAACAAGTAAGAACGATAACAACACTTTATGTGAAATCTTGTTTTCTTTTACAAATTTGTGTCATAATCGAGTGTTTGCATTTCTTACTATTTTTTATTTTGTCATCATTCCATTCACCACCTTTTTCAAAGTTAAGGTCTTTCATATTTCACGTACATCATAAAGTTTTACTTTTAAATTAATGCTTTATGTCATCTTTTATATCATATTTCAAGTACAATCTACTTTTTGTCCTATTATCTTTCACACTTTTTTATAAAAAATTATTTCCATAAAAAAAGGGACTTCTTCTCGACAACTTGTCTTTCATTTTTTAACTATTATATGTTCTTTTCATTAGTACCATCAGTACCATCCTTTTCTCTCTCTCTATCATACGAATTGAGCCTCCATCCGTGACTTTGACTCCTTTACATGTTTTAATTAATCTTTTTCAAAAACTATGGACTCCCTCCAATTGAGTTTCTCTACAAACCATGTCCTTTAAACAAACATCAATTCATGTCAATCATGACATTGCTTTATGTCACTCATCTCATATCAAGCATCAATTGTTTTTTGTCCACTCTTATCTCACTCTAAATTCATATATGGCATCATCTTTTCTTTATGTCTACTCTTACTCCTTCCACGCATATCCATAAAAATACTTCTTATATAAGAAATCATTAATCCTCACTCATGTATTTTTTGTCTTCTTCTAAATTCATCTTTCACGAATTTAGAATACATTCTCATAAAGTAAAAAGATTATTTAAAGTTGTTTGTTTTATTAGGCCATTGTTCATCTCACATGATATGGCTCTATGACACTCTTACACCTTCCTTTCACGGGTCACTTTTACTTTTCACATCTCATCACCTCTTCACATAAAAATCTTTAAAAACCATTTATTATAATTCACATCGTAAAACACACCTCTTTGACTCTTTTTTCTATTCTTTATCACACTTTACAATTCGATGGATTCTCCTCTATCAAAAATCTCATTATATAGAATTTTTTTAACTATGTTCTTGTCATATACTCTCATCAACACTATCCTCCAAAGAATGATTTGATCTATCATTCACAAGAGCCCTTAAGTTACAACTCATGCATTCTTCTTTCAACTAAAATCTAAAATTCAAGTGTCACTCACTTCTTATCATAATAATTTTCTTCTCTTTATTTTATGAATTGATTCATCCCTCACCAATTCACTCGAAAATCTCTATCATTCTTCAAGCACTTACTCTCTCCAAGTACTCACCTTTGTTTCTCAAAGTTTCCATTATCTCAAGACCTTTGGAAATGACATCCTCTTGACGATCAACCGATATCAACATGATTGAAGCATGGGATTTGAGATATCCAGATCTCATTCACCTGTTTCATTCCATTAACTCCATGCCCATCCAAACAGGCAAGTTAGTACACCTTGAAGCTTTTCCATCATTCGACCTACAAACTTCCCTTTCAGAATTTATTCATGTTCTAGCCTCTCCCCATTCTATGACCATTTATCCACGTCTTATCAAAGTTTTCTACACAAATCTTTCAGTCGACCACGACCATTCCACTATCAATTTCATGGTTCATGGAAAAGTCATCTCTTTCAACATTTCTCAGTTAGGTCGCATTCTCAATATCTCTTCTTACGACATTGAGCTCCCTAACATAGTTCCTATCGATCAGACTGTGTTTAAGAAAATCCTCCTCTCCACTCGCTCAACCCATTTTCCGTGACACATAAGCAACTTGAAGACTCATGCTCTGTTGTTGTCACAGATCCTTTCTTCCAACATAGTCCCTAAGTCGCCCTCTAAGAGATTTATTGCCAATGAAATCTCACACCTTCTCTATGCAATCTTCTGTGCTTTTCCCATAAATTGGTCTAGTGTCATCTTTAACAACATGATTAACTTTCGTTCTTTTCGCTCTCTTCCTTTCGGGTACTTCATCACCCTTATTCTTCAATACTTCCAAATACCTCTTGACACCGATGTCGTCTACTACTCCAACCACACTTTTGATAACTTCTTCCTCCCTGAGAAAGAGTCCCCTCAATTCAACTATGACGACGAATGCCATGAAGAAGCAGATCCAGCAGGAACTTCTGAACTCGACATCTTCTCAGCAATTGTCGATGTACAGAACACCCAGAATCTCCTTCTGAAGAGTCAAGCATCTCTGCATCAAGCCTTTGAATCCCTGAAAATTGGCCAAGATGCATTGCTTCGAAAGTTTCACCCCTCATCCGACTCAGAATGAACTTTTTTATTCATTGGTCTGTAATAACTTTTTATATACTCTGATCTCCTCCTTTTTGTCCATGACAAAGGGGGAGAAAAACCTGTCTCCAATATTGGAGAAAAATACTCTTACACTTTCTATTTTTTATGCATTTTTATGATATTATTATTACTATGCATAATGGCTTTTTGACAAGGGGAGCATATTTTGTCATCATAAAAAAGGGGGAGAATGTTGAGAAACTATATTTTGATGACACACAATATGATACACTGTCATATATGATTTAATATGATATGATAATATGCCTTCATGAATAATTTTATATTATGACTGGATATGATTTGTCATGTATTTAACGAGTATTTGATGAAAGGATATTTCACCCAAAAAGGATGAAGACCTCCTGTTCAAGTACAACCTTTGGTACAATCAAACTCTCTGAAGAAAAAGCTTGATGGGCCATTCATTCTTAAAGATCATTCAAGGAGATCGGCTACTTCAAGATGAAGATTTTTCTTCTTTAGAGTCATATGTAACAGAACCTTCAGAAGCATGCATATTGTATATTACATGCTTTATCATACAAGCCACTCATTCACATAAGCTATGTTTCATAGAAATATACAATATTTTCAAAAAGCTCCTTTTTGAAAACTAATCATTGTACCTTCTTACAAACTTTTATGAAAAAGGTATTTTAACAAGATATAATAGCTCATGATTTTAAAAGCATTAATTGTACCTTCTAACATGCATTTATGAATAAGACAACTTGAAAAGAAATAAAAAAGTAATGATTTCAAGTATGTAAGGAAAAGACAAACATAAAAATCGGCTAGTTGAACTAACAAAGAAAACTAATATTATTATAATATGTTTAGAAAATACTTTAGTTACTTTATACAACTCAAGAATG
Organism: Nuphar pumila; assembly: GCF_984573655.1. Classification (NCBI taxonomy): domain Eukaryota; kingdom Viridiplantae; phylum Streptophyta; class Magnoliopsida; order Nymphaeales; family Nymphaeaceae; genus Nuphar; species Nuphar pumila. The sequence continues at coordinate 45,567,313 of NC_143263.1, read as the reverse complement.
TCGACTTACTTAAAGTCATCATTCTTTCTGTAAAACATTAAATACCACCTCAAAAAACTTTTTAAAAATGACTATTTTAACCCCACTCAAGAATGTCGACTTGCTTAAAGTCTTTATTCTCTCTGTAGACATTAAATAACACATCATAAAGTATTTTGAGATATGCCCATTTACAAATAAAGAACTCAAAGCATTTATTGTACTTACACACATTTAAGTCAAGAAGTGACGATTTCTAATAAAATACTAATGTACTACAAATCATTAATTTGAATAAAGACAAAATTGCATGATGATTTACAAACTAACGTTCAATGTACTACAAGTCATTTAATAGACCTTTTACAAAACATATCACACCTAAAATACTACAACGAATTGTCTACTCCAAAGTATTACACTTATGGAAAGAAGACCTTTTCGAAAAAGCAATATAGTACACAAAGGTGTTTTTGAAATGACTTGACATCTCAAAAGGACAATCATTCCAAAAAGCAACGACTGTTTTTTTAAAGCTATATATACACTAAAAAAATAATATTTCACAAGAACATGTGAGCATACAACGAAAAAAATTCCTATTCGATATTTTTGAAAGAGAGCCTTGAAAAAGAAAGAGAAAAAGTCAAGAATAGCTCTTTGACAAAGAATATATTCTGAGTGAAAAAACAGAACAATCTGAGAATCCTTCATTCGTGCATTCATATCATTCTGAAGGTTCTATAGGAAGTATTGTAACTTTCTGTTATTCACTGTATCTCTTCTTTGTTGAAAGAAGAAGACCTCTGTGAAAGAGGGTGTTGTCCCTTCTTTGTTGAAAGAAGAAGACCTCTGTGAAAAAGGGTGTTGCCCTTCTTTGTTGAAAGAATAAGACCTCTGTGAAAGAGGGTGTGTTTCTTCTCTGTTGAGAGAAGAAGACCTCTGAGGAAGAGGGTGTTGTACTATTTATCCGGTAACTCGGATGTTATAGTGAAAGGCTCAAGTGTTTTGCTTGGGGACTGGATGTAGGTCAGTGACTCGACCGAACCAGTATAAATCCTGTGTTTTATGTGTTGTGCCTTATTGCATTTAATTTTTAAATTATCGATCTATTTCATATTTCACTATTCACCCCCCCCCCTCTAGTGGAATTTCAGCATGATCTCCTGAACCACAACAAAAGAACACTTCTATTCTCATACATTCAAATCATGCTTAACATGATCTCCAAACTACAAATTTATTTACATAATGTTTTTGCATCCATTTCACTTACCATGGGTATTTACTTGATTTGCACGTTGCATTGCATTTTTATGCATTTGGCTTTTTAAGTGTGTGTGATACCTAGCATTAAGTATCATTATTTACGGTGCATGTATGACAATTTGCATATATGCATGGTCCATACATTCAAGCATTTATAAGATTTTAAACTGAACTTATATATGCTTCTAAGCACTTTCAATATACAAACATAAACAATACGTGAGCATTTGTGGGAACCACACTTATGATGCACATGTTAACACAGTTAACTGCCCTCATTCGCACTCGTTCACTTGCATTTTTATGTCACATCCACACTAATTCGATAACCATGACGTAATTATGTTCTAAAACTCTTCAAAAATGTAGTTTTAAATACACATGATTCATATTTAAAAACCAATTTGAAATCTCATTCAAAACTGCTTCTAAAATGGGAAACTACACTCTTAGGCATTTTACCGAACACTTAGCATGCAACACAATTTTCAATTTATAAACTATATTTCCAAAATCATAAGCACATAATACAGAATTAAATAACCTAATTTAATCATGTTAATTATATGATCATTACATTAAATAATTAAATCATGATATAATTAACTAAACCAAACAACTTAATTGCGCATTCATTAGGATCCTACCTTTAAAGATAAAAAAATATAGGTATGGCGAAACTCTAAAATTCGAGGGGTTTCGCAAAGACTGCAACGTGGTAATTCACCAAACACTTGGTGTGTGCGTGCAACACCAAGTAGAAACATGACAACTACGCTCACTTGGAGTGCTACAATGCTGCATAGACAATGAGAAAATGCTAGATTGTCTTTCTGCACAAAACCAATACAAAACGAAAATTGGGTAAGCCAATTTCACATGATCTAAACAAATACCAAAAATAATGAAGTTGGTCTGGTCAATTGTGTTGGGCATCTCCTCTATTCCGCATGCAAATCCAGATGGCTGCAACATTGGCATGGTTCCCACGGCAATCAACATCCAAAAGAGAAACTAATTTCCTCTAGGAAAATCAATCCAAAAAGGATGAAAATCGAAGAAGAGGCTGGTGTAAAAGAAGCCCACACTGAATTTGTTGATAGAGGTGGCATTAAACTATAGGACACGATTCCCAATGCTAGTAATTTGTCATAAAAATAAATAAACCCTTAATTAGGGAAATTGACTAGAATAAAACCCTAAAAAACAAGAAGAAGAAGATGAAGAAGAAGAAGATGAGGAGGAAAGCATACCTCTACAGGCCAATCAGGATGAGAGAGAGCACAAACCAGCTGGGACATGATTCCCAATGTTGGATTTGGCATAAAAATCAAGAAAACCTCTTATTAAGGCAACCGACTAAAAGAAAATCCCCAAAAAATGAAAAAAATTGACGGAGAAAAAGAGAAACACAAACTACTACATGCCTTGACTTGTAAAAATGGCCCAGATATGCTAGGAAATGAATCCCAATGCAGAAACTAGTGCAAATCCCAAGACACTTCCCATTTAAGAAAAATGGCTAAAGAAGTCCCTAAAAAGAAAGGGAAAAAGAATAAATGGAAGAAGAAGAAGGGGAATGAAAAAGAAGCACTCACCTATGCTCATTGATGGCGTTGTGAGTGGCACAAATCTTGAGAAATCTAGAAGGCATGAATTGCAATGCAGACATCTAGAGGAGCAAGAAGAAAAAGGTTCTTCACAAAACCCAAAAGAGAGGAGGGAATGAATGGGGGTGTAAACTAATTGAGAAAGAAAGGGAGGTCGGGTTCTCTAGTGGGCCCCACTTAACCCCAAGAACAAGCCCCAAAATGCGCCAATACAAATGGGTTCTATTTAGATTTGTTTTGGGTCCAAAAAGCCAAAAACCCTAAAAATTGATTTCTAAAATCAAGCAAAAACTAAAATAACTACTAAAAGTTATATTTATACAATTATTTTTTTAACGTTTAAATTAGAATTAAATGTGGTTTTATTTCGTTATTTAAAACCTAATTTGGGTCGATCCATTTGGGTTCCAACCCACTTGTAAAACAAGTTTCATTAAAAACCTTAATTTCATTCTAAAACTTTGAAATACATTTAGGACTTTTAAAATCATTCAAAGAAATTTATTTTAACAATAATTTATTAAGCATTTTGATGAATTAAGAATAGTTATTTGGTTAAAATGACCAAAATACCCCTAGGTTAAAAATTTAGATTTTAACTGACTAAGTTCATCTCGTTAGCTTCAAAATTTGATGATATCACTTCACTACAATACAAACCTCATAAAAATATGTTTTTGGTTATAAAATAATATAATTAATTGTTAAATATCCAAAATAGTTTTAAAAATATCAATTTTACCCTTGTTAGCCAAAAATGAGAATTTGAACATGTAAAATACCAATAAATGAAAATTAAAAGCCAGAATCATATTTCTAACTTGAGGATAAAGATGATTTCCTTCTTTATTTATAATCCTAAAAAATTACAGGTTTTACAGTATTGTAGTTGGGCAAAGGTTGAAATCATGTATAAATTATTACTGTGCCTATACGCAATTTGTGTATGATTTGAACTGTTGTGATTATACTTGATTTAGGTACGATTCCTATTACAAAACACATACTTAAAACTTGTAGGAATCGTGTTGTGCATATGCTTAAACTTTGCATGAATCATTGTTGTGTGAATGCCAAAATCATGTAGGAATCATTACTATGCACAAGTAGAAGAAAAAAAAAAGGTGTTGTGCACATGCATAGGCACACTTGAATGGGTGTGCTATGCATATGCACAGGCACACCAGTGCATAAACATAGTCATGTGGCTGTTGTGCATCGGTGTGTATGTTGCACATAGGCGCACAAGCATAGCTGTGTGGGCTGTTGTGCATCGGTATATATGCTGCGCACAAGCACACTGGCACACCAGCATAGCCTTGCAAGCTTGCTGTGCAACAGTGGGAATACTCTGCATTAATAGACTGTGCACATACTTAGTGTACATATTGAATGTGTTGTGCACACAGATTTTATGCATATATGGAATGGTTGTTAGACACATGCTTGGTTTAGGTATTGAATTCATTGTTGTACATTTACTTGATATCATAAATAGAATTCACTATTATACATTTATATGATATCATCAACTGAATTCACTGGTGTACATTTTACTTGATATCATGAACCAAATTCACTGTTGTATATATACTCGATATCATGAACTGAATTCACTGTTGTACATTTACTTGATATCATGAACCAAATTCAGTGTTGTGCACATACTTGAATCATGTGTGAACCAAACTATTGTTGTGCACCTACTTGAACCATGTATAAACCCATTTTGTACACAAGTATATACAAAAAAATAATAATAAATGGAGCCATGTTGTGCACATGGAAAGACACACCCAAATGGATGTGCTATGCATAAGCACGGGTACACAGGCACACGGGCATAGCTGCACGGGCTTGCTGTGCACTGGTGTGTATGCAGTGCACAGGCGCACTGGCATAGCTGTGCAGGCTTCTGTGCATCAGTGAACATGTTCTACACAAGCATAATTGTTTTAACATGCAGTGCATACATGAAAAACCGATGTCATGTAGACTTTCATGCCTATGATGTGAGAATTCTAATGTACCATGTTATGAAAAAAAATACATGTGCATGACATGTTGAGGATGTGATGCATGTGAATTGTTAGTTTATAACTACACTTATGAAAAAAAAAATATGCAAGCACAAGTTTGGCTCCTAAGTGAGTCTGGGGTTCAAAAAGAACAAGAGAGGTTCCTTATGTGCACCCGGTTTGGTTATGTGACATGATAGACAAAGGTGGTATAATTATCGAAAGATATGCATACGCTTGAATCACCATGGGCATGGGTTTGGGAAATACATTAATCCCTTGAGGGCTATGACTAGCACCAAGAAATAAACAAATTAATACATTACTACATAACCTAAGATTTTGGACTCTAGGTATACTTGAAAGACGATATATGTTATCAGTTTTCCTGGGTTTTAGGTATACCTAAAAGATGATATATATTATCAGACTCATAGTCTACCTTAAAAATGGTAGATGGTACGAACTTCGTGGAACATCTTGGTTTTTGTGAGAGATAGGCATCTCACCTGGTCCCCAGTCTTCAGAGTTAGGGGTTCAGGATTACCAATGTGTCCTAGGTGGTAGATCTGTGTCTTCTGTAGAAGTCTTGGGGTACATCATATTCTTGTTATGCCTTTAGAGGGTACTCTCTCGATCACAGAATGTCCCCTCAAGGTATCCATACTGCTAGTCACACGGGTCATAAAAAGATAAATAGTATTGGAGGATAAACCCATGTGTGGTCTCAGTTCACTACGATGTCTCATCCTATGTATACCCACAAGAATGGTTAATAAGAAATGACACAACAATTTTGTTTGTGAAATTAGTTGTGTATTTGGATCATATAGGTAGAATACTTTATTTCTGCAATGTATCCTTTATAAGTTCACTAACCTTATGCTCAATTAATTAGTGTTGTCGTATTGATTATTCTTGTATATGAATTTCATGTTTAGTACATGAATCACATATATTGGTGAACATAAATAATTATAGCATACTAGAAGATGAACATGGGATGTGTACCCTTGACATGATGTACACACATATGACTTGCATGCTTGTAAACACCCCAAATTTTCACTCTCATTCATAAACACCTACCTCTCGCCACTGGGACCCACTCTCTGCAGTTTTCAGGGAACCAACTGGTCGATATTTGAGCCAAAGTTATTCATAACCCAAATTTTACAAAAAAAATCAATACTTCATCCAACAATCAAGATTCAATCCTCATTTTGGCTCAACTTCAATTATTAGTTCTCACCCTCAGATGAGAATCTCCAAATTTTTTGTCTCTGTCAGGGGTTTGGGACTTCAAATCCCTTAGCCAAGGTTTGTCTTTTGCATTTTATTTCATATCATCTCGCATCATTGTATGTTATTCCATGACATTGCATGGCATTACATCTCACTCTTGAGATCCAGCACTCCTGTTTTCAAAATCTTTCAGTCCAGATTTGATTTTAAAACTTTTTTTTCAAGATCAATTTCACAAACCTGGGTTTTTGCATCGATATTTTCCAATTGTTAAACCCCATGATCTTATTTTCTTCAAGAAAATTAATCTGGATTCATTTTAAAGTCAATTTTTAACTGATTTTAATCCTCAGATGAGACCCAGCTAGGTGGTGTCGCTTCTAAATTCTTTCATTTATCAAATTTCTCAAAAATCTCAGAGTCCTAGTTGGATCAGAACTCTGTCTTTTCATCCTTTTAAACCTTTTCAAAATTCGATTTTAGTTTTAAATCATAGGTGATCTTATCTCCTGTCCATTTTTGTCATTGTGGCCAAAATCTCAGAGTCCTAGTTGGATCAGGACTCTTTTTCCAGAGTCCCAGTCGGATCAGGACTCTGCCTTTTACTTCTATTTTTACCTATTTTCGAGAAAACCTTTTAAAATCTTTTGTTTTGGCTAAAATTCTAGAGTTTCAGCCGGATCAGAACTCTTTTTCAGAGTTTCAGTCGAACTAGGACTCTATCCCGATATCATTCTTTGCTCAAGTTCTTCACTTATTTTCGAAAACCTTCTTATCTGACTTTCAAAAGAGCCAAAATCTTAGATTCCTAGTAGGATTAAGACTCTTTTCTGGAATCCCAGACGAATTAGGACTCTACGTTTTACTGTCATTTCTATCTGTTTTGATAAAACTTTTTCAAACTCTTTCATTTTGGCTCAAAAATTTAGAGTTTCAGTTGGATTAGGACTCTTCTTTAAAGTTTCGGACGGATTAGGACTCTATCTTTTGTTATCAGTTTCAGTCGGATTAGGTCTCTTCTTCAGAGTTTCTTTTTAAAATCTCATCATTTACTTTCTAGAAAACCAAAAATTTCTAAAGTTCTAGCCGAATTAGGACTCTTCCTCAGAGTCCTAGTCAGATCAGGATTCTTAACCGGACTTCAATTTCTACCTTATTATCACCTGTTTTTCAAAATCCTTTCATTTGTTTTCTCAGAAAATCCAAAATTTTAAGAGTCCTAGTCAAATTAGGACTCTGTCCCCAGAGTCTCAGTTGGATTAGAACTCTGTTCTAATTTCACTGCTTGTTGTTATCTTCACTGGTTTTCGAAAATTCTTTCATCTGTTTTTCAGAAAATGTAAAAAATCTAGAGTTTCAATCCGATCAGGACTCTGTCCCAGAGACCTAATCTGATCAGGACAACATCCTGATTATTGTTTCTATCTTCATTCTTATTTTCTCCACTTGTTTTCAAAAATTTGTTTATTTTACAGAGTTTCAGTTGATTCAGGACTCTATTTCAAAGTTTCAGTTAAGTTAGGACTCTAACCCTGACTGCATTTTCCAACTTATTTTCACTAGTTCTGAGAAAATCATTCAAAAAACTCTTCATTAGGCTTTCAAAAAACCTAAATCTCAGAGTTTTAGTTGGTTCAGGAATTTGGTCTAGAGTTTCAATTCGCTTAGGACTATTTTCAAAACCTCTGAATTTCATATATTGATTTTAACTCCATTTTAAAACCATTTTCAGTCTTTGTTTCAACTTTTTTAAAACTCTGATGTGGGGCCCACTCAGTTGGCGCCATATCTAGGGAGTTCTGATATAATCAGTACTCTGTGTCATTTTAAAACTTTCAATTTCAAGTCTACTTTTGAACCTTTTTTTAAAATCCCTCATTCTTAATTTTTGAAATCATTTTTGAAAAATCAAATGGGGCTCACTCTGGGTGGTGCCACATTTAAAGAAATCGGGGTTAGATTAGAGGTAGTCAGTGTCCTAGTTAGGTTAGGGGTTTAAAAGAGTCTAAATTGATTTTGAAAATCCCATTTTTACTTTGGTTTTTAACTAGTGGCTTTTAAAGTTTTAAATTAGAGTTTTAAAAACCCAATGTGGGCCCACACAAGGTGGTGCCACATTTGTAGTTTGTTTAGGTTAATTAGAAGTTTAGTTAGGTGTTGATTAGGTTAGTTAGGGCTAGAGTCATAATAGAAAATTCCCAAAAAATTGCCCCTCCCCCTTTTGACCTATCTCTTTTAATTAAGAGAATCCTAAAACAATTAGAATTCCTCTTAATTAAGGCTTGAAAATTTTTCTATATAAGGAGACCAAGGGAGGGTCGACCCCTATTTTTTCCCTTCTTATTTTCTTGGAGCTTCTCTCTCCTCCCAGCCAGCCTTCCTTCCTCCCTTGCAGTTGCAGCCATCCAAGGTAAAATCCTACACTTTCTTTCATGATTTATTACTTTTGTTTATGCTTTTACCATGGATTCCACCATGGGCGCCCCTTTGTTTATGAAGTTTATGCACGATCTACCTTCAAGAACCCTAAAACAAAATTGAGAACACGATCTAATGTTGTTCCATGATTTATTTTTCATTTCTGATCCGTTAGAATGGTTTAGAATAGGGTTTTTTATGTTTTTGCCCAATAAAAGATGAGATTCACTCGTTAAATGGGTCAAATCTTTCTTTTTAAAGGAAAAATCAAATCCAACCATGTGTTCTCTGGATTTTTTTTATTTTTGTATCAGGTTAATGGTTATTTTATTGATTCCAGCATCAAATCTAATTTTTTTTTATTATTTCTTTGTTTTTTTTATTTTTCATGTTTAAATCATGGTTTTTAGTGTTTTATTGAATATCCATGTGTTTCAATCCCAGAGCTCTAAAAATCATATTGCTTCATGCTTAAATCTTCGTTAAAAAAATTTATTTTTTTAGGGTTGGTTTACAAATTTGTCAGTGACTCCCTGTAAAAAAATTAGATAGTTTTGGGTTCGGAAGCTCTGTTAAAAAAATAGAAAGTTGAACCATGATTTCTGACCCTTGAAATCGCTATTGAGATTCGAGAGCAACTTGCAGGTGCAATATTTCTGTCATCCAAGATCCGATTTGCAATCTGTAAATTGCAGTAGTTTCATGTTGATGCCTAGTATGTATTGCATTTTTTTCATATTTTTCTGTTTCTGTTTGCTATTTTCTCTCTGTCATAAAGTAGAAACATTTTCTCAAGACTTGTTATGCTTCGTTTAAACCCTAGATTGACTTGTGTTGATCGTATCTCCCTAACCGAAGATCTGATTGACAAACTATAAAAAAAAAAAAAAAATTCTCTATGTGTCTGATATTCACTGTTAAAATTTCATAATTTTTTAATGAGGTTTGCTATATTTCCCTGCCCCCAAAACAAAATCTATTTATTTCAACTCATTTTATATTCGTTATAATTAAGCGCGCTCTTACCTTGGTCTTGTTGTGGTCGATCTCCCTTAGCCGGCTGAACAAAGGGAAAGAATCTAAGGAGGAAATAGGGGGAGGAGAAAAGGGGAATCAAAGAAGGAAGAGGGGAAGCTTGAAAGGAAGAAGAAGCGTAAATGGAGGGGTGAAGAGGCGATCAAAGAAGAAGAAGGAGAAGAAGCATCGAACATGGGGAGGTGAAGGCGATGAGGTTGAAGGACCCCCTTCGGCGTGCTTATATAACTGAAAGTCGTTGGAGGTTTTTCAAAACAAGTCCCTCAAATTTTGTAAAAATTTTCAAAATGGTTGTCTTTAAAAAAAAGATCTTCATAAGGAGGGCTCTTCAAGTTTCGAGAATTTCAAAAAGGAATTTTTTTATTTGTAAGGCTCTTCAAGAAAAAGGTTTAAACTAAAAAAAAAATTGAAGTCTTTTATGATTTTGAGAAAATTTCTAAAATACGAGAATATGAGGAAAATTCTGAGGATTTTTAAAAGATGGGATCCTGATGAGGTTTTTGAAAGATTTTTATAAAATATTCATTTTGAAATTATGAGTTTTTCTCAAATAAGGATATTTATAAAATATATGATTTATTTCAGAAAATGAACCCCAAAATGGATTTGAATCCTGGATTTTGAGAAAATATTTATTTTGGATCTCAAATTGAGATTGGATTCAGATAAAATATCCAACAAACAACCATGAATTGATTTTTTTTTTATTTTTTGAAGAATAGAAGATCCGGGATGAGAATTGGATCCGGATATCTGATTTGGATCATAAATAAAAAAAATTGAATCTGGATTCCAGTGAATCCGAGAAATGAATGGGTTTTTTTATCAAAAGTTGACTCGATTATTCAGAAGATATGAGTCAGGGGCAAAAAGAGATTTTTTTGATTTTTTGGAAAATTTGAGGTGTTCACATATGCATTCTGGTTTTCTAGTGAATCTTGGATATTGGTTAGATCGCATAATATTTTGGATCTTCTAAAAATCCAATCAAATCCCCAACTGAATTTCGAATTCATTCAGGATCTAGATCTACTTACCATATCCAAATCCAAATACTAGATTCATATGACCTTATTCGGATCCAAGATACATTTGGATTAAATTCATTCTATTTAATGGTATACCCAATATGAAGAAATTTTACTATTATTTATTTCAATAATTGTCAAAATTTTACAAGTTTTACATCCTTTCTTTCTTAAAAGAAAATTCATCCTTGAAATTTGTTACATGTACTAATCAAATAAGTATGGGTACTTGTCTCACATTGCCGCTTTGGGTTCCCAATTACATTCTTGAAGACTGTGATATTGCCATCTCAACTTGACTAATGGAACAACCTTGTTTCACAACACTCGTTCTCTGCGAACCACAATTTCGACTGGTCTCTCCTCTACTGTCAGGTCTTCTTGCTCATTAACGTCCTCGAACTGAATTATATGAGAGGGGACCTGCATGTATTTCCTTAACATTGACACATGGAAAACATTGTGAATCTTTGCAAACTGAGGAGGCAACTCCACTCAGTAAGTCATTTCACTGATCCGCTTTAATATAACAAATGGTCACACATATCTGGGACTCAGTTTACCCTTACCGAATTTGAATACACTTTTAGTTGCCAACACCTTTACAAATACAGAATCTCTCACCTCAAAGGTGAGTTCCCTGCACCATTTATCAACGTAACTTTTCTATCGACTTTGAGTAGTGTGCAATTGATCACGTATCATCTTAATCTACTCAGTATAATGTTAGAGTACCACCAGTGACTACTATTCTCTCACCAACCTCATTCTAATATATCAGTGATCTATAGGGTCACCCGTATAATGCTTCAAACAGAGCCATTTTGAGGCTTACATGATAAATATTGTTGTAAGCAATTTTAGCCAGCACCAAGTAAGCATCCCACTCTCCCTTTCAGTCCAACATACATGCACGTAACATATCCTCTAATGTTTATATTGTTCTTTCTGACTGACTGTCGGTTTGAGGGTGAAAGGTCGTGCTAAACTTCAATTTTGTGTCCAAGGTCTTCTGTAACTGACCCCAAAGTCGAGATGTGAATTGAGGATCTCGGTCAGAGATGATCGATACAAGAACTTCATGCAGTAGCACTATCTCCTTAATGTATAAGTCGATCAAACTCTCAAGGGATTGTCCCTTTCACATTGGTAGAAAGTGTGATGATTTGGTAAGCCGATCAACAACAACCCAAATAGCATCATGATATCTACGGGTTCATGGCAAACCCATCATGAAGTCCATCGTAATATACTCCCACTTTCATTGGAGAATCTCCATCAACTGTATTATTCCCCTAGGTCTCTAATGCTTGATCTTGATTTGTTGACAAGCTAAGCATTTTGGGACATATCCGAAAGTGTATTTCAAATTTTATGTCATTAATTTGAGTCCAAAAATAACAACTACTTAATTACCATACAATTTGTTCAAAAGTTAGCTTACCTAATGACAACCCATTTCATGCCATTCCACCAGTACCTACGTTGTAGGTCTTTGAACATCTTGGTACTGCCCAGATGCATGGTGTACTTACTCTTGTGTGTCTATTATAACAACTCTTCTCTTAATTCAGAGTCATTTGGCACCCATATTTGCCCTTTCATCCATATTCTTTCATCCTCTTTAAGCCAGAACATGGTATTTTCTTGTTGAGTAAGTGCCTCCATTTTCTTATACTAAGGGTCTTCTTTCTACTTAATAATTATTCTCTCTTGAAATTCAGGTCGAGCCATCAAACTTGTCACTTTTACTGCACCTTTATTGTTTAAAAAAGACTTTCACTCTACAAAGTTTGCCACCAGATTCCATCCTATATTTGCCAAACTGGCCAAAGTATTAGCAGCCTTGTGACTAAAGGCATCGACTACTACATTCTCTTTCCCAATATGATAGAAAATTGTGAACTCATAAACTTTTATAAATTTTAGTCATCTTCTTTGCCACATGTTCAGCTATTTCTGTGAGAACAAGTACTTCAAACTTTTATAATCTGTGAATACTTTGAATTGTTCTCGGTACAGCTAATGCCCCTAGACTTTTAAGGCAAATACCAATGCTGCCAACTCTTGATCATGGATCAGATAATTTCTTTCATGGGTTTTAACTATCGTGATGCATAGGCGATGACTTTACCATGTTGCATTACACTACAAGAAAAACATTAATTAGCAATAAAAATTTATGATAAAAATAATCCATCGCAAATTTGTGACTAATTAGCTAGAGAAAACTAGTCGTCCCTAAAATTGAAATTAGTTGTGAAATTAGCAACAAAAAAATTTTGTCTCAATATCTGTCACTAATTAGCAACGAAAACATTATGTCTCAAACTTTATCGCAACTTCACGATGGATGAGCGACAGAATTTTTTCATCGCTACTCCATCGCTAATTTGTATCGGTGTTTGAGATAGAATGTTTTCATCGCTAACTTTCGATATAAAATGGCCCACTAGGGCATGAAATTCTCTCTCTCTCTCTCTCTCTCATTGATTGCCCTCACACAGCTCGCCTTCTCCACCCCCGCTCTCTGGTGACCCACCATCCGACATCTCCCTTTGGAGACCTCACTGGCCACCTCCCATTCCCCTCCCTTGCTCGTCTCCCCTCTGTCTCCTCTTTCCCTTGGGTGAGCCCTCTCTCTCGGTCGTCGTATTCTGGCCACCCAACGGTGGCGACCCCCACTTCGTGTCTGGCCCTCTCAGGTGATCTCTTCCCCTCTCTCCATTGTTTTCTTCTTTATCTTCTTTCTTCTCATCTCTCTTCTCCTTCTCCGATCGTTTGCAGCAGAGGGGAGGGCGCCACTGCGGGCCTCCTTGCTTGCTTTGGGTCAGGATTAGGCAAGCCCACCCCCTCGCTTTCTCCCTCTTCTCATTTGACAGGGGAGGGGCTCAGCCCCCTCCCTGTTTTCCCTCTCCTTTGGCACAGATCAGAGGGCATTGACCCTTCGGCCTCCCTTTTCTCCCCCCCCCCCCCGTTTGGTAAGGCCAGGCTCGGGTTGGGCTCGGCCAGGTTGCCAAGTCCATCCCAGCTTCGATCTCCCTCGCTTGTTCTGGGTCAGGCTCAGGCAAGCCCACCCCCTCACTTTCTCCCTCTTCTCGTTCGATAGAGGAGGGGCACAACCCCCTCTTTGTTTTCCCTCTCTTTTGGCACCGACCAGAGGGCATTGGCCCTCCAACCTCTCCCCCCCCCCCATTTGGGTGAGTCAGGCTCGGGTTGAGCTCGTCCAGGTTGTTGAGTCCACCCCAGCTCTGGGCCCCCTCGCTTGCTCTGGGTCAGGCTTAGAAAACCCCATCCCCTCGCTTTCTCCCTCTTCTCATTCAATAGGGGAGGGGCTCGGCCCCCTCCCTGTTTTCCCTCTCTTTTGGCACAGATCAGAGGGCATTGGCCCTCCGACTTCCCTTTCCACCCCCCCCCCCCCCCCCTATTTGGCAAGCTCATGCTCGGGTCAAGATCAGGCTGAGCTCAGTCTGGTTGTCGAATCTACCCCATCCCTTGGATTTTAGTACATATTTTAGAATGTTATTCATGTTGTATGATAGGAATCTAAATGTTAGAAATTACATTGTATTGCCTATATAAATGTGCATTGCAGGTACATAGCAAAGCAAAATGTGTGATGCTTAATGATAAGTATCATGTGCAACTTAAAATGTCATGCGAAAAGAAATAAGAAAAATGCAAATGCATGCAAATTGGGTGAATACCCGTGGTGAGTAAGTCATTCAATCCCATCACATGTTATTTACTTTCTTGGATGTAACACTTTCCTGCTCACACACTCACTTAGTTGTGGATATCTAGGATTGTTTTGCTGGAGTTTTGAGATCATGCTGAGCATGATTTGAATGTATGGAAATAAAAGTTCTCTTATTCTTTGAGTTTGGATTCCATGCTAGTCATGATTGTAGTTAACAGGATATTGGAGTGTGTTTGTTGCAGGTACATGTTTGACATTGTTGTGATATGAATGATTGAATGTATTGCAATGTTTGACATGACTATTCATGCTTGCATAAAGTTATTTTCGATTTGATTATGCATTCCATGTGAAATTGTATCATGAAAATATGCTTAAAATGAATGTATCATGTTTGTGAATATGATTTCATCTTTCTAAAAATCCATGTGATGTGTGTAAATATGATGTTATGGTGTTATACACAAAAATATTGAATTATCAATGCATGCATAATAGTTTATGAAATTGCATTTTATGTTAAGAATGTTTATGGTAGAAAGGAGAAGAAAGTTTATGCATTAACTGAAACAAAAAAATTGCTCACCAACAATCACCAAACAAGAATTTCTAACATATTTATAAACCACAACAAAGTGTTAACAAACTCAACACAAGCAACAAGCAAAATGAAGACTTTATGACCTACAATATGCAGATTATAGCAAACCAACAAGGAGAAACCAGTCATTTCATTCTCATTAACTTGGAAAAATGGAACCTACTTTATAATTTCATTTGAATGTGTGAAAAACTATTTTTGCTTGACAGTAGTTTTCTTGGAGGTGAATGACATCATATATATATATATATATATATATATATATATATATATATATATATATATATATATATATATATATATATATATATATCAAATCATTATATCCACCATCAATGCATGATAAATTAAATATTTTCTTTATCATAGCATTATTATGATTCTCTTTTAACTGGTCAAGATAATATATGTAACATCATAAGATAAAATGGCTGCAAACCGTGAATAAATATATTATAGGATAGTTGATAATGAGGTGTCGCTTGAATATATGGATGATGTTGACAGTTTTATTAAATTTGCAATAGCAAGTGTCGGTACAATGGATCTCACCGGTCGGATCATGTGCCACTGCACGATATGTAAGAACATTCGATTTGTAGTACCTCATGGCATTAGACATCACCTATACAGGAAGGGTTTTGTCAGTGGTTATCAGAATTAGATGCTTCATGGTGAATAATTTTAGAACAATTTTGATGCACGGGTGGATATGGTGCATGATAATTCATATATGGATTTGATATTTGATGTCGCAGGACCAGAACTGGGTTATGTTATGGGTCTTAGTGATGTACCAACAGGGGTAGAGGAAGAAGCAACAAACAATGCAGTTAATAGATTTTATAACTTACTTAGAGGTGTTGATGAGCCACTGTGGAATGGTTGTGAGAGTCACACTATCTTGTCTGCAGTTCTTCAACTACTAAATTTGAAATCAGAGTATAATTTGAGTCAATCATGTTTTGAACGTCTATACTCTATTATAAGGAGTATGTTGCTCAAAGATGAGAAATTGTCACAAAATTTCTACCGTGCGAAGGTTATGGGTCAACGCTCTAGGTATGGGGTATCAAAAGATAGATGTTTGTCCAAATCACTGCATGTTGTATTTCAAAGATTAAGAAAATAGCAGATCATGTCTGTCATATAGGCATCCTCGGTTCAAGCCAAAGACAATTGGCAATACTAGCACGAGGTTAAAAGAAGTACCATACAAGTCACTCTGCTACTTCCCTCTCACCCCTAGATTGCAACAACTATATATATCTTCGAGAATAGCTAAACACATGAGATTGCATGCAAATAAAGTTTGACATGATGAAGACAAGATCATGTATCCTGTTGACGCAGAAGCTTGGAAGCAATTTGATCGTACTCATCAAACCTTTGCAATGAAAGTGAGAAATGTTAGACTCGGTTTATGTATAGATGAATTTAATCCATTTGGGGTAGATCAACCCCATACCCGTGTTGGTCGGTATTTGTCACTCCATACAATCTTCCTCCAAGCTTGTGTATGAAGCATCAAAATCTTTTTTTGTCTCTATTGATCTCTGATCCAACGTCTCTAGGACAAAATCTTGATGTATATTTGAGACCATTGATTGATGAACTAAAAATATTGTGGGATGACGGTGTTCTCACGTACGATGCCCACAGAAAACAAAAGTTCAATATGAAGGCTATTGTTTTATGAACAATTAGGGACTTCCCTGCGTATAGTATGTTATCTGGTTGGAGCACACATGGGAGGTTGGCATGTCCGTACTACATGGAGGATTGTTATCATCGCAAAATTTTTTTCCCGTCTTCCCTTCCTTGCGGAAGAGAGAAAGAGGGAAACGCTTTCGCGATTCAAACTTTGACCGGATTTTTGAAATTGTTTTGAAATACTCGCCTCCGTTTTGAAAATTGCGGGAAAATCCATGGGATGGGGCTCGACCTGTCGGTACGAGGTTCGACCGTTCCTGCCGCCTTTAACAGGGGTAATCGAACCAAGGACCAAAATTGTGCTTGACTTAGCGAAATTATCAAAATTATGTTCTATCCTATATGCACAGAGAATTCAGGCATGTGCTATGAAGTTTTGGGAGAATGCAGCTTGGGAAAGCATGATGTATGCTTAGAAAATATTTGGAGTTGAAAAGAATCTCTCAAGAAAAAGCTGAAAGTCAATTTCTCAGGAAAAATCATGTGAAAACGGGTTTTTGAAATCACGGGAAAGTTCATGAAGTTGTGGGAAAATCATGAATGGTTGAAAATCCTGGGAAAATGGAAGTGATTCTTGAGAAAAGGGTGAACCTTTGAAAAGGGAAACACTTCTTAGGAAAACTAGGACTTTGAGAGTTTTCTTAGGAAAATGATGGAAGATTTATAGGAAAACTCATTGGAGAAGGAAATTCAAAACTTGGGGAATCGAAATCCTGGGAATTTTACCCTTTTGAAATACTTGGAAATCGATTTTGGATCTTGGAGAAAGATTGAAAAACTCTTTTGAATCTCTTAAGAAAATATCATTTTCCAGGGAACTGTGGAAAACTTTGTCTTTGGAAAACCGATTTTGAAAAATCCTTAGAATTTCTTGAGAAATCGATTTCTTGAGAATGAAGTTTTCTTGAGAAAATCTTGAGAAAATCAATGATTTCATGATGCAAATGACATGAGTGAAAGAATGCACTTTGAAAAGATTTTCTAAGAGATTTGTTGGAAAAATGTGCATTAAGTCAAGATAAATCCTTCACATATTCTGACTGTGGCCATGAATATGTTCAGAACTTAGTTGATTTGATGCACATGATTTTGAAGACTTTGGAAATATGATGTGCATTTTAAGATAGCCTAAGAGTGTAGGCTCAATGTGACTAGTAGAAAGATGATGGATCTGGGTCTCGCCCATATTCCGACTAGGGCCGTAAATATGGATCCCACCGAGTCCATCAACTCCCTAAGAGTTGGTGCACGTGCCATTCGTGAACATCCATAGTGCTTTTGAAATAAAATGCATGAATCATATAATCAGGATATTTGCATAAATTCAAACTATATGATATGCATCCTAGTCTAAGCAGGAAATCAACTCTCTTATTCCAAAATTTACATTATTACATCACTAAATAAAGGAAATAAATGGAAATTTCAGACTTCAGCTCCTTCTTTTGAATGTTCCTGCCAAACTTGAAATAAGGTTAGCTCAAATATGTGGGTTTTTCCAAGATTTTCCAATAATATTATGAAATTATTGGATTTAATTGGATATAAACCCTAATCTCATGCTTCCTTGATATTTGCAATGGTGTAAATGCAGGAAATTTGGTGGAAAATAGTTTGAAATTCGGAATTGGGGTCAAAATGACCAAAATACCCCTAATATTAAAGTTATACCTTTAAAATCAGGGTTTTTTGAAGGAAAACTTGGTAAAATTGAGATTTTGAAATTCAAATTGAATCAAATGATGATGAAATGCAGTATGACATGCTTCTAAACACATTAGGACTGTAAAATCAGAATTTTTGCAATTTATCCAAAATAACGAATTTCGCTTGTTTTTCACTTGGATCTGGGTCCTGCGGGACCCTGTTTTGGTATTATGGCTAATCCGAACCCCAAATGGATTCAAAATTGCACCAAATTCGGTATGAAGTATATACTTACTCTGATAAACAGCCTAGAATGCTAAAAATTACAAAATGATATGATTTAAATGCTACAATTCAAAGAAAGTCCTAAAATGGTGGATTTTGCCTATGGATCCAAACTAAATGCAATGCTTAACATGATAATGCAAGATTTACACCATGAAAACTTCTGATATTTTTCAGACTGCTAAAAGACCCGAAATGAAACATTTTTGGTTTTTACAGCCTCGGGATTTGAGCCATGATGAGTTCAATAACAGGGATTGAGTTCTGACAGAGGTAAAAATCACACTAATCTGATGTAAAACGCTAAACAAATATCAAACAGCCATGGAAATTTATGAAATTAATCAGAGTTATGCACGACACCTACATGAACAACTTTCATGTTTATGACTTTGGCATTTGATCAACGGAAACACAGATAAAAATATAACTATTCCTGCCTAAACTAACAGAATAGACAAATGTAGCAAAACAGAGGACTGACAAGAAAAATCCGAAGTAGGGGTCAACACTATTGTAAAAATTACAGGCTTTCAGATGCAAACAGAGGACATCTCGGACACCACTTTCATTTTTTACAGTTTTGAATTTGGAGCAACACACAAAGAGAAACCATAGCCCTAAGTCGATCCAAGATCTCAGAGGCCCAAATTAGGCTCTGACACGTGTACCGAACTCTCGGATTTTTGTCAGATAAAAAAAATCAGAAAAATCTGAAAAAATCATATTAAAAACTATACATTCTCCCGAGTTCATAACATTTTTTGGATCGAAAATAGGATCTCCCATGAGGGATATCGCGATTTTACAAGTCGGCAATTGATTTTCAAAACGCATCCCGGGCAAAAAAAACCCGACTTGCCATTTTGAATGTTTACAGTAGTAAACAAATTCAAATGCCTCTGAATTTTTGGCAAAATTTTAGGGACACCTAAGGGCGCATTCCGTGATTTTTTTGGGATTTTTAATAAAAAATAAATGCATGAAATGACGTGTGGACTGACTGACAAAAACAGAGACCTACTGAAAATAAGCAGAATTGAAATAAATGCTAAATTAATCCTAATTAATTCATGAAATGTGCTAAATGAACGAAATAAAATGCAAATTAAATCTAGCTAACTACATGCATGTTAAAAATCATCAAGGAAGCATAATGAAACATTTTTATATATGTCGTTTTATGAGAATAGCTCAATCCATCCCTCGGATGAGCTCTTTCTTCAAACGACTCCCGATTCGAATTATGGAATCCAATCAATGGGAAAAGAAGTGCACCTTGTTTCGTTACGCAGCGTAGAAGCTCTTGAAAGGGGCGGCTATCACGAGCTTCCTTCGTCCTTCACTCCGGGCTTCGGATGGTTCACCAAAATTGACCTCCGCTTGAATCGAATTGGCCACTGCACGAGCTTTTCTTCACCTTCTTCAATGTGCCAAAGGGGGCACGATTTCCACAGTTCAAAATCCGATTTTAGGAAGGCTAGGTCGGATTTTCCAAGTTCACAAGAGCTAAAAAAAATGATCCTTTAGGCTGGGCGTGAACCCTTGTTTTTATAAATTTTCTGAAAAATTTTGAAATTCAAACAGGCTCGATCTGGGCCCTCCATGTGGCGCCATCTCAGGGGGTGCCATATGAGGGGTTTGAAATTCGAATTGGTCTTTTGCAGGGAGCCCTCAGGTGGCGCCACCTCAAAAGGTGTTTTAATTTTTGAGAAAAATAAAAAAAATGGAAATTTTATGGGTGAGACACCTCAGCAGGGGAATTTGGAATTTTTCAAAAGTTTGCTTGATTCTCTCTGCAGGGAACTCCCAGATGGCGCCACCTCAGAGGGTGCTCTCTTGGAGTTTGAATTTCAAATTCACTTTTTGTAGGGAGTCCTCAGGTGGCGCCACCTCATGGTGGGCTACCTTTATTAAAAATAAAATAAAAAATAAAAATGGAGCCAAGTGGAGTCCTGGAATGGTGCCACCTCAAAAGGTGTTTGACACATGTCAGAAGGACAGAGCAGTGGGCTCAGAAGGCGCCACCTCAGAGGAATTTGAAATTTTCTTTTTTCTGGTGAAAGGAGATCTGGACATGTGGCAGTCCAGGATGGTTCCAAGTGTCAGCCTGCTGGTGTGGTTCTTCAGATGGCGCCACCTCAGAGGAGAATTCGAATTTCAAATGGAGGTTGGCCCTGGAGGAATGGAGGATGGACATGTGGCGCCACCTCAGAGTGGATCCTACAATGCCATGTGGCAAGAGGGAGGGAAAGGACATGTGGCGCCACCTCAGGCCATCTGGAAAAATCAGAGCTTAGGATTTTCGCCACCTAGTGCCTTGTTTGAATTTTGAATGGTTTGCTTTTTTTGAAGAAAGCCAGGAGTGACATGTGTCTCCTACTTTTCTGAAAGAAGTAGGGAGAAGACATGTGTTCTCTACTTTTTCTGAAAGAAGCAGAAAATGACACGTGGCAGAGGGGAGAGAAGGCGAGCCAGGCCATGTGGCGCCATCTCAGACAACCTGGAAAAGGTAGAATTTCAGGATTTGCGCCACCTATGAGGAGTTTTGAACTTTTGAATTCTAGTTTTTCTGAAGAAAGCAGAAAACGACACATGGCGTTTACTTTTTCTGAGGAAATGAGAGCTTGCCACGTGTCCTCTGCAGGAGACACACTCCAAATGGCGCCACCTCAGAGGAGACAAGCCTACCTTTTCTGTAGGAATTTAGGGGTGACACATGTCTCCTACTTTTCTGAGAAAAGTAGGGAGAGACATGTGTCAGGCTGCTTTTCTAGAAGGAGGGAGGGGTTGACACGTGTCCCCTGCAGGAGACACACTTCAAGTGGCGCCACCTCAGAGGAGACAAGCTCCACTTTTTCTAGACAGGACAACCTATGACACTTGGCATCTCCTGGTAATCTTGGAATGACACATGGCACCTTAACACATGGCAGATAAATGGGATGACATGTGGCGGCTTCTGAAGGTAGCCCCACACTGACACTTGGCGTGGAAATGGGAGGAGAGAGAAAAGACAAGTGGCACCAATCCAGGGGACAAGGCTCCTATATTTTTGGGTTTTTTTCAAAATTCAAATATTCAAAAGGAAAGCTTGTGTGACACCACCTCAGTGTGGGTCCCGCATTGCTTCTTTATTGAAATAAGGATAAAACAACAACTTCTTTTTTGGAATTTTCATAAAATCTGGACTAATGGGCAAAATAGGAATTTTGGAAAGAGTTGGCCCCTGTAGGGTGATTTTGTAAAAGAAAGATATTTGAAATTGTCAAAAAAGGGCAAAATCTGAGGTGAAGTGACTGAAATCCACATTAAAAACTATCCAGATCGTCTTCCTGAGAAAATATTTTGACATTCAGAGTCCTGGGGGTAAAATGGGAAGAATTGATAATTTTGAAGACCCAGGGTTTTGAAATCAATTTTGAAAAGAGTTGAAATTCTAATCTGGATTGAAAATTTTGAAATCAAGAGTTCTGGACCTCGAAATGACATGATGTGCAGTGCAGTGATTTGAAATGCTCATGTAATGATATGCAATGTCATGTCTTATGCAATATAATCTTGAACCAAGACTCTGGAGATGTCTTTCTCCTGTCAGGAATAAAATTTTGAACATCTGAGTTAAAATAGGGAAATTTTGAGAGTTGCAGATGCAATTTAGACTTCTGTAAGGTTCGGGCTCAGAAAATGACCATTTTGCCCTCCAACGATTTCAGAGGCTGGATGTTGATGCTTGGTGGAAATGTTGGGGATGTGAGTGAAAATTTGGGGTGTTTACAGATGCCCCTCTTTGCTACTAAGCCGGCTCATGGCCGAGCTTAGTGGCAAAGAAAAACACACCAAATTTGGGCTATACATAAAAAAATGCCCCAGTTAGAAGGATCTGACTGAGTGTGAAGAAATTAGCCCGAGGAAGATGGTAGATATGAAGCGAAGAATGAAGAATGAAGAGGAAAGATTCACTCTATGAGAGCGAAGTTCAGGTTTATGCCCTTGACCTGGATGGGACAAAATACCTCGCATGGAACGAAGCTCAGGTTTGACCCTTATCCTGATTGGGGAATGAAATATCTCCTCGAAATGAGACTCAGGTTTGTACCCTTAACCTGATCGGGCGGAAAATGAAATACCTCTTTGATTGAGGCTCAGGTTTGTACCCTTATCCTGATCGAGCGGAAAATGAAATACCTCTTTGGATGAGGCTCAGGTTTGTACCCTTATCCTGATCGGGCGGAAAATGGAAATACCTCATTGGTTGAGGCTCAGGTTTGTACCCTTATCCTGATCGGGCGGAAAATGGATGGAATCCTCGAAGGAAGAGACCATGATGAAACCTTTGCACAATAAATCCAATAGGGTTTTTGCAAAAGGAAGGAAAATGGAGTCCCTAAAGCTTGAAAAGGGATTGATTTTGGGTGTCTCATTGCTGAGACTAAAATCAGCTTTTGAAATTGCCTTTTGCGGGAAATGATTGGTGGTTCTACCTCGAACCGAAATGGGACTGTCTATGGTGGGACAGTGGGGACACAGGGAAGTGTGCAATCTGAGGGTTCATGCTCTCAAAGAAGGGAAGGAATCAAGTCCTTAAGAGGGATTTAAAATTGGTGTCAGGATGCATCGAAAATGGACATCAAGCTCTCACTTCATGTCAGGATAGCTAGAAAATATTGTCAAAATGTTGGAAATTCTGCTGTTGATTCAAAATTTTTGAAAATATTGCGCATGGTTGCAAAGATATTCCTTCTTTTCTACCCAAAGCATTACCTCCAAATAAGGTTCACTTCGTAGAATCGAGACTTGAAATCCAAATTGCTCACAATTGACCTTCTTCAAGGAAGTTATCAATTTCCTTGATATGAGTAGGAAAGAGAATTTGATGTCATGAAAGCAATTGATGAAAGAGTATTGATAATAGAATTTCACAAGGTTAAAGAGGATTCTTGATAAATTTGGCAGTTTGATATCCTGAGAGCTTCTCTCTTGATAATCTTTCTGCACTCTTTTGGCTCTCTGGTGTTTTGGCTACATTCTCCTTCATTTTGGAGATGTTCTGACCTTTCTTTTTTTTTTCTCTTTCTTTTTCCTCTCTTTCTCTCTTTTGGGAAAAGGGGTACGTCACAAACTCCTTCATCTTGGAGATGTTTCGATCCTTCTTGGATGATGGGTTTGGAAATCTTTGGGCGATAGCTGAAATTAAATATCTTTTAGGGATTGTCGAGAGGTTCATCGCATCTGCCTTCATCTCGACAGTGCTTTGGACTTTCCCTGGAAGGATCCGTCACAAACTCCGTCATCTTGGAGATGTTTCGAATCTTCTTTGGCCCCGGGGGTCTACTCTCCTAATTCGCCTTCATCTTGACGGCAGGTGAGAGATCCCTTTTGCGGATATTTAATTGCAACTTAGGTGATTTTGAGGAAACGGGGCTTGGGTAAATGCTCTCTTTTCTAGCGCTCAGGATATTTCCACTGCCTTGTCTTTACAAGAATAGTCTTTAAAGATGCGCCATTGACTGCGATCAATATCGATAATCTACGGCTTTTCAATAACATTGATTCTTCTTTTCTGGCCATATCGAGGACTTTATCCTTCATCCTTTTGGTTGGCCAATAGAAAGAATTTGGAGTTTGAATCTCTTTTCACAAAAGCTTCACTTTTTTGGAAGTGATGCTGAAGGTAAATTGAGATAGAGATTAGTGCAATAAAGATTCTGAAATCAACAATTGATTGACAAATTTGATAAAATTTTCTTGAAATCCTTGGTGAAAATGAGTATTTGAAATCCGACGCAATACATCCGTGACGAAAATTCTCCTCTCTTTTTCCCCAAAAAGAGAGACTCAGGCTTAGCCCTTACCTGAATGGGAAATGGGAAATACTCCTCTCTTCCCTGAAGAGGAGGTGTTTGCAAAACAAACTTTCGAAGAGAAATTGAGCTTTCGTCAAAGCTCCCTAATGTTAGGCTTCTCTTATGGAAAGGGGGCCGATAATAGTGAGGTCTGAAAATTGGGTCATGAAAGGAACGAGTTCATCACACTCTCCCTGCAAAGAGGGTCTTTCATGACGAAAAATGGCCTAGTATGAAATTGGGGGGTCACAAGAAAAGCGAGTCTCCGTCGAGCCTCTCCCTTTGAAAGGGTTCCTCGTGTGAAATTGGAAATTGTTTTGCAAACGGTTCAAAAAGACGCGAGTCCCTTCAAACTCTCCCTGAAAAGGGGCTAAGTGAACGAATTGGATAGCATGCGAAAAGAACGAGCTCCCTCGAACTCTCCCTAAAAAGGGGTCTCTCGCAAGAGAAAATGATTGAAATTGGATATTGAGATTGATTGACCCAAAGGTCAAAATTGAAAATTGGAAAATTGGTTGCTGGAAATTGAATGACCCGAAGGTCGAAATTGGATGACCTGATGGTCAAAATTGAGAATTGATTTGACCAAAAAGGTCGGAATTGAGAATTGGTTGACCGGAAGGTCAAAATTGTGTGACCCGAAGGTCGAAATTGAGAATTGAGTGACCTAAAGGTCGAAATTGAGAAATGAAGGTCAAAGATTGGAAATTGATTGACCCGAAGGTCGAAATTTGGAAATTGATTGACCCGAAGGTCGAAAATTGGAAATGGGTTGACCCGAAGGTCGAGAATTGGAAATTGGTAATTGAAATTGAGAATTGGAAATCGGGTGACCCGAAGGTCGAAATTGGGGAATTGCCTGATTTGAAGTTTTAAATTGGAATTTGGAGAGCAAACTGTCAAATTCTAGCAATTGACAGACTTTAATGATTGAAATGACTTGGATTAATCAAAGGAGAATGATGAGTTCGAGTCAGAGCTCGAATAAAATACAGAGATCACGAGTCGGAACCCAGATCAACAAGAGAAAATGAAGAGCTCGCATCTGAGCTCAAATGAATAGAGAGATCACGAGTCGGAACCCGAATCAACAAAAGAGAATGAAGAGCTTGCATCTGAGCTCAAATAAATAGAGAAATCTTGAGTCAGAACCCGGATCAACAAAAGAGAATGAAGAGCTCGCATCTGAGCTCAAATAAATAGAGAAATCTCGAGTCGGAACCCGGATCAACAAAAGAAAAATGAAGAGCTCGAGACAGGGCTCGAGTAAGGTAATTAAGATCGTGAGTCGGAACTCATATCAACAAAAGAACATGATTTGAATAAAAACCCCGAGTCAGAACTCGGTTTTCTAAAAAATTAGGATTTTGAAAATGTGCCAGTTTGAGTACTGGATTTTGAAATAATACCAGTTCGAGCGCTGGGTTTTGGTTCAGTATTGGTGATGACCTTTTGATTTTGAATTATTTAGGAATCGTGATGGGACTGTTTATTGAAACCCTAATACTGACCAGATTGTTGTTAATGCAGTTGAATGCCAATGAGCATGAATTGATGCATATGAATGCACATGTGCATGAAATGAGGAATTTGTTTATCCTGCCTGCATATAGAACAAAATTTTAAAATGCCCCAGTGTAACTGGGAAAGAAAGTTGGATCATTATCTGAAGGAAACAGGAAGGATTACAAGAGAA
Organism: Nuphar pumila; assembly: GCF_984573655.1. Classification (NCBI taxonomy): domain Eukaryota; kingdom Viridiplantae; phylum Streptophyta; class Magnoliopsida; order Nymphaeales; family Nymphaeaceae; genus Nuphar; species Nuphar pumila. The sequence continues at coordinate 45,541,223 of NC_143263.1, read as the reverse complement.
GAATAAATGTTTCAAGTATAAAACTTTTTCAAGTGTCGAGCATTAATAGGATCTGGCAATTCTACCCCATCAGCATTGATGAGCCGATATGAGTTGCGGGGTAATGCTTCTTTGACAACATAGGGACCTTCCCAATTTGGCGACCATTTGCCGCCGGGACGATGCTTGAGACAAGCTGTGGATCGAAGTACTAAATCATTGACTTTGAATCTTCTTTCGATGATAGACTTCGCATATTGCCTGGCTACTCTCTGGCGATAGGATTGAGCATGCTCTGCTGCTTTTAGCCTTCTCTCGTCGAGTAAGTCTAGCTGCACTAGTCGCTACTGCTGGTATTGATCAAGAGGTAATTGCAGAAGTGAAGCAAATTTCAAAGCAGGCTTCTGAACATGTAGCGGCAATACTACTTCTGTTCCATAGACCAGTTCTGATGGAGTAGCATTCGTTAAAGTTCGAATAGTGGTCCGGTAGGCCCATAGTGCATCGTGGATCTTCTCATGCCAGTCACGGCCTGTTTCCACAGTTCGCTCCAGGATACGAATTAAAATCTTGTTGGTGGCCTCTGCCTGACCATTCCCTTGAGGATAATATGGAGCGGAAAAATGGTGATAGATCTTGAATTTTGAGCAGAATGTCTTCATCTTTTCATTCTTGAAATGACTGCCGTTGTCTGACACAATGTCATGTGGGATGCCGAAACGGCAAAGGATGTTCTTGTGAATAAAAGAGACCACATGTCGGCCTTCTACTGTGCGAAGAGTGATAGCTTCTACCCACTTGGTGAAATATTCTGTTGCGGCAAGGAAATATTTGTGGCCATTTGAAGCTGAAGGAGTGATGGGACCTACGACATCGAAGGCCCACATGGAGAACGGCCATGGAGAAACAACAGACTGTAAATAAGTTGCTGGAGCATGGATGGAAGGTGCATGTATCTGACATTGTACACACTTCTTCACATAATGATAACAGTCTTGTTGCATAGTCTTCCAATAGTAACCTGCTCTTATGATTTGCTTGACAAGGGTTTGGTAGCCGACGTGGCCACCACAGATGCCTTCGTGTGCTTCTCGCACGACTTCTTTGGCTTCGTCTTCATCTAAACATCTGGAATACTCTGAACTGAATCCACGACGATAGAGGACATTGGCCAAAATGAAATATTGAGTAGACATACGCTGGATTGCTCGTTGCTCTTTCTTTGAGAGTTCTGGAGGAAATTCACCAGTTTCTATGAAAGTTTTGATGTTGTAATACCAAGTCTTCTTCTTCTGCTCAGCCTGGTTTACCTGTTCCGCTGGAATGAAAGCAGGTTGGTCAAGTCTGCCAATTTCAAAAGAGCGACAAGATTCTCCATTCTTGAATGCCATAATGGAGCCTAAACTGGCTAGGCTATCGGCCACTTGATTAAAATCTCTTTTGATGTGGAATAACTGAAATTCTTCGAACTTGCTGACGAGAGCTGAAACAATTTTCTGATAGGGAAATAACTTCTGATCTTTGACTTGCCATTCGGCTCGAACTTGATTGACAACAAGTAATGAGTCATCGTAGGCATGTACTCTCTTGACATTGAAGTCTAATAGAATCTTTAGACCTTGAATCAGGGCTTCGTATTCAGCCATATTGTGAGTGCATTGAAAGTCTAATTTGAGAGAAAATGGAATCATCTCCTTCTCGGGAGTGATTAATAAAATTCTGATGCCTATTCCGGCCATGTTCTTAGAACCATCGAAAAATAAATTCCAGACTGGAAATTGCTGGATATTGCAAATTTGCTCATCAGGGAAGTCATCTTCGGCTTTCTCCTCTTCAGCCAGAGGAAAATCCGCCAATTGATCTGCAATTGCTTGGCCTTTGATTGATTGCTGCGAGACATATTCTAAGTCATACTGCATCAGTAAGACTTGCCATTTGGCGACTCGTCCGCTTAGGAAAGGTTGCTCCAAGATGTATTTGAGGGGATTGAGTTTAGACAGGATTTTGACTTCTGATGTCAACAGGTAGTGTCTTAGCTTCTGACACATCCATACCAGAGCCAGGCAGGTCTTCTCTATTTGAGAGTATCTCTTCTCATAATCTATGAAAGTCTTACTCACGTAATAAATGGCGTGTTCTATCAGGCTGCCTTCTTTGTATTGCGCCAAGAATCCACCGCATGCGACTTGATTAACTGAGATGTATAGCAAAAGAGGTTTTCCCAATTCTGGTGGCTTCAGGATGGGAGGATTAAGAAGATACTTCTTGATTCGATCGAACGATTGCTGACACTCTGGTCCCCATTCGAACTTAACTCCTTTTCTGAGTAAGTGGTTGAAGGGCTCACATCTCATCGCCAAATTGGAAATGAATCGCCGGATTGACTGCATACGTCCTTGAAGGCTACGTAGTTCTTTGAGATTCTTCGGGGGTGGCATATCAATGATAGCCTTTGCTTTGGCTGGGTCAACTTCAATTCCCTTTTTGCTTACCAGAAAACCCAACAGTTTGCCTGATTCGACTCCAAAGACACACTTTTGCGGGTTAAGCCTTAACTTGTAAAGAATGAGTCTCTTAAAGACTTGATCAAGTGCTTCGAGGTGATCTTCTCCCTCCTTAGATTTCACGAGGATATCATCAACATATGCATCCATGATTTTGCGCATCTGATCGTGAAAGATGACAGCCATTGCCCGTTGATACGTTGCTCCAGCATTCTTGAGCCCAAAAGGTATAACTGTATAGCAGAAAGTGACCCAAGGCGTAGTGAAGGAAGTTTTTGATTGGTCGCGGGTGGCCAACTTAATCTGATTGTAGCCGGAATATCCGTCCATGAAAGAGAACATGGCATGTCCTGCCGTGCTATCGACTAGAAGATCGATGCTTGGAAGTGGATAGTCATCCTTCGGAGTTGCCTTGTTGAGGCCTCTGAAGTCTATGCGGATCCTCACTTTGCCACTTTTCTTTGGGACAACGACGATATTGGCTAACCAATCCGGGTAGTCAATAGCTCGGATAAATCCTGCTTTGAGCAGATCTTCAAGTCCTTCCTTGACTTGCTGTTCTATTTTGGGATCCATTTTTCTCAGCTTCTGCTTGACTGGCTTAGCATTCGGCTTTAAGACAAGACGGTGTTCGACTAATTTGGGGTCTAAGCCCGGCATGTCTTCATACGTCCATGCGAACACTTTTTCATGCTGTTTGAGAAAATCTGTAAGCCTTTTCTTTTCTTCTGAACTCAGACTGGTTCCGATCTGGAGAATTTTTGGATCTTCCTCTGAGCCGATATTGACACCTTCAGTTGGATCTTGTACTAGAGGAGATGGTTCATCCTGCTTCTGAACTGCGGTGAACTCCGGTAATTCCTGAAGGGACTGATCGTATTCAGCACAATCATCTGACTGCTTTGCAATCTTATCATTTCCGATGCTTGCTTTGATTCTGTGAATTGCTGTCGACTTCTGAAAGGCCTTGGGATTGAGAACGAGCTTCTTGATTGTCCGAGAAGTCATTTTGAAATTTTGGAGAAGAAATCTGGTTCAGACAAATTGGCCTATAGTAAGGCAAGCAATCATTTGAAGAGAACCACGCATAAAATGGCATTGAATTTATAAAATGATGAGACAGACAAAAAGGGAGTAGATGGCATCCGGATAGACAAAGAAACTTGGAATTTTATTGATTTAATTGATCAGTGACATTGGTAAAATGAGACATTTATTTGAAAAAGAATAGAAAGAAAATAACAAATGGTCTTTATTGTGCTCCTTTGACAAAAACAGTCTTCCTTGATGAGCTTCCTCCGGAGAACCCTAGTCCTGCTCTGTGGGGACGATGTTTCTGGATCATTGGCTCGATGCGGCCATCTTCGTTCTTGTCGAGTCCCTTGAAGGGTTGATAACCATGCTTTAGGAGTAAATCGAATCCCTTTCTTGACTTCATGAATTGAGGAAACAAGGGATGATCCTTAATGGTGCTGTAGTCGATTCGACCTCCAACCTTGAAGAATTGAGGACCTTTCCATCGTGTCGTGGCTACTGTGTGCAGAGATGGTTCTGATGATGCCTGGAGGATTTCTCGATTCTCTCCGAGATTGATCTCTTCACTTTCCCTGATGCTGGGAATGTCTGCATTGAATGATGGCCGAGGAATCATGGGCTGCGGGAGCCTTTCTTTTGGGTCTTCTCCCAGTATTGTGGTAATCATTCCACCTTTTGATCACTTCACGCATTGATGTAGGGTGGAAGGCACTGCATTAGCATTGTGAATCCATGTCCTTCCGAGCAGCAAGTTGTAGGTTGGAGGTACATTAACCACATGGAAAAGTACTGAATGCACTGAATAGTTGATAAATACTTCCAGAAATATCTTACCCTTGGCCGTTTGACCATGATTGTCAAACCCATAGATAGTGATGGGATCCGGAATATATTCTTCATCCTTGATCCCTAATGCCTTTGCGATCATTTCGGGACATATGTTGAGGCTACTACCTCCATCGACCAACACATGGGGAACCGTCATTCCTCTGACTCGAACGACAATGTACAAGGCATTATTATGAAAGGAATGAGGCTTTGGAAGGTCCTCATCTGAGAAGGTGATTGGTGCATTGGTCATGGCAGAGTTCACAATCTGTGCCATGTCTTCAGGAGTGGTACTGGGCTTAACTTTGATTTTCCTGAGTAAATCATCCAGTACTTGTCGGTGCTTGCTAGAATTCCTTGCCAAGTCAAGGATGGAGACATTGGATAGAGCAGTCATAGGCTTTTGACTTGAATTCTCCAGCCTGGGTCTAATGATTTGCTTGAAGAAGTCAGGAGTTCCTTTTGATTTGGGAACTGACTTCACAGGTGCTTCAGAAACTTTCATTTTGCCGAATGCTGAAATTAAGTCCATCTTCTTGGAATCTGGAGCTGCTTGTCGTAGTACCGATACCTGGTGCTGAACTTGTAGGTCTTGCGCAGAACATGGCTTGATATGTTCATGCGGTAGAAAGGGTTGTGCAAACACTACTGCTGTGGTGTGCGAAGGGAAGGGGTGATTGAGAATGTCCATCTTCTCTTCTTCTTCTCCTTCTACCAATAGATTCTTTTCAATGAGATCTTGCACGATGTTTTTGAGAACAAAGCAGTTCTCGGTGTTGTGTCCCACTGTCCTGTGAAACTTGCAGAACTGATCTTTCCATTTCCCCATGGGCACAGGGGGATCGGCCAATCTGGGCAACTTAACCATTTCTTTTGATAGCATATACTCGAGCACCTCCTCGAGTGATTGGTCAAGAGGAGTAAACTTTCTGTCGTAGCTCCATCCTTCATGTTTGGTCTTCTCACGCAGTTTTGGCCCTTGATCCTGCTGAGGAGGCTTGCTGTACTGAGGAGAAGGCTTTGCTTTCTGATCCTTGTTGTTCGAATTGCTTGAGCTGTAGCAGTAATCTTTCTTCTGCCCTTTGTATCGATTTTGGCCTTTGTTGTTGTTGCTGGCAGAATAAGTAAAGTGAGCTTTCTTTTTCTGCTCGCCATGGGAGTTGTTCTTGGAAAAGGTGAAGCCTTCATAGACTCCATTTTCCACACTTAGCTCGAGTCATTCGGCTCGTTCAGTCAGCTCAATGAAGGTCCTGGATGGTGCTGTGGAGATCAATCCTCTTAATGGCTGCGAAAAATTGTTGAGGATCAGGGACAATGCATGCCTTTCCGAGATAGGATCTCTCATCTTGTTACAGGCTGATCTCCATCTGTGAATGAAGTCCCGTGCTTTTTCATTCTCATTCTGCCTTAAATTGCAGAGATGACTCAATGTAGGCAGCGCCTCCGTGTTGAACAAGAAGCGTTCAATAAAGAGATTCACAACTTTGTCGAACTCCTTGAGCTCGATGGGGTTGATATGCTCAGCATACCACTTGGCTGCAACTCCTTCCAAGCTGCGGGGGAAGCATAGAAACAATGCTCGGTTATCCCTCTTAAACCGAGAGCATTCAGCAAAGAAGGTGGCGAGATGAGCTTTTGGGTCGCCAGAACCATCGAATTTGATGAATTTTCGGGGGAGATTCTCCAGATCATCATCCCCTTCTAAGCCGTCATAAAAGTCCTCACTGGTGAAGACTTTCTTGCCCTTGTCGCGGGCTTGCAGATCCTTGACAACCCGGGCCATTTCTTTAAACTGCGCTTGCAAAGGCTCTTCTTTATCTCTGCTCTTTGATCTGCGGCTTTTACTTTGGCCACGCTTCTGAAATGCCGGAGGTACCTCATATTCTTCATCTGTGTTTTCAGTTGAGTCTGATTCATCTGAAATCTCTTCTGGCTGGATTTGCTTCTTGGAAGCCTTCTTACTCCTACGACCATGGAACTTTTCTCTGAATGGATTCCTTTCTGAGCTGCTCTCGGGCTGCTCATTCATCATCTTATTCATCATTTTTCTGAACATGGCATACATTTGAGGGTCTATGCCATCGTCTTCTTGCTGCTGCTCTCGACTCTTCTCAGATCGAGGGGAACTCATCTCTTCTTCCGAGGCTGACGAGTACTGGGATGCCGTGGTTCTTTTGCCTGATCTTGTCTCAACCATCAAATGGTATGGATGCTCTCTGCAGGGCAAAGACCTGATTAGATTATGAAGGAATTAGCTTTTGGAATAAATATTTGTTGAAAATATAGTAGACAATTTGGAAAAGATGTCCCATTACTAGGGACTGAGTCGTCGTGGGAATCACGACAATTGTGTTGCCATTCCTTCTGCAAAAGAAATAAACAACAAAAATATGCCTTGTTACCTAGGCGAGGTCGTCAAACCACAATGGAAGGAAAGAGAATTTTATTAAAATGAGAAGAATAAGATTTTATTGATCTTGACAAAGAGGTGGGGGACAAACAATTTGCCACCATTCACGATAGTCGGCAGACACTCTAGGACCTGGAAAGATTTTAAGAGAGACAAAGGAATCCCAACCGTAGCGGGCAGAATGATATGCCCCGGACCATTGTGCGGAGGTGAGATCGAACTCTGTCATAGCTCCTGATAACAGTCGGGCTTCAACGTACTGCTGCCTCTGGGAGAACTGTCGAACACATCTCTCTGGTTGGTAGTAAGTGCAGAAGAATGGTCCCAGCAACTTGAATCGCTTGCCATAAGCGTAGGTATATCTGGGAGGAGACAGCTGCCGATCAAAATAGTCCCAGACTACGTCATCCTCTTGAATGTTGTAGATCATGGATCGGTACTGCGCCACCGGAAGGAGTTCTTGACCATTGTATCTGAAAGAGTTTGCTCGGGCTGGAACATGCTGGAAAAACCAAGACTGAAGTGCGTAGATGCATCCTTCAACTAAAATGGATTCTCCAAGTGAGAATCGAGTCAGACCTCGATATAGGAAGGCGAGCGCTGCCATGGCTATAGAGAGGCGATTGGTTTGCCGACTTCCCCATCTTCTCATAAGATGGATTATCCGGATGTCCATGTAGTTCTGTCCATCTGGGAAAAGGGACAGTCCTACGGTGCATAGAACCATTGCATTTTGAATCTTTTCTTTGGCTGTTCTTGAAAGCGAGCTGACTTTGACGAAGGTCCCGTACTGGCGGTACAACTCAAGTAGGTCAACATATTCATCTCCTTCTAACTGGATCAGGGGCCAAGATCGGCGGCCTGTCATACGAGCTAAGGAGTCTCGGGGGTCCAAACCCTTGACATTGATAAGGAATTGATGCTCTAATGGGTCGCTTGGTCGACCAGCTGGTTCTGGCAACCCCATGATTTCTGAAAATTCATCCATTAAGACGGTCATTTCTCCCCATGGGAACCAGAAGGTACACGTTCGAGGATTCCATCGCTCTGCCATTGCATGGATCAGGTTGCCATTGATGGTCTGCTTTCCGACTGCTGATGCCAGCTCTAATCCGCACTTGCTCAAATGGTCCAGGAACATTCGGGAAAAGCTCTTTAGCCAGGAATAATACCACCGGGGAATGAAAGTTCCGGTGCTGAGGGCTCGATGTTCAGGACGACCTTGTCGCACCTCGAAGGAGATGTGACCTTCAAGAAAGATAGGATCGACTTGACTGGATGCCATCGAACTGAAAACAGAGAAAGACTCAGAATGAGACTTAGGAAAATGTGAGAAATTTTGCAGGCAGGATAAAAAATGCAGCTAGAAATTCGAGATCCAGTAGAAAGGTAGAATGTAAAATCGCCTGGAGTTTTGGAAGAAATTGGATATTTGAGAAAATTATCCAGGGTTTGAGAAAAAGACCTTGTGGAAAATAAGGATATTTGGAAAAAGACCTAATGAGTTGAAAAACATTGGGAAACATAAAGAATTGAGAAATCATACATACAATCACATCCTGCGCAAACATTTATGCACATTCAGCACTCCCTAAAAGGCTGACTCTAGATGCATCAATTTGAAAACAGCTGTAGGACCCTAATCCTAACTCTAGGTTCAGATCATCTTTGTCCAATCCAGTTATGCCGATATACCCGAATCGAAATCCGAGGTACGTGGCATAGAATTTCAACTCCGGTTCTAAGGTAAGGTTTTCCAACATCCTTGAGCGCCTACCAATATACTTCGGACTGTGGCCCGCGGTACGTGGTAGGGGGGTGTTAACCCAAATAGTTGGCCCAGTTTGTGAGGCTCTGTCCCGAACTATGGTTCTGGAAGAGAGCCCAGCAACGTGAAGACCGGGTAATGATAGGTAATGGAGTTTTGAAAAAATGATCACATGTAAGAAATAGAGGGCTCTAAATCCTAGAGAGATAGACTTTTGAAAATCTTTGAAAAAGCATACATTGTTTGCATTCAGATCCTAAATTGAGGAGAGTTGTATTTAGACCTAAGTCTATGTGAGCATGAAAATTTTACCTCAATCTGGTCCTACCAAACCATGCCTAAGCTATATGCAGTCAATGTCAGCTAGGTCAGAATCTACGCTCCTAGGTTCACATGATATTGAAAGTAAAGAGCTGACATTTAGTGAGCATAATTTTGATAATTAAACTAAGTCAAGCATAATTTAGGTCAGACGAGGACAGGTCCCATCACGGTCGCCAAACCTGTTATCATCGCAAAATTTTTTTCCCGTCTTCCCTTCCTTGCGGAAGAGAGAAAGAGGGAAACGCTTTCGCGATTCAAACTTTGACCGGATTTTTGAAATTGTTTTGAAATACTCGCCTCCGTTTTGAAAATTGCGGGAAAATCCATGGGATGGGGCTCGACCTGTCGGTACGAGGTTCGACCGTTCCTGCCGCCTTTAACAGGGATAATCGAACCAAGGACCAAAATTGTGCTTGACTTAGCGAAATTATCAAAATTATGTTCTATCCTATATGCACAGAGAATTCAGGCATGTGCTATGAAGTTTTGGGAGAATGCAGCTTGGGAAAGCATGATGTATGCTTGGAAAATATTTGGAGTTGAAAAGATTCTCTCAGGAAAAAGCTGAAAGTCAATTTCTCAGGAAAAATCATGTGAAAACGGGTTTTTGAAATCACGGGAAAGTTCATGAAGTTGTGGGAAAATCATGAATGGTTGAAAATCCTGGGAAAATGGAAGTGATTCTTGAGAAAAGGGTGAACCTTTGAAAAGGGAAACACTTCTTAGGAAAACTAGGACTTTGAGAGTTTTCTTAGGAAAATGATGGAAGATTTATAGGAAAACTCATTGGAGAAGGAAATTCAAAACTTGGGGAATCGAAATCCTGGGAATTTTACCCTTTTGAAATACTTGGAAATCGATTTTGGATCTTGGAGAAAGATTGGAAAACTCTTTTGAATCTCTTAAGAAAATATCATTTTCCAGGGAACTGTGGAAAACTTTGTCTTTGGAAAACCGATTTTGAAAAATCCTTAGAATTTCTTGAGAAATCGATTTCTTGAGAATGAAGTTTTCTTGAGAAAATCTTGAGAAAATCAATGATTTCATGATGCAAATGACATGAGTGAAAGAATGCACTTTGAAAAGATTTTCTAAGAGATTTGTTGGGAAAATGTGCATTAAGTCAAGATAAATCCTTCACATATTCTGACTGTGGCCATGAATATGTTCAGAACTTAGTTGATTTGATGCACATGATTTTGAAGACTTTGGAAATATGATGTGCATTTTAAGATAGCCTAAGAGTGTAGGCTCAATGTGACTAGTAGAAAGATGATGGATCTGGGTCTCGCCCATATTCCGACTAGGGCCGTAAATATGGATCCCACCGAGTCCATCAACTCCCTAAGAGTTGGTGCACGTGCCATTCGTGAACATCCATAGTGCTTTTGAAATAAAATGCATGAATCATATAATCAGGATATTTGCATAAATTCAAACTATATGATATGCATCCTAGTCTAAGCAGGAAATCAACTCTCTTATTCCAAAATTTACATTATTACATCACTAAATAAAGGAAATAAATGGAAATTGCAGACTTCAGCTCCTTCTTTTGAATGTCCCTGCCAAACTTGAAATAAGGTTAGCTCAAATATGTGGGTTTTTCCAAGATTTTCCAATAATATTATGAAATTATTGGATTTAATTGGATATAAACCCTAATCTCATGCTTCCTTGATATTTGCAATGGTGTAAATGCAGGAAATTTGGTGGAAAATAGTTTGAAATTCGGAATTGGGGTCAAAATGACCAAAATACCCCTAATATTAAAGTTATACCTTTAAAATCAGGGTTTTTTGAAGGAAAACTTGGTAAAATTGAGATTTTGAAATTCAAATTGAATCAAATGATGATGAAATGCAGTATGACATGCTTCTAAACACATTAGGACTGTAAAATCAGAATTTTTGCAATTTATCCAAAATAACGAATTTCATTTGTTTTTCACTTGGATCTGGGTCCTGCGGGACCCTGTTTTGGTATTATGGCTAATCCGAACCCCAAATGGATTCAAAATTGCACCAAATTCGGTATGAAGTATATACTTACTCTGATAAACAGCCTAGAATGCTAAAAATTACAAAATGATATGATTTAAATGCTACAATTCAAAGAAAGTCCTAAAATGGTGGATTTTGCCTATGGATCCGAACTAAATGCAATGCTTAACATGATAATGCAAAATTTACACCATGAAAACTTCTGATATTTTGCAGACTGCTAAAAGACCCGAAATGAAACATTTTTGGTTTTTACAGCCTCGGGATTTGAGCCATGATGAGTTCAATAACAGGGATTTAGTTCTGACAGAGGTAAAAATCACACTAATCTGATGTAAAACGCTAAACAAATATCAAACAGCCATGGAAATTTATGAAATTAATCAGAGTTATGCACGACACCTACATGAACAACTTTCATGTTTATGACTTTGGCATTTGATCAACGGAAACACAGATAAAAATATAACTATTCCTGCCTAAACTAACAGAATAGACAAATGTAGCAAAACAGAGGACTGACAAGAAAAATCCGAAGTAGGGGTCAACACTATTGTAAAAATTACAGGCTTTCAGATGCAAACAGAGGACATCTCGGACACCACTTTCACTTTTTACAGTTTTGAATTTGGAGCAACACACAAAGAGAAACCATAGCCCTAAGTCAATCCAAGATCTCAGAGGCCCAAATTAGGCTCTGACATGTGTACCGAACTCTCGGATTTTTGTCAGATAAAAAAAATCAAAAAAATCTGAAAAAATCATATTAAAAACTATACATTCTCCCGAGTTCATAACATTTTTTGGATCGAAAATAGGATCTCCCATGAGGGATATCGCGATTTTACAAGTCGGCAATTGATTTTTAAAACGCATCCCGGGTAAAAAAAACCCGACTTGCCATTTTGAATGTTTACAGTAGTAAACAAATTCAAATGCCTCTGAATTTTTGGCAAAATTTCAGGGACACCTAAGGGCGCATTCCGTGATTTTTTTGGGATTTTTAATAAAAAATAAATGCATGAAATGACGTGTGGACTGACTGACAAAAACAGAGACCTACTGAAAATAAGCAGAATTGAAATAAATGCTAAATTAATCCTAATTAATTCATGAAATGTGCTAAATGAACGAAATAAAATGCAAATTAAATCTAGCTAACTACATGCATGTTAAAAATCATCAAGGAAGCATAATGAAACATTTTTATATATGTCGTTTTATGAGAATAGCTCAATCCATCCCTCGGATGAGCTCTTTCTTCAAACGACTCCCGATTCGAATTATGGAATCCAATCAATGGGAAAAGAAGTGCACCTTGTTTCGTTACGCAGCGTAGGAGCTCTTGAAAGGGGCGGCTATCACGAGCTTCCTTCGTTCTTCACTCCGGGCTTCGGATGGTTCACCAAAATTGACCTCCGCTTGAATCGAATTGGCCACTGCACGAGCTTTTCTTCACCTTCTTCAATGCGCCAAAGGGGGCACGATTTCCACAGTTCAAAATCCGATTTTAGGAAGGCTAGGTCGGATTTTCCAAGTTCACAAGAGCTAAAAAAAATGATCCTTTAGGCTGGGCGTGAACCCTTGTTTTTATAAATTTTCTGAAAAATTTTGAAATTCAAACAGGCTCGATCTGGGCCCTCCATGTGGTGCCATCTCAGGGGGTGCCATATGAGGGGTTTGAAATTCGAATTGGTCTTTTGCCGGGAGCCCTCAGGTGGCGCCACCTCAAAAGGTGTTTTAATTTTTGAGAAAAATAAAAAAAATGGAAATTTTATGGGTGAGACACCTCAGCAGGGGAATTTGGAATTTTTCAAAAGTTTGCTTGATTCTCTCTGCAGGGAACTCCCAGATGGCGCCACCTCAGAGGGTGCTCTCTTGGAGTTTGAATTTCAAATTCACTTTTTGTAGGGAGTCCTCAGGTGGCGCCACCTCATGGTGGGCTACCTTTATTAAAAATAAAATAAAAAATAAAAATGGAGCCAAGTGGAGTCCTGGAATGGTGCCACCTCAAAAGGTGTTTGACACATGTCAGAAGGACAGAGCAGTGGGCTCAGAAGGCGCCACCTCAGAGGAATTTGAAATTTTCTTTTTTCTGGTGAAAGGAGATCTGGACATGTGGCAGTCCAGGATGGTTCCAAGTGTCAGCCTGCTGGTGTGGTTCTTCAGATGGCGCCACCTCAGAGGAGAATTCGAATTTCAAATGGAAGTTGGCCCTGAAGGAATGGAGGATGGACATGTGGCGCCACCTCAGAGTGGCTCCTACAATGCCATGTGGCAAGAGGGAGGGAAAGGACATGTGGCGCCACCTCAGGCCATCTGGAAAAATCAGAGCTCAGGATTTTCGCCACCTAGTGCCTTGTTTGAATTTTAAATGGTTTGCTTTTTCTGAAGAAAGCCAGGAGTGACATGTGTCTCCTACTTTTCTGAAAGAAGTAGGGAGAAGACATGTGTCCTCTACTTTTTCTGAAAGAAGCAGAGAATGACACGTGGCAGAGGGGAGAGAAGGCGGGCCAGGCCATGTGGCGCCATCTCAGACAACCTGGAAAAGGTAGAATTTCAGGATTTGCGCCACCTATGAGGAGTTTTGAACTTTTGAATTCTAGTTTTTCTGAAGAAAGCAGAAAACGACACATGGCGTTTACTTTTTCTGAGGAAATGAGAGCTTGCCACGTGTCCTCTGCAGGAGACACACTCCAAATGGCGCCACCTCAGAGGAGACAAGCCTACCTTTTCTGTAGGAATTTAGGGGTGACACATGTCTCCTACTTTTCTGAGAAAAGTAGGGAGAGACATGTGTCAGGCTGCTTTTCTAGAAGGAGGGAGGGGTTGACACGTGTCCCCTGCAGGAGACACACTTCAAGTGGCGCCACCTCAAAGGAGACAAGCTCCACTTTTTCTAGACAGGACAACCTATGACACTTGGCATCTCCTGGTAATCTTGGAATGACACATGGCAGATAAATGGGATGACATGTGGTGGCTTCTGAAGGTAGCCCCACACTGACACTTGGCGTGGAAATGGGAGGAGAGAGAAAAGACAAGTGGCACCAATCCAGGGGACAAGGCTCCTATATTTTTGGGTTTTTTTCAAAATTCAAATTTTCAAAAGGAAAGCTTGTGTGACACCACCTCAGTGTGGGTCCCACATTGCTTCTTTATTGAAATAAGGATAAAACAACAACTTCTTTTTTGGAATTTTCATAAAATCTGGACTAATGGGCAAAATAGGAATTTTGGAAAGAGTTGGCCCCTGTAGGGTGATTTTGTAAAAGAAAGATATTTGAAATTGTCAAAAAGGGCAAAATCTGAGGTGAAGTGACTGAAATCCACATTAAAAACTATCCAGATCGTCTTCCTGAGAAAATATTTTGACATTCAAAGTCCTGGGGGTAAAATGGGAAGAATTGATAATTTTGAAGACCCAGGGTTTTGAAATCAATTTTGAAAAGAGTTGAAATTCTAATCTGGATTGAAAATTTTGAAATCAAGAGTTCTGGACCTCGAAATGACATGATGTGCAGTGCAATGATTTGAAATGCTCATGCAATGTCATGTCTTATGCAATATAATCTTGAACCAAGACTCTGGAGATGTCTTTCTCCTGTCAGGAATAAAATTTTGAACATCTGAGTTAAAATAGGGAAATTTTGAGAGTTGCAGATGCAATTTAGACTTCTGTAAGGTTCGGGCTCAGAAAATGACCATTTTGCCCTCCAACGATTTCAGAGGCTGGATGTTGATGCTTGGTGGAAATGTTGGGGAGGTGAGTGAAAATTTGGGGTGTTTACAAGGATACAAAATCTTTTAGATTGACGCATGGAAGGAAGTTGTGTTGGTTTGATTTTCACCATCGATTTCTACCCAGCGACCATCCGTTCTAACGACAAAGAAATACGTTTCGAGCATGCACAACTAAAATAGAAGGTCCACCTACACGGTTTTCTGGCATAGAGATTTTAAGACGATTATGATACTTTCTATATGAACTAATAGATACCCGTAGTGTGACGCCCTTCCTTAGATTTGGGAAGGATCACAATTGGACAAAGAAATCTATATTTTGGAAACTACCATATTGGTTGACCTTATTGATACGACATAATTTGGATGTAATGCATGTGTAGAAAAATGTGTTTAATAATGTGTTCAATACGGTAATGAATGTCAAAGAGAAAATGAAGAATAATCTGAAGGCCCGTATGGATTTAAAAGTAATATATAAAAGACCAGAATTGAAACTCCAAGAGTAGAATGGCAAAGTACTGAAGCCAAAGGCAAGGTACGTGTTTGGACCAGATCAAGTAAAGCATGTATGTCAGTGGTTGAGACAGTTGAGATTTCTAGATGGATATGTCTCATTCATGGTATACAATCGTTTAACATAGCTAATATGTTTCATATTTAATTTTTTGTTAGTCATGTGTACTAACTTTCTGAAATTATTTGTAGGCTTCAAATTGCTTCGTGACTGCAAAAGAAAAGCAGGACGCAAGGCTAGTGTGGCAGAAGATGTCTGTCAATCGATTTGCCGACATGCTTCATAATATGAAGACTGCAACAATAAAAGCAACTGGTGGGATAGATGATCCACTGCAGTGGAAGGGCCATGACCCTTCTACTATTAGGATAAATTATTGGGATGCAATATGCGACAAGTGGGCGAGCCATGAATTTTAAAATCGCTCAGTAAAGGCTGCACAGAACTGAGCAAAGATGCCAGATGCTCATCTACACACAAGTGGTTCTAGGAATTTTAGGAGCCACTAGAAGAAAATGGTAACTCATATATATATATTCAAATTTATAAGTAATTTTGCATACTTTTTAATTGATTTTTTTATCATTTAACCTTGTAGAAAGCAGAAAAAGGAGGCATTGTGCCTTACAAGGATGTGTTTGTTGAAACACATAAATATAAGAGCACGGGAGAGTTCATATCAGAGAAGGCAAGAGCGACAATGGTATGTATTTATTATATTAATAAATATTATAATATATAAGTTACCATGAATTATATTATCATAAACATTATAATTATTAATTATTAATTTATACTATAATAATTACTTTGTAGGAGTCATACTAGCAGCAGATGGTAGAGCGATATGAGGTTTAATTCACTCAGCATCTGCCTTTTGATTCTGCAGCATGGGTGACTGCAACCGGTGAACCCAAAAAGGTCGTGTGTTCGGGTTTGGGAGTAATATAAACACCACAATAGTCATTGCCTCCTTCAGCCAGGGCTCTTAGAGTTCTCCCACCAGCATCAACTCTCAGCGTTCGATTGACCCTGCTTTTTCTTGGAATGGTGTCCGCTAGCCTCTTCAAGATACAATGCATGACTTTTTACATAAAGTCATTCTCAACCTTGTCCATAATGAGTTGTGCAACTTTTTTGGGGACAGGAGAATCTCGTCTGCCTTTAATATGAGCTCTAGTGCCCGTCAGGTGTGTATAACATTTATTTCAATACATATCTAAAGTTTCATGTCATTAGTTTCATGTTGTTAGATTTCAATATGTATATGCCTATCAACTCAGAACCTCAACACATATATGTATTATTGAATCACTATTAAATTTATTTGACAGTTTTAGAACACATCTATGCATGATTGAATCACTATGAAAGTTTTTTGACAACCTTAGAACACATTATAAGCATGATTTCATCACTATGAAATTTTTTTGACAACCTTAGAACACATATATACATGATTGAATCACTACAATTTTTTTTTTTGACAGCATTAAAACATATATATGCACGATTGAATCACTATAAAAAATTTTGATAACCTTAGAACACATATATGCATGATTGAATCACTATAAAAAAATTTGATAACCTTAGAACACATATATGCATGATTGAATCACTATAAAAAAATGTTGACAACCTTAGATCACATATATGTATGATTGAATCACTATAAATTTTATTTGACAATTTTAGAACACATATATGCATGATTGAATCACTATAAAAATTTTTGACACCTTTAGAACACATATATGCATGATTGAATCACTATACAATTTTATGACAGCCTTAAAACATATATATGCATGATTGAATCACTATGATTTTTTTTGACAACCTTAGAAAACATATATGCACGATTGAATCACTATGAAATTTTTTTGACAACCTTAGAACACATATATGCATGATTGAATCACTATAAAAATTTTTGATACCTTTATAACACATATATGCATCATTGAATCACTATAAAATTTTTATGACACCCTTAGAACACAGATATGCATGATTGAATCACTATAATTTTTTTTGACAACCTTAGAACACATATATGCATGATTGAATCACTATATAATTTTTTGATAACCTTAGAACACATATATGCATGATCGAATCACTATGAACTTTTATTGACAGCCTTAGAACACATATATGCATGATTGAATCACTATGAAATTTATTTAACAACCTTAAAAAACATATATGCATGCTTGAATCACTATAATATTTTTTGACAACCTTAGAACACATATCTGCATGATTGAATCACTATGAATTTTTTTGTCAGTCTTAGAACATATTTATAAATGATTGAATCAGTATGAAATTTTTTTGACAGCTTTAGAACACATATTTGCATGATTGAAACACTATAATTTTTTTTTGACAACCTTAGAACACATATATGCATGATTGAATCACTATGATTTTTTTTTTACTGTCTTATAACACATATATGCATGATTGAATTACTATGAAAGTTTTTTGACAACCTTAGAACACATATAAGCATGATTTCATCACTATGAAATGTTTTTGACAACCTCTGAAGTTTGTTAATGTTCTTCACTTTATTGTTAGTCTATGTGTCACTCAACCATGTTACTTTGATTGCCTTAGATTAGGTGAATTGCATATAATTTGTTTCATTATATTTTATTTATCAATACTAACATTTTGATTCTCTTGTAGGATGCTGGAGATGATATCCGTAGAGGAGCTGATGGAGGCATGGATGGAGGGGTAAATCAAGACAATGAAGAGGATAATGCTCTCAATCTTGACAAGGAGTAGCTTCATGTGTTGAATTTGTTTCATGTACTTGTTGTTTCAAACTAAATTCTTTGTATATGTTCACTTGTAACTAATTAGAACATGGCAAGGATTATATTGGGTTGTTAAATTTGTTTCACTTATAACTTGTGTTAAATTTGTTTCACCTACTTTGTATATGTATTTTTTATATGTACGTTATTTTTTATACACAGGTTATATAAATTGTATAACGAGAATTTTTTTCTCGATATTTATATTTCAAACAAAATTGTTTTATTTTTTTTTATTTTATGACAGATTAGCGACGAATATTATCCATCGCTAATATTCAATGTTGGATTTTCTGAAAAAATTCAATCGCAAAATGGTGACGGTATTTGGCGATGAATAATATCCATCACAAATTTAGTGACAGATTAGGGACAAATATTTATCTGTCTCAAAAAATGAATCAACTGATGTTTTGCGATGGAATGTAATCCAGCGTTAATCCGTCGTTAAATTGGTGACAGAATTTAGAGACTGATACATATTTATCGTTAAATTTTCATGATAAATTAGCAACAGATATGTATCTATTGCAAAACCAGATCAATGCTTATTTAGCGACGAGCTCACGATGGATCATGGCATTCACTAATCCATCACAAATTAGCGACGAAAGTAGCAACTGATCAGTTCTGTCTCTAATTAACGATCAAGGAATTACGACAAACGCTATCCATCGCTAAGTCATCGTCAATCCGTTTCTAAACAGTTTAGCGATAGATTTAAGATGGATTTGCGACAGATAGCATCCGTCGCTAATCTGCAAATTTCTTGTAGTGTTAATACATATTCTAGGCTAGTACTAGATGCATCAGTATAAAAAAAAAACAAATTGACTGCTCCCCAATGGCAAGGCCAGTACTAGTGCCATAGTGAGTTTCGTCTTGAGATTCTGAAAACTCTCCTCACATTTTTTATTTCATTCGAACTTCACTCCCTTTCTTAGGAGTTTTGTTATGGGCATGATGATCCATGAAAAATCTTGTATAAATCACCTGTAATAACTTGCGAGGCCGAGAAAACTCTAGATCTTGCTGACATTTTTTGGTTTTACCCAATTCATCACTGCCTTAACCTATTAAAACACTTGAATTTTAATTTTCAAGATCTTTAAAAATATGATAAGATAGCAAAGAATTTTCAGTAGAGTTAGGCAATCACCATCGTTGGATCCATCGAGACTCCATTCTTTGAGATTACATGTCCTAAGAACATGACCTCATTGAGCAAAACTTCACATTTTGAAAATTTGGTGTACAACTAATGCGCTCGAAGGTTTCTCAAGACGATCATCAAACGTTCCTAATATTGCTCTACATTCTCAGAGTACACTAAGATGTCATTAATAAAGATAATCAAGAAAGTGTCTAGGTATGGTCTGAATACCCGATTCATCAGATCCATGAAAGCAGCCAAAGTGTTTGTGAGTCTGAACGATATTACTACAAATTCATAATCTTTATACCTCATCCAAAACATCATCTTTGGAATATTTTCGTCCTTGATTCTCAACTGATAATAACCAGACCTCAGGTCAATCTTCGAAAAGACCTTAGCTTTCTGCAGATGGTCGAACAAATCTTCTATACGTGGCAAGGGATATTTGTTTTTCACTGTAGCCTGGTCAAGCAATCTGTAGTCAATACATAACCTCATGGACCCCTCTTTTTTTAATGAAAACTACCAGTGCTCTCCAAGATGATATACTTGGTCGCACGAATTCACACTTCATTAACTCTGGTAGCTACTTCTTTAGTTCTTCCAGTTCCGCTGGCGCCATCTGATAACGTGCCACAAAAATCGGCTTTGTTTCTGGCAGCAACTCGATTATGAATTCCACTTTCTGATGTGGAGGTAGTCCTGGAAGTTCTTCTAAAAATACATTGGGATAATCGTGAACAACCTCTAACTCCTCGATTGATATGTGTTTCACTTCTATTCCTGTTACACTGACCAGGAATGCAATATCTTCTCTTTGCCAGTACTTTTGAGCTTTAAGGGCAGAGATTACCCTATGTTTTAGCACTGGTCTCAAAGTTAGAATTCAAACTTCGGTATACCAGGTTGAGATAAGTTAACTTTTTCTTCTCTACAAAAGACACTGGCATAGTGTTTAAAGAGCCAATCCATATCTAATATAACATCATATTTTGTCATATTGAATAAGATTATATTTGCAAGCAAGTTCTGTTCTCCTAATATAACTTCTACATCCGGCATGTAGTTTACATAAATTTTGTTAAAGCCGATTGGGTTATACACTAGCAGTTCTTGTTTCAATGACTCAGTGGATACTCTTAGTTGTTTAGGAAAATTTATAGATATGAACAAATGTGTCACACACCATAATCAAATAATACAACAACTGCTTGGCTAAAGATTAACATTATACCTTGTACCAAGTCTCCCTTCTTGAGCTGCTCAGCAAAGGTAGCATAAACCCTACCAACCACCTTTTTTTGTGCTGCTTGTGGTTGTCGTTGCTGATGTGGTCCCCCAATCATACGCCTCTCTTCATTTGCTTGCTACTTGCGGCATTCTTTGATAAAATGCCTTATCTTTTCGCAGTAGAGGCAGGCACTGGTCTCTCAGGGACACTGTTGTCCGGGGTGGAAGCGGTTGCACTTCTGGCACCTTTGATTTTGCACTTGTCTCAGCTCTAGTCTGATTCTTTTGAGACTTTTGTCCCTTCCAATCATCGTTCAGCATGGTGGCAACCTGTATGGACTCATCCAGGGTTTTCGGCCCTCTGGTGTATAGACGGTTCTTCAAACCTGCCTTTAGTCCACAAGTAAATTTCATTGCCCAATCCTCATCAGTTGTGTACACATTTGAACAATATCATTCCAAACTATGGAACTTAGTGATATACTCTACCAATGACGATTTTCCTTGCTGCAGGTCCAAGAATTATTGTATCTTCTTGGTTTGCTCGTACTTTAGAAAATATGCGGCATTAAAATCTCTACAAATTGAGCCCAGGTCACCAAACCATTTTGGAACTTGACTTTGTGAGTGGTCTCCCACCACTTCTCTACGTGCTCCTTTAGTCAGTATGTTTCAAAATTAACCTGGTGGTCCTCTGAAACCTCAAGTACTCGAAAGATCTGCTTGATCTCTCTCAACCAGTTCTCTGCCGCTTCTGAATCAGTTTTTTCTAGAAAGGCAGGTGGGTCAATGTCCATAAACTTTTTATAGGACATACTCCCTCCTATACTCATTTTATCTTGTGCCACCTGTCGTAGATTCCCTTCCATTTGTTGCATGGTGGTAGCCTGCTGTCCAACAACCTTTGCTAGGTTGTTTAAGGTATCCATTATATTATTATACATGTTTGCACACGCCATCTATTTTGCAACAGAGAGATCAAAGAAAAAAGAAAATTATTCTAAGTTTGTATTCCACTTCCATGTATACATAGCATTTTATTTGTTCTAGTTTACTTTACACTAGAAACTTGATTAATTTATACTTAGAGAGCTATTGTCGAGTCGCTCAAAGAGCCATAAGTCTAAATTTTTGTCCTGCTTTGATACCAAAGTTGTAACGCCCCAAATATTTAACTCAAAAATTTTGAAGAATATTTTTTTTAATCACAGCGGAATCATTTGTTAACCCTTTGATTAAATAAGTTGGGTGAGTTACCATCAATAACAGATAATTCCATACCATTCAAAGAATTCTATGCAAATCTAAGGAAGAGTGGCTTCTGTCTTTGTAGTAGATGTTCACTTTGCTATGCAAGGGAAGAAGACACTCTCCATCTGTTTTGGGGGCGTTCTTCGATACAATTTTTAGTTGTGTGCCTAGGGCGATAAAGAAATTGGTTGGGAACATTCCTCCGATTTGGGATCATTGGTAGTAGCGCAAGAGATTGTGGGAATGGGATCTAAATGGGTCTTTGTATGGCTTTGCTGGGTACTAACCATGTGGTGTGTGTCGTTGGAAAGGAACAACAGGATCTTTAGTGGTACTCATGTTTCTCTATTTGGGTTACTTCAAGCCATCACGTTTTTGCCGTAGAAGTGTCTGCTGCTAAAATGGCCTAGGCCCATCACATCTTTGCATTGAGTTGGGAAACGTCGTATTGGGAGTGTCGGAAGGATGAGTGATAATGTTATGTAAGCCCCTTTTCATTTCTCTTTATTTTTTGTATGTTTTTGGTTCTTTGTTACAGGATTTTGGTGATCCCTCGTCACCCGATCCTAACTTCACATTTTACCATTATCTGAATGAATTGTTTTTCCTTCAAATTTTTTTAACTAGTGTCTTAATTACAAGAAAATCTATTGTTCTTCCTTTCTCTAATATATTCACAAAAATAATTTGTTAAGTTTAAATATATTCTCATTCCATCCTGTCTATGAATATACGACAGTGAACTTTGTCTAGGGTAGCAACAAATAGTAGGGTAATTTTTGTAGATCAAGCCTTTAGATATGTTCTATGTGATCTATTTAGTAAAAACACATTTTTTTATTGTTTCTATTGTTTAATTGGAGATTTTACACCACAACAAAGTCGTGGATTAGCGACGACCACATTCTGTCGTTATTCCGTCGCTAATCCATCGCTAACAGGTTTAGCGACGACGAGGCGACGGTATGCTTACGTCGCAAAATTTTTGACGCTAACTGGCGATGGAATAAATTCGTCGCCCGGTCCGTCGCTAATTGCGATGGAATAACGAGCGACGTATTCCGTCGCCAATCCGTCGGTACTAAACGGCGACCTTGGCTTGGCGACGGATTTATGTCCGTCGCGAAGCCGTCGCTAGATTTATATGCATAGCGACGGATGATTCCGTCGCAAACACGAAAAAAAATAAAAAAATTTATTTGAAAATTAAATACCGAGAACGGTACAATTTATATTTCCTGTACAATTTATATTTCCTGTAAATAAAAAACAAACCACACAAAAAATTCCACATAAAAGGAATCTACAACAATTAATCATTTCACCTTAAAATTAACAAGTTCAATTAACTACAATTCAAAAATTACATTTAAGAAACAAAAAAAATAGAACTTCAACACAGTTCTCTAATCATCGCCAAGATTTTGTGTGTCTTCTTCTCCATTGCCTTTATCTGTCCCTTCAGCTCCGCTACGCTGATTATCGCTAGCAGCCTACACAAGAAAAGAACAGTCAGTATTGATAAACAAAATATAATGAAATAAATTACACACTATATCTGATTCTATCATGTGTTCTAAGGCAATAAAAAAACTTTATATGTGATTATATCATGCTCATATGTGCTCTAAGGCAGGCAAAAAACTATATATGTGATTCGATCATGCTCATATGTGTGCTAAGGCAGTCAAAAAATTGAATATGTGATTATAGCATGCTCACATGTGTCCTAAGGCAGACAGAAAAACTCTATATGTGATTCTATCATGCTCATATGTGCTCTAAGGCAGGCAAAGCAAAAAACTTTATATGTGAATATATCATGAATGATATATGTTCTAAGGCAGTAAAAAAATTCTATATGTGATTTTGGCATGCTCATATGTGTTCTCAGGCAGTCAAAAAACTGAATATGTGATTATAACATGCTCATATGTGTTCTCAGGCAGTCAAAAAACTGAATATGTGATTATAGCATGCTCATATGTGTTCTAAGGCAGTCAAAAAAACTTTATATATGATTTTATCATGCTCATATGTGTTGTAAGGCAGGAAAAAAACTTTATATGTGATTATAGCATGCTCATATGTGCTCTAAGGTAGGCAAAAAACTCTATATGTGATTCTATCATGCTCATATGTGCTCTAAGGCTGTCAAAAAAACTTTATATGTGATTCTATCATGCTCATATGTGCTCTAAGGCAGGCAAAAGACTTTAAATGTGATTATAGCATGCTCATATGTGCTCTAAGGCAGGCAAAAAACTTTATATGTGATTATAGCATGCTCATATGTGCTCTAAAGCAGGCAAAAAACTCTATATGTGATTCTATCATGCTCATATGTGCTCTAAGGCAGGCAAAAAGTTATATATGTGATTTGATTATGCTCATATGTGTTCTAAGACAGACAGACAAAAAACTGAATATGTGATTATACCTGAGAGGGACCTACAATCGAAGATCCCCTGTTCAGCACAAGATTGTTGATCTCATCTCGGAGAAAGGGGGCGACGGTGTCATGGAAGTAATCATTCATTGTGTCCTTAATGATCTGGCGTACATCATCACCGGAAAGAATATGCTGCTGCTTGGAGCTTATGTCGACGGAAGAAGTCTGCGAGTCGTAACTCGAAGAAGCAATAACTGGTGAAGTGTTCAAATTTCTCCCAAACCCGAACACGCAACCTTTTTGGGGTTCACCTGCTGCAGTCACCCATGCTGCAGGATCAAATGATGGATGCTGAGTAGCGTCATTGCCATATCGCTCTACCATCTGTTGCTCATATGCCTCCTACAAAATAATGTTTAAAGTATGCATTAATAATTAATGATACCATTATGATAACTTGCATATTGCAATGATTATTAATAGAATAAATACATACCGTTGTTGTTCTCGCCTTCTCTGATACGAAGACTCACGTGGTCTTCCATTTATGTGTTTCAACAAACACATCCTTATATGGTACAGTGCCTCCTTTTTCTGCTTCCTGCGAAGTTAAAGGACAAAAGATTTAGTTCACATGTTTGCAATAATACTTATAAAATTAATATGATATATTGATGAGTTACCATTTTCTTCAGGTGGCTCCCAAATGTCTTAGATTCACCTGTGTGTAGATGGGCTTCGGGCATTTTCGCTCGATTTTGTGCAGCCTTCGCAGATCGATTTCAAAATGCATCTCCCACCCACTTATCGCACATTTCATCCCAATAATCTCTCCTGATAGTAATAGGGCCATGGCCCTTCCACTGTAGTGGATCTATTACGCCAGATGCTTTTTTTGCTGCAGTCTTCATATTGTGCAGCATGTCTGCAAATTGATTGGCAGCCACCTTCTGCCACACCTTTCTTGCATCATTTTCTTCCACCGTAGTTGCGAAGCGATTTGAAGCCTACAAATATTTTCAGAAAGTTAGTAGACATTACTTAAATAAATTAAATATGAAACACATTAACTATGAGAAACAACTCTATACCATGAATGAGGACCATAATCTGTCTAACACCTCCTTTGGGTACTCTTTCCATTGAGCCACTGGTCCTGGTAGATGTTGAAGAAGTGAATTCCTAATCTCCCGTACTACTTCTTGTGACTGAAACCTCGTGCTGCACATGAATTGGTACACAGTAAATATCAATATAAAATATTTATAAGATATGCAATAATTGAAAACGAAATACTTACGGTCGATTATCGATATACACTATTTGAATGAGTCTTCTTGTGCCAGACTAAGAAGACTCTGCTTCCTGTGTTGGCTCATGACTTGTGTGATCAACTGGTGTAGGTGGGTCGTGTACAGGCAAAACATCATCTGTAAAAAAATATATTAGACTTTCTCAGAATACGCATTTGAACTAATCAAGCATCCAATTAGTTAAATGATATACCTATCACAAGAGCCCGTGAAGATGAAGGCTGGGCCTGGCTACTACTGGATGAGCGACCACTGTAACCTCCATGAACCATATTCTAACAAATAACATGTCATACAATACATTCAAATAATTCATATCAAGTATTACAATACATTCAAGTCATTTGCATCAAGTATTACAATAATTCAAATCATTCGCATCAAGTATTGCATTACATTCAAATGATTCACATCAAGTATTACAATATATTCAAATCATTCATATCAGGTACTGCAATGCATTCAAGTCATTCACATCAAGCATTGCAATGCATTCAAATCATTTGCATCAAGTATTACAATGCATTCAAATAATTCAAATCATTCACTTCAAGTATTGCAATAATTCAAATCATTCATTGCATAAATTACAATACATTCAAATAATTCAAATCATTCACATTAAGTATTGCAATGCATTCGAATCATTCATATCAAGTATTACAATACATTCAAATAATTCAAATCATTCACATCAAGTATTACAATGCATTCAAATAATTCGTATCAAGTATTACAATATATTCAAATAAAATTTTTAATCATTCACATCAAGTATTGCAATACAACTCATTCATTTGCATCAAGTATTACAATATATTCAAATAATTCAAATCATTCACATCAAGTATTGCAATGCATTTAAATAGAGGTTTGTATTACAAGATTTTGCTCACTCACTAGCTTGAGAATTCTTCCTCGTCACTTGTTTGACTTTCTTCTTCTTCTTCTTCAACTTCTTTTTCTTTTTCTTCTTCTTCTTCATTGTTTGCCCATCCACTTGGTACATCATTTGGATCACATTCCTCTATGAATGTTCCATCGACCAATGGAGATATGACATGCATATCATGCGCAACATCGTGACTATAAGTGAAGTCATAGACATCATCTGATTGATAGTAATCGTTGTCTTCAGCTAACTCATCTTCCTGTAACTGATCATACTCATGGTATAGTTTGGACTTCACCTTGCAAACTGCCCACCATTCATTTCTATCTGACTTTTTTATACTCGAATATGAAGTATAATAAATTTGTTGAGCTTGCGAGGCTAATATGAATGGTTCATATGTTCCAAACCTGGACTTATGATTCACCTCCACAATGCCTGAAGCTTTGTTGAGTCTTATTGCAGTTGGATCAAACCAATGACACTTGAATAAAGTTACTCTGTTATTTATGCCTAAGTAAGTCAACTCCATTATTTCCTCTATAACACTATAGTAATCATGTTCATTTTCAACGTAGCTGCTACCCTTGACACACACGCCACTATTCATCGTTGATTTGTTTATACTGTAATCTTTTGTATGGAATCGATAACCATTTACGATGTACCCGTTGTAGCATTGCACAACTTTGGTTGGACCATTTTCTAAATCACATATTCCTTGATCTTTAACATCACCATGGCGGACCTACGCACAGACATAAACAATGATTGTGATCATGATCAATTAAGTAACTTAGTATTATTTATAAGTACAAAATTTATGTTAGCTACTTTACCAACTGTTTCAACCACTCCACAAACTTAGTTTCACGTTCTTTTTGTACTTATGCATTAGTGAGATGTGAAACTTTTCTTTGCAACTCCAGATCAAATCGTCTGCAAACCACAAATACTTATATTACTGAGCCATGTATCTACATATAAAACATAAAAGGATTTATAATTATGTTACTCTTGCAGGGACACCTAATCTGACATGTGGGATCCACTGTACTGACACTTGCCGTTGCAAATTCAATAAAACTGTCAACACCATCCATATATTCATGCGATAACTCATTGTTCACTATCCTACGATACATTCATTCACGGTTTGTAGTCATTTTCTTATGATGTTACGAATAATAGCCTAACGAATTAAAAGAGAACAATCAAAATGCTACGAAGAAGAAAATATCAAATTACCATGCAATATATGATGTCATACAATAACAAGAATTTTGATGCATGCATTGATAACTTAATATTTTCATGTGCAAACTATTAATGACACGATACAATCATTTGAAGCATGCTTTCATTATACAATTAATTTCACATGGAAGTCATAATCAAATTGAAAGTAACTACATGCAAGCATAGATACAATTACATCAAACATTGCAATACATCGTAATCATTCATATCAAACAAATGGCAAACATGTACCTGCAGCAAACACACTTCAATATCTCACTAACTACTACCATGCCTAGCATGGACTCCGTACTCCAAAAATAAGAACACTTCCATATTCATACATTAAAATCATGCTCAGCATGATCTCCGAATTCCAATAAAGCAACCCTAAATATCATAAACTAAGTGAGTCTGTGAACAATAAAGTGTTACATCTAATAAATTAAAAAACATGTGATACGCTTGCATCACTTACTCACCACGGGTATTTACCCGATTTGCATTGTTTTTGTCATTTACTTACCACAGATGGCTGAGCACGAGCTGGTTTCGTTGAAAAATTCGCACAAAAAATGTTGTTTTAAAATGAAGTCACAAAAAAAAAGTTGTTCCGGCAAAGGGTCGACTCCCCTGTTGTTCTGACAGGGGGTCGACCCCCTTACGAAACATAGGAGGTTAACTAACCCCCTGTTTGGGCAGGAAGTCGATCCCCAGCCTTTCCGCCAGTGAGTCGACCCTCTGCCGGAACAGCAGAGGGTCGCCTCTCTGCCTGATCAGGCAGAGGGCCGACCCCCTGCCTGTTCCGGCAGGGGGTTAAACCCATGCCAGAAAGGCAGGGTGGGGGTCGACCCCCTGCCGCGGTCTACCCCCTGCGTAACCCTGCTGTTACGCAGGGGGTTAACCCCCGCATTTTCCGGCGGGGGGGGGGGTGCCTTCTTTTACCTGTCTCCGACGAACGGTGGGAACTGACGAATGGTGGGAATCGGCGAAAGGTGGGACCGGCGAACGGCGGGAGTGGGATTGGCGAACGGCGGGAGCGGCGAAAGAAGAAAAGGAAAAGTTGTCTGGGATTAGGGTTATTCGAAAATTAGCGACTGATTAATTTCGTCGCTAAGCCAACGTAAATCAAATTTACGGAACGAGCGACAGACTATATTCCGTCGCCATGTCCGTCGCTACGTAGCGACGGACTAGATTCGGTCGCCAACTTCGTCGGCAAATGGTGCGACTGTAACGACAAAACATTATGTTGCAAAATGCGTCGCTAAGTAGCGAGGGACTAGGCGACGGACTATATTTCGTCGCTATTTTCGTAAACTTTATTAATTACAGTGACGGATATTTGTTGCTCGTTAATCTGTCGCTACCTAGCGACGGAAAGATTCCGTCGCTAACAACATATTTTCTTGTAGTGTTAAGAATTAAAAAATGAATGATCTTCGATGCACCAAATTTTTATGATTGAAAAAAAAAATCATGTTTTTACATCAAAACCACCCAATCCAATGTGTGAATCTTAATAAGAAAATCATGCTGACCACATCTATAAAGTGAAGCTCAGGCCTATGACTTTCAGCAGATGTGTAGCAAATATGATCCCAATTAGTAGACCTCAAAATTTTTCATATCACCAACGTCATCAAGTGTTGAATATTTGGGTTAGGATAGCATTCCTTGTGGTTTGGATTTAAACCAATGAATCATGGTTGCGCCCTAGATCGTTAAATTACCAAAAGCGTAAATAAGTTGGATCATTGATTTTTATACAGAATGCACTGACACAGTTGTGCGCGCACACAAATACATGTAAGCATGCACACACAAGTGTGTGTTGAGAGGTCACGTTTGAAAACGAAGAAAAATTCTCACAGGAAATGAGAAGTTTTTTATATCATAAAATCACATTAAAAAAAAAATCTTTTCAAAATTTTTTGTGATTTGAAATTGTTGAAAAAGTTATCATTTTTTCTTTCCTACTTGCATTTTTTCTACCATTTTCTTGCTTTCAAACGTGCTCACGCTTCCACAGAAACAGTTCCTATTGCACTCTTAGAAGAGGTCCTACTGCAAGTTCTCTCCACATAGAGAGCTCTTACTATGCATCAGAAAGCAGAGTTAAACCTCTCTTTCTCTCTCCATTGAGAGAATTTTATCGTTTTCTATATACAAGAAAGCAAACCACACAGTCTTGATATATACATTCACTCTCAAAAGCGCCAAAACCAGAGTAGCTGATCCTCAGAAGTAAATCCATAGCTACTCGAGTCGCCTACTGGTGGATCTTGGTACATGGCATCCTCCATTTTTGGAACATAAGGTGCCTCAGGAACAAGACTCTCATCAACTCCATCTTTGCCTTCGTCTACATGAGAGACTTCTGAGACGTTCTGTGGGCTATCGGCGTCGGGAATGGCACTGCTTGTGGAGCTGAGTTCTTCTTGTTTACATGCAAGGCTGCTGACTTCCTTTCGCTGCTCCTCACTGGAAACATCATGATGTCTACGCTGAGAGCTTGGCCCATCTTTGCTCAATTGGGGTGCTGCTTGTGGCTCTCTCGTATCTTTCTCTTTTGACTTCAGTTTATCAGTATACATGACAATCTGATTATAAGTGAAAAAAAAAAGGCAAATAAATCAATCAGTTCATAAACTTGGTCATGTTTCATATGATGGACTTATTTACAATTTTACATGAGGCCAAATTTATCCTACAAATAGGGGATTTACGAGACTTGAAAAAAGAAGGAAAATTGTACCTCAGCCTGAAGTTTTTCCTTCTCCTGAATCAAGGCTTCATGATCAGCCTTCAACTTGTTATACTTCTCTTTCAGCTCATCATAGTCATTATCAAGTTGCCTAGTCTTCCATCGAGCTCGGCGATTTTGGAACCATATTGCAACTCGGCGAGGTTGGAGTCCCAAACTCATTGCTAGTTGTATTTTCCTCTCAGGTTCCAACTTATTCTCCAACTCGAAGCTCTTCTCCAAGAACTGAACTTGATCGGACGTTAGCCGCCTCTTCTTTTCGCTAGCATTAACAGATTCATCCAATTCCTCATCGCAGATTTCATCCTGGTTGCTTGATGTCTTTGTGGTAGGCCTTCGGAAACTAACCATGGTTGTTGAACCTAAATAATTACTTATGTCGTTATATCATGGAATAAGCATACGATCATAGTTCATGTTTCAATAATCATAGTGTCGCGGGACTAGTGGGGAGAGTGTTGGATCATATTTCAGATCACACAGTTTCACAATCGTCATCATGATATAAAACACGAAATAAATCAAGAAATACAACAGTGTAAATAACATGATTAACAGACGACTGAAACAGTAACAGGTTGTAAATTACCCGAACCCGAACCCGAACCCGAACCCGGCACGGCACGGCGGGCGGGCGCGCGCGTGTGTGTGGTG
Source organism: Nuphar pumila (assembly GCF_984573655.1). Classification (NCBI taxonomy): domain Eukaryota; kingdom Viridiplantae; phylum Streptophyta; class Magnoliopsida; order Nymphaeales; family Nymphaeaceae; genus Nuphar; species Nuphar pumila. The sequence goes on along the minus strand of NC_143263.1, from coordinate 45,510,383 downwards.
GTCATCCCACTCTATTGTTCTCAAGAACAAGTGTATGAGTTCTCAAGTGGCTTATAAACCCCACAGAAAACTTAAGCACAAGCAATGTGGGACTATTCCACCTTATCAAGACCACTCCTTTCAAAACAGCCCAGTTTCTCCTTTGAATTCTCTCTACCATCCTTCTTACACCTAACAGAGAGCCCATTTAGTGACCCGGTTATCAGCGAGGGTTCGTCATCATCCAAAAAAAAATCATAATCGTAACTGTGAGGATGATGATAGCTGCAGATAATTAAAAGTGGTTATAAAAAATGACTTTTCAAAAATACTCAAACTAGCTACTACTACTATGCTAGTGGAGAATCTGCACATCTGCTAACTAGGGGTGTCAAGGGGTTTGACCCGGACCCTACCCATTCCAAATCCTATAAAGTCAAGGTTTGGTTGTAAATAAAAAGGGAATAGAATATGGGTCCGGTCCGAAGGGTTCAATTAATATATGAAGTGGGGTATGGTTTGTGAAATTTCATACCAGACCCGGATCCGACCCGAGTTCCAACTAAGATCCATCAATTTTCAATGTAAAAAGATAAAAAAATTATTATTTTACGAAGTATAATCTGGGTTTGGTTTATGTAATCCTTTTTATAGGGTTCAGGAATGGTTTCTCTTATTGTGGTTTCGATTGAACCTGAGTCCAAACCTGATAACATCATCTCTAATCAGGTCTGGATCTGATTCCACCTGAGTTCGAACCAAACCCGACGGGTTGACACCCCTACTGTTAACCAACCAGGATTGTTTTATATATATATATATATATATATATATATATATATATATATATATATATATATATATATATATATATATATATATATGACTTGTAAACTGTGTACTTATATAAGCATGTTTTTTTTCTTTACAAAGACTAGGTATGTGGGCTTTTTTGTCTTTTTCTTTTTTGTTTATTACACCTGGTCGCGCTGGTCTAACCAGCCGGTACCTACTGTCGTCGTTCCGGCGGTGTAAAACTCTGTGGGCGCCCTATCAATCTCCATGGGTTTGAAAACAACAAAATGGGCATATCAATAAATGGAAATTGTAATAAAGGAAATAGTAGGGAATAATAACTTTCAAGAAATAACTTTATATCTTTGAAATCAACAAGGATATATAAAGAGATGGATTTCTTTGGACTACAACAAAGATTATTAAGGCAAAATATACCAAAACTACAAAAGTAAATATCCTTGTGGTTGTTCTTTCATACTAACTGATCAAGACAGATAGAGTGAAAGACACGTACTCATATAAAACAATAAACGCCATAGGCACATGGATTCATGTAAAACAAAAACGAAATGTCAGATCGAATATATAGATCAGACCATAGATTCTGTTTCACATGTCCCGTCTTGTATTGGTCGACATGCTTCATGACAAGCAAAATTGGATTGCACCAACATCAACCTTATTGAGAGGAGCTCTGTTGGTGCAATCTGATTATGAACAACATCACAGCCTGTAACAGAGCATGCAGAAGTTCATCATCGTCGTAATAGAGAGACCGATGCACAGTGTCAAACTCAACACTCACAAAAGTTAAAAATAAAGAAGAATGAATAAAAAGAAAGAATATGGTGCTTTTTTTATTTTGTTACACGGAGAAACCCACAGCTTGGCAACAGTCACTGAGAGGGAGATAAAACTCCATGCTAGGACTCTTGCCCCAAGGACTTATGCTAGGCTTCGGCTTATGATAATGAGGTGATTCGAACCTTGATCGCCTATATGATAACCAAGACTACGCCAACCCCCTTTGGGGTGATTAATTTTTGCATATTTCAAGGAAATAAAAGCCTAAACTGAACAAACACCAATAGAAGTTTTTTTTTTTCAAAAAAAGCAGGATTGTTTTTTCTTTATTTTTCTGACTAACCAGCAAAAAAAGGAAAAAAAATCAGGAGAGAGAGAGAGAGGTTTCTTCACCATAAAAGCCAGGAGAGGAGGAGATCGGAAGATCGGCGGATTGCATCGCCGGAATCACATCGGAGGAGCCCGCGAAGTAGACTTTCCTCCCAGCCATCGGCATCTGCTTCCTTCCCTTCCCTTCTCCACCGAACTCGCCGGAGCTCTCCTCCTTCAGGCTGCGACCATCTAATGAATCTCTCCTCTCTTTCCCTCTCTCGCTCGTTTTGGGGGACGAGATGATTAGTGACAGATAGATGTGGTGGGCTTATGACGGAAGAAGCTGGTGATGATGAGGGCGCAGAGACGGGGTACCTCCCGAGAGCACCGAGGGCCCAAACCCATCACTCGGACCACTTTCACACAAGGGTGGACGGAAACCTAACGCGGGTCTCTCTGCTGCCCTTTCCTCCGTCGACTCTGCCGGAAAACGTCGGAGGAGAAGAAAGAGAAAGAAGAGCCCATTGGCGTCTCTCTCTCTTGCACGTATATGTCACCTCGATGAATTGTGCGTCTCAACGTCGCTAAAATTAATTTTACGGTTAGCTTATCCCATCTCTATATATAATACATATGATTAATATTTTTCACGTGGGATGGCGTCATACTCAAATAAAATATTTGTAATATAAAGATTATATTTGATGCCTCGATCCGTCACTTGGTTATTGAAATCGATTTATATATATATAGATAGATATATATATATGAGTGCTTTTGTGACAGTACAATACCACTACACACTTATTTATATAGATCTGTGCTCCAAATGCAAAATCTAATATTTGAATCATGCTTAACGTGTTATATTTACTATTTTCATGTATTAAAGTTGATTGAAATATGATGTTTTATAGAATTTCTAAACCAACCTTATTCTCATGAATTAGAGCCGTTGATTTTCAATCGCAAAAGTAAGATCTTAAGATCGATGTATTAGACATAATGAAACCCTCTAATATTGTAAATAAACCATTCGAAAGACACCTGAAAGGTTAGACTCACCATTTGATGATTACATCTATTCAAACAAGAGTGAACCACATAAGGTATTATATAGCATCGCCCATCTGTGAAACCCTCTAATATTGTAAATAAACCATTCCAAAGACACCTGAAAAGTTAGACTCACCATTTGATGATTAGATCTATTCAAACAAGAGTGTACCACCTAAGGTATATATATATATATATATATATAGCATCGCCCATCTGTGAAGATGGACTGTATAAATGATCCCCTTGCCTGCGCAAAAACCCATCTTTAGCGCAGGCGCTATCCGCCGCTGAAGTCCTCTTTAGTAAAAAATTAAAAAAGTGTGCTGTCTATCGAGCGCGTGATGGGCGGCGCAGCAGCGTAGGTAGCTACTTAGAGAGGTCCCTTTAGAGATGTCCTTATTTCCTTATTTAATTATATGATAAAGTGTCTTAATCTGTTTTAATAGACAATTTTGAGTGTTTACTTTGTAGTTTAATTAGCAGAGAAAGCATGTATTAGATTATGCAATTTTTATGCTTAGATACATTTTTGGGCAGAGAAAAAATAATGGTTGATGTTGTACTAAAACTTAATGGAATAAAAAAAAAAAAATCAACGTGGTTTTAGTAAATGAGCAAATTAAGTTTTCTTTTATGACAAAGAACCCTTGCCAAAGAGAGAAAAACCCCATGTGGGGCCTGCGACCACTCTGCCTTACATGGCCCACCTCTGGAAGCTACGGACACACCCATGCGCCAACAGAGTTTGATCCGGTGCCATCATCTCAGCACCCTCACTACCACCGCGCTGGCCACGCGAAATGAGCAAATTAAGTTAAAACACAATTACAAGTTTGAATCAATCAATAAACACTGGTGACTGTTTTTTAGAAGTATTTAGGAAATTTGAGGCATAAAAGAGTTACTAATTGATCTAATTGATTAAATTAATTAATGGCTATTGGTGAGAAAGAGCAGGACTTGCAATTTATTTATATTAAATGACAAAATTGCCCTTGGATGTGAATTAGACTTTGGAGGTTAGAAGACTTTATAAGGAACCTTGACGAAGAGGCTACGAACAAGCGGGTCGGTTTTGTGTTTATCGGAGTGTACCCAACTGAAATAACAATTAGTCGATCGGATTCAGGTACCTGACCCAATTATGTCAAGTCAAGAAAATGAATTCCAAACCTGATCCATGTAAGTTTTAATTTAAATTATATATTTTCATTAAAATTAAAAAATACATATAAAATACTTAGGTCAGCTGAGTTTGGGTTGAATATTAGAGCAAAGTTATATCCATACCCGTTCTGAATGTTACTTGGGTCAGGTCCAGGTTAACCTGAATAATGTACGGGTCAGAAATTTTCATGCTTATACCCAAATATTCGGGGTTTGGGTCAAGCCGAGTGACCGACACAAATACTAGCATGTGTACCACAAACTTGACCCTTTTGTGGGGCCCATCTACCAGGAAAGAGATGTAGGCTTCTAACTGGCTCCATCTTGTCAGGTAGGGGCCACCAAAATGTGCAGTTTATATTACAGTTTTACCATATTTATTTATTTTGGTGTTAATGTTATCGTGCCAGACTCCACTAGAAGAACTAAGGGATTGAATTGTTGACATTCTTTTTATTTTTATTTTTTAAAGTTTAGATTTCAGTAGATCATGCGGTAGTTATTTGCCATATACCTGTTACCATTTAATTGTGCATATTTGCAACAACCTGTGAATTTTTTTTTTTTTTTAAAGGCAAGCTGATACAACTATACCATTGGGTTTTGAACCTGCAACCTCCCAACATAAGGTAATGTGCAATAGCTCTGCTCCTACCAGACAAGCGGAGCCCCTGTTGGTGACACCCTGTGATTCTTGGATTGTCCCTAGATCTTGTGGTTGCACATCATAAGCAGACAACTTTTTCAAGTTTACTGAAATGTACACAAGTGTAAGCTGTGATTGTGATTCTCACTTGACATGTTCACCCTCTTAATCCTATGACTTTTTGTTCCACAAAATTGACCTTATGATCAACAATCACAACTTATACTTTCTCAGCTTTAGTTGCTCAGCTCACCTATGTCCAAATGATGCAGGAGCTAAAGCAAAATACCACCGAGCTACAGGATTCATTTGAAACCATTTTTTATTATTTAAGCTTTTACTTAGTTATTTGGTTTGTATCGTAATTTAAACACATATTTTGGATCTTATTTGATATCGGATCTGTCTAAGATCCGTATTAAAATTAAGCTTTTTAAGGTGTTCTTTCTGCTTATTATAAATAATCATTGTAAAGAAGGAGAAGAGAGTTATATGAATGAATTATTGATGCATTTTAGTTATTTTTCTTGTAAAATTTTATTATTTTCTTAGTTTTGCTCATCAAGTTTTTGACCCTAACAAGTCTAAGCTACTAGACTTTACATGATTTTCTAATGGCTCAATGTGATTGAACAAAAACGATTTTTGTATCAGTTATGAAGAAAAAGTCTAGGCTTGTTTGCCAAACAATATGTCGTCTATGATTATGAAGAAAATGTTTAGAAATGAAATACACTAGCGACTAGTTTCCAAAGAAAACTATCTGGGTCTAGAATGATGCGTGTTAAAAAAAATTAAAATTTAAGTAGCTCTTGTGGAAATGATTGAACATATAATTGCCTGATTGATGGTCACTGCTTGGTGCAATGGTAAAGTAGTCGAGTAAAATGTTGTCAGTATCAATGCGTATCGGTCTGTATCAGCCGACCGATACGTATCATATCGGCAAAAAATTGATACAATATAGACTGATTGCTATTTTTAATAAATAAAAAATACTTAAAATTATTTTTTTATATTATTTTAATGGTTTTAACACGTGTCACGTTCTGATTGACATGATTTTTTTTTTAGCCTATTCGGCCGGTTCACCTGAATCGTTGGCCGATACGGATACTGACAACATTGGTCAAGTTGTCAACATTCAAAGATGGGCTTGAGTCCTGAGTACTACCTCCTTACAGAGGTTTAGAACTATCCATAATCCACCCCTTCCAATGCTCCAAATTACAAAAACACGCTAGTTTTTTTTTCCCAAATATTGACTAAAAAATAGGATAATCATACTACTATATATATAGAGTTGTCATCAGGTCATGTTTGTACTTCGTACCTGATGCAGGAGTGGAGTAGCTTGTAGGTCGGGTTTGTAAGAGATCCATGTATTCAATTTAGTTTAGGGTTTTACTCGTGTTTATTTAGATTTGGATAAATTTTTAATGTAATATATTTATATCCAATATGAAATAGACTTAGGGTTTATCATGTTCCTTATAAATATATACTTGTTTGTTATAAGGATTTCTCAGTTAGAGTGGCTGGATGAAATTATTGTTATTTTCCTGAAATTTATGCATTAGTTATTTCTTGTTTTTCATCAATCCTGTTTCGATAGCCTAGATTGGTAGTTTTCTCTTAAATCCGGCAACGGGTTTACGTCAGTACGTGACCTGACCCAAACCCTAATCCCCCAGTATGACAATAAAATCTGCCAACCCGAACCTGACCTGAGTAGTATGTGAGCCGGGTTTAGGTTACATTTTTTACCGGGTACCCGACCAAACCCGACTGCTTTATATGTATCTTAAATAAAAGTAATCTTCTAAAATCACATGAATCAGCTGGGTTTGAGATTTCATAAACGTCACTTTTATTTGAGCGGGTTTGGGTACACCCTAATGGGTCGGGTACCCGACCAATTGACAGCCCTACTATCATTTTGACTGGGTGTCCCTATGACACGATCGACACCCACACCCTGGCATGAACACTAATTACATGCATGGATATTATTTCAATATTATTTAATAATATTTTTTAATATCTGTAAATATTATTCAATATTTTATTTTTTATTTTGAAAAATAAAAAAAACTGTTGTCCTCGTATCTTATTTGGCAAAATATATTTGAATTTGCGTGTTAAACTTGTATGTGAGTCAGGTGGTACCCACATTTTTGTGACATAACATAGTAGGTGTGGCGTTTCTCCCTCACACCATGTAGTTGGGATAAGACATGATGACAATGATGCTGAAAATAACTGAACATGCATGGGAGACGACTAGCTTTTTTGGTGATGATGTACTGATTTACACGAAGATGGAGGTGCCCGAAGCAACATTGTTTGTCTTGACAGGAAGACCGTCAAAGGGGTGTTGTCAGCTAGTCCATGTAATCAAACAGAGTCATTCATTATCAGATTTTTATTTTTTGATAATTTAAGAGAAAAAAAAAACTCATTAATTATCCGATCGCATATTGGCTGGACTCTGGTTGATAAAACCCTTGAGGTCCTCCTGCCGATCGATCTAAGAATACGTACACCGATCGATGGCAAGAGATGCCACCTGTGTGTTTCAAACTTGTGACGTCCCATCAACTTGCTGGCATTCGCAGGTCACCTCTACCAGATGAGTGGACCGGCCCCTCGTGGGCCATTAGCAGATCTTTGTTAAGATGGTTAATTTTTAGGAAATTTATTTGGTTTCAGATTGGTTATAAGGTGAAGCAAATTAAGTGTGAGGTCGGATTTGTTGAAAAACAATGGTCTTTGGATCTTGCACTTTATGAGTACATGCTAAGGATCTTATTTGACTTGGTCGAGTCCACGGTTGAAAGAAGAGATGATGAGACAATCGTGGCCCGGTTTGTGTTCAGCTTATATAGAGCAAACTCATGAAATGGGCTGGACAAGCGGAACATGAATAATAGGTGTTCAGTTCAGAACGACTGGTTAACTTGTAATAAATATATTTTATATCATTGAGTTCAAATGGCTGAAGTGTTTGGCTTGCAAAAGCATTAATTTTAGAGTTTAAATTGTATTACTTACAAATTTTAAACAATATATTTATTTTTTATAAACGAGCCATTTTGAACTTGGCTCAGTAGGTTTTGAATCAGAATTTCAAAAGTTTTTTTTTTTTTGATAAATGATTCAACTCAAGCTGGACTTAGTTTACTTGGGCTTGTCATGAGCTTGAGTTTGGCTTGGCTCACTACAAGGATACGTTGAGCTCTAGCACTCTTAGTTTGCTTTGTTTGGTTCGTTTACCAGCCCTAGCCCTAGTTCATTGTAGGCAAGGTATATCAAGTCTTAATGACGAGTTGATTGATCTAAGGTCCTGTTTGGAAACTAGTAGCTGGAATGGGAAGTGGCATGGCAGCTGCCAAAGTCTTGATACTGACAGCATTGGTATTCAATATCAACAAGAAAAAAACAAGGCAAAACTAAAAAGATGACTGATCGTACATAGGGCATGATTGCTGATTTTGATATTAAAGACCAAAGTGTTTTCAGCAATCACATATATAGCTCAATGTTGGATAGGATTTGGAGGGCGGATCAGGTGCAATAAAATTGCATACTTTGAATGTGCCGCGCGCTGCAAGCCTGTCAGTTGCATGTGTGGCCAAACAACAGCTGAAGGGCAGCCAGTACAGTGACACACTCAAAAGTGTACAAATGTGATAGCACCCGATGTGCCGTCTAGGATTTTGATTCATAACTGAACAGGGCACTGAGCGTGCTCACCAGCCAAACAATAATTTAGATAGCATTCAGCCATGAGAACAGAGAAAGTGATATGCCAAATCACTGGTTCTTGGTTTTTCGGCATCACCACCAACGTACCCTTCCTTTTGTTCATCATCATTAATTGTGCAAACAAGCAGTCTCACATTTTGTTTTTATAACCTCATGAAAAAAACACCTCACTCACTCGTGTGCTCATTGATGTAAAAACCCCAAGTCTCCCTTTATCTTGGTGACATCATGTTCAAAGTCGCCCCTATCAGTTGATCATCGGGGGCTTCGCTTGTCACCTTTTGTGTTGGGACGTTGCAGGTTCAAAACCCAATGTTATAGTTATTTAACGGGTAGGGTCTGCCTAACCAGCTTGCCTTTCAAAAAAAAAGTCGCCCTTATCAGTTGAGCAGGGTGCTCATCGAATGAAAGACATCATAGTGGCCCCACTAGCAGCCATCGATCTCTTAAATGGATGGTAACGATGTCAAATCAATAAAGTATGGATGATTTGACATATCATAAGATCCGATCAAGATCTATGCTTCTGGGAAAAAGTTGCCAACTAGGCTGCTTTATAAGTTTAACGGACATTCTTTAACATGCATGTAAACTTGAACGTTATGTTTAGTTGCATTCAAATGTGATTTGTAATCTCATGCAAACAACAGAATGAATATCGTGATTTGAAATCTCATTTGCACAACCAACCAAGCATGGGAGAGGGTGGTGTATGTTCCCCCCGATGATTCACTGAATCCCACATCTATGTTCGGGGCTTTGAATGAGCACCACTTATACAAGCACATGGGGCTCGTATTCCCATGTATGTTGACATAACTTTGCATCGGACTCTGGTGTTGTTGCAAAGACTTAAGTACCCTTTTTTGCTATTCTTCTCATAAAGTGATGGTTTGAGAAAATGATAAAAATGTCCTTCATTCAAAAAAGAAAAAACAAACAGTACAAAAAAGGACAAACATGTCCTCCATCCAGAAAGTCGAGGATGATGTTGACTCTTCAAAGTCTTCTTCTTCTTTCTCCGTTCAAAAAAAGGACAAACATGTCCTTCATCCAGAAAGTCGAGGATGATGTTGACTCTTCAAAGTTTTCTTTTTCTTTCTCCGTTCAAAAAAAGGACAAACATGTCCTCCATCCAGAAAGTCGAGGATGATGTTGACTCTTCAAAGTTTTCTTCTTCTTTCTCCGTAAAACATTGTAAAACCCTCTCTCTCTAGAAAAGAAATCAAGGGAGGCAAAGAATTCTCCCTGGAGAAGGCCATGAACATCAACCCTCTCACTCTCTCTCCCTTCTCTCTCTACTTTTGTGCACATCCAACAGACGATCCTACATTGCTCCATCAAACACTGACTGACCTGCACACTGACTGTAGCATCGTTCAACTTGAAGAGTTGTGGAGTCTGATTCAGAGTTTTTGCCCTTACAAGAGAAGAGTTTGGGGGCTTCTCCCAGTGTGGGTAGCATCGTTCAACTTGATTCGTTGTGGAGCCTGATTTAGAGTTTTTGCCCTTACAGGAGAGGGGTCCGGGGGGTCCGGGGGCTCCCTCCCGGCGCGGATCCCGAAAATACTATAAATTTTTTTGGGGCCTTCCAACAACAATTTGTAGTGTTATCGGGCTTTGCTACAGCGATTTGTAGTATTTTCGAGTCTCCAACGAGCCCTACAATGATTTATAGTGTTATCCGGCTTTTCAACAGCGATTTGTAGTGTCTTCCGCAAATCGCTATAGCGATTTATAGTGTTTTTGAATCTCACTATAGCGATTTGTAGTGTCTTCCGCAAATCGATATAGCGATTTATAGTATTTTTGAATCTCACTATAGCGATTTGAAGTATCTTCCGCAAATCGTTATAACGTTTTATAGTGTTTTTGAATCTCACTATAGCAATTTGTAGTGTTATTCAGTAAGCAAATCGTTGTAAATCGCTACCTGAATTAGGACCAACTTGTCAGGGCCATATCTCCTTAACCGGAGGTTATATTCCAAATCCGTAAAGAATGGTGTCTTCGTTATTGAGTCTAGTTTATTCCTGTAAATTTTAAGCAATTTCTATTGTCATTTTATTCTTTATTTTAACTAAAAACCAGACCCTTATTATTTTATGTTATTTGAGTTGCACAACACCATTCTCGTTTGACATCCACATCTTGATTCTGGCATACTCTCTGTTGGATTTTTCATTGATTTCTTCCAAACTTGCTTGAAACAAACATATGTCTTTCTCACCACGACACCCTATGCATTTTTTGATCACGACACCCGGGACCCGTGCCGGGGGGGAGCCCCCGGACCCCTCTCCTGTAAGGGAAAAAACTCTAAATCAGGCTCCACAACGAATCAAGTTGAACGATGCTACCCATGCTGGGAGGAGCTCCCAAACCCTTCTCCTGTAAGGGCAAAAACTTTGAATCAAGCTCCACAACTAATCAAGTTGAATGATGCTATCCACGTTGGGAGGAGCCCCCAAACCCTCCTCCTATAAGAGTAAAAACTTTGAATCAGACTCCCCAACTCATCAAGTTGAATGATGCTACCCACGCTGGGATGAGCCCTCAGACCCCCCTTCTGTAAGGGTAAAAACTCCGAATCAAACTCCACAACTCTTCAAGTTGAGTGATGCTACCCACGCTGGGAGGAGCCCTCAGATTCCCCTTTTCTGTAAAAGTAAAAACTTTGAATCAGACTCCATAACTCTTCAAGTTGAATGATGCTACCCACGTTGGGAGGAGCCCCCAAACCCCTCTCCTGTAAGGGTAAAAACTCTGAATCAGGATCTACAAGTCATTTAGTTGAATAATGCTATCAACGCTGGGATGAGCCCCCAAACCCTCCTCCTGTAAGGGTAAAAACTCTGAATCAGGCTCCACAACAGTCAATGTGCAGGTCAGTCGGTGCTTGATGGAGCAATGTAAGATCTTTTGTTGGATGTGCATAGAAGCAAAAATAGAAGGGAGAGAGAGAGTGAGAGGGTTGATGTTCATGGCCTCCTCCAGTGGAGATTTCTTTCTCAGATAATCCTGCAGTGCAGAGACTGGGTCTTAAATAATCATCTTCGGGGCACTTAAGTCTTTACAACCACTCTTTTTCAAGAATCGTCATTTTTTTTTTGCACCAATGGAAGAGAGGGTACTTAAGTCTTTGCAATCGCATCAAACTCCAACACTAATTAATGGTGACAAACATGGGGATACGAGACACACATGCTTACATACGTGGTGCTCTTTGGGACCCCCGAACATGAGATGTAGCTAACTGCCCTGTTCGAGGGGGGACATATAACCTGCTTCGAAGCATGCCATTTGGAATCCCATGCAAATGACAAATGGGATATGTGATTTGAAATCACAAATCACATGGTAGAATACGTGATTTGAAATCATATGACTTCAAATCACATTTGATATCTCAACCAAACATAAGTATATTTTCTAACATAGTTATTCAAGTTGGCCTAGTTTTACATGTGCTAGTGTTTGTTTCATTTAGAGCACCGCACGTGAGTTTGTTTATAAAAGATACCAGGAAATTTTTTTCATTTGAAGACTAGGGGTGGCAATCGGGTCGGGTTGGTAGGTCAGCATACCTCAACTTGAACCCAACCCGTTTATTAAACGGGTAACCCGACACAACCTGCCAACCCGTTTATAAACGGGTTGGTTCGGGTAAACGGGTTGGCGGGTTAGCGTGCGGGTTGGTGGGTCGGGTTGGCGGGTTGGGGGATGGGTTGGCGGGTTGACCCGCCCGCCTAACCCGTTTATTAAACGGGTCAGCCAGGTTGGCGGGTTGGCATACCCCTAACACGAACCCGAACCCGAACCGGCCTTAGAGTCGGCGGGTGGTGTCAGGTTTTGCCACTCTGAAGACCCATCTGTTGGCTAATATTTTATATTTTAGAAACTGACCCAATTTTTTTGAAAAGCTATTTGAACTTTTAGCCTTTTAATAATATTATTAATATTGGGACAAAAGTTGAACTAACTCAGGTTAAACCCGAGTAAAATATAACAGAATTATTAAACTGAATGAAACACATCTTTTCAAAGCAAGGTTAAAAAAGATACTCATGTTCATGTCTTGTCATGGTAACACAGTACTGCTTAGGGACACACTAACTCGACAGTGTCATGTATGGGCATTATTTTAATTTTTTAATTTTTTAACATATTAATTATTTTAATAAAATATATTTTTATATATTAAACTATTAAGAAAAGTACTAGTAAAAGTTTTAAAAATTTTGCATCCTCATGTTCTGTTTTTTAAAAAATTCCTGAACTTGTCATGCCATACCAGGATCGGGTATGACCCCACCCGACCCATACCGGATCCTATAGGGTCAGGGTTTGGTTACAAAGAAGGGGTCCGATTAATTATCCAGGTCAGACCTATGAGGGCGGATTATTAAATGGGTTGGGTATGGTTTATATTTTATACCAAACCCGAATCCAACCTGACTTTTGATTAAGAATTCTTATCCCATCCCAGTATAGTTTTTCTTATGAAAATACAGTCAAACCCGAATCCATATTCGATCCTTATTACTTAGTTGGATCCAGGTTAATTTGGACCCACCCATTTTAGTTGGGTTCCGACCCGTTGACACCCCTACCTGTGTCCTTGTGGCATAGGTTTCATTGGAAATTGAGGTATGAAATGTTTTTTCAACAAACATGAATCTGTTTCTAAAATATCAGGTAAAAGATGGGTCACTAGGTGAAGTGGGAAAGTATTGGGTACGTAAGGAACACCTAATTAGAATTCATAGTGAGAGGTGGCTTTGGACAAATCTAACCATATATGGATGTGTTGACTAGCACGGATTTAGTACCATCGTAGGTAAGAAGCCCCTTAGTTGGAACTCATATGAGGAGATTGTTTTGATCAAATCTGACTTGTGGATGTGTTTAACATGGTTAAAATAATAGGAATCAACCCTTGCAACCATAGAGACAAAAGTTAAAAAAAAATAAAAATTTTACAATTTTTCAATAGAAACAGTAGCAAACATTACCCGGTAAAAATAGTAAGAATACTTTTTCCATGTAAAAATACTATTTTTTGAGGATTGAAAATTTGGTACGACACACTATTGATTCTTTCAACCTTGGAAAATCTTACATACACGGTGGAATAACATGATCTAAGCACTGATTTCTATAACATAAGCTTGTAGATCACATGTGGAGGTTCAAATGTATAAAAAAAACATTAAAAAATTAAAAGTAATACTTTTTTTTTTCTTAGGAGTTTCTTTACCCACTAGGGTGGCAAACATTAACCCAAGTGAAAATTCCCCAAGAAGATAATATGATCTGATGATGGATGCTAAATGTCCATTGTACACGAGTGTAAGGCTATTTTTGTAATTCTGAGATGTAGGAGTAATCCGAGATGAGTATGAACGTACGAGAAGCGGGATTGGACAAAAAATAACGGATCGGATCGCTTTCATCGTGGGGCCCAGATATTTTTCTTTCTTGTAGTGGTGACTTGGTTGCCTTGAATTTTTTATTTTATATTATTATTTAAATTTATTATAATATTTTTAGTCTTTTCAAGGTGTGGCAGATGTTCCTGTCATTCGGTGGCAGACGTTACCCCTCTCTTGGAGTGGGGCCGGATCTGACCCGAATAGGCCAGGCCCGTACAGGCATAGTAGTGGGGTTATCAGCCAGGCCTGCATTTGATGAGGACCTATCTAGGTGATACATTTCCAGAGCAAAAACTTGCTATGAGGATCAATCTATTGGGAATTGATTGGTATCTGGATCCTAATAGGGTCCATGAATGGCTCACCTAGATCCAAGTAGATTTCAAGATAGGGATGTCAACGGGTTGGATGTAATTAACCTGACGTCTGATCCGAATCTAAATCTGATTAGTCAAATTCGGATCAGATTAATAATCGGATTTGGGTTCGGTATTGAGTTTTGCATTCAAACCCAAACCTGAATCTGACTAAAATTTGAATCCGGTTAAGTGTAAATATCAGGTTTTAAGCTAGTCAGTTTTGGATTCGGTTTTAACTGATTCCATCCGACTTCAAATCCGATTAAGTCGGACTCGGTAATGCCTAGATCCGACCCGAGTAGGTCGAATCAATGTCATAAATCTTGGTCTGGGAAATTTCTCCAAAGCCCAATTTGATTGCAGGTAAAGATTTTGTAGAAGCAAAAACTTCTCATAAAAGTGGTGAGACCCACCATATCTAAACTTTATCTTTCTGATTTTTCTTCTAATTATTTTTCCAAATTGTCACAATAAATGAAAATTTTTGTATTTATACGGAAAATCTCGGGAAAAATGCCCACATATAAGCTTAAACAATGGAAAATATATAAAAGCATGAAGATGATTAAAATTTAAAAAAGGTTTTAGTGTCACATATATATTGCTTGAAAATATCGTGATTTTCTATTTGAGAGTATCCCGGATGTTTGTTACACTGTATCCGGTTATAGATGTGTATCCATCTCAGATACTACAGTGGAGCTCTGGATTCATTTATGATTGAAGTCCTTTTGGCACTGAATCCTCATGTCATAAGAAACTCTGTTGATTTTCATCTGGAAAAGATAAAGTGGTCGGATCAGACCAGATTATATCCATATCCGACACATTTGTTTACTCTATTCGGATTAATTTGGATCAGCCAAGATACAACTATATCTGTTATGGATTCAACCTGGATTCTGATATATACTATCTGGATCTGAAAATCTGATTCAGATTTGAGAGTAGATCAAAACTCCAACTCGCAAGCATGCCTTGTGTTTGGGATATCTACACGCTTGGCTATGCTCTGTAACAAACCTTGGGAGAACCAGGATCCAACAGGGTTAAAGACTTGAGAGACTGATCCAATAATCTGAAAGGGCAGATCTAATGGGTTCATGATCTTCTTATGGTTAGGGGTGTGAATGGATTGGATTTTGTTGGACCTCCCATCAAAATTAGAAGCATTATTTTTCAGATGGATTTCAAAATAGGATTTGGACTTTAGATGAGACTCTTTCGGAATTCAGATTTTCTGTTGGATCTATATTTGGATTCTGATTAATCCATTATGTTTGTGCTTTTTACATCTAAGATATACGTGTTTTGAACCTACTGCAATGGATCTGATTCGGAATTGCAGTCACTGCTTAAACTTTGTATCATCCATGATTCTGCCAATATCCAAACCCTTTTCACCCCAATCTAGAATCCTGTTAATCAGAACCAGGCCCAGCTGAGCAAAAACGAAAGGATCATGCCTGCTATGTTGGTAGTGCGCACCCTGCTCCACAGCACTAGGGATGCAAATGGGTGGGATCCAAGAAAGAGGTTTTGCAAATTTTGGCAGCCCCAGATCCGATTCGAATCCGACTACCCATGTTTTTAGCTGTTCTGGATCTGATCCATTTTCATCCCTGCACAGCACCACTCAATGTCAAGTTCTGGTGCAACCAGAATCCAGATTTTCTTAGATCTATGGTTTTTTTAATTACTTGAAGAACCTCTCTTTGAGACCGAAGACCTGATCGCACCGGGTATGGTCATAAATAAGAAGACCCGATTAATACATGGAAATAGGTATAGTTTGTGTAATTTTATACCAGACTTGGGTCCGACCGAGTTCCGATTAAGATCCACTATTTTTCAATATAAAAATGAAAAAAAATATATTATTTTACCGGGTAAGGCCGGGGTCTGGTTCATGTAGTTCTACGGTTTTTCTTATGATGGGTCCAATTGAACCGGGTCTGGACCCAACAATACCATAGCCAAAAATCGGGGCGAAGTCTGGTTTCACCTGTGTCCATACCAAACCTGATCCGTTGACACCCCTAACGGTCGTCATCCCAAAAGTATAAAACTCTGGCTAGGACCTTCGCCCTCAGGCCCTACAGCCAAGGCCCAATCTGACTGGCAACCCCATCAGGGTTAGATCTATGGATTTATGGTAAATATGGTTTCATTGGATATCGAAATTGGAGAATTTAATTACCATGACAATATACGATTTAGAAAATCCAAGAAATTCTCGGGTTTTAAAAGCGTAGGAAAAATTCACAAAAAAAAAATAGCCAGGATTGGTGTCAAACTAGCCTCTGCCCCGCTTCATATGGTCCTTATAGTTTTTTTTCTTTAAGGCAAGCTGGGGTTAGGCAGACCCATAGCAGTTATACACTACAGTACACCATTGGGTTTTGAACCTGCAACGTCCCAACACAAGGTAAGCATGGCCCCCTCTCTTAATGGAAGTGGGCAGCCACTACGCTATTATGTGATCGGGCCGAACACTGACCTATAAGGTGTTCGGAGAGGGGGAAGCATGGGGTCCCTCTCCAGCCACTACGTGATGCTAACTGGTTGGGCCCGAACACATAATAGGTGTTCGGCCCCGGTCATTGAATCTGCTCTACTGATTAACATGGTTGGTCTGTATACCATGAACTGTTGTAATCTATGCTTGTAAATCATAAATCATCTGTAAACATCTTGAAGTTCACGAAATTGATCATGTTCCATATCTTACTACTGTAAACATCATGAAGTTCATGAAATTGATCATGTTCCACATCTTACTACTCACTAGTCACCAGTAAACACGTTGGAGTTCAAGA
The DNA here is from genome assembly GCF_984573655.1 of Nuphar pumila. NCBI lineage: Eukaryota > Viridiplantae > Streptophyta > Magnoliopsida > Nymphaeales > Nymphaeaceae > Nuphar > Nuphar pumila. The sequence goes on along the minus strand of NC_143263.1, from coordinate 45,493,237 downwards.
ACTTGATCATGTTCCAGTTGCTGCTATGCCAGCAATCATGCTTTTTGACGCAGAGTATACACAAACTTGCAAACTTGTCTGTCTTTCACTCTTTTTTTGGGTAAGGGGATAGCGTTGTTGGAGTGGGTTTCGGCTGCCACATAAGCAGTTGGGGTTCGACTCCCACGGGTGGTATCCCCTTGCGCATAAGCCAAAGTGAAAAGATCAGGTGCAATATGATTGCACAAAAATTTGTGCATTAAGCACCTGATCACCCTCAATCTTGGGGAAAGGGCCTGTCAAGTGTGGGGTCCAAGACCTGATGGAGGGCGATCACGTGCTTAATGCATATTTTTTGTGCAATCATATTGCACCTGAACTGGACTCTAAGCCGAAGCCCTGGGGATGAGGGTACTAGCCCTGGCGTTTGCCTGCTCCGGATGACAACTAAGTCTCGAATGGGAGAGCACAACCTGCTGCGCTATGGGTTTTGGTTTCGAATTCGTGACATCCCTTTAGTTCGGTGACGTTCATGAGCAGAACCTTCTTGGGCAGCCTTAATTTTCAATTCCTCTCATTTGAATCATCCAACACTGCTGAGTTATGAGACACATTTCGGGTTTGGGTTCGTAATCGTGACTGCAATTCGTCCCATAGTCTAACAGCACCAACCCTTTTGTGTAAAGATTGGTGATAAAAAAAAAAACTTTTGCCTTATATACATATACTAGGTCCATGTTGGACCCAGACCCAGATGAGAAAAAGGCAGTTCATGGTCCGAGCTGGACAATGACGGCATGAGTTCAGATCCCACCCTTTACAGGCACAAGAGAGACTAATGATAAAAATAAAAAAGATTGTGTAATCCAAACTATATGAGACGGATCATGGAAGAGATCACAATTAACTTAAATAATCAGCGAATATTAGTCACAAATAAAAAAAAGATCTGGAAAATCTAACTATAGAAAACTCCAGATAGAGCCCACGACCACCCTGCCTTACCTGGTCCACCTCTAAAACTACAGACACACCTTGCGCCGACGGGGTTTGATCTGGTGTCTTCAACTCAACACCTTCACACCCCCCCCCCCCACTGGCCACGTGGTCGACCCCACGGTGATAATTTGTTATTTTTATTATAATTATAAAATTAGTATGTTATATACATGTACTATATGTAAAGATGAAAATTGATATCAACATATTAACTTCTTACAAAGATAACTATTCACTAATACCATAATGACCAATGAACAGCAAACAATAAATTAATTTTAGCATTAAAAGACTGTGAAGTGTACGAAGAGCAAATAATTGCGTACATATATATTTTTACGATGAGAAGTAAATTTTGAACACATTTTTCTTGAATTATTCTTTCAATGCATATCCTTGATCTTGAGGAGACATTATCGATCATGAAAAAATAAATAGTGAAAAGCCAGCCAAAAAGGTGCTTTGATATATAACACTATTTTGCCATTTTTTAACAATATCTCTCTCTCTCTCTCTCTCTCTCTCTCTCTCCGGGTGCTTTGATATATAAATACTATTTTGCCACTAACCTCGGGTTTTTTCAGATTTTGTTCCATGAAGACTGTTTGTTGGAATGTTAAGGGTTTAAATTGTTCCACGAAACGCTTGCTAATTGGGTTAGGGAGGAAAAACCTGACCTACTTGCTCTATGTGAAACTAAAATGGAGGTCATTCTGCTCTTGGCCGCCTCTAGCATCTGGCAGGGAGCTGACTATTTCTTTAATCCTGCGGTCAATCATGCATGAGGTATCCTTATCTTGGAAAAGCAGTCTTTAAATTTATCTCGGCTGGATGTGAGTCTTTTCTCTCTATTTGTTGCTTTCAATTTGCAGGCAATTGGTAGAATGATAGTGGTTTATGTTGTTTATAGCCCTAATCTCGTTGTCATGAGACCCGCATTTTGGGATGTTTTGGATAAGGTTGTCGTTTTCAGCGCAGATTGTCACCTTCTTATGAGAGATTTCAATTGTTTGCTATCTATTCATGACTCTAATAACCTTGTTATTCCTAATCCCTCTATGTGAGGTTTTCAATACTTTGTTCATCGACATTTTCTCTACCCTATTCCTTTAGCTGGGGAGCGCTTCTCTTGGTCGAATAGGCGGTCTCGTCCATGTTGTAGGGTCCTTGATAGGGTCTTTGTCACCCCTAATTTATTGGACCTCATTCCCGACGTTAAGTGTGTGTTATTTGCTCCCTCTATCTCGGATCATGGGCAGATCATCACTCATTGGGAGGGTGGCTTTCAACCCACCAGGGGCTTTGCGTTTGAAGAATGGTAGCTTCAGGAGTCAGATTTTCTCTCGGTTATTGTTAATTCTTGGAACAAACCCGTTGATGAGCATTGGGCGGCGCTCCAGGTTCAAAATAAGTTTTCTCGTCTAGCTAAGGATATCAAAGTTTGGCTTCATAGTCGTAATATGGAGAAATTTCAGCAAATGGCTGCATGGAATCAGAAGATTTCTACGTTGTATCAGTCTGTCTTCTCCTGGCTCTCTTTCTGATTTGCAACTTTTCAGTCTCCAGGCCAGGTTCTTAGAATTAACTATGCTCTTGAAAAGTTGGAGGGTCAAAGAGGAAATTCGTTGGAAGCAGAGGTCTAAGGTAAAATGGCTTGCGGTTGGTGATGGCAACATTAAATTTTTTCACTCATATGCTTCTCATCATCATAGGAGGAAGATCGTTCATTCTATCTCCATTGGGAGTGTTTCCTATCTCAATCAGCACGTTAATCTGACAGTCTCGCTATATTTTAAGGATTTATCTTCTGTTTCGTTAACTGTGGAGGGTGTCTTTGGTAATATCCTAATTGGGTCAATTCAGCCTGAGCAAGCCAGATCTATGCAAAGGAGGTTCTCTGATGATGAGATTTTTAGGGCCATTAAGGATCTGTTGGGTTGAAAAGTGCCTGACATTGACGGGTTTCATGTCGATTTTTTTAGAATCTTTTAGGACTGTGTTAAATCAGATGTGGTGAGCATGTTTGATGAGTTCTATTGTAACTCCAGACTGCCTTATCATTTTCATGTTGCTATTATTTCGCTTATTCCGAAAGAGGATGAGGCCACTGATATTTCATGATTCTGCCCTATCTCAGTTATGAGTGCTCTCTATCGAATATTTGCCAAGGTTTTGGCGAATAGGTTGAAATCGGTGGCTAACCAGATTTTTTCAGATTCTTAGTTCACCTTTATCTGTAATAAGAGGGTCCAACACTCGTTCATCATGACGTCCAAGGTTGTTCATTCCTTGCAGCATAGCGGTCAACCTTACTTTGTCTTTAAATTAGTTTTTCATAAAGCTTTTGACTCTATGCAATGGCCATTCTTATTTCAAATGTTAGCAAATTTCGGTATTGGTCGTCGTTTTCTAGTTGGGTGTGAGAGTTGGTCTCAAATGCTCATGCCATGTTAAATATCAATGGTGTTAAAGGAGACCGGTTCAAGCTGGGGCGGGGTTTGTGGCAAGGTGCCCCCTCTCGCCTTTGTTGTTCAATGTTATTGCTGAGGGTCTTGTGGTCTTGCTTAAGCGGGTTGCGGTATCATGTTTCATTGATCCTTTGCAGGTTTCAGACTTCTCGGGTCATATTCTTACTTATGTTGATGATATAATCATTTTTTATCGTGCAAATGTTCAGCAGATGCTTAGGTTCAAGCTTATCATTCAGTTCTTTATCTCCCTATCTGAGCTTTCTCTAAATGAGACCAAATGCTCTATTACCATGTTCAATGTTCATGCCAATATGCTTGCAGCTGGAAAGAGAATTGTTTTTGCACTATTTCTGACATGCCTATTATATACCTGGGCTTGTCGTTACAAGTGAAGCACATCTCTTCGGCTGCTTGGGCTCCGACGCTTCAAAACGTGAAGCGCAAATTGCTTTCGTGTCAGTCATCTTATCTCTCTATCGTCAGTCGTCTAACCTTAGTCAGGCATGTTCTTTCAACTATTCCAGAATTTTTCATGTCTATGTTTGTGATGTCTGTGGGAGTAGAGAAGCAGTTGTCACGCTTGCTGACAGGTTTTCTATGGTCTGGGTGTCAACTCAAGGGTAAGCGTCACTTGATTGGTTGGCGTTTGGTGGTCTTACCTCTGCATATGGCTGGTTTAGGCATTCCTGCACCCAGGCTGCGGAGCATTGTTCTTGTCGCCAAGCAATGTTGGTTGGCTCATCAACTGGATAACCCTTATGCTCGTTTGCTTCTTGCTCTGCTCTTATCCTGATTTGTCTGGGAACCCGGGGTTTGGCGCTCTCGCACTTGCGTAAATCGTGGCTGAGGGATTTCACCTACTTTAGAGACCATTTTGAGGACTCCAGAAATTGTGGTCAGTGATTGCAGTGGGTGCTGGCGCCAAGCTGAGAGTTCCTCGCCAAAAAAGTCTATAGATCATTGCTCCCCTCGGGGGCTGATTGGTTGCCCGAGGATGTGCTTTGGGCGAAGGGTCCTTCTCCCCGTTCTCGAGTCCTGTCTTGGTTAATTTCGTATGATAGGATCCAGACCCACAATAATTTAAAGAAGTGGGGCATTCAGCTCCCGAGTTAGTGTGTGCTTTGTCAAGCTGCAGAAGAATCTACGTTTCACTTGTTCTGGTCTTGCCCAATATTTGTGGAACTCTTTAGCAGGACCTGGAGGCATTCAAAAGTGTTTGTTAAGGAGGAGTCTTTTGCGCTAGATCTGATCTTGGGCCCGGTTTGTATTAGGCGCAGCATGAGGTGGTGGTTCATCTGACGAACGTGGTTGCTTACTTCTTGGTGGTTTGTTTGGATGGCACGAAACGATGCTCATTTTCGTCAAATTTCGGTTAACATTCAAAACCTGGTGCATAAAATATTGGTAGATGTTTATGCGATCTTGCGTATGCATCTTAGTGATCTTCCGCTCCCACCTGCTGACGCTACCTCTCTTTTGTCGCAATCTGGGCAAGCGGCTCCGGCGTGAGCCCGTTTTATCTGTTTGATGTTCTTTTTCTCTTTTGTTTTCTTTATTTGTTTTGACTTTGCTCTTGTTCAGTTCATGGGTTCAATATTTTGTTGATCTTCATCGGTGGTAATGTTGAATTTCTCTCTCTCTCTCTCTCTCTCTCTACGTTACATGGGTGTCAAAAGATAGGGTTTGGTTCGGACCCAGGTGAGACCAAACCTAGATTTGATTTTTAATGCAGGTATCAGATACGGATTCGGTTTCAAATGGATCGACCATATAAAAAACTATATCCGGATCCTATAAGGATTACATGAATCAGACCCGGTAAAATATTGTTTTTTAATTTTTATTACATTGAAAAATTGAAGATCTTGGTCCAACCTCGGGTAGGGCCTAGGTATAAATTTTCACAAACCATACCCAGCTCCATATATTTATTGAATCCTTTTAAGTCACCCGAATTGTAGTATGACCTCCTTGTTTATCACTAAACCCTGACACTATAGAGTTTGGTACGGGTCTGGTCTGTGTCAAACCCGACTCATTGACACCCCTAACCATGGTGATTATGGTCTTGTATGGGGTTCTCTACACATCTTGAACTGCCTTGCCATCGAGCTATATTCGATTAGTCCCTATATTAATGATGATGACGACGACGAATATGACACATCATCAAAATGTGATATCAGATCCTGTCATCCACGTGTTAAGCGGGACCCACCAACCATGCGTGCTGGTGTGGCCGGTCCCACTAGCCATGTGCAGCGACTGATGTGTAATTCATTATTTTATAACCTATAGAGAGAGAGAGAGAGAGAGAGAGAGAGAGAGAGAGGTGCACCCACAAGCCAAAAACTCTTAAGGACTAAGCTTTAGTTGTTATTTATTTCATAGTCATGGTCCCATACTCCCACTGATAGCCATGAGAGAGGCGTTGCCGTATACGATATAGGCATCTAGGCCTTCGATTGGAAGATTAAACAAGCTATCAGTATCCCACAAAGTTGAAGGAAACCATTATTATTGGTCTTGTATATGACCCCACAACACCAGGATAGGCGAGTCAATAAACTCAAAAAGTTCCATTCTTTGAAAACTAATTAAGATGGATTTCAATAAACTCAACCACTTCTTGAACAATGTGAACCTAGTGTGACTTAAACCATACAAGGAGAAAAAGTGAGACCCGCAAAAGGAAAAGCATGAATAACCCTAAAAGGTATAATCCCTTGTTCAACGGTTTATAATGGATTAATTTTTTGTTTCTTTTCTTCCATCTTATGATTAGAGCACCTTAATCATACCATGTTAATAAAAACACATTCTCTTGGACTTTTGCAAATTTTCACTACTAAAAAGAAATGTTCAAATTCTTGTAACCCTAGAATTTTGTATTAAATAGCATGAGAAGGGAAAGGACTTGTCTTATAATGTTGCCAAGACCTAAAAGACAATGGACACACTACTCTTGTGTTTATGTCCCATTAAAATTTGTATACAAGGGGACATGTTATGGAATTATAAATTGGAGTATCCTTATGATATATGAAAAATGAAAAATATGATGCAGTAGCCATTTATCATTCTAGCTCTCGCATACTTCAGTAGTAATGGATGTTTCCATTGCCGGATGCATCCTAAGATAACAAACATGCAATTTCAGGTATAACAATTTTGATCATCAAAGTTTAATTACCATTCTAACAGCTTGTAACTTGTACTTCAGCAAGTCACATGCTATTAGAAGATTGTGGCTAGCTAGGGTTGGCAAGGGGTTGGGTATCCGGCCATTATGGTGCACCCATACCCGCCCATACAACTGAGGTTTGGGTTCGTGCTCATGTTATACTGGGTTGAGAAAATGGAATTCTAAACCTCACCCACATAATTTAGAGGGCATTTAGAAAATATTTCTTTTACATAAAAAAGTATAGGAAACACTCAGGTCAGCTACGTTGGGTCCTACATCCAGCAAAAATCATAACCCAAACCCGACCCACATGTTACTCGACTCTGCTTTGCGTTGACCCAAATAGCATCTAGGCGGTTTTTTTAATGCTCATACCAAGATTTTCAGGTTCGGGTCGGGTCCCCTAAACAAATCCAACATATATACTGGCAGCTACTTGTGGCGTCCGGTACAAAAACATGGGACTTTAAGCATATGCCTTATGTTCAACTTCATACATCAATTATGACTATTATGCGATACCTTTTGTGTTCTTATCCTCGACAAGAAAGAAATGGACCCAGAATTCCAAAGGAAAATAGAATACCACGTATGATGAGTTGGTAGAGCAGCTAATAATTGGGTACACACATGCTTAGCCACTTATAGGTTCCGTGTCAACATGCAAAAAGGGCAGCACAATCTCATTAATTTGACAATTTCGTGGAAGAAGAATAATCATTTGAATAGAAATTAACTCCATGATTGTTAGCAAGCAAAGTGGTTTGCTTAGAGCCTCTTTTTTATTTTTTTGTGGTTTTTCAAACTTGAAATGCAATAGGAAAAGGAAAAATGAAACAAATCCAAATTTATGGATAAATTTTAGAACCTCTCTCTCTCTTTCTCTCAAGAGATCCATATTCCTCGTTGCTCCTACTTGATCCGGATCTGACTTTTCTATGTATTTAGCTAATTATCCCAATTTGATATATTTGCATCCCTAGCTCCAAGCTATGTCACAAGGACATGTCATTTTGGCAATGTATCCTTGGTGACATGACTGGACACGTGTGGACACAAACACTGACATGTATGACCATTATTCCAATATTATTTTCATATTTTTAATGTTTTAAATATTATTTCAATAATAATATACTCTTAAAAAATAGCATATCAAGAAACTAGTTTTTTGGTAATTAAATAATTTTTTTTTTGTCTCGTGTCCTGTTAAAAAAAAAAGAACTTGTTAATTGAACCCGTGCCACGAATCCATGCGTATCCGCGTATCTTTGTGACATAGCTTCCAAAACAGTGTACGCAAGATGGGGGACAAACTGAGATGTTAAATAATGATAACAATCCAAGATAGCATGTTCCACGGAGGAACTTCTTTGAATGAAATTATAACTGGACTCAACCTCGCCTCTCCAGTTGTTATTTTTCTAATTTGATTGACAACTAGCTGCAAACAAAGCAAGACTGAGCCAACTGCCTGAGTCTAATTTAAAAGATCTGCTCCTATGAGTCACACTATCTTATATGCTTCAACTTCATCACCTTCTGTTAAAAAAAAAAATCACCTTCTTTTCAAGTATTTCCACTGTATAAGTTTTTTTTTTAAATATTTTCTTAACGATTGCTGTTTTTTCCAACCCTATAAAAGAGAGGTTTCAAACCTATGCGATATGGTCAAGGATGCAAAGTGTTGCTAGCTGCATCTGAAAAGGAGGCCCATGAAAAAATTGGTTTCTTTTAGTGGAATGATAGTTTCGAAAGGTTTGATTTCCTCCAAGGTGGGAAATAAAGTAAGGAAACTGTGAGAATAATAGCAAGGGCAGGCACGATTGGAAGCGAGAAATTATGGTAGGAAAAAATGCAAGTAGAAAAGAAAAAACGACTACTTTTCCAACCATTCCAAATGAGAGAAAATTTTTTGAAAAAAATATTTTTCTAAAAAGTGTAAATTTTTTATAGAAAAATTTCTTCACCAAGATTTTTTTCTATCGAAATTTCTTTTCTGTTCCGGCAACCATTTACTCACAAACATATTTCTCCCATGGGCTGCCACAAAAAAAGCTCTCTCTCTCTCTCTCTCTCTCTCTCTCTCTCTCTCTCTCTCTCTCTCTCTCTCTCTCTCTCTCTCTCTCTCTCTCTCTCTCTCCTGAACAAAGATAATGAAGACACTAAGTTTTACGATGGTCGTCAACTTTAGTTAGGTCATTACAAAATTGATGAAAGGCAGATCTACGTAAGAAATTATTGTAGAGTTCTTCATCTCATGGGAATGTCCTAGTTGTAGTTGTTTCTTCAAGTGATAATTAGAAGAGTCAAAGTTTTCGGATGGACTAAATATTCTAAAAAGTTTCTTTCTTCTTGGTTTGACAGTTTTCTTGCAAGAAAAAAAGAGTGGTTGGCCAAAACACTGTTGCAAGTTGGCAGGATACCAAAACCCTAGGACTTGCACAAGTGCCCAAAAGGACTTTGACGCTGCACCTGCACGAACCAATCTCAAGGAAAGTTTTCTCAATTTAAGAAACGGAAAATACAGAACAAAACCTGATCCGAAGTCAAACACTTGGTGTAAATACTAGTCCTTGAATCCTGCCTAAGTTGCACCGACTTCGTTTGACCTTTCAAAGGATTCCGTGTGTATTTTCATTGAGCACCCTTGGAAACTTCACCGGGGAGACCTCCCTTTCAGGATGACCAATTTAAAATTGGTATCACAGGAGCGCACCAGAAGTGTTTTCAAGTTCAAAGATGGACTTTATTGTGAAAATAAAGTTCATGTACTTAAACAAGACAAATCGTTACTAGGGATATATATAAGTTGGATTTAGGTATTGCCAGATTTGACATCTGATATGTCATACATATAAGATTTGGACCATGGCTCCAACAAGGGAAGGAGAGCCCACTACAAGGATGCAGTCAATAGCAGCGATATATCTCGCTGCTATCGGCCTATTTCTTGCCGCTATAGGCCTATCGCCGAAAAGAAATTACCTTTGTTGAGTAATAATGACCATATTTATAACTCAGTGTTAATGGGTAAACCAACACCAGCGAAGACTCGCATCAGAACTGAGAACAACAATAACGGATGTGTCAATCTTTAACGGTGAGGTTGTCTTAACGAAAAGAGAGGATATAATGGTGAGATACCTGACTCACAGTTATAGGCTATTTATAGGTTATAACAACGAGGTATTATTCTTCTCATTGTACGCTATAACGGCAAGATACCTATGTGTTGTTATATAGAGGGTTGTGTATGTTTGCCCCCGATGATTCACTGAATCCCACGTCTGTGTTCGGGGCTTTGAATGAGCACCACGTATACAAGCACATGGGGCTCGTATTCCCGTGTATGTTGACATAACTTTGCATCGGACTCTGGTGTTGTTGCAAAGACTTAAGTACCCTTTCTTGCTATTCTTCTCATAAAGTGATGGTTTGAGAAAATGACAAAAATGCCCTTTATTCAAAAAAGGAAAAACAAACAGTTCAAAAAAAGGACAAACATGTCCTCCATCCAGAAAGTCGATGATGATGTTGACTCTTCAAAGTCTTCTTCTTTTTTTGTTCAAAAAAAGGACAAACATGTCTTCTTCTTCTTTCTCCGTAAAACACTGTAAAACCCTCTCTCTCTAGAGAAGAAATCAAGGAAAACAAAGAGTTCTTCCTGGAGAAGGCCATGAACAACAACCCTCTCACTCTCTCTCTCTTCTCTCTCTACTTCTGTGCACATCCAACAGACGATCCTACATTGCTCCATCGTCATCTTCTTCTTCTTCCTTCTTCGTAAAACACTGTAAAACCCTCTCTCTCTAGAGAAGAAATCAAGGGAGGTAAAGGGTTCCTCCTGGAGAAGGCCATGAACACCAACCCTCTCACTCTCTCTCCCTTCTCTCTCTACTTATGTGCCTGATTTAGAGTTTTTGCCCTAACAGGAGGGGGGTCCGGGGGTTCATCCCAGCGTGGGTAGCATCATTCAACTAAATGAGTTGTAGATCCTGATTCAGAGTTTTTATCCTTATAGGAGAGGGGTCTGGGGGCTCCTCCCAACGTAGGTAGCATCATTCAACTTGAAGAGTTGTGGAGTCTGATTCAAAGTTTTTACCCATTCATATTTTAAGGCATTAGATCTCATGTTTGAACATCCACGCATGTGCAGTTTGCTTTCATCATGTTCAGTTGCTTTATAGATTATACTTTGAATTCTTGTGCATTTTAGATCTATCGATTTGTATGTAACCAGAGCTCATTTTAACTTTAAATTTTTACTGCAACTTCATGAATATGTCTTCATGCTCTCCACCAAAAATCAGATCATTCTGAGTTTGTTTGACCCACTTTAAAAATCGAGATTCAAAACCTGTTATTTTGCACCGTCAGGATTTTAGCAGAATCAGGACCAACTTGCAGAAGTGATTTCTCCCTAACCAGAGATGATTTTTCTGATTCGTAAATAGGGTTGTTTTCTAAATTGAATCTAGTTTGTTCATACCAAATTTCAGTGATTTCTATGGTGTTTTCGTAGTTTCGGGTCAAAAACCATAACCCTGTCACCCTGTGTTATTTTAACGGCTCAGATTTTGATCCATTTTGTTTGAATTTTATTTTCCTAATGGAAGATCATTTTTCAATTCTATAAAACGGGTTCTCTTTGTTTATGTGTCTAGTTCATCCCTGTAAATTTTCAGAATTTTTCATAGTCAATTACTATTTTATTTTGATTAAATACCAAAACCTTGTATCCAGATTTTATAAATGTTCTGATTTTGGCCCCCATATCATGACTGTTGTACCACTTCTTCAACAAATCGTTATTTGATTGGCAATATTCTTCAGCAAATTATTGTTATGATTTTATTGAGTCTCTAATGAGTCTCTACTATGATTTGTAGTATTTTTGGGTCTCCAACGAGCCTCACAATGATTTATAGTGTTGTTCGATCTTTTAACTATGATTTATAGTGCTTTGGGGTCTCCAACGAGCCCCACAACGATTTGTAGTGTTTTTCGGTCTTTTAACTATGATTTATAGTGTTTTCGGGTCTCTAACGAGACCCACAGCGATTTATAGTGTTGTTGGACCTCGCTATAGCGATTTGTAGTGTTTTTCGCTAAACACTACAGCGATTTGTGATACAAATCGCTATCCGAATCATGACCAACTTGTCAGGGTCATATCTCCCTAACCAGAGATCGGATTTCAAATCCGTAAAAAGTGGTGTCTTCGTTATAAAGTCTAGTTTATTCCTGTAAATTTTCAGTGATTTCTATGGTTATTTGATACCTCATTTGAATCTAAAACCAGACCCCTATCAGTCTGTCTTATTTGAGTGACATAGGTTTTTATTTCATTTTGTAAGAGTCATATCTCCTCAATGGAAGATCATTTTTCAAATCCGTAAAAAGGGTTTTCTTTCTCTATGTGTCTAGTTTATATCTGGAAAGTTTTATAACTTTGTATACTCATTTGATATTTCGAACCTGTTAAAAACCGAGACATGTTATAAAATGTTATAAAACTTAAAAAGTTTGAAACTTCCTTTATGTGTCTCGATTTTTAACAGGTTTGAAATATCAAATAAGCATAAAAAGTTATAAAACTTTCCAGATATAAACTAGACACATAGAGGAAGAAAACCCTTTTTACGGATTTGGAAAATGATCTTCTGTTGGGGAGATATGACTCTTACAAAATGAAATAAAAACCTATGTTACTCAAATAAGACAGACTGATAGGGGTCTGGTTTTAGATCTAAATGGGGTATCAAATGACCATATAAATGGCTGAAAATTTACAAGAATAAACTAGACTTCATAACGAAGACACCACTTTTTACGGATTTGAAATCCGATCTCTGGTTAGAGAGATATATCTCTGACAAGTTGGTCCTGATTCGGATAGCGATTTGTATCACAAATCGCTGTAGTGTTTAGCGATTTGTAGTGTTTCTCGCTAAACACTATAGCGATTTGTGATACAAATCGCTATACGAATCAGGACCAACTTGTCAGGGTCATATCTCCCTAACCAGAGATCGGATTTAAAATCCGTAAAAAATGGTGTCTTCGTTATGAAGTCTAGTTTATTCCTGTAAAGTTTCAGCAATTTTTATGGTCATTTGACACCCCATTTTGATCTAAAACCAGACCCCTATCAGTCTGTCTTATTTGAGTGACAAAGGTTTTTATTTCATTTTGTAAGAGTCATATCTCCCCAACGGAAGATCATTTTCCAAATCCGTAAAAAGGGTTTTCTTCTTCTATGTGTCTAGTTTATATCTGGAAAGTTTTATAACTTTTTATGCTCATTTGATATTTCAAACCTGTTAAAAATCGAGACACATAGAGGAAGTTTCAAACTTTTTAAGTTTTATAACATTTTATAACATGTCTCAGTTTTTAACAGGTTCGAAATATCAAATGAGTATAAAAAGTTATAAAACTTTTCAGATATAAACTAGACACATAGAGGAAGAAAACCCTTTTTACGGATTTGAAAAATGATCTTCCGTTGGGGAGATATGACTCTTACAAAATGAAATAAAAACCTATGTCACTCAAATAAGACAGACTGATAGGGGTCTGGTTTTAGATCCAAATGAGGTATCAAATAACCATAGAAATCACTGCAAATTTACAGGAATAGACTAGACTTCATAACAAAGACACTATTTTTTACGGATTTGAAATCCGATCTCTGGTTAGGGAGATATGACCCTGACAAGTTGGTCATGATTCATATAGCGATTTGTATCACAAATCGCTATAGTGTTTAGCGAGAAACACTACAAATCGCTATAGCGAGGTCCAACAACACTATAAATCGCTGTGGGTCTCGTTAGAGACCCGAAAACACTATAAATTATAGTTAAAAGACCGAAAAATACTACAAATCGTTGTGGGGCTCGTTGGAGGCCCCAAAGCACTATAAATCATAGTTAAAAGATCGAACAACACTATAAATCATTGTGAGGCTCGTTGGAGACCCAAAAATACTATAAATCATAGTAGAGACTCAATAAAATCATAACAATAATTTGCTGAAGAATATTGCCAATCAAATAACGATTTGTTGAAGAAGTGCTACAACAGTCATGATATGGGGGCCAAAATCAGAACATTTATAAAATCTGGATACAAGGTTCTGGTATTTAATCAAAATAAAATAGTAATTGACCATGAAAAATTCTGAAAATTTACAGAGATGAATTAAACACATAAACGAAGAGAACTCGTTTTACAGAATTGAAAAATGATCTTCCATTAGGAAAATAAAATTCAAACAAAATGGATCAAAATCTGAGCCGTTAAAATAACACAGGGTGACAGGGTTATGGTTTTTGACCCAAAACTGGTACGAAAACACCATAGAAATCGCTGAAATTTGGTATGAACAAACTAGATTCAATTTAAAAAATAACCCTTTTTACGGATCGGAAAAATCATCTCTGGTTAGGGAGAAATCACTTCCGCAAGTTGGTCCTGATTCTGCTAAAATCCTGACGGTGCAAAATAACAGGTTTTGAATCTCGATTTTTAAAGTGAGTCAAACAAACTCAGAATGATCTGATTTTTGGTGGAGAGCATGAAGACATATGCATGAAGTTGCAGTAAAAAATTCAAGTTAAAATGAGCTCTGGTTACATACAAATCGATAGATCTAAAATGCACAAGAATTCAAAGTATAATCTAGAAAGCAACTGAATATGATGAAAGCAAACTGTACATGCGTGGATGTTAAAAAATGAGATCTAATGCCTTAAAATATGAATGGATAAAAACTTTGAATCAGACTCCACAACTCTTCAAGTTGAATGATGCTACCCACGCTGGGAGGAGCCCCCAAACCCCCCTCCTGTTAGGGCAAAAACTCTAAATCAGGTTTCACAACTCATCAAGTTGAACGATGCTACAGTTAGTGTGCAGGTCAGTCGGTGTTTGATGGAGAAATGTTGGATCGTTTGTTGGATGTGCACAGAAGTAGAGAGAGAAGGGAGAGAGAGTGAGATGAGGTTTTACCCCTCTCTTGTAAGGGTAAAAACTCTGAATCAGGATCTACAACTCATTTAGTTGAATGATGATACCCACGCTGGGAGGAGCCCCCAAACCCTCCTCCTGTAAGGGTAAAAACTCTGAATCAGACTTCACAAGAGTCAATGTATAGGTCAGTCGGTGCCTGATGGAGCAATGTATGATCTTCTAATGGATGTGCACAGAAGCAGAAATAGAAGGGAGAGAGAGAGTGAGAGGGTTGATGTTCATGGCCTCCTTCAGGGGAGATTTCTTTCTCGGATAATCCTGCAGTGCAGAGACTGGGTCTTAAATAATCATCTTCGGGGCACTTAAGTCTTTACAACCACTCCTTTTCAAGAACCGTCATTTTTTTTTGCACCAATGGAGGAGAGGGTACTTAAGTCTTTGCAATCTTATCAAACTCCAACGCTAATTAATGCTGACAAACATGGGGATACGAGACGCACATGCTTACATACGTGGTGCTCTTTGGGACCCCCGATCATGAGATGTAGCTAACTGCCCTGTTCGGGGGGGGGGGGGGAACATATAACCTACTTCGGTTGTTATAGGCTATATCGAGAGAATTAACTAGTTGGTATAAGCTATAACAGTGAGATAGGGATCTCGCTGTTATAGGCTCTAAACTTGCAAACAAAAAACTAAAAATTAGGTTTCAATTTTTTTTTTTTACATTCAAAGGATATATACATTGAATAGAAATTTGAATAAAAATTTGAAACATTAGAGTGCCCTAAGAATAAACTCTGAAACACTAGAGTGCACTATATATATATATGTGTGTGTGTGTAGAAAACTGCGAAAAAAATATCATTTATGGGGTTAAAACTGTGAAAAAAATACAAAAAGAGTAGAAAAACCCATTTAGCATGTATCATGTAGCACATATCAATTTGCTACCTACCCATCTCTCTCTCTCTCTCTCTCTCTCTCTCTCTCTCTCTCTCTCTATATATATATATATATATATATATATAATAAGAAAAGAAAAGAGAGAAATCATGTATGCTAATTAATTAAACAAAAAAACATTCAAAAGAACCATTCATGTATAATCATTCTCTAATGTCCCAAAAATATTGCTGCTCAGTGTTGTTCCCTAGGTAGTTTTGCACCTAAGTGTTGCACAACTACCACTTTTTCTATATGTTCAAGTTTGCTACAGACGTTTGTATGTGCAAACTACTTAGCAAATGGGGCAGAACCCCACCAAGGCTGTATGTGCAGATGACTTAGCAAAGGGGACAGAACCCCACGGAGGTGGTATCGCATGTGGTAAGTAGGGTCCTGTGCCAAGCTGAAGGCCCAGATTTGAATCCCTCGACCACATGGGGCTTAAGATATATCTGGTAGGGGATCTGCCTAACCCCAGCTTGCCTTTAAAAAAAAAAGGGGGCAGAACCCCCTTGTTTGTTTGGTTTTTTCATATCTAACACCTTAGATGTGATCTACATATTTTGTATAGTGAGAACCTACTTTTGGATAACTGAAATCCGACTTGTATACATGTTGTTTTGGCAATCCAAATATCAACGACTATTAAGACATCAATTTTTTTAGCTCATAAAAGCATATTTTTTCATCAAAAATACATAATTCAAGAGTCGATTCCTACTAAATCGATCATGCTGAACATATCTATGTGGTTAGATTGTTTTAAAACAACTCACATCATGAGATTCAAACTCGATTGTGGGTACAATTGTTTGTACCAAATATAAGCCACCTATATATACCCCAAGAAAAATATTGGCTACAATCTAGAGCTACAACTTTCTACCTGAAACTCATAGATACGAGTTTTATTTCATCAATTTGACCCCGCAAATGCATTCAACATGGTTCATTTACTTAGGAATGCATTTTTTATCCAGTAGATTTTATGTAAAAATATGATTCTCTCAATCATAAACTTTTTGCACATTGTGGATCGTTTTTAATTCCCAAAATTTAGGGCTTGATCCAAAAAAAATAAAAAACTGTGACATGTTGTTTCTCTTAAAGAGTACGATCCAACTCGGATAAGATATCAGACCATATCTGGATTGTCTGTTTGCACCAGAACGATATAAAATAGCACATGAGGAATTCATTGTTTCATTTTATGCCATATTATTTCTTGAACCATGGTCAAAGAGAGAAAGAGATTGAAAAGGTACTTGGATAAATCCTTGCCTTTCACATATATGAAGTACCAAATACCTTTCTTTGACAACTTGATAAAAACTTTATGCCAACTAGGGAGAACTAGCATACTTTTCTTAATTAGACCTGTTGATGTTGATCTTTAAGCAACACACCGATAATTACACTCCACATTACCAAAGCCACTTGGTTTGAGTGCTCACATTGAAAAGAACATGAGTGACATGAGGTACTTTCCATAATCTTTGAGTCTTTAAGCCCCTCCCCGTAAAACCTGAGATTTTTCTTTAGCAATTAAAATGAATAAATGATAAACCTTATCTGCATCTATGATATGAGTGCAATTTCTTAATTTTCTTAAAAAAATTGAATTTCTTAATTTTATTGATTTTGAATTATTATAAAATTAAGTCTCAAGTTATGAAGAACATTGCAAGAATAATTATAAATTTTAAAATATGTGGACTAAACAAGAAAATAAATGATTTGTATATATTTAGATTAGGAATAGTGGTTTCAGATCTAAATCCTAACTTTCGTATCCAATATGAATTTAAACCTTAAATTAGGTAGTGGATTTAATTAATGGTATTTGGATCCAACCCAATTAGGTTGATATAATCCATGATATTTGGATCTAATCAGGGATGGATTTGGTCAGATATAACTCAGGATATTTAGATCCAATCTCGTTGGATTGGACCCATAGGGTGTAACACTTTGAAGAATATCATTATTGTTTCAACAAAAATTTTGGCTGATTGGTGGCTCATCTATTAAATCAGAGTTGACTTTGACATTCCTCATTTTAAGTGCATCAAAATCAACTATCTACACTTTCAAATTGTTGTTTATTTGAGCATTTTATCATTGATCGAAGTTCATGCCTAATTATAGGTTAAAAATTAACGTTTTTTAACATCGACTAAATTTTTTATCGATTTGTGTATGTGTTATTTAATTTAAGATCGTCACGATGATCTATATTTTGAGGGCTATCGAATTGACTATTTAAACATCGAATTTTATTGAGTCTTTGGGTCTGTAGGTCTGCCGAAATGTTAACATGTCACTAGAGCCTAAGTCAGGGTATGAAGTTCACACTTTTTTTTATAGGTTAAATAATTTTGAAATCTAATGAATTAAGACCCATAATTTATTTATTTGTTTTATTAATAAATAAAATTAATAGATATTAACCTCTTATATTAGAGATAAGACTCTTGTCTAAGTTCATCTATAACTATAGGCTCTTATCATTAGGATTAACAAGGTTAGTTCTCTCTCCCTCTACTCTTCTCATTAGAATTCTCTATCTTTTTTTTTAACATCTTATTTTTATTCCTTAAAGCTTTTCCAGCAGTCATTAAAGCTACTCCAAGATGCTATGATAGGAGACGAAGGTGTTGGTGGTTTTGAAAACACGTTTTAAATAGGATTCATGCTATGCGTAGCATAAATCGAATGCAAACGCATAAATTGTGCATCTTGCCAATGCTATGGGCTGATCTATGGTGGATCGGATCTGAAATAGGTTAGAAAAAGGTTTCGAAAGTGTTTTTAATTCATTATCATGCTTTAAAAAAATCTATAAAATCATTTTTAGTAAATCTATACCCAGACGGCTAAACCGAAAAATTAGGTAACCTGAAACGCATATCTTCGTGTTCCTACATAATTTTAGATTGTTAACTTTTTATTTTCAGTATGAATTGATGTATATTTGATTTCTTGCATGTGTTTACATTATGAATCATGTCTCTGCAAATTTATTTTATGTGTTTCATGGTTTTTTTGCATACTAGCATTTTAAACTAGTTATTTTATGCAAAAATCATGATTTACTTTGATAGTGTAAATTTCAAAGCATGTATAATGATTATATAACATCTCTTTATGACTAAAGATAATGTTTAGATATTGTCCATGGATTGAAGCATGATTAAAAATTGATACTTCATATTGATGCTTAAGTTTTCTTGTTTTTCTCATTGATTTATATTATATTTCTCATGCTTTCTTGATTTTCTTGATCAATTCATTGTAGTAAAATAATTATACCTCTCAAATCAGAACATCAATGGCCAAACCATTTCATGGAGACCATCCAAACATCCAGGAGGTATCTCAAAAAAATATTGGGCCTTATTGGTGGTACGAAAGTGAAGGTTATGGCCACTGCAACTGAAGACAAAAATTTTGTCATGCATGCAGAGTGATTCTTGATAGTCAGTTTTGCAGAAAATCTAATAAATCAATATTTTTGAATTATTTGGATATGTCATTCACATTATATGAATAGATCTGAGAAAAATAAAAGAAAAATATATTTGTTTTTTTGTAAATCTTGAAGGCATACTCAGATCGTGAAAGATTCAAGATTTTGCAGAAAATCAGAATCTAAAACTGTCTCTGGCAGGGTCCGGTCCAGAAAACCTAAAAAATTCATATGATGTATTTTTCAAACAAACTCAAATGATTATGAACGCTAACAAGCATATATTTCACTAAAAAATTTGAGAGGATGAAATCCCTCTCGAATTAGGCACGGAGACTAAGGATGGCAGTGGAACGGGAGAAAGCGGGGGCCCACCTCGTTTGAACCGGAGATGAAGGGTATGAAACGGGGATGGAGGCGGGGATGAAAGTTAAAATCCATCCCCGTTCAAGGATGGAAGTAGGGATGGACTTACACTTTTCCCCACCCCGCCCCCACCACGATCCCCACCTAGCCCCACCCCGCCTCATCCCCGTTTGAACCAGGGATGGAGGACATGAAACAAGGATGAAGGTCGGGGTGGAGGTTAAAATTTATCCCCGTGCGGGGATGGAGGTTCTAATCTTGAGACGGGGCGGGGGTGGAGACCCTGTCCCCCGCCCCGGTCCATTGCCATCCCTACTAGAGACTGCTTCTTTAGGAAGAAAGATTCTGACAGGTTCTATCAAGAACAAAAAAACAGTTTCATGCCTATAAATTTTTACGAGCAAACAAAATCATTTTTTGAAATCTACTGCTGGAATTAAAAGCTAATATCCTCTAACATGGCGGTAAATTTTTATAGAGTTATATCTATTCATTTTGATACTCTGTCAAACTCATGAACAATATATAAATTCTGATATTATACAGTTCTTTATTTTAGATAATATCTTGACTTGTAAAATTATGTTTTTAAAATCGTGTGCTTCATTATGATATGAGAGATTAATCATGCATATGTTAATGTAGAATTTATCATGAATATGTTGTGTGTATGTATGTGAATTATTTAGGCATGATGACATATGAGACTGCATATTAAACATGAGAATTAAGCATGATAATTAGACCAAATGGTATGCATGATCATGCATGTGTTATTCTATGAAATTTCTAGTTCATGCTAAATTAAAATGAGTCTCATGCATCATGGAGTGTGGTATGTGGCAGATGATATGTTGTAAGTCATATGAAGCATGTATACTTGGGGCTCAAATGGGAGTCAGGTTTGGTAGAACCTGTGGGGTACTTGTGAGTACTTGGTTTGGATTTATTAAATATGCATATATACACACACTCTCTAACTAGACTCTTGGGTATTCCTTAAGTTGAGTAGGTACCTTGAGATACTCTTGGGTACTTCTTAATATGAGTATGTACCTTGTGATACTTTTGGTTACTCTTTAGGTTGAGTGCATACCTTGAGTTGGGTTCAAATGAGCTATGTTAGGATACCTCAGTGACTATAGCAGGTGTGGGTTTTTGCCTTGTGAGGCCGTGGTTTATTGAGCTGCCCATAGTGGAGCTTGAGGCTGTTGAGACTGGTGTTGAGTGCACTCAGTGTTGTAGTTGGATCTAATATAAATAACACCTAATAGCTCATTTGTTCCAGTAGCCTATCTTGGAGATGGTAAGAGGTACACTCACCGGCTGACACGTTTTGAGGGCATTGCCATCTCTTGGGCCCCTAGTCATCGGTATAGGGATTAAGGCCATCAATTTATCTTAGGTAGACAGCCAGGCTCTACAAAGTAGGAATCGATTTCTTAAACCACTGTTAAGTTTTTCTCTCGGTTAAAGATTGCTTCAATGGTTGTTTGACCTGGCTCTTCGAATCGATAGGTTAATTAAAATATATTGCATAATAACCCCCATCTGATTTCTGAGTTAGGATTAGGTCCTGAGTATGTACCCTTTAGGAAAGAAAATAAAAATAATGCATTAGATTAGGTTCACCAGTGGTTAAATGATTCATTGAATATTGACATAAATTTTAATGAATGTCATGTATAATCTCTAGTTTCTACATGTGTTGGTATACATGAATCCTGTTGATTATTGTTTTGATTACTAATGATATGATATAGGTATGTTACTAGATGGTAAGATTGGATTATTGTGTAATTCTGCATGGTTAAATTATTATTATTGTGATCATTAACTGTGCTCGGTTATGATATGCTATAATTTGAGTGTATTGGAAAAGATGTATATTTTATGAATTTATGTTCTTTCCGTGCTTATGTGTAGGGTGTTTACCTACTGAAGTTATGGCTAATGCTCTTATATTTTAATATTTCAGGTAATGAATAAGTTAGAGGGTGATGACAGGAGGCTTGAAGTAGCGTCATGAGGGTCACATTCCTTTAGACTTGTTGGAGGGACTAAATGATTTTATTTACTTTATTATTTTTCTTTAGTACTATAAACTCTGATATTTAAAAGACACATATTTGATTTATTACAATTTAATTAATGATTTGATTCAATTATTCTAGTCTTTCAAGTATGTGTTGATAACTGTAACCCGCCCAAGGTTTGAACCAAGTTTAAAAAGAGTTTTCGTTGTGTTCTTAAAAATCATATAAATAGATTTTTAAAAAATCCCTAAAATTTTTTGTTTAAAAAATTAGGGCGTAACACTCTCGGTATAGGTGTCAATGGGTAGGGTTTACACGGACCCAACCAGGACCAAACCCTCTAAGATCTGGGTATGGTGACAAATAAGAAGACTTGAATTTGGACTCGAAGGTCCGATTAGTACATGGTCCCGGGTATAGTTTATGAAATTTTATACCAAACCCGGACTCGAGTCGACTTCCAATTATGAATCATAATTTTTTAATATGAAAATAATAATAAAAAATTATTTTACCGGATATGATTCATGTAACACCCTAAAATTTTTTAAGAATTTTTTTTTGACTTATCTTTTGCAAACCCTGCAAAATAGTAGATTTAAAACTTACTCAAACTTTGGGTGGGTTACAATAGCACATCAACACACACAACTGAAGTTAAAGAACTTAATTAAAAAAATTAATTCAAACAAGTACTGAAATAAATTCAAAGTTTGCATGTCTCGACAGAATCTAGCTTAATATAAAAATATCCAAAATGAAGCTAGATCTCCTGGAAAATAGAATGATGATGATCCATCTAACGACGTTGAGCAACCCACCAGTACACCAACTCGTGTATTATCTAAAAAATATTAAAGTAGGGAGCATTAATCCACAACCCTGGTAGGATACACTAATATACATAAACATGGACATAACCCGAACACAAGAGATAAGCATTGGTACATCTTCAGACAAGCAACTAAAACATGCAACACCACATAACAATATAAGCTCAATTCACATATTCACAACCAATTATGCTTACAATCAATATTCATGACAATTATCCTACTATGAATAATTTTAAAAGCAAACAGACAATTCATAATCAACCATACAATCATGCATATTAATATCAGTGTTTCAATACTTAATGTTTGTTTCTCTTTTCTCGCCTTAAAGGGTACACATTCAGGGTTTCTAATTTTGATTCAACCAATCCAATGGGGTACCTATTATGCCATGTAATTTATTAGCTCCATTTAATAGAAAAATATGCCAACTCCCTTAGAGTTTCTCATTGGAGTGATCCATGATCGAGAGAATCTTTAGGTGGTCCATACGAAATTGATTTCTACTCTACAGAGATTCAAAACATACCACCTAGGTCACTCGGTAGTTCAGCCCCCTACAATCGAAGATTAGAAAACCAACAAAGACACCTAGTTCTCCAAATAGTAATGATTGACCGATCGAATATGCCATCACCCTCTCCAAGGTAGTCTTGGGTTTGAATGGGTCATTGGGTGTTATTTAAATTTAGGCTCATAAATTAATTTCAAGTGCTCTTGGTACACGGGCTCCCTAGATCAACTCCACTCAAAGAGATTTCATAATACAAGGTTATTTTAAACCCATTCAAACTGCTCACAATATAAACCCCATCTTTGGGTAACCTTGAGCATGACTTTCTCTAGGCAATTATGTGATTTTGTGCATGTCTTTTTAAGTCTTTTATTTTTTTGGTGTTCAACAAGCACTCTTGTATTCCATCTAACCCAAACTCACTCATGAGTTATGTTCATGCTCATACCATATATTTATTGTCATCATACATACACCAATTTTTATGCTTACATAAAAGCTGCATGCATAATTTCATTCACAACTATGCTCATTTAACAAACTCATATGTGTATTCCATTCTTTCTTAAGATCATGCCTCATGATGCATAACACACATTCTCATATTTGATATATGGCTTCTTAACATACATGATTTAGCATAAAGAATACTCAGTTAACAAGTATAAAATATCATAAATTATGTCTTAACCATCACTCATCATGCTTAGCAATATAGAAAAACAATTAGGCATTAACACTTGTTATTTGGAAAATTTGGATCCATGTTTAACTCATTTTTGTAAAAATCACAAAATATAGTTTTGGCCTCCAAAAGTTAAATGGAGTTGACATAACATGTTAGGAACAAACTACCAAAATTTTAGCCCCAAACTGGTTCTACATAAATCCCTGAGAATTTTGTAACAAACCTCTATTCAAAAAAATTACTGGACAGATTTTGTAACTTGCAAAAATCTATCTCAACTTGGGGAATTTTCTGAGATTTACTGTGAACTATTTTGACAAAACTCTTTTTACAAAGTATTCTACTATGTCTTGGAATTCACACAGATTTTACATAAATTAATTTGAGTCCTTTTGAATAGGTTCCTATAATTTTCAAAATGATAGTCCGAAACAGTGTTACAACCAGGATAAAAAAAATTGTGTTATGTTGCAACAGTCATTTTGCCTACAATACTGACTCAAACGATACCAAATAAGATTCTAAAATCAATCCCTAGATATGTAGAACATTCTTGTATTTTTTTGTTTTTTGGATTCATATTTTGAGAGAAACTAATTTATTTCTGAAACTAATTAGATTAAAAATAGGGTCAAAATATCAGAGATTTCAAAACTCATAATTTATTCAATATCCAAGATTAAGGGTGATATCAAAACATGATCAAGCATAATTACATATATTTAAAACCTATACACAATGCATTACAACAATTATTTAGACTTTGTCATGCTTACACAATTAAAATATCAACATATTTCATCCCTAAATCATGGATTTATTTAAATAAACAAGTACTTAACCCTTAATCATATTGAATCAATCAAAGCAAATACATCAATAATTTTCAGTGGTATTAACATATTGATTAGCATTACTAACATAAACTACATTAACTAACATGCACATGTGAATCCATTTTGATCATTAAACGTCAAACCTCAAAGTGATTTTGCCTAATTCTCTCTACAAAACAGTTTTACATTATTTAACATAGATTTAAACATAAATGAATTTAATAATTCAGAATACATACTTGCATCATACTAATCTAATAATCATACATCAGATATGTTGTAATAAATCAAGATTTACCCAAAAAAATATAGAACCTAAGCCTTCCCAAACCGGTTTTTGATTAAAGGCTTAAAAATCTAGTTTTTTTTTACAAACCAGTTTTTTCTCAAAAACCTATGTTCACAATGATTCATCAAAAATGATTTTTCAAAAGTGAAAATGTTTCAAGGTTTGACCCACATTGGCAAATCTAAAAATCAATCCTATGTATAATTCATGTGTTTGGATCAATTCTTGTTTACGCGATTGATGCACCTACCTCTATTCATGATTTCACACTGAGAACCTTCCTCCTTACGCTCTAACTTTTTCACATGATCAAGGTACCTCTAACTTCAAGTATTTCTTCTTCAAAGTGCATGTATAATGGTTGTTGGACCCCTTTGATGAAGATACAAAGAAGAAGAAGATGTAGAAGGAGACTAGAGAGAGAAGAAGTGGAAAGCCCAAAAAAATAAAAAATGGTGAGCCCCAAGGGTCTCCCTTCATAGCTGCAAGGGCTGAGCCAAAGTTTCTAAAAACCTAACACTCTTTCTACATTTTCCAAAAAACAGTTCTCTACTTTCTTTCCTTCTTTCTATTTTCCTTAATCTTTTTTTTTTCTTCTTTCTTTGGCTTTCTTCTTTGTTTATAAATTTTAGAATTCATACAAGTATATAGGGACATCCCATGTGAGTCCCTCTACTTGCCTTGCTGGCCACATGAGTCCAACTTAGACTCATGACTCCCTTGCCAAGCCTTGACTTCACTTTTTTGGTAAGTTTTGACATTATCATTTCTTTCTTTTTCTTATTATATTTTAAATGAATTTCAAATAAATACAAGGTTTTATAAAGTAATGTTCCCCCAAGGGAGTGTGGGCCCCCCTAGGGGGGCATATCACCTTCTTGGATTAGCTTTCTTAATTAATTAATTAAGTTTTATTTAATTTACTAAATTATCTAATTTTTAATTAGAATTTTAAATCTATTTTAAATCTATTTTAAATCTTGGATTTCATACCTAATCTAAATCCAAATGGTTTCAAACCTAATTTGGATCTAACTCCACATACTAAATTCAAATACATTTGTAATTAAATTCAAATCCAAATTCTATTTAAATTCTAATTTGCATGAATTTAACTCCATGTTAAATTCGAATCTCAATATAACTCTAGTTAAAATTACAATTCAAGTGAGATTAACTTTTTAAATTATTAAGCCAATTAATTATAATTCCAATGCGTACTTGAATGAATAAAATTTATTACATTAGACATAAAAATCACTTTTATTTATTAAAAATAATTGTTGAAAATTTACGGGTATTACAGTCCAAGTCTGGTTCATGTAGTTTTTATTGGGTTTGGGTATCGTTTCCCTTATCGCAGACTTGATTAGACGTGGGTCTGGACCCAATACCATACCCAAAAATCTGATCCAAGTTTGGTTCCACCACAAGAAAAATGCCAAATAGCGACGGATTTTTTCCGTCGCCACTTTCCGACGGATGTAGCGACGAAAACTTATTCGTCGCTAAGATTTGTAATATTGACAGATGTAGCGACGGAAAAATGTTTGTCGTTATATATGTCGCTAAGTAGTGGTGGATTAGCGACAGCCCGTTTTTGTCGCAACACACGAAAGGATTAGCGACGGATAGTTTTTCGTCGCTACTTAGCGATGAAAGTAGCAACGAAAATATTCCGTCGCTAAGGGGTCATATAAATTTACGATAGAGTTGCGACCGAATTAAGCCATCACCAAATCTGTCGCTAATTTTCGCGTAAATCCCTAATCGGAGCCCCTTTTCCTCTTTCCTGTTTCGCCTCTCCCGCCCGGCCGACGCAACCCTCCATCGCCCGACGCCATCCTCTGCCGCCCGACGCACTCCTTGGCCTGCCGACCGCTGTCCGTCGCTCCCCGGTTTGCCGCCCAACCCATCGCCCCCTGGTCCGCCGCCTGTCGCCCCCCGTTCCGCCCAGCCTGTCTTCTTCCGTTTTGCCGCCCGATGCTCTCCCTGGACCGCCGACCACCGCCCGTCGCTCCCCATTCCGCCGCCCGGCCTGTCACCCCCCAGTCTGTCGTACGTCGCCCCCCACCCGCCGCAGGTAAATCCTAGTTTTTTTTTACCTGCGGCAGGGAGGGCGCCTGCCTTGCATTTTGTTTTTTTCAGCAGGAGGTCGACCCCCCTGCCTAGTTTGTTTTTTCCGACTGGGGGGGAGCGACCCCCTGCCGCTTTTTGTTTTTTCAGGTAGAGGGTCGACCCCCTGCCTCGTTTGTTTTTGGCGACCCCCTGCCGCTTTTTGTTTTTTCAGACAGAGGGTCAACCCCCTGCCTCGTTTGTTTTTGGCGACCCCCTGCCGCATTTTGTTTTTTTCGGCAGGGGGTCGACCCCCCTGCCTCGTTGTTTAATTATTAGGGCAGGGGGTCGACCCCCCTGCCTTGTTGTTTTATTTGGGTAGGGGTCCCCCCCCCTTCTGGCAGGGGGTCGCCCTCTTGCCACTCATTTTTTTTCCCGGTAGGACGTCGACCCCCCTGCCTCGTTGCCACTTTTTTTTTGGTAGAGGGGCGACCCCTGCATGGTTTTTTTTTCCGGCAGGGGGTCGCCCCCGTGCCTTATTTTTTTATTCGGGCAGAGGGTCGCCCTCTGCCTCATTTATTTTTTCTGGCAAGGGGGGCGACCCCCTATCGCGTTTTGTTTTTTTCGGCAGGGGGTCGACCCCCCTGCCTCGTTGTTTTATTCGGACAGGGGGCCGCCCCCCTGCTTTTCCGGCAGGGGGTCGCCCTCTTGCCACTCATTTTTTTTCAGGTAGGGGGTCGACCCCTCTGCCTCGTTTCCACTTTTTTTTTCCAGCAGAGGAGGCGACCCCTGCATTTTTTTTTTCGGCAGAGGGTCGCCCCCGTGCCTCATTTTTTTATTCGGGCAGGGGGTCGCCCCCTGCCTCTTTTTTTCGGCAGGGGAGTGATCCTTGTTTCGTTTGTCTTTTTCGGCAAAGGTCGCCCCCATGCCTCATTTTTTTATTCGGGCAGGGGGTCACCCTCCTATCATTTTTTTATTCGGGCAGGGTTGCCCCCCTGACA
This sequence comes from Nuphar pumila, assembly GCF_984573655.1. Classification (NCBI taxonomy): domain Eukaryota; kingdom Viridiplantae; phylum Streptophyta; class Magnoliopsida; order Nymphaeales; family Nymphaeaceae; genus Nuphar; species Nuphar pumila. The sequence continues at coordinate 45,465,583 of NC_143263.1, read as the reverse complement.
TTTTTTTATTCGGGCAGAAGGTCGCTCCCCTGACATTTTTTTATTTGGGTAGGGGGGCGCCCCCTGTCATTTTTTTATTCGGGCAGGGGGTCGCCCCTCTGTCATTTTTTTTATTTTCGCAGGGGGTCGCCCCCCCTGCTTTTCCGGCAAGGGGGCGACCTTGCTTCAATTTTTTTTCGACAGGAAGTGACTTCATTTTAACACAGTGTCTCTTGCAGATTTCTCAACGGAACCCGCTTGTGCCCCGCCACCCGTATTAAGTAAGTGACAAAAACAATGCAAATCGGGTAAATACCCATGGTAAGTAAGTGATGCAAGCGCATCACATGTTATTTAATTTATTGGATGCAACACTTTACTGTTCACACACTCACTTAGTTGTTGATATCTAAGACTGCTTTGTTGGAGTTTGGAGATCATGCTGAGCATGATTTTAATGTACGAGAATAGAAGTGTTCTTATTTTTGGAGTACGGATTCCATGCTAGGCATGGTAGTAGTTAGCGAGATATTGAAGTGTGTTTGTTGTAGGTACATGTTTGACATTTTTTTATATGAATGATTTTCATGTAATGCAATGTTTGATGGGATTGTATTCATGCTTGCATGTAGTTACTTTCAATTTAATTATGACTTCCATGTAAAATTGTATAATGAAAGTATGCTTCAAATTAATGTATCGTGTTATAAATAGTTTGCACATGAAAATATTAAGTTATCAATACATGCATCATAATTCTTGTGATTGTATGACATCATATATTGCATGATAAATTTGATATTTTCTTCAGCATAGCATTCTGATGGTACACTTTTAACTGGTTAGGATACATTTCGTAACATCATATGACAAAATGACTGCAAATCGTGAATGAATGTACCGTATGATAGTTGGCAATGAGTTATCGCATGAATATATGGATGGTGTTGAAAGTTTTATTGAATTTGCAACTGCAAGTGTCAGTACAGTGGATCCCACAGGTCGGATTAGGTGTCCCTGCAAGATTTGTAAGAATAATCGATTTGTAGAACCTCATGGCATTAGACATCACCTATACATGAAGGGTTTTGTGAGTCATTATCAGAATTGAACGTTTCATGGAGAAGAATTTAGAAATAATTTTGATGCACGGATGAATGTGGTGCACGATAATCCATATATAGATTTGATATTTGATGTCGCAGGAACATAACTCGGTTCTGCTATGAGTCCTAGTGATGTAAGAACTGCAGTAGATGAAGAATCACCAAAGGATGCAGCTAATAAATTTTATGATTTACTTAGAGATGCTAATGAGCCACTTTGGAACGGTTGCAAGAGTCACACTATCTTTTCTGCAGTTCTTCAACTAATGAATTTGAAGTCCGAGTATAATTTGAATCAATCATGTTTTGACCTTTTGTGCATGATTGTGAAGAGTATGTTGCCCAAAGATAAGAAATTGCCACAAAATTTCTATCGTGTGAAAGTTATGGTCAACGCTCTAGGTATGGGGTATAAAAAGATAGAAGCTTGTCCAAATCACTGCATGTTGTATTTCAAGGATCAGGAAAACAACATATCATGTCTGTCATGTGGGCATCCTCGGTTCAAGCCAAAGACAAGAGGCAATGGTAGCACGAGATCAAAAGAAGTTTCATACAAGTCGCTCTGCTACTTTCTTATCGCTCCTAGATTGCAATGATTGTATATATCTTTAAGGACAGCTAAACATATGATATGGCATGCAAATAAAGTTCGACATTATGAAGACAAAATCATGCATCTTGTTGACGCCGAAACTTGGAAGCACTTTGATCGTACTCATCAGAACTTTGCAATGAAAGTGAGAAATGTTAGACTCGGTCTATGTACAGATGAATTTAATCCATTTGGGGGTAGATCAACTTCATACTCATGCTGCCAGTATTTGTAACTCCATACAACCTTCCACCAGGCTTGTGTATGAAGCATCCAAATCTTTTCTTGTCTCTATTGATCCCTGGTCCGACCTCACCTGGCCAAAATCTTGATGTATATTTAAGGCCATTGATTGATGAACTAAAAGTATTGTGGGATGACGGTGTTACTACGTATGATGCCTACAAAAAATAAAATTTCAATATGAAGGTCGTTGTTCTATAGACAATCAGTGACTTCCCTGCATATGATATGTTATCTGGTTGGAGCACACATGGGAGGTTGGCATGTCCATACTGCATGGAGGATACAAAAACTTTTAGATTGACACATGGAAGGAAGCCTTGCTGGTTTGAGTGTCATCGTCGATTTCTACCCAGCAATCATTTGTTACGACGACAAAAGAATGTGTTTTGAGCAGGCAAAACTGAAATAGAAGGTCCACCCACAAGATTGTCTGGCATAGAGATTTTAAGAAGATTGTGAGACTTTTCAGATGTATGAACAGATGCTCGTAATCCGACACCCTTCCTTGGATTTGGGAATGATCACAATTGGATAAAGAAATCTATTTTTTGGGAACTACCATATTGGCCGACCCTATTGATACAACATAATTTGGATGTGATGCATGTGGAGAAAAATGTGTTTGATAATATGTTCAATATAGTAATGAATGTTAAAGGGAAAACAAAGGATAATCCGTAGGCCCGTATGGATTTAAAAGTAATATGTAAAAGACCAAAATTGGAACTCAAAGAGTATAATGGCAAAGTACTGAAACCAAAGGCAAGGTACGTGCTTGGACCTGATCAAATAAAGTAGGTATTTCAATGGTTGAGGCAGTTGAGATTTCCAGATGGATATGTCTCTAACATTGCCCGGGTTGTAAAGATTGACGATGGACAGTTATATGGGTTGAAGAGCCATGATTGTCATATATTTATGCAACGATTGATACCCCTAGCATTCCATGATATGTTAGACAAACCTATATGGGGGTATTGTCTGAGTTGAGTGGATTTTTGGAATATTGTGCGCATCGAAAGTCATAGTATCTGATGTAAAGAATCTCGAGGACTCTATCATCACTACTGTTTGTCTGTTAGAAAAGATTTTTCCGCCAGCATTTTTTGATATTATGGAACATTTGATCATACATTTGCCATATGAACTAAGGGTTGGTGGTCCTGTGTAATATCGATGGATGTACCCATTTGAAAGGTATATGTTTTCTTATATGTGTCTCTTCAATGACAAATATTTCAAATTTGAAATGTATATTTTTGACAAATGCATGTTTGACCTCAAAAAAAAGGTTCGTAATAAAGCAAGAGTAGAAGACTCTAATTGTGAGACATACACTTTAGAAGAGATTTCAAATTTCTCATCTATGTACTTTGAACCTCACATTCCAACACTTTACGCATGCCCGCCTCATAACGATGATGGAGAACAAGTAACGGTAGCTGACAAACTGTCAATATTTCAACCACTTGAGCATGCATTTGGTAGTTGTCGATCAAGACTCTTGACAGATCGAGAGCAAGACGCAACACACATCTATATTTTTTTTAATTGCTCAGCGATTGACCCATACATCGAGTAAGTATATGTAGACGCAACACAATTCTAAATCCTTTTATGTGTTATACGTGCATACATGGTTCGGTAATATAAGTATTTGTGGTTTGCAGATGATTTGATATAGAGTTGCGAAGAGAAGTTTCACATCTCACTGATACAGAAGTACAAAAAGAACGTGAAACTAAGTTTATGGAGTGGTTGAAAGAGTTGGTAAGGACGCTCACATAAATTGTGTACTTGTAAACAACACTAAGTTACTTAATTGGTCGTGATCACAATCATTGTTTATGTTTGTGTGTAGGTCCGCCATGGTGATGTTAAAGATCAAGGAATATGTGATTTACAAAATGGTCTAACCAAAGTTGTGCAATGTTACAACGGGTACATCGTAAATGGTTATCGATTTCATACAAAAGACTACGGTATAAATAAATCAACGATGAATAGTGGTGTGTGTGTCAAGGGTAGCAGCTACGATGAAAATGAACATGATTACTACGGTGTTATAGAGGAAATAATAGAGTTGACTTACTTAGGCATAAATAATAGGGTAACTTTATTCAAGTGTCATTGGTTTGATCCAACTGCAACAAGAGTTGACAAAGTCTCAGGCATTGTGGAAGTGAATCATAAATCAAGGTTTGGAACATATGAACCATTCATATTAGTCTCGCAAGCTCAACAAGTTTATTATACTTCATATCCGAGTACAAAAAAGTCAGATAAAAATGAATAGTGGGCAGTTTGCAAGGTGAAGTCCAAACTATACCCTGAGTATGATCAGTTACAAGAAGACAAGTTAACTGAAGAGAGTGATTACTATCAATCAGATGATATCTATGACTTCTCTTATGGTCACGATGTTGCACATGATATGCATGTCATATCGCCATTGGTCGATGAAACATTCATAGAAAAATGTGATCCAAATGATATACCAAGTGGATGGGCAAACAATGAAGAAGAAGAAGATAAAGAAGAAGAAGAATATGAAAGTCAAACAAGTGATGAGGAAGAATTCTTAAGCTAATGAGCAAAATCTTGTAATACAAACCTCTATTTGAATGTATTACAATGTTTTTAATGTATTGCAATACTTGATGTGAATGACTTGAATGTATAGAAATGTATTGCAATGATTTAAATGTTTTGAATGTATTATTACGATACTTGACGTGAATGATTTGAATGTATTATTGCAATACTTGATGTGAATGATTTGAATGTATTATTATAATACTTGATGTGAATGATTTGAATGTATAGAAATGTATTGCAATGATTTGAATGTTTTAAATGTATTATTGCAATACTTGATGTGAATGATTTGAATGTATAGAAATGTATTGTAATTATTTGAATGTTTTGAATGTATTATTGCAATACTTGATGTGAATGATTTGAATGTATAGAAATGTATTGCAATTATTTGAATGTTTTGAATGTATTATTGCAATACTTGATGTGAATGATTTGAATGTATTATTGCAATACTTGATGTGAATAATTTGAATGTTTTGAATATATAGAAATGTATTGCAATGATTTGAATGTTTTGAATGTATTATTGCAATACTTGATTTGAATAATTTGAATGTTTTGAATATATTATTGTAATACATGATGTGAATGATTTGAATGTTTTGAATGTATTATTGCAATACTTGATGTGAATAATTTGAATGATTTGAATATATTGCAATACTTGATTTGAATTATTTGAATGTATTGAAATACTTGATGTGAATGATTTGAAACAATTTGAATGTATTACATGACATTTTTTATTTGTTAGAATATGGTTCGTGGATGTTACAATGGTCGTTCATCTAGTGGTAGCCAGTCTCAGCCTTCATCTTCACGGGCTTCTTTGATAGGTATATCATTTAACTAATTGGATGTTTTTTTTGTTATAGTCATATCTACTAACTTTCTGAAAATATATATAGGCATCGAATCGCTTCACGACTACGATGGAGGAATATGATGCAATGAATGTGTGACAGAAGGTGACTGTCAATCGATTTGTAGACATGTTGCACAATATGAAGACTGCAGCAAAAAAAGCATTTGACAGAATAGATGATCCACTATAGTGGAAGGGTCATTGCTCTATTACTATCATGAGAGATTATTGGGAGGGAATGTGCGACAAGTAGGCGGGGGATGCATTTCGAAACCGCTCAGCGAAGGCTGCACAAAATAGAGCAAAAATACTCGAAGCCCATCTACATATAGGTGGATCTAGGACTTTTGGGAGCCACCAGAAGAAAATGGTAACTCATCAATATATATATATATATATATATATTGTCAATTTTATAAGTATTGTTGCAAACCTGTTAACTAAATCTTTTATGATTTCACTTCGCATGAAGCAGAAAAAGAAGGCATTGTGTCATACAAGGATGTGTTTGTTGAAACACATAAACGTAAGACCACGGGAAAGTTCATGTCAGAAAAGGCGAGAGCGACAACGGTATGTATTTATTTTATTAATAAACATTATAATAGATAAGTTACTATGAATTACGTTATCATAAATATTGTAATTCTTAATTATTAATTCATATTCTAATCATTACATTATAGGAGTCATACGAGCAACAAATGGTACAACAATATGGCGATGACTCCACTCAGCATCCGTCTTTTGATCCTGCAGCATGGGTGACTGCAACCGATGAACCCAAAAAGGGTCGTGTGTTTGGGTTTGGGAGTAACATGAGCACCACACCAGTCGTTGCCTCCTGCAGCTCAGGCCCACAGAGTTCTCCCGCCAGCATCAACTCTCAACGTCCTAATGACCCTGCTATGTCTTGGGATGGTATCTATCAGCGTCTTGAGGACAAAATGCAGTACTTTTTAAATGAAGTCATTCCCAACATTGTCCGTAATGAGTTGTGCAACTTTTTTCAGGACAGAGAAACTTTATCTGCATTCAACATGAGCTCTGGTGCCCGTCAGGTATACCATTTTTTTACTGCCTTAGAACATATATGAGCATGATAGAATCACATATGAAGTTTTTTTACTTCTTTATAACACATATGAGCATGATAGAATCATGTATAAAGTTATTTTACTGACTTAGAACACATATTAGTATGATAGAATCACATATAAAGTTTTTTTACTGCCTTAGAACACATATGAGCATGATAGAATCACGTATGAATTTTTTTACTGCCTTAGAACACATATGAGCATGATAGAATCACATATAAAGTTTTTTTATTGCTTTATAACACATATGAGCATGATAGAATCACGTATAAAGTTTTTTAATTGCTTTATAACACATATGAGCATGATAGAATCACGTATAAAGTTTTTTTACTGCCTTAGAACACATATGAGCATGATAGAATCACATATAAAGTTTTTTTACTGCCTTAGAGCATATATGAGCATGATAGAATCACATATAAAGTTTTTTTACTACCTTATAACACATATAAGCATGATAGAATCACATATACAATTTTTTTACTACCTTAGAGCACATATGAGCATAGTGGAATCACATATACAGTTTTTTTACTGCCTTAGAGTACATATGAGCATGATAAAATCACATATACAGTTTTTTGCCTGCCTTAGAACACATATGAGCATGGTAAAATCACATATACAGTTTTTTTACTGCCTTAGAGCACATATGAGCATAGTAGAATCACATATACAAATTTTTTATTGCCTTAGAGTATATATGAGCATGATAAAATCACATATACAGTTTTTTGCCTGCCTTAGAACACATATGAGCATGGTAGAATCACATATACAGCTTTTTGACTGCCTTAGAGCACATATGAGCATGGTAGAATCACATATACAGTTTTTTTACTGCTTTAGAACACATATGAGCATGATAGAATCACATATGCAGTTTTTTTATTGCTTTATAACACATATAAGCATGATAGAATCATATATAAAGTTTTTTTACTGCCTTAGAACACATATGCGCATGATAGAATCACATATAGAGTAGGTTATATTTCAGTATATTTTGTTTATCAATACTTACATTTCTTTTCTCGTGTAGGTTGTTGGCGATAATGAGCGTAGTGGAGCTGAAGGGATAGATCGAAACACTGAACAAGAGGACGCACAAAATCTTAGCGATGATTAGATTTATGTGTTGAATTTGTTCTACTTTCTTTTTGTTTCAAAAATGTAAATGTTAAATTGTAAATAATTAGAACTTGCAAATTCTATGGTGGATCGATTAATTGTTTCAGTTTCCTTTTATATGTATTTTGATGTGTACTTTGTTTTTTATTCACAGGAAATATAAATTGTACAAGAAATATAAATTGTATCACGAGAAATTTTTTCTCGATATTTAATTTTCAAATATTTTTTTTACATTTTTTTTTTCGATGGATATATCCGTCGCTAATTACTATGACCGTTGAATTTAGCGATGGATTAGCGACGACTATAAATCCGTCGCCAAACCGAAGTCATCGTTTAGTGACTACGGCCTTGCGATGGATTTTGTCATTCGTTATTCCGTCGTAATTTAGCGACGGAACTGACGACAGATACAGTCTGTCGCTACTTAGCGACGAATATATGTCATCGCTTATTAGCGTCAAAAAATTCGCGATGGAAGATATCTGATGCTAATTCATCGCTAAGTTGTTTAGCGACGAATTAACGACGGATTTAGGTCGTCGCTAATCCACTGGTTTTTTGTAGTGTTTCACCTGAGTCTAAACCAAACCCAGCCCGTTGACACCCCTACCTCACTGCCCACCACCACCACCACCCCCCCCCCTGGCTAAAGTACTGAACTGCAATCGCAAAGCGCGTTAGGGCTTTGCTGGGCAGGTTTAGGCATCACCCATACGTGGAATTATTTAATAAAGCTATGTCACACAGATATTCTATTTTGATTTAGTATCTCCTTATATATTAGCCACATTGAAAGCTTCATGAAAACGACACTCATCTTGGCATCGGCAGTGGTATCCATGTGGCATGGTTGAATGGTATGCCAAGCGTACTTGCTATTGCATTTTGTGGCCTCATGGGGCTTTTTATGTTACAGCTTCTATGCTTTTGGGCGTCATCTCCAACATGGTATTGCTCCAATCTAAAGTTGATGTACTTTGTTTGGATTTACAGCAAAAAAATTTAGTATGCAAACTGCCTATACTCAGACCCTTTATTTTTCAAGTATTTTTCTGCCCGGCCTACTTGGAGTTAGGTGAAGCCTATTGAATGAAAATTTGGCAGTACATGAGCCATGCTGGTTTGCACATTCGAGCATGGACTCACTTTACAATGGCATTATGGCTTCCTAGATCAGATCTTTTGGTCCACTTTCAGATATGTAAATGACCAAGTTGAGAAAAACATGGGTTTCTATCATTGCACCTTACATCCTCATCAGTTTCCTGGATTTTTTTTGCCAAACTTAAATTAGCATTTGTAAGGCTGCATAAAATCCGCAGCAAGTCTAGACTCAAGCGATATGGAGTTAGAATCTGGTACTTGTTCATGATCATCACGTTAAGAGGTGGAACTGATGCAGGGAGAAAACAGGACATGACCAGGGTTCACAGGATCCAAATGGACCCATTTGCTTTCAATATATTTTAGTTTTGAGCCATAGTTTATTTGGATATCAAATCCATATTGGATTTTGAGATGTTCATCAAGATTTTTATGTTTACCGCTGTAATTCCTCATCTATAAAAAAGATCAGAGGTCTAATAGTTGAGTAGTCCAGTTGAAATGAATATCAATTACTTTTTTCTTTTACTATTCAGTTAATTTCGTCTTTTTTGCTTATTTCTCACATTTTCTTTGAATTTTCTGTCTTTTATCTAGATAGTTCATAGTTTTGGTTGATTTTCTGGTAATTCCAATATCAGGTTTACATCAAGAACCTTTCTTAGAGGCACGAGTCTTATTACATTCTAGTCAAATTAATCTGTTTTTACCAAGTTACAATATTATGAAGTGACCTCTTGATCTTTAGAAACAATTGAAAACTAACCCTACTTGATTATTTTCTTCATGATTGACTGATACCCACATGAACTTAGAAAATTATCACTACCCAACAGTTTTGACTTTAAAGAATGAAAGTGATGGACCCCTAATCAGACCCTCATGTATCCAAGAATAAACAATTCAATATATGACATCCTCTGTTGAAAATAAGGTGAAGACTGCTTTTATCAATTAATAAAGAACGAGTCAATATCTTGTAACGCATTATCTAGAGTACTAGAAACTACTACATATATAGATAGAGCCCTTTCTGTCAATCTCTGAAATTAAGGCAACTGAGACTTAGATGGTAGGTGCAGCCCAAAACACTTGACGTCGAGAGCCAGGTCCATCTCAGAGATGGACAGTGCAGATGATTTCATCCATATCACTATTATATAGTATTAATTAGTAGTAGACATAGGAATACACTATGGATATTTTTCTTGTCATTACCTAAGGAAAGCATTAAGTCTTCCTATTCAACTATCAAGCTATTATGTTTATCAAAAAAATTTCAAGCTATTTGTCCAAGTATGCAGACATCATTTTCTTTTAGTTTCCATCCAAAATTGAGGATAAAACTGCCAATGATAAGGCTCCAAAGATCCGCCTGTTGGCTAGCTCCTCTATCCAAGCATATCATATGGACCGGATCCAGACCTGTCAAGTTTTATGGGGAAAACCCCAGGTGAGCATGACCCACTTTTACACAGTTAGGTTCCAACCAATTGAGCTCAGCTTTGCCTTCACACTACAAGAAATTATTTTTTAACTGGTGAACCTCTTATGCACGCCAGTATTGAAGCATCTTTGCTGGTGCAAGATATGTTTGTGCCACTAAAGAGGTACGTTATACTAGTGCAACACACATTGCATTAGTATAACATGTTGCACGATTATATTTCGTGCTAGTGAAGTAAACATCTTTACTGGCATAAAATATGGTTACGCCTAAAGATGTATGTTATACTAGTGCAAGAATGTTTTGCGCCAGTATAATGCTATTATTGGCGCTATTTTAGATCGCGCCTGTGAAATATTTTTCTTTACTGGAGCAAAAAAAACTCATGCAAGTGAAATATTTTTCTTTACTGGCACGAAAAAAACTCGCGCCAGTAAAATGATGTTAAAAAAAGAAAAGAAAACCTCTCTCTCTCCCCTGCCCCCCTCTCTTTGTCGCCCTCGCCCTCCCTCTGTCACCTCTCTCCCTTTTTGTCACCCCCACCCCCTCTCTCCCATCCTCGGCCCATCTCTCTGGCACCCCCTCTTTTTCTCCCTCGCCCCCTCTCTCTCTCGTCACATCCCCCTTTCTATCGCCCCTGTCTCTCACCCTCACCTTATCTCTTGTCGTCTCTTTCTCTCTCTGTCACCCCCTCTCTTGCCTTCTCTCACACATCTGTCTCCCTCACGTTGTGTTCATCAATAAGGTAAATTTTTTTATTTATTAATTATAAAGTTTGTGTATTTTAATTTTTAATTTATTTATTGAATGCATGCTAAATGTATTTTTTTTCTCATATATGATTTAGATTTTAAGGGTTTTATATTTTAATTATCTATTTTATTATTTATTTATTGAATACATTCTAAATGTGTTTTGTTTCTCATATATTATTTAAATTTTAGGGGTTTTATATTTTTATTGCTTATTTTATGATTTATTTATTGAATGCATCATAAATATTTTTTTTAATATATGATTTAAATTTTAAGGGTTTTGCATTTTAATTGTCTATTTTCAATAGATGTAAAATCCTAGACTAATATTATCGCAAGCATTAATGCAATAATCTGAAACAGCTGATGAGTCATCAGGTATTTGTTATGTCATTTTGATAACGTAATATTGTTTATTATAATTAACAAATTATCAATGCATGTATTCTCAATGCAACAACTAGGAGGCAACAAGGGTGTGCACATGCTTTGGCTACTATGGGCCTTCAACTGGGACATAAATATAAGGTTGTCATTAATAGGTATGGACAACCCATAGGGCGAGAGGTATACTACTTTAGTACTTACATAGGAGCGATTGCATGTGATTCTGACTAAACACCATTGAATTTTTTAATTGACATTCATTACCATTTACTCACAAGGAGGACACTTGAGCTTATGTTCAAGTATTATATTCCTTATAGCTATATTTTATAATTGATTTCATCTTTAGCATTTATTCCTTTAATAATATTTAAGATACATATATTATTATTGCATAAAAAGTTTGAGATTTTTGAGATAATAAAGGAATACGCCAGAGGACTGGAGAAACTTCAAGTTCGAGTTTAGGATGATTTACAAGCAGCGTAGTACTCTCGAGGATTGATTGATTGCACGTCCACCTTATATCCATAATATTCAGTAGAAGGCCTTGATGTATCATTTTAATACTCATCAATCGAAGGTTTGCATTTTTCATGATGTGTTAATGTTGTATGCAATCTTATATACGCGAATGTGATAGTGCGCGCGTGCACACACACACGCATATATATATATATATATATATATATATATATATATATATATATATATATATATATATATATATATATATATATAGAGAGAGAGAGAGAGAGAGAGAGAGAAACTAGAATATGTTTACCAACCAAATATGTTTGCTGGTATGAATCAAGATTTTTATACGTTTTTTTGCAAATCTAACCTTGCAGATGCATTTGGCGTGGTCCATTTGCTAGGAATAAACTGTTGGATCATCGTACTCGGATCAAGAAATATAATTTTTTATGCTAGAATATTTATGAAAATTCTAAGCCATTGATTTTCAACCATTAAAAGATCCTTCTTATACAACATAATTGGTTGATTCAAGAGTCTGTTTATAAAAAACCAAGCGTCTAGATTGCATCCGTATGTTGAAATTTTTGAAAAAAAAGTAAAAAGACCTATGGAAATCTTGGTCCATACCAATAAACATATTTCAATTACCCTATATATATATATATATATATCACTTACATGTCTTTGTAGGCCCTGAGTGCAAAGAACAATGCCTATCATGCCTTACAAAAATATCTACACACAATGGACACGAAGAGTTTTGCATGATTGTGGGATGAGAATATCCGTATACTATTTTGCATACTTATCATTCATTTACAGGTTTAATCATATTCTATTTATTGGTAGGCACTATAGGGATGGGCTTTCTCAAGGAGCGATGTTTTGCATGGAATCATACTAGCAAAAAAATCGGGTTTGTAAGATCATAAATAATTCACTTACGGGTAAATCTTACTTGTTTGATTAGGGTTCATTGTTAGTCATATAAGAATTATATATGAAAATAAAAGATATAATTATTATTGAAATAATGCATTGTCTTATTAGTCTAAGATTAGAGACAGATGTCTCCAAACTCAGATTCATTTGTCGAATACCCATCGTGAGTGGATGTCTTTTCTCATGTTTTAGGACTAAATAAATATGAGCATACGGATGCTTGGCCTGAGGTGCCTACTAAGGACGTGTTCAGTGAAGGTCCAAGCAAGACAACACTCTTGCAGAAAAACAATGAGTATCGTGCCAATATGACTTAAATTCAAAAGAAAGTCAGGCTTGAAATCTGAGGTCAGAAAGTTGAAAGAACTATTAATCAGAATGGTGGCCAACAATCAAACAAGTTCCTCACAATCTCCTTAAGTAAGTTTATATAACTGAATATTGCAATCATTTACATGAATCTCTCTCTCTCTCTCTCTCTCTCTCTCTCTCTCTCTCTCTATATATATATATATATATATATATATATATATATATATATATATATATATATATATATATATATATATATATATATATATATATATATATATATATATATGAGTAATGCATTCCTTAGGCCCCCTTTTTCGTTAGGCCCCTTAAAAATCATAGTTTTAAGTATTTTTTTGCATATCTAACACAATAGATGTGATCTATAGTTTTTTTTAGTGGGAACCAACTTTTGGATCACCGGATTCTGATCTTTATACAGGTTTTTTTGATGATAAAAAATCAATGACTATGAAGGTTCCAATTTTTCCTAGCTCATAAAAACATGTATTTTGATCGAAAAACATTATCCAAGAGTCGATTCTCACTAAATTGATCATGCTAAACACATTTAACGATCCAGATCTATCATAAAATATTTAAAACCTATAGGGTGGAACGAGGCAGAACGAGAAATGGGGCCTAATATGTTCAGTTCTCTCTCTCTCTCTCTCTCTATATATATATATATATATATGTATATATCTATATATATATATATATATAGGGTAACTAAAATATGTTTACTGGCATGAACCGAGATTTTCATAGTTTTTTTTAATTTTTTTTCAAAAATGTCACCATACGGATGTGATCTAGACACTTGGTTTTATAGAAAGAGACTCTTGGATCATCCAATTAAGATGTATAAGGAGGATCTTTTAAGGGTTGAAAATCAATGACTTATAATTTTCATAAATTTTCAAGTATAAAAAATCACATTTCTTGATCCGATTATGATGATTGAACAGTCGTTTCCTAGCAAATGGACCATGTCGAATGCACTTGCAGATTAGATTTACAAAAAATCCTATGAGAATCATGATTCATACCAACAAACATATTTGATTGATAAACATATTCCAGTTTCTATATATATATATATTTGTGTGCATGTATGTGTCTATAGTTCATTCACCTATGTTTATTTGCAGGCCTCGTACAAGTGTAGTGCACCTTAGGTTCTGAGACTGTATCGCCAACATGTAATTCATGAACTGAGATACTGTGTATATATTTGAAATAAAACTTTTTTTTTATCTATTATTTGACATATGTCTAAAATTGCTTCCAATTTATGAAATTTTGATAGTGGGTTGAAGTTATGAATTTGTATATGTGAATATTGGAGTGATAAAAGATGTAGTTATGAATGACTGAAGGAAGAGATATACTAGTGTATGTATGAATGCTTTGCATTTTTTATTTTTTTTAGAGTTTCAATTATGAATGTTTGAGTTATGAAGGGTTGAAGGAATAAATATAATAGTGTGTGTATAAATGCTTTGCATATTGTGTTTCTTGCAGGTTTTAATTGTAAATGTTAGAATTATGGAGGGTTGAAGGAAAAAATATACTATTGTATGTATGAATGCTTTGCATGTTGTATTTTTTGCAGAGGTTCAATTGTGAATGTTGGAGTTATGAAACGTTAAAGGAAGAAATATAGTAGTATGTGTATGAATTCTTTGAATGTTATTTTTATTGAAGGGTTTCAATTGTAAATGTTAGAGTTATGAAAGATATAGTTATGAAGGGCTGAAGGAAGAGATCTAGTAGTGTGTGTATGAATGTTGAATGTTTGAATGAATGAATGTATAAGTAGGTTTTGTAGTCAATGAATGATCTATTTCATAAATGAATGAATATATAAGTATTTTTATATTCAATGAATGTATAAGCAGGTTCATGAATGAACCAAAGAATAAATGAATGAATGTATGAACATGTTCATGAATGAATGTATAAGCATTTTTTATATTCAATGAATGTATAAGCAGGTTCATGAATGAATGAACAAGTATATATTATTGAATGTATAAGCAGGTTAATAAATAATTGAATAAATAAATAATTAAATGAATTAATGAATGCCTAAATGAATATGTATATAGTATTGAATATATAAGCAGGTTCATAAATGAAAGTATGTATGAATAAAAAATAAATAAATTTTCTAACGCAAAAATTTTTTCACCAATAAAAGCCACTTTTCTAGTGCATTTTTGTGTCAGAAAATATCACTTTACTGGTGCAAAATATGTGCCACAAAATAGCACTTTTTGGCATTAAAATGTGCCAGAAAAGTTATGTTTATTGGAGTGTATTTCGTGTCAATAAAACAATCTTTTATGATGCAAAAAGTAAGCTTTATTGGCTCGCAAAAATTTTGTGCTAGTAAAGAGATTTTTTTAAAAAAAAATGCAGGAAACTCTTTACTGGCGACCATATTAGCTCCTATAAAGATATTTTTATTAGCATAAATTTAGCGCCAATAAAGATAACGTTTACCAGTGTGGCCATTTCACGCCAGTAAAGACCAAAACGATAGGACCTACTATGACGTACTTACAAATGTATCGACAATGCCAGTAAATCCCTTTATTGGTGCTTTCTCCATCTTTATTGGCTCAATTTTTGTGCCAGTAAATATGGAATTTTTTATTGTCACATCAATATGTTTATACCATGCCACATTTGGATATCGCAATTTGGCTCCAGGCCCATTAGCATGCATTAAATTTGAAAATCCTATCGTGGACCACACTTTCAATATTTGGATATGAACTCTATGTTGATAGAATTGAATTTGGAATTAAATTTCAAGCACCAAGTCAGGATTTGATCACATTTTACATCCAAATTTGAATACAAGAGAAAATATTGACCAGATTCTGAAAATTCTAAATGGGTTTGGGGGATCTCAGATTTGAAGATTAGGATCCCTTGCTTGCATGAAGGTCAGATATGTGGGCACTCAAATGCCTCCTTGGAACTTGTTTGATGGCCTGTCTAGAATTGGAGGAAATGGACAGAACATTGATTTTATGCATTCCCTAACAATTGTACTAAGTCCAATGTTTGTTTGGACCGTATTTGGCAGTGAGGGAGAGGAAACAGCTTGTGCAGGCACCCCCATCGAGGCTCTATTGCTTCAGAGAGGGGGGTCGGCCGCCCCATTCGAGTCAAAGTTTTTTTTTTACTTTATTTCGCGAAAAAAAATGTGGTATTCTGGATGCGGCCTACGGTATTCCATGCATCTGCCGTGTCCCACATTTGTTAAAAATGGTGTAAATTTTAGCCTTTTCGTTCCGTGCATCATATCGGAATAGGGAAACCCAAAAAGTTCTACATTTTAGGTCACATCAACCAACAAGACATGTCCTTAAGATTAGGGGTGGCAATCAGGTCGGGTTGGCGGGTCAGCACACCTCAACACGAACTCGACACGTTTATTAAACGGGTCGGCTGTGGCAAACACGAACCTGACCCATTTATTAAACGGGTAACCCGACACGACACGGTTAACCCGTTTAATAAACGGGTCGGGTAAACGGGTTGACGGGTTAGCGGGCGGGTTGGCGGGTCAGGTTCGAGTAAACGGGTTGGCGGGTCGTGTTCGGGTAAACGGGTTGACCCACCCGCCTAACCCGTTTATTAAACGGGTCAGCCGGGTTGGCGGGTTGGCATACCCCTAACACGAACCCGACCCGTTTAATAAATGGGTTAGGCGGGTCGACCCGTTTACGACACGAACCCGTTTAAGCCAAACCCGAACCCGGCTAAGAAGCGGGTTGGCGGTCATGTCAGATTTTGCCACCCCTACTTAAGATTCCACTGAAAACTCAATATTCTTTGAAAATTGTGCATTCCCTACCAACTGATACTACTAGTGTAGCAATGCCAGTAGCAGTAGGAAACATAAGTGGCAGAGTGGTGAGATGATGCAGATCTTAGTATCTTACAATAAACAATACAAAATGGTGTCTATACGTGCAACAAAAACTCCTGTAAAATGGGTCAGATCCTGCTGTGCCAGGGTCAGGGTCCAGATATGCTAGGACCTTTAGACTGTGTCCAGATCTGGTTCAAACAAAGCTGTGTCGGTGCTAGTTCTCTTGACCCACTTCCAGCCATAAACTCTGGATATAAAGTGTAGTACATGGTACATGGATAACATTTGGGGCCTACCAACATCAACCCAATCCCTTGTGGCATAGTACATGGTACATGGAGTGGGTCCACAAATGTATGAGTCCCTCCAAATCTTGGTGCTCAGAGCATCGCCGCGTCTGCTCAACGGATGGGGCTCAGGATATCTCTGCATTAACTGTTGTTGCCCCTATAGTGACAAATATTTTGACACTTTCGAAAATATAATAGTAAAAGGTGTGATGTTTCGCCCATGTTTTTAAGATGTTGAATATATTCAAATAATTTCCCCTAAAAAGTATATTTAAATATTTGGGAGTATCATGATATTATTTCTTCTGTAAATCATGAATTTGTCATTATATGGATGTTCTTATCACGAAAACATTTATTTTGAATGTTTCAATGAACAAATTTCGTTATACTTGATACTAGGACAATCTGGAACTTGGCTAATCAGGTTGATTCCGGTGCTGGAGAATATATATAGGGTAACTGAAATATGTAAATCAGCCAAATTTGTAAATATGCATCAAGATTTTCATAGTTTTTTTTTTGTTTTTTTTCTAAAAATTTCATCGTACTAATGAGATCTAGATGCTTGGTTTTATAGAAACAAACTCATAAATCATTCCATTACCATATATAAGAAGAATTTTTCTAACACTTAAAAATCAATGGCTCAAAATTTTTGTAAATATTTAAGCATACAAAATCACATTTCTATTATGATGATCCAATAGTTGATTCCAAGCAAATGGACCATGCCCAATGCATCTGCAGGGTTAGATGTGCAAAAAAACTATAAAAATCTTGGTTAATACTAGTTTACATATTTTAGTTTATATATATATATATATATATATATATATATATATATATATATATATATATATATTGCATTTCTTAGGCCCCCTTTTCATTAGGTCCCTTAAAAATCATAGCTTTAAGTATTTTTTTCTCACATCTAACACCGTAGTTGTAATCTATAGGTTTTGTTTAGTTGGAATTAGCTTTTGGATCGCCGGAATTTGACCTGTATACATATTTTTTTTGTGATACAAATCAATCGGTATGAAGGTACCAGCCTTTTTCGACTCAAAAAAAATTTATTTTTTCATCGAAAAACATGATCCAAGAGTCAATTCCTACTAAATCGAGCATGATAAACACATGTAATGATTCGGATCTATCATAAAACATAACCTATGAGATAATGAGAAATGGGCCTAATATGTTTAGTTCTCTCTCTCTCTCTCTCTCTCTCTATATATATATATATATATAGAGAGAGAGAGAGAGAGGAAGAGAGAGTACATAGGGGATAACCGGCTACTTTGATTCATACATTCTACCAGCATATCAGACTTCTTAATTTTTTTTATGTTTTTCTCAAATCTGACCATATATATGTGTTCTACATATTGGATTTTATAGGAATGAACTCTGAATCGTCCGATTATAACATGTGGGTAGGTTTTTATAAGGTTCAAAAATTGGCGGTCTAAAATTTTCATAAATATTGAAGCTTAAGAATTCATGTTTTTTCATTTAAAAAACATGATCTAAGTATCATCTTCTAACAAATTGACTATGCCAAACACATCTACAAAGTTAGATTCATGAAAAAAGCTTCAAAAACCTTAATTCCTTGTGGTAGGCACTCACTCCCTACTCTCTCTCTATATATTTTTTATTTATATGGGTGCTTCTATGGTAGTACCATACCACCATAAGTGGTATATATAGGGGTGGCAATCGGGTCGGGTTGGCAGGTCAGCATACCTCAACCCGAACCTGACCCGTTTATTAAACGGGTAACCCGACACGACCCGCCAACCCGCTTAATAAATTGGTTGGGTCGGGTAAACGGGTTGGCGTCGGGTCAGGTTGGCGGGTCGACGGGTTGGCATACCCCTAACACGAACCCGACCCGTTTAATAAACGGGTTAGGCAGGTCGACCCGCTTATTAAACGGGTTCATTTTTGCCCAACCCGAACCCGCCTAAGAGGCGGGTTGGCGGGTCATGTCAGGTTTTGCCACCCCTAGGTATATACATTGATTTGCATATATCTAAGCTCTAAATACAAAACCTAGCCGTAAGATTATGTTTGAAGATGTTCTGTTTATTATTTTCTATGTGTTAAAATTGACTGAAATATAATGTTTTATACCATTTATAGACCACCCTTGCTTTCATGAATTGTGAGTCCTTGATTTTCCTTGTCTCAAAAATATAATATAAAGATGTATTGGACATGATAAAACTTTTTAAGGTACTAAATATACCTTACTAAACACATTTGTATGATTACAAACAAGAGTTGATATCATACTACAAAACTACCTATATATATATAATCATTAGAATATGAGAACTGAAAATATGAGAACTAATGTGTGAACCAGGATTTTATGATTTTTTTGTTCTTTTCTCTTGAATCTAACCATATGGATGTGATCTACATGTTTGATTTTATAAGAATCCGTTCTTAAATCATCATATTTTGATGCATAAACCAGATTTTTTTAAGGCTTTAAAATCAATGACTCATAATCTTCATAAATATTCAAGCATTCAAAAATCACATTTGATATATATATATATATATATATATATATATATATATATATATATAGTCAAGACCCATTTTGTTAGGCCCCAAATTTGGTTATGGCAAAAATGTGGTTGCAACTATTTTTCATCAAATCTGAGCTTTTATATGTGTTCATCATTGTTTATTGAACAAGGAACATGCTTTAGATTAAATCAATTTACCAAAAAATTTATAGCATTTTATCATCAAGTTTTGGTGTAATATGAGGTATTATTTTTTCCTTTTGAAAAACAGCAACAAATTTTTGCTGGGACTTAACTTGGGGCATATCGAAAAATGGGCCCTGACAAAAGCATCTCTCTCACACAAATATATATATATGCAAATGAGAGAGAGATTGGATCTTGGAAACCCCAAAGCGAGCAACCAAGAAACATCAGATTGAAAAAGATTGGATGGCCGATGTGAAAAGGGGCAAAATAGGGCTTCATCAGTGTTCTGTGACTACTGCTGAAGGTGATTTCTACTTTCTAGTGGTTAAAAACACCCCTAAAGGTCGAAAAAGGTAGTTTTTTGGTCCTCAATGAGTTTTCTTGGTTTTTAATTTGGTGCATCCTCTAACGTGTGAACCGCAATTTTCATGATTTTTTTGTTATTTTCTCTTGAATATAACCGTAGGGATATATAAGAGAGAGAGAGAGAGAGAACTAACTAACGTGTGAACCGCAATTTTCATGATTTTTTTGTTATTTTCTTTTGAATATAACCGTAGGGATGTGATCTAAGTGCTTGGTTTTATAAGAACCCACTCTTGAACCATTAGATTTTGATGCATAAATGAGATTTTTTTAAGGCTTTAAAATCAATGGCTTATAATCTTCATAAATATTTAAGCATCCAAAAATTGTATTTTTTTCATGGAAAATACACCATTCAATTATTGATTCCTAGCAAATTCATCATGCCAAACACATCCACATTGTTGGATTTGCAAAAAAAATGTAAGAAATGCCCATATTTCTAGTTATCATATTCTAGTTACTATATATATATATATACATTCTTAAGGTTATGCATCAAAATAGGATGATTCAGGAGTGGGTTCTTATAAAACTAAGCATGTAAATCACATTCATAAGGTTAGATTCAAAGAGAAAAGAACAAAAAATCTATAAAATTGTGGTTCATACATTAGTTCTCAAATTTTCAGTTCTCATATTCTAGTGATTATATATATATATATATATATATATATATATATATATATATATATATATATATATATATATATATATATATATATATATATAATCAACATTGATTCTCATAGTTACTAGTTGTTTCAACTCAATTTGACATTTTAGATGTGTTAAACCTGTTTGATTTATTAGGGACTCGCTCTTGGATCATAATTTTCAACAAAAGAATATAAAATTTAAAATCATGAGATTTTGATGTGTTTATGCATCTTTTGAAAAACTTGCAGATAAATAATAATTGATGCACAAGGTGCCTAATGCATAATATTAACTGTTGAATTTTATGGGTGTAAGGTTGTGCTATTTTAAAAGATCGATAACAACATAAGTTGCATTTAAAAGGCTTGTCTACTTTTGTATTTCTTATAGCAGCATTTCATTTATTCAATTATTCATGTTAATAAATGCAATGCATATTCTTTTTCCCTCACTGTCATAACAGTTGGATCTAGTAGTTTGAGGAGTACCTATTTTCACATGATAGAAATCATGGTTGTAGGTTGTATCTTCTCAATTAAACTTTATGGACGTACTCAACATAGTTTATTTGATAAGAATCATGTTTTGGTTCAAGTTTTTTGGACATAAAAATAAGATATTTTAAGTAACCAAATTTTGATATATTATAGGCCATTGATTTTTTAAAGTTAGTAAAATATAATCACATACTATATATTATAGGCTATAAAACTTTGTCATTGCGGTTGAAGGGAAAGTTTTATAGGACGACTATTAGACCCGCTTTACTATATGGTACGGAATGTTGGGCTGCCAAGAGACATCATATTCAAAAAATGAGTGTAGCTGAGA
This sequence comes from Nuphar pumila, assembly GCF_984573655.1. Taxonomy (NCBI): domain Eukaryota; kingdom Viridiplantae; phylum Streptophyta; class Magnoliopsida; order Nymphaeales; family Nymphaeaceae; genus Nuphar; species Nuphar pumila. The sequence goes on along the minus strand of NC_143263.1, from coordinate 45,443,744 downwards.
TGCGGATGCTTAGATGGATGTGTGAAAATACAATAAAAGATAAGATTCGGAACGAAGAGATACGTAAGAAGGTAGGTGTTGCACCTATTGAAAATAAGATGCGAGAGAATCGTTTACGGTGGTTTGGACATATTCGGCGAAGGCCTAATGATGCTCCAGTTAGAAGGTTGGAGAAATGGGATAATATATTAGTTAAAAGAGGTCGGGGTAGGCCTAGGAAGACTTGGATGGAGATGATAGGAAAGGATATGAATGCTTTGAACCTCACCGAGGACATGGCGTTGGATAGAAATGATTGGAGGAAAAGGATTCATGTGGAAGACCCAAAATGAATTTCTTTTTTGGTTCATATCGCTGACCCCAATTGTTTTGGGATGAAGGCGTAGTTGTTGTAGTAAAATATAATCACATGATCCAAAACTTTTTTTCTACTAAATAATGCTTATAGATTATATCTATAGGATCTGATCCACAAAAAAAAAGTTTAAGAAATTTGAAACTCTAAGGCTTGGATTAGGAGAGATTAGGTGCTCCCAAGAACCCTATCATTACCAACCACACACACACATATATATTAAGAAAACTTGATATGTTTGTTTGAACCAACCATAGCTGTGAGATGGGATGACTCCTTTTTTTCCTTTCCGTCCAACTCTCCCACCACCTCCACCACCACGCCACCGGCCTCCTCCCCAACGATTGCCTCACCTGTGACCAACACTCCAGTTTCCTCCCCACCACCCGTGGACTCTGCTCTCATCACACCACCACATGCCCCGACGGCTCCAACCGCCACACCAACCACTTCTCCGCCCGCCACCCCTCCTCCAATGGCCTCTCCACCTGCAGCCGTCCCAATGAGCTTTGTACCGCCCGTCGCCAGCAACCCCAACTTCGACCTCTGCACCAGTACTGGTCGAGGCAACTGCTTCAGCGCCCAGCAAAAAGAAGACCTCCCTTACACAAGGGGCTCAGCATTGGGCAGAGAGGGAAAAGAAGGGAGGTTTCCGATCTGACGGCTACTATTGGTTCAAACCAGCAAATTCAGTTTTTTATATATATATGTTTTTGCTAGTATAATTTGAATAGATGGATGCAAAGTAGAAAATATGTACTTTTTATGTTTAGAACTCTTAGATCACCCCTTGAAAAAAAGTTTAGAACTTTATATGATGTTTTTAGATTAAAAAATCAATCTCATTCACATTAAAACTTGACCATGAAATCATGAAATAAGTAAGTTTTTTTATTAAATCAATTCCAGTCAAAGCATGCTTGTGGGTAAATAAGACAACCTCAACACGAGAGAGAGAGAGAGATGTTCTCTATCTGGTTTGCCCTTGTTGTTTAGTATGTGGAGTATATAACCAATAGTATCCTTACAAACGGTACTGGAAACTGGCCAAGGCTCTCAATCCGGCCCACTTTGCAGACCGGACCATCACATGGATTTTGCTTGAGAAATATGCAATTGTGGACCCTGCTGGCCCAGTTCCAATCTTCCTCGATTTACCCACTTGGACTGGTCAGCCCTGCACCAGTCGGCAGCTGCTTCCCAACCCTCTAGTCACCTGACCCGACCCCCTTCGCCCAGCTCTATGGTGCCCCACGGCTCACCACTTCCCTTGAGACCCATCCTCGCCGTGACTCGACCAACTTAACAAAGACCTGGACTACTTGGTTCGTTGACTCGGTCAGGAGTATCTAAATCTGTGTCCTGGATCGAAAACTGGACCCGGTTTGTAAAATTGGTCCGGGTGATGGATTGCGAAGACCTACTCACAAAGGTTTTCTTTTTCTATTTTTCATTCTTTTGCGGATGTTAGTGGGGATGTCATCTGATCTGATTCTGTTCTGCTTGGAATTGGATCGGTTCGATGCAAAACCCGAGTCAAGCTCAGTCAAAATGTGCTTAAACAATGTAAACCCCAAGAGAGAGAGAGAGAGAGAGAGAGAGAGATTCTTTTAACTAAAATAATGATAAATGATCAGTCAAAATTCACAAACGATCAAAATTAGCAATGTTAACTACCAACCATAAATTAGTTCAAAAATGCATATCAGTAATTAAAAAACACACAAAAAAAGAGAAAAACAAAAATAAAGCAAAAGAAAAAGGGAAAGGTACAAATAAAATGAGAGGGATAATCATAAAATGCGTGTATGTGTAATTTTAAATTAAGAAAAAGAACCGAAGAAACACAAAGGAAAAGAAAAATAATGAAAAAGAGTGATAAGAAAAAGGAATGTAACAGAGATTTTTAAAAAATTAAAGAAAGGGGAAGGGAAAAAAAAAAAAGCAAAATAAAGAAAGGGGATGTACAGTGTGCCCCCACACTGTACGTAGCTAGGCAGGGGGAGGAGCCCCCACTCGGTGCGATCCAGTCTGCTAATTCTTCCCCTCATCCTGCCCCTACTGCCCGACTATACCCTCTCTAACTTGCACTCCCTTCCACGCCCTCCCCCTACCTTTCCCTTTCGCTCACTCCACCACCTGCTCCCTCTCTCTCTCTCTCTCTCTGAGTCTTCGATGAGCCTTTGTCGGTGGTGGTTCTCGAATGGAAGAAGAAGGGTTGAAGGATGACGCTGTAGAGTCGCTGGTTAGCTAAACCCATCTGACCGATGGTCCTTCCCCCTCCCGCCCGCCTTCTCCGGGCAGCTCCACCCAGCTCCACTTGCCCCCTCTCCTATCTCTCTCTCTGACTCTGACTCTGACTCACTGACCCGTTGAAGAGTCCTGAGTCTGATTACCCTTCTTCTTCTTCTTGGGTGATTGGGGAAAGAAAAAAGAGTAGTGGGAAGGAGAGAGAGAGAAGAGGGTCTACTCCTTTTCTTGGGAAAATTGGGTATCTCTTCTTCTTCTTCTCTGATTTGTCTGTTTTTTCTGCCTCCCCTACTTTTTCTCTTCCTTCTCTCTGGAGCGTTGCTGGATTTGATAAATTTGGTGACGGATTTGGAGAATTGGTGTGTAGGGTCATATATCCTTGCTGAAACTATTTTTGGGCTCCATTTCCCTGTATATTTTGGGGATTAGCAAAATTTCTGTGGTGTTTTGCTTGATGATTTTCTATCTCTTTCCCTTCCTTTTTATTTTCATTTCCCTCTTTTGAGGTTTTTCCTTTGTGGGTACTTGCTGGTCTATTTGGAGTTGGCGTGGGGATTTCTGTACGATGGTGGTGATGTTGCTGGTGTCGTTTTAGTGCTAGGATTGGGAAGAGATGGGTCTGGGGCCTGGGGTTGTGCAGGTGGAAGCGTGGGAGGAGGTGGGGAAGTCAAAGGGGAGGAAAAAGAAGAAGGATGGTGTGGAGGATTCTGGGTGCTGGAGTTTCAAGATTAGGCTCATGGGTAGTTGCATTTCTTCAAGATCTAAGGTGGACAACTCTCTAAGCAGCACTAGCACTCATTGTGGTAACCCGTCCTCTCTTTTATTCTCCATTTCTTATTGTTGCAACCTTTTTGTTTTTATGTTATATTTTTCTTCATGTGGCTTAATTGGTTAGATTTTGTAATCTGCATACTTAGTAGGTTTTGACAAACCCCATGAAGACGCATTTGATTCAGTTTTGTTAGTATAATATGGTGTTGGTTTGTGGATCATATTGCTTAAGAATGAAATATTTTCTTTCATATGCCTTCGCTATGAAAACCGGGGTTAAAGAGACATCTTTTTAGGAAACCTTGGCACATACATATTTTTCTATTATACATTCTCCGAGGTTGGAATGAAGGCAGGAGAATCTTATTTTGTTAAATGGAGCATCTTTTGATATGTGCTTTGATTTGAGGCCCAGAACCAATATAGCTAACAGTGAATAGTAATTGATGGGAAGTGCAATACCAAATAGACCTAGTGACTTGTATGCTTTTAAGTTCATATTCACTGAATTGTTTTTGTTTGAATTTGCAGAAAGTAAATCGGCCAATGACAGTAGTAGAGACCAACCTACTTTACCTGCTGTCTCCTCCACGACTACCAGTAATCCAGAAAGTAATCCATCAACACCAAAAGTGGGTGAGGAGATAAAAGTTGCCTCACAACTTAGGAAGTTCACCTTTAATGATCTCAAGACTGCAACAAGGAATTTTAGACCAGAAAGCTTACTCGGTGAAGGAGGATTTGGTTGTGTCTTTAAGGGTTGGATTGAAGAGAATGGAACTGCACCCATGAAGCCGGGCACTGGTCTTACAGTTGCTGTTAAGACACTCAACCACGATGGGCTTCAGGGGCATAAAGAGTGGCTGGTAATGATTGTTTGTTCACATTGTAATGTTGAACTTTGGACATGTGATTGAAGGATTTCAGTTTATGGATTATATAATGTTTTTTTTTGTAGGCTGAGGTCAACTTTTTAGGTGATTTGCTCCATGTTAATTTGGTTAAATTAATTGGGTACTGCATTGAAGATGATCAGAGGTTGCTCGTATATGAGTTCATGCCTAGAGGGAGCTTGGAGAACCATCTTTTCAGAAGTATGTCACTCCCTTTTTCTAATCTCCAAGAATTTGGAACATTGATTAAGGTCCCTCATGCAAAATTCATTTGCAGGTTTTTATGGAATCTAAATTTTGTTTTGAACCATTTCATTCACATTTCACAACAAAGAAGGGAACGTCATATGATTAATACCTGAGAATTCCTTTTCCTCATTATTGGATATGCATCTATGTTTAATGTAATCGACAAAACAAAATTCTGGATTAGGCAAGATGTGTTTTCAGTAATATGCGTCTAAAATGCTATATGTGTTAGATAGGAAATGGAATCCCTGAATGTCATCTTACTGCATATATAGAAAGTTTTGAGTTTTGAGCAATTCTGGTAGTGTAATTGTGAACATACAAAGAGTCTCTTTTTTTGCTTCCTTTAAATGTTTGAATATTAAGTGTTAAAAGTTGTAGAATGTTTGAGAATTTTTTCCTTAATACGAGCTCCATAACAAAGCATTCTGCAAGATTTAAGGTCTTGTACTGTGATCATTGTTGGTAATGGGGATGATGGAGTTGGAATTGCACCCTTTTTTCTGATTCCACAATGTTCATGTGGGAAGGTTAGATATCTTTCTTCTCTACATTCAGGATAAACTTGTATCTTTTCACTGGAAATCAGCTGGATGGACTCCAATACTCATTGAGCTTCTGCTTCAGTTTGCATTGCTCAGATTCTACAAAAGATGATTGCTTGTAGCACAGGCGGGGTATAAATTTTCCTGATTGCTTGTACACATTGAGTGGATATGAATTTGACCATAGATATCATAATTATTCTTGGTAGTTTCCATTCATTTGAAGCCATGATACAGGGAAAAACTTAGCAATTGTGACTCATCTGGGAAACTTGTGGAGCCATTTGAGGCTCTTGTCTCAGGCCTACATTTTGGTCATTTAGTTATAGATTGAGTATTAACTCAACCACTGCATACTCTATGTTACTATGTGTTAAACGATGGAAGGAAAAGGGTGGTTTCATCATACACAATGCCAAAAGTATAGAGCCTCTAATATTGAAGTGCATTATGATTTGCAACTTTCAAGCAAATCAACTGCTATATCTGAACTAGGGGTGGGCATCGGGCCGGCCTGGACCGCTTTAGAGCTTGTTCCTCCGGGCTTTAAGAGCGGCCCGGTCCGGCCCGGAGATGGCCCGGCCCGTTTAGTAATGGGCCGGGTTTTGGCCCAGTTCTTAATGGGATCGGGTTTGAAGAGAAGCCCATGACCCGGCCCATTGGCCCAACGGGCAAATGTGAAGCGGGCCGGGTCAGGCCCAAATCCATTTGTAAATAGTAATAATTAACAAGTTTCCAACTTCCCAAGCACCCAATTAATTATCTTTCTAGTTTTCATAAAATTAATATAACTAATTAAGTAAATAGTAATAGTTACCAAGTTACTATGCAATACTTTTTTTTATTAAAAATTAATAAATAACTCAGGCCCATCGGGCCGGCCTATGTATATAACGTGCTGGGTTTTGCCCCAGGCCTAAAACCTTGGCCCAAACCCAGCCCATGGCGGGCCGGGTCGGCTTGGCCCATTGGGCTGCTCAGCTCGTTGCCCACCCCTAATCTGAACTAGCTGCACATTAAGAGTTGTATGTTAGCATGTAGCAAGTTCCAGTCTGTTCAAGGCTGAAATCAGGGAAAATTTTTCAGAGAAGGGAATACGGGTAGGCTTTTTTTATGGGGCTGTTTGTTAACGTAAACATTCTTAGAAATGGCAAGCCGGAAATATGGTGGACTGTGGAGTGTAAGGAAATAATCAAGCTTTTATACCAAATTGGGTTCACGGAGACATCTTTCTCTGACTAATGTATGTTAAAGTGGGTTCATCACTTGGAGCAAGATTATTTAAATGAATATAGAGTATAACTATATCTGACAATCAACTGAGAACTATGTAACATAGACTCTTCTAACAGGGCACCGCACCCGCATCGCACCCACACCCATGCGGGTGCGACACTTGGACACGGCTTCCTTTGTGTCAGGTGAATTCAACCACACTGAGGTCCATTTCTGTCCAAAAGTATATTCAGTTAATCCTAACCAAGTTCAGTTTACATTATATATATATATATATATATATATATATATATATATATATATATATATATATATATATATATATATATATATATATATATATATATATATATATGCACACACATACACGTAGTGTTAACTTAAAACTGTCAAAAATTTATATATATATACCCTCCCCGCACCCCCACACCCAAGTTTTTTTAAAGTGCTGTATCACCGCATCTGCACCCGCACCTATGTGACATAGAGTGAGAAGTGACATAATTTGACTTTATGTGCAAGGTGGTTCTTTGATGCTATTTACATATTTTTTCCTCAGTGTGAGATGTTTAGGAATTTTGGCTAAATGCAGGATGTGACTATGTGCCAGCCTGGGATGGGGATTTGATGGGCATGAGTGGCTTACATGTCCTTAAATTCCATAATTCTTTCAAGAACAAGAACTATTCATGGAACTATGGACGATTATTGATACAAGATGTTTTGGGATGGCTTTGAGGTTTGGCAAAGATATCATGTGGACAGGCAGAAACCTAAACTGTTTGGGCCTCAAATGGTTTGACTAAAATAAGAAGCCAAAGTTGTGTGGCACATATTGGAAGAGCAGTTCATGTGTTAAAAGTCTGGGTATTGATAATGGCAGTCCTAGGCTCTGATGCTGTTCAGATATAGCCAAGGATCTTTGCACAGTGTGCGCCATTGACAGATTTTAGCTGTCCAGAAACTCCACGTTTATGTACACCAGTTCTGATATGTGGAAGTTTTGGAATTGTTGGAAAACAAGGTTTTCTTAGCCTTTCTTTCTGCTTTTCAAGATACCTTTCTTTTGGGCTGCTGAAGTTGCTGCATTAGGTTCTTCACATAATCTCATGAAGAGTAAGGTTTTTGAAATCTTTAAGGGGTTGTTTGTTTCATTCCCACCAATAAAAAAAGACTTCATGGGAAAGGCATCCCATGATGGGAAGGCCATCCCATGTATGAAAAGATGCTAAATCCATTCATGGGGGGGGGGGTGCGGATTATGGATTTACATAGTAAATGCATGGTCAACGTGAAAAGAAACCCATGATGACTGTGGGCTCTACAGGAAAATGGAGTTAGCATGTTTGTTTCACCCGCATACAAAAATGGAGGGTTTCATACCTAAACCCCCATTTTCATGTGTAAATTGGGTGAAACAAACTACCCCTAAAGGTTGATATGTTTCATATTTGTGATATATATATATATATATATATATATATATATATATATATATATATATATACCCTCTTGAGTAAAGAACCCCTTAGTTGAAACTCATAGGGGAAGGTTGTTTTGACAAAATCTGACCTCATGGATGTGTTCAACATGGTTAAAATGGTAGGAATCAACCCTTGGATCATAATTTTTTGATATAAAAATATTTTTTTTTGAGGTTTGAAAATTTGATATATTATAGGCCGTTGATTTTTCAACCCTCGTAAAATCTAACAAATGTGTCAGGAAAACATGATCTGAAGGTTAGTTTCTACTAAACTTGATATGTAGATCACATCCGAAGGGTCAGATGAGCAAAGAGACTGAAAAAATAAAATTGCCCTCTTGACGTTCAAGAACTAGACATGTTGGGTCTTTAGTGTTCTTGAGATTGCGAGGATAACTATATAGTGTATTAAGTAAAGTGATACCTTGTGTGTTTTTTTCCTCCTGTCCTCTTTTCTTTCTGACATGAGCTAGTAATAGATAATTTGGGATTGCTGTATTTTGTCATGTGATGCATCCTTGTTTGGTTTTCTCATTTTCTGTAGCAAGTGATATGAGCATCAAGATCTGGTTTTAAAGCCTATTTTGCTTGGCATCTATGTCACAGGAACTCTCCAACTAGGTGCCGCACCCGCACCCGATGCGGTCAACCTGAACCTGGGTGCAGTCAACGCACCCAGAGTCATTTATGTCCAACTTTTGGACTCTATATATAATATAATTTTTTATATTTTTGCCGCACCCCCGCACCCAGGTTTTTTTAAAGTGCCGCACCCGCACCCATGTGACATAGTTTGGCATGAATATCATTTAACACCATGTGCAATTTAGGACCAATTATTGTGCTTTTTCCTTTTTTGTACTGTACACTGTCTTTTGCTTTTTGATCTTCCATTTATTGATTTGACCAGAAATCAAATTGTTGGTGATAACATTAGTGATCTTATTTTGTGAATGGCTTGAGTCTCTTTTTCTTTTGTTCCCTTGGCTAGGTCATGTAATACTTTTTCTCGCTCTTGACTATGAAGGCTTTAATGTTTTCTGGTAACAACCACTTTTGATGCAGAAGGGTCTCTGCCTCTTCCATGGTCTATCAGAATGAAAATTGCCCTCGGGGCTGCAAAGGGTCTTGCTTTTCTTCATGAAGAAGCTGAAAGGCCAGTAATCTACCGGGATTTCAAAACGTCTAATATCCTGTTAGATGCGGTATGTATATAAGCAAACTGTCATTCTTTTGATTCTATTGTGTTGGTTTAATACTTGACTCATTATGTGATAGCACTATGGTCTAGTCAATGAAGGGGTTTTCATCTGCTTAATATTAAGCATGCTTAGTATAGGACGTGGACCAGGCTGTCATCCATTGTTTGTTGGTTGATGAGAGTTTAGAGTCAGTTAATCTTTGTTTTGTTTTGTTAAGAGTGTTGTATCTCCACCGAATCTTCTCTTTATTAATGATACTTTTAATGTGCAAATTGTCATAAATGCATAATGATAGTTTAAGGTGATTCTAGCATGTGGAGTATTTATCCATTTTTCAGTTTTGTGTTGGTTTCATTGTAGTATGTCAAATATAAAGGAGTATATCCTTGACCATATCTTTTGTTTTCCCCCCATGTTTATGTAGAATATAAAAGTTCTAGTTTATCCATTACTGTGATTACATGAAACCTGGTCCATCTCTTTTTCTTAATAAACAAAAATGTTCATCTTTTGATTGGACTCACCATATCAGTTTTTTTTTTCTTTTTGTGTTTTTGTTTGTGTTAAATATGACAATGTGATATCTAATCTTGGCTAGACCCCAATTGGTTGCCCACATGGCCTCAGGCTTGTGGATGGAGAGCTTTCCCCCTACCTTGGATTTGATTCCCTGCGTGCACACTCCCCTTTCACAAGGCAAAGCTGGAGGCTCCCTAAGGGTTGAGGGGGGCACCCATGGAGCTTTATGCCCTGGACAGCGACTGCAGGTACAGCAGGCAAAAGAGCAGCGTGACCAGGTCTCTGATTTTGGGTGCACTCTCTCTGTGTAATAAATGGAAAAAGATCTAGTCTAGGCTGATCTAGATGTGACAACAATGTGGGGTCTTATATTGAATTTGTTTTCTCAGTCTTTCTTAAGTGCACTGTTGTTATAGCCCTATACTATTTGGATATCATGGTTTTATTTTTCATGTATTGTCCGTGAACTTATGTTTGTTGGTTTTGTTTATTAATTAATTTGTAAACCACATATATACATGGAAAACTTATGCATTTGATCCATGAGTCAACCTGCCTCAACAAGTATTTGATTCTGAAGCTCATAAGGATATTAGGCTGAAACTTTTGTCTTGTTTCATTAACTGACATGATATAAGGCCACTTGCACAAGTTTGCCTGGGGCTTATGACTACCAACTCTAGTCTCTTTTCAAGTTTTAGTATTTAGTCTGATTATGTTCTTTTTGGTCTAGTCCTCACAGTTGTGAAATATTTTCTACAGGAATACAATGCCAAGCTCTCTGATTTCGGGCTGGCCAAGGATGGTCCTGAAGGGGATAAGACTCATGTGTCAACCAGAGTAATGGGAACTTATGGTTATGCTGCCCCCGAGTATGTGATGACTGGTGAGTTTCATAAAATTTTCAATTTCTTGTGGTCAACTCTATATTTCCTCCTCCGAGGAGTTGTTAAAGAATTGGCAGAGAACCATTTGGTTATGGTTACGTAACAGTAAGACTGCTTATTGCTGGAGTTTTTGGCCAGTCCAAGTTTGAAGAACGTCTTAGATAGGGCCATCTGAAATGGTTATGGTCTCCATCTGGAGTTATCGAATGAGTTTCTACTTCTCATGGTAAAAAATGTTGGCATGCTGCTTTGCATTTGATTGCGCCCATCACATGTACCGCGGTTCATCTTGTCCCTTAGATATCCTCAATTTGAAACAAAAACTGCTTCCAGCTTGGGATGCTTGTCAGAACTGTTATGATCTTAAATTACTTGTCCTACCTCTATATTCTACTCTCCCTCAAGTTTGTTTGAGTTGTCCAATGCTTGGTTGATTAATCAATTATCGGGTCCTAAACACTTCTGTGCATATTGTAGAGTCTCTGGTTTCATGTATTGATAAGGTTTTGTCTGAGCTTTCAGACATCATGATTGCACCACTAGGGTCTTAATCAAACAGCCAATACCAATGTTTAGAGAAGTGTTTATAGATCAGAAAATGGTTGGATCCACTAGTTCTGTCTCAGGCCTGGTTATCCTACTGTCCTAGTGAAATCATGGTGTTACGTTTGAAGTTTGTCCTAGTGAATCAAGGTGTTATGTTTGAAGTTTGGTTAATAGGCTGCTATCTGTAGAATTGATCTGCATCTAGCTCGTGCAGTTTGTGGTACTTTTCGAATTCAAGTGTGGATAATTGTGAAAGGTTTTTGTTCGAACAGATAATACAATGATTTCCTTTTGTTATTGCTACTTATTGATGGGGATGACTAGTAAACTCAATCTGGAGTTAATTCATCTTTCCTGGAATTGTTGGTCTTTCTCAATCAATGAATCTCCTCCATCAGGGCATTTGACATCCAAGAGCGACGTTTACAGCTTTGGTGTTGTTCTTCTTGAGATGCTGACCGGCAGGAGATCCATGGACAAGAACCGACCCAATGGTGAACACAATCTTGTGGAGTGGGCTCGACCTCATCTAGGAGAGAGGCGTCGCTTCTACCGGCTGATAGACCCTCGGCTCGAAGGCCATTTCTCAATCAAAGGTGCACAGAAAGCTGCACAGCTGGCTGCCTACTGCCTCAGTCGTGACCCAAAAGCTAGACCATTGATGAGCGAAGTCGTCGAAGCCCTCAAGCCGCTTATAAATCTCAAAGACATGGCCAGCTCCTCCTACAATTTCCAGCCTTTCCAGGCTGAGCGCCGTAGTGCCAGTTTTAATGCCAGAAATCCCAAAGCTCAGGCGCATGCTTTGAGAAATGGCCCGGTGAGGACCTTATCAAGTGGTGTTCATGCTTCTCCTTACATTCAGTCACCCAAGCCGAATGGTAAGCAAACATAGATCGGCGACCCTTGCCATGTTATCTTTCTCTTTCTCTTTCTCTTCTTACCACACGAAATTCATATATTTGAGACTGAAATTGTGATGCCATGGAGTTATTTTGACTGTTTTGGGCAGCGGATGAGGGTCTCTCTCTAATATAGTTTTGGATATCAACCTTGTTAACAGAGGAATACAGGGGAGTCGTGCTTATGATTCTGTGAAAAGCTTGTTACTGTTATAACTAAGTTTGTGTTATTCTGAAATGAGTAATCATCTTGCTCGTCTATCTGCATCTCTATGTGTGCACGCACGGGTGTGTGTGTGGAGAGAGAGAGAGAGAGAGAGAGAGAGAGAGAGAGAGAGAGAGAGAGCTATTTCATTCGAACCCAGGTAAACATTTGAAGGGAGAGATTGTACATCTTATTTTGCATCTGTTTGGGGCCTTGAATTAAAGGTGGATTGTGGTTTCTTCTAGTTCTCTCATGCTCTCTGCTATTGCTATTTGGAAACAGTAGTGGTTGCCAAAACACTGCATTGGGAACGGAGTTGGCAGCCCCAACAGCGCATTTCAACACCATTTACAAGATGTGTTTTTGGCAGTTCCATTCTCAACATTAGATCTTGGTGAAACCATATTTTGGCAATACATGAAAATGGTGTTTCCATCTCGATGCAAGGCTGTCAAACAGAGCCTTAAATATGAGAGATTGTTTATTACAAGAGTTTGTAGCTACAAATGTCTCTTTATCTCCATGGTGCTTGTTGTTTTGATCCAATTGGATTTCATAGATGAAAAACATGTCCAAAATAGTGGTGACTGGCTTTTGGGTCATGTTTTATCGATTTTATGACTCGAAAAAATTATCATTATCGTACATTGTTGACCGTTTATTTTTTAAATCTTATAAAAATCTGCCCAAGTGTCTTAATTGGACGGTCCGAGAGCTAATTTCCACTAAGAAAAACATGTAGATCACGTCTTTTAAGTTTTTTATTTTTTATTTTTCGAAAGGCAAGCTGGGGTTAGGTTGGCCCCCTACCAGAACAACACAGCCACCCCATGTGGCAGAAGGATTCGATCCTGGGCCTTCAGCTTGACACAGGATCCAGATCACGTCTGTAAAGTTAGTTTCATGAAAACACTAAAAAAATGAAAAAAAGAAAGGAGGCATTTGTAGTTGCAAACGAATGTAGCAAATATGGTTTCTATAAATATTATTTTAGTCTCTAGTAAAACCCGCAACGCTGAACGAGTTTATCGTTGAATGACGACAGACGCGCCCCTGGGCAGAAAAATGACGCCCGCGGCTGATCTGCACGCGATCAACCGCAGACATTTGTCCGATAACATCGGACAGAATGTTCGTCAACTGTTACGTGTTACTCTCTCTATATCCCAAAAAAAAATTAATCTCTATCTACATAAACATTATTGGTATAGTTATTAATAATGTTGTTAAGTTGATGATATTAGTGGGCAATGTGCATGTGCAAACTGATAATGATCTTATTGGGCTTCTAATGATCCGAGCTTTAAGGTTGAGTTTGGCACATTAACTAAATAAAAAGTTTGAGCTAAGCCCTTGAAGAATTGATCTTTGTGCTTCACGGCAGAATCATGGCTCGCTGCCAACTCTTCTATATCGTGTATTGGACCTTGTTATATTAGAACCGAATGCAATTATGAGAGACCCAAATCATATTAGATATAATCTTACAAATCTTGTATGCTAACTCATATTAGGGGTGCAAATTGGTGAGATTACAGACTCTGTTCTGAACTGAATCTAACTCATGTTGTCAGATCTGGATAGTATACATCTAAATCTGGGTTGGTTTCGAAACAAATATGGTGAGTCTAGTCGGATCTAGGTTGGAAACGAGTAATCGGACTGTTGGATATGGGTCTAACACAACCTGTTCACATTTTTAATATGAAAACAAATCATTTGACCATTTTCGGCAGATCTAATACCATAGAGACTCAACTCATACTGGATTGAGGACTCACATTGTGACATTCGATTGGATCCAGATCTGAAACATATTCCAAACTAAAAAAAAGATCGATAATTTGTCAGGTAAAGTATGAACCGACCCATATACCACAAGTCCCTAGTCTAGATGCTCATTTTTTTTAGTTTGGAATATGTTTCAGATCTGGATCCAATCGAATGTCACAATGTGAGTCCTCAATCCAGTATGAGTTGAGTCTCTATGGTATTAGATCTGCCGAAAATGGTCAAATGATTTGTTTTCATATTAAAAATGTGAACAGGTTGTGTTAGACCCATATCCAACAGTCCGATTACTCGTTTCCAACCTAGATCCGACTAGACTCACCATATTTGTTTCGAAACCAACCCAGATTTAGATGTATACTATCCAGATCTGACAACATGAGTTAGATTCAGTTCAGAACAGAGTCTGTAATCTCACCAATTTGCACCCCTAATATGAGTTAGCATACAAGATTTGTAAGATTATATCTAATATGATTTGGGTCTCTCATAATTGCATTCGGTTCTAATATAACAAGGTCCAATACACGAATGCAATTATGAGAGACCCAAATCATATTAGATATAATCTTACAAATCTTGTATGCTAACTCATATTAGGGGTGCAAATTGGTGAGATTACAGACTCTGTTCTGAACTGAATCTAACTCATGTTGTCAGATCTGGATAGTATACATCTAAATCTGGGTTGGTTTCGAAACAAATATGGTGAGTCTAGTCGGATCTAGGTTGGAAACGAGTAATCGGACTGTTGGATATGGGTCTAACACAACCTGTTCACATTTTTAATATGAAAACAAATCATTTGACCATTTTCGGCAGATCTAATACCATAGAGACTCAACTCATACTGGATTGAGGACTCACATTGTGACATTCGATTGGATCCAGATCTGAAACATATTCCAAACTAAAAAAAAGATCGATAATTTGTCAGGTAAAGTATGAACCGACCCATATACCACAAGTCCCTAGTCTAGATGCTCATTTTTTTTAGAATATGGTGCATCGCCTTTTTCATAGGCTTTAGGGTATCTGTGGGCATCGTGTAACTGCAACATGACATGTATTATTTCACAAACTTGTGTAAAGTTGGGTTCGGGACCCACTTTCTGCAATGAAAGCGAGTATTTTTTTTTAACCCGAAGAAACAAAAAATGTTCAAGGCTAGGACCCCAGTCTTAGGAGCCCATGCTGGACGTTGGCTTGTGCAGATGAGAGATGCTCATAGGAATCGAACCTTGACCGCCCATCTAGCAGCCAAGGCCGCACCCCAATATGCCAACCCCCTTTGGGCATGAAAGTGAGTAACTTGTTTGTATTACCACGGTGAGTTAGATTTTTTTAATTATATAAAAATTTTAAAAGTTAGCTATTACATAGTAACTTGGATAACTATTATTATTTACCTAATTAGTTGCATGGGAACTTTCTATTTGTTAATTATTACTATTTACCTAATTAATTGCATGAGAACTTGCTATTCTCACATTAACCCAAAATTTTATTGATGCATTTTAAGATTAGGCCAAACAGGGCTAGGCCTGTCTGGGCCATGAGCTTCTCTTCAAACACGAGCCCATTAAGAACCAGGCCAAAACCCGACCCATTAGTAAACGGGCCGAACCATTGACTGGTCCGGCTCGATCAACAGCCCGTTCCATTAGCGGGCCCACCAGATGCCCACCCCTAGTCTATACCTTGATGGTGCCATCTTACAATTAAAAGATGCTTAACTGGCTCACTTTCTCAAGTCCCACGAAAGCTTTGAGTGGTGAGACAATGACTGCCATTACAGTCTCAAATTCAAGCTAAACGTCATCAACACACTTAGAAATTGATAAAAAGAGATGGAGACATATGAAAGAAAGATTGTGCTATGGCTGCACAAAACTGTTTTTTATTTTTTTTGTCCTCAAGAAGACTACATAATCATGATATCATTTTTCATTTTTTTTCTTCTAGATATAGAAATGACCTTTCTCATAACTTTCAAGAAGCTATATCTTCATATCCAAACAAGACCAGGCGACCATAAATTGTTGAAGTGTTTGCTACTGCATATCTCCAATGCCTTTCATATAGATATCAAGCTTTTACTGTAATATCCCGTAAAAATCGTAGGTTTTAAAATTTAATACTTGAATAAATATATTTTGGTTGTTTTGGGTTAATATAATATATTCATAATAGGGGCTGACACCCCGATATGGATCATGGACTCATTGGCCAAGATCCATGATCCATCAATGTTAGGATAAATAAGTTTTAAAGATAATAATTATAATAATAACTATATTAATAAAATAATATATATAATATATATACATATATACTTTAGAGTTTAGATAGAAAGGAACTTCTATTTTCTTAAAGAAATAGAATTTCTTTTATTCTAAAAATTAGAGAACATCTCCTCCTTAGAGGAGGGGTTCTATTTTATAAAAAGGGTATGACCCTCTCCCTCTCAAAATCACGATTTTGAGAGAGAGAGAGAGAGAATAAGCGTTAGAGAGAGAGAGAAGGCTGCAGCGTGCTCTCCTCTTCACCATCTTCTTCTTCTTCGTAAATCAGCCTATAAGATACGGGTCTCTCTCCCTTGGTTTGATAGGCAAGGAATCTAGCATGGGTCGAATCTCTCATGGGCTTAAGAAAAGAGACTTTAAAACAAAAATTTGTTTGAGAATAAACGTTTTAGGATAGCAGGCTTAATTACTCAACTGTTCTAATTTGTTCTTGTTGTAACATGAATGGATCTGTGAGATAGCTTGTTCACAATTTTTTTTTTCATAAATCTGATTTCATAGATATATGCGTCTCTTTTTGGATTTAATGGTCAATTAAAATTGTATATTAAGCCAATCATGTGCGCCATGCATGGTTATGCATTAAGAATAAAAGGGGTTGAATGAATTGTAGGCATGTGTGGGATCTTGTTTTATATATATCTTGATCAGTTTATATATATATATATATATATATATATATATATATATATAGTATGACTTGTTTTTTTTGTATAGCATGATCTGTTTAGGCGTGTAGAAGTTTTAAATGCCTTGGATGGTTGTTGCGTTTCAGAAATTGTAATGGCTTAAACTGATCTTTGCTAGTTAAATTTTAATAGCGTAAACTGTTGTTGCATGTACGTTTATTGACTGATGTTTGTGCGATTCTTCTGAACCTGTATTGAGATGTTTATAAGGGGTCAGGATTAGATCCTTGGACTGTTTGGGTTTGGGTTTTTGGACAAAACCCAAGGGTCTGATCCAAACCCAGATTGCACGAGGGATTAGGATTGAACCACCATAGAAAAATTTAGTTGTCCAGTTTTCCTTGGTGGATTCAGATTGGACCACCACAGAAAATCGAACGGTTTGATTTTCCTTGGTGGGTATGGTCTGAGTCCTAGATCAGTCCAAACCTTGTCCAAGTTGGGTTTGGGTTTGGGCTGGCACATAAAAAAAATTGGGTGAACCAATTCTTCTCTTTTTTTGAAGACATAGACTGATCAAAATAAGAAAAAAAAAGAGAATAAATAAATAAGTAATAATGATGCCATGTTCAGTCGTGTATGCAAAATTATCTGTCTCGAGTATGGTTAAATAAAAATTGAATCTGGGTTTTTCTTTTGATTAGATTAAAACTGGTTTTGTCGTTTAGTAAAATCTGATTGTCTTTATTTAGATGGTATAAACTGGTTTTATGGTCTAATAACATTTGAATTGAGAGTTTATAAGAAAGAAAAATCCGAGTCTTAATTGACTTGTAAAAATCAGTGTTAGCAGATTAATTAAACTGGGTTTAGATCTAAATGTACCTGAGTCTTTCTTAGTTTAATAAATTTGGAATTTTTAAAGAAATAAAATCATGTTTTGTTTTGCTGAGAAATTCGGATATGTTTTTGCTTGAATTTAATCAACTAAGCTGCAAAATTTGTGTTCAAAATCTGCTTTTGAAATTTGATTAGAAATTTGAATTCATTTAGTTCAACTAAATCTGAGTTTTATTTGAAATTGTAAGTCTGATTTGTTTTGGTTATTGAGTTAAATCTGAATTTAATTGAAGTAAAAAGCTGAATATGGTCGGTTATAAAAGTTTGGATTTTAGTCAAGTTAGTAATTGAATTTTTGGCTGGCATTATAAATCTAATTTTGGTTACGATGTGCATGTGATTTTAGCCATGAATATGCATTGTGAATGTACCATGAATACAAATTAGTATTCCTCTATTTATGTGGGATTGTTATCCACTTAAATTTTGCAATGTCCTTTAAATATATTAACTATGTAGTGGTTATGAATAAACCACTAGTGGTTCTTTGAAGGCCAGAGGTTTGTGTTGTTTTTTAAATACCAAGTGTTGAATGCATTGTAATATTGTTTTATTATGCTTCTAAGTTAATTATAAATTATGAATTACACTGTTGAAATTAACGGAGCAATGACCCAATTAATGAATGCATGTTGATTTGCATAATTTTTCGTTTACGAAGAACCCTTAATTAAATAAGAATGATATAAGAGATCAAATAGTATAATAACTTTTTCTTTCTTTGTGGCCTCTGAAAATGTGGGATCCATGGATGGCAGTGATGGGGGACCATGAGGATACTGAATGTTGTTTTTATTGCTTTCTTCAAGAACCCGATGAGTAGTTTATGTTTTCAGCCATGGTTGTAGGAAACTTTCATCACTTTGTCTGGGGATGGTGTCATTTGACTCAGCTATAGTTATTAGTATACCAAGAAAAGTGGTGTTGAATGTTGATGGTCTTGTCGTTCCGACATTTGGTGATGATTCCTAATATTCTAATTTAGAATGATGATTCTCACCGTCGATCGAGGGATATGTGTGAGACCCAGTTAGTGTGATAAGATACCACTAAGGACTATCTTGGACCTCAAGATTTTTGCCCATTTTTATTATTTGCAAGTATATGCAAGATAAAAATTAAATGTGTTGCATTAAGTAAGGATATATATTCAAAAGCAATACTTAATAATTAAATTAAAAAGTTATTCATGCAAGTTGCATTGGTTTATGCATCCTTAAATATTTATGTAACATGTGGTTTTTGATTGCTTGTAATTGAACTGATTATATTGCAAGCTTTTTTCGAGTATGAATTGTTTGTTAGAACCTTCTTAAACTTATATTTAATTTGATTTGATTTATATTATCTTCCTTATTATTAGATTTCGAGAGGGTTTCATACGAGAACTTTGGTTCTTACCCATTTGTTATTTTTTTTTCAAGTACTAAGGCTTAGTGATACATGACCGACTTATTGGAGGGAGCGAGAAGTTATGATTTGGTGGACCGAATTCTGACCATTGTAGTAGTTATTATTTTTGGGGAACTTGTTGAATCTGAAATTATGACTATTAAATTTAATTTAATTTAATTTAAATTTATGATTTGAATAATTCTATGTTTGAAATGTATGTTGGTTTATGGATATAAAATCTGTAATATGTCCTGGATCCCTAGGATATCTTTCTGCAGTATTTTAAAATAATTTATTCATTTAAAAAAATCTGCAAATTTTTTTAGGATCAGTTTGGGGTCATTACAAAGTTTGCATCAAAGCTGGTTATAATCAACACCAAAAATCATAAACTCACACTCCAAAAGTAGTCTACGCATCACTTGTAAGAAGCATTTTGCAAATTTTTATTTATTTATTTATTTTGCAATTATGAAAATTGTTATTATGCAATGTGAACTATTACAATTAATCAATGTATGTTGATTAAATTTGTATGGTTGATATGATTATTTTTTTTTTAAAGCGAGATCAAGCCTAAAGGGGTAGGTTTAATCTATGGGCATAGTTTAATAACAATTTTTTTGTTTGGGTTAATTTTTATATGTATACCCGTGCTTGAGCAAACACTCTTGAGAACTGGCAAGAACAGAGAGACTTCCTGACGAATGCTCTAACAGCTTGACCAAGATAGTCACTAACCATATTCAGGCCCAAACTACTCAATCTACTCTAGTTGTGACCCCTAACTCAAAGAAGTTTTTGAAATTGGATCAACCAACTTTTTTGGGGAAGGACGACCCTGAAGCCACCAAAAGTTGGGTCGATGAGATAGAGCATGCCTTTTGCATCCTGCCTATGCCAGAAGATAGACAAACTGACTTTGACACCTACCATCTGAAAGGCAATGCCAAGAAGTGGTGAGATACAATTCAGAAAGTTAAGTTCGATGTGGTGGATTTCATACCCTATAAGACTTTCCAGGAAGCATTTTTGGAGGTCTATTTTCTCTCATTCTCTAGTGAGGGGATGCAGTAGGAGTTCCTCGGGTTGACTCAAAAGAACATGAATCTGGTGGATTATACTACTAAGTTTCTTGGTCTCGAGCGTTGCAGCCTCAATCTTTTTACTAATGACAAGGCGAGGACATCGAAGTATGTGCGAGGACTCAAGGATGGGCTGTGAGTTCATGTGATGACTAGCTGTCCTACTATGTTCAACAATGCGATTGAGATAACTTAAGTCTTGAAAAAAGAATGAGAGAGATTCAAGAGAGGCCAGTCCAAGAAGACGGATGACAACAACAGTGGCAACGATAATGGTGGAGCTCGAAAGCATCCACCCACTAGTGGTAAGGCACAGAGGGCATAGCCCAAGAAGCAGAAGACCCAACAAGGAAACCACCAGAATCATCATCAACAGAAGCAACCACAACAAATGAAGACTCAACAGACATGTTGGCGGTGCAACAAGAGTCATCCTTTTGGTGCGTGCCCTCTTTTCACCGGCATCTGCTATATGTGCAAGCTTCCAAGGTACATTGCACAGTATTGCTCGAATAAGCCAAGAGCTCGGGGCAACCAGTAGCAGTCACAGCAGCAGCGGGCACAGTGAAAGACCAACGAGCGCGTGTACATTGCTATAGCTGCAGAGCAGAACGATCATATTGAATATATTATAGTTGTTGCTGATCACCTTGCACATGTTATTTTCAATTCAGATGTAACACATTCTTTTATTTCTTCTTTTGTTGGATTGCTTGATATTTTACTGTCTAGCTTAAAGACTGCGTTAGAAGTTATATCTTCTTTAGAGGTATCGACTCAGTGTGCTAAGTATTTTCTTGCAGTTAAAGTGGTTATTAACAAACTTGAGTCATCTGCCGATCTGATTTTACTCGAGATAATGTTTTACAATGTCATTTTGGATATAGATTGACCATCTCGTCATAACGTGACTCTTCAGTGTCGGGGCAAGAAGTGAGTTTAGAGCAACCTGATCTATCAATATTGGTTTTTCAGGAGACAAGGCATGTTGGCGAGGTGAAGATCGTATCAACATTGAAGATCTCGAAGTACTGCAAGCAAGGGTGTACTATGTTCTTGGCTAGTGTATCTGCAAGCAACTGATAGCTAGGAGTCACCGTTGGAGCAGTTGGACGTAGTCTGTGAGTTTTTTGATATTTTTTTAGAGGATTTACCAGGATTACCGCCTCACTGTGAGATTGAATTTTCGATTGAGTTGATGCATGGAACAACACCACTGTCAAGAGCATCGTATCGTATAGCACTTGCTGAGATCATGGAGCTAAAGAAGCAGTTGTAGGAGCTTCTTAACAAGGGGCTTATCAGACCATGTGTGTCGCCTTGGGGTGTATCAATCTTGTTCATCAAGAAAAAAGATGGATCAATGAGGCTTTGCATCGACTATCAAATGTTGAAACAAGTAATGGTGAATAATAAGTACTCTTTGCCTAAGATAGATGATATGTTCGATCAGTTGCGCACAACAAAAGTATTCTCAAAGATCGACCTTCGATCAGGATATCATCAGTTGCAAATTAAGGCAGAGGACATCCCAAAGACTACTTTTCGGTTAAGATACGAGCATTATGAGTTATTGGTGATGTATTTTAGACTCACTAATATCCTAATAACTTTCATGGACTTGATGAATCGAGTCTTTCTGTTGTGGTTAGATCAATTTGTGATATTATTCATTAATAACATCTTTATCTACTTAGAAAGTGAGGAGGAGCATAGAGAACATTTGAGGATTGTGTTGGAAACACTGAGGGAACATAAGTTCTATGCTAAGTTCTTAAAGTATGAATTCTGGCTAGATATGGTTATATTCATTGGTCATGTCATCTTGGTAAACAATGTTGAGTTAGATCTAGTAAAGGTGGAAGCAATATTGTTTTGGGAGCAATTGAAGATGGTTATAGAGATCAGGGTTTTCTTGAGATTGGTTGGATACTATCGTAGATTTATCCTAGATTTTTCTTGTATATCTAATTATTGCAAAAGGGAGCAAAGTTCGTATAAACGCTTCATTGTGAGGAGAGCTTTCAGGAGTTGAAGACAAAGTTGACCTTAGTTCCAATATTGACTTTGCCTTCAAGATCAAGAGCTTTTGTAGTATACTGTGACGCTTTAGGAACTGGATTGGGTTGTATCTTGATATAGCACGAAGAGATGATTGCTTATGGTTCTAGGCAACTGAAGGTGCATGAGAAAAAATACCTGATGCATGACTTGAAGTTAGCAGTTATTGTCTTTGCACTAAAGATTTGACATCATTACTTGTATGGAGAACAGTTTGAAGTTCTCTCTGATCATAAGAGCCTCAAATATATATTTACGCAGAAGGATCTGAATTTGAGACAACGCAAGTGGCTAGAATTCTTAAAGGGCTATGAGTTCTCTATTGCTTACCATCTGGGTAAAGTGAATATGGTGGCAGATGCATTTACTAAGAAGACTTCAGTTTTAACTAGTTTGATTGGACAAAGTTGGGATTTATTTGAAGAATTCATCAAATAACAACGGTTTGCAGATGAGGTTGAGCGTATATATTATGCAGGGATGAGAGCACGATCCAACACCATAGATCTTGTTAAGGCATTACTATCAGATGATTCGGACTTCGAAAAGATGTGTGAAAGTGCTCAAAAGTCAAATGCACAATTCTACCATGAGGAAGACGAGATCATTATGTTTTAAGATAGATGGTGGATTTCAAAGGATCTCAAAAAAGAGCTGATGAGTGAAGCCCACAAATCGAAGTATTCAGTTCATCCTAATAGAATCAAGATGTTCAAAGACTTATAGAGAACTTTTTGGTGAAACAAAATGAAACGGGATGTGGCAAAATATATGTCTCACTGTCTTACTTGCCAACAAGTTAAGATCGAGCACCAGAGACCTGGTGGGCTGTTACAACCATTGAATATCCTAGAGTGAAAGTGAAATGACATCTCGATGAATTTCATAGTGGGACTATCGATGACCCATCGTCAGCATGATGCTATTTGGGTAGTAGTGGACCGACTGACGAAGAACACACACTTTTTGCTTATCAGGGTGAGTCAGACCCTGAGAAACTTAGCACAAAGGTATTGAGGCTCACTGATATCAAGACCGGTTTGACGGAGGGAATGAGGGGTTATGATTTGGTGGATCATATTCTGACCATTCTAGGAGCTATTGTTTTTGGAAAACATGTTGAGCCTGAAATGGAGATTATTTAATTAAATTAATTTAAATTTAAATTTATGATTTAAATAATTCTATGTTTGGAATGTATACTAGTTTGTGGATATAAAATTTATAATGTACTTGGATCCCTGGGATATCCTTCTGCAATAACATGGACCTTTTTGGTGGCACATGCTGAGCAAATGCATTGTTTTTTTCAAAACCTCTCATCTGACTAGGGATGCAAATGGTTTGAATTTAGGATAAAAAAATACATTGGGAAGTTGGATCCGGTCGTATCCATACAGCCAAAAATTGCAAAAGCCCCATGCTGAATATGAATTGTTTGCAACCTTACATCTCACCACACATTGTTAGACACATGTATTTTTTTTATATTTACACGGAGAACAATTTTTGACAATGGTAAGATTTTCAGGTAGATATGAGAGGAACGAGTGGAACCTTGTACCACCTTTTTTTTCTTTTTTGAAAGGAAGTTTGGTCTAAGCAAACCCTGCCATTTTTTTTTTTGCCACAAAACCACTTGTACACTATATAGACAATCTAAGCAAAACAATTAATACACAAATTAGTTACTGTGTGCCACTTCAATGTGCCTGTCTAGTGGATAGTCTTGCCAGTGACATTCATTGAAATTGTTTGCTTCTCATTAGTAAGAATGTGACTGAATTGCACTTTGGACCTCATAAAATTGTACAACTCCTTAGTAAGTCATGTGGAACCAAATCTGGCTTTCTCTACCATTTATGCCCTAGGTCACTTGTGTGTAAGACATCAACGGGTCGGGTTTGGTTTGGACCCAGTTGGAATCAGACTTAAACTAGATTTTTGGATATGGTATCGGGTCCGAACTTGGGTTTAATAGAGTCCTCTATAAGAAAAACCATACCTGAACATGATAAGAACTACATGAACCAAACCCTGACCATTCCCAGTAAAACCACACTTTTTATCATTTTTACATTGAAAAATTGCAGGTCTTAATCACAACTTGCATCGGGTCCAGGCAGAGCCGTACCTATGTTTTATGGGGCTTGAGGCGGAGGGAAAAAATGGGCCCCCTATTAATAGTAGGAGTTCGGGGGGCAGCGCCTCCAATTTTTTTTTAAAGAATCAAAATAACAATAAAATTTGCATTCACATTAAACAAATATAATATTCCAAATATTTATATTATATTAAATAGAAATGTATAAAATATTTATATAAACTACCTAAACAATACTCGTCTGATTGTTTTAGAGGCAAAAATAGTTATCAAATCAGTTTAATCAAGTTGTTCAACATTAATTAACAGAGATTAACTAATACAAACATTTATATTATTTTTATATTTAACTAGCAATAACATCAATTAACATAAATTAACTAACAATAATTAATAGTAATTAATTAACAAAAATTAACTACTAACAAAAATTAGAAATTAGAAATTAGAAATTAGAAATTAGAAATTAGAAATTAGAAATTAGAAATTAGAAATTAGAAATTAGAAATTAGAAATTAGAAATTAGAAATTAGAAATTAGAAATTAGAAATTACAGTGAAACAAGAAAGTCAAGAGAATAAGACACAAGCTGAGTTCAAATAATGATAAGATTTATATTTTTACTAAACAAATATGATATTCTAAATATTTATATTATATCAAATAACAATGTCTAAAATATTTATATAAACTACTTAAACACTACTCGTCTAGTTGTTTTAGATGCAAAAATATTTATCAAATCAGTATAATCAAGTTGTTCAACCATTTCTTTCTCAATTGACAACATAGCCAATCCATTCAATCTGTCCTGAGACATAATTGATCCAATATAATTCTTGATTAACTTCAATTTTGAGAAACTTCTTTCCGATGATGCAACGGTAACTATTATTGTTAGCAAAATCTTATAAGCAATATAAGCATTTGAGAATAAACCATTCAGTTTCGCCAAATAACATAGTACATCAATTGCCGTTCTTTCAGTGGTTAAATAACACCTCAGGGTCATCAACTCTGTAGATAAATCATAACCATCAATATTTGAACGTCCATCATGACTTAAAAATTTATCAAGCTTCTCACAATACTTCTTTAAGCTATTTAAGGGATCGGTTTCAGTCTTCAACTTCTCTAAGTTTAACAAAAATCCAAGTCTCTTCATATTGTTTAAATTGTTCAAACCGGAGTTGAAGGAAAGATCGAGCTTGATCAATTATAAACAGAAAATATTCTACTCTAAAAGATTCTTTACTTGATAGTATTACATCGTCACTGCCACTTTCATCAAACTGTTTCTTTCTTCGGGTTATGCATTTTTCTCGAAATTTAGGTTCAAACCTCATGTCACTTGCTAGTTTCTTAGCTTCATCCATGACACTGGAAAATGGGAAACTCCGGGAGCGAATGCGAAACTCCCCACAATGGTCAAAGAGGGAGATTTCATGCACAAATCCTCTGAATATGGAAAAAACAAACTAATATTTGGTTTCAGCACCAACCCATTTGGTTTCTCAGAAGATCAAATGGAGACTCTTTTCAATTCCACCACAGATGGGAACCACCCTTATGGCAACACGGTAGCACCATGATCGTACACATCACATTCCAAAGAGTAAAATGGTAAATTTTTATTGACAATTTCCCTTAAATTTATAAGAACTGTAAGACATGAAGAAAAAAGTGCATGGTGGTGGCAAAATTAACCAGAAGAATTGCCTTTTTCAAGAAAAAAAGAATAAAAAAAAAGATCAGTAGCAAGTAAAAAGCCATGTAAGCACGCAAATGGGCATAGACCAATAGAACCTAATGGTGGAAAATTGACTAAAAGAACACGAGAAATCAAGAAAGATGGTGAGGGTAGGGAAAAAATAAATGGAGAAATGAGAGTGGTCAGTGGTGCAAACTCCTCAAAGGACAAAGGAAGTTCTAAAACAAGAGAACATTAGAAAAGAAACACAGCATGTAAGGAAGGTCTAATTTGAGAAACAATATGCCCAACATACAGGAGCCAGAAACCATCAAGAGAAGAAAGATGAAAATTTGGTCCAATAAAATATCAAGGAGACGTGATGCTAGAGATTGTAGGTGAAAAAGAAAATGAAGAACAAATTACTTTGAAGCAATGTGGTAAAAATTGTCATAAAAATGACAAGATTTATGATCATATCTTATGATACCGTAACATATAGATCATTGCATTGCATCTATACATATCATACAACACAGTGTGTCGTACACTATCGCCAAAAAAAGTAGGTTCTTTTAATATCTGGACATTTTAGCTCGGATCCATTATAGGGACTAGTAAATTGGAAAAAGAATTGATTCCTAAAAAGAATTGATTGTTCCTTTTCTAAACAAATGGGGGGAGCTCGGGCCTTAAAAATGGGCCCCTAAAATTTTTTTGGGCCCAGGGGCCCTGAGGCCCAAGCCTCATTGGCCTCTTTACAGGTCCGGCTCTGGGTCCAGGTCTGTTATAAAATTTCACAAACTATACCCGGGTCCATGTATTAATCGAATCTTCGGGTCCGGGTCTTAATCAGGTCTTCTTAGGATTCAGTTCTGGTGGGATCCGGGTAAACCAGGCCCGTTGACACCCCTACTTGTGTGTGACACTACCAAATATTCAATCGAACAGAAATTTCTCTCACCTTATTTGGCGACTTGCATGGTGGTAACAAACTTGAATTTTGAAGCTCTACGAGGGCTTTGCTTTGTTGAGGGATATGCATTATCTCCATGGTTTATTTCGGAGCATTCACCATCTAAAGATACATATATTAGCAAATATGAGAATAATTGAGAATATAATAGGGGCATTCCCTTTGCTTGAAGCTGTGTCACAATGATTTAGGGACTCGAGGATTCAGGGTTGAAATTTGACTAAAATGTTCAAAAAAAGATAAAAAAAATAGGACACGAGGACATGTTTTTTTTTATTTTTAATCAATAAATTTTTTAATATTTAATATTAAAATGGATTTTATTGAAATAGAATTAAAAAATAATAAAATATTGTTTGAAATCTTAAAATAACATCGTACGTGCTAGTGTTTGAGTCTGCGGTTCTGAGAGTGTCCAATTGTGTCTCCAGGGACACGCAGCCAAAATGGCATGTCCCTGTGGCATAGGATTGAAGCTATTTTTGTGGATCTGTCCACCAAAATCCACAATTCACAAGAAGTACAAAAACCAGGTTTCAACCTGGTTTAGGGCATCATCTATATGGGGCCATAAAGTTCGGGTTCGGAATCAATTCCATTCAATCAAATCATAACTTAAACTTAAGATTTAGATCAACCATGAAGCAAATTGTGTACGATCTGCTTAAATGGTAAGGAGGTGCTTATGGTTCAAATCCAAAGGTAGGATTTGTCAACCAAGGATCTCTGGCCTGTCCGCTTCTGTCTGTCTGGCCAAATAAACTTGAAAAAGACCATTTTATGTATTCAGATTCCAAAAATGTGGACCTAAAATGCTGTGTTTGAGAATTTTGGATCATGATACAAGGCTCCATGCTATATCAGAACCTTTTTAAGCTGCCTGTCCGTGGTTTTTAAAAAAATGAGTGTGTTTGGAGTAGTAGGGTGAGAACTTGGCTGCTAGACGGGTTGTCAAGGTTTTGATTCCCATGACCATCGCCCTTATGTGCAAGCCAACGCGTAGCATAGGTCTCGAGGGCAGGGGTCTTAGTCTCGGAGTGCGTAGGTATGACAGGCTGAGCCAGTGCGACCAAGTCTTTGTACCGGGTAGGGGTGGCAATTTCTGACACGACCCGCCAACCCGCCTCTTAGGCAGGTTCGGATTGGGCTTAAGCCAACCCGTTTAATAAACGGGTCGACCCGCGTAACCTGTTTATTAAACAGGTCGGGTTCGGGTTGGGGGTATGCCAACCCGCCAACCCGGCTGACCCGTTTAATAAACGGGTTAGGCGGGTGGGTCGACCCGCCAACCCGACCCGTCAACCCGACCCGCCAACCTGCCTACCTGCTAACCCGATCCGTCAACCCGCCAACCCGACCCGTGAACCTGAAAACCCGTTTACCCGACCCAACCCATTTATTAAATGGGTTGGCGGGTCGTGTCGGGTTACCCGTTTATTAAACGGGTCGGGTTCGTGTTTGCCACAGCCGACCCGTTTAATAAAAGGGTCGGGTTCGGGTTGAGGTATGCTGACCCGCCAACCCGACCTGCCAACCCGCCAACCCGACCCGATTGCCACCCCTAGTACCGGGTATGGTTTTTTTGGGTTATAAATCCAAAAAAACACCATAAACATTTCTATTCTTATTACATGTGGAACTCCTCAACTTGCTTTAAGCTTTGTTTGGGATCCTTGCCTTGAGAGAGAAGCACTATTTCCATGCCTTGCCAAAACACGGTATTAACTCTTGAGCGTAGAATTGCGAAAGACATCTTTCTTAAGAATGGTCTATAATTGTGATGTGGAACTGCCAACTCCATTTTCAATGCATTCCGCTCCCAAACAGCCGAGAGCAAGAGAGCATCGGCAGGAACGCAACGCACCTCTGATCTAAGGCTCCCAAACATATCCTCTTGATCCAGTATTACCATATACAGTTCAACTTGAGATTCAATCCTACTGCATCATCTCATCCAGGTTTGGATTCAAATCTCTTAAAATTTGTAATCGGATCAACTATGATCCGGACGACTGCATGCGATCCGTTTGCACCCCGCATCATTCTAAAAAATGATAGCGGTAGAACCGTAATTTTCGAAGTTCATGGGGGTAAACTCTTCAGCTTCGGTACCATATATTTGTTCTCGCCCCCAAGAGAGAGAGAGAGAGAGAGAGTCGTCTTCCTTCCGCCCTGCTTCTCCGTTCAGGATCGCGCTGGATCGGGCGCTTTATGAGACTCGGTCACACGCGAGGGAGAGAGTCGTATCGGGTAAGCGAACCGGATCTGGAATTTCCGATCATCTCCTTCCCTTTCTCCTGTAGTATTCATTGGTTTATCCCGAAGATTTCTTTTTCCTTTTTCAGGATGAACTCTTGATTGTTCGCTCGGGAGGTTATTTTCTTGTTTACGTTTCACGAATTGAATGTTTTTTTGGTAAATTATCGTGATTCTGACGTGCCTTGTTGAATCAATCTAAGGGAACCATAGCTTTTTTTCCGGAAGAAAACCCTAATTTCTCGTTGTTGAAACCACGAAAACTGCTCAAATTTTCATGCCTATCGTGATCTTATTACAATTTACGTTCTTTTTTCTTTGGCGTGTAATGTGAGGATTCTTCGATTTGTTGGTCTCTTTGTTTAAATGTTTTTTTTTTAGCAAAATAAAGGGAATAAGGAAATCGTCATTCTGGCAAGCTTCTTCTTATTTTTTGTTTTTGTGTTGTATTGACAGAAAATTTGGTTTATCTTGATGGATTTTTATCTAATTTTCTTGAATTGTTGATTCTTCTGATGCATTCCTTTTTTATTTTCAGAATTTCGCCGCTAAAAATGACGAGAGTAAATTTGGTTTATCAGCTTCATTTCCATGATTTTTTTTTAATGGTGTCGTTCACTCCGATGAAATTTCGGCTTTATTCCTTATTTTGAAATTAGTAAATATATAAGTTGTTGCTTGTTGCTTGTTACCTGCGCTCTTGATCAAATTACCGTTATGCCCCTTCTCTGTTTCGGCTGCCCGATCTTATTGGGCTTGTGCATCAGACCCGGACCCATGGCTGCCCAATACCAGTCTTATTGGGCTTGTGCACCAGACCCGGACCCATGTATCTTTGGCTTGGTCTCTATCTAAAATACTGAGACCTTTTTTGACCCTCACCAATGATCGCGTCGCTTAATGGGCCTGCCCCCTTTGAGGTAAAACCCGAATGACGACACGACCACTGTGCCTAACACTCTCTACCTCCAATTTTTGGCATGAGTCATACGCCAGGTTCAGTACATGGATGCCGATTCCAAGCCCATCTCGGAACTGACCCTCCTTAGACCAAGTCAATGAAAAAGTTGAACCAGTCAGTGCCCTGCCTCTGAGCCCGTGAGAAAAGTGTTTTGGCATCCTCACCGTCTACAACATGCACATCACCTGATCTGATCTGCTCTCTCCGAGTTCTGAGCTTAAGTGCTAAACTCCTCAAAAAATGCCCCAGGGGGTGATGGCGTAGTGGGGGTGGGGCTTGGCTGCTAGACCGGCAGTTAAGGTTCGATTCTCATGAGTGTCACTACTCTGCATAGGCCCTTGAGGCAGGAGTCCTAGCTTAGTAGTTTTACGCTGTTGGCACGATGACCCTTAGGTATGGCAGGGTGAGCCAGCGCTACCAGGTCTTTGTGGCGGATGAGGTTTCTTCGGGTTATAAATTAAAAAAAAAAAAACTCCAAAATGTGGGACCAATGGGGGCGTGGCTCAGGACTGATCAGGCTGACTGGGCCCATTTGCTGGCTGTGATTGGTAAGGAGGAACCGTGGGAAGGCGGCATAGTGGTTTCCAATATTCCTTGTGGGGGCGGAAAGGAAACTACTCCCGTTATTATAAATCAAATGCGTTTGTTCTCTTTTCTCTTTGTTCTGTTTGCCAACAGGCGAAGTACCTTCTCGAGGTAGGGCTAACCGTGCAACGGTTAATTCCTTCTTCAATCATCATCGACTCAGTCTGTTTGGTTTTCTTCATTCTCTTTTTCAATCAAGTTTGTGTGATTCCATACACCCCTTTGTGTTTTCTTCCTTTTTCCTTGGGCATGGTTTGAACATTTCCGTTGTGTGGGTTGTTTGCACGTCTTGTTCAATTTCTGAAAGAGTTATGGTTAAGGCTCTTTGGAAACAAAGTCACAAACAATAAGAGAACGACCGAAATTGCGTGGTTGTGATCTTTCCTGTGAAACCATGACTTAAAGTTGTTTATTAATGTTAAATTGTTATGTCATGTCCACAAGATTGCCTTGTCGTGTCGAATTGTGTTAAGGATCTGGGCCCGACTCATTCAATGGACGTCCCAGCTAATGCCAACGATAAGATAGTGGAAGGGGTCATGTAACCTCTATTTTTTCTATTTAAGAGAACCTCTCATCTCTGAAAACGTGTGAAGCGAGATTAGGGATGGGAGTGGACCGGGGGGAAAATGGGACCTCGCCGGTTTGGACCGGGGATGGAGGACATGAAACGGGGATGGAGGTTAAAATCAAAACCCGTGTGGGGATGGAGGCGGGGATGGACTTACACTTTTCTCCACCCTGTCCCGTCCCATATCCTTCTTTAGGGATGGCAGTGGATGAGGGGAAATGGGGCCCCACTCTGTTTGGACTGGGTATGGGGGACATGAAACGGTGATGGAGGTTAAAATCAAAACCCATGCGGGGATGGAGGCGGGGATGGACTTACGCTTTTCCCCGCCCTGTCCGTCCTCAATCCTTCTTTAGGGATGGCATTGGACTGAGGGGAAACGAGGCCCCGCCCCGCCTCCCCCTGTTTGGACCGGAGATGGAGGGCACGGAATGGGGATGGAGGCGGGGATGAAGGTTAAAATCAAGACATGTGCGGGGATGGAAGTTAAAATCAAAACCCGTGCAGGAATGGACTTACGCTTTTCCCCGCCCCGTCTCCGATCCTTCTTTAGGGATGGCAGTGGACAGGGGAAATGGGGCCCCGCCCCGCCTCCCCCCGTTTGGACCGGAGATGGAGGACATGAAATGGGGATGAAAGTTAAAATCAAGACCTGTGCGGGGATGGAGGGCAGGATTTTTAGACGGGGCGGGGGTGGAGACCTTGTCCCCCCGCCCCGGTCCACTGCCATCCCTAAGAGAGATAGAGAGTGAAACCTTTCCAGCCGTGGACATAGACCCTTCCCTGGGTAGAACCAAGTTACATTTGTGTCATGTGTGCATGTGTGTGGTTGCTTGATATCTCTTTTAACTGTAAAAGTCTAAAAAGGGCAGTTTTAAACGCAAATTGTTGGTGCCCCTTGGTGGAGTCTTTATGGGGAAGTGCTGTTTTTTTAGATGCTTGAATTGTGCTCCAACCATGACTTAGATATTTTAATTAACTGTTGAAGAAATTAGCAAGCTGTAAGTTTTGGACAACGGGTGCTCAGTGTATTACTTCTCTATAATTCAAAAATTTACTTTTGCCCTTGCAAATCTGCATTTTTTTTTATAGTTTGGTCATTCATGTCATCCTATTAGTTTGGTATCTTCCTGTACTTCTAAGGAAGACATACAGAAGTTAAGTATTTGCTTATCAAATTATAAGATATTTCTATATGCAAGTCTGCAAATGATCAGCAGTAGTTGGGTAATGTGGCCATTGATACTTGGATGCCTGATATATGCCATAATCATTTGTGACAGATAGTTGGCGTTACACAATGACATGATTTTTATGTGCA
This sequence comes from Nuphar pumila, assembly GCF_984573655.1. Lineage (NCBI taxonomy): Eukaryota > Viridiplantae > Streptophyta > Magnoliopsida > Nymphaeales > Nymphaeaceae > Nuphar > Nuphar pumila. The sequence continues at coordinate 45,411,070 of NC_143263.1, read as the reverse complement.
AACAATATACTTAGAGCTTAACAAATGATATTCATGGACTATTCTAGTTGTCCAAATTGTGAAACTTGGTGTTGAGTTGATGCTGTATAGTTTTCTCCCTCTTGATGACTATGTCAAATAGTACACTTGTTTCTGCATGGTTGTTCAGTTTTTTTATGTTGAATAATCATTCCTTTTCTATAGGAGGCAGATCATGGGGCAATTGCTTTGCTGCTTACAAGTCGACCAGTCAACAGTCGCTATTAAAGAGACATTTGGAAGGTTTGATGATGTGCTTGATCCAGGATGCCACTTCCTTCCTTGGTGTTTGGGAAGTCAAGTAGCAGGCTATCTTTCCTTGCGAGTGCAACAACTTGATGTTCATTGTGAAACAAAAACCAAGGTTCATGACTTTCTATCAGCTTATATTGATATCACCTTGTGTCCGTTTTCTATTTTATCCATCTACAAGCTCCTTATTGTAGTAGTCACAAACATGGTTTAAATGCTTATTTAGAAGATTTTGGAGACTGGCTGGTAGTCCAGATGAATTAGTAGGACCCAATGCACCGAGGGTTTTGATACTTAATGAATTTATTTATCTAGATTTATTTTCTGCATTGCGGTTTCTTTTGTCAAACTGTTATTTTTCTCTTGTGACTGTTGATCTTTTATTTTTATTGTTCAAACTAAGGACTTCATGATTTTCTTTTGTCAAGTTCAGTCACTATTGGACCTACTGACTTAGCTAAAGTTTCTCCAGTTGAAAACCAATATTCATTGTTGTCTTGGCCAGCAATAACATAATTGCCAACAATTGGGCATTTTGGATGAATATATTGTTAAAATATATTATGTATTAGAGTTGTCAGTTGAGGAAGCGGGACTGGGAAGCGAGGCACTTCTAAATTTTTAGGAAGTGAAAAGTGTGGTACAACTTATAAGCGAACCGAGAATTGTCTTAGAAGCGAGGGTGAAGTGACCTAGGAAGCAAGCTGGAAGGGAACAAGGATTTGAAGGGCAAATGAAATGGGAAGCGGCCTAGGATATAAGTGGGAAGCGAGTAGGAAATGAAAGGGAAGCAAAATGTATATTTTTCTAATTTATCAAAATATAAGATTTATATTATCATTGACAAAATAAAACATGACTAGATAACGTTAGTAAATCAGCAAGAGTATTACTATATAGCATAAAAATTAGAGAATGATTGCAGAAAAAATACAAAAAATCACATAAAAAAGCCTAAAGTTCCCCCAATATATTTATCGATATTCCCTATTCATACATGAGCTTTTGAGTTTTGACCAGCATAACCCAAAGTCCAAACAAAGTGAGGAGCTTGCCATATATGCACCGTTGAAGACCCCACACTTAATTCTTATAAAAGTGAACCAGCCATTATATTTAGTTCATAACTTCATATAAATAAGATCACCCACAATATTTAGTTATTTATTATATTCCCAAACTATAGAAAACCGAAAAAGAAAACCCGATAACAGAACCTACAAGAAAAAAATGATCCAAATTGCTAATATGATTTGAAATTTTGAATTGTATGAAATATGAATCACACTTTTCAATTATTATAGCTGCATATATCAAATAATCAAACTACTTTTATATAAGCTAACTGATTGACAAAGTCTTATTAAAACTTTCAAATAATCAAATGTACACTTTAAAGTCTCATATCATGATATCATCACAAGAAACAAGATCCAAAAATAGGGGAAGAAACAAAAATGGGAGAGACAAGGGGAAAGAAAGTGATAGACAGAAGTAAAGAGAGCTAGAGACAGAGGGAGAGTGAGTGAGTGGCAGAGAGACAGAGAGAAGCGAGAGTGGGAGAGGAGAGTGAGAGACAGAGGGAAAGAGAGTGAGAGATAGAGAGACGGAGAATGAGTGAGTGACAAAGGAAAATAGAGTAAGAGACAGATAGACAAAGAACGAGTGAGAGACAGAGAGAAGCGAGAGAGGGAGAGGAGTGAGAGAGACGGGCATACCTGAATATTACACCCATCGTCGCCCGTCGTCGAAGGTCGTCAAAGGAGGTCATCGCCGAAAATGATAGAGAGAGAGAGAGAGAGGAAAGACTTGGGAAAGTCAAATAGGGCATCGACTTTCCCTTTTATATGCCCAAAAAGACTGTTATACCCTTTAAAAAAACAGGTATTTCATTCTTTTGTGTTTTTTTTATAAAAACTGAATTTGTAAGGGCTAAAAATGTCCTTTAATAGGAAGCACGCTTCCCATTTAGGGGAAGCATGCTTCCTTCCCAATTAGGGGAAGCTCGATTCCTATTGAAGGGGAAGCACGTGTCTTCTTAAAAGGGAAGCGTGCTTCCCATTTCAAAAGGGCGCTTCTCCTGGCGTTTCGGAAGTGTGGCGGTTTGCGCTTCTGAATCCCGTTTTGGGAAAGCGCGCTTCCCCGCCTATATAGGTGCTTCCGGTAACCCTGATATGTATACATGTTTATGTATTAATGTAATAGGTAATACCCTCTAGGTATTTTTGTCTTTTCACTGATATATAATAGGTGTTGCTAATTAGGGAAGTTGTCTTTTCCTTTTTATTTTTTTCTATTTTGTTGTTTTGTTTTAGACGAAGGACATAAAGGTCAAATGACCTTAGAGCAGTTAGGAGCTCCTCAACTGCTCTAAGAGCCTCTGAAATGCCTATATAAAGTGGTCTTTGGCCTCTCTTCATGTATGCTTGTCTTTAGCATTTTAATACAAAATAATTTTATATATTTTGTGCTCTCTTACTCTTTGTGCGTGGTTTTGTGCTAGCCCTTGTAGCTTATTCTATTTTGCTCATTAGTGGCTTTTGTGTTTGTGCACACTTTATTCTCTCGTAGCCCTTTAGTGGCATTATTTTTTTGCACACTTTGATTTCATTACGTGGTATCAGAGCAATACGAGTTATTGACCTTGGAACATGTGGTTTATGGTGATCAAGGGGCTAGGTGCTCGTGGTCGGCTTGTTCGTGACGATCTTCCTCTTTCTACTTCTATCTTTCTCTTTTTTTTGCTCTTCACCTTCATCATGGAGCAAGATGCCAATATTGAGCTTTCTTTTAAACTCAATGGAAGTAACTATATAATGTGGTCTGATGCAATGGAGAACCACCTCAAGGGAAAGAAGCTTTGGGGGTATGTGCTTGGCACTACTCCTGATTCTTAACTAAAGCTTGCCAAACTTGAAGGAGGTCAAGGGAAGGCTGTTGAAGGAGAAGACTGAATCAAAGCTATATATGAACATCAATTGAAAATAGAGGATTGGAAAAACAACCATGTCAAAATCCTTGTATGGTTCATGAATAATGTGGATATTAAGATATGTGTTAACATTGCCATGTTTAGAAAGGCAAATAAGGCATGATCATTTATGAAGGATATGTATACCAAAAAGGATCTTGAAAGACAATATTTGTTGCAAGAGTAGATTAGGTCTACTAAACAAGGTGACATGAGTGCCCGAGACTACTTTAGTGTCTTATCTCTTTTGTGTGATGAGTTAGTACTGCTTGAACCCAATTGGAAAGTAGTCGCGGATATAGAACTTAGGCAAGAGCAAATGGAGAAAACATTTTTTTCAATTTTTGCATGGTCTACGACCGGAGTTTGAACAAGTTAGATATTCCCTTCTTCATATATCCTCCTCAATGTCTCTTAAATGTGTCTCTTGTCGAAATATGTCAAGAAGAAACTCATCTTGGAATGACCAAAAGAGGAGATGAAGTATTGGTCATGGCTAGACTCGAGTTTGAACAAGTTAGATATTCCCTTCTTCATATATCCTCCTCAATGTCTCTTAAATGAGTCTCTTGCCGAAATATGCCAAGAAAAAACTCATCTTGGAATTGTTAGAAAACAAAGGGTTTGATAATGAACCCATAAATGCACACTTAAGGTGCAAATACACAAACCCACTAAGGGGCAACCAAAAGCACATAAAGTGCTAAACTCATAAACCCACGAAGGGGTTAAGCCAAAAGGCTAAAAGAATATTTCTTTATTATGAGAAATAGGGTAAAAACCCTTTTACAATGGAGCTAAAGCTCCCTCAAGAATATCTAAAATACAAGGGGAAGTCCCCTATTTATAACACACAAGAGAAGCAAGGAGGGGCTCCTCTTATAGACGTTGGAGGGGCCCAACGTCTCTAAGAGTGGGCCCCTTATTGTACTTTGAGAAGTACAAAAATAAAAAAGGAAAAAATAATAAAAAATAATAAGGATTACAATCATGTTTGTTAGATAGAATATGTGTAAAATTAAGTGAAATGACTAAACTACCCCTATGGCTAATAATAGAGAAATATATATTTTATATATATGATTACAATGATTAAAGAATACATTTTAACACCCCCCTCAAACTTTGCGTGGGGGAACAAAAAGATTGAAGAACACAAGAGGAAGAATCTCAAGGCTTCAAGAGTCTTCAGTAAGGATGCCATTGAAATTTGCAAATGTCTTCCTCCAATTGTCTTTAATGGTGAACACCTTACATGATCTATCCAAGATACTCCTTTCTATCTCATCTTCAAGATCCTGTGGAACAAACCAAGAAAAGGTCCAAGTAAAAGATATCTTTACACTTTAATCAAGTGGAATATTTCAAACAAGATGAATCAATCAAAATCATATCATATGATTCATCAAAAAAGAACAATGGTGCAAAAAGATATTCTATGCATAGTAAAGGCATAATTATTTTATTTAAAGCACAGTATTCGTCAGGACAAGATAATTACTTATGCTTGCAAACTGTTTTTAGAAGACCAACCTTTAAAAACATATCCTTGAAAATAAGTAAAAATGAGAAAATTTTAAAGTGTATGTGGAAATGTATAATATCATGTAAAAAAGTAGGCGAAAAATAAGAATGCTTAATGCATTCATAAAGTCCAACAATGGACAAATACGAACCCACAATGGGAATAAATAAATAGTCCACGAAGGGACAACATAAGAAGCCTTCAAAGAGGCAACACATAAGAAAATATATGAATCTTAATTGAGCGAGGGGTTAAAAAGCCATTGTGAGCATATGCATACAATATCATGTAATGAAATGAATACACTAAAAAGGTCATTTAATGAACATGCTCCAATCATACTTTAATCAAGTATATTACTTGAGCTTACAAGACGGGAAAGACAAGTGTTATTGAATTGAGCAATTCTTTTAAAGGAGATTTCACAAAGGAAATGCTCAAGAGCATATGATAAAAGAGAGTGTATAAAACACAAGAGTTTAAAAGTTTCACTTATGAGACAAAACAACCAAAATATATTCTTTGATTAAAAGAAAACATGTACACATAACAATTGTGCTATAAAATGAACATGAATTAGAAAATCTCATATTAAAACCAAATTTTAAATTTTCATAAATATGGATTTTTGTAAATCTCAACAATAGTTCATCCACTACAAGCAATCACCTTATTAGACCTCCAAAAACCCTCAAATCAAGTGTATAAGCGATTAGAACAAGAACATAAATATAATGCCACCAAAGGGCCAAAGACACACACAAAGGTGTGTAAACATCTTTTGTCTACATATAATAATACTTGAAATGAGTATATTAGCAACTAGAACAAGAGTACAAATGCCAACATGAACTAAAAATCACACATAAAAATGTCAATAAACATCTCTTGTCTAGATATAATGACACTCTAAATCAAGTATGTACAGCTACTAGAATAAGAGTGCAGAGCCAACCATGGGCTAAAACACACACTAAGGTGTGACAACACATCTCTTGTATACATAAAATGACACTTAAAATGAGTGTATCGGCGACTAGAACAAGGACACAAAAGCCAACCATGGGCTAACATCAAACACAATGGTGCAAAATAACAATCTTTGTCTACATATAATGACGCTCAAAACAAGTGTGTTCAGCTACTAGATCAAGAGAACAAAACCAATATATTTCTTGTCTACATATGATGACACTTAGATAAGAGGCATAAAAGGATAAAACACTTGAGGTAAGGAAGTTTGTAATGAAAATACAATTAAAGAACATTAATTTTCAATATACCTTGAAACACTATGGTTTCAAACCTTAGACATCCATCACAGGTATACATAATTAAAAGCATCCAAAATAAAATCAATGGCCAAAAACAAACGAGTGACACACTCATAATCAGAGATCACATAACATGTCATTTAGAGTCAAACTACAAGTTGACAATCTAAAATGACATAACACAAGGTTCACATAACTCACCTCAACAAACATTTCTGTAATAACAAGGCAAAAAAGGATGCATTATATAACAACTTGTGATGGACAACATAAGAGTGCCATAAAAGGCAAAAAATACGCTTTAAAGACAACATTTTGGGATAATCAAGACTAAAACCAAGCTTTAATATTCCTTGATTGTAATAAGATATGCGGAGACATAAAAATGCTATAAGCACTTACAATGTCCTACAATGGACAAATAAAAGAGTCAATAGCTAAGTCCACTAAGGGACAATACATACACAAGCCTTGAGAAAGACACTAAAATATAAAAGCTTATTTAAAGAGTATTCAAACAAGCACTAATACTTTCACAAAAGAGACAATACGCATACAAGCACAAATACTTTGAAGAAGATGTGCACAAAGGCACTCACACAACACTTGAACAAATACGCACAAAGGAGTAAAAATAAGCAAACATGCACAAAGGCATGTATCTATTGAAAGAGGGCAATGCTTGAGTCTCTCAAGCTTTAATTATGCAATTATATTTTCAATTCAATGTAAGAAAATGAGGACATATTACGGCCAACGTAGGCATCTTTTAATAGAAGTGATATAATCAAGAGGTTTGGAAATCTCATGTGAAAAATACAAACAAACAAGTTTATAAACTTGCACCATTAGAAGAAAATCCAAACTAATGAAATCTTTTATACCAAAAGATCTTATTATGCAATAAATACAATATGGAATTTTAATACTTACCACAAAAACTTTTAAAGATTCTTTAAATAAACCAAAAACATTTAAGGACCTTTACAATCCTTCTTTTCACAAAGATCGCGGAATTCTCACAAATAGTTATCATTAACAAGAACCACTTAGGGTTCATACAAAAAAATGAAAGACTTAATTCAAATGTGAGAAATTTACATTCAAGAATTACCAAATTCATATATCAAATTTTCGCAAAAAGTGCACTAAGACACACAAACAAGAGAGTATCTCAAAACAAATTAGGTTTCATATGAGAGTCAAGAGTATTAAGCAAAAACCAATAATACTCATTTAGCAAGAAAACATATATAATTTTAGAAGTTGACTTATAAGTCAATCATGAAATAACTATGTAAAAATCATCAATCTTACATAATGGAAGACAATTTTGAAAAACATAAATTACTATTATATGTGATGGGTAATCGATGAATGCGTAGAGAAGTATGTGAATTATCACAATCCTTTATATACTAAAATTTTCAATCTCAACCAAACTTTCTTTAAGCACTTCCTACACATATAAAAGATTTTTATTACAACCATGTGTGTTCATTCATGTAAAAAATCTTATATAAAACAAATATCTGTGTATAAACACAATGCTAAAAACAAGAAGTGTGCACAAGGGCACAAGGAGAACTCTCACAAGTGCACAAAAGCATGGAAAAAATGAACTTCAAGCTTTTAACACTTGAAGTCAACATAAAAATAGAAAACTCCTAAAGCCATAGACGTGTTCAAGTAGGATTGACATTAATTTTTTTGTTTTTAAAAAACATGATATAAGACCCATTTTTGAGCAATCATATATCTCAGAAAACAAACAAGTTTACCAATTTTAAAAAGAAAAATTTAAAAACATGCTAACAAGTGAAATATGATATGCGAAAATAAAGGGTTCTCAAGTACCACAAACACTAAAATATGCGAAATATATGCAAGAAAATAGTTTCATAATGCATAATACTTTAAGAAAAAGGGATACTGTAACGCCCCAAATTTCAAACTTGCGAACCTTTTCAGAAAAACAGGCAAGATACTAAAAATATCTCTTTCCTTCAGAGTTTGTTTATGAAATCAGCGGAAGATTTTTCTTTGATAAATCATAAGGCAAGCTCACAACTTTGGGCACGTTAGCTAAAAGAACCGAAACTGACAAGATTCGGATATCCTAAGGGAAATCCGATACAAACCCAAGCATCCAGGACGCGAGCTAAGAGCAGGAAGAAGAAGTCTTGAAGCCATCTTGCAATCGCGCCATCGCCCGTAGTGTACCTAATAATCACCTGTACCCATAGAATGGGTTAGTTTCGCGAAAAACTAGTAGGTGCACAAGAGAGACTACAAGGAACTGAATTAAGTACATTTAATTCAGTAGGCTACGCAGTTTAAAGCAGATATGCAGTTAAACAGGTAAGCAATACAAGCAGGTGAATAGTGCAAACACGTAAGCAGTACAAGCGAATAAGGCGTGCGAGCGAGTAAGCAGTGCAAATGCGTAAGTAGTGCAAACAGTAAGCAGTTTAACGCAGGTAAGCAGTTCAAAGCAAGTAAGCAGTGCAACTGACCAACGCAGCATACGATCCATTTGATCATAAGCTGAGAACTACTACGCAACAAGCTTGTCCTCGTTCCTAGAACGAGGTCTCTGCATCTAATCACCATCAGGACATCGTTTGTCGCTCACTACTTCTAACAAACGCGTGGTCCTGAACAACCTTAACCAATTCTCATCTCTCAAAGTCTTACGCGGCTAATCGTCATCGGTTATGACGCACTAAGGCCTCATACTTCCTCAGAGAAGCTCACCCTTCCGTAGAAGGTCCAAAACATGATCACTAACTCAAATCACTAACGATCTGATTCTCACATCTGAGTCATGCATGTAATCATGCTAAAACAGAAAGCCGAAACTATGAATTCATAGTTGGCTATCACAAACAATCTCAGAAGATCGTCACAGCTCATCATAACTTTCTATGGTAAGCAAAAACACAAGATCCACATCGGATCGCTCGGTCTGGGAGGTATACGACCTGACAAGGAATTACCGCCCTAGAGGTTATACCTGATCTTGGACCCTACACTTCCTCACAAGAGTTCACCGTCTTTGCGGCTACCCGTTCGTGGACAATGTACATCCTCACAGAGAATCTTCCCGTCTAGCCGGGTCACCCGATCTGGGAAATGTATAACCTCACAGCGAAACCTTTGGGAAACCGATCCCCAACATATGCCATATCTAATGAAAATCATTGCGATACACGCATCAACACAAAAGACCGCTCTTGGGGTCGATAGCTACTAATACCAACAACAAGATAAACGTCGGATCACCTGGTCTGGGAAATGTATAACCTCACAAGGAATTCCGCTCTAGATGGTATACCTGATCTTGGACCATACACTTCCTCACAGGAGTTCACCGTCCTTGCGGCTACCTGTTCGTGGACAGTGTACATCCTCATAGAGATCTCCCACTCTAGCCGGGTACCGGGTCTTGATCATACACGCCCTCACAGATAATCCTTTGGAGATCAGGTGCTCGTCAGACACCCTACTCGGTGATACACGCATCTATACAATCGACTGCTCCGAACAGTTGACTGCTCTCGAGGTCAGTAGCCACAATATGGGTACAAGCATGTATATCAGCAATATGCATTGTATCACTCAGCGCAGAAGCATATAATCCTACGCATCGTATGATTGCCACAAGGAATATTGCAATCCTCAAATAGGCCCTCAAAGCATGTGTAAACGACACATGAGAACGCGCAGATATGGCAATTCAGTTGATTCTATGGGCGAAGGGTAACTAACTCTACCCGTCAGCCAAACAAAACAACTGAAATAAGACAAGCACTCATAGCAATGCTCGTAAAACATATAATTACCATAAAATGGCTCAGTCCATGAACAAGTAATTAACTTAATCGTAAGGCATAAACCATTACATCACAAGCCATTCATAAGCAATCATACGACAACAATTATATCACAATATGTAAGCAGCTTATAAGACAAGCGACCACAACAATCCTAGTTGCCACCAGTTCGTAGATTACGAGCTGTATGCAATCACATCAATCATAAGAGATGCAAGCCAACCAGTGTTACGCTACAATAAGCATCAAATAGTTCAACCAAGGGATAAAGCAAGTCACATGCTAATATGTAGCAACTGGCATAATGCTACTATTATAAGCATTTAACTAGTATGAGAAACTCCTTATTACTCCACAAAGAACTGCGTAAGCAGTTTAACCAACTAGAGTAACGCCTTGACAGACGTACACAGCTCAACGAGTAGCATATTGAACTATCGAGCAAGCAAGCGAATTAGTAGTGCAGGCGAAGCAGTAGTGCAAGCGAATCAGTAGTGCAAGCGAATCAGTAGTGCAAGAGAAACAGTAGTGCAAGCGAAGCTCACGACCCAACGACCAGTGTGAACAGACCTTATGTTTCGATAATTACGAACCTGCGGGTACGCGCAGGCAAAACGTACAACCAACTGAGACTAGTTCGGGCGTCTGTTATTCTATGTATTTTCAATAACCCGAATATCTAGTTGAGTTCGCTCCAAAGGGACGGCTTTAGCCGAGAGAGGATTCCCCAAAGGAGGCTGTGCCACGGACGCATCCAACTTCTGCAGAAGTGTTGAGCTAACTAATGTAGCCCCTTTCCCCTAACTCCAATGACTGGGGAGGCCGGATCGTTGCCCGTAGGGTGGTTGTTAACAACCTGTCCATTGGAGTTTGTACCGCTCTGTCCTCTCCCTTGACAGACACAAAGAAGCGAATAGGTACGTTAGGGGTTGCTTAACTAACGACCCATTCTATGCTGTGGTATTTAAACCACTCGAGCATCTTGCCTGTGAAGGCGAATGTGAGGCCATTTATGTGATTTCAACATTTTGCATTTAGCGTTGTTCGAGGTCGCACGATCGTCTCATCCGATCATCGCAGTACTAGACGTGTCGTGCACGACTACAAGTACTCTGGGATGAAAGGGGGGTATAGCTCCTCAATAGAAGCCTCAACAGGAGTGTTTCACAAAGATGTAAAGTTTATCTACTTTACTTTATCTTTTGAAACAGCAGTACCTTGTGCCAACATGATGCATGTGATTATCTCGAATCACATCCACTATCGGGGTATCTACATGTCTCGCATGACTCGATACTGGCCCCGATAGACGGGATACGGGTTTCTCAACAGAACACCCGCTAAGAAGTTCGCTCGAACCCCCAATTCGGGATCACCCGAGATATGCCAAAAAGGCGAGCAGAACCAGCCAGTCACATCCTTCCAAATGCTTCGATTTGGAGCAGTCTTCGATGCTTTTGCGCAGCTCCCTGAAATCTCAAGTCGACTCTGCAGGACTGCACACACGAAGAGCCAGGATCCTTGCGAGGTATCCCTCTCCTTAGACGAGGATGTGCCGCTCGCTCCCGACTGAACTCTTGTCGCAAGAGTGAGAGGGGTAAATGCCCCTTGCATCCTCCACGAGGATGCCTTTAAGGCATACGCAAAGATCAAGAACTTGCACGTCATCTGCAATAGCAAGGCAATACCAACACCTATGCAAAGGCAAGAGCCTAGGCGCAAAGCGCGACGGCAAAGTAAAGGCGGTAAGCAGAAGTGCAACGCAAACCCCCGGCACAACACGCAACGGCAAAGTAAAGACCGTAAGCAGGAGTGCAACGCAGAACCTTTGCGTGATGCACGACGGCAAAGTAAAGGACAAGGATCGCGAAACCGCGTCCTTGAGTTACATACGTACTCATATAAATATATATACATATATATTTATTAGATTGTCCTTTTTAGTTAATTGAACTCAATTCAATTGTCCAAGTCTTTTGTGCAATCTTCCCCTACCTGGAGAGGTGACGGTCTTCGTATGCCAGTTGCGTAGGTAAGCACAAGCTCAAGCCATGAAGAGCGAGCAGGAACCATCGTTCAACCTGGAGGTCTTAGAACTTTAGTATGCTAAACCATAAAGAAAACAACAGGAGGTGGGTCCGACAAGACCCGATGCGAAGCAAAACAAGGGACTTCGCTCCCTGCAGACACGCTGCGGAAGCAGAGGCCAGGGGCACGAGCCTTGCTTAGTGCGGCAGGAATAGGGGAGGAGAGCCCTGGCTTTATGCCAACGAACAGAGGCAGGGAGGCCTGCTCCCTGCCAGGCAAAGCAGACCGAGAAGACAAGCAGGGAGCAACCGCTCCCTATTTGTAGAAGACTCAGGTGGCTAGGGTCCAGCCCCCGCCGACCTGCCAGAGTACGAGGGGGGCGGAGCGGGGCGGAGCCCCCCTGTCGGAACAACAAACGAAGGCAGGGGCGGCAAAGGCATCACCCCTACCTTCCGACCAGAAAGGAAGGTGGCGACACAGGGGCGTCGCCTCTGCCACAACGCTGGAAAAGAAGGTGTCAACAGGGGCATAGCCCCTGTCGGCGGTCAAAAGAAGAAAAAGAGAAGGGAAGGGGGGTTGCGCCCCTTCCGTGACCTCACCGAGCGGAGGGTGCCGAAAGGCTGGTGCCCTCCGATCGGTCAGCAAGAGAGAGCAGGGAGGGAGGTCACGGCCCTCCCTGTCAAACGAGAAGAGAGAGAGAATAGGGAGGGGGTCGGGCCCCTCCCCTGTCAAATGGGAAAACAAAGGGAAGGGGGTTACGCCCCTTCCCGGATATCAGCGAGGAAAGGGAAAGGGGCGCAGCCCCTCCCTGGCCAAAAGAGGCAGCAGGGAGGGCTCGACCCTCCCCTGCCGTCAAAGGTAGCAGGGAGCAGGGAGGGGAACTCGACCCCCTCCCCCATAATAGCACATAGGGAGGGGCTCGACCCCTCCCCTGCTAACAAAGGCATCGGGAGGGGCCTAGGCCCCTCCCTTGCAAAACCCATCGCAGGGAGGGGGCTCTGCCCCGCCCCTGGGGTTTTAAGGCAGCAAGGAGGGGGCTTTGCCCCTCCCTTGCGATTGAGGGAGGCGGCTCAGCCCCTCCCTGCGCAACAGAGAAGTGAGGGAGAAGAGACAGACGAAGGAGAAGAGGGACGAAGGGAACATACCTGGAGGGGGTCGCCTGAGGAAAGCTCGTCGGCGTGGGAGCGTCGCCAGCGAGGTTGCAGAGGGGAGACTCGAGCAAGCTGGTGGTCGCCGGCGGCGACAGCGGAGGCTGTCGGCTCCCTGCAGCACACGGGATAAAGGCGGTGGCCGACAGCAAGTCACCGGCGTCGGTGGCCGCAGGGACGAACGAGGGGGAAAGAGTCGGTCGGGGGAGAGAGACCGAGAGAGGAAGAAGGGGGGCAGGGGTTATCTTTGAAACCCCTGCCTCCCTGTGTTAAAAACACGGGAGGCGGTGCCTCCCTTCGGGTCCGGGTCGGGTCCGGGTCCGGGTCCGGGTCCGGGTCCGGGTCCGGATCCGACCCGAATCCAAATTAATTTTTTTCTTTTTTTTTCGTTTATTACATCCTACCCTCCTTAAAAGAATTTCGTCCGCGAAATTACCTTGGCGTACATGTGTAAAAATACAAGTCAGAGAATTTTTCGCTAATATTCGACTATTCGTCAGCCGAATCTTCGTTCGAGTTCTTTACTATCCTTGATGTAAACAAGGGATACCGAAGATCAAAATCTAAGGAAACTCGAAAAAGAAGCCAAAAACATCTGTACTACTCATGCGTAACATGAGTAGTTCACAAAAACCCCAGCAATGCTGGTACATAAGCATAGCATGTCAAGCCATTTAGCTTAACAACGCTAAAAACATCTATAAAATGAGGAAAATTGTATACTTACAGCGCGATGCGGATGCTCAATGGTCAAGAATCCTTACTTCCCTTAGCTCTGATACCAAGTTGTAACGCCCCAAATTTCAAACTTGCGAACCTTTTCAGAAAAACAGGCAAGATACTAAAAATATCTCTTTCCTTCAGAGTTTGTTTATGAAATCAGCGGAAGATTTTTCTTTGATAAATCATAAGGCAAGCTCACAACTTTGGGCACGTTAGCTAAAAGAACCGAAACTGACAAGATTCGGATATCCTAAGGGAAATCCGATACAAACCCAAGCATCCAGGACGCGAGCTAAGAGCAGGAAGAAGAAGTCTTGAAGCCATCTTGCAATCGCGCCATCGCCCGTAGTGTACCTAATAATCACCTGTACCCATAGAATGGGTTAGTTTCGCGAAAAACTAGTAGGTGCACAAGAGAGACTACAAGGAACTGAATTAAGTACATTTAATTCAGTAGGCTACGCAGTTTAAAGCAGATATGCAGTTAAACAGGTAAGCAATACAAGCAGGTGAATAGTGCAAACACGTAAGCAGTACAAGCGAATAAGGCGTGCGAGCGAGTAAGCAGTGCAAATGCGTAAGTAGTGCAAACAGTAAGCAGTTTAACGCAGGTAAGCAGTTCAAAGCAAGTAAGCAGTGCAACTGACCAACGCAGCATACGATCCATTTGATCATAAGCTGAGAACTACTACGCAACAAGCTTGTCCTCGTTCCTAGAACGAGGTCTCTGCATCTAATCACCATCAGGACATCGTTTGTCGCTCACTACTTCTAACAAACGCGTGGTCCTGAACAACCTTAACCAATTCTCATCTCTCAAAGTCTTACGCGGCTAATCGTCATCGGTTATGACGCACTAAGGCCTCATACTTCCTCAGAGAAGCTCACCCTTCCGTAGAAGGTCCAAAACATGATCACTAACTCAAATCACTAACGATCTGATTCTCACATCTGAGTCATGCATGTAATCATGCTAAAACAGAAAGCCGAAACTATGAATTCATAGTTGGCTATCACAAACAATCTCAGAAGATCGTCACAGCTCATCATAACTTTCTATGGTAAGCAAAAACACAAGATCCACATCGGATCGCTCGGTCTGGGAGGTATACGACCTGACAAGGAATTACCGCCCTAGAGGTTATACCTGATCTTGGACCCTACACTTCCTCACAGGAGTTCACCGTCTTTGCGGCTACCCGTTCGTGGACAATGTACATCCTCACAGAGAATCTTCCCGTCTAGCCGGGTCACCCGATCTGGGAAATGTATAACCTCACAGCGAAACCTTTGGGAAACCGATCCCCAACATATGCCATATCTAATGAAAATCATTGCGATACACGCATCAACACAAAAGACCGCTCTTGGGGTCGATAGCTACTAATACCAACAACAAGATCAACGTCGGATCACCTGGTCTGGGAAATGTATAACCTCACAAGGAATTTCGCTCTAGATGGTATACCTGATCTTGGACCATACACTTCCTCACAGGAGTTCACCGTCCTTGCGGCTACCCGTTCGTGGACAGTGTACATCCTCATAGAGATCTCCCACTCTAGCCGGGTACCGGGTCTTGATCATACACGCCCTCGCAGATAATCCTTTGGAGATCAGGTGCTCGTCAGACACCCTACTCGGTGATACACGCATCTATACAATCGACTGCTCCGAACAGTTGACTGCTCTCGAGGTCAGTAGCCACAATATGGGTACAAGCATGTATATCAGCAATATGCATTGTATCACTCAGCGCAGAAGCATATAATCCTACGCATCGTATGATTGCCACAAGGAATATTGCAATCCTCAAATAGGCCCTCAAAGCATGTGTAAACGACACATGAGAACGCACAGATATGGCAATTCAGTTGATTCTATGGGCGAAGGGTAACTAACTCTACCCGTCAGCCAAACAAAACAACTGAAATAAGACAAGCACTCATAGCAATGCTCGTAAAACATATAATTACCATAAAATGGCTCAGTCCATGAACAAGTAATTAACTTAATCGTAAGGCATAAACCATTACATCACAAGCCATTCATAAGCAATCATACGACAACAATTATATCACAATATGTAAGCAGCTTATAAGACAAGCGACCACAACAATCCTAGTTGCCACCAGTTCGTAGATTACGAGCTGTATGCAATCACATCAATCATAAGAGATGCAAGCCAACCAGTGTTACGCTACAATAAGCACCAAATAGTTCAACCAAGGGATAAAGCAAGTCACATGCTAATATGTAGCAACTGGCATAATGCCACTATTATAAGCATTTAACTAGTATGACAAACTCCTTATTACTCCGCAAAGAACTGCGTAAGCAGTTTAACCAACTAGAGTAACGCCTTGACAGGCGTACACAGCTCAACGAGTAGCATATTGAACTATCGAGCAAGCAAGCGAATTAGTAGTGCAGGCGAAGCAGTAGTGCAAGCGAATCAGTAGTGCAAGCGAATCAGTAGTGCAAGAGAAACAGTAGTGCAAGCGAAGCTCACGACCCAACGACCAGTGTGAACAGACCTTATGTTTCGATAATTACGAACCTGCGGGTACGCGCAGGCAAAACGTACAACCAACTGAGACTAGTTCGGGCGTCTGTTATTCTATGTATTTTCAATAACCCGAATATCTAGTTGAGTTCGCTCCAAAGGGACGGCTTTAGCCGAGAGAGGATTCCCCAAAGGAGGCTGTGCCACGGACGCATCCAACTTCTGCAGAAGTGTTGAGCTAACTAATGTAGCCCCTTTCCCCTAACTCCAATGACTGGGGAGGCCGGATCGTTGCCCGTAGGGTGGTTGTTAACAACCTGTCCATTGGAGTTTGTACCGCTCTGTCCTCTCCCTTGACAGACACAAAGAAGCGAATAGGTACGTTAGGGGTTGCTTAACTAACGACCCATTCTATGCTGTGGTATTTAAACCACTCGAGCATCTTGCCTGTGAAGGCGAATGTGAGGCCATTTATGTGATTTCAACATTTTGCATTTAGCGTTGTTCGAGGTCGCACGATCGTCTCATCCGATCATCGCAGTACTAGACGTGTCGTGCACGACTACAAGTACTCTGGGATGAAAGGGGGGTATAGCTCCTCAATAGAAGCCTCAACAGGAGTGTTTCACAAAGATGTAAAGTTTATCTACTTTACTTTATCTTTTGAAACAGCAGTACCTTGTGCCAACATGATGCATGTGATTATCTCGAATCACATCCGCTATCGGGGTATCTACATGTCTCGCATGACTCGATACTGGCCCCGATAGACGGGATACGGGTTTCTCAACAGAACACCCGCTAAGAAGTTCGCTCGAACCCCCAATTCGGGATCACCCGAGATATGCCAAAAAGGCGAGCAGAACCAGCCAGTCACATCCTTCCAAATGCTTCGATTTGGAGCAGTCTTCGATGCTTTTGCGCAGCTCCCTGAAATCTCAAGTCGACTCTGCAGGACTGCACACACGAAGAGCCAGGATCCTTGCGAGGTATCCCTCTCCTTAGACGAGGATGTGCCGCTCGCTCCCGACTGAACTCTTGTCGCAAGAGTGAGAGGGGTAAATGCCCCTTGCATCCTCCACGAGGATGCCTTTAAGGCATACGCAAAGATCAAGAACTTGCACGTCATCTGCAATAGCAAGGCAATACCAACACCTATGCAAAGGCAAGAGCCTAGGCGCAAAGCGCGACGGCAAAGTAAAGGCGGTAAGCAGAAGTGCAACGCAAACCCCCGGCACAACACGCAACGGCAAAGTAAAGACCGTAAGCAGGAGTGCAACGCAGAACCTTTGCGTGATGCACGACGGCAAAGTAAAGGACAAGGATCGCGAAACCGCGTCCTTGAGTTACATACGTACTCATATAAATATATATACATATATATTTATTAGATTGTCCTTTTTAGTTAATTGAACTCAATTCAATTGTCCAAGTCTTTTGTGCAATCTTCCCCTACCTGGAGAGGTGACGGTCTTCGTATGCCAGTTGCGTAGGTAAGCACAAGCTCAAGCCATGAAGAGCGAGCAGGAACCATCGTTCAACCTGGAGGTCTTAGAACTTTAGTATGCTAAACCATAAAGAAAACAACAGGAGGTGGGTCCGACAAGACCCGATGCGAAGCAAAACAAGGGACTTCGCTCCCTGCAGACACGCTGCGGAAGCAGAGGCCAGGGGCACGAGCCTTGCTTAGTGCGGCAGGAATAGGGGAGGAGAGCCCTGGCTTTATGCCAACGAACAGAGGCAGGGAGGCCTGCTCCCTGCCAGGCAAAGCAGACCGAGAAGACAAGCAGGGAGCAACCGCTCCCTATTTGTAGAAGACTCAGGTGGCTAGGGTCCAGCCCCCGCCGACCTGCCAGAGTACGAGGGGGGCGGAGCGGGGCGGAGCCCCCCTGTCGGAACAACAAACGAAGGCAGGGGCGGCAAAGGCATCACCCCTACCTTCCGACCAGAAAGGAAGGTGGCGACACAGGGGCGTCGCCTCTGCCACAACGCTGGAAAAGAAGGTGTCAACAGGGGCATAGCCCCTGTCGGCGGTCAAAAGAAGAAAAAGAGAAGGGAAGGGGGGTTGCGCCCCTTCCGTGACCTCACCGAGCGGAGGGTGCCGAAAGGCTGGTGCCCTCCGATCGGTCAGCAAGAGAGAGCAGGGAGGGAGGTCACGGCCCTCCCTGTCAAACGAGAAGAGAGAGAGAATAGGGAGGGGGTCGGGCCCCTCCCCTGTCAAATGGGAAAACAAAGGGAAGGGGGTTACGCCCCTTCCCGGATATCAGCGAGGAAAGGGAAAGGGGCGCAGCCCCTCCCTGGCCAAAAGAGGCAGCAGGGAGGGCTCGACCCTCCCCTGCCGTCAAAGGTAGCAGGGAGCAGGGAGGGGAACTCGACCCCCTCCCCCATAATAGCACATAGGGAGGGGCTCGACCCCTCCCATGCTAACAAAGGCATCGGGAGGGGCCTAGGCCCCTCCCTTGCAAAACCCATCGCAGGGAGGGGGCTCTGCCCCGCCCCTGGGGTTTTAAGGCAGCAAGGAGGGGGCTTTGCCCCTCCCTTGCGATTGAGGGAGGCGGCTCAGCCCCTCCCTGCGCAACAGAGAAGTGAGGGAGAAGAGACAGACGAAGGAGAAGAGGGACGAAGGGAACATACCTGGAGGGGGTCGCCTGAGGAAAGCTCGTCGGCGTGCGAGCGTCGCCAGCGAGGTTGCAGAGGGGAGACTCGAGCAAGCTGGTGGTCGCCGGCGGCGACAGCGGAGGCTGTCGGCTCCCTGCAGCACACGGGATAAAGGCAGTGGCCGACAGCAAGTCACCGGCGTCGGTGGCCGCAGGGACGAACGAGGGGGAAAGAGTCGGTCGGGGGAGAGAGACCGAGAGAGGAAGAAGGGGGGCAGGGGTTATCTTTGAAACCCCTGCCTCCCTGTGTTAAAAACACGGGAGGCGGTGCCTCCCTTCGGGTCCGGGTCGGGTCCGGGTCCGGGTCCGGGTCCGGATCCGACCCGAATCCAAATTAATTTTTTTCTTTTTTTTTCGTTTATTACATCCTACCCTCCTTAAAAGAATTTCGTCCGCGAAATTACCTTGGCGTACATGTGTAAAAATACAAGTCAGAGAATTTTTCGCTAATATTCGACTATTCGTCAGCCGAATCTTCGTTCGAGTTCTTTACTATCCTTGATGTAAACAAGGGATACCGAAGATCAAAATCTAAGGAAACTCGAAAAAGAAGCCAAAAACATCTGTACTACTCATGCGTAACATGAGTAGTTCACAAAAACCCCAGCAATGCTGGTACATAAGCATAGCATGTCAAGCCATTTAGCTTAACAACGCTAAAAACATCTATAAAATGAGAAAAATTGTATACTTACAGCGCGATGCGGATGCTCAATGGTCAAGAATCCTTACTTCCCTTAGCTCTGATACCAAGTTGTAACGCCCCAAATTTCAAACTTGCGAACCTTTTCAGAAAAACAGGCAAGATACTAAAAATATCTCTTTCCTTCAGAGTTTGTTTATGAAATCAGCGGAAGATTTTTCTTTGATAAATCATAAGGCAAGCTCACAACTTTGGGCACGTTAGTTAAAAGAACCGAAACTGACAAGATTCGGATATCCTAAGGGAAATCCGATACAAACCCAAGCATCCAGGACGCGAGCTAAGAGCAGGAAGAAGAAGTCTTGAAGCCATCTTGCAATCGCGCCATCGCCCGTAGTGTACCTAATAATCACCTGTACCCATAGAATGGGTTAGTTTCGCGAAAAACTAGTAGGTGCACAAGAGAGACTACAAGGAACTGAATTAAGTACATTTAATTCAGTAGGCTACGCAGTTTAAAGCAGATATGCAGTTAAACAGGTAAGCAATACAAGCAGGTGAATAGTGCAAACACGTAAGCAGTACAAGCGAATAAGGCGTGCGAGCGAGTAAGCAGTGCAAATGCGTAAGTAGTGCAAACAGTAAGCAGTTTAACGCAGGTAAGCAGTTCAAAGCAAGTAAGCAGTGCAACTGACCAACGCAGCATACGATCCATTTGATCATAAGCTGAGAACTACTACGCAACAAGCTTGTCCTCGTTCCTAGAACGAGGTCTCTGCATCTAATCACCATCAGGACATCGTTTGTCGCTCACTACTTCTAACAAACGCGTGGTCCTGAACAACCTTAACCAATTCTCATCTCTCAAAGTCTTACGCGGCTAATCGTCATCGGTTATGACGCACTAAGGCCTCATACTTCCTCAGAGAAGCTCACCCTTCCGTAGAAGGTCCAAAACATGATCACTAACTCAAATCACTAACGATCTGATTCTCACATCTGAGTCATGCATGTAATCATGCTAAAACAGAAAGCCGAAACTATGAATTCATAGTTGGCTATCACAAACAATCTCAGAAGATCGTCACAGCTCATCATAACTTTCTATGGTAAGCAAAAACACAAGATCCACATCGGATCGCTCGGTCTGGGAGGTATACGACCTGACAAGGAATTACCGCCCTAGAGGTTATACCTGATCTTGGACCCTACACTTCCTCACAGGAGTTCACCGTCTTTGCGGCTACCCGTTCGTGGACAATGTACATCCTCACAGAGAATCTTCCCGTCTAGCCGGGTCACCCGATCTGGGAAATGTATAACCTCACAGCGAAACCTTTGGGAAACCGATCCCCAACATATGCCATATCTAATGAAAATCATTGCGATACACGCATCAACACAAAAGACCGCTCTTGGGGTCGATAGCTACTAATACCAACAACAAGATCAACGTCGGATCACCTGGTCTGGGAAATGTATAACCTCACAAGGAATTTCGCTCTAGATGGTATACCTGATCTTGGACCATACACTTCCTCACAGGAGTTCACCGTCCTTGCGGCTACCCGTTCGTGGACAGTGTACATCCTCATAGAGATCTCCCACTCTAGCCGGGTACCGGGTCTTGATCATACACGCCCTCGCAGATAATCCTTTGGAGATCAGGTGCTCGTCAGACACCCTACTCGGTGATACACGCATCTATACAATCGACTGCTCCGAACAGTTGACTGCTCTCGAGGTCAGTAGCCACAATATGGGTACAAGCATGTATATCAGCAATATGCATTGTATCACTCAGCGCAGAAGCATATAATCCTACGCATCGTATGATTGCCACAAGGAATATTGCAATCCTCAAATAGGCCCTCAAAGCATGTGTAAACGACACATGAGAACGCACAGATATGGCAATTCAGTTGATTCTATGGGCGAAGGGTAACTAACTCTACCCGTCAGCCAAACAAAACAACTGAAATAAGACAAGCACTCATAGCAATGCTCGTAAAACATATAATTACCATAAAATGGCTCAGTCCATGAACAAGTAATTAACTTAATCGTAAGGCATAAACCATTACATCACAAGCCATTCATAAGCAATCATACGACAACAATTATATCACAATATGTAAGCAGCTTATAAGACAAGCGACCACAACAATCCTAGTTGCCACCAGTTCGTAGATTACGAGCTGTATGCAATCACATCAATCATAAGAGATGCAAGCCAACCAGTGTTACGCTACAATAAGCACCAAATAGTTCAACCAAGGGATAAAGCAAGTCACATGCTAATATGTAGCAACTGGCATAATGCCACTATTATAAGCATTTAACTAGTATGACAAACTCCTTATTACTCCGCAAAGAACTGCGTAAGCAGTTTAACCAACTAGAGTAACGCCTTGACAGGCGTACACAGCTCAACGAGTAGCATATTGAACTATCGAGCAAGCAAGCGAATTAGTAGTGCAGGCGAAGCAGTAGTGCAAGCGAATCAGTAGTGCAAGCGAATCAGTAGTGCAAGAGAAACAGTAGTACAAGCGAAGCTCACGACCCAACGACCAGTGTGAACAGACCTTATGTTTCGATAATTACGAACCTGCGGGTACGCGCAGGCAAAACGTACAACCAACTGAGACTAGTTCGGGCGTCTGTTATTCTATGTATTTTCAATAACCCGAATATCTAGTTGAGTTCGCTCCAAAGGGACGGCTTTAGCCGAGAGAGGATTCCCCAAAGGAGGCTGTGCCACGGACGCATCCAACTTCTGCAGAAGTGTTGAGCTAACTAATGTAGCCCCTTTCCCCTAACTCCAATGACTGGGGAGGCCGGATCGTTGCCCGTAGGGTGGTTGTTAACAACCTGTCCATTGGAGTTTGTACCGCTCTGTCCTCTCCCTTGACAGACACAAAGAAGCGAATAGGTACGTTAGGGGTTGCTTAACTAACGACCCATTCTATGCTGTGGTATTTAAACCACTCGAGCATCTTGCCTGTGAAGGCGAATGTGAGGCCATTTATGTGATTTCAACATTTTGCATTTAGCGTTGTTCGAGGTCGCACGATCGTCTCATCCGATCATCGCAGTACTAGACGTGTCGTGCACGACTACAAGTACTCTGGGATGAAAGGGGGGTATAGCTCCTCAATAGAAGCCTCAACAGGAGTGTTTCACAAAGATGTAAAGTTTATCTACTTTACTTTATCTTTTGAAACAGCAGTACCTTGTGCCAACATGATGCATGTGATTATCTCGAATCACATCCGCTATCGGGGTATCTACATGTCTCGCATGACTCGATACTGGCCCCGATAGACGGGATACGGGTTTCTCAACAGAACACCCGCTAAGAAGTTCGCTCGAACCCCCAATTCGGGATCACCCGAGATATGCCAAAAAGGCGAGCAGAACCAGCCAGTCACATCCTTCCAAATGCTTCGATTTGGAGCAGTCTTCGATGCTTTTGCGCAGCTCCCTGAAATCTCAAGTCGACTCTGCAGGACTGCACACACGAAGAGCCAGGATCCTTGCGAGGTATCCCTCTCCTTAGACGAGGATGTGCCGCTCGCTCCCGACTGAACTCTTGTCGCAAGAGTGAGAGGGGTAAATGCCCCTTGCATCCTCCACGAGGATGCCTTTAAGGCATACGCAAAGATCAAGAACTTGCACGTCATCTGCAATAGCAAGGCAATACCAACACCTATGCAAAGGCAAGAGCCTAGGCGCAAAGCGTGACGGCAAAGTAAAGGCGGTAAGCAGAAGTGCAACGCAAACCCCCGGCACAACACGCAACGGCAAAGTAAAGACCGTAAGCAGGAGTGCAACGCAGAACCTTTGCGTGATGCACGACGGCAAAGTAAAGGACAAGGATCGCGAAACCGCGTCCTTGAGTTACATACGTACTCATATAAATATATATACATATATATTTATTAGATTGTCCTTTTTAGTTAATTGAACTCAATTCAATTGTCCAAGTCTTTTGTGCAATCTTCCCCTACCTGGAGAGGTGACGGTCTTCGTATGCCAGTTGCGTAGGTAAGCACAAGCTCAAGCCATGAAGAGCGAGCAGGAACCATCGTTCAACCTGGAGGTCTTAGAACTTTAGTATGCTAAACCATAAAGAAAACAACAGGAGGTGGGTCCGACAAGACCCGATGCGAAGCAAAACAAGGGACTTCGCTCCCTGCAGACACGCTGCGGAAGCAGAGGCCAGGGGCACGAGCCTTGCTTAGTGCGGCAGGAATAGGGGAGGAGAGCCCTGGCTTTATGCCAACGAACAGAGGCAGGGAGGCCTGCTCCCTGCCAGGCAAAGCAGACCGAGAAGACAAGCAGGGAGCAACCGCTCCCTATTTGTAGAAGACTCAGGTGGCTAGGGTCCAGCCCCCGCCGACCTGCCAGAGTACGAGGGGGGCGGAGCGGGGCGGAGCCCCCCTGTCGGAACAACAAACGAAGGCAGGGGCGGCAAAGGCATCACCCCTACCTTCCGACCAGAAAGGAAGGTGGCGACACAGGGGCGTCGCCTCTGCCACAACGCTGGAAAAGAAGGTGTCAACAGGGGCATAGCCCCTGTCGGCGGTCAAAAGAAGAAAAAGAGAAGGGAAGGGGGGTTGCGCCCCTTCCGTGACCTCACCGAGCGGAGGGTGCCGAAAGGCTGGTGCCCTCCGATCGGTCAGCAAGAGAGAGCAGGGAGGGAGGTCACGGCCCTCCCTGTCAAACGAGAAGAGAGAGAGAATAGGGAGGGGGTCGGGCCCCTCCCCTGTCAAATGGGAAAACAAAGGGAAGGGGGTTACGCCCCTTCCCGGATATCAGCGAGGAAATGGAAAGGGGCGCAGCCCCTCCCTGGCCAAAAGAGGCAGCACGGAGGGCTCGACCCTCCCCTGCCGTCAAAGGTAGCAGGGAGCAGGGAGGGGAACTCGACCCCCTCCCCCATAATAGCACATAGGGAGGGGCTCGACCCCTCCCCTGCTAACAAAGGCATCGGGAGGGGCCTAGGCCCCTCCCTTGCAAAACCCATCGCAGGGAGGGGGCTCTGCCCCGCCCCTGGGGTTTTAAGGCAGCAAGGAGGGGGCTTTGCCCCTCCCTTGCGATTGAGGGAGGCGGCTCAGCCCCTCCCTGCGCAACAGAGAAGTGAGGGAGAAGAGACAGACGAAGGAGAAGAGGGACGAAGGGAACATACCTGGAGGGGGTCGCCTGAGGAAAGCTCGTCGGCGTGCGAGCGTCGCCAGCGAGGTTGCAGAGGGGAGACTCGAGCAAGCTGGTGGTCGCCGGCGGCGACAGCGGAGGCTGTCGGCTCCCTGCAGCACACGGGATAAAGGCGGTGGCCGACAGCAAGTCACCGGCGTCGGTGGCCGCAGGGACGAACGAGGGGGAAAGAGTCGGTCGGGGGAGAGAGACCGAGAGAGGAAGAAGGGGGGCAGGGGTTATCTTTGAAACCCCTGCCTCCCTGTGTTAAAAACACGGGAGGCGGTGCCTCCCTTCGGGTCCGGGTCGGGTCCGGGTCCGGGTCCGGGTCCGGGTCCGGGTCCGGGTCCGGATCCGACCCGAATCCAAATTAATTTTTTTCTTTTTTTTTCGTTTATTACATCCTACCCTCCTTAAAAGAATTTCGTCCGCGAAATTACCTTGGCGTACATGTGTAAAAATACAAGTCAGAGAATTTTTCGCTAATATTCGACTATTCGTCAGCCGAATCTTCGTTCGAGTTCTTTACTATCCTTGATGTAAACAAGGGATACCGAAGATCAAAATCTAAGGAAACTCGAAAAAGAAGCCAAAAACATCTGTACTACTCATGCGTAACATGAGTAGTTCACAAAAACCCCAGCAATGCTGGTACATAAGCATAGCATGTCAAGCCATTTAGCTTAACAACGCTAAAAACATCTATAAAATGAGAAAAATTGTATACTTACAGCGCGATGCGGATGCTCAATGGTCAAGAATCCTTACTTCCCTTAGCTCTGATACCAAGTTGTAACGCCCCAAATTTCAAACTTGCGAACCTTTTCAGAAAAACAGGCAAGATACTAAAAATATCTCTTTCCTTCAGAGTTTGTTTATGAAAACAGCGGAAGATTTTTCTTTGATAAATCATAAGGCAAGCTCACAACTTTGGGCACGTTAGTTAAAAGAACCGAAACTGACAAGATTCGGATATCCTAAGGGAAATTCGATACAAACCCAAGCATCCAGGACGCGAGCTAAGAGCAGGAAGAAGAAGTCTTGAAGCCATCTTGCAATCGCGCCATCGCCCGTAGTGTACCTAATAATCACCTGTACCCATAGAATCGGTTAGTTTCGCGAAAAACTAGTAGGTGCACAAGAGAGACTACAAGGAACTGAATTAAGTACATTTAATTCAGTAGGCTACGCAGTTTAAAGCAGATATGCAGTTAAACAGGTAAGCAATACAAGCAGGTGAATAGTGCAAACACGTAAGCAGTACAAGCGAATAAGGCGTGCGAGCGAGTAAGTAGTGCAAGCGAGTAAGCAGTGCAAATGCGTAAGTAGTGCAAACAGTAAGCAGTTTAACGCAGGTAAGCAGTTCAAAGCAAGTAAGCAGTGCAACTGACCAACGCAGCATACGATCCATTTGATCATAAGCTGAGAACTACTACGCAACAAGCTTGTCCTCGTTCCTAGAACGAGGTCTCTGCATCTAATCACCATCAGGACATCGTTTATCACTCACTACTTCTAACAAACGCGTCGTCCTGAACAACCTTAACCTATTCTCATCTCTCAAAGTCTTACGCGGCTAATCGTCATCGGTTATGACGCACTAAGGCCTCATACTTCCTCAGAGAAGCTCACCCTTCCGTAGAAGGTCCAAAACATGATCACTAACTCAAATCACTAACGATCTGATTCTCACATCTGAGTCATGCATGTAATCATGCTAAAACAGAAAGCCGAAACTATGAATTCATAGTTGGCTATCACAAACAATCTCAGAAGATCGTCACAGCTCATCATAACTTTCTATGGTAAGCAAAAACACAAGATCCACATCGGATCGCTCGGTCTGGGAGGTATACGACCTGACAAGGAATTACCGCCCTAGAGGTTATACCTGATCTTGGACCCTACACTTCCTCACAGGAGTTCACCGTCTTTGCGGCTACCCGTTCGTGGACAATGTACATCCTCACAGAGAATCTTCCCGTCTAGCCGGGTCACCCGATCTGGGAAATGTATAACCTCACAGCGAAACCTTTGGGAAACCGATCCCCAACATATGCCATATCTAATGAAAATCATTGCGATACACGCATCAACACAAAAGACCGCTCTTGGGGTCGATAGCTACTAATACCAACAACAAGATCAACGTCGGATCACCTGGTCTGGGAAATGTATAACCTCACAAGGAATTTCGCTCTAGATGGTATACCTGATCTTGGACCATACACTTCCTCACAGGAGTTCACCGTCCTTGCGGCTACCCGTTCGTGGACAGTGTACATCCTCATAGAGATCTCCCACTCTAGCCGGGTACCGGGTCTTGATCATACACGCCCTCGCAGATAATCCTTTGGAGATCAGGTGCTCGTCAGACACCCTACTCGGTGATACACGCATCTATACAATCGACTGCTCCGAACAGTTGACTGCTCTCGAGGTCAGTAGCCACAATATGGGTACAAGCATGTATATCAGCAATATGCATTGTATCACTCAGCGCAGAAGCATATAATCCTACGCATCGTATGATTGCCACAAGGAATATTGCAATCCTCAAATAGGCCCTCAAAGCATGTGTAAACGACACATGAGAACGCACAGATATGGCAATTCAGTTGATTCTATGGGCGAAGGGTAACTAACTCTACCCGTCAGCCAAACAAAACAACTGAAATAAGACAAGCACTCATAGCAATGCTCGTAAAACATATAATTACCATAAAATGGCTCAGTCCATGAACAAGTAATTAACTTAATCGTAAGGCATAAACCATTACATCACAAGCCATTCATAAGCAATCATACGACAACAATTATATCACAATATGTAAGCAGCTTATAAGACAAGCGACCACAACAATCCTAGTTGCCACCAGTTCGTAGATTACGAGCTGTATGCAATCACATCAATCATAAGAGATGCAAGCCAACCAGTGTTACGCTACAATAAGCACCAAATAGTTCAACCAAGGGATAAAGCAAGTCACATGCTAATATGTAGCAACTGGCATAATGCCACTATTATAAGCATTTAACTAGTATGACAAACTCCTTATTACTCCGCAAAGAACTGCGTAAGCAGTTTAACCAACTAGAGTAACGCCTTGACAGGCGTACACAGCTCAACGAGTAGCATATTGAACTATCGAGCAAGCAAGCGAATTAGTAGTGCAGGCGAAGCAGTAGTGCAAGCGAATCAGTAGTGCAAGCGAATCAGTAGTGCAAGAGAAACAGTAGTGCAAGCGAAGCTCACGACCCAACGACCAGTGTGAACAGACCTTATGTTTCGATAATTACGAACCTGCGGGTACGCGCAGGCAAAACGTACAACCAACTGAGACTAGTTCGGGCGTCTGTTATTCTATGTATTTTCAATAACCCGAATATCTAGTTGAGTTCGCTCCAAAGGGACGGCTTTAGCCGAGAGAGGATTCCCCAAAGGAGGCTGTGCCACGGACGCATCCAACTTCTGCAGAAGTGTTGAGCTAACTAATGTAGCCCCTTTCCCCTAACTCCAATGACTGGGGAGGCCGGATCGTTGCCCGTAGGGTGGTTGTTAACAACCTGTCCATTGGAGTTTGTACCGCTCTGTCCTCTCCCTTGACAGACACAAAGAAGCGAATAGGTACGTTAGGGGTTGCTTAACTAACGACCCATTCTATGCTGTGGTATTTAAACCACTCGAGCATCTTGCCTGTGAAGGCGAATGTGAGGCCATTTATGTGATTTCAACATTTTGCATTTAGCGTTGTTCGAGGTCGCACGATCGTCTCATCCGATCATCGCAGTACTAGACGTGTCGTGCACGACTACAAGTACTCTGGGATGAAAGGGGGGTATAGCTCCTCAATAGAAGCCTCAACAGGAGTGTTTCACAAAGATGTAAAGTTTATCTACTTTACTTTATCTTTTGAAACAGCAGTACCTTGTGCCAACATGATGCATGTGATTATCTCGAATCACATCCGCTATCGGGGTATCTACATGTCTCGCATGACTCGATACTGGCCCCGATAGACGGGATACGGGTTTCTCAACAGAACACCCGCTAAGAAGTTCGCTCGAACCCCCAATTCGGGATCACCCGAGATATGCCAAAAAGGCGAGCAGAACCAGCCAGTCACATCCTTCCAAATGCTTCGATTTGGAGCAGTCTTCGATGCTTTTGCGCAGCTCCCTGAAATCTCAAGTCGACTCTGCAGGACTGCACACACGAAGAGCCAGGATCCTTGCGAGGTATCCCTCTCCTTAGACGAGGATGTGCCGCTCGCTCCCGACTGAACTCTTGTCGCAAGAGTGAGAGGGGTAAATGCCCCTTGCATCCTCCACGAGGATGCCTTTAAGGCATACGCAAAGATCAAGAACTTGCACGTCATCTGCAATAGCAAGGCAATACCAACACCTATGCAAAGGCAAGAGCCTAGGCGCAAAGCGCGACGGCAAAGTAAAGGCGGTAAGCAGAAGTGCAACGCAAACCCCCGGCACAACACGCAACGGCAAAGTAAAGACCGTAAGCAGGAGTGCAACGCAGAACCTTTGCGTGATGCACGACGGCAAAGTAAAGGACAAGGATCGCGAAACCGCGTCCTTGAGTTACATACGTACTCATATAAATATATATATACATATATATTTATTAGATTGTCCTTTTTAGTTAATTGAACTCAATTCAATTGTCCAAGTCTTTTGTGCAATCTTCTCCTACCTGGAGAGGTGACAGTCTTCGTATGCCAGTTGCGTAGGTAAGCACAAGCTCAAGCCATGAAGAGCGAGCAGGAACCATCGTTCAACCTGGAGGTCTTAGAACTTTAGTATGCTAAACCATAAAGAAAACAACAGGAGGTGGGTCCGACAAGACCCGATGCGAAGCAAAACAAGGGACTTCGCTCCCTGCAGACACGCTGCGGAAGCAGAGGCCAGGGGCACGAGCCTTGCTTAGTGCGGCAGGAATAGGGGAGGAGAGCCCTGGCTTTATGCCAACGAACAGAGGCAGGGAGGCCTGCTCCCTGCCAGGCAAAGCAGACCGAGAAGACAAGCAGGGAGCAACCGCTCCCTATTTGTAGAAGACTCAGGTGGCTAGGGTCCAGCCCCCGCCGACCTGCCAGAGTACGAGGGGGGCGGAGCGGGGCGGAGCCCCCCTGTCGGAACAACAAACGAAGGCAGGGGCGGCAAAGGCATCACCCCTACCTTCCGACCAGAAAGGAAGGTGGCGACACAGGGGCGTCGCCTCTGCCACAACGCTGGAAAAGAAGGTGTCAACAGGGGCATAGCCCCTGTCGGCGGTCAAAAGAAGAAAAAGAGAAGGGAAGGGGGGTTGCGCCCCTTCCCTGACCTCACCGAGCGGGGTATGCCGAAAGGCTGGTGCCCTCCGATCGGTCAGCAAGAGAGAGCAGGGAGGGAGGTCACGGCCCTCCCTGTCAAACGAGAAGAGAGAGAGAATAGGGAGGGGGTCGGGCCCCTCCCCTGTCAAATGGGAAAACAAAGGGAAGGGGGTTACGCCCCTTCCCGGATATCAGCGAGGAAAGGGAAAGGGGCGCACCCCCTCCCTGGCCAAAAGAGGCAGCAGGGAGGGCTCGACCCTCCCCTGCCGTCAAAGGTAGCAGGGAGCAGGGAGGGGAACTCGACCCCCTCCCCCATAACAGCACATAGGGAGGGGCTCGACCCCTCCCCTGCTAACAAAGGCATCGGGAGGGGCCTAGGCCCCTCCCTTGCAAAACCCATCGCAGGGAGGGGGCTCTGCCCCGCCCCTGGGGTTTTAAGGCAGCAAGGAGGGGGCTTTGCCCCTCCCTTGCGATTGAGGGAGGCGGCTCAGCCCCTCCCTGCGCAACAGAGAAGTGAGGGAGAAGAGACAGACGAAGGAGAAGAGGGACGAAGGGAACATACTTGGAGGGGGTCGCCTGAGGAAAGCTCGTCGGCGTGCGAGCGTCACCAGCGAGGTTGCAGAGGGGAGACTCGAGCAAGCTGGTGGTCGCCGGCGGCGACAGCGGAGGCTGTCGGCTCCCTGCAGCACACGGGATAAAGGCGGTGGCCGGCAGCAAGTCACCGGCGTCGGTGGCCGCAGGGACGAACGAGGGGGAAAGAGTCGGTCGGGGGAGAGAGACCGAGAGAGGAAGAAGGGGGGCAGGGGTTATCTTTGAAACCCCTGCCTCCCTGTGTTAAAAACACGGGAGGCGGTGCCTCCCTTCGGGTCCGGGTCCGGATCCGACCCGAATCCAAATTAATTTTTTTCTTTTTTTTTTTCGTTTATTACAGATACATACCGAATAGCTTCAAGAAAGAGAAAAAAAACAATGAGTACTTCACCATTCTTTGAAGTTTCTTGAGCGACACACTTTCCAATGCACCAAAAGACAACCCGATCATGACCTTGCTCTGATACCATGTTAGAAAACAAAGGGTTTGATAATGAACCCGTAAATGCACACTTAAGGTGCAAATACACAAACCCACTAAGGGGCAACCAAAAGCACATAAAGTGCTAAACTCATAAACCCACGAAGGGGTTAAGCCAAAAGGCTAAAAGAATATTTCTTTATTATGAGAAATAGGGTAAAAACCCTTTTACAATGGAGCTAAAGCTCCCTCAAGAATATCTAAAATACAAGGGGAATTCACCTATTTATAACACACAAGAGAAGCAAGGAGGGGCTCCTCTTATAGACGTTGGAGGGGCCCAACGTCTCTAAGAGTGGGACCCTCATTGTACTTTGAGAAGTACAAAAAAATAATAATAAGGATTACAATCATATTTGTTAGATAGAATATGCGAAAAATTAAGTGAAATGACTAAACTACCCCTATGGTTAATAATAGAGAAATATATATTTTATATATATAATTAGGTAGATACATATACATATATACCATATATGTATGTGTATCAGCCTTTATATATATATAATATATATATATATATATATGATTATAATGATTGAAGAATACATTTTAACAGGAATAACCAAAAGAGGAGATGAAGTATTGGTCATGGCTAGACTCGACAACAATGTTAGGACCCACAAGCCTCTACATTTTTTAAGGCAAAACAACAATAGAGGATCAATAAAGATAACATGTGACTATTGTAATGAACTGGATCATATCAAGCCGATGTGCCCAAAACTCAAATAGAAAATAGCTTTTGTTGGAGAATTCCCATCCAAAAAGAGTGAAGAAATGAGAAAAAATGAAGGAGATTGTTAAAATAGTATATAATATATATAATATATATATAATATATATAATATATATATAATATATATATACTATAATGTGTCTGTAATTTTCTTTTGAGTCAGGGATATTTTGGTCTTTTTTCTTATAATAAAATATCCATTAGGGATTGTGTGTACCCCTTTCTTATTTTTTATTTTTTTGTTCTTGGTCAAATGACCAAGGGCTCTTTGGTCATTAGCCAAAGAGTTGTTTGAGGCTGTCGAACGGTCAGATTTCTAACCATTGGGAGCTCCCAACAGCTCTTTGGAGCTCCCAATAGTCTTTCCTGTGAATGGGGGCTGAGTATATAAATAGGGGTTTAAGCATTTAATGAGTAAAGGCTGATATTTTTTACTTTTGTGTTTTCACTATTGGCATTATTGGTTTTTGTATTGTCCCATGGTGGACTTGTACATATGCACTTGTGTGATTATAATCTTGTAAGCCCTTAGTGGCTAGTGTTTTTCGTGCTTCCGCATATTTCATTACATGCTATCAGAGCAAGGAGTGCTCTTGGACTTGTGGAAGGTTTCCATAAAGTGATCATGTTTGTGACAAAGTCTCCTAAGGGATTGTGCTCTCTTCTTTTCCTTTACACTCTCTTCCTCTTCTTCCTTTGCTTACGCAATGGAGACCAAAATCGACCTTTCCTTCAAGCTCAACAGAAATAACTACATGATGTGGGCTTCTGCCATGGAAAATAATCTAAAAAAAAAAGCTTTGGGGATATGTGGTGGGCATTATCCTCGAACCCCAACTCAAGCTCACAAAACTAGAAGGGGGTCAAGAGAAGGCCTTAGAGGGAGATACTCGTGCCAAAGCCATTGAAGATCATCATAAGCAAGTAGAAGATTGGGAGAACAACCATGCAAAAATTCTTGCAGAGTTCATGAACAACGTCGAGCTTAAGGTATGTGCAAATATTACTAAATTTCGAAAAGCCAAGGAAGTTTGGTTTTTCATGAAGGGTATTTATACCCAAAAGGATCTTGCACGAGCATATTTTTTGCAAAAAAAAGTTAGAACCACCAAGCAAGGGAAAATATGTATTCAAGACTTTTATAGTGCTTTAAATCCCCTATGGGATGAACTAGCACTTTTGGAGCCTAAGTGGTTTGCTATTGAAGACGTGGAACTTAGGCAAAAACAAATGGAACAAGAGAGATTTTTTCAATTCTTGTATGGGCTCCGTCCCAAATTTGAACAAGTTAGATCTTCTCTCCTACATAGATCTATTATTCTTCCTCTTGAAGATGCTATTGCCGAAATTGTTTAAGAAGAAAGTCGTCTTGGTATGAGTAAAAGTTATGATGAAGTGTTGGTGGTATCTAAACCCGGTAACTATGTTAAGACCTATAAGCCTTCATACTTTGAGGCAAAATAAGTATAGTAATAATAATAACTATAGTGATGGAAGAAAAATGATTATTTGTCATCATTGTAATGAGTCGGGTTACATTAAACCTGCTTGCCCTAAGTTGAATGGAACCTTCAAGTATAAGGTTGTTTTCGTTGAAGAATGTACTTCCAAGAAGGAAGAAGGTAAAAATGGAGCGAATCTTAAAGACACACTTGGCCAAATATCCATGGCACTTCAATAAATTCTTAAAGCAACTTTTCCTACATTGGGTTACGCCATCACCTCCTCATCTTCACTTGGTACATATTCTTGGATTCTAGATTCGGGTGCATCTTTCCATATGACTCATAAGAATGCCTTATTCAATATATGCATCAACTCAAACTTGTCTTGTGTTTCTATGGTCGATGGAACCATTTTGAAAATTAAGAGTATAGGAACATTAGATTCTAAAAATCTTCAAAAAAAATTTGTCCCAAAAGTGAGAGTTCTCAAACTAATTTTTTTTGGTTTCTTAAATTGCCGACCATGGATGTGAAATATCTTTTTCATCTAAGGGTTGCTTTGTGGAAGTTCTCCAGTTGGAAAAGCGGATTGGGCAAGGCCATAGGAAGGGAGATCTTTACTTTAAGGACTTATTGTCTCTTCCTTTAAAATCATTTTGTACCTATGTCCAAGATAAGGTTATTGAAACTTGGCATAAAATATTTGAACATCCAAGCTATTCTAAAATGTATCTTTTTTTTTTTAGAAAAAAATTGTAATGAAAAAGATATGACTTGCAAAGATTGTATTCTTGAAAAAATAAAATCTATCTCATTTTCAAAGAGAACCTTTGTTTCAAGAAGACCTTTTGAAATAGTGCACTCGGATGTATGGGGTCCTTCTCCGGTCATATCTAAAGGTGGTTACTCGTATTATGTGACTTTTATTGATGACTTTACTAGATATGTGGGTATACTTTCTTAATTTTAAATTGAAAGTTTTTTTCTTATTTAAAGAATTTTACATTAAAGTTAAAAATCAATTTCAAAGCAATATATCTATTATTAAATCAGATTTGGGTGGGGAATATCTATCCAATGATTTTCAAAACTATCTAAAACAAAATGGGATTTTCCATCAAAGATCTTGCCTTAAGACACCTCAACAAAATGGACTAGCAGAAATAAAGCATAGAAACTGCTAGAACTCTACCTATTTCAAAAAATATTCCCAAAAGCTTTTGGGTCGAAGCCGTTTTAACTTTCACTTATTTGATAAACAAAATGTCATCATGTACTTTACAAAATGTTTCCCCTTATGAAAAGCTTCTCAAAATGGCACCCGATTTTAATCGTTTACAATTTTTTTTTTGTAAATGTTTTATGATTTTACACAAAAAAGTTATCACCAAAAGAAATTGAATGTGTCTTCATTGGATATAGTGAAAATAAAAATGGATATAGATGCTTTGATTTCAAAAATAATAAACTTTGTGTTTTCAAAGATATGACATTCCTAGAAGATGAAAATGATTTTGAAGAACATAATAAAATGGAGAATGAAATTGACTATGAGGAAACCTTTGCACTCGTAACTAAAATAACTAGTATTAGAACTGTAATTGTCATTACTTCAACTAAAAAATGACCTATATATTTCAATTAGATGTTAAAATTATTTTTCTTAATGGAGAACTAAATGAAGAAGTTTATATAGATCCTCCGCCGGGATTTGATATTGAAAAAGGAAAATCTCTTAAACTTTTAAAGGCTTTATATGGTCTTAAACAGGCCCCTATGGCCTAGTATGGTTTTCATTCTTGTTATACTGACACTATTCTTTTTTGTCAAAAGTATAGGTACCAACATTGTTATCCAACTATTTTACGAAGATGATATGATAATAACAGAAAATGACAAACATGGAGTTAGTAATGTTAAAAATGTTTAAAAAAAAATGATATGTCTGACTTACGATTCTTAAGATATTTTTTAGGAATTGAAGTTGCATATTCCCCCAGGGGTTACATCCTTTCTCAAATAAAAGTTGTTGCAAATATTGTGTTAAATCTGGAATTGCAGATGATCAGAAAGTGAAAACTTATGAAGTGGTGAATGCTAAACTGAGACTTGAAGATGAGATTTTTCTTGAAAATCCCATACCTTACTGACAGCTAATTGGGTCTCTCACTTATCTGTCTATCACCAAATCAGATATAGCACATGAAGTTCACTCTGCTAGTCAATTTCAACATGCTCCAACAACTATACACATGAGTGTTGTATTAGGGATCGTCAAATATATCAAGAACACCATAATTAAAGGGCTCTTTCTATCATCATCCTTATCTTTAGACTTACTTTCTTATACTAATGTTGATTGGAGAGGAAATCCCAATAATAGAATCTCGACTACCGTTTTTTGTGTATTTCTAGGTGATTCTCTTATTGTTTGGAGATGCAAGAAACAACAGGTCTCATTATCTTCTATTGAAGCCGAATACAAAGGTATGACAACTATAACTATGAAACTTGTAGCCTAATACAAAGCTATGACAACTATAACTATGAAACTTGTATGGTTAAAAAGTCTTTTCAGAGATATGGGTATCAATATCTCCAAGCTTTCGAAGATGTGTTGTGATAATAAAAGTGCAATTTACATTGCCAGCAACCATTACCTTCCATGAGCGCATCAAGCACATCGAGATGGACTGTCATTATGTTCATGATGAATTCTTGAGAGGAACTATTGAGTTGCCTTTTGTCACTTCTGAATTCCAGATTGCGGATTCTTTTACTAAAGCTCTTGTTGCTCCGTGTTTT
Organism: Nuphar pumila; assembly: GCF_984573655.1. Classification (NCBI taxonomy): domain Eukaryota; kingdom Viridiplantae; phylum Streptophyta; class Magnoliopsida; order Nymphaeales; family Nymphaeaceae; genus Nuphar; species Nuphar pumila. The sequence goes on along the minus strand of NC_143263.1, from coordinate 45,374,911 downwards.
TTGTTCCTTGACAAACTTTCGGTGTTTACACTGTAAGTTTGAGGGGGGTGTTAAAATAGTATATATATATATACTATAATGTGTCTGTAATTTTTTTTTGAGGCATGGATATTTTGGTCTTTTCCTCCTATAATAAAATATCCACTAAGGACTGCATGTACCCCTTTTTATTTTTTTATTTTCTCTTTTTTTGTCCTTGGCCAAATGACCAAGGGCTCTTTGGTCCTTAGCTAAAAAGTTGTTGGAGGCTGCCCAACGGTCAGATTTCTTACCGTTGGGAGCTCCCAACAGCTCTTTGGAGCTCCCAAATAGTCTCCCCTTTGAATGGGGGCTGAGTGTATAAATAGGGTTAAACCCCTCTTGTTTTCTTTAATGCTTGTGTTAAGCATTTAATGAATAAAGGCTGATATTTTTTACTTTTGTGTTTTCACTATTGCCTTATTAGTTTTTGTATTATCACATGGTGGACCTGTGCATGTGCACTTGTGTGATTATAATCTTGTAAGCCCTTAGTGGCTAGTGTTTTTCGTGCTTCTACATATTTCATTACAAAGATCTCAAAGACACCATTAATCAATTAATGGAGACACCATTAGTCAATTAGGCATTGAAGTAGTCTATTGACTCTATTCTCCAAAATGATACATTTTGTATCAGATGAAATTTTCAGCCGATATTGTTGCACGCTCGAGAATATCAGATGATAAACATGCTGACACACCAAAAGTAGTTAATGCCAAGATAAGAGCTGAAGATAGGATTCTACTGGACTATCCAACATTGTACATACAACTTATTGAATAATTAACTTGTCCATCGACTTCATCACTCGACCAGATATTGTGCATGCAGTTCATATTGCAAGTCAATTTCAAAATGCGCCAACTTCTGTTCACATGAGTGTCGTATGGTGAATAGTACGATATATAAAGACTATTATATCCAAAGGGCTTCTCTTGTCTTCTTCTTCGTCTTTAAATCTTATTGCTTATACTAATCTAATTGGGGAGAAAATCTCAATAACCGATACTCAACTACTGCTTTATTGTGTGCTCTTAGGTGATTCTCTTATATCTTGGCAGTGTAAAAAGCAATAGAAGATATCATTATCCTCCACAGAATTTGAATAGAGCGATGACTACAACAATAACTAAGGTTTTGTGGTTGTGGTTCTTGCTTAAAGATACAAAAGTTTATGCTTCAGAACCTTCAAAGTTGTGTTGTGACAACAAGAGCACTATATACATTGCCAGTAATCATACATTCTATGAACGGACCAAGCATATCGAGATTGACTGTCATTATGTTCGAGAAGAGTACTTGAAGGGGACTATTGATTTTCCATATGTACCATATGAATATCAGATTGCGGATTTTTTCACTAAAGTCATTCCTTTACCGTGATTTCTCTTCCATAGCAAACTTTCTGATCTCACTGTAAGTTTGAGGAAGGTGTTAAAATGTGTGTGTGTGTATATATATATATATATATATATATATAATATATCTTGTACCTTTTTTGTTTTTTTATTTCTTCCTTTTTTGTTTTTGTTTTATTTGTTTTTTGGTTCCCCACTCTCAACGGCTAGCTCTTGGCCCCTTGTACTCTGTAAAAAGGGCATTGAAACCCTCATTGTTATGCAAGCTTCTTGTGAACATTTGATAAATAAAATATTATTTTTTTATGCTCTTGTTCTCCTCTTTTGTGTCTTAGTGCTTTGTATTGTCCATAGTGGCTTGTATTCTTGGCATATTGCCTATTGTTTTTGTGTATTCCTATTCTTTGTTGTTTCATTTCACTCACAAAGAGCTAACTTTTCTTTTATTTTGCAGGATAATGTGTTTGTTACTGTTGTTGCATCTGTTCAATATCGTGCCTTGTCTGATAAAGCTTCTGATGCCTTTTACAAGCTTAGCAACACACGTGAGCAGATCCAAGCTTATGTTTTTGATGGTATGCCTATAATGATGATTCTTAGGCAGCTTATCACTGTCAATTTTAGAGTACATAATCCCTAACTTTTTTTATTCCCATTGTTTGTTCACAACTTTATAAAGGTAAGTGTATATAGGCAATTGGTTTTGGTGTGCCTTTGTGTTGATGTTTCGTAGAAAGGTGAAACTTGCATCTGGCCCTGTTTAAACTCTCTCATCCTTCTTTATGCTGACCAACTTAGATGCTTGCTGAAATTATATTTGAAGCATCTTGATGCCCTAAACAGTTGAACTATTAAACAGTGTTCGATAAAGCATTCACATCCATCATTTGGATCTTAATCGGCATGACAATACATGATGATGTCCCTGCTCAGTAGAGCAGATGTGCACTAGCACACTCATGCTATTAGGAATGGCTTATGATATATGCTCATGGACCTGAAATAGTCTACAGATGCAATTACTTTGAATGACCATGGGAACTTATGATGTGAAATGGCATTGGCTCCTTATTGTAGTGATTTATGTCGTATTGTGATTTTGCTTTTAATATACTGATAAGAATTAGAATTAACATCCAGGAAGGGAGTTATTATTAAAGCAGAACAATATGGAACAGGAAATTTGACTTTTCTTTTCTTCGTTGCAGTCATTAGAGCTAGTGTTCCAAAGTTGAACTTGGACGATGCTTTTGAACAAAAGAACGAGATCGCAAAAGCAGTAGAAGATGAACTTGAGAAGGTAAGCTTTCATGTGGCTATTTGTTGGTGTATTTTTTGAGCCATTGCCCATGTCAACAATGTAGTTTAAATTTCATCTTGTTTTTCTTACCATATCAATGTAGGCTATGTCCGCATATGGGTATGAGATAGTCCAGACGCTCATTGTTGATATCAACCCTGATGAGCTTGTTAAGAGGGCGATGAATGAAATAAACACAGGTATGTTCCTTCATACCAACTATTCATATGTACATTTTAACCATTGGATAGAATGTTTTCCTAATCACTGAACAAGTCTAAAATATCTTGTATTAGATCATGGAGATGACTGATCACTCAAAACAGAGTTCATTGTGATCTAGCCTTATAGGCTGTTGAGCCATGATTTAACAAAGTCATCTGAGTCAACCTTTTTCTCTTCAGTTTTTGCAACAAATGCATGAAGCTTATCACCTTATGCTCCAATATCTCAACAGCACTTCTTATGATGATATCTCTGGAGATTGTGTGAATTAGCGGTGGTCTGTTGCACAAGCCACTGCTTTTGAAGATTAGTCTGCTAGTATGCTTTGTTGGTGGAGCTTCGACTGCTACTTGATTGCATATTTTTCTGCAACTACATGCTTGTGGGTTGCTGGTGGAGAGTCCTCAGATGAAGTTTGGTGTCATAACTAGGCTTGTATGCAATTTTGTAGCATAAATTTCTGAATTTGCATTTATTCTATGAAATTTTGCAGCTGCGAGACTGAGGGTGGCAGCTAATGAGAAGGCGGAAGCAGAGAAGATATTGCAGATAAAGCGTGCTGAGGGAGATGCTGAATCAAAGTATTTGGCTGGGCTTGGTATAGCCCGTCAGCGGCAGGCGATTGTTGATGGTCTTAGGGACAGTGTCCTTGCGTTCTCTGTTAATGTTCCTGGCACGACTGCCAAAGACGTGATGGATATGGTGCTGGTCACCCAGTATTTCGACACAATGAAGGAGATTGGTGCATCCTCCAAGTCATCATCTGTTTTCATCCCTCACGGCCCAGGTGCAGTACGCGACGTCGCTTCTCAGATCAGAAATGGGTTGCTTCAGGCTACTCCACAGTCCACAGTAAAGCCTTCATCAGGATCTTCTTGTGTAGCATATGAATCATAACCTCTTGAACTAATGACATACTGGTGATTGGTAATTTTGTCTCCGGTTTTGTTTTGAGATTTACATGTGAACTGGGGGGTTTTGGTCCATGTCTTTCATATCGTTTAGCAAGTAAACTTTTATGTAAATTCTTCAAACTTGAAAACTGCTACTCATACGTAAATGGATGCTTGAGCCACATTGTTGTTTAAGCAGGTAATATCCGAGACATTTGACGACCCAGGATTGACTGGGAAATGAGTGCTTGAGCCCGGTTTGTTGGTCTAAAAGGACACCAAGACCTGCTATTTTTATATGATTTTTCATGAAGAACAGTACATAAGGCCCTGCTTGATTTTTTTTTTATAACCTGAAGAAACTGCACCCAGCACGAAGACCTGGTCGTGCTGGCTCAACCTGCTATACCTACGGTTGCAGCATAAAACTCCAAGGCTAAGACCCCTGCCCCAATGGCCTATTCTGAACGTTGGCTTGTGCAGACTAAAGGGGTATATATATATAAAAAAAGGTTCCTCCTGCCTACCGGAAAGTAGACTTAGCTTCAACCTTGTCCAAGAACGCCTTTCATGGGTTTCAAACTCGTGATGTCCTGTCAATTTGGTGATGTTCACAAGGCGCCCCTACCAGATGAGTTGGAGTCCTTGTGGGCCAGGATGTGAGTATGAAACAAAACATTCTACGATCAAGTTTGGTCACCCTTTGTTTCATTCATCTTTCTACTCCATCTATTCAAGTGGATCTAAATCAGATCTGCCATTAATCTGAGCTGGGGCAAATTTTATCGCTCGATGGATACTAAGGTGGAAGTTAGTCAACCAAACCTGATCCAAACAGATGAACCAAATTGATCAACTCTAACCCAAGCCTAATTTATTAAATGCAAGTCAAGTTGGGCCCAAAATCTAGACCCAATTGAAAAGGCGGGTCAGTGACTCAGGTATGAAAAGTTAAAACGGAACCTGCTTGTACCCGATTCATCCATATCCCCAATGCAATTGGTTCCTTACGACATGCGCCCAAATCGACACAAACACAAACCAAACTTGGACCCGAAGTTATTTGTACCCGAATTGATTTATACCTGAACCCATAACAACCCAAACTGCTATGGACTCGAAGCAAAAGCAGCGAATGAAGTTGTGTCAGACCCTATGAATGTGCAGATATTTTTTATCTTATAAAGTTGCCTAATCAAAATTGGCTGCATCTTTGTTTTTTTCTTAAACCCCAGATCACCCTTGCCCACAACGGAGTATATCCAGCTTCGGCCTGGCAGCATGATACATGCACCCATGAGTTTCGAACTCGTGAGGTCCCTTCAGCTTGGTAAGATTCACAAGTAACCATTGTCAGATGAGTGGTATCTATATTCAACGCTTGATACCCATAAATTTAGGGGGTTTCCTAGACAAGTTCAATTCTCTTACCTAGTTTTAGCCAACCTAACTAGTTCGTACCCGTATTAAATAAAGCCTAAATTTTTTACCCAAGCTAAGTAAAATTGAAGGGCATGTTTGCTTTGGCCACAGGTAAGAAAGTTGAAGCTGTGATGATCCAAGAATCACAAGACATTCCAAACATACCCGAAAATTTTCAAATTTCAAGCAAAGCTTTGGATCTGGTCCAGTTTTAAAATTGATACCGGAAATAAGTCTGAAATAAATAGCATACCCAAAATCCAACCTGAACCCGGCTCGTATTAGTTTCTGGACCAAAATATTAGACCCCATTCAGAACTGGATCTGATGAAGCCATGGTGGGAAAAAGCTGAAGTCTCCACTCAGAGCCGGTCTTTTCCGTCCCTTTGGTCTGGCGTTCATTTCTTGTCAGTGTGGGCTTTTCCCATGAAAAAGCGTTGAAAAATAAACAGGCCTTACAGATCCTTTTAACTAAATCATAAAAGCTTAGGAAAAAAATCCAACTTGTTCTTTGGAGGATGGTGCTTTTGGTCCTTAGCAAGTGAGGTTTCCTTTGTTTCATTCTCATGTAAAGGAAAGGCTTTTCATGCGATGAGTAAGGGTTTCTAAAAAAATCCTATCATCTTAGCCTTCTTATGAGAAAACTTTGACTAAGAGGGAGGTATAAAAGGATTTGCATATAAAAAGTAGGAGGTGGTGGTAAGAACTGGGACGTGAGAGGGTAAGTGAGGTGAAAAACAGATGTTGAATGTTATTCACTTTTCCTTAGAAAAATGAAAACTCCAAATTATAAAGGATTTACGATTTAGCTAGTCCCTTGATTCTAGATAAATCGGTTCCTGATCTCACCCGTGACTTATCAGGAAAGTAGCTTATCCAGATAACTTTCCCGATTTACATTTTATCGTTACAAAACAAATTTAAGAGAAAAACAAATGTATAACAAAAACTTCCAATAGCAAGACAGAGAGGAGATATTTTCTCACTTTGTTTTTTTTAAATCTCTTGCCATGTAAGCTTAACAAAGAGGTATAAATTATTGGGTGGAAAAGAGCTTCTTGGTTTTTGAGCTGCCCATTTTGTCCTTCCTGAAGGTCACTTCTGTTTTTTATTCATTGTTTCTGTTCTTCTAGATTGCATGCTGAAAACTACCTTGACCCAATTGTTGGGTTTCTTCTTGGGATGGTGAACGTCTATTGATTTTGTCATTTATCTTTTTGTATGCAAAGTTTCTTAAAGAGATTTAGAGTACTGCATAAAATGGATTGCAGAAGAGCTACTTATGGGATGCGGCTTTGAATGATCCAAACGGTGGTTCGGTGAATGCGGATACACCCTCAATAAGTCTAGGTTTGAATGTCGAGAGGTGAGCAGGACCCTTGAACCCAGATAGATCACACAAGAATGCGACACTCAACAACCATGTATGCTCTCATGGTAGTTTTCATCAAGCTACTATAGATTTCTCCTATTTATAGTGAGATTTAGGAGAGGCCTATAATGAGTCCTTAATGTGTTCATAATGAAAACTAGTGGAGGTCCCTAATAGGTATAAATGAACAGTTATGAGATCTCATAACTGTCTTGTAACCTCTAAAACCCAAGAGCCACACCCATATATGTCTCTTGATGTGCTCATGTCAATATGGGTCACATCAAAGTTGAATCTGATTCAATCCAAAATTTTATATTCTATCACATGTCTCATTGACATAGAAAAATATATAATCGAGGTTCTTTACCGTTATCTCAATTTAATTTTCATGTGTGTTTACATGCTATCCTGTATAACAATAATGAATCATATGATTCATGGAGATGAACACCTCTATATGAGATGTCATATTTTTATGTACTATAATATTATTCATTTTCAGTGTTTAGCATGTTAAGAATATCTTTATGAATGGGTTGATCTCTGACCCATTCTATTGATTTTTTTAATATTGTTATTCTATTATTCTTTCTTTATAAAATGATAGACACTTTACACATAATCAATAATACACAAAATCATAGATAATCAATTTAGTTTCATAAATGTAATCACATATAATCATAATGTATTGTCATACATCAAAAGGAATCAAATAGACTTATCCTCATTATATGTTAATAATATAATTTCAGTGTTAGCCTTTTAGTAAGAAGATCTGCATATATTTTTTTTCGTATTGATTGTATCAATACACACTAAATGATTCTCAATTCTTTACTTAACAATAAAGTACTTTAACTCTATGTGCCGATATGAGGTGAAGCTTTTGTTGTTATTTAAGAATTATACAACAATTTTATTATCACATAAGATCTTTAGTGGTTTCTCAATAGAGTCCACTATACCAAGACCATAAATAAAGCTTTTAATCCCTATGTTCTAAAATCTTGTTTAAATCAATAATTTATGCCCCAATGACTTTCAGAAATTCTTTTAATGTCTTATAGTGAGATATGACACCTCGAATATTTTTAGCCACTAGAGATTGTAAAAGCAACAAGATAAGATTATTTGAGCACTCTCATTTCTCATAAACAACCTTTTTAGTGCTCCCACTTCTTATAGACAACCTTATGTTCGGTTGTGTTATTCTATGTATGAGTGAGAGATTAATCACTCTATATGAGATTCATATCGAAAAGATAAATGTGATACCCTTTATTATTCATATTTTTTAAGACAAGTATAATAAAGTCATTATCGTTTCACTTTGGTAAAAATAATAATACTTTGAGCTGTTTCGCCTCCTCAAATCTCAAAGAATTGACTTCAATTAATGAAACTAATATATCATTTAACCAGAGATAATTTAGTATTGTACCTTTGAGTACAAACATGCTTCATGGGTTGGTGTATACATCTAATATTACACCCTATGTGAATTTGAAACACAATGACCTACCTTTGGGTAAAATCATTATTTTATAAAGTCATACACAATCTCAATACCTAATTGCAATCTCAACACGGTCCAAGAAACTCTTAATCAACAAAACTCAAATCACTTTTGTGATAACTAGAGTGAGTTGATCGAAATATTTTACTATATGATCATGTAAAGCATGTCATAACACAAATAAAGTGCATACATTCATAATTATATGCTTAAATAATCATGGATAACTCAAAAAATAATATAGAACACACCTTATATCATGTTAAAGTTACCGAAAAGTATGAGATCAATGACAAAGACATGCATTTACGAGTCATATTCAGGATTAACGTCTTAAACGGGTTCTTAAAGACCATAAACCAGTCACAAAAAGCCTTGAATCGGTCACAAAAACCTTGAATCGATCAAGAAAACCCTCGGACTAGTCTCATAAACCATTGAACTGACCTCGAAATGACCGATCAGTCCCTAAAATGCTAGAATTAATTCTAAAATGCATGAACCAATTTCAGAAACTTCAAAACTGGTATCAGGAACCCCTAAACCGGTCTCAGAATGATTGTATGAGTTCTTGGACCGGTTCTATCCTTAATGGGTTAAATGTTCAGTGATGGACCTAATCTGACCCATGGTTACTGACTCACTCCACCCAAGAATAGTAATGGGTCTTAGACCAGGTCTCAACGGGTCAAGACCAGACCCGATCCACTAGAAACCCTAACGGGTCTGGGTCTGACAGGGTCGGGCTCAGACCTAGTCCAACCGAAACTCCAACGAGTTCGGGTTCTGAACTGGGTCTGATTGTGTTTCAGTCTCGATCCACCCTGACCCAACAAGTTCAGGTATCGGATAGGGTCCAATCGAGTCAGACTCATACCGGTCCACCCAGTACTCTAATGGGTTCGGGTCCTAGACCGAGTTCGACCAGGTTGAACTTAGACCCGGTCCACTCGAAAACCCAACGGGTTTGAGTCTCGATCTGGGTCTGACTTAGACCTGATCCACCAAGAACCCCTAATGGGTCTGGGTCAGACTCGAACCCAGTCCACCCATAACCTCAATGAGTTCGGGCTCCGGATCGGGTTTGACCTAGTCAGACTCAAACCAGTCCACCCAAACCCGTTGGGGTCCAGGTCCTGGACCAAGTATGACAGAGTCAAACTTAGACCCGGTTCACCTGAAACCCAAACAGGTTTGGGTTTCGTATTGGGTTTGACCTGGTTGGACTTAAACCGGTTCACTAGAAACACCAATGGGTTCGGGTCTTGGATCGAGTCCGATCAGGTCAAATTTAGACCTGGTCTACCCGAAACCCCCAACAGGTCCAGGTCTCAAACTATGTTGGACTCAAACCATGGGCCCATAACTCAATGTTGGCATAAAATGGATCACGAAAGAGACACTTATCGAATGTGGCATTGGATGATCTGAATGGTACTTTAGTGGATGCGGGTGTTTGGCATTTTCTTCAACCAATCGACACCATCAATGAGCTCAGGCCAGAATGCCGGCAGCTGAGCAGAACCCTTGAACCCAGAGAGAGATCACACAAGAATGTGGTACTCAATAACCATGTATGCCTTTATAGTAGTCGCTATCAAGCTACCATGGATCTCTCCTATTTATAAGGAGATCTGGAAAGACCCATAATGAGTTAATAATGGGTCTATAATGGGCATAAATGAATAGTTACTAGACTTCATAAGTGTCCTGTAACTTACAAAACTCAAGAGCTACACCCATATATGTCTCTTGATGTGCCCATGTGAATATGGGTCACGTCCAAGTTGAATATAACCAAAATCCAATAGTTTTTGCTTAGTTTTTTAGCTACCCATCTTAATTTGGGGATATTTTTTTTTAAGTCAACTTTGTTTTTGTTCAACTTTTTTCTTTCTTTCTTTGTTCACGTTCCTGTTGTGTGGAAGTAATAGATACCCACTTTAGTAATTCTTTTTTTTTAATATTTTAAGAGGATGAGCTAACTTTAAAGCTGAATTGTAAGCTATCCTATGTTTTTTTTAATGCGTCATCTGAAACTTTTGTGGGTGTTTGAATATTGGCCTAACTTTTTTTTTTTTAATGTCTTCTTCAGTAAACCCAAGAAGGGGAAGGTATATTTGGTTTGAAATTCGGTTTAGAAATGGGTTATTGGTCAATTTGGAGAGTCTAAGGCCGTTTTAGCTGTTATGAGGAATTGATTGTTGCTATTGACCAGCTTTTGGGGAATGGGGATGGCATTGTTGCTGTTGTGGTCATTGATCATGCAGTGTTTCCTTTAATTAGTTATTTTGTCACTTTCAACAATTTTCTTCTCTACTGTTCACTTTTTTTTGAGAGAAGATATGCATTTAAATGACAAAAAATGATGAGGTATCACGCTCAGGCCGAGGGTCAGGGGGGGGGGGGGGAACAGAATATCCCCAAGAAGAAAATAAATAAATAACGTCTGTAAACAGAGTGGCAGCAGGTCTAGAAGATAATTCTGTTCTGACCGATCTAAAGAATAGATATTTCTGAAAATACGCTGGTTCCGCTCCATCCATACTGATTTCCAAGCCGTCAAAGTTCAAGTGCGCCACAAAAATGTTCATTTATCACAATAATAGCCTGTCTAGAAAAAGAAATGTTATCCCAGCTGAATCCGAGGTCTCCCCAAGCATGCTGCAATAAAAATCTGATGAAGTCGGTCCCAAAAAAGGTGTTGGATCGATTCCTGGCTTCGATGGCATAGGAACATTGCCTTGTTACAAGTCTGATTTCAGCGACAGACTCTTAGTTTATTACAAATATCTGATCTTGAAATTTACATGAGAGATGACTTTCAGCATGTTCCACCTTAAGCGAACAGAATGATCACAAAAGTACTCACACACACAAAAAACAGCAAAATTGTAAGTGGGGTCTCATCACCTTCTCTAATTATGTGAACTGAGGTATTTTTTTCTATCTGTGGTTTTCCACCAAACTCTTTTTACAGCACAATTATTTACCTAAAACTTTTACCAAAATTAATATTCAGTTTGGGGAAAAATCGCACACACCACTCTCAACGGATTGGCCACATTTTGAGGTAGGCCGTTTCTGCAAGGCAGCAGCTCCTAAGGGTGGTGTATTTCATATGTTGATAAGTAGAGAAAAATCTCTATGGAGAAACATAAGAATACAGAGAGTGAAACATATGAAAAAAATCCTCTTTAAGGTATCAACCTTGTCGATTCCTAACTGAGAAGCATCTTGCTCACTGATCTTCGTGGCTCACCCTATTGATCCCTTTCGTTGCTCTCGATCCAACAATGATATCAGTGCCACATTGGCAACTTCATTATTCTATTCAAACAGTTACTTGACAGTCGGTGGTAACCTCTGCAACTAAGGGTACATCAAACGTCCATATTCTCTTTGGAGTGTCAATTTCGTTCTTTCATCCCTGCAACAAAATTATTTCTCAACTTTTGAATACAGTGTTTACGGATGCATATTATTTTTGTTGCCTCGTTGAGGCATTTGATTGAACACATAGTATGCAGCCTTCTTTGCACATGGTGTTTAGTAGTATAGACATTGAACCAGTTAGTGGTGTCCAAATAAGATCTGCACACCATATCACTCATTTTTTTCCTTTCCTTCCTCTAAAAGATAGAAAATCAAACTAGTTTACATTTGGGGTCACTGTGGGTGGCAGCATGTCATCAGTTTCTGTCCATTTTCTCAACTTTTTTTAGAGGGCTCTTTGTGCTATAATCTTTGTAGATCTGCCATAATACATCGTTCACCCATATGTCTTTAGAGGACCCCTTGAATCCCTAGTCTTCTCCATCTTCTTCCTCTCGTGTTGTTGAGATTATGATGAGCCCACTTTTGTAGTGTGCCTTTTCCTTGAGCTTGTGTTAGACTATTACCATCTTCAACTACTACCCTGCAACCTTGCTTCCTTTGTATATCTGCCATTGAATGAAAGAAAGAGGGAGAGAGGGGTTTGAGAACCCTCTAGAAAACAATAGAAACCCTTTTAAGTGTGGATTGTGATGTTCTTTTATATCTTTTTTGACATTTGTTTAAATGGTATGCTCTTTTTTCTGAAATTCATTTTGCTGCCCATAACTATTACATGTTACATTTATGTGAGTGCATTAAAAAAAATGTGTTTCCACTTCATTGCATAAAGTATACAAGTACTGTCATTTTCTTGTGCTCAATGTGGTTTACATTTTGCAGTCATGTGATTTGAAAATTAATGGTAAATCCTATTTGTTGTCTCCATTATTGTTTTACTCATCAGAATCTCATATATTGGATTGAAAATTATGATTAGCTAATATATTGTGCCTATTCTCTTGAATTCTCTGTCTGACAAAGCATGTTTGCAATAATAGGGATAAAATGATTGAATATAAACTTGGCGAACTCTGAATATGCATGGGAAATAATGTTTTTTGTGTTGTTATGGGTGTGGAAACTTGTAAGGTGTATACTTCAAATACTAGCATATGATTTACTGATATTTTATATGTACCATCAATGAAATGTAACTTGCTGTCCATACCTAATTTGGTTAAAAAAGGCTTTGAAGTTAAGACTCCAACATGGTAAAGCAACCGTAGGTAAACATGGTAGAATTCTGTTTAAGGGATCTCTAGACCTGGATCATGGACTATTCAAAATTGACACAATGCCTTGTTATATTACCTATGTTGATTATGCATTAGCAATTGATGTAAATACTTGGCACCAAAGATTAGGTCACATAAGCCTTGGCAAAATGAAGAAACTTGTGAACTTAGACTTATTACCTAAGTTTGATGAAAAATTGTTTCATAGGTGTGAGTCTTGTTTATCGGGTAAGATGACAAGAAAACTCTTTTCAAAAAGAGAGAGATCCTTTAAATTGTTAGGAATAGTTCGTTCAGATATCTGTAGTCCATTAAAGGTTAAGATCCATAGAGGAATGCTATATTTTATCACATTCATTAATGATTTGTTGAGGTAAAGTTATGTTTATCTCATATCTCATAAGTCTAATACACTAGAAAATTTTAAAGAATATCATCGAGAGGTTGAAAACCAACTAGGACGTAACATAAAGATCCTTAGAACAGATCGAGGTGGAGAGTACACCTCGAATGAGTTTGATGCATATTGTAAGGAGCATAGCATTGTCCCAAATAAAACAATGTCAATAACGCCTCAACAGAATGGTGTAGCTGAAAGGTATAACAAGACTCTATTGAATATAACTCGATCCATGATGACTTATGCATCTCTACCAAAAGTATTTTGGGGAGAAGCAATTAGAACAATAGTCTACGTACTCAATAGAGTCCCTTATATGAGCTATGGAATGGTAGAAAACCATATCTAAGCCACCTTCGAGGGTGGGGATCCCTTGCTCATGTCAAAGTCCTTGATCAGTTTAGAGATAAACTGAATAGCAAAACAGTGATTCACTTGTATTGGATATCTGAAAAGATCCAAAGGGTATAAATTTTATCATCCCAATATGGGGTTGATTGAAAGCAGGGATGTTGTTTTTCTAGAAGAGCGAAATGCAGATCTTGAAGTTCCCAATGATGATAGTGATGACTCATATGATCTTATCTATGAGTTTGATAATTCATCAGAACAGTTAAGTAATAATGAACCGACTAGTTGTGATTCCTTTCCTTCTCGTCAGACTATTGGTCATAAAAGGCGTAGAGCTCCTCTATCATAATTGGATGATTATTATGTTTACTTAGTTAAGCAGTTATGTTACTCAATAGATCTTGATGATACATACAATAATTTAGCCTATTATGAAGCAATTGACTCACATAAATTAGTAGATTGGGTAAAAGCCATGGACGAGAAAATTGAGTCCATTGAAAAAAACCATGTCTAGAAATTATATGATCTACCTGAGGGAAGAAAACTCATTGGTTGTAAATAGGTACTGAGAAATAGATATAAATTTGACAACAGCGTTGATAAATTTAAAGTCAGGTTAGTGGCTAAGGGTTTTTCATGATTATGTTGACACATACTCACCAGTTTTAAAGTTTGCATTTATAAGAATAATTTTGGCTATAGTTGCACATTATGATTTGGACCTATATCAAACGGAGATCAAGACTACTTTTTAGAATGGTGACCATAATGAGACCATTTTATGGAACAACCAGAAGGCTATGTGGTGAAAGGTCACAAAGATAAAGTGTATAGGTTGAAGAAATCTCTATACGGTCTTAAGTAGTCACCATGACAATGATATTTGAAGTTTCACAAAGTCATTACTGGGATTGGGTATATGGCTAATGAACTTGACCATTGTGTTTATGATTGTAAAAGTGGGAGCAAGTTTGTTATCTTGTCCCTTTATGTGGATGACATCTTGTTGACTAGAAACGAGAATGAGATAATTGTAAAAATCAAGTCCTAGTTAGGTTCGCAGTTTGAGATGAAGGACATGAGAGAGGCATCCTATGTTATTGAAATAAAGACTACTTAGGAGAGAAAGTCTAGACTTTTATGTCTAAGTTAGGAAAGATACATTGATCATATACTCAAAAAAAATTGTATGAATGATTGTAGACCAGTGAGTACTCATGTGGTTAAAGGGGTCAAGTTGAGTAAGAACGACTACCCTGGTGATGGATAGGAAAGATTGAATGTCCCTTATACTCAAGTTGTTGGAAGCTCGATGTATGTCATGTTGTGTACGAGACCAAATATTTGTTTTGTTGTGGGTCTCGTTAGTTGTAACCAAAGTAATCTTGTTTGGTCATCTTTGTATATTTAAAGGGACTAAAAATCTAAAGTTATGCTATGAGGCAGATGAATTGGAAATAACTTGATACTCTAACGTTGATTTTGTTGGATGTAAGGATGACAGTAAATACACTTAAGTTATGTTTTTCTTTTTGGTGGAGGAATAGTTTTTTGGTCTTTCAAGGAACAAAGTTGTGTAGCTCAACATACATACACAGGTAGTGGAGTATGTTGCTACTACTTTTGTTGTCTAGAACAAAGTTAAGGATTTGAAGTTGGATATAGTCAACGAGCAAGTGCAAATTTATTGTGATAATCAGATAGATATTAGTCTAATGAAGACTGGAGCTATTCCGGAGCAAGCATATAATGGTAAAATGCCATGATGTTCATGACATGATTGAAAAGAATGAAATTGCAGTTAATTATCTAACTTTTGATACTATAGTCGACCCCCCTTGACAAAAGGCATATATGAGGAATTATTTTTTAAACATGCATTGTTTATGGTTTTAAGATATGTCTATGATAATATGATCTAAATGAGATGTCGAAACTTTATATAATTAGAGTTTGATACAATTAGAGGAGTCCTAGATAGTGGGAGTAAGTCGTTGTATCATGATTCGGCCCACTTGGCCAAGTGGGAGATTGTTAGGCTTAGAGATAAGGTTGGTGGCCAAGTAGGCCTCACTCGGAGTTCACGTAAGTACTGGGAGCCTGATCACCTTCCCTAATTATGTGAACTAAGGTAATTTTTTCTAATTGTGGTTTTTCACTGAACTCTTGTTACATTCTAGTTATTCTACCTAAAAATATTACCAAAGTTAATATTCAGTATTTGTAACGCCCCAAAATTTCGAACCTTATAATTTCCTTGAAATAGTTGGAAAATTCATTTTCTTTACAGAGTTTATTTCTAAAAATCAGCGGAAACGATTTCTTTTAAAAGAAAAAGGACAGGTTTGACAACTTTGGGCACGTTAGCGAGAAAACAAAGATTTACCATGGACGATCTGCCATAATACTTAGGAAACCATTTCTTCTATTAAAGTGAGTATCAAGTTTGTACAAAATTTGGATTTCCTCAAGGGAAAACCGTATCAAAAACCAAAATGTCCAGGAGAATAACTACGAGCAGAAACAATGGATCCTTAAATCATCTCGCAGTCGCGCCATCGCCTGATGCACCTAATCGTCACCTGTACCCATGAAATGGGTTAGTTTTGCGAAAAACTAGCAGGAGAGTACAAAGACAGAAAGAACTAAATTAGGCATAGATAATTTATGCAGCAGGTAGTAACGAGCAAACTAAGCAGATAGACTGGAGGAATAAGCTAAGTACAACAAACTGAAAAGGGTGAGTATGCTCAATTTAGTTATTACTTGATAACCGGCCATGCGGGTACATACATGGCACGTGAGTCGAAATAGTCGAGTCCAAGCCGAGTGTTCATTATGTTAAGTATTTTAATATACCTCGGTTGTCTGACTGAATCCTATTCCTATGGAGACGACCGATGGTCGAGAGAGTAAGTCCCCAAGGCCTGATAGGGATGCATCCAACTTTTGCAGAAGTGTTAGGCTAACTTATGTAGCCCCTATCCCTCCCCTTAACCTCCGATGACTGGGGAAAAATGGGTCTTTTGCCCTTTTAGAAAGCCATAAATGGACTGTCCATCGGAGTTGGTACCCTTCGTCTTCTCTCTTGACGAAGCCAGGTTGAATTGAGCGCGATGGGGTTTCTTAGCCGTTGCCTCATTCTTCATGCTCTGGTCCATTAGACCGAAACAAGCATCTTGCCTATGAAGGCGATCCCACTTTTATATGTGTTTTCAACAACGTGCACTAAGCATTAGTTGAGGTCATCAAACTCTCTCATCCAATCGTCGTAGTACTAACATGCCTCGCATGTTCAAGAGTACACTTACGAGGAAAGGGATATATGTCCTTAATAGGAGCCTTGGGAGTGTGTTTCGCAGAGATATATTGTTTTTAAAAGCTATTTTAACATTTCAAATTTTTCGAAACGACACACAACTTGCCAACATATGGCATATGATTTTCTCGAATCTGACATTCGATGATGCAGTGTTTGGGTGCTATGTAAGTCACGACACTGGTTTTGGTGAATGGGCTTCACAAATGAACTCATCACCCAACAACTTGATCTTACCCCAGATCAAGGGTTTTCCCAAAACATATCGGGTAAAAAGAGGAATAGGTATTCCTCCCGAATACGCTGAGTCTATGGCAAGGAAAAAAAAAACGAGAGACAATAATGCGAAAAGCAAGAGCCTGGGCGCGAAGTGCAACGGCAACCGGAAATGCAAAAGCAAGGGACAAGGATCGCGAACCCGCGTCCTTGAATTAAAAGATAGTAAGCAGTAAATACGAAAGTAAAAGCCTGGGCGCAAAGCGCGACGACAAACTGAAACAGGAAATGCGAAAGCAAAGGACAAGGATCGCGAAACCACATCCTTGAATTAAAAGACAGTAAGTAGTAATTGCTAAAACAAAAGCCTAGGCACAAAGCGCGACGGCAACAGAAATAGGAAATGCGAAAGCAAGGACAAGGATCGCGAAACTGCGTCCTTGAATTAAAAATGTACTTATATACGTATATGTATATAAATATATCATTAAGTCCTTTCGATCTTTAATTATTTAAGCTTGATTTAATTATTTAAGTCCTTGTGCAACTTCTCCTACCTTGGGGTATTGCGAGAATGGAGTCGTCTACGAACGTAGGTGATCGTCGGTTTAGTTCGCGGGGCACGAACGGGCTCCGTTGCGTAAACTGCAAAAAAATGATTTTAGAAGGCATAAAAAATGAGCAAAGGTAGAGAGGAGACTCGGCTTCTCCAACCTCGAATGGAAGGGGGGGCTTCCCACCCCCTTCCGTTGGCCTGACGGAAGGCAAAACGAGAGAGAGACAAGGTCGCAGGGGCCAAATGCACACCTGCGGCCCTCGGAAGACAAGGCAGGGGCCAAATGGCCCCTGTCGAGTTTTGCTCGATAAGAAATGGAACAGGGGCCAGAGGCCCCTGTCGGTCTTGAGAGGGGCAGGGGCCATTGGCCCCTGCTGGGTTTTAAGGAAAAGAGGGGGAGTGCAGGGGCCAAAGGGCCCCCGCCCTGCGGCTTATCAGGAGAGGTGGCAGGGGCCCATGGCCCCTGTCGAGCCTTTGCTCGACAGGAAAGAGAGACAGGGGCCAGAGGCCCCTGTCGATCAAGGGAGGGGAAGGGGCCATCGGCCCCTGCTGGGTTTCCAAGAGGTGAGGCAGGGGCCGAAGGCCCCTGCTTCCTTTCTTAAGGAAAGGGTAGGGGCCATCGGCCCCTACACGAAGGGAAGGGCAGGGGCCATGGCCCCTGCCGGAAAAGTGAAAAGGGCAGGGGGCAGAGCCCCCCCCCCTACATGCTACAAAGAGGAAAGCAAGGGGGCGAAGCCCCTTGCTTGACGGAAAAAGGGAGGAGGAAGGCTCGACAAGGGTCGCCGGCCACCTGTCGGCCTTCCGGCGAACTAGAGTAAAAAGAGGGGAAGGAGGTTTACCTGGGCTGCCAAGGGAAAGGAGGTCGCCGGAAAAAGGCTGCCGTGAAGAGGGGCTCGCCGGAGAGGTCGTGCCATGAAGGGGGGGTTGGCCGGCGTCGGCAAAGATAGAGGCGAGAGATAGAGTCAGGGGGAAAAGAGAGAGCAGAGATAGAGGGGAGAGAGAGACGAGAGATGAGAGAGAGAGAGAGTCGGGGGGTCGGGGGAGGCTCGTAAGCCCTCCCCTCTCCCCTCTCGTCTTAATATAGGGAGGGGGCGCACACAGGGCCCGCCCCTGTGTCGCCGGAGATCCCTCTCCCTATGCGGGCTGCCAGCCCCTCTGAAAAGGATTTTCGAGGGGCTGGCACGGGTTGGATCCCGGTTGGGTCTGGACCCGACCCGGGTCCGATCTCTTTTAATTAAATTTTTTTTTTAAACTGGTTTTTACATCCAACCCTCCTTAAAATAATTTCGTCCTCGAAATTAAATTGAATTTAACGATCAAAGTACAAGTCAGGGTATTTCTCCCTAATAGCAGAGTCAGGCTCCCAAGTACATTCCTCTATTCCATGGTTCTTCCAACGCACCTTTACAAGAGATATCGTCTTTGATCTAAGCACTTGATCTCGACGATCAACAATCTCGACTGGTCTTTCCTCGAAAGACAAATCCTTCTGAATGTCTTCATCATCGTAATGGATGATGTGTGATGGGTCGTGAACGTATTTTCGAAGCATGAATACGTGAAAAAGATTATGGATCTGAGCGTACTGAGGAGGTAAAGCCACACGATAAGCTGCTTCACCAATCCGTTCCAGGATCTCGAACGGTCCGACAAATCTAGGGCTTAGCTTTCCCTTTTTCCCAAAACGAAATACGCTCTTTGTGGGAGATACCTTAACAAAAACCATATCTCCTATCGGGAAGGTGAGCTCTCGACGACGACGATCCGCGTAACTTTTCTGCCGACTCTGTGCAGTACGGAGTCGCTCTCGTATCATCTGCACCTGTTGGGTGTAGTGTTGTAGCACTACAGGAGATTCCATCCTTCGCTCGCCAACCTCGTCCCAGTAGAGAGGTGAACAACAGGGCTTTCCATACAAGGCCTCGTAAGGGGCCATCCCGATGCTAGCGTGATAACTGTTGTTGTACGCGAATTCGGTCAGACTGGTATGAGAATCCCATTCTCCCTTCCAGTCCATCATGCACGCACGTAGCATGTCCTCCAAAGTCTGAATTGTGCGTTCAGACTGTCTGTCTGTCTGAGGGTGAAATGCGGTGCTGAACTTTAAATTCGTACCCAAAGCGATTTGAAGTTGTCCCCAAAACCTCGAGGTAAACCTCGGATCACGATCGGAGATGATAGATACCGGAACACCGTGCAATCTCACAATCTCACAAATGTAGAGATCCGCCAAACTGTCTAAGGACTGACTAATACGGATAAGAAGGAAATGAGCCGATTTGGTGAGTCGGTCAACGATCACCCAAATCACATCGTTCTTTCTTCGTGTCCTCGGCAAACCGACGATAAAGTCCATAGTGATGTCTTCCCATTTCCATTGTGGGATTTCCATCTGCTGCATCACTCCGCCAGGTTGTTGATGCTCGATCTTAATCTGTTGGCAAGTCAAACACTTAGAGATGTATTCGGCCACGTCTCGCTTCATCCCGCTCCACCAATACCTGCGTTGCAAGTCTTTGAACATCTTTGTGCCTCCTGAGTGAATCGTATATTTCAATTTATGGGCCTCTTCGAGAATCTCGTCTCTCAAAATAGGATCATCTGAGACCCAAAGACGATTTTTGAGCCAAATGCTACCATCATCCCTAAGTCGGAAAGGGGTATCGGTCTGCTGTGTACGAGCCTTCAACCTCTTGTACTGCGCATCAGTCTTTTACTCAGCAAGGATCTTGGCTAATAGCTCAGGTTGAGCTTTCAGATTAGAATGACTGATAGAATTTGACGAGACTGCAAACGGTTTCCATGAAACCAAATCCTCAATCAACTTCCAACCAACGTATAATAGGTTGACGGAAATGCTAGAAGCCTTACGGCTAAGAGCATTAGCTACGACGTTCACCTTTCCTGGATGGTAGGAAAGGGTGAAATCGTAATTATTGAGAAATTCTAGCCATCGTCGTTGCCTCATATTAAGCTCTTTCTGTGAAAACAAGTACTTGAGGTTCTTGTGATCCGTAAAAGCCTCGAATTGTTCCCCGTACAAGTAGTGTCACCATATCTTCAATGCGAACACCACAGCCGCTAATTCCAAGTCATGAGTCGGATAATTCTTCTCATGAATCTTAAGTTGACGTGAGGCGTAGGCGATTACCTTACCATTCTGCATTAGGACGCAGCCCAAGCCTGTCTCGAAAGCGTCAGTATAAATCACGAAGCCGCCTTGTCCTGAAGGCAAGGCCAAGATAGGAGCGGTAGTAAGTCGTTCCTTCAGCAACTGAAAACTATTTTCGCACGAATCGTCCCACACGAACTTAGCCTCATTCTTTAGCAGCTTTGTCATAGGTAGAGAGATTTTGGAAAAGTCTTGGATAAATCTTCGATAATATCCAACTAATCCAAGGAAACTTCTGATGTCACGAACATTCCTCGGTTGTTGCCAATTTAGTACGACCTCCACCTTGGCAGGATCTACGGATACGCCTTTCTCGGATATAACATGTCCCAAAAACATAACCTCCTTGAGCCAAAACTCGCTTTTCGAGAATTTAGCAAACAAACGCTCCTTCCGCAAGGTTTCCAAAATGATGATCAGGTGTTCACGATGTTGATCCCAGGTCTCCGAGTACACCAGGATGTCATCGATGAACACGATGATGAAGGTGTCTAAAAAGGGTTTAAACACACAGTTTATGAGGTCCATGAAGGCTGCAGGAGCGTTGGTGAGTCCGAAAGGCATGACAGTAAACTCGAAATGCCCATACCTGGTTCGAAAAGCCGTCTTGGAATATCATCTCCCTTAATTCTGAGTTGATGGTATCCTGACCTAAGGTCGATCTTTGAGAAAATCTTGGCATTCCGCAGTTGATCGAACAGATCTTCGATACGCGGTAACGGATACTTATTCTTTATCGTGGCCTGGTTGAGCATTCGATAGTCGATGCACAACCGCAATGATCTGTCCTTCTTTTTAACGAATAAAATAGAAGCTCCCCAAGGCGAGACACTAGGGCGAATGAATCCTAAATCCATCAATTCCTGTAGCTGCTTGTTGAGTTCCTCGAGCTTGGCTGGCGCCATACGGTATGGAGCTTTAGAAATTGGTGTTGTACCTGGTAGCAACTCGATGTTGAATTCAACCTCTCGTGGTGGGAGAAGTCCTGGCAGCTCCTCTGGGAAGACGTCCGGAAAATCCCGAACCACCTTGAGATCTCTTATAGAAACTTGCGTCGGCTCGGACTGGACGACACTGACTAAAAAGGCAGTGCATCTCCTTCTCAGGTAATTTTGTGCTTTTAGAGAAGAAATCAACTTGCTTGCACGGACCGCCTTCACGAACTTGAATTCCACCTTAGGCATCCCTGGTGGAGATAACACAATCTTGCATTCATGGCAAAAGATTTTGGCATGGTACTTGTACAGCCAATCTATGCTTAGGATGACGTCAAATTCGGTCATATCTAAAAGGATAACGCAGGCCAGCAAATGTCGATCCGCCAAGACTACGTCCAAAGCTGGCACGTAGGTCGCACAAATAGTATTTTTCCCAATCGGGTTATAGACGTTGAGAGCATTATCTAACGAACTTACAGGTACGTGCAAGAGTTCAGCAAATTTTACATAAATAAAAGAATGAGTGGCACCGCAATCAAAGAGTACGAAAGCTGCTTGGTTAGCAATCAAGATGGTACCTTGCACAAGCTCGCCTTTGGTCAGCTGTTCGACCGTGGCAGTGTAAACGCGTCCCGGTGCTTTCTTCTGGCCACTGGACTGTGGTTGTTGCGCCTGGTAAGAATGTTGTTGTTGTTGAGGTTGCGGCGGTGGTCGGGGGAGCAGAGGTGCTCCACTATTCCTTCTGAGGTCGTCAGCCGCCTTCTTGCGGCACTCGCGTGCAAAGTGGCCCATCTTGCCACAGTACAGGCATCCGCTTGTAAGAAGAGGGCATACTTGCCCGGGGTGAGGTCGTCCGCATTTGGGGCAGACATCGCTCGCCTGCTGCTGGGCGAGAGGGTTGCCCTGAGGACGCTGACGTTTGGAAGGGGGATATGGCTTTCTTCCACCTTCCTTGTTTATGAAAAAGGGTGGTCGCTTGGTTTGACCGCCAAAAGGATATTTCTTTTGATCGCTACCCGCAACGGGTGGCTACTTGCTTTGGGTGCTCTTGGAGCGTTCCCAATCCTCGATCAGGAGAGTGGCTGCAGCAACAGCTGCAGAGAGAGTCGATGGCATGCTGTTTAGGACCCTTGGTTGGAGTCCTTCCTTTAATCCGCGGATGAATTTCCCTGCCCGCTCCCGATCATCTGTGAATAAGTTGGGGCAATGACGCTCCAACTCCTGGAATCTGGAGATGTAGTCCACCAGACTTGACGTGCCTTGGCAAAGTTCCAAGAACTCCACCTTTTTCCTCTCCCTAGCATGAGGAGGAAAATAGTTCTCCAAGAAAGCCTTTTTGAAGGACTCCCAAGGAATAAATGAAGCTGTCGGGAACTATATGTTCTGGGTAGTGTCCCACCAATGGCGGGCGGCACCCAAAAGTCTGAAAGTACCGAAAATAGTCTTCTTGTCTTCTGGGACTGTCAAAACTTGGAATACTCGCTCTACTTCCAAAAATCCAGTTTTCAGCTGCATCGGGGTCGGGCTTGCCTGCGAAGGTTGGAGGATCGAGCTTTAAGAACTTTTCATACGATACTGCCGCAGGGTGGCTTAGTTCTGGGGTAGTGTTATCGTCGCGAAATTTTTCCCGTCTTCCCTTCCTTGCGGAAGAGAGAGAGGGAAACGCTTTCGAGATTCAAACTTGACCGGATTTTGGAAAATGTTTTGAAATACTCGCCTCCGTTTTTGAAAATTGTGGGAAAATCCATGGGATGGGGCTCGACCTGTCGGTACGAGGTTCGACCGTTCTTGTCGCCTTTAATAGGGGTAATCGAACCAATGACCAAAATTGTGCTTGACTTAGTTAAATCATCAAAATCGTGTTCTATCTTATATGCACAGAGAATTCAGGCATGTGCTATGAGATTTTGGAAAATGGAAGTAGGAAAAACATGATGTATGCTCAGAGAATGCTTTGGGATTGGAAAATATTTCTCAGGAAAAAGTTGAAAATCGATTTCTCAGGAAACTCTGATGAAAAGATTTGAAATCTTGAGAAAGTTTATAAAGACTTGGGAAAATCATGAATGATTGGAAGTCCTGAGAAAATGTAAGTAATTCTTAGGAAAAGTGTGAACATTTGAAGGGAAAATGCTTGTCACGAAAACTCCAACTCTGAAAATTTTCTTTGGAAAAATGATTGAAGATTCATAGGAAAACTTTTGGAGTTGAAAAGCATTTCTTGGGAAAAGGTGAAAGTCAATTTCTCAGGAAACTCAAATGAAAGTGGTTTTGAAATCACAAGAAAGTTCATAAAGATGTGGGAAAATCATGAATGGATGAAAATCCTGAGAAAATGGAAAGAATTCTTGAGAAAAGATGAACACTTGAGAAGGGAAACACTTCTCAAGAAAACTCAGACTTTGAGAATTTTCTTTGGAAAATGATGGAAAAATTATAGGAAAACTCATTGGAGAAGAAAAACTGAACTTGGGAAATTGAAATTCTGGGAATCTTACCCTTGAAATACTTGGAAATCGATTTTGATCTTTGAGAAAAGATTGAAAAACTCTTTTTGAAAATCTTAAGAAAATAACATTTTCCAAGGAAAATCGAGGGAAACTTTGATCTTGGAAATCCAACTTAGAAGTTTCTTGAGAGACTGGTTTCCATGGAAAACTGTGAAAACTTGACTTGGGAAAACCGATTTTGGAAAATACTCAGAGTTTCTTGAGAAATCGATTTCTTTGAGAATGAAACTTTCTTAAGAAAATCATGAGAAAATCAATGATTTCATGATGCAAATGATATGAGTGAATGAATGCACTTTGAAAGATTTTCTAAGAAATTTGTTGGAAAATGTGTATTAAGTCAAAATAAATCCTTCACATATCCTGACTGTGGCCATGAATATGTTCAGAGTTTAATTGATTTAATGCAGAATACTTTGAAAATATTAGAAATATGATGTGCATTTTAAGATAGCCTAAGAGTGTAGGCTCAATGTGACTAGTAGAAAGATGATGGATCTGGGTCTCGTCCATATTCCGACTAGGGCCGTAAATATGGATTCCACCGAGTTCATCAACTCCCTAAGAGTTGGTGCACGTGCTATTTGTGTACATCCATAGTGCTTTTGAAATAAAATGCATGAATCATATAAGCAGGATATTGCATAAATTCAAACTATATGATATGCATCCTAGTCTAAGCAGGAAATTAAAATCTTATTCCAAGATTTATAGTATTACATCACTAAATAAATGAAATAAAAGAAATTTGCAGACTTCAGCTCCTTCTTTTGAATGTTCATGCCAAACTTGAAATAAGGTTAGCTTAAATATGTGGGTTTTTCCAAGATTTTCCAATAATATTATGAAATTATTGGATTTAATTGGATATAAACCCTATTCTCATGCTTCCTTGATATTTGAAATGATGTAAATGCAGGAAATTTAGCAGTAAATAGTTTGAAATTCGAAATGGTGGTCAAAATGACCAAAATACCCCTAATTATAAAGTTATACCTTTAAAATCAGGGGTTTTTGAAGGAAAATTTGGTAAAATTGAGATTTTGAAATTCAAATTGAATCAAATGATGACGAAATGCAGTATGAGACATTATGACATGCTGCTAAACACATTAGGACTGTAAAATCAGAATTTGACATGTTGCAATTTATCCAAAATAATGAATTTTGCTTGTTTTTCGCTTGGATCCGGGTCCCGTGGGGCCCTGTTTTGATGATATAGATAAATCAAGCCTCAAATGAATTCCAAATTACACCAAATTCGGTATGAAGCATCTTCCTACTCTGATAAACAGCCTAGAATGCTAAAAACTACGAAATGATATGATTTGAATGCTAAAATTTGAAGAAAATACTAAAATAGACGAATTTCGCCTATGGACCCGAACCAAATGCAATGCTTAATAATGATAATGCAAGATTTACATCATAAAAACTTCTGATATTTTGCAGACTGCTAAAGGACCCGAAATGGAACATTTTTTGTTTTTACAGCCTCGGGATTTGATCCATGGTGAGTTTGGTAACAAGGATTTGGTTCTGATGGAGGCAAAATCGACCTAATTTAACATAAAATGCTAAACAAATAGAAAACGGCCATGGGAATTTTTGATATTTAACAGAGCTACTCACGACACCTACAGGGAAAACTTTCATGTTCATGACTTTGGCATTTGATCAACAGAAACACAGATAAAAATATAACTTTTCATTCCTAAATCGACAGAACAGACAAATGTGACCAAACAGGTGACTGACAAGAAAAATCCGAAACAGATGTCCCAACTGCTTTAAAAATCACAGTCTTTCAGATGCAAATAGAGGACATCTTGAACATAACATTCACTTTTTACAGATTTGGATTTGTATCAATACCCAAAGAGAACCCATCGACCTAAGTCGATCCAAAGTCTTAGAGGCCCAAATCAGGCTCTGACACGTGTCCCAAACTCTCGGATTTTTGTCAGACATTAAAAAAAAACAAAAAAATAGGAGAAAATCAGGTTAAAAGCTAGACATCCTTCCAAGTTCAGAATATCTTTCGGATCGAAAATCGGATCTCTCATTAGCGAGATCTTGATTTTACAAGTCGGAAAAGAGTTTTTAAAATGCATCCCGAGTAACAAAACCCGACTTGCCATTTTGAATGTTTACCGCAGTAAACAAATTTAAATGCTTCCGAATTTTTGGAACTTTTCTAGAGACACCTAAGGGCGTATTCCATGATTTTTTTGGAATTTTTAATAAAAAATAAATGCATGAAATGACGTGTGGACTGGCTGACAAAAACAGAGAGCCACTGAAATTGAGCAGAATTGAAATAAATGCTTAATTAATCCTAATTAACTCATGAAGCATTCTAAATTAACGAAATAAAATGCAAATTAAATCTAGCTAAATGCATGAATGCTAAAAATTATCAAGGAAGCATGATTGAATATTTTTATATATGTCGTTTTATGAAAATAGCTCGATCCATCCCTCGGATGAGCTCTTTCTTCAAACGACAACACGAATCAAATCATGATGAAATCGATTGGAATAGGGGCTTACCTTGTGTTTTCCTGCAGTTTTGGAACTCCCGAAATGAATGACTACCTTGACAATGGGCTTCAGAGGGGCGTGAATCCAGAGAAAACCAAGAAAGAAAGAAAATGGAATTCTGAAGTTCAATTCTCAAACAGGGCTCCCTCTGAGCTGGGCATGGGCTAGGGTATTTGTAGAAATTTTGGAGATTTTCAAAATTCAAAGACAGTGAATCTAGACCTTCCATGTGGCGCCATCTCAGGGCATGCCATTTTGATTTTTTGAGAAAATAAAAATGAGAATTTTGTGAGTGAGACACCTCAGCAGGGGAATTTGGAATTTTTCAAAAAGCTTGCTTGATTTTCTCTGCAGGAGTCTCCCAAATGGCGCCACCTCAGAGGATGTCCTCTTGGAGTTTGAAATTCAAAGCTTGGTTTTCCTGGAAGAAGGAGAGATTTCCATGTGGCGCCACCTCAGGGTGGCTCCACACTGCCATGTGTCAGAAGGTAGGAGCAGAGGAAGCAGAAGATGCCACCTCAGAGGGGTTTGAATTCTACTTTTTCTGATGAAAGGAGAGACTGACATGTGGCGCCACCTCAGAGCATCTACATTGACATGTGTCAGAAGGAAAGGCAGAGGATTCAGATGGTGCCACCTCAGAGAGAGTTTGAAATTTAAATTTCTGCTTTTTCTAGAGGAAAGGAGAGACTGCCATGTGGCACCACCTCAGGGTGGCTCCTACAATGACATGTGGCAAGAGGGAGGAAAAGGAGGGAAAGGGACACGTGGCACCATCTCAAAAAATGAATTTAGGGAGGAGACTTCAGGATTTGCGCCACCTCATCCTGGAGTTTGAATATTTGAATTGTTGCTTTTTCTGAAGGAGGCAGAGAATGACATGTGTCATTTGCTTTTTGTAAGAAGAGCAGAGAATGACATGTGTCATTTGCTTTTTCTGAGAAGAGCAAAGAATGACATGTGTCATTTGCTTTTTCTAAGAAGAGCAGAGAATGACACGTGTCACTTGCTTTTCTGAGAAGAGCAGAGGGTGACATGTGTCATCTACTTTTCCTGAGGAAAGAAGAGAGTGACATGTGTCACTTGCAGGAGACATAATTCAAATAGTGCCACCTCAGGGGAGACAAGCTCTACTTTTTGTGAACAGGACAACACATGACACGTGGCATCTCATGGTGACCTTGGAATGACACATGGCACAGGGTGAAGATGGTGGACACTGACACGTGGCATAAAATGAAGAGGATGTCTAATGACATGTGGCAGCATCTTAAGATGGCCCCACACTGACACTTGGCAGATAAATGGGAGGAGAGAGAAAAGACAAGTGGCGCCAATCCAGGGGACAAGGCTCCTATTTTTTTGGGTTTTTCAAAGTTCAGGTTTTTCAAAAGAAAAGTCTATGTGACACCACCTCAGTGTGGGTCCCACATTGCTTCTTTATTGAAATAAGAACAAGACAACAACCTCTTTTTGGAATTTTCATAAAATCTGGGCTAATTGGTAAAACAGGAATTTTTGGAAAGAGTTGGCCCCTGTAGGGCAATTTTGTAAAAGGAAGATATTTGAAATTGTCAACAGGGAAAAATCTGAGATAAGGTGGCTGAAATCCATATTAAAACTATCCATATCGTTTTCCTGAGGAAATATTTTAAAATTCATAGCCCTGGGGGTAAAATGGGAAGAATTGATAATTTTGAAGACCCAGGGTTTTGAAATCAATTTTGAAAAGAGTTGAAATTCTAATCTGGATTGAAAATTTTAAAATCGAGAGTTCTGGACCTCGAAATGACATGTTGTGCAGTGCAGTGATATGAAATGTTCATGCAATGCTATGCAATGACATGTCTTATGAAATATAATCTTGAACCAGGACTTGGAGATTCTTGTATCCTGTCAGGAATAAAATTTAGAACATCTGAGCTAAAAATAGAGAAATTTTGAAAGTTGCAGATGAAATTTAGACTTTTGCAAGGTTCGGGCTCAGAAAATGACCATTTTGCCCTCCGACGATTTCAAAGGCTAAATGATGATGTTTGGTGAAAATGTTGGAGAGGTGAATGAAAATTTGGGGTGTTTACAGGTAGGTACTTGGTTGTGCCTTTGATTTCGCATGGCGCTGGCCAATGCGCTCAAGGAATCCATGATGAATCCCCGCTGATCTGACCATTCGTCAGACGAACCCTCGTTCGACCCTCGAACCATCCTTAAAATACCCATATGATACATAAGTCAATACTTGAAGGAGAAGAATAATATCAAAAAGTTTATCGTATTTCCGAGTAATAGAGATTACAAAAGCCCAGCAGTGCTGGTATAAGAGGGCACTTACAAAAAGTCAAAAAACAAAAAATTGCCCACGGGTACAAAAACCAACGAGTTTTATATCCTTTAGGGATGATGAGAGTACTTCCTCAAGTACTCTCTGGCAATACCCGTGCGCCTTAACCCGCGCAGAGGGGAAAAGGATGCAAATCCTCATTCGGGACTCCTTGCCCGTGAAGAGGAGTAGTGGGGGAGTAATGTGGCGAGGCATCCGGTGCATAGGGCGGCGAAGCCGGAGTGTACACCGGAGAATCTGCTATGTACTGCGGTGAAGCTGGTGTGTACACCGGGGAATCCGATATGTACAGCGGTGAAGCCGAAGTGTTTACCGGAGTATCTGATATGTACTGCGATGAGTCTGGGGTTGGTGTGTATATTGGCGAGTTGGGGGAAGGCATATGAGTGGGTGGAGTGACGTCCTGAGCACTCTCAAGGGGTAAAATTTGTCCATCACACAATGGTGTGTCATAAATACCCTGGACTGAGGATGATGTGTCTTCCAGATCTTGTGCTGCAGACGCTCTTCTATCGTATGCTTCTCTAAGTTGACAATTATTTATCGAATGTCCTTCTTCACCACAGAATTCGCACCCCATCTGGGTTTTCCAAGGGGATTCTGCTTCAGAGGATTCCAGAGAAGTGTGCCGATTAACTAACACATGATTTGGTATGCGACTTCCTTCCCGAAAATGCACTTTTGCCCATGTCGCGGCTAGCGGTGCTTGGTAGGTATCCAAAAGCGTAAAGCCCCAAGAATCCGCAAAAGTGGGAGGGGGCGGCCTGCTGGTCCAATGATCTGAACCGGTAGTCGAACACTCAAGTCTTCCTACCACAGAACTTCTGCCCCTTACAGAACGACAGTGTGTTCTTCTTGCGCCTCTTCTGCGTCCCAATGTCTCACCATTCGGAGGGTTCATTTTCTTTGAACAAGAAAAACCCCAAATACTCATGTAAGGTATACTCTAGTCTAATAGTATAGAAAAAAGAGAAATTAAATTACTTACAGCGTGATGCGGATGCTCGATAACCAAGAATCACTGTTTCGACCCTGCTCTGATACCAAGTTGTAACGCCCCAAAATTTCGAACCTTATAATTTCCTTGAAATAGTTGAAAAATTCCTTTTCTTTACAGAGTTTATTTCTAAAAATCAGCGGAAACGGTTTCTTTTAAAAGAAAAGGGACAGGTTTGACAACCTTGGGCACGTTAGCGAGAAAACAAAGATTTACCATGGACGATCTGCCATAATACTTAGGAAACCATTTCTTCTATTAAAGTGAGTATCAAGTTTGTATAAAATTTGGATTTCCTCAAGGGAAAACCGTATCAAAAACCAAAATGTCCAGGAGAAGAATTACGAGCAGAAACAGTGGATCCTTAAATCATCTCGCAGTCACGCCATCGCCTGATGCACCTAATCGTCACCTGTACCCATGAAATAGGTTAGTTTTGCGAAAAACTAGCAGGAGAGTACAAAGACAAAAAGAACTAAATTAGGCATAGATAATTTATGCAGTAAGTAGTAACGAGCAAACTAAGCAGATAGACTGGAGGAATAAGCTAAGTACAACAAACTGAAAAGGGTGACCAGGCTCAATTTAGTTATTACTTGATAACCGGTCATGCGGGTACATACATGACACGTGAGTCGAAACAGTCGAGTCCAAGCCGAGTGTTCATTATGTTAAGTATTTTAATATACCTCGGTTGTCTGACTGAATCCTATTCCTATGGAGACGACCGATGGTCGAGAGAGTAAGTCCCCAAGGCCTGATAGGGATGCATCCAACTTCTGCAGAAGTGTTAGGCTAACTTATGTAGCCCCTATCCCTCCCCCTAACCTCCGATGACTGGGAAAAAACGGGTCTTTTGCCCTTTTAGAAAGCCATAAATGGACTGTCCATCGGAGTTGGTACCCTTCGTCTTCTCTCTTGACGAAGCCAGGTTGAATTGAGCGCGACGGGGTTTCTTAGCCGTTGCCTCATTCTTCATGCTCTGGTCCATTAGACCGAAACAAGCATCTTGCCTATGAAGGCGATCCCACTTTTATATGTGTTTTCAACAACGTGCACTAAGCATTAGTCGAGGTCATCAGACTCTCTCATCCAATCGTCGTAGTACTAACATGCCTCACATGTTCAAGAGTACACTTACGAGGAAAGGGATATACGTCCTTAATAGGAGCCTTGGGAGTGTGTTTCGCAGAGATATAATGTTTTTAAAAGCTATTTTAACATTTCAAATTTTTCGAAACGACACACAACTTGCCAACATATGGCATGTGATTTTCTCGAATCTAACATCCGATGATGCAGTGTCTGGGTGCTATGTATGTCACAACACTGGTTTTGGTAAATGGGCTTCACAAATGAACCCATCACCCAACAACTTGATCTTGCCCCAGATCAAGAGTTTTCCCAAAACATATCGGGTAAAAAGAGGAATAGGTATTCCTCCCGAATACGCTGAGTCTATGGCAAGGCAAAAAAAAAAATGAGAGACAATAATGCGAAAAGCAAGAGCCTGGGCGCGAAGCGCGACGGCAACCTGAAACACGAAATGCAAAAGCAAGGGACAAGGATCGCGAACCCGCGTCCTTGAATTAAAAGACAGTAAGCAGTAAATACGAAAGTAAAAGCCTTGGCGCAAAGCGCGATGGCAAACTGAAACAGAAAATGCGAAAGCAAAGGACAAGGATCGCGAAACCGCGTCCTTGAATTAAAAGACAGTAAGTAGTAATTGCTAAAACAAAAGCCTGGGCACAAAGCGTGACGGCAACAGAAATAGGAAATGTGAAAGCAAGGACAAGGATCGTGAAACCGCGTCCTTGAATTAAAAATGTACTTATATACGTATATGTATATAAATATATCATTAAGTCCTTTCGATCTTTAATTATTTAAGCTTGATTTAATTATTTAAGTCCTTGTGCAACTTCTCCTACCTTGGGGTATTGCGAGAATGGAGTCGTCTACGAACATAGGTGATCGTCGGTTTAGTTCGCGGGGCGCGAACGGGCTCCATTGCGTAAATTGCAAAAATATGATTTTAGAAGGCATAAAAAATGAGCAAAGGTAGAGAGGAGACTCGGCTTCTCCAACCTCGAATTGAATGGGGGGGGGGGGGGGGGAGGCTTCCCACCCCCTTCCGTTGGCCTGACAGAAGGCAAAACGAGAGAGAGACGAGGTCGCAGGGGCCAAATGCACACCTGCGGCCCTCGGAAGACAAGGCAGGGGCCAAATGGCCCCTGTCGAGTTTTGCTCGATAAGAAATGGAACAGGGGCCAGAGGCCCCTGTCGGTCTTGAGAGGGACAGGGGCCATTGGCCCCTGCTGGGTTTTAAGGAAAAGAGGGGGAGTGCGGGGGCCAAAGGGCCCCCGCCCTGCGGATTATCAGGAGAGGTGGCAGGGGCCAATGGCCCCTGTCGAGCCTCTGCTCGACAGGAAAGAGAGACAGGGGCCAGAGGCCCCTGTCGGTCAAGGGAGGGGCAGGGGCCATCGGCCCCTGCTGTGTTTCCAAGAGGTGAGGCAGGGGCGGAGCCCCTTGCCTGACGGAAAAAGGGAGGAGGAAGGCTCGGTTGGGGTCGCCGGCCACCTGCCGGCCTTCCGGCGAACTAGAGGAAAAAGAGGGGAAGGAGGTTTACCTGGGATGCCAAGGGAAAGGAGGTCGCCGAAAAAAGGCAGCCGTGAAGAGGGGCTCGCCGGAGAGGTCGTGCCGTGAAGGGGGGGGTTGGCCGGCGTCGGCAAAGAGTGAGGCGAGAGATAGAGTTGGGGGGAAAAGAGAGAGCAGAGACAGAGGTGACAGAGAGACGAGAGATGAGAGAGAGAGAGAGTCGGGGGGTCGGGGGAGGCTCGTAAGCCCTCCCCTCTCACTTCTCGTCTTAATATAGGGAGGGGGCGCACACAGGGCCCGCCCTCTATTTCGCCGGAGATCCCCCTCCCTCTGCGGGCTGCCAGCCCCTCTGAAAAGGATTTTCGAGGGGCTGGCACGGGTTGGATGATGGTCGGGTCTGGACCCGACCCGGGTCCGATCTCTTTTAATTAAATTTGTTTTTTTTTAACTGGTTTTTACAGTATTGGGAAAAAATTGCACACACTACTCTCAATGGGTGGGCACATTTTAAGGTGGATCGTTTGTGCAAGGCAACGATTCCTAAGGGTAGTGTATTTTAATGAAACTAGCGGAAGCACCAAAAATGCAAAGCAATCTTTAAACAAGGAGCCAAGAAAACAAGCACTTAGAGTGCAAACATAAACCACTAAGGGGTAAAGTGCCTAAACGGCAAAAGCAAATATTATTGAAGGAGAAGAGAAGTGGGTTGAATAACCCATAGCATTACAAGAGGGAAAGCCCTCTATTTATAGAGGATCAAAGGCAAGAGCAAGGGACCACAAGGGGCCTCCCTTCTAGTCGTTGGGAGCCCCAACGGTCATAAATATGACCGTTGGGGCCCCAACGACTAGATGGTGGGGCCCCTTGTGGTCTTACAATAATAAAAAAATAAAAAAAATGAAAAGATAAAAAGAAAGAAAAGTGAAAAACCTAAAAAGTAAAAAGTACATGGATTTTACCAAAATACCCCTATCGAGTTTTTAGGTGTACAGAAAAAAAAGAAAAGGAAAATATGTATATGTATACATATATGTATATATATACATATGTATATATATAAGTATATGTATAGATATATATATATATATATATATACATATTTTAGCACGCCTCCTCAAACTTTACGGGGAGAAGACTAAAAGTTTGCTAAGAAGAAACAAAAAATGCGGAGTTGGAAGCGCTTTGGTGAAGAAGTTAGCCAGTTGATATTCTGAAGTAACATATGGTAATGTGATAGTTCATCTGAGATATTCGTCTCAAACATAATGGCAATCCATTTCAATATGCTTGGTCCGCTCGTGGAATGTATGATTGCTTGCAATGTAGATCGCGTTTTTGTTATCACAACACATCTTGGTGGAAGATGTAGTGAGAACGCCCATGTCACAGAGGAGACTTCTAAGCCATACGATTTTCATAGTTGTCATTTTCATGGCCTGATATTCAGCTTCAGTGGATGATAGTGAAACCTTTTGCTGCTTCTTACATCTCCACGAAATGAGAGATTCACCTACAAAAATGCAAAACCTAGTAGTTGAGATTCGATCATTGGGATTTCATCCCCAATCAACATCAGTAAAAGTAGTTAATTCAAGAGATGAAGAGGAGGATAAGAAAAGCCCTTTGGAGACGGTATTCTTGATGTATCGCATAATCTACATCATGTCCGTCATGTGAACTATAGTAGGCGCATGCTGAAACTAGCTTGTAGCATGAACCATATGAGCTATATCAGGACGGGTGATAGATAAGTAAGGGATCCAATCAATTGACGATAGGAGGTGGAATCCTCAAGTAGAACGCCATCATCCAGTCTCAACTTTGCATTAATAACTTCAGGAGTTTCCAATTTCTTTTCATCAGATACTCCTGACTGGGTGCAGATATCTGCTGCTAATTTCATTTGAGATAAAATATATCCTCGCTGAGAGTACGCCACTTTAATACCTAAAAAATATCTCAAAAATCCAAGGTCAAACATATCAAAAGTTTTCTTTAACATGGACTTAATTTTGTCACTTCCAGTGATGATCATATCATCAACATATAGAAGTAAAATAACAATGGAGTCGCATGTTTTCTTGACAAAAAGAGCAGTGTCAGTATAACAAGAAATAAATCCAAAATTGATTAATACATTACTAAACTTGTCATACCAAGCTTTAGGAGCTTGCTTAAGACCATATAAAGCCTTTTTTAATTTCAAAATTTTACCATTTAAATTCATGCCAGGAGGTGGTTCCATATAAACTTCTTCACTCAAGTTTCCATTTAAAAAGGCATTCTTAACATCAAGTTGAAAAATAGGCCATTTTTTAATAGAAGCTATTGCAATAATTGTTAGAAAATGACATATATATGCATATACTTGAATATATATATATATATATATATATATATATATATATATATATATATATACATGCTTTTCGTAATACAAGAGTATGTATATGTATATATATATGTATATAACTATATATTTAAAGTATATACTTATATTCTTGTAATACTTTTTTATTTATTTATTTTTGTAATTTTATTTCTTTCTTATTTTTTTGTCTTTTTGTCAAACAATCATAATTGACTAGAGTTGTTGAACTGTCAAAACAGCCAACAGCCTTTTTGTCAGGTCCTGTCAAACAGTCAAAATGTTGACTGTTTGAATAGAGTTGTTGGGCTACTCCCAACGGCTCTAATTAGAGTTGTTGGGAGTAGCCCAACAACTATCCCAACAGCTATTTTAATAGCTCCTCTCATGTAACCTCTTTATAAATAAGGGCATGCTGCCCATTGTAATTTTAATACAAAGGTAGAAGGTTTTACCTCTTACATATTCAGATTCAAGTGCATTTATGCACTATTCTTATGTTTGTGCTGTGGAGCATTTTGTATGCTATTTTGGTTTACCATATTGGGTGAATGTATGTTTTGTCAAGTTGTTTGTAGACTTGATTGTGTGTAAGACTCTTTACATGGTATCAGGGCTTGGTGTATGATCAATCTTGCATTGGTGAGTTGCGTCGTAAAGCGCGCCTTCTTTCTTTCGTGATTGGTGGTTCCTTTTTTTCTTTGGATTCATCATGGGTGAATTGTTTCCGCACAATACAAGCAACTCCAACTTCATTCCGCCATTCAAACTTGAAGGAAGCAACTATAACATTTGGGCGGGACACTTGGAGACATTCATCAAAGGCCAAGGTTTGTGGGGATTTGTAAGAGGTATTATTCTTGAACCCACTCCCAAAATTACATTAGGTGAAAATGACGTTGAGACTAGTCTTGAAGAAAAAAACAAAGCCATGGAAGAATACTACAAAAAATTAGATGAATGGGAAATGAAAAATGCCAAAATTCTTTCATGGATGCTTAGTGGAGTTGAGACAAAAATTGCCTCAAACCTTTTGTGTTACAAAAAGGCAAATGAAGCATGGGAATATCTTAGAGGTATGTTTACTGAAAAAGATATGGCTCACAAGTATTATCTCCAAGAAAAGGTTAGAAACATTAAACAAGGAGATAAGAATATAAGAGATTATTTTATGGAGTTATCTTTCATTTGGACCCAACTTGCCCAATTTGAACCCAAATGGGAAGGAAAGTGTATAGAAATGCGGAGAGTTCAAGTTGAAGAAGAGAGACTTTTCGCTTTTCTCTATGGTTTGAGACCCGAGTTTGAACAAACAAGGGTCTCCTTGCTATCATCTTCATCACCTCCTCCTATTCATGAGATTCTCACTAAACTTAGTGGAGAAGAGACTAGGCTAAACATGAGTAAAAATGTTAGTGTGCTTGCTACTTCTAGCAATGGTCAAGAAGAGTATTGCGCACTTGCCGCATCAAAACCAGGACACTATATCAAGCCATATAAACCTCCTCATTTTAATAAGAATCGAGGAGAATCAAAAATCATTTGTCATAATTGTAATGAGCCCGGTCATATTAGGCCTCAATGTCCTAGATACAAATATAGGCCTCAAGAAAAGCGTGTTGCGGCTGCACCATCAAAACAAGATGAAGATACTTTGAATATCAAAGACCTCACCAAATCATTATCTCAACTGACGGAGGCATTGCAACCACTGCTTAAAGGATCTACCTCAGGAGCGGCCATTGCAACCTCTTCTACTCCTGGTATGTGCTCTTGGCTTCTTGATTCAGGAGCTTCTTTTCATATGACCCCACATAGATCTATACTATCCGAATGTCAACCTAATTCAAATGCATCATTTGTTTCCACTGCCGATGGTACTGCCTTGGAAATAGAGGGTGTTGGAATTTTTAAAAATGATTTGTCAAAACATAACAACTTTTATTTTTCGAAAATAAGACTTATACCAAAACTTCATCTTAATCTACTTTCTGTTTCTCAAATCTCGGATCATGGATGTGATGTCATTTTCTCATCAAGTAAATGTTGGGTGCAGGATCGCCAGTCTGGGAAATTGTTTGGGGAAGGTTCTAGGCAAGGAGATCTCTATTATATGGATTTCCTTTGTATTCCAAAGGAATCATTTTGCAACACTGCCCAAACAAAAGACATACGGACTTGGCATCATAGACTTGGGCATCCAAATATAAGAAAATCAAATTTTGTACCTATTACCAAGAATCTTTGTAAAGATAATTTTGAATGCAAAGAATATTTACTTGGTAAAATGACAGTCTTGCCTTATGGTCAAAGAACTTTTTACTCCTCAATGCCTTTTGAATTAGTTCATTCGGATGTATGGGGTCCTGCTTCTGTAGCCTCTAAAGGCGGATTCTCCTACTATGCTGTGTTTATTGATGACTTCACTAGATATTGTTGGATTTACTTTCTTAAGTATAAATCAGATGTATTTGCAACCTTCAAAACATTCCATAACATGATTAAAAATCAATTTGAAAGTAAACTCAAAATTTTCAGAACCGACTCTGGAGGAGAATACTTGTCAAATGAGTTTAAACAATTTTTAGAAAATTAAGGAATTTTACATCAAAGCTCATGTCCTAGAACCCCGCAATAAAATGGAATTTCAGAAAGGAAACACAGACATATTATGGACACTACAAAAACTCTTCTTATTGCTAAAAATGTTCCAAAAAATCTTTGGGCTGAAGCTGCATTAACCTCAGTATATCTTATAAATAGGATGCCTTCCAAAACTTTATCTAATGAAATTCCTTTTGAAAAATTATTCAAATATCAACCTAACTATCAAAGACTGAGAATCTTTGGTTGCAAATGTTATGTTTTGAATGATAAAGGAGATAAACTATCTTCTAAAGCTATTTCCTGTGCGTTCATTGGTTATTCAGAAACACAAAAAGGATTTAAATGTTATGATACCAAAAATGATAAACTTCTCATTTCAAGGAATGTTAATTTTGTTGAAAATGAAAGTGGATTTGAAGAAAACATGTCGGAAGACATAAACTCTGATTATTCTTTCTTGTTCAAACTATTGTCTAATAATGAAAATATTTATGTAGAACCTCTTATTGAAAATAGAACAATAGTTGAACCAATAGTATACACTAGAAGAAATCGAAATGCATTCAATGAAGGTGTAAATCAAAGTAATCATGAAGCATCAAAAATTCCTTCAAAACAAACCACTATTTGTAGATCAGATTCGTAGATCAGAACGAACCTCAAGAATCCCAAATAAATTTGTGTCTTATGATTCATTCTCTCCTAAACATAGAGCATGTCTTATAGCTATCCACTCATATTTTGAATCCTCATGTTACAATGAAGCAAAAAATTTACCTGAATGGATAAAAGCTATGCACATAGAATTAGAAGCTCTTAAAGATGCTAATACTTGGGAAATTCTGGATTTACCTATAGGAAAAAAGACAATAGGTTGTAGATGGGTTTTTAAAGTAAAAACCAAAAGTGATGGATCCTTGGAAAGGCATAAAGCCAGATTAGTTGCCAAAGGATATTCTCAAGAATACGGAGTAGATTACGAAGAAACTTTTGCTCCTGTTGCCAGGATGACCACTGTTCGAATGCTTGTAGCTATTTCAACTATTAAAAATTGGAATATATTTCAAATGGTTGTTAAAAATGCATTTTTAAATGGGAATCTCAATGAGGAAGTATATATGGATATTCCACCTGGATTAATAATTCCTTCAGGTAAAGTGCTTAAATTAAAAAAGGCATTATATGACCTCAAACAAGCACCTAAAGCTTGGTTTGATACTTTTAACAATGTTATTACAAGGTATGGTTTTAAACCATGCTATACTGATACAACTTTGTTTATCAAGAACTCTTCTGCTGGTATTATAATTTTACTTTTATATGTTGATGATATGTTAATTACAGGTAGTGACAAGGAGGGAATCAAGAAAGTAAAACAGTTTTTGAAAAATTCTTTTGAAATGACAGATCTTGGGTTTCTAACATACTTTCTTGGTATAGAAGTTTCATACTCTAACCGAGGATACATATTGTCATAAACAAAGTTTGCTTCAGATATTATTGACAGGTCAGGACTTTTAGATGATAAAGTTGTTGATACTCCAGAGATTGTTGAAATGAAAATGCGAGCCGATGATGGAGTTCCTTTGGACAATCCAACTCCCTTCAGACAGCTAGTGGGATCTCTTATGTATTTAAGTATTACAAGACCAGACATAGCCCATGCTGTACATATAGCCAGTCAATTTCAACATGCTCCAACATCAGCTCATATGAGTGCAGTCATGAGAATTATTAAATACATCAGAGGCACTATAAATAAGGGAGTCTTTATGTCCTCTTCTTCCTCCTTAGATCTTATTGCATATTCTGATGTTGATTGGGGAGGAGATCCAAATAACAGACGCTCAACAACTGGTTTTTGTATATTTCTAGGTGAATCTTTGATTTCATGGAGGTGCAAGAAACAACAAAATGTGTCATTATCATCTACAGAAGCTGAATATAGAGCAATGGCAACTACTACTATGGAAGTCGTGTGGCTCAAACAACTGATTTCAGATATGGGGATTCACCTTCAGAATCCTACAAGATTGTGCTGTGACAATAAGAGTTTGATATACATTGCTCGAAATCATACATTTCATGAAAGAACTAAGCATATAGAGATGGATTGTCATTTTGTTCGTGAAGAATATTTGAAGAAGACTATTGATCTTCCCTATGTGACATCAGAATATCAACTTGCTGACTTCTTCACCAAGGCACTATGCTCACCAAGATTCAACTTTTTACTTGACAAACTTTCAGTGATTTCACCATAAGTTTGAGGGAGACTGTTAGAAAATGACATATATATGTATATACTTGAATATATATATATATATATATATATATATATATATATATATATATATATTTATATATATATATATACATGTTTTTCGTAATACAAGAGTATGTATATGTATATATATATATATGTATATAACTAT
The DNA here is from genome assembly GCF_984573655.1 of Nuphar pumila. Taxonomy (NCBI): domain Eukaryota; kingdom Viridiplantae; phylum Streptophyta; class Magnoliopsida; order Nymphaeales; family Nymphaeaceae; genus Nuphar; species Nuphar pumila. The sequence goes on along the minus strand of NC_143263.1, from coordinate 45,334,830 downwards.
ATATTTAAAGTATATACTTATATTCTTGTAATACTTTTTTATTTATTTATTTTTGTAATTTTATTTCTTTCTTATTTTTTTGTCTTTTTGTCAAACAGTCATAATTGACTAGAGCTATTGGACTGTCAAAACAGCCAACAACCTTTTTGTCAGGTTCTGTCAAACAGTCAAAATGTTGACTGTTTGAATAGAGCTGATGGGCTACTCCCAACGGCTCTAATTAGAGCTGTTGGGAGTAGCCCAACAGCTATCCCAACAACTATTTTAATAGCTCCTCTCATGTAACCTCTCTATAAATAAGGGCATGCTGCCCATTGTAATTTTAATACAAAGGTAGAGGGTTTTACCTCTTACATATTCAGATTCAAGTGCATTTATGCACTATTCTTATGTTTGTGCTGTTGAGCATTTTGTATGCTATTTTGGTTTACCATATTGGGTAAATTTATGTTTTGTCAAGTTGTTTGTAGACTTGATTGTGTGTAAGACTCTTTACAATAAGGGCTCGAACACTAGTCATTCGAGCAACAGGGGCAAAAGTCTCATCATAATCCACCCCATATTCTTGGGCATATCCTTTGGCTACTAATCGAGCCTTAAATCTTTCTAAAGAACCATCACGCTTAGTTTTTACTTTGAAAACCCATCTACATCCAATGTGTTTCTTGTCATTAGGAGAATCAATGATTTCCCAAGTTTGTACCTTTTTTAGTGCATTAAGTTCAAGTTTCATCGTTTCATTCTAATGAGCATATTGTTTAGCATCGTTATAATGAGATGGTTCATGGAATGAGTGAAAAGCTAACAAACAAGCTTGAAAATTTGGAGAAAAAGAATCATAAGATACAAATCTATTAGGTATTTTAGAAATATGATTTGATCTTCTTTGAGAAGATTCTTCTATCGACTCATTTTGAGAGAATTTCTCAAGGGCACAAAGAAGATTACTTTCATTCCTTCTAGAATAAACTTGTGTGTGACTTGGTATATTTTCTTGTAGGTCATGTTGCTCATTATTTGGAGGTTCAAAATGATCCTCGATGAGAGTTTCACAAGATTCAATAGTTTCAACATGATCATCTATATTTTTTCCTTAGGGTAACAAGTCAAATAAAAAGGAATAATCAACATTTTCATTTAGGTTATGTGAAAAACCATTTTCTTCTTCTAAGAAGGTGACATCTTTTGATATATAAAGTTTGTTATTTAATAGGTCAAAACATCGATAACCTTTTTGTTTTTCGCCATATCCTAAGAAAATATATTCAATTGCCCTTGAAGAAAGTTTAGCGTTTTTGTGAGTTAGGACAAAACATTTACATCCAAAAATTCTTAGTATTTTATAATCGGGAGACATTGTAAAGTTTTTCAAACGGAGAAAGATTTTTCAAAGAAGATGAAGGGGTTCTATTGATTAAATAAGTTGAGGTTAGAACCGCTTCGGCCCAAAAAGATTTTGGAATGTTTTTAGAAACTAATAAAGTTCTTGTGGTCTCTATTATGTGTTTATGCTTTCTTTTCGCAAGACCATTTTGTTGCAGAGTGTTTGGACAAGAACGCTGATGAAAAATTTCATTTTCTTTTAAGTAGTTTTGAAAGTCATTGAACATATATTCGCCTCCGGAATCAGATCTAAGAATGGATAGGTTTCCTAAAAATTGATTTTTAACCATTGCATGAAATTCTTTGAAAAAAGAGAAAACCTCATATTTGCGATTTAGGAAGTAAATCCATGTAAATCTAGTGAAGTCGTCAACAAAGACTATGTAATATGAAAAACCTCCTTTGGATACAACAAGGGAGGGTTCCCATACATCAGAATGAACAAGCTCAAATGGCCGAGTGGGAACATAATTTCTTTAAGGAAATGGAATAGCTTTAGATTTCCCAAAAATGCAATCTTTACAAGTCATATGTTTGTGTAACAATAAAAAAAAAATCTTTGGATTCGGGTTGGATCCGGACCCGGACCCAGCCTGAGGAACCGCCTCTCGTGCCTTTGAGAGACAACGAGGCAAAGGGGGAGGTTTCTTAAAACCTCCTTCCCCTCTGCCCTTTTCACTGTCTCTCTCGACTCACTTACTCTCTCGCTCACTCAACTCTCTCTCCCTCACCAACTCTCTTGTCTTCCTCGATTCGCCGGAGACCACTGTCAACCCGCCGCCACCCGCGACCTCCTTTTCGATCGTCGACCGATCGGAGCTTCATCGGCGACCCCCTTCCTTCCGGCGAGTTCCTCCGACGACCCACAAGTACGCCTCTTCTCCCCTCTTTTTCTCCTTTTCCCCTCTCGCTCCCTCGTTTCTCTTTCTCCCTCACCTCTCTGTTGCGCAGGGAGGGTGGCCGAGCTGCCTCCCTGTTGTAACGCCCCGAAAATCCAGGACTTGTAACTTTTAAAATAGTTTAGAAAGCTTGGAAATCATACAATTATCAGAGTTTAAATAGTACTTCAGCGGAAAATGAAAATTTTAAAACAACAAGTCGATGGACCTTGAGCGCATTATAGTGTAAACTTTCCTTTGCCGAATTCCGCACAACTATTGAAATCAAATGGTTTTAAAATGCAATTTCAATGATTGAGAATTTGTTTGTTGAAACCAAGAAGTTTACTAAAACAGTTTTAGTGACTCAAGGTTTAATAAAAAGAGAAATTTTGAAATACACTTTATACCAAATTTACCAACATGTCCTCAGAAGTGAAACGTCAGGGAAAGAGCTCAAACTTGATCTCATCACACCATCGTGTCATCGCAGATTGTATTACCTATCCATCACTTGCCCATAAAATGAGTCAGTTTCACTAAAAACTGGTAGGTGCACAGACAGGACAATATAGAACATAATTGAGCAGAATAATTTAATATGTCAAGTAGACAGGCAATTAAATAGCAATTTGCTTTCAGCAATGTCATGGAGCAAACTATCATGAGCACAATGTTAGAATTTTTACAAGCATTTTACTGGCACAAGTAGGCTAACTATTACAAGCAAAGAACTGTATAAGAAATTTAACTAGCAAAATATAATACTACATCAACCACACACACAATTCCATAAGTATTGAACCTTTACACACTATAACTTTCATATGGGCATAACTCAACAAATTGTGTGATCAGATTTAAATTATGTTTCGATATTAACTGGCTAAGTGGGTACGCACAAGGCACGACTCTAGAAACAGCCTAAACTGATCTGGGGGTTTATTATGTTGTATATTTTATGATAACCCGGATAGCTGACTGAGTCTGCACCTAAGGAGACGGTCGGTGACCAAGAGAGAAATCCCTAAATCAGCATAAACAATGGATGCATCCTGAACATGGAGGGCTACCACCTAGGATAATTATGGTAGTCCTCTTCCCCTAACTCCAATGACTGGGGAAGCCGAGTCTTTTGCTCGTAACTGCCATTAATGGCTTGTCCATCAAAGTTTTTGTACCTTTTCGTCCTCTCTCCTGACAGGAGTCAGCGGTTCGAATGAGTACATCAGGGGTAGTTAACTGAAGACTCATTCTATATACTCTGGTCTTTCGACCCAACTCCAGTATCTTGCCGGTGAATACGGAATCATCACCTATTTAGGCGATCACAACATTTTGTCATTTGCACTCATCGAGGTTGCCAAAACCTACTCATCCAATCATCGCAACGTAAGAAGACGTACTTGTCAAAAAGTACGGTCATACTTGTCAAAAGTACGACTACGATGAAAGGGATATTGTTTCACCAAAGAAACCCTAACAGATATTATCTGCATAAGAAGTAACACAACACAATTTGGCAAGATAAGTCTTGAATTCATTTCAACAATATTTTGCATATTTCATGATACAAGGTTGTCTTGGATCTCTTGTCCGATCAACAAAGTACTTAACATGTCATGCATGTCTAAAAATACGCTACACTGAAAAAGGGAGGTGCGTAGGCTTCTCAAAAGGAACACCCAACACACAACTTCATAACGATCCGAAGAATATATGAGTGCTCATTTGACACGATTCATCCTTAAAAGCCACAATGCCACATTGAGTCATTCACACAAGGCACATCACTATCAATCTTGTATCCAAAATTTATCTTAATATCGACATGATTCGCATGGCACGCGACACTAGGTTTAATAAATGAAGAATGGGTCCTTCAACAGAACCTCACTCGATCATAGGCTCCTGCCCCCAATCGGGGTTATTCACATTGAACTGCAACTTGAATCGAAGTTATAAAATATTTCTCCCAAGTGTGTGGACTTGGGAGGGCTCAAATGTAACTTCGCAATCCTGCGAGGCTTAAAACTTAACTTTGCAAAAGCTGTGCAATTTGAAGAGCACTGGGTTCATAGAAGGAAACTCGCTTTTAAAGAACTGCAATGCACAAGCACAACTTCTAGTATTTTAAAAACAAGTGAAACCAGGATAGGCACAAGACTACATTTATGTAAGTACATATTTACCATAAGTGTGAACATATGCAGGTTATAACATGACGACAAACAACTCTTGACTTGCGATGCCGCACCTCGAGCAAAAAGCACATAAGTAACACACGAGGTACCAAAACCATACCTTGGCCACTTAGATAGACAAACACATAAGGTCATAAGTAATACATGAGACACAAAGTCATACCTCACTCAAAGGAAACGTGTAGGAAAAAATGTATGCAAGCAAACAAGGGCATATGTATTTTAGGAAGTACGAAACCCCACCTTAAACTCATAAACAACTACGCAAAATAATAATCGAAGAATAAAATTATGCCTCGACCCATGAGCATGCAAACAAGAAAATACGCAATGCAGAAGCAATATAACTCTAAGCATGTCTAGAATGGGAAACTTAATTATTTCAACTTAATTAGGTTCATCCATTGCCCTTTTGTGCGACTTTACCCTACCTCAGAATGTTATGACGTTGCGTCGCTGCGAGCGTTTGAGAGTATAGGCGATGTAGGGTCGGGGGGTACGAGTGGAATCTGTCGCGGAATCTGCACGAAACCCAATGTTAGTATGAAAGTGACCAAAGAAGAGGCAGGGAGCAAGAGTGTTTCCCTGCTCGCCGATTGTCCACCTTGCGCGAATAAGAGAGAGTGCCAAAGCACCCCTCTGCTAAAACAGGAAAAGATCGGAGGGAGATTGGCCCTTGCCAGGAAAACTAATAAGAGGCAGGAGTGAAGCCTTTTGCCAAGCAACACAGGAATAGCAGGGGAGCCTCGCCCACTGCCGCGAGCCTAAAAGAAACAGGGACAGGGCCCCCGCGTCGAAAATGAACAAGGGCAGGAGAGGGAGACAGAGAGGGGCAGGGCATCACCCTTACCGACCAAGCCAAAGGCGACAGGGGCCTTGCCCCTGTCTGTCGATGAAAGACACAAAGGGCAGGGGTGAAGCCTCTGCTGAGAAGGTAAAGGTGGTAGGGGCTTGGCCCCTGCCGGTCAGTCGAAAAGAGGCGACAGGGCCATCGCCCTGTCAGTCTGTCAGAGGAAACAAAGGTAGCAGGGGCTCGGCCCCTGCCAAGCTATCGAAAGAAGGGCCTAGGCGACAGGGGTTCGGCCCCTACCAGCCTGTTGAAGGGCGAGTGAAAAAGAAATTGGCAGGGGCAAAGCCCCTGCCAGACCAAGGGAAAGCATGGTGTTGGGGTTGCAGCCGCCCGCAGGGAGCCGATGGCATCGGGGGTTACGAGGTTGGGACGCTGGCGAAAGGGGCTCCAGTGAGCTGTGCAGGACCGAGGGTGAGAACCCAAAGAGAAGGAGCAAAATAAGGGAACGAGAGAGAGAGAGAGAGAGAGAGAGAGAGAGAGAGAGAGAGAGAGAAATCGGGTTACCTGAGGGGGATGGTACGGTCGTCGGCAACGGCTTGCCGAAGGGGAGCTCGCAAGGAGAGAAGCGAGGCGGCACGGGGGAAGCCACCAGCATCGGCTACGGCAGGTTGACGAGAGAAGAGGGAGTGAGGGGAGGTGTTGGTCGGGATTGCCGGAAATCGCAATGAGAGAGAGACGAGGGTTGGCTGCGGCAATCAGGGAAACCCTAAAGGGGTTTCCTTATCCTGTTGAGGGGGTGGAGCGAAGTGGGTAGGGCGCGGCGCACAGGGGAGGGTTTTGTTTTAAAACCCTCACCCTGCGTTGGGTTTTTAAAACCCTAACGAGGGCGGGCCTGGGTCGGGTCTCGACCCGACCCGGGTCTGATAAAAATTTTGTTTTAACGTGGGTTTTACACCTGCTGCCCTAAATCACAGGGTAGGGGCAAAGACCCCTCCCTACGACTCCTTTTAGCAAGGGAGAGGCAGAGCCCCTCCCTGCGTCGTGGTTGGTAAGGGAGGGGTCGAGCCCCTCCCCATACCCTCTTGTTGCAGGGGAGGGGCCCAGCTCCTCCCTGCACCCTTGTAGGTAGGGGAGGGGGGGGGGGCTGAGCCCCCTCCCTGTTTCCTGTTACGGCAGGGGAGGGGCTGAGCCCCCTCCCTGCTCCCTATTACGGCAGGGGAGGGAGTCGGTCCCCCTCCCTGCTTCTTGTTACGACAGGGGTGGGGGTCTAGCCCCTCCCTGCTCCTTGTTATGGCAGAGGAGGGGGTCGAGCCCCTCCCTGCTCTTTGTTTCGGCAGGGGTCGAGCCCCCTCCTTGTGCCTCTTCGCTCTTTAGGCGGGGGCATCGCCCCTGCCTCCGCTGTTTTTTGGCATGCAGGGGCAAGCCCTCTCGCCTCGTTCTTCCCTGGCATCAGGCAGGGGCCAAGCCCCTGCCTTCGTGCATGTTCGACACGCAGGGGAGAAGCCCCCTGCCTCTCTTCTACTTTGTCAGGCAGGGGCGCAGCCCTGCCTGCCCTCGCTTTCTAAGGGCAGGGGTACAACCCCCTGCCTCCTCGTAATTTGCTGACAGCAGGTCAGTAGGGGCTCGCAGCCCTTGCCCCTGCTTCTTGCGCTGATAGTAGGTGCACAGGGGCACGATGCCCTTGCCTCTGCTTCCTTCACGTCAGGACGACAGTAGTGTCCCTGACCTTCTATTTTTGGTATTAGCGTGCTAAGACTGTCGCTTTTGCAGCTCATACGACGGATCATGCTCGTGCTCCGTGACCCGAGCCGTCAATCGTGTACACCCGCAGACACCAGCAAGCTTGCAACACTTCGAGGTAGGGAAAGATTGCACGAAAGACTTGGACAATTGAATTAAGTTCAACTAACTAAAAATGATCATTAAATATATATATATATATATATATATATATATATATATATATATATATATATATATATATATATTTATACGAGTATACACTTAACTCAAGGACGCGGTTTTGCGATCCTTGCCCTTTACTTTTTGTCGTGTCTTTTAGCTTCTGTCAGTCTTTACTTGCCGTCGTGCATCGCGTCGAGGTTTTGCATTGCACTCCTGCTTACAGTTTTTACTTATCGTTATGCATTGCGCTGAGGTTTTGCGTTGCACTTCTGCTTACAGTCTTTACTTTGCCATTGCGCTTTGCGCTCAGGCTCTTGCTTTTGCATGTATTGTTACTGCCTTGTTATTACAGATGACACTCAGGTTTTCGCTCATTGCATACGCTTTAGAGGCATCCTCATGGAGGATGCAAGAGGCATTTACTGCTCTCCCTCTTGCGACAAGAGTTGAGTCAGGAGCTTAGTGATTCATCATCGTCGAAGGAGAGGGATCCCTAGTAGGGATTTGTGTTCTTCGAGTACGCAGTCCTGCAGATGATTTGGGTTTCTGTTGAGAAACCTGTATCCCGTCTATCGAGACCGGTATCGAGTCATGTGAGGCATGTAGATACCCCGATAGCGGATGAGATTCTAGAAAATCGCATGCCAAATATTGGCACAAGCTGCTGGTTGTTTCAAAAGATAAAGAATGTCAAAAGTAAAGTTTGATAAACATTACATCTTTGTGAAACACTCCTGTTGAAGCTCCTATTGAGGAGCTATACCTCTTCCATCCTAGAGTACTGCGATGATCGGATGAGACAGTCGTGCGACCCCGAATAGTGTTAAATACATTTTTGTAATCACTTAAATGGTGACTGATTCGCCTTCACAGGTAAGATGCTCAAGTGGTTTAAAGACCACAGCATAGGATGGGTCGTTAATTAAGCAACCCCTAACGCACCCATACGCTTCTTGTTGTCTCTCAAGGAAGAGGACAAAGCGGTACAAAACTCCAATGGACAAGTTGTTAACAACCACCCTACGGGCAATGATCTGGCCTCCCCAATCATTGGAGTTAGGGGAAAGGGGCTACAATAGTTAGCTCAACACTTCTACAGAAGTTGGATGCATCCATGCCACTGCTTACCTGCCTTTGGGGAATCCTCTCTCGGCTAAAGCCGTCCCTTTAGGAGCGGACTCAACTAGCTATTCGGGTTATTGAAAATACATAGAATAACATATGCCCGAACTAGTCTCAGTTGTTTCTATGTTTTTCTTGCGTGTACCCGCAGGCCAGTAATATCGAAACATAAAGTCTGTTCACACTGGTTGTTGGGTCGTGAGACTCGCTTGTACTGCTTACGCGCTTGCACTATTTACTCGCTTGCACTACTTACTCGCTTGTATTACTTACGCGCTTGCACTACTTACTCGCTTGTACTACTTACGCACTTGCACTACTTACCCGTTTGCACTGCTTACCTGTTTAACTGCATATCTGCTTTACACTGATTAGCATACTAAATTAAATGTACATAATTCAGTTTCCTGTAGTCTCTCTTATGCACCTACTAGTTTTTTCACGAAACTAACCCATTCTATGGGTACAGGTGATGATTAGGTACACCACGGGTGATGGCACGATGGCAAGATGACTTCAAGATTTTCTTCTTCCTGCTCTTAGCTCGCGTCCTGGACGTTTTGGGTTTTGTAACGGATTTAATTTGGGATATCCGAATTTTGTACTATTTGAAAACTTCTTTTAATGAAAATGGCTTTTCCAAGTGTCTTGCAAGTAGCATGGTTTATGTGTTTTGGTTCTTTTAGCTAACACGCCCAAAGTTGTCAGCTTGCCTTTCTGAATTTAACAAAAGAATAGTCTTCCGCTAATTTCATAAACAAACTCTGAAGGAAAGAGATATTTCTAGTCTCTTGCCTGTTTTCTGAAAAGGTTCGCAAGATTGAAATTTGGGGCGTTACAGTTTGTCTTTACAAGTATTGTCCAAAAAAAAAGTGACATCTTTAAAAAATTTGGATGACCAAGTCTCTTATGCCAAACTTCAATACTTTTGTCATTTACAAAATTATAAAATGACTTGGATAGAAGTGTCAAAAATTCTATAAAATAAAGATCGCCCCTCCTATGGCCTTGCCCAATCAGCTTCCCTGACTGGAGATCCTGCACGGTACAATCTTTAGGTGAGAAAGAGACTTAGCATCCATGATCGATAATTTGAGAAACGGAAAAATGGTTTAGGTTAACTTTTGGAACCACTCTTACTTTGGGAACAAAAAAGTTTTGAGAGGATTTTAAATCAAGTGTTCCAATACTTTCAATTTTCAAAGATGTCATATCGGTCGTTGACACATAAGAAGATATGAGTTCGGAAAAAACATTAGAAAGAGAGTTTTTATGAGATGTCATATGAAAAGAAACACCAGAGTCTAGTATCCACATACTTGGAGGTGATGAGGAATAGTCTATGGCGGCTCCTGATGTTGATGGTGAGGAGACCTTGATAAGATGTTGAAGAACTTTGGAAATATGGCTAAGAGTTTCTTTGATATCTCCTCCATTGACATTTTCTTCTTCCTTCTTTGGAGAATTTTCTCCAACCGCGACCACCTTTCCTTTGAGCTTTGGACAAACCAGCTTAATATGCCCCGATTCATTACAATAGTGACAAATCACTCCCTTTCTATACCCATTATTTTTTGAAAAATGGGGAGTTCTATTGGATCCGGGCCTAGTAACGGCCAAAATTTCATTACTCTTAATACTTATGCCAAGACGAGTTTCCTCTTGGCATACTTCAGCAAGAGCATCTTCAATAGATAAGGCTTTACTTCTATGAAGAAGAGATGCCCTAACTTGTTCAAATTCTGGCCGAAGCCCATGAAGAAATTGAAAGAAATGCTCCTTTTCAATTTGTTATCTTCTTAGCTCAATATCTTTCGGAGCCACCCAGTTGGACTCAAGAAGAGCAAGTTTATCCCAAAGAGGGGTTAAAGCACTAAAGTAATCACAGACACTCATATCCGCCTATGTCACATGGGTGCGGGTGCGACGTAATTTCAAAAAATTCGGATACAGGGACTCGGCTATATATATATATATATATATTTTTTAAATATATATAATTATATATATAACAATAAATTAACACATAAAGATTATAAATTTTAATGCAAAAATAAAAAAGCAATTCTTAACAACACAAACTTACCAAAATATAACACATAAAGAAGCTTGTGAGTGTGATAAACAACAAAACTTATCATAAATTTGCCTCATCGTCTGAATTTGAGGGAAGAACAAGATCGATGTAGTCCATGTTGAGAGTATGCAAATTATGTTCTCCCTCCAAGTCAAAATCTTCTAGATTTACATCCCAATTCTTGGATGGTCCACAACTGCATCAAAAATGACTATATTAGTATCTAACTTAAAACTTTGAATACAACTTTGGATGGCCCTGCCTTGTTCTTATTTTCCGACAGCCCCCTCCCCCTCTCCCTGCACCCTCTGCTCGCAGAAGAGGGGCTCAGCCCCTCCCTTTGCCTTCGATTCACAGAGGAGGGGCTCGGCCCCTCCTCGTTTCCCTTCTATCCGAAGGGGCAAGGCTCGGCTCGGCCTGTCAGCCTCCTTCCCCCACTCCTCCTTCTTACCCCTACCGGACAAATGGGAAACGAGGAGGGGCCGGACCCAATCTCTGTGAATCAGAGGCACAGAGACCCCTCTTCTGCGAGCTGAGGGTGCAAGGAGGGGGGGGGGCTACCGAAAAATGAGAACGAGGCAGGGGCGGAGCACCCTGCCTCATTTTTTTTTTGGCAGGGGGCAGAGGCAAGGGACTCCGCCACTTGCCAGAAAATGAGGAAGGGGGAGCTCCCTGCCGGACGAAGTGGAGAGAGTGGGAATGGGGGGCATACCTGTTGATGGAGGAAAGGGGGAGACAGTGGCTGGCGTCGCTTGCGACTACGGTCGTTGGACTGGATCGTCGGCGTGAGGAAGCTGCAAGGGATGGGGGGAGGCAAAATCGATAGGGTAAGCCCCTCCCCTTGTCGTAAACCCCTTTTAGGGTTCAAAAGAAAATTTGGATCTGGCTCGGGTTCAGATCCGGACCCGACCCGACCCAGATCCAGAACATATTTCAAAAATGGAAATTTTTGGACTTGGTCAACATTGACCGAGTCCAAAACGATGACGGACTCGGCTTCGACTCGTTGACCGAGTCTGACTTAGCATTGACCAAGTCTGAACCATGTCCTAAGCTGCACCCGTGTCGGGGCCTGTCGACTCGGGTGTGGCACCTTCCTAGCCGAGTCCGTGTGACATAGATATCCGCTTGTCTAGTAGACCTAATTTTTTCTTGACAAAAAAAATGTCTAGCTAGGTCTTTTTGGGTATACATACCCTTAAGAAAGAACCATGCCTCATTGGCTCTTCTAAACTTAGCAATGTTGGCACAATTCTTGGGGTCAACATTGTTCATGAACCATGCCAAGATTTTGGCATGGTTACTTTCTTAATCCTCTACTTTGAATTGGTGATCATTGATAGTTTTGATGCGTTCATCGCCATCCAAAGCTTTTTCAACTCCACCTTTAATTTTAGTGCGCACAAGAGAAGGTTCGGGAGTAGTTCCCATAACAAAACCCCAAAGTTTCTTACCTCTTAGGTGCTTTTCCATAGCGGAGGCCCACATAAGATAATTGGATCCCTTGAGCTTAAAAGAGAGCTCCACTTTTGATTTGCGACCCATAGATGCTAAGAATAACCTTCGGTATCTTCAAAAAGATTGAGAGGCATGCTTCCCAATGTACCCACAAGAAGAGAGACAAGATCACCAACTAGAAGGCTCTGATACCATGTAATGAAACTAGCGGAAGCACAAAAAATGTAAAGCAATCTTTAGACAAGGAGCCAAGAACACAAGCACTTAGAGTGCAAACGTAACCCACTAAGGGGTAAAGTGCCTACACGGCAAAAGCAAATATTATTGAAGGAGAAGAGAAGTGGGTTGAAAAACCCATAGCATTACAAGAGGGAAATCCCTCTATTTATAGTGGATCAAAGGCAAGAGCAAGGGACCACAAGGGGGCTCCCTTCTAGTCGTTGGGAGCCCCAATGGTCATAAATATGACTGTTGGGGCCCCAACGACTAGATGGTGGGGCCCCTTGTAGTCCTACAATAATGAAAAAATAAAAAGAAAAGATAAAAAGAAAGAAAAGTGAAAAACCTAAAAAGTAAAAAGTACATGGATTTTACCAAAATACCCCTATCGGGTTTTTGGGTGTACAAAAAAAAAAAAGGAAAATACATATATGTATACATATATGTATATATATATACTTATATATATACGTATGTATATATATAAGTATATGTATAGATATATATTTATATATACATATTTTAACAGTGTATCTCATGTGTTGATAAGTAGAGAGAATCTCTAACGATAGATATAAGAATATAGAGTGAGAAACATATGAGGAAAAAAACCTCTTACGGTGCCGACCTTGTCGATTTCCAGCTGAGAAGCATCTTGCTCACTCATCTTCGGGGTTCACTGTAACGCCCCAAATTTCAAACTTGCGAACCCTTTTCAGAAAAACAGGCAAGAGACTAGAAATATCTCTTTCCTTCAGAGTTTGTTTATGAAATCAGCGGAAGATTTGTCTTTGATAAATCATAAGGCAAGCTGACAACTTTGGGCACGTTAGCTAAAAGAACCAAAACTGACAAGATTCGGATATCCTAAGGGAAATCTGATACGAACCCCAAGCGTCCATGACGCAAGCTAAGAGCAGGAAGAAGAAGTCTTGAAGCCATCTTGCAATCGCGCCATCGCCCGTAGTGTACCTAATAAACACCTGTACCCATAGAATGGGTTAGTTTCGCGAAAAACTAGTAGGTGCACAAGAGAGACTACAAGAAACTGAATTAAGTACATTTAATTCAGTAGGCTACGCAGTTTAAAACAGATATGCAGTTAAACAGGTAAGCAATGCAAGCAAGTGAATAGTGCAAACACGTAAGCAGTACAAGCGAATAAGGCGTGCGAGCGAGTACGCAGTGCAAATGCGTAAGTAGTGCAAACAGTAAGCAGTTCAACGCAAGTAAGCAGTTCAAAGCAAGTAAGCAGTGCAACTGACCAACGCAGCATACGATCCATTTGATCGTAAGTTGAGAACTACTACGCAACAAGCTTGTCCTCGTTCCTAGAACGAGGTCTCTGCATCTAATCACCATCAGGACATCGTTTGTCGCTTGCTACTTCTAACAAACGCATTATCCTGAACAACCTTAATCTATCCTCATCTCTCAAAGTCTTACGCGGCTAACCGTCACCGGTTATGACGCACTAAGGCGTCATACTTTCTCAGAGAAGCTCACCCTTCCGTAGAAGGTCCAAAACATGATCACTAACGATCTGATTCTCACATCTGAGTCATGCACGTAATCATGCTAAAACAGAAAGCCGAAACTATAAATTCATAGTTGGCTATCACAAACAATCTCAGAAGATCGTCACAGCTCACCATAACTTTTTATGGTAAGCGAAAACACAAGATCCACGTCGGATCGTTCGGTCCGAGAGATATACGACCGGACAAGGAATTACCGCCCTAGAGGGTATACCTGATCTTGGACCCTACACTTCCTCACAGGAGTTCACCGTCTTTGCAGTTACCCGTTCGTGGACAGTGTACATTCTCACAGAGATCTCCCACTCTAGCCGGGTCACCCGATCTGGGAAATGTATAACCTCACAGCGAAACCTTTGGGAAATTGATCCTCAACAGATGCCATATCCAATGAAAATCATTGCGATACACGCATCAACATAAATGACCCCTCTTGGGGTCGATAGCTACTAATACAAACAACAAGATCAACGTCGGTTCACCTGGTCTGGGAAATGTATAACCTCACAAGGAATTCCGCCCTAGATGGTATACCTGATCTTGGACCACACACTTCCTCACAGGAGTTCACCGTCCTTGCGGCTACCCATTCGTGGACAGTGTACATCCTCACAGAGAATCTACCACTCTAGCTGGGTACCTGGTCTTGATCATACACGCCCTCGCAGATAATCCTTTGGAGATCAGGTGCTCGTCAGACACCCTACTCAGTGATACACGCATCTATACAATCGACTGCTCCGAACAGTTGACTGCTCTCGAGGTCAGTAGCCACAATATGGGCACAAGCATGTATATCAGCAATATGCATTGTATCACTCTGCGCAGAAGCATATAATCCTACGCATCGTATGATTGCCACGAGGAATATTGCAATCCTCAAATAGGCCCTCAAAGCATGTGTAAACGACACATGAGAACGCGCAGATATGGCAATTCAGTTGATTCTATGAGCGAAGGGTAACTAACTCTACCCGTCAGCCAAACAAAACAAATGAATAAGACAAGCACTCATAACAATGCTCGTAAAACATATAATTACCATAAAATGGCTCAGTCCATCAACAAGTAATTAAATTAATCGTAAGGCATAAACCATTACATCACAAGCCATTCATAAGCAATCATACGACAACAGTTATATCACACTATGTAAGCAGCTTATAAGACAAGCGGCCACATCAATCCTAGTTGCCACCAGTTTGTAGATTACGAGTTGTATGCAATCACATCAATCATAAGAGATGCAAGCCAACAAGTGCTACGCTACAATAAGCACCAAACAGTTCGACCAAGGGATAAAGCAAGTCACATGCTAATATGTAGCAACTGGTATAATGCTATTATTATAAGCATTTAACTAGCATGAGAAACTCCTTATTACTCCGCAAAGAACTGCGTAAGCAGTTTAACCAACTAGAGTAACGCCTTGACAGGCGTGCACAGTTCAACGAGTAGCATATTGAACTATCGAGCAAGCAAGCGAATTAGTAGTGCAGGCGAAGCAGTAGTGCAAGCGAATCAGTAGTGCAAGAGAAGCAATAGTGCAAGTGAATCAGTAGTGCAAGCGAATCAGTAGTACAAGTGAATCAGTAGTGCAAGTGAATCAGTAGTGCAAGCGAATCCGTAGTGCAAGTGAATATCACGACCCATGACCAGTGTGAACAGACCTTATGTTTTGATAATTACTGGCCTGCGGGTACGCGCAGGCAAAACATAGAAACAACTGAGACTAGTTCGGGCGTCTGTTATTCTATGTATTTTTGATAACCCGAATAGCTAGTTGAGTCCGCTCCAAAGGGGACGGCATTAGCCGAGAGAAGATTCCCTAGAGGCTGAAAAGCAGTGCCACGGATGCATCCAACTTCTGCAGAAGTGTTGAGCTAACTTGTGTAGCCCCTATCCCCTAACTCCAATGACTGGGGAGGCCGGATCTTTGCCCGTGGGGTGGTTGTTAACAACCTGTCCATTGGAGTTTTTGTACCGATCTGTCCTCTCCCTTGACAGACAACCAGAAGCGAACGGGTGCGTTAGGGGTTGCTTAACTAACGACCCATTCTATGCTGTGGTATTTAAACCACTCGAGAATCTTGCCTGTGAAGGCGAATGTGAGGCCATTTATGTGATTACAGCATTTTGCATTTAGCGTTGTTCGAGGTCGCACAATCGTCTCATCCGATTATCGCAGTACTAGACGTGTCATGCACGACTACAAGTACTCTAGGATGAAGGGGGTATAGCTCCTTAATAGAAGCCCCAACAGGAGTGTTTCACAAAGATGTAAAGTTTATCAACTTTACTCTATCTTTTAAAACAGAAGTACCTTGTGCCAACATTATGCATGTGATTATCTCGAATCACATCCGCTATCGGGGTATCTACATGTCTCGCATGACTCGATACCGGCCTCGATAGACGGGATACGGGTTTCTCAACAGAACACCCGCTAAGAAGTTCGCTCAAACCCCCAATTCAGGATCACCCGAGATATGCCAAAAAGGCGAGTAGAACCAGCCAGTCACATCCTTCCAAATGCTTCGATTTGGAGCAGCCTTTGATGCTTTTGCGCAGCTCTCTGAAATCTCAAGTTGACTCTGCAGGACTGCACACACGAAGAGCCAGGATCCTTGCGAGGTATCCCTCTCCTTAAACAGAGGTGTATCGCCAGCTCCCAACTGAACTCTTGTCGCAAGAGTGAGTGATAGATGTCTCTTGCATCCTCCACGAGGATGCCTTTAAGGCATACGCAAAGCGCAAGAACCTGCACGTCATCTGCAAAAGCAAGGCAATACCAACACCTATGCAAAAGCAAGAGCCTAGGCGCAACGGCAAAGTAAAGGCGGTAAGCAGAAGTGCAACGCAAACCCTCGCACAACGCGCGACGGCAAGTAAAAACTGTAAGCAGGAGTGCAACGCAGAACCTTTGCGCGATGCGCAACGGCAAAGTAAAGGACAAGGATCGCAAAACCGCGTCCTTGAGTTAAATGCGTACTCATATAAATATATATGATATATATATATATATATATGCATATATATTTATTTAATTGTCCTTTTTAGTTAATTGAACTCAATTCAATTGTCCAAGTCTTTTGTACAATCTTCCCCTACCTTTGAGAGTTGCAAGCTTGCTGTCGTCCGCGGATGTACGCGATTGGCGGCTCGGGTCGCGGAGCGCGAGCGGGATCCGTCGTACGAGCTGCAAAAGTAACGATCTTAGCAAGCTAATACCAAAATAGAAAGTCAGAGGCACTATTGTCGCCCTGACGTAAGGGAAACAGAGGCAGGGGCATCGTGCGCATGCGCACCTGCTATAAGCGCAAGAAGCAGAAGCAGGGGCTGCGAGCCCCTGCTGACTTGCTGTCAGCGGACTCCGAGGAGGCAGGGGGTTGCACCTCTGCCCTCATAAAGCGAGGGCAAGCAGGGTTGCGCCCCTGCCTGACAAAGTAGAAGAGAGGCAAGGGCAGAGCCCCTGCCTGTCAGCAATAAAGGGGAGGCAGGGGGCTTCGCCCCTGCCAGACGACATACAAAGAGGGAGGGAGGGGGTCTTCCCCCTGCTTGCCGAAGAACAACAGAGGCAGGGGCGATGCCTTTGCATAAAGAAAGAAAAGGCACAGGGAGGGGGCTCGACCCCTCTCCTGAACGACGAGGGCACAGGGAGGGGGATTGACCCCTCCCCTGACCAAAAGAGGAAGCAGGGAGGGTTCGACCCTCCCCTGCTGTCAAAGGGAGCAGGGAGGGGTCGACCCTCCCCTGCTGAACAGAGGGAACAGAGAGGAGGGGGAGAGCCCCTCCTCTGTCGGAAGAACCACAAAGAGGCAGGGGCTCTGCCCTTGCCAAAAAATCCACAAAAAGGCAGTGGGCAAAAGCCCCTGCCAAAAAGATGGGCCGACACAGGGAGCTCTGCTCCCTGCCGGCGAAACAAGAGGGACAGGGGGAGCGGAGCCCTCTGTCGTCACGGCAAGTGATAGGGGGCTGAGCCCCCTGCTGAACCAACAAGTGACAGGGGGCAGAGCCCCCTGCCAAAACAGTAAGCAACAGGGGGCGGAGCCCCCTGCCGGCGAATGGCGACGACAGGGGGCTCTGCCTCCCTATCAGTCGACCCAAAGGGAGAGAGGCTGGGAGGGAGTCCTCCTGCCGACGACAGGGGCACAGCCCCATGTCAGCCGATCTCTTTCAGAGAAGAAGAAGAGGAGGCGGGAGAAAATAGGGGACACGAAGAAGAAAAAGAAGCGTACCTGGGGAGTCGGCGGCGGCGGCGGCGGAGGGGGGTCGCAAGTGGCGGCAGCAGACGAGCGAGGGAGAGTCGGGAGGCGGTGAGGGAGAGAGACAGCGAGGGGGGGTTCGTGAACCTCCCTCACCTCCCTTCCCTCGACCTTAAGAGGCACGGGAGAGACGGTCGGGGTGCCCGACCGCCTGTCCCCCCTTTGGATCCGAGTCGGGTCCAAAACTGGATCCGACCCGATCCAAAAAAAAATTGTTTATTACATTCACCCTATTGATCGTTTCCGCTGCTCTCCATCCAACAATGTGTGTGTGTGAGAGAGAGAGAGAGATAAAGAGAGAGAAAATTTGTTCTGGTTTTGAACTACTGTGGATCTAACCATATAGATACATCCCTCCGTTGCTCTTCGATGGTACATGCTTTCATTCGTGTGGATCTTGCCACCAGATGTTGGATCTAACCATATAGATACATTTAGAATGGGTTTTTTTACCATATTAATTGGTTTAATTATCTCTAATATATGATGAGATTCACTTTTTTAACGTAGCAAAAGAACAGCTCATAATTCATTAAGACGAGGATGTTTGAAGAGTGGCCCAAAACATGATCTTGGTGCCAACTTTTAACATATGAAAATACTAAAGAGAATGCTAAACATGATCTAAAGGTTAGTTCTTGATTTTGAAGATCAGATCTATGTAAAATAAGAGTTTACCACCAGAAGTTACGGTGGTTTGGTACCAAAGTAGATGCATTAGTTCTTTCTTTAAGATTAGATCTATGTAATTCAAGAGTTTATGACCAGAACTTATGATGTTTTGATACCGATACATGCACGTGTAATGAAATGGTGGTCTTCCACAAATGCGCAAACAACCCACAAATATGTGTCTATTGGAGACACTACAATCATGACCCTTGAAAGGGTATAAATGGAAGAACACTTGAAATAAATAATAATTTATTTATAACAAAAATGCTTAAGAAGCATTTAATACATTTGTTGAAGGGGTTCACCCCTATTTATAAAGAATAAAAGAGAGGAGGGAGAGCTCATTCATAGAGTCATTGGACCCTAGTCCAACGACTTTAATTATATACGTTGGACTAGGGTCCAACGACTATAACTAGGTCAAGTTCCAACTAGGAACTTGACTAGTTTGTTAATCTAGTTCAAAAAGAAATAGATACGAAAAACAAATAAATAAAGAAAAGGAAAATAAGAAAATATTATATATTATAATATTTATATATTATATTATTATTATATATATGTTACATACATATATTACATTTTAACACTCCCTCTCAAACTTATGGTACAATGAGCGAAAGTTTGTCTAAGAGGAAGTGAAATCTGGGAGCATCGAGAGGCTTGGTGAAGAAGTCTGCTAATTGATTTTCTGATGTAACATAAGGCAAATCAATGGTTCCATGTAAGTATTCTTCTCTGACATAGTGACAGTCCATCTCAATGTGTTTGGTGTGCTCATGGAACGTCCGGTTGCTTGCATTATAGATGGCACTTTTGTTGCTACAACACATTTTTGAAGCTTGCGTTGCTTCAGCTCCCATATCTACTAACAATTGTCTAAGCCAAACAACTTTCATAGTGGTAGTTGGCATGGCTCTGTATTCAACTTCGGTGGAGGAAAGAAAGACCTTCTGATGCTTCTTGCATCTCCACGAAATCAAGGATTCACCTAAGAACACACGAAAACCAGTGGTTGAGTGCTTATTATTAGGATCATCTCTCCAGTTAGCATCAGTATATACAATTAAATTTAAAGATGATGAAACAAACAAGAAGAGTCCTCGTGAAAGAAAAGACTTTAAATATCTAATAATTCGCAAGACTGCTCCCATATGCACAGAGGTGGGAGCATGCTGGAACTGGCTCGCAGTATGAACAACATGAGATATATCTGGCCTAGTAATAGAAAGATAAGAAATGACTCTAATAAGTTGTCGGTAAGGAGTAGGATTATCAAGAAGTTCTCCATCATCAATTTTAATTTTAACATTAACAACTTTTGGAGTATCCACTTTCTTATCATTTGTAATTCCAGACCTGGAAACAATATCAAAAGCAAATTTAGATTGGGATATCAAGTACCCACGAGGGGAATAAACAACTTCAATGCCTAAAAAATATTTTAATAAACTTAAGTCATCCATTTTAAAGTGATTTTTAAGAAGAGTTTTAATATTTACAGCTCCCTGTTTGTCACCGCCAGTGAAAGAATAATAATGCCTGTATCAGATTTCTTAATAAACAAAGCAGTGTCAGTTAAACAAGGTTGAAATCCAATATCAATCATAACATGACTAAATCTGTTATATCAGGCTTTTGAAGTCTGTTTAAGACCATAGAGAGTTTTTTCTAGACGAAGAGTTTTACCTTTAGGAATACTAATACCAAGTGGGGCTTCCATGTATACTTTTTCAATGAGATTCCCATTTAAGAAAGCATTTTTAACATTTGATTGAAAGATAGATCATTTTCTAATTGAAACCATGGCTATTAAAGTTTTGACAGTGGTCATACGGGCAAGAGGAGAGAATGTTTTTTCATAATCGATACCATACTCTTGAGCATATTCTTTTGCCACTAATCGGGCCTTATATCTTTTCAAGGTTCCATCACTTTTGGTTTTGACTTTGTATACCCATCTACATCCTATAGGTTTCTTACCCGGAGGAATATCTTGAATAGTCCAGGTGTTGGCCTTTTCTAATGCATCAAATTCAGTTTTCATGGCTTCTATCCATTCTATATGATTTTTGGCTTGCGAATAGGATGATGGTTCAACATATGATTGTATTAATGCAATGGTTGCCCTATAAGTGGGTGAAAAAGATTCGTAAGACACAAATTTTTCAGGAGGTCTAGAAATTCTAAACGTCCTTCTAGGTGAAACTTCGGAGTATTTTTCTAAAGCACATGAAAGATTTTGCTCTCTACATCTTGAATATTATAGGCTAACATCTTTATGAATTTGCTCTCTATGATCATCATCATTTTTAATAGCAATAGGATTTTGATCATCGTCAAGGTCACATTCAAAATCACATTCATTGGATTTTGAAGTAAGATCAATTAGAAAAGAATATTCAGTGACATCCTTAGATTTTTTGAATTCAAAGAAACTTTTTTTTTCTAAAAAAGATACATTTCTTGACAAATAGAATTTTTCATTTTGAAAGTCGAAACACCTGTAGCCTTTTTTATTATCAGCATATCCTAAAAAGGCACATGGGATTGCACGAGGAAAAAGTTTATCATTTTTGTTGGTGAAAACAAAACACTTGCATCCAAAGACTCTTAACCTAGAATAATCTGAAGCTAATTTAAAAAGTTTTTCTATTGGGGTTATATTCTTTAATAAGGAAGATGACATCCTATTGATGAGGTAGGTGGCAGTTAGGACCGCTTCAGTCCAAAAACTTTTTGGAACCTGATTTGCAATTAGCAAGGTCCTAGTAGTTTTCATAATGTGCCGATGTTTACGTTCGGCTAAGCCATTCTGTTATGGAGTGTGTGGACATGATCTTTGATGTGTAATGCCATGTAGATTAAGGTAGTCTTTGAATTCTTTGGATATAAACTCTCCCCTTGAATCAGTGTGAAAGATGAAAATATCATTTTGAAACTTATTTTTAACTATTTTATGAAATATTTGGAAGTTGGCAAAAACTTTAGATTTATGTTTAAGAAAATAAATCCAAGTATGTCTAGAAAAATCATCAATAAAAATGACATAATGTGCAAAACCACCTTTGAAAATAATTGGTTTCGGGCTCCAAACATCCAAATGAATTAACTCAAGTGGTCGTGAGGAAACAAAAGTTCTACTAAGAAAAAGTAATCTTTTCATTTTGCCAAGAATGCAGTCTTTACAAGAAAAACTTTCAGAATTACAATTTTTTCCCAAACTTGAAAAATATTGAATTTTAGACATGTGAGGATGGTCGAGTCTTTTGTGTCATAAATCCAATTCTAATTTCTGAAGATTATAACAAAATGCATTCTTAGGCAATTCCAAAAAGTTCATGTAATTGAGTCTTCCTTCTCTATGACCTTCCAAAATCAACTTCCTTGAGTGGCGATCCTTTACCCAACAACCATGAAAAGAGAATGAGATATTATATCCATAGTCAGATATTTACAAAACAGCTAAGAGATTCAAATTTAGTTTGGGGATATATCTAACTTCTAGAATAACAAATTTTTTGGATTTTTGAAAAATTTTAAAACATCCTACTCCTTTTATTTCAAGAGATGTGCCATCGACTATAAAAACTTTTGATACACTTGAGTTATTTTTAAGGCATTCGGATAGGCAATTGACATTCAGGGTCATATGAAAAGAAGCACCAGAATCTAAAAGCCAAGAAAAGTTACCTGGACCGGAGAAAGATGCAATAATTGTTCCAATTGAGGCTTCAGTTGAGGAGGATACCCCTTTGAGAAGAGGTTGAAGAATTTTCATCAATTGAGCCATTGATACTGGTGCATCTTGATCTTTTGACTCAGATTCAACAAATGCAACTCTTTTTTCTTCTCTTTTTTTTTAACTTTGGACATTGAGGCCTATAGTGCCTCGGTTCATGACAATGATAACAAATGACTTTTCGTTTGTCAAAGTCACCATTTTGCCTTCCAAAATGAGGCGGCTTATAAGTGCGAGTATGATTTTCTGGTTTAGACACAGCTAGAACTGAGTCATCATCAACTTTTGGAGTACTTTTTCTAAGCATGTTTTCCTCCATAGTGAGCTCTTGTATAGTATCAACAATGGAAGGAATTGTTTCACGATGTAAAAGGGCCGATTTGGTGGATTCAAACTCCGGCCTTACACCATTCACAAATTGATAGAAATGTTTCATATCAAGTTGCTTTTGGCGAAGCTCGATATCTTCGACACAATGCCATTTGGGCTCAAGAAGAGTCAACTCTTCCCAAAGTTCGGACAACTCATTGTAATATTCTCGAATAGATTTATTTTTTTGAGTCATTGTCCGAACTTTGTCTTGTAAATTGCACACATGTGCAATATCTTTAAAGGAATACATGTTTTTAAGGTATTCTCAAGCCTTATCGATATGCTCAAACTTAGCACGACTATAGCATTTTTTAATGTCTACGCTATTAATTAGCCATGACATAATTTTTGCATGCCCTATCCTGCACTCTTTCCATTTTTTCTCATAAGTGGCTAACGCCTTGCTCTTCTCCTTTTCTATTAGAAGAACCTCTTTATTGTCCTCTTTCTTGGTAAGAGATAGTTTAGGTTTCAAATCAGAACCATCCACTATACCCCATAAACCTTTTCTCCAAATGTGGTGTTTCATAATCGAAGCCCACATTACATAGTTAGTATCATTTAGTTTCATGGGTATGATGGTGATCTTATTATTGTCATCCATCTTTTACAAGGGTAAGAGAGAAATAGATAAGAGGAGAGAGAGAAAAACAAGAGGATAAAAGAGGATAGAAAACCAATTTTTGTAGCACATGTCCTCCTTTCTTCAAACAAATCTTCTTGAGCTAAGAACAAAGTGATGAAACACCTTTTGCGAATGAGGCATTGAAATCGAGGCGAAAGCACTTCAAGATCTAAGGTCTCCGCGGCTTTGATACCATGTAATGAAATGGTGGTCTTCCACAAATGCGTAAACAACTCACAAATATGTGTCTATTGGAGACACTACAAGCATGACCCTTGAAAGGGTATAAATGAAAGAACACTTAAAATAAATAATAATTTATTCATAACAAAAATGTTTTAGAAGCATTGAATACATTTGTTGAAGGACCCTATTTATAAAGAATGAAAGATAGGAGGGAGAGCTCATTTTGAGCTCTCCCATAGAGTTGTTGGACCCTAGTCCAAAGGCTCTAATTATAGCTGTTGGACTAGGGTCCAACGACTATAACTAGGTCAAGTTCCAACTAGGAACTTGACTAGTTTGTTAATCTAGTTCAAAAAGAACTAGATACGAAAAACAAAGAAATAAAGAAAAAGAAAATAAGAAAATATTATATAATAATAATAATATATTATATATTTATATATGTTACATTTTAACAGCACTCACACCGACACACACATGCACATGCAAAGGGCTAAGGATTTACCCATAATGAGATATTACATTGTTATAGCAAGCTAGATGCTATTGGAGTAAAGAATCGTCAACAAGGGTACTCATGTATGTGCGTGTGTGTATTTTGGGGTTTACAAATTCACCAAGTTTGTTGCTAACTTTAAGTTAATTATTTTCAGCTGCAAGGCTTAGGGTGGCAGCAAATGAAAAGGCAGAGGCTGAGAAAATTTTGCAAATCAAACGAGCAGAAGGGACAGCGTGCTTGGTTTCTCTGAGAATGTTTCAGGAACAACTGCCAAAGATGTTATGGACATGGTGTTAGTGACACAATACTTTGACACAATGAAGGAAATTAGAGCTGCATCAAAATCTTCTGCTGTTTTCATCCCACATCTGGAGCTATTCGAGATGTGGCAACCCAGATCAGAGATGTGAAAGAATGAAACCCTAATCGACAGTGAGAGAAGAGAAGAGAGGGAGAGAGAGATTCCAGATGAAGGAGGGTTCAGTCCATCGTGACTGCCCTCTCATTCTATTTAAAATAAAGTGTAAAACATTAGGGTACGAAAATACCCTTTTATAAAATGATAATTTACAATACATGAACTGGATCTGGACCCGATCCATTATACAAATGGATCGGGTCAGACATACACAATGAAGATAATAATGCCTTCTTTTCAGCCTCCCTCAAGTTGTGCATGGTGTTGGACCATGAACAACTTGTTCTTCAAAAACCAAAATCTATCCTTTGTTAACCCTTTAGTGAGGATATCAGCAACTTGTTCTTTAGTTGACATATACATGGGCTCAATCTCTTTGTCTTCAACCTTTTTCCTAATAAAATGTTGATCTATTTCAATGTGCTTTGCTCGACTATGGTGAATGGGATTGAATGACATGTTGATGGCACTTTGATTGTCACACAGCAACAGTGATCGAGCAATCGGCTCTCCCATTTCAGTCAGAAGATGTCTTATCCATGTACCCTCGGCCGTGGCAGTGGCCATCGATCTGTATTCAGCCTCAGTGCTCGATCTAGCAACCGCCTTTTGTTTTCTACTGCTCCAGGATACCAAGTTTGGCCCAATGAAGCTACAGTAACCGGATACTGATCGTCGTTCATCTGGATCCCCCGCCCAATCAGCATCAGCATAAGTAATAATCTCATGGCCCCCACCTGGATCTAATTCTTCCTTGCCTTTGTATACCAGCCCATCACCCACTGTACCCTTTAGGTAGCGAAGTATACGTTTGACTGCCTCCATATGTGACACACGAGGTTCATGCATAAACTGGGATACCTGATTAACCGAATATACTATGTCAGGTCTAGTAAAAGTCAGGTATTGCAACATGCCAACTAAACTGCGATACTTAGTGGGATCTCCATATATATCCCCTTCTTGCGAACTCAATTTCTGATGAATGACACTTGGAGTTGTTAACGGCTTACAATCTGTCATGCCTGCTCTGCCGAGAATGTCCAGCGTATATTTGTGTTGAGTAAGGGTAAGTGTATCATTCTGGTTATCAACTTCTACCCCAAGAAAATATCGCAGCTCTCCCAAATCTTTCATCTTAAATCTCTGATTTAATAACTTCTTCACCTGCTCAATGTGGCTTTTACAATTCCCTGTGATGATGATATCATCTACATATATCAACAGAAGAGTAGTAACTCCTTGTTCATTGTGAATGAATAATGAGTAATCCAGAAGAGACCTAGAAAAGCCATGCCATTGTATTTCTAGAGAAAAACTGTCGAACCAGGAACGAGAAGCTTGTTTCAAACCATAGAGTGCTCTCTTTAATTTGCATACATATTTTTTGGTGTCTCGTTCTGCATACCCAGTGGGTTGTTCCATATAGACCTCTTCTTTTAAATCCCCATGCAGAAAAGCATTTTTTACATCCAGCTGACTCAATGTCCATCCATGTTTAATGGCTAGACTCAACACAATATGAATAGTCCCCATCTTAACAACAGGACTAAAAGTTTCATCAAAGTCTTGGCCTTCCTCTTGTGTGAATCCCTTGGCTACAAGTCGAGCCTTGTACCTTTCGATGCTCCCATCTGATTTATATTTTATCTTGTACACCCATTTTGACCCAACGACATTTCTGTTCAGTGGTTTAGGCATAATCTCCCATGTGCCACATTCATGTAAGGCCTCCATTTCTTCATTCATTGCTTCTACCCATCTTCTAGAGCTCGCAGCTTGATAGAACATAAGAGGCTCATCCTCTTTACTTATGGATGTCAAGAATAACTGAAAATCCATTGAAAAATTTTTATAACTTACCCATCTGTCAAGCGGATGTCGAATCCGTGAAGATCTTCTGATATCCATTGGCTGCGAAACGGATGATTCAGATGGATCCGTGTTCGTACAAGAAATGAATGAGGGTTCTTTCTCTCGCCGAGTGTACACAATTCCCTTATACCTTGTTGGCTCCAAGTCATATGTGACAGTTTCCTTCGTTTGAGTCTCATTGGCTGAATCCTCATGTGGCTCATTTTGACTGCAATTTTCTGGACAGTCTACTGTACCGTTGGAGAAGAGTTCTGAATTTAACCATGGGTAGTATACCTCAATGCTGGAGCTTGAGTTATCAGTATCTACCATAGTTGAATTAGTATCCTGATCGGCAAAGTTCATTTCATCGAAAATAACATTCCTTGATATTTTGACACGCTTACTCAGGGGATCATAGCACCTGTACCCTTTGTAATCTTCTGCATATCCTATAAACCTGCATTTCAAAGCCTTATCTTGGAACTTGTGCCTGAGAGAGCTATCAATGTGCACATAACAAACAGACCCAAACACACGTAATTCATGATAATCAGGTTGTATGCCAAAAAGCGAGAAGTATGGTGACTTATTTTCTAAGATATTCATGGGCAAGCGATTTATCACATGAACTGTGGAGTGGAAAGCCTCAGTCCATAATGATAATGGGAGATTGCTCCCGTGCATCATGCTCATCGCAGTCTCAACAATATGTCGATGCTTCCTCTCAGCAATCCCATTTTGTTGAGGTGTATGAGGGCAAGACACTCTTCTCTTTATCCCATTATGTTGAAGAAAATTAACAAAATCACTCGAGGAGAATTCACCTCCTCCATCACACTGGAAATTAAGAATGTTGATAGAGAAATGATTTTGAACAAAAGAGTGAAATTTCTGGAACAATCCAAAAACTTCTTATTTGTGCTTCATAAAGAATATCCAAGTGTAACGTGAGTAACTATCAATGAAAATAAGATAGTATTTACTGCCAGAAAAAGAAGTAATTAGAGCAGGACCCCAGACATCTGAACAAATGACCTCAAATGGCCTTGAAGCTTTTTTATTAATGGAAGAAAAAGGTAAAACATGACTCTTACATAGATGACAGCTAGAACATTTTGTATCAACGACTTCTGAACTCAGACTGGACTTAGGAATAAGATTATTCATGACAAGTTTTTCAATGAAATGACGACCACAATGGCCAAGACGACTATGCCAAAGTCTTGGCTTATTACTTTCAGAAACATTAAATATAAAATCAGAATCAAAGACTTGACGTTGGTGAGGCTTCAAGGATGAATAGTTGGAATGAATGAAGGAAGGATCTTCTTGGAAGATGTACATGTTGCCCCATCGTTGTCCTTCAACGAATATCCTCCTCGTGCGAAGATCCTTGACATAAACAGAAGAGGGAGTAAATTCGACTGAAGCATTAGCATCATCAACAAGTTTTGAGACAAAAACAATGTTCTTTTGAATATTAGGAACATGGATGACACTTGGAAGTTTAAGAGAGGATTTTGACATGTGTATAATGGCATTTCCAGTGTGTGAGATGGCATGATGGGATCCATCTCCTGTGACTATGCTATTCTTTCCAACATAAGGTGTAAGAGTCAAGAGCTTACCTACATCACCTGTAACATGAGTAGCTGCTCCGGAGTCGACATACCAAATTCCTTTGTCATTTTGCTTCATATTTAATCCTGCCAAAGCTGCCAACAGTAACTCTTTTACTTCTCCATCCCTTTTAGTCTCTGCTTGTGGAGCTTTCCCTTTGTTTTGGGGATTAAACCAACAATTCGCTTTAATGTGCCCTTTCTTGTTGCATAGGAAGCAGGTGGGAATGGGTCGTTGTCCCTGGACATTGGGTGTTGAAAGAATGCCATGACCTCCATAGTTATTTCTCCCTTGGCCTCCTTTTCCTCGAAAAGAACTTCCTCTACCTCGACCATAACGCATTCCCATAGCCAGCACATCTTGTGTTCCGGAATTCCCATGAGAGGTTTCAGAGGAACCTTTCAGATTCATCTCATATTGCAATAATTTTGCACAAAGATCTTTAAACTTTGGAAGTTCTGGTAGACATAGTAAGGTTGTCGTCATAACATGATAGTCTGGCCCCAATCCACTCAAGGTTTGTTGTACTTTATCTTTTTCACTGACAAGACACCCAACAACCGCCAACTGATCTGTGATGCCTTTCATTTTATTCAGGTATTCCATAATAGACATGGAATCTTTCTTCAACATTTGAAATTCTCGCTTAAGAAACATGATTCTTGCCTCAGAAATTTGTGAATATGTTTGAACTAACATATCCCACAGTTCCTTTGTCGAACAATCATCAGGAAGAGCAATAAGGACCTCCTGTGAAAGAGTTGAAGTGATGTATGCCACTAGCGATTGATCTCTCTTCATCAAGCAACATATTCTGGATTCTTGTGAAGAACAACAGATTGTTCTCCTTTATCGTCCGCCTTTTCTTGCGAAAGGAATTCTGGAGGCGGTGGGACCGATCCATCCAAGTGACCAGAGAGATCCTAACTCTTTATAAACGGAATAATCTGTCTTTTCCAGGTTAAGAAATTGCAGTTATTCAATTTTTCAGAAACTAGTTGACCAAGAAAACTTGAGGATAGGCATGATTGCCCGTGAGTAAATTCCATTTGATGAATATGCTAACTTCTTCATATGAGGAAAGACAGATGGCTACTAGCAGACAGTTCTCTTTAGAATCAACAAAAGATACAAAGTAGTAGAAAGGAAATCACAGATTGACAGTGATTAGCAGGTAGCAGGAAAACACATATTCAATGCAGGGAAAAACAGCAAGAAAAACAGCAGGAGGAAATCACAGATCAAGAGAGGTAGATTGACAATGATTAGCAGAATTTAACTGTAGGAAAAGCAACAAGAGAATAACAGAAATTAACCACGGATAGAGAGATGATCGAATTTTCACAAAGGAAAGGGGGAACCTGATTTTATTAGACACAGATTTTGTTGGTAGAAACACACTGATGAAAGAACTAGAATCAGGCAGATTCAAGCTGGGTATTCACGGCTGATGAAAAGAATCAGAATCAGGCAGATTTACCCTGGGGATTCACGGCTGATGAAAGTTCCAGAAACACACTGATGAAGATTCCAGAATCACGCAGATTCACGGCTGGCACTCTGATGAAAGTTCCAGAATCACGCCGATTCACGGCTGGGTATTCACGCCTGATGAAAGTTCCAGAAACACACTGATGAAGGTTCCAGAATCACGCAGATTCACGGCTGGGTATTCACGCTGGGTATTTGCGCTGGGTATTCACGGCTGGGTATTCACACCCAGATTCACACAGATTCACGGCTGATGAAAAATCCACTCTGCTGACGTTGATGGGTTCACGCTGGGATTTGCTCACATAGATTTACGGCTGATGCAGATCCACGCTGGGTTTTCTTCACGCAGATCCACGCCTTGCTTTCTTCACGCAGATCCACGCCTTGCTCTGATACCATGAAAGAATGAAACCCTAATCGACAGTGAGAGAAGAGAAGAGAGGGAGAGAGAGATTCCAGATGAAGGAGGGTTCAGTCCATCGTGACTGCCCTCTCATTCTATTTAAAATAAAGTGTAAAACATTAGGGTACGAAAATACCCTTTTACAAAATGATAATTTACAATACATGAACTGGATCTGGACCCGATCCATTATACAAATGGATCGGGTCAGACATACACAATGAAGATAATAATGCCTTCTTTTCACGATGGTCTACTTCAGGCATCTTCTTCTCATTCTTAACAATCGTGTTATGCTCTTCAGTGTTGAAAAAGATGTGGGTTTTGGTTTGTGTTGCATTCTCCCTGTTTTCCTTTAGACTTGCATGCGCACTGTTTGGTTTGCTCTTTGTATATATGGTTGGTTGCTGGAGTCACTAATATGTGCTTAGCCATTTCTCTTTACTTTCTCTGAACATGTTCATGCCAGTGCATTTGTGTACTCTTTACTTCTGTGGAATGTGCTTGTGCCTTTCTTTGAGTGTGTGTGGAACCCCCACTACGTGGGTGATATATGTGTCCACCAGGAAGGTCTGCTCTCATCCTTTCTGAAGAGGAGAGGCAGTATTGGGGATTGAATTGTTCAGCTTGCCTCACTGCTCAATGCCTTTTTTTCATGGTGATTTTGCAGCATCCAGAGCCTAGTATGTTAATCAA
Organism: Nuphar pumila; assembly: GCF_984573655.1. NCBI lineage: Eukaryota > Viridiplantae > Streptophyta > Magnoliopsida > Nymphaeales > Nymphaeaceae > Nuphar > Nuphar pumila. The sequence goes on along the minus strand of NC_143263.1, from coordinate 45,304,404 downwards.
AATAATCGTGCCAACTCACTGTCATGTCCACTTCAAATTCATGGGCGAAGTGAGAATCAAATTCAATCAACTAGAGCTTCAAGTCAGCTTTTTATTCGCTTTGGAGTTCTGTTGACAGTCATTTCTTGTATGGTGAATGTCCATTTCTCATACCCTCGAATGGTGATGGAAACTGAGCATGTGAAAAAATGGGTCTATCTTGTTGAGGAGGAAAAATAGAGAATAGGGTCAAACCAGACACACCATGCACTACCTGTTTTGGCTGCCTGAGCCCATATTTACTACACTCCCTAATCTTATATCTCCACCATATGACTTGGATCTAGCTAGGATCTAATATTTTTGCAGTATGTTGAAGAATGTGGGCGTTGGTTTTATTCGAATACTCAAGGTTGCGACTCAGTTCTGGACCTAGGCTCCGGCTAAGTCAGACCCTTGTCCTGTTGATGGCACTGACTAGGAAAAGAAGAGGAAAAAACCAAAAAAGCTTCCTTATTTTCATTGAATTTTCATGTCAAGTTCATTTATCCTCTTGGTAAGGTCAAATATCCCTATGATGATCATAAAAAAATGAATCATCTTTGTCCTCTCCAAATAGTGGACTTTTAAGATGTCAAGAGAAATGTTTAGTGATTTAGACTTTAGAGAGGGAAGGCGCTTCTCGTGTCTTGCACCAAATGTTTGAATTGCATTTAGGTAAATTTTCAAGAACCTTATGACTCGGTTTTGGGGAGAACCTATATGTGTAATATTATAGACCGCAGGAAGTGGGGGATGATAATTCTCCTTTAACCTCATATGTGCTCGTGAAGGTGGTTCAATTGGTTCATCATTTTCTACTTATGGTCCCAAAAGCAAGTCTACGAAACAATAAGAATAACATGGATCTCTCTCTCTCACACACACACATTGGAACAAATGATCAAAAAATTGGTGTCAGGAAGGAAGTCTGGACTAGATCATGTCCTATCCTCAATGCATTATTTTTCTTCTAAAATAGATCTTGGACCAGGCTTCATTCCCCGCATCATTTTTCTTGTCTAGCTCTACAGAAGGCCTATTCCCATCCTTTCTGCCAGAGGGAACATCACATCTAGGTATGTTTTTAACTCGGATGGATTATCTGCCAGCAATCCCTACCATGTTAAAATTGTTCCTCGGAAGTTTGTTTTAGTCATACTATTGGAAGCATGATCATCTTTGGCTATTGATTTTCCAAGTTTGTTTTGTCTGGTTGATCGGATAGTTTGATTGCAAGTAGATGAGACGCAGTTACAGAAGCTAAGCCATCAGTCTTTTTCACCGGGCATGGCCCTTTCAACAGAGCAAGCATTGATAAAAATTTTTTGCATGATGAGTTGAATGAGATAGCCAGATAGTGAGCTGGCACTATCATAATCAATCCGTCTCGGGTATGAATCTCAATATCTCATTATGTGTGTGTGTGTTTCAGACATTGTTATATCTTGTCTAGTACATACGCCAAGACTTGAAAGGCTTGAATATTGCACCAAGAATGGTATTCCTAAAATTGTTACAAAAAGCAAACATGGTCATGAGACTGATTACAATTTATCGATTAAGCGCACTATGCTTAATTTCTTGGGGCACCCACTATCAAATCAACATCAAACATGAAAGGCTCTATCTGAGTTTACAGTGACTAGTTCTTATCATTATTGAATCCCATATTCTGCATATTCTTTGCACTGTGCAAAGTAATCTACACAGCAGTTGTGGTTGATGAATCCGAGTTGGTGACCTCTGCAGCTTTCTGGTTGCCCTCTTCTGCCTCCTTAAGCATCTTCATCATCTCTGCTTTCTTCTCCGCCAAGGCAGCGATCTTGGCGTTGATCTTCTCTATCTTCTGCCTGATCTTGGAAGGATCAGTTAGCTTCTCCTTTGCTCCCTCTTTATCTTTCTTCTTCTTCTCTCCTTTCTTTTCCTTCTCAACTGTGTTGGCATTTTCATCATGGTGTGCTTCTTTACTCTTCTTGTCTTTCTCTTTCTTTGGTATCTTTTCCTTGGCTTCACTGTCATTTGTGCTTCCATGGTCTTTGTCCTTCTTTGGGCTTTTCACCGTCTCTTTTTTCTCTTCTTTCTTATGGTCTTCCTTTGCCTTTGTCTCTTGTTTCCCTTCCATTCATGCCCGGTGGGTTTTGATGCTCTAATGGAGCAAACGCCAAAAGAAATGATGTCAAGTGGTTTTAAAACTCAACGACTCATTACTCAACTCGTCCTTGAGTGACTCGTGACTCAACTGAGTTAACTCAGTGACTCGGTAATGTTAACTTTATATTTTATATAATATATATATATATATATATTGTCTATTTTTTTTAGTATTTTACCAATATATTATATATAATATGAATTATAAGATATTTTATAATATATTGTATGTATAATTTTATTAATACATGTATAACCATATTTTTATATATAATATACATAATTTTTATATTATATATATAATGTCTGGACTGAGTCGGCCCATGACTCAGCCAAGTTTTGTAAAAACTGAGTTCAACCAATTTTTTGACCTATTGAATGGACTTCCCGGGCTGAGTCAATCAAGTCACTAGGTTAACCCGAGGAGTTTTTAAACTTTGTTCAAGACACCCATGAAGGGTTGTACCCATAACATGCCAGGAATTCATTCATGCTGATGCATAAACGCATAATAAAACAAGTGGCACTAAAGATGGCTGATTTACCACACCAATATTTTTTTTATAACGAGGAAGGGTCACTTAATTTGTCTGCCCCCTTAAGTAAACCCGGGTTATGATGAATTAAGATCAGGTGCAATGTGATTGTATACTTTAAGTGTGCTGCTTCCACACTCCATTACTGACAACACCTTGGCAGGCCTCCAATTGGTGAAACCCTTGAAGGTATACTCAGCTTCGACCTTACGGTAAGGGATGCTTCCTTTAAAATGCTTTATTGATAACAAAAAAATTAAAAACTTACCACATTTTGCATGGTTCACCCATTTGGTATATCTTTGCCATGATCTTTATTTGTAATTAAAACATGTATAAAATAAAATTATGGCACAAATTTATCAAAAAAATTGCACAACGCAAGTGCCAGTGAATTTGTCTATGCACTTTTATTCTTTTTTTTTTTGTTTGAGCCACATTGTTACTGCCTAAACAAACATGAACCCAAAAGCAGTACGGATCCAGTCCTTTGACATAGGATGGCTTCCATCCTACATTCAATCTTAGCCATCCAATCAATGGCTAGGATTGGTCCACATTTTTACCTGGATGTGGACTAATCATAGCCGTCCAGATGCTTTGGTTGGACGACTAGGATCGACATGGGACCCATCATATGTCAAAAGACTGGATCCCTTTTTAGTCAGAACAAGCCATCTCTAGGATCATCTCAACTTGGTTTCGGGTCCACGACCACCGACTCGAGCTATTGTTTCGCCAACGATGAGAAACTCTTACCTTTTGTGTTGTCGACGAACAAAGCCAATGAACAGCACTAGATGGTAAAAGATCAATAAGATCCAATCAAAGAGATGAGCCAAACATCCAACTGGTACGAGGCAGTCCATGCATCAACTATTTATAGGGAAAGTGGGTAGCTAGGAACCAGAAAACTTGTTCAAGCCACGAAACTGATGGAACCAAACATGCAGCTAAGCGATCACTGGGGAAGTTGCATGGTACTCTGTCTAATGAACGATTGCAACACGTCCATTCAGGACAGCCCTCTCTCCAATGATGGCATCTAGTGATTGGACCCAGTACCTTGGTCAGATCACTGGATCTCCTCTCCCCAGTCCGGATCGGGTGCAATCACATGGCACAAAATTTGTGCATTAAGCACTCCATGCCTTGGGCCTGGAGGGTGATCAGGTGATTAATGCACAAATATTTGTGCAATCATATTGCACACCTGATCTTTTCACAAAAAAAAGTAGGGCTCTAACGTGAAGTTTGGTTAATCAATTGTTACTTATGTCACAATGATTCGTGGACTCAAGGACACAGGACTCAAATTCGACTCAAAAGTTTGAAAATGTTTTAAAAAATGGGCGAAGCAGGTTATATGTTCTTCCCCGAAACACGCAGGTGCGTGTTCTCAGGTCTGAATAAGCGCCACATATGTAAGCACGTGGGGATCATTTCCCCCGTGTGTGACGGCATCACTTAACATTGGAGTCCAGTTTGTTTGCAAAGACTTAAGTATCCTTTCCCGCCATTAGCGCCATGAAACGATGTTTTGAGTAAAGGACAAAAATGTTCTCTCGCCAGAAAGGGTTAAAATCATCATCATTTTTGCCCTAACGAGTAATTTCCTCTGCTTTAACAGGAGCTCCTCACAATATGTAGCCCTAAACATTCTGACTCATACTTTGACGATGCACCATCGGCTCTAACAGGAACTCCCTTTGACGACGCAGCCTTTGATGTTGTCTGCTGCCGCGGGATCATCCCTTGTTGTTGTCTGCTGCCGCGGGATCACCCTTTAACGTTGTCTGCTGCAGCCAAAGCACTCCTTTGTCATCGTTTGTTGCCGTCGGAACATCCCTTTTCATCGTTTACTATCGTCGGAGCGCCTGGTTGTACTATTCATGTTAAATAACGCCTATTTTCATACTGAAACAAATTGATTTGTACATATCCACCTTTTGGGCGTTGAAAAACAGTTAGCACGATTTGTTCTTATAAAGGCCAAACATTACTAAATTGATTTGTACTTAGTTTTGCTATTCATAGCGATGTGTAATTATGAAGTTACCTCGATTTGTACTTTATTTTACTAAATCGTACTACGATGTTTACTTATGAAGCCAAATATTGCGATGACTTGTATTGTTGGTGATTGTTTAACTAATGTGATAATTTGTAATAATATATACTTTGGGAGGCGGTTGTAACATATAATGATGTGGTTAAATTTATGTGTTATGCAGGTTAGTAATGACTACAATTCGTAAGACAAGAAAGCCTTTGTCGTTCAATGGGATGACTATTGGAGAAATTATTCGTCAATCTGATATATATATATATATATATATATATATATATATATATATATATATGAGTGTTATGAAAGGTATCAAAATATTATAAAGATTGAGAATGATAAAGATAGGGACAAAGCGTTGGAATTATATAATGCAGAGCATTATCCATCAGATATTGAAGATGAAGAGCAAAGGAAGAAGGATGAGGAAGAACTAAAGACGACAACGAAGAAGAAGAATGATGATGAAGAGAAGGAAAATCAAAGGAAGAAGGAGGAGAATGAAAACTACGAGCACTTATGAGGCAAAAGGATTTCTTCCTGCCGACCATGCAAAATTAATTCTACATGCACATCATTTTTCATGTTATCTGTCATGATCGTCAGTTACATCACACTATACTATGCATTGAGTTGTATTTACTTTGCTAATAAAAGAAATGACTTATCGTATATGTGTGTTGACGATAGCGATTCACGTGACAACGATTTAATGACAGCTACGATGCTGTGAAGCGATATCAATTTTAATTGCTAAATGAACATCGATTTGAATACGCAAATCGCCACCACAATCATACAATAATGTAAATGCCGCACACCCACGTTTCAATATCGTAATACAAATATCTTACAAATCGACAGTAGAAAACACATAATATGTTACAAATCAATATACATATCACATAATATATTACAAATTGATATGAAAATTCAGCATAATAGCTTACAAATCGATATTAACAAACAAAACAATATCTCGCAAATCGATAGTATGTTACTACAACTGTGATTTGTGTTATACTATTCCAATATTTTCTATACAACTGTGATATGTACTTATGAAGGGTGTGATTTATATATTGATTTATAAGTTTGGAGCAGCGATTTGTACGTTTAAAGCAAGAACGATTTATACGTTTGACGAAATAGTGATTTATACTTGTTGATGATAGCGATTCATGTGACAACTATTTAATTACAGGTATGAAACTTTGAAGTGATTTTCATAGAAATCGCTAAATGAGCAACGATTTGAACATGCAAATGTCTACCTCATGCCACTATAATGTAAATTCCTCACACACATGTTTCAATTATATACTACAAATATCTAACAAATCAACACTAGAAAGCACTTAATATTTTACAAATCGGTACATATATCCTATAATATATTACTATAGCTAAACCTATACCCTAAACCTTAAACCCTTAATATCTTACTAAACCCTAACCCTAAACCCATAATATTTTATTAAACCCTAAACCGTAAACCCTAATGCTTAAACCCTAACCCTAAACCCTAAACCCATAATATATTACTAAACCCAAAACCCTAAACTCTAACCCTAAACTCTAACCCTAAACCCTAAACCCTAAACCCTAAATCCTAACCCTAACCCTAAACCCTAAAACATATACCCTAACCCTAAACTCTAAACCCTAAACCATAAACCTAAACCCTAACCCTAAGCCCTAAACCCTAAACCATAAAACCCTAAACCCTACACTATGACAATATTTTCGTAATAAAGGCAAATCGACTAAACATTACAATGATTTTTAAGATATCAATAGGAATTTTCATATCGATTTAATATATTGTTTTGATTATTAATATCGATTTAAGATTACGTTTTGATTCTAAATATCAATTTTTAAGATATCAATACTAATTTACAAATCGATTTAAGATATTGTTCTGAATCTTAATATCGTTTTTTATGTTGATTCTTAATATTGATTTAAGATATTGTTTTGATTCTTAATATCGATTTAAGATATTGTTTTGATTCTAAATATCGATTTGTAAGATATCAATAGGAATTTTCATATCGATTTAATATATTGCTTTGATTCTTAATATCAATTTCTATGTTGATTCTTGATATCGATTTAAGATATTGTTTTGATTATTAATATCGATTTAAGATTATTTTTTTATTCTAAATATCGATTTTTAATATATCAATATGAATTTTCAAAACGATTTAAGATATTGTTCTGAATCTTAATATTGATTTCTATGCTTATTCTTAATATCGGTTTAAGATATTGTTTTGATTCTTAATATCGATTTAAGATATTGTTTTGATTCTAAATATCGATTTGTAAGATATCAATATGAATTTCCATATCGATTTACGATGTCATTTTGATTCTTAATATCCATTTAAGATATTGTTTTGATTCTAAATATCGATTTTTAAGATAGCAATACGAATTTCCAAATCGATTTAAGATATTGTTCTGAATCTTAATATCGATTTTTATGTTGATTCTTAATATTGATTTAAGATATTGTTTTGATTCTTAATATTGATTTAAGATATTGTTTTGATTCTAAATATCGATTTGTAAGATATCAATAGGAATTTTCATATCGATTTAATATATTGCTTTGATTCTTAATATCAATTTCTATGTTGATTCTTGATATCAATTTAAGATATTGTTTTGATTATTAATATCGATTTAAGATTATTTTTTTATTCTAAATATCGATTTTTAATATATCAATATGAATTTTCAAAACGATTTAAGATATTGTTCTGAATCTTAATATCGATTTCTATGCTTATTCTTAATATCGGTTTAAGATATTGTTTTGATTCTTAATATCGATTTAAGATATTGTTTTGATTCTAAATATCGATTTGTAAGATATCAATATGAATTTCCATATCGATTTACGATGTCATTTTGATTCTTAATATCCATTTAAGATATTGTTTTGATTCTAAATATCGATTTTTAAGATAGCAATATGAATTTCCAAATCGATTTAAGATATTGTTCTGAATCTTAATATCGATTTTTATGTTGATTCTTAATATTGATTTAAGATATTGTTTTGATTCTTAATATCGATTTAAGATATTGTTTTGATTCTAAATATTGATTTGTAAGATATCAATAAGAATTTTCATATCGATTTAATATATTATTTTGATTCTTAATATCGATTTCTATGTTGATTCTTGATATCGATTAAAGATATTGTTTTAATTATTAATATCGATTTAAGATTATGTTTTGATTCTAAATATCAATTTTTAAGATATCAATATGAATTTTCAAAGCGATTTAAGATATTGTTTTGAATCTTAATATCGATTTCTATGCTGATTCTTAATATCAATTTAATATATTTTTTTTATTCTTAATATCGATTTAAGATATTGTTTTGATTCTAAATATCGATTTGTAAGATATCAATAATAATTTCCATATCGATTTACGATGTCATTTTGATTCTTAATATCTATTTAAGATATTGTTTTGATTCTAAATATCGATTTTTAAGATATCAATATGAATTTCCAAATCGATTTAAGATATTATTCTGAATCTTAATATCGATTTCTATGTTGATTCTTGATATCGATTTAAGATATTATTTTGATTATTAATATTGATTTTTATCCTGATTTTGTGATAATATTTTCATAAAAAGGAAAATCTTTGTGACCGACAAAGTCATCATTGCGTAAACTGCCTAAAACGTGAACCACTTAAAGGCATATGTTATTTTATTATAAAATCTTTGGCGGGTCCCATAAGCATTAAACTCCTATGCTATAAAAGGAGCTTCACACAATATTTCTCCCTAAACATTTCACAAAAAATCTAACACTTCATCTTCTTTCGTCGGAGCACCCTCTGCCGTCTCGGTGAGTTTTTATGTTGTGCAGATTACCAATGGCTTACATTCGTAAGAGAGAAATACTTCATCATTAGAGGGGAAATCTCTTGATGAAATCGTCAAACAATATGCTTTGTATGAGCAATTAGAAGCTCACTATAGATTAATGACGATTGAGAATAATGAAGAAATGAAGCAATTGCTGGTAAAGTATAGAGCGAAGCCTAATCCGTCAGATATTGAAGATGATAATCCAACGAAGAATAATGAGGAAGAAGTATAGATGAAAAAGAAGAAGGATGACGAAGAGAAGCAAAAGCAAAGGAAGGAGGAGGATAATGAAAAAAGGCAAAGGAAATCAAGGCAAAAGAATGAGGAGTTGGAGGATAGGGAAAGGCAAAGGAAAATAAGGAGAAAAAGGAAGAGAAACGAAAGCAAAAGAAGGAGGAGGAGGAAGAGAGGGAAAAGCAAAGGAAGAATAAGGAGAAGGAAGAGAAGAAAAGGGAAAAGAAGGAGGAAGAGGAGAGGGAAAAGCAAAGGAAGAATAAGGAAAAAAAGGAAGAGAAGTGAAGGCAAAAGAAGGAGGAGGAGAGGGAAAAGCAAATGAAGAATAAGGAGGAAGAGAAGCGAAGGCAAAAGAAGGAGGAAGAGGAGAGGGAAAAGAAAAGAAAGAATAAGGAGAAGGAGGAAGAGAAGCGAAGGCAATTGAAGAAGAAGAAGGAGGAGGAAGAGAAGCAAAGACAGTTGAAAAAGAATGAGGAGGAAGAGAAGCAAAGACATTTAAAGAAGAAGGAAGAGGAAAGGCAAAGAAAGCACATTCAGGATGAGTAAGAAAAGAAAAGGCAAAGAAAGGAGAAGGAGGACGAGGAAGAGAAGGAAAAACATAAGAAGGAGGAGGACGAGAAAGAGAAGGAAAGGCAAAGGAAGGAAAATGAGGAAGAGAAGGAAAGACAAAGGAAGAAGAAGGAGGACGAAGAAGAGAAGGAAAGATAAAGGAAGGATAAGGAGGACAAGGAAGAGAAGGAAAGAGAAAGGAAGATGTAGGAGGAGGAAGAAGTACAAAAGCAGAGAAAGGGAGAAGATGAAGAGAAGAAATATGTGACCAAGGTACGTTAATCGCTACTGGATGTCATGATGTACTGTTGTAGGTATTATTATGTATAGCGATTACTCTATATAGCGATTACTATGAATAACGATTATTGTGATAGTGATTACTATATATAATGATTACTGTGATAGCGATTGCTATGTATAGCGATTAATTATGATTTGATATTTTGTGTTACAGTTAGGTCAAAAGAGAAGCAGGGCAGTAGGTGAAAAGCTGAAAGGGCAGTGTTAGTGGCTTGTAGTTCTGTCGTGGTATAGAAAACTGAGTAAATATCAGAAGGACCGATTATGAAAGATGCACTTCGACGACCTTCTGGACCAACATTATTTTGAAAATTGCTGAAACACCATGACCCATCTGGTCAATAAGTGAAACCATAAGACGAACATGTTCCAGTTTGGGCTTTTGAGATCACCATGATCCTAGAAGATGTGGCACAGATTACAGGTCTTAAGTGTCATAGAAGTGTTGTCCTAACACGGGATTCAAACTATAACCCAAGTAGGGGTGGCAATCGTGTCGGGTTGGCGGGTCGACCCGACGGGTTGGCGGGTCAGCATACCTCAACCCGAACCCGACCCGTTTAATAAACGGGTAACCCGACACGACCCGCCAACCCATTTAATAAATGGGTTGGGTCGGGTAAACGGCTTCTGAGGTTCGCGGGTCAGGTTGACGGGTCGGGTTGATGGGTTGACGGGTCGGGTTGGCGGGTCAACGGGTTGGGTTGGCGGGTTGACGGGTTGACGGGTCGGCGGGTTGGCAGACGGGTTGGAGGGTTGACCCACCCGCCTAACCCGTTTATTAAACGGGTCAGTCGGGTTGGCGGGTTGGCATACCCCCAACCTGAACCCGACCTATTTAATAAACGGGTTACGCGGGTCGACCCGTTTATTAAACGGGTTGGCTTAAGCCCAACCCGAACCCGCCTAAGAGGCGGGTTGGCGGGTCGTGTCAGAAATTGCCACTCCTAAACCCAAGGGACAATTGCACGGCCCTTCAAGAAATGTCGATGGAGGAATGGTGTGAGTGTATTTCTGATGGAAGCAATTCCTCATCGATAAAAGTTTATTTTTTCTGTAATAAATGAAAAGGTCGGTCCGCTGCATGTGCATCTGAAGCAGTTGACCAAGAGTTGTGCGGCTTCCTTCTTTATTTTTTTGGACTTACTTTAGTTTTTTATTATTCTGGTTTAAGAATAAGTTACTTGTGGCTGCAGTTCCTCGAAGACTTAGATGAAGTCGACAACTAGGCATGGGGTACTGCTATGCTCGCACACTTATACAATTAACTTTACCGTGCGAGTAAGGGTATGAAAACCATCAGGGGTTTTGGCCATTTGTTCAGATATTTGTTTATTATATATTTAGTACTTGTACACTAACTCGTTGAAGGTTGTAGTCTTACTAATATATTGTTTTTGTAGGCCTGGACGTGGAAGCATATTGTCGCCTTGCATCCTGAGTGTGGCCCTGCGGTTTATGATTTTCTCAAGATCGGTTAGTGGGCTTCAATAAATGTCAAAGAGAAAAATGCTCGGTTCATTTTAGATGGTCTGCAATTAAATAAGGTAAATGGTTTAAAATCGTTGTAATCTTTAGCATTCTTAAGTAATTATTGCTTTAGGATTTTGTCTTCCTTAGTACAAATTGTTATCTCCTTAGTATCTAACTTTCATTATCGTAAATCGTAATAATGTTTAGCATTCTTAAGTAATCATCGCTTTAGAATTTTATTTTTCTTAGTACAAATCATTATCTCGCTAGCATCTAACTTTCATTAGTGTAAATTGTTATAATGTTTAGCATTCTTAAGTAATCAGCGTTTTAGGATTTTGTCTTCTTTAGTACAAATCATTATCTCCTTAGCATCTAACTTTTATTAGCCTAAATCGTTATAATGCTTAGCATTGTTAAGTAATCATCACTTTAGGATTTTGTCTTCCTTAGTACAAATCGTTATCTCCTTAGCATATAACTTTCATTAGCGTAAATCGTTATAATGTTTAACATTCTTAAGTAATTATTGCTTTAGAATTTTGTCTTTCTTAGTACAAATCGTTATCGCATTCAGTATTTTGCATGAATAATTATGTCTTTATGTAAACTACAATCTCGATTGTAGAGGTTGTGTGGAGATCGTATGGAGATGGGGAGGACAAAGAGGTTGTTGTTGTGGTTGCAAGACTGTCTGTCTGCGATATTTGGCTCTTTAGCAAATATGAAGTTGAATTGCAACATGGTAGTCGAGTACTCCTACAAGTTGGCTTGGGACAGTCGGTACCAAAAGTGCCTGTGATATTGAGAAGAAAGATGAATAGTGGTAGGGCCAGGAACGTGAATTGGCACGAACACTTCATAAAATAATTGGATAGCTGGAACAAAGGAGGTGTTCGTTCCATACCATATGATTATAAAGAACGACAATATGACCCCAACTATTTCAAACAATATTGGCAACCCATGCATCAAAATCGACAGATTGAGGAGAAGCAACCTAAAAGTAAGGACACTCTTATCCCTGAGCATGTCGTCTTTCAGCTAGACGCAACGTCCATCGTGTCCCTTCGACACTTCCTATGATTCTCTCTATTGTAGTACACGATAAAAAGCAATCACAACTCCTAAAGGAGAATGTATTGTTCGACAAAAGGTTAGCGATGCTAGAGAGGGAGAATAAGGAGTTATGAAAGGATGTACAGAATTTGGAAAGACAAATTCGGTCACTGGTTGAGATGATTACCAGTGGGTTTAATAAGATAAAGGGAACAAAGAGGCCATCGAATAAAGAGACTCCACCAAGGCAAAGAAAAAGACGATTTGTATGTCCATCTGAGTCGTCAAGTGCTAGTGAATAAACATATGTGATTTATGTATCCCAATAATGAAAGTGCACTAGGATCGAGGCAACGAGCACTAGAGGGGGGATGAATAGTGCTTTTAAAACTTTTCTGCAGAATATTGAATGATTTTGCAAATCTCAAAGCAAACACACAAAGAACACAAGATTTTATCCTGGTTCGGTCAAACCCGACCTACATCCAGTCCCCAAGCAAAACCCGCTTGAGATTTTCCACTATCAACCTTGTAAACTACAAGATCACACAGACTATAACCGGTCCCACTTTCAGTAACAACCCAACTGAAAGCAAACAACTCCTTTACACCAAGGAGTCCTTCTTTTTATAGAAAAGAAATAAGAACTTACAATACAACCTATGAGCCTTCCTTTTGAATGCAAATGAGATGCAATTGGCTTTTGAGGTTGTTGAAACACTCTACTCACGAATTCACTATCTCTCAAAGTGATTTGAGTGAAAAACTAAAGTGAAAATATCACGTGAGTGAGAAAACAAATACTTGAATGGATAGGAGTGAAAAGCAAGATTCAAATCGATTGAATTGTTGTTTTTTAGTGTAAAATGCACTCATATTTATAGTTAAAAGATTCCATACGTTGAGAGTATGAAAGGGTGTCAAAACTGTCCATTTCGAACGATCAAAACGTTTGAAAAATGAAAAGACTCTTACACTAAATATGCACTCTAAGTAAGGCTCTTACAAGAATCTAAGACTTTTAATGAATTAAACATTTGCACACTAGTCTTCAAGGATTCTTCACTGAATTCTTTAATTTCTTCATAGCCTTAGCTGAAATGCAGTTGATTCCACTTGCTCATCATCAAAACCTTGTACTTGAAGTATCATGTATGGCTTCATTGTCGTAACAATCTCCCCCTTTTTGATGATGACAAACTTAATCAAAGATGAAGCATTTAGATGCATAGATGGAGATTTTACTCCCCCTATCAATATGCTACAAAACATTAAAAGTTAGCACATTTAAAGCACATATATCACATATTGATTGGTTTGCATTTCCATTCATCATTTCTTCATGTATTTAGAAATACATTCATTCAAAGCTTTCTTTTTCTCTTAATTTTGCATTTCTCATGCAAGATCTCCTGTAATGTAATTGCTATCATCTTTTTCAAAGATCTCCCTGCAATTTCAAAGTAATGCTATCTTTATCTTTTTCTCCCCCTTTGTCAGAATCAAAAAGAGTAAGGGCAAAAATAGCATAAGCAAAAATAGAGATAAGTTTAAAATATTACAACCCATAAAGTATGTTTTTCAAAGATCAAACATCAGAAAAGAGAGTTTAGCAAATCCTTAATGGCAGTTATATCCTTCTGAATTGAAGCAAGTTGTTGAGTCACATCTTCACGAAAGGTGTGTTGATGTAGCTCCAAAGTTTCCAGTCTCTGCATAACTTCATCATGGTCTTGATTTGTCGAAAATTTCTTTCTTTTTGCATGAGATGAAGGTGTCGCAGAAAGTGAAGGTTCAGAAATAGATGGTTCATTAGGATCAGATGGTTCAGTTTGATCAACATTTAAGGGAGGCAGATATTTAATTTTCATTCTTTTAAAAATTGTTTGATCAAAGAACTCTTTTTGCTCAATGTACTTTTCATTTGTTAAAGGAACTTTAAAATGTCTAAAAATGCGGGTTAAAAGACAACCATAAGGAAGAAATGGTTTTTGTTTCCACAAGTTTGTAAAATACACATTGGCCCAGTTGACAGAAATATTTCCAAATAAAACATAAAGAGTCGTAGATAGATCTGTGGAATAATAATCAAAAGAACCAGTTTTGGGTAGAACATTGTGGGCAAGGATTCATCCAGCAATGCGTGCACGAGTTTGAAGATTAGTATTTTTGAAAGGAGGGCAGTGAGGTGCTTCTGGAAGAAGAATTTGTTCAAAAACTCTTTCATCATTCATTTCAATAGTGTTGAAAAGAGTGTCTGAAGATGGAATTTCAAGAATTTCTCCAAGTAATTTCGAATCAAACTCGATTTCAACATCACGAACAAGAGAAGATAAAATTCCAGTTTCATGGTTCATTTGTAAATTTGTGTAAAACAAGTGAATGAGAAAAGGATAGTGAAGTGTATCTGCACAAGCATCAAAAAGATGTGAAATACCAGGAAATAATTCTCTTATTTTGTAACGAGAAAACAAGTGAAATAGAACATTTCGGCCTGGTAAAATAGGTAGTGCAGAAATTGATCCAAAAGTGTCATAGAGAAGAGGGTTACGAAGTAATCTTAGTGAAAAACCATGTCTTGAAGTAGGTGTAGGAGGAGGAGAACCTAAACCTTTTGCAGATGTAGACTTCGTGCGAGGCATGGTTACCAAAATGTCGGCTTCCAAATGACGTCCGGCAAAGGGAAAAAGCTTTCCGGCGATCAAAAACGAAGGACAATGTGGTGGCTGACGGTGAGGAGAGGTCGGCCAAAATGGGATTCCGGTAATGCACTGTCACGGCAAGAGAGTTCCGGAGTGTTTTGAAGATGCGGCAGTCGCTGCAAGAGGATTCCGGCGTTTGAAGATCACGGCCAGAAGATTCCGGTGTCTCCCTGTTACGGTAAGAAACTCCCGACGATGATGGATTCGAACGGTACTCCGAGGGTTTTTCGGAATAGAGAGAGAGAGAGGCAAAGGAGAAAGAGGGGTTTTCGGTTTAAGGGTTTCGTTAAAAAAAACGAAAAGGTGCGAGAATGAAACGATGCCTTCTTTAAAAAAAAATGGGGTTTTTTTTTTTAAAAACAAATCCAAGGGGTGTCGGGTCCCTTCATTTAAGATTTAAAAATTTTAGTCGACTAAAACTTTATCGGTCGACTAATAATGCGACTAATTCTAAAAATATCATCAGTCGACTAGAAATATATCGGTCGACTAATATGATGCGATACATTCCAAAATATAAAAACACCAGTCGACTAGAATTTTATCGGTCGACTAATATAGTGCGATTTTGAGATTTTGTTCAAAAATCAGCATTTTTATAAATCCAAAAATGAGCAAATACCTAGTTCTCTCCTAATTCTCATAAAATCTTCATTTTTAAGAGGTTTAGTGAAGATATCAGCATGTTGTTCTTTAGTGGAAATAAAATTTAACGAAATATCTCCTTTTAACACATGATCTCTTAAAAAATGATGTCTAACTTCAATATGCTTAGTTCTTGAGTGCTGAATAGGATTTTTCGAAAGATTTATAGCACTAGTGTTATCACAATAAATAGTTGTTGTGGAGTAATTCAAACCAAAATCTTTTAAGGTCTGTTTCATCCAAAGTACTTGTGAACATGCTAAACTAGCCGTTATATATTCAGCTTCAGTTGTTGAGAGTGATACTGAATTTTGCTTTTTACTAAACCAAGAGACTAAGGAATTTCCCAAGAAATGACAAGTTCCACTAGTACTCTTGCGATCAGATTTACTTCCTGCAAAATCTGCATCACTATATGAAACTAAATCAAAGGAAGATGATTTTGGGTAAAACAAACCGAAATCTGAAGTATCTTTCAAATATCGAAGAATTTGTTTTACTGCAGTTAAATGAGATTCCTTTGGATTAGCTTGAAATCTTGCACACATACAAACACTAAACATAATATCAGGTCGACTAGCAGTTAAGTATAATAGAGATCCGATCATACCTCTGTAGAAAGAGGCCATCGAATAAAGAGACTCCACCAAGGCAAAGAAAAAGACGATTTGTATGTCCATCTGAGTCGTCAAGTGCCAGTGAATAAACATATGTGATTTATGTATCCCAATAATGAAAGTGCACTAGGATCGAGGCAACGAGCACTAGAGGGGGGGTGAATAGTGCTTTTAAAACTTTTCTGCAGAATATTGAATGATTTTGCAAATCTCAAAGCAAACACACAAAGAACACAAGATTTTATCCTGGTTCGGTCAAACCCGACCTACATCCAGTCCCCAAGCAAAACCCGCTTGAGATTTTCTACTATCAACCTTGTAAACTACAAGATCACACAGACCATAACCGGTCCCACTTTCAGTAACAACCCAACTGAAAGCAAACAACTCCTTTACACCAAGGAGTCCTTCTTTTTACAGAAAAAAAATAAGAACTTACAATACAACCTATGAGCCTTCCTTTTGAATGCAAATGAGATGCAATTGGCTTTTGAGGTTGTTGAAACACTCTACTCACGAATTCACT
Organism: Nuphar pumila; assembly: GCF_984573655.1. Lineage (NCBI taxonomy): Eukaryota > Viridiplantae > Streptophyta > Magnoliopsida > Nymphaeales > Nymphaeaceae > Nuphar > Nuphar pumila. Next base: position 45,287,601 of record NC_143263.1, on the reverse strand, counting down.
ATCTCTCAAAGTGATTTGAGTGAAAAACTGAAGTGAAAATATCACGTGAGTGAGAAAACAAATACTTGAATGGATAGGAGTGAAAAGCAAGATTCAAATCGATTGAATTATTGTTTTTTAGTGTAAAATGCACTCATATTTATAGTTAAAAGATTCCATACGTTGAGAGTATGAAAGGGTGTCAAAACTGTCCATTTCGAATGATCAAAACGTTTGAAAAATGAAAAGACACGCCTTTTTGAAGTTTCAGGAAAACGGCAAAATTAGTCGACTGAAACATCAGTTAGTCGACTAATAGTTAGTTATTAGTAGACTGACAGTTATCGTCGGTCGACTGATCTGTTAATCGAGCCGTTTGAAAATCTGAACTTTTGAAACTTAGTCGACTTGAGAAAAGTTAGTCGACTGATAATATCATCAGTAGACTGAAAAACCTTTTAGTCGACTGCTGCTAAAATCTTCTGAAAAACAAACATTCTGTTCGGTCGACTGATAAAAAGCATTAGTCGACTGCTGCTAAATTTTTCAGAAAACACATGTTTTGTTCAGTCGACTGAAAAACCATTAGTCGACTGCTGCTAATTTTCCAGAAAACAGACATTCTGTCCAGTCGACTGATAAAACCTTCGGTCGACTAATTTGACACGAATGACTTTTTAGAAAATATGGCGCGAAAGGATTAGTCGACTGATAAGTCTATTGGTCGACTAATAAACATGAAAATTTAAGAAAAGAGTTTTCTAAAAAGATTTTCAAAAGAGTTTCTTTTAGAAAAGTTTTTCTAAAGACTTTTAAGATGAAATGCAACCTAAATATGCACTCTAAGTAAGGCTCTTACAAGAATCTAAGACTTTTAATGAATTAAACATTTGCACACTAGTCTTCAAGGATTCTTCACTGAATTCTTCAATTTCTTCATAGCCTTAGCTGAAATGCAGTTGATTCCACTTGCTCATCATCAAAACCTTGTACTTGAAGTATCATGTATGGCTTCATTGTCGTAACAAATAATTCTATGTTGTAATTCTATCATTCTTTGTTGTAATTATATAATTCTTTCCTTAATAAGTGTAACATAAAAGTGCCACTGAAAAATCAACACGATTACATAAACTTAGGTTTGTAATTATATAATTCTTTCATGATTTGTACTTACGTTTGCTAAATCATATAATAATTACTGGTTTAGGGTTTATTATGTATCGTGATTCCTGTGATAGCGATTACTTTGTATAGCGATTACTATGTATAGTGATTATGAAGTTACCATGATTTGTACTTACGTTTGCTAAATCGTATAGCGATTACTAGTTTTGAGTTTATTATGTATGGCGATTCCTGTAATAATGATTACTGAGTATAGCGATTATGAAGTTACCATGATTTGTACTTATGTTTGCTAAATCGTATAGCAATTATTGGTTTAGGGTTTATTATTTATAGTGTTTCCTGTGATAGCAATTATTTAGTATAACGATTATGCAGTTACCATGATTTGTACTTACGTTTGCTAAATCGTATATTGATTACTGGTTTAGGGTTTATTATTTATAGCATTTCCTATGATAATGATTACTTAGTATAGCTATTAATAGGTATAGCGATTATGAAGTTACCATGGTTTGTACTTACGTTTGCTAAATCGTATAGCGATTACTAGTTTTGAGTTTATTATGTATAGTGATTCCTGTAATAGCGATTACTAGGTATAGCGATTATGAAGTTACCACGATTTGTACTTAGGTTTGCTCAATCGTTAAGTGATTATTGGTTTAAGGTTTATTATTTGTAGCATTTTCTTTAAGTGCAAGGAACGTCGCATAACATTAGTTTAGGGTTTAGGGTCTAGAGTTTAAGAAAACGTCATCTGACACACTATTGATGTTATGCGACGTGTCATTCATTTACAACGTCGTTTCGATGATACTAGCAAATAAAACAATATCTTTTAATTAATGCAAAATGTAATTTATTTATTTATTATATTCTTTGAGCATGATTTTTGAAAATGGGCGGGATATGAAACGACGTGAAATGAAACGTCACTTAACTTCAGTAGTGTGTTCCGCAAAGAACACAAGACGTTTCCTTTAAGAGCAAGGAACAGACGACGTTTCATTTTCCTGCTTCGTGAGCAACAAACAGAAAAATTGCCGTTTTAGTTCACCACTGTCGTCGCAAAAGCTATATCAATGTCGAAGAAGGACGTTGTGATTCAGTCAAACATCCACAACAAAGGGTACCTTCGATTCCTTTAACATGCTTCATCTTTTTTATGTCGTTTACAGTTCATTTACTGAATATAATGCTACAGTTCCTTTACTAAATATTCAGCTAATTTCAGTGCAACATCCACAAAACAAGGTGCCAAAAAACTCAACAAAGTGCTCGAAGAGAACATCGACCGTATGCGAGATGAATTTGCAGAATGACACACTATCAGTAATTTTGTATGTATGAAACCACTATTAGCTATATATTTACGTATGTCATGGTCATATATATTAACAAGTACATTTTTGTTATAAAGAGACTATACACAATTTCATCATGTATATTCAAAGCAAGAGAATAACCATGTTGGTTTGCATCGTCACCCCTTAGTTTATGGTATATCGGTTATCTTATATGTTTATTTTATTTTTTGATTTACTAATGTACCTTCATGTTTTAAACTTACTATTATTACTGTTTCATTCAACAGAGTATCGTCTGTCGAATGTGATACATGACTGGATTTCTAGATGGACTACAATACTGGGGTGACGATGATCAAATGGCAGACTTTTTGTCAAGTGAAAATGTTTGTGACCATATCGATTTGTAAGATGTTAAATCTACTTAAGATCTTATTTTGATTCTTAATATTGATTTTTAAGCTATCAATAGGAATTTGCATATGGATTTGATATATTGTTTTGATTCTTAATATCGATTTCTATGCTGATTATAAATATCATTTTTTAAGATATCAATAGGAATTTACAAATCGATTTAAGATATTGTTTTGATTCTTAATATTGATTTCTATGTTGATTCTTAAAATAAATTTAAAATATTTTTTTTATTCTTAATATCGATTTAAGATATTATTTTGATTCTAAATATCGATTTTTAAGATATAAATAGGAATTTTCATATCAATTTAAGATATTGTTTTGATTCTAAATATCGATTTTTAATATATCAATAGGAATTTCTATATCGATTTAAGATATTGCTTTGATTCTAAATATCAATTTTTAAGATATCAATACGAATTTTTAAATCGATTTAAGATATTGTTCTGAATCTTAATATCGATTTAAGATGTTGTTTTGATTCTTAATATTGATTTAAGATATTATTTTGATTCTAAATATCGATTTTTAATATATCAATACGAATTTCCATATCGATTTAAGATGTTGTTTTGATTCTTAATATTGATTTCTATGCTGATTCTTGATATTGATTTAAGATATTGTTTTGATTCTTAATATCGATTTCTATGTTGATTCTTAATATCTATTTTAATCTATCAATAGAAATTTTTATATCGATTAAAGATATTGTTCTGATTCTTAATATCGATTTCTATGTTGATTCCTAATATCGATTTAAGATATTGTTTTGATTCTTAATATCGATTCATATGTTGATTCTTAATATCGATTTTCAGATATTGATTCATACATTGTGGCAATCGGAAAAGCATTGAGTCTTATACATGTTGGATGTACAAAAACAAAAAATATGGTTATACAACTCCTTAGACTATAACATTGGTGTAGACCATGACATTGTGCATTTGGTAAGTTTCTATCTATAAGATTATTGTATCTTGTACTGTGGCCCAAAATTTACTTGCATTTGCATAAACCACAGGTTGGATTTTTCAGAGACGTGTTGGGTGTCGACATTGGCCCATGGAGGCTTCACGTCGCAGAGGATGCTCTTTTACAAAATAATGACATCGATTATGACATCTTTATAATGAAGTATATTGAAGCAATATACTATGGACGAGCACCAGAATTCACCGTTGTATGTTGTACACTTAAACATGTTTTATTATCCTATATTATTGCTGGCTACATTTATATATTGGTTTGACTTTCAGTTTTTTTTTTCTGGATGATATACGTGGATTCCGCACAGAACTATGCAAAAAATTAATTAATTTTCTAATTACGAAAGATACAAAACCCCAAACAGCAAGATTACCTAGAAAGCAATGAAGGACGCGAGGCCCCCAGGAGTAAGAGAAAGCCATTTTAAACGTCTACTTGTTCTCAAGGATAACGTGAAGAGGGTTACATTCTACTGCTGAGAGAGAGAGAGATAGCAATTTTTGGTTTAACATTCAATTTCCCGAACATGACAATTTTTTTGTGTACAGACATTTGTAACAAATTTTTTAGACTGTATATACAAAATTTGTAAGGCTGTGTACAAAATTCACATTGATTCATAAACCAAAATTACGCGCCTGGCACACGTGTGTTGAATACACAAATTGTCACCTCAAGCACGCAAATCGCAATAATGTAAATTCTGCATGCACACGTTTCAAAATCATAATATAAATATCTTGCAAATTGACATATCTTACAAATCGATATACTATTGTATAATATATTACAAATTGATTTTTAATATCGATTTATATTTTGATTCTTAATATCGATTTCTAAGCTATTAATAAGAATTTCCCTCTCGATTTTTATGATATTTTATCATCGATTTGTAAATATTACATCCTAACACGACGTCTACTATAAATTTATAGGATATTATATCAATTTTTGTGAGATATTATTTTGTTTATTAATATCGATTTGTAATATATTATGCTAAATTTGTATATCGATTTGTAAGATATTATGTGTTTTCTAGTGTCGATTTATGAGATATTATTTTGTTTGTTAATACCGATTTATAATATATTATGTTGAATTTCGTATATCGATTTGTAAGATGTTATGTGTTTTCTAGTGTCGATTTGTGAGATATTGTTTTGTTTGTTAATATCGATTTATAATATATTATCCTGAATTGTCGTATATCGATTTGTAAGATATTATGTGTTTTTTAGTGTCTATTTGTGAGATATTGTTTTGGTTGTTAATATTGATTTGTAATATATTATGCTGAATTATCGTATATCGATTTGGAAGATATTATGCTGAATTATCGTATATCGATTTGTAATATATCAAGTCAAAAAAAAGTGAAAATTCTTACCAGCTTTCTTATAAATAGGAACTTCAGGGTCATTAATTAATGAAATAGGGAAAGGTTCATCAACGGGTTCAATCTTTGGCTTCTTAATGTCAGTCTGATTACTGTTTTTGTCAGCACACCCTCTCTTTTCTCGAGCAAATAAATGATGATACACACCTTCTCTTTTTGTCAGCCTTCTTGGTGGGGTTGGCTCCTCCAGCATTGGTTTCTTCGATAATGTTGGTGTGTCGCGATAAGACAACAGCGAAACAGAGGGTGGAGAAGATAAGGATTCCTCGATCCTTACCTGCGAACACGTTAATGGCATTTTGTATTCAAAATCATCATCTTAAATCATAGGACGCCTCAATCTAGGATAATATAGGATACAACATCTACAGAAAAGGTTGACGATACACTACAAACTAAAAACCACGCAGGAACAAATGCATTGAGCAGACCATGTTCTAATTCACTATACCTCACATGCATTGTCATTGTCATCCTTCTTTTCACCTCCTTCCTGATTAACGGTTAGACATGATCAAATCCCAAACAAAACCAAAACAATATCTCATAAATCGACACTAGAAAATACATAATATCTTATGTTGGTTTGTTCGTTAATATTGATTTATAATATATTATGTTGAATTGCCGTATATCGATTTGGAAGATATTATGTTGAATTGCCGTATATCGATTTGTAAGATATTATATGTTTTCTAGTGTCGATTTATGAGATATTGTAACTTTATAAATCATAAAAATACATGGTTACATAAAACTCATCGAGACGGCAAATCATATATTATGTATTTTCTCGGAACACGCAGGTTTGTGAGATATTATTTTGTTTGTTAATATCGATTTATAAGATATTATGTGTTTTCTAGTGTCAATTTGTGAGATATTGTTTTGTTTGTTAATATTGATTTGTAATATATTATGTTGAATTGCCGTATATCGATTTGTAAGATATTATGTGTTTTCTAGTGTCGATTTGTAAGATATTGTTTTGTTTGTTAATATCAATTTGTAATATAGTATGTTGAATTGTCGTATATCGATTTGTAAGATATTTTGTGTTTTCTAGTGTCAATTTATGAGATACTATTTTGTTTGTTAATATCGATTTGTAATATATTATGCTGAATTGTTGTATATAGATTTGTAAGATATTATGTGTAATCTAATGTCAATTTTTATAAAATATTATTTTGTTTGTTAATATCGATTTGTAAGCTATTATATTGAATTCCATACATCGATTTGTAATATATTATGCTCAATTATTGTATATCAATTTGTAAGATATTATGTATTTTCTAGTGTCAAGTTTTATGATATTTGTAGTATGATTTCTATTGTAGAATTACAACAAAAAATTATAATATTACAACAAAAAATTATAGATTTACAACAAAGAATTATAGAATTACAATAAAGAATTATTGATTTACAACAAAGAATTATAGAATTACAACAAAGAATTATAGAATGCTGAACATTACAATGATTTACACTAATAAAAGTTAAATGCTATTACTATTTTATAGCTGAAGAATCCACACGTGATTCATGTGTTGCGTTGCTCACTTTTGAATTGAACTGAGCCTGTCATTAAACTGAACAATATCAGGCACTACATTAAGTTCAACAAGAAATGCAAACATCCTCCCAAAATTGTTATATAACAAAAGACTTGTCAAATTCATACCATCGTTCCACTCAAACAGCTCGGGAGGATTGCAGGTTCCAACATTGTAGTGCACGACTCTAGTATATTGCTTCATGTTGGAAATTACACAAGTTAGATATTAATAAGTTGCACGTAATACAATTTACATAGGAAGCAATATACTGTATTACATACATGTTCATGTGAAGGGCTTGGTTGCTTAGGGGTTGGTTGTTTCATACACATTTTTCTTGCAAACCAATTTCAGTGCACCCTTTGTCCCCCGACAACTGCGATCAGAGGCAAGTTTTATTTTGATACCCTTCGCTAGGTGAATATTTCTATCATAATCTACAAGGTTTACTCCTGACTTGTTGAAGATGATGTTGATGCTTCGGCGTAACTTATCATAAGGGTCAAAAAAAACGTGATTTTCACCTACGCTATTCGATCTCATTTTTTTAGATTGGTCTTCATGAGTTGCAACAGACTCATAGTGAATTAACTACACTTTTGCAAGTAATTCTTTTGACACTTTTTTTCATACATACATAGGCTTCTTCGCTTTTCGATGCCAAATCTGCAACATGCATAAGTGACCTACATAGTTGTTGGTGACGGGAGGCTATGCGGCATTTCTCATCAACACCAAATGGACTGACATTATTTGTATCCAGCAGTTTAATCTTTGTTTGTCTCGTTCATCTTCGCATTATATATGACTTAGGTATTTCTTGTATCTTCTCTTGATTAAGTGCCTTTAATGCATGACGACATAAAATATCTTTGAATTCAAACATTTTGCACGTACATTCAACTATTTCGTTGTCAACATTGTACGTAACATGTGCTTCTTTCCTTTTTGGTTGCTTTTCGCCCTCCCATACAACATGGTATTTGTGCATATTCTTATATTGCATACATCTTTCTATGTTGCAATTCATGACCTGTATAACCTCCTTCTTAGTCCATTCAAATACAGTTAGTATATACAGATCTGTAGGTCACGTCAATATTTTTATGCCCAAAGTTACAGGACGGGTGCTGAAGCATTTCACATCTTATTCAAGATTATTCTGTCTAAGACTGTCTACAAATAATTCATATTGTTTCATGAAGTTAAACATTGTTAAACATGAAAACAAGGTTTTTTTTTCAGTGTGACATGCATAGATTTAGCTCTTTGTGTGCTTATCATACATGCACAAAAGTATTGTCTTTCATATGCCAATGCCTACTTCTCTTTATCTGCATATAAATTTTGTAGCCACACACAGTTTTCAAGGTTGTACATCTGAATCATTTGCTCCCAATCAAACATAAAAGTGACCTCGCCTATGCTCTCAAGTACACACTTTCTAAACTTTTTATCAAACTCTATCTTCTGATTAAAAATGTATCCTATGTTTTTTGCTGCATTTTGAAAGATATGTCACAAACATAGGCGATGATGTGCATATGGCCATACATGAGACACTGCAACTGCAATTGCATGATCATCATCTGTAAGTACAGATGCATGGTGTTTCTCATTCATTGCTTATGTAAATACTCTGAACAACTACTCAAAGCTTTCCATGGTCTAGTCATACAAAAAAGTGTCGCCTAATATGCAACTCTGTAAGTGATGGTTCATTCCGACAAACTGCGCAAATAGTCACTATTCTGTATTAATCTTCACCGTCGTATAAAAAACAAACACATCATTGAAGCATTCATAATCTACTCTTGACTTTGAATATGCTCATAGCATATTCACAACATATCCATCTTCATCCAGTTGCATTACACTAAAAAAACCAGGGTCATTGCTTGAATTCTTCTGTAGGTAACCAACCAAAGAACATATTCCTTTATTCTTCATGTTGTCTGACCTCTTCCTTCTCAAATGGTTTCTTAGATCTATAGGTGTGAATGATACATTATCACGACTACCATCTATGTGCACACACAAATTATATGTCTTCCTTGGTGCAATACCGACGCTATCAGCTATTTCAGCAATTATAGCATGCACTTCAGTTACTTTACGATGTGACCTTAACATAGGAGTCATAAATGAAGGAGCTAATTCATGATTATGATCATTGATTAAAATACGAATTACATATTTCCCATTCGGTAGTCTTCTTAACACCATTCTCGCTGGACAACCACATCTTAAATCTGGCTTGCTTCTTGTTGGATTTCCACTTGACTTCTTCCAACCTTGCTTAGAACAAACATATGCCTTTCTTGCCACGGCATCCTATGCATTTTTTGCCTAAGAATATCATCTAACACTCAAGCTAAGTTTTAAGGCATAATCATTGTAAAATTTGTATGCAGCTTCCTCATCATTAAACTGCATTCCCTCTACTGGAACAGAGTCAAGTGTATTATCACGTAGACTTGAGGTGTCTGCACCTTTGTCAAGTGCACTGTCATGATCGTCTACCTCATTATCGAATTGCATTTCGTTTGCTGGAATATTCAAGTTAAGAGTTAATCCAATGCATGCACCCTTATTATCATGTGCATCATTAGTGCGCATATTCACTTCTTCAGGTGCGTCGATGGTACGGATGCTCATTGCTCTATGAATTTCCAGTGATTGAGATACATCATCTTCACTACAACTAGTTGATATGCTCAACACTGTCATGAGCAAAATATCAATTTGCGTTAGCCAGCACATACGTTTACTATGATTTATTCAAGATGCATATAACAACGACTACCGATTAGTTAAGCAAGTCAAAGAGACGATTGAATGAATCACAGTATCAAAGCAACAACATAATTATAAATAGATAATAACAAATAAAACCATATCTCACAAATCGACACTAGAAAATACATAATATCTTACAAATCGATATATGACAATTCAGCATAATATATTACAAATCGGTATACTTTCAACATAATATCCTACAAATCGATATACGATAATTCAGTATAGTATATCACAAATCGATATTAACAACCAGATATCATATCTCACTAATCGACACTAGAAAACACATAATATCTTATAAATCGATATACGGCAATTCAACATAATATATTACAAATCGATATTAGCAAACAAAACAATATCTCATATATCGACACTAGAAAATACATAATATCTTACCAATCGATATATAGAAATTCAACATAATATATTACAAATCAAGATTAAAAACCAAAACAATATCTCATAAATCGACACTAGAAAACACATAATATCTTACAAATCAATATACGATAATTTAACATAATATATTACAAATCAATATTAACAAACAAAATAATATCTCACAAATCGATACTGAAAAACACATAATATCTTACAAATCAATATATGAAAATTCAACATAATATATTATAAATCGAGATTAACAACCAAAACAATAGCTCATAAATCGACACTAGAAAACACATAATATCTTACAAATCGATATACGACAATTCAACATAATATATTATAAATCGATATTAGCAAACAAAATAATATCTCACAAATTGACACTAAAAAACACATAATATCTTCCAAATTGATATACGAAAATTCAACATAATATATTACAAATAGATATTAGCAAACAAAACAATATCTCACAAATCGACACTATAAAATACATAATATCTTACAAATCGACATATGGCAATTCAGCATAATATATTACAAATCGATATTAACAAACAAAATAATATCTCACAAATCGACACTAGAAAATACATAATATCTTACAAATTGATATACAACAATTCAGCATAATATATTACAAATCGATATTAACAAACAAAACAATATCTCATAAATCGATATTAGAAAATACATAATATCTTACAAATCAACATACGGCAATTCAATATAATATATTACAAATCGATATTAACAAACAAAACAATATCTCATAAATCGATATACGTGTTACTACAACCATGATTTGCATTACATTGCATATACTGAGTGAATGGACGATACTGGATGGGGTAGAGGCCCTTGCTCGCATCTATAACCAAGCATTCTTGTCAGCAGGTCTCAGCGTCTTACAAATATCTTCAAGTTTTCAACCGTCAAAATGATAAAATCTACCTGCAATAACAAAACAACACTCACGACGATATACGTTCTTCAATAATAGCATGATGACATGAAAAAGTACTCACCACGCTTTAATGAAACTTGTTGGAATGTTTGTGAGTCATTGCTTTTTTTCATACTGCCTAACGAAAACAAAGAAGAAGAGATGACTGTAAAAAGAGATGGCCGACAAATACCTCTATGACGCCCACCAATGATTGAACCAGTCGTTTGATTTATAGTTATCTCGATGAGGTAGGAATGAACCCGAGAATGTTTTCTATCTAACACAAGGCAGGAAGAAGGCGACCATGTGTTGTAACACAAGCTAAAAACAAAGGCGAAACATGCAAATCTATTTATGAGAAGCGGGAGGACATTTTTGTCCAACGCATATCTATCTTACGGGAGGACATTTTCGTCAAAAGCATATCTACCTTTTTTATATGTTATTTTATTATAAAGTCATCGTGGGCAACATTAGCATATGAATTATCGTGGGTCCCAAGATATTCCTCCATACACACCAGAACATGCGAATTTGTGTTCCGGGGAGAACACTCAACACCTTCTCAAAAATGGGACATGAGGACACAAGTTTTTTTAATTGTTAATCAATAAAAACTATTTTTTTATATTTTAACATTAAAATGGTTTTTTATAAAATAAAATGAAAATATATTAAAATATTGTTTAAAATATTAAAATATTGTAGTATGTGTCAATGTCTGTGTCAGCGTGTCTCATTATGTCACCGGAGATGTTCAGTCAAAATGTTGTGTCCCTGTGACATAGACCCTTACCTAGGGCTTTAAGGGTTTGACATGGTCAGGCTCTACCCTGCCCACACCTTGTGATTTATGATCAGCCAATTGAATGTTCCCTAAGCTGAGTGAGGTCCACATTTAAATTTCTAAAAAAGAAAGGGAGAGGAAAAGCAATGTTTTGGAACTTGGCCGTCAAAGATTGGATCTGGATCCTGGTCAAAATTTTGATCCCTTGTGTTTCATCCATGGATTCAGCCTGGCTCTGTATGAAAGCACCATCATATGCTAAACTTGACGATGGATTATGTATGCAGCATAGATAGTGCCATGATATAGAGAAAATGAAATAATCTCCATCATGTGCATCCAAAAGGAAATCTGATTTCTTTCTTTCTTTCTTTCTTTCTTTAGTATTGAAGCTTTACTCACTCAGATTTAGCGGTGCAATGGGTCAGATCTGGTTGGGATCCAGGTAGTTCTGAACCTGAATATGACTTTGAGGTGCTGGTACCAGGTCTGGACCTGGGACCAACCGGCCATAACAATAACCAGACCAGGGTCCTATAAGAATTACATAAAGCGGACCCAGTCCATACCCTATAAAATAATGTTTTTAATTTTTTACATTGAAAATTTGGGTCGGACCTGAGTCTGGTGTGAAATATCACAAACCATATCAGGCTCAATATACTACTCAGATTCTTGGGGTCAAACTTAGATTTTAATCGGGCCTCCTTCTTTACCACCAAACCCTGACCCTATATATCAGGGTTGGGTCCCGATCAAACCCAACCGTTGACCGCCCTACCGATTTTGGTGTTGCTTTGATCTTGTTTGGTAGTAGGGGTGCACAATGAGCACGGCTCAAGCTTGTCCGCTAAAACAAATGAGCTGAGCTTGAACACAAAACCAGGCTCGGCCAAGATAAACGAGCCAATCTTGATCAAGTCACTGGACTCAATTAAGCTCGATTAGGCTTGGATAAATGATGTATACATTTTTTGTTTTCTAACACAAAAGCTATTGACACTGTAACGAGTAGGGTTTTGCCCTTCTTGTTAGAAGGTGACAGGTTCGAATCCTGCCGCAGACCAAAAGTTTTGGTCAAAGGATCTATAGATGTGCTTTCTTTGTAGACAGAAAAAGGGGCCTACCCTAGCAGTCAGCCCCTATGCTAGTCTTTTCGATCTTGCTCGAGCTGAACTAAGCCTGAACAATATTGCTCAAACTTAGCTCCGAGTTTGAGCATATCTGTTTTTGGCCAAGCCTAGCATGAACAACCCAGGCTTGGCTCAAGCTCAGCTCATGTGCACCCGTATTTGGTAGAATATCGCTCTAACTTTCTAAAAACAGTATATATAAGGGTTAAGATTTGCTTGGACCAATTGTAGGTGCAACCGACCTATCAAATGAGGAGGAACCCCCTTGTTTGGCCTTTTTCTCATATCTAACACCATATATGTGATCTATACGTTTTGTTTAGTGGAAACTGGTTTTTAGATCATCAGAATCCGACCTGTCTATAAGTTTTTTTTGGCGATCCAAAAATCAATGGCTATGAAGGCATTGTTTTTTATATAATTCATAAAAATATATTTTTCCCAAAAAACATGATCTAAGAGTCGAGCATGTTGAACACATCTATAAGGTTATATTCTCTAGATTCAAACTAAATTGTAGGTACAAACTATTGTACCAAATATAAACACAATATGAGTTATATACATAGAGATGTGTTTCTAACCACTTCTCTAGCTAATCGGGTTTTTGAAGCTTTTTTCATGTTTTTCTTAAATCTGCCCCTAAATGTGTTTGGCATGGTCAATTTATTAGAGAATGACACTTGGATAATATTTTTTTAATAAAAAACATGATTTTTTATTCTTGAATCTTTATGAAAATCTTAAACCGTCAATTTTTAAATCTTATAAAAAAACTACATGTGTATTGGAATTGGATGATCCAAGAGTTGATTCTTATGAAATCAAGTATGTAAAACACATTTGTATAGTTAGATTTAAGAAAAAAAAGGAAAAAAACCTTTGAAAAGCCCGTTTTGCCGGCGGTTAGATAGAAATGTGGTTAGCAACTACCACCTTCTCTCTCTCTCTCTCTCTCTCTCTCTCTCTCTCTCTCTCTCTCTCTATATATATATATATATATATATATATATATATATATATATATAAGCCTATTATAATATGCTAACCGGAAATATGTGAATTGCAGTGTAAATCGAGATTTTCATGGTGGGTTTTTTTCTTAAATTTCACTATACCGATGTGACCTACATGCTTGGTTATATAGACATCAGCTCTTCGATCATCCAATTAAAATGCATAAACAAGATCTTTTAAAGCTTTAAAATTGACTAAAATTTTCATAAATTTCAGGCATCTAAAAATCATGTTTTCATCCAAAAGACGGGATCTATCAGTCATTCCCTAGTAAATGGGTCATGCAGGACACATCTGCAAGGTCAGATTTATAAAAAAAAAGGTCATATTTTATGACTAATTTGACACATTTTACTAAAAACTCTATCATTTTTGTTATTCTCCTGATGTCCAAAATCACAAATACTCAACCTCATTATGACCCTTTTACCCTTCATAATTGTGAATTGACAGGTTATTGGGATAAAATTATACCGCTCGTTGGCTAAACCAAACTCTCAATTAAATCCAAAATCACACATTTTCTTATGCAGATATAACGAACTCACATAAATTTATTTATGAAAATTCAGTGAAACTAAAACCACTAAAATTGCAAATATCCTACTTATTCACATATACTTCATAAATTCGCATAAATATATGTGTGAACCTATGGTTAGACTGAAACCACTAAAATTGCAAATATCATACTTATTTGCATATACTTCACAAATTTGCATAAATATTGTGCGAACCTCCGGTTAAACTAAAACTATTAAAATCATAAATATCTTATTTATTCGCATATATTGACAAATTTGCATAAACATATGTGTGAATCTTCAGTTAGACTAAAATAATTAAAATCACAAATATCCTACTTATCCGTATATAATTCACGAATTTGCATAAACATATGTGTGAACCTCCATTTTAGTTTAACTGAATGTCGAAACATCACAAATACCGTACTTAAATATTTATGAATTTATAATATATATGTGATATTTTTTATTTTTTAGGAGTTCACAAATCATATATAAACCCATTGTCTACACCCTTGAGCTATTTTCGCATAAACTAGAGTTTTTTCTAGTCCCCAACCAATGGTGCCCTTATGAAGGCGTGAAGGAGGAAGAAGAGCATGCCAATGTGGTTGTAGGGGCGAAGGACATCATGAGAAAAGATATTTGGTTATACAACATGAATGAAGTTGAGCGTCAAATGACCAGTTGAGTCATCTGACAGTTTGGTTTTGTTCAACAACCACCCAATCGCCCTCGCACAGTTAGCAAATTTCTATCACTTTTTACAAAAAATCAGATGAAGGATTACCCCACGATATTCTTCTTCAAACTTGAAGACTGATAAGAGGGTGACGAAGATATCGACTTGTCGTACATGTTATGTGACACCATTGATGATTTTGTAACTGCTCAGTAGGTTGCATGTTCTCTCTCTGCAAAGAGGGTCTTTTAGGAGCAGAAGAAAGTTGGGGTGAAGCATAAAAGGACCTTAAGTTGATTAGAAGCAAAGTTGGCTCTTGCACTTGAAAATAACTACATATTAAAGGATGTGATATAGACTCAAGTTAGCATTCTCAAGAACGTAAATAAGGTCATCGAGGAGCTACGAACATGCCATTGACAATAACCTCAATAGGGACTTCATGTGATTGCTTTATAAATTTGTGTAGAAGATTAACATTGTAACTCATTGATATTGTATATAATACCATTTGAATGAATTTATATGTATGAGTGAGTTTTTATTAGAATGAGGATGTCTGTATAAAATAATTGTAAAAAATAACAAATATGAACAGGAGGAAGATCGCATATAATATTTTATTTGTTGACTTTTGCAAATATTTTATGTAGCATTTCTCATCATCATAAATATTTTATACGGAATGAATAAGTCTGTATAAAATATTTGTGAAACTTGACATTTCACATAAAATAGTTGTGAAAGTAGATAAATATTTGTCTCATTATCACAAATATTTGTCATTTGCTGCAGTTATTTTATGTGAAGTTCCTCATTCCAATAAATTTTTACATAAGAATGAAAAATATTTGTGATGATGAAAAAGTTCGCATAAAATAATTATGAAAGTTGGCAAATTATGCATACTTCCTCATTCTAGTAAATATTTATATAAATATAATAGCATTCATTTATTGAAAATGAACATGTTCGAACATTTTACAATATATTCATTCATTCATATTCGCACATATATTTATTCACACGTGTGTAGGCATGTACAAACCATAAAAAATGAATCTAAAAAATACAAACAATAACAAAAGAACATCAATAATGTCAATTCATATGTGTGTATGCATTTACATCCTTATTGTTTGAAGTTTACAATACAAATTTACAATGAACCCACAAATTGTCCACAACTCAACTATCGATACGTCAACATCTGGTACCTCATTGATCGATGTCTCTTTAACCTCTGCCTTTTCATTAGCCTTCGTACCCTTGAAAGTCTTTTGCTTTATGTGCTTATAGAAGTTATCAAATGATTTCTTATATTTGTGTTATCTTGCTGAAAAAGGGTTATTAGCAAACAACTAACTCGAATGAACATCCCAAAGAACTGAACAACTGACATATAAACACATATCTGCGTGAAGTTCAATATTCAGTTTCTGCCCAAGTATTACATATACACTATGACAAATATACCACAATCATATCTATAACAATCATATACTAGGTCAAGAACATGTACATGTACGAATTGAGTTAACAAACAAATGCAAAATTATTACTCATTCTTTTGTTGAAGAATACCCTCTATGGTCTTCGTCATTCAATCTTTGTAACAGTTAAACCCAAATTGCACTAAAAAAAAGAACTTGCAACACATATGCAAGAAAATAAGATAACAAACATACACAACAAAGTGAGTATATTATCGAATAAATTATGTTATCATACTATTTGTTTGAGATTTTTATCTGCTAAATATGTATTTTGCATGAAATTGTACAACCTTAAGTCTATTTCTTTCATGTTCATTTATCAAAAAACAGTGCTTGTTGCCCCAGTTGAAAGGAATTAAGAGTTGCAACATAAATCTAATTTAAGGTGGTTGTGCACGTAAAAAATTAAGTTTTGTAAGTATGCAAAATTGTGTAAGTGATACATTATCAACTTCAAGGAAATGATACAGTAAGTCCTTGCTCTCTAAACAGTCAGTTGCCCCAGTTAGTTGGCCTTTAGTTATAACCATTTGCTGTGAACAAACAATGTTTATTAGTTAATTTTTATTAATCGGTAGAAAAATATTATAACAATTACTTTTTGAACTCACAAATAAATACATGGTAAGGTAAAGGGTTTTCGAAAAGTTGTTTCTTTCCTTGTCCTGGTTATGGGTTGCTTGGAGTCTATCTATGAAACTTGCTAGATGCTATATTGTATAAATCCAGTGTGGTACATTCATATTAGATTCAAATGTGGTAAATTCATATTAAATTCAAATGAGTCTACATGCAAATGTAACAAAAGAACAAACAAACGAACATGCAAACCTAACACTTATGTCACTTGCCAACAAAGTTTTTTTACCAAATTCATACTCTTTCGGCTCTTCGGTGTTCTATTATACAACTTTTTCTTCCTCATTAACATGTTCTTAACAACAAAATAAATTGTATGTGATTCACATACATGTATAGTACGACAAATATACATATGACTTGGGATATTGATTATACATTATCACGATTTATTCATTGCTCTTCAAAACTCAGAGTAGTTTTTTTTCAATTCTGTCATGGCAACCTTTATGTTTATACATCATGGACTACCTAATATATACATAGAAGACATAAGACATTGAAGTAATTCATTAAAAGACACACACACACACACACACACACACACACACACACACACACACACACACACATATATATATATATATATAAAGAAGCAATTCATCAAACAATGATTAACAAATCCTATATTTTGCAAAACATAAGTACTCTAACATACTATTATTTGTGCTTTCACCTATCATAGCAAACCTTACCACATACACTACATTTGTATGGAACAACATCCTTGTATTTTATTCTCTGTCTGTTAACCTTAGGTCACGCTGCTTTACGAACCACTTTTGATGGATAAACAACTATAAGAGTAGATGGAGTAATGTGTAGGACATTATCCACCATCAAGAAGAATAGATATTGATTATATGCAGCTTGATACGATTCAACTGTTAAGAACTTGTCGCAGTAATCCTCTGGTAGGTTACCCTCATACAAAAGCATGTGATTGCATGTTCGCAAGGAATCCCGCTAACCTACCATTCTTTATAAGAGCACAAGTGCTTACAAATATCAACATTGTAACCATGAGATCGGTCGCAAACTTTGTACTAATATCGAAGGCAATGCACTACTTGCACATGTATTTGTTGCATCTTTTTCTTAAGTCCCTCTTGCTTTTCTTTTACATTTAGCACCACAATACCTGTCATGTACTTTTCAACAATTTTTTTTTCAAAAAGTTTCATCAGCATGAGATGAAGCTTTTTAATAAAAGGAATTAGGGGCTTGTCACGTATGGCAAAAATATATGAATTAAAGTTTTTCGTTATATTATACGTCAAGTACCCATATCATTTCGCTGAAAAGTGACTGTTAGCCCAATGTTTCAGTTGCACATCAGTGGCAACATAATTGTATATGTTTTTATTTTTTTTCAAGTTTTTTGAAGAAAATAAGTGCATTATTCTCTCCTGGCTGCTCGAGTTGTACTCCACCAAAGTGCACTGAGTGGTGAACCAAATGTCTTTGAAAAGTTCTTCATCAAATGTTTCATACAAAATCCAACATAACATATAGGCCATGTGTGTGAGACTATATTTTAAACCTTTATGCCTATCTAAGATAACTGTCAATATTCATCTCTCTAAACTCGTCGAAGTATATGAATTCATGCTTTAGACTTTCTAAAAACCATGCTCATGAATCATTGGCTTCTTTATCAACAACTACAAATGCTACTAGAAATATCTCACAACAAGGATCAATATTATGAGCTCACAACAATGTACCCCACATATCTTTTTTTTAGGAACATTTCATCCACCATAAGAACTGGAGGACATCAATTCAAAAACTCATGGATGCTTGGACGAAAGCACACAAACATGTATTGAAATCGATCTTTTCGATTAGTCTGAATGTACCCTAGTGATCAATCATTTGATTTTGTTGTTAGCCATTGGAATTCTTTACAATCTTTAAGTTTTTTGTTACACAATTGGTCATACAAATGAGATATCTCTACTTTAATAAATTTTTATTTTTCTTTATTGTAAGAGAATTCATTGAACAAGAACTTATTCAACCATGTCTCATTAGTGTAAAAACATAAACAAGTTATATTGCCCAATAAATGTTTACATAATTATTCAACATACCAAGGGTGTGTCGCTTTCAACCATCATTCTTTATCTCATGTCATCATTGTCTTCATCCTTTCGTATCGACATGGTATACTTATCATCATTGATATCATCTGATTCTTCATTGTTTTTTTCATATTATATATATATATATATATTGTAAATGTCATTAGTGTACCGCTTTCAACCATCACTATTTATCTCATGTCATCATTGTCTTCGTCCTCTCCTGTCGACATAATATACTCATCAACATTGATATCGTCTGATTCTATATTGTTTTTGTCCTCTTCTACATACACACGTGTATATATTGTACAAATGAAACTCACCTTTCAAACTTGTAGATGGGGAAGTCAATGATAATGATGATACTACGTACAACCTCCTCGAAATGTAATGCCAAATTATACGAGAATCATTGTAAGAATAAATAAACAATGCAAATGGTTTTAAGGGAAAGTTCTTTGTAGACACAAACGAAAAGAATAAACCTTAGGTACAAAAACGAGTTTATATATGATTCACAAACTCCAAAAATAATAAGAAAGCTCACATATATATAATAAATTTACAAATATTTATTATAGATATTTGCAATATTGCGACGTTCAGTTTAACCGAAGGTTCACACATGTTTATGTGAATTCGTGATGTATATGCGAATAAGTAAGATATTTGTAATTTTAGTGATTTCAGTTTATTCGGTATTTTTGTGGATTCATGAAGTATGTGCAACTAAGTAGGATACTTATGATTTTAGTGGTTTCAAATTCACCAAATGTTCGCAAATAAATTTATGCGAGTTCGTGAGGTTCACATAAGAAAATGTGTAATTCTAGAGTTAAGTGGGATTTTGCACTAGCCGATGAGCGGTATAATTTTATTGCAATAACTCATCAAATTGCAATTGCGAAGGGTAAAAGTGTCCTAACAGGGTTGGTTATAATTTTAAACATCGAAAGAATAACAAAAATTATAGGGTTTTAAGAAAACGTGTCAAATTAGCCATCCAATACGATCATTTTCCACTGTATACTGCAAGAAAGATTTTAAAACAACCGATCAGCATGTTAAGCTGCAAATTTTAAACGCATGGTATTTGATAGGCCGATCCATGTGCACCCCTTGGTCAAGAAAATTATATATCCTGTTTTTTTTTTCTTCCTACGAGCAAATGTCCTTCTAAAAATGGCTCAACTAGTGATCATTCCGTATATAACAAATGCCACTAGATAGATTAGGTATATGAATAATATCGTGCACATCAACTTGGTATGGTTGTATAACTGATGGGGTTGGGTCTAATCCCAGCTTGCCTATAAAAAATGAATGCCATTAGATTATTGGGTACAACTAGTTGCAGCTGTTTATTTAATTATTTATTCTTTAAATGTGTAAATTTAAAAATAAATTAGGTATATATATATATATATATATATATATAAAGTCACTAGAATATGAGAATTGAGGTATGAGAACTAGAAATAAATTAGGCATTTTCTTACTTAACCAACTATGACCAATATTTGATCTAATTGCCTAATGATACTTGCAACCATGAGTTCTATACAGAGAGTTTGGTGTCTTTGAGCTTTCAACGACAATTCCTTGTATGACTAAATTTTAATTCATGCCACCATTGATTTGTAAATTATTTTAAAAGCTTGAATAAATATCTTTTAATTTATTCTTATGTGTTCCACTAAAACAGTCCATGAAAGCCCACAAGTGCTTTTCTCATCTGGTAGGGGCGATTTGTGAATGTCACCAAGTTGATGAGATATCATGAGTTCGAGCTCCACAGGGAGCCTCCCTTGCCACAAGGATGAAGATTAAAGAGCCAAACTGTTTTTTATAGAGAAAAAAGCGCAAAATTGTTAAGAAGAACAATTGATTGATCAGTTTTATTATAATTTTTAGTTAGTGGCCAATCTGGATATTGTTCCCAAAAGCTAGTGTCATCTGTCTTTATAGGTAACTTTAAAAAGGGTAAATATTGGCAACTAATGAGTAGAAATTATTTTTTTCTTCAAAAATTTCTGATTTTTTGTACATCAAATATTACTGAGATGGTTTCTTCAGTATAAAACTTGTTTTGAATCATGTGATTATGACAAATAATTTGGTTTTTAAAGGGGTCCAAAAATCAACGGCTCACAATGTATCAAAATTTCATAACTAGAAATATCACATTTATACATATAAAAATAAAGCATGATCCAAGGCTTAATCCTTAGAAAACAAACCATGCTGAACACGTCACTTATGATTTCTAGTTCATTAGTTTCATACCTTCATTAATAACCAATATTTACCATGCGGTAAGCAGGGTCCTGTATCAAGCTGAAGGCCATGATTGAATTTCTGATACGGGTCCACCTAACGCCAGCTTGCCTTTAAAAAAATAATAATAAATTAATGAGCTAGTATGATACTATCAATAGTATTAAAGCCAAGTCTCTCTCTCTCTCTCGTATAAAGGTTTTATGTTTAACTGTCTATTCTAAAAGAAATCAACTTAAATGCTTAAATTTTCTGAAAATAGCTCCGTCACTCTATTTAGGCCTATTAACTTAAAAGGGTATTTTGACTCATCCAGAAAATGATTTTGAGGCTCCATTGTCGAACAAAAAAGTGAAAAACATGGCAGTCTGAAACAGTCTAAGTATCTTTAGTAATTGATGCCAAGAGACACTCAGACAAGAAGAAAAGTCACTTGAAACTCAAACCAAATTTATCAGCCATTGTGGAAAGCTATCAGAACCCATAAGTGAGCTCCATGAGATAGCACTAAATAGATAAATGTCATAACTCAAACCGCATACAATAGGCCAAGTTGGTATAGTTTGTTAATTTAATAAGGAAAAAAAGAAGGGCAAGCCAATTTATATCCAACCAAGAATCTATGTCCAAAGATGAGGGACAAGGGTGTGAATAACATTTGAAAGCAGGTTGGGTTTGGATCCATGTATTTGAATCCATATTTAATTTTTACAGGCAACCACAAAATATAGCTAACTATAGAGTTGGATTGTGCTCAAAAACTGTGATCCAAACTGACACAGCTTTATGCTTCAAAGGGGTTTGGCGTAGTGGGATAGGACCTAGGCTGCTAGGCAGGTGGTTTATGTTCAAATCTCATGGGTGTCACCCCTTGGGTAAGCCGAACCGTGGCAACTCCCTAGGGCAACGGGTAAGCCTACAGAGTTTTTGGCCGCCTTGACAAGGATCATAAGTATGACAGGTAGAGCCAGCGCAGCCAGGTCTCTGATCCTTGAGGTAAATATTAAAAAAAAAACTGACAATGTTTTCCTGAATCATAGTTGATCATATTGTAAATCCTAATGTTGAGCCATAAGTTCTAAACCCTAAATCCAAAATAGATCTGATGATGTAGATTGGAATTTGAACGCACATAACGTTTGTATAACTAGTTTAATGTTAGATAAGCCCTTTAAAGACTAAAAACCCTTGTGTCCAATCTTTTTCTTACCGGATTCAGTATTACCATGCAAGTTTTGAATCCATATTGGTCTCGATTATTTCGGATCTAGTTCATATCCGAGTTTAGAGCTATCAACTGGTCGGGTTAGTACCAAGTATCCGACCCATCCCAAACCTGAATTCCCAGGTGTGGGCAAAAAAATGTTGACCCGAATAATATTTGATTGAATCCGAGCAATATGCAGGCCAGGTCTGGGTTAATGATTTTTTGCCTGGTACCCGACCGGACCTGAGTGTTTTATATGTAGTTCAAGTAAAAGTAAACTTATGAAATTATACATATTCCGGGTTTTGGATTTCATTTTCTTGATCGAAAAACCCAACAATCAGACACTTTGTTATTTGGGAGAGCTCAGGTAGACCCGGATGGGTCAGGTACCCGATCTGTTGAGCCCTATCCAGATTCGCATTGGAACTGATTAGGATTCGGATCCGAGTCTGCTAATAATCCGGACCGTATCCGACCCATTTTACTGGTCTCGCTCAAGTTGCAACACTATAATCACCAGTAGGGACGACGCAAAATATCCGAAGATGAACGATAGCGAAGGGCCCAAAACTAGTGGCATTTCGGTCATTTACTAAGTCAAAGTCAACATCTCGGAGGAAAGAGGCTCACTTTCGTCCTTGACCACCACTCTCCCGAAACAGGACACAAAGCATCGCAACGTAAATAACCAAACATCGAACGACCGAAAACTCGAGATCGACGGCCAGGAACGGGTATCGTTGCCCCTAAGCTCCATCCTACGATCAATATCCGTCCTCCACACCGAAATCTAGGGTTTCCTTTCTCTCCGTCAAGCCGTCTCTGCGGAAAAAAAACTTCTTCATCTCTCTCTCTCTCTCTCTCTCTCTCTCTGAGTCTCTGGTGATTGATCGATCCCTTGTAGCGAAGATGGTGAAGGGTCCAGGGCTCTACTCCGACATTGGGAAGAAGGCCAGAGGTAAGTTTTTATTTTTTTATTTTGTATTTATTTTTTTTTGGAGGGGGGGGGGGACTAATTTGATTTTTTGTTAATTTTTCGAATTTTTGCTTAATTTTTTCATTTTTTCCAGATCTTCTGTACAAGGATTACCAGAGTGACCAGAAATTCACTCTCACCACCTACACATCCACCGGTGTGGTGAGTCTTCTCTCTGGATTTTTATTTTTTTCTGTTTTTTTATAAAAATTTTGGGTTTTTTTATGAGCTAGGTTTTGCTTCGTTTGGGTTAGAGTTTTTGTGGATTACTTCGTTATTGATTATTGTTAATCGTAGTCTCCTCTTTCATCTTCAACGGTTTGGGATTCTGACGACTCGGAGATCAGTTCGGATTAAGGTTTTTGCTTCGGAAATATGTTTTTTTTTGTATTTTTGTAGGGTTTTGTTTAAAGGTATAGGTTTTTTATTTCCTTGATTTTTGGGTTTCGATCATTGGGTTTTTTTTATGGGCTGCGTCGTGGGTCGTCTCTCTCAGATAGGGCTCTGTCCTACAGAATGCTAGGGTTTTATTTTTTGTTTCTAATGTTGTAGACCCTTTGAAGTGACTAAAAATCCTGTCTTGAACCATTTCACGCAATTGTTATCATGCGGTAAAGGTTTTCCGATTCTTGAATTTCCGCTTCCTGATTTACCTTTTCGGAATCTCATGAATGTGCGAGTTTTTTATGATTCTGAAGCTTTAGGATGGATTTGTTTTGATAGTTTTTGTTACTTTGATCTGTTTGGATTCTGATGCATCGTGATTTTTTCGTTGCTTTTGATTTCTCGATCCGGACTCATTAGGGATTTCAGTTTTTCAATTGCGGGTTCGGATTCTCCGAGGTGTAGGTTTTGCTGTTCAGATTTTTGTTTTTCTCTTTTTGGGGAGTTTGTGTGTAGCGTTCGTGTGATGCCTCAATATGCTGGTCAGCATTACTCCATCTACTTCTTTTGCAATTTATTTAAACACAATCCATGTCATATGAAGTGAGCTTCGACTTGAGAACGTGGAGTACATTTTTTTTGGTGGAGAGGGGTGGGGAACTGGAAGGCATTCATTTGTTTATTTAACCATTCTTTTTTCTTTATTTCTTCCACATAAATTGTGCTTTTTTCCACAATTTGGTTTCCCAGATTTCATCTGAATTTCTGGTATGTGGTTTCAGTTTGAGAAACACTGAATACTGGTGGCCTTTTATTCTTTTGTGCGGGGTGTATTTCCATTTCAGCTTCTTATGGATCGTCACCATGAATTAGCTTTTCATTCTTCTTTCTTCATCCTTCTCTTTTCATATGAGTTATGATAAGTTTTGTGTAAATTATGCCTTCAGATTCAGAAACGCATGAGTTTTCTATGTATTTTCATTTTGATATTATATTCTTACATACATGGATAATTGGATATGGGTGTCATTGTTGGATGTGGGGATGGGATATTAGAAAATTTGAGGATTGAAAAAACTAGATATGGTGGCACATATGCATATAAGCACACAGGCTCAGAGGGAGGAAGGGTGTCAAAACTGCAATGTATGAGAGACTAGAGGTCATTAAAATGCTAGTATGTTATTTTGTAGTATTGTTTTGTGAATTCATATGAAACCTTGAAAACATGGTTTTGAAAACTAGATCATCAAGCTGCTTGTGATTGGAAAAAGAAAAAAACAGAGGGCTAGTTGATGTAGGAACCAAGGAAGAAAGAAGAAAGAAAAGGAAGAGAAGAAAAAACAAAAAAAAAAGAGCAGCAGTGGGAAAGAAAGAAGAAGAAACTGAGAAAAATAAAAGAAAAAGGATGTCGGAAGAAGAAAGAGAAAGGGGGTACAGAGAAAATAATCAGTGAAATTAAGGGATTAAGAAGGGAAACAAAATCAAGAACAAGTATTGATAAAGAGTGTAGAGATTAATAGACCTAAACCTGAAAATAAGTGTGATTAATGATACCATGAAAGTTGGAGGTGAAACCATTGAAGGAGAGGAGAAGAGTAGCCGGTGGCCCCAAAAGTTCTTTCACAGGTGAGCCGTGGGATACTCTTAAAGGGGTAATTACCTATATGTCTCAAATGTAATGAAAAGACAATAATGTGTTTGGATAAGTGAAAATTACAAGAATGCAACTATAGATTAGGTCATTTGCATCTTAACAAGGTTGGCAATCATGACAATGCAATCCTCATATACAAATAATGCAGAGACTCTTTGATGTGCATATATGCACCTTGTATGAATACATGAGATGGTTAAGATAAAAAAAGCACAAAATAATAATATTAAGCACTGTATGATTTTCTAGCTAAACATTCATCCATTGTATTTGCTATTTGATGTTCAAGTCTTGCTCTTTGGGATTGTGATCTATGCCTTTATTTTGAAATTCCTATTCATTAGCGACACTCAGTCATGGCTAGTTGATGGAGTAAATACTAACCCGATCTTTCACAATCTTATTTTTCAAATGGCATCCAACTCCTGAAGTTTGAGTTCTATTTGGGTAGTTCTTTAGTTCTATTTGGACTTACTCAACAGATGAAGTGTTTCTTGCTATTGTTGTTGGCGGTCTTTCTTCATATGCTTTTAGTATTTTGTGCATTAGAGTGTTGCATCCTCTTTCTTTTTCAGGAATTGTATATATATATATATATATATATATATATATATATATATATATAGAGAGAGAGAGAGAGAGAGAGAGAGAGAGAGGAACAATGTTGTGAAAAGCGTTGAGGCGTAGCGAGGCGCTCCACCAAAATCTGAGACAGGCGTAAAGCGTAAGCCTCAATTTTTTTTTTGAAAACTTAAAAAAAACTATAAAAAATATCTAAAATTATAAATAAATAAAAAATACTTTATTGATGAAGCAACAACCAACAAGAAATAAAAAATCTCAAATAAATACTGAAAAAATAGGAGATTAACATGTAAAAGTAACATTAATGCAACAACTTGATCTACATAAGTATCTAAGAAACCAAAATTCTCTCACAACATGAGATCTTATTTATGTTGTTTTTCAAACATTAGAAACCAAAATTCTCTTCAATTAATAACCTACCACTATTGGTAAACTGACCCAAATGGGTCTGATTTCTTTGCCTGGATCTGGATACCCAATCCCAAACCAAACCCTATAAGGTCTGGGTATGGTGATAAATAAGAAGACCCAATTAAGACTCGGGTACGGACCTGAAGGTCTGATTAATGCATGGACCTAAGTATAGTTTGTGAAATTTTATACCAGACCCAAATCCAACCCGACCCGAGTTCTAATTGAGACCCATAATTTTTTAATGTAAAAATGATAGAAAATATGATTTTACTGATGAGTTGTGGAGCCTGATTCAGAGTTTTGCCCTTACAGGAAGGGTGGTCCGGGGGCTCCCCCCGGCGCGGGTCCCAGTTGTTTCTTGCTTGCGGTTTTTCTAAAATTTACCTGGTTTGGTTCATGTAGTTCTTATCGGGTCTGGGTATGGTTTTTCTTATGGTGGACCGATTAGACCTGGGTCCGGACCCGATGCCATACCCGAAAATTTGGTCCAAGTCTGGTTCATCCTGGGTCCGAACCAAACCCGACCCGTTGACACCCCTAGACAAGATTGATAAGAGGGTACATGCAAAAATCAAGTATAGTAGAAGTAAATAATATTTAATATTTTATTTTATTTGTATTAATGTTTATATTGTTAGTGCATTTTCAAATCATATCAGATTTGGCTGTTTCTAGCTCTCTTAGGCCTTTTTAAGGATGCAGATCAGGAGTTAATATGTTTAGATGATGATAGATTTGCAAGTCCCAATTGAAGTGCTTGCAGAGGGATGATCATGATAACTTTTTTTATTCTTGTCATTTTCTGAATAGTATGCAGGTTGCTTGTTGCTGTCATCAACAATGGTCCATGCAAAGGATCTGAGTCGATAAGGACCACATCCCTTCACTTAAATTACTTAAGGCTTCTACCAACTGGAGTCACTAGACTAATGAAAAAACACATTTTGGTGTGCGCAGATACCTAACAAAGAATTAGCCTGAAGAAAAAAAACAAACTTTGCGTGTACGCTTCACCTTGAGGCGTGCCTCGCCCTGAGGCGTACGCCTCAAGGCGTATGAGGCGTGCGCCTCAGGGCTTTTGCGCCTTATGCCTGCGCCTCAAGGCACAAAGCCCCTCGCCTTGAGGCGAGGTGTGATTTTTGCGCCTTGAGGCGCGCTTTTAATAACACCAGAGAGGAATGAAAACCTCCCCAATGAAAACGGTCCCAAACCTACCCAATAGAAAATTTTTGGTGTTTTCTTCAAAATTCTGACCATACAGATGTGTCCAGCATGATTGATTTACTAGAAATCAACACTTGGATCATGAATTTTGGATATAAAAAATGGTATTTAGAGCCTAAAAAAATTATGAAAATTGTACGCCGTTGATTTTGAAACTTATAAAAACCTATCCATGCATCGGAATCAAATGCTCCAAGAACTGATTCCTATAAAAACAAGTATATAGATCACATCTGTATGGTCGGAATTTTGAAAAAATACCTAAAATCCAATAAAACGTCCGTTGGGTAGGTTTGGGAGGGTTTTCCATTGGGTAGGTTTTCATTCCTCTCTCTCTCTCAATATATATATATATATATATATATTCATGTTGTTTTTTGCAAATCTGACCTTGAAGATGTGTTCGGCATGGTCAATTTGCTAGGAAATGACACTTGGATCGAAAAAAAAACATGATCTTTTAAGCCTTGAATATTTATGAAAATTTTAGAGCGTCGATTTTTTAACCTTATAAAAACCTACCTGTGTGTTGGAACCAGACGATCCAGGAGTTGATTCCTATAAAATCAAGCATGTAGAACACATATTGGTCAGATTTAAGGAAAACATGGAAAACCCCCTTCAAAAGCCCGGTAGGCAGTGTGTATATATATATACGTAAGAAGGTAGGCGTTGCACCCATTGAAAATAAGATGAGAGAGAATCGTTTACGGTGGTTTGGACATATTCGACGAAGGCCTAATGATGCTCCAGTTAGAAGGATGGAGAAATGGGAAAATATATTGGTTAAAAGAGGTCGGGGTAGGCCTAGGAAGACATGGATGGAGGTGATAGGAAAGGATATGAATGCTTTGAACCTCACCGAGGACATGGCATTGGATAGAAGTGAATGGAGGAGAAGGATTCATGTGGAAGACCCAGAATAATTTTCTTTGTTGGTTCATATCGCCGACCCCAATTGTTTTGGGATGAAGGCGTAGTTGTTGTTGTTGTATATATATATATATATATATATATATATATATATATATATATATATATATATATATATATATATATATATATATATATATATATATATATATATATATATATATAAGAGAGAGAGAGAGAGAGAGTCTCTATGGTGGTGCTGTACCACCATGGGTACACACTTGATTTACATAGATCTAGGCTCCAAAAGCAAAATCTAACCATTGGATCATGTTTAGCATTTTCTATTTATTATTTTCATGTGTTGAAAGTTGACTCAAATGTGATGTTTTATACCATTTTCAAATCACCCTTATTTTCATGAATTCTGTGCCGTTGATTTTCACCATCTCAAAAATGAAATATTATGGTGTATTAAACTTGATAAAACCTTATAATATATTAAATAAACCATGCTAAACACATTTGTACAGTTAGATTTACCATATATTGTCTAGATCTATGCAAACAAAACTGTGTACCACCGTATGGTATCATGGTACACCACACACACAGATATATATATATATATATATATATATATATATATATATATATATATATATATATATATATATATATATATATATATATATATATATGTAGCTGTCTTTTCTATTTTTGTATTTGACTGGTGATCTCTTGACATTGCAGGCAATCACATCAACAGGAACAAAGAAGGGCGATCTCTTCTTGGCTGATATTAACACTCAGCTGAAGCATAAGAATGTCACCACTGACGTTAAAGTGGACACTAATTCAAAGGCAAGATAACATATTTGTTTGTACATGGTACTTAATTCTGATTTTGAATACACTCATAAACACATCTATTTGTTTGCTTTGTATGAATTTGCTTGCATTTTCTGTCAGTTATGGAAATTGTAATATAAGGCCACAGTCTTGTCCTTAAACTTACTTAGAGTTGGTGTATGAGCTGTTATTTATGTACAGCCTGCTGATAAGTATTTGTCTGTGCCAGCTTTTAACAACTGTAACAGTTGATGAGGCAGCACCAGGACTCAAAACTATTTTTAGCTTTGTTGTTCCAGACCAGAGATCTGGCAAGGTATGTAACAATCATTGTTTACTCTTCTCTTTGTTAGCTTTATGGTAAAAAAGTTTTGGTCAAATGTCCTTAATGGCTTGGTTCTGTGCTTTTATTGATCATATGCTAGTTCTGATGTTGTTTTAGATCAGTTAGGAAGGAAGCCTATGAATCTTTGACATTAAATATGTGAATCCGCGCATCAAAACTCTCAATGCTCATATAGTGACTTGTTTTTCTGATATGAAGTTCTATATGTGCAGGTTGAACTTCAGTACTTGCAGGACTATGCAGGGATCAGCACAAGCATTGGCCTAACTGCAAACCCTGTTGTAAATTTCTCGGGCGTCATTGGAAGCAATCTTGTTGCCCTTGGGGCTGATGTTGCATTTGACACTGCAACAGGAAACTTCACCAAGTATAATACTGGGTTAAGCTTTTCTAATGCTGATCTGATTGCTTCCTTGACCTTGTAAGTGTCTTTTTCTTCATTTTCTTTACCGAGTAAATGCATTTTTTACTCCTTTCTACCCTATGTATGTTACATTGGTGCATCTGAGTGGTTATCCTAGACCTTTTCTAAACTATGAGTATCAGATTCCTGACCTGCGTCAAACATCATGACGGCCTCAAAATTTATATTCCCAAACAATGAAATGTTTAGACGTCTTGATGGCAAAACTCCCATGTGACATAACCTGAATGCTTATGTCACGCTGACACTTCACTGAGCATGCTTATTCCTTTTTGACACGACACTTTGGCACTTAATGGGCACGACATTGCACTTCATAGACACAGTCAAACCAATTTCACACAGTCATCATTGGGTCATTAACTTTATCTATTTTCTTTTACGAGCTTATTTACTTATTTCATATTCACTCGAGTTCTTTTTCTTTTAAAATTTGTCATCAATTACATTACATTTCAATTTCAACTTAGTTTCATTATTTGATGTTCCTAATTATAGTGATTTAGAATTGTTGTTCTGTATATACCACTGTCACCGATATCGGTGATATTTTGAAAATATCGCGAGAAATACCGACATTTTAAGGTAACCAATATTAAAGGCAATATCTTGCAATATTTTCAAAGTTTTTTAAAAGTTTCTATTTCCTATTTTTTGTTTTTTTTTATATTTAGATTATATTAAGTTTATTCTGAATTTATTTTGTATTTATGTGATATTTAATATGTATATATAGCTGTGTCCCCGTACCCACATTTTTTGGAATTGCCGTGTTGTACCCTCCGTACCCGTACCTGCACTCACCCGTACCTAGGTGACATAGTTACAGACGCGTACCCGTACCTGCACTCACACAGACGCGTAGATATATCTATATGTGTGTACAACCTTGTTCTCATGTCGTAATTTTTTACAATTATCGTATCGTACCAAGTGTATCTGACATTATGACATGCCGACACAAGTCATACACATGGGGCCATTATTTTAATATTTTAAATGTTTAATATTCTTCAATAATATTTCATTAAAAATGCATTTTTATATTCAACATATAAAATATTTTTTTTATTTATTAAAAATTAAAAAATCCATGTCTTTGTGCCCCATTTTTCAAAAGAAATTTGAACTCGTTTTTCGATTTGTGTCTTGTGACAGGTCGTACCCGTATCTTTGTAAAAGTGATCATGTGGATGTGAGTCATGTGACTGTGATCATGTGGACTAGAAAGGAAACTTGGGTTGCAGGCTAAAATAGAAAATGTGGTAACCAGAACTGAATCTTGCTTTTGTGGCGTTGCTATTTGCAGTGGAACCTTGGCCCAACACACTGTAGATCTTATGCTAAAACTTCTCACCAAAGGCATGCAGATGCATGGAATTCCATATATCTTACAACTGAACGCCATTATTTGGAGCAGAGAAATGCTCTTATTGAACCATTATGTTATGGTGGATACTACCTCCTATTTCAACAACTTCTTTCAGTATTTGATTGTGCTTAAAGTTAACAATGACATGCCATGATTTTGAGGTGCCATAAGGTTCTGTTAGCCCAGGTTGATCATCTGATGTGATTCATCTGATGTGGTTGAGTTGGTTGAATCTTATAATAATGGTCTTGTACGTGCATAACATAGGTACTTCAACACGTGTAGCACACCCATGTCAATACTGGTACTTCTAGTTTATGTAAGATACTTTAGGTATTTCTGAGGATATTTCATAATTCTCTCTTTTTTATATTTTACTATTTTTTTAATTTGCAGTGCATATGTGTGTGTGTGTGTGTGTCTTGTACGTGTATAACATGGGTACTTCAACACGTGTAGCACACCCATGTGACATGTCAATACTGGTTCTTCTAGTTTATATAAGATACTTTAGGTATTTCTAAGGATATTTCATAATTCTCTCTTTTTTATATTTTACTATTTTTCAATTTGCAGTCCATATGTGTTGTTTGTGTGTGGTGTGGGGGGGGGGGGGTGCAACTGTTTTCTACCAGTAGTATCCATGACACATCACATACCAGTACCTGTACCTAATTTGTCGTGGTCCTAAATCCGTTTGAGGTTCAGGTTAGTTACTTGAGTCGGCAACTTAAGGTGTACTTGTGTAAACACAGTTCTGGGGCCCATACAACTCTTTCTGTGTGATCTGTCTTAATTGCATTTTGTTTAGCTCACCCTGGGCGAGCTCCTTTTTTTCTTTGTTTTGTTTGTTCGGCCTGTATATAACTGTTTAGTTATACACTGCCGGTCCCAAGCCCGGATAAAGGAGGAGGGTTGCGGTAGGCCAGTGACAGCCAACATAAAAACTTAGTCACACCCTATGAATATGAACCAATATGATATAGTTAAAAGAGGTTGGGGTAGGCCTAAGAAGACTTGGATGGAGATGATAGGAAAGGATATGAATGCTTTGAACCTCACCGAGGACATGGCATTGGATAGAAATGATTGGAGAAGGATTCATGTGGAAGACCCAGAATGATTTTCTTTTTTGGTTCATATCGCCGACCCCAATTGTTTTGGGATGAAGGCGTAGTTGTTGTTGTTGTTGTTGTTTGTTCGGCTCGTGAATTGTTATCTGTACGATACTCCTTTTTTGGTGTTTTATCATGTTTGCTGATTATGCCTTTAAGTGGGGCTAAAAGATGGATGACCCAAGTTGAATTGAATACTTAAATTCTATTCTTGTCATGAAGAAAGGATAAGAATCCTGAGTGCCTGCAATTACATTCTCTTCTTGAGTTTGATATGATTGTGCTATTGTTCCTTGTTTCCTTTCATTTCTCTGGCCGGCTGATGCTGTTAATATTTTGCCCAAGAACTGCCGATGATGGTGCAATGTGATATTGTTGCAGGAATGACAAAGGGGATACCTTGACTGCTTCCTATTTTCACAATGTAAGCCCCCTAACGAGCACAGCTGTAGGAGCCGAGCTTTCTCACAGCTTCTCGAACAATGAGAAC
The DNA here is from genome assembly GCF_984573655.1 of Nuphar pumila. Lineage (NCBI taxonomy): Eukaryota > Viridiplantae > Streptophyta > Magnoliopsida > Nymphaeales > Nymphaeaceae > Nuphar > Nuphar pumila. The sequence goes on along the minus strand of NC_143263.1, from coordinate 45,254,081 downwards.
ATTCTGACAATCGGCACTCAGCACACATTAGACCCTCTAACGCTGGTTAAGGCTCGGTTGAACAACTACGGCAAGGCTAGTGCACTCATCCAGCATGAGTGGAGGCCAAAGTCTTTGTTCACGATCTCGGGCGAGGTTGACACAAGGGCAATTGAGAAGAGCGCGAAAGTTGGGCTTTCCCTAGCTCTCAAGCCATGAATGTTTAAGGAGATGGTAGCTTGAATCTCTTGCAGGGGAAAACCCGAATAAGTTGTAATTGGAACTCTGGATTTTGCAGTCTGCTGCCATTGGAGTTTTGCTGTTCAGCTTTGAGAATGTAAAAAATAATTGTGCCCATGGTAAGACCAGGGAACCAAATGGTGTTTTGATCTCTTTTCCTGTTGTCTTGACCTTTAAATGCTCTGAGATGAGATTTTTTGTGTTTCACCTGTTTATTCTTCTTTACTTTCTGAAAGATTTTGACATTCTAATACTGCATTTTGATGGAACATGTATTGCCTTCGAGCTGTAGCAATCTGCATGAATTATGGGTTAGTTCAGATCTTTTAATCCACAAGGAGGTTGCCCCTCTGGGAAGGAGGCGCGGGATAAGGGCTCCTGTGAAAATGGTTCTGGTTACTATACATTCCCGTGGCCAATGGGATTTAGGTTCTGTTTGGGAGCCTGGTGTCAGAGGTAGGTGATGGTGAACAAGGTGAATGTAGCTCACTTTAGCAGTGAGTCAAGCAGTGCTTAAGCTTATGACGAGCTCGAGCTGGCTCATTTACAGAAAGAGTGCATTGTTTCTTAACTGGACTGGCCTCATTTATAGAAAAAATGCAGTCTCAAAGTTGGAAGCAAAAGGATCTAAGCTCTAAACCTATTGCTTGCAAGTCGATCACTTTAATTATTTATTCTGCACCTAGGGTTGGTAAATGAGCTGAACGAGACGAGCTTGAAGTGCTCAAGCTTGGCTCATTCTTGTGGTGAGCCAAGCTGAGTTCAAGCTCATAACGAGTTAAACAAGTCGAGTTTGAGCTGGCTTGTTTATAGAAAAAATACATTGTTTGAGAGCTGGGATAAATAGGATTACAAAAAAATACATGTAAAATATATCTAAAAAGATATTTCTTATTACCTAAAGAGCTTATGCCGGGTACCTATTGTTCATATTCAGCTTGCCAAGTCTATTTTACGAGTTTGAACAAGTTCTTTTCTGGCTAAGCCATGACCGACTCGGCTTGTTTTCCAAACCTACATATTATATATAGAAAATGTATTTCAAATATCTTTATTACTACTCGATCCTATGTAGTAGATCCTAATCTGAGTCTAAATATCCAATGGGAATGGGAATCAAACTAGATCCTATGTGGTAGACTTGATTATGGATTGAAATCCAAAACGGTTTTACGTTTGTAGTTTTGATTTTGGAAATTTGATTTGGATGACACTGAAAACGGGGATTTTACAAATGAAAAAAATTCTAAGGTCTTGGATTTTGTGTCCAGGTCCAATGCAGAACCGAGAAAATTGCTCCAAATAAAAAAATGTCTGATCCCTTTGTAGTGTTGGATTAGATCAAAAGTTTCCAAGCCTGATACATTTGCACCCTTGGGGGAGGATGACTGGGGATCTGGATAACCCTCCTGCGTTGATTTCCAAAGACATTATAGGGCATGTTTGCTTTGGTCACATATGAGATAAACAATCACAGATTATAAAGTATAAGCTGTGATTGTTGGTCACAAGGTCAATTCGTAACCAACTTTCACAAGATTCAAAGACAAAAACATTCTCATCTAGCAATCACAATCACAACTTGTACTTTTCTCATGTTTCAGCAACCTTGTGATTGTGATTTACAACAAAAGGATTTTGAGAAAATCCAAGAATCACAGGGCAATGCAAGCATGCCTAGGGATTTCAACGGGTCAGATGTAACCCGATATCCGACCTAAATCCAATTAGTTAGATTCGGTAATCAAATCCAGATCTGATTGAAATTCGGATTCGGTATTAATTTTGCACTAGCCAGATCTGGATTCTGTTTTATCTTTTTCCATCATATTCCAAATTCGATTAAGTCAGATTTGGTAATGCCTAGATCCGATCCGAATCCGACCCATTGACAGTCCTAAACATGCCCTATGATGTTTGGGAGCTGGTAGTTGCATGCTAGAATCTCAAAAGGGATTTCAAATTCAAAGTACGGGGAATGCCAAATCCTTCAAAACCTAACTTCTGGATTTATCAAACATCAGTTTTATCATTTCCTTACCAAATACCAACTCCCAAACAGAGAGAGAGAGAGAGAGAGAGAGAGAGAGAGAGAGAGAGAGAGAGAGAGAGAGAGAGAGAGAGAGAGAGAGGTTTTGAAAGGTAACTAGGTGAGGATCCTGTTTCAAATATCTGAAACATCAGGCATTTAACCAAAAAAAAATTGATAGGACTTTTTTTGTATTGAGATTATTTTTTCGAACAAACTTTTCCTACAAAATACTTTCCCTCCCAAACGTGCCCTTACAAAAAAAAACTGATTCGGAGTGGATTTTCAAAATTGACCAATCACTTGTCTGACTCAGTCAAAGACTTGGCTCGTTTATTATTCGAACCGAGTTGCAATTACATGACAAAATTTGGGCATTAAGCACCTGATGGCCCTCCATCAGGCCTTGGGCCTCACAACTGACTGGCCCTGTCCCCATGATGGAGGGTGATCAGCTGCTTAATGCACAAATATTTGTGCAATCATATTACACTTGATCTTTTCACTATTGGCAGTTTTCTGTAATGTAATCGAGTGAGGATCACTGATCCGATTCTTTGAGTCTCTGACCGGTTCATGATCACTGATCCGGTTCGCATCTCACCAGCTATTTATACTGACAGGGAGTATAGAGATCAGTGTATATATATATATATATATATATATATATATATATATATATATATATATATATATAGAGAGAGAGAGAGAGAGAGAGAGAGAGTGCTGGAAGGAGGAAGAGGGGAAGGGGAGAGGGAGAGGGAGAGGGAGAGCAAGAGAGAGAACGTGGCGTTGCCTCATGCACTTCGACCTCCAAAGTACATTATCAATCGCATCTTCAACCAACTCAATTTTGTTGTCCTCCATTGCTCCCTCGTCTGCAAGTACCTTCTCTCTCTCTCATAAATATTCTTTCTGGGGTTTTATTCTTGATTGAAATCCCGTAAAGAAATCGTTTCTATTTTCTTATGGTCAGTTTGCAGTGTTGGACATATGGATCGGGTCTAACCCATTGGGTGACCCGGTTTAACATTAAAAGAAGGTAGTGGGCTAATGGGCATGATTGTTGATAAACCATTTACAACTGTCTGTGACTTATGATGGAAGCTCTATAGACATCAAGGGAAAGCCATGTATTTCTTTGGTCATGTTAGATAAAAACATAGTCATGAGGGTCACTGGGCACGATTCATGAGTTACCAGGCCCCAAAGACATTGGTACGTTGGGGTAGGATCTTTCAATCTAAAGGGTTCTAGTACTCATGGAGCACTTCCTCATGCGTTGTGGATTGCTGTCTGAAGAGAACATGGTAGAAACTATGCTGCAAGCTTGCTTTATTACAATATGTAATATATGCAGAAAGTTAATCCATTCATTGACCAGAGCACTTATCAGATGGTTCCATTAACATATTATGACATAACATCATGGATGATTCATGTGACTCAGATTTTGTTATGCTGCTGGTTAACTTGTCCTTCAGAAATACTGGGCTTTGGCAAAGCTCAGTATTTCAAAAGAAACAAATAGAAACACATACCAGTAATTTCGGGAGTGTGAGCTTCCTCTAGTGAATCCATCTGCACAGCACCAGGAACCACTGTTGGACTAACTGTTGCATGGTCAGCTACAGCAAGTTAGCAACCTTGGCCACCCGAAATTTGAATAAAAGCATCAGTAGTGTATTCCACACCATGCTTTGTAAAACCACTATCTGAACCAGTAAGGCAGCGGCATAATCACCATACATGGCCTTTAGGAATGGGATCCCCATTACCAGAGTGTTTGTCAGTGTCAACAGAGAAAACCCAGTTATCAATCAATCAAAATTACCTCTAGTGCTAAGTTTGACCCAGTCTGTTAGTGCAAGGACTAGAAGTTTCTGCAAGGAATCTGAGATTATGAATTTGACATTCATCTGGTAAGGGTTGTTCTTGGAAATCACATCGAATGACAGTAAGGGGATAACAAACATGGCCACAAATCTATTTATTCCAGAACACTGATCTGGAGTGACGAGGTTCCACCATTTTACAGAAATGTAGGCCAAAATCATGGCTACGTAGAGTGGCACTGTTGCTGTAACAACATGGTAAACATCTGCAGCAGAAATCATTGGCTGGGAAAAACTAGATATTTTGTTTTACATGGCCTGTTTCATTCATTGACAGTATTTATATCAGCTTCTTGATCTTGTTAACCATTAGAATGTAGGCCATGCTCATGGGCATTTCTTTTGGCAGAACAAGAAAATAACTCTGTATATTCTATTTTTTCTTTCCCTGGTATTGCTCAAATGATTCCGTTGATTTTAGTAAGGCAGTTTTGTCCTTTTATAGATTTGTTGATCAAAAAGGGAAAAAAACTGAAATCTAAGATTCTCATTGGTGTTAACAAAATATTCTGATTTTTCTATATTGGCAAGGCAACTATTTTTAGTTTTAGCACAATTCAAGCTATCTTTCAATTGCCATCATCCCATTTTGGTAGATGCGGACCAGAAGAAAATGCTGTTAAATCCCACCAAAATATCTAGAGAAAAGAACTGGCTGTACTCATTGGGCATCCCTATTTTTTTTTCTGAAAGAAACTTCTAAAACACCGCACAGGTTCTTTTGATTTATTTACCTGACTAAAGTTGAAATCAGAAGGGACAGAATTGGCACAGATATGTTCAAGATGTCTTGCAGATTTTCCAATATGATTTAGGTTTTCTAACGATTTATGCATGAAAAGATATCTTGTTAATTATGCAGTTCAAAAGACAAGGATGTGACTGAGCCTACAAGAAAGAGCTACTCAGTAATCCTGTGGTTAGTAAATAATTCTTTTAAAATCTTCTTTTATAGGATAAATGACACTCATCTTAAATTTAAAGTTGACAATAATATTCCCTTGGTACAATTGTCATTGGAGAAAGGTGATGGTGTCATCTAATATTGGGAGCTATTTGTTCAAAAGATCTGTTAGCAGAACTAAAATTTAATGTCATTATACCGCTTTAGATTTAAAACTTTTGTTACTGTTCTTTTCATACATTTGCTTAAGCATTGAAAAGTATAATCTTGTGTTGTGAGAGTACAAGTTGCAACTCTCGAATTTCATTAGCAACATCATTAAATAATAATAGAACCTTATAAAAATCCTTTAGTGTTATCTGATCAATCTGTGCAATGGCGTGCTTTTATATATCTACATTTTCATAGTATGAGAGAACAATAACTTTTTTTACTAATTTGAATTGCATATTTATGTTAATTACAATGACAGATCTATCTGGGATCGTTAGCTGCCTTTTCTGATATCAATGTTTCAGGTCTTAGTGCGTGGTGAAGAATCCATGTTGGTTGGAATAAAGGAGTAAACTCATGGATTAGAAAGACACTAAAGTAAAAGATCTTTAACAGTGAAGAAGTCTTTTAGCGAAAATGGTTAAAAGAATGGGAATATGTGCACCATGGAATTTACTCTATATGGGAAGTTTTCATTATTAAGGCATGTATATCTGTACCCATTTCATCTTTTTTAATAACCAAGCTAGAGATGGGAAAACATGCCTTGTTTCAGATAGTTTATTTAGTGTCCTCTCAAGGTGGTATTGTGACGCATAAGCAAGATATTTTAAAGCTTGAAAATTGGCAGGTCAAATTTTTTATAAACATTCAAGCATCCAAAAATCATGATTTTTGTCGAAAAAACATTATCTGCAGATGTGTTCAACATGGTCCATTTAAAAGGAATTAGACTGTTGGATCATGTTTTTTTGACGAAAGAAAAAGAATTTTAGACGCTTGAATAGTTTCAAAAACTCTGAGCCATCAATTTACAAGCTTTAAAAAATCCTGCCTATGCATCGGAATCGGATGATTCAAGAGTGAGTCCCTTTAAAGCCAAGTAGATCACATTTGTATGGTCAGATTTAAGGGAAAAAACAAACAAATAAAGAAACCCATGAAAATCTCAGTTCACACTCTAGTTCTCATATTTTCAGTTCACCTATTCTTAGTGGCCCTAGGTAATAATATGCATTTAAAATGCTCTTTAGATTATACGGATAGGGTTTGGAATTCCATTTTCTCAGCCAGGCATACTCATAACCTGAACCAAACAAGCCTGCTTGTTGTCTGAGCGGGTTTAGGTGCACCTTGATGGATCAGATATCTGACCTGTTGACAGCCCTAATTGGACCACTGCCAGCCTTGTCCAAACCCAGTAATGCCTGGTATGTCAAGCTGGGTATAAGCATTAAGCACACATTGTGTCCGGTCCAACATAAGCACCGAGCCAACCCAGTGACCAGATGTGGTACCTGACCCGGTACCTGCACCTGCAGCACCTAATTGATATGAGAGAGAGAGAGAGAGAGAGAGAGAGAGAGAGAGAGAGAGAGAGAGAGAGAGAGAGAGAGTGAGAAAGAGTCAACCGCAAAAAAAAAAAAATTGACAAAATAATATTACACTTGGAACAATCTCTCTCTCTCTTGTGCAGCAAGTGTTTATGTACAAAATTACAAACTTAGCAGGCACTATTTTTTAAGTCATTTTGAAACCATAGATGTGATCTACCTGCTCTATTTAGTGGGAATCAGCATTTGGATCGCCAGAATTTCCCGTGATTGAAGAATCAACGGCTCTAAATGCATTAAATTTACGGGACTCAAGAAAGCATGTTTTTCATAAAAAAAAAACACCATCCAAGGGTCGATTCTTACTAATTTAAGCATAGATCAAGGCAAAACAACTTGCATTATAAGATTCCAACTAGATTGTACATACAAACTATGGTGTCAAATATATGCTCTTATTTGATGATCAGTGCTCTAAAATAATGTGTCAGATTAGGGTTGGAGGTCCCATATATGGAATCTGGTCCATTTGTACCCCTGGGCAGGGCGTTCAATTAGTATCATTAATGTCCTCAATGAATCATCTTTCCTCTAATCCAAAAAATTATGCCAAGTTTTTATAGACAGAGGAACACCAACTGAATTAATATTGTCCAAATTAAGCTTCGTTTCTTCTGTTCCTGGACTACATATGGGCCCAAATGTTCTGATTGATCCGATTGCCCTTCGCTCCATCATAGCCAAAGAGGCACTATCCATATGGCTATCAATGGACAACGGTTCAGGAATGACCAGATACCAACTAAGATCCAATCGGATGGGCACCCTTGTCTGATTTATGAAGTTTTAAACCAGACCCAGGTCCCACTTGAAATTTGATTAAGAGCCAGAAGTTTCCATTGGAAAATATAATAAAATAAAGATTTAAAACGGTCCAGTTTGCGCTATCGGGATCAGGACCCATGTCTAGCAGTTCCGGGGCTTAGTAGCAACACCTCAAAGATGGACCGGGTTCCAGAACCACAAATAAATCCAGATCAGTTCCAGGCTTCCAGCCCGTCAAGATGAATGATAATCGATGTGATGTGATCCGTTATCCTCTTCACTATCCACTTCGAAGATGGACGGGACTCGTTTCTCAATCTACAACATGGGTGGCACTTGATGGCTCAGCTGGGTAACCCTCCTCCAAACCATTTTGATTGTTAATATCGTGTCGAATTACGGAGCACTAGGGTTGTCAATGGGTTGAGTTTGTATTGGGTAGCAGGCAGATGCGTTTTGGTGGACCTAGGTTTAGGGCTTAACGTTTAGGTGAGTTGGGTTAGGTTTGGGTTAAGTGGAGGATCAAGAATTAAAGCAAATAAAAAATAATAACACCAGAAAGGAAGAAAGTACAAGGGTCACATGGTTTTAGAGAGGCTTCTAGAGGAGACACCTCATCTGGGTTTCACTTGACTTTGATGAGGAAAGCGACCAAGGGGTGCCACTTGGATGAGATGGATCCACGGCTCAAGTGGCGTTTCCTTAGAGGTTGTCCCTTACGGGTGATAAGCTTACTTCCATTATTTTGAGTTTGGGTGATGAATCCAAATCGGCTTATCTTAGATCCGTTTGCATGATTTAGACCTTCGTCAAGCTCACCCGGAACTTGGTCTGCATCAGTAGCCATCGATTATGGCTATAAAAAATGAGACCTGAATATTTTTTGGGTTCAGATGAACCCAACCTGAGTAATATCCGGGCCGGGTTTGGGTTATGATTTTTGCTATATATCTGACCCAATCCAAACGTTTTATATGCAATTTTAGTGAAAGTAAACTTCTAAAATTATATGAATCCGGGTTTGAGATTTCATGATGTGACCTGGTAAATGTTATTTGGCCGGATTCGAGTATACATTGATGTGTCTGATACCCGACCCATTGACTGCCATCTCAAGAAGAGTACGGTACGGATTGCTGGTGAAGGCTGGCATAAATGTACCATCCGCTAGCACCTCGGAGATGGATGTCTGTCATGGCTGGTGACAAACGTGAATTGAACGGCTGGCAATTTCTCAAGGAGAAATTGAATTTTTGACATTTCCGTTTTTATCTAGAAAAATTTGACAAAAGATGAAATGATAAAAGACAAAACCTATGAACAAAGAATAAAATTAGATAAACACGTGAAAAAATAAAACAGATGTTTCCTATATTTTGTCAATAAAACCAATATATTTCCATTTAAGCGATAAATATCATTCTATACATTTGAAAATATCGCAACATTTTAAGCATTTTAACCGGCCATAAAAACAGCTGACTTTTCCTGAGATTTTCAAAATTAACATCGCAATGTTACTCACCATGATGTGGTGTATGGAATCGAGCATAGTGAAAAACAGAAAATTAGTCCGTCATGAATTTATCGTGGGAAATTGAACTTTTTATATTTCTCATATTTTTCATCTCAGAAAATCTTAACACAAACAGCATAACTGAAAGTATAAAAAATGAAAAACATGTGCAAAAATACACTAAACGTTTTTACAAGATTTTATCAATAAAGATCGCAATCTTTCTATCTCAATGAGAATATCACGTTATTTTGGTTAGTTTGAACGGCCGCTAAAATATGACTTTTTCTGGTGACCTTTTCAAAATATCTCTGATATTTGTAGGAGTGTCAACGGGTCGGGTTTGGTTCGGATCCAGGTGGAATCATACTTGAACCAGATTTTTGAGTATGGTATTGTGTTCGGACTTGGGTCTTATCGGGTCCACTGTAAGAAAAACCATACCCGGACCAGATAAGAACTTCATGAACTAAACCCGTTTCATACCGGGTAGAACCATATATTTTGTCATTTTTACATTAAAAATTTGCGGGTCTTAATTGAAACTTGGGTCAGGCCCGAGTCTGGTATAAAATTTCACAAACTATACCCGGGTTCATGTATTAATCAGACCTTCAGTTCCGAACCCAAGTCTTAATCGGGTCATCTTATTTATCACCATACCCGGATCCTGTAGGGTTTGGTTCGGGTCAGGGACCTATAAAGTCCGGGTATGGTCAGGGTATAAATCAGGCCCGTTGACACCCCTAGATATTTGTCACGATGGGAACCGAGGGACGCGTTTATCACCGTTCAAGCACCGTTATGCCATGCTGGATCATCTACGATATCACTGTCAAACAGCTCCGCGGCCTCCTCTTTGTCCTCACCGTTCAACGGTGGTCATCAGTCACACGTGTCAATTCTTTTGGATTCTCTTTGGCCTTTTTTTCAGACCTTCGACGAATGACATCCATTACACGTGCGAGTTTGCCGCGTAAAAGGACCTAAATGTTTAAGAGAATAGCGCCATTATCTTCAAAATCTACATTTATTGCCCTTACAGTTGGAAACGGGTCAAGTACCCGACCCGTACCCATTTCAAGTATATATGGGTATTTCTGTTGCCAGGAATATGTCATACGCAAGGTTGGGAAACTAGATGAGCTGCTCCTGGGTTGGGTCGTGTTCGACTTGTAAAGAGCTCCTTCAAACTTGTAAAAGAGGCTCGGCTAGCAGGGCACGACCAACGAGTGTTCGATTCAACTTGTGTCTTATAGGCTCACTAACTAGTAACAAATACGTTTTATGTATATGTCATATCGTAGAGTATAGATGGTTCAAGTGTTTAACTTAATCAGACTGTTCGACTTAATCAAACTGTTCTTGCTTTTTAGGGGGGAGGGTTTAAATATCGACTGCCAAAATCTCGTTAGATTTTGATTTTTTTGTAAATCTTGCATTTTTGACAAAAAAATTTACAAAAAACTGTCAATATTTTCGAAAAATGGTCAGGTGATTCTTCGCTTTTTTTTTTTTGTGATTTAAAAAAAAATATTGCTAATAGTTGTCATACTGCTTGCAAGCAATGAGTTTATACTTCAAATCTTATTGCTCATCTTTGAGACAATATATTTATTTTATAAATGAACCTTCAAGCTTGGCTTAGTAGTTTTAGAGTCCAATTTCTATTATTTTCAATTTAAAAGTTTTTTTTTTGTTAAGTAGCTACCGAACTCAGCTCATCTAACTCGGTTTCACAAGGCAAATAAGTCAAGTTCAATTCATTTGGCTCATTTACCAGCCTCAGATAGCCCAAGTAAATATGGATATAGTTGTCACAATTACTGCTCAAACATGAAAACAAACTGGGTGTAATTTTGCAAACCATCTTGTGCTTTTCTATTAAACAAATAATCAATGACATCAAAATTTAATTATTTTCTTTGATTAAATAATGGTCAACTCAATGATTGTAAGATTAATTATGAAAAAATAAGTGAACTTTGTAGAAGAACCAAAAAGTTGGGTAAGTTAGGTTAAGTCTCCCTTGCTTGCAAAAGTACACCAACTTAGTCCTTAAACCAAAGGGAGACAAGACTTATATCATTTGATCATGATGACATGTAAATCGATATAAACATGTGAAGTATATGGGTTTCAAACTTGTGATTAGGTGTGTTAACAAGTTGGGTTTAGTTCAGGCTCCCGTGGAACCTTGCTTCAATTTTTTAGTATGGTATTGGGTTCGGACTTGGGTTTAATTGGACTCGCCAAAAGAGAAACTATACCCGCTCGTGATAAGAATTGCATGAACCAGACCCGGGCCGTACTTAATAAAATAATAAATTTTATCATTTTTACTTTGAAAAATTATGGTCTTAATAAGAGCTTGGGTGGGGCTCGGGTCTGGTATAAAATTTCACAAAGTATACCCACATTCATGTATTAATCGGACCTCTGGGTCCAGACCCAGGTCTTATTTATCACCATATCGGGACCCTATAAGGTTTGGTAAAGTTCAGGTCTGGGTAAACCCGACCCATTGTCACCCTTGTTAATATTCGTGAGTCGCCTTTTGCCAAATGAGCCGAGACCCCGTATGCCTTTTAACTCTAGTTTTTTTTTCTCGCTATAATTCACGTATGTTTGAATCCGTGTGAAGCACAATTGCAAACATATAAACCACTTTCTATTTTCAAAAAGTAGGGTGCCAAAGATTCTCTTAGAAAGAGGAATGAGACAAATTTTCATGTAAAAGAGCATTTATAATAAGTGAAACTTAAAGCATGTTTGATATGCAAGACACACCCGAGAGGGGACAGACGTAACTCTGCTCGGGCGCTATCCTGCATTGGATACGTGTGGTGTGTAGCGTACAAGACAGGACAAAGCGTGTCATGTGCGACGCGTCGCTTTATAAAGCGTTACACAAGTCCAAGACAAGTGACACACCTTCTGCCAACGTGGACATATGGAATACTTTTCTGACTTGGGGAAGTAGTTTACTTCTTTAGGTGGGAAAATGTTTCACAAGTTTGTCGGCGTGCTCTCCACGCATAAAAAGAGGTAATTACATATAGGCATCTGGTGTATGGTGAATTAATATTTAGATGCCTAGTGTCTTAGATATTTACAGGAAATGATTCACTTTCCAAAAATTTCTTCAATTGGTTGCTTGTATTACTTTTACTCTTAGATTTTTTTTTTTAGTTGAAGAAACCGCCCTAGGTGCAAAGACCTAGCCGCATAGGTTCAACCTGCCAGACGTACTACAATCTCTGTTTTGACATGAAACTCTGAAGGCTTACCCTTCAACCCCAGGGAGACACCAAGCTTTGGCTTACTTAAGAGGTGACACTCATGGGATTGACTGCCTGTCAAACAGTCTAACCCCTATCCCACTAAGCCAAATCCTTGTGAATGTCATTTTGCGCCCAATTATTTCTAAAAAATAGGAAACCGCAAAAATAACATTAAATAATCTCAAGATAAAAAATATAATTTTGAGTAATTAACTTAAGTTAGGTTATATAAAAGCTAATTCAGCCTCAACCGTCTAATAAAGTAAATTGCTGTAAAAACCGTGTTTATTATTTTTTCTTGAATCTAACCTTACTAATTATCCACATGATTGGTTTTATAAGAACCCGCTCTTGAATCATCCAATTTTGATGCGTAAATGAGATTTTTTAAGGCTTTAAAAATCAATGGTTCATATCTTTGTAAATATTAAAGCATTCAAAAATCACAATTTTTTTCATGAAAATACACTATCCAATGGTTGTTTTTTAGCAAATTCACCGTGCCGATCACATCCACATGGTTGATTTTGCAAAAAAAGTGTTGGAAATATCCATATTTCTAGTTCTCATATTTCAATTCTCATGTTCTAATGACTCTTATTTTAGATATTTAAAAACCAAAGTAGTTAAATATAAAATTTACCATAAGTTAGGCGCCTATACGTAAATTACCTTAAAAAACTTTATATCTAATGAGGCCGTTTTTTCTTTTTCTCAAGAAAGAGTTTGGTACGACTCTCCTTTTATGACTCTATCAATGAACTGTTATATAATCCCATGCGGTAGAATGACAAAACAGTAAAACTTTGCCATAATAAGGGGCAGAAAAGTCTTTCCAATGAGAGCGCCCTTTATTACCATACTACGGAGCCTTTTGGATGTCCTCAAATCTTTTTGGCCGCCACTGTTGTTAATAAGTATCGCTAGATTTAAAATTCCCACATTATTCCTGTCATCTTACTCAATGACTAATGAAGCCATTCAACTCGTGGTGTTTTCAATTTTAAATAACGAGTCATCGACTTTAGCCCCCTTTGAAATTAATGTCTAACTAACTTGGCTCATCTAAGCCAAGCAAATCTTTCTAATTCGATATTTACAAAAGCTTAGTGACTTGCCTAACTCATATATATAGAGTTTTTTTTTGGGCCATCTCCCAAGTAGAAGATTTTCTTATAAGAAAAAGAAAAATAGAAACCGAAGCCGAAGCTTGGCGACTCTCTGGGGTTGAGGTTAAGCCTTCTGTCTGAGTTTTACGTTGACATACTTTTTCTTTGGAAAGGCAAGCTGGGGTTAGGCAGAACCCTATCAGTTATCTATTAAGCCCCACGTGGCAGAGGGATTCCAGAACCTGGGCCTTCAGCTTGGCACAGGACCCCGCCACCACTGTACTCATGTGGCAACGAGCATAAGGTGGCATACTTTAAATTAAAATAAAAATTATTTGAAGTTTAGTATGAGTCAATTAACAAGACAAACTTAACTATACCTATAATCATGTTTAAGTCTACATCACAAGGACACTAAGAAATGGACACCAGATAGACATAAATTTTCATTATAAATAGTATACATGAGGACGCACCACGCGAACAAAATAGTTTTGAAAGCACCGTGTCCAGTCAAAAGAACCACGTATGACACTTTGGTGGGTTAATCCATTTATATCTTAATCACATCTAATAAAAAAAACAACAACAAAGTAGTAAAGGAGCTGTATGTCCTTTTCGGAAGCAGTGTTTGTTTCCGTCCCGAAAGCAAAAAGTCATGTACTTTTCGGTCATTACACCTCTCTCTTTCAGGTGAACCTGATCAGAATATACGCTACGAGTTTTATCAATGATGAGTCATCCCTCCTCTCCCTATAAATACCCTGTTCATTCACCCAAAATTGCGGAAAATTTTATCCAAAAATAAATAAATAAAAATGATGACACCTCTCCCAAGTTCCCAACTATAGAGCGCGAAGAAGAAGAAGAAGGAATAATTTTCCCTCCGATTTTTCTGTTGAATTTCTGTGGATCTCTTTTTCCCCTGAGAGCTCGGCAAGATTCTGATGGCGACTCTGAGAGTGATGCCTCCGTTGCACCAGTTCCGGAGATCGAGCCCTAGGTTTGTCCACAAACTGGGCGGATCGAGGATTTCCGGCGTCAGCTTCTCCCCGAAAGTGCCGGATTTCGGGTGTTTCTGTAAGTTTAGGGGTAGGTTCAGGGTCAGTGCGGGCCTCGCGGAGGCGTTCGTTGAAGCGGCGGAGGCGGCCGCGTCGGAGGACGTCGTCTTTAGGCATACGTATCCGTTGAAGGTCGTGCAGAAGGTATCTGAATGAATTCTCGTTTTTTTCCCTTTTTTTGTCCGATTTTCCGTCGATGAGGACAACGATGATGATGATGAGAATTTGTTAGTTATTTTAGGTTTTTAAAATTTGTTTTATTTGTTTTGAGTTTAGATCCGTCGATGATGATCATCGATGGCGACGGTTTGAATCTAATTGTTATTGATCATGATGTTTCACCGGAATCTGATTGCTATTAATGATGCTGATGATGAGAAGTGGAAATTAATTGAAGAGACACTTGAATTTAATTGCTAATGATGGTGTAGGAAGACCTAGCGAATTGCCTGATGACAATTATGATGATGGTAAGGTCCTCTTTTGATGCATATAGTACATGCAAGTCACTTCAGTGGAGTTGCAATGAAGTGGCTATCGGGATGAAAATCGTGCCTGTTATGCTTGCCTCTCACAGTATGTGTGTGACCCAAGTAGTTAGAACATCCTAACTAAAGCTTCAGCTTAGGTATAGTCACAGACATAGATGCAACATATACGTTATGCATGTCGGGAAAATTAGCTTGCTGAATATGGACAACTTTATTTAACAGAATTCTGATTTGGATCTTCAAACATTTGTATATAGCATGCCAATTACTTCAGATTCATTAAGATGCGTTGGTGGCTTCTGCATCTCTACATGCGGTAAACTCACTTAGAGTAGGCAATTTGTATTATGAGAAGCAAATCTGTATCATCGTTAGGGATCGCAAAATTGTCCAAGGAATCCACGGAAGCGTTCCTTTGTTTATTTTGACTGGATGCTGACATCGCTATCTGGTCTTTGGAATTCTACAGGGATTTACTGATCAGCCTTGCACTTTTAGTTTTAGGCAACCTTTTCCTATTTCTATCTGCTGAATATCATCACCATTAATGCATCAAATAATTTTGTAAATAACAAGCTTTTAGATTTTGGATTCTCTCTATATGGTGCACCATGTGCTCCTACACCTAATCATGTCTGTTTTGATCCAATGGCTGTGATCATTCAGAAAAAGATGCATTGCATTTATGAGAATATTACATGGAACAAAAGTGACTGAACCTATGTTGAATTCAATAATCTGATAAAGATGCATAGTTGAAAAGGTGCTCCATATTAAATGTAATGCATCTTTTTATCAAAATCACAACTGGTGGATTCAAACAGATCCAATGGACTTGATCTCTCTCTCTCTCTCTATATATATATATATATATATGGGATAAAGTTCACTACAATTGATTGTAAATAAAATTGATTTAGCAAACCCTTTTTTTTTTAAATATTTTTGTTTTTTGGTCACATCTAACACCATAGATGTGATCTACATGTTTTATCTAATGGAAACCGGCTTTTGGATCGCCGGAATTCAACCTGTATGTAGGTTTTCTTGGCAATCCAAAAATCATTGGCTATGAATGCATCAATTTTCCTGACTAAAAAGACATGCTTTTTCATCCAAAAAACATGATCCAAGGGTCGATTCCTACTAAATTGACCATGTTGAACACATCTATGAGGTTAGATCAAGTCAAAACAACTTGCATCATGAGATTCCAACTAGATTCTAGGTACAATCGACTGTAGCGAATATAAATCCTATATATATGTATATATGTATGTATGCATGTATCTATGTATAATCTTTTCTACCATAATGTTTTCTTGATGATCACTTCTAATTGAGACTGCCGAATCTTACATTAAGTCAGCAAAGTTGATCCTTTTAAACCATTAGATACAAAATTCAAACTTGTATGCTTTCATAGCTTACCATTCTGGCCTTAAACAATAGTAGAAACAGAATATCATATGGAGTTTATCTGGGCCAGAAATGGGCCTGCAAGGGCAACATTTGGGACAAAACTTGGGTAGGTATTTTTCGCATTGATGTGATCACTATTCACTCTTAAATATTAATAAATAATTGGTTTCTTTTTCTTACATTCAGAAGGTTGTGCCCCTTAATGGTATAATGTACTGTTAAATGACAGTTTTTTGCATTAATCATAACTTTGACACCAGTTTATTGCTTTCTAATGTTGAATCAGAACATGTTCGCAGAGAAATGTGGACATGAGATTGGAGAGTGTAGTGTGCACATGCATGTTGGTTTTGTAGACATCTGTGTCAAGACGTCATCTCATTTTTATTTATTGCATCATTTGTGTAGGATCAATTCTTTTGTTCTGGTTGTCAGTCATGCTTTACTATCTTCTGAATAGAAAGTTTTTATTGAATTTAATAGGTAGAGGGGAAGATATCTGTGAGGGTAGATAATGGAAAGGATGATTTGAATTGGAAGCTTACTATAGGATGCAATCTGCCAGGAAAGTGGGTCTTGCATTGGGGTGTTACTTACTGTGATGAACTTGGCAGGTACATTCTCTTGCTTAAAATTTGTTTGTCTTTAGTATTTAACTTAATACATTTTCATTACCTTATTCGGGAACTTAACCTCTTATTGTCATGCTTAAATTATGTTGCCACTAGAATGGAAATCAAGAATCAGAGCTTTTTATGTTGTTCTGGAATATTTATGCCTTATTTTTTTCTTTAATTGGCTTGATTTAACATAAAGTCTTTAACTGAACATAGTTGCAAAATCTCTTGTACTGTGCATTTGCAATGGGATGGTGGTATGTTGAAAATTAACAATAGAATATGTTCTTTCTTTTTGTACAGTGTTTTGATGTGTAGATCCATTTCTTTCTTTTTCTCTAAAGTTGGCCCTCTTTATAGATTTTGAGTTCTCTAATTCTTTTTCTTTTTCTAGTGAATGGGATCAACCTCCTGCTGAGATGAGACCTCCAGGATCAATTCCTATTAAGGTATGTCTGAATGAGAGGATTTCACGTGCCGAAAGTTCTAGAAAAGATTTAGATCATTGTAATGAAGATAAATTTTTTTATAGATATATAAAAGTAGCTTTTAATGCACTGACCTGGAGATGCCAATTATCATTTTAGTTTCTACCTTGTATGTAGCAGTCAAAGTTTCTACCTTGCAGTAGGCTGGTAGCAACATGCTTCTAAGATAGGGGTTGATTATAAAATAGGAAAAACATCACCACTATCAATTTTTGCTTCAATTTGCTCTTGTCAGCTCTTTTTCGTCTTGGTGGCTCTAGAAACATTTATCTTTTTGTGCTTTTAGGACTACGCAATAGAGACACCTTTGAGTCAAACACCATCATCTGTGGAAGGGCAAGTACTTTATGAAATTCAGATTGATGTCAGCAGTAACCACTCAATTGCAGCTGTACATTTTGTTCTAAAGGTTTGGCATCTCTCTCTCTCTCTCAGATTCATATACATGTCCATGCATTTCCATGTCATTTTCATTTTTTTATGCATCCTATGCTTTCTGTAGGAAGAAGAAACAAGGGCTTGGTATCAATATCGAGGGAGGGATTTTAGAGTGCATTTTATTGACTGTGTTGAGGATGATGGTGGTACTGCCTCTGATAATAATGGCTTTAAGATATGGCCAGGTGAATTGCAGTATTATTCTCACTTCTCTTTGTACTTCAGCAAGAGTGTTTTTCACGTTTTGGGTTTGGTCTAGAAACTTGGTCACAAATGTGGATTTACAATAATATTGCCAAGGTTTTTTCTTGGGAGAATTGGAAAGGTGATTTTTATTGGGAAGATTGCAAGGAAATATAACAGATCATAAATAGTAAAAATTGGAAATTTTGCAGATTTGAATTTCTTATAAAAAATTGGAAATCTCAAAAAATGTGATGATACTATGTGGTATTTTTGTTGTTCTGTTCTTTTTTATTGTCAATTTATTGCAATCCTTTACATTTTCTTTTTATATTTTTAGTAAGAATCCTTTGATAAAGACAATGTATTGAAATGAATGCAGCATATTGTGAAAGTATCTCCAACAAGATACTAATATCAAGACCTTAATATTCTTGATATTGAACCCACCACGAAAGCACAATAAGAACACTTGTGCACAAAAAGCACAACCCACAAATAACTCACAAATGCACAAAGGCATAAAATAATGGAATCAATTTATTGAGAACTTGGGCTTTGACTCAAAGCCATGAAGAAATACAAAGGGGAGAACCCCTATTTATAACATCACTAAAGGGGGCCTTGGAGGGGCTCCACCCATAGTCGTTGGAGCCCCTCCAACGGTCACAAATGTGACCGTTGGAGAGGGCCCAACGACTATGTTGGTGGCCCCCCCAAGGTACCTTTTAGGTACAAATCCAAAAAAGAAATAAAAAGAACAAAAATAAAAATAAAAATAAAAGAAACATAATTACAGTCACATCCGAAAAGTGAATGTGCGCAAAAATAGGGAAAAGACTAAACTACCCTTATGACACAATAAATAGAAATATATATTTTATATATATATTTGAGTAGATACATATACATATATATTAATATATGTATATGTATTACCATATATATATAAAATATATATATTACATAATATGATTAATGTACATAATTTAACACCCCCCCTCAAACTTAGGGCAGGATGACCGAGAGTTTGCTAAGAAGGAAGTTGAAGCGCGGAGCACACAAGGCTTTAGTGAAGAAGTCTGCCAACTGATACTCGGACGTGACATATGGAAGGTCAATGATTCCTTGGAGATACGCCTCCCGAACATAGTGACAGTCCATCTCGATATGTTTAGTCCGCTCATGAAAAGTGTGATTTTTAGCAATATAAATCGCACTTTTGTTGTCACAGCAAAGCTTGGTAGGCCCTTCAATTTTGATTCCCATATCTTCCAGCAACTGATGAATCCAAACAATTTCCATGGTAGTAGTTGCCATGGCACGATATTCAGCTTCAGTTGATGATAGAGATACCTTTTGCTGCTTCTTGCATCTCCATGAGATCAATGAGTCTCCTAAGAAAACACAAAAACCAGTGATGGAGTGACGGTTATTTGGGTCACCTCCCCAATCAGAGTCAGTATAAGCAATTAATTTTAACTCAGAACAGGAAGACAAAAAAACTCCCTTATTAATAGTGTGCTTTAGGTATCTCACGACACGCAAGATAGCACCCATGTGAACAGAAGTTGGTGCATGCTGAAATTGGCTTGCCGTATGCACCGCATGTGAGATATCGGGTCTGGTGATACTTAGATACATCAACAAGCCTACTAGTTGCCTGTAGGGAGTAGGATCGGAGAGAGGAACACCATCATCAATCTTCATTTTTGCTCCTACTATAGCAGGAGTTTCACAAACTTTATCATCTGTAATACCTGACCTGTCAATAATCTCAGATGCAAGCTTAGTTTGAGACAAAAAGTACCCTCTATGAGAGTATGCAACCTCAATACCCAGAAAATAAGTTAAGAAACCCAAATCAGACATTTCAAACTTATCCTTTAATATGGACTTTATGCTTTTAATCCCTTTAGAATCACTCCCAGTAATAAGCATGTCATCCACATATAGCAACAGAATAACAATCCCTGCATTAGACTTTCTAACAAACAAAGCAGTATCAGTAAAGCATGATGAAAAACCATTATCTAACATTACAGAGTTAAACCTATCATACCAAGCTTTGGGAGCTTGTTTTAAACCATACAGTGCTTTCCGAAGACGAATCACTTTCCCTTTAGGATACTCCATTCCAGGAGGAACATCCATATATACTTCTTCGTTTAGATCTCCGTTTAAAAACGCATTCTTAACATCCATCTGATAGATGTTCCATTTGTTTATTGAAGCAACAGTTATAAGACATCGGACGGTGACCATCCGAGCAACGGGGGCAAAAGTCTCCTCATAATCAATCCCATATTTTTGACCATACCCTTTTGCAACTAAGCGGGCCTTATATCTCTCAAGAGACCCATCACACTTAGTTTTGACTTTAAACACCCATCTACACCCTATTGCTTTCTTATCTTTAGGAAGGTCTTGAAACTCCCAGGTTCTTGCTTTCTTTAGGGCTTCAAGTTCATTGTTCATAGCAACTATCCATTCTGGGTATTTACGTGCTTCCTCAAAATCCCTAGGTTCTATGTACGAGTGAATGGCGCTTAGACAGGCTCTATATTTTGGTGAAAAAGACTCATATGAGATGAACCTAGAAGGGGGTTTTCTTGATCTTTCGGTCCTACGAAGATTTCCTTCACTTGAAGGGGTAGACTCACTATCATATCTTTCGAGAGCACTTCTAAAAGTACTCCTATCTCTATGAGAGTAGGTTATAGGATCTCTATGTGGTTCTTCATTAATGGATTGATCAGTATGAGATTCAACATTTAGATTTGTTTCATCATCGCTAGTATCATCATCTTCAGTTAACAAATCAAACAGAAAAGAATAATCTATATTCTCATCATTAGTTTCAAGTTTTTCGAAACCACTAACATTTTCCAAGAAGCTTACATTTCTGGAAACATAAAGTTTATCACTCTTAACATCATAACAGCGAAAACCTTTATGAGTTTCAGAGTAACCAAGAAAGGCACAAGGAATGGCCTTAGGGGAGAGTTTGTCATTTTTATCAGTAAGGACAAAACATTTACATCCAAAAACCCTTAACCTGCTATAATCAGGTTCTTTTTCGTATAATTTTTCAAACGGGGAAATCTTGTTCAAGTTTTTAGATGGAAGTCTATTTATGAGATAGACAGAGGTAAGAGCAGCCTCCGCCCAGAGTTTTTTCGGTATATTTTGAGAAATAAGCAAGGTTCGTGTGGTTTCAATAATATGCCTATGTTTTCGTTCAGCCAACCCATTTTGTTGGGGGGTTTTGGGACAAGATTTTTGATGAAGAATTTCATAGTTTTCAAGATAGCTTTTAAATTCATTGGAAATGTATTCGCCACCTGAATCAGTTCTAAAAATTTTCAAATTTCCATTGAATTGATTTAAAACCATCATATGAAATGTTTTGAAAGTTGAAAAAACTTCATATTTATGTTTAAGAAAATATATCCAACTAAACCTAGTGAAATCATCCACAAAGATAACATAGTACGAAAAACCTCCCTTGGATATCACCGGAGCTGGACCCCATACATCGGAGTGAACGATTTCAAAAGGTTTTGTTGTAAACATGGATCTTTGAGGAAAAGGAAGACTTCTCATTTTTTCAAGAATACATTCATTACAAACAAAATTTTCATTACAAAGATTCTTAACAAAAGGCAAATAAGAGATTTTAACAATGTTGGGATGACCCAATCTCTTATGCCATACATGAATATCTTTGTTTTGAGCAACATTACAAAATTGATTCTTGGGAATTTTAAGAAAATCAACATAGTAGAGGTCTCCTCTCCTAGAGCCTTTCCCAATCAATTTCCCGGACTGGCGATCCTGTATCCAACATTTATTAGAAGAGAACTTTATATCGCAACCATAGTCCGAGAGTTGAGAAACAGAAAGTAAATTTAAGTTTAGTTTTGGAATAAAACGAATTTTTGGGATAAAAAAATGTTGTTTTTCAAAATTACCCATTCCTTTAATTTCAAGAGGGGTTCCATCCGCGGTTGAGACAAAAGATGGAAGGCGATTTTCAGAATAATTAGAGAGAAAACAATGACTTGGAGTCATATGAAACGAAGCACCAGAATCAAGTAGCCAAGATGTCTTACCAAGAGAGGAAGAAGATGACATGGCGGCTCCAGAAGTGCCTCCTTTGAGAAGAGGTTGAAGAGCATCCATAATTTGATGAAGCGAAAGAGGTTCATTCGATGTTGAAGGCCGTTCCTCCGATTGGGATGCTAAAGCCGCGGCGAGGAATTTCTTCCATTTAGGACAATTTGGTTTGATATGTCCCGGTTCTTTACAAAAATGGCAAGTTAATTTGCTATAATCTCTCTTGCCATATCGATCATTTTGCCCTTGATTTTTGAAATGGGGCGGTTTGTAGGTCTTCAAATTATTACCGGGTCTTGACACGGCATTGACCACTTCATAGTCATTTTGAGAAGGTGTAGCAAGAATGCTTGGGTTATTTTTACTAATCCCCATACGTGTTTCCTCACCACTTAGCTTGGTGATGACATCTTCAATAGATGGGGAGGTAAAAGCCGATAGAAGGGAGGACCGAATTTGCTCAAATTCGGGTCTAAGACCATTTAAGAAGTTGAAGAAACGATCTTCCTCAAGTTGTTTGTGCCTTAACTCAATAGCTTCTCCACTCCATTTTGGTTCGAGCATGGCAAGCTCGTCCCAAATAGATGATAATTCGGCAAAATATTCCCGAATAGATAAATCATTTTGTTGAAGAGTCAAGGCTTTCTTTTGGAGGTAGTATTTGTGAGACAAGTCCCTTGACGTATACATTTTTTCAAGGTATAACCAAGCTTCGGAGGCCCTTTTAAATTTGATGATGTTGGCATTGATCTTGGTTTCAACGGACGAAAAAATCCAAGACAAAATTTTGAAGTTCTTCATTTCCCACTCATCATGCCTTTTGGAATATTCTTCTAAGGCCTTTTGTCTATCTTCTCCTTCAAGAATTTTGATTTCCCCTTTCTCTATAATAGAAAGCTTGGGTTCGGGTTCCGATATGGATCCTTGAACATAACCCCAAAGACCTTTCCCTTTGATGTGGGCTTCCATGTTGCCGGCCCAAACATGGTAGTTTGAACCACTAAGTTTAAAACCAAGAGAGAAGTGAGAGTCTTTTTCACCGATTATGGAGAAGAGAAGATGAAAAATAAAGCGTACCTTAACGGATTTTCAACCTTTTCTTGACAAAAGTTGCTTCTAAAATATTGCCCGGAGCAAATGCTTTACTCAAAAACTTCACTAGCTTGAGGGCACGATTTTCGAGGTGCTTCACAAGAGGCGAAATACACGATCTTCTTTCTTCCAACGAGGCTCTGATACCATGTGAAAGTATCTCCAACAAGATACTAATATCAAGACCTTAATATTCTTGATATTGAACCCACCACGAAAGCACAATAAGAACATTGTGCACAAAAAGCACAACCCACAAATAACTCACAAATGCACAAAGGCATAAAATAATGGAATCAATTTATTGAGAACTTGGGCTTTGACTCAAAGCCATGAAGAAATACAAAGGGGAGAACCCCTATTTATAACATCACTAAAGGGGGCCTTGGAGGGGCTCCACCCATAGTCGTTGGAGCCCCTCCAACGGTCACAAATGTGACCGTTGGAGAGGGCCCAACGACTATGTTGGTGGGCCCCCCAAGGTACCTTTTAGGTACAAATCCAAAAAAGAAATAAAAAGAACAAAAATAAAAATAAAAATAAAAGAAACATAATTACAGTCACATCCGAAAAGTGAATGTGCGCAAAAATAGGGAAAAGACTAAACTACCCTTATGACACAATAAATAGAAATATATATTTTATATATATATTTGAGTAGATACATATACATATATATTAATATATGTATATGTATTACCATATATATATAAAATATATATATTACATAATATGATTAATGTACATA
Source organism: Nuphar pumila (assembly GCF_984573655.1). Lineage (NCBI taxonomy): Eukaryota > Viridiplantae > Streptophyta > Magnoliopsida > Nymphaeales > Nymphaeaceae > Nuphar > Nuphar pumila. The sequence continues at coordinate 45,230,094 of NC_143263.1, read as the reverse complement.
ATTTAACACATATGCCCTAGTATGATCTAATGAAACTCTCATTCTTGTCTTTCTATGTTTTATTTATTTGATGTTTCTAATAGAATGACTAAAATGACATGGTTAACACATCATTAGCCTGATTCTCTCTCTGAGAGTCTGAACCACTGTTATGCTGTTGGCAGCTTTTGACCAGGTGTCGAACATATTGCGTAAAACAAAAGCATCGCAATCGAAAGGTCAGGGAGAGAAGAAGATGATTAAGCGAAATGAGGGAATCTGTGATGAGTACCCCATTGTAAAAGAAACAATTGTTAACAATTCTTTGAGCATTTCTGTTCAGGAGAGCAAAGAGATGGATAAAAGTATTGTATTTTTTAATACTGATCTTTCTGGTGATGTCATTGTTCACTGGGGTGTTTGCAAAGACAGCAAGAAAATATGGGAAGTCCCAATTGGTCCTCATCCTCCAAAGACACAGATTTTCAGGAAAAAGGCACTTCAAACTTTTTTGCAGGTCTGTATATGGATGCTCTTAATCCACTGGTATTGTTTTAGATATCCTTCAAAAGGAACTGAACAAATATTTGACTAATGCTACAGTTTATTTGGTGAAGGTGCTGCCTTTTGGACTTCTGTGAATAATTACAATTTTAAGTTTTGATTCATCTAAAAAATTGGAAACTGGCACCTTTGCTATCCTTATTTACTCCAAGTTGTGATGTATGTTTCATTGAATTCATAATATTTAGTATAGCAATGAAAAATATCCTTACTTTGTTACAAAAGCTAAAGATATCAATATGTTGCAACAATTGAGGGCATCTTTTATTAGGTATTGCGTATCTGCATCTCCGCGCATTCTTATGTTATTGACCACTTTTATGTTTGTTCATCATAGTTTGCAATTATGGGAGATCATAATTCTTGTGCAAGTTGTAGTTGTTTATATTGTTAAATTTATGGACCATTTTAATGAATTTGGGCTATATCCTTATATCTTTGAGATATTAAATTCTTTTATATTTTTTTTATTCTTGCAGATTACTCTTTAAGTCTTGTGAATTACTGGAATGCATTTCTGGTTTCAGTTTTTGATGTTGTTATCTAGGAAAATACCAAAAAGACATTTAAAATCAAGAAAGATATAGCTCTTTATTTTGCTCTGATGGTAGAAATCTGGACAATTCTATCTCCAATGGATGTAAAGTGCCCCTGCAGAAAGCTTTGACGAAGTGTCTTTTTATAGTATATTCCATTGCAATCAGTACTAGTGAACTTTAAAGTAGAATTAGAAGAAATACTCGTGGAATGGCTGCTATGTTTTGGTAGCATGTTGAGATTGATTAGTGCTTAGGACTATATGCATGATGTTGTGCTTCTTATAGCTTGGTAGGTAAGAGGACTAACTAGCTCTTGTTAAAATGTAATATATATATATATATATATATATATATATATATATATATATATATATATATATATATATAGAGAGAGAGAGAGAGAGAGAGAGAGAGAGAGAGAGAGAGAGAGAGAGAGAGAGAGAGAGAGATCTTATATATATAATTCTTGTAATACCCACTAGGGGTAAAACAGTCTTTTCTTTATTTCACACATATTCCTTTTGAATATGCTCTTTTCTTTTTTGTATTTCTTTATTTCTGTTCTTTTTATTTTTTATTTTTTACTTTTTGTCTTTTAGCCATAGAGGGGCCCACATCATATAGATGTTGGGCCCCTCCAATGGTCAATAATATGACCATTGGAGGGGCTCCAACGTCTATATGAGGGAGCCCCTCCAAGGGTCCTTATATGTATGTAAATAGGGGATTCCCCCCCTTTGAAAACATAAGCTTTTGTAAAGCTCTCTCACTTATTCAATAAAAGTTCTCTTTATTTTATGCCTTTGTGCATTTGTATTCTTTTGTGAGTGTTCATCTTTCGTCTTTGTGCACACATTTCATATTGAGAATCTAGTGCCTTGTGCACATAGTCTTTTTGAAGACATTTTCACATAGTATCATAGCTTGGTCTCTAGAAGAATAGCTCGTGTATTGCGTCATCACGGTGGTCTCCTCGAAAATCATGCCCATTCTTTATTATTGTATTTTGTCATGGGAAGCTCTTGCAATGTACTTCTAGTGAGACACACTACATCAAGTAAGCTTAAAGAAGACCCGTTTTCTAATTAAGAAGACTCTTTTTTCTCATAAAAGCCTCTCAATGGGGAAAACAGAGTCTCATTTTTCCCTCGGATTCAAACTCAATGGGTTAAATTATCATGTTTGAGCCGGTAATATGGAAGCTCTTATCAAAGGAAAAGGGCTTTGGGGCTACGTCAAAGGTACAATTCCGAAACCTGAACAAAAAATTAATATAGTTGAAAAAGGAGAAATTAAGGTTCTTGATGGAGAAGAAAAGAGAAGCCTTTTGAAAAATATAACAAAAAACATGAAGAATGAGAAATAAAGAATTGCAAAATCCTATCATGGATTTTTTCTACCGTGGAGGCTAGAATTAATGCTAATATTTTGAAATTCAAAAAGGCATTTCAAGTTTGGGAATATCTTGAGAGGATGTATACCTCGAGAGATTTATCTCATAAATACAAACAACAACAAACAACAACAACTACGCCTTCATCCCAAAACAATTGGGGTCAGCGATATGAACCAAAAAAGAAATTCATTTTGGGTCTTCCACATGAATCCTTTTCCTCCAATCATTTCTATCCAACGCCATGTCCTCGGTGAGGTTCAAAGCATTCATATCCTTTCCTATCATCTCCATCCAAGTCTTCCTAGGCCTACCCCGACCTCTTTTAACTAATATATTTTCCCATTTCTCCAACCTTCTAACTGGAGCATCATTAGGCCTTCGCCGAATATGTCCAAACCACCGTAAACGATTCTCTCGCATCTTATTTTCAATGGGTGCAACACCTACCTTCTTACGTATCTCTTCGTTCCGAATCTTATCTTTTATTGTATTTCCACACATCCATCTAAGCATCCGCATCTCAGCTACACTCATTTTTTGAATATGATGTCTCTTGGCAGCCCAACATTCCGTACCATATAGTAAAGCGGGTCTAATAGTCGTCCTATAAAACTTTCCCTTCAACCGCAATGGCATTCTACGATCGCACAGCACTCCAGTAGCACTTTTCCATTTCATCCACCCAACCTTTATCCTATGATTTACATCTCCATCAATTTCTCCATACTTTTGAATGATGGATCCCAAATATTTGAAATAATCATTCACCGGTATATCTTGCTCACCAAGCTTCACTACACTCCCATCACTACTTCGTTGCTTACTAAACCGACATTCCATATATTCAGTCTTACTCTTACTCAACTTAAAACCTCTAGCTTCCAATGTCTGTCTCCATAATTCTAACTTAGCATTAACCCCAGCTCTAGACTCATCAATCAAAACAATATCATCAGCAAACAACATACACCACGGTACATTTTCTTGAATTGATCTCGTAAGCTCATCCATCACTATTGCAAATAGGAAAGGGCTTAAAGCAGATCCTTGATGTAACCCAACCGTTATCGGGAAATTGGTTGTCACCCCTCCACAAGTGCGGACATTGGTTACTACTCCTTCATACATATCTTTAATTATACTAATGTACTTGAGAGAAACACCTTTCTTCATCATTGTCCACCAGAGAACGTCCCTAGGTACTCTATCGTATGCCTTCTCTAAATCAATAAAAACCATATGCAAATCTTTGTTCCTCTCTCTATATCTTTCAATAAGTTGTCTAAGAAGATGTATAGCTTCCATAGTTGATCTTCCAGGCATAAAACCAAATTGATTCTCCGATATCATGACAACCTTCCTCAACCTAGACTCAATCACCCTCTCCCAAAGTTTCATAGTATGACTCATGAGTTTTATACCACGATAGTTTGTGCAATCTTGTATATCACCCTTATTCTTATATAAAGGCACCAAAGTACTCTTCCTCCACTCATTAGGCATCTTATTTGTTCGCCAAATCAAGTTAAAAAGATTTGTCAACCATTCTAAACCTTTCTCTCCCAAGCATTTCCAAGCCTCGATAGGTATACCATCTGGGCCAACTGCCCTTCTTGATTTCATTTTCTTCAAAGCCTCTGCAATTTCTTTCTTTTGAATCTTGCGCATGAAGTCACGATTTATCTCATGAAAAGGAATGGAGAAGTCTCCAAGATCTTGAGCATGACTATCATTAAATAGCTTATCAAAATAATCTTTCCATCTCTCCTTAATCTCCTCATCTATGACTAAAACCCTTTGCGTTTCATCTTTGATACATCTAACCATACCCAAATCCTTCGATTTCCTATCTCTCATCTTTGCAAGCCTATAAATATCCTTCTCGCCTTCTTTGGTATCCAACTTGTCATAAACCTCCTTATATACCTTAGCCCTCGCGTTTCGAACAACTTTTTTAGCTTCCTTCTTTGCTATCATATACTTCTCCAAATTCTCATTATCACGACTCTTACTTAGATTTCTATAACACTCTCTTTTAACCTTAATAGCTAATTTGACATCCTCGTTCCACCATGATGTATCCTTACCTAGTGGTGCACCGCCTTTAGACTCACCCAATACCTCCTTAGCTACTTTTCTCATACCACCCGCTATCTTATTCCACATTGATTCTGAATCCTCCTCGAGACACCAATCAACTTCCTTAACTACCTGCTCTACAAACATTCCTTGTTTAGCTTCTTTCAGTGCCCACCACTTAATTCTAGGATCTATCCTGATTTATCTCATAAATAGTATCTTCAAAAAAGGGCATTGACTCTTCAATAAGGAGAAATGTCTATTAGAGAATACTTTGACGAATTATCATCCATTTGAGATGAACTTGCTCTCTTTGAAGCAAAATGGAGTGAAGAAACCATTGAGCTACGTCACAAGCAATTAGAAGAAGATCACTTCTTCAATTTTTTGAATGGGCTTAGACCCGAATTCGAGCAAACTAGATCTTCTCTTCTATTTTCTTTTATCTCTCCACAACTAGAAAATGTTCTTACTAAGCTAAGTGGAGAAGAAACTAGATTGAGAATGAACAAATCCAATTAAAATGTGTTGGTTGTGCTTTCAACCAAAGAGGAAATGAAGGAGCTTATGCCATTTCTAGATCAGGGAATAATTTGAAAACCTATAAACCTCTTCACTTCAATAAATTTCAAAATCAAAATCAAGGATCAAGAGAAGATGGTGGTCAAAATGGTGGCCAAAATGAAAGATACCAAGGAAGAGATTATGGTAAAATCATTTGTCATTTTTGCAAAGTACCAGGATGTTAAATTATATATCAAATATTGTAATCTTATATATATTTTATATATATAATAAGGTATCTATCTAATTATATATATATATAAAATATATATTACTTTATTATTACCCATAGGGGTAGTGTAGTCATTTCACCATTTTTGCGCATATTCATTTTACGAATATGCTTGTAATTTTGGTTTTTTACTTTTCTTTTCTTTCTTTTTTATTTTGACTTAGTCAACTCACCTTGGGTGGGTGGGTGGGGGGGCATTCTTATAGACGTTGGGCCCCTCCAACGTCTATAAGATGGACCCCTCCAAGGTCCTTCTTATTGTGTATAAATAGGGGGCATTTCCCCCTTTGTAATTTCAAGGCTTAGGGACAAAGCCCAAGTGTTTTTTCAATAAAGTTTTTATTCTTTTATGCCTTTGTGCATTTGTGAGATTTAGTGAGTTGTGCTTTTGTGCACGTGTTCTAAGAGTGCTTATTGTGCATGTGTACACGTGTTTATTATCAAGAATATTAAGGTCTTGATCATAGTATCTTGTTAAAGATACTTTTACATGGTATCAGAGCAAATGTTTGAGAAAGAAGATCATGCGTTTCTCCACATTCTTGGGTGCCTCAAAAAACGTGCCTTCAAGCTATTGGAGATTGGAGTGGATCATTTCCTTCGGCCAATATTTTAGAAGTCTTCTTTGTCAAGAAAGACTTAAAAATCTATTGAGGTACGTGTTCTTTTTTTATTTCTATCCTCTCTAATGGGCGAAAAAGACTCCTACTTCTCCCTTGGGTTTAAACTCAATGGTTCAAACTATCATGTTTGGGCCGGTAATATGAAAGCCCATATTAAGGGGAAGGGGTTTTGGGGGTATGTTCAAGGTTCGATACCGGAACCCGAACAAAAAATTACCATTATGGAAAAAGGAGATATAAAAATTCTTGAAGAAGAAAAAAGGCAAAGAGCTCTTGAAGATTATTCAAAGAAACATGACGAATGAGAAATGAAAAACTTCAAGATCTTATCTTGGTTTTTCTCATCCGTTGAAACTAAGATCAATGCCAACATCATCAAATTCAAGAAAGCTTCCGAAGCTTGGCTATATCTTGAAAAAATGTATACTTTAAGAGATTTATCACACAAATACTACCTTCAAAAGAGGGCTTTGACCTTACAACAAAATGAGATGACTATTCGGGAATACTTTGCCGAATTGTCTTCCATTTGGGACGAGCTTGCTATGCTTTAACCCAAATGGAGTGGTGAAGCTATCGAGCTTAGACACAAACAACTAGAGGAAGATCGCTTTTTTAACTTCCTAAATGGTCTTAGACCCGAATTTCAACAAATTCGGTCTTCTCTTCTTTCACATCTCCCGCTATTGAAAATGTTATTACCAAATTGAGTGGGGAAGAAACCCATATGGGCATTAGTAAAAGCAATCCTAGCATCCTTGCAACCTCCTCTATTCAAGAAGAAAGTGAAGGGGTGAATGTCGTTTCAAGACCGGGTAACAATGTGAAGACTTACAAACCTCCTCGTTTTAAGAATCAAAATCAAGGAGGAAATTGGCAAAATGAAAAGAGAGACTATAGCAAATTAAATTGTCATTTTTGTAAAGAACCGGGGTATATCAAACCAATTTGCCCAAAATGGAAGAAATTGCTTGCAATGGCCACCACCACTCAACCGGAAGAACGACCATCCTCTTTAAATGGGCCTCTCTCTCTATAACAAATTATGGAAGCTCTTCAACCTCTTCTCAAGAGAGGAATTTTTGGAGCCGCTATGTCAACCTCTTCCCTTCCCAGTAAGACATCTTGGTTCTTAGATTCCGGGGCATCATTTCATATGACCCCAAGTGCTTGTTCTCTTTCCGAATACTCTAAAAATTCTTTTTCATCTTTTGTCTCAATGGCGGATGGAACATCCCTTGCAATTAAAGGAATAGGCAATTTTGAAAACTAAGTTTTTTTTATTCTAAAAATTAGATTCACACCAAAACTAAATTTGACTTTTCTTTCGGTTTCTCAACCCTCGGACCATGGTTGCGATATAAAATTCTTTTCTAATAAATGTTGGATACAGGATCGCCGGTTTGGGAGGTTGATTGGAGAAGGCTCTAGGAAATGAGATCTCTACTATGTCGATTTTCTCCAAGTTTCCAAGAAACAATTTTGTAATGTTGTCCAAAATAAAGATATTCATGTGTGGCATAAGAGACTTGAACATCCCAATATTGTTAAAATTTCATATTTACCTTTTGTTAAACATCTTTGTAAAGGAGATTTTACATGTAATGAATGTATTCTTGGGAAAATGAAAAGTTTACCCTTTTATCAAAGATCCATGTTTACAACAAAACCTGTTGAAATCATTCATTCCGATGTATGGGGTCCGACTCCTGTGATATCTAAAAGAGAATTCTTATATTATGTGATTTTTGTTGATGATTACACTAGGTATTGTTGGATATACTTTCTCAAACATAAGAATGAAGTTTTTTCGACTTTCAAAACTTTTCATATGATGATCTTAAATCAATTCAATGGGAACTTAAAAATCCTTAGATCCGACTATGGAGGAGAATACCTATCAAACGAATTCAAGAGTTATCTTGAAAGTTATGGTATTCTTCATCAAAAATCTTGTCAAAAACCCGCTCAACAAAATGGATTAGCCGAACGAAAGCATAGGCATATTATTGAAACAACTCGAACTTTTTGCTTATTTCGCAAAACATTCAAAAAAAACTCTGGGCTGAGGCAACCTTTACATCGGTCTATCTCATAAATAGACTTCCATCAAAAAATTTGAACAAAATTTTCCCTTTTGAAAAATTATACGAGAAGGAACCTGACTACAACAGGTTAAGGATGTTTGGATGTAAATGTTTTGTCTTTACGGATAAAAATGATAAGCTTTCCCCAAAGGCCATTCCTTGCGCCTTTCTTGGTTATTCGGAAACCCAAAAGGGTTTTCGGTGTTATGATGTTAAAAATGATAAATTGTATGTCTCCAGAAATGTGAGTTTTTTGGAAAATCTTAGTGTTTCAAAAATCTTGTATCTCATGATGAGAATGTGGATTATTCCTTTCTATTTGAAATGTTAGCTAAAGATGATGATACAAGTGATGCTGAGTCAACTCAGAATAACTCAAGCGATTATGAAACCGATGAAACTATCACCTCTCTGCTCTCTCCTCCTTATCAACATATCGATGAGGGATCATCTAGAGAGCCCATCACCTATGTCCATAGAGATAAAAACACCTTCAGAAGTGCTCTTGAAAGATATGATGTAACGCCCCAAAATCTTAACCCAAATTTTTGAAGAATTTTTTTTAATACAGCGGAAACCAGTCATACCATAGGGCTAAGCATTTCAGAACATTACAGGTGGAGCAAGACCAAAACATTCTTTTCATTTCAATATCAATGAAAATTAAGATCAGAGTTTCTCACACTATCCCTGGAACAGTAAATCCAAAAATCTCGATCGAAGCCTCATCCCGCAGCCGCTCCTAACTCCAACTCTTCACCTGGAAATTTATAGGAATTAGACTACAACTGTCTAAGTAGGAAATCTGTAACTTTTAATGTGGTATATCATGAATCCAGTATGTGATATGGGTGTCAAGTATGATGTTCAGATTATACAAAAAATAAACAAAGGTCTATACTACGACAGTCAACAATTTATTAGAAGCTAACTGGAAGGTAACATCAATAGCAACATTTATATATCCCACAACCATAATATGAATCCACACAATTATTCAGAGAAATGCAATTATGACAATTCATAATTCAGGTACACATCCATACCACAAGATACATCCATTATGCATAAAGAAACATTAAACCATACCATGATGCACAATTTTAGTACAACAAAACATTTAACATACATTGAAAGTTAAACATCACGCATCCACCAAACATATAACAATTAAGGAAACATATAACATATGCATGTTCTAATGCATATCTGGAAAATGCATGACTTATGTATAATGCATGAATCCTCTTTTTATCTTTCCTTAAGTTTCCATTTCCATATGCATGCCCTATTAAATGCATACAATTTATGTTCCTCTTTTTAATTACCGTTGCCCGCGGATACACCAAACGGGTACAATCCCCGATGTCAAGTAGGTTCCCAGGGTGGCTTATCACACAATTTGTATTTTATTACTGGGTTCCAACTTAGCCTCGACCGAATTACCTTCGGAACATTAGACCTCCACATCTAATGTCGGGGACACAAGGGACACCCCACGCCAACAAGTGTCACTTCCTTGGTACCAAACAAACTCATAGCTGTGACCAACACACCACCCCCAGGTAAAGTTGCAGACTCTCCCTAAAACCGTGGCTAGGAGAATGAACCTCAATATCGGGTTCAGGGGACATAATTTACGCACACAAAGTTTTTGTATCCTCACAATCTCCACAAAACCGGAACTTTAAGATCTCCATTCTCCAGATGGATGATCCCAGAACGTATATTACACTGTTTTTATTCATTATCTTTTTATTAAGAGTCAATTATTGAGTCTTGCAATTCCACATGCAAAAAAAGACAAAAGCTCGCATCTACCCCTGCGAGAACCATCACGAGACTCCAGCCCGTGAAAACACATCGAACAGTGCAATATAAAGCAATAGAATCACATTTGCAAATCAACATGCAAAGTTAATCATAGGGTTGCAAATCAAGATACAAACATAACTCGCAAATCATCAATGCGTAGCTCCTCACGGCCTACCACCCGTGACAACCATAGAATAGCACAATTAAAACCATCATGTAAATATGATTATTGCGATGCATTTAAACAATTAAAGAAATAACAAACCCAAGTTAAAGGCTCTCCAGGCCTGTGATGATTTATTTAGACCATCGATGCATCATATGCAGAAATCATAACAACTTGCAATTTATGCGACGAGGTCAGCATGCCTCCAAATACACATCCATCCAAACCAATTTAAGAATATGCATAAGTTACCATAATCATATGCATGTGTTCACCATACATGTGCAAGTGCTTTCATGTAATCACTTATCACACATGCATTCATCTATAATTCTCAAGTACATGAGAACATTTATACCTGATTTTACATGCTAAATACACACCGATTTTCGTGTATGCACATGTACTTGAAACCAATCCATAAATACACGATAAATAATCATGTCCCATCAATGTAGGCACATGAAATTTTTTTTTTCATAACATGTGTTAACATCCGCACACATGAACATAATCCGGATCTAGGAATTGAAACTTCAGGGCTGCACACATTTATATCATGTATGCACCTGTACCAAACAAACTTTGCATAACATATTACCAGAAATCAAATATCTCACATGTTACAAACTATAAATCATGCTAACACGTGCCATTCAATATTCAAACTCAACTTTATGTATATAATAACAGATAGAGCTATCGACATAAATTTGTTAACTTTGAATTAACTTATGTATGTAACATGTTCCAAAAACCCAGAGTTAACCATCCAAGTACCCGCATCGGGTATTTAATCAATATTGCCCACCAGGCAAGATTTCTCAAGTGACTGCCGCGCAGAAAGGCACATATCTATATGTCACTAAGTGCACCATTATATGATTGAAACCAATATAACAACCTCATTTCTCGAACACAATTAACATGTTGCATACAAGCAATTCAAATCATACATTTTCTGACAAAAAAAAAAGTTAATGCATATGTTTGATCATTTGTTTATGATTCCACTGACTTCACTGATGTACAACTCCTGATTTAAAATAGAAGTTGGAATGTAATAGAACTTACGGTTTTATGTGGAATCTAGGCCGAAATTAACAGAAACTGTAAACCCATTCAGCGTATTTCAGTTATACAAACACAGGAAATTCAGTGCACAGGAGAAGTGACGACTAGGTATCATTAGCTAACATACTGTAATTCTTAAAACAAAACATGGATCATTTTGTCATTGCACAACATTTTACCGAATAATTAAGTACCATATATCATGTTGAGTTACGCAAGAAAACAATAAAGCCAACTAGACTTTGTTCAGCCATATGAACTAACTATTCTTTAACATTTCAGTTCAGCTAATATACAGCTTGTGCAATAACAATCTGTTCAGCTACTTACTATACTTTACAGACTATCCTACAACATGCTGTGTTACGTAGGAAAACAAAGAAAGAACCATATTCCATTCAGCTAACAAAAATTCATGGTATGTTTTACTAAATGAATTAGACGCATGCGGTGAATCAGGAATTTACATAAACCTGCTATGTTTCACTAAATGAAACAAACACCAATCGGTTAACAGGGATTAATCTGAACCTGTTAAGTACTACTGAATTAAACATACTCAAATTGGTATAACAGGAGTTACATAAACCATGCTATGTAATATTAAATTAAACAAACTCAAAAGATCAGTTAATAGGAGCATGTTAAGTTTAACTAAATAAAACAGACTCCAACGCACCCAAATAACACAAGAAAGAAAATCAGGGAGATATTACAGATCAGAACAATATTTCTAGGTATTTCTTGTCGATCGAAAACAATATGTATTTTTTTTTACCACACCAAAAAAACCCCAAATCGATGGGATTAGGTACTGCCAGGTTAGGGTTTAGCAAGAAAACATCTTCCCCTCCCAAGACTATCGTTACCCTTACCGGTAACCCCAAGCCACAATGTTGGGTTAAACAAGAACAGATTGAAAAGCTCGTATATGCGATAATAATCGGGGTTTTCCTTGACCGACCCAACCCCAACCCGATTCAGTCCACACCCAACAATATCAGAGACAAAATCCTACCTTTTTTTGTCGACTGGAGGAGCATAGGAGGTGGCCGGCGCTGCTGCTCGTGATCTCAGTAGCGTCGTGCGTCCCTGGTCGTGCGGTGACTGTGATGGAGCCAGTTCCGGTGGCCTTGCAGTCATGCACGAAAACGAGAGAGATATGAGAGAGCGTGAGAGAAAGAGGGCGAGACCCTCTCCCTTCCCTTTTATCGAACGAAGGCCCTCCCTCCGCGAAAGGTGGAGGGAGTCGGTTACGGCCTTCCTTAACCTCCCCCTCCCCCTTCGATCTTGCAAGAATCGTGCCCTAGGCACGATTCTTGTTTTTGTGTGTTTTATAAAACAAAGCCCGGGTCCGGGTCCGAGTCCGAACCATGACCCCCAATGCCGGATCCACTCTAATGTGGACCCAGGTCGACTTTAAAGTGTTGGATCCATCCTAACATGGATACGGGTCGACAGTGAGCTGTCAGATCCACATGGATCCGGGTAATGGGTCCATAAATTGGATCCGATTGGCTCCAAACCCCAATTACCCAAAACTTTAATATGGATTTCGGTAATGGATCCTATGCCCAAAACCTTAAAATTCGCAGGTATTACATACGATGACACCAATTGGACTGTCTCTCCAAGGGAGGAGAACCTGCGAAGGACCGAAAGACATAAGAAAGCTCCCTCTAAGTTTATCTCATATGACTCTTTTTCACATAAATATAGGGTTTGTCTTAGTGCCATTCATTCTTACATAGAACCTAGAAATTTTGAGGAAGCAAAAAAATGTTCTGAATGGGTAGAAGCTATGGAGAATGAACTTGGTGCTCTAAGAAGAGCCAAAACTTGGGAATTTCAAGATCTTCGTAAGGGTAAGAAAACAATAGGATGTAGATGGGTATTTAAAGTAAAAACTAAAAGCAATGGATCTCTTGAGAGATATAAGGCGAGATTAGTTACAAAGGGATATAGTCAAGAATATGGGATTGACTATGAAGAAACTTTTGCCCCTGTGGCCCGAATGATCATTGCCCGATGTTTCATCACCGTTGCCTCAATCAACAAATGGAACATCTATCAAATGAATGTTAAAAACGTCTTCCTAAATGGAGATCTGAATGAAGATGTATATATGGATGCTCTACCAAGAATGGAGACTCCCAAAGGGAAAGTTTTTCACCTTCGCAAAACACTTTATGGTTTAAAACAAGCCCTCAAGGCTTGGTATGATAGGTTTAACTCCGTAATGTTAGAAAATGGTTTTTCATCCTATTTCACTGACACTGCCTTATTTGTTAGAAAAATCAATGCAAGGATTGCCATTCTGCTTTTATATGTGGATGATATGCTTATAACCGGAAGTGATTCTAAAGGGGTTAAAAGCATAAAATCAATTTTGAAGGATAGATTTGAAATGCCTGAGTTGAGATTCCTAACTTATTTTTTGGGTATTGAAGTAGCATACTCTCATAGAGAGTATTTTTTATCTCAAACTAAGCTTGCCTCTGAGATTATTGACAGGTCAAGTATTACGGATGATAAGGTTTATGAAACTCCTGCTATAGTGGGAGCCAAAATGAAGATTGATGATAGTAATGCTCTCTCTGATCTCACCCTCTACAAACAACTTGTGGGATCATTGATGTATTTGAGTATTACTAGACCAGATATTTCTCATGCAGCTCATACTGTAAGTCAGTTTCAACATGCACCAACGTCAGTTCACATGAGTGCAATTCTACGGGTCGTAAGATACATAAAGGATACATTAAATAAGGGAGTATTCTTATCCTCTTCTTCTCAATTAAAATTAATTGCTTATACTGACTCTGACTGGGGAGGTGACCCAAATAACCGTCACTCCACCATTGGTTTTTGTGTGTTTTTAGGAGATTCGTTGATCTCATGGAGATGTAAGAAGTAACAAAAAATGTCTTTATCCTCAACTGAAGCTGAATATCGTGCCATGACAACTACTACCATGAAAATCATATGGATTGATCAGCTGCTAGAAGACGTGAAGATCATATTATAAGGGCCCACCAAACTATGTTGTCATAACAAGAGTGCAATTTATATTGCTAAAAATCATACTTTCCACGAGCGGACTAAGCACATTGAAATGGACTGTCACTATGTTCGTGAAGCCTATCTGAAGGGAGTCATCGATCTTCCATATGTTACTTCAGAATATCAGTTGGTAGACTTCTTCACGAAAGCTTTGTGTGCTCCGCGATTCAACTTTCTCCTTGGCAAACTTTCAGTCATCTTGCCTTAAGTTTGAGAGGGGGTGTTAAATTATATATCAAATATTGTAATCTTATATATATTATATATATAATAAGGTGATACATATACATATACTATTTATATGTATATGTATCTACCTAATTATATATATAATATATATATATTTCTTTATTATTAGTTATAGGGGTAGTTTAGTCATTTCACCATTCTTGCGCATATTCATTTTACGAATATGCTTGTAATTTTGCTTTTTTATTTTTCTTTTCTTTCTTTTTTATTTTGACTTAGTCAACTCACCTTGCGGGGGCCATTCTTATAGACGTTGGGCCCTTCCAACGGTCACAATTGTGACCGTTGGAGGGGCTCCAACGTCTATAAGTTGGACCCCCCCAAGGTCCTTCTTATTGTGTATAAATAGGGGCATTTCCCCCTTTGTAATTTCAAGGCTTAGCGACAAAGTCCAAGTGTTTTTTAATAAAGCTTTTATTCTTGTATGCCTTTGTGCATTTGTGAGATTTATTGAGTTGTGCTTTTGTGCACAAGTGTTCTAAGAATGCTTATTGTGCATGTGTACACGTGTTTATTATCAAGAATATTAAGGTCTTGATCATAGTATCTTGTTAAAGATACTTTTACACGGGACACATTAAACCGGTTTGTCCAAAATGGAAGAAGAAGGTGGCCATGTCTACAACATTTCAACCACATATGGAGGAGGGTCCATCTACTTCTAACAATAGAGCGTTACCACTAAGTCAAATTATGGAGGCTCTTTAACCTCTTCTCAAGGGATACATTTCCTGAGTCGCCATGTCAATCTTCTCTCATCCCGGTAAGACGTTTTGGCTTTTAGATTCGGGTGCCTCCTTTCATATGATTCCAAATATTTTTGCTCTTTCCGAATACACAAAGATGACGCTTCTCTTAAAATCAAAGGGATTGAAAATTTTGAAAATCAAGGATTTTTTATTCTCAAAATTGGATTTATACCAAAATTAAATTTTCTTTTGGTCTCTCAACTCTCGGACCATGGGTGTGATATCAAATTCTCATCAAATAAATGTTGTATACAGGATCGCCGGTCTGGAAAGTTGATTGGGGAAGGCTCTAGGAAGGGAGATCTATACTATATGGAATTTCTTCAAAATCCAAAACACTCTTTTTGTAACATTGCCCAACATAAAGATATAAATGTTTGGCATAAACGTCTTGGGCATTCTAATATTACCAAGCTCTCTTATTTACATTTTGTTAAAGATCTTTGTAAAAGAGATTTCACTTGTAATGATTGTATTCTTGAAAAAATGAGAAGCTTGTCTTTTGATCAAAGATTTATGTTCACAACCAAACCTTTTGAACTTGTGCATTCGGATGTGTGGGGACCGACACCCGTTATATCTAAAGGAGGATTATCTTATTATGTCATTTTTGTTAATGACTACTCTAGATATTGTTGGATATACTTTTTTAAGCATAAACATGAGGTGTTTGCATCATTCAAGACATATCACATGATGATTAAAAATCAATTTAATAGTAACCTAAAGATTCTTAGAACCGACTCCGGAGGTGAATATCTTTCAAATGAATTTAAAAATTATCTTGAAATTAATGGAATTGTTCATAAAAAATCGTGTCCCAAAACACCTCAACAAAATGGTTTAGCCGAAAGAAAATATAGACACATAGTTGAAACCACTAGAACCTTGCTTATTTATCAAAAAATTCCTAAAAGATTTTAGGCCGAGGCGGCTCTTGTATCCGTTTATCTTATAAATCGTCTTCCCTTAAAAATTTAAATAAAATCTCACCTTTTGAAATTATATATAAAAAAGAACCCGACTACAATTTTTTAAGAGTTTTAGATGCAAATGTTTTGTTCTTACCTATGTCACACAGACTCGGCTAGGGAGGTGCCGCACCCGAGTCGACATGCCCCGACACGGGTGCGGCTTCGAACTCGGCCCGGACTCGGTCAACGCCGAGTCGGACTCGGTCAACGAGTCGAGGCCGAGTCCGTCCACATTTTGGACTCGGTCAACTTTGACCGAGTTCAAAAATATCCATTTTTAAGACAAAAAACAAAAAAAATCATTTTTTATATATCTTTTTTTTTAATATATAACCAGACTGTGCAATGCAGTTGCACAGTCACAGACTGTGCAACTGCAACTGCACAGTCACTGCACACAGTCTGTGTGACTATGCACAGTCTGTGTGACTGTGCACAGTCTGCACAGTCACAGACTGCATTGCACAGACTGTATTGCACAATCTGTGCAACTCTTAACGTATAAAGTTTAAACATTTGAATAATTGAATGTCAAAACTGAACAGCTGTGAATGCTATAGTAAAGGGGTCATTTCAAAAATTGGACCAGTACAGATTATGAACCATTTTACAAGGTCATAGTTTAAAGTTTTTTTTCCTTTAACCATGGCCCATAGATGTGTTTACCTTAATTTTAATTGTTTACTAGAATTATTGTTATATATATATATATATATATATATATATATATATATATATATATATATAGCCGAGTCCCTGTGTCCAAAATTTTTGAAATTACGCCGCACCCGCACCCGCACCCGCACCCATGTGACATAGGTTCTTACCGATAAAAATGATAAACTTTCACCAAAAGTTATTTCTTGTGCATTTCTTGGATATTCCGAAACACAAAAATGTTTTAGATGTTATGATGTCAAAAATGATAAATTATATGTTTCTAGAAATGTAATCTTTTTAGAAACTGTTAGTGATTTTGAAGAATATGAACCTCATGGAGATAATATGGATTATTTTTTTTGTTTGAATTGTTATCAAGAAATGATAATGTATCTAGTGATGATGAAATGATATATGATGCTCCTAGTAATGATGAAAATATACAAGAGAGTAATGCTTCTCATTTTCAAACTCTTGAACAACATACCGAAATGGGAACATCCAATAAACCTATTACCTATACCCATAGAGAAAGAAATACTTTTAAAAGTGCAATTGAAAAGTATAGTGAATCTAGTGAACCTATTTCCATAAATAATCTAAATCATCGTAGGACCGAAAGACCTAGAAGAATTCCTTCTAGATTTATATCCTACAAATCTTTCTCACCTAAACATAGAGCATGCCTTAGTACTATTTATTCATATGTGGAACCTAAAATTTTTGAAGAAGCCAAGAAAATTGTAGAATGGAGGGATGCAATAGAAAGTTTAAAGCTCTTAGAAAAGCTAAAACTTGAAAATTTCAAGATCTACCTAAAGGTAAGAAGACAATAGTGTAATGAAGCGGATAAAATCCAATACACATGCAAGAACACACTTTCAATCCATTAGAATACTTGATTGAATCACCAATCCACCCACACAAGGGTCTAAAGAATTGTTATTGCATATATTTACTCATGAAAATGAGTTGAGAAACTACAAGGCCTTCAAGGCCTATTTATAATACAAAGCCACATGGGGAGCAACCTAGAGTAGCTGTTGGGCTGCTCCCATCGATCATAAATATGACTGTTGGGAACAACTCCAACATCTACTTTGGAGCTGCTCCCAATACTTCAAAAGTTGAAAAAGTACACAACAACAACAACTACAACTACGCCTTCAACCCAAAACAATTGGGGTCAGCGATATGAACCAAAAAAGAAATTCATTTTGGGTCTTCCACATGAATCCTTTTCCTCCAATCATTTCTATCCAATGCCATGTCCTCGGTGAGGTTCAAAGCATTCATATCCTTTCCTATCATCTCCATCCAAGTCTTCCTAGGCCTACCCCGACCTCTTTTAACTAATATATTTTCCCATTTCTCCAACCTTCTAACTGGAGCATCATTAGGCCTTCGTCGAATATGTCCAAACCACCTTGATGGGTATTTCAGTTTACAGTTAAGTATATATATCTTAACACCCCCTTCAAACTCATGGTACAACCACCGAGAGTTTCTCAAGTAAGAAGTGGAATCTTGGTGACGATAGTGCTTTGGTGAAGAAATCATCGAGTTTGTATTATGATGGAACATAAGGCAATGTTATAGTCTTCCGCAGGAACTCTTCACGAACATATTGGCAATCCATCTTAATGTGTTTCGTTCTCTCATGAAATGTATGATTGCTTGCAATGTTTACAGTGCTCTTGTTGTCACAACACAATTTTGAAGGTTCTGCAGTATGAACCCTCAAGTCTTCGAGAAGTTGTCTCAGCCAAACTAACTTAGACGTAGTGGTCGCCATGACACGATACTCAGCTTCAGTGGAGGAGAGTGACACATTCTGCTGCTTTTTGCATCGTCATGAAATTAGAGTCACCTACAAATACACATAAACCAGTGGTTGAGCGTCTATCATTGACATCCCCTTCCCAATCAGAATCAGAATATGTAATGACTTCTAGTGAGGAAGAGGATAATAAAAACAAACCAAGATTGATAGATTTTTTAATATATCTAACAATTCTCATTACAACGCTCATATGCAATGAAGTGGGAGCATGCTGAAATTGACTAACAGAATGGATAGCATGGGATATATCAGGGTGGGTAATAGAAAGATAAGATAAAACCCCAATCATCTATCTGTAGGACGTTGGATCTTGCAATGGCTCTCCATCAGTTTTTTTCATTTTGGAATTTATGACTTCCGGAGTGTCGACCAATTTTTCATCCGAGAGTCCTGATCTTTCAATGATCTCTGCTTCATATTTAGTCTGTGACAAAAAATAACCACGATGTGAGTAAGTAACTTCTATTCCAAGAAAGTATCGTAAAAAACCAAGATTTGTCATATCAAAGTTGGCTTTAAGTACATATTTGATATGATTAACTCTCTGCTTATCATCTCCTGTGATTATCATATCATCTACATACAGTAGTAAAATCACCATCTCTGAACCTATCATACCAAGCTTTTGGAGCTTGTTTTAGGCCATACAAAGCCTTACACAATCGGAGAGTCTCCCCATGTGCTAAAGTCAGGCCAGGTGGAGGATCCATGTACACTTCTTCATCTAGATTATCATTTAAAAATGCATTTTTGATGTCCATTTGAAATATAAGCAATTTTCTAATTGATGCTATAGCAATGAAAGTTCTAACAATTGTCATGCGAGCAATTGGGGCAAATGTCTCATCATAGTCAATCCCATATTGTTGACTATATCCCTTTGCCACTAACATAGCCTAATATCTTTCTAATATTCCATCGTACTTAGTTTTTACATCGTAAACCCATCTGTATCCTATAGTTTTTCTTCGTTTAGTTTATGTTTGAATCTCTCAAGTTTTTTCTCTTTCTAATGCTTTTAACTCATCATTCATGGCTTTAACCCATTCATGATGATGCTTAGCCTCGTGATATGATTGAGGTTCAACATATGAATGAATAGCCATTAGGCAAGATCTATACCTTGGTTCAAAGGAATCGTATGAAACAAATTTACTAGGAGCTTTTAAAATTCTTATGGATTTTCTAAGGCTAGAAGGGTCTTCTTCTTGGCTTTGAGAGTATTTTTCTAAAGCACATGGTGGATGACCTTCTGTACGTTGACCATAGGTTTGTAAATTATTGTGAGATAGGTCTATATTGTCAAGACTTCTACTAACATTCTCATTTGCCTCGTGTATGACTTGGCTTTTATGAATATTTTCACATTTATCATTGACTAGATAAAAAAGGAACGAATAGTCACAACTCTCTTGGATATTATCCTTGAAAAAACCTTTCATTATCGAGAAACATAACATTTTGAGAAACATACAATTTGTTTCTTTCAATGTCATAACATCTATATCCTTTTTGGTTTTCGGCATAACCCTAAAACACACAAGAAATTGCTTTAGGAGAGAGTTTATCATTCTTGTTGGTAAGAACAAAACATTTGCACCCAAATACCCTCAACCTTTTGTAATCGGGAGACATTTTATAAAGCTTTTCAATAGAAGAAACATTTTCAATATTTTTTTAGGGGCATTCTATTTATTAAATAGACCGTCGTAAGAGCGGCTTTGGCCCAAAAAACTTTGGGAATATTTCTAGATACTAGAAGTGCTCTAGTGGTTTCAATAATGTGTCTATGCTTTCTTTCGGCAAGACCATTTTGTTGAGGGGTGTACAAACATGATTTTTGATGTATAATCTCATTTAAGTCAAGATAATTTTCAAATTCTTTTGACATAAATTCTCCTCCGGAATCTGTTCTAAAGATTTGAATATTGGTTTTAAATTGATTTTGTATATGACTATGATTTTTTTTAAAACAATCAAATACTTTCGATTTGTGTTTTAAAAAGAATATCCAAGAGTGTCTACTATAATCGTCCACAAACACAACATAATAAGAAACACCTCCTTTGGATATGACCGGTGCGGGTCTCCATACATCCGAATGCACTAATTCAAATGAATTCTTAGTTATAAGATGTCTTGTTCCAAAAGGTAAAGACTTCATTTTGCCAAGAATCCAATCTTCACATACAAAATTTTTCCTTTTACAATTTGAAAGAAAATGAAAACAATTGTAATTTGGTCACACTAGGATGTCTTAGTCTTTTGTGCCAAATTTTTATATCTTTCTTTTCCACAAAATTACAAAAAAGTTGTTTTGGCAATTCAAGATTGTCCATAACATAGAGGTCTCCTCTTCTATGGCCTTGCTCAATCGGCTTCTCGGACTAGAGATCCTGTATTAGACAATCATTAGATGAGAAGACTATTTTGCAACCATAGTCCGCAATTTGAGAAACTGATAAGATGTTTAAGTTTAATTTTGGTACTACTCTAATATTTTGTATGTGAATGATAAGTGTTTTTTGATAAATACCAAAAGTTTTGATTTTCAAAGATGTGCCATCGGCAGTAGAAACACACAAATCATTTGAGTTAAACTTGTATTCGGTCAATATGGACTCATTAAGGGTCATATGAAATGAAACATCGAAGTCTAGGATCCAAGAGGTCTTACCATGGTTGTCACTGGTCGATATGGCCGCTCTCAAATAAGAAAGAGATTGAGATTTAAGAATAGGTTGCAACGCCTTCATTAATTGAGCTAAGGAGAGCGAACCAATGCATTTGGAGTCGTCAACTTCACTCCTTTCAACCGAAGTCACTCTTTTGTCTTCTTTATAATCCTCCTCCTTTCTTTTGGGACAAAAATGTTTGATATGTCTCGGTTCATAGCAATGATAGCAAATAATTTTTTCACTTCATAGTTGTTGGGATTTCTACTATTCTCTTTTCTAATAAAATGATAACTCTTCGTATGATTTTCGGGCTTTGACATAGCAAGCACATATTCTTCATCCTTAGAAGCAGACGGTCCTTTTAATTTATTTTCTTCTATAGTTAATTCTTCAAGTGTCTCAACTATGGAAGAAACCTCTCCTCTATGAAGAAGAGCGAATTTATTTTCTTCAAATTCGGGCCTAAGCTCATTTATGAATTGATAAAAATGCTCCGCTTTGATTTGATTTTCGCGGAGCTCAACATCTTGTGGGCAATGCCACTTTGGCTCAAGAAGAGCCAATTCATCCCAAAGGAGAGAGAATGCATTGTAGTACTCTCTTCTATGTCACATGGGTGCGGGTGCGGGTGCGGGTGCGGGTGCGGGGATTCGGCACTTCCAAAAAATCCGGGTGCGGGGGTGCGGCAGGGGCAAAAATGTCAATATATATATATATATATATATATATATATATATATATATATATATATATATATATATATATATATATATATATATATATATATATATATAGGGGATCGGGGTTCCCCTCCCTTACGAATCGATTTTTTTTAAAAAAAAGCAGCTGTCTGCTTTTTTTTAAAAAAAAAAAATAGAGCAGCTGTCAGCAGCTGACAGACAGCTGCTGTCAGCCAGCTGACAGAGCTGCTTTTTAAAAAAAAGAATCCAGCTGCTGTCAGCCAGCTGACAGAGCTGCTTTTTAAAAAAAAGAATAGCAGCTGACAGCTGCTGTCACAGCTGACAGACAGCTGCTGTCAACAGTTTTTTTTTAAAAAAAAAATTTCGCAGCATAGGTGATAGGGAAATTTTTTTAAAAAAAAAAATCCAAAAAAAAAATCCAAAAAAAAAATGGACTTAAATGATCCTGGGTGCGGTCAACGCACCCAGGATCATTTGACCGCACCCGGTACCGCACCCGCACCCGCACTCGCACCCGCGTCGAGTCGCGTCGACGCAGGTGCGGCACCCTGCTAGCCGAATCCCTGTGACATAGACTCTCTTATACTTAAATTCCCTTGAGTCATTGTTCTCACTTTATTTTGGACATTACAAATATGCGCAATATCCTTAAGAGTATACATGTCTTTAAGGTAATTCCATGCATCACTAGTGAAGTCAAACTTTGACAAACTAGAACATTTGTGAATGTCCACACTATTGATGAGCCATCGAATAATTTTGGAATGACCCATCCTCCATTCCTTCCATTTTTTCTCATATTCGGAAACGACTTTAGCCATTTCCTCTTCTTGAGGCGCAACTTCTTTTCCATTCTCCAAATTTGTAAGGATAAGTTTAAGCTCATTTTCGGTATGGTCAACCAACCCTCAAAGCCCCTTTTCCCATATTTTATGTTTTACTATGGATGCCTACAAAACATAGTTGGTGTCATTTAGGCATTGCGAATGGAGACTATCACTTCCCTCTCATTCTCCATTTGTAATAAGAGAGATCGAAATAAAAGAAAAGGAGGAGAAGGAGAAAAAGAGAGAAAATGAATGCAATACAAGACTTTTTGGAGATGGTTCGCTTCTCGATGCAACAATCAAAATTTCGATGTATTTTGCCAAGTCCACAATCCTCCTCTTGATCAAAATCTTTCTTCTAACAAACGCCCTTTGGAACACCAAAGCTCTGATACCATGTAATGAAGCAGATAAAATCTAATACACATGCAAGAACACACTTTCAATCAAGTAGAATACTCGATTGAATCACCGAAGGAAGAATTGTTATTGCATATATTTACTCATGAAAATGAGTTGAGAAACTACAAGGCCTATTTATAATACAAAGCCACATGGGGAGCAACCCAAAGTAGCTGTTGGGCTGCTCCCAACGGTCATAAATATGACTGATGGGAACAACTCCAACAACTACTTTGGAGCTGCTCCCAATACTTCAAAAGTTGAAAAAGTAAAGAGTGAAAAACAGAAAAAGTAAAAAATAGAAAAAAGAAAAATAGATTGTCAGCCCCTAATGGGTTGACGCCTATTACAGTGAAAGTACCGAAATACCCTTGATGGGTATTTTGGTTTACAATTAAGTACATATACGTATACATATGTATATATATATACATATATGTATATGTATATCTTAACAAATAGGATACAGGTGGGGTTTTAAGGTCAAGACTAAGAGTGATGGGTCTCTTGAAAGATATAAAGCTCGTCTTGTTGCTAAAGGGTATAGTCAAGAATATAAAATAGATTACGATGAAACTTTTGGTCCCGTTGCGTGTATGGTTACTGTTAGGTGTCTTATTGCTATTGCTTCCATTAAAAAATGGAACATATATCAAATGGACGTTAAAAATGCATTTTTAAATGGAGACCTAAATGAAGAAGTCTATATGGATGTTCCTCCAGGTATGGATGTTCCTAAAGAAAAAGTTCTCCGTCTACGAAAAGCTCTCTATGGTTTGAAACAAGCTTCCAAGGCTTGGTATGATCGGTTTAATAATTTAATAATAGAAAATGGTTTTACTTAATATTATACTGACACTACCTTGTTTGTCAAAAAATCTAATGCAGGAATTGCAATCTTGTTATTATATATTGATGATATGCTAATCACAGGTGATGATACTAAAGAGATTAAGAGTATCAAGTCCACATTGACAAAAAGATTTGAAATGTCAGACTTAGGTTTTCTGACATATTTTTTAGGCATTGAAGTTGCCTACTCTCACAGGGGTTATTTTTTGTCTCAAACTAAACTTGCTCTTGAGATGATTGACATGTTAGAAATTACAGATGATAAAATTTGTTAAACTCCTGAAGTAGTAGGAATAAAGATGAAAATTGATGATGAGGTTCCTCTAGAAGATCTTACCCCTTACAGGCAACTTGTTGGATCTTTGATGTATCTTACCATCACTAGACCTGATATCTCTCATGATGTACATGTTGTAAGTCAATTTCAGCACGCTCCTACATCAGTTCATGTGAGTGTCATCCTTCGAATTATCAGATATATGAAGGGATTCATAAACAATAGAGTATTTTTATCCTCATCTTTTGAATTAAATTTAATTGCTTATACTGACTCTGATTGGGGAGGTGATCCAAATAATCGTCACTCCACCACTGGTTTTTGTGTATTCTTAAGTGAATCATTAATTTCTTGTAGATGAAAAAAACAACAAAAAGTTTCTCTGTCATTTACTAAGGCCAAATACTGAGCCATGACAATTATGATCATGGAGATTGTTTGGATTCGGCGGCTGCTGGAAGATATGGGGGTTCATGTTCAAGGACCCACGAAGCTGTGTTGCGATAATAAGAGTGCAATATATATTGCCAAGAACCACACTTTTCATGAGCGCACGAAACATATCGAGATGGATTGCCACTATGTTAGAGAAAAATATCTGAAGAAAGTCATAGATCTACTTTATGTAACATCAGAATATCAACTGACAGATTTTTTTACTAAGGTACTCTGTTCTCCTAGATTCAATTTTCTTCTTGGCAAACTTTCGGTCATTACATCGTAAGTTTGAGAGGGGATGTTAAAATGTAATATATATATATATATATAAAATTCTTGTAATACCCACTAGGGGTAAAACAGTCTTTTTATTATTTCACGCATATTCCTTTTGAATATGCTCTTTTCTTTTTTGTATTTCTTTATTTCTCTTCTTTTTATTTTTTACTTTTTGTCTTTTAGCCATAGAGGGGCCCACGTCATATAGATGTTGGGCGGCTCCAACGTCTATATGAGGGAGCCCCTCCAAGGGTCCTTATATGTATATAAATAGGGGATTCCCCCCTTTGAAAACGTAAGCTTTTGTAAAGCTCTCTCACTTATTCAATAAAAGTTCTCTTTATTTTATGCCTTTGTGCATTTGTATTCTTTTGTGAGTGTTCATCTTGTGCCTTTGTCCACACATTTCATATTGAGAATCTAGTGCCTTGTGCACAGTCTTTTTTAAGACATTTTCACAGCTCTTACTTCCTTTACGGGTGCATACAGGATAGAAAGTGGTTCATCATCCAAACTTGCTGCTTGACAGTAAGTTGCCGATAACAATCTATCACCCATCCAGTCATATAAGATAGAGCAACTGGATTCACAGTAGATATCATGTAGGATTTGGGATAAGAGATCCTGGAATGGAATATGTAAGTTCAATCTCATGAGAATAGTTAGAGAAAAGTCATTGCTCTCAAACTGTTTACTGCATAGCGACTCAACACACATAAGACTGAACAATGAGGGTAACCTTTGTATATCATGGAAAAGAAATCGGGCTTGTGTTCATCACTGATTTTCCCAAACAAGTGTATGGGGGCTCACTGTCGGGCATTTTTGGACAATTAGTTGAGCCAAAAGGAATAAAGAAATCCTAAAGAAGCTGCATCTTAAGTTTTTCTATAGAAACCTTTATTCAGAAAAACATTTTGTTGCACATTTGATGCAATAGCCCATCCATTAAACATGCTACTTGGCCAACCAAGAAATGATGTAACAAGAATGAAGAATGAGATCTTTTAATGGCGAATTGGTGACCAACTAAGAACGATCTCACTAGCTATTATATGAGATAAAAGTTGTAATGTCTCCTTATAGTCAATTGTTATTCCTGCTTTTAATCATTATGTTTATAACTGCCTATACCATTAGAACTTGCCTTCACTTTAATGGCCTAGTGGCAATGAATAGCAGCCTCCACCATGAGAAATGCGGTAATGTCTGATGTATGACCTGTTCTATGGGTAAGCACTCTTCTGGACAAGTCTGATCACTTGACATAACATGGTGATGCTCTATCTCACAACTCCTTTTGGTTTAGAATTTTTGGAAAGGTTCAGCAATGAACAACCTTATGATATCAAAAAGTGAGTGTAAATACAAGATATAAATAGTCTACTGCCTAAATTTGACTGTGGTGCTGAGCCTCTGTATATGTAATGAAAAAGAGGCGGAAGCACCAATAGAGCAAAAATCACTCTTTAAGAGTGACCACTAGAGCCAAGAACACAAACACCAAATGTGCACACACAACTCTCAAATATAGAAAATGACTTAAAGTCATAAGTTGGATATTATTGAAGAAGGGAAGAAAAGGGTGAAAAACCCATGCTTACAAGAGGAGAAAACCTCCTCTATTTATAGAGGAGGGAGGCTCTAAGAAGGGACCACAAGGGGGCTCCCTTGTAGACGTTGGGAGCCCCAACGGTCAGAAATCTGACCGTTGGGGTCCCAACGACTACAAGAGTGGGGCCCCTTGTGGTCTTACAAAAAGACAAAATAAAAAAAGGAAAAAGTAAAAAGGAAAAAGGAAAAAAGAAAAAAGTAAAAAACAAAAAATACATTGGCTGTTTTACAAGAATACCTCTATCGTGTATTTCACTAAAGGAGAAACAGTATATATATATATATATATATACTTATATATATACGGATGTATATATATAAGTATATGTATATATATATATATATATTTTAACACGCCCCCTCAAACTTTACGGGGAGAAGACCGAAAGTTTGCTAAGGAGAAACATAAATCGTGGAGTTGGGAGCACCTTGGTGAAGAAGTCAGCTAGTTGATACTTTGAAGTAACATATGGTAATGAGATAGTCCCTCTGAGGTATTCATCTCGAACATAATGGCAATCCATTTCGATATGCTTGGTCCGCTCATGAAAAGTGTGATTGCTGGCAATGTATATCGCACTTTTGTTATCACAGCAGAGTTTGGTGAGAGTGGAAATGGGAACGCCCATGTCAGCAAGGAGACTTCTGAGCCATACGATTTCCATAGTTGTCATTGTCATGGCCCGATACTCAGCTTCAGTGGATGACAGTGAAACCTTCTGCTGCTTCTTGCATCTCCACGAAATGAGGGATTCACCTAAAAAAACACAAAGACCCGTTATTGAGATACGATCATTGGGATTTCCTCCCCAGTCAGCATCAGTAAAAGCAGTTAAGTCATGAGATGAGGAAGAGGATAAGAAGAGTCCCTTGGATATAGTATTTTTGATATATCGCACAATCCTCATTACGGTTGTCATATGAACCGAAGTAGGTGCATGATGAAACTAGCTTGCTGCATGAACCACATGAGCTATGTCTGGACGTGTGATGGATAGATAGGTGAGAGATCCGATTAATTGACGGTAGGGGGTTGAATCCTCAAGAAGAACACCATCTCCGAGTCTCAGTTTTGCATTAATAACTTCGGGAGTCTCAACTTTCTTTTCATTAGATATTCCTGATTTGGTACAAATTTTTGCAGCTAATTTCATTTGAGATAGGATATATCCACGCGGAGAATAAGCTACTTCAATCCCTAAAAAATATCTCAAATAACCAAGGTCAGACATGTCAAAAGTTTCTTTTAACATAGACTTTACATCATTTACTCCCTTTTTGTCATTTCCAGTAATGATCATATCATCAACATACAGTAGAAGCATAATAATGGAGTCACCTGTCCTTTTAACAAAAAGAGCAGTGTCAGTATAGCAAGAAGAAAATCCTAAATTGATTAATACGTTATTAAACCTATCATACCAAGCTTTAGGAGCTTGCTTAAGTCCATATAAAGCCTTTTTTAATTTCAAAATTTTTCCATTTAAGTTCATACCTGGAGGTGGTTCCATATAAACTTCTTCATTTAAATTACCATTCAAAAATGCATTTTTCACATCAAGTTGAAAGATAGGCCATTTTTTAACTGAGGCTATAGCAATATGAGCTCGAACACTAGTCATTCGAGCAATCGGGGCAAAAGTTTCATCATAATCTACCCCATACTCTTGGGCATATCCCTTGGCAACCAACCTAGCCTTATATCTTTCCAATGAACCATCACTCTTAGTTTTAACTTTAAAAACCCATTTACATCCAATGGGTTTCTTGCCATTGGGAGGATCAATGATTTCCCAAGTTTGTGCCTTTTTAAGAGCATTAAGTTCTAGCTCCATAGCTTCATTCCAATGAGCATATTGCTTAGCATCATTGTAATGAGATGGTTCATGAAAGGAGTGAAGAGCAAGAAGGCATGCTCGAAAGTTAGGAGAAAAAGAATCTACGAAACAAATCTATTTGGTATTTTGGAAACCCGATTTGATCTTCTTTGAGAGGTCTCTTCGATTGACTCACCTTGGGAAAAATTTTCAAGGGCACAAGGAGGATTTCTTTCATTCCTTCTAGAGTAGACTTGAATTTGTCTTGAAACATTTTCTTCTAAGTTTTGATCTTCACTTGGATGTTCAAAAAGATCTTCACTAAGGGATTCACTAGGATCAATATGATCATCTATGATGTTTTCTTGAGGCAACAAGTCAAATAGAAAGGAATAATCAATATTTTCATTTGGTTGATGCGAAAAACCATTTTCCTCTTCAAGGAATGTTACATCTTTAGAGATATAAAGTTTGTTCTTAAGTATGTCAAAACATCGATAACTTTTTTGTTTTTCGCCATATCCCAAAAAGATACATTCAATAGCCCTAGGAGAAAGTTTATCATTTTTGTGAGTTAGAACAAAACATTTACATCCAAAAATTCTTAGTCTTTTATAATCGGGAGACATATTGTAAAGTTTTTCAAATGGAGAAATATTTTTCAAAGAGGATGAAGGAGTTCTATTGATAAGATATGTAGAGGTTAGAACCGCTTCGGCCCAAAAAGATTTTGGAATATTTCTTGAAATTAATAACGTTCTTGTAGTTTCTATTATGTGTCTATGCTTTCTTTCCGCAAGACAATTTTGTTGCGGAGTGTTGGGGCAAGAACGTTTGTGACAAATTCCATTTTCTTTTAAATAACTTTGAAAATCATTGGACATATATTCGCCTCCAGAATCAGACCTAAGAATAGATAGATTTCCCAAAAATTGATTTTTGACCATTGCATGAAATTCTTTAAAGAAGGAGAAAACTTCGGATTTGCGACTTAGGAAGTAAATCCACGTAAATCGAGTGAAGTCATCTATAAAGACCACGTAATACGAAAAACCTCCTTTAGACAAAATAGGGGAAGGTCCCCACACATCGGAATGAATAAGTTCAAATGGCCGAGTGGTAAAGTAACTTCTTTGAGGAAATGGAGTAGCTTTAGATTTCCCAAAAATGCAATCTTTACAAGTCATGTAATTGTCTTTACAAGTATTGTTCAAAAACGGAAAAAGAGACATTTTTACAAAATTTGGATGGCCAAGTCTCTCATGCCATATTCCAATACTTTTGTCTTTTACAAGATTGCAAGATGACTTAGATGGAAGAGTCAAAAAATCCATAAAGTAGAGGTCACCCCTTCTATGGCCTTGCCCAATCAGCTTTCCTGACTGGAGATCCTGCACGGTGCAATCTTTAGGTGAGAAAGAGACTTGGCATCCATGATCGGTGATTTGAGAAACGAAAAAAGGTTTAAATTAATTTTAGGAACGATTCTTACTTTAGGAACGAAAAAGTTTTTAAAGTCAAGTGTTCCAATACTTTCAATTTTTAATGATGTACCATCGGCCGTTGAAACACAAGAGGATATGGGTTCGGAAAAAACATTTGAAAGAGAGTTTTTATGAGAGTGGACTGCCTCCCATGTGTTGGAGTGAGGCTCTATAAATAGAGCCTCACTCCCTTGTTATTCCTCAATGCTTTTAGAAGCATTTGAGGGTTTTCTCTAGTGTTTTTTCCCATCTTATAGGCTTGTATGCCTCTTGTGCTGTTTGGTATTTTTATCTCTTTTGAGATTGCATTTAGTCCATTAGTGACCAACTTTAAGTGAGTTTATTAAAGCCCTTTGTTGGCATTGTGTTTGTTTCCCTATTGTTCCATTGTACCTTGTTTCATTACAACAACCACAAAGCACAAACCATTCAAGTGCAATAAAACTACCTCTCAAATGGACACAATTACAAGGTTCACTAAAAGGGCCAACAAGAGAACGCACAATAACATAAACTTTTTTAATAATTTTAAAAAGCACACTTAAAAACTGTCACATGGGTGTGGGTGCGGGGGTGCAGCACTTTCAAAAAACTTGGGTATATATATATATATATATATAAAATTTGTGCAGGGGAGGGGTTGAGCTGATGAGTTATGGAGCCTGATTCAGAATTTTTGCCCTGCAGAAAGGGGGTTCGGGGGCTTCCCCCACGGCGCGGGTCCCACTGTGCGGTCAGCGAGGGGGGGGGGGGCGCTGGCCCCCAGAAGATTTTTTTTTTAATAAAAAAATTGGACACAAATGACCCTGGGTGTGGTCAACGCACTCATGGTCGGGTTGACTGCACAGGGTGCCGCACTTGCACGCGCACTCGCGTTGCGTCAACGCGGGTGCGGCTCCCGGTTTGCCGAGTCCCTGTGACATAGCTTAAAAAGTATTCATAAACCTCACAGAGGAGTTAAACATAAATTCCAGAAGGATGAGTGCATAATTCCCATAAAAGAACAAGTTTTGTATGAAGAAATCATGCTCAATTCCTTATGCACAAATAGACAAACTCATTTATCAATGTGTATGGAAGACAATCACAAGTGCACAAGGATCATATATTAATATGAAAAACATTTTATTCAAATTTCAAAATAACAAGATATCCACGATCACTAAGACCTTAACCAGATAAAATCTGTAATACTACATAAAATATTCTATGTTTCGTATAAGAATACATTAAAGAGAAAATAAAGAAATTCAAACACAAGTTAAGCAAAATCTCATAAAATCATACTTGTGAATAACTAAAAAAGCTATTTTAAAATAAATTTAACAATATTAGAAAAACAAAACAAAGACCAATATAACAAAAAACACAATAAATTTGAAGTCATACATAAGAACATGTTTTGACATTTATAACCATGAAGTGCTTGAATAAAGCATCTAAATGCCAAAAACACATGCTCAAGAATACTAGATCATATACATACACATTAAATAGAGTTCAAAAACCTAAGATTCAAACTAGATATCATAAAAGTATACACATAAATATTATTTCACAAGACCAAATAAATATTATAAAACATTTAAAAAACTAGGTCCAAAACAATATTTAAAGATTTTAGTTTTAACACAAAATGATAAATAATTTTTCAAAGATAAGAAAATGAGTGTTTTCTCATGCATAATGCATGAGATAGACAACTCAAGTAAAAATAAAGATTTAAGATACATATTGGGTCAAGATCTCCCTTGAATCCAAGCCATACATCGAACGCGATTCCTTCATGAAGCACAAACTCGAACCAAAGAATCCCAAGACCCAAAAAGGCAAAAAATACTAAGATTTTTTTTGGCTCTGATACCATGTAATGAAATATGCGGAAAAACAAATAAAAAGTGCACAAACACTATTACAAGCACTAAGGAACTACACAAGCATAAAGGACACATACAAGACTTCAAAGAGTCAAAACAATAACACATGAACATAAAAAATATCATCCTTATTGAGTAGAACGCTTAGGGAAAGCATTAAAGATACAAGAGGGGGAATACCCCTATTTATACACAAAACAAGCCACACATAGAGCCATTGGCACCTCCCCAACGGCTAGAAATAAAGCCGTTGGGGAGGTTCCAATGCCTCTATGGGCCATTGACTAAAATCCCCTCAACTCTATACTAAATTACAAAAAAGAAAAAATTACAAAAAAGATTATTGTGCCCCTAATGGGCATAGTCTATTACAATACTGTGAAAAGGCTGAAACATCCCTAATGGGTATTTCCTATTACATCATAAATACTATATATATATATGTATGTGAATACATATATATGTTACAACTTAGCACCATGCTGCAAGGTACTCTGCCAGCCGTTTTCTGGCCACTCACCAGCTGCCAGCCAGAAATGGCTGGTATATGATATTGGTAATGGTGGTAGATGGGGATAGGAGGTGGAAGGGGGGGTCCTAACCAGTCACCCCTGACAAACCAAGTTGGGACATGAAAAAACGGATCTAAACCAGGTTTGTAAAACCTGGTTTTGTGTCACCCAATTGGTGCCGAAAACCAGGTTTGACACCGAAAACCAGGTTATTAACCTGGTTTTGGGTGTCATCCAAACAAGGCCTTAGGGATTTCTTAATATAAGCTTATTGATTATGATGTTTGTTATTTTTCAAATTTTCCTCTTGGTCCCCTTTATGATTTATCACTTCACAACAAATCTTATTATGCTTGTCATAAAATTTTCACATTGCTTCCTTTCTACTTTGTGCTTCTTGAATCTTCTTAAGATTTACAACCATCACTTTTTTGCTTCTGTTTCCTACTTTGCCTCCTATTTTTGCTTCATACTTTGGCATCTATATGGCCATACCTCCTCAAGTATGGTAACCCAAGATAGGCAAGGTTCTATATTATTAAAAAGTAAAAAGAAAAAGAGAGTGGAGGAAAGTCACTTTATTTCTTCTGCCGGGCCTACAATTGGGGTATGGTCATTTTCTCTGATTTCTGCATTTGTCAATCAATACGCTGATTTTACTCCATTGCCAATTTGGATGATGTCAGTTAATTGTTTCGTAATTCCATCTTTTGAAGCAATAATTTTTGCAGCAAGTTCAACATGGAATAGGGAATGCCATTGTTGTATATCTTGTTGGTAGTTCTTATTAAAATGGGTCTCTTCCTTGTACAGCCGAAGGAAGACGGGACTGGAAGCTGGGGTGTGTTCTCTCTGGATAAGAAGCTTGCAGGACTGTTATTTGTCTTAAAGCTTAATGGGTACACTTGGGTGAATAATGTGGAGGAGGACTTCTATATCCCGCTTCAAAGTCAATGTAGCCTGTCAACTCAGATTGAAGAAATTCTGGAGGAATCTGAAGATAAAGATCTTGTGAGAACAGTGGATTCTGATCTAGAAATCGTGAGTGACGAGAGAAAGAATCAGGAAGAATCATCTTTTGAAGATGAGACTGCTGTCAGAACATCTGGAGATGCAGATCAAGCAGCCACTGAAGTTCAATATACAAATGAGATTATTAATGAAATAAGGAATTTGGTAAGCGATATTTCCTCTGAACGGAGCGTGAATACTACTAACAAGGAAGCACATGAGAACATTCTTCAAGAAATTGAAAAGCTGGCTGCTGAAGCGTATAGTATTTTCAGAAGTTCTCGGCCCACATTTACAGAGGAATCTATATCTGATGCTGAGATTTTAAAGACTGTAACAATATCCTCTGGAACAGGATCAGGTTATGAAATACTCTGCCAGGGTTTCAACTGGGAATCTCATAAATCAGGGAGATGGTATCTTGAACTTTATGACAAAGCAGCAGAAATTGCTTCACTTGGTTTCACAGTAATCTGGCTGCCACCTCCAACAGAATCTGTGTCACCGGAAGGTTACATGCCAAAGGATTTATATGACTTGAACTCAAGGTATGCATATTATAATTTAGGTTTCAAAATTTACTAATGTTATATGACTTCAAGCCATAGTTAATTTTATTGAAAAGGGGAATGTGAACTGCTGTCATACTTGCACCATGTTGTGATTTTGCATTCTATTCTTCACGAATAATGCTTTGAATTGCATGAGAAAAGTATCATGTGATTCATTTCTTTGCATGAATGGAATAAATTATCTACCAAAACGTTTGATAGTTTCTATTTTTTACTTCAAAATTTTCAAATGCAGAGTACAACTTGAACTGTAAAATTTTCTTGGTTATTTCTGGATGTGCTTTGGTCAACAATAGACAGGGTGAAGGAATTTTAATTGCAACATCTACAGGAGTTTATTCACTGTGAATAAGTTAGGGAAATAAGACTGAGCATAACCTATTTCAAATCGTATGCCATTTACCTATGCATGCACTTGTGCAATACTATATAACCACTGTAACTACATGGAAACAGATGTGCATCCCCTGCTAATTGCATGCCTATATGACCATATCTGTGTTCATATTTAGATTTATGTTTGCATTAACTAATTGATATGTTATTTAGAATGATGACATTTTCTGTTATCAGTTTTCTTTCTTATTTGTGGTAATTAGTGTCAAAATGTCTTCAAAGATACTATATGCACAAGAACACTAAGTTTTCAATGTGTGATGTGTGCACAAAGGCACAAGAAGAACACTTGGAACAAGTGTGCACAAATGCACAACACATACAAGAGATCACAAATGCACAAAGGCATAAAAATAATATAGGATCTTTTATTAAAGAGGAGAGAGCTTTTGCTAAAAGCTTAAAGAATACAATGGGGTTGAGCCTTTATTTATAATACAAGAGATGGAGGCCTTGGAGAGGCTCCATATAGACGTTCCAACGGTCACAATTGTGACCGTTGGAGGGGCCCAACTGTGAAAATGTCTACGAAGAGACAATACGCATACAAGCACAAATACTTTATAAAAGATATGCACGAAGGCACTCTCACAACACTTGAACAAAATACGCAAAAAGCATAAAAGTATCTAACATGCACTAAGGCATGTATTTTATAGAAAAGAGCAAATGCTTAAGACTCTCAAGCTTAGGAAATTATAAGGGGGAACACCCCTATTTATACCAGAGCAAAGGGGTACAAGAGGGGGGCTCCCAAAGGAGTCGTTGGGGATCCCCCAACGGTCACATTTGTGACCGTTGGGGGTCCCCAACGACTCTATTGGGGGGACCCCCAATGTACCTTTATGAAAAGAAAAAATAAAAAATAAAAAAAGAAATACCAAAAAATAAAAGAAAAAAAATTACAACATATTCCAAGTGGAATATGCGCAAGATGGGAAATTACAAGAATACCCTTTTTGGGTAAGAAAATAAAATATATATATATATATATATTTATATATAGAGAGATACGTATACATATATGATATATATGTATATGCATCTCTATGTATATAAGTATATATATATACTTACAACAATGGTTTTGGAGATACATTTTAACACCCCCCTCAAACTTACGGTGCGATAACCGCAAGTCTGTCAAGAAGGAAATGAAATCTGGGCGAACAAAGAGCTTTTGTGAAGAAGTCCGCAAGTTGATACTCAGACGTCACGTATGGTAGATCAATGACCTTCTTCAAGTATTCTTCCCTGACATAATGATAGTCCATCTCTATATGCTTTGTTCGCTCGTGAAAGGTGTGATTCTTGGCAATATAGATTGCACTTTTATTGTCACAACATAGCTTTGTTGGTTCTCTGATAAACACTCCCATATCTTCCAAAAGGCGTCGAATCCATACAATTTCCATGGTAGTGGATGTCATGGCTCTATATTCGGCTTCAGTGGATGACAGAGAGACTTTCTGTTGCTTTTTACATCGCCATGAAATTAAAGACTCACCTAAGAAAACACAAAAGCCAGTGGTGGAGTGACGGTTACTAGGGTCACCTCCCCAATCTGAGTTAGTATAAGCAAGTAATTTTAATTAAGAAGAAGAAGATAGAAATACTCACTTATTTACTGTTCCCTTCAAGTATCTAATGATGCGAAGAACATCACTCATATGAACGGTTGTGGGAGCGTGCTGAAACTGACTGGTGATGTGGATAGCATGTGACAAATCAGGTCGAGTAATGCTAAGGTACATTAAAGAGCCTACCAACTGCCTGTAAGGAGTGGGATCAGTTAGAGGAACACCGTCGTCAATCTTCATTTTTGATCCCACGACTTCAAGAGTTTCGCAGACTTTGTCATCAGAAATCTCTGACCTGTCAATAATCTCACAAGCAAGTTTAGATTGAGATAGGAAATAACCATGTTGAGAATAGGCAACCTCAATTCCTAGAAAATATGTCAGAAAGCCCAAATCTGACATCTCAAATTTTGAAGTCAAGACAGACTTAATACCCTTGACTCCTTGAACATCATCACCTGTAATTAGCATGTCATCAAAATAGAGTATTAGTATCACAATCCCTGCATTAGATTTTCTAGTAAACATAGCAGTATCAGTATAACATGAGGAAAAACCATTTTCCAGCGTTACACTGGTGAACCTGTCATACCAGGCTTTGGGTGCATGTTTCAAACCATAAAGGGCCTTTCGAAGATGAAGAACTTTATCTTTAGGAATCTTCATGCCTGGTGGGGCATCCATATATACTTCCTCGTTAAGGTCACCATTTAAAAAAGCATTTTTCATATCCATTTGAAAAATGTTCAAATTTTTAATAGATGCAATAGTAATAAGACATCTAACTGTAACCATTCGGGATACAAGAGCAAAGGTTTCTTCATAATCAATTCCATAATCTTGCCCATACCCTTTTGCGACTAAGCGAGCTTTATACCTTTCCAGAGATCCATCGCTCTTAGTCTTAACCTTAAAAACCCATCGACAACCTATAGTTTTCTTTCCTATGGGTAGAGTTTGGAAATCCCAGGTTTCAGCCTTCCTAAGAGCATCAAGTTCATTTTGCATAGCTTCTTGTCATTCTATACATTTTTTAGCTTCTTCAAAATTTCTAGGTTCAAAATAAGAGTGAATGGCACTAAGACAAGCCCTATATCGGGGTGAAAAAGAATCAAAAGAGACAAAACGAGTTTGAGGTCTCCTATTCCTTTCAGATTTTCTGTGGTCGAGAGTAGGAACAAACTCACTATATTGGTCAATAGCACTTCTAAAAATGTCTTGGTTTCTATGAGAATATGTTATTGGATCACTTGAAGTTCTATTTTCTTGTTCATTGAGTGAGTTATGTTCACCAATATCACCATCATTTTCCCCATCATGGTTTGATGATACATCATCATCACTAGATATATCTGTTAAAAATAAAATTGTATCCAAATACCCGATAAGGGTATTTTTGTCTTTTATCATATAGTACAGTCCACTAGGGACTGAAATGTAATTTAACATTATATTAAATAAACTACCATACAGCTTAGCCGCAACAGTCATATTTATGACTGTTGTGCACAACAGTCAAAATATGACTGTTGGGCAGCAGTCCAACTAGACGTTGGACTGCCACCCAACAGTCATAATAATGACTGTTGGAAGGCAGTCCAAAGAGCTGGACTGCCTCCCATGTGTTGGAGTGAGGCTCTATAAATAGAGCCTCACTCCCTTGTTATTCCTCAATGCTTTTAGAAGCATTTGAGGGTTTTCTCTAGAGTTTTTCCCATCTTATAGGCTTGTATGCCTCTTGTGCTGTTTGGTATTTGAGATTATATTTGGTCCATTAGTGACCAACTTTAAGTGAGTTTATTAAAGCCCTTTGTTGGCATTATGTTTGTTTCCCTATTGTTCCATTGTACCTTGTCTCATTACATGGTATCAGAGCCAGATTCTTGAAAGAAGGAGAATCTCGTGAAGGAAGTGTTCTTCGATCATTGATTATTCCCTATCTCGTCTAGTCTAAACTCAAGTATTCATTAAGGGAGAAAGAGAGTTCGCCACCGTCATCACCTACAAACTCAATGAAAACAACTACTTGATGTGGGCGACTGCTATGGAGAATCATATCAAAGGAAAAAAATTGTGGGGTTTTGTTAGTGGTTCTACTAGTGAACCACAACTCAAATTGACTAGAAGAGAAGGAGATCAAGTCAAAGCCTTGTCCGAAGAAGAAAAAGAAAAAGCCTTGAAAGAATTCCAAAATAAATTGGAAGATTGGGAGGCAAGCAATGCACAAATACTCTCATGGTTTATGAATACCATGGAGTTCAAGATCGCCACCAATATCATCAAATTCAAGAAGGCATGTGGCGCATGGAGCTTTCTAAGAAGTACTTTTATCCAAAAGGATATGGCTAGACTTTATTATCTCCAAGATAAGGTACGTAATTCAAAACAAGGAGATAAAAGTGTAAGAGATTTTTACGGTATCTTATCTCCTATTTAGGATGAATTAGCCATGTTGGAACCAAAATAGGAAGGTTCAGCTATTGATATGAGAAGAACCCAAATCGAAAGAGAAAATCTTTTCTCCTTTCTTTATGGCCTTCGACCGGAATTTAAGCAAGTAAGATCTTCCTTACTTCATAGGACCACTTCTTCTTCTATAAGTGAGGCCCTTGCTCAAATTTGTCAAGAAGAGACAAGACTTGGAATGCACAAGTCTAATGATGAGGTCCTTGCCATGGCAAGGCCCGGAAATTTTGTGAAAACATATAAACCACCTCACTTTGAGAAGAAGTTCAATGGAGAAGGACACAATGGAGGAGGATACAAATGAAAAATTATTTGTCATCATTGTAAGGAACCTGGACATATAAGACCGGAATGTCCCAAATTTAAAAAGGTGACCGTCTTAAGTGAAGAACCTCAAGAATCAAGAAAAGGGGGCAGCTTCAATGAATTAAATCTTGCTCAAATAGCAGAAGTCGTCTCACAACTTCTTAAGGCTACACCTACATCCGGAGCTGCCATCTCTTCCTCGTCTCCTCCAGGTAAGACCTCTTGGATTCTAGACTCAGGTGCTTCCTTCCACATGACTCATAATGAGTCTCTATTATCTGATTGCAGTAAATCATATTTTTCATGTGTGTCAACTGCCGATGGTACCTCTTTAAAAGTCAAAAGCTTAGGAAACCTTGATGATATTTCAAAAAAAATCTTTGTTCCAAAAGTGAGAGTCATTCCCAAACTGGATTTGAATCTTTTTTCGGTCTCTCAAATTGTTGACTATGGTTGTAAAGTATTCTTCTCATCTAAGGCGTGTTGGGTGCAGGATCTCCAGTCAGGGAAGCTGATTGGGCAAGGCCATAGACGAAGAGTCCTTTATTACATGGATTTCCTGTGTTTACCAAAATACTCGTTTTGTAATCATGTCAAAGACATTAATATAGATCTTTGGCATAAAAGATTAGGACACCCAAGTATATCCAAATTATCTCTTTTTCCATTTTTGGAAATATTTTGTAAAGATAAAAATTTTGTATGTGAAAATTGTATACTTGGAAAAATGCAAATGATATCTTTTGGGTCTAGAACCTCTGTGACACATAAAATTTTTGAATTAGTGCATTCGGATGTGTGGGGTCCCGCCCCTGTTATGTCAAAAGGTGGTTATTCGTACTATGTTACATTTATATATGATTTTAGTAGACATACTTGGATTTACTTTCTAAAACTCAAATCCGAAGTTTTTTCATGTTTTAAAAACTTTCATAATCTAGTTAAAAATCAATTTAAAACAAATATTAAAGTCTTCCGCTCCGACTCTGGGGGAGAGTTTCTTTCAAATGAATTTCAATTATATCTAAATAATCATGGAATTGTGCATCAAAAATCATGCCCTAGGACACCTCAACAAAATGGGATTTCTGAAAGAAAACATCATCATATCATTGAAACTACTTAAACCCTACTTATTTCAAAAGAAATTCCAAAGCAATTTTGGGCTGAAGCTGCCCTAACCGCAGTCTATATGATAAATAGAATGCCTTCTCAAACTTTGGAAAACAAGTCTCCTATTTAAAAACTCTTTAAAATTTCTCCTGATTTAAAAAGGCTAAGGGTATTTGGTTGTAAATGCTTCGTGCTTCTTGAAAAATATAGCAAACTCTCTCCTAAAGCCATAAAATGTGTCTTTCTTGGTTATGCTGATAATAAAAAAGGATATCGATGTTATGATAAAACAAATGATAAACTCTATGTTTCTAGAAATGTTACCTTTCTAGAAAATGACAGTGGATTTGATTTTGAAGTTCCTAAGAAAGAATCCGAGTATGCTTTCTTATTTGATTTGTTACCCAATAAAGGTATTAGTAATGATATTGAAACCTTCGAGTCTATTAATGACTCAAGTAGTGAACCATCTCAAGATCTTCTTCAATACTCTAGACGAAATACTGGGGAGCACCCATGTGCCCTTGACAAATATAATCTATTAACAAATACTGAAGAAACTAGTGTTAGAAGGTCAGAACGAACACATAGGCCTCCAAGTAGGTTTGTCTCATATGAATCCTTCTTACCAAACTACAGGGCATGTCTTCTAGCCATTCATTCCTATCATGAACCATCCAACTATAACGAGGCCAAAAATATAAACGAATGGGTTGAAGCCATGAAAATTGAATTAGATGCATTACACAAGACTCACACTTGGGCAATTCAACCTCTTCCTATCGGAAAGAAGACAATAGGGTGTAGATGGGTGTTTAAAATTAAAACAAAAAGTGACGGGTCTCTTGAGAGACATAAAACAAGACTTGTTGCAAAAGGATATTCTCAAGAATATGGTATAGATTATGAAGAAACCTTTGCCCCAGTAGCTCGTATGACTACAGTTAGAACTCTAGTTGCTATAGCATCCATTCGAAAATGGCCGATATATCAATTAGATGTTAAAAATGCATTTTTGAACGAAAACTTAAATGAAGAAGTATATATGAATCCTCCCCCTGGTCTGTCTATTGAAAAAGGCATGGTCCTTCGTCTTCAAAAAGCCCTATACGGGCTTAAACAAGCCCCTAAAGCATGGTATGATTGGTTCAGTGGTACGATATTAAAACTTGGATTTAAAATTTGTTACACTGACACTGCTCTTTTTGTGAGATCTACAGGTACCTCATTGATCATTCTTCTTTTGTATCATCACAGAGAATGAAAAGAAAATTGAAGATATTAAAATTTTGCTTAAAAAATCTTTTGATATGACTAATATTGGTTTTTTGAGATACTTTTTAGGAATTGAAGTAGCCTACTCACCAAGATGATATATTTTATCTCAAATCAAGTTTGCAGCTGATATTGTTGAGCGTTCAGGAATCACAGACACAAAATATGTTGATACTCCTGAAGTAATAAATGCGAAAATGCGAGTTGAAGATGGAGTATTATTATATGATCCAACCCCTTATCGACAACTTATTGGATCGTTGATGTACTTGTCCATTACAAGACCAGATATTGCGATGCCGTACATTCTGCAAGTCAATTTCAACATGCGCCCACAATCGTCCACATGAGTGCAGTATTAAGAATAGTTAGATATATCAAGAAAACTATATCTAAATGACTATTCTTATCCTCTTCTTTATCTTTAAGTCTTATTTCTTACACTGATTCTGACTGGGGAGGAGATCCTAATAACCGTCACTCAACTACTGGCTTTTGTGTGTTTTTAGGTGATTCTCTCATTTCTTGGCGATGCAAAAAACAACAGAAAGTGTTTTTATCCTCTACGAAAGCTGAGTACAGGGCTATGGCTACCACAACCACTGAAGTTGTGTGGATGAGAGCACTACTTTCCGATATGGGTGTTGATGTCTCAGAACCTGCAAAGCTATGCTGTGATAATAAAAGTGCCATCTATATAGCCAACAATCACACATTTCACGAGCGAACAAAACACATTGAGATGATTGTCACTATGTTCGCGAAGAATATTTGAAGGGGACCATTACATTGCCATATGTCCAGTCCGAATTTCAGATTGCAGACTTCTTCACCAAAGCTCTTCCACTACCTCAATTTTTGTATCTTCTTAGCAAACTTTCGGTGATTTCCCCATAAGTTTGAGGAGGAGTGTTAAAAATAAAATTGTATCCAAATACCCAATAAGGGTATTTTTGTCTTTTATCATATAGTACAGTCCACTAGGGACTGAAATTTAATTTAACATTATAATAAATAAACTGCCATACAGCTTAGGCAGAACAGTAAAAAATATGACTGTTGTGCACAACAGTCAAAATATGACTGTTGGGCAGCAGTCCAACTAGACGTTGGACTGCCACCATGACTGTTGGAAGGCAGTCCAAAGAGCTGCACTGCCTCCCATGTGTTGGAGTGAGGCTCTATAAATAGAGCCTCACTCCCTTGTTATTCCTCAATGCTTTTAGAAGCATTTGAGGGTTTTCTCTAGAGTTTTTCCCATCTTATAGGCTTGTATGCCTCTTGTGCTGTTTGGTATTTGAGATTGTATTTGGTCCATTAGTGACCAACTTTAAGTGAGTTTATTAAAGCCCTTTGTTGGCATTGTGTTTGTTTCCCTATTGTTCCATTGTACCTTGTCTCATTACAATATCATCATTACTAGATAGTAAGTCAAATATGAAGGAGTAA
This sequence comes from Nuphar pumila, assembly GCF_984573655.1. NCBI lineage: Eukaryota > Viridiplantae > Streptophyta > Magnoliopsida > Nymphaeales > Nymphaeaceae > Nuphar > Nuphar pumila. Next base: position 45,187,512 of record NC_143263.1, on the reverse strand, counting down.
TCAACATTTTCTTGTTGAGAAACATTTTTTTCAAAGCCGCTTTCATTTTCTACAAATGTTACATTTCTAGAGACATATAACTTATCATCTCGAAGGTCATAACAACAAAACCCTTTTTGAGTTTCGGAATATCTAAGAAAGGCACACAGAATAGCCTTGGGAGAGAGCTTGTCATTTTTATCAGTAAGTATAAAACACTTACACCCAAAGACTCGTAACCTATTATAATCAGGTTCAAGCTTATGTAATACCTCAAAAGGGGATATTTTCCCTAATATCCTAGATGGTAAGCGATTTTTCAGATAAACAGAAGCAAGAGCTGCTTCAGCCCAAAAGTTTTTAGGAATGTTTTGGGATATAAGAAGGGTCCTAGTGGTCTCAATGATGTGCCTATGTTTTCTTTCGGCCAACCCATTCTGTTGAGGAGTTTTAGGACAAGTCCTTTGGTGAACAATTCTGTGATCCTCAAGGTACACTTTAAATTGATTGGAGAGATATTCTCCTCCAGAATCACTTCTAAATATTTTTATGTTACTGTTGAATTGATTCTTGATCATTGATCATTGAATGAAAAGTTTTAAAACATGAAAAAACTTCATGTTTGAACTTAAGAAAATAGATCCACGAATATCTGGAAAAATCATCCACAAAAATTACATAATAAGAAAAGCCTTCTTTTGAAGCAACAGGTGCAGGTCCTCAAACATCTGAATGAACAATTTCGAAAGTTTTAGAAGAGAACATAGTTCTTTGCTCAAAAGGTAAACTTTGCATTTTTCCGAGAATACAATCATTACAAGAAAATGAACTTTTACATAGGTCTTTTGCAAAATGTAAATAAGATAACTTGGTGATATTAGGATGACCAAGTCTTTTGTGCCACACATTTATATCTTTGTGTCGGGCAACATTACAAAAAAATTTTGGAACTTGAAGAGATTCCATATAGTATAAGTCTCCTTTTCTAAAGCCTTCCCCAATCAATTTCCCAGACCGGCGATCCTGTATTAAACATTTATCACAAGAGAATTTAATATCGCAACCATGGTCCGAGAGTTGAGAAACAGAGAGAAGGTTTAAGTTTAGTTTAGGTATAAATCTAATTTTTGGAATAAAAAAATCTTGAGTTTCAAAATTACTTATTCCTTTAATTTCAAGAGAGGTTCCATTCAGTGGAAACAAAAGATGGAGAAACATTTTTTGAGTAATCAGAAAGCGAAAAAATGTTTGGGGACATATAAAAAGATGCACCGGAGTCCAAAAGCCAAGAGACTTTACCTGGAGAGGAAGAAGTAGACACGGCGGCACCGGAGGTAGCTCCCTTGAGGAGAGGTTGAAGGGCTTCCACTATTTGATTTATAGAGAGTGACCCACTTGACGATGTCTCCTCATTTTGTGGTACACCGGTGGTAGCCATTGTGAGAAGCTTTTTCCATTTGGGACATATGGGTTTGATATGCCCCCGGTTCTTTACAGAAATGACAAATAATTTTGCTATAGTCCCCTTTTCCTCTTTGCTCACCATTTTCACCTTGATTTTGTGGTTTAAAGTGAGGAGGACGATAGGTTTTTACATTGTTTCTGGGTCTTGATACGACATTGACCTCATTGTTTTCTTCATAATTACAAGGAACCACAAGAACATTTTATCCTTGTTTACATAAACTCATACGAGTCTCCTCACCACTTAATTTGGTGAGTACATTTTCAAGAGAGGGAGGAGTAAACGAGGATAGAAGAGATGACCTTATTTGCTCAAATTCGGGCCTTAGCCCATTCAAAAAGTTGAAGAACCGATCTTCTTTAAGTTGTTTGTAACGGAGTTCAATTGCCTCTCCACTCCATTTTGGTTCAAGCATGGCAAGCTCGTCCCAAATGGAGGAAAGATCGGCAAAATATTCCTTAATAGTCATTTCACCTTGAGTAAGAGAGAGAGCCTTCTTTTGAAGGTAATACTTATGAGATAGATCCCTGGATGTATACATTTTCTCAAGATAATGCCAAGCTTCCGATGCCTTTTTGAACTTAATAATGTTGGCATTAATCTTAGTTTCAACGGATGAAAAGAACCAAGAAAGAATCTTGAAATTCTTCATTTCCCATTCATCGTGCTTCTTAGAATACTCTTCAAGAGCTTTGATCCTTTCTTCTCCCTCAAGAATCTTGATTTTACTTCCGTTTACCACAGTTATTTTGGGTTCCGGTTCCGGAATTGTGCCTTGCACATAACCCCATATCCCCTTCCCTTTTATGTGAGCCTCCATGTTCTCGGCCCAAACATGATAGTTGGACCCATTTAATTTGAAGCCAAGAGCAAAATGAGACTCTTTTTCGCCCATTAAGGAGTAAAGAGAAAGAGAGAAAAAATGTACCAACACAATATTTCAAATTTTAGCTTGCACAAGATTCTTCTAAAATATTTGAGAAGCAAGATCCACCACTTCAACCTCCAAAGATCTGAAGGCATACTTTTTGAGGCACTAAAAAAAAAGAGAATCCCATGATCCTCTATCACCAACCGAGCTCTGATACCATGTGAAAATGTTTACGAAGAGACAATACGCATACAAGCACAAATACTTTATAAAAGATGTGCACGAAGGCACTCTCACAACACTTGAACAAAATACGCAAAAAGCGTAAAAATAGCAAACATGCACTAAGGCATGTATTTTATAGAAAAGAGCAAATGCTTGAGACTCTCAGGCTTAGGAAATTATAAGGGAGAACACCCCTATTTATACAAGAGCAAAGGGGTACAAGAGGGGGGCTCCCAAAGGAGTCGTTGGGGGTCCCCAACGGTCACATTTGTGACCGTTGGGGGTCCCCAACGACTCTATTGGGGGGACCCCCAATGTACCTTTATGAAAAGCAAAAATAAAAAAGAAAAAAAGAAATACCAAAAAATAAAAGAAAAAAAATTACAACATATTCCAAGTGGAATATGCGCAAGATGGGAAATTACAAGAATACCCTTTTTGGGTAAGAAAATATATATATATATATATATTTATATATAGAGAGATACGTATACATATATGATATATATGTATATGCATCTCTATGTATATAAGTATATATATATATATATATATATATATATATATGCTTACAACAATCGTTTTGGAGATACATTTTAACACCAACGTCTATATACTGGGGGCCCCAATGACTGAAAAAGAAAAGAAAATAAAAAAAGAAAAGGAAAAAATAAAAGAAAAAAAATATGCTTAAGAAAAAATACAAGCATATTCAAAGGAGAATATGCGTAAAAGAGAAAATGATGGTTTTACCCTTATAGAGTATTACAAGAAAAATATATATATATGTATATATATATAGATTACATTTTAATATCACCCCTCAAACTTACGGTGTGATGATCGAAAGTTTGCCAAGAAGAAAATTAAATCTAGGAAAACAGAGCGCCTTAGTAAAGAAATCAGTCAATTGATATTCTGATGTCACATAAGGAAGATCAATGCCTTTCTTCAGGTATTCTTCTCTAACATAGTGGCAGTCCATCTCGATATGCTTCGTGCGCTCATGAAATGTGTGATTCTTTGCAATGTATATTGCACTTTTGTTGTCACAACACAACTTTGTAGGTCCTTGAACACGAACCCTCATGTCTTCCAGCAACCGTCGAATCCACACAATTTCTATGGTTGTAGTTGCCATGACTCGGTACTCGGCCTCAACAGAAGATAGATACACCTTCTGTTGTTTCTTGCATCTCCAAGAAACCAATGATTAGCCTAAAAAGACAAAAAAATCAGTGGTGGAGTGATGGTTATTTGAGTCACCTTCCCAATCAGAGTCAATATACTATACGCAATTAAATTTAAATCAAAGGATAAAGATAAAAATACTCCCTTATTTATGGTCCCCTTTATATATCTGATAATTCGAAGAATGACACCAATATGAATCGATGTAGGGGCATGCTGAAATTGACTTGCAACATGTACTGCGTGAGAGATATCTGGCCTGGTAATGCTAAGATAGATCAATGATCCCACGAGTTGCCTGTAAGGACTAGGATCTTATAAAGGAATCTCATCATCAATCTTCATTTTTGTTCCTACCACTTCAGGAGTTTCACAAATTTTATCATATGTAATGTGTGACCTGTTAATAACCTCACAAGAAAGTTTACTTTGAGAAAATAAATAACCCTTATGAGAATAGGCAACTTCAATGCCTAAAAAATATGTCAGAAAACTTAAGTCCGACATTTCAAATTTTTTTGTTAATGCTGACTTGATACTCTTGATCCCTTTAGCATCATCACTTGTGATCAACATATAATAACAAAATCACAATTCCTGCATTAGATTTCTTGACAAATAAAGCAGTGTCAGTATAACATGAAATAAAACCATTTTTATCATTAAGTTGTTAAATCTATCATACCAAGCCTTGGGAGCTTGTTTTAAACCATAGAGAGTTTTTCGTAAGCGAAGAACTTTACCCTTAGACACATCCATACCCGGAGGAGCATCTATATAGACTTCTTTATTTAAATCTTCATTTAAGAATGCATTTTTAACATTTATTTGATATATGTTCCATTTTTTAATAGAGACAATTGTAATTAGGTACCTAACATTAACCATCCACGCAACGGAGGCAAATGTTTCATCGTAATCTATACCATATTCTTGACTATATCCCTTGGCGACTAGACGAGCTTTATATATTTCAAGTGACCCATCACTTTTAGTTTTAACCTTGAAAACTCATCTACATCCTATTGTTTTCTTTCCTTTAGGTAAATGTTGGAATTCTCAAGTTTTAGCTTTCTTAAGGGCTCCAAGTTCATTGTCCATTGTATCCCTCCATTCTACCATTTTCTTAGCTTCTTCAAAATTTTTAGATTCCACATACGAATGAATAGCACTAAGACATGCTCTATGTTTAGTGAGAAAGATTCATAGGATATAAATCTAGAAGGAGTTTTCCTAGTTCTCTCGGTTCTACGAAAATTATGGAGGAAGGTTCATTAGATTCACTATATTTTTCAATTGCACTTCTAAAAGTGCTTCTATCTCTGTGTATATGTAATTGGTTCACTAGATATTCCTTCTTCGCTAGTGTGCTTAAGAAGTGGAAAACACTCACTCTCTTGAATATCATTAGAAGCATCAAATATCATTTCATCATCACTAGAAATATCCTCACTTCTAGACAATAATTTAAACAAGAAGGAATAATTTGCATTATCCTAATGGGGTTTATATTCTTCAAAACCACTTAAGTTTTCTAAGAAGGTTACATTTCTAGAAACATATAGTTTATCATTTTTGACATCATAACATCTAAATCCTTTTTGTGTTTCCGAATATCTAAGAAATGCACAAGGAATGACTTTGGGTGAAAGTTTATCATTTTTGTTGGTAAAAACAAAACATTTGCATCCAAAAATTCTTAGTCTATTATAATCGGGTTCTTTTTTATACAAGATTTCAAAAGGTGATATTTTATTCAAGTTCTTTGAAGGAAGACGATTTATAAGATAGATAGATGCAAGTGCCTCCTCGGCCCAAAATCTTTTAGGAATTTTTTGAGAGATAAGTGAAGTCCTAGTGGTTTCAACTATATGTCTATGTTTTCTTTTGGCTAAGCCATTTTGTTGGGGTATTTTGGGACACGATTTTTGATGAATAATTTTATTAGTTTCAAGATAATTTTTAAAATCATTTGAGAGATATTCTCCTCCGGAATCGGTCCTAAGAATTTTTAATTTACCATTAAATTGATTTTTTATCATCATGTGATATGTCTTAAACGTCAAAAAAACCTCATGTTTATGCTTGAGAAAGTATATCCAACAAAATCTAGAATAATCATCAACAAAAATAAGATACAAAGGGTGTCGGTCCCCATACATCCGAATGCACAATTTCAAAAGGTTTGGTTGTAAACATAGTTATTTGTCCAAAAGGTAAGCTTCTCATTTTTTCAAGAATGCAATCATTACAAGTGAAGTTGTCTTTACATAGATCTTTAGCAAAATGCAAATAAGAAAGCTTGACAATATTGGGATGCCCAAGACGCTTATGCCAAACATTTATATCTTTATGTTGGGCAATGTTATAAAAAGAGTGTTTTGGAATTTGGAGAAACTCCATTTAATATAGATCTCCTTTTCTAGAGCCTTCCCCAATCAACTTCTCGGACCGACGATTCTGTATCCAACATTTATTTGATGAGAATTTGATATCACACCCATGGTCCGATAGTTGAGAGACCGAAAACACATTTAAATTTAACTTAGGAATGAATCTAACTTTAGGATTAAAAGAATCTTGTTTTTCAAAATTTTCAATTCCTTTAATTTCAAGAGAAGTACCATCCGCAATTGAGATAAAAGAAGGATATAAATTTTTTGTGTATTCGAAAATGGTCAAAATATTTGGAGTCATTTGAAAAGAGGCACTCGAATCTAAAAGCCAAGGAGTCTTACCGGGAGGAGAGAAGGTTGACATGCTAGCCCCGAAAACGGATCCCTTGAGAAGAGGTTGAAGAGCTTCCATGATTTGATTTTGAGGCAATGCTCCATTGTTGGAGGTAGATGAACCCTCCTCCTTATGTGGTTGAAATGTTGTTGACATAGCCACCATCTTCTTTCATTTAGGACACACCGATTTAATATGTTCCGATTCTTTGCAAAAATAACATATAATTTTACTATAGTCTCTTCCTTGGTACCTTCCATTTTGGCCACCATTTTCTCTTTCTCCTTAATTTTGGTTTTGGAATTTATTAAAATGAGGGGGTTTGTATGTTTTTACATTATTCCCCGGTCTAGAGACGTCATAGGCTCCTTCATTTTCATCTTTAGAAGGAACGGCCAACACACTTTGATTGGTTTTGTTCATTCCCAATCTAGTTTCTTCTCCACTTAATTTAGTAAGAACAACTTCTAGAGGTGGAGATGTAAAAGAAGATAAAAACGAGGATCTAGTTTGTTCAAATTCGGGTCTAAGCTTATTTAAAAAATTGAAAAAGTGATCCTCTTCCAATTGCTTATGCCTTAGTTCAATAGCTTCTCCACTCCATTTGGGTTCAAGGATTGCAAGTTCATCCCAAATGAATGATAATTCGGCAAAGTACTCTCTAATAGACATTTTTTCTTGTTGGAGGGTCAATGCCTTTTTTTGAAGATAATATTTATGGGATAAATCTCTTGAGGTATACATCCTCTCAAGATAATCCCAAACTTGAAATGCCTTTTTAAATTTCAAAATATTGGCATTTATCCTTGTTTCCACCGTGAAAAAAATCCATAAAAGGATTTTGTAATTCTTCATTTCCCACTCTTCATGCTTCTTATTATATTCTTAAAATATTCCTCTCTTTCTTCCTCATCAAGAACCTTAATTTCACATTTTTCAATAATGGTGATTTCTGGTTCAGGAATAATGCCTTTGACATAGCCCCAAAGGTCTTTTCCTTTAATATGGGCTTTCATATTGTCGGCCCAAACATGATAATTGGACCCATTGAATTTAAATCTGAGGAAAAAATTTGAATCATTTTCTCCCATGAAAATGCTTTTATTAGAAAAAAGAGTCTTCAAAATTTAAAATCTTACCACAATGGATCTTCTTTGAGCTTACTTGATGTATTGTGCTTCACTTGAATTCATTTGCAAGAACTTTTTATGCCAAAAGAATGAGAATGAGGAATGGGCATGTTCTTCGAGATGACCACCATGATTACGCAATACCCGCGCTCTTCTTCTAGAGACCTTGCTCTGATACCATGTGAAAATGTCTTCAAAGAGAATATATGCACAAGAACACTAAGTTCTCAACGTGTGATGTGTGCACAAAGGCACAAGAAGAACACTTGGAACAAGTGTGCACAAAGGCACAACACATGCAAGAGATCACAAATGCACAAAGGCATAAAAATAATATAGGATCTTTTATTAAAGAGGAGAGAGCTTTTGCTAAAAGCTTAAAGAATACAATGGGGTTGAGCCCCTATTTATAATACAAGAGATGGAGGCTTTGGAGGGGCTCCATATAGACGTTCCAACGGTCACAATTGTGACCGTTGGAGGGGCCCAACGTCTATATAGTGCCCCCCCCAATGGCTGAAAAAGAAAAGAAAATAAAAAAAGAAAAGGAAAAAAGAAAAGAAAAGAATATGCTTAAGAAAAAATACAAGCATATTCAAAGGAGAATATGCGTAAAAGAGGAAATGATGGTTTTACCCTTATAGAGTATTACAAGAAAAATATATATATAATATATATATATATACATAGATACATAGACATATATATATATAATATGTATATGTATCTATATATATGTATATATAGATTACATTTTAACAATTAGATCAGTTTATCTTTTTATCGTCATCATCTTCTCTAATAAAAGCATGGCCTAAGTTCTACATGTCAGATCTCATTGTTATAAAAAACTAGGAATTTCATATTGACTTGTCATATATTTTAGGTATGGAAGTATGGAAGAGTTAAAAAGCCTTGTTAAGAGATTCCATGATGTTGGGGTCAAAGTTCTTGGTGATGTTGTCTTAAATCATCGGTGTGCACACAATCAGAATAAAAATGGGATCTGGAATGTCTTCGGAGGTAAATTGGCTTGGGATGCTCAAGCTATTGTAGCTGATGATCCACATTTCCAGGTATTGAATCAAACCTAATGATGCTTTGAATCTTCAGCTTGTGATACTATTTTGTGAAATACTTGTGAGGACAATGAACATGAAATGTACCAGCTTCCTTGCGGAAAGGTTGTTTCTTTTGGTAGACAAGTATGAATACTTCAATCTTACTTTCTGGCAGTGTTATTTGAGGGTTCTTGATTATGTTATGTTGCACTGATGAGATTTCTTTATGCTAGTTCTGAACCAGCTAATGGTATAAAGGTTCAAGTACATGAATATTGATCATCTCTGAACATGAACAATATAGTCTATCACTTTTATTATAAATGTTTTGTCGTGTCACAAGTTAAGCATTGCAGCATATTAGCTAAACTGTCAACAGGTGCACTTATTCCGAATGTTATTTGTTTCCTTTATGTATTTTACATGTTAGCAACCTCTGTTGTTTCTCTGGACGACTGTTATTTTATAATCTTGTTCAAGAGAAGGTTTCAGAGTTCAAGTATTATTTGTATTTTAGAAAATCAAGGCAATCTTTCTAATTCCATACTATCGTATGTCAGCTTCTGCTTGAAGTGATGTATTTACTCCTAGTTTAACAGTCAGATTTCATTGTACAGTAAACACATGTCCAGGAGGCATCTTTTCACTTGCATGCACGTGTGTGTGAATAAGAAAACTAGAAAAGTATCAGGAAATCCGTAAAATTATAACCTCCAAACATTGAAATTGAAAAGCTTTGGAAACCTACATGGAATAAGAAAATTGTTAGGCTGTCACATGGGTATGGGCACCGGTGCGGGTATGATACTGTGATTTCAAAAATTGCAGGTACGGGGACACAGCTAGCTATATATATAATATATAATTTTTTTGGACTTTGGATTGGGTTGAACCCAATCCATCTTATATATATTATTTATATTGTGTTGTTTCTTTGCTTTCTCTCTCTGCAGCACCGACAAAACAAGAAGAGGTAAGGAGAGAGAGAGACATAGAGAGAGAGAGGGACCTTAGTTTGAAAACCCTAAAAAGACATGTTTGGGTCGAGTCTGGGTTGGAGTCGACCTGGATCAGTGTGGACCCGACCCAGGGCGTACTCGCACTGAGTCCACCGGTACCCATGTCTTTTCGTGTCGACACGGGTATGACACCCCAAATGGCATGTCTATGTTACATAGGTGTTATGAGATCCATAAAATCATAGCCTCCAAATCAGAATTAAAAAGCTTTAGAAAACCACGTGGTGGAATGCCAAGTATATGGCCAGGATCAAGAAAGAAAATTAGCAGTCAATTCCTTATTAGTCCTGTGTTTGTGTGTGTGATATGGGAGGGATGTGAAAAAAATGGTGAACTAGCGTTCATTATCACAATCATGCAAATCAGATCTGGAAAATTTTCTTTGGTGCCTTCTGAAAATAATGAAGTAAGAATCTTCAAATCACTTTTTATAACTTGCTGACCTCTCCTCTACAAAAAGGAAATGTCTAAAAGACTAAAACTAAATACTATATCCTTTTTTTGTAAAGAACATTACTATTTTCTGATTGATCAAACCAGGGATATTTTGCACTAATTTGAGTCTGAAATGCAAGAGAACTCATATTTTTTTTTTGTGAAATCTGGTTATCCATTTTCTATTTTCTTAAAATGCATTTTTGAATACAAGCAGTGTCGATTTAAAGTGCTTCTTACTGGATTTCTTATGTTCAACAGGGGAGGGGTAACAAAAGCAGTGGTGATAATTTTCATGCTGCCCCAAATATAGACCATTCACAGGAGTTTGTGAGGAATGATATAAAAGAATGGCTCTGTTGGCTAAGGTTTGGCACTTCTAGTGTTTCAGTTTAATTTTTACTGCAGAATGGTGCCTATTCATGGTTTTGAATGCGGCTTGACTTTTTTTAGCAGATTAATCTTCTAGCAACATAATGAACTTGACGATGGGTTAAATGCTCAGAAGTTGTTTATTCCTAAACCTTGTTACTAAAGGGGATATGTCGCGTCACGCGGGTGTAGTTAGCCACAGTCGATAGGCATGATTATGGACGATGTGATGCATGGTGTTGTTTCTCATTGGGTGCTGAAGCATGTTTGCATATGTGGGCATGAGGTTTTGGACACAAGTAGTGCCATTATGTTCAAACATAATAGGCTAGAACAGAGAGCATGACACTAGTGGGGGGTTGGCACGGGATCAACAAGTGGTAGGTAGTAGTGTGCATAACAGGATGTGGGGTGCATGTCAAGTAGTACAAGATGCACTTAAGGCATTATTATGCACTAATATGCAATATAAGATGGTAGAAGGAATCGGGTGATTGTCACACAATCCTAGCCACGTGCTATGTGTAGCACTTGCCCGATCTGTTCTGGGCCAGAGAAAACCTTTTCAAACTCAATTCATTCTCTTGATGTGTCTACTTACAAGAGTTGATAGGGCCATGAAAGGTGGACTCCTATGTGGAGGCTATTCAAACCAATAGGATAAATGATCTGCTCAATGCGCGATTTTTTCCAGCTTTGAATTGTCATGCACAAAAGACAGCATGACCATGGAGGTGCATCTCGTACTTATCTTCTGTTTTGGATCTTCAAGCTGGATGACCCAAAGGGTCACCCATAATTTTTAAAGGCAGCTGGCTAGAGGAATGCGATTAGGACTGGAACACGGTTAAGACTGCCGAACAAAACTAAAGCAGTAATGCTCAACTATTCACTTATACGAGTACCAAGACTGCATAGCTGTCGGCCATTTGCCAGTACTGTTTGTGGCCCATAAGGGAAATAGCATAATCGTGTGTGCACTCAACACCCTTGGTATTGCACATGAGAGAACTTCACCTGCACTACATGTGCTTTGCTGACATGGAATTTTGAAACCAAAAATTCCTGTCCTGAGCATTTAACATAAACATATCTAACTTGTTTTGTTTTTTTCTCCTCAAAAAGGAAAAACAGGAAAAAAATCTGTTGTTTTTGTAAATGTAATATCGATTACCAGGCCACAGCTTCTTTTTTCTTAGCAAAGAATTGTTATTTTTGTAGGTTTTTATGTAAAATGACAGTTTCTAATTAATTGCATGCTATGCAGGAAAGAAATTGGATATGATGGATGGAGGTTGGACTTTGTTAGGGGCTTTTGGGGAGGATATGTCAAGGACTATCTGAATGCAACCGAGCCATATTTTACTGTAGGGGAGTATTGGGACTCCCTCTGTTATACATATGGTGACATGGATCACAATCAAGATGCACATAGACAACGCATCATTGATTGGATTAATGCTACAAATGGAACTGCAGGGGCATTTGATGTCACCACTAAGGGGATTCTTCATTCTGTAAGATCACATTTAGAATCATTCTTTTGATCCCATACTTTGAGATTCTGCATTAGAATATCTTGTTGACTTGCATCCATGCTTCAAATTTTTTAGGTTGGGACATTCTTTTCTCCTTTCATTATTGACTTTTTACCTTTTACCAGCCATTGGATTAGTTTAGATCCAATTGTTGGTGGAAAGATTTTGCTGTTTAAGCTACTTATAGATAACCTAAAATCTTATCATCTCTATCTACCTTTCATTTAGTGATCTTGAAGCCTTGTTTTTAGCTGTTGGATGTAAACAAATCAAATGGCTTGAAATAGGGAGTCAGTGCATTATGTCTGTCATCATCATCAAGCCTTATCCAACTACATGGAAACAATTTTGTCATGTGTGTGTATCCTTGAGGGACTGTTCCGCGCGTGTGTGTGTGTGTGTTAAAATGTATCTAATATATATATATATATATATATATATATATATATATATATATATATATATATATATATATTACATCAATACATGATAGGGGTATTTTTGTAATTTCACATAGTTGTTTTAGAAAACAACTATTTTTCTTTTTTGAATAAATGTAATTTTATTTCTTTATTTTTTAAATTCTTTTTTATTTTATTTGAGGACCTAAAGGGGCTCCAACCTTGGAGTCGTTGGAGCCCCCAACGGTCACAAATGTGACCATTGGGGGCTCCCAACGACTCTATGGGAGCCTCCTTTTGGCTCTCCTTTTGAGGCCTTTTGGCCATCGCTTTGCTCCTCTCCTTTTTGTATAAATAGGGGTGAACCCCTTGTATATTCTCTATTCTTGAGAGCTTTCTCTCTTCTCAATAAGAGGCTTTTTATATTGTTGCCTTTTTAAAGGCTTGTGCTTGTATTGTCCCTTTGTGGACTTGTGATATTGTCTCTTTTATTTATTGTTGTAAGTGCTTGTATGCACTCTTTATATTTCCGCAATATCTCATTACATGGTATCAAAGCCACTCGATTCTTGAAGGAAAGGTGTGGTTCGTGTATCTCATATTTAGTGGACATATTCTCACTTCTTGGCAACATCATGGAGACAAAGATTGACCTATCTTTCAAGCTCAATGGAAAGAATTATATGATGTGGGCATCGGCAATGAAAAATAATCTCAAAGGAAAGAAGCTTTGGGGTTTTGTCATGGGTACCGTTCCGGAACCTAAGCTTATGCTCACGAAGGTAGAAGAAGGTCAAGAAAAGGCTCTTGAAGGAGATGCTCGCCTCAAGGCCATTGAAAGTCATCAAAAGAAAGTGGAAGATTGGGAAAGTAATCACGCAAAAATCCTTGCGTGGTTTATGAACAATGTGGAGCTTAAGGTATCTGCTAATATAGCTAAATTTCGTAGAGCCAATGAGGCTTGGTCCTTTATGAAGGGTATGTATACCCAAAAGGATCTTGCAAGAGCATACTTCTTGCAAGAAAAGATTAGAACCACCAAGCAAGGTGATTCTAGTATTCAAGACTATTATAGTGCCCTAAACCCACTATGGGATGAATTGGCTCTCTTGGAGCCAAAATGGGTTTCTATGGAAGAATATTGATTTAAGGCAAAAACAAATGGAACAAGAGCGATTGTTTCAATTTCTTTTTGGGCTACGTCCCGAATTTGAGCAAGTGAGATCTTCACTTCTCCATAGATCTATTTTTCCTCCTATTGAGGATGCTATTGCCGAAATCACTCAAGAGGAGACAAAGCTTGGCATGAGTAAGCATGTTGATGAAGTCCTTGCCGTATCAAAACCGGGTAACAATGTTAGAACCTATAAGCCTCCTCATTTTGGGAAACAAGGAAACTACAATGGAGGTAGAAAAATGATTGTTTGTCATTATTGCAATGAGCCAGGTCACATTAGACCCGCTTGTCCAAAGCTTATTGGAACCTTCAAGCCTAAAGTGGCCTCTCTTGAAGAAACCACCACCAAAGAAGATGAAGGCAAAAACAATAACATCAAAGAAACTCTTGGACAAATATCTATGGCTCTCCAACAAATGCTAAAAGTTTCTTCCTCCACATCGGGTGCGGCTATTGCTTCAACATCATCACCCGGTACGTATTCTTGGATCCTTGACTCCGGAGCTTCTTTTCATATGACCCCTCATGAAAATGCACTTAGTGATGTTTGCACCAATTCAAAGGACTCTTGTGTCTCTACGGCCGATGGAACTTTTTTAAAAATTTCAAGTATTGGCTCTTTTAAAGATTCATAAAATTTTTGTGTTCCAAAAGTAAGAGTTGTTCCCAAACTAAATTTAAACCTATTTTCGGTTTCTCAAATTGCCGACCATGGATGTGAAATATCTTTCTCATCTAATGGCTGCTTTGTGCAGGATCTCCGGTCCGGGAAGCGGATTGGGCAAGGCCATAGAAAGGGAGACCTCTATTATATGGACCATCTTGATCTCCCTACAAACTTTTTTTGTTCTTATGTCCAAGAAAAAAACATGAAAACTTGGCATAAAAGACTTGGTCATCCAAGTTATTCCAAAATGTATCTCTTTCCTTTTGGAAACAAATTTTGTAAGGAAAAAGAAATTAATTGCAAAGATTGCATTTTTGGAAAAATGAAGTCTATTCCATTTCCAACTAGAACTTTTCTCTCATCAAGGCCTTTTGAATTGGTGTATTCGGATGTTTGGGGGCCTTCTCCGGTTATGTCTAAAGGGGGCTATTCATATTATGTTACGTTTATTGATAACTTTACTCGGTATGTTTGGATTTATTTCCTTAGTCATAAGTCGAAAGTATTTACTTTCTTTAAAGATTTTCATAAAAAGGTTCAAAATCAATTTCAAAGTAACATATCTATTTTAAGATCCGATTCCGGTGGCGAATACTTATCTCACGAATTCCAAAACTATTTAACCCAAAATGGCATTTGCCATCAAAAGTCATGTCCTAGGGCTCCTCAACAAAATGGCCTAGCGGAAAGGAAACATAGGCACATTATAGAAACCGCTAGAACATTACTTGTTTCTAGGAATATTCCAAAGAAGTTTTAGGCCGAAGCCGTTCTAACCTCAACCTATCTAATAAATAGAATGCCCTCTTCTAAGTTAAAAAATGCTTCTCCCTATGAAAAACTCTTTAAATTTTCACCCGATTTCAATCGTCTTCGTATTTTTGGTTGCAAATGTTTTGTCCTATTACATAAAAGGGATAAGTTATCTCCAAAAGCAATTGAATGTGTTTTTCTAGGATATGGTGAAAATAAAAAAGGGTATAGATGTTATGATTTTAAGAATGATAAACTATATGTTTCAAAAGATGTAACATTTCTAGAAGAAGAAAACGGTTTTGATAAAATAGAAGAAACAAATGAAATTGATTACATATTCTTATATGATCTTATTGATGACATACAAGAAGATTTTCTTGAAAACATAGACGATACTCGTGAGGTATCCCCTCTTGACATAACACCCTCAAATGATAGTGATTCAAATGTAAATGTTCATGATAGTGATACCAATATAAATGTTTACTCAAGAAGAAATCAAGAAAACCCTATTAGTGCCCTCGAAAAATACTCTCAAATTTCTGAATCCACTGAGGAACCACAAGTTAGGCATTCTTCTAGAATATCAATACCCTCAAATAGGTTTGTATCCTATGATTCCTTAACTCCCAACTATCGGGCATGTTTAATAACCCTACATTCTTATTTTGAACCGGCCCACTATAATCAAGCTAAATCTATACCTCATTGGGTTGAAGCAATGCAAGTTGAACTAAATGCTTTAAAAAAGGCCAATACTTGGGAAATAGTTAATCTACCCTCACACAAAAAACCTATTGGTTGTCGCTGGGTCTTCAAAGTTAAAACTAAAAGCGATGGCTCTTTAGAACGATATAAAGCTAGATTAGTTGCTAAGGGATACTCCCAAGAATATCGCATTGATTACGAAGAAACATTCGCTCCCGTAGCTCGAATGACTAGTGTCAGGACCTTAATAGTTGTCGCATCAATCAAAAAATGACCTATTTATCAACTTGACGTAAAAAATGCTTTTTTAAATGGAAGTTTAAGTGAAGAAGTTTATATGGATCCGCCACCCGGAATAAATATTAAGCAAGGTCAAACACTTCGGCTTTTGAAGGCATTGTATGGTCTTAAACAAGCTCCTAAGGCTTGGTATGATCGTTTCAGTGATATCATGATAAAGTTAGGATTTCACTCTTGTTATACTGACACTACTCTTTTTGTTAAACATGCAGGTTCTAGCATCGTAATTTTGTTGCTTTATGTTGATGATATGATTATCACTGGGAATGATCAAAATAGTATTATTAATGTTAAAAATATGTTAAAAAATAATTTTGATATGTCTGACTTAGGTTTTCTCATATATTTTCTTGGAATTGAAGTTGCATATTCTCCTAGAGGATATATTTTGTCACAAATGAAGCTTGCTGCAGATATATGTTCTAAGTTTGAGATTTCTGATGATAAGAAAGTAGAGACTCCTGAAGTTATTAATGCAAAATTGCGGTTGGAGGATGGGGTTCTTCTGGAAGATCCCACACCTTACAGACAACTCATTGGGTCTCTTACCTATTTAACCATCACCAGACCCGATATCACTCATGCGGTTCACTCAGTTAGCCAATTTCAGCATGCTCCTACAACTGTGCATATGAGTGTTGTTCTCCGAATCATCCGCTACATTCAGAATACCATCAATAAAGGGCTATTTCTATCCTCCTCTTCTTCTTTGAATCTTCTTGCATATACTGATGCAGATTGGGGAGGTAATCCCAATGATCGAGTCTCAACTACTGGTTTTTGTGTCTTTTTAAGGGACTCTTTGATTGCCTGGCGATGCAAGAAGCAGCAGAAAGTTTCACTATCATCTACTGAAGCTGAGTACCGGTCTATGGCAACCACGACAATGGAACTTGTATGGCTTCGCAGTCTGCTTAAAGACATGGGAGTTGATATTACTGAAGCCTCAAAACTGTGTTGCGACAACAAGAGTGTCATCTATATTGCGAGCAATCATACTTTTCATGAGCGTACAAAACATATCGAAATGGATTGCCACTATGTTCGTGACGAATTCTTACGAGGAACTATTGTTCTTTTATATGTCACTTCAGAATATCAGTTGGCGGACTTCTTCACTAAAGCTCTTCCGGCTCTTCGCTTCATGTTTCTTCTTGGCAAACTTTCCGTCATTTCTCCGTAAAGTTTGAGGGGGGGTGTTAAAATGTATCTAATATATATATATATATATATATACTGTATATTACATCAATACCCGATAGGGGTATTTTTGTAATTTCACATAGTTGTTTTAGAAAACAACTATTTTTCTTTTTTGAATAAATGTAATTTTATTTCTTTATTTTTTAAATTATTTTATATTTTATTTGAAGACCTAAAGGGGCTCCAACCTTAGAGTCGTTGGAGCCCCCAACGGTCACAAATGTGACCGTTGGGGGCTCCCAACGACTCTATGGGAGCCCCCTTTTGGCTCTCCTTTTGAGGCCTTTTGGCCATCCCTTTGCTCCTCTCCTTTTTGTATAAATAGGGGTGAACCCCTTGTATATTCTCTATTCTTGAGAGCTTTCTCTCTTCTCAATAAGAGGCTTTTTATATTGTTGCCTTCTTAAAGGCTTGTGCTTGTATTGTCCCTTTGTGGACTTGTGATATTGTCTCTTTTATTTATTGTTGTAAGTGCTTGTATGCACTCTTTATATTTCCACAATATCTCATTACAGTGTGTGTGTGTGTGTGTGTGTGTGTGGGGGGGGGGGGGGGGGGGGTACACGGAGCAGGGGCAGACGCTGAACATCATTTTAGCATATGCACATCCCTCATTTGCATGGGTGCACTGACGCATGTGGGGCCCACACTCGGTGCATCCCACACTCGAGGATTCAAATGCCCCTGAAGGTTTTCTACCAAGTTCATCAAAGAGGGAAGTGAAATCGAGAAGCAATCCAAGAAGCACTGAGCAACGACAGACGCTGAACATCATTTTAGCATCTGCACATCCCTCATTTGCATGGGTGCACTGACGCATGTGGGGCCCGCACTCGGTGCGTCCCACACTCGGGGATTCAAATGCCCCTGAAGGTTTTCTACCAAGTTCATCAAAGAGGGAAGTGAAATCGAGAAGCAATCCAAGAAGCAAAAGGCAGAAGCTGGGGCTTTGTAACTCCATGTAAAACCGAAAATGAGAAGTAAATAGGAGGCATTGCAAAGTAATTAAGATTTTTTTAATTTATAAATAGAGTTAAAGTTGTTATACTGTATGAAAATACTATTAATTAACAAGATCCTTTTGTTTCAAATATGTAATGTAACGACCCCAACTCGTACCCATGAAAAAGTGACAATTTTTTTTTTTAAACAAGTGCGGAAACATTCTCAGAGACCGGGGCCTTTACAGTTAAACACAACCACCACCGTCAGGGATCTTATACTCTTCTTTCAAACCAAACCAAACTTTATTTATTCAAATGCATAGAGTCTGAGACACAAGCAAATAAAATGTAAATAAAGCAAAAAGAAGAGCCACGTTGTCCAAAAGAATCTGTCAGGCAATCTTGTAGTCCCCTCATGACTCCTCTCAAAAGCAAGTCGCCTCACTGAGCATCTGAAGCTGCAAAAAACACAAAAAGTAGGGTGTCAGAATCAAAAGAATCCTGCGTATGAATCCCTCTAATGAAACAAATAAGTAAAAAGAATATTAATAAGATTCATGCAATATTTTACAGGGATACAATTATAACGAATTCATAATTCAATTAATTATCTATGCAATAGGGAACGATTATTAAGCATGGGGGAACATTTAATAAATAACATGGACCACAAGTTAAATAATAAAGACATTTAACATGCATTAGGGAACAACATCATGCATTCACCAATATATAACAATTAAGGAAACAAATAAATATGCATGATCTAATGCATAACAGGAATATGCATGATTTCAATACAATGCATGAATAAATTATTATCTTTTATCAGAGTTTTCTTTTCATATGTATGTCCCTTTTAAATGCACACAATTTAAATTCATCTTTTTAATTATCATTGCCCGCAATTACTCCAAACGGGTAAGAGTTTCCGAGGTCAAGTAGGGTCTCTAGGGTAACTTAACACATAAATTGTATTTTATTACTGGGTTACAAACTTAGCCCTCAACCGATATCAGGAATCAACACCATCCATCGGAATATTGAAAATCAACAATCAATGTTGAGACACTATGGAAATTAACCATAATGTCACTTTCTTGATATACCAAAACAACAACTGTGTCTACACACCACCCTCAGACAAAGTGACAGACTCTCCCTAAAACCGTGGTCAGGAGAAGAACCTAAATATCGGGTTTAGGGGCAACAACAACGCACACGGAGTTTTAGTATCCTCACGGTTTTCCCAAAACCGCAATGTCCAAGATTCTCGTACTATAGAAGGGACATCAAGAAAACGTAGATTACACTGTTCTTTAATTTTTTTTATCTTATTATAAATTTATCTTCCTTTAAGCTTTGCAATTCAACATGCAGAATTAATAACACAAGCTTGCAAATCAACATGCAAAGTTCTTCACGGGACCACAGCTCGTGGCAACATAAAACAGTGCAATAAGAACAATAATATCACATTTGATTTTTGCAATGCATAGAACAACTAAAACAAAGAGCAACACATGCTCAAGGCTCACCCAACCCATGATGACCCATTTTGATCATCGATGCATTCATATGCAAAAATCATAAATATCATGCCACTATGCATCCCTTTTTTAAATGCTTCTCAATGCACATTCATTTGAAATTTAGTGATGTGCACGAAACAATAATATTCATATGCATGTGCATGAGTTCACACATTCATGTTAAGTGCATGCTTCCATTCAATGCACATATTCATGTCCAATGCATGACTTCATTTAATACACGTATTCATGTCAGATTGTGCATCAAACTGAATTTCTATTCAAGTTCAACTAGGCATACCCAACATGCGTGAATCAAAAAAATTGGTCATATATAAATCTGAATATCGGTTAGGCATAACCTGGTCATGTAATTGGAATCAAATGCATGAATAGTATAGGAAAAATCTCTACATTTCCATAGGTAGAACAACAAGCATTACACTCTTAGATCAATAACCATTTTTTTTTGTTAGAAAACATTCAGCTGTACCCAGTCGAGCCACTCGGCTGGGCTGCCGAGTGCCTACCCCAAACCAGGTCGGGTTTGGTCTGGTCCGACCAGACCCCAGCCGAACCTGGTGGAGCCTGGCAAGTCATGCCAGTCGAACATGGTTCGGCTGGTCTGATAGCCAGCCCACCAAACTCATTTGTAATTTTTTTTTTTAAGACAAACCTGCCACCCGGGTATGCCCAACAGGCTCGGCAGACCCGGCAAGCCCAGGCTAGCTGAACTCGGTTCAGCTGGGCCTGTCATGGCTGCCAGCACAAGGCCGGGTCTGGCCAGGCCGAGGCCGGTTGAACAGGGTCAGGTCGGCCTGATCAGCTGATCTGGTTCAGCTGGTCTGCCGACAGACCACACTTCTTTATATATATATATATATATATATATATATATATATATATATATATATATATATAACATGCAAAATCACACATCTTTAGATTCAATGATGCATGCATATGCACGTTCAACTTAGGTTGCATGTGTATGGAGTTCCATCGCTCAAGTATGCATATAAATACATGATTCCACTCGGTTTTGCATGCTTGCACAGATTCATAAATCGAGTATGCATGAGCATGCATATATCTATTCAGTTATGCATGATTTACGACAAGCAAAAACCCGATTTTACAGATTTTCAGATTAGGCATGCATTTTTCAACAAATTAAATTACAAGAATACATGTAACTACTTATTATGGCACCCCATTACAAAAGTTATATATTTACTAAACCTGGACCAGATTTGCGCATGTTATAAACATGGCAAATCTGTCCCAATTTATAGATCCACAAATACAAGCATCATTTTGTATATATTTTCCAATATAAACTTCGAAAAAGATAGAAATTGAATTCTTATTGGAGTAAATATCTAGATTTTACTCCTTTCCCATGTATTTTTATCAAAACATTGAATGGAATATAAATCCATGCTCTTTTTCTCATTCGAAACAAGAGAGAAACCTGTACCTTTATCGTAGATCAAAAAAGAAACAAGAATGGATGGTGGAAACGTCGGACGATCGAAGAAGGAGCCTCCTTCTTCCTCTTCCTCTCCTTTTCTCTCTTTCTCTCTCTCTCTTCCTCTCTCTTTCTCTTTTTTTTTTAACTATATATAAGCCAAGAGGGGGGAAGGGACGCCCCCTTCTTCTTCAGCTCCTTCTAGATGGGCTGGAGAAGAGAGTGCAGCCCCATATGGGTTGTCTTCTCTCTTGGGTTTTCCGAAAATTTCGAAACTCTTAAGTTGACTTTTCAAAATTTTATTTCAAAAGGACTCTAAGTCTCTCAAACCTTCTTAGATCTTTCTAGGAGTGTTTAAGGACTCTACTAAGAGTCCTAAACAAACATCAAATTAAATTTTCGGAATTAAATTAATTAATTAATATTAAATAACAAATAAATTTTCAGAAGCTTAAAAAAACTATCAAATTAACTTGGGAGGCTTATTAACATTAATTAACTCCAATTTAAAGGTTTTTAATGAATTTAAAGTTGAAAAAATCGTTGGGCATGGATTTGGATTTGGATCCGAGATCCAAATCCATCTCAAAAATCTGAATGGGTCTTGATCTGGATCAAATCCAGATTAATATGGGTCTTGGATAGAGTCCAAATCCATATTAATTTGGCTCAAATCCATCAGATCCGGTCCGATCCAAATCCGGATCCGAACCGACAAACTGTTCAATTTTTGAAAAATGCGATTTTTGGGTCAACCGTAGCCCGAATCAAGGAAAATAAAATATCATTACGCTTAGAATTTTGAGACGCATCCAACAATATATAACTCAAATTTCGCTTCCGAAATTCACCCGAAAATAACTTGAATTTTGCTCAAATTTTGCTTGAATTTAAAGGTAAAAAATAAAACTTTTTCTTACATTTTAAGTGGATCATTTAGGCCTTGACAATGAGACTTGGGTCAAGCCCTGTCTCAAAAGCATCGGCCTAAAATCGAGAATCTGCCGATTTTTCTTTTATACTTAGCCAAATTTTCGAAAATCTCAAATTTAACTAAGTGTGAAAATACGCGATATTACATGTAAATCCTTTGTTCATATAATACTCATTGGATCTAAAATAATTTTCTGAATTTTGATTATATGTCAGTTATTATACATATTTCAAAGATAAAGAAATTTGTTGTCTTCATTTTGAATCAAAAGTCATTTATTATTAATACTATTAACAACTAGTAAGCAACAATTAATAAATGAATACTAACATAACATGCTTATGAATTATATACAAGTACATGATAGTGTACATCTTTGTATAATGCAAATTTTTTTAACATTTTTGCCGTGACTTTTAATGGATAACCTGAAATACATTTTAGTTTAATAAAAATTAGAACATTCTCGTGTTTTAAAGAGATTATAGAGAATATTTTATCATTTAAGATTTATTCTTCAATCTAGTTAAAATAAGTTAACTATGATGCCATTTTTATAAAAGTTGCAAATCGTTAATTATGTAAATGTGTTATTTCTTATTAAAAGTACAATTTTCATGTAGAAAAACTGTATCTTTGAAAATACTCGTTATTAAAAAGAATTACCAATGTACAGGTTGTGTGGAGACTGTATGGAGATGGGGAGGACGAGGACCAAGAGGTTGTTGTCGAGGCTGCGAGACTGTCTGACCGCGATATCTGGCTGTTTAGCAATTATGAAGTCGAGTTGCGGCATGGTAGTCGAGTTCTCCTACAATCTGGCTTGTGACAGTCTATCAGAAACAAGCTTTTGGAAGTGAGAAGGAAGATGAATAGTGGTGGGGACAGAAACGTGAATTGGCACGAACGCTACAGGGAAGAATTATTTATTTGGAACACATGAGGTGTTTGTGCCATAGCGTATGACTATAAAGGACGACAATTTGATCCCTTCTATTTTCAAAGATATTGGGAACTCATGCAGTGAAATATGAAGATTGAGAAAATTGGGAACCCATGCCTCCCAACTGCCACCCTTCATATCGCATCCCAGCATCTACAACCCGCCCGTCGTCTCCCTCCGGCTACAACTGTAATAACCTAAATTTTAGGCTTTTATTTAAAAATATTATGGTATATATTTCATAACAAAGTGATTTGGGCCCGGGATCCAAGTCGCGGATCCGGGACCCATAAAGGGGTCTTTATATATGTATTTATCTCGTAAAACATATATGTACTTACATAAGTGCAAAAATTTTTAATTAGGCAATTTATTCAAGAGATAACTACGTATATAATGTATATATGGGCTCGGGATCCACATTTCGGATCCAATACCCAGATAGGATCCATATGGATATAGTTAAAATACCCTATATATTCGTATACATGATTAAATATATATAAAAATATATATTACATGAGTATTTTTATGGGATCCATGATTGGATCCATTTGGATCCAATCCGTGGATCCATACCTAGTGGGAGGCAAGGGTCCGGTCGGGTTTGGATCCTGAGCCGCAGGTCGCAGACCCGGACCCGGCCCTCTCGTTAAAAGAAAAAAATATATATATATAAAATTTAATTTAAAAACAAGAAGCTCTTGGACCCGGGTCAGACCCGACCCGGATCCGTAACCCGATAGGGTTTTTAAAACCCTATATCGGGCTGCAGTTGTTTTAAAAGAGGGATTTTCTGTTAAGGGGGCATATGAAGGCTCAATAAAATGAAGGGGTTAGGGTGAACCCTAACCCCTGCAAAGGGATATCGCAAAGGGGGAAGAGGGCTGGAGCGCGCCGCTGGGAGGGCAGTGTGCTCCTACCTCTTCAAATGGGGGTCTCGCCCCTCTTCCTCCCCACCTCTGCTCTCTTCTTTCTTCCTCTCTCTCTCTCTCGTCTCCCTCTGCGCAAGCCATCGACGCTGCCCTGGAGTTCGCTGGAGCCTCTCTCGTCGGCACCATTGCTACGTGTGACTGGATCGACGCCGCCGGCCCTGCCGAGCCCTTCACCTCCTCTCGTTGTAGCAGCAAACACCTCGCCGGAAAAAGGTAGGGGTTACTGTTTCTTTTCTTGTTTTGGTGTGTCCGGTGTCCAAGCATTGATGGGGTTACGGTGAGGCTCTAAATCGATTGAAAGAAAAGGGGGGTTTTCGAATAATGAAAGGGGGATTTGGGGTTTATTAAATCTATATGGGTTCGGGGTTTTCAGATTCATGCTACGGGGTGGAGTTTAATGGCTATCGGGAACCCCAAATTGGCAGAATGGGGATTTCGGCTACTATGAAAAGCCAAATGATATTGGGGTTTTTGAATAACGACGAGGGGTTCCGATTCATGAGTTTTCAGATTTATGCTAATAGGGTTGTACTCCTCTTAACCCCAAATACCCGAGTTGGGGGTTTCTGATTTTCGGACAGTGGTGTTAGGAACAAACCACATTGGGGGTTTGTGTTGCCGTGAATCCCCAAACCAAAATTTAGGGGTATCGGCTGCTATGAACCCAAATAAAGAAAAAAAAAATGTCTACAGGATTTTCAATAGACTGTTTATATAATACGTCCAATGAAAAACAAAAATTTATATTAGTTTCTGTGTACATCAGTTTCAATCGAAAAAAAAAAATAAAGTATGTTAAACCGATGTTGAGTTAGATGCATCTTAGGTTCCATTCTGTTTTAAATTCAGAATTTGCATGTTCAATGAAACTCTGTGTTCTGTCATTTAACCAAAATTTATGCTATAATAAAAGATTACATTAAGGTGCTGGTTATATCAAATCTATTCTTGTGTGATTATTAATGGATATTTAATCTGAATACATATGTCTTAGTTGCCTGCTATTAGACTTGATTTCTATTCATTTTCTTAATTATCAGAATTTAGTTCATCCGATTTCATGCGATCATGTATGGTCTTACACAGTTTTATATCATTAAAGCATGTATATTTTAAGAAATTCCTGTAAACATATAAATAGTCCAGGTCTGAAACCTTAGGGTGTTCGGTAGATGCTTGATTTGGGTTTTCCTTGAACCATTTGATTTTGGGGAATCTGTATAGTGATTAACCTAAATGCTGACTGGAAAAATACTTGTTAAGTACCCACCTTCTGTGGGCTATTCCAGTGTGGGACAGAAAATGATATTCCTGTTATAAAACTGCATATGTGGGGGTTGTTTCAGTGTTAAACTGAAAATGACATTCCCGTCATAAAACTGCATATGTGTGGGTTGTTTTTGGTGCCAAACAGAAAATAAACTTCCTGCTATGAAACTATGGGGGTGTGTTGGTTGGATCGATGCTGTAACAGGCATAACAGCAGTCCGATGCGTGTTGGAACACGCTCAATAGCATACCTATGTTCGTCATGGCTAATGCTGCTCATAATACGGTTCATTCCATGATAGGTTAATATATGTGCTCATAAGTTCTGCCCAGTGACATGTATATGTGATTGTCCTTGTGCAAGACAGTATGAATGACAAGTTCCTTGTTGCTTGGTGTAGGGCTCACTTTTTGTTTTCATTTCATAGCACAAAGAGCTTTAATATGTATACACCGAATATAGGTTTAATATGAAAAACATTGAATCTGCACATTTGAACTTTGTTCTAACTGTTTATACAATTACTCAATGGGTTGTAAACTCTTAATGCAAAGGTATGACCATCTGGGACCTAATCATGTATAGTGTTAGGTTCAAAAAAATTGAGTAATCATTAGAAGTATATTTGCTAAGATAAATATCGGTTAGTGTTAATTGACTACACTATTATGTTATGAACAATTTGTGTTAATTGAACAGTCTTTTAATGTTAACAGCATGCCTCTATACAGTTTGTGTCAATTGAATACCTTGGTGTATGCTGACCAGTTAATAGAATTGTATACCCTGTGACATTCTGATTATCATACCCCATTTTCTAGCATACCCTGTTATCCTTTGCAGTGGAACAATATTGCAATAGTATGACCTGCTTTCGCCATACTGATTTTTATTGCACCATTATGAATTTCTTTCACAACTTTGATTTTCTTGAAACAGTAGGAATTGACTTCACTTGACTTAAATAACATTGACTATTGGATTTTGTATTAGGTTACACCAGATCGTTTACTTTTCCTTACTTATGAATGATTGATATAGCTTCTCTTGACTGTCTTGTACTATTAATATGATTACAAAGTTTGATGGTGTAGGTGCATGCATGATGTGAATGCGTGCAACCCTGACATATAAATTCCTAGATCCGGTTCATGTGCTTGTCTGGGGATGATAACTCATGCTATGAATGAAAGGTTTCATGTATTTACATGATGGGGCATGTTTAATTATCATGCATAAATATTCTCACATACTTATGAAACTATGAATGAATGCATGTGTGTTAAGTGATTACATAAAAGCACTTACACGTGAATGGTCACACATGCATAGGTCTGTGGAAGCTCATGCATATTGTTAAAATGGTATGAATGAATGTGCATTTGGAATTATGTTGGTATTATTGCATACATTGCAAGTTGTTATGATTTTTGCATACGATGCATCGATGGCCTAGATGGACCATCATCGGCCTGGAGAGTCGTGGGTTTGGTTTTCTTTCACATATGTTTTAACTGCATCACTTAAACCACATAAGATGGTTTGGCACATTAATACACTGTTCTAATGGTTTATACAGGCTGGAGTCCCGAATGGGTCCCTGCAAGGGAGGATGCGGGGTTTTCACTTTACTTTTGCATATTGTGTTGCAAACTAAAAGAATGAAATTAAATAAAAATATAATGAATAAGAACAGTGTAATATACCTTCTGGGATATCTCATCTGGAGTATGAGAATCTTAGTTATCCGGTCTTGGGGAGACTGTGAAGATACAAAAACTCCGTGTGCGTTGTTGCCCCTGAACCCGATATTGAGGTTCTTCTCCTGGCCATGGTTTTAGGGAGAGCCCGCCACTTTACCCGGGAGTGGTGTGTTAGTCACAGTTGTGATTTTATGGTACCAAGGAAGTGGCACTTGTGGGCGTGGGGTGTCCCTGGTGTCCCCGACATTAGATGTGGAGGTCTAATGTTCCGATAGATGGTGTTGTTTCCTGATATCGGTCGAGGGCTAAGTTTGGAACCCGGTAATAAAATACAAATTGTGTGTTAAGCTACCCCGGGAACCCTACTTGACCTCGGGAATTGTACCCGTTTGGTGTATCCGCGGGCAACGATAATGAAAAAGAGGAACTTAAATTGTATGCATTTAATAGGGCATGTATATGGAAAGATGGAACTTAAATGAAAGATAACAAAAGAAATCATGCATTTCACATAATCATGCATTTTCCTATTATACATTAGAACGTGCATATGTTATTTGTTTCCTTAATTGTTATATGTTTGGTGGATGCATGATGTTTAACTGTCAATGTATGTTTAAGGTCTTGTTGTACTAAAATGATGCATAATGGGATGATTTAATGTTTCTTTATGCATAATGGATGTACCTTGTGGTATGAATGCGTTCCTGAATTATGAACTGTCATAATTGCATTTCTTGGAATCATTGTATGAATTCGTATATGTGGTTATGGGATATTTAAATGATTGCTTTTGGTGATACTTGTCAGATTGCTTCTAATAAATTGTTGACTGTTGTAGCGTAGTTCTTTACTTACTTTTGTATGGGTTGAAAATCACATTTGGCACCCACACCATATACTTGACACATGACATATCTACAAGAAAAATTACAGTAATTCCTACTTAGACAGTTGTAGTCTAATTCCTATAAATTTACAGGTGAAGAGTTGGATTTAGGAACGACTGCGGGATGAGGCTTCGATCGGGATTTTTGGATTTACTGTTCCAAGGATAGTGTGAGAACTCTGATATTAATTTTCATTGATATTGGAATGAAAAGAATGTTTTGGTCTTGCTTCATCTGTAATGTTCTGGAATGCTTAGCCCTACGGTATGACTTGTTTCCGCTGTATTGAAAAAAAAAAAATTCTCAAAATTTGGGTTAAGATTTCGGGGCGTTACAACAACAACGATTCCCTCAGTAACAGTACACGATGAAGAGCGAACACAGCTCACAAAAGAGAATGTTGTCTCCGACGCAAGGTTCGAGCTGTTGGAGGGGGAGAATAAGGACTTACGGAAGGAGGTAAGCAATATGGGGAGACAATTGCACTCACTGGTAGAGATGATGACCAATGTTTATAATAAGATCGAGGGAACCAAGAGGCCACCGAGGATAGACAGTCCACCAAGAAAAAGAAAGAGACGAGTTGTCTGTCATATTTCATCTGAGTCATTAAGTGCCACTGAATAAACCATAGCTATTCTTTTTATCCCGATAATTATTTGTTATAATTCTGTAAGTATTTTTCGTAACGTGACATTCTTTATTTGTTAGAAAGTACTCTTTCTATGAGAATTGAACTGAGTTTTGGAAGTGCCTAACTTCCATCTTCCAAAGCATCTGCCTAAGAAGCATGCTTCTCAAGATAGGTACAAGCTTATGGTAACCGTTTCATACTCTCTAATGGCCCCATTAATTTTCTAACGTTTCTATTAGCCCCATTGTTTTTCTAATGTTTCTATTGACTGTTTTATGGATCTAACCATATAGATGTGTTATTCGTAATTTTCTTAGTGGAGGACATGCAATAAATTATTTTTTTTTATATGTAGTCAGATTTTTTATGTAAAAATCAATAGCCCGCAACAAAACAAAGCTTCAAAATGAAAACTGGTTTTGATGTAAAAACAATTTATATCTACAGCATGTTTTGTACTAAACAAAGCATGATGTCTGATTGACGAAATAATGCTTGCAGCTATGATTTTTACTAGAATACAGTATTTTAGAAGGAACCAAAGATGAGCTCTCTCTCTCTCTCTCTCTCTCTCTATATATATATATATATATATATATATATATATATATATATATATATATATATATATGTGTGTGTGTGTGTGTGTGTGTGTGTGTGTTATAGATGATTGTAAATAAGATGCATTGTAGTTGTGATCCGAACTCTTTGTTTCCTGCATATGATTGCATTGTATGAAGCTGGGGCTCTCTGACATATTTTCAGTTGAATTTTTTGTCACTTCTTAATGCATCTCAACTTGGAAATTCAGGTTGTTCATGGTTTTTATATTGTGAATTGATAAGTGCTTTCTTTCTCTTCTCCCTAGGTTCTGGAAAAATGTGAATATTGGCGGTTATGCGATCAGAAGGGGAAGCCTCCAGGAGTTGTTGGTTGGTGGCCTTCACGCGCTGTTACATTTATTGAGAATCACGATACTGGTTCTACACAGGTTTTGAGATTAACTCTCAACTTTTTATCCTTTCTTGTTGCTGGTTACTAAATGATTGTGCGGTCAACTATGTAATATGGGTACTTTTACCAGGCTTCCATATGACAGTCTATAACTTCATATGTAGAGCATTTTGTAAATGTATTCATGTATATGTGTGTATTATCAGTATTCACATGCCATCTTTTTTCAAAATTCCATGTAGTACCTCATACCCATACTCGTACCTATGTGCCATAGGCAGTCAACTATGTTCAACTGTCTTTTGATTAAAAAATCATGTCATAAAAGGGCAACCGTGCTCGTTTTGCTCTGTAACATCGTTTGCATCTTGCTCCAGTAGTGCATTTAAAATCACTGAGAATGGAGAGAAAAAGGTTGTTAATTTTGTTATTTGCTTTTTGAATGTTTGTTTCTTTTTCATAAAAACCTGTTCAATGGTGGTTATAGGATTCTTAACAAATTTTACATGATGGAATTTGTTTCTAAAAGGGAACTTTAATGACACAATTTATTGTTTTTTGTCCATGAATTTGATTTACTCGTCCTGAGAAGAGTTCCATATGATGTCTCAGTCTACTGTTATGCAATCCACTTATAATATTAACTTTTATTTCTGAAGGGGCATTGGAGATTTCCTTCAGGGAAAGAAATGCAAGGATATGCATACATTTTGACGCATCCAGGTACACCAGCAGTATTTTATGATCACTTGTTTTCACACATGAGAGGAGAAATTGCAGCTCTCATATCATTGCGAAACCGTGCGCAGATCAATTGCCGGACTACTGTAAGTAAACCTCCTGACACTAATACTACATATTTTAGCAGTATGGCAAACTATATGCATTGCCCACAAGGGCTGTGTTCATCTGGTAGGGGCGACTTGTGAATCTCACTAAATGGGCGAGACATCACAAGTTCGAAACTCAACTCATGGGTGGTGTCCCTTCCGCAATGTCGAAGCTGAGTGTACTCCCTGGTTGGCAGGGGAGACCTCAAGGGTTTTACCAACCGGAGGCCAGCCAATGTGTGGCCAGTGATGGGTTTTTTTTCCCTTGGATTTTCCAAAAAAAAAAACTATATGCAATTTTGCTTATTTTTTGATCTCATGTTGCAGGTTAAAATAAATAGAGCAGAGAGGGACGTGTATGCAGCGACTATTGATGACAAAGTAGTGGTAAAAATTGGACCAGGTTATCACGAGCCCCAAAGTGGTTCGAAGAATTGGGTTTCGAGTCTTCAAGGGAAGGATTATCAAGTTTGGGAGGCATTATGATTAGTGAATTATATATATGCATAAATGAAGGCATTATGATTAGTGAATTAAATCCTTTGTTATGACTGTTGTAAATGAAGGCTTACGTTCCTTTTAATTTTTTAAATTTAATCTCGATCTTTTGGGGCCCAAGGGGGGTTGGCGTAGTGGGATGGGGCCTTGGCTGCTAGACGGGCAGTCAAGGTTTGATTCTCATGGGTGTTGCCCCTCTGCGAAAGCCAACGCCTAGCATAGGCCCTGGGGGCAGCAGCCCTAGCCTCGGAGTTTTACACTGCCGGCGTGACAACATGGGTATGGCAGGCTGAGCCAGCGCGATCAGGTCTTCGTGCCGGGTGCGATTTCTTTGGGTTATAAATTAAAAAAAATCTCGATCTTTTGGAGCTCTCTCTCTCTCTCTCTAGATCTAAATGTTCATTAATTGAATGCATTCATTAAAGCCCCAGATGAATGTGGACATCCAACTACCTGGTGAGTAATATACAGTGAACACACACACTTCAATAGTTATATATCAATGTTCTTTTATTAGTACATACTTAGATTAATTGAGTAATGCATTTTAGGGATTGTACTGCAAGTATTATTACATTAATCACCGGCTGACTTAATCTTGCAGGATAAGTACAAGCCAACCGATAACGCTACCAAAGCTGATGCAACCGCCACCTTGTTGTTCCTGATATTTGTGAGAATATCTCCAACCATCTCGCTTTCAAGTGCACGCTTCCAACCTACTCTTTCCCACATCCCTCTCACCGCTATTCCTTCATCTGTGCCCTCTTTTTTCTCCGTTGAACCCTTGATATTTTCTCCCTTTCTCCCTCCTCTTACCTCGCTTTTCCCCTCTCTCTCTGGGCTTCCTTTTCCTCTTCCTTCAACCCTCTTTCCCCCCACCATCTCTCTATCCGCACCCATGATCTCCCCGTTCCCAACTCTCCTCCCTGCCTTCACTCTCTCTCCGCCAACTTCCTCTCTTTTTACTCCCTCCCCACCAATTTTGTCTCTCTTCTCTTCCCTTACGCCTTCCTCTCCCCCAACTTTCTCTTTCCTGTCTCCTTCCCCACTCACTTTCTCTCTCCTCTCTTCCCGCGTTGCTTCCTCCCTGCCAACTTTCTCTCTGCTTTGTTGCTCCATTCCCTTCTCTCCAATTTTTTCTCTCCCCTCTTCTCCAACTACACCTTCCCCACCAAATTTCAGGCTCTTCTCTCCCTTCGTTTCCCCTTTCCCACCAACCTTCTCTCTCTTCTCTTCCCTCATTTCCCCTTCCCGCTCAGCTCTCCCTCTCTTTTCTTCCTCTCTTCTCCCTTCCCCACCAATTTTTTCTCTCCTCTCTTCCTTCATTTCCCCTCTCCCCTCAACCCTCTCTCTCTTTTCTTCCTCTCTTCTCCCTGCACCAACTTTCTCTCTCCTCTCTTCCTTCGTTTCCCCTCTCCCCTCAACTCCCTCTCTCTTTTCTTCCTCTCTTCTCTCAGCACCACCAACTTTCCCTCTCCTCTCTTCCTTCATTTCCCCTCTCCCTTCAACTCTCTCTCTCTTTTCTTCCTCTCTTTTACCTTCCCCACTAACTTTCCCTCTCCTATCTTCCCTTGTCATTTCTCCTTCCCCCTCAACTCCCTCTCTCTTCTCTTCCTCTCTTCTCCCCTCCCCACCAACCTTCTCCCTCTCTTGCTCGCCAACTCTCTCCCTGATCCCTTCATTCTTCTCCTCGGCGCGCTTGCCAACGCCTTTCTGTTTCTGTTCCTGTTCCTGTTGGGCTTTCCAGCTGCCCTCACCGACACCTCTTTGTTCTTCCATCATTGACTGTAAAACCTTTGGCACGATGACGTAGAGCAGGCCGTTGTCGAATCTCGCTGAAATGTCTTCGAAATTTGCATCTCCTGGCACGCTGAAAACCTGCTTGAAGCGGCTGAATTTGCTTTCGCTCACCCTTCTTTCTCCACTGACCGTTACATTCCCCAAGTTAAGCTGTACCCTCACGTTTTCCTTGGTGAAGCCTGACAAAAAAAATCCATAATTCAAGAGCTCAGCCATACACGGTGGGTAGCCATCCAATGCACAGATGGATGTGTCCAGGGATGTCAATGAATCGGATTTTATCCATTATTTAACCAAATCCGAACTCTTTTTGGTTGGATTTGGTAATCCAAAACTATATCAGCTTATAATTGGATGCAGATATGGTTTTGATTTTTTGCTACTGAGTCCTACGGATATCCAGATTTGATGGATATCTGAATCCGTTTACATGCAAAAAATCAGTTTTGATATTAGCTTTTCACTATTTAAAATCCAAATCCATTTAGTCATCATCTGATTTAATCGGATTTCGAACCGTTTACAACCCTAGATATTAAGGCTATGTCACTTAGATCCTATAAAGGGAAAACAATTTAGTATCCATGACCATGCCTCTCAAATGAGATCAGCACAACCATGCTAGCTATGCCATCCATGGGTTATGGTCAAGCTTTAGCGGTTTTGATGAGGACCAATGTGATCTTAAGACTAAACCCTAATCAATAATGGTTTATGGTCACTAGCATCCAAACGTTTAACAATCCAATTAAGGCTAGCAATGAGCCCATCCCAGAAAGGGTTATATTGGACCAGGAAGGGAAGATCAGGTGCAATGTGATTGCATACTTTTAGTGTGCTGCTGCTGCATCTAATCACCCTTCATCTTTGAGATACAGCTTGTCAACTGTAAGGCCCAAGTAATGATGGAGGGTGGGTGATCAAGTGCAGCAGCACACTAGAGTGTGCCATTACATTGCACCTGATTCTCCCTCGAGCACTTGTTGAGTTTTATACAGTGTACAAAAAAACACAGCCATGGTAAATACGGCAACTCTCAGCCTGAAACAGGACGTCCGAATCATAATGGTGGTTTCTCCTTGTTATTTGAAAATAATAATAATAATAATTAAAAATGTTCGTATGGTAGCTAAATAGAACTAGGCCACGGGCACAGTCTGGTTTGAGTCTGGGTCGTTTTGAGCCCTCTCTCTCTCTCTCTCTCTCTCTCTCTCTCTCTCTCTCTCTCTCTCTCTCATATTACCAGGCTCAAAGTGAAAAGAATGGAAGTTTAATAATGATAATACCGGGTAGCTCAATGAGGAGGATGTGACCATTACTATCTTGAAACCAACCGTATGTTGGGTAGAAATCTTCATAGGCAAATGCAGGAGCAAACCGTTGAAACGGTTGGTATCTTCTTCCTCCAGCTCTCTCCATGACCACCAAATTCAAATTGTAGTTTTGGAATCTCTAGATGTTGCTTTCTGATTGTGTTGTGAAATGGAAGATGGGAGAGGAAAATATATAATGAGTGGGTTTTTCTAGGAACAAAAGATCTCTATCTTTTCTTGCATAAAAAACCACGTTCTTGTTCCAATCTTTTCATGTGAGATTGAGGTGAGAAGTCATGAAATTCCTTTCTTCTTCAATACCCAGAAGCAAAATCTATTGAAATGGTTCCCTTCAAGTTATGAAGATGTTGACCTGGGCGGCAAGCTCTCCTTTTGATTTTTGATTATTGGGTGCATAGTGTCCTGCTTAAGCTGATCTATGACGAGTTTTTAATGTATTTTATGAGCTCCAAAGTCGGGTCTTAATTTTGTATAGATAAAGGGAAGAAACGACTGCTTTGGTTTGGATGTCCCGTTGATGATGGTCCTATTTCGGTGTCTGCAGTGTAAAACTGAGTACTCCCTCCTACTCACCAAGGATAGTTTCTCATTGGCTTCAACCTTGCAGCAAGGGATGCACATCCCAGGGTATTGAATAACTCAAGTTTGAATCTGATTATGGATGGGGGCTCCGCTTGTTTGGTAGGAGCAGATAGTGCGCGTCACCTTGTTTTGGGACGTTGCAGGTTCAAAACCCAATGATATAGTTGTATAGTAGGGGTCTGCCTAACTCCGGCTTGCCTTTAAAAAAAAAAAAACAGTTGCCCTTCAGGCCACCTGAACTATGATGCTTGTCAGCAACCAATGAATGTCTCAATCTACCAGATGGTGCTTCCAGGGGGTCACTTTCATTATGCTTTGGTCTAAACGTAAGAGTAACAGAGGTAGACCAGAAATGTGGGCTTGGTTCATACCCAGTCAGACCTGATCTGGACCCTTATTCAATCATGAACTATATGTCACAAGGACATGCTATTTTGGTGGTGTGTCCCTGGTGACACAAGCGAACGTGCTGGGACACGTGGACACAGACACCAACATGTATGGATTCATATTTTTAATGTTTTAAAGTATTATTTCAATAAAAATGCATTTATAATATTAAAAAAATAAAACTAATTTTTTATTGATTAAAAAATTAAATTTTTTTTTTTTTAGTCCTCGTCTCCTCTTTTCCAAAAAGTTTTCGAACGACCGAGTCGAACCTGCGTCACACATCCTCATGCCCACGTCCCTTTGTGGCATAGATCACGAAACATGCAATAGGAGCTGGTAAGGGTCCCAAAGTCAGAATCAATGTTGTCAGTATCGGTATGGGCACTGAATCATTTGCCCAACTATTCAGGTGAATTGGCTGATACCGATTTGTCCTGAACCGGCTAAAAAATAATTAAAAAATATTTCATGTCAATCTGACACATGTTAAAACCATTAAAACAATATTAAAAAGTTAATTGTAAGTATTTTTATATTTATTAAAAAATAGCCAATTCAGGTTAGTATCATATTGATTTTCTGCCGATACTATATGTATCGGCCGATACTGACAAGGTCAGAATTGGAACTGTACCAGACCAACAGATTTCTGGCCTTGTTTGAGCATAAAACCCATCATCACCCTTAATTTTTTTTTTCTTTTAACCAAGTTTGTAACACATGCAAAGTGACCAGCTTGCCTACCACAGAAAGGAAGAATAATGCCTGACAAGATAACCGAGTTGATCAATGGCAGGCTTCAACGGGTCGGGTGAAGGCCGGGTCAGGGTCGACCCTAACCCGACCATATAAATAATGAGCGGGTTCCGGTCATAGTGTCAGACATACCACTTTCCAATGTCTCAAAAAGATAGCGTTCCAATTCCCACTTTCATGCCACAAGTAACAACCAATCAAAGTCCTTCCATAAATATTTATTTAATGAAAATCAAAGTTTTTTAGAATGAAAGATTTAATTGTTTCAATTTTCCAGTGACTGAAAACAAAAGATAACCGTTCCAATTCCCACCTTCATGCAACAATTAACAGCCAATCAAAGTCCTTCCATAAATATTCATTTAGTGAAAATCTAATCAGCATCCATTAGCCAATATGATCGGATTTTCAAATTTAAACCCAAATGTTTTCCCCTAAATATTTAATTCTAAAATATGATTTATAGTTTCACAGCGCGCGCGCACACACACACACATATTATATATATATATATATATGTGAGTATTGCGTTCCTTAGGCCCTCTTTTTAGTTAGGTCTCGTTAGGCCCTTTCAAAAATCATAGTTTTAAGTATTTTTTTCTCACGTCTAATACCTATAGATGTGGTCTATAGGTTTTGTTTAGTGGGAACCAGCTTTTGGATCGCCGGAATCTGACCTGTATACAGGTTTTTCTGGTGATCCAATCAATGGTTATAAAGGTATCAGTTTTTCCCGGCTCATAAAATCATGTTTTTCATCGAAAAAACATGATCCAAGAGTCGATTCTCACTCAATTGATCATGTTAAACACATCTAACGGTTCAGATCTATCATAAAACACTTAAAATCTATAGGACAGAACGAGAAATGGGGCCTAATGCCTAATATGACCATATGTATATAATGTTTTGTAAATAGTGTTCTGGTATTGCCTTGTGCTTCTTCAGGGGGACTTTTTCCGGGTTTACAAATTGTTATTCAAACCCAAAATTTCGGATCCTGGTTAGGTGGGTACCCAACCTCATATTCGACCCGTTGACAGCCCTAAATGGCATGAGTAGGAGCAGACCATGTCCAAGTTGGTTGGACCCATTACAAACAAGTCTACCCTAGATGCCATTTAGTCATCCAAATTCTGCCATGGTATTAAAAGTTGGACTTGATCCCAGCCCTTAATTTCGCATTTAGAATTCTAGATGGTCTTTCTTGAGATCGTCCCTTGTCCTGGGTCCCAGTATTAATTTTTCTTAATGGTAGCTGTTAAGAACATGTATAAAGGATGACCCCGATGGGTCCCACTTATAGGCAAGGTTCGTTCTTGTCTGGCGAGGGCAGACACACTAGGGATGCAAATGGATTGGAGTTCTGACCCATATCGTCGAATGCAGGCAATAGATACCTGAGCATGTGTCAGATTATGTTTGGCTGGGTCTTGTTGGATATGGATCAGAATCAGATAAGCATATAGAGTCTGATGTGGACTGCAATTAACTCTAGCCCAACCCTTTTTTTCATTTTCTCGTAAGAACTAAAAGCATGTGGTATTAAAACTATTCTGACGCTACCCAGATCTAGAATTGCACAACGAGAGCCAACTCAGATTCAAAACGTAACTGGATCCAGCTTACAAAAATTGTGTCACATTGTCGAATCAAGCATCACCAGATCCATATCCATCTTGTTTGCAACCGTAGGACACATATACAGTTAGATCAAGTCAGTTTTGGTTGAAGGGTGATCCTGGTCTGGTAGGAGTCTGGATCCATTTGAGATCCAGGCAGTTGGAAGAACCTCAAAGGTGGGCCATGACTCAAGCTTGGCCCTGACCAATGGGCCCACATATTAGGTGATGGATTGTGATCGTGGAGTCGACAAAGAGATCGGGATAGTTTTGATGTTTACGGCCTTCTTCAAGGAGAGTTTATCTCACTTCAATGTGTATTCGGTGGGGGTAGCCGTTTACCCCAGCATAAAAGTTACCTTGTTTCACATAGTACTTATCTAGAATGAAAGGCTTCATTCTGGATAAGGCCCTCAACCAGGGTGGTTTTGTAAAACCTGCATTTTCAAAAAAAAAAAAAAAAAAATCGGACCCAGGCCAGGTTGGGTCTGGACCCGACCCGGGCCCGCCCTCGTTCGGGTTTTGAAAACCCGATGCAGGAGAGGTTTTGTTTAAAAAACAAAACCCCCATGTGCGCTGCAGCTCACCTGCGCAGGCCCCCCCTCGACAGCAGGATAAGGGAAACCCTTTTAGGGTTTCCCCGAAGATCGCCCCGAGCTCTTTAAGAGCATCCCGGGAGGGGAGGGGAGGCACACCTCCCTTCTCTTCTCCTCCTCCTCCTCTCCTCCCGACGCTACTGCCTCTCTCCAATCGCCGCCACCGACGACCTCGCAAGTGAGCCGACAGCGATGACGGCGCCTCCTTCCAGGTACGCCCTCTATCTCCTCGGCCTTCTCCTCCCCCGCCTTCTGATCCTCTTCCCACTCCCTCTGCATCTATCAGAGGCCCGACAGGTGGCCTACGGGGGCCCTGTCGTCTCCCCCTCTCTCTTGAAGTTGCCGAAGAGCCGACAGGGGGGCCAGTCACCCCTGCGGCACCCTCCTCCTCTTCCACCTCTCCTCCTTCTCTGCGTGCGGTGGCACCGACGGCGCCGATACCGACCTCCTCGCACAGGTAAGTCTTCTATTTCCCTTTCTTCCCTCTGCGCCACACAACTCATCTCCCTTCTCGTGTCGACAACCTCCCCTTGAACCGGTCCTCGCAACATTGTCAGAGCTGCGGTGCCACAGCGCCACGATCGACCACTGCTGTTGCCGCCTTTGCCTCGACTCCCACCTGCTTCCCTCTTCGCAGCGTTTTTCTGGCAGGCCCTAACGGTGATTTCTGCCAGCGACCCACTGCCATCTGTCGCTCTCGTCAAGCAGGGGACAAGGCCTCTGCCGTGCGATTATTCTGATAGGCAGGGGCTTCGGTCCCTGCCATTTGGGTTTTTTTTTTTATCAGGCATGGGCCTCGGCTTATGTCGTGCATCTTATTTCGGCAGGCAGGGGCCTCGGCCCCTGTCGTTTGATGTTTCTAGCGAGCAGGGGCCTCGACCTTTGCCATGCACCCCCTTTCGGCAGTGGGCTTTGCCCCTGCCA
The DNA here is from genome assembly GCF_984573655.1 of Nuphar pumila. Lineage (NCBI taxonomy): Eukaryota > Viridiplantae > Streptophyta > Magnoliopsida > Nymphaeales > Nymphaeaceae > Nuphar > Nuphar pumila. Next base: position 45,148,736 of record NC_143263.1, on the reverse strand, counting down.
CTCACTCTCTGGCAGATCGACAGGGGCTGAGTCCCTGCCGACTGAGTCCTTTCGGTGGGTCGATAGGGGTTGAACCCTTACTACCTCCTATGACTTCCAACTATTCGCAGGATCTAAGCTCTGCAGTTTTCTGACTTCTGGCAGGCAACAACCTAGCCCTTTGCCCCTGTCCGCGATGTAAGAAGATGGGTGGAGTGTGGCGCCCTAGAATCCCTACTTGGAAAATCCTTTGGATTTCTAGGAATTTATTTTTTTTGAAAACCAGAGAGCACAAGTGCGGAAAACCGAAAGGGAAGAACAAGTGGAAACTCTGGGTGGGTCACAGTAGAGAACAACAGAAAAGGAAACAACTTTTTATTTAATACATTTACAAAGTGTACAAATCTCATTTCCCTTATACAAAAACCAAAACTGCCAAGATCCAGCAAGTGTCAGAAGTGTGGGTCAAGAGTCTGCTGCAGCACATTGAGCTCCATCGCACGCCTAAGCAACCTGTATCCCCATAAAACGGGGTCAGTACTCTTTCGAGCTGGTGAGACAAACCAAACACAATATACCAAAGTGTGGAAGACGAAGCAGAGCTATTCATGACAATATATAGCATGAGCAAGAGTACAGAACTACTCATAGAGCAATAACTACGCCAATTCATTACACAATCCATAACAATTGGTAAAGTATGCATTAAAGAACATAATAATCAAATGTGCTATGAATGGTGTCAAGTAAGTGCAAAAAGGAGACAAGTACAAGTCAACTGAAAGGTAACAAGTTGTAGTAATCGTAACAAGTGCTGGAAACGAACAAGCAACCAGAGCAGTCGTACAATAAGTAACTAAAACAGCCAATCTGAACGATAATGAGTACTAAGCAGTAAGCAACTATAATAATAGCTGAAATAACTGTAAAGCAGGCACTCAAGGCAATCACACAGAAATCAGAATCACACAACACACAAAATCAGGCAACATTCATCACAATTCAAACAAAAGTCACATCGTTACTCAATCGTGCAGCAACATGACAAAGAAACATGTTCTACGAACAACGCATACGACACCATATCAGGCCGCTATTGCTAGAAAGATCAAACTTATAGATCACAACTAGCTATATCGATCAACATCAGGAGATCAAAATCACACAAGTTACTCATCGGATCGCCTGATCTGGGAAACGTACAACCTCACACGAATTTATCGCCTTAGATGGTTTACCTGGTCTTGGACAGTACACTTCCTCACAGTTCACTGTCTCCGCAGCTACCCGGTCTTGGACAGTGTTTCCTCACAGAGATTCACCAAGCTAGTCGGATTATCTGGTCTTGGTCATACCGACCCTCACAGATACTCTATACGTGGTGATACATCAATACAATCGACTTATCACAATCATCGACCGCACTCAGGGTCAGAAGCCACTAACAAAGGTTTAGGCACATAACACAGCAACAGAACAAGGAATCACACATTCCTTCAACAAGGTTCCATGAACCAAAATCACACATCGGATCTAACATCTACCGCATACTCTCGACAATTCTATTCAGATAGAAAGACAATCATATTATAAAGAAGCTAACCGTGCCACAAGGAACATAGCATCCTGGAAGTAAGACCTCGAGGCATGCGTAAATCAAGCCATCTTATCCTTATCATGACTAGGATACTATCTCAATCATTTCTATGATAAATCAATCGTCTCTACCACATAATGTGGAACGAAAAGGGCAAACTACGCAAACAGTCCCCTAGATCTCAATCAAAAGCTTCAACTCTCGCAAGAGTCTACTCGAAACATCTTGGGACACTAGGTCCACAAGTGCAAACAAACGCTTAGGTTCCAACAATCGATATCTTAAGCCCGACATAAGATGCTTGGACATGAAATGGGGTCTCACATCGAACGACACCCGAAAACACACAAGATCATCTAATCAAGTAGAAGAAGTCATTAAATAACAAAAATACAATTCTACAGAATTAGAAATACTCACAGTGCGATGGCTGATGCTTGCAGAGACTTGAACCACACTTCTTTATCTCTTTTAAAACACTGCTTTGATACCATAATTGTGGCGCCCTAGAATCCCTACTTGGAAAATCCTTTGGATTTCTAGGATTTTTTTTTTTTGAAAACCAGAGAGCACAAGTGCGGAAAACCGAAAGGGAAGAACAAGTGGAAACTCTGGGTGGGTCACAGTAGAGAACAACAGAAAAGGAAACAGCTTTTTATTTAATACATTTACAAAGTGTACAAATCTCATTTCCCTTATACAAAAACCAAAACTGCCAAGATCCAGCAAGTGTCAGAAGTGTGGGTCCAGAGTCTGCTGCAGCACATCGAGCTTCATCGCACGCCTAAGCAACCTGTATCCCCATAAAACGGGGTCAGTACTCTTTCGAGCTGGTGAGACAAACCAAACACAATATACCAAAGTGTGGAAGACGAAGCAGAGCTATTCATGACAATACATAGCATGAGCAAGAGTACAGAACTACTCATAGAGCAATAACTACGCCAATTCATTACACAATCCATAACAACTGGTAAAGTATGCATCAAAGAACATAATAATCAAATGTGCTATGAATGGTGTCAGGTAAGTGAAAAAAGGAGACAAGTACAAGTCAACTGAAAGGTAACAAGCTGTAGTAATCGTAACAAGTGCTGGAAATGAACAAGCAACCAGAGCAGTCGTACAATAAGTAACTAAAACATCCAATCTGAACGGTAACGAGTACTAAGCAGTAAGCAACTATAATAATAGCTGAAATAACTGTAAAGCAGGCACTCAAGGTAGTAACAAACAATACCAAGTGTTGAACAATAAGGCAGCCAAAGTAACAACTGAACAAGAAAGGCAACTGAAGCACAAACTAAGTAAAGTAGCAACTACAGTAAGTCAGCTGATTGGTTAGTCTTTAAGTTATTCTGATTACTCCTTCGGGTACGCGAAGGAACCTCGCATTCTATGAGACATGCACCCGGCGTCTGTTATTCAACTTATAGTGTGGTAACCGGGGAAGCTACAGACCGAGTCAGCCTCATGCGAGCAGCACACGGCTAGGAGAAAATACTCGCATAGGCAAGGATTGCAATCCATACTACTGCAGTAGTGAGGTCCTAAAAAGGTAACCTCGACCTCCCTAACTCTGAGTGACTGGAGGCCAAAGGGCGCTACGGCTCCTGTCAAAACACGTGTCGTAGTAACGACAAGTCACTCAGGGTTGTACCATCCACCCTCTCCCAAGGTGAATCGTTTTGTGAATGGGGCGAAGCAGGTTTATCTTTCTTAGGGCTCATGTTCAATCATACCCCACAACGAGGAATTTGCCTTGTGGTCCCCGCAGGGTACGCAAAACGAGGTCTTGGCCTTCCCATTCACGTGCTCAACCTCATGCGACCAACAGAGCACACTGCTCGTGAAAGCAGTCACAACACCATATTATTTATCTCTTATTCAGGGTATATCACACAAGAGTCCACACAACACAAGGGCCACTGCCCGGGGACTCCACTGCCCATATCAAGTCATATCATTAATCATACCCTATGATGTTATATTTCCATTTCATGAAGTAAGGGCACGTGGTGAGCTTACCAAAGCCTCAAGCAAAGTACCTCCTTAGGCTACGCACTACTCAACAATTGTGTCAGGGTGTGCCAAGTGCAACGTGTAAGAGTATCACAAGTTCTATCTTTTGCACAAATATAAACACAGAGGCATCGCATATATCATTTCTGAGAGACAATTAAGTGTACGAGCAAATACACATTCATAAGCATATGATCTTTCATCAATATTTCATTACATAAGCATTGTCTCTAAAACATTAACATTGGCACTCGCATATCCACAACAAGGCAAAATAGCACGAGTGTGTACTGAACAATCAAGTGTGAACAAGTATCATACTTCAAGGAAATAGTATGATCTAAGCGAGTAAACCTCAAGTGCAAGTAGTCACGCATGTGCTGACTATGATAAGTACACAATCAAGCTAATGCAACATTGCAGAACAACGTGCCTCACAATGAGACAGATAGAAACATGTGGCCACGGTAAAACCGCTCTCGAACAAATCAAGACAACATACAAAGCATGTATCTTTAATATAAGCGAGCTCATCTCGCAAGGTGAGCCTATAGCTCGAAAAACTCGCCAAGGAGTTCTACGACATGGATAGATCAAGTATAGTCGTACGAACACTCAAGTCTCGTGAATCCCACAACCACACAACGAGGGACATGCACATCGGAAAATGTGCAAAAGCCAAGCGTCATAAACACTTAGGCGAAGACAAAGTGATCGAATTATCGAACCGATGTATTCGGATAATCTTACCTCATGCAAGCCAATGAGCACACGATTCTACTTGGTTTACACTGAATTGCATCATACACAAGCGTTACTTATGCTATACCATTGGCGAACCACACATAACGGAGAGTGCTAACTCCAATGCATTTAGCGTAACAATGCACACGTAACAAAATATATGTTCAACTACTTATTGTTGCTATCCAGGCGACGACAGAGACAGTCAGTGTAAAAGGGTAAAGCGGCATCTACGTCGTACGATCGGGAAGGTACGGCTAGTCAACTAGCTATCTCGTGCAAAGGACTACGAAAATACAAGGATGAAGTCTCCAAAACAACTATAAAGGTGATACTACTATGCGAACCTACGCGGCCCGCTGGTCTAGACTACGGTACCAACCTAGGCAACATGATCATCGGGACTTGTCTCGTAGGCACTGATGCAGCCCCATAGGCTGCAGTCCAAAGCTCTTTATCGAAGTGGGAAAACGGGACGAAAGGGAAGAAAATCCAACAGCTGTGTTGGAACAGTTCCCAAAAGGAGTCGGCCGCCATACCAACCACACTAATGTAAAAGGCACTAAGCGTACACACGTATGCCCGGTTTGGGCTATGCTGTCGAACTGCGACAGCACCCACATCGAGGTGAAAGCAAATCAGTCACAACAAGGGTCTAACTAAGGAAAGAGACAAAGAGGGATAGCCAACCACACTGTCCCGAAATCCGCATACTACTGGGACTGAATCCTCTGGACCAAATGGGTTTGACCCAGAAAGAACTATCAAGGATAGTCTCAATACCAAGAAGAGGTATGCATCACAGAACATAAAAGTTATTGATGTTATATCGTAAACTGGGTCCAGGTACCAGTGGACACGGATGTGCATCGTGTCATATGTGCGAGAACTAAACAAACGACAATGCAAACATTGCACGCGATGATGGAATAGTAGAAACATTTGTCACGGTGACACGTGACTCACAAGTTGTGCCAAAGTCTGTAAAACCATGCATCGCAACCATAAGCGAGCTTATCTCGCAAAGTGGGGCCATTGCCCGCAACAGGACTCGCCAAGGAGTTCTAACAGTCGCATAGGTCTCATAAGACTGCGACTATACATAAGGGTGCCTCAAACTCCCTTCACACGTAAGGAAAAGTACACTAACCTTTGTCAAACTGAATCATGCATTCAAATACAACGAATATGATGATAGCATCTATTCGATGACATATGCCCGGGTTTTCATACCTAAGTAACACCTCATTTACTTGAAGGTGTTTAACAAGGTATTCGTTTTGCGAATATATATATGTATTTATATATTGTGTTCTATGCCACACAAACCTACACACGAGAGTAGGTATTGACATTACCCATATTGATGGGTTTATCAACCTATATAGTACGTAGTTCGTTACAATCTCTTGCAAACATTAACTCGTGATGATTGCATAAACAGACACGTGGTTGGCCGTGCTGTATAGGACAAGAGAAGTGCTGTCAACCTCTCATTATCGTAAAAACCTTAATTTTACAAAGGCATAAAACAAGGTGTCAAAATGTCAATTACGTATGGCAAGGGAATAGCCAATGCTATACTTATTCCATTGACATGAGTCAATGATTCCTTAACTACGCAAACCCTCTTATTTTATTTAGAAACCTTTGATAGGGTGCCATTAGCATGAAAATCGCATTCTATAGCAAAGCGAACACACATACGCAAGTAGGAGTCCATCACACCATGACGATGAATTCAGCATTACTTTATACATTCGTAACCAAAAATACATACATTGCTTTGGTCGGTGCGCACTATTCGTTGCGACGCAACGAATCAAAATCGTAGAGGTATTGGACCCCGTGCTACGAGTGTCCTTGCATCTCCATAGGCTGCAGCCCGAAGGTTTGCTAACTACACGCAAAGGTTGTCAAAAGTCTTGCACTAAAGCGTCAGGGAGGCTGGACATGGGTCGGCCAGCTCACTAGACACCCGACGCCATGAGGCGCCACAACCCTCATAATGCAAGCCCCGCTTTGGGCAGCGCTGCAAAACCGAAAAGAAGACAGCAACTATGCTGTCACCAAGCACCAAAAATAACCTATTACAAGGCCAAAATAATAGGGCTAGGTGTGCTGGGCTCGGGAAAAGAGCCTGCACGCGTATACGTACCGGCTATAGCCGAAAAAGGGCAAGGGTTCAGGTCTGGACCGACTGGTCCAGACCCACATACGGGTTGTACTACCAAGGGTAGGGACTGGACTAATATCCAGACCCAAACTGTGGCACTACTGCCACCAAAACAAAGGGGTGCAGGCCTTTGGCTTGCTCCCAACTGCGCCTACTTACTGCAGCCAGGCTGCGGCAAACCCGAACATCACCAGCTCTAAGCTGGGCACAAAACAAAGGAGTCCTGAACCGAAACTGGGTTCGGTTAGGGGCCTCTAACAGGTCTAGACTGAACCCAGTCCAGGCCACGTTAGGCCAGAGCTAACGCACCAACCACCCGGATTGGGTGTTGGCATAAAGGCGCCAAAACTGAAAAGGTAAAAGAGGGGCAACACCCCAAACGAATTTGCATGGGGCGGCCTTTGACAGGTCTGGACCATTTCGGTCTAGACCATGTCAGGCCAAACATCGAACAGACCCACACCCACTCGGTTTGGTGGGTTCGGCCATGCTCATGCCGCGCCATAAGGAAAAAGGAAGAGGAAGGTGGCCCGATTGGAACGGTTTGGTCATTGGCTGCTGGACACGTCCAGCAGCCTGGACAAATTCCCATGTACAGAAAAAAAATTAAAAGAACATGGACTGAGCAGAAAATGGAACCATGAAAAGGTCGTGGCCTTCATGGCCCGACAACTCAAAGCACAAGGCCAAAACCAAAGGGGAAAACGGGCCTCTCAAGCATGGCTCGGCCTGCTTGACCTCAACCAGCAGCACCCAACAAGGGTGAACTCGAATAGGGAGTTTGTTGGGCTTAGGCCGAAGCGGTGCCTCCTTGCCAACCGAAGAGGAAAAATAGTGAAAGCCTTGGTAGCATGGTTTGTTGCCATAACGGGGTAGAACCGTGGCTGCTACATACCAAACAAACCAATTGGGAATAACGTATGGCCGTGCAAAGGATAATAAAGACACACTGAACCCAAAAGGAAAGATTACTTGGTACCTATACTTCGTTGCACATCGAAAATACATGAATCGTGTCAAAACGAAAACACAATCTCCATGCATGCAAGCACACCATTAAAATCCACCATTTAAGCTAAACATGTAGTAGCTCACGAAAAACATAGAAACACCCATACCCTTGCTCAAACGAACCCATAATGAGTTATGCAAAGAGGAAACTCTCTTGAATGCATGAACATGTAAACTTGCTCAAAACGAAACCCTATTCAACATGCATACAACTAGCTCAAGAAAATCGATAATGGGAAAAACCCAAATGTTCCATTGGAAACCACACTTATGGACATAAGTAGGAGTGTCTCACCTATGCGGCTTTAGTGGAGCTGGAGGTAATGTGGTTCACGGCTGGAGCTGGAACTAAGTGCTCATACTCACTCACGTTTTAGGAGAAAGAAGGGGAGGAGGAGAGAGAAGCTCCAAGGAAAAACGCCCAAGAGGTCTCCTCTTTCTCTCTCTTCAATCTATAAATAGGTTAGGTCTTTTAGATTGAATGGTTAGGATTAAAAGAGAGGTAATGGACGGCTGGGGTGCTCCACGCCCCCCCCCCCCATAGCCAGCCCACACCCAATGCATGTTGGTCTTTTGAACTTTTAAAAAGTCTTTTCAAAAATGCCACTTAAAAGAGCCTTTATTATTTTGAAATATTACAAGGGCTGCCCTTCCGTATGCCCAATCGTTTTCCAGCATTTGAATAGGTTTAGAAACTTTACAAAACTACCATGGGGTGCCAGCCCCATGCTCCTTTTTCTAAAAAGTCGCCCCTCATGATGCTTCATCATGAGCTATTTTGAAAAGATCTATGGCCAATCAAGGTCTCTTTTTCAAATGCCATGCAAAATATTTCAAAAGTGCCACCCAGCTGGTCAAACCTTGACCAGCTGGTCAACCATGACCCAGAGTGTCCACTAGAGAGGGCGCCTAATGGATTTGGGTCTTTTCCCAGTAGATCCGCTCCAAATCTAAAATCGTCTATGTATGTGCTTTCAAACAATGCTTAATTTACGCACTAAAATATTAGATAAATCCTGATAAATCATTTAGTGCTCTAAATAACCTCAATTAATATAAAATGGTCAAGGCCCTTTAAGGAAATTGCCTTTCGTTTGCGAGAATTAAGCGTATTAAAATTTCGGGTCCAAAACTCGTAATTCACATGCATTGATGAGGTTTTTATGTCGTATAAATCCCAAATTCGGGAACAAACTATAAAAACATATTATAAATTAAACTTTAAAATTTCAAAGGTTAATTCATCTAGAATTAGGCACTTCTTACTTACACAGTATATTTACGCGATTTTCGGGTCGCGCGTTCCAAGCCACAACACAAGGCATAGTCAAAATATACTTAATTACGCGGTATAACATTGTAATTATGCGTATGCATACATATCAACACTAAGTAAGCCGTAAACTCCTCAAAAATATGCATGGACCTTACATGGAGGGCTAGGCCCCTACCACCTTCTGTCACTGCCAAGTGCCCTAGCGGACCGACATCCCTTGTTTAATGTCGGGTTGGATCAAGATCATAACTGAGTCCACCAAGCCCCTTCTTTTTCTTATTTGAGTTGCTATTTATTTGTTCTTCACAGATTTGTACGACGGAGCACCCTCGCGTCCCGCGGCCCGAGATGTACATTACTATGTTCAATGATGCGTGCAACCCTGAAACCCTCAAGGTAGGGGAAAGTTGCACAAAAAGGGTAGTATATGAACTGAATTAAGTTGAAATAACTAAAACAGTCATGCTAGATATGCCTAAGTCATACTTTATTTCCTTCTTGTACTTATCTGCCTTGCGTATTTACTTGCTTGCACGCTTACTGGTTGAGATATGGATTTGTACCGGGTTCCTTATTTGCACATTTACTTGCTTGCTTAGATATGTGACTGATGTATGGTTTCGTACCTCATGCCTTGTTTGCATAATTACTTGCTTGTTTAGGTATTCAATCGATGTACAAATTTATACCTCGTGCGGTTTGCTTATACTTCTTTCGCTCAATGTGCGATTTTGCATGTCGAGTATTGCTTAGTACTTTGCTATCACGCTATAATGTTCTCATGCTCACAATTATGGTATACAAGTCGATGCAGCCTTATATATATCCTGTCCATGCTAATTTAAGAAGGATGCGAGTTGCGCTTGTGCACAACAGTTCCTTTTAAAAGGATTCCTTATGCGAATCCAGTTTTCAGATGCACCGTTTTGCAAAGGCGAAAATTGGAAGTCTTGCAGGTTACGAAAGTGCAACTAAGTTTTTTCAAGACAATACTTTCGAATAAAATGTTTTACAACTATAATGTGATATTCTAATATGATTCAGAAACCCTGAAAAGGGTCACAACTTATCAAGGGTGCAACCTTGCAAAGCAAGCTCGAAGGTTTTGGGAGTTTCAATATATATCTGTGAACACCCCAAATTTTTCAAAATCTTTTAAATATTCCCTTTTTACCCCTAATAACATTTTCTGAGCAAATGGGTCATTTCAAATCTAAATTCCAGTTCATTTCTCTAGTTTTATTGAAATTAAATTCATTTCATATGTTTAAATTGATTTCGGATCTGAATCCATTGTCCAGATCCAAATCTGAGTCTCCTTGTTCAAATTTTGAATTAAAATTATAGAAAATACCAAAAATAGTTTTCAAATAGCTCGGACAGTCCATCCGACATCCGTTTGGATCTATCATGTCATATTTCTCGATTCAAGTATCAAAACTCGAACATCTTCTCAAAACCTGGGTCCAAACCCATTCTTCTGAAGAAATTTCCCCGAAATGGTCTCAAATTCTCAGAAAAATACGTTTGTAAATATTTCATAGAAAAATACAAAATAAATAAATAAAAAAATAGTGTTTAAATCTTAGTTTTCTCGTAAAATCTTAGATTTTCATTCCAAAAATACAAAAAAATGAAATATAACATAAAAATCAAAAAATTGGAAAAAAATAGAGAAAAGCAAATGGTTTTTAAGCTTGAAAGAGTTGAACTTTGCTAAAAACCTCTTTTAAAACCCCTTTTTTGAAAACCAAAAACCACTTTTTAGGAAAAACCTGAAAAGGAGACCCCTCTTGGGAATTTGAAAAAAATTGCAACGGCCACTCCCGTTCGCACCCTTCATCGCCTCTCTCCCGATCGATGACCTTCCATCCTCAACTGCTTCATCTTCTGGAGGATTCGAGCCTCTCTTTAAGAAGAGACCTCCAAGCCTCTACGAAGGGATCGGCCTTCACCCTCCCATCGCCTTCTTCCTTCCTCTCGATCCTCTTTCCAAGTTCTCTTCTCCATTTCAGAATCTGAAGGAAAACATACAACTGAGCATCCATCTTTTGCCCCCTCCGCCCTCTTCTCCTTCACGGATCGATTCTTCGCCTCTCCAGAACTTCTGCAAACCAGCCGATCATTCTAAAGCATCTGTCGTTATCGGAACGATCCTCCCTACAACAAATAACCAAGTAAGAATCATTCCTTCCCCTTTGTAAATTTTGGTTTCCCTTTTGATTTTGTTCTTTTCTTTCTTTCTTTTTTATTTATTTGTTTTACCCCATTGACGCACCATCGATGGTGTTGAGTTGTAAATAGCAACCTCAACCCATCTCTGTGCCACAATAATGGAATGTATGATTCCAACATTTCCTCTATATTTCTCGCCATTTTTTTTTTCCTTTCTTTCTTGACAATTCCTCTGATCTTATGGTTCTAATGAACATTCATTTCTCTTGTTATACTTACGTGATTTAGTTATTTTATCTTTTCTTTCCCTTTCTTTTCTGGTTTGGTTTTACTCATTCCCAGATTTATTACCAATGTTATATGTCATCTATTCTGCAGGTTTCCTCTGTATTCGTATTTTTGTTTCAGTTTCCCACTTTGATTGACCCTTCATCTTTGATGTTTACATCAGATTGCCTTTTATTTCAGTAATACTTGATTGCATTTCAATCCATTCAGTTAAATGAATTCTTAATGGCATTTTTTTTATATATTTAGTGGTTCGTAGCATCTAACGTTGCTTTTCCAGTTTTTTTTTTTTCATATAGTTGTATCTCTCGTTCATTACAGCATAGGCATCAACCTGTATGCCCATCCTGTGAGATAAGTGTCTATATTATCATGTTAATAAGCTCAAATTGGAGCATTTTCAGATTGACGCTGTGATCTAACCTCAGAGTTTGGCCAAATCTATGCTTATTACCCCTCTGGAAGATAACATTAGTCCTCATCATAGAAGCACCTGAATACCAGCGTCGTCTGTTTCACTTATGACTGTGTCGCATGTATACTCATCTCTTGCTTCAGTAGCACACAACCCCTATGGATTTTGGTTCAAAGACAATATTGGAAACAATAATCAATTTAGATATTAGTGACCCCATCTTTGCATTAGAGAATTTCCAAATCTCTCGTCTGCCAGGAATATACCCTGCCTTGTCCGCTCAGCAAAATTTGTCTTGCATTCCTGTTTTCAGATTATATTCACCCCCATGTCAGGTGGTAGACCACGGTTATCTTTAGCCAACATAGCAGAGCCCTTGTAGACCTGTCTCTTGACTGAAGTCACGTGAGCTATACACCATCATTGTGCAACAAATCCAAAGAGGAATTACTTGCTTGGCTGTCACAGTTCATATTTCGATTCCTTAGTCAGATTCCAGAGGACCTGATCCATCAAAATGCATGTTGCGTGAGATATTTTTTTTAGTGAGATTGAAGACAAGTCGGTCCCCTGTCAGAGGCAGCCATTATATATATTTTGCAGGAACCATTGGGACCATTTCTTTTCGTATTCATTTTCTTTTGTTGAGGTTGGATCCAGCAGAAACATGGCATGCATTAACGAGCCTATTGATTGGTTCAACATCTGATAAATTTTGGCTGAAGCACAGGAATTATTCAGCATTGTCATTGGTTTACTAAAGATACTGAATCATACCATGTGTTTTCTTTTCTTACTGCAGATACATTTTCTCTGTTCCAAAAACTGTGTATGATTGATTGGTTTATCATTCTCAAAAACTGTGCATATCCATCACCACCCGTGTGATTTGGTTCAGTAAGCTCAGAAGTTATTGAATCTCTACTTTTACAAAGAATGTGTACACCTGCGTTCGGGGAAGAATCAATGATCCTAATCACATTTGAGCGTTGGTGATGTTTACCTGTAGCCCATCCGTCATCTGTTCCTTGATGTATTCACATTTTCTGCATATTATCCTTATGTGGTAGCACATTAGCTTCAATATTAACAAATATATATTTGCACCCCAATTCATAGAGTATGTTGAGGGCTATTTGCCGTATTAGGCCCTCAGAATATATGTTATCGTAAGAATGGAGAAGTGGCTTTCAATCATATGCGTTTTGGACATAAGGCAGGGCAAATCTCAGGACTATGGTGAATACCTAAATTATTGTTTACATGCAACCGATTGTAAATGCTCATTTTGCAGGGAGGAGCTGTATTTCTGTTTAAATGGTCTTATGGGCTCAAGTTCTATAACAAATGTTTCTTCTCCAATCGATCATGACAGTTTGGTTCTAAAAACTAGCAAGGGATCCACCTTAATTTAAGCATAGGCATAAACCCAACATGTACTTTATATGATTCATAGTGATGTGCAGGTCTGAATCTATACTGGGCTCTCCACGAAATCGCTGCTGCAGTACACAGAAAATATAGTCAGTCATCATCGTGAAAGTCCTATTTTATGACAATGCTCTGAATTTCTATCTTTTAACATCATATATCATATCATCTAAGTTGTATATTAAACTGTGTATATCGTTTACATTGTCGTCATATTTTTTTTAGCAAATCTGAATCTATCACGTTTTATGTCTTTCTAAACATTTTTGAGAGCTTTTCATTCATTTGCTTTGATCATCTTACATCATTACTGTACACTTTGCAAATTAGCACACTCACCAACACTTATTACATCACATCGATCTACTGTGTATCTCATACCTTTTTGGTCTCACTGTTATACACTCTCAGCATATTTCACTTAATATTTCAGTCCATTTGTGATAACACTTCGCCCCCCCCCCCCCCCCATTTACTGCTGTAAGCACTCACAGCAGTTCACAAACTGCTGTGTGCTCACCCATCACTTCACTTTACAACAATATCCACCTAGTTGCTGTGACTTTATACTTCCAGCCACCACTGCATCATCAGCCACCTACTCTCAACCCTTCATTCCTCAGCCCATTATCCCATTGCCAAACTCCAGCCCATCACACCCCCTATGAACCTGCTGCACCTTGCTGTCAACATCTTTCAGCTATTTGCTCATTGCTACAGTGCTGCTTGCAACAAACTTGAATCCAATCTATTCCCTTATTGTTGCCACATTATTGCACAGTCCCCTGTTACAACACAGCTTCTTCAACTATTACTCGCATCACTTGCCTTCTCACGTACCTATTCCTTGCCCTATCCATTGCCACACTTCTATTTGTAACATATGACCACCATCCCGCATTCACAGTTGCAATGACTCACAGTTGCAATGACCAACTGCAACCTGTGTGATCCCTGCAGCATGATACCCATCTTCAATGTCTTCCCAACACTATATCATCTAACATTGTCCTACCCACCTCTTCACATAGCTATCTTTGTTGCCACATATCCTTGTCACTTACAACTATCATATCATCTTCTACAAACACCTGCCATAGCCATTCCCTCATTGCTTGAATTTTCTGCAGCCTTATCCAGCATGATTGCCATCGTTTCCATTATGTCACAACATTCGTTCATCTACCATTTATTCCCTGTAGTATACTAGCTCCCATTCACTGTTATACTTTCTTCATATCTTCATAGTACCATGGGACTTCCACCTCAGCACCCGTGTTAGTTACACAGCCACCCATTATCCTGTCCCTAAATAAACAGCCAGCCACTAACCAGCCCATTCAACCACCCCTACCATGTTTGCATGCTACCATCTGCATCTTCTTTGCACATCACCTGTCACCTTCACTTAAAACCACCTACACCGTTGCTTCATCTTCCCCTGTATACAGCAGCTACACTCTCTAGAACTTACGCAGCACCCTGTGCTTCATACACTGCTGCATCTATACAATAATGATATTCCCACTTCACTTCATGTACCTTCATCCTTCCACTCACACTCCGCATCTTCCAACACCTATGTATCCCAGCACTCACTATCTTAGCCATATGAAGCATTTTGTCCTTCATTAGTTTAGGCATACTTATACATTGTATATGTAGAATCTTTAAATATGGTATTTTTTATATCCTTTCATTCTTGCCTCACACTGACTTTGTTTTGCAGGAAAGCTTAGAGATTGTCAGTTTCCTTCCCGAAGTTAGGAATTTTATCATTCCAATTCAAACCCAAGTTGTAATAGTTAAATATCAATGAGAATTTACATTCCTCGCTCTAGATTAGAATATATGAGCATATCAACATCATAAATTGTTTGTTTCATACCATTTTATTGCAAAATCTCACAAATGGGACCACGAATGGCACGTGCACCATTTCGTAAGAGATAATTAATTCTAAGTTGATGATTTGCATTAACGACCATAGTCGAGATGTAAACAAGACTTAGGATTTTTATCTTTTATAAAATAACATTGGATCCACACTGGATCCTTTTCAAAAATCATCATATTTTCAAATATTTTCTTCTTTTATCAGAATTTAACTTAAAATTAATTCAAAATATATACCAATGGCCATAGTCAGGGTATATTGAGAGTTAATTTCATTTTAAATTCTATAAAAGCACCAAATGTATTTTATTCTTCTCTTGAATTTAAATATAGATTATTATATAATACATTCAATGACCATAGTCAAGGATGTATTATATCTTCAATCTTGTTTTAATTCATTTAAAGAATGGAATAGCTTTTCAAAAATCCAATTTCAAATTCTTCAAATTCATTCATCATTTAGGATAAAATTACATCATACTTTCAAAAATTCATTTTTCAAAAACTCCAAGTAAATGTAAATATCTTCCTCAATCTATCTCCTTATCAAATCCGATTTATCCTTTCATTTGTCAAAATTCTATTTTTAAATCTCAAAGTTCAATTTAACTTTGAGATTTCATATTCAGATTCAAATCAGATTTCAAAAATCAAATTTGACTTTGACATTACAAAATTCATTCAAAGTTCCAAACCAATCTCTAAATTCAATTTAACTTTGAGATTCTTGATTCATCTTCTAAATTTCAAATCCAAGGTCTAATTTGACTTAGAAATTCATTTGTATATTCAAAGATTCAATTTCTAAAATTCATTTTTCAAATTCAAATTAAACTTGGAAGTTCTTGATTCATCTTCTGAATTTGACTCCAAATCCATTTTTAGGATCCAAGATTCAACACTCATATTGGATCTCAGACTTCTGATCCAATTCCTCTTTAGGATCCAGAGTCCAATTCCACTTTTGGATCTCAGACTTCAGATCCAATTCTCCTTTAGGATCCAAACTCCAATTTCACATTTGGATCTTAGACTTCTGATCCAAATCCATCTTAGGATCCAGAACCCAATTTCAGATTTCAGATTTTAAATCCATCTTTAGATCCAATTCCATTCCCAATTTTAGACTTCAAATCCAATTCTACTTTCAGATCTCATCCATTCTTAAATACCATTTGATTATCTCAGATCCATTCCAAACTTAAAAATCCAAATTTGATTCCATCTCAATTATTCATTTCCTTTCCTAAATTCAAATTCAAATTCAAAGTCCATTTCTGACTTTGAAACTTCATTTCCTTTCATTTCAAAGTTTCAAGTCATTCTTTCTCATTTATCCTTCCAAATCCTAATTTACTTCAGAAACTTAGAACTCCTCTAATCTATCTCAAGTTCTAAGTTAAATTAAATCATTTCTTCACTCCTTTACCAAGTTCATCTCAGAAAGCTTGGAAATTTTCAAAACATCCTTTAAAAAGAGCATACATTCTTGCATTGCACAAGCATGATTCATTGTGCATTTAGAGTTAGAATAAATTCTTAGATTATATTTAGGCAAAGCAAAAGGCATAGATTCGATCCTTGGTTCGATTACCCCTGGTAAAGGCGCCAGGAACGGTCGAACCTCGTACCGACGAGCGAATCCCGTCTCTCCATTTTCCCGCAAATTTTCAAAACGGAGGCGAGTGATTTTTCTAAATATTTTCAAATCAAGGTCAAGTGAGACCGCGCAAAATAGTTTCTCTTCTCTCTCTTTCTTTCTTTTCTTCTCTCTCTCTTTTCTATCTTTTATTTTCCTCCCTTCAAAAAGGAGGAAAATAGAGGTCAGAAAAGGAAAAGAGAAGGAAGAGAGAGAAACCAAATGACAGAGGAAATTTTTTTGCGATGATCACAGTTTTGGCGACCGAGATGGGACACATCTTCGTCCGGTTGGATCTATGCCTTTGGTTTGCTTTTATATAATCTAAGTCTTTATTTTAACATATGTCAGCTATATTTCCATACAAACCTTAGGAGCCTAGATCTTGTCCTAAGCTGACATCATTGCATATAGGATCTAAGTATGGTTTGGTAGGACCATATTGAGGAGATTATATCCATGTTCACATTAGACTTAGGTTTTAAATACAACTCTCCTCAATTTTAAGGATTGAATGCAGACAATGTATGCAAGTGTATGCTTCTTTTCATTTAAATCTATCTCTTTAGGACTTGCATTAGAGCCTTCTGATCTTATCGCATGTTGATCATATTTTGAAAACATCCCTACCTATATTTGTCCCGGTCTTCACGTTGCTGGGCTGTCTCACTGAACCATAGTTCGGGAGAGAGCCTCACAACTGGACCACTTATTTGGGTTCGCGCCCTCCTACCACGTACTTAAGGGCCATAGTCCGAGGTATATCGGTAGGTGCTCAAGGATGTTGGGAAGCCCTTACCTTAGAACCAAAGAGATATCTTATATGCCACGTACTTCGAGCTTCGGCTTGAGTATATCGGCATACCTTGATTGGAATCAGATGATATAAATCTTAGAGTTAGGATTAAGGTCCTATCAGCCATTTCAAATATTGCATATAGAGTCAGCTTTAGGGAATGCTGTTTGTGTATCCTTGCTTATGTATCTGTGATTGTATGATATTTTATATATATATCTTCCTTATATTTTCCAAAACCCTGGGTATATATTTCAAAATTTCCTCTTTGTTTTTAAAACCCAGGTGTATTATTCTTTCTCTCCTTCTTCTTCCTTTAAAATTCTTCAAAATTCTTCTGATCCTGCCTGCAAGTTCTTAAAATTTTAAATCTTTACCATTCATTTATTCTCTTATGATTTTATATTCTTGTTTATATTTTCATAAAAATCTCTTTTCGTCAAGAGACATCCTTTTCAAAATAATATTTTCTTTTTCATATTTTTTTAGTTGGTTACTCTCCCTCGTAGAGTAAACAACGCAATTGTCACAAATTTTGTGGTGACTCGATCCCTAGTAATGGGATACAATTGTTTAGATTTCAACCTAAATCCTCCCTCTTGTCAAAATTTTTCCAAAAAAGTTTCTCTGGTCTAAAAACCTCCTCTTTCCTCTACAGCGAGATCACAGATATCCGAAAATGGTCACGACGAGAGGGGGAAAAGAAACAGTTCCTCAACTCAGCGATAGTGAGGCGGAAGAGATAAGCTCTCCTAAATCAGTCAGGGGACAGAGTCAGAACAAGAAGGATGACATCGACCCCGCTATGTATGACATGTTCCAAAAGATGATGGCAAGGATGATGTCAGAGCAAGCCGATGCTAAGCTGAAAGAGACTGTTCCTAAAAGCAAGCTAAGGAAGAAGCCTGTAAAGAAGCAAGTCAGAATCATCAGAAAGAAGGTGCAGCCAGACACTGCTTCTGAGGAATCAGAGTCAGTCGAGGAAGAGTCAGAAGAGGAAGAGCAGATTGTCTATAAGCAGAATCCTCCGAGACAGTCTGTAAAGATAGTTGCGGAAGAGCCTGAATCTGTCAACAAGCCCAAGTCTGGGGCTCCAGCAGAGGACCTGATGAGTAAACAGATGAAGGAGATGAATCGAGCGATTAAGGACATTCAAGCCAAGGGTAAGGGCAAGCAGACCTACACTGGCGAAGATTTTTACGATGGTCTAGATGGGGACGATAACCTAGAGAATCTTCCTCGTAAGTTTCTCAAATTTGATGGGACTGGCAACCCTAAAGCCCACTTGGCCACATTTTATGTAGAGTGCAGTCGTTTCAGGAAAGATAACAGGGCTCTGTTCATCTGTTTTCCCCGCAGTTTGGAGGGTGTAGCAGCCAGATGGTATGCCGATCATGTGAATCCTATTGAACTACGAGAGTTCGATAAGGTAGTAAATATGTTCATCGAGCGCTTCTTATTCAACACAGAAGCCTCACCTACATTAAATCATCTTTACAACCTGAAGCAAGGAGAGAATGAAAGGGCAGGTGATTTCATTCACAGGTGGAGAAGCACCTGTAACAAGATGAAGGTACCCATTCCAGAGGAGCACGCACTGCAGGTGATCCTCAACAATTTCTCTCAGCCCATAAGGAGCCTCATCGCCACCTCCCCGGCGAAATCCTTCATCAAGTTGATTGAGCGGGCTGAATGGCTCGAAGGAGGAATAGAAAGCGGACTTTACGAGGGCACGCCTCTGGTCAAGAATGTCCAAGACCAGAAGAAGAAGGCGCATTTTGCTCATTCAGTTGATACCTCCTGCAATAATCTTGGCAGCAGCAACAAGGGAAACAAGACCAACAGTGGCAGTGGTCCGAGAGTAGATCAGAACAAGGGGCAGAAGGAGGGATCCTTTAAAAACAATAATAAGCCGCTTCCAATTGGCCTTCAGCAAAAGGGTGATCTTCAAGAGAAGCCCAAGTACATCAAGTGGGAGAAAGATCGAGTCTTCACTCTGTTATCTGAGAGTCTAGAAGTGATTATGAATTACCTTTTGAAGCACGGGATGATCAAACTCCCTAAAATCGCAGATCCTCCTGTAATGTTGGGAAAATTCAAAGATCAATTCTGCAAGTTCCACAGGGCAACGGGGCATGACACAAAGCACTGTTTCATCCTCAAGCACATGATACAAGACTGCATTGACAGAAGTGAGCTGATAGAGGACGAGGAAGAAAAGCAGCCAGCAGTCCTGACAGAACCATTCCCGGACCACTCAAAGAATTAATAAAGCCAAAGTTTTTGTTTGCTTTCGTCTCTTTTTGACAGTTGTCTTGTAGGGGCTAGTCAGCCCAGTTTTCTATGAGTCCTTTCCTTTTTCAAATTTTTGTAAATATTCAGTTGTTATCAAGCCTTTGCTTATCAAATGAAATGTCGATTTCCTTTATATCTTTTATATCCAATGCTTCTGTTCCCTTTGCCATACTGGGGCATTTAAATTCCTGTTCTTTTCAGAATGCGAGACAATCCTGACATCATTCATGAGAGAAATGATATTACCTATGAGGGCTTTTTCAAAAATCATGAAATTTTAAAAATCTTCGTTATGACCAAGGAGTTCAAATATTCCTTGGTCTAACCTTTGATAGAAAATCAACCCTCGTGTTGATCATGTCTTCAAAAATAAGTTTTTCAAACCATTATATTGAAAGATCAACCATTGTGTTGGTCTTATCTTCCAAAATGAATTTTAAAACTTTTATATTCAAAGATCAATCCTTGTGTTGATCTTATCTTTCAAAATGGATTTTAAATCTTTATATTCAAAGATCAACCTTTGTGTTGGTCTTATCTTTCAAAATGGATTTCAAATCTTTATAGATCAACCCTTATCTTTCAAAGTGGATTTCAAAGCCTTTATATTCAAAGATCAATCCTTGTATTGATCTTACCTTCCAAAATGGATTTCAAATCTTTTTATTCAAAAGATCAACCCTTGCGTTGGTCTTATCCTCCAAAATTGATCTCAAAACTTTTCAAAGATCAACCCTGGCGTTGTTCCTATCTTTTAAAACGGGTTATAAATCATCATATTCAAAGATCAATCATTGCATTGGTCTTATTTTCCAAAAATGGGTTTTAAATCATTATATTCAAAGATCGACCCTGTGTTGGTCTTACCTTCCAAGATTAGTTTTTAAACATTACCTCCAAAGATTAACCCTTGTATTGATCTTATTATCAATTTCAAACTGTTATTTTTAGAAATCAGATCTATTGTTGATCTTCTTCTTCAAAATTAAGTATTCAAAAACATTGCCTTCGAAAATTAACCCTCGTGATGATCTCTCATGTTTGATTTAAAGGATCAGATCTCGCGTTGATCATTCTTCTTGTGGTGGATTTTCTTCCCCCAAAATGATTTCTCATTTATCTTTTAAATAAACATTTTCCTTCCAAAGATCCCATATGCAGGCAGGATCAGAAAAACTCCTTTTTCTCAAATCTTATAAATTTTCAGTTAATTTTTGGTATTTTTTATCTGTTTCATTCATTTTATTCATATTTTATCAAGTTTACATCAATTTTATCAAGTTTATCAAATATTTCCTTAAATTCCATTAAATTTTATCAATTCTTATACCCTTTCAGGTTAAGGGATAAACCTGACCCTCGTTGTCCGAGGTGTGCCCCTTTCAAGTTAAGGGATAAACCTGACCCTCGTTGTCCGAGGTGTACCCTTTCAGGTTAAGGGATAAACCTGACCCTCGTTGTCCGAGGTGTTCCCGCTCAGGTTAAGGGATAAACCTGACCCTCGTTGTCCGAGGTGTTCCCATTCAGGATAAGGGATAATCCTGAGACCCCTCGTAGGAGAAATAACGCTACCTATGAGGATTCTTTTGTAAATACAAGTTTCGTCAACCTTCATTGATTTTCTAAATTTATATCAATTTCTCTTTATTAAAATTCCTTAAATTCTTTTTCCCATTCAGGATAAGGGATAATCCTGAGACCTCTCGTAGGGGCAACAATGCTACCTATGAGAATTCTTTTGCAAATACAAGTTTTTATCGATCTTTATTAATTTCTAAATTTATATCAATTTCTTTTTAAATTCTATTCTTTTTTCCATTCAGAATAAGGGATAATCCTGAGATCACTCATAGGGGCAACCATGCTACCTGTGAGAATTCTTTTTACAAAAATAAATCAATTTCCTCAAATGTTCTACATTTTTTTCAAAGTTCTATATCCTTTTGTCTTCTCAAAGTTTATTCTTTTTATATTCCCCGTCACATACCTGGTCCATCTAAATCATAGATCATAAATTCTAAATCTTGTCATATCCCTTCTAGATTCAAGTCTCAAGTTATCTCTTCACTAAATCCTCTTTCCCTTTCAGGTTAAGGGATAAACCTAAATCATTTTATTCTAAATTATCCATAAATGTCTATTCTATTTCCCCTTCAGGTTAAGAGATAAACCTGAATCATTCTTTTCCTAAATTCTCATCAAATGTATATTCTTTTCCCTTTCAGGTTAAGGGATAAACCTGAATCATTTTATTCTAAATTCTCCATAAATGTCTATTCTATTTCCCCTTCAGATTAAGGGATAAACCTGAATCATTCTTTTCCTAAATTCTCATCAAATGTATATTCTTTTCCCTTTCAGGTCAAGGGGTAAACCTGAATCATTCCTTTCTAAATTCTCATCAAATGTCTATTCTATTTTCCCTTCAGGATAAAGGATAATCCTGAAAACCCCGGCCATTCTTCTTGCTTCGATCTCTAAATATCTTAAATAGGCCGATCTCCTTCCCGACTCTCAGTTGGAAAAACCCGATGCTCGCACTGGTTATTTTGCTAAAGTTCATTAAATCTAAAGATCAAGTTCAGTCCTTGTATTGGTTGTCTTTCAAAAGTCTCAATCTTAAATCAGGTCATTAAATGATTAAATGAAATGTCCCAGCTACTTCGTTGGTCGTTAAATGATTAAATGAAATGTCCCAGCTACTTCGCTGGTCGTTAAATGATTAAATGAAATGTCCCAGCTACTTTGTTGGTCGTTAAATGATTAAATGAAATGTCCCAGCTACTTCGCTGGTCGTTAAATGATTAAATGAAATGTCCCAGCTACTTCGCTGGTCGTTAAATGATTAAATGAAATGTCCCAGCTACTTCGCTGGTCGTTAAATGATTAAATGAAATGTCCCAGCTACTTCGCTGGTCGTTAAATGATTAAATGAAATGTCCTAGCTACTTCGCTAGTCGTTAAATGATTGAATGAAATGTTCCAGCTACTTCGCTGGTCGCTAAATGAAATGTTCCAGCTACTTCGCTGGTCGCTAAAAGAAATGTTCTAGCTACTTCGCTGGTCGCTAAATGAAATGTTCCAGCTACTTCGCTGGTCGCTAAATGAAATGTCCCAGCTACTTCGCTGGTCGTTAAATGAAAGGTCCCAGCTACTTCGTTGGTCATTAAATGAAAGGTTCCAGCTCCTTCGCTGGTCGTTAAATGAAAGATCTTAGTTCACTGGTCAGAATATCCAAAATCATAAATTGCAACTAAAGGTCGCATCAAAATCTATATTGAGTAAATATTTCACATAGAAGTCATGAAAACTTTGCCAATTTGCTAAAAATATTTGTTGATTCCAAATAAATCTTATTGCACAAAAGAATTACCTCGAATTACCTCTAGTATTTTCTTCATAAAAGGTAAAACTTTTTGCGAAAAAGAGATAAAATTCAAATCTTTTTCCTGTTGATCAACCAAAAGGATGAAAGAAATATCCTCGGTATGATTAGTGAAATAAATATTCTATGACATTGAAAAGCCGGAAGCAAATTGATATTGATCATAGTTATGACACATGTTTTAAAATGACTTTCTGGCAATTAGGTAGTAGAAATATCCTGAGCCATAAAAGAATCCACTTAATCCATATCTCCTTATTCAGTTTAAAGCTGCAATCAAATATCTGCAAAAGGGATCTCTCAATTGTCGTCAAGATGAAGGCAAATTAAGCGAGTAGACCCCCGGGGCCAAAGAAGATTTGAAACATCTCCAAGATGACGGAGTTTGTGACGGATCCTTCCAGGGAAAGTTCGGATCACCGTCGAGATGAAGGCGGATGTGATGGACCTACCGACAAACCCTAAATGATATTTGATTTCTGCTATCATCTAAAGACTTTTGAGCCAATACCCTCATATATAATCCCTGAGAAAATGAAGGATCGAAGCATCTCCGAGATGAAGGAGTTTGTGACGTACCCTTCCCTAAAAAAAGAGAGAAAAGTCAGGACATCTCCAAAATGAAGGATGATGTAAAAAGCCCGAAAAAGCCCAATGACTCAAAAAGAGTGTAAGAAGATCATCATGAGAAAACACTCAGATATCAAACTACCTAAATTGCCAGAAATCATATTTTCTTATGCAAAATATCTTTTATCAATGTCTTTTCACTACTTGCTTTTATGAAATTGAGAATATTTCTTCTCTTCTTATATCAAGGAAATGGATAGCTTCCTTGAAGAAAATCATCAGCGCTAAAATTTTGAATTTGACTCTTAAGACCAAGAAGTTAACCTCGTTGGAGGAAATACTCTAGGTAAAAAAGGGAATATCTTTGCATACATATACACATTTTTCAAGCGTTGAAGTCAACTATAAATTTATCTTATTGGCAAAATTTTCTAGATATTCTAAAGAATGAAATAAATATTCGATATCCATTTTTGGTGCAACCTAGCGTTGTTTATATCTTCTAGAAGAGTTACCCCATTCAGTTGAAGTATCTCTCCTGTCCCATCACGGTTTTGAGAAATACGTATGGTTGTTCCCACTCAGGTTAAGGGTCAAAACCTGTACTCCCTGCGAGAGGTCATTAAATTCAAAAGCTGATTTAGTCTCAGCAATGAGACGTCCAAGTTCATCCCTTTTTCAAAGCTTTAGGGAACCCCATTTCCTTCCTCCTTTCGCAAACCCCTTTCGGATTTGTTCGTCCAAACTCCGAAGGTCCCATCATGGTCTCTTCACTCGAGGATTCCATATGGTCGTCCCCTTCAGGTTAAGGGTTAAGCCTGAACCTCATGCATCGAGGTATCTTCCTTTTTCAGGTTTTGGTTAAACCTGAGTCTCGTTTTGACAAGGTTCCTCGTTTTAACCAGATGTTTTCCTCCAGTCCCATCATGATTCTTCCCGTCGAAGAATCCATGCTTTGTATATCCATCCAGGATGGGATTCTACTTGAGCTTCATCTCGCAAGGCGTTTTCTCAGAAATGCCCCATCAAGGTCCTCACCTATTCCTTTCCCCATTCAGATTATCTTGATATATCTCCGTCCCATCCAGGTTAAGGGCTAAACCTGAGTCATTATGAAAAGATTGATCTCACCTCACCCATGAGACATGATCAAAACTTCTATCTTTCATCATTTCGGGACCTTCGCCCAAAGTCCCATCACGATTTCCTCACTTTTGTTATCTAGTCATATCTTTTTCAAGAATTTCATCTCCCCAAGCCATTCAGGATAAGGTATTAAGCCTGAAACCATGTCTTTCAAATAAATTCTTCCACACCCAGTTCAGATCTGCTGACTGGGGCATTTTTCAAAATTTGGAGTGTTTTCTTTGCCACTAAGCTCGGCTTTCAACCGACTTAGTAGCAAAGAGGGGCATCTGTGAACACCCCAAATTTTTCAAAATCTTTGAAATATTCCCTTTTTTACCCTAATATCATTTTCTGAGCAAATGGGTCATTTCAAATCTAAATTCCAGTTCATTTCTCTAGTTTTATTGAAATTAAATTCATTTCATATGTTTAAATTGATTTCGGATCTGGATCCATTGTCCAGATCCAAATCTGAGTCTCCTTGTTCAAATTTTGAATTAAAATTATAGAAAATACCAAAAATAGTTTTCAAATAGCTCGGACAGTCCATCCGACATCCGTTTGGATCTATCATGTCATATTTCTCGATTCAAGTATCAAAACTCGAACATCTTCTCAAAACCTGGGTCCAAACCCATTCTTCTGAAGAAATTTCCCCGAAATGGTCTCAAGTTCTCAGAAAAATACGTTTGTAAATATTTCTTAGAAAAATACAAAAAAAAATAATAAAAAAATAGTGTTTAAATCTTAGTTTTCTCGTAAAATCTTAGATTTTCATTCCAAAAATACAAAAAAATGAAATATAACATAAAAATCAAAAAATTGGAAAAAAATAGAGAAAAGCAAATGGTTTTTAAGCTTGAAAGAGTTGAACTTTGCTAAAAACCTCTTTTAAAACCCCTTTTTTGAAAACCAAAAACCACTTTTTAGGAAAAACCTGAAAAGGAGACCCCTCTTGGGAATTTGAAAAAAATTGCAACGGCCACTCCCGTTCGCACCCTTCATCGCCTCTCTCCCGATCGATGACCTTCCATCCTCAACTGCTTCATCTTCTGGAGGATTCGAGCCTCTCTTTAAGAAGAGACCTCCAAGCCTCTACGAAGGGATCGGCCTTCACCCTCCCATCGCCTTCTTCCTTCCTCTCGATCCTCTTTCCAAGTTCTCTTCTCCATTTCAGAATCTGAAGGAAAACATACAACTGAGCATCCATCTTTTGCCCCCTCCGCCCTCTTCTCCTTCACGGATCGATTCTTCGCCTCTCCAGAACTTCTGCAAACAAGCCGATCATTCTAAAGCATCTGTCGTTATCGGAACGATCCTCCCTACAACAAATAACCAAGTAAGAATCCTTCCTTTCCCTTTGTAAATTTCCGTTTCCCTTTTGATTTTGTTCTTTTCTTTCTTTCTTTTTTATTTATTTGTTTTACCCCATTGACGCACCATCGATGGTGTTGAGTTGTAAATAGCAACCTCAACCCATCTCTGTGCCACAATAATGGAATGTATGATTCCAACATTTCCTCTATATTTCTCGCCATTTTTTTTTTCCTTTCTTTCTTGACAATTCCTCTGATCTTATGGTTCTAATGAACATTCATTTCTCTTGTTATACTTACGTGATTTAGTTATTTTATCTTTTCTTTCCCTTTCTTTTCTGGTTTGGTTTTACTTATTCCCAGATTTATTACCAATGTTATATGTCATCTATTCTGCAGGTTTCCTCTGTATTCGTATTTTTGTTTCAGTTTCCCACTTTGATTGACCCTTCATCTTTGATGTTTACATCAGATTGCCTTTTATTTTAGTAATACTTGATTGCATTTCAATCCATTCAGTTAAATGAATTCTTAATGGCATTTTTTTATATATTTAGTGGTTCGTAGCATCTAACGTTGCTTTTCCAGTTTTTTTTTTTTTCATATAGTTGTATCTCTCGTTCATTACAGCATAGGCATCAACCTGTATGCCCATCCTGTGGGATAAGTGTCTATATTATCATGTTAATAAGCTCAAATTGGAGCATTTTCAGATTGACGCTGTTATCTAACCTCAGAGTTTGGCCAAATCTATGCTTATTACCCCTCTGGAAGATAACATTAGTCCTCATCATAGAAGCACCTGAATACCAGCGTCGTTTGTTTCAGTTATGACTGTCTCGCATGTATACTCGTCTCTTGCTTCAGTAGCACACAACCCCTATGGATTTTGGTTCAAAGACAATATTGGAAACAATAATCAATTTAGATATTAGTGACCCCATCTTTGCATTAGAGAATTTCCAAATCTCTCGTCTGCCAGGAATATACCCTGCCTTGTCCGCTCAGCAAAATTTGTCTTGCATTCCTGTTTTCATATTATATTCACCCCCATGTCAGGTGGTAGACCACGGTTATCTTTAGCCAACATAGCAGAGCCCTTGTAGACCTGTCTCTTGACTGAAGTCACGTGAGCTATACACCATCATTGTGCAACAAATCCAAAGAGGAATTACTTGCTTGGCTGTCACAGTTCATATTTCGATTCCTTAGTCAGATTCCAGAGGACCTGATCCATCAAAATGCATGTTGCGTGAGATATTTTTCTTAGTGAGATTGAAGACAAGTCGGTCCCCTGTCAGAGGCAGCCATTATATATATTTTGCAGGAACCATTGGGACCATTTCTTTTCGTATTCATTTTCTTTTGTTGAGGTTGGATCCAGCAGGAACATGGCATGCGTTAACGAGCCTATTGATTGGTTCAACATCTGATAAATTTTGGCTGAAGCACAGGAATTATTCAGCATTGTCATTGGTTTACTAAAGATACTGAATCATACCATGTGTTTTCTTTTCTTACTGCAGATACATTTTCTCTGTTCCAAAAACTGTGTATGATTGATTGGTTTATCATTCTAAAAAACTGTGCATATCCATCACCACCCGTGTGATTTGGTTCAGTAAGCTCAGAAGTTATTGAATCTCTACTTTTACAAAGAATGTGTACACCTGCGTTCGGGGAAGAATCAATGATCCTAATCACATTTGAGCGTTGGTGATGTTTACCTGTAGCCCATCCGTCATCTGTTCCTTGATGTATTCACATTTTCTGCATATTATCCTTATGTGGTAGCACATTAGCTTCAATATTAACAAATATATATTCGCACCCCAATTCATAGAGTATGTTGAGGGCTATTTGCCGTATTAGGCCCTCAGAATATATGTTATCGTAAGAATGGAGAAGTGGCTTTCAATCATATGCGTTTTGGACATAAGGCAGGGCAAATCTCAGGACTATGGTGAATACCTAAATTATTGTTTACATGCAACCGATTGTAAATGCTCATTTTGCAGGGAGGAGCTGTATTTCTGTTTAAATGGTCTTATGGGCTCAAGTTCTATAACAAATGTTTCTTCTCCAATCGATCATGACAGTTTGGTTCTAAAAACTAGCAAAGGATGCACCTTAATTTAAGCATAGGCATAAACCCAACATGTACTTTATATGATTCATAGTGATGTGCAGGTCTGAATCTATACTGGGCTCTCCACGAAATCGCTGCTGCAGTACACAAAAAATATAGTCAGTCATCATCGTGAAAGTCCTATTTTATGACAATGCTCTGAATTTCTATCTTTTAGCATCATATATCAGTTATGTTTTTTTCTATATCATATTGATGTCTTCTTTTAAATCGTTGTAATTTTGAAAAGATTTTTATATGAAAAACATGTGAAAACCAGACATCAAATAATAAAAACCGGTTCTCACTAGTGGATGAGACCGGGTCGAACTCAGGGAACGGGAATATATCTTATTCAAATACACAAATCTAAACTAATCTTTATTGCCGAATTATTTGAAATATAAAATGTTCAAGAAATGTAAAATCAACTAACTATTACAACAAATGAATACCCTTCGCAGAGGGCGTAAAGTGCAATATTTACAAACCCATTAAATTCCTAATTCTAAACTAAAAAGTAAAAAGAAGCTTTATTCTTCGTACTTCGTGTCACGTAATCGCTTTCGCTCCAGTCCTGTGCTATCCTGCACAATTCAGATGAACACGAGCAGTACCAGAGATAGAAATAGAAACCTATATTAACTAGCTAAATGTTAAAGAACACTGAAGAATATCATCAAAAGAATTCAATGACAATTGAAACTACCTTAACTAACACAATTAACTAAATTTCAATTCACTAACACTCCACTTTATGAAATCTAATTATTTCAATTAATGAACAGTAAAGACAATTAACACTTTATTAACAAGCTATGTACTTACACTATTGAAAAATACAACACTAAAACATTTGAAAACAGTAAAATCAAGAATTGTAATCATCAAGGAATGACTAATGAAAAACAAACTGGAAACTTACACAGACATAGCAAAAGAAACAAATTTGTAAAAGATATTGACTGAAGCAAAACAAGAAAAATCCTTGATTGGAAAAACAGCAAATCGACCTATGTTATCTAAAAAAATAGAAAATGAAATGTAAAATAGAAACAGGAAAATGACTGAATTTAAAAACAAGAAATCGTGTAAAAACCAAACTTAACAAGAACTAGAATGTAAGAAAGCAAAACATGAAATCAATATATGATAAAAACATCTAGAAACTGGAAATTAACAACAAAAGTTATATTGAGTAAAAACAAGAAAAAATGAAATCAAGTGCTCATCCTTGAAATGAATTCAAAATCTGCTGTAAAATAAACTTCAGGTGCCGTGAGTAACTCAGGTGAGACTGCCGGATAAGGTGAATCACCTTCTTCCAGTGGATTGATTCACGACAACAAGATGCCGATGAAGATGAATTGCCATTTGGCGATTAATCCATATATTTAAGATGCCTTCACAATGGATGCATAATCAAATCCGACAGAAACAAATACAGATGATTCTAGAACAGTAGATCGAGTATGTTCTGCTGATGAACAGAGAATGCTGGTAAATAGTGAAATTATGGCAGTTATAATGCAAATCCGGTAGCTCAAGAAATGCAGATTCACAATCCGATAAGTTCAAGCATGCACAAATATTCAGATGTAATGAAATTCACGAATGAACAGAATCTGGACTACTCTTATTTTGAAACTAAAAAAAAACAAACAGAAATTGAAATTAACAATGAAACAGAAATCAACTTACGGTAGATCTAACAAATCTGGAAAAGAGGAGCTATAGGTAAAAAAATCAAGAAAAAATTACAGAGATTACATTTTTTTTCCGTTTTTCTGAAATAATCACATCACTGATTGAGGAGACAACGAAGAAGAAGAATGAAGAAGTGAAAAGAAGAAGAAGAAGAAGAAGAAGAAGAAGAAGATGAAATCAGAAGAAGAAGAAGCTGAAGAAGTGGAAGAAGAAGTTGCTTACCGTGAACTGAAGGGGTTAGGAGAGAAATCGGACTCCTCCCTCACGCCATCGCCCGATTGAGAAGAGCCTCCACCGGATTGAGAGAAAGGGAAAGAGAAAGAGGGGAAGAAGATAGGGGAAAAGAGAGGGAAGAAAGGTCCGGCGGTGGTTGAGAAGGGAGGAAAGAGAAGGAAAAGAGGGGGAAAGAAGATGGGGTTTGGCGTACAGGGTGAAGACGCCTCCCCTTTCGATTTTGGGGTTTTTAAAAGCTTTCAAACCGGCTGGAACCGGTTTGAAACAAATGCAAACCGGTTCAAGCCGGTTTGGTTATTATTTTTTTTTAGTTTTCTTTTAAAAATGCAAACCGGTTTGAACCGGTTTGGTTTATTATATTTTTTCAGTTTTTTTTTAAAAAAAACAAAAACTATGTAAACTAGTTTATTAGAAAGTGTTCAAAAATTAAAATCAAAACTTATTTATAAAGAAACTAAAAAAAACTATTCTAACTATTTATATAATTTTTTCTTTTCTAAAAAAAACAAACATTTAAAATGATTTTAAAAACTATTTTCTCTATTATTCATTTTTTTTATTTTATTTTTACTTGAAAACTAAAATTAAACTACTATGAATATAACAAAAACTAAAATATGTATAAAAATGTAAAATAAAACTATTTTTCATGCATTTTTTTATTTTTAAATCATTTTAACACATTTACTCGAAAACTAACATAAAATTGGGTTTTTGAAACATTATTTCATAAAATCATGCATATTTAAATGTTAATTAACCCTGAATTATATGCATGATCAAATACCCCCATGCTTATGTTTTGCTAGTCCTTGAGCAAACTAGAAAAATGCAAGAAATCAAACTATCACCTAACTCACTTTCGTAGGAATCACGGTTGCATTTAGCTCATGCAACAAGCCCTTTCAACCCCTGGGTTACCCCAGTGGACGAGTAAGGTCTCGTGAGGGTTTGCAGTGATGCTACCCACAAACATCTTTGTCATGTATGCATAATATTACACATCCTCATAAGCAGTAGGTAATTAAAGACTTTGTTTTCACAAATATTTCCTATTATTTCAAAATCGAAATATAATTAGAGTCTTTTATGCATCACCACAGAAAAGAATTTCTTTCACTTTTCTAAATATCACAATTATTTATGTTTTATTCTTAGAAAATCCAAAAAAACATATTATTATTTACTTATCCTCACTCATATGTTTTCTGCACTGGTTTTCTCAATCATACTTCTAAGCACTGAACTTTTCTTTCTTTTTCAGCTCTTTTCTCAATTTTTTTCATTTTTTTCACGCTTTTTCTTTTTGCGTACTTATTCTTTTCTTATAGCTTGTGTGTGGTCTGCTTTTATGCCTTGTGCAATGTTAATATCTTCTATACTTTTTCAATACATACCAAAAGATATCAACTAAGACATAAAAGTGACTTCCTTCATTCACCCTTATAACATGAGAGTCAAACATTTCAACTTGTATCTGTTCTCAGTTACTTAGGATCACGAAGTTTTCCACTCTCCTTTTCGAAAATGGAATTAAAAGTTTCAACTTACATCTAAGTTCCATCTACTAAGGATTGTGGAATCATCCAAACAACCTAACGCATGCTATTTTTTTCTTTTGAGCTCATTTTTTATGCTTTTGTTCATTTGCTTAGTTTTTCAAAAATAGAATTGTGCATATTCATATTTGTGATTCAAAATAAATTCTAACATGTATCTATCATCATTTCTTTGAAATTCGCATAAACAACCATAATTTTTAGATCTATGTCAGAAAAAAATTTCGTGGGGCTTAAAAATCCTCTAAAAACATCAGATTTAAAATAGCATTCATATAAGTTCAAACTCTTTCTTTAAAAACCTACTTTTCATGAGAGATATGTAAACATGTGCAAGAACGTAAACAGAAATATCAAGGTGTGCAAACTACACCCTCCCCCATGCTTATATGACACTGTCCCAGTGGCACTCCCCCATGCTTATATGAAACTACGTGAATGCACATGAGAGGAAATAATTGAGGGAAAATAGTAGAATGACCTGACATGAATTAAAAATACATGTTCTATGAATGTAATGAATGCAATGTATACATGACAAAACATCAAACTCATGAATGAAACAAAAAGAACATGAAAAACTCATGAAGAAAACTAAAAAGTAAAAACAAAATAAAATCTATAAATTCTAAGCAAATCTAATAATATACAAGATATGGGTTGCCTCCCATAAAGCGCTAAGTTTCACGTCCCCAGCCAGACGGATCCCTGGAAAAACATTCATCGTCCATGAGATCAATGGACATGAAGTCAGACTCAACCGGGATCTATGAAGAAAAGAGTGTCATCTGTGACACTACGCACTGTGTTTCCATCCCTTCTACCTCCAAATGTAGTATCATGACTCTCTTGACATGAAGAACGGACATTAGTCTCATCTGAGAGACTGGTCAGGAAATGAGAGTCTAGGACCGACCGACTATCAATGAATGCAACTTCAGACAAGTGGTGAATATAATCAGGCTTGACTTGGTCAAGCACCTTCTGCATCTGTACCTCTTGCTTACTAAAAACAATCGGTGATCCTACAGGCTGAGAAAATGGGGCTTTATATGATGATAATGGATGTTGTGAGTAAGGCCCCTTCTGTTGAGGTATCATGGAGATCGACTCGTCAGCAGAAATGATATGAGGTTCATGAGTTGATTCCTGAGTGGAGTGACATGCCTTCCCATTATGAAGGGATGTAACAGATTTGACTTGCTCCTGATGTGAATCGGTGGGTTGCAAGTCAAATGACATGGAATCCTCTCCCTTTGAGACAACAGACTGACTATGAAGGTCCCCCTGGCTTTGCCTAGTGAAAGTCTCAACCAATTGTCCCATTTGAGTCTCTAGCTTGGCTATTGACTATGTATGGGAGCTCAAAACTTGTAATATCCTATCTTGGAAGGATTGACTAAATGAAGGCTCATGAGGATGAGGTTGAGTATAAGCATGTTGGGCTGGGGGATGAACCTGTGGAAAAATGGGATGCGAGTAACCTTGTGAAGTGTTACTGGGTCTATACTGTGTCTGGGAGGGCTGATGGGATGGGGAAATAAACTGGTTTCGCCAACCTGGGTTATATGATGGTGTAAATGAATCAGGCATGGGTCTAGTGAAACCTTGGGCAGCATTCACCTGCTCCTGAACGAATTCAGGATATAATGGCGCTGCCGGACAATCCGCAACACAGTGTGCAGGGCTAGCACATAGCTCGCACACTCTTTCTACTTGATTTCTCGAAGAATTGGCTAGGAATTGATCTAACTTCCTAGTCAACTGGTCAACCTTGGTACGCAATTCTAACTCGGACCCAACTTCAGAAATCCCAACTTTCCTAGGACCACTAGACAGAGATGTAGTCCTATCGAGCCGTAAAGACAATGTATGATGCATAGTGTTTTCACTCAAAGTCTCGAATAGAGACCATGCCTCGTCCTCACTCTTGAGCATAAAAGTGCCCCCACAAGACAAATCAACCATTTGACGATGCTTCTCAGTAAGCCCGTCATAAAAATACTGCACCAACTGCCAACGAGGCACCTGGTGATGGGGACACTTGCGGAGAAGATCTTTCAATCTCTCCCAAGACTCGTGAAACTGTTCTCCCTCAATTTGAGAAAAACTGATTATAGCTTTACGAAACTGGTTTGTCTTACCAATTGGGAAATATTTTTTTAAAAATTCTCTTTGCATTCCTTCCCAAGTAGTAATATGAACCGTCTCAAGAGATTTTAACCAGTGCTTGGCTTTATCTTTGAGAGAGAACGGAAACAAAGTCAACTGCATAGCATCATCTCCAAAGTTATTGATTCGCATAGTCGAGCAAATCTCAAGGAATTCGTCGAGATGACGATATGGGTCTTCATTGCTAAGGCTATAAAACGAAGGTAACATTTGAATCACACTGGCCTTAATCTCAAAATGGCTCGCTCCTACATCAAGTCTCGTGATGCAGGAGGCAGGAGTATACGTATTTGGCATGAAGTACTCCCTCAAAGGACGGATCAAATGATGATCGTCAGCCATTGCGTACACCTTGGAGTAGACCGGTGTAGCACACGTCCTAATTTGGGTTTTCTACCTAACTAACGCACTAAGCGGCCAAACCACGCAAACCACAAAGCGAGTAAACTAAAAACAACAAAAACTAAACAAACACCATGCAGTTACACATAACAGAGATTATGCAAAGAAATATGAAGTCTATGTGTACGGTACCAATCGTACACAGTCACCTCTAAGGGGATCCTAATAGGTGGGCTGTGCAGAAAAGTAAGCTCGTCTCTAAGATATGCACATACGTGGTTCTAAACCTAAATGCAACACAAACACTAGGCAATAAAGTGAATACTAATATTACGCCGTTCCCCAGCAACGGCGCCAAAAATTTGATGTCTTCTTTTAAATCATTGTAATTTTGAAAAGATTTTTATATGAAAAACATGTGAAAACCAGACATCAAATAATAAAAACCGGTTCTCACTAGTGGATGAGACCGGGTCGAACTCAGGGAACGGGAATATATCGTATTCAAATACACAAATCTAAACTAATCTTTATTGCCGAATTATTTGAAATATAAAATGTTCAAGAAATGTAAAATCAACTAACTATTACAACAAATGAATACCCTTCGCAGAGGGCGTAAAGTGCAATATTTACAAACCCATTAAATTCCTAATTCTAAACTAAAAAGTAAAAAGAAACTTTATTCTTCGTACTTCGTGTCACGTAATCGCTTCCGCTCCAGTCCTGTGCTATCCTGCACAATTCAGATGAACACGAGCAGTACCAGAGATAGAAATAGAAACCTATATTAACTAGCTAAATGTTAAAGAACACTGAAGAATATCATCAAAAGAATTCAATGACAATTGAAACTACCTTAACTAACACAATTAACTAAATTTCAATTCACTAACACTCCACTTTATGAAATCTAATTATTTCAATTAATGAACAGTAAAGACAATTAACACTTTATTAACAAGCTATGTACTTACACTATTGAAAAATACAACACTAAAACATTTGAAAATAGTAAAATCAAGAATTGTAATCATCAAGGAATGACTAATGAAAAACAAACTGGAAACTTACACAGACATAGCAAAAGAAACAAATTTGTAAAAGATATTGACTGAAGCAAAACAAGAAAAATCCTTGATTGGAAAAACAGCAAATCGACCTATGTTATCTAAAAAAATAGAAAATGAAATGTAAAATAGAAACAGGAAAATGACTGAATTTAAAAACAAGAAATCGTGTAAAAACCAAACTTAACAAGAACTAGAATGTAAGAAAGCAAAACATGAAATCAATATATGATAAAAACATCTAGAAACTGGAAATTAACAACAAAAGTTACATTGAGTAAAAACAAGAAAAAATGAAATCAAGTGTTCATCCTTGAAATGAATTTAAAATCTGCTGTAAAATAAACTTCAGGTGCTGTGAGTAACTCAGGTGAGACTGCCGGATAAGGTGAATCACCTTCTTCCAGTGGATTGATTCACGACAACAAGATGCCGATGAAGATGAATTGCCATTTGCCGATTAATCCATATATTTAAGATGCCTTCACAATGGATGCATAATCAAATCCGACAGAAACAAATACAGATGATTCTAGAACAGTAGATCGAGTATGTTCTGCCGATGAACAGAGAATGCTGGTAAATAGTGAAATTCTGGCAGTTATAATGCAAATCTGGTAGCTCAAGAAATGCAGATTCACAATCCGATAAGTTCAAGCATGCACAAATATTTAGATGTAATGAAATTCACGAATGAACAGAATCTGGACTACTCTTATTTTGAAACTAAAAAAAACAAACAGAAATTGAAATTAACAATGAAACAGAAATCAACTTACGGTAGATCTAACAAATCTGGAAAAGAGGAGCTATAGGTAAAAAAATCAAGAAAAAATTACAGAGATTACATTTTTTTTCCGTTTTTCTGAAATAATCACATCACTGATTGAGGAGACAACGAAGAAGAAGAATGAAGAAGTGAAAAAAAGAAGAAGAAGAAGATGAAATCAGAAGAATAAGAAGAAGAAGAAGCTGAAGAAGAGGAAGAAGAAGAGAAATAAGAAGTTGCTTACCGTGAACTGGAGGGGTTAGGAGAGAAATCGGACTCCTCCCTCACGCCATCGCCCGATTGAGAAGAGCCTCCACCAGATTGAAAGAAAGGGAAAGAGAAAGAGGGGAAGAAGATAGGGAAAAAGAGAGGGAAGAAAGGTCCGGCGGTGGTTGAGAAGGGAGGAAAGAGAAGGAAAAGAGGGGGAAAGAAGATGGGGTTTGACGTACAGGGTGAAGACGCCTCCCCTTTCGATTTTGGGGTTTTTAAAAGCTTTCAAACCGGCTGGAACCGGTTTGAAACAAATGCAAACCGGTTCAAGCCGGTTTGGTTATTACTTTTTTTTAGTTTTCTTTTAAAAATGCAAACCGGTTTGAACCAGTTTGGTTTATTATATTTTTTCAGTTTTTTTTTTAAAAAAACAAAAACTATGTAAACTAGTTTATTAGAAAGTGTTCAAAAATTAAAATCAAAACTTATTTATAAAGAAACTAAAAAAAAACTATTCTAACTATTTATATAATTTTTTCTTTTCTAAAAAAAACAAACATTTAAAATGATTTTAGAAACTATTTTCTCTATTATTCATTTTTTTTATTTTATTTTTACTTGAAAACTAAAATTAAACTACTATGAATATAACAAAAACTAAAATATGTATAAAAATGTAAAATAAAACTATTTTTCATGCATTTTTTTATTTTTAAATCATTTTAACACATTTACTCGAAAACTAACATAAAATTGGGTTTTTGAAACATTATTTCATAAAATCATGCATATTTAAATGTTAATTAACCCTGAATTATATGCATGATCACATATCATCTAAGTTGTATATTAAACTGCGTATATCGTTTACATTGTCGTCATATTTTTTTTAGCAAATCTGAATCTATCACGTTTCATGTCTTTCTAAACATTTTTGAGAGCTTTTCATTCATTTCCTTTGATCATCTTACATCATTACTGTACACTTTGCAAATTAGCACACTCACCAACACTTATTACATCACATCGATCTACTGTGTATCTCATACCTTTTTGGTCTCACTGTTATACACTCTCAGCATATTTCACTTAATATTTCAGTCCATTTGTGATAACACTTCCCCCCCCCCCCCCCATTTACTGCTGTAAGCACTCACAGCAGTTCACAAACTGCTGTGTGCTCACCCATCACTTCACTTTACAACAATATCCACCTAGTTGTTGTGACTTTATACTTCCAGCCACCACTGCATCATCAACCACCTACTCTCAACCCTTCATTCCTCAGCCCATTATCCCATTGCCAAACTCCAGCCCATCACACCCCCTATGAACCTGCTGCACCTTGCTGTCAACATCTTTCAGCTATTTGCTCATTGCTACAGTGCTGCTTGCAACAAACTTGAATCCAATCTATTCCCTTATTGTTGCCACATTATTGCACAGTCCCCTGTTACAACACAACTTCTTCAACTATTACTCGCATCACTTGCCTTCTCACGTACCTATTCCTTGCCCTATCCATTGCCACACTTCTATTTATAACATATGACCACCATCCCGCATTCACAGTTGCAATGACCAACTGCAACCTGTGTGATCCCTGCAGCATGATACCCATCTTCAATGTCTTCCCAGCACTATATCATCTAACATTGTCCTACCCACCTCTTCACATAGCTATCTCTGTTGCCACATATCCTTGTCACTTACAGCTATCATATCATCTTCTACAAACACCTGCCATAGCCATTCCCTCATTGCTTGAATTTTCTGCAGCCTTATCCAGCATGACTGCCATCGTTTCCATTATGTCACAGCATTCCTTCATCTACCATTTATTCCCTGTAGTATACTAGCTCCCATTCACTGTTATACTTTCTTCATATCTTCATAGTACCATGGGACTTCCACCTCAGCACCCGTGTTAGTTACACAGCCACCCATTATCCTGTCCCTAAATAAACAGCCAGCCACTAACCAGCCCATTCAACCACCCCTACCATGTTTGCATGCTACCATCTGCATCTTCTTTGCACATCACCTGTCACCTTCACTTAAAACCACCTACACTGTTGCTTCATCTTCCCCTGTATACAGCAGCTACACCCTCTAGCACTTACGCAGCACCCTGTGCTTCATACACTGCTGCATCTATACAATAATGATATTCCCACTTCACTTCATGTACCTTCATCCTTCCACTCACACTCCGCATCTTCCAACACCTATGTATCCCAGCACTCACTATCTTAGCCATATGAAGCATTTTGTCCTTCATTAGTTTAGGCATACTTATACATTGTATATGTAGAATCTTTAAATATGGTATTTTTTATATCCTTTCATTCTTGCCTCACACTGACTTTGTTTTGCAAGAAAGCTTAGAGATTGTCAATTTCCTTCCCGAAGTTAGGAATTTTATCATTCCAATTCAAACCCAAGTTGTAATAGTTAAATATCAATGAGAATTTACATTCCTCGCTCTAGATTAGAATATATGAGCATATCAACATCATAAATTGTTTGTTTCATACCATTTTATTGCAAAATCTCACAAATGGGACCACGAATGGCACGTGCACCATTTCGTAAGAGATAATTAATTCTAAGTTGATGATTTGCATCAACGACCATAGTCGGGATGTAAACAAGACTTAGGATTTTTATCTTTTATAAAATAACATTGGATCCACACTGGATCTTTTTCAAAAATCATCATATTTTCAAATATTTTCTTCTTTTATCAGAATTTAACTTAAAATTAATTCAAAATATATACCAATGGCCATAGTCAGGGTATATTGAGAGTTAATTTCATTTTAAATTCTATAAAAGCACCAAATGTATTTTATTCTTCTCTTGAATTTAAATATAGATTATTATATAATACATTCAATGACCATAGTCAAGGATGTATTATATCTTCAATGTTGTTTTAATTCATTTAAAGAATGGAATAGCTTTTCAAAAATCCAATTTCAAATTCTTCAAATTCATTCATCATTTAGGATAAAATTACATCATACTTTCAAAAATTCATTTTTCAAAAACTCCAAGTAAATGTAAATATCTTCCTCAATCTATCTCCTTATCAAATCCGATTTATCATTTCATTTGTCAAAATTCTATTTTTAAATCTCAAAGTTCAATTTAACTTTGAGATTTCATATTCAGATTCAAATCAGATTTCAAAAATCAAATTTGACTTTGACATTCCAAAATTCATTCAAAATTCCAAACCAATCTATAATTCAATTTAACTTTGAGATTCTTGATTCATCTTCTAAATTTCAAATCCAAGGTCTAATTTGACTTCGAAATTCATTTGTATATTCAAAGATTCAATTTCTAAAATTCATTTTTCAAATTCAAATTAAACTTGGAAGTTCTTGATTCATCTTCTGAATTTGACACCAAATCCATTTTTAGGATCCAAGATTCAACACTCATATTGGATCTCAGACTTCTGATCCAATTCCTCTTTAGGATCCAGAGTCCAATTCCACTTTTGGATCTCAGACTTCAGATCCAATTCTCCTTTAGGATCCAAACTCCAATTTCACATTTGGATCTTAGACTTCTGATCCAAATCCATCTTAGGATCCAGAACCCAATTTCAGATTTCAGATTTTAAATCCATCTTTAGATCCAATTCCATTCCCAATTTTAGACTTCAAATCCAATTCTACTTGCAGGTCTCATCCATTCTTAAATACCATTTGATTATCTCAGATCCATTCCAAACTTAAAAATCCAAATTTGATTCCATCTCAAGTATTCATTTCCTTTCCTAAATTCAAATTCAAATTCAAATTCAAAGTCCATTTCTGACTTTGAAACTTCATTTCCTTTCATTTCAAAGCTTCAAGTCATTCTTTCTCATTTATCCTTCCAAATCCTAATTTACTTCAGAAACTTAGAACTTCTCTAATCTATCTCAAGTTCTAAGTTAAATTAAATCATTTCTTCACTCCTTTACCAAGTTCATCTCAGAAAGCTTGGAAATTTTCAAAACATCCTTTAAAAAGAGCATACATTCTTGCATTGCACAAGCATGATTCATTGTGCATTTAGAGTTAGAATAAATTCTTAGATTATATTTAGGCAAAGCAAAAGGCATAGATTCGATCCTTGGTTCGATTACCCCTGGTAAAGGCGCCAGGAACGGTCGAACCTCGTACCGACGAGCGAATCCCATCTCTCCATTTTCCCGCAAATTTTCAAAACGGAGGCAAGTGATTTTTCTAAATATTTTCAAATCAAGGTCAAGTGAGACCGCGCAAAATAGTTCCTCTTCTCTCTCTTTCTTTCTTTTCTTCTCTCTCTCTTTTCTATCTTTTATTTTCCTCCCTTCAAAAAGGAGGAAAATAGAGGTCAGAAAAGGAAAAGAGAAGGAAGAGAGAGAAACCAAAGGACAGAAGAAAAAATTTTGCGATGATCACAATCAAGTAAGTCTCTCAAATTGCCATGTCTTTGGAGAACGGAAGCTAGACTCACAACGATCTCCTGCATGCAATGTGTATCATCACTTCAAAAGAGTGATTCGAGGCAAATCTCGTATCATACAACATGCCATTGTGTTAATATAAATTAAAAGACTTGATCTTATGAAACAAAATAATTATTGTATCACTTCTCTTATAAAGGATAAATGTTGGGGATTCTTTTGAGAAACTATTTCCCCCGTTTATCGTAGTTGTATCTTTTAATAGGTATGGCCGTACCTTTGGACAGGTATGTCATGTTGGTGTTACGATGATCGGTTGAGACGTATATGGTAACCTCGAAACGTGTTTTGGCACCTTATTGCAATCATGTAATGTTGATGATCGCCTAACAGGCAAGAGGCTCGTGAGGGTCTAAAGGACTAGAGCATGACAAATATGAAATTGAATGATTGTACTGTGTACTTTTACAAAGCAGATGTGTTGGGGATTTCATATGAGAAATCCATTCCCCTCTCATCGTGATTGTACTTTTGAACATGTATGTTGTGTATTACGAGGAGTAGGATGAGGGGTCCATGTTTACCTCGAACGTGCAATGGCGCGTATAACACACATAATGGTGATGGTTTCGCTTCACAGGCAAGATGCTCGAGTGGGTCAAAAGACCAGAGCATGTAGAACGGGGCAGCGGTTAAGAAACCCTCGTCGTGCTCGTTCAACATGGTTTGTCAAGAGAGAGAACGAATGATACAAAACTCCGATCGACATGTCTTTTAATGGCAGTTACGGGCAAAAGACTCGGATTCCCCAGTCATCGGAGTTAGGGAAAATGGGCTACAAATGGTAGCTTACAGTTGGATGCATCCACCGACCACCTATGCCTTTGGGGATTGACTCTCTTGGTCACTGGCCATCCCTTAGGAGCAGACTCAGTCAGCCATCCGGGTTATCTAAAACACATAGCATAATAAACCCCTCGACTGGTCTCGATTGTTTCTATGTTTCGTGCCTTGCGAGTACCCGCCTGGCCAGTTAATATCGAAACATAATTTAAATCTTATCACACAATTTGTTGAGTTATGCCCATATGAAAGTTATAGTGTCTATCAAGTTCAATACTTATGGAATTGCGTGTGTGGTTGATGTAGCATTGTATGTTGCTAGTTAAATTTCTTATGAAGTTCTTTGCTTGTAATAGTTAGCCTACTTGTGTTAGTAAAATGCTTGTAAAAATTCTAGCATCGTGCTCATGATAGTTTACTCCATGACACTGCTGAAAGCAAATTGCTATTTAATTGCCTATCTACTTGACCTATTAAATTATTCTGCTTAATTATGTTTAATATTGTCATGTCTGTGCACCTACCACTTTTTAGCGAAACTGACCCATTTTATGGGCATGTAATGGATAGGTAATACAGTCTGCGATGGCATAATGGCGTGATGAGATCAAGATAGAGCTCTTTCCCTGACGTTTCGCTCCTGAGGACATGTTGGTAAATTTGGTATAAAGTGTGTTTCAAAATTTCTCTTTTATTAAATTGTGAGTTAATAAAACTGTTTTAGTAAGCTTCTTCTTGGTTTCAACAAACAAATTCTCAATTATTGAAACTCCATTTCTAAACCATTTGATTTCAATGGTTGTGCGGGATTTGACAAAGGAAAGTTTATGCTGTAATGCGCTCAAGGTCCATTGACTTGTGGTTTTAAAAATATCATTTCCGCTGAAGTATTATTTAAACTCTGATTATTGTATGATTTCAAAGCTTTCTAAACTATTCTAAAAGTTTCAAGTCCTGGATTTTTGGGGCGTTACAACTTGGTATCAGAGCGACAGGGAAAATAGTGATTCTTGACCATCCGACATCTGCATCGCACAGTAAGTACTATTGATTTTGTTATTTTGTACTTATTTTGATTAAAATATTTTGCTTTGATTTACATGTCGTATAATAAGATGAGCGAGGAAATAAATGTCTTGACTGGAGCCGTTATTCATCTCCAATCTATGGTCCAGAACTTGAGTCGTAGTATGGCTCACGAGAACACCTTCCAGGGTGAGTGCGATAAACAGATGGATAACGATCAAGTTCTTCCGAATCTATTGTACCCCCGAAATTCTATTGTTTGCTTTTTCTGTGGTAAGGTGGACAATTCAGTGAAAGAATGCCGCCATAAGCGAAAGTACGATAAGTGGCTATTGGCCACACAAGGTTTGGAACAAGGGAAGCAAGTTAAAGATATTCAGAACAAAAAGTCAGTTGGTAGTAAGGAAGTTAGCAAATGCCGACTT
This sequence comes from Nuphar pumila, assembly GCF_984573655.1. NCBI lineage: Eukaryota > Viridiplantae > Streptophyta > Magnoliopsida > Nymphaeales > Nymphaeaceae > Nuphar > Nuphar pumila. The sequence continues at coordinate 45,105,659 of NC_143263.1, read as the reverse complement.
GCCAATGATAGAATGCAGGGATCCCCATCTAAGAAACAAAAGCAAGGCAAAGGAATCAAGCTACATCGATCGTCTAGTCGAAAATGCTCAAAGTGTAATTATGGTCATTCGGGACAACTATACCCTCGAGACAATGAGAGTTGTTTCTATTGCGGAAAGATGGGGCATTTCGCCAGAGTTTGTCGCAAGAAGGAAGCAGATCTGAAGAAGCAAACCGCGAAGGAAAGCCAGCAACAACGCAAGCTGCCTCACTGGTAGCAATGAAAGTAGGGAACCGTGTTTATTTTCATCATGACGAGTTAGGTAGGGAATTAGTGAATAAACACTTTAATAAGTTTGGGTAAGACTTTTTATTTTCCAGTACGGATCTTGTCAAGTAAAAGTTAATTAATGAAATTACGTTTGAATTTTGTTCAACCTAGACCCTTATGATTATGATGCTTATGCAGGTAAATGACATGTCACGCCTACAACTGATTAGTTTTTGGGTAGTTAACTTGTTACGCCTACAAATGATTAACTTTTAGGTGGTTGACTTATACGCCTACAAATCATTAGTTAGACTACTTAGAGGAATGACACCTCACGACTACAAGCACTTAGTTTTTATGATACATCACGCCTATGTAACGGTGTTGCAAGGAGTTGCATTATGATTGTTTGTGAGAATATATCATACCTGTATAGCATGATTGGTGGATATCATATTGGACTAAAATGTCTTGTAGATCTGTGCGTGTGTTTCACACTGATATAGTCGAATGTGATTTGATGTAAAAATTGTGAATGCTTATGAAGATGATGCAATGATCTGAATGTCTTAGATGCATATATGATTTGAATCCTGTGTGCATAACTCGAACTGCGTAGAAATTACGTATCTTGAGGTTTAGTTGATTCTTGTTATATACATTATCACATTGTATAGAACTCATGCTTTGAGGTTAGATTTGGATAATGAAATGCTCCTGGTGGCAATGATATAATGCATAGGATAATATGCTTTTGTATGATATGATTGAAATGCATGTGATCTGAAATTTTGAAAGTATGTGATATATGCTTAAGTTCAATAGTGAACTATGATTCTTGGAACCTTATTGGTGAAATGGGTGATTTTATGAATTGAATACCATATGAAGTGATGTGATGCTCATTGATGATATATATACTTTTGCCCATTATTGGTGGCTATCGACCCTGAGAGTCGTCGTTTGTTTTGATGCATGCATCGTTGATTTCGGTACCTGTTGAGGACCTTGTCCGCAAAGGATTCTCTGCGAGGGCATGTATGATCAAGATCAGGTAATCCGACTAGAGTGGTGAATCTCTGTGAGGAAGTACACTATCCAAGATCGGGTAGCCGCAAAGACGGCGAATTCCTGTGAGGAAGTATATTTGTCCAAGACCAGGTAAACCATCTAAGGCGGTAATTCCTTGTGAGGTCGTACATTTCCCAGACCAGGTGATCCAGCGTGGAACTTGTAGATTTTGATTTCATAGAGAATTATGGTGTGTTATGATGCTCTTCTGAGAGCATTTGTTATAGCCGGTTATGAATCTTTAAATTTGGCTTTCTGTTGTAGCATGATTATATACTGGTTTTATATTAGAGAATCAGATCCTTACTAAATCTAGATCTTTATACGAGGTTATGTTTTTGTCTTCTATGAAGGTTAGGGCCATTCTAAGAAGGATAACTTAAGCGAAGATAGGACAACTGGCCATGTAAGGCCTTGGGTTATGGGGATAAGTTGAGGCTATTCCGGACATAGAGTCTGTTAGAAATAGTAAGGGTAACGAACGACAACCTCATTATGATATAGTACAGAAACCTCCGTTTAAGGAACGTAAACAAACTGAGCAATGTCTCGTTGAGTCTCTTCATTTGTATCAAATCTAGTAGAAGGTGACGAATAAACATTCTTACAGTCTTCTGCCAAACCCTTTTTGTGACTCCATATAAACTCTTGCGAAGACATAAATTATTAACAAAATCACTCACATTTTGTTCGATCGAGTTGTTGGCTTTGAACCTTTCTTAGGAATTTATTATGTGTTGTTCTGACTACTTTAATAGCATACGTGTTTCAGATCACTCACACATATAGTGCATCCTCATTAACAACGATTAACTAAGAACCAGATTGTTGCAGAAAATCTTTTAATGATATTTCGCGGACGAAATTCTTTTAAGAGGGGTAGGATGTAAAACCCGCGTTTTAAAAAAAAAAAATCGGACCCAGGCCAGGTTGGGTCTGGACCCGACCCGGGCCCGCCCTCGTTCGGGTTTTTAAAACCCGATTCAGGAGAGGTTTTGTTTAAAAAACAAAACCCCCCTGTGTGCCGCACCACACCCGCGCAGCCCCCCCCCCCCCTCCCTCGACAGCAGGATAAGGGAAACCCTTTTCGGGTTTCCCCGAAGATCGCCCGAGCTCTTTAAGAGCATCCCGGGAGGGGAGGGGAGGGGAGGCGCACCTCCCTTCTCTTTTCCAACTCCTCCTCTCCTCCTGACGCTGCTGCCTCTTTCCAATCGCCGCCACCGACGATCTCGCAAGTGAGCCGACAGCGACGACGGCGCCTCCTTCTAGGTACGCCCTCTATCTCCTCGGACTTCTCCTCCCTCGCCTTCTGATACTCTTCCCGCTCCCTCTGTATCTATCGGAGGCCCAATAGGTGGCCTACGGGGCCCCTGTCACCCCCCCCTCTCTCTTGAAGTTGCCGGAGAGCCGGCAGGGGGGCCAGTCACCCCTGCGGCACCCTCCTCCTCTTCCACCTCTCCTCCTTCTCTGCATGTGGTGGCATCAACGGCGCCGATATCGACCTCCTCGCACAGGTAAGTCTTCTATTTCTCTTTCTTCCCTCTGCACCACACAACTCATCTCCCTTCTCGTGTCGACAACCTCCCCTTGAACCGGTCCTCGAAGCATTGTCAAAGCTGCGGTGCCACAACGCCACGACCGACCACTGCTGCTACCGCCTTTGCCTCAACTCCCACCTGCTTCCCTCTTCGCAGCGTTTTTCTGGCAGGCCCTAACGGCGATTTCTGTCAGCGACCCACTGCCATCTGTCGCTCTCGTCAAGCAGGGGCCAAGGCCCCTGCCGTGCGATTATTCTGATAGGCAGGGGCTTCGATCCCTGCCATTTGGGTTTTTTTTTTATCAGGCATGGGCCTCGGCTTATGTCGTGCATCTTATTTCGGCAGGCAGGGGCCTCGGCCCCTGTCGTTTGATGTTTCTAGCGAGCAGGGGCCTCGACCCCTGCCATGCACCCCCTTTCAGCAGTGGGCTTTGCCCCTGCCACTCACTCTATGGCAGATTGACAGGGGCTGAGTCCTTGCTGACTGAGTTCTTTCGGTGGGTCGATAGGGGTTGAACCCTTACTACCTCCTATGACTTCCAACTATTCGCAGGATCTAAGCTCTGCAGTTTTCTGACTTCTGGCAGGCAACAACCTAGCCCTTTTCCCCTGTCCGCGATGTCAGAAGATGAGTGGAGGGCCAGGCCCCTACCACCTTCTGTCACCGCCAAGTGCCCTAGCAGACCGACATCCCTTGTTTAATGTCGGGTTGGATCAGGATCACAACTGAGTCCACCAAGCCCCTTATTTTTCTTATTCGAGTTGTTATTTATTTGTTCTTCACAGATTTGTACGACGGAGCACCCTCGTGTCCCGAGATGTACATTACTATGTTCAATGATCCGTGCAACCCTGAAACCCTCAAGGTAGGGGAACTTGCGCAAAAAGGGCAGTATATTGTAAACACACCAAATTTTTACCTTCATCCAATGTTTGTCCATTTCATAAGTTATCACAGATCATTGCATGTCATTGCACGCATTCTGCATAGCATTGTATGACATTGCATCTCATTTTCGAGATCCAGCACTCCTATTTCAAAACATTCAATCCAGATTTGAATTTTAAAGCTTTATTTCAAAATCAATTTCAAAACCTGGGTTTTTATTCAATACTCTGTCATTTTCCAATCCCAGGACTTTGTATTTCGAAATATTTTCTCAGAAAACAATCTGGATTCCTTTCAAATTCAAACTTTAATCGATTTCAATTCACAGATTAGACCCATTTAGATGGTGTCGCTTCTGAATGCCTCTATTCATCAAATTTCTCAAATTTTTGAAAGTTTCAGTCCGATCAGGACTCTGTCTCAGAGTCCTAATCCTGTCAGAAGTCTGGTTTTTAAGTCTGTTTTACTTCCATTCTCAATCTTTTTCGTTTGTTTTCGAAATTTAGGTCATTTCACAGAGTCCAGTTAGTTCAGGACTCTATTTTAGAGTTCGGTCGAGTTGGGAGTCTAACCCTGACTGTGTTTTCTGACTTATTTCATCATTTCTTGATAAAATCTTTTGAAAATTCTTTCATTTGGCTTTTAAAATCTAAAATCTCAGAGTCCTAAGAGTTCAGGACTCTAACCCGGAGTTCCAGTTCGCTTGAGACCCTATTTTCAAAGATCTTGAATTTCAAATACTGATTTTAACCCCTTTTCAAAGCCATTTTCAGTGTTTATTTCAAAAATGTTCAAAACTCGATGTGGGCCCACTCAGTTGGCACCATATCCAGAGGAATTCTAACTCAGTTAGGACCTTATGCCATTTCAAAAATCCTAATTTTAAGTTTACTTTTGAAAATCTTTTGAAAACTCCAATTTCAAGTTTTAAAATCGCTTTTTGAAAAACTCAAGTAGGGCCCACTCGGGGTGGTGCCATATTCGAGTCAGTCAGGGCTAGACTAGGGTTAGTTGATGTCTTGGTTAGTATTAGAGGTTTAGAAGAGTTAAAACCATTTTGAAAAACTCATTTTTGAAAGTTAGTTTTTAAAACTAGTATTTTTAAAGGTTTTTAAAGGAGTTTTAAAAACCCAATGTGAGAAAATGCCAAGTGGCACCACATTTGGGGATTTTTTAGGATTAGCTAGGGGTTAATTAGGCATTATTTAGGATAATTTAGACTAGGGGTAGTTAGGTAACTCCACACCAAAATCGCCCCCCTTAGAAGAGTCCAAAAATTTTTAAATTGTCAATTTTTAAAACCTAAAAAAATTCTATAAATAGGGACCCATAGGGGGTCGATTTTTCAATCTCTCTCTTATTGGATTCTTGGAGCTTCTCTCTCCTCTCCAGCCCTTCCTCCATTGCTGCAACTCCAAGGTATGAACTTCTTCACTTTTCTTATTTTATTTAATGCTTTTTAATGCTTTAAACCTAGATTTAGGCTTGGACACCCCTCCTTATGGAAGATCAACCATGGTTTCACCTCAAGAACCATCAAGAACCGGCAAGAACAATCCAAGAAGGTGATCTAACCTTGTTTTGGATAATTTACAGAGATTTTAATCCATTAGAATTAATTTTAACATGATTTTTTGCATTATTAACCAATAAAATATATGATTTACCCTTTTTAATGAGTTAAATCTATGTTTTAAAGGTGATATCAAATTCCAGCCATTGATTCCCTATTTTTAATTTATTTTTATGGTTTATTCATGTTTGTTTTACGTTCTATAGCATAGAAATAAGTTTTATTTACTGTTTTATGGTTTATTTTATTTATTTACATTAGTTAATGCATGGTTTTTCAAGTTTCTTAAATTTCTGTGTGTTTTAGGTTTAGAACAGTAAAGATAATGTTATTTCGGATTGAAGCACTCATTGTTTATTTCTGATTTTTTATATGTGATGCATGCATGAGTTATTGAGTTACTGTAGAAAAATCAGAGGTTTTGGATCTCGGGAACCCTGTTAAAAAAAAATCAGACATCAAATCGGGTTTTTAAAGCTTTAAAATCGTGGTTAAAATCAAGAAGGTAACTTGCTGTTATGATATTTCTCTCATCTTATATCCGCTTTTAGATCTGTAAAGTGCTATGGATTTACATTGAGTAGATCTGTCTGCTGTGAAATTTTCGGATTTTTTTATTACTGTTTAGTATTTTTCCCCTTTTAGAGAATCTGTTTTTAAATTTAAAGCTCGTTAGGGTTTACCAAAACCCTAATCAGACTTGTGTTAGTCATAAATCCCAAACCACAGATCCGATTTTAGATCTGTGAAAAGTGAATATTGTTATTTTTTTGTCTACTGTTCACCACTAAAATTTCAAAGATTTTTGTTTAGCATTGCTATTTATATCTGTATTTTCAATCTGGAATAGCTGTTTTAATCCCTGTTAAGAGTGATATATTTTGCCGGAAGGGTTTCTCCCTAACCGGAGATGATTTTGCCGATCTGTAAATTGGGAAATCTCTGTTTTTCTTTCTAGTTAGTGTCTGTAAAATTTCATAAATTTCCATGGAGATTTGACCCCTGATTCAGGTCTGGGATTGAAACTGGTTGGTGAATTAGGTCAAAAATAGCATATTTTTAGGGTTTAGTGCAATTTTCGGATTAATTTAATGTCAAAAAATTATTTTTATAATTCCAATTCGATATTAGGGTTATAAACAGTGCAGGTACCAATTTTTATGGATTTTGGAATCCATTTAATCTCTGAACTAAGCAAATTGCAAAACCGGGTTCCTGAAAGATCCAAAAACACTACAAAAATCACAAAATTTGTGATATTATTGGATTTTCGTGCATAAGCATATGGTTTTAGGGTTTTATTATGTTCATAAGCATCTTAGGATACTTTAGGTTTAATTTTGTAGTTATTTGATTTCATTTAGGTCATAAAACCCAAATTTTTACCAAAAATCTATTTCTAAAAACCTTGATTTCAAGGCCATAGTCTTGCTATCGGGGGCAATTTGGTCATTTGACCTAAATTTCGAAATCCCTAACCCTAATTTTCACATATTTAATCATGTCACATCATATTTAGCTTAGTTTATTACATTTAAATTTTAAAACTTGCATTTTATCAAAATATCTTTCTAAAAACCCTAATTTCAAGGCCATAGTCTTGTTATTAGGGGTATTTTGGTCATTTTGACCCCAATTTCGAAATTTCATATCTTATCTTCCTTATTTATTCAATTTTATTTCATACTTTATCATTTTGATTTAAGGGAATCATGGCAAAAAGGCTTATATCTAGCAAAATCCAACAATTTCCTGATATTGTTGGATAAATCTAGAAAAGCCAACATATTTTCATTAACCAAGTTTTCTAGTTTTGCAGGTACATTGAAGACTTTATGTATTTAAATTTCAATAGTGATGTAATTTGTAATTAAACTTTGGAATAAGAATTTACATTTCCTGCTTAGATTAGGTTGCATTGCATATAGTTTATTTTTAATTTTAATGTGTGATGGATGATGATTCATGCATACTTTTACAAATTCACCATGGTCTACACGAATGGCACATGCACCAGCTTCTATGAAGTTTATAAACTTGGTGGAATTTGTATTTATGGCCATAGTCAGAATACGAATGATACTCAGATTTATAATCTTCACATTAGCCACATTCAGCCTACACTCTTAGGCTAACTTCAAAATGCACTGCATTTTTCAAAAATACAAAAAGTATTTCTCAATTCCTTAAATCCATATTCATTCCTTTCATGCATTTGCCAATTCAAATTTCAATTCAAAGAAGTTCATTTCCTCAAAATCTCCTAAGTCTTATAGCAAAATCGATTTTCCCAAAAGCATTGAATTTCAAAGAATATTTCAAGTGTTTTTCTCAAGTTCATAAACTCAATTTTCCAAAGTTATGCAGTCAATTTCAAAGTTTGAAGTTAGAATTTTTCTAAGTCTTATTCAAAAGAATATGGATTTGCCAATGATATTTCAAATATTTCCCAAGTTCCAAATTCAAATTTTCTAAGTTAGAATTTCAATTTCAAAGTTTGAATTCAGAGAAACCAAGTCTCAGAATCGATTTTCACCAAATGTTAAGGATTCCTCAAAATCGATTTTTACTTCTCTCATAAGTATATTTCAAATCCCAATTCACGATTTGCCATGTGATACATTTTCTAAATATTTCAATCATTCAAAGCAAACATCATGTTTTCAAAATGTGCATTTTCTGAAAATTCATAGCACATGCCTGATTCTATGTGCATTTAGAAATTAGAATATGGTTTAGACAAGTTGAACAGAGCAGAGTATAAGATTGATCCTTGGTTCAATTACCCCTGTTAAAGGTGGCAGGAACGGTTGAACCTCGTACCGACAGGCGAGCCCCATTCTATGGAATTTTCCCGCATTTTAAAAACGGAGGTGAGTTATTTTCAAAAACTTTTCAAATGTCAGTTTGATTTGCAAAAGTTAAAAATTTTGCGATGATAACAGGTTTGGCGACCGTGATGGGACCTGTCTTCGCCTGATCAATCTAATGCTCTACTTAGTTCAAATTGTCAAAATCGATTTCCATGGAATGTCAGCTTTGCTTTATGATATCATGTGAACCTAGGAGCCTAGACTTGAACCCAGCTGACATGGAATGCATATAGACTAGGTATGGTTTGGTAGGACCATATTGAGGAGAATTATTCATGCTCACATAGACTTAGGTCTAATACAACACTCCTCAATTTAGGAATTGTATGAAAACAATGCTTGCTTCTTCAAATATTTCAAAAATCTATCTCTTTAGGACTTAGAGCCTTCTGTTTGATTGCATGTGCTCATGTTTTTCAAAAACCACCCCACCTATATTGTCCCGGTCTTCACGTTGCTGGGCTCTCTTCCAGAACCATAGTTCGGGACAGAGCCTCACAACTGGGCCACCTAGTTGGGTGAAAACCCCCTTGCCACGTACCAAGGGCCATAGTCCAACGTATATCGGCAGGTGCTCAAGGATGTTGGAAAACTTGAACCTAGAACCAGAGAAATTGATTTTATGCCACGTACATCGAGCCTTGGCTTGAGTATATAGGTATAACTGGATTGGATACAGTTGATCTGAACCTTAGAGTTAGGATTAAGGTCCCACAGCCATTTCAAAATTTGTGCATCTAGAGTCAGCTTTTAGGGAATGTTGTTTGTGCATGCTTGTTTATGCAGAATTTGATTGAATGTGTTATTTCCTTTTTATTTTCCATATTTTCCCCAATTTTCTAAAATACTGGACGATTTTCTCAAAATTCCTCAATCTATGTCCATGTACTGTCCATGTTTTAAACCTTGAATGATTTTCCAAAATACTTCATTTTCCATTTATTTCTTCATATTTCAAACCCTGGACGATTTTCCAAATTTCCCTTCATTTCCTTCAAAACTCCAGGTGATTTCCCATCTTTCCTGTCTTCTGGATCTCGAATTTCCTGCTTTATTTTTATCCTGCCTGCATTTTTCTCAAAATTCCTGTATTTTTCTCAAATCTTATTCCAATTTTCATGTCTTCCAGTCCGATGGCATCCAGTCAGCTTGATTCAGTCTTCCCTGACGGTCACATCTCCTACGAGGTGCGACAAAGTCTTCCCGAACATCGAGTCCTCAGCACCGGATCTTTCTTTCCCCAGTGGTATTATTCATGGTTCAAGAACTTCTCTCGTATGTTTCCGGACCATCTGGACGAGTGTGGATTGGAACTGGCATCCGCAGTGGGAAAGCAGATAGTCAACGGCAACTTGATCCATGCACTAGCAGAGCGGTGGAATCCGAGCACTTCTACCTTCTGGTTTCCGTGGGGCGAGATGACAGTGCTGATGGATGAATTTTCAGAAATCATGGGATTGCTCGAGCCAGCCGGTCAGCCTGGAGATCCATTGGAGAAACAGTTTCTGATTAATGTTAAGGGTCTGGACCCTAAGGATGCCTTAGCCCGTATGACAGGACGCAAGTCTTGGCCTCTGATTGAAGAAGATGGAAATGAATATGTGGATCTGCTCGAAATCTACAGACAGCATGGGACATTTGTGGAAGTCAGTTCGTTGTCTAGGACAGCTCGAGAGAGAATTCAGCATGCGATGGTTCTGTGCACGGTGGGATTGGCTTTCTTTCCCGATGGACGAAATTACATGGATATCAGAATAGTTCAGCTTCTAAGGAGATGGGGAAGTCGAAAGACCAGCCGCCTCTCAATAGCCATGGCCGCACTCGCCTTTCTATACCGAGGGTTCACTCGTTTCGCACTCGAAGAATCGATCCTAGTCGAAGGATGCACCTATGCCTTGCAATCTTGGTTCCTCCAGCATGTGCCAGCTCGAGCCAGTTCATTCAGATACAATGGTGAGAAGCTTCTTCCAGTTGCGCGATACCGGTTCTTGATCGACAACCTTCAGGAGGAAGAAGTCGTATGAGACTACTTTGATCGTCAGGAGTCACCTCCCAGATATACTTATGCATACGGCAAGCGATTCAGGCTACTGGGCCCGTTCTTCTGCGCATATTATCATCCAGAGTGGTGTGTCAGGCAATTCTCTCAGAGGCAGAAGCACATAGAGATTCGTCCACTAGCCGGGGTTCTGCCAGAATTCGATCTCGCATCAGATCAGTGGTCCGGAGCATACCATTCTGCCAGACATGGCTGGGATTCCTTTGTCAGTCTTACTATTTTTCCTGGTCCTCGTGTATCTTCTGATTATCTGGAGTGGTGAAAAATTGTCTGTCCCCCTCCCCTCTGTCAAGTGTATTATTGATAAAATCATGTTTTTCCTCTCAATAAAAATTCTTTTATTTTACATTGGTTTGACGACCTCGCCTAGGTAACAAGGCATATTTTCAGTTGTTTATCTTGCAAAAGAATAGCAACGCAATTGTCGTAATCCCAGCGACGACTCAATCCCTAGTAATGGGATATTATTTCAATTGTCTACCAAAATTCTCAATAAATATTTTCCTCTAACCAAATTTCCTTCAAAAGCCTAACCATCAGTTCTGCCCTGCAGAGAGCATCAGTAATATCCAAAGAGAACATTTGCGATACCCGATGGTTGATACAAGATCCAGAAAGAAAGCCGCATCAGTTGAAGGCGTCGCGTACTCAGTAGCTTCAGAAGAAGAGATGGAATCACCTCGATCAATCCAGAGTCAGGGTCAGCAGGCGGATGATGGCATCGATCCCCAAATGTACGTCATGTTCAAAAAGATGATGACCAAGATGCTGGCAGAGCAAGCTGAGGCCAGTACTGAGCAAATTCAGACCAAACAGAAAGATAAGGGTCATGTCACCAAGAATGTGAAGACCAGTAAAAAGCAGAATCGTCATGAGGAAATGTCTGATGAGTCAGAATCAGCAGATGATACTGACAAAGAGTATGAAAACAAGCAAGAATTCAAAAGGTTGACTCAAGGGCAGGGGTCGGCCTACAAATCCAAGAATCAGTCTGTTGACGACCCTACGCAGTCACAACTCAAAGATGTGATGAAAATAGTTAAGGATCTTCAAACTCGTGACAAGGGTAAAAGAGTCTTTACAAGTGAAGACTTCTATGATGGACTGGATGGGGATGATGATCTTGATAATCTCCCCAAGAAATTTATCAAGTTTGATGGTTCGGGTGACCCAAAAGCGCATCTCGCCCTATTCTTCGCAGAATGTTCCAGGTTCAAGAGGGACAATCGTGCCTTATTTCTCTGCTTCCCTCGCAGTTTGGAAAGTGTCGCAGCAAAGTGGTACTCGGAGCACATTAATCCGATAGAACTGAAAGAATTCGACGAAGTGGTCAATTTATTTATTGAGCGCTTTCTATTCAATGCTGAAGCACTCCCGACTCTCAGTCATCTCTGCAGTCTGAGGCAGAAGGAAAACGAGAAGGCCAGAGATTTTATTCATAGATTGAGATCCGCTTGCAATAAGATGTGCGAGCCAATAGCAGAAAGACACGCACTATCTTTGATCCTGAGCAACTTCTCGCAACCTCTGAGGGGACTAATTTCTACATCTCCATCGAAGAGCTTCATAGAACTAACAGAACGAGCCAAATGGCTCGAGTTGAGTATGGAGAACGGGTCTTATGAAGGTTTTATGTTTACAAAGAATAACAGTCGACAAGAATCAAAGAAGAAAGCCCATTTTACCTACTCTGCCAATAACAGTAAGAATCAGAACAAAGGAAATAGTCAGGCATAAGCAACCAACAAAAGTTTGATTCGCATCTTGGAAAGAACCGTTGAAACGGGTCGTGATTGGCACGAGAAAATTCATGATGCACTTTGGGCATATCGAACTACCATTCGAACCCCAACCAATGCAACTCCTTCAGAACTTGTTTATGGGACTGAGGTGGTGTTACCTCTTCATGTTCAGAAACCCGCCCTTAAGTTCGCATCTCTTTTAGAGTTACCACTCGATCAGTATCAGCAACAGAGATTGGTACAGTTAGATTTACTCGATGAAAAAAGACTCAAAGCAGCAGAACACGCTCAGTCTTATCGTCAGAGGATAGCAAGGCAATATGCCAAGTCAGTCATCGAAAGGAGATTCCAAGTTAATGACTTGGTCCTTAGATCAACGGCTCATCTCAAGCATCGTCCACGTGGCAAATGGTCACCAAACTGGGAAGGTCCCTACGTGGTGAAAGAAGCGTTGCCCCGTAATTCATATCGTCTGGTTAATGCAGACGGGGTAGAACTATCCGACCCCATTAATGCTCGACATCTGAAGAAATTCTATACCTAGAAAATCTCTATTCTATCTTTTGTATTCTTCAAAAAATTCTCCTCAATAAATGATCAATTATTCTTTGGTCAAAATACCCCTCTTCCCCAGAATATACTGGGGCATTCTTGGTAAAGTTGCCTTTTATCCAAAACAATTTGTGTGCAGGCAGGATCTAATAAATCTCTCATTTTGCACGCATGTGCACTCAGTTGCATCCATTTGCATTTGCACGCATTCATCTGCATCAATTTGCATTGGATTTCCCATTCAGGATAAGGGATAAATCCTGAGACCCCGGCAAGTCGTCCAAGTCATCGCCAATTGATGACCCTTCAAAACCCAGTGCTCGTACTGGTAATCTTTTAAAAACCAATGCTCGTACTGGTAATCTTTTGAAAACCCAGTGCTCGTACTAGTAATCCTTTAAAATCCAGTGCTCGTACTGGTAATCTTTTGAAAACCCAGTGCTCGTACTGGTAATCTTTTAAAAATCAGTGCTTGTACTGGTAATCTTTTGAAAACCCAGTGCTCGTACTGGTAATCCTTTAAAATCCAATGCTCGTACTGGTAATCTTTTGAAAACTCAGTGCTCGTACTAGTAATCTTTTAAAAACCAGTGCTCGTACTGGTAATCTTTTGAAAACCCAGTACTCGTACTGGTATCCTTTAAAAATCCAGTGCTCGTACTGGTAATCTTTTAAAATCCAGTGCTCGTACTGGTAGCCTTTTAAAGTCCAGTGCTCGTACTGGTATCCTTTAAAAATCCAGTGCTCGTACTGGTAATCTTTTAAAATCCAGTGCTCGTACTGGTAGCCTTTTAAAGTCCAGTGCTCGTACTGGTATCCTTTAAAAATCCAGTGCTCGTACTGGTAATCTTTTAAAACACAGTGCTCGTATTGGTACTTTGTCAAAGTTCGGTCTTCATACTGGTCGCAACATAACTCTCACATTGAGGTTCAGGCTCAATCTTTAGACCTGCGAACCAAACAATTTGTATCAGACTCTTGGGTCGTTCCATTCTGTTAATCTGATATTCGGGTTGCCGATTTTGTCAAGACCTCTAGTCATTCGTGTTATAAAGCAGTTTTTTTGAGTTATCAAAAGCTATCAAAATCAATCGCCAAGTATCTCTCTTGCGAGGGACCCTTTTTCCAGGGAGAGTTCGAGGGAGCTCATTTCTTTTCGCATGTCTTTATTGTTCGTTCGTTGAACCCCTTTTTCTAGGGAGAGTTTGAAGGGACTCATGATTCACGAACAGTTTGCAAAATAATCTTTGTTGTAACACAAGGAACCCTTTTTCTAGGGAGAGTTTCGACGGAAGCTCGTCCTCCTTGTAGCCTTAAATGTCTTTTGTTAGGCCACCCCCGTCGTCGAGGACCCTTTTTCCAGGGAGAGTGTGATGGACTCGTTCCTCTATGATATCCTTTCAATCTCTGTTAGCGGCCCCCTTTCCATAAGAGAAGCCTAGAAATAGGGAGTTTTGATGAAAACTCTATTTCTCTTCGAAAGTTCGTTTTGCAAGCACCTCCTCTTCAGGGAAGAGAGGAGTATCTTTTGTTACCCGTTCAGGTAAGGGTCAAGCCTGAGTCTCTCCTTTGGGGAAAGGAGAGGAGAATGTAGCCACGGATGTATCATATAGATCTCAAATGATTTCCTTCACCAAGGATTCCAAGAATATTTTGCCAATTTGCCATAAAAAAAAAATAGTTGTTGATTCCAAAATCTTTATCGCATAAAATTGTACCTCAGAATACCTTCAGTATTACTTCCGAAGTGACAAAGCTTTTGCGAAAAAGGATTCAAAATTCAAAATCTTTCTATTGGCCAACCAAAAGGATGAAGAATAAATCCGCGATATGGCCAGCAAAGAAAATTCAATGTTTTTGCAAAGCCAGAAGTGATTGATATTGATCACAGTCAATGGCATATTTTTAAAGATCATTCTTGGAAAATAAGCAGTCGAAATATCCTGGGTGATCCAGGAAAATCCACTCAATCTCCATGTCCCCTCAATCACCTAAGCTGCAATTAAATATCTGCAAAAGGGATCTCTCAACTGTCGTCAAGATAAAGGCGAATTAGACGAGTCGACCCCCGGGGCCAAAGAAGATTTGGATCATCTCCAAGATGACGGAGTTTGTGACGGATCCTTCCAGGGAAAGTCCAGATCACCGTCGAGATGAAGGCGAGTGTGATGGACCTCCCGACAATCCCTAAAAGGTATTTAATTCCCGCTATCATCAAGAAATTCCTAACCAATGAGCCAATAACCGTCAATATAATCCCTGAGAGAAAAGAAGGATCGGAACATCTCTGAGATGAAGGAGTTTGTGACGTACCCTTCCAAAAAAATAAAGAGAGAAAAAACTAGGACATCTCCAAAATGAAGGATGATGTAATTCCCGAAAAATCCAAGAGAGCTCCAATTCTGTCAAAAAAAAAAGAGTGCAGAAAGATCATCATGAGAAAAGAATCCCAGGATATCAGACTGCCGAATCTATCAAGAATCTTCTTTAATTTTGTGAAATTCTTTTATCAATATCCTTTCGCTAATAGCTCTCGCAATATCGAGAATACATTCTTTTCCGTCCATATCAATGAAATTGATAGCCTCCTTGAAGGAAAGTCAATTGCAAGTAATTTGAATTCGAATCTTAATTCTACGGAGTTAAGCCCAGTCGGAGGTAATACTTCAGGTAGAAAAGAGGGAATATTTTTCATATATATATGTGCTTATCATTCTTGAATTAACTACAATTTTTTATCTTATTGGCAATCTTTTTAAGTTATCCTGACATGAAGTGAGAACTTGATGTTTATTTTGATGTATCCAGGCGTTGTTGTTATCCCTTTTAGGATCGGATGATGGGAGTTGTCCAAGATCCTTACCTTCTTGTTTTGATCTGAGTGCCTGGGCTCTCATATTCGCACACTTCCCTGTGCTCCCCACTGTCCCACCATAGACAGTTCCCGTTCAGGTTAAGGGTTAAACCTGAATTTTCCGCAAAAGGTCATCTGTCTTAAAAGCCATTCAGTCTTAGCAATGAGACGTCCAAGATCAATCCCTTTTCAAGCTTTAGGGAACCCCCTTTCTTCCTTTTGCAAACCCCTCTCGGATTTATTGTGCAGAATTCGAAGGTCCCATCATGGTTTCTTCATTTGAGGATTCCGTATATCGTCCCCTTTCAGGTTAAGGGTTAAGCCTGAGCCTCGTTTTTCCACGAGGTATCGTCCCCTTTCAGGTTAAGGGTTAAGCCTGAGCCTCGTTTTTCCACGAGGTATCGTCCCCTTTCAGGTTAAGGGTTAAGCCTGAGCCTCGTTTTTCCACGAGGTATCGTCCCCTTTCAGGTCAAGGGGTTAAACCTGAGCCTCACTCTGAGGAGGTATTTCATTTATCGTCCCCTTTCAGGTCAAGGGTTAAGCCTGAGCTTCATTCCATACGGGGTATTTCCTGTCCCATCCAGGTTAAGGGCAAAACCTGAATCTCACTTCTTTTCAAAGTAAAATTTTCTCCTTATTCTTCATTTCATATCTATCATCATCCTTTGAACTAATTCTTTCATACCCAGTCAGATTCATCTAACTGGGGCATTTTTATAGTCCAAATTTGGTATGTTTTCTTTGCCATTAAGCTCGGCTTTCAACCGGCTTAGCAGCAAAGAGGGGCATCTGTAAACACACCAAATTTTTACCTTCATCCAATGTTTGTCCATTTTATAAGTTATCACAGATCATTGCATGTCATTGCACGCATTCTGCATAGCATTGTATGACATTGCATCTCATTTTCGAGATCCAGCACTCCTATTTCAAAACATTCAATCCAGATTTGAATTTTAAAGCTTTATTTCAAAATCAATTTCAAAACCTGGGTTTTTATTCAATACTCTGTCATTTTCCAATCCCAGGACTTTGTATTTCGAAATATTTTCTCAGAAAACAATCTGGATTCCTTTCAAATTCAAACTTTAATCGATTTGAATTCACAGATGCGACCCATTTAGATGGTGTCGCTTCTGAATGCCTCTATTCATCAAATTTCTCAAATTTTTGAAAGTTTCAGTCCGATCAGGACTCTGTCTCAGAGTCCTAATCCGGTCAGAAGTCTGGTTTTTAAGTCTGTTTTACTTCCATTCTCAATCTTTTTCGTTTGTTTTCAAAATTTAGGTCATTTCACAGAGTCCAGTTAGTTCAGGACTCTATTTTAGAGTTCGGTCGAGTTGGGAGTCTAACCCTGACTGTGTTTTCTGACTTATTTCATCATTTCTTGATAAAATCTTTTGAAAATTCTTTCATTTGGCTTTTAAAATCTAAAATCTCAGAGTCCTAAGAGTTCAGGACTCTAACCCGGAGTTCCAGTTCGCTTGAGACCCTATTTTCAAAGATCTTGAATTTCAAATACTGATTTTAACCCCTTTTCAAAGCCATTTTCAGTGTTTATTTCAAAAATGTTCAAAACTCGATATGGGCCCACTCAGTTGGCACCATATCCAGAGGAATTCTAACTCAGTTAGGACCTTATGCCATTTCAAAAATCCTAATTTTAAGTTTACTTTTCAAAATCTTTTGAAAACTCCTTCAATTTCAAGTTTTAAAATCGCTTTTTGAAAAACTCAAGTAGGGCCCACTCGGGGTGGTGCCATATTCGAGTCAGTCAGGTCTAGACTAGGGTTAGTTGATGTCTTGGTTAGTATTAGAGGTTTAGAAGAGTCAAAACCATTTTGAAAAACTCATTTTTGAAAGTTAGTTTTTAAAACTAGTATTTTTAAAGGTTTTTAAAGGAGTTTTAAAAACCCAATGTGAGAAAATGCCAAGTGGCACCACATTTGGAGATTTTTTAGGATTAGCTAGGGGTTAATTAGGCATTATTTAGGATAATTTAGACTAGGGGTAGTTAGGTAACTCCACCCCAAAATCGCCCCCCTTAGAAGAGTCCAAAAATTTTTAAATTGTCAATTTTTAAAACCTAAAAAAATTCTATAAATAGGGACCCATAGGGGGTCGATTTTTCAATCTCTCTCTTATTGGATTCTTGGAGCTTCTCTCTCCTCTCCAGCCCTTCCTCCATTGCTGCAACTCCAAGGTATGAACTTCTTCACTTTTCTTATTTTATTTAATGCTTTTTAATGCTTTAAACCTAGATTTAGGCTTGGACACCCCTCCTTATGGAAGATCAACCATGGTTTCACCTCAAGAACCATCAAGAACCAGCAAGAACAATCCAAGAAGGTGATCTAACCCTGTTTTGGATAATTCACAGAGATTTTAATCCATTAGAATTGATTTTAACATGATTCTTTGCATTATTAACCAATAAAATATATGATTTACCCTTTTTAATGGGTTAAATCTATGTTTTAAAGGTGATATCAAATTCCAGCCATTGATTCCCTGTTTTTAATTTATTTTTATGGTTTATTCATGTTTGTTTTACGTTCTATAGCATAGAAATAAGTTTTATTTACTGTTTTATGGTTTATTTTATTTATTTACATTAGTTAATGCATGGTTTTTCAAGTTTCTTAAATTTCTGTGTGTTTTAGGTTTAGAACAGTAAAGATAATGTTATTTCGGATTGAAGCACTCATTGTTTATTTCTGATTTTTTTATATGTGATGCATGCATGAGTTATTGAGTTACTGTAGAAAAATAAGAGGTTTTGGATCTCAGGAACCCTGTTAAAAAAAAATCAGACATCAAATCAGGTTTTTAAAGCTTTAAAATCGTGGTTAAAATCAAGAAGGTAACTTGCTGTTATGATATTTCTCTCATCTTATATCCGATTTTAGATCTGTAAAGTGCTATGGATTCACATTGAGTATATCTGTCTGCTGTGAAATTTTAGGATTTTTTGATCACTGTTTAGTATTTTCCCCTTTTAGAGAATCTATTTTTAAATTTAAAGCTCGTTAGGGTTTACCAAAACCCTAATCAGACTTGTGTTAGTCATAAATCCCAAACCACAGATCCGATTTTAGATCTGTAAAAAGTGATTATTGTTATTTTTCTGTCTACTGTTCACCACTAAAATTTCAAAGATTTTTGTTTAGGATTGCTATTTATATCTGTATTTTCAATCTGGAATAGCTGTTTTAATCCCTGTTAAGAGTGATATATTTTGCCGGAAGGGTTTCTCCCTAACCGGAGATGCTTTTTCCGATCTGTAAATTGGGAAATCTCTGTTTTTCTTTCTAGTTAGTCTCTGTAAAATTTCATAAATTTCCATGGAGATTTGACCCCTGATTCAGGTCTGGGATTGAAACTGGTTGGTGAATTATGTCAAAAATAGCATATTTTTAGGGTTTAGTGCAATTTTTGGATTAATTTAATGTCAAAAAATTATTTTTATAATTCCAATTCGATATTAGGGTTATAAACAGTGCAGATACCAATTTTTATGGATTTTGGAATCCATTTGATCTCTGAACTAAGCAAATTGCAAAACCGGGTTCCTGAAAGATCCAAAAACACTGCAAAAATCACAAAATTTGTGATATTATTGGATTTTCGTGCATAAGCATATGGTTTTAGGGTTTTATTATGTTCATAAGCATCTTAGGATACTTTAGGTTTAATTTTGTAGTTATTTGATTTCATTTAGGTCATAAAACCCAAATTTTTACCAAAAATCTATTTCTAAAAACCTTGATTTCAAGGCCATAGTCTTGCTATCGGGGGCAATTTGGTCATTTGACCTAAATTTCGAAATCCCTAACCCTAATTTTCACATATTTAATCATGTCACATCATATTTAGCTTAGTTTATTACATTTAAATTTCAAAACTTGCATTTTATCAAAATATCTTTCTAAAAACCCTAATTTCAAGGCCATAGTCTTGTTATTAGGGGTATTTTGGTCATTTTGACCCCAATTTCGAAATTTCATATCTTATCTTCCTTATTTATTCAATTTTATTTCATACTTTATCATTTTGATTTAAGGGAATCATGGCAAAAAGGCTTATATCTAGCAAAATCCAACAATTTCCTGATATTGTTGGATAAATCTAGAAAAGCCAACATATTTTCATTAACCAAGTTTTCTAGTTTTGCAGGTACATTGAAGACTTTATGTATTTAAATTTCAATAGTGATGTAATTTGTAATTAAACTTTGGAATAAGAATTTACATTTCCTGCTTAGATTAGGTTGCATTGCATATAGTATATTTTTAATTTTAATGTGTGATGGATGATGATTCATGCATACTTTTACAAATTCACCATGGTCTACACGAATGGCACATGCACCAGCTTCTATGAAGTTTATAAACTTGGTGGAATTTGTATTTATGGCCATAGTCAGAATACGAATGATACTCAGATTTATAATCTTCACATTAGCCACATTCAGCCTACACTCTTAGGCTAACTTCAAAATGCACTGCATTTTTCAAAAATACAAAAAGTATTTCTCAATTCCTTAATCCATATTCATTCCTTTCATGCATTTGCCAATTCAAATTTCAATTCAAAGAAGTTCATTTCCTCAAAATCTCCTAAGTCTTATACCAAAATCGATTTTCCCAAAAGCATTGAATTTCAAAGAATATTTCAAGTGTTTTTCTCAAGTTCATAAACTCAATTTTCCAAAGTTATGCAGTCAATTTCAAAGTTTGAAGTTAGAATTTTTCTAAGTCTTATTCAAAAGAATATGGATTTGCCAATGATATTTCAAATATTTCCCAAGTTCCAAATTCAAATTTTCTAAGTTAGAATTTCAATTTCAAAGTTTGAATTCAGAGAAACCAAGTCTCAGAATCGATTTTCACCAAATGTTAAGGATTCCTCAAAATCGATTTTTACTTCTCTCATAAGTATATTTCAAATCCCAATTCACGATTTGCCATGTGATACATTTTCTAAATATTTCAATCATTCAAAGCAAACATCATGTTTTCAAAATGTGCATTTTCTGAAAATTCATAGCACATGCCTGATTCTATGTGCATTTAGAAATTAGAATATGGTTTAGACAAGTTGAACAGAGCAGAGTATAAGATTGATCCTTGGTTCAATTACCCCTGTTAAAGGTGGCAGGAACGGTTGAACCTCGTACCGACAGGCGAGCCACATTCTATGGAATTTTCCCGCATTTTAAAAACGGAGGCGAGTTATTTTCAAAAACTTTTCAAAGGTCAGTTTGATTTGCAAAAGTTAAAAATTTTGCGATGATAACATATATGAACTGAATTAAGTTGAAATAACTAAAACAGTCATGCTAGATATGCCTAAGTCATACTTTATTTCCTTCCTGTACTTATCTGCCTTGTGTATTTACTTGCTTGCACGCTTATTGGTTGAGATATGGGTTCGTACCATGTTCCTTATTTGCACATTTACCTGCTTGCATAGATATGTGACTGATGTATGGTTTCGTATCTCATGCCTTGTTTGCATTATTACTTGCTTGTTTAGGTATTCAATCGATGTACAAATTTATACCTTGTGCGGTTTGCTTATATTTCTTTCGCTCAATGTGCGATTTTGCATGTCGAGTATTGCTTAGTACTTTGCTATCACACTATAATGTTCTCATGCTCGCAGTTATGGTATACAAGTTGATGCAGCCTTCTATATATCCTGTCCTTGCTAATTTTTGAAGGATGCGAGTTGCGCTTGTGCACAACAGTTCCTTTTAAAAGGATTCCTTATGTGAATCCAGTTTTGAGATGCACCGTTTTGCAAAGGCGAAAATTGGAAGTCTTGCAGGTTGCGAAAGTGCAACTAAGTTTTTTCAAGACAATACTTTCAAATAAAATGTTTTATAACTATAATGTGATATTTTAATAGGATTCAGAAACCCTGAAAAGGGTCACAACTTATCAAGGGTGCAACCTTGCAAAGCAAGCTCGAAGGTTTTGGGAGTTTCAATATATATCAGGTAAGTCTCTCAAATAGCCGTGTCTTTGGAGAACGGAAGCTAGACTCGCAACGATCTCCTGCATGCAATGTGTATCGTCACTTCAAAAGAGTGATTCGAGGCAAATCTCGTATCGTACAACATGCCATTGTGTTAATATAAATTAAAAGACTTGATTGTATGAAACAAAATAATTATTGTATCACTTCTCTTATAAAAGATAAATGTTGGGGTTTCTTTTGAGAAACTGTTTCACCCGTTTATCGTAGTTGTATCTTTTAATAGGTATGGCCGTACCTTTGGAGAGGTACGTCATGTTGGTGTTACGATGATCGGTTGAGAGGTATATGGTAACCTCGAAACGTGTTTTGGCACCTTATTGCAATCATGTAATGTTGATGATCGCCTAACAGGCAAGAGGCTCGTGAGGGTGTAAAGGACTAGAGCATGACAAATATGAAATTGAATGATTGTACTGTGTACTTTTACAAAGCAGATGTGTTAGGGATTTCATATGAGAAATCCATTCCCCTCTCATCGTGATTGTACTTTTGAACATGTACGTTGTGTATTACGATGAGTAGAATGAGGGGTCCATGTTTACCTCGAACGTGCAATGGCGCGTATAACACACATAATGGTGATGGTTTCGCCTTCACAGGCAAGATGCTCAAGTGGGTCGAAAGACCAGAGCATGTAGAACGAGGCTGCGGTTAAGAAACCCCCGTCGTGCTCGTTCGACATGGTTCGTCAAGAGAGAGGACGGATGGTACAAAACTCCGATCGACATGTCCTTTAATGGCAGTTACGGGAAAAAGACTCGGATTCCCCAGTCATCAGAGTTAGGGGAAATGGGCTACAAATGGTAGCTTATAGTTGAATGCATCCACAGACCACCTATGCCTTTGGGGATTTACTCTCTTGGTCATTGGCCATCCCCTTAGGAGCGGACTCAGTCAGCCATCCGGGTTATCTAAAACACATAGCATAATATACCCCTGGACTGGTCTCGATTGTTTTTATGTTTTGTGCCTTGCGTGTACCCGCCTCGCCAGTTAATATCGAAACATAATTTAAATCTTATCACACAATTTGTTGAGTTATGTCCATATGAAAGTTATAGTGTGTATCAAGTTCAATACTTATGGAATTGCGTGTGTGGTTGATGTAGCATTGTATGTTGCTAGTTAAATTTCTTATGAAGTTCTTTGCTTGTAATAGTTAGCCTACTTGTGTTAGTAAAATGCTTGTAAAAATTCTAGCATCGTGCTCATGATAGTTTACTCCATGACACTGCTGAAAGCAAATTGCTATTTAATTGCATGTCTACTTGACATATTAAATTATTCTGCTTAATTATGTTTAATATTATCATGTCTGTGCACCTACCAGTTTTTAGCGAAACTGATCCATTTTATGGGCAGGTAATGGATAGGTAATACAGTCTGCGATGGCACTATGGCGTGATGAGATCAAGATAGAGTTCTTTCCCTGACGTTTCGCTCCTGAGGACATGTTGGTAAATTTGGTATAAAGTGTGTTTCAAAATTTCTCTTTTATTAAACCGTGAGTTAATGAAATTGTTTTAGTAAGCTTCTTCTTGGTTTCAGCAAACAAATTCTCAATTATTGAAACTCCATTTCTAAACCATTTGATTTCAATGGTTGTGCGGGATTTGACAAAGGAAAGTTTAAGCTGTAATGCGCTCAAGGTCCATTGACTTGTGGTTTTAAAAATATCATTTTCGCTGAAGTATTATTTAAACTCTGATTATTGTATGATTTCAAAGCTTTTTAAACTATTCTAAAAGTTTCAAGTCCTGGATTTTTGGGGCGTTACAACTTGGTATCAGAGCGACAGGGAAAATAGTGATTCTTGACCATCCGACATTTGCATCGCACAGTAAGTACTATTGATTTTGTTGTTTTATACTTATTTTGATTAAAATATTTTGCTTTGATTTAGATGTCGTATAATGAGATGAGCGAGGCAATAAATGTCTTGACTGGAGCCGTTATTCATCTCCAATCTATGGTCCAGAACTTGAGTCGTAGTATGGCTCACGAGAACACCTTCCAAGGTGAGTGCGATAAACAGATGGATAACGATCAAGTTCTTCCGAATCTATTGTACCCCCAAAATTCTATTGTTTGCTTTTTCTGTGGTAAGGTGGACAATTCAGTGAAAGAATGCCGCCATAAGCGAAAGTACGATAAGTGGCTATTGGCCACACAAGGTTTGGAACAAGGGAAGCAAGTTAAAGATATTCAGAACAAAAAGTCAGTTGGTAGTAAGGAAGTTAGCAAATGCCGACTTGCCAATGATAGAATGCAGGGATCCCCATCTAAGAAACAAAAGCAAGGCAAAGGAATCAAGCTACATCGATCGTCTAGTCGAAAATGCTCAAAGTGTAATTATGGTCATTCGGGACAACTATACCCTCGAGACAATGAGAGTTGTTTCTATTGCGGAAAGATGGGGCATTTCGCCAGAGTTTGTCGCAAGAAGGAAGCAGATCTGAAGAAGCAAACCGCGAAGGAAAGCCAGCAACAACGCAAGCTGCCTCACTAGTAGCAATGAAAGTAGGGAACCGTGTTTATTTTCATCATGACGAGTTAGGTAGGGAATTAGTGAATAAACACTTTAATAAGTTTGGGTAAGACTTTTTATTTTCCAGTACGGATCTTGTCAAGTAAAAGTTTATTAATGAAATTACGTATGAATTTTGTTCAACCTAGACCCTTATGATTATGATGCTTATGCAGGTAAATGACATGTCACGCCTACAACTGATTAGTTTTTGGGTAGTTAACTTGTTACGCCTACAAATGATTAACTTTTAGGTGGTTGACTTATACGCCTACAAATCATTAGTTAGACTACTTAGAGGAATGACACGTCACGACTACAAGCACTTAGTTTTTATGATACATCACGCCTATGTAACGGTGTTGCAGGGAGTTGCATTATGATTGTTTGTGAGAATATATCATACCTGTATAGCATGATTGGTGGATATCATATTGGACTAAAATGTCTTGTAGATCTGTGTGTGTGTTTCACACTGATATAGTCGAATGTGATTTGATGTAAAAATTATGAATGCTTATGAAGATGATGCAATGATCTGAATGTCTTAGATGCATATATGATTTGAATCCTGTGTGCATAACTTGAACTGCGTAGAAATTACGTATCTTGAGGTTTAGTTGATTTTTGTTATATACATGATCACATTGTATAGAACTCATGCTTTGAGGTTAGATTTGGATAATGAAATGCTCCTGGTGGCAATGATATAATGCATAGGATAATATGCTTTTGTATGATATGATTGAAATGCATGTGATCTGAAATTTTGAAAGTATGTGATATATGCTTAAGTTCAATAGTGAACTATGATTCTTAGAACCTTATTGGTGAAATGGGTGATTTTATGAATTGAATACCATATGAAGTGATGTGATGCTCATTGATGATATATATACTTTTGCCCATTATTGGTGGCTATCGACCCTGAGAGTCGTCGTTTGTTTTGATGCATGCATCGTTGATTTCGGTACCTGTTGAGGACCTTGTCCGCAAAGGATTCTCTGCGAGGGCATGTATGATCAAGATCAGGTAATCCGACTAGAGTGGTGAATCTCTGTGAGGAAGTACACTGTCCAAGATCGGGTAGCCGCAAAGACGGCGAATTCCTGTGAGGAAGTATATTTGTCCAAGACCAGGTAAACCATCTAAGGCGGTAATTCCTTGTGAGGTCGTACATTTCCCAGACCAGGTGATCCAGCGTGGAACTTGTAGATTTTGATTTCGTAGAGAATTATGGTGTGTTATGATGCTCTTCTGAGAGCATTTGTTATAGCCGGTTATGAATCTTTAAATTTGGCTTTCTGTTGTAGCATGATTATATACTGGTTTTAGATTAGAGAATCAGATCCTTACTAAATCTAGATCTTGATACGAGGTTATGTTTTTGTCTTCTATGAAGGTTAGGGCCATTCTAAGAAGGATAACTTAAGCGAAGATAGGACAACTGGCCATGTAAGGCCTTGGGTTATGGGGATAAGTTGAGGCTATTCCGGACATAGAGTCTGTTAGAAATAGTAAGGGTAACGAACGACAACCTCATTATGATATAGTACAGAAACCTCCGTTTAAGGAACGTAAACAAACTGAGCAATGTCTCGTTGAGTCTCTTCATTTGAATCGAATCTAGTAGAAGGTGACGAATAAACATTCTTACAGTCTTCTGCCAAACCCTTTTTATGACTCCATATAAACTCTTGTGAAGACATAAATTATTAACAAAATCACTCACATTTTGTTCGATCTAGTTGTTGGCTTCGAACCTTTCTCAGGAATTTATTATGTGTTGTCTTGACTACTTTAATAGCATACGTGTTTCAGATCACTCACACATATAGTGCATCCTCATTAACAATGATTAACTAAGAACCAGATTGTTGCAGAAAATCTTTTAATGATATTTCGCGGACGAAATTCTTTTAAGAGGGGTAGGATGTAAAACCTGCGTTTTCAAAAAAAAAAAATCGGACCCAGGCCAGGTTGGGCTGGACCCGACCCGGGCCCGCCCTTGTTCGGGTTTTTAAAACCCGATGCAAGAGAGGTTTTGTTTAAAAAACAAAACCCCCCTGTGCGCCGCATCTCACCCGCGCAGCCCCCCCCCCCTCGACAGCAGGATAAGGGAAACCTTTTTAGGGTTTCCCCGAAGATCGCCCCGAGCTCTTTAAGAGCATCCCGGGAGGGGAGGGGAGGCACACCTCCCTTCTCTTCTCCTCCTCCTCCTCTCCTCCCGACGCTGCTGCCTCTCTCCAATCGCCGCCACCAACGACCTCGCAAGTGAGCCGACAGCGACGACGACGCCTCCTTCCAGGTACGCCCTCTATCTCCTCGGCCTTCTCCTCCCCCGCCTTCTGATCCTCTTCTCGCTCCCTCTGCATCTATCGGAGGCCCGACAGGTGGCCTACGGGGCCCCTGTCGTTTCCCCCTCTCTCTTGAAGTTGCCGAAGAGCCGGTAGGGGGGCCAGTCACCTCTGCGACACCCTCCTCCTCTTCCACCTCTCCTCCTTCTCTGCGTGCAGTGGCACCAACGGCGCCGATACCGACCTCCTCGCACATGTAAGTCTTCTATTTCTCTTTCTTCCCTCTGCGCCACAACTCATCTCCCTTCTCGTGTCGACAACCTCCCCTTGAACCGGTCCTCGCAGCATTGTGAGAGCTGCGGTGCCACGGCGCCATGACCGACCACTGTTGTTGCCGCCTTTGCCTCGACTCCCACCTGCTTCCCTCTTCGCAGCGTTTTTCTGGCAGGCCCTAACGACGATTTCTGCCAGCGACCCTCTGCCATCTGTCGCTCTCGTCAAGCAGGGGCCAAGGCCTCTACTGTGCGATTATTCCGATAGGCAGGGGCTTCGGTCCCTGTCATTTGGGGGTTTTTTTTATCAGGCATGGGCCTCGGCTTATGTCGTGCATCTTATTTTGGCAGGCAGGGGCCTCGGCCCCTGTTGTTTGATGTTTCTAGCGAGCAGGGGCCTCGACCCCTGCCATGCACCCCCTTTTGGCAGTGGGCTTTGCCCCTGCCACTCACTCTCTGGCAGATCGATAGGGGCTGAGTCCCTGCCGACTGAGTCCTTTCGGTGGGTCGATAGGGGTTGAACCCTTACTACCTCCTATGACTTCCAACTCTTCGCAGGATCCAAGCTCTGCAGTTTTCTGACTTCTGGCAGGCAACAACCTAGCCCTTTGCCCCTGTCCGCGATGTCAAAAGATGGGTGGAGGGCCAGGCCCCTACCACCTTCTGTCACCGCCAAGTGCCCTAGCGGACCGACATCCCTTGTTTAATGTCGGGTTGGATCAGGATCACAACTAAGTCCACCAAGCCCCTTCTTTTTCTTATTCGAGTTGCTATTTATTTGTTCTTCACAGATTTGTACGACGGAGCACCCTCGCGTCTCGAGATGTACATTACTATGTTCAATGATGCGTGCAACCCTGAAACCCTCAAGGTAGGGGAAAGTTGCGCAAAAAGGGCAGTATATGAACTGAATTAAGTTGAAATAACTAAAACAATCATGCTAGATATGCCTAAGTCATACTTTATTTCCTTCCTGTACTTATCTGTCTCGCGTATTTACTTGCTTGCACGCTTATTGGTTGAGATATGGATTCGTACCGTGTTCCTTATTTGCACATTTACTTGCTTGCATAGATATGTGACTGATGTATGGTTTCGTACCTCATGCCTTGTTTGCATAATTACTTGCTTGCTTAGGTATTCAATCGATGTACAAATTTATACCTGGTGCGGTTTGCTTATACTTCTTTCGCTCAATGTGCGATTTTGCATGTCGAGTGTTGCTTAGTACTTTGCTATCATGCTATAATGTTCTCATGCTCGCAGTTATGGTATACAAGTCGATGCAGCCTTCTATATATCCTGTCCTTGCTAATTTTTGAAGGATGCGAGTTGCGCTTGTGCACAACAGTTCCTTTTAAAAGGATTCCTTATGCGAATCCAGTTTTCAGATGCATCGTTTTGCAAAGGCGAAAATTGGAAGTCTTTCAGGTTGCGAAAGTGCAACTAAGTTTTTTCAAGACAATACTTTTGAATAAAATGTTTTACAACTATAATATGATATTTTAATATGATTCAGAAACCCTGAAAAGGGTCACAACTTATCAAGGGTGCAACCTTGCAAAGCAAGCTCGAAGGTTTTGGGAGTTTCAATATATATCAAGTAAGTCTCTCAAATTGACGTGTCTTTGGAGAACGGAAGCTAGGCTCGCAACGATGTCTTGCATGCAATGTGTATCGTCACTTCAAAAGAGTGATTCGAGGCAAATCTCGTATCGTACAACATGTCATTGTGTTAATATAAATTAAAAGACTTGATCTTATGAAACAAAATAATTATTGTACCACTTCTCTTATAAAGGATAAATGTTGGTATTTCTTTTGAGAAACCGTTTCTCCCATTTATCGTAGTTGTATCTTTTAATAGGTATGGCCGTACCTTTGGATAGGTACGTCATGTTGGTGTTACGATGATCGGTTGAGAGGTATATGGTAACCTCGAAACGTGTTTTGGCACCTTATTGCAATCATGTAATGTTGATGATCGCCTAACAGGCAAGAGGCTCATGAGGGTCTAAAGGACTTGAGCATGACAAATATGAAATTGAATTATTGTACTGTGTACTTTTACAAAGCAAATGTGTTGGGGATTTCATATGAGAAATTCATTCCCCTCTCATCGTGATTGTACTTTTGAACATGTACGTTGTGTATTACGATGAGTAGGATGAGGGTTCCATGTTTACCTCGAACGTGCAATGGCGCGTATAACACACATAATGGTGATGGTTTCGCCTTCACAGGAAAGATGCTCGAGTGGGTCGAAAGACCAGAGCATGTAGAACGGGGCAGCGGTTAAGAAACCCTCGTCGTGCACGTTCGACATGGTTCGTCAAGAGAGCGGATGGATGGTACAAAACTCCGATGGACAGGTCCTTTAATGGCAGTTACGGGCAAAAGACTCGGATTCCCCAGTCATTGGAGTTAGGGGAAATGGGCTAAAAATGGTAGCTTACAGTTGGATGCATCCACAGATCACCTATGCCTTTGGGGATTTACTCTCTTGGTCACTGGCCATCCCCTTAGGAGCGGACTCAGTCAGCCATCCGGGTTATCTAAAACACATAGCATAATAAACCCCTGGACTGGTCTTGATTGTTTCTATGTTTCGTGTCTTGCACGTACCCGCCTAGCCAGTTAATATCGAAACATAATTTAAATCTGATCACACAATTTGTTGAGTTATGCCCATATGAAAGTTATAGTGTGTATCAAGTTCAATACTTATGGAATTGTGTGTGTGGTTGATGTAGCATTGTATGTTGCTAGTTAAATTTCTTATGAAGTTCTTTGCTTGTAATAGTTAGCCTACTTGTGTTAGTAAAATGCTTGTAAAAATTCTAGCATCGTGCTCATGATAGTTTGCTCCATAACACTGTTGAAAGCAAATTGTTATTTAATTGCATGTCTACTTGACATATTAAATTATTCTGCTTAATTATGTTTAATATTGTCATGTCTATGCACCTACCAGTTTTTAGCGAAACTGACCCATTTTATGGGCAGGTAATGGATAGATAATACAGTCTGCGATGGCACAATGGCGTGATGAGATCACGATAGAGCTCTTTCCCTGACGTTTCGCTCCTGAGGACATGTTGGTAAATTTGGTATAAAGTGTGTTTCAAAATTTCTCTTTTATTAAACCGTGAGTTAATAAAACTTTTTTAGTAAGCTTCTTCTTGGTTTCAATAAACAAATTCTCAATTATTGAAACTCCATTTCTAAACCATTTGATTTCAATGGTTGTGCGGGATTTGACAAAGGAAAGTTTACGCTGTAATGCGCTCAAGGTCCATTGACTTGTGGTTTTAAAAATATCATTTCCGCTGAAGTATTATTTAAACTCTGATTATTGTATGATTTCAAAGCTTTCTAAAATATTCTAAAAGTTTCAAGTCCTGGATTTTTGGGGCGTTACAGGTTTCACCCGTTATATATATATATATATATATATATATATATATATATATATATATATATATATATATATATATATATATATATATATATATATATATATATAGAGAGAGAGAGAGAGAGAGAGAGAGAGAGAGAGAGAGGACTCATCACTCTCTTTAACAGACGAGATCCTCCATAAAACATGGTCACAGTGATTTCTAACGGATCAACATCTCTCACTTGACCATGTGAAACAAAAACTAGATGCAAGATTTAGCCTCTCATTATTGGAGTATTTCTCTTACATCAACATTCCTGAATTGAGTTATATTTTGAGTTTCTCATCTAGACGTATGTCTTTGTTAGTCATATCTTAATCCCATACATGATACATGTTTTGAGAATATTTTCTCTGATATGCCCTTTGTTAAATGATCAACAATCATATTGGATATAGGTAAATAGCTGACTTTGATTTCATTCATATCATGAATATATTGGTACTTTAACATTATATGTTTGCTTTTTGAATTATCACATCTACTCTTCATAAGGAAGATAGCAACCTGATTATCACAATAAATCTGGACTGGCCCGTTGGTTACTTCCTGCTTCAAATCATTAATGAAGCAGCTTATCTAAACAGCAAACATTGCAGCTGCATTGCATGCAATATATTCAGCTTCTTGAGTATATTGTGCTACATAACCTTGTTTCTTACAAGACCAGAAAACTGCTCCTCATCTAAGAAGGAAAACATATCAAGAAGTTGATTTACTATAATCTCTACTACCAGTAGAGTCAGCATCAGAATATCTAGTTAATTCTAAAAAATCAGCCTGAAAACATAGTTTCAAGTTTATAGTCCCCTTTAAATATCGAAATATTATTTTTGTTGCTTGTCAGTGTGTTTAACCAGGATTACTCTGATAGCGACTAACGGGGCTAACAACAAAGCTGATATCAGGCCTTGTGTATAGCATAGCATATATCAAGCTTCCAACAACTTGAGCATAAGGGACATTCAGTCTTTCCTGTTCATCACTTGGACTATCATTCTTACTCAATTTGATACCTTTTACCACAAGTGTTCTAACCTGCTTACAAACACTCATTTTAAATTTTTTGAGTATCTGATTTATATATCTTTCTTGGATCAAGTTTAAAAGTCTGGAGCTTCTGTCTTGAGTGATTTTAATTTCAAGAACATAGGATGCTTCTCCCACGTCTTTCATTTCGAACCAAGAATTTAACCATGACTTGGTTTTGACAATTATATCATTGTCGTTTTCAGTTAGAAAAATGTCATCTACATACAGTGAGAGAATAGCAAATTTACTCCCACTTTTCTAGACATAAACACAGTGGTCAAATTTATTTGCTACAAAACCTAAAGATGTGATAGCCTTATGAAACTTTAAGTACCACTGACGTGGTGATTACTTAAGTTCGTATAAGGATTTTTTTAACCTATATACTTTATCTGCTTTACCTTTTATTATATATAGCCTTCAAGTGCTCCATAAAAATAGTTTTTTTAAGCTTACCATTAAGAAAAGTGGTTTTAACATCCATTTGATGTAGATTTAGATCGTAGTGAGCTACAAATACAATAATTATCCTTATTGAGGCAAATTTTACAATAGGTGAATATGTGTCAACATAATCTAATCATTCTTTCTAAGAAAAACCTTTAGCAACTAATCTTATTTTAAATTTATCAATGCTACCATCAGACTTGGATTTTTTCTTTAATATCTATTTACATTCAATGGCTTTCCTTTTCTCAGGTAAATCAGTCAATTCCTAGACCTAGTTTTTCTCAATGGACTCAATTTTCTCGTCTATGACTTTTACGCAGTTTGTTGACTCACGTAAGTTTATTACCTCACCATATGATAAGTTATCTTTCATGTCATCCATGTCTAAAGCATAACACAGTTCATCCAATAGGTAGACATAATAGTCATCTAAGTAGGATGGATGAACTCTTGACCTTTTATGTCCGACCTAAAGCTTTTGAGATGATATAGAAGAAATGATTTTAGAGAATTCGGCACTAATTATAGGTTATTACATATCATCAGAGTCATACTATAGATCAAGATGATCATTTTCATTTATTTTTGGAATAACCTCTTCCATGTTTTGATCTTCCAAGAAGATTATATCTCTACTTTCGATTAAAACCTTATCTGGGTGGTAAAATCTATAGCCTTTAGATCCCTTGAGATATCCAACAAATATATACCTTATAGATTTGGTGTCGAGTTTATCTCTAGTTTGCTCTATAACATTTATATGAGCTACAGAACTCCATCTGTGAAAGTAACTTAAATTTGGTTTTCTTTCCATCTACAATTCATAAGGTGTAGAGATAATAGCTTTACATAGAACTCTGTTTAGAACATATGTTATTGTATGTATAGCTTCTCTCCAAAATACTTTGGATAATGAAGTGTTAGATAACATATATCTAACCATATAAAGAAGAGTCATATTAAATCTTTCAGACATACCATTTTGTTGAGGTGTGCTAGGAGTAGTAGTTTACGGTCTGATCCTATTGGCTTTATAATATTCAGAGAATTCATTCGAGGTATATTCTCCACCCCCATCAGACCGTAAAATTCTAATTTTTCTACCAAGTTGATTATCAACCTCTTTATGATATTCCTTAAATTTATCTTATGCCTCATACTTGTAAGTGATAAGATATATGTAATTGTATTTAGAAAAGTCATCAATAAATGATATAAAATATTGCATTCCTTTATAAGTTGAGTTCTAAAGAGACCACAAATGTCAGTATGTATGATTTCTAATAATTCTGATGCTCTTGTAATATTTTGTGGAAAGGGTTTCCTTGTTATTTTTCTATAGATACAAGGTTCACATCTATGAAATGAAGACTCATTAAATTCAGGTATTAATTTTAAATCAATAAGTTTCTTCATCTTTTTTAAGTTAATGTGTCCAAGTCTTTAATGCCAGACATTTACATCCACATGGAAGACGGTATCAATATAAGCAAAAAA
The DNA here is from genome assembly GCF_984573655.1 of Nuphar pumila. Lineage (NCBI taxonomy): Eukaryota > Viridiplantae > Streptophyta > Magnoliopsida > Nymphaeales > Nymphaeaceae > Nuphar > Nuphar pumila. The sequence continues at coordinate 45,072,677 of NC_143263.1, read as the reverse complement.
TGCTGAATCTTTATTTATATCAGAATCATTGATTTTAAACAATCCATGATTTTTGTCAAGGATGCCATCAAATAGAACACGTCCATGTTTTCCCATGGTGACTTTCCTGAGATGAAATCAAACCTTAAGACCTTTGGCAACTAGAGCCAGGACAGACACTAAATTTCACCTCATAGACGGTACAAATAGAATATTGGACAATAATACATTATTTTTAGATGTCTTAATACTATAAGTCTTGATACCCATAACATCTGAGCAAGTGTTGTTGCTCATGTATACCCAATGTTCACCAGGCTGGTACTCGACCATGTCCACTATTCTCTCCTTGGTCATTCCTATATCTCATGTTGCCCAAGAGTCCACCCACCAACCGAAAAGAGCTTGGTCTGTATATGAGCATTCTGATATCACACAGATAATGTTTCGTCTCTCCTTTTGTTGGTTATTCTTATTGTTCCTGTCAGTGTTGTTGTTTGACCGACTTCTGCAATCTTTCTTGAAGTGTCTAGGTTTTTCACACTTGAAGCACTTCACTTGTGAGGCAGCATGCGGCTTGTACAATGTTTGTCTTCTTTTCTTATCAAATTTGCCATTTTCTTTAAAGTATTTCTTCTTAAATTATGGGCGTCTAGAAGGGCTATAGCCTCGAGAATGACCATCTTTAGAAAAGTGTAATTCACTCTTCTGATCTTGTTGCATGTGTTGTTGCTCAATATTTAATTGAGCAAAAAGCTCTTCTAAGGTTAGGTTTTTAGAGTTTAATCTAAAAGTTGTTTGTACAATTTTTCAAAAGGATGGTAGACTATGCAGAATGATAGATATCTGCATCCGGTCAGGAATTACATTCTCAACAATTGTTAGGTCCTTGGCTATAACTAGGATTTTGTTGACATGGTCAACAACATTATCATTTTCTTGCATACGACATATATTGTATTGTTCTAAGAGAAGTTGAATGTGGATTTCAAAGGTTGTCTCATATTTTCTAGAAATGACTTCAAACATTGACTTAGCTGTAGGGTAATCCTCAAATACCCTAATGAGATCATCATCTATATAAGTTAACATAATGTTTTTTGCCAACATGTTGTCTTTTTTGTATTTTGTATATGAGGCTTTGTTCTCGTCAAAGGCTGCAGTGCCAGGATCTCTCATTTCAATAGTGAGGGCATTCTCGATGCCCTCCAATGTTAGAACAAAAGGAATCCTCCTCTTTTAAATGTGAAAGTTTGTGCTATTAAGTTTATCGATTTTGGCTAATTCAATAGCACACACCATACTTGTCATTTTTTTTATTATTTTAAAATAACAAGATATGATAAGAGTAGATTCACATTCAACAAGTAGATAATTTAAATAACATTAGCAAAAAAAATATATGAAATATGACTTTCACAATTAAAACTACAAGACAATAAGTGTCAATGCTAATATGACAATCAAATACTTAATTTCAGAATAAATGATGTAATTTGTACTTTTAAACCCTGTTCTGGAATTTCAAAAAGGTTTATCTGCAAGTAAACGAAATTTTAAAGTAAAATAGGGGGTTTTCTATAAGAAAACAGAAAACTGACCTAGTTTCTAAAAATGTTTTCTGAATGCAGGTCCCTTTTAAGAATTTCCAGAATAATCAGGGACTGCTGCAGAAATTTAGGGATGCAAAGGTAAATTTCGCCAAAGATTAAGGGCATTGAAGTAATTTTGGAATACTTAGATAGAACGAGCGATTAAATTAAAAGCAGGGGTATATCAATAAATAAGCAATGGGGGGGACATGACTGTAAATTTTTTAAAAGACCAGAGTCAACCTGCAAATTCACCTGTCTAGGAGACAGGACTAGAATTTTTATTAAAGTGTAGGGGCAAAAATATATTTTTGTCTGAAAACATGTATAAATACCCTGTTTTCGAGAAAACTGAAAGCTTCTGGACAAAGCTTCTGTTACTTTTCCCTTTTTTTTTCAGTCGATGAAAAATTGATGATGTCTTTTTCTGTTCACCGGAGAAGGGATAGAGGGTGACGACCTTTGGTTGGTTCTCTGCCTATGTTCACCAAAAAAAATAGCAGCAATCGGTGCTCTACCTACGTTCGATTGTGTTCTCTCATATTTTGTTAAGTTTTGTCTGTTCTCAGCAGAAAAATGGTGGATGCAGAGTTGGTTGGTGCTCTGTATGTGTTTTTCAAAAAAAAAATGGCAGTGCTATGCCTGTGTTTAGCTATGCTCAAGTGTTATCCTGTATTTTGCCTGTTCTTAGTAGGAAAAGTAAAAGATACAGAGATGGTTGGTGCTCTGCGTGTGTTTGCCAAAAAAAGATGGTAGGTGATCAGTGCTCTGCCTGTGTTTTTGTTCTCAAGTGTGCTAAATTTGGTCTGATCACCGGGAAAAAAAATGCGATGATAAAAATGATAACTAGCCCCTTTTTATTTTTTTGTTTTCTCTCTGAGGTTCGATCTTGCAGGTGTTAGGCAGATAACCACCACTTTTCCATTGGGTGGTCATCGATGTCAGAAAATGGGCAGTCACTCGAGCAAAAGACCGACGTCCGATGAGAAAAAAAGGCAATGGTCGTTTCTTTTTGTTTTGGTATATTGACTCCTTTGCCAAAGGGATGAGATGGTCGGATTTTCAGATGGAGATCGATCGAGAAAAAAAAAGTTTGTTTACACTATGCGCCCCTTTGTGGGATAAACCATTTGGTTTAAACCGTTAGCCAAATAGATCGTTGGGCAAAACAAGAATTCTTCCACTAGGACAAAAAAAATAATAAAAAGATTTCTTCTGCTCCTCCCCTTCCCTTTTATCTTTATTTTTTTTTATTTTAACAAAATATGTTGCACTTTAGTTCAATTCCTTTGACTGTTGTAAACCATCTGATTCTCTATGCTAGATGGGTGAAAAAAAAAAACTTGCTTTACAGGTTCGTTGAAATGCGATACAGGGGGTCACCAAAAAAATTATTTTTATTATTTTTGTTTTAATATTATCCCCTGTGTTTTATTTTATTATTAGTTTGCCTGATAGAGGGGGTTCACCTTATTGGCAACCCTATGAAATATGAAAGTATACAACACAACAACCAAATGAGGTTCGTCGTTTACTGGTGCCCCAATAGAAAACCTCCCTTTTGAGGAAGGCGTTTGCAACCGAAAACAACAGACCCTTTAAGGGGTCTGTGTCTGTCTGAGTAGAGTCAAATGGAAGCAGAGGTCGCCAGAATCTGACGACATCCTCTTTTGTATGTAAAGAAAAAGGAAGTTCTGAACTCTCTTGTCGTTGTGCCCCTTTGATGCTGAGTTTGACTGTCGATGGTGTTGTGAAGAAGCCTCTATCTATCAGGTTTTGATACCACTGATGGATCGTGATCGTGGAGTCGACGGAGAGATCGAGATAGTTTTGATGGTTATGACCTTCTTCAAGGGGAGTCTATTTCACTTCAATATGTATTCGGTGAGTGAGTCCTCTTTTCTATTTATACTAGAAGGGAGGGTTATCTGTTGGGAGTTTTACATTTCCTTGAGTAGACGTTTTACCTCAGTATGAAAGTTAGTTCTAGATAAGACTTTCAAACAGAGCATTTTTCACCTGTTACAGAGAGAAAGAGAGAGTGGGCCCACCTGTTTCTTTAACAGGTGACACGAGAGAGAGAGAGAGAGAGACCAACCTTCCGATTTCTTCTGCAAACCTTTCAACAAGCTCACGCGGTTCCAATTTACCCTTTGAATTTCCACATATTCTCCCAAACACCCAAATAACAAAATCGTTTAAATAATTAAAAGAACACCAATGATCTCTCTCTCTCTCTCTCGTGGTAACAAGAATCAGCAAGTGTGTAGTAAGAGCTAAATATGAATTCCCCCATCTTCTCCCAAACACCCAAATAACAAAATCGTAACACCAATGGTCTCTCTCTCTCTCTCTCTCTCGTGGTAACAACAATTAGCAAGTGTGGGGACAATAGTAAGAGCTAAATATGAACCATTTGAATGGTTGTCCTTTCTCTTCGTAGTTGGTTCTCTTGGAAGAGAGAGAGAGGACCGGGTCCATTAATTTCAGTAAATCTTTTCTATCCGTTCATTCTATAAAGACTCTCCCTCTCCATCCACTGGTCCTCCTTTTTAGACCTTTTTTTTTAAAGGCGTCTCCATTTTAGACCTTCTTCTAAATAAACACCCCTGTTCTCCAAAACTAAACTCATTGTAACATCAAGAAGCAAAACTGCTGGGTTAGCATCATGAAGGGCTTTCTTCCCCACCTCGTTGCCCTCCCCTTGTTCTTCTTCGTGTTCATTGGATTGTCGGCAGTCCAGGCCCACATTGCCGAACACGATGACTACTGGCGCATGCGCGCCGAGGCCGCTCGTAACGCATCTCTCGAAGCCTACAATCCTGAACCCTTCAATGTCACCAGCCATTTCAACTATCACGTCCACAGGTCTCTCTTTCTCCCATATGTATAATTTAGTTATCTTTACATTAGCAAACGATTTAAATGATCAAAATATTATTAAATAGTTATTAAAAAAAGTCACTTTCACCTTTTAATTTATAATTTTATTTTTTTATTTTTTTAAACAAAATTTTTATTTTTACTTCAAAAATAATTATATAATTTCTTTTAAAAATATTTTAATCATTTCAATCAATTGAATATAGCTTATATTGATATAATTAATTTAATATTACTAAAATACACACAAAAAGCTTTGCTAAAACAAAAAAAGTAATATGCATTACTTGTGGCAACAGGGACATGGAGGGCAATAGCACAAGAAGGAACTTAGGACGTTACACTGGACCATGTGTTGCCACAAACCCGATAGACCGCTGCTGGAGGTGCGACCCACTTTGGAGCAAGCACCGCAAGAAACTTGCTGACTGTGCGCTCGGGTTCGGCCGCAAAGCACTCGGCGGCAAGCGCGGGAAGTATTACATTGTCACCGACCCGTCGGACGACGACCTAGTCAACCCAAAGAAGGGCACACTTAGATATGGTGTGATCCAAGACCGGCCTCTTTGGATCATCTTTAAGAGTGACATGATGATCCGTTTGAACGAGGAGCTGATCATCAATGACTGGAAGACCATAGATGGTAGGGGGGGCAACGTTCACATTGCTTATGGTGCTGGATTCACCATCCAGTTTGTGAAGCATGTCATCATACATGGGCTGCACATACATGACATAAAGACAGGCAGTGGTGGGGTGATAAGGGACTCTGAGAGCCATGCGGGTATAAGGACCAAAAGTGATGGGGATGGTATCTCTATATTTGGTTCGAGCAATATATGGATTGACCATAATTCCATGTCCAACTGCATGGATGGCCTTATCGATGCAGTCCAAGGGTCCACGGCCATCACCATTTCAAACAATCACTTCACCAATCACAATGAGGTAATCCATGAACCATCCTCCTAATGACCATCATGATCCACAGATGGAATATTTTTATGTCATCACCAATGACATGATGTGTGACTCCTAAGTCATACCTCTCTTACCTTGATGTTGAGAGTGGTGGTGATGACTCATAATTACCACCGTCATCATGATTTGATGGTTGATGGGATTGATGATGATGATGATGATGATGATGATTCTTGCATGCTGTAGAAAAATGATCATTATTATAAAAGTCAATCATGATTTGATGGTTGATATGAATCAGTTTTCAATGATGATGCCCACATGTCATGACAAAATAATTATTATCATAAAAATTCTCATAAAGCACATGCATGATGTATAGATGATGATGATGATGACTATTATTAACGTTATTTGTCATTATAATAATAATAATTATTATTATTATTATTAATTAGGCTCCTCATGAACGTTCATATGGCAGAAAATAACGGTTTGGATTCTAGTTGGATATTTGATCGAATCTAAATCTGTTTGGTTGGATTCAGTAGCCAAAGTCAGACCCAATTAATAATCAATTTTGGTGTTGATATTGAGTTTTGCATGAATAAAACCCAAATCCAAATGCCTGTAAATATCGGACCTTAAGCTAGTTGGATATGGATTTGGTTTTAGCTGATCCCAATTCAACTTCAAATCTGAATAGATCCTGATCCAATTATACTAGATCCAATTAGGTTTGACTTGATAATGCCGAGATCCGATCTGAATTCAATGCTATTAAATCCTTAGTGGAAAACATGTTTTCCCTCATCCTCATCATATGGTTTATACTTTTTCTCATCGTCATAGACATGGTCATCCCGAGTAATGATCTTGCTGATGGCATATGGCTTCCATGCAAATGATGTTATGTTAGTATAATTCAGATTCATGTACATACCATGCAACTTCTAATGCATGATGATGATGATGGTGCATCATGCAGGTGCTCCTCATGGGTGCAAGTGACGGCTACTCGCAGGACGCCGTCATGCAAGTCACCTTTGCATTCAACCACTTTGGAAGAGGCCTTGTTCAGCGGATGCCGAGGTGGGTCTCATGCAAATAACAACCTTTTCAAGCACACACACATATATATATATATATATATATATATATATATATATATATATATATATATATATATATATATATATATATATATATATATATAGAGAGAGAGAGAGAGAGAGAGAGAGAGAGAGAGAGAGAGAGTAATGGGTCACCGATAAACCCATTTGGTGCTAAACACTAAATAAGTTTTTAGGGCTTTTTCATTTTATTTTTAAATTTTGATATATATATATATATATATATATATATAGAGAGAGAGAGAGAGGGGTAGGTGCTAAATGGATTTTATTACCTTTCGGTATTTATTTTTTTTGCAGTTCTGACCCCATAAATGACATGGGCATGATCGATTTATGAGGAATACACACCTGAATCATGTGTTTTCAATGAAAAAATGATATTTGGAGTCTTGAAAATTTATAAAGATTTTAGACCGTTGATTTTTCAAACATCATAAAAACCCACTGGGAATAAAACACTTCAAGAGCTGATCCCTATAAAATCAACTACATTAGATCAAATCTGTATGGTCAGAATTTAAAAATAAGACAAAAAACCCTAAAAACTCATATAACACGTCTAATTTAGCACCTACCCACTATATATATATATATATATATATATGGTGCTTCTATGGTAGCACTGTATACAATTGATTTTCATAGATCTAAACTCCTAATGCAAGATCTAACCTTTGGGTTTATGTTTAGCATATTCTATTTACCATTTTCATTGTTAAAGTTGACTGAAATATAATGTTTTATACTATTTTTAGGCTGCCCCTTATTCTTATGATCATGAACCGTTGAATTTCACTATCTCAAAAATAACATCTTATTCGTATTAGACATGATAAAATCTTTTAACATAATAAATAAACCATGCCAAACACATTTGTACAGTTAGATCTACCATTTAGTCACTAGATCTACACAAACAAGAGTCTTGTGTGTACCACCTTATGTTATCATGATACATAAAGACTTTATATTTTCACATTTATGTTAAATATGACATGCATGGTGCTAAATGAAATATTTTACCAGATTTTCAAAAAAAAATCAAAATTTTAACCAAAGAGATGTGTTCGGCATGATTGATTTACTAAAAATGAACACTTGGATCATGCATTTTGGATGGAAAAAAGGATACTTGGAGCCTTAAAAATTTTATGAAAATTGTAGTTGATTTTTGAAACCTTATAAAAACCTATCCTTGAATGGGAATCAAATCCTCCAAGAACTGATTCCTATAAAACAAGCATATAGAAATGATGAGAATTTAAAAATAAACATAAAAAATCTGGTAAAATGTTTCATTTAGCATTGTGTCATGTTTAGCAGGGATCATATATATATATATATATAAAGGGAGAGCATGGAATCAAAAGTTACAACATTTATAATCAATGATGATTGGGCGACATTCCTGCTCTATGATCCAGCTTTTTGTGAATCAAGCTTTACATATTGTGCTTTTATTATTTATTTAGTGAGCAACATATTTTAGATTATGAATTTTCAATATTTAGATGCATTTTTTTAATTGCTAAAAAGTGAGGCCGACGATACTTTGGATTATAAAATTGTGAGCGGTTCATTTGTCATGTTTTAAAAATATGTCTAGATGTTTTAAATATAGTTACAAATATCACAAGATTTATGAAAATTTCTCGATAATATTGCAAGGAATGGCCTGAAAGTTTAAAACAGCAATTTCTCATAAGATTTTTAAAATAGCGCAAGATTTATGAAAAAACATAAATATCACAATTTAAACACGATATTTACGTTTAAAATGACTATTTATCATGAAAAATTGTGTGATTTCATTAATATTTTCTTATAAAAATCATTTTTTATATTTTTAATTTATTGTTTTATTGCCAAGATTTTGCCAAAAAATATGAGATTTATAAAAAAAATTCAAATCTTTGCAAGTTTTTGAAAAACAATATTTTTGCCATTTTTTTAACTTTTGTAACTATGGTTTTAAAATCTTCATGTAAAAATATATTTCTTATTAAATATATTATAAAAACAAATATATAAGGTCAGGTCAATGAAACGCCAGACAAGAAAAGTCAAGGAAAGTCGCGTGATCATCATTGGTTATAGATGTTGCGTGTTACTTTGGTTGGATGGTCCTCTCTCTCTCTCTCTCTCTCTCTCTCTCTCTCTCTCTCTATATATATATATATATATATATATATATATATATAGAGAGAGAGAGAGAGAGAGAGAGAGAGACTGTCCAACCAAAACCAGGAGGTATAAACCATCCAAACTACTTTATAAAATCGATTTTAAAAGTGTTTTTAGCAAATATGAGTACACGAAAGTAGGGATGGCAGTGGGGCGGGGGACAAGGTCTCCACCCCGCCCCGCCTCAAGATTAGAACCTCCATCCCCGGCGGGGATGGATTTTAACCTCCACCCCCGTCTTCATCCCCGTTTCATGTCCTCCATCCCCGGTTCAAACGAGGATGAGGCGGGGGGGGGCTATTGCGGAGAAAAGTAGCGGGGACGGGGCGGGGATGGGGAAAAGTGTACGTCCATCCCCGAACGGGGATGGATTTTAACCTTCGTCCCCGCCTCCATCCCCGTTTCATACCCTTCGTCTCCAGTCCAAACTGGGCGGGGCCCCGCTTTCCCCCGGTCCACTGCCATCCTTGTACGGAAGTGACATCCATAGTTAGAAACCTAATACGGGACTCTTGTAGCAAATTTTTTAATGTGTACGTAAGATTTTAGAATGTGCTAAAAGAAATAAACGGTTTGAAATTTTTAAAATCACCTTAACCACTTGGTCCGCCTTGAGGGAGTTCGGATAGGGTGCAATCACATGGCACAGAATTTGTGCATTAAGCACCGGATTGCCCTCCATCCTGGGCCTCACAATTAACAGGCCCTGTCCCCAAGATGAAGGGTGATCAGGTGCTTAAAGCACAAATATTTGTGCAATCATATTGCACCTGATCTTTTCACACTTTGGAAGCGAGCTGAAGCATATTATAAAGACAAAATTAACCTTTGACTCTTGGTTGGGCAGGTGCCGTTGGGGTTTTTTCCATGTGCTCAACAATGACTACACACACTGGCGGATGTACGCAGTTGGTGGCAGCCAACACCCAACAATTATAAGCGAAGGCAATCGCTACACAGCACCAGACCTTCTCTTTTCCAAAGAGGTAAAAACTCTCAATCTCTACCGAACCCACTTAGTCTAGCCCTTCTTGTTTGAGTCAAGCTCTTAACAGTGAGCATTGTCCCATTTGACTCGATCAAGTTATGGGGGATACTCATCAAATCTAGAGTTTTTGAGTCAAGACCTAGAATTGATTTGGGCTCATGTCTGACTAGGGCTGCAAAATGGATTGGATATGATTAGATATCCAAATCGATTCAGATAGATTATTTCCGGATTTGGATAATTACAATATGATTCAATGCAGATTCTGATTGGATTTGGATTTGCTAAATTGGATATCTTTTGGATGTGGATTAATATTTTAAGTTGGATCAAATTAATTTGGATCCAGATCAAAGTCCCATCTAATTTCAAATTTTTTTTTCACATGTAAAGACCATTAGTTTTTACTGTTTTTTTCACCATATTTTATCACATATACTTCTGATCTGGATTCAACCCTACCATTCTTGATCTGATTCGGATCTGGGTTTGGTCACACCTGCATTGTAGAATTTGGATTTAGATTCAGATCTAACAAAATCTAGCACATATCGATTCTGTTTGCAGCCATGCGCCCGACCCGGTTCAACTTACTGAATAGGGTTGCAAATGGTTCGGATTCAGGATGGGGCTTTTGCAAATTTTGGTTGTTCCGGATCGGACTCCCCCATGTATTTCCTGATCCTAAATCCGAACCGTTTGCATCCTTATTACTGAAGCGTAAAAGTTGAGCCAAATAAAGAGCTAGAATTGGTGGGAGTTGATTTATGTGAAGTGGGTGTGGCCATTTCTATGTTTGCTTTTGAGGAAAGATCCAATAGACATGGAACATGAGGAACTTACTAATTTATTTTTATTTTATTTTTGGTTTTCTTCTTCTTTATAGAAATTGAGCTTAATTTGGTCAAATTAATAGGTGACAAAGAGAGAGTATTCTCCACAAAGTGTTTGGAGCCAGTGGACATGGAGTTCGAGTAAGGACTACTTCAAGAATGGTGCATTCTTCACAGCATCTGGTCGAAAATTTAAGAATCCGTACACCAAGTCCCAGACCATCACAGCCAAGCCTGGAACATTCGTTCCCAGGCTCACACGCTTTGCTGGTACACTTCAGTGCAAGAAGATGGTCCCCTGCTGATCATCACAGATACGTGACACAGACACACACACACACACAGAGAGATGCAAGGCTGATTGCTTGCATGCGTTCAGTTTAATTTATTGATTGGTTGGTAGTGTATTACTGTCTTTTTTAGAGAGGGAAGCTGGGGTTAGGCTTAGGCAGACCCATACCAGTGTATTGCTAATAGTGTATGCTTTCTATCTAGAATGAGACAATCTTACGACTTCCTCTTCTTCACCTTTTTGCCTCCTTTTTCCTGTGACCCTTTTGGATATTTTGAGCTACACCTCTCTCTCTCTCTCTCTTAAAAGTTGGCCCAAATCAATTTTAAAAAATGATTCAGAGAATCGGCTGATTCAGACCCTCAATCTAATCGGCCAATTTTTAACCAGTAGACGAGACATGTCAGTAAATTGTTACAATAAAATTAATATATATATATAAATATTTTAAAAAATAAACCGAATTAATTCATTGCAAATCAATTTAGGTATCGAGAGTATCAATAGGGGAAGCACACCTCACCTCTTGTACTGTTGTTTTATATATTACATATTTATAGAGGACATTTTTTTATGCACTGCCCGCTTATAGCCACCTATCTCAACATTTCTCTAAGTTTGAGTCCATACCCATCTCGAGAAGTGCCAAGAGATGGCAATGCACTTTTTTTTATGTGAACACATATTTATATATTTTATACATGTATTATATGTTATATATATTATCAAATTTCAAGAACAAAAAACCAAATTTTTTATTCGGATTCAGGATGGGGCTTTTGCAAATTTTGGCTTTTCCTGATCCGACTCCCCAATGTATTTCTGATCCAAAATCTGAACCACTTGCATCCCTAATTTGTCATGGTTTGGCAGCTGAGCCAAGGTGTTACCTTTTATATCTACGTCAAGGGTCCAACTTGGTGTTTTTAATATGTTTCATTGACCCAATAATGAAGTTTGGCTTACGTCACATATAGACAATCATCTCAATTATCTCTTCCGGGCCACAAATTGATATACTATGACTCTGAATTCTATTTATGAACTTATGTCACACGGACACTTCACTTAGAGTGTGTCCCAGTTGACACAACATGACACTAGATAGATCTCACAACACTTCATGGTCATAGTCAAACCTTTATATATATTGCACACGGTCCATATACTGTCTTTAATTTCATCCAGTAAAACTTGGTTATTCATTTTTCACATTTACTTGTGTAAATTTTCATTTATTTTTGTCATTGATTATATTAAAGTGTTAAGGAATGGCCCATCGACCTACTAATGGATTGGAGAAATAAACACGAAAAAAAAAAAACAAAACAATCACACATTAAAACAAGGATTTTATGTGGTTGGGCGAAAACTGCCTAAGTCCACAATAGCCTTCTTTTTTATTGATTGGGATAAAGATGCCTCCTTAAATAAGAGGAGTCTGCAAATTTTACATGGAGTTTTACTAGTATATTGATAGGATATAGAATCTAAGTTAAAATTACAAAACTATTCTAAAAAAATTGCCTCATAAACTGCCTCCCCTAACCCCCACTTTATGGGTAGGAGGGCCTACCCCCTACAACCTCCCGACCAACTTACTGCAAAAAATTAAGATTTATATCAAGATAGAAAACATATTCCACACTCCTCAATCAATTAGAATACATATTTAATTTTTCTATGGCCAAAGAAAACCCTCATGGAGAACCAGGTCACTTAAGGAGCCCACCTCCAAGGTTAAACTTATTTAAATTTGTTGTTCAAGAATTTGCAATTTACTATGGTATTCATGCTTTATTGCTTTAAGTTTTATAAAACGTTGAACGTGTCCCGTGTCCTAGTTTTACCCAACTCTTGTGTCATTCCAAGTGTGTCCAAGTTATGTCTTGTATCCGTGTCCATGTCAAGTTTGTTGGATGATAAACCTTATTAATCCAACACATATAGTTCTTTATTGCTTCCTTTTCCCTGTCCTCTTAGATTCTTGGGAAATGATATAGAAAAGTGGAGTCCTTCGTGGTTGAACCCAAGACCGATTTGAAGACATAATCTTATTGGAAGATTGGAATTATGCAAAAGATGCAGTTTGATTAAGATTTGGAGAATCAAGGTTTTCATGCCTTAATGAAACAAATGGTATTTCAATCTAAGCTTCAATGTGATGGAAGGAGCATAGAATCAGTGCATAAATCTCGGTTTTGGGAATTTTTTGAGCAAGGAAAAATAAAATTTAACAAAATTCTTTTTTAAAATCATAAAAATTGGCGTATAACATTTAAAATCTAAAAAGAATAAAAATGCAAATTTTATGCTATTTTGAAAATATAGTGTTCTTAGTTGGGCTTTTTTTTTTTTTGTTTCTGAATATTTTTAAAACATCACCTTTATCTGTGACTACGGTGAGAATGGCTCGCTGATCACCCTCACGAGCTATTGGGATTCTTTGTCGGTAAAAGGACAAAGCCAAGATATGCCCAAATCTCAAAAAGATGTTCGATATTGAATACTTATTCCAATGCCATGATATGACCCTTAGGGTGCGTTTGAATTGCTGACAGAGCTGGATAGGACAGTGCGTCCTGTCCTGTACTGGCTACAGACGTTCCAGAATGTGCTGACCTGCCGCATCTATGCACAATAAAAACAATTTATTTATTTATTTATTTTTACTGTCAGTTCTTGTCCGTCCACCACTGTTCCCTGGGCGGCACAGAACAGTGGCCGATGCTGTTTCCTCATTCAAGGGACTCACCAAATCAACGTCTCCGCATCCTGCATTTGCATGAACGCGAAGACGTGCATGGGGCCGGCACTCAGTGCTCCTTATGGATGGGGGATTCAACACCACCACCCCTTACATCCATGCAAACAGACAGAATCCAGTATGCTATCTTTACTGGTTTTGGCTGTTCCAACCCTATTCGAATTCGACTTTCTTATGTATTTAGTTGATCCTGTTTTGATCCGTTTGCATCCGTATTTTCATGGTCCAAATTAACCATCTAGTCTTTTATAGATAATTTTTTTTTTTTTGGCAAGCTAGGATTAGGCAGACCCCCCACCAGTTATTATTCAAGGTACCATTGGGGTTTTGAACCTGCAACGTCCCACCACAAGGAGACCTGCACTGACTGACAGCTCCTACCAACCACGCAGAGCCGTTGGTTTTTGTGGACAATTTTACTTCAAGATATTGATTGCCAAAATGAATGTGAATGCTTGCTAGTCTGTTTTGGAATAACCAAATATATAGTGCCTCCACGCTAGGATTAGTGGGCAATCCCTCCTGAGAAAAAACTTTAAACCCTGCCCAAAGCCCCCAAGTAGCTTAGGTAGGTGTGCCCAACAAGTAAGGGTGTCAATGGCTCGGGTTTGGTTCAGACCCAAGTGAAACCGGACTTCGCTACCATTGCCACAAGATCAAAGTTGGGTGTACTTACTCTCCCAATGAGCACTCCAAGATTTTGCCAACTGGAGGCCGGCCAATGTGCGAGTGTAGGGATCAGGTGCAATCACATTGCATACCAAAAGTGTGCTGCTGCACCTGGCTGCCATCCATCTTTCTATTGGGCCCCACTGCTGATAAACTGTATTCACGTGTGGGAGGCACACTTCTGGTGTGCAATGTGATTGCACCTGATCGGCCCTCAATGTGTGGTCGTTGATTGGGGGGAGAGGGTTGTTGTATTTCATTGGATTGTCAAATAAAAAGCAAAAAGAGGGTCCATCGTTGCATAAGGGGCATGATACAAGAGTCTCCTCTATTTGCTCAAGTCAGTCATGTGCTTGTTTGGCAATCCAAGTGGATTGAATGTTTTTATTTGCATGATTGGTAGCAACAATAAAATACCAATTAATATTCTTCCTCTACATTTATTAAATATTTAAACTAAATGGATTCAATGTCCGGCTGTAGAAGGTAGGTAGCCTACCATCTATGTATAGCCTTTTTTTTTTAAAGGCAAGTTGGGATTAGGCAGACCCCACCAGTTATTCAACTGCACCACTGGTTTTGAACGTCCGACGTCCCACCACAAGGTGGGATGATAGCTCCTACCAACCATGCGGAGCCCCCCTTGGTGTATAACCCTTTTTCTATTGTTCTTGATTGGCCTCTTTTCTTAGGGGCCTTAGGACGCGTATTAGCTTGTCAAGAAAAATGGTTGTTTTTCTGCAGAAACTCATCGACCGGCATGCATTTTTGCAGTGCCCAAAATTTTGAAACAAATGTGAGAACATGAATTTATCTTAATGGGCATGCCAAAATGCACGTTGGACCCTATTTTCGGTGGAAAACGTTTCTGTGGGGGGTCCATTTTCACGGAAGAGGAAACCATGCATGGAAGAGGTGCCACAACTTCGTATTCCATGACCAGGGGCGGATCTAAGAATTTAAGCTAGGGTGGGCACAAATACACAGTAAAAAAATATAATCGGACGTCTTAAAATATAAAAGAGCTGATGATCTGGTTACTTTGACAAGGGGTTTGCTATGACAATCAAACAGAATCTTTAAGTATGTAGAATCAAACGAGAAAGACTTTGAACTTGATTGAAGCACAAACTATAAGCTACAAGGCCAGTTGCTCACAACAGTTAAAGGGGCAGTTTGCCTTTCAAAAAATAACTGTTAAGGTAGAATCCAATCACACCAATAAATTATTGAACCCAAATGCATTCCAAACTAAATTATACAATTAAGCCCTCATTCTAGGGTAATCCTCAAAAAAGAGATTAGAAGAAAAAGAAAAATAGGTTCAAAATGATAATATTTGCATTAGGAAACACGAACTTCAATATGAATCAGGCTCATAAAACTAAAATCTGCAGCATTAACATGGGTACACAAAACTATCCACAGATACAAACCAAAAATGAGGTTGAATGTAAACGAATGCCCAAATAAAAACTAACCCAAATATTGATTATTGTGTGCCAAATAAGTCGTAGAAAAAAAGCAAAAGCAAAAGATCCTAATGAATCTATAGACACCAACCAAAAATGAGGCTGAATGTAAACTGAATGCCAAATAGAAACTCACCCAAATATTGATTATTGTGTGCCACATAAATCGGAAAATATATATATATATATATATAAAGACAAAAGATCCTAATGATGATATATATATATATATATATAGAGAGAGAGAGAGAGACGAAAGTAATTCAACATTACCACTCATGAAGATCAACAAAATGTTGAACCCATGAACTGAACAAGAACAAAAGCCAAAACAAATAAAGAAAGCACAAGAGAAAAGAACATTAGACAGATAAAAATTGGCTCACGCCATAGCCGCTTGCCCAGATTGAGACAAAGGATAGGTAGCATCAGTAGGAGGGAGTGGAAAATCACTAAGATGCATACGCAAGATCGCATAAACATCTACCAAAATTTTATGCACCAGGTTTTGAATGTTAACTCGAATATCACGAAAATGAGCATCGTTTCGCGCCATCCAAACAAACCACCAAGAGGTAAGCAACCACGTCCGCCAAATGAACCTCCACCTCTTGCTGCGCCTAATACAAACCGGCCCCAAGATCAGATCTAGCGCAAAGGACTCCTCCTTAACAAATACTTCCGGATGCCTCCAGGTCCTACTAAAGATTTCCATAAATATTGGGCAAGACCAGAACAAGTGAAACGTAGATTCTTCTGCAGCTTGACAAAGCACGCACCAACTCGGGAGTTGAATGCCCCACTTCTTTAAATTACTGTGGGTCTGGATCCTATCGTGCAAAATTAACCAAGCCAGGACTCGCGAACGGGGGGAAGGACCCTTCGCCTAAAGCACATCCTCGGGCAACCAATCAGCCCCTGGCGGTAGCAACGATCTATAGACTTTTTTGGTGAGAAACTCTCCGCTTGGTGCCAACGCCCACTGCAACCACTGACCAAAATTTTCGGAGACCTCAAAATGGTCTCTAAAGCAGGCTAAAGCCCTCAACCATGATTTACGCAAGTGCGAGAGCGCCAAACCTCGGGTTCCCAGACGAACCGGAATAAGAGTTGGATCTCCATATTTAGCAAGAAGAAAACTAGCACAAGGGTTATCCGGTTGGTGGGCCAACCAACATTGCTTGGCGACAAGAACAATGCTTCGCAGTCTGGGAACCGGGATGCCTAAACCACCCATACGCTGAGGAAGAACCACCAAACGCCAACCAATCAAGTGACGCTTACCTGTGAGTTTACACCCAGACCAAAGAAAGCCTGCCAGCAAGCGCGTCAGCTGCTTCTCTACTCCCACAGGCATCACAAACAGAGACATGAAAAATTCTGGAATAGTTGAAAGAACATGTCTGACTAAGGTTAGACGTACAGCGCTAGAGAGATAAGACGACTGCCACGAAAGCAATTTGCGCTTCACTTTTTGAAGCGTCGGAGCCCAAGCCGCTGAAGATAGAGGTTTCACTTGTAACGGCAAGCCAAGGTACATAATAGGCAAGTCAGAAGTAGTGCAATTAAAAATTCTTTTTCCAGCTGCAAGCATATTGGCATTAACATTGAACATGGTAATAGAGCATTTGGTCTCATTTAGAAATAGCCCGGACATGGAGAGAAATAATTGAATGATAAGCTTGAACCTAAGCATCTGTTGAACATTTGCACGACCAAAAATGATCATATCATCAGCATAAGTAAGAATATGACCCGGAAAGTCGGAAACCTGCAAAGGATCAATAAAACCCGATACAATAGCCCGCTTAAGCAAGACCACAAGACCCTCAGCAACTGCATTGAACAACAAAGGTGATAGGGGGCACCCTTGCCGCAAACCTCGCCCTAGCTTGAACCGGTCTCCTCTAATACCATTGATATTTAACATGGCCTGGGCATTTGAGACCAGCTCTCTCACCCAACCAGAAAAACGACGACCAATACCGAAATTTGCTAACATTTGAAATAAGAATGACCAATGCATAGAGTCAAAAGCTTTATGAAAGTCTAATTTAAGGACAAAGTAAGGTTGACCGCTATGCTGCAAGGAATGGACCACCTCGGACGCCATGATGAACGAGTGCTGGACCCTCTTATTACGGATAAAGGTGAACTGAGAGTCTGAAAAAATCTGGTTAGCCACCGATTTCAGCCTATTCGCCAAAACTTTGGCAAACATCCGATAGAGAGCACTCATAACTGAGATAGGTCGGAATCGAGAAATATCATTGGCCTCATCATCTTTCGGAATGAGCGAAATAATAGCAACATGCAAATGATAAGGCAGTCTGGAGTTACGATGAAACTCATCAAACATACTCACCACGTCTGATTTAACACAGTCCCAAAAGATTCTAAAAAAGTCGACATGAAACCCGTCAATGCCAGGCGCTTTCCAACCCGACAGATCCTTAATGGCCGAAAAAATCTCATCTTCAGAGAACCTTCTTTGCATATATCTGGCTTGCTCTAGCTGAATTGAGCCAACTAGGATATTACCAAAGACACCCTCCGCAGTTAACGAAGCAGAATATAAGTCCTTAAAGTATAGCGAGACTGCCGGATTAACGTGCTGATTGAGATAAGAAACACCCTCAATGGAGATAGAAGGAACAACCTCCTATGACGATGGGAAGCATATGAGTGAAAAAATTTAGTGTTGCCATCACCAGCCGCAAGCCATTTCACCCTAGACCTTTGCTTCCAACGAATTTCTTCTTTGATCTTCCAGTTTTTCAAAAGCATGGTTAATTCTAAGGACCTGGCCTGAAGATTAAGAAGTTGCAAATCAGAAAGAGAGTCAGGAGAAGACATAGACTGATACAACTCAGAAATCTCTTGATCCCATGCGGCTATTTGCTGAAATTTCTCCACCTTACGACTATGAAGCCAAGCTTTGATATCCTTAGCTAGACGAGAAAGCTTATTTTGAACACGTAGCGTGGCCCAATGCACATCAACAGTTTTGTTTCAAGAATTACTAATAACCGTGAGAAAATCTGGCTCCTGAAGCCACCATTCTTCAAACGCAAAGCTCCTAGTGGGTTGAAAGCCATCTCCCCAATGAGTGATGATCTGCCCATGATCCGAGATAGAGAGAGCAAACAGCACACACTTAACATCGGGAATGAGGTCCAATAAATTAGGTGTGACAAAGACCCTATCAAGGACCCTACAGCACGGACGGGACCGCATATTCGACCAAGAAAAGCGCTCCCCGGTTAAAGGAATAGGATAGAGAAAATGATGGTGAACAAAGTCTTGGAAGCCTCGCATAGAGGGATTGGGAATTACGAGGTTATTAGAGTCATGGATAGATAACAAACAATTGAAATCCCCCATAAGAAGGTGACAATCCGCGCTGGAAACGACAACCCTATCCAAATCATCCCAAAAAGCGACCCTCATGGCGGCGAGATTAGGACCATAAACAACAGAAACCACTACTCTTCTATCAACTGCCTGCAAATTGAAAGCAACAGACAAAGAGAAAAGACCCATATCCAGCTGTGATAAATTTAAAGACTGCTTCCCCAAGATAAGGATATCGCCTGCATGATTTACCGCTGGCTTGTAGAAATAGTCAGCTCTCTGCCAGATGCTAGAAACGACCACGAGCGAGATGACCTCCATTTTAGTTTCACATAAAGCAAGAAGGTCAGGCTTTTGCTCCCTAACCCAATTAGCCAGAAACTGGCATTTAGTGGGACAATTTAAGCCCCTAACATTCCAACAAACAACCTTCATGGAATAAAATATGGAAAAACTCGTGGTTGGTGGCACCGAGATGACCTTCTTGGGGACCTAGCATCGGTAGCCGAAACAATTAACGAAGGCCTCCTTCTTCTTCGCTGACCACCAGCACTGACAGATGACCTCAAGTGACCATCGAAAATGCCCAACTGCTCGCAATCTGCTCCACCAGAGTTGCAGAGAGAGTCCCCAATAATCGCAGAAATAGCTGAAATCGTAGAATCCATATCAACAGCTATCGCTTGCAGCTGTGAAGATGAGAGAGAGATATCCAGCAACTTAGTTGCATCGACAACCGTGACACCCAGATGTTGTGGACTAGGATGTTGCTGACCCTGTGCTGGACTAATGAAGGAGACTGCGTCTGGCAAAATACCAAAAGATTTGGTAGAAGAAAAAACCTCAGAGACATAATGCGATACAGGGAAAGGACGAGGAACCGAGGAGCCAAGCACCATGAATCTGATTGCCATGTTGGTTCTAACATTAAACGCAATAAGATTGATAACCAGATAGTCATAGCGTCTGGAGGGAAAAATAATAAGGGACGATAGCAGATTCGTCCTTTGTCCATCACGCGCAAGCCTGCTCAACCGCGCCTCCAAGCTGAAATGGCAATTGGTATAAAGAGAAGCAGTTACCAGGCCCCGAGCTTGAGAAAAAGCTGACGACTGAACTCCATTAGAGAAAGCATTGCTATCATGGTCAAATATTTGTAGGCTCACCCTAGACAGAGCTCGAGATGACGAGGATGGCAAAAATTTTCTCTGCTTCCCACGAGCATGCCTACCCAACCGCGCCATCAGTCCACCACGAGAATTAGAGCTAAAAGAATCAGACGTCGAGCTCTGAGCATTATAAATAGTGAGAGAGAGAGAGAGCTGACCCCCTCTGGACCTAAAGCCATGATTGTGGGTTGAGAGCATGAAGAAGTTGGGGCTCTTTATATGAGTCTGAAGAGAAGGCTTTCTCATGCTACCAAACAGGAATCCTCCCTGCTTGCCCCAACTCTCCAAGATCAAACTCTGAATCTCACACAAAAAGTCTAGACCCCGCCCTCCCACAACAAATCTCTAGAATCTTAGCACCAACAAGAAAAAATAGAGCTCACTAAAGATACCAATGCTCACAACCTCAAACAAAATCTCTAGAAACTTTCTTTGATTTCAAAAACTACAACCCACTAGAGAACAAAAAAAAGGAAATTAAAAGATTAAAAAAAAACCCTCTATGTTAACCCAAAGGATTTAAAGAAAAAGCGATAAAAAACACAACCTATACTCACAAAAAGAAAAACTAATACCACTATTTGAAAATGGAATTGTTATACAGAAAAACAAATGGGTAACCAAGAAAAAAAAAACCTTGAATGTCTCCAACAGGTTTTATTTATGGCTCTATTTTGATAATAAAAATGAAAAATCCTTGAGAGAGAGAGAGAGCAGATGGGGTTGCACAGCCTCTCGGGGAGGGTGGAGGAGCACCTTTGGGTCGGGCACCAATGCCCACCTTCACCCTGTCAGGGTGGGCACTGCATTGTTTTACGCGGTATCCCCTTGAGGGATTTCAAGGGGTCAGGGTGGCCGCCCTGCCCGTAAACTGGCTCTTCCCCTGTCCGTGACATGCAAACGCCTCATTAGAGATTACCTTTCACTATGCTGTTATGCGGCAGTTGTTTGGGAGAAGCAGGTTATATGTCCCCCCCCCCCCCCGAACAGGGCCGGTACTCCATCTCATGTTCGGGTGTTCCCAAAGAGCGCCACGTATAAGATGCAGACCGACATGTATCCCCATGTGTGTCCGCATCATATTGCATCGTAATGTGGTGCCGTCGCAAAGACTTAAGTACCCTTTACCGCCATTGTCTTCCTCTTCCTTGAACGGACATAAATGCCCTCTATCTAGAAAACTGAATCGGCGGTTCTTAAAAAGGATAAAAATGCCCTTCATCGTTATCGCGCCAAAACGTTCCACAAAGTTTGCGTATGCAGCAAGTTGTATGTTGTAGGATTTAAATAGTTCAAAACAATCCATTCTCGCCCAAAGCAGAAAACTCTACCGGAGCATTCTTTGCTTTCATCTGTGTACAACGGAGCATCCATTCCTTTGTTCCAGAGCATCCATTTCCGTCTTACACGCAGTCGCAGCATCGTTGCCACCTTCTGTTGCGTATTAGTTGTTACTGTTGCTTACTCTACAGTTGGAATATCCAAAATCCTATCGTTTTGGTGAGTTTCGTGTAAGGTTTCATTATTCAATCTGTAGGTTTCTTCTTATACAATGACTTGTAAGTTTGAGAAATCTTACAAAGATGTGTACTTATGAACCCAAATGTTGCAACAATTTATAATCATGATGATCGTTTAATTTGTTGTGCAGGTTAGCAATGTTTGCGCCTCATCAGAGAAGAGATGCCCCGTCGTTCTATGGTTTGTGTATTAGAGAAGTGATCCGCCAGTCTCATCTATCCAAGGTTATTGAGAGATACCAAAATATACTTAAGATTGAGAATGACGAAGACAGGGAGAAAGCCTTGGAATTGTATTATGCGGAGGATTATCCCTCAGATATTGAGGTTGCGGACCAAAGGAAGAATGCTGAAGAACGAAAGATGCAGAAGAAGGATGACGAAGAGAAGACAAAGCAAAGAAATACGGAGGAGAATGAAAAGAGAAGGCGAAGGAAGATGGCAGAGCAGAGGGAAAGGCAAAAAAAGAATGAGGAGGATTGGCAAAGGTATTTTAACAAGGTAATGATGGAGTCAAGGTCGGAATTGGATAAGGGGATCTTGGAGAATAAAGCAAGGCGAAACAAGGCAAAGATACTGAAGGAGGCGGAGGAGAGGCAAAGGCAAATGAATAAGGAGGAAGTGCAACGGAAAGAGAAGGAGGATGAGGAGAAGAAGGAAACGCAACAGAAGGAGGAGGAACAAAAGGAAAGAGAAATGAAGAAGTAGGAGGAGGAAGTGCAGGAAAGAAGGAAACAAGACTTGGAAGAGGAAGAAAGGCGGCGGAAGGAGAAGGAACAGAAGGAAAGAGAAAGGAAGAAGCAGGTGGAAGTAAGGCGGCAGGCGGAAGAAAGACGGCGGAAGGAGAAGGAGGAGGAAGAAGAAAAGGAAAGTGAAAGGAAGAAGCAGGTGGAAGAAAGGCGGCAGGAGAAAGAAAGGTGGCAGAAGAAGAAGGAGGAGGAGGAAGAAAGGCGGCGGAAGGAGAAGGAGGAGGATGAAAAGGAAAGAGAAAGGAAGAAGCAGGAGGAGGAAGTGTTGGAAAGAAGAAAACACTATTTGGAGGAGGAAGAAAAGGAAGAGAAAGAAAGGCGACGGAAGGAGGAGGACGAGAAAAAGGAGAGAAAAAGGAAGGAGGAGGCGAAAAATGAGAGAGAAAGGAAGGAGAAGGCACAGAAGGAGAGCAAAAGGAAGGAGAAGGAGGACGGTGAAAGGAAGGAGAGAGAAAGGAAGGAGAAGGAGAAGGCGAGAGAAAGGAAGGAGAAGGAGGAGGAGAGAAAGCAGAGAGAAAGGAAGGAGATGGAGGAGGAGCGAAAGCAGAGAGAAAGGAAGGAGATGGAGGATGAGGAAAGAAAGGAGAGGGAGCACGAGAAAAGGAAGGAGAGAATAAGGAAGGAGAAGGAGGACGAGAAAAGGAAGGAGAGAGAAATAAAGGAGAAAGAGCTCGAGAAAAGGAAGTTGAGAATAATGAAGGAGAAGAAGGACGAGAAAAATGAGAGAGAAAGGAAGGCGATGGTGGAGTCGGTAGTGAAGGAAAGAGAAAGGCAGTTGGAGGCAGTGAACCCACCAGAAAGGCCTAGGTTGGAGGGAGAACAGGAGAAAAGAGTGACCAAGGTAAATAAATTCGGCCTGTCTTTGAAGATTTAATAATATGTTTAGCGATTTTGGTACAACGATTACTGTGTTAGGTATTAATATCTATAGCGATTATTGCGATAGTCTGTGTGCAACCAATATTATTTATAGCGGTTAGTAGAATAGTATTTATAAGTACAAATGGAACTAATTGACAATTGGTATGAATAATATGTTATTTTTTGTTACAGGGAGGTCACAGGAGAAGTAGAGCACCAGGTGAAAAGCTCGGAGGCCGGTGTCAATGGCATGTAGTTTTGTCATGGTATGGTTAGCTGAGTGCATATCAGAAGGACCGATTACGAAATATGCACTTCGGTGTCCTTTTGGACCAGCAATATTTTGAAACTTACTAGAATAGCATGACCCACCTGGTAAATAAGTGGAATGATAAGACTAACATATTCCAGTTTGATTCTTTTGAGATGACCATGACTCTAGAAGATGTGGCGAGGATCACTGGCCTTAAGTGCGATGACAGTGTTGTCCTATTACGGCATTCAAACTATAACGCAATGGAAGAATGCACGGCCTTTTTGGGAATGTCGATGGACGAATGAAGTCAATGTATTTCTGGTGGAATGAAGTCCACATTAATGAAAGTTTCATTTTTTTGTAATAAATGGGAAGGTCGCTCTGTTACTTGTGCATCTGAAACAACTGACCAAGAGTTGCGCGGCTTCCTTCTTTATTTTTTTGCTCTTATATTATTTTCTGATTGTTCTAGTTCGAAAATAAGTTTCATGTGGCTGCAGTACCTGTCAGACTTAGAGGAAGTCGACAACTATGCCTGGGGTGCCGCTATGCTCGCACACTTGTACAGTCAACTCTACCGTGCGAGTAGTGGTACGAAAACAGTTGGGGGATTTTGGCCATTTGTTCAGGTATTTGTTGATTGCATAGTTAGTAATTGTAGACTAATTTCATTGAAGGTTGTAGTGTTACTAATAATATTGTTTTTGTTAGGCTTGGGCGTGGGAACATATTATCTCATTGCGTCCACGTGCTGCCCCTGCGAGTTGTGGTTTTTCAAAGATCAGTCGGTGGGCTAGAATAAACGTCACAGTGCATAATGCTAAGAACATTTTAGATGGGCTGCAACTGAATGAGGTAAACGTTCTAAAATTGTTTACTTATCATTGAGTATTATAAATCGTTGTAATGTTTAGCATTCTTAAGTAATCATCGTTGCAGAAATGTTTTCCGTAGTACATATTGTTGTCGCCATATCATGCTTAAGTAAATTGTAATATATTTGTCACTCGTTATTAAAAAGAATTAGCAATGTACAGGTTTTGTGGAGACCTTATAGAGATGTGGATGCCGATGACCAAGACATTGTTGCAGAGGCTGCTAGATTGTCTGACCGCGATTTGTGGCTGTTTTGCAATTATGAAACTGAGTTGCAGCATGGTAGTCGAGTTCTTCTACAATCTAGCTTAGAGCAGTCCATCCCAAATATGCCTTTGGAAGTGAGAAGGAAGTTGAATAGTGGTGGGTGCAGAAACGTGAATTTGCGCGAACTCTACATGGATGAATTATTCATTTGAAACTCGGGTGGTGTCCTTGCCGTATCGTATGATTCTAACGGACGACAATTTGATCCCTTCTATTTCGAACGCTATTGGGAACCAATGCGCCGAAATCTGTCGATTGATAAAATTGGGAACCCATGCATCCCAACTGCCCCCTCTCATGTTGCAGCCCAGCCTCTACAACCAAAATGTTGTCTCTCTTCTGTTACAACAACGATTCCCTCAGCAACAAAGCGCGATGAGGAGCGAACAATTGCTACAAAAGAGCACATTGTCTCTGCCACAAGGTTCGATCTTATAGAGAGGGAGAATAAGAAATTAAGGACGGAAGTTAGCAATATGGGGATACAATTGAACTCAGTTGTAGAGATGATGACCAGCTTTTTTAGTAAGATGCACGCAACCCAGAGGCCACTCAGGATAGAGGGTCCACCAATAAAAACAGAGAGACAAGTGTATGATATTTCATCTGATTCGTCAAGTGCCTAGTAATAAACCCTGGGCATTCTTTTTTATCACGATAGTTATTTGTTGTAATTGTATAATTAATTGTCGTAACTTGACATTCTTTTATTGTTTAATTCTTTATTATTACATGTAACAGACATGTTTAGTCTGTGGTACTCGTAAACAAATAAATTTTAATCGAAAATAGATGTCTGTTTTTTAGAATGCGTGGCATTGAATTGAATAAGGTCACCATCGTTATGATAGAGCATTTCTGCCCAACAATCATTGTATTTGTCTCCCCTTCCAAAATACATCGCAATAAGGATTTGCGATGTAGGCCATGAACAATAATTTAACAAGTTCTGACATCGTAAATGACATCAGTGAATAGCGATCAGAGAAGATTGATGCGACAAAATCGCTACTGATGATCATAAGTAAATTGCAATCGCGCAATAGGATGTCGACCAGCCAAAATCGGTACGATATTGTTCTCTGTCAGAAGTCGCTCATTTGCGAGGATTTCAATTCATGAGGTCAACAACGCAAATGGCAATGGCTTGTCCCTTTGTAAACGTTGTAAGTCAACAAGGATTTGCGGTGTTAAATGATACTAGTATAAAGCGACAATGAACGTTGTTAAAAAGCCGACAACGGCTACGATATTTGGCATGAATATATTGTTGTATTCATGTTTGATAATCAATTGAGTAATCGTCAAAGATTATTCATACCTGGAAAACGGATTTGTTCGGGTCGGGTCAATCTCCCATTCAACCATTGTTATAATATGAAGTCGAAACGACAGTTTTTTAATTATTTAAAACTCAATCATTTAAGTTGTGGGTTGTCTTCGATAAAGGGCGGTATTCGAAACGACGGCTTTCAATTATTTAAAACGAAATCATTTAATTAGTGGGGTTTTTTCGAAAAAGGGCGGCATGGGAAAAGACATATTTTGTATTATTTAAAACGCAATCATTTAATTTGCGGGCGTTTATCGAGCAAGAGCAGCATGTGAAATGACGTATTATTAATTATTTAAAACGCAATCATCTAGTTTGCGAGCGGTTTTCGAAAAAGGGCGGCATGTTAAAGGACGTTTCCTTTATATTTGACTGACGACGTCGATTCCGTATCTGCGTTGCAAAGGTGACATCGATATCTTTGTCTAGGCATGGCGCCGAAGAAGAGGACTATGGCAGCAATACGACCAGGCATGGCGCCAAAGAAGAGGACGATGAGAGCAATACGACCAGACATGACGTCAAAGGAGAGGACGATTGGAGCAATACGACCAGTCATGGCGCCAAAGGAGAGCATGATGGGAGCAATACGACCAGTCACAGTGCCGACGAAGAAGACAACCACTCCCACAGTACCAGCTTTAGCGCTTAAGACGTATAATTTTCCCTTTTCATGTCATATTTTGTCTTTTGTTGTTTACTGTAAAAAATAATTTGAATGGCGAATTTTGAATACTACGCTCATGGTGCACTCAGTGCAACATCCACAAATAAAGGTGGGCGACAACTCCCTAACGAGGTCATAGATGATATCGAACATATGCAAGATGAATTTGCAGACGGAAACACTATCAGTAATTTTGTACGTACGCAACCACTATCATTTACTAGGTCTTCGGTTTGTATGTTTTGAAGTTTGTAAATTTTTGCAACCAGACAATGTGTGATTTTGTCAATTATATTCAAAACAACGCAACGAGCAATATAATACGCATCATCACCCCTTATTTCATGGTATGTCTGGTCTGTCATTGTTTTATTTGCTTTTATGACTTACTCACTTTTCTTGGTGGTTAAACCTTACTATTTCGTGCAACAGATATACGTCCGGCGAAAGCCATACACCAGTGGATTCGCAGATGCACTACCTTGTTGGAACAACGGTGAAGAGTTCGTAGACTTTGCGAATTTTGATAACGTAAGTTAACAAACCTCTTCTCTAAGGTTTAGTCGTTACATCCCCATCAAGATTTGTCTATAGAATTATAAATTATTGTATCGATTCGCAGATTTTACTTCCTACACTGTGGCAAAATCCAGAACATTGGGTCTTATACGAGATGAATTTTATGGAAAAACAACTATGGTGCTACAACTCATTGGACTGCCATAGTGGTGTAGAACGTGACGCTATGCATTTGGTAAGCTTCTGCCCATAGGTGAAGCGTAGCTATTTATGGTGGACCAGACTGTACTATATTTTCCCTTTATCACAGGCGGGATTCCTGAAGGACTATTTGGGTGTCGACATTGTCGAGTGGATGTTGCTCTGTGTTGACGATGCTCCTGTACAAACTAATGGGTTCGATTGTGGCATATTCGTAATAAGCACATTGAAGCAATATACAAATGAGAAGAAGTTGTTTTCATCGTTGTATGAACTTTGCATCTGCTGATATTGGGGATTCATGTTATATATTGGTTTCACATTACATATTTTTGTTGCAAGAAGATATACCGGATTTACGCGAGGAAATATGTGAAAATTTGATTGAGTTCAAAAAGAACGGGAGACAAAATATGTAATGTGAAACCTATCGATTGCTCTCTCTGTACAACCTAACGAGCTCTGCCATCACCGTTCTCGCCCAACTACGGTTGTGCAGTTGCAACATGGTGAGGAGCGGTCGGCGGAGGTGGAGTTGGCTGACGTGGAGCTGCCGGCGGTGCAGTCGCGGGCACTTAATTTGCGGTCGTCAGCAGTGGCGAGATACGCGGTCGCTGCGCCGAGGATGACCATCAGGATCTCCACCGCGTCCTTTTTCTCTCGCGAGGAGGAGGTTTCAGAGAAGCGGTCGTTCCGGTGAATGGGGTTCATCTAACCAAGTTCCGTTGACGGGGGTTCATCTTCCGGTAGGCAAATTTTGTAGGACTACAAATATTATAAATTTGTCTCCGTTGAAATATAATTTGAACATTACAACACACTCTTGTAAATCGTTGTACTGCTACATCTACGAAAACTAAATCGTATATAGACATAGTTTTGTGTTGTATGCGCTTAACCAATCCTGGTAATGCTGGTCTTCGGTAATTTAAAATACTGTACAATGAAAGATATTTTGTTGTTGTTTCGAAATCGTTGTATAGCTCGCATTCCGTGAACGAAAAGTGCAGAAATGGATTACCGTGATTCCTAGTAACAAAGGCACGTAATGTTCGCTCTGAACAAAGTTGTGGTTTTATATAAGACCAAAAAATATTTCTACAATAAAACCCACCCGCTACGTGCTACCATGATTTGAACTACCAGGTCCCATCGCATTGATTAGTTTTGAGAATAGCTCTCTGACATGCCATTGTTCAAATTCATTAATGCGGAGGGTATTTTATGTGAGATTTGCTCTTTGTTTATTAAAACTGTTATATTAATTTGAAAACTGACGGAGGGTGATAGGATGTTTCATTAATATTTGAATGACACATCGCACAGGTTAAGGATGTGTTCCATTTTGCTTCGCGAATAAGAAACCGACAATTCCTGCAAAAGCGACTTGTTCTTGAATCGAGTGTATAGGCGCTTCGACGCGGTTGTTGTATCCATGTAGACTTTTTTCATATGTATGCAATATCATAATTAAAGTAAATAGTCGTTTGAAATTAAAAAAAATTACAAATTCTTACACAACATTTCATGGTAGTAGTAGTGAAGCTGACGTTAGACCACCATTTCTGAACAACAAACCCATCTTATCACATATGTACTATTGTAATTACGAAAATGACATTTTTGGCTCTTATTCACCGCATTCATCTCGAGTCTCTTCTGTGATTTTTATTCTGTGCGTGTCAGCAATAAGGCGATGTTTACACATCAAACATTTCATAACGATGTTGACTATTATCATTTCGAACATTACAAGGCTTCGTTCATTGCATACATCACTATCTAATTCTGCGATTGTCAATCATGTGTGTTGGGCACCGCTGGTCACTGCCTTTTACATCCTCGTGGCGGCTCTGCTAGTTTCGCCTCTGCAATTAGGAAGGACGTCAATATTTGGCAGAGTTCATCACGAAATCCAGGTATATCAACCTGCAAAAACAAATTGTAATGTGGAACCAATAGACATGCATTTAATCACTAATAACATAGGACAAGAAATGACATACAGCATCGAAACAGGGTTTTGCACCATTGTATATCGCTTTAATGTACTTCATTACAAATACGCCGCAATCAACGCCATTATCTTGTAATGGAGCATGGTATGTCGTGCGATAGATCCACTCGCTAACATCAACTCCTAAAATGGCTTTGACGAAACCGATCTGAGAATAATGCGACCCAAAGTAAATTCATGACCCCAGTACAGGACACGATACTCATATAGATGGAATCTTACGAGATGGAAAATGTCTAGCCGTAAACCACTGTCAACTTCCAAAGAATTGTAACACCAAAGTTGTTTTTCGTGTAAATCCATCACGTATAAGACCCAATGCTTTTCTGATTGCCAGAGTGTAGGAATCAATATCTGCAAATGGATCAAAAAAATGATGTTAGCACTGTCATGTTGTAACCTTGCATTCTAGGTTTGTTTGCTTACCTTTTCACTTGACAAAAGGTCTCTGCAATGATTACCGTTAACCCAATAAGGTAGGTCATCTTTAAATCCACTGGAGTATGGCAAACAGCGTAAGATCGTCTGCATATCAAAACATTGCTAACAGCAACGTTAACATACGAATCAATCAGACTTAATCAATAACCAAAAGCAACGTAAAATACAATCGATATACCATAAAATACGGGTTGACGATGCTTATAGTCTGGCTTGGTGCGTTGCTTTTAATATAACTGACAAAATCAGATATAGTCTGTTTGAAGCAAATATGGTGTTGTTAACGCACATACACATGGCTTACGTATATAGACAACTCCTACTAGTTTCATACGAACAAAATTACTGATCATGTTGCATTCTGAGAATTCATTGCGCATTCGTTTGATGTCCTCCACGAGTGATTGACTAAGTTTTCGCCCAACTTCGTCGGTAGATGTTCTACTGAAATGAATAAGGACATTGCAATGAACGATATGGAAATTATATTACATAATACACAACACAAATCGCAAATAATGGCTTGAAAGAGACGGATTTTGTTGAAAATGGAGACGATGTGAAGACAATATACGCATGATTCGCCATTGTTGGTCGTGTAGCTGTCTTCGTCTGCCTCACCAACCACAATTTTCTACGTTCGGGGGGGGGGGGGGGAGTCCAGGTTTATGAAGGAACCGTCAATTTGATTGTTGCTGGTTCACGAAGTAGAAGATAATCACACCATCGAGTACTTGTGCGACTATTTATGACCCAAAAGATCTACTGCTCAACCAACATGATCAATGAATAATGTACGACAAATCTAAAATTTATGGCCATCGGTTGGAATTGCGTAATTTGACTACGTATTCGCTGCATAGCGAGTTGTGGTTATCGCGAAAAGTGATTTGTGCTGTAATACTCGGCCTTTGTAAACGGTGTTAGTCAACACCGAATTGCGGTGTTAAACGATACTAGTATAAAGCGATAATGAACGTTTGTTGATAAAAACCAGAGGGATCTGAACGATCCCACGTTAAGAACTCCAAAGCGATTATGAGAAATTGTGGAGTACCACTCACACTTGCACTTTCACTGTTAAAGCGAACAAAGCTCACCCTGTAACAGACGAAGAGGTTTACTTACCAATTAAGAAATGAAGTGAGGAAGAGAAACGACACATTGATTAGCCTTTTATTTACAACATATGGCTAAAAGTTTTCACAAGATAACAATTCGAGGTGTTGGGAACACAAAAGAATTGTTGCAGAAGAAGTTGAATTGACGCCTTTTATTTACAATCATAGCTTTACCAACTAACGTTGGTAAATTGACCGGAATTCCTTCTTTGTTCCATGGTTGATCTTTCTTCGTCCAGGAATGACAACGTTGAAATGTAAGGTTTGATTAGTGCTTATCATTTAATTTGCGTTTTAAATAATTAATAATACGTCATTTCACATGCCGCCCTTGCTCGATAAACGCCCGCAAATTAAATGATTGTGTTTTAAATAATACAAAATATGTCTTTTCCCATGCCGCCCTTTTTCGAAAAAAACCCGCTAATTAAATGATTTCGTTTTAAATAATAAAAAATCATCATTTCGAATACCGCCCTTTATCGAAAACAACCCGCAACTTAAATGATTGGGTTTTAAATAATTAAAAAACTGTCATTTCGACTTCATATTATAACAATGGTTGAATGGGAGATTGACGCCACCCGATCAAACCCGTTTTTCAGGTATGAATAATCTTTGACGATTACTCAATTGATTATCAAACATAGATACATCGATATATTCATGCCAAATATCGTAGCCGTTGTTGGCTTTTTAACAATGTTCATTGTCGCTTTATACTAGTATCATTTAACACTGCAAATCCTTGTTGTCTTACAACGTTTACAAAGGGACAAGCCATTGCCGTTTGCGTTGTTGAACTCATGAATTGAAATCCTCGCAAATGAGCAACTTCTGACAGAGAACAATATCGTACCAATTTTGGTTGGCCGGCATCCTATTGCGCGATTGCAATTTACTTACAGTTTACTTATGATCATCAGTAGCGATTTCGTCGCATCAATCTTCTCTGATCGCTATTCACTGATGTCATTTACGACGTCAGAACTCGTTAAATTATTATTCATGGCCTACATCGTGGTAGCACATAGCGGTGTTAGTCAACACCGAGTTGCGGTGTTAAACGATACTAGTATAAAGCGATAATGAACGTTTGTTGATAAAAACCAGAGGGATCTAAACGATCTCATGTTAAGAACTCCAAAGTGATTGTGAGAAATTGTGGAGTACCACTCACACTTGCACTTCCACTGTTAAAAAGAACAAAGCTCACCCTGTAACAGACGAAGAGGTTTACTTACCAATTAAGAAATGAAGTGAGGAAGAGAAACAACACAATGATTAGCCTTTTATTTACAACATATGGCTAAAAGTTTTCACAAGATAACAATTGGCGGTGTTGGGAACACGAAAGAATTGTTGCAAAAGAAGTTGAATCGACGCCTTTTATTTACAATCATAGCTTTACCAACTAACGTTGGCAAATTGACCGGAATTCCTTCTTTGTTCCATGGTTGATCTTTCTTCGTCCAGGATAGACAACGTTGAAATGTAAGGTTCGATTAGTGCATATAGCTTGGAGCTGCGTAAGTAGACTTCGTAATCGCTGCATAGCCAGTTGTGGTTATCGTGGGAAAGCGATTGTGTTGTCATCTGGGATACAGGAATCTCGTGTGGGCTATTAGTTTAGTTGGCATGCCTCTTTGCATGACCCGATTTCAACATTGTCGGATTTGTTACGAGTTTATAGTGATTTGTCATCGACGACTTGCGATCCGTGCTTGTATTTTTGCTTAAATCGATAAATAGCGATTTGTGCCTTCTGCTGGAAGTCGATTCATGACATCACTTAATGGCAATTTTTTGGTTATCGTCGAATAGCGATATTTGGCATCGCAGCATAATGATTTGGGGGTATTGTTCGACTGTCACTCTAAGCGGGATGCAAAGGGTTGTTCAAGTAAGTTTTTTTTGGGCATTGATCAAGGTTGCGTTTCATTTCATGATTTAAGTAAGATTTCATTTGCGTGGTGATAGCTTACTCAGATCATAAAATGAATCACAACCTTGATCAATGCCTCATAAAAACTTACTTCAACAACCTTTCTCAGCCCACTTAGATTGACATTCGAACAATACCCACACATCACTATGCTGCGATGACACAGATTGCTATTCAACAATAACCACAAATCGTCATTCAGTGATGTCATGAATTGACTTCCAGCAGAAGCCACAAATCGCTATTTATCGATTTAAGCAAAAACACAAGCACAGACCGCAAGTCGTCGATGACAAATCACTATAAACTCGTAACAAATCCGACAATGTTGAAATCGGGTCATGCAAAGAGGCATGACAACTAAACTAATAGCCCACACGAGATTCCTACGTCCCATACCCATCTGTCGAATGCATCAGAGTCTGTCATGATAGAGAAAATATAAGACACTGCATTAAGTTTCACAAGAAATACATACCTCCTCACCACATTGATTACATACCAATAGACTTGTAAAACTAAAGCGATCCTTGCCAGAAATCTGGTTGGGAGGAATGGAGGTTTCAACGTTTGCTGGTACTTCTATAGGGTATCGCTGCATGTTGGACATTACACGAGTTAGATATTGACAAACTTCATGTAATGGGAAGCAATATAATGTCGTACATACCTGTTCATTCGAAGGACTTTGTTGTTTTTTATTACAGGTTGGTTGTTTCGTAGTCCTTTTCTTGCCAACCAATTCTAGTGCACCCTTTGACCTTCGACGACTGCGATCAGAGGCAGGTTTTCTTTTTATACCCTGCGCTTCATGAATATGTCCATCATAATCAACAACGTTCACTACTGACTTGTTGAAGATAATGTTTACGCTTCAGCGCAACTTCTCGGGAGTGTCAAGCGAAACATGATTTTCACCTACGCTGTTCGATCCCATTATCTTCGGCTGGTATTCATTCGCTGCAACGGACTTAAGGTTAATTGACTCCACGTTTTCAAGTAACTCCATTGCAGCTTTTCTCACAGATACATAGCATTCTTCACTTCTCGATGCCAAATCAGCAACATGCATGAATGACCTACACAGTTGTTGGTAACGAGAGGCTATGTGACACTTCTGGTCAACACCAGATTTACTCGCATTATCCATAACGAGCATTTCAATCTTTGCGCGTCTCTTCCATCTTCGTATTACGTAAGACTCAGGTATTTCTTGTATCTTCTCTTGATTGAGTGCCTTTAATGCATGACAGCATAGAATACCTTTGAATTCATACATTTTGCACGAACATTCAACTCTTCCGTTGTCAACATTGTACGTGACATGTGCTTCTTGCCTTTCGTGATGGCTTTCACCCTGCCATAAAATATGGTATTTGTGCATATTCTCGGTTTGCACGAGTCCTTCTATTTTGCAATTCATGACATGTAACACCTCTTTCTTGATCCATTCAAATACAGTCAGTGTATACAGAGTTGCAGGTCGCATCAATATTTTCATGCCAAGAGTTAGAGGTCATGTATTGAAGCATTTCACGTCTTGTTCAAGCTCACTCTATCTTAGACCGTCTATAAATAAATCATATTGTTCCATGAAACGAAACATTGTTAAACATGAATACAGGGTCTTCTTCAGCGTGGCATGCATAGATTCAGCTCTTTGTGTGTTTATCATACCTGCACAAAAGTATTGTCTTCCATATGCCAATGCCCACTTCTCTTTTTCTGCATATAAATTTTGTAACCACAGACAGTCAATAAGGTCGTATGTCTTAATCATTTGCTCTCAATCTGACTTAAAGGTGACCTCGTCTACGCTATGAAGTACACACCTTATAAACTTTTTGTCAAACCCTGTATTCTGATTAAATATGTGTCCTATGTTCCTTGCTGCATTTTGAAAGATATGCCACAAACATAGGCGATGATGTGCATCTGGCCACACATGAAGCACTGCAGCCGCAATTGCGTGATCACCATCTGTAAGTACAGTTTCAGGATGCTTCCCGTTCATTGCCTGTGTAAATACTCTGAACAACCATTCAAAGCTTTCATTGGTCTGGTCATACAAAAACGCCCCGCCTAATATACAACTCTGTGCATGATGGTTCACTTCGACAAATTGCGCAAATGGCCATTGTAAAGTATTAATCTTTACTGTAGTATCAAACACAAACACATCATTGAAGCATTCATAATCCACTCTTGACTTTGAATCTGCCCAAAACATATTCACAGCATATCCATCTTCGTCCACTTGCATTGCACTAAAGAAACCATGTTCATTGCTTGATTTATTCTGTAAGTAATGAACCAAAGAACATATTTTTCTGTTCTTCATGTTTTTTGTCCTCTTCCTTCTTAAGTGGTTTCTTAGATCCAAATGTGTGAATGACACATTTTCGCGACCACCATCCATGCGGGTAAACAAATTGTATGTCTTCCTTGGTGCAATGTCGGTGCTATCGGCTATTTCAGCCATTGCCGCATGCACTACAGTTACTTTACAATGTGACCTTAGCATAGGAGTCATACATGATGCAGATAACTCATGATTATGATCACTGATTAAAGTACACACGACAAATTTCTCATTCAGATGTTTTCTCAAAACCGTTCTCGCTTGACATCCACATCTTGATTCTGGCATGCTCCTTGTTGGATTTCCCATTGATTTCTTCCAACCTTGCTTGGAACAAACATATGTCTTTCTAACCACGACATCCTGTGCATTTTTTGACCAGAAAAACCTTCTCACACTGAAGCCAACTTTTAAGGTATAATCATTGTAAAATTTATATGCAGCTTCCTCATTATTAAACTGCATTCCTTCTACAGGAACAGAGTCAAGTGTAATTCCATGTACATTCCCAGTTTTGACGCTTTTATTGTGTGTACTAACATCAAAATCTGCCTCATTATTGACTTGCATTTCTTCTACTGTAACATTCAAGTCAAGTGTACTTCCATGTACATTCCCGGTGCCTATACTTTTATTATGTGTACTGTCATGGTAGTCTACCTCATTATTGAATTGCATTTCTTCTACTTGAACATTCAAGTCAAGAGTGGGTCTAATGACTACACCCTTCTTTTCATGTGCATCATTAGTGCATATGTTCAATTCTTCGGTTGCGTCAATAGTATAGATATTCAATTCTCTAGATCTTTCGATTGATTGAGCTACATCATCTTTATTACAACCTGATAATAAGCTCAACAATGTTTTAAGCAATATATCAATCTGTGTTTGCATCAACATAGCAAACAAATCGATATTAACTAACAAAAATGTATCTCACAAAAACAGAAGTATGTTACTAAAACAGGGGATTGAGATACAATGCATATAATGAGTTAATGTAGGATACCTGATGGGGTAGAAGCTCTCCATGGAATTTATAAACAAGCATTCTTGTCAACAGGTCCCAGCGTCTTACAAATATCGATAAGTTTCCAACCATCGTAAGAACATGATCTACCTGCAATAACCAAACAATGCCTTAATGGCACACCAGACGACATGCCTTCTTCATCGATAGCATGCTGAGATGAAAAGCTACTCACGCTGCCTTAATGGCATTGGTTGGAATATTTGTGAATCATTGCTTTCTTCCATAATGCCTACCAGCAACGAAAAAGAAGAGAAGATAGTGGAATGTTTTGTAAGCAATATATCAATTTGCGTTAGCAAGCGTATACGTTTACTACGATTTAGTCAGGATGCATATAACAACGGATACCGATAAGGTTAAGCAAGTCAAAGCAACGATTTAATGAATGACAGTATCAAAGCAAGTGTGGTTTGATGTTTGCTTATACTGAGCATCGAGTTGTCGCTTACCATGCCAATTGTAATACACATGTCGTACATGTGTGTTGACGATAACACTCTCATTACATCCACTAGGCTCAAAAGTGAGTCCAATCGAAGTCGCTGAGAGAGCAGCGACATGCCTGCGAAAATCCCCCCCACCCCCCACCCCCACATGCAAGTAACGATGTGTTTCTGCAAGCACACGTTTTCAAAGTCTGTGTACAAATATCTTAGAAATACATATTACATAACATATAATATCTTACAAGATATTGAAAATCGATACGGCGGTTCAGCATAATAACTTACAACTCGACAATCAAAACCATACTATCTAAAAGGTCGATAAATATATCGCACAATAAATTGCAAATCGATAAGAAAAAAATTGAGCATAATAGCAAACAGATCGATACAATGCATATAATGAGTTAATGTAGGATACCTGATGGAGTAGGGGCCCTTCCTAGCATTTGTAAACAAGCATTCTTGTCAACATGTCCCAGCGTCTTATAAATATCGATAAGTTTCCAACCATCGTAAGAACATGATCTACATGCAATAACCAAACAATGCCTTAATGGCACACCAGACAACATGCCTTCTTCATCGATAGCATGATGAGATGAAAAGCTACTCACGCTGCCTTAATGGCACTTGTTGGAATGTTTGTGCATCATTGCTTTCTTCCATGATGCCTAACGACAGCAAAAATAAAGAGAAGACACATGAATGTTTTGTAACACAAGGCAGGCACGAGAAGGCAACAATGTGTTGTAAAACAAGATAAAAAATAAGGCGGAAAACTCGACTGGAGACGAAGGCAAAGTTTGGGTTGATAATGGGAGCTACTGTTACAGCAGATGGCGCAAGAGTTTAATGAATAGGGAACGTCTCCACTTTAAATAGTTAACATCAAACTTTCTGGATGGAGGACTTTTTTGTTCATTTCTCGAACCGGAGTTTCAGAACTCTTGAATGGAGGATATTTTTATCATTTCCTCGAACGACGGTTAATCGCTATAGCCATCACGCGTAAATCGCTATTTGAATCAAGACCAACTTGTCGGGGACGTATCTCCCTAACCGAAGATCGAATTTCAAATCCGTAAAAAGCGGTGTCTTTCTTATTGAGTCTAGTTTATTCCTGTCAATTTTCAGCAATTTTTATGGTCATTTCATACCTATTTTGGTCGAAGACCAAGACCCTATCACACTTTATATCGTTTGAGTTACTCATGTTTTTAGTTCATTTTGCAAGAGTCATATCTCCCTAACGGGCGATTATTTTTCAAATCTGTAAAAAGCGTTTTTTTTGCTTTATTTGTGTAGTTTATAGCTGGAAATTTTTATAACTTTATATATTTATTTGATATTTCAAATATATAAAAAACCGGAACTATTTTGTTTAATTATGGTTAAATAAGATTAATCTGTAACCAGTCCTGAATTTTAAGAAATTTAAAATATAAAACATGTATAAACAGTTATAAATTTTAACAAGTTTGTCCTGATTCGGGTAGCGATTTACAGCGATTTGCTTACTGATAACACTATAAATCTCTATAGCGATTTGCGGAAGACACTACAAATCGCTATAGTGAGATTCAAAAACACTATAAATCGCTATAGCGATTTGCGGAAGACCAACTCCTGTTGTGGTGACAGGGTTGTGGTTTTTGACCCAAAATTTGGTATCGTCAACTTAGGATTTAATCACCTTTTATCAGAATGGTGCTTGTGCCATTCGTGTTTCACTATAGTGTTATTGAAAATGAAAATAAAAATGCAACATATTGATTATGAAAAATGAAAAATTAAACTACATGCTCATTCATTTTAATCTAAGCATAAAGTAAACTTCTCATTAATTGATTTATTACAACATTTGAATTAATACAATAATTGAAAAAGAAATAACAAAAATAGAAAATCCTACAAAATGAGCAAACTTGTTAGAAATAAGTGTAAGCCTTTATGGATTTTTCCTCAATTATTGAAAAATTGACGAATACATCCAAAATTAGCCTTTCATGCCTCAGAGATAAAGAAAATTAAACAAAATAAACATATATGATGCATGATTTTGTGAAAGCATTTGAAAGATCATTTTTAGATAGATGGGAGTCTTAAACAACCAAAGTTTAGCTTAAAATGAATTCATGGACTCGCAACTCAGCTAGGAAGCACTACCTTTTTACAAAATATCAAAATCATTTATGAAACTTGAGTTATAATCAAAACATCACAGCATTAATTTCAGAAATAGAAAATTAGATTTTAACAGACATGTTTCAGTAAACTGGATGTTGCAGAGGCTAAACAGATCTGATTTCTCCCAAATTTGAGGGAAAAGTTAATTAACTCAATCAAGAAACCAATCCAATTTACAGAATTGAAAAATCAATTTTGGTTTGAAAATGGCGACTTCGAGAAGTCACTGTTTCCAAACAGGAAATTAACCTGTTACAGAATTTAAACTTCTGTAATCAGTCTCGGTTTTTAACAAGTTTGAAATATCAAATGAGCATAAAAAGTTATGAAATTTTATATATATAAACTAGACACATAAAGAAAGAAAACCCTTTTTACGGATTTGAAAAATGATCTCCCATTAGGGAGATATGACTCTTACAAAATGAACTAAAAATTGTGTCATTCAAATAAGGCAAACTGATAGGGGTCTGGTTTTTTATCCAAATGGAGTATTAAATGACCAAATAAATTACTGAAAATTTACAATAATAAACTAGACTTCATAACAAAGACACCACTTTTTACGGATTTAAAATCTGATCTTTGGTTAGGGAGATATGGTCCTCACAATTTGGTCCTAATTTTGGTAGCGATATACAGTGATTTGTATCGCAAATCGCTGTAGTGTTTAGCGAAA
This sequence comes from Nuphar pumila, assembly GCF_984573655.1. NCBI lineage: Eukaryota > Viridiplantae > Streptophyta > Magnoliopsida > Nymphaeales > Nymphaeaceae > Nuphar > Nuphar pumila. Next base: position 45,032,955 of record NC_143263.1, on the reverse strand, counting down.
AACACTACAAATCGCTATAACGAGGTCCAACAACACAATAAATCACTGTGGGTCTCGTTAGAGATCCGAAAACACTATAAATTATAGTTAAAAGACCGAACAACAGTATAAATCGTTGTAGGGGTCGTTGAAGACCCGAAAATGCTATAAATCGTAGTTAAAAGACCAAACAACATTATAAATCATTGTAGGGGTTATTGGAGACCCAAAAATACTATAAATCATAGTTAAAAGACCGGATAATACTATAAATCGTTGTAGGGGTCGTTGGAGACCAAAAAATACTACAAATCATTGTTAAAAGACTGGACAACACTATAAATCATTGTAGGGGTCGTTGGAGACCCGAAAACACTACAAATCATAGTAGGGACACATTAGAGACCCAAAAAAATCATAACAATGATTTGCTAAAGAATATTGTCAATCAAATAGCGATTTGTTGAAGGAGGGCTACAACAGTCATGATATGGGGGCCAAAATCAGAACATTTACAAAATCTCGATACAAAGTTCTGGTATTAAATCAAAATAAAATAGCAATTGATCATAAAAAATTCTGAAAATTTACAAAGATAAACTAAACACATAAACGAAGAGAACCCATTTTACGAAATTGAAAAATGATCTCTCATTAGGGAAATAAAATTCTGACAAAATGGATCAAAATCTGAGCCGTTAAAATGACATAGGGTGATAGGGTTGTGGTTTTTTACCCAAAACTGGTATGAAAACACCATAGAAATCACTGAAATTTGGTATGGATAAACTATATTCAATTTAAAAAACAACCCTTTTTACGGATTGAAAAGATCATCTCGGGTTAGGGAGAAATCACTCCTGCAAGTTTGTCCTGATTCTGCTAAAATCCTGACGGTGTAAAATAACAGGTTCTGAACCTCAATTTTTAAAGTGGGTCAAACAAACTCAGAATGATCTGATTTTTGGTGGAGAGCATGAAGACATTTGAATGAAGTTGCAGTAAAAAATTCAGATCGAAATGAACTCCGATTACATACAAATAGATGAATTTAAAATATACTAGAATTGAAAGTACAATCTAAAAAGCAACTGAAAATGATAAGAGCCAACTGCACATTGAAAAAGAAATAACAGGTTCCAATGAATCCGAGAAACATCTTTGTATTCTCCTATACATATCAACTCTTCAAGTTGAACGATGTTACAGTCAGTGTGCAGGTCAGTTGGTGTTTGATGGAGCAATGTATGATCGTTTGTTGGATGTGCACAGAAGTAGAGAGAGAAGGGAGAGAGAGTGCGAGGGTTGATGTTCATGACCTTCTCCAGGGAGAACTCTTTGCCTCCCTTGATTTCTTTTCTAGAGAGAGAGAGGGGGTTTTACAGTGTTTTACGGAGAAAGAAGAAGAAGACTTTGAAGAGTCAACATCATCCTCGACTTTCTGGATGGAGGACATGTTTGTCCTTTTTTTGAACTGTTTGTTTTTTCTTTTTTGAATGAAGGGCATTTTTGTCATTTTCTTAAACCATCACTTTATGAGAAGAATAGCAAGAAAGGGTACTTAAGTCTTTGCAACAACACCAGAGTCTGATGCAAAAGTTATGTCAACATACACAGGAATACGAGCCCCATGTGCTTGTATACGTGGTGCTCATTCAAAGCCCCGAACACAGACGTGGGATTCAGTGAATCATCGGGGGGGGGGGGGGGGGGCATACACCACCCTCTCGTTGTTGGGTATGGAAAGAAAGCCAAACATGAACGGTAAGTGTTCCAGTAGGCTCTTATATTATATAATAATGCATAGAACAAATGATTGAAGTATTTGGTTTGTAAGCAATAAGCTTAGAAATAAAATCATACTGCTTCCAAGTTTAAAACTTTCTTTTTCTTTTGTTGTAATCCTATTAGTTCCAGCTCCAAAACAATATATTTTTTCAATAAAAATTAAAGCAAGCTTGAGCTCAACTGATTTAGCCTGGTTGACTACGGGTTTAAATCCAGCTCAGGTTGCAACATGAATGAGCCAAGCTTAAACACTTCAAGCTGATCTTATTGAGCTTGTTTACCATGCTCTATCACTAACAAAAAAATTTGTTTTTGGAAAAAATATTAGGAAATTTTAAAATATATAACACATAAAAAAATATAAGAAACAAATCAGAATGTGTTAATATTGCATTAGTGTCGCAATATCCTCACAGTCTCAGGATAAACGATATATATCTTGAAATTATCATTATTTAATCAGTCTTATATCGCCTTTTCAAAAGAGCGTGATGTTTCTGATTATGCTTCAAAGAATAGTTTCACTTTTACATCCATTTCTACTGTTCTGAGAGCAAAAAACAATGCAATTAAGCAAAATTCAAATACAGTTCAAATGTATTTAGAATTCAAATCCCAAGATAACATATTGGATCCAAATCAAATATTTGACTGTACCCGATCCGTTTGAAGCCCTACCGTTAATAGGGATGGCAGTGGACCCGAGGGAAACGGGGCCCGGCCCCGCCTTGCCTCATCTGAACCGGGGATGGAGGACATGAAACAGAAATGGAGGCGGACTTACGCTTTCCCCCGTCTCGATCCTTGCCTTGCCCCGGCCGTCCCATTCCTAATCCTTCTTTAAGGTTGACAATTGGACGAGAGGAAACAGGGCCCCACCCCGCCTCACCCCCCATTTGCAGAAGGGATAGAGGACATGAAACAGGGATGGAGGTTAAAATCAAAACGGGTGGTGGGATAGAGGAAGGGATGTAGGGCAGGATCCCCCCTAACCATTAATTAAGTCGTTTTAGCCTTCAATATTGTCATTGGTTAAACACATTGTCATTGTCACATCTCATGCCCCAAAAAGGTGTGGGTCCCACCGTGAATTTCCATTTTCCAAGGTACAGGGTCCCACGAACGGATGCCTTCACCGAGGGTGTGCTGATGCACCTCACCTCATCGCCCATTATCTGTTATTGGGTCCCACAGCTGTATGACAGTGTCAACAGATCGGGTATGACCAGATCCTGACCTGTACTGGATTCTGTAGGGTCAGGGTTTGGTTATAAAGGAGATCCGATTAACTATACGGGTCAGACTCATGAGGTCCGATTATTAAATGGATCAGGTATGATTTGTGAAATTTTATACCAAACCCATGTTTGACTCGAATTCTGATTAAGATCCACAATTTTTAATGTTAAAAAATTAAAATAGATTTTTACGGGCTATAGGCTTAGTCTGGTTTATGTAATTCTTATCAGATCCGGGGTATGATTTTTCTTATGAAAAATCCATCCGGATCGAAATTCAAATTCGATACCCGCATCACTTAATCGAATCCAGGTTTGAACCCACCCATTTTATCGAAGGTCTGTACTGAGTGACCGGGTGGAACAGCAGGCTAAAAGTGTGAAATCACATTGCACCTAATCTACCCTCAGCTTCATCTGATCCTGTGGGTACACAAGCAAGTGGCCAACATGCATGCCACTAGTTGACCATTTAAAAGCTTCCATTTGTCACAAATTCTTGGGAAATTTTCAAAAAGTTTTATTTTCTTCATGCTTTTCGAGAAAAGAAAATTTAAAATTTTAAAATACAGAAAATGCATGAAAAATAAAACGAACGTTTTCATGAGATTGTTGCTAAAAATGCATTTATCATGATAAACTTTTCATTCAAATTATATGATAATTTAAAAAATATATTTTATGTTCAAAAATGTCATTTTTTGTAAGATATAAATAAATTAATCTAACCATATTTGCCAGTATAAATTGAAACAGCTTTAGATCTACAGAACCTTGGCATTTGTGATGCTTATATAGAGAGATATAGAGAAAGTGAGAGAGAGTATGGATGGCAGTGGACCGGGGAGGGGGCAGGGGACAAGAACTCCACCCCAGCCCCATCTCAAAATCAGGACCTCCATCCTTGCACCTGTTTGGATTTTAACCTCCATCCTCGTTTCCCCTCGATCCATTGCCATCCTTAGAAGGATTGGGAACAGGGCAGGGCGGGGATCGAGACGGGGACGGGGCAGGGTGGGGGAAAGCATAAGTCAATCCCCACCTCCATCTCCGCACGGGTTTTGACTTTAACCTTCAACCCCACCTCCATCCTCGGTCCAAACAGGGTGAGGCAGGGCGGGGCCCGTTTGCCTCTGGTCCACTGCCAGCCCTGAGAGAGAGAGAGAGTATTGGAAAGTAGGGGTGAAAATAGGTTGGATTTAGGCGAATATCCTATTCCAATCTTGCACATTATATTTGATATGGATCTTTAAACCAAAATCTGAATCTGAATCTGTTTTTGAATTGGGTTTGCATCTGCTTATTCAATTTATTTTCATCTTCGAATTGGATTCAGATAAATGTTCTCTGTTGGACATACATTTGGATTTGGATCATACAGTTTCTTTTTTAAATGCTATAAGATTCTTTTAGTCCTCTTTTACTGATCCGGTATTGCCGCATACATCTCAAATTCTTCATTGGATCCAATTGTACCATATGAACTGCTTAAAATTCAGATTCACGAATTGGGACCATCCATGATCCAGCATGTATCCAACCACAACCAATTGTGCCACAATAGGGATCATGACATCCCTGGTCCAGGCCGTGCAGGCATCGATCCAAAATCCAACTCAGATAAGTATTTGTAGAATATTCAGATAAATATATAGGAACACGTATTCCAGTTCAAACACGGATCCATACCATGATAAAGTGTGTTATGATCTATTATATTCATTTTTTTTTAATCTAAGCAGAGTGGTCTTATGAATGGACCTGATCCGATAAGATTCAAAATCGACACACCCACCAAGAGATATTTCTAGAACCTCGTCAGATTGGATCACCATCAATAGTCCTTACTCCTTGCCTTTCAGATTTTCATATCCTCTCTAAGTGGATCAGGTCTTGGATCCAAATCAAACTCATTCACGGTTTTATAAAGAAATGGTAAAGATCTCATCATGTAAGAGTATGGGAACCTTTGCTGATTCTTCCAGAAATGCCGTAGCTGGAGAAATTTGTTAAATAAATAACAAAATCGTGATCTTTCAAACATAATCAAACTGAAACTCAAAATTGTTGGAGAAAGTGGTCCGGATATATATAGGGTACCCATTGTGGAAATCCACATAGAAATGATCTTATTATGGATCTATTAGTGTCCATGCCACCACTTAACTTTCTGAAGCAAACCTTCTTTTGAGGCTGTCAATCTAAATAAATGAGTTAAATAGGGATAAATAAATATCCTCGATTAACTCATTATCCAAATACCTTTAAATGACATTCATATTGAGATGCTTGGACTAACTAGCTTTTCAGTGCTTCAAAGTTTTTTTAGTTTAGATTTTGAGAGATAGGATTAGTTAAAACTTCAAGCTGATCAATTTACCCATTTGATAGGCCAATATTATTAAGTCAATGTTATTTTCTAGTGTAAAAAAAATCTGCTCGCCTATCACTACTACAAGAAATCTGTGTTTTATTGGCGCACCTTGGCTCATTGTAAAACATATTTTACTGGCGCACCCCGGAGGTTGTGTAAATTGTGTAAAAAAAGACTTACGCTGGTGCAGGAAAACCTAGCGCCAATAAAAACTAGGCAAAAATGTGTGAATCTACATTAAGTGAGTATTTGCGATAGCCGGCAAGTGTACCAATATACTGTACAAACTTCAAGGAATTCACTATTGTAAGGTAAAAATGGTCGCTTTAAAGCGGGACATTTACTAATTTAAACATCAAATGGATTGCAAAAATTGTAAGGCATTTCAGTAAAACACTTCATTTTTTTTTTGTCTTGGGTGTCCGGTATGTGTTGTGACTTGCACATGGTTTGGACAACCTGAAAATGTTTTAAAGTTTAATATATATGACCACATGAACTGGCCAAGACAATTATAGCCCATTTGCACGTAGGACGTACATTACAGACACAATTGTTAATACCAGACGTGTTTATTTAAAAACTATTCTTTGTCATTTTTCTATGGTAGGTCCCTAGGTCTACAACAATGTCACAGATCTCGTTATTGGGATTTTCTCGGTGAATGAGCATTTCATGATAAAATGTTTTCTAGAAATATCCGGAAAAATATCTGTGGTCACTTTCAAGATTAACCATGATCAAATATCACTCAAATTCGATAAACTCTACAAGCAAAGTTTGTTAATCACATATCAATTATTAGTTTTTTTTTTTCTGGATAACTGGTGAAGAACTTAAGATGCCTTGCTCATCCAGTTCTTTAGTGTAAAATCCTGTCCTTTGCCCATTGGAAGCTAGCTTCACCTGTTTGGTAGGAGCAGTTAGTGCATGTCACCTTCTGTTCGGGACATTGTAAGTTCACAACCCAATGGGATGAGTAGTATAACTGGTGCGGGTCTACCTACCCCAGCTTTCTTTGTCAGGAAAAAGGTATGACCAACTTAGATTCTGTGGTAATGGACGAGAGCACATGTGAATTCAAACTCATGACATCCACTAGTCGCCTCTAGCATATGAGCGGAACCCGCATGAGTTTTTTTTTTTTTCGGTGATATGCAAAGTGAATGTTCAACACCATTTAGATGATGCCCAAAACCTAGTTTAAAACTGAATTTTGGGTCAAAACTAGGTTTTGGCACCACTTGGATCTTATAACCAGGTTTTCCCCATCATTAAGGATGGCAGTGAACCCGAATAAAGAGGGGATATGTCCGAACTCATTTTGTTTGGTGCAGTAATGGAGGAAATGAAACGGGGGGTGGACCAAGGATAGAGCTAAAAATAAAAACTCATGCAAGGATGAAGGCCGGGATGAACTTAAGGTTCTCCCATCCCCCACCCTCATTAGTAAAATGAATAAAATTGTCCTGGGCTGATCTTTTACAATGAGGCATGTACAGTGCAGAGCTCTACTAAGTGAAAAATGCATTGAGTGTAAGAACACTCAGTATGAGTTTGCTTGATCGGTGACGTGCGGTGATAGCATGACATGTGATAGGCATCCGTATCGTTATTAGTGCATCGTTGTGTGGCGACACAGACATGCAGCATTGTTCGGTTAAGTAGTGCCAGCGGATCAAAGCATGTTGCCTTTAGAGATTTGGTTAAGAACCTCTCAACTTGCAAGATGTTTACCACGCGTAGCGGTTGGACGCAAGGGGGTGCACGTGTGTTATGGCTAATTCTCCTAAGAATCACCTTAGGTGATTCCAACCGAGTATGGTGACTCGGGGCTAGGCGAGTGAATGCCTAGGTGTCGACGAATAAGTTTGGGTGGTGCTCTTTGCTATGTTGTTCAATCATCAACTAGTCTTCGAACTAGGGGCTGCAAGGTCTTGTTCTTTCAGTGGCGAGGTTGTTATGTTGTGCGTATGAAGCCGCAATATGCTCCATGGCATGCAAGGCTAAGGCAAAGTTTGTATCTCTTTCGAAAGTGATAGCTGGTATGAGACGACTATGCACGAAGCAACATGAACTACATGGAATGCACATTTAGAAATACGTTTGATTAGCTTCCGATAGGCAGCTGCACACAGAGTGGTGCGCAGGGCCAATAAAAATGATTTAGCACATGGAAATGTGTTAGTACGCGACCTTTGGCTGTTAGGCTGACCATCTTGGGAAGCTTTGTGTGTTGCGAGTTTGTGAAGCATTCTATACCCGTGACAAAGCGATAAGTAGGCTTACGACAAGAAGAAAGGATCATCGCGTCACACTGGTTTATTGAAAAAAGTAAGCCCGTGATAAATTGGTATCAGAGCAGAAAGATTCACGGAGACCTTGTTCTTCATTGTGTGCGACACTGAAGAGGACAACGATGGTTTATCATGGTTACGTAATTTTGCGCTGCTGAAGTATGGTTGACCGAGCACAGAAGCAAGATGTTGGCATGATGGTATGAAACATTTTGTCGATAAAAAACAGAAGTATAAGGTTGTTGTTCAGTTGGCTAAGGGAATGAAGATAAGCCAAATATTCATATCAGTTGTGCGTTAGGCTCACAGGTGGAGCGTGACATTTTTCTTTTGCATGCAGAGAATGCACGTTTGATTCAGCTGGATGGATTTACACATTTGGGTATAGGAGACTCAATCAAACTTCTAGATTCTCTTTCAAGATTGTGGGTTGGCGAAGTGCCCACGTTGAGCAAAAGGCTTGTTGCTTTGATCCCTTGAGTTAGCAGATCTTCAATGGATTACGCGTGTAGAAAAAGTTATTGTTTGTGACTTGTTGGTTCATGTGGGAACATTTTGCTGACTCTGAGAGAGAGTACAGCGTGCTAACTTCGGGAGGGGAGTGTAGCATTGGGGCAAAGTGCCCTTGTGAAGACGAGTGCTAAGGAAGACACTTTGGAGGACCGCATTAGGGTGATACGCAAGAAGGTGTCCCCCACTTAAGGGCTAGTTTGGACCAGTGGAAACCGCAAGTTGGTGCTTAAGAAAGTTGATATCCCTATGACATGCATTGATAGTCGTCTTTCTCTGTGAAGATCACGAAGGGCTTGGACTTGCCCTTGCTGGGGTTGGAAGGCACCCCAGCCATGAACACCAAGACCACAAGTTTGTCGTGCGGGCGAGGATGACCTGCTTGTGTTTGACACTGCACTAGGGTCTCACGAGCAGAGAATGCTTGATGTTGATAGAGCAGAAGACTGATGTCTAAGTGATCGGTGATGTGTTAAAGGTATGAGACTTGGCGTGTTAAATGTTGTGACGATGGTAGATGTAATTTAGAATAAGTTGAGTAGGCTCAAGAAAAGAGTAAACCAAAGATAAGTACAAAGAGAAATTGGCATATTTGTGAAGACTGTGTTCTTACCTGCACCAGCATTGTCGAGGACAACAATAGTTTTGGGTGGAAGAGAATGTCTTGGGCTGATCTTTCAGAATAGGGCGTGTGTAGTGCGAAGCTCTAATGGGTGAAAAATGCGTTGAGTGTAGGAACGCGCGGTATGTGTTTGCTTGATCAGTGACGTGCAGTGATAGCATGGCATGTGATAGGCATCAATATCATCATTAGTGCATCGATGTGTGGTGGCACAGACGTGGAGCATTCTTCGGTTAAGTAGTGCCAGCGGATCAGAGGATGTTTCCTTTGGAGATTTGGTTACGGACATCTCGGCTTGCAAGATGTTTCCCACGCGTAGCGGCTGAACGCACGGGGGTGCATGTGGGTTAGGGCTAATTCTCCCAGGAATCACCTCAGGTGATTCCAATCGAGTATGGTGACTCAGAACTAGACGAGTAAATGCCTAGGCATTGGCGAATGAGTCTAGGTGGTTCTCTTCGCTATGACATTCAATCATCAACTGGTCTTCGGACTGGGGCTGCAAGGTCTTGTTCCTTCAATGGCGAGGTTACTATGTTGTGCACATGGAGTTGCAATATGCTCTATGGCACGCAAGGCTAAGGCAAAGTTTGTGCCTCTTTCGAAAGTGATAGTTGGTATAAGACAGCTATGCACGAAGCTGCATGGACTACATGGAATGCACATTTAGAAATGTGCTTGATCAGCTTCCGCTAGGCAGCTGCGCACAGAGTGGTGCACAGGGCCAATGAAAATGATTCAGCATATGAAAATGTGTTAGTACGCGGCCTTTGACTGTTAGGCTGGCCATCTTGGGCAGCTTGGCGTGTTGCGGGTTTGCAAAACATTCTATTCTCGTGACAGAGTGATAAGTAGGCTTGCGGCAGAAAAGAAGGATCTTCACGTTGCACTGACTTATTGAAAAAAGTAAGCCTGTGACAAAAATACCTTTAGTTATTTTATAAATTACATATAACTCTTAAATATATATTCCTAATACTAAACATGGATGAGAATGAGAACGAAGATCGAGGCGGGGATGGTAAATTTGAGGCAGAGCGAGAGTGGAGGTCAAAAGTCTCCCATCACAGGGATGGACCGGGGATGAAAGTCACTATTTTGAGACGGAGCGAGGATAAAGACCTTGTCTCCTGCACCTGCCCCAGTCCATTGCCATCTCTACCTGTCATAGAAAAAATGGAGCCTTAAATGTGCACAAACTCAAAAGTACCAAATATCTCAGCATTTTTTCTAGTAGCAAAAAGTTTTAAAAAAATCTTGGAACCAAGAGATATAAAATAGGGCATTATATCTGCGGTAGTTGTTGCACCTGCCTGACCAGTTTATAAGTTTGTTTGGATAAGTTTGGGCAAGATTCCAACACTAATTGCACATGGATCCAGTTGGGTTGTTTCCATTAGGAAACAATGTCCAAACCAAACCACACCTTCATATCTGAAAAATGTAAGAAAAGGGAACATTTTTGAAATTAATTCAGTTGACTTGGACATGGCAGGTCAGGTCCACATGGGTTCGTCATGTAATCTGGACCCACCTTGATCCAATCCATGTACAGTCTGGGCATTGAAAATGGTTGGTATCAATTTGGATGGGGGCATTACTGGATCTGGCATGATCATATCTGTCCTAATTGGTTTTGTAGTGGGATTCAGATATGGATGGGAAGAGGCTTCTTTTTACTTGTACTCATATACAGTTGTTAGTTGGATCTGGATTCGGGATGTGAACCCCTCAAACTGATCTGAGGGGTTTAGTTATTCAGATCTGAAATGTATTATCGGATCTGACTAGGCACAATCCATCGGTCCGATATCTGAACCAAACCTGGTCAATTGACATCTCTAAATTACATCCCTTAAATGTGAAACTTGGGCTTTGACGTGAGTCTTGACCAGTGTATCCCTAAAAGACAGCTACAACTTGGACCCGCATCCAATCAACTTATTGGGTCAAGTTGCACCGGTCGAAGGTTCAACCCTGTTTTGCATTTGTAACCGGACCCGTATCTGATGCCTAAAACCGGATCGTTGGAAAGTAGTGCTTCAAACGGATCAGATATGGCGAGTCCCAAATGTTATTTCCGGACTTGGACTCTCTAAGTAAAATTCAAATATGCATTCCGATCTGTTCAATCGGATTACTTTTGGATACTTGTTGGATTCGGGTCTGAATTTTAAGTCTGATCTAGAATTGTACCGAGTCAACATCTGACCCAATTGCAATTTTTTACAAGTAAATAGCTTGTTTTTGCTTTACTATTAAAATCCAGTATTACCACATGTATTTCGGTTTCAGAATCAACTTTACATTATCACATCTAATTCAGACCAGGATTTAGATCTACTATTTATATTTTGGGTTTAGATTCGGATTTAATGATGTCTAGACCAAATCCGACCCGTTTACAACCCTACAGTGGGAAGATAAGAATTTACAAGCCGTTTAGGTGGACCCGATTTTTTATTCAGGTTCGGGTTTCCAACTGGATCTGGACCCAGGTAGGCACACCCTAGGTGGGTCCCACACGGGTTTGACCGGATTGATAACATGTCCACATCCCTATCCATGTGCGTACAGGGACCACATGTACTGCATACGGCCCAGCGGAAACGACGAATATGGTCCGTCGGATTCTGTGATCCAACGGTCCATATGACGAGACTGTCGAAGGTACATGGGCTACCTGCTGACGCGATCGTATCTCTGTAAAGCGGGAATATATAAAAGCATCTCGGGGCGTGGTTCCTTTCCCCATTTTCTTACACCAAAAACCTAACGCTCCGAACCCTCGAGAGCTCCGTTTTCCGGTGATCTCCATTAGAGGATTCCGGCGGGTACTTGTCCTCGGATGGCCGCTCCGGGTACTCTCTTTCACTTCCACTCGTTTTATTTTCTGTCTCCCTCTCTTTTTCTCGCTATCTCTTTCCTCTTCGGTACTTCGTCGGAGCTTTTAGTTCTTGGTGTTCTTGTTTGGAAGTAGTTCGCGAAAAATTGTGCTTTTCGTCTCATCCATGCTATTTGGCTCGTCTTCGTTTTGGATCTGGATTTTGTGGCTTCGTCTCTTGTGGTTTCCCGAACGAAAAATTGGTGTTTTGGTTCCGAGCATCGATGCAATCGGTTCCTGTGGATTTGGGCTCGTTTTGGAGAAGGAAATCGGTGCGTGAATATCGTTTGGAGTCGGAAAATTGGGTAAGGAGCGTGATTTTGGGTCGCTGGGGAGGTTGTGGTTCGGATCGTGGTTGCATCTCCGGCCGATTAAGGTGCTTCTTTCACGGGATGTGGGGTTTGTGACCCTGGGTCCGAGTGAGGAACTGGTCGGATCTGGATCCGGAAAATGGATCTCAAAAGATCTGGATCCAGAACCGGATCTAAGAAGATCTGGATCCTGGAACATGATCTGGTAAGGTCTGGATCGAGAAAGAACCAGTTTGGAAGTCGAAACTTTTTTGTTGTGATCTGGGTCGGATTGCGTGCTGCCGTCTTCTCCCATTTCCCCGTTTTTTTTCTTTTTCCTCTTAATAGGGATGGAATGCAAAACCTGAGGTGAAGAAATTCAGTCTTTTCAAGCAAATTTTTGGTTTTCTACCTGTTCTGTTTTCGGATGTATAGCAGGAATCAGTATCCTGTCGGAATGTGTTCCTAATGGGAGCTTTTAGGTTTCTGGTTCTGGATCCTAACATATTACCCTCCTCATCGGAGCTGCGAGTGCCAGATGGCCAACCTAGATCTGTTTTCTTCTATGCTTAATCTTTTGTGGAACAGATTTTCGTCGTTCCTACCTAATCTGTTAATGGGATGTGTGCGATCCGAACGGACCAAATTCATGATGGGTGATGTGGAATCTGGATCCGGAAGTGGACCCACATAACGCCGACATGGTCTGATGCCCATATCTTTTTTCAGAGTCCTTTTTGGTGGATTTGGGTCGTTCCCTGTTGTGTCTGGAAAGGATCGTAGTTATTTAAACCTTCCGAAAATCTCGTTTCATAAGCGTGAAACCGCGCCTTCGTTTGCATTTAGGGAACTTTTTCAGGAGCTTGCTTCTTATGAGTGGAAATTTTGATGTTCTCAATAGGTCGGAAATGCCACTTTTCATGTTAGAAGAATTATCCTTTTGTTTTCAATTTTTATTATAAAAAATGCCTATATGATGGGTAATTTTTATTAAAGAAACCTAAAAATATCATAAAAGCACAGATTTTACTATTTGGTTTGTAAGCACGGAACCACTCTTTTTTTTATGCTTCTGAAACATTATGGGAAGCTTGCGGACCCCAATTTGAAATCAAATGCACTTTTCATGTTAAAAATTTGTTTTTTAAGTACTTTTTATTGTAAAACCTACATGTGATGGCTATTTTTGGGCAAAAGGCTTAAAGATGTATTTATGTAAAAGCACAAGTTTTATCTTTTATTTTTCCTTTATGTTATTCATACTTGCTGCCATAACGTCTTCTTACTTTTATGCTTCCTGAAGCCTCCAAAATTCTAATGCATTTTTTAAACACTCACTACTCGTTCACTCATGCTTCATGCATTGCTTCTTGCACCCACAGTAGTAACTATCAGACTGACAACCCATTTCAAAGCTGATCATACTTACTATTTGTTTTTCTGTTTTGTGGCAATTCCTTTTGTGTTGTGATAGAAGATTTGGGTACAAAAAGGCGAAGGGGGAGGAGAAAAAAAGAGAAGAAGACCGGAGAAGAAAACAATATATTTAGGTGTGTCACTGACGTAATTATTTGTTCTGTCATGATTCAACTTGTTATGCGTTTCCCACTTTATTACTTCGGGGATGATGTGTGATTTATATCTTTGTGTATCAGCAACATGGTAGAGATGACAGGCATAGTTACTCGTAAAAAATCAAAGAGACTGAGATCAGCTGTGTGGAACGATTTTAACAAGATAAAGAAGAATGGGAAGGATCTGGCCATGTGCAAGAACTGTAGCAAGGAATTCGTGGGAAAAACTTCTAGTGGCACCACACATTTGAAAAAGCATTTACTCCGATGCACCAAAAAGCCTAGTGCTGATGTAGTAGCACATGAGGTACTTGCTATAACTCACAAGAAAGAGGATGAACCTCCGGCTGTAACTCCAGAACCTCCGAAGATTCTTAGTAATGTCAAGTTTGACCAAGAGAAGAGCCAATTTGATCTTGCGCGTATGATCATTCTGCATGATTACCCATTTTCTCTTGTTGAACATATTGGATTCAGGATATTTGTAAACAATCTGCAGCCACAGTTTAAGATGGTGTCTCCTAGCACTGTTAAGGCTGATTGTCTAACAATTTTTGAGCAAGAGAAAGAGAAGCTTTATGAAGTTTTGGATAAACTCCCTGGCAGGATCAGCCTGACAGCAAATATATGGACATCATATCAAAATGTCGCATACCTGTGTTTGACGGCACAGTACATTGATGAAGCTTGGATATTGCAGAAAAAGATTCTCAATTTTGTGATGGTAGAGTCTCTTTACACAGGAGAAGCACTTTCTGAGATTATTATGACCTGTCTAATGGATTGGAACCTTTACCATAAATTATTCTCGATGACAATGGAACATTCTTCAACAAATGACAATGTTGTTTCAAGAATTAGAGACCTTCTTACCCAAAAGAGGATGCTTATGGGTAACGGTCAATTGTTTCATGTGCAATGTGCTACTCATATTCTTGGCCTGATTGCCCAAGATGGATTAGAGTTGATAAATGAGGTGATCCACAAGGTTCGTGAAAGTGTCAAGTATGTCAAGAGTTCACAAGCAAGGGAACAAAAATTTAGTGAGGTGTCTAATCAAGTCCGAGTTCATAGTCAGAGGAGTGTGTGTCTTGATATTCCTACACAATGGAACTCTACTTATCTCATGCTTGACATTGCGTTGGAATATAAAGAAGCATTTTCTTATTTGCAAAAGCACGATTCTGGCTATAATATGGCACCGACTGATAGAGAGTGGGAGGTAGCAAGCCTGATTAGTAATCATTTGAAATTATTGTATGAAGTTGCTAATGATTTCCTAGTGACCAAGTATCCCACTTCCAGCCTTTACTTTCCTGCAATATGTGCCATGAAGTTACAACTGAATGAGTGGTCCAAGAGTATCAATACATTTGTTTGTTCCATGACTTTAAAAATGAAGGAAAATTTTGATAGGCACTGGAAATTCTGCAGCATGTTTCTGGCAGTGGCAGTAATTCTAGATCCACGATTCAAAATGAAGTTGGTAGAGTATTATTACCATCGGATTTATGGCAACAGTGCTGCTGACCACATCAAGGAAGTTTATGATGTTTTTACCAATCTGTATAATGAATATGCAGGCCATCCAATGTCAGATCTGCCTTACCAAGCACACAGTAGTCGGGTTGTAAGTGCTAATGGTGGTGAACCCAATGGCAACCTTCTGCTTTGTGTTACTGGTGATGTCAGTGATACCTTGAGAGGGTTTGATGAGTTCGTCCATGCTACGTCACAAAGCCAGCAGTTAAAATCAGATCTAGATCTCTATCTGGAAGAAGGTGTATCCCATAGAAACCAGGACTTCAACCTTTTAAGTTGGTGGAAAGTCAGTGCACCCAAGTATCCTATATTGTCTAGAATGGCCCGTGACATTTTGGGGATTCCTGTGTCAACTGTTGCGTTTGAGTCAACATTTAACAGTCGAGGCAAAGTACTTGATGCATATAAGAGCTCGCTGGATTCGCACACTATGCAGGCTTTGATTTGTGCACAAGATTGGTTATTGGATGAATTTGATGGTAATTCACTCCATCTAATATCCTTCCTAGATTTGAATCGTTTTAAGTCCTTTGGTCATAATATTTGTCTTACATGTTTTTTTTTTCTTTACTACAAATATCAGGTTCTGCACTCTCCTTGGGCCAAGCTTGATCGCTGTCACCAGTCATATCCATTTTTAAATGCATCAATGTAGATTACTATACATATGGTATTACTTGTTTCTTGAGTATTTATGGATTTGAAGCAACAGGCAGTATTTTCAAGGTTGGCAGGTGAAGGAGTCGATATTGGTTTGCACTGCACAGATAATTAATGTGGTTACAATTTGGTTTGAACATTACTAGTACTCATTATTAGTAACTTCTGTGGATATAAGGTTTGAAATTAAATTAGTCTTAGGTTGGGTAGGTTTGATAGTGCATATTAGAACTGTATTTCGCTTTGAAACTCGTTCACCGGCGGATGAGTGAGCAAAAAGATTGCTAACAAATGAATGTGGGTGTATTTCCTTTTAGCTGTTGTAAGTTACTGATGGGATTAAAGAGGGAATTGATACATGCTTTGTGCTTGTTACGTGTAATATACTTCTGCAAAATTATGATTCTGTTTCTTTTTCCCTGATCAGCAGCCTAATTTGCATAATTTTTGTTTTCTCACCTCGTTGTTTTCCAATGTATTTATGCTGAGTACATTATGCTCTTGCCTTTGTTCCTTATGCGGTCATTTGTGTATCCAGAAGAAACAAATGGACGTTTAAGAATAAGTTTCTCATTAACTACTCTACCTTTCCATTTGAGCACATTACGAGATTTTGCATTCTTATAGTTCATTCAGTAATTTTCTTTACAATTCGAAAGTTTGGTATTTACTTTTCTTATGGATACTAAGATGCTGGGTTTTTCCTGGGAAAACTTCTTAATCACTTGTGAATAAAATTTTAATGTTGTATCTTCATTTGAGTTGATCATTGCATGCTTTTCATCAACGGTGACCTTAATGGACATGTAGGCATTAGTAAGGATGGATTTGAGAGTATCCATGGAGGTTATGGTATAGGAGAAAAAAACGAAAGTGGAGAAAGGATTTTAGATTTTGGTTTGTTCTATGATATGATCTTAGCAAACACTTGGTTTAGGAAGAGGGAGTCTCACCTAGCAACATTTAAAAGTAGGGTTAATACGAGTCAGATAGATTTTTTCCTACTTAGAAAGAGAGATAGGGGTTGTTGCATCGATTGTAAGGTTATATCGGGAGAAAGTGTAGCTACACAATATAGAGTCTTAATTTTAGATCTTAGAATTAAACAATGCCGCAAAAGGGATAGACATAAGATAGATCCTAGAATTAAGTGGTGGGCACTGAAAGGAGCTAAACAATGAATGTTTGAAGAGCGGGTAGTTAAGGAAGCTGATTGGTGTCTCGAAGAGGATTCAGAATCAATGTGGAATAAGATAGCGGGTGGCATGAGAAAGGTGGCTAAGGCGGTATTGGGTGAGTCTAAAGGCGGTGCACCGCTAGGTAAGGATACATCATGGTGGAACGAGGATGTCAAATTAGCTATTAAGGTTAAAAGAGAGTGTTATAGAAATTTAAGTAAGAGTCGTGATGATGAGAATTTGGAGAAGTATATGATAGCAAAGAAGGAAGCTAAAAAAGTAGTTCGAAACGCGAGGGATAAGGTATATAAGGAGGTTTATGACAAGTTGGATACCAAAGAAAGCGAGAAGGATATTTATAGGCTTGCAAAGATGAGAGATAGGAAATCGAGGGATCTGAGTATGGTTAGATGTATCAAAGATGAAACACAAAGGGTTTTAGTCAAAGATGAGGAGATTAAGGAGAGATGGAAAGATTATTTTGATAAGCTATTTAATGAAAGTCATGCTCAGGATCTTGGAGACTTGTCCATTCATTTTCATGAGATGAATCGTGACTTCATGCGCAAGATTCAAAAGAAAGAAATTGCAGAGGCTTTGAAGAAAATGAAATCAAGAAGGGCAGTTGACCCAGATGGTATACCTATCGAGACTTGGAAATGCTTGGGTGAAAAATGTTTAGAATGATTGACAAATCTTTTTAACAAGATTTGGCGGACAAATAAGATGCCTAATGAGTGAAGGAAAAGTACTTTGGTGCCTCTATATAAGAATAAGGGTGATATACAAGATTGCACAAACTATCGTGGTATAAAACTCATGAGTCATACTATGAAACTTTGGGAGAAGGTGATTGAGTATAAGTTGAGGAAGGTTGTCATGATATCGGAGAATCAATTTGGTTTTATGTATGGAAGATCAACTATAGAAGCTATACATCTTCTTAGACAACTTATTGAGAGATATAGAGAGATGAATAAAGATTTGTATATGGTTTTTATTGATTTGGAGAAGGCATACGATAAAGTACTTAGGGATGTTCTCTGGTGGACAATGATGAAGAAAGGTGTTTCTCTCAAGTACATTAGTATAATTAAAGATATGTACAAAAGAGTAGTAACCAATGTCCGCACTTGTGGAGGGGTGACAACCAATTTTCCTATAACGGTTGGGTTACATCAAGGATCTGCTTTAAGCCCTTTTCTATTTGCTATAGTGATGGATGGGATTACGAGATCAATTCAAGAAAATGTGCCATGGTGTATGTTGTTTGCTGATGATATTGTTTTAATTGATGAGTCTAGAGCTGGGGTTAATGCTAAGTTAGAATTATGGAGACAAACATTGGAAGCAAGAGGTTTTAAGTTGAGTAAGAGTAAGACAGAATATATGGAATGTCGGTTTAGTAAGCAACAAAGTAGTGATGGGAGTGTAGTGAAGCTTGGTGAGCAAGAAATACCGGTGGATGATTGTTTCAAATATTTGGGATCTATCATTCAAAAGTATGGAGAAATTGATGGAGATGTAAATCATAGGATAAAGGTTGGGTGGATGAAATGGAAAAGTGCAACTGGAGTGTTGTGCGATCGTAGAATGCCATTGTGTTTGAAGAAAAAATTTTATAGGACGACTATTAAGCCCGCTTTACTATATGGTACGGAATGTTGGGCTGCCAAGAGACATCATATTAAAAAAATGAGTGTAGCTGAGATGCGTATGCTTAGATGAATGTGTGAAAATACAATAAAAGATAAGATTCAGAATGAGGAGATACGTAAGAAGGTCGGCATTGCACCCTTTGAAAATAAGATGAGATTGAATCGTTTACGGTGGTTTGGACATATTCGGCGAAGGCCTAATGATACTCCAGTTAGAAGGATGGAGAAGTGGAAAATATATTAGTTAAAAGAGGTCGGGGTAGGCCTAGGAAGACTTGGATGGAGATGATAGGAAATGATATGAATGCTTTGAACCTCACCAAGGACATGGCATTGGATAGAAATGATTGGAGGAGAAGGATTCATGTGGAAGACTTAGAGTGATTTTCTTTGTTGGTTCATATCGCCGACCCCAATTGTTTTGGGATGAAGGCGTAGTTGTTGTTGTTGTATATATATATATATATATATATATATATATATATATATATATATATATATATATATATATATATATCAAAGCAAAATCTCATAAAACATACTTGAAACATACTTTTGAATGACACACCAAACCATTTTAAAATAAAAAGTTTAAATTATTTTAAAGTATTTGACAATTTTTCAAAAACAAACAAATTTCAATATAACAATAAATACGAACATGATTTGACATTTATAACCATGAAGTGTTCGAATAAACTAACTAAATGCCAACAACACATGCTTAAGAACACTAGATCATATACATACATATAAAACAAGTTAAAAAATCTAAGTTTCAAACTAAATCTCATGAAAGCATAAACATATATCATTTCACATGATCAAACAAATTTTATAAACTTTCTAAAACATTTAATATGAATAAATCCAATAATAATTTTGAAAAATATTTAAAATTTTTAGTTTTTAACAAAAATAAGCAATAACTTTTCAAAGATAAGAAAAATGAGTGCTTTCTCATGCATAAGTAATGAGATAGATAACTCAAGTACCACTAAAGATTTAAGATACATAACGGGTTAAGATTTTTCTTGAATTCAAGCCACACAACAATCATGAACCTTCGCGAAACACGAACTTGAACTAAAGAATCCCATGACCTAAAAGGGAAAACGCTAAGAAAGATTTATTGAGAATGAATACTTAAGAGAAGCATTAAAAAACAAAAGGGGGGCGGGGGGTCAATCCTATTTATACGTGATAGTCTCAAATAAAGTTGTTGGACTGTTCCAACAGCTATAAATATAGTTGTTGGACTGTTTCAATAACTCTATTGTTGATTAGTCTAAAAATAATCTAACTACTTTATTTGGTCCTTGACCAAATAGTTCCTATAAAAATAGAAAAGAACAAAAAGAACAAAATAAAGTAAAACTACTAATGTGACCTAATTAATACAGCCTATTACAAGAACTGAAATGACTAAAATACCCCTAATGGGTACTTACCTATTACATCATTATATATATATATATATATATATATATATATATATATATATATATATATATATATATACACACAAAAACTCGTAGGTGCATGATCACTTTTGAACATGACCAAAATGAACTTGCAAGGAGCATTGAGCGCGTGATGGACGCTCCGTGCGTTGTTCTGCCAAAGAAGACCTTTAGCGGTGACTTTTTTGTCGCAACTAAAGGTATTGGACCTTTAGCAGCGACTTTTTGTTGCCGCTAAAGGTATTTGACCTTTTAGCGGCAACTTTTTTGTCGCCACTGAAGGTCTTGTACGAGACTTTTAGTGGCGACAAAAGTCGCTGCTAAAGGTCTGAGCGACGACTTTTGTCACCGCTAAAGCTCTTCTTTGGCGGAACAACGTGTGGAGCGTCCATCACACACACGATGGATGCTTCACATGAGGTCATTTTGGTCATGTTTAAAAGCGATCATGCACCTACGAGTTACTATATATATATATATATATATATATATATATATATATATATATATATATATATATATATATATATATAAAACTTAACACTCCTCAAACTTACAGTGTGATATACCGTAAGTTTAGAAATAAAAAAATGAATCAAGGATCTAAATCTTCAATTGCCCTCAATGAAAATCTCCATCTTTATAAAGTATTAGATAATTTTGCAAATGCAAGTCTTCATATGTCTTCATGGGTGATCATCCTCAAACGCCTTCATCGGCTATCTCCAAATATTCCTTTCTCAGTTTATTACATCTTTAAGAACCTATAGAGAGAACAAAACAAAGGTCTCAACTACATAAAAGAAGGTATTCTAATCAAATAGTTATGAAGTTTTAATATATAAGTCTTTTTTTGCTCAAAAAAGACATTGAGCATTCATTACACCACACGATGGATGCTCAGCGTGAGTGACCTTTGTTTGAGCACCCAACGAGTGAGCGGCTATCAATTTTTGTTTTTATATACAACATACCAGTTTTAAGTAGCTAGGGGTAATTTGGTTAAAATAGTGTTTTAATGATTTACTCCTCAAGGCTTAACCCTTTGTTGTGAGGGTGGACGTTGGATCAGGACAGGCTGGGCCATGAAAGAGCAACCAGCTTGTGAGAAGGCCTGACAACCTGGGACAGCCTGACCTGGTTGATTGCAGGCTAGGGCTGGGTCCATGTTAAACTACTCTTTACTTTTCCTAGTAGTCTTGGCTCTTTACTCAAAAGTATATCCATGTTAAACTACTTTTCTCAGAATTTTATGCATTGTAAACTGCATAAGGTTAATCATCAAGATCAACCAAGAGCGTTGCCACAAAGATGGATTCAAAATAGGTGAGCTACCTGACAGGCTTAGGCTTATCTTGAAAGCAAGCTTTGAGTGTATTTGTGTAAGGCTTCCCCAGGTTCCAGTGTAGATCTAATCCATATGTACTTCAGAACCTTCTTACTGTTGTTTATGCAAACATTATGATGTACATAGTACATTAATCACTTTAATCCCTTGACAACATTTTATGTAAATAAATTTCACATGCAAAATGTGTGTTATTCTTTGTCATCATTGTTGTTTAATCTCTCTATTATTTCAAGGTTCACATGCAGAGCCTGTGAATATTAAAAATGTGTTCCGAAGATGGTTTGTTTTCGGCCGAGTGTATATTTGTGCTGTTCTAATGTGTTTGTGATATTCTAATTTCTATGAACGCGAGGCTTGGTGGTTGTGGTGATAATTGCTACAACGATGGGGATGATTATATTGCCAATGTGAATATTAAAACCCGATTGAAGTTTCATTTGATGATAAAGCTATGGATACAAAAAACAAAGGTTTTTTTTACTCGGAGAAACTGCCCCAGGTGCACAGAGTGCTGACTCAGCCTGCCGTACTTATGATCACTGTCCTGTCAAGCCAGCTTATGCAGGGGATGCCCATGGGATTTAAACCTAGGCTGCCCGTCAGACGAGAGGGTGTTGCATGTGCACACCCGGAACACGCACTGTAGCTACAGTGCGTGTTCCTTGGTCTCCATTGAGCCTCGCATGGCGAGGCTCAATGTATGGCTCTCCCTAACACCCCACTGAGCATCACGCGGTGCTCAGTGGGGACCCAGGAACAAGTGCATGTTCCTGGGGGGAACATATAACCTGCCCGCCGGTCAAACTGCCTAGGCCCCATCCCACTATGCCAAACCCCGTGGGTCTACGAAAAACAAAGTTACTCTGCTAAAGTTTGTTACTACGACTGGTCTTAATGTGGATTCTGCTATCCTGACCTTGCAGGGCTGTTCTTAATCTTGTGAATCAAACTGTTGGATATTCCACAGTTTCCACTGTTTCATAACGCAAACCGAGTGAACCTAGATCAGGATATGGCTAATAGTTACCGCCTGGAGAATCTTACCGAGCATGAACCCATTCTAGTTTGCTTGGTCCATCTTATTTGGCTAACATGGCAGATTTGGATAAAAAATTTGGTGTGTGTGTGTCCGGTCCAATTGCAACCCTGGGTCTGGAATGATCCATTCTTTTGGATCTCACTAGTCAAGATTAATAAGAGTTGGACCTAACCCAAGTCTTTATTTGCTACAGAAACGCCTGTTCTCGTTTGTACAAATCAACTTATTTTGCAAACATTTGGGATTTGGATTGGAAATTCGGTGCAATTTGCAGCCATGTGTCTAGGATGACATTCATGACTGATGATACTACTTGGATTTAACCCAAGTCTCATTGATCTTGAACTATGGTTCTGCTGTTCCCAACAAGATTTCAGTATTGTTGCGAATCGGCCAATTCAGCCAACCCTCAGCTGATTGTTAATATTTTAATATGTTAAAAATGTTTTAATCTTTTTAGAATAATTTAATACGTTAATAATCTTTTCTTAATTTTTTTATATTAAAAAAGTAAAAGTGGCTGGTTCAGCTCGATTCGCTTCTCAGAATCTGAAAGGCATATTTTACAATGTTTCAGATCCTGTTGGTTGGACGTGGACCAATGATCAGAGTTCGTCATAGTTGATTCCAACCGGCTCAGGGCCTGAGATTGGGTAAGCTGTATCAAACTTGGATCTAGCAAATTTATAGGTTCCGAAAATATCCGGGTTTGCATTTGATGAAAGCCACCAGGTAGTGTTTGTCCAGGACCTGTGAGTCACACCCCCACAGGTGAGATTCACTGGTTCCATTCGCTTCTTTGAAATACAAAGGGGAGGGAAGCTGTGTATCTAACGCGGGATACCACCTGGGCAGGGACTGGTCCGTCCCTGCACGGGTGTGTCCCGTGTATCAAACGCACCCTGAAGGTCTAAATCTCTCCTGATTAAGTTCGGTTCACTTGGACTTGTATTAAGGCTCTGTTCACGAGCCTCACGTTTAGATAAAAACACCATTTCCATGTGTTGCCAAAATGTTGTGTTGAGGACGGAGTTACTAACAACCTCCTCTCTTGAATGGCGTTGAGGCCGCCACCTCTATTCTCAGTGCAGTGTTTTGGCAACACCACCGCACCCAAACAGCAGAGAGTAAGAGAGGACTGGGGGAAATTGCAACACACCTGAGATTGAAGGCTCTCAAACAGAGGCCAAAATTACATGTGGGCAAGACTAAGAACTTGGCCCACCTACATGATGTTTATGGCCCCAGTCATGTCTACCAAAGAAAATTCACCCATATCTTCTGCCAAATAATAGAATCTGATTCCTGATAAGAAGGGATTTGCACAAAAGGCATGTCTGTCCTGATGTTGAGTGAAACTTGGAGGATTTGGTTTTTGCTTAGGCCATATATGGAGCAGGTAGGTCAGGCTCTGACTGCTTAGCTATGTAAGTTCCATTTGGGGCCTATCATTTCTAGTTCAATCAAGCCTTTTCTATCATGCCAATGGGACTGTGGACGCCTACCAATCCTAATAGTTAGGCGTCCTGATGATGTATTTTCAAGTAGGTATTTGAGTTGGAATTCAATCATTGATACATTTAACATCTCTTGTCACCTCTTTCTTTGCACCATATTTATGGCTGTTTATGGAACATGTTCTGATCCAACTGGAGTCATTCTGGTCCCATAGCATTGGTACCAAACTTGTGGATCCAAAAGGCATTAACTTTTGGTATGTGATCCATGTCCTCAATCTTCATTTTTTTTTTTGAATTTATAACCCGAAGAAACCACACCCGGCATGAAGACCTGGTCGCGCTGGCTCAGCCTACCATACCTATGGGCATCATGCCGACAGCATAAAACTCTGAGGCTAGGATCCCTGTCCTCAATCTTCAGGGTTGAAAAGGAGATCTTAGCTATTAATTCCAGACCACACCTAATTGGATCTGCACCTGCTATAGCAAGACCCAGATCCAGACATGACTTCATTTGATCTGATCTGTATCTTATTTGTAGCCTTATCACTTTAGTACCATTGGGAAAGTTGGAACTCAAGATGCTTGAAATGTCCAAATGGTCTCTGATGCTAAAGGAAATTGCTTTGTGAACTTGGCCATGGTTGGCAACACGGAGTACTAACAGAAATCAAGGATCCTTGGCTGTATGGAGGGGTATGGAATCCTGTACCTAGTCACTTCTACAGAAAAGTTAAATTAAGTATTCATTTTTTGTTCGTTGGAGTTAGGAGTATAACTATGTCGGGTATACCCGACCCAACCCGATTTTAGTAGACCAATGAAAATGCGTCAGGTCTTGGGTATTGCAAATCAAGACCCAAACCTGTTTAGACCCGACCCACTTTTTTTATACCCGAACCAAATGGTTCCCCATATTATAAAACCAAACTGACCTGAACCCGACCCAATTATGTACCTGAACCCATTTTATTCTTGAACTGACCCAAACCTGCTTCATAGCTAACCGACCTAAACCCAAACCTATTATGTACCCAAACCCGTTTTATAATTAGTAGCATGAGGAAATAACTAGAATAATTGGTAAATATTATGTTATATAATCAATTAAATATTTAAAGATGTAAATAAACTTAGAATTGATATGCATTTCCTTTTAGTAATTAAAACTTTAATTCATTTTTCTCATCGAATTTGATACATTTGAATATGATATATCATTAATTTCTTTTTATTTCAACTTAAAATGAATGGTTAGTATGGGAATATTCTTTTTTAGATTTAAATTTTAGCATTATTTATAATAGTTAGTAAACTTTTCATTTGTTAGCATATAATATTCTCAATGAATAGTTGATTTCATTAATCAGAATAAGAATTTTCCAGCAACTACAAAACTACCATGACCAAATACTGCCTAAGTTTGGCCTATTCATTACTTTCTTTCCTACTATTATTCACATGCATTATGTTTGATCTCTTCGCTACAGTTTTCACATATAGATGTGTTGTGGTTTTAAGGCCCAATACGATCCGGGGGTCTTCAAGGAGGTAACACCCATTCACCAAACAAGCAAATACCGCAAGGTTTTACGTAGTTCAGTAGGCATACAAGAGGCTCGAATATAAAATTTATTATCACACAATTTTTTTTTTTGAAAAGGCAAACTGGGTTAGGCAGATCCCCACCAGTTATTATTGAACTTACCATTGGGTTTTGAACCTACAACATCCCACCACAAGGAGACTTGCACTGACAGCTCCTACCAACCACGCGGAGCCCCCTTTGGTTTTATTTTCACACAGATAATCAATGCAAAAGATAATGTGCACCAAAACACACAAAATGGAACAACCATACCCCTATTATTCAATCCACGAAGTGAACGTACGTAGGTTAGGCTTTGCACAAAAACCTAAAATTGCCTTTTTCTCTCTTTGTTTGTATGGATCTTCAAATTTTGAAAAACAAAAAGAGTTTTTTTTCAAAAAGCTCTTTTATTTGGATTAAAAACAGGATTTGAACTTGAGATTTGAGTGGGAGTCTGCGCATGTCTTTTCTCTTTCACTGAATAGAGATCAGCCACACTAAGAGCTCGAAATCTTCAACACGAGATTCAACTTGCAAGATGCTTGTACCATGTACATGGATCTTAAAAACTAGTTTTTCTTTACGAATTTCAGCATAATTTTTGTAAATTCAAGATCTGTAGATTTGGATCCATCCAAGGACGAATTGGCAATATCCTATTAGCCAGAGTTTAAGAAGCTCTTCTAATTGGCCAAGGCCTTTTTTAGCCTAATATTTAGATATTAGGTAAGCTAGATAGGATTTAGAGATTTAGAATTGGGCTAAATCATATATCACTGTTTTGTGAGATAGAGATAAGAGAATTGGCAATTTATTTATAAAATGGTGCATATTTTTTAATCAAATGAACGACTAACAATACATGCTGAAAACAATAAATTGAAATTTGCTAATGACAATTCATCATTTTTAGACTCTCCTAACAATACATAAAAAAAACTATTAACAACAATCCATGTGTAGTTAACAATTTTTTAATGACACATGGACTGTCGTTAGCAAAAATAACTAAAACAAGTCTGATAGGTTAACTTATTTTGGTTATAACTTTCTATTTGGATATTTTTTTGGGGTGATTTTTGATGTGTTAAAAATTTAACATTTTCTACTTTAATTTATCATTCAAGTAAAAAACCAAAATCAATATTTTTTGTGATAAAAAATGTGCTCAAAATGAGCCCTACTTGAAAAAACAAGATTCTTACTAACCAGTCACTTTGATTTTACTATTAGCTTTTGACTTTGATGTCATATTGACCTGATAATTTAAATGATATTTTGAACAAAAATCTTGAGAATGTTAGTTTTAAAAGTAAAAAAGAAAGTCAAAGTTAGTATAACTTTGAAATTGGCCAAAAATATTGGATCTTGGCAGATGACTGTTGACGTAAAATAACAAGGTCAAAATTAGACTGTCTATAGTTTGTCCTTTTTTTTCTATCAATAGTAAGCTTCTGACCAACCATCTTTAAGATACAATTTGTTAGCTATAGGGCCCAACAATAGATGTTGGGTGATTAGGTGCAGCAGCATACTTAAAGTATGCAATCTCACCTCACCTGATCTCAATTTTCCTAATTCAGGCCACCAAAACAGTTGGTAGGCTTGAGACAATCTCAAAGTGATAGTGTTCCTGTGTCTACATGCACTAGAAAAATGGTCCATCCACACAAATGGGTCATATACATGCACACAAACATTATAACTTAAAAATTTATCTACAATTTGATTTATTTTTATAAATAATTAATATATTATTGTCTTTAATATATATATATATATATATATATATATATATATATATATATATATATATATATATATATAGAGAGAGAGAGAGAGAGAGAGAGAATTTTTCTCATTTTCTCTCTCTCTTGTGGCAGCCTAATGTCTCCAAATAGGTAATTTTACTAATCTCTCTCTCCCACACACACACACTCTAACATCTCTATAGGATCCTCATGTGAGTGTCTTTCTAAAGTCAGTTTGGTTCCACTCATCCCTTATGTCATCACTCATCTTCATATCCCTCTTATGTTTTATTGATGCATTTGTTTTGATAAAATCTAAACCCATAGATAGATTTAGCATGGTCAATTTTGACCCTTGAATTGTACTTTTTGAAGAAAAATGTGATTTTTTAAAATATAAAATTTTATATTTTGTCAACCGTTGATTTTTGAATCTTCAAAAAAATCATGCACACAGGTTGGATTCCAGCTATTTAAATATCAATCTTCACTAAATGAATGATGTAGATCACATCTACATAATCTAATTTGATCAAAACAACTTGCATGAGATAGGGATGGCTTTGGGGATGAGTGGAACCCATTTGTTCTTAATGACTCTCAAATGTCCCTTTGGAATCTCACATAAAGTAACTTTCCTAATCTCTCTCTCTCTCTCTCTATATATATATATATAGGAAAATGTAAACCTACCCACTAAAAAACATGTCAAACCTGCTCAATGAGAAAATTTTGATGTTTTTTTTTTTAAATTCTGACTATATAGATATGTTCAACATGATTGATTTACTAGAAATTGACACTTGGATCATGAATTTTGTATATATATATATATATATATATATATATATATATATATATATATATATATATATATATATATATATATATATATGTGTGTGTGTGTGTGTGTGTGTGTGTGTGTGTGTGTGTGTGTGTGTGTGGATGGAGGCATTATGATAGTGCTTTGACAACTTCTAAAATGTCATATAAAGCCTAGCATAGTCTATGTATAATTTTAAAAGAGTTTCTACAGCAAAAAAATTGTGTGCACCATTGCTCCTCATTACTCCTTTATAAGTAGTATAAATATAGAATAACATCAATGAAAATGCCATTTATGAATTTGATTAAAAAATAAAGTTCACTCTCTACCAATTTTTTGAGCTCTCAGGCAGATTCGATCAGGATTGCCAACATTTTTTACCCTTTTATTTTTTTGAAAGGCAACCTAGGGTTGGACAGACCCCCACCAGTTATTATTCAACGTATCATTGGGGTTTGAACCTACAACGTCCCACCACAAGGAGACATGCATGGACAGCTCCTAGAGAAAATGGATTATTGCTCCCTGCAAAGTCTTTGCTCATCTAATACAAATGACTTGTCATCATTACCAAATTAATAGCATATCATGAGTTTGAAATCCACAAAGGGTATACATTTCTACAATGTCAAAGCTAGGTGTAGTCCCTGATGAGCAAGGGGAACCTCAAAGATTTTACCAATAGAATTATAAGCCACAATGAAAGATGGATAATCTCCTTTATTCATCTTACTATGCTAATGGTTTTGGTTTCTTTCATTAACTTTCCTTTTTCTAGTATTGATAGGATAAATTCTAATGAGGTGGTCAGCGTTTGTGATACCATTTTCCAACATTTAATTGGTGAGTTCTCTTTATGTAGAAGTCTATTCAATACATTTAGTATTTTAACCAACTTACCTTATGTTTTTCAAAAGAAAAAATAGGAAAAATATTGGATATTTTATGAGGTCTTGCGTAACTTTTGATAAAATCTATGAATATTCAAATATGGCCATGATTATGTTTATTAATTATTGTTCTGGTGTTTCTTGTAACTATAACTTATGCATGTAACTTTTGATGAAATCTATGGATATTCAAATATGGTCATGATTATGTTCATTAATTATTATTTTGTTATTGCTTGTAACTATAACTTATGCAAGATCTTATTTTAACTTTTCTCAAGTTAGGGGTATAAGTTTGAGTGAGTTGGATTGATACAATGTATTTTTTTTTTTGCATTAGGTTCTCTTGAAGATGAAGCTTTTAAGAGAGACTTACTCATAGCACAAACATGAGGAAATCACTCGAGGACCTGACAAAGACCGTGGAGCATGCAACACATGCTTCTAGTAGACCTGACATTGTCTCTATGCTAGTTAGGCAATTTGATAATCGTAGGGGCAAATAGCCCTAATGAGAAGCAATGGTTAATAACCATATTTGTTAGTAGCCTTCGAGATATGTTTGGCTACATGAACTTTGGTTTTTGACAATCAATATGTCTTATATTGGTATTGTATGTCTATGTGTTAGGTAGCAAAACTTTTCTGATGCTAGTAATGATAATTAGCATAAGCATGTTATATTAAGGTCAGACCTCTAATACATCTTTCAATGTGGACTTATTTAGTGAGTTAAAGTCATGATTTGTGAAACAAGTGTTTTATAAATCTTGTTTTTAAGACATATTTGAAATGATCGTATTTGTTAAATTTTGTTTTTGGTATCTTTAAAATCTCTACAACTTTTAGAGTTTTATTTTAATTAAAAATATTACCTAATGAAGGATAACTTTGTAAATTAAGAAAGTATGGTTGGAGGATGGCATTCACTAGGATTATTTTTTTAATTGGAGACTAGAGTTTTTGTATTTTATAAATAGAGAGTCTCACCCTAGGGAGGAGACATGGAGAAATCCTTTTGGGTAGTCTTGTGCTATGCAACTAAGATACAAACCTAAGTTTGCCCCATTCAGTGTGCTCCTAAACTTAGGGTAGATGCAAAAGCTTGAGCTCAATTCTCTTTTGAGGGTGGTTGTTAAAATAAGTTGATATAATCTTGTGCCTTTTTTTTTCAATCAACATATATTTGGAAGCTTTGGCTAATGGAAGGTATTTTTTTCTCTCTTTCTTGATGTTAATATATATATATATATATATAATTCAAATTTATGCTTGGATCTTAAACATATATTTGGGTCAGATCATACCCGAAATTAGATAACACCTGACATAGTCAGCATGCAAAAGTTTCAACTGTATATCAAAATTTAGTGATTTTTCATGCATTAAAAACCTTATTCAATTATCTAAATTTTGTCTTTTTAAGTCAAAAATAATTTGTTCATTTTTTATGTTTAAAATTTTATGACAATAAAAAAAAATCTATTTTGGCAAATTTAGTTATTTATTTAAATAAGCTTGATCTAATTTATGATCTTAACTAAAGTTATATTAATGATTTTAAATTCCAATTACATATTTATTTCTAATTTCAAATGTCTATTATTTGAAAATCGATCCATATAGATAAGCTTAGATCTTTCAATTAATTGTTTATGATTATATATACTAATTGAGAACATTGATTTATTCATGGTGATTTCATTTGCATATTTAAATTAACATGTCATATGGATCATGTATCAAAGTGTATAGTTTTTCTCATTACTATAATTATTTCAAATAAATATATATAAAAAGGGTGATGTCATTATTTCTAATAAAATAAAGTAATAAAATTCTATACTTAATTTTAATCATATGTGGATATGTCA
Source organism: Nuphar pumila (assembly GCF_984573655.1). Taxonomy (NCBI): domain Eukaryota; kingdom Viridiplantae; phylum Streptophyta; class Magnoliopsida; order Nymphaeales; family Nymphaeaceae; genus Nuphar; species Nuphar pumila. Next base: position 45,002,116 of record NC_143263.1, on the reverse strand, counting down.
TAATCAGTTGACAATATTACTTTCAGTATGTGAATACTATAAAATTTATAAGTTATTTTTTAGATCTTGACCTACCACATTTTTCAACAAAAATAGTCCTTTCTTTCTTTAAATGGAAGAGGTGGCAGCAATTACAAACGGAGAGTCTCTTGCTATGTATTGGGGTGCTCCATTTTGACCGAGTCATATTAAAAACTTCATACAAAATAGTTGTATTCATGCGACATAGGCTTCTTGTTTCATTTTTTGCTTAGTATGGTGAACATTAGAGTTGAGAGACAAGTTGAGCAAGTCGTGGCTTGGCTCACGTTCAACTCGTAAAGAGTTCATTCAAACTCGTTAAATATGTTTGGTAAGATGTCTTTGAACAATAGTTACTCGGCTATGCCTGGTTCATCTAAGCTTGTTAGAAAGAAATATATTTTAGATACATTTTACTTGTATTTTTTGAAATCCTATTTTTTTCAACTAGAAAATGGTGCATTTTTTATAAACAAATCGGCTCAAACTCGTCTTGTTTTACTAGGACTAATTATGTAGGGCTGGTAAATGAGCTTGTTGTTTTTAAGCTTGGCTCATTCTTGTAGTGAGTCGAGCCGAGTTCATGCTCATAATCAGCCCGAGTTAAATGAGCCCATTTGTTTATAAATTTTTTTTTTATTTTCTAGATGGAATAAATAGGATTACCAAAAAGAGCTCATTGTTTCACAACTTTTTTCTTTCTATTTTTTGAAAGGCGAGTTGAGATTAGGCATACTCCTACTAGTTGTTTCATAAACCAATTACTTATTGGTTTTGAAACTGCAAGGTCCTGGTGACTTGTACAAGTCACGCCTACCAAACAAGGGGATTTGTGTGCTGTTTTACAAAAACCTTTTTCAGTTCATTTTTTAAGTTTACTATATTTTATAACTGAATAGTTTACAATGAATATTAGTATAATTTAATAAAGCTTACTTTGATATTGTTGATTCTTTTTTTCCCTTTTTTTCTTTTGTTATTGTAAGTTCTTCAAAGTTTCACGTCTTTGGTATTTTGGGGTCCTTTTTACCCACATTTTCACCTCGCACATGCTAGCCCTTTAGTTACGTTGGATTTGCTTTGTTTTTTCTTATAGAGAGTTTTCTGCAATGACATTGTACGCTCATCTTTTCAGTGAAACTGTCAAATAAGGAACTCTATCTGATTGACTCGGGTCATGCATGAATCACATATATAACTATAAGGTCATTATAGTGTCATTATTTTATAATAACATAATTGAATCACATTTTTTAAGACAAAGTTAAAGAAGATATGTCATATGCATCATAAATATGAAAGTAACTTGTTCATTCCTAAATATCTTCTCAAGAAAAACCTGTGTTTCTCTTTGAAACAACAATCAGAATCTGGGTCTCTCTCTCTCTCTCTATATATATATATATATATATAGAGAGAGAGAGAGAGAGAGTAGTTGCCTAACACTCTTTGAGCCTACCACTAGTGAATAGGGGTTTTTGTTTGCAAATCTAACCCTTCAAATGTGTTCAACGTGAACAATTTGCTAGGAAATGATCACACTTGTATCATATATTTTGATAAAAAGATGATTTTTTAAAAATTAAATGTTTTTAAAAATTATAGGCCATTGATCTTTAAATATTATAAAAACCTAATTGTGTGTCAAAATCAACAATACAAGTCATTCTTATAAAATCAATCATGTAGATCATATTTGTAGGGTCAGATTTAATAAAAATTAGAAGAAACTTTTTAAACCCTGGTAGGCCGACAATCAGATAAAAAAGTGTTAGGCGGCTACCACTAAATGCTAATGAAACATGCTAAATGGTTTTTTCGGTTTCTTTGATGATTCTTGCACGATTCTAACCCCATAGATGTGTTCATCATGGCTGATTTACTAAGAATCAGTGCCCAAGCCATGTATTTTCGATGAAAAATAAAAGATATTTAGAGCTTTGAAAATTTAGTGCCCAAGCCATGTATTTCTGATGAAAAATAAAAGATATTCAGAGCTTTGAAAATTTACAAAGATTTTAGACCGTATATTTTTTGAACCTTATAAAAGCCCATCCATACATTGAAATAGAGCGCTCAAAGAGGTAATCCCTATAAAATGAAGTATGTAGATCGCATATGTAGGGTTAAAATTTAAAAATAAAACCAAAAGAGTTTGAAAAACCCACTTAGCATGTTTCCCTCACTATATATATATATATATATATATATATATATATATATATATATATATATATATATATATATATATATATATATATATATATATATATATGAAAACTCATAACAGCCAATTTGCGCAAAAAAACTTATTAGCAGCTGTCACAACTGCCGCTCCAACAAAGTATTACAATAGCATAACTAGCCATTGCAATCAAAGTCCCCCAACTATATTAGTTTCTTATTACAATAACAGAACTATAATCAAACAATATTTTTCAATATGATTATTGAAACTTAATATGTTGGGCAAAAAATGCACATTTAGCGGCAGTCTCAATCGCCGCTAAATATCTCTTCTACGAAAAAAACTTGTCACACCTCTGATCTTTATGAGATCAGCGGTGGAGAAGCGTCTGATAATAATAGGCAGAATGAGAAATGGGGGCCTAATATTATAAGTTCTCATATATATATATATATATATATATATATATATATATATATATATATATATATATATATATATATATATATATATATATATATATATATATATATATATGAGTATAGGGTAGGTGCTTGTGATACATGCTTGATGGGTTTTTCTGCTATTCCAGTATTTTTTTCGCAGTTTCGACCTCATAAATGTGTTTGACATGGTAGATTTACAAGGAATCCATACCTAGATCATGCATTTTTTATGGAAAAAAATGATATTTGAAGCCTAAAAAATTTACAAAGATTTTGGACCGTTGATTTTTTGAACCTTATAAAAACCCACCCATGTGTCATAATTGAACACTTCAAGAGTTGATCCCTATATAATCAAGTACATAGATCACATCTGTACGATCAGAATTTAAAAATAAAACAAAAAAAATCTAAAAAACTCATCAAACAAACACCTAATGTTCAAGCACCTACCCTTTATTCTATATATTTATACGTGTGTGTGTGTGTTATAGCCTACCATTAGCCTACCAAGCTTTTAAAGGGGGTTTTCATGTTTTTTTTTTAATTCGACCATACATGTGTTCTGTATTCTTGATTTTATATAAGAATTGACGCTTGAATCCTCTGATTCCAACATAAGGTTTAAAAGTTGATAGTATAAGAATTTCATAAATATTCAAGGTTTAAAAACTATTTTTTTATCGAAAAAACATGATCCAAGTATTGTTTCTTAACAAATGTCATTCCAAACGCATCTGTAAGGTCAGATTTGTAAAAAACAATCCAAAAACACTGTTCACTTGCGGTAGGCCAAAAATGTGGTAGGGAGCTACCACTTTTCCTCTCTCTCTCTCTCTCTCTCTCTCTCTCTCTCTATATATATATATATATATATATATATATATATATATATATATATATATATATATGACCTGATGCAACTTGAGTTGACAAGAATATCAGATGCAGACTTCTCTCATGGTTGGACCCAGACTTCACCCAGGTTGCAAACTCCTTTGGATCTAAATTAGAGTTTGAGGTTTCTTCAGATTTACACTCCCATCCAGAAAAAAGTGGGATAAGCCTCAACAATACAATATCTCAGTTTATCTATATAAGTGTGCATCCATAGGCTTCCTTATTGGACAAGCAATTTGATGACAAATTGTTAAATTGGGGTGAGGCCTTTTTCGGACTTAACCAATTTTCATTAGATTTTTCACCTGAGTCAAGAGCAAACCAAGTAATCAATTATATGTTGCAAAGTCCAGATAAATGGATTTGGGTCGTTTAGGTCTCTTATCCAACTCCATATTGTTGGGTGTCATGCTGGGCTAGCCTACGTGAGAGCAGTCGAGCCATAAACTAACCCCCACTTATGGTCAAACAAGGTTTATATGATCAAACAAATCGGCATTTGGCTCCGAAAATCCAGATCCACTAAACCAGGTTCCTCAGCTCGATTAATCTTTTTGGGTCAGGAACACAACAAGGACCAATGAGTTAGGATCCAATTCCCCATCAACACCAAAACCAAATATCCTTACAATCCAAACCCCATGGGCACCAAGTCCAATTAACCAGTGATATATGTCAGACCTGGGTCCAAAACCCATTCCACTTACATGTGTACCTGTCTGAACTTTACAGTCAACCAGTGATATGATCTTCACCCAAACTATCATTATCAAGCCTTATCCTAACTGCATGAGGTCGTCGATCTGGGTCCAAACCATGGTCACAAATATCGTTCTCAAGAAAATATCCAGATAACTTTACATTTTTTTTCACAGGAAAACCTCACAAAACTATTATTATACATACTTTTTTTATATATAATAAAGATCTAAATAATACAAAAAAAAACTGAAATATTCAACTTTAACGTTAACATCACATTAAAAACACTGTATGTTTAAAATGCAAATGGCATTTTGAAAATGTCTTTTTTCCAATGGCACAATATCATCTATTGAAAATATCTCACTAAAATGGTGATATTTTAAAACCATCGACAATATTTTGTGACTATGGGTTAAAATTCCCTGTTTTAATCACAGTTTGTTCAAGGTACGTATGAGAGCGAGAGAGGGTGTACAATCCCCAATTTTCGGACCCCAAATCCGGGCCCACCAATATCCCACACGAGTGGGGGACTATAAGTGACACGTTTATAGTTAAAGGACCCTCCCAATCTGTCAGGTTTTGGTAATTTTCCCAAAAATTTGAGGCCAGGTTATTCAATTCTCTAAATTTTGTCTTTTTAAGTAAAAAACAAATTATTCATTTTTTATGTTTAAAATTTCATGACAATCAAACGATTTATATTTTGCCATATTCAGTTGTTTATTTAAATGAGCTTGATCTAATTTTTTATCTTAATTAAAATCATATTAATGATTGTTAATTATAATTACATATTTGCTTCTAATTTCAAATGTCTATTATTTGAAATTTAATTCATATGGATAAGGTTAGATCTATCAATTGATTGTTTATGATCATATATATTAATTGAGAACATTGATTTAATCATGCAGATTTCATTTGCATATTTAAATTGATATGTCATATGGATCATGTATCAAGTATCAAAGTGTTAGGCAGCTACCAATAAATGCTAATGAAACATACTAAATGAGTTTTACGTGTTTTTTTCGGTGATTCTTTCACGACTCTGACCCCATAGATGTGTTCGTCATGGTCGATTTACTAAGAATTGGTGCTCGAACCATATATTTTCAATGAAAAAAAAATATATTTAGAGCTTTGAAAATTTACAAAGATTTCAGACCGTGTTTTTTCGAACCTTATAAATGCCCACCCATGCATCGAAATAGAGTGCTCAAAGAGCTTATTCTGATAAAATGGAGTATGTAGATCGCATATGTAGGGTTAGAATTTAAAAATAAAATGAAAAGAGCTTGAAAAACCCATTTAGCATATTTTCCTCACTATATATATATATATATATAGGAAAACCCGTAACAGTGGATGGGTTTTCCATCGAACTTTGCGCATAAAATTTGCACAAAAAAACCTTGTTAGCAGCAGTCACAGCTGCCTTTACAACGAAGTATGCAAAACCAGCCAATCAAAGTCCTCCAACTATATTAGTTTCTTATTACAATAAAAGAACTATGATCGGACAATATTTTGCAGTATGATGAAGAATCCAACCTGAATCATGTGTTTTCGATGTAAAAAATGATATTTAGAGTCTCAAAATTTTACAAAGATTTTGGACTATTGATTTTTCAAACCTTATAAATACTCATCCATGTAAATCAAACACTTCAAACGCTGATCTCTATAAAATCAAGTGCATAGATTACATATGTACGGTCAGAATTTAAAAAAAAAAAAACTAAAAAAAATTATCAAGCCTTTAAAGGGTTTTTTTATGTTTTTTTTAATCCGACCGTACACGTGTTCTGTATGCTTGATGTTATAAGAATCTACTCTTGAGTGGTTCGATTCCAACATACAAGATGCAGGTAGGTTTTTATAAGGTTTAAAATTTGATGGTATAAGATTTTCATAAATATTCAAGGCTTAAAATCTATTTTTTTATCAAAAAAGTATGATCCTTCCTTAACAAATCAATCATTCCAAACACATCTGTAAGGTCAGATTTATGAAAAACAACCTGAAAACACCTCTTCACTTGTGGTAGGCCACTCTCTCTCTCTCTCTCTCTCTCTCTCTCTCTCTCTCTCTCTCTGTATATATATATATATATATATATATATATATATATATATATATATATATATATATATATATATATATATATATGACCTGATGCAACTTGAGTTTACCAGAAATATCAGATGCAGACTTATCTGATGGTTGGACCCAGACTTCACCCAGGTTGCACACTCCTTTAAATCTAAATTAGAGTTAAGGGATTGTTCAGATTCAGCCTCCCATCCAAAAAAAAAGTAGGATAAGCCTCAACAATGCAATATCTCAGTTTGTCTACATAAGTGGGTGTGCATCTATAGGCCTCCTTATTGGTCCAGCAGTTTAATGACAAACTGTTAAATTGGAGTGAGGCCTTTGCTGTTGCAAAGTCAAGATAAATGGATTTGGGTCATTTAGGTCTCTTATCCAACTCCATATTGTTGGGTGTCATGCTGGTTAAACCAATCCCCACTTATGGTCAAACTAGGTTTATATGATCAAATGAATCGCTATTTGGCTTCAAAAATCCAGATCCACTAAACCAGATTCCTTATCTTGATTGATCTTTTTGGGTTAAGAACCCAACAACGTCCAATTTAAATGTTTGACCTAGACCACATGCAGACCACCAAATGATTTAGGATCCAATTTCTCATCAACAACAAAACCAAATATCCTTACAATCCAAACTCATTAGCACCAAGTCGAATTAACCAGTGGTATATATGTCAGACCCAGGTCCAAAACCTGTTCCACTTTCATGTGTACCTGTCTAAACTTTACAGTCAACCAGTGATATGATCTTTGCCCAAACCATCGTCATCAAGCCTTATCCTAACTACATGAGGTCGTCCAAACCATGGTCATAAATATTGTTCTCAAGATAATATCCATATAACTTTACATTTTTTTTATAGAAAAATCTCACAAAATTAGTATACATAAACTTTTTATATATAATAAAGATCTAAAAAATACAAAAAAACTGAAACATTTAACTTTAACGTTAACATCACATTGAAAACACTGTATATTTAAAAAGCAAATGGCATTTTGAAAATATCTTGTTTCCTACGGCACAATATCATCTACCAAAAATATCCCACTAAAATGGTGATATTTTAAAATCATGGATGATATTTTGTGACTATGGATTAAAATTCCAAGTTTTAATCACAGTTTGTTCATGGTACGGATGAGAGAGAGAGAGAGAGAGAGTTCACGGTCTCCAATTTTCGGACCCAAACCCGGGCCCACCAATATCCCACACGAGACTATAAGCGACACGTTTATAGTTAAATTACTCTCCAAATGTGGTAGGTTTTTGCAATTTGTCCAAAATTAGAGGTCAGGTTAGCAACTTTCTGTGGGCTCCTTTTTTTAATTTCGGGTTCCGCCCGAAACCCTAACCCTCTCCTCGATCCACCGCTCCAGGCGCGCTCGGCAGACCCGCCTTCTCCGGCGACCTCGGCCCAGGATTCCGGTGACCCTGTAAGCCTCCTCCCATCCTTTTAGGAACATGGTGTCCTTTCTTTCCGGTCGAAACCCCGAGAAAACCGTCAGTTTTCCGGCGTTTCGGACGTAATGCATTGTCGGGGTACCGTTTCTTTAGTTTCCGTTTTTTCGGAGTTGTATTGTTCGTATCTGAGGTTTCGGCGAGGTGGGTGTTTGTTGTTTTTCTTCATAGTGGTTTGTTCCTTAGAGGATTGGGGTAATTGTTTGAGTTTGCTGTAGGATTTTGTAACCCACCCCCCCCAGAAAAAATAAATCGAGTTTGATGGGTTCTGTTGAATCTTTCTCTCTTTTTTTTTTTTTTTGGTAGCTATTGAAATGTATTTGGTTTTTGAGAAATTTGGTGCTTGGTTGTTTGGTTGTTGTGTCTGCTCTCTGTTTCTTGGATATGTGATGAAAGAAAAAAAGGGTGAAACCCGCTTTGTTTTTTTCATGGTTCTGTTTCAGTATAATGGTGGGATGTGAATGGGTCAGGTTAGGTCGGATCTAGGCTTTTTCTGAATCAGACCTGGTTTGCGGTTTCATCTGCTGGATTTGGACTCAGGCCTTGCATTTGGGGGACGCCCGGCAGAATCTGATCTAACCGGATATGTGCCCTAACCTGATCCAGAGCTCGCATCAAACGGATCGGATCTGTTTGTATCTACATATATCCGGATCCGCACTACTCTTATCCGACCTTTCCAGGTTTCCAACTTGGGCTGTGAAATTGCCAAGGTCTCTGTCATAATCCAGTCTGTACCTATGCAGTGTTTTCCGGTTTGGGTTCTACTCAACTTGGGTTGGAAACTGAAAATTATGCCGGGATAGTCAGTTTGGTCCTATATCCGATCCACTTTTTTACGTGCAGATTGTTTGATTTGTTTTTTGTTAGTTGAGAATTTGGATTGCCAACTTGAGAATTTGGCATCAGATTCCTGCTCTGATTGTGTATAATCTGGATTCCGCAGCATAAAACCCAACTAGGATAGTGTAGGCGGATCATATGGCTAAACCAAAATCAACTATTGAGTTGTATCAGTGCCCTCTTGTTTGTTAAATTTGGTGAAAAAATTGAACGTGCAGATTTTGGTGACATATCATATGCACCATGTCTATCATCCCCACCACGCCTACCCGGACTCCTAGTGAAGAAAATGACAGCAATATGGTGCAGATGTCGAAATCTGTAATTAGCAAGAGACCGAGTAGATTGAGATCTGCAGTGTGGAATGATTTTGAGAGAATTAAGAAGAATGGGAAGGACATGGCTATGTGTAAGCTTTGTAAGAGGGAGTTTGTGGGAGGGACTAGCAGTGGCACATCACATTTGAAAAAGCATCTAGAGAGGTGCCCGAGCAGAACTAACGTCGATGGAGCTCAGCAATTACTTTCAATAGGCAGGAAGAAAAGGGAGAGGACTGTCAGTGTTAGTAACTTCAAGTTCAGCCAAGAAAAAAGTCGACTTGATCTTGCACATATGATCATCCTACATGGGTACCCGTTCTCTATTGTTGAGCACATTGGTTTTAGAATGTTTGTCAACAATCTTCAGCCATCATTCAACATGGTATCCCTTGAAACCGTTAAGACTGACTGTCTGACGATTTATGAGAAAGAAAATGAGAAACTTAAAGAAATCTTGACAAATCTATCTGGTAGGGTTAGCATTACAACGGAGTTGTGGACTTCTTGTGAGAATGTTGCATATTTATGTTTGATAGCACATTACATTGGTGATGAGTGGGTATTGCATAGAAAGATTCTTAATTTTGTAATGATAGGATCCCTTCACACAGATGATGCACTTTTCGAAATTCTGGAATCATGTCTAATGGAGTGGAATATTTATCATAAGGTGTTTGCAGTGACACTGGACAATTCATTTACGAGCAAAAATCTTGTCTCAAGAATCAGAGACTCGCTCTACCAAAAGAGGATGCTTGTGAGTGAAAGCCAGCCATTTCACATGCGATGTGCTGCACATGCTCTCAATATTGTTGTCACTGATGGTCTGGAAAAAGTGCATGAAGTGATCCATAAGATTCGAGAGACTATCAAGTATATAAATAGCTCACAAACAAGGGAACAAAAATTTAATGAGGCAGTTCATCAAGCTCGAATCCATAGCCAAAGGAGCTTATGCCTTGATATTCCAACTCAGTGGAGCTCGACTTATCTCATGATTGAAGGTTCATTGGAATACAAGGATGCATTGTCCCGCTTGCAAAAGCTTGATTCTAGCTACACATTGGCACCAACTCCTAGGGAGTGGGAAATGGCAAGTAGTATTACCAATATACTGAAGCCATTTGTTGAAATTACTAATGTTTTCTCAGTAACAAAGAGCCCAACATCAAACCTTTACTTCCCCTCAATTTGTGTGATTAAGTTTCAGCTGCATGAATGGTGTAGAAGTGGAGATGCATTTGTTCGTTCTGTGGCCTTAAAGATGAGAGAAACTTTTGATGCATACTGGAAAACGTGCAGCTTAATTTTGGAAGTGGCTGTTGTTTTAGATCCTCGTTTCAAATTGAAGCTGGTAGAATATTATTATCCACAAATTTATGGTGTGAATGCTGCAGAGCAAATCAAGGATACTTATGATGGGATTGTCAGTCTTTACAATGAATACACAGCCCATTGCAATTCAGCTCTGCCTTCCCAAGATTACAACAGGCGGGTAGGAGGTGGAAGTGAATCTAATGTTACCTTGTCAATGAACATTGCAAGTGATCCAAGCGATATGTTGAGAGGATTCGATGAATACCTTTCTGAGACTACACAAAACCAGCACTCAAAGTCAGACTTGGATCTGTATCTGGAAGAAGCTGTATTCCCTCGTAATGTGGAGTTTGACGTTTTAAATTGGTGGAAAGTTAATACACCCAAGTATCCTGTTTTGTCTAAGATGGCTCGTGATGTTCTGGGAATTCCACTTTCAACTGTGGCGTTGGACTCAACATTCAACATTGGAAGCAAAATGCTGGACACCTATCGCAGTTCACTAGATCTGCAAACTTTACAGGCTTTGATGTGTGCACAAGACTGGTTGCAAGACAAATTGGATGGTAACTCTTTTTTATTATGTTCAAATCTACAAGTCTTTATTTTTTATTTGAGTTTTCCCCCACCCCATTTTTATTGCTACTGTTTTAGGTTCAGCATTATTTACAAGCTATTCTGGTTCTACCATGACCGCTCTCAACCAGGTTTAGGTGCATTCATGTATGGTATGCTTTAGTTCTTCCATATTTTTGAATCCTAGTTACATTTTCAGTTCATATTTTTAAGGATTATACATTTTTCTTGTTGCCAGGTGGTGGACCCAGTTGTTGATTTTTCTTTTCACTAATTAGTGGCTTCTGTTAATATAAAGTTTTAAGTGGACTCAACCTCTACATCGTGTCAGGCTGAAATTATGGAATTTTCTTAGCTTTAGTGTTATTAATAGTTGAATCAGCTAACAGAGACTGTTCAAGCTGTTTTTCTTTGTTGTCATGCTTTATGTGCTGCTAGCTGCTGTAGAATATATGTGGGTAGTGATTTTAGGTCATTTTCCTTAATATTGTACTTTTTCAACGGCCTATTGAAAGCCATCATTTATCTGATTCCGTTTTCAGCTACCTATTCTTACGGTGTTCAGCAGGTGGTTAAGCGTTTTTTGGAAAGTTGCTCTCTGTTTTTTTTTTCAATGGAAACTTGCTCTGTTGCTTGATTCTGTTCCTGTTCAACGCCTCATGCATGTGCTTTTACTCTCTTGCTTTTACTCTATCAATGGTTGTTTCAAGTTATTCAACTTTTGGGTTATATTTTTTGTTTTAATTTATGCCTTAATCAGTTTGTCATGAGATATTGATTATAATGAGTAACAAGAAAACAGATCTCAAATCCATGTCCGTAGCCGGTGAACTCACGGTACTCTGAGTTGTTAAGTCGGGTGAATTCGTAGGGTTAAGATCATTGACTGCTGTTAATATCATTCCAAAATCACCATGGTCCGATAGGCTTCTCTGCATTTTCCCTTGCATCAACAGAAGGTACCTAAGAGAACGGAGCCACAAATGCAACTAGAACCCCCTGAATTTGTGAAAACCAGTCGCCCACTTAATATATTATCCTAAACTATGGATTATTATTATTTTTATTATTATTATATTATATTATATTATATTATAATATATTATTATTATTATGGATCTGAGCCTGCCATACCCAATAGCGTTGATGCCAATAAAACAAACTGCCGTTTAACATTTGATGGATGTCTGCAGCGTTTATGACTTCTTTTAGTGTGTATTCAAGGGGGTAAGGCAAAAGGCTAGGATCCTAAAACAACTCAAAGTTGCCACAAGGGGTTTGGTGCAGTGGAGGGGGCCTTGGCACTAGTCAGGATTTCATTCCTAGCGCCAGCCCGTTGCATTAATGAGGACCAGGAGTAGCCTTTTCTCTGCTGAAGCTTGGCAACTCCCTGGGGTAAAGGGGTTCACCATGGGTTTATGCCATTGGGACAGCGACCGTAAGTATGGCAGGTTTAGCCAGCACGACTAGGTCTCTGATCCTGAAGGTGGTTGCACCATCCATGAAAAAAAAAAAAAACAATTCAAAGTTGATAAAGACATGAAGGGATTAAAATACTGAACTGGAGCTGTTTTAGAATTATGGTGATTTGCAAGAATGCTCATGGTAAACATAAAATGGACCAGGTAGACATAGAGGCCAGAAATGTCTGCCTTAAGAAACTGAGGAGGTGTGGAGAGACTTATGAAGGATTCATTGACTTTCACGCCAACTCTTGTGGATGTAAAATTGTAAACCCGATTGTTTTCTTTACTGGTTGAATCCAAAGTTTAACTCCTTTCATTGATCTTGAGGTTCTGCGCCTTCTTTGTGGCTTCTACATGCGAGATGTGTTTGTTATCTCAAGGTGGAGCGACACCCCCGAAACAGAACCACAATTGGTCAAGTATCTAAGGCTTATATTGGTTAGGGTCATGGATCAGTCATCATCAATCATTGAACTTGTTTGGATTAGTTGTTCACCGAGGTGAATCAGTAGAATGGATACTTGTCCTGCAGGGAGTGTGGGGGTGCGTTTGGACGCCTCATATTTCAAATGAGGGGTTGGTTTTTAGATGAGGATGGTGTTCGCATTTTGTAGCATTGGCTGGGGATGCAATTGTTTTGGATCCAGAACAGTGAAATACATGGGAGAATCTGATCCAGTTGGATTTGGAACAGCCAAAAATTGCAAAACCTCCATCCTGGATCCGACCCATTTGCATCCTTAGCTTTGGCTTGACCCCAACAGGTTGGACCCGAGATGCATGATTTTATTCTTAAAAATGAATTTCAGACCCCTGAAAAATAGAGGTTCGAGGTTTGAGATTTGGAACAGCAAAAAATTGCAGAACCTCCATCTTGGATCCGACCCATTTGCATCCCTAGCTCTGGCTCTGGCTTGACCCCAACAGGTTGGGCCAGAGATGCATGGTTTTATGTTTAAAAATGAATCTCAGACCCCTGAAAAATGGAGGTTTGAGATTTAGTGTGAACCACGCCAAATCCAATCCCTCTGATGTAAGATCCGAGGGATTCAAGCACTACCGAAGTATGCCACGAAGAGCAAGAAACCCAGAGGAAACAATGGGCCTTACTGCAATGGACCGGGTCTCTGCTTGTCCGGTAGGAGCAATTAGTGCATGTCACCTTGTTATGGGACGTTGCAAGTTCGAATCCCAATGGTACGGTTGTATAACTGGTAGGGGTCTGTCTAACCTCAGCTTGCCTATAAAAAAAAGGGGGCCTTACTGTGACAAGGGTAACCAACAACCGGCGCTAGTCTGCTATGTAGGAAAAGGTGATCCCATTTTCTTTTCCCCTGCATCTTTTCCTGAGACTATCCTAATGGACACTCTTTAAATTATATGGGTTGAGCTTGAGCTCTCATTTTTCCTTCCCAACATAACCCAAACCTCAACCTGACTAAGATGGTTCTGGTGCTCCCTTGTGGGTCGGATATCCAACCTGTTGACGTGCATAGTTGAGGGGGATGAATGCTGTATAGTGGTCTGCATCGTAACTAATCTGGATAATTAAATTTTTTTCTAGATAACAAACCATATGGGACATTGAACCATTCATCCAACCCTACAAAGAGGATCTCAAATTGGCACAGTCCAATCTTCACAAGATATTCAATGTAATTTTAAATTTTATCATTTATTGTTTTCTTGAGAATGTTTCGTTGACAGAAGCATTAGCTGATGCTATTGTAAGACTCATATTTGTGACCATGGTGCATTTAAAGTATGACGCAGGTACCATCTCATCTCAGAACATAAGCTGGATGAGAAGAGAACAATAACAGACTTACACACGGAAAGCTGGACGTTGCAAGTTCTTTTCCTGTTTTCTTTCTTTTTCTTCTTTCTGGGTAAACACATTCTCTCTAAAACAAAGAGGGTTACATATTTCATGCTACTGCAAAAAAACGTAAGATTCAGATTTTACACACGGAAATTCCATATATGTTTAGCAGAATCATAGCTCAATATGCTTTGTACATCTCTTTGATTATAGACATGGGGAAAATAATTCTCATACAATTATTCATGTCTCACCAAAACCATTTTAGTTACAGGTTAAACTTCAATTGCTAACAAGAGAGAGAGAGAGAGCTTGTACACTTCACTAATGCAATTTGCTATTTCCTGCGTCGGAGGAAAGTATGGTCAATCAGTCGGCCCTCAAGACACAGCAACAATGGAGAGGGATGGAGAAGATGGACATGTCGGGACAGAGGCAAGAACTATTATCAGGGAACAGAAACCATCTACCATGTGTAAGTGATGCAACACAAATCACTCATGATTGACGAAGGCACTGCGCATTGTTTGGCTTCCTGCTAGAGTCAAAGGTTGCATTCCTTTTTCTTTTTCTTTTTTGAGTGGGAGAAAGATAATATCATTAGCCATTTCCTCTCTGCAACGCTTTTGATTATTGCCACAGTTCTTTATCTGCAGCTGTGTGCAGCCACCAAACTCTCTCTCTTTTTTTTTTTTATATAGGCAAGCGGTGTTGGGCAGACCCCGACCAGTTATTCAACTGTACCAGTGGGTTTTGAACCTGTAACGTCTCACCACAAGGAAACATACACTGTAAAAGAATTCACGATAATGAGTCTAAAACAACGTTGGATAGAGGAAGAGATGACGCTACATTAGCGGCTACTTCGGTGGATATGAAATCTCCATTAACCAATAAGGTTAAATCTAAAGTGATGATGGACAATGAGAGCCTATCGATAATTGATAAATCTCAGTACAAAGAAACCAGTCTCACAAATAAAGGGATCGGTTCCATACATGAAGGAGTTAGTTCCATATATGAAGGGGTCGACGTGCAAATGGCTGCTGATGTGGATGAGCCTCATGCAAAGATTTCATGTATGATCGAAAACTCTAAAATAATAGTTATCGACATCATCAAAACTAAAGTGGAGAAATCGGTTCCTAAGAATGAGGAGTCTGGTTACCACACATGAAGACCGGTTCATGGACTCTCTCTTAGCCTTGACGTTGTTTTGTTCTCTTTTATTTAAGCATATGTATGCCCCTCCATCAAATTAACGATCATTCTCTCTCTTACCATGGATGTATGATACTCATATCTGAACCGCGTATATCTCGTGTCACTTTTACTCTCTTTCTCATCTCTTTTTTTCTTTATGGTATCAGAACTATCGAGGTGATTTGTGCATCTTGTTTTTCATAGCATAGCTTCCTCTGCACCTGAGACATTGATCTACCCATATCCTGCGAAACTTAATGTGTCAAATTTTATTTTCTTGAACTTGTCTCATTCCAATTTTCTGTTGTGGAGAACCCAAAGTCATGGCTTTAATCGAAAGCCAAGATATGCAAGGTTTTCTTTTCGATGAGACGCCTATGCCACCTATCATGATTCATATTGGCACTGATGTCAATTCCGAATTGAAGGAGGTTCTGAATCCCCAATACTTGACTTGAAAAAAATCAGACCGTCTTTTGAAAGACGGATCGTTAGAACCTTGTCTGAAAGTGTTCTCGGACTTGTTGTCGGATTGGAGACATCGAAAGAAATATGGGTAGCCATGATCGACACCTTCACTTAGGAATCTCAAGAAAGGGAGTTTCATCTTATGCACATGATGACTATTATCAAAAAAGGTACAGACACGATCGACACGTACATTCAAAAGTTCAAGTCTATTTTCGATGATCTCTCATTGGCAAACCTATCGAAGATGACAAAAAGGTGTTTTGGTTGTTGCAAGGACTTGGTCCTAAATATGAGTCATTTGTAATAACCATGTTAAAGCCACTCATTCCTTCATATAAGAAAATCATTCCTCTCTTGCAAAGTTTTGAAGAGCAAAACAAGATGCATGAGTCAAATCAGCCACACTTGGCTTTCTACGGGCAACATGCGTCAAATAAAGATAAAGGGCATGAAAATAACAATTTCAAATTTAACTCAAAGAGGCATTTTTTTCATAACAAAAATTCTCATGATTCCAAGAAAATTGGTGAATATCAAATGAAAAATGACAAAAAGAAAGGAAAAGAAGCAAGTATTGTTAGTCAAATTTGTAATAAAAAAATCACTCCGCCTTGAGGTGCTTCAATTGCTTCAATCATACTTTCCAACCTCAGGATGCACCTCAAGCTTTAGCTGCTATCACCATAAACAAAAGTCAGGATGTTGAATGATTTGATGACACTAGGGCCATGACACATATGTTTGAAAATTCAGGTAAATTGCTTAACATGAAACCTTATACTGGCAATGATCTTGTGATGGTAGAGAATGATAAAAAAATGCCTATTACTTACACTGAAAGTGCCAGTATAAATGTTGATTTTGTTTTCATCCCTTGTTTCTTCTTTCATGAAAGATCTTGTGTCAGTTAGTCAGCTAACGAGGGACTTGCCATATATTTTTGAATTTTTTCGTGTGACTATGTTATAAAGAACAGAAAAACGGGGAGAATAGTGGCCAAGGAGAGTAGAAAAAGTGATCTCCATACTCTTTATAGAACTCCAGAGGCATTTTTCTTCATTCAATTCAAAAAGATTTTAGAAGAAAAATAGCATGAATAGCTTGGACATCCTCAAATGAGTATCATGAGATTTTTGAATAAAAATAAACTTATTGATTTTATTCCCAGTAATAAAAACACCGTATGTGCTAGTTGTCAACTTGGTAAGGCTTATCGCCTATCATTTTTTTATTAAGATAATATAACTCTTGAACAATTTGAAAAGGTGCATTCTGACATATGGAGATTCGCTCCTGTCCTGTCTCAGGATAATTATTGCTATTATGTAATCTTCATTGATGATTATATAAGATTCACGTGGTTATATCTCTTGAAGCAAAAGTCTCATTTTTATGAGAGTTTTATCCATTTTCACAAATATGTTGAAAACCAGTTTGAGAAAAAAATTAAAGTTTTCCAATCCGATGGCGGTAGTGAGTTTACCAGTCACAAGTTTGTTAAGTATCTTGATGATATGGGCATAAAATGTTAAATATCGTGTCCTATGACTCCTCAGCAAAATGACATTGCGGAAAGAAAACATCGTAACATCACTGAATTGGGACTTACTATGATTTTTTATAGTTCTATGCCAAAACGATATTGGGTTGAAGCATTCTCTATGGGTTTTTTTATCAATCACCTTCCTTCATCCAGTTTAAACATGGACTCCCCCTTATCTTCGTATGTTTGGATTACATCCAGATTATTTGAGTCTTCGGGTTTTTGGATCATGGTGCTTTCTCTACTTTAGAAAATATAGAAAAAATAAATTCAATCCAAATTCTTTTTCCTATGTTTTTCTTGGATATAGTGTCCAACATAAAGGATACAAGTGTCTCTATCTTGCCATCGGGCGCATATACATGTCAAGACATGTTGTCCTTGATGAGTATAATATGCCTTATCAGGACCCAGCCTCATTATATAAAGATGAAAACATTTTTGTAGATTTTTATGTTAGTGAAGAATGGAATCCAGAAGGTTCTTTTGAAAACTGGGAGATCAATAGTAATTTCAAATATCTCGAGAATATTGAAGATTTGCCAGTCACTGACCCCCGCAATGTTACTTGTTATGATCCAATTTATGAGAATATGCAAGATCGTGATATCTCCTAATGGTTCCATAGCAGAGATCGACTTCCATCAACCTTTTCCTAGTCGTACTAAGAGCCTCGACCATGGAACCAACCTCCCTACTAATGATGAATTTCTGATTAAAATGGATCTGTCGATCCATATTAGTGAGGATGACCCAACCGACTGTACGGCTCTTACTTTGCCTACTCCAGAACAACCTTAGCCTTTACATCATATGGTGACTTGAAGCATGGCAGGTATCATCAAACCTAATCCAAAATACCGTAATCTTCACATTTTGTATGACTCTATTCCTCGCGAGCTGAAGTCCATCAAAGAGGCTTTGACTCATTAGGGATGAAAACTTGCCATGGATAAAGAAATCATGGCCTTAGCTGCTAACCACACTTTGGACTTAGTCCAATGAGAACTATTTATGAACATAGTCGGTTCAAAATGGGTTTTTAAAACCAAACTAAAAGCTGACAGAAGTTTGGATAGACTTAAGGCATGACTGGTGGCCTGAGGCTTTAATCAAATCGAAGGAATTGATTTTCAAGACTTTTTCTCCCGTTATACGTCATGTCAATATTAGAGTTGTTGATAAGTCTATTACGTGATAACCTCAATATAGTATATATGGCTACTCGAAGGAAAACATCATATCTACCTAAGGACACTGTAGCTGCTAGATGAGAGATGAGGCAGTTTGATACAGTGACTGCGGATGGAGAACCCCTTGGCAAACCATCCTGGAAAGTGCCTCCATCATCCGCACCTCAGGAGCTGCATCAGTTCAAAGAGCGCTTTTATTTCTTTATACTCCTAAGAGGCATGCTTGATGCGGTGGTGAAGAAGAGAGTATAGAGATCTCACAATGATCGTTGATGGGAAGCTCAGCATGAGAAAGCACGAGGATACCTCATTAATATACCACAAACCACATCATGTATGAGTTTTTACAAACCACCCGAGCTCAACAAGGTCAACCCCAAACGATCATTTCTAGCATCACCTCTTGGGCTAAAAGGTTAAAAAATATGCAACCTTCACTTTTTGATGGCACCCCTGATAGCATCGTAGCAAAAAATTGGCTCATGCAAGTGAAAAAAACTTTAGATGTTATTCAGTGTCTGAAAGATTAGAGGGTATGGATAGTAGTATCGAACTTAACCAGTGATGTTGAACACTGGTGGAGGACCATCTGAGACACCCTGGAGCAGGACACATGTTTTTTCTTATTTACCTTTATGAGAAGGTTCCATAGGCAATTCTTTCTGAAGTGTTAGAAGGTGGAGAAGGAAGAAGAATTTAAGAAGTTAAAGCAAGGTGATATGACGATAGCCCAATACACTACTCGATTTAACTCTCTTTCTCGTTTCACCGAGTCCTTGGTGGCAAATGAGAAAGAAAAGTACACACAGTTTGAGAGGGGCTTGAGACCCAAAATTCTGAGGTGGGTAAAACCACAACAAATAAAGAAATACAATCAAATTGTGGACTATGCTTCGAGGTACGAATTTTGGGAGTTGAGGACAAAGGATAAGCCACATGAAAAGGAAAAGCCCAGGACTGAAAAGAAGGTCAAACACAATGGCAGTGAGGTAGTTGAGTCCTCTCGAAGAAAGTTCCAATATAAAAGGAAGTTTCAGCAATAACACAAAGGCACTACGGAGGTTAGACCCCTGGTCAAACTTAGGGTAAGTAAGTCAAGAATACAGGAAGCCAACAAGCTAAGAGACATAAAGTTCAGAAGTCGGCCCAGTCAAACAGTTTGTGTAGGACTTGTGATCTTTAGAGGCACGAAGGCGGGTGTGACCTAAGGAATGTCAAGTGCTTCAACTGCCGGCAGATGAGTCACTATGCCAATGACTACTTATATCCTAACCGGAGAAACAATGCAGCCCCAAAGTAAAAGCTCGTAGTACCAGGTCGCACATATGCAGTCGCTCTTCAAGAAGCCCTTGCGAGCCCTGAGGTGGTTAAAGGTACACTCTCTTTTTGTGGTATTTTAACATGTGGTGTTTGACTCTGGAGCTACATATCTTTTTACCACCTTAATCTTTGAGAAATTGTTATCAGATGTACCTTCATGATTGGTTGTTTCTTACTTGATAGAAACACCCATAGGCGAGTCCACCATGGTGAACACTGTGTATAACAATTGTGTTGTAAAAATAGATAACTGTGAGTTGCCTATGAACTTGTTATAACTCAATTTTAAGGATATAGATGTTTTCCTAGGTATGAACTGGTTGTCAGATCACCATGCCACTATTGATTACATAAAGAAGTGTGTTAGTTTCTAAAACCTCAAGACTTCAACTCTCGTATATCAAGGTGTTATAAAACTATACAGGCCAACAATCATATCATGCTTGAAAGTCAATAAATACATTCAAGAATAATGCATTTGATTTCTAGCTTATATGAAGGTTGACGGGAAAGAGAACCTCACCATATCAGTTGTGAACATAGTTTGAGAATATGCTGATATTTTTTTTGAGGAACTATCAGGTCTTCCTTTTAATCAAGAGATTGAGTTCTAAATTGATCTTGTCTCAGGAACAACACCCATTTCGAAGACCCCTTATCGGATGGGACCTGCAAAACTTAAGAAACTCAAGGAGTAACTGCCAGAATTGTTAGAAAAAGGTTTTATACAACCACCAGTATCTCCTTGAGGTGCTCTAATTCTGTTTGTCAAGAAGGATGAATCACTGCGAAGGTGTATAGATTATCGATAATTGAATGCAATAATCATAAAAAATAAATATCTATTATCGTGGATTGATGATTTGTTCGATCAACTTCAAGGAGTTGCATGTTTCTCTAAGCTGGATTTGAGATCAAGCTACCATTAGCTGAAAATTAAGGTGTGACTAAACTAGCTTTCAAATCAAGATACGACCATTATGAGTTTTTTGTCATGTCTTTCGGTCTAACTAATACACCAGCAGCCTTCATGAATATGATGAACAAAGTTTTCAACCCATATTTGGATAAGTTCGTAGTGGTATTTATCGATGGCATCCTTATTTATTCAACCACAAGGGAACAACATGAAGAACACTTGAGGATAGTTTTGTAGACACTCAGAGAACATAAGCTCTACGATAAATTTTCAAAATATGTGTTTTGATAGAAACAAGTGTCCTTCCTTGGTCATATTGTATCTAAAGAGAGAATTATGGTAGACCCTGCGAAGATTGAAGTAGTATCAATTAGGCTAGACCCAAGAACCCTACAAAGATTCATAGTTTATTAGAATTGGTTGGATACTACTGATGATTTGTGAAAGGATTCTCTATGTTGGCGGCTCCAATGACAAAACTTACTAAGAAAAATATAAAGTTCAAGTGCAA
The DNA here is from genome assembly GCF_984573655.1 of Nuphar pumila. Taxonomy (NCBI): domain Eukaryota; kingdom Viridiplantae; phylum Streptophyta; class Magnoliopsida; order Nymphaeales; family Nymphaeaceae; genus Nuphar; species Nuphar pumila. The sequence continues at coordinate 44,980,772 of NC_143263.1, read as the reverse complement.
TGACAAGTGTGAACAAAGTTTTCAAAAAATAAAGAAGTGTTTGACCACTACCCTAGTGTTGGTCTTACCCTCTGAATCTGGAGGCTTCTCTATTTACAGTGATGTTTCTCATAAGAGATTGGGTTGTGTTCTGATGCAATATGGTAAGGTCATAGCTTATGCATCTCACCAACTGAAAACACGTGAAATTAACTATTCAACACATGACTTGGAGCTAGCAGTGGTTGTATTCGCCCTTAAGATATAGAGACACTACCTATACGACAAACAGTTTAAAGTTTTTACTGACCATAAAAGCCTCAAATACTTATTTTCGCAGAGAGACTTGAACTGGAGACAGACGATATGACTTAAATTTTTAAAAGATTATAACTTTAAGCTAAAATATCACCCAAAAAAGGTGAATGTAGTCGCTGATGTTCTTAACAGAAAGTCAAGAGCATTGGCCAAACTTACATATTGGGATTTGTTTTCTTTAGTCGCGCATCAGAAAGCAGAAACTTGATGCTTACGAGATCAATTATTGTTTGTGTAAACCACATTGAGATCAGATTTGTGAGAGTAAGGAAAAGCAACCCTTAGACCCAGAGTTGGCCAAAGTTAGAAAGAGAATTTCAGAAATAGAGGAGTCAGACTTCAAGGCTAATTATCAGGATCTCCTCAAATTTTGTCATAGAGTATGCATTCTTAAGGATAATCAGCTCAGGAATTAGTTGTTGGACGAACACCACTCTAGATATCTGATCCACCTTTGCAGTACCAAAATATATCAAGATCTGAAAGATACGTTTTGGTAAAGCAAAATAAAGAGAGACATTATTGATTTTATAAGTAAATGTCTAGTGTACCAGCAAGTGAAGATTGAGCACCAATGACCCAGAAGACTACTATAACTACTTCTCATACCTGAATAAAAATGAACAGATATTACTATGAACTTTATCTCAGGACTTCCAAATACTAAGAATGAGATGGATTCAATATGGGTGATTATAGATAGGCTAACTAAGTCAGTTCACTTCCTGGCTTGTAAGTTGACTCATACTTGTGACCAGCTGACCCATCTTTTTATCAGAGAGATAGTTAGACTTTATGGAGTACCTGATTTGATTGTTTCGGATAGAGACTTCAAGTTTATATCGTGATTCTGACAGAGTTTCTAAGAGGCAATGGAGACATAGTTAAAAATGAGCACAACATTTTACCCTCAGACAGTCAGAGCGAACTATTCAGACCCTAAAAGACATATTGCGAGCAAGTACTTTAGAGTATATTGACTCATAAAATGACATTATACCTCTGATGGAGTTTGCCTAAAATAACTTTCAAGCAAGCATAGGCATATCTTCATTTGAGGCATTGTACGGTCGACGATGTCGAACACCCTTGTGTTAGGACGAGGTCAAAGAAAGAAGATTGTTAAGGTCATAATTTGTGCAATGCATGACAGACTAAGTCAGATTTATTTGAGAGCGTCTTCTGGCAACACAAAGTTGATGAAAAAGTTATGCGGACCAAAGACGCCGCGAGTTGGAATTTAAGCAAGGTGATCATGTATTTTTGAAGATATCTCCCTTTAAGAGAGTGACATGCTTTGGTTGGAAGGAAAAATTGGGTTCAAGATATATTAGACCCTTTAAGATACTCGCAAGAGTTGGTCAGACAACGCATCAATTGGCTTTGCCACCTTCCTTGTCCCAAAATCATAATGTATTTCATATCTCTATCTTGTGAAAGTATATGCCTAATCCCTCCTACGTATTGGATACAGTCGGGTCAGTATTTAAAATCTAAAATGATCTAAACATGAGTGAGAAGCTCATAGAAATCTTGGATACGAAAGTGCAGAAGCTGAGAAACAAAGAGATATAATTGATATTATTTGAATGGGGTTATCACAACCAAAATGAGGTCACATGAGAGCGTGAATCAGTCATCCATGCACAATTTTCACAATTCTTTTCTGGTAAGATTCACGACAAATATTCTTTTAAGGGGGTAGAATTCTAAAATCACCCTGACAAAATTGTCAGAGGAAAAAAATTAAAGAAAAAAAAGAAACTAGTGAAGACGGTTCTCCCAAAATCGAAAACTGCTTTCCCCAAATAACATAGAGGGGGGGAGGATGAGGATAAACCTCATAACCTACGATCGTCGAGTGGGGGTGAGAGTTATCCTCACCCACCGTGAGGGCTATAAAAAAGCCCTCACGGTGCGTCTCTTCCACCTATCAGTAAAACCAGAGAGCGACAAAAAGGGGTAAGAAAAAGAAATGAGTAGCAATAGAAAGAGGGGCTTATCGGAATCTTGGCCGACGACATCAGGTACGACACTCTTCTTCTTCTCCTTCTTTCTTTTTCCGATCGAATAGAGGGCCTGCAACCATAGCTGTCCGCGAGTTGCAAAAAAAAAAAGGGAAAACTCGGCTGCCGAGAGAGAAAGAGAGAGAGGGTCGATCGACCGGTCCCTTTGGAACATAGACAAAGAGAGAGGGGGCTAACTCCGGCGACCAGACCCTTTGCATTTGAAGAAAAAAAAAGAGACGAAAGAGGGTTGTGCCTCTTCCGCCCTTCCTTTTATATGGGCAGACCGAACCACGTGGTTTGGGATCAAACTAGTTCATATTAAATCGGTTCAGACCAAACCAATTCAGACAAACTCAACCAGACCAAACTGATCTGGGTGTGAACCAAATCGAGTCAAATCTAACTAGGTCTCGGTTCTCAGTTTGGATCTGGTTTAATATAGGTCAAGTTCGATCCATTTAATTTGGACTGATCCAAATGAAACTGGATCCAGATAAATCAAGGTTTGGATTCTATCTGATAAATTTGGATCCAGATCAGAAAAAGATCTGGTTCAAATCAATGTTGAATCCAAATCAAAACTGGATCTAGATTCAACTGAATAAATCAGTTTTAGATCCAGATCAGAACTGAATGTGGATCCAATTTGACAGTTCTAGATCTAGATCAGAGCTGGATTCAGATCCAACTTATAACTGGATGAATTAGTTCTAGATCCAGATCAGAACTAGGTCTGGATCTAGTCTGACATGATATCCATAAAATCACCATGTATGAAATTATGAGATGATTACATACACATGTTAGTCATGATATGTTATGCATATTAGAAAGAGATTGTTTTTGTGATAGCATATCTATGTTATGATTTGTAAATATCATGCATCATGATGAGATTATTATTAAACTTGAATATTTTTATTTTATTCATGTCATGTGAATTGTTACATTGAAATTAGCATGCATGACCCTTTAAATCTCAAAAGTGGTGGCCTATGAAAAGGACTACCTAATTCGCGACCAGAATGCAACCACTAGGCCACCAATAATTTAACGATGTAGAGACTCTACATTATTGCATGCTTAATATAAGATAAATGTGAACCCTAATATCATTCTGAGATTGAGAGTGAGACCTGTCATTATTAATTCACGATATAACTCGTGAGAGAACAAGTGAAACATGATCTTGAGAATATGGTTTAATGTAATAAACTTAAAATATAACTTAGGGTTATACACACAGTATTTAGGACTTTAGATGACTATGGATGGTTGAAAGCCATCATGGTTAGGATGTAGCATAAACCATATTGAGATTGAGTTTGAGCATGACTTCCTAGCTAGTTGTCGATGAAGTCTTTTTTTTTGTTTCACTACAATGCCTGGTGATCCAGGAATCACTTGGAGTGTATAGTTCACCAACATTGTAAAATTAATGTGTTTTACGTTAGTTGCTACGCCCATAGACGGCTATAACCGGTATAACCGACCTAGTGTTATAGTTGATGTGAGTGAGCGTTTAAGAGAGTTAAATAAAAAAAATTAAAACATACAAACATTGTGTAGTATGTTAAAAATTAAACTCAAACTAGGAGCTTAGAATACATTACACTTGTAAGTTAAAGTTTATATTTACTTATAATTATTCTTTACTGGATTGTAAACTCACCTCTTATATAATTACAACTATAGGTTTCAGGCACACTAGCGCAAGCATGACGTTATCGACTATTTCAATAAAGTACTTGATAGTTTTTATTTTCTTAACATTGAACATTCATGTACTTGTTATTTTCTTATGTTATTAATAATGAACTTTGTGAAAGAAAGTGAGTTATTGAAAAAAGAATAAAAAAAAAAATTAGCTATATTTTATCTGTGTAAACTCTGTATGTTTTTCATCTAGAAAGTATTATCAACTGGACTTGGACTCTTGAGGTCCCAAATCAAAGTGTTACATACGCCAACATGAACAGAGACTATAGTACGATAGGTTGAGACAACTAGGCTAGGTCTTTACGCCTGGGGTGGTTTCTCCAAGTAAAACTCAAAAAATAAGAGCTTCTCTTATGTTATAGATGGAATTAACAATTGAAATATGGTCGAAAGAAAAAAAATTTATTTTAAAGTGTTTTTTCTCCTAGTACTTTTTTATTATATTTACCAAGAAGAAACCCCGGTTCAAGTTATGGGACATTGGAGAGATTGATGCTCTGCCGTATGGTCCACTCCCAGGTGATTAAAGATAGCATACAAGAGAAGCATCTTAATCAATTTTCCATAAATCTTGAATTGACGAAACATAAATCCCTTATTTGTTTATTATTTCAGAAAAAACAGATCTTAAAACTTCTATTTTTAGCCTGTTTTCCTGCTTTCTGAACATAAGGTAAAAGGGATCTGAAAACTTGCCTTTATTTTAACCTTGCTGGTTGCAGCAAACAGCCTTCATGACTTCCCATTGAATTTGAACCTCACATACTAATGACAATCTTTTAGGCTTCATTACTACCAAGCACAAAGAATGATAAAATTTTACCAACTGGGGCTCAGCTTGTCTGGCAGGAGCAGTTAGTGCACGCCACCTTGTCTTGGGGGCATTGCAAGTTTGAATCCCAATGGTATAATTGTGTAAGTGGTAGGGGTCTGCCTAACCCGTACAAAAAAAAATAATGATAAAATTTCTGAAATCATCCAAAATGCAGCCACCGGTAATGCAACAGCACTTCACAGGCATCATTCTAGATTTATTAGTAGCCATTCCTTGACATGCAGTAAAAAGAATGTTCACATGCGGGTGTTTAGGAGAAACAGACATCGTTATTGTGCAGATCATCTAACAATGACACTTGAATTTCCAAGGCAAGTCCATTTATGCATTTCAAGTGCAGAAATTATATACTTTAATCACTCCATAAGTAATGAATTTTGTAACTGAACTTCGTAGACTCATACTGCTCCTTGTTTCTTTGTATAAAAATGCCCTTATTGGAGAAAGACACACATCGTGGAAGGTTCAATCCAGATGTGTGATTTGCACACAAGCTGGTCAATGTACTCTGTAAATGTTTCCAGTGGACTGCAGAGAAACGGAGGGAAAAAAAAGAAACACTATTACACACCTCTCATCAAAAAGCCATTTTGACTAGCAAATATGTTCTTTGGACCACTCTTCATATATATGACGACCAATTACCAATAATTAACAATTGATTTGCCTAATAATGGTATACATATAAATATATAGGGACGGGAGTAACAGTGGACGGCATTTAGTCCACTGTTACATCAGAAGAAAGATTGCAGCTGATCGTGCCGTTGCTAAAGACCTGGGCAAAAAAAAGGTCTTTAGAGGCAGTCAAGGACCACCGCTAAATTGTGATTTTGCGCAAAATCGGATCCTCCCTGAGCACCCAACGATTGTTCGATGAGAAGGGGTATTGCGCTCCTTCTATCGACCTTCTCGTTCTGCCCCCTCAAAAGTTGCTGTTTTTGGCATTTTTTTCACATCTAACACCATAGATGTGATCTATAGGTTTTGTTTAGTAGGAACTGGCTTTTGGATTAATACCGGAATCTGACATGTATACAGATTTTTCCAGTGATCTAAAATCAATGGCTATGAAGGTACCAGTTTTTCCTGGCTCATAAAAATATGTTTTTTTGTCGAAAAAACATGATCCAAGAGTCATTCTCACTAAATCGAGCATGCTTAACACATATAACAATTCAGATCTATAATAAAACACTTCAAAACTATGGGGCAGAACAATATATATATATAGAGAGAGAGAGAGAGAATATGAGAACTGGAAATATGATAACTAATTGTGAACAACTATTTTCATGGATTTTTTGTCCTTTTCTCTTGAATCTACCATTAGGATGTGATCTACATGGTTGGATTTATAAGAACCCGCAGTTGAATCATCTGATTTTGATGCATAAACACAATTTTTTTAAGGTTTTAAAATCAATGGCTCATGTTCTTTATAAATGTTCAAGCATTCAAAAATCACATTTTTTCATCAAAAATACATGATCCAATGGTTGATTCCTAGCAAATTCACCATGCCAAGCACATCCACATGGTTGGATTTGCAAAAAGAAGTGTTGAAAATGCCCATATTTCTAGTTCTCATATTCTAGTTATTATTATTATTATTATATATATATATATATATATATAGAGAGAGAGAGAGAGAGAGATCATGACCCTTTGTGCTTAAGAGAACTATCCATGTAGGGAAACACGCCATTATTACTGAGAACTCGTGGATGACATGTAATGGAGACGCGCCATATTACTCGCTGTCTGGCTCATTTTCAGAGTCAACATTGGTGTGAGCACTCTTATAACCAGCCATTTCATCCTTGTAGCGCAGATCGTGCCATGTTCTCATGGTCTCGTACCGCTCTTTATCCTCAGCTGAATGCAACCACAACAAAAACATCAGAGGCTAAGCCTTCTCTTTTTTACTTTTTGAGGATTACATTTTTAAAATAAATGTACAAAAGTAACCTTTGCCACTTTTGAAAACTATTCATTTTTTTCCCTCCAAAACAAAAGACTCGATACGCTTCTAAAATCAATTAGACCAGCAAAGTTGGTCTACAAATGAATGGTGAATAGACATATAGATGTAGACATCACTAGTAGATGTGAAAGAAATTGAATGCGACAGTTGCTCGTATCTTTTATCTTCTTTTGACATGTGATTTCTTCTCATACACACATTTTAACTATGAACCTGGATGATTAAGAGGAAAGTGCGAGGGTGGAAGAAATTATGACTTTCTCATACCTGACACTTTCTTCCATTTCTCTCCAAGGGCCCTTTCAACGTCGGTAAATGACATTCCAGGGTTGCTTCTTAGATTCTGCAAGCACAAGAAACAGTTACCTAGAGAAGCAGGTGAACATGCATAAACAAAGAAAAACATTAACTTCAATACATAAGATCCAGATTTTGATGGTGCTGAATGTGTGCACGTGTACGTGTTTGTAGTAAATTGAGTTGAGCAAATAACCAACTTGGTTAAATGGATGCACAAATTGGAGAAAACATGTAAAACATGAATAGGAGAATAGCAGAACAGGTGGTAGCATATACATGAGTTGGTCAAAGACAAATTGTCATTGAATCTAGTCGCGCCGTAGGGTCAACAATAAACATGATACATACAACACTATTTGTCATGATATTGCCTATGGCTATGCCAGATCTCTCAAGAAATTAGAGGAGAATGGCAACACATCACAGAACACCTGAAATTATTTGGCATCATGAAAGTACTATAGAAAACTGTGACTTGAGAAAACCTAACTTTTCAACAGGGCCTCTTCAATCTGATAATTCAGAACCAGCAGCACAACTTCTCATGGTTGCAGTGTTAACAATGGCTAACCAATGTCGTTAGGGACCTACCAGAAACAACACAAATTGGAACTATTGATTAATCATAGTCTGTACCAAAGACGGCATAAACACCTGTCACTTGATTCCACAGTTGGGTCAAAAGATGTGGATAACCACATTCAATGGATTTGAATGCTTCTCATTCCTTGTATTGATTGTTTGATTTCAGTGCGCCTCTCAAAAGCAAATTCAGCTGCTAAGACAAGAACAGTGCAGCATTGACTAGTCTTCCTATTCAATTAAATGACAACTAACCTTCCTATTCAAGTAAACCAGCTTGAAAAGTAATGATGGTCTCTAAGCTTGACAAGTAAAAAAGGGTAAACTAGATGGCTAAGGACTCAAGTACTATCTGAGAGATACAAGTCCTAAAGGAGAAAGGAGTGATCCAACCCCTGCAAGTTGGTTTTTTCTAGTAGCATGAAACTGCATATCTAGTAGTTTATTTAAAAAAAAGTGAATTTTGTATAAATTGCATAATTAAACAGGCCTTGGTTTTACTGAATTGTTGAATCTCGATAATGATATAAAAAATAGTGTAAAGAAGCCAAAATTTTAAAGGATGCACAAAATGATGATATTGACGTCATCTCTTTCAGCTGTTGAGGAAAACATAAATGCAAGCATTGCTTTCTTTGGTGCATTGGGGTCTTTTCTTCTTCTTTGGCTGTTTTTTCTTTTTGAACCATCATCCTAGACTTTTTCTTCCCAGAAGTAGACTTTGCAGCCACAGCATACTTTTTAGCTTCCCTCTTTGGAGGCTTCTGAATTGCAAATTCAAGTCATCATCAGAGAACATGAATGCATCAGTATCAATCACATAATAGCCATTGGAAGTCTTAACATTTTCAACATTTTTCTTGACAGTCATATCCACGAAACTTTTCCTGCATAAAATACATACAATTAGCGGCATATTAAAAGAGGAAAAGAATTTCTCACTTCCTTGACATCTGCACTTTCACTGGCATCTGACTCTTCTTCCGAATCATCAGTAGGGGAACCAGCATCATCTTTATCCACACTGAAGTCTTCATCCTGGAAACACCCAAAGAAAAAAGAATGAAGAAAGCATTAATTCAGAAGACAATACATACAAAAGACATAAGGAAACAACCAAACTTACCTCTTCATCACTTTCTTCGCCACCATCAGCACGTTGATTTTTAATGCGCTGAAGATGAGGATCAACAGCATCATCATCATCATCAAGGACAGCTGCAACACCCCTTGTAACTTGGGTGTCGCCAAGATTTAAGATCTTCAAACCCTTTGAGCTGCAAGAACCATTTGTCAAAGTTTAAAATCGCTAAGTTCTTAGACAACAAATTGTAAATTTTTGCACAACAAATCACGAAATATGCCTACCTTATAAAGTCAAAAAGATTATGATATTCATTTCTCTGGATATTCCGGAACTGATGCTCCTGTTCACTTTTCAATCTAACCAGTAGATCAAAGTAATGAGATGACATACTTGATCCTCCAGCGGCATGCCTCTCAAACTCAACATAATCAATCTAATATGAAGAGGAGAGAACTCATTATCAACCAAAAGGTCAAAAACTTTGAACAACAGGGGAAAAAAAGAATGAAAAACTGTCAATGAACTTCATTGAGTGCGTGTGTGTGTGCGTGTGTGTGTGTGTGTGTGTGAGAGAGAGACTTTGTTTACGTGTGTGACTGCATGCATGCAAGCACCTCATCATGTAAAACAAAGGTGGGGGCCTTGGGTAGAAAGAAAAATCCTTCCTCTAGAGGGTATAGGACTCCATCTTCAGCTTTCAATGATGATTTCGCTTCAAATCCACCCTGAGCACTATGGAACTTCCCAGGTCGAGTTATTCTAGCACCAGATAAGCCACGCAGAATCTGAGTGAATACTTCGTGCATTAAGCCCTGGAAATACCCACAGAAAATGGTGGAAAATAAAAAACTCATGTTACTTCTCTACACAAGCTCCCGCTTGAATTATTTCCAGAACCAACATTGAAGATAAGTTCTATAAATGAGTAATGTGCACACTTGCTATTGCAGGAGCAAAAAGTTACACTATAAAGTAGTATTAGGGCTGTCGATAGGTCAGATCACACAGAATCCAGCTTGATCTAGATCAATTTCCCAAGGACGTGGAGTGATGAATGGGATCTAATTAGAAAAAAGAGAAGGATAGGAAATAAAATTTGATTTAATTGGATCCAGATGGATCATTCACATTAACCCCAAGACAAAGTAAATCCAAATCCCCAGAATCAGAACCCTTCTTTATCAAATTTGGATCTCTGCTCAGATCCAGACCTGAATAAATAATATCTATTTTGAACCACTATGGATCCTCAAATTCAGATCTAGAAGCATGCCACCAGGACAGCCCAATGAGGCACCTATTGGTGCCTTAAAGGTCCAAAGATTTTAACTTTAGCCCCGTCAAGGTACACTCTAATGGGTGCTTCAAAATGCCCAATCATGAAATGATGCAGATTCCAATGATCTTCAAGACTCAAAAATAGTATACAAAACTTAAGAATTGAAAGACATGTATCAAAATGTAAAAAGATAATTTTATTTATAAGGAACATTAAAAGAAATATAAAAATAAAATTACATTCAAACATCACTACAATACACTCAACTAAAAATAATGAAAAACCCTAATACTACTCATTACTCTCTCACATTACAAAGGTATACATCCTCCCATATTTATAGAGAAGAAAAGAGAGAGAAAACTCTCAAATGAGAGAGAGAACTCCCAACGGCTAGAGTTTTAGCTTTTGGGAGTAAGTCAAAGCTAGTTTGACTTCTCTTATATATATATATATATATATATATTATAATATATAATAAATATATATATATACATATATATATATATATACGTATATTACATTAATCTTAACACTCCCCTCAAACCTACTGTCAGTTTGAAATTATAAAAAAAGAAACTCATTACACAAGATGTCTTAATAGACTTCATCAAGTTTGTTCATTTGGCGCTTCTTCAAGGAGTGCTTCATAACATAAATGATCTTCAATATCATCAATCTTTGATACTCTCGAAACGTCTTTAGAATCATTCATCCCACCAATACTTGAAGAACATGTAAAAGAGAGCAAAAAACAAGAGCAATCTAATAAAAAATAACTATATATATATATATTATGGAGAGAGGATGGCTAAGCGCACAAGCATAAAATACGTACAAAATAAGTCAATTTTAATATTTTCAAAATCATTTAAAGTAAGAATTTTGAACAATCATTAACTATAAATATGATAGTCATTGTCAAACTCAACCATAATAGAATAATATTTAAAAGCATGATTTTCAAATGGACACTTTGTTGACCAATAATGTAATTACTAGATTTTACATGTTTGTTTATTTATTTGTTATGTTTGTATGTAGACTCATTTGAATCTAATATGAATGTATCACATATGTTGATTTTATAGCATCTAGAAAGATTCATACAAAGAATGATTCATAATCTCATACGGGACACGGTGGAAGAAATCTAACTATCAAAAACCATTTACCTTATCTCGTATTTTTCGATGAGTCTCGAAAGTGATAGTTTTTATATTTTTTTACCGACTAAGACAAACTAAATGCTTAACATTGTTTACAATAAATGGTCCAAAGTGAGACTCAATGAGATGAGAGTCATTCTTTCTTGGAGAACATCAACTTGTCAAATCTTTGTGAGGAATTTGACAAGGTATCAGTTGAAAAACATTGCATACTTATATTTGCATTTAAAAGTGACACATACAATTTGTGCTTGTGTCTTTATCTCAAATTATATTATTGATCTTAATTCATCTTAATTGGAGCAATTATCACTAGGTTTTTTGAAAGATGAATATAAACGTAAGGAAATTCAATATCTATAATTCCATAGGGAGCACAACGTTTGCATATAACATCATATCTCTAATACAAATTCATTACTTGTTCAATAATATCTTTATTTTTTACTCATATTAGGTAGAATTAATGTTGGGTTTCAATTTTATTTTTTATAGAGTATTTTGGCTACGATGCTTACTCTGATTGGGTGGTTATTCTCGTGGATGATATTCCTCAACAAGAAAATGAGTAATTACTTTGCACATATTTTTTAACTCAATACATATATGTATATGTTATTACATGGTTGATTATAGTATATTTATCATAATGTACATACAGTACTTGGGCAGAAACATGAATCTCAAATTCATGTCGGTATGTATTTATGTCACAGTTTGTTGTATTTTTTTAATATAAACTAATTACTTGTTTGCTACTAACTTTTTTTTAGTCTGATACAATATTCTGTAGAAATGATATACTCTCATACTATGCCAAATTAAAAATGGTGAAGCAAAGAACATTGCAACAAAATAAAAAACAAAGCCAAGGAAAGTGAAGTCAATTGCCACAAAAGGTCTAGAGATTAAACAAACGGCAGAAGATGACAAACAAAAGAAAGCAGAGGTGGAGGCACTGAAGGACCTTGATGAGGAAGCTAACATGAAGAAAAATGTGAGATTTCTAAAGTCGTGTTTGATATTTAATCTGATATATTGTAAATTTGATATTTAATCATATCTTTTATAAATTTTGAATTGTAATAGGTTCACAAACAAATTTTTGTTGTATAGATACAAATTGTATTTTTGTTTTGTGGATGTATATTAAAATTGTATTTCTATTTTTTTTTATAAAAGTTTTTTTATTGTGAATATATGGATGTATATACAAATTTTAATAGTTTTTTTTACTTCACATACAAATTGTATTTATACTGACATTATGAGCAGATTAATGTGTAGTTAGCTTGTGGAAATGGCTAGTTTTATATTAACAGGTTACCTTGAGAACACTAGTGATGTTCACATATACCATCATGCAAAATGGAGGAAATTCGTAAATATAGGTCATACTTTGCATGCAAAGCACAACCTATAACTAATATCAAACAAAGGACATTCGCAAATATAGGTCATACTTGACAATATGTGTCCACTTTCACAAATAGGTATCCACCTTCGCAAATGTGTTTACATGTTCTCAAATATTTGTTGAATGTATACGAACCTTTTTCTTGTTAAAAATTAATTTCACAAATATGTAATGTGAACGTCCTGACCTTCACTCGTTAATTTCATGCAGATCTCCTTTAAGTATATAATAACTTAAAGTTAAAAATGACACCCACAAATACATCATGGAGTTTGAAAATATTCGATATGAACATCCTGACCTTCGTAACTCTTGAAGATTAACAATATGTGTCAACCTTCATAATTATGTGTTCACCTTCGCAAATATCACAAATACATGTTCATCTTTGCGAATATGTCTTGATTGTATGTAGACCTTCTTTCTGTTAAAAATGACTTCCACAAGCATGAAAACATCCTTAATTAGTGTGAATGTCCTGAGGTTACTTTTTTGTTACAATTTGTATGCATATCCACAAATTCATAGTAATTATCATATATTATAATTTGTATTTACTTTCACACATTCAAAATATATACATTTCTGTTATAATTTGTATATACATCCACATAACCATACTTTACATATTAATAATAAAAAAAACCTGCTACAATTTGTATATACATTATTGTAAAATAACTTATTACAATTTGTATATACATTTATACATTCATAGTAAAAAAACTATTATAATTTATATATACATCTACACATTCACATAATATGCATTCAATCAATGAAACAAAAGTTTAGATAAATAAAATAAATAATTGTTTGTGAATGTATCTATACAACGGAAAATTGTTTGTAAATATGATCACAATTACAAGAAATTCAGAGCTTGCAACTATTGTGGATGATGCAACTATGGCACTCGTGTTCTTAACACTGCTTGAGTTGATGAAAGTTCTTATAGATTATGTATAATGTTGTCTTTCCTAGAGAGTTGTCTATCCCTTGCTTCAAGCAGATCATGCAACTTAAGATTTTAATTCTTGTAAGAGCTAAGTTTGCAAAATCAATACTTGTAGTCCTTCTAAGCTTTTGTTTTCTTGCCCCAATTTGATCATCCTCCTTTTATTTATAATCAAAATATATATAAGTGTACAAGGTAATCAATTTCTAATTAAAATAAATTTATAAACATAGTTAATATATGTATAAGTGCATTATCATCTCAATGCCCCTCTATGTGTTAGAACTACTGGTTGTCAGCAACTACATTCTTATGGCAATGGTCACATGAAATACAAGTCAATGTCATTGTCATCATTGTGTCAATTCTCAAGTTTAAAGAAAAACAACATAAGGATAATCATTCAATCGATCTTTCAAACAGGCGGACACACTTCTGCTAACTATGAGAGGGTGATGGGGTTGTTTTTGAGCGTACTTAAACTGTCAGACCACTCAGTTGACCATTTAGCGTACAACTTCATTCATATTGTGTAACCAAATATCCTTCATCGCGAGCTCTATGGCTTGGACAACCACATCCTCCTCTACTATATTTTCTTTGTAGGGGCACCATGTTAGAATGAAATTTTATTCATAGTTAATCTTATATTGCATTATTTATAAAAATATAATAACTTTTTTCATGTTTGCTTACATATGCTTTGGTCAACATGTGCAACTTTGTAATGCAAAGGGCCCTTCCCAACCTAGGACCCATCCTTCTTCCATTATTCTCCTTCTTTTCCTCGTCGTCTAAGTTTTCTCTATTGTGTAACCTACTCCTCATAGAAATACATGAAAATTGAGAGATTGTGTCACATCTAAAAGGCCTTTCAATGGATATATGCTACCCTATCCAAACATGTAAAGATTAATACATATATTAATACATAAATTAGTACATAAAGATAATAAATTCATGTTTTCATATCAATATTTGTACCTTAAATAACACCAATATGCCTATCAAGTTTTTTCTTTCACGCTTTACTTGACTCAAACTTGCATACATACACGCAAGTGAATCTACTCTCTATGCATATTCATCGATGTGATCCAAGTCTTGCAGCAGTTGTACATATGATGCATGGGTCAATTTTCCACCATTGTCAATTAATAAACATATGTCAAAAAAGTAGAGCAAGAATGACCTAAATTCTTCGTCTATCCCATGATTGTCCTTCCTTCTAATACAAGCTAACTTTTCTTTCATTCTCCTCGCGTTGTTGTTGTCATAATTGTTCTTTAACCATAAAAACTTCAAACTTTTACCATTGAATGAAGCCTCAATTGCTCTCAAATACATTTGACATAGGCGCTTGAACTTTTCAAACTAAGGTGCATTGACTATCTCCTTATGGCATTTCAGTTCACTGATGCATGCTACATCTTTCAAGGTGATGATCATCCCAAAATCAAAAATCTTAAACATGTTGGTTATCGGATTTTATAAATGCACTATAAAATTTAAGAGGTTATGACCAATTTGTCATGGTGTGAGCTCTAAGAATTTTTTTAAATGCATTCAATTACAGTTCTTCATTTTCTCTCATAGTATTAAGAACCACTCATGTACTTGAAACCAGTAGAACTGATGCATAAGACTTATTAGATCCTTTACTTTTTAAGTTGTGGATCTTGAAATCATAATAAAATTTGGGCAGAATTAGTCAAATATCATAATTTAATTATTGAATATATGACTCAAATTCAATTCACACGCATATATGACAAATTAAAGATTGAATTGCAATACTCAAACTATTTGTCTTGCAAACATGCTTTACACACACATATTTGACAAATTAATAAATATATATCTATATTCACACTAGTTATTATAAAAATATGATTCACATATATATGACAAATTAATCAATAAATTATAATATTCAAAATAATTATCTTATAAATATATTATATGAATACATATATAATGTTTTAAAGATTGAATTTCAAGAATCTAACTACTTGTCTTACAAACATGTTTTGCACACACACATATGACAATTTAATAAATATATGTCTATATTCAAATGAGTTGATTGCAAATATCTTACAAATATATTGCATATAATAACAATTAAAAAAGTACATGTCTTGGTGACCTCGTTATTGAAACATGCACTTGCTCCTCCAAAAGTTGATCTTCTACATCCTTAAACTTCTGAGTATTTTTCTCTAATCTCTCTACATCATCCAACACTTGCTCCTCTCAAGGATCCTCCTATGCACTCTCCATCCCAACCTCCTCATTTTGTTGAGGATCCCCTTTGCAAAATGACCCTCACTCTCCTTCTCCTTTAGTTGATGACCATCAATCTTCTCCACCTCAGCCTTGATATCATTCTCTTGTCGAGATACCTTCTTTGCCCTTCCCACCCTCACAGTGTCCATATTTTCCATCTTGATCTCACTACTACCATTGCAGGTGGCCACATCTCCTGCTTCTTCTAGCCACGTATTGAGGTTAACAACAACCTAGACTCGGTCAATGGCTCCTTCAACTTCTTTACCATTTATTGCATACATGAATCTCCCTCCTTTGATGATTTCAAGATGGGAGATGATTTGAGCCACAAACTAGTCAACATTATTTTTTGCAACTATTTTTTTGTTGGGCTTCCACTTAATGATGCTGCATTTTTTATGGTATATGTCAGACACCCATACTTCTAGCCATGGATGAGGTCTTCTCTCTATCTACGTGTCCAGCCTCGTTTATACTTCTTCATAGAATGAATCAACCAATGTGTAATGTTTCTAATCCTCTATTTGCTTTGTTCTATAGGTGTTGTTGACTCCATGACAATCTCTTTAATCCTACAGAGCAATCATAACAAGTTTCAGCGAAACATAAATAGCTTTTATTGGTCACCAATGCATGAAGCCTTTAAAAAAGATAACTAGGAGCAAAGTTAAAATTATTCAATTATTCAAGTGCATAGCTATTTGAATCTTTGCTAAAGAAAATATGTACTTGGGCACAAATGAGAACATAATAACATCCCAAAAACAACAAAGTTATGCATTAAGAAAAATTCTAATAACAAAGTTATTTTTGCAAAAACAAATCACTAAAAAAACAAATAAGAACAACAAATGTGTCATGAACAAATAATGATTTTTCTGTTGTTTGCATAGTAACGAAACTAACAAATATGTCATGATGATTCTAACTACTCACCATCTTGTTGACAGATGGTTTTCGATAGTGCAGTTGGTTATGACATGAGAAAATACAAACTAATAACCATTCTGACAAACATCATAATATTTTTCATGTTATCAGAAAATTTTAGATGAAAAAAAACTTAGATGTAATGAGTCTTTGAAACCCTTAAGCATTGTCCATTATTTCAAGGCAACAAGAAAAGAAATACATTGTTTTTAATACAAAGACCATAAAATATGAATAGATCTCCATTTCTTTAGGTTAACAACAACCAAAACAGCAACCAAAAAGAAAGAAAAAGAAAAGATCCTTTAAGCGATTTTGATATCTTGTATATATACAAAGAATATCACATATTGTAAATATTAATGTTTAGCTCATGCAATACGTCAATTTCTTACACAAATTCAAGTTTAGTTAACCTAATGAAATATAAAAAAAAGCTTTAAGATCTCTTACAATAATCAGTTTGTTGAGGATACACTAAGGTGTCTTTAACCACATGTACTCAATCGATTACTTAAAAAATCTTATTACAAGATTTCTTACAATAACCAGATTTATATTTTTCTACTGTTTGGGTAGAAAATTAAGATATTAAAAATAGATTACTTAAAAAACTAATAAATATATTAATTCAGTGGATGTTTGGATTAACAAAAACAAGAAATCACCTAGGTTCTCCAAAGCCAACTCTTATAAGACCTGCAAAAATTTTAAAATTTTAAAGTAATGAAAAAGAAAATTATATTGTCATTTAGTTTAATTTATCATTTTTGGGCTAATTAATTAGCTATTATTTGTCAATTATATTTAATTAATAAATTAAATAATTTTTTTAAGGATTTAAGGGTGAGTAATCTAAACTATTCAGGTATTGAATTGGATTTATGAGATCGAAAGAAGTATTCAGGTTTGGATTTTAATAAATATCCTATCAAAACCAACCTACAAAATATCAAATTCAAAATATTCAGTTGGAATATGCCAGATCCAATAGAACTGGATCAACAAACTTGATTGAGATTGGATTCACTTAGTGGATTTGATCCAAATTAAAATTATATTGTGTTTGGATCTCCATTTAAACCTAAGAAATAAAATGGATAATGGATTTGAGTTTGGATTCAAGAACCCAAAATCCAAAACTATCACATCCCCTCACCCATTACTTCTCTTATATCCAATATCTTAAATCCTTCACCAAACTCATTACAATCCCTTAAATCTCTCACCAAACAATCCCTTAAATCTCTCACCTACCTACCTCTCACATCATTTATCCCATATCACACTGACACTCACCATTATGTATTCTCCTCTATAAATACCCTCCTTTTAACTCTCTCTCATATTCTCTCTTCCCCTTGGTACTGATTTTTTGGAGTAAAAGAACTTATTCTTTTCACAATTTTTAGAGTGATATCTAATCAGGCTTTTTTTTAAATTCACAAAATTGGGGTAACTCTCAAGTGTCGGAGCCCACTATTAAAGAAGATTGTTATTTTTGGATTTTTTGCTCTTTGTAAAATTGTATAGATTTCAACGTAGGGTAAATTTACACTAACTCTGGTATTTATGTGATTCTAATGCATGATTTAAATTAAGTAAAATAGAGGCTTGAATGCATTGTTTTACGAATAAAATATGTATATATGCTCTCATGTGTGGTTTTATGAATATAGGTATATATTTTCATGTGTTAAGGTTTAGGTGCCTCGTATTGTGAAATATATATGTTTAAAATTATATACACATGTTATGAAATATAATTGATTCGACGTATCGAATACACATGTTTTAGATTTTTTGTGTGTGCTTTAAGGTTTAATTTACAAATGTATAAATATTATAAAATATGATGTTATGATATGTTGCTAGATGATGCGACATATATGAAATGATTGAATTATAACATAATAGAAATGATATGTGATAGTTTCTTTTGATATGAGATCGAGTGATTGATCGAGCTCAGTCTGGTGGCTCATGACCTTATGTATGGTCATCTGAATTGATATGCATTTGTGCCCCAACGAGGTAGCTGGTAATCTTATATCTGGTTAATTGAATGTATACAAGTTTATGTCTGAATTGATAACCGTTAACCTTGTGAGCGGTTAATTATGTTTATGCATATATATAAATATAACCATTGAGAAATTGTTCTAAAGGGAATCTATGTGAGGGTGTGTGTGATCAAGATCGAGTGATCTTGCTATGATGGTAAATCTTTGTGAGAAGGTGCATTGTCTAAGATCAGAAAACCTGCTAGGATGATAAATCCTTATTAGTAAGTGCAATGTTCAAGACCATGTAATCCGACTAGAGTGAAAACTTTTCATGAGGTTGTACATTTTCAAGACTAGATTAACTAGAGTGAAACTCATTTTTAAGATACAGTGAATATCTAAGGATGAATACTTAAAGTAAATTTTGATAGATTAATGATGTATGTTTGTAATTACTCATGTTGATTATGATGGAATGTTCAGTATGATATACTGCATGTGTATTTGAGGTTTCATGGCCTTATCAACTAGAGACCTTGGCATGAGATTATGATTGAAAGGGTTAAACATGTTAGTAAATGACACATCATGCCTACTTAGTTACTTGGCAAACGAATGTATTATATTTTTTAGAGTGAAATGTATCACGTATGTGTACCATGATTGATGTGCATCATGGATATCTTATTTGATGAATTATGTTATCATTAAATGTGTTATCTATATTGACTTTGTACACTCACCATGTGTTCTAGTGTAGACCTACCAAGCTTTCATGAGTCTGACCATTTTTATGGGATTTCAATTGATGTATAGCTAAAAAGCAGATGCGGAATGTTGAGGCGACGTTAAGAGCCAATCATTTCCTTTTTATCGACACTGAATTATGGATATATGTTATTAAAAACATTATCGTTTATTGGGTTATAGTATTTTGAATGCAAAAGATTATCCATATTAAATTAAGTATAGTCATTATTACATGGAATGTAACCCACCTGAGGTTTTGAACCAAAGTTAAAAATGTTTTCATTGATGATTATTTCAATAAAAGAAAATATTTCAAATTTTCAAGTATTTTACAAGTGATTACAAATCTCGGGACATTACAACTCCAGTCAAGTTTCTCTACCAAAATTGCATATGGGCAAGATTTAACATACTCAAATTCAAAACTCAAAATAAATAAAGAGCCTAACATTTATATTTATTGCAATATTCATCCCAATCACCAGTTAAGTATCATATCTAATAAATCAAAATATAAGAGCCAACACCATACACAAGCATATACATTAGAAAAAAATATATATAACAATGCCTAAATGGAATGGATGCACTAAATACAGATTTTTTGTAGTGTAAAAGCTCATTACCACATTAGATAAACAACCACACGAAAATTAAGGAAATAAAGTGAGAAACATCGACTCACACAAAAATTAATTAAACAAATAAAAAATGGAATAGGCTATTAAACATGCAATGATAACTTGAAAACCATGCAATTCTTTTATAAAATAACTTATTCATGCCAATGTTTCAAAAAATAATGAATTCATGTCAAAAAAATTAAAAAATAATTTATTCGGTTGTTAAAGATGTGCTTGCCGCAATGTCTCATTGCTGATGATATCTAGGATACTAAAAAAATTGTTGTTGAAGTATCTCCGCACGATGGAGAGCAAGCAATAGCACCAGAGAATTTTGTCAAAAAATAGTCGCCAAAAAATTTTGTCTAGAAAAATCCCGTTGGGGAATAACGGGTTGAGAACCACCGCAAAAACTTTGGTTTATTTGAAAATAGCCCCAAAATGTGAATCATCGCTTTTGAAAAACCGAAGTATCGCATTTAATGCTTGTACGAAATTTAACAAAAAAAATGCATTAAAGACTTGAAATAATTTGTGAATCTCATGTTGAATATGTGAATGTTTAGAAAGTCTCCAAATGAGGTATGAAGATCCGCATATGCAGAGGATGTTTGTGAATTATCTTGTGAACATAACGAGGATGTTTGCAAATGAGTGACAACATTCGCAACAAGTATTTGTGAATGTCAGCAGACATTTGTGGACGTACGTGAAGAGTATTTAGTTAAAGGAGGTTCACAGGTTTTCTTTATGAAGTTTGTCTTATATTTGCGAAGGTCGTATTGTATTTGTGCAGGTTGAATTAGAATGTGAATGTCAAGGATATTTGCAACAAGTGACTGCAAACGTCGGCATATATTTGTGGTTTCCTCGAGGAGTATATATTTACTTAAAGGAGGTTCGTAGGGTATCTTCGTGAAGGCCGTACTATATTTGTAAAGTTTGCACTATCTTTGCGAATTTTCGTAAGTGGTATTCTTTTTATTGAAGGTTGCGAACTGCATACAACAAGCCTATATATTGTGCAAACCTCAACAAGTTTGCATATAAGAAAAAGGTTAAAAATATCCCACAAAAGTCGGGGATCAGAGATTTTGGATATGCAGTGGCTTTCATCAAATTGTGGGTCATTTCAGAAAGCATGTTATTTTGCAAGAACAGTACGGTCATTTTCCGTTATTATTTTATCATGTATGAACCGGTTAATTTATGTAATTCTTATAAAACCCGAGTATAGTTTTTTTTATTGCGTATGAACAGGTTAATTTATGTAATTCTTATAGAACTCGAGTATAGTTTTTTTTATTGCAAGTTCAGTTTGACTTGAGCCTGTAGACTCTATACTTAGTACCAGCACCTCAAAGTCATATTTGTGTCTGGATCCACCCTAGCCCGATGAAGGTCCAACCAGTTAGTACCTGAATGGGTATGTAAACAGGTTGATCCTGATTGAATATCGATATTATTGAATCATGATAATGGGATACGGATTCCGAGAGCAATAGTATCTCTATAAAACGAATTGTGGGATACTTAAGGATGTTACAAATCATGATTCTGTTAGCTTAAATCAATAACACAATATGCATTTTAGATGTAATTAGAGTATAATGTTAGATTGGGATGTGTATGTAAGACAGTATGGATTTCTCAAGTAATTGAGATGAGTTTTTTAAACATTTGACACTTCCGTATGCGAGTTTCATACCTGTATCTAGTATTGGTATGCTTGACATGTGATACTTCGAGGGTGTATCAAGTACCAGTGCACTAAAGTTGTTAACCACCAACCGGGGGCTCAGATTGCCTTGCAGCAGTTAGTGCACGTCACCTTGTGTTGGGACGTTGCAAGTTCGAACCCCAAATGGTATGGTTGTATATAACTGGTAGGGGTCTGCCTAAGCCCAGCTTTCTCTGTCGAAAAAAGAAAGGAAAAAAACTTTGTTAACCATAATTAGAGGGCTCATGATTAGCTTAGTTCAAGTCAATCTGTAGCACGAAGTCCTACAACTGCTCATACGGTGTTTGGAGGTGTCCAATAGTAAAATTAGAGGGGCGTGTTTGATCGCAAGGGCATGACCTGTCTGAACACGGCTGGCCCAGTGCAGAGGTGTCTTCTACTACTCGAGTATTTGGCCCGTCCATGTTCTGATCTTTTAAGATTTAATTTTTTTTTTTAAAATTTTTATCCCAAATGTTGTCCCATAGACTACTGCTCCAGGGAAAGGAGTGGAACACTGCAGAATGTCGTGTTCCAAGCATGCCGTTTGCATCAGGCTCATGGGGCACGGTCAGCAGTGAACCACGGACGCTGCTGTCCATGCAATCAAACGCCCCTTTACTGAATCAGCAGTGGTGCACCCAGTTGTCCGACTTGAAACAGATTAAGTCTACCCATATTCTGATCAGGCATACCAGGCAAGCACTCGAGCAAGAGAGGGACCAAATGTAATCACATTGCACAGAAGAAATGTGACATCCAGCCTAACGGAAGGACAATGGACCCTCCAGAACATGCCATGAACCTGCTGGAATTGGTGGTGACCACGGACAGCATCGGAGAAGTTTCACAGGGTCGGGAAGGGCAACACATTTTTGTTTTTGTGCAATGCGACTGAACCTGATCCGCTCTCCTCAAGCAGCACCAACATTTTTTTTAAAGGCATCAAGCAGAATGAACTCAAGCATACCACAAAGTTCAAACTAGGAAGGACTATATTACACCATAATGAATAAAAGCGCCACATTTCTATAATACAAATTACAAGTGACAATGGTGGATAGTCAAAATTGTTCCACTTAACACGAAGCCCGTTATTACTCATCCTCCAAATCAAACCCACCAATGCGCTGCCGTCTTCGGTCAAAAACTGCACGGAAAGACTCGCTCTCCGCACGAAGTCGTTCAAGAAACACAGTTCGCCTCTTTGGCTCTCCAGAACTGCTCCGATCACTCTCGTCCATGGCCTCTTCCTCAGGTGATGGATTGGAGCCCTTCACATGAATGGTAACACCAAGCAAGCAAAAGAATACATCTCAAGATTGATGTACAGCAGAACTAACATGATGTGAATTAGAACCAGTTTCCTACCAATGAAATTTGATTTTGATTTCCTACAGGAGCGAAGGAACAACCATTCACTTTTGGAGTTTGCCTCCAAGCAACTCTGAAAATTTTGGACAATTTCATGTAAAACGTAATAGGAAGATATTACTAAAATTTTGCTTGGACTATACATAAACTTTTTCATTATTTTCTTAATATTTCTCCTTCTCAGGTTATCAGCTGTCACAAGGACATGCCATTTTGGCTTACATGTCCCCTGTGACACGATTGGGCACAGGCAAACACACATATGGATACTAACATCTACTGCGATTATTTTAATATTTTAATAAAATTTAACATTTTTTAATATTTGAATGAAATGCATTTTTTATATTAAAATATCAAAAAATAGTTTTTATTGATTAAAAATTGGAAAACCTGTGTCATTGTGTCCTATTTTCCAAAAAACAAATTTTGAACTTGTGAGACGAACCTGCATCTTGTGTTTTCATATCCACGTGTCTTTCTGAGATAGGTTATAACCTAAAGATATTGTATACTAGAAACAGGAACCAGTAAGAATTCAAATCTGCAATCATCTTGAATGGGGCTCATGCAGAAGTTACAAAATCCACAGTTTGTCGATATTTGGTGGATTGCGCTGAGACAGGCTGAGATGCAAGTCCTTGCAGACTCTCCTCTCGGACATGGTCTGGATAAGGTTAAGCAGGCTAGACCTGCACAGCATGGTACTTCTATTCCACTTTCGGCTCTATCAATTAAACATTCCCACTCATTGCAAAAAGAAATAGCAGTTTTTAAAATTATATGGAAAATAGAAAGTTGTCTACAGGAAAACTCGTCCAATTCTTTTGTTAAACAAAGCCTGTGAAAAACTTCTAGGTTTCTCTCGAGGAAAACAAAAAACTGCAGGGCATGGCTTATTTTATCAATGCAAGGACAGTAAAAGTTTTCTGACAGAAAAACTAACATTTTCTTAGAAAAGAACAATCCCAATCAGACAGCAAAATAGGCTCATAGATTTCTCAGCAATAGGGAAGGCCTATGGTCTATGGAAAAAATGAACCTGAAAAAGAACGTGAAAACAAGGAAACTCAGAGCAAATGCAAGGTGTTGTTGCATTGCAGACATTGGTTTTGCATGTGGTCAGGAGTGTGGATCAACACCTATTTTGTGGAGCAGCTGGATCGGCTGTCTATGCATGGAAGAGAATGTCTACTTAACCTAAAACCACTCTACAGGTGAAATTAGCTTTTGATCAGTCAAAGACATCTTCCTCACATGTATACTTAAATACATCACAAGGACTCTGGATTATTCTATGAATCTCCCACTCCTTGTGGAAGTAACTGGAGACTATCTTCCATTCCCCATATCTTATAGTTGCACACTTTTACATTAACTACTAATATATACCACCAGACTTTTTTACTCCAAAGATTTGTTCAAGGCACGTGTTATCCTTTAGTCATCTAATTCGTCTTTCCTTTATAACTATTACTTTGAAGCATGTGCTTGAAAGGCTTATTTGCCTTTTATATACTATAATTTTAAAGCACAGAAAGTAAAGACAACGACTGGTCAAATATGGATAGCATTATTAATTTTGAGCTTCTGATCACAACACCGTAACCAACAGAGGAACATAGGTGAGGAATGTTTACGTTGACGGAAATAGTAGAATTTTCTTTGTAAGCTATTGTTATTTTTTGAAACAGCTTTTCTTGTGATATTTTCTCCTCGCTTTATCTTCTCATAGCTTGTAGACTCGTAGAGCATATCCTGTTATGGAATTAGGTGGTAGACACATTCAGAGTTAATACATTGGATAGGGTCATAAGGACCACTCCAAACTTCCTTGTGTCAAAGATGTAAGAAGCAAGCCTCTATAAGTAAATTCTTTCAAGTCCATACGAATTCAAATTCATGACAACTCTAATTGAACATTTTTGCTTATTCATTTCATTTTTCTGCTGTTGCAGATTGACCTGATTATTATGAACTTCACATAGATACCATATAATGAGGTTCCTAAAAAAGCCCAAGACTATGAAAGAAAGCTAAGAGTGAGGTATAAACCATACAAATAGCTATAACCAGATGAATACCATCGATGAAGGAAATGCATCTTTGCCTATATACAAATCTGAACATATGAAAAGTGACTTTAAAACTCTCAATTTTTGCAATTAAGCATTATAATGAAATCTTGCTTTACAATTATATACAAAAAACATGGGAAAGTGATGAGAGCAATTCCTGGAAAGATAATAATAAACAAACATGCAGAAAAACACCAAGTGACTGACAATGTATTCATCAATATCCATTTTTTGTTTATTAAAATAGAACCAAAAAAGATGAAAATGACCCATGGATCACTTACCAGATTGTATCCAACTCCAGGTCCAATTATCAGAGAGCTAGATTTCTTTCCCACTCCTATGGCAAATCCCCTCCTTCCTACCTGAACAAACAAGAATCTGTTGAGCAAGGTAAACATGAACCTAGTAACCATGAATGCAGATGCAGGCAGGAAATTGATGAAAGTTCGTTGCCACAACAGCAGGATGTTTGAGTTGCAAGCATTTATAGATGCCTATAAATGTCAGTGATGTGTGCACATTTTCATGTGAAAAATCATATGTATAAAGCATGAAGGAATGAGTCATTTTGCATGGATAACTCGGGATAAATTAAGACAGGGTAGGTGGAAATGACTTACACGATCACCCCAATGGACAGATTTGTCTCCCTTGCCATATGCTTGCATCAGTCCAGAGAGTGCACTCAAAGATGCATTTTTAGGAGGTTTTGCTGCCACATCAACAACCTCATCTGTACCATCAGACCACTTGCTCCTTTCTATTTCTTTCACCTCTAATGAGTCAGAAATTTCAGTTTGCCATCTCTGTCCAATTTCAGATTGATCACCTAAAAGAAATAATGAAAAGTAAATTACAGAAGAATATGAAGCAAAGCCTTCTTCACCCCTTAGAGATGTTATTAAAGCAAAAGAAAGACGAAAAGAATAGTTAAAATGAGAGAGAAATGAGAAGGAAGCAGTGAGCACACTGTTGGAGAGGTTGACTACTAGAATTTTGAAGTCTCAGAAATGTAACCCCACCCCCCCACCCCCCTCCCCTTTTCCTGTTCTCATTACAGCTAAAACATTTTTACATGATGACCAGTTTAGCTTTACACAAGTCCAATATATTTTACCAAAAGTGAGGTTAGTCAAATATATTGGGAGAAAAAAGACCTATTCAACCACTACATACACCAACAGAATCAGATTTTTTTTTGGATAATGAATAACAGATTTTTCAAGCAGCAACAATGCTGAAGTTGGTACTTGTGCTTGTGTATGCCAACACCTACACCCATGAGGCAGCCAAATTCCAAAATTTGCAGCCTTCAATTCAATTTCAGTGACAGATTCATCAACTTGCTCATGGAGATCTATGCCAATTGCCAAAAAGAGTACGAAAAAGACATACTTTGATGTTCATAATCTGGTGATGACAAATCATGATTCTTTAAAGACTTAACATCGTGTTCCTGAAGGGATTCTTCCTCATTGCAATCCACATCCTCCGTATCCATCTCAACCTGTAAATACAATATGGTCAATGTCCCTTGAAAGAAAGTGTTAGTCCATGGTACCAGAAGACAGAAGGCTAACTAGGACAACAATATCTCCATAAAAGGATAATGACAATTAACATACTTCAATATCAGCAGGTTATCATACGCAACACTGAAAGATGAGTGAAACATGCCATGACATCAGAGTTGAGAGAGAGATTTGTTGCTTCTATTCCAGTGGGTTGCTAATGTTAATGAGCTTAAATGTCACTGTAATTATTCTACTATAGATTCTATCAAAATTCATCCCCTTTTTGCAAAATCCATCACCTTCATGTTGTTGCATTTTCTTAACATTAATAAAGACATTTGAATTCCATAAAATTCTTAATTATCACTAAAACTAACTTTCCAAAAATGACACACCAAGTGCATCTGAATTATGTTAAATAAATGCTATCTGAGTAAGTTTTCCAACCACGAGAAATTTAACAAAAAGCAGCCCAATCAGCTTGTAAGCTAAATCTGTGCTGACGCATGACCAACCTTGGTAATGCCCTAAAAAATGCATTGACTGGGAGATCTCAGTCACTAAAAAGTTTTGTAATCCAAAGATGGTTTCTTCGCCAGTCAACACACCCTAAGTCAGATTTTCTCCAAAGTTCACCACCAAACCAACCTAACTAAAGCAACTTGATTGACATGCAAAGAATACCTTTCCCTTTTCTTTTAAGGAAGGAAGCATGATGATTAGTTCAAAAGCAAGTACGGATGGCATAATCTCAAAATGGTAAACATACTATGAAAAGCAAAGATTCTGATACATCTCAAACAGCATATTAGCCATTGAGGAAAACTTATGTAATTTACCAATTGGATAAAATAAATCTTACTCATATCTGTCACAGAAAATTAATTACCTCTGCAATATCTTGGTCATTCAGATCATCTCCTCGGAACAATGACTGTAATAAAAATGAAAGAGAAATTACTAGATGGATTAAGAAACTATATGCAGGAAGTCAATTCTAGTACCACATGCATTATTGATCCGGTTAATACATACAATGCATTTTATTCTATAAAAGCAACAAGTAGTGGCATACCTGGGTATCTAGTTGTAGATATAAAGGTGGGGCCTGTTCCCATTGTTCTGCCATTTTCTGAATGTCCTCAAAAGTAAATCCATGCACGTTCCTAGCCGCACATCCCTAGCTTGACATAAGGTTATATTGTAAGGGAATATGAATATATCAAGCCCAAAGATGCCTTCAAATTATACAACAAAACAATAAAAGTGGAAATCAAATGACATTATACATAAAAACACAATGCATCTGAAGAATGGAGGAAAACCAAACATCACAGAGCATCAAATCCACATCTTTCAGGAACATGGAAGCCTGCCATGAAAAAGTCAAACCTTTCTTACTGCACATCAAAATATGAAAAAAAAACTTTAAATCCAAAAAATCTTCCCAATAATAAACTTCAACCATCATAAACTAGGAAACATCCATAACTAGCATATACCAACAGTTTCTGTCATGAAGCCTGACAACTTTACCACCAAAACCAAGAATCCTTCCCTACCCCTCTGAGCAACTTCTGGTCTGCTGGTCTGCCTACATAGCCATCTTGCATTGGTCAGAAACTACTAGATAGGAGGTCCTGCCATCTATGATGACCCGGTCTCGAGGTAAGCAGAGCCCGATACAAGTCAGCAAACTCTTTCATCACTTCTTTGTGTGCTTCAATGTGTTATTCTGGTCATCTCTTCTTCCTCAACTATGTTTTTCTTAGAGCACCTAACTCCAGCTTCATGGGCAACCACGTAGAAACATGATTTCCTCAATAACTCACTGATATGAGCATATCGGTAATTACAAGCTCCCATGATTCCAATATACATCAGTTTTTAAGTTCTGATGTGCTAAGTAGTGGTTTAACATGGATTCTAGATCTTGGAACCAAGCCAATTATAGAGCAGCTCTTTTGAGGATTCCGATCTGAGAAAAGAATTTGATAGCATGTGATTTTTCAATTATCATTTCAACGATCAAGTCCTTTTGTTTGAGAGATCCCTCTATGAAAATGGACAATTGCACCATCGAATTATAGGAAAGTCAGTTTGGGTTAGGGGGATAGCTGGAGGGTGACCTTCAAGTAGTAGGCACAGTTGGAAAGAGAAACCCTCAAGATTAGGCATCAATATCATTGCCAGTCACAACACTCACTTTCAGCTATCAGTTTGTATGAGAAAAGAATGAAGGGTTATTGTTGGAGGGGACATGTTTTTTGGAGAGAGATACTATTTCACCAATCAAGTCATAGGTATCTGACTATTCATACCTAACAACTTTCCACAATGTGGTTTACTGACACAAGATTTTTTTTGGTCCAGACAGAATAGCCATCTAGAAGACATGAGTTCTTGGAACTGAGGCTTGTTCATTCTTAAATAAGTCTGTAAATAACCGTAGCTACATATTATAATGTGAACTACTGAACTCTGGTGTATGCTTAGAACTCTAGAAGAATGATCCAAGAGTCTGATCAGATTCAATAGTGAATGGTTTACACATAAAGAACAGACAAGAAGAAGAGCTCACCACAGTATCTCTGTAAGTAGCCTCAAGAATGTAAACTTCATACCCCGACCTCTGTCATAAAAAAAAGGCATGAGGTGAACTGGTGAAGCAGAAAAAGGTAATGGAAAACTGTAAATAGCATGTGGCAATCCAAAACAAGGCCTAAAAACTTTTGCATCAGAATCCAAACGATTTCATGTGCATTACATAAATGCACAAAAATATAAACAAACGTACAGCTTATATACAACAGAAAAAGACAATGTTTTATTGGCTGTAAAGAGTGCAAGGTGTAAAAAAACAACAGCAATCTTTGGAGCAACAATGAGCAAGATAAGGCAACCAGAGAAAATAGTATAATAATACACATGAAATCGAATCAAATTCAGAACTACAAGATTTAAGAAAACAACCAAGTGATTTTGGAGATCTACTAATACAGTTGTCAAGTTTATATTTTTGGTTCTGAGACATCAGGAATTATGGTTGTTAATTAACAATCAGATAATCTACTAGAAATTTTATTTAGGGACTTGTTTGACTTCCGACTTTGTTCCACATCTCCAGTTTGCATTAAAGTTTGTATCATAAATGTTTAATACATTGAAATGGAAGTCATCTCAATGTATTTTATTAAGAAGAAAGATGCATCCCAAAGTAGGGAAGACAACCACCAATATATATATATATATATATATGGAGAGAGAGAGAGAGAAAGAGTTACTACGTTAAGAAAAGCTGAATTTTGATTATATCATGATAACCATAACAAGGATTAATGGCCTAAGATATTTTGTAAATTTCAAATGGCCAAGGCACTGACACAATAGACATGATTATAACCTATTTAGTGGTAAAACTTAAAATTAGCAGAACTACGCTCAATCAGACCTAACTTCTCAAGTTCCAACCACAGTAGCCACATCTGTGTGGAAACATTATTGGGAGTCTCATGGTTGTCAATTTTAATAAAGGAGCACCAATGTTTACATTCGGTTCCTAAAGAAACCCCTGTATATATATATATATATATATATATATATAGAGAGAGAGAGAGAGAGAGAGAGTTACTCGGTTAAGAAAAGCTGAATTTTGCTTATATCATGATATCCATAACAAGGATTAATGGCCTCAGATATCTTGTAAATTTCAAATGGCTAAGGCACTGACACAACACACATGAATATAACCTATTTAGTGGTAAAACTTTAAATTATCAAAACTACGCTGAGTACGCTCAATCAGCCCTAAGTTCTCAAGTTCCAACCACAGTAGCCACATCTGTGGAAACATCATTGGGATTCTCTTGGTTGTCAATTTTAATAAAGGAGCACCAATGTTTACATAGGGTTAGACCATTATCTGCTATCATGTTTAGGTTCCAACCTGGCACATATATACCACTTTTGCTAAGTACACATGTCTATATCAATGTAAAGTATTCTTTTCTTCAGAAAAAAACTTCAAGTTATATTGTACCTCAAAGAATGGTCCTTGACTTAAGAACATGTCAGCTCATAGAGGTATAACCCATGGTAGGCTCATTTTAAGTTTGAATCAGAACAGCTACAAAAAACAGCTAACCATCTCACTCAACCTATTCCATGAACATGAAAGCTAGGCCAAGACTGGCACAAGCTATCAAAAGTTAATCAACATTAGCCAAGTCAACCTACTAAATTGACAGCATAGATCGATCTATGACTATATTTTATACCCTAGAATAAATTAGTTTAATCTATTCTTTGGTGCATAAATAGATTTACCCAAATCAGGATCCTTCGCAGAAAATTTTGACCTTAACCATGAACGAGCAAATTCAAGTTAGCACAGAGAAACTGCAACTACCTGCATTGTGAATCTAACTCCATATTCAAGAACTGCAACTACCTACATACATACATACATAAAAGAGACGTAATCTTTTCAATAGTTTTAAGCTCAAATTTTCAGAACCAAAGAAACATACAGAAACATGTGGTGGAAAGGTAAAAGATAACAGGAAAAGGAGGATGAGAGATAAGGAGTGGATCCAGCTGACAGAATTACGATTCAAACACTGTAATCTGCAGAATATGAATGAAAGAGACTATTACAAAGAGAAGGCATCATGACATTCATGAAATCACTGAACCTTTTTAAGAATATTCTCATTGTAAGGGATGTCCCTAAATTAGTTAGGCTTGGCAAAAACTAGAAGAAAAACAGCGAAAGCAAATCCTTTCCTGAGAAAATTCAAGGTTGGTCCTGAGTACAAGGGAACCCAACTACAACAGAAGAAAATCACACATGAACGTGTGCATGCACACACACGTAAACACGTAGAGCCTACTTCATGTAATAAGCCTTTTTTTTACCTTTTCTTGTTTGTCTTCAAATTCCCTCAGTTTAAAAAATTAATGACCTGATCTGAGACTCAGCAGGACGTCATGACCAGACCTAGACTGATTCAGGTCAACTAATATTCAGAGAACCGTTTTGTTTAGACATAAGCTCAGATGCTAACAGTTCAACCCTGACCCAACCTGGACCAATATGTAATCAGACGTATTAGGCATTCAAGTGGGTGTCCCTAATGGAGAATGCCAATCTAGGTTCTCCAAGATATTTATTCAAAATTTTGCTACTATTAGTACATCATAATTGTGGCAGTGACAATTTAATGGCGATAGCATCTTAATAGATAACCGGTCTTTGCCAGGAACTTCACCTGCATCCGATCCCCAATTCTTGTTCACCCCGGATGACCATGTTGGGTGAATTATGACATCGTACAATCATGTTGGGTGAGCAACAGCCACTTCTTC
Source organism: Nuphar pumila (assembly GCF_984573655.1). Lineage (NCBI taxonomy): Eukaryota > Viridiplantae > Streptophyta > Magnoliopsida > Nymphaeales > Nymphaeaceae > Nuphar > Nuphar pumila. Next base: position 44,948,476 of record NC_143263.1, on the reverse strand, counting down.
ACAGTACGAACTTATTGGCTAATGGGTCACACTGACCAAGTATCCTACAAAGGGGCTCCTAAGAGCCAGAAGTATTGAAGGAATGGCCATTGACCATATTTATTTATGGCATTCAAAATGTATGTAACAAGATCATCGTCTAGAAGAGGCTTTCCACTCTGCACAAGGATAAAGCAGAGCCATCACTTTGACAGCTTTTAGAGTCAAAGAGGTATTATAGCAATTGCAACATGGTTAATTTCCATTTCTGAAAGAAAAATGAATGGAAACCATTGCCTCAATCTGCATGCATACAAGTGCTAAAAGCGCTAAATTTTGAAAAGACCTTAAGGATAATGAAAGAATGCCACGGACACTCCAAACAGGCAACAATCACAATAAGTTATATTTTTTTATCGTTTTGGCTTCATCTGACAAATTGTCCAAGAGAACTGATAATATAAAAACCTAACAGAAGTGTATAGAGAAGATTCACAAAATAATAGAACCTGTATCGGACAAAAAACAGAAAAAGAGAAAAGGTACACAAGTACTCACTGAGGTTGTATAAATAGAGAAGAAATTATACCTTTGCAGTTGCCCAAAATTGAGCAAAATCAGCTACCCGCAGATTGCGGTCATCCACTAAGACAAGGACACATGCCACCAACAAATGGATCAATTGTCGAACAGCACTGCATCTGTAGTTAGCGAAAGCGAAGCGGCATATAGATACCGCAGTTTGCTATCCTAAACCATGCTAGAAGCATTTAACTTACCAATCAAAAGAAAAGCTAAACATAAAGAACAAGCCATGATTTCATCACTCTGTCCTTAGCTATAGCTACTTCAGCTAACAGTTACAAGTTACGAAAATCCTTTTCAATAACTATTTTAAGCATAATATGAAGTCCAGAATCCAAATGCAAATAAGTTATAGACGGCCAGAAATACAACGGTATGAGCAGCAAGTGAAATGATAAAGAAAGTACTTTCCATCCCAATGGCATTTAGAAATTATATTTCAGAAAACACATGAAAAATACAATGACAAATCAATCTTTGGCATTTTATAGATAAATGTTAACCAAATGTAACAGAAACAAAGTGCAAACCAGAAGTTGAAATAAAACCTCAAGAAAGAATATACTTTATATATAGCAAAATGTGATCAAATAAAACTCATACCAATTACAAATTTGAATATTCCATCCTCTAGGGTCTTCTTAAAAGCTTTCAACATGCTTGTGTGATAGACCTGACATAAACAATATAAAAGGGTGATACATAAAAAAGATTCAGTGCATTTTTCTTATAATAAAAGGTTTAATGCATTTGAATCCTGAAATAACAATAATTGTTACTGACAGTAATAAGCTGTTCTTGTCTCAGACTATTAGTAAAGACAAATTCAGGTACTGCAATGGCAAATAAGCAGACCATGGAACTCAAATCAAACCAAATTATGTGATGTAACTGCATAAGATGCAGCTCAAATATACAAACCATGGATCTCGAGTCAAGTAATATATCAATATTTATCCAATTTAAGCCCACAGGATGCCAAAAATGCAACTTTTAATTTTTTCAGCAGATCATAGCAGATGAAAATAAAAGTGGTTACAAATAGAAGCACCAACTGTGGGAAAAAAATAAAGACTTTAATTTCAAAATGAATAACCAAAATTGTAAATGGTCATATAACTGCCTTGTTGGAATGTTCATCATAACACAGATATGCGTGGAAAATTTCTGGAACACCTCACAGAGGCCAATAAAGTTTAGCCTTTGGAGGTAAATTTAACAGATAACCTCATCTATTGTAAGAAAAATGCAGAGAAAACACCCATCTCATGCTAGATTGACCAAGCTGAATGGAAACCCAAAAACCATCTTGAGAGCAGCAAATACTACAAATTGCACAGCATAGGAAAACACCAACCATGAAAAATAAATAAAACAACAAAGCCAAAATTGAAAGAAATGGAGGAGATACCCAGACAAATACATCTTCTCATGTAAAGAATATACCAAACATTACCTCCACCATTTCTGGTTCATAACAATACTCCATCACTTTCTTAGTTATCATCCGCTTCCCCTTGACAGACCCAGATGACTTGGAACTCTCATTCTCCTCAGCCTATTTCCAGATAATGGATACCATTTTCACATAGTATCAATGCTCTCGAAAACTTAACTTAAACTAAATAAATTACAACAGGCCATAAAGGACAGAAGAAAAAAAACAATAAACTAACATCAGCAAACTCACTACACAATATTTTTTGATGTCAAACCTTTTCAACCTCGATCATGAAATAATCATCCATGGAATGAATTCGTGGTGCATTACCGCCATTTGAAACCTCTAGATCACGTAATGCCTTTGCTAAGTAGCTCTTACCACTACCTGAAACAAGAAGTATTAGTATCTCTTTCCATCATCTCTTTGCAAGCATCTGCAGGCTAGATAAAAGAATGAATAAATAAAATTAATCCTCAATCAAAGTTAATTATTGAATTAACATGTGTCCAGTACTATTCTGTTAAAAGCCAACAATGGTAGAACAACAAAGCATAGCTTCTGCCAGCTTTCAATTTATCATCAATAAGGCACATAAAGTTCACAAATCACAACACTACATGGCTGAGAAACATACAAATCTATGTCACAGGGACTTGGCCAACTGGGTGTCGCACCCGCGTCGATGCGACGCGGGTGCGGCACCCGGTGCGGTCAACCTGGGTCATTTATGTCTAACTTTTGGACTTTATATATATATATATATATATATATATATATATATATTTATTTATTTATTTATATTTTTGCCGCACCCCCGCACCCAAGTTTTTTGAAAGTGCCGCACCCCCGCACCCATGTGACATAGATATAAATAGATGTGACATCATACCAACGTGCTACACCATCAGTCATTTCCCCAATCGTCATCATCATCAAACATGCCTTATCAAGAAAGAAAATGGACCAAAGGAAGAAGGGAAGAAGGTAATGAGAAAGTAAATGGAAGAGACATTTAAACTCACTCCAATAAGAGAGTAAAAAGAGATAACAAAAAAAATCACTGCTGTTAATACACTCCATGAAATAAATTCATGGATGAATTTTATTACTGAGGCAGATGATAACCAGTGCTTCCCCTATGGTGCACTTATTGACGAGAACATTCCTCATAATTCTGCTAAAGCTCAAACAGTTAAAATTGTCAAATCTGTTTAGCTATGACAAGGCTAAACAACAATGAGACAAGAAATTGACAATGCAAAAACTAACACTTATTTTTCCTTGTAAGTCCTTTTTTCCCTTCTCTCCTCTCAATCTCTCATATTAATATAGGCCCTGTTGGTTCCCTGTTCACAATCCATGAGGCCACCACCGACCAGAAAAGTGTCATGAGTCTTAATTCTTAAAGTGTTATTTCTTTCCCATGCCTTGAAGAAAAATAGGAAAGTATGGAACATCCAAAACTATTGAAGCATTTCAAAAGGCTGACAAAAATACTATTTGAAACTTTGAAATGCTGAAGCTCGAAATACTTCCCTTCAATATAATACTTCAAATATATGTTTCATGTTTCACAAGGATAAATACCAACGAACACTATAAAATTTTAATTCCCTAACTTATGAGAGCCTTAACAACATTTTCTATTAATGTAGCAACAAATGATTTTGTTTAACTTTTGTACCTACAGAATCAATAGGTTCTCTGTACAAGGGTTTTGGTCATATTATATGTGTATGCCCATGAAAGTAGAAGTTTCCTCTAAGTCGCTGACATGTTTGGAAGGGCCCCATATGGTTGCTTCATTTCCCAAGGCCTCCATTAAATCATGAATACTATGAAGTTGTAAAAATAAATAATATCTTATCATATAAGACGTAATAAGAAACCATCTGCTATCACTCAGGGGAGTCCATGGTCGATGATACACCATATGCATCCTTACTGTCATAGTTTTAAAGCTTCTAGATATGTCTTTGCTCCTTACATCACAGTCCTGAAGCTTGCAACGTAGAAATTTTTATTGGTGATGTTTTGAAGCTTGTTTTGAACAATCCTATTATGTGACTGCTTATGGTTTCTAGTATTTCTACAATGATGGAACTTAACAACATGACACAACATGAAAGGAACCATGCAGGTACCCAGAAAATAATAATAATAATAACAGTGAGAGATGGACAAATTTTATTGGGATCTCACTCACAAATAGTTATTAAAAAAAGATGATTTCTTAATGGAATAAGGTGGCACTTGACAACTTATACATTGACAAACAACCAGCTCATGATCCCCATCTAGTTATTCCTTAAACAGAGGGAAATAAAATTACTACTTACAAACTTATGCTTTCAAAACATACTACTTTTTACTTCAAGAAGTGCTTGTTTTAATCTAACAAATGGAAGAAAAAAAATGCTCGCATGGACAGTATGACCACCTTCTAAGAACAAGCATCATGCAACAAGTAGAAGAAAACAAAGTAATCACTTTTATGGGGCCATTCAATGACTGAAAACAAAATGAAGTATATACCAGGAAGACCACGAAGAATGATAACTATATGATCAGGACGAGTTGCTCGATGAGGCTGCATAAATAAATGAATTGCATCAACCATCTTAGGCTTTTCCACTGGACATTTCTTCAGAGAGAATGGCTGGATTTCTTCTGTAGAATGCTTAGATTGTGCTTCTTGTGATCCCTGTAAAGTAAAAAAGAAAAAAAATTAAAAAAAAGTTCTGTCAATTCTTCAATTCCACAGGCACCATGCAACTGCAACAATGCCTTAAATGTAACAGAGTATAAAACTGATGAAGATGCAAAGTGACTGGGGTCCTAAAGCCAAAGTAACTTTTTTATTGGAATGCATAAAGAGCAAAACAAATGCAGAAAAAAATAGGGTACAAATCAAACATCTATCATAATTCTCTCACCCTATTGAATATTTATTACCATAGCAGTTTAGTCACTAGAACTCGGTTCTTCATGATGTGGAATTGATTCTTTGTGTTCAATGAATTGATGATGGCTTCCAAATTTTCTCATAATAAGAGAAGCTATGTCACATGGGTGCGGGGGTGCGGCAGGGCAAAAATGTAAAAAATTATATATATATATATATATATATATATATATATATATATATATATATATATAATTTTGAAGTTTTAACAGTTAACATTGTCATAATATCATTCATCATGCATGAAATATATCAACCGCAATATCAATCAAATAAGTAAAGCAGAAAAGAACTAAATTACATACCAAAAGAGGTGTCAGGGCAGGACCATGAATAATTACATAAATGACGATGAAGTAATGGATCTTAATAATTTTCTTCTTCATCATCGAATGCATCATTAGCCGAAAACAGGGAGGGGCTTGGCCCATCCCCTGAAATCAGAGGGAGCAGGGAGGGGGGCTCAGCCCCTCCCCTGCCGAAATCAGTGAGGGGCTCAGCCCCTCCCCTGAAATCAGAGGGAGCAGGGAGGGGGGCTCGGCCCCTCCCCTGCCGAAAACAAGGAGGGGCTCGACCCCTCCCTTGAAATCAGAGGGAGCAAGGTGGGGGGCTCTGCCCCTCCCCTGCCGAAAACAGGAAGGGGCTCGACCCCTCCCCTAAAATCAGAGGGAGCAGGGAGGGGGGCTCGCCCCCTCCCCTGCCAAAAACAGGGAGGGGCTCGGTCCCTCCCCTGAAATCAGAGGGAGCAGGGAGCAGGCTCGGCCCCTCCCCTGCCGACCCAACAAGAGAGCGAGAGGGAGTAGGGGAGGCTCGGCCCCCTCCCCTGCCGACCCAACAAGAGAGAGAGAGAGTGAGAGAGGGTACCTGAGACGAGGGAGAGGAGGAGGTGGCGTCGGGCTCCCCTGCGAGACGTCGGGAGGAGAGGAGGCGAGCGAGAGAGGAGAGGATGAGGGCAAAAAAAATTTGCCTTAATCCTCTTTCGCAGCCCCTTTTGATCGGGCAACAGATTTTTTTTTATGTTCAAAAATTTGGATGAAAATGACCTTGGGTGCATTGACTGCACCCAGGGTCGTGTTGACCGCACCGGGTGCCGCACCGAGTGTCGCACCGGGTGCCGCACCCGCATGCACCTACTTTGCCGAGTCCACAACAAATCTGTCCATGTGCGCCTTTTAGAGTTGCAAGAAAATATGTGAGGAAATAGGATTGCCCAAGATCTTGTATGATCCTTTTCATAAACCAATAACCACAACCAAAAATGTGTATATAGCACTACACAACAGGTTTAAGTTCTTGCAGATGAATTACACAAAAATGATCCATATTTTCATGTGGAGAGCACCAATACCTGTGCTTTTCCATCACCGGAGAGCTCAAGAACACCTCCGGAGTCATTAGCCGGAATCAGGCTCTCTGTTAGCCACCCAAAAATGGTTTGAGGGATATTGAACCACATTCCTAAGTATCTATCCATAGAAGAGAGCTACCATTTGGTATGAAGACATCTAGTGCAAAAACTTGGTTTTCTGAGATGACTGTCTTGTTCTGTCTCAATTTTTGGCCCACCATTAAGGAGTTTATTGAATTGCACAATGCTAGGAATAGGAAGCAAGAATGAAAACAAGCATGAGAGAGAGAAATAAGAAACCATGGTACACATTTTCACGCTTCCCACTGTCACTGAATATATAATCTGCTCGATAAACGTCAAAAAAAAAATCATATTTTCAAGTTAACTTTTATTGACACTTCTGAACACTTTACTTTTAGTTTATTTGGTACTCATCTCTTCTTTGTAAATGTATATTTAGGCTTTCCTCTTGGATATCAACACATATATTTTAAGATTAAATGGGTTAGCCTTATCTATAATTACAAGCATCTTGAGTGAGAGAGAGAGAGAGATCTGCATTCAAATGGTAAAATAGTCTTTCTAAAACTAAGGGTAAAGTTGAGTTTTACTATGAAGAATTTACACTAAGTGACGCTTTGATTAACCATGAAAAAATAAGATATGTTTTTCAGTTACATCAAAATAAATGTATGAAACTGAATACATACTGAGGTATGTATCCGTAAATAATCCTTAAAAGAAAAGGAGATGTTTGACAACACTACATGCAAGAATTGAAGGATATTAACTACCCTTTAAAAACCAATGCTCATTATTAAACAGAAAAAAACAATATCCAACCAATTAGCACTATATTTCCACGCCCTAAAAGCCAAGAACCAAAGGAAAATAAAGAAGAGGACCAGACTGAAAAAGTGCTGAACCGTTGAATTTGACAAAGAAAAAATACCTCCTGTGAAAATCCAGTAGCAACATGACTTAACTGACACCCGTGTGCAGGGGGTTGAGCTTCAGGTAAAGCATGACCAGGAACTGTAAGTGAAGAGGGCACTGTAGCAGACGTGCTTGAAAGCCCTGGATATTTCAAAGTAGCGGCTAAAGGTGGTGGCATATGGTTCTGAAGACCGGGAGGATACGGTGGTGGTGGTGGTGGTGGTGGTGGTTTCCCTGACAAAGGTTGCATATGGGAAGCAAGAGAAGAAGGAGCACCAAATGCCTGAGAAACTTGAACAATGCCTGGCACTGGACTACCAACAGGCGGTACAATAGAAGATCCATCAGCATTAAGGCTTCTGGTACTAGAAAGACCTTCCGCAGGCATGCTCTTAAGAATCACATGTCCCTGAAGAGCCACAGGTGGTGGTTGAAATATGTGATGATGATTACTGAGGTGAGCCACCGAATCCAATTCTGGGAAAGAGTAGTTTTCATGTCTGTTCTCAAGGGGCAATGCCTTATCTTGCAGGCCATGCTGCTGCCTGTGGGGCTCACTCGGTATTCCAACCAAATGTTGGGGATGCTGCTGTTGTCTGGTTTCCATAATCTGATAATTTACGTGTTCATGAACCGGTGCATAAGAAGGATCCCCGGTATAAGATGCATTAACTGGTTGTTGAAATTTTCGATTGCTAGAGGTAATGTGCATTGCAGAAGGGTGAAAGCGATCATCATCAGATGCATACTGAGACATCTGGTGGTGAAGAACTGAGGAACCTTGCTTGGATGGTCGAAGCAATGGATTATCCTGCTTATTCCAGTTTTCCTGTTCTTGATGACTGACTACTCTGTCCTGATTTTGGTCCGTATGATCTGAAAATTTCGAAGAATATAGATCATTTCCTGAAGAATCAAAGCGCGTTTGCATTTGGGCATGCTGGGGTACAGCTTGTGGCAATATTTGCTGAGACAAAATGGAATTTTGATGGTCTTGCGTGTACATACCAGATGCCAATCTATCATTCCCATGAGAGTTTGGTGCGCGGCGATACTGGTCCTGGTTGTGCATCATACTTCGTTCATGTTGGTCAAGGGACGACGAATTTCCTGCTGCTGCATGCGAAACATAATTTCCAGACCCAAGGTTGGCTTTTGACAGGTCCGTTCGATGCTGCACGTTGGAACTAAGCTCTGACTGATCACCACCCGACCACCGATCCCTCCCACCTTCGGTTAAATGAGGACGTACTTGGAAGGGCGTGGATTCAAAAGAGCCATTAGGTGGATAGTGTGAGTTCGGCTGTTCCGGAAACCTAGTCTGGAAAACTGGACCGTTGTAGCCGCCGTGATCACGAATCAGGTTGGATATCCTTTCGTCTTCGAGCGACCTTTTACTGGAATTTGCAAAACCTGGATGGCCATAATCATTGTGATCGACGGCACGACCGTTTTCTAACCTAGCTCGCTTGTGAGTCACCCCGTTGTTAACCAATCGCTGTTCCTCCGGACCTCTTCCAACAACCGACCCCCTACGATCGTCGTCGAACGCTCCATTATATCCCAAAGAACCAGAATTCCAAGTTGGTGGTCGTTCTTTTCTCGGATCAAAACTCCCCCCAGGAAACGAATTGTAGTCTGCATGATTACCGCGCCCATCATTCAGATTCGGAAACTGCTCGCTTCTTCTATCGGAGCTCGGGCCATGGAACGAATTCCAGCCAGCGGGATCTCCGATTCCATCCCGGGCCTGAAAATCATCCCACCGTCTCTGTTCAGGAAAATGACCACCTGTCGGCATCGGGTTCGCCCTAGGGTCAAACTCCGGCCGGACGAACCCCAAGGGATCCGGCCAGTGTTCGAATCCAGGCAGCACGGGGCGGGCTCTAGGGTGGAATTCCGGCGGCCCGGGCGGCCGAGAATCGTGATGAAGCTGACCTGGAGGATCAAAGAAGGGCCTTTGGAAGATCGTTTGCTGCGGATTGTGAAAACCTGGCGACGGATGAAGATGACTGAAATCCCTACCGGAATTCGACGGAGGGAAATCACCGTGGATCGGCCGCAAATTCCACGGGTGCTCCATCTTCACCGGAGAATCGATCGGATGGGACCCTCTTCGAGTCGGGGGACGGGCAGAGAGCGTTGGATTTAGGGTTAGGGTTTGCGCAGTTACCGGCACAGGCAGCAGTTGGACTTAAGCTTTGCAAACAGATCGGATATATAATCGGACGTTCCGATCCGAATCCGACATTATACATTCGGATCGAATCCTTAAAGAAAGATCCGAATGTGCATTAAGATTAGATTTGGATTTACCAAAACCAATTATTTTCTGATCGAATTTGAATCAATATGTTATATCGGATTTAGATCAAAATCTGATTAATTTTTTCTGTGTAAAGCTATGACCAGTCAAGAGCTTCCAACTGTTTTAGCAAATCCAGTATGATCACATATATATCTGAATCCAGACATGGATTCAGATCACACGCAGTAGACCGGGGGGGGGCGGAAGCGGGGATCCATCCAAACCTGATGAAGGTGAAAATAAAAACTCGTGCGGGCATGGAGGTGGAGATGAACTTACACTTTTTCTGCCCCGTCCTTGATCTGGTTAGTAAAATAACTAAAATACCATTAGTTATTTAATAAAATTCCATACAACACCTCTCTCTCTCTCATATATATATATATATATATATATATATATATATATATATATATATATATATATATATATATATATATATATATATATATATATATATATATATATATATATATATATACTCGTTTAGGGTTAGAAATTTAGTAATATATATATATATTGGTTATGTGATAAAAGTCATTTTTTGCCTTAATGTGTAGGGTGGTTTTCTTTTTAACAAAAGGTGATGGTTCCAATCCCACAACTGACTAAAGTTCTATTTTTCACAATCCAGTCGTGCAAATCCTGCCCTTGATTGTAGTTGTTTTATTTTTGACAATCCAGTGCATACTTTATATTTATATATTTTCTATGTGGTGCATACTTTATATATTAAAATGTATTTTAGAGGGGTTGATCGCGCCCCCTTGAAAAATGTATAACAATATTCATTTTTATTCCGGCCATGCTCAGCTCGGCTTGAGCTCAGAGCCTAGCCGATCTCGAACAATGTTGTTCAAGCTCGTCTCCATCTAGAAACAAGTTCGATCACTGGTATTTTTGGCAGAGGCGAGCTTGAACAGCCCAAGCTCAGCTAGTGTGCACCCTTAGCTTCATGGCTTTAGTCATTTTTGGTCAATTTATAAAAACTTACTTTTATCATCCATTTATAGAAAACCACCCAACATTTATGTTATTACATTTTACACTATTTTTTCTCTATGCATTTAAGAAACCAGCCTATTATATAATTACATTTTTATTCTTCACTATCGTAGATAGCTCATCATATGCTTGTTTTTTAACTGAATAAATGTTAAGAATATTCTAATTGTTTTATTTTATTTTAGCTAAATTATGGCTACCCAATTTATTTTATGCCCCATTTGTTTGCAACAAAGATAAAAGTTCAAGCGATTAAACATGAAAACCAAAAAGTTGATTAAATTGCCCACTAGGACTTTGCTCATCTAGCTAGGAGGCAGCTTCAAATGTCAAGTTAAAGGTGAAACACATGGTGCACATTGCACGCCACAAGGTTGATGATAGGTGTACGCCTTGGTGGATTCAATTTTTCATATTCAATTAAAGTCTAGATTGTGAAAATAAATTGCAACATATGAAAAATTAAATGGAGAAAGAAAGAAGAATACTAAAGTGCATCCAAAATTACATATTAATCATGCACAACATTTTCCAATATATTTACCTAGTGTCCATTTGTTTCATTGCCTAAGAAGAAAATAATCTTTCATGGGAAAGGCATGGACTCCTAAAAAGTCCCGTTAGCTCAAATTTCTCATGAAAATTCTTTCATATTGAAGGGATTTACACATGAAAACAAGCCTCTATTTAGAAAATATCATGTTTGTTCAATATAAGTCTTTGTTTTCATGAAAACTGTCAAACAAATATCTACCTTTATTATTAACTCAGGTTAAATCACAAGTCAAGTTACAACAATAACCTTCATAATCAAATATTCAAAATATTTACAGTTTCTTTTCTTGTAAAGGTGAATGAATCATTTTCAGTTTTACAAAAACTATAAAAAAAGAAAGAAAAAAATCACATTTTTTCATATGATGGATGTTAACCTAAGGACCCTATTTGACAAATTTCAAGAAAGCTATGGCCAATGTTAAAAAGTGGGGCTAATTTTTGTCTTGGCCCTTAAATGAAAAATTGAAAAATAATTGTATTGTTTTTGTAAAATGGCATGGTTTCATAAATGCCTCACAATTTGCTGAGACCCTCTTTATGCCCAAAAATTAGTTTCTAGACTTTTTTAAAACATGTTTACCATTCGCAACATATTTGTGCAGACATCCCGACAGTCACACAAATATGTTGCAAACCTTCTAACATTTGCACAAATATTTTGTGAACATCTTGACGTTCGCATAAATGTATTCCAAAGCTTCTAACATTTGCATGTGTACTTCCTGAGGTCCACATGCAATTATCATACAAATTTTTTAAGTGATTTTAACCATATTTTGAGGTTCACAATATATTTGTGTGAACCAGTGGCGGAGCCATGGGGGTCGCCCACCCTGGAATTTGAAACCGAGTTGACTTGTGACTCGGGAAACTGAGTCGACTCGGGACCTGGGCTCTCGATGAGTCTAGAGCCTGTGTCTTAAAGACACAGGCCAAAAGGGGCGAGGGGTAAAACCCTCGCCACTTTTCCTCTCTTCTTTGTGCTATGCCCCTCCTTTCCGGCGTTCTCCATTCTCCGGCAACTCTATTTGTCGGCTCTCCTCCTCTGTGCTCTGCAGCCACCGACGATTGTGTCGTCGGCCTCCCTTCGGTGAACCCCATTCGTTGGTGCCCCTCCTCCTTCGCCATATTCCTTTTGTCAGCGACCATCGCTAGCTGTCGACCGTTGCATTGTCGCAGGTAACCTCCCTACCCCCTCGCTCGGCCACTGGCGACTCAGCCTTGATGTTTTTCCGACAGGGGGCAGACCGACGGAGACCCCTGCCTCCTTGATGTTTCCCGGCAGGGGGCGTCGTCACCCCATGTCTTCTTGTGTTTCCCTGCGAGGGTCGAGGCCTGAGACCCCTTGTTTCCCGGCAGGGGGTGACCCCCCCCCCCCCCTTCCCTCTTATGTTTTCCAGAAGGGGGCTCTGCCACCTATCTCGTTGATGTTTTTACGACAGGGGGCGGAGCCCTCTGCCTCCTTGATGTTTCCCGACAAGGGGCTTCACCCTCTGCCTTGTTGTGTTTCTCGGCGGGGGGCGAGCCCCCCCCCCCCCCCCTCTTCCCTTCTCTATGTTGTTTGGTTAAAGAATAGCATTATAATTGTGATTAACCATACCATGAATATCCTATATTTAGTGCTTAGCAATTTAATTTTGTAAATTAATGTAGAAAATATATGCTATGAATAACTTCCAGTAATCTTTTTCTTCACAGAAATTTATCTTTGCAACTGATGTCAATACCCGTGAATGTGCAATATGATGATCATATGAATGTGTTATTTCTATCTGTATTGATTTTCACTAATTTCATTTGTATCGGGCATTGCCATGTTCACATTTTTCAGATGCAAGATCAATTATAATAACTATTCTGACTGCAAAATGAATTTGAACTTGAAACTGAACTTTAAACATGACATACTATTTTTTATACTATGAATAACTTAAAAGAACTAAAAACTCTTGTACATATTGAAGCATAATTTGAGCATATTCTACATGTCATGCTTAACTATTCAAGCAAGTTATTTGTGTATATGTAATATTACTGGTACTAGAATTGCATTTTATATGTTAAAGTAAGTGATCTTAATCTTGCAAAGTCATGAGTTGTGTTGTTTGTAGGTGGATTGACAAACTTCTCTAGAAAATTACTAGGTATAAGTTAAATAATTGGATCAGGATTCAACCGAAAGATAGCCAAATGTTGATTAATGAGTGAGAATATATGGGTCCACCCTGTTTAGGAATTGCCTTGTAGCATTACATTCCAAGACATTTTTATGATCTGCTATTTATTCCAACTTCTACTTTAGATGAATGTTTTGGATCCTAATTCTTACTTCCAGGAATCATTTATAATTAGTTAAACTAAAAAACAAAGACAATCGCCTTTGCATCCACTACTGATAGTTCTTGTACTACATCATCAATTCTAGAAACTCCTCCACCTATATTGAGGATCATTTTTTTATATGATCCTACTACTCTGTTATTTTCTGTAATTTGTCTCTCTTCATACCTTCGGGAAGGGCTCACATAGGCAAGGTGGGTGAAGCCTTCTGGGCCTGGAACTGCCTTGTGGTTGTTTGTCGGCAGGGGGTTTCGTCCCTTTTCTCTTTTTTCCCGGCAGGGGGGCGCGCCCTTGCCTCTACTGGTGTTTCCGGCATGGGGCTTCACCCGCCTTGCCTATGCAAGCCCTTCCCGACAGGGGGCTTTGCTTCCACTGCCTCCTCTGATTGCCAACAGGGGGCTTCGCCCCCTGCCTTGTTAGTGTTCTTGTTCTTATTGTCATTTCATTTTGCTCGATCCTTTTTTGCAATGAGATTTGGCTCATATAACATTGTCATATTTTTTTCGTTGCGTAGGAATGGATAAGTTTATAATGAAAAGATCAATCTTTAATAAATCTTCTCTAACTCGAGAAGAAGAACTAAGTCATAAAATAATCAAAACAGAAATTGATGAATCAGAGTTACCTGCAGACCCTGCACTTCGCCCTTCCATTTCTAGTTATCATCCAAGTATCCAAGATAATGTTCGTAGAGCATATATGATCTGAGTTCCTTATCAACCTCGAGATTGTACGTTTCAACTAAACCACCAAAAATGAAGGTTCATTCCAGCTTGGTATGATGAGTATAAGGATTGGTTGGAATATAGTACAAGTAAGCATAAAGCATATTGTTTGCAGTGTTATCTTTTCAGGCCAAAAAGCACAGAGAAGATTAGTGTAGAGGCATTCGTATCTGAAGGATTTGATAACTGAAAAAAACAAAAAAAGGTTTGATAAACATGTTGGAAGCTCTGGCACTTTTCATAATTTAGCACGAATGAAGTGTCAAAATTTGGCACTTTTCATAATTTAGCACGAATGAAGTGTCAAAATTTGATGCAACAAAAATAACATATTGATGCTATACTTTATCAACAAAGTGTTCGACAGAAAGATGAATATAGACTTCGCCTTTGGGCAACTGTTAATGCAATCAGATACTTGTTAAGTCAAGGATTGGCATTTTGAGGGCATGATGAAGCTAAAGAATCTCTTAATAGAGGAAATTTTATTAAGTTGTTGAAGATATTTGCAAAGATCAATGATGACATAAATAAAGTTGTATTGAAAAGTGCTCCAAAAAATAACAAATTGATATCTCCTAATATACAAAATGATATTGCCAAGGCTGCTTCTATACAAACTACAAATGCTATTATCATGGAACTTGGAAATATTTTTTTTTCTATTTTACTTGATGATTCTCGTGATGTATCAACTAAAGAACAAATGGCTATTGTTTTATGATTTGTTAATGAAAAAGGTCGAGTGGTTGAGCGATTTCTTACTCTTGTGCATGTTCTTGAAACAAGTTCTATGTCACTCAAACAAGCAGTTGAAGAAGCATTTTATAAAAATAAATTAAGCATATCAAGTTTGCGTGGACAGGGTTATGATGGAGCAAGTAATATAAGATGGATGTTTAATGGATTGAAAAGTCTTATATTACATGAAAATGCATCTGCATATTATATTCATTGTTTTGCACATCAACTTCAATTGGCATCAGTTGGCGTTGCTAAAAAAATTCATTGCTTGATATGATTTTTTAATATATTAGGCAGGTTTTCGACTTTTTTCTCTATTTCATGGAAGAGATCTGAGCTTATTCGAGAAGCAAAATTTATGCAAATTGTTGAAGCACTTGCATTGGGTGAACTTGAAATAGGGCGAGGATTAAATCAAGAAATAAGTTTCAAACGACCTGGTGATACTCTGTGGGGTTCTCATTACGATGCTTTGGTTAATTTACTCAGTATGTATTATTCTGTTATTCAAGTGTTAGATTTCATTGCAGAAGATACATATTCAGGAAAAAGTTCAGATGCAATTATTTTATATCATCAGTTGCAAGATTTTGAATTTGTTTTTTACTTACATTTGATGTGTAAAGTTTTGGGAATAACTGATGATCTTTCACAAGCACTTCAGCGAAAAGACTATTTAATTTATACTTGAGATGCATGGGTTATTGTTTTTTATGGTTAATCATAAATTTATAAATATAAGAATAATGCATTCATGCAATCAAATAAAGAGATAAATATAATGTCTTATGATGTAGTTTGTGCATCTGAATAAACAATTATTGATGATAGGAGAGGACCAAGGCACAAGTGATAGGATAATTAACAGTGGATGCAAATAATGCAAAAATGACAATTGAAAAGTAAAACCCTTGGTATATTGTTTAAGTTATATAAGCATTTATTAGTCAATAAAATTGATTTTTTCTATTAATATGACGTGGTTGAATAAGTTTTTGTTCAGTAGATTCTCATATAATAAAAAACAATTGAAAATCATTGAAGTAGAGGTATATTGGCGAGTTGCGTAACAAAAAACTTAATGTTCGAAAAAAATTTAAGTGGCTAATAATAAACTTAAATGAACAAGACATTATTGTTGGCCAAAGGTTTAATGATCTAGAACATTATAGTGAAATTTTTAATGATCATGTGATCAGGCTTAACTATAAAATAAAATTCTTGAAGAGTTAGAGTAATAGAATGATTGTTATATGTATGAGAAAGAATCTGCATATTATAGTTGATTGCCCCTAGAAGATCCATTGCACAAAGATGAGCAGAACAACGTTCTTTCAAGTAAAAACATAAAAAAGGAATCATATATGTGGTGGTTCATTGGACAACCTTCGAGTAAAAAAGTTCATGTAGTGTGGATTACAGGTTTTATTCGCAAACACCTGCAAGATAACCCAAATATGACTCTTAGAGAAATCATTAATGACATAAGTCGCAAGAAAGGTGTAAAAATTTTGATTAAAGTATCATGCAATGGTGTTCATGTTAATGATGGTTATATATGGTTCTCAACTTTGGATTTAGTTAAAATTTATAGCTTCATGGTGGTTGGAGTTTATCTCAGCAACCATTGTGGTTTTCATCAACAATAATTTAATTCAGTATTAGCTACTAAGCAATAGATAGTGATTGAATATTTTAACTATGTTCTTAATATACACCTTTTTAATTTTATTTTAGCAGGTGGCCTCTTTGAAATTTCAAATCCTCTTCTTTAGTTTACATAGACTAATAATCATAAGGGTGCTTATAATGTCCAGCATAAATTACATAGATGCTTCATCAACTACAAGTGGTTTGATGACATTGGTTTGAGCAGTTCTCTTAAAATTCTGCCTAGATCCATAATTGATCATACCTTGCTTATTTTTGGCATTAATTGTTGTGTTAGGAGGAAGAAAGCTTATCTTTTTAAAATTTACTCTATGTGGTTGACTTAAGAGGCTTGTTTCATAATTGTGCTTGACAATTGGAATTCCTACCAAGCAGGTTTCCCTATGATTCATGTTCCTGAATAAGCTGAATGATGTTAGAGTGAAGTGCATTACTTGAAAGAACTCTCACTTTGGTGATATAGAAGGGAGAGTGAACAAGATCCGTGATGATCTCCATGCTATTCAGATCCGAATGGATTCTCCTCATCCAACTCCAAAAGATAAAGAGTATGAAATTTATCTAAAATAACAGTTAGAGAAAGCTCTCAATCAGGATAAAATGTTCTAGAGACATAAATCTAGATTTTAGTGGCTTAAGAAAGGGGATATGAACACCAAGTTTTTTATGGCTACTGTGAAGGGAAGGCACTAGTTGTATATGATGAGTAGAAGATAAGAGATGAATGAAGAAGATAGGAGATGAATGTATGATTTTTTTTCAAGGATTTCATTATGAAGATGAAGATAGACATGATGTTATGCCTATGCTTGACAGTCTAAGAGTGTTTCACAAAGAAAAATAACAGCTTTTTAGTCCAATTAATGATGATTATGCTTCTTGCCTTCTAGGTAAATGGGGACAAATCCCTGGGCCTTGATGATTTTCTAGAGATATTTATTGAAATATTTTGGAATATCATGGGTCCTGGCGTTATTGGTGCCATTAAAGATTTCTTTTTAAAAAGTAAAATTATAAGGAATGTTAATGCTACACACATTGTTCTCATCCCCAAGGTGTTGGATGCTTAGTATCTCTAAGGGTTTAGACCGGTATTCTTATGTAACTTTTTATATAAAATTATTACTAAAGTGATGGTTAATAGGATGAGATATATTTCTCGAGAACCACATCTCAAAAATCAAGGTGCTTTTTTGAAAGAAAAAGATATTTGAGACAATATTCTACTTGCACATGGAGTAGTAGACTAAGGTTATTGAAAGCGCCAAAATTTTTTGGGAAGCATGCTTCCCAATTTAGAGGAAGCTCACTTCCTATTTAGGGGAAGCTCGCTTTTCCTTTGTTTTTTGTGTTTTTTTTTCTCTTTTTTCACTTCTCCCTCACTTTCGGTTTGCTTCTTAGGTCGCTTCAGAGACGATTTATGGTTTACTTCTAAGTCATCTTGCGCTTTTCGCTTCTTAAAATTTTGGAAGTGCCTCGCTTCCCACTTCCCGCTTCCGCTTCTCAAATCACTTCCCGCTTCCGCTTCCCCAACTGGAAAATATGTGGTAGACTCCATCATAAAAATGTAATCATGCTCCATGTGTGAAGCTTGATTTATCTAAAGCCTATGATCATGTTAATTGGAAGTTCTTAGAA
The DNA here is from genome assembly GCF_984573655.1 of Nuphar pumila. Taxonomy (NCBI): domain Eukaryota; kingdom Viridiplantae; phylum Streptophyta; class Magnoliopsida; order Nymphaeales; family Nymphaeaceae; genus Nuphar; species Nuphar pumila. Next base: position 44,930,227 of record NC_143263.1, on the reverse strand, counting down.
AGTTCTCTTCTTATTCTCGATTTTCATCAAGTGTGGGTCCAGCACATTATGCTTTGTGTTTCCTTAGCCTCTTTTCAAGTTGTATTAAATGGCGTTCCTAGAAAAAATTGAAAGTTCCATAGGTATTAGGCAAGGGGACCCTATATTCCGTTGTTCTTGGTGATTATGGAAGGCTTCTCTTGGAGGTTTGGTTTGGCTATCTTAGAGAATCAAATGGATGCATTCTCTTTTCCTCATTTCAAGGGGTGTATTTCACACTTATTTTTCGTGGATGATGCCCTCCTGTTCGGCAATCCAGATTTAAGGTGCCTCTCATATTTAAAGGTTTTAAAAGAGTTTGAATTATATTTTGGTATGAAGGTGAATGATAACAAGTCTCTTGTAATTCCTTTTAATATTATGTTTTCTATTGTATAATATTTCTGGTGTTTTACAATGGCCTTTTGCCGAACTTCCAATTAATTACCAAGGCTTGCCTTTGTTTGTTTGAAAGTTGAAGTTGAATATGTGCCTTTAAGTTGTTATGAAAGTTCAATAGTGGATTGAAGGTTGGAAAACAAAGATGTTATCATATTCTGTGAGAATTCACTTGATCCAAAATACTTGAGTTGTCTTTTGGCTTCTATCATTTAAGCTTCTTAAGAAGATTATTAATATAGTGGAGACTATGTTTCACAACTTTCTTTGGCAGAAGGGAATGGTAAGAGACCACATCTTATATAGGGATGGCAATGGACTGAGGGAAAACGGGGCCCCGCCCCACCTTGCCTCATTTGGATCGGGGATGGAAAACATGAAACAAGGATGGAAGCGGGGGATAGAGGTTAAAATCAAAACCCGTGCGAGGATGAAGGTGGGGATGGACTTACGATTTTCTCTGCCCCGTCTCCAATCCTCACCCTGCCCCATCCCACCCCATCCTTGGTCCTTTTTTAGGGATGGCAGTGGACTGAGGGAAAATGGCCCCCCGCTTCGCCTCTACCTCGCCTCATTTGGATCGGGGATGGAAGACATGAAACGAGGATGGAGGTTAAAATCAAGACCGATGCGAGGATGGAGGCAGGGGTGGAGACCTTATCCCCCGCACCGATCCACTGTCGTCCCTATTCTTATAGCATGGGATGTGTTATGTAATCCCAAATTGGAAGGAGTTGAGATTCCACATGTGAAAAAAATTTAATATAGCTTATCTTGCAAAATTGACTTTAGATGTTTGTTGCAAGGACTTGGTTTGGGCGTTATTCTCAAGATCAAAATACCTTTCGAATAAAAGTTTTTGGAGTCTTTCTGATAACCCCAATGGGTCAGGTGTGTGGAAAGACATTATTTGGGGGCTAGTCTTGTGTTCAAGTATTTGTTTCTTGTGTGGTTAAAGATGGCAAAAATACAAAGTTTTGGATAGATCATTGGGTTGGGGATCCTCTAATTTCTTTAATTGATGAAAGGGAAAAGAGAGGCCTTAGAAGAGTCAAATCTTTGTTTATAGTTGAAGGCTTTGCTACCTTTGGTTCATGCAGTGACCCTCATTTTCTTTCTATGCATCATACTTGGCATCATGTACATTCTTTTTCTATGTCAGATGATTGAGATCAGATTTATTTGAAGGGCAATCTACCTGAGACTGCTATTTCAAAGAAGGAAATTTAGAACTCAGTTAGATCATATGCAGTTCAACACTGATGGTATAAATTTATCCGGACGAAAGGAGTTATTCCAAAAGCATGTTGGGTTGTTTATTTGGCATGTTTCAACATTTATTTACCCAATTAGGGTTGAGAAAATTTGAAAAATGACTATATTGTACATTTTTTAAAAAAACCCTACAATTTGCTAAAATCCACCCCATGACCAAAACCGCAATCGTTGATCATTAAAATAACCATTTTAACCTTTGCATGTTCATATCTCTTGAGGATATGTGAATTTTCTTTGTGACAAACTTTACTATTTATTTTTTGCCTAGAAATTGAAGGATTCTGAAGAAACACAAAAAAGAACAAAGAAACTAGACAAAAATACCTTTTCAATGACATCTGAATCGCTAGAAAATGACAAACTGGTGCAGAGATACATTCTGGACAGCATTTTGAAAAAAAAAGATGAATAGGCACACGTGCCTAACTTGAAAATTTTATGTTGTTTTTGGCTACCTGCAACCAGAAATAAGGAAAAACCATAAAAAAGAACAGAGAAATCAATATGTTAGCTTTTCAACACCACCAAGATCGCCTTGATCTACTGAACGGTTCAAGAGAAATATCATCTGAAAGATAAACTTTTTTGTTGTATCGTATCCTCTGACTAAAAGGTAGATTCACACAATTTTTTTTGTAGACCTCATGAAGTCTGCATAAAATATAGGCGAAGATGAGGAAGTTCGCATAAAAGATATAGGCAAAAATAATCAATATTTACGAGGATGAAGAAATTTGCATATATTTTATGCGAGGATGAGGAAGTCCATATATTTTATACGAGGATGAAGAAGATAAAATATATTTGTTGCGAATATGAGAAAGTTCGCATATATTTGATGCGAAGATAAGAAAGTCTACATATATTTTATGTGAAGATAAGGAAGTCTGCATATATTTTATGAGGAATACCTCATGAAGTCTGTATAAAATATATATGGACTTCCTCATTCTCATTTAAAATATATGTAAACTTTCTTAACCTCGCATAAAATATATACAGACTTCTTCATCCTCGCTTATATTTTATGTAAACTTCCTTATCCTCACTAATATTGGTCATTTTTTGCTTATATTTTATAGAGCTTTTGTGTGGTTCACAAAAAAAAAATCTTGTGAAACTACCTTTTAGTTAGAGGGTATAATATAACCGAAAAGTATATCTTATAGAGGATGTTTCTCACAAACTGCTCATCAGAAAGGCAATCTTTGTGGTGTTGAAAAGCTAACAAGTCGATCTTTCTGCCATTTTTATTGTTTTTCCTGATTTTTGGCATAGGTGACCAAAAATAGCATAGAATAATTGGGCTAGGCACAACTGCGTTTGTTCATCTTTTTTTTTTTTAAAACGTTGTCAGGTTGTATCTCAGTGTCCGATCATCATTTTTCAGCGATTTAGATATCGTTGAAAATGTATTTTTGTTTAGTTTTTTTGTTTTTTTTTCTTCATAATCTTTGAATTTCTGAGTCAAAAATTAATAATAAAGTTTGTCACAAAGAAAATTCACATATTTTCAAGAGGCTTGCACATGCGAAGGCTAAAATGGTTATTTTAACGCTCAACATTTGTGGTTTTGGTCATCAGTCAGATTTTGACAAATTATGAGTTTTTTTTTTAAAACACATCATTTTTTAATAAAGGTCATTTTTCAAAGAAAATTTGGGACTACCTTCCCCAAATAGGTGCTATTTCTACTGAAGGAGGAAGAGGATTACACTCATTTATTTCTCTTATTCCATGTTACACAATTAGTATGAAAATTTGTGTGCAGCAGATTCAGAAGACGTAGAGTTCCTCATTCATCAATCATTGCAGAGCTTTGGTAGTGGGCGTCCATTAAATTTGATCAGTCTTGGATGCAGAAACGTTGGGATCCTATTTTCTATATAGTTTTGTGAAAACTATGATCGGTTAGAAATGCTATTCTCCATGATAATGAAGCCTGTTCTAAGGATTAGAGCATTCGTATTGTGTGTCATGCTTATGCAGAGAGTTTTATGGTGCATTAGTGGCCTTCCAAATTGATTCCCCTATTATCAAGCTTTTTGTTGATGGTGGTCCGATGGTTCAACATGAATCAGGGTGATGTGATCTTCAGCCATGCCTTTTCATCTCATAGGCAAAGTGTTTTGGTGGCTTTAGTGGCATTTTTTTTAAAAGGCAAGCTGGGGTTAGGCAGACCCCCACCAGTATTATTCAACGTACCACGACGGTTTGAACCTGCAACGTCCCCCACCACAGGGAGGCGTGCACTAACAGCTCCTACCAACCACGTGGAGCCCCCTTTATTGGCTTTTGTGGCATTTGATGTCTCTAAAATCTTCTTCATTGGTGGCTTTAAAAAGACCATTACTTGTTGATCTGGTAGAAGTTGAATGTTGAAAGCTCTTTGTTGATTTGATTCCGAAGCGTGCCGATGTCTTAATTTTGTCTGATACAATCATACAAGAAGTGTTGTAGGTGCATCAAAACTGCAGTGGAGGGACATGGCAGATATCCAGTGGTTTTGTCTTTTGTTTCTAGTTTTAACAAGAGGGTGGTGTATGTTCGCCCCCGATGATTCACTGAATCCCACGTCTGTGTCCGAGGCTTTGAATGAGCACCACGTATACAAGCACATGGGGCTCGTATTCCCGTGTATGTTGACATAACTTTGCATCGGACTCTGGTGTTGTTGCAAAGACTTAAGTAACCTTTCTTGCTATTCTTCTCATAAAGTGATGGTTTGAGAAAATGACAAAAATGCCCTTTATTCAAAAAAGAAAAAACAAATAGTTCAAAAAAAGGACAAACATGTCCTCCATCTAGAAAGTCGAGGATGATGTTGACTCTTCAAAGTATTCTTCTTCTTTCTCCGTTCAAAAAAAGGACAAACATGTCCTCCATCCAGAAAGTCGAGGATGATGTTGACTCTTCAAAGTCTTCTTCTTCTTTCTCCGTAAAACACTGTAAAACCCCCTCTCTCTCTCTCTAGAGAAGAAATCAAGGGAGGCAAAGAGTTCTCCCTGGAGAAGGCCATGAACATCAACCCTCTCACTCTCTCTCCCTTCTCTCTCTACTTCTGTGCACATCCAACAGACGATCCTACATTGCTCTATCGTCATCTTCTTCTTCTTCCTTCTCCGTAAAACACTGTAAAACCCTCTCTCTCTCTAGAGAAGAAATCAAGGGAGGTAAAGAGTTCCCCCTGGAGAAGGCCATGAACATCAACCCTCTCACTCTCTCCCTTCGCTCTCTACTTTTGTGCCTGATTTAGAGTTTTTGCCCTTACAGGAGGGAGATCTGGGGGCTCCCCCCGGCGCGGATCCCGCTGCACGGTCAGCGGACGAGGGTCCAGGGGGGGCCGCCCCTGGCGGGGGCTCGGGGGACAGCGCCCTCCGGACTAATTTTTTTTTAGCCTTCCAACAACGATTTGTAGTATTATCGGGCTTTCCTACAGCAATTTGTAGTATTTTCGAGTGATTTGTGGAAGACACTACAAATCGCTATAGCGATTTGCGGAAGACACTACAAATCGCAAATCGCTATAGCAATTTGTAGTGTCTTCCGCAAATCGCTATAGCGATTTGTAGATTCTTCCGCAAATCGCTATAGCGATTTGTAGTGTCTTCCGCAAATCACTATAGCGATTTGTAGTGTTATTCAGTAAGCAAATCACTGTAAATCGCTAGCCAAATTAGGACAAACTTGTCAGGGTCATATCTCCCTAACCGGAAGTCATATTCCAAATTCGTAAAAAGTGCTGTCTTTGTTATTGAGTCTAGTTTATATCTGTAAATTTTCAGCGATTTCTATTGTCATTTCATTCCTCATTTTAACTAAAAACCAGACCCCTATTATTTTGTGTTATTTGAGTTGCACAACACTATTCTCGCTTGACATCCACATCCTGATTCTGACATGCTCCTTGTTGGATTTTCCATTGATTTCTTCCAACCTTGCTTGGAACAAAAATATGTCTTTCTCACCACGATACCCTGTGCATTTTTTGACCACGACACCCGAGACCAGTGCCGGGGGGAGCCCCCGGATCCCCCTCCTGTAAGGGCAAAAACTCTAAATCAGGCTCCACAACGAATCAAGTTGAACGATGCTACCCAAGCTGGGAGGAGCCCCCAAACCCTCCTCCTATAAGGGAAAAAACTCTAAATCAAGCTCCACAATGAATCAAGTTGAACGATGCTATCCAGGCTGGGAGGAGCCCCCAAACCCTCCTCCTATAAGGACAAAAACTCTGAATTAGACTCCACAACTCATCAAGTTGAATGATGCTACCCACGCTGGGAGGAGCCCTCAGACCCCTCTTTTTGTAAGGGTAAAAACTCTGAATCAGACTCCATAACTCTTCAAGTTGAATGATGCTACCCACGTTGGGAGGAGCGCCCAGACCCCTCTTCTGTAAGGGCAAAAACTCTGAATCAGGCTCCACAACGAATCAAGCTGAATGATGCTACCCACGTTGGGAGGAGCCCCCAAACCCTCCTCCTATAAGGGTAAAAACTCTGAATTAGGATCTACAACTCATTTAGTTGAATGATGTTACCCACACTGGGAGGAGCCCCCAAACCCTCCTCGTATAAGGGTAAAAACTCTGAATCAGGCTCCACAACAGTCAATGTGCAGGTCAGCCGGTGCTTGATGGAGCAATGTAAGATCTTATGTTGGATGTGCATAGAAGCAGAAAGAGAAGGGAGAGAGAGAGGGTTGATGTTCATGGCCTCCTCTAGGGGAGATTTCTTTCTCAGATAATCCTGCAGTGCAGAAACTGGGTCTTAAATAATCATCTTCGGGGCACTTAAGTCTTTACAACCACTCATTTTCAAGAATCGTCATTTTTTTTGGCACCAATGGAGGAGAGGGTACTTAAGTCTTTGCAATCGCATCAAACTCCAATGCTAATTAATGCTGACAAACATGGGGATACGAGACACACATGCTTACATACGTGGTGCTCTTTGGGACCCCCGAACATGAGATGTAGCTAACTGCCTTGTTCCGGGGGGGGGGACATATAACCTGCTTCGTTAGAATGGTCTCTTATAGGGGCCCTAAGAGAGAGGATCGGGTCCCACTTCTGCTGAGGGGCTGGTTGTAAATGTAATGTCACCGAGCGTACGACAGTATCCGCTCTCCAGCCTACACGCCATGGGGCTCTTGTTAATGTTGCGTAGTCATGAATTCTTGAATTGGAAAGATAGGCCATCAGATTAGCTCCCATCTTTGGGATGATCACTTGTAATTCTTTTATTTATTAATAGATTTCGTAAGATAGTGTCCAGAGTTTCCACTCAAAAACAAAAAACTGGGAGGTTCCTTACCCACAAGGGTAGCAAACAAAAAGGCAAGCTGGGCTTAGGCAGACCCCCACCAGTACCAATGTTGTCAGTATCGGTATGGGCTTTGAACCGTTTGGCCAACAATGCAGGTGAATCAGCACGATACCAATTCTTAAGTGAATCGTTTTGAATCGGCCAAAAATTATTTTGTGTCAACCAAAACATGACACGTGTTAAAACCATTAAAATAATATTAAAAATTAACTTTAAACAACTTTTACATTTATTAAAAATAGCTGAATCAGGTTAGTATTATATCAATTTTCTGCCTATACTACACATATTGGCCGATAATGATAACACTGAGCCATACCATTGATATGAACTTGCAACGTCCCAACACAAGGTGACGTGAACTAACCACACATACCAAACAAGAGGAGCGCCTGTTGACAGACAAGGCCCTGGGATGTGTACATCTGAATACCAACATTTTCCAAGAAATACTTGGTTTTTCAAAATAGTACAAGATCTTTCTTAATGATAATATTCCAACAAGATCTGTGAGTCTGTGACTATGATTCGAAATACGCATTCAGCTAATCTTGGCCATGCAACCAACCCAAGTTGACTGCCAAGGCCCTGTGCTCGTATCTTCCAAACGTGGAAGGGAACAATTCCAGGCTCATAATCAACACTTCTGTTTTGAAGTTAAAAAATAACTGGTAGAAGCAGTATAGGAAAAGGCCAAGCACACTATCGGGGGCATGCAAGATACATACTGAACTCTCCACGTCTACAGCCTCACCAAAACAAGGAGCCCAGATTATAGCAACCCACATATAGGGTGCATTTATTTACCTCGGATCTTAAGGAGAACTGAGGTTTTGTAGATCAAGGCATGGGGACCACACTTTGATCCAACCTCCATGCAAATGGAGGATATCAAAACCGAGGCTTTGAGATCCTCATTTTAAGCCAAAACACTCTTATCCCCATCCCCCCCACCCCCCCACCACACACACACAAAATGTACTTTTTAAGTTGTCGGACTAGCAATCCTCAGATCTCTTATCCAAGGATCTCTAGTTAAAACACCTCGGATATTAGATCCAAGGTAATCAAACACACCCATGAAGAGGGCTGATGCCGGTGGACATTGTCCATCTCTGAGATGGAGGGTGCCTGAAAAGAAGAGCCTGCTATACCACAACATGAATCCTGATTAATATCATAACTTAAAATCTCCAGTGCACATTATCCACAACTGAACAGAGTAACAAATGTTCCTTCTCTGTTCCCATTTTGTAATCAGCCCCAAACAGCTGAGGCATAATTCTGTATTTCACTATTCTGCCATTAATATACAACGCATACCCACTTGGAAAAAAAATAAAATCCTGATAAATTTAGCTTTTGTAACAGGAATTTACAAAACCACAAGAGGACACGAGTTCAGTTCCTCCAGTTATTATGGATAACAAGAGAATCAAGTTTAACAGCAGCGTCCTTCATTATGATGAAAGCAGAGATCAACATTTGATAGAAGCGGTCCTGCAATTAACCCCATACATTCAGCTTGATGCATATGTGTGGGCACCGGCACATGGGCATAATACTTACCATAAAAAGAATTGCATGCTTTGCACGAAACAGTAATGATTCGCACATGGTAAGGCCCAAAACAACATAATGATGCCACGATTTTGTATCAAAATATGAAATCGAACTTCATCAAGGAGCAACTTGGAACAGGAAAGGTGGAGCAGACTGTTACCAATTGCAACTCAAGCACTTGAGCTAATCGGCTTAATGATCCAAACCACCAGTCTAACCAGAGTCACTTGGCTCACTTGACATCCAACCCACAGCCAGAGTCCAAGGATATCATAGCTCAAGCACTTGAGCTAATCGGCTTAATGATCCAAACCACCAGTCTAACCAGAGTCACTTGGATCACTTGACATCCAACCCACAGCCAGAGTCCAAGGATATCATATCGTGGGGTAATCTTATCATAAAAATTTGTTGGCAGACTAACAATCGTGCAAAAAGAGATGACAAAAGTTGAGTCTGAACCTTGTTAAACTTTTCATATTTTTCTCCAAGCCATCAATGTCATTTTGAAGGACCACGTTCGTTTTTGACTTCTCAACCGTCCCTGACTTTATGGTATCAGCTATATACTGAAGACCCTGTTTTTTTTTAAATAAGAAAAAAATCAACCACAAGTAACTTCTAAGTATTTCACAAATTTACCTTCCTCTTCAAGCAACAAGAACATCAGCAGTAAAATGTACACTTGGAGATGGGTGTGAAACAAACCTTGGCACCGAAACCGTCTGTGAATCCCAACAGGCGCTTAGGAGTTTTAGGCTGTCCCTGCACATTGGCACAAGGCAACTGAGAGAGAGAGAGAGAGAGAGCAATCACTGCAGATGAAGGGCCAAAAAATACGAAAAGGTCTTAAGGCTGTTATAGTCAAAGTCGCAATTCAAAAGCATGGATTAGATTAATCTGCCCCTTAAAGCATTCCATGCTTCCTAAATACATCACTCTTAAGTCTTATTTACTTGTCCAGATGAGCCAAGAAATGCTTCCGTTAAAAAGAGTACAAAAATATGACGGATGAGGCATCACCATCACATAGAAGAAAAAATAGATTCTGAAGAAAGGGCCTGCCAGCTGTTACACACAAAGTTGGCAAGAGCAATATCAGCCACATGGTAAAAACACTGAATAAATATGCCCCTTACCCTAGACGCAATTCTTGATTAATCAATAGGTCATTCTAAGGGTTTTTTTTTTTACTTTTGGAAGACCAACAGGGTACTTGTCCAAAGGACAAAAGTATAGAAAAAGGTTTCATAAGGCTTCACCATCCCATACTAAAAAAGCAAAAAAGAAAGCTGCAAGGTCTTCTCCATGCCCATTCAAATTGTACAATCCGACTATGTCCTTTCTGGAGCACTGATCTAGTCAACAAAATCTAAAGAGGCTCAGACATTACTCTACCAAAGCCTGCAGACAAATTACTGATCCAAAAAGCACTATTTGTTAATATATATATATATATATATATATATATATATATATATATATATATATATATATATGTGTGTGTGTGTGTGTGTGTGTGTGTGTGTGTGTGTGTGTGTGTGTGTGTGTGTGTGATATGTATATATTTGCAATGTATTCTCCTTTTTTTGTATTTTACTTTTTGTCTTTCATTTTATTATTTTGTTTTTTTTATTGTGGTTGCAACTAAGCATTAGGAGTGCCTAACCGCTCAGCTAGCCATTAAACACTCCTAAAGGTTAGTGCTCCCTCTTCTTTGTGTTTATGAGCTTTGAGCCCTTTTTTTATTCCAAGGAATTATTGTGCATTTTATGTGAGTTAATAAAATCTTATTTTTTTGTGAGTGTGTGTTTCTAGCCCTTTGTGGCTTGTGTTCATATTAGCATTGTGAACGGTTGTGCACTCTTGTGGTACACTAATATGCAACAAAAAATATGAACCAGAAGAGATAATTTTACCTGCAGAAATTCTGCCATTTTCCCATCTTTTGTACCTCCAACAAACTGGCACAAGTACAAAACTCCAGCATTTGCAAAATCCTGCAAACCATGTTTAATTGCAGGCTCACAATGGTAAGTACCGGATAAAACAATAAGAGGACAATTAACTACTTCCATGTTTAGTTTCATACAATTAACTAAGAGAAATTTGATCAGAGAGCCTTAATTGTTCTGAATTAATGACAAATCTGAAGAAAAAGCTCACTGTGATAGGATGACCTCAAAATAAGCAAAAAGATGCAAAACAAAATTCACTTGGAAACTACTTGTGGACGGTCATATAAAAGAGGAGGCAGTAGGACACTGCAAATAACTACAAAGATATATTAATATTTAATCAGGCTCAGGTCTCATCAGCAAGCAGGCATAACAACCTCACATTTCCATTCCTTCAAATATAAGGTTTCAGAACTACTTGTGATTATGCTCATGAAACAAATTTTACAAGAGAAAGAAATATGGAACAGTCAAAGAAAAGGCAATCAACATCTGTCTACGAATAGGCTCAGTCGGATTGCACTAGCATTTGGACATGAAGTAGACAAATGTTTTAACAATCTCACATTCTATAAAGCATAATATGTTTCAAACCACAGGTTCAAGATATCAGCAAGTTGAGAAAGAAATGGGGAACTGTACAGAAAAAAGGAAATCAACATCCATTGAATAGGCTCAGTCAGGCTCCATTTAAATATGACATGTTTGAACAATTTCACATTCTATCAAACATAAGATGTTTCACACTACAGTTTCAAGATATCAGCAAGTCCTACTCTTACCCATGAATAAACATCAATTACATGAATGCTCACACTATCATTGTGAGACCTACTAATCAATCCAACCATTGATTTATGTTTCCAATATATAAAAGTTGTGATTTATGTTTCAAAAATATAAGCGGATTCCCAATATCTCATATAAAGCACTTTACACCATTACACAAAAGCTCAACTGTAAGCTGAAACAAAATGTTATCCGCATGAAACTCTTGCAGTAATTGGTTGCCAGAAACCACCAAATGGTTTTACTTTTACCATTTTCATATCTCATTCTTCTTCTCAATTCAAATGGCTGTGGAAAAACTGAAATACTGCAGCCAAACCACTACAGACTGCAATAAGAAAATGCAATTTTAAGCACGTACCTCACCAGAAAACTCCAAAATCAGCTTTAGCATTAAACTGAGCAAACCTTTTGTTGGTTGTTGTTCCAAGGGGTGATTGGCCTTTAGATAAAAAAATATTCCAACCAGTCATCAGCAACCATTATTGGTCAGCTATAATCGCATCCTCCAGATTTATAGCATACTATGAACTATGAAGAACTTTTTGCAGATTACTCAATACAGACCCGTCTTAACAACACTCTACAAAGCTAAGTTGGCAATGTTCCTCTTCAAGTCCAAATATTTGTCCACATGCCAGACTCCAATAGCAAGTGCAGATTTAGACTAGCCAACTGGTTTGTCTTGCTATTCCTTCACCAAGAGGCAAATCCAGATTGCAAATAGTTCCTTGCTACACATTTTCAATTTTTGAATCTACAAGAAAGGTGACATCTGTTAACATTCTTTTTGTGAGGAATAGGCTTTTGCCCCATCATTCTGTAAAAAAAAAAAATCCTTACAGGAATATGGATATTCACCAACTCTTTCACAGGGCATAACAATGTCTAAGTTCTTTTTTGCCTCTACCAAGATTTTCATTGGCCTTTCATCTATTATTTGGATGCCTGCCACATGATAAGTTCTCCATCGCTTGTGCATCCTAGAGCTTCATAAATTCCCTACTTGAACGGAGACGGAGGACCTTCAGAAGTTCAAGGAGCAAATTACTTTAGTAGCACCTTGTAGTTGACATGACTACATAAGGTCCACAAGTTTGAGATAACCTTTTCATATTTCAGGAGAGGATTCACGGTTCCATTTAACATTTTTCTCCATCCATGTGATTTGAACTATGTACTTCAGAGAAAAAAAATACCCAATGAACACAAAATAAATAGCAAAATCTGTTCCAGCTTCTGCAATTTGTTGCCTACATTTAGCAAACAGTTGATCAGTGCCACGGAAAGGGAAAGGGATAATGTGCCATGTCTTCCTTTCAATTCCAAATGTTATCTACACAATATGCAAAATAACAAGGGATACCAATTCACATTCCAATCAATTCCAATTCACAAATTGCAACAAACTCCTAGTTCACTCAATGGACAAGGCAACCAAGTTTCCTTCAACCATGCCAGAACTTATCACAACATAGTCAAGCAGCTATTGATGAAATGTCTGGGGCGACATTGCACCTCAGATCAATGTTGCCTTTATCACAAAGAATAATTTATGCCAGCTACAAACTTCTGAAGTCTCCTAGAAAGGGATTTTCCTCTTCTGTTGCACATCTTAGACAATTATTATGAAATGGTGTGATACAGGATAAAGTAATTTAGCAGTAAACTTACAGGATCAAGCAAGCTACTTCAAGAAGTTCAAGATGCACAATACCGCTTAGTTTGTCTTGTATTTGCCATTTTAAAATTTTGCAGGTTTAACAAATTGGCTAAACAGGCCCAATGACAATTGAATAAACCAGTAAGCAAATCCCAAAGTGAGCCCTTCTATTATCAACTACAAAGACATTATAATTTCATTGCCCATTCAAAAGCATCAAAGAATGTTCTTCCCAAAAAGGAAAAAAACCATACAGAAAATGGTGTTTCTGTAACCACATCTGGGTTAATGATCATATACCTTATTGAACATAACAAACCCAATATTAGATCACATACTAAACCCAATAATACATCACATACTCATAAATTAAGGCTACGGTTCTCTATTTATCAGACTATAATTATAGCCTTAACGAACTTTAGAAAAAAGAAGCCAAAACTTAGAAAGTCAAACATAGAAATTTCAATTTGTAAAGCAAACTATCTAGATCACCTGTTTATCCTCCAATGCACAGATCTTCCCATCCTGCAATACAAGATTTGGGATGCCAATAAGAATAAGACAAAAAGAAACCACCAACATGAAGTTGATTTATGACATCAACTCACCAATCCGAAAACCATTTTCTGTAAAACCTCTAAGTCGATACCTATATGAGAGATATCCGCTCGAACCACACTGACCTGGTAAATAGTTTGTGCAGATCAGACATCTCAACTAAAAGGGCAAAGCAATTAAGAAAAATTTACTAAACTAGAAAGAAAAAGAACCAAGTAATGCTAACCTCATTCTTCATTAGTTTTGTTAGTTCTTTTTGCTCATCCAATTTATCATCCAAGTTCTGAATCCTTTGTGTCAAATGCTTTTTTGTATCCTTACCACACAAACAGAAATCTCAAGTTAGAAACACAAAAAGACTCCATACACGTAAGGAGATCTTGGTACTGAATTGGATAAACAATAACTTGAAATTCTTAATCTATGCCTACAAGTTTGGACAATAAAGAAAATCATAGTGAACCTTGGCAAGTTTCGAGGATAAAGAAAATCACAGTCAGCCAAAATTAGATCCTTATACATTGATAGGGAAAGAAAGAACAGAAGATGCAATATTTTAGGTAAGAGAACATGAGCAACATCAGGATATTTCAAACAAGAAATATCCAAAGTTTTTATTTTTTAATAAATCCAAAGCTTGTTAAAAACTTATAAAGCTACAAGACCATCAAATGCAGATCAGTCAGCACAAACAAGACATACATAGTTGAAAATTGAAAAAACATATTTTAGGCATAAATCTGAGATCAAGAAACAAACAAAAAATATCATCTAAAACATAAAAAATCTAAATTATGCACAAGAACAATCAAATCAGGATCACTTCCACACCATTCTTCACATTAAACAACAGATTTATACTCTAGAGTCTAGAGTCTACTCTAGAGTCTAGATAAATTATTTCCATAGTTGCTTTAGTCATAAAAAAGAGAAATAAAACAAAAACAATGTCAAAGTATAAACTGCCTGAAAAAACTTTATTTACGTCTACTGATCAAAAACCAAAGGTCAGAATCATTTCCGTTCTTTTCTCTGCATTTAAACATGTACATAACATGATAAAGAAAATAATAACCAAACCCATATATGAGATGACTCGAACTTGTTAGAAAGGTGACACAGGCCTGGCCAGCTACAAGTATGAAGTGTATAACGGCCTAACAATCTATTGAAAAAACTGCCTTTGGGCTGGCGTATTTTGTGAAGAAATCGATAAAGGAGTGAGGAGAGAGAACAGACTCTTCTTGGGGCATCGGCAGCTACTCTCTTTTCTCTTAATGACTGCACTAATACATCATTAAGCTTAATAGGGTTACAATATTTTACATGGACGAAACCACCCTGTATTAGTAATACATATTACATTAAAATATAAAACATGCATGTGTTGTATCGGATATGGATCCTCTACTGGATCCATATCCTTTCCATATTCTAATACCCTCCCTCAAGTTGTGCATGGGAGTGAGCCATCTGTAACTTGTTCTTCAAATACCAGAAACAGTTACTTGTGAGACCTTTTGTGAACATATCAGCGACTTGGTCTTCTGAAGACATATAAATCGGTTCAATTTCTTTGTCTGCTATCTTTTGTCTGATGAAATGTTGGTCAATCTCAATATACTTAGTCCGTCTGTGATGAACAGGATTGAACGCAATTTGTATAGCACTTCTATTATCACACATAAGAGTCGAACTTGAGATATTATCTCCCATCTCCGTAAGTAAATGCCTAATCCAGGTCACTTCTGCTGTGGTGGCTGCCATAGATACCTTTGTGCTAGATCTCACCACAACCTTTTGTTTTCTGCTACTCCATGACACAAGATTTCCTCCAATAAAAACACAGTATCCTGAAACAGACCTCTCATCTGGGTCCCCTGCCCAGTCTGCATCTGTATAGGCCAATATGTCATGTTTTGGCGTTCCCCATGAAGATTGTATATATGTGAGTCCATCACCCACCGTGCATTTTAAGTAACAAAGAATGCGTTTGACGGCATCCATATGACCAGTTTTCGGTTCATGCATGAACTGAGATACTTGATTTATAGAATAGACAATGTCTGGTCTAGTAAAAGTGAGGTATTGTAGCATGCACACTAAACTGCGATACTTGTCTGCATCAGGATATAACTCACCATCACAAAGACTGAGTTTTTAATTGACAACACTGGGTGTGGGCAGAGGTTTGCAATCTATCATTCCTGCTTTGGCCAGAAGGTCAAGAGTATATTTGTATTGAGTCAATAACATTTTTCCATCCTGTCTGTCCACCTCTACACCAAGAAAATAACTTAGTTCCCCAAGATCTTTCATCTCGAACCACATACTTAGTAAAACTTTAATTCGTTGAATATGGTCTGGAGCATTACCAGTGATCACGATATCATCAACATATATAAGTAAGAAAACCATAGTGGTTCCATCCCTGTATATGAATAGAGAATGATCTAGTTGGGAGCGAAAGAAACTGTGGTTCTGAATCTCTACGGAGAAGCTTTCAAACCATGATCTGGAGGCTTGTTTTAAACCATACAATGCTCTGGTTAATTTGCATACATGTTCTTTTGGGTCTCCCTCTGCATAACCTTAAGGTTGCTCTATGTAGACCTCTTCTTTTAAATCCCCATGAAGGAATGCATTTTTAACATCAAACTGACTAAGGGTCCACCCATGTTCAATTGTGAGGCCAAGAATAATACGAATAGTTCCCATTTTCACCACTGGGTTGAATGTCTCATCATAATCTTGACCATATTCTTGAGTAAAACCTTTGGCAACAAGACGTGCCCTGTATCGTTCAATGCTACCACCCGGTTTATATTTAATCTTATATACCCATTTTGAGCCAACAACATTTTTATCTGGGGGACGACCAACTATCTCCCATGTTTGACACTCATGAAGTGTCTCGATCTCCTCATTCGTCGCTTCAATCCATTTATTAGATTGAATAGCTTGAGAAAACCCAAGTGGCTCCTCATGTTTTTCAATCTTGGATAGAAAGATATGAAAATCCATAGAAAAGTTATCATAACTCACCCATTTTTCAATAGGATGCCTTATCCCGCCTGATCTTCTTGGTGCCTCAATGCCACGTGTTCTTCAGCAGGTACATCTGTTTGCTCTTTGAATCTCCTGGTATAGACATTTCCTTTGTATCTCAGACATTCGGTTTCTGATACCTTATCTGAAGCCGTCTCATCATGTATGCTTTCAGGAGCCAAAGTAGTATGTTCTGCAGCGTGTGAAATGAGTTCAGCATTGAGCCATGGATCATACCAATTAACAGCTGTATCAATATGATCACGATTGTGATCTGCTTTATTCCCCAGAAAACTATTTTCATCAAAAACAATATTTCTGGAGATTCTGATCTTCTTACTGGCAGGATCATAGCACCTGTAACCCTTGTGTTCATCTGCATAACCTACAAATTGGCATATAGAGGCTTTGTCTTGAAATTTAGTTCTCATGGATTTATCGATATGTACATAACTGTTAAAATATGTGTACTCGTACACATATATGTTGAAATATAATCCTTAAATGTACATATATATATTTATATATATATATAAAGATACGTATACATATATATATGTATACGTATCTCTATTTATATATATATAAATATATATATTTTATCTTCCTAAAATACCCTCAAGGGTATTCTTGTAATTTGTCATTTTACGCATATTCCAATTGGAATATGCATTGTAATTTTTCCCTTAATTTTCTATTTTTTTATTTTTAATTTTTGTATTTCGTACCACATTGGGGGCCTCCCAATAGAGACGTTGGGGGCTCTCCAACGTCTCCCTTGAGAGCCCCCAAGGTGGTCCCTTTTATGCTTATAAATAGGGGCTTGCCCCTTTGTATTCTTTAAGACTTGGAGGAGCTCTTGCTCCATTGTAAGGGGTTTTTACCCTCTTCTTCCTTTTCTTCAATAATATTCAACTTATGACTTTAAGTCATATTTTTACCCCTTGTGTGGGTTTATGTGTTAGCACATTATGTGCTTGTGTTGTTCCCTTTAATGGGTTTATTCGCACTTCATGTGCATGTGTATAGGTTCATTATTGAACCTAATGTATTCAAAGCCACTTTCTAACATGGTATCAGAGCCCGGTTACGATGGGGTTGTCTCTTGGCGCAACGGAAAGCGTGGTGCTCAAGAAATGGTGAAGTATTCATTGTTCCTCTTTTTCTTTTTAGAAGTTTTCGGTATGTATCTCTTTTCTTAACATATTATGCATTATGAAACTATTTTTCTTGCACATTTAGTGTTTTTGATAGTTGAATCATTTCCTTTCACATTTCGCATGTTCGTATATTTTAAAATATCTACTTTTAAATTTGGTAAACTTGTTTATTGTTCAAATATATAATTCTTGGTTATATAGTTATCGATTTCTCATCACATATAATAGTAATTTATGTTTTGCAAAATTGTTTTTCAATTATGTGAGATTTGTGATTTTTCATAAGAATTTCGTGATTAACCTATAAGTTAACTTTTTAAATACGATTTCTTGCTAAATTAATGATCTTTGCTTAAAAACTCTTGTGTTTGGTTTCTTGATGAATCTTTTTGTAACTTATATAATTCTTGTATAAGTTAATGATCTTTGCTATATTTTGATATATTTCTTGTATGAGAATTTCTCACATCTAAATCTTTGTAGTTTACCTTTTTATGAACCCTAAGTGGTTCTTGTTAATGATAAATATTTATGAACTCCTAAAAGTCTCTCAATGGTTTTGGTTTAGTTAAAGAATTTTGAAAAATTATTTGTGATAAATATGTTGTATGAACCATTGTGCTCATTTGGAGAGATCTTTTAAAAATCTCCTCACATTATATAGAATGCATAGTGTATCTATTGCATCCTTTGGTATAAAAGATTTCATTAATTTTTTTTTCTTCTAATGATGCAACTTTATAAACATGTTTGTTTATATTTTTCATAAGGTTTCAAAACCTCTTGATTGTATCTCTAAGGATGCCTACATTGGCCATAATATGGTCTTCTTTGTCTTAAATTGCATTTATCAAGCATATAATTGCATAATTGAAGCTTGAGAGTCTCAAGCATTTGCATCTTTTATGAAATACATGCATTATTGCATGTTTGATATTATTACGCTTTTTTGCGCATTTTTGTTCTAGTGTTGTGAGAGTGTCTTAGTACACTTCTTTTATAAAGTATTCATACTTGTATGCGTATTGTCTACTCATAGACATTTTCACATGGTACATGTTGTCCTAAATTTGCACATTTAAGATTATTGTCATTTTACATCTTGGTATACGTATAATTGCAAATTATAAAGGCTTGATTTGTTTCTTGGATTATTCCAATTATTTTCTCACACATGACATAGCTTAAATATTTCATGTTGTGTTTATTAAAGTTTTTTTTAATAATCATGATTGAACATAATTTCGTATATATGCAACATTATTGTTATATGGCATATTGTTGGGATTAATTATGTTGGATCTTTGAATCGGCCCTCTTTGTAAAATCACATATTTGGAAAATGTTTTCCCTAAGAGTTCATTGCCTTTTTATGGCATTTTTTCTTCTATCCATCACATGTTATATGATGCATCAATCCTTTTTTTTATGGCCTTATTATTATATTAGAGATGGTTGTTGAGGTGAGTTATGGACACCTTGTGTTATGTCATTTTAGTTTGTCCACTTGCCATATTATAGATGGTGATTTAGGTGAGTTATGAGCACCTTGGGACTCTAGAATGATTTGGTATATGATCTCTAATTGTGATTGTGTCACTCGTTGTTATGTCATTTTAGTTTGTCCACTTGCCATATTATAGATGGTGGTTGAGGTGAGTTATGGGCACCTTGGGACTCTAGAATGATTTGGTATATGAATGTGACACTCGTTTGATGTTGGCCATTGATCTTTTGGATGCTCTTATTTATATATAAATGTGATGGACATATGATGTTTGAAACCTTAAAATGTTTTAAGGTATATTAAAATCAAGGTTTTTGGGATTATTGCCCAACCTTTTATTGTTTATAGATCTTATGAGTGCATTTGCACATTTGTGTTTTGTGCTTTTGTGCACAAGTGTTCTTGGTGTGTGTATATTCACACATTTATTCAAATATATTGTTGTTATGGGTATTCTTTTTGAAGAATATTGTTCTATTGATTCAAGGTTTTTTATATATGTTTGTCACTACAAGTTTTATTGCTTCAAAAGCTATCTCCTTTTATAACTCTTATCTAAGTGTCATCATATGTAAACAAGAATTTTATTACACCTTTGTGTGTTGGTAGCCCTTTGTTGGCTTTGTTTCTCTTAGTCTAGTAGCTAAACAGACTTGTCTTGAGTGTTATCATATGTAGACAAGGCACGTTGATTCACACCATGTTGTGTGATCTTTAGTCCATGTTGGCATTTGTGTTTTTGTTCTAGTCGCTGAGTTGTATGCCCATGGTTGGCTTCTTTCACTCAATTCAAGTGTCATTTTATGTAGACAAGAGATGTATTGTATTTTTAGCCCATGGTTGGCTTAATACTCTTGTTCTAGTAGCTTTTAACATACTTGATCTTGAGTGTATTTTTACGTAGACAAGAGATGTTTTTTGTCCATGTTGGCGTGTATTCTCTTGTTCTTGTCGTTGATGCACTCATTTCAAGTATTATTATATGTAGACAAGAGGTACTTTTACACACCTTAGTATGTGTCATTTGGCATTATATTTATATTCTTGTTCTAGTAGCTTATACACTTGATTTACGGATTTTGGAGGACTAATGAGGTAGTTGCTTGTAGTGGATAAACTATTTTTGAAAAT
Organism: Nuphar pumila; assembly: GCF_984573655.1. Classification (NCBI taxonomy): domain Eukaryota; kingdom Viridiplantae; phylum Streptophyta; class Magnoliopsida; order Nymphaeales; family Nymphaeaceae; genus Nuphar; species Nuphar pumila. The sequence continues at coordinate 44,909,822 of NC_143263.1, read as the reverse complement.
TGCAAAATTTTCTTGATACAAGTGAATCATATCTATGATATGTTTTTTTAAATCAAATTTATATTTTAGCATTTAATCTATATATTAAATGCTTACAATTTTTCGGCAACTTTTGTATTTGATATGCAAAATAAGTCTTTTGTCTCAAATTATATTCATTTTTGAATCTTGAGTGGATGCTTTAACATATTTAGTCAAATCATGCTTCTTATTTATGACATTTGTTTGACATAGATCTTCTCCCTAAAGGTGTGAAAAACTCTATTGTTGATCTATGCATGATAAATATACCTTTATAAAGCCTCTCTTATTGAAGATCATATTCGTCATGCTTTTGGACATTAGTATCCGTACTCATTAAAATCTTTTTGGACTCTTGTGTTCATTTTGACTAAAGTATGTTTGGAGCATGTTCTTTGATGATTTTTTAAGCGTTAATTCATTTTTTATAGTATATGCATATGCTCATTATGGCCTTTTAGGCCCACATTCAAATAAAACATATGTAGTTTATGCCTCTTCGTAGGCTTATCGTGGTGTCCCTTAGTGGACCATTTTGTTATTTCCCATTATGGGGTTGTGTTTGTCCAATGTTGGACCTTATGAATGCATTATGCATTCTTGTAATTTGTTTTCGCTCACTCTTTAATATGATATTTGGTTTTTGAAACTTTGGTTTTCTAAATTTTCTTTTCGTACTAAAGTAGTTATCCTATTATGCATAAATTTTGCACCTTGTTGGGAATGTTCCATTTGAGTAAAGTGCAAAGATATTTTTTACTTGTTCTTTGTTGTTATTCCACAGGATTTTGGAGATAGGACAAAGAGGAGTACTCTGGATGGTTCGGGAAATGTGTTCACCGTTAGAAGACAATTGGAGGAAGGCATTTTCAAGTTTCAATTGCATCCTTGCCGAAGCCGCTTGGAGTCTTGCCCTTATTGTTCAATCTTTTTGTTTCCCCGCAAAGATTGAGGGGGGGTGTTAAAATATGTGTACTCGTACACATATATGTTGAAATATAATCCTTAAATATACATATATATATTTATATATATATATAAAGATACGTATACATATATATATGTATACGTATCTCTATTTATATATATATATATATATAAATATATATATTTTATCTTTCTAAAATACCCTCAAGGGTATTCTTGTAATTTGTCATTTTACGCATATTCCAATTGGAATATGCATTGTAATTTTTCCCTTAATTTTCTGTTTTTTTATTTTTAATTTTCGTATTTCGTACCACATTGGGGGTCTCCCTTGGGAGCCCATATGCATACGTATCTCTATTTATATATATATATATATATATATATATATATATTTTATCTTCCTAAAATACCTTCAAGGGTATTCTTGTAATTTGTCATTTTACGCATATTCCAATTGGAATATGCATTGTAATTTTTCCCTTAATTTTCTGTTTTTTTATTTTTAATTTTCGTATTTCGTACCACATTGGGGGTCTCCCTTGGGAGCCCCCAAGGTGGTTCCTTTTATGCTTATAAATAGGGGCTTGCCCCTTTGTATTCTTTAAGACTTAGGAGCTCTTGCTCTATTGTAAAGGGTTTTTACCCTCTTCTTCATTTTCTTCAATAATATTCAACTTATGACTTTAAGTCATATTTTTACCCCTTGTGTGGGTTTATGTGTTAGCACATTATGTGCTTATGTTGTTCTCTTTAATGGGTTTATTCGCACTTCATGTGCATGTGTATGGGTTCATTATTGAACCTAATGTATTCAAAGCCACTTTCTAACAATAACATGTGCATCCAAAAACTCGTAACTCATCATAATCGGGATGTACACCAAAGAGAACATAATAGGGAGACTGATTTTCAAAGATAGGCATAGGGAGACGATTTATCACATGAGTGGCAATATGAAAAGCTTATATCCAAAGACCAATAGGCAAGTTACAACCATGCATCATACTCATTGCACTTTCCACAATGTGTATGTGTTTGCATTCAGCAATTCCATTTTGCTGTGCAGTGTACGGGCAAGAAACTCTACGATGTAGCCTATTATCTTGGAGAAAATCTAAAAATTCTTTGGAGGAATACTCACCACCTTCATCACATTGGAGAGTTTGAATATTTTGGGAGAATTGAGTTTTAACGTAGGCATGAAAGTGACGGAAAATAAGAAAAACCCCTGATTTGTGCTTCATAAAGAATATCCAGGTAAAACGAGAGAAACTGTCAATAAAAGATACATATTATTTACTTCCAGAAGATGAAGGATTGGGGTTGGGCCCCAAACATCGGAACATATTATCTCAAAAGGCATGGAAGCTCTTTTATTTATTTGATGAAAAGGAAGTACATGACTTTTGCAGACCTGACAACTGGGACACACTTTGTCTTTCAACGAAGGTGAAAGAGACTCCGAAAGAAAACCATTGGACATTAATTTTTCAATAAAGACTTTACTACAATGACCAAGACGAGAATGTCAAAGATTTGGCTTATTACATTTTGATATACTTAGAATGCTTTTAGAGATATGATCGGACTTGGGCTTCAGGACACTGACGGTCGGATCTTCATTGAAGATATACATGTTTTCATGTCGCTCTCCTTTAGCGAACATCTCCTTCGTTTGAAGATCCTTAACAAAGACAGAAGTAGGAGTAAATTCCACGAATGAATTGGTAGAGTCAACAAGCTTAGAAATAGAGACAATATTTTTCTTAATGTTTGGTGCATGAACAACATTAGATAAAGGAATGGATGAAGACTCAGACAAAGGGATGAAGACGTTGCCTACGTTTGAAATAGAGTGGTGAGTCTCATCTCCAGTTACAATATTAGATTTACCAAAATAGGGAGTCAAAGTAGAGAACTTACCTGCATTGCCAGTGACATGAGCTACTGCCCCAAAGTCTACATACCATATTCCATCATCATTCTGTTTCAGATTCAAGTTGGCCATAACAGATAAGAGAAGATCCTTAGTATCATCACTGACCCAAAATGTACCTGCAGTTCCTGATGTAGCAACATTTCTATTGTTTTGTGTTCTATTACGATTTTGTGGGTTGAACCAGCAGTTGGCTTTGATGTGACCTCGTTTGTTACACTGGTAGCATGTGGAAACATTCTTTGAAAAGCTGGCAGTGGTATTTGGTGTAGGTAGCAACTCACGTCCACCCTGGATTTGGGCTCCCCTGCCTCTGCCACGCCCTCCTCGTGCACGATCAGCAAACATCCATGTGACAAGAACCTCATGCGTAGATGATTGCTCTGTTGAAGCATCAGACATGCTTTTCAAAGACATCTCGTACTGGAAGAGTTTAGCACGTAATTCCTCAAAACTGGGCAACGTGGGAAAGCATAATAAAGAAGTGACAAGAACATGATACTCTGATCCCAGGGTATTCAGTGTCTGCTGCACATTTTCTTTATCTAACACTGGATATCCAACAATGGCTAATTGATATGTGATGCTTTGGATTTGGTTTAAAAATTCAATAATGGTCATTGCCCCCTTTTTTAAAAGCTAAAATTCACGCTTGAGAAACAACACCTTAGCTTCTGATATCTGAGAGTAGGTCTGAGCTAGAGTCTCTCACAATACTTTAGATGTGCAATCATCAGGAATAGAAATCAATACTTCTTGCGACAATGTGGAAGTGATGAAACCAACGAGGGCCTGATCGCTCTTCATCCAAGCAACAAATGCAGGGTTGCGAATGATGTTTGGCAATCCTTCGTCTTCTTTTGCTTCGGTTGTGATAAATTCCGAAGGCATTGGAGTGGAGCCATCCAAGTGACCTGAAAGATCTTGACTTCGAATAAAATGGGTAATCTGCCTTTTCCAAGTCAAATAGTTGTTTGTATTTAGCTTTTCTGAAACGAGCTGCCCCAAGAAATTGAAAGAAAGACCAGAATTGGCTGAAACATCCATTTGTAGACTTATGACAGAAAATCAACTTCATGACAGAAAGAGAATAGTGGCTGAAACTGGACTGCGATCATAAAATGACGCAGCTTTATGATTTATGACAGAAATCGGCACAGAGAAATGATTTATGACAGAAATCGGCACAGAGATTTTTTTTTTTAAAAAAAAGGAACAGACAATGTCACGACAAGATTTAAAAAAAAGAAGAACTCGACAGAAATGAAAGGAAGACGTGAACAACTGATCTTGGATATTATTTTAGATTTGTGTAGGACGCACAGCAGATCTGAATGTATTCAGATCTATGAATGAATGAGAAAGGAGAAAGCGTGAACAGGAGAGATCGCGTGAAACAGGAAGAAAGAAGGAGGAGGTGACGCACTGCACAGCAGATCTGAATATATTCAGATCTGTGAGACGAATAGCGAAGCTCGTGCAGGCAAAATGAATGAGGAAGGAGAAGGCGTGACAAGCAGTTTCCAGACCAGATTCACATGACTAGGAGAAGTCACGTGAAATAAGAACTCGGCTTTTGCATGAAACAGGAAGAAAAAAAAATGATAGATCGGCTTTTCGCGAGAAACAAGAAGAGAAGAGGAGAAGAACACGGCTTTTCAAGGAGAAAAACAAAAGGACAGAATTAATGAAAGTGACCTGATGAAGAGGAGAAGGACTCGGCTTGTCACGTCCCTGATGAAGATCCTTTTTACGCCCAAAGATGTTGTTGCTCTGATACCATGAAAAAACTGCCTTTGGGCTGGCGTATTTTGTGAAGAAATCGATAAAGTGAGGAGAGAGAACAAACTCTTCTTGGGGAATCGGCAGCCACTCTCTTTTCTCTTAATGACTGCACTAATACATCATTAAGCTTAATAGGGTTACAATATTTTACATGGACGAAACTGCCCTGTATTAGTAATACATATTACATTAAAATATAAAACATGCATGTGCTGTATCGGATATGGATCCACCGTTCCATATTCTAATCCCTATATCATAAAGACAGGGATATGGGTACCGGTCACGATGTGGATGTGCTTGGTATGACAAGCAAGCTATGCAAAATTAGGACATGGGGACATGGCCGCACTATGTATAATGTGTGTGTGTGTGTCAATGTGTGTGCATTCAAAATTCTTAATCTACTGCAATAAAGCATATGGCCTTCAAGGCAAATTCTTGAACAACAATTATAAATCATTATGATTAAAAGTATATCAAAGAATAAACCTAAATTGAATAGTGAAATATGATGTAATCAATGACAAACTTAAAGAAAAACACAAACACAAAATAAACAATCAAGATGACAGAAAAAGAATTTAAGGACACGTTGATGACTGTGTATGGCAGAAGTTTGACCATGTCCATTTAGGGTGTGTTTGATTGCTTGTTCAAGATTGGACACATGTGTTCTGTAACAACTATTCTTCGTCCAGTGTTTGTTTCAACTCAAATAGGAAATCATATTTTTTCTATTTGAAAATAAATAAACCCTAAACTGCAAGAAAATAAATCATAAATAAACCAAAAAACCTTAAGCTACAAGAAAAATAAACTACAAAATCAAAGAAATGATAAATAAACCATAAAATAAAATATAAAAAACACTAATTCAAACCCTAACCAAATAAAATCAAAGAAAAAAACCTTAATCAAATTAAATATAAAAAACTCTAATTAAAGAAATTTGATTCAAAGCCCTAATCAAAGAAATTTCTTATTTTTTATATTTAATTCAAACCATAAAATTAAATCAAAGAAAATCCCTAAATCAGAAAGCCCTAATCGAGAGTGAAGAAGAAGAAAGAAACAAAGAAACAAAGAGAGGAACAAAGGAGAGAGAGAGAGAGACGCCGGAGCTCTATGTTTCTCCGTTGCCGGAGGTCCTTTCCTCTCATCACCGTCGCCAGAAAGGTCGAGGGCTGGGGGAGGGGGTGAGGGGAGGGGAGGGGTGTGTGCCCGATAATCAGGCTTTTTTTAATAATGTCCCCCCTTGTCCTGTTCTTAGTGTAACAGGAGGGGTGGGGGGTCACAAACAGTGTTTCACAGCTTCTGGAACAACACGTGTCGGTGATGTCCCATGTGAAGCACGGAACACGCAATCAAACACACCCTTAGTATCATTGTGTGTCCAGGTGTTGTGTTGTGTCAACACGGGATACACATGCTATGTGAAGTGTCTGTGTGACGTGAACACGTGACATCTGATTCTCAACTTCTAAAGCATGGACCAAATAGGGAACCAAGACCATCATCCATCTGTTTTCCACAAAAAATCCTTACCAGTATTGAAGCCCATATAGAAATCAACTTGAGATTCTAAATGAAATCATGACTATAACTACACTTAGAACATGTTAAGTCATAAAAAAATTACCCATATGACATTTCATTGAATAGAAGCTCAATTTAACTCGTGAATTTGTAGTATCACTATAAATAATAATCTGTACACAGCCAAAGAAATTCACACACAAATATACTCAGTGGGCTGACTCTCACTGTAATACAACAAATCCTGTGAGTTTTTATTTCTTGCAAGGGAAGATGAGCTAAACATCATATATGCCTCAGAGTCAAATCATTAAAACATGGAAAGCTCAATTACAAATCTAAATATCAAAACTGTAGGATATAACTCCCATTACCATGTCAATTAGACATGAACAAGAATTTGCAGAATATAGGCAACTGTGTATTCACACCACTGAAAATTATGGTGAACCAGTGGCTATCCAATGACAACATTGCTTCCATCCAATCTCCATAAACAAAAGACAACCCAACACATAGAGTGGTCAAAGAACGTGTACCGCAAGATATGCAGAGACTTGCTCTAAATGTTTTGTCATACTTGTAACAGCATTTTCCATGTTGCGCTTGGTGACGTACATGAGATCAGAAAAGGACAACCCCTGGAGAATTTCAAAAAACACTTACCCATCATATTTATATAAGTATGACCTCACTATTAAAGAAAAAGTACAACTTCATCAATATATATTTGATAAGAGAATACAAACCAGAACATCACAAAGGTTTATAATAATGCTCGGGGAGCATATACACCCACCTAGTAGAAACCATAGATGTAGGTTGCAACTTCTCAATCAGGCTTTGTAGATTTATTTAGCATAGTTTATTTTATAGAACCATGCCTTGGATCATGTTTTTAAGATACAAAAATAAGACTTTTTAAATCATGAAATTTTGGCACATTGTGGGCCGTTGATGTTTGAATATCTTAAAATCCATACATGTATGTCACAGTCACAAGATCCAAAACTTGTTTTCTACTAAAATAATGCATGGAGATCATATCTATGTGGTCTGATCAACAAAATAACTTATGAAATTTGAAAAACTAAAGCTTCTCCTATCATTACTAATATGTATACATATAGGGAAATGGAAACCTACAAAATGAGCATGGTGCTAAATAAAACATGCTATTGGATCTCCAGTGTTTTTCGAAATTTTGACCGTACGGATATGATCTATATGCATGTTTTTATAGGAATCACTTCCTGGAGCATTTGATTCCGATGCATGGATAGGTTTTTATAAGGATTCAAAAATCAACAGCCTACAATCTTCATAAATTTTTTAGGCTCCAAATAACATTTTTTCCATTCAAAATTCATGATCCAAGTGTCTATTTCTAGTACATCAATCATGCTTTACACATCTATGGGGTTGGAATTTCGAAAAAAACGCTGAAAATCCAATAGCATGTTTCATTTAGCACTATGCACATTTTGTAGGTTTCCAATTCCCTATATATATTTTGTGGGTAAGGAACCCCCTAGTTGGAACTTATAGGGAGAAGTTGTTTTGATTAAAGTTGACCTCATGGATGTGTTCAACATGGTCAAAATAGCAGGAATCGACCTTGGATCATAGTTTTTCAATGTAAAAAAATGTCTTTTTGAGGTTTCAAAATTTGGTACACCGTAGGCCATTGATTTTTCAAACTTCATAAAATCACGTCAAAAAAACATGATCCAAATGTCAGTTTCTACTAAACTTAATATTGAGATCACATCTGCAGGGTCAGATGTGCAAAAGAACTGAAAAAAAAATAAAAATATTACATTTTTCACTAAGAGCTTCCTAACCCACGAGGGTAGCAAATATATAAATATGTTAGGTGCGGCCAAGGTTGTAAAAAGTGTATAGTAACCTGTATAGGTCAGCCCAAAATAAGATTTGTGTTGTATCATATCATAAAAATTGTATTTTTAAATAAAACCCAAAAAAGGAAAAAAACAGAAAAAAAAATTTAAACAGTTCATAACACAAACAATGATGAATTGCATAAGATAAAACCATACTATCACATATCAACAACTATGAGCTGCATCAGACATCAAACTTCCAATAGTCAAGATAATGTGCTATGAAATAATATTCATATTAAATAGCAAAACTAAGCTAACAAGTCACAAGATTCATAAGAGTGCATGTTTATATAAACAAAAGCAAAATTACAAATTGCTTTTCAATACTTGAAACAATTTCACATAACCAGGTTTTTTCATAATTCAAGCAAGAATGAACAAGATAATGTCAATCATGATTATGATCACCATCTTCTCCTTCTTGCAAGAATCACCCCAACTCTCAAGCTCTTTAGGAATGAGTATGAACTGGCCCTAAGAGGGCATACTAAAAAAAAACAATTAAATCAGTGCAACTTAAATTGCACTGATTGTGGATTGTAAAATATGCCTTGTCTCGAGGTGTACTGCAAAATACACCCGATATAGGTACAATAAATACCCATACTAAGATATGTGTGTATATCCTATCGAGTTACTTAAATCGTATCTTATTGTACGCTTATTGTAAGCTACAATACTTACAACATTGGGTGCACCTACAACCACCTAATTGGAAATGATAGGTGTAAGTTGTCTAAACCAGCAAATGCATTCATCATAGTTTGTTTGCTAGGTATCATATTTGGATTGTGGGATCTGAACTTGAAAACATGATTATAATATATATATATATATATATATATAGAGAGAGAGAGAGAGGTGGTAACTGCTTGTAAAGTCCGCAAATTTTTCAGAATTTTGAAATGAATGAAAAAGATTTTTTTGTGAATTATTCTGATTAAATATTGCTTTTCTGAAAACTTATCGGAACTATTCGAGTGATTTAATGTTTAATCGGGAAATTTATGAGGTTTTTACAAGGTATTTTATGCTTCGGATCAACCCAAATGGATTTGGGTAAGGGTGTAGACCCATATCAAGGTTTAAACCAAACATAGAAGGGATTTGGATCCATTTGAGACCCAAATAGATCTCCCCCTAATGTAGAAAGAGTTTTAGATCCATTTGGAGACCCAAATGGATCCCTCTAAGTAAAAAGTATTTTTAATCCATTTAGAGACCCAAATGGATCCCACTACGAAAAAGACATTTTGGATCCATTTGAAGACCCAATTAGAACCCAATATGTAAATAAGGCTTTCAGATCCAATTGAGACCCAAATAGATCCCATGAAGAAAAATGGATTTGTTTGGATCTGGATCCAAATAGGGACCCAAATAGATCCTACTTAAGAAAAGAATATTTTGATTCAATTAAATTCCAAATGGATCTCCCTAGTGTACTATAAAATTGTTTGAATCTACATAAGGCCCAAACAGATCCCGCTTGTATGGATAGGATTTGGGTCCACTTGGGACCCAAGTGAATCTAATTAAAATTATATTTATATATATATAAAATATTAGTAAGGTTGATTTGGATTTGATAAAACCCAAATGTGTCTCACCAAAATCCAAATTCAAGTTCATTGGATTTCCCACTAAAACCAAAAACGAAATATTTTGTCTCCCTTATTTTCCTCCTTTATTTAAAACCAACCCCCCCCCCCCTTTCAAACCAATTTTGAAACCCAAAATGAAATTTTTGTTTCCCCCTTATTTTTCTGCCCAAAAACATCCCATGTTTCTCCCTTTTTTCTCCTATATAAACCCCCTCTCCCTTCCTCTAAAAACCCATTCACACCCACAGGTGAACCCAATTTCCGCTTCTTCCTCCCCCTCACCGTATTCTCTCTTTCCCATATCCCTTCCACCTCCACTGCCACCATCATCACCACCATTAGCCATTCTCCCCACGACACCACCACCTCTGCCATTACTGCCACCACCGATCCACCCATCCACCGATCCACCACAGTGGCCACTGCCATCACCACCCTCACCTGTTTTGCCCAACAGCTCCACCACCATCCCTGCTCCTTCCCCTTCTTCCTCCCTGCGCAACCCCAGCCGCACCTGTTGAACTGTCACCTGAGGCAGCCACCTCCTCCACCCTGCTGCTGCCTGAAGCAGGCAGCATTCCCTGCTTCTGCGTGCGTCACAAACACGACCAGACCATCGCTTCCAGTGGTGCGGCAGACGCAAGGAGGCAAACCCCACCCCTTTCTCCCTGGCTGCAGTCGAACCTACCTGGTTCTGCGCCTATCACAGCCTGCTCCTTCACCCCGCTGTTGATTGCTTCACCGAATGCACCAGCCACCGGCAGCACCATCTGCTGGCTGCAACCACAGTGGCCACCTTGTGCCACCATCACCCCCTTCACCAGACGCCTCTTCCACTGTCTCCCACTGCCCACCTTCAGGGGCAGCTCAAGAGAAGTTGAGGCCCTAGGCATATTTCATTGGAGGCCCATATTTCTCCATTTTTTTTCCATTGGAGGCCCTCAGCATGTTCCATGTTTCATGGAATACTTTCACCAACAGCAGCAGTGTAGGCTGCTGCTCCCCCCCCCCCCCCCTCTCTATGTTGTCCGACAGCCACCAAGGCCACCTCCGTTGATTCCTTGTTTTCCGACGACAGCCCCACCGACCGCACTTCCCTCTCTCACTGCCATTTGGGCAGGGCCAGGCTCAGCCAAGCCGCACCATTGACTCAGAAAAGCCGAGTGTAGCTCACAAGCTACTTCGTTACGCCAAGCTTCAAAGGAAACTCCCCAAGGATATTTATGGGACGGCACACATTACAAGGTAGGTTTATGTCAATCTTAAGTTATTTGAAATGTTGGATTTCCATATGTGCAAAGTTAAATAAATATATATAGTTTCAGAAAATTGTTCGTACTGCACTCTACGAAAAAATGTATATTTACAATACCATTGGATTTTACGAGCAGATATATATATAGTTTCAAAAATTGTTCATGTTGTACGTTTTACGAGAAAAAGATATATTTATGAAACCATTAAATTTTTATGAGCAAAAACATGTATGAAAGTGTTGTATGATCGAGGCAATGAGCACCAGAGGGGGAGTGAATAGTGTTTTTAAATAACATCTTTAGAATTTTGAAGGATTTTGAGATTCACAAAGCAATCACACAAAGAACACAAGAATTTATCTTCGTTCAGTCTTCTTGACCTACATCCAGTCCCCAAGCAAAACCCGCTTGAGATTTTCACTATCAACCTTATGTCACAACAAGAATATACATACCAAATTCAGTCTCACTTTCAGTAACAAACCTACTGAAAGCAAACAACTCTCTTTAAACCAAGGAGTCCTTTCCTTTTACAGAAAAATGAAATAATCAACTTACAATCAACATACGATCCTTTCTTATGAATGCAAATGGAATGCAATTGGCTTTTGAGGTTGTTGAAATACTCAACTCACGAATTCACTATCTCTCAAAGGAATTTAAGTGAAAAATTAGAGTGAAAATATCAAGTGAGCGAGAAAATGAATACTTGAATGAATATGAGTGAAAAACAAAGAATAATTCAATTAGATTTTATGTTTTTTAGTGTGGAATGCACTCATATTTATAGTTGAAAGATTTCATACGTTGAGGGTATGAAAGAGTGTCAAAACAGTCACTTTTCAACGGTCAATTCGTTTGAAAAATGAAAAGACACGCCTTTTTAAAGTTTCAGGAAAAACGACAAAATTAATCCGACTGGAACAGTAGTTAGTCGACTGAAATCAAATACTAGCAGACTGACAGTTATCGTCGGTCGACTAATGTATTTAACAGAGCCGTTTGAAGTTTGAAACTTAGTCGACTAAAGAAAAGTTAGTCGACTAATAATATCATCAGTAGACTGAAAAACCTTTCAGTCGACTGCTGCTAAATTTTCTGAAAACAAACATTTTGTTCAGTCGACTAAGAAAACCTTCAGTCGACTGCTACTAAATTTTTCAGAAATCAAACATTCTGTCCGGTCGACTAAGAAAACCTTCAGTCGACTGCTACTAAATTTTTCAGAAAACAGACATTCTGTCTGGTCGACTAAGAGTCGATTAGTCGACTAATTCAGAAAGTTGACGTTTTAGCTTAGCAAAATTTGGCGCAAAAAAATTGGTCGACTAGTGAGTCTGTTGGTCGACTAATAAACATGAAAGATTAAGTAAAAAGTTTTCTAAAATGATTTTCATCAAGGGTTCTTTTAGAAAAGTTTTTTTAAAGACTTTTTTAGGTAAAATGCAATTGAAATATGCACTTTAAGTAAGGCTCTTACAAGAATTTAAGATATTTAATGAATTTTACATTTGCACACTAGTCTTCAAAGATTCTTCATCAAATTCTCCATATCTTGTCATCTTTCTTCATTGTCTTAGCTGAAATGCAGTTGATTCACTTGTTCATCATCAAAACCTTGTACTTGAAGTATCGTGTACGGCTTCATTGTCGTAACAATCTCCTTTTTTATGATGACAAAGTAGTCAAAGATAGAGCATTTAGATGCATAGATGGAGATTTTACTCCCCATATCAATATGTTGCAAAACATAAGAAGTTAGCATAATAAAAGCATATATATCACATATTGTTTTTTTAGCATTTTCATCATTACTTCATGCATTGCAATTTTCTTTTTCTCCCCCTTTGTCATAATCAAAAGGAGTAAGTGCAATCATAGTATAAGCAAAATGCAAATTCAAGTCCAAAATATTACAACCCAGAAATTATCAAAGTTCATGAAAAGTAATGTTGTTTTATCAAAGCAATAACAGTAAACAAAGTTCAAGAAAAATGTTAGTCTTAAAAAAATTCAAGTAAAACAAAAATTTCAAAAAAAATTATAAGTCTAATAATGAGCAAATGCCTAGTTCTTCAGACATGGCCAAAAGCCAAAATTCATCATTAAGCCTCATTGATATTCTTTAGTTCTATTTTTGATATGAAAGCAATATTTGCAATATATTGCAATTGCCTTCTAGTTTGGACACCACTCTTTATTTCTCCAATAATTTGCTCATGCGGATGATTGGGAACTTCTTTCCAAACCGGCAGAAGAGGAATATTTTCTTGAGAAGTGCTCTTTATCAGAGGTTTTCCTTGAAGTATGACTTCTTCTTCTTCGCTTAGAGGTATAACCTGCTCACAATTCTCATCAAATGCAACATATAAAGATTCTTCAATGCATGATGTTCTTTTATTAAAAACACAATAAGCTTTGCTTCTAGAAGAATATCCAAGAAATATTGCTTTGTCTGATTTTGAATCAAACTTATCAAGATTATCTTTGGTATTTAACAAGAAGCATTTACTACCAAAAATTTTGAAATATGAGATTTTTGGTATACGATCATAATACAATTCAAAACATATTTTATGTAAGATTGATCGAATAAGAACACGGTTTAAAACATAACATGTTGTATTTATTGCTTCAGCCCAAAAGTATTTTGGTAAATTTTTATCTTGAAGTGTGGTTCTAGCACATTCTTGCAAAGTTCTATTCTTTTTTTTCAACTCCAATTTGTGGAGTCGCTCTAGGAAAAGCAAAGTTGTGAAATATACTATTTAGAAAAGATTCATTTTCAAATTCACCACCATGATCACTACGAATTGTAATAATAGATATAGATTTTTCATTTGTAATTCTTCTACAAAGTTTAGAAAATTCAGAAAAAACATCATTTTTGCTTTTTAGAAAAAATCACCCAAGTAAATCGAGAATAATCATCTACTATAACAAAAGCATATTTGCTACCATTCAAACTTTGAATTCTAGATGGTCCAAAAAGATCTAAATGTAACAGTTCAAGAGGACGCTTTATTGAAACTATATTTTTTGCTTTGAAAGAACTCTTGATTTGTCTACCCATTTGGCAAGCATCACATAAGTGATCCTTCTTATATGGTATTCTAGGTAGGCCTCTAACAAGATCATTCTTGGATAACTTAGAAATTAATTTAAAGTTAACATATCATAATACAATTCAAAACATATTTTATGTAAGATTGGTCGAATAAGAACACGGTTTAAAACATAACATGTTGTATTTATTGCTTCAGCCCAAAAGTATTTTGGTAAATTTTTATCTTGAAGTGTGGTTCTAGCACATTCTTGCAAAGTTCTATTCTTTTTTTTCAACTCCAATTTGTGGAGTCGCTCTAGGAAAAGCAAAGTTGAGAGATATACTATTTAGAAAAGATTCATTTTCAAATTCACCACCATGATCACTACGAATTGTAATAATAGATATAGATTTTTCATTTGTAATTCTTCTACAAAGTTTAGAAAATTCAGAAAAAACATCATTTTTGCTTTTTAGAAAAAATCACCCAAGTAAATCGAGAATAATCATCTACTATAACAAAAGCATATTTGCTACCATTCAAACTTTGAATTCTAGATGGTCCAAAAAGATCTAAATGTAACAGTTCAAGAGGACGCTTTATTGAAACTATATTTTTTGCTTTGAAAGAACTCTTGATTTGTCTACCCATTTGGCAAGCATCACATAAGTGATCCTTCTTATATGGTATTCTAGGTAGGCCTCTAACAAGATCATTCTTGGATAACTTAGAAATTAATTTAAAGTTAACATATCATAATACAATTCAAAACATATTTTATGTAAGATTGGTCGAATAAGAACACGGTTTAAAACATAACATGTTGTATTTATTGCTTCAGCCCAAAAGTATTTTGGTAAATTTTTATCTTGAAGTGTGGTTCTAGCACATTCTTGCAAAGTTCTATTCTTTTTTTTCAACTCCAATTTGTGGAGTCGCTCTAGGAAAAGCAAAGTTGTGAGATATACTATTTAGAAAAGATTCATTTTCAAATTCACCACCATGATCACTACGAATTGTAATAATAGATATAGATTTTTCATTTGTAATTCTTCTACAAAGTTTAGAAAATTCAGAAAAAACATCATTTTTGCTTTTTAGAAAAAATCACCCAAGTAAATCGAGAATAATCATCTACTATAACAAAAGCATATTTGCTACCATTCAAACTTTGAATTCTAGATGGTCCAAAAAGATCTAAATGTAACAGTTCAAGAGGACGCTTTATTGAAACTATATTTTTTGCTTTGAAAGAACTCTTGATTTGTCTACCCATTTGGCAAGCATCACATAAGTGATCCTTCTTATATGGTATTCTAGGTAGGCCTCTAACAAGATCATTCTTGGATAACTTAGAAATTAATTTAAAGTTAACATGTCCAAGTCTCTTATGTCATAACCATTGAATTTCATTTGAAGCGATAAGACATTTTTCATTAAAAGTGGGTAACTCATCTAGATAAAGTTCATATACATTATTCTTTCTTTTACCTTTAAAAATGATCTTTTTAGAAGGAAAATCAGAAATTAAGTATAAATCATGTTTAAAAGAAACGTGAAAACCTTTATCACATAATTGACTAATGGATAATAAATTATGCATTAAATCATCTACTAAAAGAATATTTTCTATCAAGAAAAATTTTGGATTACCAATGTTACCAATACCGATTACTTTTTCCTTGTTATTATCACCAAAGGTGACGGTTCTTCCATCCTTACTTTGGACATCCTTACTTTGGAGGGTGGAAAATAACTCCGACCTTCTAGTCATATGCTTGGAACAACCGCTATCCAAGATCCATTTGCTCCTTATTTTGTATACCTACAACAAAATTGGAAAACAAAGCATTTGACCCCTTTTTATTTTCTGGTCTATGAGTGTTAGCCTTAGGAACCCATATCCATTTGGATTTTGGTTTCTTTTGAGAATAAATATTCTTTCTATAAAAAGATTTAGCATTTCTAGAATAATCATGTTTAGGCCTATAAGCTTTATAGGTACCATAATTAGATGCATTTCTATTATGACTAGAAAATTGAGTTCTTTGAATCAATGATTGAGAATTTTGTCTGTGATTCTTCATCACATAGTTTGGTCTATTTTGAGTATCAAAGAAGCTATATCTCAATCTGGTTTTGTTAATCGAGAATCTTTGAGAACCAAGAAGTCTTTCTAGATTATCTAGGCCATTAGTGAACTTGGTCATTATAGAAAGAAGATCATTTGATTTTTCTTTCAAACTTGATATTTCTTCTTGTGAGATATTGGTTCTAATTCTAATTTCTTTTATCTCAGATGCTTGACAAGAGTTTTCCTTCTTGAGATCTTCTATCTCTTGAAGTAAAACTTTGTTTTTAGAGTCAAGAGTTAAGTTTTCAGTTTTTAACTCTTTGTTTTTAGAACTTAGACTCTTAAATTTAGCATATAAATCATTAAATGCTTCTAATAAATCATCATACTCGTATTGATTTACCGAGTCTTCTTGTGCTACAAAGCACATGTTGGCGACTTCTTCATTTGATTCTTCATCGGAAGAGGAGTCACTATCATCCCAACTTGCTTGAAATGCCTTTTTCTTCTTGAATTGATCCTTGGGTTTGATTTTGAGAAGAGGATAATCTTTCTTGATGTGTCATGCCTTTTTGCAGTTAAAGCACTTGACTTCATTAGGATTGGAAAAATCAATTTTCTTTACCTTCCTTTGAAATCTTCCATTTTTTATGAATCTTTTGAATTGCCTTGTGATGAGGGCAATATCTTCATCTTCTTCTAAATCTTCAGAGTCAGAAGTGGCCTTGAAAGCAAGAGATTTCTTCTTGGGTTCTTCTTCTTGTCTATCGTGAAGTTGGACCTCATATGCCATTAAGTTACCAACCAAATCTTCAAGAGAAAGGGTGTTTAAATCATTTGTTGTGGTTTTCTTTCTCATTCATGAGTTAAACACCTTAGGATTTTTCTAACTAAAACTACTTGCGAATATTCTTTTTCAAGGGATTTTAGAGTGTTAGTGATAGCGGTCATTCTTGTTACCATGTTCGATATCGACTCATTTTGCTTTATTTTAAACAATTCAAATTTATGAACTAAAGAAACAATCTTAGATTTCTTTACCTTTAACGTACCTTCATAAGTAACGAGAAAAATATGTCAAATTTCACTTGTTGTAGAGCATTAAGAGATCTGATTGAACTCTACCTTGTCAATGACACAATACAACGCATTCATAGCTTTGGCATTGAGTGAAGCAGTTTTCTTTTCTTCATCGGTTTATAGGCTGAAATTAGTTGATGGTGTTTGGTATTTTTTGGAAATAACTCTTTTCAAATTTCGAGATCCATGGATTGTAGGAATATTGTCATTCTTACTTTCCAATATCCATAGTTTGTTCCGTCGAAAAGAGGAGGACGAACAGAGAATCATCCTTCTTTGTGTTGAGATGATGTTGTCATGTTAGATGATGGTAAAATCACGATATAGTAAACCTTGCTCTGATACTAAATGAAAGTGTTGTAAGATCGAGGCAACGAGCACTAGAGAGGGGGTGAATAGTGCTTTTAAATAACGTCTTCAGAATTTTGAAGGATTTTGAGATTCGCAAAGCAATCACGCAAAGAACACAAGAATTTATCCTGGTTCGGTTTTCTTAACCTATATACAGTCCCCAAGGAAAACCCGCTTGAGATTTCCACTATCAACCTTGTGTCATCACAATAATATACAGATCATATCTGGTCCCACTTTCAGTAACAAACCTACTGAAAGCAAACAACTCCTTTAAGCCAAGGAGTCCTTTCCTTTTACAGAAAAATGAAATAATCAACCTACGAGCCTTTCTTATGAATGCAAATGGAATGCAATTGGCTTTTGAGGTTGTTGAAATACTCAACTCACGAATTCACTATCTCTCAAAGGAATTTAAGTGAAAAATTAGAGTGAAAATATCAAGTGAGCGAGAAAATGAATACTTGAATGAATATGAGTGAAAAACAAAGAATAATTCAATTAGATTTTATGTTTTTTAGTGTGGAATGCACTCATATTTATAGTTGAAAGATTTCATACGTTGAGGGTATGAAAGAGTGTCAAAACAGTCACTTTTCAACGGTCAATTCGTTTGAAAAATGAAAAGACACGCCTTTTTAAAGTTTCAGGAAAAACGACAAAATTAATCCGACTGGAACAGTAGTTAGTCGACTGAAATCAAATACTAGCAGACTGACAGTTATCGTCGGTCGACTAATGTATTTAACAGAGCCGTTTGAAGTTTGAAACTTAGTCGACTAAAGAAAAGTTAGTCGACTAATAATATCATCAGTAGACTGAAAAACCTTTCAGTCGACTGCTGCTAAATTTTCTGAAAACAAACATTTTGTTCAGTCGACTAAGAAAACCTTCAGTCGACTGCTACTAAATTTTTCAGAAATCAAACATTCTGTCCGGTCGACTAAGAAAACCTTCAGTCGACTGCTACTAAATTTTTCAGAAAACAGACATTCTGTCTGGTCGACTAAGAGTCGATTAGTCGACTAATTCAGAAAGTTGACGTTTTAGCTTAGCAAAATTTGGCGCAAAAAAATTGGTCGACTAGTGAGTCTGTTGGTCGACTAATAAACATGAAAGATTAAGTAAAAAGTTTTCTAAAATGATTTTCATCAAGGGTTCTTTTAGAAAAGTTTTTTTAAAGACTTTTTTAGGTAAAATGCAATTGAAATATGCACTTTAAGTAAGGCTCTTACAAGAATTTAAGATATTTAATGAATTTTACATTTGCACACTAGTCTTCAAAGATTCTTCATCAAATTCTTCATATCTTGTCATCTTTCTTCGTTGCCTTAGCTGAAATGCAGTTGATTTACTTGTTCATCATCAAAACCTTGTACTTGAAGTATCGTGTACGGCTTCATTGTCGTAATAATGTATGTGTGCAAAAAGTTTCAAAACTTTTCATACGCAAGTATTTCAAATATGTTTTAAATGAAAATACGTATGTGTTCAAGTTTATAAACATATTCCGACGAGTGTATTTCAGAATGTTACGAACAAATGTAAGTATATGGTTCATGCTCTTTAATATGTATATTTTTGAATGATTACGGAATTATATTTGTTTTAAAGCTTGCGTATGAATAAAAAACTAGATTTTGATGCATGAGTACAATATTGATTTATGATACATGTTAGCATGCTCATGACATAACGTTTGATGAAATAAATATTGAATGATGTATAAATTGCATAATGTCCATGATAAAGAACGTGTTATGCAATTATTGTTTTACGAAAGCTCGAGCCCAAATGGGTGGCTCCCGACTTTGTGCACAGTCAACTGGAACGATGTGTTATAGTGTCCCGAATGGGTGGCCAAGAACCTTACGAAGGTTTAATATAAAATCATACCTTCTTTAAATATGTTTAAGCACATATGTCAAGAAAATTGATAATGAAATACGTGCATATAAGCTTAAAATGAGAGGGTAAGCAGTACTTTTGGCTCCGTGGGATATTGATAAGCATAAAGGGTTGCTTCCCCAGCCACGGTGATAGGAGATAGCTGCCACCGATGTCGCGGGGTGGTAATGCGATTGTTTCAGC
Source organism: Nuphar pumila (assembly GCF_984573655.1). Lineage (NCBI taxonomy): Eukaryota > Viridiplantae > Streptophyta > Magnoliopsida > Nymphaeales > Nymphaeaceae > Nuphar > Nuphar pumila. The sequence goes on along the minus strand of NC_143263.1, from coordinate 44,890,201 downwards.
TGAAAGTAATTCTAATATATCAGGTTGAGGGTGGTGGGAGCTCTCTCTCGACACTGTCGCCCCACACCTAAAATCGAAAAAGATGAGAAAGGCCAAAGTAATAAGCTACCAATTGATTATACCTCCTGGGTCGTGCCTCTAGTTTGGATATTGATTGTGTTGTAACCACAGATTATTGTGAAAGAGAAACAAAAGTGTATTGTGCACTAAGTGAAACATAACATGCATCATCTAAGAAAGAAAATATAAATGAAAGAATTGTAAGTTATTCATGCTTATTGTGAACGTTTTGCTTGTACAGGTAAGTCATGCATGAATTGAATGATCATACATGAGTAAGACTGTTGCATATGATATTTGATTGTACTGTTGTTTCTATCATTTCATGTATGTCTGTTTTTATACAATTATGTATTGTTATTGTATTCCTATTGGGGTCTAGTGAATATTGACTCCCTGCAAATTACAAGTACTGAATAATTGCAAGAGTGTAGCGGGAAGTTGTGGCGGCGTCGAGAGTCAGACATCTTCCCTTCCTAAAGATGAGAGCTTTTTAATACTTGTTTGTACTAATTTTGTAAAAACCTTATGGTTTATTTTTTAATGAAAATACTCTAATTTTGATATGAATCATTTATAAGTGTTATTTTGTCTTACTGTTATCAATCATGTAACTCGCCCGAGGTTTTTAACCAGAATAAAAAAGGTTTTCTTTCTGCTGCCATAAAAAAAAATTATGTGTTTTTCTGGGTTTTTAAATCTTGGAGCATTATATTGCTAACCGCTGTACTAACTGGGCTTTCGAAGGGTTTCACCATGTATTACTTGTTAGAATTCATCCACCAACGTTCGGTTGATGCTGAGGAATGAGATGATTGAGAGAGAGAGGGGTGGCTGCAACAAATGGTACAATCCTTCATACTAGGATCGTGCCCTATATGTTATATTTATATTGAAAACTGGATTGGGTTTGGATATTACATTATATTACATCAGTTCTAGACCCAATATAAACAATACAGAGAAGTTTGGATTAATACATAGGTTTCGGGTCCAAATCCAAAACCTCTAATGGGTAAAACGACCCAGTCTCAATACCCTCCCTCAAGTTGTGCATGGTCATGCACCATGGACAACTTGCTCTTCAAGAACCAAAATTGTATGCTGGTAAGACCTTTAGTGAACAAATCCGTCACCTGATCAGTCGTGCGTATATAGGCAGGTTCAACTTCCCTGTCTTCTACCTTTTGCCGAATACAATGTTGATCAATCTCTATATGTTTTGTGATGAATGGGGTTGAAAGAAATCTGGATGGCACTTTGATTATCATATAAAAGAGTAGTGGGTAGAATAATTTCTCCTAATTCTACCAAAAGATGCCTCAACCATGTAACATTTGTTGTAGTTGCTACCATAGACCGATACTCGGCTTCAGTACTGGATCGTGCAACTACACGTTGTTTCTTGCTACTCCATGATATTAAGTTTCCATCAATAAAAACACAATACCCCGACAACGACCTTCTGTCATCTGGATCTCCAGCCCAATCAGCATATGCATATACAATTAGTCAATGTTGCTCTCCTTTAGTCTTAGATTGATGATAGACTAAGCCATCCCCAAGTGTTCCCTTTAAGTATCGAAGGATTCTCTTGACAGCATTCATATGTTATGTGCGTGGATCATGCATGAATCGCGAGACTTGATTCACTGCATACACAATGTCTGGTCAAGTGAAAGTGAAATATTGAAGCATACCCACAAGGCTGCGATATTGTCTGGGATCTCCATATCCTCCCCATCCTGAGCACTGAGCTTATGATTCAATACACTGGGAGTGGATAGAGGTTTACAATCCTTCATACCTGCCTTATCCAATAAATCCAAGGTATATTTGTGTTGAGTTAATGAAAGATATTTATCCCGCCGGTCTACCTCAACCCCCAAGAAATAATATAGAACCCCCACATCTTTCATCTTGAGCTTTTGTAGCTTCTATATGTTCATCAGAATTCTCAATAATAATAATATCATCTACATATATGAGAAGTTGACGATCTCGAAAGATAAATAGGGAATGATCGAGATGAGATTGAATGAACCCATGTCGTTGAACTTCGACAGAGAAGCTATCAAATCAAGAATGAGAGGCCTGCTTTAGCCCATAGATGGCTCTTCGTAATTTACAGACATGAGTGTTGGGACTGTGTTCTGCATAACCAGAAGATTGCTCCATATACACTTCTTATAAACTGTCATGCAAAAATGCATTTTTGACATCAAGCTGACCGAGAGTCCATCCATACTGAACCAACAAAGATAAAATTAATCGAATGGTTCCCATTTTGACTACAAGGTTAAAAGTCTCATCGTAGTCTTGCCTGTATTCTTGAGTAAAGCTTTTGGCTACAAGTCTTGCCTTGTAGCGTTCAATGGATCCATCAGGTTTATACTTGATCTTATAGACCCATTTAGAACCTACAACATTTTTGTCTGAGGGTCTAGGAACAATCTCCCAAGTTCCACATTCATGCAAGGCTTCCATCTCCTCATTCATAGCCTCAATCCACTTGATTGACATGTATGCCTGCGAGAAACTGACGGGTTCATCTTGTTAAAATATACACTACGTATGGATCTGGATCCAGATCCATACGCATGACATGTTAAATGAAACACATGTCAAATTAGCTTCATTAATGGCATCCTTGTAATATCTCTGATATTACAAGGATCATTGTAAACCAGTATAGTTTATATATCCTAGGATTTGGTGGTCGAGCCCCAGTTGGTATGCCGCCCCAGCCGATTGTGCATCTCTCTCTCTCTCTCTCTCTCTCTCTCTCTCTCTCTCTTGTGCATAAGTTGAACCATTCATACAAAATCTGATATGGTATCAGAGCTCAGGGGTTGCGGAATCCTATTAGAGGCCGTGTTCAGCGAGATCTGAAGAAATAGGTTTATTTGGCTCCTCTTCCTTCCTTTTCTATTCTCCTTCACGGTAACAGGTTCGTCTCTTAACTCGTCTCTTATTCTCCTCTTTGAGTAATCCAATCTTTTTTTGCAACTCGTCCCTTATTCTCGATTCTTAACGTGATATCCCATCGTTTGCTACTCATAAACAGGTTCGTCTACAATTTTTTTATTATTCTTGTTCAACGACTGTCAGTCATCAACGACTGCAGCCATCAACGACTGTCAGTCATCAGTCTTTGTTTTCCACTCTTAACGTCTGTCAGTGTTTATTCATTCTTTGGTTCTAGAAATTTTTTTTATGCACAAATTATAATCTCGATTGTCAGTCATCACTTGATTTCTTTTATTGCTTCTTTTTTTGGTGTCCCTTGTGCAACGCTTATAGTCAGATTGTAACAGTTTACAATCTCGATTCTGAATCTGCCAAAAAAAAAAACGCTTGGGTTATTTCCAAATATTCGTAGCACAGGTACATGTCTTGTTGAAGTTCTCCTGATTAATTAAGTGATCTCAAACCTCTTTGTTTCTATCCATTCGTTTTGTTTGCTTATTTCTTGTCCCATTGATATGGATTACTCACCGTCATTCGGTCCCTCTGCAAATTTCTTGAGTCAGCTCGTTACAGAAAAACTTACTCATTCTAATTTTTTGACTTGGAAGAGGCAAATCCTCCCTTTTATACGGAGTCAGGATCTCGATGAACATCTGGATGGTTTAGTTCATATACCACCACGGCTTATTTTGCAGGAAACCAAGGATGAGAAGGGTGACACAATTACCATTTCTATTAAGAATCCAGAGTATACAGCTTGGAGGAAGCGAGATCAGTCTTTGGTTGCTTATATTACGTCAACACTCTCTCAAGAAGTGTTGGTTACTCTTTCAGATGATTGCACTGCGGCGGATCTGTGGAGTAAGTTGTCTCAGACATACTCTCAGATATCAGAAGCCAGAGTCATGTACTTAAAAAATGAATTTCAAAGTTTGAAGAAAGGCTCCATGACAGTCATGGAATACATAGGCCGCTTGAAGAGTATTACTGATCAATTAGCGGTTATTGGAAGTGCTATTGCAGATAAAGATAAAGTTCAACAACTTCTCAATGGATTGGGTCCTGATTTTGACATGTTTACCACAGCTTTATCATGCCTTCCTCACTTGCCCACTTTTGACGACCTTCAAGCGAAACTTCTCCAGCATGAGATGATTATGAAACAACGGGCAGAAGGAAATGAATCAGCTCGTCCTCATTCAGTTTTGGCCATGGACACTTCTGTAGGTTTTGGACGAGGGAATGGAGGGCACCAAGGAGGCAGAGGTCGCGGACGTTTTGGGCACGGAGGACGTGGTATCTTGCCTACACCTAATATTTCAGGGAGTTTTAATACAGAGAATCAGAGAAGAGTGCCAACTTGTTTCTTATGTAACAAAAGAGGACATGTAAAAGCTGATTGTTGGTTCAATCTACAGAATAGAGGTAAAATAAACAAAATTGAGAATAAATCAGCTACTACTGTGGACACAAAAGTGCCATCCTCTTCCACAGATGTGCAACAACTTTTGTTGTCAGCATTGTCACAGATGACGATCAAGCAAAATGAACAAGGCGAATGGTATGTTGATTCCGGTGCCGCCACACATGTTACGGGTAATGCAGGTAAGTTATCTCACTTATTGCCTTATTTTGAAAAATGTAGTATAGTTACGGGAGATGGAACTTATCACTCCATTAGTCATACCGGCAATGCACATATCCCTATGTCCAAGTCCTCACTTCACTTGTCAAATGTCCTTCTTGCTCCTAATATTAAAAAGAACATTGTTTTTGTAGCTAAACTTGTTGACGATATGAATTCTTCCGTCGAATTTACTCCCTCTTTTGTTTATGTTAAGGATCTACGAACGAAGGAGACGTTCGCCAAGGGGGAGCGACAAGGAAACATGTACGTCTTCAAGGAGATTCCTTCAGTGTCTTCGCCTTCGTCTTCAGTCTCAGTCCTCCAGTTGAAGTCGTCCAAGCATTCTTCAGTGTCTTCGCCTTCAGAGTCTTTGTTTTCCCCTTCATTGGAAGTTTTTAATTCATCTCATTGTAATAAGCCAGATATTTGGCATAGTCGTTTGGGACATTGTAGTCGGGGTTTCGTTGAAAATCTTGTATCTGATGGTCTCCTTCCAGAGTCTAGTTTATGTCCATTTTTTGATAATAATAATAAATGTTCTTCATGCGAACTGTGCAAAAGCCATGTTCTCCCTTTTCATATTATAAATAAAAGAGCTTCAAAGCCATTTGAGATTATTTGTTCCGATGTTTGGGGACCCGCACCTATTCCTTCTCTTTCTGGCAATCGTTACTATGTTAGCTTTATTGATTCTTATTCCCGTTATACTTAGATATATTTCTTAAAACACAAGCATGAAGTTTTCCAAATATTTCGAGAATTCCATTCGATGGTCAAAACAAAGTTTGCTTGTGATATTGTGCATTTACAATGTGATGGTGGAGGAGAGTATTCATCGAACGAGTTTATTGCCTTTCTTCGGGATAAAGAAATAAGTCGACAGGTTTCTTGCCCTCATACTCCTCAACAAAATGGGGTTGCGGAGAGGAAACACAGGCATATTGTCGAGAGCGCGATGAGCATGTTACATGATAGCAATGTGCCCGTTAGTCTCTAGACAGAAGTTTTTCACACATCTGTTCATATCATAAATCGTCTTCCTATGGTAATTTTGGATCGAAAATCTCCCTATTATACTTTATTTGGGCAACATCCCACTTACGATGAGCTGTGTGTTTTTGGTTGTGTATGTTATGTACATATTGATTCATCTCTGCGAAATAAGTTTCAGGACAAGGCTGTCAAGTGCAGATTTGTTGGGTATGCAGATGAATACAAAGGTTATCGATGCTATGACCCTACTACAAAACGTATCAGGACCTCCATAAATGTTGTCTTTGACGAACGAAATTTTGAGGTCAATGACTCTGCAACGTTGCCATCTCGAGAATTAGAAGTATATGATCCATGGATAAGCGCAGATCTTTTTGCTAATACAGGAGAAACATGTCAGACAAATTGTCCTTCCTTCGGCTTGAGTAGGGAGATACATGACCCACAGATGCATGTTGAATTATCACCAGTTGAGTCTCCAATTAAGCCACCCCCAGTAGAACGCTTCTCTGGACAGATATACACTAGACGGGACAAAAATACAGAGCCGAGGAATGTGGGTAGCATCGCCACTGATCCAGCTCAAAGGCCGTCACGCATTAAGCATCCTATTCAACGATGGGTGAGTTATGAGACCTTCTCCCTTGATTTCCAGTTGTTTATGTCTCAGCTCACAAAACAGGATGAACCCACTTGTTTTAATCAAGCTCTTCAATCCCGTCATTGGACTGAAGCTATGAATGAAGAAATGGAAGCTCTTCATGACTGTCAGACTTGGGAAATAGTCCCTCGGCCAGAAGGAAAGAATGTAGTTGGCTCAAAATGGGTTTATAAAACAAAGTATAAGCCTGACGAAAGTATTGACAGATATAAGGCACGACTTGTTGCTCGAGGATTCACACAACAATATGGTGAAAACTACGATGAAACTTTTAGTCCCGTAGTCAAAATGGGTACTATTCGTGTCATCATATCCCTAGCAATCGATCGAGGTTGGAGCCTTAGCCAGATGGATGTTAAAAATGCATTTTTGAATGGAACTTTAAAGGAAGAAGTGTATATGGAACAACCTTCTGGTTATGCGGAGAAGGATCCTATTGCCTGGGTGTGCAAACTAAGGAAATCTCTGTATGGGTTGAAACAGGCGTCCCGTTCCTGGTTTGAAAGTTTCTCTATGCAAATTCAGAGTTATGGTTTTAGAAGATGCTCTCTGGATCACTCACTCTTTATTTACCAAAAGGCAGACATTGTTATACTTCTTCTTATATATGTTGATGACATTGTGATCACTGGGAGTTCAGATAATCATGTGCAAGACGTGAAGCAGTTTTTAATGAAAACTTTCAAGATGAAAGATTTAGGGGAGTTGAGGTACTTTCTTGGTGTGGAAGTTGACAGACAACAAGACACATTGACACTCATGCAACAAAAATACACTCTTGACCTTCTGGAAAGAGCCGGGATGACGAATTGTAAACTAGTCAGTACTCCTAGTGTATTACATCAAAGGCTGAGCTCTGAAGATGGTCATCCTTGTGTCAACCCTACAACGTATAAAAGTCTCGTGGGGATGTTACAGTACTTGACCTTTACCAGACCTGATATAGTTTATGTTGTAAATCAGGTATCCCAGTTTATGCATGCTCCAACGGAGGGTCATATGGAAGTTGTGAAGCGCATTCTACGCTATTTAAAATGAACTATAGGAGACGGACTTGTTTATCGCAAGAACGATAATCTGCATAGAGGACATGAACTCATCACTTATACAGACGCAGATTGGGCAGGAGATCCAGATGAGCGACGATCTGTCTCTGGATATTGTGTATATATTGGACACAATTAAGTGTCCTGGAGCAGCAGAAAACAAAAGGCAGTGGCACGATCGAGTACAGAGGCTGAATACAGATCGATGGCTGCAGGGACGGCAGAAGTCACATGGCTTAGACACTTATTGAGTGATCTTGGGGAGACAATTATTCGATCATTTCTTCTATGTGACAATCAAAGCGCAATCAACATTGCATGTAATCCTATTCAGCATAGCAGAACGAAGCACATTGAGATTGATCAACATTTTATACGGCAAAAAGTTGAGATGAAGGAGATAGAACTACGTCATGTTCGAACAAAAGATCAAGTGGCAGACCTGTTTACCAAGGGGTTAACTGGACGTCAATTTTGGCTATTGAAGAGCAAGTTGTACATGCTACAAAATCATGTACAACTTGAGGGAGGGTGTTAAAATATACACTGCGTATGGATCTGGATCCAGATCCATACGCATGACATGTTAAATGAAACACATGTCAAATTAGCTTCATTAATGGCATCCTTGTAATATCTCTGATATTACAAGGATCATTGTAAACCTGTATAGTTTATATCCTAGGGTTTGGTGGTCGAGCCCCAGTTGGTATGCCGCCCCAGCCGATTGTGCATCTCTCTCTCTCTCTCTCTCTCTCTCTCTCTCTCTCTCTCTCTCTCTCTCTCTCTCTCTCTCTCTCTCTCTCTACTTTCCTGTGCATAAGCTGAACCATTCATACGAAATCTGATACATCTTGCTTTTCAATCTGAGAAACGAATAATTGCAGGTCCGTAGAGAAGTTGTTATAACTGACCCATCTCTCAATAGGGTGGCGAATTCTTCCAGTCCGCCTGGGTTACACATAAACTTGCTGAGCATTATTCTTGTTTCGTCGTACATAGACGACTCCTTGAAATTTTGTGGCATCTGAAGTAGGCATGCTAGGAGTCTGCACATTTCTCAAGTCTTTCATCTGAGGCTCTACATCGGTCTCACACCATTCAACAGGTGATGTGTGACATGAGGGAACAGCATGCGTCTCTATCTAGTTAAGTAACTCAGTAGCAAGCCACGGCTGATACCACTCAACGGCCCTGTTGTGCCCATCTACACTTCCTGAGTCCTCAACGATGGTTTCATCAAACACAACATTTCGTGAGACTCTGATGCGATGAGTGGTGGGGTCATAGCATCGATACCCTTTGTATTGATCAACATATCCAACAAACTTTCACATACATGCTTTGTCCTGAAACTTATCACGTTGAGAGCTATCAATATGAACGTAACATATACAACCAAACACTCGTAATTCATTATAATCAGGTTGAATCCCAAAAAGAGCAAAATAAGGGGATTGGTTCTCTAGCAATCTCATAGGTAGACGATTTATGATATATACAGCTGAGTGGAAGGCTTCCGACCACAAACTCACGAGAATGTGAGTGTCATGCAACATACTCAAGGCACTTTCCACAATGTGTCGATGTTTTCTTTCTGCTACACCATTTTGTTGTGGTGTATATGGGCAAGATATACGATGACTTATTCCATTATCTTGGAGAAATTCAGTAAATTCCTTTGATATATACTCGCCTCCTCCATCACATTGGAAATGTTGAATTGTAGACGAGAATTGATTGCAGACTAAAGCGAAAAATGAGCGAAAGAGTTTGAACACCTCGGATTTATGTTTCATAAAATAAATCCAAGTATATCTGGAATAGCTATCAATAAAGGTTACGTAATAGCGACTACCAGATAAAGAAGATTGTGGGGCAGGTCCCCAAACATCAGAATAGACAATTTTCAAATGGCACTGAAGCTCTTTGATTTATTGAATTAAAAGGAAGAACATGACTCTTACATAGTTGACAACTGGAACAAAGTGAAGTATCATACTCAACACTCATACTAGACTCTGGAACAAGTCCACTCGACACAAGTTTCTTAATAAAAGAACCATTACAATGGCCCAAACGACGATGTCAAATCTCTGGCTCATTACACTGAGATAAACTAAAACAATCTTTGGACGACACTAGTTGGACTGACTGAATGACCGACGAATTTGATGAAGCACCACAAACTGAAGAAGAAGATTCTTTGAGGACATACATGTTTCCCTATCGTTCTCCTTCAACGAGCGTCTTCTTCGTGAGAAGATCCTTGACACATACAGAAGGAGTAAATTTGACGGAAGAATTAGTATCATCAACAACTTTAGAGACAGAAACAATATTCTTGACAATACTGGTAGAATGATAGACATTGGACAAATTTAAGGAAGAATTAGAGAGTGAAAGGTTAACATTTCCAGTATGAGATATAGAGTGAAGGGTACCATGTCCAGTTTTAATATGACATTTTTCACGATAAGGAATAGGTTTTAAAATCTTACCGACATCACTTGTCACATGTGTTGCAACCCCAAAATCAATATACCACGTTCCTTGCTCATTCTGCTTGAAGCTTAAACTTGAAAGAGCAGATATCAAAAGATTCTTCACATTATCCTTTTCATCATCCTTCGAGTCTTCTCCTATTCTTCCTCTGTGAGAGGATCCTGCACCATTAAATTTTCCCTTGTTTTGTGGGTTGTACCAACAATTGGCTTTGATGTGCCCCCTTTTGTTGCATTGAAAACATGTTGGTATATTTCTGAAGCTCTGGTTCCCTGAGAAAGGGGACATATTGGGCGTGGGCAACAATCCTCGTCCTCCTTGACTATTCCTTCTATGTCCACGTCCACCTCGAAAACCTCCACGTCCTCTTCCTGACATCATCCCTATAAATACATCATGGTTGCTAGAGTTCAGGGTCATTTCTTCTCCTCTAATGGTAACTTTATACTGCAATAACTTCGCGCGAAGATCTTCAAAACTTGGCAAGGAAGGGAGACATAGAAGGGAGGTGACCAGCATGTGATAATTGGATCCAAGGCCATTCAGTGCATGTTGAACCTTTTCTTTGTCAGGAATTTCACAACCCACCATGGCCAGTTGATCAGTGATGGTCTTGACTTTGCTTGTGTACTCTGTAACTGACAAGTTTTCTTTCTTTAAGAGCTGAAATTATTTCTTTAAATGTAAGATTTTGGCCTCTGAAATTTGTGAATAAGTCTGCGCCAACCTTTGTCATAACTCCATAGCTGAGCATTTGTCGGGAATGCCCACTAAGACCTCTTGAGAAAGAGTAGAGGTGATGTAGGCAACGACTACTTGATCTTTTCTCCTCCATGTCCCAAATTCTGGATTGTGAATCAATTTATCGAAAACCTCCCTTTTATCATCTCGCTCCTCCTGCATCACAAACTCTGGTGGTGCATGAACTGTCCCATCGAGGTGTCCGGAGAGATCCAAGCTCCTGATAAAAGGCAAAATCTGCCTCTTCCAGGTCAAGTAATTCGAGTTGTTCAGATTTTCAAAGATTAGTTGACCAAGAAAACTTGATGGTAGAAAAGGGGAATCAATGAGGAAAGGAGAGGGCACGAAGAAAGATCAATACAAAATGACAAGTGCAGTGAATGCAGCAATATCAGAGATTTCAGCAAGCTCGTCCTTTTTTTAAGGACAAGATAGCTGCAGATAATCAAAATTTCCCAAATGTGTTGATACTGCCTAGAATTATGGAAAGGCCAAACAAGACAGCAGTCTGATTTAATTAAATCGAAACAGATGTGTTGCTGACGTCAAGATGGGCTAGGCGGCAGGAATAGAAGGAACGTCAAAAAGAAAACTAGGGTAAAGAATTCAGTTCGGGCAAAGGACAAACTAGATCTGATAATCAAAACAGATCTGACATTAATAAAGAACGACGTCAAGAAATAAGATTTCAATCTGATGCAACATGAACAGGTTTCAAACTGTTTCACGCGTGCTCATCCAATAGTAAAAACCTGCAACGTGGACAGATTTCAATCTGTTTCACGTGTGCATAGGTATTATAAAGAGATGACGTGCAGATATGAAAAAAAAAAACGACGTCAAGAAATAAAGATCGTCAAGAAATAAAGATCGGGTGTGGTAACGCTAAGACTGATGCAGCGTGAAAGTTTCACGTGTGCACAGATGTTAACATTTAGACGTTCAGATATAGAGGAAAGATCGACGTCAAGAAATAAGATTTTGCCCCTTTTTTTTAGTTTGAGTCTGAAGAGAAAAGAACGTCAACAAGGAAGAGGGGAGAGGAGAGATAGGGAAGAATCACGGTGACCTGTTAAGGCACTGGATCTCGCAGGAGACACTTTCTGGAACCAGTTTCGTGCACATCAAGCGGTGATCAGAATCGAGCCTGCACTGATACCATGTTAGAATTTATCCACCAATGTTCGGTTGATGCTGAGGAAGGAGATGATTGAGAGAGAGAGAGAGGGGCGGCTGCAACAAATGGTACAATTCTTCATGCTAGGATCGTGCCCTATATGTTATATTTATATTTAAAACTGAATTGGGTCTGGATATTACACTATATTACATCAGTTCCAGACCCAATATAAACAATACAGAGAAGTTTGGATTAATACATAGGTTTCAGTCCAGATCCAAAACCCGTAATGGGTAAAACGACCCAGTCTCAATATTACTAAATTTGACCGTACATATGTGTTTGGCCGTGTCAATTTACTAGGAAACAATACTTGGATCAAGTTTTTTCCATGAAAAACATGAGTTTTTAAGCCTTGAATATTTAAAAAAATCCTAAGTCATTGATTTCTTAAACTTTATAAAAACCTACCTGTGTATAGAAATCGGATGATCCAAGAGTCGGTCCCCATAGAATCAAGCATGTAGAACACATTTGTATGGTCAGATTTAAGGAAAACACAAAAAACCCCTTTAAAAGACCGGTTAGCACGGCGGTTAGCGAGAAATGTGGTTCGCAGCTACCACCTTATCAAATATATATATATATATATATATATATATATATATATATATATATATATATATATATATATATATGTGTGTGTGTGTGTGTGTGTGTGTGTCCATTACCAACAAATGCCTCTTTTTATTTTTAAATATTTGTTTTTTTTTCATGAAACCAACCTTACAGATCTACGTGTTTTGTTTAGTAGGAATCAACTTTTGAATCATTCGATTACGACACGTAGGCAAGTTTTTATAAGGTTTCAAAAATCAATGGCCTACAATGTGAGATACTTTTCAAGGTCATAAAATCATTTTTTTTTCATCAAAAAGACATGATCCAAAGGCTGGTTCCCACTATTTTGAACATGCTGAATCCAACCATGAGGACAGATTGGATCAAAACAACCCACACCATAGAGAACAAGAGGCGTTTGCACTTAATGGCACCATTACTAAAACAGTACTATATATATATATATATAGATAGATAGATAGTGATGAAAACATGCTAAATGAGTTTTTCAATTTTTTCTGTTGCTTTTTCATGATTTTGACCCCATAGATGTGTTCGTCATGGTCAATTGACTGGGAATCAACACCTTAATCATGTATTTTCGATGAAAAAAAGATATTTGGAGCCTAAAAATTTTACAAAGATTTTGGACCATTGTTTTTTCGAAACTTACAAAAACCCACCCACGTGTCAGAATTGAACTTTCTCCAAGAACTGATCCCTATAAAATAAAGTCACAAACCACATATGTACAGTCAAAATTTCAAAATAAAACGATAAAAGCCTGAAAACCCATTTAGCATCTCTCTCTCTCTCTCTCTCTCTCTCTCTCTCTCTCTCTCTCTCTCTCTCTCTCTCTCTCTCTCTATATATATATATATATATATATATATATATATATATATATATATACACACACATATGTATAGGGATAATATTTGGCCGTAGCGCACTACATCATAATGAGTAGAAAATACAATTTTTTACCTTTTTTTTTGTAGATTGGATCCAAAGATGTGATCTACAAAGTTCTTTTAGCAGTTAACAGGTTCTCCATTGTGCGATTGTATAACTATGATTTTGATAGCTTGAAAAATCGAAGGCTCACAATTATGTCCCATAGATACAACAGCTGCTATGGGGGTAGGCCATTTTTTCAAGAAGTTTCCATATGACCAATATATAAGGGCATATAAAATGGGAGTCAAAATACAGTATCTGTATGACATAGGCTCACAATATGTGAAAACTTCATGGCTCAATAAAAACACAAACCAAGGTATGATCACCATGAAACAAACCATGCTGAAATCTGAATGCATACATGAGGTTGGATTAGGCTGATACAGCAGCTCACACCCACAATTTCCAGCAACCATTACTCCATCTATATATATATATATATGGATGTAGAAACACACACGCAAATAGCAATACCTTCCACCACATGTAGCCATATCCCAAAGCCCCTAAGGTAGCAGCTGGCACCAGAAGAGATGTCATATTACCTGGAAAGAAAAGACAAACTCATAAAATCTAGTGCCACTCAAGCAAAAACAGAGCCTTCCCAACAGGATAGACCTTTAGAATGAATACGTTGACAAAAACTCCATATTAAGAGTTTTAATTGAAAACAACCTTTTCTCATGAAAGAAAAATAATAGGCTACATATCTGAAAGAGAAGCAACCAAAATTTCTTCTCCTGAAAAATTGGAGGTGTAATTGAAGACGAAAAAGCCATAGATTTTATGGTGAATAAAAGGCAACACTTTTGTATCTATAATGATATCCTAGTTGTCTTGCTACAGAAACGTAAATGAACTTTCATGATACAGTGAGAAGGATACCCATTTGACCAGAACCTCCATTAACAACAGTTATCTGTCGTGCAGAGGCTAACCGCCGCAACTCCGTTGCTAATTGACGGACCTAGATGAACACAAAATAAAATCATAGGTACCATAGTTTAAATTTAGTGATGAAAGATACTACTACTATTGCCAACAAAACATGCACCATTTCTAAATAAAAATCAGTTTAACAAGGAAATAGTATTGCAACATGTCAGTAAGACATCCAATAACACATGGCCCAATGGAACCAGATGCCAGGATTTGGACGCTCCAACCCACCCCACCAGGCTTGCTCCACTTGGTCCATCACACGTGCAGGCAGTAGACAGTATTCCTCCAAAGCTACACATCATCAACTAATCTAAAAGTACCTCATCTTTGAATGCCAGTCCAACTTTCCCACCATAGTAATTCAAAAATTAAAATACGCTTAATGTTTCCACTTCCAAGAAACAACCTTATTATAGTCTAGATTTTGTGAAAAGTAGACATTTTCTCATGGGCTCAATGATCATCCCTAACAAACAGTTAAAAGGAAAAAGGTTGGCAATCATTCAAGTTTCCTATCTAAGGGAAAACATTAAATATTCATTGTTTCTTCCTCAGACACCAAATTACAAACACCTGCAGAAATAAACAATTGACTCTCTTGCTAAATATGATACAGAAGATCTGTTACCTGTGAAGCAAGAGCTTCTGAGTGGTCAGACTCAGCACCAGATGACTCTCCAGATTTATCAAAACCCTTCAGTAATGCCTGTGCCAATAAAAAAGACAAAAAGAATAAAAACCCAAAGTCCACCAGAATAAGTAAATGACATAGAGAACTTCCAACACTAACAAAATAACAAAGAAATGTTCCAAAATCAACCACATTTTGCAGTCAAATGTCATAAAATGATTCAGAAAAAGGCCCAGTACAATTTGTTTTACCTTTCCAAAAAAAAACTGCTCCACTTGGTACTAATGGGCAGGAAATAGGAAAAAGGAATCATAAAGCTTTGGCAAATGATAAAATCAAGCTTCAGTATGACAAAACAAGTTTGCTGTAATTGCAACAGTTGTTCATCCCAGCAAATATCCATAGTTAAATGATCTCCGCGTTTGGAGGGGAAAAAAATGAAAGGAAAATATATAGCTGAATGTGACAATAGTTTTGATGAAAGCTACAACAATACAAACATAATAACAAAGTCAAAATCATCAATTTATTAGCTCTAAATTTCTCTATGTGAGAATTTTCAAATTCTCCATCCCTTTTCTCTGGGAAAATCCACGAGTAAGAGATCAATCACATGTTTGGTGCATTACATACAAAAGCTTCTAATATAAATATAAAACTAAGAAGAATAAATGACACAATTGCAATTAACATGGTTGGATTTCTCAGCGAGTCAACTCGTGACTTAGCCGAGTCACACCGGATTGGTGCCTTACTGAGCGAAAAACACAGGTAAACTCGGAATGAACCAAAAACCATCTGCTTCGCATGGAAACTTGGCTGACTCGGCCAAGAAATTCAGTGCAATGAACCGGTCGAAAAAGAGCCAGTTTACGCTTGAATCAACTGAATTAGGCCTCCGATAAGATTTGGCCGATTCAATTGCCATTCACAAATCAAACACAAAAAAAATGAAAGAGGGTGCAAGTTAAAACCCTACCCCTCCTTCAACCTCTCCTTGTAATGAAATATGCGGAAAAGAAATGTATGTCCTACAATGGACATTCACACATAGAAATCAAAGAACAAGTCCAAAAGAGGACATACACAAAAGCCAATAATGGCTAGAAAGCATAAAATCTTATAAATGCACTAAAGGGCTTGAAGAAGCCACACATTACAAAGGGGGAGACCCCACTTATTTATAGGCAAGAGAGGAGTGAGAGAGGGTTAGAGAAGAGAGAGGGAAAGGCACCATTGGGAGACCCAACAAGGTGTCGTTGGGCTCCCAACGGTCACAATTGTGACCGTTGGGGGCCCAACGACTCCTTGTTGGGGCCCCCAATGAAGGTGCATTTAATGCACAAAAAGGAAAAAAAAAATAAGAAAAAGAAAAAAAAGGAAAAGAAAAGAAAAAGTAAAAAGAGGAAAAAAAGACTATACTGCCCCCTATTGGGCGATATTACAGAAATACCCCTTATCGGGTATGAGTGAATATACTTATATACTTATATACTTATATATATATATATATATATATATATATATATATATATATATATATATATATATATTTATATATATAAATATATTGATTACATGTATATTTTAACACCCCCCCTCAAGCTTTACGGGGATACAACCGAAAGCTTGTTGAGAAGAAACATGAAACGAGGAGCAGCAAGAGCTTTAGTGAAGAAATCCGCCAACTGGAACTCGGATGTCACGTAGGGCAGTGCTATGGTTCCTTTTAAGTATTCATCTCGAACATAGTGACAGTCCATTTCTATGTGTTTAGTCCACTCATGGAAGGTGTGATTGCTTGCAATATAAATGGCGCTTTTGTTATCACAACACATCTTCGAAGGAGTAGAGATGATTACGCCCATATCATTGAGGAGACTTCTAAGTCATACAAGCTCCATGATTGTAGTGGCCATTGCACGATACTCTGCTTCTGTTGAGGATAATGACACCTTTTGTTGCTTCTTGCACCTCCAAGAGATCATAGAGTCACCTAAGAAAACACATAAACCTGTAGTTGAGACTCTATCATTGGGGTTTCCTCCCCAATCAGCATCAGTATAAGCAATTAAATCAAGAGATGATGAAGAGGAAAGAAAAACTCCCTTAGTTATGGTGTTTTTAATGTATCTGACTATTCTTAAGACTGCACTCATGTGCACAGATGTAGGTGCATGTTGAAACTGACTGACTGAGTGAACTGCATGAGCTATGTCTGGCCGAGTGATAGATAAGTATGTCAGGGCCCCAACAAGTTGACGGTAGGGAGTAGGATTCTCGAGAAGTATTCCATCTTCCAACCTTAACTTTGCATTGATGACCTCAGGGGTGTCTGTCTTCTTATCATCGGAAATGCCAGATTTGGAACAAATGTCAGCAGCGAGTTTCATCTGGGAGAGAATATACCCTCGGGGAGAGTAGGCTACTTCAATACCTAAAAAATATCTTAAGAAACCAAGATCAGACATGTCAAAATTTTCTTTTAAAACTTTCTTAATATCATGGATTCCTTTTTTATCACTTCCAGTGATGATCATATCATCAACATATAGTAGTAAAATAACTACTGAAGACCCTGCATTTTTCACAAACAACGCAGTGTCAGTATAACATGAACGAAAATTCAAGCTAGTCATTACATTGCTAAATCTGTCATGCCAAGCTTTCGGAGCTTGTTTTAACCCATATAGCGCCTTTTTTAGTTTAAGAATTTTGTTTTCACCAATAGATACTCCTGGTAGAGGATCCATATAGACCTCTTCACTTAGTTCGCCATTAAGAAATGCGTTCTTAACAGCCAATTGATAGATAGGGCATTTTTTAACGGATGCAACCGCAATAAGAGTCCTAACACTAGTCATTCTAGCTACGGGAGCGAAGGTTTCTTCATAGTTTATTCCGTACTCTTGAGCATATCCTTTGGCTACCAACCTAGCTTTATAACGTTCTAAGGACCCATCACTTTTAGTTTTAATTTTGAAGACCCATCTACATCCAATAGACTCCTTTCCAGTGGGTAATGAGGTTATTTCCCAAGTTTTAGCCTTTTCAAGGGCACTAAGTTCTAGTTTCATGGCTTCAACCCATTGAGGAATGTTTTTGGCTTCATTATAGTGTGACGGTTCATGATAAGAGTGTAATGCAATAAGGCATGCTCTATATTTAGGTGTTAGGGACTCATAGGAAACAAACCTATTAGGAGGATTGGAGATCCGGCTAGATCTCCTTAAAGAGGTTTCTTCTATGTTGGAACTTTGAGAATATTTTTCTAAAGCGCTAATGAGAGTTTCTTAACCACGCCTAACATAGGTTTGAGTTGACCTATCATTACTTTCATTTTCAACATTACTAAGAGGAGTATCCTCTAAATCATTAGGAACATCCTCCTCGTGAGGAGTCACATCTTCTTGAGAGAGAAGATCAAATAAGAAAGCATATTCGCTTTCATCAATATCTTTATTTTTCTCAAAACCGTTCTCATTTTCTAAAAAGGTAACATCTTTGGATACATATAGTTTGTTGCTTTTGGGATCGAAGCACCTAAAACCCTTTTGATTTTCTCCGTATCCTAAGAACACACATTCGATAGCCTTGGGAGATAATTTATCTCTTTTATGTGTAAGGACAAAACACTTACACCCAAAAATTCTTAATCTATTAAAATCGGGTGTTCTTTCAAAAAGTTTTTCATATGGAGATATATTTTGTAGGGATGAGGATATCATTCTATTTATCATATAAGTGGAGGTTAAGGCGGCTTCGGCCCAATAACATTTTGGAATTTCTTTGGAAATGAGAAGGGTCCTAGTGGTTTCCAAGATGTGTCTATGCTTTCTTTCGGCTAGACCGTTTTGTTGGGGAGTCCTAGGACATGACCTTTGATGACAAATTCCATTGGTTTCTAAATATTCTTGAAATTCATTTGATAGATATTCTCCACCGGAATCGGATCGAAGAATGGAGATATTAGTTGAAAATTGATTTTTGACAATCATATGAAATTTTTTAAAGAAGTTAAAAACTTCGGATTTTAGATTGAGAAAATAGATTCACACATATCGAGTGAAATCATCAATGAAAGTAACATAATATGAGTACCCTCCTTTTGATATGACCGGAGAAGGACCCCAAACATCCGAATGAACTAATTCAAAGGGTCTTTTTGACACAAATGTTCTTTTTGGAAATGGGGTTGATTTCATT
Source organism: Nuphar pumila (assembly GCF_984573655.1). Taxonomy (NCBI): domain Eukaryota; kingdom Viridiplantae; phylum Streptophyta; class Magnoliopsida; order Nymphaeales; family Nymphaeaceae; genus Nuphar; species Nuphar pumila. The sequence continues at coordinate 44,871,115 of NC_143263.1, read as the reverse complement.
TTTCCAAAAATACAACTCTTGCAAACAAAATGTTTCTCATTACAAAATTTCTTTCCAAAGGGAAAGGAGTACATTTTTTAGAAGCTTGGATGTCCAAGTCTTTGATGCCAAGTTTCTATATTTTTATCTTGGACATGATTACAAAATGAGTTAGTAGGGAGTTTCAAATTGGTCATGTAGTAGAGATCTCCCCTCCTATGGCCTTGCCCAATCCGCTTCCCGGACTGGAGATCCTGTATAGAGCAATCCTTGGTTGAGAAGGAGATTTCACATCCATGATCACATATTTGAGAGACAGATAAAAGATTCGAATTAAGTTGAGGTACTACCCTTACATTTGGTACAAAAAAATCTTTTGAAAAATCTAAGGTTCCAAAACTTTTAACTTGTAAAGAGGTACCATCGGCGGTGGAAACAAAAGAATTTTTGGAGTTGCTACATACATTGGATAGTCCATTTTCAATAGGGGTCATATGAAAAGATGCTCCAGAGTCAAGAATCCAAGAAGGCGTACCTGGAGGAGAAGAAGAAGCAATGGCGGCTCCCGAAGTTGATGGCGACTTGAGTAGAATTTGAAGTGCTTCGGATAGTTGAGCAAGGGAAAAGGACTCTTTCCCTTTCATTGGCTCCTCCTTTTGTGGGATTTCTTCAATAATAGCAACTTTACCTTTTGGAGGTTCATTTATCTTTGGACAATTAGGTCTTATATGACCTGGTTCTTGACAATGATGGCAAATGGCTTTCCTATAATTGCCATTATAGTTGTTTTGCATCCCAAAGTGTGGAGGCTTGTAGGCTTTCATATGATTGTCGGGTTTAGACACGGCGAGAACTTCATCTCCTCCTTTAATCATGCCAAGACGTGTTTCTTCTTGGCATATTTCGGCTATGACATCTTCCAATGGAAGTGGTTTCGATCTATGAAGGAGGGAGGACCTAACTTGTTAATATTCGGGCCTAAGCCCATGTAAAAATTGGAAAAAGTGTTCTTTCTTCATTTGTTCTCTTCTCATTTCTACATCTTCACTTGATACCCATTTGGGTTCAAGAAAGGATAGCTCATCCCATAAAGGGCCAAGACTGCTATAGTAATCTCTTACACTCATTTCACCTTGCTTAATGGTACGAATTTTTTCTTGGATAAAAAATTGACGAGCAAGGTCTTTTTGGGTATACATACCTTTCATAAAGAACCATGCTTCATTTGCTAGGCGGAATTTAGCAATATTGGCACAAATCTTTAGCTCCACGTTGTTCATGAACCATGCAAGAATTTTTGCATGCTTACTTTCCCAATCTTCTACCTTGGATTGGTGATCTTCAATAGCCTTCATGCGAGCATTTCCTTCTAGAGCTTTTTCTTGATCACCATCAATTTTCGTAAGTTGAAGTTGAGGTTCCCTAATGGTGCCCATAACGTATCCCCAAAGCTTTTTACCTTTGAGGTTGTTCTCAATAGCGGCGGCCCACATCATGTAGTTAGTACCATTGAGCTTGAAGGAGAGATCAATCTTTTGTTCTCCTTCCATTATATAATCAAGAATGGAGGACAAACAAAGAGAGATAAAACTAGACAACTAGCAAAATGAATCAAGAGCACAACCAAGGCTCTGATACCATGTAATGAAATATGCGGAAAAGAAATGTATGTCCTACAATGGACATTCACACATAGAAATCAAAGAACAAGTCCAAAAGAGGACATACACAAAAGCCAATAATGGCTAGAAAGCATAAAATCTTATAAATGCACTAAAGGGCTTGAAGAAGCCACACATTACAAAGGGGGAGACCCCACTTATTTATAGGCAAGAGAGGAGTGAGAGAGGGTTAGAGAAGAGAGAGGGAAAGGCACCATTGGGAGACCCAACAAGGTGTCGTTGGGCTCCCAACGGTCACAATTGTGACCGTTGGGGGCCCAACGACTCCTTGTTGGGGCCCCCAATGAAGGTGCATTTAATGCACAAAAAGGAAAAAAAAAATAAGAAAAAGGAAAAAAAGGAAAAGAAAAGAAAAAGTAAAAAGAGGAAAAAAAGACTATACTGCCCCTATTGGGCGATATTACAGAAATACACCTTATCGGGTATGAGTGAATATACTTATATATATATATATATATATATATATATATATATATATATATATATATATATATATATATATATATTTATATATATATATATAAATATATTGATTACATGTATATTTTAACACTCCTCTCTGCTCTCTCATCTCCAACCGTCAAGCATCCTCCTCAACCCACTGCAGTGCTGATAGTCAGATTTTCTGGTGACGGCGAGCTTAGGGAGTTGGCAAAGAGAAGCTGCGACTCTCATGCTCTATCATTTTCTCTGTCTGTAATTCCTCTGGCCATCTGCAGCTCTGGTTCTTTGACTACCGAGAGTTTCTGGCAGGTCAGTGGTGTGCCGGCTACCCGTGAAGGAGGGTTCCGCTCTCTCTTTTGACCAGGCTACCTCTTCTCGTCTTCTAGAATACGTGAAATAAAAAAGGTTTATTTTTTATGCCATGTTTGTGGTCACTTTTGTGAACATATTCTTGTGGTTAGAGGTGATTTGAAAACTGGTACTTAGATTTGCTATTGCTAATCCTAAAATACGAATGATAAGCAATATTTTTGTTATTTATGGCTAGCTGCTTGTTTATTGTCGATGAGCCTGCTCAATGCATTCGACAAGAATGCCTTGGAATGAATTCAATGATGCATGTTCATAATCAATTCTGGCAGCCTACATCATTGATTGGTAATAGCATACTTTTGGATATGGGCACTTGTTCTGTGACCTGTTTAGCCAGTGGAATCGAAAGTAGAAGGAAAATGGATTTTGCTTTCCAACTTTTGTCTACTTTATGTTCCACAGGGAAATAGAATGATATAAAATGTTTTAGATGATGGTCTCAAAGAAAATTTTTGTTTTTTTTTTTATGATTATGATTTGTTTAGGACATTAAGCTATGTAATTTTTATAGTATGAAACTGTAACATGTATTGTTATGATTTATTTTTATAAATTAAATAAAAACATTGACTCGTCCGAGTCACGGTGTTGACTCTCTTTAGTCACCGAATTGCTTGTGACCGATCCGAGACCAAGTTCCGAGAACGCCAACCATGGCAATCAATACACAGAAGAAAAAGAAGCAAGGAAGAGAGAGGGAGGGAATCCAGTAAACGAATATACCCTGTCATATGACACATACATTGACACACTCAATACCAGAATTAAATCAAATTCATAGTAATTCTATTGTGAACTATATCAGCTTTCAAGCAATGGAGATTACATAACAAATCAGAACATTAAAAACAAATATAAGCACTTTCATCCAACCGCACGAAGCAGAATCATAAAGCAAAAACGGCTCGTTCAAACCGATCACACGGACGATCCCGAAGTTCGAGCACGGACTTCATGATCACAATTTTTTATACAAAAAAAAAAACAACAATCAAAACCTAATTTCTTGCATGCTTCCAGAACTCAAAAAGAAAAAACTCCAAATTCAGTGAAACAATGGAATCTAACCTGAAGTTCCCCCAATATATCCGACAACTTTCCGTTCCTTAGAACGATCGATCCCGTGTACCCTGAAACCACAAAAACACCATTTACAACAAGAAAACCCTAAAAGGGGGACGATCAAACTCAATCCCTAACTCATACAAAATTTACAAAAACTCGACAGAAAGAGAGAGAGAGAGAGAGAGACCCGCTCCGAAGAGAATGAGAATCTTCGAGAGCCCTATTCCCGACCGCAACGCCATGGCCGATTCTGCACAGAGCGATCAATAAAGCCCTTAGAATTCCTCTTCGGATCGAAGACCAAGAGAGAAGAACCCTCCGTATTCGAACCAGGAAACCCTAGTTAGGGTTAGGGTTTGGAGCTCCCCGGGAAGCAGAGGGGGAAGGGGATTGAAAGCGTCCCGCCTTGATCCACTTTAACTAGGAAGAAGGAAGCCTTCCCAGTTCCCCCACTTCACTGTGGAGGCCACAAACTTTTTATTACGAAAAAACCCTTAGGCTTTCTACAAAATACCAAATGACTGCCGTTAACCCTACTTATGTTTATAGGATCCTGTTAAGAAGACCGATCTGGTAGTTGTTGTTTTTTTTTATTATCACGGAGAAACCACCCATAAAGTAAGCCTAATAAGTTTTGCGTTGTCAGGACAGCGATCCTAAGTAAGTACTTAGTAGTTGCCACGCTTTAGCTTTCGCGCAGGAGGCATAGAGACAAATTTGGCAAAAATATCATGAGAAATTACTTGAAGCTTAAAATAGGTAATTTCTCTTGATTTTTTTTTTGTCAGAAACATAAACATCGGGATTTAGACGTGACATTTATGTTTTTATTGGCTATTTATCGTAAAAAAACTGTGTATTTTATTTTTAAATTTGTAAAATTTTATTTATTTATAAAAATGTATTTTTATTATCAAGATTTTGCCAAAAAATGCAAGATTTACAATTTTATTTTATTTTGCTTAATTTATTTCCGACCAATTTTGCTGTTTTTTTTTTACTTTTGCCACTATGGCAAGGAGGTGACGCCCAAGAGATTAGCGATGATGGCAATGGATCGGAGGGCCCGCCTCGCTCTCTTTGGATCGGGGATGAAAGATATAAAATGAGAATAGAAGCAGGAATGAACTTATGCTTTCTCCTAAAATGCTCTTTAGGGATGACACTGGACTGAAGAAAAATAGGGGACCATCTCTCCTTGCTCCATTTAAACCGAGGATGAGAACATGAAACTAAAATTAAAACCCATGTAAGAATGGAGGGCAGAATTTTGAGACAGAGAGGGGGCGGAGACCTTGTCCCCTCCCCCTGCCCCAGTCAACTGCCATCCCTATATGTAGGGGTGGCAATTTCAAACACGACCCTCCAATCGGCTTCTTATCCAGGTTCGAGTTTGGCTTAATTGGGTTTGTGTCGTAAACAGGTCGACCTGCCTAACCCTGTTTATTAAACGGGTTAGGTTCGTGTTAGGGGTATGCCAACCCGCCAACCCATTTAATAAACGGGTTAGGAGGGCGGGTCAACCCGTTTACCCGAACTCGACTCACCAACCCGCCTGCTAACCCGCTCGCTAACCCGCCAACCCGTAAACTTTTCAATGTAAAACCCTGAACCCGACCCGCCAACCCGTTTACCAGCCCAACCCATTTATTAAACGGGTTAACCGTGTCGTGTCGGGTTACCCGTTTAATAAATGAGTCAGGTTCGTGTTTGCCACAACTGTAATAACCGCAATTTTTCCATTAAAATTTGTAATATTTTAGGCGTAATATGGGCGGATTTGGGCACAAATCCAAGTTTCGGATCCAGGACCCATACCTAAGTGATACCTCTTATACACATAAACCTATTAAATATCAAAATACGTAAATAGGAAAATAAATAATATATATATCATTAGGTAGAGTTTTAGATCCAACTATGGATCCACATTTTTTTAAACAAGACCCAGATCCAACACGTTGTTGGATCCCAAGTGCGGGTCGCGGGTAGGACCCGGACCCAGCCCACACCCTATAAAAAGGGAAACAGGTAAAGATTAAAAAGGGGGGGCAACCCGATATGGGTTGCCTGATAAAAAAACAAGAAAGGGGGGAAAACCCCCTCCCCCGATAAATCACCTCTTAGGGTTCATTTGAACCCTAACGCGTAAAGAGTGAGGGAGATAGGGGGAAATCGCAGCCGCCAGGGGGGGTTCCTTCCTTTTCGGGAGGCCACCCTCCTACAAAGGGGGACCCCCGAACCCCTCTTCCTCCCTCTCGCGCTATTCCATTTTCTCTCTCTCACTCTCCTCTGCCTCTCATCTTGTCTCACCCTCTCTCGGTCTTCATCCTCTGGTTTGTGTGAGCGTCAACAGTGCACCGACGTCGGCAACTTCCTTCCCGCAACCATAGCTGCCCAAACGCCGGTCAAGGTAGGGTTTCTGTAAAAAAAATTCAGGTCGATCATGGACTTGGTGGGTTGTGGGTTGTCTAAAACCCAAATCGGTCGATTTGAAGGGGGGGGGAATCTCCAATTTGGGGTTGTCTGTCAACCCCAAACCGAAAACCCCAAATCTACGATTTGGGGGTTTCAGATCCTTCTTTTTTAGGGGATCGAGTGTGGTGTGTGTGGGGGTTTCGGATTCTTTTTTTGGGGATCGAGCGTGGTGTGTGTGGGGGTTGTACAAAAAAAAAAGAGTTTATGTGATATCTTAAACTGAAGTATGGTTCTGTGTTTTAAATGTTTAGGCATCATCCATCGAGTTCGGGGTAGGTTGTTGTTTACCTGTGATTTTCGGAGTGTGGTGTGAACATTTTCCTTGTCTTCGTAAATATATTAGCATCCTGAATGTATTTCATAAATTCCAAATCCTTGCAGATAATATTGCACTCAATTAGTTGCATGAAACATAATATTGCAATATTCTTCTTTTCATTTTCCTAATATTTTGTGTGGTGTACCTCGGGCAGCGGACGTTCACTAAATCATGCACCTATTCTTATAGAGACAGGGTAAATTCAGGGTTTATGGCATATCGTACTATTGTACAGTTCTTGTGTGAAGTTCTTCTTAAAGCTAAATCGAATTGCTTGTTGTATAGGTTGTAGGGTAGCTAAATTATTAACAGTTTTGGTGCATGAGGCCGTATGGAATATGTGTCTTTCTTTGTTTTTCTGCGTAACATGGCATGTTATTGGATACTTATTTAGTTTGTAAAGTACAGTAAATGGCTGAACAGATAGTTATTGTACAGGTTGTATTTTAGTTGAACTGAAATGTTAAATAATACTTAGTTCATATGGCTGAACAAAGTCTAGTTGGTTTTATTGTTTTCTTGCGTAACTCAGCATGCTATGCTATACTTAATTATTCGGTAAAAAAATACATTGTAATGACTGGGTGATCTAATGACACCTAGTCGTCACTTCTCTGGTATATTGAATTTCCTGTGTTGTATAACTGAAATAGGTAGAATGGGTTTACAGTCTCTATTGTTATAGACATCAAAAGGTTATGTTTTTTGTATATTGGCTATAAACACTGCATATGTTAGTTTCGACAATTGTAAATATTTCAAGATCTTTAGGAGATGCCTACTTTCCCTTTAACATTTAGTAAACAGTATGCATAAAAATCTTAAGTTACTATTAATGAACTATCAACAGTGGGTTTGTGAATGTGCCAATTATCATTTTAGTAAATTTTATCACCATCGATCCTTATAAAGGGCTGAGCTAAGTTAATGATGATTCAAGTCAAAGAAAGTTGTAACCACTGTTTTAGTTTAAGAAAACCATGGTAGTGATAGATGAATAAGAGTAATTTTCCCTTATGTGTAATTGTTATGGTTTAAAGCTGACATGTGAATCACCAAGCCTGGTACTTGAAGGTTTCACCTTGGCACTCAAGTTAAAAAGGTTAATACCCACATAAATATTAACATCCGTGCTTGACTGGTTTCAAGGCACCGAAGCACTTTGAGTGAGTTATGCAATCAATATGACAAAGGATTGGGACAGTTTTATACCCTGGGTAAATTGACTAAGGTTGGGAATTCTACTGCTGTGGTAGTAGAAGGAAGTTGGGAAAATGCCTTGTACTTCGGGAAATAAATTAAATGGAAAGATTAACCCACTCAGTTTCAAGCTTACCTTAGAGAGGGTAGGTGGTACAAAACTTCGGGGACATGTGTTTATTGTTCGAGCGTAAAGCGACTCGTTGGTCCCAGTCCTCGGAGTTGGGGGACCTAGACTACCAATATGTCCTAAGTGGTAGCTCTTTGTTCTTCTGCAGAAGTTTAGGGATGCATCCTATTTTGGTTTTGGCATTTGGGAGGTTCTCTCGGTCACTGGCCGCTCCCTTGGGATTTCAGTCTTAGTTAGAATGTTCAGGTTAATAAAATACCCTTGAATAATATACCCCGAGCGTTCTTTTCTAAGATGGTTGCCTTGGCCCGTGTGTACCCGCAGAATAAGATAAAATAAACACTATTTAAAACAGTTAGGTATCACAGTGAGTGGAATCATTAAAGAGACATTTGAATATTCCTTCAGCATGCTTTATATTCCAAGCTTGTGATGAAATGAAATCCTAAAACGTGTAGAAATGAGATAATGGAATTCATATTATGGTTGTTACATGAATATTATGCATGTTATTGTTATTGTTGTTGCAGAATATGCTCTATTTGCTTAATGCTTTACTTAATTATTGTTGTTGCATAGTCTTCTTTACGCGATTCTGTATAGGCTGAAAATCACAAACGACAACCACATCATATACTAGATTCATGATATACCTGCATTAAGAATTTTAGTTTTCCTACTTAGACGTGGTAGTCTAATTCCTATAATTTTTTTCATTTTCAGGCAAAGAGTAGTTCTATGAGCGACGCGGGATGAGGCGCTGACCAAGACTTGATCTACTTGTTCCCTGACGGTCCTACTTTCTTTCAGATTGGAATCTTTGTTTTGAGACTCATAATGTGAAAACTCTGATGTTGGATTCTATTATTATTGAATTAAAAATAAATGGTGTGGTTTGCTTTTACCTTCCTGTATCATTCTGAAATGCTTAACCCTGGAGTTATTAGTTGTTTCCGCAAAAAAAAAATCCTCAAAAATCTGGGTTAAAATTTCGGGTCGTTACAACCACTGACCCATTTAATAAACGGGTCGGGTTCATGTTGAGGTATGTTGACCTGCCAACCCGCCGACACGACCCGCCAACTCGACCCGATTGCCACCCCTGGCTATATGAGATTTTCAAATGCCCATGTTGAAAATGTTGTCAGTATTGGTGCATTTTGGCATGTATCGGCCTATACATATCGCAGAAAATCGATACGCATCACCCTTTGAATCAGTTTTTTTTAATAAATGTAAAAAAATACTAAAATTTATTTTTTCTAATATTATTTTAATAGATTTAAATACTTTTTAAATATTCTTTAAATAGTTTTAACATGTATATTGACAAGTAGTATTTTTATTGTTTTTTTGGCCAATAAAGAACGAATCACTTGAGTGTGGTATACAACTGAATCATTGGCCAAACGGTTCAGGGCCGATATTGATACTAACAACATAACTTGAAAGATATCCATACTCGATCCAAATCCAATTACTAGTAAGTTTTCATTGTTTTTCTCTCTATCTAAAACCAGATCTTGTTGGGTTGGGAAATTAAAGTTGCCTTTCTTCTTCCGCGGGAACTCAGAGCCCGGTAACAATAGCAAGAAAGGAAGGAAAAAGGAAAAGGGAGTTGGGATGAAGATGGAAGGGTACTCAGTGGAGGGGTTGTCGATCGGAGTGCAGAAGACGTGTGTCATCTTCCCCACCCTCAATATCACCTTCAACATCGGTCGGTGCCCACAACGCGCCATCGCCCAAGAGTTCTTCTTTATCTCTCATGGCCACATGCATATCGTGAGCGTTCTCTATCTTGTTGGACATTTCAGATTGGGTTCAACCTTAAGTGTGACCCGGTTTGACACTAATGAAGGCTTTAGTGGGGCATTAGTGGGAAAGGGTTATGTGAATGTGAAAGGTACACACTCAATATGGCATGTGAAGAGTTCACATACATGAATGCCACGTATGTAACCCCCCACTTTCCTCTTAATATAAATTGAGGCATGGTTGCTTAACGAGAGCAACCAAAGTGTCCACTTTTCTTCTTGGGTTTAGGGTTCTGCTCACCATCGACTTGACGGTCTGGGCTCATCGTGGGCATCGATAGGCTAAGAAGAACACAATGCACTTGTGTCAATGCTCGTATCATTCATGGTGTCTACCGGTATGTATGATTTGCTTTAACATTTTGGTTATAGTTTTACATGAATGCCAACATTGGGTTATGGGCCCACACCGCATATCTGGTACATGAGCGGGTGTGTCGGCATTCATGTAATGCTCGCCTAACTCTTATCTGTGTTTTTTCTTCCTCGCTGGATTCTCCATGGCCTCCACCCATCCGTCGCCCAACTGAGCAGCCACCTGCTCAACTACGCGTGTGTCATCGTCACTGATCACCTACTTTCGGCAAGTGCAACTCGCACGAGTGACAGGCTTAGGCCAACGGACCCATCTCACCCTATGCTCAACTGTGGTAGATCATCGGTCAGGGTCAGGGTCACCCTCGTCGATGGCATTTAATCCGACCGCTAGTGCCAGTGACCGCAGATTGACAATATTGCGATGGGGGATGACATGATGCATGCATGCTCTACTGGATCAATATTGGGTTTGGCAAGGTTGTAGTTGTGAACTGCATCAGGTTGAGCCAGGACCAGTCGAGATGCGGTCCTAATCGCGGTGATCAGTTGACTCTTGCCGAAGATCGATTGTCGAGAAGGAGGCTACCTTCATCGGCATCGATGAACTCAGCAGAGAGGAGGTGAGCCAACGTGTTTTGAGAAATTAAACCAGTGTTCGATTTTTGTATACCCCCCCCCTTTTCTCTATTCGGTTTCTGGGTTTCCCCTTTTTCGTCATTGGACGATGGAGGTCACTGACGCCATCGCCCGACTCTCATCAGCTAAGCAGGCAACGATAGGTCGCTAGTGGCGACAACAACCCCGACGACAGATGTATATAAAAAAATAGAGACCCTTACCTGCACCAGCGTATGCTGACTACCCAGTTGTTGTCCCCAAGAAATGGAGGGGAGCCGATCGCCGTTGTAGACGGCCTCACCGATGCCATCCTCTGAAATGGGGGGCGGCGATAGTCATTTACAGAAATAGGGGGGCATGGTCATCTGGCACCGTCAGGTGCCCTTCAAAGTAGTCAGCATATGTTGGGGAGGTGCAAGAAGAGACGATCACCATCATCGGCGGTCTCGACGGTGCCGTTTACAAAAATGGGGGGCGATGTTGTCGTCTACAGAAGAGGGTGAGTGGTTTTGCCTTCCAGTTTTTGAGAAACTGAAACCCTTTTCCTTTTAAGAAAATGCATGCCCTAGTCGGTAGGGGTGAGGTCCAGTCCTAGACCCGACGTCTAGACCCAATCCCGGAGACTGGACCGAACCCAAACCCTGGGATTGAACCGAACCCATGTCCATTTGGTGTTTCGGGTCTAGATCATACCCGACCGTGGACTGGACTCAGACCCATTGGGTTTTCGGGTCTGGGTTTGATCCGAACAGAATGGGTCGGTCGTGATCCACGTATCGGATCCATTCAAGAACCGGGTGGATCGAGTCAGGACCTGATCCATTGGATGACACGAGACCCAAACCCATGTGAGATATCGAGCCTAGGTCTAACCCAACCCATACCTAATCCATTGATCCAGCCCAGATCTTTTATTGATCGGATTCAATTTTGGATTGGGTCAGGTTCTTGGATCAGAACCATATCCTATTTAGATTGGGTCTGAATATGGATCACATTATAGATCCATAATCGACCCTGATCCTATTTGGGCCAGATCATGGATTTGCTTCGGGTCTGGATCGTTGGATCCAACCCGAGACCTGGTCATACATGGGTCTAGATCGAGATTGGAGGGATCTGACCAAGAATCGATTAAAACTGGATCTGAAACCAGATTCAATCAAATCAGGTCTGAAATAAGGTCCATGTACTATTTAAACTCATTTAAAAATTAACGGGTTCTGTGATCGATATAGGGAGTTATGGGACCGGTTCATAGCCATTTTTAATCAGTTCCTATCGGTTTCTCACTAGTTCCAAAATATAGAAACTCTGTTTTCATGAATCTATGAAGGAACAAGAATTTTTTATTCGATTTTAAGGGTTTATAAGCCTTTGTACACGTTTCAGACCGGATTGAATGTTTAAAAATCGGTTTAGGCCCTTGGTTGACTTATTCAGAGCTGTTTCAGACCGGTTCAGAGCACTATTAGACTAATTCTAGCTTGAGCACCTCAGGTTTTACCCATAAGAGCATGTTTTTGTCATTTTCCCATACTTTATACATTAAAAAACCATGACTTACACATGTCTAATATATGCCTTATATATCATTTAAGTTATGCATAATATTTTAAGCATGAATTATGACTAAATTCATGACATTTGTGATGTATTTTCATCAAAATTTATTTATATATATAAGTTGAAGCATGAATTTGTATTTTTTTATGATATAATACATGTTTCGTTGTGAATATATCTTCATTATTATGTGTGCATGGGCATGCTCCATAATATGAATATGTTTCCAGTAAAAAATCTTGATTAACTGACTCATGCAATCACCAAAGTGATCTGAGTCGTGTTTATTGAAGATTCTTTGGACCTCGTTAAGATTCAGTATTATGATTAAGTGTGACTTTATGAAACAATGATTTTACCCAAAGGTAGGTCATTATGTTTCAAATTCATATATGGTATAATAGTAGATGTGTACACCAGCCCATGAAGCATGTTCGTACCCAAAGATACAGTACCAAATTGTCTCTAGTTACATAATCTATTTGTTTCACCAATTAAATTCAATTCTATGTGAATTGAGGAGACAAAACAACTATGAGTATTATCGTTTTCACCAAAGTAGAACGATAATGACTCAATTATGCTTTTTTCAGAATAGGTAAATAATAAAAGGTCTTAGTTTTTACTTTTTCAATATGAGTATCATTTAAGCAATTATAAGGTTTTTTCTTTTGTTCCTTCGTGTATCATGTCCTTCCATCATTGACAGTTTAACATCCCCATGTTAGACAGATCCAAATTCTTAGATTGAAAAGAAATAGTATTATTCACTCTCAGTTACATGGACCTAGATTTGGCCCTTAGAACTGACGAACCTCCCGTTCTTACAAAGTAGAGTACAATCGAACAGAAGGTTACCTTTAAGAAGTGGAAGTGCTCAAATAGACTTAGCATATTGCTTGTGCAATCTCGAGTGACTAAGAACATTCGAGGCACCATCCCTCACTACAGGACAATGAGTGAACTTTTGAGATTCAATGAGGCTCAATTCGTCACTTTTAATAAGGCTAGGGTCAGTACACTAATGCCCAAATTGGTGTCTATAAAATATTTTGGTGAGAGTAACATTTGATAGCATATCTTGGAGATAAAAAATATTGTTTCTCAGCTAAATAACATGAAATTCGTCATTTCAAACTCCTTTTTGATCTATCTGATTTTGACCTCATTGCCTAGTGAATATGGACCCTTCAAGATCTCGTACGACATATATAACAATAAGTGGTTTATTAATGACCTTTTAAGCAAATATATTGAAGAGGAAGAAAGACTGAAGGGTGAGAGAGTGTCAAGTGCACATATGACCTCTCATAAGAAAAAACATAGGTAGGGAGCAAAGAATTGCCTCTTTAAAAAAAAGAACATGAAGAAAATGACAGGGGAGAGTTCAAACTCTCAGGCAAAAGTCAAATCCCTGGCATGAGGTTCTTTTATAAAGTGTTTATTCTGCAAGAAAAATGGGCATAAGAAGGTGAAGTGCCTAAAACATAAGAAATGACTCGAAAATAAAGGTAATAAGTTATTTGTTTCTCATGAGTGATCTGTGTTCCATTGCATAGTTGGTGAATTGATTATAGTGTCACAGTGCACATTGTCAACTCTTTCCAACCTATAACCATTTTGTGATCCAAAACTAAACAACCTGAACACATTCATATTGCAACATCAAAATTGATCAGCAGACCATGCAATTGAACATCCATGTTCTGTTCATCAACCAATTGGATTTCTCAAAAAATGTCCCAGTTGAACTCTTGTTCAGCCCTAGAGACTGCACAATTTCCTGCACTTCCATATAATTTTTTGCAATTCCTGCACTTCCCAGTGGCTCAAAAATTCTGATTAACCTATTTTGTAAAAATTTCTAAAATTTGGTGTAATAAATTTCTAAAAATAAGTTCCACAATAATTTAGCAGAGATTACGATAAACATGGTTGATGCTTTATGTTGAACATGCAAATAATCAGGAATTAGATTTCCAAAAATAAACAGACTTATTAACTAATTGAAAAAGAAAATTTGAAGTTGAGATTAGGTGCTGTAAAAAGCTAGATCGGGTACCAAGGCACCATGGGACCTAACCCTACTTCCTGAAACACGAGGCTTTAATCTCCACCTTCCTTTAAATTTCAAGACCATGGAGATAAAGATCACTACTATCCACCAATAATGTGATCATGGATGCAATTTCAAGCCGAACCAACAACTTTATCCGTTGAAAGTCAAAACATACGAACAAGATTTATGTGTGAAACAAAATGTGTAAAAAAAATATTGAAAAAGGAAAAAAACTAATACTGTGGTACATTTCTACAGTGCTATCTTTATGAATTCAACATTCAACAAGTATAGGAAGAAGAAAAATTACTAAAAAATATGTACACAGACGAAAGAGGGCTTAGAGAGGGAGGACCTCCTTGACAATATTATCATTGAGGCTAGGGATGGCAAACGAGGCCTCGCTCTGCCATGCCCCGTTTGGACTGTGGATGAAGGACATGAAACGGGATGGAGGTTAAAATTAAAACCCATGCGGGGATGGACTTATGCTTTTCCCTGCTTCGCCCTGTCCCCAGTCCTTCTTTAGAGGTGACAATGGATCGAGGGGTAATGGGGCCTCCACCCATTTGGATTGGGGATAGAGGACATGAAATGAGGATAAAGGTTAAAATCAAAACACATGCGAGGATAGAGAGGAGGAGTTTGAGTCAGAGTAGGGGTAGAGACCTTGTCTCTAACACTTCAAAATTTTAACCTTAAAATTTTAGATTTTTTTTAAACAGTGCAAACAACCTTTTTCTTTGGATTAAACATTTTATGTGAGTTATAGTATAATCGATCATCATAACAGAATTAAAATATGAATAACAATCATATTTAATTTAGTCTCAATAATTTAAAATATATATCAGAGTATTTTGATAACAATAATTATTTTTTTAAAACTATATATGAGAAAAAAAAGACTGGCTCTCAATTCTGCCTAAACATTCTACATCTACTCCACAATTGCACATCATAATCTTCCTAAAACTTTATAAAATGGGTCATACTCATAAAAGTCTGGTAGAAAAGAATATACTTGTAATAAATGTACGATATCAAAATATATTCAAATATAACTTCACATATCAATCATGTAACACATATCTTATCAAGCAATACATATAAAATCATGCTAGGAAGTCAATTTAATGCATATTCATTTATGTAAAGATTTGCAATAATACAATAAATTATATACATGCATGAACATTTACAAAATGCATAATCATATACAAGATGCATGAACTTACCATTTCAATGTTGCAGGTCCTTTATGCATAAACAAGTACTTATCTTCAATTATTGCTTTCTTGCTTAAGTGATGCATGCCATGTTTTCTCTACATGCAATTCACAATCTTGTTTACAACAGAGACTCTCCATGTATAAAGGTATGACCTAAGTTTGTATTTTCAAACAATTGTGTCTTATTAACCTGCGTGATACCCCAACTGTGCATACTTCGAAAAATGAATATAATTTTATAGAGAGAGTTTTCAACTCCTATAATCTTGATATATCAAATTTTCTTCATAAGTTTTACCTACCACACTATGGACAAATCATGGTAGTTCTCTTGATTACTGGTCCTGTGGATGTGAGACAAAAACAACCTTCTGTGCTAAGCCAAATATCCAATAAAACCACTAGTACCATACATACTCGCTCAATAAGTATCAAGAGAATTAATTCTATTTTAATTAATTCTTTTGTTAATCGTACCAATGCAAAAATGCAACCACATTCAAGGTTCATATGCAATATTATTCATGGCACTCTATGCATGCTTTTGATTAGTCTCTACCATAAAATTAATACAATATTGCAATCATTATATATTTTACACATTCAATGTAGGCTAATCATTGATATTTATGCATGCTCATTTCAATCAATAATGAAATACATTTAGTTAATATGCATATCATTTCAATATCCTATTTAAGTATCAACAAACATGTTGCACAAAGTAAAACACAACCTGACATCAACATGTGCTATACTACGTAGTTCAGATCTTTGTTAACCCGATTTTGGAATGACTATAAAAAATTACAAGAACTAAATTTAACTTTCAATCTTTTGGGATTGCCCTATCATCTTAGGAATACAGTAAAAAAAATTAGAATTACAAAATTTGTTGTAATAAAAAAAATCAAGATTGATCCCTATTCATGATAAATATCAGATAAATCCTATTAACTGCAGAAATTTATTCAGGTTTGAGAAATTTCTTAAGATTTACAGAAAAATCTTTTGATATTTTTTTTTTATAAAATCTTATTGTACATGTTACCTTTCACCTAGATTTTTCATAATTTATTTTAATCAGTTTTGATTAGAGTTTTAGAGCTTTCGAAATCTTTGGTGAGAATAATCTTGCTAACGGGGTAGAAAACCTATGCTCTATTGCAATAAATATTTCAATCTCAAAACTGAATCAAATAAAATAAAACAAGATTTCAAATTCAAGTACTAGATATGTAAAATACTCTAATATTTTTCTCTTTATTTATTGATCTCATTCTCATAAAGATATCAATTTATTTCTGAAACTTGTCAGAATAAAAAATGAGGACAGGATAACAATGATTTAAACTCATGCAAGGTCTATTAAGCAAAAACATGAATTATAGTGAAACTCATACAATCATGATTTTGAATGCTTTAAACATATTTATAAAATCATAAAACATATCTTTGATCGTATTTATGCTAATCTTGCTAAAACATTAACATCCATAATCCAAGAATCACAAAAACCTTCATGAAATATGTATCAAATACAATTTTATATATACAAGATAAACTAGAAACATAAAAACAACATAAAATCATTTATTAGTTATGCAATAACATACTGTTTAATCATGTTATACATGTTCTAATTTATCATATATGATCAAATTAACTTTTTTTTTCATAAAAACATCAAAACCCTAAAACAGTTTTAGCAAAATCTTTTTCAAAATGATTTGCACGTATTTTTAACCTAGATCTTTGCAAGAGACAAATTTACCTTATCAAGATCTATGAAGAAACACAAAAAAAATCCTTATATATTAATTATACATGCTAAACAATCCAAATATAATTATTTAGGCAATTTTTGTTTTTTAGGGTTTCAAAACTAGTCTTTTTCAAATCATTTTCTCAAAATCAATTTTCTAAAATACCGTTTTGGGTTTTCAATTTTTTTTATGTAGATCTAATAGCCATAGATGTTCTTAGTATAGATTACATGTAGATCCAAGCCCTGGATAAAAAAGAGAGTGTGCTAATGCATCCCCAAATTGCACACCATGAAAGTAGAGATTCTTTATCAAAAAATGCACTTCTCGCAACATCACCATCTTTTTTTTTCTCCACTCGCACCTCGTTCTGGGTTAAATTAAACCTTCACTAAGGTGGTTGCAAGTCACTAATAGAGATCTGAATCACCTCTAAGGTTTAGAGGAAGAAGATGTGAGGAAGAAGAGATAAAGAGATACACTTCAATTGAAAGAAATAACAAACTTTATTGTTCTTTCTTAAGAGAACCTCTATTTATAAATAAACTTAGGCAAAAGTCTTATATCTATTATAAGAGGGTAATATATATTAATTTTTTTTATTAATAAAATAAGCAGGAGGGAACCAACATAGCATGAAAGAAGTATCTTCTTAGGAAATAAGATGTGTTCACATGTCAAGAACGTTGAAACATGTAGAGTTGTGCTTGAGTCAAGATTTATTTTGGATTTGGATGATACATTTTATGTTTCATCTTATAGTCAAAACCTTGTTTCGATTTCAAAACTTGATAAGTTTGTTTTTTTTTTTAATTTAAAAACTTCAAGCTTATTATTACTAAATTTTTTATTCTTTTAGGTTCTATATATGTGTATGATGGTTTGTATCATTTAAAAACCAAAATCCAAACTCAGGAATCTCACTTTGTTAAGAACATAATGATTGACAATAAACATGGCCTAAAGAAGGATCAATCGTATTTACTTTGGCATCAAAGGTTATAATACATATCAAAAGAAAGAGTCCAATAACTTATGAAAAAAGAAATTCTTAGATCCCTTGATCTCATAGATATAAAACCATGTGTTGACTGCATAAAGACTAAGCAGTCTAACACATATAAAAAAGATGTCATACGCTGTAATAAAAAATTAGAGATCGTGCATATGGATGTTTGCAAGCATTTTTTTCTATATTATACGGGTGAAAAATATTTTGTTACCTTTATAGACGATTACTCATAGTATATGTATCTCTACTTATTATTTAAAAAATAAAAATCTTTCAGGTTTTTAAGAACCTTAAGAAAGAAGTAGAGAAATAAACCAGTGAAATTATTAAAGTGGTTAGGTCTGATAGAGGTGACGAATATTATGGTCATTTTATTGAGATAAGACAAAAGGAAGGGCCATTAGCCCGGTTTCTAAAAAAGAAAGGTAATGTACTTTAATATACCATGTCTATTAGTGCTTACCAAAATGGTACAACTGAAAAAAGAAATTGTATGCTTAAAGAAATTGTTCGAGCGATGTTGAATCACTCAAACCTTCCCTTGACCTTCTATGGTGAAACTCTTAGGACAATAGTGCATATTTGGAATAAGGTTCCAACAAAGATTGTCCAAAATACTCCTTACGAGTTATGAACTGGTAGAAAATATTCTTTGTCATATATGTGCATATGGGGATATTCCATTTAAGCTAAATTGTATTACCCATATATAAAAGCCTTTGATCCTAGGACAACTAGTGAATTTTTATTGGTTATCCAGAAAGATCAAAGGGCTTTAGGTTTTATTATACATCTCATACATCACAGATAGTGAAAACAGATAAAGCAAGATTTCTTGAAAATAGTTCTATTGGGATAAATGCATCTCAAAGTTTCAAATTTGAGAAATTCAAGATTCAGGTTCCACAGCTGCGAAGAAAAAATGCTCAGTTTTTCCTATCATTATCTCTTTGGATAATGCTAAGAAAAATCTAGTCAATGAACATCAATCACAAATAAAATAAGTTGTTAATGAGGATATACAATAACAACAATAAGATATAGATGTATATTTTGAACCACCTGTGGCACCTTTATGGTGGTCTACGAGGATTAAAAAATTTGCTATCCATCTAGACTATGTATTGTATTTGCAAGAGCCCAATGATTTTGTAGATATTGATGTTGACCCCTTCACCATTGCAAAAGCCATTGAAAGTAAAATATTGACATATTGGATCAATGTCATGAAAGAAGAACTTGACTCTATACCAAAGAACTAAGTGTGAGATTGTGTACCTCGACCTAATGGAGTAAGACCTGTTGGTTGTATGTGGATCTTTAAGACCATGACAGACTCTAAAGGGTCAAGTGAAGAGGTACAAGGTTAGGCTCGTTGCAAAGAGTTTCACACAAATAAAGGGCATTGATTGATTATGATGAGACTTTTTCGTTTGTCTCAACTAAAAAATCGTTGAGGATAATCATGGCCTTGTAAATTATTTTGATTTAGAGCTACATCAAATGGATGTAAAAACTGTTATCCCTTAATGGAGATCTGAAAGAGGCGGTATACATGCAATAATCTCATGGTTTTAGTGTAAATGACTCAAATAATTTAGTTTACAAATTAAAAAAGTTAATTTATGGACTTAAACAAGTCTCCTGCTAGTGGTATAAAAAGTTCAATCAGATAATTCTGAACTTTGGATTCACTGAAAACATTATTGATCAGTGCATATACCTTAAGGCTAGTTGGAGTAAGTTTATAATTTTAGTTTTATATGTTGATAATATTCTTCTTGCAACTAATGATTTGAGCATACTATATGAGATAAAAGATTTTATTTTCTCTCATTTTAACATGGACATGGGTGAGGTTGCATATATTATTAGAATTGAGATATGTCATAATAGAACTAAGGGTGTCCTTAGTCTCTCTCAGAAATCCTATATACATAGGATAAAGAATTATTTTTCTGGTTCGACACCCATAGTGAAAGGAGATAAATTAAGCTTAAAGGACTGTCCTTAGGACAATAATGAAAAAGCTCAGATGACAATTATTTTATATGCTACGACAGTTAGGAGTTTGTAGTATGTGTAGACTTACATAGGACCATATATAGCATTTGTTGTGAAAATGCTTGTTAGATAGATATCAATCAAATCCAAGCATTGCGTACTGAAAGGCAGCGAAGAAGGTCATGCGTTATTTGCAAGGAACGAATGACTATATGTTGACCTATAAAAAGATTGACTACCTAGAGGTCATTGGATACTCTGATAAGGTCTTGAGAGGATGTCTTGACAGTAGAAAGGCCACTACTGGATACATCTTCATACTAGCAAGTTGTGTCGTCTCATAAAGAAGCAAAAAGCAACCTACAACTGTTACTCATACCATAAAAGAGGAATTCATTGCTCTATACGAAACTTCATCATAGGCCATTTGTATAAGAGACTTCATTATGGGTCTTGAGATTTTGGACTTTATTGGGAGACCACTAAATATCATTATCTGATAATGAAGCTAATGCGTCTTTCTCGAATAACAACAAGAGTTCAACCTCATGTTGACACATGGAGTTAAAGTATTTTGTTGTTAAAGAAAGGACTGAGAATTATCTGGTATATATTGATACAATCGGTATAAAAGAAATGACTACATATCTCCTTACTAAAGAGCTAGCACCAAGATTATATTCTCAACATGTAAAGTGAATGGGTCTGTTTGATTCCTTCTGATGTATGACAACATATTATGATTATATGTAATCACATTTGTTAAACTAATTTGATTTTTTATGACTTTGTGTATTGCTAATTTTGCATAAAGGATCTCTCATTTGGTTAGAGAGAATAACAGAATAACAATATTAAAAGACAAATAGAATGTGTTAGAGACCAACATATTCATAAGGGTAAACTTGACATGCTAAAGCACTGAAAATGAATCATATTATGGTACATAAAAATATGACATTTCATAAAGCGGTGTTGATCTCCATGACTCATATGATTTATTCTTGTGATACTAGATAGCACGTGAACTCACATGAAGAATTAAGTCAAGATAACAGTATGAACCTCGATTTTGTGCCTTTCTATGTTAATGAATCAAGTGAGAGAATGTTGGACATTTCAAATCAGATACAACCCTAAGTGTGACCCGGTTTGACACTAATAAAAGTTTTAGTTGAAAATTAGTGGATAAGGGGTTACGTGAATGTGAAAGGTTCACATTCAATCTGACATGTGAAGGATTCACATACATGAATGCCATGTATGTAAACCCCCACCTTCCTCCCACTATAAATTGAGACATGGTTGCTTGATGAGAGCAACCAAGGTGTCCGCTTTTCTTATTGGGTTCAGGGTCCTGCTCACCATTGACTTAACGACCTGGACTCATCATGGGCGTCGATAGGTTGAGGAGAACATTGTGCACCTACGTCAATGCTCGTCTCATTCATGGTGTCTACCGATATGTATAATTTGCTTTAACATTTCGGTTATGGTTTTACATAAACGCCAACATCTCTTTCTCTTTCTCTCTCTCTCGTCATTGTCATCATCACCACCGTCTTGAAAAGAATCGCCATTTTGAGGTTTTCTTTTTTCACTGCGTTTCCAGATATTTGTGGAGCGATTATCTGATCGAGCAAGTCAGGTTTGTTTTGAGTTGAATGTATTAATGCTGGAAAGGAATGGGACACATCTGGGTTTTGAATCATAGTTAGATCCATATTATGATAGGATAATATGGATCTAACTGCGATTCAAAACCCGGTTCTAACTATTATTCTTGTTAGGTCTCATTTTTCTATTTACTCCTTTGGTTCTATTTCAATTTGGGTTTTAAATCATAGTTAGATCCATATTATGATAGGATAAGTTTTAGAAGGTTTATCAAGATTAGGCTGAGTTGGAATGTGTGAAAATTTTTAGTTTTATTAAAAAAAATATTATTTTCAATTATTTTTTGCACTTCTTTATGACTTCCCATTTATTCTTAGATATTTTTACATTGATCTAGCGATTCAGAAAGACCGTTCTTGAAACTTACAGATTCGATACCTGAAGCTAAAGCTACACTTGATTGTCTAAGAATATCTAACAATAAATGAAAATTCATAAAAATGCAATAAATAATTAAAAATAATGGGAAATTCAATAAATTTAAAATTTTCTCATATTCCAACTAGGGATGGCAGTGGACCGGTGCAGGGGCAGTGGACCGGTGCAGGGGCAGTGGACAAGGTGTCCACCCCAGCCCTGTCTCAAAATTCTGCCCTCTATCTCCTTACAAATTTTGATTTTAACCTTTATTCTCATTTCATGTCCTCCATCTTCGGTCCAAATGGGGCGAGGCAAGGCGGGGTCCGTTTCCCCCGGTCCACTGCCATCCCTAATTCCAACTTTGTTTAATCTTGACCAACCTTCTAAAATTTATCATAATATGGATCTAACAAGATGATTCAAAACCAAAATGCAAGTAGAATCAAATAACAAAATAAAAAATGTGACTCAACTGGACTACATGGACCCGGATATGAAAAACAAGCTGACCTGTTTGTGGTTCGACTCATGTTTTGTTTGTAAAGTGCTCATTTGAACTCGATTCAGCAAGTTGAATATCAAATATAGATGCTTGGCTCACTCGTATAAGCTCGTTAGGTAGTAAGGAATATATTTTTGCAGAATCAACGAGATTTGTGAGCCAATTTGAAAATTTTAGTAGATATGTTGGAAGTGCATAAAATTGTTTGGATGAGCACAGATTTCTATGTTGCAGATCATTGAGGTTGTATTTTTGGTGAACATGATTTAACTGTCTTGCTGGACCAAGATCGCTCTCTATCGAAGTGGCAAGCCTATTGTACGCATCAAGAATAATGAAACACCACTTACGAGTCAAATTCTTGAAGCCTGACCAGCTCATTTTGCCGTTTTATTTTCTTCTTTGTGATGGCAAGTCTTTTTTTCTCTCTCTTATTTGGTGTCATCTCGTAATAAAAAACTTAGTTCATCCGATAATAATAATAAACAGGATAATATACACAAAAAATAAAAATTTTCAAGAAAACTCACATGCAATGTTCTATACACCGAAAAAACCTGATTAAACTAGATAATATATATGCAAAAACAAGCCATCTGAGAGACATAACTGACATATACAATCAATTTCAAACAAAAAAAGTTTTGATTGAAAAAACAATGGTACAAAACTATTTACCGTAAAACCTTGTCATCAATAACTTTACTACCAATGTTTTTTACCAAAATATTTGTCAAAGGGGCCAAAATTCAAGGTTTTGCCACCGCCAGTGAACCACTAAATATTTGGGATTTTCGCAAAGTCATTAGCTGCCAAAATATCGTCAAAAGATCCCCGAAAGGATTGGAGATCACAAGAAATCTAAGGTTGCAAAAGTAGAGAATCAGAATGAAAAAAAGGTTGAAAAACAAAGCCCTATTTATATGGGACAAAATTTTGTAATACAGGCCATGCAAATAAGAAATTTTGCAATATCAAACTTTTGTAAGGTTTTCAAAATTTCGCAATACTTCGTACGATACTCTTTCAAAATTTTGCAAAAGATTTTCACAACACTTAAGGATTTTCGTAAGTGTTTTGATATTTTGCAATATTTTTTTAGCACAACCTTAGATGCGATTTTGACAACTTCCCTAGGTGTATTGTTTTAGCGTGATGATGTGCAAAAATAGAAAATTCACACATGAGAGGGGTAAAAGTGTTAAAAAAATTTGAAAACTTGCATAATTGTTTATTTGGCGGATTTGATATATTATGGGGCATTTTTTAAAATGCATCATTTTTGCCTTTACAGTTTGGTCATTTTCCATTCTTGTATCAATTTAGGGCCGCTACATGCCAATTCGATTTGATACTGCGGTGCTATCCAAACACCGGTCATGTTCGATGTAGTTGTGCTGCTGCTGGTGCATGTCTTTGTAAAAGAAAGATTCACATACATAGAATGGAAAATGAGATCATTTACCATCATTATGCATCTCTCTCTCTCTCTCCCTCTCTAGAGAGAGAGAGAGAGAGAGAGAGAGAGAGAGAGAGAGAGAGAGAGAGAGAGCGATTCAACACCTGTGAACAGTTATTCAAGAAGTTCTATTTGTGCATGTCCTAGAATTATGCCCCTTTATTGAGCATAAACTACAAGAATAAAACCTTACAGATTTGGAAATCAATAAGCCAGCCCTTGCATCACTGTTGTGTTGAGTTGCTTTAGGACAGGTCCTACAATTATGCCCACCTTGACCGCAAACCCCACACCTGTGGACCCTTGGTTCCAGTTTCTTTGGTTCACTTGACCTCGTAAGCTTCCCACGTTTTTCGTATTCACCTGACCATGTAAGCTTCTCACATGTCTTCCGGTTATGCCCTCGTCCTCCACAAATGCTGCATTTGTACCGTCTGTCATCAGACCCTGCCTCTAATTCTGGACAATAATGTCTCCTATGCCCCTCCCTTCCACAATTTCTGCAGTAAAACTTCAACCCTGTATTGAGATAAACATAAATGCTGAGAAAAACTCAAGGTTGTCACAAGAGAATCAACTTGAAAGACGTTGGAACCAACTAAACATAAATGCTGAGAAAAATTTAGCAGAATGAGTCATGCATTCCTAGATGTGAATGACTTTGGAGTGAGTCCACAACCAACTATTTTTTTCGGTGAGTCGACAACCAACTATTTGAGACTAAACAGATCAGTACCTAGAAATGAGATGTCATACGAGAAGTAATATTGTAACTTGATCTTTATCTATTATTGAAATGAAGATCTTGGCTCAGATCTGGAGTAACAAGTCTGACAGATAAATAAAACTTAAAACTCTTATTTAATGTTCAAACTAGTTTATTAAACTCTGAACTATAGGATCTGGGTCTCAAAACTCAGGTAACAGCAACTAGGAGAATCTTTGTATAGTTAATACAATTAAAACACTAAATTTAAGTTTTGCCAATTTGACATGTGCCATCAAATTAACTATGCTTTTGGCTACCGAAAGGTACCTTACAAGAGACACATCAGAAGCATGGGCAGTTACAGTAGGGCATTACATTCATGGATTTTTTTCTTTCTTATATAAATATTTCATTGTAATGGAAAGTTACTGAATGCAAGCGATGAGAATATGAAGTTGTATTTCCTCGGCCAGTAGCTTGAGTCATTAACTTTGCCTAATAGAACAGAATAAATGAAAGGGACCATAGATTGGTTTTACGGCTTACCTTTCATGGCAATGCTTCTTTTCTGACGGTTTACTGGATTACTGAAAAAAGCTTTTAGAGCTTCAGATGCATGCTTTCTTGCAGCATCAGTTCCTTTAGCTTTCTGAAAAGAATATTAAAAACTTACAGCAAAATTCATAATCAAATTTTCTGCAAGCTGCAATCAGATTTAAAATTGATATTATTCTTTTTTCCTTCTTTGTGACAGTCAGGCTGGGGATAGTCTGCTGATGGGATTTGAACCTAAGCCTCTTGGTTAGGATATTGTGACGCCACCCAGTCTGCTCTCTTATTTGACCCTTAATTGACATTATTCATATGAATATAATGTGAGATATCCAAGAATCCAAATTACAAAAAAAAAATTGTTAGTTCAGATTCATACCTTAATTGCAGCTATTCTCTGTGCACGGAGGATAGGGTCAGAATGAATATGCTTCATTCTTTTAGTAAACATTCCTGTTTTAGCATTTAGACTCTGCAAAAATTCATTCCAGTAAACAATTAATCATATGTGTGCTACATTTTCTTGCAAAAACCTAGTCTTCTTGAATACCTAGTATAAAATGTATGCCCGAGATATACTTTAGGCACCAAGCTTGCATGACACATGCAGTTGATATTTAAAGGGATGAGCTGCTAATATATATATATATATATATATATATATATATATATATATATATATATATATATATATATATATATATATATATATATATATATATATATATTCCTTTGTATTGCCCGATAAGGGCATTTTGTTTTTTTTACTTAGAGTTGTTTATTAGAAACAACTTTTTTTCTTCTTTTTTATTTTTCTTTTTCTTTTTTTATCTATTTTCTTTTTCTTCTTTTTGAGCCTTGGGGCCCCACTCTTGGAGTCATCGGGGCCCCAATGGTCATAAATATGACAGTTGGGAGCTCGCCAACGACTCTAAGAGTGGGGAGCTCCCAAGGGCCTCCTCTCTCTTTTCTTAAATATAAATAGGGGTGTTCCCCCTTCATTTGTACTCATTCCTTTCTCTCATATTTTCAATAATATTTATTTTTTGTTTGCCTTTTGGCATTATCCCTTTATGGATTTGTGTCTGCACTTAAAGCGCTTGTTTACTCTCTTTGTATTTGTTCATTATCAGACTTGTAAGTGTTCTACACTTTGTTATTTGTAATTCCGCTTACTTCATTACATGGTATCAGAGCCATTTGGATTCTCTTGATCTTGGAAGCACTTCTTGTGGTGTTTAAAGATCGTGATAAAAGTGCTATCACTTTCTTTGTTTTAATCTTTTTTTTATCGTCATAGAGCATGAATAAAGAGTGAAACTCTCCTTCAAACTTAATGGATCAAACTACTTGATGTGGGCATCAACTATGGAAAATCATCTTAGAGGAAAGAAAATTTGGGGTTTTGTGATCAGAATCGCTCTTGAACCATCATTGAAGCTTACCAAAGTTGAAGGAGGTGTCGAAAAAGTTCTCATTAGAGATGATCGTCTTAAAGTCATCAATGAACATCAAATAAAGGTAGAGGAGGATTGGGAAAGTAACCATGCCAAAATTTTGACAAGGTTTATGAACAATATTGACATAAAAATATGTGCCAACATTGCTAAATTTAGAAGAGCCAATGAAGGTTGGTTCTTTCTTAAGGGTAGGTATACCAAAAATATCTTGTTAGATAATATTTTTCTCAAGATAAAATTAGATCCACTAAGCAAGGGGACGTGTGTCCGTGATTACTTTAGTATTTTGTCCCCTCTTTAGGATGAATTAACTCTTTTTGAACCTAAATGAGTGACTCTCAAAGATATTGAAATAAGAAGAAAGCAAATTGAGAAAGCACTTTTTTCAATTTTTTCATGGTCTAAGACCGGAATTTGAACAAGGTCATAGGACCAAAGCTATGCCTACTGAAGATGCTATTGCCGAGGTAAGCCAAAAAGAAACCCATCTTGGTATGACCTATAAGAATAATGATGTTTTGGCCGTTACTAGGCCGGATTCCAATGTTAAAAACCTATAAGCTATGTCACAGGGACTCAGCCAACTAGGTGCCACACCCGCATTGGGTGTGGGGGTGCGGCACCCGGTGCGGTCAACCTGACCCTAGTGTCATTTATGTCCAATATATATATATATATAATTTTTTATATTTTTGCCACACCCCCGCACCCAAGTTTTTTGAAAGTGCTGCACCCCCGCATCCACACCCATGTGACATAGCCTATAAGCTACCCCACTTTGTAAAACCTAATAACTATGGTAATGGGCCCAACTATAATAGTGGATATATGAAGGGTGTTACTTACCATTATTGCTTCCGTTGGTGAAATCACACCTAAGAAAGAAGCAAAAAATGAAGGAGATATTAAAGACATGCTTAATCAAATATGGGAGGCACTTCAATAACTTCTCAAATCATCCTCCAATTCGGGTGCCGCCATTGCATCGTCCTCGTCTCCTCCAGGTATGTGGATTCTTGATACAGGTGCTTCCTTTCGTATGACACCTCATAAGAATGTTCTTTCCAAAGTTTACTCTAATCCTTCCTCATCTTATGTTTCAACAACCGATGAAACTTCTTTAAAAATAAAAAATATTGAAACACTTGATTCAAAATATTCTCAAAATTTTTTGGTTTAAAAAATAAGGGTGGTTCCAAAATTAAATTTAAATCTTTTTTTCATTTATCAAATTTTCGATCATGGTTGCAAAGTTTCTTTCTCACCTAAAGATTGCACCGTGTAGGACTCCACTCAGGGAAGCTGATTGGGCAAGGCCACAGGAGAAGCGATCTTTATTTTATGAATTTTTTGTCTCTTCAACCCAAGTTATTTCGTAATTTTGTAAATGTCAAAAATATTGATATTTGACATAAGAGACTTGGCCACCTAGCTTTTTAAAGATGTCTCTTTTTTCCTTTTTGGGAAATGCAAGTAATAAAAAAGACAACTTGTAAGATTGCATTTTTGAAAAAATAATAGCAATTCCTTTTCCTCAAAGAACTTTTGTTTCTACACGACCTTTTGAATGAATATATTCGGATGTATGGGGTCCCTCACCTATCATATAAAAAAAGGTTACTCATATTATGTTATTTTTGTTGATGATTTTACTAGATACACGTGAAATTATTTTCTAAATCATAAATCCGATGTGTTCTCATTTTTTAAAGAATTTCATATAATGATTAAAAATTAATTCCTAAGTAACCTTTATATTCTTAGATCGGATTCGGGAGGAGAATACATGTCTAATGATTTTCAAAATTACTTAAAACAAAATGAAATTTGTCATCAAAGGTTTTGTCCTAAAACTCCGTGACAAAATGGGTTAGCAAAAAGAAATCATAGACATATAATAGAAACCACTAGGACTCTTTTAATTTCCAAGGATGTTCCAAAAACGTTTTGGGCCGAACTCGTTCTAACCACAACTTAATTAATAGAACTCCTTTGTCCTCATTAAACAATGTTTTTTTATTTGAAAAGCTTTTTAAAATAACTCTCAATTTTAAAAGACTAAGAATCTTTGGTTGTAGGTGTTATGTTCTTACTCATAAAAATGATAAACTATCTCCACGATCCATTGAGTATGTTTTCTTAGGCTATGGGGAAAAAAAGAATACCGATGTTTTGATCCAATAAATAACAAACTTTATATTTCAAAAGATGTTACTTTTCTTAAAAATGAAAATGAGTTTGACAATAAAGAACCAAGAGAAAACATTGATTATTCATTTTTATTTGATTTATTACAACGAAATGATGAGTCTAACTCTATAGAGGTATTTGAATATTTTGATAATGACTCTAATAGTGAGCATTCACTTGATGGTAAGGATAGTGATTAACATGAGAATTTGAATGACCATATATCAAATAATACACATGTATATACTAGACAGGGTGAAGGTGTGTGCCCTTAACAAGTTCTCCCAAAACATATCTTTTAGAAGAATCCCATCCTAAAAAATCAAATTGTATCTCTAGTGCACCAAGTAGATTTGTATCATATGACTCATTCTCTCCAAACTTTAGAGCATGTTTAATAACTCCTCACTCTTATTAGGAGTTATCTCAATATAATGATGTCAAACAATACACTTATTGGAATAAAGCTATAGAATTTGAACTTAATGCTCTTGAGAAACCCAACATATGAAAAATAGTTGATCCTTCTCTAGGCAAAAAACCTATAGGATGTAGATGGGTTTTTAAAGTAAAAAACAAAAGTGATGGATCGTTAGAAAGATATAAAGCAATGTTAGTTGCCAAAGTGTATGCTCAAGAATATGGAATAGATTATAAGAAAATCTTGGTCCCGATAGCACGAATGACAAGTGTTCAAGCTCTCATTGTCATTGCGTCTATTAAAAAATGACATATTTTCTAATTAGATGTTAAAAATGCTTTTTTGAATGAAAAACTTGGTGAAAAAGTTTACATGAAACCTCCTCCAGGGGTGAATTTAAATGGAAAAGTTTTAAAACTAAAAAAGGTCTTGTATGGTCTTAAACAAACTTCTTAGGCTTATTATGATAAATTTAGTAATGTTTTGATTAATTTAGTATTTATTTCTTGTTATACTGAAACTGCTCTCTTTGTCAAAAAAACATGTACTACTATTATGATTCTTTTTCTATATGTTGATGATATGATCATCACAAAAAACAACAAAGAAAGAGTTATTGAAATTAAATCAACCTTAAAGAAAACTTTTGATATGTCTGACTTGGGTTTCTTGAGATATTTTTTAGGCATTGAAGTGGCCTACTCTCCTAGAGGATATATTCTCTCTCAAATGAAATTAGTTGATGACATATGTGTTAAGTTGAGAGTTTGAGATGAAAAGAAGGTGGAGACCTTAGAAGCCATAAATGCTAAATTAAGACTAAAAAATAGTGTACTGCTTGAAGATCCTATTCCATATCGTCAATTAATTCGATTTCTCACTTATCTCTCCATCACCCGTGTAATACCCCAAAATTTCAAACTTGCAAACCTTTCAGAAAAACAGACAAGAGATTAAAAAGGAATCTCTTCATCTCAGAGATGGTTTACGAAATCAGCGAAAGACTATACTTTTGTTAATTTCAGAAAAGCAAGCTGACAACTTTGGGCGCGTTAGCTAAAAGAACAAAAACACACAACCCATGCTACTTGCAAACACTTGGAAAAGCCACTTTCATTTAAGAAGTTCTCCAAATAGTACAAAATTCGGATATCCCAAGGAAAATCCGTTACAAAACCCCAAACAACAGGACGCGAGCTAAAAGCAGGAAGAAGAGCGTCTTGAAGCCATATTGTCATCGCGCCATCGCCTGTGGTGTACCTAATCATCACCTGTACCCATAGAATGGGTTAGTTTCGCGAAAAACTAGTAGGTACACAAGAGAGACTACAAGAAACTGAATTATGTAGATTTAATTCAGTAGGTTACACAGTTTAAAGCATATATTCAGTTAAACAGGTAAGCAATGCACGCAGATAACTAGTGCAAATGCATAGGTAGTGCAAGCGAACAAGTAGTGCAAGCAAACAAGTAGTGCAAGCGAATCAGTAGTGCAAGCGAGTCAGACGACCCTACGACCAGTGTGAATAGACCTTATGTTTCGATAATTACTAACCTGCGGGTACGCGCAGGCAAAATATAGAAACAACTGCAACTAGTTCGGGCGTCTGTTATTCTATGTATTTTCAATAACCCAAATAGCTAGTTGAGTCCGCTCCAAAGGGACAACTTTAGCCGAGAGAGGATTCCCCAAAGGAGACAGTGCCACGGATGCATCCAACTTCTGCAGAAGTGTTGAGCTAACTATTGTAGCCCCTTTCCCCTAACTCCAATGACTGGGGAGGCCGGATCGTTGCCCGTAGGGTGGTTGTTAACAACCTGTCCATTGGAGTTTGTACCGCTCTGTCCTCTCCCTTGACAGACACATAGAAGCGAATAGGTATGTTAAGGGTTGCTTAACTAACGACCTATTCTATGTTGTGGTCTTTAAACCACTCGAGCATCTTCCCTGTGAAGGCGAATGTGAGACCATTTATATGATTACAACATTGTGCATTTAGCACTGTTCGAGGTCGCACGACCGTCTTATCTGATCATCGCAGTACTAGACGTGTCGTGCATGACTACAAGTACTCTAGGATGAAGGGGGGTATAACTCCTCAATAGAAGCTTCAACAGGAGTGTTTCACAAAGATGTAAAGTTTATCTAGTTTACTTTATCCTTTGAAACAACAGTACCTTGTGCCAACATTATACATGTGATTTTCTCGAATCACATCCGCTATCAGGGTATCTACATGTCTTGCATGACTCGATACCGGCCTCGATAGACGGGATACAGGTTTCTCAACAGAACACCCGCTAAGAAGTTTGCTCGCTCCCGACTAAACTCTTGTCGCAAGAGGGAGAGTGGTAAATGCCCCTTGCATCCTCCACGAGGATGCCTTTAAGGCATACGCAAAGAGCAAGAACCTGCATGTCATCTGCAATAGCAAGGCAATACCAACACATATGCAAAAACCAAAGCCTAGGCGCAGAGCGCGACAGCAAGGTAAAGGCAGTAAGCAGAAGTGCAACGCTAAATCTCGACGCGATGCGTGACGGCAAGTAAAAACTGATAGAAGGTAAGAGCAAGGATGGTGAAACCGCACCCTTGAGTGAAGTACATACTCGTATAAATATATATATATTTGTATATATATATATATTCATTTAATGGTCGTTTTTAGTTTAATTGAACTTAATTCAATTATACAAGTCTTCTATGTAATTTTTCCCTACCTTGGAGGGTTATGAGCTTGCTGACGTCTGCGGACGTACATGATTAACGACTCGGGTCGCGGAGCGCGAGTGGGATCCGTCGTAGCTGCAAATATGCGATATTAACATGCAAACCCAGACAAAAGCAAAAGCAAGGCAAAGACTCGACTTCTCTGATACATAGGGCTGGGGCCAACCGTCCCAAATGACTCGAAAAAAATGATAGGGCAGGGCCAAATGAGCCTTGCCGCCTAAAAAGGGATGTAGTCAATGCGAGCAAATGACTCACGTTTACTAGGAATTCCTCATTGTAGACCAACAATTGTAATGATCTGTCCCCATCACGATGTAGCTTCCAAAGATTTCCCGGGCCTGTCGGCCAAGGGTATAGGCCCGCGCGCAAAAGGGCAGGTGGCCATCGGCCCCTGCTGGCAAACAAAAAGGCAGGAGCCGATGGCCCCTGCTGGCAAACAAAAAGGCAGGGGCCATCGGCCCTTGCTGGCAGACAAAAAGGCAGGGGCCGATGGCCCCTGCTGGCATAACAAAAAGGCAGGGGCCATCGGCCCCTGCTGGCATAACAAAAAGGCAGGGGTCATCGGCCCCTGCTGGCACATCAAAAAGGCAGGGGCCATCGGCCCCTGCTAGCAAACAAAAAGGCAGGGGCCATCGGCCCCTGCTAGCACATCAAAAAGGGGGCAGAGAGGAGGGGCTCGACCCCTCCGCTGCCGTAGCAGAGAACAGGGAGGAGGGGCTCGGCCCCTCCCCTACCGTAACAGAAGCAAGAAGGGGGGTGTCGTGCTCCTCCCCTGCTAAAAAGGGGCACAGGGAGGGGGTTTGACCCCTCCCGTGGCCACACAGAGAAGTTAGGGAGAGAGAGAAGAAACTGAAAGGGAAAAGAGGGGAAAAGGGGAAGCGGTGACGTACCAGGGGGTTTTCAGAGGAAGCTCGTCGAAAAGAAAGGAGGGGTCGCCGATGTCGGTGACAGCGGGCTGTCGAGAGTCGCCGGCGTCGGTGGATGAGCGAGAGAGAGAGTCGGGAAGAGACGAGAGGGCGAGAGGCGGTGAGGGGGTTTCGTAACCCTCCTCCCGCCTGCCTCGTTGTCTTAAAAGACAACTAGAGGCGGTGGTCTGGGTTGGGTCCGGGTCGGGTTCAGATTCGGCCCGAACAAAAATTTTTTTTTTTCGTTACAACCCGACCCGATATTGCTCATCTTGTTAATACAGCTAGCCAATTTCAGCATGCCCCTACCACTGCACATGATTGCAATAATAAGGATTATGCGATATATTAAAAACACCATTTCAAAAGGGCTTTTCTTATCCTCTTTCTCATCTTTTGATTTAACTGTTTATATTGATGTTGATTGGGGAAATAATCCAAATGATAAAATCTCAACTATTGGTTTTTGTATTTTTTTAAAAGATTTGTTGATTTCTTGGAGGTGCAAGAAACAACACAAAGTATCTCTATCATCAACTGAAGCTGAATATCGAGCAATGACTACAACGACAATATAGATTGTGTGGCTTAAAAGTCTTCTCAGTGATATGGGTATCATCGTTACAACACCATCGAAGATATGTTGTGACAATAATTTATATTGCAAGCATCATGAGCGCACTAAGCATATTGAGATGGATTGTCATTATATTTGTGATGAATATTTAAGAGAAACTATTACATTGTCATATGTCACTTCAGAGTATCAGTTGGCCGACTCTTCACCAAAGCTCTTCCTACTCATCTTTTTCTCTTTCTCCTTAGCAAACTTTTAGTTGCTTCCCCGTAAAGTTTGAGGGGGAGTGTTATATATATATATATATATATATATATATATATATATATATATTAGTATTTCCTTTGTATTGCCCGATAGGGGCATTTTTGGTCTTTTTACTTAGAGTTGTTTATTATAAACAACTTTTTTTTTCTTTTTTCTTTTGCTTCTTTTTTAGCCTTGGGGCTCCACTCTTGGAGTCGTTGGGGCCCCAACGACAATAAATATGACTGTTGGGAGCTCCCCAATGACTCTAAGAGTGGGGAGCTCCCAAGGGCCTCATCTCTCTTTTCTTGTATATAAATAGGGGTGGTCCCCCTTCATTTGTACTCATTCCTTTCTCTCATATTCTCAATAATATTTACTTTCTATTTGCCTTTTGGCATTATCCCTTTGTGGATTTGTGTGTACACTTAAAGTACTTGTTTACTCTCTTTGTATTTGTCCATTATTGGACTTGTAAGTGTTCTACACTTTGTTATTTGTAATTCCACTTACTTCGTTACATGACCATGAAACCAAAAAAGTCACAAAGTTGATATAGAAAAGGAGAGGATGAAAGTGAAACAAGTTCAAATAGCTTTTAGCTCTATGTCACATGGGTTCGGGTATGGGTACATAGGGTACGACACAATAATTTCAAAAAGTGAGGATACAGGGACACATCTATATATATAGAAAGAGAGAGTTTGGGTATGGATCAGATGTGGCTCTCCATTAAGATCCATATTAGAAATTTGAAAACAAAAGCCCTTGAATATAATTTCTTTTTTAAATGGTAAGGAGTTGAATGAAAATTTTGAAAAGAAGGTGAGGAATTTTAAATTTTTTTAATAAAATGGAGGGTGGGGGAATGAAAGGGCTCTCTCTCTCTCTCTCAGGCAGATGTGGGGAAGAAGAAGAAGAGGATCAGCTTGAGGAGGATCCAGCACTCTCTTCTCTACTTCTTCCTCTTCCTCTTTCTTCAACTTCTTCCTTCTCCTTTTTCTTCTTCTTCCTTCTCCTTCTCTTTCTTCTTCTTCTTCTTTCTCCTTGCCCTTCGACCCCAGGTAAAAAGTCAAAACAAAAATGTTATTTGGATCGGGTCAAGGTTGGGCCTGACCCGATCCAGACCAGCATGTACCCGTGCTGTGTCCGGTACCCGTACCCATGTCGACATGTATGGCTGCTTTTTAGACGTGTCTATGCAACAGTAATTTAGCCTCAAGATGTCTAATGTACTAGGACACAGGATGAAGAACGAAAACCTAGATCCTTTCCTCAATCACACTCAATTATTTTGAATTGGAAATCAGACATTTCACTAGAATGAACTGCCTTTAAATTTTGCATGGCACCACAAGACAGTGACACTACAAAAGGCAGGGACTAACAAATCCTTTATGATAAATGCAGAACATGTGTAAAATTAATGAATGTGTATACCTACAATTAGCAAATCAAACAAACCAAAAACAACAAAGAAGATGAACCTATTTGCAAGTACAATGAGAAATGAAGGCAGGACACTAACTCTCAGTGAACGGCTGATCTTTTGACCAACTTCAGGAGGCAGTGACTTGTATACACGTTTTCTTCTTGTAGACAGCTTTACAACCATATTGTCAACATCATCATCTTCTTTCACTTTAAATGGAGAGCTGCAGAATAGATTAAGCATTAAAGGTTGGTCTAATTGTTAAGTTACAGGCTGCCCTGCAGCCAGATAATCATATTAAAAGAACACATCACCATATGAAATAAAGAGCTTTTTTATTATACAGGAAGTGAAAGAGAGATCATGACAAAATAGCCAAGTTTGAACAAGGCTTAACATCCACTGAATCAGTAAAACAGAATGCAACACCTGTTTCAAACACTGATTTAAAAAAGAAACTTGTTGCAATTAATCTTGCATATGGAAATCAAGGTACATGGCAAGTTAAAGAACATAATAGATTTTGTTTTTTACAGTTGTTTCTAGCATACATGTGAAATTTTCTTTTAATAGTGTCTTGTTTCCAGAGCCTATTTGAACAGATGTTGTATGGAAAAAGTAATAAGGAGAAAATAGTGCAATTCCCTTAATTTGAAATTACGACAGCATGAAAAATGCATTGCATCGGATCAGTGTTTTGCACACCTTTCTTATGTGCTTAGGAATCAAGCATCTCAACCAGTTCCAGCTCCATTTTTCAGATTTATTGTCCAGATATGCTTGTTTGAAATTAGAATCTATGCAAAAAAGGAAAGCAAAACAATTCTACACATTTTGCATGAACACAGAAGGGAAGCAAACAAACCCAAAAACATCAGACTAACAGCATGCAAGACATGGAATACTTTTTGTAATTATGGATGATTAGTTGCACTATAGTTGCATTGGTACTCGATACACCCTTGTCTATCGCGTATCACGCATAACAGTACCAGATACTTGTACGAAACTCGTATCCGAAACCATTGACAGAAGTATCAGATGTTAAAGAAACTCATCCTGGTGAATAAATATAATCTGTGCATCTAAGTTGCAATGGACCTGCATAGGAGTCATGTGAGCTTCATAAAAAGATGTCTTATCAAGACTGACCCCCTAGGTTGGTGACAATAACTTCAGCGTAGTAGTATGCAGTTGGATTTACCACAAGCTTGTATTGATAACATATTGACACCTGTTTGCAATCCAAGACTGCAGAATAACTGCAACCAAAGTGTAAACTCAGAGACTTGGTGTGCAGCAGTAAACTCCAAATTGTTCTATGCACTTCACTGACACTCGAACTGCAAGAAATTCTTCATGGTGCAACTCATAGTTGTCTGAAACGGGTACGAGTATGGGTACATGAGAACTTAAAAAGTTTCGGGCACATTTTTTTGAAACGCATATTGATATGATTCCAAAAAGTATGGATACAAGTTTCTAATAAACATTGACACAGTTTCTAAAAGAATTGGTAAAAGTTTCTAAACAGTTGATATGAAGTATATATTTTTATAAAAATACCTACAAATTAGAATAGTTAAACATAATATGTAAATCAATTATTATTTATAATTTTTTTTATAAATTATAATAATTAAAAATCTCAATAAAAATAGTGTATTTATAAAATTAAATTGCTGTTTGTTTGCAGAAATGCTAATAGAAACAAACTTGATACTCACTTATGATGTAATAGAAATGTGTTTCTGCATAAGATGGTATGCATCAGAGTTACCAGAAGCTTCTTAGGTAGGTGGGAAGCTTGCTTCCCGGAAACTTGCTTCGAAAGCGCGATACTCCTTGCTTCCGAAACTTCATGGGAATCTCGATTCCCCCATGCTTCTTCTATGCTTTCCACACACATGGTCTATGCTTCCTATATGCTTTTCTCACGTTTCTTTTCATGTTTTTCATGTATTTTCTCTCACGCTTTCACTTACATTCAATGTACTTTCTTTAAATTAGTAACCATCATTGTTAGATTTTAACAAAAATTTAACTCTTTTACTGAAAAATCACGAAATATAAGAATGATCAATTTTATTTTAGTTTTTATTTGTTTCTTGTTCAATTCCTATTCAATTACCATATTGCTTCATTTTTTTAATATTTTGCTTTTAAATTGATACTTCGTTTCCCGCTTCATATAAATTTTAAAATGCTTCACTTCTCGCTTTCACTTCCCATATTGTTTCCTGCTTCCGCTTCCTAGTTTGGCAACCTTGATACACATAACAAACTACAAAAAAAAACTGAAAAGTAGAAAGTGAGGGGGGGGAGTGGGGATAATCAAGGAATTGCCTTGCTCCCCGGGTTCATTGGTGTAAAATCCTAGGTCCCCTTTTACTCATCAAGGAGTACCCCTAGATTCAGCCTCACAGCAAAGGACGTGCACCCCTGGGTTTTGAACTAGTGATGTCCCATCAACTTGGTGATGTTCACGAGTTTCCCCTAACACATGAGTGAAGCCCTCCTGGGCAGAATGTAGTCATTGTTGGCTAAATATTACCAAGTAAAATGAGTAGCTAATTACTTAGTTGTGCAATATTTCATATGATATGAGCATTCTGATTATAGCATGCAGCTGACAACCATTATGAAATGATATACCCATCAAATATGAAAGAATGAAAAGAAAGCACACATTGGATGCTTCAAAATGTGTTGATCTTCCCAAACATGCTTTAGTTCTGCATTTTTTTTTATTTTGGCCTTTTTCACTTGATCTATTTTCTCATTACTGTATGTCTATTAACAGTATCGGCACTGAAATATTTTGCTGCCAATTTTGTCAAGGACTCTACAATGTTGACACTGTGAGGAAGTAGTTTCAGTATGATTTGTATTATACTGAATAATAAAATAAAAATAAGCTCACATGTCTATAAAGAATTGCAAGTGATTTGTTTAGGAAAAACTCTAGCTTGAAAAACTGCATTTGTTAAGAATCTTCATGCATCCAAGAAACTAGGCATGACAAGGAAAAAGATCTCAAGAGTGGCAAAACTTAAACTGAAGCTACAGTTTGCCAATAGTTTAGTATTTATGAACTTTTATGGAATACATTTGTAATCAAGGCACATTATGCATGGTTCAGTGTCATATCATTGGGAATGGATGAGATCCTAGAACATAAACTGCACCAGTAAGCTCAAACTAAGAAGTGGGACTGTGGGACCAAAAAAAAACAGATAGCCCTGTACCAACATCACATGGACACGGATATGGACATGGATATGATACATGACCATGTGATTTTATGAGAACTGTGGGGAATATATTTTTAATATTTATTATGTAAAATTTATATTTGTAATAGTTTCTATAGAAAAATATATTTATTAATAAAACAAAGAAATCTATTTTAAAATACAAATGTTTCACATATGTCATAGCATGTGACATGGCATGTCCATGTGTCATGTCATGTAACCTAGACACGAGACCCAAATAATGTGTCCTTGTGACAACCCTGCACTCAAAATTCTCAAATGTTGCGTTTACATACCTAGAACGTGCTTTTTCCCATGGCCGCTCATCAATAGATTCTTCCCATATCACACGATCTCCAAAGCATTGCCGACATGTCTTTAGACCCTGTGAAAATTGATGGAGAAAGTGAATATGCAAGCCAAATATTAAAAGCTGGACGGGCAAACAGATCTTACTCGATCAATAAATTTTTGTTTACTGCAATGATGCATGAAATGATCAGCAAATTTTTTTTTTATAATCTCCATCCTTGCATTTTAGGCTCTGTTTGGGAGCCTTGCATTGGGA
The DNA here is from genome assembly GCF_984573655.1 of Nuphar pumila. Taxonomy (NCBI): domain Eukaryota; kingdom Viridiplantae; phylum Streptophyta; class Magnoliopsida; order Nymphaeales; family Nymphaeaceae; genus Nuphar; species Nuphar pumila. The sequence goes on along the minus strand of NC_143263.1, from coordinate 44,832,008 downwards.
TGGAAACACCATTTCCATGTGTTGCCAAAAACTGGCATTCAGGATGGAGTAACCAAAAACATCCTCTTGTGAATGTTGTTGAAATGTGGTGTTGGGGCTGATGACGCCATTCTCAATGCAGTGTTTTGGCAACACCACTGCTCCCAAACAGCAGAGAGCATGAGAGCACTGAGGAAACCGCAATACACCTCAGATCCAAGGCTCCCAAAAGAAGCCTTAAAAAGCAGAAGGATGAGAACAAGTTTACAGAGGATCATTGCATGTCACTTGAGCATGTATGGTCGCACGTTCCCACTTAATCAACTACATTCAATCTCAACATTTACAAGCTAATCACAAAATTATATGTAAAAGATGTTTCCCAGTTACTTCAAACAGCACATGTACCTTCACTTTATAGAGCAAAGTAAATGAGCATAAAGGATCCACTAACCCAATACTGAGCAATGTAGAAAGTGGGCTTGTTTACATGATGAACTCTTATCATCTTGAAATGATTTAACTATGCACAGATTTCTTTTTTTATCACCTCAGAAATTTTTTGTCAATTGATCTTGATATAAAAATTGAATGGGTATGCCATTCTTCATTTTGTGCAAGCGAGCATGTGTGATGGTGTGGCACCATCATGTGTTTTCTGTGAGATATTTTCCCATTTTTTGTCAGAAAGAAACCACTCATATGAGAACTGTAAACTCAGACAAGAATGTTCCTAGTCAAAATTAGGTTCTGATGTTTGAATAATACCCCAGCCAATTCATTCCTTGATCTTGTCAAGAAGAGCCCATGTTTTTATGTTGTGATTTAAATGGATATGTGAAAATATAAGCAATAAAAATAAGATGTACTAAATCCCTTAAATACAGGATTTTCAGAGGAGGCAAGCAAGTTTGATAAGAACAAAGAGCCACATTTTTCATGTATATTATAGATTCGCAGATAAAGCAATTCCTAGGTCAATAAAATGATAAGAAAGTGAGAAATGGAAGCTAGATCAGATTTGTACATAAATCAAACTTCTAAACTTCATAAAGCTTGGGCTACAATATTAATGTGTCAAAAATAACATAACAGAAATCAGCACACCTAATGATGGAAATAGAAGTGTATGAAATATGTAAACCCGTGAAAGTATATGTTGCAATAGGAATCTTGTTCACTAGGCAAAATTTGACGTCACAAAATTCAGAAATAACAAGATAACCAAACACCTAGGTAGTGATAGATTTTGGTATCTTGTTGTGATTTCAAAGTTGCTGCAGAGAAAGGAAGAGGAGAATAGAGGATGGACAGATTTCTGAATTCACATTTCCCAATATGCAAATGTGTGCTTTGCTTTCTAATTTATATTCCCAATATGAATGAATTAGAGCATTGACCTCGTTAATATACAATGAATACATAACTGATGAGGGGCAATAGCGGAACATGCACAAATAAAAAATACAGCCCTGTTTACACATTAATAAAAAATGGATCCAGATCTGAAATATATTGGATATGGATCTCAAGACACGAGTATCCTAATCACGTTGCAATAACCTCCCTCAAGTTGTACATGGTTTTCATCATGGACAACCTGTTCTTTAGATACCAAAATCTTTGCACTAAAAGACCTTTCGTAAATAAATCTACTATTTGATTTTCCGTTCCCACAAATTTTGCCTCTAATTCTCCATCTTCAATTTTTTGCCTGATAAAATGCTCGCCAATCTCAATATGCTTGGTTTTACCATGTTAAACTGGATTTAATGATATTTTAATGGCACTTTGATTGTCACAAAACAATATCAACCTTGGTACTTTTTCTCCCAACTCAGTCAAAAGGTATCTGATCCAGCGTGACAAATATAGCGAGATTTATGAAAATGTCGCGATAATATCGCGAGAAATTGCCTGAAAGTTTAAAATGGCAATTTACGTTTAAACAACGATTTTTGGGAAAATATTGCGATTTAAACGTGATTTACAAAATATCGCGAGATTTATGAAAAAACATAAATACCGTGATTTAAACATGATATTTATATTTTTAAAAGGCTATTTATCACAAAAAAGTGTATTTTTATTTTTAAATATTTTTTTATTAATATTTTCTTATATTTTTTAATTATTTTTTTATTACCAAGATTTTACCGAAAAAACACGAGATTTATGGATTTTTTCAATTTCTCATGAGTTTTTAAAAAATGAGAAATTGCCGATAAAAACGTTTCACTATGATCTTATCTAACTCAATTATGATGTGGTTGTTGCCATAGCCTTGCATTATGATTTAGTACTCAACCTAGCAACAACTCGTTGCTTCCAACTACTCCAAGATATCAAATTTCTACCAATGTAAACATAGTAGCCGAAAATAGACCTAAACCTTCTCATGCAGAGCATCCGGATCATCCCAACATATACGAGGAGCTGGAGGATAACTCGTTGTTGACGGCTTGATACGGGAAAATATACTCTAGAAGATCCAACCAAAGTTCAGGCCATTTGAGTACAAATGGATCTCAAGGGTAAAAATGTCATTTCATACATATTTAATTTATGATATTTTTGTTCTATGCATCTCAAAATTTTTATTTTGATGTATGGTTCCAATTTTGTGATTTTTGGAAATATACATAAAAACATTTGTAATTTTGTTTTATTTTATTTTTATTTTCAGGGGTTGGATCTTATGGATCGAGATAGTTCTAGTGTCCTGTAGGATTTATTTTGCGGCACTAAAGGGTATATGGGGTTAATTGGGTAGATTTTGATTTTTTGCGTTTGGGTCCAGATCTGGATCCGTTTTGGTTTGTAGACCCACATCACTCATGGCCTCTTGTGTTTGGATAGTCGAGAGGGTCCAATGAGGAGCCCAAATTCGAATTTGGGTATCTCATTGGACCTTCCAAGGAGAGCCCGTATGCACTTATTAGCTCCGTTTAAAGGGAATGACCAAAATCGTGTAAGGGCCTTTGTTCCTTTTCTAAAAGAAAAATTGTGGATGATGGCTGGACTCTCTTGGAGAAGAGAACTTGTGAGCATAGTGAATCTAGTGTGAGATTATTAAGCTTGTGGGTGTTGAAATCATGAGAGCTGTGAAACCTTGTGGATCTTGTGAACAAGCTCATGGAACTTGTGACTGCGTGACTTGTGGCTGTGAGTAGTTTGAGCGTGAAGGCATGAACAGTTGTGTGTGAACTCCATTGAACCTGCAGTTGGTGGAGCTGCTGTTGGGTGTGGGCCCTTGACACCCATTTGGTACTGGACAGCTAGTGCTGGGCATGAATCTGCATCTGCTGGACGCTATCCATTGGAGCTTCTGAACCCCATTGTGTGATGTTTGTGGTTACAGTTGACGGTGGTGCTGTGGATTGATTTGAATCTGAACCCCCGAAAGTAACAGTTCTTTTATCGATTGCTGATCCTCTGTGTTTTTATTTGTTCTTGTGATTTAAACCCGTGCTGAGACGGACAACAACCTGTTTGTGATTCTCAATCTGTCCGTGATTTTCTGTGCTGATATATTTTTCTGTGGACTGAGCATTGCATATGAGTTGGATTTTAATCCGTGTGATTAAAATATATCTATTAATGTTTTGGTAAAAAAAAAAATCGCTGAATGCTGTTTAATTTTGCCTGTGACTTAGGTCTGATTCAGCCAAAGAAAACTGTATGTTGCTTGTTGAAATCAACCTGTCAAACGATTGTTGTTCGGCTATACCTTTTCTGAATCGTGATTTGTGAAAATCTGCTTTAACTTGTTCTTGAACTGAATTTCGTGGACTGTTATTTTTTCTGGGTTTCCCTGAAATCATATCTGCAAATTGCTTTATGTCAATTGTGAACAATGAGTTGCGCTACTTGGTTTTCATTTCTGAAAATCGGTGCTTCAGAGAAAATGCTGGAAGCAATTTCCCTGGATATTGTTGCCTTCATTCACACATCGGCATCCGAGCTGTCCCTGAATCTGGTGCGCTGACTCCTCTGGTTGGTGTCAACACCCGCACGATTTTCGTCGAATTGACGTGCAAATACAAAACTGATTGTTGTATTAGTTCCTTTTGGGTGTTTAGTGACTGCAAGTGTGGTTCAAAGTATTTATTTTAATTGTCATTTGAAGTGTCGATCTATTTGTGATATTGGAGTTCGGTGGAAGTTGGGAAAACGGAATATTGAAGTGTTCTTACTGCAGGTCGCGTTCAATACTATATATATATATATATATATATATATATATATATATATATATATATATATATATATATATATATATATATATATATAGGCCATGCGTGCACGAACAGATTTGATTACCACATAGAATTTGAAAGTATTTTCAAAATTGACACTTTGTTGTAAAATTCTTTCGAAAATTAAAGTGTAGGCGTGTTTGCAAACAGACCCCAAGTAGTCGGTTGTGTCACCTTCTCTCATCTGGATCTCCTACCCAATCTACAACAAAATATGCCATTAGCATTAACATATCCTCTCCTTGTAATCTCCTCTTATACAAAAATTCATATCATGTGCTTTTCAAGTACCTCAATATTATTTTCACTGCCTCCATATGACTAACCCTTGTTCATGCATGAATTGAGACACTTGATTCATAGCATATAATATATCCGGCCAAGTAAAAGTGAGGTATTGAAGCATACCCACTGCACTTCTGTATTCAGTCGGATCGCCATACAACTCCCCTTTTGTACCACTTAATCTTTGGTGTATCGGACTTGGTGTGAAAACAAACTTACAATCTTTCGTACCAGTTTTAGCAGGCAGATCTATAGTATACATGCGTTGTATCAAGATAACGCCACCATCTTGGGTTCTATCTACCTCTACCCCCAAGAAATACTTCAACTTTCCGAGATCTTTTATTTGAAACTTCATAGCAAAGACAACCTTGACTTCTTTAATATGATCTTCTAAAGTTTTTGTTACAATGATATCATTAACATAAATAAGTAATAATGTTATCCTTCCTTTCTCCTTGTGAACAAAAAAAAAAGTGATCAAGGGGAGACCACTGAAAACCATGATTTTGGATCTCTGAAGAAAAAATTTCACACCAAAATCTGGAGATTTACTTCTTCAAACCATATATTCCCCTCTTTCGTTTGCAACATGTAACCTTTGGTCTTTAACATTATACCCCGCGGGTTGTTCCATATATACTTCTTCTTTCAGGCTACCAAGTAAAAATGCATTTTTCACATCCAATTGATTTAAAAACCATCTATAGTCAACAACAAGCAGGGATGACAGTGGACAGAGTGACAACGGGGCCCCGCCCCACCTTGCCCCGTTTAGACCGGGGATGAAGGGCATGAAACGGGGATGGAGGCGGGGATGAAGGTTAAAATCTATCCCCGTGCGGGGATGGAGGTGGGGATGGACTTAGGCTTTCCCCCTCCCCGTCCCAATCCCCACCTTGCCTCGTCCCTAATCCTTCAATGGATAAACCAGTGTTATTAAAAACGCGCCTCAAGGTGCAAAAAGCGTGCCTCGCCTCAAGGCGAGGGCCTTTGTGCCTTGAGGCGCAGGCTTAAGGCGCAAATGCACAGAGGCGTACGCCTCAAGGTGAGGCACGCACGCCTCATGATTATGGTCAAATGAGGGTCAAAGCCCTCATTTGACCATAATTAAAATCTTGCCCCCGACCCTAACGAGGGTCGAGGGCCCTAAATAGTCTCTCGCAGCCCCTCTCGCTCTCGTCTCTCACAATCTCTCCCTCTCTCTCGCAGCCTCTCTCCCTCTCTCGCAGCCCCTTTCCCATTTCTCACAGTCTCTCTCTCTCCCTCTCTCTCGCAGTCCCTCTCTAGCGTCTCTCCCTTATCGGCCTCCTCCTTCTCGCCGGAAGCAGCTGCGACGTCGGAAGCAGTCATACCCCAGGTAACCCGACCCCCTTCATTATTTTTCCTTCGTGTCTGCCTCCCTCTCTTGAATCTCTGTAGCAGGCAGGGGCACGACCCCTGCTGTGCGATTTATTCCGGCAGGCAGGGCCCATGGCTCCTGCCGATTGTGGTCCCTGTCAGGTAGGCCTTGGCCCCTGCCATATATGATTGCCCTTAACTCACCTCAACAATTATCTCTAATATAATAATAAGGCTATACAAAAAGGATTGATGCATCATATAACTTGTGATGGATAAAAATAAATGTCATAAAAAGGCAATGAACACTTAGGGAAATCATTTTCCAAATATGTGATTTTACAAAAAGGGCTGATTCAAAGATCCAACATAATTAATCACAACAATATGCCTTATAATAATTTTGCATAAATACGAAATTATGTTCAATCATGATCATTATCAAAAGACTCAATAAACACAACATGAAATATTTAAGCAACGTCATGTTGTGAGAACAGATTTGGAATAATCCAAGAATCAAATCAAGCCTCTATAAATTGCAATTATATGCATACCAAAATGGCAATAATCTTAAATGAGCAAATTTAGGACAACATGTAACAAGAAATTATGGAAGCACTTATAATGATAAAAGGAACAATCTCACAAGTCCACTAAGGGACAAAACAAGCCCTAAGAAATGCAATATATATCATCTCTTTATTGAAAAGAGAGTACCATGTGAAAATGTCTATGAATAGACAATACGCATACAAGCATGAATACTTTATAAAAGAAGTGTACGAAGACACTCTCACAACACTTGAACAAAATACGCAAAAAGCATAATAATAGCAAACATGCAATAATGCATGTATAAAAAGGAGCAAATGCTTGAGACTCTCAAGCTTTCACAAAGATGGTAATATTAAAAAAATCTCATAAAAAACCAATATTAAAAAGAAGCTTATAACAATCATGAAATCTTCTCAAAGAGTATATACTCATAAGAAGATTCACAAGGATAAAAAGGCCTCTCAAGGAGAGATCCAACAAACAAAATTCTCAAATGAGGATACATACGAAAGGAAGAGGGAAAACTTTATTAAAGTGAAAAAAATCCCCAAAGAGAATACTAGGATTGCGTTATGGCATAAATCTATAAACAAAAATTCATAATATTATATGACTTAATAGATTATAACCAATGGCATGAATATGTTTTAAATAAACACAACATGAAATATTTAAAACATATGTAATAAGTATGCAATATTCATGAAGACCATAAATCTTATAATAAAACATATTCTTGAAATTGAATTGAAGAATGAAAAGAGGATAACCATATTTTATGAGATCATTTTTCAAACTTAATTCAACCGATATTATAAAAATGCCTTCTTAATCAAACATTGCTCGTATGAAAAAGAACTCATTAGGTAGGAAAATAAAACATCATTTTTCAAAGCCACATGTTATTATGAAAAAACCTCATATAGGACATTTTAGAGGGTAAACACATACCTTTAATATGAAATAATTATGATGAGAGTATGTGAGCAATGCTACATCTCTCACAAACATTTTACTTCTAACATAACTTTCTTAAAAAAACTTATTTTTTAAGAAAAGACATACGAAAAATAATATAAAAAGTTCAATGGAATTGTTAAGAATCCAAACTCATAATGACATGGAGAACACAAATGCAAACGCATATCTAATTCTTTATAATACTCAATACTTAAAGAAATATAATGCATACCAAACATTTTTAAGAAGCAAAAGAGGGAAACACATGAAAAAACATATAATTCTTCATAATGCATAATACTTAAAGAAATATAATGCATATCAAATAAGTAAAAGAGAGAAATGAGAACTTCACCATTCTTCTTTAAAATTTCTTGAATAACACGCTTCCCAATGCAACAAAGAGCAACTCGATCCCAACCTTGCTCTGATACCATGTAAGGAAACGGCTTTGAATATATTAGGTTCAATAATGAACCAATACACATGCACATGAAGTGCGAATATACCCACTAAAGGGGTAAACACAAGCACATAATGTGCTAACACATAAACCCACAAAGGGGTAAATATGACTTAAAGTCATAAGTTGAATATTATTGAGGAAAAAGGAAGAAGAGGGTAAAAACCCTATACAATGGAGCATAAGCTCCTCCAAGGAGTGAAGGAATTACAAGGGGAAAACCCCTATTTATAATACAAGAGAGGAGCCACTTAGAGGGCTCCCAAAGGAGTCGTTGGGAGCCCCCAACGACTCTTTGGGGAGCCTCCCTAGGTGGCGCAAACTACTAAAAAAAGAGAAAAAGAAAAAAAAGTAAAAATTACAAACATATTCCAAATGGAATATGCGTAAAACTGTGAAATGACTAAACTACCCCTATGCCTATAAATAGAGAAATATATATTTTATATATATAATTAGGATAATACATATGCATATATACCATATATGAATATGTATTATCCTTTATATATATAAAATATATATAAGATTACATAGGTTGAATGTTACATTTTAACAATAAGAACTACCAACAAGTTCTTGTCCAAAGTAATGTTGGTGGGACTCTTAGTCCCACTTGATTTAGCATTCTTTTGCCCTTGATTTTCACCTTCCTGCTTATTTTGAGCTATATTTGTATCTGATTTGTACCTGAGATCATCTTTATGCCAGCAATTTGCCTTTATGTGCCCAAGTGTCTTGCATAAATAGCAAGTAAGAATACCACATCCTCCTTGATTATTCATCAAGAGAGGCATATTGGGTGTGGGCAACAAACCACGTCCACCTGCATTGTTTCTTCTTCGTCCTCTGCCACCACAAAATCCATGCTCTCTCCCACGTGAGGATCTCGTGAAGAGGACGTCATGTGAAACTCCTTGACCTTTGTTAGCATTATCAGATAGTCCATTAAGTGACATCTCATAATAGTATAACTTGGGCCTCGGATTATCAAAAGTTGGGAGCTTCTCAATGTTAAAGTGTACATATATATTTATATTTATTAAATTGTAATAGGTAATACCCATTAGGGGTGTTTTTGTCATTTCATATTATGTAATAGGATGTGCCATTAAGGGCACTTTAGACATTTTTTTATTTTTTTATTTTTTCTTTTGACTTTTAGTAAAGGGCATTATAATCGTTATAATGCCCTAGCTCTAAGAGATGTTGGGAGCTCCCAAACCGCTATATCTATAGTCATTGGGGTTGCTCCCAATGGCTTTTGGTGCTCTTCTTTGCCTATACAAAGGGGTTAATCTGCTTCTTATATCTATGATTTCTCAAGCATTTTAATTCCTAATAAATCATATATTCTTTACTTGTATTCTTGCCCCCTAAGTGGCTCATGTGCTTGTGCTTTTGTATTGACCTATAAGAGGTCCTTGTTGTGTATGTTCTTATGCTCTTGTAAGCCCATAAAAGGCTATATTTGTATTACTTTTCCTTTTCATTACACTCAAGACATAACATGGTGGTAGCAAGAACATGATACATTGAACCTAGACCATTAAGAGCTTGTTGCACTTTGTCCTTGTCTGAAACTTCACACCAATAAGAGCAAGTTGATCAGCTATGCTCTTAATCTTGTTCAGATTATCCAAGATGCTGGTATTGTTGTCCTTTTTTAAATTTTAGAATTCTCGCTTCAAATACATGACTTTAGACTCAAATATTTGAGAATACATCTGAGCCAAATGTATCCACAACTGCATGGCGGTGCAGTCATCTGGAATCCCAATAAGAACTTTTTGAGAAATAGTTGAGGTGATGTAAGCGACGAGTGCTTGATCCTTCTTTATCCAACTGATAAGCTTTGGATTTCTAATCTGCCTTGATTCGACAACCTCTCCTTTTCATCTTTGTCTTTCCGCAAAACAAACTATAGCGGAACAAAGATAGAACCATATGGATGTTCTGATAGATCCTGACTCCTTATAAAATGAGTAATTTGGCTTTTCCATATTAGAAAGTTAGAATTGTTGAGCTTTTCATAGACCAATTGAGAGAGAAAATTTTGTTGAGACTAAGAGGTTTTTAGTTAAAAGGTTTTCTAAACTAAAAGTTATTTGAATTTTAATGTTTAATGAGGGACTTGAGTGTAATTTCTTTCTTTGGACTCTCTCTATTTAATATAGAGATTAGCCCTAATCTAAAGTAACGAGTTCTCTCATTTCTATACAGTCGTCTCTCTCGCTCTCTCTCTCTGCCTCGATTTCTGTGTTTGTTTTCAGATCTTCTACATGGTATCAGAGCGGTAGATCTCGGGAGCGTGATCGATCTACACCAACAAAAAAAAAACCCAAATAAAACAGAAAGGGTTGGAAACAGGTGTGCTGCTCTTCTTTTTTTTTTATCTGATGACAGATTTGTGACACGATGATTGTGTGTCATTAAGATCTGGATATGACAAGTTTTTTTTTGGTTGTTCAAAAAAAAACAAAATTTTCTGGCTGTCGTGATTTATATGGGAGCAACTGTCGTGATTTCTATGCTTCTGCGTGCGCATGTTATCGTGGGTAGTGAATCTGGGTGCCAAGTTCTCCTTAAAATATATTTGGGTGTTTGATTTCAAACATGATTCCCTGCTGTGTCGTGAAATCTTTTTTCAGTCGTAACATGCTGTCGTTGGTCGTGAATCTGGGTGTCGAGTTCTTCTCAGATCTTATTTGGTTGTTCATTTTCAGAATATGAATATCAGCAGTCGTGATTCCTGCTGTGTCATGAATTTTTTTTTCAGTCGTAACATGAGTGCTGTGAAAACAGAATGTTAATATCAATTTTTTTTCGTGGAAGCAGCAGGTTGTGTCGGGATTTTTTTTTTCAATCGTAACATGAGTGTTGTGAAAACAGAATGTTAATATCAATTTTTTGTTCGTAGAAGCAGCAGGCGTGATTCCCTGATGTGTGGAAACATATGTTGTTTGTGGGAAGCTTTTAATTAGTACAACTGCTGGTCGTAGTATTGGCTGATGTGTGATTGTACCACACACTATTGTCTGGGTCACTTGTCGCCTGTCAAGATTTCATTTCTGGTGTGGCAGCCTGTGTAGTCGTGGACTTGCCTGACGTGTGATTATAACACACGCTGTTCACGTGAGTAAGTCTGATTTTTTTTGCAGCTGAAATAGGATTCAATATTCAGTATGGGTGGAACTTCGAAATGTGATTCCAAAATTGAACATATTGGGGAGTATAAGGCTTTTGCAAATCTCTTCTCGTATGGTTCCTTTGTAAGGTTGAACGAAACTAACTATGCCAGGTGGTCCAGAACTTTTATGATTTCGGTATCTGGACATCGTAGAAAACATATTTTGTTGGAAGATGAACCTAATGAAAAGGTTGGAAAATACGTTACTTGGGACGAAGATAATGCCCATAGTTATGTCATGGATCATAAATAGTGTCGAACCCCATATTGCAGATGGTTTAATTTACTATCATACAGCCAAACAAATGTGGGATAATCTTCGAGATACGTACTCACAAGAGACTAATGTGAGTCGTATCCTGCAAGTCGAACAGGAGATATATAATTTGCAGCAGGGAGATCAGACCTTGGCCCAGTACTATGCCTCCGTCAAAGCTGTGTTTGAAAGACTCAATGCTCACAGGCCTCTTTGTTGTTCGAAGCAAAAGGATCATCAAGAACAGACTATGGTTGCTCGGTTTCTTACAGGTTTATCTTCAGAATTCTCTGTTGCAAAAGTCCAAATGTTGACTGGATCAGATGTTCCTACTCTTGCTGATGCATACAATCGTCTGAGTAAACTTGTGATTTCTCTTCCACAATCTCAGCATGTGACCCAGTCATCTGCTCTAGTTGTCTCGTCTGGTTATGGGTGTAGAAATATTCAAAATATCAGAGGACGAGGTCGTGGGCGAGGTATAAGAGGCAGAGGAAAACTTCAATGTACATTCTGTGAAAAATCTGGACATTTAGAAGATCGTTGCTGGGATAAGCATGGTCGGCCAACCTCTTCTTCATCCAAGTCATATGCTCCAAAAGCAAATGTTACTACACTAGAGGCAACAAATGTACATGATAATATCTCTACAAGTGACAGTATCACCCTCAGTCGAGCAGAATATGATGCGTTGATAGCTCTTCGACCTTCGAGTTCCACCCCGCCTGTAGCCGGTGCTGCCTACTCAACAAGGAATCATCTTCATCTGAATGATAGTAAGTGGATTAGTGACTCTGGTGCATCCAGACACTTGTGTGGAAATTCGCTTGTCTTTTCAGATCTAAAGGATATTATTGTTCATCGAGGAGTCTCATTAGCCGATGGAAGTTCCTCACCGGTTGTCAGTCAGGGAAATATTTCTATATCCTCCACCTTACAGTTGAAAAATGTTCTTCATGCTCCTAACTTTCCTCAAAGTTTACTCTCTGTTAGTTGTCTTACAAAAGAACTAAACTGTAGAATAATATTTAATCCGATGGGTTGTCTTTTTCAGGATTTGCTGACGGGAAAGAAGATTGGTGGAGGCTATGAAGAAAATGGAGTCTACTACCTACATCATCCAGTGGGTAATGTTTATGCTGCAGTGGAACACTCCAGTCTTGTGCAGTGGCATCGTCGTCTTGGTCATCCTTCATTGTCAAAGCTTCGTGTTGTCTTCCCTCAAATTCCTTCAACTACATCATTTCAGTGTGAAGCATGTCAGTTGGGCAAGCATCATCGAAGTTTGTTCCCTTCGAGTCAGTCTAGCCACAAAGTTTTTGAACTTCTTCATACAGATGTATGGGGTCCTAGTAAGATTCCTACTAGGACTCAGTGTCGATATTATCTTGTTATTGTTGATGATTTCTCTAAGTTGTCATGGGTGTTTTTAATAAAAGAACGATCTGAAGTTCCAAGTATTATTAAATCCCTAATTCTTGAAATAAAAACACAGTTTGAATCTGTTGTCAAGATTGTTCGCACTGATAATGCTCTTGAGTTTAAATCAAAAGTTATGTTACAATTTTACCAAGATCATGGCATTCAACCCCAAACTACCTGTGCCTATTCATCTCAACAAAATGGGGTGACTGAACGAAAACATCGGCACCTGCTTGATGTTGCTCGGACCCTTATGGTTCAATCCAACGTTCCTGCGCTATATTGGGGTGATGCGATTACCACTGCTTGTTATTTGATCAACCGCATGCCTTCATCTTCTGTGGGTGATCAAATTCCATTACATATCCTAAAACCTAATGCCCCACTCTTCTCTTTCTCGCCAAAAATATTTGGATGTGTTTGTTTTGTACACAAACTTAGCCCTGATCGTGATAAATTAGCTGCTCAAGCTACAAAATGCATATTTATAGGTTATCCCGAAAATCAAAAGGGATATCGATGTTATGATCCTATTTCTCGCTGAGAGTATGCCAGTGCGGATGTATCTTTCTTGGAATCCACTCCATATTACTCTAGTATCGGTTCCCCACTGCAGGTTGATCCAGCTGAGTCTTTTCTATTACCTATACCTACTTTTCCTTTGGAATTTGTGCCCTCATTACCGAATCAAACTTCATCCTCTTCAAGATTTAATAATCCTCCATTGATATATGTGCGTAGAGCTCCACCTCCACAAGTGCCTTTATCTTCTTCTTCCCCTGAGGTAAGTACTACTGACAATAGTGATCTTCATGATGATGATAACAGGCCTATTGCTCTACACAAGGGGACACGACAATATACCTTATATCCCATATCTCATTTTGTCTTCGATGCCAGAATTGGAAATCAGATGAAAACTTTTTCTCTGAACTATCAACAGCCAGAGCTTGATAACCGCTGAAAGGTGGCTATGCAAGAAGAAATGGATGCTTTAGTATCTCAGCATACATGGGATCTAGTTGATTCCCCAGCAGATGCTGACATTGTTTGATGTAAATGGGTATATACAATAAAGTACAAATCTGATGGTTCTATTGAAAGGTACAAGGCCAGATTAGTAACAAAAGGGTATACTCAGACATATGGTATTGATTTCTTTGAAACCTTTTCTCCTATTGCACGGATGGGTACCATTCGTCTTGTTCTCTTAGTAGTTGTTCAGCACGGTTGGAACTTGTGCCAATTAGATGTGAAAAATGCATTTCTATATGAGGATCTATCTGAGACCGTTTACATGCAACAACCTCCAGGATTCGAGGTTGAGGAGGAGTGTCAGAAGGTGTGTAGATTGAGAAAGACGATTTATGGCTTGAAACAAAGTCCTCATGCATGATTTCAAAAGTTGTTTGAAGTGATGTCACGCTTTGGCTTTAATAGGTAAGCGGCAGATCATACACTATTTATCAAGAAAACTAACTTAGGCATAGTTGTTATGGTGGTATATGTGGATGACATCATTCTTACAGGAGACAATGTGAAAGATATTGAAGCCACAAAGGCTCATCTTCAAAAACACTTTGTTACAAAAGACCTTGGTTCACTTAGATATTTTCTGGGTATAGAAGTTGCTAGGAGCCGTGAAGGGATGGTTTTGTCTCAACGGAAGTATGTTCATGACTTATTAAAGGAAACGGGAATGTTGGGAGCTAAACCAGCAAATATTCCCATGGACCATAAAGTTCAGTTGTTTAAAGAAGGGTCAAAACCGGTTGATAGCAAAAGCTATCGCTCCCTAGTAGGGAAGCTACTTTATGTAACTGTGACCAGGCCGGATATTGCTTTAGCAGTAAGCAAAGTTAGCCAGTTTATGGACAAACCAACTGAGGTACACTGGAATGCAGCTATAATGATTCTCAGATATCTAAAATCTTCTCCTGGAAAGGGGTTATTGTTCAGGAAAGGTGGAACTCCGGAGATAGTGGCCTATTCTAATGCTGACTATGCAGGATCTGTAGTGGATAGAAAATCTACCACAGGATTCTGTGTGTTTCTGGGAGACAACTTGATTTCTTGGAGAAGTAAGAAACAAAATGTGGTTTCTAGGTCGAGTGCAGAATCAGAATATCGGGCTATGGCCCAAACAGCTACTGAATTGATGTGGGTTCGTACTGTTATTCATGATCTTCAGGTGAAGGTTTCCTCTCCCATGACCATGATGTGTGATAACAAGGCTGCCACGTATATAGCGAACAATCATGTCTTTCATGAGAGAACAAAGCACATTGAGGTTGATTGCCACTATGTAAGAGATATGGTTCAAGCTGGTCATATCACTACCAAATATCTAAAGTCGGAAGACCAAGTTGCAGATATGTTTACAAAGCCTCTTGCTAGACCAAATTTCTCAAAATGTTGTGACAAGCTGAGCATGATTGATATCTATGCTCCAGCTTGAGGGAGAGTGTTGAGACTAAGAGGTTTTTAGTTAAAAGGTTTTCTAAACTAGAGGTTATTTGAATTTTAATGTTTAATGAGGGACTTGAGTGTAATTTCTTTCTTTGGACTCTCTCTATTTAATATAGAGATTAGCCCTAATCTAAAGTAACGAGTTCTCTCATTTCTATACAGCCGTCTCTCTCTCTCTCTGCCTCGGTTTTTGTGTTTGTTTTCAGATCTTCTACAAATTTGATGACAGATTTGAAGAAGATTGAAGGTTAAGATCCATGAAAGACTAAGATAATAAATGACCAAAATAAAGAAGAGAAACGCAAGAATAACTCAAAGATAGAAAGAAAGGAAAACAGTGAAAGAAATAAGAAAAGTAGCCTACTCCATGCAATCAAGCACTATTCAATCAATAAATGGGATCATAAAGTCTGCCTCAAATTTTTTTAGTACCAGAAACTCAGATCCCTTGAAACCACAAATTTGAACTATATGATAGCAGCAGCATAAGCTCTGACGCAAGTGAGTGTAGGTTACAATAAGGCTAAAGGAAAACACAAGAAAATATTAAGCTTATGACCCAAAACCAGATTCAAGCATAATCATGAAAGACAAGAAGTAGCCGATGGACTGATCACGAGAAAAATTACACGCAGATAAGATCTGATATGTATAAGGCAGATTCTGATTCTGATAACACAATATTCAAATCAGATTTCATATACAATATTTTTTATATATCAAATCAGAACTAGAGTAAAAAGGAGGGAAATAGACCTTGACTTGAGCAGCAAGATAACAAGAAACTATTGCTTAACCAACAAGAAAAAAGATAGTTAAGGATATTATTGCTGGGAGCTGCCTTATATGTATGTACTAGATACCAGAAGTATATGTACTATATTTGTATGTTTTTTATTTTCATATATGTTTTTTATTTCCTATCTTTTTCTCCATTTTAGTGATTTGCTATACTTACAATCTGCACACACACAACTGCACTATAATATCCTTTTATGAAAAACATCCATATACATGTCATACTGTGTACAGATACCTGCATCTATGTTATAGCCTTTTTTATATGTTTAGAAAGATCAATTGCAGAAAGTTGTGGGTCCATCACAGAAGATTGTTTCCCAACTCAAAAACAGTAAAACTAACAAGGATCTCCATAAATAGTAAGCAATAAGGAGAAAAAAGAAACTTTGTTATTATTTTTTTAAAGACACCAAATTCCATCAATCCAATTGCTTTTTTGAGAAAAGGGTTTTTAATCAGATGAAAAGGAAAAGAATAAAAGGATGCCGAGATGTGTCCATCTTAGGATACCCAACTCAAGGTTGTAGGGATAACATCCATGTAAAGTGTCAACCAACCATTCGAGCCATTATAGTGGTGGAGAATTTTATCATACAAGATTCCCTTTACCACTTCAACCCACTTGTATGGGGTGAAAAAGAAAAGTATGAAAATCTCAAATAGAGATATAATAAAAGTGATCAGTAAAAATTTTAGTCTTGAATAGATAATGAGAAAAGACATACCTTTCCATTACACTGTGAACAGTCCAAACGAGACCCATCAATCCCACATTCTGTACAAGGTGTGTAACCCCTGCCTCTGCAGCTAGGACATGGCAATTCCCTGACATACTGGCCATTTGGTCCAAACCAAGACCTAAGCTTGGGTGTAGTGAATATCAGCTTCCTAAATGACAAAAAGGAATCAAAATTTAGAGTGGCATTAATAGATAGATAGCCCTGTTAAGAGCAAACTTACAAGCATCGTTATGGTTATCACAATTGGAAAATGTGAAATAGTAAATTGACAATCATCAGGGTTAGACTAGACATTGATGTGATTTGGAAGAAGTGCACAAACCTCAACATGCAACGGTGATAAAACTTATTCCTAATTTGAACCTTAAAGCCCTTTTTGCCACCCTGTTACCAGGCAGTAGATTGTGATGGAATCAGCCAAAAACAATGTGGACAAATGTCCAGAAGTTGGACACAAGGCATCTCAGACAGCAGTTCAAGGAAATAGTTAGTGAACGAGTAAAGATTGTTGAAAGGCAAAGATTCCACAAGAAATACATTTAGAAAAACTTCATTTGGCAACTTATACTTTTGTATGTGTAGATGTCATCAAGCACCAATTATAGATAAGAAAAGAAAGAACAAAATATATCCAAATTTTCAATTCTGCAACAACTTGTCGGGGGGAGGTTGTTAGCAATTAGCACATCAATTGGATCCTCATGAGGATGTCATTCCTTCATGATGTTATAGGAAGTAGGGACACAAGTTTCCAGTTTATCCTCCATTTCTACCTTTGCTTATTTTGCTTTTTGCATTAAAATTATTCTTATTTCCTCTTCAAAAGGTGAACAGAATAGAAACAACATATTGGTTCTTGAGGAAGGTCATACCACTCATGAAAAATAAGTGTATGAAAGATATCCTAGTGCTTATGTTAGATATAACTGCATTCTAGCACGTGATTCATCCTTACACCCAAATAGGTGCACCTCATTTTATCTGTTAATAGAATCTGACAACAGATGTACACTAATTGAACTGGAACTGTTACTAAAATAATGTTACATGATTCTTGATGTAAGAAATTTATTTGGTACTTGTAATATTCACAGTGAATACGTATTCAATGGTCATGAATTGATAGATAGCAACAAGTTTGGGAATTCATAACAAGTGGTTCTTGTGGAAAAGGTTATTAGGAATATCTTACATCCATTATGATTGAATAAGGTACATTCACAGAGATCATATAGGTATGTCTCAATAAATCAATTGAAACAAATACAGGCAACAGCCAACAATGTATTTTAACAAAAATGCTTGCAGCTGGAAGATAACAGAAAATAGTACCTTGGTTGCAAATCTGTTTCAAGCCCAAAAAGGTCTTCAGAAGGATTGAAAGATGGCTGTTTCAACAAACAAATTGAGTCTATTCAGCCCAATCAATCACATGAACCAAAGAACACTAAAAATAGAAATGGGAAAAGAGTAGTAACATGTCACATATCAAAGATTCAAACTTATCAATGGATCAAATTCCTGATCAGATGTTTAATCATGTCAGGTCCTACAATACCATCCAAGAGAAGCATGTGGTAAACCAGTATATTGGTTTGTATAATCATCATTGGCATACTGCACAAACAAAAGAACAGTATAATGTAAGTTTCAACAGTTTGTATGTTTTGTCAGTTGGGAGATGATTGGGTTCCTAAAGATCACCAGCTTCAGACTTGAGGCCTCAAACTTTTTTTTTTTTGAAAAAACGAAGAAAAAAACTTGTAGAAGGGAAACTGATACCATAGAGGGACAAAAAAATAGGATTTCAAAACTTATCCCATAGAGGTAAAATTTCTAAGGAGATGTACAGTGATTCAAGTTTTAGCGTTAAGTAGGGACAAATAGAGAAATAGGATTACAAAACTGATCCCACAGAGGGGTAAATTTTAAGGAGATGGATTGTTAAGAACACCAAGTCACAATGCACTTAAAAGACCTTTTCCAACAAAGCATTCACAACGAGCTTACTGCATAAAAGACTCTGTATGTGATGAACTTTAAAATGCAAATATGTCTAGCATTTCCTAAGTAGGTTGAATTCTATCCATTTGAAAACAATTGTAAACAGGCCAGAAACAAACTCAGCTAAAAAAGCATTTTCTTCCTCGACCTACATCAGAATCCTTGATAAAAACAGCAAATTAAATAACTCGTTCATCAACCATCTCACCATTCATGGACATGCTATTGACCGCTCTATCTCCCAAATCATTTACAAGAATGGGTCCTGTACCAAGATTCATTTTGCATTCAACTGTTTCCAAGGTATGGGCTAAGGGCACTTTTTCAAGCCAAGGATTGCTAACCAACGTAACCGTGAGACTTACATTTTCATTAGAGTAAAAATTATTGGCTTTCAAGCAATTTCAAGTGAACCCATAACTGGTTGCATCTCAGGTTTAGAAGAAATGGGCAATCAAGAAAATGCATCCACCAGCTCTACACATCACGATAATTACAAAAACTCGATTGTGCTAATAGTAACACAAATAGCATCAATCCAAACTATTACAGCTGTTTTAGTGTTCCATGTTTAGTAGCATCAATAACAACAAGAATAGTAAGGAGAAAGAAAGGTAGAAGAAAAATCAAACCTTGTTTTCGTCAGATTGAGGAGAAGAACCATCATTGGGAGAGGAACGAATTCCACAAGAAGTCAATCCCAACTTTTGGTACCTTCCATTTCTAATAAAAACCCACAAATTCTGTCTTCCCCAAATCCACAAAGGAACTCGTTTTGGGCACGGAGGGTGGATGGAATGCATGAAAGCAATGCCCATGTTTGGACTTGCAGCGTTCATTCTTCTTTGCTCGAGTCTCGAACTGAAATTCGCGCAATCGAATGAGTTGGGCGTGCAGATTTTTCCTATGATAAATGGATCGTATTCGGATCCGGGTCCAGTCCCGGATGATGATGCGGATCCATCTTCCTCGAGGGTAAGGGTGAAAATAGATAGGGTTTTCCGTACCTCTGATTGGAATCCCGAAACCAACATTCAAATGTGCGTTCATATCACATTTGGATTTGATTAATTGGATTGTGTTCGATTAATATTTTATGTCAGTTCTGTATTCAGACTTGGATCAAGTTTGATCTATTTTTTTATGTCTTCTTTCAACAGATACAGCATTATCTTATACATTTTGGATCTAGAGTCAACCCTATTTTATTGGATCTCATTTCAATCCAAACTCAAGCCATACCTCTTGCACAATATTCCATTTGGATTTGGATCAAAGCCATCCATCCTATACCCAGTCCATTTTCACCCTTACTTGGGTGTACCATACATTAACCGCGGAAGAATTAGACAGGTAAACATGAGAAATGCGTAATCCAACCTGAACCCAGAACACACTGATACTAATTGGATACGACCTGACCTATTTAGGATCACTTCAGTTGTACCCGAGTCAGATGTGCATGAAAAATACGTAATCCAACCTGAACCCATAACTAGGGGCGTCAATGGGTCGGGTATGACCCGATCCCAACCCGTACCAGATCCTATAGGGTCAGGGTTTGTTTACAAAGGGGTCCAATTAACTATTTGGGTCAGACCCATGGGGTCCGATTATGAAATGGGTCGGGTATGGTTTATGAAATATTTATACCAAACCTGGGTCTGACCTGACTTCTGATTAAGATCCATAATTTTTCAATATAAAAATCTTAAAAAATATTATTTTACCGGGTCTGGTTTATGTAATCTGTATTGGATCTGGGTATGATTTTCTTATGAAAAATCTGATCAAACATGAATCCAGATCCGATATCCTCATAACTTAGTCATATCTGGGTTTGGACACACCTATTTTATTGGGGGTCCCACCTGTTGACACCCCTACCGGCTACCCGTAACACATTAATATCAATTGGATACGACCTGACCTATTTATGATCAAAGCCCAGTTGTAGCCGAGTCATATTAGGGCTGGCAATGGGTCGGATTTATATCAGATACCCAACCCAACCTGAACTTGAATTTTCAGCATAAAAATTGTCGACCTTGAATCGACCCAAACCCCACTCAAGCAATATGCTGGTAGGGATGGCAGTGGGGCGGGGCGGGGCGGGGCGGGGGACAAGGTTTTCACCCCCGCCCCGCCTCAAAATTTTATCCTCCACCCCCGCCCCGCCTCCGCGACGGGGATGGATTTTATCCTCCACCCCCGCCTTCATCCCCGTTTCATGTCCTCCACCCCCGCCCCGTCCCCGTCCCCGCCCCGCCCCGTCCCCGTTTGTCAAATTGCATCCCTACTTAGAAATCATTCAGGTTAATATTTCAGTTAATGATAAATGAATTCATCCACATGGAAAACAGGATCTCCCCGCCTTCATAGCTCAGACAAAAATTAGATTTTACTTGTGCCTAGTAAACTAATACATAACATCCATGGATCATGCTCTAGAAGATATTGAATGGACTCAGTTCCTCATCCTCCAATTTTTTCTGAACTGGAGAATATTATTTAATAATTAGAAAAATGAATATGCAAATAAGTTGATCTGAAATGTTAAAAAAAATTAAGCCAAATCAAACAACCACTATAAATGAAAAAATTAACCTATTGAAACCTGCTTTATAATCACAGAAAAATGTGTCCACTATATGAGAAGATTTGACAGCACAAGCAAAACCACAGAGTGCAACACAAATTTAAAACATGAAGGTCCAGAAAGAAAGCAGGATGAAAATATTGCCCTTATGCTTCTTCAAAATGTCAAGCAAAACCCTAGTCCAGTAGCCACGCTAACTTAGATTACCAAGATCGGAGAGTGGTCTCTCAAGTGTCCCAACCTTACCTTCTTTTTTTTATAGTTCATACGCTGACAAACAAACAATGCATCAGCCATGTCAAAAGTTGTTTTTAAGATCTCAGAAGATGTCAAACAATGCATCAGCCATGGAAGGAAGGAGAGATCGTGTCGGCCAATGGTGGTCGGTGTCGGCAAACGGTGGTCGGCGACGGCCAACGGTGGTCGGCGACGGCCCAGCTCCAATGATAATGCGGATGGGGAAGGGGAAGAGGCGACGGCCCGGCTCGGCGGCTCCAGGGTTAGGAAATTAGGGAAGGGAGTTAGGGTTAGTAAACATGTAGAAAAATATAAAGGGTTGGGGGGCGGGGATGGGGCGGGGCGGGGCCGGGGGCGGGGATGGGGCGGGGCGGGGGAACGTGCCAGTCCATCCCCGCCTCCACCCCCGGACGGGGATGGATTTTAACCTTCGTCCCCGCCTCCATCCCCGTTTCATACCCTCCATCCCCGGTCCAAACGGGGCGAGGCGGGGCGGGCCCCCGCTTTCCCCCGGTCCACTGCCATCCCTATATGCTGGCCACATTTGGGTTATGATTCTTTTTTTCTGTGTGTCTGACCTGACCCAATTTTTTATAAGTATTTTTAATAAAAGTAAACTTCTGAAATTGTAATATCTGCCAAATTTTGGCCAAGTTAATTATAAATTTAATAAACATATTTTTTATTAAATAAATGTATTTCATTGTTTAGATTAATGTAAAATATATATATAATATAGGTATATAGTGGATGACGGAGAGCATAAATCGGGAGAGAGAAAGAGATAGGCGTTGGGAGGGGCAAATGTTGCTCCATCAACGTCTTCTTCATCTTCATCCACTTTCTTCATCGTTCCGAACAACAAAGAGACGAGTTCTTCTCTTTTTCCTAGGATGCTAGCATGGGTAGAATCACATGGGTTTAATTAGGAGACTTATGCTGAAAACCAAACCCACCTCAATGTGGTTTTCGATTTCAATTGGTCTGGAAAGAATCGCAGATTGTTTTGAATTGGTTTCGTGTAAGTTGTGATCAAGGTTGATTCTTGATCAAAGTTTATGGTGCGTATGTGTATATGGATTATGGGTTCTAACTGTATTAGAGAGTTTTTGTTTCGAGGGAACATGTGAAACCTAAATGAGGATTATTCAATTAAAATAAATTCTATTTCACTTCATGGTTTGATTTATTTTATGTCTAAAATGATTGTGGGCTTGTGTATATTAAATCTCTAATGTGCTTAGAGTCTTGTGATATTTTTCTCAATGTTTTAAAATTATTTATTTATAAAAAAAATATCCTATTTTTCGAAGGCCAGTTTAAGGTCGTTACAAAAATGATACCAATCCGAGTTTGAGATTTTATTTTATTTTATTTTTTAAATGCAAAATGGGGTTCGTTAGACCCCTATTAGTTAGACAACACCACCATTGGGTTTTTAACCTGCAACATCCCAACACAAGGGGAGGTGCACTGGCTGCTCCTACTAGTACGACAAGAAAAACAAACAAACCTGTTTACAGCTCTAAGTTAGGTAACCAACTTTTGTTTTTTATTGAAAAAAATATTGAGAAAACATGGGTGTATATGTGAATCTAATATATATATATATATATATATATATATATATATATATATATATATATATATATATATATATATGTGTGTGTGTGTGTGTGTGTGTGTGAAAAAATATAAATAAACTATAAAAGTAAGAAAATTCTGAATGCGTTAAATAGACCTACACAATAAATATTAGGTATAACCATTTATATGTGTTTGCATTGGTCTATTTACTATGTATTCTTAATCATATTCAATCTATCATAGAATCCACTTGTTCAAGATAAATAATCGACCTTATTGTTCACAAAAATGATGATGATTTAAAAACATGAGAATGATCTTATTGTATGGCTAATCTGACCTAATTTCTTAAAAACCTATAATTTTTTATACTCTTCCGATATTTAAACTCATAAATATCTGACATCGTTAGGATTCTTTTATCTTTCACAACTGCGAATTTAGGCTCTTTTACGATAAAATTGTATCGTCCATTGGCTATTTTTAAGACCCACTTAAATACAAGATCACAGGTTTTTTATGCGAATTTAGACCTCACGAACATTGCATAAATTTATTTGCAATTTTTTGATGAAACTGAAACCACCAAAATTGCAATTATCCTATTGTTTCGCATACACATAAATATTTTGCATAAATATTTATGAAATACCTCTCGCAAATATCTTACTTTTTCGCATATGCTTTCTGAAATCGCATAAATTTATATGTGAAACTTCAAACAAAATCGCAAATGTGTTACTTAAATATTTATAAAAAATTTATTATATACATTTTTTCTTAATAGTTGTGATTTTGTTGACACACACACACACACATATATATATATATATATACACACACACACACTTTTGTTCGAGGGTTTCTTCTTCTTATTTGTGTTTGCAAAGAACTTCTTTGTAGAACCCTTGCGATGATTTATACATTTTGAGGAGGTTGCGATATCATTCTTGTGATCGACTTCTCCATCTACATGTTTGAAATGTGAGTTTCATACAATATATACATGGGTATCCCCATGCATATTTTTGTTTAATATGGTAGCCTATAATCAGGTGTGTGAATGGATCCAGCTTGTAGTCATTGAATATCCCTATAGGTATTTGTGTTTGGTTGTTGCTATTGATGTTTTTTGTATTGTCATCAACGTCCTTCCTCAATCACGGATTTAGGGTTTACTATGTTTATGATTTTTTCATAAAATTTTATATATCATTATAGGTCATTTATGTTTGTTTATTTATCTTTTAGTTAATATTTATTGTTATTATATTGGTATAATAGGACATGAGAGGCAATGGGTTGATAACTGAAGCCATTTATTTATTTCTCTGCCACGTATACACATATTCTAGTCCTGCCAAAAACTCTCTTTTTCCTTTATCTTAGATGTTTTGTTATTTCACTTGTCATTTTTAAATCACAAGTTACCTGTACGACTTGATGCCATGAGCTACAATTTTATCCTCCTGTAAATACTGAAATGAAGTCTGCAATACAGGTGTGTGTTAGCGTGTGTGACTGTGTGTGGAATGTGTCGGTATGGGTGTGGGCGTTCACCTGTGCGGGTGCATTAGTGTGAGTCTGTTGATGTGGGTAATCGGGTGGGCGTTCAGCCCTGTGGGCATGTAAATGAGTGGTTGCGGGTGTGTCTGTTTGGGTGCGTGCGTTATGGACTTCAGATCTTTGGCAGGGTTTGATGCTGAGTGGCTACAGTATCTACACTCTGCTCCACTTCGTTGGTTGGGTAGCTGATGCATCTTGTGTATTTTGCGTCTCTTTTAGTTGGTAAAACCCTTGAGGTCTCCCCCCTAGCAAACTGGGGAGTATACTTAGCCCTTGTCCCAAGAGATGCCCCTTGGGTTTCACTCGTGTCATTCTGTCTCTTAGGTGACCTGACATTCACAAGTCGTTCCTACCAAATGGCCGGAGCCCCTGCAAGCAATTTTCCCATCTATGTTCTTGTCAAGTTGTGACTCAACTCCCAAACCAAGTATTTTAGTTAAAGCCGTGGCAATTAAAACTTGAAAAAAAGTCAATTAAAACTTGGAAAAAATCTTTGGCATAAATTTGCATGCCGCTTGGACAGTCATTTAAAGTCTAGCCAAAGTTCAAATAGGTTCCACTCATTTCCTATGTCATCCCTATCTGCATACAACAACAACTATGCCTTCATCCCAAAACAATTGGGGTTGGCGATATGAACCAAAAAAATAAAATCATTCTATGTCTTCCACATGAATCCTTCTCCTCCATTCATTTCTATCAAATGCCATGTCCTCGGTGAGGTTCAAAGCATTCATATCTTTTCCTATCATCTCCATCCATGTTTTTCTAGGCCTACTCCGACCTCTTTTAACTAATATATTTTTTCATTTTTCCATCATTCTAACTAGAGCATCATTAGGCCTTCGTCGAATATGTCCAAACCACCGTAAACGATTTTCTCTCATCTTATTTTCAATGAGTGCAACGCCTACCTTCTTACGTATCTCCTCGTTTCGAATCTTATCTTTTATTGTATTTTCACACATTCATCTAAGCATACGCATCTCAGCTATACTCATTTTTTGAATATGATGTCTCTTGACAGCCCAACATTCCGTATCATATAGTAAAGCGGGCCTAATAGTCGTTCTATAAAACTTTTCCTTCAACCGCAATATCATTCTACGATCGCACAACACTCAAGTTGCACTTTTCTATTTCATTCACCCAACTTTTATCCTATGATTTACATCTCCATCAAATTCTCCATATTTTTGAATGATAGATCCCAAATATTTGAAACAATCATCCACCGGTATTTCTTGCTCACCAAGTTTCACTACACTCCTATCACTACTTCGTTGCTTACTAAACCGACATTTCATATATTTTGTCTTACTCTTACTCAACTTAAAACCTCTTGCTTTCAATGTTTGTCTTCATAATTTTAACTTAGCATTAACCTCAGCTCTAGACTCATCAATCAAAACAATATCATCAACAAACAACATACACCACAACACATTTTCTTGAATTGATCCCGTAAGTTCATCCATCACTATAGCAAATAGGAAAGGGCTTAAAGCAGATCCTTGATGTAACCCAACCGTTATAAAAAAATTGGTTGTCACCCCTCCACAAGTGCGGACATTGGGACATTGGTTACTACTCCATATCTGCATAGTTTTGAGATTTCATTGATGTAAGCTGTTTTGGTCAAATCAGACTCCAAAGATGTGATCTGACTCATCCATTTAGTGAAGATCGACATTTGAATTGCCCAAATCAACTTGTGTGCAGGACATTTTAGTAATTCAAAAATCAATGGATAACAAAACACAAAATTTTGTGATTTAAAATATCATATTTTTTATTGAAATAAAAAAAAGATTCAAAGGTCGATTCTTATAAAATAGACTATACTGAATCCACCTATGGGGTCAGATTTTATCAAAACAACTTGCATCATAAAATTTAAAGAGGCATGAAGATGGAGGATGCCATAGGGAATGAGTGGATCCCAACCGCCCAAAGTCGGGCCAATTAGGTTTTTACAACACATGAATGGTACACCACCTGACCGAAATTACATCGACCGCACAAAAGAAACCATTCATATTTTGAACATTATGCATAAAAGAGCCCTTTGATTGGCCGTTCATCCCCCAAAATGGATGCAGGAGCCCCCCTCTCCCTGTGTGATCCTTACATAAAACTGGTACTTCAATCAACTCACGTGTCATACCCTCTTGTATATTGTTCTCAATTGAAAATTACAGAGAATACTGTCCATCGTCCATGTGACAACTGTATCACTTTCAAAATTTATGTCTCCAAATAATAATGCACTTGTCCTGCACATGATCATTAGGTTATTAGAATCGTATGTAACTGAGAAGACCAAGTGCAGAACGGAAGATGAATCGAGTGCTGATGGCTTATTTGGAAGTTCAAGGTTTAATTGCCGGAGAGTTTACGAGACAAACAAGTTGCAAATGATTTCAATTTTGAATAAATGAATAACAATGAACATGTGTTGAACACAAGAAATACCAGATCAAAGGTTGGTGGAAAAAAAGGACTACCCCCAAACCACCCACCCCAAAAACATGACCATGAAGATAAAAAAAGAGAGGGTTATATCCCTTTTTCCTCCTTTTTTCTCTTCATTCCTTGATATGTACACGTGTTAGGACCGCAACTGCAGTAAGCCCCAAGAAGAAAAGAAATGGCTTCTTTCACTTTTTTCTTTCTTTCTTTCTTTTCCCCTTTCTTTTAACTTTTTTCTTATTCTTCAACTAATTTCTATTATTTTTGGACCTCTGTATTTTGCACCACGAAAGAAAAAATCATCAGGCTTATCTATCTCCTCGAGCAGCTCATAAACTCCCTCTGCAGACACCGCACCTTCACCTGAATCACAGAATAAATGAACTTCAGTAAATCAATGGGAAAAAGACAAGAAACAGGCCAAGATATTAGAAGCCCAAGTAGGAACCCTTATGCAGTTTGCTAGGGCCTTGCTGTGCCATTCGTCTTCTGAACCATCCATTCGTTCTGATGGGTTATGGTACAAAACATGGACCTAGCAAACGCAATAGTGCAGCTTATGACAAAGCTCGATCACCAAATACACAGTTTTCTGTTTCACACTGGATCACGTAGCATTTTTAGGTACCAATGATGCATGCCTGAGTCTCTTGGACATGGCAGACTGTGGTAATACGTACAATCCCTGCCATCAGCTTTCGAGTACGGTGGCCCAAGCACATCAAGAACTGCACATGCCGTAAGCGCCCGGAAAGAGTGCATGTTGCCTCCAGTAGTAGGGTACAGTATAGAGGTGTCACATTCAGAGGTAAAAACACCATCAAATTGAACCTTTGCCAATCGAGGACCAACACTACTTGCAGTTGAATTCACCACCTGCACTGCCAAGCAAAGTGTGCATTGTCACTAAGCAATATCAGCAACATTTTCAAGCCCATGCCAATGCACGTTTGCTTATGGTACCAAGACATGGATGTGACAACAGTGCAACAGCCTGCTAATCAAAGAATTGGTTAAATTGAGAACCAGACTTACAGCCAGATTGGCTCCTGGGATCACTCGCATTAGGGGAACTGGTGACCCAATCATATGACTTTATGTGCATTGAACCAAAGAGAAGTTTGCTGAAAACTGTCATGCCTGGGTGATTGTGCAGGGGAATGATAGCAGCCGGAGGTAAACAGAAGATGCAGATCTGTAAACAAGCAAGATGCAATGGGATTCATTACATGCAAAGAGAGAGTAATGCAAGGGAGAAACGAAATAAAAATAAGAAAATTATTGCTAACTAGTTTAATAGATGTTACTAAAGAAAGAGAGGTGTAGAGGAACGTACTGAGAAGTTGTTTTCAGGCACTAAAATGGGCATCATCATTGTTACCAATGGAGTAGATTCAGCCTCAGCAACCTTAAAATATGGCATACCCTCACTCAGGCCCAGGTCTGACGGCTTCATTTTATCTGCATGAGAGAACTTGAATGCATAAGCAAAATACACCACACATAGTATATGTATGTCTTCATATGCATGCTTCCGTAATTACAGCTCAAAGGCCATAAATTAATGAATGGCTAAAGCATGCATGTATGTGAGATCTATGCAAGCTATTCTTAATACATATGCATCTAAAACCAACAACAAACAACAACAAACAACAACAACAACTACGCCTTCATCCCAAAACAATTGGGGTCGGCGATATGAACCCAAAAAAAAAATCATTCTGAGTCTTCCGCATGAATCCTTCTCCTCCAATCATTTCTATCCAATGCCATGTCCTCGGTGAGGTTCAAAGCATTCATATCCTTTCCTATCACCTCCATCCATGTCTTCCTAGGCCTACCCCGACCTCTTTTAACTAATATATTTTCCCATTTCTCCACCCTTCTAACTGGAGCATCATTAGGCCTTCGCCGAATATGTCCAAACCACCGTAAACGATTCTCTCTCATCTTATTTTCAATGGGTGCAACGCCTACCTTCTTACGTATCTCCTCGTTCCGAATCTTATCTTTTATTGTATTTCCATACATCCATCTCAGCATCCACATCTCTGCTACACTCATTTTTTGAATATGATGTCTCTTGGCAGCCCAACATTCCGTACCATATAGTAAGGCGGGCCTAATAGTCGTCCTCTAAAACTTTCCCTTCAACCGCAATGGCATTCTACGATCACACAACACTCCAGTTGCACTTTTTCATTTCATCCACCCAACCTTTATCCTATGATTTACATCTCCATCAAATTCTCCATACTTTTGAATGATAGATCCCAAATATTTGAAACAATCATCCACCGGTATTTCTTGCTCACCAAGCTTCACTACACTCCCATCACTACTTCGTTGCTTACTAAACCGACATTCCATGTATTCTGTCTTACTCTTACTCAACTTAAAACCTCTTGCTTCCAATGTCTGTCTCCATAATTCTAACTTAGCATTAACCCCAGCTCTAGACTCATCAATCAAAACAATATCATCAGCAAACAACATACATCACGACATATTTTCTTGAATTGATCTCATAAGCTCATCCATCACTATAGCAAATAGGAAATGGCTTAAAGCAGATCCTTGATGTAACCCAACCGTTATAGGAAAATTGGTTGTCACCCCCTACTCCATACATATCCTTAATTATACTAATGTACTTGAGAGAAACACCTTTATTCATCATTGTCCACCAGAGAACGTCCCTAGGTACTCTATCGTATGCCTTCTCCAAATCAATAAAAACCATATGCAAATCTTTGTTCCTCTCTCTATTTCTCTCAATAAGTTGTCTAAGAAGATGTATAGCTTCCATAGTTGATCTTCAAGGCATAAAACCAAATTGATTCTCCGATATCATGACAACCTTCCTCAACCTAGATTCAATCACCCTCTCCCAAAGTTTCATAGTATGACTCATGAGTTTTATACCACGATAGTTTGTGCAATCTTGTATATCACCCTTATTTTTATATAGAGGCACCAAAGTACTCTTCATCCACTCATTAGGTATCTTATTTGTCCACCAAATCTTGTTAAAAAGATTTGTCAACCATTCTAATACATAAAATTTTGTATTGAATTTTAAAATCTAAACGCAAAGAATGCAAGGTGTATTTCAGAAGCATGTCTATTTCTACATATGCAGGTGCACAATGATTTTATTTATGTGCACAGACATGCTGTGCATATAAGAATGCAATGTTAACTAATAGGGAAGACGTGTAAATAGATGTGTCATGTATTCAGGCATAAATGCACGTAACATAAATAAGCTTTAATATCTTCAATGCCTGTTTGTGGATGTATATGTCTAGAAATGATATATAACAGTGGAGGCCCACGTCAGATGAGCGCACCGGTGATCAACGGCGCTTGCTGATTTTGCGCAAAACGGGCCTTTAGCAGTGGAAAAGAACACCTCTAAAGGACCCCTTTGCACAATTTTTTTTTGCACCGCTGATGATAAGTTGGACAAAATGGTTATCCGATGTTATGGCCTATATATATAGCGAAACTTGAATACATAAACCAGCAAAATATTTAAACTAGCATCAACCAAGATTTTCATAGGTTTTTTGCAAATCTAACCCTGCATATGCATTTTAGAAAAAAAAACTATAAAAATCTTGGTACGTACCAGTTTACATATTCCAGTTACCACATATATATATATATATAGAGAGAGAGAGAGTAATGGGTAAGTGTGAAATGATGCATGCTAAATGAGTTTTTCAGGGTTTTTAGTTTTATTTTTAAATTCTGACCGTACCGATGTGATCTATGTACTTGATTTTATAAGGATCAGCTCTTGAAGTGTTCAATTCCGACACATGTGTGGGTTTTTATAAGGTTCAAAAAATCAACGGTCCAAAATCTTTGTAAATTTTTGAGACTCCAAATATCACTTTTTCATCTAAAACACATGATTCAGGTGTGGATTCATCGTAAATTGACCATTCCCAACACATTTATGGGGTCGGAACTGCAAAAAAAACATCATAAAGGCAGAAAAACCATTTAGCATGTATCAATTTCACACCTACTCATCTCTCTCTTTCTCTCTCTCTCCACACACACACACACACACACATATATACTGCCAAGCAAACCCAACTAATAGGGAAGCCAGAAACATAAGAGAGACTCCATCACTTTGCAACCATGGCACTGTGAGGTCCAGACACACACACACACACACACACACACACACACACACACACACATATATATTCGAACACAGTCAAGTGCAAATAAATGCCTATTCAGCACAATTGCATAACTGCGGGACCACATAGATATCATTGATTGAAGCTTAAGGTCAACATCTTGAAGTTTGAATCACTTGAAGCCTCTCTCACATACAAGTGTGGAACACAACGTGATTCCAACCCAAAAAAGGTCACAACAGAAAACATGAACGTAAGCTTATATGGTTTCCCAATATAGCAGAATTTTTTGGCATAAAATATGACCAAAACAAATATCTTATGGAAACATTAAATTGCAATATCTAGGAATCAGCAGCTCCCCATAATGGCCTCACCTACAATAGTTCCATTTCCCCAAATTTAAAAGTAACAAGAATATTCCTTTTGCCTTCTTTTCTCTTCAAAGAAGTTTGAAAGTGGTAGCTATCTCCAACATTGAACTTTAAAATACATTAATCATGATTTTAATAATATCATGTTTTCATCTCGGTAACTCTATTTATGTGTCTGTCATATAGAAATATGAGTTCAAATCTGCAGAATCCAAGTTTAAGAATGGCATCTCTATCTTATTTTACTAATTTTTTGAACAGAAAAGTCAACTGTTGTTCTTGTTTCTACTTAAGTTCATGATAACAAATTTTTTTGGCTGTATGGAGCCTGTGATCATGTATTCTTTTCTCAAATTTTCTCAATAAAGAAGAGTGTTATCGGTTTGATATTAGATAGCATTAGTATCTTGTTATCACGGATTTACAAATAACTGGAAGAGCATCCAGTCCAACAGTACTGGAAAAGATAATACTTGTAACAAATGTGCTATAATAAATCTTCAACTCAACAGGAAACTCAAGTAGAAATTGGACTTATCAATAACCATGACATCAATTTCAACTTGTTCCCTTAAAAGCAAATAAAAACTGAACTCCAAGAAAAATTAAAAGAATTTTTTCCTAATGCACTACAAGTTTTCAACTCCTTGAATGATGTGTACCTTCAATTGATAGACTATTGCTGCTATGCCATATGTCACAAAAACATGGGCTGAGATAACATGTCCATAAGGCATGCCCAATCCATTACTTATTAACAGAAAATCTGTTCAAAACAGATGCATACTTATGCATTCCCTTCAGCATATTTGCACCATCCATATATTACCTTTCAAATGTAATGAGCAAGGAATCACTTCTGCTATACCGAGGTACCTTCTTCTTTCAGGAAACAGAAATTCTTGGCTCAACTTCAAAAGCATAAATTTTTTCCAATACATCGGTTTCATTCTGATTTTTCAGGTTTATTTTTTGCTTCAACGCTTTTATTTGCTTGTACAATGCTACGAATTTTACTGTGGGTCCACTTTCAATCAATTGCAGTAGCAACCATAGAAAACTATTCAACACAGACAAGTGAATAGATACCCCCCCCCCCCCCCCCCCCCCCCCACACCCACCCAAATACAAACATTATACACGTACTTTTATATTTATATATATGCATGCTCGTATAAAATCAAAGTATAAAATCCTGAAACAAATGAATTTTAATATGATATAAGAAAAGTCCAGTTGAACAAGCCGAAGCTCAATGAGAAAGAAAAAATCCAACAAGACAGACTGTGAAATAAAAAAACCACTCCAACTTGTAAATTTAGTTGTTCCTATATAGTGGCAATTTAGCAGACAAAACTACATTGCTTTATTCACAATACAACGATAAACTGAAAATAGACTGATCACACACAAAACATCCTATAAAGTCCAAATAACAGCATTGTGGAACTCCAAACCTCATGCTTGACAGTATCATAAGTTCGTCGGATGCTAAATGTTTGGAATTCAAATTGGCAATAAAAACAAGAAGGTAAAGAAGACACAAAAAATGGATACCTAGAATCAAACATAGCTGCTGAATGTTTGGAGGCGTAGGAATGGTTCCAGGGAGAGAAAATGCATCCTTGCATGCCTCATAAAGCTTCTTGAGCATGGCACGCTTCTGCTTCATGAGGTTTTTCTTCGCCTTCTTATCAGCCACCTTCTCCATAGTTGGAAGATCGTAAAAACCCTCCGCGGTATCGCTGATCAATCTCTTCATTAAAGAAAGCTCAAAATCGTGACC
Source organism: Nuphar pumila (assembly GCF_984573655.1). Classification (NCBI taxonomy): domain Eukaryota; kingdom Viridiplantae; phylum Streptophyta; class Magnoliopsida; order Nymphaeales; family Nymphaeaceae; genus Nuphar; species Nuphar pumila. The sequence continues at coordinate 44,798,494 of NC_143263.1, read as the reverse complement.
CCATGGTACTGATCATCCAAATCAGCACGAGGAAATTCAAGAAACGTGAGGTGGATGCGAAGGAAAAGCTACCAATGGTAAAAAGAGAACAACCAAAAACCAGTTTTGGATTGAAAAGCCAAGAAATTAGATATAGGTTCGATGGAAAAAAGAAGAAGAGCAACACCAAAATCCAAAGACTTGGATATGGGCACCTTAAAAAAAAACCAGAAAAAAAAGAAAAAAGGTGGGTATTATGAAAAAACAGATTTCTGGTAAAGAGGCTCAGAAAAAGAAGGAAAACGATCAAAACATCAGAAATCCGGAGATGGGTGTTCCAAAAACAAACAGATTTCTGATGGAGATCGCCTCAAAGAGAACCACTTAAAAAACCAGAAATCTACACTACCAGGAACCAAAGATTCCTTAAGAAAGAGAATACACAAAAACCCTACAAACCAGCAAAGATTCTAAAACTGAGTGCCCGTGAGAAAACAAAGAAAACCGGATGGAAAAGAGGGAAAACACTAAGATGGGAACGCCAGAAAATGGGAAAAAAGGAATTTTCCCGGTAGAAGGAGCACAGGAACCTATGAAACAGGAAGAATCTGGAGATGGCCAGGCAAGGGAATGGATAAATATGGCCCAGAAAGTTGCGGGAAGGGCCAGAAGGGATCTTTTGGGACGGAATGGATCGAGGGGAGATTGGGGGGAGGGTTTTTCAGATGGTTGAGGATGATGTAGAGGTATAAAAAGGACGGGGAGAGAGGGGGCTGCCATAAATTTAATGGAGGGAGGGGGGATGAAAACCAGGGGCGGCTATGAAGGGGATTGGGGGAGTGCGAGGGGGATGGTTTCCGGTGGGCTGGTGTGAGCGGAATTTTATCTGCAGGGAAAGGGAGGGGATTTTGACTGGAGTACCCAATCAAAGACGTTGGTTCCAGCTTAATTGGCAAAAGAAAATTGGAAACGCCATCCAATGACGATATTACCCACTCTTAGCCCCATTTGTGGTAGTTTCGTGTTGCCTCCTCCTTTCTTTCATCTCTCAAAGAGAGTGAGAGAGAGAGAGTGGCCCAGCCCAAATGGGTCGATCCGTTTAGAGAGAGCGAGGTTAAAACTTTGCCGAGCCTAAATGAGTCGCAGTTTAAAAGAGAGAGATCAAAACTTGGCCCAGCCTTGGTGGTCGGTTTAGAGAGAGAGAGAACCAGGTTAACAACTTGACCAAACCAACGGGTCGGTTTAGAGAGAGAGAGAGAGATCAAAACTTGGCCCAGCCTTGGTGGGGTCCGTTGAGAGAGAGAGAGAGAACAAGGTTAACAACTTGGCCAAACCAACGGGTCGGTTTAGAGAGAGAGAGAACAAAGAATTTAGAACTTGGCCCAGCCTAAGTGGGTCAATTTAGAGAGAGAGAGAAAGCAAAGGTTGTAACTTTGCCCAAAAAAAAGGGTCAGTTTTAGAGAGGGAGAGAGAGTCCAGTTTATAACTTGTCCCAGTCCAAGTAGATCAGTTTGAGAGAGAGAGAAAAAGATAGCAAAGTTTATAACCTGGCCCACACCAAATGGATCAGTTTTAGAGAGAGAAAGTCCAGTTTATAACTTGGCCCAGTCCAAGTGAATCAGTTTTAGAGAGAGAGAGAGAGGTTGAAGCTCGGCCTAATCAAACTGGAATGGATTGTGTATAGGCCAAGAGTTTGGCAGACTTTGGCCTAGCCAAGGGAACCAAGAGCAATTTTGACAGTAGCAGCTTATAGACCTTGGTTGCCCTATCAAACCGGGTTCATTCGGCTTCATTCCAATAGAGACTATCCCGCCCATAAACCAGGTGTTCAAGCATTAATTTGGTGTTTTTGAATTCTGGAACTCACCAAGTTTGGCCTTAAACGCTGTTTTGACTGCGGACCCTCTGTTGTTCTAAAGGCCATCACATCTTGACCAAGTCAGTGCAGACTGAGCCTAAGTCCATTGAGTAGTTAGAGAATATCCAGGAGCACAGGACAATTCTCTCTAAAAAACTCTGCAAAAATTAGACACTGATAAAGTGATCTGACCTAGTTTTGGTTGACTTTTAACTTTACCCAAACCAACCTCCATGGATCCTCAGTTTAGCAAAACCCTATTTCTTTGAGTTGGTAACAAGGCTGGATTCAGAACAGCCACTCAAAGCATGTGTCCCATGTATGCTTCAACTGTGTAATTTTCAACCAAAAATCCCAAACCAAATCGGGTCAGGAACCTCTAGTCCTGATCCAGCTCATCAAGGCTTCAACCCACCAAATCTCATCTTCCTAAAAAAAAAAGGACAGAGAGAGACCATTGAAATTTCTTTTTCTGCAAAACAATCCACATTGGCATCCAAATGCACTTGGCCCTTACTTTGGTGAAGTACACAGGGACTTGTGTTTTTCCCTCTCCAAAGCACGTGGGACCCACACCTCTCAAAGTCTGTTGCCAACAATGGATTTTTATTTTTAAAAGTAATTTACAGATAACCACTCAACGTATCAGCTCTTTACAAAGAGCTGCCTAATATTTCTGCTAACTACATTCAACTGCCACATTGTATGAATACAATTCAAATGCCCGCGCCTACATTTACTCACTGTCACTGACGGCACAAAATGGCATTTTTATCCTTCTTTTATTGAACAACACAACTGATATCATCGCACCGTCTTTTGTTAAACCAATCAATAGTGAGAGCATTTTTGCCCACGATGGCTTTGTTTATCTGGTATGGGCAAGCCTTGAATGTCACCAAGTTGATGGGATATCACAAGTTCAAAATCCACCGATGGTGTCCCCTTGCTGCAAGGTCGAAGTTGGGTGTGATCTCCGGTGGACAAGGAGCTGCAAGGTGGAAGCTGGGTGTGATCTCCGGTGGACGGGGGGATCTTGAGGGTTTCACCAACCAGAGGCCAGCGAATGTGAGGTAGGTGATGAGAGTTTTTTTTTTCATGGATCATCCAAAAAATAAATGAGGGCGTTTTTATTCACTTTTAGATAAAACAGTCTGGCGACATTTTGCTCCTTTCTTTTTTTTTACCCAAAGTTAGTGGACCCACGAGAATCTTCACAGACAATTTGTCTCTGAGATTTTTTTTTCCCTCAAACATCCAAGTGCACCCTAAAGGCTCTTTTGTTTCATTCTCATTGAAATGAAAGGCTTTTCATGAGAATGGGCATATATAGATTACTATAAGATCTTGCTAGCTCAGCCTTCCCATGAGAATATGAAAAATGTAGGGGGTGGAAAAAACTAGGGCCCATTTGTGCCTACACGACCCTTTCTTACCATGATATTTTGATGTTTATTTCACTCACGATGGAAAAGGAGTGCCAACTCTGCAATTTCCCATGAAAATTACATGAAACAAACAGTCCCTAAAAAAAAGATGGAGAATTGCTAGAGTTGAATGTGGGATAGGATAATCTGCCAAAAAAGTACAATAATTATGGACATAGAATACCAGCCCAAAAAAGCAAACACGTGAATTGATGTCATGGAACAACTGCTATTATGTTTCTGCTATATTGCATCCAACCAAAAGGACCTTGGGAGATAATGCCATGCTTTTGAGTTAACCTCAAATACTGAAAAAAACAAAATTTCAACAACAATGAATGGTGGGCCTTGATTCTGTTGAAACAAAAGTACAAATGGAAATGTGAATTCCTCATCAAAACTTAAAGTTGTCAAACATAGGGACACATGAAAGGAAGAGAGTTATAAGAAATTTCTTTAGTCATTTTTTAACTTGGTTGTAAAGGCATTTTAGTCATTTGGTGTAACTTCCCTTTTTTTTTCCTTTCTTGCCCTCCTTTCCTAGGGGTGGCAATCGTGTCGGGTTGGCGGGTCAGCATACCTCAACCCGAACCCGACCCGTTTATTAAACGGGTCGACTGTGGCAAACACGAACCCGACCCGTTTAATAAACGGGTAACCCGCCAACCCATTTAATAAATGGGTTGGGTCGGGTAAACGGGTTCTCAGGTTCGCGGGTCGGGTTGGCGGGTCGGGTTGGCGGGTTGGCAGACGGGTTGGCGGGTCGGGTTGGCGGGTCGACCCACCCGCCTAACCCGTTTATTAAACGAGTCAGGCGGGTTGGCATACCCCCAACCCGAACCCGACCTGTTTAATAAACGGGTTACGCGGGTCGACCCGTTTATTAAACGGGTTGGCTTAATCCCAACCCGAACCCGCCTAAGAGGCGGGTTGGCGGGTCGTGTCAGAAATTGCCACCCCTATCCTTTCCTGCATATATAACTGACACGACACGGTTGGAAGCTTCGTTCATCCCTTCCATTTGATGTCATTATTTTTTTTTCATTTCTCATGAGATTATAAGTCTAGGGTTTAAAGTTTAAACTTGCCCTTCATACAAAAAAAAAAAGAGTTTTGAGAAGAGCTGGACATGACAGTTCCTACCATTTTGAAGAAGTGCATCTTAAAAAAGATTGTTGCCTTTGGGAAGATCTCACGATATCTTCAAAAATCTATTTTTTCTCAAGAAAATGTGATATTTTCAATTTTGTAAATATTGCATTTTTTATGGCCAGCGAAATTATCATGTTAAATTTGTGATATTTTCAAAGTATTGGCGATATTTGTGACTATGATAAGAACAAGCCTAAAAAATTTGTGTGCTTCCTATTCAGTAAATATTTGGGATTTTGCACCTCAATCTTAATGCAGTTATAATATTGGATGAATTGAATTTGAAGTTATTGGTGGTATTGAGTTGGTTGGATGCCTAAGTCCAACATCTACCAGACTACCAGCCCCCCCTTTTCTGAGCTCAGTCATTTGACCAATTTAGAGTCTTGGATTGTGTTGACTCTTCAATTGTTCACTCAACTATTTTTGGGCTGGTTTCTTTTTGTCTTATTTATGCATTTTCATTAAAAAAGCTTGGCAGCCAATTACTCTCTATTTGGGAGCCACTGTTGGAGAGGAGATGAGAGGGGTGATGAAAGTGGAGATGAAAATTGGTTGAAAATGACTGGTCTCTACTCTCTTCTCCGCTCTCAACACCATTCTCATCTCCCAAATCGAGGTTCTCAAACACCTGTGGAGGTAGGAGGTATTAATTAAACCCGCATTAAATATCATCTCCCCTCCCATTTCTGGCTCCACAATGCATGCTACTTTTGCTCAATCTTAACCTCAATACAGAGAGTTGCATATGAAAATCTCACCAAGCGGAGAATAATTTTTCCCATGCAGAGAATGTTTGACATTTAGCAAAGACAATAAAACTGTCACGGGCCTATTTCCTTCAATGGGCCAGCGCGGCGCGACGGTCCTTCCTTACCGCCGCAAGCCTACTCGTCAGCTCGCTTGCCGGTCGCGGAAGCTTGTAATCAGAGTGCAAGAGAGCAAGAGAGAATAGAGGGAGAGAAATTGCAATCACAAGAAGCAATCACAACGAGGGTGAACAAAAGAAAGCTCAACGCATTTACTTCATTCACAATTTTGCCCGCAAGCTATTACAGTTCAAGTATACGGGCTGCCCCTTCGGGGTATTGATTCACCTGAACCGGGCAGCTTACATCAGACTCAACAAAAGCAAAACAGACTCTAAGCGCAACTGTACACTGTAAGTCGCAAGGGAACATGCTCCCCCCTTCAAATCATGCGCCGTCCTCGGCGCCATCTGTTTCGTGGTAGGCCCTCACTTCAGTCGGGTAGCGGCTGTTCATTCGAAATGCAGACTCCCACATTGGTTCCGTTGTTTCCTCCCACTGCACCAAGTATTTCTTTGCTTGTCCCAAGTAGTTGACCTTGTGGCGAAGGATCTGACTGAGGTGCTTCTCGACCCGTTGTGCTGCCGGGGCCCTCTGCATGATGGGAGCGCGTTGCGGCACAATGCGTTTCGGTTCTCCATCATCTGGATGAAACTGCTTGAGGTTGCACACGTGGAACACCGGGTGCACCTTGAAGTCTGGGGACAACCCCAGCTTGTATGCCAGCTTGCCCACCTTCTTTGTGATGGTGAAGGGTCCCTCATACTTTCTGAGTAGTCCGCGGTGCCGCCCACAGAAGATGCCTGTGCGACCAGGATATAACTTCACCAACACTTGGTCGCCAACTTGGAACCCTGCGGGCCGACAGTGTTTGTCCGCCCACTTCTTCATTCTCTTTTCCGCTTTGTGTAAGAATGCTTTCGCTAACTCATTTTGCTCGTGCCAGTCGCGAACAAACTGATAGGCGAATGATGGTCTTCCCTTTTCCTGTGTGGCAAGAGTGTGCGGGGTCAGTGTCTGCTGCCTCGTGGCTATCTCGAACGGACTATGGCCTGAAGACTCGCTCTTCTGTAGATTATAACAAAACTGTGCCACATCAAGGAGCTTCACCCAATTTTTCTGATTGGCACTAACAAAGTGCCTAAGGTACTGCTCCAGTATCCCGTTGATACGCTCTGTCTGCCCATCTGTCTGTGGATGGAAGCTTGTTGAAAACAACAACTCAGAGCCAAGTAGCCGAAATACTTCACGCCAGAACTTGCCCGTGAAGCGAGCATCGCGATCACTCACAATGCTCTTTGGTATGCCCCAGTGCTTCACCACATGCTTTACGAACAACTCTACAGTCTTCTCTGCAGGGCACTCCTTGGAAGCTGGGATGAAGGTGGCATACTTTGATAAACGATCCACCACAACCAAAATAGAACTGAGGCCCTCTACCTTTGGCAGACTAACAATAAAGTCCATGGAGATGCTATCCCAAGGACGTTCTGGAATTGGTAGAGGCTCAAGGAGATCGGCAGCCTTCTGGTTTGTCCCCTTATCTTGCTGGCAGATGAGGCATGTTCGCACATACCCCTCAACGTCGTCTCTCATCTGCGGCCAATAGTAGCCGCGCTCAAGGAGTGCTAAGGTCCGCTCCTGACCAGGATGGCCGACCCATAGTGTATCATGGCACTCCTTGAGTAGCTCTCGGCGAAGGCTTCCCCACCGTGGTACAAAGATGCGTCCCCCTTTTGTTACAAGGAGGCCATCCTGTAGCCAAAATCGTCGAGTCTTCCCTGCCTGCGCCAGAGAAACAAGGTGTTGTGCGGTCGGATCCTGCTATGTACCCTCGCGGATGCGGCTCAGCAATGCACCCTCCAAATGCACTTCAAAAGACTCCGCACGTGCAACTGCCAGTTCAGCCCTACGGCTCAAGGCATCCGCCACAACATTGGTCTTTCCAACCTTGTACTCCAAGGCAAAGTCGAACTCAACCAAAAACATCTGCCATCGAGCTTGTTTAGGCGTCAACTTCTTTTGTGTCTGAAAATAGCTTGAGGCCACATTGTCCATCTTGACGACGAACTCGGCACCCAAAAGGTAGTGCCGCCAGGTCTTGAGGCAATACACAATGGCGGTCATCTCACGTTCGTGCATTGTGTAACGCCTCTCTGCATCCTTTAGCTTACGACTCTCATATGCGATCGGATGACCATCTTGCATAATAACTCCGCCAATGGCAAAGTCTGAGGCATCAGTGTGGACTTCAAAGGGTCTCGAATGATTAGGCAGTCGCAGCACTGACTCCCTCACTAAGGCTTTCTTCAAGCCATCGAAGGCATCTTGGCACGCTCCTGTCCAGAGCCATACCTGATTCTTCTTTAACAAATCTGTGAGGGGCACAGCAATGAGGGAATAACCTTCGATGAAACGTCGATAATAGTTTGCCAAACCAAGGAATGACCGCAATTCTGGCACTTTGCTTGGCGGAACCCATTCCTGGATGACCCTTATCTTCTGCCCATCCATACGCAGCACACCACGCCCCACAACGTGGCTAAGGAAGTTGATCTTCTCCTGTCCGAAGAGACACTTCTCTCGTTTGACACAGAGGTCATTCTCCTTCAGCACCTGAAACACTGTTCACAAGTGCCCGACATGTTCCTCCATGTTGCTGCTGTAGATCACAATATCATCCAAGTAGACTACCACAAACTTGTCTAAGGGTAGAAGATCTGGTTCATTAAAGTCGTGAAAGTGGCTGGAGCATTTGTCAACCCGAATGGCATTACTAAAAATTCGTAAGCACCATAGCGTGTGACGCAAGTTGTTTTCGGCTCATCACCTTCGGCAATCCTCACCTGCCAGTAACCCGATCGCAGATCTAGCTTGGAAAAGATACAGGCACTGCCTAGCTGATCGAACAAGTCCGCTATCAATGGCAATGGGTACTTGTTCTTCACCGTGATCTTATTCAAGGTACGATAATACACACATAATCGTTTAGAGCCATCATGTTTCATCTGAAAAAGGATCGGGGCACCAAATGGGGCTTTTGATGAACGAACAATGCGTCCAACATCTCGTCTAACTGCCTGCGCAGTTCCTTCAGCTCAGCTGGCCCCATACGGTATGGAACCATCGCAGGAGGCTTCGCTTTCGGGGTCAACTCAATCTTGTGGTCGACCTCGCGTCTTGGCGGAAGACGCTTTGGCAATTCCGGGGGCATCACTCCCCGAAACTCCTCCAATAGTGGGGCTAGGGTCGGTGGCACTGCTGCTTCCACCTTCCCTTCTTCTGCGCGCACTGCCACTAAGAATGTCTGCTCCCCATGCTTGACACCCTTCTTTAATTGCATTGCCGACAACACTGAAGACTTGCCTTTCTGCGTAAGGCACTGCACTGTGTGGGACAGGTCTGACTCCATGATCGTCAGCGTGTTGAATTTTGGCAACATCATAACATTCTGGCTTCGCAGAAACTCCATACCCAAAAATCATCTTGAAATCGTCCAGGGGCACCACAGAGAAGTTGGCTTTATCGACCCAACTTCCCACTTGAATAGCCACATCCCTTGCTTCACCAAGGATGGGATTGGCCTCAGAGTTTACCGTTTTAATGGTCCTCTGCTTTGGCCCATGCTTCAAGCCCAACTGTTCTGCCTCTTCCCGCGAGACAAAGTTGTGTGTGGCCTCGGAGTCTATCATTGCTGAAGTAGACTTTCCATTCATAATAACTTCAGCGTACATGAGTTTCTTACTGACCTGCATGTTTTTAGCCGCACAACTTCTGGCTGCATTGATCGATCGCATGGCGCCCATCCTCGGTTGCATGGTCTCAGTGTCACTGTATTCAGTATTGCTGCATTCTTCCTGTGCAGCATTGGCTTGCCCGTCGTCCTTTACAAGGCGCTTTGGGCATTGCCGGACGATATGTCTATCACCACAGAACCAACATGTCACAACCACACCCTTGTTGTTGTTATGCTTTGTGTAGTTCTGTTTCTTTTCGGATTGATGGCGTGTCGACGCCTCACCTTTATCGTTGCGCTACTCATCCTTCTTGCCTTCGTGGTCAGGCTTCTTCCCAACTTTGGTTGATGGGGTGAAAGGCTTGCGCTGAGTGTCAACTAAGCGCTCAGCCGCCGCATATGCATCTTCCAAAATACGGGGGTTGCTCCTTTCCACTTCAGACTGTGCCTATGGTTGAAGTCCCACAATGAACCAGTTGAGCATGTCGTCTTCTGGCATATTAGGTATCTCCAGCATAAGCTTCTGGAATGTTCTGACATAGTCTTGCAACGAACCAGTATGTTTGAGCTCACGAACCATCCGGTAAGCCTGTCTCTGCGCATTTCTTGGCATGAAGTAGTTGCACAACTCTACTTTGAAATCATCAAAGGTGTCTATCACACATTGACCCCTCTCCATGTCATTGCGCTTCCGCCTCCACCAAGCGATAGCATCACCATCAAGTAAGGCCGCTGCAGCCTTGATCCTCATATCTTCGAGGGTCATATTCTGGATATCCAAGTAGTCTTCTACTTGGAACAAGAAGTTCTCAATGGCCTTGCTGTCACGAGAACTATTGAATTTTGCAGGTCTAGGTACATCAATCTTTGATGGTCTCTCACCATTTCCGCCATTTAGGGTTACCGTTCGCTGCAACATACGATTCCTCAACTCAAGATCGGTCACTGTAGTCGTCAATGAAGTGACCTTCTCCATTAGTAAGTTCACCTGCTCTTGCAGGCTCGCCACCACATCATTCAATCCATTGAATGATTCACATGCGCGTGAAATCGCTTCATCATGCAAAGTCACATCTTCAACCAGCTTGTTAACAGTTGCAGCCAACTCTTCTTGGCCCCGAGGTGAACCCATCTCCTCAGCTTCGGCAACTGCCTTGCCTTTGGTGTTGCGCAAGTGTTGATAAGGCGCCACGATGTCTTGCTCACAAATCGCAACCTGTCGGCGTGTCTGTCGACACCGACTCCGGAGTCCCTTCCCCAGCACGAGAACGAGCTCTGGTACTACTTGTCACAGGCCTATTTCCTTCAATGGGCCAGCGCGGCGCGACAGTCCTTCCTTACCGCCGCAAGCCTACTCGTCAGCTCGCTTGCCGGTCACGGAAGCTTGTAATCAGAGTGCAAGAGAGCAAGAGAGAATAGAGGAAGAGAAATTGCAATCACAAGAAGCAATCACAACGAGGGTGAACAAAAGAAAGCTCAAAGCATTTACTTCATTCACAATTTTGCCCACAGGCTATTACAGTTCAAGTATACGGGCTGCCCCTTCGGGGTATTGATTCACCTGAACCGGGCAGCTTACATCAGACTCAACAAAAGCAAAATAGACTCTAAGCGCAACTGTACACTGTAAGTCGCAAGGGAACAAAAACAATAAATTATATTAGTAATTTTAACTTCTTATGACAATTATCTTTTCTGCTTTTTGACAGAAAAAAAATAACTGCAATTAATTTATGAAAGAATAACTTTACTGCCTTGATTACTATTTAATCAACAATGCAACTTGAACGGAAATGAATATTTTTTAACCTTTGTTAAGAGTTACTCAGAGCATGCTTGCACGCACTTTGCGAAAGTGATTCTGATTTACTTTTGAATATCTCTCTATAAAAAACTGGAGTTACTTTCGTAACCCTGAGTATTCCCTCTCTCTAAGTTTGAGAATCATTTTCTTTTTTGAAGCATTCACTCATACAACAATGAGATCATTTTCTTATGTTTGCAATTACATGAAAATTTGTTCTCTTGGCAACTAAGGGCATGTTTGCTTTGGTCGCATTGACGAGCTATCACACTTGAGAAAGTTGGTCACCAGGCTTGTGGACAGCTTTCTCACATTTCAAGAGAGGAGCATTAATTCTCAAGTAAGAATCACAATCACAACTTTCACTTTTTTGTTTTTATAAAAATTTGAGAAAGTGTTGTAACTGTGATTTACATTTAATGGATCTTGAGAAAATCTAATTTTCACAAGGCTTTGCAAACGCGTGCCCTCTCAGAGGGAGAATAAATGATTCTCACATGCGTGTAGGGGTTGTCAACGAGTCGGGTTTGGTTCGGACCCAGATGAAACCAGACTCAAACCAGATTTGACATGATGATACCGGGTCTGAACCTGGGTTTAATCGGATCCACCATAAGAGAAATCATACCCGGATCCTATAAGAACTACATGAACCAGACCCGGTAAAGTACTATTTTTTTGTCATTTTTACATTGAAAAACTGCAGATCTTAATTTCACAAACCATACCTGGCTCCATGTATTAATTGGATTCTTGGGGTCTGATCGGAATTCTTATCAGTTTTTTTTTTCTTATTTATCACCAAACTTGACCTTATAAGGTTTGGTATGGGTCGGGTCCGGGTCAAACCCGACACATTGGCACCCCTGCATGGGTGTAAGCCAAGGTGCCTTTAATTGAAAATTGGGGAAAGATCTCTTGATGAACATGACACGTAGATTCGTACGGTCCTCTCGTCATAGGTGGTTTGGCTTTTGGATGGTACAGATAATAAGCCACCAATACTTTTAAAGCTAATTGATGAAACACTTGTAAAAAATTGGACCCTTTGGGGGCTTTTCAGTGAGGGAGGATCATGTGCATTGTGATTGCACACTTTTGGCGTGTTGCTCCACCTCACCATCTTCAGAACACAGAATACCGCATGCCAACTGTGAGGCTCGACGGCAGTTGGTAGATGATCAGGTGCAGCAGCACGCTAAAAGTGTGCAATCACATCGCACCTGATCAGCTCTCCCTTTTAGGAGGGCCAACTATTCAATTCTCCCAACTTGATCAGAGGCTGTTACTTTTAAACATAAAAAAGTCTGGAGTTTTTTATAGTCGTTTTCATCATCAACAATAGATAAGGCCTAAATATTAGTGGCGTTTACATCAACTTGTTTGAAACTAAGGAGATTATACAATTTTTTTTCAACATTATTATGCCAAAGATCGTCATTTAGCTTTAAGTATGAATTTGTGCTTAAGACTTTAGCTCCAGTCGTTGAATAGCCATGCTGGTCCTAGCCTGCTACTTTATTCTAAGAACTCCAGTATAAAAGGCTGGATCCAATTGGATTCAAGAGGGGGAGGCTCCATTCTCAAATCCGAAAGTCTCTTTCAAGTTCCAGATCCGAAGGGTTTGGCACAGTGGGATGGGACCTTGGCCGCTAGTCCGATGGTTTGTATTCAAATCCCATGGGCGTCATCCCTTGCACATGGCGACTCTTTGGTGGCAAGGGTAGCCCCATGAAGTTTTACCCTGTCATGCAAAGCCAGCGCAACTAGGTCTCTAATCCTGGGGATGGTTTCTCCCTGTAAATATCAAAAGAAAAACACATGTTAGAATATCTAAAAACATGCGACATTCAAGAGAGAGACACATCATGTCTCTTTCATTCAAAACCATCATGCTTTCTTCAATGAAATTAACAATGTTGAGACATTCATGACATCAGAGCATGTTTAGGTGAAGTATCCAATAGCTTAATAATATTAGAAAAATTGTTGACGTTTCCCGTATTCTTGCTGTTTTCTTTTTCTTTCAAAAATCAGAAAAAAAAAAGATTCAGTCTTTCTTATATCTATAATACCTTCTTTTTCTGTATTTTTAGTGAATGGACCAATATTTTCCTACTCTTAAAAAAAAAAAGAGTGCAAAGAAACTGAACAAGTGACCAAGATACCCTACCAATAGAAATAAGCAAGGTAGAAAAAAAAAACATTTATTTGCATCATATGGCACCAACTTTTATTAGCTAGGAACTTAAAAAGTAAAAGAAAAAGGTGTTAACCTTTAGTTGCTCCTAAGGATGCTAAAAAAAAAAGAATGAACCAAAAGAGAGAGAAGAGATTAGCGAGGGGTTGGGTAATCTCACCCCTCTTTACTGTAGCTCAATACAAGTGGGACACACAGAGGGTGGGGTTTGTGGTCCTAAATTCTGGGTGAGATTGCTAATGCGTTTTACTGGATCCTCTCTCACCAAGAGAGAGAGAGAGAGAGAGAGAGAGAGAGAGAGCTCAAAACCATCATCAAGAATCTTGCCAAATTTCTAACATCAAGAATCTTGCCAAATTTCTAACCTCATGCTCATGTTTCAATAATCATGCCTACCACGGGGTTGTCCTTGTCGGTATGGTTGGTTCAAATTTCAATTGCCGCCTTGCATTCCAGCCTCTCATATTCCATTCACGCAGAAATTATATCTGTGGATTGGCCTGTCCAGTTGGAGAGAGTGTTGCGTGTGCATCACCCAAACACGCATTGTAGCTACGGTGCATGTTCTGGAGTCCCCACTGAGTGTCGCATGACGCTCAGTGAGCGTGTAGGAGGAAGCTGTACACTGTCGTACATCAACTTGACAGGATGTACGACTCTCCCGTACACCCCCACATAGCGCCACGTGGGGGACCCAGAAAGCTACATTGCATGTTCCTAGGGGAACATATAACCTGCTCAATGTTGTGAACATATAACCTGTAGCTACGGTGCGTGTTTCGGAGTCTCCATTGAGTGCCGTGTGACATTCAGTGGAGTGTAGGAGGGAGCCGTACATCAACCTGCGGGATGTACAACCCTCCAATACACTCTCACGTAGCGCCACACGGTGCTAAGTGGGACCCAGGAAGCTACAGTGCGTGTTGCGTGTTCCTGGGGAAACATATAACCTGCTCAATGTTGTGAATCGTTCTGTATCAGCCTAAAATGATTAAAAAAATTATTGCATGTCAATCTTAAATTAAAATTTATTTTTTGAAATTTTTACATTTATTAAAAAATAACATATTCAGGCTTCCAGCGTTACGATGAGTATCGGCCGATACTGATAACATTGGTCGAGTTGGTCAGAAAGGGAAAAGAAAATGATAACATGGTGGGAGATGGAAACGGAAAAGAGGTTTTTGAGATGCATGTGAAACCAGAAACAGGAAATGAATTGGGAAAAACAATCAGAGAAAAGAAATTCGTTTTATCACGATGGAGATATAGATGAGGAGATTAAGGAGAGATGGAAAGATTATTTTGATAAGCTATTTAATGATAGTCATGCTCAAGATCTTGGAGACTTCTCCATTCCTTTTCATGAGATAAATCGTGACTTCATGCACAAGATTCAAAAGAAAGAAATTGCAGAGGCTTTGAAGAAAATGAAATCAAGAAGGGCAGTTGGCCCAGATGGTATACCTATCGAGGCTTGGAAATGCTTGGGAGAGAAAGGTTTAGAATGGTTGACAAATCTTTTTAACTTGATTTGGCGAACAAATAAGATGCCTAATGAGTGGAGGAAGAGTACTTTGGTGCCTTTATATAAGAATAAGGGTGATATACAAGATTGCACAAACTATCGTGGTATAAAACTCATGAGTCATACTATGAAACTTTGGGAGAGGGTGATTGAGTCTAGGTTGAGGAAGGTTGTCATGATATCGGAGAATCAATTTGGTTTTATGCCTGGAAGATCAACTATGGAAGCTATACATCTTCTTAGACAACTTATTGAAAGATATAGAGAGAGGAACAAAGATTTGCATATGGTTTTTATTGATTTAGAGAAGGCATACGATAGAGTACCTAGGGACGTTCTTTGGTGGACAATGATGAAGAAAGGTGTTTCTCTCAAGTACATTAGTATAATTAAAGATATGTATGAAGGAGTAGTAACCAATGTCCGCACTTGTGGAGGGGTGACAACCAATTTTCCGATAACGGTTGGGTTACATCAAGGATCTGCTTTAAGCCCTTTCCTATTTGCGATAGTGATGGATGAGCTTACGAGATCAATTCAAGAAAATGTACCGTGGTGTATGTTGTTTGCTGATGATATTGTTTTGATTGATGAGTCTAGAGCTAGGGTTAATGCTAAGTTAGAATTATGGAGACAGACATTGGAAGCTAGAGGTTTTAAGTTGAGTAAGAGTAAGACTGAATATATGGAATGTCGGTTTAGTAAGCAACGAAGTAGGGATGGGAGTGTAGTGAAGCTTGGTGAGCAAGATATACCGGTGAATGATTATTTCAAATATTTGGGATCCATCATTCAAAAGTATGGAGAAATTGATGGAGATGTAAATCATAGGATAAAGGTTGGGTGGATGAAATGGAAAAGTGCTACTGGAGTGCTGTGCGATCGTAGAATGCCATTGCGGTTGAAGGGAAAGTTTTATAGGACGACTATTAGACCCGCTTTACTATATGGTACGGAATGTTGGGCTGCCAAGAGACATCATATTCAAAAAATGAGTGTAGCTGAGATGCAGATGCTTAGATGGATGTGTGGAAATACAATAAAAGATAAGATTCAGAACGAAGAGATACGTAAGAAGGTAGGTGTTGCACCCATTGAAAATAAGATGCGAGAGAATCGTTTACGGTGGTTTGGACATATTCGGCGAAGGCCTAATGATGCTCCAGTTAGAAGGTTGGAGAAATGGGAAAATATATTAGTTAAAAGAGGTCGGGGTAGGCCTAGGAAGACTTGGATGGAGATGATAGGAAAGGATATGAATGCTTTGAACCTCACCGAGGACATGGCGTTGGATAGAAATGATTGGAGGAAAAGGATTCATGTGGAAGACCCAAAATGAATTTCTTTTTTGGTTCATATCGCTGACCCCAATTGTTTTGGGATGAAGGCGTAGTTGTTGTTGTTGTTTGTTGTACGATGGAGATATTCTGGTTGGCCGGACGAGGGTGAGCAAACGGGTTCAGATTTTTTCTCACTGATCTGTATTGGATGGGAACATTAACCTGATCACTTTTAGATTTGTGTTAGTCAGTGTCAGCGGTATGAGCTTGATGTACGTATTCAGAATATGATAACGATGAATTATATATATACATATTGTTTTGAAATTCCAGCTGGATTAGGCAGACCGACCGACGTGCACTTACTCTAAGCCCCATTGGTAAGAAATTATATTTTATAATAGGCTTTAGATGGATTTGATGGAGGACATTTTATTTTTATTTTTTTGAAAGGCAAGTAGGGTTAGGCAGCGGCCCCCATGTGTCAGAAGGATTCGATCCTGGGTCTTCAGCTTGACTATGGACCTACTAAGCACATGGGATACCACCTTGGTGGTAATTTTGGTGGAGGCGAGTTACTGCGACCGATTCAAAGAGTTTCCAGCTGCAATGCATATGAAGGCGCGCGATTCAAAGAGTTTCCAGCTTGACTATGGACCCTGTTGTTTCGTTTGCGAGACGTTTTTTCATTGGAAAATGTCTGTGTAAGGATCCTTTGTTGTCTATGGGATATGTTTTTTTTTTTTTTTGCGCTCATGCAATTCTTTATACTGACAGATCTTACATAAATTTTCAATATAATTCGGAGTAATCTCCAAGCATTTCCATTTTCCTCTAAACAAAATGTGAAACGGGAAACAGAAAATGAATTGGGAAACGAATGGGAAAAGTTTAACAGGAAGAAAGAACTCACCAAACTTATTTGTCAAATATGGGAAACGCATGGGAAACGAGTCTCCCAAATGTGGGAAACGCACGTTATCTTATGTTTCTAGTATATCTTTATCTTCTAATTTACAATATCTTTATAATTAGTGGCCATGTTACCTTCCTTCTAAACGTGCATTTGACAACTTGATCTTGGTCTTTATTGGAGAACGTAAGGCTGGGTGGTCATGTCCTCAACCACAAGTTTTACTTCGCATTGAGGCGAGCCCATTAAGTGACCAGGTTCTTGGTCAGGGTTTTCCTTTGTCACACAAAAGAAAAACAAAAAAGACTACTTGATCTTGGTGATAACCAAGTCCAGCTTAACCTGGTCAATTAGGGGTTTCCTTTGTCACACACACACACACACACACACACAAAAAAGACTAATACCCGAGTATGGTGACAAATAAGAAGACCCGAGTTCGGACCCAAAGGTCCGATTAATACATGGACCCAAGTATAGTTTGTAAAATTTTATACCAGACCCGACCTAAGTTATGTTAAGATCCAGAGTTTTTCAATATAAAAATGATAAAAAAGTATTATTTTACTGGGTATGGTCTGGCACTACAAGAAAGATGTGTATTAGCGACGGATTCAATCCGTCGCTAACGCGGTTAGCAATGGCTTAGCGACAGATAACGTCCGTTACATAATTCTAGTCGCTAAACTGCAACAAAATTTATCTGTCGTTAATCCGTCGCTAATTAGCAACGGATTAGTGAAGGATAACGTTCATCGCTAAACAGTAATTGGTTTGGTTTTGTGACAGATTATATTTCGTCACTAATCTGTCGCTACAATAGCGACGGATTAGCGACGAAATATAATTAATCGCAAAACATCGAAAATTCATCGTTGAATATTAGCGTCGGATATATTCTGTCGCTAATTGGTCGTCAAATTTAAAAAAAAAATTGAAAAAGAACCTCGAGGCGTGCGCCTCAAGCCGAGGCATGCACCTCAAGCCGAGACGTACACGCCTTGAATTTTTTAGTCAAATGAGAGTCAAAGTCTTCATTTACCAAAAATTAAGATTTTTTTACGCAGTTTTAACTAAGCTGCTAGTAAAAAATCAAGTCTGATCCATAAGACACTGGGTCTCAAACATAAGCCCAATTTTTTTTTCTTCCGAGGGGCGCTGCCCCTCACGACCCCCCGCCAGGGGCGCCCCCCCCCCCCTAATCTCAGTAAATGTTTGATATACCTTCTTCAGTACGAACAATGTCTTCTATACATTGTTCATACTCCTCATTGTATTGCCTGGACAGAGCATCCCATGATTTTCTTGTGCTGCAAAATCAGTCTTTCAACCATTTCAAACATCAATCAACATATTCTAGGTGGTTGAAATAAGAAGCCATGTGAATGTTATTACTATAAGAGAACTGGAATATGGCAAACCAAGTATAAGTGTAAACCTATCATGCAGTCCACTGATTGCGTTTAAGGAAAAGGCAATTCTAACATCAGACCAATTTTAAGAAAAAACTATCCTGTTATGTTGTATCGAATAGAAGTTACAAGCTTGAAATCCAATAAAGCACACAAGTTGAGGAAGATGCAGGCTGCAACTATAAATATACTCCCAAAACAGAATAAATACATAAAGTATCACTATTGATGGATAATATGCAACAGGGAGTTCTCAAAGGATAAACAACTACCAGCACTATGATGTGACATAAACAAAATCAGTGTACCTTCGTCTTAGTTTCACAACGAACATCCAGTTGTTGCAACCTAAGGGTGAGAGTTCCAGAAAGCTGACTACCAAGAAACCAAGGCAGGCAATGGCATCCTGGCCCTAGTACCTCATCAAACTTTCCAAATCTCATTGATATTTCCCATGGTTTACTTTCTGTAAAGAAACATATTGAAACCATGGAATGTTAGAAAAAGCACATTGAGATACAAGTTTAGAAGTCTTCAAAGATATATATCCTATTTCAGCATCATAAAATATTAAAATAATCATAATAAACATATCTAGCTACATCAAATAATTGAGAACAACACAACACCGTAAAAGATGGTTCAATAAATTCTAGAATCACTTATATGTGATAGAAAATCACAAGGAAAGTTAAAAAAATCTCCAAAAGTGAACTCTAATGAACAAGATACAACTTTAGATTAGTTGCAGAAAAAAATACTCTAAGCTCTATGTAATAGTAAGAGTTCCAAGTAAATTTAAGATAGTGATTTAGTTTTTGTTTTTGGCAACAATCTTAAGCCAGAATACCAAGTTTCTTCTTTAGCAATATGTGTGCTCACTTAAGCCATGACCTATTTTCATTGTTTTTCTGTTATTCCCTTGTCCCTAATCTTATACTTAGAGAATCAAAATTGCCGACTAAAGCACCCACGGACATTACGAAGCCCTTGTATAGCACCTGCAAACAAGGCACTTTTGTATGAATACAGTTTCATCATCTGCATAGGAGGAGTGCAATCAAGATTCCAAACAGAAGCTGATCCTGATTGCCCTAAAAAAGTTGTAAAAGCCCGGCCTGTATTTGCAGAATTTGAAAGATTTGAGTTTGAACCATTTAGAGTAGACTGCAAAACAAAAGTTCAACATCAAGCATGACCGTGTGTTGCTAACATCTCCAACAACATAGAACACAAAAAATGTGATCGCTAAGAACAAAAACAGTTCATTACCCACAATAAAACAATATCGATGAACACAAAGTATACTGAATCAAATTCCAGTAAGCATCAGTTCATATATTTAACATACAAAAACCTACTTTGGTTTAAAACGTCCAAAATTAAACGAAAAATTGAAGACATTTTTACATTTGACAATTACAAATGGGGAAAAATTAGCACCCAATGCGATAAGCCCAAGGAATTCGTCCAGTCACAAGGGTTTCTAGATATATTAATCATAACAAAATGAAAACTCAAACATGATCACCAGCCAGAAGAAATTGAAACTGAAGGGCAATATAAATGCGGAAGTAAAGTTTGTGTGAGTAGGTTTTCGCGCCACATACTTTCTTCTACAAGGAAATCTCATGCTTCATAGATTACGATTCAAATTCCCATTATTTATACAGATGAAAGAAGATATTAGCTACTAAACCCCCAAAATCACACGAGCAAACTAGGCGAATTATCAACACTTAGCAGCAGGGCATCTCTTGAGAAGCATTAAAAACAACAACAACAACAACAACAAAGTAACTTATTCAGACTCAAGTGAAAGACAAGTTTGGGAAAAAATTACAAAAGAGATCAAACAGAAACCCTTTTCATGATTCTCGATGCGATAATGGTTCCCGAACAGGAAAAAACTAAGAAATAAGAATAAAAGGAAGTTCTTTTTTTTACCTGAAACAAAGACGTCGCCATACTGAAAAAAAAAACAATCTATCCAACAATCTGTCTATATGTCTCTCTATTTGCGTGGAAGGAGATTTACAGAAGACAATAAATCGACCGAAGGCGAAAAACCCTAATCTAGAACGGGCGCCGATGATCTCCGGTCCAAAAAGCCTTCCCCTCTGAAATTGAAACGACTACACCGGTGATGGGGTGAACCAGGCATCATCGACCCGCCCTCTTCCTCCGGGAAGCAAGAACGATCGATCGATTGGCCAACCCGTCTGCAAAAGCTATGTGAGGGAAGGGACAAGGCGAACGCCCAGGAATCCGAAGCCTCGCAGAAAAAGGTACTCCGCCTCTTCGTACCTCCGATCAATCACTGAAATCGACGCAGAGAACGTTGACGACGACGTCGTCACCTCCATCCCTTCCCTCGCCCTCTCCGCCATCGACCTAACCCTACCGGCTTCCAGCGTCGGCAATGGAGGGTTTCAAAAGAGAGGGGGTCGCCAGAATGACGTGGCGACTATGCACCCGTGAAAAAGAAGGGAAGGGAAAGGAGAGAGGAAGGAGGGGAAGACAAGAGACGGCCGGCGGGGGTCGGCGATGATGTGGCTTCGATCGGTTCGTGGATGACGAAGAGAAAGGAGAAGAAGAGAAGGCGCACGTGTGTGTGCAGCGACTGCGCACAGTGAAAAGGGGAAAAGTACGATGGGGGTGAAAAAAAATTTGCGCTAGGCAATAAATCAAAATTTAGCGTCTGAAAAATTTTGTCGTTAATTAGCGACCGAAAAATTTTGACGCTCATTCATCTCTAATTAACATTTTCTTGTATTGAGATTTGGCGACAGAAATATTTCGTCGCGAATTAGTCGCTAATTAGCGATGAAATTTTTTTCGTCGCTAATTTTGCAAATATTTCGAATGTTAGCAACGGGTAGTTTTCTCTCACTAATACGTCACAAATTTATGATAAAAAAGATCCGTCGCAAATTTCCATCGCTATTTAACATTTTTCTTGTAATGTGGGTCTAGTTCATATAGTTCTTATCGGGTCCGAGTACAGTTTCTCTTATAGTAGACCCGATTAGATTCAGACTCGATACCATACCCAAAAATTTGATCCAAGTCTGATTTCACCTGAGTCTGAACCAAACCTGACCCGTACACACCCTTAGTCACAAGGATACTTTAAATTTATTCACACGTTATATCTCCTAATACACTTAATGAAAAATTATACAAGAATGGTGTGTCGAACACCCATCGGGTTGCCCAATGGCAAGGGGCTTTGGGTGAAGATGCTGACCTTTTCATCCCAGATTCAACTCTCACCAGGTGTGTGGGTGCCTTTAACTGGTGGTCTCCATAAGAGCTTGAGTGTCAGTGACCCCACCTGAGGTTTACTCGAAGTTCTCGGTGAGGGTTCCGAGTCATAAAAAAAATGGTGTGTCGAATGTCCTTTTTACCGTGTCCTTGTGGCATAGAGTGTATAATTGTGTTTGAATAAAGAGGAAAATAGTGTGTTTAAAGAAGTGCAATCAAGTTCAATAGTTTCAATGACTCGGTTTAGGAGTAGGAATCACACAGTGGGTTGTAACCCAGTCAAACCGACCCGTCTGGGCCAAGTCTCAAAAGCTCAACAAAAGTCTAGCTCATGTAGACTAAGACATCGATAGCCTATGTGTCATCTACACTTCTATAAGGCGCAGACTGACGGGATGGCCCAGTTCACCGGCCTATTGAAGAACCCTGACCTGGTTGACCTGCCCATGGCCCATTGACAGGGCTGAACCTGTTGGATGTAAGAAGAGATGAGAAAATAATTCAAAGAAGAAAATAATTTGGGAACCTCTTTCTTTATGGAGTACCTTTGTTTGGACTTTGATGATGTGGAATAGTCCCATATTGATGAATCACAAAATGGTGGTGGGGTTTATATCCTACTTGGTGATTCAATCATTTGTTCCAAGAATAAAGGAGATGAAATGATAACCACACATACGCCTGTCGAGCCGGGTATGGGTATGGGTATGAGTACAAATAATTGACCTTTTAGGGCCATATTCATTAATCTAAGTTCAATATTCTTTTTGTCCCACATTAATTATTTTATTTGGATTAAATTAAGGGAAAAGAAAAATATTTAATGGATCTCTTTCACGTCTTTAATAACAGTTCAAAGATTATAAAACATGGTTAGAGGGTTATGATTGCGAGAAGAAGAATTATCCTAAGGTATTTTTTTTTTCTTTCCTTGAAAAGGGGAGTTCTACAACAGTTGCTCCCAGAAGATGTTTAACATGTATATCATGTTGATTTATAATCTGTTTTGCATCATGATATTGTATGTGAATATAACAGGCACAAATCGACGGGATGGCCCAATTGACCAGCCAATTGAAGAACCCTGACCTGGTTGACCTGCCCATGGCCCATTGACTGGCTGGACCTAAGGGATTTCTGGTGTTCAAAATCCCAGCCTTGGCAGTCCAAGCACAGATCGGCTAAGTCATGGACTACCAGCAGACTTCCCTCAACCTCGGTTAGATTACTCATCCCAACTTTCTGAAACAAGTTTCAAGAACGATCTTTCTGAAACGCTACGCACATCAAATTCTCTAAAGATGGGAAAAATACCAATAATCACACCAAATTCAAAAAAATTGATAATTGAAAGTAACAAGGAAAAGTATTTTTTCAGTAGCTGTCAAACAAACATACCTCATTTATTTGCTTGTACACGGAATATCATTTTCCAAGCTTTTAAGCCGCATTTGAAAATTGAATCCTTCTATCATATAAAAAGAATGAGATGCACGGAGGAGAAAATTTTACCACTAATTTTCCACCTATTTAGTGTGGACTTTTTCTCATATGTAATATTTTTCTTTCTGATAACAGGAAAAAAAGAATCATTGGTTTCTTGAATGTTTCATTATGGGCCAAATAGTGCTACATTTACAGTGGTGTTTAGATGCTCACTGTGTAAAACTTCACTGATTACTCTCCCATGCCCACCAAGGATAGTTTTCCGTTGGCTTTGGCACTGCAGCAAGGGATGCACGCATCCTGATTATCAAAATATATTTTAATGCGAGCATACGAGTAAACTAGCAACCGAGCTCAAACGAGTTCGATAGCATTAGATGAGCTGAACAGCTCGTAAATGGCTCGGTAAGATTCAAGCATACGAACCTAAATGAGCAACCAAGCTCGCACGAGTTTGCGAGCATTAGACGAGCTAAACAGCTCATAATTGGCTCATTAAGATGCGAGCATACGAGCCTAAACGAGCAATCGAGTTCAAATGAATTTGTGAGCATTATACGAGCTGAACAGCTCGTTAAGATGACGGGCCTAAACGAGTTGAGCCGAGACGAACATGCATTGTTCGTACTTTTCTCACTAAGGTATGCCGAGCCAGCTTGTGATCAGCTCAATAGCTAAATAAGCCAAACACAAAGGATCTTTGGACGATCTAAACCGAGCCAAACGGCGCTCGTTTACCAGCCCTAGTCACATCTCCCGATTGTAAAAACCACCCACACACATATGTTGATGAATGCATGCACACATATATGTACACGCTACACACACTCAGACTTGTTCAGAGTTTATGGGGTGTTTGATTTGCCGACATGGGAGGACAAAGACATCATGTCCTCTCCTGTCGGTAGACAGTGCTGGACAAGGACAGAGGGGACATGTTTTTTTTTTTCTCTTTTTCAAAGTTGCCCTGTCTTCCTCTGTTCCAGGGGGAGGGTGGAACACTTTACAGCAAAATATGTCCCAAATGGATGCAAGGGAGGAGTTGTCCCAACCATCTGCATGTTCAACTTCAACATTTGTGTGGGCGCCCGGGTGGGTGTGGGCTTAGGCAACATGTAAACGGGTCGGTTGTTATCAGATATTCAATCTGAATCTAACTCCAACTAGTTGGCGTCAGTAAAGAAAATCTAATCCGATGACTCGGATTTGGTTTAGAATTCTACAACCGAATTCAACAGATATCGGATCCCCATTGATATTCAAATC
Source organism: Nuphar pumila (assembly GCF_984573655.1). Taxonomy (NCBI): domain Eukaryota; kingdom Viridiplantae; phylum Streptophyta; class Magnoliopsida; order Nymphaeales; family Nymphaeaceae; genus Nuphar; species Nuphar pumila. The sequence goes on along the minus strand of NC_143263.1, from coordinate 44,774,417 downwards.
CGAACAATGGTTACATGTGACCCAAATCACCCAAATTTCTTGTTTTACCCTTTTCTGCCCCCATAGGTTTTAAGTGTTTTATGATAGATCTGAACCGTTAGATATGTTTAGCATGCTCGATTTAGTGGGATCAACTCTTGGAACATATTTTTTTGATGAAAAAATATATTTTTATGAGCCAAAAAAACTGGTACCTTCATAGCCATTGATTTTGAATCATCCAAAAAACCGTATACAGGTCAGATTCTTGCCAAAAGCTGGTTTCCACTAAACAAAACCTATAGATCACATCTATTGTGTTAGATGTGAAAAAAAAATACTTAAAAACTATGATCTTTGAAGGGGCCTAGTGAGACCTAATGAAAAAGAAGGTTAAGGAAAGCATATATATATATATATATATATATAAAGGCATCTAAGAGATCAATGTTGTCTGAATTGGCTGATTCGCCTGTCATGGAAATTCATTTCATAAAATACTTTTTAAGGAGTTAAAAAAATTGTTTAATTTTTAAATATTTTTGTTTAATACCATGTTTCATTTTATGCTAAAAAGTTGCTGATTCACAAATGATTCGATTCAGTTTTTTTTTTTAAAAAGAAAACAATTCACCTACAAAACTAATTTTGACAACATCGAAGAGGTAACATTTGTGGATTCCTTGGCTATGATAGTGCGACCTTGTCATCTCTCTATCTCATTGGACCCCATTCCTTCACAAGTTCTGCTAATATTCAGGGTCAAATTTCTCTTTTTTCTTCAGGAAAAGAAATTTTCTCTCTATTATTTAAATAGAATTCCCTACCAATTGGAACAAAGCACCCCACTTTTGTTGGAAAAAGTAACCATCATGTAGGGCCTGGTTTTAGTTCATGACTTGGGGAATTTGACCTATGTTTGGTCCTCCTCACTGTATATACTTCATGACACTTCTAGAAAGCCCAAATGATGAGTATAATATCCCAAACAAGTTAGCTTATTTGAAGTCAAAACCAGTGTTGTATCGGCCTATCATATCACCAGAAAATCGATACGATACTGATCTGAAATGGCTATTTTTTAATAAATGTAAAAAATAACTTAAAATTAATTTTTAATGGCTTTAACACTTGTCACATTTTGATTGTTGCATAATATTTTTTTTTAAATATTTTTTGGTGATTCAAAACGATTCAATTGAGAATCGGTATGGGTGGATTCACCTGAATTTCGTTGGCTGATACAGGTCCGATTCTGATACCGACGGCATTGGTCAAAACTTTTAGATGTGCTTGCCACTTTTCATGGTGTACTGTAAAAGAACTATGAACTCACAAGGAATTTATTCCTACGATTTGATCAGTTGGAAATCTGGTAATAGGTTGTACTCTAATGGGAAAACAAGACTTAGAGATTCATGCCGAGACAAACAAGGCACGAGTCAACTGAGAAAATTGTTGGTTTTCTCGCGGGCATCCAAAGAAAAGGTTGTTAAATTGAATTAGCGAGGAAGTATTATTTAGGGTTTCAAAATCTGGAGGATCAGTGCAATGTGATTGCACACTTTTATTGTACTTTCGCACCTCACACTCCATCATTGCTTGGGCCCACAGCTGACAGACTCGATCTCAAAGATGAGGGTGATTAGATGCATCATCACGCTAAAAGTATGCAATAACATTGTACCTAATGGATTGGTGTTGTTCGTCTATACCTGAGGCACCAGAATATTGAACCATGAACCAAAAAAGGCACGTGAGAAAAGCATTATTATATTGGCTAGTGAACGTGAAAACCCAATTCTTGATTGGAAGGGACACCAAAGGAAACCTCCCTCTACCCCTCCATCCCTTGGATAGATAGAGATGTAAGGCCGTTCATGTTGTAAAAAATAGAACAATGAAAATAAATGGTGAGTGCTTGATCGAATTGATCTGGTCATGTGGGCAATTAAGACACTTTTACCTATTTTGTGAATTATCAAAACATCCCCAACTTATCAACCATTGGCAAAAGAAAGCCAATTTTTTCATTTCTATCATCTAATTGCCTAGTTTTTCATCCTTTTTTTTTAAGGTAAGCTGGGGTTAAGGCGGACCCCTACCAGAACAACAGCCACCCCATGTGATTCGATCCTGGGCCTTCAGCTTGACACAGGACCCTGCTTACCACATGGGATACCACCTCGGTGGTACTGGTTTTTCATGTATTGTTTGCAAGACTTTTGGTCTTAAAGACTAAAAGTCACTGTGTAGCCAAATATGCTCTTAATATTTATTTTTAAATAAAAGAGCTTAAATCAGATAATTTTTGTCAAGAGAAGGCAAATGGAATTTTTATGCCATAGGTGGGTATTTGAAACACGTTAAGAAAAAACAAACAGGTGAAAGTAACAGCTGAAAAAATAGGTTTTTTGGATAAATGGCTAACAAGTTAGACTGCTTTGTGTGTGTGTGATTAGTGTTATTTTGTTTTATGCATAAAAATATCAAAGGTGTCTACCTTTTACCTGTTCTCCTTGGTGCATGCCAACAAATCATGTGGGAGTCTTATGGGAATCTCTATAATTAACCCAAGATATGGTTGGCCCATGGATGGCCATGCAAACAACCTTTTGCCCTTCAATGTTGAGTTATGGACCCTAGTCAGGTCCCATGTTTCTTTTTCACTTTTTTTTTTCTTTTTTACTTTTGATAGTCAGTTGGGGGATAAGCTATGTTGCAAAGATACGAGTATGACCCGACTACACTCGAGTTCGCCATGTGAGTTTCAAATTTGTTTGCAAAATAAGACACAAAAAACATTTTTTTAATTCTTTAATCAGTAAAAACTATGTTTTCATATTTTATATCGAAATATATCTTTATTGAAATATTATTTAAAACATTAGAAACTATTTAAATTACCAAAATAATGTCTGTATGTGTCATTGCATGTCTAACTCATGTCACCCATGGCACACACTCTGAACAGTGTGTCACCGCTGTTCCGTGCCCCCTCCCCCCAATACTGAACAGCGGAAGACAGACATGGACGGACACACTGAAAAAAAATTGGAGTGCTTGGACAGTTCATCCTGTCCTGTCTGCAGACAGTACAGGAGAGGACGAGCTATCCTGTCCATGAACACCCGCTATTCAAACTCCCCTTACCGCCCAGCTATATCTCATTTGACTTTGTGCCTGTCCTGCACTTTTCTTTTTCCAAAAAATTAAGGCAAGTTTGAGGACACAGCAAGGATAAGTTCTCCCATCTTAACGCGGGTTCCACCATCCCCATCTAAAAGCCCTACTTTTTCTCCCACTTATGGGTACCAAATTTTAGAGACAAAGATGATGGTGGATGTTCAAATGAAAGCATTTTCTTATGCTTAGGTTTCACATCTGGAATTTCAGAGGCCTTCCACCAGCTCTGCTCATTCCTTTATTTTGAAAAGAAAAGAAAAACAGATTTGGCTTTTCTAGCGATGCTTCTATGGTTTTTTTAGTGAACCATCTTTACCTTTTCATTTTGTGATCTTTAAGCATCACTTTAGGTCCTTGACATTATATGCTAGGAGGTACTCTAATGTAGGCCAAAGCCCTAGCCTCTCTCTCTCTCTCTCCTATCGTCATAACCCTCACTTTCTCTCCAATTCCACTCATCCCCTACCGTCATACCCCTCGCTGATGCAAGTCTTTTTTTCAATCAAATCTGATCCATAGCTGGATTCAGCATGGTCGATTTAATAGGAATCGCTCCTTGGATTATAAATTTTCAGCCAAAAACATGATTTTTTAAAGCACAAATTTTTCATGCTTTTATATGGTTGTTTTTTTTTTAATTGCAAAAAAATCTTGTACACAAGTTGAATTTCAGCTATTCAAATGCCGATCTTCACTAAATAGACAATGCAGATCACATCTATGGGGTCCGAAGGGAGGGTACGACAATAGGGATGACTGGAACCAAACTCTCTCTCTCTCTCTGGAAATACACTGAACATCCAAAATTTTGCCTGTGTAAACACTAACAATTTCGACAGAGCATGAAAACTGTCCACCAACAAAGCAGTACCCATTTAACTTAATCTCATTTTCACCATCAACTTACAAAATGGCATCCATGTATCTCGAGCTTCCCACGGACTGTGATAAACTGGCCAGTAGCTCGATCTTTGAAATGGTAACAAGGCCTTTCCTTCTCTTCCTTGGGCCTTCTTCCTTCGCTGTTTCACGGACACGCTGTTCAACTAAATCTACCTGCTCCATTCCAAATCAGCAGTAGATTTCTGCTGTGAATCTGTCCAACGAACAGAGCCCTCTGGAGAAATAGTCTCCGCAAATGCATGCCAACCCATAAGGTATGGCAAAATGAACTGCAGCCAAAACAAGAGATCTTAAAATTACTGTTGAAACAATGCATATAAATACCATATGATCTAGCTAGATGCATCCCATGGATCAGGGGTGGTAGATGTTGCATCCCTTATCAATTTTTAGTACTAATATCAGTAAAAACGTAGACGGTGCCCCAAAAGATTGCAATTGCAGGTTACCCAACAATACATGGCTAAAATGATGGACACCAACATAATCCAAGAGTTAAAGTAAACATTAGTAGCACATCCTACAAAAAAACTAGGTAAGGCCCCTGATGCAAACATGATGAAAGTTGCCCAGGAACATGGAAACAAGGGGTCTCCAATAATGAATTCACAAGAACAAATATCGAAAAGAATGTTAAGGAATTTTGTTAACATCCCACATCATCGTGATATACTAAATGACGGATAAAAGCAATTGAAAGATACACACCGATGCTTATACAAAACTTCCACAAAGTACTCAAGGGGACAAGGGAATTCTCCATTTTTTCACCATGCCCATGCCATGTTGGCACCAAGAAATGAAGTGGTTTCTAGAAAAGAAGATTTCATTTGTCATTCTCCTTCATTACTCAAATTTGCTCGTCATACTTTTTTCTCGAAAGAAGGAAGAGTGGGGAAGGAGAGGGAATCAAGGACTGGAATACCATCGTGCTCCATGCAGGGTCAAAATGAGGAAATGAGGTGGTTCAGATTCATTGCAGCTATCCAAGAATGAAGAATTCGAAATCAATCATCTTCATTTTTTGTTTTGTTTTTTCAAGGTGGAAAAAGAAAAAACACGCATCAGAAACGACTTTTAAACTTAATAATTTGTGCAGAATTAGGAGAATTTCTATCAAGAATGTAGCTGAAAATATCCATGAAACATGGGAATAAGGGCCTCTCACAATGATCCAAGACGAGCTAAGAGCTGAAGTTTGAACCATGGTTAACACTGACATAAAAGTTGCAACTGAAAACAAGAAAGCTAAGCTGCAAAGTCAAAGAAGGTAATAAGGCATCCTTCTACAAAAGTAGTAAATTCGATTGTATGGAATATAGCAAAATATCATATGAATTAAGACTATACCTTACCAAGACCAGGTGTTATCAAACAAAATTAATGACTGCAAATGCACAGATGCATATAACATAAATAATACATTATATATGCATCTATGTATGCAGATAACTGTGTATATGCATACATATGTGTACATGCATGCATACACTTTTTTATCTTTCCAGTTGTAGAACAAACAGAGAAGTTATTATATTGGTGAGAACTGAACAAAAAAACACAAAAAATCAACTATTGAGCTTTTACTAGAAAAACATATGAAAACTGCACAAAACAACATAAATATTGAAAACAAAAACTAGAGGTTTAAGAAGATCATGATGCTCACATTGCAGGCTGAAATAAGAACGGTGAACTCTGCCTTGGTGATAGGAATATAAATGCTCTCATCCACATTAATTAGTTTATTGGAAACACCTACATAAGATGAAAAGAATGCCATAATATTAGCAATTTGGGGCACAAGAGCGCAAAGAAATAAATTCAATGAAAAAAACCCAAAGATTGATATATGAAATGAGCAGGAAATGGTGATCTACTTTTGCACTCGAGAATAACAGATTCCTAAATACCAACTTGCTACAATGACACACCATAAGATGAAAAATCTGAAAGGGGGAGTGACTTTCTCAAATGTAGCTTTTTTTTCATTTACTACGAGGAAAAGTGGCAAAGCATTCAGCAATAAGCAACTTTCCCACTTTTTCTTTTTTTAACAGAAACCACAATAATTGGGTTTCAAAAATATTCTAGCTATCTAGATTTCAATGAAGAACAAGAAAGAAAATGAAAAAACATCTCCACAGCCCTTGAGAATACTACATCCAACAGTTAGTCTTACTTTTCCTTGCTATCAAAATCAACTTTCAAAGACATTGTAAGATAAAAATTTGCTTATGAGATTTTTGTGGGTAAGTAATTACTTAGGTTAAAGAAGTAGCCTGTGCCATCTGGGAAAGGCTCTACCTTTAAAACTTTTCTAATCTTTCCCTCATCACTGCAACACATGGAACAGGGCAGGTTAACTACTCTACGAAAAACAAATAACATATCCAATCTATAAACAGGAAGAAATTAATCCCATGGAATAACATACAAAACAGAGGAACTGGAAAATGAGAAAGAGGAAACAAGAGTAGAACTACAACTTGATAAGTTTTGAAGCTCTCATAACATGGAACTCTTTTAATCTATTAAAATGAAAAGGCCATATACAAAAAATTGTACTAAAACAAATTAGATGGCAATGCAAATTCCAGCAAATATGCTGGTAGTGCACCAAATCCAGTCATCTAACAATTTAAGCATTCACATTTCAGTAGAAAATATTTCTTTGACAATGAAAAGTATGTTATTAACACGAAGAACAAATAAGAAAGGTCCCTTGTCAAAGCACCTTATCTCTCTTCTGTAAATAAAAAATATTTGCAAGATCAAATAAGGGTAAGCTGGTGCTTTGGGTTCATTTGAGGCGCATTGTGTTGAGAGAATATTTTGGCAGGGGATTAGATGAAACAATTTTAATCCTGAATCATTATCTCCCCTCTCTCTCTCTTCCACCCCTTCTTCCCTCAACTTCTCCTAGAATCCTAACATGAGATCACTACATCAAAGGTTGCAGAATTTCTAGGGCTATTGGGAAGCACCATCTTTAAGTTCATCTGAACTCAAAAGCACCATTTGATATCCCCTACATCAGCATTGGTTTATCATCCACACCTTTTGCTTGAATCTTTGTTACAAAGGTTTTATGGTGTGGTTTAAGCTTTTTCTAGACATTTTTCCTTAGTTTTTTACTTGTGCGTGTGTGTGTGCACCAGAGTTCCAGAAGCTTCTTAGATAGGTGGGAAGCCTGCCTCCCACAAACTCGCTTTTGAAGCGCAATACTCCTCGCTTCCGAAACTTGATGGGAATCTCGATTCTCCCACGCTTCTCCTATGATTTCCACACACTTCATCTATTCTTTTTATATGTTTTCTCACTCTACTTTTTGTGTTTTTTATGCGTTTTCTCTCATGCTTCTCACTCACTTCCATGTGCTTTCTATAAATTGGCAGTTATCATTTTTAGATTTTGTTAAAAATTTAATTCTTACACTAAAAATCCTGAAATTTAAGAATAGTCACTTTTATTTTAGTTTTTATTTGTGTTCCATTTCTATTCCCATTGAATTCTTATATTGTTTTTTTGTATTCCTCACTTTCCACTTCCTATACATTTTAAAATGCATTGCTTCTCGCTTTCGCTTCCCATATCATTTCCCATATCGTTTCCCGCTTCTGCTTCTACTTCCTAGTCTGGCAACCTTGGTGTGCACTGTGTGGACAATCTAATGTGCTAAAGTTTAAAAACAAACCCATGCACATCCGCTCATATCCCATGATCATGAAGGATAGCCACCAGATGTCCTCACATATGGCGCTCTTCAGAAAGTATGATATATAATTTCTGCATAACATGCTACTGTGTAATCTATGCATGACTGGTACAAATTATGAAACAAATGCAGTTGAAATTATCAGAAAAATCAATAACTATTTGCCGCCACTGTCATAAGAACATTAGGCTAAATTTGAGCAATTTCATTCTACAAACAGATGTTGAAAGGCACAACTCCATAAAGCTATTATTACTTTCCAAATAGAAGAAAATAAGATATAAATGGTACCCTTTTCCTTTAAATGGGTCATGAAAAAATTCACAAGAGTCCTTCATGCCAAGGCTGATCAGAGTTCCAATTTCAGTGACTGAAAGTGACAAGACCTACATGAGAAATGAACAATAATCACAGTTGTTATATTAAAAAATAAACAATTTGTGGCAAATACAATTTTATATGTGACATACAAGTACCATACCTATCATCAAACATAATCTAAAAGCCTCCCTATACACTTCTGTGAAATTGTCTACGAAGAGACAATACATAAACAAGCATAAAAACTTTATAAAAGAAGTGCACAAAAGCACTCTCACAACACTTGAACAAAATACACAAAAAGTGTATAAATAATAAACATGCAATAATGCATGTATTTCAATATATAAAAGCAAATGCTTGAGACTCTCAAGCTTGGGAAATACAAGGGGGGAACACCCCTATTTATACAAATGTTAGAAGGTGCAAGGGGGGGCTCCCAAAGGAGTCGTTGGGAGCCCCCAACGGTCACATTTGTGACCGTTGGGGGCCCCCAACGACTCTATTGGGGGACCCCCAATGCACATAAAATAAATCAAAAAAATAAAAAGAAAAAAAGAAATTACAAAAGTAAAAATAAAAAGAAAATTACAGCATATTCTAAAAGTGAATATGCACAAAACAGGAAATGACAGAAATGCCCTTTTGGGTAAAAATATATAAATATATATATTTATATTTACAATGATTTTAGGAGCTACATTTTAACACCCCCCCTCAAACTTACGGTGTGATAACCGCAAGTTTGTCAAGAAGGAAATGAAATCTGGGCGAACATAGAGCTTTTGTGAAGAAGTCGGCAAGTTGATACTCAGATGTCACATATGGCAGATCAATGACCTTCTTCAAGTATTCCTCTCGGACATAATGACAATCCATTTCTATATGCTTTGTTCGCTCGTGAAATGTGTGGTTCTTGGCAATGTAGATGACACTTTTATTGTAACAGCATAGCTTTGTTGGTTCTTTGACAACTACTCCCATATCTTCCAAAAGACGTCGAATCCATACTATTTCCATGGTGGTAGATGCCATGGCTCTGTATTCGGCTTCAGTGGATGATAAGGAGACCTTCTGTTGCTTTTTACATCGCCACGAGATCAAGGATTCTCCTAAAAAAATACAAAAACCAGTGGTGGAGTGACGGTTACTAGGGTCACCTCCCCAATCTGAGTCAGTATAAGCAAGCAATTTTAATTCAGAAGAAGAGAAAAGGAATACTCCCTTATTCACTGTTCCCTTCAAGTATCTGATGATGCGAAGTACAACACCCATATGGACGGTTGTAGGAGCATGTTGAAATTGACTGGCGATGTGTATAGCATGTGACAAATCGGGTCGAGTAATGCTTAGATACATTAAAGAACCTACCAACTGTCTGTAAGGAGTAGGATCAGTTAGAGGAACACCGTCGTCAATCTTCATTTTGGCTCCCACAACTTCAGGAGTTTCACATACTTTGTCATCAGAAATCCCTAATCTGTCAATAATCTCACAAGCAAGTTTAGACTGAGATAGAAAATAACCACGTTGCGAATAAGCAACCTCAATTCCAAGAAAATATGTCAGAAAACCTAAGTCTGACATCTCAAATTTTGAAGTCAATACGGACTTAATACCCTTGACTCCTTGTATATCATCACCTGTGATTAACATGTCATCAACATATAATAACAATATTACAATCCCTGCTTTAGATTTTCTAGTAAATAGAGCAGTATCAGTATAACATGAGAAACCATTTTCCAGCATTACACTGGTAAATCTGTCATACCAGGCTTTGGGGGCCTGTTTCAAACCATAAAGTGCCTTTCGAAGACGAAGGACTTTATCTTTGGGGATCTCCATGCCAGGTGGAGCGTCCATATACACTTCTTCATTAAGATCACCATTTAAAAAGGCATTTTTCACATCCATTTGAAAGATATTCCAATTTTTGATAGATGCAATAGTGATAAGACACCTAACTGTAACCATTCGGGCTATAGGAGCAAAAGTTTCTTCATAATCAATCCCATACTCTTGCCCATACCCTTTTGCAACTAAGCGAGCCTTATACCTTTCAAGTGATCCGTCACTCTTAGTTTTAACTTTAAATACCCATCGACAACCTATAGTTTTCTTTCCTATAGGTAGAGATTGAAAATCCCACGTTTCAGCCCTTTTAAGAGCACTAAGTTCATTTTGCATAGCTTCTTGCCATTCTATACATTTCTTTGCTTCTTCAAAGTTTCTTGGTTCAAAATAAGAATGAATGGCACTAAGACAAGCCCTATATCGGGGCGAAAAGGAATCAAAGGAGACAAAACGAGTGGGAGGTCTCCTATTCCTCTCAGACCTTCGGTGATCGAGAACAGGCATATGTTCACTATATTGGTCAATAGCACTTCTAAAGGTGTCTTGGTTTCTACGAGAGTATGTTATCGGATCATTAGAAATCCTGTCTTCTTGTTGGTTATGCTCTTCGATATTACTTTCAATGTTCTCATCATGGTTTGATGACATATCATCATCACTGGATGTATCATCATTACTAGATAATAAGTCAAAAAGGAAGGAATAATCAAAATTTTCTTGTTGAGAAACATTTTTTTCAAATCCACTTTCATTTTCCAAAAAGGTTACATTTCTAGAAACATATAATTTATCTTCTCGAAGATCATAGCATCGAAATCCCTTTTGAGTTTCGGAATATCCAAGAAAAGCGCAGGGGATAGCCTTGGGAGAGAGTTTGTCATTCTTATCCGTAAGAATGAAACACTTACACCCGAAGACTCGTAACCTATTATAATCTGGTTCGAGTTTATACAAGATCTCAAAAGGGGATATTTTTCCTAATATTCTAGAAGGCAAACGATTTATTAGATAAACAGAAGCAAGAGCAGCTTCAGCCCAAAATTTTTTTGGTATGTTTTGAGAAATAAGAAGGGTTCTAGTGGTCTCAATAATATGTCTATGTTTTCTTTCGGCCAACCCATTTTGTTGGGGGGTTTTAGGACAAGATCTTTGGTGAATGATTCATTGATCTTCAAGATATATTTTAAATTGGTTGGAGAGATATTCTCCTCCAGAATCACTTCTAAAAATCTTTATGTTACTATTAAATTGATTCTTGATCATCGAATGGAAAGTTCTAAAGCATGAAAAGACTTCATGTTTGAATTTAAGAAAAAAGATCCATGAATATCTAGAGAAATCATCCACAAAAATAACATAATAAGAAAAACCTCCTTTTGAGACAATAGGTGCTGGTCCCCAAACATCGGAATGAATAATTTCAAAAGGTTTTGATGAGAACATAGTTCTTTGCTCAAAAGGTAAACTTTTCATTTTTCCGAGAATACAGTCATTACAAGAAAAGGAACTTTTACATAGGTCTTTTGCAAAATGTAAGTAAGACAACTTGGTGATATTAGGATGACCAAGTCTTTTGTGCCACATGTTTATATCTTTGTTTCGGGCAACATTACAAAAAGATTTTGGAACTCGAAGAGATTCCATGTAGTATAAATCGCCTTTTCTAAAGCCTTCCCCAATCAATTTCCCGGACAGGCGATCCTGTATTAAACATTTATCACATGAAAATTTAATATCACAACCATGATCCGAGAGTTGAGAAACAGAAAGAAGATTTAAATTAAGTTTAGGTATAAATCTAATTTTTGGAATAAAAAAATCTTGAGTTTCAAAATTACCTATTCCTTTAATTTCAAGAGAAGTTCCATCCGCAGTGGAAACAAAGGATGGAGAAGCATTTTTTGAATAATCGGAAAGTGAAAACATGTTTGGGGACATATGAAAGGATGCACCTGAGTCCAAAAGCCAAGGGACTTTACCTGGAATGGAAGAAGTAGACACGGCGGCACCGGATGTAGCTCCCTTGAGAAGAGGTTGAAGGGCTTCCATTATTTGGTTCAACGAGAGTGACCCACTTGATGATGCCTCTTCCTTTTGTGGTGCGCCGGTGGTGGCCATAGCAAGAAGCTTCTTCCATTTGGGACATACTGGTTTGATATGCCCCGGTTCTTTACAAAAGTGACATATAGTCTTGCTATAGTCCCGCTTCCCTCTTTGTCCACCATCTCCTCCTTGATTTTGGAATTTAAAGTGAGGAGGACGATAGGTCTTTACATTATTTCCGGGTCTTGATACGACATTAACCTCATTATTTTCTTCATAATTACAAGGAACCATAAGAACACTTGGTCCTTGTTTACATAAATTCATACGAGTCTCCTCACCACTTAATTTGGTGAGAACATCTTCAAGAGAGGGAGGAGTAAATGAGGATAGAAGTGATGACCTTATTTGCTCAAATTCCGGTCTCAACCCATTCAAAAAATTGAAGAAACGATCTTCTTCAAATTGCTTGTGGCGGAGTTCAATTGCCTCTCCACTCCATTTTGGTTCAAGCATAGAGAGCTCATCCCAAATAGAGGAAAGATCGGCAAAATATTCCCTAATAGACATTTCACCTTGAGTAAGGGAGAGGGCCTTCTTTTGAAGGTAATACTTATGAGATAGGTCTCTTGATGTATACATCTTCTCGAGATAATGCCAAGCTTCCGATGCCTTTTTGAATTTGATAATGTTGGCATTAATCTTCGTTTCGACGGATGCGAAGAACCAAGAAAGAATCTTGAAGTTCTTCATTTCCCATTCGTCGTGTTTCTTTGAGTATTCTTCAAGAGCTTTGATCCTTTCCTCTCCCTCAAGAATCTTGATTTCACTTCCATCCATTATGGTTATCTTGGGTTCCGGCTCCGGAATTGTTCCTTGCACATAACCCCACAATCCTTTTCCTTTTATGTGGGCCTCCATATTCCCGGCCCAAATATGATAGTTGGACCCATTCAATTTGAAGCCAAGGACAAAGTGAGACTCTTTCTCACCCATTAAGACGTAGAGAGAAGAAGAAAAAAGACGTACCAATACGATGTTTCAACTTCTTCTTAGCACAAGATCCTTCTAAAATATTTGAGAAGCAAGATCCACCACTTCAATCTCAAAAAATCTGAAGGCACGGTTTTCGAGGCACACGAACAAAGGCGGATCTCACGATCTCCAATCACCAACCGAGCTCTGATACCATGTGAAATTGTCTACGAAGAGACAATACATAAACAAGCATAAAAACTTTATAAAAGAAGTGCACGAAAGTACTCTCACAACACTTGAACAAAATACACAAAAAGTGTATAAATAATAAACATGCAATAATGCATGTATTTCAATATATAAAAGCAAATGCTTGAGACTCTCAAGCTTGGGAAATACAAGGGGGGAACACCCCTATTTATACAAATGTTAGAAGGTGCAAGGGGGGGCTCCCAAAGGAGTCGTTGGGAGCCCCCAACGGTCACATTTGTGACCGTTGGGGGCCCCCAACGACTCTATTGGGGGACCCCCAATGCACATAAAATAAATCAAAAAAATAAAAAGAAAAAAAGAAATTACAAAAGTAAAAATAAAAAGAAAATTACAGCATATTCTAAAAGTGAATATGCGCAAAACAGGAAATGACAGAAATGCCCTTTTGGGTAAAAATATATAAATATATATATTTATATACATAGAGATATATGTACATATAATATACAACAACAACAACAACAACTACGCCTTCATCCCAAAACAATTGGGGTCAGCGATATGAACCAAAAAAGAAATTCATTTTGGGTCTTCCACATGAATCCTTTTCCTCCAATCATTTCTATCCAACGCCATGTCCTCGGTGAGGTTCAAAGCATTCATATCCTTTCCTATCATCTCCATCCAAGTCTTCCTAGGCCTACCCCGACCTCTTTTAACTAATATATTTTCCCATTTCTCCAACCTTCTAACTGGAGCATCATTAGGCCTTCGCCGAATATGTCCAAACCACCGTAAACGATTCTCTCGCATCTTATTTTCAATGGGTGCAACACCTACCTTCTTACGTATCTCTTCGTTCTGAATCTTATCTTTTATTGTATTTCCACACATCCATCTAAGCATTCGCATCTCAGCTACACTCATTTTTTGAATATGATGTCTCTTGGCAGCCCAACATTCCGTACCATATAGTAAAGCGGGTCTAATAGTCGTCCTATAAAACTTTCCCTTCAACCGCAATGGCATTCTACGATCGCACAGCACTCCAGTAGCACTTTTCCATTTCATCCACCCAACCTTTATCCTATGATTTACATCTCCATCAATTTCTCCATACTTTTGAATGATGGATCCCAAATATTTGAAATAATCATTCACCGGTATATCTTGCTCACCAAGCTTCACTACACTCCCATCACTACTTCGTTGCTTACTAAACCGACATTCCATATATTCAGATATATGTACATATAATATATTATATGTAAATATATCTCTATGTATATAAATATATATATTTATATTTACAATGATTTTAGGAGCTACATTTTAACAACTTCATATGGAATCTCAAGAAAAAATCCTGAAATTTATATCATCATATATGCAATTAAAAAACAACAATGCAACACATTGCACACTTTAAATCATGGCACCTAAGCTTTCTTTTAAAGGCTTTGGTGAAGATGCTGGCCTAGTTTTCCAAGAAAGGAGCACAATCAGAAAGCATGGAAGAGAAAAGAAAAAGTGACGAGCTTCTGGATCGCATATAAGAAAGGAAATGAGAAGCAACCGGGAGGTCCTTATGAAGTGATTTAAAGTATTTTATATTTCAGAACTAAGGAACCAAACTATCATGGTAAATCACACTAACTTTAAAATTAGAGATTGATTACCTAAATTCCTGAACAACAATAAAGTCAAATTTAAATTAGTAACATACAAAGATTTCATTGTTTTTCCTACCATACAATTTCAATATATATAGTCACTAGAATATGAGAACTACCATGTGAACTGGGCATTTCCAAAACTTTGTTTGCAAATCCAACCATGTAGATGTGTTCGGCATGGTGAATTTGCTAGGAATCAACTGTTGGATCATGTATTTTTTATGAAAAAATACAATTTTTGGATGCTTGAATACTTATGAAGATTACGAGCCATTGATTTTAAAGCCTTAAAAAATCTTGTTTATGATCATAATCGGATGATTCAAGAGCTGGTCCTTATAAAACCAAACATGTAGATCACACTCGAACGGTTAGATTTAAGAGAAAAGAACAAAAAAATCCATGAAAATCGCAGTGCACATGGTAGTTCTCATATTCTACTCTCTCTCCCTATATATATATATATATATATATATATATATATATATAGAGAGAGAGAGAGAGAGAGAGAGAGAGAGGAAAATGTTCTAGTCAGGTCCCATTTTTGTTAGGTCCCAAGTTAGGCCCTAGCAAAAATTGTGGTTGTAGATGTTTTTTGTCGAATCTGAACCTATAGATGTGTTCATAATTGTTTATTTACCAAGGAGCATGTCTTGGATTGAATCAATTTACCAACAAAATTATAATCTTCTATCATCAAATTTTAGTACAATATGATCCGTTGATTTTTCAACCCACTTAAAAAACACATATGTTCATGAAAAATACCTATTTGAATGCACGTTAACTACCAAGTAAACTATGATAAACACATCTATTGGTTTAGATCAAGCACAAATCACCTGCAACCACGTTTTCTGCTGGGACCTAACTTGGGGCCAAACGAAAATGGGACCTGACTAGAACATTATATATATATATATATATATATATATATATATATATATATATATAAAATCTGTAAGCATGAGACCAAGAGAGTTCCAATTTAATCAAGATGACTTTTCTTCTTTTCTTCCTGTTAATTTGGAACCCTTGGAAATTAAATGCAGAAAGAAACCAAGCTTGGGCAACCTAGAGATTGGCATGGCTCACCTCATTTACTCCCCTAGCTATAAGGAACATCACAACAGGATTGTTTCTAATAGAGAACTAATTTAATTTAAGCTTTTTTCCAGATAGTTTCCACTTCCCAAAGTCTAGAATCAGAAGTGTGTTCCTAGTGGGTACATAGTGACAAGCATATTATTCGTATGCTGTGAAGACATGACAAAACACTTCCAATTTGTCTTATTTTTCAAAAATGGATTACCTACAAAGTACTTGGGTTTGACAAAAATGAACTTTCCCTGTTAAAATATCACAACTATTGTTCCCACTTCACAAAAGATAGGAGTCACAAGTTTAGTTGTAAAAGAACTTTTTTTTTTAAACAAACTGCAATCCTCACACTTGGAAGGAATCACCCAAACATGCTTTGATGGCAGTAACATTGTTGATACATAGGCACCTACAATTGTTGAGGAAATGCCTTATTATCTACTTGTGTAATAATACCCTTTGTAATATTAGTCTTGCGTACATATATTTTATTTAGGGGTATTTTTGTAACATAAGATATAGGCCTTAGGCCCTTAGTTAACTCATTTTATCTTTTTGTATAACCCTAAGGGGTCGACCCAAAGTTACCGGAAGCGCTTCCGCGAAGCGCGTTTCGGAAGAGCGAAACGTCGCGCTTCCGAAACGTGTAGGGAAGCGCGCTTTTTTGGGAAGTGCGCTTCCCAAAAATGGGAAGCGTGTTTCCCTTTTATGGGAAGCGTGCTTCCCCCTCGCTTCCTAGGTCGCTTCTGAGACGGTTCATAATTTTCTTCTAAGTCATCCCTGGCATCCCGCTTCCTAAATTTTTGAAAGTGCCTCGCTTCCCGCTCCCACCTCCCGTAGCGCTTCCCGCTCCCGCTTCCCCGACTGGTAACTCTGGGTCGACCCCCTTTTATGTTGTTTCTCACTCTTCTTTTTGGTTAATGAAGTTCTCTCTTTGAGCTCCTCTCTTTCTTCCTGTTTCCCTAAACTAACATTTCCACATTGTATCGGAGCCATTTGGGAAGCAAAGGAAGATCGATTGAAGAGTTTTGGTGGAGAGGAGAGCTCAATTCCTGCTGAGTTTGGGCGCACCTCGTTTGGCACATACCCACTTGCTGACATCAGGTTCATCTTGGGGTTTTTGATTGATTGAGGTGTGGATTAGCTAAAACTTGTTTTTAGAATATGAATGAACAAAAAAATATGATGATTGAATCAGATTTGAAATTTTAGTGAATTTCTGGATTTAGTGATGAACAATGTCCAGATTTCTGAAAATCCCTAAAATCCCTGTTATCGGTAGTTTTTCTTGACCCTGTTTGATTGGATTTGGGCTAAGTCACACGGATTTGGCAAAGCAGGTGCCGCACCCGCGTCGACGCGATGCGGGTGCGGCATCCGATGCAGTCAACACGACCATGGGTGCGTTGACCGCACCCAGGGTTATTTTTATCCAATTTTCGAACGTAAAAAAAATTGTTTTTGCTTGCCCTAATCCTCTTTCGCATCTCTCCTCTCCCGCACAGCTCTGCTCTCTCGCTCGCCTCCTCTCCTCCCGATGTCTCTCAGGGGAGCCCGACGCCAGCTCCTCCTCTCCCTCGTCGCAGACATCCGCGCTCGCCGACATCAACCCCACCCGCAACCCCGACGACGGGCTAGGTCACCGAGAAGGGGAGGGATGCGGGGGTCGTCGGGCGAGCTGTCGAAGAGAGAGGACGAGAGGGGAGGGGAGCGAGCACAGAGAGAGGGAGAGATGGCAGCGGGGACAGGAGGTCGGGAGGTGCTTCGGCTAGGGTCGCCGACGGTGGTAGGTGGCCGGACGCAGGGTGAGGTCGCCGGCGGGGGGACTCCGACGGCTACCGGCCGGAGGCTGGAGGTAGGATGGGAGAGGAGAGAGGGCGAAGAGGGATGAGGGTGGCAGCGGCAAAGCAAAAGGGGGGTTAGGGTTTTCTCGCATGAGAAAATCCTAACCCCGACGGTCTTTAAATAGGCTCGCGGGGTGAGGCGTGCCCGGTTCGGATCCGGGTCCCACCAAAAAGCAATTTTTTTCTGAAAACCTTGGGTTTTACACCCCCGAACTAGTTCTTCTTGGCCTCCAGACCCGACCCGGGTCCGACCCAATTTTTTTTTAAATCCTGGGTTTTACAGGGGTAGGGTCTATATCACATGGGTGCGGGCGCGGGTGCGGGTGCGGAGATTCGGCACTTCCAAAAAACCCGGGTGCGGGGGTGCGGCAGGGGCAAAAATGTAATATATATATAGGGGGTCGGGGGAACACGCGGGTTTTTTCAAATTTCGCAGTTGACAGCATAATTTAAAAAAAACAAAATCGCAGCCCATTTGGGCAAATTTAAAAAAAAAAAATCCAAAAAAAAAATGGACCTAAATGATCCTGGGTGCGGTCAACGCACCCAGGATCGGGTTGACCGCACCTGGTGCCGCACCCGCGTCGAGTCGCGTCGACGCGGGTGCGGCACCCTGCTAGTCGAATCCTTGTGACATAGGGTAGGGTTTTCCGAAACATCATGGGATTTATTTTTTCCTTTAAAATATAAAAATTATATATATATATATATATATATATATATATATATATATATATATATAATTTTTTATATTTTTGCCGCACCCCCGCACCCAAGTTTTTTGAAAGTGCTGCACCCCCGCACCCGCACCCATGTGACATAGGATTTGGGTCATTTTTGCTGGTAGAGAATAGTGTTATTGATTGTGGGTTTGATTTTGGAGATTTTGGAGTATTTTTGCTGAGTTATTGGGTGGTCGTGGGATGTGGTAATTAGTGTTCATGTGTAGTTTGAGTGCAGTGTGTGTGAGGGTTGTATATATCCTCTATTCGGCTGGTTTGAAGACTACTTTGAGAAGTTCTAGTGTTGGGTGCCTCCTTGTGAGGAGGTTCATATATCAGCTGTTAGGAGACTATTGGTGCATTGAAGTTGGGTGTGAGTACCATTTTCTTCAGCTGATTTAGGTGTAGGCAGTATATTTCTTGGCAGCATAACTATATTTGATTTTGGCTGCAACCTTGTATTTCTCTGTGCTTTTGTGCATCTTGTTGTCTTGTGCAGCAACTTTATCTCTAGTTTGAGGGTTGGTGAGAATGGAGAAGGGAGACATTATTCAGCTGACTACAGTAAAATTGAATGGGACCAAATATTAATTTTGATATGATTTTATGGTAGCCATAGTTGATGGCAAAGAGCTAGGAGGTTTTTTTTATAGGACAGCAATGAAGCCTAAACTATGGCTAATTAAAAGAGGTCGACGAAGGCCTAATGATGCTCCAGTTAGAAGGATGGAGAAATGGGAAAATATTTAGTTAAAAGAGGTCGGGGTAGGCCTAGGAAGACATGGATGGAGGTGATAGGAAAGGATATGAATGTTTTGAACCTCACCGAGGACATGGCATTGGATAGAAATGAATGGAGGAGAAGGATTCATGTGGAAGACCCAGAATGATTTTCTTTGTTGGTTCATATCGCCGACCCCAATTGTTTTGGGATGAAGGCGTAGTTGTTGTTGTTGTTGAATGAAGCCTAAACTAGGAGATGCAAATTATGAAAATGCAGTTAAGGAGTCGAAGATGAGCAATGCTAATGTTAAGTCATGGATTCTTGGCTCAGTAGAACCAAGAATTGCGATGAATATCTCAAAATTTATGGAGGCCAAAGATGTTTGGGGTTACCTTAAGCAAGTTTATATGCACCAGAATTGGGCAAGACAGTATCAGTTGATGCAAGAACTGCAAGCCTTGAGGCAGGGAAGCAACTCAGTTGAAGAATATCATTATGAAATGCAGTTGCTCTGAGATTCCTTGGCCTTGATAGACAACAATAAGAAGTGTGAAAGGTGTAAGGATTGCAAGGCATGTATGAAAGAAAGAGTGCAGTCTAGGGAGACGGTGAGAGTGAATGAGTTCCTTATGAGACTACATTATGAGTTTGATAATGTTAAGAGTGTCATCATTCACAGGACATTTCTTCCTCAGGTTACTCAAGTCCTCTCTGAGATCATTGCAGAGGAGACCAAGATGAAATCTCTCCAGTCCTACTCCTCCAGTGATTAGGTTATGGTTGCAATCAAACAGTTCAGTAACTATGGTGGGGCAAAAGTGGAGGCTCCCAAGTATGATATGAGTAGTTTACGTTATCACTACTGTAAGAAGATGGGACATATGAAGAAATCTTGTCCCATATTGAGAAAGAAGGTGACGACGATGGGAGGGAGTGCAGCATTGTCGGAAATTGTAGGGGGAGAAAAGAATGTGGTGAAAGAAGAGAATCATGTCTCGGCTGCAGCTTCCACCTTCACTGTCACCTCTGATATGCAGGCCTCTGTTACTTCTAGGCTTGACCAGTTAGCTCAGCAAGTCTAACGCCTTCTCTCCTTATCTGCCTCATCCACCTCGTTTGTTTCCACTAGTACATCTGGTTGTGCCCATGCAGGTATTCCTAGTGTGACTTTTGGTTGGTTGATAGACTCGGAAGCATTATGTCACATGACTGCAAATGAGTCTATATTAACCAAATGGTTTCTTAATGATTGTCTCAATTCTATTACTTTTAAGTCAAATCTGTGTGAAAAGCTTAATGTTCATGAAGTATTTCATGTTTTTTCTCTTGTTATGAACTTACTCTTTATTGGTAAAATTACTCAGTATAATTGTGATGTAACCTTTACCCCCGATGGTTGTTATGTGCAAGATCGGTTGTCGGAGAGGAGGATTGAAACTGGGCATAGGTGAGGGCATCTCTATTTTCTGGTGTTACAGTTTTGGATAATTCAGTGTTATGGCATTAACGGTTGGGTCATGTGTCTAGTTTCAGGCTTCAGTTTTTGTTGCCATTTGGTTTACTTGGAAATACTTGAAAATATAGGGTCTCTAATGATGTCCTGTGTTGTGAGAGTTGTAGGTTGTCCAAAAGTCATGCTCTCTCATTTAGTTTCAAAGAAATTGAGTCTGTACTAATTCCTCAGCAATTCAAAGATAAATGGTCTCCTAACGTTGTAAAGTGTTGTTTTATAGGATATCCTGAAGGACAAAAAGGCTATAAATGCTTTGATCCTGTGAGCAATAAAGTGTGAACATCAAGGCATGTTGAGTTCTGAAAACATGTGTCATTATACAGTCAGAATGATCCAAGGAAGAACATGGAGTCTACTTTGTCCTTCTTGGTACACTTTTCATAAACTTCAAACAAAGGTAATGACAAGGAATGGGTCACATATAGCAAAAGACCATTGGAGGGTCTTGAATAGTCATTTCTTGATCAACATGATTCAGAAAAAAAGCCCTTGCCTGAGCTAAGTCTCGATGCCCCTCAAACTGATCCTCATGAGTCAGCACCTTCATTCCCTCTTGTTCCTCGGGTACGTAGAAGTTCTACACTTTCTGTCCCTCATTTTAGATTTGTTTCCTATGATTCCTTATCTACTACTCATCAAGCATTCTTAGTCATGATTCAATCCTATAGTTAACCAAAGTCCTATGGTGAAGCTGCATCAGATCTAGAGTGGCAAAAGGCGATGGCAAAGGAATTGGAGGCTTTGGAGAGGATGAAAGCATGGGAGCTAGTTAAATTACTGGAAGAAAAAAAATGTAGTTGATTGCAGGTGGGTGTATAAAATCAAGACAGGCAAATGAATCTATTGAGAGATATAAAGCTCGTCTTGTAGCAAAAAGGATATAATTAGCAGTATGGGATAGCTTTTGTTGAGACCTTTGCACGAGTAGCTCACATGACTACTATTAAACCTTGTTGGAAGTGGTTGCAGTTAGAGGTTTGGACCTATGGTAGATGGACGTCAAGAATGCTTTTCTGAATGGAGACTTGGAGGAAGAAGTGTATATGAAGTTGTCTCAAGGAGTTATTGACAAAGAAGGCAGGGTTTGCATATTGAAGAGGGCATTGTATGGGTTGAAACAAGCTCCAAGGGCTTGGTTTGAAAAAATTAGTGTTGCAATGGTGAGCTTGAAATTTAGACAAAGTTAGCATGAACATTCTGACAAGGGCCAGTGTCTTCTTTTGCTTTATTTTGACGACATGATTATTGTTGGAGATGACAGAGCAATGATTGCCAAGGTGAAGCTGCAACTAGCCCAAAATTTTGAAATGAAAGGTTTAGGAAAATTGAAATATTTCCTAGGTCTTGAAATTGCACACTCCAAGCGAGGTTTTTTGTTGACTCAGCACAAATATGCAATACACTTGATTGGAAAGGCAAGGCTTGCAGATGATAGAAAGCAAGTGGACACTCCTATGGAAACCAATTGCAAATTAAAGCATATTGATGGTAAATTACTCAATAATCTCACACTTTATAGGTAACTGGTTGGAAGTTTGATTTACTTGACCATCTCACGGCCAGACATTACATTTGCAGTTCATGTGGTAAGTCAGTTTATGAGCACCCCTAAGTCATCTCACCTGGGAGTTGTTCTAAGGATTATCATATATGTTAGGGGTACCATGCATTATGGATTGTTCTTTTATGTTACATCATCGTTAGAGTTGAAAGCTTACTATGATGAAGATTTTGGAGGAGTTTCTCAAGATAGGCATTCTACTTCAGGATTTTGTGTTTTCTTAGGTGAATCTTTGATATCGTGGAAGAACAAGAGACAACAAAGAATTACTATATCCACTATTGAGGCAGAATATCGTGCTATGGCTCAAGTGACTGCAGAGGTTATTTGGCTAAGGTGGTTGTTGCAGGATATGGGAGTGAATATAGAAACAATTACTTTGCATTGTGACACTCAAAAGTGCCATTAATATAGACAAAAATATAGAATTTCATGAGAGGACTAAGCATATTGAGATAGATTGTCATTTTACTCGTCAGGCATATCTGAATGGAATCATATCTTGGCATATATTGGGACTCAAAGCCAGATTGTTGATTGTTTTACGAAAAAATTGACTTTGAAGGCTTTTCAATCATTCTTGTTCAAGCTTGGGTTGATTGTGTTATCATCACCTTAATCTTGAGAGGGCAGTGTTGAGGAAATGCCTTATTATCTACTTGTGTAATACCCTTTGTAATATTAGTCTTGTATACATATATTTTATTTAGGGGTATTTTTGTAACATAAGCTATAGGCCTTAGTCAACTCATTTTGTCTTTTTGTGTAACCCTAAGGGCTCGACCCCTTTTTATGTTGTGTCTCACTCTTCTTTTTGGTTAATAAAGTTCTCTCTTTGAGCTCATCCCTTTCTTCCTGTTTCCCTAAACTCATGTTTCCACAATCTGGACATGATATGCTGTGCTGTTGATTTCCACTACTAGAGTACTATGTCTGATATTGGATCATTTGATTTCCAAAATAATGAAAACTTCATCATGATAGTTGCTAATGGCAAGGGACAGAAGAATCACTTAACATACAAAGTCTTTTTCTTTACAGTACACACAAAAATTGCAACATGTCAGCAGAAAGACCAATTTATATGTGATATACATAGGAAAGCAACAACCATTATCTACCTTGAAATGCAAACCATTGTCACAAAAAGATTGTTATCAAGGCTAAAAGGGACCAGCACACTAATATATATAAACACTAAAAAAAGAAACCAAACCCCTACCTGTTTTCTGCTCCAGTCATATTGTCGAGTACCAACTGCAGGGGCAAACTGTAAAATCACAGAACCCTCCCTTGAAAGTTTAAATGCTCCTGACTGCATACAGAATATAAAGGTTGCATAAAAATAAGTACCGTTCATTTGTATATATATATATATATATATATATAGAGAGAGAGAGAGAGAGAGAGAAAATATAAAACTTGAAATTGCTTCTAGTGGCATTTCGGGTTGTAACTTCAAAAGTAAAGATAACCAGGTGGAGGTACAAAAGTGAAAATAAAGGTTCCCCATTGATTACTAAACCATTATATAGCCTTTATATTCAATAAAATGGCATTCCATCTTTCAGGTTTTCCGGTCGGTGTTTTCATATATTACTCTATGACTAATATCTTTACTACAAGTTGAAAATAGATATAGTAATGTCTCATGTAGGACAGTCAATAGGTCAAATAAGGATCCATCTTTTGCGCTTTCCACTTGGTGTTTTCATATATTTCACTATAACTAATGTTTCCCATTTTTTATTTCATTTTCACATCAATTCTCAGTATATAGCTCATATAAAAAAAACAAACCAAGTTATTGCTTACCATGTTATCAATTTTCATTAGATATGCACATAATTGAATACTAATTCCTCAATAAACTCATTAAATTCCTACGTGTGATCGTTGCAAAAAAATTTCTTTTTTCCTTTTTAGGGAAAGAGAAAAACTCTCGCAAGGTCCACTTGACCTTTTGAAAAGATTTTAAAAATTTACTCGCCTCCGTTTTTAGAAAATGCGGGAAAATGAGGAGACGGGGCTCGCTCGTCGGTACGAGGTTCAACCGTTCCTGACGCCTTTACTAGGGGTAATCAAACCAAAGATCGAATTTATGCATTTGCTTTGCCTAAATTTGCCTAAAAAATTATTCTAAGTCCTAAATGCACATTAAATCAAGCTTGTGCTATGAATTTGAACTTGAAAATATGTATGCTTTTGAAGAATTTGTCAGAAACTTGGGTTTTCCAAGTGATTTTGAAATGAATTTTGAAGATATATTTGGAAAAGTTTATTTGGAAGTGACTTTGAAGTTCCAAAATTGATTTTTGAATTTGAGAAATTGAAATTTAAAATGAATTTGAATTGAAAGTTTGAAATTGAAGATTTTGAAATTGAATTCAAAGTTAAGTTTTTGAAATTTGAATTGATTTGAAATAGAAAATCAAAATTGGAGTTTGATTTTTGAATTGAGAATTGAATTCAGAAATCAAACTTGGAGTTTTGAAATTATATTTGGAATTTTAGGATTTGAAGTTGAAAATCATAATTGGGTTTAAAATTGAAATTGAACTTTGATTTGAAATTGAAGAATTTGAAATCTGAAATTGAAAATGTAATTGAATTTGAAATTTAAACTAAAGAAATTGAAATTGAAATTGAAATTGAAATTGAAATTGAAATTGAAATTGAAATTGAAATTGAAATTGAAATTGAAATTTTGGAAATGAAATTGGAATTTAGAATTGGAAATTCAAAATGAAATTCGAAACTTGATTTGGAATTAAAATTGAGGATTGAAATGAAATTCAAAATTTAAGAATTGAAGTTTTAGAATGGCAAATTTGAAATGAAAATAGAATTTGAAATTTGAATTTGATATTTGAAATTGAAATGAAATTAAAAGTTGAAATTTGAACTTCGAAAATGAAAAATTTAGAATTGATATTTGAAGTAAAATCTGAAATTTGGAATTTGAAAGAAATAGAAAATTGAATTTGATACTTGAAAAAAAATGAAATTCCAAGTTGAAATTAGAATTTTGAAAATGGAAAATAAAAATTGATATCTAAAATTGAAATAAAATCAACATTTGAAATTTGAAAATTGAAATTAAAACTTAGAATTAAAATGAAATTCAAAGTTAAAATTAGAAATTCGAAAATGGAAAGTTAGAAATAAAAATCGATAATTGGAAATTGAAAATAGAAATTTGAAATAGGATTTAAAATTAAATGAAATTGGAAAATAACTTTGAATTTGATAATCGAAATTGGAAAATGGATTTGAATTTAGAAATGAAAATTGCTTTTGAAAATCATTTCGAAAATCACTTGAAAATTTGAAAATGACTTGAAATAATTTGAAAAAAATGATGTAATTCTATCTTAAATGATGAATATGCTATTTCTTTGAAAAAATATTTGAATTTTAAAGAGAATTTTATACTTTATAGAATTAAAAACAAGATTAATTTCCATATATTCATGATTAGGGCCACAAATATACTTTAAATTAATCTTTATTTAAAATTCTAATAAAGAAAAGATTTTGTGCCTTTATAAAATTAAAATAAAATTAATTTTTTAATATATTCATGACTAGGGCCACAAATACATTTTAAATTAATCTTTATTTTAATTCAAATAAAAGAAGAAAAGAGAATTATTTATGGAAGAAATGATGATTTTCGAAAATAACCTAAAAGTGTAGGTCAAATTTTTATTTAATAAAGAATAATAACTCTAAGTATTATTCGTATTCCGACTAGGGTCGTAAATACAAACTTTACTTAGTTTTATTTATGCTTTATTAAATGGTGCACGTGCCATTCGTGTTTCTATAGTGTATTTTAAAAATAAAAGACAAAAATGCAATAATTAGTTATGAGAATTTAATCTATATGTTCATTCATTCTAAACTAAGCATAAAATAAAATTCTCATTAATGTAATTATTACAACCCTTGAGTGAATTATAATAATTAAAAATAAAAAAAAGAGAAAATCTTTGAGCTTTCTTCTTCACTTCAGCCACCAAGAGAGGAGAGAAGTGCTTGAGAGAGAGGGGGATCCATTTCTTTTCTTCTTGAAAAACTCGCCCCCCCACGTGGGCTTTTTATAATTGAAAATGAAGGCATAACGGGCATAGCCCATTATGATATTTTCAAGCCCCTTAGGGCTGATGTGGCAAGGCTCACATGGGGGAGGGGTTGGCACCAATCCCTATGTGGGATTCTTGCTTTGTTGAATAGGCAAAAGTGCCCTTTTGTGAAATACTTTGCAAGAGGGTGCCCATGTGTGTCATTTTTTTGTTTTGTAGATGGGTAGAATAGTCACTTATTAGAAAATTTGACACATAGCATCACCTTGTGGGTGATGCTCACGTGGGTTTTTAAAAGCAAGGTTTTTTTTTAAAGGTTTGTTAAAAACGATTTCGATTTTGAATCTTGAAAATGCCAAGTGGCGCCCCTCTTTGAAAAATGCTTTTTGATTTTAAAAATCAAGATGAAAAGTGAAATAAAATATGAAAAATAAAAAGAGGAATTTGGAAATAATTGGATTCAAAAATCCGATTTTGATTTACGAAATCCAAATTGGGTAAAAACCGGATCCAGATTGAATTTTGAGAATTTTTGCAAAAATACTGATTTTGGATTTTGAAATTCAAAGATTATTTTGAAATAATGAAAATTGGGATTTCGATCTTGGATCTTGGATGCAGTTCAGAGAATGAAATTGAATCTTGGATCGAAATCAAAATCCAAGAAGTGAAAATTGGATCTCAGATGTTAGATTAATCTGAGTTCAGAAAATTGATTCGATTAAACTCCTGAACGGATCAAAAGGTGGATCCAGACTGAAATGGATCCGAAATGGTTTAATTGGATCCTGGATATCTGATGAGATATTCTAGGTTTCAAAGAATAAATTGGACTCTGGATATGGATTTCTGAATGAATCAGATAGAAAATCCAGGTCCGGAAAGAAATTAGACACCAGATCCAGCATTGGATCTAATATCCGATTTGAAATGGATTGGATCTCGGATATTGGTAAGATATTAAATGGAGGAATTGATCCGAGTCCGAATTGAGACTTGTCCCAGTTCAGAAAAATATCAGAAACAGTGTTCTGAAAAAATTTGTATTTTTTTTTGTTTTCGCCCTGTAGGGGTAGAAACACGGTACAGAACTGGTCTGAACTAATTTAAATTGGATATGATTGGAATGAACTGAATTAGAAGTTAGTTATACTCAGATGAACTAAGTTCGAAGCTAGAACACTAGCTCAACCAACTGGAGTTAGCTCGATTTGGACTGAATTGAGCTCAAACGAGCTAAAGTGAGCTCAAATGAGCTGAAACAAAGGTATGAGTGACTTTGAACTAGAACTGAGCTATTCGAACTTCTGGTGAACTTAGATTAGACTCACTGGGATGGGATCTAATGAATTTGGCTCACTTGAGGACAATTTGGTTAAAATTCGAGCTAAAATGAGCTCATTTCGCCTGAAATGAGCTAATTTAGCTGAAATGAGCATAAATGATCAGGATTTGCTCATCGTGAGCTCAAAAGAGCTAGAAATGACAGTCATTCTAACTTTTTTGAACTTGAGATAAGTTTGGTTAAACCTAACTGATGAAAGGTCTAAGCGTGACTTAGGGTAAAAATAGTAATTTTATTGGCCCAATGAGGTAAACTGACCTCTAGACTGGAGTAGACCTAGGGGGGACTCTATATCGCCCTTCAAGGGACTGGCATCTGTGAAATGAGGGTGTCTGGAATGGACTTGAAAATTTTGGGGTGTTTATACTATGTCACACAGACACTCCATTTTGCCTTTCGTACCGGTGTCGACATGCGTGTCCCCGTGTCTATTAAGATTGGACTGTACATGCATATACGGGTCCAGATCAGACCCGTATCTCTATCTTTATAATATCGGGTCTGGACTGAAGAGTCTCAGACCGACCCAATCCGGTGGTTATAAGTCCACGTTAAGAAATAGGGCATGACACAATTGCAGGATCGATTATCTGCTGCAGCCGTTCTCCCTCCTCTCCCTTCCAGAAACGCAGAAGAGCCGGATACTAACAGGTGTGTTTCTTTCAGTGTCTACACCTGGACACGCCATTTTACCCTCCGTACATACAAGTTTGTATTCAATTTATAATTTATAATTATATTTTCAGTTTATAACTTTATATTTTCAGTGTATAATATATATTTTAGATATAGCATATATATTTTAGATATAGCATATATATTTAGATTATATTCAATTCATTTTGAATTTATTTTGTATTTATGTGATATTTAATATATATAGCCGTGTCCCCATATCTGTACCCATACCCGCACCCATACCCATGTGACAGTTAAATTCTGAACAGGAATTTTGATTTTTCATTTTCTTAATCTAAAAATTTACAAAACATTTAAAGAAAAAAAATACAAAACGAGAAACATCAAACATAGAATCTCAAAAGACTTTAACAGCAAAATTTTAAGAAAAGCTTCTTAAAATGCCAAAAATTTAATGGAAAAACCGCAAGATTTCAACGTAAAATCATTCCACAAGATTACAAAAACTTGTAGAAGCCGTTTTTATTACCTCATACTGCCAAGGATGCTACGACCAGAATAAAGATACCGGCAAAATCCAATGCTAATAGCCATCCTTTGCAAAACCTCTACCTTGATTCAATCACAAAAAACCTAAAAGTATAACAAACCTAACTATACATACATCTAACGAAGCAAATTCTGGTGCCTTTGGTTCTACTGTCAAGGCAGCTTTCCCTTTGAAAATGGAATGTCCAACGAACACTCTTGCTAGTGAACCTATAAGAAAAAGGAAAATTAAATAAAAAATAGTGGCATTATTAATTAATCGTCATTAACAAAACTAAAAGGAAACACAAAATGGAGGATAAATGCCGCATGATACAACATAAGAATGGCAAATTTATTTTGCAATCTACATTCAGGAGAAATGGAAAAAACAGTTCCAAAACAAATGGAAAAATACAAAACTAACTAAACCAGACCAATTTAACATTAAAGGAATCCAAAAGGACAGATAATTCTCTTATAAATTTCACCAAGTCAACTATCAACAAGGCAATCACCATCCAGAAGTAGAAAACTAGAAGGAGCTACCCAAGATAGGTTGCCCAACAAAAGGAAAAGAAAGATGCAACTAATCACATGTGTATTAGTAACAAACAGTCTGCAAATTTGAAGAGGTTCAGTAGGGTGCAAATGAATCATGTTTGGTTGGACCTCTGATCTGAATTCAATGATTTATTTCTGGATACAGATCACTAAAGTAGGATCTAAAAGGTATTCAGATCAGATTCAGATTTACATAGGATTGTTTTGGATTCAGAGCAGATATGGATCAGTGTTTTATATTGGATATATGTTCCGATTTGTATTTAATCCAATCAGTTTGCAGATTTTACTTGTAATGTCCTTGATTTTGGACTTTTTTTACTGGATTCAGTATCACCAATATATATTTCATCCGGATTCAATCTTACATTATATCATTGGATCTGATTCCGATTCAGATCAACCGAATAGAAAAAAACAAGGCAGGATCTGACTCACATCTGAATCGAAACAAATATCTAATATAAAACACTGATCTGAATCCAAAAATGATCTTAATGTGTAAATGTTAATCTGATCTGAATACCCTTTAGTGATATTGAATCTGATCTGTATAGCCGTTTTGTTCTATGTTTTACTACTTTTATGCTCCTTCCACGATATTGTCCCTTATATGCTTGGATAGTAATAACTATTAGTATTAGTTTATTGATTTGACAAATCAAAACCATAACTACAGTGTGTGCCATCTGATTTTTTGAATACACGATTCAACAGAATTGTGCAAACGGATTGAATAGGCAGTTTCAAGATTAAGTTGTATTGGTTATCGTCAAATAACAAAGAATCACAGACATTGCTTGAAAAATGTGCAAAAACATCTATATTCAGTCTTATCAGAATCATGCTTATCTACCTTTCAAGGTCAATTCTCATACACAATTTGGCGCCATATGAGCAAACTATTTACCCTCATTAGCAGCAGCAAAACCGCTAATTTGACACATCAAGTTGGCCGTAACACCACACATAGCAATATTAAAATCCCGTGATGAAGGGAATGCAAATCCGCAGACAAGGAACCAAATTCAAGGAAAAACGTCACCAAACAACCACGCAACGGTCCGGGACTTCAACTATCCGCTGCCCATTGCTTATTTCGTTCAATAAATCTGATTAATTGCCAGTTTATCGCTTTCAACCAGTTGGTAAATCACAATTCTCAGATAAGGAACAAAAGAAAAAAGAAAAACCCATCTTTTTTTGCTCCTTCCAAAAGCGTATTCATATAGTTCTACGGCAATTTTTTTTACCATTTATGTTGCTCCTTTCACCGTTGCCCGTAAAGAAAGTAACCATTTAAAGTGACCAACATCAACAATACTACAAATTTCTCAAAATGGGGGAACGGATTAAAGAGGAGGAGAAGATGGGCACAACCAGATGACGGGTTTCCAGCGAACGCATCGTCGGAATTCCGAGCGAATTTCTGCGACTCGAAATGGTCGGAACGACGACATCTCACCGAGAAACTCTTCGTAAATCTCGACGGAACACGATTAAGACGGCATGGGTGCTCTGTGGCAACTCTCAGAGGGCTATCTAGAGTTAGACGAAGCATCTCTCTCTCTCTCTCTCTCTCTCTGAGGGTTTAAGAAGCGGGAAGGATAACGCGGCCGTGCCCATGGCAGAAATACTAAGGGTTTTGTACCAAATCGCATGCGAATCGAGAACCGGATCGAACTCAGAATCGGTTTTCATTTCTATGGGGCGTCCGCGTGCAGTTAAGTTGAAACTATGTATGTCAACGGATCGGAATCAGAATCCGATTAGTCGGATTCGGTAGCCAAATCTGGATCGGATTCGGATTTGGTATTGATTTTTGCAATGAAACCCGACCCGAGTCCGACTAATCGGGTTTTAGACTAGTCAGATCCGGATTCTATTTTAACTTTTTCCATCTGACTCCCAATCAGATTAAGTCGGATTCGGCAACACCTATATCCGACCCGTTGACATCCCTATACGAAGCACTCGCGGTGAGGCTCTGTTTGGGAGTTGGGTGTTTATGGATTTGGGTAAGTGGAAGCCATCGGTCTTTGAAATCGGCAACGGCAGGGAAACGAGATGAGCCTGCCCATAGAAATAAGACTGGTAAAGGATCTGAATAGCTGGGTTCAACTCGTCATGAACTCCTTCATGATCAGTTCATGTAGCTAGCAAGCCAAGCCACAAGGAGCACATTTGTCCTGAACGAGTCAAGCAAGAATGCTACGTGTTTGGCTCTGCTATAGACAAAAAAGTGTATTTAAAGTGTAATACATGTTACTTAAGAGTATGTTTGATGGTGCATGAGACAAAAAAGACGTGGATAACACTATTTTTAACAGACATTGAAAGCGGTGGACGGCGTTTTGCGCGTTTGCAGCGTTCATTAAGGGCATGTTTGATGGCTTGTCCAGGTTTGGACAAAATGAACAAAAACAAAGGAACAGAACATTGGTTCTGTAATAATTGTTCCAAGTCCAAGTTTGTTTGGATCCTATACAAATGTTATGTTCTAAATGTTCGTTGTTTGATTGACAATATGCAGACAACTTGGACAATCATGGATAATGGGTCAAATTACTTCATTTTGGATTGAATTATATTACCTGATCCATTCACCATTTTACATGTTTTAACAAGTTTATTATAGTTTTTTGCCCGAATATGGATCCAATCATGCAATTATATTTAAAATCATATATTTTTGTCCTGAATATGGATTTGGAATTGAATTTTTGCCCCGAATATGGATCTCTAATGAGATGTTTGCCCCGAATATGAATTTTTGCTCTGAATATGGATTTGAAATTGATTTTTTGCCTTGAATATGAATCTCGAATTGAATTTTTGCCCCTAATATAGATCTCGAATGAGATTTTTACCCCGAATATGGATTTTTGTTTTGGATATGGATCTCAAATTAGATTATTGTCTCGAATATGAATCATGAATTAGATTTTTGCCCCGAATATAAATCTTGAATTTGATATTTACCGCAAATATAGATATCTAGTTGGATTTTTCCCCAAATATAGATTTTTTTACCCGAATATGGATTATCAACCAATATATTCAAGCCAAAGTGGATCATGGTTATGGTTGGCAGAGTGCATGCTAAACAAGTTCTAAGAGTGGTTTATCATATGGTTTCAAAAGATGGACTTAAGATTCCCTGTCACTCTACATGGATTGGGGGTTTCAAAAAACATATTGATTGCATTGTTAGTTATGCTTTCATTATCAAAATATGTCTTAGTCAACTCCTTTTCCAACCAGGTCATTTTAAATGTTTTAACAAGTTTATTATGTATTTTTGCCTTCAATATCAAATTTGATCCAAATACATAACATAAAAAATGTTTAAAATCTAAAAATCTCGGATTGGATCTAAAAACTAAAGAATGTTTCATTCATGACAGATAACAACAAAAACATTATTTTAGTTTATTATAGTGCCTCCCTTCCAACCATCACCATCTTCGACATGTAACTGAATAACATAAATTTATCAAGAAAAATGTACAAATTTAATATTGAATTCACAATTGTTGTGCAACTATGCCAGCAATAAGAAAAAAAAACTTGTATTACAATGGTACCCTCACTCTGCAGTTTTGAAAGTATAATTCATGTTCAACCATTTTCAACCATTTGCATGCAACACACACAGAGACATAATACAATTTATGGTGTTCCCATGTCCTAGTTGCATAGAGCGTGCCATGCCAAGTATGTCTGTGTTGTGTCCTGTATGCGTCATTGTGGCACAGGTACACAGGCATAACTGCATAAGCAAAAACATCACATGTGCACATGTATGCAAAAGAGAGTTCTTTCTCATACCACTGTTTCTATCTGTATATCCATTACCTATATATCTCAACAATTGACTTTGTATATGATTTTAAGCAAACCCCTTTGATGGAACTAAATGCTACAATACCAATGCTTAGATTTTACTAATCTCTCAAATTGGTTTTTCAGGCTCACTAATATGGCTAACTGTCTATTCTGACCTATGGTTTATTGACATTTGACTGTGATGCTGAAAAAATCACTATAAAGGAAGCACAATTTGCCTACATGTATAGCAAAAATTAACTTAATATATGATTTGAGTATCAGTTCATCAAAGCTGCATTTCAAGATTTTACTAGTGTAAAGATCTATTCATTAGCAACATATTTTGCCTTGATAATAATGTCCTGACTTGAACAAAGCGTGCTGAATGAGCTTGTTGTTACAATAGGTATAGACAAAGTAAATATGCACGTCACCTGTTCAGCGGTTGGCAGAGGCCAGAAGGGCAAATATTTCAGGTTTCACTGGTATGGCTAGCCACTAGAGAAACATGCCGTGCCTGTAATGAAATGGTGGTCTTCAACAAATGCACAAATAACTCACAAACAAGTGTCTATTAGAGACACTACAAGCATGACCCTTGAAAGGGTATAAAAGGAAGAACACTTGAAAAATAAATAATACTTTATTCATGAACAAAATGCTTAAGAAGCATGGTTGTTTACATTAAAGGGGTTCACCCCTATATATACAAAAAAGTGGAAGAGAGAGGAGAGCTCATTTTGAGCTCTCCAAAAGAGA
The DNA here is from genome assembly GCF_984573655.1 of Nuphar pumila. Taxonomy (NCBI): domain Eukaryota; kingdom Viridiplantae; phylum Streptophyta; class Magnoliopsida; order Nymphaeales; family Nymphaeaceae; genus Nuphar; species Nuphar pumila. Next base: position 44,740,324 of record NC_143263.1, on the reverse strand, counting down.
CGTTGGATTCCAACGTCTTTTAATATAGTTGTTGGACTACAGTCCAACAACATTTATTATTATAGCTGTTGGACTATAGTCCAACAACATTTATTATAGCTGTTGGACTACTCAGGAACTTGACTGGATCAAATATCTAGTTTCTATTGAACTAGATGCTAAAAAAGAAAATAAAGAAAAATAGAAAACGAAAATAATAAAAGAAAATATAATAATATTAAATAATATATATATATATATTACAGTTTACATTTTAACACTCCCCCTCAAACTTACGGTACAATGAGCGAAAGTTTGTCTAAGAAAAAGTGAAATCTGGGAGCAGCGAGAGGCTTGGTGAAGAAGTCTGCTAATTGATATTCTGATGTAACATATGACAGATCAATGGTTCCATGTAAGTATTCCTCTCTGACATAGTGACAGTCCATCTCAATGTGTTTAGTGCGCTCATGGAATGTCCGGTTGCTTGCAATGTAGATCGCACTTTTGTTGTCACAACACATCTTTAAAGCTTGCGTTGCTTTAGCTCCCATATCCGCTAGCAATCGTCTGAGCCAAACAACCTCCATAGTGGTGGTTGTCATGGCTCTGTATTCAGCTTCGGTGGAGGAAAGAGAGACTTTCTGCTGCTTCTTGCACCTCCACGAAATTAAGGTTTCACCTAGGAACACACAAAAACCAGTAGTTGAGTGTCTATTATTGGGATCACCTCCTCAGTCAGCATCAGTATATGCAATTAAATTTAATGAAGATGAAGCAGATAAGAAGAGTCCTCGTGAAAGAGAGGATTTTAAGTATCTAATAATACTCAAAATCGCTCTCATGTGCACGGAGGTGGGAGCATGCTGAAACTGACTGATTGTATGAACCACATGAGTTATATCTGGCCTAGTAATGGAAAGATAAGAAAGAGCTCCAACAAGTTGTTTATAAAGAGTAGGATCATCAAGAAGTTCTCCATCATCAATTTTCATTTTAACATTGACAACTTATGGAGTGTTTACTTTCTTATCATCTGTAATTCCAAACCTAGAAACAATATCAAGAGCAAATTTAGATTGAGATATCAAATACCCCCGAGGGGAATAAGCAACTTCAATGCCTAAAAAATATCTTAATAAACCTAAGTCAGTCATTTCAAAGTGAGTTTTAAGAAGAGATTTGATATTTGCAATTCCCTGTTTGTCGCCTCCGGTGATGATCATATCGTCCACATAGAGAAGAAGAATAATGATGCCTGCATCAGATTTCTTAACAAATAAAGCAGTGTCAGTTAAACAAGGTTGAAAACCAATATCAAGCATAACATGACTAAATCGGTCATACCAGGCTTTTGGAGCCTGTTTAAGACCATAAAGAGTTTTTTCTAGACGAAGAGTTTTACCCTTAGGGATACTAATACCAGGTGAGGCTTCTATGTATACTTCTTCAACGAGATTCCCATTCAGGAAATCATTTTTGACATCTAATTGAAAGATAGGCCATGTTCTAATGAAGGCCAAGGCTATTAAAGTTCTAACAGTGGTCATACGGGCCACAGGAGCAAATGTTTCTTCATAATCGATGTCATACTCTTGGGCATATCCTTTTGCTACTAAACGGGCCTTATATCTTTCCAGGGTCCCATCACTTTTGGTTTTGACTTTGTATACCCACCTACAACCTATAGGTTTCTTACCCGGAGGGATATCTTGTATCGTCCAAGTATTGGCCTTTTCTAGTGCATCCAATTCTATTTTCATGGCTTCTATCCATTCTATATGATTTTTTGCTTGAGAATAGGATGATGGTTCAACATATGATTGTATTAATGTAATGGCGGCCCTATACGTGGGTGAAAAAGATTCATAAGACACAAATTTTTCTGGAGGTTTAGAGATTCTAGACGTTCTTCTAGGTGAGACTTCAGAGTATTTTTGTAATGCACATGGAAGATTTTGCTCTCTACGTCTTGAATATTGTAGAATAACATCCCTATGGATTTGCTCTTCATTAACATCATTTTCAACAACAATAGGACTTTGATCATTGTCAAGGTCACATCCAACATCACATTCATTGGATTTTGAAGTTGGATCAATTAAAAATGAGTATTCAGTGACATCCTTGGATTTTTCAAATTCAAAGAAGCTTTCTTTTTTCAAAAAAGATACATTTCTTGACACATATAATTTGTCATTTTGAAAATCGAAACACCTGTAGCTTTTTTGATTATCAGCATATCCTAAAAAGACACATGGGATTGCACGAGGAGAGAGTTTGTCATTTCTGTTGGTGAAAACAAAACATTTGCATCCAAAGACTCTTAATCTAGAATAATCTGGAGTTAAATTAACAAGCTTTTCTATTGGAGTTGTATTCTTTAATGAGGAAGACGGCATCCTATTAATGAGGTAGGTGGCAGTTAGGACCGCTTCAGCCCAAAAACTTTTTGGAACTTGATTTGCAATTAGCAATGTCCTAGTAGTTTCCATAATGTGCCGATGTTTGCGTTCGGCTAGGCCATTCTATTGTGGAGTGTGTGGACATGATCTTTGATGTGTAATACCATGTAAATTGAGATAGTCTTTGAATTCGTTGGACATAAATTCTCCCCCTGAATCAGTGCGAAAAACAGAAATATCATTTTGAAACTTATTTTTAACCATTTTATGAAATATTTGAAAGTTAGCAAAGACATCAGATTTATGTTTAAGAAAATAAATCCAAGTATGTCTAGAAAAGTCATCAACAAAAATGACATAATATGTATAACCACCTTTGGAAATAACTGGTGCAGGGCCCCAAACATCCGAATGTATTAACTCAAGTGGTCGTGAGGAAACAAAAGTTCTACTAAGAAATGGTAACCTTTTCATTTTGCCAAGAATGCAGTCTTTACAAAAAAAAAAATCAGAATTACAAATTTTTTCCAAACATGGAAAATATTGAATTTTAGACATATGAGGATGGCCAAGCCTTTTGTGCCATAAATCCAATTCTAATTTCTGAATATTATAACAAAATGCATTCTTGGGTAATTTCAAAAAGTCCATGTAATAAAGTCCTCCTTCTCTATGGCCTTCCCCAATCAGCTTCCCTGACTAGCGATCCTGTACCCAACAACCATGAGAAGAGAAGGAGATATTACATCCATAATCAGATATTTGCGAGACAGATAAGATATTCAAATTAAGTTTAGGGATATATCTAACTTCTGGGATAAAAAATCTTTTGGATTTTTGAAGATTTTCAAAACATCCTATTCCTTTTACTTCAAGAGATGTGTCATCGGCTGTAAAAACCTTTGACACACTTGAGTTATTTTTAAGACATTCGGATAGACTATTAACATTTGGGGTCATATGAAAAGAAGCACCAGAATCTAAAAGCCAAGGAAAGTTACCTGGACCGAAGAAAGATGTCATTGCCGCTCCAGTTGAGGCTTCGGTTGAGGAGGATACCCCTTTGAGAAGAGGTTGAAGGATTTCCATCAGTTGAGCCATAGACACAGGTGCATCTTGATCTTTTGACTCAGATTCAACAGATGCAACTCTTTTTTCTTCTCTTCTTTTTAACTTTGGACATTGAGGCCTATAGCGCCCTGGTTCATGACAATGATGACAAATAACTTTTCTTTTATCAAAGTCGCTGTTTTGCCTTTCAAAATGAGGTGGCTTGTAAGTACGAGTATGATTCCCCAGTCTAGATACAGCTAAAACGGAGTTATCATCAACTTTTGGAGTACTTTTTCTAAGTCTATTTTCCTCCATAGTGAGCTCTTCTAGAGTATCAACAATAGAAGGAATTTTTCCACGATGTAAAAGGGTCGATTTGATGGATTCAAACTCCGGCCTTAGACCATTCACAAATTGATAGAAATGTTCCATAACAAGTTGCTTTTGGCGAAGCTCGATGTCTTCGGCACAATGCCATTTGGGCTCAAGAAGAGCCAACTCTTTCCAAAGTTCGGACAACTCATTATAATATTCTCGAATAGTTATATCTTTTTGAGTCATTGTCCGAACTTTATCTTGTAAATTGCATACATGTGCAATATCTTTAAGGGAATACATGTTTTTGAGGTATTCCCAAGCCTTATCGGCATGCTCAAACTTAGCTAGACTAGAGCATTTTTTAATGTCTATGCTATTGATGAGCCATGACATAATTTTTGCATGCCCTATCCTCCATTCTTTCCATTTCTTTTCATAAGTGGCTAACGCCTTACTCTTCTCTTCTTCCGTTAGAGGAACCTCTTTATCACCCTCTTTCTTGGTAAGAGATAGTTTAGGTTCCAAATCGGAACCATCCACTATACCCCATAAACCTTTTCCCCAAATGTGGTGCTTCATAATCGAAGCCCACATTACATAGTTAGTATCATTTAGCTTCATAGGAATGATGGTGATCTTATCATTGTCATCCATCTTTTACAAGGGTAAGAGAGGAATAAATAAGAGGAGAGAGAGAGAAAAATAAAAAGAAAAGAAAAAGAGTAGACAAAGGAATAAGAGAGGATACAAAACCAAATTTTTTTGTAGCACAAGTTCGTCTTTCTTCAAACAAATCTTCTTGAGCCAAGAACAAGGTGATGAAACACCTTTTGTAAATGTGGCATGGAAATCGAGGCGGAAGCACTTCAAGATCTAAGGATTTCGTAGCTCTGATACCATGTAATGAAATGGTGGTCTTCAACAAATGCACAAATAACTCACAAACAAGTGTCTATTGGAGACACTACAAGCATGACACTTGAAAGGGTATAAAAGGAAGAACACTTGAAAAATAAATAATACTTTATTCATGAACAAAATGCTTAAGAAGCATGGTTGTTTACATTGAAGGGGTTCACCCCTATATATACAAAAAAGTGGAAGAGAGAGGAGAGCTCATTTTGAGCTCTCCAAAAGAGATGTTGGATTCCAACGTCTCTTAATATAGCTGTTGGACTACAGTCCAACAACATTTATTATTACAGGAACTTGACTGGATCAAATATCTAGTTTCTATTGAACTAGATGCTAAAAAAGAAAATAAAGAAAAATAGAAAACGAAAATAATAAAAGAAAATATAATAATATTAAATAATATATATATATATTACAGTTTACATTTTAACAGTGCCATCATATTCTGGCAATCATAGGTGACAGATAGTGTGAGTAATCTAAGGTCGTCATACTAAAGGGCTAAATCTTTTCTTGGTACAATGGCTAGAGAAGAGGAGCCTAATTTATTGGGATTTTTTTATAGTTAATAAAGGGAAGGAAAAAGTTAAACATACCTGTGCATGTTCAGCCTAATTCCAAGTCACCTCGACTGGTAAGGAGTGAAGTAACCCGCAAATGCATCTGAAGCAGACATGATCATTGCAGGCACATTCATATTGTTGACACTGAGGCTCTCACCCTGCTCATTGAATCAGATAAATTAGATAAAAGAGTCCAAACAACATAAATCCTAATGACAATGAACAATTATCAACATTGTAGTCTTTTAACCAAGAAGCAACACCAATGCAATTCAAAGGCAGAATCACATACTAAAGTCTGTCAAAAATGAAACAAAACCTTATAAGATTTTCAACAAAATCATCCTTCATATCAACACCATTAGTTGACAAAATCTAATAAAAATTGCACAAAAATATTCATATAAATACATAAGCTATAAATATGATGAACATGGATGGGTGGCATCGCTCTGTGGTGTCCCGCTACAGAAGCAGAAAAGAAGCTCAGCATTCCAAAGCAGCACACGTCTGCACCTAGTGAATGCAATCATAACTGTAATGGTACCAACATAGCCATATCCCTTATCGGATAAGTTCCAACCTGCATGAAGCCATAACAATGCGGGCACTGTTTGGGAGAGAAGCTCAGTGAATTAGGATTGGCTGGATTGGTGTATAAACTCAAAACTCAGAATGTAAAAACTGAAAACCAACGAAAACCCAGAATGTATAAACTCAAAACTCAAAACTCAAAACCAACAGAAAACAAGGAAAAGAACAAAAAAAATACAGACGAAGGATAGATAATGGCGTACCTCCACGAATCGGACGATCAAGAAGGAGGGGATCGAGAACTAGGGCTCCCGAATGCAGGAATCGAACGATGAAGAGGATTGCATGGAGAACAACAGAAAACTAGGGCATGCAAACAGTGAGAGAGGGAAAACACTCTCAGACCTGCGAAATTTCAGAGGAGAAGAATAGGGCTCAACGATTCAGGCATGCCCGTCGATTTACTAAATTTTTTTCTTTTGTTCCCACCGTTCCTGTTCTTTTTGTAAGAGGGAGGAGGTAGAACAACAATTACAGTGTAAATTGGATGCGGCGGACGCGCAGAACGCCGTCCATCGCGTCCAATGTTTGTTGAAAATCGCTGTTCTCAGTGTGATTTTCGTTCAAATCACGCTGAGAACGGCGCATCAAACGTACCCTAAAGTGTGTAATTTTCGATCCACCTCCCCCCTTGTTACAAAAGGAGCGGGAACGAAGGGAATGAAGTTAAAAAAAAAAAATTTGATCCATTGGCCGATGGACCTGCTGGAGCACCAAATCATCGCGCTTTCGCTCGAGGAGGAGCCTCGACCTCTTCTTCCCCACCATCCGCCGCTTCTTCCTCCACATGGCCCTCTGGCAGAGCCCCGCAGGCAGCCTCACCATGACCACCACGACCAAGTTCACGAGCCCGCACGGGCAACAGCAGCACACCGCCGTGCACTCGACGGCGATGCCGCCGGCAACCTCCGCGAATAGCGAGCACGGCGGAGGCTCCTTCTTCAGCAGGGGTTGTCGCCGGTCCACCGGAAAAGATGTTGCAGATGTTCAAGTCGATTTCCTCCAGAGAGAACGGTCCTGTTCGCCATCGTCATCGCCGTCAGCGTCGCCGCAGACCCAAAACCCTTCTCCTTCCATCATGCCCACAATCATGGCCGCCGACCCCGCCAGGCCCCTTCGCCTCGTCTAATGCAATGCCAAGGGCAAGTTCGTGATGGACCCAAAGGCCATCGCTGCTCTCCAACTCGTCAAGGGACCCATCGGCGGCGTCTCCGTCTGTGGCCACTCTCGACAGGGCAAGATTTTCATACTCAATCAGGTATTCCCTTGCTTAGGCTTGCGCTTCTCCCCCGAATCGTCTGTGCTGAACGCTTTCTTTTTCTGTTTGCGCTAGTTCTTGTGAATAAACCTAATTTCTTTTGAGATTATGAAAGGTTTCTTGCATTTTCTTTTATTTTTCCTCAAATGATTACTTGGCAGGGATGGGTCGGCCCGACAGGGATAGTTCTGTTCAGGAGGAAGATGGTCATCCAACAGAAAGGGGAGGGTGGTGATAAGAGAGACTCCAAAACAGATAAGAAGAAGAAGAAGGGTTCCGACGAGAATGGCGCTCGGAAGCGCCGAGAAGAAGAAGGGTACCCAACATCAAACAAAGGACATTTGAAATATAGCATTGGAAGGACATTTGAAATAAACAAAGGACATTTGAAATATAGCATTTGAAGGACATTTGAAATATAGCATTTGAGTATGGTTCAAACAAACGTTGCACTTGAAACAATTGTTACGGAACGAAAAGAACCAAGGTTATGTTTCACCTTTTTCGTTCATTTCGTCCAAACATGGACAAATACCCTAAGGCATTGTAGGATACCAATTGGGGGCTCTGCTTGTCTGGTAGGAGCAGCTAGTGTACTTCGGGACATTGTATGTTCAAAACCCAATGGTATAGTTGTATAACTGGCAGGGGTCTGCCTAACGCCAGCTTGCCTTTCAAACAAAAAAAGGCAATGTATAAAGGTGGCTTTCAAATGGAATGTTTAGTGTACAACAAATAGTGAAAGTGTTTTGTTTGCAGGCAATTGGTTTAGATTTCAAACCTTATTGCTCCATGCTTTGAAACAATGCAGTCATTGTATAAATGAATCTGCTCAATATCTAGATTTCAAATCCTATTCCTTCCCATCTTCAAAAAATGTATTTTATGTCAACAAGTTACCTTGAGTTCAGCTCGTTTGCAAGCCCTAGAATCAACAGCTACCATACCCAGAAGGTGGTAGTTGTCAAAGCCACATTTTAGTGCAAATATAAGAAAATATTGTCTCACAATCATTCTCGTTTTCATAAACTACCTTCTCAACATCATTATCCCAAACAACTACTGCCACAGCAGTTTAACCAAATTTAAGCCCAAATCCTCAACTCTCACCCAAGCTAATCAGCTGCCAAGTCCCAATTAGGGCCTTGTATACCAAGATGTAATTTCTCCAAGTGGTTATCAAATCAATCTATTCAAACTCGCCTTGATATAAGCTTCTTAAAAGTTGAACCGACTTCAGTTTGATAAGCAAACAGTCCAAGTTTAAGCATTGATTATGAGTTGTATGAGTAACCAAATCAAGTTCAAAACAACCTAAGATCAGTTTGTTTTAGCTTGATAGTGTACAATGTGTATAAGGTGTTCCAGGAGTACCTACTCCCAGTTTTAAGCTGTTGAGTTTATACATATATATTCACTGGCTTTAAATGGCATGTAAAATATGGCAGCAACCGTAAGTACCGTAGCCAGTGGTGTGGCTAGATCTTTGATCTTGGGAATGGTTTCTCCCTGTAAATATAAAAAAAATGTCTCGTAAAAGTGATTGATTATAACCAGGGATATGGACGACATCATTTTGAATCATCAATTTTCATATTTTTATGGTAGTACATTCTCGATTCACATGTATTTAAATCTCAAAAACCAAAAGCTAGCCTTTAAATCATGTTGAGCGTTTGATTTATTACTTTCACGGGTTAAAGTTGAATGTGTTGCGCTATTTTTAAATGGAAAATGATTGTTTTGTTTGACTAATTTGACCTGATTCCCTAAAAACCTTATCATTTTTTATATTTTTTTTATTTTCAAAATTATAAACATCTGACATCGTTAGAACCCTTTTTATCTTTTGCAACTGCAAATTTAAGCATTTTTGTGATAAAATTGTACCATCTATAGGCTATCTCCAACACCCACTTAAATACTGAATTTAGACATTATGAACATCGCATAAATTTATTTGTGAAATTTCGGTGAAACTAAACCCACCCAAATCGCAAATATCCTATTGTTTTGCATATACGTTAATATTTCGCCTAAATATATTTGCGAAACATCTCTCACAAATATTCTACTTTTTTTTATATATTTTTCAAAATCTAAATTTATGTGTGAAACACTTACCACTAATTCCGCAAATAACTTACTTTTTTACATATATTGCATGCTCTCACATGAAATTATTTGTGAATCTCCATATATCACAAATATCATACTTAAATATTTGTGAAACTATAACAAATATATGATATTTCTTATTTTTTGTATTTTTTTTAATCACATTTGTTTGCATATATGCTTCAAAATCTCATGAGGTATATTTGAGAAAAGCCTACTGATCTGCAAAAACTGAACAATTTTGCAAAAAAGTTTAACAATTACAAAGTTGTGTTCAATACATGAGCTTCATTACAAAGTTATAGTCAAAGTATACCTTAATTCATTCAATTAAAAAGTTTAATTTGATTCATCCAATTACTAATGTAAGTTTAACTTGATCTATTACAAAGGTGCATAATTGTTCATAGCTCAGCTAGTTGGACAGTCTCTTTTGACACCTCTCTAACTGATGTTTTTGTCTTTCTATTATCTTTCGCAACCATGAAAGCTATTTTCTTTATGTGCTTGTAGAATTTAATCATATGATTCCTTATACCTGTGACATCTTTCTGAAAACAACATTTTATTAGCAAACAACTAACTACAACCCCCATCTAAAACTAGTGAACAACTGACATATAAACACATACCTGCCTGAAATTCAATCTTTCGTTTCTGCCCAAATACTATATATATATTGTATGACAAATATATCATAATTATACCTATCAAACAAAAAAATATCAAGTTAAAAACATATTCATGTATGAAATGAATTAACAAACAAATGCAAATTAATTACTCATTTGCTTGTTGATAAATATTATCCATCCACTACATTGTCCAATCTTTATAACAGTCAAACTCAATTTGCGTTAAAAAAAATGAACTTGCAACACACATGCACGAAAAGAAGATAACAAACATAAAAAAAGATAACAAACATACACAAAAAAGTGAGTACATTATTGAGTAAGTTATGTTATCATACTATTTGCTTAAGGTTTTTATCTGCTAAATATGTATTCGAAGTATAATTATACAACCTGAAGTCTTTTTCCTTTATGTTCATTTATCAAAGAACGTAATGATCATTGCCCCAATTGAAAGGAATTAAGAGTTGCGACATAAATATAATATAACATCATTGTGCACATAAAAACTTATTTATAAGTATGCAAAGTTATATAAAAATATACCTTGTCAGTATCAGCGAAATGATATAGGAAGTTGTTGCACTCCAAGCAATTAGTTGCCTCACCTCGTTGCTCTTTAGTTTGATCATTTGTTGTGAACAGACAAGGCTTACCAGTTAGTTTATATTAATCTATAGAAAAATAATATAAATATCATTTTTATAGCTCATAGAAAAGTACGAGGCAAGGTAAAGGTTATTTGGCAAGTTGTCTATTTTTATGTCCTCATTGTGAGTCACTTAGAGTCTTTCTATGAATCTTGCTAGATGTTACATAGTAAATTTTGTGTGATAATAAATGAACAAACAAATTACCTGCAAACGTAACAACAAAACAAACAAATTAACGTGCAAATTTGGCTCGACCCCTCAAATGAGTAGATGCAGCCTCTTACTACTTTTTCTGTCCAACATTTTTCGCATTAGAGGTGGTGACCAAAAAGGAGATAATTTGTTCGAGTTGGTTGGAACTTCTCTATGTTGTTCGAAAGCTAAACTCACTCGCAAACACTTATGTCACTTGCTAAGAGAGTTTCTTTGCCAAACTCATAGTCTTTCGGCTTTGGAGTGTTCTCTTCTATAGTTTTTTCTTTCTCATTAACTTGTTCTTAATAATAAAATAAATTTTATATAATTAATATCAAATATACACATGATTTGGGATATTGCTATTACCTCATGTATGATCGGTTGTTCCTTTATCTTCAAAACTTGAAGCCTTTTGAATCTTTTTCTTTTACAAGAGTGTGTATGGTCATACATCTTGAACTCCCTAAATATACATATAAAGAAGCAATTAATTAAAAAACACTAGATATACACATAAAGAAATAATTAATTAAAAAATATTAGATATACATACAAAGAAGTAATTCATTAAACAACACAATATATATATACATACTGTTATTCATGGTGCCACCTGTTGTAGCCAACCTCACCATATACACTATACGTGTATGGCACAACATCCATATGTTATGTTCTTCGACTATTAACCTTAGGTCGCTCTACTTTGTAAACTACTTTTGGTGGATCGACAACTATAAGAGTAGGTGGAGCGACATATGAGACATTACCTGTCATAAAAAATAATATATATTGATTATATGCAGCTCAATATAATTCAACTTTGAAGAACTTATGGCAATAATCCTCTAGTAGGTTGCCTTCATACAAAAGGTATATGATTGCATGTTCGTAAGGAATTTCACTAACCTGCCACTCTTCATGAGAGTATAAGCGCCTATGAACATCAACATTGTAATCATGAGATCAGTCACAGGCTTTGTACCATTATCAAAGGCAATGCACTACTTGCACATGTATTTATTATGCATTTTTCTTTAGTTCCTTTAGCTTTTTTTTACCTCCAGCACTACAATGCGTGTCATATGTTGTCCCATAATATTTCTTTTCTCAAACAGTTTTATCAGCATAAGACAAAACTTTTAAATAAGTATAATTAAGGGCTTATCATGTATGGCAAGAATCCATGAATTGAATTTCTTCGCTGCATTAGATGTTAGACACTCATATATTTTTGGTTGAAAATGACAATTAGCTAAATATTTTTTATCCACATCAAGGACAATATAATTATATGCATTCGTACTTTGTTCCTTAACTTTCTCAAGAAAATAATTGCATTGTTATTTTGTGGCTACTCCAGCTGCACTCCACCAAGATGCATTGAGTGGTGAACCAAATTTTTTCAAAAAGTTCTCTATCAAATGTTTCATGTAAAATCCAACATGACATATAGGTCATGTGTAAGAAACATACTTTAAACTTGGATGCCTATATAACATAACTGTCAATACTCTTCTCTCTCTAAACTCTTCAAAGTGTATTAATCTGTGCTTTAATATCTCTAAAAATAATGCCTATGAAAATTTGAACTCCTTATAATTGCAAATGCTACAAAAAATATCTCACCATAAGTATCAATGCTATGGGTTGACAACAATATGCCCGTGTATCTTCTTTTTAGGAATGTGTTATAAAAAACTCATGGATGTTTGGCTGAAAGAATAATAATATGTACTTAAATTGATCTTTCTGATCAGTCTTAATATATCATAGTGATCATCAGTTAACATTCATCAAATGATTCAAATAAGTAGAAAACATATTAAAGGATGGTTCGAATGAACCATATAATGCAGCTTTAGTGTGTTCTCGTTCACGTCATTCTTGTTTGTAAGTAACCTCCACACCTTCCTCGTGATTGATGTCATTCATGATTTCTCTTAGAGATATCTTTGTATTATCGTGCATGCATTTGTGAATAACACTTAAAATTTACATATAAGACACTTTTTCTACTACAAAGTTGTCTAGTGATCCACTACATGTATGCTCGCTATCATACCTCTTCACTAGAAAAATATATATTTTTTGTACCTTTATACAATGGATCTTCTAGAGGCAATCAAATGTCATATGAGTGTTCTTCCTCGTGCATACGATAATGACTTTGTTATTACAACTCTTTAAGAATTTTGCTTTGTAGTTATTCCTGATCACATGATCTTTCAAAAACTTGCGACATCAAATAAATTATTGGTCATAACTTATTAAATTTCAAAATTGATTAAGTTAATGAAGAAATGTGAAGATTTTTTATCATGACTTGGGCTCTAGTGACATGATAACCTTTCGAAAAGCCTAAAGACTAAAAGGCTCAACAAAATTTGATGTTTAAATAGTCGATTTGATAGCCCTTGAAACGTAAATCGCCACGGTGATCTTAGATTTAATCGTACAAATACAGATCGACAAGAAAATTTAGTTGATATCGAAAAATGTTAATTTTTGACTTATAATTAGGCATGAACTTTGGTCAAAGATAAAACACTCAAACCAACACCAATTTAGACGTGTAGATAGTTGATTTTGATGCCCTCAAAATGAAAAACGTCAAGGTCAAGTTTGATTTAATAGGTGAGCTACTGGTCGGTTGAAATTTCTATCAAAATAATAATGATATTTTTTGGAGCATCCCACCTTATAGGTCAAATCAAATGAGATTAGATCCAAATATCTCGAGTTATATTCAACTTAATCCACCTTTAATTAGATCTAAATGCTATAGATTATATCCAACCTAATTGGGTTGGATCCAAAATACAATTTGATTAATTTTAAACAACCAAATTTTGAACCTTATCCAAGTTGAAAAACCCAAAATAGAGGTTGATCAATTTTAAAAATTATATTTTTTAAATCAACTAATAACCAAAATTCTTAAATTTGATCATACGAGATCTACGACTCATAATGAACCTAATTAGAGTCTTAATTCAATTTAAACTCTTAAATTTTGCTCAAATTTAAAAGTTAAAGCAAAATTCATAATTTGGGACATTGCCTCCCGCCCGCCTCAGTCCATTGCTATCCCTAATTGAAGCACTAAGTATTACTTCTTTGATGTGATTTTGGTATATAGTTTGGGACAGGTGGTGGCAGCTAGAGATAAAGGGCACAAAGAGGGCTTGGCTGAGAGAGATAAAGATCATGGGCCTGCCACAGAGGTAGAGGTGGCCTATGATGAAGGTGGCCGGTGACAGTGATGGCGAGAGATAGAGGCATAGAGAGGACGACAGGAGTGAGGGAGAGAGTGAGGTGTCCGATATGAGAGTGTTGCGATGGTAGTGGACTGTGGCCTCCGTGCGAAGAAGAGGAAGGCACCTGACCCCTAGTGTTGAGGTAACTCCTAATAAAATGGGTTCTAGTTTGCATATTTCAGGTATATATATATAGGGTTAACAATGACACTTTCAAAAAATTCATAAATCTTTTAATGGGTTAAAATTAGGGGTGGCAAAATCTGACATGACCCGCCAACCCGCTTCTTAGCCGGGTTTGGGTTTTGCTTAAATGGGTTCGTATCGTAAACGGGTCGACCCACCTAACCCGTTTATTAAACGGGTCGGGTTCGTGTTAGGGGTATGCCAACCCAGCTGACCCGTTTAATAAACGGGTTAGGCTGGCGGGTCAACCCGTTTACCCAACCCCGACCTGCCCGCCAACCCGTTTACCCGAACCCGACCCACCAACCCGCCTTCCAACCCGTTTACCCAACCCCAACCCACCCGCTAACCAGCCAACCCGTTTACCCGACCGTCGGAGCAGCAGGAGGAAAGGGGCTGGGGCAGAGAGAGGTGAGATGAAAAGAAAAGTGAATAGTCTTTTCTGTTTTCTTTGTGTTTTTTTTTTTGTTAATAATTTTTCTTTCATCGGAAATGGCTTCATCTGTTAGCTAACCACTCCATTAGAGGTTTGCATGGGGATTGCAAAAAAAAAACCCTTGAAATACGCTTTTTTTGCTGAATTGATTTTACGGGGTTAGCCCATTGAAGGATTTACTGATTTTTCAAAAGTGCCATTGTTGTAAGGTTATTTGGTCATTTTAGTTGGTTCAATGAGTGTAATATATATATATATATATATATATATATATGAAAATGGGTCAAACTTGCTAAACGGATTCCTGTCTGGTTCTGAGCATCTCAATCCATATCCAATTCAACGACACCCAATTGGTGTAGACCTGGATATATGAACATCTGGCCTTAGCAGACTCATTGACGGTCATAGCAATACGAAAATGGATATATAATTCCTTTATGTGGTGATTGGATGTACATATTCATCTAGAAATATGGGATATGCTGAGGTATTGGAAGGTTGAGTATACTGTAATATCTCAACTTATCCTACTTTTTTCGGATAAGAACGTGAAACCAATTCCCGCTTTAAGTGGTCCTATTATCCACTCTATTCACTTGAATATATGCATGTGGTGTGATTGAGGTCTTTCCTTTCACGGGTCGTCCTTTGGTTACGTTACAGATATGGTTCTGCAACGTATGAAGGAGGATCCAGGTGCACCCGACATGACTGAATGGACCTTGATAGGGCCAAATCAGATCCATTGGATGCAAGTAGGTTTCTTCTTAGATGGTTCCAATTATTATTTGTGGTGGTAGACAGATCCAGTTGATGCAGGTTAGTCCATACAAAGTTGGACCTAGGTGACACGGACCCATCTATGATCCGAGCAAACCCATGTTTGATTCTGGTAGGTCTTGATTCTAGGTCCACATAAAAGTTGGTTCAGATTGGGTCCAGGTGAATCCGGGCCATGCCCTTAACGAGGTGGGTTGATTGTGGATGAAATTACTGCAGTGGCCTTCTAAATGTGACTCAAGGTTTCAATCATAGTAGCTAGGGGTGTCAACGGGTCGGGTTTGGTTTGGACCCAGGTGGAACCAGACTTGTACCAGATTTTCGGGTATAGTATGAGGTCCGGACCTGGGTCTAATCAGGTCTACTGTAAGAGAAACCACACCCAGACCCGATAAGAACTACATGAACGAGATCCGGACCATACGCGATAAAATAATATTTTTATCATTTTTACAATGAAAAATTACGGGTCTTAATCAGAACTTGGGTCAGGCCTGAGTCTGGTATAAAATTTCACAAACTATAACTGGGTCCATCTATTAATCGGACCTTCAGGTCCAGACCTGGGTCCTAATTGGGTCTTCTTATTTGTCACCATACCCAGACCTTATATGGTTTGGTCGGACGTTGGTTCCAGGTAAACCCGACCCATTAACACCCCTAATAGTAACCTTAAGCGGCAATTAATCAGAAAAATCACAAGTTGTTGAAAATTTGTGGATAAGGACAGCTGATCTCAAGGAACTGCCGAGGAGGAGTTGAGCTATCATGTTTTCAATAATAAAATTAAAGCAACTTTCAGTTCGAGCGAGTGAGAAGGTCAAATCAGCTGTTGTTACACCTAAAAAAAGTAGGTATTTGATTGTCTATCAGCCATACCCACTTTCAACTACAATCACTTGTCACAAATTGTGGTATATGAAAGTTTAAAAGCAAACTCTCTCATCGGTAAGATCACATCAAATCTTTAAGCATTAATAAAATCATTTCACCTTGTGTTAAAACCAACGGGGCTCTGCTTGTCTGACAGGGGCAGCTAGTGCTCGTCACCTTGTGTTTGGACATTGCAGGTTCAAAACCCAATGGTATAGTTGTATAACTGGTACGAGTCTGAGCTTACCTTTCCAAAAAAATAAAAAGATAGCATCTAAACAATGAAACTAAAACTCTCTCTCTCTATATGATGGTTCTATGGTGATACCATACCAATTGATTTACATAAATCTAAGCTCTAAAAGCAAAATCTAACTGTTGGATCATGTTTCACATTAACTATTTTCTATTTTCATGTATTAGAGTTGACTCAAATACCATGTTTTATGCCAATTTTAAACCATCCATATTTTCATGAATTATAAGCCATTGATTTTCACCTTGGCAAAACTAAAGTCTTAACACAGTAAATAAATCATGCTAAACACATATGTATCATTAGATTTGCTATTTGGTGGCTAGATCTACGCAAACAAGAGTGTCTACCACCACATGGTATCATGGTATAAAACCAACATATATTTTCCTTATATATATATATATATTCATTATGTCCTGTTTTGTCCCTCTCAAAATTGCAATTTTTGGTATTTTTTCTCACATCTAATGCCATAGATGTGATCTATAGGTTTTGTTTATCGGGAACCGGCTTTTGGATCACCTGAATTTGACCTGTATACAGGTTTTTTTGGTGATCCAAAATCAATGGCTGCTAAGGTACCAGTTTTTTTTGGCTCATAAATATATTTTTTTGTCGAAAAAACATGATTCAAGAATCTATTCCTACTAAATTGAGCATGTTAAGCACATCTATCTAACGGTTCAGACCTATCATAAAACACTTAAAAATCATGTGGCAGAACGATAAATGAGGCCTAATATGTTCAGTTCTCTCTCTCTCTCTCTCTCTCTATATATATATATATATATGTGTGTGTGTGTGTACACAGGCTAGTAAATAAGTTGAATGACCAGAGCTTGAGGTGTTCAAGCTCAGCTTGTTATAGTCAGCTGAGCTGAGCTTGAGCCCATGGTAAGCCTAAACTAGACAAACCGAGCATGAGATGACTCTTTGACCACAAAAGATACATTGCTAAAAGTAATAAAATTCAAACTTTAGTCCCATTCAATGGAGCTCAAACTGGGGACTTTACAGAAAAAACACATTGCTTCAACTTACGCTGAAAGTAAGCCAAATACTTCAATTATTTGTTCTACACTACATTATATAATATAAAATATACTCAATACCACTGAAAGAGCTGAGTCAGCCAAACACTTGTTGTTCTTGTTTGGCTTGCTGAACCTATTTTGAGTTTGAACGAGCTCTTCACAAGCCAAACCATGAAAGACTCGCATCGTTTCGCAGACCTACTCTTACATGACATGGTTAAAATAGGTTTGAGTGCATAGCATGGTGACCTTTCTTGACCCTGCATTATCAATTTCAAAATCTTGAGTTGATTTGAGCTCTATGATCTGGTCTTAGTTTTTGGATCGATGCGCATTGATCAGCATGGCCAATGAGCAAGCCATAAATCGATCATCATCTCTCAAAACCACTGGCTTTTCAAAGACTTTGCAGCATGTACTAGGCTCCAACATTCAAAGAGTTCAACTTATGAATAGAGTCAGCAAATTGTACCACTTTGAATTGTACATGCAGCATATATGTCATAACTTTTTTTTCAATAATTTACTTAAACACACACACACACACACACACACACACATATATATATATATATATATATATAGTAATGATCCTTCTACCCACTTTCTCGTTCTCATCAAAGCTCATCATTTTTGGTATTTTTTCACAACTAACACCATTGATCTATAGGTCTTTTTTAATGAGAATTGGCTTTTGGTTTCACCCAAATCTGACATGTATATAGGTTTTTTGGGTGATCCAAAATCAATGGCTATGAAGGTATCCGTTTTTCTTGGCTCATAAAAATATATTTTTTCAATGAAAAAACATGATCTAAGAGTCTATTCTCACTAAATCCAGCATGCTAAACACGTCTAACCATTCAGATCTATCATAAAACACTTTAAATCAGACAATATATTCAGTTTTCTCTCTCTCTCTCTCTCTCTCTCTCTCTCTCTATATATATATATATATATATATATATATATATATATATATATATATATATATATATATATATATATATATATATATATAGCCCAATCTCTTGCAATGGGCACGGAAATAAAAGTGACCAAACCCCCTTTGTTAGCTAATAAGAGATTTTACACTATAAGAAACTTGTGGATTAGCGACGACCTAAATCCGTAGCTAATCGGATGCTAATCCGTCGCTAAACAGCTTATCGACGGATTAACGTTGGATTAGAGACGAATAGCTTCCATCGTGATTTTTTTGATGCTCATTAGCGACGAAATATATATGTTGCCCATTCCGTCGCTAAGTAGCAACAAAATGTATATGTCATCAATTTTGTCGCTAAGTTGCGACGGAATAGCGAATGCCAACATCCATCGCAAGGCCGTTATTACTATACGACGATTTTGGTGTTGCGACGGATTTATAGTCATCGCTAATTCTTCGCTACATTCAATACTAATAGTAATTAGCGACAGATATATCCATCGCTAATCTGTCGCAAACAAGGAAAAAATTTAAAAAAAATATTTAAAAATTAAATATTGAGAAAAAAATTCTTGTGATACAATTTATATTTTCTGTACAATTCATATTTCCCATGAATAAAAAATAAAGTACACATCAAAATACATATAAAAGAAAACTAAAACAATTAATCGATCCACTATAAAATTCGCAAGTTCTAATTATTTACAATTCAACATTTACATTTTTGAAACAAAAAAAAGGTAGAACAAATTCAACACACGAATCTAATCATCACCAAGATTTTGTGCGTCATCTTGTTCATTGTCTTGATCTGTTCCTTCAGCTTCACTACGCTGATTATCGCCAACAACCTACACGAGAAAAGAAAGGTCAATATTGATAAACAAAATATACTGAAATAAATTATAACTCTATATGTGATTCTATCATACTCATATGTGTTTCAAGGCAGTAAAAGAACTGTATATGTGATTCTATCATGCTCATATGTGTTCTAAGGCAGTAAAAAAATTGTATATGTGATTCTATCATGCTCATATGTGTTCTTAAGGCAGTAAAAAAAACTTATATGTGGTTCAATCATGCTCATATGTGCTCTAAGGCAGTCAAAAAAATGTATATGTAATTCTGCCATGCTCATATGTGTTCTAAGGCAGTAAAAAAACTTTATATGTGATTCAATCATGCTCATATGTGTTTTAAAGACAATAAAAAAACTGTATATGTGATTCTATCATGCTCATATGTGTTCTAAGGTAATTAAAAAATATTATATGTGATTCAATCATGCTCATATATGTTCTAAAGACAGTAAAAAAACTTTATATGTGATTCTATCATGCTCATATGTGTTCTAAGGCAGACAAAAACTGTATATGTGATTATATCATGCTCATATGTGTTCTAAGGCAGTCAAAAAAACTTTATATGTGATTCTATCATGCTCATATGTGCTCTAAGGCAGGCAAAAAACTGTATATGTGATTATATCATGCTCATATGTGTTCTAAGGTAGTCAAAAAAACTGTATATGTGATTCTATCATGCTCATATATGCTCTAAGGCAGTCAAAAAACTGTATATATGATTCTATCATGCTCATATGTGTTTTAAGGCTGGCAAAAAACTATATATGTGATTCTACCATGCTCATATGTGCTCTAAGGCAGTCAAAAAAACTTTATATGTGATTCTATCATGCTCATATGTGTTCTAAGGCAGGCAAAAACTGTATATGTGATTATATCATGCTCATATGTGTTCTAAGGCAGTAAAAAAAACTTTATATGTTATTCTATCATGCTCATATATGCTCTAAGGCAGTCAAAAAACTTTATATGTGATTCTATCATGCTCATATGTGTTCTAAGGCAGGCAAAAAACTGTATATGTGATTATATCATGCTCATATGTGTTCTAAGGTAGTCAAAAAAACTGTATATGTGATTCTATCATGCTCATATGTGCTCTAAGGCAGTCAAAAAACTGTATATATGATTCTATCATGCTCATATGTGTTTTAAGGCCGGCAAAAAACTATATATGTGATTCTACCATGCTCATATATGCTCTAAGGCAGTCAAAAAAACTTTATATGTGATTCTGTAATGCTCATATGTGTTCTAAGGCAGACAAAAACTGTATATGTGATTATATCATGCTCATATGTGTTCTAAGGCAGTCAAAAAAACTTTATATGTGATTCTATCATGCTCATATGTGCTCTAAGAAAGTCAAGAAACTTTATATGTGATTCTATCATGCTCATATGTGTTCTAAGGCAGGCAAAAAACTGTATATGTGATTATATCATGCTCATATGTGTTCTAAGGTAGTCAAAAAAACTGTATATGTGATTCTATCATGCTCATATATGCTCTAAGGCAGTCAAAAAACTGTATATATGATTCTATCATGCTCATATGTGTTTTAAGGCCGGCAAAAAACTATATATGTGATTATATCATGCTCATATGTGCTCTAAGGCAGTAAAAAAACTGTATATGTGATTCCACCATGCTCATATGTGCTCTAAGGCAGTCAAAAAACTGTATATGTGATTTTATCATGCTCATATGTGTTCTAAGGCAGGCAAAAAGCTGTATATGTGATTATATCATGCTCATTTATGCACTAAGGCAATAAAAAACTGTATATGTGATTCTACCATGCTAATATGTGCTCTAAGGCAGTCAAAAAACTGTATATGTGATTCTACCATGCTCTTGTTGTGTCTCGTCATCATCAATATCTAAGTCTTCAATATCATTATCTAAAGAATCCATATAAATAGGTTCTCCTTTATCTTCATTCTCTGACTCTTCATCATCTACGCTTTCTTCATCCACGTACTCAATTACCTTTTTTGCTTTTCTTTTTTCTTTAATAAAAAATCATGTATTAAATATTTCTATTATGTAATTAAAAAAATACATTTATATTCATAGCTAGGTAAAAGGAATATAACTTTACCTTGATCTCTTGAAGACATGTCTTGTCTAGAACAACTTTGTAAAACATAAGGTGAAGTGACTTTTTCAATAGGCACATGCTCAATGGCATTTATGTCAAAGTTCAGATCCACCATAAATCCTCCAACCAATTGGGATCACTTGGCAACACTGGATCTTCCTTCTTCATAATTCACTCATCGTCTGAGTCTATATGATCTAGACATATAGGGTCTTTGGTAGCACTCCTCTTCATATTTCTCTCTCTTAATTTCATATTGTACATTAAAAAAACCAATACATTCATCTTCTCTTGTTCAAGTCTATTCATTCGTTTTGTATGCACCTGTAATTTTAAATCATTGATAATCAAATATAAGATAATTAAACTTATAAAAATGTATTTCAAAAATAAAAGACAAAGTCACAAACCAATGAGAATGTACCCCAATTCCTCTCACAGCCCGATGCACTGCATGTCAAACTTAGAATTCGAATTGCAAAATTCATCAACTCAGGATTTTCGTGCCCAAATGAACTCCACCAATCAGCTGCATTCAAATAAAATAATAAAAAAATGATAAAACATTAATAATATCATAATTAACAAAAACATAAAAAATATTAACAAATAACAACACAATTGCAAACTTACCAAGACTTTTTAATTTTCTTGTTGTAACAACTGCCTCTCTGCCAAACAACCCCTTTGCCTTTTTAAATGCATCAATTTGTGTTGTAATTTTCAACCGAATATTTGTATCAGAAACTATTTTTTCAACACAATCATAAAAGCCACTCATAACTTCTCCATCATGGTTGAAGTTGTCAGCATAATGAAAATGTGAATTTAAATAATAGGCAGCTGCATGCAAAAGCTTATGAAGTTGCAAGTCCCATCGTCTATCAATGATATCCCAAATAGATTTCTATTTTCTTTCGACATTGTCAAGGTTTGAAGCAATTTTCTCATTCGCTCTATCCATTGCCTCATACAAAAATCCCATAGCAGGTTCGTCTGCATCAACTAGTCGCAACACTTTCACGAGAGGTAGTGTAGTTTTAATTGCATATGATATGGCAGCCCAAAACTTATGATCATTAAGAACAATATAAGAAATGTTCTTAGAATCAGATTTCTTATAGTAATTAGATGATCTAAAATTTGAAGATAAGAACATCGACTTTAACACTTTCTTAAAACATCCAATACTATGAAGTGTAAGATATGTTGTAGCAAAACGAGTGACGACTGGACGCAGAAGTTCTTTCTTCTTTGTGATTTTTTTTATTAAATTTAATACCCATGCATGACTATAAATGTATCTTGTAATTTTTTTTGCCTTTTTCACAATATCTTTAAAAATTGATATCTTTCCAATATCTTCTAACATAAGATCAAAGCAGTGCGCTGCACATGGTGTCCAAAACATGTTTTTTCTGCTGTTAACATATTCCCAGCTGCCATATAATTTGGTGCATTATCTGTAATGAATTGCACCACATTACTTTCACTAACTTCTTTAACAACTTCTTCAAACAACTTACACAAATTTGCACCAGTTTTTCCATGTCGCTGATGTCAACGGACTTCAGAAATACTGTCCTAGATGAGTTGTTCACAAAAAAATTAATTAATTTTCTTCCTTTTTCATTTGTCTAACCATCTGCCATAATGCTGCAACCAACCTTTGGCCATTCTTTTTTGAACGCTTTTAAAATTTTATGAGTATAATCTACCTCGTCCTTCAAAATCCACGTTCTGATCTCATGATAAGAAGGCGATTTGAACCCTCACCCATAATTTGCAATATCTTTTATCATTGCACCAAAATATGGACTGTTGTAAAGATTAAATGATAAGGCATTTGCATAAAAAAATCTACCAATGGAACATCATACATTTTTTCTTTCATCCCTTTTGAAAGTAGTGTTTATTGTGGTTTGTCGTGCTTCTTTGTTCACAAAAAGGTCCATAGGACCACTTGTACTTGTTTTTGTATCACTACATGATCCACTAGTTTTTTTATTCACATTATCGCTTCTTGATGATCCAAAATAGACACTTCTCCCGATATCCAACTTGTTTTGTTCTAACTCTTCTTTCTTTTGCTTCTGATCCTTTAGATGATTCTGAAAAAATCTTTTCACATCAGGTGGAACCGCTTCGAACATGCTTACACCATGTTTTGTGCCAGCTAAGTGATGTTTTTTCCTATAGATGCCTCATATAGTTTCTTTATGACAGTAATTGCAAATTACATGTCCTACGAGTTTGGGATCTTGAGTACGATTTGAAACTTTAACTCCATGATCCCATCCTACATCTTTTGCCATTGTTCAACTACAAAAATACATATAACAAAATATATATTAACATCATGCATTCTGTTGACCACGTTACATAAAAACAAATGCAAAATAGACAAAGAGAACCACAACCAAAAAGACCAAATAAGCCTGTCCATGATTTGGCACAATCATTTTATTTAATTATGGTTGCTCCATTACAATCCTGGCATATAAGCTATATAGGAATCCTAGAAAAAAACATAATTGAGCAACAGGAGCTACGTTGCTCATGTGTGCCAAAGTAATAGAAACAAAACAATGATGGCATACATAACTCTTCTGTAATGTAACATACTAATATACAAGATGCTAACTGAAGGCATAATAGTCAAGAAGTTGCAAATCTATCAAAATATAATGTGAGTTGAAATGTCCTTTAAGTAATTTGTCCATCTTAACCAGGTTTGGTCCGTTGCAGATTTTGTAAACCAAACCCATGATTGTGATCTCTTTAGTTCTTTTAGTTGAAAACACATACCACATTCAAAACTTTTCATGTTTAGTCAGATTTTTAAAGAAATCTAAAAATCAGCATACTGTATTACACGAAAACTTCAACATAAGTATTAATGTACTGCAGTTTTTTTAACTAGTCTCACTAGTATTAATGTATCTAAAAACGATAATTAATAAATTAACAACTAAATTCTAATCTAAATACAAAAAATAAAATTTATGAGATTGAAAATAAACTTAACAACAAAATGTAACAAGAAAATGATGGCAAATGCAAGCAAAACAATAAGACACCCGATGCAGAGAACTATTAGTAGTGATGCAAACACAGATTAGCAACTAAAAGTAAAGATACAAGTTCAACAATCCACAAAAATGTATTACAATCCTAATCGATTAAACCCCCATGTCGACAAAGAACAATCAACAGAACTAAAGCAGAACCAACTCCAACCCCTATGTCGACAAGGCAAATGGCAGGGGGGTTGGAGCCCCCTGCTTGCAAAGCAAGAAGAGCAGGGAGTGCAGAGCCCCCCGCCTGACGATAAGGTGAGCGACAGGGGGCGGTGCCCCCTACCGAAAAAGAAAAAGACAGGGGGCTTCACCCCCTTGTCGGTCGACCAAGAGAGAAAAGCAGAGGAGGGGAACCCCCTGCCCACGAAAGGCGACGACAGGGGGCACCACCCTCTGTCGGTCGACCCCAAAATAAATGCAGGGGAGGGGGGGCCCTGCCGACGAGAGGCGACGACAGGAGGCTTCGCCCCCCTGTCGGTCGACCCCAAAACAAAGGCAGGGGGTAACCCCCTGCCGACGAGAGGCGACGACAGGGGGCTCTGCTCCCTTGTCGGTCGACCCCTCACGGAGAAGAAGAGGGTTTACCTGTCACCGAAAAACGCAGAGGAAAGGCGGCATCGGGGATGTCGGTCGAGGTCGCCGAAACAGACGATGGTGGTAGTGAGTCGTTGGCGCCCTTGCAACAGAGAAAAGAAGACGGTGGTGGCCGGCGGGTCGCCGATGCCTTCTCAGCAGAGGAAAGAAGAAGGTGGAAGAGGCGATGATCGGTGGTGGGTGGTGGCCAACGACAGCGGTCGCGGGGGACGAAGTGGAGAGAGAAGGGGCGATGGCTTTTGCCCCTCGCCCGAGGCGCCTGTGTCTTTTTTAAAGACATAGGTTCTCGATCCTTCAAGAATACGGGCCCGGGTCCAGGTCGAACTCGAGTCCGAGCCATCCGATTTTTTAATGTGCGCCTTACGTCGAGGTGCGCCTCGCCTCAAGGCGTACGCCTCAAGGCGCAGGAGGCGTACACTTTTATAGTTTTGCGCTTTTTGAGTGCGCCTCCCCTGCCAAAAAAATGGGGCAGGGGGGGCGACCCCCTGCCTGAATAAAAAAACGAGGCAGGGGGTCGCCCTCCCTGGCGAAAAAAAAGAGGCAGGGGGCGACCTCCCCTACTAGAAATAAAAAATGAGGAAGGGGGCGACCCCCTGCTAGAAAAAAAAACCGAGGCAGGCGCCCCCCTGTCGAAAAAAAGAACGAGGCAGGGAGGCTACCCCTTGCTGAAAAAAAAATGACCCACTTACCTGGGAGACACCGGGCGGGGGGCGACCAGCGGCGGAACGGGGAGCGATGGGCTAGGGGAGGGACGGGCGGTGGAACGAGGGGCGATGGGCCGGGGGAGGGATGAGTGGCAGACAGGGGAGCGACGGGCGGCGGGCCGGGGAGTGCGTCGGGTGGGAGAGGGTGGCGGCCGGGGGAGTACGTCGGGCGAGAGAGAAGAAACATGAAAGAGAAAGAAGGGTTCTGATTAGATATTTACGAAAAACTTAGCAACGGATTTGGCGACGACCTACTTCCATCGTAACTTCATCGTAAATTTACATGACCAGTTAGCTATGGAATATTTTTGTCGCTAACGTCGTCGCTACATAGCGACAAAAAAACTTTCGTCACCAAATCCGTCGCTAAATACCGTGGGTATTGTGACAAAAACCTAACGTCACTAAGCCATCGTTAATTAGCGACGGATTTGGTGACGAAAGTTTTTTCATCGCTATTTTCATAAATATTACGAATTTTAGCGACGGATTTGCTTCTCTCGTTAATCCGCCGTAAAGTTGCAACGAAAAAAATCCGTTGCAAACTTTCGTCGCTAATGACCATTTTTCTTGTAGTGTTAATTTTTAAAAATAATTTTACATTTTGTAAAATGTTAATGTCGCTTACATCCCCATCCTTTATTATCAAGCCCTTTTTTTTATCGACGCCATTAAGAATGCATGTCAATGCATGCATATCCCACTCTTTCACATTTCCATCTCAGGGATTAAATTTAGTACTTTTATTTATTCACACCTTCAGAAATGCGCCTCCATCCGTCCTTTCCAAAGCACCAATGTATGCATACCCCCAATCCTTTTGTTTTTCAACAAATGAATTAAATTGAGTTAATTAATTTCTTGTTTAGTGAGTTATTGTGTTTGAAATTAATGGATATCTGATCCATTAGAGAGTCTACAATTAAGGGTGTCAACGGGTTGGGTTTGGTTCAGACCCAGGTGGAATCAAACTTGGACCAGATTTTTGGATTTAGTATCGGGTCTAGACCCGAGTCTAATCGGGTCTACTATACAAGAAACCATACCTGGACCCAATAAGAACTACATAAACCAAACCTGGTAAAATAATATTTTTTTATCATTTTACATTGAAAATTTGTGGGTCTTAATCGGAACTCGGGTCAGGCCTGGGTCTGGCATAAATTTTTACAAACTATATCTGGGTCCATGTATTAATCGGACCTCGGGTCCGAACCCGGTCTTCTTATTTGTCACCATACCCGGATCTGTAGGGTTTGGTCCGTGTGGGGGTTTGCACCCCTATCTACAATGAAAGGGTCTCTCTCTCTCTCTCTCTCTCTGCAACATTTAATAAAAAAAGAAAAAATTTACATTCACGCCGATATGCTTTTCCTTGAAACCTGCAGAGTTCTACCAATAGAAATCTTCCACCTGGTGCAAGTGGATAGGTGGTTAACCTAGATGTCACAAGGGTGAATATTATTATTAGGGCTGCAAACAAATCGGATATTGTCAAATAACCTACCCAAGCCCGACATGTTTTTTCTGAAATGGATCATTTAAGTAAAATCCAATATATATATATGGCTTGAAGACCATATGAGTCATCCAAAGATAGATGGCCAATTGGAGAACAGGGAAATGGGGGCTGAGTTGGTATCAACAACATGTAACACGTCATCTTGACAATCAAATTACAAAAATTAATGCCAATTGGAAGCTTGAGTGCTTTGGTCATGTATGAATCATATCTTTAACGGTCCGATTTAGTAATAACCTACTAACAACCCTCCAATATACATTAATTAACTACCAATGTAAGTCATATTCAATGTTTTTCTTTGTTTGTAGATCCAATAGAGGGATCATAGATATAGTAAAACACATAAAATGTCAAAGGGAGACTAAATAACTCCCATATCTTTTAAAATTCATTTCGTTGACGCTTTTGTTTTTTATAACATGAAGAAACTGCACCCAACATTAAAGTTTTCACCATGCTGGTCTTAGCCTTTGTATTGACGGTCGTCTCTTGGCAACTTAAAATTCCATAGGTAGGGATGACAGTAGATCGGGATGGGGGTGTGGTACAAAGTCTTCACTCTTGCCCCGTCTCAAAATCCTATCCTCCATCCTGGCGGCACTGGTTTTAATTTTAACCTCCATCTCTGTCTCTATCGTCGTTTCATGTCCTCAATCCCCGGTCCAAACGGGCGAGGCGGGGCAGGGCCCTGATTTTCCTCAGTCCACTGTCATCTCTAAAGAAGGACCGGGGATGGGGTGGGGCAGGGCAAGGTGGGGATCAATGACGAGGATAGGGGCGGAGGAAAGCATAAGTCCATCCCTGCCTCTCATTCCTGCCTCAATCTCCGTTTTATGTCCTCCATCCCCCGTCTAAACTAGGCGAGGCAAGGCAGGACCCCGTTTCCCCCTGGCCGACTGCCATCCCTATCCATAGGCGCTCTCTTTGACCCTCAGGGAACAATTGCGTCACCCTAAGGAAGTTGGTGCCCATGTGGGAACTCAAACTAGAAATAGGGGAGGCCTTATCCACGAGTCTGAGACAGTGTGGGCAACCCCTTGGTTTTTTTTTTTTTCTGAGCAACCCTCATCGAGAACCGGGTTACTTGATCAGCTCGCCTCACTGTGAGGTAAACCCTGGGTGGGGGTTACTAATAGTCAAGCCCTTACCGAGCCCACCAATTAAAGCTCACTACAGAAAAATATTGTCCCCTTTTTACCGACGCACTTCTTTGTTGCGCCAAAAAACAATCATTACACATGTGCATCAAAATAAATTTTTTTATATTAGTGCAGTACATCTAGTGCTAGTATAACTTACTTTTTCACCAGTGAAAATGCTTTTTTATTGCCGCACCTGAAGAACACGCCAATAAAATGAGCTTTTTCGTGTAGTATATATATATATAAAAAGCGCGCGCGCGCGCGAGAGAGAGAGAGAGAGAGAGAGAGAGAGAGAGAGAGGTGTATCATCAAACACTGTGTGTGTTTGATGAACAACGAAAACATAATTTTTTAGAACCTTTAATGGCATTTTTGGACCGCCGCTAAAGGTGGTTTTTTTGCTCAGATCTTTAGCAGCAGTCTATATATATTTGTCATATGTTAGGCACCTTTCCTTGAACGAGGTACATTGTTTGCTAGATTTTTCACGACACATGCATGAAAGGAAAACAAATTATAGAAATCTTCTCCAACTTGAATACTTACAATCTCAACATTCATATTCAGACAATCTTCATTCTAAGACTTAAGTTTGTGCTCCAAATCCAGGAGTCCTGTCTTGTTCCCTCCTGTTGCCCTCAACTTAATTTGTGAAGGGAGATAATGCCAAGCTCCTGCAAAGGGACAACAGTACTCCGTCAGATTTGATGGTAAGTACCTTAAATCCAAACAATTTCAAAGAATAAGATTGAGAAAAAAGGAAACAAGGGTACTGTAGTAGCTCACAAGTCAACCATATCTAACTACCCATCAAAATCAATAGTTCAAATCAACAATTAACTACCTAATGCAAGTCTTAAACACCTCTCGTCCAATTTAGAATCATATACAGTTCCAACATTGGATCACTGTAAATTCAAGCATCACAGAAGGCAAAAAAAGGGAAAACAAAAACAAACATGCACTTGAACAAATCGAGCTCCCATTTTGAGATTCTCACAAGCACAAATCACCAACTTGCCATTAAGCTCAATCAAACTAACGAATATAATTTCTTGCCTAAATTCTAGAAGAGTGTAGAAACAAGTTATCTATAGTGAGAAACATCAAAATGCATCAAACAAAACTTAAAAATGAACAAAAAATACAAAATAATCGTGACAAAGTCATTGCACCCTACGCTTACCAACAAATGTTTGGTTGCCTAGCAAGCAACAATCGACAGAGGATTAGGTGGAGAGAGAATATAACTCAAACAGCCAAGACTTTCAACTTTATCTGATTGAGCACAGAAAAACAAGTTCTCACTCACTTCACTTTCTTTTGGCTTCTTATTTTCTCTGTCCTCGCAGCTCTTGCTTCCAAACCTCAACCTCCACAAAACTTGTCACTCACTTCACTTCAAACACAACAGACAACAATGACACATCATACATTAGCAAAAAAAAAGAATGCACACGGATGGTTGAAATTCCGTCCATCCAATAATCGAAACACAAAATCAGTAGGTTCAAATCCCAAGGGTGTCACCCCTTACATAAGTTGAAGCATGGCGACTCCCAAGGGGCAAGGGGTAAGCCCACAGAGTTCTACTGCGAGGATAGTGATTGTAAGTACGACAAGCAGAGCTAGCACAACTAGGTCTATGATCCTGAGGATGGTACTTTCTCCGTGTAAATATATATATAAACACACAAAATCCAAACAAAACATGCAAAAAAAAAAAACTTGAGACTCCGTTACCTCCGCCCCCCCTCTTCCTCTACCCTAGATCACAAAAAACAACACACAACACCAAAACTCTGTCAA
The DNA here is from genome assembly GCF_984573655.1 of Nuphar pumila. NCBI lineage: Eukaryota > Viridiplantae > Streptophyta > Magnoliopsida > Nymphaeales > Nymphaeaceae > Nuphar > Nuphar pumila. The sequence continues at coordinate 44,710,025 of NC_143263.1, read as the reverse complement.
TTGCCAACTTTTAGCTGATTATTGTTGAGAAAAATCATGTGGGCCTATATATGTACAATCACATTATGTATTGTCTAATGTTTAGGCCCATATTATGTGATATAATACGGTTGGGCTATGTGATATCTCATACGGTATGATTTTATTACGTGAAGATGCCACTTATGTCTTTATCTGTCAATTTCTATTTTTATGATGAGCTAAATTGAAAATAGACTCTTCAGTGGTTACAATTAGGTTATGCTCTTCAAACCATATATTGCAGCCTTCTTTTTAGGCTCCCCATCATCATCAAGAGAAAACAATCCCTCTCTAATAAGGTTTAGAGAAAGGCAAAGCCACACATAAAGGTTCTGAAAAATCATACCTGTGAAAGATTTACCAAAGCACCAATGGATTCAAGTATGCTTCCGCAATATGTTTTATTTATGTTATTTTCGATGATTTAGCACAAACAAGATTAACAATCTATTTAGTTTTCAGTGAATTCAAAATCTAACAATTGGTATCAGAGTATCTTGTTCTTGATGAATCATTAAAAAATTCAATTTTATTGCATATATTATGTTTTTTCATTGGTGGCACTGGTATGATCAGCATTATAGGGTACATGTAGAGGAAGGCCAATCGACCCTTCTTGCATCGTTCAGTCATGCCCGAATGCGGGGAGGACCGATCAGTCTTCTCTCTTCAGGATACCGAATTGTTGCCAGCAAGCAAGGGGCTCATCCCCTTTCAGTTTACCAGACGGGAAGAGCCGACAGACCCTTCCCCTATCAGTGAGCAGGATGGGAAGGGCTGACAGGTCCTTCCCCTTTGGATGGACTAGATGGGAAAGGGCCGATAGGCCCTTCATCCATCAAGAGGTCGGACGTGAGGGCCGATCGGATCTCAATACTTGTTTCATAGGTCGATCGGATCCCATCAAGAGGTCGGACGAGAGAGCCGATCAAATCCCATCAAGAGGTCAGACGAGAGGGTTGATTAGATCCCATCAAGTGGTTGGATGTGAGGGCAGGTCGGATGAGAGGGCCGATCAAATGAGCTTTGAGTAAAAAATAATTTCAAATTGGATCCCAATACTTGACCTATGTTGAGTTATTTTTTTAACATCCAAATAACCTCAAAAACCTATAAAATGACCTATTCAAGTATAATAATAGTTCAAGCAAGTTTAATGATATTTTCTCGATCCAAACATATTCTATTGGATCTAAATTCATTCAACTGGATCTATCCAAATCCATATATATTCAACCAGATAAAAAATATTTAACTGAATCGATCCAAGGTCTATGTCACCTTAATAGATCCAGACATCTGATCCAATACTGATCAAATCCAATATTGATCCAAACATCGAATCTAGTAAATCCTAGTTCAATTAAACTCAATCCATCATAACAACAAGATCAATACTAAATCATATCATATCCAGATTCATATATAATCGGATCAAACATGATGTTCTAGGATCTCACGGTATTGTTAAAATAACAAAATTCAAACATTCAAAATAAACTCAATTGCAAGCACAAAGTTTATATCATGAATCTATTACTTATTAGGATTTATGCAATATTGTAGGTTTAAACTATTATTTATCAAGTTTATTCTCATGTAAAATTATAAGTCACTAGGATTTTACTATAGTCAAAATCCGTGTTTTTAAGATCCAAAGTTTAATGAATCCATACAATGTATAATTAGATCCAAACATATCAAGCATTATGTTATCCAGATCCAGAATTAAAATTAGACCAATACCAGGTCTATACCATAAAGGCTTTCAATGGGGATACACATTAAGATGTCTATAGTCACCCAAACTAAATAATCGTGGATCCATATAATGCTAGTTTGGACACAATCGTACCCAAAACAATTGACTATCTAGTTAAACTATAATTGGATCCCAAGTATATCTTGAGTTTTGTGTCAAAACAATTCTAAAGTTGGATTTCAATATCCATAAACTCATAAGTTTAACCCATCGACATAAATCCAAATTATTAAATAAATAAAGATTGATGACTTACATTGATATTATACAAGTAGTAGTCCATCATACCTGAACATGGATCCCACATTGATTATTTGTCTAGTTTCAGTTCTAGTCTCACTAGTTCAATCAGTTTCAAAATTAGTCTACTTGGTTCAGTCTAATTGATTAAATCTCATCTAGTTCATTTGAATCTATGAAACCGGTGAGCATGTAGCCGCCTTTCAAAAAAATGAGGGAGAGGAGTGGCGTGCTCCTCATCGATAGTCAGAGGTTAGAAGGGTGATGGTGGCCTCGACTGAGGTCCTTGGTCCATCTACAAGGGGGAAATCAAAGAGACAAGAAGAAGGGGGACAATGGATCACCACCACCATCACCGCCAACAGTTCCAGCCTCTCGCATATTCCATCCTCCACCACTGAAATGTTGACCCCATCCACGAGCATCCTCTTCCTGCATGCACCGACAAAACCTTCTAGCAACAACCTTCATCGAGAGTTGCAAATGATGCCCATTGCTTGATGCAGTGTTCATTCTGAGGCCATGGCTCATTGTGCCGATGTTGCTCACCTCGTCCATAACACCAGAGGGTTTGCGCCCTCTGCAACGTTTCCTCCGACTGTGATTGATCGAAGAGAGAGAAAGAGTAGAGGGTTGAAACCCTCTGTTGCTCCTTTTGCCTGAGACCCGAATAGAGAGAGAGAGAGCCACATACGACAGCTCTTCTTCTCTTTCTCTTTGTCTCCTGTATGCCAATTTAGGAGTCAATGAGAGGAAGGCTTGAGCAGTTCAGATCTTTGACCAACATATATTAGTTTACGCTTGCAGATCTGACTACCCAAAGATAGATCTGTGGCTACACCAGCCGAATCTGCCCTTTGATCGACAAATCCATGCCCTAGATGGTTGGATATATCCTGGGATAGAAAGATTCGTGCCCTGACCAGTAGATCTGAGCCCTGGCCAGCTGAATTTGTTTTTCGATCAATAGATCCATGCCTTAGATGGCCAGATCTTGCTATCGAACGACATACATACATCCTAACAGGTCAGATCTGACTATGATCTTCGGATCAACGCCTTAGATGGGCCAGATTTGGCTACTGATCAACAGATTCATGCCCTTGATGTTCAGATCTGTCTGTGATCGGCATATCTAATCTATGTTGGCCCTCTCATTTTTCAAAGAAGCGGATTTTTCACAGCAGTCGGACGATCCTCTCAAATTTTTAATATTTGCCCGTTCAATACCTGTACTGGAGACAAGAGTAGACACACCAACATGAACACAAACACGATTGGTTTTTAATAGTTCTGGAGGGTCTGAACGCAGTGCCTATGTTCAAGCTCAATTTTAGGTCAATGACCCGGTGCTCTAACAAAAGGATCCGAAAACTAATATTGATGGGGTCCCCTGAATCAAATAGGGATGTGCGTCGGATGGAGGGGTTGAACCTCCAACCTTGTGAATAACACATGCTCTCCCATTAAGCTATTCCAACACTGTCCAATAGGGATGGCAGTGGACCGGGGGAAAGCGGGGCCCTGCCTCGCCTTGCCTCATTTGGACCGGGGATGAAGGGTATGAAACGGGGATGGAGGCGGGGACAAAGGTTAAAATCCATCCCCGTTCGGGGATGGAGGCGGGGATGGATGTACCCTTTCCCCCGCCCCGCCCCGCCCCGTCCCTTCCACTTTTCTGCGCCTCATCCCCGCCCTGCCTCATCCCCGTTTGAACCGGGGATGGAGGACATGAAATTCCATCCTCGCCGGGGATGGAGGTTCTAATCTTGAGGCAGGGCGGGGGTGGAGACCTTGTCCCCCACCCCGTCCCACTGCCATCCCTACTGTCCAAGCTCTAGGTTTTTTTCACATTCCTCCATTATAGCTCTTGTTATGCTCATTTTTTCTTGTCATAACCATGAGCCATTTATATTGGCAACCAAGGAGGCTGAATCAATTTCACCATCAAACTTGGAGATAATGCTTCATTAGTTCTGAAACCTCCTGCATAAACACCATATAAGTTATGGGTTCAACCATTAAGTTAGGTTTAATATTCACATTAATCTTAATTATAATTTATAATGTACCCACTCTTGAGGTTATTCTTGTGAGACCCTATGGTCATGGTACCAAGATCATATATATATATATATATATATATATATATATATATATATATATATATATATATAGAGAGAGAGAGAGAGAGAGAGAGAGAGAGAGAGGCAAAGTGGGGCCCGGGAGCCAGAGTCTCACACTAATGTTTTACTACAGACGTGTGTATGCAAAGTGCATGCACTTCCTTGTTGCTTAGAAATTTGTAAGCCTGATCGTAACATTTTTAGGATAGCTGCAGATCATGGCCCATTTATGCATTGACTTCCTTGAGAATGCAGCTTGACATCACTCATCTCCTGAGTTTTATGCTAAACTAGGTAACGGGCACCTTGAAATTCATCTTTATAACGATTTAGCTTGTGACATGGAACTAAAGAAAGCTTTGATATCCACAAATTATAATAAAAACAATCATCTGATCAGCCTAGCACATAAGTTCATCCATCTCCTTTATTTTTTTTGTCTAATCCACGGTTGAATCAACTTAGGAGTCCAATCTTTATCCGGGGGAGATCAAATACTTCTCTATATATTAATGAACAAATAATTCTTACTTACCACAGAAAACTAAATCCAATGCTTATTAAAAGCATTGACCATTACTAATTAATTTGCAACTTGCCCTTCATCTGATTCACGATGTGGAAAAATCCCAAAGTTATCATTCTTTCACCTTCATCAAGGAAACCAAACCTCGTCATTGTCTCGTGGGGAATAATACGTTATATATAAAATACCTCTCTCTCTCTCTCTCTTGACATAGAGTTGGACCCCATGATCCATATAATTAGTAACGAACTAAACTTGTCGTTTAAAATATGAGGCAGAAGAAATAATGCTTTGGTTGTGTACTTACTACACGAAATAATTAGCATAAAATATGTTATAAGAAAGTTGACCTTATGCAGATACAGTTCTTCCCGTGAAAAAAACGAGCCAGGATCAGGTGCCGTCATATGGCACACTTTGAAGTGTGCCACTGTACCTGGCTGCCCTCCATATGCTTTTGGGCCCCACAACTGACAGACCATCAGCCAAAGATGGAGAGCATCAGGTGCAGCGACACACTTCAAAGTGTGCCATATGACGGCACCTGATCCTGGCTAAAAAACGAGCCTGTGCTTGTACATGTGATTGCTTACCACAGAAAAAAACGAGCCAGGATCAGGTGCCGTCATGTGATTGCACCTGATCCTGGCTAAAAAAAAAGAACGGGCCTGTGCTTGTACATATTCAGCTTGTACTTGTTCACTCACACATGAGCACTTTCGTGTGTGCGGGCCTGTGCATACATGTGTGTGTGTGTGTGGAGAGAGAGAGAGTAGTAGGGGTGTCGGGTATGACCTAATCCAACCCATATCTGATCCAGGTTTGTTAATAAAGAAAGAGGTGACCACTGACGGGTCACCTGCGTGGCCAGAGGGGCACAAGTGAGGGTGCTGGGATGATGGCACTGTATCAAACCCCACTGGCGGATGAATGTGAGGTGGGCAACGTAAGGCAGGGTGGTTGTGGGGCCCTTACCCAGGATTTTTTTTGCTTCGGCGAGGGCTCCTCATCATCCAAAAAAATAAAGAAAGAGGTCCAAGTAACCGTTTGGGGTGAACCTATAAAGTCCAATTAGCGTATGGAGCCGGGTATGCTTTAGACCTGGGTTCAACCCGATTTCTGATTAAGATCCACAAATTTTTAATGTAATCTCTATAAAAATACTATTTCTTTTACTGGGTTCCAGGTTTGTTTTATGTTATCCTTATGAGACCCAAGTATGGTTTTGTCTGCTGTAGGTCTGAATGGACCTGGACCCTGACCTTGTACCAGCATTTTATAGCCTGATCCGGACACCAGAGAGAGAGAGAGAGAGAGAGTAAAATCAGTTTTATCCTCAAGTTGAAAATGTGTTTCTAGTTTTAAATTTTATTTATTGGTATTTTACACATGTAATTTCTCATTTCGGGCCAATAAGGGAAAAATTGGCATTTTTAGAATTATTTCAAATAAATTACTATTTTAAATATTTAATTTTTCCTCAAAAATATTTATTTTAGTGTGTCATAACTCATTTAGGTTTTTTCAAGGTGTTCTGAACCTAACTAGATGTCTTTTGGTAGTTTTCAAAAGAAATTATAATAAAGGGTATTTTGGTCATAAATAATTTATCAGAAATATTTTAATCGAATAAATTATTATTTTGAAAAGTACCAAAACCATGAACTATTCATAATTAGTATAGTTATTTTATGTTAGTAGATGTAAAAATTTATTTTGAAAAAAAATAGGGATTTTGGAATGGACCCAAAGTCTACATGGTTTAGACCCAAATGGATCGATCCAAACCTAGAACTTTATGAATTTTGAATTATAAAATAAAACTACTTAAGCCTAAGTTGAACTTTAGAAAGTATTTATAATAAAATAGCAATTAATAATTAAATGTAGTTTGGTTCTTTTTATTTTTAGTGGTAATTAGGGTTTTCGATCTATTTGGATCCAAACCGGATCCAACTAGGAACCCGTTTGCTTTATGCGCCTAAGAGGAGCTAGGTGGCGCCCACTAGGGCACCCCAACCCCAACCCCAGCTCTATCTCTTTTCTCCCAAGTGGGGGTTGACACCCTCTCATTTTCTCTCTTTCTTTTTGAGTTTTGGGAAAAACCTACCCATTCTTTCCTTCTTCCATCTTCTTCCTCCATGTTTTTAGGAAACATGCCAAATCTACTCTAGTTCCTGAAAATTTTGCGTGCTACAACAGCTCTTCAACCTCCATTTATATGTGGAGGTAGGCACTCCCCTTCATCTCCTCCTTTTCCATCTTTTTCTCACTCTATTTGGGATAAACCCTAACTATTTTCTCTAATTTAAAGTTTCCTTGGGTTTTGCACCAATTTTAGCATGGAAAATTGTGTCCCAACCATTTGGTGCTCTCACCTCATTGTTGGCAAGGATAGGTGAGTTCTCTCTCCCATCTCTTTCTTCTATTTTTTTTTATTTGAGGTGTTCTCTCTTAGCCGACTACCCTAACGAAGGGTTTCATTGGTTTTTGTGCAATTAGCGTATGGAGCAAGGTATGCTTTATGAAATTTCATGCCAGACCTGTGTTCAACCCGAGTTTTGATTAAGATACACAAACTTTCAATGTAAACTCTATAAACTATTTAATTTACTGGGCCTGTCCATGTTTGTTTTATGTTATCCTTATGAGACTAGAGTATGGTTTTGTCTGCTGTAGGTCTGAATGGACATGGACCCTGACCTTGTACCAACATTTTATAGCCTGATGCGGACACCCCAGAGAGAAAGAGAGTGTGTAAAATTAGTTTTATCCTCAAGTTGGAGATGTGTTTCTAGTTTTAAATTTTATTTATTGGTATTTTACATGTGTAATTTCTCATTCCTGACCAACAAGGGCAAAATTAACATTTTTATAATTATTTTAAACAAATTACTATTTAAATATTTATTTTTTTCTAAAAATATTTATTTTAATGAGTCATAACATTAAGCCTCAGTTGAACTAAAGTACTTATAATAAAATAGCAATTAGTAATTAAATGTAGTTGCTTCCTTTTAATTTTAATGGTAATTAAGGTTTTTGATCTATTTAAATCCAAACCAGATACAAATCGAAACCCATTTGTGTTATGCACCTAAGAGGGGCTAGGTGGCGTCCACTAAGGCACCCCAACTCCAGACCTATCTCTTTTCTCCCTAGAGGGTGTTGACACCCTCTCATTTTCTCTCTTTCCTTTTGAGTTTTGGAAAGAATCTACTCATTCTTTCCTTCTTCCATCTTCTTTCTCCATTTTTTTTTTAAATGTGCTAGATTCACGCTAGTTCTTGGGAATTTTGCCTTCTACAACAACTCTTCAACCTCCATTTATGTGTGGAGGTGGGCACTCTCCTTCATCTCCTTCTTTTTCCACTTTTTCTCACTATATTTGGGATAAACCCTATCTGTTTTTCCTAATTTGGAGTTTTCTTGGGGTTTACACCAATTTTAGCATGAAAAATTGTGTCCCGGCCATTTGGTGCTCTCTCATCTCACTGTTGGTGTGGATAGGCGAGTTCTCTTTCTCCCATCACCTTCATTTTTTTTTCAGTTTGAAGTGTTTTCTCTTAGTTGACTACCCTAATAAAGGTTTTTATTGGTTTTTGTGCATTTCTCTTGCTTTGAGAATTATGCCCCAACAGATCTGGGCCATTTCCACACACTTGGGCATGTAGAGGTATGTCTCTTCGTTATTTCCATCTTATTTAGCGAGTTTTTTTTAGATTCAAGTTTTTTCTAGCCAATTTACCCTAATTACGGTTTTCGCATTTTGCATGCCCGATCCCCAACCTTGGAAATCATGCCATGCAGCGGACGCCACCTCTGTCATCAGCAACAATGTTGTTTTCATCTGCCTTGTCTTCTTCTTCATCAATTTCATATCTAATTCCCAAGAAACATCAAATTTTCTTTAGATTTGGGGTGCCTCGGGATTCATGCTGCCACTTTGGGATGTTTTGGGTTGTGTGCAAAACATATGAGATGCCCAATACATCCGTCCAACCCTATTCTTGGTTTTGGTAAGTTGTGTTTTGATTTTTTCAAAAAATTAGTTTATTGATTTGTGTTTTTCATGTTTATTTTGTGCGAAAGGTCATTACGACCTCTGCTCGTATTTTATGCAGCGCTGTTGCATCTGCGATAGTGGAAAAACACCTCAGTTGAATCTCATTGTTGTATTTATACTTGGTGTTGCGTGTTGCACACCAAGTGTTTGGTTAATTGCCAAAGCGACAATTCGTTGCGGTTTGCGAGACTTCTTAGAAGTTAGGGTTTCACTATATTAATTTTCTTCGATCTACTAGGTAAGAACCCTAAAATCTTGCTGTATACTTAGTTAAGTTGTTTGGTCACAATCTAGTGTATTTGTGCATTATGTTAGCTAAATCATGCAACGTAAGTACCATGTTAGCGAATTAGGTTTTTGAGACGCCTAGTTAGTGAATTATACAAATGATTTGATTATTGATTCTAAATAGCATGTTATTAACATGATTAAATTAGTTGATTTAATTTGATATAACATGATTATAATTTTGAAAATTTAGATTATGTGTTGAGAATTGTGCCATACGCTAAGTGTTCGGTAAATGCCCAATAGAGCATAATTTTCATATTTAAAAGCAGTTTCGAATGAGTTTTCAAATTAGTTTTTAAATATGAATCATGTGGATTTAAAACTCAGTTTTGAAACGATTTTATGTATAATTTGATCATGGTTATGATTATGTATGAGATGCATTATAAAAATGCATGTGAGTGGGCGTAAATGTGCATAGTTAGCCATGTTAACACGTGCATCGTAAGTGCAGTTTTTGCACGTTCTCATGCATTATTTATATTCATGTATTGAAAGTGCTTAGAAATATGTATAAATCTAGTTTATAATGTTTTAAATTCTTGAATGCATGTACTATGCAATTATGCAAATGATCATGTAGGTACTATAAAATAAATGATACTTTATGCCAAGTATCACTTGCGGCTAAAAAGGCCATGCGTATAAAATGCAATGTATCATGCAAATTGGGTACACCCATGGTAAGTGTATATGATGCAAATGCATCACACAAAAGAATATACGGTGGTATAAAACATGTTATGCACACATATATCACTTGGTCCTAGATATCTAGGATTGCTATGATTATTCAGAGATTATTTTAAGCATGATTTGAATGTATACGAATAAAAGTATTTTCTTTGTTGTGGTTTAAGAAATCATATTTAATATGATTTTAGATAGTAGAATATGAAGTACTTTTGCATGTACATGTATGCATATACATGATTGATATGACTGTATTACTAAAATTGATTGTTTATGCAAATATTGCATGTGATGTATAACATGTATACAATGAATGTATCTTGTATATTAATTTGAATAGAATGATTCATGCATAAGAGCATGAATGAATCATGACATGTGCCATGCATCAAAGCATATTTATTTGAGTCATGCATATGAGTATGGACTATTTAGCCATGCATGAGGGTATGGACTATTGTATCATGCATGAGGGCATGAGATTGTTATCCTGTGAGATAATGACATAAGAATGTTACCTATGACTTAATAATAAAGATAATCCTGAGATCATGGGTCTAATTGAGGCACAGATAAAGCTAGGCTCTCAGTGTTTGCCCCGATCTCAACGAGATGACTGAGTCCATCCTAATCTCTTGCTTTAGAGTGAGAAAGGTGGTACAAACTTCATGAAGTATTTTAAGAGTTGGAGGACTACGTATGCTTCGTCTTTGCCCTCACAGAGGTTAAGTGGACAAACTTACTCAAGAGATCCACAAGATAGGGCAAAAAACTTTATAGAGTAAGAAAAAATGTTTTCTTTTATTTTTAGTTCAGGTGGTGTACATAGGCATAGCCTGGTACAAGGACTTTGTGTCCGTCTCCCAATCACTGCATTGCAGGATTGACCACTTGTAATAGACTCAATCAAGCCATAGAAAGCAAAATAAAATGCATAGAATAATAAATACTCTTATGATTGTTTTTAGGTGGCTATACTCTCTTTTATACCATGCGAGTCTAAATAATCAACAAAAATAATGCATTAGATTTTTAAAATCACTACAATCATGTGCACACACACACACACACACACACACACACACATATATATATATATATATATATATATATATATATATATATATATATATATATATATATATATATATATATATATATATATATATATATATATATAGAGAGAGAGAGAGAGAGAGAGAGAGAGAGAGAGAGGGTTTGCTAATGTTTACACATGTCATTGCATATGAATTTACATGTGAATGAAAAAGATATGTTTTGGGTTATGTTGTTGACCTGTTGCTTCAAGTCATGTGCTTGATGGTTTGTACGTAAAGTACTTGTATGTGTGAGACACACATGAAAGGTCGAGTTAAGGCATATTCTCTATATAATTTAAAAGGTAAGAGTGCATTAAACGTTCTGAGAATGAACATGATGATTTGATAAATGTAAAAATGTATATCATATTTATGAGACAGATATGTGTATGCTCTTCTTGAGAAAAGAATGTAAATGCTTACCATTTCATAGTTGAAAAGCATGCATGCGTGTTTCACGTTGAAAATGATCAAATGAGATTTGATCTAATTATATTGTGCAATTATATGTGAATTGCTTAATTATTTCATTTTTTGTGAATGAATGAATGCCATGGATGTGAATAAATATTGTTGTAGATTCTCTTGAACCTCATTTTATAAATGATGAGAATTACACTTTGGCTATGCCATTACAAACTTGATTTATACTCATTAAGTTTGGTTTTAGGTTTCTTACGAGCATGTGGTTAATGCCTTACAACATTACATATATTATTCTGGAGGACTGAGAGAATGACAGGTTGCTACATACTCAGAAGGACCACTCTTACCTAAGTACGATCTCTGAGGGATTTGTACATTTGATTTTGATAAACATGTAAATAATTAAACTTTGTTATTCTGGATGTTTACTCTTTGAGGACTTGTAAATATTTTGGAATGAGATTTCCTTATGAATGATGTCTTTTCTTTTATGCAATAATTGCACTTAAGATTTAAAATAAAAAACCTTTGCGTAACTCCTCAATTGTCTTAATCCTTAAGTAAATTTTGTCTTCCGTATTTTTATATGTGATGGTTCCTAGAGTAATAACCTCAATTGAGTTGTTATTAAGTTGATTTTGTACTGTATCTGATACTGAGAAGCTAATATATGCTCGTGCTCAAGCAGGTCGTTCAGTATTTAGAACAGTTGGATGTGGTCATAGATGAACTCGTTGACACATTACTTTCAAGAGTCTTATAAGACTTTGTAACAAAAAAGAAATTAATTTTTCTCAAAATTTCAGAGTTAAAAAAGTTTTAAAAAGGTTGGATTGTAGAGGGATGCTGCAGATAGAGAGTAGGGTTGTCAACATGTATGTCAGGTATGACCTAATCCAACCCATACTGAATCCAGGTTTGTTAATAAAGAAAGAGGTCACCACAGCAGGGGTCATCTATGTGGACATAGGGGTGGTTGTGAGGGTGTTGAGATGAAGTCACTTGATCAAACCACACTGGCACATGAGTGTAATCGTAGCTTTTAACACACTTAGGGTTTTCCTCACTTCGGCAAGGGCACATTGTCATTCAAAAAAATAAAGAAAGTGGTCCAAGTAACCGTTTGGGGTGGACCCATTAGCATATGGAGCCGGGTATGATTTATGAAATGTCAAGACAGATCTGGGTTCGACATGAGTTCTGATTAAGACCCACAAACTTTTAATATCAAAATCTATAAAAAAAGTAGTATTTGATTTACTGAATCTGGCTCAGGTTTAGTTTATGTTATCCTTATAATACCTGAGTATGGTTTTGTCTGTCGTAGGTCTGACTGGACCCTGACCCTGACCTGTACCAGCATTTTATAGTCTGATCCGGGCATGCTAAAAGTCTGATCCAGACAACCCAGAGAAAGTTGTTTGGTCATGAAAACCGTGCGTTTTCTTTAGGAAGACTTGATGAAGAGTAAACCCACATTAAATTGAAGAAAAAACATTTTTTCTCACTAAAAAATTGAAGAACATGAAGAAGGGCCGAAACCTTACACGTGTAGTGTAGACCCTAGAGTCTTAGACCCTTTCCCCAACTCAGTCTAACCAGTTACGACACGTTTCCTATGTAAGAATTTTGACTTCCCCTTCTCATTTCAGTGTGTACCCACATTATCATGAGAAAACTGTGTTCACATCTGCAATTTCATTGCGGTCATGCATGAGCATATATGCATGTGTGTTCATGCATGCATGCATGCATCTTTATGTGTGCAGTGGTTTTATTGTTGCCATGTGCATGCACTTGACATAGATTTGCACCTTAGTTAGCTTGATTTAGTATATATGCAAGAACACAAGCCATTGGAACATAATTTAACATGAGAATACATATGTATGCATGCATGCAGGCGTGCATAATATGCATGCTTTGTGTCGTTCTCATCATATTCTAAATCTCGTACGTCGTCGGGAAAATATCGTGTGAAAAAATCTTTCAATATTTTGAACAGTAGTTTCTCGAGAAAATCTTGGAAAGATATCAATGTATATAGATACAAAATGCATAAAAATTGTGTTTTTTAAAAACTCTACAAAAGTGTTTTTGTTGCATTAATATCGTGATAAACATGTGATATTCTTAACGCACAAAATGTGCAAATATCAGCCACTTTTGTGACTATGGTCTTCATGCACTTGCAAGTGCATGTACACATGTGCTTGTCAACCTTCTTTGCATTTAAGACTATTAACCAAGATGACATCTTGCTGATGTAATTTCAAGAAATATATGCTTGTATCCACAATCAAACATGGGATTATATGAAAAAATATTAGCTACACTCAACTGCACCGTACTCTCCAATATAAACTCTTTCATGCGATCATTTGGTCATTCTGATCCCACAGATGTGCTAAGCATGGTTCATTCATTAGGAATCACACTTTGAATCAGGTGGTTTCAAATGAAAACATTTTTTTTTTCAATAATGAAAGTTTTGTGCATTGTGGACTGTTGATTTTGTTAAGCATTTAAAAACCTCCTTACAAGAAGCAATCAAATGATTCAAAACACAATTTTTACTAAGCAAAAAAATATAAGTTATATCTGTAGGGTTTATTCTAAAAAAATCAAGAAAAATAAAAAATGTGATTTTTAATAAAGAATATGGTACAATAAAATGTAGGCAATATTTTCCCATACTTGCGTGTGTGGAAATATAGGATAAACTTAAGTATTTCATACTCTGTAACAAAAAGTCACTGGTGTGGGCTTCATCTAGCACGATAAATATTAGTGATATTTTCAAAATTTTATGATATTATCACTTGACAAAAACATGATATTATCGCTTAGTGATATGTGTATCATATAAAAAATTAAAACATTACAATATTTTCAATGTATACTAAATACCTCATGATTGTGTGTGTGTGAGTGTGTGAGTCTGTGCATGCATATATATATATATATATATATATATATATATATATATATATATATATATATATATATATATATATATATATATATATATATATATATATATAATGTATATTAAATACCCCATGACCATTATATGCTCAAGCATTTTCCGGTAACATTTTGCTATTGGATTGTTTGAGGACTAACAATGTGCATACGTACGAGCATATGTACATTGACAATATGTATACATATATTTGTATACATATATTTACAAAGCATAACTTAATGAAAATGAACTTACGCATGTGTATATATATATATATATATATATATATACCTCATGACCATGATATGCTCAAGCATTTTCCGGTAACATTTTGCTATTGGATTGTTTGAGGACCAACAATGTGCATACATAAGAGCATATGTACATTGACAATATGTATACATATATTTACAAACCATAACTTGATGAAAATGAACTTAGGGGTACATGTGAGGATTGCCATGTTAACTGAGACGTGTGGGTTGAAATTTGCCTTGTGTGTGTTAGGGAGGGCTTTTCAATAGGGTTGACAACGAAGTTGAAAGCTCATCTCCACACACAAGGTATTTTAAAATGGGTCTTCATAGACCATATGGCCTTTTCATATCTCATTTTTTAGGCTTGTTTTCTTCCTAGTTCCCTCTTTCTTTCTTCTTTGGAGGTACACAAGCGATGACCAAACAATCTTTTTTATTATATAATATCCTTCTTAGGGCTAGCTGCCAAAGGGACCTTTCCCTTTTCACATGAGCTTTTTTTTGAAATTTATAATACAGAAAAACTACCAAACTGGAGTCGTTAGCTAATAATTTGACATAAGTATTGATCTCACATAAAATGACTAAAATGCCCCTAACCGTTGAAAACCAGCAATGGTTACTATATATGAGGAACACCTGGATTTCTGACCTAACACAAAGTTGCAGAACCTATTTGACGGTTGGGAGTGACCAAAATAATCCCTGGTATGGTGGGTGATGAATGTTAGATTGTTGGGTTTTATGAATTATTCAATCAAGTCAACGGTCAAGGCAGTGTTTTGTTGGAAAAAAAGTGGGAGGCTAGGGTTTTAGGGGTATTTTGGTCATTCTAAGATTTAGGGTTCCTTTGGTCTCCTGGAGACTTTGAAGGGGAAGAGAAGAATCGTTTCACCTTCGGAGACGCACCGACGTCACAAAAATCAATGCCGTAATTGCCCCTAATTTTTTACCTAAACACTGATCGGTTTTTATCAATTTAAGAAAGTAGAAGGCAGCTTGGTGAAAGTTTATGAGTGTTAATGATATTCTTCGAAAATTTAAGAGTATGGTAGGTTTTGGTTATTCTTATTATAAACATGGATATGTTGCTTATTTGCATAAAAAATGACTCCAAAAAAGCTTTTAAAGGTGAAATGTGACCCTCATTTAGCCAACACCATAATTGTGTCACCATCCTTCCTAACTTCATTGTAGATATACCACAATGGTGTCACCACTAAGCCAAAGTCGTTTTCTTATGGATTTAAAATAGGGGGTGTCAACGGGCCTGGTTTACCTGGACCCTACCTCAACCAAACCCTATAGGGTCTGGGTATGGTGATAAATAAGAAGACCCAATTAAGACCCAGGTTCGGACTTGGGTATAGTTTGTGAAATTTTATACCAGACCTGGATCCGACCTGGGTTCCAATTAAGACCTGCAAATTTTCAATGTAAAAATGATAAAAAAAAATGGTTTTACCAGGTATGGTCTGAGGTAGTTTTTATCGGGTCCGGGTATGGTTTTTTATAGTGGATCCAATTAGACCCAGGTCCATACCCAATACCATATGCAAAAATCTGATCCAAGTCTGGTTCCACATGCGAACCAAACCCGACCCTTTGACACCGCTAATTTAAAAGACTTGGCTAAGTCAAATCAAGGTTGGGTTGAAACTTGATAGTTGAACTTCTAGAATTATGCCATCCTAATCTAGGGGGGACCCTTTAGCTGTCAAGACTTTGAGGGAAAATAAAAAAGAAAAGGAAAAAAAAGGCATAATCAAATTAAGTCTAAGGACTCAATAAATTAGGCAAAAATTGCCTTAGGCCATGAGTCAGTTTGGGGCCTTAATCTTTCCAAGATACCAAGTTTCTACCCACAGGACTTGGCCAAGAAACCAGCTAGTGCTTCAAGTTGACGGCATGACAATTGTGTTGGTTCCCCAGTTAAGTTTTGCTTCTTGCATGCTTAATATGTGGTCTCTCTATTGGTCTACTAATGTGACAAGTTAAATTAAACATTTTGACCAATTTTTCTAGACAATTTGTAGAGTCTAGCTGAGTTCATTTCAATTCCCTTAGTTAACTTTCCTTTTCCCTTAATTTCCAAGCTTTTATTATTTTCCAATGGACTACATTTAGATTAAAGACAAAATCAATTGGTCAACTGCGGGTCTCCATGAGCCAGGAAGAGTCCAAGTCTGGTTGGGTTGTTCATGCTTGGTTCAATAACTAATTTGAGTCAAGTCAAAGCTTGGTTTGTCAAGTATAAGCCTTTTGTGAGCTTAGTAAACAATTAAGCTTGGCAATTTATAATAACCTCATCTTAAACCAACACAAATACTAGCACAAGAATACTACCTTTTATATATGTTCATAGCTTATAAAAAAAAATCTCTGCATCTTATTTTAACTATTTAGTGTGCTAGGATGCATATCAATAAGATTACTAATGTTCTAAACATACATAAGTATCAATGTATCATAAATGTACTTATTTAATAAAATCAGTAAATATTTTTGGATTTTAGCGCACCACTTAACACGCTTATCAAACCTTTGATCAGCCTAATTTATAATTGAGCCTGGGTTGTTTATCAGATGAACAAGCTAAAGTTGAGCTCGGAGAAAGCTTGGTTCATTTAATTACACACCCTTAAGTGAGCATAATTTAATTAAAGTTGGTGACTCAAACATTCTACAATGGCAACTCAATTTGAATCACTTTGGGCCTTGTCATAGCAGATTCAAGTTTTGTTTGAGCATGGTGCCCCCAAGTCCATGCGCCATATAAAGAGGAAAAAAATATCGTTGCTGTTCTGAAAACATCGCAAATTTAACCTGATATTTTCAAAAATTGCCTTTTTTGAAGCACCATTGTGTTAAAATCACATAAAAGCATTTTTTGCATATGTTTATATTATTCATATGTTTACTACATAGTTTTATACATAATTTATATTTCTTACGTACGTACAGACATTTTCTGAGATTTTTTCAGAAAAACCCAAATTGTTGAAAATATTGCAAGATTTGCCCAAGAGCAAAATTTGTGACTATGGTCCTGGGATATCTTGGTTATATTTTTTTTGAATTTATAACCTGAAGAAACCTCACCCGGCACAAAGACCTGATCGCGCTAAAACTCCGAGGCAAGAACCCCTACCCCGGGGCGTTGGCTTGGACAGAGGGGCGACACCCATGATAATCGAACCGTCTAGCAGCCAAGCCCCCACCCCACTAAGCCAACCCCTCTTGGGGGGGGTTGGCATCTTGTTCATATACCCAATAAACATCCACTAAACTAAGCAATGGTTGAAGCTTTTCCAAATATCTTTGACAACCAAGGGTGTTTGTGAAAACTTTCCCATACCAAGGGTACAAGGGTAAACAGACGACCTTAAAAAACTTGATTGACAAAAAAACAAAACAAAGCTGGGAGTGGGAGAGCCGTGGACTGCGGCTTGAAGTGCTGCAGCCTGCAGGTTGCATATGCACAAACCCCATCCACCGTTGAAAATCTTATTCCACATCTCCTGCTTATGCAATCCATGGTTGACATTTTTTGAATTAAATACTTGTGGAGTTCATCAGCTAATAAAATATGGGTTTGAAATGTTCACCCTGACTGGTTTCCTACTACACACCAAGCAGGTAGGATTATAAATAATGACTTGAAGGCTGGAGAAACAGGTACAGAAAAAAGAAAAAGAAGAAGTTCAAGAGATGACAATGGAGCTGTTGTTGAAAAGAACTTCTGTTCTTGAGGAGAAGAGCCAAGAACCCAAGAAAGAGATTGAAGAGATTAATGGAATTAAGGTATAATTTTTGCCGCTTGCATTTGGTTTTTTTTTTTTCAGGCTTTTTTTAATAAGGTGTGGGAAATGGTTCTGAGTGGAACCATCTTCTCGTTTTTGCTAAAATTATGATCTTGGGGGTTTTCTTAGATTGAAGGAAGGTCGGCCATGAAAGATGAAAGTTTGAAGGTTTCATCTCCTAATAAAAAAGGTTCAAGCATCGTCAATCTGGTGAGGAGTTGCGCCATGAATGAGTCCAAAATATTGCACTCTTCCTCTCCTTCTTCTTCTTCTTCTTATTTTTATTATTATTATCATCAATATTTATTATTACAATTTGTAATTATTGTTGTCGTCGTTGCCGTCGATGTTGTTTTGACGAGGAAGTTCCTCACCGAAGCGGGTAATCTCCGGGTGGGTCACTGACAACCAAGCCCTTATGGAGCCCACCAGTGAAAGGCACCCATACACCCAGTGAGAATCGAACCTAGCAGCACCTTCTCCCTCAGGCCCGCTACCACTCCGGCAATCGATGTTGTTTTTAAGCCATTCATCACATGTTGATGATACGCCGGATAAATCTACCAGTTTTATGTTTTTACGGTTATTTTTCTTTTGAAAGAAATTATGTTTTCACTGTTTAAAACGTAGAACTGTAAAGTTCCATGAAAGATCTTATGGTTTATGCAGTTCATGAAATGTATGAAAATGCTTTAGAAGATCTACCAAAATATTGCTTTGATAATTCTCACTCTAATTGAATGGCCGATAAATCTTTGCTTTTTTCGTGGACCACGCGACCAAGAATATAATATGTCCTTTCTATTTTTCTTGACATGATGAGTATATATATTTTTTTGCTTCATATTCATGTAATACTGATATCTGTTTGTCTTCTATATATATATATATATATATATATCAAAGAATGTCTTCTTCTTCTATATTTCTTACTTATTCTCTTTAAGTAAGCAGGTTTCAAGGGGTAGTGAAAAGGCAGACATTGATGGAAGTATGAAGCCATCTTCAGAGAACCAAAAGGAATTCATCCCAAATGTCAAGGTGTGTTTCATCATTCATTGATTTTCAAACCAAACATACATGATGTGCTTTATTATTTTCATTCAAGGAAAGAAACCAATGACGCTGTGAATAAGCAAAGAAAATTTTAATTATTGGATATTAGAAAGAGAAACCATGACCTTTTTTTTTTGGATTGACAAGCTAGGGTTAGGCAGACCTTACATCAAGAGTCATTACATGTAGAAATCAAAGGGAAACCAATCTGGTGAAGAGAAACCATGACTTAAGAGTTAATATAAAAACATTTATCGTTTTATTACCTCTAAAAATCTTATCGGTTATATTGACAAGAAAATTTTTCATCATGATCGCATGATGTACGCTTTCCAAATTTTAAATAGTACACAACTACTAGGAAGCATAAAAGACCCAGGAAAGCTGTTGATTTAGTCGGCGAATATCCTGGATTATCAATGTTCCGAGTAGGATATTGGAAAATCCTGAGATTGAAACCATCTAAGCATTTTACCGATTTGATGACATAAAAATTAGATAATTAATGGATTGGAGTCAGGACCTAATCCAGCTTAATTAGGCCATGGAAATCCACAAGAGCTTTGAGCCAAGTTAACTATCTTAATTAGTGTAAACTCCCACTCTTAAACTGACTCAGGTCAATCCATCTGAGTCCAGAGTTGCATATTTAGTTGTTTGAGTCCATGTTCAGGTAGTTGATTATTACACAATCGTCACTAGGTGGCAATTAGCTATCTGGTTCTTGATTTTTAGTTTACATGTCGCATTCTATAAACTGACAAATAGCAATTTGTCTGACTATTATACACCCAATCACCTAACCCATGTTTTGAATTGTCTAACCCCAAAGAAAGTAATGGTGGTTAGGTCTTTTGCTCACTGGGTCTTGTCATGAAACGTCACTATTTACTACCTATATGCAATTAGGATGATGAATATGGGTCATCGGAGCACAAATGATATTCAATAATGAACCTGGACTTGGCTCGTGGGTTCAATAAGCTTGTTGGTAAGTCAGATAGGATCCAATGCTCACTCAGACCCAGACCCCCGTTGAATATGTCAGACTTATCTGCCTACATGCATCCAACCATCAGTCTTGCAAAAAAAAAAAAACCTGAACAGGTTGGATCCTGATCGTGCTGGATCTACATAAGATCAAACCCGACCGGTTGGTATCTGGACCATGCTAAACACTTCTGTTCTTATCCAGCTCTGATTCACTTTTATATATTTATATGGTCCATTTGCTTGGAATTGACTGTTGGATCATGCCTGTTCAATGAAAAATTATGTTTTTTGGATGCTTGAATATTTACAAAATTTTTGAGCCGTCAATTTTCAAGCCTTAAAAATCCTGCTTATGCATCACAATAGGATGATTCAAGAGCTGGTCCCCATAAAACCGATCATGTAGATCACATCCGTAAGGTAAGATTTAAGAAAAAAACATGAAAAATTCAGTTCACTCTCTAGTTCTCATATTCTAGTGACCATATATATACAAATTATCATATTTATATTGTGTGTCAGATATACTAATACCCAACCAATCCATATAGAAATCTTGCTTCAAACTCTTTGCACCTGGATGCAAGATAATCCTTTGCTTTTATGGAGGTTCTTTCCACACGAGCATCATAATTGGAATAACCTTATTACTCCAAAGAAATTCATTTCCATTTTCCAACGAAATCCTCTCAAGAACACACAAATATATCTATATATATATAATGCAAATTCTTATTGAAATATATCATCTGTATTCAAACATGATAGTCCAAATATTATATGCAGGTGGACCAACTTGAATCCGCAAAAGCTGAGATGGGTGAAGTGAGAGAAGAGAATGAGAGGCTGAGGATGATCTTGGCACGCATAATGAAGGACTACCAAGCACTGCAGATGCACTTCTTTGACATTGTCCAACAGGAAGAGAACAGCAAGAAATCATTATTGGAAGTTGCCGCTGCTACCACCAGTTCAGACCAGGACACTGAAGAGACGGATTTGGTATCTCTGAGCCTTGGGAACAGTTCAACAGCACTGCACAAGAAAGAGGAGAAGACCAACAGTACTAAGAGCAACAACAAGAAGGGTGATGATAGTTTGAAGAGAGGGTTGAGCCTTGGACTGGACTGCAGGTTCGGGCAGAGTGATGAGAGTCCAGAGAATAGCTGTGAGGAGTCCAAAGGGAAGGAGGTTGGGGAGGGGTGCCCACCAACCAAGACGTTGAAGGCATCAAGAGGTGAAGAAGACGATGTTTCACAGCAGGCCCAAGTGAAGAAAGCTAGGGTTTCTGTTAGGGCAAGGTGTGACACACCGACGGTTAGTACTGTTAACTAGTCTCCTGTATTCTGCTGCTTCTATTGCATGACTTCATTGGTCTCCACTCAGATGCGATCAGTGTGACAAACACAAATTTCACCACAATTAAAAAGATATTTTTTCGAACTTGTTTATTTTTCTTTATGAAAATTAATTTTTTTAATTTTTTAGATTAATTTTATTGGTGATATTTTGCCGATAAAAATGCAAGAAAAAGAATTCGATTTCTCATGAGAAAAGTTTTGGGGTTGTTTTCCCATTTTTTAAACTTTTATCACTGTATATGCTTGTGCCCATGGACTTGGCCAAGTCTGCCTTGGTAATGAGTCTGAAGCTGAGCAAGCCTGAATCTTGAGTCAGGCAGGCCATGAGTTGGGTTAAGTTGCTAGAGATCAATACATGCATAAGCCATGCATATTGCACTTGTTTGGCATGGATATGCATGTGCATGTATATTTACACGCTTGGGCTAGGATAGCATATATCGGACAATGTGAACCCCATTATATATAGCATAATGTTGCCAGCGTGTCGTTGATTTTCATGGTGTTATTGCATGCATGTTTATGCATCTGAGCATGTGCTTGAGATATACATACTCTCATTCATGCTGCATCATGCATGCATGACCATCACCTTTGTAAATCCCATATATACTTGTAGTTTAACTCTTAAAAACTCGGAAAATTCTTTTAAATAAAAGGAAGCTAAATTAGTCTAGTGCTTAAACATTTGTGTGAGCAGATGCAAGATGGGTGTCAATGGAGAAAATATGGGCAAAAAATAGCTAAAGGCAACCCATGCCCACGAGCCTACTATCGATGCACAGTAGCACCAGCATGCCCAGTACGAAAGCAGGTATAACATCTAAGAGATATTAATTAAACTATTTTTTAATGATTAAAATATATTTTTCATTTTTTGTTAGTGCTAGTTAGTAATCAAGATAATTTTTTTTATGCTAGAATTTGATTTTTCTCTAAATTTTCAGGTGCAAAGATGTTCAGAAGACATGTCTATACTCATAACCACATATGAAGGAACCCACAACCACCCCTTACCACTCCAAGCCACAGCCATGGCTTCCACCACCTCTGCTGCTGCTTCCATGCTTATGTCGGGCTCATCTGCTCCGGCCGCTGGAACTTCCACAGCGGCTGGATTAACATTTGATCTATCTGATAATTCAAGAACAAGACCCTTCTACCTAACAAACCCAGCCATTTCAACATCCCCATCTTTCCCAACAATCACACTGGACCTTACCTCCACATCTTCAACTCCCCAATTCACCAGGATACAATCTACTTTCTCCGCAGCCCCTAGGTATTCTTCTTCAATTGGGGTCTCAAATTTCAACTTTTCTACTGACCAGAGTGCCCTCCCTACATCATGGAACACTAGCACCACTGCAAACACTTCCAGCTACTTCAGCTATGGCTCACATCAATACAACAAGAGCCCAATTGTGTCCTCAATTTTAGCAAGGCCACCACATGAGCAGTTCTATCAAAACTATCATCAAAAGCCCAATCATTCCTCAGCACCATCCTCGTCATCCCAGCAAAACCTCTCCGAAACTGTCGTGGCCGCTACGAAGGCGATAACATCGGATCCGACCTTCCGATCGGCACTGGCAGCGGCAATTACGTCCATCGTCAGGGGAAACACTAATGGGATTCCAGGGCAGACCAATGGAGAGAATGTGGTTCAGAATTTGAAGTGGGGGGAGCAATGCTCATCATCATCATCCATGGCCACTTATTCATCATCAGGAGCAGGTTGTGGGTCAACCTTCTTGAATAGGACTACCTCTTCTAGTGCTAGTGGGAATGGGCAACACGGAAGCTTGTTGTTTCTGGCACCGCCTTTGCCATTTCCTTCTGCCAAGAGTTCTTCTGTCTCACCTGCTGCTGACCTTAACAGAGAAAATAATAGTTGATATTAATATAGACGAAAGTCAGCCGTTGATTTCTTATACAGAGGAAGAAGACAAGAAGATAGATTCATTAAGCTGGAAAAGAACGACTTTATGAGTGTACATTACCAGAGAAAAGGTTGAATAGAACAAAGAAAAAATATTGTGGTCGGTGAATATTTGGTTGGATGGGGATTTGGGGTGTGTTCGATTGAAGCATGCTTTGAAAAAGCTATATATGTTTTTTTTAAGAAGAAAAAGCTATATATGTTACGTAGGCTTGTTGGCCTTCCTATGAAACAAATCTTGGAAGATGGATTTTAAATGCAAAAACCAGTTTTTTTTTTATATCACACTTTTGTGTGTTGTTTGAGAGAGAGAGAGAGAGAGAGAGAGAGAGAGAGAGAGAGAGATTTTACGAGTCGGACATATAGCTAAATCCAAGTCCATATTTCATATTTAGAAATAAGTAGCTATAACACACACACACACACACACACACACATATATATATATATATATATATATATATATATATATATATATATATATATATATATATATATAGAGAGAGAGAGAGAGAGAGAGAGAGAGAGAGAGAGATCAACAAAAAGTTGAGCCCGCGAAAACAAAAAACAAAAGACCCCAAAAAAGGGGCCGAAAGCACAAAGGCAAAACATAAAAATAGAAGAACACAGAGATCAACCAGGGTCTTGAGGAAGAAAAGGCAACTGAAGGGGGTGGATAACATGTGAAGAGAGGTGCAAAATTGTGTACACATCGGCCAAGATTCAATGAACGAGCTTATTGAAAGCAACCAAAATTTGACGAAAGATTGCATTGCTGCGAGTCATCCACACAGCCCACCAAGAAGTAAGAAGCCAAGTTCTCCAGATCAGCCGCCACCGCTTGCAACTACGAACATGCGATGGACCCCACAGAAGGTCGAGTGTGGAGGATTTCTGTCTCACGATTACTTCAGGTTGATACCACATACTTTTAAAGCGATCCACAAAGATTGAGCATGATCAAAATAGATGGTAGGTGGATTCTTCTGCCGCTTAACAAAGGACACACCTACATGGATACTGAAAACCCACCTTCTTAAGGAAATTGTCCGTTTGTACCCTATCGTGTAAAATTAACCAGGCTAAGAACCGAGAGCGGAGAGTTGGCCCATTCGCCCATAAAAGACGCTTAGGAAGCCAATCAGCCCCAGGAGCAAGAAGATATCGATACAGAGTTCTGGTGCACAAAACACTGCTAGGAGAAATTGTCCATTGCAAAAACTGCGCATCAGGACCAGGATGACCATCTTGTATAAGGACGAAAGACATGACCTTAAGCCACATGTGACGCAAGTGCGAGATATGAAGCCTATGGGGACGACGAATATAATAGATCGACTCAAGGGAACCGTACTTATCATGGAGCAGAGAAGCACATGAATTGCCTAGACGATGCACCATCCAACATTGCTTCACGACGAGAGCAATACTCCTTAGTCTGGGAGCAAAGATCCCCAGACCAGCCATACACCTTGGTAACACCAAAGAGTTTCATCCAACCAGGTGGCGCTTTGTCCGAAGGTGGCAACCAGACCAAAGAAAATCCGCCATCAAACTGGAGAACTTCTTCTCCACACCCTTGGACTTCGAAAACATGGACATAAAAAATTTCAGGATAGAGGACAAGACATGCCTAATAAGGGTAAGCCGACCGGCGATGAAAAGGTAGGAAGTCTGCCAGAAATAAATTTTGGTATGAACTTTTTGGATAGTGACAATTCAAGTAGCCGAGGGGATGTACTTTATTTGTAAAGAAAGACCCATACAGAAAATAGGTAAATCTGAAGTTGCACTGCCAAAAATCTGTTGTCCGACGGCTAAAAAGGAAGATGGGGCATTGAACATGGACATGCAGCATTTACGGTCATTAAGAGATAAACCCGAGAGAGAGATTTTACTAATATATGTGGCTAAAGTCAAGTCCATACTTCATAATTAGAGAAGTAGATATAGCTAAAGCCAAGTGCATATTTAATATTCAGAATAACTTCTTGTGCTAAGAATTTACCCTGATCACATATGGAGGTGGTTAATGGATTTTGAATGTAATAGATCATGATCCATATCGAGATTGAAAACAACTGACCCTGATTATGTCCAGCTGAATCCATTTCGTGGAGTTAAAATATAACCAAGTTTAATTGCAGGTGCAGGATAAAAAAGGTGCATATTGAATAAATAAACACCCGCCCAGGTTGCTCGTGCAGCAGCGGGCTTGGGGAGAAGTTGCTGACCCCTTCATCCCAGGTTCGACTCCCACCGGATCTGTGTGGGTGCTTTTAACTGGGGGGCTTCATAAGGGCTTGGATGTCCACCTGGGACTTACTTCGCAGGGGCAGGCCCATTAAGTGACCACACTAGTTGTGTATATTTAATAGAATTTCGAAATGCGTGCGCCTGTAAGTATGTATGCAATAGGTTGTAGCACACTGGGCGTGGAATCCAGGTCACGACCATCTATATACGTAAGAAAACTGACTTCCATCCACGTGACTGACAAGTAGCTTTTCTTCAGCATGACTTTGTTTTCAGAAAACCACTTTCCCAGGAGAAACTAATTACAATCGGTTTTGACCTCTAGTTTTACATGAGGCAACATCCTGGCAGAGACCTTTTATAAGTACAAACATGGATGCAATCAATCACTTTCCACTGTACTTTTAACTAGTGTTATAGTACAGTCACTCCCAACTAAGTCAATGTCATTTTTCAAAAGATAATAGGTATCTTCCTTTTTTTCTGTATTTAGGGCACGTGAAAAAAAAGATAGGAAAAATGTGAATAAAAAAGAAAAAAGGTTCTGTTTTTTCCAATTATTCAAAGGAGAGAAAATTTTCAAGAATATACCCGTATGAAAAGTTTCTGCATCTCTGGAGATGGATAGATTTTTTATATGACAAACTGCTCTTTCTCTCTCTCTCTCAATTTGATTTTCACGTCACATAAGCGAAAGAAAGTTTTTTGAGAACTAATATGTAAATTTTTCTTTTCATATGAGATTTTTTTCTTACTTCCAAAGGTGGCTTTAATGATGCAAACTGGTTGGCTACAGCCTTTCCATTTTCATACCTGATTGCACAAGAAAACTGTGTAAAGTAGCAAATCAGTTTCACTCATCCTCTATACAGAGGTGGAGCCACATTGTGCCGGAGGGTGGGCACGTGCAAGAGGTATGGGTCCTCTCTCTCTCTCTCTCTCTCTGCGCAGGCCCTCCCCGCAACCTCACAACGTAGCTGTGCAGCCCACGCCCCCCTCCACTGGGGAAGAACCCTGATCTGCTCTTTGGTGAGGAATTCTGTCACATAGATGGCGCAGTTGGTGGATTTTTCAATCGAGGAGTCAAAGGCGGCCATCGAGAGGACGATGATGGCCTTTTTTAGGCCTTTGTTGGCAGCGTGGTCAGCACCGGCACGGTAGAGGAAGTGGCAGCGCACCATGAACCCTAAGCCGACGAGGCAGATGAGGATGCAGAGGAGGGAGGCAAGGATGACCACCGTGCCCGAGTCTTCCATGTCGTCCGCCACTGCTACGACTCCTTGATGTCGGGGCGTCGAGGAGATTGGATGAAGTATCAACACCAATGCTTGATTTTGGTTAGAATATTAGATTTTTTATTCAATTAGCTTAAAATATTTTTTTTAGGACTTTGGGAGTTGATTTGGGTTTTTCCAAATGACATGAATATGTATGTAATTAGGGTTTTAGGTCTTTTGTGTTATTTTCTTTTCAATTATGATTAAGCATGATTCCGTTAATGAATTGGTTATCATACCATTAAATCTTTGCTTTTTGCTAGAATTCAAGTTTTTTTTATTTGTCAAATGACATAAATATTTAATTTGGAGTTTTTATTTTTTAATTACCATATTTATAAATGTGTTTGTTGGTATTTAGGGTTTTGATACAGGTGTTTTTATAATGACATAAATGGTTAGTTTATGGTTCTAAGGTTTTTTTGTGTATTTTTTAATTATTATTAAGCATGAATTGATGAATATTGTGTGAATTGATTTTGTTTAAAATATTAAAGTTTTTTAATTAACATAAATGCATAATTTTTTATGTTTGTTGGATTTAAGGTTTTCCTGTATTTTTTTCTATTTACTATTAGGCATGAATCTATGAATATTTGGGCTATTTTATTTTGGTTAAAATATTAAGAGCTTTTTTTTATCAATTAGCATAAATGCATAATTATAATGTTTGTACAAATTAGGGTTTTGATTTGATTTTTCTAGAATAACATAAATGTTTATTATAGTCTTAGTTTTTTTATTGTGTTTTTTAAATTACTATTAAGCATGAATCTATGAATATTGCATGATTTGATTTTGGTTATAATAATAGGATTTTTTATCAATTAATATAAATACATAACATATAATGTTTGTAAAAATTAGGATTCTAATTTGGTTTTTTTAGAATGACATAAATGTTTAGTTATAATTTTAAGGCTTTTTTTGTGCTTTTTTTAATTATCATTAGGCATGAATCCATAAACATTCCTTAATTTGATTGGTTAGAATAATTTATGAAGCTTGTAGGATTAAAGATTTGACTTGGATTTTTTTTAATCTCATGAATTAGTATAGTTTATTAATAATCATTTTTTCTTGTTAACTTTGCAATTGTGCCTTCCCTAGTTTAGAATCTTGGATCATCGCCTGCCCTTATGTAATCCCTATCTTCATACACCTCTTTGAGATTTCATTGATGCAAGTTTTGATCAAATCGGACTCCACAGATGCGTTCTACATCATTCATTTAATGAAGTTCCACATTTAAATAGCTGAAATCCGACTTGTGTGCAGGATTTTTTGGCCATTCAAAAATCAATGGTTGACAAAACACAACATTTTATGACATAAAAGCATCATATTTCTCATTGCAAAAATACGATTGAAGGGTCTATTCTTATTAATTGACCATGCTGAATATATAAGATCGAATTTGATCAAAAGAACTTGCATCAGACGATCTAAGTGGGCTATGAAGATGGGGGATGAGTGGAACCGAACAGGTACAGTAGGCACAAGGCTTTTCACTTTTTCATGTATAAAACATGTTTTATAAGGTCTAGCCACTCCAACAAGGAATGGTGATGTAACTTTTTGTGAAAGTATTTTTAAAAGAGATTTTTCAATAAAATTCGTTTGTATAAATTTTACACTAAATTTCAAAGTTTGACTAACACTAGTGGCGAAGTCCGAGTGGAACACAGGGAACATATTTAAATACTTTCATAGCCCATACAAATACAACCTTTATTACTTTGAATAAAAATAATTAAATAAATAAAATGTACTACCCTCTATGTAGGGCTAAAAAATAAAGAAGTCTTATTACAATCTGACTTAAAGTAAATGACAGTCTAGAAAAAATAGAATAAAATAAAAGAAGTAAAAATTATAGGGCTTCTTTTCATCACGATCTAGTATTTTTTCGTAAAACGTGTACGACCCTTTGCTATCACGCTTCTATCCTCCAAAGTAAACCTACCTATAAAACACAAACAAACACAAAAACATAAAACAAGAAGACACAAGGTACACTTTCTATAACAAATGTGAGTTATATAAAAACCAAAAACAAGAATTAAGCCTAACTAATTCTAACAAACTAACTAACTTTGACAACTTAAAGCAAAATCTAATTAACTCAATATCAAGAAAAATGTTAACTTAAAACTAACTACATGACATTAATTAAGCAAACTACTACCTAACAAAATGTTAAAACAAACTAATTACTAATAGCATAAAGCATTAAATAATTCTGATCTAAATTAGTTAATTTTAAACTACTTGATAATCAAATCATTAAATCAAACAACTAACTGATCATGCAACTAAAATACTTAACAACTAACTCGATGGAGCCTAACTTATTAATTATAAAAAAAAAAATTAAGACATACTAACTATATTACACAACAAATACTGTAACTATGCAGGCCTCAAAAAGTTTGATCAACATGATCTGGTTCACGCGTGATCTACTATACACAGTCAATAGAATACCCCAAAAAATTCAAGAACTCACTGCCCACATTAACTTGAAATATTCTGCAGACTGCAAGTCATACAAATCAACATTTCAAGCGAGGCAATGATATGCAGGCCACATATCTGTATGAAGATAAAAAAACATGATTTTAGAGATCACAATGAACCGAGTAAACCTGAACAACGATCTGAACTGAATAAACGTATCTGGTTTGGACTGATCACGACCATGATCTGGGAATCATGCTAGAAAGACATGATTCTGCAGATCAGAGGTCATGCCGATCTGCATTCAGCTCAGCCAACGTGTGGACTGATTTTTGGTAAATCAAAAAAGCGTGAACTGTGAATCACGCAAGTCTGCGTGAGTTGCAGATTATGTCAACCAGATTAAAAATATATCTGACGTGATAAAAAGAGCACGACGATCAACATCTTTGTACTGGGTCTGATCAAGGTTTGCGTGAAGCCACTGGTTCACGTTGATCATGCAGGCTTCTAAAATCCAAACCGACCTTAAAAAAAATTCCTTACTGTGTATTTTCTAAAAAAAAGAATATCTAACTAAAACAAAACAAAATGACATAAATGAGATCAACGATATGCTTTAATGAATTCCTACATGCATAAAATAAAACAAGAATCGCACTACCCTAGATGCAATGTTTGTAAGGTAAGTACGATGCATGCCCAACTAAAAAAAATTTACTATGCAGAAAAGTAATGAGAATTTAATCTGTCGCTAAGCTGTAATGAGGGACACATATCTGTCTCTAATGTCCGTCGCCAATTTGGCGATGGACATTAGCGATGGCTTAAATTTCGTCTCAAACCAACGACTGACTTAAATTGGTGATGGAGTAGCGACGGACATTGTCCATCGCTAATTTAAAAAAAAATATTAATTTTTTGAAATATGAAACTCGAGAAAAAATTCTCGTTATACAATTCATATAACCTACTTATAAAAAACAAAGTACACGTAAAAAATACATATATAGGTGAAACAAATTTAACACAAGTTCTAAGTTAAATAACTTTAACAACCAAATACAGTCCTTGCCAAGTTATAATTAGTTACAAGTATGTCAAACAAATTAAACACATGAATCTAATCCTCACCAAGATTCTGGGCATCATCCTTTTCATTTTCTCGATCTGCTCCTCCTTCCATGTCTCCATCAACTCCTCTACGCTGATCATCTCCAGCATCCTACAAGAGAACCAAAATGTTAGTATTTATAAATAAAATATAATGAAATAAATTATATGCAATGCACCTAATCTAATGCAACAAAGTAAATGGTTGAATGACACATAGACTGACAATAAACTGAAGGACATTAACAAAATTCAGATATGTGTTCTAAGACTGAATTTTTTTTATAGTGATTCAATCATGCAGATATGTGTTCTAAGGTTGTCAAAGAATGTCATAGTGATTCACACATGCATATATGGTTTATAAAGCTGTCAAATAAATGTGTTATGTATCACAATCATGCATATATGTGTTACAAGGTAGTCAAAAAACTTCCATAGTGATGAAATCATGCTTATATGTGTT
Organism: Nuphar pumila; assembly: GCF_984573655.1. NCBI lineage: Eukaryota > Viridiplantae > Streptophyta > Magnoliopsida > Nymphaeales > Nymphaeaceae > Nuphar > Nuphar pumila. The sequence goes on along the minus strand of NC_143263.1, from coordinate 44,678,822 downwards.
CTAATCTTGTCAAAAAACTTTCATAGTGATTCAATCATGCTCATATGTGTTCTAAATCAGTAAAAAAACTTTCATATTGATTTAATCATGCATAAATGTGTTCTAAGAAAATTTTTATAGTAATTCAATCATGCATATGTGTGTTATAAGGCAGTAAAAATATTTCATAGTGATGAAAGCATGCTTGTATGTGTTCTAAGGTTGTCAAAAAACTTTCGTAGTGATTCAATCATGCATATATGTGTTCTAAGGTTGTCAAAAAACTTTCATATTGATTCAATCATGCACATATGTGTTCTAAGGTTGTCAAACAACTTTGATATTGATTAAATCATGCATATATGTGTAACAAGGCAGTCAAAAAACTTTCATATATGCTAATATCATGCTCATATGTGTTATAAGGCAGTAAAAAAACTTTCATAGTGATTCAATCATGCTCATATGTGTTCTAAGGCAGTCAAAAAACTTTATATGTGATTCAATCATGCATATCATGTTCTAAGGCAGTCAAAATTTTTTATAGTAATTCAATCATGCATATATGTGTTATAAGGCATTAAAAAACTTTCATATATGCTAATATCAGACTCATATATTTTCTAAGGTTGTCATAGAGATGAAAGCATGCTTGTATGCGTTCTAAGGTTGTCAAAAAATTTTCATAGTGATTCAATTATGCATATATGTGTTATAAGACACTAAGAAAATTTTATAGTGATGAAATCATGCATATAGTAAGGTTGTAAAAAAACTTTCATAGTGATTCAATCATGCATATATGTGTTATAAGGGTGTCATAAAAATTGTATAGTAAATTCATTATGCATATATTATGTGTTCTAAAGGTGTCAAAAAAAATCATAGTGAGGCAATCATGCATATATGTATTCAATCATGCATATATTAGCTTGAAATCTAACGACATGAAACAAATGACATGAATCTTTATACCTGACGAGCATCGGAGCACATGTTGAATGCAGATAAAGTTTCTCTATCTCAAAAAAAGTTGCACAACTTATTATGGATAATGTTGGGAAGGACTTCATTTAAAAAGTATAATATTTTGTCCTTAAGATGCTGACAGAAACCATTCTAAGATATAGCAGGGTCAATCAGATATTGGGAGTTGATGTTGGCGGGAGAACTCTGAGAGCCATGACTGCAGGAGGCAACAAATGTTGTCGTGTTCATGTTACTCCCAAACCCGAACACACGACCCTTTTTGGGTTCACCGGTTGCAGTCACCCATGCTGCAGGATCAAAAGGCGGATGCTGAGTGGAGTCATTGCCATATCGCTCTACCATTTGTTGCTCGTATGACTCCTACAAAATAATGATTATAATATGAATTAATAATTAAGAATTACAATGTTTATGATACCACAATTCATAGTAACTTATATATTACAATGTTTATTAATACAATAAATAGATACCGATGTCGCTCTCGCCTTCTCTGATACAAAATCTTTCGTGCTCTCACGTTTATGTGTTTCAACAAACACATTCTTGTAAGGCACAATATCTCATTTTTCTGCTTCCTGCAATGTTAAATGATAAAAAAATCAATTAATAAGTATGCAGAAATACTTACAAATTTGATTATATATATATATGTGTGTGTGTGTGTGTGTTGATGAGTTACCATTTTCTTCTAGTGGCTCCCAAAAGTCCTAGATTCACCTGTATGTAGATGGGCATCGAGCATCTTCGCTCGGTTTTGTGTAGCCTTTGTTGAGCGGTTTCAAAATTCATTGCTCGCCCACTTGTCGCACATGCCCTCCCAATAATCTCTCCTGATAGTAGAAGGCTCATAGCCCTTCCACTGTAGTGGATCATCTATCCCACTAGCTGTTTTTTTTGCTGCAGTCTTCATATTGTGCAACATGTCAGTAAATCAATTGACAGTCACCTTCTGCCACATTACCCTCATGTCTTTCTCTTTATTTGCAGTTGCAAAGCGATGGGAAGCCTACAAATACTTTCAGAAAGTTAGCACACATGAGTATAATAAAAAATTAAATATGAAAAACTTTAGTTATGATAAACAATTGCATACCATGAATAATGACATTAATCTGTCCTACACCTCCGTTGGGTACTCTTTTCATTGCGCGACCGGTCCTGGAAGATGTTGTAGTAGTGACTTCCTAATTTCTTGTATTACTTCTTGTTGCTCAAACCTTGCACATGAATAATACACATTAACAATGGACTGTCGATATACACTATTTATAAGATAAGTATTAGACAAGTGACAATAAAATACTTACGGTCGACTATCGATATACACTATTTCAATGAGTCATCGTGTGTCACACTGAGAAGACCATGCATCCGGTGTTGTCTAGTGATGTGTCTGAGTAGCTGGTGTAGGTGGGTCATGTGTAGGCGAAATATCACCTGCAGAATAATGAGTTAGAAATTCACACAATGCACATTTAAACTAATCAAGTATACAATTATTTAAATGATATACCTATCAAAGCATTGCGTGAAGACAAAGGCTGAGTCTACCTATCACTGAGCTAGGATCCTATAAAGACGATTAACAAGTAACAATGTTTATATCAACATATAAGCAAAAATATAATGAATCTCTATATTTAAATATAACACAAAGACATTTACCTAATGATGTCTCATGGCCTCTACTTGGTCCTCAACCACTGTGACCTCTACGAACCATATTCTAACAAATAAAAATATTATTTGGATCAGTTACATGATATGCAATTTCATGAATACATATTCAAATAAAAAACAACTTCATGCAAGCATGGATACAGTCACATTAAACGTGACAATACATTTAAATCATTCATAGCATATTAATGTCAAACATGTATCTGCATCAAACACACTTCAATATTTCGCTAACTACTACCTCATCAAATATGACAATGCATTCAAATCATTCCATTCAGGGTTCGCAGCCATTTTGTCCTATAATGTTACTGATATTAACATCACCAGTTAAAGAGAATCATAATAATACTATGATGAAAAAAATATCTAATTAATTGTTTGATGATTGTTTGTGAGTAATTTTTTTGTTTCAGTTAATGCATAAATTTTCTTCCCCTCTATACCACAAACATGCTTAACATAAAATGCAATTCTATGAACTATTATACATGTATTGATAATTCAGTATTTTTGTATGTAACACCATCGCATCATATTTATACACATCACGAGAATATTTAGAAGTATGAAATCATATTCCATAAAATGATACATTCATTTGAAGCATATTTTCATGATACAATTTCACATAGAAGGCATAATCAAATGGAAAATAACTTCATGCAAGCATGGATACAGACACATCAAACATTGCAATACATTCAAATCATTCATATCAAAACAATGTCAAACATGTACCTGCAGCAAACATACTCTAATATCCCGCTAACTACTACCATGCCTAACATGAAATCTGAACTCTAAAAATAAGAACACTTCTATTTTCATACATTAAAATCATGCTCAACATGATCTCCAAACTCCATCAAAGCAGTCCTAGATATTTACAACTAAGTGAGTGTGTGAACAGAAAATTGTTGCATGCAAGAAATTAAATAACATGTGATGTGCTTGCATCACTTACTCACCATAGGTATTTACCCAATTTGCATTGTTTTTGCCTTTGCATTTTTTTTCATATTTCTTTTTGCATTGCATTTTTAGCTGCATGTGATGCTTAGTACTAAGTATCACACAATTAGCTCAGTAACGTACCTGCAAAGCACAAATATACAAAACAATACAGGAAGGAGGCTCGACCCCTCCCTGACAAAAAAAGAAATAGGGAGGGGTCGGAGTCCCTCCCTCGCATCCCGTAAGACAGAGAGAGAGCTCAACCCCTCCCTGGAAAAAAAAAACAGGGAGAGAGCTCGGCCCCTCCCTCTCATTCTGTAAGACAGGGAGGGGGCTCGGCCCCTCCTTGGCGAAAACAAAAACAGGGAGGGGGTTCAACCCCTCCCTGGCGAAAAAAAAAACAGGGAGGGAGCTCGGCCCCTCCCTGGCAAAAAAAAAAAAATAGGGGAGGGGGCCTAGCCCCTCCCGCATATCTTGTAAGACAGGGAGGGGGCTCGACCCTTCCCTAGCGAAACAAAAGGCAGGGAGACGGTTTTGCCCCCTGCCGGGAAAAACAAAAAGAGCAAGAAGAGCTCTGCCCCCTGTTGGAAGACACACGAAGGCAGGGAAAGACAAAACCGAAGGCAGGGGGATCGCCCCCTATTGGGAAAAACAAAATGAGACAGGGGGGGTGGCATGGCTTGACCCCTGCCCACATGCCGAGAAAAAGAAGGGAGGCAGCAAGGGCATTGCCCCCCCCAGCCTACTAACCAGAGGCAGGCAAGGGGCCCTACCACCCTACCAACCAAAACACAAGGGCCCCTCAGGAGCCCTTCCCCAAGCCGGACGAAAAAAATAGAGGCAGGGGCCCAACAGAAAAGAGAGGGGGCAGCAGAAGCTTGGCCCCTGTCGGCCATTCGACCCAACACAGGCGACAACCCTGCCGCCTGTCGAAGAAAGAAGGTCGAAGAAGACGAAGGAGAAGAAGGCCGAAGAAAAAAGGGGGAAGGAGTTACCTGAGGAGAGGAACAGAATGAGAGGCATGGTGATGCTCGCCAGAGCAACATCGACGATGGTTGCCAGTCGGATGGGGCTCGGGGTTATATCGATGACAACCAGGAGGGTTTGAGGGAGGTGTCATCGGGGAAAAGAGGTCGTCAGACGAGGGAGGCTCCTGGAGAACTAGGTCATAGAGGGACGGCGACAGAGAGATCGTCGATGCAGTCGCCAGAGGCTCTAGTCACCAGTGGCTGTTGGAAAAATGAGAGAAGACACAGAGAGGGAGGGGGGGGGGGGGTCTCGGGATCGTCGGGGTGTTTGCCAGACACAGGGAGGAGGAGGTGGCTGAGGCGGTCGCCGGAGAGTGGTAGGTGGTCGGGGCGGTCGCTGGAGAGAGGTAGGTGGTCGGGGCGAGCAACGCGGGTGAGAGAGAGAGTTGAGTTAATTTCATGCCCTAGATGGACGTTTTACATTGAAACTTAGCGACAGATTTGCGATGAAATAATTTTGTCACCAACATCGATGCTACTGAGCGACAGATTCGCAACGAAAACATTTCATCACAAACACCATCGCTAATTAGCGACAGAGTAGCGACGGGAAAAAGCCGTTGCTAATCCATTGCTAAGTTGCGGTATAGTTTGCGACATATGTAATTTCGTCACTAATTAGTGACGAAATTATTCCATCGCAAATTCTGCAACTAAATCAAATTTTAGGGATGACTCATTTTCTCTCGCTAATCCATCACAAAATTATAATGAATTATTTCTGTCATAAATTTTCGTCGCTAATTGGCATTTTTCTTATAGTGTTTACAAAAACACTAAAATGGGTTCACTTTAAACATTTTTCTCTTTTTGGAAAATAAGAAGTATCATGCCAAAACTCAATTAAACAAGGGTATTTAGTTTTGTTTCACATGTAATCATGCATATCAAATATATATAATATGCATAAAAATGATGCATGATCAAATTCTCCCATGTTTATCGTTTGCTAGTCCTTGAAGAAACTAGCCCCTAACAAAAACAAAATAAAACATGCAAAATAACCTAACTCACTTTTGTAGGAATCACAGTTGCATTTAATGTATTCAACAAGTCATTTAAACTCATGGGTTACCCTAGTGGATGAGTAAGGTTTCGTGAGGGTTTGTAGTGATGCTACCCACAAACATATATGTCATGTATACACAGATATTCAACTTTACGAATCATTAGGCAATTAAGAAGTTTGTTTAAACAAATATTTCGTGTCATTACACTCTCAAAACATATTTAGAGTCTTTATATGGTGCCATAAAATAATTTTTTTTTCTTTACTTTTCTAAATATTGTAATCATTCATGCTTTATTGTCAAAAAATCAGATACACACACCATTGCTTATTTATCCTCACTTATATGTTTTTCGCATAGTCTTTCTCCTTTATTTCTAAGTAGTGAACTTTGACATTATTCTCTTGAATTTCTTTCTTTTTTTATTTCAATTTTTTAATTTTTTCACACATTTTCTTCTTTCAATTGCGCACTATATTAGACCCATGCGATGAGCTTTAGGTCAGTGACTCCCAAACCAGACAACCTTAGGGCACCAAATACAAAATATCCCTCAGACTTAATTGTTCGGGTCACTAGAGCTTCTATTTTTATAGTTTTATGTATAGCTTTCTTCTTGTTATGTGCAATGTCAACATCTCTTAGGCTCTCTATAAAGTTCATGTAACAGGCTTTCGGGCCAGTGACTCCCAAACCATATAGTTTTAGGGCACCAGGTGTAAACACCTCTCAGGCTCTACTTGCTCGAACCAAATAGGCCACATATATTGACTAGACACTGAAGTAATTTTCTTTGTTATCCTTTTTAACATGGGAATCAAACACTTCAACTTGTATTTGAGCCCAACTACTGGAGAACACGAAGACATCAAATAATTAAATGTATGCTCATTTCCTTTTTAAGCTCTTATTTTTTATGTTGTTCATTTGCTTAATTTTTCAAAAATAAAGTTATGCATATTTATACTCATGATTCAAAATAAAATCTAACATGCATTTACTATCATTTCTTTGAAATCCACATAAATGACCACATTTTCCAGATTAGTGTCTGAAAAAGAATTTTTCGTGGAGCTTAAAAATTCTCTAAAATGTTAGATTATGTAAAGCATTTATATAAGATTAATCTCATTCCTTAAGAGCCTATTTTTTATGAGTTTTCATGAGTGCAGATACATGAACAGAAAAAATAAAAATTGGGTGTGCAAACTACACCCTCCCCCATGCTTGAATGACACTGTTCTCAATGGCACTCCCCCATACTTATATGCAACTAAATGAATGCACACTAAGAAACAAAAGATACACAAGAGATAAGATAGATCTCACCTGATCTGCGCTATAGAATCGTACCTATTGCTCCACTGTACTGGTTCTTGAAGAGATTCCAACATGTATCACTACCTGCAACTCATAATAACTTCATAAAAATAAATATGCAATGCATACATGATCTGTCTTCCATGTACAAGATCCAAAAAAAAAAACAAAAAAAAAACTACTAATATTACAACACTAGTATGGGCTACCTCCAAAAAAACACTAAGTTTTACGTCTTCAGCCAGAGGGATCTCTGGTTATCCTTCATTGTCCATGAGATCAAGGGACTCAAGGTCATGCTCAATCGAGAGATCCGAGGTATATTGTTTCATCTTTTGCCCTGTCCACTGTGTCCTAAAAGTCTATCCTTTTGGACCCTAAAATGACTCTTTTCTCTGCTAGGAACGAGATGAGCCTCCACGTATATTTGAAAATCTTTGTGACACTTGTGGAGACGATTCTCAAATGAAGGTGAGCCATAAACCGAATATCTATCAATGCAAGTATCCAACTACAGATCAAATTGCTTTCATTTAACGTCCTTCACATGGAAGCATTCATCATTTCTTGACGCTCTCATGGCAGTATCAAATATATTTATCTGCAATCGCTTATTGCCAAAAGAAACATCCATCTCCCTAGTATGATAGTTAACACAAGTATTGGCAGTGGCCAAAAATAGTCTGCCGAGAATGGTGGGGGGTCGATGAGCGACATCAATGCCTTCTATATCCAGAACAATAAAATGAATAGGAAAATAAAAGTCTTCGACCTTGACTAATATATCTTCCAATATTTTTTGAGGAATCTTGGTAGACCTGTCAGCCAACTATAGCATGGTCAAGATCGGTTTTAGCTCCCCAATCCCCAAAATATCATACAAAAAACCTGATAATATGCTTACACTGGTCCCAAGATCGAGCAAAGTATGCTCGATGGTCATGTTCCCTATGACACAAGAGATGATTGGTGCTCCAGGATCCTTAAGTTTAGGTGGAGCTTGGTGCCGAAGCACTGAGCTCACGTGCTCAGTCAGGAAGATCTTCTTGGGCAGATATCTTGATTTTCTGTTTTGCATACAAAGTTCTTTAATGAACTTTGCATATGCAGGCACTTGTTGGATGACATCTAACAGGGGGAGGTTTATGTGAACATGCTTGAATATCTTAAGCATCTCTTGTATTCTGGCTCCTTGCTTGCCAAAAAATTTTGGTTTCTCAAGAGCTTCAGGAAAGGGGACCCTATGTATATGATATGAAAGGCTCAGGTGGAGGAGTCCTCCCACTTTCCTAGGATAAATGTACGGGAGCCGACTGATCACTCTTCTGCCTATGAAACTCTTCGATCATTTTTGGGGTGCCATGAAATTCTTTCTCACTTCTAAGGGTAGTAATAGCCTGAACCTGCTCGTGGTGTGAGTCAGTCCTGTGCAGGCCAAAATGCATGGGTTCCTTGTCCCTCGGGTTGATGACAGGCTAACTAGAAAGACTCCCTTCATGGTGTCTATTGAAGGCCTCAACCAACTTTTTAGTTGAGTCTCAAGCTTGGCTACTGATTGCGTGTGGGAGTTAATGTTAGCCTTTATGTCAGAAAAGGCCTTGAGGAGCTTCTCTTGACAGGATTGACTCGATATGGGTTCTTGAGAAGGAAGCTGGCTAAATTGGGAAGGGGCCCGTGGGAATGCAAGTATTGGGTAACTATATGAGAAATTACCTAGTCTGACCTGTGTCTAAGAAGGAATGAAGGATGGGTCATGTGGATTTATCCATGCAAAGTTGGGGCGGTTTCACCATCCTGGGTTATAGGAATGTGTATATGGATCATGCACCGGTCTGGTGAAACTTTGGGCAGCATTCACCTGCTCCTGAACAAACTCAGGATAGAGCGGTGCTGCCGAACAGTCAGATACATAGTGTGCAGGGCTAGCGCATAGCTCACATACTTTACTCACTCAATTTATTGAAGTTGGGTTGGCTAACAGTTGATCCACTTTTCTAGTCAACTGGTCCACTTTGATTTGCAATTCTTGGTTGGACCTAACTTAAAAAATCCCTCCCTTTTTAGGGCCACTAGGAGCAAATGTGGTCATATCAAATCTCGAGGACAAGGCATGGTGCATAGAGTTTTTACTCAACGTTTCGAATATGACCCATACCTCATCCTCGCTCTTGAGCATGAACGTGCCCTCACATGAACACTCAATCATTTGCATATCTTTTTCAGTCAGGTCATTATAAAAGTACTGCACTAGTTGTCATCAGGGCACCTGGTGGTGGAGGCACTTTTTGCGTAGGTCTTTCAATCTATCTCAGGTCTCGTGAAACTATTCTCCCTTAATCTGAAGGAAACTGGTTATCGCCTTTCAATATTGATTTGTCTTACCAATGAAAAAATATATTTTTAGAAATTCTTTTTGTAATTGTTCGCAAGTGACGATTTGTACCATATCTAAGGATTTCAGTCAGTGCTTGGCTTCATCTTTGAGGGAGAACGAGAAAAAAATCAGCCTCAACACATAATCTCCAAAATTATTGATCTGCACCATAGAGTAGATCTCTAGGAACTTGTCGAGATGACTATAGGGGTTCTTATTGCTAAGGTCGTAGAAGGAAGGTAACATTTGTATGACATTGTCCTTAATTTTAAATTGGTTCGCTCCTACATCAGGTCTCGTGATGCAGGAGGTGAGAGTATATTCATTAATAATGAAATACTTTCTCAGGGGACGGTTAAGCTGTTGATCCTCAACTATGAGGCCAAATCACTACAAGAAAAATGTCAATTAGCGACGAAAATAATCCATCGCAATTTTACGACGAAAATAATCCATCACAATTTTGTGATGGATTAGCAAGAAAAAATGATTTGTCCCTAAAATTGGAATTAGTTGCAGGATTTGCAACAGAATAATATCCGTCGCTAATATGTCGCTAGGTAGCGACATATTAGCGATGAATATTATTCTGACACAACATATATCAAAACTTAACAACGGATATTATAAAGCTGCTAATTAGCGTCGGTGTTGATGACGGAATTGTTCCATCATGAATACGTCGCTAACTTTCTATGTAAATTGCCATCTAGGGCACAAAATTAAGTCTATCTCTCTCTCTCTCTCCTGCACTCTCTCTCACCCATGCTGCTCGCCTCGACCACCTACCTATCTCCGGCGACCGCCCCGACCACCTACCGCCCTCCAGTGACCGCCCCGACCACCTCCTGCCCTCCTAAGACTGCCTTAATCACCTCCTCCTCCCTATGTCTGACAGACACCCCGACGACCCCGAGAACCCCCCCCCCCCCCTCTCCGTGTCTCCTCTCGCTTCCCCTGCGGCAACCGATGACCCGCACCAGAGCTCTGGTGAGCCACCCCCTCCCTGACACTGTCTCTCTCTGACCACGTTTCATTTTTTGCCAGAGAGGGGTCGAGCCTCCCTGCCTTACGGGATGCGAGGGAGGGGATCGACCCCCTCCCTGTGCTTTTTTTGCTGAAGAGGGGTCGAGCCCTCTCCCTGTCTTACAGATTGCACTGGAGGGGCTCGACCCCTCCCCTTTTTTTTCGCTAGGGACGGGCCGAGCCCCCTCCCTATTTTTTTGCCAAGTCCCTCCCTATGCTTTTTTCGTCAGGGAGGGGCCGAGCCCCCTCCCTATCTTACGGCTTATGCTGGAGGGGCTTGGCCCCTCCCCTTTTTTCGCCAGGGAGGGGCTCAGCCCCTCCCCTTTTTTCCGCGAGGGAAGGGCTGAGCCCCCTCCCTATTTTTTTTTTTTGCCAGGGAAGGGTCGAGCCCCCTCCCTGTGCTTTTTTCGTCGAGGAAAGGCTGAGCCCCCCCCCCCCCCCTGTCTTATGGCTTGCACTGGAGGGGCTCAGGCCCTCCTTTTTTTTCCGTCGGGGAGGGGCCGAGCCCCCTCCCTGTCTTACGGGTTGCACTGGAGGGGCTCGACCCCTCCACTTTTTTTTCTCCAGGGAGGGGCCTTGAACCCTCCCTATTTTTTTTGCCAGGGAGGGGCTCGCCCTCCTCTCCTATTTTTTTTTTCTATGAAGGGGTTGAGCCCCCTTCCCCTTTTTTTTTTGCCAGGGAGGGGCCGATCCCCCTCCCTGTCTCCCTATTTTATGGGATGCAAGGGAGTTGCTCGACTCCTTTCCATGTTTTTTTTCGCCAGAGAGGGGCCGAGCCCCCTCCCTGTTATTTTTTTCGCTAGGGAGGGGTTGTCCCCCCTCCCTGTCTTACAGGATGAGAAGGAGTGGCCAAGCCCCCTCCCTTTTTTTTTTGTTTTTGTCAGGGAGGGGCCGGGCCTGCTCCCTGTCTTACGAGATACGAGGGAGGGACTCTGACCCCTCCCTGTTTCTTTTTTCGCCAAGTAGGGGTCGAACCTCCTTTATGTATTATTTTGTATATTTGTACTTTGCAGGTACGTTGCTGAGTTAATTGCACGATGCTTAGTGCTAAGCATCACATGCGGCTAAAAATGCAATGCAAAAAGAAATAAGAAAAAAATGTAGAAGTACAAGCAATTCAAATCGGGTAAATACCCATGGTGAGTAAGCGATGCAAGCACATCACATGTTATTTAATTTCTTGGATGCAACACTTTTCTGTTTACACATTCACTTAGTTGTGGATATCTAGGACTGCTTTGATGAAGTTTGAAGATCATGATTAGCATGATTTTAATGTATGAAAATAGAAGTGTTCTTATTTTTGGAGTACGGATTGCATGCTAGGCATGATATTAGTTAGTGGGATATTGGAGTGTGTTTATTGTATGTACATGTTTGACATTGTTTTGATATGAATGATTTGAATGTATTGCAATGTTTGATGTGTCTGCATGAAGTTATTTTTCATTTGATTATGTCTTCCATGTGAAATTGTATCATGAAAACATGTTTCAAATAAATGTATCGTTTTATGGAATGTGATTTCATATTTTTAAATATCCTTATGATGTGTATAAATATGATGTGATGGTGTTATGCACGAAAATATTTAGTTTGTAAATACATGCATAATAGTTCATAAAATTGCCTTTTATGTTAAGCATATTTGTGGTATAGAGGGAAAGTAAATTTACGCATTAATTGAAACAAAAAATTGCTCACAAACAATCACCAAACAAGAATTAATAGATAAATTAGATATTTTTTTCATCATAGGATTATTAAGATTCTCTTTTAACTGGTGATGATAATATTCATAACATTATAGGACAAAATGACTGCAAATTGTGAATAGATATACCGCAAGATAGTTGATAATGAGGTGTCGCATGAATATATGGATGGTGTTGACAATTTTATTAAATTCGCAACGGTAAGTGTCAGTATAGTGGATCCCACCGATCGGATCAGATGCCTCTGCACGATGTGTAAGAACAATCGATTTGTAGAACCTCATGGCGTTAGACATCACCTATACAGTAAGAGTTTTGTTAGTGGTTATCAGAATTGGATGCTTCATGATAAATAATTTTGAAATAATTTTGATGCACAGGTGGATGTGGTGCACGATAATCCATATGTAAATTTGATATCTGATGCCGCAGGACCATAAATAGGTTCTGCAATGAGACAGTGATGCATCAATTGGGGTAGAGGAAGAAGCAACAAACGATGTAATTAATAGTCTTTATGACTTACTTCGAGATGCTGATGAGTCGTTGTAGAATGGTTGCGAGAGTCACACTATCTTGTTTGCAGTTCTTCAACTACTGAATTTGAAGTCAGAGTATAATATGAGTCAATCATGTTTTGACCGTATATGCTCTATTGTGAAGAGTATGTTGCCCAAAGATGAGAAATTGCCAGAAAATCTCTATTGTGCGAAGGTTATGATCAATGCTCTAGGTATGGGGTATCAAAAGATAGATGCTTGTCCAAATCACTGCATGTTGTATTTCAAAGATCAAGAAAATAGCAGATCATATTCATCATGTGGACATCATCGGTTCAAGCCAAAGACAATGGGAAATGGTAGCACAAGGTCAAAAGAAGTGTCATACAAGTCACTCTGCTACTTCCCTCTCACCCCTAGATTACAACGACTGTATATGTCTTTGAGGACAACTAAACAAATGATATGACATGCAAATAAAGTTTGACATGATGAAGACAAGATCACACATCCTATTGACGAGGAAGCTTGGAGGCACTTTGATTGTACTCATCAGAACTTCGCAATGGAAGTGAGAAATGTTAGGCTAGGTTTATGTACAGATGAATTTAATCCATTTGGGGGTAGATCAACCCCATACTCGTGTTGGCCGATATTTGTCACCCCATACAACCTTCCTCCAAGCTTGTGTAGGAAGCGTCAAAATCTTTTCTTGTCTCTATTGATCCCTGGTCTGACTTCTCCGGGCCAAAATCTTGATGTATATTTAAGGTCATTGATTGATGAACTGAAAATACTGTGGGATGGCGGTGTTCAAACGTACGATGCCCACAAAAAAAAAACTTCAATATGAAGACTGTTGTTCTATGGACAATCAGTGACTTCCCTGCATATGGTATGTTATCTGGTTGGAGCACACATGAGTGGTTGGCATGTTCGTATTGCATAGAGGATACAAAATCTTTTAGATTGATGCATGGAAGGAAGTCGTGTTGGTTTGATTATCACCGTCGATTTCTACCCAACGACCATCTGTTCTGACGATAAGGGAATGTATTTCGAGCATGCACAACTAAAATGGAAGGTCCACCTATAAGGTTGTCTAGCATAGAGATTTTAAGAAGATTGCGATACTTTCCATGTTGATTGACAGATGCCCGTAGCCCAATGCCCTTCCTTGGATTTGAGAATGATCACAATTGAACAAAGAAATCTATATTTTGAGAATTACCATATTGGTCGACCTTATTGATACGACATAATTTGGATGTGATGCATGTAGAGAAAAATGTGTTTGATAATGTATTTAATACAATAATGAATCTGAAAGGGAAAACGAAAGATAATTTGAAGGCCCGTATAGATTTAAAAGTAATATGTAAAAGACCAGAATTGGAACTCAAAGAGTACAATGGTAAAATACTGAAACCAAATGCAAGGTACGTGCTTGAACCAGATCAAGTAAATCAGGTATGTCAATGGTTGAGACAGTTGAGATTTTCAGATGGATACGTCTCTAACATTGCTCAGGCTGTGAAGATAGATGAAAAATAGTTATATGGGTTGAAGAGCCATGATTGTCATGTCATTATGCAACGGTTGATACCCCTATCATTTCATGATATGTTAGACAAACCTATATGAGGGGTATTGTCCGAGTTGAGTAGATTTTTTAGAACATTGTGCGCATCAGAAGTCGTAGTATCTAAGGTAAAAAATATTGAGGATTCTATCGTCACTAGTATTTGTCAGCTAGAAAAGCTTTTTGTAACAGCATTTTTCGATGTTATGGAACATGTGATCATATATTTGCCACATGAACTAAGAGTTGGTGGTCCTGTGCAATATCGGTGAATGTACCTATTTGAAAGGTATATATTTTTTTATATTTTTCTCTTCAATGCTATTAAGAAATTTATTGTAATCCGAGATGTATATTGTTGACAGATGCATATTCGGCCTTAAAAAAAAGGTTCAGAATAAAGCAAGAGTAGAGGGCTCTATTTGTGAGGCATACACTTTAGAAGAGATTTCAAAATTTTCATCCATATACTTTAAACCTTACATTTCAACATATTATACATGTCCACCTCGTAACGATCATGGAGAACAATTTACTGTAGCTGATAAATTGTCGACATTTCAATCACTTGAGCATGCATTTGGTAGTTGTCAGTCAAGACTCTTGGAAGATCAAGAGCAAGACGCATCACAAATCTATATCCTTTTTAATTACTCAGCAATCGACCCATACATCGAGTAAGCATACTTAATATGTAACACTAAGTTTTATATGTGCATACATGGTTCAGTAATATAAGTATTTATTAAGTGCAAACGATTTAATCTGGAGTTGCGAAGAAAACTTTCACATCTCACTGATGCATAAATACAAAAAGAACGTGAAAATAAGTTTGTGGCATGATTGAAAGAGTTGGTAAGGATGATATCATACATTATTTCTGTGTAAACAACAATAAGATACTTAATTGGCCGTGATCACAGCCATTGTTTATGCTTGTAGGTCCGCTATGGTGATGTTAAAGATCAATGAATATATGATTTACAAAATGATCCGACCAAAGTCGTGCAATGTTACAACGGGTACATCATAAATGGTTATCGATTCTATACAAAAGACAACAATGTCAACAAGTGAACGATGAATAGTGGCGTGTGCGTCAAGGGTAACAACTATGGTAAAAATGAATATGACTACTACAGTGTTATAGAAGAAATAATGAAGTTGACTTACTTAGGCACAAATAATAGCGTAACTTTATTCAAGTGTCATTGGTTTGATCCCACAACAACAAGAGGCGACAAAGCCTCAAACATTGTGGAGGTGAATCATAAATCAAGGATTAGAACATATGAACTATTCATATTAGCCTCGCAAGCTCAACAAGTTTACTATACTTTATATCCGAGTACAAGAAAGTCAGATAAGAATGAATGGTGGACAATTTGTAAGGTGAAATTTAAACTATACCCCGAGTATGATCAGTTATAGGAAACCAAGATTGCTGAAGAGGGTGATTACTATCAATCAGATGATATGTATGACTTCTCTTATGGTCACGATGTCGTACATGGTATGCATGTCATATCTCTATTGTCCAATGGCACATGCATGAAAGAATATGATCTAAATGATATACCAAGTGGATGAACGCACAATGAAGAAGAAGAAGAAGAAGACGAAGAGGAGAAGGAGGAAGAAGAAGAATATGAAAGTCAAACAAGTGATGAGAAAACATTCTCGAGCTAGTGAAATACATCTTGTAATACATACCTCTATTTGATGTGAATGATTTGAATGTATTGAAATCATTTGAATGATTTGAAAGTTGTGCAATGTTTGAATGTATTGTATGAAGTTATTTTCGATTTGATTATCTATCTTCGATAGGTATAGAGTTATGATTTGAATGTATTGTAACATGTTTGAATTATTTGAATGTATTGCAATATTTGAATGTCTTGCATGAAGTTATTTTTTATTTGATTATGTATCCATGAAGATATAGAGTTGTCTAACTGATCCAATTGTATTGCAAGTTAAGGATAAGTTATCCATGATTAGCAAGTGATGTCATATCTTATGTTTTAATGTATTGTAATATTTGATGTGAATGATTTAAATGTATTGAAATGTATTTCAATGATTTGAATGATTTGAAGGTATTGCAATGTTTGAATATATTGCATGACGTTTTTTATTTGTTAAAATATGACTCGTGGAGGTCACAGTCATCAAACACTCAGTGGTAGCCAGTCTCAACCTTCATCTTTACGGGCTGCTTCAATAGGTATATCATTTAAATAATTGTATACTTGATTAATTTAAATGTGCATTGTGTGGATTTTTAACTTATTATTCTGTAGGTGATATTTCGCCTACACATGACCCACCAACACCAGTTACTCATACACATCACGAGACAACTCCGAATGTAAGGTCTTCTCAGTGTGACACACGATGACTCATTCAAATAGTGTATATCGATAGTCGACTATAAGTATTTCATTGTCACTTGTCTAATACTTATCTTATAAATAGTGTATATCGACAGTCAGTTGTTAATGTGTATCAATTCATGTGCAGTGCGATGTTTGAGCAACAAGAAGTAATACGAGACATTAGGAAGTCACTACTGCAGCATCTTTTAAGACCGGTCGCGCAATGGAAATAGTACTCGATGAAGGTGTTTGACAGATTAATATCTTCATTCATGGTATGCAATCGTTTATCATAACTAATGTGTTTCATTTTTTTTTATGCTCATGTGTGCTAACTTTCTGAAAGTATTTGTAGGTTTCCCATCACTTCGCGACTGCGAACAAGGAGAAAGACACGAGGGTGGTGTGACAGAAGGTGGCTGCCAACCGATTTGCCGACATACTGCACAATATAAAGATTGTAGCAAAAAAAAACAACTGGTGAGATAGATGATCCACTGCAGTGGAAGGGTCATGGGCCTCCTACTATCAGGAGAGATTATTGAAAGGACATGCGCGACAAGTGGGCGAGCAATGCATTTCAAAACCGCTTAGCAAAGGCTGCACAAAACTGAGCGAAGATGCCCGATGCTCATCTACACACAGGTGAATCTAAGACCTTTGGGAGCCACCAGAAGAAAATGATAACTCATCAATATATATATATATATATATATATATATATATATATATTGTTAAATTTGTAAGTATTTTTGCATACTTATTAATCAATTTTTTTATCATTTAACATTGCAGGAAGCAGAAAAAGGAAACATTGTGCCTTACAAAGATGTGTTTGTTGAAACATATAAACGTAAGAGCACAGGAGATTTTGTATCATAGAAGGCGAGAGCGGCATCAATATGTATTTATTGTATTAATAAACATTATAATATACAAGTTACTATGAATTACATTATCATAAACATTATAATTTTTAATTATTAATTCATATTCTAATCATTACTTTGTAGGAGTCATACGAGCAACACATGGTACAGCGATATGATGATGACTCCACTCAGCATCCACCTTTTGATCCTACAGCATGGGTGACTGCAACTGGTGAACCAAAAAAGGGTCGTGTGTTCAGTTTTGGGAGTAACATGAACACCATAGCAGTCGTTGCCTCTTGCAGCCATGACTCTCAGAGTTCTCCCATAAGCATCAACTCTCAACGTCTGATTAACCCTGCTATGTCTTGGGATGGTGTATGTCAGCGTCTTGAGGACAAAATGCAGTACCTTTTAAATGAAGTTATTCCCAACATTGTCCATAATGAGTTGTGCAACTTTTTTCAGGACAGAGAAACTTCGCCTGCATTCAACATGAGCTCCGGTGCCCGTCAGGTATAAAGATTCATGTCATTTGTTTCATGTCGTTAGATTTCGTGCTAGTATATGCATGATTGAATACATATATGCATGATTGCCTCACTATGAATTTTTTTGACACCTTATAACACATATATGTATGATTGATTCACTATACAATTTTTATGACACCCTTATAACACATATACACATGATTGAATCATTATGAAAGTTTTTTTACAACCTTACAATACATATATGCATGATTTCATCACTATAAAATTTACTTAGTGCTTTATAACACATATATGCATGATTGAATCACTATGAAAGTTTTTTGACAACCTTAGAACACATACAAGCATGCTTTCATCACTATGACAACCTTAGAACACATATGAGCCTGATATTAGCATATATAAAAGTTTTTTAATGCCTTATAACACATATATGCATGATTGAATCACTATAAATTTTTTTGACTGCTTTAGAACATGATACACATGATTGAATCACATATAAATTTTTTTTACTGCCTTAGAACACATATGAGCATGATTGAATCACTATGAAAGTTTTTTGACTGTCTTACAATACATATGAGCATGATATTAGCATATATGAAAGTTTTTTGACTGCCTTATTATATATATATATATATATATATATATATATATATATATATATATATATATATATATATATGTGCATGATTGAATCAATATCAAAGTTGTTTGACAACCTTAGAACACATATATGCATGATTGAATCACTACAAAAGTTTTTTGACAACCTTAGAACACATACAAGCATGCTTTCATTACTGTGAATTTTTTTTACTGCCTTAAAACACACACATGCATGATTGAATTACTATAAAAATTTTCTTAGAACACATTTATGCATGATTGAATCAATATGAAAGTTTTTTGACTGCTTTAGAACACATATGAGCATGATTGAATCACTATGAAAGTTTTTTGACAAGATTAGAACACATATAAGCATGATTTCATCACTATAAAAGTTTTTTGACTGCCTTGTAACACATATATGCATGATTGCGATACATAACACATTTATTTGACAGCCTTATAAACCATATATGCATGCGTGAATCACTGTGACATTCTTTAACAACCTTAGAACACATATTTGCATGATTGAATCGCTATAAATTGTTTTCTAAGCCTTAGAACATATCTGAATTCTGTTAATGTCCTTCAGTTTATTGCTAGTCTATGTGTCATTCAACCATTTACTTTATTGCATTAGATTAGGTGCATTGCATATAACTTATTTCATTATATTTTGTTTATAAATACTAACATTTTAGTTCTCTTGTAGGATGCTGGAGATGATCAACGTAGAGGAGCTGATGGAGGCATGGAGGGAGGGGTAGATCGATAAAATAAAGAGGATGATGGCCAGAATCTTGGCAAGGATTAGATTTATTTGTTTAATTTATTTAACGTACTTGTAACTAATTATAACTTGGCAATGACTGTATTTGGTTGTTAAAGTTTGTTTAACTTAGAACTTGTGTTAAATTTGTTTCACCTGTATATGTATTTTTTATGTGTACTTTGTTTTTAATAAGCAGATTATATGAATTATATAACGAGAATTATTTCTCGAGTTTCAAAATATTTGAAAAAATATTTTTACATTTTTTTTAAATTATCGACGAATATGATCTGTCGCTACTCCATCGCCAATTTAAAGCAGTCGTTGGTTTGCGATGGAATTTAAACTGTTGCTAATGGTCGTCGCCAATTTGGCGATGAACATTAGCGACGGATATGTATCCCTCGTTAAAGAATAGCGACAAATTAAATTCTCTCGCATAACCAAATCAATCTCTATTTAGCGATGGATTAGCAGTGGACATGATCCGCCACTAATCTGTCGCTACTTAGAGATAGATAACTTCTGTCATAGTTTAGCAACTAGGGTTATGTGACAGACGCTATCCGTCGCTATTTCATCGCAAAATCTGTCGCTAACGTGTTTAGCTATGGATTAACGACAGATAGTGTATGTCGCTAATACACATTTTTCTTGTAGTGAATCTGTGGGCTGGCCTAATGATGGACTCAGGGTCCTCTATAGGTTAAACAAGCTCGGGGACAAGCAAGCGTCGCCCTTGCATACACCTTGGGTAGAGACCGGTGTAGCAACCGTCCTAAGGGTTGGTTTTCTAACTATCTTAGGGCACAATCGTGATCAAACCACACCACAAAAGCAATAAAAAAAATAAAATAGTGAGAGAAGGAAATAAACAACCACCACTCAATGCAGATATAGAGCTTTAAAAGCAAACTACATGCAAAGTCACCTAAGAGGGTATCTTAATAGGTGGGTCATGCAAGAAAAATAAACATGCTCTATGGTTTGCACTCAGCATGGTTCTAACAATCATAATTAATTAAAAAAAGCAAACTAACAGTCCTAAATATCAATAGAAAATTAAACTAACTCTAAATAAAATGCGAAAGCAAACTAACAATCCTAGATAAACACAAAAAAGGTAATAAAGTGGGTACTCAGTTTTTAAATTATCGTTCCCCAATAATGATGCCAAAAATTTGATGCAACTTTTCGTGAAAGTATTTTTAAAAAAGATTTTTCAATGAAAATTGTTTGTGTAAATCATGCACAAAATTTCAAAGTCCGGCTCATACTAGTGACGAAGTCCGGGTCAAACACAAAGAACATGTTTAAATACTTTTGTATCCCACACAAATACAACCTTTATTGTCTTGAATAAAAATAATTAAATAAATGAAATATACTACTCTCTACGGAGGGCTAAAAAATAAAGAGGCCTTATTACAATCTAACTAAAAGTAAATGACCCTCTGGCAAAAAAAAAAATTGTAAGGCTTCTTTTTCTTGTGATCTAGTTTTTTTCTCGTAAAACGTGCACAACCCTTCGCTATCGCGCTTCTATCCTCCAAAGTGAACCCACTTGCAAAACATAAATGATCACAAAAACATAAAACAAGAAAACATGGGGCACACTTTCTATAACGAATGTTAGTTATATAAAAACCAGAAACAAGAATTAAGCCTAACTAATCCTAACAAACTAACTAACCTTGACAACCTAAAGCAAAATCTAATTAACTTACTATCAAGAAAAATATTAACTTAAAACTAACTACACGACATTAATTCAGCAAAATACTACCTAACAAAATGCTAAAACAAACTAATTACTAACAACATAAAGCATTAAATAATTCTGATCTAAATTAGTTAATTTTAAACTACTTGATAATCAAATCATGAAATCAAACAACTTACTGATCATAGCTAACTCAATGCAGCCTAATGATTAATCACACAAAAAAACTAAGACATACTAACTATATAACAGAGCAAAGACTGTAACTATGCAGGTCTGAAAAAGTTTGATCTGGTTCATATGTGATCTGCTGTATACGGTCAATAGAACACCCAAAAAAATTCAAGAACTCCTGGCCACATTAACTTGCAATATTCTGCATACTGTAAGTCATACAAATCAACGTTTCAAGCGAGGCAATGATGTGCAGGTCGTAGATCTGTATAAAGATAAAAAACATGATTTTAGAGATCATAATGAACCGAGTAAACCAGAACAACGATCACGTTGAACTGAATGCACATATCTGGTATGGACTAATCACGACCATGATCTGGCAATCATGCTAGAAAGACGTGATTCTGCAGATTGCAGGTCATACCGATCTGCATTCAGTTTAGCCAGCGTGTGGACTGATTTTTGGCAGATCAAAAAAGTGTGAACTGTGAATAATGCAAGTCTGCGTGAGTTGCAGATCACGTCGACCAGATTAAAAATATAACTGATGTGATAAAAAGAGCACGGCGATTAGCGTCTCTATACTGGGCCTGATTGAGGTTTGCGTGAACCCACTGGTTCACACTGATCTTGCAGGCTTCTCAAATCCAAACAAACCTTAACAAAAATTCCTTGTGTATTTTCTAAAAAAAAAATATCTAACTAAAACAAGAAAAATGACATAAATGAGATCAACGACATGGTTCAATGAATTCCTATATGCAGAAAATAAAACAAGAATCACACTACCCTAGATGCAATGTTTGCAAGATGAGTACAATGCATGCCAAACTAAAAAAAATACTTACTATGCAGAAAGATAACGAGAAGGGGGAGAATAAGCGTACATTGACAGTTCGCCTCCGATGGAGGGGTTGAGAAGAAGAGATGGTCTTTGTCTGAGCTTGCACGTGCACTTCGATGAACGAAAAGGGACGCTAGCGAGAAACAAAAAAAGAAAAAAAGAGAAATAAGAGGAAAGAAAGGAAAAGAAAAGGAGGAGAATTGGCTGGGATCGAGAGGGAGAGAAAAGATAGAAGAGAGAGGGAGGAGAAGAGGGGGCTGACGTTAATCCCGAGAGGAAGACACTCTCCCTCTCTAACTCTCTATTATTTAAAGACCTAAATTAGGGTTAGAGTTTTAATAATAATTTTTTAAACAACTCTCTAAATTTTTCATAAATTCAAAAAGACTATTTTCAAAAAGAATGTTAAGAAAAATTAATTTTACAAAAACACTCAAATGGGTTCACTTTAAACATTTTTTCTCTTTTTAGAAAATAAGAAGTGTCGTGCCAAAACTCGATTAAACACAGGTATTTAGTCTTGTTTCACATATAATCATGCACATGAAATATATATATGCATAAAAATTATGCATGATCAAACGACAAAACTACCAATGTATTCTTTGGTTGCATAAGGAAACGGTTGAAAGTAGAGGCATGGTTTTCCACAATTTAGGCAGAACATGAGCCCTACACTTGCTCTATCCACCCCCAACAACTGGTTTCTCAACCTATAAAGATCACCATCATCCAATTCTTTTATAGCTCATACCATTATTAGGAAGCTTGAGGTTAATAACTTAGGTGGGCCTTACAAATTACCTGTAAAATTATTTACTAAACAAGACAAAGGAATCAGGTGGATTTGTAAACCAGAATCCTTAAGAGAATTACTGTGCCATTTAAGTCAGCCACTGTAAGTACTCTCTATTCTTGAAGACATTTTTTGTTACTGGAGAGTCATCTCATACCCTGAGGATTAGAAGTTGGATGCTGCCTCTAGTGAGGCTTCAATGGTTCATGAAATGAAATGGGGATCTTCGAAACACGAGCTTTGATTAACAAGAGCAAGTGTCAAGAATGACACTAAAGCATAACCCTTAAAAAGGGTATAACTGGAAACAAAATAAAAATAAAAATGTATTCTTTATTGATATGAAAAACCAATTGCTTAAGAAGCATTGGAGTGAAATACAAGAGGGGCTGCACCCCTTTATATACACAGCTTAAAGAGGACTCAATAGAGCTGTTGGGCACAGTCCAACAACTCTATTTAGAGCTGTTGGAATGTGTCAGTCCAACAGCTCTATTAAGAGCTGTTGGACTGTGTCAGTCCAACAGCTCTATTGCTAGTCAAGTCTGGACAGGACTTGACTAGCAACAGTCATTCTAGTTCAAACTGAACAAGATGACATAAAGACAAAAAATAAAAATAAAGGAAAAAAATACAGAAAAGAAAGAAATTAAAAAATGTATTTATATATATATATATAATAATATAATATTATTATATATACATATATGTACAGTTTTACATTTTAACACTCCCCCTCAAACTTACGGTACAATGAGCGAAAGTTTGTCTAAGAGAAAGTGAAATCGGGGAGCAGCGAGAGGCTTTGTAAAGAGGTCTGCTAACTGATATTCTGAAGTGACATATGGCAGATCAATTATCCCGTGTAGATATTCCTCTCTGACGTAGTGACAATCCATTTCGATGTGTTTGGTGCGTTCGTGGAATGTTCTGTTACTGGCAATGTAGATCGCACTTTTGTTGTCACAACACATTTGTGAAGCCTTTGTTGCTTCAACTCCCATGTCAGCAAGCAGTCGTCGGAGCCAAACTACTTCCATGGTCGTGGTTGCCATGGCTCTGTATTCAGCTTCGGTGGATGAGAGAGATACCTTCTGCTGCTTTTTACACCTCCACGAGATTAATGATTCCCCTAAAAAGACACAAAAGCCAGTGGTTGAGTGTCTGTTATTGGGATCACCTCTCCAATCAGCATCAGTATATGCAATTAAATCAAGAGAAGAGGAGGAAGATAAGAAAAGTCCTCGTGAAAGAGAGGACTTGATGTATCTGATAATACGCATGACTGCTCCCATATGAACAGAAGTAGGAGCATGTTGAAATTGACTTGCTGTATGAACAGCATGTGCTATATCTGGTCTGGTAATGGATAGATAGGAAAGTGCCCCGACAAGCTGTCTGTAAGGAGTAGGGTCTGCAAGAAGTTCTCCATCATCAATCTTCATTTTAACATTAACAACTTCTGGAGTGTCAACTTTCTTATCATCAGTAATACCAGACCTGAAAACAATATCAAAAGCAAATTTAGTCTGAGATAATAAATATCCTCTAGGAGAATAAGCAACTTCAATGCCTAAAAAATATCTCAACAAGCCCAAATTAGTCATTTCAAAATGAGATTTAAGAAGTGTTTTGATTGTTTCAACTCCCTGTTTATCGCTTCCGGTGATGATCATATCATCCACATAGAGAAGAAGCACAATGATCCCTGCATCAGAATTCTTAATAAACAAAGCAGTGTCAGTTAAACAGAATTGAAAATCAATATCAATCATAACACGACTAAACCTATCATACCAAGCTTTTGGTGCTTGTTTAAGTCCATAAAGAGCTTTTTCTAAGCGAAGGACTTTACCCTTAGGAATACTTAGACCAGGAGGGGGTTCCATATATACTTCTTCAACTAGCTTTCCATTTAAAAAAGCATTTTTGACATCCATTTGAAAAATAGACCATTTTTTGATAGAAGCTAAGGCAATTAAGGTTCGGACAGTAGTCATACGAGCCACCGAAGCAAAGGTTTCTTCATAATCAATCTCATATTCTTGGGCATAACCTTTGGCTACTAAACGGGCTTTATATCTTTCAAGAGTACCATCACTCTTGGTTTTAATTTTATAAACCCATCGACATCCTATAGTTTTCTTCCCTGGAGGAAGATCTTGAATATTCCATGTAGAAGCCTTTTCAAGTGCATCTAATTCAACTTTCATGGCTTCTATCCATTTGATATCATTTTTTGCTTGAAAATATGTGGATGGTTCTTCATATGAGTGAATTAATGCAATAACTGCCCTATATGTGGGTGAGAAAGACTCGTATGATACAAACTTTTTTGGAGGCCTCGAGATTCAGGATGATTGTCTAGTTGGAATGTTAGAATATTTCTCAAGTGCACATGGAGTATTAGACTCTTGTCGCCTGGAATATTGAATACTAGTATCTCTATGAACTTCTTCATTTTCAACATTAAGATCAATAATTCTTGGATCATCATCAAAGTTACAATCAAGGTCATATTCATCAGATGTTGATGTTAGATCTAGCAAAAAGGAGTACTCAGTGACGTCTTTTAATTTTCTAAAATCAAAGAAGCTCTCCTTTTCAAGAAAGAAAACATTTCTAGACACATATAGTTTATTATTTTTGAAGTCAAAACATCTATAACCTTTCTGGTTTTCAGCATATCCTAAAAAGGCACAGGGAATCGCACGAGGGGAAAGTTTATCATTTTTGTCAGTAAATATGAAACATTTGCACCCAAATATTCTTAATCTAGAGTAGTCTGGAGAAATGTTCATAAGTTTTTCAATGGGAGTGATATTTTGTAACGAAGAAGATGGCATCCTATTAATGAGATAGGTGGCAGTTAAGGCAGCTTCTGCCCAAAAGTCTTTAGGGACTTGATTTGCTATTAATAAAGTTCTAGTGGTTTCTATAATATGACGATGTTTT
Source organism: Nuphar pumila (assembly GCF_984573655.1). Lineage (NCBI taxonomy): Eukaryota > Viridiplantae > Streptophyta > Magnoliopsida > Nymphaeales > Nymphaeaceae > Nuphar > Nuphar pumila. The sequence continues at coordinate 44,653,023 of NC_143263.1, read as the reverse complement.
CGTTCTGCCAGTCCATTTTGTTGAGGTGTATAAGGACAAGATCTTTGATGTGTGATGCCATGCAATTTAAGATAATTTTGAAAATCTGTGGATAAAAACTCTCCCCCTGAATCTGTGCGAAAAATAGTAATATCATTTTGAAATTTGTTTTTAACCATATTATGAAAAGTTTGAAAGTATGAAAATACTTCAGACTTATGTTTGAGAAAGTACATCCACGTATGTCGGGAGAAATCATCGACAAAAATAACATAGTAAACAAATCCTCCTTTAGAAATTACTGGTGCAGGACCCCAAACATCCGAGTGTATTAATTCAAGTGGTCTTGAAGAGAAAAAGGTTCTGTTCTGAAATGGTAATCTTTTCATTTTGCCGAGAATACAATCTTTACAATCAAATGATTCAGAGTTACAAAATTTCCCTAGATTTGGAAAATGTTGGATTTTGGCTATATGTGGGTGACCAAGTCTCTTATGCCACAGTTCTAACTCTATTTTTTGAATATTATAACAAAAAGCTTTCTTCGGCATTTCCAAAAAATCCATGTAATAGAGTCCTCCTTCTCTATGGCCTTCCCCAATCAGCTTGCCTGACTGGCGATCCTGTACCCAACAACCATGAGAAGAAAAAGAAATATTACACCCATAATCAGAAATTTGAGATACAGATAAAAGATTTAAATTTAATTTGGGAACATGTCTAATTTCTGGAATAAAAAAATTTTTTGTTTCATAAATTTTTTCAAAATCTCCTATTCCTTCTATTTCAAGAGAAGTCCCATCAGCAGTAAAGACCTTTGACACACTTGTTTTATTTTTAACACATTTGGATAGACTTTGATTATTTGGGGTCATATGAAAAGATGCACCAGAGTCAAGAAGCCAAGAAATTTTACCTAAATCAGAAAAAGATGAGGCTGCTGCGCCGGTTGAAGCTTCAGATGAGGAAGAGACACCTTTGATGAGAGGCTGAAGGATCTCCATTAGTTGGGCCAGGGAAACTGGTGCATCCTGATCTTTAGGCTCCGATCCAGCAATTGCAGCTCTTTTTTCTCTCAGCTCCTTAAGTTTGGGACATTGTGGCCTGTAGTGTCCCGGTTCATGACAGTGATGACAAATAACTTTCTTCTTATCATAGTCACCATTTTGTCGGTTAAAGTGAGGAGGCCTATATGATCGAACATGATTCCCTGGTCTAGACACGGCTAAAACGGAATCATCTTCAATTTTTGAAGAACCTTTCCGGAGACGATTTTCTTCCATTGTTAACTCTTCAATAGTTTCCACAATAGAAGGAATTTTTCCCCGGTGAAGTAGGGCCGATTTAGTGGTTTCAAATTCTGGCCTTAATCCAGTGATAAACTGGTAAAAATGTTCAACATCGAGTTGTTTCTGACGAAGCTCGATGTCTTCGGCACAATGCCACTTTGGTTCTAAAAGGGAAAGTTCTTCCCAAAGTTCGGACAACCCATTGTAATATTCACGAATAGTTTTGTCTCCTTGTGTCATCATTCGAACTTTTTCTTGGAGGTTGCACACGTGTGCAATATCTTTAAGGGAATACATATTCTTAAGGTATTCCCATGCCTTATCGGCATGATCAAATTTGGCAAGACTTGAGCATTTTTTAATGTCAACGCTATTGATAAGCCATGACATTATCTTCGCATGAGATATTCTCCATTCTTTCCATTTCTTCTCGTATGAGGCAATAGCCTTAATTTTCTCTTCTTCCGATAGAGGGACGTCTTTATCTCCCTCCTTTTTAGTAAGAGATAGCTTAGGTTCCGAATCAGAACCATCCACAATCCCCCATAAGCCTTTTCCCAATATATGGTGCTTCATGATTGAAGCCCATGTTACATAGTTCGTATCGCTTAGTTTCATAGGCATGATGGTGACTTTATCATTGTCATCCATCGATTACAAGGAGAGAAAGAATAGGGATAGAAGAGAAACAAGAAGGAAAATGAGAAAGAAAAAAAAAACAATACAACAAGATGTGAAATCTTTTCCAATGAAGTGATAAAACACTTCTCTTCAAGTGGCGAACACTTTTGCAAACGGGCACGGAAACCGAGGCAGCTTTTCCTCAAGATTTAGTACTTCCGCGGCTCTGATACCATGAAATGAAATGGGGATCTTCGAAACACGAGCTTTGATTAACAAGAGCAAGTGTCAAGAATGACACTAAAGCATAACCCTTAAAAAGGGTATAACTGGAAACAAAATAAAAATAAAAATGTATTCTTTATTGATATGAAAAACCAATTGCTTAAGAAGCATTGGAGTGAAATACAAGAGGGGCTGCACCCCTTTATATACACAGCTGAAAGAGGACTCAATAGAGCTGTTGGGCACAGTCCAACAGCTCTATTTAGAGCTGTTGGAATGTGTCAGTCCAACAGCTTTATTAAGAGCTGTTGGACTGTGTCAGTCCAACAACTCTATTGCTAGTCAAGTCTGGACAGGACTTGACTAGCAACAATCATTCTAGTTCAAACTGAACTAGATGACATAAAGACAAAAAATAAAAATAAAGGAAAAAAAATACAGAAAAGAAAGAAATTAAAAAATGTATTTATATATATATAATAATAATAATATAATATTATTATATATACATATATGTACAGTTTTACATTTTAACAGTTCATGCTAAGCCTAGTGATGGTTGCAGAAAGTTCCAACCGCTGGCTCGAGCAATTTGAGTAAAGCCATTGATGGGTTTGTCCCAATTGTCCGACACCAGATATGTTCTCCTAGTCACGTCGTAGTGTTTTAGATAGACTTGTAGAACTGTTATGAAAGAAAATTTATGGGATTGCATGGTCATGTGGAAATCTGAATCCATTGATCAGACTCAGGACTCGTGGTTTTGACTTTTGAGTTAAAAAGATTTCAATCAGATTCAGGATGGCTGGACAGAAACTAATGCCAATCTTAGTGTAAGGCTATATCAAACATTTGCTTCAGGCTTACATTGTGTTATGTTGTGTGAGAAAAGTTTGCCAGTTCATTCAGTCATAATACACTCTTTCCTTATATTTCTTCATAAGGACTCTTCTAATCTAATCCAGGTACAATCAATCAAGTCATTCCGCTGGTCTCCCTTTCTTCTGGTCACATTAGACAGTTCCATGTTGACTGTTTTGCTTTTGCTTTCAAAGTATAGACTGAGTGTTCCTGTGATTGAAACTGGCAAACCCTTTGTGAAGAATTTCATTACTCAATTGGCCGTAGTCCTAGGTCTACAAGGATGCAGGGGAAGGGACTGGTTTGATTCTCTCAACAGCCTATTTCTGATTTTGGACTTCCCTTCATGTCTTTTGATGAGGTATGGCTGCCTCTGCTTCTCTAACATCATATGCATATGCATATGATGTGGTACCTTTGTTATGTAAGTGAGATTGCTTTTTCCTGTGTATGCTTAAACATGAGACTCACTGGAATTTTCACCCTTACCAATATTGCATTTATGTGCTTGGTATGTCATCAAAATTGTTACAAGGGTTCCTTTTAGGCAACTGAATTCTGGTTTGGGTTTTGATTAACCTGTTGAAGTACTTCAACTTTTAACAAGGTTCTCATATTCGTTATTGGAGATTGGAACTTGTTAACTTTAAGCATATAGCATATGAGATGACATTCACCTCTTATTAGGGAAAATCTCCTGTAAGACATTTGCTAGTTTCAGAGCTATACAAGGATCCAGTTAGTTATCAGTCATTGCTCTGGGCCCAAAATTTTCAACTGCCATGAACTGAGCAGTGACTTTTTCAGAAAAGCAGTTTAACAGAATGAAGTGTGGAACTTTTGTTTATTCTCATCAACAGTTTAACAGTTTGATTGTGTCCATGAAGTGTTGTGGTGTGTCTGGTGTCATGTCAACACAGAATACACACACCGAGCGTCCGTGTAGCATAGATGGGTCCCTGCTCACTGTTCTTCAGATTATTATTTGCACTAGGCTTCCCCACTAGTGACTGAACTTTGTTTTATGCGTTGGCTTCTTATATTGAGATTAACAGTCCATTTTTTACCTTTCCTTTTTTTTTTGCTTTATGAACCCTCTAAAAGATAAGATTCGGAACGAGGAGATACGTAAGAAGGTAGGCGTTGCACCCATTGAAAATAAGATGAGAGAGAATCATTTACGGTGGTTTGGACATATTCGGCGAAGGCCTAATGATGCTCCAGTTAGAAGGATGGAGAAATGGGAAAATATATTAGTTAAAAGAGGTTGGGGTAGGCCTAGGAAGACATGGATGGAGGTGATAGGAAAGGATATGAATGCTTTGAACCTCACCGAGGACATGGCATTGGATAAAAATGATTGGAGGAGAAGGATTCATGTGGAAGACCCAGAATGATTTTCTTTTTTGGTTCATATCGCCGACCCCAATTGTTTTGGGATGAAGGCGTAGTTGTTGCTGTTGTTGTTGTATGAACCCCCTAATCATTTTGATAATTATCTTGGATTTGCAGTAAAGGAAATGTTGAACAAATAGACATGAAAAGACGTATGGTTTGTATTATACATACTGGATCAACTTTTTTGCCTTCTAAATGTGCACGAGGATTATCTTGTCTGCTACCTTCTTTGATTTTAATGTAGTGGATGGAATGAAAGAAATGAAAGAACAATAGATTTATACCTTTATGATCAAGTCACTAATTATTAGCTAACCGTACTCAGTGCTGGCGATTTCTTCATTCCCCTGTTTCGCATCGACTCTCTTAGCCTTTCCACATCTACCCATCTCCCCTGCTCAGCATATATATTTGATAATACCACCAAGGGTGCAGGGTTTCCAGGTTCCAACCGTAATAATTCTCTAGCTATTTCTTCTCCCAGCTCCGCATCAGAATGACGGCTACAAGCACCAAGTAGTGTTGCCAACATAGATGATGAAGGATCCATCGGCATCTCCTTTAACAAGCCTCTCGCCTCATCAAGCCTGCCAGCTCTGCTGAAAAGATCAACCATACAGGTATAATGCCCAATACCAGGTGCTATTGAGAATTCTCGACTCATTTTGGTGAATATTTCCCATGCCCTGTCAACCAATCCTGTATGGCTACAGACAGACAAAACAGATGCAAACGTAGCTGAATTGGGTATAAAATTTTCTTTCTGCATATTGTCAAATGTTGTCAAAGCTGATTCTGAATCCCCATTTCTTCCATATCCACCAATCATGGCATTCCAGAGTGCTGTATCACCATGTCCACCTCTTCTGTCAAAGACCCGGTGAGCTTGGATGATGCAGCCACATTTTGCATACATGTCAATGAGAACTGTCTCAAGAAATACATCGACATCAAGGCCTGACCTTATGATGTATCCATGGATTTCCCTTCCTTTCTGAAGATCCGTTAGACTAGAACATATTGTTAGTATGGTTGTCATTGATACAACATTAGGCTTTATTCCTGATAATTGCATCTCTTTGAACAATCTCAAGGCTTGAAAACTAGAACCCTGTTTAGCAAGCCCACCAATCATTGAGTTCCATGTGGTCACATCAGGATCCAACCCTGTTGATGTCATATGTTGAAACAGTTCTACTGCAGATTCATAATGTCCAAACTGCAACATTGCCGATATCATAGCATTCCAGGTGATTAAATTCTTTCTAGCCATGGACTTGAAAACATGGTAAGCCTGTCTCAAGAATCCAGATCTCGAATACATATCTATAAGTGCTGTCCCAGTTAACAAATCAACCCCATGAATAGATTTCATTATATAACAATGTGCTTGCCTACCATACCGAAAATTAGAAAGATCTGAACAAACAGATAAAAGAGATATCAGTGTCACTGAACTGGGTTTCTGTCCATCTTCTTGCATTTGCAGAAAAGTTTGAAGTACCTTCTCAGGGAAACCGTTGTGCAGGAATCCTGAAAGCATTGCATTGTAACATACTACATTCTTGTCAGGAATTGAGTTGAACATCCTAACAGATGAATTCAGGTCTCCACAGTTGGCATACATTGTTAGGATCCCAGTACCAACAAACAGATCTAGTTCAAAACCAGACTTTATAGAGAAAGCATGGAGTTGCAGGCCTTGATGCTGAATCTCCATCATGGAGCAGGCAGGCAGCAAACTTGCAATGCTAACTGAATTTGGCTGGAACCCATTACTCTGAATCTGTTTGAAAACACACACAGCATCTTCAAAGAATCCATTTTGGACAAACCCGGAAAGCAGAGCATTGAAGGATTCGAGGTTCGGTTTGGGAGTTTCGTCGAACGCTTGATGTGCATCAGAAAACAACCCAAGTCCTGCATACATGCTTGTGAGAGCTGTGTCTGTATAAACATCATGGAAACCATTCTTGAGGATGCGGGCATGGATTTTCTGGCCATCAGAAAATGCTGAGAGTTTTGCGCAGGCCTTCAGAATGAAAGGAAAGTTGAAGACCTTAGATTGGTATTCAGAAGGTGGGTTGTGAGTGTAGAGAGAAAGAGCTTCTCTGTAAAGCCCATTGGAGACGAGACCTCTGAAAGGGTTGGATGACATCTTGTGAGCACAAATTCATTTCCTGACATGGTCCTAGGAAAGGAGAAGTTCTAGAACATCAAATACCAGGAAGTCGCTTTATACCGTCCATTTTTTAGATGGACGACAGGAGATCTATAACCAAGTTATTACACAACAGGGCTCTAATATTGTAGCAAGCAGGTTATATGTCCCCCCAACCAACTGGGCCGGTACTCCATCTCATGTGGGGTGTTCCCAAAGAGCGTCACTTATAAGTTGCAGATCGACATGTATCCCCATGTTTGTTCGCATCATATTGCATCATAATTTGGTGTCGTGGCAAAGACTTAAGTACCCTTTACCGTCATTCTCTTCCTTTTCCTCGAACAGACATAAATGCCTTTCATCTAGAAAACTGAATCGGTAGTTCGTGAAAAGAACAAAACTGCCCTCCATCATTATCGCGTCAAAATGTTTCGCAAAGTTTGCGTATGTAGCAAGCTGTATGTTGTAGGATTTAAATAGTTCAAAACAATCCATTCTCGCCCTAAGCAGAAAACTCTTCCGGAGCATACTTTGTTTTCATCTGTGTACAATAGAGCATCATTTCCTTTGCTCCAGAGCATCCGTTTTCGTCTTACGCGCAGTCGTAGCATCGTTGTCACTTTCTGTTGCGTATTAGTTGTTACTGTTGCTTACTCTACAGTTGGAATATCCAAAATCCTATCATTTAGGTGAGTTTCGTGTAAGGTTTCGTTATTCAATCTAAAGGTTTCTTCTTATACAATGATTTGTAAGTTTGATAAAACTTACAACGATGTGTACTTATGAACCCAAATATTTCGACGATTTCTAATCATGATGATCGTTTAATGTGTTGTGCAAGTTAGCAATGTCTGCGGCTCATCAGAGAAGAGATGCCCCGCCGTTCTATGGTTTGTGTATTAGAGAAGTGATCCACCAGTCTCATCTATCTAAGGTTTTTGAGAGGTACCAAAATATACTTAAGATTGAGAATGATGAAGACAAGGCGAAAGCCTTGGATTTGTATTATGCGGAGGATTATCCCTCAGATATCGAGGTTGCGGACCAAAAGAAGAATGCTGAAGAACTAAAGATGCAGAAGAAGAATGACCAAGAGAAGGCAAAATAAAAAAATAAGGAGAATGAAAAGAAAAAGAGAAGGAAGAAGGCAAAGCAGAGGGAAAGGCAAAAAAAGAATAAGGAGGAGAGGGAAAGAGAATTTAACAATCTAATGAAGGAGGCTAAGGCGGATTTGGATAAGAGGGCCTTAAAGCATAAAGCAAGGCGAAACAAGGAAAAGCTACTGAAGGAGGTAGAGGAGAGGCGAAGGCAAATGAATAAGGAGAAGAAACAGAATAAGCCTTAGGATGAGGAAGAAAAGGAAAGATGAAGGAGGGAGAAGGAGTTTGAGGAAGGTAAGGAAATGCAGAGGCAGGAGAAGGAGGATAAGGAAAAGAAGAGAATGCAACAGAAGAAGAAGGAGGAGGAGGAACAAAAGGAAAGAGAAAGAAGAAGCAGGAGGAGGAAGTGCAGGAAAGAAGAAAACAAGAATTGGAAGAGAAAGAAAGGCGGCGGAAGGAGAAGGAGGAGGAGGAACAAAATGAAAGAGAAAGGAAGAAGCGGGAGGAGGAAGTGCAGGAAAGAATGAAATAAGAATTGGAAGAGAAAGAAAGGCGGCAGAAGGAGAAGGAGGAGAAGGAAGAAAAGGAAAGAGAAAGGAAGAAGCAGGAGGATGAAGTGCAGGAAAGAAGGAAACAAGACTTGGAAGAGAAAGAAAGGCGGCAGAAGGAGAAGGAGGAGGAGAAAAAAAAAGGAAAGAGAAATGAAGAAGCATGAGGAGGAGAAAGAAAATGAAAGAAAAAGAAAGAAGCATGAGGAGGAAGTGCAAGAAAAAATGAAGCAATATTTGGAAGAGAAAGAAAGGCGGCGAAAGGAGGAGGATGAGAAAAATGAGAGAGAAATGAAGGAGAAGGAGGAGAAAAAGGAGAGAGAAAAGAAGGAGGACGAGAAAAATGAGAGAGAAAGGAAGGAGAAGGAGGAGGCTAAAAAGGAGAGAGAAAAGAAAGAGAAGGAGGACGAAAAAAAGGAGAGAGAAAGGAAGGAGAATGAGGAGGCGAAAAAGGAGAGAGAAAGGAAGGAGAATGAGGAGGCGAAAAAGGAGAGAGAAAGGAAGGAGAATGAGGAGGTGAAAAAGGAGAGAGAAAGGAAGGAGAAGGAAGATGAGGAAAAAAAGGAGGAGCACGAGAAAAGAAAGGAGAGAGAAAGGAAGAAGAAGGAGGGCGAGAAAAAGGAGAGAGAAAGGAAGACGATGGTGGAGCCGATAGATAAGGAAAGGGAAAGGCAGTTAGAGGTAGTGGACCCACCAGAAAGGCCTAGGTTGGAAGTAGAACAGGAGAAAAGAGCGACCAAGGTAAATAGATTCGTCCTGTCAGTGAAGATTTAATAATATGTTTAGCGATTTTGGTATAACGATTATTGTGTTAGGTATTAATATGTATAGTGATTACTGTGATAGTTTGTGTGCAACCAATATTATTTATAGCGATTAGTAGAATAATATTTATAAGTACAAATGAAACTAATTTACAATTGGTAGGAATAATATGTTATTTTGTGTTACAGGAAGGTCATAGGAGAAGTAGAGCACCAGGTGAAAAGCTCCGAGGTCGGTGTCAATGTCTTGTAGTTCTATCGTGGTATGGCCAGCTGAGTGCATATAAGAAGGACCGATTATGAAATATGCACTTCGGTGGCCTTTTGAACCAACAATATTTTGAAACTTGCTGGAATACCATGACCCACCAGGTAAATAAGTGGAATGATAAGACTAACACATTCCAGTTTGATTCTTTTGAGATCACCATGACTCTAAAAGATGTGGCGAGGATCACTGGCCTTAAGTGCGATGGCAGTGCTGTCCTATTACGACATTCAAATTATAACGCAAGAGAAAAATGCACGGCCCTTTTAGGAATGTCGATTGACGAATGGAGTCAATGTATTTCTGGTGGAATCAAGTCCACATCAATGAAAGTCTCATTTTTCCATAATAAATGGGAAGGCCGCTCCGCTACTTGTGCATCTAAAACAGCTGACCAAGAGTTGCGTGGCTTTCTTCTTTGTTTTTTTGGTCTTACATCATTTTCCGATTGTTCTGGTTCGAGAATAAGTTCCATGTGGCTGCAGTACCTGACAGATTTAGATGAAGTCGACAACTATGCCTGAGGTGCCGCTATGCTCGCACACTTGTACAATCAACTCTACCGTGCGAGTAATGGTACAAAAACAGTTGGGGCATTTTGGCCATTTGTTCAGGTATTTGTTGATTGCATACTTAGTAATTGTAGACTAATTTCATTGAAGGTTGTAGTGTTACTAATAATATTGTTTTTGTTAGGCTTAGGTGTGGGAACATATTATCCCATTGCGTCCACGTTGTGGCCCTGCGAGTTGTGGTTTTTCAAAGATCGGTCGCTGGGCTAGAATAAATGTCACTGTTCATAATGCTAAGTCCATTTTAGATGGGCTGCAACTGAATGAGGTAAACGTTCTAAAATTGTTTACAATCGTGTCAACATTTATCATTGAGTATTATAAATCATTGTAATGTTTAGCATTCTTAAGTAACCATCGCTGCAGGATTGTCTTCCGTAGTACATATCATTGTCGCCATATCATGCTTAAGTAAATTGTAATATATTTGTCACTCGTTATTAAAAGAATTACCAATGTAAAGGTTTTGTGGAGACCTTATAGAGATGGGGAGGATGATGACCAAGACGTTGTTGCAGAGACTGTTAGATTGTCTGACCGCGATTTGTGGCTGTTTTGCAATTATGAAGCCGAGTTACAGCATGGTAGTCGAGTTCTCCTACAATCTGGCTTGGGGCAGTCTATCCCAAATAAGCCTTTGGAAGTGAGAAAGAAGATGAATAGTGGTGGATGCAGGAACATGAATTGGCGCAACACTACATGGATGAATTATTAATTTAGAACTCAGGTGGTGTCCGTGTCGTATCGTATGATTCTAATGGATGACAATTTGATCCCTTCTATTTCGAAAGGTATTGAGAACCAATGCGCCGAAATCTGGCGATTGATAAAATTAGGAACCCATGCCTCTCAACTGTCCCCTCTCATGTTGCAGCCCAGCCTCTACAACCAAAACGTCGTCTCTCTCTGGTTACAACAATGATTCCCTCAGTAACAAAGCGCGATGAAGAGTGAACACTATCTACAAAAGAGAACATTGTCTCTGCCGCAAGGTTCGATCTTATGGAGAGGGAGAATAAGAAATTAAGGACAGAAATAAGCAATATGGGGATACAATTGAACTCAGTGGTAGAGATAATGACCAATTTTTTTAGTAAGATGGACGTAACCCAGAGGCCACCCAGGATAGACAGTCCACCAATAAAAAGAGAGAGACAAGTGTATGATATTTCATCTGATTCGTCAAGTGCCTAGGAATAAACCCTGGGCATTCTTTTTTATCACAATAGGTATTTGTTTTAATTGTATAATTAATTGTCGTAATGTGACATTCTTTTATTGTTTAATTCTTTATTATTACATGTAACAGACACGTTTCGTCTGTGGATCTCGTAAATAAATAAACTTTAATCGAAAATAGATGTCTATTGTTCAGAATGTGTGACATTGATTAAGGTCGACATCGTTATGATAGAGCATTTCTGCCCAGCAATCGTTGTATTTGTCTCTGCCTCGATAATACATCGCAAAAAGGATTTGCGATGTATGCCATGAACAATAATTTAACGAGTTCTGATGTCGTAAATGATAACAGTCAATAGCGATAAGAAAAGTTTGATGCTCAGAAATCGCTATTGATGATCATAAGTAAATTGCAATCGCGTAATAGGATGTCGGCCAGCCAAAATCGGCATGATATGGTTACCTGTCAGAAATCGCTCATTTGCAGGGACACCTTTAATGCAAACTGCGAAATAGGATTGCAATTCATGAGATAAACATCGCAAACGACAATGGCTTGTCTCTTTGTAAACGTCGTAAGTCAACAACGATTTGCGGTGTTAAATGATACTAGTATAAAGCGATAATGAACGTTTGTTGTTAAAAAACCGATAAGGGCTAAGATATGTGGCATGAATATATCGATGTATCCATATTTGATAATCAATTCAATAATCGTCAAAGATTATTCATACCTGGAAAACGGGTTTGTTCGGGTCAGATCAATCTCTCACTCAACTATTGTTATAATATGAAGTCGAAACAATAATTTTTTAATTATTTAAAACGCAATCATTTAATTTGTGGGTTATTTTCGATAAAGGGCGGTATTCAAAACGATGATTTTTTAATTATTTAAAACGCAATTATTTAACTTGCGGGTTGTTTTCGAAAAAGGGCGGCATGTGAAAAGATATATTTTTAATTATTTAAAACGCAATAATTTAATTTGCTGATTGTTTTCGAAAAAGGGCGGTATTCGAAACGACGGTTTCTTAATTATTTAAAACTTCATAATTTAACTTGCGGGTTTTTTTCGAAAAAGGGCGGCATGAGAAAAGACGTATTTCTTTATATTTGACTGACGACGTCAATTCCGTATCTGCGTTGCAAAGGTGACATCGATATCTTCGTCCAGGCATGGCGCCGAAGAAGAGGACAATGGGAGCAATACGACCAGGCATGGTGCCGAAGAAGAGGATGATGGGAGCAGTACGACCAGGCATGGCGCCAAAGGAGAGGACGATTGAAGCAATATGACCAAACATGGCGCCAAAGGAGAGCACGATGGGAGCAATACGACTAGACATGACGCAGAAGAAGAAGACAACCACTTCCACAGTACCAGCTTTAGCGCTTAAGACATATATTTTTTGAATCTCTTGACCGGTTTAGTCAACATTTGCCTTTTCATGTCGTATTTCGACTTGTGTTGTTTACTGTAGAAAATAATTTCAATGACGAATTCTGAATACTACGCTCATGGTGCACTCAGTGCAACATCCACAGACAAGGGTGGGCGGCAACGCCCTAACGAGGTCGTAGATGACATCGAGCAGATGCAAGATGAATTTGCAGACGAGAACACTATCAGTAATTTTGTACGTATGTAACCACTATCATTTCTAGGTCTTCGGTTTGTATATTTTGAAGTTCGTAAATTTTTGCAACCAGACAAAGTGTGATTTTGTCAATTATATTCAAAGCAACGCAACGAGCAATACAGTATGCATCATCACCCCTTATTTCATGGTATGTATGGTTTGCCATTGCTTTATTTGCTTTTATGACTTACTTTTCTTGGTGGTTAGACCTTACTATTTTGTGCAACAGATATACGTCCGGCGAAAGCCATACACCAGTGGATTCCTAGATGCACTACCTTGTTGGAACAACGATGATGAGTGCGTAGACTTTTCGAATTTTGAAAAGGTAAGTAAACAAATCTCTTCTCCAAGGTTTAGTCCTTACATCCCCATCACGATATGTCTATGGAATTATAAATTATTGTATCGATTCGCAGATTTTACTTCCTACGCTTTGGCAAAATCCCGAACATTGGGTCTTATACGAGATGAATTTTCTGGAAAAAAAACTATGGTGCTACAACTCATTAGATTGCCACAGTGGTGTAGAACGTGACGTTATGCATTTGGTAAGCTTCTGCCCATAGGTGAATCATAGCTCTTTGAGGTGGACTGGACTGTACTATATTTTTCCTTTATCACAGGCGGGATTCCTAAACGACCTTGTGGGTGTCGACATTGCCGAGTGGATGTTGCTCTGCGCTGACGATGCTCCTGTACAAAGTAATGGGGTCGATTGTGGCATATTCATAATGAAGCATATTGAAGCAATATACAAAGGAGAATAACCTTTTTTGGACATTGTATGAGCTTTGTATCCGCTGTTATTGGGGATTCCTGTTATATATTGGTTTCACATTACATATTTTTGTTGCAGGAAGATATACCGGAATTACGCGATGAAATATGCGGAAATTTGATTGAGTTTAAAAAGAACGAGAGACAAAATATGTAATGTGAAACCTATCGATTGCTCTGTCTGTACAACCTAACAAGCTCCACCATCACCGTTCTCGCCCAACTTCGGCGGTGCAGTCGCAACATGGTGAGGAGCGGTCAGCGGAGGTAAAGTTGGCTGACGTGGAGCTGCCGGCGGTGCAATCGCGGGCATTTAATTTGCGGTCGTCAACGGTGGCGAGGGATGCAGTCGGCGCGCTGAGGGTGGCCAACAGGAGCTCCACCGCGTCCTCTTCCTCTCCCTCGCGAGGAGGAGGTTTCAGAGGAGCGGTCGTTTCGGTGATGGGGGTTCATCTCACCAGAATCTGAATCGTCTGGTTTCTAGTATCAACATAATCGGAGAGACAGAGAGAGAGAGAGACAGACTGGAGACATGTAGGGGAATGACTTATGGTAGGCAAATTTTGTAAATATGTCTCCGTTGAAATATAATTTGAACATTACAAAACACGCTTGTAAATCGTCGTACTGCTTCATCTACGAAAACTAAATCGTATCGAGAAATAGTTTTGTATTGTAAGCGCTTAACCAATGCTAGTAATGATGCTCTTCAGTAATTAAAAATACTGTTCAGTGAAAGATATTTTGTTGTTGTTCCGAAATCGTTGTATAACTCGCATTACGTGAACGAAAAACACGGAAATAGATTTCCGTGATTTGTGGTCCACAAAGACACGTAATGTTCGCTTTGAACAAATGACAAAGTATTTATCGATAAGAAAGGTTTGTTCTCAGAAATCGCTGTATTGCTGAACTTACAAGAATGAAATCGTAATATATATGCCCCATCGTGAACGAATATAGTGCATGTGTAGATGAGAGTGACTCGAGACGACCCAATGTCGATGTGTAAGTCCATAATGTACACCTAAGGCGATTTGTTGGGACGCGTGTGGACAAAGTTGTGGATTTATATAAGACCAAAAAATATTTCTACAATAAAACCCACACGCTATGTGCTACCGTGATTTGAACTACCAGGTTCAATCGCATTGATTAGTTTTGAGAATAGCTCTCTGACATGACATTGTTCAATTTCATTAATGCAGAAGGTATTTTATTTGAGATTTGCTCTTTGATTATTAAAACTGTCGTATTTATTTGAAAACTGACGGAGGGTGATAGAATGTTTCATTAATATTTGAATGACACATCACACATGTTAAGGATGTGTTTCACTTTGCTTCGCGAATAAGGAGCCAACAAACCGACAATTCCTGCAAAAATGAATTGTTCTTGAATCGAGTGTATAGGCGGCTTCGACGCAGTTGTGGTATCCGTGTAGACTTTTTCATATGTATGCAATATCATAATTAAAGGAAAAGTCGTTTAAAATTAAAAAAAAAAATCAAATTCTTACACAAGATTTCATGGTAGTAGTAGTGAAGCTGACGTTAGACCACCATTTCTCAACAGCAAACCCGTCTTATCGCTGTGTACTATTTGTAATTACGAAAGCGACATTAATGGCTCTTGTTCACCGCATTCATCTTAAATCTCTTCTGCAATTTTCATTCTGTGCGTGTCAGCAATAAGGCGATGTTTAAACATCAAACATTTCATAACAATGTTGACTATTATCATTTTGAACATTAGAAGGCTTCGTTCATTGCATACATCGCAATCTAATTCTGCGACTGTCAATCATGCGGGTTGGGCACCGTTGGTCGTTGCCTTTTAGATCCTTGTGGCGGCTCGGTTAGTTTCTCCTCCGTAATTAGAAAGGACGTCAATTTTTTGCAGAGTTCTTCGCGAAATCCAGGTATATCAACATGCAAAAACAAATTGCAATGTGGAACCAATAAACATGCATTTAATCACCAATAACAGAGGCCAAGAAATGACATACAACGTCGAAACAGAGTTCTGCATCATTGTATATCGCTTCAATGTACTTCATTACAAATACGCCGTAATCAACGCCATTATTTTGTAAAGGAGCATGGTATGTCGTGTGATAGATCCACTCACTAACGTCGACTCCCAAAATGGCTTTGACGAAACCGATCTGAGAATAATGCGACCAAAAGTAAATTCATGACCCCAGTACACGACACGATACTCATATAGATGAAATCTTACGAGGTGGGAAATGTCAAGCCGTAAACCATTGTCAACTTCCAACGAATTGTAACACCATAGTTTTTTTTTGTGTAAATCTATCACGTATAAGACCCAATACTTTTCAGAATGCCAGAGTGTAGGAATCAATATCTGCAAATGGATCGTAAAAAATGATGTTAGCACTGTTATGCTGTAACCTTGCACTCTAGGGTTGTTTACTTACTTTTTCATTAGACAAAAGGTCTCTGCAATGATTACCGTTAACCCAATAAGGTAGGCCGTCTTTAAATCCACTAGAGTATGGCAAACAACATAAGATAGTCTGCAAACTGAAACCTTGTTAACAACAATGTTAACATACGAATCAACTGGACTAAATCAATAACCAAAAGCAACATAAAATACAACTGATATACCATGAAATACGGGCTGACGATGCTTATAGTCTTGCTTGGCGCGTTGCTTTTAATATAATTGACGAAATCAGATATAGTCTGTTTGCAGCAAATATGGTGTTGTTAACGTACGTACACATGACTTACGTATATAGACAACTCCTACTACTTTCATACGAACAAAATTACTGATCATGTTGCATTGTGCGAATTCATTGTGCATTCTTTTGATGTCCTGCAGGAGTGATTGACTAAGTTCTCGCCCAACTTCGTCGGTGGATGTTCTACTGAAATGAACAAGGACATTGCAATGAACGGTATTGAAATTACATTATAGAGTACACAACACAAATCGCAAATACGGCATGAAAGAGACAGATTTTGATGAAAATGGAGACGATGTGTAGACAATATACGCATGATTCACCATTGTTGGTCATGTAGCTGTCTTCCTTTGCCTCACCGACCACAATTTTCTATGTAGCTGGTTACATGTTCGAGGGAGGAACTCCAGGTTTATAAAGGAACCGTCGGTTTGACTATTTCTGGTTCACGAAGTAGAAGATAATCACACCGGCCAGTACTTGTGCAACTATTTATGAGCCAAAAGATCTACTGCTCAACCACCGTGATCAATGAATAATGTACGATAAATCAAAAAATTTACGATACATCCTTTGTTGTCCGTACGCAACGCATATGTGTATTACGATTTGTAAACAGCAAATGTTCTGTTCCTTACTAAGACAACCTATTGAGGACCTATTTCCCTTTCCTCGTAGAGTACTGTGGAACATGTGAGGCGTGTAAGTAGTACATCGATTGGATGAGGTGGTCTTATGACCTCGATCAATACAGACGAAGAAGAAGAGGAAAGAGAAGAGGAATAATTGCCATATTCCACTGGATTTCAAGAAGGCCTACCTTACTGGGATAACGATAATAATTACGAAGACCTTTTGTCTAGTGAAAAATTAAGTAAATAATCCTCGAATGCAAGCTTACAGCAAAACAGTCCTAACACCATTGGTGGTCTGATTTACATATATTGATTCTTACACTCCAGCAATCTTAAAAGCATTCGGTCTTATAAGTGATGGATTACAATGAAAAACAATTATGGTGTTACATTCAAAGTTGTTTGTGACTGGTTTCCCTCCTTATTCAATTCCGCAGCAGAATTCCAAGCGCGCCGCCTGATCATGTTGAGGTTGTCCTTCGTATTCGCTAGACAACGATTTGTAGTAGTGATCATCAGCTGAATGACGATTTAATTGTTCGGAAGTGTAAGCTTCGATTTGTGGCTATCGCTTGGAGCTGCGTAAGTGGACTTCGTATTCGCTGCATAGCGAGTTGTGGTTATCGTGGGAAAGCGATGTGTGTTGTGAGCGGGACAACGATTTGTCTTCGTCGCTGGATAGTTTGTGTTGTAGCTGGTTACATGTTCAAGGGAGGAACTCCAGGTTTATAAAGGAATCGTCGGTTTGATTGTTGCTGGTTCACGAAGTAGAAGATAATCACACCTTCTAGTACTTGTGCGACTATTTATGAGCCAAAAGATCTACTTCTCAACCACCGTGGTGAATGAATAATGTACGATAAATAAAAAATTTTCATGAATAATGTACTTGTGCAAGGGTGTATGATCCCATTCATGTCAAGATAAAGATTATCAAACTCAATCCTGTTGGGGTTTGGTCTGGTTGTGTCTATGGACTCAACTCCATTTTCATCCTTTGTTGTCCTCTCCTCTTTAGCAGCCACAACTATCTTTGGATACTTGTCAACAAGCCACCGGTAGAAGGATGACACACCCATCGTTGGATAGTTTGTGCTGTGAGCCGGACAACGATTTGTGGCTTCTGCAGGAAGTCGATTCATGACATCATTGAATGACAATTTGTGGTTATCGTTGAATAGCGATTTGTGGCATCGCAGTATAGTGATTTGCGAGTATTGTTGGAATATCAATCTAAGCGGGCTGAGAAGGGTTGTTCAAGTAAGTTTTATTGGGCCATTGATCAAGGTTGCGATTCATTTTATGATCTGAGTAAGCTTTCACCTGCGTTTCTCAGGTATGTGGTTGCACAATGTTGGACTTGTGTAATGATAATAAAAAGAAATCATTTTATGATCTGAGTTTTTTTTGTTGATTTAAACAAGTTCTTTATTTATTGAATTGCGATTTACATCCAATAAATAGAATGTGTCCCAACATAGTTGCCAATCTACTTCCAAGATAGTGTCATGTTTGCAAGTTATAAATGAAATACTTGTAAAACACAAACCTCCTCCCAACATTGAAATAGAAAATATAAGACACATACTACAAGTTTCACAAGAAATGCAAACCTCCTCCCAACATTGATTACATACCAAAAGACTTCTAAAGCGCAAATTACGATAAATAAAATAATAATCTATTTTACAAGATGTTTATACTTTAAGGCGATTTATCATGTAGACCCAACGATTTTTCTTGTCGATAAGGGCTTAAAGGATTATTAGTTGCGAGGGGCGAGCATGCACCATAAAAAAATTGTCAAGAAGCACAAGTATAAAGAAAAAAAAGGGCACTCATAGCTTGTGAACATGACACTATCTTGAAAGTAGATTGACAGCTATGTTGGGATACATTCTATTTATTGGATGTAAATCACAATTCAATAAATAAAGAAATTGTTTAAATCAACCAAAAAACTCAGATCATAAAATGATTTCTTTTTATTATCATTACACAAGTCCAACATTGTGCAACCACATACCTAAAAAACGCAGGTGAAAGCTTACTCAAATCATAAAATGAATCGTAACCTTGATCAATGGCCCAAAAACGCTTACTGGAACAACCCTTCTCACCCCGCTTGGATTGACATTCCAACAATACCCGCAAATCACTATGATGCAATGTCACAAATCGCTATTCAACGATAACCACAAATCGTCATTCAGTGATGCCATGAATCGACTTCCTGCAGAAGCCACAAATTGCTATCTATCGATTTAAGCAAATCCAACCACGGACCGCAAGTCGTCACTGACAAATCACTATAAACTCTTAACAAATCTGACAATGTGGAAATCGGGTCATGCAAAGAGGCATGACAACTAAATTAATAGCCCACACGAGATTCCTGTGTCCCATACCTATCTGTCGAATGCATCAGAGCCTGTCATGAAATAGAAAATATAAGACACTCCATTAAGTTTCACAAGAAATGCAAACCTCCTCCCAACATTGATTACATACCAAAAGACTTGTAAAACTGAAGTTATCGTTGCCGAAAATTTGATCGGGAGGAATGAAGGTTTCAACATTTGGTGTTAATTCTATAGGGTATTGTTGCATGTTGGACATTAAACGAGTTAGATATTGACAAGCTTCACGTAATAGAAAGCAATATAATGTCTTACATACCTGTTCATTCGAAGGGCTTTGTTGTTTTTTATTACAGGTTGGTTGTTTCTTAGTCCTTTTCTTGCCAACCAATTCTAGTGCACTCTTTGCCCTCCGACGACTGTGATCAGAGGCAGGTTTTCTTTTCATACCCTTCGCTTCATAAATATGTCCATCATAATCAACAACGTTCACTATTGACTTATTGAAGATAATGTTTACGCTTCGGCGCAACTTCTCAGGGGAGTGTCAAGCGAAACATGATTTTCACCTACGTTGTTCGATCCCATTATCTTCAACTGGTATTCATTCGCTGCAACAAACTTAAGGTGAATTAACTCCAAGTTTTCAAGTAACTCCATTGAAGCTTTTCTCACGCATACATAACCTTCTTCACTTCTCGATGCCAAATCAACAACATGCATAAATGACCTACACAGTTGTTGGTAACGGGAGGCTATGTGGCACTTCTCGTCAACACCAGATTTACTCACATTGTCCATAACAATGGTTTCAATCTTTGCACGTCTCTTCCATTTTCGCATTACGTAAGACTCAGGTATTTCTTGTATCTTCTCTTGATTGAGTGCCTTTAATGCATGACAACATAAAATACCTTTGAATTCATACATTTTTCACGAACATTCAACTCTTTCGTTGTCAACATTGTACGTGACATGTGCTTCTCGCCTTTTGTGATGCTTTTCGCTCGGCCATAAAATATGGTATTTGTGCATATTCTCGGTTTGCACGAGTCCTTCTATTTTGCAATTTATGACATGTAACACATCTTTCTTGATCCATTCAAATACAGTTAGTGTATACAGAGCTGTAGGTCGCATCAATATTTTCATGCCAAAAGTTAGAGGTCGTGTATTGAAACATTTCACGTCTTGTTCAATCTCATTCTGTCTTAGACCGTCTACAAATAATTCATATTGTTCCATGAAATGAAACATTATTAAACATGAATACAAGGTTTTCTTCAGCATGGCATGCATAGATTCAGTTCTTTGTGTGCTTATCATACCAGCACAAAAGTATTGTCTTTCATATGCCAATGCCCACTTCTCTTTTTTTGCATATAAATTTTGTAACCACAGACAATCTTCAAGGTCGTATGTCTGAATCATTTTCTTCCAATCAGACATAAAGGTGATCTCGTCTACGCTCTCAAGCACACACCTAGTAAACTTTTTGTCAAACCCTGTCTTCTAATTAAATATGTGTCCTATGTTCTTTGCTGCATTTTGAAAGATATGCCACAAACATAGGAGATGATGTGCATCTGGACACACATGAAGCACTGCAACTGCAATTGCGTGATCACCATCTGTAAGTACAACTTCAGGTTGCTTCCCGTTCATTGCCTGTGTAAATACTCTGAACAACCATTCAAAGCTTTCCTTGGTCTGATCATACAAAAATGCCCCGCCTAATATACAACTCTGTGCATGATGGTTCACTCCGACAAACTGCGCAAATGGCCACTGTTCAGTATTAATCTTTACTGTAGTATCAAATATAAGCACATCATTGAAGCATTCATAATCTACTCTTGACTTTGAATCTGCCCAAAACATATTCACAGCATATCCATCTTCATCCACTTGCATTGCACTAAAGAAACCATGTTCATTGCTTGATTTATTCTATAAGTAATCAACCAAAGAACATATTTCTCCTTTCTTCATGTTATCTATTCTCTTCCTTCTCAAGTGGTTTCTTAGATCCAAAGGTGTGAATGACACATTATCGCGACCACCGTCTATGTGGGCAAACAAATTGCATGTCTTCCTTGTCGCAATGTCGACGCTATCGGCTATTTCAGCCATTGCAGCATGCACTACAGTTACTTTACGATGTGACCTTAGCATAAGAGTCATAAATGATGCAGATAAATCATGATTATGATCACTGATTAAAGTACGAACTACAATTTTTTCATTCGGATGTCTTCTCAAAACCATTCTCGCTTGACATCCACATCTTGATTCTGGCATGCTCCTTGTTGGATTTCCCATTGATTTCTTCCAACCTTGCTTGGAACAAACATACGTCTTTCTAACCAAGACACCCTGTGCATTTTTTGACCAAGAAAACCTTCTCACACTGAAGCCAACTTTTAAGGCATAATCATTGTAAAATTTATATGCAGCTTCCTCGTTATTAAACTGCATTCCTTCTACAGGAACAGAGTCAAGTGTAATTCTGTGTACATTCCCAGTTCCTACACTTTTATTATGTGTACTGACATCAAAATCTCCCTCATTATTGAATTTCATTTCCACTACTGGAACATTCAAGTCTAGTGTGCTTCCATTTATATTCCTGGTGCCTACTCTTTTATTATGTATACTGTCATGGTAATCTACCTCATTATTGAATTGTATTTCTTCTATTGGAACATTCAAGTCAAAAGTGGGTCTAATGCCTGCACCCTTCTTTTCATGTGGATCATTAGCGCAGATGTTCAATTCTTCAGTTGCATCATTAGTATAGATGTTCAATTCTCCAGATCTTTCAATTGATTGAGCTACATCATCTTTATTACAATCTGATGATAAGCTCAACAAAGTTTTAAGCAATATATCAATTGGTGTTTGCAGCAAAATATCAAAACAATCGATATTAACTAACAAAAATATATCTCACAAAAAATGGGAGTATGTTACTAATACATGGGTTTGAGATAAAATGCATATAATGAGTGAATGTAGGATACCTGATGGGGTAGAGACCCTTCCTAGCATTTGTAAACAAGCATTCTTGTCAACAGGTCCTAGCGTCTTACAAATATCAATAAGTTTCCAACCATCGTAAGAACAATATCTACCTGCAATAAACAAACAATGCCTTAATGACCCACAAGACGACATGCCTTCTTCATCGATAG
This sequence comes from Nuphar pumila, assembly GCF_984573655.1. NCBI lineage: Eukaryota > Viridiplantae > Streptophyta > Magnoliopsida > Nymphaeales > Nymphaeaceae > Nuphar > Nuphar pumila. The sequence continues at coordinate 44,630,718 of NC_143263.1, read as the reverse complement.
CATGATGAGATGGAAAGCTACTCACACCACCTTAATGACACTGGTTGGAATGTTTGTGCATCATTGCTTTCTTCCACAATGCCTAACAACAACGAAAAAGAAGAGAAGAAAGTGGAATGTTTTGTAAGCAATATATCAATTTGCGTTAGCAAGCGCATACATTTACTACGATTTAATCAGGATGCATATAACAACGGATACCGATAAGGTTAAGCAAGTCAAAACAACGATTTAATGAATGACAATATCAAAGCAAGTGCGGTTTGATATTTGCTTATACTGAGCATCGAGTTGTCACTTACCATGCCAATAAAAGATACATGTCGTACATGTGTGTTGACGATAACGCTCTCATTATATCCACGAGGCTGTAAAGCGAGTTCAATAGAAATCGCTAACAGAGTAGCAGTATGAATGCGAAAATCGCCCTCGCAATTGTGTAACGATGTGTTTCTGCACGCATACGTTTTCAAAGTCTGTGTACAAATATCTTAGAAATACATATTACAAAACATATAATATCTTACAAAGCGATATGAATATCGAATAATATATTGAAAATCGATACGACAGTTCAGCATAATAACTTACAACTCGACAATACAAAACCATAATATCTAAAAGGTCGATAAATATATCGCACAATAAATTACAAATCGATACAGAAGAAATCGAGCAAAATAGCAAACAAATCGATATTAACTAACAAAGATATATCTCACAAAAATGGGAGTATGTTATTATTACAGCGGTTTGAGATACAATGCATATAATGAGTGAATCTAGGATACCTGATGGGGTAGAGGCCCTTCCTAGCATGTGTAAACAAGCATTCTTGTCAACAGGTCCCAGCGTCTTACAAATATCGATAAGTTTTCAACCATCGTAAGAACAAGATCTACTTGTAATAACCAAACAATGCCTTAATGGCACACAAGACGACATGCCTTCTTCATCGATAGCATGATGAGATGGAAAGCTACTCACGCCGCCTTAATGACACTGATTGGAATGTTTGTGCATCATTGATTTCTTCCATAATGCCTAACGACAACAAAAATGAAGAGAAGACACGAGAATGTTTTGTAACACAAGGCAGGCACGAGAAGGCGACAATATGTTGTAAAACAAGATAAAAAACAAGGCGGAAACCTCGACTGGAAACGAAGGCAAAGTTTGGGTTGATAATGGGAGCTACTGTTATAGCAGATGGCACAGGAGTTTAATGAATAGGGAACGTCTCCACTTTAAATAGTTAACATCAAACTTTCTGGATGGAGGACTTTTTTGTCCTTTTCTCGAACCGTAGTTTTCCAACTTTTGAATGAATGATATTTTTGTCATTTCCTCAAACCGTCATTTCAGGTCAAGAAAAGCAAGTAAGGGTGATTAAGTCTTTGCAACAGCACCAGAGTCCGATGCAAAGTTATGTCATCATACACGGGAATACGAGCCCCATGTGCGTAAATACGTGACACTCATTCGACCCCCCGAACACAGACGTGGGATTCAGTGAATCATCGGGGGCGAACATATACCACCCTCCCAATATTGTATATTTGGGTTGAGACCCTGGCTGGTAATGTGTGAATGACGGGATGTATAGCAGCAACAAGCGTTTTAATCGGGTCAGATGTAGGATTCATGAATCCAACATATTTTTTTTTAATGAAGAAGGAAAACCTTCTTCGAGAACTAGATTTAATGGGCCGGCCTCCTTGATTGGATGTAGCCTATCAAACACAGAGTTGGATTTGGATACAGATGAAGGAAAACTGATATCAAACTTGGATTCCGTTAGCCATTCGGATCTAGTAGGATCTGAACCCAAAATCAAACTTGGGCTCGGGTTCAAATGTAAAAATCTGAAATAAAATCTGATGCATTTAGCCCCAAGGGGTTTGGTGCAGTGGGATGGGGCCTATGCCGCTAGACGGACGGTCGAGGTTCCAATCCCACTGGCGTCAACCCCTGAAGCAAGGTAACTCCATGGGGGCAAGGGGTGCAACATGGTTTTACGCTGCCAGAGAAGCGGCCATAGGTCGGCATGCATTGACCAACATGACCAGGTCCTACTCCGGGGGTGGTTTCTCCATTCATGAAAAAAAAATCTGACTTGATCAACTAATTTGACATCTATATCGACTAATAGTTCTATGGTTTGACTGAAACCTGTAACATAATATCCCCAGGACCCAGGTATAGCCAGCTCCATATTCAACCTTGATAGATGCTTACCAGTTCCATATTCGGGTCTTGTGTTTGTGTCTGTGATAGCTAGGTCCAAATTCCTGGATCTGGAGAGAGAGAGAGAGAGAGAGAGAGAGAGAGAGAGAGAGAGAGAGAGAGAGAGAGAGAGAGAGAGAGAGCAGCAATCTGACCCACAAGGTCACTGAATCTAGAGGCGGTGCATGAGATAATTTGTGGGCATCCAACTGCAAGAACTTCAAACTTGCTACTGCTGAGGATATATGATACAATGAACTCGAATAGACATCAGTTTGTCATCAACACTAAGGCCCTGTTTGGAAACTAGTAGCTGGGATGGGAAGTGGCAGCTGCCAAATTCTGGATTTGGCAGCTACCACCTCTTAGAGGTGTTAGCTGTCAATTCCATGCTTTATTGTAAATGCAATGCCACTTCCCATTCCAAATGCATCAAGTCCCATCACGGATTTGTAAGTTCAAAGAAATACAAAAACTGAACTTCGAGGAAAATGGATTTTAAAAGAGTTGTGGATTCCTTCTATTGTATGGAAGCAAAAGTAACTCTTTAAGGATTGGGGCTTTCAACTCCTGATTCCTCACCATGCTTTGTTGTAGGTGAGTGTAGTTGGAAGCCTCTTGACTGCACCATTATTGCAGTCAATAATGAAGTAAAATAAGTGAATATAGGATTTACTAAGGTAAATGGGTAAAAAAATTTAAACATCGAGAATTCAAGAACCCACTGAAATCCTTGTGATTCAAGGAGTTGTAAATACCTCTTTATTAGAGTTGAAATTTGAAATTTCTAGTATTCGGAGTTGGCTGATTCTCAGCCGACATTCAACTTCCTTGCACTTCCCTCTCCCAAACACATTCCAAGCCCGTTTGAACCCTACCACGTCATGTAACCGTCTCTTAACACCCTCACAACTCTTCCGATACCATAGTAATTGAAAAAAACCTACTCAAGAAACAAAGGAAAAGGAGAGAAACAGAAAAAATGAGGAAATTTGCACTCAATATCCACATTTTTGGTACTGTAATGGGGTTAATGACCTAGAAAATAATAAAATGAGATCACATTGAGATGTGCTTGAAATAATGAAAACCATCACAATCATCACTCCTATCTGCACAAGCTCCAATCAGTCAGTTTGTCGGCCCAGATCTTTGTACCCAAGATCTCACTCAAAAAGGAAGACACAGAAATAATGAATCAAATTTGCAAATGACTAAAAGCCATCCCACAAGTATCATTACAATAAGGTGAACTAATTAAAAAATCCCATATACAGAAAGAGAAGAAAAAAGACCAAAATCCTATAATAATCACAATAATTATGAGAGCACATTAAATGCTTGTGCTCCTCGAGCAACCTTGATGAAAACATCCTCCAAGGTGGTATCTGCTAAACCCCATGCCTGAATGCTTAACTTGCTTTTGGCATTTTCCACAGCTTGGAACACATCAGCAATTCTAACTTCCTGCTTAGGCAACTCAAATTTCTGAGTACCTGATAGATGGTATATTTTGTTTGCAGTTGGAGATATTTGACGTACTAAGCTCTCCACCTCTTCCTCTTGACTAGCTGATGTCGTCATTGTAAACACATAAGACCCTCCATATCTAGCCTTTAGCTGTTGCATCATATTGAAAAAAAAGAGGAAAGACAGGAATGTTAAGAAAATTAGACACAACCCATGAATTACTTAGATAGACAAACAAGGAACATTGAAAAAAATGAGATGAAATACATGATTGTTTACGTAATAACAGACAAATAACCCTCTTCTAGAACCCAAGATGCTGCAGTGAGAAACAGAAAAAGTGTTTTTTTTTATTAAAATGCTAAACAAATCACTTAGTTCAAGACAAGACAAGGATTATGGTTTGATGATTTTTGTCCTGCAAAAGTCATTCATTGTCAAAAATGCATGATATCTTTTATATATCTAAGTGGGGTTATACATTTAACACTGGCATTCTTTTGCATTTTCATCATATAGTTTTGCTCATAGTTGAGTGAAATTACAAGAAAATGTACCAGTGCTATTCTAGTAAAGCATATTCTACACTTTGCAATATATATATATATGGTAGAACAAGTACATTGTTGGATTATGCCTTGAAACAGAGATAACAAGGTTGTTTTCTATTCAGCAACAGTGGATGATCCAAGTGCGTTGCCCCAATTCATTACATTTCTATATAGCTATCTGAATTTTGAATAAGTATCGATCCGAGATAAACTTATAACAGTATAGACCAATATTAGTTGTAATTGTCCAATTTGAAAAAATGGTACTGCCTAATTTCATGGTAAAATGAGCAATCTCACATTTCACAAATTTCGTGTACCTTTTTTTCCCATTCTTATAGAAAGTATTTGTTGTTTGGCATCTCATGCATATCATGACTTTTTCTCTAGAACATGATTTAATTCCTTCTATAAAAATATAAGTTTAAAATGAGAATTTTTTTACCTCTTGTGGGTTTCCTATGCATTGCAAAGCCCCATCTACAAAAATTCCAAGACGATCACATAGAACCTCTGCTTCTTCCATGGAATGTGCTGAAATAGGAAAACACCCAGTCAACTCTTAACACGACCAATAGTCATTCATTTCAAGGACTCTTAGCATCAGTTGTTAGATGAAAGGCAAGGAATAGGACATAATCAACCCTTACATGGGCACAGAGACTATAAGAAGCTCACGGGTTTCAACAAACCCAAGGCACCACTAGAACTCTTTCTACACATTTTATTGAAAACAAAAACATTTGAACTAATTGGTATTGAAAGCGAACAAACATGAGGGAGAGGGTAATTGATGCTATAAGTTATTTTTGTCTCTTTAAAGTACCCATCAGAATAAAAAATGAATTTTTGAACAATATTTAAATGCAAAATGAACAACTTTTCTAACTGACTTCACTCAGCCCGAGGCTGTTTCAAGTGTCCCAATGCTAAACCAACTTGGTCAGTATGCAACAATTTTGTGAACAACATTCTGCAGTCCATAGGGACACAGGCCAACTTGCTGGATCGAAAGGAGTCCCAACAGGTTTGCAATCTAAAATTAACTGGACTCTAACTTGCCCTATGTGGGGGGATCCTAAGGAGAAGCACCACAAGCATTAAGCTGATACCCTAATTTTCAAGTTTTTGTTCCACATGCCCATTTCATGGGTTAAATGAGTTAGCTGAATGGTTAAGTCGCACTATCATAGCTGAGGGGTCTCAGGTTCAAATCAGCTTGCCCACAAAAACAAAAAATAACAGGATATAAAAGATGATATTACTTGTTAGTATAATTGCTCGATCTTGTTTTGCACGCTTCACAACATTCCACAAGTTATTTCTTGAAGCAGGATCTAACCCTGTGCTTGGTTCATCCATATAGACAACCTTCACAAGAAACAACAACCACATACTTCAGAAAATAAAAACAGGGGCAAAGTTTACTAAACAGGACCAATCCTTTATGGCATTTGCATACCTGAGGATCTCCAATCAAAGAAATTGCAACACTTAGCCTCCTCTTCATCCCCCCACTGTATTTCCCAGAAAGCTTATCACCGACTCCTCCATTAAAAAGATTGACACTCTTCAGTGATTCATCCACTGCCTGTAGAGAATGCAGATGACAAAGATGACAACAATGGTCGCAACAACAACAATGATGATGATGATGATGATGATAATGATATGTTTATCCATAGAGAAAGTTGGATTGAAAGACCCCACCCAAAAGAGGAGCCCAAAATTGTAACTTCCCAGAGAACACCCATCCTAGTATAATTAAATCCTAGCAGGGAGTTATAGTGAGAAAGCAAACTACTTTCACCAATTTAATTATCATTAAATAATAACAATAATAATGATGATGACAATATGCCAGTCCAGCAATAATCGAGAAACAAATCTTCAAGAGATGAAGTAATCATTGAACTGAATAGAGGTCTTACTTGGATTAAAGCACCACCTTTGAGATTCTTCAATCTTCCATAAAATAAGAGGTGTTCTCTACCCGACAATGTTTCCCAGATCAAGCTGTAAGCATCAGAAGCTAAAGGTCACACATCATCGAATATATTAAACATCTGTCCTAACCACGGTCAGATAAACACTTGAATTAAATGGATTTTCCAATAATTAGAACTTGGTCTTTATTGTAGGAGAGAAACATAGATTACTCATGTTGTGGACAGACACCCATGCTTGTGTATATTTTGCCCATGTCTTTCTTTATATCAAGGCCCTGAATATATGCGGTTCCTGATGTGGGTGATATAAGCCCAATCATCTGCAGTTAGCCAAAAAGGTGAAAATTTACTTCACGTGCCACAGACCATACACAATAACAACTAGGAACAATTATCACTAAGTTTTGATTAACACATTTAGGGGGACCTGTTATTAATAAGAACCAGGAACTCAGTACACAGCATACATTACAAAAGATGTCCTCATCAGAAATTAAAGTCAAAGAAAAAATGAACCATTTCATTTACCATATTGATAAAAGTTGTTTTGCCAGCACCATTAGGACCAAGCATGCCGAAGCACTCTCCACGTGGAAAAGCAAGAGACAAGCCGTGCACTGCACATTTTACAGGGTTTCCATCCTTCCCAGGGTACACCTTTTTCAGGTTATCACATATGATGGAATGACTTGAACTGGATTCAAGTAATAGCTGCTCAACCACCTCCCTCTACAACATAATGACATGTAGTGATCACTATTTCAATGATAGGATGGTAGTTTCAAAATTATTTCATATAAATGGATGAGAAAAATGTAGACGGTTGAATATGTTGGAGCAGAAAAGTTAAACCACTTAAACAGTGTGATGGATTTTGGTTTGCTGATGGTAAGACCAAGTGAACCTCCCTGTATATTAACCTGTGGGTATGTGTGTGTGTGTGTGCACGCGTAAATGTACATACATACATACGCATGCAAATATGTACAAAAGCTTCACAATCAACTCATGAGGCTACTAAGGTAACGTGATTCCTGTCAAAGTGAGCTTCCAAAACTTGTCTAGTAAAAGAAAGAGTTAGGAAATTGGGATAAATATGATGTCTACCAAAAGCTTATGTAGATCTGAAGTCAGCTGTTTTCTCATTAGTATGAAGAGAATGAAAATAGCTTCTCAATCTTATTGAAGTTCTTTATTATGTTACTTTTGGAAAATTATACTACAATATTTCATCAATGATGTCAGGTTTATGGTCAACTAAGATAATAAATCCATCTAAAACTAATATAAAACCTCAAATCTTCATGTCATCAAGCAAGCTGCAGAGAAGACAATTTATGAGCAAAGAGAATCAAAAGGAAAATAAAAGAGTCCAACAAATTGGTACCACAACCATACCTCTCGAGAAACATCAGGCTTCTCCATATCGACAAAAACTTTGGATCCCTGTTTATGTAGACTTGGCCTCCTAAAAGATTGTGTGGTTTTCCTTTTGAAGAATTGTAAGAAAAACAAAGGACTTTTCCTGACACCACTCCCCATTGAGACAACTTGATCCAAGTAGTAGGCAATGGGAAGAAGGATGAACCATTCCAGGGCCATGATAATTAAGACAGTCCTCATGCCATTCCCACTATCGTTCAAATTATTCCAGTGCATACCGCTAGTTGCCATATACTGTCCCACAAAAGCATACTGCCCAAGTTCATAAAGACCTCGGAATAGGGAAAAAGCAGGAAGAATCTCCATAACCACTACCCAGTATCCTGCAAGAAAAAAAATCTAAATAATCTATATATAACTAATGCAAAAGGTTGAAACATTAATTTGCATAGCATATCAGAAACAAATAGTTTATTATTTGTGTAACCATTGACTTACTTGAAAAGGTTGCATCTTGAACAAAGAATTGAAAAAGGAAAGATCCTAATAGCCCTGACCCAAATACATATATGTAGCCTACAACTGCCACAGCAAAAGTTGATTCAAAGAGAGAAAAAGAAAAAAACATTTTAACAGAAATAGCCAGCGTAGCAACAAAGTACACATTACAAGCAGGCCTAACCTGTAGCAGTCTTAACTTCAGAAAAGATAGGTGATAATAGGAAAGTAAGTGCAATCTGCAAGTTTAGGTAAATGAAATAGAACACAAACTGCAAGCTGTAGGCATTGAACTTGAAGAATTGGAGCCCTGAAAAGCAATTCAGCTGATTCAATACCAGAAACAAATTGAAGAAAGAAATAGATATCAATTTGATGTTTCCTTACCAATGATGGAACCAAAGAACACAAAACATATCATATATACTACTGAAATGAACAAAAAATAGAGATATGAAATCAGCCAGTATGGACCATCTCCAAGCCCATGCATTTTCATCATGATTCTCAGTTTCCGTTGCTTCTCATAAACCAAATATGTCAACATCACCTATATCAAAGGCAAAGAGCCACAAAATACATGTCATCAATCACATCAAGAAAAGATTTTGTAAAATATGCATGAAATCATATAACTAAGAATGAACAAACCACTCATCGAATTTCGGTGGTTATACACAGATGAAAGAGCATCTAAATTCCAAACAGCAACTTCTGATGAGATTTTCAAATATTTGTTTTGCTTAATTCTAATCAGATAAAAAGCAGTAAGATTAGAAAGATTAAAGATAAATAAACATTAAAAAGGAAAATATAAAATAACATAATTTAAAGTGACTTACAATATTAATAAAATTCTGCCTGCTAATGTCAACATTATATTTTGACTTCAGTATTCACAATAAATTTGGGTTAAAATTTTGTAATATCATTAAGCCTAGCACCAGTAATCAAAATGTCACAATTTTTCATGACATCTTAGAAGTACTTCCAGGACTTCTGCCACTAGGTTTAACTACAATGTTGGAAATTTATGATTTAGATGTAATGAAAAAAAGAACAAGAGACCCAAACATTTTATGTGAAGCTTGCAATGAGAAAAACATTTGGAGGTTTTTCTGATGAATTTCATGTCACACGTAGAAAGTCCCTCTCTGGTAAACCTATAAACTTGATGATCTTGACAACTTTGGATGCACATGTTTGATTCATGATACATGTTCAATAATGAGATATTGTGTCTTCAATAAGGATGAAATTCTCTCCAAGATCCAATGTATGGTAGTTTTCTGGTGGGGGGGAGGAGGGAAGGCTTGGTTCTAAGCATGCAAGTTGGATTCAAATGTGAGACATTTTCTATGAAAATCAATTCTTCACAGTCATAGCTGCAATATCTATATCAAGAGCAATCATGGATTTTAACAAGACCGTTTTGAGTCTTTTGACACATTAGTATCAGAAGAAAAAAATGTGAAGGAAACAAATTTACGGGACTTTACAAGATTCGGATGAATGAGCAACAAAGGTAGCTTGTCTAAAACAATGAATGTGAACAGCTAGTCAGCTATGAAAAGTGCACCATTTAGCAAGAGTTTTAAAATATTTTCAGTATAGGATCTAGTTAGCTATGAGCCTCAAAAGCATTTATACTTGATCAACCATAAGGTGCACTAGAGGCCTAAAAAAGATACATATTGATAAGTTAGGAAAAAGAACCAACGTTCATATGCACCAAAAGGTCCAAAGTACACTTGGACTTACACGGAAAAGAGTACAGCTGACCAACTTAAATGCTGATATCAATATGATGGAACCAGTAAAATAGCCCAAATCACTAACACTAGTTTTTAGATTGGATCTCCCATGATCATTACCCCTTTTACTATGGCTTCCATACCAAGGCTAAATTCAATCAAGTCCGTAGCATCTACCGATTTTTCCCTATCCCCTTGCTTTTGAGGCTGCGATCCTCATACAATAGTCAAAATAGGAAAAAGTAACCATATGAGCCCATAGACCTCTTTTGAGGACACTGAGTCCTTATTGCATTTGATGCAACCGTATCAGCTGCTTTATCTTTCGAACCAACTACAAAGTTGAGTGGTTCTATGTATAGCAATTAATTGATTTGATGGCAACAGAAGAATAAGGATTTTAACTCATGAACTCAAATTTTAAATCCTGAGTTTTTGGAAATACAAGTTTAAGAAACTCTAAACTAGATGAACTTCAAAACCATGAAATATACCACAACAGGAGAGAAAATATTATCATGAGTTTTTGTAAATGAAAAGAAGATGCTTCTTTGGAATGTGATCTGAGATACTGATCTATAATGAGAAATGATTGTTATCAATCACACCAATTTATAGCCTATGATGAATGCATAGACTATCGGAGATAGACCATTACCCTTCAGATGAATTATTACTGAAGCATAGAAGAATGATCAAATTATTATGCCAATATGGGGTAATTAAGATTCTTTCCTACACAGAATTAGGGGGGTGCCTATAGAATGTATCATCAAGAACATGGATCTGACTGCCATGAGGCCTATAGCTCAATTGAAGTCAACAATCCTCATTGAATGTGTTAAAATTTCATATTATACAATGTTGTCATCTCTTCATGAATCTGAAAGAAAATATTTAACTTTGAATGCATGTTGTATTTTGCATACTTGCATATCCAAGTATACACAAAAAAATGGCAAAATTTGCAGAACAGGTTGCACATTCAGAAAACCAAGCTTGTTATCACTCACAGGAAATAGTAATTCAATCACCCATGTAAAGAAAAGTGGACCAATAATCGACGAAAAATCCAGCCTCAGTTGTGTTGCTGGTTTAGGCATTTCCTTCACAAATTCTAAAGGCATCTTCACACCGGCACCTTTAAGGAACTGGAGGTAGGCATTTGATGCCTGCATATGTAAGACAATTAGTCACCTTTTCAAATACTACAGGTAAGCATTTCATAAATGAAATGTAATAAAAGTATAATATATACGCATAACACAAGGTAACAATCCTGCAAATGTCATATAGGTGAAAATACACAACAGAAATTAGCAAAAAGTGTAAGAATACAGAATAAAGTAAAGTTTGAGTGGATATAGGAAAAAATTATTAACCCAAGTCAGAACTAGTGATTTATAATGAAGCAACGATGAATTGAAAAAGGCACCAACAAGAAAGAATTATGAATCCTTTGCCAGAAAAGGTAGCATCTGCATAGTAAGGAACAAAAGTCATCAATGCAATTTAACCTTTCACAAGTTTTGGCAGGGGTCTTGCAATTGGCAAGGTTGAACTATTTCAATCTGATAGCATATCAGAAAGGGAGAGAAGCCAATGTGTTTTCTGTGACAAAAATCCCCTTCTGGTTCACACACACAGAAACTACACTACTAGTGGAATTAAATGCCTTGTTGTGGTTGCTACCCTTGCTTGAATGCTACTTGAACTAGGAAAAAGGAAAATCCTTCAATGAATCAAGAATGGCATCCTGTTCATGAAGTAATTTAAAGTTTAAACAATAAAAAAACAAGTAGAAACCACAGTAGTGTGACTAACAATAGAATTATGACCATTGCATCAAGATTATAAAATCTGGCACAATTCATCCGCTGCTATTATCCGAATGACAGTTCATTCTAATTTCCAAAATGAAAAAAATAAAAAAAGGAAAAGAAAAGAGGTGGTCAGTAGCATGCAGGGATGAAGAAGGTACATGGTGATCATACACACCACATTTATAGAACGTGCAACACGCAATAATGCAACAGGAACGCCCCCTGAGTCATTTTTATATGTTGAATTGTACCAAACACTCACATTGAAACTTTTGTCATTTGAGTTTAGGAAATCATAAGCTGCATGAAACACATCAGTGTGAATCAGATCAATTCAAGCAATCGATCAAATAATTAAATAGTGATATCTATGGCCATACCTGCAACAAATTCATTAGTCTCTCTTTTTGAGTTTCCCTTTCTGTAACCATTGAATAACTCATTATTAATATCTGATGACCTATTGCGCCACAGACGTAGACCTTCTACGCATTTTATCTCTGCAAATACACTCTCACTAGTAAAAATTTTAAAATTTAGATACACTGATCCTGGAGAGTTTTGAAAGATGGGTACATCATATACCTTGCTTGAATTGAATAGAATCTATCTGGATATCTAATTTCCCCAGAATATCTGATGTGCATTGAGGTCTGATGATATATAAGGGCCGATCAGAGAGGAAAGCAGGTTCAATAAATTGTGTGGCTCGAGGATTTGTGTCTGTTCCCTGAAAATTTGCATCAAAGAAACAAATAAATAAATCCCACATGCATTCTGAAAAATGTATTCAGTAAGACCTGTGTAACAAAAGAGGTATCTTAAAGAAGATAAGAGAAAAAAACATGGCCCTCAGAAAAAATAATCATGCCCATGAAGGAGGAAGAAAATACGTACTGGCAGTAAATCAGACAATGTGCCCAAAGGATCTGACATGTTTACAGAAAGATTACTTGTAAAGAAGTTCCCAGCTAAACCTGCCAACACATGGAAAAATTGGCACTTATAATATTCAAGGAAGCACTAGAATTAAGTCTTGAAACACTGAAACATAGTCTTCAAGGAAACATGACCAATTCTAATTTACAGGTTTCTTGAAACAATGAAAAACCATATCATTCAAAGATCCATCTAACATAATTTTCCTAAAACTATTGAGGAGAGAATTGCATACTTTCTGCTAAGGATTGGTTTCCCCCAGTCAACAGTATGGTCACAGGGCATGTCTGTGTTTCCCTACATGAACTACGTGGCAAGTCCTCTGATGGATCAGAATTGCTTTTGACGGCCCGCAGCTCAGGACATGGTATCTGCAAGAGAGCTGGCCATTCTGGTGGGCTAGATATGGGACATGAGAAGGCCTGATCCAGAGTTGAGTACTGGATACCACAAACTTTTTGGCACGGACCATCTGCTGTCGGGCTGACACACTTGCAGCCGCATTTGTACTTAGGCTTGTCTAATTCATTGTTGATCACCTTTTGGAGAATCATAAGCAACAGACACAAGATGACTGGGAAAGCGAAGAGCCCGATATTTGTTTTATAATTTCGCTTCTGCAGAAGTGAAACAAATAAAGAACACTACATATCAGCATAAAAATAGGAATATAGTCAACGGAAGACTCTCAAACTGTTCACTAGAAGAGGAAAAGCATGGCACATAAACATTAATTCATAATGAAAAAAAAGATTATTAGATCAGAGTAGTAACTACTCTATTTGGCATAGTTAAGGTTTCATTACTCTCTTCAATTCATTGTCAAAACCAAGATGTGCTGCTGAAGAGTGAAGACTAAACACTGCATTAACTTGTCTAACAAAAAAATTCCCTGATGATGAATCCAAGATGGCAAGATCATTTTACCTTTCAATGTTTAGTTTTTGGACCATTCTTGAAATCAAAATATTCTGTATTTCTTTATATATATATATATATATATATATTGATGAAAACAAGCTAAATAAGTTTTTCAGTCTCTTTTAGTTTTATTTTTAAGTTTTGACTACACAGATGTGATCTATGTGTTTGATTTTGTATGGATCAGCTCTTGGCGCATTCAATTCCAACACATGGGTAGATTTTTATAAGGTTTGAAAAATCAACTGCCCCAAATCTTCGTAAAATTTTTAGGCTCCAAATAATTTTTTTCATCGAAAAAAACATGATCAAGATGTCAATTCCTAAGAAATCGACCATGCCCAACACATTTGTGGGGTCAAAATTTGAAAGAAGCATCAGAAAGCTCGAAAGGCATTTATCATATTTCATTAGCATGTTTTGATCTCTCTCTCTCTCTCTCTCTCTCTCTCTCTCTCTCTCTCTCTCTCTCTCTCTCTCTCTATATATATATATATATATATATATATATATATATATATATATATATATATATATATATATAAACTTTGTAGATTTTCGAGGCTGCAAATATCATTTTTTCACCGGAAAAACATGATCCAGGTGTTGATTCCTAGTAATTCAACCGTGCAGGACACATCTATGGGGTCAGAATTGCGAAAGTAGCATTGGAAAGCCCAAAAAACCCATTTAGCATGTTTTCATCACTATGAAACTTATTTATTTATTTATTTGTTCGCTTCTCATGACTATCCAATTTAGCTGGAAATGGTGGGTGTAGGCTGTATCAACTCAATCTGACCTCATAGATGCATTCACTGTAGTGCGTTTGCTAGAGATCGCACCTTAGAGCGTAAAATTATGTATTTTTTAATCACCAAATTTCGATACGTCGCCCGTTGATCTTTGAACAAGTCCTTGAGAAACATGCTTTTAGGTCGTCGCAATCACATGATGCAAAACCCATCTTCCACTAAAACAAAGCATGTAAATCACGAGAGAAAGTACGGCAATAGGCGCTGTGTCGACAAACAACATACAGCTAATCCTGATTCGTGATGGAAAGAATTCACAAAATCATCTCATAAATCTGGTTTGTCATTCAAAATTTTGAGGTAGCAAAACAAGTTCATAGATCAAAGAACCGAACTCCGCAGCTTTATCGACACTAGATTGGATGAGTGACGCGAACACAACACATAGAAGCACTTCTTTCAATAACTCAACAGCGTTTCACGAAGATGATGGAACCGAATGCAATTCGGCCAGAAATCGATTCCAGAAGCAAAAGAAAACAGAGAGACAGAGTTGCGTACTTGGAAGGTGAGGTTCTTCCTGAGGAGAGCATTAGCCTGAGTGAAGAACGTCGGAGGGCCGAGGGAGTTCCTCCCGCGGGCGTCCGATTCCGCCATGGACGGTCACGATTTGCGAGTTCCGTCCAAGTCTCCGATGAGATTTTTCCCCGCCCGAGAAGGAAGCGCGATTCCTCCCGCCAAAATTCGGGAAAAGGAATGGAACTCGTTTGCTCTGTGCTTTGAGATTTCCCTTCCACCGAACCAGCGTGGCGCTCTTTCCCCGCACCCCTGGCGCCATTTATAGGTGACCGGTACGCAGTCTACTAGTTGACGAAAACCACCTTTCCATGACCTTAATTAAACAAGGTTGCTGGCCGTTTTAATCAAGTTAAAGCTCCCGCCATCTGATAAAGTCCGAAGACAAGGATCTTATCTTGAATGACGAAAATGCCCTTAAGTAAAATTACCAAAACGTCCTTTCATCAGGCCGAACTAAACGATCTAGCATGCCAGTAAAATTACCGAAATAGCCTGGGTGCCGATCGTTTGGGAGAATAACAAGGGAAGGTTTTTTGTCTTTTCCTTTTTAACCAATCGGTGCCGATTCAGTTGACCTATTTACCCCTGACATTTAAAATATAGGCGACAGCGTCCACATTTCCGCACGCTGGCGGTCGCTTTCTCGGTCGTCTATTTCTCTCCTGTTACTTTGTAAATTTTCTATTTTACTAAAAATTCCCAGCCAAAATAAGCGAACCTAAAACCACAAGATAATGATGAAAAATTAAAAACATGTGTAGATAAAATACTTATTTTTTCACAAGGACATGGTATTTTATTCAAACGATAATATCACTACATGTTGAATAACGTAACGATATGTTGAAGTAATGTTGTCATTATCAGTTTCGTCCCAAAAATAATAAAAAATTATTAAGCGTCATTCATAACTTGATATGATTTAAAACTATTAAAATTTAATTTTTTAATAATTTTTATATTTATTAAAAAATAGCCTATTCAGGCTTGCAGCTGATCAATTTTCAGACCATACCCACAGGTACTGATAACATTGTATTGAACATTTGAAGTCATGTCTTTAAATTTTAGCAAAGATTACGGTGGGTCCTTGAATTTCTGATGGTTCAAATTTTGTACTACTGCATTTGCATTTGACTTCAGTAAATCTTCTATTTACCATGTCTCCCATCCTTTCTAATTTATTGAGGCTTATAATTTCTTTTGAAAGGCAAGCTGAGGTTAGGCAGACAGCTCTTAAAACATGTGGCAGAGGGATTCGAACTTGCGCCTTCAGCTTGGCACATGACCTCGCTTACCACGTGGGGTACCACCTCGGTGGTTATTGAGGCTTATAATTACACTCACAACAGCCAAGCGTGTTGAGAAATTAGAGGAGTTAAAATGCAGGAATCCTTGTAAGAGTTATTTATGCTTCCAAACAACAGAGAGATCCACAACGCTCTTGAAATCCATCTTCTTTGAAGTTCAATTTTTTGTATTTCCTTTAACTCTTTGCAAATCCCACAAACACGGTTCCCAAACAGGACTGAAAAGGTGTTTACTCGCCCTTATTTGAATCCTCAGGGATACTTTTGTCATTTCTTACTTCCTTGTTCGAACGCAACATGATCAGGCAAAGCACCCGAGGTGCTTAAGTAACCAGAAATGCGCTAGCAGAAAATAAAATTCCATAAATACCCCTACTAATAATAAAACCGTCGAGATTATCCTCTTTCTTGGCATGTAGTGCGTGAAGCCGTTATAAAGGGAAGGGATTGCATGGTCATCCAAGTTGAGAGGGCGCGAGGTGTCTCGTTTTGGTCCAACGGAAGCAATGGCAATTTCGTTATATTTTATTTTGAGCAGTGCTTTTGTATTACTGGGACAACGCAAACGGATCCGATGTGGGCTGGATCATGGTTGATTCGAATACAAATTCAAGTTTTAAGCAACAAGTTCGAATACAAATCTGAATCCGGAACAGATCCAGTGAAGTAGATGTGAATCAGATCCAGATTCTTTATGTGATACTGTCTGATCGGAAAACGCTTTACAGATTCCATTTTAAGATCCATATTAGATACTGATTAATTGGATTTGAACTGGATGTCCAACCAAATCAGATCCATACGTGAGAATTTGGTAATCTGCATATCGGGATATAGTAAGGCATGACACTTATCGTAAGAGTAGGGCTGGTTAACGAACCGAACAATCCTTGTTTGGGCTTGCCTCATTTACCAATGAATTAAGCTCGTGACTTGGCATGCTTACTAGCTGAGCTCGCGCTCGGCTCATTTGGTTCCAGTAAAAACACTCCATTATATATATATATATATATATATATATATATATATATATATATATATATATGTGTGTGTGTGTGTATATATCATTCTCTTAATTATATATTATGCTTAAAATATATATTACATATAAAATATGTATATATTTTATCTATACGAGCTCACTTGAGCCAAGCCGAGCCGAGCACCCAGTGTTAGGGCTTGACTCTTCCAAGCTAAACGACCTGCTTGTGACACAGCTCACCAGCTATATGAACTGACCACGAATGAGTTTGTGATGAGCTGAACTGAGCTGAGTCACAAGCTACTCAGTTCGTTTACCAACCCTAGTTAGGGCTGTCAACGGGTCAGTTCATGGTTTACCTCAATCTGCCTTATAACTAATAACTGGGTTTGGGTTTTGTTGGTCACTAAAATAGAATCCCAACCCCGGACCCGCTTAACTTTAAAAATCTAATTTTATTATATATATATATATATAATACTGGGTCGGGTCAGATCAAGTATCCAGCAAAAAAACTGAGTAGAGTCCAGTACTCAAGAAGAATCATGACCCTAATCCAGCCCGCATATTGTTCAGTTCGAATTGGGGTTGACTCAAATATTATTTGGGTCGGCACGTTCCATGCCCATACCCAAAAATTTGTGTTCGGATAAGGTCAGGTTGGGTACCCTATACAAACCAGACCCCGTTGATAGCCTAGCATTACCTAAGAGTTGTGCAGATCCATGTCTTTTAAAGTTTACATTTAAAATGTAATTCTAGAATGGATCAGAGTTGTTTCTCAATCTTGAGACCACATCCAAGTTGGGAATAGCTATACTAGGTACAGGTTCTCTGTGTTTCCCATAATATAAACTAGGGATGCAAAAGGTTCGGATTTCGGATCAGAAAATACATTGGGGAGTCGGATCAGATCGTATTCGTGACAGCCAAAATTTGCAAAATCTCCGTCCTGAATCCGACCCGTTTGCAACCCTAATATAAACCCAGATTTGAAATCTTCATCACATACACGACCCAACCCATAGTTTTGCCGGTTGAGAACCAAACTTACCACGAGCGTGCTGCTATTCCTATTCAGACTTTAATCAATCTTGGTTCGGATTCTTCTGATCCAAAGTTTGGTTCTGTTCTGAGCCAGATCCATGGAGTGGTCCAATTCCAACTCTGTGGCTCTGATCCATTCTACTGGTCAACTCACAAGTTGGATCCAAATACAGCCAAGTTAAACCAGAATCATCCAACTTAACTGTATGGTACTTAGAGAATAGGGATGTCACATAGACACATCTAAAAGGACACAGGACACGCTATTCTTGTATAATTTTTCATGGAAGAACTTAGTCCAAACTCCAAAACATGAAGCTAGAGTACATTGGTGTGTCATTGTGACATGGGCTCATGTCGCTCTGCAAATTAGGTTTATTTGGGAGGAGACCACAGGAAGTCTGGAACAGACCAATGTTCACCTATGGTTGCGCGGCCTGAATAGGCCGATTCATATAGTCTCAGTCAGAAATCAATAGGAAACCAAGCTAATTTGTCTTATTTTTTAAATGTTTTTAAAAAAATGGTTTAAAATAGTTTTTAATATTGTTTAATATTTTTTGTGACGTTTTTTTTAGAAGAAATTTTGTGACACATGTCATCTGCTAGTTAAAAACTGGCCGATTCAGTTCAGAATCCAAATCAGGGCCGATACCGATTCTGACAAAATAGGAACCTCTTGAAGACTGAAGTGAATGGGCGATTGCTATGTGGTTTTTGAAGCATTTGACTTGTTTAGCATTGACCGACTAACCAGACCTTCACACCACCCTATATATCAACCCAATATTTTTATATGAATTAACATGTCACCACGCTTTCAATGGCCGGCCCCAACATCTTGACCCGATCCGATCGAGTTGAAGATTTCGGGTCTCTTGACATTTATTTCTGTGGATCGCCCCAACTTCTAAAGGATACTGAGACAAACATAAAGGACTATAGACCTCATTAGTCTTGTCTTAAGAATGCTGGTTTTAAGAATGAGCGATTGTCCTTGCATGGCTTGCTGCCCAACCACATTCTGATTAATCTTAATCAGCTGGACTAAGTCGAGTCAAACGGATCTCGAAAAACAATCAGCAGGCCCACCTACGTCGAATCCATGGTGGTGGTGCTTGGTGCTTAATCACAATTAACTTTAGTATAACATTTGTAAAGTACTAAACAACATTATATCCTGCTAATTTTTTAAGATTGTAATAGTAGTCAACAACCATGTTTGTATAGTTTGCCTTGAATTCACGTTTGTGTTGTAATATCTAATACTCCGGAGTTGAGATCCATGACCCATTGAAAGTAGATTTGAAAAAAAATGAAACCGAATTTTAAAATCATTACTTTGCTTCTAAGTGTCAAACTCATTAAAGTATGTTGACAAACCAGTAATGTATATTCTATAAAATGTAAACATACAACATACCATGGCTTTCTTTTTTTATGGTGAAGAAACTACCTAGGGATGGGTCGCTTAATGGGCCTCCCTCCTGGACCCTGGTTAGTAAACCTTGGGTGAGTACCGTAGCCTATAAAGGGACACCCACAAGAAAGTGACCAATACATGGGATAATCGATCCCTGGTAAGACAGGGTTCCACCTAGGGGGTGTCAACGGGTCGGGCTTGCACGGATGGGTCCCGGACCAAATCCTATAGGGGTCTGGGTATGGTGACAAATAAGATGACTCGATTAAGACTCGGGATCGGACCTGAAGGTCCGATTAATACATGAATCCGGGTATAGTTTCTGAATTTTATACCAGACCCAAGCCCGAACCGAGTTCCGATTAAGACCCACAAATTTTTCAATGTAAAAATGATAAAAATATACTGGTTCATGTAGTTCTTATTGGGTCCAGGTACGGTTTCTCTTATAGTAGACCCGATTAGACTCTGGTTCAGACCAGATACCATATCCAAAAATCTGGTACAAATCTGGTTCTACCAGGGTCCAAACCAAACCTAACCGGTTGACACCCCTAGTTCCACTTTCTTATCAAGCACCGGCTGAACCACTCGGCAAACGGTGGCGAGCTCGGTTAGGGCTGTCAATGTGTTGGGTTTGTACCCAAACTCGAATTCTCAAGTATAAGCATAAAAAGGCTGAACCGAGTAATATTCGGGTAGACCCCAAACTCGTCCCGAGCAATAAGCAGGCCGGGTTTGGGTTATGATTTTTGTCGGGTATCGACCTGGCTCTTTTTTCTGGGTACCCAACCTAACCCAGGCTTTTTTTTCGGGTACGCAACCCAACCTGTGTTTTATATGTATTTTAAGTACAAATAAACTTATAGTATACAGATCCGGGGTTGGAATTCCATTTTCTTGACTCGGCAAAGTCGAACCCAATACTTAATTTGTTATTTGGGTAGGTTCGGGTACACCCTGATGGGTTGGGTACCTGGCCCGTTGTTTATTCTTTTCGGATTCTGAGGCTTATATCATCCAACTTTTTTGCACTCAGATGGGTATTCTCTGCTGGATTTATATTCGGATCCTGATCAGTCCTCTCTTTTTGGACTTTTTGCATGTAAAGCCCTTGTTCTCAACCTTTTTTTTTTTTTATTGGATCCAGTACAATCAATTGAAATTCATATTCAAATTCAACTCCATTTCATCGGATCGAGTTCAGATCTGGATTCAGTTTCAGCCTTGTTGCCCAATTTCCGTTTTAGATTTGAGTCTCGATCTGTTGGAGCCCCTAATATTTTCAATTTACATCTTCCAAACCAAGGAAGGTCCAAACTATTTAAACTACATTCAAATATAATTTCTGGTGTATTTTTCGATAAATTTAACCATAAGGACATGATCTCCATGTTCAAAAACTTAGGAACTCGTTCTTGGACCAAATTTTTTGGTGCATAAATAGGATCCTACAATGTGCTAAAAAAACATATAGATTATAAAAATCTAATTTACGCGTCCAAAAATTTTGATTGAAGATCTTCTTCTTAAGTTTTTGACCATAGAGATTAGAGATCCTATTGTTATATGCTAAAAAAACACTTGTATAAAATATGTTGGAAGGTGGTTTAGACCAGTGTAGTCAATATCAGTGCACGCCAGCCGATACTTATTGTATCGCCAAAAAATCGATACGATACTGACCTGAATCGGCTATTTTTTAATAATATTTTAATACTATTTTACTTAATGGCTTTAACGCGTGTCAAGTTTTGATTGACATGTAATATTTTTTGGCCGATTCAGAATGATTCACTTGAGAATATCGGCCGATATATTCACCTGAATAGTTGGCCAAACGATACAGGTCCGATTCCCATACTGACATGACATTGGTTTGGACATTCCATGTCTTGGAGGGGTCCCCTTCCTCTCTATTGATCTATTTTATTGAGTAAAAATCTGCCCAAGTATACCTATCACAGTCGAACATATTGTTGTTCTATGAGTCAACCAAATCATTATTTATTACCCTTGTAGATAATGTAATCCACAGTATTGTTGCACCAAGTTTTTCATCATCTTGGCCATAACTGTTCCTTAATAAATAATAACCTTTGAAATTCATTTGCTTGCTACTGAAGCTTTCATGCAGAAGGTTGTAGTCGGTTCTTGCTGTGAAGTTTCAGTGGCAAGCAAGCACATGATAACCAAAATATTCATTCTAAAATCATTTAAAAGATCAACGCCTTAGGACTTCTTTATATAGAGAATTTAGCATTATTATACCTAGAATATTCGGTGACAGAAAAAGACATTCGTTAAAGGTAAACGAAGTGCTACCCCATATAATATCAATACTTAAATTCACTTAAAAGGGCTAAAATTTGGTACTAGTCAAGGTATGGAACTATTTAGAAATCTCTCTCTCTCTTTTTTTTTTTTTGTACATTTTTTCAATGCTTTTGTAGATTGTGAGGGATGAACGCCAAAAGTGAGAGAGGTGATCTGGTTCCTCGTGATGTTCCTGTTATAGAGTGAAAATATATCTCCTTCATTCAACCATCTTCTGCTTCCACATTGCTTATTTCATCTCCTTTAAATGAAGTTCCTTTGTAAGAACATTCGCACTCTCCGATGCCGTGAGATCCTGACATGCTTCCAACTCTGCATGAATGGCCTTAATTTGTCCTCTCATGAATACGTTCATTAGATGTTCCAGCCCATCTTGTCAAGTTCCTCTTTGTGATCTTTAAGCGAGAAGTACGAACATGGCACAACCCTGAACAGTCGTGTCCCAGCTAGATCTGATGATGCTTTCACACTCCTGTCCAAGAATTTGAATTTCACTAGAGCCTAACCATCCCAACAAGATTCAGGTTAGGCTTTCAGCAGGTCAGTGACTAGGTTGGGCCTGTTTGCTCCCTTAACAGGCCTCGAGTCATGCCGACTCGATGTCCAACACTATCCTCTAGTGTCAACATCCCCCCAACTACACATGTTTAATGTAAATGGGCTAGGTCAACTTGCGTTTCCCCTAATAATAGTGCCTCGTCCATTTAGGATCGTGAAAGTGACTCATGTTTGTTGTAGGCTCCATTGGTCTTCTGCCATCTTAATTTTGCTTTGCATCCACCCAAATATTCTAACCTTCATTGTGCATATCTTAACATCCAACACTGTAACTTTGACGCCTTAATGATGAAAGTGTTCTATCTTAAGTGCACGTTTTTGATGTCAGTAACATTCCATTTCTTTACCTTCACAGCCATTGAGACTAGGGATGCACACGAGCTGGGTTCGAGACAAGCTTGGGCTGGCTCAGCCAGAAAAGCTGGTGTTCAATCTCGGCTCAAGATACCTTTGCCCGGAATCGGCTTGAGTTGAGCTCAAGCATGGCTCGACTCGAGCTGAATACCTTTAATTTAAAAAGGTTTTTAAAATGTTTGAAATTCATGTAAAACGCTTTTTGAAAGAGAGGAAAATGGTTGGATTTGAATCCATACCACTTTCAAAGATGACCATGACTTATCCATTAAGGGAAGACCTCTTTTTGTAAATGTATTATGAACAAAATACATACATATATAAAACTTATTTTTTATATAACTATATGAGCGAGTTTAATCAGACTTACCAAGCTTATCTGAGCTAGACTTCCTGTTCAAGCTTGGCTCATTTTCGTGTACCAAGCCTGAATCCTTGTTCAAGCTCAACTCATGTATTTTTTTGAACGAATTCGAGCCAAACTTAAACTGGTTAAGCCTGAGCCATTGTGCATCCCTAATTGAGACAATGTGTTATTGTTTTCATCCATCAATCGTTTCCCAAGACTTTATTCATGCAAGGATACCCTTACATTGATTACCCCAAAAGTAGTATCTCCTTAACGCATTTTGTCATTTACAATCACTTTCACGGGCCCATTTTCTTCAATGGGCCAGCGTGGCGCGACAGTCCTTCCTTACCGCCACAAGCCTACTTGTCAGCTCACTTGCCAGTCACGAAAGCTTGTAATCAGAGAGCAAGAGAAAATAGAGGGAGAATAATTGCAATCACAAGAAGCCATCACAACGAGGGTGAATAAAAGAAAGCTCAACGCATTTAATTCATTTACAATTTTGCCTCGCAGGCTATTACAGTTCAAGTATACGGGTTGCCCCTTCGGAGTATTGATTCATCTGAACCGGACAGCTTACATCAGACTCAACAAAATCAAAATAGACTCTAAGCGCAACTTTACAATGTAAGTCACAAGAGAACATGCTCCCCCCTTCAAATCATGCACCTTCCTCGACGCCATCTGTTTCATGGTAAGCCCTGACTTCAATCGAGTAGCGGTTGTTCATTTAGAATGCAGGCTCCCACATTGGTTCCGTTGTTTCCTTCCACTGACTATGTATTTTTTTGTTTCGCTCAAGTAGTTGACCTTGTAACGAAGGATCTTACTGAGGTGCTTCTCGGCCCGTTGTGCTGTCGCCCCCCTCTGCATGATAGGAGCGCATTGTAGCATGCTGTGTTCTGAATATTTATCATTTGGATGAAACTGCTTGAGGTTGCACACGTGGAACACTGGGTGCACCTTGAAGTATGGGGGCAACTCCAACTTGTACGCCAGCTTGCCCACCTTCTTTGTGATGGTGAAGGGTCCTTCATACTTTTTGAGCAGTCCACGGTGCCACCTGCAGAAGATGCCTATGCGACCAGGATATAACTTCACCAACACTTGGTCTCCAACTTGGAACCCAACGGGCCAACAATGCTTGTCCGTCCACTTCTTCATCCTCTTTGCCGCCTTGTGTAAGAATGCCTTCACCAATTCATTCTGCTCGTGCCAGTCGGGAACAAACTGATAGGCAAAGGATGACCTTCTCTTTTCTTGTGCGGCAAGAGTAGGGTCAGTGGCTGCTGCCCCGTAACTATCTCAAATGGGCTGTGGCCTGAAGACTCGCTCTTCTGCAGATTATGATAAAACTGTGCCACATCAAGGCGCTTCGCCCAATTTTTTTGATTGACACTAACAAAGTGCCTAAGGTACTGCTTAAGTATCCCGTTGATACACTTTGTCTGCTCATCTATCTGCGGATGAAAGCTTGTTGAAAACAGCAAATCAGAGCCAAGTAGCCGAAATACTTCACGCCAGAACTTGCCCATGAAGCGAGCATCACGATCACTCATAATACTCTTTGGTATGCCTTAGTGCTTCACCACATGCTTTACAAACAACTCTACAATCTTTTTTATAGGGAACTCCTTAGAAGCTGGGATGAAGGTGGCATACTTTGAAAAACGATCCACTGTAACCAAAATAGAACGGAGACCCTTTACCTTTGGCAGACTAACAATGAAGTCCATGGATATGCTATCCCAAGGACGTTCTGGAATTGGTAGAGGCTCAAGGAGACTGTGAGCCTTTTGGTTTGTCCCTTTATCTTGTTGGCAGATGAGACATGTTTGTACATACCCCTCAATGTCGTTTCTCATCTGCGACCAATAGTAGCCGCACTCAAGGAGTGCTAAGGTCCGCTCCTGACCAGGATGACTGACCCATAGTGTATCATGACACTCCTTAAGCAATTCTCGGTGGAGGCTTCCCCACCGCGGCATGAAGATGCATCCACCTTTTGTCACGAGGAGGCTGTCTTGTAGCCAAAATCGTTGAGTCTTCTTTGCCTGTGCCAAAGAAACAAGGTGTTATGATGTCGGGTCTTGTTGCGTCCCTTCACGGATGCGACTCAATAATGCACCCTCCAAATGCACTTTAGAAGGCTCTGCGCATGCAATTGCCAGTTCAACTCTGCGGCTCAGAGCATCCGCCACAACATTGGTTTTTCCTACCTTGTACTCCAAGGCAAAGTCAAACTCAGCCAAAAACATCTGACATCAAGCTTGTTTAGGCGTCAACTTCTTCTGTGTCTGAAAATAGCTCGTGGCCACATTGTCCGTCTTGATGATGAACTTGACACCTAGAAGGTAGTGCCACCAGGTCCTGAGGCAATACATGATGTCAGTCATCTCACATTCGTGCACCGTGTAACGCCTCTCTGCATCCTTCAGCTTCCGACTCTCATATGCAATCGGATGACCCTCCTGCATAATAACTCCACCGATGGCAAAGTCTGAGGCGTCTGTGTGGACCTCAAAGGGTTTGAAGTGATCAGGCAGTCGCAATACTGGCTCCCTCACTAAGGCTTTCTTCAAGCTATCGAAGGCATCTTGGCACGCTTCTGTCTAGAGCCATACCTGATTCTTCTTTAACAAATCTGTGAGGGGCACAACAATGAGGGAATAGCCTTTGATGAAACACCGATAGTAGTTTGTCAAACCAAAGAATGACCGCAACTCGAGCACTTTGCTTGGAAGAACCCATTCCTGAATGGCCCTTATCTTTTGCCCATCCATACGCAGCACACCATGCCCCATAACGCATCCAAGGAAGTTGATCTCCTCTTGCTCGAAGAGACACTTTTCTTGTTTGATACAAAGGTCATTATCCTTCAGCACTTGAAACACTGTTCGCAAGTACCCAACATGTTCCTCCATGTTGTTGTTGTAGATCACAATATCATCCAGGTAGACTACCATGAACTTGTCTAAGGGTAGAAGATCTGGTTCATTAAAGTCGTGAACGTGGCTGAAGCATTTGTCAACCCGAATGGCATTACTAAGAATTTGTAAGCACCATAATGAATCAGTTAATCTTATCCTCTTTTGGCATGTTAGACAATTCTAGCATAAGCTTCTAGAATATTCTGACATAGTCTTGTAACGAACCAATATGTTTAAGCTCGCCAACCATCTGGTACGCCTGCCTCTGTGCATTCTTCGGCATGAAGTAGTTGTGCAACTCCATTTTGAAGTCATCAAAGTTGTCTATCACACATTGACCCCTCTTCATGTCACTGCGCTTCCACCTCCACCAAGTGATAGCATCTTCATTGAGTAGAGCTGTTGCAGCCTTAATCTTCATATCTTCAACAATCACATTCTGAATATCCAAGTAGTCTTCTACTTGAAACAAGAAATTTTCAATGACCTTGATGTCACGAGAACCATTGAATTTTGTGGGTCTTGGCACATCAATCATTGATGGACTCTCACCATTTCCAGCATTTAGGGTCATTGACCGTTGTAATGTGTGATTCTTCAACTGAAGCTCTTCTACTTCAGTCTGCAAGTCAGCCACTGTAGTCATCAATGAAGTGACCTGCCCCATTAGTAAGTTCACCTGCTCTTACAGGCTCACCACCATATCATTCAGTCTACTGAATGATTGCATTGTGCGTGAAATCGCTTCCTCGTGCAAAGTTATATCTTCCACTAGCCTATTGACAGTTGCAGTTATCTCCTCTTGGCCCTGAGGTGAACCCATATCCTCAGTTTCAGCAACTGTCGTGCCCTTGGTGTTGCACAAGTTTTGATAAGGCACCACGATGTCTTGCTTACAAATCGCAGCCTGTCAGTGTGTCTGTCGACACCAACTTTGGAGTCCATTCCCCAACATGAGAACGGGCTCTGGTACCACTTGTCATGGGCCTATTTCCTTTAATGAGCCAGTGTGGTGCGACGGTTCTTCTTTACCGTCGCAAGCCTACTTGCTAGCTCGCTTGTCAGTCGCAAAAGCTTATAATCAGAGTGCAAGAGAGCAAGAGAGAATAGATGAAGAAGAATTGCAATCATAATGAGGGTGAACAAAAGAAAGCTCAATGCATTTCATTCATTCACAATTTGCCCGTAGGCTATTACAGTTCAAGTATACGGGCTGCCCCTTCAGGGTATTGATTCACCTGAACCGAGCAACTTACATTAGACTCAACAAAAGAAAAATAGACTCTAAGTGCAACTTTATAATGTAAGTCGCAAGTGAATAACAACAATAACTTCTATATTTTTGCTGGCTTGTAGTCAGTAACAACACAAACTTGTGGTTGGGTATATTCCTTACAAGGGGAAAAAAGGTGCCACAAAAATGACCCACTTGACACCCAGTGTTTGAGAGATCTATGATCATACATGGAACATGTGATGCAGACATGAGAGAAAACCCAGCCATGGAGGTTGGTGAGTCTAGTGGAAGCACAAGAAAGAGGTTTGCAACCAGGTATGGATGAGCTCAGGGTCACGGCCGCGTGGTCAGGTGAGTGCGCAACTAAGGTTCGGCCAACCGAGTGAGTGAGCAAGGTAGGGTGATCAACATCAGACAAAGGGTAGTGTCAGCGCAGTTTCAGCAGTAAGTTTAGGTATGTCAGCAGCAAGGCTTGATGTGTGGGCTGTCTGGTCCTTGGCGCCAATGAAAAAGTCAACACTATATATAGTGTTGCATTTGTAAAAAGATCATTATGTAAGATTTGAATTGAGAAATAAAATTCTGATTTTAGTTTGGCTTTATTTGGAGATTGGACTCCATGTGAGAATCGACTTTTGCTAGTTCAGTTCATGAACTAGTGAGAGATTCACTTCCTTCCACTTTAGCTTTCATCTCTGCCCTCCTTTCATCTACTGAATTCAGACTCAATCGAATTGATGAAATAAAGAAGAATTTCGGCAAGCTAATTCTACTTCTATGAAGACGCAACAGAACATGTGATTTGACTCATTGCCGCAACATGTCAGAACAAATTATCAGAACGCCACACAGAGCAAAAATTGTGTAATGTTCCAGACTGATCATTGAGCAATCTAGATCATGTTTGCCTTACTATTGCCTGCAGATGAGTGCAATCACACTTTTTGATTTACTAAGTTTTTGTTAGATCTTAATATACTCTAATTGCAGTTGCAGCCTCGC
Source organism: Nuphar pumila (assembly GCF_984573655.1). NCBI lineage: Eukaryota > Viridiplantae > Streptophyta > Magnoliopsida > Nymphaeales > Nymphaeaceae > Nuphar > Nuphar pumila. Next base: position 44,602,338 of record NC_143263.1, on the reverse strand, counting down.
AATCGCACTAAACCTATGCAATGAGCTCATGCATTTCGTCGGCAATTGTGAACTTCGAATCACAACCTCAAAGCATACAACATCTTTAAGCTAACTGCTCATTACATCGATTTCGTGCATACAGTTAAGTGCATAAACACTTAACTCAGTTTGAGCTCATTATACTAGTGTTGTGGTGCGCTTGCTTGTTTGCAGAGTTAACACACTACTTAAAAGACATGCTTCCTCATTGTTATGCGCACACTGTGAGCGATCGTACTAAGGACTCCACAGAAGCAGAGCACTCATCTTAGCTCGTGCTAGTGTGTGCCCTTACTGAGAAGCCTACATGCATCGTAGTGTGTTAGCACATGTGTGCGATTCTGTGGCAACACTTGTGTGCGCTCTTGTGTTAGCATCTGCGCTCGCTCTTGAGGCAGTGCTTGTGTGCGCATGAGATACGAAGTGCATGCATGTGTCGTGTGTTGAGGAGCGCCTGCGTACGCCATATGCTAAGGAGCACCTGCATACACCGTGTTCTAAAAGTGTGCCAGTGAGCATCAAAATACCAAGAGCCTACGTGCTTTAGTGAGGCATTAGCTAGTGTGGTGAACGTATCCTGAAGGGAGTGTAACATTTGGTATCAAAGCCATGCTGTCGAAAGTGACACCGCTCAAGAAGATCATGTTTGATCAACTTTAGCAGCGAGTTGACAAACGCCTTGAGGAGACCTCGGCCTGAGCCGCTTCATTAGAAGGCAAGTTGAAGCTGGTAGATGATCGAATGATAGGCCTCGAATTGTAGATAGCCTCATTGCAGTAGAACCTCACCCGTCTGTTTGTGGATCTAAAATTGTAGCTTAAGGCAGTGGGTAAGAGGCCAGAATAGTAGGACTTTATTGCAGATAGGTGTGCACTTGACGCGCAACTGCCTAGTGACGCTGAGCCTATAATGGGCCCTTCTGTGGTTCATGTGTGGGATATGCAGGGCGCGCAATATCATGCGCAGGATGCGCCACTTGCTGACGCTAACGCCTTAGCACACGATGCACCTAGCGCAAGCGCACAGTGGTGCTATGCACCTGCACACGACCTGCCAGGAGAAAATGCGCATGCACGCTATGCCATGACATATGACACATGCGGTGATGTCAGCACAGGTGATAAGATGCACAACACGCGCTGCGCCATGATGGGAGATGTGTGCAGCGATGTCTGTGCAGGCAATCATACGCACCACGCGTGCGATAGGGTGCACACATGCATATTGCATGCGATATTTTTGTCTATGTACGCGGTGACAGACCGGGGTGTATACTTCAATGTGCGACCAATTTGATGAGAATGCTTTCGAACAAAATGAGGAAATGCAAGGATACAAGTTCACGCCCAAGTGTGAGTTTGTCTATCGAACCTATGGCTGACATAAAAACCTCAATGAGGCAAATTTACCTAGAACGGTCAAACTACTCTTTTTGACATTCGTTGGCAAAGATCCGTTGAAATGGTTGTATGGAGCGCGACAAGTTTTCATAAGCCATAATGCCAGGATTAAGAACATGGTTTGATACGCTGTTATGAGCTTTGAAGGTGAAGCTCTTCATTGGTTTTATTGGTTTGACCAACAACATCGATACCCTACTTGGGACATACTTGAACATGAGCTTATCAAGCGATTTGGGCCAACTCCATACAGTAATCATGGGGTAGAAATGAAACAACTTTGCCAAGTGGGATCCGTCCAAGGGTACCAAGCGTAATTTGAAGAATTGTGTTTTTTATGTGGAGAATAGAATGTTGATGCTCTCTTGAGCACATTCCTTGGTGGGTTAAAAGATGATATCCGATATGAGCTCTTAGCTCAAAATCTGCATACACTTGTGAAGTGCTATCTTCAAGCTCGTATCATAGAAGAAAAACATAAGAGAATGCACGGTTTTACAAAAGCTCCATGACACAACTCCAAGTTTATACCAAGGTCTATGCCAAACAAAATAAGTTAAATTCTGGGGTTCTAATCACCCTAAGGTGGAGAGCATCTCTAGGGAGGAGATAGATGAATTGCGAAGAAAATGTTTATGTTTCAATTGCAAGAGCAATTGGATGCCGGGTCACAAATGCAAATTATTAAAGTGTTTAATAGTAACCGACAATGAAGATGACTATGAGTCAAAAGAAGGAGAAACCATGAAAGAGTTGGATCAAGAGAAAATTGAAATAATTCAAGAACCAATTAGCCAATGCTATGCTTTACAAAGCAAATCAGTCTCTAATTCCATAAGAGTCTCTGACACTTTATTCGGCAAGAAAGTGAATGTTTTGATAGACATCTACACAAAACTTTGTGAGAGATGACTTGTGAATAAGTTCAAATTTTGACCACATGAGCATCCAAAGTTTGATATTATGGTGGGAGATGGAAGTCAGCTCAAATGTGGCCAACTATGCACCGATGTGGAGATTAATCTCCAAGGGTCATATTTCAAATTTGACTTGTTTGTATTGCCTATGCATGTCACCAACATTGTGTTAGGGATGTGTTGGTTTCACTCTTTGGAAAGTATGACATGGAACTTCATCAATATGAAAATACCATTTTAAGAGCCAACTTTACACAAGATGGTGAGGCAGTTGATGGGTAAGAGGCCATAAATTTTTTTTGGGCTATTCATATGGCTTTCTTATGTGTGGCACAACCTATGGTGCCAAAAGAGGAGTCCAAGTTGGAAGACATTATTCCATCGGACAAAAATGAATAATTGAGTCATATAAGAATGTTTTTGTAGAACCCAAAGGGCTACTTCTTTCATGCACTCAAGACCATCACATACCTCTTATTCTGAGGCAATGACCAATTAGTGTAAGACCATATCGGTATGATTTTGCACAAAAGAGTGAAATTGAAAAATTAGTGCAAGAGATGTTTGCAAGTGACATCATTCGCCCAAGTTCAACTGCCTACTCCTTGCCGGTTATTCTTGTGCACAAGAAGGATAATACTTGGTAGTTTTGTATTGACTATAGGGCATTGAACAATGTGACATTTAAGGACAAATATTCAATTCTGGTGATTGATGAGTTATTGGATGAGTTATTCGGTGTTAAATACTTTTTCAAGCTTCATTTAAGAGCCAGATATCACCAAATCTGAATGGCTAAGGAAGACATAGCTAAGACCGCTTTTCACACACATGATAGTCACTATGAATTCTTGGTTATGTCATTTGGTTTGACCAATGCAGCAGCCACCTTTCAAAGGACTATGAATGACATCGTAAGGTCTATGTTGAGAAAGTTCATGTTGGTATTCTTTGACAACATATTGGTTTATAGTTTCAATTAGGAAGATCATCTCAAGCATGTGCGACTTGTGTTGAAAGTGTTAAGAAAATATACCCTCTTTGCCAAGCGAAACAAATGTAGCTTTGGTCAAGAGAGTGTCTTATCTTGGACACATAGTGAGAAGCCAAGGTGTGAGTGTCGATCCAAACAAGATTGAGGCAATGTCTAGTTGGCCTATTTTGCGTGCTATCAAAGTCATGAGAGGTTTCTTGGGTCTCACGGAGTACTATCGTTGGTTCATTTGACACTATGCATTATTGCTCAACCTCTTACTTCCTTGTTGAAAAAGAACTCGTGAGGATGGAATAGTGAAGCCGAGTAAGCTTTCCAAAAGCTTAAGCAAGCTATAGTAGAGGCACCGATTCTTGGTTTGCCCGACTTTAACAAAGTTTTTATCTTAGAGACTGATGCTTGTGACATTGGGATAGGGGCTGTCCTATTGTTAGAACGACATTCATTGGCATACTTAAGCAAAACTCTTCCACGAAAGAGCAAAAGTCTTTCTACTTATGAAAATAAACTTCTCGCCATTGTGTTGGCTTTAGCGAAGTAGAAATCATATTTACTTAGGAGACATTTTCTAATCCAAACGGATCATTAAAGTCTCAAGTATATTTTGCAACAATGAGTCTCAACTATTCTCCAACAAAAATGGTTGACTAAGCTCATGGGTTTTGATTTTGAAATCAAGTACAAGAAGGGGTATTGAAAATATGGTAGCCGATGCCTTTGCTGGAAAGATGAAAAATGACTCTCTCTTAGTCATTTCCAAAGTTACTTGCACATTTGGAGATTGATTGAGCCAAGCTCAAATTAAGAGTGAGCAAATTCAAAAAATCATTCAAGAGTTGATAAACGATTCTACTAGCCATCCCTCTTACTCGGTGAAGGGAGACAAGTTATATTTCAAAGATAAGCTTGTGTTGCTTAATGACTCTCATCTTCTTAAAGATGTTTTTGAACATTTCTATAACTCAAGAGAGGGAGGACATGAAGGCATGCACAAAGCTTGGCAAATAATCAAATTCAAGTTATATTGGCTCGGAATAAGAAAAGCCATAAAGAATTATGTGCAAAAATGCCAAGTTTATCAAGCAAACAAAGTATGAGGAAATCCCCCAGTTTACTCAAACCTTTATCTATTCATTCACAAGCTTGGACCGACATAAGTATGGATTTCATTGAGAAGCTTCCTTCTTCTCAAAAGAAAGAAGTCATCTTTATAGTGGTGGATAGACTCATGAAGTTTGGCTCATTTCATCGTATTACCTAGCACATATTCGGTTCAATTGGTGGCATGATCATTTTTTTGCAAAATATGTCAATGCTATATGGTATGCCAAATACAATTATATGTGATAGAGATTCAATCTTCCTTAGCAAGTTTTGGAAAGAATACTTCACATTAATGGGTAAAGATGTGTTAAAGCATGTCAAGTCATCCACAAACCGATGGGAAAACTGAGGTAGTTAATAGATCACTTAAGACCTACTTGAGATGCTTTACTAGTGAAAAATAAGATAAATGGGTTGAGTTTCTTTCTTGGGCCGAGTGGTGTTATAATACTTCATTTCATTCTTTCATGGGAATGATACATTATGAGGCCTTGTTTGGATGTACGCCTCCTCAACCTCTTTTCTATGAAGATGGATCGACGAAATCTTCCATAATTGAGAAGCAATTAAGAGAAAGAGATGAGAGAATTTTGAAGAAGAACATTGTGCGCGCCCAAACTCGAATGAGACAAATCTACAACAAACAAAGAAATGATAGATAATTTCAAGTTGGAGATTGGGTTTGGTTAAAGCAACTTACATATAGACAATTCTCTTTGAGTAAAGCTCCTATCACGAAGCTTATTCCAAGATACTTTGGTCCTTACCAAATAATTGCACGAATTGGAGAAATTGCCTATAAGTTGAAATTATCATAAGGTGTATATGTGAATCTGATTTTTCATGTTTCTCGTTTAAAGGCTTATCATGGACCGATTCCTACGGAAGAGAGTACGACAATAGTTACAAGGCAACCTACTAGAGTGCTAAAAACTCAAAAGGAGCGTAGATGTGGTCGACGCATAAAGAAATATCTAATAGAATGGGACAATAAAGGAGAGGCCATGGCTATATGGGAATGGGATGTTAACATCCGCAAAAAATATCTCGGATTTCTTTCTAGAGGACTAGAAAACTTTCAAGAGGGAGAGATTGATGCAGACATAAGAGAAAACTCAGCCATGGAGGTTGGTGAGTCCAATTGAAGCATAAGGAAGAGGTTTGCAATCGAGTACGAATGAGCTCAAGGTCACAACCACATGGTCAGGTGAGTGCACAGCTAAGGTTCGGCCAACCGAGTGAGTGAGCAAGGCAAAGCGATCAGCACCGGACAAAGGGTTGTGTCAGCGCGGTTTCAGTAGCGAGTTTAGGTATGTCAGTAGCAAGGCTTAATGTGTGGGCCGCCTAGTCCTTGTTGCCAATGAAAAAGTCAACACTATATATAGTGTTGCATTTGTAAAAAGATCATTATGTAAGATTTGAATTGAGAAACAAAATTCTGATTTTAGTTTGGCTCTATTTGGAAATTGGCCTCCACGTGAGGATCGACTTTTGCTAGTTCAGTTCATAAACTAGTGAGAGATCCACTTCCTTCCTGTTATCATTGCAAAATTTTTACTTTTGCAAGTCAAACTGACCTTTGAAAAAGATTTTGAAAATAACTCACCTCCGTTTTAAAATGCAGGATAATTCTGAAGAATGAGACTTGCTTGTCGGTACGAGGTTCAACCGTTCCTGGCGCCTTTACCAGGAGTAATTGAACCAATGATCAAAAGTGTGCTTAACTTTGCTCAACTTGTCTAAATCGTGTTCTATTTCCTAAATACACAAAGAATCAGGCATGTGCTATGAATTTCTGAAAATGCAGATTTGAAAACATGATGTTTGCTTTAAAGATTGAAAATAATTGGAAAATTCTTAGAAAACAAGCCCTTTGAAAATCGTGAATCATGATTGAGAGAATATTTCTGAGAAAGTGAAAATCGATTTATGAAGAAATATAAGGGTTTTGTGAAAATCGATTTCTGAGAAATTTGAAATAACTTTAGAAAAACTTGATTTTTCTGAATTCAAACTTTGAAATTGAGTATATAACTTGAAAAATTGAATTTGAACTTGATAAATACTTGAAATATCATTTGAAAGCTCAGAGTTTTGAGAAAATCAATTTCTGAGAAAGACTTAAGAAAATTTTGAGAAAATTGATTTCTCTGAGTTGGAATTGGAAATTGCGAATGAATGAAATAAATGAATATGGATTTGAAAGACTTGATTTTGAGGAATTGAGAAAATCTTTTTGTATTTTTGAGAAATGCAGTGCATTTTGAAGTTAGCCTAAGAGTGTAGGCTGAATATGGCTAATACGAAGATCACAAATCTGGGTCTCATTCGTATTCTGACTATGGCCATAAATATGAATTCCATCAAGTTTGTCAAGTTCATAAGAGCTAGTGCATGTGCCATTCGTGTAGACCACAGTGGATTTGTAAAGAATGTGCATGAATTGGCATACATAGCAGTTATATATCAAAGTTTAAAACTATATGCAATGCATCCTATTTTATGCAGAAATTGAAATTCTTATTCCAAATCTAATTACAATTTACATCACTAATCAAATTTAAATACAGGAAAATAAAGTCTTCAATGTCTCTGTAAAACTAGAAAAACTTGTTAGTGAAGATATGCTGGCTTTTCTAGATTTATCCAGTAATATGTAGAAATTACTGGATTTTGCTAGATATAAGCCATTTTCCATATGATTCCCTTATATAAACTTAATAGAGTATGAAATAAGATGGAATAAATATGAAAATGAAATTTGAAATTTCGAAATTGAGGTCAAAATGACCAAAATACCCCTGATAGCAAGACTATGGTCTTGAAATCAAGATTTTTAGAAAGATATTTTGTAAAATACAACTTTTGAAATACAAATAATGATAAATTAACTCAAATATGATATGACATGACATGACATGACATGATTAAAAATATGAAAATTAGGTTTTAGAATTTCGAAATTGAGGTCAAATGACCAAAATGCCCCTGATAGCAAGACTATGGCCTTGAAATCAGGGTTTTCTGAAATAGATTTTAGTAAAAACTTGGGATTTATGATTGAAATAAACATAAAATCAAGCATGAAACATACTAATATGATTATAAACATGAACAAACCCTAAAAACATGAACTTATACACGAAAATCAAGAAATATCACAAATATCATGATTTTGGCAGTGTTTCTGGACCCTATTTTTCAATTTGATCCATTCAAGCATAAAATGGATTCCAAAATTCATAAAAATTGGCACCTGCACTTATTATAACTCTAAAATCAGATTGGGATCACAAAAATATATTTTTGGTATTATTCTAACTCAAAAATTGCATTAAAACCCTAAAATAAGCTATTTTTGTCCATGGTCATAAACCAGTTCCAGTGTTAGACCCAAATCAGGGGTGAAATCACCATGAAAAATTCTGAAATTTTACAGAGATAAACTAGACATAAAAACAGATATTTTCCTTTTTATATATTGTAAAAATCATCTTTGATGAGGGAGAAACCCTTCCGGCAATCCGGACTAAAGTTTAACGAATCTAACATTGGTTAAAACATGTACTTTTGGTTGAAAATACAGAAACAAATAGAACCCTCCATCAAAATTTTTTGAAATTTTATAAGTGAATAGCAGACATAAAAATAATAAAACTCTTTTTTTACAGATCATGAATCAGATCTATGGTCTGAGATCTATGATCAACACAAGTCAGATTAGGGTTTTGGAAAACCCTAACGAATTTTAAATTTTAAATCTGATTCTCTGACAAAGTAAAAATACTAAACCGAAACTAAAAATTATCACAATTTCACAGTAAATAGTTCACATTAATAGGAATCTACTGCACTTTACGGATCTCAAATCAGATATTAGATGAGAGAAATATCACAACTGCAAGTTACCTATGAATTTCAATATCGATTCTAAACGACTGAAAATTATGGTTTAATCCTTTATTTTTTTTATAGGGTTCCCGATTCCCAAAACATCCGAAATTTTTACAGTAGTCCACTGACATATCCATGGATCACATATAAAAAAATCAGAAATTTACAATGAGTACTTCAATACGAACTAACATGCTCTTTACTGATCTAAGCTTAAAACACACAGAAATTTAATAAAACTCAATAAACCATGCTTTAATCAATGAAAACAATAAAAAAATATTAAAACAGTAAAATAAAATTGATTTCTATGCTGGAAAACGTGTAATAAATATAAATAAGCAAAGAAATAAATAAAATATAGAGAATCCATGGCTGTAATTTGATTTTACCTTAAAAATCATGGATTTGACCCATTTAACGGGTAAATTGCATGTTTTAATGGTTAAGAACATGAAAATCAATACAACAATCGATTATAACGGAATAGAATCATGGAAAACAGCATGAAACATAGTTAGATCATCTTCTTGAATTGAACTTGAGGTTCTTGAGGTTGAATCCATGGTTAAATCCATGAAAGGGGAGTTTCCATGGTGAAATCTATTGAAAAATCATAAAAAACTAATAAAATAATAATAAAATAATATTAAATAACTCACCTTGGGGCTGCAGCTGCAATGGAGGAAGGTGGAGGTGTTGGAGAGGAGAGATAATTTACAAAAATTTGAGAGAGAAAAGAGCTCTCTTTGACCCGTATCTGGATTAAATATTTTGAAAACAGAAGTGCTGGATCTCGAAAATGAGATATAATGACATGCAATGCTGTGCAATGCAATGAAATTGTATGCCGAATGCATGCAATGATATGCAATGACACATGAAATATATAAACACTGGATGAGGGTGAAAATTTGGGGTGTTTACAGATGCCTCTCTTTGCTACTAAGCCGGTATAGGGCCGAACTTAGTGGCAAAGAAAAACACACCAAATTTGGACTATAAACATGCCCCAGTTAAAAAAATCTGGCTGGGTGTGAAAGAATTAATTCAGATGATGATGATAGATACGGAATGGAGAACAAAGAAGAAGATTCACCTCATCGAAATGAGACTCAGGCTTAGCCCTTAACCTGGATGGTGCGGGAAATGAAATACCTCATCAGAATGAGGCTCAGGTTTAACCCTTTGACCTAATTGGGAATAGAAATGGTAAGTTGGATGACAAATAAGATGACTTTCTTGAAGAGGAATAAGGCAATTCTTTCGACAACGTGAAAGATGAATAAGACGATCCAAAAGAGCAGGGCGATTTTTTCGACAACGCGAAAGATGAATAAGGCGATGAAAGGCAATTCTTTTGACAATGAGGAAGATAAATAAGGCTATCCTTTCGGAGAAAAGGCTAATCTTTTAACAACGTGGAAGATGAATAATGCAATCCAAAGGAATAAGGCGATTCTTTCGACAATGCGAAAGATGAATAAGGCGATCCAAAGGAACAGGGTGATTCTTTCGACAACACAAAAGATGAATAAAGTGATCCAAAGGAACAAGGTGAGTCTTTCGACAACGCGAAAGATGAATAAGGTGATCCATAGGAACAAGGTGATTTTTTCCACAACGCGAAAGATGAATAAGGTGATCCATAGGAACACGGCGATTCTTTCGACAACGCGAAAGATGAATAAGGTGATCCAAAGGAATAAGATGATTCTTTCAACAACGCGAAAGATGAATAAGGCGATCCAAAGGAATAAGACGATTCTTTCGACAATGCGAAAGATGAATAAGGCGATCCAAAGGAACAGGGTGATTCTTTCGACAACACGAAAGATAAATAAGGTGATCCAAAGGAACAAAGCGATTCTTTCGACAACGCTAAAGATGAATAAGGTGATCCAAAGGAATAAGGCAATTCTTTTGACAATGCGAAAGATGAATAAGGCGATCCAAAGGAACAGGGTGATTCTTTCGACAACACGAAAGATGAATAAGGTGATCCAAAGGAACAAGGCGATTCTTTCAACAACGCGATAGATGAATAAGGTGATCCAAAAGAACAAGGCGATTCTTTCGACAACGCGAAAGATGAATAAGGTGATCCATAGGAACAAGGCGATTCTTTCGACAACACGAAATATGAATATGGTTATCCTTTTGAAGAGAAGGCTAATTTTTCAACAACGCGAAAGACGACAAAGGCTATCCTTTTGGAGAGAAGGCTAATCTTTCAACAATGCGAAAGATGATAAAGGTTACTCTCTCAAGGAGGCAAAAGGTGATGCCAGAATGTGACAAGATGGGCATTGAGCTCTTCACTTCATGTCAAGATAGTAAGAAAATATTGCCAAAATGTTAAAAATTGTTTGTTGATTCAAAATACTAAACAATGATGTATATCAGTACAAAAATATTTTCTCTTTTCTACCCAAAGTATTACCTCCAATTGGGCTAACTTCGTAGAATCAAGATTCAAATTCAATATGCTTACAATTGGCTTTCTTTCAAGGAAGCTATCAATTTCCTTGATAGGGACGAAAAAGAAAGTATTTTTGATATTGCGAGAGCTATTGGTGAAAGAATATTGATAAAAGAATTTTACAAAATCAAAGAAGATTCTTGATAGATTCGACAGTGTGATATCCTGGGATTCTTTTCTCATGATGATCTTTCTGCACTCTCTTTTTGATAGAATTGGAGCTTTCTTGGGTATTCGGGGATTACATCATCCTTCATTCTGGAGATGTCCTGACTTTTCTCTCTTTTTTTTTTTTTGAAGGGTACGTCACAAACTCCTTCATCTCAGAGATAATCTGATCATTCTTTTCTCTCAGAGATTATATTGACGATTATTGGCTCTTTGGTTGAAAATCTCTTGATGATAGCATAAATTAAATATCTTTTAGGGTTTGTCGGGAGGCTCATCGCATCTGCCTTCATCTCGACAGTGCTTTGGACTTTCTCTGGAAGGATCCATCACAAACTCTGTCATCTTGGAGATGATTCAAATCTTCTTTGGCTCCGGGGGTCTAACTCGCATAATTCATCTTCATCTTGACGACAATTGAGAGATCCCTTTTGCAGATATTTAATTGCAGCTTAGGTGATTGAGGAAATATGGAGATTGAGTGGATTTTTCTGTATCACCCAGAATATTTCGACTACTTTATTTTCCAAGAATGATCTTTAAATGTGTGTCATTGACTTCGATCAATACCGATCACGTATGGCTTTGCAACAGTATTGAATTTCCTTTGATGGCCATATCGAGGATTTATTCTTCATCCTTTTGGTTGGCCAATTGAAAGATCTTGAGTTTTGAATCCTTCTTCGCGAAAGCTTTGTCCTTTCGGAAGTAATACTGGAGGTATTTTGAGGTAATAATTTTTTTGCAATAAAAATTTTTAAAATCAACAAATATTTAATGACAAATTAGCAAAATGTAATTGAAATCCTTTGGTGAAAGAAATTGCTTGATATCCGAGTTGACACATCAGTGAGATTCTGGATGAGGGTCCAACACGAACCTGAACTCTAAAGGCAAATCTAACACAAAATTGGAATTCTGAAGGTAAGTCCTAGCACAATGCTGAATTTTGAAGGTAAGTCCAATTCAGAAGTTGGTTTTGAAAGAACGACCGAGTCAGGACTCGAATTCTACAAAGAAAACAGGAAAATTCGAGTCAAAACTCGAGCCTTTGAAGGAAAGTTAGGAAGTTTGGTTTTTAAGGAGAGAAAATTTGGGTCGAAACCCAAATCTTCAAAGGAAAACTTGAGTTTAAAACTCAAAATTTTTAAAGGAAAACTAGAAGGTTCGAGTCGGGGCTCGAATCTCAAAGGAAAACTTGAAAGTTCAGATCTTAAAGGAAAGAAAACTCGAGTTTAAAACTCAAATCTTCAAAGGAAAGCTGGAAGGTTCGAGTCGGTGCTCGAATCTCAAAGGAAACTGGAAAGTTTAGATTTTTGAAGGAAAAGAAGACTCAAGTTAAAACTCAAATTTTCAAAGGAAGGCTGGAAAATTCGAGTCGGGGCTCGAATCTCAAAGGGAAACTTGAAAGTTTATTTATTTTTGAAGGAAGAGAAGACTCGAGTTAAAACTCAAATCTTCAAAGGAAAGCTGGAAAGTTCGAGTCAAGGCCCGAATCTTAAAGGGAAATTGGAAAATTCAAGTCAAAACTCGCATCTCAAAGAAAATTTAGAAGTTCGAGTAGAAACTTGAATCTCAAAGGAGAATTGGAAGTTCGAGTCGAGTTCGAATCTTAAAGGAAAATCTTTAATCAGAAGATTGAATTTTGAAAATCGACAGTGCGAGGACTGGGATTGAAAGTTTTGAGAATGGCCAGTTTGAAGACTGGATTATTGGACTTGCAATGAAAAAGACCATCATATTTAGATGTATGTGGTCTGATCTTCAGGATTAACCCCTTATCCTGAATGGGGATATGAATAGAAATTGAAGAATTTTGGGAAAATCATGGAAAATGATTCAGGTTTATCCTTTAACCTGAAGGGGAAGAAAATGGGTGCAGAATTAATGCAAAATGAAATGCAAATGCACATGAAATGTAAATGACTGCAAAATTAATGCAAGTGGGTGCATATACATGCAAAAAGAGAGATTGATTTATTCTGCCTGCATACAGGGTGTTTTGAGGTAAAGATAGATTTTTCAAAACAAAATGCTCCAGTGTAACTAGGGAGGAAGATTTTGAACACAAAGAAGGATAATCGATGATTAAGGTGACATGCTTCTTGATTGAGAGACATCCTCAAGGTCATTCCTCACAAGAGACATATTGTGAAAAGGAAAGAGACGCAAATAAAATGGTGCCAAATTATTGGCAAATTTAATAATTTTATTGATGCTTAAAAATCATGGAAAGGAAACAGAATTATATTATCCCTTTGAAATGATAAAAGCAAAATGAGAAGTAAGAAAGTGCTTGCGCATGGGATCATTAAAGTAAAAAGAGAATGTTATTTTGAAAGTGAGAAATCATTTTGGGAAGAAAATAAACTGCAAGGTTGATTTTGAAGAATGATCAGCGTGAAAGATGATCTTTGAAAGAGGAATCAACACGGGGGTTGAAAGATCATCATGAGGGTTGATTTTGAAAACGAATTGGTTTAACAGTAATTTTAGAAAAGAAAATCAGCACAAGGGTTGATTTTTAAAGATAATGTTCAAAATTAAATTTAAGAAAAGAAGATCACCGCGATGGTTGATTTTTGAAAAAGATTGGACCGAAGTATTAAACTTTTGGGTGATCATAATAAAGATGTTCGTAGAATTTTTTTAAAATTTCACGATTTTTGAAAAACCCTCATAGGTAATTTCATTTCTCTCATGAATGATGTTGGGATTTCCCCTCATCTCGAAAAGAAAGGGAATTTAATGTGGCTTAATAGAAGCCGATGGCAAAGAAGATTCTTTAAAACAAAAATGTTACATTTATTTATTTATTTATTTTTTGAAAAGGTGCCCTAATGGGACAAAAGAAAGAAGTATTGGATGAAGAAAATGGACATTTTATTGATAAGCAGAACTGATAACAAAAAGACTGCATATTTATAAGTACTCGACCAAAAGGTTGCAAAAACTGGGCGGACTTGCCCCTACGAGGTGACTGGCAAAACAAAAGGAAGAAAACAGGAAACTTTGGCATCATCAATTTTCTGAATGATCTGGGAAAGGCTTGGTCAGGATGGCCAACTCGTCTTCTTCTTCATCTTCAGCAAGGAGGCTCTTGTCAATGCAGTCCTGAACAATATTTTTGAAGACAAAACAAAGATCGATGTCATGCCCTACTGCCCGATGGAACTTGCAGAACTGATTCATGAACCTTCCCATAATGGTGGGAGGAGTTGTGGCCTTTGGGAGCTTCACTAATCCCTTGGTCAGCATGAATTCAAGGGCTTCTTCGAGTGTTTGTTTGAGAGAAGTGAACACACGATCATTACTCCAACCTTCATGCTTTATCTTTTCCTTTTGTGAAAAGTTGGGCTGAGATAGCTTGCTATTCTATTTTTCCTCTTGATCCGCATGGTTACCCTTACTACTTTTGTTATCATTGCGGCTGATGTTGGAAGAGAAGGTGAAATTGATTTTCTTTTTCGATTCTTGTTGATTGCTATTTTTGGTGAAGATGAAACCCTCGTAAGATCCATTTTTCATACTCAACTCGAGCCATTCAGCTCGTTCTGTCAATTCTATAAAGGTCTTGGATGGAGAAGTGGAAATCAGTCCCCTTAGGGGTTGCGAGAAGTTACTCAAGATCAAAGATAGTGCATGCCCCTCCGATATCGGATCACACATCTTGTTACAAGCGTATCTCCACCTATGAATAAAATCCCTGGCTTTCTCATTTTCCTTCTGCTTTAGACTGCAGAGATGACTCAGAGTCGGGGGTGCCTCAGCATTGAATAAAAAGCGCTCAATAAACAAATTGACCACTTTGTCAAACTCTTCCAGCTCTATAGGGTTAATATGTTATGAATACCATTTTGCTGCGATACCCTCCAAACTGCGAGGAAAACAAAGAAATAAGGCTCGGTTGTTCCTCCTGAACCTGGAACATTCTGCGAAGAATAAGGCGAGATGTGCTTTCGGATCACCCGAACCATCAAACTTGATAAATTTCTTGGGGAGATTGTCGAAATCATCATCTTCATCCAGTCCGTCATAAAAATCTTTGCTTGTAAAGACCCTTTTGCCTTTGTCACGAGCTTGAAGATCTTTGACCATTTTAACCACATCTCGAAGTTGTGGCTGAGTAGGGTCATTGACAAACTGATTCCCAGATTTATAAGCTGACCCCTGCCTTTGAATAGACTTTCTAACTGCTTGGTGAGTTTCATATTCTTCATCAGTATCTTCTGTTGATTTTGCCTCATCAGATGTTTCTTCGTGACGATTCTGCTTCCTAGTGATCTTCACATTCTTTTTCATTGTTCGGCCTTTGTCCTTTTTCTTATTGTGGGCTTTTCCTAAGCTAGCTCCTGTTTCTTCAGTCAATAACTTACTCAACATTCTCTAGAACAATGAATACATTTGTGGGTCGATGTCATCATTAGCTTGCTGCTTTCCATTTCCGGCAGATTGTGAAGAGGCCATTTCATGTACTGAAACTGACGAGGAACTGTTTATTTGGACTGACGCAGTTTTCTTTCCAGACCTCGTCTAAACCATGTAAGGATGCGGGTGCTCTCTGCAGGGCAAACTGAGGATTAGCTGCTGAAAATGGTTTTGAATTGGAGATATTTGCTGAATATCTAGTAGACGATTTGAAGGATGTCCCATTACTAGGGACTGATTCGTCGCTGGAATTACGACAATTGCGCTGCTATTCTTTGCAAAATAAACAACTGAAAGTACGCCTTGTTACCTAGGTGAGGTTGTCAATCCAAGATAGGATGAAAATTAAGGGAATTTTATTGAAAGAAAAAGACATGATTTTATTAGTAATAAACTTGACAAAGGGGAGGGGGACAAACAATTTTTTACCACTCCTGATAATCAGAGGACACTCGAGGACCGGGAAAAATAGTAAGATTAACAAAAGAATCTCAGCCATGTCTGGCAGAATGGTATGCTCCGGACCACTGATCTGATGTGAGATCGAATTCTGGCAAGATCCCTGATAGTAGACGAATCTCTATGCACTTCTGTATCTGAGAGAACTGCCTGACACACCACTCTGGATGGTAGTATGTGCAAAAGAAGGGGTCAAGTAGTCTGCACCGCTTGCCGTATGCGTAAGTATATCTGAGAGGTGATTCATGATGATCAAAGTAGTCCCATACAACTTCTTTCTCCTGAAGGTATCAATCAAGAATCGGTATCGAGCAACTGGAAGAAGCTTTTCACCATTGTATCTGAATGAACTGGCTCAGGTTGGCACATGCCGAAGGAACCAAGATTGCAATGCATAGGTGCACCCTTCGACAAGAATTGATTCTACAAGTGTGAAATGGGTCAACCCTCGGTACAAAAAAGCGAGTGCAGCCATGACTATAGAGAGGCGGCTGGTCTGTCGACTTCCCCACCTTCGCAGAAGTTGAACTATCCTGATATCCATGTAATTCTGTCCATCTGGAAAGAGAGCTAATCCCACAATACATAGAACCATCGCATGCTGGATTCTTTCTCGAGCTGTTCGAGATAAGGAACTCACTTCCACAAATGCTCTATACTGTCTGTAAATTTCGAGCAGGTCCACATATTTGTTTCCATTCTCCTCGATCAAAGGCCAAGACTTGCATCCTGTCATGCGGGCTAAAGCGTCTCGGGGATCCAGACCCTTGACATTGATCAAAAATTGCTTCTCCAATGGATCTCCAGGCTGACCAGATGGATCAGATAATCCCATAATCTCTGAGAATTCGTCCATCAACAAAGTCATTTCCCTCCATGGGAACCAGAAGGTACTAGTGCTCGGATTCCACCGTTCTGCTAGTGCGTGGATCAAATTGCCGTTAACTGTCTGTTTTCCCACTACGGATGCCAGTTCCAATTCACAATCATTTAAATGGTCCGGAAATATACGAGAGAAGTTCTTGAGCCATGAACAATACCACCGGGGAAAGAAGGATCCGGTGATGAGGACTCAATGTTCAGGAAGACCTTGTCGCACCTCGTAGGAGATGTGACCCTCAGGGAAGACTGAATCGAGTTGACTGGATGCCATCAGACTGGAAGACATAGAGAATTGGAATAAGACTTGGGAAAATACAGGAATTTTGAAAAGATGCAGACCGGATAAAAATGAAGCTGAAAATTCAAGATCTAGAAGAATGAAAGGATGGAAAATCACTTGGAGTTTTGAAGAAAATAGAGGGGAATTTGTAAAATCGTCTAGGGTTTGAATAAAACAGAAATTTTAGATAGTATTTGGAAACAGATGGAAAAATTGGAGATTTTTGGAAATCGTCCAATATTTTAGAAAACTTATAGAAAAATATAATAAAAGAAACTGACATTCAATCACATCCTGTACAAACAAGTATGCACATACAACATTCCCTAAAAGCTGACTCTAGATCATCTGTGTCCAATCATGCTATGCCTATATACTTGAGTCGAGGCTCGATGTACGCGACATAAAATCAATTTCTTCGGTTCTAGGTTCAAGTTTTCCAACATCCTTGAGCACCTGCCGATATACGTTGGACTATGGCCCTTGGTACGTGGCAGGGGGTGTTAACCCAAATAGGTGGCCCAGTTGTGAGACTTTGTCCCGAACTATGGTTCTGGAAGAAAGCCCAGCAACGTGAAGACCAGGTAAAGATAGGTGGGGTGGTTTTTGAAAACATGATCACATGCAAGCAAACAGATGGCTCTAAAACCTAAAGAGATAGAGATTTTAAAATTTTTGAAAAAGCAAACATTGTTTTCATACAATTTCTAGATTAAGGAGTGTTGTATTAGACCTAAGTCTATATGAGCATGAATAATTCTCCTCAATATGGTCCTACCAAACCATTCCTAGTCTACATGCAATCCATGTCAGCTGGGTTGAAGTCTAGACTCCTAGGTTCACATGATATCATTAAATAAAAGCTGACATTCCATGGAATACAATTTTGATAATTTGAACTAAGTTAAGCATACAATTGATCAGGCGAAGACAGGTCCCATCTCGGTCGCCAAACCTATTATCATCGCAAAAATTTTACTTTTGCAAGTCAAACTGACATTTGAAAAAGATTTCGAAAATAACTCACCTCCGTTTTAAAATGCGAGATAATTCTGATGAATGAGACTCGCCTGTCGGTACGAGGTTCAATCGTTCCTGACGCCTTTACCAGGGGTAATTGAACCAAGGATCAAAAGTGTGCTTAACTTTGCTCAATTTGTCTAAATTGTGTTCTATTTCCTAAATGCACAAAGAATCAGGCATGTGCTATGAATTTCTGAAAATGTAGATTTGAAAACATGATGTTAGCTTTAAAGATTGAAAATAATTGAAAAATTCTTAGAAAACAAGCCCTTTGAAAATCGTGAATCATGATTGAGAGAATGTTTCTGAGAAAGTGAAAATCGATTTCTAAAGAAATATAAGAGTTTTGTGAAAATCGATTTCTGAGAAATTTGAAATAACTTTTGAAAAACTTGATTTTTCTGAATTCAAACTTTGAAATTGAGCATATAACTTAAAAAATTGAATTTGAACTTGATAAATACTTGAAGTACCATTTGAAAGCTCAAAGTTTTGAGAAAATCAATTTCTGAGAAAGACTTAAGAAAATTTTGAGAAAATTGATTTCTCTGAGTTGGAATTGGAAATTGCAAATGAATGAAATGAATGAATATGGATTTGAAAGACTTGATTTTGAGAAATTGAGAAAATCCTTTTGTATTTTTGAGAAATGCAGTGCATTTTGAAGTTAGCCTAAGAGTGTAGGCTGAATGTGGCTAATACGAAGATCAAAAATCTGGGTCTCATTCGTATTCTGACTATGGCCATAAATATGAATTCCACCAAGTTTGTCAACTCCATAAGAGCTAGTGCACGTGCCATTCGTGTAGACCACAGTGAATTTGTAAAGAATGTGCATGAATTGGCATACATAGCAGTTATATATCAAAGTTTAAAACTATATGCAATGCATCCTATTTTATGCAGAAATTGAAATTTTTATTCCAAATTTAATTATAATTTACATCACTAATCGAATTTAAATACGGGAAAATAAAGTCTTCAATGTCTCTGCAAAACTAGAAAAACTTGTTAGTGAAGATATGTTGGCTTTTCTAGACTTATCTAGTAATATCTAGAAATTACTGGATTTTGCTAGATATAAGTCATTTTCCATATGATTCCCTTATATAAACTTAATAGAATATGAAATAAGATGGAATAAATATGAAAATGAAATTTGAAATTTCGAAATTGAGGTCAAAATGACCAAAATACCCCTGATAGCAAGACTATGGCCTTGAAATCAGGATTTTTAGAAAGATATTTTGTAAAATACAACTTTTGAAATACAAATAATGATAAATTAACTCAAATATGATATGACATGATTAAAAATATAAAAATTAGGGTTTAGAATTTCAAAATGGAGGTCAAATGACCAAAATGCCCCTGATAGCAAGACTATGACCTTGAAATCAGGGTTTTCTAAAATAGATTTTAGTAAAAACTTGGGATTTATGATTGAAATAAACATAAAATCAAACATGAAACATCCTAATATGATTCTAAACATGAATAAACCCTAAAAACATGAACTTATACACGAAAATCAAGAAATATCACAAATATCATGATTTTGGTAGTGTTTCTGGACCCTATTTTGCAATTTGATCCATTCAAGCATAAAATGGATTCCAAAATTCATAAAAATCGGCACCTGCACTTATTATAACCCTAAAATCAGATTGAGATCACAAAAATATATTTTTGATATTATTCTAAATAAAAAATTGCATTAAAACCCTAAAATAAGCTATTTTTATCCATAGTCACAGACCAGTTTCAGTGTTAGACCCAAATCAGGGGTCAAATCACCATAAAAATTTCTGAAATTTTACAAAGGTAAACTAAACAAAAAAACATATATTTTCCTTATTACAGATCGGAAAAAATATCTCTGATGAGGGAGAAACCCTTTCGACAATCCGGACTAAAGTTTAATGAATCTAACATTGGTTAAAACAGGTACTTTTGGTTGAAAATACAGAAACAAATAGAATCCTACATCAAAAATTTCTAAAATTTTAGAAGTGAACAATAGACATAAAAATAATGAAACTCCTTTTTTACAGATCATGAATCATATCTATGGTCTAAGATCTATGATCAACACAAATCAGATTAGGGTTTTGGAAAACCCTAACGAATTTTAAATTTTAAATCTGATTCTCTGACAAAGGAAAAATACTAAACCGAAACTAAAAATTATCACAATTTCACAGTAAATAGTTCACATCAATAGAAATCCACTGCACTTTACGAATCTCAAATCAGATATCAGATGAGAGAAATATCACAACTGCAAGTTACCTATGAATTTCAATATCGATTCTAAATGACTGAAAATCACGGTTTAATCTTTTATTTTTTTGATAGGGTTCACGAATTCCAAAACATCCGAAATTTTTACAGTAGTCCACTGACATATCCATGGATCACATATAAAAAAATCAGAAATTTACAGTGAGTACTTCAATACGAACTAACATGCTCTTTACTGATCTAAGCTTAAAACACACAGAAATTTAATAAAACTCAATAAACCATGCTTTAATCAATGAAAACAATAAAGAAATTATTAAAACAGTAAAATAAAATTGATTTCTATGCTGGAAAACGTGTAATAAACATAAATAAACAAAGAAATAAATAAAATACAGAGAATCCATGGCTGTAATTTGATTTTACCTTAAAAATCATGGATTTGACCCATTTAACGGGTAAATTGCATGTTTTAATGGTTAAGAACATGAAAATCAATACAATAATCGATTATAACGGATTAGAATCATGGAAAACAGCATGGAACAGAGTTAGATCATCTTCTTGAATTGAACTTGAGGTTCTTGAGGTTGAATCCATGGTTAAATCCATGAAAGGGGAGTTTCCATGGTGAAATCTATTGAAAAATCATAAAAAACTAATAAAATAATAATAAAATAATATTAAATAACTCACCTTGGGGCTGCAGCTGCAATGGGGGAAGGTGGAGGTGCTGGAGAGGAGAGATAATCCACAAAAATTTGAGAGAGAAAAGAGCTCTCTTTGACCCCTTTAGGTCCCCTATTTATAGATTTTTTTTTTGGATTTGTTTAGGAAGAGTTTTGATTTTTTGGACTCTTTTTAATTGTTTTTGATAAACCACATGGGAAGGACGATTTTTTTGGAGAATTCTAACCTAAATGGACTCTAATTAATCCCTAATTCACACTTAATTAAACCCTAGAAAGTCCAAATGTGGCACCACCTAGTATGGACCCACATTTGGTTTTTAAAACTTGAATTTAAAACCTTTAAAAACCAATTGTTTAAAACTTAAATAAAATGGATTTTTAAAATTGATTTTGACTCCTCTAAACCCCTAACCTAACTAGGACAATGACTAACCCTAGTCTAACCTTGACTTCTTCAAATGTGGCACCACTCCGAGTGGGCTCCACTTGAATTTTCAAAAATGATTTTAAAACTTGAAAATGAGAGGTTTTTCAATAGAGATTCAAAAGTAAACTTGAAATCAAAAGTTTTGAAATGGCATAGAGTTCCATATGGGTCAGAACTCCTCTGGATATGGTGCCAACTGAGTGGACCCCACATCAGAGTTTTGAAAATTTGAAATAAATACTGAAAATGGCTTTGAAAAGGGGTTAAAATCAACAGTTGAAATTCAAAGTTTTGAAAGTAGAGTCTCAAGTAAACTGAAACTCCGGGTTAGAGTCCTGAATTTTTAGGACTCTATGATTTTCGTTTTTAAAAGCCAAACGAAGGAGTTTTTGAAAAGATTTCATCGAAAATGGTGATACAAGTCAGAAAATACAGTCAGGGTTAGACTCCTAAGTCAATCAGAACTCTGAAATAGAGTCCTGAATTAACTAGAATCTATAAAATGACCTAATTTTTGAAAAACAAATGAAAATAAATGAAAATAGAAGTAAAAACAGACTCTAGAACAGACTTCTGACTGGATTAGGACTTTGGGACAAAGTCCTAATAAGACTGAAACTCTAGATTTTTTTTGTATTTTCTCAAAAACCGATGAAAGAACTTGTAAAAATAGTGAAAATAATGACAAATATTGAAATAAAACAGAGTTCTGATTCAACTGAGACTCTGGGGACAGAGTCCTAATTGAACTAGGACTCTCAGATTTTTGGATTTTCTGAGAAAACAAATGAGAGAATTTTGAAAAACAGTTAAAAACAGGATAAAATTGAAGTTTTGGTTCAGAGTCCTGATCTGATTATGACTCTGAGAAAGAGTTCTGATTCGATCAGAACTCTAAGAATTTTTGGTTTTCTGATAAGCAAATGATGAAATTTAAACAAAAAACTTGAAAATCAGTGAAAATAAAGTATGAAAACCAATTTTGGATAGAGTCCTGATTCGATCAGGACTCTGGGGTAGAGTCCTGATTTGATCAGGACTCTAGGATAAAACCTCAGAATTTTGAAATTCTTTGATAAAAGTGTAACAATTTTGATAGATGATTTTTTTTTAAAGATTCTTTCAAAATTGAAATCAGGATCAGAGTCCTGATCCAACTAGGACTCTCTGAACAGAGTCCTATTTTGACTAAAACTCTGAGTTTCTAACACATTTTGAAAGATTTGATTGAAAATGGATAAGATAGCTGTAAAAGATTAGAGTCCTAATCTGATTAAAACTCTGAAGAAGAGTCCTGATTCGACTGGACTCTTGAAGAAGAGTCCTGATCCAACTAAGACTCTAAAATTTTGGCCAAAACAGAAGATTTTGAAAGGTTTTCTCCGAAAACTGGTAAAAAGGTAGTGAAAAGTAGAGTTCTGATCCGACTGGACTCTAAAAAAATAGTCCTGATCCAACTAGGACTCTAAGCTTTTGGCTAAAACAAAGTAAATGGACAAGGGATATGACCATAACTAGTTTAAAATCAAAATGAAGTTTTGAAAATGTTTTAAAAAGATAAAAAGATAGTCTTGATCCAACTAGAACTCTGAAATTTTTGAGAAATTTGATAGATGAAGGAATCCAGAAGCGACACCACCTAAATTGGTCTCATCTGAAAATTAAAATCAGTTGAAAATTGAGTTTAAAACGAATCCAAATTGTTTTGTGAGAAAAATTCTTCAAAATATAAGATCCTGGGGGTTGGCAAATGACAAAATGTTGATTAAAAACCCAGTTTTTAAAATTGATTTTGAAAGAAAAGTTTTAAAACCCGTATCTGGATTAAATATTTTGAAAACAGAAGTGCTGGATCTCGAAAATGAGATATAATGACATGCAATGCTATGCAATGCAATGAAATGATATGCCGAATGCATGCAATGATATGCAATGACACATGAAATATATAAACACTGGATGAGGGTCAAAATTTGAGGTGTTTACAGATGCCCCTCTTTGCTACTAAGCCGGTCTAGGGCCGAGCTTAGTGGCAAAAAAAAACACACCAAATTTTTACTATAAACATGCCCCAGTTAAAAAAATCTGGCTGGGTGTGAAAGAATTAATTCAGATGATGATAATAGATACAGAATGGAGAACAAAGAAGAAGATTCACCTCATCGAAATGAGACTCAGGCTTAGCCCTTAACCTGGATGGGGCGGGAAATGAAATACCTCATCAGAATGAGGCTTAGGTTTAACCCTTTGACCTAATCGGGAATGAAAATGGTAAGTTGGATGACAAATAAGATGACTTTCTTGAAGAGGAATAAGGCAATTCTTTCGACAACGCGAAAGATGAATAAGACGATCCAAAAGAGCAGGGCGTTTTTTTCGACAACGCGAAAGATGAATAAGACGATCCAAAAGAGCAGGCCGATTTTTTCGACAACGCGAAAGATGAATAAGGCGATGAAAGGCAATTCTTTTGACAATGCGGAAGATAAATAAGGCTATCCTTTCGGAGAAAAGGCTAATCTTTTAACAACGCGGAAGATGAATAAGGCAATCCAAAGGAATAAGGCGATTCTTTCGACAATGCGAAAGATGAATAAGGCGATCCAAAGGAACAAGGTGATTCTTTCGACAACACAAAAGATGAATAAAGTGATCCAAAGGAACAAGGCGATTTTTTCGACAACGCGAAAGATGAATAAGGTGATCCATAGGAACAAGGTGATTCTTTCGACAATGCAAAAGATGAATAAGGTGATCCATAGGAACAAGGCGATTCTTTCAACAACGCGAAAGATGAATAAGGCGATCCAAAGGAATAAGCCGATTCTTTCGACAATGCGAAAGATGAATAAGGCGATCCAAAGGAACTGGGTGATTCTTTCGACAACACGAAAGATGAATAAGGTGATCCAAAGGAACAAGGCGATTCTTTCGACAACGCGAAAGATGAATAAGGTGATCCAAAGGAATAAGGCAATTCTTTCGACAATGCGAAAGATGAATAAGTCGATCTAAAGGAACATGGTGATTCTTTCGACAACACGAAAGATGAATAAGGTGATCCAAAGGAACAAGGCGATTCTTTCAACAACGCGAAAGATGAATAAGGTGATCCAAAGGAACAAGGCGATTCTTTCGACAACTCGAAAGATGAATAAGGTGATCCATAGGAACAAGGCAATTCTTTCAACGACATGAAATATGAATAAGGTTATCTTTTTGAAGAGAAGTCTAATTTTTCAACAACGCGAAAGACGACAAATGCTATACTTTTGGAGAGAAGGCTAATCTTTCAACAATGCGAAAGATGATAAAGGTTACTCTCTCAAGGAGGCAAAAGGTGATGCCAGAATGTCTCAAGATGGGCATTGAGCTCTTCACTTCATGTAAAGATAGTAAGAAAATATTGCCAAAATGTTAAAAGTTGTTTGTTGATTCAAAATACTAAACATTGATGTATATCGGTACAAAAATATTTTCTCTTTTCTACCTAAAGTATTACCTCCAATTGGGCTAACTTCGTAGAATCAAGATTCAAAATCAATATGCTTACAATTGGCTTTCTTTCAAAGAAGCTATCAATTTCCTTGATAGGGACGAAAAAGAAAGTATTTTTGATATTGCGAGAGCTATTGGTGAAAGAATATTGATAAAAGAATTTCACAAAATTAAAGAAGATTCTTGATAGATTCGACAGTCTGATATCCTGGGATTCTTTTCTCATGATGATCTTTCTGCACTCTCTTTTTGATAGAATTGGAGCTTTCTTGGGTATTCGGGGATTACATCATCCTTCATTCTGGAGATGTCCTGACTTTTCTCTCTTTCTCTTTTTTTTTGAAGGGTACATCACAAACTCCTTCATCTCAGAGATGTTCTGATCCTTCTTTTCTCTCAGAGATTATATTGACGATTATTGGCTCTTTGGTTGAAAATCTCTTGATGATAGCATAAATTAAATATCTTTTAGGGTTTGTCGGGAGGCTCATCGCATCTGCCTTCATCTCGACAGTGCTTTGGACTTTCTCTGGAAGGATCCGTCACAAACTCTGTCATCTTGGAGATGATTCAAATCTTCTTTGGCTCCGGGGGTCTAACTCGCATAATTCATCTTCATCTTGACGACAATTGAGAGATCCCTTTTGCAGATATTTAATTGCAGCTTAGGTGATTGAGGAGAGATGGAGATTGAGTGGATTTTTTTGTATCACCCAGAATATTTCGACTGCTTTTTTTTCCAAGAATGATCTTTAAAAGTGTGTCATTGACTGCGATCAATACCGATCACTTATGGCTTTGCAACAATATTGAATTTCCTTTGCTGGCCATATCGAGGATTTATTCTTCATCCTTTTGGTTGGCCAATTGAAAGATCTTGAGTTTTGAATTCTTCTTCGCGAAAGTTTTGTCCTTTCGGAAGTAATACTGGAGGTATTTTGAGATAATAATTTTTTTGCAATAAAAATTTCTGAAATCAACAAATATTTAATGACAAATTAGCAAAATGTTTTTGAAATCCTTTGGTGAAAGAAATTGCTTGATATCTGAGTTGACACATCAGTGGGATTCTGGATGAGGGTCCAACACAAACCTGAACTCTAAAGGCAAATCTAACACAAAATTGGAATTCTGAAGGTAAGTCCTAGCACAATGCTGAATTTTGAAGG
The DNA here is from genome assembly GCF_984573655.1 of Nuphar pumila. Taxonomy (NCBI): domain Eukaryota; kingdom Viridiplantae; phylum Streptophyta; class Magnoliopsida; order Nymphaeales; family Nymphaeaceae; genus Nuphar; species Nuphar pumila. The sequence goes on along the minus strand of NC_143263.1, from coordinate 44,576,256 downwards.
TAAGTCCAATTCAGAAGTTGGTTTTGAAAGAACGACCGAGTCAGGACTCGGGTTCTACAAGGAAAACAGGAAAATTCGAGTCGAAACTCGAGCCTTTAAAGGAAAGTTAGGAAGTTTGGTTTTTAAGGAGAGAAAATTTGGGTCGAAACCCAAATCTTCAAAGGAAAACTCGAGTTTAAAACTCAAAAATTTTAAAGAAAAACTGGAAGGTTCGAGTCGAGGCTCGAATCTCAAAGGAAAACTTGAAAGTTCAAATCTTAAAGGAAAGAAAACTCGAGTTTAAAACTCAAATCTTCAAAGGAAAGCTGGAAGATTCGAGTCGGTGCTCGAATCTCAAAGGAAACTGGAAAGTTTAGATTTTTGAAGGAAAAGAAGACTCGAGTTAAAACTCAAATTTTCAAAGGAAGGCTAAAAAATTCGAGTCGGGGCTCGAATCTCAAAGGGAAACTTGAAAGTTTATTTATTTTTGAAGGAAGAGAAGACTCGAGTTAAAACTCAAATCTTCAAAGGAAAGCTGGAAAGTTCGAGTCAAGGCCCGAATCTTAAAGGGAAATTGGAAAATTCAAGTCAAAACTCGCATCTCAAAGAAAATTTAGAAGTTCGAGTAGAAACTTGAATCTCAAAGGAGAATTGGAAGTTCGAGTCGAGTTCGAATCTTAAAGGAAAATCTTTAATCATAAGATTGAATTTTGAAAATCGACAGTGCGAGGACTGGGATTGAAAGTTTTGAGAATGGCCAGTTTTAAGACTGGATTATTGGACTTGCAATGAAAAAGACCATCTTATTTAGATGTATGTGGTCTGATCTTCAGGATGAACCCCTTATCCTGAATGGGGATATGAATAGAAATTGAAGAATTTTGGGAAAATCATGGAAAATGATTCAGGTTTATCCTTTAACCTGAAGGGGAAGAAAATGGATGCAGAATTAATGTAAAATGAAATGCAAATGCACATGAAATGTAAATGAATGCAAAATTAATGCAAGTGGGTGCATATACATGCAAAAAGAGAGATTGGTTTATTCTGCCTGCATACAGGGTGTTTTGAGGTAAAGATAGATTTTTCAAAAAAAAATGCCCCAGTGTAACTAGGGAGGAAGATTTTGAACACAAAGAAGGATAATCAATGAATAAGGTGACAGGCTTCTTGATTGAGAGACATCCTCAAGGTCATTCCTCACAAGAGACATATTGTGAAAAGGAAAGAGACGCAAATAAAATGGTGCCAAATTATTGACAAATTTAATAATTTTATTGATGCTTAAAAATCATGGAGAGGAAAGAGAATTATATTATCCCTTTGAAATGATAAAAGCAAAATGAGAAGTAAGAAAGTGCTTGCGCATGGGATCTTTAAAGTAAAAGGAGAATGTTATTTTGAAAGTGAGAAATCATTTTGGGAAGAAAATAAACTGCAACGTTGATTTTGAAGAATGATCACCGTGAGAGCTGATATATGAAAGAAGAATCAACACGGGGGTTGAAAGATCATCATGAGGGTTGATTTTGAAAACGAATTGGTTTAACAGTAATTTTAGAAAAGAAAATCAACACAAGGGTTGATTTTTAAAGATAATGTTCAAAATTAAATTTAAGAAAAGAAGATCACCGCGATGGTTGATTTTTGAAAAAGATTGGACCGAAGTATTAAACTTTTGGGTGATCATAATGAAGATGTTCGTAGAATTTTTTTAAAATTTCACGATTTTTGAAAAACCCTCATAGGTAATTTCATTTCTCTCATGAATGATGTTGGGATTTCCCCTCATCTCGAAAAGAAAGGGAATTTAATGTGGCTTAATAGAAGCCGATGGCAAAGAAGATTCTTTAAAACGAAAATGTTACATTTATTTATTTATTTTTTTTTTGAAAAGGTGCCCTAATGGGACAAATGAAAGAAGTATTGGATAAAGAAAATGGATATTTTATTGATAAGCAGAACTGATAACAAAAAGACTGCATATTTATAAGTACTCGACCAAAAGGTTGCAAAAACTGGGCGGACTTGCCCCTACGAGGTGACTGGCAAAACAAAAGGAAGAAAACAGGAAACTTTGGCATCATCAATTTTCTGAATGATCTGGGAAAGGCTTGGTCAGGATGGCCAGCTCGTCTTCTTCTTCATCTTCAGCAAGGAGGCTCTTGTCAATGCAGTCCTGAACAATATTTTTGAAGACAAAACAATGATCGATGTCATGCCCTGCTGCTCGATGGAACTTGCAGAACTGATTCATGAACCTTCCCATAATGGTGGGAGGAGTTGTGGCCTTTGGGAGCTTCACTAATCCCTTGGTCAGCATGAATTCAAGGGCTTCTTCGAATGTTTGTTTGAGAGAAGTCAACACACGATCATTACTCCAACCTTCATGCTTTATCTTTTCCTTTTGTGAAAAGTTGGGCTGAGATAGCTTGCTATTCTATTTTTCCTCTTGATCCGCATGGTTACCCTTACTACTTTTGTTATCATTGCGGCTGATGTTGGAAGAGAAGGTGAAATTGATTTTCTTTTTTGATTCTTGTTGATTGCTATTTTTGGTGAAGATGAAACCCACGTAAGATCCATTTTTCATACTCAACTCGAGCCATTCAGCTCGTTCTGTCAATTCTATAAAGGTATTGGATGTAGAAGTGGAAATCAGTCCCCTTAGGGGTTGCGAGAAGTTACTCAAGATCAAAGATAGTGCATGCCCCTCCGATATCGGATCACACATCTTGTTACAAGCGTATCTCCACCTATGAATAAAATCCCTGGCTTTCTCATTTTCCTTCTGCTTTAGACTGCAGAGATGACTCAGAGTCGGGGGTGCCTCAGCATTGAATAAAAAGCGCTCAATAAACAAATTGACCACTTTGTCAAACTCTTCCACCTCTATAGGGTTAATATGTTATGAATACCATTTTGCTGCGATACCCTCCAAACTGCGAGGAAAACAAAGAAATAAGGCTCGGTTGTTCCTCCTGAACCTGGAACATTCTGCGAAGAATAAGGCGAGATGTGATTTCGGATCGCCTGAACCATCAAACTTGATAAATTTCTTGGGGAGATTGTCGAAATCATCATCTCCATCCAGTCCGTCATAAAAATCTTTGCTTGTAAAGACCCTTTTGCCCTTGTCACGAGCTTGAAGATCTTTGACCATTTTAACGACATCTCAGAGTTGTGGCTGAGTAGGGTCATTGACAAACTGATTCCCAGATTTATAAGCTGACCCCTGCCTTTGAATAGACTTTCTAACTGCTTGGTGAGTTTCATATTCTTCATCAGTATCTTCTGTTGATTTTGCCTCATCAGATGTTTCTTCGTGACGATTCTGCTTCCTAGTGATCTTCACATTCTTTTTCACTGTTCGGCCTTTGTCCTTTTTCTTATTGTGGACTTTTCCTAAGCTAGCTCCTGTTTCTTCAGTCAATAACTTACTCAACATTCTCTGGAACAATGAATACATTTGTGGGTCGATGTCATCATTAGCTTGCTGCTTTCCATTTCCGGCAGATTGTGAAGAGGCCATTTCATATACTGAAACTGACGAGGAACTGTTTATTTGGACTGACGCAGTTTTCTTTCCAGACCTCGTCTGAACCATGTAAGGATGCGGGTGCTCTCTGCAGGGCAAACTGAGGATTAGCTGCTGAAAATGGTTTTGAATTGGAGATATTTGCTGAATATCTAGTAGATGATTTGAAGGATGTCCCATTACTAGGGACTGATTCGTCACTGGAATTACGACAATTGCGCTGCTATTCTTTGCAAAATAAACAACTGAAAGTACGCCTTGTTACCTAGGCGAGGTTGTCAATCCAAGATAGGATGAAAATTAAGGGAATTTTATTGAAAGAAAAAGACATGATTTTATTAGTAATAAACTTGACAAAGGGGAGGGGGACAAACAATTTTTTACCACTCCTGATAATCAGAGGACACTCGAGGACCGGGAAAAATAGTAAGATTAACAAAAGAATCTCAGCCATGTCTGGCAGAATGGTATGCTCCGGACCACTGATCTGATGTGAGATCGAATTCTGGCAAGATCCCTGATAGTAGACGAATCTCTATGCACTTCTGTCTCTGAGAAAACTGCCTGACACACCGCTCTGGATGGTAGTATGTGCAAAAGAAGGGATCAAGTAGTCTGCACCGCTTGCCGTATGCGTAAGTATATCTGAGAGGTGATTCATGACGATCAAAGTAGTCCCATACAACTTCTTTCTCCTGAAGGTATCAATCAAGAATCGGTATCGAGCAACTGGAAGAAGCTTTTCACCATTGTATCTGAATGAACTGGCTCAGGTTGGCACATGCCGAAGGAACCAAGATTGCAATGCATAGGTGCACCCTTCGACTAGAATTGATTCTACGAGTGTGAAATTGGTCAACCCTCGGTACAAAAAACGAGTGCAGCCATGACTATAGAGAGGCGGCTGGTCTGTCGACTTCCCCACCTTCGCAGAAGTTGAACTATCCTGATATCCATATAATTCCATCCATCTGGAAAGAGAGCTATTCCCACAATACATAGGATCATCGCTTGCTGGATTCTTTCTCGAGCTGTTCGAGATAAGGAACTGATTTCCACAAATGCTCCATACTGTCTGTAAATTTCGAGCAGGTCCACATATTTGTTTCCATTCTCCTCAATCAAAGGCCAAGACTTGCGTCCTGTCATGCGGGCTAAAGCGTCTCGGGGATCCAGACCCTTGACATTGATAAAAAATTGCTTCTCCAATGGATCTCCAGGCTGACCAGATGGCTCAGGTAATCCCATAATCTCTGAGAATTCGTCCATCAACAAAGTCATTTCCCTCCATGGGAACCAGAAGGTACTAGTGCTCGGATTCCACCGTTCTGCCAGTGCGTGGATCAAATTGCCGTTAACTGTCTGTTTTCCCACTACGGATGTCAGTTCCAATTCACAATCATTCAAATGGTCCGGAAATATACGAGAGAAGTTCTTGAGCGATGAATAATGCCACCGGGGAAAGAAGGATCCGGTGCTGAGGACTCGATGTTCAGGAAGACCTTGTCACAACTCGTAGGAGATGTGACCCTCAGGAAAGACTAAATCGAGTTGACTGGATGCCATCAGACTGAAAGACATGGAGAATTGGAATAAGACTTGGGAAAATACAGGAATTTTGAAAAGATGCTGGCAGGATAAAAATGAAGCTGGAAATTCAAGATCTAGAAGAACGAAACGATGGAAAATCACCTGGAGTTTTGAAGAAAATAGAGGGAAATTTGTAAAATCGTCTAGGGTTTGAATAAAACAAGAAATTTAGATAGTATTTGGAAACAGATGAAAAAATTGGAGATTTTTGGAAATCGTCCAATATTTTAGAAAACTTATGGAAAAATGTATTAAAAGAAACTGACATTCAATCACATCCTGTATAAACAAGTATGCACATACAACATTCCCTAAAAGCTGACCTTAGATGCACAAGTTTTGAAATAGCTATAGGACCTTAATCCTAACTCTAAGGTTCAGATCATCTGTGTCCAATCATGCTATGCCTATATACTCGAGTCGAGGCTCGATGTACGTGACATAAAATCAATTTCTTTGGTTCTAGGTTCAAGTTTTCCAACATCCTTGAGCACCTGCTGATATACGTTGAACTATGGCCCTTGGTACGTGGCAGGGGGGTGTTAACCCAAATAGGTGACCCAGTTGTGAGGCTTTGTCCCGAACTATGGTTCTGGAAGAAAGCCCTGCAACGTGAAGATCAGGTAAAGATAGGTGGGGTGGTTTTTGAAAACATGATCACATGCAAGCAAACAGATGGCTCTAAAACCTAAAGAGATAGAGATTTTAAACATTTTGAAAAAGCAAACATTGTTTTCATATAATTTCTAGATTAAGGAGTGTTGTATTAGACCTAAGTCTATGTGAGCATGAATAATTCTCCTCAATATGGTCCTACCAAACCATTCCTAGTCTACATGCAATCCATGTCAGCTGGGTTCAAGTCTAGGCTCCTAGGTTCACATGATATCATTAAATAAAAGCTGACATTCCATGGAATACAATTTTGACAATTTGAACTAAGTTAAGCATACAATTGATTAGGCGAAGACAGGTCCCATATCGGTCGCCAAACCTGTTATCATCGCAAAATTTTTACTTTTGCAAGTCAAACTGACATTTGAAAAAGATTTCGAAAAAAACTCACCTCCGTTTTAAAATGCAGGATAATTCTGAAGAATGAGACTCGCCTGTCGGTACGAGGTTCAACCGTTCCTGGCACCTTTACCATAGGTAATTGAACCAAGGATCAAAAGTGTGCTTAACTTTGCTCAACTTGTCTAAATCGTGTTCTATTTTCTAAATGCACAAAGAATCAGGCATGTGCTATGAATTTATGAAAATGCAGATTTGAAAACATGATGTTTGTTTTAAAAATTGAAAATAATTGAAAAATTCTTAGAAAACAAGCCCTTTGAAAATCGTGAATCATGATTGAGAGAATGTTTCTGAGAAAGTGAAAATCGATTTCTGAAGAAATATAAGGGTTTTGTGAAAATCGATTTCTGAGAAATTTGAAATAACTTTAGAAAAACTTGATTTTTCTGAATTCAAACTTTAAAATTGAGCATATAACTTAAAAAATTGAATTTGAACTTGATAAATACTTGAAATACCATTTGAAAGCTCAGAGTTTTGAGGAAATCAATTTCTGAGAAAGACTTAAGAAAATTTTGAGAAAATTGATTTCTCTGAGTTGGAATTGGAAATTTCAAATGAATGAAATGAATGAATATGGATTTGAAAGACTTGATTTTGAGGAATTGAGAAAATCCTTTTGTATTTTTGAGAAATGCAGTGCATTTTGAAGTTAGCCTAAGAGTGTAGGCTGAATGTGGCTAATACGAAGATCATAAATCTGGGTCTCATTCGTATTCTGACTATGGCCATAAATATGAATTCCACCGAGTTTGTCAACTCCATAAGAGCTAGTGCACGTCCCATTCATGTAGACCACAGTGAATTTGTAAAGAATGTGCATGAATTGGCATACATAGCAGTTATATATCAAAGTTTAAAACTATATGCAATGCATCCTATTTTATGCAGAAATTGAAATTCTTATTTCAAATTTAATTACAATTTACATCACTAATCAAATTTAAATACAAGAAAATAAAGTCTTCAATGTCCCTGCAAAACTAGAAAAACTTGTTAGTGAAGATATGTTGGCTTTTCTAGATTTATCGAGTAATATCTAGAAATTACTGGATTTTGCTAGATATAAGCCATTTTCCATATGATTCCCTTATATAAACTTAATAGAATATGAAATAAGATGGAATAAATATGAAAATAAAATTTGAAATTTCGAAATTGAGGTCAAAATGACCAAAATACCCCTGATAGAAAGACTATGGCCTTGAGATCATGATTTTAGAAAGATATTTTGTAAAATACAACTCTTGAAATACAAATAATGATAAATTAACTCAAATATGATATGACATGATTAAAAATATGAAAATTAGGGTTTAGAATTTCGAAATTGAGGTCAAATGACCAAAATGCCCCTGATAGCAAGACTATGGCCTTGAAATCAGGGTTTTCTGAAATAGATTTTAGTAAAAACTTGGGATTTATGATTGAAATAAACATAAAATCAAACATGAAATATACTAATATGATTCTAAACATGAACAAACCCTAAAAACATGAACTTATTCACGAAAATCAAGAAATATCACAAATATCATGATTTTGGCAGTGTTTCTGGACCCTATTTTGCAATTTGATCCATTCAAGCATAAAATGGATTCCAAAATTCATAAAAATCAGTACCTGCACTTATTATAACCCTAAAATCAGATTGATATCACAAAAATATATTTTTGATATTATTCTAACTCAAAAATTGCATTAAAACCCTAAAATAAGCTATTTTTGTTCATAGTCACAGACCAGTTCCAGTGTTAAACCCAAATCAGGGATCAAATCATCATAAAATTTCTGAAATTTTATAGAGGTAAACTAGACAAAAAAAAGATATTTTCTTTTTTACAAATCGGAAAAAGAATCTTCGATGAGGGAGAAACCTTTCCGACAATCCGGACTAAAGTTTAATGAATCTAACATTGGTTAAAACAGGTACTTTTGGTTGAAAATACAGAAACAAATAGAATCCTAAATCAAAAATTTCTGAAATTTTAGAAGTGAACATTAGACATAAAAATAATGAAAATCCTTTTTTACAGATCATGAATCGAATCTATGGTCTGAGATCTATGATCAACACAAGTCAGATTAGGGTTTTGGAAAACCCTAACGAATTTTAAATTTTAAATCTGATTCTCTGACAAAGAAAAAATACTAAACCGAAACTAAAAATTATCACAATTTCACAGTAAATAGTTCACATCAATAGAAATCCACTGCATTTTACGGATCTCAAATCAGATATCAGATGAGAGAAATATCACAACTGCAAGTTACCTATGAATTTCAATATCGATTCTAAATGACTGAAAATCACGGTTTAATCTTTTATTTTTTTGATAGGGTTCCCGAATTCCAAAACATCCGAAATTTTTATAGTAGTCCACTGACAAAGCCATGGATCACATATAAAAAAATCAGAAATTTACATTGAGTACTTCATTACGAACTAACATGCTCTTTACTGATCTAAGCTTAAAACACACAGAAATTTAATAAAACTCAATAAACCATGCTTTAATCAATGAAAACAAAAAATAAATTATTAAAACAGTAAAATAAAATTGATTTATATGCTAAAAAACGTGTAATAAACATAAATAAACAAAGAAATAAATAAAATACAGGGAATCCATGGCTGTAATTTGATTTTACCTTAAAAATCATTGATTTGACCCATTTAACGGGTAAATCGCATGTTTTAATGGTTAAGAACATGAAAATCAATACAATAATCGATTCTAACGGATTAGAATCATGGAAAACAGCATGAAACAGGGTTAGATCATCTTCTTGAATTGAACTTGAGGTTCTTGAGGTTGAATCCATGGTTAAATCCATGAAAGGGGAGTTTCCATGGTGAAATCTATTGAAAATAAAAAAAATAATAAAATAATATTAAATAACTCACCTTGGGGCTGCAACTGCAATGGAGGAAGGTTGAGTTGCTGGAGAGGAGAGAGAAGCCACGAAAATTTGAGAGAGAAAAGAGCTCCCTTTGACCCCCTTTAGGTCCCCTATTTATAGAATTTTTTTTTTTTTGTTTAGGAAGAGTTTTGATTTTTTGGACTCTTTTTAATTGTTTTTGATAAACCACATGGGAAAGATGATTTTTTTGGAGAACTCTAACCTAAATGGACTCTAATTTATCCCTAATTAACACCTAATTAAACCCTAGAAAGTCCAAATATGGCACCACCTAGTATGGACCCACATTTGGTTTTTAAAACTTGAATTTAAAACATTTAAAAACCAATGGTTTAAAACTTAAATAAAATGGATTTTTAAAATTGATTTTGACTCCTCTAAACCCCTAACCTAACTAGGATAATGACTAACCTTAGTCTAACCTTGACTTCTTCAAATGTGGCACCACCCCGAGTGAGCTCCACTTGAATTTTCAAAAATGATTTTAAAACTTGAAAATGAGAGTTTTTTCAATAGAGATTCAAAAGTAGACTTGAAATCAAAAGTTTTGAAATGGCATAGAGTTCCATCTGGATCAGAACTCCTCTGGATATGGCGCCAACTGAGTGGACCCCACATCAGAGTTTTGAAAATTTGAAATAAATACTGAAAATGACTTTGAAAAGGGGTTAAAATCAATACTTGAAATTCAAAGTTTTGAAAGTAGAGTCTCAAGCAAACTGGAACTCCGGGTTAGAGTCCTGTATTTTTAAGACTCTGTGATTTTGGTTTTTAAAAGCCAAATGAAGGAGTTTTTGAAAATATTTCATCGAAAATGGTTAAACAAGTGAGAAAATACAGTCAGGGTTAGACTCCAAACTCAATCATAACTCTGAAATAGAGTCCTGAATTAACTAGAATCTACAAAATAACCAAAATTTTGAAAAACAAATGAAAATAGAAGTAAAAACAAACTCTAGAACAGAGTCCTGACTGGATTAGGACTTTGGGACAGAGTCCTAATCAGACTGAAACTCTAGATTTTTTTTGGTATTTTCTGAAAAACCGATGAAAGAACTTGTAAAAATAGTAAAAATAATGACAAATATTGAAATAAAACAGAGTTCTGATTCAACTGAGACTCTGGGGACAGAGTCCTAATTGAACTAGGACTCTCAGATTTTTGGATTTTCTGAGAAAACAAATGAGAGAATTTTGAAAAACAGTTAAAAACAGGATAAAATTGAAGTTTTGGTTCAGAGTCCTGATCTGATTATGACTCTGAGAAAGAGTCCTGATTCGATCAAAACTCTAAGAATTTTTGGTTTTCTGATAAGCAAATGATGAAATTTAAACAAAAAATTTGAAAATTAGTGAAAATAAAGTATGAAAACCAATTTTGAATAGAGTCCTGATTCGATCAGGACTCTGGGGTAGAGTCCTGATTTGATCAGGACTCTAGGATAAAACCTCAGAATTTTGAAATTCTTTGATAAAAGTGTAACAATTTTGATAGATGAAAAGATTTTTGAAAGATTCTTTCAAAATTGAAATCAGGATCAGAGTCCTGATCCAACTAGGACTCTCTGAACAGAGTCCTGTTTTGACTAAAACTCTGAGTTTCTGACTCATTTTGAAAGATTTTGAAAGATTTGATTGAAAATTGATAAGATAGCTGTAAAAGATTAGAGTCCTAATCCGATTAAAACTCTGAAAAAGAGTCCTGATTCGACTGGACTCTTGAAGAAGAGTCCTGATCCAATTAAGACTCTAAAATTTTAGCCAAACAGAAGATTTTGAAAGGTTTTCTCCGAAAACAGGTAAAAAGGTAGTGAAAAGTAGAGTTCTGATCCGACTGGACTCTGGAAAAAGAGTCCTGATCCAACTAGGACTCTAAGATTTTGGCTAAAACAGAGGAAATGGACAAGGGATATGACCATAACTGGTTTAAAATCAAAACAAAGTTTTGAAAATGTTTTAAAAAGATAAAAAGATAGAGTCTTGATCCAACTAGAACTCTAAAATTTTTGAGAAATTTGATAGATGAAGGAATCCAGAAGCGACACCACCTAAATGGGTCTCATCTGAGAATTGAAATCAGTTGAAAATTGAGTTTAAAACGAATCCAAATTATTTTCTGAGAAAAATTCTTCAAAATATAAGATCCCGGGGGTTGGCAAATGACAAAATGTTGATTAAAAACCCAGGTTTTAAAATTGATTTTGAAAGAAAAGTTTTAAAACCCGTATCTGGATTAAATATTTTGAAAACAGAAGTGTTGGATCTTGAAAATGAGATATAATGATATGCAATGCAATGAAATTGTGACAACGATTTAATGACAGCTACGACACTATGAAGCGATTTCAATTTTAATTGCTAAATAAACAACGATTTGAATACGCAAATCGCCATCACAATCGCGCAACAATGTAAATGCCGCACACACACGCTTCAATATCATAATACAAATATCTTACAAATCGACACTAACAAACACATAATATGTTACAAATCAATATACATGTCGCATAATATATTACAAATCGATACAAAAATTCAGCATAATAGGTTACAAATCGTGATTTGCGTTATACTATTCCAATATTTTCTATACAAAGGTAAATCATTGTGGACGACATATACGTCATTGCCTAAATCGCATAAATCGTCAACCGGAATCTAGGTCTGACAAGGCATATCGATTTTTGACGAGCGGGATGTGGAACGATGTTTACTGTTGAATCCCAAATGTTACAATGATATGTACTTGTGAAGGGTGCGATTTCTACAATGTTTGTATGTTTGAAGCAATGATTTGTATATTTAAAGCAGGAATGATTTATACGTTTGATAAAATAGTGATTCACGTGACAGCTATTTCATTACAGGTACGAAGCTTTGAAGTGATTTCCATAGAAATCGCTAAATGAGCAATGATTTGAACACGCAAATGGCCACCTCATGTCGCTACAATGTAAATTTCTCATACACAGTCTTCAATTACATACTATAATATCTAACAAATCGACACTAGAAATCACTTAATATTTTACAAATTGATACATATATCCCATAATTTATTACTATACCTAAAACCTATACTCTAAACCCTAAACCCTTAATATCTTACTAAACCCTAACCCTAAACCCATAATATATTACTAAACCCTAACCCTAAACCCATAATATATTACTAAACCCTAAACCCTAAACCCTAAACCCTAAATGTAACACCCCAATTTTTATAACCCGAAATTGGTGGATTTTTTTTTTTGAAATACATTTAAATCTTTTAGCAGTTAACAGCGGAAAAACATATTGGGCATAAAACTTGGCGTGCTACTTCAGTTGAATGCTTGCAAACATATACTTATGAAATTTAAACTTTAACAACTAATTAACTATGCATGAAATAAAATCAAGTTCCATAATATCCAAAATTTATCACATTTGTCATTGAATTGAATTAAAGTAAAATCAGAGTTCAGAATTCATGAAGCAGATGAAAGGTAGGCTCAGTCCCCGTCGCAACCTTCCGCCTTCGCACGTAAGTACCTACTCATTACCTGAAAATTTTTAAACCATATAGGGTCAGACAACATGTCTCAGTAGAGTAATTATGCTAAACTTGTAAGACAGAATAACAAGACAAGGATTTCAATAGAAATTTCATGATTTAACATTTAATTTAACTTAAAAAAAATCATACAACCATCATGCATGTTTAGAAGTTTCATATTTAACAAAAAGACATAAATTCATATATTCAAAATACAAAATGCATGAACCATTAAAATGCATGACTTACCATATGCAGAAACTCTTTCAATGCATGCATATTTTCTTATCTTTAGTTACATTTTCTTAGTTAGATGATGCATGCGATGCCAAATTAATGCACACACCATTTAAGTTATCACTTCTTAGCCCTGCTGATACGACACAGGCAGACATTCTCAGATCAGGACCATGACACAGGACGTGTCTTACATACAGGGGTGGCTTTAGCCTGGCCAGGTCCATTCACTAAGACGGGGTGAGAGACGTTAATACGAGAGAGATTCCCAACACCTTTCAACCCGATGCATCAGTTTTTCCTCATGAGTACTATAACCTCTACGCTGCAGTCTAATGCAGAGGTTTTCCCCCTAAAATCGTGGGAGGGGAGGAGCAACCTTCCGTGCCCGTAACAGAACTTGCCCCACGAAGTTTTGTATCACCTGCTACTCTCCAAGCAAGTATCTTGAGTTTAATGTCACATGATTACTTGTTTACAGTCATACTTTTTATGCAACATCAAACTTAAACCATTTTATGGTCATGGATGCATTCTTATAAAGCATTGGACAAAGTCATATAATTAAACTTATAACAGACACTAGAGCACATGAGTAGCATAAACATCTTATTCACTTTCACACAATATAATGCATATGCATGTACATGGCCAATGCAACAAGGAGAATATATATGAACATCCGTATCAATGAAACAATCATATCATCACGATATCATGAACATACATGTAGGCAACACATTTTTAAAATTTAAAACATAAACTTGTATTCATTGGACCTTTTGATTCTAAATCTTTAATGTGTAACCTTCCATTTACAATTCATGCCATAATCATATAAGATTGCATACAATCAGACCTACATAATCATTCACATAATGCATACTAATTCTATAAAGAATTTGATTAAAAACATATATACTATGCACCCTTTGAGACTTGATTTATGAATTTGCCATAAATTTTTCCAATTTCTTAACTCTGTCCGACTGGTACAGAGCTCACAGAAAATTTTTGGCTCTATGAACAGAGCTGAAATTTTTACAGTATATAGGAATTATTGTCAGCTATCCATAGCCGCAAACCGTTTGTAAAAACTCTTCCGTATGAGAGAGTTATGCATGTTTTACTACAGACCTATTTGTTTTTATTTTGACTGTCACAGAGATGTGCTCGGTCCATAAAGAAAACCCAAATTTCTACAGTAGATGCACAATGGAGTTAGCTTTCCAACGCAACAATCCGTTCATCAAAACTTCTCCGGACGAGGGAGAAACGACCATTTTACTGAACGGAGGTCAAGTGGAAAACCTGAAATTCCGAGATTTGCATTTGGGTGAATCAAACCGAGTCACCTGAATCCCAAGAAAAATTAAAAGAAATAGGAAATACGCATGAAATAAAATTCTGAAAATTCTAAAATATTCACAGTAGATGAAACACTTCATAATCTATCAATCCAAACTAATATTTGCATAAAAATCATGGAATAAATCAAATACAAATATATTTTACGAATCTATTTCTAAGAAACCGATTTTTATAATAAACCCAATTTCAAAAATGATTTTCTTTAGGGGAAAACATGTTTTTGTCATGGATCATTAGATCTGAGTCAAACCCACGGTTAGGAGGGTTTGATTATGATCTAAACTCATGAAAAAACATCAAAATTCATGCCAAGAACTCCGTTCTTGCAAGAAAAGCATAGAAACCCTACCTTTTGTTGAAAAAAATGTATTTCTTGATGGATGAACAACCCTTTTTTATCGATCCACCAATCAGCCCTTTCTTCCAGCAAGATAAGGACCTTAGATCTCCTCACCACACCCCTTGAGGTCTGGATCTTGCACTCAAGAACCAAAAGAAACCCTAAAAGAAGAGAATAGGGAAAGGAAAGAGAGGAGAGAGAGAAGAGGGTTTTTGGGGGAGAGAGAAACTCTCCTTTTTTTTTCCAGCACAAATGAGGAGGGCAAGGGCTATGGGAGGGTTTTATAACCCTTCTTAAATTAGGTTATGTGCTGTAATTAATTTCAGCCCTTGATCTCATTAATGAAATTCATTTGGAGCCCTTGATCTCCACTTTGACTTTTCAAACTTTAAATAACCTTGAAAATCACTATACCTTTATTTTCAATTTGAAGTAAGGTGCCACATAGGATGGGACGGCCCACCTATGGGCTCCTACTAAACTAATAAAAATGGATTTTAATTTATAAAAAAGAAAACTATTATATTAAACTATTATTGAATAATCATAAAATTCTAATTAAATACCGTTTTTGTTTTATTTAACCACAACTCATGTGAAAATGTAAAGGAATTGAATATAAGTTAATTCCATCTTATTAAGCATATTAATATGTATATTTTTAAAATCTACTTTTGTTAATTTACTTTATTTAAATAATTTTACTTAAAAGAAAAATCAACATTTTCTTTTTAAGTAAGACGTTTTCAATTAGACATCACTTAGAATTTTCTCAGATATCCAAACCATGTAGGGTTTATATTTACTACAATTCAATATAATTAAACCCCTTAATCCTTACGAATATACTCAAACATTAATTTTTAAAGAAATTAGGGTTTTATATTGGCACGAAATTCAAGACATTTCACAATGCTATAGAAAAGAACTTAGAAATTTTTGGGATATTACACTAAACCGTAAACCCTAAACCTAAACCTAAACCCTAAACTTAAACCTAACCCTAAACCCTAAACCCTAAACCCTAAACTCTAAACCGTAAACCCTTTAACCCTAAACTCTAAACCCTAAACCTAAACCTAAACCCTAAACTAAACTAAACCCTAATGCCTAAACCCTAAACCCTAACCCTAAACCCTAAACCCTAAAACCTTAAAACCTAAAAACCCTAAACCCTAAAAACCCTAAACGCTAAACCCTAAAAATCCTAACCCTAACCCTAAACCCTAAACCATAACCCTAAACCCTTAAGATATTGTTTTGATTATTAATATCGATTTAAAATATTGTTTTGATTCTAAATATCGATTTTTAAGATATAAATATGAATTTCTAAATCGATTTAAGATATTGTTCTGAATCTTAATATTGATTTATATGTTGATTCTTAATATGGATTTAAGATATTGTTTTGATTCTTAATATCGATTTAAGATATTGTTTTGATTCTAAATATCGATTGTTAAGATATCAATAGGAATTTTCATATTGATTTAAGATATTGTTTTGATTCTTAATATCGATTGAAGATATTATTTTGATTCTAAATATCGATTTTAAAGATATCAATATGAATTTCCAAATCGATTCAAGATATTGTTATGAATCTTAATATCGATTTAAGATATTGTTTTGATTCTTAATATCGATTTAAGATACTGTTTTGATTCTAAATATCGTTTTTTAAGATATCAATAGGAATTTCCATATTGATTTAAGAAGTTTTGATTCTTAATATCGATTTAAGATAAATTTTTTTATTCTAAATATCGATTTCTATCCTGATTCTGTATATCGATTTATAAGCTATCAACAGTAATTTTCATATCGATTTATATGATATTTGATCATCGAATTGCATTATACTATGTCAATATTTTCGTAACAAAGGCAAATCTTTGTGGTCGACAAAGACATCATTATAAAATCTTTTATTATAAAACATGAACCGCCAAAAACGTGAACCGACAAAAAATCTTTGGTGGGTCCCATAAGCATTAAACTCCTCAACTATAAAAGGAGCTCTTCGTAATATTTCCTCCTAAACGTTCCACAAAAAATCTAATGCTTCATCTTCTTTCGCCAAAGCACCTTTGCCGTCTCAGTGAGTTTTTGTGTTGTGTAGGTTACCAATGACTTACATTCCTAAGAGAAGAAACACTTCGTCGTCAGCGGGAAAATCTCTTGACAAAATTGTCAAACAATATGCTTTGTATGAGCAATTAAAAGCATACTACAGAATAATGAAGATTGAGAATGATAAAGAAATGGAGCAATTGCTGGTAAAGTATAGAGCGAAGCCTAATTCGTCAGATATTGAAGATGATAATCCAACGAAGAATGATGAGGAAGAAGTATAGATGAAAAAGAAGAAGGATGACAAAGAGAAGCAAAATGAAAGGAAGGAGGAGGATAATGAAAAAAAAGCAAAGAAAATCAAGGCAAAAGAAGGAGGAGGTGGAGGATAGGAGAAAGCAAAGGAATAATAAGGAGAAGAAGGAAGAGAAGCGAAGGCAAAAGGAGGAGGAGGAGGTGGGGGAAAAGCAAAGGAAGAATAAGGAGAAGGAGGAAGAGAATCGAAGGCAAAAGAAGGAGGAAGAGGAGAGGGAAAAGCAAAGGAAGAATAAGGAGAAGAAGGAAGAGAATCAAAGGCAAATGGAAGAGGAGGAGAAGAAAAAGCAAAGAAAGAATAATGAGGAGGAAGAGAAGCGAAGGCAAAAGAAAAAGGAAGAGGAGGAGAGGAAAAAGCAAAGAAAGAATAATGAGGAGGAAGAGAAGCGAAGGCAAAAGAAAAAGGAAGAGGAGGAGAGGGAAAAGTAAAAAAAGAATAAAGAGGATGAAGAGAAGCGAAGGCAATTGAAGAAGGAGGAGGAAGAGAAGCAAAGACAATTGAAAAAGAAGGATGAGGAGGAAGAGAAGTAAAGACAATCGAAGAAGAAGAAAGATGAAAGGCAAATGAAGCAGATTCAGGATGAGAAGGAGAAGGAAAAGCAAAGGAAGGAGAAGGAGAACAAGGAAGAGAAGGAAAGACAAAAGAAGGAGAAGGCAGACGAGGAAGAGAAGGAAAAACAAAGGAAGGAGAAGGTGGACGAGGAAGAGAAGGAAAGACAAAGGAAGGAAAAGAAAAGAGAATGGAAGAAGCAGGATGAGGAAGAGAAGGAAAAAGAAAGAAAGAAGCAAAATGAAGAGAAGGAAAGGAAAAATAAAAATAAAAAGCAGACGATGGTTGTTAATACCGGAAGGAAGGAAGAAGTACAAAAGCAGAGGAAAGGAGAGGATAAAGAAGAGAAAAGTGTGACCAAGGTAGGTTGATTGCTATTGTATGTCGCGATGTACTGTTGTAGGTATTATTATGTATAGCAATTACTATGAATAGCGATTACTATGAATAGTGATTACTCTGTATAGCGATTATTATGAATAGCGATTACTATGAATAGAGATTACTATGTATAGCGATTATTATGTATAATGATTATTATATATAGCGATTATTATTTATAGCGATTACTCTGTATAGTGATTACTGCAATAGCAATTACTCTATATAGCGATTACTACAATAGGAATTACTATGTATAGAGATTAATTGTGATTTGATATTTTGTGTTACAGGCAGGTCAGAAGAGAAGCAGAGCAATAGGTGAAAGGCTAAAAGGGCGATGTTAGTGGCCTGCAGTTCTATCGTGGTTCAGAAAGCTGAGTGAATATCAGAAGGACCGATTACAAAAGATGCACTTCGACGGCCTTCTGGACTAATATTATTTTGAAAATTGCTGGAACACCATGACTCACTTGGTCAATAAGTGGAACCATAAGACAAACACATTCTAGTTTGGGGGTTTTGAGATCACCATGACCTTAGAAGATGTGGTATGGATTACGGGTCTTAAGTGCCATGAAAGTGTTGTCCTAACACGGGATTCAAACTATAACCCAAGGGACAATTGCATGGCCCTTCTAGGGATGTCGATGGAGAAATGACATGAGTGTACTTCTGGTGGAAGCAATTGCTTATCAATGAAAGTTCATTTTTTTTGTAATAAATGGGAAGGTCGATCCGCTGCATGTGCATCTGAAGCAGCTGACCAAGAGTTGCGCAGCTTCTTTCTTTATTTTTTTGGACTTACTTTATTTTTCGATTGTTCTGGTTCAAAAATAAGTTACTTGTGGCTGCAGTTCCTGGAAGACTTAGATGAAGTCGACAACTGGGCATGAGGTGCTGCTATGCTTGCACACTTATAGAGTCAACTTTACCGTGCGAGTAGGGGTATGAAAACTGTTGAGGGGTTTTGGCCATTTGTTTAGGTATTTGTTTATTACATATTTAGTGCTTATGGACTAAGCTCGTTGAAGGTTGTAGTCTTACTAATATATTATTTTTGTAGGCCTGGACGTGGGAGCATATTGTCGCCTTGTGTCCTCAGTGTGGCCCTGCAGTTTGTGGTTTTCTCAAGATCGGCTAGTGGGCTTCAATAAATATCAAGGAGGAAAATGCTCAGTTCATTTTAGATGGGATGCAAATAAATGAAGTAAATGATTTAAAATCATTGTAATGTTTAGCATTCTTAATAATCATCGCTTTAGGATTTTATCTTCCATAATACAAATTGTTATCTCTTTAGCATCTAACTTTCATTAACGTAAATCGTTATAATGTTTAGCATTCTTAAGTAATCATTGCTTTAGGATTTTGTCTTCCTTAGTATAAACTATTATCACATTTGCATCTAACTTTTATTAGCGTAAATCATTATAATGTTTAGCATTCTTAAGTAATCAACGCTTTAGGATTTTGTATTCCTTAGTACAAATCATTATCGCATTTGTATCTAACTTTCATTAGCGTAAATCGTTGTAATGTTTAGCATTCTTAAGTAATCATCGCATTCAGCAGTTTGTCTTCCTTAGTACAAATTGTTATCGCATTCAACATTTTTCATGAATAATTATGTCTATATCTAAACCATAATCTCGATTGTACAGGTTGTGTGGAGACCTTATAGGGATGGGGAGGACGAGGACGCCGAGGTTATTGCCGAGGCTGCGAGACTGTCTGTCTGCGATATTTGGCTCTTTAGCAAATGTGAAGTCGAGTTGCAACATGGTAGTCGAGTACTCCTACAAGCTGGCTTGGGACAGTCGATACCAAAATTGCCTGTGGTATTAAAAAGGAAGATGAATAGTGGTGGGGCTAGGAACGTGAATTGACACAAACGCTTTAGGAAACAATTGGATAGTTGAAACAAAGGCGGTGTTTGTGCCATACCATATGATTATAAAGAACGACAATATGACCCTAACTATTTCAAACAATATTGGCAACCCTTGCATGGAAATCGACAAATTGAGAAGAAGCAACCTGAAAGTGAGGTCACTCTTGTCACCGAGCATGTCATCTTCCAGCATAGACGTAGCATCCTTCATGTCCCTTTGGCGGATACTACGATTCCCTTTGTTACAATACATGATAAGAAGCAAACACAACTCCCAAAGGAGAAGGTATCGTCCGACCAAAGGTTAGTGATGTTGGAGAGTGAGAATAAGGAGTTACGGAAGGACGTGCAGAATTTGAGTAGACAAATTGGGTCACTGGTTGACTATTACCAGAGGTTTAATAAGATCAAGGGAATGAAGAGGTCACCGAATAAAGAGACTCCACAAAGTCCAAGAAAGAGATGATTTCTATATCCATCTGAGTCGTCAAGTGCCAATGAATAAACATATTATGTGATTTGTGTATCCCGATAATTTTATGTTGTAATTCTATTATTCTTTGTTGTAATTATATAATTCTTTCATTAATAAGTGTAACAGAGAAGTGTCACTAAAAAATCGACAAGACTACATAAACTTAGGTTTGTAATTATATAGCACTTACTATGTATAGTGATTATGAAGTTACCACGATTTGTACTTACGTTTGCTAAATCGTATAGCGATTACTAGTTTACGGTTTATTACTTATAACATTTCCTGAGATAACGATTTCTTAATATATCAATTACTTTGTATAGCGATTATGAAGATACCATTATTTATACTTACGTTTGCTAAATCGTATAGCGATTACTAGTTTAGGGTTTATTATTTATAGTGTTTCCTATGATAGTGATTACTTAGTTTAGCGATTGATAGGTATAGCGATTATGAAGTTACCACGATTTGTACTTACGTTTGATAAATCGTATAGCGATTACTAGTTTTGAGTTTATTATGTATAGTGATTCCTGTAATAGCGATTACTCAGTATAACGACTATGAAGTTACCATGATTTGTACTTACTTTTGCTAAATCGTATAGCGATTACCGGTTCAGGGTTGATTACTTATAGTGTTTTCTGTGACAACGATTACTTAGTATAGCGATTATGAAGTTACCACGATTTTTACTTATGTTTGCTAAATCCTATAGCGATTACTATTTTTGAGTTTATATTGTATAACGATTCTAATAATAGCAATTACTAGGTATAGCGATTATGAAGTTACCACGATTTGTACTTAGGTTTGTTCAATCATTAAGCGATTACTGGTTTAGGTTTTATTATTTATAGCATTTTCTTTAAGTACAAGGAACATCACATAACATTAGTTTAGGGTTTAGGGTCTAAAGTTTAGAGAAACGTCATCTGACACGCTACTGATGTTAAGCGATGTGTCATTCATTTACAAGTACTAACGTCGTTTCAATGATACTAGCAAATAAAACGACGTCTTTTAATTAATGCATAATGTAATTTATTTATTTATTAATATTCTTTTTGCATGATTTTTGAAAATTGGCAGAACATGAAACGACATGAAGAATAAATGAATGAAGCATCGCATAACTTCAGTAGTGTGTTCCACAAGACGTTTCCTTTAAGAGCATGGAACAGGCGACATTTCATTTAAAGAAGAAAATGAGCCTTTCCTATAACCTGCTTCGTGAGCAACGAATAGAAAAACCGACATTTCCTTTAACCTCCTTCGTCGCAAAAGCTGTATCGATGTCGAAGAAGGACACTGCGATTCAGTCGAACGTCCATAAAAAAGGGTACCTTCGATTCTTATAACATGCTTCATCTTTTTTACATCATTTACAGTTCGTTTACTGAATATAATGCTACAGTTCGTTTACTAAATATTCAGCTAATTTTAGTGCAACGTTTACAAAACAAGGTGCCAAAAAACTCAGCAAAGTGCACGAAGAGAACATTGATCGGATGCGAGATGAATTTATAAAAGGACAAACTATCAATAATTTTGTACGTATTTAACCACTATCAGTTATACATTTATGTATGCCATGAGTATGTATATTAACAAGTGCATATTTATTGTAAACAGACTATACATGATTTCATCATGTATATTCAAAGCAAGGGAACAACCATGTCGATCCGCATTGTCACCCCTTATTTTATGGTATATCGGTTATCTTATATGTTTATTTTTTTTTATTTACTAATGTTCGTGTTTTAAACTTACTATTATTATTATTCTGTTCAACAGAGTATTGTTCGTCGAATGCCATACGCGACTGGATTTCTAGACGGACTATAATACTGAGGTAACGATAACCAAATGACAGACTTTTGTTCAAGTGAAAATGTTTGTGACCATATCGATTTGTAAGATGTTAAATCTATTTAAGATCTTATTTTGATTCTTAATATCGATTTTTAAGCTATCAATAGGAATTTGCATATAGATTTAAGATATTGTTTTGATTCTTAATATCGATTTGTATGCTGATTCTAAATATCGATTTTTAAGATATTGTTTAGATTGTTAATATCGATTTAAGATATTGTTTTGATTCTTAATATTGATTTCTATGTTGATTCTTAACACCTATTTTTAAACTATCAACATATCGATTTAAGATATTATTCTGATTCTTAATATCGATTTCTATGTTGATTCTTAATATTGATTTAAGATATTGTTTTGATTCTTAATATCGATTAAAAATATTGTTTTGATTCTAAATATCGATTTTTAAGATATCAATATGAATTTTCATATCGATTTAAGATATTGTTTTGATACTTAATATCGATTTTTAAGATATCAATACGAATTTCTAAATCGATTTAAGATATTGCTCTGAATCTTAATATCGATTTCTATGCCGATTCTTAATATTGATTTAAGATATTGTTTTGATTCTTAATATCGATTTCTATGATGATTCTTAATATCTATTTTTAAGTTATCAATAGGAATTTCCATATCGATTTAAGATGTTGTTCTGATTCTTAATATTGATTTCTATGTTGATTCCTAATATCAATTTAAGATATTGATTTGATTCTTAATATCGATTTATATATTGTTTCTTAACATCGATTTTTATGGTATCAGTACGCATTTCCATATCTATTTTTTAAGATATTTTATAATTGATTTGCAGATATTGATTCCTACATTCTGGCAATCAGAAAAGTATTGGGTCTTATACGTGTTGAATATACGAGAACAAAAAATATGGTTATACAACTCCTTGGACTATAACATTGGTGTAGATCGTGACATTGTGCATTTGGTAAGTTTCTATCTTTAAGATTACTGTATCTTGTATCGTGGTCCAGAATTTACTTGCTTTTGCATAAACCACATGTTAGATTTTTCAGAGATATGTTGGGTGTCGACATTGGCCCACGGAGGCATCATGTCACAGAGGATGTTCCTTTACAAAATAATAGCGTCGATTGTGGCATCTTTGTAATGAAGTATATTGAAGCAATATACTAAAGACGAGCACCAGAATTCACTACTGTATGTTGTACACTTAAACATGTTTTATTATCTTATATTATTGGTGACTACATTTTTATATTGGTCTAACTTTCGGGTTTTTTTTTTCAGGATGATATACCTGGATTCTGCACAGAACTATGCAAAAAATTGAAGGGTTTTCTAGTTGAGGAAGATACAAAAACCCAAACTACAAGATTACCTAGAAAGCTAGAAAGGATGCGAGGCCTCTAGGAGTAAGAGGAAGTCTTTTTAAACGTCTACCTGTTCTCAAGGATAACGTGAAGAGGGTTACGTTCTACTGCTGAGAGAGAGATAGCAATTTTTTGTTCAACTTTCAATTTTCAAATTTTTTGTATACAGACATTTATAACAGATTTTGTAGACTACGTATACAAATTTTCTAAGACTGTGTACAAAATTCATATTGATCCATAAACCAAAATTACGAACCTAGCACACATGTGTTGAATATGCAAATCGCCACCTCAAGCGTCTAAATCGCAACATTATAAATTCCGTAGGCACATGTTTCAAAATCATAATACAAATATCTTACAAATCGACACATCTTACAATTTATAAGATATTATATCAATTTTTGTGAGATATTGTTTTGTTTGTTAATATCAATTTGTAATATATTATGTTGAATTGCTATATATCGATTTGTAAGATATTATGTGTTTTTTAGTATCGATTTGTGAGATACTATTTTGTTTGTTATTATCAATTTGTAATATATTATGCTGAATTATCGTATATCGATTTGTAAGATATTATGTGTTTTCTAGTGTCGATTTGTGAGATATTGTTTTGGATGTTAAAATTGATTTTGTAGTATATTATGTTAATTGTTGTATATCGATTTGTAAGATATTATGTATTTTCTAGTGTCATTTTGTGAGATATTGCTTTGTTTGTTAATATCGATTTGTAATATATTATGTTGAATTGTCGTATATCAATTTGTAGGATATTATGTTGAATTGACATATACCAATTTGTAATATATTATGTTGAATTGTTGTATATCAATTTGTAAGATAATATGTGTTTTCCCGTATCGATTTGTAATATATTATGCTGAATTATCGTATATCAATTTATATGATATTATGCTGAATTGCTTAATATCGATTTGTAATATATTATGTTCGATTTGTAAGATATTATGTGTTTTCTAGTGTTGTTTTGTGAGATATTATTTTGTTTGTTAATATCAATTTGTAATATATTTCGCTGAATTGTCATATATCAATTTGTAGGATATTATGCTGAATTGACGTATACCGATTTGTAATATATTGTGCTGAATTGTCGTATATCAATTTGTAAGATGATATGTATTTTTTAGTATTGATTTGTGAGATATTGTTTTGGTTGTTAATATAGATTTGTAATATATTATGTTGAATTGCCGTATATCGATTTGTAAGATATTATGTTGAATTGCTTAATATCGATTTTTAATATATTATGCTGAATTGTCGTATATCGATTTGTATGTATTTTCTAGTATCGATTTGTGAGATGTGGTTTTGTTTGTTAATATCGGTTTGTAAGCTATTATGTTGAATTTTCGTATCGATTTGTAATATATTATGCTCAATTATTGTATATCAATTTGTAAGATATTATGTGTTTTCTAGTGTTGATTTTTATGATATTTGTAGTATGATTTCTATTATAGAATTACAACAAAGAATTATAACATTACAATAAAGAATTATCAATTTACAATAAAGAATTATCGATTTACAACAAAGAATTATTGATATCGCAAGTACAGAAGAGATGTTGATGGTGAATATGAGGGCTCCTGCAATCTCATAGACCACCTTCTTGGAGGCTCCTCCAACACGGGTCTCCTCGACAACGAGGCTTCATGGTACAACAATCTTGGAAGAGAAGACTGAAGTGGGGAAGATGGTGGCTCCAATTTGAACTGCAACCACCTTCTTGGTGGGGTTGGCTCCTCCAGCATGGGTTTCTTCGATGATGTTGATGTGTCGCGATAAGACAACAATGAAACAGAGGGTGGAGAAGATGGAGGTTCCTCGATTCTTACCCATGATCACGTCAATGGCACTTCGTATTCAAAATCATCATCTTCCCTCTGTCTCAAACTGAACATTAGCTAAAGCAAAAGATAGAAAAGGTTGACGATACACTACAAACTAAAAACCACGCAGATGAACAAATGCATTGAGCAGACCATGTTCTAATTCACTATAGCTCACATGCATTGTCATTGTCGTTCTCATTTTCACCTCACAAGTTAGTTATTGATAAGTTGCACATAATACAATTTATATGGAAAGCAATATACTGTATTACATACATGTTCATGCGAAGGGCTTTGTTGCTTAGGGGTTAGTTGTTTCTTAGATATTTTCTTGCAAACCAATTCCAGCGCACCTGTATATCGATTTGTAGGATATTATGTTGAATTGCCATATACTAATTTGTAATATATTTTGCTAAATTGTCGTATATCGATTTGTAAGATATTATGTGTTTTCGAGTATCGATTTGTGAGATATAGTTTTGTTTGTTAATATCGATTTATAAGCTATTATGTTGAATTTTCGTATCGATTTATAATATATTATGCTCAATTATTATATATCGATTTGTAAGATATTATGTGTTATGATTTCTATTATAGAATTACAACAAAGAATTATAACATTACAACAAAAAATTATCGATTTACAATAAAGAATTATAGAATTACAACAAAAAATTATTGATTTACAACAAAAAATTATAGAATTACAATAAAGAATTATCGATTTACAACAAAGAATTATAGAACTACAACAAAGAATTATAGAATGCTAAACGTTACAATGATTTGTAAGATATGAAAGTTAAATGCTATAACTATTTTATAGTTGAAGAATCCACACGCGATTCATGTGTTGCGTTGCTCACTTTTGAATTGAATTGAGCCTGTCATGAAACAAAACAATATTAGACACTACATTAAGTTCAACAAGAAATGCAAGCATCCTCCCAAAATTGTTATATACCAAAAGACTTGTCAAACTCATGCCATCGTTCCACTCAAACAGGTCGGGTGGATTGTAGGTTCCAATATTGTAGTGCACGTCTGTATGGTATTGCTGCATGTTGAAAATTACACAAGTTAGATATTAATAGGTTGCACGTAATACAATTTACATGAGAAGCAATATACTGTATTACATACTTGTTCATGCGAAGGGCTTGGTTGTTTCTTAGACATTTTCTTGCCAACCAATTCCAATGCACCCTTTGTCCTCTGACGATTGCGATTAGAGGCAGGTTTTCTTTTGATACCCTTCGCTAGGTGAATATTTTTATCATAATCTACAACGTTTACTCCTGACTTGTCAAAGATGATGTTTACACTTCGACGCAACTTCTCACAAGGGTCAAGAGAAGCGTGATTTTTACCTACGCTGTTCAATCTCGTTTTCATAGATTGGTCTTCACGAGCTGCAATGGACTCATGATGAATTAACTGCACTTTTTCAAATAATTTTCTTGACACTTTTCTCATGCATACATAGGCTTCTTCACTTTTCGATGTCAAATCTGCAACATGCATAAGTGACCTACATAGTTGTTGGTAACGGAAGGCTATGTGGCACTTCTCATCAACATTAGATGAACTGACATTATTTGTATCCAGCAGTTCAATCTTTGCTTGTCTCGTCCATCTTCGCATTATATATGACTCATGTATTTCTTGTATCTTCTCTTGATTAAGTGCCTTTAATACATGACAACATAAAATACCTTTGAATTCAAACATTTTTCGCGTACATTCAATTGTTTCGTTGTCAATATTATATGTAATATGTATTTCTTGCCTTTTTGGATGCTCTTCGCCCTCCCATACAATATGGTATTTGTGCATATTTTTATATTGCATACGTCCTTCTATGTTGCAATTCATGACCTGCATAACCTCCTTCTTAGTCCATTCAAATATAGTTAATGTATACAGATCTGCAGGTCACGTCAATATTTTTATGTCCAAAGTTACAGGGCGGGTATTGAAGCATTTCACATCTTGTTCAAGCTCATTTTGTCTAAGACCGTCTACAAATAATTCATACTGTTCCATGAAGCAAAACATTGTTAAACATTAATACAAGGTTTTTTCAGTGTGGCATGCATAGATTTGGCTCTTTGTGTGCTTATCATACCTGCATAAAAGTATTGTCTTCCATATGCCAATGTCTAATTCTATTTATCTTCATATAAATGTTGTAACCACACACAGTTTTCAAGGTTGTACATCTGAATCATTTGCTCCCAATCAGACATAAAGGTGACCTCGTTTATACTCCCAAGTACACACTGTCTAAACTTTTTATCAAACCCTGTCTTTTGATTAAAAATGTGTCTTATGTTCTTTGCTGCATTTTGAAAGATATGCCACAAACATATGCGATGATATGCATATGACCATACATAAGACACTGCAACCGCAATTACATGATCACCATCTGTAAGTACAACTCCAGGGTGCTTCCCATTCATTACCTGTGTAAATACTCTAAACAACCACTCAAAGGTTTTCTTGGTCTGGTCATACAAAAAAACGTTGCCTAATATGCAACTCCGTGAGTGATAGTTCACTCCGACAAACTGCGCAAATGGCCATTGTTTTGTATTAATTTTCACTGTCATATAAAAAACAAACATATCATTGAAGCATTCATAATATACTCTTGACTTTAAATCAGCCCAAAACATATTCACAACATACCCATCTTCATCCAGTTGCATTGCACTAAAGAAACTAGGGTCATTGCTTGAATGCTTCTCTAGGTAATCAACCAAAGAACATATTCCTTCATTCTTCATGTTGTCTGACATCTTCCTTCTCAAGTGGTTTCTTAGATCTATAGGTGTAAATGGTATATTCTCGCGATCACCATCTACATGCGTGCATAAATTGTATGTTTTCCTTGGTGCAATGCGGGCACTATCAACTATTTCAACAATTGCAGCATGTGCTTCAGTTACTTTATGATGTGACCTTAATATAGGAGTCATAAATGAAGCAGCTAATTCATGGTTATGATCATTGATTAAAGTACAAACTACATATTTCTCATTCAAAAGTCTTCTTAACACCATTCTCGCTGAACAACCGCATCTTGAATCTGGCTTGCTCCTTGTTGGATTTTCACTTGACTTCTTCCAACCTTGCTTAGAACAAACATATGCCTTTTTCACCACGACACCCTGTGCATTTTTTGCCCAAGAATACCTTCTAACACTGAAGCCAAGTTTTAAGGCATAATCATTATAAAATTTGTATGCAACTTCCTCATTATTAAATTGCATTCCCTTTATGGGAACAAAGTCAAGTGTACTATCATGTAAACTTAAGGTGATTGTACATTTATCAAGTGGACTGTCATGATCGTCTACCTCATTATCGAATTACATTTCGTTTGCTGGAATATTCAAGTCAAGAGTGAATCCAATGCATGCACCCTTCTTATCATGTGCATCATTAGTGCACATATTCAATTCTTCAGGTGCGTCGATAGTACAAATGCCCATTGCTCCATGTCTTCCCAATGATTGAGATACATTATCTTCACTGCAACTAGTTGATATGCTCAACACTGTCATGAGCAAAATATCAATTTGTGTTAGCCAGTGCATACGTTTACTATGATTTATTCAAGATGCATATAACAACGACTACCGATTAGTTAAGCAAGTCAAAGAAATGATTGAATGAATCACAATATCAAAGATTCAACATAATAGCTTACAAATCGATATTAACAAACAAAACCATATCTCACAAATCGACACTAGAAATCACTATACGACAATTCAGCATAATATCCTATAAATTGATATACGATAATTCAACATAATATATTACAAATCGATATTAACAACCAAAACAATATCTCACAAATCGACACTAGAAAACACATAATATCTTACAAATCGATATATGACAATTCAACATAATATATTACAAATCGATATTAACAAACAAAACAATATCTCACAAATCGATAATAGAAAATACATAATATCTTAAAAATCGATATACGATAATTCAGCAAAATATATTACAAATCGATAGTAACAAACAAAATAATATCTCACAAATCGACACTAGAAAATACATAATATCTTACAAATCGATATACGACAATTCAGCATAATATATTACAAATCGATATTAACAAACAAAACAATGTCTCACAAATCGACAATAGAAAACACATAATATCTTATAAATCGATATGCGGCAATTCAGTAAAATATATTACAAATCGATAGTAACAAACAAAACAATGTCTCACAAATTGACACTAGAAAACACATAATATCTTACAAATCGATATACTGTAATTCAACATAATACATTATAAATCGATATTAACAAACAAAACAATATCTCACAAATCGACAATAGAAAACACATAATATCTTACAAATCGATATACGACAATTCAACATAATATATTACAAATCGATAGTAACAAACAAAACAATATCTCACAAATCGACACTAGAAAATACATAATATCTTACAAATTGATATACGACAATTCAGCATAATATATTACAAATCGATATTAACAAACAAAACAATATCTCACAAATCGACACTTGAAAAACACATAATATCTTACAAATCGATATACGACAATTCAGCATAATATATTACAAATTGATATCAACAAACAAAACAATATCTCACAAATCGACACTAGAAAACACATAATATCTTACAAATCGATATACCGCAATTCAATATAATATATTATAAATCGATATTAACAAACAAAATAATATCTCACAAATTGATATACATGTTACTACAACCACAATTTGGTTACATTGCATATACTGAGTGAATGGATGATACCGGATGGGGTAGAGGCCCTTGCTCGCATCTGTAACCAAGCATTATTGTCAGGAGATCCCACCACCTTACAAATATCTTCAAGTTTCCAACCGTCGAAATGATAAAATCTACCTGCAATAACAAAACAACGCCTTAATGACACTCACGACGACATACGTTCTTCAACAATATCATGATGACATGAAAAGGCACTCACCACGCTTTAATGGCACTTGTTGGAATGTTTGTGCGTCATTATTTTTTTTCATACTGCCTAACGAAAACAAAGAAGAAGAGAAGACTGTAAAAAGAGATGACCGACAAATCTCCCTTTGACGCCCACCAATGATCGAACCAGTCATTCGATTTATAGTTATCTCCATGAGGTAAGAACGAACCCAAAAAAGTTTTATATCTAACACAAGGCAAGAACGAGAAGGTGGCCATGTGTTGTAGCACAAGCTAAAAACAAAGACAGAACATGCAAATCTATATACGGGGAGCAGGAGGACATTTTTGTCCAACACATATATATCTTATGGGAGGACATTTTCGTCAAAAGCATATCTACCTTTTTTATACGTTATTTTATTATAAAGTCGTTGTGGGCAACATTGGCATATGAATTAGGTCCCAAGATATTCCTCCTTACACACCGGAACACGCGAATTTGTGTTTCGGGGAGAACACACAACACCCTCCCCTCAGGTTTGGGCAAAGTGAATTCCAATGGGGCCCACAACCCTGGCCCCACTCAAGCCCAACGTGGTCATTTATCCAATACGTGGGCCCAAATCATCCTGAGCCCAATAATGTCTAGTTCGATTCCTCTCATCCCTTATGTCATTCTCTATCTTCATACCCCTCTTAAATCAGCATGTCTATTTAATAGGAATTGACACTTAAATCATATTTTTTTGACAAAAAATATGATTTTTTAAATCATAAAATTGTGCTTTTATCAACCATTGATTTTTGAACCACCACAAAATCCTGCACACAAGTTGGATTTAGGCGATTTAAATATCGATCTTCATTAATTGAATGATGTAGATCACATCTGTGGAGTCCCATTTGATTAAAAAACGACTTGCATTGCATCAATGAAATCTAGAGGTGGGGCATGAAGATAGGGATGACTTTAGGGGATGAGTGAAACCCATTTGCAATAACGTCCGAGTCAGGCTTTTGCCAGATTGAAGCTCACGGGGATTAGCTTGAGTCCCACGTGGGGCCCACAATAGATTTTGAGTTTTGCATTCTTCAGACGGTGTGTCGCTTTGTTAAATTTGGAGGCAGCTTAAGAAAACAAGCGAAACCAAGACTGCCTGTAATATAATTAGTTTTTTGAAATGATCTCTGATAAATGGCTAAAATGTTTTTTTTAGGAAGAAAAAATTTGTTTTTGATGAAATAATGGCTAAAATGTAACAATGTACATTTTGATGGGCATTGCAGAAAACTATGCAGTTTTGGTTTTGATACGTGGATGGCAGTTACAATCCTCTCAAGTATTGAAATCCAACAAAAAAACATTTTGATTGTTTGAAATGAATACCGAGCAAGAATTAGAGAGATATGATGAACCTTGAGTGGTGTGGATAGAACTGTTGAAAGTTATGCTAAGTGGTTCTTTCCATAAATGGATTGGAAGAATTTGTGCTTCAGTTTGTTTGTCAATGACTTTGGTTGTCAGTACTTTGGCCATCTTTTTTATCCCTTGCAACCAATTTTAATTTGTCCAACCATGCAGATCCAGGTTTTAGTTGGAATGTCGGGCTCAAGAAGTTTGCGCACCCTGCTTTAGAAACATTTTCAGCCGTTGGTACTGCTGGACCGACATTTTTCCTTGCAACTGCCATGTTTGGCTTTGTATTTCAAGTTAGTTCTCTGATCACAGAAAAGGAGTTCAAGCTTCGACAGGTATTGGTTTGAGAGGCACCAACTTTGAAATGCTAAATGACCAAAGTGAATAGATTTAGATTTTAATTGTTTGTTAGTATATGTTTTTTGCTAAGTTTTTTCCATTTTGAAGGGTACTGAATTATCTTTTTTTTTTTTTGAAAGAAGGATACTGAATTATCTTGCTTTCTTAATGATGATGCAGGCACTATCTATCATGGGTCTTTACGATTCTGCATACTGGTTGTCACGGCTTACATGGGAAGCAATTTTGACACTTATATCATCACTTTTCGTAGTACTCTTTGGTATGATGTTTCAGTTCCGCTTTTTCCTCAAAAACAGTTTCTGAGTTCTGTTCATTCTATTTTTCCTTTTCCAATTTAATATGGTAAGCTTCATTGCGCATCTTATTTTGTTTGGAGTTTTGTTTGGGAATTTCCTGGGACTTTCTTCCAACTATAGTAATCTTAGGTTTTACAGTTGTTTCCTGAAGATCTCATACTCAAATGTGAGATATTCCTTTAATGATGATTTTGCTTATTGACCTGGTAATAGCACCTTACAAATACACACTTTTGCAGATTGGTCTTGCTTTCATGATATCTACTTTCATTAGTAAGTCATCTTCAGCAACTATCGTTGGGTTTTCCATCTTTATTATTGGGTTTTTGACTCAGGTATACCTTCTAGATTAATGAAAAAGCCTCTCTGGTTTTTAATGATGGGGAGAATTTGAAGACTTTCTTCAGTTCAGCC
The DNA here is from genome assembly GCF_984573655.1 of Nuphar pumila. Lineage (NCBI taxonomy): Eukaryota > Viridiplantae > Streptophyta > Magnoliopsida > Nymphaeales > Nymphaeaceae > Nuphar > Nuphar pumila. The sequence continues at coordinate 44,543,363 of NC_143263.1, read as the reverse complement.
CTATATTCAGGATAATGCAATTGCATTTTTATTTGCAGCTTGTTACAACTTTTGGATTTCCATATAGCACCGACTATTCAAAGATATAACGAGTGATCTGGTCCTTTCCTCCTAATCTTCTTTCTGAAGCCCTTAAACTTCTTGGAGATGCAACAGCGAATTCTGGAGACACTGGAATCAGCTTTCGTGATCGTGGAAAGTGCCCAGATGCCGATCCAAATTGTGTGCTAACTATAGTATGTTTAACAAAATATATAGAATTTCATTATGCTATGCATTAAACTTCACTTTTCACGAAATTTGATGAGCATCTCCTTCATGTACATGGCTTTTGCATTATAATTATACCATAGTTACCGAAAGCTTTCTAAAACCATGGAGGCTCACTTTGGAAGCATGAAACCATGTGTTTCTTTCACGCTTAAAGCTCTCTTTCCTCAAGATGAAATCAAACTGTCATTGTGGAAATGCACTTTTCATATTAAAAAAGTTTTTTTCTTTTAGAAATGTGTTCCATAAACCTACATATGATGGAGCATTTTAGGCAAAAAGTTTGCTTAAAGTTTCATTCAAGTAAAAACAAATGTTTTATCTATTTTATTTTTTATGTTATTTCCTACTCCCTTCCACTGATTTTTTAATCACTTCTGCCGTTTTTTTTTATAAAACCTATATATGATAGAGCATAATAAAAAAAAAGACTTAAAATGCATTAAAAAATAAATGTTATTTATTTATTTTTTATATTACTTTCTATTTTCTTCTGCTTTTCTTTCAAAAATATTTTTTATAAAACCTACATATGATGGAAGATTTTTAGGCAAAAAAACTTAAAATGCATTTAATTAAAAATAAATGTTTTATCTATTTATTTTTTATGTTCTTTCCTACTTCCCTCTACTGTTGTTTTTAATCACTTCTTTTTTTGTTTTATAAAAACATATATATGATAGAGCATTTTTAAGCAAAAGGCCTAAAGATGCATTTAGAAAAAATAGATTATTTTGTTTGTTTTTTTATGTTACTTTTTTTTTCCTTCTGCTATCGCTTTTTAGTCACTTTTGTCTCTCAAATACTTCATGCTTCACTTTTTGAAAAAGTTGCTTCTTGCTTCACACTTCACTTCTCGCACCCACTTCTTACTCTAGTAAATATGAATCATACACAGAAGCATACCTGAGTTTGTGAAAGATCCTTACCAAATGCATCACCCACAACTTTAAAAGTAATACTAAAGCATACTAATGAACTACAGCTAATTTGTCCATACTGGTAACAAGATAGCATTTACAAATGGCTTATTACCACCTACTTCTTGTGGTTTGTCCTGGCCATCTACTTTGACAACATCATCCCAAACTCCAATGGTGTGAGGAAGTCATGTTTCTATTTCTTGCATCCTTCATACTGGACAGGCAAGGGTGGTAGCAAAGCGCGAGGTGACTGAGGCTTTATGGTATATTCTATTAGTAAAACTTTTTGTCACACTAATTGGCTAACATTGGTGTTAATGAAATATATTCTTCCTTTTGGTTTCTCAGAAGGTAGCGTTTGTAGTTGCATAGGCTCTACCCCACCACTGGAAGATGACTCCCAAAATGATGAAGATGTGCTTGAAGAAGAAAACATAGTAAGAAGGCAAGCAACTGAGAGTGCACTCGACCCCAATGTAGCTGTTAAAATCCGCGGTCTAATGAAAACATATCCTGGCACAACAAAGTTAGCTGGGTGTTGCAGGTGCCAGAGATCTTCACCTTACCATGCTGTGAAAGTAAGCAGGCAGTTGAGCTGAAGTGACATTCTCACATCCATTAGTACTTGCACACTTATAGAACTGACATTTGGGTCTCACAAATTCAGGGAATTTGGGTGAACTTTCCAAAAGATCAATTATTTTGCCTGCTTAACAGTTTAACTACTGTAATTAACTGTTTAACAGGCATAACGCCAATAACTGGTGGTGATGGTAAGATCTTTCTTAATTCTATGTTGCTGCAACAATCAGTCTGAAACTTCATAATTGTCCACTGCATTCACGAACCAGAAAAGCACAATTGTGTTCTTTATGAAGGGCTATGATTTTCAAATCATAATGTCCACTGCATGTGAAGTTTGCACGACATGAACTTTTTTTTAATGTGAAATTTGATCATTTTTCTTTTTAACTTTCTGGAATGGGTGTTCCATTATAAAGTTGTAGCATAAAAAGCCACAAGTTAGCTGATACACTAATTAATTTAATAACAGCTTTGATTTATGGATACTCCATCCGTAGCTCTGTGGGGATGTCCTATAGCCGGAAAATGATAGAAGTTTGTCCCCAGGTACTCGTTGGAATAAATTAAAATAATAAGCTTATGATTTTTCTGGCATTTATAATACGTTACCAATTGTGAAAAAGAGTAACTGGTAACATGTGACCTTCAGTTCGACATATTATGGGATTCGTTATCAGGCAAAGAACATTTGCATCTCTTTGCCAGCATCAAAGGCTTACCACCTGTTTCAATTGCATCGGTAAATGTCCAATGCCTAAAATTGAGATGCCTCGTTTCTGCGTTCTTTTGCTGTTTGCTCAAAGAACATTTGTCATGAGTTGCCCAGGTTGTTGAAAAATCATTAGCAGAGGTGAAACTTATAGATGCGGCTAATATGAGAGCTGGAAGCTACAGTGGAGGAATGAAACGTCGACTCAGTGTAGCTATAGCATTTATTGGGGACCCAAAATTGGTTTTCTTGGATGAACCAGTAAGAAAATGCGTAGATTATCTTATGCCTTTCTTTTATTAATATCAAATATTTGGTTCACTCTGACTTGATGGATATGAAAAGATAAATTGTCTGCATGATAAGTTAATTTGCTTATTTTACTGGCCCATTTTTATACCTAAACTAGACTAACCATATGACAGTCTACCTTTTATGATTACAATATGGCTCGAAGATACCCTTTAAATTGTTAACTGATATGCATCATTCTTATGTAAGAACCTTCAACTACAGATTAAGAATCCACTGCCAACTTAAGAGAGTTCCTCAATTCTCTCCAGTATTATTTACTCTTCCTCTGTTACGTTTGATTCATTTTTCTTTGTCATTCTTCATTGAGAATTGGATGGCTTGTCATTTTTCCATTTCCAGCATTCTAAGCATGCCAATAATAGTTTCATTTTGTGAATTATATAATACTTTTCTTACAATTTTGTCCTATTTCCTTGCTTTCTGAATTATTTATTTCTGCTTTTGAGGCCCTCATTTCTACCCTACTATACTAGGTTTTTAATTTCTTCATGCTCTGATTCATTTTCCTTTGGACCAACCATCAAAGAAGGCATTTGCAAGTGGAAAAGGAAGTATGCTATTTACTACTGAACTTCTTGCTCTGTGTAAAGCACGAAATTTTGATATTGCCTGTTTCAAACATTAACCTTTTTTTTTCAAACATGAACCTTATCCATTAAAAAAAAGCATGAACCTTATGACTTTATAATTTCTAAACTAATCGGATGATTATATAGAAAGGCATTAGTAAGGGTGCACACTAGCTGGGTTCGAAGCCGAGCTTTGGCTCCTGGAACCTGGTTCGGCTTGGTTTTTGACTGCTCAGACTTGGCTCGAGCTCGAGGCCTAGCCTGAGAAGGGTTGTACTAACCCGTAATGTAGCCAAGTTCGAGCTTGGCTTGGCTCGTTATAGCTGAGCAGAGTCAAGCTCCAAGAGCTCGGCTCATGAAAGTTCTTTGGGCTCATTGAACTCGCTCGTTAATGCTTGTTAAGCGTGTACAGTATACATCACATAATGGGTGTTCGATTCCTAATATGGTTTGTTAATGCTCGTTAAGCTTTATTATGGGTGTTCATTTCCTACTATGAACATCAATATCCAATATATCATCATTCATCAATATTCAATACATCATATAATCTACATGACAATAAAATAAAAGATCATAACCAACATCAAAATAAGGATTTTATTGCTTCAGAATAAGGCATGTACAATATAAACAGAATTTCAATAACAAATCTGTTTATTCAATATAAACAGAATAAAGCATATACAATATTAGGCTCGTGTATGAACGACCTACTTTCAAGATTACTTCATTTCAGACCAACGTAATATCAACATCACATAATCCAATATTGCATACCACATCAACATGATTCCAGGTCCAACTTAGCACCTGTTTGACTGCTTTTTCTCATTCATACAATAGAATCCAAACGGTAAGTTGTGCATGATTCCAGGTCTAAGATAACACATGTTTCCTCCCATTCATTCAATAAAATTCATAGAATATAATTCATAATAGGTTTAGATCAAACATATCCACACACAAAAATCTGTACAGTTTGCAAGCCAACCCATATAATTACATAACAAATACATTACGGCTCAACACAGTGTTTAGTGTTTACTAAGTGAAAATTAATTAATTTCATCAATTGTATGTGAGGAATAAAAAATAACAGTATAATTGATTGGCTGAAATGCTGTCACAGTTCTTAACAGCATTAACAAATTATAAACAGTAACCACAGAGCCACAGTTTAACAATTATGTACAAAAAGTGAACTGAACTGCATTACCCCTAAATAGCTAAACCACAGGCCCAAAACCTCTATAAAAAATGTGCATCACCCCAGAATTTAACAAAAATGAAAAACCCTTAAACCTACAATATGAACAGTACCACAGGCCCACAGTTCTGTACAAAAATGTACATTACTCCTAAAACTTATAGCAGTTGTTATAGTTCTAACTTCTAACTGCTAACAAAATTGCAGCACCCACTGCTCAAAGTTGAAACAGAATGCTGCCATGCTCTCATCGCCAAAATTGCAGACCAAACATATATTCCTGAAATGCTGGAACAATTTAAATCAATGCCATAAAACATGCATTATTAAATAGGAAACAAAAAAATAATGCTAGAATAACTCATTGCCAGGTATTAATCAACTGAAATAAGCCATCATTAATAATAACTTAACAGTCACATCACATGTAAACAGTCAATATAAAAAAGGTATTGATCAACTAAAATAAATCAGCATTGTAATAACTAAACAGTCACAAGTAAACAGTCAAGATAAAAACTAAATAGTCACGTGTACCTATTCTAGGTATGAGGTACAGATAAACTCAGACTACTTTTGGAAACATGGCCAGCAGGTTCTTCATCATCACCACCCTGAAAAAGTAATTAAAATTTAAATCAACCACAATAGAAACAGATTCAATAACAAATTAACATGAAAAGATTTAACTTATTCTTACATGTAAAATAGCTTGATGCTTGGAAGATCCCTTTGTCCAATCAGATGCACAAATTAAGGCTTCAACAGTCTTTGGTGACAATGAACTACGAGTACTCGACCTCTAGTACTGAAAGCAGATTCAGAAGCAACTGTTGTAATAGGTACGGTCAATATACCATGGGCCAGCTTTGAGAGAATACAATATTTTAATTCCTTTTCCTTCCACCATCCCAAAATATCAAAAGGTCCAGACACATTAGGGTTGTGCTTGACTAACCCATCATCCAAATACATTACTAGATCTGATTTTAAAATTTGAAAAGGAATAGTCAGACTTATTTTAAAACTCAAAGAAATCAATGCTGCCACCGCTAGTGCTATTGCTGGCCCTAGAATTACCACCACTATTTTCAAACTTATTATTGGCTTGGATATTAGGGGTACCCATACCAAAATTTGTTGCTATCGTCATAAAGCTCTTGCAACGTTGTCTTTACTAATTAAACATATTGCAAAGCTTCATCCTTGTTAGGATAGACTCTTGGAAACACAAAATCTAATGCAGTATTCTTCAATCTTGGATCTGACATTGAAACAGCCATCAATAAGTTGCAACTTCCCCAATATTTCTCAAATTTTTCTCTCATTTTCCTTGCCACTGATCTCATTAAGCCAAAACCAGTGTTGTTAAAAGCGCGCCTTGAGGCACAAAATGTAATGAAAAGAGGCGGAAGCACCAATAGAGCAAAAAGTCACTCTTTAAGAGTGACTACTAAAGCCAAGAACACAAACACCAAATGTGCACACAAAAAACTCACAAATATAGAAAATGACTTAAAGTCATAAGTTGGCTATTATTGAAGAAAGGAAGAGAAGGGTGTAAAAACCCATACATTTACAAGGGGGAACCTCCTCTTTATATAGGGGAGGAGAGCACTAAAGAAGGACCATAAAGGGGGCTCCCTTCTAGTCGTTGGGAGCCCCAACGATCATAAATATGACTGTTGGGGCCCCAACGACTAGATAGGTGGGGCCCCTTTATGGTACCAAAAAGTAAAAACAAAAAATAAAAAAGGAAAAAGAAAAAAGGGAAAAAAGGTAAAAAGCAAAAAGGTACAAATGGAATTACCAAAACACCCCTATCGGGTTTTTGGTTTATACAAAACAGAAAAAGACTATATTATTATGAATATATACATATATATGTATATACACTTATATATATATATACGAATGTATATATATATAAGTATATGTATATATATATTTATATATACATAATTTAACATGCCCCCTCAAACTTTACGGGGAGAAGACCGATAGTTTGTCAAGAAGAAACATGAATCGTGGAGTTGGGAGCGCCTTGGTGAAGAAGTCAGCCAGTTGATACTCTGAAGTGACATATGGCAATGTGATGGTCCCTTTGAGATATTCGTCTCGAACATAATGACAATCCATTTCGATATGCTTGGTCCGCTCATGAAAGGTGTGATTGCTGGCAATGTATATCGCACTCTTGTTATCACAACAGAGCTTGGTGGGAGCGGAAATGGGAACGCCCATGTCACCAAGGAGACTTCTGAGCCAAACAATTTCCATAGTAGTCATCGCCATAGCCCGATATTCAGCTTCAGTAGATGATAAGGAAACCTTCTGCTGCTTCTTGCATCTCCACGAGATGAGAGATTCACCTAAAAAAATACAAAGACCCGTAATTGAGATACGATCATTGGGATTTCCTCCCCAGTCAGCATCAGTAAAAGCAGTCAATTCAAGAGATGAGGAAGAGGATAAGAAGAGTCCCTTGGAGATGGTATTTTTGATATATCGCACAATTCTCATTACGGCCGCCATATGAACCGTAGTAGGTGCGTGCTGAAACTGGCTCGCTGCATGAACCGCATGAGCTATGTCTGGACGGGTGATGGACAGATAGGTGAGGGATCCAATTAATTGACGGTAGGGAGTTGGATCTTCAAGAAGAACACCATCTTCAAGTCTTAGTTTCACATTGATAACTTCGGGAGTCTCAACTTTCTTTTCATCAGATATTCCTGATTTGGTACAAATTTCTACAACTAACTTCATTTGAGATAAGATGTATCCTCGCGCGGAATAAGCCACTTCAATTCCTAAAAAATATCTCAAATAACCAAGGTCAGACATATCAAAAGTATCTTTTAGCATAGACTTAACATCATTTACTCCCTTTTTGTCATTCCCAGTGATGATCATATCATCAACATACAACAGAAGCATAATAATAGAGTCACCTGTCTTTTTAACAAAAAGAGCAGTGTCAGTATAGCAAGAAGAAAAGCCTAAATTGATTAATACATTACTAAACCTGTCATACCAAGCTTTAGGAGCTTGCTTAAGTCCATATAAAGCCTTTTTTAATTTTAAAACTTTTCCATTTAAATTCATACCTGGAGGCGGTTCCATATAAACTTCTTCATTTAAATTACCATTCAAGAAGGCATTTTTAACATCAAGTTGAAAGATTGGCCATTTTTTAACAAAAGCTATAGCAATAAGAGCTAGAACACTAGTCATTCGAGCAACTGGGGCAAAAGTTTCATCATAGTCTACCCCATACTCTTGGGCATATCCTTTGGCTACCAACCTAGCCTTATATCTTTCTAATGAACCATCACTCTTAGTTTTTACTTTAAACACCCATCTACATCCAATGGGTTTCTTGCCATTGGGAGGATCAATGATTTCCCAAGTTTGCGCCCTTTTAAGGGCATTAAGTTCAAGTTCCATAGCTTCATTCCAATGAGCATATTGTTTAACATCATTGTAATGAGACGGTTCATAAAAAGAGTGAAGAGCAAGAAGGCATGCTCGATAGTTAGGAGAAAAAGAGTCATAAGAAACAAATCTATTTGGTATCTTGGGAATGCGATTTGATCTTCTTTGAGAGGTTTCTTCTATCGACTCATTTTGAGAAAATCTTTCAAGGGCACAAGGAGGATTTCTTTCATTCCTTCTAGAGTAGACTTGTATTTGTCTTGAAACATTTTCTTCTAAGTTTTGATCATTATTTGGATGTTCAACAAGATTTTCATTAAGAGGTTCACTAGGATCAACATAATCATCTATGATGTTTTCTTGAGGTAACAAGTCAAATAAAAAGGAATAGTCAATATTTTCATTTGGTTGATGCGAAAAACCATTTTCTTCTTCGAGGAATGTGACATCTTTTGAAATATAAAGTTTATTCTTAAGTATGTCAAAACATCGATATCCTTTTTGTTTTTTGCCATATCCCAAGAAAATACATTCAATAGCCCTAGGAGAAAGTTTATCATTTTTGCGAGTTAAAACAAAACATTTACATCCAAAGATTCTTAATCTTTTATAATCGGGAGACATATTGTAAAGTTTTTCAAATGGAGAAAGATTTTTCAAAGAGGATGAAGGGATTCTATTGATGAGATATGTTGAGGTTAGAACCGCTTCGACCCAAAAGGATTTTGGGATATTTTTTGAAATCAATAAAGTTCTTGTAGTTTCTATTATGTGCCTATGCTTTCTTTCCGCAAGACCATTTTGTTGCGGAGTGTTGGGACAAGAACGTTGATGACAAATTCCATTTTCTTTTAAGTAGCTTTGAAAATCATTAAACATATATTCACCTCCCGAATCAGACCTAAGGATAGATAGATTTCCCAAAAAATGGTTTTTAACCATTGCATGAAATTCTTTAAAGAAGGAGAAGACTTCGGATTTGCGACTTAGGAAGTATATTCACGTAAATCGAGTGAAGTCATCAATAAAGTCCACATAATACGAAAAACCTCCTTTAGACAAAATTGGGGAGGGTCCCCACACATCGGAATGAACAAGTTCAAATGGCCGAGTGGTAAAGTAACTTCTTTGAGGAAATGGAGTAGCTTTAGATTTCCCCAAAATGCAATCTTTACAAGTCATGTGATTGTCTTTACAAGTATTTTTCAAAAAAGGGAAAAGAGACATTTTTACAAAATTTGGATGACCAAGTCTCTCATGCCAAATTCCAATACTTTTGTCTTTAACAAGATTGCAAGATGACTTAGATGGAAGCGTCAAAAAGTCCATAAAATAGAGATCACCCCTTCTATGGCCTTGCCCAATCAGCTTCCCTGACTGGAGATCCTGCACGGTGCAATCTTTAGGTGAGAAAGAGACTTGGCATCCATGATCGGTGATTTGGGAAACGGAAAAGAGATTTAAATTAATTTTTGGAACGATTCTTACTTTAGGAACGAAAAAGTTTTGAGAATTTTTGAAGTCAAGTGTTCCAATACTTTCAATTTTCAATAACGTTCCATCGGCCGTTGAAACATAGGAGAACATGGGTTCGAAAAGAACATTTGAAAGAGAGTTTTTATGAGATGTCATATGAAAAGAAGCACCAGAGTCTAGTATCCACATACCTGGAGGTGATGAAGAGTAGGCGATGGCGGCTCCGGATGTTGAAGGAGAAGACTTGAGAAGGTGTTGGAGAACTTCGGAGATATGATTAAGAGTTTCTTTGATATCTCCTTCTTTGGTACTTTCTTTCTTCTTTGGAGAACTTTCTCCAACTGCGGCAACCTTTCCTTTAAGCTTTGGACAAACCGGTCTAATGTGCCCCGGTTCATTACAATAGTGGCATATAATTCCCTTTCTAGGTCCATTGCTATTTTTGTTAAAGTGAGGAGGTCTATATGATTTAACATTTGATCCGGGCCTAGTAACGGCCAAAACTGCATCACTCTTAATGTTCAAGCCAAGTCGAGTTTCTTCTTGACATATCTCGGCAAGAGCATCTTCAATAGGTAGGGATTTGCTTCTATGGAGAAGAGATGCCCTCACTTGTTCAAATTCCGGGCAAAGTCTATGAAGGAATTGAAAAAAATGCTCCTTTTCAATTTGTTCCCTTCTTAGCTCAATATCTTGTGGAGCAACTCATTTAGGCTCAAGAAGGGCAAGCTCATCCCAAAGAGGGGTAAGAGAGCTAAAATAGTCCCGGACACTCATATCCATTTGTTTGGTGGAACGAATTTTTTCTTGACAAAAAAATTGCCGAGCAAGATCCTTTGGGGTATACATACCCTTAAGGAAAAACCAAGCCTCATTGGCCCTTCTAAATTTGGCAATATTAGCACAATTTTTAAGGTCTACATTGTTCATAAACCATGCCAAAATTTTGGCATGGTTACTTTCCCAATCCTCAATTTTGGATTGATGTTCATTAATTGCTTTGATGCGCTCATCGCCATCTAAAGCTTTTTCAACTTCATTTTCAATTTTGGTAAGAACAAGAGAGGGTTCGGGAGTAGTTCCCATAACAAAGCCCCAAAGTTTCTTACCTCTTAGATGATTTTTCATAGCGGAGGCCCACATGAGATAGTTGGACCCATTTAGCTTAAAAGAAAGCTCCACTCTAGAGTCACGTTCCATCGGCACCAAATATATCTCCTTTCTTCAAAACTTTGAGAGGCACGCGTTCCAAGATGACAAAAGAAAAGCCCAATCACCAACCGAGCTTTGATACCATGTAATGAAAAGAGGCGAAAGCACCAATAGAGCAAAAAGTCACTCTTTAAAAGTGACTACTAAAGCCAAGAACACAAACACCAAATGTGCACACACAAAACTCACAAATATAGAAAATGACTTAAAGTCATAAGTTGGCTATTATTGAAGAAAGGAAGAGAAGGGTGTAAAAACCCATACATTTACAAGGGGGAACCTCCTCTTTATATAGGGGAGGAGAGCACTAAAGAAGGACCATAAAGGGGGCTCCCTTCTAGTCGTTGGGAGCCCCAACGGTCATAAATATGACTGTTGGGGCCCCAACGACTAGATAGGTGGGGCCCCTTTATGGTACCAAAAAGTAAAAACAAAAAATAAAAAAGGAAAAAGAAAAAAGGGAAAAAAGGAAAAAAGGTAAAAAGCAAAAAGGTACAAATGGAATTACCAAAACACCCCTATCGGGTTTTTGGTTTATACAAAATAGAAAAAGACTATATTATTATGTATATATACATATATACATATATATACTTATATATATATATATACGAATGTATATATATATAAGTATATGTATATATATATTTATATATACATAATTTAACACAAAAGGCATGCCTCGCCTTGAGGCAAGGCCCTCTGCGCCTCAAGGCGCCAGCCTAAGGCGTGAAGAAGAAGAAGTTTTTCCACAGCTATATAATTTGTTTCTAAGTTATATAATTAGTTTCTCAGTTATATAATCAGTTTCTTAGTTACTTTTACATGTTAAATCTCATATTTTTTAGTATTTATTTGAGATTTTCTATTTCTTATTGGTTGTTGCTTCGTCAATAAAGCATTTTTTTTATTTATTTGTATTTTTAGATATTTTTTATAGTTTTTTTTAAGTTTTCAAAAAATAATTTTGAGGCTTACGCTTTACACCTTGGGGCTTAGACCTCGCCTCAGTTTTTGGTGGAGCGCCTCGCTATGCCTCAATGCTTTTCACAACATTGGCCAAAACCATTATTAGCCCTTTTATCCAATTCTGCTTTCACCTTCCAAATCTCAAGAAAAAATAAGTTCGAAGTCGGATATTGGGTGCTTGAAAAAATCTTAGAAAAATTATAAAATATTTCTAACTTGCATATAAGTTCAATTTTATCACAATTTTCTTCTTCAAGCACCCAATTGAATTCTTCGTCTTCAACAATCGGGGAAAGACATCTTTGTAGATCAACAGAGTTTCCAACATTAAATGCATCGAATTCCACCGACTTGAGACATCCAAAACTAACTTCCGTGTTGTAGGAACATCTATTTATTTTGTTGCAGCCTTGAGATTAATTTCCCACTCTGGAAGGCATTTAGCAATGATATTAGCTAATGCCTTCCCTGTGACGTGGATCTATCTTACAAAAATTGATGATGTGCTTTTGTAGCTTTCATACCTTATCAATGAACTGAGTTGTCAAACATAGGTACACAACAAATTGATTAGATGTCCAAAGATCAGTCGTCAGACTTATTTTATCAACACTATTGAGCACTTCTTTCAACTTTTTTTCTTCCTCATATAACTTCATGTAGTCCCTCTTAATGGTAGTGCATGATATTGGTTGAAACTTTTGGTTTAGAGTTCTGCTATACATATTGAATCATTGATGTTATATCATTCTAAACGAGTACTCATGGATAATAATCATCCTCACCATTACCTTTCTCACTATATCCATATCAAACATTCCACTCGAAAGAACCATGTTATCCAAATGATCTAATCCATGTGTACCACTAAAGCTCAAAATTTGTTGTTTTGCTTTTGCAGTTTTCCCGTTGCATCTTTCCAAATGCCTAATCATGGTAGTCGTGCAACCATCCTTAGAACGCTTTAAAGTAACAGGGCAATGTCTACATTTCACCTTTTTCACACCTTTGACTGTAACTTCATCGAAATCATCCCATACAGGACGTTTTTTACCTCATTTTCTTATCATCTTCCTACTCTTCAAGTTCGACACTTGGCCATCATTTTGAACATCTGTAGTAGAACCAGGTACTACTGCACTAACATCAATCACAGTCTATTCTTCTGGTATCTCCAATTTTTTTTCAAATTGTTGCAACATATGCAGAAAACAATCGCAAACAATTGCAAAATATCATAAAATTATAAGTCAAGTGCATGCATATTATAAACAGTTCATAAAGAGCCTAAAACGTTTTAAGTCGTGCTTTAAAGTAGTTCCCTAAACTTTTTTCTCGCAGCACATTCACCAAAAACAATAAGGGAACAAAAAAAATCAATAGCAGAATACATATTGCGATGAGAGTATCGACACCATGAGTCAATGACTGTAGAAAACCACGATAGACATTTGAATCAATGTCAAGAGACTCAGGACAGCTTACATGTGTGTGTGTGTGAGTGCGCGCGCGCGCGCGCGTGCTCAATTGCAAATAAGGTTGCACAACGACTAGAGCCAGCTCGAGCAATAAACCTAATCGCTTCAACAAGTGTTATAACATCATTCGGCAACACCATGGCAAAAAACAAATGCTTCAACAAGAAGAATCGTGAGAGAGAGAGAGACCTCGAATTTGGTGGATTCTATATAGAGATGGACACCCTCGTGAGTCACGGCCTCCTCAGGTCACGATTATTTTGTTGCGGACAACAAAGCCTGCAATTTGTGAGATAACGTTAGGCTGTTAGCATTTAGCAGAGACCCCAGAGAGAGAGAGAGAGAGAGAGAGAGTAGGGGGAAGGCCTCACTGTCAGCCGACGCAACGTCCAACCAGCGTCGTCGCTTCAATCCCTCGGGTCATGTTAGTTCTGGGGATAGGGATGGACAACAAACCTGCAATTTGTGAGACAATGTTAGGCTGCTAGGAGAGAGAGAGAGAGAGAGCGGAGCAGGTTATATGTTAACCCCCCCCTCCAACAGGGCCGCTAGCCGCATCTCATGTTCGGGGCTGTTCGGGGGGTCCCAATGAGAGTCACGTATAAGATGCGACGGGCAAGTATCCCCATGTGCGTCCGCATCACATTGCATCGTAATTTAGTGTCGTCGCAAAGACTTAAGTACCATTTACCGCCATTCTCTTCCTCTTCCTGGAACGGACATAAATGCCCTCCATCTAGAAAACGAAAATGGCGGTTCGTGAAAAGGATAAAACTGCCCTTCATCATGATAGCACTAAAATTTTTAGCAAAGTTTGCGTATGTAGCAAGCTTTATGTTGTAGGATTTAAATAGTTCAAAACAATTCATTTTCGCCCTAAGCAGAAAAGTCTACCGGAGCATACTTTGCCTTCATCTGTTGTCGCTGGATCATCTGTTTCCTTCATCTGTTGTCGTCGGATCATCCGTTGCCTTCTTCTGTTGTCGTCGGAGCATCCTTTCCTTTGCTCTGCTACCGCCAGAGCATCCGTTTCTGTCTTATGCACAGTCGCAACATCGTTGCCACCATCTGTTGCGTATATGTTCTGATTGTTTCTTACTCTACAGTTGGACTACCCAAAATCCTATTGTTTCGGTGAGTTTCGTGTAAGGTTTCGTTATGCAATCTGAAGGTTGCGATTTATACAACGATTTGTAAGTTTGAATCAGCGACAATTTATACATTCAAAGCAATAGCGATGTGTGTTTATTAAGATACCTCGATTTGTACGTAAGTTTGCTAAATCTTACAACGATGTGTACTTATGAAGCCAAATATTGTGATGATTTATAATCATGATGATCGTTTAATGTATTGTGCAGGTTAGCAATGTCTGTGGCTCATCAGAGAAGAAATACCCCATCGTTCTATGGGTTATGTATTAGAGAAGTGATCCGCCAGTCCCATCTATCTCGGTTTTTTTAAAGGTACCAAAATATACTTAAGATTGAGAATGATAAAGATAGGGAAAAAGCGTTGGAATTATATTATGCAGAGGATTATCCATCAGATATCGAGGTTGCGGACCAAAGGAAAAATGCTGAAGAACTAAAGATGCAGAATAAGGATGACCAAGAGAAGGCAAAGCAAAGAAATAAGGAGGAGAATGAAAAGAAAATGCAAATGAAGAAGGCAGAAGAGAGGGAAAGGCAAAAAAAGAATGAGGAGAGGGAAAAGAAATTGAACAATCTAAAGGAGGATGCTAAGACAGAAGCGCGAAAGCTGTTGTTGGAGCATATAGCAATGCGAAAGAGGGTAAAGCTACTGAAGGAGGCGGAGGAGAGGCGAAGGCAATTGAATAAGGAGGAGGAAGAGAATGAACGGAATAAGCTTCAGGATGAGGAAGAAAAGGAAATGCGAAGGAGAGAGAAGAAGTTTGAGGAAGAGAAGGAAAGGCAAATGAAGGAAAAGGAGTTTGAGGAAGGGAAGGAAAGGCAAAGGAAAGAGAATAAGGATGAGGAAAATAAGGAAAGAGAAAGGAAGGAGAAGGAGGAGGAAGAAGAAAAGGAAAGAGAAAGGAAAAAGCAGAAGGAGGAAGTGAAGAAAAGAAGGAAACAACATGAGGAAGAGAAAGAAAGGCGGCAAAAGGAGAAGGAGGACGAGGAAAAGAAGGAAAGAGAAATGAAGGAGAAGGTGGATGAGAAAGAGAAGGAAAGGGAAAGGAAGGAACAAATTGAAAATCAGACGATACCGGTGATTGGACCAGCAATATTTTGAAACTTGCTGGAAGACCATGACCCACCTGGTAAATAAGTGGAATGATAAAACAAACACAATCCAGTTTGATTCTTTTGAGATCACCATGACTCTAGAAGTTGTGGCGATGATCACTGGCCTTAAGTGCGATGGTAGTGCTGTCCTATTACGGAATTTAAACTATAACGCAAGGAAAAAATGCATGGCCCTTCTAGGAATGTCGATGGACGAATGGAGTCAATGTATTTCTGGTGGAATCAATTCCACATCAATGAAAGTCTCATCTTTTCGTAATAAATGGAAAGGCCGCTCCGCTACTTGTGCATCTGAAATAGATGATCAAGAGTTGCGCGACTTCCTTCTTTATTTTTTTGGTCTTACTTTAGTTTTTTATTATTCTGGTTCGAGAATAAGTTACATGTGGCTGCAGTACCTGGAAGACTTAGACGAGGTCGACAACTATGCATAGGGTGTCGCTATGCTCGCACACTTGTACAGTCAACTCTACCGTGCAAGTAAGGGTACGAAAACATTCGGGGGATTTTGGCCATTTGTTCAGGTATTTGTTTATTATATACTTAGTACTTATAGATTAATCTCATTGAAGGTTGTAGTGTTACTAATATATTGTTTTTGTTAGGCTTGGGCGTGTGGACATATTATCCCATTGCGTTCATATTGTGACCCTGCGATTTGTGGTTTTTCAAAGATCGGTCGCTGGACTAGAATAAACGTCACAGTTCATAATGCTAAGTCTATTTTAGATGGCCTGCAACTAAATGAGGTAAACGTTCTAAAATTGTTTACAATGGGTTCATCATTTATCATTCAGTATTATAAATAGTTGAAATGTTTAGCATTCTTAAGTAATCATCGCTGCAAGATTTTGTCTTTCTTAGTACATATCGTTGTCGCCATATCATTCTTAAGTAAATTGTAATATATTTGTCAGTCGTTATTAAAAAGAATTACCAATGTACAGGTTTTGTGGAGACCGTATGGAGATGGAGAGGACGATGACCAAGACGTTGTTGCAAAGGCTGCTAGATTGTCTGACCGCAATTTATGGTTGTTTTGCAATTATGAAGCCGAGTTGCAACATGGTAGTCAAGTTCTCCTACAATCTGGTTTGGGGCAGTCTATCCCAAATAAGCCTTTGGAAGTGAGAAGGAAGATGAATAGTGGTGGGGCAGGAACATGAATTGATACAAATTATTAATTTGAAACACAGGTGGTGTCCGTGCCATAGCGTATGATTATAAAGGACGACAATTTGATCCATTCTATTTTCAAAGGTATTGGGAACATATGCGGCGAAATCTGGAGATTGAGAAAATTGGGAACTCATGCCTCCCAACTGCCCCCTTTCATGTTGCATTCCAGCATCTACAACCCGTCCGTCGTCCCCCTCCGGCTACAACAATGATTCCCTCAGTAACAAATCACGATGAAGAGCGAACACATGTTACAAAAGAGAATGTTGTCTCCGCCGCAAGGTTCAAACTGATGGAGAGGGAGAATAAGAAATTAAGGACGAAAGTAAGCAATATGGGGAGATAATTGAACTCAGTGGTAGAGATGATGACCAGTTTTTTTAATCAGATGAACGCAACCAAGAGGCTATCGAGGATAGACAGTCCACCAAGAAAAAGAAAGAGACAAGTTCTCTATCATATTTCATCTGATTCGTCAAGTGCCACGGAATAAACCCTAGCTATTCTTTTTTATCATGATAGTTATTTGTTGTAATTCTATAAGTAATTGTCGTAATATGACATTCTTTTATTGTTTAATTCTTTTTTATTACATCTAACAAACATGTTTCGTCTATGGATCTCGTAAATAAATAAACTTTAATCGAAAATAGATGTCTGTTGTTCAGAAATCGTGACATTGTCTAAACTCCTTGATTGAATGAAAATCGCAATATAACTCGAAATATAACTCATCATTTTTTAATGAAAATCGCAATGAAAATCGCAATAGATGTATGATTGGCACGAGTAATATTATTCACAAATCGCAATATAACTCATCATTTTTGAATGAAAATCGTAGAACACATGCGATTTATGCGGTCAACAAGGTCTCGTAATCGACGTCAGGAAATGATTAAGGTGAGCATCGATATAGTAGATCATTTTTGTTCAGCAATCACTGTATTTGTCTCTGTCTTGATAGAAAATCGCAAAAATGATTTGCGATGTATGCCATGAACAATAATTGAACAAGTTCTGACGTCGTAAATGATAACAGTCAACAACGATAAGAAAAGTTTAATGCTCAGAAATCGCTATTGATGATCATCAATAAATTCAAATCGCGCAATAGGTTGACAGCCAAAAGCGGTACGATATGGTTCCTGCTCAAAAATTGCTCATTTGTAGGGACACCTTAAATGCAAACCGCAAAATAGGATTGTAATTCATGTAGGAAATGGAACGTTTGTTGTTTAAAAATCGCAATTTTCCTCGTCACCAATGAATAAAAATCGCAAAACTCATATGTGATTAATGGAGCCAAAAATGGCTGTTATAGCTCAACCTCCTTGAATGTAACGTATATTGTCAACAATCGTTGTACACATTAATTTCAATTGTATACAATTAACAAAGGTTACTAATGTTTGGTTGTGTAATAGGTTAGCGATTCATGCAACCGCCAATGACTTGTAATAATCGCCCTTTGTAAACGGTGTAAGTCAACATCGATTTGCGATATATGCGGACAACAAGACGGAACAATTTTGTCGGTGTTAAATGATAATAGTCTAAAGCGATAATGAATGTTTGTTGTTAAAAAATCGATAAGGAAAGTATGTGTCATGAATATATCGATGTATCCACATATGATAATCAATACAATAATCATCAAAGATTATACATACCTGGACAATGAGTTTGGTTGAGTCGGGTCAATCTCCCACCCAACTATTGTTATAATATGCAGTCGAAACGACATTTTTTTATTTATTTAAAACGCAATCAATTAATTTGCGCACGGTTTTTGAAAAAGGGCGGTATGTGAAATGACATTTCCTTTATATTTGACTAACACATTGATTTTGTAGCTGCGTCGCAAAGGGGTCATTGATACCTTCGTCCAGGCATGGCGCCGAAGAAGAGAACGATGGGAGCAATACGATCAGGCGTGGCGCCGAAGAAGAAGACGACAGATAGACAGTCAACGTCGATGAAGAAGAAGACAACCACATCTACAGGACCAACACTAACGCTTAAAGCGTATATTTTTTAAACCTCGTGACCGGTTTAGGCAACATTTGCTTTTTTATGTCATATATTCGATTTGTGTTGTTTACTGTAGAAAATAATTTTAATGTCGAATTCTGAATACTATTCTCATGATGCACTCAGTGCAACATCTACAGACAAGGGTGTGCGACAATGCCCTAAAGACTTGGAAGAGAACATCAATCAGATGCAAGATGAATTTGCAGACAGGAACACTATCAATAATTTTATACGTATGTAACCACTATCATTTTCTAGGTCATCGGTTTGTATGTTTTGAAGTTCATAAATTTTTGCAACCAGACAATGTTGATTTCGTCAATTATATTCAAAGCAACGCAACAAGCAATACCATACACATCATCATCCCTTATTTCATGGTATGTTTGTTCTGCTATTGTTTTATTTGCTTTTATGACTTACTCACGTTTCTTAGTAGTTAAACCTTACTATTTCGTGTAACAGACGAACGTTCGATGAAAGCCATACAACAGTGGATTTGTAAATGCACTACCTTGTTGGAATACCGATGATCATTGCATAGACTTTTCAAATTTTGAAAAGGTAAGTGAACAAACCTCTTCTCCAAGGTTTAGTCCTAACATCCCCATCACGATATGTCTATGAATTTATAAAATATTGTATCGATTTGTAGATTTTACTTCCTACACTCTAGCAAAATCCTAAACATTGGGTCCTATACGAGATGAATTTACGGGAAAAACAACTATGGTGCTACAACTCATTGGACTGCCACAGTGGTGTAGAACGTGATGCTATGCATTTGGTAAGCTTCTGTCCATAGGTGAATCATATCTATTTACAGTAGACCGGATTTTACTATATTCTCTATTTATCACAAGCGGGATTCCTAAACGATGTTTTGGGTGTTGACATTGCCGAGTGGATGTTGCTCTGTGCTGATGATGCTCCTTTACAAAGTAATGAGGTCGATTGTGGCATATTCATAATGAAGCATATTGAAGCAATATACAATGGAGAATAACCTTGTTTCGACGCTGTATGAGCTTTGTATCCGCTGTTATTGGGAAATCCTTTTATATATTGGTTTCACATTACATATTTTGTTGCAGGAAGATATACCGAAATTACGCAACAAACTATGCCAAAATTTGATTGAGTTTAAAAAGTCGACAGACATAAATAATCAGCCAACAAGACTACTTATAAAGGAAACGAACGACACGATCCAAAAAAGTTTAAAATGATGTAAATAGATTTCTAACAGATTTTGGAGACTATCTACACCAATTTCCGTAGGCAAATTTTGTAAGACTACAAATTTTGTAAAGTTGTCTCGGTTGAAATATAATTTGAACTTTACTAAACACGCTTGTAAATCGTTGTACTGCTTCATCTACGAAAATTAAATCGTAACGAAAAATAATTTTGTGTTGTATGTGGTAAACCAATGCTAGTAATGCTGCTCTTCAGTAATTAAAAATACTGCACAACGAAAGATATTTTGTTGTTGTTCCGAAATCTTTGTATAACTCACACTCCGTGAATGAAAATCGCGGAAATAGATTTCCGCTTTATATGGTTCACAAAGGCACGTAATGTTCGCCCTTAACAAATGACGAAGTAATTATTGATAAGAAAGATTTGTTCCTCAGAAATCACTGTATTGTTGAACTTACGAGAATGAAAATCGTAATATATATTCCCCATCGTGAATGGAAATAGTGTATAGCTAGAAGAGATGCTTGATGCTTAGAAATCGTTCTATTGCTCAATCTCATTGAATTAAAATCGCAAATGGCAAACCAGTCTGAACAATGTCTTTTTTCTGTGATGGGTTTAGTTGGGAGAGTGACTCGGGGCGACCCATTGTCGAGGTGTAAATCCATAATCTACACCTAAGGTGATTTGTTGGGACGAGGGTGGACGAAGTTGTGGATTTATATAAGACCAAAAAATATTTCTATAATCAAACCCACACAATACGTGCTACCGTAATTTGAACTACTATGTCCAATCGCATTGATTAGTTTTGTATACAGCTGTATTAAATGACATTGTTTAATTTCATTAATGCGAAGTCTATTTTATTTGAGATTTGCTCGTTGTTTTTGAAAATTGTCGTATTTATTTGAAAACTGGCGGAGGGTGATAGGATGTTTCATTTATATATGAATGACACATCATACAGGTTAAAGATGTATTCCACTTTGCTTCGTGAATAAGGAACTGACAAACCGACAATTCCTGCATAAACGACTTATTCTTGAATCGAGTGTATAATCGGCTTCATCGCAATTGAGGTATCCGTCTAGACTTATTTCAGATGTCCGCAAACTCATAATTAAAGAAAACGTCATTTCACAGTCCAAAATTTTTCAAATTATTACACAAGATTTCATGGTAGTAGCAGTCAAGATGACGTTAGACCACGATTTCTGAACAGCAAACCTGTCTTATCGTTGTGTACTATTTTTAATTATGAAAGCGACATTAATGGCTCTTGTTGACCGCATTCATCGCGAATCTCTTTTATAATTTTCATTCAGTGAGTGTGAGCAATAAAGCGATGTGTAAACATCAAGCATTTCCTATCGATGTTGACTATTATCATTTCGAACATTACAAGCCTTTGTTGATTACATACATCGCAATCTAATTTTGCAATTGTCAATCATGCGGGTTGAGCGCACATCTTTTATCAATTAAAAGATTTCATTACTTGCGCATGCTGACCGTATAAATCGCATATTTTCCTTGCGATTTGCATTCAATGATGACAAAAAATATTGCGATTTCTAAACAACAAACGTTCCTTATCGTTGTTGAGTATTACTATTTTAGGGCGAACATATATATGTTTTTTTAGAGTATGCATAAATCATGTTTGCTGTAAGATATGCGCTCATGATAAAGGTCAAAAGTGGTAAGATATGTTTGCTGATCAGAAATCACTCTTTTGCTGAGACACTTTAAATGCAAACCGCGAAATAGGATTGCGATTCATGCGGTCAACAACGGCTTGTAATATTCGATCGAAATAGAATTGATTACACACAAGTTGGTTGTACCGTCTCTAAAATCTACTTGAAATAGACGAACATAAAATTACTCTGGCGTGGTGGGCACCGTTGTTCGTTGCCTTTTAGATCCTCGTGGCGGCTGTGTTAGTTTCTCCTCTGCAATTAGAAAGGTCGTCAATTTTTGGTAGAGTTCTTCGCGGAATCCAGGTATATCAACCTGGAAAAAAAAACTGTAATGTGGAACTAATAGACATGCATTTAATCTCCAATAACAGAGGCCAAGAAATGACATACAGTGTCGAAACAAGGTTTTGTACCATTGTATATTGCTTCAATGTACTTCATTACAAATACGCTGCAATCAATGTCATTATTTTGTAAAGGAGCATGGTTTGTCGTGCGATAGATCCACTCGCTAACATCGACTCTCAAAATGCCTTTGACGAAACCGATCTAAGAATAATGCGGCCGAAAGTAAATTCATGACCCCAATACATGACACAATACTCCTATAGATGAAATCTTACGAGATGGGAAATGTCAAGCCGTAAACCACTGTCAACATCCAACGAATTGTAACACCATAATTGTTTTCCATATAAATCCATCACGTATAAGACCCAATGCTTTTCAGATTGCCAGAGTGTAGGAATCAATATCTGCAAATGGATCGTAAAAATGTTGTTAGCACTGTTATGTTGTAACCTTGCACTCTAGGTTTGTTTACTTACTTTTTCACTTGACAAAAGGTCTCTGCAATGATTACCATTAACACAGTAAGGTAGGCCGTCTTTAAATCCACTGGAGTATGGCAAACAACGTAAGATAGTCTGCAAACCAAAACATTGTTAACAACAATATTAAAATACGAATCACTTGGACTAAATCAATAACAAAAAAAACATAAAATACAACCGATATACCATGAAATAAGGGCTGA
Source organism: Nuphar pumila (assembly GCF_984573655.1). Lineage (NCBI taxonomy): Eukaryota > Viridiplantae > Streptophyta > Magnoliopsida > Nymphaeales > Nymphaeaceae > Nuphar > Nuphar pumila. The sequence continues at coordinate 44,520,778 of NC_143263.1, read as the reverse complement.
CGATGCTTATAGTTTTGCTTGTTGTGTTGCTTTTAATGTAACTGAAGAAATCAGATATAGTCTGTTTGCAACAATATGATGTTGTTAACGTACGTACACATGGCTTACGTATATAGATAACTCCTACTAGTTTCATACGAACAAAATTACTGATCATGTTGCATTGTGTGAATTCATCGTGCATCCGTTTGATGTCCTCCAAGAGTGATTGACTGAGTTTTCGCCCAACTTCCTCGGTGGATGTTTGTTATCGTCGCGAAATTTTTCCCCCGCCTTCCCTTCCTTGCGGAAGAGAAAAAGAGAGAAACGCTTTCGCGCTTCAAACTTTGACCGGATTTTGAAAATTGCGGGAAAATCCATGGGATGGGGCTCGACCTGTCGGTACGAGGTTCGACCGTTCCTGTCGCCTTTAACAGGGGTAATCGAACCAAGGACCAAAACTATGCTTGACCTAGTTAAATTATCAAAGTTATGTTCTATCCTAAATGCACAGAGAATTCAGGCATGTGCTATGAGATTTTGGAAAATGCAGCTTGGGGAAACATGATGTATGCTTGGAAAATATTTGGAGTTGAAAAGATTCTCTCAGAAAAAAGCTGAAAGTCAATTTCTCAAGAAACTCAGATAAAAAGGGTTTTTGAAAACATGAGAAAGCTTATAAAGATGTGAGAAAATCAGGAATAGTTGAAAATCTTGGGAAAATGGAAGTGATTCTTGAGAAAAGATGGACTTTTTGAAAAGGGAAGCACTTCTTAGGAAAACTTGAACTCTGAGAGTTTTCTTAGGAAAATGATGGAAGATTTATAGGAAAGCTCATTGGAGAAGGAAATTCAAAACTTGTGGAATCGAAATCCTGGGAATTTTACCTTTTTAAATACTTGGAAATCGATTTTGGATCTTGAAGAAAGATTGGAAAACTCTTTTGAATATCTTAAGAAAATATCATTTTCCAGGGAAAACTGTGGAAAAACTTGTCTTTGGAAAACCGATTTTGAAAAATCCTTAGAGTTTCTTGAGAAATCAATTTCTTGAGAATGAAGTTTTCTTGAGAAAATCTTGAGAAAATCAATGATTTCATGATGTAAATGTCATGAGTGAATGAATGCACTTTGAAAAGATTTTCTAAGGGATTTGTTGGAAAATGTACATTAAGTCAAGATAAATCCTTCACATATCCAGACTGTGGCCATGAATATGTTCAGAATTTAGTTGATTTGATGCACATGATTTTGAAAACTTTGGAAATATGATGTGCATTTTAAGATAGCCTAAGAGTGTAGGCTCAATGTGACTAGTAGAAAGATGATGGATCTGGGTCTCGTCCATATTCCGACTAGGGCCGTAAATATGGATCCCACCGAGTCCATCAACTCCCTAAGAGTTGGTGCACGTGCCATTCGTGAACATCCATAGTGCTTTTGAAATAAAATGCATGAATCATATAATCAGGATATTGCATAAATTCAAACTATATGACATGCATCCTAGTCTAAGCTGGAAATTAAATCTCTTATTCCAAAATTTACATTATTACATCACTAAATAAAGGAAATAAAAGAAATTTGCAGACTTCAGCTCCTTCTTTTGATTGTTCCTGCCAAACTTGAAATTGGGTTAGCTCAAATATGTGGGTTTTTCCAAGATTTTCCAATAATATTATGAAATTATTGGATTTAATTGGATATAAACCCTATTCTCGTGCTTCCTTGATATTTTGAAATGATGAAAATGCTAGAAATTCAGTGAAAAACAATTTGAAATTCGGAATTGAGGTTAAAATGACCAAAATACCCCTAATTATAAAGTTATACCTTTAAAATCAGGGTTTTTTGAAGGAAAACTTGGTAAAATTGAGATTTTGAAGTTCCAAGTGAATCAAATGATGATGAAATGTAGTAAGAGACATGATGACATGCTGCTAAACACATTAGGACTGTAAAATCAGAATTTGGTATTTCGCAATTTATCAAAAATAACGATTTTCGCTTGTTTTTCGCTTGGATCTGGGTCCTGCGGGACCCTATTTTGGTATTATGGATGATCCGAACCTCAAATGGATTCCAAATTGCACCAAATTCGGTATGAAGCATCTAAACACTCTGATAAACAACCTAGAATGCTAAAAATCACGAAATGATATGATTTAAATGCTAAAATTCAAGGAAAGTCCTAAAATGATGGATTTTGCCTATGGATCCGAACCAAATGCAATGCCTAATATGATAATGCAAAATTTACACCATGGAAACTTCTGATATTTTGCAGACTGCTAAAAGACCCGAAATGAAACATTTTTGGTTTTTACAGCCTTGGGATTTGAGCCATGGTGAGTTCAATAACAGGGATTTAGTTCTGACAGAGGTAAAAATCACACTAATCTGATGTAAAATGCTAAACAAATACAAAACGGCCATGAAAATTTATGAAATTAATCAGAGTTATGCACGACACCTACATGAACAACTTTCATGTTTATGACTTCGGCATTTGATCAACGGAAACACAAATAAAAATATAACTATTTCTGCCTAAACTAACAGAACAGACAAATGTAGCAAAACAAGGGGCTTACAAAAAAAATCCGAAGCAGGGGTCAACTCTGTTCTAAAAATCACAGGTTTTCAGATTCAAACAGAGGACATCTCGGACACCACTTTAACTTTTTACACTTTTGGATTTGGAGCAACACACAAAGAGAAACCATAGCCCTAAGTCGATCCAAGATCTCAGAGGCCCAAATTAGGCTCTGACACGTGTCCCAGACTCTCGGATTTTTGTCAGTCATAAACAAAATCATAAAAATCTGAAAAAATCATATTAAAAACTAGACATTCTCCCGCGTTCAGGGCATTTTTCGGATCGAAGATCGGATCTCCCAGGAGGGAGAACTCGATTTTACAAGTCGGCAAATGGTTTTCAAAACGCATCCCGGGTTACAAAACCCGACTTACCATTTTGGATGTTTACCGCAGTAAACAAATTCAAATGGCTCCGAATTTTTGGCAAAATTTCAGGGACACCTAAGGGCGAATTCCGTGATTTTTTTGGGATTTTTAATAAACATTAAATGCATGAAATGACGTGTGGACTGACTGACAAAAACAGAGACTTACTGAAAATAAGCAGAATTGAAAAAAAGGCTAAATTAATCCTAATTAATTCATGAAATATGCTAAATGAATCAAATAAAATGCAAATTAAACCTAGCTAACTACATGCATGTTAAAATCATCAAGGAAGCATAACAAGACATTTTTATATATGTCGTTTTATGAGAATAGCTCAATCCATCCCTCGGATGAGCTCTTTCTTCAAACGACTCCCTATTCGGATTATAGCATCACATCACGGGGAAAAGAAGTGCACCTTGTTTCGTTACGCAGCTTAGGTGCTCTTGAAAGGGGCAGCTACCACGAGCTTCCTTCGTTCTTCACTCCGGGCTTCGGATGGTCCACCAAAATCGAGCTCCATTGGAATTGGACTGGCCACAGCACGAGCTCTACTCCACCTTCTTCAATGCGCCAAAGGGGGCACGATTTCCAAGGTTCAAAATCAGATGTTAGGAAGGCTAGGTTGGATTTTCCAAGTTCACAAGAGCTAAAAAAATGATCTCCCAAGGCTGGGCGTGAACCCTTGTTTTTATAATTTTTCTGAAAATTTTTGAAATTCAAACAGGCTGGATCTGAGCCCTCCATGTGGCGCCATCTCAGGGGGTGCCATCTGGGGGTTTTGAAATTCGAATTTGCCTTTTGCAGGGAGCCCTCAGATGGCGCCACCTCAAAAGGCTATTTTGATTTTTTTGAGAAAATAAAAATGGAAATTTTTGTGGGTGAGACACCTCAGCAGGGGGAATTTGGAATTTTTCAAAAGTTTGCTTGATTCTCTCTGCAGGGAACTCCCAGAAGGCGCCACCTCAGAGGGTGCTCTCTTGGAATTTGAAATTCAAACTCACCTTTTGTAGGGAGTCCTCAGATGGCGCCACCTCATGGTGGGCTACCTTTATTAAAAATAAAATAAAAATAAAAAATGGAGCCAAGTGGAGTCCTGGAATGGTGCCACCTCAAAAGGTGTTTGACACATGTCAGAAGGACAGAGCAGTGGGCTCAGAAGGCGCCACCTCAGAGGAATTTGAATTTTGCTTTTTCTGGTGAAAGGAGATCTGGACATGTGGAGGACAAGTGTCAGCTGTCTGGAGAGGCTTTCTCAAATGGCGCCACCTCAGAGGAGAATTTGAAATTCAAATGGAGGTTGGCCCTGGAGGAATGGAGGATGGACATGTGGTGCCACCTCAGGGTGGCTCCTACAATGCCATGTGGCAAGAGGGAGGAAAAGGAGGGAAAGGGACATGTGTCTCCTACTTTTCTGAAAAAAAATAGGGAGAGGACATGTGTCCTCTACTTTTTCTGAAGGAGTGAGAAGGAGACATGTGTCTCCTACTTTTCTGAAAAAAATAGGGAGAGGACATGTGTCCTCTACTTTTTCTGAAGGAAGCAGAGAACGATACGTGGCAGAGGGGAGAGAAGGTGGGCCAAGCCATGTGGCGCCATCTCAGACAGGATGAAAAAGGTAGGAGTTCTTGATTTTCGCCACCTATGGGGGTTTTTGAATATTTGAATTCTAGCTTTTCTGAAGAAAGCAGGAAATGACACATGGCACTTGCCTTTTTCTGAGGAAATGAGGACTTGCCACGTGTCCTCTGCAGGAAACACTCCAGATGGCGCCACCTCAGAGGAGACAAGCCTACCTTTTTTGTAGGAATTCAGAAGTGACACATGTCTCCTACTTTTCTGAGAAAAGTAGGAAGAGACATGTGTCAGGCTACTTTTCCAGAAGGAAGGAGGGGTTGACACCTGTCCCCTGCAGGAGACACTCTAGATGGCGCCACCTCAGAGGAGACAACTCCACTTTTTCTAGACAGGACAACCTATGACACTTGGCATCTCCTGGTAGTCTTTGAAATGACACATGGCGCAGGATGGATAGGGTGACACATGGCAGATAAAGGGGGTGACATGTGGCGGCTTCTGAAGGTAGCCCCACACTGACACTTGGCATGGAAATGGGAGGAGAGAGAAATGACAAGTGGCGCCAATCCAGGGGACAAGGCTCCTATATTTTTGGGTTTTTCAAAATTCAAATTTTCAGAAGGGGAGCTTGTGTGACACCACCTCAGTGTGGGTCCCACATTGCTTCTTTATTGAAATAAGGATAAAACAACAACTTCTTTTTGGAATTTTCATAAAAATTTGGACTAATGGGAAAAACAGGAATTTTGGAAAGAGTTGACCCTTGTAGGGCGATTTTGTAAAAGAAAGATATTTGAAATTGTCAAAAAGGGCAAAATCTGAGGTGAAGTGACTGAAATCCATGTTGAAAACTATCCAGATGGTTTTCCTGAGGAAATATTTTGAAATTCAGAGTCCTGGGGGTAAAATGGGAAAAATTGATAATTTTGAAGACCCAGGGTTTTGAAATCAATTTTGAAAAGAGTTGAAATTCTAATCTGGATTGAAAATTTTGAAATCAAGAGTTCTGGACCTCGAAATGACATGCTGTGCAGTGCAGTGATTTGAAATGCTCATGCAATGATATGCAATGTCATGTCTTATGAAATGCAATCTTGAATCAAGACTTGGAGATGTCTGTCTCCTGTCAGGAGTAAAATTTTGAACATCTGAGCTAAAATTAGAGAAATTTTGAGAGTTGCAGATGAAATTTGGACTTTTGCAAGGTCCGGCCCAGAAAATGACCATTTTGCCCTCCAGCGATTTCAGAGGCTGGATGTTGATGCTTGGTGGAAATGTTGGGGAGGTGAGTGAAAATTTGGGGTGTTTACAGATGCCCCTCTTTGCTACTAAGCCGGCTCATGGCCGAGCTTAGTGGCAAAGAAAACACACCAAATTTGGGCTATACGAAAAAAATGCCCCAGTTAGAAGGATCTGACTGGGTGTGAAGAAATTAGCCCGAGGAAGATGGTAGATATGAAGCGAAGAATGGAGAGAAAAGATTCACTCTATGAGAGTGAAGTTCAGGTTTATGCCCTTAACCTGGATGGGACAGAAATACCTCGTATGGAACGAAGCTCAGGTTTGACCCTTAACCTGATGGGACAGAATACCTCGCATGGAACAAAGCTCAGGTTTTGACCCTTGACCTGATTGGGGAATGGAATATCTCATCGAAATGAGACTCAGGTTTGTACCCTTAACCTGATCGGGCGGAAGATGAAATACCTCTTTGATTGAGGCTCAGGTTTGTACCCTTATCCTGATCGGGCGGAAAATGGAATACCTCTTTGATCGAGGCTCAGGTTTGTACCCTTATCCTGATCGGGCGGAAAATGAAATACCTCTTTGATTGAGGCTCAGGTTTGTACCCTTATCCTGATCGGGCGGAAAATGAAATACCTCTTTGAGTGAGGCTCAGGTTTGTACCCTTATCCTGATCGGGCAGAAAATGGAATACCTCTTTGATTGAGGCTCAGGTTTGTACCCTTATCCTGATCGGGCGGAAAATGAAATACCTCTTTGAGTGAGGCTTAGGTTTGTACCCTTATCCTGATCGGGCGGAAAATGAAATACCTCTTTGAGTGAGGCTCAGGTTTGTACCCTTATCCTGATCGGGTGGAAAATAAAATACCTCTTTGATTGAGGCTCAGGTTTGTACCCTTATCCTGATCGGGCGGAAGATGAAATACCTCTTTGATTGAGGCTCAGGTTTGTACCCTTATCCTGATCGGGTGGAAAATGAAATACCTCTTTGATTGAGGCTCAGGTTTGTACCCTTATCCTGATCGGGCGGAAGATGAAATACCTCTTTGATTGAGGCTCAGGTTTGTACCCTTATCCTGATCGGGCGGAAAATGAAATACCTCTTTGATTGAGGCTCAGGTTTGTACCCTTATCCTGATCGGGTGAAAAATGAATGGAATCCTCGAAGGAAGAGACCATGATGGAACCTTCGGATTTTGCACCGTAAATCCGACAGGGGTTTTGCAAAAGGAAGGAAAATGGGGTCCCTAAAGCTTGAAAAGGGATTGATCTTGGGCGTCTCATTGCTGAGACTAAAATCAGCTTTTGAAATTTCCTTTTGCGGGAAATGATTGGTGGTTCGACCTCGAACCAAAATGGGACTGTCTATGGTGGGACAGTGGGGACACAGGGAAGTGTGCAAATTTGAGAGTTCATGCTCTCAAAGAAGGGAAGGAATCAAGTCCTTAGGAGGGATTTAAAATTGGTGTCAGGATGCATCGAAGACGGATATCGAGCTCTCACTTCATGTCAGGATAGCTAGGAAATATTGTCAAAATGTTGGAAATTTTGTTGTTGATTCAAAATATTTGAAAATGTTGCACATTGTTGCAAAGATATTCTTTCTTTTCTACCCAAAGCATTACCTCCAAACAAGGTTCACTTTGTAGAATCGAGACTTGAAATCCAAATTGCTTGCAATTGACCTTCTTCAAGGAAGTTATCAATTTTCTTGATATGAGCAGGAAAGAGAATTTGATATTATGAAAGCAATTGATGAAAGAATATTGATAATAGAATTTCACAAAGTTAAAGAGGATTCTTGATAAATTTGGCAGTTTGATATCCTGGGAGCTTCTCTCTTGACAATCTTTCTGCACTCTTTTGGCTCTCTGGGTTTTTGCTACATTCTCCTTCATTTTGGAGATGTTCTGACTTTTTCTCTCTTTCTTTTTCCTCTCTTTCTCTCTTTTGGGAAGGATACGTCACAAACTCCTTCAACTTGGAGATGTTTCGATCCTTCTTGAATGATGGGTTTGGAGATCTTTGGGCGATAGCTGAAATTAAATATCTTTTAGGGATTGTCGAGAGGTTCATCGCATCTGCCTTCATCTTGACAGTGCTTTGGACCTTCCCTGGAAGGACCCGTCACAAACTCCGTCATCTTGGAGATGTTTCGAATCTTCTTTGGCCCCGGGGGTCTACTCGCCTAATTCGCCTTCATCTTGACGACAGGTGAGAGATCCCTTTTGCGGATACTTAATTGCAGCTTAGGTGATTCTGAGGAGACAAGGCTTGGGTAAATGCTCTCTTTTCTAGCACTCAGGATATTTCAACTGCCTCGTCTTTACAAGAATAGCCTTTAAAGATGCGCCATTGACTGCGATCAATATCGATCATCCATGGCTTTGCAAAACATTGAATTTTCTTTGCTGGCCATATCGAGGATTTATCCTTCATCCTTTTGGCTGGCCGATAGAAAGAATTTGAGTTTTGAATCTCTTTTCGCGAAAGCTTCACTCTTTTGGAAATGATGCTGAAGGTAAACTAAAATAAAGATTTGTGCAATAAAGATTCTGAAATCAACAATTGATTGACAAATTGACAAAATTTTCTTGAAATCCTTGGTGAAAGTGAGTATTTGAAGTCCGGTTCAACACATCCATGACGAAAATTCTCCTCTCTTTTTCCCCAAAAAGAGAGACTCAGGCTTGGCCCTTACCTGAATGGAAAATGGGAAATACTCCTCTCTTCCCTGAAGAGGAGGTGTTTGCAAAACGAACTTTCGAAGAGAAATTGAGCTTTCGTCAAAGCTCCATAATATTAGGCTTCTCTTATGGAAAGGGGGCCGAAAATAGTGAGGTCTGTAAATTGGGTCATGAGAAGAACGAGTCCATCACACTCTCCCTGCAAAGAGGGTCTTTCATGACGAAAATGGCCTAGTATGAAATTGGGGGGGGGGGGGTCACAAGAAAAGCGAGTCTCCGTCAAGCCTCTCTCTTTAAAAGGGTTTCTTGTGTGAAATTGGAAATTGTTTTGCAAACGGTTCACAAAGACGCGAGTCCCTTCAAACTCTCCCTAGAAAGGGGCTAAGTGAACGGATTGGATAGCATGCGAAAAGAACGAGCTCCCTCGAACTCTCCCTAAAAAGGGTCTCTCGCAAGAGAAAATGATTGAAATTGGATATTGAGATTGATTGACCTGAAGGTCGAAATTGAAAATTGGAAAATTGGTTGTTGAAAATTGTATGACCCGAAGGTCGAAATTGGATGACCTGATGGTCGGAATCGAGAATTGGTTGACCGAAAGGTCAAAATTGTGTGACCTGAAGGTCGAAATTGAGAATTGAGTGACCTAAAGGTCGAAATTGGAAATTGGGTAACCAAAAAGGTCAAAATTTGGAAATTGATTGACCTAAAGGTCGAAAATTTGGAAATAGATTGACCCGAAGGTCGAAAATTGGAAATGGATTGACCCGAGGGTCGAAATTTGGAAATTTAGTGACCCGAAGGTCGAAATTGGAAATTGAGTGACCCGAAGGTTGAAATTGGAAATTGAGTGACCCGAAGGTCGAAATTGGAAATTGAGTGACCCGAAGGTCGAAATTTGAGAATTGGATGACCCGAAGGTCGAAATTGGGAAATTGAGTGACCCGAAGGTCAAAATTTTGAGAATTGAGTGACCCGAAGGTCGAAATTGCATGATCTGGAGTCAAAATTGAGAATTTGGTAATTGGAATTGAGAATTGGAATTTGAAATTGAAAATTGGGTGACCCTGGGGTCAAAATTGGGAATTGATTGATCCAAAAGATTTGAATTGAGAATTTGGAGGGCAAAATATCAAATTTGAGCAATTGACAGACCCTGATGATCGAAATGACTTGGATCAATAAAGGAGAATGATGAGTTCGAGTCAGAGCTCGAATAAAATATTGAGATCACGAGTCGGAACCCGGATCAACAAAAGAAAATGGAAGGCTCGAATCAGAGCACAAATAAGATAATGAGATCACGAGTCGGAACCCGAATCAACAGAGAAAAATGAAGAGCTCGAATATGAGCTCGAATGAAGATAAAGAGATCACGAGTCGGAACTCGGATCAATAAAGAAAACGAAGAGCTTGAGTCAAGGCTCGAGTAAGATAATGAGATCACGAGTCGGAACCCGGATCAACAAAGAAAAATGAAGAGCTCGAATATGAGCTCGAATGAAGATAAAGAGATCACGAGTCGGAACTCGGATCAATAAAGAAAACGAAGAGCTTGAGTCAAGGCTCGAGTAAGATAATGAGATCACGAGTCGGAACCCGGATCAACAAAGAAAATGAAGAGCTCGAATCAAAGCTCGAATGAATAGGGAGATCTTGAGTCGGAACCCAGATCAATAAAGAAAATGAAGAGCTCGCATCTGAGCTCGAATGAATAAAGAGATCTCGAGTCAGAACCCGGATCAACAAATGAAAATGAAGAGTTCGAGTCATGAGTCGGATAAAGTAGAGAGATCACGAGTCGGAACCCGGATCAACAAAGGAAAATGAGGAGTTCGAGTCGAGGCTCGAATAAAGTAGAGAGATCACGAGTCGGAACCCGGATCAACAAAGGAAAATGAAGAGTTCGAGTCGAGGCTCGAATAAAGTAGAGAGATCACGAGTCGGAACCCGGATCAACAAAGGAAAATGATTTGAATAAAGACACGAGTCGGAACTCGGTTTTCCAAAAAGTTGAAAATGTACCAGCTTGAATACTGGATTTTGAAATAATACCAGTTTGAGTGCTGGGTTTTGGTTTAGTATTGGCGATGATCTTTGGATCATTAGGAATTATGATGGGACTGTTTGTTGAAATCCCAATACCGACCGGATTGTGATTAATGCAATTGAATGCAAATGAATTATGAGTTGATGCATATGAATGCACAAGTGCATGAAATGAGGAATTTGTTTATCCTGCCTGCATATAGAACAAAATTTTAAAATGCCCCAGTGTAACTGGGAAAGAAAGTTGGATCATTATTTGAAAGAAACAGGAAGGATTACAAGAGGAGAATAAGTGTTTCAAGTATAAAACTTTTTCAAGTGTCGAGCATTAATAGGATCTGGCAATTCTACTCCATCGGCATTGATGAGCCGATATGAGTTGCGGGGTAATGCTTCTTTGACAACATATGGACCTTCCCAATTTGGCGACCATTTGCCGCCGGGACGATGCTTGAGATAAGTTGTGGATCGAAGTACTAAATCATTGACTTTGAATCTTCTTTCGATGATAGATTTCGCATATTGCCTGGCTACTCTCTGGCGATAGGATTGAGCATGCTCTGCTGCCTTTAGCCTTCTCTCGTCGAGTAAGTCTAGCTGCACTAGTCGCTGCTGCTGGTATTGATCAAGAGGTAATTGCAGAAGTGAAGCAAATTTCAAGGCGGGTTTCTGAATATGTAGCGGCAATACTACTTCTGTCCCATAGACCAGCTCTGATGGAGTAGCATTCGTTGGTGTACGAATGGTGGTCCGATAGGCCCACAATGCATCGTGGATCTTCTCATGCCAGTCACGGCCTGTTTCCACAGTTCGCTCCAAAATACGAATTAAAATCTTGTTGGTGGCCTCTGCCTGACCATTCCCTTGAGGATAATATGGAGCGGAGAAATGATGATAGATCTTGAATTTTGAGCAGAATGTCTTCATTCTTTCATTCTTGAAATGACTGCCATTGTCTGACACAATGTCATGTGGGATGCCGAAACGGCAAAGGATGTTCTTGTGAATAAAAGAGACCACATGACGGCCTTCTACTGTGCGAAGAGTGATGGCTTCTACCCACTTGGTGAAATATTCCGTTGCGACAAGGAAGTATTTGTGGCCATTTGAAGCTGAAGGAGTGATGGGACCTACGACATCGAAGGCCCACATGGAGAATGGCCATGGGGAGACAACAGATTGTAAATAAGTTGCCGGAGCATGAATAGAAGGTGCGTGTATCTGGCATTGCACACACTTCTTCACATAATGATAGCAGTCTTGTTGCATAGTCTTCCAGTAGTAACCTGCTCTGATGATTTGCTTGACAAGGGTTTGGTAACCGACGTGGCCACCACAAATGCCTTCGTGTGCTTCCCGCACGACTTCTTTGGCTTCGTCTTCATCTAAACATCTGGAATACTCTGAACTGAATCCACGACGATAGAGGACATTGGCCAAAATAAAGTATCGAGTAGACATACGCTGGATTGCTCGTTGCTCTTTCTTTGAGAGTTCTGGAGGAAATTCACCAGTTTCTATGAAAGTTTTGATGTTGTAATACCAAGGCTTCTTCCTTTGCTCAGCTTGTTTTACTCGTTTCGATGGAAGGAAAGCAGGTTGGTCAAGTCTGCCAATTTCAAAAGAGCGACAAGATTCTTCATTCTTGAATGCCATAATGGAGCCTAAACTGGCTAGACTATCAGCCACTTGATTAAAATCTCTCTTGACGTGAAAGAGCTGGAATTCTTCAAACTTGCTGACGAGAGCTGAAACAATTTTCTGATAGGGAAATAACTTCTGATCTTTGACCTGCCATTCGGCTCAAACTTGATTGACAACAAGTAATGAGTCACCGTAGGCATGTACTCTCTTGACATTGAAGTCTGATAGAATCTTTAGACCTTGAATCAGGGCTTCATATTCAGCCATATTATGAGTACATTGAAAGTCTAACTTGAGAGAAAATGGAATCATTTCCTTCTCGGGAGTGATTAATAAAATTCCGATGCCTATTCCCGCCATATTCTTAAAACCATCGAAAAATAAATTCCAGACTGGAGATTGCTGGATATTGCAAATTTGCTCATCAGGGAAGTCATCTTCGGCTTTTACTTCTTCGGCCAGGGGGAAATCCGCCAATTGATCTGCAATTGCTTGGCCTTTGATTGATTGCTGCGAGACATATTCTAAGTCATACTGCATCAGTAAGACTTGTCATTTCGCGACTCGTCCGCTGAGGAAAGGTTGTTCTAAGATATACTTGAGGGGATTGAGTTTAGACAAAATTTTGATCTCTGATGCTAACAGGTAGTGTCTTAGCTTCTGACACATCCATACCAGAGCTAGGCAGGTTTTCTCTATTTGAGAGTATCTCTTCTCATAATCTATGAAAGTCTTACTCACATAATAAATGGCGTGTTCTATCAGGCTGCCTTCTTTGTATTGTGCCAAGAATCCACCGCATGCGACTTGATTGACTGAGATGTATAATAAAAGAGGTTTTCCCAATTCTGGCGGCTTCAGGATGGGAGGATTAAGAAGATACTTCTTGATTCGATCAAATGATTGCTGGCACTCTGGTCCCCATTCGAACTTCACTCCTTTTCTGAGTAAGTGGTTGAAGGGCTCACATCTCATCGCCAAGTTGGAAATGAATCGTCGGATTGACTGCATACGTCCTTGAAGGCTACGTAGTTCTTTGAGATTCTTCGGGGGTGGCATATCAATAATAGCCTTTGCTTTGGCTGGGTCAACTTCAATTCCCTTTTTGCTGACCAGAAAACCCAACAGTTTGCCTGATTCGACTCCAAAGACACACTTTTGCGGGTTAAGCCTTAACTTGTAAAGGATGAGTCACTTAAAGACTTGATCAAGAGCTTCAAGGTGATCTTCTTCCTCTTTAGATTTCACGAGAATGTCGTCAACATACGCATCCATGATTTTGCGCATTTGATCGTGAAAGATAACAGCCATTGCTCTTTGATATGTTGCTCCAGCATTCTTGAGCCCAAAAGGCATAACTGTATAACAGAAAGTGCCCCAAGGCGTAGTGAAGGAAGTTTTTGATTGGTCGCGGGCGGCCAACTTAATCTGATTGTAGCCGGAATATCCGTCCATGAAAGAGAACATGGCATGTCCTGCCGTGCTATCGACTAGAAGATCGATGCTTGGAAGTGGATAGTCATCCTTCGGAGTAGCCTTATTGAGGTCTCTGAAGTCTATGCAGATCCTTACTTTGCCGCTTTTCTTTGGGACAACGACGATATTGGCTAACCAATCTGGGTAGTCAATAGCTCGAATAAATCCTGCTTTGAGCAGATCTTCAAGTCCTTCCTTGACTTGTTGTTCAATTCTGGGATCCATTTTTCTCAGCTTCTGCTTGACTGGCTTAGCATCCGGCTTCAAGACGAGTCGGTGTTCAACCAATTTGGGGTCTAAGCCCGGCATGTCTTCATATGTCCACGCGAACACTTCTTCATGCTGCTTGAGAAAATCTGTAAGCCTTTTCTTTTCTTTCGGATTCAGACTGGTTCCGATCTGAAGAATTTTTGGATCTTCCTCTGAACCGATATTGACACTTTCAGTTGGATCTTGTACTAGAGGAGATGGTTCGTCCTGCTTCTGAACTGCGGCGAACTCCGGTAATTCCTGAAGAGACTGATCGTGTTCTGCACAATCATCAGACTGCTTTGCACTCTTGTCATTTCCGGTGCTTGCTTTGATTCTGTGAATTGCTGTTGACTTCTGAAAGGCCTTGGGATTGAGAACGAGCTTCTTGATTGTCCGAGAAGTCATTCTGAAATTTTGGAGAAGAAATTTTGGTTCAGACAAATTGGCCTATAGTAAGACAAGCAATCATTTGAAGAGAACCATACATAAAATGGCATTGAATTATAAAATGATGAGACAGACAGAAAGGGAGTAGATGGCATCCGGATAGACAAAGAAACTTGGAATTTTATTGATTGAATTGATCAATGACATTGGTAAAATGAGACATTTATTTGGATAAGAATAGAAGGAAAATAACAAATGGTCTTCATTGTGCCCCCTTGACAAAAACAGTGTTCTTTGACGAGCTTCCGCCGGCAAATCCTAGTCCTGCTCTGTGGGGACGATGCTTCTGAATCATTGGCTCGATGCGGCCGTCCTCGTTCTTGCCGAGTCCCTTGAAGGGTTGATAACCATGTTTTAGAAGCAAATCAAATCCCTTTCTTGACTTCATGAATTGCGGAAACAAGGGATGATCCTTAATGGTGCCGTAGTCGATTCGACCTCCAACCTTGAAGAATTGAGGACCTTTCCATCGGGTCATGGCTACTGTGTGCAGAGATGGCTCTGAGGATGCCTGAAGTATTTCTCGATTCTCTCCGAGATTGATCTCTTTACTTTCCCTGATGCTGGGAATATCTGCATTGAATGATGGCCGAGGAATCATGGGCTGCGGGAGCCTTTCTTCTGGGTCTTCTCCCAGTATTGTGGTTATCATTCCACCCTTTGACCACTTCACACATTGATGGAGGGTGGAAGGCACTGCATTAGCATTATGAATCCACGTCCTTCCGAGCAGCAAGTTGTAGGTTGGAGGTACGTTAACCACATGGAAAAGGACAGAGTGCACCGAATAATTAATGAACACCTCCAGGAATATCTTGCCCTTGGCCGTTTGACCATGATTGTCAAACCCATAGATAGTGATGGGATCCGGAATATATTCTTCGTCCTTGATCCCTAATGCCTTTGCGGTCATTTCGGGACATATGTTGAGGCTACTGCCTCCATCGACCAGCACATGGGGAACTGTCATTCCTCTGACTCGAACGACAATGTAAAGAGCATTATTGTGAAAGGAATGAGGCTTTGGAAGGTCCTCATCCGAGAAGGTAATTGGTGCATTGGTCATGGCGGAGTTCACAATCTGTGCCATGTCTTCAGGAGTGGTACTGGGTTTAACTTTGATTTTCCTGAGTAAATCATCCAGTATTTGCTGATGCTTTCTAGAATTCTTGGCCAAGTCAAGGATGGAGACATTGGATAAAGCAGTCAGAGGCTTCTGACTTGAATTCTCTGGCCTTGGTCTAACGATTTGCTTGAAGAAGTCAGGAGTTCCTTTTGATTTGGGAACTGACTTCACCGGTGCTTCTGCAACTTTCATTTTACTGAATGCTGAAATTAAGTCCATCTTCTTAGAATCTGGAGCCGCTTGTCGTAGCACCGTCACCTGATGCTGAACTTGGAGATCTTGCGCAGAACATGGCTTGATATGTTCATGCGGTAGAAATGGTTGTGCAGACACTACTGCTGTGGTGTGTGAAGGGAAGGGGTGATTGAGAATGTCCATTTTCTCTTCTTCTTCTCCTTCCACCAATAAATTCTTTTCAATGAGATCTTGCACGATGTTTTTGAGAACAAAGCAGTTCTCGGTGTTGTGTCCCACTGTCCTGTGGAACTTGCAGAACTGATCTTTCCATTTCCCCATGGGCACAGGGGGATCAGCCAATCTGGGCAATTTGACCATCTCTTTTGATAGCATGTACTCGAGCACATCCTCGAGTGATTGGTCAAGAGGAGTAAATTTTCTGTCGTAACTCCATCCTTCATGTTTGGTCTTCTCACGTAGTTTCGGCCCTTGATCCTGCTGAGGAGGCTTGCTGAACTGAGGAGCAGGCTTTGCTTTCTGATCTTTGTGGTTCGAACTGCCTGAGCTGTAACAGTAATCTTTCTTCTGCCCTTTGTATCGTTTTTGGCCTTTGTTGCTGTTGTTGGCAGAATAAGTAAAGTGAGCTTTCTTCTTCTGCTCACCATGGGAGTTGTTCTTGGAAAAGGTGAAGCCTTCATAGACTCCATTTTCCACACTCAGCTCGAGCCATTCGGCTCGTTCAGTCAGCTCAATGAAGGTCCTGGACGGTGCTGTGGAAATTAATCCTCTTAACGGCTGCGAGAAATTGTTGAGGATTAAGGACAATGCATGCCTTTCCGAGATAGGATCTCTCATCTTATTACAGGCTGATCTCCACCTGTGAATGAAGTCCCGTGCTTTTTCATTCTCGTTCTGTCTCAAATTGCAGAGATGACTTAATGTAGGCAGCGCTTCTGTGTTGAACAAGAAGCGTTCAATGAATAGATTTACAACTTTGTCGAACTCCTTGAGCTCGATGGGGTTGATATGCTCAACATACCACTTGGCTGCAACTCCTTCCAAGCTGCGGGGGAAGCATAGAAACAATGCTCGGTTATCCTTTCTGAACCTCGAGCATTCTGCGAAGAAGGTGGCGAGATGAGCTTTTGGGTCGCCGGAACCATCGAACTTGATGAATTTACGGGGGAGATTATCTAGATCGTCATCTCCTTCTAAGCCGTCATAAAAGTCCTCGCTGGTGAAGACTTTCTTGCCCTTGTCGCGGGCTTGCAGATCCTTGACAACTCGGGCCATTTCCTTAAACTGCACTTGCAAAGGCTCTTCTTTATCTCTGCTTTTTGACCTGCGGCTCTTACTTTGGCCATGCTTCTGAAATGCCGGAGGCACCTCATATTCTTCATCTGTGGTTGAATCTGATTCATCTGAAATCTCTTCTGGCTGGATTTGCTTCTTGGGAGCCTTCTTATCCCTGCGACCATGGAACCTTTCTCTGAATGGATTTCTTTCTGAGCTGGTCCCGGGCTGCTCATTCATCATTTTGTTCATCATTTTTCTGAACATGGCATACATTTGAGGGTCTATGCAATCGTCTTCTTGCCGCTGCTCTCGACTCTTCTCAGATCGAGGGGAACCCATGTCTTCTTCTGAGGCTGATGAGTACTGGGATGCCGTGGTTCTTTTGCCTGATCTTGTCTCAACCATCAAATGATATGGATGCTTTCTGCAGGGTAAAAGACCTGATTAGATTTTGAAGGAATTAGCTTTTGGAAGAAATATTTGTTGAAAATATGGTAGACAATTTGGAAAAGATGTCCCATTACTAGGGACTGAGTCGTCGTGGGAATCACGACAATTGTGTTGTCATTTCTTCTACAAAAAAAGAAATAAACAACGAAAATGTGTCTTGTTACCTAGGCGAGGTCGTCAAACCATAATGGAAGGAAATAGAATTTTATTAAAATGAGAAGAATAAGATTTTATTGATCTTGACAAAGAGGTGGAGGACAGACGATTTGCCACCATTCATTATAGTCGGCAGACACTCTAGGACCTGGAAAGATTTTAAGAGAGACAAAGGAATCCCAGCCGTAGCGGGCAGAATGATATGCCCCGGACCATTGTGCGGAAGTGAGATCGAACTCTGCCATAGTTCCTGATAACAGTCGGGCTTCGACATACTGCTGCCTCTGGGAGAACTGTCGAACACATCTCTCTGGTTGGTAGTAAGTGCAGAAGAATGGTCCTAGCAACTTGAACCGCTTGCCATAAGCGTAGGTATATCTGGGAGGAGATATTTGCCGATCAAAATAGTCCCAAACAACGTCATCCTCTTGAATGTTGTTGATCATAGACCGGTACTGCGCCACTGGGAGGAGTTCTTGACCATTGTATCTGAAAGAGCTTGCTCGGGTTGGAACATGCTGGAAAAACCAGGACTGAAGTGCGTAGATGCATCCTTCAACTAAAATGGACTCTCCAAGTGAGAATCGAGTCAGACCTCGATAAAGGAAGGCGAGCGCTGCCATGGCTATGGAGAGGCGATTGGTTTGCCGACTTCCCCATCTTCTCATAAGCTGGATTATCCTGATGTCCATGTAGTTCTGTCCATCTGGGAAAAGGGACAGTCCTACAGTGCATAGAACCATTGCATTCTGAATCTTTTCTTTAGCTGTTCTTGAAAGCGAGCTGACTTCAATGAAGGTCCCGTACTGACGGTACAACTCAAGTAGGTCAACATATTCATCTCCTTCTAACTGGATCAGGGGCCAAGATCGGCGGCCTGTCATACGGGCTAAGGAGTCTCGGGGGTCCAAACCCTTGACATTGATAAGGAATTGATGCTCTAATGGGTCGCTTGGTCGACCAGCCGGTTCTGGCAACCCCATGATTTCTGAAAATTCATCCATTAAAACAGTCATCTCTCCCCACGGGAACCAGAAGGTACACGTCCGAGGATTCCATCGCTCCGCCATTGCATGGATCAGGTTGCCATTGATGGTCTGCTTTCCGACTGCTGATGCCAGCTCTAATCCGCACGCGCTCAAATGGTCCGGGAACATTCGGGAAAAGCTCTTTAACCAGGAATAATACCACCGGGGAATGAAAGTTCCGGTGCTAAGAGCTCGATGTTCAGGACGACCTTGTCGCACCTCGAAGGAGATGTGACCTTCAGGAAAGATAGGATCGACTTGACTGGATGCCATCGAACTGGAAGCAGAGAAAGACTCAGAATGAGACTTAGGAAAATGTGGAAATTTTTGAAAAAAAAAAAAAAAAAATTGCAGGCAGGATAAAATGCAGCTAGAAATTCGAGATCCAGTAGAAAGGGAGAGTGGAAAATCACCTGGAGTTTTGAAAGAAATGGGATATTTGAGAAAATCATCCAGGGTTTGAGAAAAAGACCTTGTGGAAAATAAGGATATTTTGAAAAAGACCTAATGAGTTGAAAAAAATATTGGAAAATATAAAGAATTGAGGAAATAACACACATACAATCACATCCTGCACAAACATTTATGCGCATACAGCACTCCCTAAAAGGCTGACTCTAGATGCATCAATTTGAAAATAGCTGTAGGACCTTAATCCTAACTCTAAGTTCAGATCATTTTTGTCCAATCCAGTTATGCCGATATACCCGAACCGAAATCCGAGGTACGTGGCATAGAATTTCAACTCCGGTTCTAAGGTAAGGTTTTCCAACATCCTTGAGCGCCTACCGATATACTTCGGACTGTGGCCCGCGGTACGTGGTAGGGGGGGGGTTAACCCAAATAGGTGGCCCAGTTGTGAGGCTCTGTCCCGAACTATGGTTCTGGAAGAGAGCCCAGCAACGTGAAGACCGGGACAATATAGGTAAGGGAGGTTTTGAAAAATGATCACATGCAAGAAATAGATGGCTCTAAGTCCTAGAGAGATAGACTTTTGAAAATCTTTGAAGAAGCATACATTGTTTGCATTCAGATCCTAAATTGAGGAGAGTTGTATTTAGACCTAAGTCTATGTGAGCATGAAAATTTCTCCTCAATCTGGTCCTACCAAACCATGCCTAGTCTATATGCAGTCAATGTCAGCTAGGTCAGAATCTAGGCTCCTAGGTTCGCATGATATCAAAAGTAAAGAGCTGACATTTTGTGAACACAATTTTGATAATTGAACTAAGTCAAGCATAATTTAGGTCAGACAAGGACAGGTCCCATCTCGGTCGCCAAACCTGTTATCGTCGCGAAATTTTTCCCCCGCCTTCCCTTCCTTGCGGAAGAGAAAAAGAGAGAAACGCTTTCGCGCTTCAAACTTTGACCGGATTTTGGAAATTGTTTTGAAATACTCGCCTCCGTTTTTTGAAAATTGCGGGAAAATCCATGGGATGGGGCTCGACCTGTCGGTACGAGGTTCGACCGTTCCTGCCGCCTTTAACAGGGGTAATCGAACCAAGGACCAAAACTATGCTTGACCTAGTTAAATTATCAAAGTTATGTTCTATCCTAAATGCACAGAGAATTCAGGCATGTGCTATGAGATTTTGGAAAATGCAGCTTGGGGAAACATGATGTATGCTTGGAAAATATTTGGAGTTGAAAAGATTCTCTCAGAAAAAAGCTGAAAGTCAATTTCTCAGGAAACTCAGATAAAAAGGGTTTTTGAAAACATGAGAAAGCTTATAAAGATGTGAGAAAATCAGGAATAGTTGAAAATCTTGGGAAAATGGAAGTGATTCTTGAGAAAAGATGGACTTTTTGAAAAGGGAAGCACTTCTTAGGAAAACTTGAACTCTGAGAGTTTTCTTAGGAAAATGATGGAAGATTTATAGGAAAGCTCATTGGAGAAGGAAATTCAAAACTTGTGGAATCGAAATCCTGGGAATTTTACCTTTTTAAATACTTGGAAATCGATTTTGGATCTTGAAGAAAGATTGGAAAACTCTTTTGAATATCTTAAGAAAATATCATTTTCCAGGGAAAACTGTGGAAAAACTTGTCTTTGGAAAACCGATTTTGAAAAATCCTTAGAGTTTCTTGAGAAATCGATTTCTTGAGAATGAAGTTTTCTTGAGAAAATCTTGAGAAAATCAATGATTTCATGATGTAAATGTCATGAGTGAATGAATGCACTTTGAAAAGATTTTCTAAGGGATTTGTTGGAAAATGTACATTAAGTCAAGATAAATCCTTCACATATCCTGACTGTGGCCATGAATATGTTCAGAATTTAGTTGATTTGATGCACATGATTTTGAAAACTTTGGAAATATGATGTGCATTTTAAGATAGCCTAAGAGTGTAGGCTCAATGTGACTAGTAGAAAGATGATGGATCTGGGTCTCGTCCATATTCCGACTAGGGCCGTAAATATGGATCCCACCGAGTCCATCAACTCCCTAAGAGTTGGTGCACGTGCCATTCGTGAACATCCATAGTGCTTTTGAAATAAAATGCATGAATCATATAATCAGGATATTGCATAAATTCAAACTATATGACATGCATCCTAGTCTAAGCAGGAAATTAAATCTCTTATTCCAAAATTTACATTATTACATCACTAAATAAAGGAAATAAAAGAAATTTGCAGACTTCAGCTCCTTCTTTTGATTGTTCCTGCCAAACTTGAAATTGGGTTAGCTCAAATATGTGGGTTTTTCCAAGATTTTCCAATAATATTATGAAATTATTGGATTTAATTGGATATAAACCCTATTCTCGTGCTTCCTTGATATTTTGAAATGATGAAAATGCTAGAAATTCAGTGAAAAACAATTTGAAATTCGGAATTGAGGTTAAAATGACCAAAATACCCCTAATTATAAAGTTATACCTTTAAAATCAGGGTTTTTTGAAGGAAAACTTGGTAAAATTGAGATTTTGAAGTTCCAAGTGAATCAAATGATGATGAAATGTAGTAAGAGACATGATGACATGCTGCTAAACACATTAGGACTGTAAAATCAGAATTTGGTATTTCGCAATTTATCAAAAATAACGATTTTCGCTTGTTTTTTGCTTGGATCTGGGTCCTGCGGGACCCTATTTTGGTATTATGGATGATCCGAACCTCAAATGGATTCCAAATTGCACCAAATTCGGTATGAAGCATCTAAACACTCTGATAAACAACCTAGAATGCTAAAAATCACGAAATGATATGATTTAAATGCTAAAATTCAAGGAAAGTCCTAAAATGATGGATTTTGCCTATGGATCCGAACCAAATGCAATGCCTAATATGATAATGCAAGATTTACACCATGGAAACTTCTGATATTTTGCAGACTGCTAAAAGACCCAAAATGGAACATTTTTGGTTTTTACAGCCTCGGGATTTGAGCCATGGTGAGTTCAATAACAGGGATTTAGTTCTGACAGAGGTAAAAATCACACTAATCTGATGTAAAATGCTAAACAAATACAAAACGGACATGAAAATTTATGAAATTAATCAGAGTTATGCACGACACCTACATGAACAACTTTCATGTTTATGACTTCGGCATGTGATCAACGGAAACACAAATAAAAATATAACGATTTCTGCCTAAACTAACAGAACAGACAAATGTAGCAAAACAAGGGGCTTACAAAAAAAATCCGAAGCAGGGGTCAACTCTGTTCTAAAAATCACAGGCTTTCAGATTCAAACAGAGGACATCTCGGACACCACTTTCACTTTTTACACTTTTGGATTTAGAGCAACACACAAAGAGAAACCATAGCCCTAAGTCGATCCAAGATCTCAGAGGCCCAAATTAGGCTCTGACACGTGTCCCCGACTCTCGGATTTTTGTCAGTCATAAAAAAAATCATAAAAATATGAAAAAATCATATTAAAAACTAAACATTCTCCCGCGTTCAGGGCATTTTTCGGATCGAAGATCGGATCTCCCAGGAGGGAGAACTCGATTTTACAAGTCGGCAAATGGTTTTCAAAACGCATCCCGGGTTACAAAACCCGACTTACCATTTTGGATGTTTACCGCAGTAAACAAATTCAAATGGCTCCGAATTTTTGGCAAAATTTCAGGGACACCTAAGGGCGAATTCCGTGATTTGTTTGGGATTTTTAATAAAAATTAAATGCATGAAATGACGTGTGGACTGACTGACAAAAACAGAGACTTACTGAAAATAAGCAGAATTGAAAAAAAGGCTAAATTAATCCTAATTAATTCATGAAATATGCTAAATGAATCAAATAAAATGCAAATTAAACCTAGCTAACTACATGCATGTTAAAATCATCAAGGAAGCATAACAAGACATTTTTATATATGTCGTTTTATGAGAATAGCTCAATCCATCCCTCGGATGAGCTCTTTCTTCAAACGACTCCCTATTCGGATTATAGCATCACATCACGGGGAAAAGAAGTGCACCTTGTTTCGTTACGCAGCTTAGGTGCTCTTGAAAGGGGCAGCTACCACGAGCTTCCTTCGTTCTTCACTCCGGGCTTCGGATGGTCCACCAAAATCGAGCTCCGTTGGAATTGGACTGGCAACAGCACGAGCTCTACTCCACCTTCTTCAATGCGCCAAAGGGGGCACGATTTCCAAGGTTCAAAATCAGATGTTAGGAAGGCTAGGTTGGATTTTCCAAGTTCACAAGAGCTAAAAAAATGATCTCCCAAGGCTGGGCGTGAACCCTTGTTTTTATAATTTTTCTGAAAATTTTTGAAATTCAAACAGGCTGGATCTGAGCCCTCCATGTGGCGCCATCTCAGGGGGTGCCATCTGGGGGTTTTGAAATTCGAATTTGCCTTTTGCAGGGAGCCCTCAGATGGCGCCACCTCAAAAGGTTATTTTGATTTTTTTGAGAAAATAAAAATGGAAATTTTTGTGGGTGAGACACCTCAGCAGGGGGAATTTGGAATTTTTCAAAAGTTTGCTTGATTCTCTCTGCAGGGAACTCCCAGAAGGCGCCACCTCAGAGGGTGCTCTCTTGGAATTTGAAATTCAAACTCACCTTTTGTAGGGAGTCCTCAGGTGGCGCCACCTCATGGTGGGCTACCTTTATTAAAAATAAAATAAAAATAAAAAATGGAGCCAAGTGGAGTCCTGGAATGGTGCCACCTCAAAAGGTGTTTGACACATGTCAGAAGGACAGAGCAGTGGGCTCAGAAGGCGCCACCTCAGAGGAATTTGAATTTTGCTTTTTCTGGTGAAAGGAGATCTGGACATGTGGAGGACAAGTGTCAGCTGTCTGGAGAGGCTTTCTCAAATGGCGCCACCTCAGAGGAGAATTTGAAATTCAAATGGAGGTTGGCCCTGGAGGAATGGAGGATGGACATGTGGCGCCACCTCAGGGTGGCTCCTACAATGCCATGTGGCAAGAGGGAGGAAAAGGAGGGAAAGGGACATGTGTCTCCTACTTTTCTGAAAAAAAATAGGGAGAGGACATGTGTCCTCTACTTTTTCTGAAGGAGTGAGAAGGAGACATGTGTCTCCTACTTTTCTGAAAAAAATAGGGAGAGGACATGTGTCCTCTACTTTTTCTGAAGGAAGCAGAGAACGACACGTGGCAGAGGGGAGAGAAGGTGGGCCAAGCCATGTGGCGCCATCTCAGACAGGATGAAAAAGGTAGGAGTTCTTGATTTTCGCCACCTATGGGGGTTTTTGAATATTTGAATTCTAGCTTTTCTGAAGAAAGCAGGAAATGACACATGGCACTTGCCTTTTTCTGAGGAAATGAGGACTTGCCACGTGTCCTCTGCAGGAAACACTCCAGATGGCGCCACCTCAGAGGAGACAAGCCTACCTTTTTTGTAGGAATTCAGAAGTGACACATGTCTCCTACTTTTCTGAGAAAAGTAGGAAGAGACATGTGTCAGGCTACTTTTCCAGAAGGAAGGAGGGGTTGACACCTGTCCCCTGCAGGAGACACTCTAGATGGCGCCACCTCAGAGGAGACAACTCCACTTTTTCTAGACAGGACAACCTATGACACTTGGCATCTCCTGGTAGTCTTTGAAATGACACATGGCGCAGGATGGATAGGGTGACACATGGCAGATAAAGGGGGTGACATGTGGCGGCTTCTGAAGGTAGCCCCACACTGACACTTGGCATGGAAATGGGAGGAGAGAGAAATGACAAGTGGCGCCAATCCAGGGGACAAGGCTCCTATATTTTTGGGTTTTTCAAAATTCAAATTTTCAGAAGGGGAGCTTGTGTGACACCACCTCAGTGTGGGTCCCACATTGCTTCTTTATTGAAATAAGGATAAAACAACAACTTCTTTTTGGAATTTTCATAAAAATTTGGACTAATGGGAAAAACAGGAATTTTGGAAAGAGTTGACCCTTGTAGGGCGATTTTGTAAAAGAAAGATATTTGAAATTGTCAAAAAGGGCAAAATCTGAGGTGAAGTGACTGAAATCCATGTTGAAAACTATCCAGATGGTTTTCCTGAGGAAATATTTTGAAATTCAGAGTCCTGGGGGTAAAATGGGAAAAATTGATAATTTTGAAGACCCAGGGTTTTGAAATCAATTTTGAAAAGAGTTGAAATTCTAATCTGGATTGAAAATTTTGAAATCAAGAGTTCTGGACCTCGAAATGACATGCTGTGCAGTGCAGTGATTTGAAATGCTCATGCAATGATATGCAATGTCATGTCTTATGAAATGCAATCTTGAATCAAGACTTGGAGATGTCTGTCTCCTGTCAGGAGTAAAATTTTGAACATCTGAGCTAAAATTAGAGAAATTTTGAGAGTTGCAGATGAAATTTGGACTTTTGCAAGGTCCGGCTCAGAAAATGACCATTTTGCCCTCCAGCGATTTCAGAGGCTGGATGTTGATGCTTGGTGGAAATGTTGGGGAGGTGAGTGAAAATTTGGGGTGTTTACAATGTTTTACTGAAATGAATAAAGAATTTGCAATGAACGATATTGAAATTACATTATACAGTACTCAATACAAATCGCAAAAACGGCATGAAAGAGACGAATTTTGATGAAAATGGAGATGATGTGTAGACAATATACACTTGATTCGCCATCGTTGGTCATGTAGTTGTCTTTGTCTGCCTCATCGACCACAATTTGCTAAGTAGCTGGTTACATGTTCGAGTGACAAACTCCAGGTTTATAAAGGAACCGTCAGTTTGACTGTTGCTCGTTCATGAAGTAGAAGATAATCACACCATCCAGTACTTGTTCGACTATTTATGAGCTAAAAGATCTATTGCTCAACCACCGTGATCAATGAATAATGTACAATCAATAAAAAATTTGTCAATACATCATTTGTTGTCCGTATGAATCACATATGTGTCCTACGATTTACATTCAATGATGACGAGGAAAATTGCGATTTCTGAACGACAAACGTACCTTATCGCTATTGACTATTATCATTCAGTGGGGAACATTACCATGTTTTTTTGACAGCATACAACGCAAATTTATTTTCCAACTTTTAGTACAGGAGGTAGAGAATTACAGCGATTTGTGAACGTCAATCATTTCTTATCGATCTTTACTTTTATCATTTCCGAACGTCGATTACATGCCTGTGTTGACCGAATAAATCGCAAATGTGTTCTCCGATGTTCATTCAGTTTAGGGTATAGGGTTTATGTTATAGGGAATCGGGTTGAGGCTTCATGTTCAATTTTCGTCTTTATTTGTACTATATTATGCTATACGTACATCGATTTCTGTATTGAAATCATTACTTTGTTATAAATTTCTCATAAAATCGATGCACAGTATTTGAACTATGAATCATTGTAAATATGTATTAAGCGTATACGAATGACTGTTATAGATTTCTCATACAAATCGCAGCCGGATGACTGCACAAATCGCTATACATCGAATACGAAATCGATTCACGCACCACCAAGCACGGATCACAAATCGTCATCGACAAATCAAAATCCAGCGAATACGAAAGACTTCCTCGGCAAGATTAGTGGACGTCCTAGGAGTTCTGCTGCAGTTTGAATAAGAAGGAAAACCCAACAATTTCTGAGTAAACGAGCTCTGCTGTAAATCCTAAACTCTTAACAAATCCGACAATGTGGAAATCGGGTCATGCAAAGAGGCATGACAACTTAATTAATAGCCCAAACGAGATTTTTGTGTACCAGTTTTCTCTTGTGAATTCATCAAAGCCTGTCTTGAAACAAAAAATATAAAACACTGCCTTACGTTTCACAAGAAATGCAAACCTCATCCCAACATTGATTACATACCAAAAGACTTGTAAAACCGAAGCTATCGTTGCCAGAAATCTGGTCGGGAGGAATGAAGGTTAGCATGTTGGGTATTACGTCTTTAGGGTATTGCTGCATGTTGGACACTACACAAGTTAGATATTGACAAGTTTCACGTAATGGGAAGCAATATAATGTCTTACATATCTGTTCATGAGAAGGGCTTTGTTGCTTTTGATTAGAGGTTGGTTGTTTCTTAGACCTTTTCTTGCCAACCAATTCTAGTGCACCCTTTGTCCTCTGATGACTGCGATCAGAAGCATGTTTTTTTTATACCCTTCACTTCATGAATATGTCCATAATAATCAACAACGTTCACTACTGAATTATTGAAGATGATGTTTAGGCTACGACGCAACTTCTCAAAAGTGTCAAGCAAAGCATGATTTTCACCTACGTTGTTCGATCCTATTATCTTCGACTGGTATTCATTCGCTGCAACGGACTGAAGGTTAATTAACTGCACGTTTTCAAGTAACTCCCTTGACGCTTTTCTCATGCATACATAGCCTTTTTCACTTCTTGATGCCAAATCAGCAACATGCATAAATGACCTACACCGTTGTTGGTAACGGAAGGCTATGTGACACTTCTCGTTGACACCAGATTTACTCACATTGTCCATATCAAGCATTTCAATCTTTGCTTGTCTTCTCCATCTTCACATTACATAAGACTCTGGTATTTCTTGTATCTTCTCTTGATTAAGTGCCTTTAATGCATGACAACATAAAATACCTTTGAATTCATACATTTTGCACGAACATTCAACTCTTTCATTGTCCACATTGTACGTGACATGTGCTTCTTGCCTTTTGTGATGCTTTTCGCCCTCCCATAAAATATGATATTTGCGCATATTCTCGGTTTGCACAAGTCCTTTTATATTGCAATTCATGACATAAAACACCTCTTTCTTGATCCATTCAAATACAGATAGTGTATACAGATCTGCAGGTCACATCAATATTTTCATGCCAAAAGTTGGAGGTCGTGTATTGAAGCATTTCACGTCTTGTTTAAGCTCATTTTGTCTTAGACCGTCTACAAATAATTCATATTGTTCCTTAAAGTGAAACATTGTTAAACATGAATACAAGGTTTTTTTCAGCGTGGCATGCATAGATTCAGCTCTTTGTATGCTTATCATACCTGCACAAAAGTATTGTCTTCCATATGCCAATGCCCACTTCTTTTTTTTTGCATATAAATTTTGTAACCACAGACAATCTTCAAGGTCGTATGT
This sequence comes from Nuphar pumila, assembly GCF_984573655.1. Classification (NCBI taxonomy): domain Eukaryota; kingdom Viridiplantae; phylum Streptophyta; class Magnoliopsida; order Nymphaeales; family Nymphaeaceae; genus Nuphar; species Nuphar pumila. The sequence goes on along the minus strand of NC_143263.1, from coordinate 44,492,691 downwards.
CTGAATCATTTTCTCCCAATCAGACATAAATGTGATCTCGTCTACGCTCTCAAGTACACACCTAGTAAACTTTTTATCAAAAATGGACACACTTCTGATTAAATATGTGTCCTATGTTTTTTGCTGCATTTTGAAAGATATGCCACTAACATAGGCGATGATGTGCATCTGGCCACATATGAAGCACTGCAGTCGTAATTGTGTGATCACCATATGTAAGTACAACTTCAGGTTGCTTCTCATTCATTGCCTGTGTAAATACTCTGAACAACCACTCAAAGCTTTCCTTGGTTTGGTCATACAAAAACACACTGCCTAATATACAACTCTGTGAGTGATGGTTCACTCCGACAAACTGCGCAAATGGCCACTGTTCAGTATTAATCTTTATTGTAGTATCAAATACAAGCACATTATTGAAGCATTCATAATCTACTCTTGACTTTGAATCTGCCCAAAACATATTCACAACATATCCATCTTCATCCAGTTGCATTGCACTAAAGAAACCAGGGTCATTGCTTGATTTCTTCTGTAAGTAATCAACCAAAGAACATATTTATCCATTCTTCATGTTATCTGTCCTCTTCCTTCTCAAGTGGTTTCTTAGATCCAAAAGTGTGAATGACACATTATCGCGACCACCATCTATGTGGGCAAACAAATTGTATGTCTTCCTTGGTGCAATGCGGGCGCTATCGGCTATTTCAACCATTGCAGCATGCACTACAATTACTTTACGATGTGACCTTAACATAGGAGTCATAAATGATGCAAATAAATCATGATTATGATCACTGATTAAAGTACGAACTAGAAAATTTTCATTCGGATGTCTTCTCAAAACCATTCTCGCTTGACATCCACATCTTAATTTTGGCATGCTCCTTGTTGGATTTCCCATTGATTTCTTCCAACCTTGCCTGGAACAAACATATGTCTTTCTCACCACGACACTCTGTGCATTTTTTGACCAAGAAAACCTTCTCACACTGAAGCCAACTTTTAAGGCATAATCATTATAAAATTTATATGCAGCTTCCTTATTATTAAACTTCATTCCTTCTACCAGAACATAGTCAAGTGTACTTCCATGTTCACTCCCAGTGCCTACACTTTTATTATGTGTACTGTCATGATAATCTATCTCATTATTGAATTGCATTTCTTCTACTGGAGCATTCAAGTCAAGAGTGGGTCTAATGCCTGCACCCTTCTTATCATGTGCATCATTAGTGCAGATGTTCAATTCTTCAGTTGCGTCATTAGTATAGGTGTTCAATTCTTCATTTCTTTCAATTGATTGAGCTAGATCATCTTCATTACAACCTGATGATAAGCTCAACAATGTTATAAGGAATATATCAGTTTGTGTTGCCAGCAAAATAGCAAACAAATTGATATTAACTAACAAAAACAATATCTCACAAATCGGTAGTATGTTACTAATATAGTAGTTTAAGATACAATGCATATAATGAGTGAATGTAGGATACATGATGGGGTAAAGGCCCTTCCTAGCATTTGTAAACAAGCATTGCTGTCAACAGGTCCCAGCGTCTTATAAATATCAATAAGTTTCCAACCATCGTAAGAACAAGATCTACCTGCAGTAACAAAACAATGCCTTAATGGAACACAAGGCGACATGCGTTCTTCATCGACAACATGATGAGATGGAAAGCTACTCACAATGCTTTAATGGCAATGGTCGGAATGTTTGTGCGTCATTGTTGTCTTCCATAATGCCTAACGACAACACAAAAGAAGAGAAGACACGAGAATATTTTGTAAGCAATATATCATATTGCGTTAGCAAGCGCATACGTTTACTACGATTTAATCAGGATGCATATAACAACAGATACCGATAAGGGTTAGCAAGTCAAAGAATCGATTTAATGAATGACGGTATAAAAGCAAATGTAGTTTGATATTTGCTTATACTGAGCATCGAGTTGTCACTTACCATGTCAATAAAAGACACGAAATGTCGTACATGTGTGTTGACGATAACGCTGTCAATAGATCCAAGAGGCTGTGAAGCGAGTTCAATAGAAATTGTTGACAGAGCAGCAATTTGAATGCGAAAATAGCCACCGCATGCGTGTAACGCTGTGTTTCTACACGCACACGTTTTCAAAGTCTGTGTACAAATATCTTATGAATACATATTACAAAACATATAATATCTTACAAATCGATATAATGTCGAATAATATATTGAAAATCGATACGACAGTTCAGCATAATAACTTGCAAATCGACAATACAAAACCATAATATCTAAAAGGTCGATAAATATATCGCACAATAAATTACAAATTGATACAGAAGAAATTGAGCATAATAGCAAACAAATCGATATTAACTAACAAAACAATATCTCATAAATCGGTAGTATGTTACTAATACAACGGTTTGAGATACAATACATATAATGAGTGAATGTAGGATACCTGATGGGGTAGAGGCATTTCCTAGCATTTGTAAACAAGCATTCTTGTCAACAGGTCCCAGCGTCTTACAAATATCGATAAGTTTTCAACCATTGTAAGAACAAGATCTACCTGCAGTAACAAAACAATGCCTTAATGGCACACAAGACGACATGCGTTCTTCATCGATAGCATGATGAGATGGAAAGCTACTCACGATGCCTTAATGGCACTGGTTGGAATGTTTGTGCATCATTGATTTCTTCCATAATGCCTAAGGACAACAAAAATGAAGAGAAGACACAAGAATGTTTTGTAACACAAGGCAGGCACGAGAAGGCAACAATGTGTTGTAAAACAGGATAAAAAACAAGGCAGAAATCTCGACTGGAGACGAAGGCAAAGTTTGCATTGACAATGGGAGCTACTATTACAGCAGATGGCGCAAGAATTTAATGAATATCGAACGTCTACACCTTAAAAAGTTAACATCAAACTTTCTGGATGGAGGACTTTTTTGTCCTTTTCTCAAACTGTAGTTTCCCAACTTTTGAATGGAGGATATTTTTGTTATTTCCTGGAACCGTCATTTCAGGGAAAGAAAAGCAAGTAAGGGTGATTAAGTCTTTGCAACAGCACCAGAGTCTGATGCAAAGTTATGTCAACATACACAGGAATACGAGCCCCATGTGCGTAAATACGTGGCGCTCATTCCCCCCCCCCGAGCACAGACGTGGGATTCAGTGAATCATTAGGGAAGAGCATACACCGCCCTCTTGAGAGAGAGAGCATAAACAGGCTAAACGAGCCTAGGCTGCTGATCAAACTCGGCTCATTTGCTCGATCGAGCCTGTGCTCGTTGTACAGACTCGGCTCACTTAAAGTATTGAATGATCTCTGGTCTAGGGATGGCAGTGGACCGGAGGAAAGCGGGGCCCTGTGAACACCCCAAAATTTTCAAAATCTTGTAAAAATGACCCTTTTGCCCCTAACCCCGTTTTTCTGAGAAAATCAAGTTATTTCTTCAGATTTCTGGATTAAATTCCTCATTAATATATTCAAATTCAGCTCCGGGTCTGAATTCAGTATTTTAAATCCAAATCTGAGCCTCGTTGTCCGATTTCCAAAATAAAATCACAAAAATACCAAAAAATGAGTTTGAAAGGCTCCGGCAGCTCATCCGACACTCTATTGGATCCTCGACCCTATATTTTTCAGTCCGAAGTTTTAAACCTCGATTATTTCTCAAAAATTTGGACATGAACCCATTTCTGAAGAAATTTTCTCAAAATAGTTTCTAAAATTCTCAGAAAAACTCTTTTTGTAAATATTTTATAAAAACACCAGTTTTTGAACTATTTTATAAAAAAAAGTTTCCTTTTAATGGACCTCCCTCTTGGAAAAGGGAAAAATGGCAAAAACGGTTGCGGGCTCGCCCGCGTATCTGTCTTCTGGAAGCCTCCATCGCAGAATGGCTCTCCCACCATTGATCCTCAAACAAACCCCTTCATTCTCCATCGCAGATCTTCAAACAGCCTCCTCCTCTCTCAGCCTTCGATCCTCAACCAATTCTTCTTCCCGAACCCTCCATTTCCCTTTAAGAATGAGCCTCCATGGCTTCTGTGGGGGATCCATCTTCTTTCTCTTGCAATCCCTCCACTTCGCCTATCATCCGACATCGATTACCTTCCTTGATATCCATTTCCTGGACACCCATTGCAATCTATCTACTTTCACGCGTCCATTTCTCTGGTGAATACCAATCGATCACCGAGCTTCTCTGCTAAAAAAAAAAAAAAAAAAATAATATACACCATTATCGCATTCTCTGTCAAGAAGGCTTTGTTGAAGGAGCCATTACCAATATACACCCCCCGCTGGATCAAAGAAGTCTGGGCTAATCCGTCATTCGTTGTTATTCAAAGTCCCTGCAAGAACGAGAGGAGGAGCATCTCCGCAAGACGTCTTCTCTACAATCATCTGTAAGAGAGTCAATCCTCAGTGCTTCTGGTAAGGCCAAAACCCTTCTCCCCTTTTCATTTCCTCTGGGTTAAAATCCCCTTTCGCTAAATTTCCTTTTATAGAAATCCCACCGAAGCTTTCCTGTCCCTTTGTTTCACCCTGTTGGCGCACCATGGATAATGCCTAAGTTGCCTTTAGCAACTTCGACATGTCTCTGTGCAATAAAAATGGGATTAGCCCAACACCAGCTCAGATGTTCACCTTCTTTTTTTTTTTTTTTTTTTTTACACTTTCGTTTGATCTTTTGCTTTATTAATGCCCTGTTACCTCCTGATAATCAGGTAGTGCATCGACCCCTTTTAAATTTTTTTTTTATCTTATTGTATCATTCTATATTTCTTTTTTTTTTATCATTCGTTGATCTTGTTCCATTACATTGATCCGAAGTTCCAGCTTACAGCCTATCCATTCCTCTTGCTATTTGATTCCCTCATCGCATCGTTGATTTTTGTTATATTTTTCTCTCTGTTCTTTTCTTTTACTTTTCTTTAAAAACCCATTTCTGTTACTTTGGTCAGCATTATTGCTAGCCTATTTTGTTACGTTTCTGTGCAGAGCATCGTCTCTATTCCTTTCTAGCACTTTTATTTTTTATTTTTGTGATGTTTAAAACCTCATACGAACATCGTCCCATTAACATCAGCCCACTGCAGCAGATGGTAATCTGAAACTCAGATCAGGGTGACTTTGAGACCCGACAAATGGGTTTATATCAATCTTCACCTGACCTTTTTCTATATTTTTTTTTGGGGTAAAATCCATTTTACACACCTTAGTTTTGCATGATCGTTGCTTCCTGACTTGATCATTTATTATTTCATTAATGGTTTTTTTTTCTTTTTTTGTGCAACATCTATTACCTGAGTTATCTTCATCATGCTTTCAGATTTAATATCTGTAATATATGCCAGTTCCCTGATCGAGTCACTTTTTTTTAAATTTTTTTTTTATCTCCTATAGCCTTTACTTATCTTGTTTTGTGGTATTGGATCATCCTACATTTTTTTTTTACTCTCATCTCAGTGCTAATTAATCTTATGTCCTATTTTATAGCTTTCTCCCCTATAGCTTCTGCCTTACGTTTGGATCTACCTGTAATATTTGAGTCTATTTCAGCACAGAGGCTCTAGGTGACAGCATTTGCTTTCCTTTGCTCCAGTATAGAGGTATCTTTCGATTTAATCCTCTTTCATATATCGATTTATCATGAATCTTTTCTTTGTTAAGAATAAAATTTTATATTGCAGAATTCACCATAAGTGTTTTTATCCTGTTATCAATAGCTTAAATCCTTGTGAAAGTAAATTTCACACTAAACCGATTCACGATTCAGTGGATCATCTCTGTTGCACAACAAGTGAAATCGTTTCGCTTTGGACATCCAATTTCTAATACTGATTTGCTGAGTCAGTCAGTTGAAACAGTGGTTGACCTTCATAGGTCCGATTATGGTTATGATGTGGAAATCCTTAAGAACACTCCAATGGATAGGTTCATATTCCAACATTTTGCTGATAAAATTAGTGTTACAGGAACAATGGGCCTGTTATCCATCTCTTCATAAATCAACATCTTTTTTTTTTCTTCTTCTTTTGAAATAATGAGTTGATAGAACACTTCCCATGGGATTCACCAGGTGTCCCTTCAGGATCTCCAGTTGAGGGGTTAAGAACAGTTATCACATCTTTTCTTTGTAATATTTCAAATGCTTCCCTGACAGCCTATGCTTATTAGTCTGGTAAAAAAAAAAAGGGGGGGAAATAAAGACTTGACTGGAGTTCCATCTCCTGATGTGGAGTCTAGCGGCAAGGCTGGGATCATTGTATATGATGCTAAGCCCAGCTTCACGGCAACATCCCAGCACATCTAGGCTTTCACCCTCTCAGCTCTAAAAGTTTTGAAGAGTTCAAGTACTTCAGTAGATGGCTTTACCGGAATTCATTCAACAAGGTTTTACTGGGGACTGTTATTCAGGCCAGGATTTTAGCCCTATGTTATGTCAATAGGACCAATCGAATCACAGATTTACTGCCATTTTGTTGATTCATATATGAATCTTATCGGTCCCTTTGTATATTTGCCACAGCCATCACTCCCTGAATTCACCCAGCATATTATGATATGCTCATTCTGGTTACTTAATCAAAGTTCACACCACCTCCCATTCAGCATAGTCACGGTCTTGATTGCTGCAAACATCCCTAGCGATGTTTACAGTTACACAGCAGCCCATCACATGTGGTCATTTCTTGCCACAAACCACCAATATCCCACCATTACCAGCTACTGCCGCAAATGCAGGCATCACAACCCCGCCTCCACCAATACATCAGCTATCCATATCCTGCCATAAAGACCCCTACACTCCAAAGCTACACTCCACAACCGAGCATCTGCCTACTGTATACATATTATATCGTTCGGTTCAGTAACCTCCCCTCTCTGCTGTAATATCCCATAGCTTCCAACCACCATTATATATATATATATATATATATGTGTGTGTGTGTGTGTGTGTGTGTGTGTGTGTGTATGTACCCTACCCTGCATATACACCTACCAATGTCTCCCAATTGACAATCCCCATTGTATCCATATCCTATACACATCTTCCTTTCTTGTCATATTAATGCATGTGCATATCTCATTAGGTCTGAATCATGCCTTTAGGTATATACATCTTATTCCTCCATTCATATAGGCATTCTCATGTACATTTGGCATAATATCTTTCGTTCATCTTACACTAACATTGTTTTGCAAGAATCAGATAGGAATTACTTTTTCCTTCTTAATTTAGGAATATGATTTCAATTCAATTGTAATAGCTAGATATAAATAAAGAATTTATATTCCTTGCTTTAGGTAGAATGAATGAGCATCATAGAATATCATGAATTGTTTATTCCATGCATTTTTTCTTTTTTTCTCTCAAATTCTCACAATGGAGAAACACGAATGGCACGTGCACCATTCCATAAAAGGTAAGTTAATTCTAAGTTGATGATTTACACCAACGGCCATAGTCGGGGTGTAAACAAGACTTAGTATTCTTATCTTTTATGAAATAATACTGGATCCATACTGGATCCTCTTTCAAAAATCATCATATTCTTCAAATATTTTACCTTTTATCAGAGTTTAACTTAGAATTAATTCAATATATATACCAATGGCCATAGTCAGGGTATATTGAGAGTTAATTCCATTCTAAACTCTATAAAAGCACAAAATGTGTTTCATTCTTCACTAGAATTTTAATATAGATTACTATATAATACATTCAGTGACCATAGTCAAGGATGTATTATATTTTCAATCTTATTTTAATTCATTTAAAGAATGAAATAGCTTTTCAAAGTCCAATTTCAAACTTATTCAAATTCATTCATCATATAGGGTAGAATTGCATCATATTTTTCAAAAATTCTTTCAAAAATCCAAGTGATTTTGAATATCTTTTCTATTTCAAAATCCAATTCTATCTCATTTCCAAGATCCAACATTCAATTTCAAAGTCCAATTTGACTTTGAAACTCCAAAATCATCTTACATTCAAACTTCAAAATTCCAACTCAATTCAAAATTCAATTTCAAAGTTCAATTTAACTTTGAAGTTATCTTCTGATTTAAAAATCAAGTTCACCTCCTTTATCTTCAATCAAGGTTTGGATTTGAGTCTCAAAACTTAAAACTTTGGGTTTCTAAAAACCCAGATCCATCTTTAAAGGTCCTATTTGGACTTTTTCATAACCCAAATCCAAAGTTAAATCCTAGTCTCAAACTTGGATCCAGATTTCAGAGTATCAACTCAATTCCACTTTGGATCTCCAACTACAGATCCAAATTCCATTCTAGGATCCAGAATCCAACTTCACTTTGGATCTCAGACTTCAGATCCAATTCTATTTTAGGATCCAGAATCCAACTTCACTTTGGATCTCAGACTTCAGATCCAAATCCATTCTAGGATCCAGGACCCAATTCTTCATTGGATCTCAAATTCAGATCTAAATCCATCTTAGGATCCAGGACCCAATTCTTTATTAGATCTCAAATTCAGATCTAAATCCATCTTAGGATCCAGAGCCAATTCGACATTGGATTTCAGATCCAAGTCCAGTTTAGGATCCAGAATCCAATTCTATTTTTGATCTCAAACTTCAGATCCAATTCCGTCTTAGGATCGAGGGTCCAACTCTATCTTGGATCTCAGATTTCAGATCTAAATACCTTCTTGGATTCCACATCTTGAATCCAATTCCCTTCAAAATTCCAAAAATCCAAAATTCCAATTCTTAAAGCCAATTCCATTTCATTCAAACCAAGTCCCTATTTCGAATCCTAAAAATCAATTCAAAACTCTATCCAGAACTTGGATTCGGATTCCATCTTGAAAATCCAACTTTTACAAACCTCATTTCTCAATTTCTCTAGATTTCCCATATTCAAAAGAGGAATTCAATTCCATTTCAGATATTCGTCCAAGATCAAAATTCTAAATTCAAAGTCCATTTATGACTTTGAAAAATTTCCTTCATTCTCTTTTATCTCAAAAACTTCAAAATCAATTTCCAAATTCCAGATTTATTTTCCCAAGCTCTTGACTATTCTAAAAACTTAGAACTTCAATCTTAAGTTCTAAGTTAGAAATCATTTCTTCACTTTATCAGATTCACTTGGAAATTCTTCAAAACATTTTCAAAAAGAGCATACATCTTTGCATTTGCACAAGCATGATTCATTGTGCATTTAGACTTAGGATAAAAACTTAGATAAAATCTTTGCAAAGCAAAAGGCATAAAATTCGAACCTTGGTTCGATTACCCCTGGTAAAGGCGCCAGGAATGGTCGAACCTCGTACCGACGAGCGGATCCCGTCTCCCGATTTTCCCGCAAATATTTCAAAAACGGAGGCGAGTTATTTCAAAATATTTTCAAAATTAAGGTCAAGTGAGAGCCGCAAAAGATTTCCTCTTCCCTTCTCTTCTTTCTTTTCTCTCCTCTCTTTCTTTTCCGTTCTTTTATCTTTTCTCCCTTCAAAAAGGAGGAAAATAAGAGGTTAGAAAGGAAAAGAGAGGGAAAAGAGAGAATATTACGAGAGGAAAATTTTGCGATGACCACAGTTTTGGCGACCGTGATGGGACCCGTCTCCGTCCGGTCGAATTATGCCTTCTCTTTTGCTTTGATATTTTCTAAGTCTTTATTCTTTTATGTCAGCTACATTTTTTCATGCAAACCTTAGGAGCCTAGACTCTGTCCTAAAGCTGGCATCATTGCATATAGGATCTAAGTATGGTTTGGTAGGACCATATTGAGGAGATTATTCCATGCTCACATTAGACTTAGGTTTTAAATACAACTCTCCTCAATTTTAGGGATTGAATGTAAACAATGTATGCAAGTGTATGCTTCTTTTCATTTAAATCTATCTCTTTAGGACTTGCATTAGAGCCCTCTGATTTCTTGCATGTTGAACATATTTTGAAAACCTCCTTACCTATATTATCCCAGTCTTCACGTTGCTGGGCTGTCTCACTGAACCATAGTTCGGGAGAGAGCCTCACAACTGGACCACTTATTTGGGTTCGCGCCCCCCTACCACGTACCTAAGGGCCATAGTCCGAGGTATATCGGTAGGTGCTCAAGGATGTTGGGAAGCCATTACCTTAGAACCGGAGAAATATTTCTATGCCACGTACTTCGAGCTTCGGCTTGGGTATATCGGCGTATCTTGATCGGAATCAGATAATTTGAACCCTAGAGTTAGGATTAAGGTCCTACAAGCCATTTCAAATATTGCATTTAGAGTCAGCCTTTAGGGAGTGCTGTATGCGCATCCTTGTTTGTGCAGCTCTGGTTGTGTGATATTTCTCTTATTCTCTCATATATATGTATCAGACCCTTTTCAAAAACCCTGAGTGTATTATTCAAAACTTACCCTTATTTCCAAAAACCCCAGGTGTGTATTTTTATCTACCTACGTTTCTTTTTTTCTCTTTTAGATCAAATTTTCTTCAAAACCCTGGAAAAGTCTTTTAAAAATCTCCTCAATCTTTCAAAATTTCCAGGTCTATCCGTAAGTCCTGCATTTTATCTGACTCTCTTCCTCTTTTCGCCTCAGTATCACTCCGATGGCATCTGAATCTCCCGATACTATCTTTCCTTGGGATCATGTCTTCTATCAAATAAGGGATGAAACCCCAGATCTGCGGGTCATCCAGTCTCGTCCTTTCTTCCCTCGGTGGTATTATTCTTGGTTCGCCACCTTCTCACGTATGTTCCCAGACCACTTGGATGACTGTGGGTTGGAAATGGCATCAGCAGTAGGCAAGCGAACCATCAATGGAGCTTTGATTCAGGCCATGTCAGAACGGTGGAATCCACGTACCTGCACATTCTGGTTTCCATGGGGAGAGATGACCCTACTGATGGACGAGTTCAATGACATTATGGGACTGCCCGAACCAGCTGGTCAGCCAGATGATCCTGTCGAGCAGCAATTTTTTATCAACATCAAAGGGGTAGATGTTCGAGAAGCCTTAGCAAGAGCAACAGGGAGCAGATCCTGGCCTCTCACCGAGATTGGTGGGAATCAGTTCATCGACCTATTCGAATTATATCAAAAGTACGGAGCCTACAAAGAGGTTGACACTTTGTCCCGAGCAGCGAAGGACAGAATTCAGCACGCCATGATCCTGTGCACAGTGGGGTTAGCCTTCTTCCAAGATGGTCAGAATTTCATAGACATCAGAGTTGCTCAGCTCTTTCGGAGATGGGGAAACAAGCAGACCCGTCAGCTTTCAGTTTCCATGGCCGCATTAGCCTTCCTTTACAGAGGCTTGGATCGATTTGCTCTTGGGGAGACCATTTTGGTAGAAGGATGCACTTACGCCTTGCAGTCGTGGTTCCTGCGACATGTTCCTTCGAAGGCCAATTCTTTCAGATTCAACAGTAAGCAGCCGAAGACTGTCATCCAATGCCAAGCTCTGATCGAGAAGCTGCATCAGGAGGAGATCACCTGGGATTTCTTTGATAGAAGAGAGATTGTTCCTCGATACACTTATGCTCGTGACAAGCACTACAAGTTGATGGGACCTTTTTTTGTGTTGATTATCAGTCGGAACGATGTCTGAGGCAGTTTTCGCAGCGGCAGGTTCGTGCCAACACCCGTTTTCCGACAGGCAACGTGTCAGAATTCAACCTGCAGTCGGATCAGTGGTCTGGAGCATATCATGTCGCTAAATATACCTGGAACTCCTTTATTTCTCTGTCTATTTTTCCTGGGCCAAATGTATCATCTGAATATCAAGAGTGGTGGCAAACTGTCTGCCCACCCTCTCTTTGTCTTTGAAAGTTAAAGATATCAATAAAAATTTACTTTTTTAGCCAAAAATGTTGCTTTCTGTATTTTGTTTATAGCGCAAATAAAAGTCACAAAAGCTTGAGTGACGACCTAATCCCGGGTAAAAGGGATATTCCTTCCGCATTTCTTCAATGTATCTTATCATGGTTGACGACCTCGCCTAGATAACAAGGCACATTTTCTCTGTTATCATCAAATGGTAACACAATTATCACAAATCGTGTGATGACCCAATCCCGGGTAATGGGATAATCTCTTGAAATTGTCTACCAAATCCCTTCATTTCTTGCTTTCTCTCAAAGGAATTATGATTTTCAAAAAAGCTTCTCCATACTCTAACCATTTCCATATTCTGCAGGAAAGCTTTGGCATCTGAAAAATGGTTCAGACAAGGGCTGACAAGAGGGCTGCTCAACAACACAGTGACAACGAGTCAGAGGAGATGAATTCTCCTAGATTGTCCAAGAAGTATGACTCCGGAGATGAAAGCGATGTTGATCTGGCCATGTACCGGGTTTTTCAGAAAATGATGACTAAAATAATGGCCGAGCAGGCTAAGGCGGCTCCAAAGAAGGCGGCTTCTAAAACCAAGGCTAAGAAGAAGCCCATGAAAAAGCCAGTCAAGATCAGCAAGCAAAAAGTACAGCGTGACAGTACTTCGGAAGGCTCTAAATCAGCAGAAGAGAACTCCGAAGAAGAACAGTTGATCTACATCCCGAAGCATCTACGACAGCCCAAGAAACCGGTAGAAGAGCCAGTGTCAGTGAACAAGCCCAAGTATGGGCCCCCCGCAGAGGACTCAATCCAGGCACTGACCAAAATTGTCAAAGACCTGCAAGTCCGAGATAAAGGGAAAAGGTCATACAGCAGGCAGGATTTCTACCTTGGTTTGGAAGGAGACATCAATTTGGAGAATCTCCCCCGAAAATTCATTAAATTCGATGGATCCGGAGATCCCAAGGCCCATCTCGCCATGTTCTTTGCGGAATGCGCCCGGTTCAGCGAAGACAACCGTGCCCTATTTCTCTGTTTTCCCCGCAGTCTGGAGGGGATAGCTGCCAAATGGTACGCTGAACATGTCAATCCCATCGAATTGAGGGATTTTGACAAAGTCGTCAACATGTTTGTTGAGCGCTTCCTATTTAACACGGAAGCTCTGCCCACCCTAAACCACTTGTGCAACTTGAAGTAGGAGCCCAATGAAAAGGCTAGGGATTTCATTCACAAGTGGAGAAGCCTGTGCAACAAAATGAGGAACCCTATCTCTGAGGAACATGCCCTCCAAGTCATCCTCAATAATTTCTCTCAGCCCCTAAAAAGCCTCCTCTTCCCATACCCCTCCAAATCCTTTATCGAACTGACGGAGCGAGCAGAATGGCTCGAGATGGGGGTAGAGAACGGGATGTATGAAGGTGTCGCCTTAGCCAAGAATATCCCAGACCCAAAGAAGAAGGCACACTTCACCTACTCCGCCGAGGTTCCAGGGGATGATCAGGGCAGTAGCAGCAAGCAGGGCAGCGGCAGTGGCACAAAGCCTGAACAGAATAGGGGAAGAAAGGGCAAATTCTTCAAGAACAATGACAAGCCTCTCCCGACCGGTCCTCAACAAAAGGGGGACCTTCAAGAAAAACCCAAACATATAAATTGGAGTAGGGATCGGAAGTTCACTCCCCTCGACCAGCCTTTGGAGAAAATTTTGGAATATTTATTGTCTCACGGGATGGTAAAACTTCCCAAGGTGGCAGATCCACCAGTGCTCATGGGAAGATTTAAGGAACAATACTGCAAATTCCACAGAGCGATGGGCCATGACACCGAATACTGCTTCGTTCTGAAGCATTTGATCCAGGATTGCATCGACAAAAGCATCCTCATCGAGGATGAAGAAGAGGGCAAAATGGACATTTTGTCCGCCCCATTCCCAAAACATTCAGTGCCAACCGTTTCAGAAGGTTCTTTTCTTCCGCAGAATCACATACATCCTTGTTCTGAAGAAGAGATGAGTCTGCAGCAACAGGTAATGGTTCTACGCCAGGACCGGTCTACATCTCGGAGAGGGGATATCCTCTCATTTTTTGAACATCAGAAACACGCCAGTGGAAAATGGGAAAACCCAAGTTTTTCCAAAAAGATTTCTGAAAAAGGAAGATGGTACAGAGGAAGCAGAAACCTCAGAAGCAGCAGAAGAGCGGGCCAGAAGCTTTCAGAAGCCAATTACAGCGCTCTCCAACATCTCCATTTTCGAGTTGACTCATGATTCTCCCCAGCATAAAGAAAAACTAGATGATCTATTGAGAAAGATCAAGGTGAAACCAGGTACCACGCCCGATGACATGGCACAGATAGTAAACCAAGCAATGACTAATGCGCCTATCACTTTCTCTGATGAGGACCTGCCAAAGCCTCATTCATTTCACAACAATGCGCTTTACATTGTGGTCAGAACCAGGGGCATGACTGTCCCACATGTTCTTGTCGATGGGGGCAGCAGTTTGAACATTTGCCCAGAAATGACAGCAAAGGCCCTGGGATTAAAAGAAGAAGAGTACGTGCCGGACCCCATCACCATTTACGGTTTTAACAATCATGGGCAAACTGCCAAAGGCAAAGTCTTTTTGGAGATCTTCATCAACTACTCAGTGCATACTGTGTTATTCCATGTCGTCAATGTACCACCAACTTACAATCTTTTGTTGGGACGAACATGGATCCATAATGCCAATGTCGTTCCATCAACTCTCCACCAATGCATAAAGTGGTCCAAAGGTGGAATGATCACCACCATTTTGGGTGAAGATCCTGAAGAGAGGCTGCCACAGCCTATGATTCCTCGTCCAACATTCACAGCTGATATTCCAAGCATCCGAGAAGCAGATGAGATCAATCTCAGTGATAGTCTAGAGATGCTGAAACTGAAAGATGTCATGGAAGAGGAAAACGTTGCAGCTACGGTCCAATGGCAGGGACCTTGTTTCTTTAAACTAGGAGGACACATCAATTACACCTCCTTCAAAGATCATCCCTTATTTCCTCAGTTTTCTAAAGCAAGAAAGGGGTTCGATCTGTTGATCAAACACGGATACCAGCCATTCCGAGGCATGGGAAAAGATGAAGATGGCATGATAGAGCCCATCGTTCCAGTTCGGCATGCAGACAGTTCAGGGTTGGGGTTCACCGGCCAGGATTCCAGCAAAAAGACCATTTTTGTCAGAGGAAGCCAATAAAGATATGATGCCTTAGTTTTCTTATTTTCTTTTCTTATCTTTTGTTAAATCTTGTAGGGACAACACGATCCCATCTTTTGTCAATGTCTTGTAAATACTTCATTTCCAATCAATGAAAGATCAATTTTCTCTTCACATCTTGAGCATCTATCATTCCTTCTTATATTTTGTCTATGTCATTGTTCTTTACTTATACAAAAATTTGATTTAGCTCGTACTTTTTCTTAAAAAAACCTCTCTCACATTTTCAGGACCATTAACTCCTGAATCAATGACAAGATTTGTTATCAATCCCAAGTATCTAAAATTGGCAAGGTTCCCTGAGATGAAAGACAGAGCGGAGGTCAGTCAGGCAACAAAACAGACTGAAGAGCCAGCTGAATTTGATTCCACTATTCAGGATTTGCCAGAATTTGCTCACATTCAGAAGCAGGATGAACCCTCATCTTTGGTGCAAGATCCAACTGAGGATGTCAACATTGGATCGGAAGATGATCCGAAAATTCTCAAAATCGGGTCGAGTCTAAGCGAAACTGAAAAGGCTAGACTCATCCAATTCCTCAAAAAGCATCAGGAAGTATTTGCCTGGACTTACGAAGATATGCCAGGATTGGATATCAAGCTGGTTGAGCATCGACTCAAGTTGAAACCAGAGACCAGACCAATCAAGCAGAAATTGAGGAAATTAGACCCTCGAATTGAGCAGCAAGTCAAGGAAGGACTTGAAGATTTGCTAAAAGCAGGCTTTATCCGAGCCATTGATTACCCAGATTGGTTGGCAAATATCGTGGCAGTCCCTAAAAAGAACGAAAAAGTTCGGATTTGCATCGATTTCAGGGATCTAAATAAAGCCACCCCGAAAGATGATTATCCACTTCCTAATATTGACCTGTTGATCGATAGCACAGCAGGTCATGCCATGTTTTCTTTCATGGACGGATATTCAGGTTATAATTAGATTAAGTTGGCCGTTCGTGATCAGTCGAAGACCTCATTTACTACCCCATAGGGAACTTTTTGCTATACAGTCATGCCATTTGGACTAAAAAATGCCGGGGCGACCTATCAAAGGGCAATGGCCGTTATTTTCCATGATCAAATGCACAAGAATATGGATGCATATGTGGATGATATTTTGGTTAAATCTAAAGAAGAAGAGGACCATCTCGATGCACTTAGTCAAGTTTTTGAAAGACTTATTCTTTACAAGTTGAGACTTAACCCTCAAAAATGTGTTTTTGGAGTTGAGTCTGGCAAATTACTTGGATTCATCATCAGCAAGAAAGGAATCGAAGTGGATCCGGCTAAGGCAAAAGCCATTATTGACATGCCGCCTCCAACTAATCTCAGGGAACTGCGAAGCCTTCAAGGGCATATTCAGTCTATTCGCAGATTCATCTCTAATCTAGCCATGAGATGCGAGCCTTTCAACCATTTGCTTAGAAAAGGAGTTAAGTTTGAATGGGGATCAGAATGTCAACTCTCGTTTGAGCGCATCAAGCAGTATCTCCTTAATCCATCAGTTTTAAAGCCGCCTAAGCTGGGAAAGCCTCTTATGCTATATATTTCAGTCAATCAGAATGCTTGTGGTGGATTCCTCGCTCAGTATGAAGAAGGCAGTTTGATAGAGCACGCCATCTACTACGTGAGCAAAACATTCATTGATTATGAAAATAAGTATTCTCAGATGGAGAAGACTTGTCTAGCTCTGGTTTGGATGTGCCAGAAATTGAGACATTATCTACTGGCTTCTGAAATCAAATTTCTGTCAAAACTTAATCCGCTCAGATATATTCTTGAGCAACCGTTTCTCACTGGACGGATTGCGAAGTGGCAAGTCCTTCTGATGCAATATGACTTAGAGTATGTTTCTCAAAAGTCGATTAAGGGCCAAGCGATCGCAGATCAGTTGGTAGATTTTCCTTTGACAGAAGAAATTAAAGCAGAGGATGATTTTCCTGATGAGCACATCTGTAGTATCCAACAGCTCCCAGTTTGGAACATGTTCTTCGATGGCTCTAAAAATATGTCTGGCATCGGGATTGGAGTCTTGTTGATCACTCCAGAAAAAGAAATGATCCCTTATTCTCTCAAGCTTAGTTTCCAATGCACTCATAATATGGCCGAGTATGAAGCTTTAATACAAGGCCTCAAAATCTTGCAAAGTTTCAATGTCAAGAGAGTGCATGCCTTTGGTGACTCACTACTTATTGTCAGTCAAGTTAACACTGAATGGCAAGTGAAAGATCCCAAATTGATCCCATATCAGAAGATCGTCTTAGCTCTTGTGGACAGCTTCGAAGAATTTCAGCTCAATCACATCAGAAGAGAGCATAATCAGATAGCCGATGGCTTAGCCAGTTTGGGCTCCATTTTATCGTTCAAAGGTGGTGAGTCATGTCGCTCTTTCGAAGTTGGCAGACTCGAACAACCCGCTTTCGATTCAATTATGCAAGTAAACCAGGTCAATCAGAATACGAAGCCTTGGTATCAAAGTATCAAGAATTTCATTGAGTCTGGTGAATTTCCACCAGAAATGCCTAAAAGGGAGCAACGTGCAATTCAGCGTATGTCTACCCGATATTTCATTCTTGCCAATGTCCTCTACCGCCGTGGATTCAGTTCTGAGTATTCAAAGTGCTTAGACAAAGAAGAAGCTATGGAAGTTATCCAAGAGGCACATGAAGGGATTTGTGGTGGTCATGCTGGCTATCAAACTCTCGTCAAGCAGATCGTTCGAGCAGGGTACTATTGGAATACCATGCAGCAAGACTGTCATAGATTTGTGAAGAAATGCGTCAAGTGCCAATTACATGCGCCTTATATTCATGCTCCGGCCGCATATCTACAATCAGTTGTTTCTCCTTGGCCATTTTCTATGTGGGCTTTTGACGTCGTCGGCCCGATTACTCCTTCTGCTTCCAACGGCCACAAATACTTCCTGACTGCGACAGAGTATTTCACGAAATGGGTTGAAGCTGTTACTCTACGCACAGTAGAAGGCCGCCATGTGGTTTCTTTCATTCATAAGAACATCCTTTGCCGCTTCGGCATACCACATGATATTGTCTCAGATAATGGAACCCATTTCAAAAATGAGAGGATGAAAACCTTCTGTTCTAAATTCAGAATTTCCCATCATTTCTCAGCTCCTTATTACCCTCAAGGGAACGGCCAAGCCGAAGCCACCAATAAGATTTTGATCCGTATTTTGGAAAGGACTGTAAAGACAGGTCGAGATTGGCATGAGAAAATTCATGACGCGCTTTGGGCATATCGGACCACCATTCGGACTCCGACTAATGCCACTCCTTCAGAACTTGTTTACGGGACTGAAGTGGTGTTACCTCTCCATATCCAGAAGCTCGCTCTCAAATTCGCTTCTCTCATAGAATTGCCACTTGATCAGTATCAACAGCAGAGATTGGTGCAGCTAGATTTACTGGATGAAAATAGGCTCAAAGCAGCAGAGCATGCTCAAGCTTATCGGCAGAGGATAGCTCGACATTATGCCAAGTCTGTCATTGAAAGAAAATTTCGAGTTAATGATTTGGTACTCAGATCAATGGCTCATCTCAAGCATCGACCACGGGGCAAGTGGTCACCCAATTGGGAAGGCCCCTATGTGGTTAAGGAAGCTTTGCCTCGCAATTCGTATCGCCTAATCAACGCAGATGGAGTGGAGATGCCAGATCCCATCAATGCTCTGCATTTGAAGAAATTTTATACTTAGAATTTTCATTCAAAAACCTTTTGTACTATTCAAAGAGCCATTTCAATAAAAACAATGATCTTCTATCAATTCTTACATTCCTCTCCATGATACTGGGGCATTTTATTTTATTCATAAACATCTTTCTCATCATATGCAGGCAGGATTAGACGAAAGTTCTTCTCCTCAAATTTTGTTATTTCTTAATTGATCTTGTGATCTTTATTGTCTTTTCATTTGATTCATTTTGCTTTGATCAGATTTACATCAAGCTAATGCTCGTTTATGTCAAGTTTTAACAAATCTTCCAATCTTATTGAAATTTCCTCTACTTTTATCTTCAAAACACCCTTTCAGGTTAAGGGATAAACCCGATGCCTCCTTTCAATGAGGTATTCTTTTTATTATTTCCCCCGTTCAGGATAAGGGGATAAATCCTGAATTATCTTTTAAAAACTCATTTTGAAAATCTAGCTCATCTTCAAAACCCAACTCTCGCACTGGCTATTTCTCAAAGTTGAGCTCATTTGGAAAATCCGGTTCTCACACCGGTAACCTTCTAAAAATCAGTCTTCTGACCAAAGACCTTTCTCCTTCTAAATTCAAGTTTCTGACTTAAATCTCCCAAAACTTCATATATTTTCAAAAGATCCAGCTTTTGCAGGTCACGTATTTCCAGAGGATCCAGCATCTCGTTGGTCCTCTATTCCAAATGATCCAGCTCCCGCTGGTCATGTATTCCAGAAGATCAAACCCTTAGGGTGCGACTTCTCAATCCTATCATTTCCAAAACCTTCAAGATCTTCAATCTTTCAAATTCTATCAGTTTCCCAACCTTTGGTTGCAATATCTTCAGAATCTCATCATTTTCTCAACCCTCGGGTTATAACCTCCCAAATTCAGTCACTTTGCAAATCATCATATTAAATCCTTCATTTTCAAATCCAGTTTCTATAACTGGTCGGGATTTTCAAATCCAGTTAAAATAACTGGTCGGGATTTTCAGATCCAGTTTCTATAACTGGTCGGGATTTTCAAATCCAGTTTTTATAACTGGTCGGGATTTTCAAATCCAGTTTCTATAACTAGTCGGGATTTTCAAATCCAGTTTTCATAACTGGTCGGGATTTCAAATCCAGTTTCTATAACTGGTCGAGATTTTCAAATCCAGTTAAAATAACTGGTCAGGATTTTCAAATCCAGTTTCTATAACTGGTCGGGATTTTCAAATCCAGTTTCTATAACTGGTCGGGATTTTCAAATCCAGTTTTCATAACTGGTCAGGATTTCAAATCCAGTTTCTATAACTGGTCGGGATTTTCAAATCCAGTGTCTTTCACTGGTTGGGATTTCAAATCCAGTTTTTATAACTGGTCGGGATTTTCAAATCCAGTTTTTTTTTTAACTGGTCGGGATTTTCAAATCCAGTTTTTGAAACTGGTCGAGATTTCCAAAACCTAGTGTATTTCATCGATCCAGTTTTCTAAAGTTTGATTTCTTACACCATTTCTTTAAATTTCAACTAAGGTCTCATCAAAATCTATATTGAGTGATTATTTCACAAAAAAATCATGAAAACTTTGCCAATTTGCTAAAAGCATTTGCTGATTCTAAATATTCTTATTACACAAAAAGAATTTTCTCAGATTACCTCCTGTATTTCCTTTCAAAAGGTGAAACTTTTTGCGAAAAAGAGGTAAAATTCAAATCTTTTCCTGTTGATCAACCAAAAGGATGTAAGAAATGTCTTTGATATGATCAATGAAAGAAATCTTCAATGATGTTGAAAAGCCAGAAGCAAATTGATATCGATCTCGGCTATGGCGCATGTTTTAAAATGACTTTCTGGCAATCAGGCAGTGGAAATATCTTGAGCCATAAAAAGAATTCACTCAATCCATATCTCTTCATTTATTCATTTAAAGCTTCAATCAAATATCCGCAAAAGAGATCTCTCGATTGTCGTCAAGATGAAGACGAACTAAGCGAGAAGATCCACGGGGCCAAAGAAGATTTGAAACATCTCCAAGATGACGGAGCTTGTGACGGATCCTTCCAGGGAAAGTTCGGATCACTGTCAAGATGAAGGCAGATGCGACGGACCTACCGACAAACCCTAAAAGATATTTGATTCCAGTTATCATTTAAAAGACCTTTTTTGAGCTAATATCATATATAATCCCTGAGAGAAAGAAGGATCAGAGCATCTCCAAGATGAAGGAGCTTGTGATGTACCCTTCCCTGAAAAAGAGAGAAAAGTCAGGACATCCAAATGAAGGATGATGTGAAAAACCAAGAAAGCCCAATGACTCAAAGAGAGTGCAAAAAGATCGTCATGGGAGGACACCCAGATATCAAACTGCCAAAGTTGTCAAAAGTCATCTTTTCTCATACAGAATTCTTTTATCAATAACTCTTCACTTCCTGCTTTTATGAAATTAAGAATATTTCTTTTATTCTCATATCAGGGAAATGGATAGCTTCCTTGAAGAAAATCATCAGTGTTAAAATTTTGAATTTAACTCTTAAAACTGAAGAGTTAACCTCATTGGAGGAAATACTCTAGGTAAAAGAGGGAATATCTTTTGCACATACGTGCACATTTCCAAACGTTTGAATCAACTACGATTTTATCTTATTGGCAAAATTTTCTAGCTATTCCAAGAATAAAATAAACATTCAATATCCATTTTGATGTAACCAAGCATTGTTTATAATTCCCAAAAAGAGTTGCCTCTGAAGGAAGTATCTCTTTCTGTCCCATCACGGTTTTCTCATTGAAGAATTCCGTATGGACGACCCACTCAGGATAAGGGACAAACCTGAACCATTTGCAAAAGATTCTTTGATTTCAAAAACTATTTCAGTCTCAGCAATCAAACGCCCAATTTCTTCCCCTTTTCAAAGCTTTAGGGATTCTATATTTCCTCCTTTCGCAAA
Organism: Nuphar pumila; assembly: GCF_984573655.1. Taxonomy (NCBI): domain Eukaryota; kingdom Viridiplantae; phylum Streptophyta; class Magnoliopsida; order Nymphaeales; family Nymphaeaceae; genus Nuphar; species Nuphar pumila. The sequence goes on along the minus strand of NC_143263.1, from coordinate 44,470,989 downwards.
AACCCCTCTCGGATTTGTTCGTCCAAATTCCGAAGGTCCCATCGTGCTTTCTCCATTTTTGAGAAACCCATATGGTAGATTTCCTATCCAGATTAAGAGCTAACCCGGAACCTCGCTTCGCGAGGTATCTTCCTTGCAGGTTTGGGTTAAACCTGAGTCTTGTTCCTGCAGAATTCCTCGTTTTAACGAGATGATTTCTTTCAATCCCATCATGGCTCTTCCCATCTAGGAATCCATGCTTTATACATTCATCCAAAGAAAGGATCATACTCAGGCTTCATTTCACAAGGCGTTTTCCAAAAATGTCCCATCAAGGTCCCCGTTGTAAACACCCCAAATTTTCACTCACCTCCCCAACATTTCCACCAAGCATCAACATCCAGCCTCTGAAATCGCTGGAGGGCAAAATGGTCATTTTCTGAGCCGGACCTTGCAAAAGTCCAAATTTCATCTGCAACTCTCAAAATTTCTCTAATTTTAGCTCAGATGTTCAAAATTTTACTCCTGACAGGAGACAGACATCTCCAAGTCTTGATTCAAGATTGCATTTCATAAGACATGACATTGCATATCATTGCATGAGCATTTCAAATCACTGCACTGCACAGCATGTCATTTCGAGGTCCAGAACTCTTGATTTCAAAATTTTCAATCCAGATTAGAATTTCAACTCTTTTCAAAATTGATTTCAAAACCCTGGGTCTTCAAAATTATCAATTTTTCCCATTTTACCCCCAGGACTCTGAATTTCAAAATATTTCCTCAGGAAAACCATCTGGATAGTTTTCAACATGGATTTCAGTCACTTCACCTCAGATTTTGCCCTTTTTGACAATTTCAAATATCTTTCTTTTACAAAATCGCCCTACAAGGGTCAACTCTTTCCAAAATTCCTGTTTTTCCCATTAGTCCAAATTTTTATGAAAATTCCAAAAAGAAGTTGTTGTTTTATCCTTATTTCAATAAAGAAGCAATGTGGGACCCACACTGAGGTGGTGTCACACAAGCTCCCCTTCTGAAAATTTGAATTTTGAAAAACCCAAAAATATAGGAGCCTTGTCCCCTGGATTGGCGCCACTTGTCATTTCTCTCTCCTCCCATTTCCATGCCAAGTGTCAGTGTGGGGCTACCTTCAGAAGCCGCCACATGTCACCCCCTTTATCTGCCATGTGTCACCCTATCCATCCTGCGCCATGTGTCATTTCAAAGACTACCAGGAGATGCCAAGTGTCATAGGTTGTCCTGTCTAGAAAAAGTGGAGTTGTCTCCTCTGAGGTGGCGCCATCTAGAGTGTCTCCTGCAGGGGACAGGTGTCAACCCCTCCTTCCTTCTGGAAAAGTAGCCTGACACATGTCTCTTCCTACTTTTCTCAGAAAAGTAGGAGACATGTGTCACTTCTGAATTCCTACAAAAAAGGTAGGCTTGTCTCCTCTGAGGTGGCGCCATCTGGAGTGTTTCCTGCAGAGGACACGTGGCAAGTCCTCATTTCCTCAGAAAAAGGCAAGTGCCATGTGTCATTTCCTGCTTTCTTCAGAAAAGCTAGAATTCAAATATTCAAAAAACCCCATAGGTGGCGAAAATCAAGAACTCCTACCTTTTTCATCCTGTCTGAGATGGCGCCACATGGCTTGGCCCACCTTCTCTCCCCTCTGCCACGTGTCGTTCTCTGCTTCCTTCAGAAAAAGTAGAGGACACATGTCCTCTCCCTATTTTTTTCAGAAAAGTAGGAGACACATGTCTCCTTCTCACTCCTTCAGAAAAAGTAGAGGACACATGTCCTCTCCCTATTTTTTTTCAGAAAAGTAGGAGACACATGTCCCTTTCCCTCCTTTTCCTCCCTCTTGCCACATGGCATTGTAGGAGCCACCCTGAGGTGGCGCCACATGTCCATCCTCCATTCCTCCAGGGCCAACCTCCATTTGAATTTCAAATTCTCCTCTGAGGTGGCGCCATTTGAGAAAGCCTCTCCAGACAGCTGACACTTGTCCTCCACATGTCCAGATCTCCTTTCACCAGAAAAAACAAAATTCAAATTCCTCTGAGGTGGCGCCTTCTGAGCCCACTGCTCTGTCCTTCTGACATGTGTCAAACACCTTTTGAGGTGGCACCATTCCAGGACTCCACTTGGCTCCATTTTTTATTTTTATTTTATTTTTAATAAAGGTAGCCCACCATGAGGTGGCGCCACCTGAGGACTCCCTACAAAAGGTGAGTTTGAATTTCAAATTCCAAGAGAGCACCCTCTGAGGTGGCGCCTTCTGGGAGTTCTCTGCAGAGAGAATCAAGCAAACTTTTGAAAAATTCCAAATTCCCCCTGCTGAGGTGTCTCACCCACAAAAATTTCCATTTTTATTTTCTCAAAAAAATCAAAATAGCCTTTTGAGGTGGCGCCATCTGAGGGCTCCCTGCAAAAGGCAAATTCGAATTTCAAAACCCCCAGATGGCACCCCCTGAGATGGCGCCACATGGAGGGCTCAGATCCAGCCTGTTTGAATTTCAAAAATTTTCAGAAAAATTATAAAAACAAGGGTTCACGCCCAGCCTTGGGAGATCATTTTTTTAGCTCTTGTGAACTTGGAAAATCCAACCTAGCCTTCCTAACATCTGATTTTGAACCTTGGAAATTGTGCCCCCTTTGGTGCATTGAAGAAGGTGGAGTAGAGCTCGTGCTGTGGCCAGTCCAATTCCAACGGAGCTCGATTTTGGTGGACCATCCGAAGCCCGGAGTGAAGAACGAAGGAAGCTCGTGGTAGCTGCCCCTTTCAAGAGCACCTAAGCTGCGTAACGAAACAAGGTGCACTTCTTTTCCCCGTGATGTGATGCTATAATCCGAATAGGGAGTCGTTTGAAGAAAGAGCTCATCCGAGGGATGGATCGAGCTATTCTCATAAAACGACATATATAAAAATGTCTTGTTATGCTTCCTTGATGATTTTAACATGCATGTAGTTAGCTAGGTTTAATTTGCATTTTATTTCATTCATTTAGCATATTTCATGAATTAATTAGGATTAATTTAGCCTTTTTTTCAATTCTGCTTATTTTCAGTAAGTCTCTGTTTTTGTCAGTCAGTCCACACGTCATTTTATGTATTTATTTTTTATTAAAAATCCCAAAAAAATCACGGAATGCGCCCTTAGGTGTCCTTGAAATTTTGCCAAAAATTCGGAGCCATTTGAATTTATTTACTGCGGTAAACATCCAAAATGGTAAGTCGGGTTTTGTAACCCGGGATACGTTTTGAAAACCATTTGCCGACTTGTAAAATCGAGTTCTCCCTTCTGGGAGATCCGATCTTCGATCCGAAAAATGACTTGAACTTGGGAGAATGGCTAGTTTTTAATATGATTTTTTCAGATTTTTCTGATTTTTTTTATGACTGACAAAAATCCGAGAGTCCGGGACACGTGTCAGAGCCTAATTTGGGCTTCTGAGATCTTGGATCGACTTAGGGCTATGATTTCTCTTTGTGTGTTGCTCCAAATCCAAAAGTGTAAAACGTGAAAGTGGTGTCCGAAATGTCCTCTGTTTGAATCTGAAAGCCTGTGATTTGTAGAACAGAGTTGACCCCTGCTTCGGATTTTTTTTGTCAGCCCCTTGTTTTGCTATATTTGTCTGTTCTGTTAGTTTAGGCAGAAATAGTTATATTTTTATTTGTGTTTCCGTTGATCAAATGCCAAAGTCATAAACATGAAAGTTGTTCATGTAGGTGTCGTTCATAACTCTGATTAAGTTCATAAATTTTCATGGCCGTTTTGTATTTGTTTAGCATTTTACATCAGATTAGTGTGATTTTTACCTCTGTCAGAACTAAATCCCTGTTATTGAACTCACCATGGCTCAAATCCCGAGGCTGTAAAAACCAAAAATGTTCCATTTCGGGTCTTTTAGCAGTTTGCAAAATATCAGAAGTTTCCATGGTGTAAATCTTGCATTATCATATTAGGCATTGCATTTGGTTCGGATCCATAGGCAAAATCCATCATTTTAGGACTTTCCTTGAATTTTAGCATTTAAATCATATCATTTCGTGATTTTTAGCATTCTAGGTTGTTTATCAGAGTGTTTAAATGCTTCATACCGAATTTGGTGCAATTTGGAATCCATTTGAGGTTCGGATCATCCATAATACCAAAATAGGGTCCCGCAGGACCCAGATCCAAGCGAAAAACAAGCGAAAATCGTTATTTTTGATAAATTGCGAAATACCAAATTCTGATTTTACAGTCCTAATGTGTTTAGCAGCATGTCATCATGTCTCTTACTACATTTCATCATCATTTGATTCACTTGGAACTTCAAAATCTCAATTTTACCAAGTTTTCCTTCAAAAAAAAAACCCTGATTTTAAAGGTATAACTTTATAATTAGGAGTATTTTGGTCATTTTAACCTCAATTCCGAATTTCAAATTGTTTTTCACTGAATTTCTAGCATTTTCATCATTTCAAAATATCAAGGAAGCACGAGAATAGGGTTTATATCCAATTAAATCCAATAATTTCATAATATTATTGGAAAATCTTGGAAAAACCCACATATTTGAGCTAACCCAATTTCAAGTTTGGCAGGAACAATCAAAAGAAGGAGCTGAAGTCTGCAAATTTCTTTTATTTCCTTTATTTAGTGATGTAATAATGTAAATTTTGGAATAAGAGATTTAATTTTCTGCTTAGACTAGGATGCATGTCATATAGTTTGAATTTATGCAATATCCTGATTATATGATTCATGCATTTTATTTCAAAAGCACTATGGATGTTCACGAATGGCACGTGCACCAACTCTTAGTGAGTTGATGGACTCGGTGGGATCCATATTTACGGCCCTAGTCGGAATATGGACGAGACCCAGATCCATCATCTTTCTACTAGTCACATTGAGCCTACACTCTTAGGCTATCTTAAAATGCACATCATATTTCCAAAGTTTTCAAAATCATGTGCATCAAATCAACTAAATTCTGAACATATTCATGGCCACAGTCAGGATATGTGAAGGATTTATCTTGACTTAATGTACATTTTCCAACAAATCCCTTAGAAAATCTTTTCAAAGTGCATTCATTCACTCATGACATTTACATCATGAAATCATTGATTTTCTCAAGATTTTCTCAAGAAAACTTCATTCTCAAGAAATCGATTTCTCAAGAAACTCTAAGGATTTTTCAAAATCGGTTTTCCAAAGACAAGTTTTTCCACAGTTTTCCCTGGAAAATGATATTTTCTTAAGATATTCAAAAGAGTTTTCCAATCTTTCTTCAAGATCCAAAATCGATTTCCAAGTATTTAAAAAGGTAAAATTCCCAGGATTTCGATTCCACAAGTTTTGAATTTCCTTCTCCAATGAGCTTTCCTATAAATCTTCCATCATTTTCCTAAGAAAACTCTCAGAGTTCAAGTTTTCCTAAGAAGTGCTTCCCTTTTCAAAAAGTCCATCTTTTCTCAAGAATCACTTCCATTTTCCCAAGATTTTCAACTATTCCTGATTTTCTCACATCTTTATAAGCTTTCTCATGTTTTCAAAAACCCTTTTTATCTGAGTTTCCTAAGAAATTGACTTTCAACTTTTTTCTGAGAGAATCTTTTCAACTCCAAATATTTTCCAAGCATACATCATGTTTCCCCAAGCTGCATTTTCCAAAATCTCATAGCACATGCCTGAATTCTCTGTGCATTTAGGATAGAACATAACTTTGATAATTTAACTAGGTCAAGCATAGTTTTGGTCCTTGGTTCGATTACCCCTGTTAAAGGCGGCAGGAACGGTCGAACCTCGTACCGACAGGTCGAGCCCCATCCCATGGATTTTCCCGCAATTTTCAAAAACGGAGGCGAGTATTTCAAAACAATTTCCAAAATCCGGTCAAAGTTTGAAGCGCGAAAGCGTTTCTCTCTTTTTCTCTTCCGCAAGGAAGGGAAGGCGGGGGAAAAATTTCGCGACGATAACAGGTTTGGCGACCGTGATGGGACCTGTCCTTGTCTGACCTAAATTATGCTTGACTTAGTTCAATTATCAAAATTGTGTTCACAAAATGTCAGCTCTTTACTTTTGATATCATGCGAACCTAGGAGCCTAGATTCTGACCTAGCTGACATTGACTGCATATAGACTAGGCATGGTTTGGTAGGACCAGATTGAGGAGAAATTTTCATGCTCACATAGACTTAGGTCTAAATACAACTCTCCTCAATTTAGGATCTGAATGCAAACAATGTATGCTTCTTCAAAGATTTTCAAAAGTCTATCTCTCTAGGACTTAGAGCCATCTATTTCTTGCATGTGATCATTTTTCAAAACCTCCCTTACCTATATTGTCCCGGTCTTCACGTTGCTGGGCTCTCTTCCAGAACCATAGTTCGGGACAGAGCCTCACAACTGGGCCACCTATTTGGGTTAACCCCCCCTACCACGTACCGCGGGCCACAGTCTGAAGTATATCGGTAGGCGCTCAAGGATGTTGGAAAACCTTACCTTAGAATCAGAGTTGAAATTCTATGCCACATACCTCGGATTTCGGTTCGGGTATATCGGCATAACTGGATTGGACAAAAATGATCTGAACTTAGAGTTAGGATTAAGGTCCTACAGCTATTTTCAAATTGATGCATCTGGAGTCAGCCTTTTAGGAAGTGCTGTATGCGCATAAATGTTTGTGCAGGATGTGATTGTATGTGTGTTATTTCCTCAATTCTTTATATTTTCCAATATTTTTTTCAACTCATTAGGTCTTTTTCAAAATATCCTTATTTTCCACAAGGTCTTTTTCTCAAACCCTGGATGATTTTCTCAAATATCCCATTTCTTTCAAAACTCCAGGTGATTTTCCACTCTCCCTTTCTACTGGATCTCGAATTTCCAGCTGCATTTTATCCTGCCTGCAAATTTTTTTTTTTTTTTCAAAAATTTCCACATTTTCCTAAGTCTCATTCTGAGTCTTTCTCTGCTTCCAGTTCGATGGCATCCAGTCAAGTCGATCCTATCTTTCCTGAAGGTCACATCTCCTTCGAGGTGCGACAAGGTCGTCCTGAACATCGAGCTCTTAGCACCGGAACTTTCATTCCCCGGTGGTATTATTCCTGGTTAAAGAGCTTTTCCCGAATGTTCCCGGACCATTTGAGCGCGTGCGGATTAGAGCTGGCATCAGCAGTCGGAAAGCAGACCATCAATGGCAACCTGATCTATGCAATGGCGGAGCGATGGAATCCTCGGACGTGTACCTTCTGGTTCCCGTGGGGAGAGATGACTGTTTTAATGGATGAATTTTCAGAAATCATGGGGTTGCCAGAACCGGCTGGTCGACCAAGCGACCCATTAGAGCATCAATTCCTTATCAATGTCAAGGGTTTGGACCCCCGAGACTCCTTAGCCCGTATGACAGGCCGCCGATCTTGGCCCCTGATCCAGTTAGAAGGAGATGAATATGTTGACCTACTTGAGTTGTACCGTCAGTACGGGACCTTCATTGAAGTCAGCTCGCTTTCAAGAACAGCTAAAGAAAAGATTCAGAATGCAATGGTTCTATGCACTGTAGGACTGTCCCTTTTCCCAGATGGACAGAACTACATGGACATCAGGATAATCCAGCTTATGAGAAGATGGGGAAGTCGGCAAACCAATTGCCTCTCCATAGCCATGGCAGCGCTCGCCTTCCTTTATCGAGGTCTGACTCGATTCTCACTTGGAGAGTCCATTTTAGTTGAAGGATGCATCTACGCACTTCAGTCCTGGTTTTTCCAGCATGTTCCAACCCGAGCAAGCTCTTTCAGATACAATGGTCAAGAACTCCTCCCAGTGGCGCAGTACCGGTCTATGATCAACAACATTCAAGAGGATGACGTTGTTTGGGACTATTTTGATCGGCAAATATCTCCTCCCAGATATACCTACGCTTATGGCAAGCGGTTCAAGTTGCTAGGACCATTCTTCTGCACTTACTACCAACCAGAGAGATGTGTTCGACAGTTCTCCCAGAGGCAGCAGTATGTCGAAGCCCGACTGTTATCAGGAACTATGGCAGAGTTCGATCTCACTTCCGCACAATGGTCCGGGGCATATCATTCTGCCCGCTACGGCTGGGATTCCTTTGTCTCTCTTAAAATCTTTCCAGGTCCTAGAGTGTCTGCCGACTATCATGAATGGTGGCAAATCGTCTATCCTCCACCTCTTTGTCAAGATCAATAAAATCTTATTCTTCTCATTTTAATAAAATTCTATTTCCTTCCATTATGGTTTGACGACCTCGCCTAGGTAACAAGGCACATTTTCGTTGTTTATTTCTTTTTTTGTAGAAGAAATGACAACACAATTGTCGTGATTTCCACGACGACTCAGTCCCTAGTAATGGGACATCTTTTCCAAATTGTCTACCATATTTTCAACAAATATTTCTTCCAAAAGCTAATTCCTTCAAAATCTAATCAGGTCTTTTACCCTGCAGAAAGCATCCATATCATTTGATGGTTGAGACAAGATCAGGCAAAAGAACCACGGCATCCCAGTACTCATCAGCCTCAGAAGAAGACATGGGTTCCCCTCGATCTGAGAAGAGTCGAGAGCAGCAGCAAGAAGACGATGGCATAGACCCTCAAATGTATGCCATGTTCAGAAAAATGATGAACAAAATGATGAATGAGCAGCCCGGGACCAGCTCAGAAAGAAATCCATTCAGAGAAAGGTTCCATGGTCGCAGGGATAAGAAGGCTCCCAAGAAGCAAATCCAGCCAGAAGAGATTTCAGATGAATCAGATTCAACCACAGATGAAGAATATGAGGTGCCTCCGGCATTTCAGAAGCATGGCCAAAGTAAGAGCCGCAGGTCAAAAAGCAGAGATAAAGAAGAGCCTTTGCAAGTGCAGTTTAAGGAAATGGCCCGAGTTGTCAAGGATCTGCAAGCCCACGACAAGGGCAAGAAAGTCTTCACCAGCGAGGACTTTTATGACGGCTTAGAAGGAGATGACGATCTAGATAATCTCCCCCGTAAATTCATCAAGTTCGATGGTTCCGGCGACCCAAAAGCTCATCTCGCCACCTTCTTCGCAGAATGCTCGAGGTTCAGAAAGGATAACCGAGCATTGTTTCTATGCTTCCCCCGCAGCTTGGAAGGAGTTGCAGCCAAGTGGTATGCTGAGCATATCAACCCCATCGAGCTCAAGGAGTTCGACAAAGTTGTAAATCTATTCATTGAACGCTTCTTGTTCAACACAGAAGCGCTGCCTACATTAAGTCATCTCTGCAATTTGAGACAGAACGAGAATGAAAAAGCACGGGACTTCATTCACAGGTGGAGATCAGCCTGTAATAAGATGAGAGATCCTATCTCGGAAAGGCATGCATTGTCCTTAATCCTCAACAATTTCTCGCAGCCGTTAAGAGGATTAATTTCCACAGCACCGTCCAGGACCTTCATTGAGCTGACTGAACGAGCCGAATGGCTCGAGCTGAGTGTGGAAAATGGAGTCTATGAAGGCTTCACCTTTTCCAAGAACAACTCCCATGGTGAGCAGAAGAAGAAAGCTCACTTTACTTATTCTGCCAACAACAGCAACAAAGGCCAAAAACGATACAAAGGGCAGAAGAAAGATTATTGTTACAGCTCAGGCAGTTCGAACCACAAAGATCAGAAAGCAAAGCCTGCTCCTCAGTTCAGCAAGCCTCCTCAGCAGGATCAAGGGCCGAAACTACGTGAGAAGACCAAACATGAAGGATGGAGTTACGACAGAAAATTTACTCCTCTTGACCAATCACTCGAGGATGTGCTCGAGTACATGCTATCAAAAGAGATGGTCAAATTGCCCAGATTGGCTGATCCCCCTGTGCCCATGGGGAAATGGAAAGATCAGTTCTGCAAGTTCCACAGGACAGTGGGACACAACACCGAGAACTGCTTTGTTCTCAAAAACATCGTGCAAGATCTCATTGAAAAGAATTTATTGGTGGAAGGAGAAGAAGAAGAGAAAATGGACATTCTCAATCACCCCTTCCCTTCACACACCACAGCAGTAGTGTCTGCACAACCATTTCTACCGCATGAACATATCAAGCCATGTTCTGCGCAAGATCTTCAAGTTCAGCATCAGGTGACGGTGCTACGACAAGCGGCTCCAGATTCTAAGAAGATGGACTTAATTTCAGCATTCAGTAAAATGAAAGTTGCAGAAGCACCGGTGAAGTCAGTTCCCAAATCAAAAGGAACTCCTGACTTCTTCAAGCAAATCGTTAGACCAAGGCCAGAGAATTCAAGTCAGAAGCCTCTGACTGCTTTATCCAATGTCTCCATCCTTGACTTGGCCAAGAATTCTAGAAAGCACCAGCAAATACTGGATGATTTACTCAGGAAAATCAAAGTTAAACCCAGTACCACTCCTGAAGACATGGCACAGATTGTGAACTCCGCCATGACCAATGCACCAATTACCTTCTCGGATGAGGACCTTCCAAAGCCTCATTCCTTTCACAATAATGCTCTTTACATTGTCGTTCGAGTCAGAGGAATGACGGTTCCCCATGTGCTGGTCGATGGAGGCAGTAGCCTCAACATATGTCCCGAAATGACCGCAAAGGCATTAGGGATCAAGGACGAAGAATATATTCCGGATCCCATCACTATCTATGAGTTTGACAATCATGGTCAAACGGCCAAGGGCAAGATATTCCTGGAGGTGTTCATTAATTATTCGGTGCACTATGTCCTTTTCCATGTGGTTAACGTACCTCCAACCTACAACTTGCTGCTCGGAAGGACGTGGATTCATAATGCTAATGCAGTGCCTTCCACCCTCCATCAATGTGTGAAGTGGTCAAAGGGTGGAATGATAACCACAATACTGGGAGAAGACCCAGAAGAAAGGCTCCCGCAGCCCATGATTCCTCGGCCATCATTCAATGCTGATATTCCCAGCATCAGGGAAAGTAAAGAGATCAATCTCGGAGAGAATCGAGAAATACTTCAGGCATCCTCAGAGCCATCTCTGCACACAGTAGCCATGACCCGATGGAAAGGTCCTCAATTCTTCAAGGTTGGAGGTCGAATCGACTACGGCACCATTAAGGATCATCCCTTGTTTCCGCAATTCATGAAGTCAAGAAAGGGATTTGATTTGCTTCTAAAACATGGTTATCAACCCTTCAAGGGACTCGGCAAGAACGAGGACGGCCGCATCGAGCCAATGATTCAGAAGCATCGTCCCCACAGAGCAGGACTAGGATTTGCCGGCGGAAGCTCGTCAAAGAACACTGTTTTTGTCAAGGGGGCACAATGAAGACCATTTGTTATTTTCCTTCTATTCTTATCCAAATAAATGTCTCATTTTACCAATGTCATTGATCAATTCAATCAATAAAATTCCAAGTTTCTTTGTCTATCCGGATGCCATCTACTCCCTTTCTGTCTGTCTCATCATTTTATAATTCAATGCCATTTTATGTATGGTTCTCTTCAAATGATTGCTTGTCTTACTATAGGCCAATTTGTCTGAACCAAAATTTCTTCTCCAAAATTTCAGAATGACTTCTCGGACAATCAAGAAGCTCGTTCTCAATCCCAAGGCCTTTCAGAAGTCAACAGCAATTCACAGAATCAAAGCAAGCACCGGAAATGACAAGAGTGCAAAGCAGTCTGATGATTGTGCAGAACACGATCAGTCTCTTCAGGAATTACCGGAGTTCGCCGCAGTTCAGAAGCAGGACGAACCATCTCCTCTAGTACAAGATCCAACTGAAAGTGTCAATATCGGTTCAGAGGAAGATCCAAAAATTCTCCAGATCGGAACCAGTCTGAATCCGAAAGAAAAGAAAAGGCTTACAGATTTTCTCAAGCAGCATGAAGAAGTGTTCGCGTGGACATATGAAGACATGCCGGGCTTAGACCCCAAATTGGTTGAACACCGACTCGTCTTGAAGCCGGATGCTAAGCCAGTCAAGCAGAAGCTGAGAAAAATGGATCCTAGAATTGAACAACAAGTCAAGGAAGGACTTGAAGATCTGCTCAAAGCAGGATTTATTCGAGCTATTGACTACCCAGATTGGTTAGCCAATATCGTCGTTGTCCCAAAGAAAAGCGGCAAAGGATCTGCATAGACTTCAGAGACCTCAATAAGGCTACTCCGAAGGATGACTATCCACTTCCAAGCATCGATCTTCTAGTCGATAGCACGGCAGGACATGCCATGTTCTCTTTCATGGACGGATATTCCGGCTACAATCAGATTAAGTTGGCCGCCCGCGACCAATCAAAAACTTCCTTCACTACGCCTTGGGGCACTTTCTGTTATACAGTTATGCCTTTTGGGCTCAAGAATGCTGGAGCAACATATCAAAGAGCAATGGCTGTTATCTTTCACGATCAAATGCGCAAAATCATGGATGCGTATGTTGACGACATTCTCGTGAAATCTAAAGAGGAAGAAGATTACCTTGAAGCTCTTGACCAAGTCTTTAAGCGACTCATCCTTTACAAGTTAAGGCTTAACCCGCAAAAGTGTGTCTTTGGAGTCGAATCAGGCAAACTGTTGGGTTTTCTGGTCAGCAAAAAGGGAATTGAAGTTGACCCAGCCAAAGCAAAGGCTATTATTGATATGCCACCCCCGAAGAATCTCAAAGAACTACGTAGCCTTCAAGGACGTATGCAGTCAATCCGACGATTCATTTCCAACTTGGCGATGAGATGTGAGCCCTTCAACCACTTACTCAGAAAAGGAGTGAAGTTCGAATGGGGGCCAGAATGCCAGCAATCGTTCGATCGGATCAAGAAGTATCTTCTTAATCCTCCCATCCTGAAGCCGCCAGAATTGGGAAAACCTCTTTTATTATACATCTCAGTCAATCAAGTCGCATGCGGTGGATTCTTGGCACAATACAAAGAAGGCAGCCAGATAGAACACGCCATTTATTATGTGAGTAAGACTTTCATAGATTATGAGAAGAGATACTCTCAAATAGAGAAAACCTGCCTAGCTCTGGTATGGATGTGTCAGAAGCTAAGACACTACCTGTTAGCATCAGAGATCAAAATTTTGTCTAAACTCAATCCCCTCAAGTATATCTTAGAACAACCTTTCCTCAGCGGACGAGTCGCGAAATGGCAAGTCTTACTGATGCAGTATGACTTAGAATATGTCTCGCAGCAATCAATCAAAGGCCAAGCAATTGCAGATCAATTGGCGAATTTCCCCCTGGCCGAAGAAGTAAAAGCCGAAGATGACTTCCCTGATGAGCAAATTTGCAATATCCAGCAATCTCCAGTCTGGAATTTATTTTTCGATGGTTCTAAGAATATGGCGGGAATAGGCATCGGAATTTTATTAATCACTCCCGAGAAGGAGATGATTCCATTTTCTCTCAAGTTAGACTTTCAATGTACTCATAATATGGCTGAATATGAAGCCCTGATTCAAGGTCTAAAGATTCTATCAGACTTCAATGTCAAGAGAGTACATGCCTACGGTGACTCATTACTTGTTGTCAATCAAGTTCGAGCCGAATGGCAGGTCAAAGATCAGAAGTTATTTCCCTATCAGAAAATTGTTTCAGCTCTCGTCAGCAAGTTTGAAGAATTCCAGCTCTTTCACGTCAAGAGAGATTTTAATCAAGTGGCTGATAGTCTAGCCAGTTTAGGCTCCATTATGGCATTCAAGAATGGAGAATCTTGTCACTCTTTTGAAATTGGCAGACTTGACCAACCTGCTTTCCTTCCATCGGAACGAGTAAAACAAGCTGAGCAAAGGAAGAAGCCTTGGTATTACAACATCAAAACTTTCATAGAAACTGGTGAATTTCCTCCAGAACTCTCAAAGAAAGAGCAACGAGCAATCCAACATATGTCTACTCGATACTTCATTTTGGCCAATGTCCTCTATCGTCGTGGATTCAGTTCAGAGTATTCCAGATGTTTAGATGAAGACGAAGCCAAAGAAGTCGTGCGGGAAGCACACGAAGGCATTTGTGGTGGCCACGTCGGTTACCAAACCCTTGTCAAGCAAATCATCAGAGCAGGTTACTACTGGAAGACTATGCAACAAGACTGCTATCATTATGTGAAGAAGTGTGTGCAATGCCAGATACACGCACCTTCTATTCATGCTCCGGCAACTTATTTACAATCTGTTGTCTCCCCATGGCCATTCTCCATGTGGGCCTTCGATGTCGTAGGTCCCATCACTCCTTCAGCTTCAAATGGCCACAAATACTTCCTTGCCGCAACGGAATATTTCACCAAGTGGGTAGAAGCCATCACTCTTCGCACAGTAGAAGGCCGTCATGTGGTCTCTTTTATTCACAAGAACATCCTTTGCCGTTTCGGCATCCCACATGACATTGTGTCAGACAATGGCAGTCATTTCAAGAATGAAAGAATGAAGACATTCTGCTCAAAATTCAAGATCTATCATCATTTCTCCGCTCCATATTATCCTCAAGGGAATGGTCAGGCAGAGGCCACCAACAAGATTTTAATTCGTATTTTGGAGCGAACTGTGGAAACAGGCCGTGACTGGCATGAGAAGATCCACGATGCATTGTGGGCCTATCGGACCACCATTCGTACACCAACGAATGCTACTCCATCAGAGCTGGTCTATGGGACAGAAGTAGTATTGCCGCTACATATTCAGAAACCCGCCTTGAAATTTGCTTCACTTCTGCAATTACCTCTTGATCAATACCAGCAGCAGCGACTAGTGCAGCTAGACTTACTCGACGAGAGAAGGCTAAAGGCAGCAGAGCATGCTCAATCCTATCGCCAGAGAGTAGCCAGGCAATATGCGAAATCTATCATCGAAAGAAGATTCAAAGTCAATGATTTAGTACTTCGATCCACAACTTATCTCAAGCATCGTCCCGGCGGCAAATGGTCGCCAAATTGGGAAGGTCCCTATGTTGTCAAAGAAGCATTACCCCGCAACTCATATCGGCTCATCAATGCCGATGGAGTAGAATTGCCAGATCCTATTAATGCTCGACACTTGAAAAAGTTTTATACTTGAAACACTTATTCTTCTCTTGTAATCCTTCTTGTTTCTTTCAAATAATGATCCAACTTTCTTTCCCAGTTACACTGGGGCATTTTAAAATTTTGTTTTATATGCAGGCAGGATAAACAAATTCCTCATTTCATGCACTTGTGCATTCATATGCATCAACTCATAATTCATTTGCATTCAATTGCATTAATCACAATCCGGTCGGTATTGGGATTTCAACAAACAGTCCCATCATAATTCCTAATGATCCAAAGATCATCGCCAATACTAAACCAAAACCCAGCACTCAAACTGGTATTATTTCAAAATCCAGTATTCAAGCTGGTACATTTTCAACTTTTTGGAAAACCGAGTTCCGACTCGTGTCTTTATTCAAATCATTTTCCTTTGTTGATCCGAGTTCCGACTCGTGATCTCTCTACTTTATTCGAGCCTCGACTCGAACTCTTCATTTTCCTTTGTTGATCCGGGTTCCGACTCGTGATCTCTCTACTTTATTCGAGCCTCGACTCGAACTCCTCATTTTCCTTTGTTGATCCGGGTTCCGACTCGTGATCTCTCTACTTTATCCGACTCATGACTCGAACTCTTTATTTTCATTTGTTGATCCGGGTTCCGACTCGAGATCTCTTTATTCATTCGAGCTCAGATGCGAGCTCTTCATTTTCTTTATTGATCTGGGTTCCGACTCAAGATCTCCCTATTCATTCGAGCTTTGATTCGAGCTCTTCATTTTCTTTGTTGATCCGGGTTCCGACTCGTGATCTCATTATCTTACTCGAGCCTTGACTCAAGCTCTTCGTTTTCTTTATTGATCCGAGTTCCGACTCGTGATCTCTTTATCTTCATTCGAGCTCATATTCGAGCTCTTCATTTTTCTTTGTTGATCCGGGTTCCGACTCGTGATCTCATTATCTTACTCGAGCCTTGACTCAAGCTCTTCGTTTTCTTTATTGATCCGAGTTCCGACTCGTGATCTCTTTATCTTCATTCGAGCTCATATTCGAGCTCTTCATTTTTCTCTGTTGATTCGGGTTTCGACTCGTGATCTCATTATCTTATTTGTGCTCTGATTCGAGCCTTCCATTTTCTTTTGTTGATCCGGGTTCCGACTCGTGATCTCAATATTTTATTCGAGCTCTGACTCGAACTCATCATTCTCCTTTATTGATCCAAGTCATTTCGATCATCAGGGTCTGTCAATTGCTCAAATTTGATATTTTGCCCTCCAAATTCTCAATTCAAATCTTTTGGATCAATCAATTCCCAATTTTGACCCCAGGGTCACCCAATTTTCAATTTCAAATTCCAATTCTCAATTCCAATTACCAAATTCTCAATTTTGACTCCAGATCATGCAATTTCGACCTTCGGGTCACTCAATTCTCAAAATTTTGACCTTCGGGTCACTCAATTTCCCAATTTCGACCTTCGGGTCATCCAATTCTCAAATTTCGACCTTCGGGTCACTCAATTTCCAATTTCGACCTTCGGGTCACTCAATTTCCAATTTCGACCTTCGGGTCACTCAATTTCCAATTTCGACCTTCGGGTCACTAAATTTCCAAATTTCGACCCTCGGGTCAATCCATTTCCAATTTTCGACCTTCGGGTCAATCTATTTCCAAATTTTCGACCTTTAGGTCAATCAATTTCCAAATTTTGACCTTTTTGGTTACCCAATTTCCAATTTCAACCTTTAGGTCACTCAATTCTCAATTTCGACCTTCAGGTCACACAATTTTGACCTTTCGGTCAACCAATTCTCGATTCCGACCATCAGGTCATCCAATTTCGACCTTCGGGTCATACAATTTTCAACAACCAATTTTCCAATTTCCAATTTCGACCTTCAGGTCAATCAATCTCAATATCCAATTTCAATCATTTTCTCTTGCGAGAGACCCTTTTTAGGGAGAGTTCGAGGGAGCTCGTTCTTTTCGCATGCTATCCAATCCGTTCACTTAGCCCCTTTCTAGGGAGAGTTTGAAGGGACTCGCGTCTTTGTGAACCGTTTGCAAAACAATTTCCAATTTCACACAAGAAACCCTTTTAAAGAGAGAGGCTTGACGGAGACTCGCTTTTCTTGTGACCCCCCCCCCCCCCCCAATTTCATACTAGGCCATTTTCGTCATGAAAGACTCTCTTTGCAGGGAGAGTGTGATGGACTCGTTCTTCTCATGACCCAATTTACAGACCTCACTATTTTCGGCCCCCTTTCCATAAGAGAAGCCTAATATTAGGGAGCTTTGACGAAAGCTCAATTTCTCTTCGAAAGTTCGTTTTGCAAACACCTCCTCTTCAGGGAAGAGAGGAGTATTTCCCATTTCCCATTCAGGTAAGGGCCAAGCCTGAGTCTCTCTTTTTGGGGAAAAAGAGAGGAAAATTTTCGTCATGGATGTGTTGAACCGGACTTCAAATACTCACTTTCACCAAGGATTTCAAGAAAATTTTGTCAATTTGTCAATCAATTGTTGATTTCAGAATCTTTATTGCACAAATCTTTATTTTAGTTTACCTTCAGCATCATTTCCAAAAGAGTGAAGCTTTCGCGAAAAGAGATTCAAAACTCAAATTCTTTCTATCGGCCAGCCAAAAGGATGAAGGATAAATCCTCGATATGGCCAGCAAAGAAAATTCAATGTTTTGCAAAGCCATGGATGATCGATATTGATCGCAGTCAATGGCGCATCTTTAAAGGCTATTCTTGTAAAGACGAGGCAGTTGAAATATCCTGAGTGCTAGAAAAGAGAGCATTTACCCAAGCCTTGTCTCCTCAGAATCACCTAAGCTGCAATTAAGTATCCGCAAAAGGGATCTCTCACCTGTCGTCAAGATGAAGGCGAATTCGGCGAGTAGACCCCCGGGGCCAAAGAAGATTCGAAACATCTCCAAGATGACGGAGTTTGTGACGGGTCCTTCCAGGGAAGGTCCAAAGCACTGTCAAGATGAAGGCAGATGCGATGAACCTCTCGACAATCCCTAAAAGATATTTAATTTCAGCTATCGCCCAAAGATCTCCAAACCCATCATTCAAGAAGGATCGAAACATCTCCAAGTTGAAGGAGTTTGTGACGTATCCTTCCCAAAAGAGAGAAAGAGAGGAAAAAGAAAGAGAGAAAAAGTCAGAACATCTCCAAAATGAAGGAGAATGTAGCAAAAACCCAGAGAGCCAAAAGAGTGCAGAAAGATTGTCAAGAGAGAAGCTCCCAGGATATCAAACTGCCAAATTTATCAAGAATCCTCTTTAACTTTGTGAAATTCTATTATCAATATTCTTTCATCAATTGCTTTCATAATATCAAATTCTCTTTCCTGCTCATATCAAGGAAATTGATAACTTCCTTGAAGAAGGTCAATTGCAAGCAATTTGGATTTCAAGTCTCGATTCTACAAAGTGAACCTTGTTTGGAGGTAATGCTTTGGGTAGAAAAGAAAGAATATCTTTGCAACAATGTGCAACATTTTCAAATATTTTGAATCAACAGCAAAATTTCCAACATTTTGACAATATTTCCTAGCTATCCTGACATGAAGTGAGAGCTCGATATCCGTCTTCGATGCATCCTGACACCAATTTTAAATCCCTCCTAAGGACTTGATTCCTTCCCTTCTTTGAGAGCATGAACTCTCAAATTTGCACACTTCCCTGTGTCCCCACTGTCCCACCATAGACAGTCCCATTTTGGTTCGAGGTCGAACCACCAATCATTTCCCGCAAAAGGAAATTTCAAAAGCTGATTTTAGTCTCAGCAATGAGACGCCCAAGATCAATCCCTTTTCAAGCTTTAGGGACCCCATTTTCCTTCCTTTTGCAAAACCCCTGTCGGATTTACTGTGCAAAATCCGAAGGTTCCATCATGGTCTCTTCCTTCGAAGATTCCAGTTCATTTTCCACCCGATCAGGATAAGGGTACAAACCTGAGCCTCGATCAAAGAGGTATTCCATTTTCCACCCGATCAGGATAAGGGTACAAACCTGAGCCTCATTCAAAGAGGTATTTCATTTTCCACCCGATCAGGATAAGGGTACAAACCTGAGCCTCATTCAAAGAGGTATTTCATTTTCCACCCGATCAGGATAAGGGTACAAACCTGAGCCTCATTCAAAGAGGTATTTCATTTTCCACCCGATCAGGATAAGGGTACAAACCTGAGCCTCATTCAAAGAGGTATTCCATTTTCCACCTGATCAGGATAAGGGTACAAACCTGAGCCTCATTCAAAGAGGTATTCCATTTTCCGCCCGATCAGGATAAGGGTACAAACCTGAGCCTCATTCAAAGAGGTATTCCATTTTCCGCCCGATCAGGATAAGGGTACAAACCTGAGCCTCATTCAAAGAGGTATTTCATTTTCCGCCCAATCAGGTCAAGGGTATAAACCTGAATCTCATTTCAATGAGATATTTCATTCCCAATCAGGTCAAGGATTCAAAACCTGAGCTTCGTTCCATACGAGGTATTTCTGTCCCATCCAGGTTAAGGGCATAAACCTGAATTTCACTCTCATAGAGTGAATCTTTTCTCTCCATTCTTCGCTTCATATCTACCATCTTCCTCGGGCTAATTTCTTCACACCCAGTCAGATCCTTCTAACTGGGGCATTTTTTTCGTATAGCCCAAATTTGGTGTGTTTTCTTTGCCACTAAGCTCGGCCATGAGCCGGCTTAGTAGCAAAGAGGGGCATCTGTAAACACCCCAAATTTTCACTCACCTCCCCAACATTTCCACCAAGCATCAACATCCAGCCTCTGAAATCGCTGGAGGGCAAAATGGTCATTTTCTGAGCCGGACCTTGCAAAAGTCCAAATTTCATCTGCAACTCTCAAAATTTCTCTAATTTTAGCTCAGATGTTCAAAATTTTACTCCTGACAGGAGACAGACATCTCCAAGTCTTGATTCAAGATTGCATTTCATAAGACATGACATTGCATATCATTGCATGAGCATTTCAAATCACTGCACTGCACAGCATGTCATTTCGAGGTCCAGAACTCTTGATTTCAAAATTTTCAATCCAGATTAGAATTTCAACTCTTTTCAAAATTGATTTCAAAACCCTGGGTCTTCAAAATTATCAATTTTTCCCATTTTACCCCCAGGACTCTGAATTTCAAAATATTTCCTCAGGAAAACCATCTGGATAGTTTTCAACATGGATTTCAGTCACTTCACCTCAGATTTTGCCCTTTTTGACAATTTCAAATATCTTTCTTTTACAAAATCGCCCTACAAGGGTCAACTCTTTCCAAAATTCCTGTTTTTCCCATTAGTCCAAATTTTTATGAAAATTCCAAAAAGAAGTTGTTGTTTTATCCTTATTTCAATAAAGAAGCAATGTGGGACCCACACTGAGGTGGTGTCACACAAGCTCCCCTTCTGAAAATTTGAATTTTGAAAAACCCAAAAATATAGGAGCCTTGTCCCCTGGATTGGCGCCACTTGTCATTTCTCTCTCCTCCCATTTCCATGCCAAGTGTCAGTGTGGGGCTACCTTCAGAAGCCGCCACATGTCACCCCCTTTATCTGCCATGTGTCACCCTATCCATCCTACGCCATGTGTCATTTCAAAGACTACCAGGAGATGCCAAGTGTCATAGGTTGTCCTGTCTAGAAAAAGTGGAGTTGTCTCCTCTGAGGTGGCGCCATCTAGAGTGTCTCCTGCAGGGGACAGGTGTCAACCCCTCCTTCCTTCTGGAAAAGTAGCCTGACACATGTCTCTTCCTACTTTTCTCAGAAAAGTAGGAGACATGTGTCACTTCTGAATTCCTACAAAAAAGGTAGGCTTGTCTCCTCTGAGGTGGCGCCATCTGGAGTGTTTCCTGCAGAGGACACGTGGCAAGTCCTCATTTCCTCAGAAAAAGGCAAGTGCCATGTGTCATTTCCTGCTTTCTTCAGAAAAGCTAGAATTCAAATATTCAAAAACCCCCATAGGTGGCGAAAATCAAGAACTCCTACCTTTTTCATCCTGTCTGAGATGGCGCCACATGGCTTGGCCCACCTTCTCTCCCCTCTGCCACGTGTCGTTCTCTGCTTCCTTCAGAAAAAGTAGAGGACACATGTCCTCTCCCTATTTTTTTCAGAAAAGTAGGAGACACATGTCTCCTTCTCACTCCTTCAGAAAAAGTAGAGGACACATGTCCTCTCCCTATTTTTTTTCAGAAAAGTAGGAGACACATGTCCCTTTCCCTCCTTTTCCTCCCTCTTGCCACATGGCATTGTAGGAGCCACCCTGAGGTGGCGCCACATGTCCATCCTCCATTCCTCCAGGGCCAACCTCCATTTGAATTTCAAATTCTCCTCTGAGGTGGCGCCATTTGAGAAAGCCTCTCCAGACAGCTGACACTTGTCCTCCACATGTCCAGATCTCCTTTCACCAGAAAAAACAAAATTCAAATTCCTCTGAGGTGGCGCCTTCTGAGCCCACTGCTCTGTCCTTCTGACATGTGTCAAACACCTTTTGAGGTGGCACCATTCCAGGACTCCACTTGGCTCCATTTTTATTTTTATTTTATTTTTAATATAGGTAGCCCACCATGAGGTGGCGCCACCTGAGGACTCCCTACAAAAGGTGAGTTTGAATTTCAAATTCCAAGAGAGCACCCTCTGAGGTGGCGCCTTCTGGGAGTTCTCTGCAGAGAGAATCAAGCAAACTTTTGAAAAATTCCAAATTCCCCCTGCTGAGGTGTCTCACCCACAAAAATTTCCATTTTTATTTTCTCAAAAAAATCAAAATAGCCTTTTGAGGTGGCGCCATCTGAGGGCTCCCTGCAAAAGGCAAATTCGAATTTCAAAACCCCCAGATGGCACCCCCTGAGATGGCGCCACATGGAGGGCTCAGATCCAGCCTGTTTGAATTTCAAAAATTTTCAGAAAAATTATAAAAACAAGGGTTCACGCCCAGCCTTGGGAGATCATTTTTTTAGCTCTTGTGAACTTGGAAAATCCAACCTAGCCTTCCTAACATCTGATTTTGAACCTTGGAAATCGTGCCCCCTTTGGCACATTGAAGAAGGTGGAGTAGAGCTCGTGCTGTGGCCAGTCCAATTCCAACGGAGCTCGATTTTGGTGGACCATCCGAAGCCCGGAGTGAAGAACGAAGGAAGCTCGTGGTAGCTGCCCCTTTCAAGAGCACCTAAGCTGCGTAACGAAACAAGGTGCACTTCTTTTCCCCGTGATGTGATGCTATAATCCGAATAGGGAGTCGTTTGAAGAAAGAGCTCATCCGAGGGATGGATCGAGCTATTCTCATAAAATGACATATATAAAAATGTCTTGTTATGCTTCCTTGATGATTTTAACATGCATGTAGTTAGCTAGGTTTAATTTGCATTTTATTTCATTCATTTAGCATATTTCATGAATTAATTAGGATTAATTTAGCCTTTTTTTCAATTCTGCTTATTTTCAGTAAGTCTCTGTTTTTGTCAGTCAGTCCACACGTCATTTTATGTATTTATTTTTTATTAAAAATCCCAAAAAAATCACGGAATGCGCCCATAGGTGTCCTTGAAATTTTGCCAAACATTCGGAGCCATTTGAATTTGTTTACTGCGGTAAACATCCAAAATGGTAAGTCGGGTTTTGTAACCCGGGATACGTTTTGAAAACCATTTGCCGACTTGTAAAATTGAGTTCTCCCTTCTGGGAGATCCGATTTTCGATCCGAAAAATGACTTGAACTCGGGAGAATGGCTAGTTTTTAATATGATTTTTTCAGATTTTTCTGATTTTTTTTATGACTGACAAAAATCCGAGAGTCCGGGACACGTGTCAGAGCCTAATTTGGGCTTCTGAGATCTTGGATCGACTTAGGGCTATGATTTCTCTTTGTGTGTTGCTCCAAATCCAAAAGTGTAAAAAGTGAAAGTGGTGTCCGAAATGTCCTCTGTTTGAATCTGAAATCCTGTGATTTTTAGAACAGAGTTGACCCCTGCTTCGGATTTTTTTTGTCAGCCCCTTGTTTTGCTATATTTGTCTGTTCTGTTAGTTTAGGCAGAAATAGTTATATTTTTATTTGTGTTTCCGTTGATCAAATGCCGAAGTCATAAACATGAAAGTTGTTCATGTAGGTGTCGTGCATAACTCTGATTAATTTCATAAATTTTCATGGCCGTTTTGTATTTTTTTAGCATTTTACATCAGATTAGTGTGATTTTTACCTCTGTCAGAACTAAATCCCTGTTATTGAACTCACCATGGCTCAAATCCCGAGGCTGTAAAAACAAAAAATGTTCCATTTCGGGTCTTTTAGCAGTCTGCAAAATATCAGAAGTTTCCATGGTGTAAATCTTGCATTATCATATTAGGCATTGCATTTGGTTCGGATCCATAGGCAAAATCCATCATTTTAGGACTTTCCTTGAATTTTAGCATTTAAATCATATCATTTCGTGATTTTTAGCATTTTAGGTTGTTTATCAGAGTGTTTAGATGCTTCATACCGAATTTGGTGCAATTTGGAATCCATTTGAGGTTCGGATCATCCATAATACCAAAATAGGGTCCCGCAGGACCCAGATCCAAGCGAAAAACAAGCGAAAATCGTTATTTTTGATAAATTGCGAAATACCAAATTATGATTTTACAGTCCTAATGTGTTTAGCAGCATGTCATCATGTCTCTTACTACATTTCATCATCATTTGATTCACTTGGAACTTCAAAATCTCAATTTTACCAAGTTTTCCTTTAAAAAAAAACCCTGATTTTAAAGGTATAACTTTATAATTAGGGGTATTTTGGTCATTTTAACCTCAATTCCGAATATCAAATTGTTTTTCACTGAATTTCTAGCATTTTCATCATTTCAAAATATCAAGGAAGCACGAGAATAGGGTTTATATCCAATTAAATCCAATAATTTCATAATATTATTGGAAAATCTTGGAAAAACCCACATATTTGAGCTAACCCAATTTCAAGTTTGGCAGGAACAATCAAAAGAAGGAGCTGAAGTCTGCAAATTTCTTTTATTTCCTTTATTTAGTGATGTAATAATGTAAATTTTGGAATAAGAGATTTAATTTCCTGCTTAGACTAGGATGCATGTCATATAGTTTGAATTTATGCAATATCCTGATTATATGATTCATGCATTTTATTTCAAAAGCACTATGGATGTTCACGAATGGCACGTGCACCAACTCTTAGGGAGTTGATGGACTCGGTGGGATCCATATTTACGGCCCTAGTCGGAATATGGACGAGACCCAGATCCATCATCTTTCTACTAGTCACATTGAGCCTACACTCTTAGGCTATCTTAAAATGCACATCATATTTCCAAAGTTTTCAAAATCATGTGCATCAAATCAACTAAATTCTGAACATATTCATGGCCACAGTCAGGATATGTGAAGGATTTATCTTGACTTAATGTACATTTTCCAACAAATCCCTTAGAAAATCTTTTCAAAGTGCATTCATTCACTCATGACATTTACATCATGAAATCATTGATTTTCTCAAGATTTTCTCAAGAAAACTTCATTCTCAAGAAATCGATTTCTCAAGAAACTCTAAGGATTTTTCAAAATCGGTTTTCCAAAGACAAGTTTTTCCACAGTTTTCCCTGGAAAATGATATTTTCTTAAGATATTCAAAAGAGTTTTCCAATCTTTCTTCAAGATCCAAAATCGATTTCCAAGTATTTAAAAAGGTAAAATTCCCAGGATTTCGATTCCACAAGTTTTGAATTTCCTTCTCCAATGAGCTTTCCTATAAATCTTCCATCATTTTCCTAAGAAAACTCTCAGAGTTCAAGTTTTCCTAAGAAGTGCTTCCCTTTTCAAAAAGTCCATCTTTTCTCAAGAATCACTTCCATTTTCCCAAGATTTTCAACTATTCCTGATTTTCTCACATCTTTATAAGCTTTCTCATGTTTTCAAAAACCCTTTTTATCTGAGTTTCCTGAGAAATTGACTTTCAGCTTTTTTCTGAGAGAATCTTTTCAACTCCAAATATTTTCCAAGCATACATCATGTTTCCCCAAGCTGCATTTTCCAAAATCTTATAGCACATGCCTGAATTCTCTGTGCATTTAGGATAGAACATAACTTTGATAATTTAACTAGGTCAAGCATAGTTTTGGTCCTTGGTTCGATTACCCCTGTTAAAGGCGGCAGGAACGGTCGAACCTCGTACAGACAGGTCGAGCCCCATCCCATGGATTTTCCCGCAATTTTCAAAAACGGAGGCGAGTATTTCAAAACAATTTCCAAAATCCGGTCAAAGTTTGAAGCGCGAAAGCGTTTCTCTCTTTTTCTCTTCCGCAAGGAAGGGAAGGCGGGGGAAAAATTTCGCGACGATAACACCCGTGTATCCCTTTCCTCAATTCAAATTCATCTTGATATATCTTCGTCCCATCCAGGTTAAGGGCTAAGCCTGAATCATTCCAAAGGAGTATCTCGTCTCACCCATGAGACTGAATCAAAATTCTGATTTTCCATCATTTTTGGGATTTTCACCCAAAATCCCATCACGATTTCCTCATTCTCTACTCAATCATATCATTCTCGAGGATTTCGTTTCCCCAAAACCATTCAGGATAAGGTTTCAAAGCCTGAAAAACCATATTTTCAAAATAATTCTTCCACACCTAGTTCAGACCTGCTGACTGGGGCATTTTCAAAATTTGGAGTGTTTCTTTGCCACTAAGCTCGGCTCTCAACCGGCTTAGTAGCAAAGAGGGGCATCTGTGAACACCCCAAATTTTTCAAAATCTTGTAAAAATGACCCTTTTTGCCCCTAACCCCGTTTTTCTGAGAAAATCAAGTTATTTCTTCAGATTTCTGGATTAAATTCCTCATTAATATATTCAAATTCAGCTCCGGGTCTGAATTCAGTATTTTAAATCCAAATTTGAGCCCCGTTGTCCGATTTCCAAAATAAAATCACAAAAATACCAAAAAATGAGTTTGAAAGGCTCCGGCAGCTCATCCGGCACTCTATTGGATCCTCGACCCTATATTTTTCAGTCCGAAGTTTTAAACCTCGATTATTTCTCAAAAATTCGGACATGAACCCATTTCTGAAGAAATTTTCTCAAAATAGTTTCTAAAATTCTCAGAAAAACTCTTTTTGTAAATATTTTATAAAAACACCAGTTTTTGAACTATTTTATAAAAAAAAGTTTCCTTTTAATGGACCTCCCTCTTGGAAAAGGGAAAAATGGCAAAAACGGTTGCGGGCTCGCCCGCGTATCTGTCTTCTGGAAGCCTCCATCGCAGAATGGCTCTCCCACCATTGATCCTCAAACAAACCCCTTCATTCTTCATCGCAGATCTTCAAACGACCTCCTCCTCTCTCAGCCTTCGATCCTCAACCAATTCTTCTTCCCGAACCCTCCATTTCCCTTTAAGAATGAGCCTCCATGGCTTCTGTGGGGGATCCATCTTCTTTCTCTTGCAATCCCTCCACTTTGCCTATCATCCGACATCGATTACCTTCCTTGATATCCATTTCTTTTTCCTGGACACCCATTGCAATCTATCTACTTTCACGCGTCCATTTCTCTGGTGAATACCAATCGATCGCCGAGCTTCTCTGCTAAAATCAAAAAAAAAAAATAATATACACCATTATCGCATTCTCTGTCAAGAAGGCTTTGTTGAAGGAGCCATTACCAATATACACCCCCCGCTGGATCAAAGAAGTCTGAGCTAATCCGTCATCCGTTGTTATTCAAAGTCCCTGCAAGAACGAGAGGAGGAGCATCTCCGCAAGACGTCTTCTCTGCAATCATCTGTAAGAGAGTCAATCCTCAGTGCTTCTGGTAAGGCCAAAACCCTTCTCCCCTTTTCATTTCCTCTGGGTTAAAATCCCCTTTCGCTAAATTTCCTTTTATAGAAATCCCACCGAAGCTTTCCTGTCCCTTTGTTTCACCCTGTTGGCGCACCATGGATAATGCCTAAGTTGCCTTTAGCAACTTCGACATGTCCCTGTGCAATAAAAATGGGATTAGCCCAACACCAGCTCAGATGTTCACCTTCTTTTTTTTTTTTTTTTTACACTTTCGTTTGATCTTTTGCTTTATTAATGCCCTGTTACCTCCTGATAATCAGGTAGTGCATCGACCCCTTTTAAATTTTTTTTTTTATCTTATTGTATCATTCTATATTTCTTTTTTTTTTATCATTCGTTGATCTTGTTCCATTACATTGATCCGAAGTTCCAGCTTACAGCCTATCCATTCCTCTTGCTATTTGATTCCCTCATCGCATCGTTGATTTTTGTTATATTTTTCTCTCTGTTCTTTTCTTTTACTTTTCTTTAAAAACCCATTTCTGTTACTTTGGTCAGCATTATTGCTAGCCTATTTTGTTACGTTTCTGTGCAGAGCATCGTCTCTATTCCTTTCTAGCACTTTTTTTTTTGTGTGATATTTAAAACCTCATACGAACATCGTCCCATTACCATCAGCCCACTGCAGCAGATGGTAATCTGAAACTCAGATCAGGGTGACTTTGAGACCCGACAAATGGGTTTATATCAATCTTCACCTGACCTTTTTCTATATTTTTTTTTGGGTAAAATCCATTTTACACACCTTAGTTTTGCATGATCGTTGCTTCCTGACTTGATCATTTATTATTTCATTAATGGTTTTTTCTTTTTTTTCTTTTTTTGTGCAACATCTATTACCTGAGTTATCTTCATCATGCTTTCAGATTTAATATCTGTAATATATGCCAGTTCCCTGATCGAGTCACTTTTTTTTTATCTCCTGTAGCCTTTACTTATCTTGTTTTGTGGTATTGGATCATCCTACATTTTTTTTTTACTCTCATCTCAGTGCTAATTAATCTTATGTCTTGTTTTATAGCTTTCTCCCCTATCGCTTCTGCCTTACGTTTGGATCTACCTGTAATATTTGAGTCTATTTCAGCACAGAGGCTCCAGGTGACAGCATTTGCTTTCCTTTGCTCCAGTATAGAGGTATCTTTCGATTTAATCCTCTTTCATATATCGATTTATCATGAATCTTTTCTTTGTTAAGAATAAAATTTTATATTGCAGAATTCACCATAAGTGTTTTTATCCTGTTATCAATAGCTTAAATCCTTGTGAAAGTAAATTTCACACTAAACCGATTCACGATTCAGTGGATCATCTCTGTTGCACAACAAGTGAAATCGTTTCGCTTTGGACATCCAATTTCTAATACTGATTTGCTGAGTCAGTCAGTTGAAACAGTGGTTGACCTTCATAGGTCCGATTATGGTTATGATGTGGAAATCCTTAAGAACACTCCAATGGATAGGTTCACATTCCAACATTTTGCTGATAAAATTAGTGTTACAGGAACAATGGGCCTGTTATCCATCTCTTCATAAATCAACATCTTTTTCTTTTCTTTTCTTTTCTTCTTTTGAAATAATGAGTTGATAGAACACTTCCCATGGGATTCACCAGGTGTCCCTTCAGGATCTCCAGTTGAGGGGTTAAGAACAGTTATCACATCTTTTCTTTGTAATATTTCAAATGCTTCCCTGACAGCCTATGCTTATTAGTCTGGTAAAAAAAAAAAAAAAAGGGGAAATAAAGACTTGACTGAAGTTCCATCTCCTGATGTGGAGTCTAGCGGCAAGGCTGGGATCATTGTATATGATGCTAAGCCCAGCTTCACGGCAACATCCCAGCACATCTAGGCTTTCACCCTCTCAGCTCTAAAAGTTTTGAAGAGTTCAAGTACTTCAGTAGATGGCTTTACCGGAATTCATTCAACAAGGTTTTACTGGGGACTGTTATTCAGGCCAGGATTTTAGCCCTGTGTTATGTCAATAAGACCAATCGAATCACAGATTTACTGCCATTTTGTTGATTCATATATGAATCTTATCGGTCCCTTTGTATATTTGCCACATCCATCACTCCCTCAATTCACCCAGCATATTATGATATGCTCATTCTGGTTACTTAATCAAAGTTCACACCACCTCCCATTCAGCAGTCACGGTCTTGATTGCTGCAAACATCCCTAGCGATGTTTACAGTTACACAGCAGCCCATCGCATGTGGTCATTTCTTGCCACAAACCACCAATATCCCACCATTACCAGCTACTGCCGCAAATGCAGGCATCACAACCCCGCCTCCACCAATACATCAGCTATCCATATCCTGCCATAAAGACCCCTACACTCCAAAGCTACACTCCACAATCGAGCATCTGCCTACTGTATACATATTATATCGTTCGGTTCAGTAACCTCCCCTCTCTGCTGTAATATCCCATAGCTTCCAACCACCATTATATATATATATATATATATATATATATATGTGTGTGTGTGTGTGTGTGTGTGTGTGTATATATATGTACCCTACCCTGCATATACACCTACCACTGTCTCCCAATTGACAATCCCCATTGTATCCATATCCTATACACATCTTCCTTTCTTGTCATATTAATGCATGTGCATATCTCATTAGGTCTGAATCATGCCTTTAGGTATATACATCTTATTCCTCCATTCATATAGGCATTCTCATGTACATTTGGCATAATATCTTTCGTTCATCTTACACTAACATTGTTTTGCAGGAATCAGATAGGAATTACTTTTTCCTTCTTAATTTAGGAATATGATTTCAATTCAATTGTAATAGCTAGATATAAATAAAGAATTTATATTCCTTGCTTTAGGTAGAATGAATGAGCATCATAGAATATCATGAATTGTTTATTCCATGCATTTTTTCTTTTTTTCTCTCAAATTCTCACAATGGAGAAACACGAATGGCACGTGCACCATTCCATAAAAGGTAAGTTAATTCTAAGTTGATGATTTACACCAACGGCCATAGTCGGGGTGTAAACAAGACTTAGTATTCTTATCTTTTATGAAATAATACTGGATCCATACTGGATCCTCTTTCAAAAATCATCATATTCTTCAAATATTTTACCTTTTATCAGAGTTTAACTTAGAATTAATTCAATATATATACCAATGGCCATAGTCAGGGTATATTGAGAGTTAATTCCATTCTAAACTCTATAAAAGCACAAAATGTGTTTCATTCTTCACTAGAATTTTAATATAGATTACTATATAATACATTCAGTGACCATAGTCAAGGATGTATTATATTTTCAATCTTATTTTAATTTATTTAAAGAATGAAATAGCTTTTCAAAGTCCAATTTCAAACTTATTCAAATTCATTCATCATATAGGGTAGAATTGCATCATATTTTTCAAAAATTCTTTCAAAAATCCAAGTGATTTTGAATATCTTTTCTATTTCAAAATCCAATTCTAGCTCATTTCCAAGATCCAACATTCAATTTCAAAGTCCAATTTGACTTTGAAACTCCAAAATCATCTTACATTCAAACTTCAAAATTCCAACTCAATTCAAAATTCAATTTCAAAGTTCAATTTAACTTTGAAGTTATCTTCTGATTTAAAAATCAAGTTCACCTCCTTTATCTTCAATCAAGGTTTGGATTTGAGTCTCAAAACTTAAAACTTTGGGTTTCTAAAAACCCAGATCCATCTTTAAAGGTCCTATTTGGACTTTTTCATAACCCAAATCCAAAGTTAAATCCTAGTCTCAAACTTGGATCCAGATTTCCAAGTATCAACTCAATTCCACTTTGGATCTCCAACTACAGATCCAAATTCCATTCTAGGATCCAAAATCCAACTTCACTTTGGATCTCAGACTTCAGATCCAATTCTATTTTAGGATCCAGAATCCAACTTCACTTTGGATCTCAGACTTCAGATCCAAATCCATTCTAGGATCCAGGACCCAATTCTTCATTGGATCTCAAATTCAGATCTAAATCCATCTTAGGATCCAGGACCCAATTCTTCATTAGATCTCAAATTCAGATCTAAATCCATCTTAGGATCTAGAACCCAATTCGACATTGAATTTCAGATCCAAGTCCAGTTTAGGATCCAGAATCCAATTCTATTTTTGATCTCAAACTTCAGATCCAATTCCGTCTTAGGATCCAGGGTCCAACTCTATCTTGGATCTCAGATTTCAGATCTAAATACCTTCTTGGATTCCACATCTTGAATCCAATTCCCTTCAAAATTCCAAAAATCCAAAATTCCAATTCTTAAAGCCAATTCCATTTCATTCAAACCAAGTCCCTATTTCGAATCCTAAAAATCAATTCAAAACTCTATCCAGAACTTGGATTCGGATTCCATCTTGAAAATCCAACTTTTACAAACCTCATTTCTCAATTTCTCTAGATTTCCCATATTCAAAAGAGGAATTCAATTCCATTTCAGATATTCGTCCAAGATCAAAATTCTAAATTCAAAGTCCATTTATGACTTTGAAAAATTTCCTTCATTCTCTTTTATCTCAAAAACTTCAAAATCAATTTCCAAATTCCAGATTTATTTTCCCAAGCTCTTGACTATTCTAAAAACTTAGAACTTCAATCTTAAGTTCTAAGTTAGAAATCATTTCTTCACTTTATCAGATTCACTTGGAAATTCTTCAAAACATTTTCAAAAAGAGCATACATCTTTGCATTTGCACAAGCATGATTCATTGTGCATTTAGACTTAGGATAAAAACTTAGATAAAATCTTTGCAAAGCAAAAGGCATAAAATTCGACCCTTGGTTCGATTACCCCTGGTAAAGGCGCCAGAAACGGTCGAACCTCGTACCGACGAGCGGATCTCGTCTCCCAATTTTCCCGCAAATATTTCAAAAACGGAGGCGAGTTATTTCAAAATATTTTCAAAATTAAGGTCAAGTGAGAGCCGCAAAAGATTTCCTCTTCCCTTCTCTTCTTTCTTTTCTCTCCTCTCTTTCTTTTCCATTCTTTTATCTTTTCTCCCTTCAAAAAGGAGGAAAATAAGAGGTTGGAAAGGAAAAGAGAAGGAAAAGAGAGAATATTACGAGAGGAAAATTTTGCGATGACCACAGGCCCCACCCAGCCTCGCCCCGTTTGGACTGGGGATGAAGGGCATGAAACGGGGATGGAGGTTGGGATGAAGGTTAAAATTCATCCCCGTGCGGGGATGGACTTACACTTTCCCCTGCCCCGCCCCCGTTAATAATATTACTAAAGTACCCTAAGTTAAGTAATAAAATTACAAAACAACCACGTTTATATATACTACTAACTTACTAACTTTAACCCTAAATCTTATTAGACAAAAAATCATAAGGTAATTTTTTTTCTTCTTTTATATCTCTGAGAAGTTGCAGCCAGAAGCCCTTTGATCAAGTTGCAATGTGTTTGGTTTTTACATCCATTAGAGCATAAAACTCTCCTTTGCTCTTCCCAATTTAATGTTGATTAAGATTGTTGGCATTCTGGCCCATTGTAAGACCCCTACTCTGAGGCGGCCATGGCCAAGCAAGTCGTCGGTGAGAGGCCGAGGGCCAAAGCCATCATCCAAGTGAAAAAGGGACAGGCTCGCCCGTGGCTGAGGCCCCAGGATGCGACAACACCAACACTGGCCTTTCCACTTGGTTGCGTGGCCTAGAGAAGGCAGCCACAAAATCTTATGGTAGTTGCCAAGCACTTGAGGTTCCTCCTGCGAGCGGGGAGTCAGCGCCTAAAGCACTTATATAAGCGACCCTTCTCCCGACAGTCGACCGCAACCCTCGGGGCCACGTCGGATGGACTTGGGCATTGTCTTAAAGACAGACAGGAAACATTGAAGCCGACTCACCTTCAGACATAACTCTGAGAAAGGCGGAGGTCTCCTATGCACGCGGGCAGGGTTCAGCTGGAGTGAAATGCAGGAGTGGCTGGAACGACCCTTCAAGTAGCTAAGGTGTGCAACTGCGGGGGAAACAACTGCAAAACATCATGGCCTAGAAGGGGGTGGCCACGTAGCCTACGAAGGAGGCATCGAGGCAATCATGCGGAGGATGATTGCAGCGATCCGACGTGGGCAGGCCCATGACTGAAGATGGTAGACTTCGGCACAACAAGCGAGAACGATTATGCAATGTGACCACGAGCTTGGGCCACGTTGCTAAGGATTTGCATGGGGTGTCCATCAGGGGATGGTGGGGTGTAGCGCTGAGTTTGGCACCCACTCATGTAAAGGAGAAATCCCATGTAACTGCAGAGTGCCAACTATAAATAGATCAGCTTGTGTAGGGCTCTGCAGAGGCAAAAAGTGTGACGAAAGTCTAAGTTGTGCAATCAGCTAAGTGTAAAGTTTTTGTAAGCAATAAGAAGGAAAAGGGTTCCTTTGGGGCCATTACCTTGTGTGCGCTTAGAAGTGAAGGGCTGCTAAGCCTCCCTGTTGGGTTTCGGAGAGGACTTAGGCCGCACGGGTTGGAAAAAGAAGAGTGCCCGTGACAGTGTGGTATCAGAGCAGGTTGGTTCAGGAGCAACCATGGCCAATGCAGAACTTTGGGAAAGGCTCAGACGACTAGCGAAGACAGTCGGTTCGATGTCGACCCAAGTAGCCAACCTCCCAACACAAATGGGGGAGTGGATGAACCCCTTGGCGACTGTCGACCGCCGGATGACGAAACTGTCTACTCGCCTCGACAAGGAGTTGAATAATCTTCGTTGGGAGATAGCCCAGAGCAGAAAAGGGCTACACCAAGAGATTGTCATCCTTTATCGGGCGATCTGCAACACTCCAAGTTTGAATGCGCTGAAGATCAAGGTCTCTGAGCCAAAGGCTTTCCATGGCATAAGGAGTTCGAAGGACTTGGAAAACTACTTATGGGACATAGAGCAGTACTTTAAAGCTTCCCATACCAAAGTAGAGGACCAGGTCACCATTGCTAGCATGTATTTGCATGGCGACGTAAAACTCTGGTGGAGGACAAAGCTTGAAGAAGATGCTAGCGCAAGCAAGATGCCCATCTCCACTTGGGACTCGATGAGGGACAAGCTCAAGCAACGCTTCTTACCCTCCAATGTTGCCGGGATCACACGGGAAGGCTTGCGTCGGTTGAGGAAAACTGGATTGGTGAGGGATTACATCAAGGCCTTTAGTTCTCTAATGCTTGACGTAAAGACCATGGCTCAGGAAGACAAGATCTTTTACTTCATGAGTGGACTGCAGTCGTGGGCTCAAACCGAGCTCCAGAGGCAGGAGGTGAAGGACTTGCTTACAACCTTGGGTGTAGCTGATCGACTGTTGAATTATCGTGCCAACTATGGCACCGAGACATCTAAGAATCAGCCACAAAAGCAGAACAAACTAGTCAAAGGGAAGGCGGCCAAGAATAAGGATGACGCTAAAGATACCATATCCATGGCTAGTGATGTCTTCTTTTAAATCGTTGTAATTTTGAAAAGATTTTTATATGAAAAACATGTGAAAACCAGACATCAAATAATAAAAACCGGTTCTCACTAGTGGATGAGACCGAGTCGAACTCAAGGAACGGGAATATTTCGTATTCAAGCACACAATTCTAAACTATTCTTTATTGCCGAATTATTGAAATGTAAAAATGTTCAAGAAATGTAAAATCAACTAGCTATTACAACAAATGAATACCCTTCGCAGAGGGCGTAAAGTGCAATATTTACAACCCAATTAAATTCCTAATTCTAAATTGAAAAGTAAAAAGAAACTTTATTCTTCGTACTTCGTGTCACGCAATCACTTCCGCTCCAGTATGGTGCTATCCTGCACAAATCAAATGAACACAAGCAGTACCAAAGAAAGAAGAAATAGAATGTACTAAACAAAATATACTAACTAAATGCTAAGAATAAGAAAGAAATCATTAAAGAAATCTAAATGACAATTTTAAATGCAAATGATATATTTTTTTATTTTTATTAAGTCTAACTAACTAATTGCAAAGTAATTGACAATGCTGATTATCTTTTTTTTTTTTAACTAAACTATTTTTAATAGCAAAATGATTAGCAACTAAGTAATCTAACAATTAATGAATCAATTAACTAAGTAATCTACTATCAACACACTAAGTAATCTAAGTACTAAGTAATTTTTATCAAAAGAAAACTCAACAAAGTATTATCATCCTAACAGATAACAAAGGGATAATTTTGACAGACTAAATTTTTTTTTTTAAAATATCATTACATTGTCAATCCGATGAAAAAAATATGTGGATTCATGATATTATGCAATAGAATCAAATCATGGCTCATTCAATATCGGAGGTCAAATTGATTCACATTCAGATATTATTTCAGTTTCTGATGAATCCAGTAAAAAAATTGATTCCAATTGACATTCACTGGATATATAACAGGATTTTCAATTTCTGTTCAAATGACTCAGCCGGAATATCCAATTCCGCTCACTTGACTCTGCCGGATGTGAAATTCAGGTAAACTTAAAGTTCAGGTGAAAATAACATTTCACCACTGCTGAAACAAGTGGTGACCTGCAGAATGTGAAATTCCGATATATGATTCCGATGGAATGACCAGAACTTAAAAAAAAAATGCAGGTCAATCAGAAAACACAACGGTCAAGGTTTTCAATTTAATCTGGAAATCCGATTCAATCAAAGAACTAGTGATCGATTATTATCAACCTATGCCAAATTTCTCTTGAGAATCTTTAAAACTCACCAAACCTCCTTCAAATGAAAATCACACAAATGCTCGCCGGAATTTTAATGAAGTCTTTGCCGGAATGTATTTTTCACGCTGGATCACATGATTTCATAGAATTATTCTGTGAATATCTTACCTGAACACCGTAGATAGCAATTTCACACAGGAAAAAGAGGATTCACGGTAGAACCGTGGTTCGATTTATGCCTTTTCACTGATTTCAAATATCTTGACAGAGAGGAATCCCGATTCCTCTGTAAATCTTGATGGAAACCCTTGGTTTCACGGTGGATCTTGAAAATATTTCACTGTTTTCCTACTGCCACAGTAATTTCTGAAAATTTAATCCACTTTGTTAACGTTTTTGACAAATCTTCAAAGTCTTTGTGAAATTAACTGGAATGTTGCCGGAATTCAGTTGCAAACTGAAGTTCTTACGTAGGCACAAAGCTCACTGATCGATAACTGTGATCAGAAAAGAAACTTTAATACAACGATCAATCCAGATGATCAAACATTCTTATTATCTAACAAAGCACTTTATTAAGTTTTCTTTTTGCTTTTATTGATACAGAAAAATTAATACGATCCACTAGAAATGCATATGAACTACTATTAAAATCTATTCTAAAGATTTCTGAAACAAAAACAGTAAATCAAATCAAATTTCTTTTAACATGAGTTATGAATGCTTAACAGAAAATAACATGAAAATTCAGAAAGAAAAAGAAGAAGAAGAAGAAGAAGAAGAAGAAGAAGATAAGAAGAAGAACTCACCGGAGGGATTAGAACAGAAGTGGAATCCTCTCTCTTGCTTCAGCCGTTTGTTGGAATTCTCCACCGGAAAGAGGATGAGAAAAAGAGGGGAAAATAGGGAGAAGGAGAAGAAGAGGTAAGAAGAGGTGGAGAGGAAGGGGAAGAAGAGAGGGCTTGGGCAAAAGAGAGAAGACAAGCCTCTCTTCCTCCTACGTATGGTATTTATAATTTTGAAAGTTTTTCCATAAGTCCATCTTATTTCAAAGAATTCCATTTCAAAACCTCTCTTCAAAAAGTATTTACAAAACAACTCAAAGTGACTATGTTCTAGAAATTATAAAACTAAGTCTATTTTAAATCTAATTTCTTTATGATTTTCAAAAACTAAACTACTAAAATTATGTCAAACACTAAAATAGGCATTAAAATGTAAAATATAACTATTTTTCATGCATTTTCTATTTTTAAATCATTTTAGCACATTTACTCGAAACTAACATAAAATTGGGTTTTTAAATCATTTTCTCATGAAATCATGCATATTTTTATATGAAAAATCCCTAAAATATATGCATGATCAAATACCCCCATGCTTATGTTTTGCTAGTCCTCGAGCAAACTAGAAAAATGCTCGAAATCAAACTATCACCTAACTCACTTTCATAGGAATCACGGTTGCATTTAGCTCATGCTACAAGCCCTTTCAACCCCTGGGTTACCCCAGTGGACGAGTAAGGTCTCGTGAGGGTTTGCAGTGATGCTACCCACAAACATCTCTGTCATGTATGCAAAATATTACACATCCTCATAAGCAGTAGGTAATTAAAGACTTTATTTTCACAAATATTTCCTGTTATTTCAAAATCATAATATAATTAGAATCTTTTATGTACCACCACAGAAAAAGAATTTCTTTCACTTTTCTAAATATCACAATTATTTATGTTTTATTCTTAGAAAATCCAATAAAAACATATTATTATTTACTTATCCTCACTCATATGTTTTCTACACAGGTTTTCTCAATCACACTTCTAAGCACTGAACTTTTCTTTCTTTTTCAGCTCTTTTCTCAATTTTTTCATTTTTTTTTCACGTTTTTTCTTTTTGCGCATTCATTCTTCTCTTATAGCTTGCGTGTGGTCTGCTTTTATGCTTTGTGCAATGTCAATATCTTCTATACTTTTTCAATACATACCAAAAGATATCAACTAAGACATAAAAGTGACTTCCTTCATTCACCTTTATAACATGAGAGTCAAATATTTCAACTTGTATCTGTTCTCAGTTACTTAGGATCACGAAGTTTTCCACTCTCCTTTTCGAAATGGAATTAAAAGTTTCAACTTACATCTAAGTTCCATCTACTAAGGATTGTGGAATTATCCAAACAACCTAACACATGCTATATTTTTTTCTTTTGAGCTCATTTTTATGCTTTTTGTTCATTTGCTTAGTTTTTCAAAAATAGAACTGTGCATATTCATATTTATGATTCAAAATAAATTCTAACATGTATTTATCATCATTTCTTCGAAATCCGCATAAACAACCATAATTTTTAGATCTATGTCAGAAAAAAATTTCGTGGGGCTTAAAAATCCTCTAAAAACATCAGATTTGAAATAACATTCATATAAGTTCACACTTTTTCTTTAAAAATCTACTTTTCATGAGAGATGTGTAAACATGTGCAAGAACGTAAACAGAAATATCAAGGTGTGCAAACTACATCCTCCCCCATGCTTGAATGACACTGTCCCAGTGGCACTCTCCCATGATTATATGAAACTAAGTGAATGCACATGAGAGGAAATAAATGAGGGAAAAGAGTAGAATGACCTGACATGAATTAAAAATATACGTTCTATGAATGTACTGAATGCAATGTATACATGACAAAACATAAAACTCATAGAATGAAAAAAAAAGAACATGAAAAACTCATGAAAAAGTAAAAACAAAATAAAATCTATAAATTCTAAGCAAATCTAAGAATATACAAGATATGAGTTGCCTCCCATAAAGCGCTAAGTTTCACGTCCCCAGCCAGACGGATCCCTGGAAAAACCTTCATCGTCCATGAGATCAATGGACATGAAGTCAGACTCAACCGGGCTCTATGAAGAAAAGAGTGTCATCTGTGACACTACGCACTGTGTTTCCATCCCGTCTACCTCTAACTGTAGTATCATGACTCTCTTGACATGAAGAACTAAGATTAGTCTCATTTGAGAGACTGGTCAAGAAATGAGAGTCCAGGACCGACCAACTATCAATGAATGCAACTTCAAACAAGTGGTGAATATGATCAGGCTTGACTTGGTCAAGCACC
This sequence comes from Nuphar pumila, assembly GCF_984573655.1. Classification (NCBI taxonomy): domain Eukaryota; kingdom Viridiplantae; phylum Streptophyta; class Magnoliopsida; order Nymphaeales; family Nymphaeaceae; genus Nuphar; species Nuphar pumila. The sequence continues at coordinate 44,432,403 of NC_143263.1, read as the reverse complement.
TTCTTCATCTGTACCTCTTGCTTACTAAAAACAATCGGTGATCCTAAAGGCTGAGAAAATGGGGCTCTATATGATGATAATGCATGTTGTGAGTCTGGCCCCTTCTGTTGAGGTATCATGGAGATCGACTCGTCAGTAGAAATGATATGGGGTTCATGAGTCGATTCCTGAGTGGGGTGACATGCCTTCCCATACTGAAGGGGTGTAACAGATTTGACTTTCTCATGATGTGAATCAGTGGGTTGCAAGTCAAATGACATGGAATCCTCTCCCTTTGAGACAACAGACTGACTAGATGGGTTCCCCTCGCTTTGCCTACTGAAGGTCTCAACCAATTGTCCCATTTGAGTCTCTAGCTTGGCTATTGACTGCGTATGGGAGCTCAAAACTTGTAATATCCTATCTTGGAAGGATTGACTAAATGAAGGCTCATGAGGATGGGGTTGAGTATAAGCATGTTGGGCTGGGGGATGAACCTGTGGAAAAATGGGGTGCGAGTAACCTTGTGAAGGGTTATTGGGTCTATACTGTGTCTGAGAGGGCTGATGGGATGGAAAAATAGACTGGTTTCGCCAACCTGGGTTATATGAGGATGTAAATGAATCAAGTATGGGTTTAGCGAAACCTTGGGCAGCATTCACCTGCTCCTGAACAAATTCAGGGTATAATGGCGCTACCGGACAATCTGCAACACAGTGTGTAGGGCTAGCACATAGCTCGCACACTCTTTCTACTGGATTTCTCGAGGAATTGGCTAGGAATTGATCTAACTTCCTAGTCAACTGGTCAACCTTGGTACGCAATTCTAACTCGGACCTAACTTCGGAAATCCTAACTTTCCTAGGACCACTAGACACAGGTGTAGTCCTATCGAGCCGTGAAGACAAGGTATGATGCATCGTGTTTTTACTTAAGGTCTCGAATAGAGACCACGCCTCGTCCTCACTTTTGAGCATAAAAGTGCCCCCACAAGACGAATCAACCATTTGACGATGCTTCTCAGTAAGCCCGTCATAGAAATACTGCACCAACTGCCAACGAGGCACCTGGTGATGGGGACACTTGCGGAGAAGATCTTTTAATCTCTCCCAAGACTCGTGAAACTGTTCTCCCTCAATTTGAGAAAAACTGGTTATAGCTTTACGAAACGGGTTCGTCTTACCAATTGGAAAATATTTTTTTAAAAATTCTCTTTGCATTCCTTCCCAAGTAGTAATACGAACCGTCTCTAGAGATTTTAGCCAGTGCTTGGCTTTATCTTTGAGAGAGAACGGAAACAAAGTTAACCTCATAGCGTCGTCTCCAAAATTATTGATTCGCACAGTCGAGCAAATCTCAAGGAATTCGTCGAGATGACGATATGGGTCTTCATTGCTAAGGCCATAAAACGAGGGTAACATTTGAATTACACTGGCCTTAATCTCAAAATGGCTCGCTCCTACATCAGGTTTCGTGATGCAGGAGGTGGGAGTATACGTATTTGGCATGAAGTACTCCCTCAAAGGACGGATCAATTGATGATCGTCAGCCATTGCGTACACCTTGGAGTAGACCGGTGTAGCACACGTCCTAACTTTGGTTTTCTACCTAACTAACGCACTAAGCGGCCAAACCACGCAAACCACAAAGCGAGTAAACTAAAAACAACAAAAACTAAACAAACACCACGCAGTTACACATAACAGAGATTATGCAAAAGAAATATAAAATCTATGTGTACGGTACCAATCGTACACAGTCACCTCTAAGGGGATCCTAATAGGTGGGTTGTGCAGAAAAGTAAGCTCGTCTCTAAGATATGCACATACGTGGTTCTAAACCTAAATGCAACACAAACACTAGGCAATAAAGTGAATACTAATATTACGCCGTTCCCCGGCAACGGCGCCAAAAATTTGATGTCTTCTTTTAAATCGTTGTAATTTTGAAAAGATTTTTATATGAAAAACATGTGAAAACCAGACATCAAATAATAAAAACTGGTTCTCACTAGTGGATGAGACCGGGTCGAACTTAGGGAACGGGAATATTTCGTATTCAAGCACACAATTCTAAACTATTCTTTATTGCCGAATTATTGAAATGTAAAAATGTTCAAGAAATGTAAAATCAACTAGCTATTACAACAAATGAATACCCTTCGCAGAGGGCGTAAAGTGTAATATTTACAACCCAATTAAATTCCTAATTCTAAATTGAAAAGTAAAAAGAAACTTTATTCTTCGTACTTCGTGTCACGCAATCACTTCCGCTCCAGTATGGTGCTATCCTGCACAAATCAAATGAACACAAGCAGTACCAAAGAAAGAAGAAATAGAATGTACTAAACAAAATATACTAACTAAATGCTAAGAATAAGAAAGAAATCATTAAAGAAATCTAAATGACAATTTTAAATGCAAATGATATATTTTTTTATTTTTATTAAGTCTAACTAACTAATTGCAAAGTAATTGACAATGCTGATTATCTTTTTTTTTAACTAAACTATTTTTAATAGCAAAATGATTAGCAACTAAGTAATCTAACAATTAATGAATCAATTAACTAAGTAATCTACTATCAACACACTAAGTAATCTAAGTACTAAGTAATTTTTATCAAAAGAAAACTCAGCAAAGTATTATCATCCTAACAGATAACAAAGGAATAATTTTGACAGACTGAATTTTTTTTTTAAAATATCATTACATTGTCAATTCGATGAAAAAAATATGTGGATTCATGATATTATGCAATAGAATCAAATCATGGCTCATTCAATATCGGAGGTCAAATTGATTCACATTCAGATATTATTTCAGTTTCTGATGAATCCAGTAAAAAAATTGATTCCAATTGACATTCACTGGATATATAACAGGATTTTCAATTTCTGTTCAAATGACTCAGCCGGAATATCCAATTCCGCTCACTTGACTCTGCCGGATGTGAAATTCAGGTAAACTTAAAGTTCAGGTGAAAATAACATTTCACCACTGCTGAAACAAGTGGTGACCTGCAGAATGTGAAATTCCGATATATGATTCCGATGGAATGACCAGAACTTAAAAAAAAAACGCAGGTCAATCAGAGAACACAATGGTCAAGGTTTTCAATTTAATCTGGAAATCCGATTCAATCAAAGAACTAGTGATCGATTATTATCAACCTATGCCAAATTTCTCTTGAGAATCTTTAAAACTCACCAAACCTCCTTCAAATGAAAATCACACAAATGCTCGCCGGAATTTTAATGAAGTCTTTGCCGGAATGTAGTTTTCACGCTGGATCACATGATTTCATAGAATTATTCTGTGAATATCTTACCTGAACACCGTAGATAGCAATTTCACACAGGAAAAAGAGGATTCATGGTAGAACCGTGGTTCGATTTATGCCTTTTCACTGATTTCAAATATCTTGACAGAGAGGAATCCCGATTCCTCTGTAAATCTTGATGGAAACCCTTGGTTTCACGGTGGATCTTGAAAATATTTCACTGTTTTCCTACTGCCACAGTAATTTCTGAAAATTTAATCCACTTTGTTAACGTTTTTGACAAATCTTCAAAGTCTTTGTGAAATTAACTGGAATGTTGCCGGAATTCAGTTGCAAACTGAAGTTCTTACGTAGGCACAAAGCTCACTGATCGATAACTGTGATCAGAAAAGAAACTTTAATACAACGATCAATCCAGATGATCAAACATTCATATTATCTAACAAAGCACTTTATTAAGTTTTTTTTTTGCCTTTATTGATACAGAAAAATTAATACGATCCACTAGAAATGCATATGAACTACTATTAAAATCTATTCTAAAGATTTCTGAAACAAAAATAGTAAATCAAATCAAATTTCTTTTAACATGAGTTATGAATGCTTAACAGAAAATAACATGAAAATTCAGAAAGAAAAAGAAGAAGAAGAAGAAGAAGAAGAAGAAGATAAGAAGAAGAACTCACCGGAGGGATTAGAACAGAAGTGGAATCCTCTCTCTTGCTTCAGCCGTTTGTTGGAATTCTCCACCGGAAAGAGGATGAGAAAAAGAGGGGAAAATAGGGAGAAGGAGAAGAAGAGGTAAGAAGAGGTGGAGAGGAAGGGGAAGAAGAGAGGGCTTGGGCAAAAGAGAGAAGACAAGCCTCTCTTCCTCCTACGTATGGTATTTATAATTTTGAAAGTTTTTCCATAAGTCCATCTTATTTCAAAGAATTCCATTTCAAAACCTCTCTTCAAAAAGTATTTACAAAACAACTCAAAGTGACTATGTTCTAGAAATTATAAAACTAAGTCTATTTTAAATCTAATTTTTTTATGATTTTCAAAAACTAAACTACTAAAATTATGTCAAACACTAAAATAGGCATTAAAATGTAAAATATAACTATTTTTCATGCATTTTCTATTTTTAAATCATTTTAGCACATTTACTCGAAACTAACATAAAATTGGGTTTTTAAATCATTTTTTCATGAAATCATGCATATTTTTATATGAAAAATCCCTAAAATATATGCATGATCAGCTAGCTTTTTTGGGTGCTTTATCTGCCAAGGACCTCACCGCACCCAGGATTGCCCGCAACGGAGGGAGATGAACGCTGTCGTGGTACAAGAGTTTGCAGAGCAGCCAAAGCCTCCCACGGATGAGACCCTGGCACACCTCAACCCCCTTCGGATCGTGGGCACGCTGCGTCAGTCTGAGAGAGAAGCACCTTTGAGTGTTGGACTGATGTATGCGATCGTGCAACTGAATCAAGTCTTGGCTTATGCCCTGCTAGACACAGGGGCATTGCACAACTTTGTGTCCACACAGATGGTGGACAGGTTCGGGTTGTGGCTTAGCCCGAACACTTGCCAAGTAAAGTCCATCAATGCCACATCATCGACCGTGAGTGGTGAAGCCTTGAATGTCCCCACGAAAGTTGGAGTCTGGTGAGGAGTGTGCAACTTTACTGTCTGTACACTTGATGACTTTGATGTGATGCTTGGAATGGATTTTCTTAGTCGAGCCAAGGTTGTTGTGCTATCACACTTGCACTTGATGATGATAATGGATGAGGCACAACCGTGTCTGGTATCTTTGGACTCTGGGACCCCAACGGCCAAGACCATGTCGGCCCTACAGCTGCGAGATGGACTGAGGAAAAGGGCTCTGACCTACCTTGCTTTGTTGGTGACTACAACACCCGAAGACGAAGCGGGTGACGTCCCCACAAAAGTGAAGAAACTCCTTGAGAGCTTCGCCGATGTGTTGCCCAATGAGCTACCCAATGAGTTGTCGTCGAGACGAGATGTTGACCACAACATTGAACTTGTGGCCGATGCCCGACCTCCTGTGTAGGCTCCTTATAAAATGTCCCCCTCAGAGCTAGCTGAGTTGAGGAGGCAGTTGGATGAGCTGCTGCAAGCAGACTACATTTAGCCCTCCAAGGCACCGTATGGAGTGTCAGTTCTATTTCAAAGGAAAAAGAATGGGTCCCTTCGGATGTGCGTGGACTACCGCGCCTTAAACAAACTCACTGTGAAGAATAGGTATCCACTGCCAAGGGTGGATGACCTATTTGATCAGTTGGGCAAGGCGATGGTGTTCACCAAGCTAGACTTGCAGTTTGGCTATTATCAAGTCAGAATAACTGAAAGCGACGAGCTGAAGACAGCCTGCGTGACTCTCTACAGCCTGTTCGAGTACAAGGTGATGCCCTTCAGCCTCTGCAACGCCCCAACCACTTTCTGCAACTTGATGTGCAATATGTTCCAACCCTTTTTGGATGACTTTGTGGTTGTCTACCTAGATGGCATTGTTGTCTATAGCCCCTCGATGGAGTCCCATGAAGAGCACTTGAAGGCCGTGCTAGAGAAGCTAAGGGAAAATCACTCTACCTCAAGCTGGAGAAGTGTGTCTTTGCCCAGCCCAGGATCCCCTTCCTTGGCCATTATGTGAGCAGTGGTCGAGTGGAGATGGATTCGAGGAAAGTTGCATCCATTTGGGAGTGATCAGCACCAACTCGAGCGATGGAGCTTCGGTTGTTTCTTGGGGTGGTGAACTACTATCGTTGGTTTATGGAGAGTTATTCTCGCATTGTGGCTCCGCTGATGGATTTACTCAAGAAAGGCTGAGCCTAGCTCTGGTCTGAGAAGTGCCAAGAGGCCTTTGAGCAGCTGAAGCGGAGACTTGCAGATGAGCTAGTGTTGTATTTGCCCGACTTTGCCAAGTTGTTCGAGGTAGAAACAGACGCTTTAGACCGGGCGCTAGGAAGAGTTTTGTCCCAAGAAGGTCACCAGGTGGCCTATGAGAGCAGGAAACTAACGGATTTGAGTGGCGGTATTCGGCCCATAAGAAGGAGATGACAGCAGTGGTCCACTATCTTCGATTATGGCGCCACTACCTGTTGGGGTGGCCCTTCATAGTGCGGATGAACAACGTAGCGAATAGCTATTTCCTGACCCAAAAATGTCTAAGTGCGAAGTAGGCACAGTGGCAAGACTTTTTGGCAGAGTTTGATTTTCAAATCGTGCACAAGGTCGGCCAGACCAACCAGGCCACTGATGCCTTGAACAGAGGGGCGCACGCTGACGAGCGCATGGCAGCAGCCTTAACAAGGGTTTCAGGAGACTTGTTGAAAAGAATTGAGGATGCCTCGGCCAAGGATTCGATCGTCATATGATTGGCTGAGCAAATAAAGGCGGGAATCTGTCGAAGGTACTCGCTACAAGGTGGCATCCTATAAGCCAAAGGCGATCGGGCCTATGTACCAAATGTAGACAACTTAAGGAGGGAGTTGCTGCAAGAGACCCACGACAGTCCATGGGCTGGCCATCCCGGCCAAGATAGAACCATGGCACTGCTGTCCCGTTAATTTTACTGACCACGAATGAAGGATGATGTCAACCTTTACGTGTGGACATGCCTCATGTGTCAGCAAGATAAAACAGAGCGCCTAAGACCAGGAGGGTTATTGCAGCCACTCCCGATTCCAGACCGACTGTGGCAAAGTCTTTCAATGGACTTCATAATGGGCCTACCGAAGGTGGAGGGCATGGCCTTGAACCTTATGGTCGCCGACCGATTCTCTAAGTATGGTACCTTTCTCCCGACGTCGAAGGCGTGCACAGCCGAGCAAACTGCATGATTGTTCTTCGATGGCATAGTGAAGTATTGGGGGCTTTCTATGGACATAGTGAGCAACCAGGATATGAGATTTACGGGGAAGGTTGGGACTTGTTTGTTTGAGTTGTTGGGCACCAAGCTCAACTTCGCAACCAGCAAGCATTCGCAGAGCGGTGGCCAAATGGAAAGGATCAATGTAGTACTCGAGGAGTACTTGCGGCACTATGTGACAGCAAATCAGAAAAATTGGGTGGCCCTCCTTGAGATAGCCCAGTTTTGCTACAACCTTCAAAGAACCAGCACCACGGACCAAAGTCCCTTCGAGGTAGTGATGGGACAACATCCCCTCATGCCGACAGACATCGACCTGTCTCTGCAGGGTCGATGCCCGACTGCGGCCAAGGTAGCACGTGATAGGCAAGAGGCCTTAGATGATGCCCGAGACTGCTTGGCCAAGGTTGTTCGGCGCATGAAAAAGGCTACAGACCAGAATCGATGACCACTCGAGTTTGCTGAAGGGGACCAAGTGATGCTCAAGTTCACGCCCCAAATATGGAAAAAAAATTCTAGTAAGGTGGTGCATAGGGGGTTAGTACTGAGGTATGACAGACCCTTCAAGGTTCTAAGGAAAGTGGGGACTATGGCATATCGACTAGAACTGCCGACCCAGATTAAGTCCCAAGTCCCATCCTGTTTTCCATGTCAACTTCTTGAAGCCATTTCATGGAGACGAAGAAGATCTTGCCCGATCCAAGTCCCAGCGAGCCCCTCCAAGTGTGAGCGTCCAGTTCGACAGGAAGGTCGAAAGGATTCTTGGGCATCGAATGAAGGGCCATGGCAGAATGGCCCAAGTATGAGAATTTCTTGTGTGGTGGAAGGACCAACCCGCTACTGAAGATAGCTGGGAACGAGAGGAGACTCTATGGCAATTTGAACAAGAAGTACATGCATACTTAGTCGGCTCGACGGGGACGTCAAACTCGGTGGGTGGGGGAGGCCTGTAAGACCCCTACCCTATGGCGGCCATGGCCAAGCAGGCCGTCGGCGAGAGGCTGAGGGCCAAAGCCATCGTCCAAGTGGAAAAGGGACAAGCTCGACCATGGCTAAGGCCACGCGGCAGCACCAGCGTCACTGGCCTTGTCGCCCGACTGCGTGGCCTAGAGAAGGCGGCCACAAAAGCTTATGGTAGTTGCCAAGCACTTAAGATTCCTCCCGCGAGCGGGGAGTCAGCACCTAAAGCACTTAAATAAGAGACCCTTCTCCCGACAGTCGACTGCAACCCTCGGGGCCACGTCGGCTGGACTTGGGCATTGTCTTGAAGACGGACAGGCAGCATCAAGGCCGACTCACCTTCAAACATAACTCCGAGAAAGGTGGAGGTCTCGTATGCACGCAGGCAAGGTTCAGCCGGCATGAAATGCGGGAGTGGTTGGAACGACCCTTCAAGTAGCTAAAACGTGCAGCTGCGCGGGAAGCAACTGCAGAACAGCATGGCCGAGAAGGGGGCGTCCATGTAGCCCACGAAGGAGGCATCGAGGCAGTCATGTGGAGGACGGTTGCAGCGATCTGACGTGGGCAGGCCCATGACCGAAGAAGGCGGACTTCGGCACAACAAGCGAGAACGGTTATGCAACGTGACCACGATCTTGGGCCACATTGCTAAGGATTCGCATTGAGGCGGCCATCAGGGGATGGTGGGGTGTGGCGCTGAGTTCGGCACCCACTCATGTAAAGGAGAAATCTCATGTAACTGCAGAGTGTCGGCTATAAATAGCTCGGCTTGTGTAGGGCTCTGCGGAGGCAAAAAGGGCGACGAAAGTCTAAGTTGTGTAATCGGCTAAGTGTAAAGTTTCTGTGAGCAATAAGAAGGAAAAGGATTCCTTTGGGGCCATTATCTTGTGTGTGCTTAGGAGCAAAGGGCTGCTAAGCCTCCCCGTTGGGTTTTGGAGAGGACTTAGGCTGCACGGGTTGGAAAAAGAAGAGTGCCCGTGACACCCATCCACTATGTGGAGTGCATGAGTATGATCTCTATCTCTTTGCTGATTGCGTGGTACTTTAAGAGTTGTATGAATAGTGTTTCTATCCTGGTCTTTGCACTGCCAAGAGATGCATAAACTTGTTGCCTAAAGTTGCAACAATGGGTTTCTTATCTTTTTTAAGATGCTATATCTGTGAAAAAAAATTCCCACAAGGGGCTGTGGTTTGTTTTGTTTAGGATGTTATTCCTGCAAAAAATAAAAAAGTGTTGTTGATGTGCTGTCTGATACAGGTATACATAACAGACTTTGGCTTGGCAAAAAAATACAAGGACCTTACAACTCACAAGCACATACCATACAGGTAGCTCTTGTATTTTTTTGGTGGTCCTTTTCTCTGCATTTCTGTTTTCTGGATGCTGCTTTCAGTTAGCATCATTTTCTGATCTTATGTTAAGGGGAACATCTTTTCTTTATCATTTTTTTAACTTGTGTGTCTATGCAACAACCTTAATAAGCTTCTTGGTTTTTAATGTGAGATTTATGTAAGATTCTGCGGCTGTTGATCGCATAAGCAAGGTTGGTATGTGAGAGGTAGCCATTGAACACACTAAAGTCTTGGATTTGGCTGAGGATGTTGGTGATGTCAAAAGATGCTACAGAAGAAAGCAGAAGGAAGAGGAAAATCAATAATGTGCCATACATTGACAGTGTAACGATGGGGACGGGGGCAGGGATGGGACGGGACAGGATGGGGCGGGGCAGGGCGGGACGGGGGCGGGGATAATTATTTTGAGATGGGGCGGGGGTGGAGGTCCAAAGTCTTCCCTGTCACGGGGATGGACCGAGGATGGAGGTTAAGTTTTTGACACAGGGCGGGGGTGGAGACCTTGTCCCCCGCTCCTGTCCCGGTCCACTGCCATCCCTACTCTGGTCGGGTTTTAACCGAGTCGAGCTCGGGCTGGCTCGATTTGTGTGCAGCCCTAGGCATAAGGAAGAAGTCGAGAACTAATGGCCAAAATGTAGCTGGGAAGTATGCCTTGATTATGTGATGCATGTCTTCGGTTGCCCATGTCTATTGTCACAAATTTTTAGGTATCTTTCATATATTAATGTTTGGCCTCTTTACTAGTTGGATGTTAAGATTTCTTGCTTAGCCAACCATCATGAGTTAATGTATATAGGGCCGTAGTAGGATGCAATAATTTTAAGAAATTTGCCATCCATAAATGTTATGCATTATTAAACAAGATAAATCTTTTCATTTACAGACTACTAGTATGGATCCAATTACTCGTAGGCATGTGTGGGACATCATTGAGGATGCCAAGAGAGGGCGTGCAATTGTCCCGACTACCCACTCTATGGAGGAAGCTGACATACTAAGTGACCGAATAGCCATCATGGCAAGAGGAAAATTACGTTGCATAGGAACCTCAATAAGACTGAAATCAAAGTTTGGAGCAGGTTATGTTGCCAATGTAAGCTTTGGCGGAAGTTCCTCTCAGCAAACTCCAAACAATAATGCAAATGCAGTTCAGAATAAGCCACCACATGAGCCCGTGAAGCAATTTTTCAAACATGTTGGTCATTTAAAGAGGTTGTAATCATTTCATGTACTGAATGTTTGAAATGAGCGATTGGATGGGAATGTGCTAAAATGATCAAATCATCTAATGTTGCATGTGAATCAATTTGGATATATTTAACCTACTTTATTTCAAATTCAGCTAAATGAACCCCATGTACAAATAAATACTAGTCTTGGACTAATATTGGGTCAGGTCAAATTGACATGATAACCAAGTTCCCAAAACTGATGTTTTCTGATTTGGCAATGACACTACAGCATCTTGATGTGGTACCCAAAGAGGAAAATAAGGCATTTTTTTACTTTCGTCATCCCCAAAGAGAAAGAAGGCTTATTGACTGTAAGTACTGCCCCTTGTTTTCTTTTCTTATGCTTTCTTCACATTCATGTTTACAATGCTGAAGCTCCTTTTTTGCTGAACTCTACTACTTAGAATTTCGTTGCTGAGCTTCAAGACAAAGAAAAGGAGTTTGGTATCTCAGATATTCAACTTGGCCTCACAACTCTTGAGGAAGTTTTCCTGAATATAGCAAAGAAGGTGGAACTGGAGAACGCTTCTGCTGAAGGAAGCTTGGCGACTAAAACCTTGACATCTGGTACATCTATTCAGGTAAGAAGTAAATGTATATTTGTAGAATTCATTAAATGTTAATCATACAATTGGCATTTCTATGTTTTTTCAAGTTAATTATACAAAATTTCAAAATTCTAAATGATTTCCCTTTCAATACGCTCCATTGACTCTTTATCTAAAGCAGAATTCTTCAAATTTCTGTACCATGCAGAAAGTGATACTGCATTCAATTCTACCCTTTTAGTTGAGAAGCTAAATCCTTTTAAATTGCAGAATGCATTGGTTTGTTAACCGGTCCCATGTAATTTAAATATAAATAAATTAAACATTCTCTTCACTACTGTAAACGTTTACATCAAAAATATAGAAACAAGTACTATTTCTTGAATATTTAGGCAACTAGCAGAAAGATTTTCAGAACATAACGTGGGTGTAATCCCGTCTTTCATTTGTTGAATTGTGTCAGCATTACTGTAGTTGAATATTGTAATATAACCTGCACGTGTAAGTCTTCTCGCACAGAGAGAGAGTGAGATAGAGAACCCATGGAACAGGAAAACCAGAAAGCATAAAATGTTTTGTAGTGGACCATTTTGCCCATCAGTTTTCAAGGATGATTATCATCATTTTAAAAACAATACGGTATTCCCAAATCCAATCCTAAGAAGAAGAAAAAAACGTTTGCTGCCCAAACATGCTTCTTTAATATATACTTAATATAGATATCAGCTGCAAATAAAACAAACTGAGCTTATTTGAGTTCATAGAAAAGTCACAGTAGGTGACAACCATACAGTCTGAACAAGTTATCTCACCCATGACTAATCTTTACTAATTCTTTAAACACTTTGACAGAGATATGATCTTTTTTGGCTCAATTGTGTTTCAGATACTCAAAGGAGCAAGATATGTGGGGATTCCAGGAACAGAAACTACGGAGAATCCTCGAGGGGTCATGGTTGAAGTAAACTGGGAGCAAGATGATCCTGGTGAACTATACATTTCTGGTCACTCTGAGGAAATGCCAATACCACCAAATGTACAGCCTGCTGCACCCCTTACAGCTGTTTTGTCACGGAGCCGCAAGTCCTCATTCAGGAGTCATGGTCAGCTTGTTGGAACTGCCATTGATCCTGATCAGATTCAACATCCAATCTCTTTTAGCATATGTTTATATTTATCATTTTGTGTAAGTGTTTTTCATAGATGTGAATCCATCAGTACATTGCAAGCAGCATATATACGTTTTTACATTTGAAAATTAATGATTTTTTTTTCATTTTGCTGGTTGGTGAAGATGCCTTCTACATGTATAAATGCTTTCTGCAATCCAAATAATTTTTTAGGCCTTGGCATTGCTACTAACTAGTAGGGCTGTCAAGCTCATGAGGGTTCTGCTCATCTGGTAGGGACAACTCGTGAGTATCACCAAGTTGATGGAACGTCATGAGTTGAAAACTCACAGGTTATGTTCAGTAAAAAAAGTTGGAAGCCAGATCTATATAGTTTAAAGTGCTTAAAATATGTATTCTTACTCAAAGTAGACGTAAAATCCTCTGGTTGATTTGGTTCGTGTTGGGTATCTGACAAGAATCATAGCTCAAAACTGATGTGAATACCATGCGCAATCATGTATGTTCAAGGTTTTCAAAGGCAGCTCCTAGGTAACATTCCTATTGGATGGTTTGCTGCCATTTGCTTGGCATGGTGAGACCCGAGGAGTGACCTCTCTTTGATACCACTTGTATCTTCTGAAGACCCTGTAAAGGGCTCAATTTGAGAGTAGGTTTAAGCCTAGTCAAATTGCAATGGAGAGGGTCATGGCTAACAGTGGAAGTGATCCTCGATTCTAGGGCATATTGTTGGAGGTTGATGCGATTTGCAGTTCCTCTCCACATGATCCATCAAACACTCAAATAGCACCAAGGATCTGCTGTATCCAAGAGTTCCAATTTCATGGAGTTATGACCAAAATGTATTGCAATGAGGCTTAGTACTTGAACATCTTGATCCACCCGAGTGCATGACATTGGGTTCATGTCTCGAAATTATGCGGGTTTAGTACCTAGTGTGTCCACATATTACCCAACATTTTCCTAGGTTTGGTTTTTGAGGAAAAGTTCACTCAAAAAAATGTTAATAGGTTTATATAACTGAAAATGACAGTAATGTAAGACCAAAAATGCCCACAATTTACCAAATCCACTTAATGGACAATATCACAAGTTTCCAATTGTTTTTTGGTGCTTTTACCCCTCGCAAATGTCAATTTTTAATTTTTGCAGGTCATGATGCTAAATAATACACCCACGAAACTCGCCAACAAAATCGCATTGGAGGTTACAATATTCCAAAAAAGATTACAAAATTTTAAACAATTTATGAAACTCGTGACGAGTTTCACGAGATCACCCTGTAAAAACCATAAAAGTTGTAAAAGTTTGATAATTGTGAAATTGTGGACGGATATCATATTAAGTATTGCGAAATTCTGATATATTTGTGAAATTCCAATATTTTCATAATTTTCTATTGATATTTCTGTAATTTGCGAAATTATGAAAGAGAATCACACATGAAAAATTATAATATTGCGAAATTATGAAATTACAAATTTGCAAAATTGCAAAAATTTTGTGGTCTTTAATAGGGGTTTCAATGGGCCGGGTTTGGTTCGGACCTAGGTGGAACCAGACTTGACCCCAATTTTCATGTATGGTATCAGGTCCGAACCTGGGTCTAATCGAACCCACCATAAGAGAAACCATACCCAGATCCGATGAGAATTCTACATGAACCAAACCGGGCCATACCCAGTAAAACCATATTTTTTATCATTTTTACATTAAAAATTGTGGGTCTTAATCAGAACTAGCATTGGGTTCGTGTATGGTATAGTTAGAAAGTGATATCTGTGGTGTCAACCGTGAAAAAAATTTAGTTTTTTTTTTATAACAAGGAGAAACCACCTTTATGGTTCAGGAATCCCATTTACGAAATGCAAAGTACTACATACTCCTTCCCAACTCACCAGAAACAGTTCTTTGTTAGCTTCGACTTTGCAGCAAAGATTGCTAAGCTTGAGTATCAAACTCACAACAATGAATGTGGTACCCTTCAACATTCATTGTGATATTATTTTTTGTGCTTGTGATGTAAAACTCTATGAGTGCTCCTCCCCTACTCACTAGGAATAGTTCTTAGTTAGCTAACTTTGCAGCAAAGAGTGCAGAGCTTTGAGTCAAACTCACAACACCCTTGCCTTAAGTCGACCCATCTAACTATGTGTATGGAGCCTTTGTAGGCTTAATTTAATCTTATAACTATATTGGCACCTAAAAACAAAAACAGGAAGGTCTTTATAATAGAGTTGGCATTAAAAAATGAAAATACAAATAGTGAGGTTTATTTAACTAGAATTTTAAAAATAAAAATTTGATATTGGATTTTTTTTACTAGTATTTATTTTATTTCATTCCACCATCATCACCACCAGATATTGGATTTTTGTATGGCCTTGCAAATTTTTTTAATGAAATACATGGATATTTAAATGAATACATTCATGTTTTGTTTATGAACAATTTCATATTATTGCATGCAATTGTGGCTTGTACAAGATTATATTGTGCTACTAACCGGTTATTTACATGATGAACTCATCTGAAATTAAATATAAATTATATAAATTTGATATGAGAAACCCCTAGGACTTTTGGATGCACTACCTTTGATGTCTCGCATATTAAGTTAAGAGTAAATCTTTAGTGAGTTGGGGTGACGTAATGTGTCTTATTTTATTTTTGTTTTTCTGTAGTAAGGTCTTCTGAGGAAGAGGCCTTTAGGAGATCGACCTATTCATGGTGCCCGTATGAGAAAATCACTCGACGACAAGACAAAAAATCATGGAGCATGCAATACGCAGGCTTGTAGGAGACCCCCGTTGTCTCTCTATGCCAGTTAGATATTTTCAGTGTGTGAAGGGCAGGTAGCCCTTTGGAGAGGTGATGGTTAATAATCACACTCATTGGTGACCTTCAAGTTAGAATTGGCTAAGCGAATTTTGGTTTTGGACAATTAATGTGCCAATTATTGGTTTGCATGTATATGTACTAGGTAAGCAAAGATTTTCTAATAATTGTTACGGTACCCGGTGTGAGCACACCATGCAAGCCAAACCTGTGGTACGTCTTTCAATGTGAGTTATATTAACATATAATAATAATTGAGTTTATTGAGTCAAAATCATGATTTGCCAAACAAATTTTTTAAATCAAGTTGTTTGGGTATATGGTTGTAAAAACTAAAATTGTTAGATATTATTTTGGCACCCCTGAAATCGCTACAACCTTTTTTTTTTAAAGAGTCCTAATTTATTAATTAATGAGAGTTTTGCATGGTTTAAGAAAGTGTGGTTGGAGATAAGGCCAACTAGGACTCCTGTCTTAATGGGTGAAGGGGTCCTCAAAACTATAAATATGGGTCTCACCCTTAGAGAGAGCATGAAAAAATCCTTCTTAGTAACCTAGTGTGAGCCAAGAGGCAACCCCAAGGTTCGCTTCATTCTGCGTACCAAGGGTGAATACAAAACCTTGAGTCTGGTTCAATTCTTGCCCATGGCTTAAGAAAAAAGTAAGTTGGTTTTATCTTCTGCCTCTTTTCTTAATTTCTTCTTTCTTCAACCTGAACTAAAGCTTCGCTAGGTGAAATGTATGTCATGTGATCTTTACTTAATTTATAGTTATTATTTATGAGCACGTTAATTATCAATTTCTTGAATCTTACCAATATGAATATTTCTTCACCGCCAAATTGTTAGGCTGATTGTGCCTAGAATCAAGTGAGCTATATGCTCATCTCATCATAGCTTAATGGGTATGGCTGATTATTGAAGTCAGCAATATATGAGTTTAGTATTTTTTGTCATGCTATAATTATAAAATTATATTTTGTCTTTTTTTTTAATCATAGCACCTATTGAATATTAATGATAATCTCTTTTACGTGTCTATTATCATGACTGCTTTTTATGTCTGATATGTTGTTTCTTGTATGACCGTTATAGTGAGATTATCATTGACATGTTCCACGACATGCTGGTTCTACCAAGACTAGCATAGTGTGGACATTATTGTGTTCAAGATTAACCAACGTTTGCCAAAAACCATTAGGGTGTGTGTGCGGTGGTCTCTTTAAACGTGCAAAACTTAATTTTATATTTTGTAAAATTTACATTATGTCACAAAATAAAAAACATATTATGTGCCATGACTAAATTCATTAAAAATAAACTGTACGATTGGCCTCGTATAAAATCTGATTTAACTTTAGAAGAAAATTATTTAATTTAATTAAATAAGATTTATAGGTTGTCTGTCGATCCTAATTAACCAGCCACGTTTTCCAACAGTTACCACCATTGTTTTTCTTCGCAATCACCAATTCTTCGCTGCGGCCACCATCACCACCACTTATTTACAACCACCATCGTCATCACCACACCACTGCCGCCACCACTATCACCGTTTTACCACTGCCACTACGTACCATCACCACCTCCAATGCTGCTTTTATATTCTCTTACTTGCTACTTGTCATCTTTTATCGTGATCACTTGTGCATTAGAGTGGAAGGTTCGCCGCAGCTGCGTACACACAGATGCACACGCACCGGCTGCAGTCATCACGTGCGCAGCCCCGCACCCGCGTGCCCACCGCTTGGCCTTGTGTGTTCAGGCTTTGGTACAAATTTGTGGTGTGCATTCTTGAAAATACACAGGCCCAGGATCTATCGTAAGGTCCTTAGCCTTGTGCATTTTCATTTGCACGCAAAACTCCCTTGGAGAGGTTCTTGGCGCATCCCTTGTACGCACTGCACAGCCGCAGCCGCAGCATCTGCACAACATTGTGCCATCGCACAGTCACAGGCCTGCGACAGGTTGGGCAGAACATGATTTACACATAAGCACCACTTTTTACTCATGCATTTCTCTTGAAATTCTATACACTATTGAAGGCATGTATAAGGACCTATATGTCCAATTTTGAGGCTCATCAGAGTTCTGTAACCCAGGTTTGTATGCCCGTGATTAAAACTAGCAATCGGCTAAACGAAACCCCCATAAATCCTTGTAATTTTTGGTTCTTTTAGCCTAGGGCTGATGAGAGGGTGGTGTATGTTCGCCCCCGATGATTCACTGAATCCCACGTCTGTGTTCGGGGCTTTGAATGAGCACCACGTATACAAGCACATAGAGCTCGTATTCCCGTGTATGTTGACATAACTTTGCATCGGACTCTGGTGTTGTTGCAAAGACTTAAGTACCCTTTCTTGCTATTCTTCTCATAAAGTGATGGTTTGAGAAAATGACAAAAATGTCCTTCATTCAAAAAAGAAAAAACAAACAGTTCAAAAAAAGGACAAACATGTCCTTCATCCAGAAAGTCGAGGATGATGTTGACTCTTCAAAGTCTTCTTCTTCTTTCTCTATTCAAAAAAAGGACAAACATGTCCTTCATCCAGAAAGTCGAGGATGATATTGACTCTTCAAACTCTTCTTCTTCTTTCTCCGTTCAAAAAAAAGACAAACATGTCCTTCATCCAGAAAGTCGAGGATGATGTTGACTCTTCAAAGTCTTCTTCTTCTTTCTCCGTAAAACACTGTAAAACCCTCTCTCTCTAGAGAAGAAATCAAGGGAGGCAAAGAGTTCTCCCTGGAGAAGGCCATGAACATCAACCCTCTCACTCTCTCTCCCTTCTCTCTCTACTTCTGTGCACATCCAACAGACGATCCTACATTGCTCCATCGCCATCTTCTTCTTCTTCCTTCTCCGTAAAACACTGTAAAACCCTCTCTCTCTCTAGAGAAGAAATCAAGGGAGGTAAAGAGTTCCCCCTGGAGAAGGTCATGAACATCAACCCTCTCACTCTCTCTAGTTCTGTGCCTGATTTAGAGTTTTTGCCCTTACAGGAGGGGGGTCCGGGGGCTCCCCCCCGGCGTAGATCCCGCTGCGCGATCAGCGGGCTGGGGTCCAGGGGGGCTGCCCTGGCGGGGGGCTCAGGGGCAGCGCCCTCTGGACCAAATTTTTTTTAGGCCTTCCAACAACGATTTGTAGTATTATCGGGCTTTCCCACAACAATTTGTAGTATTTTCGGGTCTCCAACGAAACGCTATAGTGATTTGCGGAAAACACTACAAATCGCAAATCGCTATAGCGATTTGTAGTGTCTTCCGCAAATCGCTATAGCGATTTGTAGTGTTATTCAGTAAGCAAATCACTGTAAATCGCTACCTGAATTAGGACCAACTTGTCAGGGCCATATCTCCCTAACCGGAGGTCATATTCCAAATCCGTAAAAAGTGGTGTCTTTGTTATTGAGTCTAGTTTATTTCTGTAAATTTTCAGCAATTTATATTGTCATTTCATTCCTCATTTTAACTAAAAACCAGACCTTTATTATTTTGTGTTATTTGAGTTGCACAACACCATTCTCGCTTGACATCCACATCTTGATTCTGACATGCTCCTTGTTGGATTTTCTATTGATTTCTTCCAACCTTGCTTGAAACAAAAATATGTATTTCTCACCACGATACCTTGTGCATTTTTTTACCATGACACCCGGGACCCATGCCGGGGGGCGCCCCCGGACCCCTCTCCTGTAAGGGCAAAAACTCTAAATCAGGCTCCACAATGAATCAAGTTGAATGATGCTACCCACGCTGAAATGAGCCCCCAAACCCTCCTCCTATATGGGCAAAAACTCTAAATCAAGCTCCACAATGAATCAAGTTGAACGATGCTATCCACGCTGGGAGGAGCCCTCAAACCCTCCTCCTATAAGGGCAAAAACTCTGAATCAGACTCCACAACTCATCAAGTTGAATGATGCTACCCACGCTGAGAGGAGCCCTCAGACCCCCCTTTCTGTAAGGGTAAAAACTCTGAATTAGACTCCACAACTCTTCAAGTTGAATGATGCTACCCACGTTGGGAGGAACCCCCAGTCCCCTCTTCTGTAAAGGCAAAAACTCTGAATCAGGCTCCACAATGAATCAAGTTGAATAATGCTACCCACACTAGGAGGAACCCCTAAACCCTCCTCCTGTAAGGGTAAAAACTTTAAATCAGGATCTACAACTCATTTAGTTGAATGATGCTACCCACGCTGGGAGGAGCCATCAAACCCTCCTCCTGTAAGGGTTAAAACTCTGAATCAGGCTCCACAACAGTCAATGTGCAGGTTAGCCGGTGCTTGATGGAGCAATGTAAGTTCTTCTGTTGGATATGCATAGAAGCAGAAAGAGAAGGGAGAGTGTGAGAGTGAGAGGGTTGATGTTCATGGCCTCCTCCAGGGGAGATTTCTTTCTCAGATAATCCTGCAGTGCAGAGACTGGGTCTTAAATAATCATCTTTGGGGCACTTAAGTCTTTACAACCACTCATTTTCAAGAATCGTCATTTTTTTGGCACCAATGGAGGAGAGGGTACTTAAGTCTTTGCAATCGCATCAAACTCCAATGCTAATTAATGCTGACAAACATGGGGATACGAGACGCACATGCTTACATACGTGGTGCTCTTTGGGACCCCCGAACATGAGATGTAGCTAACTGCCCTATTCGGGGGGGGACATATAACCTGCTTTGAGGGCTGATTGTAATCTCACACACACCACTGGCACCTGTCACAAGATCCAAGGCGCAAGAAGAACTTAGGCACCTAGGCTTGGTTTTGGAGCATCCGTCCATGCATTGTTCGCTTGAGGACCTTACTCAAGAGGAACACATTAGTCCTCTTATCAATCCTAAAGTGATGGCCCCACAATATGGTATCAGAGCCAATGAGGGCTCAAGGGCCAATGAGGGTTTTACATCTCATCAAGAAGATGAGGGAGTGTCATGCTCATTCTTTATAGAATCACATAATATGAGCATGAGGCTAATGCTCGCATGAATCGGTTGAAAACACTTGTGATGCAGCTCACACAAAACTTAAATGCATATGTGGGGGCATGCACATGAGACAAGTATGCCAAGAATGCCTCGTGAACATATGATGAGGCCTATGGAAAATGAAGAGACCTTGAGATATGAAGACTTTGATTGAAGACGTGATGAGGTGCACACACATAGGGGTCACTATGGTCACAAAGTGAGGGTTGAACTCCCCTCATTTAAAGGTGAGGGACCAAGCGAGTGGTTGTTTAAGACACTCCATTTTTTTATGTTATCAAGTTCCTCGTGAACAAAAAGTGAATAAGGCCATAGCATGATGAGAAGAGAGTGTTTTGCGATGATATCATTGATATGAGATGATGCATGGGAAGCCTACTTGGGAAGTCTTTCAGGATGCTTTGCTTGAGCGTTTTGGACCAACCACTTTCATCAATCACAATGTGGTTTTTAAGCAATTGAAGCAAAAAGGTTCCTTAGAAAACCACCAAACCAAATTTGAAGAAGTATGCTCTATACTACTTCATGTGGACCAAACTACACTATTTGGTTTGTATGTTAGCTTCCTAAAAGATGAATTAAGAATAGAGGTCTTAGCCTCTAATGTACAAACCACAAAAGAGGCCTACAATGTTGCTAAACTCTTTGATGAAAAGCAAAAGCTTAGATGGAGATTTCAAAAAGCCAATCTGCCAAGAGAGGTCCCCAAGGCTATCAAACTGGTTTTTAAGTTGGAGAGAAAGAAGGGTTTTCAAAAACCCAAAATTGACCCTCTCAAAAGCAACTTGAGGAAAACAGAAAGCGAAGAGAATGTTTTCACTGTGGAGAACCATAACACATAGGTCATACATGTCAAAGTCTCAATATCCTCCAAATTATTGATGATGAGGAGGATAGTGAGGAACCACCACAACATGAAGAATCGGCTAGTGAGGAAGAAGATTGCATTGAATATTATGCACTATTGGGGTCCCCATTCTATAAAGCTAAAGAGCAAGCTCAATGGTCACAAATGTTCATGTTCTCACCGGGGCTACTCATAGTTTCATTCAAGAAAAGGTGGCTACACGATAGGGGTGTAAGATTAAGGAACACACAAGGTTTGATGTCATAATCAAGGATGGTGGTTGTCTACAATGCCTCCATGTTTATCAAGATGCTCTCTTAGCTCTTCAAAAAGCTGATTTTAAGGTTGACCTCCATCTTCTCCTTATTAAGGAAGTAGACATTGTTATTAGAATGAGTTGTTACGATAATGAAGCCGTATATGACATTTCTCGAACTAGATTTTGATGATGAACAAGTGAATCAATTGCATTTCAGCTAAGGCAATGAAGAAAGATGACAAGAATTGAAGAATTCAATGAAGAATCTTTGAAGACATATGTGCAAATGTAAATTTAGTTAAATGTCTTAGATTCTTGTAAAAGCCTTACTTAGAGTGCATATTTCAATTGCATTTCATCTAAAAAGTCTTTATAAAAACTTTTTTAAAAGAATCCTTCATGAAAATTATTTTAGAAATCTCTTTACTTAATTTTTCATGTTTATTAGTCGACCAATAGACTCACCAGTCGACCAACTTTTTTGCACCAATTTTTCAAAGCAAAAACATCAACTTTTTGAATTAGTCGACTAATCGACTCTTAGTCGACCGGACAAAATGTTTGATTTCTGAAAATTTAGCAGCAGTCGACTGAAGGTTTTCTTAGTCGGTCGGACTTAAAGTTTGTTTTTAGAAAATTTTAGCAGGAGTCGACTGAAAAGTTTTTCAGTCTACTGATGATTTTCACCAGTCGACTAACTTTTCTTTAGTCGATTGAGCTTCAAACTCTAGATTTTAAAATGGCTTTGTTAAACATAGTAGTCGACTGACGATAACTGTCAATCTGCTAATATTTGATTTCAGTCGACTAACTACTGCTACAGTCGACTAATATTGTCATTTTTATGTAACTTTTAAAAGGTGTATCTTTTCATTTTTCAAATGAATTGACCATTCAAAAGTGACTTTTTTGACACCCCTTCGTACCCTCAACGTATAGAATCTTTCAACTATAAATATGAGTGCATTCCACACTCAAAACATCGAATCTAATCGAATTACATTGAATTACAAAGATCGAATTCTTTGCTTTTCACTCATATTCATTCAAGTATTTGTTTTCTTACTCACTTGATATTTTTACTCTAGTTTTTCATTCAAATTCTTTTGAGAGATAGTGAATTCGTGAGTTGAGTATTTCAACAACCTCAGAAGTCAATTGTATTTCATCTGCATTTATAAGAAAGGCTCATAGTTTGATTGTAAGTTTGTTTACTTATATTTTCCTGTAAAAGGAAAGGACTCCTTGGTTTAAAGGAGTTGTTTGCTTTCAGTAGGGTTGTTACTGAAAGTGGGATCGGATTTGATCTGTATGTTCTTGTGGTTATACAAGGTTGATAGTGGAAATCTCAAGCGGGTTTTGCTTGGGGACTGGATGTAGGTTAGGAAGACCGAACTAGGATAAAATCTTGTGTTCTTTATGTGATTGCTTTGCGAATATTAAAATCTTTCAAAATTTCAAAGATGTTATTTAAAAGCACTATTCCCCCCCCCCCCTCTAGTGCTCGTTGCCTCGATCCTACAACACTTTTATTTGGTATCAGAGTAAGTTTGCTATATTTTGATCTTACCATCATCTAGCATGGCAACAACACCATCTCAGCACAAAGAAGGATGCTCTTTTGTTCGTGCTCCTCTCTTCGACAGAACAAACTAAGGATATTGGAAAGTAAGAACGACAATATTCCTATAATCCATGGATCTCAAAATTTGGAGAGTTGTTTTAGAAAAGTACCAAACACCATCAACTGATTTTAACCTATAGATCGATGAAGAAAATAAGACTGTTTCACTTAATGCCAAAGCTATTAATGTGTTGTATTGTGCCGTTGAGAAGATAGAGTTCAATCACATCTCTCAATGTTCCACAACAAATGAAATGTGGCATACTTTTCTTGTTACTCATGAAGGTAGTTAAAGGTAAAAAAATTTAAGAATGCTTCTTTAGTTCATAAATTTGAATTGTTTAAAATGAAACAAAATGAGTCTATATCAGACATGTTAACAAGAATGACCGATATTACTAACACTCTAAAATCCCTTGGAAAAGAATATTCACAAGTGGATTTAGTTAAAAAAATAGTAAGGTGTTTAACTCCTGAATGAGAGAGAAAAACCACAGCAATAGAAAAAGCAAATGATTTAAACACTCTTTCTCTTAAAAAATTGGTTGGTAACTTAATGACATATGAAGTCAAACTTCATGATAGACAAGAAGAAGAACCCAAGAAGAAATTTCTTGCTTTCAAGGCCACTTCTGACTCTGAAGATTTAGAAGAAGATGAAGATATTGCCCTCATCACTAGGCAATTCAAAAGATTCATCAAAAAGGGAAGATTTTAAAGAAAGGTAAAAAAAACTGATTCTTCCAAGCCTAATGAAATCAAGTGCTTTAACAGCAAAAAGGCAGGACACATCAAGAAAGATTATCCTCTTCTTAAAATCAAGCCCAAGGACCAATTCAAGAAGAAAAAAACATTTCAAGCAAGTTGGAAAGATAGTGATTCCTCTTCCGACGAAGAAACAAATGAAGAAGTCATTAATATGTGTTTTGTAGCACAAAAAGACTCGGTAAGTCAATTTGAGTGTGATGATTTATTAGAAGCATTTAATGATTTATATGCTAAATTTAATAATCTAAGCTCTAAAAACAAAGAGTTAAAAACTGAAAATTCAACTCTTGACTCTCAAAACAAAGTGTTGCTTCAAGAGATAGAAGATCTCAAGAAGGAAAATTCTTGTCAAGCATCTAAGAAAAAAGAAATTAGAATTAGAATCAATATCTTACAAGAAAAAATATCAAGTTTGAAAGAAAAATCAAATGATCTTCTTTCTATAGTGACTAAGTTCATTAATGACCAAGATAATCTAGAAAGACTTATTGGTTCTCAAAGATGCTCGATTAACAAAACCAGATTGGGATATAGCTTATTTGATACTCAAAATAGACCTAACTATGTGGTAAAGAATCAAAGACAAATTTCTCAATCATTGATTCAAAGAACTCAATTTTCTAGTCATAATAGAAATGCATCTAAT
This sequence comes from Nuphar pumila, assembly GCF_984573655.1. Classification (NCBI taxonomy): domain Eukaryota; kingdom Viridiplantae; phylum Streptophyta; class Magnoliopsida; order Nymphaeales; family Nymphaeaceae; genus Nuphar; species Nuphar pumila. The sequence goes on along the minus strand of NC_143263.1, from coordinate 44,408,071 downwards.
CATGGTTAAAGCTTATAAGTCTGGACATGATTATTCTAAAAATGCTAAATCTTTTTATAGAAAGAATATTTATTCTCAAAGGAAACCAAAATCCAAATGGATATGGGTTTCTATGACTAACTCTCATGAACTCGAAAATAGAAAGGGGTCAAATGCTTTGTCTCCCAATTTTGTTGTAGGTATACAAAATAAGGAGCAAATGGATCTTGGACAGTGGTTGTTCCAAACATATGACTGGAAGGCTGAAGTTATTTTCCATCCTCCAAAGGATGGAGGAACTGTTACCTTTGGTGACAATAACAAGAGAAAAGTAATCGGCATTGGTAACATTGATAATCCAAAATTTCTCTTGATAGAAAATGTTCTTTTAGTAGATGGTTTAATGCATAATTTATTATCTATTAGTCAATTATGTGATAAAGGTTTTCTCGTTTCTTTTGAACATGATTTATGCTTAATTTTTTATTTTCGTTCTAAAAAGATCATTTTTAAAGGTAAAAGAAGAAATAATGTATATGAACTTTATCTAGATGAGTTACCCACTTTTAATGAAAAATGTCTTATCGCTTCAAATGAAATTCAATGGTTATGATACAAGAGACTTGGACATGTTAACTTTAAATTAATTTCTAAGTTATCCAAGAATGATCTTGTTAGAGGCCTACCTAGAATACCATATAAAAAGGATCACTTATGTGATGCATGCCAAATGGGTAAACAAATCAAGAGTTCTTTCAAAGCAAAAGATATAATTTCAACAAAGCATCCTCTTGAACTTTTACATTTAGATCTATTTGAACCATCTAGAATTCAAAGTTTGAATGGTAGCAAGTATGCTTTTGTTATAGTAGATGATTATTCTCGATTTACTTGGGTGATTTTTCTAAAAAGCAAAAATGATGCTTTTTTCTGAATTTTCTAAACTTTATAGAAGAATTACAAATGAAAAATTTACATCTATTATTACAATTCGTAGTGATCATGGTGGTGAATTTGAAAATGAATCTTTTCTAAAGTTTTATGATTTACATGGTATATCTCACAACTTTGCTTTTCCTAGAGCAGCTCCACAAAATGGAGTTGTTGAAAGAAAGAATAGAACTTTGCAAGAATATGCTAGAACCATGCTTCAAGATAAAAAATTACCAAAATACTTTTGGGCTGAAGCAATAAATACAACATGTCATGTTTTAAATCGTGTTCTTATTTGACCAATCTTACATAAAAACATGTTTTGAATTGTATTATGATTGTATATCAAAGATCTCATATTTCAAATTTTTTGGTAGTAAATGTTTCTTGTTAAATACCAAAGATAATCTTGATAAGTTTGATTCAAAATCAGACGAAGCAATATTTCTTAGATATTCTTCTAGAAGCAAAGCTTATCGTGTTTTTAATAAAAGAACATAATGCATTGAAGAATCTTTACATATTGCATTTGAAGAGAATTGTGAGCAGGTTATACCTCTAAGCAAAGAAGAAGAAGACATATTTCAAGGAGAACCTTTGATAGATGACACTTCTCAAGAAAATATTCCTCTTCCACCGGTTTGAAAAGAAGTTCTCAATCATCCACATGAGCAGATTATTGGAAAAATAAAGAGTGGTGTTCAAACTAGAAGGCAATTGCAATATATTGCTTTCATATCTAAAATAGAACCAAAGTATATCAATGAGGTTTGTGATGATAAATTTTGGCTTTTAACCATGTCTAAAGAACTTAACCAATTTACTAGGAATGATGTATGGGATCTAGTTGATAGACCAAAGGATCATCCGGTAATTGAAACAAGATGAGTCTTCCAAAATAAGGTAGACGAAAATGGCAAAGTCATTCGAAACAAAGCAAGGCTAGTAGCACAAGGCTATAATCAAGAAGAAGGCATAGATTGATGAAACCTATGCACTAGTGGCTCGATTAGAGTCAATTTGAATGATACTTGCTTTTGCTAGTTACATAAATTTTAAGTTATATCAAATTGATGTTAAGAGTGCATTCTTAAATTGATACATCAATGAAGAAGTTTATCTAAAGCAACCTCTAGGCTTTGAAAATGAGAAATATCCAAAAAAAGTATATAAATTAAAAAGAGCTTTGTACGGACTCAAACAAGCACCAAGAGCGTGGTATGAAAGACTACAAAACTTTCTAGAATAATCTGGTTTTTTCATTGGTCGGGTAGACTCCACTTTATTTATTAAAAATCTAGATTTAGATATTCTTATTGTGCAAGTTTATGTTGATGACACAATATTTGGTTCTACTAATGATTCTCTTTTTAAAGAATTTGCTAAAGCTATGCAGGAAGAGTTTGAAATGAGCTTGATAGGCAAATTGAACTACTTCCTTGGACTTCAAATAAAGCAAAGTGAAGAAGCAATCTTCATCAACCAAGCTAAGTATACAAAAGAACTTCTTAAAAGATTTGGCATGGACTCATCGAAATAAAAAAGAAATCCTATGAGCACAACTACTTCTCTTGACCAAGATGAAAATGGTAAAAATGTAGATACTAAGCTCTACATAGGTATGATTGGATCTTTATTATACTTAACTGCTAGTTGACCTGATATAATGTTTAGTGTTTGTATGTGTGCTAGATTTCAAGTCAATCCGAAAGAATCTCACTTAATTACAGTAAAACAAATTCTTCGATACTTGAAAGATATTTCAAATTTCGATTTGTTTTACCCGAAATCATCTTTCTTCGATTTAGTTTCATATAGTGGTGCAGATTTTGCTAAAAGCAAATCTAATCGCAAGAGTACTAGTGGAACTTGTCATTTCTTAGGACATTCCTTAGTCTCTTGGTTTAGTAAAAAGCAAAATTCAGTGTCACTCTCAACAACTGAAGCAGAATATATAGCGGCTAGTTTAGCGTGTTCACAAGTACTATGGATGAAACAAACCTTAAAAGATTTTGATTTGAATTACTCCACAACAACTATTTATTGTGATGACACTAGTACTATAAATCTCTCAAAAAATCTTATTCAGCATTCAAGAACTAAGCATATTGAAGTAAGACATCATTTCTTATGAGATCATGTGTTAAAAGGAGATATTTCATTAAATTTTATACCCACTAATGCACAACATGCTGATATCCTCATTAAACCACTTAAAAATAAAGATTTTATGAGAATTACGAGAGAACTAGGCATTTGCTCATTATTAGATTTATAAATTTGTTTTAGAACATTTTGTTTTTGAAAAATCTCAAAAATGACCTTTTTAGTCGACTGATGAAAATCGATTAGTCGACTGATGAAAATCGATTAGTCGACTGATGGTTATTTTTAAAAAATTTCGAAGGGACCTGATACCCCTTGGTTTTGTTTAAAAGGGCAATTGTTATTTTTTTTACGCCTGTGTGTTTTACCCTCTTCAGAAGCCGAACACACTTTCTCTCCTCTGTCATTTTTGTCCATTTTCTATAAACCCTAGGAGATTTAATCTCTTGCCAGACAAATTCCTCCTCCTCCTCGTCGAAAAATTCTTGCAGTGCCGGATTATTTTTGTAGCAGCTCACGTCTGTGACGCCGAACGATCACCTCTCTGCACCAACATTCCTTTGCGGCACCAGTTATTCTCCACAACGTGGGACAACCATTTCTCTGCACCAGCAGCATCTGTTATCATTCACGTGCTGGATGACATCTTTTGCAACATTGGAGATTCGTCTTCCACAACGTCTCCTCCCTGTTCCTTGGCAAAAAGCTACCGTCTTCCACTCACCGGAATTTTCTTGTCTCATCAAAAGCCATTCTCAACAGCGTCTCAACCTCGTCAATCAGCCACTCCCTACGACACTGATTCTCTTTGACAGGTTCATCTATTTTATTTTGATTCTTGACAACCATGCCTCATCAGAAAACAACCTCTGCACAAGGTTCCCCTTTATCTATACCACAAGCACGTCATGGATTTTCTCTTAGACTACTCAGAAATCCCCTTCTATACGATACTTTTGGATCGATTTCTGCACTCCCTATATTACCCGGTCGAAATGTTTTGTTTCACCTATTTTCTCGCTACAATATAAAAGAACTATTCATAGGCATTTCACATCTTTTTGACACAAGTTCCGACCGATTTCATTATCCTTTATTGATCCATTTGTTTTACACTAATTTACAAATTGATCATGAAACTGGATTTCTTTCTTCTCTTGTTCGCGATGTTGAAATTGAGTTTGATTCTAAACTTCTTGGATAAATCCTAGATATTCCACCTTTAGAAACTCTTTTCAATACTATTGAACTTAATGATGAAAGAATTTTTGAACAAATTCTTATTCCCGGTACACCTCATTGTCCTCCCTTCAAGAATATCAATCTTCAACCTCATGCTCGCATTGCTAGATGAATTCTTGCCCACAATGTCCTACCTAAAACTAGATTTTTTGATTACTATTTCACAGATCTCTCTATGGCTCTTTATGTCTTATTTGGAAATATTTCTGTAAATTGGGCCAACGTGTATTTTACTACATTATGGAAACAAAAACCCTTTCTTCCGCATGGATGACTTCTTACCTATATTTTCAAATATTTCAAAGTACCTCTAACCAATGAAAAATCTATTGAACAAAAAGAATACTTTGATCAAACTGTTTTTAAATGAATGAAACTCACCTATCTACCTCTTGCAAATGTTGGATCTCCTACATCCTCTAAACCATCACCATCTCCTATGACACCCCAATCTCAAGTAAAACGAAAGAAAGTCACTATTGATCATGATGAAGTTTTGCAACGAATAGAAGCTTTGGAGCTACATCAACACACTTTTCGTGAGGATGTGACTCAACAACTTTCATCAATTCAGAATGCTATTGCTGAACTCAAAGAAATGATCAAGCAACACTTCTCTTGAACTTTATTTACAGTTATTGCAGCCTTTTTTTTCATGAACTTTGATAATTTCTAGGTTGTAATATTTTGGACTTGAATTTGCATTTTGCTTATGCTATGACTGCACTTACTCTTTTTTATTATGAAAAAGGGGGAGAAAAAGAAAATAGCAATACATGAAGTAATAATGAAAATGCAAAACAATCAATATGTGATATATATATATATATATATATATATATATATATATATATATATATATGTTGATTGTGCTAACTTCTTATGTTTTGCAGCATATTGATAGAGGGAGTAAAATCTTCATCTATGCATCTAAATGCTCCATCTTTGATTAGTTTATCATCATAAAAAGGGGGAGATTGTTACGATAATGAAGTTGTATATGACATTTCTTGAACTAGATTTTGATGATGAACAAGTGAATCAACTGCATTTCAGCTAAGGCAATTAAGAAAGATGACAAGAATTGAAGAATTCAATAAAGAATCTTTGAAGACATATATGCAAATATAAATTTAGTTAAAAGTCTTAGATTCTTGTAAGAGCCTTACTTAGAGTGTATATTTCAATTGCATTTCATCTAAAACGTCTTTAGAAAAACTTTTTTAAAATAACCCTTCATGAAAATCATTTTAGAAATCTCTTTACTTAATTTTTTATGTTTATTAGTCGACCAATAGACTCACCAGTCGACCAACTTTTTTGCACCAATTTTTCAAAACAAAAACGTCAACTTTCTGAATTAGTCGACTAATCGACTCTTAGTCGACCGGACACAATGTTTGATTTCTGAGAATGTAGCAGCAGTCGACTGAAGGTTTTCTTAGTCAACCGAACAAAATGTTCATTTGTTTTCAAAAAAAATTAGCAGGAGTCGACTAAAAGGTTTTTCAGTCTACTGATGATTTTCATCAGTCGACTAACTTTTCTTTAGTCGACTGAGTTTCAAACTCCATATTTTAAAACGGCTTTGTTAAACACAGTAGTCGACTGACGATAAGTGTCAGTCTGCTAATATTTGATTTCAGTCGACTAACTACTGTTCCATTCGACTAATATTTGCCATTTTTCTATAACTTTTAAAAGGTGTGTCTTTTCATTTTTAAACGAATTGACCATTCAAAAGTGACTGTTTTGACACCCCTTCATACCCTCTGTAAAACCTATAAATTTTAAGAAATTTTCAATGAAAATGTGTATTTATATGAAATAATATAGTTTATGAAATATTCAATGCGATTTTGAGGCTTGCGGGCCAGTAAAGCAAACCCGATAACAAACACTAGAAAGGGGTACTTGCATCTAGACTTTAGCAAGATCCGATGATCCGACCCGGTTCACGAGGCCAAGTGGAGAAATCTGATGGTTCTGGGATAATAGTGTGAGATCCGAAGCACATTTAAGGTGAGAGAGTGCAAGGTTGAAACAAATAGGAGAAAAATCCATGTAGTAATGGGAGAGATCCACCAATGGGGGTAAATGTCTCAATAAAACATAAAGGAAATTTTTTTGCAAAAGTAAACAACAAGCAGTGGTGTGATACAGTGGTAGGACACATGGTTGAGCTACAACCCAAGTTTAAAACCCACAGTGCATCGCGTAGAAAGGTAAAATGTTGTATTTTTGCATAAAACCTAGAACTAAACAAGAAGTGTTTAATACAATTTAATCCACACATTTTACAACTAAAAGCAATGTAGCACAACTGGTGGGGCTTGATACCTCTTAGGTTGAAGACCTCGGTTTGAAACTCCCTGTGCATGGACTATATTTTTTTGTTTTGCACAGAAAAGTGGTGATTTTTATCATAGTAAGAAAAAAAAAAGGATAGAAACGTGGGTTGCAAAAACATCCCTAAGTATTAGCCCATCTCCCACTAAAATCGTGGGGAGGGGAGGGAGTTGGCTACTTTTTCCCCTTTTCCAAAAAGTAAGGGGAATCCCACCAAAATGGGAGAGGGGTACCCATAAAGCAACAAAAAAAATAGTTAGAGAAATTTCCATTCAAAGAAGGTGAGTGGCATAACGGGAAATAACCCCAGCCCACCAAAATCGTGGGAGATAGGGGGGAGACGTCCCATATTTTCAATTTTTGAAACCCACCTAAGTGGGTGGTGTTAAAAAGAGGAGTTCTGAGAAAAACGTGGGGAGCATCTCAACTCTCTCTCTCTCTCTCTCTCCCCGTGGTGGTCTACCTCCATAGCTAAACGAGGCGGTCTTCTCCCTTGTGACAAAGCAGGCTCCAACGTGAAGGAAAGAGTACCACCATTATCACTGGTTAAAAGCTCCAAAGAGGTGAGGGTATTATATTTTTATGTACGTGTTAGATGTCCTGCAATACAAATAGGTTGTAGTGGGTTGGTTGTGAGCATGGACGATGTCATTGACAGCGGTGATGATCGGCGTCCTAACACATACTCGGGTTATGCAAACCTCCATCTGCTTTAATAAAGACCAATGGAGGCTCAATCACCAACTCTCGCCATGGTTGACGTAGGAGGGGGCAGCGTGTGGCTGCTGCGAGTATGCACGTGTTTTCGTGCTAAGTTGCAAAAAAAGAAAATAACGCCCCATGACAACACGGGACCATGAGACAACGAGCTGATAATACCAGTTATATTCTTTCCTAGCATATGCATGATAGTTATGTAGTTCAGACGTTCGATTGGTTGATCTGGAAAAAAAAATAACATAGATATACATATATTATATGCCTGACAATGAGGGAATGAAATAATATTATGAAGTAATCTTTCTAAAATCCCTGCAAACTCAGTTACTACATATGTTTATTAGGGCCCTTGATTTATACTTGAACTCGCATGTTAGTGGAGGTCTATTTGTTTATTCAGATCTGTTATATAGACCTAAAGTGTCTGGATATTGGATGATCTCTAGGAAAAAAAAAAACAGGATTATAGTTTTCTGTGGACTCATATAAACGCTGGTGCTTTATATGTGCCTTGTAGATATATTTTGGTTCACCTCCTGCTTATACCTTAACCTCATAAGACCATGGTTACACAGGTGGCCTTATGTTTTGGCCCAAGCCCTACCACCACCAACAACACATGTTGTTTTACCTGTAAGGGTGTGTGGGTTAAATCAAAGCTAAGAACGAAACAAATAAAACGGTGGCTATTTCTTTTCTTTGAAACGTCAAAGCCATTTTGAACATTATCAGGTGGGTAGAAAAAAAAAATTGTTCTAAAATATCAAGTGGTTAATGGGGGTGAAGAGAACCCGATCCCTAATATATATATATATATATATATATATATATATATATATATATATATATATATATATATATATATATATATATATATATATATAAAGATGGATGATTGGGTTATAAAATGGCGTTAACATGGTCCAGTAGGATTCATGTAAACCTGGCACAAACTGACTGTGCGGGTCACCCTGTGGGGAATCGAACAGACCTGGTTGGTCTGCTCCAACTGGGCGGGGTCGCGACCCATTAAACAGGGTAGCACCTGCTGCTCCTATTGGTGTTGTTGGCACCACTTCTGCCAATGACGCTGCTGGCCTGCGGGGCTGAGGAGCTGCGGTGCACGGGCTGCAGGCTGACTGAATCTGTTGGGTGATCACATGACGTCGACACCAGTGTGTTCGGCTGAACGAAATAGCGAATCACCACATTGGACGATGCTAGCATTTCCAGAATGTGGCTGGAACAACAGCCTGCTGTTGTTGCTTCCGATTGAACGCCGACATTGAGGTTGCAACTCTGGGTGGGTTTGTCATAGACATCAGAACCCCATGCATAGTTTTGATAGGGGTCAGCTTGACCCTAACCTTGTTTCGGTCACACCATGGTTGTGAACCGTGGCAACCTGGTGGTCGATATGCTCTCAGGAAGTCGTTCTAGTGCAATAAGTTACTATGACCATAGATGAACATACGCAAGATGAATATATATATATGAATATATATATATATAGTGAATTAAGCCACAAGACTGGCATAGCTTGTGGGTTGCAGAGGTGTGCACCCTAGCTAGAGTTTGGAATATTGATTGTGGCTCTAGGGTTGAGCCGAGTCCTGTGAAATATCATTTTTTGGTGGTGCTGTAACACTTTGACTTGAAAGTGCATACAAGTCGTGTGAATCCAATGGCGGGTTCGGGATTTCAGGAAATCCCTGTGGTATGACGGCTCACACGAGAAAATAAACAAAAATGAAAGTGTATGCAACATCATAAAGTTTTGAGGCTCTAGGTACACCTGAAAGACAGTGTATGTGACCGGACTCCTTGTTGTGCGATGACTTGCACCTGGTTTTAAAGAAATGTTAAATATATACATAAATATAAAAACCTTTAAGATTCTGGGTACACCTGGAAGGTGTATGTTAGTGGATTCTTTGGGCTCTGGGTACACCTGAGAGAACGGTGTATGTTACCGGACCCAGGGTCTACCTTGGAGAGGGTCAGATACGATGTTGAATGCCTATGCGTACCCATAGGGTAATAGAAAGATAAACATAAAAAGTTTACATTGTTCTCGTAGATATTTGTGAATAAATGTTGTAATCCTGGTAGTGGATCTTGTAAATGGTAAAAACACATAGTGCATGTAAGAATGAACACACACCTAGTATTTTCTTGTTTCATAGCAAAGTAGAAAGCATGCCTATTTTAGTAGAATTTTTCCTTCTTAGCAAGTTATATTGCCTGAAACTTTACAATTATGATATCTGCAAATGTTGCACATATTTGTACATAGAACACTGAGTACAACATATAAACATAATACTTCTTACGCAGACAAGGGAGTCTGACCCTTCTGTATTAAAATTTTTCAGGTAACGCATAATTGGAGCATCATGGCGTCGTATTTGAAAGTATTCAAGAGATCTCAGTTTTTCAGTGTTTCCTGTTTAAACTCTGAATAGTTAGATTTGTATTTCCATTTATGAGATGTACTTAATGCTTTAATAAATGAATGAAATGATTTCAGTACCGCTCTGGCTTACCTGTAACTCGCCTAACGCTTGGACTTGTCACTTTCGCTATTTTAAAAAAAAGAAAAAAAAAATTATCCAAATTTTCATGTCCAAATTGTTGGGGTGTTACACCCTCAATGTATGAAATCTTTCAACTATAAATATGAGTGCATTCTACACTGAAAAACATCGAATCCAATCAAATTACATTAAATTACAAAGATCGAATTATTTGCTTTTCACTCCTATTCATTCAAGTATTTGTTTTCTCACTTACTTGATGTTTTCACTCAAATTCTTTTGAGAGATAGTGAATTTGTGAGTTGAGTATTTCAACAACCTCAGAAGTCAATTGCATTTCATCTGCATTTATAAAAAAGGCTCGTAGGTTGATTGTAAGTTTGTTTACTTATATTTTTATGTAAAAGGAAAGGACTCCTTGGTTTAAAAGAGTTGTTTGCTTTCAGTAGGATTGTTACTGAAAGTTGGATCAGATTTGATCTGTATGTTCTTATAGTTACACAAGGTTGATAGTGAAAATCTCAAGCGGGTTTTGCTTGGGGACTGGATGTAGGTCAGGAAGACCGAACCAGGATAAAATCTTGTGTTCTTTGTGTGATTGCTTTGCAAATCGCAAAATCCTTCAAAATTCCAAAGACGTTATTTAAAAGCACTATTCACCCCCCCTCTAGTGCTCGTTGCCTCGATCCTACAACACTTTCATGAGTTGGCTCAAGGAACTTGGTAAAGTGTCATGAGATTTTGACACTATGGAATTAGCCTTCAAAGAATGAGACACATGGGTCACTTTGAAAGCTCATGGCTCCACAAGTGATAAAGAAGTGAAAAACAAAGAGACTCAAACTTTACAAACACTCTCATTGTGCAGCTTAAAGAATGGAAGAGACAAGTGAGGACAACAAGGAGAGACTCATTCATCCATAAATGACCCATGTTCTAAAGGAATTCCAAAAGGTTTTTTAAGAACCCAAGGACTTACCTCCCAAGAGGTCCTAAGACCATCACATTGTCTTGGAACCCAATGCTATGTCCGTCCGTGTAAGGCTCTATTGGTATGTTATGTCTCAAAATGAGGCTATAGAAGGCATGGTGAAGAAAATATTAGAGTGGGATAATAAGGCCAAGTTATAGTCCTTTCTTTTCACGGGTTCTACTAGTTAAGAAGAAGGACAATACTTGAAGATTTTGTATTGACTATTGTGCTCTCAATACAATAAAAGTTAATGATAAACACCCCATATCTATTATTGAAGAATTGTTAGATGAGTTGCACGGGGCCAAGTACTTCACCAAATTGGACTTAAGGGTAGGCTACCATCAAATATGAATGGTCAAAGAAGATGTGTTTAAAATACCCTTTCGTACTCATGATGAACAATACGAGTTTTTTGTCATACCGTTTGGGCTTACTAATGCACCAACAACTTTTTAAAGAGCTATGAATAATGTATTTCGTCCCTTGCTAAGGAAGTATGTCCTAATCTTCTTTGATGACATCCTCATGTATAGCAAGGCATGAGAAAATCATCTCAAACATGTGAAAGAAGTGCTTGCCATCTTAAATGATCACACACTCTATGCCAAGAGGTCTAAATGTGATTTTGGACTCTACCAAGTCATGTACCTCAGTTTCTTAAAATGGGGTAATGTCGTATCTGAATAAAATTCAGCATATGAAAAAATGGCCTATGCCTAAGATGCCCAATTAGATGTTGTGGGGATTTCTTGTATTGACGGGATACTATAGGCCTTTTATTCATAATTATAGCACCATAGCAGCTCCTCTTAATGCTCTTCTATGCAAGGATGCATTCATGTGAACCACTAAAGCACATGATGCCTTTGACACGTTCAAAAGAGCTATGACAAGTGCATTGGTTTTGGCACTATCTGACTTCACCAAGAGGTTCTTTATAGAAACTGATGCGAGTGACTATGAAGTGGGAGCAGTCATAATGCAAGACAAGCATCCAATAGCCTTTATGAGTAAGATAATTCCAAAAAGAGTTCATACACTAAGTGCTTACGATCGGGAAATGTTGGCGATAGTTTTAGCAATAAAAAAATAGAGACCATATATCTTAGGGAGACAGTTCATAGTAAGAATGGATCACAAGAGTTTAAAGTTTCTTCTTTTGCAAAGAGTCATTACAACGAGCCAACAACGATAGAATGTTAAGTTGTAAAGCTATAATTTTGACTTGGAATATAAAAAGAGAATCAATAATAGGGTCACAGATGCATTGTTTCGAGTTGGGAAAGAAGAAAAGAGTAGAGAGAAGGATCAACCCTTTGAGGACAAAGGCTAAGAAAAGCACTGGTGGACTGATGCAACCTTAGATGCAGCTCACATGCCCCAGCTCACCTAGATGCACAACCACATAGGTGTATCCCGCCCAGCCATGCGTGACATGGTGCAAGCACGTGACACCACCCATGCATACACAACCACTTCAGCATCAACACAGCCAACCAAACGTGGTGTCTTGAAAGCTATCAACATCAGCTTAGTTAAGCCCAATTGGCACCACTTCAGGCCTATCAACAAGGGGGTGGTAGTTGTAGATTTTAGATTTAGCTTCTTGATTTTGTTACTTGTAAACCGTTATCCTGGGCCGATCTTTCAGAATAGGACATGTGCAGTGTGGAGCTCTACTGAGTAAAAAATGCATGAGTGTAGGAATTTTGTAAAAACCGTGTGGATAGTGGTTTGTGGTTTCCAACAACCTTGTGCTATATAAGCCATGAGCTTTGCATTTGCTAGTAGTCAATAGTATTGAATTTGGGTTTTCCTCTCTTTTCTCCTTTGTGATTTAAGAGTGAGTCATTTGGAGCACTTGGTAAACCAAGGCTTTTAGGCCAAGCATAAACCACCCATGTAGTTGGTTTGCTTTGGATTAGAGCATTAAGCTAAGGCATTGCTTAGCCTAGTTCATCACACATTCAACCAGTGGAAGGCTTCATTGGCGAGCTTGGTTAAGGCACAGGTTCGTGAAGGTGTGGTCGACACAACGGATTCAACACTTAATCATGCAACCCTTGTCATCAACAAGATTGTCAAGATTGCAGTGCTTGCTCATAGAATTGGAGGCAATCGGCTTGAAGTGGGTCAAATCTTGAAGACATCCAACAGGTTGGTGCGTGAAGCACCATTTATTGGATGGGTGGACCAGAGGAGGTTTGCAGCAAAGCCTCAACTGCACCATCACTTGTGCATTAGAGTGAAAGGTTCGTTGCAGTTGCACACGCACAATCGCGCCATTCAGTCGCATGCACACCAGCTGCAGTCATCGTGTGCGCAGCCCCACACCCGCGTGTCCACCGCTTGGCCTTGTGTGCTCAGGCCTTGGTACAAATTTGTTGTGTGCATTCTTGAAAAATCACAGGGCCAGGATCGATCATAAGGTCCTTAACCTTGTGCATCTTCATTTGCACAGAAAACCCCCTTGAGGAGGTTCTTGGCACTTCCCTTGTGCGCACTGCACAGGCGCATCCGCAACCTGTGCACATCACTGTGCCAGCGCACAGTCACAAGCCTGCGACAGGCTGGGCATAACACCAGATTTATACATAAGCATCACTTTTTACTCGTGCATTTTTCTTAAAATTTTACACACTAGTGAATGCATGTATAAGGACCTACGTGTCCAATTTTGAGGCCCATCTGAGGTCTGTAACTCGGGTTTGCACGTCGTGATCAAAACTTGTAAGAACTAGCAATCAGCTAGACGAAACCCCCTAGAGCCTTGTAATTTTCGGTTCTTTTTTGCTAGGTTTGGTTGTAATCTCACACACACCACTGACACCCATCACAAGAGCCAAGACACAAGAACTTAGGCGCCTATGCTTGGTTTTGGAGCATCCGTCCGCGCATCATTTTCTTAAGAACCTTACTCAAGAAGAACACATTAACCCTCTTATCAATCCTAAAGTGATGGCCCCACCAAACCCACCCCCTACGGGAAGCGATTCCGCTAAAAGAGGGTGGTAACATTGATTTTTGGGCTATCTTTTTAAAGAGAGCACTCTTTTTGTGTTGCTACGATGGAGCCTGCAGAAATGCCTTGTGCTTTGTGTGTTTCCGTGAAAACCTTCTCTTTCCCTGACATGCAAACGGGCCCTAAACGTTAGGGATTTGAAATCTTTTTTGGGGAGGTCATGCTATTGATTTGTGGAGCTTGAGATCTTCAAAATCTCAGTCCTTTAAATGCGTGCTTGATAAATTCAAACCTCCCAATAGGGGCATACATCTAACGTTGCTCCAACCCATGTTCATGAAGACAGGAAACCCTTACTGAAATCTAACTAAATCCATACCCATACAATTGAGCCGTGCCTACTGATATAAAGTTGGCCAAATGCAGTTTAATAAGATGGACACAAAAATTGGGCATAGCCATCTCATTTTGTCTTTTCAAATGAACAAAACAATGGTTGTAGACAAGTTTGATTAGTGGCTCGAAGGTGACTGTTGGTTGGCTAGGTCACACTATCATGAGTTGGAGGCTTTGGGTCCAAATCCCCTGAGCTATTTCATAGTTCATATATGTTATATATTTGCTACTGTCTAATGTGTATATAATCTAGTTGAAAAAGCATGTGTAAGTTTTTTTTTTCTTTTTGATAATACAAGAGTAAACCCCATCATCAACGTCACGTTGTTTGGCATGCAGTTTGTAGAACCTTTGAGGTCTCCTTGCCTATTAGAGGGCACACCTACCTTCGACCTTGTGGCAAAGGACACCATCCATGAGTTTTGAACCTGTGACGTTCTGTCAACTTGGTAACATTCACAAGTCGCTCTTACCAAATGAGCAGAGACCTTGTGGGCATAAGGACAAGTTGTATTCACTTAATATGAAGTGATAGACATTTTCAACAATCTCGGTATGTTAGAAAATACATTTTGAATTGTATTTTTCTATGCAAAATATAGTTTTTATTTTGTATTCACGTTGGCATATTGTGAAATGTTAGTTTTTATGCTCTTAAAACCTTGTTTACACATTAATTCACAACCTATTTTCTACTAAACATTGTAAGGTTAGATGCAAAAGATTGATTTTTTTAGAGTAAATTAGTACTTTTTATTAAATTATTTACATAATTAGTTTAAAATTTTATATAAATTTAAATTAGTAAATATTTTTAAATACACAGTTACTTTTAAAAATATAACAAACTTTCATAAGCCTAACAAGACACATGACTCATATATGGTATCTCTTTTTTTTTTGCAGAATTAGGTCACACATTTCATAACCCACTTTTGCATAGCATGTGTTGGAAACCTGACTCTATAAAGGGACAATTTCTATAAATTTGACCTTGAGAAGGCTTTGGCATAGGGAAAAACCAAAAAAGAGAGAAATCTGTTCGGGATTTGGCTAGGCACTGATATGGTCAAGAGTAGGGTAGATGAAGAACATCGATCACTCTGGGTGAGCTGTTGTTGGGAAAAATATAGGAGAGGAGAGAGAGAGAAAGTGTTCTCTTTAAGAATAAGATTCTAAACAAGATGAACAAAAAGATTCAATCCACTAATTTCATTTATAATTAATCAAGAATAATAATATTTATTTATGGAGTCTACCAAAGAATACTAAAAGAAATAAAAGACCAAAGATAAGAATCCAAATAGGAAGGGCATCCTCAAGTCCCTGTCAAACTGACTCTCTTGGGCGGATCTGAATCCAAAACGGTTTCTCGCGATTAGATCAGGGACGGTCTGGAACA
Source organism: Nuphar pumila (assembly GCF_984573655.1). Classification (NCBI taxonomy): domain Eukaryota; kingdom Viridiplantae; phylum Streptophyta; class Magnoliopsida; order Nymphaeales; family Nymphaeaceae; genus Nuphar; species Nuphar pumila. Next base: position 44,392,469 of record NC_143263.1, on the reverse strand, counting down.
ATCCACCTCTCTCAAACTCGTTTTGCCCTCAATACGAGAATTCTTTAAAATTTGTTGTCGCAACTAATCCTTGTTACCTCTAGTGTTAAACACTAGGTGTGCAGCTTCCCCACGTGCCTTGATGAGATGAAATCTTTGAACTTATAAGATCTAGGTTTGATCTTGGTTTGGATATGGATTGGGTGGGATTAAGGTTCGGGTTAATTTTAGATCATGGATTGAGTTAGAACTTGGATATGTAAGGGGACAATTTTGAATATGATCTAAGTAGATAGATGAGTATAGGTAGGATCCATTTGATTTAAAAGGAGTTTTGAGTAACTTGGGTCATTGTGAGTAAGATTTGAACTTGAATGAAAGGTCTGAGATTGAGATTGAGATTGAGATGGGAATTTAAAAGTAGGACTAAAGACATGGATTTAGATTTGGTCCAAGAAGGAATTCAGATCAAACCTGACTTACCTTAAGTAAGGGAGTGGTGGATTCAGGTCCAAAACTAGTGGTAACCTGAGACCCAGCAAAAATCGGGTTAGAATCAGTCGGGGCTAACCAGAACTGGTGTCACGTTGGTGAAAACAGTTCGATTTTCATTCAAACTAGGTTTAATAAATGAAACAGTGTCAAACTAGTAGAAAAACCCACTTTGACTTGTTACTTGTTAGGGCATCGGGAGGCCTTCCTCTCAAATTGAGAATAATGGTGGAGGCACCTCCCACCATCCCCACGTTGCTTACACCGTCGTTGCCTCCAGTAGGCAAGGGGCATCAGCCAACTAGATTCGGTCGACGGACGAATGATTGTAGCGGAAGGGGCATGCCCAGCCCATCAGAAGGGGCGTTATGCGGCCAACGGTGGGGCTTCGACATCATGGTGATAACAGGGATGCGAGAGGCAGTGAGGTTGGGCAGGGTGTGGAGATGGGGCTGGAGCACCTCCCGTTCAGTGTCGAGTCTGGCATCAGTTTGGCAAAGGAGCTTCAGAGTCGCAAAGCTCCTCTCGATGGGTTGTACGAAGTTAGGGAGGACGAGAGGCAGCTCAAGGCAGACTCATCGCGGTGGTCACGAACAAGGATGAGGGAGGGCACTGTGAAGGCGATGAGGGTGAGTCATTGATGGCCGATGTTGATCTTTCGGTGCTAGTGGTGCTAGATCTTCATCAGGTCAAACATCCGACCATTGCGATAGGCTATCGAGCAGGTGCATCGTTTCGTCCTCTCCTTCTTCTATCGTTCTCTATTGAGAGGGAGAGAGGGGGGGTTGTGCGCTGGTAGCAGAGCCTGCCCCGCCCCACTGAAATAAAGAGAGAGAGAGAGAGAGGAGAAGAGAGAGATGGACAACAACCAAGAGGGGGAGGGGTCTCCAACACTGGTCGTTGGGAGGGATCGACGATGGTGGCAAGCGGAATCCACGATGGAATCTCTGGTAGTGGCAACTGTGGATGCAGCCTGAGAGAGAGTGGTTCTCTCTATCGTGTTGTGGGTGTCGGGAGGCTCCTGCCGGTCGGTAGGGGTCGCGCTAGGTGGCCATGGCCGATGAGGGGTCGTTGGGTATGGTCCAGCCTGCGGCAACACCTCCATGCTACAAGGAGAAGGGCGTCGATTGTGCTTCTACACCATCGATGATTTCGATCATCCATACAGGTAATAGTAGGATAGGTCCAGCTGACAAAAAAAATGTTCGTTGGGTTGCCACTGACAACATCTCCCCAACCCATCGGATTAGTCACAAAATGCAAGATCCTCTCCAATGGTACTCTTAAGATTGTTGACTTGTTTAACCTTCTCAATCACTGAATGAATTTTAAAGAAGGGTACGGGCCCTTGCTATTCTAAAAAAAAATCCTGATCTACTTTCAATGACAAAAATTTACCGTTCTTGATCTTGCAGAAAAGCTTTGCTGATACTAATGTTAGAAACCTGACCACATGGAGGGAAAAAAAATCCAAAAAGTAAAAAAATAATTTATTCTCAATCTGGCTAAGCTCTACATCAGATAAGGCCGACAACAAAGCAGGAAGAGAACATCGATCCCTCTAAGTGGGCAAATGTTGAAGAAGACGTGTAAGAGGAAAGAAGGAAAATGTGTTCCTTTTAGGACTAGAGTTTCAAGAATAAGGTGAACAAAAAAAATCAATAATCCACTAATTTTATTTAGAATTAATCAAAAATATTAACACTTATTTATAGAATCTACCAAAAAGTTATTAAAGAAATAAAAGGGTGTCATCCAGTAAAAATCCAAGTAGGAAAGGGTGTCATCCAGTTCTCGTCAGACTCACTCGGACTCTTGGGTAGATATGAACTTGAGACGGTTCGTAATAGCCTACGACACCCTCTCTCTTTCAAGGGTACGTTTGCATCATGTGGAAGGAGGCTCTGAATACACACAGAATCTCTTTTCACGAAAATAGAGTCAAACCCCACGAGAAGTGATTTCGCTGAAAAGAGGATGGTAACATTGATACGAGAAAAAACAGGACTCTGTTTGTGTTGCTACGATGGGGCCCATGAATATGCCTTGTGCTGTGTGCATTTTATGCGAAACCTTATCTTTTTCGTGACATACAAAGGAGCCCTATAGGTTAAGGATTTGAAATCTTTCTAAGGGAGGTCAAACTATTGATTTATGGAGCTTGAGATCCTCAAAATCTTAGTGCTTGATAAATTCAAACCTCCCACTACGTGCATACATCTGACGTTGCTCCAACCCTTTATCTTGAAGATAAGAAAACCTTTTTGAAATCTAACTAAATCCATACCCATACAATGGGGCCGTGTCTAATGGTTTAAAGTTGGCTAAATGCAGTTTAATAAGATGGACATAAAAATTGGGCCTAGCCATCTCATTTTGTCTTTTCACATGAACAAAACAATGGTTGTAGACCAAGTTTGATTAGTGGGTTGAAGGTGAATTTTGGTTGGCTAGGTCACACTATATTGTGTTGGACGCTTTGGGTCTGAATCCCTGTGCTATTTCACACACACACACATATTGTCATGGGTCTATTTCCTTCAATAAGCAAGTGCGGCGTGATGGTCCTTCTCTACCACCGCAAGCCTACTTATCGCTCGCTTGCCAGTCGCGGAAGCTTATAATCAGAGTGCAAGAGAGAATAGAAGGAGAAAAATTACAATCACAAGAAGCAATCACAATGAAGGTGAACAAAAGAAAGCTCAACACATTTGATTCATTCACAATTTTGCCCACAGGTGCATTACAGTTCAAGTATACGGGCTGGCCCTTTGGGGTATTGATTCACCTGAACCGGGCAACTTACATCAGACTCAATAAAAGTAAAACAGACTCTAGACGCAACTTTACAATGTAAGTCACAAGGGAACATGCTCCCCCCTTCAAATCATGTGTTGTCCTTGGCGCCATCTGTTTCACAGTAAGCCTTGACTTCAGCCAGGTAGCGGTTGTTCATCCAGAAAGCTGGCTCCCACGTAGGTTTCATTGTTTTCTCCCACTGCACTAGGTATTTCTTTGTTTCGCCCAAGTAATTGATTTTGTGGCGAAGGATCTGACTGAGGTACTTCTAGGCCCGTTGTGTTGCTCGGGCCCTCTACATGATGGGAGCGCGTTGTGGCACGCTACATTCTGGATCTCCATCGTTTGGATGAAACTGCTTGAGGTTGCACACGTGGAACACCGAATGCACCATGAAATCTGGGGGCAACTATAGCTTGTACGTCAGTCTGCCCACCTTCTTTGTGATGATGAATGGTCCTTCATACTTTCTGACCAGTCCATGGTGCCGCCCACAAAAGATGCCTATGCGACCAGGATAAAGTTTCACCAACACTTGATCCCCAACTTGGAACCCAATGGGCCGACGATGCTTGTCTGCCCACTTCTTCATTCTCTTTAATGCCTTCTGTAGGGCCTTCGCCAGCTCATTCTGCTCGTGTCAGTCTTGAATCAACTGATAGGTGAAGGATGGCCTTCCCTTTTTTTGCACGGCAAGAATGTACGGAGTCAATGGTTGTTGCCCCGTGGCTATTTCAAATGGGTTATGGCCTGAAGACTCGCTCTTTTGCATATTGTAACAAAATGGTGCTATGTCCAAGAGCTTTACCCATTTTTTCTAATTGGCACTAACAAAGTGCCTAAGGTATTAATCAATTATCCCGTTAATGTGCTTCGTTTGCCCATCTGTTTGTGAATGAAAGCTTATTGAAAATAACAAATCAGAGCCAAGTAGCTGAAATACTTCATGCCAAAACTTGCCCTTGAAGCGAGCATTGCGATCACTCACAATGCTCTTTGATATGCCCTAGTGCTTCACCACATGCCTTACAAATAACTCTGCAGTCTTCTCTACAGGGCACTCCTTCGAAACTAGAATGAAGGTGGCATACTTTGAGAAATGATGCACCACAACCAGGATAAAACTGAGGCCCTCTACCTTTGGCAGACTAACAATGAAGTCCATGAAAATGTTATCCCAAGGACGTTCTGAAATTGGTAGAGGCTCAAGGAGACCGAGAACCTTCTGGTTTGTCTCTTTATCTTGCTGGCAGATGAGGCATGTTCACACATACTGTAACACCCCAAAATCTCAACTTGTAAAATCCTCAGATTTTTAGAGAATTTTTTTTTAAACACTAAGCAAGCGGAAAATCATAAGAGAAATCAGTCCAAAAATTTGAGCGGGTTACAGAATAAATAACAAAAAAAAACATTTCATTCCACACTTGATTTACAAAATGAGACCGAGAATATATATCAATTTAGTTACAAAAGGGTCTCTCAAAAACCAAAAAGGGGAATTTCTCAAAATAATTGTCAAGTCCGCGTAAGTTCAAAGTGTGGGTCCCAAGCTTTTATAGTACAGTCGTCGCGATCTCACCCTAGCAGTCATCACTTGTATCCTCATAAAACGGGATCAGTACTCTTACGAGTTGGTGAGATAAATCATCCGTATAATACCATTTTAAAGGAAAGACATGAAGCATTAAACCAGAAACAAATACGACATAACTCAGAAACTACGAATAATAGGCTATAACTATCATGATGACATTGTTAGAAATATTTAACCAAAGTACATATATGAGTGAGCATAAATATATGTGCAACATGTAATAAGTATGAGGCTAGCAAAAGTAGCAATACAAACTAGGTGCATCAAGATGAGACAATTAGAAACATGCAATTAAAGTACAACATCTACTGTATCTCTACTACAAGAAAGCACAAGTACAAAAGTATGTAAAACTACTCTAAACGACCAAAATACGTAACTAACAAGGTAAATCAGTCTGTGATTGGTTAGTAATTATGTTCTTCTGATTACTCCTTCGGGTATGCAAAGAAACCTCACATTCTGTGAGACGTGCACCCAGCGTCTGTTATTCAATCTCTAATATGGTAACTGGGGATGCTACAAACCGAGTAAACCTCATACGGGCAGCTCGCAGCCGAGAGAAACCACGCATAGGTAATGGATTACAATCCTCACTACTGCAGTAGTAGAAGTACCTCAACAGGTAACCTCGACCTCTCTAACTCTGAGTGATTGGAGGTCAAAGGATGCCTCAGGTCCTATAAATGTGTCATAGTAATGACTTGTCACTCAGGGTTGTACCATCCACCCTCTCTAAGGTGAACCATTTTGTGAATGGGGTGACAACGGTTTATCTTTCTTAAGTTGGTTTGACAATTACGCCACCTTCTGAGGTGTTTAAACATACTTGCCTCGTGGTCCCCGCGAGGTACACAAATGAGGTCTTAGCCTGCCCATTCACGTGCTCGACCTCACACGGCCGAAGGAGAGCACATCACCAGTGAAGGCGATCTTTAACACCATTTTCATTTTTAGGGTATCACAATACGTGAGCTCTCTCACGGACATGGGTCCTTCACCTAACATGACTCCGGTGGAGTCGCATAACCTCAACTGGCAATTCATGTTCATACCCTATGTGGTGCTAACTTCCTAACCCTTTGCTGAGATACATCAAGTGCGTAGCATGCGATAATGCATCAGTGTAGTGTCTAGTATAACACGATTTATCGTAGCGGACATTACCAAACATGATACTTAATGTAAACAGTAAACAAGGCTAGTTTAGTGTCAAGATGTGCAATGTGCGAGTGCGAAGCATGCACATATTCAGTCTTACAATTTTTTCGCATAAGTCTCGCATGTGAAACAATAAATATTTTGCATATCGCATCAAATCGTACTACAATGTGCCAATATGTGCAATCTAGAGTTGCCAAACATGTGATGCATGGCTTAGACATGTAATTTTATCAACTTTCTTGCAATTTTGATACTAAGCACACAATTAATGAATACTATCCATGCATGTGCTCAATCTATGCATGGTGTTCATTAATTAAGCATTCGAACCATAATTTTTTTGCATTAAAACATATATATGCAACATTCAAAAACTCTTTGCCTTTGCCATACATTTAATTAGCGAACTAACATGCCACAACGCGTGTACATTATTTGGATTTATTATATTTGCACATGCCATGGAAAAACCTCAAAAGTAACATACCTTTTAGTGGCATACAATTGAATTTAAGGAGATGCGCTATGCAGCCATGCGTGCAACGTGGATGCACACGAAACACCGGGTGACAAGGTGGCCCGCTATCGCTGCCTTGTGCCACACTGCATCGATCCATAGGACTTCAAGGTGCAGCAGCACCTTTGCAGCCAACGTAGCAAGGCTGCGGCCCCACGCAAGCTGGAAATGGCAAGCAGCAGGGCCTAGCTTGCTGTTGACACCGATAGCAACGACAACAAAAAAAAGGGTTTGCGTTTTGCAAGGCAGGTCTGTGGCAAGCTGCTCTGGACTGTGACAGTTCGGGCACCCAGGTGCCAACACCAACAAAAGTGGGTCTGGTTTATGCAGGACCAGGTGTGCACTGATGCGCTCACGCTCTGGTCTGAACCAGGGCAGTTCAGACCAGGGAGTGTGCGATGGTTCCACTGCGGGGAGCCCCAGACTTGGACAATTCAGGCGCTCTAAGGCTGCTGGACAACATTTAGCAGTCGAAAGACTACCATTCCCGAGATGTTTAAAAGAAGATTCAGCCACGGTGCTAAACATGAAAGATATAGAGTTATCTCTTAGCTTTCCACAAAATCAAGAAAATTAGATTTTCATGAAGGGAGCCAGGAGAAATCCCGAAAATACAAGACATTTTCCAAGACTTTCTAGACTGAACAATGACTGACGAAGTTCCAAATATTTGACATTTTGATAGAGCTTTTGAAGGATTCTGCGGACTGAATCAGGACAAGTCTATAACTATAAAGTTGAAGGACTGGGTCTTAGCTTTACAAAATGTCTAAGAACACTGAAAAGTGACACATATCTAGAGAGATACAATTGATTTATCAAGGTTGTCTCTGACCACTTGGAAAGTCCGGAAAGCCCAGTGCATGCAAAAACTATATTTTTGACAGGGATTTTAAAGGACTCTGAGAAGCGAATCTGGCCAAGTCTTTAACTACAAAGTTGAAAGACTGAGCCTTAGCTTTTCAAAATCTTCAAGAACACTGAAAATTGACTTGTATCTAGGGAGATATAGTCAAATCTTCATAGTAGTCTCTGACACTTGGAAAGTCGGGCAAATTGGTTCATGTGAGAAATACATGGTGCGTGTGTGAGCATGTTATGTGCATAACATCAGACCATGACACTCATCGTATCAACTAAATCCACATGAATTCAAAGAAAATCAAGTTCTAATCCACCAAAGATCCATGCATGCAATGGATGCACCGGGATCTCTTGGTTTCACGCATAATACTACATGCCATTAAAAAAAATGGGAAAATGAGAGGATTGCTCAACTTAATCGGTTGAAGGATGGAGAAGAAGATGCTATGCTTCTTCTTCTTGCTTGAGAGAGGCTCCATCACACACACACACACGCACTATTTGGTGGAAAAAGAGGGAGAGAAAGAGAGGAGAGAAGAAACCAAATTGTAGGGTCTTTCTCCCCCCCCCCCCCCCATTCTCAAACTCTTTATGGAGTTTAAAGAGGAATGGATGGATGGGATTAAGAGGGTGAGATGGAGGCCCCCCACCCCCCACCCTTTCCCTCCTCCTTGTTGACTTTGAAACCCCTCCAATAATGCCAACTACTCCCCCCATTTTCCTCCTTGGGATGAATTATTGGGCCTTGACTTTCTTCCCATTTTTTTGGCTTTATTCAAATTGGCATGGGCTGCACCCTAGAGTGCACCCATGCCTTGGGAAAACGTTGGCTGGGTGCCAACCTTCCCAAGAATTTAGAAAACCTCACTTTTACTTTTACAAAGTTCTATTTTAGCTCTTTTTCAAATAACCACTTTTTTTTTTAAGTTATGCTTTGATTTTAGAAAGTATCCTTCCTAATTTTTGATAAAAAGCTAAAATTCTTTATCATTCTTAAATATTTTAAAAACAAAGAAAGAAAAACTCTTTTAATAAAAATCCTAAAACCTTTCAAAATTTTGAATCAAATGAATATAGATATATATATTTTTATGTGTATATATTTTTGTTCTAGGGTTTTTCTTATATATATATATATATATATATATATATATATATATATATATATATATATATATATATATATATATATATATATATATATATATACCAAAGCTCGTATATATATACTTTGGAATTTCATCATACGTTGAATAATTTTCTAAAAAAAATTAAGGGTCTTACACCCTACCCTACTTAAAAAAGATTTCGTCCGTGAAATCAACAAACACTAGTCAACAAAGAGATCAGGGTATTTCTCCCTCATGCTCGCTTCAGGCTCCCATGTACATTCCTCAATGCCATGGTGTTGCCAACGCACCTTAACCAACGAAATGGTCTTGTTATGCAAAACTTGATCTCGTCGATCAACGATCTTGATAGGCTTCTTAGCTATCGTCAAAATGAAGCTCCCACCGTCTCTTATCGGCGTAACTCTTCTGTCTATCTTGAGCTGCCTTCAAACGTTCTCAAATCTTCCGCACTTGCTGAGTGTAGTGCTGAAGAATAATCGACGATTCACTGGATCTATTGTTGATATCATCCCAATACGACGGTGATCGAAAAAGTCTCCCATACAAGGCTTCGTACGGAGCCATCCCGATACTCGTGTGATAATTGTTGTTGTAGGCAAACTCCACTAAATACAAGTGTGAATCTCATTCATCACTCCAATCGAGCATACAAGCTCGCAACATATCTTCTAATGTCTGAACCATTCTTTTTTATTGTTCATCAGTCTGAGGGTGAAGACTACAAGAAAAATGCCAATTCACGACGGACGCTATCCATCGCTAATCCATCGCAAATTCAGTCGCTAACGTGTTTAGCGATGGATTAGTGACAGATTCACGATGGATAGCGTCCGTCGAATAATCTTAGTCGCTAAATTATGACAGAATTTATCTGTCGCCAGTCTGTCGCTATTTAGTGACAGATTAGCGACAAACTTTAATCTGTCGCTAAATAGCGACGGACTGGTTGTGAACACCCCAAAATTTTCAAAATATTATAAATATTCCCTTTTTGCCCCTGATTCCATTTTCTGAGTAATTGAGTCAGTTTTAAATCTAAATTCCAGTTTATTTCTCAGGTTTTACTGAAACTAAATCCATTTTATATATCTGACTCGATTTCGGATCCGGATCCAGTGTTAAATCCAAATCTGAGCATTGTTGTCCAATTTTTTTAAATCAAATTCTCAAAATTACCAAAATAACCTTTTGAAAGGCTCAGACACTTCGTTTGGTATCCGTTTGGATCCATCATGTTATATTCCTTGATTCGAGGTTTAAAACTCGAATATTTTCTCAAAACTTGGGTCCAAACCCATTTTCTAAAGAAATCAAACCCAAATTTTCAGAAAACTCCTCTTTTTGTAAATATTTCTCAAAAATTATAAAATGATTTTTAAATCCCTTTTTTCTCTTAGTTTCATAGCTTTATTTCAAAAAATATCAAAAAAATATAGAAATAAAGAAAAGAACAAAAAAATAAAAAATAAAATATATAGAAAATAAAAATATAGTTTTAAAGACCTCTTTTTGAAGAAAACAAATCTTTTAACTAAAAACAGTTTTTTGACAAAAAACTTTTGAAAAGAGCCGCCATTTTGAAAATTCTCTAAAATAGGGAATCACCTTTGATAAAACCCTTTTTAACTATTTTTTTTAGGGTTTCAGAAACCCTCTCTCTACCTCTCACACACTCTCAAAACCTCTGGTTTCGCCTCCAAACCTTCCATTACCCTCCGATCTTCTTCTTCTCCATAGCCACCGCCCATCACCAACGAACCCCCCTTCTAGACTCCTCTTTAAAATCGGCAAAGGGCAACCCTCTCGATCCATCGCCTCTCACCCTCGCACCCCACCTCTCTCTCCTTCCGCAGGTTTTCACCTCGCCGTCCTTCTGCATATCCTTTTTCTCCCTTTCTTCTTCTTCTTCATCCCCTCATTTCCTCTCTGCCCTCCCCTAGTTTTTCTCTTGATCAATCAAAGGAAGCCCTCTTCCAAATCAGGAAAACCAAGGTAAGTATTTCTCCCGTCTGTGAGTTCTTTTTTTTCTTTTTTTTTTCTTTTGACCTTCTGATTTTTTTTTTGCCCCATTAACACACACCTTGTAATCCCGATTTTCCTATCGCAATATCGGTTTACATAGTGTAATATCAACGGAATGATCAATTCCTATATGTTTTCTGCTTTTCTTTTCTATATTTTGATTATTTCATTTACGATTCCAGTCGATAGCCGATTTTATTTTTCAATCTCATGTTATTATGATGTCAATTCACGCCTCAGTTTCTGATTTGCCTTCGTTCCCCTTTTCTTTGAGTTATTTCTTTCCTATTTTGATTTACTTTCAATCTCTGCTTACGTTCTATTTTAACTTGTTTTCTATACAGTATTTTGCTTTTGATCCACGCTATGTCTCATGTACTGGAGATTGCGTCGTTCCCTGTTTTTATCCTGATTTTAATTGCTATTTTATTTCATTCTATCTACTTTGATTCATGTTTATATTTATCTCGTTTTTAACTTTGATTCTTGTTTTTATTTGTATTTCCTGTTATTTCTCTTTCTCTGCGTCATCGCTTGGTGATTCCTGATTATCGTTGTTCTCTCCTTCACTGGATTATACTGCATTATCTGTACCCTCTGGGTATTATAGGTATGTGTTGGATCTTCTTTCTAAATTTTAAGCTTACCTTAATTCCTGTCTTCCATATTTTTACCAGTTTAGATTCGTTACATTTCAGCTTCTGGTTTATATTGGATTATGTTCGATCGTTTTTTTTTTGTTAACTCTGCCTGTGTGTAACTGTTTAGTTATACACTGCCGGTCCCAAGCCCGGGTAAAGGAGGAGGGTTGCGGTAGGCTTGTGACAACCATCATAAAAACTTAGTCATACCCTATGAATATGAACCAATATGAGAATTTCGTTGGGGCGTTCCCTACTGAGCGACGTGATGTACTCTATAGGCTCGAAGGCAGTGATAAATGGGCAAGGGTTGCTAGGTCGTTGCCCGAAAGCGACGCGTCACACTGGCGCCCGGGTGTGGTGTCAAATAGGCAAGGGTTCCCTCACTTTGTTGGACGGGTGGGGGTAAAGAAGTTAGTCCAAGACCATAAAATTAGGTTAGCCACTTGGAACATAGGATCTTTAACTGGTAAGTTGGTAGAGTTAGTAGATTTTATGTGTAGGAGAAAGATTGATATTTTATGTCTACAAGAGACCAAATGGGTAGGTGAGAAAGCAAAAGTGATAGAACCTTGGGGATATAAGATTTGCTATACAGGAATAAATAGGAATAGGAATGGAGTAGGGATTGTTATGAGTCGTGAGTTTATAGATAATGTAGTTGAGGTCCGTAGGAAGGGTGATAGGATTTTACTTATTAAATTAGTATTAGGTACGAATATTATTAATATTATTAGTGTTTATGCACCTCAAGTAGGTTTAGATGATTCCATTAAGCGTCAATTTTGGGAAGATTTAGATGGAGTAGTACAAGGGATATCTTATGGAGAAAGGCTTTTCATCAGCGGTGACCTTAATGGGCATGTAGGCATTAGTAGGGATGGATTTGAGAGTATCCATGGAGGCTATGGTATAGGAGAAAGAAACGAAAGTGGAGAAAGGATTTTAGATTTTGGTTTGTCCTATGATATGATCTTAGCAAACACTTGGTTTAGGAAGAGGGAGTCTCACCTAGTAACATTTAAAAGTGAGGTTAATACGAGTCAGATAGATTTTTTCCTACTTAGAAAGAGAGATACGGGTTGTTGCATCGATTGTAAGGTTATACCGGGAGAAAGTGTAGCTACACAACATAGAGTCTTAATTTTAGATCTTAGAATTAGACAATAGCGCAAAAGGGATAGACATATGATAGATCCTAGAATTAAGTGGACACTGAAAGAAGCTAAACAATGAATGTTTGTAGAGCGGGTAGTTAAGGAAGTTGATTGGTGTCTCGAGGAGGATTTAGAATCTATGTAGAATAAGATAGCGGGTGGCATGAGAAAGGTGGCTAAGGAGGTATTGGGTGAGTCTAAAGGCGGTGCACCGCTAGGTAAGGATACATCATGGTGGAACGAGGATGTCAAATTAGCTATTAAGGTTAAAAGAGAGTGTTATAGAAATCTAAGTAAAAATCATGATAATACGAATTTGGAGAAGTATATGATAGCAAAGAAGGAAGCTAAAAAAGTAGTTCGGAATGCGAGGGATAAGGTATATAAGGAGGTTTATGACAAGTTGGATACCAAAGAGGGTGAAAAAGATATTTATAGGCTTGCAAAGATGAGAGATAGAAAATCGAGGGATCTGGGTATGGTTAGATGTATCAAAGATGAAACGCAAAGGGTTTTAGTCAAAGATGAGGAGATTAAGGAGAGATGGAAAAATTATTTTGATAAGCTATTTAATGAAAGTCGTGCTCATGATCTTGGAGACTTTTCAATTCCTTTTCATGAGATGAATCGTGACTTCATGCGCAAGATTCAAAAGAAAGAAATTGCAGAGGCTTTAAAGAAAATGAAATCAAGAAGGGCAGTTGGCCCAGATGGTATACCTATCGAGGCTTGGAAATGCTTGGGAGAGAAAGGTTTAGAATGGTTGACAAATCTTTTTAACAAGATTTGGCGGACAAATAAGATGTCTAATGAGTGGAGGAAGAGTACTTTGGTACCTCTATATAAGAATAAGGATGATATACAAGATTGCACAAACTATCGTGGTATAAAACTCATGAGTCATACTATGAAACTTTGGGAGAGGGTGATTGAGTCTAGGTTGAGGAAGATTGTCATGATATTGGAGAATCAATTTGGTTTTATGCCTGGAAGATCAACTATGGAAGCTATACATCTTCTTAGACAACTTATTGAGAGAAATAGAGAGAGGAACAAAGATTTGCATATGATTTTTATTGATTTGGAGAAGGCTTATGATAGAGTACCTAGAGACGTTCTCTGGTGGACAATGATGAAGAAAGGTGTTTCTCTCAAGTACATTAGTATAATTAAAGATATGTATGAAGGAGTAGTAACCAATGTCCGCACTTGTGGAGGGGTGACAACCAATTTTCCTATAACGGTTGGGTTACATCAAGGATCTGCTTTAAGCCCTTTCCTATTTGCTATAGTGATGGATGAGCTTACGAGATCAATTCAAGAAAATGTGTCGTGGTGTATGTTGTTTGCTGATGATATTGTTTTGATTGATGAGTCTAGAGCTGGGGTTAATGCTAAGTTAGAATTATGGAGACAAACATTGGAAGCAAGAGGTTTTAAGTTGAGTAAGAGTAAGACAGAATACATGGAATGTCGATTTAGTAAGCAACGAAGTAGTGATGGGAGTATAGTGAAGCTTGGTGAGCATGAAATATCGGTGGATGATTCTTTCAAATATTTGGGATCTATCATTCAAAAGTATGGAGAAATTGATGGAGATGTAAATCATAGGATAAAGGTTGGGTGGATGAAATGGAAGAGTGCAACTGGAGTGTTGTGCGATCGTAGAATGCCATTGCGGTTGAAGGAAAAGTTTTATAGGACGACTATTAGGCCCGCTTTACTATATAGTACGGAATGTTGGGCTTCCAAGAGACATCATATTCAAAAAATGAGTGTAGCTGAGATGCGTATGCTGAGATGGATGTGTGGAAATACAATAAAAGATAAGATTTGGAACGAGATGCGTAAGAAGGTAGGCATTGCACCCATTGAAAATAAGATGAGAGAGAATCGTTACGGTGGTTTGGACATATTCGACGAAGGCCTAATGATGCTCCAGTTAGAAGGATGGAGAAATGGAAAAATATATTAGTTAAAAGAGGTCGGGGTAGGCCTAGGAAGACCCATAATGATTTTCTTTGTTGGTTCATATCGCCGACCCCAATTGTTTTGGGATGAAGGCGTAGTTGTAGTTGTTGTTGTTGTTGTTGTTGTTATTTCCCTCATTTGTTTCCTATCTGCATATTAATTTCCTATTTGTATTAGATTCCTCACTTCCCTTTTATACCTAGCATTATATATATAATCAGCATCCTCTCCTCTATATCCTTTACATACCGTCATCGTCTTCCTACTGTAACGCGCCACTGGATAATGAGTTCTCCCTCTGCTTATACAACTTGTGATCATGGAGCTCCAGAAGCGTCTAGTAGCAACATGGCTCTTACCCTCGAAGTCAAATCTGCATGGCATATTATAGACAGAACTCATGTATCTCAGTTCATCAGGAATGTGGGTATCGTCGGTTGGTGCAGCTTGGTGCTCAAGTCATTCATTTACCAATGCAGTCCGAAGCCCGTGAAATCGGGAATAGGAATTAGATTTTTTGTTTGTTTGTTTTTTTTTGTTCCCTTTACATCTGTAAATAACTTAAGTTCTATATTGAATTCATCTTTTGGTTTAGCATCTAATCGATTGCCTCTTTTGTTAACAGGTTTTCAGTCTTGTTGCCATTCTTGATATTAGAAGAAGCAAAGGGGTCATCACGATCTGGACTTCTCCCACTGAAGTTGTTACTTACATCCTACAAAATTTCATCTTAACTAAATCCACTCTAACCCAAAAATTTGATAAAAGGCTAATATATTAGGCTCATCAAGGATGGTTAATGCACCAGATTGACTTCATATTGCAGTACTACTGTTAAGATTCTTCTCTTACTATTAAACATTTGTTTGGAATTTGTGAGCATGCTATCTTTTCAGATGTTATTCCATTGGTAGAGTGCTTTGAATCGCTATGTTTGAAGCTTTCAGTTGAAATGGATATTTAGTTTTCTTCTTTGTCAGAATTCAAAACCCACAAATTCACTTGGTAGTTTCCACATTTGATATATCAAATCTGTTAGTTCAACTGCTAGGTTCATGTATTCGGTTTGATAATTGTTGTATGAATCCATTAATTCGTGCACTTCAATTATATTGTTTGATCCACTGATCACTTGCTTAGATTGTGCAACCTCATCCTGTCACTTCCACCTACATTTTTTTTAAACATGACAATCATTTGAATCATAGCTATTTTCTCCTCCCAATTGATAATCTCATTATCTGATGTGCTCATTTGTGTTGGCTTATTAATAGTTCCAGGAAGCATAGTCCATCATTTCAGCAGAGTATCTTGATAATTGGCTACTTAGTGCCACACCAGATTCTGTATATTCTGATCATCTTCATGGCCGTGAGGATTAGAGGATTTCGCCGCGAAGACCTGTGGTAGCAAGTATATCAGATCTATGACAAGAAGATGGGTGGTCTGCTGTGAAAGAAATCCTCAGGCATCCCTCTCCAAAGGATTGACGGCAAGACTCCTCGCCTAGAAGCAAATTCAACTAAAACCTTGATGTCATGTGAGAAGATCTTAACATATGGAGTCTTGATTGGGGTCCTCTTGGTGTCATAGGTGATGTGGATTCGACTCTTACAGCATATGGTGGAAAAAGAATGTATACCTGCACGAACACTGCATTGGCATTCACATTGTCTCCTACATTTAGCACATGTTGTCCCTTTACCTGCCCCACATGTACATTACTTGCATTCATCCATTCCTATCATATATGCGTATTATCGATCACATTCACACACTCAGTGCATTTCATTTCCTGCAAATACTACTGTATCATATGTATATAGGCTATTATATTACCATCATTAGCATTTCATAAGTTCACCGTGCATTGTTGGATGTTTTCAGAAGCATCTCATTTGATATTTCCCCTGCACATGATTAGATATGTTTATAGTATATCCTTTGATATGTCTGCAGCATATCCTTTGATGTGTTTTACAATACAATTTTCTTTTTCTTTTTTTTCTTCAACAACACTGCATATGTGCTTCCACATTTATGTGTTCACTACATAAGGTACCTCGGATTTCATTACCACGCCTGTATGGTTACCGGTACCATTTCATTGCATACCATCATCCGTGCACAGTCCCTGTGCACTCAATATTTATGGCTTGCTTTCACTTCTTTATCTCATTATTCGCTAAGTCAAATTACCATACACAGTGCTCCCTATATTCTCTCAAAATATCACAGAATCATTTCTTTTATGGTCGACTGGGAGGGCTTTTAAGGCATCAGCTGGGAGTGTCTTGATAGACCAGTAAAGGTCATTAAGATAACTCTATCAAAATTACCTCGAGATGCTCAGATCACCTCACTGACAAAGCACCTTGAAGTGTTATGTGAAGCCCATTTGCAGAACAATGAATGAACACTCTAGGAAATCCTTCTTACAGAAGTTGACTAGCTAACCAAACTTTGGGTGTTGTGTGCCATCAGTGGGCATAACCAAATTGTCAAAATCAATTTCATCTGTCAACTCTATTGTTGTGTCTTTGTCAATATCACCCGACAATACTGAACAGAGATCGATCCCCCCCCTCTGCAGTTACATGAGGTATTCAAAAACCGTTATAAAATATTTAGTACCCAATCTGCTTTCTCAACAACTGTAACACCCATTCTATGTTCACCTGATGAGCTGGGGGAAGGAAATGTTACAAGTGAAGCTCCTGAAGCTACTTGCATAGCCTACTGCCAGTATATAATAAAATTTGCTGGAAAGAATGCCTTTCATCTTCGTGTCAGGGTGCACCCTTTCCATGTCTTGCGAACTAACAAGATGCTTTCATGTGATGGGATTGAAAGGTGAATTTCTTCACATGCTTCTCTGCTGAAGATTACAGATCATTAAGGAGCCAGCCAAGTTTGATCTACTCCTCAAGTGGAAAGGAGGAATCCACGATTCTTTCAAATCCCAACCAATTGATGGATCAGTCAAGTTAATTTTGAGGCCCCTGATTAAGGTATGTATTCAATTTTGTTTAGATTTCATGATCACAATCCTGAAACTGCTGATACATACATTCACTGCTGCACCATTGCCACTCATACATTCGTGCATCCTACAATGCCTCTTGTAGTTTTTGGTACACATATACTTAGCCTTCTCATTACTCCCATTCATGCATTATAGATCCATGTTTTCATCTTAAAAGCATTGCCATAAGTAGTTTTTAACATCATAAATATGTCATTTCGTATATGGCTTAGGCATCCTCATATATATATATATATATATATATATATATATATATATATATATATATATATATATATATGTATATATCTATATATGTATATGTATATATATATATATATATGTGTGTGTGTTTATGTATATATATACTCTCAATAACCCACGTATGGCATTTAGATATTGTGTAAATATTTTCTAAACAAATATATGCATTCCATCATTTATATCCTAAATGCAATATGATATCTTTGGCTATATGCATCTTTTTGTGTTAACTTTGCTTTTGCAGGAGCCATAGGAGATTTAGACTTCTTTTCTAAGATTAGAGAATTTTGACATTTTCAAATTTCAATGTCATAATGTGATAGTTAGATTCTAACGAGAAATTTATATCTTCTGTACTATATTAGAGTGTATGAGTATACACATTTATGATGAATTACTTGTTCTCACATCATTTTGCCTTTTATTTCAAAATTTCACGAATGGTGAAACACGAATGGCACATGCACCATTCTAATAAGAGGTGATTAAATCCTAAGTTGATGATTTACATCAATGGCCATAGTCAGGATGTGAACAAAACTTAGGATTTTCATCTTTTATAGAATAGCATTGGGTCCACACTGGATCCTTTTCAAAAATCATCATATTTTCCTTAAATATTTTCTTCTTTTATCAGAGTTTAACTTAAAATTAACTCAAAATATATATCAATGGCCATAGTCAAAATATATTGAGAATTAATTTCATTTTAAACCCTATAAAAGCACAAAAATATGTTTTATTCTTCATCTGAATTCAAATATGATTATTATATAATACATTCAATGACCATAGTCAGGGATGTATTATATCTTCAATCTTATTTCAATTCATTTAAGGAATGAAATATGCTTTTTAAGTCCAATTTCAAATTCTTTTAATTTCATTTCATCATTTAGGATAGAATTGCATCGTATTTTCAAAATTTCTTTTCAAAACTCCAAGTGATTTTGAGTATCTTCTTCATTTCTCAAATCAATTCTATTTTATAGATTCAAATTCAATTCTATCTCATTTTCAAGATTCAAAATTTGATTTCAAAGTCCAATTTGACTTTGAAATTTCAAATTCATTTCAAAACTTCAGAAATTCCAATATAAATCAAACTTCAAAGTTTAAATCAATTTCGAGATTCCAAATTCATTTTCAAAATTCAAATTCAAATCAATATCTCAAATCCAATTTCAAAGTTCAATTTAACTTTAAAATCTCTGATTCATCTTCGGATTCCAAAAATCAAGCTTTTAAATCAAGTTCATTTCACATTGAGTCTTGATTCTCAAATTCAAATTCCAAGTTTTGAGATTGATTCTGAATCTCAAAATTCAAGTCTTTTTTAAATTTTAAATTCAATATAGGTTTTCAAAACCCAGATCCATCTTCAAAAGTCTCATTTTGAACTTTCAAAATCCAAAACTAAAGTTAGAACCCAATTTACCTTGGATCTCAGACTTCAGACCCAAATTCCATCTTGGATCCAATTCTATTTAGGATCCAGAATTCAACTTCATCCTGGATCTCAAACTACAGATCCAATTCTCATTTAGGATTCTAGATCCAGAGTTGAACTTCATTTTTGGATCTCAGACTTTAGATCCAAAAACTATTTTAGGATCCAAAATCCAATTCTATCTTGGATCTCAGACTTCAGATCCAAATTCCATTTAGGATCCAGAATTCAATTCTATCTTGGACCTCAGATTTCAGATCCAAATTTCATTCCAAATTTTGGATCCAATTCCATCTTGGATCTCAGATTTCAGATTCAAATTCCATTTTAGGATTCAGACTGTGGATTCAAATTCTATCCTGATTTTCGGATTTCAAATCCAATTCCACTTTCAAATCCCATCTGGACTTCTTAAATCTATTTCTATTTTTTAAAATTCTATTTGGATTTCTCAAGTCTAAATTTCATCCTGATTTCCAACCTTAAATCTAGAATTCAATTCCACTTCAAATATTCATTTCCTCTCCTAAATCCAAGTTTAAAATTCAAATTCAAAGTCTATTTCTGACTTTGAAGCTTCATTTCTTTTTTTCTCATCTTCCAATCATTCTTTTCAAATTCAAAGATTTATTTTCCCAACTTTGATAATTTCAAAGACTTAGAACTTCAAAATATCCTTCCTAATCTATCTCAAGTTCTAAGTTAGATTCAATCATTCAGAAATCATTTCTTCACTCCATTATCAAGTTCATCTCAGAAAACTTGGAAATTATCAAGTTCATTCAGAAATCCTTGCATTGCACAAGCATAATTCTTTGTGCATTTAGACTTAGAATAAATTCTTAGATAATATTTTAGCAAAGTAAAGAGGCATAAATTTGATCCTTGGTTTGATTACTTCTGGTAAAGGTGTCAGGAACGGTCAAACCTCGTACCGACGAGTAAATCCCGTCTCTCCATTTTCCCGTAAAATGTTTCAAAACGGAGGTGAGTAATTTTCTAAATATTTTTAAATTAAGGTCAAGTGAAACCCCGCAAAAGCGTTCCTCTCTCTTCTTTCTTTTCTCTTCTCTCTTCTTTTTTGTCTTTTCATTTATCCCTTCAAAAAGAAGGAAATAAGGATTAGAAAGGAAAAGAGAAGGAAGAGAGAGAAATACCAAGAGAGAAAAAATTTTGTGATGATCACAGCTTTGGCGACTGTGATGGGACTCTCGTCTCCATCCGGTTGAATTTGTGCCTTTGCTTTGCTTTTATATTATCTAAGTCTTTATTCCATAAATGACAGCTTCATTTTCATGCAAACCTTAGGAGCCTAGACTATGTCCTAAGCTGACATAATGCATATAGGATTTAAGTATGGTTTGATAGGACCATATTGAAGAGATTATTCCATGTTCACATTAGACCTAGGTCTGAAATACAACTCTCCTCAATTCTAGGGATTGAATGCAAACAATGTATGCAAGTGTATGCTTCTTTTGATTTAAATTTATCTCTTTTAGGACTTGCATTAGAGCCATCTGATTTCTTGCATATTGAGCATGTTTTTGAAAAAAATACCTACCTATATTGTCCCGGTCTTCACGTTGTTGGACTGTCTCACTGAACCATAGTTCGGGAGAGAGCCTCACAACTGGACCACTTATTTGGGTTCGCGCCCCCCTATCACGTACCTAAGGACCATAGTCTGAGGTATATCGGTAGGTGCTCAAGGATGTTGGGAAGCCTTTACCTTAGAACCGAAGAAATATTTTTTATGTCACGTACTTCGAGCTTCGGCTTGAGTATATCGGCATACCTTGATTGGAATCAGATGATCTAAATCTTAGAGTTAGGATTAAAGGTCCTATTAGTCATTTCAAATATTGCATATAGAGTCAACTTTAGGGAATGTTGTTTGTACATCCTTGTTTGTACATCTGTGATTGTATGATATTTTATATTTTCCTTATATTTTCCAAACCCTGAATATATATATCATTCAAAATTTCCTCTTTTGTTTTTAGAAACCCATGTGTCTTTCTTTTCTTCTGATTTCTTCAAATTCTTTTGATCCTGTCTGCAATTCTTCAAATTTTTAATCTTTACCATCTATCGTAAAATTCTTTTTCCTCCTATCTTTCCAACGTATCTTCTGATTCTGTTCCAAGAATTCTTTTACCTTCTTCACAATAAAGTCTCTCTTTGTCAAGAGATATCCCTTTCAAAATAGCATTTGTTCATATTCTAAATTGTTTATTCTTTCTCACAAAGAAACAATGCGATTGTCGCAATTTCCTGTGACGACCCAATCCCTAGTAATGGGATGTCTTTAGTCAATTTGACATCTTCCTTTATTAAAATTTCCTCCAACGTTTTTCTAAATATCCCATTTTTATCCTATAGAGAGAACATTGATATTTCATCATGGTTCGAACAAGGACTGAAAAGGAAACAGTTCCACAACAAAGTGACAGTGAAGGAAAGGAAGTGAACTCCATCAGGTCATCCAAGCAGCAGGGCCAAGAAGCAGAAAACAATGTTGATTCAGCCACATACAAGTTGTTTCAGAAGGTGATGACAAAAATGATGTCTGAACAGTCTGAGAAAAAATCTTCTAAAAGCAAAACCAAGGAAAAAGTCAGCAAATAGCAAGTTTAGTATGACAGCACTTCAGAGTCAACAGAGGAAGACTCAGAGGAAGAGCAGCCGGCATATTTTCACAACCCCTTGTATCGGCCCAAGAAAATCAATAAGGGGCACAAGTCAGCAAGCAAAGCCAAATGTCAGATCCCAGCAGAAGATCCAATGCATGAACAGCTGAGAGAAGTAGCCCGTGCAATCAAAGACTTACAAGCCCAGGACAAAGGCAAAAAGGTATACACCGGTGCAGATTTTTATGATGGCCTAGAAGGGGATGACAACTGGGAAGTCCTTCCTCGAAAATTCATAAAGTTTGATGGGACCGGCAACCCCAAGGCCCATCTGGCCACATTTTTCGCAGAATGCAACTGATTCAGAAAGAACAATAGGGCTCTATTCCTATGTTTTCCACATAGTCTGGAGATTGAACTGCGAGACTTTGACAAAGTCATCAACCTGTTCATCGAGAGGTTCCTTTTCAATACTGAGGCTCCGCCTACCCTCAACCACCTATTCAATCTGAAGCAAAATGACAATGAGAAGGCAAAAGATTTCATTCATAGGTGGAGATCTACCTGCAACAGGATGAAAGATCCAATATCAAAGGGGCATGCACTCTCAATAATTTTGAACAATTTCTCTCAACCTCTGAAGGGTTTGATCTCTACTTCTCCGTCTAAATCTTTTATCAAGTTAATAGAGCGAGTCAAATGGCTCGAAATAGGGGCTAAAAAACGGAACCTACAATGGCATCACCATGGCAGGAGGCAGTCAAGATATGAAAAAGAAAACCAATTTCACCTTCTCTACCAATTTCTCCAACAACAACAATAGCAAGAACAAAAGGGGTGGTAGAAAGAACCATACTGGCAGGTCAGACAAAGATGATTATTTCGGTCAAAAGAATGGGATCAGCAGGCAAAATGACATTCCTCCCTCGAGCATCCAGTTAGAATCAAAGCCCCAAGGGAAACCAAAGCACAATGGTTGGGGATACGACCGTGAGTTTACCCCCTTAGAACAATCACATGAGCAAGTTCTTGAGTATATGGTAACAAATGAAATGGTTAAACTCCCCAAGGTAGCAGATCCTCCTGTGACAATGGAAAGGTTTAAAGATCAGTTTTGTAAATTCCATCGGGCAATGGGTCATGACACTGAGCACTGCTTTGTTTTCAAAAACATCATCCAAGAGTGCATTGATAAAAAGCTTCTGGTGGAAGACAAAGAAGAAGATTAACCATCCTGTTCTCGTTTTTTTGAACCATGCCAATGTTTTTTTGTTTTCCTTTCTTTTCAGTGACCTTGTAGGGGCAAGTCAGTCCCAGTCTTTTGTGACCTTCGGTCAACAAACTTGTAAATATTTCAGTCGTTGTTATCAATATTTTCCCTGTCAATGAAATATCAGTTTTCTTCATATCTTTGATATCACATACTTCTCTCTTTTTCCACAATAGGGCATTTATTTTTGAAAATTTGTATTTTCATTTCAAAAAAATCTTCTTCGTCATTGGCTTCTTTTAAGCCACATTAAATTCCTATTCTTTTCAAAATAAGGGACAATCCCAAACATCATTCATGAGAGAAATGATATTACCTATGAGGGTTTTTTAAAATCATAAAATCTTGAAAATTTATGCAAATTCTTAGCCATGATCATCAAAAAAATTAATATTTTGGTCCAATCTTTTTCAAAATCAACCATCATGTTGATTTTTGTTTTCCAAAATGGGTTTTAAATCATTGTCTTCAAAATCAACCCTCATGATGATCTCTCATGTTGATTCCCCTTTTCAAAGATCAGCTCTCGCGCTAATCATCCTTCTCGTGGTTGATTTTCTTCCCAAAATGATTTTCTCAAATATCTTTTAAACATTCTCCTTTTAAACTTAAAAGATCCCACATGCAAGCAGGATCAAATAAACTTTCGTTTCTGTTTTTCTATCAATTTTCATTAATCTTTTGTCAATCTTTATCCGTCTTGTCAATGTTTTCATCTTTTATTAAATTTTATCAATTTTTTATCAATTTTTTGGTCAATTCTATTCTTCTATTTACCCCTTCAGGTTAAGGGATAAACCTGACCCTCATTATTCGAGGTGTACCCCCTCAGGTTAAGGGATAAACTTGACTCTCGTTGTCCGAGGTGTATCCTTTCAGGTTAAGAGATAAACCTGACCCTCGTTGTCCGAGGTGTACCCTTTCAGGTTAAGGGATAAAACCTGACCCTCGTTGTCCGAGGTGTTTCCCGCTCAGGTTAAGGGATAAACCTGACCCTCGTTGTCCGAGGTGTTCCCATTCAGGATAAGGGATAATCCTGAGACCCCTCACAGAAGCCACAAGGCTACCAGTGAGAATTCTTTTCAAAAACAAAAATTTTCATAAATTTATTCAATTTTTCTCTACTTTTATAAATTTTATTCTTTTCCCCTTTCAGGTTAAGGGATAAACCTGAACCTCGACATTCGAGGTATTCTTTTTCGCATTTTAGGATAAGGGATAATCCTGAGACCTCTCACAGAAGCAACAAAGCTACCTGTGAGAATTTTTTTCAAAAACAAATTTTCCTAAATTTATTCATTTTTTCTCCACTTTATAAATTTTATTCTTTTCTCATTCAGAATAAGGGATAATCCTGAAACCCCTCACAGAAGCAACAAGGCTACCTGTGAGAATTCTTTTTCCAAAAAACAAAATTTTCATAAATTTATTCAATTTTTCTCCACTTTTATAAATTTTATTTTTTTCCTCTTTCAAGCTAAGAGATAAACTTGAACCTCGATATTCGAGGTATTCTTTTTCCCATTTCAGGATAAGGGATAAATCCTGAAATCACTCATAGGAGCAACAATGCTACTTGTGAGAATTCTTTTTACAAAATAAATCAATTTCTTCAAATTTTCTCCATTTTTATCAAATCTTTCATTAAATTCTATCTCCTTCTATCTTTTCAAAACTTTATCCTTTTTCCCCGTTCAGGATAAGGGGTTAATCCTGAAAATTGGACCGCAAACAGCTAACTATGCTGGTACATCTAAATCATGGATCATAAATCATAAATCATAAATCATAAATCTTGTCATATATCTTCTAAATTCAAGTCTCAAGTTATCAATTCAAAATATTCTTTTCCCTTTCAGTTGAAGCGACAAACTTGAACCTCGGCCTTCAAGGAATTCTTTCCCCTTCAGGTTAAGGGATAAACCTGAATCATTTTACCTAAATTCTCAATAAATGTCTATTTTATGTTTCCCTTTTAGGATAAGGGATAATCATGAAACTCCGGAAATCATTCTTGCTTCGATCTCTAAATATCTTAAGAATGTCGGTCTCCTTCCCGACTCTCAGTTGGAAAATCCAGTGCTCGTGCTGATATATTTTCAAAAATTCAGTGCTCTCACTGGTATGCTTTAAAAAATTTAGTCCTCGAACTGGTCATTTTAAATTTTTAGAACTCAGTCCTTGAACAAGTCATTTTTTAAAATTTTCAAATAAAGAGCAAGTTCATTTGAGGAATCCAGTCCCCGCACTGGCTATCTCTAAAAAAATTTCAGATAAAGAGCAAGTCCATTCGAGAAACCTGGTCCTCGCACTGGTTATCTCTCAAAATTTTCAACTTCAAATCAAGTTCATTTGGGAAAACTCGGTGCTCGCACTGGTTATCTTGCTAAAATTTTCAAAATCTAAAGACCAAGTTCATTTGAAAAACCTAGTCCTCGCACAGGGTTACCTCTCAAAATCTTTAAATTTAAAGATCAAGTTCATTCAAAAAAATCAGTCCTTGTGCTGTTTGTCTCTCAGAAAGTCTCAATCTTAGATCAAATCATTAAATTAAAGGTTGTTAAATAAAAAAGTTCAAGCTACTTCGTTGGTCGTTAAATGAAATGTCCCAATTTTCACTGGTCGTTAAATAAAAAAGTCCCAGCTACTTCGCTGGTCATTAAATAAAATGTCTTAGGTTTCACTGGTCGATAAATGAAAGGTTCCAGCTCCTTCGCTGGTCGTTAAATAAAATGTCCCAGTTTTTCACTGGTTGTTAAATAAAAAGTCCCAGCTACTTTGTTGGTCGTTAAATGAAATGTCCCAGTTTTCACTGGTCATTAAATAAAAAGTCCCAGCTACTTCACTGGTCGTTAAATGAAATGTCCCAGTTTTCACTGGTCATTAAATGAAAGGTCTCAGCTACTTCGTTGGTCGTTAAATGAAATGTTCCAGTTTTCATTGGTCATTAAATAAAATGTCCCAGCTACTTCGCTGGTGGTTAAATGAAATGTCCCAGTTTTCACTCGTCGTTCAGCTACTTCGCTAGTCGTTAAATGAAATGTCTCAGTTTTCACTGGTCGTTGAATAAAAAGTCTCAACTACTTCGCTGGTCGTTAAATGAAATGTCTCAGTTTTTCACTGGTCGTTAAATAAAAAAGTCTCAGCTACTTTGTTGGTCGTTAAATGAAAGGTTCCAGTTTTCACTGGTCGTTAAATGAAAGGTTCCAGCTCCTTCGCTGGTTGTTAAATGAAAGGTCCCAGTTTTCACTGGTCGTTAAATGAAAGGTTTCAGCTCCTTCGTTGGTCGTTAAATGAAATGTCCCAGTTTTCACTGGTCATTAAATGAGAGGTTTCAGCTCCTTCGTTGGTCGTTAAATGAAATGTCCCAATTTTTCACTGGTCGTTAAATAAAAAGTCCCAGCTACTTCGCTAGTCGTTAAATGAAATGTCTCAGTTTTCACTGATCATTAAATAAAAAGTCCCAGCTACTTTGTTGGTCGTTAAATGAAATGTCCCAGTTTTCACTGGTCGTTGAATAAAAAGTCCCAGCTACTTCGCTGGTCGTTAAATGAAATGTCTCAGTTTTTCACTGGTCGTTAAATAAAAAAGTCTCAGCTACTTCGTTGGTCGTTAAATGAAAGGTCTCAGTTTTCACTGGTCGTTAAATGAAAGGTTTTAGCTCCTTCGTTGGTCATTAAATGAAAGGTCTCAGTTTTCACTGGTCGTTAAATGAAAGGTTTCAGCTCCTTCGGTGGTCGTTAAATGAAAGGTCCCAGTTTTCACTAGTCGTTAAATGAAAGGTTCCAGCTCCTTTGCTAGTCGTTAAATGAAAGGTCTCAGTTTTCACTGGTCGTTAAATGAAAGGTTCCAGCTCCTTCGCTGTTCATTAAATGAAAGATCCCAGTTTTCACTGGTCGTTAAATGAAAGGTTTCAGCTCCTTCACTGGTCGTTAAATGAAAGGTTCCAGTTTTCACTAGTCATTAAATCACATGTTTCAGTCTTCACTTGTCGTTAAATAAAAAGTCTCAGCTCCTTCGTTGGCCGTTAAATAAAAAGTCTCAGTTTTACTGGTTGAATTCTTCAAAACCATAGATTCAACTCAAGGTCTCATCAAAATCTATATTGAGTGATTATTTCACACAGAATTCGTGAAAACTTTGCCAATTTGCTAAAAGCATGTGTTGATTCCAATATTCTTACTGCACAAAAGAATCATCTCAAATTATCTCTAGTATTCTTTCCAAAAGGGTGAAACTTTTTGCGAAAAATGAATAAAATTCAAAGCTTTTCCCTGTTGATCAACCAAAAGGATGAAAGAAATATCCTCGGCATGATTAGCGAAAAAAATATTGAATGATGTTGAAAATCCAGAAGCGAATTAATATTGATCATGGCTATGGCGCATGTTTAAAGACGGCTATCTGGCAATTAGGCAATGAAAATATCATGAGCTATAAAAAGAATTCACTCAATCCATATCTTCTCATTCACTTAAAGTTGCAATCAAATATCTGCAAAAGGAATCTCTCAATTGTCGTCAAGATGAAGACAAATATGCAAGCTAGACCCTCGGGGCCAAAGAAGACCTAGATCATCTTCGAGATGGAGGAGTTTGTGAAGGATCCTTCCAGGGAAAGTTCAGATCATCGTCAAAATGAAGACGAGTGTGATGAACCTACCGACAAACCCTAAAGAATATTTGATTTATGCTATCATCTAAAAGACCTTTTGAGCCAATATCATCAATAGAAGCTCTGAGATAAAAGAAGGATCAGAACATCTCCAAAATGAAGGAGTTTGTGACGTACCCTTCCCTAAAAAGACAGAAAAGTCAGGACATCTCCAAAATGAAGGATGATATAAAAGCCCGAAAAAGTTCAATGACTCAGGAAAAAAGTGTCAGAAAGATCATCATGGGAAAACACCCAGATATCAAACTACCAAAATTGCCAAAAGTCATCTTTTCTTATACAGAATTCTTTTATCAATATCTTTTCACTACTTTCTTTTATGAAATAAAAATATTTCTTCTTTTCTCATATCAAGGAAATGGATAGCTTCCTTGAAGAAAATCATCAGCACTAAAATTTTGAATTTGACTCTTAAAACCAAGAAGTTAACCTCGTTGGAGGAAATACTTTAGGTAAAAGATGAAACATCTTTTGCACATACATACACATTTTCAAGCATTTGAATCAACTACAATTTTATCTCATTGGCAAAATTTTCTAGCTATTCCAAGAGTGAAATAAATATTGAATATCCATTTTGATGCAACCTAACGTTGTTTATATTTTCCAAAAGAGTTGCGTCCTTCAGGAGAAGTATCTCTTCCTGTCCCATCACAGTTTTCTCATTTAAGAATTTCGTATGGTTGTTCCCACTCAGGTCAAGGGTCAAACTTGAATTTTTTGCGAGAGGTCATCAATTTCAAAAGTTGATTTAGTCCCAGCAATAAGGTGCCCAAGATCATCCTTTTTTCAATCTTTAGAGAACCTTATCTTCCTCCTTTTGCAAACCCCTTTCGAATTTGTTCGTCCAAACTCCGAAGGTCCCATTATGGTTTCTTCATTCGAGGATTCCATTTGGTCGTCCCCTTCAGGTTAAGGGTTAAGCCTGAACCTCGCCCCTCGAGGTATCTTCCTTTTTCAGGTTTGGGTTAAACCTGAGTCTCGTTCCAACGAAGTTCCTAGTTTTAACAAGGTGTTTTCTTCCAGTCCCATCATGGTTCTTCCCATCGAGGAGTCCATGCCTTGTATATTCATCCAGAACAGGATCCTACTTGAGCTTCATCTCACGAGGCATTCTCTAAAAATGTCTCATCAAGGTCCTCATATATTCCTTTCTCCATTCAGGTTATCATGATATATCTTTGTCCCATCCAGGTTAAGGGCTAAATCTGAGTCATTCCAAAAGCTGATCTTGTCTCATCCATAAGACTTGATCAAAATTGTTATTTTCCATCATTTCCGGATCTTCGCCCAAAGTTCCATCATGATTTCCTCATTTCTATTATTCAGTCATATCATTTTCGAGGATTTTGTCTCCCCAAAGCCATTCAAGATAAGATATTAAGCCTGAGAAGCCATGTCTTTCAAATAAATTCTTCCACACCCAGTTCAGATCTGTTGACTGGGGCATTTTCAAAATTTGGAGTATTATCTTTGCCACTAAGCTCAACTTTCAACCGGCTTAGTTGCAAAGAGGGGCATCTGTGAATACCCCAAATTTTTCAAAATATTATAAATATTCCCTTTTTGCCCCTGATTCCCTTTTCTGAGTAATCGAGTCAGTTTTAAATCTAAATTCCAGTTTATTTCTCAGGTTTTACTGAAACTAAATCCATTTTATATATCTAACTCGATTTCGGATCTGGATCCGGTGTTAAATCCAAATCTGAGCTTTGTTGTCCAATTTTTTTAAATCAAATTCTCAAAATTACCAAAATAACCTTTTAAAAGGCTCAGACACTTTGTCCGGTATCCGTTTGGATCCATCGTGTTATATTCCTCGATTCGAGGTTTAAAACTTGAATATTTTCTCAAAACTTGGGTCCAAACCCATTTTCTAAAGAAATCAAACCCAAATTTTTAGAAAACCTCTCTTTTTGTAAATATTTCTAAAAAATTATAAAATGATTTTTAAATCCCTTATTTTTCTTAGTTTCATAGCTTTATTTCAAAAAATATCAAAAAATATAGAAATGAAGAAAAGAACAAAAAAAATAAAAAATATATATAGAAAAGAAAAATATAGTTTTAAAGACCTCTTTTTGAAGAAAACAATTCTTTTAACTAAAAACAGTTTTTTGACAAAAAACTTTTGAAAAGAGCCGCCATTTTGAAAATTCTCTAAAACAAGGAGTCGCCTTTGATAAAAACCCCTTTTAACGATTTTTTTTTAGGGTTTCAGAAACCCTCTCTCTACCTCTCACACACTCTTGAAACCTCCGGCTTTGCCTCCAAACCTTCCATTACCCTCCGATCTTCTTCTTCTCCATAGCCACCGCTCATCACCAACGAACCCCCCTTCTAGACTCCTCTTTAAAATCGGCAAAGGGGAACCCTCTTGATCCATCGCCTCTCACCCCCGCACCCCACCTCTCTCTCCTTCCGCAGGTTTTCACCTCGCCATCCTTCTGCATATCCTTTTTCTCCCTTTCTTCTTCTTTTTCATCCCCTCATTTCCTCTCTGCCCTCCCCTGGTTTTTCTCCTGATCAATCAAAGGAAGCCCTCTTCCAAATCAAGAAAACCAAGGTAAGTATTTCTCCCGTCTGTGAGTTCTTTCTTTTTTTTTGTTGTTTTTCTTTTGACCTTCTGATTTTTTTTGCCCCATTAACACACACCTTGTAATCCTGGTTTTCCTATCGCAATATCGGTTGACACAGTGTAATATCAACGGAATGATCAATTCCTATATGTTTTAGGCTTTTTTTTAATATATTTTGATTATTTTATTTACGATTCCAGTCGATAGCCGATTTTATTTTTCAATCTCATGTTATTCTGATGTCAATTCACGCCTCAGTTTCCGATTTTCCTTCGTTCCCCTTTTCTTTGAGTTATTTCTTTTCTATTTTGATTTACTTTCAATCTCTGCTTACGTTCTATTTTAACTTGTTTTCTATGCGGTATTTTGCTTTTGATCTACGCTCAGTCTCTTGTACTGGAGATTGCATCGTTCCTTGTTTTTATCCTGATTTTAATTGATATTTTATTTCATTCTATCTACTTTGATTCCTGTTTATATTTATCTCATTTTTAACTTTGATTCTTGTTTTCATTTGTATTTCTTGTTATTTCGCTTTCTCTGCGTCATCACTTGGTGATTCCTGATTATCGTTGTTCTCTCCTTCACTGGATTATACTGCATTATCTGTACCCTCTGGGTATTATAGGTCTGTGTTGGATCTATTCTCTAAATTTTAAGTTTACCTTAATTCCTGTCTTCCATATTTTTACCCATTTAGATTTGTTACATTTCAGCTTCTGGTTTATATTGGATTATGTTCGATCATTTTTTTTCTTTTTATTTAATTTCCCTCATTTGTTTCCTGTCTGCATATTAATTTTCTATTTGTATTAGATTCCTCACTTCCCTTTTATACCTAGCATTATATATAATCAGCATCATCTCCTTTATATCCCTTACATACTGTCATTGTCTTCCTGATGTAACGCGCCACTGGATAATGAGTATGCCCTCTGCTTATACAACTTGTGATGATGGAGCTCCAGAAGCGTCTAGTAGCAACATGGCTCCTACCCTCGAAGTCAAATCTACATGGCATATTATAGATAGAATTCTTGTATCTCAGTTCATCAGGAATGTGGGTATCGTCGGTTGGTGCAGCTTGGTGCTCAAGTCATTCATTTACCAATGCAGTCCGAAGCCCGTGAAATTGGGAATAGGAATTAGATTTTTTTTTGTTTTTTTTTGTTCCCTTTACATATGTAAATAACTTAAGTTCTATATTGAATTCATCTTTTGGTTTAGCATCTAATTGATTGCCTCTTTTGTTAACAGGTTTTCAGTCTTGTTGCCATTCTTGATATTAGAAGAAGCAAAGGGGTCATCATGATCTGGACTTCTCCCACTGAAGTTGTTACTTACTTCCTGCAAAATTTCATCTTAACTAAATCCAGTCTAACCCAAAAATTTGATAAAAGGCTAATATATTAGGCTCATCAAGGATGGTTAATGCACCAGATTGACTTCATATTGCAGTACTACTTTTAAGATTCTTCTCTTACTATTAAACATTTGTTTGGAATCTGTGAGCATGCTATTTTTTCAGATGTTATTCCATTGGTGGAGTGCTTTGAATCGCTATGTTTGAAGCTTTCAGTTGAAATGGATATTTAGTTTTCTTCTTTGTCAGAATTCAAAACCCACAGATTCACTTGGTAGTTTCCACATTTGATATATCAAATTTGTTAGTTCAACTGCTCGGTTCATGTATTCGGTTTGATAATTGTTGTTTGAATCCATTAATTTGTGCACTTCAATTATATTGTTTGATCCACTGATCACTTGCTTAGATTGTGCAACCTCATGCTGTCACTTCCACCTACATTTTTTTTAAACATGATAATCATTTGAATCATAGCTATTTTCTCCTCCCAATTGATAATCTCATTATCTGGTGTGCTCATTTGTGTTGGCTCATTAATAGTTCCAGGAAGCATAGTCCATCATTTCAGCAGAGTATCTTGATAACTGGCTACTTAGGGCCACACCAGATTCTGTATATTCTAATCATCTTCATGGACATGAGGATTAGAGAATTTTGCCGTGAAGCTCTGTGGTAGCAAGTATATCAGATCTATGACAAGAAGATGGGTTGTCTGCTGTGAAAGAAACCCTCAGGCATCCATCTCCAAAGGATTGACGGCAAGGCTCCTCGCCTAGATGCAAATTCAACTAAAACCTTGATGTCCTGTGAGAAGATCTTAACATATAGAGTCTTGATTGGAGTCCGCTTGGTGTCACAGGTGATGTGGATTCGACTCTTACAGCATATGGTGGAAAAAGAATGTATACATGTACGAACACTGCATTGGCATTCACATTGTCTCCTACATTTAGCACATGTTGTCCCTTTACCTGCCCCACGTGTACATTACTTGCATTCATCCATTCCTATCATATATGCATATTATCCATCACATTCACACACTCAGTGCATTTCATTTCCTGCAAATACTACTGTATCATATGTATATAGGCTATTATATTACCATCATTCGCATTTCATAAGTTCACCGTGCATTGATGGATGTTTTGAGAAGCATCTCATTTGATATTTCCCCTGCACATGATTAGATATGTTTATAGTATATCCTTTGATATGTCTACAGCATATCCTTTGATGTGTTTTACAATACAATTTTCTTTTTCTTTTTTTTCTTCAGCAACACTGCATATGTGCTTCCACATTTATGTGTTCACTACATAGGGTACCACGGATTACATTACCATGCCTGTATGGTTACCGGTACCATTTCATTGCATACCATCATCCGTGCACAGTCCCTGTGCACTCAATATTTATGGCTTGCTTTCACTTCTTTATCTCATTATTCACTAAGTCAAATTACCATACACAGTGCTCCCTATATTCTCTCAAAATATCACAGAATCATTTCTTTTATGGTCGACTAGGAGGGCTTTTAAGGCATCAGCTGGGAGTGTCTTGATAGACCAGTAAAGGTCATTAAGATAAACTCTATCAGAATTACCTCGAGATGCTTAGATCACCTCACTGACAAAGCACCTTGAGGTGTTATGTGAAGCCCATTTGCAGAACAATGAATGAACACTCTAGAAAATCCTTCTTACAGAAGTTGACTAGCTAACCAAACTTTGGGTGTTGTGTGCCATCAGTGGGCATAACCAAATTGTCAAAATCAATTTCATCTGTCAACTCTATTGTTGTGTCTTTGTCAATATCACCCGACAATACTGAACAAAGATCGATCCCCCCCCTGCAGTTATATGAGGTATTCAAAAACCGTTATAAAATATTTAGTACCCAATCTGATTTCTCAACAACTGTAACACCCATTCTATGTTCACCTGATGAGCTGGGGGAAGGAAATGTTACAAGTGAAGCTACTCGCATAGCCTACAGCTAGTATATAATAAAAATTTGTGGAAAGAATGCCTTTCATCTTCGTGTCAGGGTGCACCCTTTCCATGTCTTGCGAACTAACAAGATGCTTTCATGTGATGGGATTGATATGTAAATTTCTTCACATGTTTCTCTGCTGAAGATTATAGATCATTAAGGAGCCAGCCAGGTTTGATCTACTCCTCAAGTGGAAAGGAGGAATCCACGATTCTTTCAAATCCCAACCAATTGATGGATCAGTCAAGTTCATTTTGAGGCCCCTGATTAAGGTATGTATTCAATTTTGTTTAGATTTCATGATCACAATCCTGAAACTGCTGATACATACATTCACTGTTGCACCATTGCCACTCATACATTCGTGCATCCTATAATGCCTCTCATAGTTTTTGGTACACGTATACTTAGCCTTCTCATTAGTCCCATTCGTGCATTATAGATCCATGTTTTTATCTTAAAAGCATTGCCATAAGTAGTTTTTAACAGCATAAATATGTCATTTCGTATATGGCTTAGGCATCCTCATATATATGTATATATCTATATATGTATATGTATATATGTGTGTATGTATATATACTCTCAATAACCCACGTATGGCATTTAGATATTGTGTAAATATTTTCTAAACAAATATATGCATTCCATCATTTATATCCTAAGTGCAATATGATATCTTTGGCTATATGCATCTTTTTGTGTTAACTCTGCTTTTGCAGGGGCCATGGGAGATTGAGACTTCTTTTCTAAGATTAGAGAATTTTGACATTTTCAAATTTCAATGTCATAATGTGATAGTTAGATTCTAACGAGAAATTTATATCTCCTGTACTATATTAGAGTGTATGAGTATACACATTTATCATGAATTACTTGTTCTCACACCATTTTGCCTTTTATTTCAAAATTTCATGAATGTTGAAACACGAATGGCACGTGCACCATTTTAATAAGAGGTGATTAAATCCTAAGTTGATGATTTACATCAATGGCTATAGTCAGGATGTGAATAAAACTTAGGATTTTCATCTTTTATAGAATAGCACTGGGTCCACACTGGATCCTTTTCAAAAATCATCATATTTTCCTTAAATATTTTCTTCTTTTATCAGAGTTTCACTTAAAATTAACTCAAAATACATATCAATGGCCATAGTCAGGATATATTGAGAATTAATTTGATTTTAAACCCTATAAAAGCACAAAAATATGTTTTATTCTTCACCTGAATTCAAATATGATTATTATATAATACATTCAATGACCATAGTCAGGGATGTATTATATCTTCAATCTTATTTCAATTCATGTAAGGAATGAAATATGCTTTTTAAATCCAATTTCAAATTCTTTTAATTTCATTTCATCATTTAGGATAGAATTGCATCATATTTTCAAAATTTCTTTTCAAAACTCCAAGTGATTTTGAGTATCTTCTTCATTTCTCAAATCAATTCTATTTTGTATATTCAAATTCAATTCTATATCATTTTCAAGATTCAAAATTCGATTTTAAAATCCAATTTGACTTTGAAATTTCAAATTCATTTCAAAAATTCCAATATAAATCAAACTTCAAAGTTCAAATCAATTTCGAGATTCCAAATTCATTTTCAAAATTCAAATTCAAATCAATATCTCAAATCCAATTTCAAAGTTTAATTTAACTTTGAAATCTCTGATTCACTTTCGGATTCCAAAAATCAAGCTTTTAAATCAAGTTCATTTCACATTGAGTCTTGATTCTCAAAAGTTTTGAGATTGATTCTGAATCTCAAAATTCAAGTCTTTTCTAAATTTTAAATTCAATCTCGGTTTTCAAAACCCATATCCATCTTCAAAAGTCCCATTTTGAACTTTCAAAATCCAAAACCAATATTATGACCCAATTTACCTTGGATCTCAGACTTCAGACCCAAATTCCATCTTGGATTCCAGATCTTGGATCCAATTCTATTTGGGATCCAGAATTCAACTTCATTCTGGATCTCATACTACAGATCCAATTCTTATTTAGGATTCTAGATCCAAAGTTCAACTTTATTTTTAGATCTCAGACTTCAGATCCAAAAACAATTTTAGGATCCAGAATCCAATTCCATCTTGGATCTCAAACTTCAGATCCAAATTCCATTTAGGATCCAGAATTCAATTCCATCTTGGACCTCAGATTTCATATCCAAATTTCATTCCAAATTTTGGATCCAATTCCATCTTGGATCTCAGATTTCAGATTCAAATTCCATTTTAGGATTCAGACTGTGGATTCAAATTCTATCCTGATTTACGGATTTCAAATCCCATATGGACTTCTTAAATCTATTTCTATTTTTTAAAATTCCATTTGGATTGCTCAAGTCCAAATTCCATCCTGATTTCCAACCTTAAATCTAGAATTCAATTCCACTTCAAATATTCATTTCCTCTCCTAAATCCAAGTTTAAAATTCAAATTCAAAGTCCATTTCTGACTTTGAAGCTTCATTTCTTTTTCTCTTATCTTCCAATCATTCTTTTCAAATTCAAAGATTTATTTTCCCAACTTTGATCATTTCATAGACTTAGAACTTCAAAATATCTTTTCTAATTTATCTCAAGTTCTAAGTTAGATTCAATCATTCAAAAATCTTTTCTTCACTCCATTATCAAGTTCATCTCAGAAAACTTGGAAATTATCAAGTTCATTCATAAATCCTTGCATTGCACAAGCATGATTCTTTGTGCATTTAGACTTAGAATTTATTCTTAGATAATATTTTAGCAAAGCAAAGAGGCATAAATTCGATCCTTGGTTTGATTACCCCTGGTAAAGGCGCCAGGAACGATCGAACCTCGTACCGACGAGCGATTCTTGTCTCTCTATTTTCCCGCAAAATGTTTCAAAACGGAGGCGAGTAATTTTCTAAATATTTTAAAATTAAGGTCAAGTGAAACCCCGTAAAAGAGTTTCTCTCTCTTCTTTCTTTTTTTTTCTTTTCGCTTCTCTCTTCTTTTCTGTCTTTTCATTTCTCCCTTCAAAAAGGAGGAAATAAGGATTAGAAAGAAAAAGAGAAGGAAGAGAGAGAAATACTAAGAGAGGGAAAATTTTGTGATGATCACACTAGTGGCAGACTATATCTGGATAAACTTCGTCGCTAACTTTTCATCGGTAAGTTAGCGACGAATTAAAGTTCATCGCTAACCATTGCCTGATTGAAATTGGTGACGGCTTAATGACAAAAATAATCCATAGCTAAGGTTTAAAAAAATTTAAAAAAATTTGAATTATGAAACTCGAGAAAAAAATTTCGTAATACAATTCATATAACCTGCTTATAAAAAACAAAATACATATACAGGTGAAACAAAATTAACACAGGTTCTAAGTTAAACAATCAAATACAGTCTTCGCCAAGTTATAATTAATTACAAGTATGTCAAACAAATTAAATACATGAAACAAATTGTTAATTATGCATATATTTTAGAGAGATTTCATATAAAAAATATGCATGATTTCATGAAAAAATGATTTAAAAACCCTATTTTATGCTAGTTTTGAGTAAATAAGCAAAAATGGTTTAAAAATAGAAAATGCATGAAAAATAGTGTTATTTTACATTTTAATGCATATTTTAGTGTTTGACATAATTATAGTAGTTTAGTTTTTTAAAAAAATAATAAAATAAAATTTTTATAGAGATGGTTATATGTTTTCAAAACATAAGCAAAATGACTCTTTTTGTAAATATTTTTTTAAAAAAGGTAGTCATTTGGAATTTGCAAAATTCCAAAACAAACTCAGCTAATAGTTTTTAAATCAATGAAAGGGGAAAACCCAATTCGTCTCCCCCTGTGCGCCAAAACCTCTTTTTCCTCTCTTCCCTCTCTTCTCCCTCTTCTCCACCATCGGATCCCTTTTTCCTCCTTCTTCCCATTCTTTCCCCTATCTTCTTCTCTTCCTCTTTCCCTTTCTTTCAATCCGGTGGAGGCTACTCAGTCCGGCGGCGACGTGAGCGGAGGAGGCCGCTCTCTTCTAACCCCTCTGGTTTACGGTAAGTCCTCTTCTCCTCTTCTTTTTCCTCTTCATTTTCTTCTCTCTTCTTAATTCCCTTCTCTGTTTCTTCATCTCCTTTCATAAAAATAAAAACAAAAACAGTAAATAGAATCTGGTATATATTTCAATTCCGATTACTGATTGTGCTTACATCTCACGCATTTTTTTCTGTATCGCATATACATCTTCAGTAGATTGCATTTCATTTCATTTGATTCTCTGATTTCATCATATTGCATATTTTCTGTGTAGATCATTAGTGTAATAAAATGTTGATTGTGATCTTATTAGTTTTCTTTGCATTGAATTTAGAGAAGTCGTGAAAATACAATCATAGCATCATTCATCCACCAGAATTTCTCTTCATTCGCCAGAATTCCTTGTTTTGCCGTGAAATACTCTGCAACGGTCCAACAGAGATCGATCTGTTGTTCAGCTGAACAACAAAGCTTGATATGCTACATTTCTCTGATTCATGATACAGCAGGTTGATCGACTAAAATCCAGTGATCGATTGACTGATCTCTGGAATGAATAGCTAAAGTCCGGCAATCAAATGCCAGAATTTCTGTTTTTCTTTTCTTTTGCTAAATTTCTGTTTTTTTTTATTTCTTTTGACTTCTTGTTTTCAATATGTGAGATCTTCCTGGCTTGGATTCCTTGATTTTCTGTTTTTCAATTACGTCATTTCCTGTTTTTACATTCATTTTTCAGTTTTTCCTGTTTTTACATTTCATTAGTTCCTGTTATCTTTTAATACATTTGTTTCCTGTGTAACATTGATTTTCTTGTTTTTAAAACACCTATTTCTTGTTTTCTACATTCTCTGTATTTTTCCTGTTTTATAAATGTTATAGTTTCCTGTTTTTCATTGAATTGCATTTCAGTATTTCTAATTCTTGTTTCTTTCAAATCTCCTTGTTCTTTTAAATAGTTGTGCAGGATAGCACAGGAGTGGAGCTGAAGTGCATACGTGACACGAAAGCACAAGAGTAGAAGTTTGTTGTTTTCAGTTTAGAATTAAAAATTTAATTCTGGGTTTGTAAATATTGCTTTTTACACCCTCTGCAAAGGGTATTCATTTGTTGTAATAGTTAGTTGTTCTTAATTTTCTCGCACATTTTACATTTTACATTCCGGCAATAAAGAGTTAGTTTAATTGATTGTTTGGATACAAAATATTCTCGTTCCCTGAGTTCGACCCGATCTCATCCACTAGTGAGAACCAGTTTTTATTATTTGATGTCTGATTTTCACATGTTCTTCAATTAAAAATCTTTTCAAAACTATAACAAATTTCAAATAGACATCAAATTTTTGGCGTCGTTGTCGGGGAACAGCGAAATATTAGTATTCACTTTATTGCCTAGTGTTTGTTTGCAATTAGGTTTAGAACCACGTGTGTGTATATCGTAGAGACAAGCTTACTTTTCTGCACAGCCCACCCGCTAGGATTTCCTTAGAGGTGACTGTGTACGATTGGTACCGTACACATAGATTTCATATTTTCTTTGCATAATCCCTATTGTGTGCAACTGCGTGGTGTTTGTTTAGTTTTTGTTGTTTTTGTTGTTTTTGTTGTTTTTGTTGTTTTTAGTTTACTCGCTTTGCGGTTTGCGTGGTTTGACCGCTTAGTGAGTTAGTTAGGTAGAAAACCCAAAATTAGGACGTGTGCTACACCGGTCTACTTTGAGGTGTATGCACGAGCGACGCTCGCTTGACTCCGAGCTGGTAGAGCCGATTGAGGACCCAGAGTCCCTTATTAGGAGAGCCCAGAGATTTGCAACCATGGCTGAGAATCAGCAGATTACTCGTCCTCTTAGGGAGTACTTCATGCCCAACACTTACACTTCTGCCTCCTGCATCACGAGACCTAATGTAGGAGCGAATCATTTTGAGATTAAAGTCAGTGTAATCCAAATGTTACCTTCGTTTTATGGCCTTAGCAACGAATACCCCTACCGTTATCTCAATGAATTTCTTGAGATTTGCTCGACTGTGTGAATCAACAACTTTGGAGATGACGCGTTAAGGTTAATGTTGTTTTCGTTCTCCCTCGAAGATAAAGCTAAGTAATAGCTAAAGGCTCTCGATACGGTTCAGATTACCACTTGGGAAGGAATGCAGTGCGAATTTCTTAAAAAATACTTCCCAATTGGAAAGACAAATCAGTTTCGCAAATCCATCACCAGTTTTTCACAGATTGAGGGAGAACAGTTTCACGAGTCTTGGGAGAGATTGAAAGATCTTCTCCGCAAGTGTCCCCATCACCAGGTGCCTCATTGGCAATTGGTGCAGTATTTCTATGACGGGCTTACTGAGAAGATCCATCAAATGGTTGATTCGTCTTGTGGGGGCACTTTTATGCTCAAGAGTGAGGATGAGGTGTGGTCTCTATTTGAGACCTTGATTGAAAACATGATGCATCAAGCTTTGTCTTCACGGCTCGATAGAACTACATCTGTGTCTAGTGATCTTAGGAAAGTAGGGATTTTCGAAGTAGGGTTTGAGTTAGATTTGCGTACCAAAGTTGACCTGTTGTCTAGGAAATTAGATCAACTTCTAGCCAAGTCTTCGCGAAGTCCAGTAGGAAGAGTGTGCGAGCTTTGTGCTAGCCCTGCACACTGTTTTTTAGATTGTCCGGCAGCACCACTATATCCTGAATTTGTTCAGGAGCAGGTGAATGTTGCCCAAGGTTTCGCTAGGCCTGAGCATGATTCATTTGCACCTTCATATAACTCAGGCTGGAGAAACCACCTCATCAGTCCACCCCCTAACCCTTCTCAGAGCCAACCCAGGCAAGGTGGTTATACACCTAGTGTGAACACCCCAAATTTTTCAAAATGTTGTGAATACCCCCTTCTTGTCCTTTTCCCCCATCCTTGGGATAATTGAGTCGATTTTAAATCTAAATTCCATTTTTTTCTCAAATTTTATTGAAATTAAAATTCATTTTACATATCTGACTCAATTTCGGATCCGGATCTACATCAAAATCCAAATCTGAGCTTCATTTTTAAATCAAATTTTCAAAATTATCAAAAATAACTTTTTGAAAAGCTCAGACACTTCGTCCGGTATCCGTTTGGATCCATCGTATTATAGTCCTCAAATCGAGGTTTAAAACTCGAATGTTTTCTCAAAACTTGGGTCCAAACCCATTCTTCTGAAGAAATTTCCCCGAAATGGTCTGAAATTTTCAGAAAAATACTTTTGTAAATATTTCTCAGAAAAATACAAAAAAAAAAATTAGCGTTTAATCTTTGTTTTCATGTAAAAAAAAAAAACTTAGATTATGTTCCAAAAATACAAAAAAATGGAAAAATCATGCAAAAAACCAAAAAAATTAGGAAAAACTACGTGGTTTTTGAAAATTTTTGCCGAAAAACTCACCTTTAACCATCTTTTTAGAAAAACCTGAAGAGGAGGCCTTTTTTTGGAAAAACTAACTTTTAAGGTTTAAA
This sequence comes from Nuphar pumila, assembly GCF_984573655.1. Taxonomy (NCBI): domain Eukaryota; kingdom Viridiplantae; phylum Streptophyta; class Magnoliopsida; order Nymphaeales; family Nymphaeaceae; genus Nuphar; species Nuphar pumila. The sequence goes on along the minus strand of NC_143263.1, from coordinate 44,351,375 downwards.
GGTCGAGTTAGGGTTTTTGAAAACCCTAACTCGCCTTCCTCTCTCGCCCCCTCACTTTCACCTCTCTCCCTCCATGGCCGACCACCCCCATGTGCATCCTTCATCCTTCAGCCATCCGATCCCCAACGACCTCCTCCTCCTTCGTTCATCACGAACGAACTCGCTGATTTCTCTCATCCCTCAAATCGCCACCCTCCGATCCATGGCTGGAAGCGATCCACTCTTCATCCCTAACGGAAGAGGCTTCTGGAGATTTCCCTTCCTCCCCTTTAAAAGGGAAGCCATCTCTCACACAATGGGGGACGACGGATTTTCTCGAGCATCCTTTCAACAATACCTATCATCCATCGGCTTTCACGTAGCAATCCACTCTTCACCTCTCAACTACATTCCTCTGATCCATCTCTTCTCATCAAATCCTCAGCAGTTGGAGGAAGGTCGATCCGACCCCAAACTTCAGAGAAAACAGAGGCATCGATCAGCATCCAGTGTTATCCATTTCCACTCGGAAGAACGACTCCCCCTTTTGGATTCTCTGTAAAAACCAGGTAAACGCCCCCCCTCTTCCTGAGTTTTATCTGAGATTTCTTGTTGTCGGCTTCCATTAACGCACCCTTGAGGGATTGGATTGTTTATAGCAATACCAGCCTCTCTCTTGTGCGATAGCGACGGAGCAATCATGCTCCAATATCTTTCTTCTCTCTTCCTTTTTTTTCTTTTCTCTTTTCTTTTTTTTTTTTCTTTTTCTCTTTTCTTTTCTTTTTTTTTTCCTTTGCTTTCTGTCATTTCTTGTTTCTGTATTCGATTTCTTTTCATCCTTTTCGTTTCTCCTCGTTTTATTCATATCAAATGTCTTGTTCCATGTTAGATTAATGGTCCTGGAAAGTTTTAGTCATTTATCTTGCTAAGTGGACCTTTCTTATCGCATTTTTTGGGTGTTTTGATGGTTGAGCGTTCCACTGACGATATTCTCCAATTCAGTCCAGTGCTTTAGGTAATCAGAATCCCTTTTTCTTTCAGTTTTTATCAAGCTTATTTCCATGACTGCTCATGGTCTTCTTGACCTTAAATATCATTTGATATCAGTCGGTCTTGAACATGATCCTATTGGCCTGCTGTAGACCTGGCCCTGATCTTTGCGACGTATGATTAAGGGATAACTCTGGGGACACTATGGATCACCCAGAGATCCATCGTAATCACTCGAAGTTTCTGCTGCATCATCGATTCTCTGCAAAACTGCCAAAAAAAAAGAGGGCTCATGGGTGTTTGAAAAGGCTTCCTCAAAGCCAAAGGAATGAATGAGAATTTAATAATGGTTATTGGATATCCAAATGGCTTGATATTCAGATCCCGGTTTCAAAATTCAGGTAAAGGCAGGTATAAAGAATGACCACACATCATGAATCGGGAATTAATGGATCAGAATGGTCACTCTATTACTCAAAGTACTCCGAAAATACAGATCGATGCAGGGTTCTCTGTTCGTCCGATCCAGTGGAGGAAACTGAAGCAACCAAGATATCTCCTTCTTATTGATTTTTGCATCCAAGGTTTACCATATTGATTCATTCGATAATTTGCAGGTATAAAACCCTGTAAAATACATCCGAGAGGTGCAGCTACCTCAAGAAGTGATCAAATCCTCATCAAATCAAGAGCATTGCCTCATTAAGATCCCCGACAACAGGTTAGATGGTCACCGCGATGCCTAACATTTTGCATCAGCATCTGTACATCCCATTTAAACTTAGTTTTTATCCTCTTGTATTTTACATGTATTTCTCGTTACACCCTCTGTGTTATCTGTTCCTTGTTTCATCATTCGCACTCTCGATTTAGGTTGCATTCTGGATTATAGTCTTCTCTGGTTTTGTTTGCTTGCATCGCTAATTAATGAAATTCTGGTTGAAGTCATGCGATTTGATTCATCTCCTTTGAATCGAGTCTGGAGCAATAGGATTCAATTTGCTGGATCTTCTCTATGAAGGTATAGCAGAGACTTGTGTTGGCCTTGACAGTAGCGATTAGCATGTGTATTCTCAGATGACGTAACCTACCACCATAGAGCCCTTAATATTTCTTTAAGCAGCATGGCATCGCTCGATCCCATGCTAAATGTTGAACTTTGTGCACTGCCTTTGTCAATTTTTCGTTTGATCCATATCATATGCATGCTGGACAAGATGTCCAAGGGTTTATTGGATGCAAGTTGTAATCGCCATGGTCACAATGGCGAAAATATTTTTTTCGTTGGAACTTAGATTTAGCTATCTCTCGGGTACTGCAGCTGCTCTCAGAGAAGTGGCTGTCATGAAGGCTCTACAGGTTGTGGCATTTCGACATTCTCCGGTGCTCCCAATGGAGTGCACACAGTAGGGACAAGAAATACCATCGATATCCTTTCTTTTCCTTTCCATAATACACGCTGGGGGATACGAATGAGTTAGGATAATTGTCTGGTGCCGGCATCAGATGAACCTCTAAAGTGTGAAAATGGGAGTAGTAGAATCTGTGTGATGATCAAAAGTCTCCAAAAAAAAAAAACTAGATGGTGAATATCATGTGTTGTCTATAGATGTAAGATATGCTTCCATAAGTTTGGAGAATGTCATAAAGTCCCACTGTCGTCCCTGTATTTTTGTTTAAATTCCTTTTTATATTTATTTATTTATTCTTATTATTGTCATCGAGGGCATACTGCACCTCACAAAATACACATTCCCTTGTATACCCGTATCACCATTTGATACATTCGCCAATCACTGAACACTTCATATCTTGGTATGTTAGTATTATTCTTGTATAAACCTTTGCATCATCATATGCTCACAGTTGCACGACACCACTTTGCACTTGCACCTACCACTATTTCACTCAGCATTTACAGTTTGAGTTCATGTTATCAGCCATTATCCACTCATATAGGTGTCACCACCTGACACATATCCACTTAGATATCGATATCCCTCACCAATTATCCACCTGCATACCATTCAGTCTGTTGAGTGTTCATTTACATATAGGTATCATTGGTGGCTTAGTCATTGTCATAGCTTTCAAAGTATACTAGTGCGTGGCATATTATGATAGGATAGAACTCATATGAGTTGGTTAAGTTATCTGCGATAGCGTCCATTGAGCATGTATCCTCTGTTATCGCATCTGATGTCGAATTTCAATAATGCTTGCATTTAGTGTTATGTATATGGTTGCACCTGTATGTACCCACACAAGATTGCATATATCCTGTACAGTCTTACATCCCTGCACCAAGCCTTGTGGTTTCCATTATAGTGCGTATGCACACTTGAGTTTTTCCTGCAACATGGAGCGCACCATCATGGCTTCACATTTTCGGTTTGCCTGTATATATTTTAATGCACATTATCAATGAAGTCTCTGTTTTCTTTGCTTGTACACTTGAATATTTTTTGTATAATCCGAATGTACTTTTGCTATGCCAGTTTATTGATTGACGTCTCAGTGTTGGGATTGTAGCTCATCTTTCTTTTTAGTGCTAGCCCCTCATCTAAATAGCACTCGAATGAATGATGACTTGTTTTTTTTTCAAATTATCTATACAGCATTAAGTCTTTGTAGCAATATTTGTATTTAATTACCCATCTCCTTATTGGTTTTAAAGCATCTCTACCACAACATTTCCCAAGCCCCTCCCCTTGCGCTGCTGGCGCATGATTTTGGGTTCCATACCCAGCCTGTATAATAACAGCTACAGAATAGTGGCTGACATTTTCTCTTCTTAGCACCATATCACCCCAACAACAGTTCCTCCTGCGTACCTGTGTGGAACCATCTTTAACTTTCACAACATAATTTAGTTTATATGGCTCTAGTACAACATATGGGTCTGTTTAGTCTCATCCGGAGCACATCTTCTTCCCTTATTACAGCAACTATGTCATCAGTTACACCCAGCTCCTGCCATCTATAGGTCCTTTCAGCATATGTGGATTGTGTGGCGTTGGGTGCACATCGTTTAGGTCATTTTTTTTTTTAGCAACAGTAATTCGATGTCGGTTGTTCCTGTGCACCCTTTTTCAGTCCAGCCACCTGTTAGAATCCCTTTAACCTCCAGCTGAAGTCTCAGTTGTATATAGCATTCCTTCTCCCATCTCACTCAACATCATACAAGTCCAGCATTGTTTTATTCTCCTTCTCATTAGCTTTAGGTAAAAGATATATGGTTATCTTCTTTAGTCAAAAGGCATAAGTTACACTTTTCTGTTTATTCCCATGTGCATGTATATTCAGCCATGAATATCCGCGCCTCTAGTCCATTTCATATCACGGAGTGTTGTCCTCTCCTTTCGTTCATACTAACTCATTTTGTTTTACAGGGAAAATATGAAAACTATCATTTTTCTTTTCGGAGTTAGAATCTTTTGTAATTTTTGATGTAAATTCGCAGACTTGTAATAGTTAGATACTAATGAGAACTTTATATTTCCAGCTTAGGTAGAATGAATGAGCATTGTAACCATCATGAATTGCTTGTTTTCATTCATTTTACTTTCATTTCTTAAATTCTCACAAATGGTAACACGAATGGCACGTGCATCGTTTTCATAAAAGGTAATGGATCCTAAGTTGATGATCCATATCAATGGCCATAGTCAGGGTATGGACAAAACTTAGGATTTTCATCTTTTACGAAATAACACTGGATCCACATTGGATCCATTTTTCAAAATCCATCATATTTTCTTAAATGTTTTCTTCTTTTATTAGAATTTAACTTAAAATTGACTTAAAATATATACCGATGGCCATAGTCAGGGTATATTGAGAGTTAATTTCATTGTAAATTCTATAAAAGCACCAAATGTATTTTATTCTTCTCTTGAATTTAAATATAGATTATTATGTAATACATTCAATGACCATAGTCAAGGATGTATTATATTTTCAATCTTATTTTAATTCATTTGAAGAATGGAATAGCTTTTCAAAATCTAATTTCAAAAATTTTAATTCATTCATCATTTAGATAGAACTGCATCATATTTTCCAAATTCCCTTTTCAAAAAAAACTCCAAGTGATGTAAACATCTTCCTCAATCCATCCTCAATTTCTATAAAAACCAATTCATCCTTTCATTTTCAAATTCAATTTCATTTTCAAATCTCAAAGTTCAATTTAACTTTGAGATTTCGAAGTCATTTTTATATTCAAATTCAAATCAGATTTCAAAGTTCAATTTGACTTTGAAATTCCAAATTCGTTTTGTATTCAAAAATCTAATTAAACTTAAAATTCAATTCTTTGATATTCTTGATTCATCTTCTAAATTCAAAAATTCAAGGTCTAATTTGACTTTGAAATCTGTTTGTATATTCAAATTCTAAATTTCATTTCTCAAGTTCAATTTTGAACTTGGAAGTTCTTGATTCATCTCCTAAATGTAAACTCTAAATCCATTTTAAGATCCAGAATTCAACACTCATATTGGATCTCAGACTTCAGATCCAATTCCTCTTTAGGATCCAGAGTCCTATTCCACTTTTTGGATCTCAGATTTCAGATCCAATTCTCCTTTAGGATCTAGACTCCAATTTCACTTCGGATCTCAGACTTCAGATCCAAATCCATCTTAGGATCCGGAACCCAATTCTACATTTGGATCTCAGACTTCAAATCCAAACCCATCTTAGGATCCAGAACCCAATTCTACATTTGGATCTCAGATTTCAGATCCAAATCCATCTTAGGATCCAGAACCCAATTTTATATCGGATCTCAGATTTCAGATTTTAAATCCATCTTTAAATCCAATTCCATTCTCAAATCTAGACTTCAAATCCAATTCCCTTTTTAAATTCTCATCTGAAATTCCTAAAGTCCATATCTATTTTTCCATTTTAAGATCCAATTCCATTTCCAGATTTCAAATCTAAATCCACTTACAGATCATATCTGGAATTCATTTTTCTATACCATTTAGATTTCTCAGATCCATTCTAAATTTAAGATATCCAATTTCAAAATCTAAAATTTAATTCCATCTCAAGTATTCATTTTCTTCCTTAAATTCAATTTCAATTTCAAAGTTCATTTCCGACTTTAAAACTTCATTTCCTTTCATTTCAAAGCTTCAAGTCATTCTTTCTCATTTATTCTTCCAATCTTGATTTACTTCAAAACTTAGAACTCCTCTGATCTACCTCAAAGTTCTAAGTTAGATCAAATCATTTCTTCACTCCCTTATCAAGTTTCATCTCAGAATACTTGGAAATTTCCAAAACATTCATTTCAAAAGAGCATTCATCCTTGCATTGCACAAGCATGATTCTTTGTGCATTTAGAGTTAGAATAGATTCTTAGATTATATTTAGGCAAAGCAAAGAGGCATAGATTCAATCCTTGGTTCGATTACCCCTGGTAAAGGCGTCAGGAACGGTCGAACCTCGTACCGACGAGCGAATCCCGTCTCTCCATTTTCCCGCAATATTTTCAAAAACGGAGGCGAGTTAAATTTCTAAATATTTTCAAACCAAGGTCAAGTGAAAACCCGCAAAATAGTTCCTCTTTTCTCTTTCTTTTCCCTTCTCTCTTTCTTTCCTTTCTTTCATTCTTCTCCCTTCAAAAAGGAGGAAAATGGAGGTTAGAAAAGGAAAAGAGAAGGAAGAGAGATAAACCACAAGAGAGGAAAAATTTTGCGATGATCACAGATTTGGCGACCGAGATGGGACTCGTCTTCGTCCGGTTGGATCTATGCCTTTGCTTTGCTTTTATATAATCTAAGTCTTTATTCTAACATATGTCAGCTACATTTCCATGCAAACCTTAGGAGCCTAGATTTTGTCCTAAAGCTGACATCATTGCATATAGGATCTAAGTATGGTTTGGTAGGACCATATTGAGGAGATTATATCCATGTTCACATTAGACTTAGGTCTTAAATACAACTCTCCTCAATTTTAGGGATTGAATGCAAAACAATGTATGCAAGTATATGCTTCTCTTTATTTAAATCTATCTCTTTAGGACTTGCATTAGAGCCTTCTGATTTTATTGCATGTTGATCATATTTTGAAAACATCCCTACCTATATTGTCCCGGTCTTCACGTTGCTGGGCTGTCTCACTGAACCATAGTTCGGGAGAGAGCCTCACAACTGGACCACTTATTTGGGTTCGCGCCCCCCTACCACGTACCTAAGGGCCATAGTCCGAGGTATATCGGTAGGTGCTCAAGGATGTTGGGAAGCCCTTACCTTAGAACCAGAGAAATATCTTATATGCCACGTACTTCGAGCTTCGGCTTGAGTATATCGGCATATCTTGATTGGAATCAGATGATCTGAACCATAGAGTTAGGATTAAGGTCCTACAAGCTATTTCAAATATTGCATATAGAGTCAGCCTTTAGGGAATGTTGTGTGCACATCCTTGATTATACAGCTATGATTATGCGATGTTTTCCTTGTGTTCTCCTATATATATCAACCTCTTTTTAAAAAACCCTGGGTGTACTCTATAAAACTTCCTCTATTTTTCAAAAACCCCGGGTGTATATGTTCTCCTTTACCTACGTTCTTCTCTCTTTTGTTGTCAATCTTTCTTTAAAAAACCCTAGAAATTCTTTCTTTAAAGTCCCTTGATCTTTTACAAAATTTTCAGGAAATTATGTATGTTCCTCCTCTCATCAAAAGTCTATCCGTAAGTCATGCATTCTATCTGACCCTCTTTCTCTTTTTTGCCTCAGTATCACTCCGATGGCATCCGAATCTCCCGATGCTATCTTTCCTTGGGATCATGTCTTCTATCAAATAAGGGATGGAACCTTAGATCATCGGGTCATCCAGTCTCGTGCCTTCTTCCCTCGGTGGTACTATTCTTGGTTCACCGCCTTCTCGCGTATGTTTCCAGACCACTTGGATGATTGTGGATTGGAGATGGCATCGGCAGTTGGCAAGCGAATCATCAACGGCAGTCTGATTCAAGCTATGGCAGAGCGTTGGAATCCGCGTACCTCCACGTTTTGGTTTCCATAGGGAGAGATGACTTTGCTAATGGACGAGTTCAGTGACATCATGGGGTTACCAGAACCAGCTGGTCAGCCAGATGATCCGGTCGAGCAGCAATTCTTGATCAATGTCAAAGGGGTAGATCTTCGAGAAGCATTGGTCAGAGCTACAGGGAGCAGATCCTGGCCTCTCACAGAGATCAGCGGAAGTCAGTTCATCGATCTGTTCGAACTCTACAACAAATATGGGGCCTACGAAAAAGTCGATACCTTATCCCGGGCAGCAAAAAAAAGAATCCAGCATGCCATGGTCCTATGTACAGTAGGACTAGCATTTTTTCAGGATGGTCAGAATTTCATCGATATCAGAGTCGCCCAACTTTTTCGAAGATGGGGAAGCAAGCAGACCCGTCAGCTTTCAGTCTCCATGGCAGCTCTAGCTTTTCTCTACAGAGGTTTGGCTCGATTTGCCCTCGGAGAGACCATTTTGGTAGAAGGGTGCACGTATGCCTTGCAGTCGTGGTTCCTGCGACATGTGCCGTCAAAAGCCAGTTCTTTCAGATTCAGCAACAAGCAGCCGAAGTCAGCCATTCAGTGTCGAGCTTTGATCGAGAAACTGCATCGGGAGGAAATCGTTTGGGATTTCTTCGACAGAAGAGAGACCGTTCCTCGGTACACTTATGCTCGTGACAAGCGCTACAAATTGCTCGGCCCTTTCTTCTGCGTAGACTATCAGCCGGAGAGGTGTCTTCGACAGTTCTCGCAGCGGCAGATTCGTGTCAATACCCGTTTCCCGACAGGCCGCATGCCAGAGTTTGATCTACGGTCGGATCAGTGGTCTGGAGCATACCACGTCGCCAAATAGACTTGGGACTCTTTCATTCCTTTGTCTATATTTCTCGGTCCTAATGTATCATCAGAGTATCGAGAATGGTGGCAAACTGTCTGCCCACCCTCTCTTTGTATTTAAATTTGGTCATTTAATGAAAATGCAAACTTTTATCCTGATAAAAAGCTTTTATGGCCAAATCTTATTTTGTTTCATATAGTTACGGCTTCATCCCCAGTGATGAGACCCATTTTGTTTATTCTTTTATCCCTCGTCATGACAGACGACCTCGCCTAGGTCATAAGGCGCATTTTGTCACCATAAAAGGGTGATGCGATCATTGTAAAAATTTGTCAATTCCTTCCCTCATGTCTTTTCCTAAAAGAAATCACATTTCCAAAAATTTCCTCTGAACCCTAACCATTCCTTTCACCTTCACAGGAAATCACTGGCATTGGCAAAATGGTTGTAACAAGGGCAGGAAAAGAAACAGTTCCTCAACACGGCGACAGCGAGGCCGAAAGGATGGATTCTCCCAAATCGGTCAGGGGACAGAATCAAGCAAATGATATAGATCCTGCCATGTATAATCTGTTCAAAAGAATGATGACTAAAATAATGTCCTAGCAGGCCGAGGTCAGTCAGAAAGAAGTTGCTCCAAAAAACAAGCCAAAGAAAAAGGTTGTAAAGAAACCAGTCAGGATTGTTAGAAAGAAAGTACAGCCTGACACCACTTCTGAAGAAACAGAATCAGCTGAAGAATCGAAAGAGGAAGAGCAGTATGTTTATCATCAGAATCCTCCACCGCAGTTGGTAAAAACCACTGCAGAGCCCGAATCAATCAATAAGCATGTTCCCGTTAATGACCCAATGCAAGAGCAGATGAAAGAAATGAATCGGGCTATCAAAGATATCCAGGCTAAAAGCAAGGGCAAGCAGACCTACTCCGGTGAAGATTTTTATCATGGTCTGGACGGGGATGACAATCTGGAGAATCTCCCCCGCAAGTTCCTTAAATTTGACGGAACTAGCAACCCTAAGGCTCATTTGGCCACCTTTTATGCCGAATGCGGCCGTTTCAGGAAAGACAACCGAGCATTATTCATCTGCTTTCCTCGCAGCTTAGAAGGGATAGCAGCCAGGTGGTATGCAGACCACATTAATCCTATCGAACTACGAGAGTTCGATAAGGTCGTAAACTTGTTCATTGAGCGCTTCATGTTTAATGTCGAAGCTTCACCAACCCTCAATCATCTGTACAATTTGAAACAGATGGAGAATGAGAAATCCAGCGAATTTATCCACAGGTGGAGAAGCACCTGTAACAGAATGAAGATTCCCATCCCGGAGGAGCACGCCCTGCAGATTATTCTGAATAATTTTGCTCAATCTCTGAGGAACCTCATTTCTACATCACCTGCTAAGTCATTCATCAAACTGATTGAGAGAGCCGAGTGGCTCGAGACCGGCCTTGATAATGGCCTATATGAGGGTTACCCTTTCGTCCGAGGAAACCCTGAGCAGAAGAAAAAGGCTCATGTCGCTTATTCCACGGATTTTCCCGACAACAGCGGTAGCTCTGGCAAAAAGAAAAGCAAGAAGAATCACAACAAGAACTCAGGGCATCCCAGGGCCGAAAGAGCAAACTCTACAGCCCAGAAGGGAAAATTTGTTAAGCCACAGCCCGTCCAACCAGTGCCTCAGCTAGAAGCAAAGCAGCCGGAAAAACCGAAGCACGAAGGTTGGAGTTATGATCGGGAGTTCTCAGCTTTAGAGCAGTCCCGCGAAGACATCTTAGAATATATGATGTCAAAAGGAATGATCAAGCTCCCCAAGGTGGCGGACCCTCCCGTCGCTATGGGTAAATGGATTGACAAGTTCTGCAAGTTTCACCGGATTGTGGGACATGACACCAAGCATTGCTTTGTCCTCAAGAACATCATTCAGGATTGTATTGACAAGAACATGCTGATTGAGGACGAGGATGAGCAGCAGCCAGAAGTCTTGTCCAAACCTTTTCCTAAACATTCAGCTTTAGTCGTTACAGAGCAAGTATTCTCTCTGCAAGGCAGTATCCAACCATGTTCTAGGCAGGACATTCAGGAGCAACATTAGGTCCTAGTCCTTCGCCAAGCACAGTCCTCCGCCAAGAGGGCGGATGACACTACATTTTCTAGTAAATCAACAAAGGCAGCGACAGGAACTGCCAAGCTAGTTCCCAGGATCCCGAAGCGCTTTATCAAGGCAGCTTCAAAGAAAGAAGAGGCTTCAGGGTCAGTTCAGAATTCGATTACTGCATTATCCAACATCTCTATCTTGGACCTGACTCACGCTTCATCTGAGCACCAGCAAGTGCTAGAAGATCTTCTCAGAAAGATCAAGGTCAAGCCTAGCACGACTCCGCAAGATATGGCTCAGATCGTCAATCAAGCAATGACGAATGCGCCAATCACCTTCTCGGATGAGGATTTGCCAAAACCTCATTCATTTCACAACAACGCACTTTACATAGTGGTGCGAACCAGGGGCATGACAGTCCCTCATGTGCTCGTCGATGGAGGCAGCAGCCTAAATATCTGTCCAGAAATGACGGCCAAGGCATTAAGCCTAAAAGAAGAGGAATATACCCCGGATCCGATCACGATCTACGGTTTTGAAAACCATGGGCAGACAGCCAAGGGGAAGATATTTCTCGAGATCTTCATCAACTATTCAGTGCATACTGTACTCTTCCATGTGGTCAATGTACCGCCAACATACAATCTGTTGCTGGGGCGCACCTGGATCCACAATGCCAATGCGGTCCCACAAACCCTGCACCAATGTATCAAATGGTCGAAGGGGGGCATGATCACTACGGTCCTAGGAGAGGATCCGGAAGAATGACTCCCGCAGCCGATGATTCCCCGTCCTACTTTCACCGCTGACATCCCCAGCATCAGGGAAGTCGACGAGATCGATCTGAGTGAAAGTCTGGATATGCTAAATTTGAAAGAAATCCAGCCAACAGAAAATGTCACCACAGTTGTTCAGTGGCAGGGACCTCGCTTCTTCAAGCTAGGAGGATGCCTCGATTGCACCTCATTTAAAGATCACCCTCTGTTTCCTCGATTCTCAAAATCAAGGAAAGGATTTGATCTCCTAATGAAGCACGGGTATCAGCCCTTCAGGGGCCTGGGCAAAGATGAAGACGGCATCCTGGAGCCGATCATCCCTGCTCAGCATGTCACCAGCACATGCTTGGGTTTCACAGGTCAGTCATCCGGCAGAAAGACCATCTTCATCAAGGGAGCTCAGTAATAAAGACAATGCCAGTGTTTTTTGTTCTCTTTCCTTTCTGTCATCTTGTAAGGGCAAGATCCGCCCCAGTTTCTTCCTTTTTCTCAAACAATCGCCTGTAAATATCAAAGTTTACTTAATCAATGAAAAGTTTGTTTGCTCTGTTAATCTTTGTGTACACAAATTCTCTGATTATATCCTTATCTATGTTGTCATTCTCTGTCTCTGTACAAAAGGCTATTTTTCGAACATTTTACCTTTTTCTCAAAGGCCTTCCTTTTCGCTCATCAGGATTGCCAGGATCATGGCTCCTAAATCGTTCAAAAAGCTCGTCATCAATACCAACCTTTTTCAAAATAAACCAGCCAGAGCATGCAAAGCGAAGGCAGGGGCAGAAGTCAGCAAAATGACAGAGCAGATTGAAGAATTGGCAGAATTCGACTCGACAATTCAAGATTTGCCAGAATTTGCCAGCATTCAGAAGCAGGATGAACCATCGCCGTTAGTTCAAGATCCAACGGAGGATATCAATATTGGTTCGGAAGACGATCCAAGAATCCTCAAAATTGGTTCCAGTCTAAGTTTAGATGAGAAGAAAAGGCTCATCTACTTCCTCAAACAGCATCAGGAAGTCTTCGCTTGGACTTATGAAGATATGCCAGGTTTAGACTCCAAGTTAGTCGAGCATCGCCTTGTGTTGAAGCCGGATTGCAAGCCAATCAAACAGAAACTCAGAAAAATGGATCCTCGAGTGGCACCACAAGTTAAAGAAGGGCTTGAAGAGTTATTAAAAACAGGGTTCATTCGGACCATCGAATACCCAGATTGGTTGGCGAACATTGTGGCAGTCCCCAAAAAGAATGGCAAAGTTCGGATTTGTATTGACTTTAGAGATCTGAACAAAGCAACCCCGAAAGATGATTATCCACTCCCCAACATCGATCTTCTGATCGATAGCACGGCAGGCCATGCCATGTTCTCCTTCATGGATGGATACTCGGGCTACAATCAAATCAAATTGGTCGCTCGTGACCAATCCAAAACTTCTTTTACTATGCCTTGGGGTACATTTTGCTATACAGTCATGCCGTTTGGACTCAAGAATGCTGGGGCAACCTATCAGAGAGCTATGGCCGTTATCTTTCATGACCAGATGCACAAAAACATGAATGCCTACATGGATGACATCCTGGTCAAATCTAAAGAAGGCGAGGATCATCTTGATGCTCTCAGCCAAGTCTTTAAAAGACTTATCCTCTACAAGTTGAGACTCAATCCGCAGAAATGTGTCTTCGGGGTAGAGTCAGGCAAGCTGCTTGGCTAGATGATCAGCAAGAAAGGCATAGAGGTGGATCCTGCCAAGGCAAAGGCGGTCATTGACATGCCGCCTCCCACCAACCTCAAAGAGTTAAGGAGCCTTCAGGGGCGCATTCAGTCTATACGGCGTTTCATCTCCAATTTGGCCATGAGATGCGAGCCCTTCAATCACTTATTAAGAAAAGAAGTGAAATTCGAGTGGGGACCAGAATGTCAGCTCTCATTTGAGCGCATCAAGCAGTACCTCCTCAATCCACCTGTTCTGAAGCCACCAGAACTTGGAAAGCCGCTGTTCCTGTATATTTCTGTCAACCACAATGCTTGTGGCGGATTTCTTGCGCAGTATGAGGAAGGCAACCGGATAGAGCATGCCATCTACTACATCAGCAAGACTTTCATCGATTACGAGAAGAGATATTCTCAGATGGAAAAGACGTGTCTAGCCTTAGTATGGATGTGCCAGAAGCTGAGACATTATCTTATGGCCTCAGAAATCAAAATTTTGTCAAGGCTCAATCCTCTCAAGTACATCCTTGAACAGCCTTTTCTTACTGGACGGATTGCGAAATGGCAAGTCCTCTTGATGCAGTATGACTTGGAATACGTTGCTCAGAAGTCAGTCAAGGGTCAGTCCATCGCAGATCAGTTGGCAGACTTCCCGTTGACAGAAGAAATCAAGGCGGAAGATGATTTTCCTGACGATCGAATTTGCAGTATTCAGGAATCTCCAGTCTGGACTCTATTCTTTGATGGAGCTAGGAATATGTCTGGTATAGGGATTGGGATCTTGTTGATTACTCCCGAAAAGGAGATGCTCCCTTATTCCCTCAAGCTCAATTTCCAATGTACTCATAACATGGCCGAGTATGAAGCTCTAATACAAGGCCTCAAAATTTTGCAAAGCTTTGATGTCAAGAGAGTACACGCCTTCGGCGACTCATTACTTGTTGTCAGTCAAGTTAATGCTGAATGGCAAGTCAAGGATTCAAAGTTGATCCCTTATCAAAAGATTGCCTTAGCTCTCATAGGCAACCTTGGAGAATTTCAGCTCAATCATGTCAAGAGGGAATACAATCACATAGCCGATGGCTTAGCCTGCTTAGGCTCTATTTTGCCTTTTAAAGACAGTGAATCCTGTCGTTCCTTCGAGATCGGCAGACTTGATCAACCTGCCTACATTCCAACTGAACAAGTGAACCAAACCGCTCAGAAAGAGAAGCCTTGGTACCACGACATCAAAAGCTTTATCGAAATCGGTGAATTCCCACCAGACATGCCAAGAAGGGAACAACGTGCAATTCAACGCATGTCAGTCCGCTATTTCATCCTTGCCAATACTCTCTACCGTCGTGGGTTCAGTTCTGAGTATGCTAGATGCTTAGATAAGGATGAAGCCATGGAAGTTGTCCAAGAGGCACACGAGGGAATTTGTGGTGGTCACGTCGGCTACCAAACACTCGTCAAGCAGATTATCCGCGCAGGATATTACTGGAAAACCATGCAGCAGGATTGCCATCAATTCGTAAGAAAGTGCGTCAAATGTCAGATGCACGCGCCTTCCATTCATGCGCCTGCCGCATACTTGCAGTCTGTGGTTTCTCCTTGGCCCTTTTCAATGTGGGCCTTCGACGTGGTGGGTCCAATCACTCCTTCAGCATCTAATGGCCACAGATACTTCCTCGCAGCTACAGAATACTTCACCAAATGGGTCGAGGTTGTAACTCTGCGAACAGTAGAAGGCCGGCATGTGGTTTCATTTATTCATAAAAATCTTCTTTGTCGCTTCGGCATCCCACATGATATTGTGTCAGATAATGGCAGCCATTTCAAGAATGAGAAGATGAGGACTTTCTGCTCAAAATTCAGGATTCATCACCATTTCTCAGCTTCCTACTATCCCCAAGGGAATGGCCAGGCTGAGGCCACCAACAAGATTTTGATCCGCATTCTGGAAAGAACAGTGGAAACAGGTCGTGATTGGCATGAGAAGATGCACGATGCACTTTGGGCATACCGAACCACTATTCGGACTCCAACCAATGCTACGCCTTCCGAGCTTGTTTATGGGATAGAGGTAGTGTTACCTCTCCACGTTCAGAAGCCCGCACTCAAGTTTGCATCGCTCATTGAACTTCTGCTTGATCAGTATCAGCAGCAGAGATTGGTACAACTTGATCTATTAGATGAAAAAAGGCTTAAGGCGGCAGAGCACGCTCAAGCCTATCGTCAAAGGATAGCTCGGCACTACGCCAAATCGGTCATTGAGAGAAGATTTCGAGTCAATGATCTTGTGCTCAGATCGACAGCTCATCTCAAGCATCGGCCGAAGGGCAAGTGGTCACCCAATTGGGAAGGCCCTTATGTGGTTAAAGAAGCATTGCCTCGCAATTCCTATCGTCTGATCAACGCAGATGAGGCGGAACTGCCAGATCCTATTAATGCCCTACATTTGAAGAGATTTTACACTTGAATTCCTAGCCTTTTGTACTCTTCAAAAATCTCTCTCAATAAAGCGACGATTTTCTATTAAATTCACACATCTTCTCCCTGATACTGGGGCATTTTATTTTGATCTATACATGTCTTCCTTCGTCATATGCAGGCAGGATTAGACGAACTCTTTTTCTGAAAAACTTATCAATTTTTTAGTTGATCTATTCTTATTTAAATTGCATCTATTTCATTTTCCGATTTAATTGAATTTTCATCGATTTGTTATCCATTTTTATCATTTTGTCAAGTTTTATCAAGTTTTTAAATTTTATCGATCTTTTATTTTACATCCCTTTCAGGTTAAGGGATAAAACCTGAACTACTTCCCATAAACTCTTCAATTCATATCAACCTTTATTCATTCTTCTTCAGGATAAGGGAAAATCCTGAAGTAATCAAAGTTCAGACCATCTTGGGTCAAGAATCTTAAATAAATCTTTGTAATCGTCGGAATCTATTTGTGCATTTTGTCAATTCTTCTAAAAACCGACTCTTGGGTAAGAATTATCTCCTTCTCATCTGGGTTCCGACTCAGATTTTCCCTTTTGTATATTCTTATTTTTGAAGTCTCAAGTTCCGACTTGAACTTCCTTTTGAATCCAATGCCCGTGTTGGACAAATTATTGTGTTGAGAATGCGAGTTTCCAAACTCAATTCTCATTCATTTTTCTTATATTTAAAAAAAAAAAACGGGTTCCGACTCGGATTTTCCCTTTTTGTATATTCTTATTTTTGAAGTCTCAAGTTCCGACTTGAACTTCCTTTTGAATCCAATGCCCGTGTTGGACAAATTATTGTGTTGAGAATGCGAGTTTCTAAACTCAATTCTCATTCATTTTTCTTATATTTAAAAAAACCGGGTTACGACTCGGATTTTCCCTTTTGTATATTCTCATTTCTGAAGTTTCAAGTTCCGACTTGAACTTCCTTTTGAATCCAACGCTCGTATTGGACAATTCTTTGTTTTGAGAATTCAAGTTTTCAAACCCGATTCTCACTTTCTTTCTTATATTTAAAAACCGGGTTCCAACTCGGATCTTCCTTTTTGTATATTCTTAAAGTCTCAAGTCCCGACTTGAACTTCCCTTTTCCAATGCTCGTATTGGACAGATTATTGTGAATTCGAGTTTTCACACTCACTCATTTCTTCCCCTTCAGGATAAGGGATAATCCTGAAACACCGGCAATCATTCTCGCTTAATTCTCAAGTATCTTTGAATGTCGGTCTCATTTTCAAATTCTCCAATTGAACCATCCAGTGCTCGTGCTGATGTGCATTTCGAAAACCTGGTGCTCGTACTGGTGTGCATTTCGAAAACCCGGTGCTCATACTGGTGTGCATTTCGAAAACCCAGTACTCGTACTGGTGTGCATTTCAAAAATCCAATGCTCGTACTGGTGTGCATTTTTCAAAAAACTCAGCGCTCATACTGAGGCATTTTTCGAAATCCAGTGCTCGTGCTAGAACATCTAGCGCTCGTGCTAGTGTTTGGCTGACTGATCAGTTAGCCCTCCAAGTTCAGTCTTTGTGCTAACCAAGCATCATCATTTCAAATTCTAAATTCTCAATTTCGACCTCCAGGTCATCATTTTATCAAAAATCAATCTTTTTCTCTTGCGAAGGACCCTCTTCAGGGAGAGTTCGAGGGAGCTCGTTCCTTTCGCATGCAACCATATTCCGTTCGCAAGAACCCTCTTCCAGGGAGAGTTTGAAGGGACTCGTTTTCTTCGCGAACAGTTTGCAAAACAACAACCAACTTTACACAAAAGAACCCTTTTTTCTAGGGTGGGCTTCGACGGAAGCTCGTTTCTTTTGTGGCCCCTGTTTTATCATCTTTGGCCAACCCCTTCACAGAGGACCCTCTTCTAGGGAGAGTGTGATGAACTCGTTCCTCTGTGATACTTTCTCAACTTTGTTTTTCGGCCGCCTTTCCATAAGAGAAGCCTAGAGATAGGGAGTTTTGACGAAAACTTAATTTCTCTTCGGAAGTTCCGTTTTGCAAACACCTCCTCTTTGGGGAAGAGAGGAGTATTTTCAACTTCCCATTCAGGTAAGGGCTTAAGCCTGAGTCTCTCTTTTTGGGGAAAAAGAGAGGAGAATTTTGTCATGGACGTGTCGATTCGACATCAAGGGATTTCTTTCGTCAAGGATTTCTAGAATACGTTGCCAATTTGCTATCAAAAGTCATTGTTGATCTCAAAGTTTTCATTGCATAAAGAATTATCTCAAACTACTTTCAGTATCATTTTCAAAGGAGCAAGACTTTTGCGAAATGAGAACTAAATTCAAGCTTATTCTGTTGGTTAACCGAAAGGATAACGGAAAAATCTTCGATATGACCAGTAAAGAAAAATTCAATGATGTTGAAAAGCCATAAGTGAACCGATATTGATCGTAGCTATGGCACATCCTTAAAGATTATTTTTTTTGGCGGTAAGATAGTGGAAATATCCTGGGCAGTAAAAAGAACCTACCCAATCCATATCTCCTCAGTCATCCCAGCTAAGCTACAATCAAATATCCGCAAAAGGGATCTCTCAATTATCGTCAAGATGAAGGCGAATTAAGCGAGTGGACCCCCGGGGCCAAAGAAGATTTGAAACATCTCCAAGATGACGGAGTTTGTGATGGATCCTTCCAGGGAAAGTTCGGATCACCATCGAGATGAAGGCGGATGCGATGAACCTACCGACAAACCCTAAAAGATATTTGATTTCTGCTACTATTTAAAGATTTCAACCCAAGAACCAATGTCATAATCCCTGAGAAAGAAAAAGAAGGATCGGAGCATCTCCAAGATGAAGGAGTTTGTGACTTACCCTTCCTCGAAAAAGAGAGAAAAGTCAGGACATCTCCAAAATAAAGGATGATGTGAAAGAAGCCAAGAAAGCTCCACGGTTCAAAAGAGTGCAAAAGATCATCATGGGAAATACCCAGAATATCAAACTGCCCGAAACTGTCAAAGAATCATCTTTATCTATGTGAAATTCTTTATCAATATCTTTTCACTTAATTGCTTTTATGAAGCTAAGAATGTTTCCTCTCTTTCATATCAAGGAAATTGAAATCTTCCTTGAAGAAACTCAACAACAACAAATTTGAATTTGATTCTTAAGTTCTACAGAGTTAGCCCAATTGAAGCTAATACTCTAAGTAGAAAGAGGTGATATTTTCACACATGAGCACAATTCAATCATTTTGAATCAACTACAATTTTTTGGCATCTTATTGGCAATATTTTCTAGTTATCCCAACATGAAGTGTGAACTTGAAGATCGTTTTGACGTATCCTGACGTCATCCCTCCTTAGGACTGAAGAGTCCTTTCCTTCCGTCTGATCTGAGCGCTCTCGGATCCGCACACTTCCCTATGCTCCCCACTGTCCCGCCATAGACAGTTCCCGCTCAGGATAAGGGTTAAACCTGAACTTTTTGCAAAAGATCTGTTATTGTCAAAAGCTATTTTTCAGTCTCAGCAATGAGGCGCCCAAGAACAACCCCTTTTCAAGCTTTAGGGACCCCCATTTTCATCCTTTTTGCAAAAAAAACCCTCTTGGACTTGTTGTGCAAAGTCTAGAGTCTCATCACAGTTGTCCTCGCTCCTCGAGAATCCTGTATCCATTCAGGCTAAGGATTAAACCTGTCACCTCGCCCCTCGAGGTGTAAACCAAAAACCTTCTGCAAGAGGTCGTCTGTTTTTAGAAAGCTGATTTTTAGTCTCAGCAATGAGGCGCCCAAGATCATCCCTTTTCCAAGCTTTAGGGAATCCCTTGTTTTTCTCTTCTCGCAAACCTCTTCTGGATTTGTTCGTCCAAATTCCGAAGGCCCCATCATGGTTTCTTCATCCGAGGGTTCCGTATGGTCGTCCCTTTCAGGTTAAGGGTTAAGCCTGAACCTCGCTCCACGAGGTACCTTCCGTTCAGGTTAGGGTTAAACCTGAGTCCCATTTCTGACTAGATATCCTTTCTAGTCCCATCATGGTTTCTTCATCCAAAGATTCTGCATCATCTCCCACTCAGGTCAGGGGTAAAACCTGAATCTCGCTTCGGCGATGCATTTGTTGTCCCATCACGGTTTCTTTACTCGAAGATTCTGTATGGTCGTCCCTCTCAGGATAAGGGCGAAGCCTGAACCTCGCTCCACGAGATACCTTCCTTTCAGGTTTGGGTTAAACTTGAGCTTCGTTTAGGCAAAGTAATCATTCCCGTCCCATCATTGATTTCCCCACAAAGGAATCCGTGCTCTTTATACATCCATCCAGGAAAGGATTGTCCTTGAGTTTTCATCTCATGAGGCATTTCTCTCAAAATGTCCCATCGAGGTCCGCTTATGTTTCCTTTTCCCATCCAAATTATCCTGATCTATCTTCGTCCCATCCAGGTTAAGGGCTAAACCTGAGTCATTCCAAAGGGCTGATCTTGTCTCACTCATGAGACTTGATCAAAATTCTTACCTTTCACCATCCCTGGGATTTTCACCTAAAGTCCCATCACGATTTCCTCGTTTCTATCATTCAGTCGTATCATTGTCGAGGATTTCATCCCCCCGGGACCATTCAGGATAAGGTTTCAAGCCCGAAAAGCCGTATTTCTTCCACACTCAGTTCAGATCGGCTGACTGGGGCATTTTTCAAAATTTGGAGTGTTTCTTTGCCACTAAGCTCGGCTTTCAACCGGCTTAGTAGCAAAGAGGGGCATCTGTGAACACCCCAAATTTTTCAAAATGTTGTGAATACCCCCTTCTTGTCCTTTTCCCCCATCCTTGGGACAATTGAGTCGATTTTACCCGTCCTTGGGATAATTGAGTCGATTTTAAATCTAAATTCCATTTTTTTCTCAAATTTTGTTGAAATTAAAATTCATTTTACATATCTGACTCAATTTCGGATCCGGATCTACATCAAAATCCAAATCTGAGCTTCATTTTTAAATCAAATTTTCAAAATTATCAAAAATAACTTTTTGAAAAGCTCAGACACTTCGTCCGGTATCCGTTTGGATCCATCGTATTATAGTCCTCAAATCGAGGTTTAAAACTCGAATGTTTTCTCAAAACTTGGGTCCAAACCCATTCTTCTGAAGAAATTTCCCCAAAATGGTCTGAAATTTTCAGAAAAAATACTTTTGTAAATATTTCTCAGAAAAATACAAAAAAAAATTAGCGTTTAATCTTTGTTTTCATGTAAAAAAAAACTTAGATTATGTTCCAAAAAACCAAAAAAATGGAAAAATCATGCAAAAAACCAAAAAAAATAGGAAAAACTACGTGGTTTTTGAAAATTTTTGCCGAAAAACTCACCTTTAACCATCTTTTTAGAAAAACCTGAAGAGGAGGCCTTTTTTTGGAAAAACCAACTTTTAAGGTTTAAAGGTCGAGTTAGGGTTTTTGAAAACCCTAACTCGCCTTCCTCTCTCGCCCCCTCACTTTCGCCTCTCTCCCTCCATGGCCGACCACCCCCATGTGCATCCTTCATCCTTCAGCCATCCGATACCCAACGACCTCCTCCTCCTTTGTTCATTACGAACGAACTCGCTGATTTCTCTCATCCATCAAATCGCCACCCTCCGATCCATGGCTGGAAGCGATCCACCCTTCATTCCTAACGGAAGAGGCTTCTGGAGCTTTCTCTTCCTCCCCTTTAAAAGGGAAGCCATCCCTCACACAAGGGGGGACGACGGATTTTCTCGAGCATCCTTTCAACAATACCTATCATCCATCGGCTTTCACGTAGCAATCCACTCTTCACCTCTCAACTACATTCCTCTGATCCATCTCTTCTCATCAAATCCTCAGCAGTTGGAGGAAGGTCGATCCGACCCCAAACTTCAGAGAAAACAGAGGCATCGATCAGCATCCAGTGTTATCCATTTCCACTCGGAAGAACGACTCCCCCTTTTGGATTCTCTGTAAAAACCAGGTAAACGCCCCCCCTCTTCCTGAGTTTTATCTGAGATTTCTTATTGTCGGCTTCCATTAACGCACCCTTGAGGGATTGGATTGTTTATAGCAATACCAGCCTCTCTCTTGTGCGATAGCGACGGAGCAATCATGCTCCAATATCTTTCTTCTCTCTTCCTTTTTTTTCTTTTCTCTTTTCTTTTTTTTTTTCTTTTTCTCTTTTCTTTTCTTTTTTTTTCCTTCGCTTTCTGTCATTTCTTGTTTCTGTATTCGATTTCTTTTCATCCTTTTTGTTTCTCCTCGTTTTATTCATATCAAATGTCTTGTTCCATGTTAGATTAATGGTCCTGGAAAGTTTTAGTCATTTAATTTGCTAAGTGGACCTTTCTTATCGCATTTTTTGGGTGTTTTGATGGTTGAGCATTCCACTGACGATATTCTCCAATTCAGTCCAGTGCTTTAGGTAATCAGAATCCCTTTTTCTTTCAGTTTTTATCAAGCTTATTTCCATGACTGCTCATGGTCTTCTTGACCTTAAATATCATTTGATATCAGTCGGTCTTGAACATGATCCTATTGGCCTGCTGTAGACCTGGCCCTGATCTTTGCGACGTATGATTAAGGGATAACTCTGGGGACACTATGGATCACCCAGAGATCCATCGTAATCACTCGAAGTTTCTGCTGCATCATCGATTCTCTGCAAAACTGCCAAAAAAAAAGAGGGCTCATGGGTGTTTGAAAAGGCTTCCTCAAAGCCAAAGGAATGAATGAGAATTTAATAATGGTTATTGGATATCCAAATGGCTTGATATTCAGATCCCGGTTTCAAAATTCAGGTAAAGGCAGGTATAAAGAATGACCACACATCATGAATCGGGAATTAATGGATCAGAATGGTCACTCTATTACTCAAAGTACTCCGAAAATACAGATCGATGCAGGGTTCTCTGTTCGTCCGATCCAGTGGAGGAAACTGAAGCAACCAAGATATCTCCTTCTTATTGATTTTTGCATCCAAGGTTTACCATATTGATTCATTCGATAATTTGCAGGTATAAAACCCTGTAAAATACATCCGAGAGGTGCAGCTACCTCAAGAAGTGATCAAATCCTCATCAAATCAAGAGCATTGCCTCATTAAGATCCCCGACAACAGGTTAGATGGTCACCGCGATGCCTAACATTTTGCATCAGCATCTGTACATCCCATTTAAACTTAGTTTTTATCCTCTTGTATTTTACATGTATTTCTCGTTACACCCTCTGTGTTATCTGTTCCTTGTTTCATCATTCGCACTCTCGATTTAGGTTGCATTCTGGATTATAGTCTTCTCTGGTTTTGTTTGCTTGCATCGCTAATTAATGAAATTCTGGTTGAAGTCATGCGATTTGATTCATCTCCTTTGAATCGAGTCTGGAGCAATAGGATTCAATTTGCTGGATCTTCTCTATGAAGGTATAGCAGAGACTTGTGTTGGCCTTGACAGTAGCGATTAGCATGTGTATTCTCAGATGACGTAACCTACCACCATAGAGCCCTTAATATTTCTTTAAGCAGCATGGCATCGCTCGATCCCATGCTAAATGTTGAACTTTGTGCACTGCCTTTGTCAATTTTTCGTTTGATCCATATCATATGCATGCTGGACAAGATGTCCAAGGGTTTATTGGATGCAAGTTGTAATCGCCATGGTCACAATGGCGAAAATATTTTTTTCGTTGGAACTTAGATTTAGCTATCTCTCGGGTACTGCAGCTGCTCTCAGAGAAGTGGCTGTCATGAAGGCTCTACAGGTTGTGGCATTTCGACATTCTCCGGTGCTCCCAATGGAGTGCACACAGTAGGGACAAGAAATACCATCGATATCCTTTCTTTTCCTTTCCATAATACACGCTGGGGGATACGAATGAGTTAGGATAATTGTCTGGTGCCGGCATCAGATGAACCTCTAAAGTGTGAAAATGGGAGTAGTAGAATCTGTGTGATGATCAAAAGTCTCCAAAAAAAAAAAACTAGATGGTGAATATCATGTGTTGTCTATAGATGTAAGATATGCTTCCATAAGTTTGGAGAATGTCATAAAGTCCCACTGTCGTCCCTGTATTTTTGTTTAAATTCCTTTTTATATTTATTTATTTATTCTTATTATTGTCATCGAGGGCATACTGCACCTCACAAAATACACATTCCCTTGTATACCCGTATCACCATTTGATACATTCGCCAATCACTGAACACTTCATATCTTGGTATGTTAGTATTATTCTTGTATAAACCTTTGCATCATCATATGCTCACAGTTGCACGACACCACTTTGCACTTGCACCTACCACTATTTCACTCAGCATTTACAGTTTGAGTTCATGTTATCAGCCATTATCCACTCATATAGGTGTCACCACCTGACACATATCCACTTAGATATCGATATCCCTCACCAATTATCCACCTGCATACCATTCAGTCTGTTGAGTGTTCATTTACATATAGGTATCATTGGTGGCTTAGTCATTGTCATAGCTTTCAAAGTATACTAGTGCGTGGCATATTATGATAGGATAGAACTCATATGAGTTGGTTAAGTTATCTGCGATAGCGTCCATTGAGCATGTATCCTCTGTTATCGCATCTGATGTCGAATTTCAATAATGCTTGCATTTAGTGTTATGTATATGGTTGCACCTGTATGTACCCACACAAGATTGCATATATCCTGTACAGTCTTACATCCCTGCACCAAGCCTTGTGGTTTCCATTATAGTGCGTATGCACACTTGAGTTTTTCCTGCAACATGGAGCGCACCATCATGGCTTCACATTTTCGGTTTGCCTGTATATATTTTAATGCACATTATCAATGAAGTCTCTGTTTTCTTTGCTTGTACACTTGAATATTTTTTGTATAATCCGAATGTACTTTTGCTATGCCAGTTTATTGATTGACGTCTCAGTGTTGGGATTGTAGCTCATCTTTCTTTTTAGTGCTAGCCCCTCATCTAAATAGCACTCGAATGAATGATGACTTGTTTTTTTTTCAAATTATCTATACAGCATTAAGTCTTTGTAGCAATATTTGTATTTAATTACCCATCTCCTTATTGGTTTTAAAGCATCTCTACCACAACATTTCCCAAGCCCCTCCCCTTGCGCTGCTGGCGCATGATTTTGGGTTCCATACCCAGCCTGTATAATAACAGCTACAGAATAGTGGCTGACATTTTCTCTTCTTAGCACCATATCACCCCAACAACAGTTCCTCCTGCGTACCTGTGTGGAACCATCTTTAACTTTCACAACATAATTTAGTTTATATGGCTCTAGTACAACATATGGGTCTGTTTAGTCTCATCCGGAGCACATCTTCTTCCCTTATTACAGCAACTATGTCATCAGTTACACCCAGCTCCTGCCATCTATAGGTCCTTTCAGCATATGTGGATTGTGTGGCGTTGGGTGCACATCGTTTAGGTCATTTTTTTTTTTAGCAACAGTAATTCGATGTCGGTTGTTCCTGTGCACCCTTTTTCAGTCCAGCCACCTGTTAGAATCCCTTTAACCTCCAGCTGAAGTCTCAGTTGTATATAGCATTCCTTCTCCCATCTCACTCAACATCATACAAGTCCAGCATTGTTTTATTCTCCTTCTCATTAGCTTTAGGTAAAAGATATATGGTTATCTTCTTTAGTCAAAAGGCATAAGTTACACTTTTCTGTTTATTCCCATGTGCATGTATATTCAGCCATGAATATCCGCGCCTCTAGTCCATTTCATATCACGGAGTGTTGTCCTCTCCTTTCGTTCATACTAACTCATTTTGTTTTACAGGGAAAATATGAAAACTATCATTTTTCTTTTCGGAGTTAGAATCTTTTGTAATTTTTGATGTAAATTCGCAGACTTGTAATAGTTAGATACTAATGAGAACTTTATATTTCCAGCTTAGGTAGAATGAATGAGCATTGTAACCATCATGAATTGCTTGTTTTCATTCATTTTACTTTCATTTCTTAAATTCTCACAAATGGTAACACGAATGGCACGTGCATCGTTTTCATAAAAGGTAATGGATCCTAAGTTGATGATCCATATCAATGGCCATAGTCAGGGTATGGACAAAACTTAGGATTTTCATCTTTTACGAAATAACACTGGATCCACATTGGATCCATTTTTCAAAATCCATCATATTTTCTTAAATGTTTTCTTCTTTTATTAGAATTTAACTTAAAATTGACTTAAAATATATACCGATGGCCATAGTCAGGGTATATTGAGAGTTAATTTCATTGTAAATTCTATAAAAGCACCAAATGTATTTTATTCTTCTCTTGAATTTAAATATAGATTATTATGTAATACATTCAATGACCATAGTCAAGGATGTATTATATTTTCAATCTTATTTTAATTCATTTGAAGAATGGAATAGCTTTTCAAAATCTAATTTCAAAAATTTTAATTCATTCATCATTTAGATAGAACTGCATCATATTTTCCAAATTCCCTTTTCAAAAAAAACTCCAAGTGATGTAAACATCTTCCTCAATCCATCCTCAATTTCTATAAAAACCAATTCATCCTTTCATTTTCAAATTCAATTTCATTTTCAAATCTCAAAGTTCAATTTAACTTTGAGATTTCGAAGTCATTTTTATATTCAAATTCAAATCAGATTTCAAAGTTCAATTTGACTTTGAAATTCCAAATTCGTTTTGTATTCAAAAATCTAATTAAACTTAAAATTCAATTCTTTGATATTCTTGATTCATCTTCTAAATTCAAAAATTCAAGGTCTAATTTGACTTTGAAATCTGTTTGTATATTCAAATTCTAAATTTCATTTCTCAAGTTCAATTTTGAACTTGGAAGTTCTTGATTCATCTCCTAAATGTAAACTCTAAATCCATTTTAAGATCCAGAATTCAACACTCATATTGGATCTCAGACTTCAGATCCAATTCCTCTTTAGGATCCAGAGTCCTATTCCACTTTTTGGATCTCAGATTTCAGATCCAATTCTCCTTTAGGATCTAGACTCCAATTTCACTTCGGATCTCAGACTTCAGATCCAAATCCATCTTAGGATCCGGAACCCAATTCTACATTTGGATCTCAGACTTCAAATCCAAACCCATCTTAGGATCCAGAACCCAATTCTACATTTGGATCTCAGATTTCAGATCCAAATCCATCTTAGGATCCAGAACCCAATTTTATATCGGATCTCAGATTTCAGATTTTAAATCCATCTTTAAATCCAATTCCATTCTCAAATCTAGACTTCAAATCCAATTCCCTTTTTAAATTCTCATCTGAAATTCCTAAAGTCCATATCTATTTTTCCATTTTAAGATCCAATTCCATTTCCAGATTTCAAATCTAAATCCACTTACAGATCATATCTGGAATTCATTTTTCTATACCATTTAGATTTCTCAGATCCATTCTAAATTTAAGATATCCAATTTCAAAATCTAAAATTTAATTCCATCTCAAGTATTCATTTTCTTCCTTAAATTCAATTTCAATTTCAAAGTTCATTTCCGACTTTAAAACTTCATTTCCTTTCATTTCAAAGCTTCAAGTCATTCTTTCTCATTTATTCTTCCAATCTTGATTTACTTCAAAACTTAGAACTCCTCTGATCTACCTCAAAGTTCTAAGTTAGATCAAATCATTTCTTCACTCCCTTATCAAGTTTCATCTCAGAATACTTGGAAATTTCCAAAACATTCATTTCAAAAGAGCATTCATCCTTGCATTGCACAAGCATGATTCTTTGTGCATTTAGAGTTAGAATAGATTCTTAGATTATATTTAGGCAAAGCAAAGAGGCATAGATTCAATCCTTGGTTCGATTACCCCTGGTAAAGGCGTCAGGAACGGTCGAACCTCGTACCGACGAGCGAATCCCGTCTCTCCATTTTCCCGCAATATTTTCAAAAACGGAGGCGAGTTAAATTTCTAAATATTTTCAAACCAAGGTCAAGTGAAAACCCGCAAAATAGTTCCTCTTTTCTCTTTCTTTTCCCTTCTCTCTTTCTTTCCTTTCTTTCATTCTTCTCCCTTCAAAAAGGAGGAAAATGGAGGTTAGAAAAGGAAAAGAGAAGGAAGAGAGATAAACCACAAGAGAGGAAAAATTTTGCGATGATCACAGATTTGGCGACCGAGATGGGACTCGTCTTCGTCCGGTTGGATCTATGCCTTTGCTTTGCTTTTATATAATCTAAGTCTTTATTCTAACATATGTCAGCTACATTTCCATGCAAACCTTAGGAGCCTAGATTTTGTCCTAAAGCTGACATCATTGCATATAGGATCTAAGTATGGTTTGGTAGGACCATATTGAGGAGATTATATCCATGTTCACATTAGACTTAGGTCTTAAATACAACTCTCCTCAATTTTAGGGATTGAATGCAAAACAATGTATGCAAGTATATGCTTCTCTTTATTTAAATCTATCTCTTTAGGACTTGCATTAGAGCCTTCTGATTTTATTGCATGTTGATCATATTTTGAAAACATCCCTACCTATATTGTCCCGGTCTTCACGTTGCTGGGCTGTCTCACTGAACCATAGTTCGGGAGAGAGCCTCACAACTGGACCACTTATTTGGGTTCGCGCCCCCCTACCACGTACCTAAGGGCCATAGTCCGAGGTATATCGGTAGGTGCTCAAGGATGTTGGGAAGCCCTTACCTTAGAACCAGAGAAATATCTTATATGCCACGTACTTCGAGCTTCGGCTTGAGTATATCGGCATATCTTGATTGGAATCAGATGATCTGAACCATAGAGTTAGGATTAAGGTCCTACAAGCTATTTCAAATATTGCATATAGAGTCAGCCTTTAGGGAATGTTGTGTGCACATCCTTGATTATACAGCTATGATTATGCGATGTTTTCCTTGTGTTCTCCTATATATATCAACCTCTTTTTAAAAAACCCTGGGTGTACTCTATAAAACTTCCTCTATTTTTCAAAAACCCCGGGTGTATATGTTCTCCTTTACCTACGTTCTTCTCTCTTTTGTTGTCAATCTTTCTTTAAAAAACCCTAGAAATTCTTTCTTTAAAGTCCCTTGATCTTTTACAAAATTTTCAGGAAATTATGTATGTTCCTCCTCTCATCAAAAGTCTATCCGTAAGTCATGCATTCTATCTGACCCTCTTTCTCTTTTTTGCCTCAGTATCACTCCGATGGCATCCGAATCTCCCGATGCTATCTTTCCTTGGGATCATGTCTTCTATCAAATAAGGGATGGAACCTTAGATCATCGGGTCATCCAGTCTCGTGCCTTCTTCCCTCGGTGGTACTATTCTTGGTTCACCGCCTTCTCGCGTATGTTTCCAGACCACTTGGATGATTGTGGATTGGAGATGGCATCGGCAGTTGGCAAGCGAATCATCAACGGCAGTCTGATTCAAGCTATGGCAGAGCGTTGGAATCCGCGTACCTCCACGTTTTGGTTTCCATAGGGAGAGATGACTTTGCTAATGGACGAGTTCAGTGACATCATGGGGTTACCAGAACCAGCTGGTCAGCCAGATGATCCGGTCGAGCAGCAATTCTTGATCAATGTCAAAGGGGTAGATCTTCGAGAAGCATTGGTCAGAGCTACAGGGAGCAGATCCTGGCCTCTCACAGAGATCAGCGGAAGTCAGTTCATCGATCTGTTCGAACTCTACAACAAATATGGGGCCTACGAAAAAGTCGATACCTTATCCCGGGCAGCAAAAAAAAGAATCCAGCATGCCATGGTCCTATGTACAGTAGGACTAGCATTTTTTCAGGATGGTCAGAATTTCATCGATATCAGAGTCGCCCAACTTTTTCGAAGATGGGGAAGCAAGCAGACCCGTCAGCTTTCAGTCTCCATGGCAGCTCTAGCTTTTCTCTACAGAGGTTTGGCTCGATTTGCCCTCGGAGAGACCATTTTGGTAGAAGGGTGCACGTATGCCTTGCAGTCGTGGTTCCTGCGACATGTGCCGTCAAAAGCCAGTTCTTTCAGATTCAGCAACAAGCAGCCGAAGTCAGCCATTCAGTGTCGAGCTTTGATCGAGAAACTGCATCGGGAGGAAATCGTTTGGGATTTCTTCGACAGAAGAGAGACCGTTCCTCGGTACACTTATGCTCGTGACAAGCGCTACAAATTGCTCGGCCCTTTCTTCTGCGTAGACTATCAGCCGGAGAGGTGTCTTCGACAGTTCTCGCAGCGGCAGATTCGTGTCAATACCCGTTTCCCGACAGGCCGCATGCCAGAGTTTGATCTACGGTCGGATCAGTGGTCTGGAGCATACCACGTCGCCAAATAGACTTGGGACTCTTTCATTCCTTTGTCTATATTTCTCGGTCCTAATGTATCATCAGAGTATCGAGAATGGTGGCAAACTGTCTGCCCACCCTCTCTTTGTATTTAAATTTGGTCATTTAATGAAAATGCAAACTTTTATCCTGATAAAAAGCTTTTATGGCCAAATCTTATTTTGTTTCATATAGTTACGGCTTCATCCCCAGTGATGAGACCCATTTTGTTTATTCTTTTATCCCTCGTCATGACAGACGACCTCGCCTAGGTCATAAGGCGCATTTT
The DNA here is from genome assembly GCF_984573655.1 of Nuphar pumila. Lineage (NCBI taxonomy): Eukaryota > Viridiplantae > Streptophyta > Magnoliopsida > Nymphaeales > Nymphaeaceae > Nuphar > Nuphar pumila. The sequence continues at coordinate 44,320,967 of NC_143263.1, read as the reverse complement.
GTCACCATAAAAGGGTGATGCGATCATTGTAAAAATTTGTCAATTCCTTCCCTCATGTCTTTTCCTAAAAGAAATCACATTTCCAAAAATTTCCTCTGAACCCTAACCATTCCTTTCACCTTCACAGGAAATCACTGGCATTGGCAAAATGGTTGTAACAAGGGCAGGAAAAGAAACAGTTCCTCAACACGGCGACAGCGAGGCCGAAAGGATGGATTCTCCCAAATCGGTCAGGGGACAGAATCAAGCAAATGATATAGATCCTGCCATGTATAATCTGTTCAAAAGAATGATGACTAAAATAATGTCCTAGCAGGCCGAGGTCAGTCAGAAAGAAGTTGCTCCAAAAAACAAGCCAAAGAAAAAGGTTGTAAAGAAACCAGTCAGGATTGTTAGAAAGAAAGTACAGCCTGACACCACTTCTGAAGAAACAGAATCAGCTGAAGAATCGAAAGAGGAAGAGCAGTATGTTTATCATCAGAATCCTCCACCGCAGTTGGTAAAAACCACTGCAGAGCCCGAATCAATCAATAAGCATGTTCCCGTTAATGACCCAATGCAAGAGCAGATGAAAGAAATGAATCGGGCTATCAAAGATATCCAGGCTAAAAGCAAGGGCAAGCAGACCTACTCCGGTGAAGATTTTTATCATGGTCTGGACGGGGATGACAATCTGGAGAATCTCCCCCGCAAGTTCCTTAAATTTGACGGAACTAGCAACCCTAAGGCTCATTTGGCCACCTTTTATGCCGAATGCGGCCGTTTCAAGAAAGACAACCGAGCATTATTCATCTGCTTTCCTCGCAGCTTAGAAGGGATAGCAGCCAGGTGGTATGCAGACCACATTAATCCTATCGAACTACGAGAGTTCGATAAGGTCGTAAACTTGTTCATTGAGCGCTTCATGTTTAATGTCGAAGCTTCACCAACCCTCAATCATCTGTACAATTTGAAACAGATGGAGAATGAGAAATCCAGCGAATTTATCCACAGGTGGAGAAGCACCTGTAACAGAATGAAGATTCCCATCCCGGAGGAGCACGCCCTGCAGATTATTCTGAATAATTTTGCTCAATCTCTGAGGAACCTCATTTCTACATCACCTGCTAAGTCATTCATCAAACTGATTGAGAGAGCCGAGTGGCTCGAGACCGGCCTTGATAATGGCCTATATGAGGGTTACCCTTTCGTCCGAGGAAACCCTGAGCAGAAGAAAAAGGCTCATGTCGCTTATTCCACGGATTTTCCCGACAACAGCGGTAGCTCTGGCAAAAAGAAAAGCAAGAAGAATCACAACAAGAACTCAGGGCATCCCAGGGCCGAAAGAGCAAACTCTACAGCCCAGAAGGGAAAATTTGTTAAGCCACAGCCCGTCCAACCAGTGCCTCAGCTAGAAGCAAAGCAGCCGGAAAAACCGAAGCACGAAGGTTGGAGTTATGATCGGGAGTTCTCAGCTTTAGAGCAGTCCCGCGAAGACATCTTAGAATATATGATGTCAAAAGGAATGATCAAGCTCCCCAAGGTGGCGGACCCTCCCGTCGCTATGGGTAAATGGATTGACAAGTTCTGCAAGTTTCACCGGATTGTGGGACATGACACCAAGCATTGCTTTGTCCTCAAGAACATCATTCAGGATTGTATTGACAAGAACATGCTGATTGAGGACGAGGATGAGCAGCAGCCAGAAGTCTTGTCCAAACCTTTTCCTAAACATTCAGCTTTAGTCGTTACAGAGCAAGTATTCTCTCTGCAAGGCAGTATCCAACCATGTTCTAGGCAGGACATTCAGGAGCAACATTAGGTCCTAGTCCTTCGCCAAGCACAGTCCTCCGCCAAGAGGGCGGATGACACTACATTTTCTAGTAAATCAACAAAGGCAGCGACAGGAACTGCCAAGCTAGTTCCCAGGATCCCGAAGCGCTTTATCAAGGCAGCTTCAAAGAAAGAAGAGGCTTCAGGGTCAGTTCAGAATTCGATTACTGCATTATCCAACATCTCTATCTTGGACCTGACTCACGCTTCATCTGAGCACCAGCAAGTGCTAGAAGATCTTCTCAGAAAGATCAAGGTCAAGCCTAGCACGACTCCGCAAGATATGGCTCAGATCGTCAATCAAGCAATGACGAATGCGCCAATCACCTTCTCGGATGAGGATTTGCCAAAACCTCATTCATTTCACAACAACGCACTTTACATAGTGGTGCGAACCAGGGGCATGACAGTCCCTCATGTGCTCGTCGATGGAGGCAGCAGCCTAAATATCTGTCCAGAAATGACGGCCAAGGCATTAAGCCTAAAAGAAGAGGAATATACCCCGGATCCGATCACGATCTACGGTTTTGAAAACCATGGGCAGACAGCCAAGGGGAAGATATTTCTCGAGATCTTCATCAACTATTCAGTGCATACTGTACTCTTCCATGTGGTCAATGTACCGCCAACATACAATCTGTTGCTGGGGCGCACCTGGATCCACAATGCCAATGCGGTCCCACAAACCCTGCACCAATGTATCAAATGGTCGAAGGGGGGCATGATCACTACGGTCCTAGGAGAGGATCCGGAAGAATGACTCCCGCAGCCGATGATTCCCCGTCCTACTTTCACCGCTGACATCCCCAGCATCAGGGAAGTCGACGAGATCGATCTGAGTGAAAGTCTGGATATGCTAAATTTGAAAGAAATCCAGCCAACAGAAAATGTCACCACAGTTGTTCAGTGGCAGGGACCTCGCTTCTTCAAGCTAGGAGGATGCCTCGATTGCACCTCATTTAAAGATCACCCTCTGTTTCCTCGATTCTCAAAATCAAGGAAAGGATTTGATCTCCTAATGAAGCACGGGTATCAGCCCTTCAGGGGCCTGGGCAAAGATGAAGACGGCATCCTGGAGCCGATCATCCCTGCTCAGCATGTCACCAGCACATGCTTGGGTTTCACAGGTCAGTCATCCGGCAGAAAGACCATCTTCATCAAGGGAGCTCAGTAATAAAGACAATGCCAGTGTTTTTTGTTCTCTTTCCTTTCTGTCATCTTGTAAGGGCAAGATCCGCCCCAGTTTCTTCCTTTTTCTCAAACAATCGCCTGTAAATATCAAAGTTTACTTAATCAATGAAAAGTTTGTTTGCTCTGTTAATCTTTGTGTACACAAATTCTCTGATTATATCCTTATCTATGTTGTCATTCTCTGTCTCTGTACAAAAGGCTATTTTTCGAACATTTTACCTTTTTCTCAAAGGCCTTCCTTTTCGCTCATCAGGATTGCCAGGATCATGGCTCCTAAATCGTTCAAAAAGCTCGTCATCAATACCAACCTTTTTCAAAATAAACCAGCCAGAGCATGCAAAGCGAAGGCAGGGGCAGAAGTCAGCAAAATGACAGAGCAGATTGAAGAATTGGCAGAATTCGACTCGACAATTCAAGATTTGCCAGAATTTGCCAGCATTCAGAAGCAGGATGAACCATCGCCGTTAGTTCAAGATCCAACGGAGGATATCAATATTGGTTCGGAAGACGATCCAAGAATCCTCAAAATTGGTTCCAGTCTAAGTTTAGATGAGAAGAAAAGGCTCATCTACTTCCTCAAACAGCATCAGGAAGTCTTCGCTTGGACTTATGAAGATATGCCAGGTTTAGACTCCAAGTTAGTCGAGCATCGCCTTGTGTTGAAGCCGGATTGCAAGCCAATCAAACAGAAACTCAGAAAAATGGATCCTCGAGTGGCACCACAAGTTAAAGAAGGGCTTGAAGAGTTATTAAAAACAGGGTTCATTCGGACCATCGAATACCCAGATTGGTTGGCGAACATTGTGGCAGTCCCCAAAAAGAATGGCAAAGTTCGGATTTGTATTGACTTTAGAGATCTGAACAAAGCAACCCCGAAAGATGATTATCCACTCCCCAACATCGATCTTCTGATCGATAGCACGGCAGGCCATGCCATGTTCTCCTTCATGGATGGATACTCGGGCTACAATCAAATCAAATTGGTCGCTCGTGACCAATCCAAAACTTCTTTTACTATGCCTTTGGGGTACATTTTGCTATACAGTCATGCCGTTTGGACTCAAGAATGCTGGGGCAACCTATCAGAGAGCTATGGCCGTTATCTTTCATGACCAGATGCACAAAAACATGAATGCCTACATGGATGACATCCTGGTCAAATCTAAAGAAGGCGAGGATCATCTTGATGCTCTCAGCCAAGTCTTTAAAAGACTTATCCTCTACAAGTTGAGACTCAATCCGCAGAAATGTGTCTTCGGGGTAGAGTCAGGCAAGCTGCTTGGCTAGATGATCAGCAAGAAAGGCATAGAGGTGGATCCTGCCAAGGCAAAGGCGGTCATTGACATGCCGCCTCCCACCAACCTCAAAGAGTTAAGGAGCCTTCAGGGGCGCATTCAGTCTATACGGCGTTTCATCTCCAATTTGGCCATGAGATGCGAGCCCTTCAATCACTTATTAAGAAAAGAAGTGAAATTCGAGTGGGGACCAGAATGTCAGCTCTCATTTGAGCGCATCAAGCAGTACCTCCTCAATCCACCTGTTCTGAAGCCACCAGAACTTGGAAAGCCGCTGTTCCTGTATATTTCTGTCAACCACAATGCTTGTGGCGGATTTCTTGCGCAGTATGAGGAAGGCAACCGGATAGAGCATGCCATCTACTACATCAGCAAGACTTTCATCGATTACGAGAAGAGATATTCTCAGATGGAAAAGACGTGTCTAGCCTTAGTATGGATGTGCCAGAAGCTGAGACATTATCTTATGGCCTCAGAAATCAAAATTTTGTCAAGGCTCAATCCTCTCAAGTACATCCTTGAACAGCCTTTTCTTACTGGACGGATTGCGAAATGGCAAGTCCTCTTGATGCAGTATGACTTGGAATACGTTGCTCAGAAGTCAGTCAAGGGTCAGTCCATCGCAGATCAGTTGGCAGACTTCCCGTTGACAGAAGAAATCAAGGCGGAAGATGATTTTCCTGACGATCGAATTTGCAGTATTCAGGAATCTCCAGTCTGGACTCTATTCTTTGATGGAGCTAGGAATATGTCTGGTATAGGGATTGGGATCTTGTTGATTACTCCCGAAAAGGAGATGCTCCCTTATTCCCTCAAGCTCAATTTCCAATGTACTCATAACATGGCCGAGTATGAAGCTCTAATACAAGGCCTCAAAATTTTGCAAAGCTTTGATGTCAAGAGAGTACACGCCTTCGGCGACTCATTACTTGTTGTCAGTCAAGTTAATGCTGAATGGCAAGTCAAGGATTCAAAGTTGATCCCTTATCAAAAGATTGCCTTAGCTCTCATAGGCAACCTTGGAGAATTTCAGCTCAATCATGTCAAGAGGGAATACAATCACATAGCCGATGGCTTAGCCTGCTTAGGCTCTATTTTGCCTTTTAAAGACAGTGAATCCTGTCGTTCCTTCGAGATCGGCAGACTTGATCAACCTGCCTACATTCCAACTGAACAAGTGAACCAAACCGCTCAGAAAGAGAAGCCTTGGTACCACGACATCAAAAGCTTTATCGAAATCGGTGAATTCCCACCAGACATGCCAAGAAGGGAACAACGTGCAATTCAACGCATGTCAGTCCGCTATTTCATCCTTGCCAATACTCTCTACCGTCGTGGGTTCAGTTCTGAGTATGCTAGATGCTTAGATAAGGATGAAGCCATGGAAGTTGTCCAAGAGGCACACGAGGGAATTTGTGGTGGTCACGTCGGCTACCAAACACTCGTCAAGCAGATTATCCGCGCAGGATATTACTGGAAAACCATGCAGCAGGATTGCCATCAATTCGTAAGAAAGTGCGTCAAATGTCAGATGCACGCGCTTTCCATTCATGCGCCTGCCGCATACTTGCAGTCTGTGGTTTCTCCTTGGCCCTTTTCAATGTGGGCCTTCGACGTGGTGGGTCCAATCACTCCTTCAGCATCTAATGGCCACAGATACTTCCTCGCAGCTACAGAATACTTCACCAAATGGGTCGAGGTTGTAACTCTGCGAACAGTAGAAGGCCGGCATGTGGTTTCATTTATTCATAAAAATCTTCTTTGTCGCTTCGGCATCCCACATGATATTGTGTCAGATAATGGCAGCCATTTCAAGAATGAGAAGATGAGGACTTTCTGCTCAAAATTCAGGATTCATCACCATTTCTCAGCTTCCTACTATCCCCAAGGGAATGGCCAGGCTGAGGCCACCAACAAGATTTTGATCCGCATTCTGGAAAGAACAGTGGAAACAGGTCGTGATTGGCATGAGAAGATGCACGATGCACTTTGGGCATACCGAACCACTATTCGGACTCCAACCAATGCTACGCCTTCCGAGCTTGTTTATGGGATAGAGGTAGTGTTACCTCTCCACGTTCAGAAGCCCGCACTCAAGTTTGCATCGCTCATTGAACTTCTGCTTGATCAGTATCAGCAGCAGAGATTGGTACAACTTGATCTATTAGATGAAAAAAGGCTTAAGGCGGCAGAGCACGCTCAAGCCTATCGTCAAAGGATAGCTCGGCACTACGCCAAATCGGTCATTGAGAGAAGATTTCGAGTCAATGATCTTGTGCTCAGATCGACAGCTCATCTCAAGCATCGGCCGAAGGGCAAGTGGTCACCCAATTGGGAAGGCCCTTATGTGGTTAAAGAAGCATTGCCTCGCAATTCCTATCGTCTGATCAACGCAGATGAGGCGGAACTGCCAGATCCTATTAATGCCCTACATTTGAAGAGATTTTACACTTGAATTCCTAGCCTTTTGTACTCTTCAAAAATCTCTCTCAATAAAGCGACGATTTTCTATTAAATTCACACATCTTCTCCCTGATACTGGGGCATTTTATTTTGATCTATACATGTCTTCCTTCGTCATATGCAGGCAGGATTAGACGAACTCTTTTTCTGAAAAACTTATCAATTTTTTAGTTGATCTATTCTTATTTAAATTGCATCTATTTCATTTTCCGATTTAATTGAATTTTCATCGATTTGTTATCCATTTTTATCATTTTGTCAAGTTTTATCAAGTTTTTAAATTTTATCGATCTTTTATTTTACATCCCTTTCAGGTTAAGGGATAAAACCTGAACTACTTCCCATAAACTCTTCAATTCATATCAACCTTTATTCATTCTTCTTCAGGATAAGGGAAAATCCTGAAGTAATCAAAGTTCAGACCATCTTGGGTCAAGAATCTTAAATAAATCTTTGTAATCGTCGGAATCTATTTGTGCATTTTGTCAATTCTTCTAAAAACCGACTCTTGGGTAAGAATTATCTCCTTCTCATCTGGGTTCCGACTCAGATTTTCCCTTTTGTATATTCTTATTTTTGAAGTCTCAAGTTCCGACTTGAACTTCCTTTTGAATCCAATGCCCGTGTTGGACAAATTATTGTGTTGAGAATGCGAGTTTCCAAACTCAATTCTCATTCATTTTTCTTATATTTAAAAAAAAAAAACGGGTTCCGACTCGGATTTTCCCTTTTTGTATATTCTTATTTTTGAAGTCTCAAGTTCCGACTTGAACTTCCTTTTGAATCCAATGCCCGTGTTGGACAAATTATTGTGTTGAGAATGCGAGTTTCTAAACTCAATTCTCATTCATTTTTCTTATATTTAAAAAAACCGGGTTACGACTCGGATTTTCCCTTTTGTATATTCTCATTTCTGAAGTTTCAAGTTCCGACTTGAACTTCCTTTTGAATCCAACGCTCGTATTGGACAATTCTTTGTTTTGAGAATTCAAGTTTTCAAACCCGATTCTCACTTTCTTTCTTATATTTAAAAACCGGGTTCCAACTCGGATCTTCCTTTTTGTATATTCTTAAAGTCTCAAGTCCCGACTTGAACTTCCCTTTTCCAATGCTCGTATTGGACAGATTATTGTGAATTCGAGTTTTCACACTCACTCATTTCTTCCCCTTCAGGATAAGGGATAATCCTGAAACACCGGCAATCATTCTCGCTTAATTCTCAAGTATCTTTGAATGTCGGTCTCATTTTCAAATTCTCCAATTGAACCATCCAGTGCTCGTGCTGATGTGCATTTCGAAAACCTGGTGCTCGTACTGGTGTGCATTTCGAAAACCCGGTGCTCATACTGGTGTGCATTTCGAAAACCCAGTACTCGTACTGGTGTGCATTTCAAAAATCCAATGCTCGTACTGGTGTGCATTTTTCAAAAAACTCAGCGCTCATACTGAGGCATTTTTCGAAATCCAGTGCTCGTGCTAGAACATCTAGCGCTCGTGCTAGTGTTTGGCTGACTGATCAGTTAGCCCTCCAAGTTCAGTCTTTGTGCTAACCAAGCATCATCATTTCAAATTCTAAATTCTCAATTTCGACCTCCAGGTCATCATTTTATCAAAAATCAATCTTTTTCTCTTGCGAAGGACCCTCTTCAGGGAGAGTTCGAGGGAGCTCGTTCCTTTCGCATGCAACCATATTCCGTTCGCAAGAACCCTCTTCCAGGGAGAGTTTGAAGGGACTCGTTTTCTTCGCGAACAGTTTGCAAAACAACAACCAACTTTACACAAAAGAACCCTTTTTCTAGGGTGGGCTTCGACGGAAGCTCGTTTCTTTTGTGGCCCCTGTTTTATCATCTTTGGCCAACCCCTTCACAGAGGACCCTCTTCTAGGGAGAGTGTGATGAACTCGTTCCTCTGTGATACTTTCTCAACTTTGTTTTTCGGCCGCCTTTCCATAAGAGAAGCCTAGAGATAGGGAGTTTTGACGAAAACTTAATTTCTCTTCGGAAGTTCCGTTTTGCAAACACCTCCTCTTTGGGGAAGAGAGGAGTATTTTCAACTTCCCATTCAGGTAAGGGCTTAAGCCTGAGTCTCTCTTTTTGGGGAAAAAGAGAGGAGAATTTTGTCATGGACGTGTCGATTCGACATCAAGGGATTTCTTTCGTCAAGGATTTCTAGAATACGTTGCCAATTTGCTATCAAAAGTCATTGTTGATCTCAAAGTTTTCATTGCATAAAGAATTATCTCAAACTACTTTCAGTATCATTTTCAAAGGAGCAAGACTTTTGCGAAATGAGAACTAAATTCAAGCTTATTCTGTTGGTTAACCGAAAGGATAACGGAAAAATCTTCGATATGACCAGTAAAGAAAAATTCAATGATGTTGAAAAGCCATAAGTGAACCGATATTGATCGTAGCTATGGCACATCCTTAAAGATTATTTTTTTTGGCGGTAAGATAGTGGAAATATCCTGGGCAGTAAAAAGAACCTACCCAATCCATATCTCCTCAGTCATCCCAGCTAAGCTACAATCAAATATCCGCAAAAGGGATCTCTCAATTATCGTCAAGATGAAGGCGAATTAAGCGAGTGGACCCCCGGGGCCAAAGAAGATTTGAAACATCTCCAAGATGACGGAGTTTGTGATGGATCCTTCCAGGGAAAGTTCGGATCACCATCGAGATGAAGGCGGATGCGATGAACCTACCGACAAACCCTAAAAGATATTTGATTTCTGCTACTATTTAAAGATTTCAACCCAAGAACCAATGTCATAATCCCTGAGAAAGAAAAAGAAGGATCGGAGCATCTCCAAGATGAAGGAGTTTGTGACTTACCCTTCCTCGAAAAAGAGAGAAAAGTCAGGACATCTCCAAAATAAAGGATGATGTGAAAGAAGCCAAGAAAGCTCCACGGTTCAAAAGAGTGCAAAAGATCATCATGGGAAATACCCAGAATATCAAACTGCCCGAAACTGTCAAAGAATCATCTTTATCTATGTGAAATTCTTTATCAATATCTTTTCACTTAATTGCTTTTATGAAGCTAAGAATGTTTCCTCTCTTTCATATCAAGGAAATTGAAATCTTCCTTGAAGAAACTCAACAACAACAAATTTGAATTTGATTCTTAAGTTCTACAGAGTTAGCCCAATTGAAGCTAATACTCTAAGTAGAAAGAGGTGATATTTTCACACATGAGCACAATTCAATCATTTTGAATCAACTACAATTTTTTGGCATCTTATTGGCAATATTTTCTAGTTATCCCAACATGAAGTGTGAACTTGAAGATCGTTTTGACGTATCCTGACGTCATCCCTCCTTAGGACTGAAGAGTCCTTTCCTTCCGTCTGATCTGAGCGCTCTCGGATCCGCACACTTCCCTATGCTCCCCACTGTCCCGCCATAGACAGTTCCCGCTCAGGATAAGGGTTAAACCTGAACTTTTTGCAAAAGATCTGTTATTGTCAAAAGCTATTTTTCAGTCTCAGCAATGAGGCGCCCAAGAACAACCCCTTTTCAAGCTTTAGGGACCCCCATTTTCATCCTTTTTGCAAAAAAAACCCTCTTGGACTTGTTGTGCAAAGTCTAGAGTCTCATCACAGTTGTCCTCGCTCCTCGAGAATCCTGTATCCATTCAGGCTAAGGATTAAACCTGTCACCTCGCCCCTCGAGGTGTAAACCAAAAACCTTCTGCAAGAGGTCGTCTGTTTTTAGAAAGCTGATTTTTAGTCTCAGCAATGAGGCGCCCAAGATCATCCCTTTTCCAAGCTTTAGGGAATCCCTTGTTTTTCTCTTCTCGCAAACCTCTTCTGGATTTGTTCGTCCAAATTCCGAAGGCCCCATCATGGTTTCTTCATCCGAGGGTTCCGTATGGTCGTCCCTTTCAGGTTAAGGGTTAAGCCTGAACCTCGCTCCACGAGGTACCTTCCGTTCAGGTTAGGGTTAAACCTGAGTCCCATTTCTGACTAGATATCCTTTCTAGTCCCATCATGGTTTCTTCATCCAAAGATTCTGCATCATCTCCCACTCAGGTCAGGGGTAAAACCTGAATCTCGCTTCGGCGATGCATTTGTTGTCCCATCACGGTTTCTTTACTCGAAGATTCTGTATGGTCGTCCCTCTCAGGATAAGGGCGAAGCCTGAACCTCGCTCCACGAGATACCTTCCTTTCAGGTTTGGGTTAAACTTGAGCTTCGTTTAGGCAAAGTAATCATTCCCGTCCCATCATTGATTTCCCCACAAAGGAATCCGTGCTCTTTATACATCCATCCAGGAAAGGATTGTCCTTGAGTTTTCATCTCATGAGGCATTTCTCTCAAAATGTCCCATCGAGGTCCGCTTATGTTTCCTTTTCCCATCCAAATTATCCTGATCTATCTTCGTCCCATCCAGGTTAAGGGCTAAACCTGAGTCATTCCAAAGGGCTGATCTTGTCTCACTCATGAGACTTGATCAAAATTCTTACCTTTCACCATCCCTGGGATTTTCACCTAAAGTCCCATCACGATTTCCTCGTTTCTATCATTCAGTCGTATCATTGTCGAGGATTTCATCCCCCCGGGACCATTCAGGATAAGGTTTCAAGCCCGAAAAGCCGTATTTCTTCCACACTCAGTTCAGATCGGCTGACTGGGGCATTTTTCAAAATTTGGAGTGTTTCTTTGCCACTAAGCTCGGCTTTCAACCGGCTTAGTAGCAAAGAGGGGCATCTGTGAACACCCCAAATTTTTCAAAATGTTGTGAATACCCCCTTCTTGTCCTTTTCCCCCATCCTTGGGACAATTGAGTCGATTTTACCCGTCCTTGGGATAATTGAGTCGATTTTAAATCTAAATTCCATTTTTTTCTCAAATTTTGTTGAAATTAAAATTCATTTTACATATCTGACTCAATTTCGGATCCGGATCTACATCAAAATCCAAATCTGAGCTTCATTTTTAAATCAAATTTTCAAAATTATCAAAAATAACTTTTTGAAAAGCTCAGACACTTCGTCCGGTATCCGTTTGGATCCATCGTATTATAGTCCTCAAATCGAGGTTTAAAACTCGAATGTTTTCTCAAAACTTGGGTCCAAACCCATTCTTCTGAAGAAATTTCCCCAAAATGGTCTGAAATTTTCAGAAAAAATACTTTTGTAAATATTTCTCAGAAAAATACAAAAAAAAATTAGCGTTTAATCTTTGTTTTCATGTAAAAAAAAACTTAGATTATGTTCCAAAAAACCAAAAAAATGGAAAAATCATGCAAAAAACCAAAAAAAATAGGAAAAACTACGTGGTTTTTGAAAATTTTTGCCGAAAAACTCACCTTTAACCATCTTTTTAGAAAAACCTGAAGAGGAGGCCTTTTTTTGGAAAAACCAACTTTTAAGGTTTAAAGGTCGAGTTAGGGTTTTTGAAAACCCTAACTCGCCTTCCTCTCTCGCCCCCTCACTTTCGCCTCTCTCCCTCCATGGCCGACCACCCCCATGTGCATCCTTCATCCTTCAGCCATCCGATACCCAACGACCTCCTCCTCCTTTGTTCATTACGAACGAACTCGCTGATTTCTCTCATCCATCAAATTGCCACCCTCCGATCCATGGCTGGAAGCGATCCACCCTTCATTCCTAACGGAAGAGGCTTCTGGAGCTTTCTCTTCCTCCCCTTTAAAAGGGAAGCCATCCCTCACACAAGGGGGGACGACGGATTTTCTCGAGCATCCTTTCAACAATACCTATCATCCATCGGCTTTCACGTAGCAATCCACTCTTCACCTCTCAACTACATTCCTCTGATCCATCTCTTCTCATCAAATCCTCAGCAGTTGGAGGAAGGTCGATCCGACCCCAAACTTCAGAGAAAACAGAGGCATCGATCAGCATCCAGTGTTATCCATTTCCACTCGGAAGAACGACTCCCCCTTTTGGATTCTCTGTAAAAACCAGGTAAACGCCCCCCCTCTTCCTGAGTTTTATCTGAGATTTCTTATTGTCGGCTTCCATTAACGCACCCTTGAGGGATTGGATTGTTTATAGCAATACCAGCCTCTCTCTTGTGCGATAGCGACGGAGCAATCATGCTCCAATATCTTTCTTCTCTCTTCCTTTTTTTTCTTTTCTCTTTTCTTTTTTTTTTTCTTTTTCTCTTTTCTTTTCTTTTTTTTTCCTTCGCTTTCTGTCATTTCTTGTTTCTGTATTCGATTTCTTTTCATCCTTTTTGTTTCTCCTCGTTTTATTCATATCAAATGTCTTGTTCCATGTTAGATTAATGGTCCTGGAAAGTTTTAGTCATTTAATTTGCTAAGTGGACCTTTCTTATCGCATTTTTTGGGTGTTTTGATGGTTGAGCATTCCACTGACGATATTCTCCAATTCAGTCCAGTGCTTTAGGTAATCAGAATCCCTTTTTCTTTCAGTTTTTATCAAGCTTATTTCCATGACTGCTCATGGTCTTCTTGACCTTAAATATCATTTGATATCAGTCGGTCTTGAACATGATCCTATTGGCCTGCTGTAGACCTGGCCCTGATCTTTGCGACGTATGATTAAGGGATAACTCTGGGGACACTATGGATCACCCAGAGATCCATCGTAATCACTCGAAGTTTCTGCTGCATCATCGATTCTCTGCAAAACTGCCAAAAAAAAAGAGGGCTCATGGGTGTTTGAAAAGGCTTCCTCAAAGCCAAAGGAATGAATGAGAATTTAATAATGGTTATTGGATATCCAAATGGCTTGATATTCAGATCCCGGTTTCAAAATTCAGGTAAAGGCAGGTATAAAGAATGACCACACATCATGAATCGGGAATTAATGGATCAGAATGGTCACTCTATTACTCAAAGTACTCCGAAAATACAGATCGATGCAGGGTTCTCTGTTCGTCCGATCCAGTGGAGGAAACTGAAGCAACCAAGATATCTCCTTCTTATTGATTTTTTCATCCAAGGTTTACCATATTGATTCATTCGATAATTTGCAGGTATAAAACCCTGTAAAATACATCCGAGAGGTGCAGCTACCTCAAGAAGTGATCAAATCCTCATCAAATCAAGAGCATTGCCTCATTAAGATCCCCGACAACAGGTTAGATGGTCACCGCGATGCCTAACATTTTGCATCAGCATCTGTACATCCCATTTAAACTTAGTTTTTATCCTCTTGTATTTTACATGTATTTCTCGTTACACCCTCTGTGTTATCTGTTCCTTGTTTCATCATTCGCACTCTCGATTTAGGTTGCATTCTGGATTATAGTCTTCTCTGGTTTTGTTTGCTTGCATCGCTAATTAATGAAATTCTGGTTGAAGTCATGCGATTTGATTCATCTCCTTTGAATCGAGTCTGGAGCAATAGGATTCAATTTGCTGGATCTTCTCTATGAAGGTATAGCAGAGACTTGTGTTGGCCTTGACAGTAGCGATTAGCATGTGTATTCTCAGATGACGTAACCTACCACCATAGAGCCCTTAATATTTCTTTAAGCAGCATGGCATCGCTCGATCCCATGCTAAATGTTGAACTTTGTGCACTGCCTTTGTCAATTTTTCGTTTGATCCATATCATATGCATGCTGGACAAGATGTCCAAGGGTTTATTGGATGCAAGTTGTAATCGCCATGGTCACAATGGCGAAAATATTTTTTTCGTTGGAACTTAGATTTAGCTATCTCTCGGGTACTGCAGCTGCTCTCAGAGAAGTGGCTGTCATGAAGGCTCTACAGGTTGTGGCATTTCGACATTCTCCGGTGCTCCCAATGGAGTGCACACAGTAGGGACAAGAAATACCATCGATATCCTTTCTTTTCCTTTCCATAATACACGCTGGGGGATACGAATGAGTTAGGATAATTGTCTGGTGCCGGCATCAGATGAACCTCTAAAGTGTGAAAATGGGAGTAGTAGAATCTGTGTGATGATCAAAAGTCTCCAAAAAAAAAAACTAGATGGTGAATATCATGTGTTGTCTATAGATGTAAGATATGCTTCCATAAGTTTGGAGAATGTCATAAAGTCCCACTGTCGTCCCTGTATTTTTGTTTAAATTCCTTTTTATATTTATTTATTTATTCTTATTATTGTCATCGAGGGCATACTGCACCTCACAAAATACACATTCCCTTGTATACCCGTATCACCATTTGATACATTCGCCAATCACTGAACACTTCATATCTTGGTATGTTAGTATTATTCTTGTATAAACCTTTGCATCATCATATGCTCACAGTTGCACGACACCACTTTGCACTTGCACCTACCACTATTTCACTCAGCATTTACAGTTTGAGTTCATGTTATCAGCCATTATCCACTCATATAGGTGTCACCACCTGACACATATCCACTTAGATATCGATATCCCTCACCAATTATCCACCTGCATACCATTCAGTCTGTTGAGTGTTCATTTACATATAGGTATCATTGGTGGCTTAGTCATTGTCATAGCTTTCAAAGTATACTAGTGCGTGGCATATTATGATAGGATAGAACTCATATGAGTTGGTTAAGTTATCTGCGATAGCGTCCATTGAGCATGTATCCTCTGTTATCGCATCTGATGTCGAATTTCAATAATGCTTGCATTTAGTGTTATGTATATGGTTGCACCTGTATGTACCCACACAAGATTGCATATATCCTGTACAGTCTTACATCCCTGCACCAAGCCTTGTGGTTTCCATTATAGTGCGTATGCACACTTGAGTTTTTCCTGCAACATGGAGCGCACCATCATGGCTTCACATTTTCGGTTTGCCTGTATATATTTTAATGCACATTATCAATGAAGTCTCTGTTTTCTTTGCTTGTACACTTGAATATTTTTTGTATAATCCGAATGTACTTTTGCTATGCCAGTTTATTGATTGACGTCTCAGTGTTGGGATTGTAGCTCATCTTTCTTTTTAGTGCTAGCCCCTCATCTAAATAGCACTCGAATGAATGATGACTTGTTTTTTTTTCAAATTATCTATACAGCATTAAGTCTTTGTAGCAATATTTGTATTTAATTACCCATCTCCTTATTGGTTTTAAAGCATCTCTACCACAACATTTCCCAAGCCCCTCCCCTTGCGCTGCTGGCGCATGATTTTGGGTTCCATACCCAGCCTGTATAATAACAGCTACAGAATAGTGGCTGACATTTTCTCTTCTTAGCACCATATCACCCCAACAACAGTTCCTCCTGCGTACCTGTGTGGAACCATCTTTAACTTTCACAACATAATTTAGTTTATATGGCTCTAGTACAACATATGGGTCTGTTTAGTCTCATCCGGAGCACATCTTCTTCCCTTATTACAGCAACTATGTCATCAGTTACACCCAGCTCCTGCCATCTATAGGTCCTTTCAGCATATGTGGATTGTGTGGCGTTGGGTGCACATCGTTTAGGTCATTTTTTTTTTTAGCAACAGTAATTCGATGTCGGTTGTTCCTGTGCACCCTTTTTCAGTCCAGCCACCTGTTAGAATCCCTTTAACCTCCAGCTGAAGTCTCAGTTGTATATAGCATTCCTTCTCCCATCTCACTCAACATCATACAAGTCCAGCATTGTTTTATTCTCCTTCTCATTAGCTTTAGGTAAAAGATATATGGTTATCTTCTTTAGTCAAAAGGCATAAGTTACACTTTTCTGTTTATTCCCATGTGCATGTATATTCAGCCATGAATATCCGCGCCTCTAGTCCATTTCATATCACGGAGTGTTGTCCTCTCCTTTCGTTCATACTAACTCATTTTGTTTTACAGGGAAAATATGAAAACTATCATTTTTCTTTTCGGAGTTAGAATCTTTTGTAATTTTTGATGTAAATTCGCAGACTTGTAATAGTTAGATACTAATGAGAACTTTATATTTCCAGCTTAGGTAGAATGAATGAGCATTGTAACCATCATGAATTGCTTGTTTTCATTCATTTTACTTTCATTTCTTAAATTCTCACAAATGGTAACACGAATGGCACGTGCATCGTTTTCATAAAAGGTAATGGATCCTAAGTTGATGATCCATATCAATGGCCATAGTCAGGGTATGGACAAAACTTAGGATTTTCATCTTTTACGAAATAACACTGGATCCACATTGGATCCATTTTTCAAAATCCATCATATTTTCTTAAATGTTTTCTTCTTTTATTAGAATTTAACTTAAAATTGACTTAAAATATATACCGATGGCCATAGTCAGGGTATATTGAGAGTTAATTTCATTGTAAATTCTATAAAAGCACCAAATGTATTTTATTCTTCTCTTGAATTTAAATATAGATTATTATGTAATACATTCAATGACCATAGTCAAGGATGTATTATATTTTCAATCTTATTTTAATTCATTTGAAGAATGGAATAGCTTTTCAAAATCTAATTTCAAAAATTTTAATTCATTCATCATTTAGATAGAACTGCATCATATTTTCCAAATTCCCTTTTCAAAAAAAACTCCAAGTGATGTAAACATCTTCCTCAATCCATCCTCAATTTCTATAAAAACCAATTCATCCTTTCATTTTCAAATTCAATTTCATTTTCAAATCTCAAAGTTCAATTTAACTTTGAGATTTCGAAGTCATTTTTATATTCAAATTCAAATCAGATTTCAAAGTTCAATTTGACTTTGAAATTCCAAATTCGTTTTGTATTCAAAAATCTAATTAAACTTAAAATTCAATTCTTTGATATTCTTGATTCATCTTCTAAATTCAAAAATTCAAGGTCTAATTTGACTTTGAAATCTGTTTGTATATTCAAATTCTAAATTTCATTTCTCAAGTTCAATTTTGAACTTGGAAGTTCTTGATTCATCTCCTAAATGTAAACTCTAAATCCATTTTAAGATCCAGAATTCAACACTCATATTGGATCTCAGACTTCAGATCCAATTCCTCTTTAGGATCCAGAGTCCTATTCCACTTTTTGGATCTCAGATTTCAGATCCAATTCTCCTTTAGGATCTAGACTCCAATTTCACTTCGGATCTCAGACTTCAGATCCAAATCCATCTTAGGATCCGGAACCCAATTCTACATTTGGATCTCAGACTTCAAATCCAAACCCATCTTAGGATCCAGAACCCAATTCTACATTTGGATCTCAGATTTCAGATCCAAATCCATCTTAGGATCCAGAACCCAATTTTATATCGGATCTCAGATTTCAGATTTTAAATCCATCTTTAAATCCAATTTCATTCTCAATTCTAGACTTCAAATCCAATTCCCTTTTCAAATTCTCATCTGAAATTCCTAAAGTCCATATCTATTTTTCCATTTTAAGATCCAATTTCATTTCTAGATTTCAAATCTAAATCCACTTACAGATCATATCTGGAATTCATTTTTCTATACCATTTAGATTTCTCAGATCCATTCTAAATTTAAGATTTCCAATTTCAAAATCTAAAATTTAATTCCATCTCAAGTATTCATTTTCTTCCTTAAATTCAATTTCAATTTCAAAGTTCATTTCCGACTTTAAAACTTCATTTCCTTTCATTTCAAAGCTTCAAGTCATTCTTTCTCATTTATTCTTCCAATCTTGATTTACTTCAAAACTTAGAACTCCTCTGATCTACCTCAAAGTTCTAAGTTAGATCAAATCATTTCTTCACTCCCTTATCAAGTTTCATCTCAGAATACTTGGAAATTTCTAAAACATTCATTTCAAAAGAGCATTCATCCTTGCATTGCACAAGCATGATTCTTTGTGCATTTAGAGTTAGAATAGATTCTTAGATTATATTTAGGCAAAGCAAAGAGGCATAGATTCGATCCTTGGTTCGATTACCCCTGGTAAAGGCGCCAGGAACGGCCGAACCTCGTACCGACGAGCGAATCCCGTCTCTCCATTTTCCCGCAATATTTTCAAAAATGGAGGCGAGTTAAATTTCTAAATATTTTCAAACCAAGATCAAGTGAAAACCCGCAAAATAGTTCCTTTTCTCTCTTTCTTTTCCCTTCTCTCTTTCTTTCCTTTCTTTCATTCTTCTCCCTTCAAAAAGGAGGAAAATGGAGGTTAGAAAAGGAAAAGAGAAGGAAGAGAGATAAACCACAAGAGAGGAAAATTTTTGTGATGATCACACCTAGATTTCAGCAATCGAGTTATTCCCCAGCCCAACCTGCTTATACTCAGCTCCATTCTCATGAGCCTTCGCCTAGTCAATCCTTCCAAGATAAGATATTACAAGTTTTGATCTCCCATACGCAGTCAATAGCCAAGCTAGAGACTCAAATGGGACAGTTGGTTGAGACCTTCAGTAGGCAAAGCGAGGGAAACTCATCTAGTAGGCCTGTTGTCATCTCAAAGGGAGAGGATTTCATGTCATTTGACTTGCATCCCAACGATTCACATCATGAGCAGGTCAGATCTGTTACATCCCTTTAGAGCAGGAAGGCATGTCATCCCATTCAGGAATCGACTTATGAACCCCATATCATTTTCGCTAATGAGTTGATCTCCATTATATTTCAGCAGAAGGGGCAAGGCTCTCAATTGTTACATTCTTCACATATTCATAAAGCCCCATTTTCTCAGCCTTTAGGATCACCGATTGCTTTTAGTAAGCAAGAGGTACAGATGTAGAAGGTGCTTAACCAAGTCAAGCTTGATCATATTCACCACTTGTCTGAAGTTGCATTCATTGATAGTTGGTCGGTTCTAGACTCTCATTTCTTGACCAGTCTCTCAGATGAGACTAATCTCCGTTCTTCTTGTCGAGGAGTCATGATATCACATTTAGAGGTAGACGGGATGGTAACACAGTGCACAGTGTCACCGATGACACTATTTTTCACAGAGAGCTCGATTGAGCTTTATTTCATGTCCATTGATCTCATGGACGATGAAGGTTTTTCCAGGGATCTATCTAGCTGAGGACGTCAAATTTAGCGCTTTATGGGAGGCAACCCATATCTTGTATATTATTAGATTTGCTTTAGAATTTGTAGATTTTATTTATTTTTGTTTTATTCATGAGTTTTTCATGTCATGTCATGTATACATTGCATTTATTACATTCATAGAACGTGCATTTATAATTCATGTCAAGTTGTTTCTACTCTTTTCTCTCATTTATTTCCTCTCATGTGCATTCACTTAGTTTTATATAAGCATGGGGGAGTGCCACTGGGACAGTGTCATTCAAGCATGGGGGAGGGTGTAGTTTGCTCACCTTAAATATTTTTGTCTACGTTCTTGCACATGTTTACACATCTCTCATGAAAAATAGGTTTTTAAAGAAAGAGTTTGAACTTATATGAATGTTATTTCAAATCTAATATTTTTAGAGGATTTTTAAGCCCCATGAAATTTTTTTGGACATGGATCTAGAAATTATGGTTGTTTATGAGGATTTTGAATAAATGATAATAGATACATGTTAGAATTTATTTTAAATTGCAAATATGAATATGCACAGTTCTATTTTTTAAAAACTAAGCAAATGAACAAAAGCGCAAAAATGAGCTCAAAAAGTGAAAAAGAGCATGTGTTAGGTTGTTTGGATAATTTCACAATCCTTAGTAGATGTGACTTAGATGTAAGTTGAAACTTTTGGATTCCATTTCGAAAAGGATAGTGGAAAACTTTGTGATCCTCAATAGCTGAGAACATATACAAGTTGAAGTGTTTGATTCTCACGTTGCAAAGGTAAATGAAGGAAGTCACTTTTATGTCTTAGTTGATATCTTTTGGTATGCATTGAAAAAGTATAGAAGATATTGACATTACACAAGGCATAAAAGCAGACCACACACAAGCTATAAGAGAAGAATGAATGCGCAAAAAGAAAAAGAAAAAGCATGAAAATGAAAAATAAAGAAAAGAGCTTAAAAAGAAAGAAAAGTTCAGTGCTTAGAAGTGTGATTGAGAAAATCTGTGCAGAAAACATATGAGTGAGGATAAATAAATAATAACATGTTTCTATTGGATTTTCTAAGAATAAAACATAAATAATTGTGATATTTATAAAAGTGAAAGAAATTCTTTTTCTGTGGTGGTATACAAAGACTCTAATTATATTTTGATTTTTTTTGTAACGGGAAATATTTGTGAAAACAAAGTCTTTAATTACCTACTACTTGTGAAGATGTGTAATATTTTGCATACATGACAAAGATGTTTGTTGGTAGCATCACTGTAAACCCTCACGAGACCTTACTCGTCCACTGGGGTAACCAAGGGGTTGAAAGGGCTTGTTGCATGTGCTAAATGCAACCGTGATTCCTACGAAACTAAGTTAGTTGATAGTTTTGATTTCATGCATTTGTCTAGTTTGCTCGAGGACTAGCAAAACATAAGCATGGGGGTATTTGATCATGCATATATTTTAGAGATATTTCATATAAAAAATATGCATGATTTCATCAGAAAATGATTTAAAAAGCCTATTTTACGCTAGTTTTGAGTAAATAAGCAAATGTAATTTAAAAATAAAAAAATCATGAAAAATAGTGTTATTTTACATTTTAATGCATATTTTAGTTTTTGACATAATTGTAGTAGTTTAGTTTTTTTTAAAAATAATAAAATAAAATTTTTATAGAGATGCTTATATGTTTTCAAAACATAAGCAAAATGAGTCTTTTTGTAAATATTTTTTAAAAAAAGGTAGTCATTTGGAATTTGCAAAATCCCAAAACAAACTCAGCTAATAGTTTTTAAATCAACGAAAGGGGAAAACCCAATTCGTCTCCCCCTGTGCGCCAAAACCTCTTTTCCCTCTCTTCTCCCTCTTCTCCACCATCGGATCCCTCTTTCCTCCTTCTTCCCTTTCTTTCCCCTATCTTCTTCTCTTCCTCTTTCCCTTTCTTTCAATCTGGTGGAGGCTACTCAGTCCGGCGGCGGCGTGAGCGGAGGAGACCGCTCTCTTCTAACCCCTCTGGTTTACGGTAAGTCCTCTTCTCCTCGTCTTTTCCTCTTCATTTTCTTCTCTCTTCTTAATTCCCTTCTTCGTTTCTTCATCTCCTTTTATAAAAATAAAAATAAAAACAGTAAATAGAATCCTGTGTACATTTCAATTACGATTACTGATTGTACTTACATCTCACGCATTTTTTTTCTATATCGCATATACATCTTCAGTAGATTGCATTTCATTTCATTCGATTCTCTGATTTCATCATATTGCATATTTTCTGTGTAGATCATTAGTGTAATAAAATGTTGATTGTGATCTGATTAGTTTTCTTTGCATTGAATTTGGAGAAGCCGTGAAAATACAATCATAGCATCATTCATCCACCAGAATTTCTCTTCATTCGCCAGAATTCCTTGTTTTGCTGTGAAATACTTTGCAACGGTCCAACAGAGATCTATCTGTTGTTCAGCTGAACAACAAAGCTTGATATGCTACATCTCTCTGATTCACGATACAGCAGATTGATCGACTAAAATCTAGTGATCGATTGATTGGTCTCTGGAATGAATAGTTGAAGTCTGACAATCAAATGCCAAAATTTCTGTTTTTTCTTTTCTATTCTTTTGCTAAATTTCTGTTTTGTTTTTAATTTCTTTTGACTTCCTGTTTTCAATCTATGAGATCTTCTTGGTTTAGATTCCTTGATTTTCTGTTTTTCAATTAAGTCATTTCCTGTTTTTACATTCATTTTTTAGTTTTTCCTGTTTTTACATTCCATTAGTTCCTGTTATCTTTTAATACATTTGTTTCTTGTGTAACATTGATTTTCTTGTTTTTAAAACACCTATTTCCTATTTTCTACATTCTCTGTATTTTTCCTATTTTATAAATGTTATAGTTTCCTATTTTTCATTGAATTGCATTTCAGTATTTCTAATTCTTGTTTCTTTCAAATCTCCTTGTTCTTTTAAATAGTCAAATTCTATTCTATCTTCTTCCGATTTCCTATTTTTATCTTAGTTTTCTGTTTTTTTTTTAAGCATTCTCTCTTGTTTGTTTTTATGTTTTTCATTCTAATTTTCCTGTTTTCATTTTGTAATGGTTAGTTTAGTTGGTTAGTAAGTAACTGATATATCTTAGCATTTCTGTTTTTTCTTAATTAAATTCTTGTTTGTTTTTTTATCATTCATTTTCCTGTGTTTTTTTTTAATAGCTCATTTTCTGTTTTGTTAATTAAGTGTTAGTTGTTAATTGAATTTACTGTTAGTTAATTGAAAATGTTAGATATCATTTAGTTAAATAAATCAGTTTATTCAATATTAGATCATAAAATTTGCTTAGTTGTAATTGATTAATTAGTTGTTTTTAATATTCCTTTTAGTCTTAGAATTACTTAGTTAATTGTCATTAGGTTTATCTAGTTATTGTCATTTAGATTTCGTTTATATTACTTTTCATTGTTTTAGTATTCTTCGTTTAGCACAGATTTTACTTCTCTCTCTTGTATTGCTCATGTTCGTTTGATTTGTGCAGGATAGTACAAGAGTGGAGCTGAAGTGCATACGTGACACGGAAGCACAAGAGTAGAAGTTTGTTGTTTTCAGTTTAGAATTAGGAATTTAATTCTGAGTTTGTAAATATTGCTTTTTACGCCCTCTGCAAAGGGTATTCATTTGTTGTAATAGTTAGTTATTCTTAATTTTCTCGCACATTTTACATTCCGGCAATAAAGAATTAGTTTAATTGATTGTTTGGATACAAAATATTCACGTTCACTGAGTTCGACCCAGTCTCATCCACTAGTGAGAACCGGTTTTTATTATTTGATGTCTAGTTTTCACATGTTCTTTATTTAAAAATCTTTTCAAAACTACAACAAATTTCAAATAGACATCAATTGTCGTAAAGATTTGGGGCATCATCCTCTTCATTTTCTCGATCTACCCCTCCCTTCATACCTCCGCCAGCTCCTCTACGCTGATCATTTCCAGCATCCTACAAGTGAACCAAACTGTTAATATTTATAAACAAAATCTAAACAAAATGCTCATATGTGTTATAAAACAGTCAAAAACTTGCATATTAATTCAATCATGCTCATATGTGTTCTAAGGCAGTCAAAAAACTTGCATAGTGATTCTATCATGCTCATATATGTTCTAAGGCAGTCAAACAACTTTATATGTGCTTCAATCATGCTCATATGTGTTCTAAGGCAGTCAAAAAACTTGCATAGTGATTCTATCATGCTCATATGTGTTCTAAGGCAGTAAAAAGCTTTATATGTGATTCTATCATGCTCATATGTGTTCTAAGGCAGTAAAAAAACTTTATATGTGATTCTATCATGCTCATATGATTTTAAAATATTGATCCAACTTTAAACAAGTAAATTTGATTTGCATAGTCCAACTTCAGTGGGGAGACAAAAAGGTTGTGTTTCTCCACTAACAGGAAATATCATCATTTAAAATTTTGAGAAACAAAAAAACTGGGCAAACACCCATGATTTGTTATGTTTCATGTCACCACTGGCTAAAAATCACATAGAAAGTTATCTCATCCTAATAATTCAATCTTTTTAATTAAATGTCTCTGCCATTCCCTTTTCCATTGCATATTATGTCTTTCAGCTTATTTCTTGTTTTAAGTTTTGCCAAACAATTACCTCTGATCAGACAAGAAACAAAAAAACATGACTAGATACCATATGCAATATGAATATAACTATATTAAAAAAGATTGATTGGAAATCAGGACCTATACAACAAAATCTCTTAGGAAAAGAATTGAAGTTTTTTTTTAACATAAAAAAATAACTAAAGTTTTATCTTAATACTATCATGCCAGGGTATATCCATAAAGGAAAGCAAAAATCAAGAATTTGGTGGGACAAAATTGGGTAACAAAAAATGTTCCATTCAAAATCAATCCCTTATTGATAAGAAGATAGGAGAAGAGAAGAGAGAAATAAGAAAATAGGAGAAGAAAAAGGCAATTACTTAGAACATGATAGAAATAATTCATTCTATTGATCATTACTAACATATATGATGGTAAATTATAGATTCTAAAACAAGTCTTCAGAAATATACAACAATCTTAGATACCAAACCAATAAAAAACAAAGAATAATACACCATACATGGCCATGGAATTTGAGAATACTAGTAGTGTCTGCTCATATGTTATAGTTTCACACCTTAGGCAGCTCGAAAAGCAAAAGCAAAGGTCTACCTGCAACTGTAATCGAGCGAGCAGATTCACAAGGTCGAGTCTAAGTCGCTAGAGGAAGAGGAGGAGGGTGTACCAAACGACTGAGAGATCGCTTGTTCGAGTCCGAAATTGAGTGACTGAGGTCGCATTTTCTCCGAGACCATGGTTTCCCTATCACAGATTCTGGCATGCTCTGTTGTCGATTTGGCGAAGTCCAAAGCCACCGGAGCTCGATCCATGCAAACTCTACTCTCCAAGTTCTTCCTCCACGCCGATCTCCCACCTTTCGACGCCTCATCGCTCACCAACTTCGGAGACATCGACCTTGCCCGGCTCATGGGCTCCCCTACCTTATTCCGCGATGCCCACGAATTAAATTAAATTTCAACCCACCATCATGAAATGCTTAATACCAAACTGAGAGGTAGTTGTGCAATACTACAAAGTAATACACTTCTCTGTAAGCAAGTGCGAGAAGATAAATCAAATGCAGAATAGCTGATATGCTATATACGGGGCTTGAAGTTTAGGCCTTAACATTACACCATTTGAGCTTCAAAAAAATAAAAACTACCAGACTCGTCAAAATCAAATTGAGAAAACATTACCAAAAGTATCAAATACATAACAAAGAAAAATCAGCAAAGACAAGAAAAAAGAAAGGAAGGAAGACCTCAGGCCACTCTTCTTTGTCAAGATCGACAACCTTGGAGTCTAGCATTATCGCCTGGACAATCAGATCTACAGAGTGCTCGATCCAGTAAGTCTTTTAGATCTCTTTCTCACCTGTACACAAAACGAAAAGAAAAATCCAAACAACAAAACAAACAAACACATGTTATCCATCACACTGAGAGCACTATAAATGATCAACAAAGACGAAACGACTATGCAGAACACTAGAATGAGAGAACAAAGGGCAACAAACAAGTGAGTGTAAAAAAGCACGACGAGAGCAGATATTTGATAAAAAATTGCTTGTTGCGGCAGCCATTTTAGAGAGAATGGAGTGAAGGATTTGTGAGTTTTTTGAAATACCCTAGCATGGAGCTAGGGCATCTCTGGAGGCAAGGAGTATGAAAGGAAGAGGAGGAAAATTGCCCTCTTTTCCTTTCTTTCTTCTTCTTGTTGGGTCGTTCAGAAGCTCCAGCGCCTCACCTCGATTCCGGCCGGATCTGATGAGGCCGATCGAGATGTTGCTGCCTCTCCGGTGGAGCTGGAGGTAGGGCTGGCATTTGGGGAACGACCGTCGGAAGAGGAGGAGGAAGAGATTCTAGGTTTTTTAGAGAGCATGGATGCGGAGGAGCTCGAGCCGATGATCAGCATGTTCATCTCGGCTCTCGGATTGTCGTCGGTTTTTGTTCGGCGGAGTGCCACCAGAAAGATCCGCCTTCTGGTGAAGAATCGAAAGGAGAATCGCAAGCTGAAGGCGATAGACATTTGCGGGTCAGTGGTGGTTACGGCGAGGCATCACAAATTTGGGGTTAATCAAAAAGAGAGGAGGCAGAAAGGGAGAATTTTGCGCTAAGTTTTTATCAAAAACTAGCGACGAACTTAGCGACAGAAATATTATGTCACAAATCCATCGCTAAGTTGCGTCAAAAAAAATTTTGTCGCTAATTAGTGACGGACCTTTGCGACAGAATTTTTCTGTTGTGAGTTCGTCGCTAATTTGCGACGGCATCGTGACAAAAAAATTTGTCGCTAATTTCGTAAATATTTTAGAGTTTAGCGACGGATTGTTTTCGCTTACCAATCCATTGCTAATTTGCTACAGAAAAAATTTGTCGCAAATGTTCGTTGCTAATTAGCATTTTTCTTATAGTGGAAAGGCAGTACTGAACTTCAACCTTGTTCTCAAAGTTGACTGTAACTGTCCCCACAGTGGCGACATGAATTTGGGATTACGGTCCAAAATAATGGACATCGGTAGACCATGTAACCGTACGATCTCTCGGATATACAAGTCAGCTAAACTTTCAAGAGACTGATTGATCCGGATAGGTAAGAAATGAGCAGGCTTAGTGAGTTTATCCACAATTACCCAAATTGCATTGTGCTTTTGTTTGGTTCGCGGTAAACCTACCACGAAGTCCATAGTAATATCTTCTCATTTCCATTGAGGAATCTTGATCCTCTGCATGGAACCTCTGGGACGTTGGTGCTCGATCTTGATTTGCTGACAAGTCAAACACCTCAATACGTACGCTGCTACTTCTCGCTTCAAACCGTTCCACCAATACTTTCGTTGAAGATCTTTGAACATCTTAA
This sequence comes from Nuphar pumila, assembly GCF_984573655.1. Taxonomy (NCBI): domain Eukaryota; kingdom Viridiplantae; phylum Streptophyta; class Magnoliopsida; order Nymphaeales; family Nymphaeaceae; genus Nuphar; species Nuphar pumila. The sequence continues at coordinate 44,293,871 of NC_143263.1, read as the reverse complement.
TACCACCAAGATGAGCACTGTACTTCGATAGATGTGCCTCATCAAGAATCTCTTTCTTCAACTTAGGGTCATCTGGTACCCAAAGTTGATGCTTCATATGGATACTACTGTCATCATCAACACAAAAAACTGAGCCTTCCTCATGAGCTCGATCTACGAACTTCTCATAACGCGCATCTTGCTTCTGTGCCTCAATGATCTTAGGCAAAAACTCTGATCGAATGGTTAAACCAGACAATTTAATGGTTCCACCTCCAATCAAAAATGGCTTTTAAGCCACGAAATCTTTAATCAACTTCTGGCTCCACACAAGACTAGCCAAAACACTGCTCGATTTGTGACTAAGTGCATCTGCCACGACGTTCGCCTTACCAGGGTGGTAAGACAATGTGAACTCATAATTCTTGATGAACTTGAGCCAACGATGTTGTCTCATATTCAATTTTTTTTTTGAGAAAATAAATATTTGAGACTCTTGTGGTCAGAGAAGACCTCAAACGTATCTCCATACAAATAATGTTGCCAAGACTTCAAGGCAAACACCACTCTGCTAATTCTAAGTCATGCATTGGATAATTTCTCTCATGAATCTTCAATTACCTTGAGGCATACGCGATAACTCGGTCGTGCTATATTAGCACACATCCCAATCTTGTTCCTAAGGCGTCTGTGTACACCATAAAGCCACATCTGCCAAAAGGTAAAGCTAACACCAGAGAGGTTGTCAGCTTCGTCTTCAGGATCTGAAAGCTCTCTTTACACAAGTTAGTTCACTCAAAAGCTTCGTCAATGGTAGTGCAATTTTGGAGAAATCCTGAATGAAACGCCGGTAATACCCAGCTAATCCAAGAAAACTTCAGATATCGGTAACAGTCTGAGGTTGTTTCCAATCTAATATGGCTTCAACTTTCGCTAGATCAACTGAGACTCCATCACTGGATATCACATGACCCACAAACATAACTCACTTGAGTTAAAACTCACATTTGGAGAACTTGGCGAACAATTTATGCTCTCAAAGTACTCCTAAAATGATACACAAATGTTCTTGATGCTGCTCAGGACTCTTTGAGTAGATCTAGATATCATCAATGAACACGATCACAAAGGTGTCCACAAATGGATGAAAGATTTGATTCATCAAATCCATGAACGTTGTTGGTGCATTAGTGAGCCCAAATGGCATCACTACGAACTTATGCAACCCGTATCTAGTTCAAAATGTTGTCTTTGAGACATCTTCCTCCTTGATTTAAAGCTAATGATAGCCCGATCTAAGGTCGATCTTCGAGAATATCTTTGCTTTCTACAACTGATCAAAGAGATCTTTGATTCTCGGTAACGGATATTTGTTCTTAATCATCGCTTGGTTGAGCATTTTGTAGTCAATGCACAACCTCATAGATCTGTCCTTCTTCTTCACGAACAACATAGGTACACCCCATGGAGATGCACTAGGTTGTTACGACAATAAAGCCATACATGATACTTCAAGTACAAGGTTTTGATGATGAGCAAGTGGAATCAACTGCATTTCAGCTAAGGCTATGAAGAAATTGAAGAATTCAGTGAAGAATCCTTGAAGACTAGTGTGCAAATGTTTAATTCATTAAAAGTCTTAGATTCTTGTAAGAGCCTTACTTAGAGTGCATATTTAGGTTGCATTTCACCTTAAAAGTCTTTAGAAAAACTTTTCTAAAAGAAACTCTTTTGAAAATCTTTTTAGAAAACTCTTTTCTTAAATTTTCATGTTTATTAGTCGACCAATAGACTTATCAGTCGACTAATCCTTTCGCGCCATATTTTCTAAAAAGTCATTCTTGTCAAATTAGTCGACCGAAGGTTTTATCAGTCGACTGGACAGAATGTCTGTTTTCTGGAAAATTAACAGCAGTCGACTAATGGTTTTTCAGTCGACTGAACAGAACATGTGTTTTCTGAAAATTTAGCAGCAGTCGACTAATGCTTTTTATCAGTCGACCGAACAGAATGTTTGTTTTTCAGAAGTTTTTAGCAACAGTCGACTAAAAGGTTTTTCAGTTTACTGATGATATTATCAGTCGACTAACTTTTCTTAAGTCGACTAAGTTTCAAAAGTTCATATTTTCAAACGGCTCGATTAACAGATCAGTCGACCGACGATAACTGTCAGTCTACTAATAACTAACTATTAGTCGACTAACTGATGTTTCAGTCGACTAATTTTGTCATTTTCCTGAAACTTCAAAAAGGTGTGTCTTTTCATTTTTCAAACGTTTTGATCGTTCAAAATGGACCGTTTTGACACCCTTTCATACTCTCAATGTATGGAATCTTTTAACTATAAATATGAGTGCATTTTACACTCAAAAATAACAATTCAATCGATTTGAATCTTGCTTTTCACTCTTATCCATTCAAGTATTGATTTTCTCACTCACGTGATATTTTCACTTCAGTTTTTCACTAAAATCACTTTGAGAGATAGTGAATTCGTGAGTAGAGTGTTTCAACAACCTCAAAAGCCAATTGCATCTCATTTGCATTCAAAAGGAAGGCTCATAGGTTGTATTGTAAGTTCTTATTTCTTTTGTGTAAAAAGAAGGACTCCTTGGTGTAAAGGAGTTGTTTGCTTTCAGTGGGATTGTTACTGAAAGTGGTACCGGTTATGGTCTGTGTGATCTTGTAGTTTACAAGGTTGATAGTGGAAAATCTCAAGCGGGTTTTGCTTGGGGACTGGATATAGGTCGAGTTTGACCGAACCAGGATAAAATCTTGTGTTCTTTGTGTGTTTGCTTTGAGATTTGCAAAATCATTCAATATTCCGTAGAAATTTTTAAAAGCACTATTCACCCCCACTCTAGTGCTCGTTGCCTCGATCCTAGTGCACTTTCATTTGGTATCAGAGCACAGGTTTGCTATTACTTTGATTTATCCATCATCTAGCATGGCAACTACAACATTTCAGCACAAAGAAGGAAGCTCCTCTGTTCGTCCTCCTCTCTTCGATGGAACAAACTATGGATACTGGAAAGTAAGAATGACAATATTCCTGCAATCCATGGATCTCGACATCTGGAGAGTTGTTTTAGAAAAGTACCAAACTCCATCAACTGATTTCAGCCGATGGACCGATGAAGAAAAGAAGACTGCTTCACTGAATGCCAAAGCCATGAATGCATTATATTGTGGCATTGACAAGGTAGAGTTCAATCGCATCTCTCAATGCTCTACAGCTAATGAAATCTGGCATACTCTTCTCGTAACACACGAAGGTACGTCAAAGGTAAAGGAATCTAAAATTGCTTCTTTAGTTCATAAATTTGAATTGTTCAAAATGAAGCAAAATGAATCTATATCGGACAAGGTAACTAGAATGACCGATATAACTAACACTTTGAAATCCCTTGGAAAAGAATATTCACAAGTGGATTTAGTCAGAAAAATTCTAAGGTGTTTAACTCCTGAATGGGAGAGAAAAACCACTGCTATTGAAGAAGCAAATGATCTCAATACTCTCACTCTTGAAGACTTATTTGGTAACCTAATGGCATATGAGGTCCAACTTCAAGACAGACAAGAAGAAGAGCCTAAAAAGAAGTCTCTTGCTTTTAAGGCTACTTCTGACTCAGAAGATTCTGAAGAAGATGAAGATGAAGATATTGCCCTCATCACAAGGCAATTCAGAAGATTCATCAAAAAGGGAAGATTTCAAAGAAAGGCAAAGAAAGCAGATTCTTCCATTCCCAATGAAGTAAAGTGCTTTAACTGCAAAAAGGCAGGACATATCAAGAAAGATTGTCCTCTTCTCAAATTCAAGCCCAAGGACCAATTCAAGAAGAAAAAGGCATTTCAAGCCTGTTGGGATGATAGTGACTCCTCTTCCGATGAAGAATCAAATGAAGAAGTCACCAACATGTGTTTTGTAGCACAAGAAGAATCGGTAAGTCAAATTGACTATGATGAGTTATTTGAAGCATTTAATGATTTGTATGCTAAATTTAAGAGTCTTAGTTCTAAAAATAAAGAGTTAAAAACTGAAAATTTAACTCTTGACTCTCAAAATAAAGTGTTACTTCAAGAAATAGAAGATCTCAAGAAGGAAAATTCTTGTCAGGCAATTGAGATAAAAGAAATTGGAGTTAGAACCAATCTCTTACAAAAAGAAATATTTAGTCTTAAAGAAAAGTCAAATGATCTTCTTTCTATAGTGACCAAATTTACAAATGGTCAAGAGAATCTAGAAAAACTTCTTGGTTCTCAAAGATGCTCGGTAAATAAAACTGGATTGGGATATAGCTTCTTTGATACTCAAAATAGACCAAACCTTGTGGTGAAAAATCAAAGACATTATTCTCAACCTTTTGTTCATAGAACTAAACTTTCTAGTTCTAATAGAAATGCATCTAGATATGATTGTTCTAGACATGTTTATTCTAAATCCTTTTATAGAAAGAATACTTATTATCAAAGGAAACCAAAATCCAAATGGATATGGGTTCCTAAGACTAACTCTCATAGACCCGAAAATAGAAAGGGGTCAAATGCTCTGTTTTCTGATTTTGTTGTAGGTACACAACATAAGGAGCAAATGGATATTGGACAGCGGCTGTTCCAAACATATGACTGGAAGGCCAGAGTTATTTTCTACCCTCCAAAATAAGGATGGAGGAACCGTCACCTTTGGTGACAATAACAAGGGAAAAGTGATAGGTATTGGTAATATTGGTAATCCAAAATTTCCCTTGATAGAAAATGTTCTTTTAGTGGATGGTTTAAAGCATAATTTAATATCTATTAGTCAATTATGTGATAAAGGTTTTCATGTTTCTTTTGAAAATGATTTATGCTTAATTTCTGATTTTCAATCTAAAAAGATCATTTTTAAAGGTAAAAGAAGAAACAATGTGTATGAACTATATCTAGATGAATTACCCTCTTTTAATGAAAAATGTCTTATTGTTTCAAATGAAATTCAATGGTTATGGCACAAGAGACTTGGACATGTTAATTTTAAAATTATTTCAAAATTATCCAAGAATGATCTTGTAAGAGGCCTACCCAGAATACCATATAAAAAGGATCACTTATGTGATGCTTGTCAAAGGGGTAAACAAATCAAGAGTTCTTTTAAAGCAAAAGATATAGTTTCAACAAAACGTCCTCTTGAACTTTTACATTTAGATCTATTTGGACCATCTAGAATTCAAAGTTTGAATGGTAGCAAGTATGCTTTTGTTATAGTAGATGATTATTCTCGGTTTACATGGGTGATTTTTCTAAAAAGCAAAAATGATGCTTTTTCAGAATTTTCTAAACTTTGTAGAAGAATTACAAATGAAAAATCTACATCTATTATTAAAATTCGTAGTGATCATGGTGGTGAATTTGAAAATGAATCTTTTCTAAAGTTTTGTGATTTACATGGTATATCTCACAACTTTGCTTTTCCTAGAGCGGCTCCACAAAATGGAGTTGTTGAAAGAAAGAATAGAACCTTGCAAGAATGTGCTAGAACCATGCTTCAAGATAAAAATTTACCAAAATATTTTTGGGCTGAAGCAATTAATACAGCATGTTATGTCTTAAATCGTGTTCTTATTCGACCAATTTTACATAAAATATGTTTTGAATTGTATTATGATCGTATACCCAAGATCTCATATTTCAAAATTTTTGGTAGTAAATGTTTCTTGTTAAATACCAAAGATAATCTTGATAAGTTTGATTCAAAATCAGATGAATCAATATTTCTTGGATATTCTTCTAGAAGTAAAGCATATCGTATTTTCAATAAAAGAACATCTTGTATTGAAGAATCTTTACATGTTGCATTTGATGAGAATTGTGAGCAGGTTATTCCTCTAAGCGAAGAAGAAGAAGCAACACTTCAAGAAGAACCCTTGATAGAAAGTACTTCTCAAGAAAATATTTCTCTTCAACCAGTTTGGAAAGAAGTTCCTAATCATCCACATGAACAAGTTATTGGTGAAATAAAGAGTGGTGTCCAAACTAGAAGGCAGTTAGAAAAATATATTGCAAATGTTGCTTTCATATCTAAATTAGAACCAAAGAATATCAATGAGGCATGTGATGATGAATTTTGGCTTTTAGCCATGTCTGAAGAACTTAACCAATTTACTAGGAATGATGTTTGGGATCTAGTTGATAGACCAAAGGATCATCCAGTAATTGGAACAAGATGGGTCTTCCGAAATAAGCTGGATGAAAATGGTGAAGTCATTCGAAACAAAGCAAGGCTAGTGGCACAAGGGTATAATCAAGAAGAAGGCATAGATTTTGATGAAACCTATGCACCAGTTGCTCGATTAGAGTCAATTCGTATGATGCTTGCTTTTGCTAGTTACATGAACTTCAAGTTATATCAAATTGATGTTAAAAGTGCATTTTTAAATGGACACATCAATGAAGAAGTTTATGTAGAGCAACCCCCAGGCTTTGAAAATGAGAAATATCCAGAAAAGGTCTACAAATTGAAAAGAGCTCTGTATGGACTCAAACAAGCACCAAGAGCGTGGTATGAAAGACTACAAAATTTTCTAGAACAATCTGGATTTTCCATTGGTCGGGTAGACTCCACTTTATTTATTAAACATTTTAATTCAGATATTCTTATTGTGCAAATTTATGTTGATGACATAATATTTGGTTCTACTAATGATTCTCTTTGTAAAGAATTTGCTAAGGCTATGCAGGAAGAGTTTGAAATGAGCTTGATGGGCGAATTAAACTACTTCCTTGGACTTTAAATAAAGCAAATTGAAGAAGGAATCTTCATCAATCAAGCTAAGTATACTAAAGAACTTCTCAAGAGATTTGGGATGGACTCATCGAAATCAAGAAGGAATCCTATGAGTACAACTACTTCTCTTGATAAAGATGAAAATGGTAAAAGTGTAGATACTAAGCTCTACAGAGGTATGATCGGATCTCTATTATACTTAACTGCTAGTCGACCTGATATTATGTTTAGTGTTTGTATGTGTGCAAGATTTCAAGCTAATCCAAAGGAATCTCACTTAACTGCAGTAAAACAAATTCTTCGTTATTTGAAAGATACTTCAGATTTCGGTTTGTTTTACCCAAAATCATCTTCCTTTGATTTAGTTTCATATAGTGATGCAGATTTTGCAGGAAGTAAATTTGATCGCAAGAGTACTAGTGGAACTTGTCATTTCTTGGGAAATTCCTTAGTCTCTTGGTTTAGTAAAAAGCAAAATTCAGTATCACTCTCAACAACTGAAGCTGAATATATAGCGGCTAGTTTAGCATGTTCACAAGTACTTTGGATGAAACAGACCTTAAAAGATTTTAGTTTAAACTACTCCACAACAACTATTTATTGTGATAACACTAGTGCTATAAATCTTTCGAAAAATCCTATTCAACACTCAAGAACCAAGCATATTGAAGTTAGACATCATTTTTTAAGAGATCATGTGTTAAAAGGAGATATTTCGTTAAATTTTATTTCCACTAAAGAACAACATGCCGATATCTTCACTAAACCTCTTAAAAATGAAGATTTTATGAGAATTAGGAGAGAACTAGGTATTTGCTCGTTTGTGGATTTATAAAAATGCTGAGTTTTGAACAAAATCTCAAAATCGCACTATATTAGTCGACCGATAAAATTTTAGTCGACTAGTGTTTTATATTTTGGAATGTATCGCACCATATTAGTCGACCGATAAAATTCTAGTCGACTGGTGTTTTATATTTTGGAATGTATCGCACCATATTAGTCGACCGATATATTTCTAGTCGACTGATGATATTTTTAGAATAAGTCGCACTTTTTAGTCGATCGATAAAGTTTTAGTCGACTAATTTTTTTAAAAAAAAAATTAAGTGAAGGGACCCGACACCCCTTGGATTTGTTTTTAAACCCGTTTTTTTTTTTAAAAAAGGAGGCATCGTTTCACTTTGTTTTTTGCACCTTTTTGTTTTTTTTTAACGAAACCCTTAAATCGAAAACCCCTCTTTCTCCTTTGCCTCTCTCTCTCTCTTTCAAAAAACCCTCGGAGTACCGTTCGACTCCATCATCGCCGGGAATTTCTTACCGTAACAGGGAGATGCCGGAATCTTCTGGTCGTGATCTTCAAACGCCGGAATCCTCTTGCAGCGACTGGCGCATCTTCAAAACACTCCGGAACTCTCTTGCCGTGACAGTGCATTACCAGAATCCCCTTTTGGCCGACCTCTCCTCACCGTCAGCCACCACATTGTCCTTCGTTTTTTATCGCCGGAAAGTTTTTTCCCTTTGCTGGACGTCATTTGGAAGCCGACATTTTGGTAACCATGCCTCGCACGAAGTCTACATCTGCAAAAGGTTTAGGTTCTCCTCCTCCTACACCTACTTCAAGACATGGTTTTTCACTAAGATTACTTCGTAACCCTCTTCTCTATGACACTTTTGGATCAATTTCTGCACTACCTATTTTACCAGGCCGAAATGTTCTATTTCACTTGTTTTCTCGTTACAAAATAAGAGAATTATTTCCTGGTATTTCACATCTTTTTTATGCTTGTGCAGATACACTTCACTATCCTTTTCTCATTCACTTGTTTTACACAAATTTACAAATGAATCATGAAACTGGAATTTTATCTTCTCTTGTTCATGATGTTGAAATCGAGTTTGATTCGAAATTACTTGGAGAAATTCTTGAAATTCCATCTTCAGACACTCTTTTCAACACTATTGAGATGATTGATGAAAGAGTTTTTGAACAAATTCTTCTTCCAGAAGCACCTCACTGCCCTTCTTTCAAAAATACTAATCTTCAAACTCGTGCACGCATTGCTGGATGAATCCTTGCCCACAATGTTCTACCCAAAACTGGTTCTTTTGATTATTATTCTACAGATCTATCTACGGCTCTTTATGTTTTATTTGGGAATATTTCTATCAACTGGGCCAATGTGTATTTTACAAACTTGTGGAAACAAAAACCATTTCTTCCTTATGGTTGTCTTTTAACTCGTATTTTTAGACATTTTAAAGTTCCTTTAACAAATGAAAAGTATATTGAGCAAAAAGAGTTCTTTGATCAAACAATTTTTAAAAGAATGAAAATTAAATATCTGCCTCCCTTAAATATTGATCAAACTGAACCATCTGATCCTAATGAACCATCTATTTCTGAACCTTCACCTTCTGCAACACCTTCATCTCATGCAAAAAGAAAGAAATTTTCGACAAATCAAGACCATGATGAAGTTATGCAGAGACTGGAAGCTTTGGAGCTACATCAACACACCTTTCGTGAAGATGTGACTCAACAACTTGCTTCAATTCAGAAGGATGTAACTGCCATTAAGGATTTGCTAAACTCTCTTTTCTGATCTTTGATCTTTGAAAAACATACTTTATGGGTTGTAATATTTTAAACTTATCTCTATTTCTGCTTATGCTATTTTTTTTGCCCTTACTCTTTTTTATTCTGACAAAGGGGGAGAAAAAGATAAAGATAGCATTACTTTGAAATTGCAAGGAGATCTTGAGAAAAAGATGATAGCAATTACATTACAGGAGATCTTGCATGAGAAATGCAAAATTAAGAGAAAAAGAATGTATTTCTAAATGCTTTGAATGAATGTATTTCTAAATACATGAATACATGATGAATGGAAATGCAAACCAATCAATATGTGATATATGTGCTTTAAATGTGCTAACTTTTAATGTTTTGCAGCATATTGATAGGGGGAGTAAAATCTCCATCTATGCATCTAAATGCTTCATCTTTGATTAAGTTTGTCATCATCAAAAAGGGAGAGATTGTTACGACAATAAAGCCATACATGATACTTCAAGTACAAGGTTTTGATGATGAGCAAGTGGAATCAACTGCATTTCAGCTAAGGCTATGAAGAAATTGAAGAATTCAGTGAAGAATCCTTGAAGACTAGTGTGCAAATGTTTAATTCATTAAAAGTCTTAGATTCTTGTAAGAGCCTTACTTAGAGTGCATATTTAGGTTGCATTTCACCTTAAAAGTCTTTAGAAAAACTTTTCTAAAAGAAACTCTTTTGAAAATCTTTTTAGAAAACTCTTTTCTTAAATTTTCATGTTTATTAGTCGACCAATAGACTTATCAGTCGACTAATCCTTTCGCGCCATATTTTCTAAAAAGTCATTCTTGTCAAATTAGTCGACCGAAGGTTTTATCAGTCGACTGGACAGAATGTCTGTTTTCTGGAAAATTAGCAGCAGTCGACTAATGGTTTTATCAGTCGACTGAACAGAACATGTGTTTTCTGAAAAATTTAGCAGCAGTCGACTAATGCTTTTTATCAGTTGACCGAACAGAATGTTTGTTTTTCAGAAGTTTTTTTGGCAGCAGTCGACTAAAAGGTTTTTCAGTCTACTGATGATATTATCAGTCGACTAACTTTTCTTAAGTCGACTAAGTTTCAAAAGTTCAGATTTTCAAATGGCTCGATTAACAGATCAGTCGACCGACGATAACTGTCAGTCTACTAATAACTAACTATTAGTCGACTAACTGATGTTTCAGTCGACTAATTTTGCCGTTTTCCTGAAACTTCAAAAAAGCGTGTCTTTTCATTTTTCAAACGTTTTGATCGTTCGAAATGGACCGTTTTGACACCCTTTCATACTCTCAACGTATGAAATCTTTTAACTATAAATATGAGTGCATTCTACACTCAAAACATAACAATTCAATCGATTTGAATCTTGCTTTTCACTCTTATTCTTTCAAGTATTTGTTTTCTCACTCACGTGATATTTTCACTTCAGTTTTTCACTCAAATCACTTTGAGAGATAGTGAATTCGTGAGTAGAGTGTTTCAACAACCTCAAAAGCCAATTGCATCTCATTTGCATTCAAAAGGAAGGCTCATAGGTTGTATTGTAAGTTGTTATTTCTTTTGTGTAAAAAGAAGGACTCCTTGGTGTAAAGGAGTTGTTTGCTTTCAGTTGGGTTGTTACTGAAAGTGGGACCGGTTATGGTCTGTGTGATCTTGTAGTTTACAAGGTTGTTAGTGGAAAATCTCAAGCGGGTTTCGCTTGGGGACTGGATGTAGGTCGGGTTTGACCGAACCAGGATAAAATCTTGTGTTTTTTGTGTGTTTGCTTTGAGATTTGCAAAATCATTCAATATTCCGCAGAAATTTTTAAAAGCACTATTCACCCCCCCCCCCCCCTCTAGTGCTCGTTGCCTCGATCCTAGTGCATTTTCATAGGTCTGATGAATCCTTGCTCCATCAACTCTTCCAACTGACGCTTCAGTTCTTCAAGTTCTGTTGAATCCATACGGTATGACACCTTCGAAATCAAAGTCGTTTCAGGCAATAACTCAATACAAAACTCGATCTCACGTTTCGGAGGTAATCCAGGCAATTCCTCAGAAAACGCATCAGGAAACTTCTGAACTACATCTAAGTTCTTGGTAGGGACTATCTCTGGTTCAACTGGGGTGATACTGACCAAGAACGCAGTACCCCCATTTCACAAGTACTTATGTGCCTTAAAAGATGAAATCAAACTACTGTCTTGAATAGGTCGAGAGAGTCTGATTTCCAAACCTGGTCGATTAGACTGATATAAGACCACATCGCCTTCTCTGCACAGAACTTGAGCGTGATACTCAAACAACCAATCCATGCCTAGAATGACATCAAACTTAGTCATGTCTAGCAGGATTACATCAGCTGGCAAGTTCTGCCCTGCCACTAACACCTCGATGCTCAGAATATACGAAATACATAAGGACTGATCATCGGTTGGAGTATGGACCTCCAATGGATAATTCAACAATTCAATAGTCATAGGCAAAGTTCTGGTAAATCTAATAAAAATAAACGAATGAGAAGCACCATAATCAAACAAGATAAAAGATGCTTTTCCAGTGACTGATATAGTACCTTGGACCAATTCTTCCTTGGTCACTTGCTCTACAATCACTGCATAGGCTCGCCCCGCCACTGGTCTCTAATTGCCCGCCTTCTGGTGATAAGATTGTTGCTGCTGAGGCAGTCGATGTTACGCTGGTTGCGATGCTCTTGAGATGTTTCTCTTCATGTCATCTAACTGCTTTTTTTGACAATCCTTGCTATAGTGGCCCATCTTACCACAATACAAACATCCTCCGATGTCACAAGGACACAGTCGGCCAGGATGATCATTGGGACACTTTGGGCAACCTAGTGTTGTCGCTATCTGCTTCTGTTGGTGCTGATATTGCTGACGATTCTAATATTGATTGTTGTTTCCTTGAGGTCGGTTTCTCTTCACTGGTGGAGTGAATTTCTTTCCACTGGGATTCTTCTGAAAATTTCTCTTCCTAGGCCAACTCTTTTGGCCTGACTACGAGTTTCCTCTAAACTGTTGTGTCTTCAGGGATTCAGACCAATCTTGCTCTAGGAGAGTAGCCGTCTCCAAAGCTTTATTTAGAGTCATGGGGGCACGTGTGTAGACCTTCGTACGAAGAATAGGCTTCAATCTACAAGCAAACTTTATCGCTCAGTCCTTCTCGATGATATAGACATTCAGGCAATAGCGCTTCAGACTTCTGAACTTTGTAACATATTCTACTAGTTTAGAGCTCCCTTGCTGAAGGTCTAGGAACTCTTGCATTTTTTGGCTTTGCTCATGCATTGAAAAGTATGTTGCATAGAAGACTTTCACAAACTGCTCCTACGCGATAGCTCTATTTGTGAATTTGACTTCTAAGGTAGTCGCCCACCACCTTTCAACATTCTTCCAGAGTCGGTACGTCCCAAAGTCCATCTTTTGGTCGTCACTAACTTGCAGAACTCAAAATATCAGTTTGATTTCTCAAACCCAATCTTCTACTACCTCGGGAGTCGATTTTCCATCGAAACATGGAGGGTTCATGCTCATGAACTGCTTATACGGTACCGCCATAGTTAGAGTTAAAGTAGGAGTTTCTCATCCCTGGGTGGCTTGCTGAAGGTTGTCACCCATAGCACGCATGGTTTCCACTTGACAGCCAACAACCTCTGCAAGGTTGTTGAGCGACTCTATCAAGTCATCACATCGACCTCACCACACCATCTTGAACAAGAAAAAACTCGTATAAGTGAGAGAACAAGTTCAAAACATGATTTATATTTATAGAACAAAAGATGCATACATTTTATTATATATCAAGCCAAAATACCTTTTTTACTATAACAAGGTTACACAAAGCATATTCGACCATGTCGAAAACAAAAACAAACACTGACTCAGTGTTTCAACCGAAATGTTCATATCTAAGCGACCATCTTCACTTCTTACTAGTGTAATTATCTCGATAGTCATTCTGATTTCCACACCATCTCTACTTCGGACGAGGAAGAGATGCAGGAGTGTACTCAGGAGAACTCAAAACTTGGGATGAAGGAGGTGAAGTCGACACATACTAAGAGGAAACGGAATGAGAATAAGAAGTTGGTGACTATTGGGGAGAATTTGGCGAAATGCGCAAATTTCCCTCTTGGTTGTCAACCTCCGACGGTACTGGACTAGTCTCGGACACTATGTCTTCTACCATTTCGGCATTACCTTTCGTGATCTCATCGCCTAATTTGCGTTGGCACTCTATCTCGATATGCCCTCTAAGGCCACAATAGGGGCAATCACTCAGTGCACGTGGACAAATTTGTTCCACATGGTACAACTCACATCTTCCACACGGAGGTGTTGGATGTGCAATCACTTGGGAACTTTGTACAATATATTGAACGGCTCGGTCTAGGGCTTCTACGCCTCGGATCCAGTCATATAGGGCATCAAGCATCCTTTCATGTCTTGGATCCAACGACACGTAACAAACCATATGTCTAATGATGCATGCAGAACTGATTAAAGCAGTAATCAACACTAAACAAAAAAATTTGCTAAATTAATCATTCTTACAGTGCGATGGACAATGCACATAGAGTCTTGAACCACACTTTTAGACTTGCTTTGATACCAAGATCTATAATGCTTCAAAATCCTACCTTGTAAAATCCTTAAATTTTAAGAGGAATTTTTTGTTTTTTAAATACTAAGCAAGCATAAAACCATAAGGGAAATCAGTTGAAAAGTTTGAGCGTGTTACAGAATAAACAACAAAAAGAAACATTTCACTCCACACTTGATTTACAAAATGAGACCGAGGATATACATCAATTTAGTCACAAAAGGGTCTCTCAAAAACCAAAAAGGGGGATTTCTCAAAACAACTGCCAAGACCGCGTAAGTTCAAAGTGTGGGTCCCAAGCCTCTGTAGCATAGTCATCGCGATCGCACCCTAGCAGTCATCACCTGTATCCCCATAAAACGAGGCCAGTACCCTTGCGAGTTTGTGAGATAAATCATCCATATAATACCATTTTAAAAGAAAGACATGAAGCATGAAACTAGAAACAGATATGACATATCTCTGAAACTATAAATAACAGGCTATAACTATCATGATGACACTATTAGAAATATTTAACCAAAGTACATGTGCAAGTGAGCATAAATATATGTGTAATGTGTAACAAGTACGAGGCTAGCAAAAGTAGCAATACAAACTAGGTGCATTAAGATGAGACAGTTACAAGCATGCAATCAAAGTACAACATCTACTGTATCTCTACTACGAGAAAGCACAAGTATAGAATTATGTAAAACTACTCTAAATGACCAAAATACGTAACTAACAAGGTAAATCAGTATGTGATTGGTTAGTAATTATGTTCTTCTGATTACTCCTTCGGGTACGCGAAGAAACCTCGCATTCTGTGAGACGTGCACCCGACGTCTCTTATTCAATCTCTAATATGGTAACTGGGGATGCTACAAACCGAGTAAACCTCATACGAGCAGCTCGCAGCCGAGAGAAACCACGCATAGGTAATGGATTACAATCTTCACTACTGCAGTAGTAGAAGTACCTCAATAGGTAACCTCGACCTTCCTAACTCTCAGTGATTGGAGGTCAAAGGATGCCTCAGCTCCTATAAATGTGTCATAGTAACGACTTGTCACTCAGGGTTGTAGCATCCACCCTCTCTAAGGTGAACCGTTTTGTGAATGGGGTGACAACGGTTTATCTTTCTTAAGCTGGTTTGACAATTACACCACCTTCTGAGGTGTTTAGACATACTTGCCTCATGGTTCCTGCGGGATACGCAAATGAGGTCTTAGCCTGCCCATTCACATGCTCGACCTCACACGGCCAAAGAAAAGCACATCGCCGGTGAAGGCGATCTTTAACACCATTTTCATTTTTAGAATATCACAACACGTGAACTCTCTCACGGACATGGGACCTTCACCCAACATGACTCTGGTGGAGTTGCATAACCTCAACTGGCAATTCATGCCCATACCCTATGTGATGCTAACTTCCCAACCCTTTGTCGGGATATATCAAGTGTATAGCATGCGATAATGCATCAGTGTAGTGTCAAGTATAACATGATATATCGTAATGCACATTACCAAACATGATACTTGATGTAAACAGTAAACAAGGCTAGTTTAGTGTCAAGATGTGCAAAGTGAGAGTGCAAAGCATGCACATATTTAGTCTTATAATTTTTTCGCATAAGTCTTGCATGTGAAACAATAAATATTTTAAATATCGCATCAAATTGTACTGCAACGTGCCAATATGTGCAAGCGAGAGTTGCCAAACATGTAATGCATGGCTTAGACATATAATTTTACCAACTTTCTTACAATTTTGACACTAAGTACACAATCAAATCAACGAATACTATCCATGCATGTGCTTAATGTGTGTGTGGTGTTCATTAATTAAGCATTCAAAACACAAAATTTTGCATTAAAACATATATATGCGACATTCGAAAACTCTTTGCCTTTGCCATACATTTAATTAGCGAACTAACATGCCACAACGCTCATACATCATTTGGATTTATTATATTTGCACATGCCATGGAAAAACCTCAAAAGTAATGTATTTTTTAGCGGCATACAATTGAATTTAAGGAGCTGCGCTATGCAGCCATGCATGCAACGTGGATGCACACGAAACATCAGATGACAAGGTGTTCCGCTATCGTTGCCTTGTGCCACACCACATCAGTCCATAGGACTTTAAGGCGCAACAACACCTTTGTGGCCAACGTAGCAGGGCTGCGGCCCTACGCAAGCTGGAAATGACCAGCAATAGGGCCTAGCCTGCTGCCAAGACCGGTAGCAATGATAACAAAAAAAAGGGTTTGTGGTTTACAAGGCAGGCCTGTGGCAAGCTGCCCCGGACTGTGGCAGTTCGGATGCTCAGGTGCCAACACCACCGAAAGTGGGTCTGGTCCATACGGGACCAGGCCTGCACTGATGCACTCACGCTCTGGTCTGAACCAGGGCATTTCGGACCAGGGGGTGTGCGGTGGTTCCACTGCGGGGAGCCCCAGACTAGGACAATTTGGGCGCTCTAAGGCTGCTAGATAGCATTCAGTAGCTGAAAGATTGTCATTTCTAAGATGTTTAGAAGGAGATTCAGCCACAGTGCTAAACATAAAAGATGTAGGGTTATCTCTTAGCTTTCCACAGAATCAAGAAAATTAGATTTTCATGAAGGGATCCAGGAGAAATCTCGAAAATATGAGACATTGCCCAGGACGTTCTGGACTGAACAATGACTGACGAAGTTTCAAATATTTGACATTTTGATAGAGCTTTTGAAGCATTCTGCAGACCAAATCAGACCAAGTTTTTAACTACAAAGTTGGAGGACTAGGTCTTAGCTTTCCAAAATGTCTAAGAACACTAAAAACCGACACATATCTAGCGAGATACAATAGATTTATTAGAGTTGTCTCTGACCGCTTGGAAAGTCGGGAAAGCCCAGTGCATGCAAAAACTATATTTTTGATAGGGATTTTGAAGGACTTTGAGAACCGAATCTGGCCAAGTCCTTAACTACAAAGTTAAAAAGCCTTAGCTTTTCAAAATGTCCAAGAACACCGAAAACCAACTCGTATCTAGGAAGATATAGTTAAATCTTCAAGGTAGTCTCTGACACTTGGAAAGTCAGGCAAACCGGTTCATGCGAGAAATACATGGTGCATGTGTGAGCATGTTGTGTGCATAACATCAGATCATGACACTCATTGTATCAACTAAATCCACATGAATTAAAAAAAAATCAGGTTCTAATCCACCAAAGATCCATGCATGCAATGGATGCACCGAGATCTCATGGTTTCACGCATAATACTACATGCCATTCAAAAAAAATGGGGAAATGAGAGGATTGCTCACCTTGGAAGATGCTATGCTTCTTATTCTTGCTTGGAGGGAGGCTCCATCACACACACACACACTATTTGGTGGATAAAGAGGGAGAGAAAGAGAGAAGAAACCAAATCGTAGGGTCTTTCTCTCCCCCGCCCACCCCCCTTCTCAAACTCTTTATGGAGTTTAAAGAGGAATGGAGGGCTGAGAATAAGAGGGTGAGATGGAGGGTTCCCTAGCTCACCCCCCCCCCCCCCCCCACCCCCCCACCCCCCCTTTTCCCTCCTCCTTGTTGACTTTGAAACCCCTCCAATAATGCCAACTACTCCACCCCTTTTCCTCCTTAATTTGGGGATGAATTATTGGGCCTTGACTTTCTTCCCTTTTTTTGGCTTTATTCAAATTGGCATGGGCTGCACCATAGAGTGCACCCATGCCTTGGGAAAACGTTGGTTGGGTGCCAACCTTCTCAAGAATTTAGAAAACCTCACTTTTACTTTTTTAAAATTCTATTTTAGCTCTTTTTCAAAGAACCACTTTCTTTTTTTCTTTTTTTTTTGAAGTTATGCTTTGATTTTTTAAAGTATCCCTCCTAATTTTTTATAAAATCTAAAATTCTTTATCATTCTTAAACATTTTAAAAACAAATAAAGAAAAACTCTTTTAATAAAAATCCTAAAACCTTTCAAAAATTCGAATCAAATGAATAAACATATATATTTTTATATGTATATATATTTTTGTTCTACGGTTTTTCTTATATATATATACATGACTATGTGTGCATACATTCACGTATACATATATATACTGTGACGCCCTGAAATCCCAACTTGGAAAATCCTTAAATTCTTAGGGTAATTTTTTTTTTAAAGCACTGCGCAAAGCGGAAAACTGGCAAGGCAAAACAATTGAAAATTCTGTGCGGGTCACAGGAAGAGACAACAGAAAGAAACACTTTATTTATTACAAATTGATACATGAATTTCATCATTTCCCTGTTCAAAAGATCGTTGTCAAGATCTTCAGTTCTAGAGTGTGGGTTCAGTCTGCTGCCATACATCGAGCTCCATCGAACCACTAGAAGCCAAACACCTATATCCCCATAAAACGGGGTCTGTACTCTTATGAGCTGGTGAGAAAAACCATCTATACATTATCATTTCTAAAGAAAAGCATAAGGTATGAAGCATGAAGCAGGATACAGATATATCATATCTTGAAAACTACAAGTAACAAGCTATTGCTAACATGCTGGAACAGTTAGAAACATTTAAACCAAAGTACAAGTGTGTGTGTCAAGTAAGCAAGTATACGTGTTACAAGTCTAAGCAACAGTGAAAGTAGCAAGTACAACAACTACAACGAAGTGGACAAGGAAAAACAAGCCACGCAAATACTGAACAACGAAATGAGGAAACTAAGCAAAACAAAGGACTGAGCCAAACAACTGCTAAACAACAAGCAACTAAGGAACCAAGCACGAGACAAGCGCAAGAACAGTACTAACACAAGCAGTGAAGTAAAAATAATACTAAGTGATAAGCGACAATGTCGAACACTAACAACTTAGACAGTGACGGCAACCATCTAAGCGAGTAAACAAAGAAGCTACAACTCTAGCATCACGGTCAAGGATAAGCAGCACTATCATAATCAAACGATTTGCATTTATATTCCAGAGCAACGATGAATGTTTATCAATTATATATCCAAAACACACAAGACATACTACAAGGAAAAATACGTGTAACCACACATTCTCAGCACAGGTGAGCTCAACTCACGAAATGGGTCTATCGCCCACACAAACTCGCCACGGAGTTCATCACCTCCAAACCCCATCTCAAAACAAGCATATAGTTTGATAGTGCGCAAAAAGTCTTCGCATGACAAATCAGAGGTCATGGGGGAGAGTAAATCGTGTGCCCAATGCAATATACACAAACTAATCAAACATTTAAGCAGTAAGGCACTTTCTTAAAGGAGTCATTACGATTAAGAAAAACATCATGTACACTAACCATAATTAAGCATAATTATGTGTGTCTAGTCACAATTCTTCTTTCTGAGGTTCTTAGGACCATTTGGTCTGGTGTTCCCTGCAGGGCAACATGAGCAGAAATGTCGAGGTCACACTCAGACATTTACGTGCTTCAGCACAACCAGCATAGAGAAGAGCCTTGCCGACGAAGGCGATAACCATATATGACAATTAGAGATGTAACAAGCATTTACTTAATGCCAAGGGAGTGAATTATTGCATACATACGTGTACCGATGTCGCATACGATCCATATGATGTACATGTCAATAAAAGCAAGGCATAATTGCTCAACCATCAAACGAAAATGTTAATATTTACGTATCTCATGACTATTCATGTGCGAACACGTGCAAGGGCTAAGTGGCATTCAACAAAGCAATAAACGAGTGATCATATTATGATATTCACACTATGATAATGCAAGTGTATCCAACACGTGCCTTTTTGCACAAATTTAAAACTTTGCAAATGTCTTGTGGTCTCCACGGGGTACGCAACGAGGTCTTAGCCATATCATTCACATGCTCGACCTCACATGACCCAAGAAAGAGCACATCGTCGATAAGAACAATCTCACACCATGACCATTTTCGTCTCTAGGGTATCACAATACGTGAGCTCTCTCACGATCATGGGTCCATTGCCCAAAGACTCCAGCCGAGTCACAACCCTCAACAAGGGTTCTGTGCCGATACCCATATGGTGTTCCAGTTTTCAGGTGTATGTCACATCGAGTGTGAAGCACGCCTCTGGTGTGTAAAACAGTCATTAATACACGAACATGAATCAAACAACAAGTAACACTCGACAAACCATAGCCAGTGACATACGTGTCAGATGTGCCAACGTGCACATGTGAAACAAATAAAGCCACGAAGTCACAATCATTCGCACGAGTATCGAGCAGAAGCTACGATATGAACACATATTTATAAAGTGGTACATTTTCCAATTTTTGAGTGGCACAAATCTCAAAAATGCATATACAATTACGATTGCACATGCATCAAGTGTCCAAAGCTTTGATTACAAATCTTCAAAGTATGTGTACTTTAAACGCCATACGTTGGCTCATAACGCGTAGCGAGGCCATTCGCTTAGGGAATTTGCGATGTCAACACCCACGAGTGTGGGAAAAGATTCTCGGCATAATCCCTTAAGTATGGAAATTTTATTAGCACATCCACGATGTGTTGCCGCGCTCACGAAACATAAAAATGCCAAAATATTGGTTTTGACGAAACATCAAAAACCCCAATACGTAATAATACATGTACATATGAGTGGATAGCGTACCGCTTGCCATACTCACCGCCCTAATACTGCCAAAACAAGGCAACAAGGTGGTCACGATGGTTGCTCCATGCGCACCGCGCGATAGGCTAACCGCAGGCGATAATCGTAATGCACGAAGTACCAATACATCACACGGGACCCATGAGATCATCATTGTGGGTCCAGACAAGCACACTCAGTGCCAAGTGTACAAATGGGACTGCTGGACAGTGCACATAACGTCCCAAAAATTTCTTTTCATCTTCCTAGCTTTTCCCTTTCTTTTACTCTATTTCTCGTGTTTTATAAGTTGGCTGCAAAAGCGAGAAGCAAGCGAGCTGGACCACTTGTCTGGTCTGTAGGTCCATACCACTAGGATCACCTAGGGCTTTGGTCTAAGCCAAAAACTACTACGCCCTAAGGTCAGCTCAATAGGTGTTAACCGGTGGGGTCACCCGGGCCTGCTAGTGCCCAGCGCCCACTATCGCCCAAAGCGAAAGGCGCAATGCCCCTGTGGGGCCTGCAGTATGATGGGTTCATGAAGCCTACATCCACTCTGGTCTGCACTCTAAGTGCAGACCAAATATTGGAGGTTGCAGCCCTAGCCATGGGCAAAAATCCAGCTCCTCCGGGTGCGCTAGCGTCCGGCTATGCGAAGAGGGGAGTCCTAACTTGGGTTCGGCAATGTTGGGCCCAAATGGACTAGGCCAAGACCCCTTAGCAGGGTCTGGTTTGACAGTGACCAGACCTAGCTGAGGCCACGAAAGAGCCCCTGGTCTGAACCCAGTGGGTTCGGACCAGGCCTAGCCTGCTCCCAGTGGGGTGCGGCTAGCCCCCAAGGCTCCAAAAGAGGGTGTTTAGCCAGAGCGCATGGTCTCGACCCTATGGGTCCAGACCTTGCTAGGTCAGATGGGGCGGAGTAGCACACCGGAGTGTGTGCTACCTCAGCATTCCTGGTTTGACCCCGGGGAGGGTCCAAACCAGAGCTTCAGGCCGCAGCCATCCCTCGCACCTAGGTGCGTTCCAACGAGAAGGGCATCCAGTGCCTGGCAGCCAGTGGTTGTGCCAATGCTCCAGCTAGGTGCATTTGGCCGAGCTCGTGCTCGGACCAATGTGCATTTAGTTGGATATGTCCCCTACGAGAGCAAACCAGACAAGCGGTGCGGTCCTGCAACCACGAAAAATATTAGCAACAAAAGAAAAATGAAGAACATTCTAAATATGTATATATTTCTCAGATTTGTGGCTGAAAGACTGCCATTTTCCGGCAGCCTACACACTGTTTTGGCAAGGACGTTAAACACAAAAAATGTGGAGATATTTGATAGCTTTCTACAGAGTCCAAGAAGTTTGCATTTTGGTAAACAGTCATGGAGTTACTACAAAAACACCGAGCATCATCCGGGACATTTCAGGGTTGTTGACGGAAAATGCTATCAGCAAACGATGCTGATTTTCGATGACTCTACTTGCCGAATTAGACAAAGTTATCAACTTAAAAGTTGTAGAACTTTGTCTTCCCTTTTCAGAATTCCCAAGAACGCTCTGATCTGACATGTATCCAGAGAGATACGGCCATTTTACCGGAGGACTTTCAGAAAAATCGGTAAAACAAGAAACGGGTGAATCGAAAGAAAATGAGTTTCATGAAAGATATTTCCAAATTAAGAACAACCACTTAAAACAAGAAAAGGAACCTCTGTGGATCTAATCCACCACAAAATCCTTCGGTTCACACGCAAGCAAATCGGTTTTATGGGTCATGCATTGAACCAGAAGCTAATCCATTGAAACGAAAATGCCAAAGATGGAAAACTGACCATGAAAAAGAAGATGAATTCTTCTTAGTTTGGAGTTACTCTTCTTCCAACTGGAGGAGGTGGCAACACCCCTGGTCACACACCCTCACAAGTGGAGAAGGATGAAGAGAACGGTGGGGAAGAAGGCGAGAGGGGAGGAGAAAGAGCAAGCTCTTTCTTTCTCCTCTCTTTCCTCTACATTTATAGAGGTAAATGAGATGGAGGGTGGGGAGCCATGGAGGGGAGATGGAGGGATCTCCAGCTCCATGCCCCCCCCCCCCCCATTCCCTCATACCTATGGTTGACCCTCAAGCTATCCCTTGAGGGGCAACCACTCCCTCAACAACTTCCCTTAATTTAAGGAAAGTTGTCTCTATTATATATATATATATATGACTTTTGTTTCTTTTTCTTTTTCTTTTTTGAATCCACAATAAATGTGGTATGGGCTAACCCCCCCCCCCCCCCTAAGGGGCACCCAGCCACATGGAAAAGACATTGGCTTTTAGCCAACTACCTTTTGAAATGGCAAAAACCACCCTCTAAAAAGGTTTTTTTGCATACTTTTCAAAAATACCTTATGAAATGCATTGTTTTGAAAATTCTTTTATTTTAAATTAAGGTAGCATGGGCTGAGATGGGGCCCATGCTAACCACTTTCTAATAATGCCAAAAACAAGCTTATTTATTTAAACTTTTTGAAAAAACTCAATTAGGTTTTGTAAAAATTGCTATTTAGTTATTTAAAACCTCTAATTGCTTTCTTATTTAAAAGTTAGATTTAAATAATTCAAGTGCTTTATTTCCAAATTTTATTTCATAATTTTAAGACCTGAATTTCAATATTACGTATTTAGATTTCCAGTTCTGACGAATTCGGGCCTCGCTACGATTCGTATGTCGCGATACACCCCTTTTTCGCCAAATTACATAAAATAACGAGATATCTTTCTTGTTTAGGTTCCAAATTTGGAGAGAGTCTTATCAGATGTAATATAAATCAACTCTAGTAATATTGAGGTTTGATTCATCGTGGTTTGCTTTAAATCGCCTCGTAAAGTAAGTTTACGTGATTCCGAATCTCAGAAAGGAATAAATGCATAAATTACGAGCAATTCTCGCGTTAAAGCGAGAAATCACCAATACAGAAATATATTACACATAAAATTTCCTCAGAATTACAGTGGCTCTTATATCCTACTTTCCTTAAAGAGAATTTTGTCCGCAAAATCACAAACACAAAAGTCAGGATAGTCTTCCCTTATACACGCTTCAGGCTCCCATGAGCATTCTTCGATGCCATGGAGTCGCCAACACAACTTGACGAACATAATGGTCTCGGTACACAAAATTTGATCTCGATGATCAACGATCTTGACAGCTTCCTCGTTCATCATCACATCCTCTTCTGTCGATAGAGCTTAATCAGCATAAGCAAGGTATCCAATAGACCCCTTCAGACAAAACTTAGCAATATGCCCAAGTTGTTCACACTTGAAACACTTGTCGTCATAGAGAGGGCAAACTCCGAAAGCATGATCCTTGTTGCACCGTCTACACTTTCGTTGAACACTTTGTTGTCGAGATCGACTCTGTTACTGGCGATTCTAGTAGTCTTCCTGATTCTTTTGCTTGTTTGCAAGCGGTGTGGACTCATCTCCATTGGGATCCTTCTCACTGGTACATGCGAGAATCTTGGTCTGTGACCGGCTCCATTCCACTGGTTCTTCTGCTCCTCGATCTGGGCTTTTTCCAACAGTGTTGCTACCTCGATGGCCTCGTCAAGTGACTGTGGTCTGTTAGTGAACACGTTGGTTCTAAGAGTTGGCTTCAACCCACGAACAAACTTCATTGCTCAATCCTTTTCCAGGATGTACACGTTCGGACAATATCGCTCCAGACATCGAAACTTAGTTATGTAATCAGACAGGGTTGTCGTTCCCTAGTGCTGGTCCAAAAATTCTTGCATCTTCTTGCTTCGCTCATGCTTGAGAAAATATGCAGAGTTAAAAACCTCTACAAATTCATCCCATGTAACAGTCCCGTTTTGGAATTTAACCATAGAGACAGTGTCCCACCACTTCTCAGCGTAGTCCTTCAAACGATAGGTACCAAAATTCACTTTCTGCTCCCCTGGGACATCCATAACGCAAAAAATATGTTCTATCTCTCGTAACCATGGCTCGGCAGCTTCAGGGTCTGTCTTACCCTGTGTAGATGGTATATATATATATATATATATATATATATATATATATATATATATATATATATATATATATATATATATATATATATATGCTTATGGTTGTTTCTTCACCACCTCGCAAGAGGACTGACCCCATTTTATGGGGATGTAGGTGACGAATAGGTATAGTGTGGATGCGGTGATACACGGTGGAGTCTCTGAGGACCCACACACACTTGACCTGTAGATCATGTACCCAGTAGTTTTTGGGTTTTTGTTGTTCTTGGGATATATTCCTAGTTTTGTACTTACATTTGTAAACTCTTAAATTGTTGGGGTGTTTCCCCTTTTTACTTTACAGCTACATTTTTTGTACACACCGTTGGTTACACTGTTTCCACTTGTTGCACTTATCTGTGGTGGCCGCCCAGACTTGCGGCTTTGTCATTTTTCCCACACTTGCTATCCGCTGGTTTTCTACTTAAACCCTTTCAAAAAAAAATCACTGAAAAATTCAAGTTTTTCCAAGGTCGGGGTTTGGGGCGCCACAGTGTTTGGTATCAGAGCAGAGTTTAAGTGTGTGGTTAGAGCTTCATCGTGCATCATCTATCGCACTGTAAGTATAAGTTAAGCTTCTTTATTTCCTTTATTTCATGCTTTTAGATAGTTTGTGTTGTGGTTCTATGTATGTGATAGATGTCGACAAACCCTACCTACGGCAAGATTTTGGAGGCTCTCCAAAACCTGACTCAAGGCAAAAAGGCCCTGAGTGAAGTTGTGCGACATTTGGCACATGATGTGCATATGTTGGCACCTCCATGTGCCAGGTGTTTGGAAGATCATGCAAGGCAGATCTGTCCCCATGAGTTGGCTGAGTGCCCCTACTGTAGTCTTCGTGAGCATGTCGAATAGGAATGCCAGATGAAATAGAGGGATGAGCTCTGGAAGAGAAATGCGGAAGACATCGACGATGTTTCTTCGGTCTCTAGACCATTGGTGGTGGAAGTGGATAGCCAGGACAAAGAAAGGCGTGGAGCAATTGATTCTCCCGAGTCCTACCCCTATGTTGTTTCTTCGAAGTACGTGCCGCCGATTCTGAGGGAAGTTTAGGAGATCTCTGACACGCCGCTGAGAAATGTTGTTTCTCCTCCACGTGTTAGACCGAGGCGCTGTGGTAGTCGGAAGGACTACAGGGACTTCTACACCAGCAAATCATAAAATCGTGATGTGTTGTTTTGATGTTAGAAACACTGAGACGATGTTTCGTTTTTGGTTTCGTTATGCTTAAGTTGTTGCCAGTGCTTGTTTAACCCTATCTGAATAAAGGGTACTTCTGTAACGTTGCAGTTTCTTACTAATAAAATGGAATTTTTCTATCCCTGTGTAATGGTTGGTTGCTTACGTATAGACTTTTGCGTATTTAGATGGCGTGGCGAACCAGGTGTGATGACCTTATGGAGACTCTAAACAACCTTATCGTGGTTGTGGGTCGACAAGCAGAGACTATGTAGAACATGGGCGAGCACCTTCAGCAAGCCGCCCAGGGACAGGGAACACCTGCTCAGGTTCCTGTTGCAGCAATCTCATACAAGCAGTTTATGAGCTTGAACCCTCCCTCGTTTGACGGGAAGTCGTCGCCAGAAGCAGTCGAAGATTGGATCTGAGAAATAGAGCGTATTTTCTGTGTGTTACAAGTTGGTGACGATCCGAAAGTAGATTTTGGGACGTACCGTCTCAAGAAGAACGCGGAAAGGTGGTGGGCAACCACCTGGGAGATAAAATTCGATAACCAGCCTATAGAGTGAGACCAGTTTGTAGAGGCATTCTACGCAACCTATTTTCTAGCTCATGAGAGGAGCCGAAAAATGTAGGAGTTTCTCGACCCCCAACAGGGTAGTTCTTCTCTTTCAGAATATGTCATGCGTTTTCGCAGCCTGAAGAGGTTTTGTCCGCACTTATACACGACAGAGAAGGAGCGAGCTCTTAAATTTGCTTGAGGTCTAAAGCCGGTACTATGGACGAAAGTGTACACGCGTCCACCTACGACAGTCGACGAGGCTTTAGAGATGGCCTCCTTGCTTGAGTACGATTGGACCGAATCGCAGAAGACTCTCGCACCACGTCAGCAGTAGCAGAATCCTGGCCAAAGAAGTTGGCCAAGGAAGAGACAATTTCAAAGGAATCAGGGTGAAAGGAAGTTTCATCCTTATTCAAAGAAGCAGCGAAACAACAACAACAACAACCGCCAGATTCAATATCAGAATCATAGACCCCAGTACCAGCAACGCCAGCAGCCGCAGCAGAAGAAGCTTACCGCAGCCAGTTGTCCGAAATGTACCACAGATTATCCACGACGACCTTGCCCACGAGACACAGACGGATGCTTATATTGTGGAAAGATGGGTCACTATATCCGGGATTGCAGGAAGAAACAGGCAGACGACCAACGCAGGAATACGCCGAGTACCTCCCAGCCAGCACAA
Organism: Nuphar pumila; assembly: GCF_984573655.1. NCBI lineage: Eukaryota > Viridiplantae > Streptophyta > Magnoliopsida > Nymphaeales > Nymphaeaceae > Nuphar > Nuphar pumila. Next base: position 44,266,861 of record NC_143263.1, on the reverse strand, counting down.
CAGCGACAGCCTGCTACACAGCAGCAGCAACAACCACAGTCATATCCACCGAGGCCATCGAACCAGAAAGTCATTGCCGGTCGAGCATACGCGGCAACAGCTGAGCAAGTGACCAAGGCGGAGTTGGTCCAAGGTACGATCTCGGTAGCCGGACATGAAGCATTTACTTTGTTTGATTGTGGTGCTACTTATTCGTTCATAGCAGTTAGATTTGCTCGTACTTTACCTTTGGCAATCGAGTCTCTAAATTTTTCGTTGAAGGTTCGCACTCCAATTGGAGAGCAATCTTTTTGTGACTCGTATATTCTGAACATCGAGGTGTTAGTGGCAGGACAGAACCTATTGGCTGACGTTATTCTGTTAGATATGACAAAATACGATGTGATTTTGGGCATGGATTGGCTTTTTGAGTACCATGCTCAAGTCTTTTGTCGGTAAGGCAAGGTCGTTCTTTTTCGGCCTGATCGTCCTGTTTTGGAGATCAAGCTTCCTCGACCTATGCGTGATAGCCACATGATTTCTTCTTTCAAGGCTCAGAAGTATATGCGGAACGGGGGTACTGCTTTCCTAGTCAGTATTGCCCCAGTTGAACTTGAGATGGTGTTGATCGATGACTTGGACGTGGTCTGAGATTTTGCCGACATATTTTCGGAGGAACTGCCTGGGTTACCTCCGAGGCGAGAAATCGAATTTGGTATCGAGTTGATGCCTGGAACGACACTGATTTCCAAGGCACCATACTGTATGGCCCCAACGGAACTTGAAGAGTTGAAGCGTCAGTTAGAAGAACTTCTCGATCAAGGTTTTATTTGACCTAGTGCTTCACGGTGGGGAGCACCAGTGTTGTTCGTTTGGAAGAAAGATGGATCCCTGAGGTTGTGCATCGATTATCGAATGCTCAACCAAGCGATAATTAAGAACAAGTATCTGTTATCGAGGATCGAAGACCTTTTCGATCAGTTGCAGAAGGCAAAGGTTTTCTCGAAGATTGATCTCAGTTCGGGCTACCATCAGCTTCGTATCCGAGAGGATGATATTGCGAAGACAGCTTTTCGGACAAGATATGGGTTGTATGAGTTTGTGGTGATGCCTTTTGGCCTCACGATTGCTCCAGCAGCATTCATGGATTTGATGAACAGGATCTTCCGTCCATTTGTGGACTCGTTTGTGATAGTATTTATCGATGACATCTTGGTCTATTCGGAGAGTCTGGAGCAGCATCGAGAACATCTGTGGATTGTTTTAAGTACTCTTCGTGAGCATCAGTTGTTCGCCAAGTTCTCTAAGTGTGAGTTTTGGCTCGAGCGCATCATGTTTCTTGGCCATGTGATATCGAAGGACGGAGTATCCGTCGATCCAGCGAAAGTCGAAGCAGTTCTGGGCTAGAAGCAGCCTCAGAATGTGTATGAGATTCATAGTTTTCTTGGATTGGCCGGTTACTACCGACGTTTTATCCAAGACTTTTCGAGGATCACTTTACCTTTGATGAAGCTGTTACGTAAGGGTGTTAAGTTCGTGTGGAACAGTGCCTGTGAGGACAGTTTCCAGATCCTGAAGATGAAGTTGACAACCTCGTTGGTGTTAGCGTTACCTTCTGGTAGAGGTGGTTTTGTGGTATACACAAACGCCTCTGGTACCAGTTTAGGTTGCGTGCTTATGCAGCATGGCCGAGTGATTGCCTATGCCTCCAGACAGTTGAAGACTCATGAGCGGAATTATCCGACGCACGATTTAGAATTGGCAGCAGTTGTGTTTGCTTTGAAATCATGTCGACATTACCTATATGGGGAATTGTTTGAGGTCTTTTCAGACCACAAGAGCCTCAAGTATTTGTTCTCTCTGAAGGAGCTGAACATGAGGCAACGATGATGGCTTGAGTTTATCAAGGACTACGATTTCACGTTGTCTTACCACCCTGGTAAGGCGAACGTTGTGGCGGATGCGCTTAGCCGCAAAACGAGTGGTGTTCTGGCTAGTCTTGTGTGGAGCCAGAAGCTTGTTGAGGATTTTGTAGTCTGGAAACCTTTTTCTGTTGGTGATGGTTCGATCAGATTGTCTGGTCTAACCATTTGATTCGAGTTTTTGCCGAAGATTGTAGAGGCTCAGAAGCTTGACGACCAGTATGGCAAGTTTCTAGCCTTGGCTGAACAAACAAATTCTTCTTTTAGGGTGTCTAAAGATGGCAGCGTTCGTATGAGATATCGCCTTTGGGTTCTGAGTAACCTTAAGCTGACGAGAGAAATTCTTGACGAGGCTCACATGTCGAAGTACACGATTCATCCAGAAGGAACGAAGATGTTCAAGGACTTACAATAGAAGTATTGGTGGCATGGCATGAAGCGAGAGATAGCGGCTTACGTTGCAAGGTGTTTGACTTGCCAGCAAGTCAAAGCGAAACATCAGCGTCCCGGTGGCACCTTGCAGAAGATTGAGATCCCTCACTGGAAATGGGAGGATGTTATGATGGATTTTGTGGTTGGTTTACCACTGACGAGGCGTAAACACAATGCGATTTGGGTAGTCATGGACAGACTTTCCAAGTCCGCCCACTTCTTGCCGATCAGGATCAGTCAGTCGCTTGAGAGCTTAGCCGACTTGTACATTAGAGAGATCATTCGATTGCACGGTGTGCCGAGATCTATCATTTCAGATCACGATCTCCGATTCACTTCACGACTGTGGGGTCAACTGCAGTCTACTTTGGGGACGAGATTGAAGTTTAGTACAACCTTTCATCCTCAGACAGATGGACAGTCCGAGCGGACGATTCAAACGTTAGAATATATGTTGCGAGCTTATATGCTTGATTGGAGGGGTGAATAAGATTCACGCCTATGTTTGATAGAGTTCGCGTATAACAACAGTTACCACGCTAGTATCGGGATGGCCCCGTACGAAGCGTTGTATGGTAGACCTTGTCAGTCGCCATCTTATTGGGACGACATTAGCGATAGAGTGAGCGAAGCGCCGATAGTTCTTCAGCACTACACGCAGCAAGTGCAGAAGATTCGTGAACGTTTGAAGGCAGCTCAAGATAGGCAGAAGAGTTACGCCGATAAGAGACATCGTGAATTGTCTTTTGATGTTGGAGACATGGTTTTTGTCAGAGTTTCACCGACGAAGAGCGTGTTTCATTTTGGAAAGAAAGGGAAATTGAGTCTGAGGTATGTTGGACCATTTGAGATCGTGGCGAGGATTGGTGAAGTGGCATATCGTGTCGAGTTGCCTCCACAATATGCTCACATTCACAATGTTTTTCACGTGTCGATGCTCAGGAAGTACATTCCTGACCCATCGCATGTCATTCGTTACGAAGATGTGGACATGCAAGAAGATCTAACTTTGTCAGAAAGGCCTATTGAGATTGTTGATCGACGAGATCAAGTTTTGCGTACCAAGACTATTCCGCTAGTTAAGGTACGATGGCAGCACCATGGCATTGAAGAATGCACATGGGAACCAGAAGCGAGCATGAGAGAGACTTATCCGGAACTCTTTGTAACCTCCTAAGGGTGATTTTGCGAACAAAATCCTTTTTAAGAAGGGGAGAATGTAAGATCCACAATTTTCGTTTTTATGTATATTGTGTAATTATATAGAAATCGATGAATTTTTATGTTTTGGCAATTTTTGAAGATTTGCTTATTTTGAGAAATGGGTTAAATCACGTGATTTTATGTAAATAGAGCGATTTCGGGAAATCTAGAGTGGATCAACCTCTAAAACTTTTAGAGTAAGTTTGGAATAGGGTTGTAGTGATACACCCCGAATTTGAGATCCGAACGACGAAAAAACCTCGTCAGTGCATGTGAATTACGAGTCTTGACTTAATTTTGGACCTGAATCTTATAACGCTTAACTTTAATGAACGAGAGATTATTTTCTCAAGAGGCATCAACCATTCTACGTTAATTAAGGTTATAAAGAGAATAAAATAATTTGTTGGAATTAAATTATTATTTTAATCCATTAAATAAGCATTTTCTTATGACATACACGATATGCGGTTTTGGTTTTGGATCCGGAGCACCTAGTGGATCCAAGACCCATGGGCGACCCCTATAGTGGATGTCCATGTCCTTGGTTGACCAGCTGGATGGCAATTTTGAAAAGGTTTTTTTGCATGGATTTAAAGCTTATGCCTTTATTGGCCATATGTCTTTCCAACCCCCTCATGATGAAGCGTAGGCTCCATCATGAGGGGCGCCATTTTCAAAAGGGAGCTATGGAGCTGGCGCCCCATGGCAGGTTTTGTAAAATTTTCAAAAGCTTTTGAATCCTTAAAAACCATTGGGCACATTGGGTGGCAGCCAAGGGCGCCCCCTTGTTATTTGTTGAAGTTTTAAGGCTCTAAATGAATGGCATTTTTGAAATTCTACAAAATCTTTTTGAAAGACCAACATGCATTGGTTGTTGGGGGCTGTGGAGCTCTCCAACCCTTCATCTTGGAGGAATTAAATCCCAGTCATCCATCCCTCAGCCCACACCTATAAAATCCTTACAAAAAAATGGGCCCCCCTTGTTTTGGGCGATTTTTCCTTCTTTCTCTCTCTCTTCTCTCTCCCAAAACTTCCCCTCTTCTCTCTTGTCTCCTACCTCCAACCGTGGGCTTCACCTTGGCGTGGAATAGCTGCAGCACCTCCACACCTTCCATCTTCTTCTTCAAGTTTATCTAAGGTGAAGACTCACCTTGCTGGATATGGTGTCGGTATTAGAAAGGAAACCGTTGGAGCTTTGCACTTTGGCATGCAAATCCAAATGGTGGATTAGATTACATAGCCATTGTTCAATTCTTAAATCACCATAGATTAGTATGAATTCTTGTTTTATGTATTTGAAATCTCTTTTCTCTTCGTTTTTCTTCCAATATCATTCAGATTGAATCATTCTCTTGTTTATTGTTGTTACCCTATTAGTGTAATGTTGTCTTGTTGTTTTCTTTTTTTTTGTTTTGTTGTCAAAGTTCTTGGCTATTGCCACACTTCCGAGTGTGCTGGACCGAGCTGGGCTCGTCCAGCCTACACCCAAGCCAGATGACAGTCCCTTGTGATTGCTGGATGCTGGCTGACACGTTTCAGCCATCAGCACTTCTTTTTTTATGTTGTGTTATCATTCTTTTTTTTTTGTGTTTTCCTCTTGTGGTGCTAGGCTTAACCCAGTCCCAAAACGCTGGGATTGGGGTTGTAGTCGTGGTTGTAGGCACAGGTCACGGCGTGACCAGTCCATTTGGCCGTAGGAAGTTAGACCTTCGGTAGCAGTGCATCTTCCTCTTTCTTTTTTTTATTTTCGTTTCGGCTTATCGAACCTATGTGGTGGAGCAGGCTGGGTCGGCCTTGGGCGTGCACCCAACACTCCTTTTCGCAGTGAATCGTGCCCTTGGGCTCTGGTTCACGTGCAAAGGGGTAGCTCGGTCTAGTCCTGCAGACCAGACCCATTGTAAATCAATGCACTTGAGTTGAGCTGGGCGCATTCGGTTAGCTGCGCGTCCAACCCTTATAACCTGAGTTTTTTTTTGGTTTCTTTTTCCCTGAGTCAAGTCTGTTCATGGCACTCTTGTGCCTTCTCTTTTAGTTCGGTTCGACTTGGCTAGGTGCCAGTCTGAACCGGGGGTTCAGACCAGCATCATAGCTGGGTTCGGACCTGCGGTGCGCATGAAGCCCAGTCCAGCACTTTCCCTTGGCTGGAGCTGGGTGCACTCCGCGCGGGTGTTGTACACCCTTGGTTCTTGTCTTAGCTTTGTGGGAGCCGGTCTGAACCAAGGTTCAGACCTGAACACCTCAGTAGTCCTGCTAGCACCTATTGCTAGCCATGGCTCCTTCACGGTAGAGCCAGGTGCTAGCCGCAAGTTGCTGGGCCCCCGGGTTGTGTGTCGACCCTTTTGTGGATCCAGGTCTGAACCAAGTGGTTCAGACCTGCTTGTGGTAAGGGCAGCATGGTTCTGTGGATCAGTCCCTTCCTCCGGGTCCAGATTCCTTGGTGCCCCCAAAACCTAGGTCTAGTCGCAGCTCCACTAGTTGGCAGCTTACCTCATCTTAATCCAGTCTCTTCGACCGTCTGGTCCGCACTAAGAGTCGGACCAGAACCCCTCGTGTTAGTATGACTGTCTGGCCTGTAGGACCAGACCATTGTATTAGTTGAGATTTTGGGCAGTGAGTGTGAGGATCGGCAAGTTGGCACCCTTGCAGCCTCGTTTATGCCATATTGTGGCTGTTAACCTTCTTTCCCGTCTAAACAAGAGCGAGCCTACTTTAGGTTGGTCCTATTAGGTTCGAGCTAGCCTTAGTAGTGCCCCGCACTATCCTCGCACCCCGGTTAAGTTTTGGCATGAGTGCATGCCTTGGTTTGCTTATTTTCGATATATATATATATATATATATATATATATATATATATATATATATAGGTATATATATGTATAAATATATGTATCTAGGTATGGATGTGTACAAGTATATGTGAATATACATATATGAATGTGGAACCTCGAATATGTTGTAAACATGGATATGCATGTAAATATGTATATATATATATATTAAAAGCACATGATGATCATTTCGGTGTAATCGAATGGACTTGCGACACTCCGGTGTCCTGTCCAAGTAATTTCTTTGAATGACTCCACACTCCAAACTAAGTTGAGTTACCCAGTGTTGTCTTACATTCGTTTTGGCAAACGGTTTGTTTCGGGTCCGCGGGCGCGACACCCCAAACCGTGGTAATACCAGTGTAATACCCATTAGATGGGTTAATTCCATAAATCACCTTCGACACGTATGTGTGTCGTATCGCGTAAGGAAAACCCTTATGCCTTGGTTTACATTCGACATACTAGGAAGGTGTGCAGTTGAACATTTTTGTAAATCCATGAACTTAGAGACTTCGTTGATTTAAAACCACAAGTGGTTCAATATCTCTGTTTCGGGTCCGCAGGCGCGGCTCCCCACACCGTGGAAATAGCTAATGTTGTTCCCATAAGACGGGAATATCCTAGATTTCACCATAAACATGTAAGTGCGTTGAACCACATATCAGAATGTTGGTCAATGCATCTCAACACTAAAGTATGAAAAATAGTACATTTTGACTGTGAAAATTATTGCATGTTGTGCAAATTGCCAATGACAATAACTTAGGGACAAGGTCTTATATAATGAAAATTTGATGAAATGTCATATGTATGAAACTGCATAATTGCTTGCACATTACTTGTCTCTCAGAAATGAAATCTTATATTGCCTCTGTTACTTATAATTGTGCAAATGATAGAAAGCTCATATTACTTTTACACCTTGCACTTGGCACATCCAGACACTGTGACTGAGTAGTGCGTACCCTGAGGAGGTACATTGCTTGAGGCATTGGTAAGCACATTAGGTGCACTTACCTTATAAAATGAAAAGATAGGAAATTGAACACCATAGGGTATGAATATTGAAATGACTTGTGGTGGGCTCAGTGAAGTCCTCAGGCAGTGGCCCTTGTATTGTGTAAGGACTCTTGTGTGACATACCCTAAATAAAACATAAATAACATGATGTTGTGACTGCTTTCACGAGCGGTGTGCTCTGTTGGCCGCGTGAGGCTGAGCACGTGAATGGGCAGACTAAGCCCTCGTTTTGCGTACCCTGTGGGGGACCATGAGGCAAATTCCTCGTAGTGAGGTATGATTGAAACATGAGCCTTAAGAAAGATAAACCTGCTTCACCCCATTCACAAAATGGTTCACCTTGAGAGAGGGTGGATGGTACAACCCTGAGTGACTTGTCGTTACTACGACACGTGTTTGATAGGAGCTGTAGCGTCCTTTAGCCTCCAGTCACTCAGAGTTAGGGAGGTCGATGTGCCTTTCTAGAACCTCACTACTGTAATAGTATGGATTGCAATCTTTGCATATGCAAGTATTTTCTCCTAGCCGTGTGCTGCTCGCATGAGGTCGACTCGGTCTGTAGCTTTCCCGGTTACCACATTAGAACTTGAATAACAGACGTCGGGTGCATGTCTCACAGAATGCGAGGTTTTCTTCATGTACCCGAAGGAGTAATCAGAAGAACTTAAAGACTAATCAATCAGCTGACTTACTATAATTGCTACTTCACTTGTGCTGTGGACTTTACTCCAGTTGCTTTACTTGTTTCAGCTGATACTTGGTTACTTTGCTGCTCAGCACTTGTCATAGTATAAGTTGGGGTTACGGCGAACCCTTACCATAACAACAACTGCCCCATGTCGTAGAGGGATTCGATCCTGGGCCTTCAGCTTGACACAAGACCCCGCTTACCACATGGGATACAACCTCAGTGGTGTATTTCCTAACGTATATTTGCTATAGTTGAAAAAGTATAAGTTGTTTTTATTTTTTTTTGAAAAAACAATAAGTAAACCCCATCATCGACGTCACATTGTTTGGCCTGCAGTTGGTAGAACCTTTGATGCCTCGTTGCCTATTATAGGGTAGGCTTAGCTCTCACTTGCAAAATACACCATCCATGAGTTTTGAAACTCCGATGTTTTGTCATAGTGATAACATTCACAGGTGGCTCTTACAAAATGAGTGGTGACCTTGTGGGTATAAGGGCAAGTTGTATTCGCTCACTACGAAGTGATAGACATTTTCAACATGCTCGTTATGTTAGAAAATATACTTTGAATTTTATTTTATTTTTATTCTATAGTTTTTATTTTTTATTCATGTTGGCATACTGTGAAAATGTTAGTTTTATGCTCTTAAAAACTTGTTTACACATCAATTGACAACTTTTTTTCTACTAAGGTTAGATATATAAAAAATTAAAAATTTAAAGTAAATTAAAAATTTAAAGTAAATTAAAAATTTAAAGTAAATTAAAAATTTAAAGTAAATTAAAAATTTTATTAAATTATTTATATAATTAATTTTAAAAGTTATATAAATTTAAATTAATAAATATTTTAAAATACATAATTACTTTAAAAATATAACATCTTAATAAACCAAGCGTTCTATTGCTTCAGAAGGAGAGGAGGGGAACTGAAAAGAACGAAAACTACGGAGAGGAGGAAGAAGTCATCGGTCTCTCTGTGTGTTTCTCTCGCTTTGCCTTGGCTCAGAGGTACGACGTCCACCTTCCCTTCTCTCCTCTCTTCCCTTCCCTTCTCTCTTTCTCATCTCTTCTTCTTCTACCAGTCTTCTGAATAGCTTATAAATTTATACAATCACTAAGAAAAAAGGTCTTCTCTTACGAAGATGGAAGAACTAAAGAAAAGGGAAATTAGAGAAAAATTCCTAAGCGACATTCAGGTTGCACACCTATAGCATATGCGCTAGTGAAAAGGACAGGATGAAAATCACTATACAATACGAATTCACATAAAATGAAAATGTAGAATCAGCAACTAGGATTAGTCAATAGTTATGCTTGCATAAGTAGGTAATCAAATTCACATCTTCTAATTTATAATTTGTTGGCTGGCATGCAGCATAAATATGTTGAACAAAAGGCAAGGAAAAATCATTATTATCCTTGCAAAATAGCTGCATACAGAATGTTCTATGGATGAATACTTAGTGATTCACCTTTTTTTCACCCTTAAGATCCAGGGCTACATGACTTTTTCTCCTAGTCCTATTAGTATGCCTAACGAATGTATGTGTATTTTCAATTTCTTTTCCCAGATAATCTGGATTCCCTTGGGAAATAAAGTGAGTCCTGTCAAAATCATTTGACTGTTTTTCTTTTTCTTTACTCAATTGTTTAGAAATGTAGTGTGTGGTTATCTCAGGTAAATCAAACCCTTCGTTTAACTTGTTTGCAATTTTACCTTTTATCTTTTTGCTCGCTATAGATATAAACTGAGTCGTGCAAAAATACTTGATTGATTATTTTTCTTTACTTTTAATTGTTTAACAATGCAATAAATAAGTGATTATATCTGGTAAATGCTAAGTATTTCGTTTGTTTGACTTGATTTTTTTCCAGCTTGTAATGAGCTTCCTGGACGTTGTGGATTTAAGCAGTGATGAGGACATTGGAGAGGTTGATGAAAAAGCAGTCATATTGGAGACTGTTGCAGTTCCAGATGTCGATCAGCTTTCAGAAGCTTACAGCGGAGAAACCATCAAGCAACAGAAGGCACAAGCACAAGTTAGCAGACTGGGCACTTCAAACAACATAGCTATAGATAACTTCTGCTTGCCACAAGATCAACCAAGGGTTGGGTTGGATATGCATGAAATAGTTTCTGTACCAACAAAATTCTCTCAGCCAATTTGCCAGCAGTTCTGGAAGGCTGGGAACTATCATGTTGAGAAGGCTTCTAAGATGAAAATAACAAGTACTGGCCTATTTCTTGTATTTTATGCAACTATATTATTTACCTTATGTTCGGAAGCTGCTGCACTGGCTCTAGATTTTTTTTGGGTGAGGGGAGGGGGAGGGGGAGGGGGAGGGGTCTGGGGTGGAATTCTTTGTCATAGTCATGTATTATTAATTTGTTTATTTTTCAGATGGCGGGAATCACATGCGTGTGCATCCTAAATTTCTTCATTCAAATGCCACATCACATAAGTGGGCGCTAGGAGGTAAATATATAGATCAACTGTTCTGCGATATGTGATATAAATTAAGTTTATTCTTCTTTATTTTGACCATTTCAGATTGGTTGTCTTTTAACAGCCATTGCGGAGCTGCTTGACAATGCTGTGGATGAGGTGGTGTCTGATTCTTGATTGACATCTTATGTTAACTTCTTGGATTGGTAGTCTTTTCTAATGTTTAATTTTTGTACAATGTGGATGCATTATTTGTCAAACTTATGAGATGTTTCTATGCTTTGTTCAGCATCCACATTATTTTTCAAGGACTTTCATCTATTTTTATAAAAATCAACTAATCCTTCCCGATCCCTATTTTTGTGAACTTGTGTTTCTCTTGTTTTGGGTTGTGTATTAAATGCCGTGCTTGCAGATACATAATGGAGCTACCTCTGTCAACATTAATAAAATTGTAAATGCATGGGATGGGAGTCCTGCTTTACTTATTCAAGGTATATGTTTATGTGATAATGCTAAGAATCTTTGCTTGTTTTCTGATGTTACTTTCTTGTACTTCCTTTGGTTAAACGGAAAGAGTTTCCCAGCTTAATAAATATATGCTTGGATATTTGTTTTTTGCCAATCAGATGATGGTGGTGGGATGGATCCAGAATGCATACGCAAGTGCATGAGCTTGGGATTTTCAGAGAAAAAGACATCTGCCATTGGACAGTGTATGTATTGTGAACTTCATTAATCAAGTACTTTTAACGTAATTCATACTGTTTCATTAAGTGGTTAATTTTTGGCCTTTCAGATGGAAATGGTTTCAAAACGAGCACAATGCGACTTGGTGCGGATGTTATTGTTTTCTCTTCTTGCATGAAAAAAAGGTTTGACTTTGATAATTGGCTTCAAATCCTTCCATTCTCTATCTCTAATTTATTTGGCGTTTGAATGTGCGTACTGTGTAAATGGACAGAGAAATTTGTGTTAAGAAAGGCTTGCATTTCATACTGTTGATATTGTTAATTCAATTACAAGTTGTTCATTACTTCCTTCACACACACACACACACACACACACACACACACACACACACACACACACACACACACACACACACACACACACACACTATTTTGCTGCCAAACATTTGAAAGTGCTTTGTATACTTATTGGTTGTTCGTTCTGAACTATGTCACATGGGTGCTGGTGCGGGTACGGGTGTGGGTGCGGGTGCGGTGATGTGGCACTTTAAAAAAATTTGGGTGCGGGAGGGTATATATATATATTTTTTAATATTTTAATATATATATATATATATATATATATATATAATGCAAGCTCCCAATAAAAAAATCTGTTTTTCACTGGAAACAATAAAAAATTTAGAAGTATTGCTGAATCAAATTTTAATCGGGTATTGCTTAATCAGATTTGGATTTATATACATTTAATACAAAAGTCCATTCCAATGCAGTTTTTACTTTTTTTATTAATGCATTTAATACAAAAGTTCGACCTACTCGGTTCTCCCCATTTAATACAAAAGTAAATTTAATACAGAATCCAACCTACTCGGTTCTCTCCATTTAATATAAAAATTCATTCCAATGCAGTTTTCACTTTTTTTATTAATGCATTTATGACAAAGCTCTATAAAAAGTATAAAAGAATGTAATGACTCAACTTTTTATGACAAAGCTTTTTAAAAACAATAAAATAATGTACGTGACTCAAAACATTTAATGCACAACGTTTCAAACTTTCAAAGCTTTGTATATGGGACAAAACTTTAAATAATTATTTTTTTAATGTATCTATTTTGGACAAAAATAACCCTGGGTGTGGGTTGACCGCACCCAGTGTTACATTGACTGCACCGGGTGCCGCACCCGCATCGTGTCGCGTCGCATCACATCGACGCGGGTGCGGCGACCTCTATGCCGAGTCCCTGTGACATAGGTTCTGAAGGATTTATTTTTGCTCAGTGCAAGTATTAATTTTTTGAGAGTGAGTGAGAGAAAGAGAAACATCTTTTATTAAACAACACATAATAATACAAGGGTGATCAGGAGTCACCTGTAGGCAAAACGAAACAAGAAGAATCACACTTTAGACTAAAACTGTAAGGCAAAAATTGCAGTCTCCTGCCGCAGGAATGTGTATAACAGGCCACCTAGTCTTGGTACAAAGGCAACACTTCTGCCACAGTTATTTTATGTGAAATGTGTTATCTCTGGTTGTATCTGAGTGCTGAATACTCTGAATATACTTCTGCTGCTACAAGTAATTCATTTGTTGCATATTTTATGTGAAATGTGTTATCTCTGGTTGTATCTGAGTGCTGAATACTCTGAATACTACATATACTTCTGCTGCTACAAGTAATTCATTTGTTGCATATTTTATGTGACCATCAGTACTGTAGTATATACCATCACATCTTTGGTTGCCTTGAATTTTCTGTCCATCTTGATAGTTTGTTTAAATATGCCCTGTCTTGATGTCAGGATCTGCACTCAGAGTGTTGGCCTTCTTTCATACACATTTTTGACCCAAACAGGCCACGAAGATACAGTTGTACCAATGGTGAGTGCAACATCTAGTTATGTTTCCTTTTCTCTCTAATCACTTTATTTGTAGCCACCAGAAAAACTGTAGGTTTTGCAAATTTGATGGAAACTCCTAGGTTCAAATTCTGATTGGATGTTCAGCAGTCATGTGAAAAAGTGAAGTTTATTTAATTGTTGTAGGTCGACTATGAATTATCGCCAGCCACCAGAGAAAGGAAACCTATAATCCACTCCACTGAGAAAGCTTGGTCGTATAATATCTCAACAATCCTGCAATGGTCACCCTATCAAACAGAATCTGATCTTTTCAAGCAAGTAAGCTGCACGAGTATTGTTTGATGAAGCTGAAATTTCTTTTCTCTAATATGTCACAAAAATTTTGCGGGATTCACTTAAGTGACCTATTAAGACTTGTGGATTTGGACTTTGATCTGGGCAGTTATATGTGAGTCAGATATGGATTGGACCCAGATTAGTTCCAACTTCCAACTTGTTCAACTTTCTCTACATAAAAACTTTGCATCCAAACTATCTTCCCCTTCTATTTGATCTGTTTTACTAGGTTTTGTAGTTTAGATAAACCACCTGGATTAATTAACTGTCTTATATCCATGCATATTTCTTTGTCTGTTAGATCAGGTGGTAGATCAACATAATCTATCTATATTCAATCCATTTTCTCCTCTTATTGTCATCTGGTTCACTTGGATATTCCATTTTTGCTACCATCCTGTGTTTCATTGTATAATGTTCTCACTGGAAAGAGAAGGTATCTGTATCTGTGGGACATAGGCACATGCATCAATTGCTTATCCCCATAAGTTTCCTTTTTTTCACTTCCTCAAATTGATATTCCACGTTTGGATAACACTGCAAGACTGTCATTCTACCTTGAATATTTTGATGTTGGTCTGGACTTCTAACATCATATATTTTCTTTTGTTTCTTCACCAACTGGGCCTGCATGTAGAACAGCATTTTCTAGAAAGAAAAATTGTATTCATTTTCTCCTGATTTTGCAAGCCTATGTAAGCTTCAAATTCATGCCTACTGTTGTGACTTCAATGAGCAGTTTGATGACTTAGGACATCATGGAACTAAAATTGTAGTTTACAACTTATGGCTCAATGATGATGGGGAAATGGAGCTTGATTTTGAATCTGATAAAGAGGTGAGTGTGTATCTATTGCCATCTTTAAATTAACTGCCAATTCTACCTCTGATTTGGGTTCAATATGCTTTTGTAGCTTGCACAAATTGTGTCTCTAACATCTGATCTATTTTTACTCAGTACCGGATGCATATTGATTTGTATTATAATGATTTTTCTCATCAGGATATTCAGATTTCTGGAGCTCCAAAACTGAGACACACAGATTCCCATCTTAAGAAGCTGAACCAAATGCATGTTGCAAATCAATTCCGCTACAGTCTTCGTGTCAGTTTATGAGTTTGGATCATAGTCTTTTGTTAGAACTTGATGGTTCTGCTTGTATTCTACTTTTGAACTTTTTTGGTTGATGCAGGTGTATGCGTCTATTCTTTATCTGCAATTACCAAAAACTTTCACTATAATATTGAGAGGAAGAGCAGTTGAGCATTACAGTATACTTGACAACCTCAAGTTTCCAGAATACATCTTGTACAAGCCTCATATTGAGGAAAACAAAGAGGTAGTTGTTGAGAACTGCCTGTCCTCTTTTTTCAACTTGCTTGGCCTATGAGACCAAAAGCTATGATCATATATATGGAAAATATTGGCTACCCTCATGGGTTCCGAAACCCCTAGTCAAAAAAAAAAAAAAAATATATATATATATATATATATATAGTCGATTGTACTTACAACCTAGTTGGAATCTGATGATGCAAATTGTTTGACTCAATTTAACCACATAGATGTGTTTAACATGGTTGATTTAGTGGGAATCAACCCTTGGATCATGTTTTTACGACAAAAAGATATGTTTTTTTAAGTCAGTCATAGCCGTTGATTTTTTGGATTACCAGAAAAAACCTGTATACAAGTTGGACTCCGGAAATCTACAAACCGATCACCACTAAAAAAACATGGATCACATCTATGGTGTGAGATGTGAGGAAAAAAAAAACAGTTACAATCGACTATAGCAAACATTGGTCCATATATATATATATGGAAAATATTTGCTACTAATGAATATAAGGAACTAATGAGCCAGAAATCATAGGTGCAAGTTGTTTTGACTCAATCTAACCACATAGATGTGTTCAACATGGTTTGTTTGCTGAGGATCAAGCCTTGGATCATGCTTCTCTAATGTAAAAATGTGATCTTTTGAGTTATGAAATTTTGGCACATTATGGGCCGATGATTTTTGGACCCCTTTGAAAACCTAATTACTTGTCATAATCACATGATTCAAAACAAGTTTCCTACTAAACAAACCAGGTGGATCACATCCGTAACATTTGGTCGACAAAAAAAAATTGAATTTTTTTGAAGAAAAATGTTATTTCTACTCATTAGTTCCTTACCTTCATTAGTGGCCAATATATATATATATATATATATATATATATATATATATATATAGAGAGAGAGAGAGAGAGAGAGAGAGAGAGAGAGAGAGAGAGAGAGAGAGAGAGAGAGATGTTTAATTTGCTGCTTTTCTTAGTATGAGCTTGTAGATGTGTTTTATCATTGATTACAACAACAACTACGCCTTCATCCCAAAACAATTGGGGTCGGCGATATGAACCAAAAAAGAAAATCATTCTGGGTCTTCCACATGAATCCTTCTCCTCCAATCATTTCTATCCAATGCCATGTCCTCGGTGAGGTTCAAAGCATTCATATCCTTTCCTATCATCTCCATCCATGTCTTCCTAGGCCTACCCCGACCTCTTTTAACTAATATATTTTCCCATTTCTCCATCCTTCTAACTGGAGCATCATTAGGCCTTCGCCGAATATGTCCAAATCACCGTAAACGATTCTCTCTCATCTTATTTTCAATGGGTGCGACGCCTACCTTCTTACGTATCTCCTCGTTTCGAATCTTATCTTTTATTGTATTTCCACACATCCATCTAAGCATACACATCTCAGCTACACTCATTTTTGAATATGATGTCTCTTGGCAGCCCAACATTCCGTACCATATAGTAAAGCGGGCCTAATAGTCATCCTATAAAACTTTTCCTTCAACCGCAATGGCATTCCATGATTGCACAACACTCCAGTTGCACTTTTCTATTTCATCCACCCAACCTTTATCCTATGATTTACATCTCCATCAATTTCTCCATACTTTTGAATGATAGATCCCAAATATTTGAAACAATCATCCACCGGTATTTCTTGCTCACCAAGCTTCACTACACTCCCATCACTACTTCGTTGCTTACTAAACGAACATTCCATATATTATGTCTTACTTTTACTCAACTTAAAACCTCTTGCTTCCAATGTCTGTCTCCATAATTATAACTTAGCATTAACCCCAACTCTAGACTCATCAATCAAAACAATATCATCAACAAACAACATGCACCACGACACATTTTCTTGAATTGATATCGTAAGCTCATCCATCACTATAGCAAATAGGAAAGGGATTAAAGCAGATCCTTGATGTAACTCAACCAACAAAAACAACAACTACGCCTTCATCCCAAAACAATTGGGGTCAGCGATATGAACCAAAAAAAGAAATTCATTTTGGGTCTTCCACATGAATCCTTTTTCTCCAATCATTTCTATCCAATGCCATGTCCTCGGTGAGGTTCAAAGCATTCATATCCTTTCCTATCATCTCCATCCAAGTCTTCCTAGGCCTACCTCGACCTCCTTTAACTAATATATTTTCCCATTTCTCCAACCTTCTAACTGGAGCATCATTAGGCCTTCGCTGAATATGTCCAAACCACCGTAAACAATTCTCTCGCATCTTATTTTCAATGGATGCAACACCTACCTTCTTACGTATCTCCTCGTTCTGAATCTTATCTTTTATTGTATTTCCACACATCCATCTAAGCATCCGCATCTCAGCTACACTCATTTTTTGAATATGATGTCTCTTGGCAGCCCAACCGTTATAGGAAAATTGGTTGTCACCCCTCCACAAGTGCGAACATTGGTTACTACTCCTTCATACATATATTTAATTATACTAATGTACTTGAGAGAAACACCTTTCTTCATCATTGTCCACTAGAGAATGTCTTTAGGTACTCTATCGTATGCCTTCTCTAAATCAATAAAAACCATATGCAAATCTTTGTTCATCTCTCTATTTTTCTCAATAAGTTGTGTAAGAAGATGTATAGCTTTCATAGTTGATCTTCCAGGCATAAAATCAAATTGATTCTCCGATATCATGACAACCTTCCTCAACCTAGACTCAATCACCCTCTCCCAAAGTTTCATAGTATGACTCATGAGTTTTATACCACGATAGTTTGTGCAATCTTGTATATCACCCTTATTCTTATATAGAGGCACCAAAGTACTCTTCCTCTACTCATTAGGCATCTTATTTGTCCGCCAAATCTTGTTAAAAAGATTTGTCAACCATTCTAAACCTTTCTCTCCTAAGCATTTCCAAGCCTCGATAGGTATACCATCTTGGCCAACTGCCATTTTTTATTTCATTTTCTTCAAAGCCTCTGCAATTTCTTTCTTTTGAATCTTGCACATGAAGTCACAATTCATCTCATGAAAAGGAATGGAGAAGTCTCCAAAATCCTGAGCATGACTTCCATGGTTGTCACCCCTCCACAAGATCTATTGTTTTATCATTGATTATTTACTACAAATAGATATTTGAATAAAATTGTTTCAATTAAAAAACAATTTTTTTAATTGCAAAATCCTGGTATGGTGTGAGCTGTTGATTTTTAGATTCTTATAAGAACCTGTCGAAACATAAGATCTTTAATCTAATAATACATAAGAAAACTGAAGTGGTTCTTACTGGTCCATACTAAAATCGGTAGCTTATGTTGATATGGTTTCTCCAATCTTACAAGAAATCATGGTGCGAACTGTATTGAGCTGTTGATTTTTAGATTCTTATAAGAACTTGTTGAAACATAAGAAATCTCTAATCTAATCAAACATAAGAAAATTGAAGTGGTCCTTACTGGTCCATACTAAACCCAGTAGCTCATGTTGACATGGCTCTCCAATCTAGCAGGAAATCATGGTGCAAGCTGTATTGATTAAATTTGACAATCAATGTGTTCAGCATGCATGGCTTTCTAGGGGATCAAACCTTGAATAATGTTTTTCAGTGTTAAATATCTTTTTGAGTCATGATTTTGATACATTGTGAGCTATTGATTTTGGAATCCCTTGAGAGACCTGCTTACATTTCTCAATTTCACAATCCAAAACTCATTTTCTACTGAAAACCATGTAGATCAACTATGCAGTGTCTGATCCAAAAATACATTTTTTATATTGAAAAAGTATGCTGTTTCATACTAGTTATGATGGCAACATGTGAATATATATATATATATATGTATATATATATATATATATATATATATATATATATATATATATATATATATATATATATATATATATATATTGCACAGAGATAGTCCAAGCACTAGAAAAGAGAAAGAAGAAGAAGAGCACTCCAAGAGTTAGGGCTTCATTAACTTAAAAAAGAATGAGACATATAGGGGTCAACCCCCTTTGCTACACAAGAGGACAAAAATAGTTGACTAAGGTCCCTAATGCTATGTTACAAAATGCTCCTCAATAATACAACAGTTATGAGGGTAACCTATATACATGTAACCTGGTCTTCTTTAACACTCCCCCTCAAACTTTGGATAATGAGAGCACAATCATTCCACATTTGAAAAGAGACGGTTGAAATGCCTTCAAGGGTAAACATTTGGTGAAACAATCTGCTATCTAACTAGCAGTCCTAATGTATAACAATGATACGATCCCTTCCCAGTAGGCTCTACGAGTAAAGTGACAATTTATCTCAATGTGCTTTGTCCTCTCATGGAACTCCGTATTTTTAGCTAATAACACTCTGATTGTCACAATACAAGCTAGTGGTGCCTTTAACAGTGACACCCATATCTTGCAATATCCACCTCAACCGTGTAATCTCTATTGTGGCTTGGGCCATAGCACGATACTTTGCTTCTGCTCTGGACAAAGCAACTCTCTGCTGCTTTTTGTTGTTCCACGATATGTTTGTCTTGAGATACTCCACCAAAGTTTGCATCACAATATGCCTTCAACTCTAACATAGAGGATGCTTAAAAAAAAATAGTGCATAGTGCATGGTACTTTTGATGTATCTAATAATTTTCAAGACAATTGGCAAGTGATATTCAGCCTCGAGATGGTCGAGTAAATCAAACTCCCTGTCAACTGCCTATACATTGTAGGATCATCAAGAAGCTCCTCGTCTGAATGTTTTAGCTTGCAGTTGGCCTCTATGGGAGTATCCACATGTTTCTTATCTTCAGCTAGTCTTGCTTTGCTAATCAAATTAACTATATACTTGTGTTGAGTCTGCAAGTAGCCTCTCTGTGAGTATGCATAACCCCAAGAAATACTTTAGCTTGCCCAAGTCTTTCATTTCAAAGTTTCCTGCCAGCCTAGATTTCACATTCTCAATCATAATCTTGTGATCCTCCACAATTATCATATCATCTATATACAACAAAAGTATACATTAGAGTTACCAGAAGTGCCTAGCCTAGTGGGGAAGCGTGCTTCCCCAAAGCATGTTTTGGAAGCGTGAAACGTAGCATTTCCGAAATGCGCTTGGAAGCACCAAGTTTTTTGGGAAGCGCACTTCTCCCACGCTTTTCCCATTTTTTAATTTTTTTTGTATTTGTATTTTTATTTTTATTTTTTTTTCTCTTTTCGCTTCTCCCTCTCTTCCTAGGTCGCTTCCGGTTCGCTTCCGAGACTATTCCTAATTCGCATTTAAGTCATCCCACGCTTCCCGCTTCCTAAAATTTTGAAAGTCCCTCGCTTCCCGCTTTCGCTTCCCGTATCGCTTCTCGCTCCCGCTTCCTCGACTGGCAACCATGGTATACATTGTCCCTGATTTGAGGATGCAATATAAATAGTACATGATCATAAAATCTTTGCCTAAAACCCAACTTCACAACTGCAATGCTAAACTTCTCAAACCAAGCTCTTGGAGCTTGTTTCTAACCATACAAAGCTCTCTTCAACTTATACACTCTGCTTTCTTTATCGACTAATCCTTGAGGCAACTCCATGTATACTTCTTCCAAGTCATTATTCAGAAATGCATTCTTAACATCTAATTGCCACAATCCCAACTTTTGACAACTGCCATTGCCAACAAAGCCCTGATAGTAGTCATGTGTGTCACTAGAGCATGAAAAGAAGTCGTCAGTCGTCTTTCATATTTGGGCCTGGATCTATATTCGATCTATGTTTATTATGTACAGGGCTGGCACATCTTCAGTAATGGCTACATTGTAATTTAGCTTTGTTGTAAAAGGGTAATTTAGTACCCTAAACCTTGTATTAGAAGATATATATAAAGAAGACTTGTGCACTGATGTTTCTACTGCAGCATTCTCTTCTCTCTTTGTGTGATTGAACATCGGATTCCCTAAATTCTAAAGCAGCAGATCCAGGGCTTGGAGATCATGACTTCTTTATGACCATCAAAATCGACATTCTTGCTTCTTCCTAAGGTAATTCATTTTCTTACTTTCCATTCCAACTTCTTTTTCTTCTTGTCGTTTTTGCCAACGTTTTTCTTCATTTTCTTTCTCTTGATTCCCATCCGTGTTTCTGTAAGGTTATTTCTCAATCCCAGTTTTGTCTAGGTTACTTCCTTGAAATCGTGGCTTTCTTCCTCCATCGTGTTTTTATTATCTCTTTGGGTTTATTTCATATTATTTAACCCCACTCTCATTTTGTGAACCTTATTCTCTTGGAAATTGTGATTTCTCTTCTTCTTTCTTGATCAATTTTTCTTTTTAGTTTGTTATGTTGGATTCTTTTTATCCCATCGTGATTCAAAGATGCAACGTCTTAATCCAAAGTGACGTGTGCAATATTGGTCGAATATTGTTCAGATCTGTTTTTACTAGAGTTACCAGAAATGCCTAGGTAAGCGGGGAAGCGCGCTTCCCTGAAGCGTGTTTCGAAAGCACGAAACGTCGTGCTTTCGAAACGCGCGGGGAAGCACCATTTTTTGGAAAACACGCTTCCCACCACGCTTCCCCTTCGCTTCCCCATGCTTTCCCTATTTTTTTCAATTTTTTTGTATTTTTATTTTTATTTTTTTTATTTTTTCGTTTCTCCCTCGCTTCTTAGGTCGCTTCCGGTTCGCTTCTTAGGTCGCTTCTGAGACGATTCCTGATTCGCTCCTAAGTTGTCCCATGCTTCCCGCTTCCTAAAATTTTGAAAGTGCCTCGCTTCCCGTTTTCGCTTTCCGTATCGCTTCCCGCTCCGGCTTCCTCAACTGGCAACCATGGTTTTTACAACAACGCTTGGTTTGCCGCCTTTGGTTTAAATATTGTCAGTGATTATTAAAAAAAATAAGAGAGGCAACAAATTTTACTTGAGATTAAATTTTGTTTTGAACCCATTTTTTTTTCTTTGTTTCATTCATTCTTGAATTCCGATTTTCTCTTTCTTTGGAATATGGAATTGTTTCCTTCCCAGTATGGTCTTTCCTTAAGTTTTCTTAGTCAACTCGTGTCTGAGAAGTTGAACAACTTTAATTTCTTAACCTGGAAGAGACAAATCATCCCATTCATAAGAAGTCAGGGTCTCTCTGAACATCTTGATGACTCTATTTCAGTTCCTCCATAGTTCATATCACAGGAAGACAAGAATGGTAAGTGAGAATATTCTATTTTATATGTCAGAAATCTAGAGTATATAACCTGGATGAAATGGAACCAGGCGCTGGTTGCTTATATTACTTCTACACTGTCACAAGAGGTGCTTGTGGCAATTTCAAATGACTGTTCGGCTATGCACTTATGGGATAAACTGGTTCAAACATATTCGCAAGTTTCTCAGGCCAGAGTTATGTTTCTAAAAAGAGAATTTCAAATGTTGAGAAAGGACTCCATGACTATTATGGAATACTTGAACAAAATGAAGACCATTACAGATCAACTAGCCATCGTGGGTTGTGCAGTAAGTGACAAAGATATGGTGCAGCAGACTTTGAGCGGGTTGGGGGCTTGATTATCACATGATTGTTACCTCTTTATTGTGTTTACCTGATTTACCTACATTTGAAGATCTTCGTGCCAAACTCTTTCAATATGAGATGACCTTAAAAGGATTTTCTAAAGCGCCTCATGTTCATGCTGCAACATAAGATGTTCTTGCCACAGAGGTTGCTTATAGGAGAGGACGAGGAAGTTATGATTTTCGAGGAAAGGGAGGTCAAGGAAGGAATGAACAAGAAGGTCGTGGAATATTACTTACACCCAACATACTTCCTAACTCACAGAGGCAAAGGACAATTCCCACCTATTTTCTGAAGGCTAACTGTTGGTTTAACCCTCAAAATAAAGAAAAATCACTGCAGAGAGAGGCAAAGAAAAAGACAAATAATCCAAAGACCAGTGGAGAAGTAAAGGAGTTATTGTCTGCCTTAGCAGAATTAAATCTAAAACAGAATGATCAGGGTACTTAGTATGTTGATTTCGGGGCAGTGACTCATGTTATTGGTGATGTTGGTAAACTCCTAAATCTTGTTCCTTATGTTGGTAGAAATAGTATTGTCACTAGGGATGGATCTCACAATTCTATTTCTCATATTAGAAACTCTGTTATTCCTATGTCAAAGTCCTCTCTCAGTCTCTCAAATATCCTTCATGCTCCTAATATCAAGAAAAACATTGTCTCTGTTTCCAAGCTTATTGATGATATTAATGCTTTAGTTGAATTTACTCATTTTTCTGTTTGTCAATGTTCTTCTTACAAGGGAAACGTTCACTGAAGGAAAACGATAGGACAATATGTACGTCTTTCAAGAGGATCTTTCTACTCGCGTTTGCCCTGTTGATCCCAATTTGAATCTCTCATCATCATCCTCTTCAACGCTTTTTAAAAATGTCTTTAGTGTTTCTAAATGTATTGAGCCAAATCTTTGGTATGGTCGTCTAGGTCATTGCTCATTTTATTGAAAAACTTGTCTTAAATAGTCTTCTTCAAGTTTAGGATTAAGTGGCAATGATAAAAAATGTTCTAGTTGTCTTTTGTGTAAGAGTCATGTTCTACCTTTTCATTCTATTAATAAAAGAGCTTCAAGACCTTTTGAAATTATCTGTTCTGATGTTTGGGGTCCTGCTCTAGTTACTTCTATGTCTAGAATTAGATATTACCTTATATTTGTTGACAATTATTCTCGTTACACATGGATTTTCTTTATGAAATGCAAATATGAGACCTTTAAGTTGTTTCAGAATTTTCATTCCTTTGTTAAGAATCATTTTTCTGAAAATATTTTCTGTTTTCAATGTGATGGAGAGGGTGAATTCTCTTCAAATGACTATTAATTTCCTCCAAACTAATGAAATAAGTAGGAGGGTTCTTGCCCTCTTACACCTCAACAGAATGAGATTGCTGAAACATCGCCATATTGTCGAGAGTGCAATGAGCATGATGCATGATAGTAATTTTCCAATTACTTTCTGGACAGAAGCTTTCCATTCGGCAGTTTATGTGATAAACCGATTACCCATGATTATTTTGGAAAACAAATCACCTTATTTTTCTTTGTATAGAGTTCATCCAAATTATCATGATTTGCGTGTATTCGGTTGTGTATGTTATGTTCATGTTGACAGTTCAATGCGACATAAGTTTTAGGACAAGGCCTTGAACTGCAGATTTGTGGGATATGCAGATGATTATAAGGGGTACAAATGTTATGATCCCCTGAGTAAGCGCATCAAGATATCCAGAAATGTTGTTTTTGATTAACTAAACTTTGATCATGAGTCTAACACTTCCTCTGGAGTTGAGGTTTATCACCCGTGGTTGAATTCTGAACTCTTTTCTAGTACTGATGATGTTTGCCCTTCAGATTGTATTCAAAGGAATGGATAAACCATGCTCGATGACGAGTTGACGACTTAGGAAAGTATGACATCTGAACCATCCTTGGAACCCGAAAGATATAAAAGTATCGTTTATTCTCGACGAGAAAGGGAGGTGCCCCCCACTTCTAATCAAGAGATGAATTCCTCTTCTATCCCTGCTCCAACATTTGATGTCAGAAGATCTACACGCTCTCGACATCCGATTGAAAGATGGGTCAGTTATGAGAATTTCTCAATAGACTTTCAACTCTTTCTAACCTCTTTGGGTAAGGAAGATCAACCCATAACTTTTTATCAAGCCGCAAATTCCAAAAGATAGATCGAAGCGATGAATGAAGAAATGGAGGCCCTTCATGAATGTGGTACTTGGGATGTTGTTCCCAGACCACCTGATAGAAATGTAGTTGGGTCTAAGCGGGTGTACAAAATAAAGTACAAATCAGATGACACTATTGAACGATACACGGCGAGACTTATTGCAAAGGGTTTTACACATGAGCAAGGACAAGACTATGATGAGACTTTCAACTTAGTTGTGAAAATGGGCACCATCAGAATTATATTATCCTTAGCTATTGAGTGTCAGTGGACACTTAGTCAACTTGATGTCAAAAACGCTTTTCTACATGGGGATCTGAAAGAGGAAGTGTACATGGAGCAGCCCACTGGATATGCAGAAGGAGATTCTAAGAAATACGTGTGCAGGCGTCTTGTTCTTGGTTTGACAGTTTTTCTCTTGAAGTGCAAAAGCATGGTTTTAGTCGATCCTTTCTTGACCACTTCCTGTTTATATTCAAATGCCAAGATGTAGTTACCCTGTTATTGATATAAGTAGATGACATTATCATTACATGTAACTCCAATGATCATATTGAGCAGGTCAAAGAGCTCTTGAATCACAGGTTTAAAATGAAGGATCTTGGTAAACTGCAATATTTTCTTGGAGTTGAAGTTGACAAGATTATTGAAGTATGACTCTCACCCAACATAAGTACACCATTGATGTTCTCGGCAAGGCTTGCATGAAAGATTGCAAACCTTTAGGCACACCAAGTGTTCTTCATCAGAAACTCGGTTCCCAAGATGGAGATTTGTACGAGGATCCTACGGGATATCGTAGCATAGTCGGGATGCTGCAATATCTCACTTTCACTTCACCTGATATTGTTTACTCAGTTAATCAGGTGTCTCAGTTCATGCATAAGCCTCATGTTGGGCATGTGCAGGCTGTTAAACAAATACTTCAATATTTGAAGGGAACTATCGGAGATGGTCTTCTGTATAGAAAGAGGATGAATGGACAACATGCGCATGAACTCGTTGTTTACACTAATGCAGACTAGACATGAGATCCAGATGAACGCAGGTTAGTCTCAGGCTATTGTGTTTTCATTGAAATGAATCTAGTTTTCTGAAGTAGTAGGAAACAAAAGGCCATTGCCAGGTCGAGCACAGAGGCCAAATATAGATTCAATGGCAGCTTGTTAGAAAGTATGCGGAAATAAATTACAAGAATGCATAATGCATTCATAAGGTCCAACATTGGACAAACATAACCTCATAACGAGGAATAACACAATGGTCCACTAAGGGACATAACAAGAAGCCTACAAAGAGGCATAAGTTGTACATAATTTATTGAATGAGGGCCTAAAGGCCATAGTGAATACAAGGGGAGCAACTCCTATTTATGCACAAAGAAGAGAGGAAAAGGAGAGGCCAAAAGGGGCTCCCCATAGAGACGTTGGGAGCCCCCAACGGTCACATTTGTGACCGTTGGAGGCCCCAACGAATCTATGTGGGGCCCCCACTTGCGTGAAATAAAAACAAAAAATAAAAAATATAAACTAATCCTAAAAACAAATAAATAGTTGTTTTCTAAAAACAACTATATAGCT
The DNA here is from genome assembly GCF_984573655.1 of Nuphar pumila. NCBI lineage: Eukaryota > Viridiplantae > Streptophyta > Magnoliopsida > Nymphaeales > Nymphaeaceae > Nuphar > Nuphar pumila. The sequence goes on along the minus strand of NC_143263.1, from coordinate 44,240,783 downwards.
AATACAAAATAACAGAAATACCCCTATCGGGTATTGCACACATATGTATATATATATACATATGTGTGTACGAGTACACATATTTTAACACAGCTGTCACAGCTGAGGCAACATGGATTAGGCACTTGTTGACAAAAGTAGGAGAATCAGTCTCTCGATCTCTTCTCTTATGTGACAATCAAAGTACCATTAATATATCTTTTAATTCCATTTATCACAGCCGTGCCAAACACATTAAAATAGATCAACACTTTGTAAGACAGAAGGTGAAAGAGAAGGAGATTGAACCTGAGTTTGTTTGGACTACTGATCATGTTGCTGACCTATTCATAAAAGGGACTGACCAAGGATAATTTTTTTTATGTTAAAAGGCAAGTTGCTCATGGTTCAAAACCATGTACAACTTGAGAGAGGGTGAAAAGAAGTCGGCAGTCATCTTTTATATTTGGGTCTGGATCTGGATCCAATCTATGTTTATTATGTACAGGACTGATGCATCTTCATTAATGGCTACATTGTAATTTAGCTGTGGTGTAAAAGGGTAATTTAGTACCCTAAACCTTGTATTAGAAGATATATATAATGAAGACTTGTGCTATGATTCCCTGAGTGAGGAATCGTGGTTTCTACTGCAGCATATTTTCTCTCTTGCATTCTCTTCTCTCTTCGTGTGATTGAACATCAGATTTCCTAAATTCTAACAGAGCAAAGGTCTCAACAAAATCTATTCCATACTGCTGACTATACCCCTTTGCCATAAGACGAGCCTTATATCTTTCTATTGATCCATCAATTCTAGTTTTGATCTTATACACCCATTTGCACCCGATCATGTTCTTCCTTTGTGGCAAATTGAGGCATTCATTCTCTCCAATGCCTCCAATTCTTCAGACATAACTTTCTGCCTCTCCGGCTCCACATAGCTTCAACATAAGATTTTGGTTCACGATAAGATTGAATCATGACTAGAAAAGCTTGGTGAGTAGCAGGAAAAGAATCACATGAAACAAAATGAGTTGGTGGAATGGATTGTTGAAAGCTTCTACGCACCTAAGGAATGGAAGGAGGTTCAAGTGCTTGCTCTTCAAGATTGGCCTGAGAGACATTGGGACTTGCTCTAGCAAGGGTTCACCTTCTTGATCATGCTACACAAGGAATGACTGAGACGGAATGCCTAATGGTTTCCTGCTGTAAGTAATTCACTCTTTATCCTTATCTGTCTTTAAATCTTCTGTGAAAGGTACTAAGAAAGAAAATGTAGACTCTTGGACGGTTGATCCTCAACTTGATGATTATTCTTATAATATGGCATGTGTTCTAGAAATTCTACATGCCTCGAGGTCTAAACTCTCTTACCAACAAGATAATAGTATTTATAACCTTTCTGCCATTCAAGATAACCGATGAAACAACACTTAACAGTTTTGGGGGATAACTTGTGTCTTTGATGAGAGGGAAGGAAAACAAAGAAAGTACTACCAAAGACTCTCAACAAGTCATAATTAGGTTCCTTACCAATCAATTTATATGGAGTAACTCTTCTAATAACTTTAGATGGCATCTGATTTATCAAATGTACGTCAATTCCCACTGCCTCTGCCCAAAGCTCCATAGGCATGCCACTATTGAAAAAGGCTCTAGTTGTTTCAAGGATATGCTTATATTTTTTTTCTACCACACCATTCCATATGGAGCATAGGGTCTTCACCTTAGTTGCAAACTGAGTCTTAACATACACACTGACTATTTTAAAAATATCAAACAATTTACTTTGAGATTTCATAAAATATATCTATGTATATTTAGTAAAGTCATAAATAAATGTCACAAAATACATGAACCCACCTTTAGACAACATTGGGGATGGACCCCAAACATTAGAGTGAACAATCTCAAAGGGACAACTAGACTCAACTACTCTAAGGCTAAATGGGAGAGCATGACCTTTGACAACCTACAACTCTTACAATACTTGACCTCATCATAGACACTGTATGTACAACCATTCCCCAAAATACTCGAGGATAAAATATACTGCAGCCTAGAACTAGACACATGCTCCAAACATTGATGCCACAAAACAGATGATTCCAAAACTGCAACACCTACATCATGTTTGGCAACTTTCTCAGATTTCCAGTCCAACTGGTCAAGGAAATACAGGTGACCTCGCCTATGCCCAGTCCCAATCTTTCCCCCTGATGACCGATCCTGCACAAAGCAAAGGTCATGAGTTAAGACAACATTACAATTGTACTGAATAATTTGGCCAATTGAAATCAAGTTCATAGCAAGTGATCAAACTAAGAAAACTTCAAACACATTTAGTTTTTCACTAGGATTGAAATCAAGAGTAACCAAACCTGCTTTCGAGACACTCATGAGATAGCCATTTGCGGTACGAAAGGTACCACAACATGACTTGCAGTTGGTTAATATAGACTCATTAGCAGTCATGTGACATGACACTTATGAAACTATTAACCAGCCTAAACTGACACTAGTAATGCTTGCAAAAGAACAACTAGAGGTACCCGAAGGAGATGCAACAACTAAAGAAGTAGACATGGAAAGAAGTTGTTGGATCTGCTGCTGCAACTGGTCTAGCTTGGTGTGGACAGACAGCTGTACATCTAAAGTAGACGAAGACATAACTACAAAGGCACTCTCTTCTTTTTTCCTAGGGCTCTTCTCTCTACTCATTGCACTGGATACAGATGCATTCCTTCCCATTCTTACATTTTTCTTTCTTAATGTTGGACAAGCCTTCTACATATGGCTCAATTATTCACAATAATGGCACCTAACTCCACTCATATCAAACTTAGGTGCTCCACTCTTGGCCCCACCATAACCACCCTGCTTGGCAGCCACCATAACAATATCTCCAGCTGGGTAAGAATGAAGAGTCTTCATTTTAGTCTCTTCTGCAATGAGCTCAGAGAGCGCTTGATCTACTGGAGGCAAAAATGTCCTGTGAATAATGGCACTCTCTATATTATCATATTTATGACGAAGTCTCATGAGAAGTTCAATCAACCTAATAGTTTCCTTGGATTGATTTTCTATCTCCACACATGCCTTGCAGTCCTTGCATTTATCACACTTCTTGCCACTTTCAATCAAGGCAAGAGAATCCCACAACTGCTAAAAGTCCTGAATTGATTTGTTTTCTTGCCTTAGAGCTCGCAAGTTTCTGCATAAGTTGATATTTTCTTGCCCAGTTTTCTTGCATATATATTTGCTTCAAGTAAGCCCACACATCCTTGGATTCTTGAAACTTTGAAATGTTTATAGCTATTTTCTGCTCCACGGACATAAAAATCCATGATTTTACATTCATTATTCATTTTTCACTCCATCAATGTATCATGATTGGGATCACCCTCCTTTGGTTTTACACTGGTACCATTAAGGTACACTCCCAAACTCTTTCCATCAATGATCATTGTCATAAAGTCAGACCAAAATCCTTAGTTGATTCCATCTAACTTAATCAGAGTAAGTTGAATTGGGTCTCCCTTCTCCATACTACCACAACCCCCAAACTACAAATTCACAAGGCTGCACACAAACACACTCAATACAACAAAAAACAGAAACAATACAGTCTGTATAAACCTCTACTACAACAAAGACGATTACTTCACAGAAGTGCTCAACAAAGATATCTACCAACACCCAAAGTAATGCATGTGCATCTATAACACCCACAAACTGCACAAAAGGCGTGCACAAATTGAAGTTCTACACACTCGTGTCCTGCTGCAACAGCTATAGCGGTTGACACTAAGCAAATTACCCAAAGCTGGTTTACTGCCAACAGTAAAATGCTCAAAAACTCATCAAAACTCAGCTAAATCTGATTTTGAGGCCCAATACAACAATTGAATAATGACCCACTCAAAAATGACTATGAACCATATCATTTGCATTCCTAGAAACAGCTGATAAACTCAGACCGAGCAGATTATACAAAATATGAACCAAACTTGAAACCAGAAACAGAAAATATTGGAAAAATCATAAAAGATCCAATACTGCTTCGATTACAGCGATTTTTTATGCATATTTCTTCTAAAATTAAGCTCTACCAAATGTCTACTTCAAACAGGCCAAACCCAAAAAGTCACCTGGGTGTGCTGACGTTGCCACGTCTGGTTTGATGCCTGCTTCAGCTGGAACGGGAATGATGCCTTCCGGTTGCCCCCACAATCTCCTCTTTCTAGTGCCAATATTGCTCTGATACCATATTGCACAGAGAGAGTCCAAGCACTAGAAAAGTGGAAGAAGAAGAAGAGTACTCAAAGAGTTAGGGCTTCATTAACTTCAAAAAAGAATGAGAATACACAACATATAAGGGTCAACCCTCTTTGCTACACAAGAGGACAAAAATAGTTGACTAGGGTCCCTGATGCTATGTTACATAAATGCTCGTCAATAATAGACATATGTACACAGTTATGAGCTATGTATCATGGATTCTTCTAACAGGGCACCGCATCCGAACCCATGCAGGTACGACACTTGGACACAGCTTCATTTGTGTCAGGTGAAGTCAACCACAGTGAGATCCATTTCTGTCCAAAAGTAGATTCAGTTAACCCTAACCAAGCCTAGTTTTCTCTCTCTCTCTCTCTCTCTCTCTATATATATATATATATATATATATATATATATATATATATATATATATATATATATATATATATATATATATATAAAGTCACTAGAATATGAGAACTGAAATATGAGAACTAGAAATATGGGCATTTCCAACACTTTTTTTGCGAATCCAACCATATGGATGTGCTTGGCATGGTGAATTTGCTAGAAATCAACTATTGGATAGTGTATTTTTGATGAAAATATGTGTTTTTTGAATGCTTGAATATTTATGAAGATTATGAGCCATTGATTTTAAAGTTTTAAAAAAAACTCATTTATCCATCAAAATCGGATGATTCAAGAGCGGGTTCTTATAAAACCAAGCATGTAGATCACATTCATACGGTTAGATTCAAGAGAAAAGAACAAAAAATCCATGAAATCGCGGTTCACACATTAGTGCTCATATTTTCAGTTCTCTGATTATATATACCCTCCCCGCACCCAAGTTTTTTTAAAGTGCCGCATCTTCTCATCTGCACCCGCACCTACAATATATGTTTCATTAAATCTGATTGTACCGATATGTTCTACATGCTTGATTTTATAAGAATCGACTCTTGGATCAGCCGATTGCGATATGCTGCTTGATTTTTATAAGGTTTAGAAATCGATGGTCTAAGATTTTCATAAATATTTAAGGCTTAAAAATTCATGTTTTTTATCGAAGAAACATCATCCAAGTGTTGTTCTGATGCAGAGCAGGATGGGCCTGGGTTTATACCGCGTGACTCACGTAGGGGATTGGATTTGCACTTTGGAAATCGGATCCAAGCAGTGGATCCAATTCCCATACTGGTTCCAAAACGTGGAGGGGAGGTACCATTGTGTACCAATGCCAGGCAAGCATAGAGAGGATGGGTCGGACCGCTCCAGATCCAACAGCAGGCCAGAGCAGCATCGGGTCCGGGGCCTGACCCGTTACCCGTATCCAGCCAAAGTCTTTAAAACCGCTCTAGGGTTTTGTGCGCAGGGGGAGATTGATTCCTGGGCAACAACCTTATTTCTTCAACAATTCCTTTTCTTGCCTTTACCAGTGTTTTATTCTTTATTGCATTTGCTTACGTAGTTTATCATTCAACCTATAGTCTCTTGTCTATTGAATCCATTATTTTCAAATAAAAGAAACAGACCCACTGATTTCCAGTGGGCCTTCCTCTCCATTTCTGAGCATCGTTCGACCATAAGAATCAGATCATTGCAATCAGTCGACTGGTGTCACGCTGCCAGCATCTCCACTGCATCAGAGTGGTATCAGAGCCAACGCTTTTCTCCCCGACAACAAGATGAGTTCGGAGGTAAGGGGCGATCCGGCGACGGTGATCGAGCAAGAGGATGCCGACAATGCAGATCCGATGCTACGGATGATGGAGATGATGACAAAGATGCAGGAAAATGTGTTGCGTATCAGTCGGGATGTGGCAACCATATCACGGCGACTTGATGGGGTCGAAGGGCGAGTCGCTGCCCTTGAGTCGCCGGTGGAGCCCTCTGCGACCTCACGGCAAAGACTGGGGGTTGCGTTGGAGGTCGTAGCAGACGCGGAAGCAGTCCAGCCGATGCCCTGTTAGTTCGACTGTGTCGCTGCCCCGCAACCAGCATTCCCCCCTCCATTCCCGGGTTCGACAGCAGCGGCGTCACACGCAGTAGGTACCCCCCCATCTGAACCAAGAAAATAGAGCAGGGCAACCCCACGTCGTGGGTGCAGTATTGCCCTGGCCTCGAGTCACGGGGGCTATGCCGCAGGCAGGGCTGGGCCTGCAGGAACCCAGCGTCACGCCGGGTCCTGCCGCAGGTTTGGGTCCTAGTGCACCTCAGACCAGGTTTTGGTTTCCTGTGGGTCTGCCGCAGGTCGGGTTGGGTCCGCAAGAACCCAGCAACACGTAGGACCCCGCTGCAAGCCCCTGCGCAGCGACCCGACTCGGGAAGGAGCTTTTTCTCCCTCCTGGTCCCGCGCGCAGAGGCCTTGCGAAGACCAACCAGCGGGTGGAACCTGGCGGACCCATGTGGATGGGTCCGAACCCGAGAGGGTCCGGGCCGGAACATTTTTCAGCGGGACCCAGGCCTGGATCTTGGGGACCACCCTTTGGGTCCCTGGGAGCGGGTCTGGGATCTGAACCCCCTTACCCAACCAATCCAATTGGGTTTGGTTCGCGGTTCATCCCGAATCAAACCCAACCCATTAATTTTGAACCCCAAAATGGATCCAATACTGACCCAAACCCATATCGGCCCCGGACGAAGCTTCAATTTGGATTTGAGCTGGGTCAAAACCAGACCCATAATCATATGGATCGTGGATCGAGTTCAAACCAAGCCTTTTATCCCCACAACTCGACCCTCGATCCAACCTATCTATATCTGGGTCCGACGAGTAGTTTAGGAACAGACCCGATCCACATCCCATCGGGCGAATCAACCCAACAATATACCAACCAGACCCTAGACCCAAACCAGAACCAAACTCTCCACCCAACACTGATCCAGAATCCAGTACCATATCCGACCCAACTCCAGTATCCTAACCCAAACCCATATTATGTCTTTCCTACCCACCTAGAACCCGAGACCCATCCCTCTTACTTGGGACCTCCTGTCATACTGGTGCCACAACCCCGACCACAGATGGCTCCTTCCCACGGGCCAGCCAGACCGAGGCAGACTCAGCAGGGTTCGGTGCGACCAGAGCGCCGACAACAGGTCATCGGAATTCGCCAACCCCAGCAGCCAGGCGAACAAGACCACGAAGATGGAGCAGTGTGGGATGATGACACCTTCTGGAACGAGCATCCTGCAGGAATGGTGGGGACCCGACAGCAGAGAGCACCAGAGCGCCCCTCCACGTATGGGGTGAAGTTGGAGCTTCCAGAGTTCGCAGGTCGGTTCGATGCAGAGCAGTTCTTTGATTGGTCATATGTCGTCCAATTCTTCTTCGACTACCACGATGTCGCCGAGCACCGTCGTGTCTCCCTAGCCTCTACTCGGTTGAGAGGCCTAGCACAGACATGATGGGTTGAGATGCAGCGGTCGAGGGAGCGACAAGGGTTAGAGCGTGTATAGACTTGGGAAGAGATGCAGTCTAAGTTCGTGCCGTCAGATCACGCCGAGAGAGCCTACAAGGAATACCTGACCCTGCGTCAAGGCACCAATTCTGTGGCGGATTACACTGCGGAGTTCCATCGCCCTTTCCTACGAGTGCAGATCGAGGAGACCGCCCGCCAGCAGGTCACGAGTTATATTTCTGGTCTCCGTCCTGCTATTTCTGACGACTTCAGTTGTATCACAGTCGAGTCACTGGATCAGGCAAGTAGTTATGCTATGAATGTGGAGGAGAAACTGAAAAGGAGGTAGGAACATAGGACATCTCGTAGTGATCAGTCCAGTCAACCCAAGTCGAGTTTCTCAACTAGGGGAGCGAGCTCCCCTAGGAAAGAAGACTCAAAGTCAACCCAAGGAGTCGACCCTAGCAAACCCGATCAGTCTGGACTCGCGTACCACACCTGATCCAAGGGTAAGCCCAATGAGTCCATTGTTCGTTGTTTTAGGTGTCAAGAGTTAGGTCATATTGCGTCCAAGTGTCCTACCATGAATAAGAACACTCATCTAGCAGAGGGCATTGTTGAGTCTGCGTCCGATAGCGAGAGCGAGGGTGAGTCGCTTGTTGAGGGGAATGACGAGGTGAAAGTCGTAGAGTTCGATGGCAGCATCGAAAATTTGTTAACCATCCATCATGTGCTGACCACATCCCGAGAGTCGCCCCCCACAAAATGGTTGCGAAATAATATTTTTAGAACCCGGTGTAACTGTGAGGGGCGTGCGTGTGATGTTATCATTGATACTGGAGCGTGCGAGAATATGGTGTCCGAGAGTGTCGTGTCCACTTTGAACCTAAAAACAAAAAAGTTGTCCCAATCTTATAAAATGACATGGTTCAAGAAAGGCAACGAGGTGCCCATCACCCTGCGTTGTCTAGTTCGGTTCTCTATGGGGGAGCATTACCACGATGAAGTGTGGTGTGACGTGGCGCCCATGAGTGCGTGTCACATCCTATTGGGATGTCCCTGGCAGTTTGACCGTAAGACCATCCATGATGGCCGTAGGAATACGTACACATTTGTCTTTCAGGGTCATAGGATAGTTCTCCTTCCCACAAAGGAGACCGGGTTGCCCCGGCTCGCGAACCTACTAGACCGATCTTACCTCCTTGAGCTACCCAAAAATTGACATTCTTATCCTACATTTACTGTGCCTGATCTAAGTGCTTACTGTAAGAACAACAAGTCGTCGGAGTTGACTTTTTCCCAACCAGGGGAGAATGATGCAGAGCAGGATGGGCCTGGGTTTATATCGCGTGACTCACGTAGGGGACTGGATTTGCACTTTGGAAATTGGATCCAAGCAGTGGATCCAATTCCCATACTGGTTCCAAAACGTGGAGGGGAGGTACCACTGTGTACCAATGTCAGGCAAGCATAGAGAGTATGGGTCGGACCGCTCCAGATCCAACAGCAGGCCAGAACAGCATTGGCATCGGGTCCGGGGCTGGACCCGCTACCCGGATCCAGCCAAAGTCTTTAAAACCCCTCTAGGGTTTTGTGCGCAGGGGGAGATTGATTCCTGGGCAGCAGCCTTATTTCTTCAGCAGTTCCTTTTCTTGCCTTTACTAGTGTTTTATTCTTTATTGCATTTGCTTAGTTTATCATTCAGCCTATAGTCTCTTGTCTATTGAATCCATTATTTTCAAATAAAAGAAACAGACCCACTGATTTCCAGTGGGCCTTCCTCTCCATTTCTGAGCATCGTTCGACCATAAGAATTGGATCATTGCAATCAGTCGACTGGTGTCACGCTGCCAGCATCTCCACTGCATCATGTTCCCTAGTAAATTGATCATGGCGAACACATCTGTAATGTCAGATTTAAGGAAAAACATGAAAAAAAAAACTTTAAAAACCTGGTTAGCTAGAAAAGTGGTTAGCAACTACTACCTCTCTCTCTCTCTCTCTCTCTCTCTCTATATATATATATATATATATATATATATATATATATATATATATATATATATATATAAAGTTTCTGGCTTAGGTCTGCATACCACAAATTTAGGTAGAATCCCACCTGCTCTTCCAATTTAATCTGTCAGGCTATATGAATGAGTTGTCATTATTCATTTGATGCAATGTTCTTCAGTTTATGTATTGAAATATTTTCTTGAAGCACGAAAAAATGGATGGCCCAAATTGCATAAAAAATGTAATGGTCAAGAAAATGAATCTTCACATCTAAATCACTAGAAGTAAAGCATGATTGGTACTGAATAAACCTTGACAATCCACTTCAAAATGTATGACTCGATGCCAAGGACATCTCCCAGTCTATTGTGTGTGTGTGTGTGTGTGTGTGTGTGTGTGAGAGAGAGAGAGAGAGAGAGAGAGAGAGAGAGAGAGAGAGAGAGAGAGAGAGAGAGAGAGAGAGAGAGAGAGATGGTTACTTACAGCTGTTGTGCATTTTTTCTTCAGGCTGCAGTCATTACCACAATAGGTTTTGTGAAGGAAGCTCCACATGTCAATGTTCATGGCTTCAATATTTACCACAAGAACCGTCTCATAATGGTATGAATTTTGCATACTGCTTCCATATAAGGATCAAACTACTTATTTCATATTTCTACTTCTGTTTATGATCATTCTATCAATGCCATTGTTAATGTTTTGATCATGGAAATGTAGGGAAATTAAGGTATAAGAAAAATAAATCTATCTAATCTATAGTTTTTTTTTCCAATATTGTGAATATATCCATAACAGCTTTGAAATGTTTTTGCAATATTTCTAAATGGCAATACTTTTTAGAAAATTGAGAGATTCTGCTAGTAGTATTATTTGAGCACATTGGAATATTTTGATACATAGCAGATCTGTGACAATGGTTTCCTTATAGGTTAGTATTTAGTAATTACTTGAATCATATTTTGTGAGATCTGGTATCTCTTTCTAGCATGTTTCTTTCTGTAAGGGAGATGACATCTGACCATCCTTGTTGACTACTTGCTTCCCTCTTTTGCAGCCTTTTTGGAAAGTTTGGAATGATGCTAGCAGTAGGGGAAGAGGTGTTGTTGGTAAGAATTTTCCCTGTGAACTGGGGATCTCTTGCACTTGTGAGACTTTCTGGGATCCCCCAGTAGGCACACATGCAAAACCCTTGACTGCATCGTTGGACTTGGAAACTTTTTGTTTTCTGTGCTGATGTTATTTTCATTTCAGGGGTGCTAGAAGCCAATTTTATGGAGCCTGCCCATGATAAGCAAGATTTTGAAAAGACTGCTGTCCTCCAGAAACTTGAAACTCGTCTGAAGCTGATGGCTGTTGAATATTGGTAATCAGTAATATCACATTCTATACTAAATAGTAAATAGCTATTGTCAACTTTTCAAATGTATGAGAATAGAGAATGAATATGGCAATCTTGAAGGGCTTAGAGTTTTTTGCTGCTTGGTGCCGATTCTGGTCTCCGAAGCAGCTATTGTTACTGAAATTATATGTATCTATGCGTGTAGGTATGTATATAAAATATGTATTCATGAACATGTTTGGAATTTTTCTTTCTCGGGGGTTATTTTGATCTTTCCTTGTTTTCTCTTTCCAGTCTTATCTATTTTTTAGGGTATTTTCTTTTTTCTATATGTATTATATAATCTATGCAAGAGATTGTGTATGGAACCAATAATGAAGACATGTTTTTTCACTCAAAGTTTTTTCTTTTGAAGAATAAAAGAAAATTTATCTATTAGAAAGAAGAAGGTTGGTGTTGATGAGATGTCACGACAATACAATAATAGGTCGGCATCTCTAGGTGTCTGGAAAACCAATCCTTAGCTTCAGTAAAATCCTGAGGCTTGCCCATTTATTTTTGTAGGAGGTGAGCACTCATGAGCAACAACTAATGATGCAGTTGACATAAGAACCACCATAGCCATGAGGTTTATCCTCTCAATACAATAACCTACCTGATCTCTGATTGACCCTAACAGGTGATTGAAGCACGAAAGTCAGAATACAATGAGGATGAATAACATGTATTGAACATACTTTAGAGCAAAACAAAAGAGACCCAGATAAACAATCTTCTTTTCAATAGCTTTGTGATCTAGAGGCTACAATGTAAGAACAAATTAGAGTTCATTATAAATCAGCAATGAAATGAGAGTCTCAAAATACTTCAAATCTAGCAACTTCAGTTTTATGCTGTATATCTGTTGTTTTATTACTTGTTAACTCTAGTTCTTGGCCACATACTGGTTTGCTTGATATATCTACTTAGTTGTCCAACATAGTTATTATAAGTTGTCTATTCTCTTTCTGACTCTAAATTAGTTAAATTAAATTGGACCTATTCTGCATTCAATAGTATACACTTGCTCTAAATGTTAGAAAACTAAGAACTTACAGTAAATGTAGAGTAATCCGATGTCATAATGTTGTATCAATGGTTTACTCATTTAGGAGACTTTCTTAATTCAAGCCCGTACGCTTCAAACTTGCGAGATAATCTTGATTTGTCCATGTTTGCAGTTTCATTGTTCTGAGTTTGTTGATCCTGCTATGGTTCTACCTAAACTACCATTTTTGAGTATTTATTCGGGATAGCTTGAAAGCGGAGCAGAGGATGCTGGAGATAATATTTAGTCATTGGCAGTGGCTGTATGTAGTTTGTCTATCTTATGTTATGCATTTTTGCAGGAACTTGCATTGTGCTTTGATTGGTTATAAACCCATGAACAAATCTCGTTCAGTAACTGTTCCAGTTCAGAATTCAAAGTTTCACGGCTCTTCTAGCAATCCCCAATCTGTCAAGTTGGAATCAGTTAGTCCAGCCACTGGTGTGGCAACTATAGGTAGCCTGTAGTTGTATATTCATAGTGATGCTTTTAGAAGAGAAACAGAGTTAACCCTTATATTTTTCCAGATGCTGTACGTGAAGGCTCTACTGTAAAGAGGAAAGTACCAAATGATTTGGTGGCCTCAGAAACTTCCAAACGGCAGGCAGTGGTAGGACAAAGTGCAAAAAGTGACTATAACCATGCAAATCAGGTCAGCACTTGGGGCTTGCTCATCCAGCCTTTCATTGGGCTCACTTTATCCGTTCATACTTTTCTTATATATATATATATATATATATATATATATATATATAGAGAGAGAGAGAGAGAGAGAGAGAGAGAGAGAGAGAGAGAGAGAGAGAGAGTAGCTGCCAATGCTACTCCCTGCCAACTGTGGTCAACATGCCTGCTTTTTTAATGCTTTTGGGTCTTTAGCGGCGGTTGCAATTACCGCTAAAGACCCAGGCGCCGCTAAAGACCCAGGTGGATAGTGCCCACTGCTAAATCATGATTTTGCGCACGCGCAGCACGAGTGCCATCCATCATCAATGATGGACAGCACTGGGAAGTTGGCTGCGATGGCAGCTACTCCTCTCTCTCTCTATATATATAATCGTTGTAAAAATTGGTAGATTTTGTTGGAATTTGTGCATAATTCTTGGTTGGATTTTGTGTCTAGATAAGCAACAAAGTTGAGGACGCTAGGAGGTTACAGGAAGCTAGAGAACTATTAGAAGAAAATAAGAAGCTAAGAGATCAGTAAGTAGACAATCTTTTCTTTGTAGAATATGCATGTTCTACATGTCATAATTGATTGGCTTTTATTTTCTTGTATTTTAATATATAGTAGGTTAATATACATTATAATCTCTCTCTCTCTCTCTCTCTCTCTCTCTCTCCACAGAGCCTAAGATTCTGATAGTGTTGTTATCTTGATCAGGTGCAAGGAATATGAGAAAGTGGAGAAAGAGCTTGAGCTTAAAGTATATGCTTTATTTAATTAGTTATTCTTATTCTCTGTATTATTTCTATATAAGTGTTTTTTTTTTCTTTTTTTACATTGAGCTGCTTCCTTTTCTTTCCTCCTGCAGGTACAGAAGCTTCAGAAAGAGCTTCAAGAAGTTCAAAGCAAGCATGCTTGTTTGTTGATCGAATCTCGATCAAAAGCCAAGGTGAAGGGAGAGAAGCCATAGCGCGCGCATTTTGCATTAGTGCAAATTGCATGGAAATCAGGGTGCTAAACATTTTGTATCATAATCCACGGCCATGTTGATGATGCCGGGAAAAATTTTGTGAGCGGTGCTTTCGTCGAGAAGATGTGCAAACGGCAACTAAAATGTGATTAATTGTACAGTGGAAGAAGAGCAGTCGTCAAGAGAGAGGAAAGCGGGAGCGGTATTTTGATCAGGGAGAGGTCGAAATCTCCTTAAACCCACTTCATGGTTTTGTCTCATTTCTATTTGATGTATACTTAATTCTGATATGCTCTTGTATACTAGTATATATGTCAAAATATATCTTGGTAGAATTACTGCCTCACCCATGTGATGGCTCTGGTTGCCAGTCGCAGCAAATGCATCATTGGAGTACTTGTGTGTAGCAAAGATGCAGCTATCAAATTAGTATTTAAAGCATGAAAAAACACTCCCGTGCATAAATTACCATTGATGATGAGAAGGAAGAAGATGAGGAAGTACCCATGGATGTTCAAGAAAAGCTAAACGTGTGGTAATTTATACTAGAAGAACATGACATGGCCTTGATGTGTTACTCACTACAATTGGATTTTTGTTGGGATCTAATCAAAGGGTTGATGCGGGCCCAAAGATGGAAAACAATGACTTGGGAAATGTTTCAAATAAATCTGCGTCTTCCCTTTTTAGGATAGAATAGACAAAACACTTGTTTTCTTTTGATATCTCAAAGATGGTAACCTAATTTTTAGGAATTGGATGAAGGAGAAAACCTAAAATTCAAAATAAGAAAGGTCAATTATACAGGCGAAGGGGCAAAAAGGAACTTTAAGAAAAAAGAGTATAATAAAGAAAAGTGGATAAGATAAAAGGAGTATGAAATAAAAGAAGATAAGATGGGAAAGAGAAAAAAACTTGAAGAAAAAGAGTATAAAAGAAAAGTGGATAAGAAAAAATGGAGTATAAAAGAAAAGAGGATAAGATGGGAAGGTGAACTGATAGCAATATGCTTGGGATACTGTTTCATTCATGGTTGCATATAAACCATATTTTGCCCCACGCAAAATTGGTTTAAAAAACATTGCAACCAGTTTTAGAAACACCAAAAAACTCGTTTCTAAATGCACATGAAACTTGTCCTTAAGAATATAAGAAAATGGTTTCTTATATAAGTGAAACCAATACCAAACTTGTTTTCATCTATAAATGCATGTAACTCACCTTTAAAAATATGGGAAACCAGCTTTTTATATAAGTGAAACCAGTACCAAACTTTGTTTCATCTATGATGGTGGCGATAATTGTATTCCTCTCAAACAAGGTAAGACATGGGATAATAGGACAATTCCTTCTTACATTTTTTTTTTACTTTCATTGAAACCATCAACAGGCTTCTCTCACTTTCATTTAGGCTGTCACAGGAGTTTTTTTCTTTAATTTAAATATAATATATACTTTTTATATCAAAATTTGAGAAGACAAGCAAGATGTTATTCTCATACTTGCATATACTTTTAATAATCTTGCAAGAGGCAGCCTTTACATCATTAGCACGTGATTGTTTTATGTTTTTTTATTTAGTTATTGTCTTAAAAGATAATGCTTCTAATATTTTGCTTTTACATGTTGCTTGAGACATTTGCCCCATATTTTGATTTTTAGTGTTTTTGCTTTTCTTAGCATTTCTTTTGTCACAATATATATGATGAGATGTAATTTTCAGAAACTCGTAGAAACTACTCAAGAAAATCTTGTATCAATATCTATTAGAAGCTTGTACCAAAATTTTTAGATACACATTTCAATAAAAGCACACCCAAAACTTTTGAGAATTTTCCGTAGCGTGCTAGTATTTCGTACCTGTACTAGGACCCGTACTCATCTCTGGCAACTATGGTTTCATTAAGGAGTTCCGTATTAGTAACCCACTCGATTCTTCGAAAATACATTGTATTACCTTTCATTGATAATAGTTAAAAATATTGATCGTACATTGTTGTTTCAATTTCTCAAGTGCTATGAAGATTTTAAGGAATGGAGTCGGTAAATGCATGTCAAATGCACATATAATGCTGTCGAAAACATAATTTTCAACATACTGCTTAACAGATGATATTAAAAAAAAATCCTATTTCCTTTCTCTCTGAAACCTTGGTGTAGATCTAAGCTATGATTCCATCATAGGGATCTAAGAAAAAAAAATCTGTTTTTTTTATGTTTGGGGGATAAAAATCAAAGTGAGAACTTTCAAAAGTCATTTTCTTTTTGAGATTGATATGAGCCTTTGACCCAATTCAAAATAAGAAAGATTCTAAAATAAATAATAGGATCATCTATGAATTACTCATTAGAATTGGGTCCAGAGATTAGGCAAACAGTTCAATGACGGAAAGAAAAATTAACGATCTGGTTGATAAAACAATCAAAATCTAGGATCAAGTAGAAAAGATTACCCTGGAGGCAAGGGGTAGGTCCACGGAGTTTTACCTACCAAGACAGTGACGGTAAGTACGCGCAGTTAGTTCTTTGATCCTGGGGCCGGTTTCTCCACGTAAATATAAAAAAAAGTAGAAAAGATTATGAAAGACAAAAAAAAGAATGGAATTACAGAAATATATTTGAAAATATTTAATAAAAAAAGTATCGGATTAATTCCTAAATAGAACACTTTTATGAAATCTTTTATTAAAAGAATATACATGGGTATCCTTTTATGTATCATTAAAATTTACAAGATCAATGTACACTTTTTTCTTGACCCAACAAAAAAGATTCTAAATAGATACACTTACAATGACAAAAACAGAAGAAAATGATACTAACTAAACAAATCCAATATAATTTCCTTCATTTCGACTATAAAATCCTTTTCTACTTTTACTACTACTATTAGTAGTAATAGTCATTCACTGATTTTTTTTTACTTATCTTCTTTGTCCCAAGCTTATTGTGTTTTACAAATTATTGCAAACCCAAGTTAGTAACAAATATAATCTATATTTCAATACTACATAACATATCTTTTTATGAAGGATATAATAAAAGACTATTTCCATACATGAGGAATATATGATTCTGAATCAAAACACAAGAAACTGCAGAATTTTGGAATGAATGAATGAAAAAACCGGTTAAGGAGTCATTATCAATACAATTTGTCCTGTGCAAAATGGTCAAGATTGGCACCTCTGAAATGGAGAAATAAAGACAATCATCATCCTACAGTTAAAAAAAATGACTTACAAAACTTGGATTCATATGAAGAAAAAGATCAATTAATTCATTCAGAGAGAAATGATTATTATAAATTGGGCTTATTAAAGAGTCTGAGAAATTTTATCTCTATTCTATTACAATACACTCAAATACAATTGATTTTATGTTATAACTATTAATGATTGCCTAAAGGATAAATATATGTTTGATACGTATCAAATCTAGATAGAAAATATTTTGAATTGATAATCATCAATTTTGACCCTATAAACGATAGGGAGACTAGGACCAGTATGAATATAAGAACTTTCACTAATCAAAATAAAACTACTAAAACTCGGACCGATAAGAATAATCTTTATATCAGAATTTATCAAGAAATCTAGACAAATGATCACGGGATTCGTTGAAGAAAAACTAAGCGCGTGGTATTGTGACCAGTGGTCACCATTGAGGCACATGAAGCAATAAATGATATACATATATTTCTATAACTGAAAACCGCCTCATTCACTTGTGAGCTTATTGGTGTAAAAAACCCTGCACACCTTTTGATTTCGATCGTGACATCCCTTCAGTTTGGTGACGGAAATGGATTGCCCTCACCAGATGAGTGGAGCCCTTGTGGTCAAGCAATAAATGATAATTGTTTTGGACATGCTGAGGTATCCTCTTGGCTGGATTGTTGCTGTACACATTGGTTTAGGTAATTTTTGGGCATGATCATTGTTGGGAATTGGCCGTAGCTGGGACCTCGATAGTTGATTGATAACAAGGCCTTTGCACTCTGCAGCCAGAGTAAGATATTGGGAAAAGGTTTATGAATTGGGAGAAACAAACTAATTTGATTCTAACCGTGGCTTGAGGCACAAAAAGATGGTTGTTACCCCTTAATGATTGACAAAGAAGATGAATGCATCGACAAATGTGGATGCTTGATGTGGCTTCACCTGAGTTGGCCTTGGTTCATGGTTGGATGCCTCGGTTATCATCCTAATCAGAGAGAGAGAGAGAGAGAGTTATATATGGTAATTCAAGGGTGTTTGAAAAATTACAATCTCATGTAAGACTACTAGATAAAGAAGGGTAAACAAATTTTTAATGATATTTATAAAACATAGCAAGAATGTCAATTTAGAAAAAGTAATGATGCATTTAATTTTTGACAACTACTACCCTTTCTTTCTCTTTTGTAATATTTATTATATATATATATATATATATATATATATATATATAGAGAGAGAGAGAGAGAGAGAGGATGCATACATGCTAAATGAAAATTTCAGGTTGTTTTGTTTTAATTTTAAATTTTAATGATACAAATATGATCTATGTACTTGATTTTATAGAAACAGCTCATAGAGAGTTCAATTCCAACACACGAGTAGATTTTTAAAAGATTTGAAAAAACAATGGTCTAAAATCTTTTCAAAATTTTTATGCTCTAAATATAATTTTTTTTCATTTTTTCAAACATAATTCAAGCATCAATTCTTAGTAAATCAACCATGCCAAACACATCTACAGGTTAGAATAAAAAAAAGAACAGTGAGAAAACCCAAAGAACCCATTTAACATGTGTGTGCGTGTGATGCCCCGAAATTTAAAAGCCAAAATTTTACCAAAAATTTTGAAAAAAATTATTGGCAGCGAAAAACAATTTAATATTAAGTCCGGTTTTGAAATTTTTGAGCAAGCCACTGGGGTAAAATAAGACAAAGTTATTATCAGAGTGAAAACCAAAATATTATTTACATCATTTTTTATAAAATGTACAGATAGTTCAAAACTTGAGAATACAAAATATTATGAACAAAAGTTTCAAGCTGGTCCCTGGATCCTTCAGAGAGTATTGGTTCCTCGATGATGCTACTGCCCCGCTGCATTTACTGACATGCACCTGAACAAAAACTCATTAAATGGTCAGACTTTCGACAGTCGGGTAAGTCTATATCAATTCCGGTAAGTCAGAACATTAAACATATTGAGTCAATTCAGATAAAATATTTTTACTAAAAAGTAAGACAAAATACAAAACAAAACTTTTTGTTTCGATTATTAACCATCCACCCTTATACGTGGGGGAAGACCATCGCAAACAACCGAGGCATTTTAAGGGTGTATTATTCTCAAATATTTTAATCCTGTGTATCTGACTGTAGCGGACCCAAAACGGGCAGTCTGTGACAAAGAGAATCACCGCTAAGGCAGAACAGAAAGTAGGATGCATTCTGGACTACTGCAATAGTTGGAGATCTATCACTTAGGACATGTGGATAGAAACCGGCCTCTGTAAACCTACGAGTGGGTGGAGACCACTAGGACGCCTCACTCCAAAAAATCAGAACAAAATCACTACTTGTACCATTTACCTTTTTCAAAGTAGAGATCAAAACATAATGAGTCACAAGGGTTATCTTTATTACTGAGATTATTTTATAAGTGCCTTACACTGTGTAGGCCAGAATGGGGGTTTAGTAATCCAAGTACCCATTTTTCGGGTAATAACCAAAGTCATGTATGTGTACTTGATCCAATTAGTACTTGCTCAGTATTTACGAGCATTTCGCCAATGTAGTGAATCAATATTTTAAGTTTTTGTGTGTAGGCATGTTTTATTTATTAGATAATGCTTTGTTTCACACTTTGAGAGTTAAATGATTTCAAGCTCGCACACGAGCTAATCTCAGAACAAAAATATGCCCTACACACTACTGTGTACTGGAAAAGTCTCTAGGATCTTGGCTTTTTTTGGGCTGCAATTATTTTCTTTTCCTTTTTATGTGGAGTGAATTATTCCATTGTCAGTAGGGTTCTCTGAACCCAGAGCTCTATTCTTGAGCTAAATAGAGATGCACGTTGTTCTATGCATGCTTCCAATATTTTATCTTCATAAAGCAGAATATAAGTGAAAAATATTATTTTATGCATGCATCTTTATAATATTTTATTCAGAGCATAATGCATGCCAAAAGCTACTATTTTATTATTTTATTTAAAATATAATCATTTTTCTTGAAGTATGGTACATACAAAAACTATTATTTTATTTGAAATATATTTGTTTTATTTGAAGTATGACACATATCAAACTACTTTATTCAAAATCCAATGCATGTATATATATATATATATATATATATATATATATATATATATATATATATATATATATATATATATATATATATATATATATATATTCTTGAGACAAGACAAATATGCCATGCATAATATAAGTGAACATGTATGCTTTCAAAATATATATTAAATATCCGGAATCCACAAGCATTTGGATAAAGCTTACCTTGTATAGTGTTTTGATAAGAGATGAAAAAATTTCCAAAAATCCCAGGGGAATTTTTCCTCCAAGTTGAACCTTTGAGGTGTGAGAGCGAACTGTGTTTTAAGAGTTCAGTGTTGCAACGTGGAAGGGAGAAGTACGAGTGCAACACAATGGGTGATCAAGTTCAAATGAGCAGGGCTGGGCTGGGCTGGGCTGGGCTGGAGTGGGGACGAACTAAGACCAAACTTGAGTGGGGGTCAATCTGCACCCAGGTGGGTTAGGTTGTTGGGTTAGGTGGTGGTTCAGCTACCACCAATGGTGGTTTAGGTGGTGATAGGGAGTGAAGGAGAGTGGGGGAGAGCGTGAAGTGGAGAGGTGAGAGGAGAAAGTTTGGATGAATGAAACAAGGGGGGCGGGGGGCTCGATGCCCTATTTATAGGAGAGAAGGGATGCCTTGGTGTTGCCAAATGCCAACACCAAGTCATCCACATGGATGACCCTTCTTTAACAAGTGTTAAATCTATTTAACACTTGTTAAAGTTGGCCAAAAGCATGGAAGAAAAATAGTGGGTGCCTCATGTTCTAGCTTAAATGGGCCTTTGGTTGGATTAATTATGATCCAACCCTGGTTCCAAGGCCCAGCCAGTCCAGCCAACTAAACTGGATTGGTTGTCTATAGTTACATTAACTAAGTTTACTTAGTTAATGTAGCTAGGCCCAATCATATTATATATATTATCTACACATTAAATCAGAGTTGACTGGACTTAGTCAATGGGTGGGTGGATGGGTATGACCCTCTAGCGACATTTGTAAAATAACCATTTTACCCTTAGAACTTGCCGAGCATGTTTTGAATGCATTTCAACTCCGATTTTGATGAAATCAAAACCGTTCTTTTTGGATTTTTGATACGAATGCAATCAAGTATTCAAAACCCATAAAAATGACTTTCAAAATTATAACTTTTCCCTTGAGATTATCGGGCATGTTTTGCGAGCTTACAAGCTCTGATTTTGAGAAAATCAATTGCATTCTTTTCATAATTTCGATGTGGTCACAATTATGTATTCAAAAATCATAAAATAGGTTGCCAAAAATATTCATTACCTTAGATATTAATATTTAACAAAAATCTCTAAAAAAATATCGTGTATTACATCCTTCTCCTCTAAAGAAAAAATTTATCCTTGAAATTTTCTATACAAGTCTTAGACGAATAGTTCATGGCACTTTTACCATATACTGGATTCAGGCTCCTAGGCACATTCCTCTATTCCATGATGTTGCCACTTTACTTTCACTAGTGGAATGGTTTTTGTCATCAAGACTTGATCCCTTTGATTGATGATTTATACTGGTTTTTCTTCAACAGTCATATCCTCTTGGACTTCTATTCTTCATACTGAATGATGTGCGATGGATCATGCACGTACTTTCTTAACATTGAGACATAAAAAATATTATAAATTTGTGAATACTGGGGAGGTAGCGCCAACCAATAGGCAATTTCGCCAACTCGCTCAATAATTTCAATTGGGCCAACAAATCTGGGACTCAACTTTTCTTTCTTTCCAAAATGAAGCATATTCTTAATCGAAGATACTTTTACAAAAACCATATCTTCGGCAGCGAATGTGAGTTCCCTGCACCCTTGATCTGTGTAACTCTTTTGTCAACTTTGAGCAGTCTACAGTTTTTCATGAATCATTTTTACTTGTTCAGCACAGTGTTGCAGAACCACAAGCGAATCCATAGTATATTCTTCAACTCCATCCCAATGAATTGACGATCGACAAGGTATGCCGTAAAATGTTTCGTACAGAGTCATCCCAATACTAGCGTGAAAACTATTGTTGTATGTGAATTAAGCAAGAACTATGTGTGTATCTAGTTTCCTTTCCATTCCAAAACATAGGCTCTTAACATATCAGATTGACCGTCTGTCTGGAGATGGAAAGCTATACTAAACTTCAATTTTGTCCCCAAAGCTCGCTAAAGATAACCCCAAAACTGAGATGTGAACCTTGAGTCACGATAAAAAATGATTGAGATCGAAACCCCATGGAGTCTGACAATCTCTCGGACATAAATATCGGCCAAACTTTCTAGTGATAGCTTGATACAGATGGAAAGAAAATGAGCAGACTTGGTCAAATGATCGACAATCACCCAGATTGCATCATGCTTTCTTCGAGTTCTGAGTAATCCTACCATAAAATCCATAGTGATGTCTTCCCATTTCCACTATGGTATTTCTATCTTTTGCATCATTTCGCTAGGTCGTTGATGCTCTATTTTGATTTGTTGACATGTCAAACATTTTAAGACATAATTAACTATGTCTCTCTTCATACCGTTTCACCAATAATTTTATTGTAAATCTTTAAACATTTTTGTGCCTCCTGGGTGGATGGTATATCGACTCTTGTGAGCTTCTTCCAAATTTTCATTCCTTAATACAAGGTCAGATGAGACCCAAATTCTATTTTTCATCCTGATACTACCATCGTCCTTGAGACGAAAAGATGTATCATCCTCCAACAGAGCCCTTGCTTTTAACTTTTCATATTGAGGATCATTAATTTGCTCGACGACTATCCTGCTGATGGTCTCTCGTTGCATGGTTACATTGGACAGATCAATTCTTCCTTGATTTGTCATGAATGGTTTTCATTCGACGAGATCTTCTATAAGTTTCCAACATTTTCCTACAAGACTTGCCAAGAAACCTCTAGCCTTACGATTGAGAGCATCAGTGATGATATTTGCCTTTTCGAGTCATAGGAAAGGGTAAACTCATAATCTTTGATATATTCCAGCTAGTGTTGCTGCCACATGTTTAATTCTTTATGTGAAAATAGATATTTGAGGCTTTTATGATCACTATAGACTTTAAATTTCTCTCCATATAAGTAATTCCGCCAGACTTTTAGGGCAAAAACTATTACTACAAGCTCTAGATCGTGGGTTGAATATTTTTTCTTATGAATCTTCAGTTGCCTTGATGCATAAGAAATTATCTTTCCATGCTGTATTAGTACACAACCCAGACCTGTTTCTGAAGCGTCAGTGTAGACAATAAATACACCTTGACCCAAAGGTAAGGTTAATATTGGGGCAATGGTAAGTTTTTTTTTCAGAGTTTGAAAACTTTCTTTACATTTATTATCCCATTTGAACTTGACCCCTTTTCTTAATAACTTGGTCATTGGTGATGCAATACAAGAGAAATACTAAATAAACTTTGTATAATATACAACAAGACCAAGAAAACTTCAAATATATTAAACCATCTCCGGTTGCTTCAATTCTAGAACTGCTTCCACCTGTTATGATACCAGAGTTTACTTAAAGATCTAATTTAAAAGTTTGCCTCAGGAATCTAAATCTATGATTTATAAATGAGATCATTACCTTAACGAGATCCACATATACACCATCCTTTGATATTACATGTCTCACGAACATGACTTCCTTAAGCCAAAATTTGCACTTCAAGAATTTAGCATAAAGTTGTTCCTCTCTCAGAATTACTAGAACAATCCTCAAGAGTTCATGGTGTTGCATCATACTTTCTGAGTATATCAAAATATCATCTATGAAGATGATTATAAAGGAGTCTACGAAAGGTCTGAATATTTTATTCATCAGATCCATTAAAGTTGTTGGCACATTTGTAAGTCCAAAAGGCATAACTATGAACTCATAATACCCATACCTTGTCTAAAAAGCTATTTTTGGAACATCATCCACCTTAATTCTCAATTGATGATACCTAGTTCTTAAATCAATCTTTAAGAATACTTTGGATTCCTACAGTTGATCAAATAAATTCTTAATAAGCGACAATGAATACTTGTTCTTAACTGTGGTCTGGTTGAGAAGCCTATAATTAATGCATAATCACAATGTGTAATCTTTCTTCTTTTCAAATAACACAGGCACTCCCCAGGGTGATACACTAGGCCTGATGAAACTCTGCTCCACAAATTTTTATAACTGCTTTTTTAATTCTTCCAGTTTTGTAGGTGTCATTCTACAGGATGCTTTAGATATTGGAGCAGTTTTAGGCAATAGCTCGATACTAAACTCAACCTTGCAGTGTAGAGGGAGTCCAGGCAACTTTTTTCAGAAAAATATCTGAAAACTCTTAAACACATAAACGTAAGAGCACGAGAAATTTTGTATCAGAGAAGGCGAGAGTGACATCGGTATGTATTTATTGTATTAATAAACATTGTAATATACAAGTTACTATGAATTATGTTATCATAAATATTATAATTCTTAATTATTAATTCATATTCTAATCATTACTTTGTAGGAGTCATATGAGCAGCAAATGGTACAACGATATGGCGACGACTTCACTCAGCATCCACCTTTTGATCCTACAGCATGGGTGACTGCAACTGGTGAACCCAAAAAGAGTCTTGTGTTTGAGTTTGGGAGTAACATGAACACCACACCAGTCGTTGCCTCCTGCATCCACGACTCTCAGAGTTCTTCCGCCAGCATCAACTCCCAACGTTCGATTGACTCTGCTATGTCTTGGGGTTGTGTCTGTCAGCGTCTTGAGGACAAAATGTAATACTTTTTAAATAAAGTCATTCTCAACATTGTCCGTAATGAGTTGTGCAACTTTTTTCAGGACAGGAGAACTTCGTCTACATTCAACATGAGCTCCGGTGCCTGTTAGGTATAAAGATTCATGTCATTTGTTTCATGTCGTTAGATTTCAAGCAAGTATATGCATGATTGAATATATATATGCATGATTGCCCCACTATGAATTTTTTTGACACCTTATAACACATATATGCATGATTGATTCACTATATAATTTTTATGACACCCTTATAACACATATACACATGATTGAATCACTATAAAAGTTTTTTTTACAATCTTACAACATATATATGCATGAATTCATCACTATAAAATTTTCTTCGTGCCTTATAACACATATATGCATGATTTAATCACTATAAAAGTTTTTTGACAACCTTAGAACACATACAAGCATGCTTTCATCACTATGACAACCTTAGAACACATATGAGCCTGATATTAGCATATATGATAGTTTTTTAATGCCTTATAACACATATATGCATGATTGAATCACTATAAATTTTTTTGACTGCTTTAGAACATGATATTTATGATTGAATCACATATAAAGTTTTTTGACTGCCTTAGAACACATATGAGCATGATGATTGAATCACTATAAGTTTTTTTGACTGCCTTAGAACATGATACACAAGATTGAATCACGTATAAAGTTTTTTGACTGCCTTATAACACATATGAGCATGATTGAATCACTATAAGGTTTTTTGACTGCCTTAGAACATGATACGCATGATTGAATCACATATAAAGTTTTTTGACTGCCTTAGAACAATTATGATCATGATTGAATCACTATGAAAGTTTTTTTGTCTGCCTTATAACACATATGAGCATGATATTAGCATATATGAAAGTTTTTTGACAACCTTAAAACATATATATGCATGATTGAATCGATATGAAAGTTGTTTGACAACCTTAAAACACATATATGCATGATTGAATCAATATGAAAGTTTTTAGACAACCTTAGAACACATATATGCATGATTGAATCGCTATGAAAGTTTTCTAACATTCTTAGAACACATACAAACATGCTTTCATCACTATAAAATTGTTTTATTACCATAGAACACACATATGCATGATTGAATTACTATAAAATTTTCTTTAGAACACATTTATCCATGATTGAATCAAAATAAAAGTTTTTTGACTGTTGTAGAACACATATGAGCATGATTGAATCATTATGAAAGTTTGTTGACAACATTAGAACACATATAAGCATGATTTCATCACTATGAAAGTTTTTTGAGTGTCTTGTAACACATATATGCATGATTGTGATACATAACACATTTATTTGACAACCTTATGAACTATATATGCATGCGTGAATCACTGAAATTCTTTGACAAACTTAGAACACATATCTGCATGATTGAGTCACTATATAATTTTTTTCCAGTCTTAAAACACATCTTTGAATTTTGTTAATGTCCTTCAGTTTATTGCTATTCTCTGTGTCATTCAACCATTTACTTTGTTGCATTAGATTAGGTGCATTGCATATAATTTATTTCATTATATTTTGTTTATAAATACTAACATTTTTGTTCTCTTGTAGGATGCTGGAGATGATCAACGTAGAGGAGCTGATGGAGGCATGGAGGAAGAGGAAGATCGACAAAATGAAGAGGATGATGCCCAAAATCTTGGCGAGGATTAGATTCATTTGTTTAATTTGTTTGACGTACTTGTAACTAATTATAACTTGGCAAGGACTGTATTTGGTTATTAAAGTTTACTTAACTTAGAACTTATGTTAAATTTGTTCCACCTGTATATGTATTTTTTATGTGTATTTTGTTTTTTATAAGCAAGTTATATGAATTATATAACGAGAAATTTCTCTCGAGTTCAAATAATTTTAAAAAAAATTTATTATTTTTTTGTTAAAATTAGCGGCGAATTAGCAACGGATATTATCCATCGCTACTCCATCGCCAATTTGAAGCATTCGTCGATTTGCAACAGAATTTAATCTGTCGCTAATGTTCGTCGCCAAATTGGTGATGGGCATTAGCGACGAATATGTATCCTTCGTTAAATAGTAGCGACAGATTAGCGATGGATTAAATTCCATTGCAAAACCAAATCAGCCTCTATTTAGCGACATATTAATGACATACATGATCCACCGCTAATCCGTTGCTACTTAGCGACAGATAAATTCTGCCATAGTTTAGCGACTAGGGTTATGCGATGGACATTATCCATCGCTAATCCATCGTAAAATCTGTCATTAACATCTTTAGCGACGCATTTGTGATGGCTTAGCGATGGCTGGCGTTCGTCACTAATACACAGTTTTCTTGTAGTTTCAAGTGAGACAACCGGGCTCTGCTCCTTTGTTTTTCCTGCAGTTTGAAGAGAACAACAACTAAGTGGTATTCATAGCATATTAATCCCATTGAGTTGAAGGAATTTGACAAGGTGGTCAATCTATTTATTGAGCGGTTCATGTTCAATTCAGAGACACTTCCAACCCTCAGTCATCTCTGCAGCCTCAAGCAGAAGGAAAATGAGAAGGCCAGAGATTTCATTCACAGGTGAAGATCCGCTTGTAATAAAATGAGGGATATGATATCAGAAGGGAACGCATTGTCATTAATCCTGAACAATTTTTCACAACACCTAAGGGGCCTGATTTTTACCTCTCCATCAAGGACCTTTATTGAATTGACAGAGCGAGCCAAATGACTCAAATTAGGCATGAAAAATGGAGTATATGAGGGCATCACCCTCACCAAGAACAACAGTCAACATGAGTCAAAGAAGAAGGCTCATTTCACTTACTCCAATAATGCGGGTCATGGTAAGAATCATTGTAAGAATGAAGGAAAATCATTCAGTTATGCAGGCTCAAATCGTAGCAAGAACGAACAGAAGGGTAAGACATTCCTGTAGAATAACAAACCACCACTGCCAACTAATGAGCACGAGCCAAAACTGCAACAAAAGGTGAAGCATGAAGGTAGAGCTATAACCATAAATTCACTCCCTTAGATCAATCACTCAAAACCGTGCTCGAGTATATGCTTACGAGTGAAATAATCAAGCTCCCAAAGATGGTTGATCCCCCAGTCGTCATGGAGAAAATAAAAGACAAATTCTGCAAGTTCCACCGAACAATGGGACATGATACTGAGAACTGTTTCATTCTAAAAAACATCATTCAAATTTATATTGACAAAAACCTTCTAGTAGAAGGTGGCGATGATAAAAAGATGGCTATCCTTAATTAGCCCTTCCTTCAGCACTCGACATCAGTGATATCTGACCATCCATTTTAGCCACAAGACTATATTCAATCATGTCCTAATGATGATCTCTACGTTTAACACCAGGTCTTGGTGTTACAACAGACCCAATCCAGTGCTTAAAAGATAGATCTTGTCGCAGCTTTCAGCAAGCTGAATGACTCAAGGGAGTCTGCCAAGGCATCCTCCGAAGTGGCCAGAAGAATTCCAGGGTTTCCTAAGTGTTTCATTAAGACTATTCAAGATAAGGACAAAACAATCAAAGAAAATGTTGATTTAGTTCAGAAACTGATCACTACCATTTCAAATGTGTCAATCCTTGAGTTGGCGCATGCCTCTTCTGAGCACCAGCAAGTCCTGGATGATTTACTGTAGAAAATCAAAGTGAAACCGAGCACAACTCTGGAAGACATGGCCCAGATCTTCAATCAGGTCATGACCAACGCTCCAGTCACCTTTTCAGACGAGGATCTGCCAAAGCCTCATGCATTCCACAATAATGTATTATATATTGTGGTACAAACCCGGGGAATGATCGTACCCCATGTGCTTGTCGATGGAGGTAGTAGCCTCAATATTTGTCCGGAGATGACTGCTAAGGCCCCAGGATTAAAAGAAGAAGAGCATCTTTCCTATCCCATCACTATTTACGGTTTTGACAACCATAGACAGACCGCCAAGGGAAAGATTTTCCTCGAGATCTTCATCAATTACTCTGTCCATATAGTTCTGTTCCATGTCGTCAATGTGCCACCAACATATAATCTGTTATTGGGACAAACATGGATTCATAATATGAATGGAGTACCATCTACCCTTTATCAGTGTATTAAATGGTCAAAAGGTGGCATGATCACCACGATCTTGGGCGAAGATCCAGAAGAAAGGCTAGCACAACTTATGATTCCCAGGTCAACCTACACCATTGATATCCCTAGCATCAGGGAAAGTGATGAGGTTATTCTCAATGAAAGCCTCAAAATGTTAAAGCTAAAGGAAACACAATCAACAGAGCATACTGCAGCAATGGTCCGATGGCAAGGACCATATTTTTTTCAAGATCGGAAGTCATCTTGATTATAGCACTTTCAGAGACCATCCTTTGTTCCCGTAGTTTGTAAAAGCCAAGAAATGATTTGAACTTTTATTGAAGCATGGTTATCAGCCTTTCAAAGGCTTGGGCAAGAACGAAGATAGCCGACTAGAGCCAGTAATCCCTGACCATCACCCGTGCAAAGCAGGATTGGGATTCACAGGAAGGAGATCACATAAAAATACTATCTTTATCAAGGGTATCCATTAAAAGCATTTGCCACCATTCTTCTTTTACTTCTTTGATTTCCGCATTTTGTAGTGACGATGTCCCATTTTGATTTATTTCCTTTATTATTATCATTCTATTCAAGTCTTCAATAAAGCTATCAATTTTTCTCGTCTATCTGTATGATATCCTTCTCTTTTTTCTCTATAATTTGTCTTTAAAATTCATTGTTATTATTTTCTCCATTTTGCACAATTTGTTTTATAATAGGCAAATTTCTCTAAATACTATTCATTTCCCAAAATTTCAGAATGTCTTCCCAATCGATAAGGAGACTAGTCGTCAATCCTTCAATCGTGTCGAAGCCCACAAAGATCTATCGGGTCAAGGCTAGAACAAAGGACAGTATGATAACAAAGCAGTCAGAAAAACTCGCAGAATTTGATTCATCTCTTCAAGAATTTCCAGAATTCCCAGCGATTCAGAAGCAAGATGATCCATCATCCCTAGTTCAGGATCCAACTGAAGACATCAATATTGGTTCAAAGGATAGTCGAAAGTTTCTCAAGATCAGTACTAGTCTAAGCACAAATGAGAAGAAAAGACTCATCGATTTTCTTAAGCAATATCAAGAAGTGTTCGCATGGACTTACGAGGATATGTCGGGTTTAGACCCCAAATTGGTTGAACATCGTCTCGTGTTGAAGTCAGACGTCAAGCTGGTTAAGCAAAAGTTGAGGAAAATGGATCCTTGAATCGAGCAACAAGTCAAGGAAGGACTTGAAGATTTACTCAAAGCTGGATTCATTTGAGCAATAGATTATCCAGATTGGTTAACAAACATTGTAGCAGTTCTCAAGAAGAATAGTAAAGTTTGAATTTATATCAACTTTCGTGATCTCAACAAAGCAACTCCAAAGAATGACTATCCACTTCCCAACATTGATCTCTTGATCGACAACACGGCTGGTCATGCCATGTTCTCATTTATGGATGGATATTCTGGATATAATCAAATCAAGTTGGCCGCTCGTGACCAGTCTAAGACATCCTTCACTATGCCATGAGGCACTTTTTGTTACACAGTCATGTCATTTGAGCTTAAGAATGCCGGAGCAACTTATCATCGTGCAATGACTTCCATTTTTCATGACCAGATGCATAAGATTATGGATGTATATGTCGATGATATCCTGGTCAAATCCAAGGAAGAAGAAAATCACATCAATGCTCTTGGTCAAGTCTTCAAGCAACTCATTTTATTTAAGTTGAGACTCAATCCTCATAAATGTATTTTCAGAGTCGAGTCAGGCAAGCTACTTGGTTTCATGGCCAGCAAAAGGGGGATGGAAGTAGATCCCGCTAAGGCAAAGGCTATCATTGATATGCCACATCCAACCAATCTCAAAGAGTTGCGTAGTCTTCAGGGATGTATGCAGTCAATCCGACGATTCATATCCAATTTGGCCATGAGGTGTGAACCTTTTAATCATCTACTCAGAAAAGGAGTGAAGTTCAAATGGGGACCAAAGTGTCAGCAGTCGTTCGAGCGTATCAAAAAATATCTCTTCAATCCACTTGTTCTGAAGCTGCCAGAATTGAGAAAACCTCTTTTGTTATATGTCTCAGTCAATCAAACCGCTTGTGGTGGGTTCTTGGCGCAATATGAAGAAGGCAGTCGAGTAGAACATGCCATCTACTACGTGAGCAAGACCTTCATCGATTATGAGAAGAAGTATTCTCAGATAGAGAAGACATGCCTAGCACTGGTCTGGATGTGTCAGAAATTGAGGCATTATTTATTAGCATCATAAGTCAAGATTTTATCAAAGCTTAATCCTCTCAAGTATATTCTTTAACAACAGTTTCTCAGTGGACGGATTGCCAAGTGGCAAGTTTTGTTAATGCAATATGACTTAGAGTATGTCTCTCAGAAGTCAATCAAAGGTCAGGCTATTGCCGACCAGCTAGTCGATTTTCCTTTGGCAGAAGAGGTAAAGGCCGAGGATGATTTCCCTGATGAGCGTATCCATAATATTCAACAATCTCCAGTTTGGAATTTATTCTTCGATGGTTCCTAGAATATGGCTGGTATAGGGATCGGGATCATGTTAATAACGCCCGAGAAGAAGATGATCCCTTTCTTCCTCAAACTTGATTTTCAATGCACTCATAACATGGCTGAGTATGAAGCTTTAATACAATGTTTGAGAATTTTGCAAGATTTCAATGTCAAGAGAGCGCATGCTTTCGATGACTCACTACTCGTTATCAGCCAGGTCAAAGCCGAATGGCAGGTCAAGGACCAGAAGCTACTTTCTTACCAAAAGATCATGCTAGCCCTTATCGATAATTTCGATGAATTCCAGCTTTTTCATGTCAAAAGAGAATTCAATCAAATAGCTGACAGCTTAGCCAGCCTAGGCTCTATTATGTCTTTTAAAGATGAGGAATCATGTCACTCTTTTGAAATTGGAAAACTCGATCAACCTGCCTTCATTCGAGGTATGCAAATCAACCAGGTGGAGCAAAAGAAAAAGCCTTGGTATCATGATATAAAATTTTTTATTGAAACTGGTGAGCTTCTGCCAAAATTGTCAAAAAATGAGCAAAAAGCAATTCAATGCATGTCTGGCCGATATTTTTTTCTTGTCGATGTTCTCTACCATCGTGGATTCAGTGCCAAGTATTCTAGGTACTTGGACGAGGAATAAGCCATGAAAGTCACCCGAGAAGCACATGAAGGTATTTGTGGTGGCCATGTCGGTTACCAAACTCTCGTTAAGCAGATCATTTGGGCAGGTTATTATTGAAAAACCATGCAACAAGACTGCTATCATTTTGTAAAGAAGTGTGTTCAATGTCAGATGTATGCACCTTCCATTCACACACTAGCCACATATTTAAAATCAGTCGTATCTCCATGGTCATTTTCTATGTGGGCCTTCGACGTTGTAGGCCTAATTACTCCTTTTGCATCTAATGGACACAAATATTTCTTTGCCACAATAGAGTATTTCACCAAGTGGGTTGAGGCTGTCACTTTGCGTACAGTGGAAGGCCGACATGTGCTCTTGTTCATCCACAAGAACATTCTCTGTCATTGTGGCATACCGTACGACATTGTTTTAGATAATGGTACTCACTTCAAGAACGAGAGAATGAGGATCTTCTGCTCAAAATTTAGAATTCATCATCATTTCTCAGCTCCTTATTATCCCCAAGAGAATGGTCAAGAGAAGCAACAAATAAAATTCTGATCTGCATTTTGGAAAGAACTGTTGAGACGGGTCGTGACTGTCATAAGAAAATTCACGATGCACTATGTGTATATCGAACCACCATTCGAACCCCAACCAACGCAACTCCTTTAGAGCTTGTTTATGGAATCGAGGTGGTACTGCCTCATCATGTTCAGAAGCTCGCTCTTAAATTCGCATCTTTACTAGAGCTACCACTCGACCAGTATCAACAACAAAGGTTAATACAACTTGATCTACTCGATGAGAGAAGACTCAAGGCGGCGAAACATGCTCAATCTTATCGTCAGAGTATAGCTAGGCAATATGTCAAGTCAGTTATCGAAGGAAGATTTTGGGTTAACAATCTGGTCCTTAGATCAATGGCTCATCTCAAGCACCGCCCTCATGGCAAATGGTCACCAAATTGAGAAGGTCCTTATGTGGTCAAAGAAGCATTATCACATAATTCATATTGTCTGATTAATGCAGACGGGGTAGAATTACCGGGTCCTATCAATGGCCGACATTTGAAGAAATTCTACACTTAGAAAGCTTCTATTCTATCATTGGTATTCCTTAATAAATTTCCTTCAAATAATGATCAATCATTCTTTTATCTGAATATCTTCCTCCCAGAATACACTAAGGCATTTTTTGTTATAAAACTTGTCTTTTATTTAGAATATCTTGTATGCAGGCAGGATCAAACAAAATCTTTCATCATTTATTTACACATATCTGCATTCGTTTGCATATATTTGCATTCATCTACATTTTGCATTTATTTGCATCCATCAAATTTTTACCCATTTAGGATAAGGAACAAATCCTGAGACCTCGACAGTCATCCAAATCATCATGAGAGTGAAGATTAAAAATCTCCCATCATAATCAACGAGTACTTTTTCAAACCCAGTGTTTATGCTGGTACCTTTTTCAAAATCCAGTGTTTGTGCTGGCACTTTTTTTAAAATCCAGTGTTTGTGCTGGTACCTTTTTTAAAATCCAATGTTCGTGCTGGCACTTTTTTTTAAAAATCAATGTTCATGCTGGTACTTTTCCAAAATCCAGTGTTTGTGTTAGTACTTTTTTAAAATCCAGTGCTCATGCTGGTACTTTGTTTTCAAAACCTAGTGTTCATGTTGATACTTTTTTAAAACCCAGTGTTCGTGCTGGTGCTTCTTCAAAATCCAGTTTTCATACTGGTCGCAATCTGAACACTAGTCATGCATTAGGGTCTAGGCTTAATGCCAATCTTCAGATTTGCGAACCAATCAATTTTTATCAGACCTTCGGGTCACTCCAGTCTGTCAATCAGACCTCTGGTCGCCAATTTTGTCAGAATCAATCATTTTCGGACCTCCGAATCGATCAATTTTTATCAATCAATTTTTATCAAACAAGTTTTATCAATCAAACCTTTGGGTCGACCATTTTATCAATTTTGTCAGATCGACCTTCGGGTTATCAATTTTTATCAAGCAAACCTTCAGGTTATCAATTCTATCAAAGTCAATCATTTATTTTCAAACTTTGGGTTGCATCTTCCAATCATAGTCATCCAAGATTTGACCTTCGTGTCGAATTTGTCTATCAACTGACTTAAAATCAATTATCAATCATTTCTCTTGCGAGGGACCCCTTCTCATAGGGAGAGTTCGAGGGAGCTCGTTCTTTTCGCATGTAAATTTTATTGGTTCGTTGAACCTCTTTTTAGGAAAAATTTGAAGGGACTCGTGTTTCGCGAACAGTTTGCAAATCAATTTTTATTATCACACAAGGACCCTCTTTTTCTAGGGAGAGCTTCGACGAAAGCTTGTTCTTCTTGTAACCCTCCAATATTCTTTGTTAGGCCATCCCATCATCGATGGCCCCTTTCTAGAGAGAGTGTGATGAACTCGCTCCTCTATGATATTTTTCTCGATCTTTGTTATCGGTCACCTTTCCATAAGAGAAGCCTAGATATTGGGAGTTTTGATGAAAACTTGATTTCTCTTCGAAAGTTCATTTTGCAAACACCTCATCTTCAGGGAAGAGAGGAGTATTTTTTTTATTACCTGTTTAGGTAAGGGTCAAGCCCAAGTCTCTCCTTTAAGGAAAGGAGATGAGAATTTAGCTACGGATGTGTCAATTAGACCTCAAGCGATTTCTTTCACCAAGGATTCCAAGAATACTTTGCCAATTTGTCACGAAAAATAGTTGTTGATCTCAAAATCTTTATAGCACAAAATTTTACCGCATATTACCTTCAGTATTTCTTCCAAAAGGATAAGACTTTTGTGAATAAAGAAGAAAATTCAAGCTTTGTCTGTTGGTCAACCAAAAGGATGAAAAAAAAATCCTCGATATGACCAACAAAGGAAAAATTCAATGAAGTTAAAAAGTCATAAATGAACTGATATTGATCATAGCTATGGCATGTTTCTAAAGACTATTTTTCTAGCAATACGGTAGTGGAAATATCCTGAGCGATAAAAAAAAGAATTCACTCAATCTTAATTTCAATATCTCTCTAATCAATCAAGCTACAATCAACTATCTGCAAAAGGGATCTCTCAATCATCATCAAGTTGAAGACTGATTGATAAGTTAGACCCCCATGGCTAAAGAAGACTCAGATCGTCTCCAAGTTGAAGGAGTATGTGATATGTCCTTCCAAGGAAAGTTTAAAACATCGCCAAGTTGAAGACTGATGCGATGAACCTCCCGCCAATCCCTAAAAGATATTTGATCACTATTATCATAAGTAGATTTTCAATCCAATGAGGCAATTCTATCAATATAGTTCTTGGGACTAAAGCAGGCTCGAGTCATCTCTGAGTTAAAGGAGTATGTGACGTACCCTTCCAGGGAAAATCAAAATATCACCAAGTTGAAGGTTGATGTGATGAAATTCTTGCCAAATCCCAAGAGAGCTCACTTTTCATGTCTCAAAAGAATGTAAAAGATCATTAAGAGATTTCAATCAAAGAGACAACATCATTTATATAATTCATGGGACCAAAGAAGAATCAGATCATCTCCAAGTTGAAGGAGTATGCGATGTGTTCTTTCAGGGAAAATCAGAACATCACCAAGTTGAAGGCTGATGCAATGAAATTCTTGCCAAACCCCAAGAAAAGCTCAATCTCTATATCTCAAAAGAGTGCAAAAAGATCATCATGGGTAAACCCCAGATATCAAACTGCCGAAACTGCCAAGAATTATCTTTATTTATGTGAAATTCTTTTTTTCAATATCCTTTCATCAATTGCTTTTATGATACTAAGAACAAATTCCTTGCTTTTCATATCAAGGAAATGGATAGCTTCCTTGAAGAAACCCAACAACAATAAATTCGATTTTGATTATGGATTCTATAGAGTTAGCCCAGTTGGAGGTAATACTCTAGGTAAAAGAGGGAATATCTTTCAAACAAACGTGCTTACATTTCAATTATCTTGAATCAACTACAATTTTTATCTTATTAACAATATTTTCAAGGTATTCCGACATGAAGTGAGAGCTTGATGTCTATTTTGCTATATCCTGACGTTGTTTTTACCCATCTTTAGGACTTGATAATAGGAGTTTTCAAGATCCTTTCCTTCTTGTTTTAATTTGAGCGCCTGGGCTCTCAGGTTTGCACACTTCCCTGTGTTCTCCACTGTCCTACCATAGACAGTTTTTCGTTCAGGGTAAGGGTTTAACCTGAATTGTTTTTGCAAAAGGTCATCTATTTTAAAAGTCATTCAGTCTTAACAATGAGATGCCCAAGATCAATCCCTTTTCTAGCTTTAGAAACCCCTATTTTCTTTTTTTTGCAAACCCCTCTCGAATTTATTATGCAAAATCCGAAGGTTCCATAATGGTTTCTCCTTTCAAGAATTCCATTTTTTCCCGCTCAGGTTAAGGGTCAAACCTGAACCTCGTTCTTCCATGAGGTATTTTCTCCCCTCTCAGGATAAGGGTCAAACCTGATCATCGTTCTTCCACGAGGTATGTTTTTTCCTTCAGGTTAAGGGTCAAGTCTGAACCTCGTTCTTCCATGAGGTATCTTTCGTCCCATCCAGGTTAAGGGTTAAGCTTGAGTCTCGTCTTGATGAGGTGATTTTTTTTCATTATTCTCCATCCCATATCTACCACTATCACCCGAGCTAATTCTTTCATACTCAGTCAGATCTTCTAACTGGGGCATTTTATAGCCCAAATTTGGTATGTTTTTCTTTGCCACTAAGCTCGGCTTTCAACCGACTTAGTAGCAAAAAGGATCATCTGTAAACACCCCAAATTTTTACCTTCATTCACAAACACCTGCCTCCTGCCATTGGGGTCCACTCTCTGAAGTCTTCAGAGGACCAGTTAGTTATCATCTAAACCAAGGCTATTCAAAGCCCAAATTTTTATCAAAATTTCAATACTTCATCTTGCAATCAAGATTTAATATCTATTTTGGCTCGATTTCAATCATCAATTCTTGCCTTCCGAACAGAAATGTTCAACTCTTTGTTTCAACCAGGGGTCTGGGACTTCAAATCCCTCATCCAGGGTTTGCCTTTTGCATTTCATTGCATATCATTTCATATCATCTCACATCATTGTATGTCATTGCATGTAATTTCATTGCATTGCATGGCATCACATCTCATTCTCGAGATCCAGTACTCCTGTTTTTTAAAATATTCAATCCAGATTCAATTTTAAGACTTTTCTTTCAAAATTAATTCCAAATACCTAGGTTTTAAATCGATATTTTGCCATTTGTTAACCCCCAGGATCTTATATTCTTTTATTTCAAAATATTTTCTTTACAAAATGATCTGGATTCATTTTAAAATCAATTTTTAACTGATTTCATATATCGGATGAGACTCATCTAGGTGATGTCACTTCTGGATTCCTTCATTCCTCAAATTTCTTAAATTTTTAGAGTCCTAGTCGGATCAGGACTCTAACTTTTTACTTTTTAAACCTTTTTCAAAATTCCATTTTGGTTTTAAATCAGAGGTAGTCTTATCCCTTGTCCATTTCTGTCATTTTGGCCAAAATCTCAGAGTCTCAATCGGATTATGAATCTTTTTCAGAATTTCAGTCAGATCAGGACTCTACTTTTCGCTTTTGTTTTTATCCCTTTTCGAGAAAACCTTTCAAAACCTTTCATTCTGGCCAAAATTCTAGAGTTCCAGTTGAATTAGGACTCTACCCCAGAGTCCTAATCGAATCAAAACTCTATCATGATATCATTTTTTTATTTCATTTTCACCTGTTTTCAAAAGTCCTTTTTAAAATCTCATCATTTACTTCTCAGAAAACCAAAAAATTCTAGAGTTCTAGTTGAATTAGGACTCTTCCTCAGAGTCCTAGTTGGATTAGGACTCTGAACCTGACTTCAATTTCTATCCTATTTTCACCTGTTTTCTAAAACCCTCTCATTTGTTTTCTAAAGTCCTCTCATTTGTTTTCTAAAAAGCCCAAAATTTTAAGAGTTTTAGTGATCATGCATAATATTTGCATCCGTATTAAAATCGCTATAAAAACCCATTTTTATTGTTAGTTCTGAGAAATCACATTTAATTAAATTTTATCAGAAAATCGAGTTTTTAAAGCTTTCCCTACGGTTTTAGTATTTTTATTAGATTTAGATTTTCTTAATGGTAGTTTAGTTAGCTTAGGTTTGGATTAGCTAATTTGTAATTTTTAATTAGTTTAGGAAGTTTTCTTTTTAGACAATAAAACAAGTTTTACTAAAGTGGGTCTTTTTGAAAATTATTGAAAATTGTTGGACTTGTGTTAAAAAATTTGATTTAACCTAATATTATATTATAAATAGTATACTAAAGCAAAGGAGAGACGTTTTTTCCTGGTGGATTGTACGCCTCTCTCTCTCTCTCTTGCTTCCTCTCCCTTTTCCTTTTCTTGTTCTTCTTGTTGTATTCTCCAGCACTGGTTCTTCCATCTTCTTCATTGGGAAGGTGCAGCAACTGCCAGGATTAACCAGTCTTTTCGCAACCCGTCCATAGAATTACTCGATGAGTGACCTTCTTCTTATTCCAATCTCTTTAACGTAGCTAGTTGCATAGAATCATATTGGCATATCGCATCTTAGTTCAGCAATACATATTTCTTTATTATCTCAAAGCAAAGGAAAAAAATTACAGAAAACAAAACAAAAGAAAAAAAATATTGTGTTCACAGATTCGCCATTTTATTTCCATTCAACGTTTTATTCTATTTTGCATGTTATTCCATTCAGTAGGTTTTGTGCTGGTTACATCCATCATTTTATATTTTTTTTCCATGTGTTATTCATTCAAATCAACGTCTTTTGTTATTCAGTTTAGCATTTTTTATTTTTTTGGTTGAGTATAGCATTGATTCTTTAGCATAATAGCAATGCCTTGTTTTCTTTAATTTTTTTTGTTCAGCAAGTAGTCTAAGATGTCCTTAGTTTATATACTATCAAATTAGTGGGTATAGAATAGTCAGTTTTGGTTTGATGTGTTATTTAAGATTCTTTTGCATAGGTGGGTGATTTTCCATTGCATTTTGGCTGCAGTGTTAGCTTAATCAATTAGGATAGTATTAATGCTCGTTAGGTAGATGAATCAGACGTGTTTATAATATAGATTTTTGTTCAACGTGTTTTGTTTATCATCCATAATGTTTGTGAGTCAAATGAAAACTCATGATTAATTGGTTCCAGCCTTTCTTTTTGGTTGTTTTAGTTTTAGCTTATTAAGTTTTTCTTTTCTTTTCTTTTTAAGTAGTTTACTACATTAGACGTTAGTTGTTTTGAGTATGTATTAACATTAGTTGATTTTTCTTATTTCACCTAAGATCAATTAATTAGGTAGCTAGTAGTATTATTCCATGTCTTACTATTTGTTAACACCGTACAACATATAGTATTGATTCGTTTCATTTAGTTGATTAGTGAGTTTCTTGATTTTTTGTATTAGGCATTAGTTTGTTACATTAATTCGTGAATTATAGTTAGTTAAATCGGTTTTGATATTTTGTCTTTTAGTGTAAGGTTGTCAAATTAGTTTGTTCATAGTCCAGTTTATATTTAGTTTAGTTAGTTAATGCAAATCTTGTTTTTGCTGAATATTTTTAGTTATTAGTTATTAATTTCTTGTTTAGCTTTGTCGTATTGCTTTATTTTTGTGTTTCTATGTTGTAGAGAAGCGGTGGAACGTGCGATAAAGCTATTTTCATACCCTTGAAGAGCCCTCTGAGGTCTCTAAAAGGTCCTCTCAAGGGGCCCTCAGACCCTCAGAAAGACCCCTCAGGGAGCCCTAAAAAATGCAAAAGTTCAAGAAAACATGCATTACCTCAAGAAGGGACAAGAAGACTCGAAGCACTAAAGCCTTCTCTTTTCTTTTTAGATTAGGGTTCTATTTCTGATATTTATTCATTTAATTGGGTCTGTAATAAAACCATTTATTTTGTTTAAGC
This sequence comes from Nuphar pumila, assembly GCF_984573655.1. Taxonomy (NCBI): domain Eukaryota; kingdom Viridiplantae; phylum Streptophyta; class Magnoliopsida; order Nymphaeales; family Nymphaeaceae; genus Nuphar; species Nuphar pumila. The sequence continues at coordinate 44,200,682 of NC_143263.1, read as the reverse complement.
CCTCTGTGTAGGGCCATACTCCCTTAGTTATTTAATTATTTAATTTATTCTTTTACTTTTGGCAATAAAGAGTAGTTTAGCTTATGTGTTTGAATACAAGTATTTCCCATTCCCTGAGATCGACCCAGACTCCACCACTTGTGCGAGACAGTTTTTTATATTTTTGGTGTCTGAATTTCACTGGATTTTCATTAAAAAAATATTGTTTTAAAAAGGGTTTTCATAAAACTCACACCATTTAGTCAAATTAGGACTCTGTCCTAGAGTCCCAGTTGGATCAAGACTCTAATTTTGATTTCAGTTTTCACCTTGTTTTCATATATTTTTGGCAAAAAAGCTTTTAAAAACTCCTTATTTGTTCAAAACTCTGCGAGTTTTAGTCGAATTAGGTCTTTGTCCCAGAGTCCCAATTGGATCAGGACTCTAGTTCTGATTTCAGTTTTCATCTTGTTTTCACTTGGTTTCGCGAAAAGCTCTTAAAATCTTCTTGTCTGTTTTCAGAAAATTCAAGATTTCTAGAGTTCTAATCGAATTAGGACTCTGTCTCAAAGTCCTGATCGGATCAGGACTCTGTTCTGATTTCTGTTTTAACTCTCATATTCACTTATTTTTAAAACCTTTTCGTCTGTTTTTTAAAAAGTCCAATTTTGTAGAGTTTCAGACAACTTAGGACTCTATTTCAAGAGTTTTAGTTGAAGTAGGACTCTGACTCTAACTTCGTTTTTCAGCTCATTTTATCAAATTATGAGAAAACCTTTTAAAATTCTATTATTTATCTTTTAAAATGTCAAAAATCTAGAGTTTCAGTCTGATCAAGACTCTGTCCCAAAGTCCTAATCTGGTTAGGACTCCATTCTGATTTCTGTTTCTACTTTTATTTTCATTTTCTTAACTTATTTTTCAAAAATTAGTCTATTTTGCAGAGTCTCAGTTGATTCAGGGCTCTTTCAGAGTTTCGGTTGAGTTAGGACTCTAACCCTAACTGCATTTTCTGACTTATTTTTACTAGTTTGAGAAAATCCTTCAAAAACTTTTTCGTTTGGCTTTCAAAAACCTAAATTTTAGAGTTTCAGTTGGTTTAACACTCTGGTCTAGAGTTTCAGTTCGCTTAGAACTCTATTTTCAAAACCTCTGATTTTTATTTGGTGATTTTAATTCTGTTTTGAAACCATTTCTAATCTTTATTCCAACTTTTTCAAAAACCTGATGTGGGGCCCACTCATTTGGAGCCACATTTGGAGGAGTCTTGTTCCATTCATAACTCGGATGGACTCAAAACCTCCAATTTCAAAACCAACCTCATTCTAAACCCCTTTTTGAAAACCTGTATTTTCAAATTTTAAAATCATTTTTAAAAAATCAAGTGGGGCCCACTCTAGGTGGCGCCACATTTGAAGAAGTTGTGGTTAGCTTAGGGTTGATCAGTGTCCTATTTAGGTTAGGAGTCTAGAAGAGTCCAAACTTGATTTTAAAAGTTGCATTTTTACTTTAGATTTTAATCTTGATTTTAAAGTTTTAAAAATTAGGTTTTTGAAAAAACCCAAGTGGCGCCACATTTGGAGTCTTCCTTAGTTGATTAGGTTAGGTTAGTTAGAGTCCCACCTAGGTTAGGATTTTCATAAAAAATGCCCCCTTCCCCTTAGTGGATTTAGATAAAACTTTGAAAAGTCCAAAGGGCATTAATTAGCCCTAATTAATAGTTTTGAAAAATTTATATAAAAAGGGGCGAAAGGGAGGGTCGACCCCTATGCTTTCTCTCTCCCTTTCTTGCTTCATCTCTCTCCTCCCATCACCCTCTCCTTCCTCCATTGAATTTGCAGCCCCCAAGGTAAATTTCTTCCACTTTATTTCATTAATTTTATTAGTTTTTTTTTGTTTTTTTTCTATAGTTTTCACCATTATCGCCCCTTGCTTATGGATTTCAAGCATGATCTACCTTCAAGAACCCTAAAGTAAAATCAAGAACATGATCTAATGCTGCTCCGTGGCTTATTTTATGCTTTTAATCCATTAGAATAGTTTAGAATAATATTTTTTATGTTTTTGCCAAATAAAATATGAGATTCGCCCGTTTAATGGGTCGAATCCTTCTTTTTGAAGGCTAAATCAAATCCAATCGTGTATTCCCTAAATTTTTTTATTTTCTTATCATATTAATGTGTATTTTACTTATTAAAGCATCAAATACAATTTTTTTGTGTTATTTACATTTTTTATTTTATTTTTCATATTTAGTTTAGGGTTTTTAATGTTTTATCAAATATCCATGTGTTTCAATCCCAGACACGTGAAAATCATGTTATTTCATGTTTATGTTTTCATCAAAAAAATATGATTTTTTTAGAGTTGGTTTACAAGATTGTCAGTGACTTCTCATAAAAAAATGGATTATTATAGATTCTGAAACTCTGTCAAAAAAATAGAAAACAGAACCTTATTTTTTAAACCATGAAATTGCTATTGGGATTCGAAAACAACTTGCAGAGGTGATATCTCTCTCATCAAAGATTCAATTGACTATCTGTAAGTTGAAGTGGTTTTGTCTTGATGTCTAGTATTTACTCTAAATTGTTTATATTTTTATGCATCTATTTGCTATTTTTCCTCTATCAGAAAGTATAATCAGTTTTTCAGAGCTTTTTATAGTTTGTTTAAACCCTAGATCGACTTGTGTTGATTGTATCTGTCTAACCGAAGATCCAATCGATGATCCATAAAAAGTAAAATCTTTTTCTATTTATTTCATGTTCACTACTAAAATTTTATAATTTTTTAATATAATTTGCTATATTTTTCTATACCCGAAACCGGATGTACTTATTTCAACTCGTTATATATTCGTCGAAATTGAGTATATATTTCCAGGATAATATATCCCTAACTAGAGATGATTTTTTCAATCTGTAAAAAGGAAAATCTTTGTTTTTTTATCTAGTATCCCTTTGTAAATTTTTGTGAATTTCTATGGTGATTTAATCCTTGATTCGAGTCTGACACTGTGACAGGTATGTGCTCGTAGGCAAAATCATGTATTTTAGTGTTTTATTCAATTTTTGTGTTAAAATAATGTCAAAATCATATTTTTTTTAATGCAATTTAATTTTATGGTTATTATAAGTATTCATGACAATTTTTACATATTTTTGAGTTCATTTGATATATTATTTGATTAAATCGTGAAAACAGGGTGCCCACGAAGTCCCGATTCAAGTAAAACATAAGCAAAAACCACTATTTTCATGATATTTCGATTTTTTAGGAAACATTTTATATTTTTAGGGTTTTATCATGTTTATAATAATGTTAGGGTACTTCATACCTGATTTGGCTTTTATTTGAATCCATTTGAGCCATAAATCCAAAGTTTTACAAAAATCTTTTCTAAAAACCCTGATTTCAAGGCCATAGTCTTGTTTTCAGGGGTATTTTTGTTATTTTTCTCTAAATTTTGAATTTCAAAGTTGTTTATTTTTATTATTTATTCAATTTTACATCATATTTATCTAAAAAAAATATGGAAAAAAACTTAAATCTACATAAATCTAGTAATTTTCAAATATTACTAGATAAATCGAGAAAAGCCAACATATTTTCACTAACAAGTTCTCTAGTTTTGTAGGAACATTCAAGAGTATATATATTTTTATTTTATTTTTCCTTTTTATGTAAATTGTAATCATAAATTTGGAATAAGAATTTAAATTCCTACTTAGATTAGGGTTTGCATGTGCATATAGTTTAACTTTTTAAATAAATGTCAATTGTGTGATGGATGATGATTCATGTATATTCGAATTCACCATGGTCTACACGAATGACATGTGCACTAGCTTATAAGAAGTTAATAAACTTAATGAGTTTGTATTTATGACCATAGTCAGAATACGAAGAAAATCCAGATTTATTATCTTCCTTTAAGTCACAATCGACCTACACTTTTAGGCTATTTTAAAAAACCGTTGCATATTTCAACGCTTTCTAAACATTTTTGTCCTTTTAAAATCAAATGGGTTATATTCAATCCATATTTGTAGCCATAGTCAGAGATATGAAGCAAATTTACTTCATTGAAGTTCTATAAGGCACTTAAATTCCTTTTTTCAAATAGTTTTCTTAAAATTTCTTCAAAAAGAATATTTTCACAAGATAGCATTCATGCATTATTTAGGTTAGAATGCATCATAAAAGCTTTCACAGGGCCACACACCCATCCTTTTGGTGTATTCCATCTCATAAAATCGATTTCCTCAAAAATCATTTGAATTTCTCCAGAATTCAATTTTCTCGGAAAGTTCTCTTTTTCTTCAGAAATCAAATTTTCTTTCTTCAAATCACTTCTCAAATCCCGATTCATGATTTTCAAAGCTTCTACTTTTCCCAAATATTTCTAAGTACTTCAATCATATATCATGTTTTTCAATCAAAATTTCTCTAAGTCATAGCACATGTCCGATTCTTTGTGCATTTAAGAATAGAACATCGATTTAGACAAGTTGAGCAAAGCAAAAAACTGGATTGGTCCTTGGTTCAATTACCCTTGGTTATGGTGTCAGGAATGATTGAATCTCGTACCGACAGGCAAGTCCCATTCTTCAGAATTATCCTGCATTTTAAAACGGAGGTCAGTTATTTTTAATTTTTTTTTCAAAGGTCAGTTTGACTTGCAAAAATAAAATTTTGCAATGATAACACTTATGCTATCATTTACCCTACTTACACAATACACAAACATGATAATTACCTAAAAATTCAAAACAAACATGCAATTGAGACTTAACAAAATAACTAACTTACCTGAATTGATACCCCTCACGATTTTGGCTAACTCAATGCAAAGTCTAAACATACTAAAAAATGACATGCAAACATTACCTATACTACCCTACCAAAAATTACTATATACCAAAATTAAACCAAAGACTCAAAATGTAGAAGTCAACCTAGCACTTTTAGAATATGTAAATTCCTAAAGCTACACAAAGCAACTGAAGAAGCTTAACTAAAATACACTCTACGGTTTTAAAAAACCTATACATAAATATGCTACTTTAGTCAAAATAAGAATCTACCTTATGCATTAGAAATAAAAAGTAAATTAAGGCTCAAAGAATCATCAATTACCTACTTAAAATAACACTACACAATTTTGAAATCCAAACTCTAAATAAAAGTCAATTCCTACTAAAACAATAAAATGCAACTAAAATGAAAACGCTAACCTACTAGAGTCTAACATGCACTCAAATTAATACATGACATTAAAATCCAGCAATTAACCTAACAAATCAACGTATGAACTTTACCTAGGCTAAATTAAACAATCCAATAAACTACCTAAAATACATACACGGTTTTGAGAATCCTAGCTAAAAGTCAAGACACTAAAAACAAAAGATATTGCTTTATATGCCAACTTACCTAATGATTATTTAATTAAAATACACTACATTACATCTAGCTGCCTATCTTAAGTAAATTTATAAAATTTTCCTAAGCTACACAAAGCATTCAAAACTTTCCTACATTACATTCTATGATTTTTACAAGCCCCAATTAAAAGTCAACCTTGCTACCAATGAAATGCAACACAAATTTTAATGCTGACCTAATAACTAGCTGTACTAACTTACGTTACCCTAACTCTCCTTGACCTTAAGCTAACCTAATACATAGAGTAGACATTGACGGTAGAAAATAATTAGAAGACATAACCTACCAAACTCGATTTTATCTAAACTACCTACATGAAAAATTATACTAACTATCTCTACTTACGTGAAATTAATTTGCATACTTACAACACACACCAAAATCTACTTAATTTACTGTTATAATGTTGTTAAAAATCAAGGTCACGATTAATAAAATTAGTATTAGTTCCTATTGAATTACCACCAGCATAACGACTAACCTAATATAATATATTACATCAACTATCTAACATTAACCTAAATGAATGATAAAATAGATCTAATTAAATGGTTGCTGATTTACTGTTACAAATCAAACCTACTGAAAAACATTTATCAGAATTAAAGATGTTAAAATTAATATTGTGACTAACCTAATCTAACCGAATTACTAACCCTAAATTGGTTCACTCTAACCTTAACTAAACAACTAATGGTCGTCGGATCTAGCTGCAGCTAGATCACGACCAGACCTATCAACAATATTCACATACCAGAATTTAGTTAACTATAAACAATTTGAAAATACACAAATAACAATAAAAAAATAAAACTATATACTCTATTCAACCAGTTGATTCATAGAGAGTCAATCTAGTGGTTTCGATTCAACCGGATGAATATCGGATTCGAACTCGATTCTTGCTCAAGAAAGAACTCAATCAAACCAGCATTTAGACACTAAAAAATATGACATTTGGACAGACACGATGCCCTAAGGACAGACCCTAAGAACCGACACGACACAAATCGATGCTAGCTAGAAGAAAAGAAGAAGAAAGACATACCGCACGGCTTGTTCGATGGATGGGGGAGAACACGAGTGGTCTTTGGAGTTAGAGATATGCCCAGCACGTCTTGGGATGTCTGCAACTTACTTTCAGCTGCTGAAATCTACCGAGAGCCGAGTTGCCGAGAGTGAGCTCGATGTTGGAAGCAAAGAAGCATGCTCGATTGAAGAGAGAACACGGCTGGATCCTCGGTGATGGTAGACGGCACACAGAATCCGAGGGGGAAGCTCTTCGGAAAGATCTACAACATCTACAAAATAAAACACAACAATCACCAAGAAAAACACAATACAAAGTGGAGGAAAGAAAGGAGGAGGGAGAAGAAAAAAAGAAGAAAAGAAAAACTAAAATGGTAAAGGGGTGAGAGAGTGGAAGAGGGAGAAAGGCATAGGGGGGCATTTTTCTCCAAGAGCCAAAAAATGTGAGTTCCTTTTTTTTCTGAACCATGTATACCCTAAACTATTCCCTAATTTAAAAACCTACCTACAATACTAGTTAGTTCTAATTAAATGCTAAACTATGTGTTATTTACACTTAGCTACCTAAATGAGTTATAAAGAGGTGATTTTCAGAAAATGTTTATGAAAAACTCTTTGGATTACATCGATTTACGGATCTATATGGTTTGGGTCCAGTCCAAAATCCAAATCTAAGCTCTTGGTTCGAAATTGGATCCAGTCTACTTCAAAATATGATCTAAAACACTAAAAATGCGATATTTTCCTCAATTTAACTCCGATTCAAGTGAAATTCGAGCTGAGACCTCTTTATACCTAATTACATCAATACATGGGTTCTAAGCCTTTAAAATGTGTAAAAATGCATGAATAATGAATAAGAATAATGTGCATTTTTTGCATCATCACGATTCCTCTCGTACTTAGGAAAATAAGTGGCAGAGAACACTACAATGAATTGATCCCACAATACTGGCTTGTTGTTGAATTTAATTTCTAAGGTGGTTGCCCACCAACATTCAACATCATCTCGTAATTGATAGGCCCCCAAATCCACCTTCTTATCTTTTGGGACAGCTAATACTCAAAAATCCTTCTCAATTTCTCGAACTAATGCTTCAGCGGCCTCGAGATTGGTCTTCTCAAAAAAGGTTAGGGGACCTAGTGTAAGTTTTACAAAATAGATTTTTAAAGATATATTTTTTATAAAACGTTTTGTGAAAGCAAGACACCAAATAATAAAAACCGGGTCACATAAAGGTGAGATTCGGGTCAAACTCAGAGAAATGAACAACTTTGTATTCCATAGAAATGCAATCTTTATTGCCTTAAAAAAATAAAAATAACTAATTAATTACAATGAGTTACCCTTTTGCAGAGGGTTCAAAAATAAAAATAATAAACAAGCCTTTTTACAAACCCAATTAATTAAAAATGACCCTAAAACTAAAATAAAAGAAAAAGAATAAACAAAAGGGTCTTCTTGTTGCTTGTGACTAGTCCCTTGATCTTCACTTATTCACTTGAATTAGCAGGCTTATAAAAGCTTCTAGTATTTCTTGAGGGCTCTTCTAAGGGGCCTTCAGGGGACTTTTGAGGGTCCTTTGAGGGCTCTTTTAAGGGCTCAAAGGTTCTCTTTTAAAGGGCTTTTCACACATGCAATTATTCTCTACAATACAAAACAAAACAAAACAAGAAAAACTATCCCTAAAACTAATGTTAGTCAAGTCCAAAACAAGCAACAAGAATCTAACAAACTTGTAACAAATAAACTAACATGTAACAAACTAAGTAACAACTATACTAACAAACTATAAAACAAACAAACTAACTTGAAACAAGAAAAATGTGAACAACATTCACTAAATTAACAACTTAATAAAATCTAACTAAGTATGAAATAAACTAAAACAAATTGCTAACTCTAATTCAAAAAAATGTGAAACTATGAAATAAATGAATCTAATCTACTTAGTTAAACTAAAAACAACTAATTTTAACATATCTAATTAGCCTAATGCTGAATTAACTAAATGACTAAACAATGAATAAAAGAAAAATGCAACTTAGAATAGGACTAAGTAATTGTAACAAACAATTTATTCTAAAACAAGTGTTTAAATAAAAACAAGGATTCACACGGCTGGACTACACTACACTAAAGATTTAAAACGTACTAACTAATTAAATATCTATGAACCACTAATCTAATAAACTAAAAGGAACATGTTAAAATAGATTAACTAATCAGTAACGAAAAAAATCAAAAATCTAAAATGTTTTAATCAAAGATTACCCTGATAAAGCAACTACCATAGCTATACTACCTGATATTGGCCAAAGAGACTCACTTTGCATCAATCATGATGGATCGTGATTCATGTAGGTAGTGCTGGATCTACGTAAATAGCACGGTCTGCTGAAATTCCAGTGACAAATAAATTAATCTTTTAAATAGCATACTTGCACTGGTTTCTCGCAGATTGAAACCGGACAGTTTAAAAAAAAATCTGATCAATGTTGATCATGATCCTTTGAAAAGCTGTCGCAGATTGGGTCTACGTGTACCATGCAAACCACGCTAATCCCTTAGTGTTTCATAAAACCAAACCGATCTGCGTGAAGGTCCAAATCACACAAGTTGGTTTGCTGGCCTTTAAAAGACTAAATATAGGTTGTGTTTTCACTAAAAAAAAATCAGAATATTAAATAGAACCAAATAGAATACAAGAATCTATCTATGTGATGCAATGTATTTGAGTTATTCCCAACCTAAATGCATAACACAAAATTCAGAATCAAACTATTCTAGATGCTATGCAATTGCAAAAAATAACATATGATGTATGTAATGCTAAAAAACTTATAATATATGCATTCAAGGAATAAAAAAAACTAATCTATGTGCATAAACATAAAAAGAAGAGGGAAAAGAAGCAAACATCGCAGTTCACCTTCGATGGAGGAGTTAAGAAGAAGAAGTGATCTTTCTCTGGGCTGCACAAGCCTCTGACGATGGGGACAAGAAGAAGCCGATGATGATGAGGATAAGAAGTAAAGATGAAATGAAGAAGAAAGAAGAACCCAAGAAGGAACCGGCTAAGAGTGAATCAGGGGAAGAAGAGAGAGAGGAAGGAAGAGGTTGGGCATGAATCCCTAGAGAAAAGACGACAACCTCTTCTTGAAAGTTAGTTTTTATACTAAAACAAACTAGGTTACAAGATTTTTTTCTAAAAAGTTTAATTAATTTTCAAAATTTTTAAAAAGCCTACTCCTAAAAATGTATTTCAGAAAGAGAACAATCCTAGACAAAATCAAATATTAGTTTAAAACTCCTAAACTAAAAAAAATCTTAAACTAATTAAAACACTGTAAAAACAGAGGAAATGTTTGAAATTGGCGATTTTTCCTCATTTTGGATTTTAAAGCAGTTTCTTAAAAATGTTGACAAAAATGAGTATTTAATGCAATTTTTTGATGGATCATGCATAAAAGTATGTATATAAAATACAGAATTTATGCGTGATCAAACTCTCTGTTATCGTCGCGAAATTTTTCCCCCGTCTTCCCTTCCTTGCGGAAGAGAGAAAGAGGAAACGCTTTCGCGCTTCAAACTTTGACCGGATTTTGGAAATGTTTTGAAATACTTGCCTCCGTTTTGAAAATTGCGGGAAAATCCATGGGATGGGGCTCGACCTGTCGGTACGAGGTTCGACCGTTCCTGCCGCCTTTAACAGGGGTAATCGAACCAAGGACCAAAACTATGCTTGGCTTAGCGAAATTATCAAAGTTATGTTCTATCCTAAATGCATAGAGAATTCAGGCATGTGCTATGAGATTTTGGAAAATGCCAGTTGGAAAACATGATGTATGCTTAGAAAAACATTTGGAGTTGGAAAGAATCTCTCAGGAAAAAGGTCAATTTCTCAGGAAACTCAGATAAAAAAGGGGTTTTTGAAAACATGAGAAAGCTTATAAAGATGTGAAAAATTCAGAAATAGTTGAAAATCTTGGGAAAATGGAAGTGATTCTTGAGAAAAGATGGACCTTTTGAAAAGGGAAGCACTTCTTAGGAAAACTTGGACTTTGAGAGTTTTCTTAGGAAAATGATGAAAATTCATAGGAAAGCTCATTGGAGAAGGAAATTCAAAACTTGGACAATCGAAATCCTGGGAATTTTACCTTTTTGAAATACTCGGAAATCGATTTTGGATCTTGAAGAAAGATTGGAAAACTCTTTTGAATATCTTAAGAAAATATCATTTTCCTGGGAAAACTGTGGAAAAGCTTGTCTTTGGAAAACCGATTTTGAAAAATCCTTAGAATTTCTTGAGAAATCGATTTCTTGAGAATGAAGTTTTCTTGAGAAAATCTTGAGAAAATCAATGATTCTATGATGCAAATGACATAAGTGAATGAATGCACTTTGAAAAGATTTTCTAAGAGATTTGTTGGAAAAATATGCATTAAGTCAAGATAAATCCTTCACATATCCTGACTGTGGCCATGAATATGTTCATAATTTAGTTGATTTGATGCACATGATTTTGAAAACTTTGGAAATATGATGTGCATTTTAAGATAGCCTAAGAGTGTAGGCTCAATGTGACTAGTAGAAAGATGATGGATCTGGGTCTCGTCCATATTCCGACTAGGGCCGTAAATATGGATCCCACCGAGTCTATCAACTCCCTAAGAGTTGGTGCACGTGCCATTCGTGAACATCCATAGTGCTTTTGAAATAAAATGCATGAATCATATAATCAGGATATTGCATAAATTCAAACTATATGACATGCATCCTAGTCTAAGCAGGAAATTAACTCTCTTATTCCAAAATTATTACATCACTAAATAAAGGAAATAAAAGAAATTTGCAGACTTCAGCTCCTTCTTTTGATTGTTCCTGCCAAACTTGAAATTGGGTTAGCTCAAATATGTGGGTTTTTCCAAGATTTTCCAATAATATTATGAAATTATTGGATTTAATTGGATATAAACCCTATTCTCGTGCTTCCTTGATATTTGAAATGATGAAAATGCAAGAAATTCAGTGGAAAATAGTTTGAAATTCGAAATGGTGGTCAAAATGACCAAAATACCCCTAATTATAAAGTTATACCTTTAAAATCAGGGTTTTTTGAAAGAAAACTTGGTAAAATTGAGATTTTGAAATTCAAAGTGAATCAAATGATGATAAAATGTAGTAAGAGACATGATGACATGCTGTTAAACACATTAGGACTGTAAAATCAGAATTTGGTATTTCGCAATTTATCAAAAATAACGATTTTCGCTTGTTTTTCGCTTGGATCTGGGTCCTGCGGGACCCTGTTTTGGTATTATGGATGATCCGAACCTCAAATGGATTCCAAATTGCACCAAATTCGGTATGAAGCATCTACTTACTTTGATAAACAACCTAGAATGCTAAAAATCATGAAATGATATGATTTAAATGCCAAAATTCAAAGAAAGTCCTAAAATGGTGGATTTTGCCTATGGATCCGAACCAAATGCAATGCCTAATATGATAATGCAAGATTTACACCATGGAAACTTCTGATATTTTGCAGACTGCTAAAAGACCCGAAATGGAACATTTTTGGTTTTTACAGCTTCGGGATTTGAGCCATGGTGAGTTCAATAACAGGGATTTAGTTCAGACAGAGGTAAAAATCACACTAATCTGATGTAAAATGCTAAAAAAATACAAAACGGCCGTGAAAATTTATGAAATTAATCAGAGCTATGCACGACACCTACATGAACAACTTTCATGTTTATGACTTCGGCATTTGATCAACGGAAACACAGATAAAAATATAACTATTCCTGCCTAAACTAACAGAACAGACAAATGTAGAAAAACAGGGGGCTGACAAGAAAAATCCGAAGCAGGGGTCAACACTGTTCTAAAAATTACAGGCTTTCAGATTCAAACAGAGGACATCTCGGACACCACTTTCACTTTTTACAGTTTCGGATTTGGAGCAACACACAAAGAGAAACCATAGCCCTAAGTCGATCCAAGATCTCAGAGGCCCAAATTAGGCTCTGACACGTGTACCGACATCTCGGATTTTTGTAGAACATTAAAAAAAATCAGAAAAATCTGATAAAATCATATTAAAAACTAGACATTCTCCCGAGTTCAAAACATCTTTCGGATCGAAAATCGGATCTCCCATGAGGGATATCTCGATTTTACAAGTTGGCAAATGATTTTCAAAACTCATCTCGGGTAAAAAAACCCGACTTGCCATTTTGAATGTTTACCGCAGTAAACAAATTCAAATGCCTCCTAATTTTTGGCAAAATTTCAGGGACACCTAAGGGCGCATTCCGTGATTTGTTTGGAATTTTTAATAAAAAACAAATGCATAAAATGACATGTGGACTGACTGACAAAAACAGAGACCTACTGAAAATAAGCAGAATTGAAATAAAGGTTAAATTAATCCTAATTAATTCATGAAATGTACTAAATGAATGAAATAAAATGCAAATTAAACCTAGCTAACTATATGAATGTTAAAAATCATCAAGGAAGCATAACAAAACATTTTTATATATGTCGTTTTATGAGAATAGCTCAATCCATCCCTCGGATGAGCTCTTTCTTCAAACGACTCCCGATTCGGATTATAGAATCACATCAAGGGGAAAAGAAGTGCACCTTGCTTCGTTATGCAGCGTAGGAGCTCTTGAAAGGGGCAGCTATCACGAGCTTCCTTCGTCCTTCGCTCCGAGCTTCGGATGGTCCACCAAAATCGAGCTCTGTTGGAATCGAATTGGCCACAGCACGAGCTCTACTCCACCTTCTTCAATGCGCCAAAGGGGGCACGATTTCCAAGGTTCAAAATCAGATGGTAGGAAGGCTAGGTCGGATTTTCCAAGTTCACAAGAGCTAAAAAAATGATCTCCAAAAAAATAGGATCCTTCTCTTGGGCGTGGAGCCTTGTTTTTATAAATTTTCTGAAGAAATTTGAAATTCAAACAGGCTGGATCTGAGCCCTCCATGTGGCGCCATCTCAGGGGGTGTCATCTGAGGGGTTTAAAATTCGAATTTGTCTTCTGCAGAGAGCCCTCAGGTGGCGCCACCTCAAGAGGCTCTTTTGATTTTTTGAGAAAAATAAAAAAATAGAAATTTTGTGGGTGAGACACCTCAGCAGGGGAATTTGGAATTTTTCAAAAGTTAGCTTGATTCTCTCTGCAGGGAGCTCCCAGAAGGCGCCACATCAGAGGGTGCTCTCTTGGAATTTGAAATTCAAACTCACCTTTTGTAGGGAGTCCTCAGGTGGCGCCACCTCATGGTGGGCTACCTTTATTAAAAATAAAATAAAAAATAAAAATGGAGCCAAGTGGAGTCCTGGAATGGTGCCACCTCAAAAGGTGTTTGACACATGTCAGAAGGTCAGAGCAGTGGGCTCAGAAGGCGCCACCTCAGAGGAATTTGAATTTTGCTTTTTCTGGTGAAAGGAGATCTGGACATGTGGCAGTCTAGGATGGTTCCAAGTGTCAGCCTGCTGGAGGAGGTTCTTCAGATAGCGCCACCTCAGAGGAGAATTCGAATTTCAAATGGAGGTTGGCCCTGGAGGAATGGAGGATGGACATGTGGCGCCACCTCAGGGTGGCTCCTACAATGCCATGTGGCAAGAGGGAGGAAAAAGAGGACAGTGACATGTGTCTCCTACTTTTCTGAAAAAAAATAGGGAGAGGACATGTGTCCTCTACTTTTTCTGAAGGAGTGAGAAGGAGACATGTGTCACCTTCTTTTTCTGAAAGAAGCAGAAGATGACACGTGGCAGAGGGATAAGAAGGAGGGAAGGGACATGTGGCACCCTCATAGGCCATCTGGAAAAATCAGAGCTCCGGATTTTCGCCACCTAATGCCTTGTTTGAATTTTAAATGGTTTGCTTTTTCTGAAGAAGGCCAGGAGTGACATGTGTCTCCTACTTTTCTGAAAGAGGTAGGGAGAAGACATGTGTCCTCTACTTTTCTGAAAGAAGTAGGGAGAAGACATGTGTCCTCTACTTTTTCTGAGAGAAGCAGAGAATGACACGTGGCAGAGGGGAGAGAAGGTGGGCCAAGCCATGTGGCGCCATCTCAGACAGGATGAAAAAGGTAGGAGTTCTTGATTTTCGCCACCTATGGGGATTTTGAATATTTGAATTCTAGTTTTTCTGAGGAAAGCAGAAAATGACACATGGCACTTGCTTTTTCTGAGGAAATGAGAGCTTGCCATGTGTCCTCTACAGGAGACACTCCAGATGGCGCCACCTCAGAGGAGACAAGCCTACCTTTTTTGTAGGAATTTAGGAGTGACACATGTTTCCTACTTTTCTGAAAAAAGTAGGGAGAGACATGTGTCAGGCTACTTTTCTAGAAGGAGGGAGAGGTTGACACGTGTCCCCTGCAGGAGACACACTTCAAGTGGCGCCACCTCAGAGGAGACAAACTCCACTTTTTCTAGACAAGACAACCTATGACACTTGGCATCTCCTGGTAGTCTTTGAAATGACACATGGCGCAGGATGGATAGGGTGACACATGGCAGATAAATGGGATGACATGTGGCGGCTTCTGAAGGTAGCCCCACACTGACACTTGGCATGGAAATGGGAGGAGAGAGAAATGACAAGTGGCACCAATCCAGGGGACAAGGCTCCTATATTTTTGGGTTTTTCTCAAAATTCAAATTTTTCAAAAGGAAAGCTTGTGTGACACCACCTCAGTGTGGGTCCCACATTGCTTCTTTATTGAAATAAGGATAAAACCACAAAACCTCTTTTTGGAATTTTTATAAAATCTGGACTAATGGGCAAAACAGGAATTTTGGAAAGAGTTGGCCCTTGTAGGGCGATTTTGTAAAAGGAGGATATTTGAAATTGTAAAAAGGGGCAAAATCTGAGGTGAAGTGACTGAAATCCATATTGAAAACTATCCAGATGGTTTTCCTGAGGAAATATTTTGAAATTCAGAGTCCTGGGGGTAAAATGGGAAAAAATGATAATTTTGAAGACCCAGGGTTTTGGAATCAATTTTGAAAAGAGTTAAAATTCTAATCTGGATTGAAGATTTTGAAATCGAGAGTTCTGGACCTCGAAATGACATGTTGTGCCGTGCAGTGATTTGAAATGCTCATGCAATGATATGCAATGTCATGTCTTATGAAATGCAATCTTGAATCAAGACTTTGGAGATGTCTGTCTCCTGTCAGGAGTAAGATTTTGACTATCTGAGACAAAATAGAGAAATTTTGAGAGTTGCAGATGAAATTTAGACTTTTGCAAGGTCCGGGCTCAGAAAATGACCATTTTGCCCTCCAGCGATTTCAGAGGCTGGATGATGATGCTTGGTGGACTGTCGGGGAGGTGAGTGAAAATTTGGGGTGTTTACAGATGCCCCTCTTTGCTACTAAGCCGGCTCATGGCCGAGCTTAGTGGCAAAGAAAAACACACCAAATTTGGGCTATACATAAAAAATGCTCCAGTTAGAAGGATCTGACTGGGTGTGAAGAAATTAGCCCGAGGAAGATGGTAGATATGAAGCGAAGAATAAAGAGGAAAGATTTGCTCTATGAGAGCGAAGTTCAGGTTTACGCCCTTAACCTGGATGGGACAGAAATACCTCGCATGGAACGAAGCTCAGGTTTTAACCCTTGACCTGATTGGGGATGGAATATCTCATGACATGAGATTCAGGTTTGTACCCTTAACCTGATCGGGCGGAAGATGAAATACCTCTTTGATTGAGGCTCAGGTTTGTACCCTTATCCTGATCGGGCGGAAAATGGAATACCTCTTTGATCGAGGCTCAGGTTTGTACCCTTATCCTGATCGGGCGGAAAATGGAATACCTCTTTGATTGAGGCTCAGGTTTGTACCCTTATCCTGATCGGGCGGAAAATGGAATACCTCTTTGATCGAGGCTCAGGTTTATACCCTTATCCTGATCGGGCGGAAAATGAAATACCTCTTTGATTGAGGCTCAGGTTTGTACCCTTATCCTGATCGGGCGGAAAATGAAATACCTCTTTGATTGAGGCTCAGGTTTGTACCCTTATCCTGATCGGGTGGAAAATGAAATACCTCTTTGATTGAGGCTCAGGTTTGTACCCTTATCCTGATCGGGCGGAAAATGAATGGAATCCTCGAAGGAAGAGACCATGATGGAACCTTTGGATTTTGCACAATAAATCCAATAGGGTTTTTGCAAAAGGAAGGAAAATGGGGTCCCTAAAGCTTGAAAAGGGATTGGTTTTGGGCGTCTCATTGCTGAGACTAAAATCAGCTTTTGAAATTGCCTTTTGCGGGAAATGATTGGTGGTTCGACCTCGAACCGAAATGGGACTGTCTATGGTGGGACAGTGGGGACACAGGGAAGTGTGCAAATTTGAGAGTTCATGCTCTCAAAGAAGGGAAGGAATCAAGTCCTTAGGAGGGATTTAAAATTGGTGTCAAGATGCATCGAAAACGGATATCGAGCTCTCACTTCATGTCAGGATAGCTAGAAAATATTGTCAAAATGTTGGAAATTTTGCTGTTGATTCAAAATATTTGAAAATGTCGCACATGGTTGCAAAGATATTCTTTCTTTTCTACCCAAAGCATTACCTCCAAACAGGGTTCACTTCGTGGAATCGAGATTGGAAATCCAAATTGCTTGTGATTGACCTTCTTCTAGGAAGCTATCAATTTCCTTGATATGAGCAGAAAAGAGAATTTGATATTATGAAAGCAATTGATGAAAGAGTATTGATAGTAGAATTTCACAAAGTTAAAGAGGATTCTTGATAGATCTGGCAGTTTGATATCCTGAGAGCTTCTCTCTTGATAATCTTTCTGCACTCTTTTGACTCTCTGGGTTTTTGCTACATTCTCCTTCATTTTGGAGATGTCCTCTTACTTTTTCTCTCTTTCTTTTTCCTCTCTTTCTCTCTTTTGGGAAGGGTACGTCACAAACTCCTTCATCTTGGAGATGTTTCGATCCTTCTTGGGCGATGGGTTTGGAGATCTTTGGGCGATAGCTGAAATTAAATATCTTTTAGGGATTGTCGAGAGGTTCATCGCATCTGCCTTCATCTCGACAGTGCTTTGGACTTTCCCTGGAAGGATCCGTCACAAACTCCGTCATCTTGGAGATGTTTCGAATCTTCTTTGGCCTCGGGGGTCTACTCGCCTAATTCGCCTTCATCTTGACGACAGGTGAGAGATCCCTTTTGCGGATATTTAATTGCGGCTTAGGTGATTTTGAGGAAACGGGGCTTGGGTAAATGCTCTCTTTTCTAGCGCTCAGGATATTTCCACTGCCTTGTCTTTACAAGAATAATCCTTAAAGATGTGCCATTGACTGTGATCAATATCAATCATTTATGGCTTTTTACTATCATCGAATCTTCTTTTCTGGCCATATCGAGGATTTATCCTTCATCCTTTTGGTTGGCCAATAGAAAGAATTTGAAGTTTGAATCCCTTTTCGCAAAAGCTTCGCTCTTTTGGAAGTAATGCTGAGGGTAAACTGACTAGTGCAATAAAGATTCTGAAATCAGCAAATAATTTGACAAATTGACAAAATTTTCTTGAAATCCTTGGTGAAAGTGAGTATTTGAAATCCGGCTCAATACATCCGTGACGAAAATTCTCCTCTCTTTTTCCCCAAAAAGAGAGACTCAGGCTTAGCCCTTACCTGAATGGGAATTGGGAAATACTCCTCTCTTCCCTGAAGAGGAGGTGTTTGCAAAACGAACTTTCGAAGAGAAATTAAGCTTTCGTCAAAGCTCCCTAATATTAGGCTTCTCTTATGGAAAGGGGGCCGATAATAGTGAGGTCTGAAAATTAGGTCATGAAAGAAACGAGTCCATCACACTCTCCCTGCAAAGAGGGTCTTTCATGACGAAAAATGGCCTAGTATGAAATTGGGGGGTCACAAGAAAAGCGAGTCTCCGTCGAGCCTCTCCCTTAAAAAGGGTTTCTCGTGTGAAATTGGAAATTGTTTTGCAAACGGTTCACAAAGATGCGAGTCCCTTCAAACTCTCCCTGAAAAGGGGCTAAGTGAACAAATTGGATAGCATGCGAAAAGAACGAGCTCCCTCGTGCTCTCCCTAAAAAGGGTCTCTCGCAAGAGAAAATGATTGAAATTGGATATTGAGATTGATTGACCCAAAGGTCGAAATTGAAAATTGGAAAATTGGTTGCTGAAAATTGAATGACCCGAAGGTCGAAATTGGATGACCTGATGGTCGAAATTGAGAATTGATTTGACCAAAAAGGTCGAAATTGAGAATTGGTTGACCGAAAGGTCGAAATTGTGTGACCCGAAGGTCAAAATTGAGAATTGATTTGACCAAAAAGGTCGAAATTGAGAATTGGTTGACCGAAAGGTCGAAATTGTGTGACCCGAAGGTCAAAATTGAGAATTGATTTGACCAAAAAGGTCGAAATTGTGTGACTCGAAAGTCGAAATTGAGAATTGAGTGACCTAAAGGTCGAAATTGAGAAATGAAGGTCAAAGTTTGGAAATTGATTGACCCGAAGGTCGAAATTTGGAAATTGATTGACCCGAAGGTCGAAAATTGGAAATTGGTTGACCCGAAGGTCGAGAATTGGAAATTGATAGACCCGAAGGTCGAAAATTGGAAATTGATTGACCCGAAGGTCGAAAATTGGAAATTGATTGACCCGCAGGTCGAGAATTGGAAATTGGTAATTGAAATTGAGAATTGGAAATCGGGTGACCCAGAGGTCGAAATTGGAGAATTGCCTGATTTGAGGATTTAAATTGAAATTTGGAGGGCAAAATGTCAAACTTGAGCAATTGACAGACCCTGATGATTGAAATGACTTGGATCAATAAAAGAGAATGATGAGTTCGAGTCAGAGCTCGAATAAAATATAGAGATCACGAGTCGGAACCCGGATCAACAGAGGAAAATGGAAGAGCTTGCATCTGAGCTCAAATGAATAGAGAGATCACGAGTCGGAACCCGAATCAACAAAAGAGAATGAAGAGCTCGCATCTGAGCTCAAATGAATAGAGAAATCTCGGGTCGGAACCCGGATCAACAAAAGAAAATGAAGAGCTCGAGTCAGAGTTCGAATAACTAAAGAGATCTCGAGTCGGAACCCGGATTAACAAAAGAAAATGGAAGGCTTGAATCAGAGCTCAAATAAGATAATGAGATCACGAGTCGGAACCCGGATCAACAAAGAAAAATGAAGGACTTGAGTTAGATCTTGGGTAAGATAAGGAGATCTTGAGTCGAAACCCGGATCAACCAAAGAAAATGAAGAACTCGATTCAGGGTTCGAGTAAGGTAATGAGATCACGAGTCGGAACCCGGATCAACAAAAGAGAATGACAAGCTCGAAGAGATCTCGAGTCGGAACCCGAATCAACAAAAGAGAATGACAAGCTCGAAGAGATCTCGAGTCGGAACCCGAACCAACAAAGAAAAATGATTTGTTCGAGTCAAGGCTCGAATAAAGTAGAGAGATCACGAGTCGGAACCCGGATCAACAAAGGAAAATGATTTGTTCGAGTCAAAGCTCGAGTAAAGTAGAGAGATCACGAGTCGGAACCCGGATCAACAAAGGAAAATGAAGAATTCGAGTCAAGGCTCGAGTAAAGTAGAGAGATCACGAGTCAGAACCCGGATCAACAAAGGAAAATGAAGAATTCGAGTCAAGGCTCGAGTAAAGTAGAGAGATCACGAGTCGGAACCCGGATCAACAAAGGAAAATGAAGAGTTCGAGTCAAGGCTCGAATAAAGTAGAGAGATCACGAGTCGGAACCCGGATCAACAAAGGAAAATGAAGAAATCGAGTCAAGGCTCGAATAAAGTAGAGAGATCACGAGTCGGAACCCGGATCAACAAAGAAAAATGAAGAAATCGAGTCAAGGCTCGAATAAGGTAGAGAGATCACGAGTCGGAACTCGGATCAACAAAGGAAAATAAAGAGTTCGAGTCAAGGCTCGAATAAAGTAGAGAGATCACTAGTCGGAACCCGGATCAACAAAGGAAAATGATTTGAATAAAAACCCGAGTCGGAACTCGGTTTTCCAAGAGGTTGAAAATGTGCCAGCTTGAATACTGGATTTTGAAATAATACCAGTTCGAGTGCTGGGTTTTGGTTCAGTATTGGCGATGATCTTTGGATCATTAGGAATTGTGATGGGACTGTTTGTTGAAATCCCAATACTGACCGGATTGTTATTAATGCAATTGCATGCCAATGAATATGAGTTGATGCCTATGAATGCGCATGTGCATGAAATGAGGAATTTGTTTATCCTGCCTGCATATAGAACAAAATTTTAAAATGCCCCAGTGTAACTGGGAAAGAAAGTTGGATCATTATTTGAAGGAAACAAGAAGGATTACAAGAGAAGGATAAATGTTTCAAGTATAAAACTTTTTCAAGTGTCGAGCATTAATAGGATCTGACAATTCTACTCCATCGGCATTGATGAGCCGATATGAGTTGCGGGGTAATGCTTCTTTGACAACATAGGGACCTTCCCAATTTGGCGACCATTTGCCGCCAGGACGATGCTTGAGATAAGCTGTGGATCGAAGTACTAAATCATTTTCTTTGAATCTTCTTTTGATGATAGATTTCGCATATTGCCTGGCTACTCTCTGACGATAGGATTAAGCATGCTCTGCTGCTTTTAGCCTTCTCTCGTCGAGTAAGTCTAGCTGCACTAGTCGCTGCTGCTGGTATTGATCAAGAGGTAATTGCAGAAGTGAAGCAAATTTCAAAGCGGGCTTCTGAACATGTAGCGGCAATACTACTTCTGTTCCATAGACCAGTTCTGATGGAGTAGCATTCGTTGGTGTACGAATGGTGGTCCGATAGGCCCACAGTGCATCGTGGATCTTCTCATGCCAGTCACGGCCTGTTTCCACAGTTCGCTCCAAGATACGAATTAAAATCTTGTTGGTGGCCTCTGCCTGACCGTTCCCTTGAGGATAATATGGAGCGGAAAAATGGTGATAGATCTTGAATTTTGAGCAGAATGTCTTCATCTTTTCATTCTTGAAATGACTGCCATTGTCTGACACAATGTCATGCGGGATGCCGAAACGGCAAAGGATGTTCTTGTGAATAAAAGAGACCACATGTCGGCCTTCTACTGTGCGGAGACTGATGGCTTCTACCCACTTGGTGAAATATTCTGTTGCGGCAAGGAAGTATTTGTGGCCATTTGAAGCTGAAGGAGTGATGGGACCTACAACATCGAAGGCCCACATGGAGAACGGCCATGGAGAGACAACAGACTGTAAATAAGTTGCCGGAGCATGAATGGAAGGTGCGTGTATCTAGCATTGCACACACTTCTTCACATAATGATAACAGTCTTGTTGCATAGTCTTCCAGTAGTACCCTGCTCTGATGATTTGCTTGACAAGGGTTTGGTAGCCGACGTGGCCACCACAAATACCTTCGTGTGCTTCTCGCACGACTTCTTTGGCTTCGTCTTCATCTAAACATCTGGAATATTCTGAACTGAATCCGCGATGATAGAGGACATTGGCCAAGATGAAGTATCGAGTAGACATACGCTGGATTGCTCGTTGCTCTTTCTTTGAGAGTTCTGGAGGAAATTCACCAGTTTCTATGAAAGTTTTGATGTTGTAATACCAAGGCTTCTTCTTTTGTTCAGCCTGGTTTACCTGTTCCGCTGGAATGAAGGCAGGTTGGTCAAGTCTGCCAATTTCAAAAAAGCGACAAGATTCTCCGTTCTTGAATGCCATAATGGAGCCTAAACTGGCTAGGCTATCGGCCACTTGATTAAAATCTCTCTTGATATGGAAGAGCTGGAATTCTTCAAACTTGCTGATAAGAGCTGAAACAATTTTCTGATAGGGAAATAGCTTCTGATCTTTGACCTGCCATTCGGCTCGAACTTGATTGACAACAAGTAATGAGTCGCCGTAGGCATGCACTCTCTTGACATTGAAGTCTAGCAGAATCTTTAGACCTTGAATCAGGGCTTCGTATTCAGCCATATTGTGAGTGCATTGAAAATCTAACTTGAGAGAAAATGGAATCATTTCTTTCTCAGGAGTGATTAATAAGATTCCGATGCCTATTCCGGCCATGTTCTTAGAACCATCAAAAAATAAATTCCAGACCGAAAATTGTTGGATGTTGCAAATTTGCTCATCAGGGAAGTCATCTTCGACTTTCACTTCTTCGGCCAGAGGAAAATCCGCCAATTGATCTGCAATTGCTTGGCCTTTGATTGATTGTTGCGAGACGTATTCTAAGTCATACTGCATCAGTAAGACTTGCCATTTGGCGACTCGTCCGCTTAGGAAAGGTTGCTCTAAAATGTATTTGAGGGGATTGAGTTTAGACAGGATTTTGACTTCTGATGCTAGCAGGTAGTGTCTTAGCTTCTGACACATCCATACCAGAGCTAGGCAGGTCTTCTCTATTTGAGAGTATCTCTTTTCATAATCTATGAAAGTCTTACTCACATAATAGATAGCATGCTCTATCAGGCTGCCTTCTTTGTATTGTGCCAAGAATCCGCCACATGCGACTTGATTAACTGAGATGTATAATAAAAGAGGTTTTTCCAATTCTGGCGGCTTCAGGATGGGAGGATTAAGAAGATACTTCTTGATTCGATCGAACGATTGCTGGCACTCTGGTCCCCATTCGAACTTAACTCCTTTTCTGAGCAAGTGGTTGAAGGGTTCACATCTCATTGCCAAATTGAAAATGAATCGCCGGATTGACTGCATACGTCCTTGAAGGCTACGTAATTCTTTGAGATTCTTCGGGGGAGGCATATCAATGATAGCCTTTGCTTTGGCCGGGTCAACTTCAATTCCCTTTTTACTGACCAGAAAACCCAACAGTTTGCCTGATTCGACTCCAAAGACACATTTTTGCGGGTTAAGCCGTAACTTATAAAGGATGAGTCTTTTAAAGACTTGATCAAGTGCTTCGAGGTGATCTTCTTCCTCTTTAGATTTCACGAGAATATCATCAACATACGCATCCATGATTTTGCGCATCTGATCATGAAAGATGATAGCCATTGCCCGTTGATACGTTGCTCCAGCATTCTTGAGCCCAAAAGGCATAACTGTGTAGCAAAAAGTGCCCCAAGGCGTAGTAAAAGAAGTTTTTGATTGGTCGCGGGCGGCCAACTTAATCTGATTGTAGCCGGAATATCCGTCCATGAAAGAGAACATGGCATGTTCTGCCGTGCTATCGACTAGAAGATCGATGCTTGAAATTGGATAGTCATCCTTCGGAGTTGCCTTATTGAGGTCTCTGAAGTCTATGCAAATCCTTACTTTGCCGCTTTTCTTTGGGACAACGACGATATTGGCTAACCAATCCGGGTAGTCAATAGCTCGGATGAATCCTGCTTTGAGCAAATCTTCGAGTCCTTCCTTGACTTGTTGTTCTATTCTGGGATCCATTTTTCTCAGCTTCTGCTTGACTGGCTTAGCATCTGGCTTTAAGACAAGACGGTGCTCGACCAATTTGGGGTCTAAGCCCGGCATGTCTTCATATGTCCATGCGAACACTTCTTCATGCCGCTTGAGAAAGTTAGTAAGCCTTTTCTTTTCTTTCGGACTCAGACTGGTTCCGATCTGGAGAATTTTTGGATCTTCCTCTGAACCGATATTGACACCTTAAGTTGGATCTTGTACTAGAGGAGATGGTTCGTCCTGCTTCTGAACTGCGGCGGACTCCGGTAATTCCTGAAGAGACTGATCGTGTTCTGCACAATCATCAGACTGCTTTGCACTCTTGTCATTTCCGGTGCTTGCTTTGATTCTGTGAATTGCTATTGACTTCTGAAAGGCCTTGGGATTGAGAACGAGCTTCTTGATTGTCCGAGAGGTCATTCTGAAATTTTGGAGAAGAAATTTTGGTTCAGACAAATTGGCCTATAGTAAGACAAGCAATCATTTGAAGAGAACCATACATAAAATGGCATTAAATTATAAAATGATGAGACAGACAAAAAGGGAGTAGATGGCATCCGGATAGACAAAGAAACTTGGAATTTTATTGATTGAATTGATCAATGACATTGGTAAAATGAGACATTTATTTGGAAAAGAATAGAAAGGAAATAACAAATGGTCTTCATTGTGCCCCTTTGACAAAAACAGTCTTTCTTGATGAGCTTCCTCCGGAGAACCCCAATCCTGCCTTGTGGGGACGATGTTTCTGGATCATTGGCTCGATGCGGCCATCTTCATTCTTGCCGAGTCCCTTGAAGGGTTGATAGCCATGCTTCAGGAGTAAATCAAATCCCTTTCTTGACTTCATGAATTGAGGAAACAAGGGATGATCCTTAATGGTGCTGTAGTCGATTCGACCTCCAACCTTGAAGAATTGAGGACCTTTCCATCGTGTCGTGGCTACTGTGTGCAGAGATGGCTCTGATGGTGCCTGAAGTATTTCTCGATTCTCCCCGAGATTGATCTCTTCACTTTCCCTGATGCTGGGAATATCTGCATTGAATGATGGCCGAGGAATCATGGGCTGCGGGAGCCTTTCTTCTGGGTCTTCTCCCAGTATTGTGGTTATCATTCCACCCTTTGACCACTTCACACATTGATGGAGGGTGGAAGGCACTGCATTAGCATTGTGAATCCACGTCCTACCGAGCAGCAAGTTGTAGGTTGGTGGTACATTAACCACATGGAAAAGGACGGAGTGCACCGAATAGTTGATAAACACTTCCAGAAATATCTTGCCCTTGGCCGTTTGACCATGATTGTCAAACCCATAGATAGTGATGGGATCTGGAATGTATTCCTCGTCCTTGATCCCTAATGCCTTTGCGGTCATTTCGGGACATATGTTGAGGCTACTGCCTCCATCGACCAACACATGGGGAACCGTCATTCCTCTGACTCGAACGACAATGTACAAGGCATTATTATGAAAGGAATGAGGCTTTGGAAGGTCCTCATCCGAAAAAGTGATTGGCGCATTGGTCATGGCGGAGTTCACAATCTGTGCCATGTCTTCAGGAGTAGTGTTGGGCTTAACTTTGATTTTTTCTGAGTAAATCCTCCAGTACTTGCTGGTGCTTGCTAGAATTCTTGGCCAAGTCAAGGATGGAGACATTGGATAAAGCAGTCAGAGGCTTCTGACTTGAATTCTCCATCTTGGGTCTAACGATTTGCTTGAAGAAGTCAAGAGTTCCCTTTGATTTGGGAACTGACTTCACAGGTGCTTCTGCAACTTTCATTTTACCGAATGCTGAAATTAAGTCCATCTTCTTGGAATCTGGAGTTGCTTGTCGTAGCACCGTCACCTGATGTTGAACTTGGAGATCTTGCGCAGAACATGGCTTGATATGCTCATGCGGTAGAAATGGTTGTGCAGACACTACCGCTGTGGTGTGCGAAGGGAAGGGGTGGTTGAGAATGTCCATTTTTTCTTCTTCTTCTCCTTCTACCAATAGATTCTTTTCAATGAGATCTTGCACGATGTTTTTGAGAATAAAGCAGTTCTCGGTGTTGTGTCCCACTGTCCTGTGAAACTTGCAGAACTGATCTTTCCATTTCCCCATGGGCACAGGGGGATCGGCCAATCTGGGCAATTTGACCATCTCTTTTGATAGCATGTACTCGAGCACATCCTCGAGTGATTGGTCAAGAGGAGTAAACTTTCTGTCATAGCTCCATCCTTCATGTTTGGTTTTCTCGCGCAGCTTCGGCCCTTGATCCTGCTGAGGAGGCTTGCCGTACTGAGGAGCAGGCTTTGCTTTCTGATCCTTGTTGTTCGAACTGCCTGAGCTGTAGCAGTAATCTTTCTTCTGCCCTTTGTGCTGATTACGGCCTTTGCTGTTGTTGTTGGCAGAATAAGTGAAGTGAGCTTTCTTCTTCTGCTCACCATGGGAGTTGTTCTTGGAAAAGGTGAAGCCTTCATAGACTCCATTTTCCACACTCAGCTCGAGCCATTCGGCTCGTTCAGTCAGCTCAATGAAGGTCCTGGACGGCGCTGTGGAGATTAATCCTCTTAACGGCTGCGAGAAATTGTTGAGGATTAAGGACAATGCATGCCTTTCCGAGATAGGATCTCTCATCTTATTACAGGCTGATCTCCACCTGTGAATGAAGTCCCGTGCTTTTTCATTCTCGTTCTGTCTCAAATTGCAGAGATGACTTAATGTAGGCAGCGCTTCTGTGTTGAACAAGAAGTGTTCAATGAATAGATTTACAACTTTGTCGAACTCCTTGAGCTCGATGGGGTTGATATGCTCAGCATACCACTTAGCTGCAACTCCTTCCAAGCTGCGTGGGAAGCATAGAAACAATGCTCGGTTATCCTTTCTGAACCTCGAGCATTCTGCGAAGAAGGTGGCGAGATGAGCTTTTGGGTCGCCAGAACCATCAAATTTGATAAATTTTCGGGGGAGATTTTCCAGATCATCATCCCCTTCTAAGCCGTCATAGAAGTCCTCACTGGTGAAGACTTTCTTGCCCTTGTCGCGGGCTTGCAGATCTTTGACAACTCGGGCCATTTCTTTGAACTGCGCTTGCAAAGGCTCTTCTTTATCTCTGCTCTTTGATCTGCGGCTTTTACTTTGGCCACGCTTCTCAAATGCCGGAGGCACCTCATATTCTTCATCTGTGTTTTCAGTGGAATCTGATTCATCTGAAATCTCTTCTGGCTGGATCTGCTTCTTGGGAGCCTTCTTACTCCTACGACCATGAAACTTTTCTCTGAATGGATTCCTTTCTGAGCTGGTCCCGGGCTGCTCATTCATCATCTTATTCATCATTTTTCTGAACATGGCATACATTTGAGGGTCTATGCCATCGTCTTCTTGCTGCTGTTCTTGACTCTTCTCAGATCGAGGGGAACTCATCTCTTCTTCCGAGGCTGACGAGTACTGGGATGCTGTGGTTCTTTTGCCTGATCTTGTCTCAACCATCAAATGGTATAGATGCTCTCTGCAGGGCAAAGACCTGATTAGATTTTGAAGGAATCAGCTTTTGGAGGAAATATTTGTTGAAAACATGGTAGACAATTTGGAAAAGATGTCCCATTACTAGGGACTGAGTCGTCGTGAGAATCACGACAATTGTGTTGTCATTCCTTCTGCAAAAGAAATAAACAACGAAAATGTGCCTTGTTACCTAGGCGAGGTCGTCAAACCACAATGGAAGGAAATAGAATTTTATTAAAATGAGAAGAATAAGATTTTATTGATCTTGACAAAGAGGTGGGGGACAAACAATTTGCCACCATTCACGATAGTCGACAGACACTCTAGGACCTGGAAAGATTTTAAGAGAGACAAAGGAATCCCAGCCGTAGCGGGCAGAATGATATGCCCCGGACCATTGTGCGGAAGTGAGATCAAACTCTGCCATAATTCCTGATAACAGTCGGGCTTCGACATACTGCTGCCTCTGGGAGAACTGTCGAACACATCTCTCTGGTTGGTAGTAAGTGCAGAAGAATGGTCCTAGCAACTTGAACCGCTTGCCATAAGCGTAGGTATATCTGGGAGGAGACAGCTGCCGATCAAAATAGTCCCAAACTACGTCATCTTCTTGAATGTTGTTGATCATAGACCGGTACTGCGCCACTGGAAGGAGTTCTTGACCATTGTATCTGAAAGAGCTTGCTCGGGCTGGAACGTGTTGGAAAAACCAGGACTGAAGTGCGTAGATGCATCCTTCAACTAAAATGGACTCTCCAAGTGAGAATCGAGTCAGACCTCGATAAAGGAAGGCGAGCGCTGCCATGGCTATAGAGAGGCGATTGGTTTGCCGACTTCCCCATCTTCTCATAAGCTGGATTATCCTGATGTCCATGTAGTTCTGTCCATCTGGGAAAAGGGACAGTCCTACAGTGCATAGAACCATTGCATTCTGAATCTTTTCTTTGACTGTTCTTGAAAGCAAGCTGACTTCGACGAAGGTCCCGTACTGGCGGTACAACTCAAGTAGGTCAACATATTCATTTCCTTCTAACTGGATCAGGGGACAAGATCGGCGGCCTGTCATACGAGCTAAGGAGTCTCGGGGGTCCAAACCCTTGACATTGATAAGGAATTGATGCTCTAATGGGTCGTTTGGTCGACCAGCTGATTCTGGCAACCCCATGATTTCTGAAAATTCATCCATTAAAACAGTCATCTCTCCCCACGGGAACCAGAAGGTACACGTTCGAGGATTCCATCGCTCCGCCATTGCATGGATCAGGTTGCCATTGATGGTCTGCTTTCCGACTGCTGATGCCAGCTCTAATCCGCACTCGCTCAAATGGTCCGGGAATATTCGGGAAAAGCTCTTTAGCCAGGAATAATACCACCGGGGAATGAAAGTTCCGGTGCTAAGAGCTGGATGTTCAGGACGACCTTGTCGCACCTCGAAGGAGATGTGACCTTCAGGAAAGATAGGATCGACTTGACTGGATGCCATCGAACTGAAAACAGAGAAAGACTCAGAATGAGACTTAGGAAAATGTGAGAAATTTTGAAAAATTTTGCAGGTAGGATAAAAATGCAGCTAGAAATTCGAGATCCAGTAGAATGGTAGAATGTAAAATCGCCTGGAGTTTTGAAAGAAATGGGATATTTGAAAAAAATCATCCAGGGTTTGAGAAAAGATCTCGTGGAAAATAAGGATATTTGGAAAAAGACCTAATGAGTTGAAAAACATTGGGAAATATAAAGAATTGAGAAAATCATACATACAATCACATCCTGCACAAACATTTATGCACATTCAGCACTCCCTAAAAGGTTGACTCTAAATGCATCAATTTGAAAACAGTTGTAGGACCCTAATCCTAACTCTAGGTTCAGATCATCTTTGTCCAATCCAGTTATGCCGATATACCCGAATCGAAATCCGAGGTACGTGGCATAGAGTTTCAACTCCGGTTCTAAGGTAAGGTTTTCCAACATCCTTGAGCGCCTACCGATATACTTCGGACTGTGGCCCGCGGTACGTGGTAGGGGGGTGTTAACCCAAATAGTTGGCCCAGTTGTGAGGCTCTGTCCCGAACTATGGTTCTAGAAGAGAGCCCAGCAACGTGAAGACCGGGTAATGATAGGTAAGGGAGTTTTGAAAAAATGATCACATGCAAGAAATAGAGGGCTCTAAATCCTAGAGAGATAGCTTTTGAAAACTTTGAAGAAGCATACATTGTTTGCATTCAGATCCTAAATTGAGGAGAGTTGTGTTTAGACCTAAGTCTATATGAGCATGAAAATTTCTCCTCAATATGGTCCTACCAAACCATGCCTAAGTTATATGCATTCAATGTCAGCTAGGTCAGAATCTAGGCTCCTAGGTTCGCATGATATCAAAATAAAAGAGCTGACATTTTGTGAACATAATTTTGATAATTAAACTAAGTCAAGCATTACTTTGATCAGACGAGGACAGGTCCCATCACGGTCGCCAAACCTGTTATCGTCGCGAAATTTTTCCCCCGTCTTCCCTTCCTTGCGGAAGAGAGAAAGAGGAAACGCTTTCGCGCTTCAAACTTTGACCGGATTTTGGAAATGTTTTGAAATACTCGCCTCCGTTTTGAAAATTGCGGGAAAATCCATGGGATGGGGCTCGACCTGTCGGTACGAGGTTCGACCGTTCCTGCCGCCTTTAACAGGGGTAATCGAACCAAGGACCAAAACTATGCTTGGCTTAGCGAAATTATCAAAGTTATGTTCTATCCTAAATGCATAGAGAATTCAGGCATGTGCTATGAGATTTTGGAAAATGCCAGTTGGAAAACATGATGTATGCTTAGAAAAACATTTGGAGTTGGAAAGAATCTCTCAGGAAAAAGGTCAATTTCTCAGGAAACTCAGATAAAAAAGGGGTTTTTGAAAACATGAGAAAGCTTATAAAGATGTGGAAAATTCAGAAATAGTTGAAAATCTTGGAAAAATGGAAGTGATTCTTGAGAAAAGATGGACCTTTTGAAAAGGGAAGCACTTCTTAGGAAAACTTGGACTTTGAGAGTTTTCTTAGGAAAATGATGGAAATTCATAGGAAAGCTCATTGGAGAAGGAAATTCAAAACTTGGGGAATCGAAATCCTGGGAATTTTACCTTTTTGAAATACTCGGAAATCGATTTTGGATCTTGAAGAAAGATTGGAAAACTCTTTTGAATATCTTAAGAAAATATCATTTTCCTGGGAAAACTGTGGAAAAGCTTGTCTTTGGAAAACCGATTTTGAAAAATCCTTAGAATTTCTTGAGAAATCGATTTCTTGAGAATGAAGTTTTCCTTAGAAAATCTTGAGAAAATCAATGATTCTATGATGCAAATGACATAAGTGAATGAATGCACTTTGAAAAGATTTTCTAAGAGATTTGTTGGAAAAATATGCATTAAGTCAAGATAAATCCTTCACATATCCTGACTGTGGCCATGAATATGTTCATAATTTAGTTGATTTGATGCACATGATTTTGAAAACTTTGGAAATATGATGTGCATTTTAAGATAGCCTAAGAGTGTAGGCTCAATGTGACTAGTAGAAAGATGATGGATCTGGGTCTCGTCCATATTCCGACTAGGGCCGTAAATATGGATCCCACCGAGTCTATCAACTCCCTAAGAGTTGGTGCACGTGCCATTCGTGAACATCCATAGTGCTTTTGAAATAAAATGCATGAATCATATAATCAGGATATTGCATAAATTCAAACTATATGACATGCATCCTAGTCTAAGCAGGAAATTAACTCTCTTATTCCAAAATTATTACATCACTAAATAAAGGAAATAAAAGAAATTTGCAGACTTCAGCTCCTTCTTTTGATTGTTCCTGCCAAACTTGAAATTGGGTTAGCTCAAATATGTGGGTTTTTTCAAGATTTTCCAATAATATTATGAAATTATTGGATTTAATTGGATATAAACCCTATTCTCGTGCTTCCTTGATATTTGAAATGATGAAAATGCAAGAAATTCAGTGGAAAATAGTTTGAAATTCGAAATGGTGGTCAAAATGACCAAAATACCCCTAATTATAAAGTTATACCTTTAAAATCAGGGTTTTTTTAAAGAAAACTTGGTAAAATTGAGATTTTGAAATTCAAAGTGAATCAAATGATGATGAAATGTAGTAAGAGACATGATGACATGCTGTTAAACACATTAGGACTGTAAAATCAGAATTTGGTATTTCGCAATTTATCAAAAATAACGATTTTCGCTTGTTTTTCGCTTGGATCTGGGTCCTGCGGGACCCTGTTTTGGTATTATGGATGATCCGAACCTCAAATGGATTCCAAATTGCACCAAATTCGGTATGAAGCATCTACTTACTTTGATAAACAACCTAGAATGCTAAAAATCATGAAATGATATGATTTAAATGCCAAAATTCAAAGAAAGTCCTAAAATGGTGGATTTTGCCTATGGATCCGAACCAAATGCAATGCCTAATATGATAATGCAAGATTTACACCATGGAAACTTCTGATATTTTGCAGACTGCTAAAAGACCCGAAATAGAACATTTTTGGTTTTTACAGCTTCGGGATTTGAGCCATGGTGAGTTCAATAACAGGGATTTAGTTCAGACAGAGGTAAAAATCACACTAATCTGATGTAAAATGCTAAAAAAATACAAAACGGCCGTGGAAATTTATGAAATTAATCAGAGCTATGCACGACATTTACATGAACAACTTTCATGTTTATGACTTCGGCATTTGATCAACGGAAACACAGATAAAAATATAACTATTCCTGCCTAAACTAACAGAACAGACAAATGTAGCAAAACAGGGGGCTGACAAGAAAAATCCGAATCAGGGGTCAACACTGTTCTAAAAATTACAGGCTTTCAGATTCAAACAGAGGACATCTCGGACACCACTTTCATTTTTTACAGTTTCGGATTTGGAGCAACACACAAAGAGAAACCATAGCTCTAAGTCGATCCAAGATCTCAGAGGCCCAAATTAGGCTCTGACACGTGTACCGACATCTCGGATTTTTGTAGAACATTAAAAAAAATCAGAAAAATCTGATAAAATCATATTAACAACTAGACATTCTCCCGAGTTCAAAACATCTTTCGGATCGAAAATCGGATCTCCCATGAGGGATATCTCGATTTTACAAGTTGGCAAATGATTTTCAAAACGCATCTCGGGTAAAAAAACCCGACTTGCCATTTTGAATGTTTACCGCAGTAAACAAATTCAAATGCCTCCGAATTTTTGGCAAAATTTCAGGGACACCTAAGGGCGCATTCCGTGATTTGTTTGGAATTTTTAATAAAAAAAAAATGCATAAAATGACATGTGGACTGACTGACAAAAACAGAGACCTACTGAAAATAAGCAGAATTGAAATAAAGGTTAAATTAATCCTAATTAATTCATGAAATGTACTAAATGAATGAAATAAAATGCAAATTAAACCTAGCTAACTATATGAATGTTAAAAATCATCAAGGAAGCATAACAAAACATTTTTATATATGTCGTTTTATGAGAATAGCTCAATCCATCCCTCGGATGAGCTCTTTCTTCAAACGACTCCCGATTCGGATTATAGAATCACATCAAGGGGAAAAGAAGTGCACCTTGCTTCGTTATGCAGCGTAGGAGCTCTTGAAAGGGGCAGCTATCACGAGCTTCCTTCGTCCTTCGCTCCGAGCTTCGGATGGTCCACCAAAATCGAGCTCTGTTGGAATCGAATTGGCCACAGCACAAGCTCTACTCCACCTTCTTCAATGCGCCAAAGGGGGCACGATTTCCAAGGTTCAAAATCAGATGGTAGGAAGGCTAGGTCGGATTTTCCAAGTTCACAAGAGCTAAAAAAATGATCTCCAAAAAAATAGGATCCTTCTCTTGGGCGTGGAGCCTTGTTTTTATAAATTTTCTGAAGAAATTTGAAATTCAAACAGGCTGGATCTGAGCCCTCCATGTGGCGCCATCTCAGGGGGTGTCATCTGAGGGGTTTAAAATTCGAATTTGTCTTCTGCAGGGAGCCCTCAGGTGGCGCCACCTCAAGAGGCTCTTTTGATTTTTTGAGAAAAATAAAAAAATAGAAATTTTGTGGGTGAGACACCTCAGCAGGGGAATTTGGAATTTTTCAAAAGTTAGCTTGATTCTCTCTGCAGGGAGCTCCCAGAAGGCGCCACCTCAGAGGGTGCTCTCTTGGAATTTGAAATTCAAACTCACCTTTTGTAGGGAGTCCTCAGGTGGCGCCACCTCATGGTGGGCTACCTTTATTAAAAATAAAATAAAAAATAAAAATGGAGCCAAGTGGAGTCCTGGAATGGTGCCACCTCAAAAGGTGTTTGACACATGTCAGAAGGTCAGAGCAGTGGGCTCAGAAGGCGCCACCTCAGAGGAATTTGAATTTTGCTTTTTCTGGTGAAAGGAGATCTGGACATGTGGCAGTCTAGGATGGTTCCAAGTGTCAGCCTGCTGGAGGAGGTTCTTCAGATGGCGCCACCTCAGAGGAGAATTCGAATTTCAAATGGAGGTTGGCCCTGGAGGAATGGAGGATGGACATGTGGCGCCACCTCAGGGTGGCTCCTACAATGCCATGTGGCAAGAGGGAGGAAAAAGAGGACAGTGACATGTGTCTCCTACTTTTCTGAAAAAAAATAGGGAGAGGACATGTGTCCTCTACTTTTTCTGAAGGAGTGAGAAGGAGACATGTGTCACCTTCTTTTTCTGAAAGAAGCAGAAGATGACATGTGGCAGAGGGATAAGGAGGGAAGGGACATGTGGCACCCTCATAGGCCATCTGGAAAAATCAGAGCTCCGGATTTTCGCCACCTAATGCCTTGTTTGAATTTTAAATGGTTTGCTTTTTCTGAAGAAGGCCAGGAGTGACATGTGTCTCCTACTTTTCTGAAAGAGGTAGGGAGAAGACATGTGTCCTCTACTTTTCTGAAAGAAGTAGGGAGAAGATATGTGTCCTCTACTTTTTCTGAGAGAAGCAGAGAATGACACGTGGCAGAGGGGAGAGAAGGTGGGCCAAGCCATGTGGCGCCATCTCAGACAGGATGAAAAAGGTAGGAGTTCTTGATTTTCGCCACCTATGGGGATTTTGAATATTTGAATTCTAGTTTTTCTGAGGAAAGCAGAAAATGACACATGACACTTGCTTTTTCTGAGGAAATGAGAGCTTGCCATGTGTCCTCTACAGGAGACACTCCAGATGACGCCACCTCAGAGGAGACAAGCCTACCTTTTTGTAGGAATTTAGGAGTGACACATGTTTCCTACTCTTCTGAAAAAAGTAGGGAGAGACATGTGTCAGGCTACTTTTCTAGAAGGAGGGAGAGGTTGACACGTGTCCCCTGCAGGAGACACACTTCAAGTGGCGCCACCTCAGAGGAGACAAACTCCACTTTTTCTAGACAAGACAACCTATGACACTTGGCATCTCCTGGTAGTCTTTGAAATGACACATGGCGCAGGATGGATAGGGTGACACATGGCAGATAAATGGGATGACATGTGGCGGCTTCTGAAGGTAGCCCCACACTAACACTTGGCATGGAAATGGGAGGAGAGAGAAATGACAAGTGGCACCAATCCAGGGGACAAGGCTCCTATATTTTTGGGTTTTTCTCAAAATTCAAATTTTTCAAAAGGAAAGCTTGTGTGACACCACCTCAGTGTGGGTCCCACATTGCTTCTTTATTGAAATAAGGATAAAACCACAAAACCTCTTTTTGGAATTTTTATAAAATCTGGACTAATGGGCAAAACAGGAATTTTGGAAAGAGTTGGCCCTTGTAGGGCGATTTTGTAAAAGGAGGATATTTGAAATTGTAAAAAGGGGCAAAATCTGAGGTGAAGTGACTGAAATCCATATTGAAAACTATCCAGATGGTTTTCCTGAGGAAATATTTTGA
Source organism: Nuphar pumila (assembly GCF_984573655.1). Classification (NCBI taxonomy): domain Eukaryota; kingdom Viridiplantae; phylum Streptophyta; class Magnoliopsida; order Nymphaeales; family Nymphaeaceae; genus Nuphar; species Nuphar pumila. Next base: position 44,165,376 of record NC_143263.1, on the reverse strand, counting down.
AATTCAGAGTCCTGGGGGTAAAATGGGAAAAAATGATAATTTTGAAGACCCAGGGTTTTGGAATCAATTTTGAAAAGAGTTAAAATTCTAATCTGGATTGAAGATTTTGAAATCGAGAGTTCTGGACCTCGAAATGACATGTTGTGCCGTGCAGTGATTTGAAATGCTCATGCAATGATATGCAATGTCATGTCTTATGAAATGCAATCTTGAATCAAGACTTTGGAGATGTCTGTCTCCTGTCAGGAGTAAGATTTTGACTATCTGAGACAAAATAGAGAAATTTTGAGAGTTGCAGATGAAATTTAGACTTTTGCAAGGTCCGGGCTCAGAAAATGACCATTTTGCCCTCCAGCGATTTCAGAGGCTGGATGATGATGCTTGGTGGACTGTCGGGGAGGTGAGTGAAAATTTGGGGTGTTTACACTCTCCCATGCTTATTGTTTGTTAATCCTCGAGCAAATTGACCCTATCAGAAAAAGCAAAAGCAAAACAAGCAAAGCAAAAACCTAACTCACTTTCATAGGAATCACGGTTGCATTTAGCGTATGCAACAAGCCCTTTAAAACCCTGGGTTACCCCAGTGGACGAGTACGGTCTCGTGAGGGTTTGCAGTTATGCTACCCACAAACATCTCTGTCATGTATACAAAATATTCAAATTCACAAAGCATTAAGCAGTTAAGGAGTTTGTTTTCATGAATATTTTATGTCATTACACTTTTAAAACATGTTTAGAGTCTTTACATGCCACCATAGAATAAAACTTTTTCCTTACTTCTCTAAATATCATAATTATTTATGCTTTATTCTCAGAAAATCAAATATACACATGTCATTGTTTATTTATCCTCACTTATATGTTTTCTGCATAGTTTTTTCAAAAATTATTCCTAAGTAGTGAACTTTATCTTTTTGATCTTAACTTTCTTTTTTCACTTTTTCACATTTTATTCTTTTAATTGAGCACTATATCAAATTTTCGGGTTTTGTGACCCATGTAATAAGCTTTGGGTCAGTGACTCCCAGGCCAGACGACCTTAGGACACCAAATACAAAGTATCTCAGGGACTTAATTGCTCGAGTCACTAGACCTTCAATTTTCATAGTTTTACGTATAGTTTGCTTCTTGTTATGTGCAATGTCAACATCTCTTAGGCTCTCTATAAAGTTCATATAACGGGCTTTCGAGACGGTGGCTCCCAAACCAGATGGCTTTAGGGCACCAGGTGTAAACACCCCTCAGGCTCTACTTGCTTGAACCAAATAGGCATAGAAGTTGTTTCCTTTGTTATCCTTTTCGATATAGGAATCAAACACTTCAACTTGTGTCTGAGCCCAGCTACTGATGAACACAAAGACATTAACCAACTAATCGTATGCTCTTTTATGCTTTTTGAGCTCTTATTTTCAATATTGTTCATTTGCTTAGTTTTTCAAAAATAAACTATGCATATTCATATTTGTGATTCAAAATAAAACTCTAATGTGCATCTACCATCATTTCTTTGAAATCCACATAAGTAACCATGTTTTTCTAAATTAGTTTCAGAAAAAGTTTTCGCAGGGCTTAAAAATTCTTTAAAAATGTTAGATTATGTAAAGCATTCATATAGGTTAACTCATTCCTTAAAAACCTAATTGTTATGAGTTTTCATCAGTGCAGATACATGGACAGAAAGAAAGAAAAAATTTTGGGTGTGCAAACTACACCCTCCTCTATGCTTGAATGACATTGTCCTCAGTGGCACTCCCTCATGCTTGCATGAAACTAGATGAATGCACATGATAAAACAAAAGACATGCAAGAGAAGGAGTAGAAGTCACCTCATCCGTGCTATGAAATATGTCATATCACCTGTAACTCATAAATTATATCCCAAAAAAATGAAATGTATACGTGATCTATCATACACGCTCAGAAACCAAGAAAGAAAGAAATATGCAAAAGACTATGAAAAACTATGAAAGAAATCAACCTAAACACTAATGGTACAACATACATACACTATGCACTGCCTCACACATCAATGAGGTCAATGACCTCGATGTCCTGACTAGTAACGGCCTCAGAAATATAGGGCTTCAGTTGTTGCCCATTGACCTTGAAATTGTTGCTCGTTCGTGGGTCCAAGATATCAATAGCATCATGTGAAAAAACTTTCTGGAATATAAACTTCAACTTCCCTGGAAATAGCTGAAGTCGTGAATTGAAAAGCCAAACCTTCTAACTAGGCTTGAACTATTTTCTCAAAATATGCTTATCATGAAAATACTTAGTTCAAGCCTTGTAGATTTTGATGCTCCCATACACATCATTTTGCAACTTCTCGAGCTCACTCAATTGAAGCTTCCACTCCGCGTCAGCCTGTGCCATATCAAAATTAAACTTCTTAATCACCCAATATGCTCTATGTTCAAATTCAACAGGGAGATGACATGACTTTCTAAAAACCAATCGATAAGGAGACATGCCAATCAGAGTCTTGAAAGTAATCCTATATGTCCATAATACATCGTCTAGGCATTAGGACCAATCCTTTTGGTCTGACAGAAGTGTCTTTTCAAGAATCTGTTTGATCTCCTTGTTGAAGACCTCGACCTGGCCACTCGTGTGCAGATGGAATGGCGTAGCAATCCAATGATGTACAAAATACTTCTTGAGTAAGGAAGCAATCTACACATTCTTGAAGTACTTACCTCTATCACTAATCATGGCTCTCGGGACACCGAACCTGCTAAAGATGTTGTGCTTGATAAATCTAAGCACCTCTTTGTGATCATTGGTTTAGGTGGCCACGACCTCGACCCACTTGAACACATAGTCGACCACCACCAAAATATAAACATAACTGAATGATGACAGGAAGGGACTCATAACACTACAACAAAGCAGTAGATTAGCGACGACCACATTCCGTCGCTAAGCCGTCGCTAATCCGTCGCTAACATGGTTAGCGACAACGAGGCGACAATATGCTTACGTCGCGAATATTTCGACACTAACTGGCGACGGAATTATTCCGTCGCCAGGTCCGTCGCTAATTGCGACGGAATAACGAGCGCTATATTCTGTCGCCAATCCGCCGGTACTAAACGGCGACCACGGCTTGGCGACGGATTTACTTCCGTCGCTATGCCATCGCTAGATTAATATGAATAGCGACGGATGGTTCCGTCGCTAATCCGTCGCAAACATGAAAAAAATTAAAAAAAAATTTATTTGAAAATTAAATACCGAGCAATTTCTATTTCTTGTACAATTTATATTTCCTGTAAATAAAAAACAAACCACACAAAAAAATTTATATAACAAGAATCTACAACAATTAATCGTTCCACCTTAAAAATAAGAAGTTTAATTATTTACAATTCAACAATTACAATTAGGAAACATAAAAAAAATAGAACTTCTTCAACATAGTCCTCTAATCATCGCCAAGATTTTGTGTGTCTTCTTGTTCATTGTCTTTATCTGTCCCTTCAGCTCCACTACGCTGATTATCGCTAGCAGCCTACACAAGAAAAGAACAGTCAGTATTGATAAACAAAATATAATGAAATAAATTACACACTATATGTGATTCTATCATGTGCTCATGTGTGATCTAAGGCAATAAAAAAACTCTATATGTGATTCTATCATGCTCATATGTGCTCTAAGGCAGACAAAAAGTTATATATATATATATATATATATATATATATATATATATATATATATATATATATATATATATATATATATATATATGTGTGATTCTATCATGCTCATATGTGTGCTAAGGCAGTAAAAAAATTGAATATGTGATTATAGCATGTTCATATGTGTTCTAAGGCATCTAGAAAAACTCTATATGTGATTCTACCATGCTCAGATGTGCTTTAAGGCAGACAAAAAACTATATATGTGATTCGATCATTCTCGTATGTGTGCTAAGGCAGTAAAAAAAATGAATATGTGAATATAGCATGCTCATATGTGCTCTAAGGCAGGCAAAGCAAAAAAATTTATATGTGATTCTATCATAAATGATATATAGCATGTTCATATGTGTTCTAAGGCAGTAAAAAAACTCTATATGTTATTATAGCATGCTCATATGTGTGCTAAGGCAGTCAAAAAAACTGAATATGTGATTATAATGTGCTCATATGTGTTCTTAGGCAGTCAAAAAACTGAATTTGTGATTATAGAATGCTCATATGTATTCTAATGCAGTCAAAAAAACTTTATATGTGATTTTATCATGCTCATATATGTTCTTAGGCAGGCAAAACAACTTTATATGTGATTATAGCATGCTCATATGTGCTCTAATGCAATAAAAAAACTCTATATGTTATTATAGCATGCTCATATGTGCTCTAAGGCAGTCAAAAAACTGAATATGTGATTATAACATGCTCATATGTGTTCTTAGGCAGTCAAAAAACTGAATATGTAATTATAGCATGCTCATATGTGTTCTAATGCAGTCAAAAAAACTTTATATGTGATTCTATCATGCTCATATGTACTCTAAGGCAGACAAAAAGTTATATATATATGTGATTCTATCATGCTCATATGTGTGCTAAGGCAGTCAAAAAATTGAATATGTGATTATAGCATGTTCATATGTGTTCTAAGGCATCTAGAAAAACTCTATATGTGATTCTACCATGCTCAGATGTGCTTTAAGGCAAGCAAAAAACTATATATGTGATTCGATCATGCTCGTATGTGTGCTAAGGCAGTCAAAAAATTGAATATGTGATTATAGCATGTTCATATGTGTTCTAAGGCATCTAGAAAAACTCTATATGTGATTCTACCATGCTCATATGTGCTTTAAGGCAGGCAAAAAACTATATATGTGATTCGATCATGCTCGTATGTGTGCTAAGGCAGTCAAAAAATTGAATATGTGATTATAGCATGCTCATATGTGCTCTAAGGCAGACAAAGCAAAAAAATTTATATGTGATTCTATCATAAATGATATATAGCATGTTCATATGTGTTCTAAGGCAGTAAAAAAACTCTATATGTTATTATAGCATGCTCATATGTGTGCTAAGGCAGTCAAAAAAACTGAATATGTGATTATAATATGCTCATATGTGTTCTTAGGCAGTCAAAAAACTATATATGTGATTCTAGCATGCTCATATGTGTTCTAATGCAGTCAAAAAAACTTTATATGTGATTCTATCATGCTCATATGTGTTCTTAGGCAGGCAAAAAAACTTTATATGTGATTATAGCATGCTCATATGTGCTCTAAGGCAGTAAAAAAACTGAATATGTGATTATAACATGCTCATATGTGTTCTTAGGCAGGCAAAAAGTTATATATGTGATTCGATTATGCTCATATGTGTTCTAAGGCAGACAAAAAACTGAATATGTAATTATACCTAAGAGGGACCTGGAATCGAAGATCCCCTATCCTGAACAACGGCCTTGATCTCATTTCGGAGAAAGGGGGCGATGGTGTATTGGAAGTAGTTATTCAGTGATTCATTAATGATCTCGCGTACATCATCACCGGAAAGAATAGTCGGCTGCTTGGAGCTTATGTCGGTGCAAGAAGTCGGTGAGCCGTAACTGGAAGAACCAATAACTGGTGAAGTGTTCATATTACTCCCAAACCCGAACACGCGACCTTTTTTGGGTTCACCTGCTGCAGTCACCCATGCTGTAGGATCAAATGATGGATGCTGAGTAGCGTCATCGCCATATCGCTCTACCATCTGTTGCTCATATGCCTCCTACAAAATAATGTTTAAAGTATTCATTAATAATTAATGATAACATTATGATAACTTGCATATATATTGCAATGATTATTAATAGAATTAATACATACCGTTGTGGTTCTCGCCTTCTCTGATACGAAGACTCTCGTGGTCTTCCGTTTATGTGTTTCTACAAACACATCTTTATATGGTACACTGCCTCCTTTTTCTGATTCCTGCGAAGTTAAATGACAAAAGATTTAGTACACAAGTTTGCAACAATACTTACAAAATTAATATTATATATTGATGAGTTACCATTTTCTTTAAGTGGCTCCCAAATGTCTTAGATCCACCTGTGTGTAGATGGGCTTCGGACATCTTCGATCGATTTTGTGCAGCCTTCACAGAGCAATTTCTAAATGCATCTCCCGCCCACTTATCACACATTTCATCCCAGTAATCTCTCCTAATAGTAATAGGACCATGGCCCTTCCACAGTAATGGATCATCTACTACGCCAGATGCTTTTTTTGCTGCAGTCTTCATAGTGTGCAGCATGTCTGCAAATCGATTGGCAGCCACCTTCTGCCACACCTTCCTTGCATCATTTTCTTCCACCGTAGTTGCGAAGCGATTCGAAGCCTACAAATATTTTCAGAAAGTTAGTAGACATTGCTTAAATAAATTAACTATGAGGAACAACTGTATACCATGAATGAGGACCACAATCTGTCTAACACCTCCTTTGGGTACTCTTTCCATTGAGCAACTGGTCTTGGTAGATGTTGAAGAAGTGAATTCCTAATCTCTTGTACTACTTCTTGTGGCTCAAACCTTGTGCTGCACATGAATTGTTACACAGTAAATATCAATATAAAATATTTAAAAGATATGCAATAATTGAAAACAAAATACTTACGGTCGATTATCGATATACACTATTCGAATGAGTCTTCTTGTGCCAGCCTGAGAAGACCCTGTTTCCTGTGTTGGCTGTTGACTTGTGTGATCAACTGGTGTAGGTGGGTCGTGTACAGGCGCAACATCATCTGTAAAAAAATACATTAGAAATTCTCAGAATGCGCATTTGAACTAATCAAGCATCCAATTAGTTATATGATATACCTATCACAGGAGCCCGTGAAGATGAAGGTTGAGCCTGGCTACTACTGGATGAGCGACCACTATAACCTCCACGAACCATATTCTAATAAATAACATATGTCATACAATACATTCAAATAATTCACATCAAGTATTACAATGCATTCAAGTCATTCACATCAAGCATTGCAATACATTCAAATAATTCAAATCATTCACATCAAGTATTGCACTAGTTCAAATCATTCGTTGCATAAATTATAATACATTCAGATAATTGAAATCATTCACATCAAGTATCACAATGCATTCGAATCATTCGTATCAAGTATTACAATACATTCAAATAAAATTTTTAATCATTCACACCAAGTATTGCAATACAACTCACATCAAGTATTACAATGCATTTAAATAGAGGTTTGTAGTATAAGATTTTGCTCACTAGCTTGAGAATTCTTCCTCATCACTAGTTTGACTTTCTTCTTCTTCTTCTTCTTCTTCATTGTTTGCCCATCCACTTGGTACATCATTTGGATCACATTCCTCTATGAATGTTTCATCGGCCAATGGAGATATGACATGCATATCATGCGCAACATCGTGACCATAAGCGAAGTCATAGACATCATCTGATTGATAGTAATCATTGTCTTCAGCTAACTCATCTTCCTGTAACTGATCATACTTGGGGTATAGTTTGCATTTCACCTTGCAAACTGCCCACCATTCATTTCTATCTGACTTTTTTATACTCGGGTATGAAGTATAATAAACTTGTTGAGCTTGCGAGGCTAATATGAATGGTTCATATGTTCCAAACCTGGATTTATGATTCACCTCCACAATGCCTGAAGCTTTGTCGAGTCTTGTTGCAGTTGGATCAAACCAATGACACTTGAATATCATAACCCTGTTATTCATGCCTAAGTAAGTCAACTCCATTATTTCCTCTATAACACCGTAGTAATCATGTTCATTTTCACCGTAGCTGCTACCCTTGACACACACGCCACTATTTATCGTTGATTTGTTTATACCGTAGTCTTTTGTATGGAATCGATAACCATTTACGATATACCCGTTATAGCATTGCACAACTTTGGTCGAACCATTTTCTAAATCACATATTCTTTGATCTTTAACATCACCATGGCGAACCTACGCACAGACATAAACAATTATTGTGATCACGATCAATTAAGTAACTTAGTGTTGTTTATAAGTACAAAATTTATGTTAGCTTCTTTACCAACTGTTTCAACCACTCCACAAACTTAGTTTCACGTTCTTTTTGTACTTCTGCATCAGTGAGATGTGAAACTTCGCTTTGCAACTCCAGATCAAATCGTCTGCAAACCACAAATACTTATATTACCGAGCCATGTATCCACATATAGAACATAAAAGGATTTATAATTGAGTTGCATATACATATACTTACTCGATGTATGGGTCGATCGCTGAGCAATTAAAAAGAATATAGATGTGTGATGCATCTTGCTCTCGATCTGTCAATAGCCTTGATCGACAACTACCAAATGCATGCCCAAGTGGTTGAAATATCGATAGCTTGTCAGCTACAGTTACTTGTTCTCCATCAGCGTTACGGGGCGGGCATGTGTAACGTGTTGGAATATGAGGTTCGAAGTACATAGATGAGAAATTTGAAATCTCTTCTAAAGTGTACGCCTCACAAATAGAGCCTTCTACTCTTGCTTTATTACGAACCTTTTTTTTTAGGTCGAACATGCATCTGACAAGAATATACATTTCAAATTTTAAATATTTGTCATTAAAGAGACAAATATAAAAAAACATATACCTTTCAAATGGGTACATCCATCGATATTGCACAGGGCCACCAACCCTTAGTTCATATGGCAGATGTATGATCAAATGTTCCATAACATCGAAAAATGCTGGCGGAAATATCTTTTCTAACAGACAAACAGTGGTGATGACAGAGTCCTCGAGATTCTTTACATCTGATACAACGACCTCCGATGCGCACAATGTTCTGAAAAATCCGCTCAACTCAGACAATACCCCCCATATAGGTTTGTCTAACATATCATGGAATGTTAGGGGTATCAATCGTTGCATAAAGATATGACAATCATGGCTCTTCAACCCATATAACTGTCCATCGTCAATCTTCACAGCCCGAGCAATGTTAGAGACATATCCATCTGGAAATCTCAGTTGTCTCAACCATTGACATACATGTTTTATTTGATCAGGTCCGAGCACGTACTTCGCCTTTGGTTTCAGTACTTTGCCATTATACTCTTTGAGTTCCAATTCTGGTCTTTTACATATTAATTTTAAATCCATACGGGCCTTCGGATTATCCTTCGTTTTTCCTTTAATATTCATTATTGTATTAAACACATTATCAAACACATTTTTCTCTACATGCATCACATCCAAATTATGTCGTATCAATAGGGTCGGCCAATACGGTAGTTCCCAAAAAATATATTTTTTCGTCCAATTGTGATCCTTCCCAAATCCACAGAAGGGTGTAGGACTGCGGGCATCTGTTAATACATCTGGAAAGTATCGCAATCTTCTTAGAATCTCTATGCCAGACAATCTTGAGGATGGACCTTCCGTTTCAGTTGTGCCTGCTTTAAATGCATTATTTTGACGTCGGAACGGATGATCGCTGGGTAGAAATCGACGATGGCACTCAAACCAGCAAGGCTTCCTTTCATGCCTCAATCTAAAAGCTTTGGAATCCTCCATGCAGTACGGACAAGCCAACCTCCCATGTGTGCTCCAACCAGATAACATACCATATGCAGGGAAGTCACTGATTGTCTATAAAACAACGGCCTTCATGTTGAAATTTTGTTTTTTGTGGGCATCATACGTGGTAACACCGTCATCCCACAGTACTTTTAATTCATCAATCAATGGCCTTAGATATACATCAAGATTTTGGCCAGGTGAGGTCGGACCAGGGATCAACAGAGACAAGAAAAGATTTGGACGTTTCATACACAAGCTTGGTGGAAGGTTGTATGGAGTTACAAATACTGGCCAACATGAGTATGGAGTTGATCTACCCCCAAATGGATTAAATCCATCTGTACATAGACCGAGTCTAACATTTCGTACTTCCATTGCGAAGTTCTAATGAGTACGATCAAAGTGCTTCCAAGCTTCAACGTCAACAGGATGCGTGATCTTGTTTTCATCGTGTCGAACTTTATTTGCATGCCATCTCATGTGTTTAGCTGTCCTTGAAGACATATACAATCGTTGCAATCTAGGAGTGATAGGAAAGTAGCGGAGCGACTTGTATGAAACTTCCTTTGATCTCGTGCTACCATTGCCTCTTGTCTTTGGCTTGAACCGAGGATGCCCACATGACGGGCATGATATGTCGTTTTCCTGCTCCTTGAAATACAACATGCAGTGATTTGGACAAACATCAATCTTTTTGTAACCCATACCTAGAGTGTTGACCATAACTTTCGCACGATAGAAATTTTGTGGCAATTTCTCATCTTTAGGCAACATACTCTTCACAATCATGCACAAACGGTCAAAACATGATTGACTCAAATTATACTCGGACTTCAAATTCATTAGTTGAAGAACTGCAGACAAGATAGTGTGACTCTCACAACCGTTCCAAAGTGGCTCATCAGCATCTCTAAGTAAATCATAAAATCTACTAGCTGCATCGTTTGGTGATTCTTCATCTATGGCAGTTCTTACATCACTAGAACTCATAGCAGAACCCAGTTCTGTTCCTGCGGCATCAAATATCAAATTCATATATGGATTATCGTGCACCACATTCACCCGTGCATCAAAATCGTTTCTAAATTCTTCTCCATAAAACGTCCAGTTCTGATAATCACTCACAAAACCCTTCATGTATAGGTGATGTCTAACGCCATGAGGTTCTACAAATCGATTATTCTTACAAATCTTGCAGAGACACCTAATCCGACCTGTGGGATCTACTGTACTGACACTTGCCGTTGCAAATTCAATAAAACTGTCAACACCATCCATATATTCATGCGATAACTCATTGTCTACTATCCTACGGTACATCCATTCACGGTTTGCAGTGATTCTGTCGTATGATGTTACGAATAGTATCCTAACGAATTAAAAAAAAATCAGAATGCTACGATGAAGAAAATATCAAATTTATCATGCAATATACTATGTCAAACATTAACAAGAATTTTGATGCATGCATTGATAACTTAATATTTTCATGTGCAAACTATTAATGACACGATACAATCATTTGAAGCATGCTTTTATTATAAAATTTCACATGGAAGTCAAAATCAAATTGAAAGTAACTACATGCAAGCATGGATACAATTACATCAAACATTGCAATACATAATAATCATTCATATCAAACAAATGGCAAACATGTACCTGCAGCAAACACACTTCAATATCTCACTAACTACTACCATGCTTAGCATGGACTCCGTACTCCAAAAATAAGAACACTTCCATATTCCTACATTAAAATCATGCTCAGCATGATCTCCGAACTCCAACAAAGCAACCCTAAATATCAACAACTAAGTGAGTGTGTGAACAATAAAGTGTTACATCTAATAAATTAAATAACATGTGATACGCTTGCATCACTTACTCACCACGGGTATTTACCCGATTTGCATTGTTTTTGCCATTTACTTACCACAGGTGGCTGAGCACGAGTTGGTTCCGTTGAAAAATCTGCACAAAAAAATACAATTTTAAAAAAAACTCGCCACAAAAAAAAGGAAGCTGTTCCGGCAAGGGGTCGACTCCCCTGCTGTTCCGGTAGAGGGTCGACCCCCTTACGGAACATAGGGGGTTAACTGACCCCCAGCCTTTCCGCCAGTGAGTCGACCCCCTACCGGGGTCGACCTGCCAAAAAGGCAGGGGGGTCGACCCCCTACCGGAAACGCAAGGGGTTAACCTCCTGCCTGTTCTGTCATGGGGTTAACCCCCTGCCTGTTCCGGCATGGGGTTAACCCCCTGCCGGAAAGGCAGGGCGTCGACCCCCCATGCCGGAAACGCAAGGGTTAAACCCCTGCATTTTCGGCATGGAAGAGGGTTAAACCCCCTGCCTTTATGGCAGAGGGTTTAACCCCTGCTGGAAACGCAGGGGTTAAACCACCTGCGTTTCAGACAGAGGGTCGACCCCCCCTGTCGGAAACGCAGGGGGTTAAACCCCCTGCCGTGCCGTAAAGGCAGTGGGTTAAACCCCCTGCCGTAAAGGCATGGGGGGTCGACCCCCTGCCGGAAAGGCAGGGGGGTTTAAACCCCCTGTCGTGCCATCATCCCTTTACGGCAACAGCACGGCAGGGGGTCGACCCCCCTGCCTTTCCGGCACGGTAGGGGGTTTAACCCCCTGCCTTTCCGGCAGGGGATCAACCCCCCTGCCGTGGTCGACCTGTTGGAAACGCAGGGGTTAACCCACCTGCGTTTCTGGCAGGGGGTCGACCCCCTTGCCGGAAACGAGGGGGTCGACCCCCCTGCCGGAAACGCAGGGGGTCGACCCCCCCTGCCGGAAACGCAGGGGGTTAAACCCCCTGCGTTTCCGGCAGGGAAGGGGGTTAAACCATCTGTCGTAAAGGCACGGGGGGTCGACCCCCTGCCGGAAAGGCAGGGGGGTTTAAACCCCTTGCCGTGCCATCATCCTTTTACGACACGGCAGGGGGTCGACCCCCTTGCCTTTCCGGCACGGCAGGGGGTCGACCCCCCTGCCTTTCCGACACGGCAGGGGGTCAACCCCCCATGCCGGAAAGCACGGCAGGGGGTCAACCCCCCATGCCGGAAAGCACGACAGGGGGTTAAACCTCCTGCCTTTCTGGCAGGAGGTCGACCCCCCATGCCTTTCCGGTAGGGGGTCGACCCCCCATGCCGGAAAGGCAGGGGGTTTATCCCCTTCATGAAACGAGTAGGGCGGGCGAACCTGTCTCCGGCGAGGCGACGGTCGGTCGGCGGGGCGACGGTCGGTCGGCGGGGCGACGGCTCGGGCGAAACGCGGGGCGGCAGGCGACGGAGCGGCGGCGGAAGGCGTCGGGCTGCGTAGTGAGGGCGAGAGAGAGGAAACAAGAAAAGAGGGAAAAGGGTTTTGATCAGATTTACGTGAAAATTAGCGACGGATTGGCGACGGAAGTATTCCGTCGTGAAGCCGACGCAAATATATACAACTCCTTAGCGACGGAATATGTTTATCGCTCACGGCGTCGCTAAGTAGCGACGGAAAAATACCGTCGCCCCATCTGTCGCTAACCGCAGCATGTTGTTGCGACAAAACTGGTCTGTCGCTACTTAGCGATGGCTTAGCGACGGGCCATTTTCCATCGCTACATCTGCGAATATCACGAAACGTAGTGACATATTAGTGACGGTTGCTAAGCCGTCGCTAATTGGCGACGGAAAAATGTCGTCGCTACTATCCGTCGCTAATTAGCAATTTTCTTGTAGTGTAAATTCGATGCCCAAACATCAAAAATCTCAACTACAAGAATGGGGAGTAGGGGCATCATATTATGCTTGAAAATACTCCATGTATGCTGACAACGTAAGCATCTCCTACAAAACTCATGAGAATCTCGATGCAGTATCGACCACCAGAATTTAGATTGGAGGACCTTTACAACAGTCTTTTGACTAGAAAAGTGTCCTCCACAGGCCAAGGAATGATAGAAATCTAAAATGGACTCGAACTCCTCTTCGGGGACACACCTTCGAATCATCTGGTCGGGACATAACCTGAACAATTCTGGATCCTCTCAAAAATAATATTTCACCTGTGTCATAAAATGATCTCTCTCGTTCTTGTTCCAATGCACAGGGAACTTTCCAATCACCAAATAGTTAATAATGTCTACGAACCATGGCAGACTTTTCGCATGAAGAACCTGCTCATCCAAAAAAGAATCATCAATCTGTCCTTGATCAGTGGATGTCTCCATAGTCAGTCTGGACAGATGGTCTACTACAAGATTCTTGCATCCACTCTTGTCTTGAATCTCCAGATCAAATTCTTATAGCAGAAGGATCCAGTGGATAAGACACAGTTTGGTATCATTTTTACTCATCGAATATCGCGGGGCGGCATGATCCGAGTAAACGATGACCTTGGAGCCCAACAAGTAAGAACAAAATTTCTCTAATGCAAACACTACAACTAGCAGTTCTTTCTCAGTAGTAGTATAATTCATTTGGGCCTCAAAAAGGGTCCTACTAGCATAGTAAATGACATGAGATCTCCGTTCAATCTCCTGGCAAAGAATGACTCCTATTGCGTAATCAGATGCGTCACACATGATTTTGAAGGGCACTGACCAATCAGGAGATTAGAGAATAGGAGTTGTGGTCAAAGTCTCCTTTAGAGATAAGAATGCCTTCAGACAAGCATCATCAAAACAAAATGGTTGCTCTTTAGACAGTAGGTTACATAACGATCTAGAGATTTTGCTGAAATCTTTAATGAACCGCCTATAGAAACCTGTGTGCCCTAAAAATGACTGAACCTATCGTATTGAGATCGGTAGAGAAAGTTTGGCTATGGACTCCACTTTGGCCTTATCGACCTCGATCCCTTTATCAGACACAATAGGTCTAAGAACAATCCCTTATCTAACCACGAAATGACTCTTTTTTCCAGCTAAGTATAAGATTTGTCTTCATGCATCATTTTAGCACTCTTGCTAACTTTTAAAGACAATTATCGAATAAAGAGCCATAGACCAAAAAGTCATCCATGAATATCTCAAGAACGTCATCAACCATGTGAGAAAAAATTGCCATCATGCACCTCTAAAATGTTATTGAGGCATTGCAAAGCCTGAACGATATTCTCCTAAATGCAAAGGTGCCATATGGACAGGTGAATATAGTCTTTTCCTGGTCCTTGAGGTAAACAACCACCTGATTATATCCTGAAGGTGCAAATCATGTGGGTTGGTTTGTTGGCCTTCAAAAGACTAAATATAGACTGTGTTTTCACTAAAAAAAATCAAAATATTAAATAGAACCAAACAAAATACAAGAAGCTATCTATGTGATGCAATGTATTTGAGTTATTCCTAACGTAAATGCAGAACACAAAATTTAGAATCAAACTATTCTAGATGCTATGCAATTACAGAAAATAACATATGATGTATGCAATGCTAAAAAAATTATAATATACGCATTCAAGAAATAAAAAAATCTAATTTATGCGCATAAACGTAAAGAGAAGAAAGAGAAGAAGCAAACCTCGCAGTTCACTTTTGATGGAGGAGTTGAGAAGAAGAAGCGATCTTTCTCCAGGCTACACGAGCCTCTGACAATGGGGACAAGAAGAAGCCGACAATGACGAGGATAATAAGTAAAGACAAACTGAAGAAGAAGAAGGAAGAATCGAGGAAGGAACAGGCTAAGAGTGAATCAGGGGAAGAAGAGAGAAGAGAGAGATGAAGGAAGAGGTTGGGCATGAATCCCTAGAGGAAAGACGCCAGCATCTTTTTGAAAGTTAGTTTTTATACTAAAACAAACTAGGTTACACGATTTTTTTTTAAAGTTCAATTAATTTTCAAAAAGCCTACTGCTAAAAGCGTATTTCAGAAAGAGATCAATCCTAGACAAAATCAAATATTAGTTGAAAACTCCTAAACTAAAAAAAATCTTAAACTAATTAAAACACTGTAAAAATGCAGGGAAGGTTTGAAATTGGTGATTTTTCCTCATGACTTATTTTAAAGCAGTTTCTCAAAAATGTTGACAAGAATGAGTTTTTTAATGCAAATTTTCAATGGATCATGCATAAAATATGTATATAAAATCTAGAATTTATGCATGAACAGGACCCAACTTCAAAAAAAAAAAATTTTGTAAGTAACTATTTCAGGGTTATGGCACACCTCTGGAGCCTATTTGGCCTATGGCTGGTCTCTGATCATGATAGCCAGATTATTGAGGGTCTCCATGAGGAACCCTTTTAGATTGTCCTACTCGTTAGGCGGATCTCGATTCCTTCGTGTATAGCGAATCATCCTTCACATTAGAATGACCTAAAAATAAATAATGAATATTTGCAAGGAAATAACAAAATAGTATTTATAATATTCGTAACAGTTACAAAAGTATCAGCAGGGCTGGTTAGCAGTACAAAAAGGTCATCTAACTATTTGGAGTTCAACAGGCTGACTCCAAAATAACCCTTCCTATTTATTCCTATAGTATCCCCTGAATTATGTCATATACTTCTTTGCATTTCCTGTGCATCTTGGAATTAGAGATGGAGGGTATCTAAGAATTGTCAGTGTGTACTTCGGTGAATCTGGAGCTGAGTCAGATGAAGATGAAGTTGTGTGATATTCGGGAGATGTTCGTAATGGCGAATATGGAGGGTGGTCAGAAAGAGTAGGTAACTCTGGATTGTAAGCCAGTGGAGCCAGAGTGTAGACAAGTGATGGAGGTTTCTCATCATCGGAGGAGTCTAAAGAAATTTCTATCAGCTCAAAGGGAGTTTTGAGGGATCATTGTCAGGTAATGTCTTGTCAGCAAGGTCTTGATTTATAGGGGGTGGACCATTAGCGTATGAAGCCTCGTCAGAGAGGTCATGACCTGCTTGTTGTCTTCTATCATGACAGTAGTGCTTGATTTGACATTTGTTGATAATATGCCCCAATTCTCCACAAAACTCACAGATCTCAAAGTCCATAGGACAAAGTTGTGTTATATGCACCTAGTGACACCTATGACATTCACTCATTTGGGGGTTGGTATTCATACAAATCAATTCCTAAATTTGTTGTCTCATTTGACGTGTTTTAGTTTGTTGTTGATTGGTTGCCTCAGACATGGTGTTGATAGCCTCAATTATGTCATTATAAGACATCTATTCAAAACAAGTATTAGTAAACAACCTACTTATTATTTTATATGCACAAAAACTTGCAGTGCAATGTTGGCAGCGAACGGATCTTGAATCAATCTTTCCGGACCAGGGCTCTGAAATCAGTTCTATGATGCTCCGAAATTTAAATTCCAAAATTTTACTGAAAATTTTGAAAAAAAAATATTGACAGCAGAAAATAATTTAATATTGAGTTTGGTTTTGAAATTTTTGAGTGAGATATAGGTGTGAAATAAGACAAAGTCATTATCAAAGTGAAAACCAAAATATTATTTACATCATTTTTTATAAAATATACAGATAGTTCAAAACTTGGGAATATAAAATATTATGAACAAAAGTCCCAAGTTGGTCCCTGGATCCTCCAAAGAATATTGGTTCCTCGAAGTCGCTGCAGCCCCGCTGCATTCACTGACTTGTACCTGAACAAAAACCCATATATGACAAGTCTATATCAATTTCGGTAATTCAGAATATTAAACATATTTAGTTAATTAAGATAAAATATCATAAAGACGCATGCCTTCAATATTTTATCTTCATAAAGCAGAATATAAGCGAAAAATATCATTTTATGCATGCGCCTTTATAATATTTTATTCAAAGTATGATGCCTGCCAAAAACTACTATTATTTTATTATTTTATTATTTTATTTGAGATATAATCTTTTTCTTCAAAGTATGATATGTACAAAAACTATTATTTTATTTGAAGTATGATTACTTTATTTCAAGTAGGATACATATCAAAACTTGTTATTTTATTTGAAATATATTTGTTTTATTCGAAGTATGACACATATCAAACTACTTTATTCGAAATCCAATGTGTGTATATATATATATTATATTTCTGAGTCAAGATGAATATGTCATGCATAATATAAGCGAACATGTATACTTCAAAAATATATTTAAATATTTAGAATCCACACATATTTGGATAGAGATTACCTCATATATGTTTTAATAAGAGACGAAAAAATTCTCAAAAAACTCGGGAGAATTTTTTCTCTAAGTTGAACCTTCGATGTGTGAGAGCGAACCATGCTTGAAGAGTTCAGTGTTGTAGCGTGGAAGGGAGGAGTATGAGTGCAACACAATGGGTGATCAAGTTCAAATGAGCAGGGCTTGATTGAGCTGGAGGGGGGACGAACTAGGGCCAAACTCGAGTGGGGGTCGAACTGCACCCAGGTAGGTCAGGTTGCTGGGTTAGGTGGTGGTTCAGCTACCACCAATGGTGGTGATAGAAGAAAGAAGGGTGGCTGGGTTAGCCACCAGCAATGGTGGTTTAGGTGGTGAAAGGTCGGGAGTGAAGGAGAGAGAGTGTGGGAGAGAGTGAAGTAGAGAGGTAAGAGAAGAGGGTTTTTTTGATGAATGAAACGGGGGGGGGGGCTATTTATAGGGGAGAAGGGAGATACCGGGTCATTCACATGGATGGCCCTTCTTTAACAAGTGGTAAATCTATTTAACACTTGTTAAAGTTGGCCAAAACCATGAGAGAATAACAAGTACCCCATGTTCTAGCTTAATGGGCCTTGGTTTGAATCAATTATTACTGAATTGGATTGATTGCCTATTAGTTAGATTAACTAAGTTTACTTAGTTAATATAACTAGGCCCAATCATATTATATACATATATATACACCTTAAATCAAGGTTGACTGAACTTAGTCAATGGGTGAGTGAACAGGTATGCCCCCACATTTATAAAATAACTATTTTACGTTTGAAGCTTGTCGAGCTTTCAAATGTGTTTCAACTCCAATTTCAATGAAATCAAAACCGTTCTTGATATGAATGCAAATAAGTGTTCAAAACTTATACAATTGACCTTCAAAATTATGATTTTACCCTTAAGGTTGTCGGGTATGTTTTGCGAGCTTACGAGCTCCGATTTTAACAAAATCACTTGCGCTCTTTTCAAAATTTTGATATGATAACAACCGTGTATTCAAAAATCATAAAATAGGTTGCCAAAAATATTCATCACCTTAGATATTAATATTTAACAAAAATCTTTGAAAATTTATTAGATATTATAGTGCGAGCAAAAGAGAGAGAAAGATATATATATATATATATATATATATATATATATATATATATATATATATATATATATATATATATGCTAGAATCTGCACCTTGCACAAAATAATATTAATGATGACCAAATTGAATCATAATCGATGCATCCACTATGTTGATGTTGCCAGTTTTTGAAATTAACAAAAAAAGTAGCGATATTTTGGGCAAAAAATTTTACGACATTGACTCTAGCAGCATTCAACTGCCAACCTGGATCTAAATATCATTCCTTTGGTGCAAAATGGATGGAAGTTTTTTTTTCTATTTATTTATTACCTCGAGAAAGATGTCAGGCAGCAGATAAAAGTTGCCCACAAATTGTGGAGCCTGCTCGTTTTTTCAGGTTCCAACAAGCATAAGATACATTTCTTTTAGATAAAGTTGTCAGTTTAGACGACATTTTCTCTGGGGAAAAACATGTTGAACCTCGGGAGGTTCAACTTTCCTATCCAGAAAACGTGCCTATGCAACGTCTTTTTCAAATATGCTTTGGTTCTTTAAATCAAACAAGTCAAATAATTCCCCGGACAAATTTATTGGAGAGGCAAACTCAAGGACAAAATGTCTTGGGAAAACAAACCCTCCTAATAGATAAACCAAGCATTTCCCCTTGATTTCAAAAGAAAACATTGAGAACAGTGCGGAAATGAGGCATCTCTCTCTCTCTCTCTCTCTCTCTCTCTCTCTCTCTCTCTCTCTCTCTCTCTCTCTCTCTCTCTCTCACAAAAATAAATAAAAGTAAATAACTTTAACAAGAAATGCAGAAAAAATCCAACTGGACTAACACATAAATTCCCTGGAAATGCTACAACCAGCAGTTTACATCTGTAGACTCCCCAGAGAATCCATAAGTACAATAGAATGTTCAAATCTCATGAATATGAAAAATACAAAAGAATTAACAAGTTCAACAAGCTTCAGACACTGAGGCTTAGATACATTCTACAGAACCATGCACAAACTATTTTAAGTTACTGAACAAAATGAGGGGGGAAAGCGAGAACGTACATTAACATTCTTGAGATGCATCCTATTGGATTGTATATTCTTAGATGTGCAAATCCGGGTACTCATCAACGTGAGAATTGGTAGTCGATCCATCCTGTACCTGAGCTGAATACTGTAAATGCCATATTACATCTTCTACTGAGGGTCGTAAATTAGGCTCTTCTGACAGGCATTTTACAGCAATGTCAATTGCTGTTCTTATTGATCCGTAGGAGCACGTATAACGAATTGATGGGTCAATTGCCTCCCTCAATCTTTCGGCATCAGTTATTGCGCTTATCTGAACCTGTGGACATAAAAAATGATGCACTCAAATGCCAAGACAACTTAAGAATCTAAAATTATGAAATTCATAAAACACACACACACACACAGAGTACTATGTAGGTCCTGGATAGTCTTTATCTCCTAAACCATGCTAAATAGCTTAAAAAAGCATATGCTAGGTGTTTATTAATCTGCCCGCAAGGGCTCCACTCATCTAGAAGGGGCAACTTGTGAATGTCACCAAGCTGAAGGGATAGGTGCATCCCTTGTCGCAAGCTCGAACCTGGGCATATTCCCTGGTGGGCAAGGGGGACTTCAAGGGTTTTACCAACCGAATGCCAGCCAATGTGTAGCCAATGAGGGTGGGGTTTTCCCTTAGCCTAGCCCAGACAAAAGGTGTTTGCTAATCTGAACTTACAGATCTATTTTACAGAATTTACTAGGTAGAAAACGTGCTTTAGTTGTAGGCACTTTTATTTTTACATGTTTTAGAGAGAGAAAAAATAAACTCAGACATTATAACTTGATGGAAGATTAAATTTTCTGGTTAACTAATTTGATTCAAAGCATGGTTTTTAGTAAGTAAACAAGATAAACACACTAAGCAAAAAAAATACCTACAACCATGTTTCTTTGAAGTGTTTAAGAGATAAACTGTTCAAGAGCTACTACTTTTCCTATATATATATAATTTATTTGTTTATTTATTTCAGATTGCCAACTCATCTTTTGGCTGTGTTTTGGTTTGCTGATACATAGCCTTAGGTTGTCTACTATGGCTGCATTTATTGTGAAGAACATAAGTGGCCGCCAGTTTGGGTGTCTAAGGCTTATTAAGGGGCTGAATTGGAGTAATCTTCTTTTGCTGTTGACGAATTATGTCACATGTAGAAGGCGTTTATCATTATACTTTGCTTCTTTTTTTGTCATTTTGACCTGTATATCCTGAACAGCTGCATGCTATTTTGTGCTTTTGATTCCTCTAGTCAGGGGCTGAATTGGAGTAATCTTCTTTTGCTGTTGACCAATTATGTCACAGGTAGAAGGCGTTTATCATTATACTTTGCTTCTTTTTTTGTCATTTTGACCTGTATATCCTGAACAGCTGCATGGTATTTTGTGCTTTTGATTCCTCTAGTCATTTGCTTACCATGTGTAAGACTCTCACTCCCAGGATTCAGTCGAATACCAATTGGACCTAGGAATGAATTTGGCGATTCGGCTGAAAACTATCACAAGGACATGGAAATCGGTACAGGCACAAACTGTAATTAAACTAGGACAAGAGGATGCAGCTGTATGTAAATGATGTGTCTGCTTTGTGTTTTCAAGTTGCCTAATGCTAATAAAGCATAAATATTATCTTAAAATTAAAAATTAGCTAATAAGAACCTAAGCCTTTAGACTTGACAAAAACTAAATAAGAAATGTAAGTTCAAAAAATTAAATATTATATAATCAATGAAAAACTTAAAAACAAAAAGTAACTGCAAATAAAGGATCAACATGCTAACTGCCAAGTGCCAAAATATAGAGTGGTAAATATTAACCTGATTTTTCAGCATGTCTAGCTCACTTTGAGAGGTGATGTGCCTACCAACAATAAGCTCTAATAGAATAGTACCCAACCTATAGACATCTGATTTCTCTCCATCTTCAACTCTGCAATTTGCACCATCGAAATCAAAGAAGCTAAATGTGAGATTAGTGGTTCAGGGCAAGTGATGAAGAAAAATAAGAAATAGACAGACGTGGTTTTGTCAAGGATACTTTTATGGGCTTAAGGAATCATCCTAAAGTACAACT
The DNA here is from genome assembly GCF_984573655.1 of Nuphar pumila. Taxonomy (NCBI): domain Eukaryota; kingdom Viridiplantae; phylum Streptophyta; class Magnoliopsida; order Nymphaeales; family Nymphaeaceae; genus Nuphar; species Nuphar pumila. Next base: position 44,143,473 of record NC_143263.1, on the reverse strand, counting down.
AAGAAAATTGGAAACAAAGGAAAATGAGCATGAAACAGCTTTAAAAAAAATAAATATGTGGTGAGCCTGCTTGAAAGCCTACATGAACTGATCCAAGAGGAACATATTCCCAGCCATTTGATGTTCAGCCAAGAGAATTCCCCCTTAGATGCGATCATACAATAATAGAAAATTTTCATGATACTCCCTCAAAAATCAGAGAGAACAGGCCCCACCAATGCCAGAACACATACTTCCCCTTTCCCCTCATTCATCTTCATAATGGATCCCCACAAGGGGAGTTGATTATACCCACATGAGATGATGCCTGATTTGATCAACTCAGTTCCTTATCATGCCAACTTGAGATGTTATGCATCTGAGGACATGCATGCAGATCTCACTAATTTGATCATTTAAAACATGAATTTCATTACAGCTACCATTTTCAACAGATAATATGATGCCTTCATCTTTCTTTATGTTTCCTATATTCTATATATATACTGCAGATAAACAGTTTATTTCGTGACAATATTCTTTCATGGGAATTCTCCTGTTCTTCATTTCCTTTTTTTCTTTTTCTTTTTACAGATGAACTTTCTTCAGTTTTTTTCTTTTTTTACAATAAAGCCTGATGGCTTTAATTGCTTTTTATTCTCACAAATGAACTTTCTTCTCATCGTTTGGAAAGTAGGGAACCTGGTTCCCAGAACATCAGATCTTGTACCAGATATTGATTTCTTCTGAATTAGCATTACAAATATGATTTTTTTAAGTGTTTATAGAAAAAAAGGGTACGTTTCTTGAATGATAAGCCCAGGATGGATCGATATGTATACTTTCATCTTTGCCATAAAGAACCTCTGTGGAATGTAGGATAGCTGATGCAGAGCAGGATCGACCCAGATCCATACAGCCTGACCCAGGCATGGGACCGGATCTGCACAAGAGGATCGAGGATCGGACCCACACAGGGAATCCGATCCAGATCGTGGTACCAAGACGCAGGGATGAGGTACCCCTGTGTACCTACTCCGGACGAGCCCAGGCCCGAGCGTCCCAGGTCCAGCATCAACGAGAAGGCGACTCGGGTCCAGGATCGGACCTGAGACCCGGATCCAGTTGACTCCTTTAAAAAACCTTATTCTAGGGTTGCGTGGGGGAGACTATTTGGCATCTTCAAAGCTTTCTTTTGCTATTTTTTTCCTTGGCAGCCACACGTTCATTGCTGTTTTTTTTTTCTATTCTTCTTTCTTCCCAATCACCATTATTTATTTTCCTGTTAGTTATTGATTTCTTTTCCCTGTAAGCACTGTCAATCTTTTAATAAATTGTTGCTCGGATCCATTGATTTGAGCCTTTGCTTCAACATGTCATTGAGTTATTGTGTGCTGCACAATCGTGCATTGGAAGGAGCAGTCAACGTCAGCCCATTAACGGAATAGCTTCGACTTCTTCACTGCACCAACAACCTCAAAAGATCCAATGATGCGTATGATGGATATGATGACCAAAATGCAAGAAAATATGTTGCGCATGAACAACGAAGTGGCAGGGATATCAAAACGGCTGGACGGGATTGAAGGTCGGCTCGTCGCCCTAGAGTCGCCAGTGGAGCCGCACACGACGTCAACACAAAAAAATGGGTACGGAAGTGGGCGACGGTGCTGTCGGTCTCGTCAATACTGCAACGATCGACCCAGCCCAATTGAACCGTCAGCCTGTCGTGCAACCAGAGGGCATCAGGGAGTATCCGCGCAGGAATGCCAGCCGCAAGACGCTCCAGCAAGGGGTGTCGTTTCTGAACCCTATCGCGACTATCACTCGGGTGGTCGGAGCCCTCCAGCCGAACCAGGGGCCCATTGAAGGACCTCCCAACGTCGGCCTGGGTGCACAGGCTTGGCACCGGCCATCGGCCCAAGGGCTGCAGGCCAGACATGGCCTGCAGGGCCCGAGCATGATGGGCCTGGCTGCAAACGCGCCAGCATCAGCCTGGGCTGGCCTATCGACCCTCCCAGTGCCCGTGCGTGGGGGCTTGGTCGCAGCTCACCAGCGAGCAAAGGGGAGTGATCCCCTGTGGATCGGACCAAACCCGACAGGGTCCGGCTAGGAGCCGAGACTAGTAGGGCTCGGACCCGGGTCCCGGGGACCATCCTTTGGGTCCCCGGGAGCGGGTCCGAGCCTCGAAACCCCATACCCGACCTACCCAGTTGGGTTCGGTTCGCGGTTCACCCCGAATGAGACCCAACCCACTACTTTTGATCCCCAAAATGGATCCAATGCCGACCCAAACCCATATCGGACTCGGACGGAGCTCCAGTTTGAATTTGAGCTGGGTCAAAACCAGACCCATCTTGTTGTGGATCAGAGATCGAGTTCAAACCAAGCATTCTCACACCACAACTCTATCCATGATCCCACCTACCCCATTCTGGGTCCGACAAATAGTTTAGGACTTGACCCGATCTAGATCCAATCGGGTGAGTCATCCCAATACTACACCAACCAAACCCAATACCCGTACCAGACCCAACCCGTTAACATGTCCCCGATCCAGAACCCCGCACTATACCCGACCCACTACCTCCACCCAAACCAACCCATAATCCAAACCCATATTATCCTGTTCCTACCCACCTAGAGCCCGAGACCCGACCAACCCTTCCACCTTTAGTTGGACCTCCTGTCGTACCGGTGCCTCAATGCCGGCCACAGATGGTTCCCACTCATAGGGGGGGGGGGGTGCAGACCGAGGCCGATTCCAGCAGCAGCTATGCAGATTCAGCAGAGATCAGCGCGATCTGAGCGCCGACCACACGTCGTGGGAGTTCGTCAGCATCAGTTACCAGACGAGTAGAACCATGGAAGAGATGAGATCGTGATGGATGATGACGCTTTCTGGAATGAGTAGCCCGCAAGAATGGTGGAGACCCATTAGCAGAGAGCACCAGAGCACCCCTCTAGATACGGGGTGAAGTTAGATCTTCCGAAGTTCGCAGGACGATTCGATGCAGAGCAGTTCTTCGACTGGTCCTATACCGTACAGTTCTTCGACTACCACACTGTTGCTGAGTACCGTCGTGTCTCTCTGGCGTCCACTCGACTAAGAGGCCTAGCGCAGACATGGTGGGTTGAGTTGCAGAGGTCGAGAGCGGCAGGGACTAGAGCACATACAGACATGAGAGGAGATGCAAAGGTTAATGCAGTCCAAGTTTATGCCGTCAGATCATGCTGAGAGAACCTACAAGGAGTACCTGACCCTACGTCAAGGCACTCGTACTGTAGCGGAGTACACTGCTGAGTTCCATCGTCTATCCCTGCGAGTGCAGATCGAGGAGACCGCCCACCAGCAGGTCACGAGGTATATTTCTAGTCTTCATCCTGCTATTTCAGTTGTGTCACAGTCGAGTCCTTTGATCAGGCAAGCAGTTATGCCATGAATGCGGAGGAAAAATTGAAAAGGATGCAGAAATATAGAACCTCCCGCAGTGACCAGTCTAGTCAACCCAAGTCGAGTTTCCCAACCAGGAGAGCGAGATCTCCTAGGAAGGAAGACTCAAAGTCCACCCCTAGAATAGACCCTAGCAAACCCGACTAGTTCGGACCCACATACAATACCAGATCCAAAGCCAAACTTAGTGAGTCTACCATCCGTTGTTTTAGGTGTCAGGAGTTAGGACATGTCGCATCCAAGTGCACTACCGTGAACAAGAATGCCCATCTCGTCGAGGGTATTGTTGAGTCAGCATCCGATAGTAAGAGTGAGGGTGAGTCATTGGTCAAGGAAGAGAATGAGAGGGAAGTCGTAGAGTTCAACGGCAACGTCGAAAATTTATTGTCCATCCGTCATGTTTTGACCGCACCCCGAGAGTCGACCCCTGCAAAATGGTTGCAGAACAACATTTTTAGAACCGGGTGCAACTGTGAGGGTCATGCGTGTGGTGTTATTATCGACACTGGTGTGTGTGAGAATATGGTGTCTGAGAATGTCGTGTCCACTTTGAACCTGAAAACGGAGAAATTGTCCCAACCATACAAGATGACATGGTTCAAGAAAGGAAACGAGGTTCCCATCACCCAACGTTGTTTAGTTTGGTTCTCTACGAGGGAGCATTACCACGATGAGGTGTGATGTGATGTAGCCCCTATGAGTGCATGTCACATTCTTTTGGGTCGTCTCTGGTAGTTTGATCGCAAGACCATTCACGATGGTCGTAGGAACACATACTCCTTTATTTTTAAAGGTCATAAAATAGTTTTTTTCCCTATCAAGGAGACCGGTTTTTCCACTGTAGATAAGCCTGAGCGAGTTTCCAGGCTCGCGGGCCTATCTTATTGGTCTTTCTTGAGCCATTGTCGGGAGGGTGGTTATTGCTATGCCCTGGTGGCTAAGTCGTTGATGAGTACGTCGTTGTCCGTTCCTGCGGACATCGTCCCCCTTGTTGAGGAGTTTCGCGACATTATGTCGGATGATCTTCCTGATGGTCTACCTTCGATGAGGGTGGTTCAGCACGCCATTGATTTTGTCCCGGGATCAAGTCTCCCTAACCTCCCCGTGTATCGCATGAACCCATCCGAGCATGCTGAGTTGTTGAGGCAGGTTCAGGGTTTACTGCAAAAGGGGTTTGTTCGTTAGAGTGTGAGCCCTTGCGCCGTACCCACCCTGCTCACCCCTAAGAAAGATGAGTCCATGCGCATATGTGTTGATAGTCAAGCAATCAATCGCATCATTGTCAAATACTGTTTTTCCATTCCTCGTTTGGATGATATGTTTGATATGTGGCTGGTGCCTCTATTTTCTCCAAAATTGATTTAAAAAGTGGGTACCACCAAATCCGTATCCGAGAGGGAGATGAATGAAAAACGGCATTCAAGACACGCGATGGGTTGTATGAGTGGTTAGTCATGCCATTTGGGTTATCAAATGCCCCGAGAACTTTTATAAACATGATGACCCAAGTATTGCGTCCTTATATAGGAAAGTTTGTTGTTGTCTATTTTGATGACATTTTGATTTATAGTTCGTCTTTGTCTGATCATTTGAGTCATTTGCGTCAGGTCTTAGAGATTTTAATGAGGGAAAAGTTGTATGTCAATGCCAAAAAGTGTGAGTTTATGATGTCAAGTGTTGTGTTTTTGGGTTTTATTGTATCGTCTGATGAAGTTAAGGCAGATCCCGCCAAAGTCCGTGCAATTGTAGAACGGCCTACCCCAAAGACTATAGGAGAGATCCGTAGTTTCCACGGGTTAGCCACTTTCTACCGTAGTTTCGTGAGAAACTTTAGCACCCTCATGGCTCCTATCACGGAGTGCCTAAAGGGTACTAGTTTTCATTGGATGTCTGTCGCGGGAAAGGCCTTCACGCTCATCAAAGAGAAAATAATTATTGCCCCCGTCTTAGCCCTTCCTGATTTTAACGCAGTCTTTGAGGTTGAGTGTGATGCCTCTAAAGTGGGAATTGGTACAGTCCTGAGTCAGAACCGCAGACCCATTCTTTCTTTAGTGAAAAGTTGACTCAAGACAGGTGATAGAACTCCACTTATGATGTTGAGTTTTATGCCGTGGTACAAGCCCTTCGTTATTGGAGGCATTATCTTATTTATAAGGACTTTGTCTTGTACACGGATCATGAGGCGTTAAAATATTTGAATCAGTGTTATTAAAAACGTGCCTTGAGGCGCAAAAGGCGTGCCTCGCCTTGAGGCGCAGCCCTCTGTGCCTCAAGGCGCAAGCCTGAAGCGCATTTTTTTTTTACAACAAGATTTCTGAAGCATATGTTTATTCTTTTGAAAGTTTTCTGCTGCAAAGTTGGTTAGTCCATCTTATGCTATTAGTTACATTAGGGTTGTTTCACTGCAGTCTATACAACTGTAACAGTTGAACTGTTCTTGCTTTCTCAGTAGCATCCACACTGGGAGTGTTGTATTTTGCACGTTGTCTCATAAAAAGATGCAAATCACAGTTGGATCAGTAAAGAGAACCATAGCTTCACTGGTTACTTAGCTTATAGAAACGTAGTTTTCAACACATAATTTGACAAGTATAACTAATTCAGGAATCAAATCCAATAGTCTAACTTCAAGCACATGGTATAGGTTTGGGAATATATAGGATTCTTCTGGCTAATTGTATTGGATCGCTTCTTATGTCATAAAAAAATATCAGATCTCTTTTCATGTTGGGGATCCCTCTCATGTCTTCTTTACCTTTTTACTTTACTTTATTTAGAGTTTCCATTCATTGGACAGAACACTGTGTGCACATGCAAACAAACTTATTTTATGGCATAATAATGTAAATTCTCTTGATACTAAGTATTTAATCAATTTTATCAATCTTTAATTATTCCACAATACAATAACTAAGTTCTTTGTGGCTAAATTTACATCTACTGTCATGGTTTGATGTTAGGTGTATGATATACTGTCATGGTTTGATGTTAGGTTTTATATGTTAATCTCATATTTTTTAGAATAATCTCATATATTTTCCAGTTATGTAATCAATTTTTTAGTTACTTTTATATGTTAATCTTATATTTTTTTAGAATAATCTCATATATTTTAACTTTTATAGGTTAATCTCATATATTTTAACTTTTGTAGGCTAATCTCATATATTTTTTAGTTATGTAATCAGTTTTTAGTTACTTTTATATGTTAATCTTATATTTTTTAGTACTTATTTGAGATTTTCTATTTCTTATTGGTTGTTATTTCATCAATAAAGCATTTCTTTATTTATTTGTATTTTTAGATATTTTTTTATCATTTTTTAAAAGTTTTCAGTTTTTTTTTTTACGCTTACGCTTTACGCCTCGAGGCTTACGCCTCAACTCGGTTTTTGGTGGAGCGCCTCGCTATGCCTCAACGCTTTTCACAACACTGATTTGAATAGTCAAAAGAAGTTGAGTGCCCGTCATGCCAAGTAGGTTAGTTTCTTGCAAGAGTACACTTTCACTATTCGCCATCAATCAGGTACTTTGAACAAGGTAGCTGATGCACTTAGCCGGAAGAATAGTCTTTTAATGACTATGTCAGTGCAGGTCATTGGGTTCGAACAGTGCAAAGAATTGTACCCAAAGGACCCTGATTTCCAACAGGTCTGGGAAGGGTGCCTTTCCCTTGATAACACAGTTGACCCACGATTCGGTATACATAACGGTTATCTCTTTCGAGGTAATAAGTTATGCGTGACTGCATTCTCTCTTAGACTCCAATTGATTTTCGAGTTACATGAAGGGGGACTAGCTGGGCATTTTGGACGTGATAAGACGTTCACACTGTTAGATGAATGATACTTTTGGCCCAAAATGTGCAAAGATGTCAAGTTTATCCAAAGTTGTCGAGTATGTCAAGTGTCCAAGGGTCGACGTCAGAATAATGGTCTGTATACTCCGTTGCCCATCCCTGAGCGGCCATGGGAACGTGTACATGGATTTTATTGTGGGTCTTCCCAGAACCTCGTGTCGTTTTGATTCCATTTTAGTTGTGGTTGACCGATTTTTTAAAATGGCTATTTTTGTCCCATGTAAGCGAACCACCGACGCCTCGTTAGTAGCCTCATGCTACTTCAAGGATGTAGCCCGCTTCCATGGATTGCCTCACACGATCACCTCAGATCGTGACACGCGCCTTATGAGTCATTTTTGGAAATCATTATGGGCCTTATTGAAAACGAAGCTCCAGTTCAGTAGTGCATACCACCCATAAACCGATGGCCAAACCGAAGTCATGAACCGCACTCTAGAAAACTTGTTAAGGAGTCTAGTTGGAGAAAATGTCAAAACATGGGACCTAGTCTTGCAGCAAGCCGAGTTCGCCTATAACAGTTTCATCAATTGGTCCACGGGCAAGTCTCATTTTCAAGTGGTTTATGGTCGGTCACCCACCCATGTAGTAGATTTAACATCTGTGTCCAGTTTCCCTGACTCAACCCCAGACGCATTTGATGTCGTTGAGTACATGCGAGATATTCCCAGACAGATCTGAGCCAAACTTGTTGAAAGCTATGAAGCCTACAAGGCTTTCGTAGACCAGGGTCGTCGCAATGTCCAATTTCAAGTCGGTCAGTTAGTATGGGTCTACCTGCATCCTGAGCATTTTCCAGTAGATACTTATGTCAAGTTGAGTCCTAAGAAATATGGCTCTTTCAAGATCTTTCAGCGATTGGGTCTGAATGCCTACCTCCTTGAACTGCTCGAAGATTGACACATTTCGCCTATCTTTAATGTGTCTGATCTATATGCTTACTGTGGAGATAACAAGTCGTCAAAGCCGACTTCTTCCCAACCAGGGGAGAATGTGCGGAGCAGGATCGACCCAGATCCATATAGCCTGACCCAAACATAGGACCGAATCTGCACGAGGGGATCAAGGATCGGACCTATGCAGGGGATCCGATCCAGATCGTGGTACCAAGGTGCAGGGATGAGGTACCCCTGCGTACCTACTCCAGACGAGCCCAGGCCCAAGCGTCCCAAGTCCAGCATCAACGAGAAGGCAACTCGGGTTCAGGACTAGACCCGAGACCTGGATCCAGTTGACTCCTTTAAAAAATCCTATTCTAGGGTTGCATGGGAGAGACGATTTGGCATCTTCAAAGCTTTCTTTTGCTATTTTTTATCTTGGCAGACGCACGTTCATTGCTATTTTTTTTTTCTATTATTCTTTATTTCCAATCACCGTTATTTATTTTCCTATTAGTTATTGATTTCTTTTCCCTATAAGCACTGTCAATCTTTTAATAAATTGTTGCTCGGATCCATTGATCAGAGCCTTTGCTTCAACGTGCCATTGAGTTACTGTGTGCTGCACAATCGTGCATTAGAAGGAGCAGCCAACATCAACCCATTAACAGAATAGCTTCAACTTCTTCACTGCACCAACAACCTCAACGTCGGCACCCTTACATGAGGGTTGCGATCCTCCCCGCTGCATCAATAGCTAACATCTATCCTTCATTTTTTGTTCCCCTTTTCTCACACATAATTAAAGACTGTGTTTAACTTGTGTGAAATGGATGTGCAGCAGCATATATCCAAGACACCAGATTCTGTAAAGGGATGCCTACAAGAGACGGAGCAAAGGTGCTGGACATCTGTTTTGCATCTTCAGCTGGCATGGAGGACAGCATCTAGTTGAAAAACAAGTAAACAACTGATCATGACAATCACTGAATATTTTGGTGAATATGGCTGAAGTTGCAAGCTCATTAAACTGTGGATCTGGATCTTAATGGGTTAAGTTACCATGAGTCACATCAGAAACACATTTCTAAGGGCTTCCTATATATGTAATCACTATCTAAACCAATGTCGTAAGTATCGTATGATGCGGTACGATACATATAGTTACTATTACTAATTTCAATACGATATACACTCGTATTGCAATACGAGTATGTATTGTATCCATATCATATGATACAGGGTATATCACACGATACACCTTCAATGTGTTTTAAAAAAGGCCGAATCTTATTTTTTACTTTTTGGGTTTTAAAGACCTCTTGAGGGCCGACTTCCTCATTTGCGTAGAGGACATTAGATGAGAACCCACACGCCTTAAATGCTCCTTAAAAGCTATGAGGGCAATTTGGGGGTCAATCCGTGCACAAGAAAGAGTTTTTGTGGTTTGCTCAAGTAAGAGTGCATTTCCACCCTTTTTCCACTCAAAGAAGTGGGTTAAATTAAAAAATCCCTATTCTTTGCTTCTTATTGATTTTTTTTGGAAGAAGATGGTATCAAATGACTTGACATAACAATGAGGCATTCAAGTAATGAGTGAAAACCGATTAAAAAACGAGTGCAAGTTTTTCCATAATACTTTTTCTGGTGGTATGTTCTAGTTGAGGCACCATTTGGTCGAGACACATCATAATCTTGACCCATGCACATCAAAGAATTTGTCGGAGGCCGTAAAATGACAATGCTACCAATTGCTTACCACTTTGAGAGAAAAAAGTAAGAAAAGGAGATGAATGAAGTAGAAATGGGGTCTGCACAGTCATAGGATAATGTTTATGATGTAAATGATGAGTTTCTAATTTTTTATCATCCAGATCCTAACATACCATCAAAAGTAGAAACCTCTGCAGCAAAAGAGAAAGGTGTGGTTGATGCTAGTAGTAATGGTACGAGTAAAAAAAGAAAGAGGGAGTTCCTCTAGAGGAGGTAGAACTGAAGGCTCTATTAGGAGTTTTTTTCTCCCAGGGACTGCCCCTGGGCCGCAACCCGACATCCATACTGTAATGACCCCAAAACATTTAGTCGAGCAAGCGAATGTCATGGTTGGTAGTAGAGATGACAGAGGTAGGTGCGGGACAAGCTCCCCACCCTGCCTCAAAATTTGGCGGGTTTTGATTTTCATGGTTGGGAGTACAAGATTTAAATGACCCTTCTTTAGAACCGTTAAAGAAAGGAGAGGAAGGAGAGAGGAGAGAAAAGGGACCCGTTTTTAAGGTTAGAAAGTAGGAACTTAAGGTTAGAAATATATATATATATATATAGGATTTCAATGTTATTTTATAATATAATAAGGGTATATTAATAATTTCATTAATGGGGATAGGGGGCGGGGCAGGGGCAAGGCCAAGAATAAGCCCATCTATGCCTCCATCCTCTCAAGGGTTTTGATTTTCACCTCCATCCCTGGTTCATTCCCCGTTTCATGTCCTCTATCCCCACCCCAAACAGGGTGGTTCAAACGAATCTCTGTTACCCTCCGGTCCACCTTTCATGTCCTCTATCCCTAGTTGGGAGATGGTTTTATGATGTCTGTATTACTTTCAATGCGAAAAATTTATTTCATTTTCAGGTCATGGCAGATGCCATAACCAATATTAGACCTAGATATAATGCCTTTGTATCATGATTTGAGAGAAAACAATTCTCGATGTTAATGTGAATGAAGTGAAGGCATACATTGTGATGAGATAAGACAATCATAAAAGAAAACTTGGTGTAGCATCATGGCCGATGGTTAGACTAACAAAAAGACAAGGACCTTAATAAATTGCCCAAAAGGAACTATGTTTTCGAAATCTATAGATCTGTCGGATACGCCCAAGATCGCATATGTGTTGCTTAGGGTGTTTGATGAGATTGTAGAAGAGGTGAAGCCTGAAAATATAGTTCAATTTATCACTAATAATGAATCAAATTATAAAGCAACAAGTAAATAATTGACACAAAATTATGGGACATTTTTTGAACCCCATGTGCTGCCCATAAGGATGCACAACAAACCGAGTCGGCTCAGGCTTGATTTGAAGCACGTCCGTGCTTTAAATGAGTCGAGCTTGAACATGGTTATAAGGCTCAAACGAGCAAACGAGCCGATCTTGATCTGCCTATCGAGCTTGATAAAACTCGGCAGTCTCGATAAGGCTCGGATAAAAGTATATATATAATATATTTGCAATTCCATTCAACAAGTTATTCTCAGCGTAATGGGTAGGTCATTGGGTTTTTATCAAAAGGCTCATAGTTCGAATCCCATTTTTCACTTTTTCTACTGTTAATATAGAGTACTTTTAGTATGTATATATTATTTTCGGTGTCAATGACTAAAATATATGCTTTGGCTTAGTGGTGGGTCACTTGGGAAACTTGAGAGAGGTTAGGGTTTGAAACCCACCTTCAACAATATTTTTTAAAAATGATTTTTTTTGGAATGCCTTGAAGCTCGACTTAAAACCGAGTAGAGTCTGGAAAAAGCCATTCAAGCTTGAGCCGAGCTTGGACTAAATTTTATACTGAGCCGAGTTTAAACAACCCAGGCTCGGCTCGAACTCGGCTTGTGTGCACCCCTAGCTGCCAATTGCATAGAACTCATACTTAAAGACATCAACAACATGGATGAGATAAATCAAACAGTCGAATGCTGACAAGAAATTATAAAATTTATTTACAATCATGCATGAATTTTTGAGCTTGATGAGAAAGTACACCAATGGTATTAAGTTGATTTGTAGTGCAATTACTACATTTGTTACAAACTTTTTGATAGTGTAAAGTCTAGTAAAAAAATAGAACTGCACTAAAAAAATGTTTTCATCAAATGAGTGAAATACACATCCCAATGCAACAAAAAGAAAACCAAGAGAAATTGTAGATATTGTATTTAGAAGTGAATTATAGGACTTTTGTGTGAAGTTGTTGAGAATCACCATATCTTCGATAAAAGTACTTAGATTGGTTGATAGTGAAGACAAACTAGCTATGGGTTATCTCTAAGAGGCCATAGACAGAGCAAAATAAGCCATTCAAGATAATTTGAATTGGAAAAAAAACTCTACAAACCTATATGGCACATTATTGATCATAAGTGGATTAGGCAGCTTCATCAACATCTTCATGTTGCAACATATTATTTGAATCTTGCATTTAGATACTCCCCCGACATTTAAATCGAACAAGGAAGTGAACAAGAGAATTTTGGATTACATCGAGAGGTTGAACCCTAATCATTGCATCCAAGATAAAATTCACGAAGAAATTGAGATGTATGACAATGCAATGTATGATATGGCTGCAGCAGTGCAAAACCATTCCACAAAGCGTCCAAGTAATTTATTTTGTCTATTTTAATTTTATTTTGTTATTTATTTATGAAGTTTTGTATATATTGTTGTTTTCTCATTTTTTGTACTTTAGACATGTGGTGGACTAGATTTGAGAGTGATGTTCCAAATTTGAGAGCTTTTGTGATTCACATTCTTAGTCAAACATGTACAAGTGAATGCGAAAGAAACCAAAGCATCTTTAAGCAAATTTATACAAAAAGAGAAAATAGATTAAACCTACCCAACTACTTGTTTGACCCAGTTTTCCTACCGTATCTCTTCTCTCGCAGCCATGAGAAACCTACAACCTCTCCCCCACTATATCAGCAAGGGTTCTGACCATAAGACATGCAACCCATAGGCCCTAAGGCCTAAGTCCAGCAGACTCAATCCGCTTGAGTCCGCCGAACTCTGTTTGACGTACCCGTCCACCGCAAGTCCGGATCTTCCAACTGGGCCATCTTCCAATTCCAATTCAGACCCGTCCACTTTGGAAAATCCGGGGGGTACAACGTCACTATCCATTACTTCTTTTTGTATTGAAACAATTTTGTTTAGGGGTCCCTCTATGGCTATGGGCTATGTTTTTTAATTCTTGCATAAGGACAATTTTTTGTATTGGAAAGACGATACAAGATTGGCTACCCGTTTGTAGTGATCATTTGTAATTTTACTCATCTTCATTAATATAATTAAGAGCATAGTCTCCAACGTTTCCTGTAAAAAAAATGAAGAGGGCATTTAGTGATCAGTGTGGAAAGAGCACAAGAGGTAGATGATGAAGAGCCTATATATATTGGGGAGGATGTAAAAGTGGATGATGAACAAGGAGAAGAAGAAGAAGATAATAATGATGATGATGATTGAAATCATATAATTTGCTTTTGTTTATGTTTTGAAAAAACTTGGTTATGTAAAACTTAAGTATTCACAAACTTGGTTATTTTGTTTTTTTATGTATTATGAAACTATGAGTCTTGTGGCATGTTCTTAATTGTTTCGTATTTTGCATTGTTCTTGTGAGATATGCATTCATTATTATCTTTATTATTTGATCTTTGATGATGACTAATCATAAATGCTTGATATGTGATTCTATGGTTGTACCTTGGGCAATTCATCATTGTTTCATGTGTTATGATTTTCCCTGATTTTTTAGATTTTGTTTTATTAAAAATATGATTTTTTATGATACATATCTTATTTTGGGCCCGACCGATACGGGCTAAGATACACTTTTTACAACCTTGATCTAAACATCAACTTGCACCATTTTAGATGTGTGTGATCCCTTTTAACAGGATTAACAGAGAGCTGAAGGCTGGATTTCATCAAAATGACTACAAATTATTCTATCATGTACAAGACCTCATAAAGAGTATTGCGCTCCTTGTTATTGCCTTTCCTCTGAAACATAGAGGCTTTCTTTTCAGCTAAGAATGCACTTTTCACATGCTTCTGTTTTCCAGTCTTAAATATGATGACAATATGCATGACATTTTACTTAATCAGAGGGTAACTTCAAACTTGTATGACAATGACATACTTAAATGTACATTTATTGGTGAAGGACAAGGTACCTGGCTGGTTGAAGAACCTCTTCTGATCCAGCAAAAGAGCTTTCTGAACCTACCTGATAGTTCCCATGCTGAAGTTAGTAACAGTTTCTGAAGACCATCATGCCAAAAAGTCGTAACATATTGCCAGAATCAAGCATTAAGAAAGTCTAGACCAAAAAATAAAAAACTAATATTAACAGAACATGGTAAATAACATTAAATATTACCTTGGCGGCCAAAAAATTTGATGGCATAGGGAGATTATATTTACTAATTTTTGGTGTGAGATTTTGGTCTAAAAGAATGTTTGCAGCCTTCAAATCATTACCAAAAATGCCAGGTACAACCCCTGTGTGCAAGAATTTGACACCCCTTGCTATGCCCATTGCAGTGGCTACTCTTTCTGGCCATTTCAATGTATCTCCTCTTCTGCCATCTACAACACCAATGAGAAGGAAAAAATCATTGATTTTTTTAAAGGAAAACCTTAATAAAATTGTTATTAATTATTTTTGTTCTTACCATAGACTTGGCTGCTTAGTGATCCATTTGATATAAACTCAAAGACAAGATATACCATTTCTACATTCGGGCTGTCCATGTAACACACGATGCAGTGACCAAGAGCACTGACCAAGTGACGGTGCCTGAGTTTTGAGAGAGGCTCTATGTATTGCATTAAGCTTTGCAAAGTGTGCTTCTGCTTTAGTTTAAAACCTCTCACAGCAACCAAAGAGCCATCGCTAAGCCTACCTCTGTAAAGCTAGAATGGCAGAAGCGAGCATCTTGAGTCAGAGGAAATGGTCTAAATATGAATATTGAATTGCAAGCATTAAAACAAAACATAGGATTTTGATTTTTTTTTAACAGCAAAATATGGATTTGGAGAAAGCATAAGACAGGAAGTTAAATAAACAAACAAAGATAAAACATGTATGAGCATTTTGCAACACACACATGCAGATCGTAGTCACCGATGTTAGTCTCGTGATAATGTCATCAAGGGGTTTCTTAGGAGAAATTACTTGGGTAAAATCTTGAGAATTTAATAAAAATAAACAAATAAAAAGATGTTTTTTAGGAAGATATCATGCAAAAAGTATTGCAAAATTACTGTTCCATTTAAAAGTCTTTCCAATTTATTGAGATATTTTAGAGTTATTTGCATTTAAGAAAAAGGTCATTTAAAACAGAAATGAATTGGAAATGTTGTGTGGATGTTTGCAGAAATGTGTGTGTGTGTGAAACAAAACTGACATATCACTAAACCCTTGTGTCTTTCACATAGATTCAATCTTTTATAAGACAACCTGGCCATCATGACATGAAATATGCAACAGAAGAAACATGAGAAGGTATACCTGACCCTGAGGTCCTTCCCCCATTAGATTAGACTTGTCAAAGTTATCTGTTGCTTCTTCAAGTTCCTCAAGGGTGAAATCACGATACAGTGGCAGGCCAAACCTCATGGTATGGGATATGTATTCTAGAGCAAAACACTATGGTTAGCAGCACATCTAGAAGAGGTACAAGTACAAATGTAAAGTAAACTGAGAGTGCATGAATCACTAATTTCATGGACACTTGAAGGGGGATTCTCAATGTTCCACAACATATTCTTGAATGATAAGTTGTTAATAGAGATGCATATCTTACTAGAATTCATCAGTAACCTTGGAGGGAATCCTGCTGAAGCAGCTACAGCTGAAGATTTCTGGGGTCTGTTGTTTGCAGTCCTACATCGCCTAAACACCACAAGTGCCAGGAAACCTAATGTGACTGCACCTACCACAATGCCTCCAGCAACACTCAGCATAAGTATCAACTTGTTAGTGGTTTTTTTTTCCTTGATAGGAGGTGGGATTGCAGCTACAGCCTCATTGCGACAAAAAGAATATTGGTGCTGGTACAAGGAAGTGTTATTTAGACAATTCCCTGAGTATGAGACAGACCTGTTTGAAGAGTTAGTCCCAAGGCAGGTTGGCAAGCTCCCAGTCAAAAGATTATTCGATATATCCACAAATTGAAGTGCAGTATTGCATGCCATGTTCATAGGAAGTAATCCAGTCAACTTGTTCCCACTCAAGTTCAAATACTGAATAGATGGCAATGAAAACAATGGCAGCAATATTGGCCCAACAAATCGATTGAGTGAAATGTCAAATGACTGCAATCTACCAAATGATGCAAGTTGAGGGGGAATGTTGTAGGTAAACATGTTCTTCTGCAATGAAAGTTTGACCACCTTATTTCCCAATGAAGGGAACTTAGGACCAAAAAGATTATCCCCCAAATCCAGCAGTTCCAGATCAACCAAGCCACTGAGATCAAGCACAGCTCCAGACAGATGATTGTTTGACAGAATCAACACTCTCAGGCTCTTTGAAGTCCCCAAGGATGATGGAAGTGAACCATTCAATGCATTGTTGCTCAAACTCAAAACAGACAGTGAATGAAGCAAGTTAACCCAGTGTGGAATGGGACCGTAAAGCATATTGTTGTCTAGAGCAAGAGTCTGAAGATTACGCAGCAAAGAAATTCGCACAGGTATGTATCCATAAATGAAGTTTGAGCTTACATTCAGCACTTGAAGCGGCGACAAAAGGCTGATCTTTGTGGGTAGGGTGCCCCATAACCCCAGGGAAACAAGTGACAGCAACTTCAAATTCGGAAGCTGAGAAAGGGTAGCAAAAATAGAATCAATTGAGAACTGAGAAGATAACGTCTGATTCGAAACAGAAAAATTCTGCAGTAATTTCAAGCTAGAAGAAGGTGATCCTTTGTTTCCAACAATCCTCAATTCAGTCACCGAATTGCCAGAGCAGACAATGGTTAAAGATGAACTCGGGGGAATACCACAAAAGTTTGTCCAATTGTTCCAACCGTTCAAGACTGCTGGGAATTCCAAAAGGCTCTGAATTGTTAAGAGGGCTTGAACTTCAGAGGACTGTAACTGGCCATTGGAAGATGAAAAGAGAAACAAGGCAAGGAAAGCAGATGTCAAAGCAAACCCAAGTGATGAGTGAGCACTGTTTCTTCCCATTTCTGAACAGTGGAGCTGCTACTGTTGGCAAAGTCTTTCTTTATCTAGAAAACAATAGTTTGATCACCATGTAACCACCTCTTCCATATCTGCTGCATTGGCATTTTTTCTCAATGCCATACATTTAAAATTTCCACCTTTTGATGAACATGATTCCTCTCCCCAACACCATTCAAGCTGCAGCTGAAAACCAAGACATACCGATATTCAGATGCAGCAAAAATTCTAGAGAAGGCAACAGAAGTCAAAGGATCAGCTCAAGTTGACGACATGCCAAGCTGGAGTTGATTGTCAAACGGAAGGTGAAGAGAAGCAATCTTGGCTTCGGATCTCATCCTATTAAAAAAATAAAGAGAGGGACCACTTCAGAGAAATTGAAAAGAGGAAAAAAGGAAAGATGATTGAGGGAATCTAGTTCCCTTACAAAGGCACAAAAATCACAATATGAGAAAAGTGAAAAGACCATCTTTACCAGCACCGTAGCTAAAATTGACATCAGAAGAAAATTACCCACATGGCCAACTGTTTCAAGGATTGTTAAAATTATGATTTTTTCAAAGGAAATTTGCTGATGAACTAAAACTAATGACAAAATTAAAAAAATACAGAATTTCTATCAGAAACTTTATTAAAATTACAAGCTATGTACAAGCATGGTAAGAATTACACGTGCCACCTCCCGAAGTTAGAAACCAAAAGAAAAGGGTAATTTTTAGTTAGCAATAAAAGCCGAAGAAAAAAAGTGAAGCTTTATTAGCTTTGGAGTAAGGAGGATATATGTGGAAAAGGCTTACGATCAATTATTTCTGTAAAGTTACCCGTTACACGATCGACAGACATTAAATGGCTCACGTTGACTACAATAACTGGCGTAAAGCGTGTATTATTTATGTAATTCCAAAGAAGTCACAGGTTGGCGTCAAAATTGGTTTTTACTTTGTATTTTTCCGGAAATCTGGACTTATCCCACTTATTTGTATAGACTTTGCGTTTCATAAAGCAGCATACCTACTTATCTCAATTATCTGGAAATGTGGGTGCATATCCAGAAAGAAACTTCTGGAGGAAGGGTGAAATAAAGGAAAAGGTAAAAATTAACTACAAATGCCAAATATTTAATAAAAGTAACCAGGAACAGATAAAAAAAAGAAGAAAATAGTTTTAAAAAAAGGAAATTCAAAGACCGGTACCACAATAAAAATATATTATACAAAGAAAAACTTAAGTAAAAGAAAAAGTAAAGTTTAACACAAGAAATTCTTCGACAAACACAATCTTCTTAAAGGAGAAACAAAAGTTCGACTGCTTCTGAATTAAAAAAACAACAACTTATAAAACGAAAAATAGTCGCACCCAAGAGAAAAAGAGATTCCTATTAACGGAAAAAGAATTTCCTTGCTTAAAATTGAAATACATAAATCTTGAAGGCTTAGAAATCACAGACCAGGAGATCGAAGAATATTCACGGATCGGGAACTGAAAATATCGGGAAATGAACTCAGGAAAAACACGAAAGCTCTTTAAATTTCGTTTCTTATAAAAAAATGGAAAAGAAAAAATCCAAAACGCTTCCGAAAACGAGAAAAAACTTTCAACAAAACTCAAATTTGCAGGAAACGTGGGAAAGAAAAAGAATTTTATAAGAAAAAAATACAACAAAAGCGAAACTAAAACAAGCTAAAACTCTTACACTAAACAATTTTTCAAAAGGAAATGCAAAAAAAAAATCTGTTCGGACGGCAGTGAAGATTGTAAAAAACCAAGCACGCGAGACGCTGAAGTGAAAAATGCCACAAAATTCGGATACACGCTAGCAGGAAAATGACTGAGTTTCTTAAACTGAGCTTGTTGGAGAGGGAAAAGAAAGACGAAAGAAAGAAAACTCATTTGAACAGCGAATCATAAAAAAACAAGCTAAAATAAGCACTAAAATCCCGAAAACAAAATAGACACTCCCTAAAATCTCCGGAAAACTAGAAAAGATGAACAGAAAAACCCAAATATTCCACATAAAAAGATTTTTACAAAATTAAAACACAATAAAAAATCAGAAAGATCAAAGAGACAAAATCTCACGAACCGCAGAACGTCGAAAATGTAAAAAATGGAGTTCAAATGAAGTTCAAGAAACGCAGAAAATTGCGGATGTTCGGAAAGATCCCTCCAAAACACGCCTAACAAAAACTGAGCATCAATATATAATTTTTTAAGCAACAAACAGATCGAAACAATCTTTAAAAGAGAAAAAATCTCGTTTCTGAGAGTTTTTTTGCTGAAAAGAACGCTTTTCGCTCGCGATCACAAAAAAAAAAACCTCCGAACTTCGAAAATCCCAGAGAAACCACGAAATGCCGAGCGAGATCTCTTCATGCACAGAAAGAACTAACAACTTCCAAAGAACGAGAAGAAAATGCACCTGAAGATCAATCAGAGACGAAGCAGCTCAACGTCACCAGAGAGAGAGAGAGAGAGAGATGATGATGAAGGAGCGGGCGCGGCCTTATCTGGCACCATTAAAAGCAGAAACTTCCTAAAGAAGACGGCCTCTCCTTCAACACGGAGCGCCTCTTCAATGCCAGAGAGAGTTGTTGAAACGCCCAGTGACGCGAGAGTGAGCACTCCCAGGAGAGTCCACTGGGAATCAAATCCTCCCTGTTGCAGTACTGTGTGAAAATTACCTTTAAAGGCCCAACCATTACAAAATTGACGGTAGCATCCTTTGGATTTGGATGGATTAAGCTGAGCTGCTGAGGGTGATGCTTTTCATATGATATAATTATTTCCAAACGTGCCCTTAGAGCAGCATTTGTTGCGCGCCCCTCTTATGAAAGAGGAGAGTCTTTTGCACAGAAGGTGAAACAAACTGCCTCCATGAAAATGCAAAATGCATGTTTTCTTATGAAAGTGGGATCACACCTCCTCTCATGTGAAAGCACTTTCCTGGTATAGGAAAGTGGCTTCTCGTTGGTGGGTGTGTAACAAACACACTCATCAGAAAAAATGTTGCCACTTAGACCATTATTGGAAGTGGGAAAAGTGAGAAAATCAGGCGCAAAATGTGGAAAAGATAATATTTTCCATGCCATCACAAACGAGAGAATTTTTTTTTTTAAAGATACTCGTATTTTTGTTTGTTTCACCAGCTGTTTCATATGAAAAACTTCTCCACCTTAAGTTGTGAAGAAATGGTAGTGAAATTTTACAAAGTCGCACTTTCCATGTTTTTTGTATGATATGAATATTTTATTTTATTTTTTAATTTACCACTTCCAACCGTGGCCTTAGTCCAAGTTAGGAACATGTAAGGTTTTTATAAAGTGTTCACCTAATATTCAGCGACGCGCTGCATCATGCATCGCACACACACCCACCCATCTTGGCATTTCTCGAGAAATGTTGAGATAGGTGGCTGTCAGTGGCAGAACCGGAGCTGCAGCATGACCAAGTTGATGAAGTCTAACTCTCGTCGTTCTTAAGAAGTATAACCAAGTTCATTAATGAACTACAGTGGCATTGTGTAACATGATAACTAAAAGTTCATGAACTTGATAAGTTGAAAAACTCATTTTCTGTGGTAAAAAGGGAGGCAAGATTTTTTTTACCTGTTTTTGATGACGAAGGAAAACCGTCATTGAGACCCAGACCCGGCCCGAGTTTCGATTAAGACCCACAAATTTTCAATGTAAAAATGATAAAAAAATATGGTTTTACCGGGTTTGGTTCATGTAGTTCTTATTGGGTCTGGGTATGGTTTTTTTATAGTAGATCCGAATAAACCCGGGTACAGACCCGATACCATACCAAAAATCTGGTCCAAGTCTGGTTCTACCTGGGTCCAAACCAAACCCGACCCGTTGACATCCATCTGCTTAACCCCATCTTAATTATTAAAAAAATAGTCTTAAATTATGGGAATGATGCTTTCGGTATTTATGTATTTACCACTGTACACTGTCGGTATTTTGAAAACTTGAGGCTACTTCCGTCCTTGACCAAAAGATCAACACGTAGGAGTTAGCGTGTCGGTGGCCGTACGATGCGTTGTGTTACCTTTGAAATTATCAATTGACTAATATACCCCTGAGGTAGGGTGAAAAGTTTGGTTTAGTCAGTGGTCGTTACTCGGCTCGAGTCTTGGGGCTCATCACCAATTCACCATCACTTGGAGCTGTCAATGGGTCCAGTTTGACCCCGACCCAACAATTCTCCCATTTTTTGTCGATTCAAGGACCCGACCCGATCAGGATAGGGCTCCAAACCTGGTTGTGCCTAACAAGGATCCATAAAGTCCAGGCCCAGGATCGATTTGAGTAGAGCTAACAAAGGTCGGGCATGATCCGGATCCGGGTCATGGCCGTACCAGACCGGTCTTAGTCAAAAGTAGATCCCGCCAGGTTTGGTTAGCAAGAAAGAGACTGGTAAAATCTCTACTTTTAAAATGTTTTACATGTAAAAGACAAGGATTCTAATCGGATTTCGGGTCAAACTCGAGATAAACGTTCAAATTTGACCTAAGTCCACCTGACACTCAGAACGTGCAGGTGCAACTGGATTTAGCTTATGACCTTAGTAGGTCCAGACCCCAACACTTTTGGGTCAGTACTTATCGGGTCCTATTGGGTAAGACCCGACCCGTAGACATGCCCAAAAGCAAAGGATTTCACGGCTCAATATGGTTTGTGTGACCAAATTCACGAACTTTCAACCGTTTGGGGTGCCATTTGGAACATGATCAAGTTCACGAAACTCTTTCATGTTCTCTAGTTTCTAGGTTCGAATGATCAAGTTCATGAACTCCAACGGTTATTGTAAGTCCAAGATTAAGACAAGACCAAGTTCATGAACACTCGTGTTTCTACTTCCTACTTTTGCACGACCAAGTTCATGAACCATGACATTTCTACTCGTAGGAAATCAAGAACCTTGGCGTTCTGACTTTAAGCTTGACGCCAAATGTGCCCTCTGTGTAGACTCAAGGGGTTTGGCGTAGTGGGATGGGGCCTAGACCGTTTGACCGGAAGGCTAGGTTCAAATTTCATGGGCGTCACCCTCCATGCTTAAGCCGAAGCTTGGCGACTCCCTGAGGTCTAGTCTGGCTGAGCCAGCAAGGCTAGGCCTATGCACCTGGGACGGTTTCTCCAATTTTAAAAAAAAAAAAAAAATGTGCCCTCTGTGAAAATTGGGAAAATGTGCCCTTTATGTTTGATTATGCTCATATCAGTGTATGTCGGAGATCTGGCTTTCCTGATCTTGTGACCGTTGGATGCAATGGTTGATTTTCTCATGACCGTCGGATTTCACCAAAACAACATGTTGCTCAGTGCACTCTAGGAATGTATTGATGGGGTCACATTTGATGCTCCGAGCCCCACATATCATGTCATGATCTGATAATTCCAAGGTACAATGTCCCATCGTTTCATAGGACCAGGGGCGTAGCTAGGATTCATGTTAGGGGGGGGGGGCAAACAGGGTTGTAGAAAAAAAAAATTATTTGTGCGATAGTCGGGGGTTCGGGGGGCAGCGCCCCCGATTTTTTTTTTTTGAGATAAAATAAAAAATGGCTACAATTATTAATAAAAATCTATTTCATATGGACAAATCAAACTATTTGCTGCAGTCAGGGCTGGGTTAGGACTTGGGCTGGGCTACAAAAATGGATAAAAATCTATTTCATATGGAATCAGGACTGGGCTTTAAAAAAAAAAAAAAATTAACTGTTTCGGGACTATATTTATTTGTGTCATTATGTGGGTATTTGTCCTTGGGATTGTGTTTGCCCATGCCTTTCACAAAAAATGGGATTATCCTAAAACTGTGCATTTCTTTGAACGTTTGTTATCTAGATTTTTCAGCAATATCCAAAAACAAGTTTTTGATACTATGTAAAATCCATATACTCTGCTTATAGGAGTAACATCATAATTACATGAGTTAATCTTTAATAGGAAAAGTAGGTAGATATTTAAGAAGAATTATGGGATCTAGAGTACCATACTCTAGATAAAACTCATAGATGTGGGTTGCATTTCATTAATTTGACCTTACAGATGCATTCAACGTGGTTCATTCACTAAGGAATGCACTTTTGATCGAGTAGTTTTAACTAAAAACATTATTTTCTCAATCGTGAAATTTTTACACATTATAAAATGCGACCGGCCAAATCTAAAACATGTTCTTCTCCAAACAAACCATATAGATCATATCTGTAAGGCTTGATCCACAAAATGATTAAGAAAATGTGATGGAACACGCTGTTTCAACTAGAGGGTATGGTACACTCGGGGATAGGTAATATTTTCCCATCTAGGAATTGGCATTTGAATTGCTTAGATCTTTGGGCAACGCCACACAAATTAAATATCCAGATATCAAAACCCTAACTTGAGGAACTCCAACGCTGCTTAATAAATCTAAACTGCAATGAATCCCAAAGTTTCCTAGCACCCATCATCCTTGTCAATACAGTACACGTTCATAGTAGTAGCAAGATTTTTGAAATCTTGCAACATTTTCGCTGGATTTTTCACATGCAACGAAAGTTCCTGCATTATCACAAGATTTTCAAAATCACAACTATTTTGTGATTAAATTTTTATTTTTTATAATTATTAGTTGTTAATATATTTTCATGTTTTAATTAATTGTATCATATTTTTACTTTATAAATGTAAGGATCAGCTCCTCGAGAACAACTTGAAAATTTCTAGCTTGAAAAAATAATTTATTGTAAGATTTTACCTTGCCCAAACAAAACCCAAGAATCAGAATTTGATAGAACAAGGATCTTGAATTTCATAATTGTTTTAGTGCAATCCATTATACAAAAAAAATCAACACTATCAATTCTGCCAAAGATCTGGTAGGAGAGACTTGTGAGCTTCACCAATTTGAAGGAATGTCATAAGTGTGGAACTCATGAGTGCATCTGTTGTTGCCAGATAAAATTGGGTGTACTCCATGATGAGTAAGGGTGACTTGGAGCTAGGACTGGCAAGCGAGTCAAGCCAATCAGAGTTCGAGCTCATAATGGGCTCGAGCTGGCTTGTTTACATAAAAATACATTGGTTTAGAGCTGGAAGAAATAGGATTACAAACAAAAAATACATGTAAAATATATATATTTTTACACTTAATGATGCAAATCGGTTGTTTGATTCGTGAAACTAAACTACAATTTCACTAAGAAAAAAAAATCAATAAATTAAAAAAAAATAACATTAACAATAAAGTAAGAGAGAATAAGGAGAAGGGTTTACCAAGAACCATACTAAGTCCCTTACAAAAGTCCCTAGAATAAAACCCTAAACTAAAATTGGACCTGAGATAGATCCATTAAGTAACTAAATCCAAATTTAAAATAAAAACTAGAATAAAACCCTAAACTAAAATTGAATCTAGATATTGCACGGTGCTTCGCTATTGCGTCACTTAACGAGCTTATAGGAGTCGAGCTGAACTGAGCACCTATTGTTCATATTCTGCTTGCCAAGCTTATTTTATGAGTTCGAACGAGCTTTGTACAAGCCGAACATGGGGGCTCGACTTGTTTCCCAGTTCTACTTGGAGATTTTACACGAATGAACTTGGGAGTAAGTGAGGTGGTTTTCCCACTTATCCAAAAAAAGGAAAAAAAAAAAAGAAAAACGCTAGAACTTCATATATGTACCAAAGAATCAAGAAGTTATAGGTTCCATCGGGACCAAAACGTGCCCTCATGGAGATAGGATAGGGGTGTCAACGGGCCTGGTTTACCTGGACCTGACCCGAACCAAAACAAACCCTATAGGGTCCGGGGCATGGTGATAAATAAGAAGACCTTGGTCCGAGCCCAAAGGTCTGATTAATACATGACCTGGGTATAGTTTGTAAAATTTTATACCCGACCCAAGTTCCGATTAAGACCTGTAATTTTGTATTGTAAAAATGATAAAAAAAATATGAGTTTATCAGGTTTGGTTCATGTAGTTTTTATCGGGTCCAGGTATGGTTTTTCTTATAGTGGACCCGATTAGACCCGGGTTCAGACTCGATACCGTACCCGAAAATCTGATCCAAGTCTGGTTTCACCTAGGTCCGAACCAAACCCGACCCGTTGACACCCCAAATATAAGAATTTACAGTAATCCAAACACAAAAACAAACAATCGAGAACAAACAAAAACCATCTCCTTTTCAATTTCCACAGATAAAGTTGGTGCCATGGGCCTCATGTTGCCTGCAAAGCAACGTGTCATTTATTATTTGGCCATATCAAGAAACTATTCGTGGTTTTTTTTTTCTCAACCAATCTCTTTCACTGGCTTTCTCATAAACATTTCCTCCAAAAAAGCTGCAAAGCTTTAGGTTTATACGCAAATAAACTATGGATAGATTAATATGTTTTTAGTGCCTACTTACATATGATTATGTGGTAATTTTTTCCTTAGTCAACTAAGGAGTATACAAATCTACAAGGCAGTATCGGATCTTTGTTCGACTCTCTTGTGGTTGATTTTTCTTCAACCTATCTTTGTTGCTAAGATTCCATGAATCAATGAAATTTTCTTTCCCTAAAAAAAAATGCATTGTTGAAGTTAGGGAAAGGAGAAAATTTTTTCCAAGATAAAAAAACAGAAGAGTGGTTGATTAATTAAAAAGAGGTGTTAATGTGAGCCCCCCACAATAAAGTTGATAAAAAAAAAAACTCAACAAGTTATTTTGGTGAAAACTACAGCCTAGGTACCACACAATCATGAATGGTACCTCACTTTCCTATTATTGATTGAAAGTTACACTGTCATAAATAAATCAGCATTATCATATAAAAAATCATAAAGTGAATGTTTGGTGATTTTTGTTGATTAAAAACTCATTTGTTTTCGTAGTTTTCCTTTGGCAAAAATGTCATGATAAAGAATTACGGACAACTGATACATCTAATTAGGACAACAATATGAACTTTTAGAGACATGTTAACACCATAGTAAACTAGATCATTGTTTTGTCATTTATTAAAGCAATAAAGATTGAAAATTCATCAATCATTTTGATTGTCATGGTCAAAGAGCCCAAGCCCGTCTTTAAAAGTTAAAAAGAAAAAGAAAAAGAAAAGCAAGCCCTTTAAATGTAATAACTGAAATATTACATGGACAAATAGAAGAAAAGTTGGGTGGCTTTTTGCAATTTACTTAAAATATAATCAAATAAAAACTGAAATAGCATAACCTCAAAAGTAGCAATCCGAATTCACTAAATAAACAAACAAAAATAAAAATAAAGTAGCAATCCGAACTTTAACCTTAAGAAAAAAATCCCTAGGAACACGGATCTTAGTACTGTGCATAAATTATTGAGACCTTGAGATCTTCAACTCAAACTCATTCTTAATAATTCTAGGGATACGACGATGGTCACACAAACAAACAAACACAAAAGAGAGAGAGCCTTTAATCACAAGGAGTAAATTGCAGTTTAGAGAGAGAGAGGGGCTTCGAACACAAGAAGTAAATTGCAGTTTAGAGAGAGAGAGAGAGAGAGAGAGAGGGGGGCTTCGATCACAAGGATCAAATTGCACTTTAAAAACTTTCGTCTTTAATGAAAAGGGATGACAATTTTTTTACCTTTTCCTTTCTACTTGATCGAGATACCAACTCCACGTATTGAGTGATGCTATGTTGTGTGGATACTAACGTGCGTCTTTTTCCTCCTTTCCTTCACTTTATAGACTGCACGAGAACCATAAAGGACTAAGAAAAGGACAGCATACAAGGCAAAAAAAGGTTCTCTCTCTCCAACCCATTAAGCCTCCTCACTTCAATTCACCAATGGTCCACAAGTGAGCTGGTATGGGCCCTAAGGATATCCTGCTGTGTGCACTAGGAGTGCAAATCGATTGGAGGGATCGCTTGAATTTATCAATGATTTATTCCTTATTTATTTATTTATTTTGACAGATAAAGCTGGGGTTAGGCAGACCCCTACCAGTTATACAACCATACCATTTGGGGTTCGAACTTGCAACGTCCAAACACAAGGTGACATGCACTAACTGCTCTTCATAGACAAGCTAGCGGAGGGCCCCCTTGGTAAAAATACTATTTTTTTATTAATCTTGAATCCGCCCCAAATGGCTTTTGATTTGCTCCTAGATATGTTATAACCTCTTGTTCCTTGATTGTTGGCATACACAATGCATTCTCCTTGTGAATCGTATGTTTATAACAAAAGGGACATAATTTCTTCAATTCCAATCTACCAGATGTATTATCTTTTGATTTTTGTTATAGATATATTATATCTTTTGTTCCTACCGAGTGTTGGTATATACATACACCTTCAATCTATTTCTTAGTCTCTCCATGAATCTTGTGTTTGTTACAAAAGGAATCAGATTTCTTCAATTCCAATCGGTCAGATGTACTAAACTGGAATCCGAATCCGATTTAAAAAAAAAAACTGGAATCCAAATCCAACACCCTATTTCTAGATACGGATTATTAAAGTAAGATACGAAAGGATATTCAGACGAAATTTAGATTTACAAATTTGAATCATTTCCAAATTCATATCGGTGTGTTATGTCGGATTTATGTTTGAATTCGAATCTTTTTAGGAGAAGTAAACTCAAATTTTATTAAGACAGAAATTAATAATCAGAGAAAGCTTAGGACGGTGAGAAATTGACCCCCAGCTTTAAAAGAAGAGTGGGAAAACCAATGAAAAGTGAATTCAGTGTGGATCCGTTGTCGGACACTTAAGAGTGACCATATGAAATACATCAGATAGGACATGAATGAGATAGGACATGAATGAGAAGCAGTCCGACTTCGACCCTCGAAAGTTCTAGCATTTCTCTCCCGTCAAACTGCCCACCAAGTGGGTAACAGCAAATAACGTCACACGAAATATCATTTGTTGCCTCAAGATGGTAGAAGTAGATGGATGAGAAGGTCTCTAGCGGGCATATATTGCATTGGCAATTGTTAGAGGAAATCAATTCATTGTATTGAGATAAATGCCTCTGGCATTGAGATGATGGATGACCTAATCACCAATGCCATAGGTAGAAGGATTCTATTTGGTTGGTGGAGGTTGCAGCAATATGACACGGATCCATCTCTAGGTAGCATAGTCTTGCATGTACTTTACCCATACCAATTATACTCTTTGATTGATAGTCCTGGATTTCACAATGAGTAGAAAAGAAATGAACCTCACAATTTAAGGATTTAGTAAGCTTACTAACGGATATTAAATTGAATTTAAAAGATGGTATGTGAAGGACATGATCCAATGCAATGTTTGAAGAAATCATAGCTTTTTCAATATGGGTCACACAAGAAAGTGTATCATTTGAAAGTCTAATGGGTTGTAAATAATGGGGTTGGACAAAAGACATTGTGTTTAGTGAACAACACATATGATTGTTGGCTCCAAAATCAAGAATCCACACACTAGAAAGGGAATGAGTTAAGTTGGCAAAGTGATTACCTATTATGTTCACCATTGGTTCTTTACCTTTTGATATGAGATATAAGAATTTGTTGTATTGATCCATGGTGAGTTGAGGGGCAAGGCTATTGGTCGAATATGTTGGTTCAGATTGAACTTGCATTGTAAAGGTTTGAGAGTGACGACTTTTCGTATTTAAGGTACCAACACATTGATTATTGAAGCTGGCAGGTTTTGTTGAAAACCCGTGAATGTGATAGCAGTGATCCTTAGTATGCCCCAACTTTCCACAATGATCACATTTTGGTCATTCTATGTGCCCTTTACTCTTGGAGCAGAGGTTGTTTGATAAGAATCGATTTTGCCATCTACCATGATCAACATTAGTAGCCACATTATTCTCGACTATTGGCATTATTCTAAGTTCTTTTTGTTTTTCTTCTTGCAACAAGTTGTAGGCTTTATTAACATTTGGCAATAGATCTATGATTAAAATTTGACTCCTTATGGGAGTATAAGATTCATTGAGACCCTTTAAAAAATCTATAAGTCTCTCTTGTTGAAGTAAGTCTGACAGAGATTTGGAAGCTCCATAAACACATATAGGGATAGCCAATTGTGTTGACAACTCATCTCATAGAGTTTTGTCTTTGTATAATAATTCGAAATAGATAGATTTTCTTGATGAAGGGTCA
Source organism: Nuphar pumila (assembly GCF_984573655.1). NCBI lineage: Eukaryota > Viridiplantae > Streptophyta > Magnoliopsida > Nymphaeales > Nymphaeaceae > Nuphar > Nuphar pumila. The sequence continues at coordinate 44,114,191 of NC_143263.1, read as the reverse complement.
CAATGGAACGATGAATTTGAAAAATTTGTGGTCCATTGGTTTGAAAAAAATGTTCATGAAGTTCTTTCCATACCTTGACTATCGTTTCTCCATAAATCACACTCTCCATTAAATTCCTTGATAACGAATTCAATACCCATGAGAGAACCATGTTGTTGCATCTGGTCTATTGGGTAAATGTGGGTGAAGATATGTTTGGTTTCACAATAAAGCCATCAACGAATCCCAATTTATTTTTGGCTGACAGGGCTACGGTCATGGCTTGACTCCATGATGCATAGTTATCACCTGTGAGAGGGCTAGTGACCAATATTTGTCTTGGGTTATTCGAATGATGTAAAAAATATGGATTATCATTCGACTCACCAATAGTTAATTCTGGTTTATGTCTGCAAGATCCACTACTCTAAATTGATTGAGCACCTCCATCTGCCATGATGAAAAGATCATAAAAAAATGGTTATCAACCTTGCTCTGATACCATATTAAGAGAAGCGTGAGAACATGATGACGAGAGGGAATTGATTATTTTCTTTCATTCAATTGTACATTCACGTGTTCTTTATATACATATTACAAAGTTAGACTATCTCCTATGAAAAAAAAAATACAAGAAAAGTTACAACAATCAAACACACTATGTGATATCTCTGTGATAGAGATGAGCACAATCCTAAAATCTTGATAATCATCACAATGACAGTTGCTACAACACAAATGTTGATACTGCCCATATGATATAGAGCACGATCACGATAAGAGGATAACAATATCCACTTATCGTGGAACGATTCCAACATTCTCCATGATAAGTAGGACGAATCCAACGATCCCAACAATATCCACTTATCGTAGAATGAGTCCAATAATATCCATGATAAGTGGGATGACCCAATGACGTTTAACAAACAGAGTTTGAAAGAAAGAGCAATATCATAGCAAGTGTGGGGTTGATTCGGTAGCCACACCACACAAGCAACATATGCTCACCAAATAGAAGATCCTCTTTGCTAGATTCTCATGAGTTAAGACACCATCCATGATCACCAACCATGCAAAGAACCTCGAGCTAGGGGATGGACCTCGAGCCCACACACACTTTTCCGATAGGTGGTTGGCCTCTGCTTCCCCAAATGCAAGACAAAAAAGGTTACAGAGTACTCACCTGAAGGAGAATAAGTCCAAGTGCAATCATTCCGCCTATCATTCGATGGGCCTAGGCCTGATACAAATTTAAGCCAAACACAATGTCAATGAAGCCACACTCAGATAAGGCCCTCCTCCCCCTGCTAGGCGACCAGTCCAAAGGAAGACCTTGCAAAGCGTACTTGGATTTGAAATATGGTATCAGGTCCCCTTCATTGTGACAAATAGATCATCACCATTTCAACAATAAAGCCCCATTTCTCAGTGAAAGGGGAGAGATACCCAGTTTCCCTCGCTTGGTTGGTCAAGCTACCCAAGACCAAGCCACCAAAGTAATTTTTGAGTGATCATCGTCACTCCCATTGAAAAGAACAAATATGCTTTTCGATTTTTGTTGGCATCTTGTAGACAAATATGATGTGGGAGGGAATACCCGAAAGCAACAGTTTGATTAGAGTGAGCCTACCTGCTCGTGAAAGATACTTGCTTCACCACGATTACAACTGAAACTCAATTTTATCCAGAATTGATGACCGGTGGGAAGCTTAAATTAATCGGTTGTCAAGGGAGAGCCCAAGGTACAAGGTAGGGAGTATACCCACCCGACATCTAAATAGGTGTGAGGCAATAGTGGTGATGGCTGGATCAATGTTGAACACGAAAATCACGCTTTTGAGTTCATTAACTTGAAGAACATAGATCATACCAAACACCTTGAGGATACCAAGAATCCTTGTCATTTGTTCAATGGAGGCTTCACCAAATAAGATGAAGTTGTCACAAACTGTAAGAGAAAAAAATTGAAGCCGAAGAAGGACGCCGAGTTCGTAAAACCGATCTTCGTGGCTTGTCAAAGTAAGGCAACCAAGCCCTCAACTACCATATCAAAGAGCAATGGGGAGAGCAGGCAGCCCTACCAAAGCTCCCTAGGTAGGTCAAAAACTTGTCCTGATTCACCATTGAGACTAACAATTGAAGCCGATTTAACTAATTCATTAACCCACTTGCACCAGAGTACTCTAAAGCTCATATTTTGCAGAGAATCCATTAAGGGACACAAGACTGAGATGATAACTTTACAAATGTCGAGCCTTAGCATAAAGTATGATTTTCGAGAAGTAGAGATGTTATGAATGGCCTCTTATGCAAGCACCATGTAGTTCTGCACCGTCCTGCCCTTGATGAATGCCTACTACAAAGTGCTTATAACATTCGATATGATACTCTGCATCTTGTTTGCTAGGACCATGGAAAGAATGCAATAGGGCACCCCAAGGATGGAGATAAGACTAAAGGAGGAAATGTTGACCACATTAGGTAGCTTTGGGATCAACACTATCTTGAATTGCTCAAACACCCTAAGTAGATTTTCATAGTGGTAGAACTAAACAAAGAATGGATAGGGGTTTGACTCCACAACCTCCCAGAACCATAAGAAGAAATCTATTAGGAACCCGTCGATGCCTGGTGACTTGAGGCAAGAGGGTTGTCCAACTGCCTCATGTGTTTAAGTATGTTGGAAGGGGGCTATCAGTGATGACACATGCGTTGGAGTGAGCCGACATTATATAGATTTTGAAATAGAACCTCTCTGAGCGGCAGGTGTGGCAAAGAGGCGGTTGAAGTATGTGGAGACAACAAGCAACCTTCAACCACTTCACCCTCAATCCAAATGAAGTCGTGTTAATTGTACCTCTTCCTATCAGAAGTGTATAAATGGAAGAAACGGGTGTTGGCATCCCCATCTTTGAGACAAAGGACATGCGAGCGTTGGTATCACTTCTGCTCCTCCCAAATTTGTAATTCCTTGATGAAAGCAGTCAACTCATTTTCTCGATTGAAGGCCGAAGGAGCGTCCACATTGGAATGAGTTGACTAAAGATAATAATTTGGCTTCTCAACTATTGATCAAGTGAAATTTCTAGATATTACCATAGTGTAACCACTGTTTGACTTCCCTGCAGAGATGAGAAAGCTTCTAATTTAGTCAAAATGTTGCCCAGGTGTTATCATCGCAAAATTTTTCCCCTCCCTTGTGAGAGAGAAACGAATTTCGCGAGTCAAACTCGACCAAAGTTTTGAAAATTGTTTTGAAAATTACTCGCCTCCGTTTTGAAAATTTGCGGGAAACTTCCGTGGAATGGGATCCGCCTGTCAGTACGGGGTTCAACCGTTCCTGGCACCTTTACCAGGGGTAATTGAACCAAGGATCAATTATGTGCTTTTAACTCGACTCAAATATCTAAATTATGCTCTATTTTTCCTAGAATGAACAAAGAATCAGGCTTGTGCTATGAAATTTTGAAAAGATGCAAGTTTGAGAAATATGATGTTTGCTTTGGAAAATATGCTTGGGAAATGATTGGAAAAGTACTTGAAAATTGAATTCCTGGGAAAATCATTGAATTTCATTGGAAATCAGAAATTTGCATTAGAAAGTGATTCCTTAGGAAAACTTGAACTTTGAAAAATCGATTTTGAAATTTGGAATTGCTTTTCTGAGAAAATGGATTTAAAAATTCTGAGAAAATCAGGAAATTTATTGGAAAAGGGATTTCTGAAAAGGAAAATAAATTCTCAGGAAAACGGGAATTCTGAGAAGATGGATTTCTGAAAACTTGGGATTTTGAAATTTGAGAATTTTAAAGCATAGGAAAATCTTGATTTGAACTTGGTAAATTCTTTTAAATGTCATTTAAAAACTTAGAATTTTGAGAAAACTAGATCCTGAGAAAGACTTGGAAATTCTTGAGAAAACTGAATTTTCTGAAATTGAAATTGGAAAATGAGTTTAAAAATAATGCAATTTGAATGATATGAATGAATGAATATTAATTTGAAAAGGGAATTTCATTGAGAAATTGGGAAATCCTTTTGAAACTTTGAGAAATGCAGTGCATTTTTGAAGTTAGCCTAAGAGTGTAGGCTAAATGTGGCTAATACGAAGATCATAAATCATGGTTTTCTTCGTATTCTGACTATGGCCATAAATACGAATCCCACCGAGTTTACAAACTCCATAAGATCTTGTGCACGTGCCATTCGTGTAAACCATAGTGAATTTGAAATAAATATGCATGAATCATGCATCAAATATTGAAATTTGTAGAAATTAAACTATATGCAATGCAACCCTATTCTAAGCAGAAACGTAACTCTTATTCCAAATTATTACATTTGATGTTATATTGAATTGAAATAAAAGCTAAGTCTTCTTCTTGAATGTTTCTGCAAAATTAGAAAACAAGGTTAGCACAAAAATGTAGGTTTTTTTGAATTTATCTGAAAATATGGGAAATTATCGGATATTATTAAGATATAAACCCAAATTCATACCCCCTTTGATATAAACATGATAAATACTGAAAGTTTTTTGAAAATAAACTTGAAAATTTGAAATTGGGGTCAAAATGACCAAAATGCCCCTGATGACCTTGAAACTAGGGTTTTCTGAAAGAAATTTTGTAAATTTTGGAATTTTTAAAATCAAATGAAATAAATCAAGCATAATATGATGAAATATGATGATATGCATGAAAATTTATGAAATTAGAAATTGAAATTTCGAAATTATGGTCAAAATGACCAAAATACCCCTGATAACAAGACTATGGCCTTGAAACCAGGGTTTTCTGAAATAAATTTTGCAAAAATGGAAAATGTGAAATGAAAATGACATTAAAATTAACCCTAATATGATTCTACATTCTAATTTACATGAATAAAACCCTCAAATGGCAAAAATATCATAAAATATCAATTTTAACTTGATTTTCGCCTGATTTTAAAGATAAACCAACACATGGAGCAAATGAACTTGGAATCAAGCCAAATTTGGCATGAACATCTAAAATAACCCTAAAAATAGAATAGAGCTTGAAAATTAAATTTTTTTGTATTTTTAAATATAGAAATTCAAATAAAAACTCTAAATTTTGTGATTTTTGCCTAAAATGTTGATTCTAAAGGGGATTTCGGATATCAAACTTTCATAAAAATTTCCCAAATTTTATGAGGTGACATAAGACAGTAAGTCAAGGATTTTTTCCTTTTACACTTTCTGGTTTTGACCTATGGTCGGAGCAGTGCCACTCCGGCAAGTCGGATCGGAATCCGGCGACTCTAGGATTTAGGGGAAACAAACAGGTTTCAGTAGAAAATGTTAGAAAATTGTAAACAGATGAAAAAACGGCTGAAATTGTGGGAAAATTTCTCTGACAAACAGTGGGAAATTTTATCTTTTTAGATAACTAAGATTTGGGTTACGGTTTGGAAAAGGGCACGCTGTTATCAGAGACCTGAATCTCTGGAATTTTAGGATATTGAAATCTGTCAGACAGAAAAGAAATTTTCGGGAAAAATACTGAAACAACTTCCTAAATCCCCAAATTTTGAAAAATGACAGGAAAATATGTTAGGAACAACTTTTGTGTTGAAAGTTTTTGCAGACAAGCTACGGATTAAACGAACTTGGTGCATTAGGGTCTGCCTATACCCTGGCAAAAGAAAATCAAGATTTTCCCAAGGGTCTAGGAAATCCGATTTTTGACAGAGGTCAAAACTATTTGGAAAAACCTCAAAATTTTCAGATCATTAGTAGATTCCATTGTTAATCCACTGTGATTTTTAAGGGAAAATCCGGATGCCCCATGGGGGTGAATCCAAAGGTTATTTTCTGCTAAATCAGAGATTGAAATTTTTGGAGAGTTCAAAACTCGATTCGGTTCTTGACTTTTGAAATAAAATTTCCGACCTCAAACCAATCTAGAATTTTCGCAGGATATCAATAACACGCAAGAATGTCTAATACGAAATTTTTAGGCTTTATCAACGAAGATCCATACATGAGATAACAACTAGACTCTATACATGAATTAAAAAAAAATGATAAAGCAATAGACATGTGTTAATGAAACTAATAAAAGAAAAAAGAAAGACAATAACTAATTAAGCTAAACGCCTAAGGCAAATGATTTTCACTAAAATGATGATTAAAATAACATAAAATAATAATAAATGAAAAAAATAAAAAAAAAGGAGATATGAAATTGATTGTTGTTGGCTTTTGACATAAGAGATCCGATTCATCTTCCGAATGGATCATCTTACATGCATAACGTTGACATGGGCGACTACCATTTCACATCATTCAATCCTCATAAAGAAACTCGTGAATCCAATTTTAAACTGGATTCGTGTTAGATCTATGTAAACATCATATGAAAATGTTTCATTGCACCTTGAGACAAAGTTTTTTTTTTTGCTTCTTCTTTTTTTTCTTACTTTACCTTGAAGGAGACTTGTTGCTGTGGCTATCACCTTGATCGGAGAGGAGGGCTACCTTGGTGGAGATGCTGGACTGTTGAAGAAGGTGGAGACTTGTTGCTGTGGCTGTCACCTTAATCGGAGAGGAGGGCTACCTTGGTGGAGATGCTGGACTGTTGAAGAAGGTGGGCTGAACTTTGCTATGATGCATCGATGGAGAGAGCTGCAGTTGTGGCAATGGCTGCCAATTGTTGTGGCTGGTAGATGTTGCCAAGGAAGTGGTTGGAACCAAAGTTGAAGGCTGCTGTGTAGAGGAGAGAGAGAGAGAGAGAGAGAGAGAGAGAGAGAGAGAGAGGCATGAGATTGAATTCCCCCCAGACGTTCTTTTTTTTCCTTTTTATCATAACTTAGGTTTTGATTAACTCAAAACCTAAGTTACTAATGATATTTCATGAAGGAATATACGTGAATGGCTGCAGCCATTGCTTTTGGGGGAAATCCAAAGGGAGTAAGGAAGAAAGGGGAAAGAAGGAAGGGAAGTAAAAGGAAAGAAGAAAGGAATAAGGAAAAGGAAAGAAGAAGAAGGAGGAGAAAAAGGGGTCTACGTAGGTGGAGAGAGAGAAAAGAAAGGAGGAAAGAAAGAAAGAAAAAAGGAAGAAGAAAGAAAGAAAGAAAAGAAAGAAAGAAGGAAAGAAGGAAAAAAAGAAAAATAAATAAAAAAGAGAAAATGGAGGAAAAATAAGAAAGGAGGTGGGCTAGGGTGGTCGACCGCCTTGTGGGTCCCACCTTAGGAAGAATAAAATAATAAATAAAATAAAATAAAATAAACAAAAAAAAAAGAAAAAGATACATTTTTTTTCTTTTCTTATAAATTAAAACAAGAAAATGCAAATGGATGGGCCATCTCAGTGCGGGTCCAAATTCCACTTTTGAAATTCATTTTGATGACTAAAGGGGTAAAATAGTCTTTTCAGAAAATTTCCAGACGAAACGAGCTATTTTTGGCAGTTTTTGAAACGAGCTCGGATTTTGAAGTTCAATACTCCTTTGCGAAGGAAATCCAGTGTAGAATTTGAAAATTTGATTTTGAAAGAAATCCAGATTGTTTTTCTCGAGAAAATATTTCCAAATGAAACGAGCTATTTTTGGCAGTTTTTGAAATGAGCTCGGATTTTGAAGTTCAATACCCCGTTGCGAAGCAAATCCAATATAGAATTTAAAAATGTAATTTTGAAAGAAATCCAGATTGTTTTTCTCGAGAAAATACTTCCAAATTTATTTTCAGACAAAACGAGCTATTTTTGGCAGTTTTTTTGAAACGAGCTCGGATTTTGAAGTTCAATACCCCGTTGCGAAGCAAATCCAATGTAGAATTCAAAATTTTGAGTTTGAAATAAATCCAGATTATTTTTCTTGAGAAAATATTTCCAAATTTAGACTCCCGGGGGTAAAAATATCAATTTTGGAAACTCGGGGTTTGAAATTGATTTCTGAAAGCTTTTGAAACTTGATCTGGATTGAAATTTATAAAACTGGAGTTCTGGACTTCGAAATAGAAATGAAATGTGATGAAATGTTATGAAATGCTGAGAAATGATATGAAATAATGAGAAATGACATGTGAAATGCAGACCCTGAATGAAGAATTTTGGATGTTAGACCCCGATTGACAGTTGTACCAGTTTAAAAAGCATTAAAATTGATAAAATTTGCAAAATAGCTCAAGAAATGGTCTTCGGGACTCTACTGGGTTAGAGTGACACTGAAAATTAGGGTTCGAGCTGGACTGAACTTAGATGAGCTGGATTGAGTTGGGTTTTAGAGTTTCAAAACTTCAATGAGCTGACAATGATACTGACTCAACTGACCTTTCTGACTGAATTTTCAAGAAAATCTGCCATTTTTAGAGAAATGGTACGGAATGGTCATTGGATTGAAGTGAATTACGGACCAGAGTTGTGTTTGAGCTAGAAAAAAAGTTAGTAATACTGACATAAACTAAAATCAGCTTAAACACTAGCTCAATTGACTGAACTCGGCTCAATTTCAGCTGAAAGAGCTGAAATGGACTAAAATGGGCTCCTGGACACTTAGAAATGATTTTAAACTGAAACTGGAGCGCTTGAACTTCTGATGAGCTCAAGTTAGACTCTGGGGAATATGACTGACTGTGAATGACTGACTCAGAGACAATTGACTTAGATTTGAGTGAGAAATGAGCTCATTTATAAAGAAATGATCCCATTTTGGCAGGAATGATCAGAAATGAAAATGGACTTCTCACTGTGAGCTCAGATGAGCTTGAAATGACTGATATTCTAAATGTTCTGAACTGACCAGTGAGCTTTGTTGACTCCGACTGACTGGGGTCCGGGATGACCTAGGGGTAAAATGATATTTTTCCTAATGAAAATGGGTAAAGTGGTAATTTTCTGAAACTGACTCGGGGTTTGACTCCTACACTGACCTAACAGGGTTGGCACTGCACGAGGAGGGTTATTTGAGAATGGATGATGAAAATTTGGGGTGTTTACATATGCCCCTCTTTGCTACTAAGCCGGCTTGAAGACGAGCTTAGTGGCAAAGAAAAACACACCAAATTTGGGCTATAAAAATGCCCCAGTTAGAAGGATCTGACTGGATACGAAGAGATTAGCCCTGATGAAAATGATAGATATGAGATGGAGAATGAAGAAGAAAATTTTACTTCAAAAAAAAAGTGAGATTCAGGTTTTGCCCTTAACGTGGATGGGACGGAAAATACCTCGTATAGAAACGAAGCTCAGGTTTGACCCTTAACCTGACCGGGAATGAAATACCTCATCAAAATGAGGCTCAGGTTTAACACTTAACCTGATCGAGAAACGAAATACCTCATCAGAATGAAGCTCAGGTTTGTACCCTTATCCTGATTGGGCGGAAAATGAAATACCTCATCAAAGGAGGCTCAGGTTTGTACCCTTATCCTGATTGGAAAATGAAATACCTCATCAGAATGAAGCTCAAGTTTGTACCCTTATCCTGATTGGGCGGAAAATGAAATACCTCATCAAAGGAGGCTCAGGTTTGTACCCTTATTCTGATTGGGAAGATAGAAAATGGTAAGTTGGATGGTGAATAAGACAATTTTTTTTTGAAGAAGAAGAATAAGGCGACTCTTTCGACAACGCGAAAGATGAATTCTTTTGACAACGCGAAAGATAGCAAAGGCGATTCTTTCAACAACGCGAAAGATGACAAGGCGATCCAAAGGAGCAAGGCGATTTTTTTTGACAACGCAAAAGATGGATTCTTTCGACAACGCGAAAGATGGCAAAGGAGATCCAAAGGAACAAGGTGATTCTTTCAACAACGCGAAAGATGACAAGGCGATCCAAAGGAGCAAGGCGATTCTTTTGACAACGCAAAAGATGGATTCTTTCGACAACGCGAAAGATGACAAAGGCGATCTAAAGGAACAAGGCGATTCTTTCAACAACGCGAAAGATGACAATGCGATCCAAAAGAGCAAGGCGATTCTTTTGACAACGCAAAAAATGGATTCTTTCGACAACGCGAAAGATAGCAAAGACGATCCAAAGGAACAAAGCAATTCTTTCAACAACACGAAAGATGACAAGGCGATCCAAAGGAGCAAGACGATTCTTTTGACAATGCAAAAGATGGATTCTTTCGACAACGCGAAAGATAGCAAAGGCGATCCAAAGGAACAAGGCGATTCTTTCAACAACGTGAAAGATGACAAGGCGATCCAAAGGAGCAAGGCGATTCTTTTGACAACGCAAAAGATGGATTCTTTCGACAATGCGAAAGATGACAAAGGTTACTCTCTCAAGGAGGTAAAAGGTGATACCAGGATGTGTCAAGATGGACATCGAGCTCTTCACTTTATGTCAAGATAGTAAGAAAATATTGCCAAAATGTTAAAAATTGTTTGTTGATTCAAAATAATTGGAAATGATGCACATTGGTTTGAAAGTATTCCCTCTTTTCTACCTGAAGTATTACCTCCGACTGAGCTTAACTCCGTAGAATCAAGATTCGAATTCAAATTTCTTGCAATTGACTTTCTTTCAAGGAAGCTATCAATTTCCTTGATATGAACAGAAAAGCGAGTATTCTTGATATTGTGAAAGCAATTGGTGAAAGAATATTGATAGTAGAATTTCACAAATTTAAAGAAGATTCTTGGCAGATTTGGCAATCTGATATCCTGGGATTCTTTTCTCATGATGATCTTTCTGCCCACTTTTTTTTTATTGGCAGAATTGGAGCTCTCTTGGGTTTTTTTGGGGATTACATCATCCTTCATTTTGGAGATGTCCTGACTTTTCTCTCTCTCTTTTTTTTTTTGGGGGGGGGGGGGAAGGGTACGTCACAAACTCCTTCATCTCAGAGATGTTCTGATCCTTCTTCTTTTTTTTTTTCAGGGATTATATTGACGGTTATTGGCTCTTTGGTCAGAAATCTCTTGATGATAGCAGAAATTAAATATCCTTTAGGGTTTTTCGAGAGGCTCATCGCAGTCGCCTTCATCTTGACGGTGCTCTAAACTTTCCCTGGAAGGATCCATCACAAACTCCTTCATCTTGGAGATGATCCAAATCTTCTTTGGCCCCAGGGGTCTAACTCGCATAATTCATCTTCATCTTGACGACAATTGAGAGATCCCTTTTGCAGATATTTAATTGCGACTTAGGTGATTGAGAAGATATAGGGATTGAATGGATTTTTCTGTATCACCCAGGATATTTCGACTGCTTTATCTTTCAAGAATGATCTTTAAAAATGTGCCATTGACTACGATCAATACCGATCACTTTATGGCTTTGCAACAACATTGAATTTCTTTTACTGGCCATATCGGGGATTTATTCTTCATCCTTTTGGTTGGCCAATTGAAAGATCTTGAATTTTGAATCCTTCTTCGCGAAAGCTTTGTCCTTTTGGAAGTAATACTGAAGGTATTCTGAGGTAATGTTTTTGTGTAATAAAGATTTTGAAATCAACAAATATTTAATGACAAATTGGAAAAAATTTCTTGAAATCCTTGGTGAGAGCGAGCATCTGAAGCACAACGCAACTCATTCATGACAAAAATTTTCTTCTCCTTTCCCCAAAGGAGAAGATTCAGAAATTTGGAAATAGAAATTACTCCTCTTTTCCCTGAAGAGGAGGTATTTGCAAAACAAACTTTCGAAGAGAAATTAAGCTTTCGTCAAAACTTCCTAACATTAGGCTTCTCTTATGGAAAGGGGGCCGGTAATGGTGAGGCCGGTGAATTGGTAATGAAGGAACGAGTCCATCACACTCTTCCTGAAAAGAGGGTCCTTCATGATGAAATGGCCTAGTTTGAAATTGCGGTCACAAGGAAAGCAAACTTCCGTCGAAGCTCTCCCTGAACTAAGGGTTCCTTTCATGAAATTGGAATTTTGTTTTGCAAACGGTTCACATAGACACGAGTCCCTTCAAACTCTTCCTGAAAAAAGGGGTAGGTGAACAAAGGATAGCATGTGAAAAGAACGAGCTCCCTTGAACTCTCCCTACAAAAAGGGTCTCTCGCAAGAGGAAATAATTGAAATTAGTATTAGGTGACCAAAAGGGTCAAAATTGGAATTTAAAATTTTGAAATTTTGAAATTTGAAATTTGATATTTGAAATTGGAAATTTAGAATTTGGAAATTGATATTTGGAAATTGGAAATTGATTGACCCGAAGGTCGAAATTGGTTGACCCGAAATTCGAAATTGAAAATTTGGAATTTAAAAATTGGAAATTGGGAAATTGATTGACCCGAAGGTCGAAATTGGAAATTTTGGAGATTGATTGGCCCGAAGGTCAAAATTGGAAATTGAGTGACCCAAAGGTCAAAATTGGAAATTGAGTGACCCAAAGGTCGAAATTGGAAATTTGGAAATTGGGTGGCTCGAGGGCCGAATTGGTAATTGGATGTCCTGAGGGCCGACATTGGTGATTGGATGGCCTGAGGGCTGAAATTGTAATTGGTTTACTGGGAAAAATATGGGTTCAATAGGAATTCAGCCTAAGAACGACATTGGTTCTATTGAGAACGACATTGGTTCACTGGGAACAACATGGGTTCAATAGGGATTCAGCCTAAGAACTATCAATTCCATAGGAATTTAACCTAGGATCACATCGGTTCAGCAGAGGTTCAACCTCCGAACTATCAATTCCATAGGGATTTAACCTAAGGACCATAGTTTAATAAGAAAGGATTCAACTTGTGAGCTTGGAATGGACCAGGTGCTAAACTGGGTTTTGAGGGAAGATTCGAATCAGAATTCAAATCTTCAAGGAAAAACTAAATGAATTGGGTTTTGAAAGAAAATTCAAGTCGGAACTTGGATCTTCTAGACTAATTACTAAATTGTAGAAAAGTTTGAGTAGGAGTTCAAACCTTTAAAGGAAAGCCAAGCAAATTGGATTTGGAAGAAAATTCGAGTCAGAACTCTAATTTTCTAGACCGATTTCAGGCATTTGAATTGGATTTTGAAGAAAATTTGAGTCGAAACTCTAATTTTTGAGACCAATTCTAGGACATTTGAATTGGATTTGGAAGAAAATTTGAGTCGGAACTTCAATTTTCTAGACCAATTCTAGAACATTTGAATTAGATTTGAAAGAAAATTTGAGTCAGAACTCCAATTTTCTAGACCAATTCTAGAACATTTGAATTGGATTTGGAAGAAAATTTGAGTCGAAACTCCAATTTTCTAGACCAATTCAGAAGAGAAAGAAATTCGAGTTGAAACTCGAATCCCGGAGGAAAGAAAACTTGAGTCGGAACTCGAATCCCCTAAAAAGACTAGACCAGCATGGATTAGGTTTGAAAACATTAACCAGTAAAACCAGATTTAGAGAGTTTGACCAATAAAAAATGGATTTTGAAAGTTCGACCAATAACAATTGGATTTTGAAAGATGTATCAGTGTGAATGACATATTTTGGAAATGAACCAGTATAAGTATTGGATTTTGATAATGGATCAGTACGAATACTGTTTTTGGAAGAATTACCAGCACGAACACTGGATTTAGAAAATTTTCCCAGCATGAACACTGGATTTTGAAAATTTTACCAGCACGAACACTGGATTTTTTTTGAAAATTCACCAGCACGAACACTGGATTTAGAAAATTTTCCCAGCACGAACACTGGATTTTGAAAATCTTACCAGCACGAACACTGGATTTTTTGAAAATTCAAGAAAATTTTCCCCAACTGATTCTGATGAAAGATTTTCAGTCTTCATCCTCACGATGACTTAGACAACTGTCGGGGTCTCAGGATTTATCCCTTACCCTGAATGGGTAGTTCAGGTTTATCCCTTAAACTGAAGAGAAAGTTAATTTGATGCAAATGAATGTAAATGAATGCAAATGAATGCATGTAAATGCAAATGAATGCAAATGAATGCAAATGTATGCAAAATGATGTAAATGAATGCACATGCATGCAAAATGAGAGATTTGTTTGATCCTACCTGCATACAGAATGTTTTGAAGACAAATTTTAAAATAATGCCCTAGTGTAATAGAGGAAAGAGATTTTGGATAAAAGGAAGATAATTGATGTTCGAAGAATGCTCTATGGAGGTAACAAAGCAACTGACTTTTGATTGATTCAGGAGAGACTCTGAAAAATATCACTTCTCGCGGAAGGACATGGTACAGAGAAGGAGAACAAGCTTATGAGGAAAATTGATAATTTTATTGATGAAGAAAAAAAAAATGACAAATCAAGGAAAGATAGACATGATTACATCATCCTTTGAAGGCAAAATGAGAAGTGGGAAAATGCTACCATTGTCGGCTTTTTGAGTAATCGAGGAAAGATGGCTAGTCCTTCTTTTCCTCTTCAACAAGGAGATTCTTATCAATGCAATCCTGAACGATGTTCTTGAAGACGAAATAGTGGTCAATATCGTGCCCTACTGCCCGATGGAATTTGCAGAACTGGTTCATGAACCTTCCCATGATCGTGGGAGGATATGTGGCTCTTGGGAGCTTTACCATTTCTTTGGTCAACATATATTTGAGGATTTCATCAAGAGGTTGCTCAAGAGGAGTAAACTGATGATCGTCACTCCAACCATCCTGTTTTATCTTTTTTTTCTGCTGACTCAATTTTTCATTCTTTGAAGACTTTTCTTTTTGACCTGCATGATTGCTCTTGCTATTTTTGTAGTCGTTGCGGCCGACATTGGCAGAGAAGGTGAAATTTTCCTTCTTCTTTGAATCTTGATTATTCTTAATGAGGGTGATGCCATCATAGACCCCATTCTCTATCCCATCTCGAGCCACTCGGCCCGTTCAGTAAGCTCAATGAAAGATTTGGAAGGCGAGGTGGAGATAAGACCTCTCAAAGGTTGTGAGAAATTGTTCAGAATAATCTAGAGTGCATGCTCCTCTAAGATGGGATTTCTCATTTTATTGCAAGTGCCTCTCCATCTGCGGATGAAGTTTCTGGCTTTCTCATTATCTCTTTACTTTGTATTATAGAGATGGTTTAGCGTCGGCAGCGTTTCAGTGTTGAGAAGGAATCGTTCAATAAACAGATTGACTACTTTATCGAATTCCTTCAACTCGATAGAATTGATATGTTCTGAGTACCACTTGGCGGCGGCGCCCTCCAGACTGTAAGGAAAACATCTGAACAAAGCACGATTGTCTCTCTTGAATCGATTACACTCCGCAAAGAACATATCCAGGTGAGCCTTGGGATCTCCAGTCCCATCAAATTTGACAAATTTACGGGGGAGATCTTCTAGGCTATCATCCCCATCTAAACCATAATAGAAATCTTCGCTTGTAAAAATCCTTTTGCCCTTGTCGCGGGCTTGCAGATCCTTAACCATTTTGACCACATCTTTGAGTTGTGACATGTCAAAGTTATTAGCAGACTGATCTTTTAGCTTATTGGCTGACCCCTGCCCCTGTGTCATCTTCTGAAAAGCTTGTTGAGCCTCACACTCTTCATCGGTGTCACCTCTTGATTCTGCTTCATCAGATGTATCCTCATGTTGGATACACTTCTTGGATATCTCCAGTTGTTTCTTCAATGTTCGGCCCTTGATCTTTTTTTTGGTAGGAATCTTGTCGGAACTGGCCCCTGTTTGCTCTGCCATCATCTTATTCATCATCTTTTTAAACATGGCATACATCTGGGGATCAATATCATCATTGGCTTGTTGACTTTGGTTCCTAGCAGATCGCGGAGGATCTATCTCTTACTCGCTGCTACTGTTAGGGTGCTGAAGCAACACTGTTTTCTTCTTAGATCTGATGTGAGCCATTCCACGATGCCGAAACTCTTTGTAGAACAAATAGGATGATTAGAATGAGGGAAAATTCTTGAAGGCAATGACTTAGAGAATAGAAGGAAAATAATGGATGAAGATCTAAAATTGGGTTGACAATTTGAAAGATATCTCTTTCCCAGGGATGGGATTATTGCTAGGATTGCGACAATTGCATTGTTATGAGAGGAAATAGACAACCGAGATATGCCTTGTTACCTAGGCGAGGTCGTCAACCATGAAGAAAAAGGCATTTTTGAAAGAATATAACAAAGTAATGCATAATTGGTAATGAGCTTCCCTATGAACTTGGTATATTATCTGAGAAAGAAGGCAAAAAGTTTTTTTTTTTTAGGGAAAAACATTCATCACAAAGGGCATATTGCATGAGAGTTCAGAAAATAACATTATGAAGAAAATGACCTCCAAATGTAAGGAAAATTGATGATTTTATTGATGTCTTGGAGGAAGGATGACAAATTTAAAGAAAACAACTGGAGACTACATTTATTCAGAGAAGCAAAAAGCAGAAATGATGGAAATGAGAAAGCATTGGCATTTGTCATCTTCATGAATGATCAAGGAAAGGCTCGGTCAGAACGGTCGACTGGTCTTCGTCTTTAACAGGGAGATTCTTGTCAACATAGTCTTGAACGATATTTTTGAAGACAAAGCATCGCTCAATATCATGCCCCGTAGCTCGATGGAATTTGCAGAAGCGATCTTTCCATTTCCCTAGGGCGACCGGAGGATTAGCAATTCTTGGAAGCTTAATCATTCCTTTGCTCAGCATGTATTCAAGGATCTTTTCGAGGGGTTGATCTAGAGGAGTGAGCTTGCGGTCACGCTCCCAACCTTCATGCTTTGGCTTCTTTTGACTGCTTGCTTTCTGCTGAAAGCAGGATTGAAGGGATTTGGTTAGGATAGTTGGCTGGTCTGCTATTTTGTTTTCCCCCAGAATATTCTTATCTACATGATCCTGAACGATATTATTAAGGACAAAACAATTTTCTGTATCGTGTCCTATTGCACGGTGAAACTTGCAAAATTGTTCTTTGAATCTGCCCATAATTGACGGGGGATCGACGACCTTTGGTAAATGAACCATGCCTTTTGCAAGCAAATTTTCTAAAACAGTCTCAAGCTTCTGATCCAGAGGGGTGAACTTTCGATCAGTGCTCCAGTCTTTGTGTTTTGGTTTTTCCTGCTTTTTCCCTTGATGCTGGGGACTGGACTGGAGGGGTCGGGCATTCTGACTGTCCATTTTATCCTTTTGACCTGCGTGGTCCTTTCTGCCTGTATTCGGGTTTCCTGATCTGACAGTATGATTTTTCCTGCCACCTCTTTTGCTTTTTCCATTGTTGTTGCCCTTGATGTTCACAGAGAATGTGACTGGTGTCATCTCCTTGACTGACTCCTTTTTTATACTTGACTCGGGTAGCTCCAATAGCATCTTTGTCATCATTTTTTGAAACATCCTATACATGACTGGATCAATCTCATCTTCACTTGTCTTGTCCTGCTTCTTGACTGGCCTCGAAGAACTCATCTCTTCGACACTGCTTGGTGTTGTTCTCTTTCCCAACCTTGTTTGAACTGTGGTGAAATGTCAATGCTTTCTGCAGAATAAAGGAATGGTTTAAACTGAAGATTTTTTTAGAGAAATTGAGATGATGCAAGAGATATCTAAGGACTTGGAAAGAGACGGAAATCTGGCAGACCTGGAAAAAAGAAGTTTGACAAGATTTGAACATTTGAAAAATTGCAGGCAGGATCAAAATAAGGTTAGAAATTCGAAGTCCAGAGGAAAGGTAGGAAAAGGAAAATCGCCTGGACTTTTGAGAAAAAATATGAGGTTTTGAAAATCGTCCAGGGTTTTGATAAAATTGTTGAAAAAAAAAAGATGAAATTTGGAAAATGATGTAAAAGGGAAATAAAAGGGAAATGAGAAAATAAAAGAAGAATGCATGCAATCATATCATGCACAAACAATTATGCACATACAACATTCCCTAAGAAGCTGACTCTAAATGCACTGATTTTGAAAGAGCTGTAGGACCCTAATCCTGACTTTAGGCTCATATCAACTATGTTCAATCATGCTATGCCGATATACTCGAGCCGAGGCTCGATGTACGTGGCATAAAAATTCATCTTCGGGTCTAGGCTTGTGTTTTTCCAACATCCTTGAGCGTCTGCCGATATACGTTGGACTATGGCCCTTGGTACGTGCCAGGGGGGCGTTAGCCCAAATAAATGGCCCAGTTGTGAGGCTCTGTCCCGAACTATGGTTCTGAAAGAGAGCCCAACAATGTAAAAACCGGGTAGACATAGGTGGGGTGGTTTTTTGAAAACATGAGCACATGCAGACAAACAAAGGGCTCTAAGTCCTAAAGAGATAGAATTTTCAAAAAAATTTTGAAGAAGCAAACATTGTTTTCATACAATTCCTAGATTAAGGAGTGTTGTATTTCAGACCTAAGTCTAAGTGAGCATAAATAATTCTCCTCAATATGGTCCTACCAAACCATGCCTAGTCTACATGCAATCCATGTCAGTTGGGTTCAAGTATAAGCTCCTAGGCTCACATGATATCAGGAATTAAAGCTGACATTCCATAGAGCACAATTTTGATAATTCAGCTAAGTCAGAGCACATAATTGATCAGGCGAAGACAGGTCCCATCACGGTTGCCAAACCTGTTATCATCGCAAAATTTTTCCCCTCCCTTGCAAGAGAGAAACGAATTTTGCGAGTCAAACTCGACCAAAGTTTTGAAAATTGTTTTGAAAATTACTCGCCTCCGTTTTGAAAATTTGCGGGAAAATTCCGTGGAATGGGATCCGCCTGTCGGTACGAGGTTCAACCGTTCCTGGCACCTTTATCAGGGGTAATTGAACCAAGGATCAATTATGTGCTTTTAACTCGACTCAAATATCTAAATTATGCTCTATTTTTCCTAGAATGCACAAAGAATCAGGCTTGTGCTATGAAATTTTGAAAAGATGCAAGTTTGAGAAATATGATGTTTGCTTTGGAAAATATGCTTGGGAAATGATTGGAAAAGTACTTGAAAATTGAATTCCTGGGAAAATCATTGAATTTCATTGGAAATCAGAAATTTGCATTGTAAAGTGATTCCTCTGGAAAACTTGAACTTTGAAAAATCGATTTTGAAATTTGGAATTGCTTTTATGAGAAAATGGATTTGAAAATTCTGAGAAAATCAGGAAATTTATTGGAAAAGGGATTTCTGAAAAGGAAAATGAATTCTCAGGAAAACGGGAATTCTGAGAAGATGGATTTCTGAAAACTTGGGATTTTGAAATTTGAGAATTTTAAAGCATAGGAAAATCTTGATTTGAACTTGGTAAATTCTTTTAAATGTCATTTAAAAACTTAGAATTTTGAGAAAACTAGATCCTGAGAAAGACTTGGAAATTCTTGAGAAAACTGAATTTTCTGAAATTGAAATTGGAAAATGAGTTTAAAAATAATGCAATTTGAATGATATGAATGAATGAATATTAATTTGAAAAGGGAATTTCATTGAGGAATTGGGAAATCCTTTTGAAACTTTGAGAAATGCAGTGTATTTTTGAAGTTAGCCTAAGAGTGTAGGCTAAATTTGGCTAATACGAAGATCATAAATCATGGTTTTCTTCGTATTCTGACTATGGCCATAAATACGAATCCCACCGAGTTTACAAACTCCATAAGAGATTGTGCACGTGCCATTCGTGTAAACCATAGTGAATTTGAAATAAATATGCATGAATCATGCATCAAATATTGAAATTTGTAGAAATTAAACTATATGCAATGCAACCCTATTCTAAGCAGAAACGTAACTCTTATTCCAAATTATTACATTTGATGTTACATTGAATTGAAATAGAAGCTAAGTCTTCTTCTTGAATGTTCCTGCAAAATTAGAAAACAAGGTTAGCACAAAAATGTAGGTTTTTCTGAATTTATCCGAAAATATGGGAAATTATCGGATATTATTCAGATATAAACCCAAATTCATACCCCCTTTGATATAAACATGATAAATACTGAATAAATTTTGAAAATAAACTTGAAAATTTGAAATTGGGGTCAAAATGACCAAAATGCCCCTGATGACCTTGAAATCAGGGTTTTCTAAAAGAAATTTTATAAATTTTAGAATTTTTAAAATCAAATGAAATAAATCAAACATAATATGATGAAATATGATGATATGCATGAAAATTTATGAAATTAGAAATTGAAATTTCGAAATTATGGTCAAAATGACCAAAATACCCCTGATAACAAGACCATGGCCTTGAAACGAGGGTTTTCTGAAATAAATTTTGCAAAAATGGAAAATGTGAAATGCAAATGACATTAAAATTAACCCTAATATGATTCTACATTCTAATTTACATGAATAAAACCGTAAAATGGCAAAAATATCATAAAATATCAATTTTAACTTGATTTTCGCTTCTAAATTTAAAGATAAACTAACACATGGAGCAAATGAACTTGAAATTAAGCCAAATTTGGCATGGACATCTAAAATAACCCTAAAAACAGAATGGAGCTATAAAATCTAATTGTTGTATTTTTAAATATAGAAATTCAAATAAAAACCCTAAATTTTGTGATTTTTGCCTAAAATGTTGATTCCAAAGGAGATTTCAGATATCAAACTTTTATAAAAAGTTCCCAAATTTTATGGGGTGACAGAAGACAGTAAGTCAAGGATTTTTGCCTTTTACACTTTCTGGTTTTGACGGATGGTCGGAGCAGTGCCACTCCGGCAAGTCGGATCGGAATCCGGTGACTCTAGGATTTAGGGGAAACAAGCAGGTTTCGGTAGAAAATGTTAGAAAAATTATAAACAGATGGAAAAAAGGCTGAAATTATGGGAAAATGTCCCTGACAAACATAGGAAAATTTTGTCTTTTTAGATAACTAGGATTCGGGTTACGGTTTGGAAAAGGGCACGCTGTTATCAGAGACCCGAATCTCTGGAATTTTAGGATATTGAAATCTGTCAGACAGAAAAAAAATTTTAGGAAAAATACTGAAACAGTTCTAAATATTCCTAAATTTTGTAAAATGACAGGAAAATATGTTAGAAACAACTTTTGTGTTGAAAGTTTTTGCAGACGGGCTACGGATTGAACGGACTCGGTGCATTAGGGTCTGCCTATGCCCTGGCAAAAGAATATCGAGATTTTCCCAAGGGTCTGGGAAATCCGATTTTTGACAGAGTTCAAAACTATTTGGAAAAACCTCAAAATTTCCAGATCATTAGTAGATTCCATTTTTAATCCACTGTGATTTTTAAGAGAAAATCCAGATGCCCCATGAGGGTGAATCCGAAGGTTATTTTCTGCTAAATCAGAGATTGAAATTTTTGGAGAGTTCAAAACTCGATTCGGTTCTTGACTTTTGAAATGAAATTTCCGACCTCAAACCAATCTATAATTTTTGCAGGATATCAATAACACACAAGAATGTCTAATACGAAATTTTTAGGATTTATCAACGAAGATCCATACATGAGATAACAACTAGACTCTATACATGAATTAAAAAAAAATGATAAAGCAATAGACATGTGTTAATGAAACTAATAAAAGAAAAAAGAAAGACAATAACTAATTAAGCTAAACGCCTAAGGCAAATGATTTTCACTAAAATGATGACTAAAATAACATAAAATAATAATAAATGAAAAAAATAAAAAAAGGAGATATGAAATTGATTGTTGTTGGCTTTTGACATAAGAGATCCGATTCATCTTCCGAATGGATCATCTTACATGCATAGCGTTGACATGGGCGACTACCGTTTCACATCATTCAATCCTCATAAAGAAACTCGTGAATCCAGTTTTAAACTGGATTCGTGTTAGATCTATGTAAACATCATATGAAAAATTTTCATTGCACCTTGAGACAGAGTTTTTCTTTTTGCTTCTTTTTTTTTTCTTTACCTTGAAGGAGACTTGTTGATGTGGCTGTCACCTTGATCGGAGAGGAGGGCTACCTTGGTGGAGATGCTGGACTGTTGAAGAAGGTGGAGACTTGTTGCTGTGGCTGTCACCTTGATCGGAGAGGAGGGCTACCTTGGTGGAGATGCTGGACTGTTGAAGAAGGTGGGCTGAACTTTGCTATGATGCATCGATGGAGAGAGCTGCAGCTGTGGCAATGGCTGCCAATTGTTGTGGCTGGTAGATGTTGCCAAGGAAGTGGTTGGAACCAAAGTTGAAGGCTGTTGTGTAGAGGAGGTAAGAGAGAGAGAGAGAGAGAGAGAGAGAGAGAGAGAGAGAGAGAGAGAGAGAGAGAGGGGCATGAGATTGAATTCCCCCCAGCCGTTCTTTTTTTTTCCTTTTTGTCATAACTTAGGTTTTGATTAACTCAAAACCTAAGTTACTAATAATATTTCATGAAGGAATATACGTGAATGGCTGCTGCCATTGCTTTTGGGGGAAATCCAAAGGGAGTAAGGAAGAAAGGGGAAAGAAGGAAGGGAAGGAAAAGGAAAGAAGAGGGGAATAAGGAAAAGGAAAGAAGAAGAAGGAGGAGAAAAAGGGGTCTACGTAGGTGGAGAGAGAGGAAAGAAAGGATGAAAGAAAGAAAGAAAAAGGAAGAAGAAAGAAAGAAAATAAAGAAAAGAAAGAAAGAAGGAAAGAAGGAAAGAAAGAAAAATAAATAAATAAAAAAGAGAAAATGGAGGAAAAAGAAGAAAGGAGGTGGGATGTAAGGTGGGCTAGGGTGGTCGACCCCCTTGTGGGTCCCACCTTAAAAAGAATAAAAAAATAAAAAATAAAATAAAATAAACAAAAATAAAATAAAATAAACAAAAAAAAATAAAGAAAAAGATACACTTTTTTTCTTTTCTTATAAATTAAAACAAGAAAATGCAAATAGATGGGCCATCTCAGAGCGGGTCCAAATTCCACTTTTGAAATTCATTTTGATGACTAAAGGGGTAAAATAGTCTTTTCAGAAAATTTCCAGACGAAACGAGCTATTTTTGGCAGTTTTTGAAACGAGCTCGAATTTTGAAGTTCAATACCCCGTTGCGAAGCAAATCCAGTGTAAAATTTGAAAATTTGATTTTGAAAGAAATCCAGATTGTTTTTCTTGAGAAAATATTTCTAAATGAAAAGAGCTATTTTTGGCAGTTTTTGAAATGAGCTCGGATTTTGAAGTTCAATACCCCGTTGCGAAGCAAATCCAATGTAGAATTTAAAAATGTAATTTTGAAAGAAATCCAGATTGTTTTTCTCGAGAAAATACTTCCAAATTTATTTTCAGACGAAACGAGCTATTTTTGGCAGTTTTTTTGAAACGAGCTCGGATTTTGAAGTTCAATACCCCGTTGCGAAGCAAATCCAATGTAGAATTCAAAATTTTGAGTTTAAAATAAATCCAGATTATTTTTCTTGAGAAAATATTTCCAAATCTAGACTCCCGAGGGTAAAAATATCAGCTCAATTGACTGAACTCAGCTCAATTTCAGCTGAAAGAGCTGAAATGGACTAAAATGGGCTCCTAGACACTTAGAAATGATTTTGAACTGAAACTGGAGCACTTGAACTTCTGGTGAGATCAAGTTAGACTCTGAGGAGTATGACTGACTGTGCATGACTAACTCAGAGACAATTGGCTTAGATTTGAGTGAGAAATGAGCTCATTTCTGAAGAAATAATCTCATTTTGGGAGGAATGATCAGAAATGAAAATGGACTTCTCACTATGAGCTCAGATGAGCTTGAAATGACTGATATTCTAAATGTTCTGAACTGACCAGTGAGCTTTGTTGACTCCGACTGACTGGGGTCCGGGATGACCTAGGGATAAAATGGTAATTTTCCTAATAAAAATGGGTAAAGTGGTAATTTTCTGAAACTGACTCAAGGCTTGACTCCTACACTGATCTAACAGGGTTGGCACTGTACGAGGAGGGTTATTTGAGAATGGATGATGAAAATTTGGGGTGTTTACACCAGGTCTCTTGGATCGGTAGGGACCACTAACGATTCACTAGTCCCAAGAATCCTTCTTCAAGCATCCACCAGTGCTCAAACTGAAATCGCCTCTGATGCCTAAGCCCCAAGCCCCAAGAGATGACAAGGTGGTCATGATCCAAGATAGATCTCAGGTGTGTGTTGCCCCACCCGAGATCGTGAATTTGGTCCATATGAGGAAAACTCTATCCAACTTGCGGAGACAAGGGTCAAAACGTTTATTAGACCAAGAAAAGGGGTCACCCCCAAGAGGGAGATTGATGAGGTCATTCTGATCAATAAAGCTCCTGAAAATACCAGTGCCTCACCTGTCGATGGGCTTGTTGGAATCAGATTGGTACAATATCGCATTAAAATCTCCAATCAGAATGCATGGGTGTGATGATGAGTGAATGAATGCTTCAAACTTTGGCCAAAGTAAGGCTTTGCGAGCACTAGTTACAGAGTCGTAAACAACAACAAAAACTCTTGAGCCCCCGTTCAAGAGTACTAGAAAAGAGACTACAACGTGAAACCTATGAGACTGCAACAATATAGGGTAACCCATCCGTCACCATATAAGGAGGATGCCACTAGACCTTCCAGAGGACGGGAGGTAATGGTATCTTTCACACCTGTGCCAAATGCTATGAATCAGTTGCATGCTGATAGAATCAAATTTAGTCTTGACTATGCCATGCAAATCAAAGTCATCCTCTCAAATGAGATTGCCCAAGAATGAGTAATCCAAACCTTTTTATTGGATGTACCCCTTGGCAACTAATTATGCCATATATCTTTCAATAGATCCATCAGAGCAATATTTGATCTTATAGACCCATTTGAAACTGATTAGTTTATTTCTTTATGGTAGTTTGGTAAGGGTCCATGTGTTGATTTCCTTTAAGGCTTTGATTTCAGGTGCCATGACTGCTCTCTACCGATCATCATTCATAGCCATTTAATTTTTTTTTGTTCATCTTGGGATGAAATATATACAAGAAAATCAAGATGGATTTTGAAAAAATATAAAAAAGAAAGATAGTGGCTTAATGAATGGCTGATTCCTTGTCTCTTAGATGATGTGGCATGGGCGTAAAGTGCAGTATGCGAGCATTGGTAATCCTCAAGGTAGGCTGCTTGGGTTCGGGTATGGGTTGAATGCCTAAGTTGGTTTGAATCTGGAACATTAGCTAGACTTTGTTCAAGAATTTGATGGATGGTGATCTTGGTTTGGATTGGTACAGATGATCTAATTTGCTTAGTAGAGATTATGCTAGTATCATTAATTTGTAGAATAGGTGGTTGGCTATGGATTTGGAATTCATCACTCTCTAAACTGGTTTAGGCAAAACGTGGGTTGGAGGAGGTTTAGTCAATTAGGGTTTGAAAGGAAATATATCCTCATGAAACATTACATCATGGCTCACAAAAAGTTTTTTATTTTCAAGATCAAATAATTTGTATCTTTTTTGTCCAAAAGGGTATCCAACAAAAACATATTTGCGAGTCCGAGAATCAAATGTGTGCTTGTAATGGATGTTATGAGCATAACATAAACATCCAAAAATATGTAAATGCTTTTAATTAAACACCGAATCATAAAGCACTTCATGAGGGCTCTTATTGTTCAAAATGTTAGAAGGTATCCTATTAATCAAATAGGTCACGATGAGGATGTATTCTCCCCAAAATTTGAGAGGTAGGTTTGCTTGAAATTATAGGGCCCTCACGATTGCAAGTAAATTCCTATGTTTTCGTTCAACAACACTGTTTTGTTGTGGCATGGTCACATAACTATGTTGATGGAGGATACCATTTTCTCGTAAATAAGATTGAGCTTCATGAGAGAAAATTTTAATTTCGATATCAGATCCCACAATTTGAATGATTATTTAAAATTGATTTTTGATCATAATAATGAAATTTTTAAAAAAACTCATAGCTTGAGACTTGAATCTCATTAAATAAACCCATGTGAAACAAGAAAAGTCATCCACTATAGTTAGAAAATAATGGGCCCTGCATATAGATGTTGTGGGATATCCACCCCAAATATCTATATGAATCAAATCAAAAGAATGGAAGGTAGTTTTTTCACTATGAGGAAATGACAATCATGTTTGGAAAGGACAAGGACAAATATCACGATGACAATCATTAAAACAAATGAAATTAAAAGATTGAAAAATGGTCTTTCATCTTCGAGGAGAAACATGGACACGATGCCAATGCCAAAGGTTGAACGGAATAACAGATATGTGGTCACAATGGCAGGGATGATGATCGTGGCTGCAGTAGGGATGGTGGTCACAACATCCACTTTATTTGTGGCTACTCTATTATAATTCATATCAAGAAAGTATAGGCTTGTATGCACTTTACCCACTCCATAAAAGAATTACAGAAACTGTAAAGCTCGATTTTTGTCTCTCTTGTCCACCGAGAGATAGAGCACTTTATTTATAGAGCAAAGAAACGATAATACATGAGAAACGATAATACATAAAAAATGATAATATTGAGTACAAACTTGGATTATCGTTTTATGATAATCCTTATCATAACATGGTTATAACTAGAGTATTCTAGAGAGAATGACTTCTGGTAGGTTCAGGATATCTTGTTTGAGATGGACTCTGCGTAGTTCAGGATTCTCTTGTTGGAGCTGAACTCTACGTGGTTCAAGACTCTCTTGTTGAAACTGGACTCTTTGTGTCTAGACTCTTCTAGATTACCTTGAGGTTAAGCTGGACTCTTTATACTAATTATCGATTTTAGAGTCTTGAGAAAAACATGATTTGCATTATCTCTATCATGTCCCTACAAGCTCAACGTGGGGTCAACGACGTTAAGCTTGTCCTAAAAAAAGCAAACCTCAAGAATGGACGAGGTTTAGTTAAACCGTTAGCCAACTGATTAGAGGAGTTGATGAATCGAACTTGAAGATGACACTTTTGCACACGATCCTAAACAAAGTGAAAACCGATTTCAACATATTTGGTACGAGCATGAAAAATTGGGTTTGTTGCAAGATATAAGGCTCCAAGATTATCACACCACAAAATGGGTGGAGCAGGAGGTGTACAGCCTAGTTCAGTAAGTAAAGACTTGAGCCAAAAAAAGATCGAACGCAGCACACATGAGATACTTGTATTCAACTTCAGTGTTGGATCGGGCGACAGTCCGCTGCTTGCGAGAAGACCAAGAGACTAAATTGGAACCCAGAAAGACAACAAAACCACTGGAACATTTGCGATCATCAGGGCTACCATCCCAATCAGCATCAAAGACAACACTAAGTTGTTAAGAAGAGGACTGTGTGAGTCGCAGGACATGATGAATGGTCTCTTTGATATAGCGTAGAATATGTTTGATAGCGGATCAGTGGGTAACCGTGGGCTGGTGCATGAACTGACAGACCTTGTTGACCACAAAGGCAATATCAGGCTGCATGATGGTGAGATTTTGAAGACCGCCCACAATGCTGCGATATAAAGTAAAGTCATGAAACATGGGTGCATCGTCTTTAGATAGTCGAGTGGAGGCACTCAGAGGAGTAGTGACCGGCTTAGCATCAACCATAGAGGCCCGATGAAGAAATTAAGTGCATAGGCACGTTGGGAGAGAAGAAGCCTTGACGATGTATAAAGAACTTTAATGTTGAGAAAATAGTTGAGGCAGCCAAGATCTTTGATAGAAAAGGCAAGACTGAGTCATTGAATGAGTTGCTTAATAGCAACAGTGGAGCTGCCAGTGATTATGATATCATCAACATAAACCAATATATAAATAACCAAGTCATTGTCTTGAAGAATAAAATAACGAAGCATCAGAAAGGAAGATGCTAAACTCGCAGAACTGAAGATAAGAACTAAGTCATTGGTACCAGGCATGGGGGGCTTGCTTGAGACCATACAAGGCTCGATCTAACTTGCATACATACCAAGGAAAAGTAAGGTCTTCAAAGCCAGGAGGTTGTGCCATATAAACATCTTCAGAAAGAAGACCATTTAATAAGGCATTATTAAAGTCCAGTTGATGGATAGGCCAACCTAACGAAATTGCAAGAGCAAGAACAACACGAATGGTGGTGGGATTTACAATTAGACTAAATGTCTCAAAAAAGTCAACACCTTCCTCTTGATGGAAACCCTTAGTAGTAAGATGAGCCTTGTAATGAGACACAAAACCATCAGTATGTCGTTTGATACAAAAAACACATTTAGAACCAATAATATTGTAATGAGGACGGAGAGGAACAAGGTGCCAAGTGTGGTTAAGTTGGAGAGCTTGAAACTCATCTTCCATAACTGTGCACGATTTGGGTTCAGGGTTAGCCTGTTTAAACGAAGTGGGTTCAAGAGTGAGGAGGACAAAGTTAAAATAAGTAAGAGATAGGGGATAGTAGCTAGTGGTGAATACATGTGGTTTGAGGGAGTTGGTCATAGAGCGAGTGACCATAGGGTGAGTATGGTTAGGTGGGTGACTCATGATGGATTCACGAAGATGAGAGGTAGAGGGTAATGGCGAAGAAGCGTCGGGCGGATCAGGAATATGGCTCACAGTAAAAGAAAAGGGTGAAGGAAATGATAAGTCAGAGGGAACGGGTGGTTGAGAGACAGGCGATAAAAGAGGGTCAGGAGGGGGTAGGACAACAGGGAGGGAGAGGACCTACTCGAATGGATAGGATAAAATAGGATGAAGAAGGACAAGGAGACTAAGAGTGGGGTCCAAAGGCAGACTCATCAAAGTAAACATATCGAGAAACATAGGTACGAAGTTGAGAAGGATCGAAACAAAGATAGCCTTTATGACGAGAGTCATATACAAAGAAAATACATGAGGTAGTCATTGACTAGAATTTGGAAGTACGATAAGGTGTTAACAAAGGATAACAACGGGCACCAAAAACACAAAGATGACTATAGTCAGGCTGTTTATGAAATAGAAGCTCATACAAGGTCTTGCAATTAAGATCTAGTGTTGGAAGACGATTAATAATATAAACAGCAGTGCGAAAAGCATCGACCCAGAATATATGAGATAGGGAGGAAGTATGTAACAAACTAAGGTTGGTTTCAACGACATGCCTATGTTTGCGCTCAACAAGTCTAATCTGTTTTGGGGTATGCGGGCATGAAAATCTATGCATTATGCCATGGTCTAGCAAAAAGTTTTCAAACTCATGGCTGGTAAACTCTCCTCCATTATTTGTTTAATAAGTATAAATAGCAAGCTGAAACACTTGGGACTTGGTTTCTAACAAAAAAAACTATGAGAAACGAGAAAAATCATCCACTATGAGAAGATAAAAGCAAAAACTTCTTCGTGAAGACACTGGGGCTGGCCCTAGACATTAGCGTGTAAAAGTTCTAGTGGAGATGTTGTAGAAGAGCAAGATTTACCAAAAGGAAGTTTGTGAGCTTTGCCAATAAGACAACTCTCACACTCTTTGATTTTGTTATTCTTATTAACAGAAATAGAATGTCTAGAGTTTAAATAAGAAATGATCTTTTTGTTTGCATATCCGAGACGTAGGTGCTATATATCAAAAGATGTCGCTCTGCTCGCATATACTACCACCTTCAAGTTATCATCAACCTTGATTGGATAAAGTCTCGCGCTGGATTTCGGTTCCCTGAGGTAAATCTTTCTTGTTTGCTAGTCCTTAACATGGAATTCAAAAGGAGTGGATTCAAATATACAATTATTATCTTTAGTAAACTGGCCCACAAATAAAAGGTTCCTCGTAATAGCAGAAACATGAAGAACATTCTTTAAATCGAATGAAGAGCTATGAGCTTTTAGAATAAGATTACTGGTATGCGAGATAGGAAGCATCTTACTATTGTCAATCATGATTTGCTCACCCCTTTGATATTATGATTTATGGGAGAATTGTTGATCATCCATAGTTAGATGATTTGTAGCACCAATGTCAGGATACCAATAATCATCAATGCTTTGCTGAAGGGACATGGCAGAGAATGCTTTAGGGATGTCCCAACATGTTTTAGCAATGTGTTCATGTTTACCACAGTATTGACAGGTGACAACTCCACGACCACCTTGAGTTTGGGACACAAGGTTGTTCTTGGACGTGTTTAGAGAGGAGTTTCTTCCTTGTCCTCTACCACGACCTCGATAGAAACAATGGCCATGTCCCCTGCCTCTGAAGGTAGTAAAAGTAGTTTGTTCAGGTTCTTGCATTTCAAGAGGCTTAGCATGAGTTAGAAGCACGTGCCTTTCCTAATTAAGGAGCAGATCATACAGATCTGTGAAGGTATTGATGTCTCTTTTAGAAAATGATTTTTAAAAATATTTTTAATTGAAAATTCAAACGTGAAAGCCAGACACCAAAAATAAAAACGGGCTCGCACGAGTGTTGGAGTCTGGGTCAATCTCAGGGAATGGAGGATACTTCGTATTCAAACACGCAATTAAACTACGCTTTATTGCCAAAATTATAAAAGTATGAGAAAAATAACTACTTAACTATTACATCAAAATTTAAATGAAATTCAAGCTCCTAATCTAAAAGAAAAGCAAAAAGTCTTCTACTTGTGCCTCGTGTCGCATGTCGAGCGTGCACCACCATGTATCTTGCTTGCTTGCCTTCACTCTGCACTTTCTTGCAAAACACGAACACACAAAGCAGCGAAAGAAGACAACTAGTACTATGCTAAAAATGTAAGATATGCAAAAATAAAAGATATGCAAAACTTAAAAATCAAAGATACCTACAATACCTAAAATACATAAAATGCAATGTCTAAAATAAAACTAAAATGCAATACATAAAATAAAATGCTTGAAAAGTGAAATGAACATTATCATAAAAAAAATTAAAAACTAAAGATTTTGCCGTGAACATGTGTAAAACCCACGTTTTTCAAAAAAAAAAATTTATTTTATCGGACCCAGGCCGGGTCGGGTCGGGTCCGGACCCGACCCGGGCCCGCCTGCGATAGGGTTTTAAGATAACTCGACGCAGGAAGAGGATTTTAAATCCTCTTCCCGAGCGCCGCCCCCCTTCCACCTTCGTTTTCGGAAGATTAGGGAAACCCATCGGGGTTTCCCCATTCGTTGCCCCCCTGAGGCTTTTAAAAGCACTGCAGGGGGCGAGGGAAGGCACACAGCCCTTCGGGCCCCCTGTGCGTCTCCTCCTTCCCTGCGCACGCCGTCGATCGCCAGCCACCTCGCCTCCCAGGTACGCCCTCTATCTCAGTCTCCTCCTCCCTCTTCTCCCCCTCCCATCTCCCTCTCTGACACCTCGTCGGGATGCCGGCAGGCGGCGCACGGCCCCTGTCGCGCCCTCCCACCTTCCTCCTTGCCTTTGGAGACCCGACAGAGGGCCTACAGGGCCCCTGTCGTCCCCTTCCCTCTTTTGGGGGTTCGTCGGAGTGCCGGCAGGGGGCCAAAGGCCCCTGCGACACCCCTTCGCCCCGATCTCTCTCTCTTCGGCAAGGGTTTGTTCCCCTGTCATTGTCCTTTTGCCGGACGGCAGGGGCTCGGCCCTTGCCGATTCGCTGTCGTCGGCAGGGGTGCGACCCCCTGCCGTCTCTGTGTTGTCGGCAGGGGAGCGACCCCTGCCGATTCGTGGCTGTCGGCAGGGGCTAGCCCCCTGCCGATTCGCAGTCGTCGGCAGGGGTGCGACCCCCTGCCGTTTCAGTGTGGTCGGCAGGGGAGCGACCCCTGCCGATTCATTTCTGTCAGCAGGGGCTAGCCCCCTGCCGATTCGCTGTCGTCGGCAGGGGTGCGACCCCCTGCCGTTTCAGTGTGGTCGGCAGGGGAGCGACCTCTGCCGATTCGTTGCTGTCGGCAGGGGCTAGCCCCCTGCCGATTCGCTATCGTCGGCAGGGGTGCGACCCTCTGTCGTTTCAGTGTTGTCGGCAGGGGAGCGATCCCTGCCTATTTGTTGCTGTCGGCAGGGGTTAGCCCCCTGCCGATTCGCTGTCGTCGACAGGGGTGCGACCCCCTGCCGTTTCAGTGTGGTCGGCAGGGGAGCGACCCCTGCCGATTCGTTGCTGTCGGCAAGGGCTAGCCCCCTGCCGCTTCGCTGCCGTCGACAGGGGTGCGACCCCTGCCGCTTTAGTATGGTCGGTAGGGGCTAGCCCCATGCCGATTCGTTGTTGTCGGCAGTGGCTAGCCCCTGCCACTTCGCTGTTGTCGGCAAGGGTGCGACCCCTGCCACTTCGCTGCTGTCGGCAAGGGTGCGACCCCTGCCACTTCAGTGCTGTCTGCAGGGGCTGACCCCCTGCCGCCTCGCTGTTTTTGACAGTGGCTCATTCCCTGTCGCTCCGTTGTCGTCGGTGCCGCCATTGCCTAATTCTACCCTTGCCCCGTTGCACCATTAATTATATTAACATAATTGAATATTTAACACTCTTGCCTATTTACGCAACAGGTCCCGATCGTGCTCCACGGCTCAACCCTCGTATTATCCTATCGCGTAGGCGTACGCAGCTACACGACATCCCAAGGTAGGGTAAAGTCGCACAAAGGGCAATAAGATCTAATTAAGTTGAAATAATTAAAATGTCTATGCTAGTTGTACTTAGATTTATACTGCTGTTGCGTGACTTATTATTCTTGTCTCCATGTTTATGAGTCAAGGTACGGTTTTACTCTTCGAGTATTAATTTGTGTATTTGCTTACGTGTTGAAGGTGGTTTCACACTTTTTGCAATACTTATGCCCTAAATTGCTTGCATGTATACTTGCTTGTACCTTTCTATGGGTGGATGTACAATTTCATTATTCGATTATTATTTTGCGTAGTGTTTATGAATTTGAGGTGTGGTTTCGTATTTCTTGAAATACATATGCCCTTGTTTGCTTGCATCCATTTTTGCCTACACGTTTCCTTTGAGTGAGGTACGACCTTGTGTCTCGTGTATTACTTATGACCTTATGTGTTTGCCTGTCTAAGTGGTCAATGTATGGTTTTGGTACCTCATGTATTACTTATGTGCTTTTCCCTCGATGTGCGGCATCGCAAGTCGAGAGTTGTTTGTTGACATGTTATAACCTGCATATGCTCACACTCATGGTAAATATGTACTTACATAAATGTAGTCTTGTGCCTATCCTGTTATCACCTGTTTTCAAAACACTAGAAGTTGCACTTGTGCACTATAGTTCTTTTAAAGAGGATTTCCTTCTGCAAACCCAGGGCTCTTCAAAATGCACAACTTTTGCAAAGTATGATTAAGTCTGGCAGGATTGCGAAGTCACATTTGGCACCTCCCAAGTCCACACACTTGGGAGAAATGTTTTATAACCTTGATTCAAGTTGCGGCTCATTTTGAATAACCCCGATCAGGGGCATGAGCATATGAATGAGTGGGGTTCTGTTGAAGGACCCATTCTTTATGTATCAATCTAGTGTCACATGTCGATACTAAGATAAATTTTGGGATGTAAGATTGATAGTGTTATGTCTTGTGTGAATGACTTAATGTGGCATTATGGCTTTTAAGGATGAATCGTGCCAAATGAGCACTCCTGTATTCTTTGAATTGTTATGAAGTTGTGTGTTGGGTATTCCTCTTGAGAAGCCCACAGACCTCTCCGATTCAAAATAGCGTACTTTTAGACATGCACAACATGTTAAGTACTTTGTTGATCGGACGAGAGATCCGAGATGACCTTGCATCATGAAATATGAAAAATGTTGTTGAAGTGAATTGAAGACTTATCTTGCCAGGCTATGTTGTATTAATTCTTTTGCAGATAATATCTGTTGGGGTTTCTTTTGTGGAACCATATCCCTTTCATCGTAGTCGTACTTATGACATGTACGACCGTACTTTTTGACAAGTACGTCTTCTTACGTTGCGATGATTGGATGAGTAGGTTGTGGCAACCTCGATGAGCGCAAATAACAAAATGTTGTGATCACCTAAATAAGTGATGTTTTCGCCTTCACCGGCAAGATACTCGAGTGGGTCAAAAGACCAGAGTATGTAGAATGAGTCTTCAGTTAACTACCCCTGATATACTCATTCGAATCGCTGACTCCTGTCAGGAGAGAGGACAGGAAGGTACAAAACTTCGATGGACAGGCCATTAATGGCAGTTACGAGCAAAAGACTCGGCTTCCCCAGTCATCGGAGTTAGGGGAATGAGACTACCATAATTATCCTAGGTGGTAGCTCTCCATGTTTGGGATGCATCCATTGTTTATGCTGCTTTGGGGATTTCTCTCTTGGTCACCAACCGTCCCCTTAGGTGCGGACTCAGTCAGCTATCCGGGTTATCATAAAATACATAGCATAATAAACCCCCGAATCAGTCTAGGCTGTTTCTAGAGTCGTGCCTTGTGCGTACCCGCTTGGCCAGTTAATATCGAAACATAGATTAAATCCGATTACACAATGTGTTCAGTTATGCACGTATGAAAGTTATAGGGTACAATATGTTCAATACTTATGGAAGTGTGTGTGTGTGGTTGATGAAGCATTGTATTTTGCTAGTTAACTTTCTTGTGCAGTGCTTTGCTTGTAATAGTTAGCTTACTTGTGTCAGTAAAATGCTAGTAATAATTTTAGCATTATGCTCATGATAGTTTGCTCTATGACTCTGCTGAAATTAAATTGCTATTTAATTGCCTGTCTACTTGACATATTAAATTATTTTGCTTAACTATGTTCTATATTGTCCTGTCTGTGCACCTACCAGTTTTTAGTGAAACTGACCCGTTTTATGGGCAGGTGATGTATAGGTGATACACTTTGCGATGACACGATGGCGCGATGAGTTCAAGATAGAGCTCTTTCCCTGACGTTTCGCTTCTGAGGACATGTTGGTAAATTTGGTATAAAGTGTGTTTCAAAATTTCTCTTTTATTAAACCGTGAGTTAATAAAACTGTTTTAGTAAGCTTCTTTTTGGTTTCAACAAACGAATTCTTAATTATTGAAACTCCATTTCTAAACCATTTGATTTCAATGGTTGTGCGGGATTTGACAAAAGGAAAGTTTACGCTGTAATGCCCTCAAGGTCCATCGACTTGTGGTTTTAAAAACATCATTTTTCTGCTGAAGTACTATTCAAACTCTGATTATTGTATGATTTCAAAGCTTTCTAAACTATTCTAAAAAGTTACAAGTCCTGGATTTTTGGGGCGTTACAACATGCTTTAAAAATAAGCCGTAAAAATGAACTTTAAAAACAAACAACCGTGAAAACATGATTTTTAAAAACAAACAACTCGTGAAAGACTTCTTTTAAAAACACACTGTAAACACCCCAAATTTTCACTCTTATCCAGTGCTTACATTTCATGTGTCATTGCATATCACTGCATAAATTTAGCATACCATTTCATGGCATTGCATAGCATTACATGTCATTACATCTCATTTTCGAGATCCAACACTCTTGTTTTCAAAACATTTAATCCAGATTTGGGTTTTTAAAACTTTTCTTTCAAAAACAATTTTAGAACCTGGGTTTTTAATCAACATTTTGTCGTTTGCCAACCCCTAGGACCTTATGTTTTGAAGCATTTTCTCAGAAAACAATCTGGATTCATTTCAAACTCAATTTTAATTGATTTCAATTCTCAGATGAGGCCCATTTAGGTGGTGTCGCTTCTGGATTCCTTCATTTATTAAAAAACTCAAAAATTTCAGAGTCCTAGTTGGATCAAGACTCTGTATTTTCATCAGTTTGAATTTTTTTGAACCTTTTTAAAACATCATTCTGATTTTGAACTAGTTATGGTCCTATCCCTTGTCCATTTCCCCCATTTTGGCCAAAATCTTAGAGTCCTAGTTGGATTAGGACTCTTTTCCCAGAGTCCTAGTCGGATCAAAACTCTACTTTGCACTACCTTTTTACCTGTCTTTAAAGAAAACCTTTCAAAATCTTCTGTTTTGGCCAAAATTTCAGAGTCCTAGTTGGATCAGGACTCTTCTTCAAGAGTCCAGTCGGATCAGGACTCTTCTTTAGAGTTTCAATTGGATTGAGACTCTAATCTTTTACAACTATTTTTATCCATTTTCAATCAAATCTTTCAAAATCTTTCAAAATGAGTCAGAAACTCAGATTTTCAATCAAAACAGGACTCTGTTCAGAGAGTCCTAGTTGGATCAGGACTCTGATCCTGATTTCAATTTTGAGATAAATCTTTCAGAAATCTTTCAATCTACCAAAACTATTACACTTTTATCAAAGAATTTCAAAATTCTGAGATTTTATCTCAGAGTCCTGATCAAATCAGGACTCTACCCCAGAGTCCTGATCGAAGTAGGACTCTATCCAAAATTGGTTTTTATACTTCATTTTCACTGGTTTTCAAAAGCTTTACCCAAATTTCATCATTTGCTTATCAGAAAACCAAAATTCTTAGAGTTCTGATCAAATCAGGACTCTTTCTCAGAGTCCTAATCAGATCAAGACTCTGAACCAAAACTTCGATTTCATCCTGTTTTAACTGTTTTTCAAAATTCTCTCATTTGTTTTCTCAGAAAATCCAAAAATCTGAGAGTCCTAATTCAATCAGAACTCTATCCTCAGAGTCTCAGTTGAATCAGAACTCTGTTTTATTTCAATATTCGTTATTGTTTTCACTGTTTTGACAAGTTCTTTAATTTGTTTTTCAGAAAATACCAAAAAAATCTAGAGTTTCAGTCCGATCAGGACTCTGTCCCAGAGTCCTAGTCCAGTCAGAAGTTTGTTTTGAAGTTTGTTTTTACTCCATTTTTTATTTATTTCCATTTTTTTTAAAAAAATAGGTCATTTTGTAGAGTCCAGTTAATCCATGACTCTATTTCAGAGTCCTGATTGAGTTAGGAGTCTAACCCTGACAGTATTTTCTGACTTATTTCATCATTTTCTGATAAAATCTTTCAAAAAAACCTTTATTTGACTTTTAAAAACCAAAATCACAGAGTCCTAAAAATCCAGGACTCTAGCCCAGAGTTCCAGTTCGCTTAGAACTCTATTTTCAAAACTTTGAATTTCAACTGTTGATTTTAACCCTTTTTTAAAAGCCATTTTTAGTATTTATTTCAAGTTTTTCAAAACTTCAATGTGGGGCCCACCCCATTGGCACCGTATATAGAGGAGTTCTGACTCAGTCAAGACTCTGTACCAATTCAAAACTTTCAATCTCAAAGTCTACTTTTGAATCTTTTTTGAAAAACCTCTCATTTTCAAGTTTTAAAATCGTTTTTGAAAATTCAAGTGGGGCCCACTCGGGGTGGTGCCACATTTGAAGAAGTCAAGGTTAGACTAGGATTAGTCAATGTTCTACCTAGGTTAGATGTCTAGGTGAGCCAAAATCAATTTTAAAAATCCATTTTATTTAAGTTTTAAACCATTGGTTTTTAAAGGTTTTAAATTCAAGTTTTAAAAACCAAATGTGGGTCCATACTAGGTGGTGCCACATTTGGACTTTCTAGGGTTTAATTTGGTGTTAATTAGGGGTTAATTAGAGTCAATTTAGGTTAGAATTCTTCAAAAAAATCGTCCTCCCTATGTGGTTTATCAAAAACAATTAAAAAAGAGTCCAAAAAAATCAAAATTCTTCCTAAACAAATCCAAAAAAAAAAAAATCTATAAATAAGGGACCTAAAGGGGGTCAAAGGGCTCTTTTTCTCTCAAATTTTCGTGGCTTCTCTCTCCTCTCCAGCACCTCCACCTTCCTACATTGCAGCTGCAGCCCCAAGGTGAGTTATTTAATATTATTTTATTATTATTTTTAGTTTTTTATGATTTTTCAATAGATTTCACCATGGAAACTCTTGTGTTCATGGATTTAACCATGGATTTCATCCAAGAACCCCAAAAACAATTAAAAAAGATGATCTAACTCTATTCCATGCTTTTTTTTATGATTCTAATCCATTAGAATCGTTTATTGTATTATTTTTTATATTATTAACCAATAAAACATGTGATTTACCCTTTTAATGGGTTAAATCCATGTTTTTAAAGGTAACATCAAATTCCAGCCATTGATTCCCTGTATTTTATTTATTTATTTGCTTATTTATGTTTATTACACGTTTTTAAGCATAGAAATAATTTTTATTTACTGTTTTATGGTTTGTTTTATTGTTTTTCGATAGTTAATGCATGATTTCTTAAGTTTCTTAGATTTTTGTGTGTTTTAAGTTTAGAACAGTCAAGATCATACTATTTTGGATTGAAGTACTTGCTGTTAATGTCTGATTTTTTTATATATGATACATGCATATGTAAATGAACTACTGTAAAAAAATCAGAGTTTTTGGGATTTGGGAACCCTGTCCGAAAAATCAGACATCAAATCGAGTTTTTAAAGCTTTAAGATCGTTGTTAAAATCAAAAGGGTAACTTGCTGTTATGATATTTTTCTCATCCTATATCCGATTTGAGATATGTAAAGTGACATTGATTCATATTGAGTAGATCTATCTACTGTGAAATTTTGAGATTTTTTTATATCTGTTCAGTATTTTTCCTATGACAGAAAGTGTGATTTTAAATTTAAAACTCGTTAGGGTTTACCAAAACCCTAATCAGACTTGTGTTATTCATATATCCCAAACCACATATCTGATTCATGATCTGTAAAAAATGAGTATTGTTATTGTTCTGTCTAATGTTCACTGCTAAAATTTCAGAAATATTTTATTAAGTTTGCTATTTATTTCGGTATTTTCAATCTGAAGTAGCTGTTTTAACCCTTGTTAGGTTTGTTATATTTTAGTTCAGATTCTCGGAAGGGTTTTTCTCTAACCTGAGATGATTTTTCCAATCTGTAAATTGGGAAATCTTTGTTTTTCTTCTTAGTTTATCTCTGTAAAAATTTAGAAGCTTTCATGGAGGATTGACCCCTGATTCGGGTCTAACTTTGAAACTGGTTGGTGACCTAGGTTAAAAATAGCTTATTTTAGGTTGTTAATGCAATTTTCGGATTAAAATAATGTCAAAAAAATATTTTTGCAATTCCAATCTGATTTTAGGGTTATAATAAGTGTCTGTGCCAATATTTATGAAATTTAGAATTCATTTGATGTCTGAATTAATCAAATTGCAAAACAGGGTCCCTGAAAGATCCAAAAACACTGCCAAAATCACAATTTTTGTGATATTTCTTGATTTTCGTGCATAAGTGTGTGTTTTTAGAGTTTGTTCATGTTTATAATCATATTAGGGTGTTTCATGTTTGATTTTGTGTTTATTTCAATCATAAATCCCAAGTTTTTACCAAAATCTATTTCAGAAAACCCTGATTTCAAGGCCATAGTCTTGCTATCAGGGGTAATTTGGTCATTTGACCTCAATTTCTAAATCCCTAACCCTAATTTTCATATTTTTAATCATGTCATATCATATTTAGTTTGATTTATTTTCATTTGAACTTCAAAACTTGCATTCTACCAAATATCTTTCTGAAAACCCTGATTTCAAGGCCAAAGTCTTGCTATCAGGGGTATTTTGGTTATTTTAACCCCAATTTCAAAATTTCATATCTTATCTTCCTTATTTATTCAATTTTATTTCATATTTTATCATTTTAATTTAAGAGAATCATGGAAAAAGGCTTATATCTAGCAAAATCTAGTAATTTCTAGATATTACTGGATAAACCTAGAAAAGCCAACATATCATCACCAACAAAGTTTTCTAGTTTTGCAGGGACATTGAAGACTTTATTTTCAGTCATTTAAATTCAATAGTGATGTAAATTGAATTAAATTTGGAATAAGAATTTAAATTTCAGCTTATACTAGTATTGCATTGCATATAGTTTAATTCTGCAAATATTAAATGTCTGATGAATGTATCATTCATGCACATTTTCATAAATTCACTATGGTCTACACAAATGGCACGTGCACTAGCTCTTATGGAGTTGACAAACTTGGTGAAATTTGTATTTATGGCCATAGTTAGAATACGAATAATACCCAGATTTGTAATCTTCGTATTAGCCACATTCAGCCTACACTCTTAGGTTAACTTCAAAATGCACTGCATTTCTCAAAAATACAAAAAATATTTTCTCAACTCCTCAAAATCAAGTATTTCAAATCCATATTCATTCAATTCATGCATTTACAGATTTCAATTTCAATTCAGAAAAATCAATTTTCTTGAAAATTTCCTAAGTCTTATTCAAAAATCATTTTTCTCAAAACATTGATTTGCCAATGATATTTCAAGTATTTCCCAAGTTCCAAATTCGATTTTCTAAGTTATATTTCAAAGTTTGAATTCAAAGAAATCAAGTCTTCCAAAGCTATTTCACATTTCTCAAAATCGATTTTCACAAAATCCTTATTTTTCTTCAGAAATCGATTTTCACTTTCTAAAATATAGTATCTCAATCATGATTCACGATTTTCGTAGAGTTTATATTCTAAGTATTCCAATATTTAAAGCAAACATCATGTTTTCAAATATGCATTTTTAGAAAATTCATAGCACATGCCTGATTCTTTGTGCATTTAGGAATTAGAATATGGTTTAGACAAGTTGAACAGAGCAAAGCAGTAGATTGATCATTGGTTCAATTACCCCTGGTAAAGGCGCCAGGAATGATTGAACCTCGTACCGACAGACGAGTCCCATTCTTCGGAATTATCCCGCATTTTAAAACGGAGGCGAGTTATTTTCAAAATCTTTTTCAAATGTCAGTTTGACTCGCAAAAGTAAAAATTTTGCGATGATAACAGGTTTGGCGACCGTGATGGGACCTGTCTTCGCCTAATCAATTGTGTGCTTAACTTAGTTCAAATTGTCAAAATTGTGTTACATGGAATGTCAGTTTTTATTTCATGATATCATGTGAACCTAGGAGCCTAGACTTGAACCCAACTGACATGGATCTCATATAGACTAAGTATGGTTTGGTAGGACCTTATTGAGGAGGAAATTTTCATGCTCACATAGACTTAGGTCTAATACAACCCTCCTCAATCTAGGTTTGATTGAAAACAATGTTTGCTTCTTCAAATTTTTCAAAATCTCTATCTCTTTAGGTTTTAGAGCCTTCTGATTTGATTGCATGTGCTCATGTTTTCAAAAACCACCCTACCTACTTTTACCTGGTCTTCACGTTGCTGGGCTCTCTTCCAGAACCATAGTTTGGGACAGAGCCTCACAACTGGGCCACCTATTTGGGTTAACACCCCCCTGCCACGTACTAAAGGCCATAGTCCAACGTATATCGGCAGGTGCTCAAGGATGTTGGAAAACTTGAACCTAGAACCGGAGAAATTGATTTTATGCCACGTACATCGAGCCTCAGCTTGAGTATATAGGCATAGCATGATTGGATACAGTTGATCTGGACCTTAGAGTTAGATTAAGGTTCTACAGCTATTTCAAAACTTGTGCATCTAGAATCAGCTTTTAGGGAATGTTGTATGTGCATACTTGTTTGTGCAAAATGTGTTATAGTCATTTCCTTTTTATTTTCCATATTTTCCCAATTTTCTAAAATACTGGACGATTTTTCAGAAATCCCCAATCCATTTCCATATACTATCCATGCTTTAAACCTTGGACGATTTTTCAAATGCTTCATTTTCCATTTATGAAGTATTCCTTCATATTTCATCAAACCTTGGACGATTTTCCAAATTTCCCTTAATTTCCTTCAAAACTCCAGGTAATTTTTCATCCTTTCTTTCTTCTGGATCTCGAATTTCCTACTTCATTTTATCCTGCCTGCATTTTTTTCAAAATCTCTATATTTTCTCAAGTCTTATTCCAATTTTCTGTGTTTTCCATTCTGATGGCATCCAGTCAACTCGATTCAGTCTTTCTTGAGGGTCACATCTCCTACGAGGTGCGACAAGGTCTTCCAGAACATCGAGTCCTCAGCACCGGATCCTTCTTTCCCCAGTGTCACTATTCATGGTTCAAGAACTTCTCTCATATATTTCCGGACCACTTGGACGATT
This sequence comes from Nuphar pumila, assembly GCF_984573655.1. Taxonomy (NCBI): domain Eukaryota; kingdom Viridiplantae; phylum Streptophyta; class Magnoliopsida; order Nymphaeales; family Nymphaeaceae; genus Nuphar; species Nuphar pumila. The sequence continues at coordinate 44,072,552 of NC_143263.1, read as the reverse complement.
GTGGGTTAGAACTGGCGTCCGCAGTGGGAAAGCAGACAATCAATGACAAATTGATCCATGCACTAGCAGAACGGTGGAATCCGAGCACTTCTACTTTCTGGTTCCCATGGGGCGAGATGACAGTACTGATAGATGAATATTCAGAAATCATGGGATTGCCCGAGCCAACCGGTCAGCCTGGAGATTCATTAGAGAAGCAATTTTTTATTAATGTCAAGGGTCTGGATCCCCGAGATGCTTTAGCTCGCATGATAGGATGCAAGTCTTGGCCATTGATAGAGGAGGATGGAAACGAATATGTGGATCTGCTTGAAATCTACAGACAGTATGGGGCATTTGTGGAAGTCAGCTCGTTGTTCAGGACAGCTCGAGAGAGAATCCAACATGCGATGGTCTTATGCACTGTGGGACTTGCTCTCTTTCCAGATGGACGAAATTACATGGATATCAAGATAGTTCAACTTCTGCGAAGGTGGGGGAGTCGACAGACCAGCCGCCTCTCTATAGCCATGGCCGCACTCGCTTTTCTGTACCGAGGGTTGACCCGCTTCACACTTGGAGAATCGATTATAGTCGAAGAGTGCACCTACGCATTACAATCTTGGTTCATCCGGCATGTGCCAGCCCAAGCCAGCTCATTCAGATATAATGGTGAAAAGCTTCTTCCAGTTGCTCGATACCGATTCTTGATCGATAACCTTCAGGAGGAAGAGGTCGCATGAGACTATTTTGATCGTCAGGAATCACCTCTCAGATATACTTATGCATATGGCAAGCGATTCAGGCTACTTGGCCCCTTCTTCTGCGCATACTACCATCCAGAGCGGTGTGTCAGGAAGTTCTCTCAGAGACAAAAGCGCGTAGAGATTCGTCCACTATCAGGGGTCTTGCCAGAGTTCGATCTCACATCAGATCAGTGGTCCGGAGCATACCATTCTGCCAGACATGGCTGGGATTCCTTTGTTACTTTTACTATTCCCCGAATGTCCTCTGATTATCAGGAGTGGTGGAAAATTGTTTGTCCCCCTCCCCTTTGTCAAGTGTATTATTAAAATCATATTTTCAATCATATTCCTTTAATCTTCAGTTCATCTTGGTTTGACGACCTCGCCTAGGTAACAAGGCATATTTTCAGTTGTTTATTTTGCAAGGAATGACAACACAATTGTCGTAATCCCAGCGACGACTCAATTCCTAGTAATGGGATACTCTTTCAATTGTCTACCAAAATTCTCAACAAATATTTTCCTCCAATCAAATTTCTTTCAAAAGCCTAACCGTCGACTATGCCTTGCAGAGAGCGTTAGCAATATTCCAGAGAGAGCACCAGTGACATTCAGAAGAATATTTGTGATATTCGATGGTTCATACAAGGTTGGTGTGAGTTTTATGAAAACCCTTTTTAAAACAATATTTTTAATGAAAATCCAGTGAAAGCCAGACACCAAAAATATAAAAACCGGCTTGCACAAGTGGTGGAGTCCGGGTCAATCTCAGGGAACGGAAAATACTTCGTATTCAAACACACAATCTAACTACTCTTTATTGCCAAAATAAAAAGAATTAATTAAATAATTAACTACAAGAGTACGACCCTACGTAGAGGGCTTAAAAAAAATAAATAAATGGTTTTATTACAGACCCAATTAATAAAATAAAATAAAACCCTAATCTAAAAAGAAAAGAAAGGCTTCAGTGCTTCGAGTCTTCTTGTCCCTTCTTGAAGTAATGTATGTTTTCTTGCACTTTTGCTTCTCTGAGGACCTTTCTGAGGGTCAAAATCGCTTCTATCGCACGTCCCAGCGCTTCCCTGCAAAACACAAAAATAAAACACAAGCAGTACTACGAAAACTATACAAGAAATTAATAGCTAATGATTAAAAATATTCAGCAAAAGCACGATTTGAATTAACTAAACTAAACTAAACATGAACTAACTACGAACTAACTTGTAACAACCTATACTAATTGACGAAATAGCATAACAATTTACTAATTAATCAAGAATTCAACATCTACCCAACTAATGACTAACATCTAGCTAATTCAAGAAATCGAGAATTCAAGAAACTAAAGTAAACTAACACCGATTAAGAAAGTACTCCACTGAACTCAAAAATTAATCCAATCAATCCATTAATCTAATATCAACAAGCTATTAAAAGTAAGCAGGACTTAAGCAACAAAATTTACGAGAAAACAATGTGAATCGGCTGGCAAGCGTTAATTAACACAAATTACTAAACTATATGCAAGACTAATGGCTATCAATCAACAAAATAAAACTTGTTGTACGGATGCTAAATCTGAAACTACGACTAGCTATGTAATATTATTAATCACTAACTACTTACTTGAATGAAAACAAGAATCAGCTACCTTAAATTAGCCTAAGCTAATTACCCTAATTAAACTAAGTTAATGACATTCAAATAGGAATAGCACTAAACTAATTGCTGAAAAGGAAAGCATAGTCCACATGACAGTTTAGAAGACAAAGATTAACTAATACTACACTACAATGGACTCACGGCTAAAGACATTAGACTATACTATACTATGTAATAGGAAAACTAGTTAGAAACATAGACTTCTATGTGCTGAGTGACAAAACTAAGGAACACACGATATAAGGTTAAAAGGAAGTGTTGAAATAACCAACTCAAACAATATAATATTACCCAAAAAAAAAAACGACTAACATTAATTTCTAACCAACGACTATGCTGTTGAATAAACCAAAACGCTGGTGCATCAAACCGACTGAATAAAGATTGATAACCTAAGCAATTAATAGATCTAATTAACTATTGTAAAACCTGACGTTAATGAAGAACACTAATCTATAAAAACGCTGATTGCATAAAAATTGCTGATAAATAAACTATTTATTTCAACTAATAACTGTATGCACACCGACTAACAACTCAACATATGCCAATTACTAATATTCTAATGACTGACGACTAACTCTTGCTGAAAACATGCTGATCCATCAAAACACATAGATTGTTAACGTATGATTGAATAGACTAAACACACTAAATAAACACAACGTTGAATCTCAAAAGAACAAAATAAATGCAGAACCTATGAACCAACAAAACATAGAGCCTATGGTACCAGCAAAGACAATAATGAACTGAACTCAAATACGTGAAAAGAGAGGGGAGCAGAAGAAAGGATTACCGAGTGGCCCGGCTGGAGTGGTTGCGAAGAGAGTGGTCTCTCCCCATGAAATCAACACGCTGCCTTTTTGTGTGCTGGAAAAATAGAAGAGACTACGAACTGGATGGTGGAGAGAGAGAGAGGGAGAGAGAGAGAGCTTCAAAGTGGGCTGCGTGAATTCCAAAGTGAGAGACCCTCTTTTTTTCTGCTGTAGAAGACTACTTATAATATTAAATTAGGGTAAAGCAAATTTTTCAAAACCAGTCCCACACTTTTCAATAGTTTTCAAAAAGACCCACTTTAGTAAAACCTATTTTATTGTCTAAAAAGAAAACTTCCTAAACTAATTAAAAATTACAAATTAGCTAATACAAACCTAAGCTAACTAAACTACCATTAATAAAATCTAAATCTAATAAAAATACTAAAACCGTAGAGAAAACGTTGAAAACTCGATTTTCTGCTAAAATTTGATTCAATGCGATTTCTCAGAACTAACAATAAAAATGGGTTTTTAGAGCGATTTTTAACACGGATCATGCATAAATAATGATTAATAAAATGCAAATATTATGCATGATCAAAGGTCCGGAAAGAAAACCACATCAGTTGAAGGCATCGCGTACTCAGTCGCGTCAGAAGAGGAAATGGACTCACCCCGTAGTCAGGGTCAACAAGCAGAGAATGACGTGGATCCCCAGATGTACGTCATGTTCAAGAAAATGATGACCAAGATGCTGGCAGAGCAAGCTGAAGCCAGTGCTGAACAGACTCAGATCAAACAGAAGGATAGGGGCCACACGACCAGGAATGTGAAAATCAGTAAAAAGCAGAATCATCATGAGGAAATGTCTGATGAGTCAGAATCAACAGATGATACTGACAAAGAGTATGAAAACAAGCAAGAATTCAAAAGGTTGACTCAGGGGTAGGGGTCGGCCTACAAATCCAAGAATCAGTCTGTTGACGACCCTACGCAGTCACAACTCAAAGATGTGATGAAGATGGTTAAGGATCTTCAAGCTCGTGACAAGGGCAAAAGAGTCTTTACAAGTGAAGACTTCTATGATGGACTGGATGGGGATGATGATCTTGATAATCTCCCCAAGAAATTTATCAAGTTTGACGGTTCAGATGATCCAAAAGCACATCTCGCCCTATTCTTCGCAGAATGTTTCAGGTTCAAGAGGAACAATCGTGCCTTATTTCTCTGCTTTCCTCGTAGTTTGGAAGGTGCCGCAGCAAAGTGGTACTCAGAGCACATTAATCTGATAGAACTGAAAGAATTCGACAAAGTGGTCAATTTATTTATTGAGTGCTTTCTATTCAATGCTGAAGCACTCCCGACTCTCAGTCATCTCTGCATTCTGAGGCAGAAGGAAAATGAGAAGGCCAGGGATTTCATTCATAGATGAAAATCCGCTTGCAATAAGATGCGTGAGCCAATAGCAGAAGGACACGCACTATCTTTGATCCTGAGAAACTTCTCGCAACCTCTGAAGGGACTGATTTCTACATCTCCATCGAAGAGCTTCATAGAACTGACAGAACGAGCCGAATGGCTCGAGTTGAGTATGGAGAACGGATCTTATGAAGGTTTTATGTTTACAAAGAATAATACTCAACAAGAATCAAAGAAGAAAACCCATTTTACCTACTCTGCCAGTAACAACAAGAATCAGAACAAAGGAAATGGGAAAAATCACAGTTATGCTTCAGGAGGGTCAAATCTAAAAAAAAGTGATCAGAAAGGCAAGTCGATTCCTCAATATGATAGACAACCACAACAAACTCTCGAGCAGAGATCAAGACCACAGGAAAAGCCGAAGCGGGAAGAATGGAGTTATAACCGCAAGTTTACTCCTTTAGACCAGTCCCTCGAAACAGTATTAGAATATATGCTCAGCAGTGATAGCTTTCTAGGGTAGCTGACCCACCAGTGGTAATGGGAAAAATGAAGGATAGATTCTGCAAGTTCCACCGAACTGTGGGACATGATACCGAGAACTGTTTTGTTCTAAAAAACATCATACAAGATTATATTGACAAAAATCTGTTGGTAGAAGGGGCTGAAGATGAGAAAATGGGAATTCTAAATCAGCCTTTCTTGCAGCACTCAACAACAATGATATCTGATCATCCCTTTCAGCCACAAGATCATATCCAGCCATGCCCTAGCAGCGATATCAAGGTACAACATCAGGTATTAGTGTTGCATAAGGCCCAGTCCAGTTCTCAAAAGATGGACCTCGTCTCAACATTCAGTAAGCTGAAAGTTTTGAGAGAACTCGCTGGAGTATCTCCAAAGGTAGCCAAAAGAATGCCATGGTTACCCAAAAGCTTTGTTAAATCTACTTCAGAAAAAGGGAAAACATCAGAAGAAAAGGTCGATACAGTGCAAAGACCAATCACTGCCCTCTCTAATATCCCTATCCTTGAGTTGGCACGTGCCTCTCCTAAGCATCAGCAAGTCCTGGATGATTTACTGCAAAAAATCAAGGTCAAGCCAGGCACCACACCTGAAGACATGGCTCAGATCGTTAATCAGGCCATGACCAATGCTCTCATAACCTTCTCAGATGAGGATCTGCCAAAACCTCACGCATTTCATAACAATGCCCTATACATTGTAGTGCGAACCCGGGGAATGACTGTACCCCACGTGCTTGTAGATGGAGGCAGTAGCCTCAACATTTGTCCTGAAATGACTACCAAGGCTCTGGGTATAAAAGAAGAAGAGTATACACCAGATCCGATCACCATTTATGGGTTCGATAATCATGGACAGACAGCAAAGGGAAAGATCTTCTTGGAAATATTTATCAACTACTCTGTTCATATAGTGCTTTTCCATGTCGTTAACATGCCGCCAACGTATAATCTTCTACTGGGAAGAACATGGATTCATAATGTCAACGTCGTACCATCCACTCTGCATCAGTGCATCAAATGGTCTAAAGGTGGCATGATAACTACTGTTTTGGGGGAAGATCCTGAAGAGACGCTACCTCAGCCAATGATCCCTTGGCCAACTTATACTGTTGATATCCCCAGCATTAGGGAAAGTGAAGAGGTTGTTCTCAGTGAAAGCCTTGAAATGCTAAAGTTAGAAGCAGCATCAGAGACAAACCACACAGCAGCGATGGTCCAATGGCAAGGACCACATTTCTTTAAGATCAAAGGTCGTCTCGATTACAGTACTTTCAAGGACCATCCTCTTTTCCCGCAGTTTGTTAGAACCAAGAAAGGGTTTGACCTGTTACTAAAGCATGCTTATCAGCCTTTCAAAGGATTGGGCAAGAACGAAGATGGCCGACTAGAGCCAGTGGTCCCTGATCATCATCCGCGCAGGGCAGGATTGAGATTCATGGGCTTATCTCACAAAAATATTGTCTTCATTAAAGGGATCCATTAAAAATTTTCTACCATCTGTCTTTTCTATTTCATTCATTTGATTTCTGCAGTTTGTAGGAACAATGTCCCATTTCAGTTCATTTTAAATGTCTTCATTTCATTTCAAGTCTTCAATAAAGTTATCAATTTTCTCGTCTATCTGGATGTCATTTTTCTCTTATTTCTCTACAATTTGACTTCAAAATTTATTATTCTTATATTTTTTTCTCATGCAATTTATGTCATAGTGAATGAACTTTTTCTAAAAGCTATTCCTTTTCAAAAATTTCAGAATGTCTTCTCAATCGATAAAAAGATTAGTCATCAATCCTTTAATCCTATCGAAACCGACAAAGATACATCGGGTCCGGGAAAGAGCAGAGGACAGTAAGGTCACAAAGCAGTCAGAAGAAATGGAAAAATTTGATTCGCGCTTCCAGAGTTGCCAGAATTTGCAGCGATTTGGAAACAAGATGAACCATCGACCCTAGTCCAGGATCCGACTGAGGACATCAATATTGGTTCAGAAGATAGTCCGAAAATTCTCAAGATCGGCACCAGCCTAAGTACAGATGAGAAGGAAAGGCTCATCGACTTTCTCAAGCAGTACCAAGAAGTATTTGCATGGACTTATGAAGATATGCCAGGTTTAGATCCTAAATTGGTGGAACATCGACTCGTTCTGAAGCCTGATGCGAAACCTGTTAAGCAGAAGTTAAGAAAAATGGATCCTCGAATCGAGCAACAGGTCAAGGAAGGACTTGAGGACTTTCTTAAAGCAGGATTCATTCGAGCAATAGATTACCCGGACTGGTTGGCGAATATCGTTGCAGTTCCCAAGAAAAATGGCAAAGTGCGAATTTGTATTGACTTTCGCGATCTCAATAAAGCTACTCCGAAGGATGACTATCTACTCCCAAATATTGATCTCCTAGTTGATAGCACGGCTGGGCATGCCATGTTCTCCTTCATGGACGGATACTTCGGATATAATCAGATTAAGTTGGCCGCTCGTGACCAATCCAAAACATCTTTCACTACGCCATGGGGCACTTTCTGTTATACAGTCATGCCGTTTGGGCTCAAGAATGCTGGGGCAACCTATCAGCGTGCAATGGCTGTCATTTTCGATGATCAGATGCACAAGACTATGGATGCATACGTTGATGACATCCTGGTCAAATCCAAAGAAGAAGAAGATCATATTGATGCTTTAAGTGAAGTCTTCAAGCGACTCATTCTTTGCAAAATGAGACTCAATCCTCAGAAATGTGTCTTCGGGGTTGAATCAGGCAAATTGCTAGGCTTCTTGGTCAGCAAAAAGGGGATAGAAATGGATCCCGTTAAAGCAAAGGCCATCATTGACATGCCACCTCCAACTACTCTTAAGGAATTGCGTAGTCTTCAGGGACGTATGTAATCAATTCGGAGATTTATATCCAACCTTGCCATGAGATGTGAACCTTTCAATCATCTACTCAGAAAAGGAGTGAAATTTGAATGGGGACCAGAGTGTCAGCAATCGTTTGAACGTATCAAGAAATATCTTCTTAATCCGCCCGTTCTGAAGCCACCAGAATTGGGAAAGCCTCTTTTGCTATATGTTTCAGTTAATCAAGCCGCTTGTGGCGGATTCTTGGCATAGTATGAGGAAGGCAGTTTGATTGAACATGTCATCTATTATGTAAGTAAGACTTTCATTGATTACGAGAAAAAATATTCTCAGATAGAGAAGACATGCCTAGCACTGGTATGGATGTGTCAGAAGTTGAGACATTACATGTTAGCATCAGAAGTCAAGATTCTCTCAAAACTTAATCCTCTCAAGTATATTCTCGAACAACCATTTCTCAGTGGACGGATTGCTAAGTGGCAAGTCCTGTTAATGCAATATGATCTGGGGTATGTTTCTCAGCAATCTATCAAAGGCCAAGCAATTGCGGACCAATTGGCAGATTTTCCTTTGGCAGAAGATGTTAAAATCGAGGATAGTTTTCCCGATGAGCGGATCTGTAATGTCCAACAATCCCCAGTTTGGAATCTATTTTTCGATGGATCCAAGAACATGGCCGGCATAGGGATCAGAATCTTGCTGATCACACCAGAGAAAAAGATGATCCCTTTTTCTCTGAAACTGGATTTTCAATGTACCCATAATATGGCTGAGTATGAAGCTTTAATACAAGGTATGAGAATTTTGCAATACTTCAATGTTAAGAGGGTGCACGCTTTCGGCGACTCATTGCTCGTAGTCAGCCAAGTCAAAGCTGAATGGCAGGTAAAAAATCAGAAGTTGCTCCCTTACCAAAAGATCGTTTTAGCCCTTATCAACAATTTTGATGAATTTCAGCCTTTCTATATCAAAAGAGAGTTTAATCAAATAGCTGATGGTTTGGCCAGCTTGGGCTCCATTATGTCTTTCAGAAATGGAGAGTCATGTTGCTCTTTTGAAATCGATAGACTTTACCAACATGCCTTCGTTCCGGTAATGCAAGTCAACCAGGCGGAACAGAAAAAGAAGCCTTGGTACCAAGATATTAAAAACTTTATTGAAAATGGTGAGCTTCCACCAGAACTATCAAAGAAAGAGCAAAAAGCAATTCAACATATGTTCGCCCGCTATTTTATCCTTGCCAATGTTCTTTATCGTCGTGGGTTCAGTTTTGAGTATTTCAGGTGCTTAGACGAAGAAGAAGCCAAAGAAATCATGCGAGAAGCGCATGAAGGTATTTGTGGTGGTCATGTCGGCTACCAAACCCTTGTTAAACAAATCATTCGGGCATGATACTATTGGAGAACCATGCAGCAGGACTGCTATCGTTTTGTGAAGAAGTGCGTTCAGTATCAGACGCACGCACCTTCCATTCATGCGCCAGCAACGTACTTGCAATCAGTCGTGTCTCCATGGCCATTTTCTATGTGGGCCTTCAATGTCGTAGGACCCATCACTCCTTCAGCTTCCAATGGTCATAAATATTTCCTTGCCGCAACAGAGTATTTCACCAAATGGGTTGAAGGTCGACATGTAGTCTCGTTCATTCATAAGAACATTCTTTGTCGTTTCGGTATACCGCACGACATCGTGTCAGATAATGGTACTCATTTTAAGAATGAGAGAATGAAGATCATTTGTTCAAAATTCAGAATTCATCATCATTTTTCAGCTCCTTATTATCCACAAGGAAATGGTCAGGCAGAAGCAACCAACAAGAGTTTGATTCGCATCTTGGAAAGAACCGTTGAGATGGGTCGTGATTGGCACGAGAAAATCCATGATGCACTTTGGGCATATCGAACTACCATTAGAACCCCAACCAATGCAACTCCTTCAGAACTTGTTTATGAGACTGAGGTGGTGTTACCTCTTCATGTTCAGAAGCTCGCCCTTAAGTTCGCATCTCTTTTAGAGCTACCACTCGATCAGTATCAGCAACAGAGATTGGTACAGTTGGATTTACTCGATGAGAAAAGACTCAAAGCAGCAGAGCACGCTCAGTCTTATCGTCAGAGGATAGCAGGGCAATATGCCAAGTCAGTCATCGAAAGGAGATTCCAAGTTAATGACTCGGTCCTTAGATCAACGGTTTATCTCAAGCATCGTCCACGTGGCAAATGGTCACCAAACTGGGAAGGTCCCTACGTGGTGAAAGAAGCGTTGCCCCGTAATTCATATCGTCTGATTAATGCAGACGGGGTAGAACTATCCGACCCCATTAATGCTCGACATTTGAAGAAATTCTATACTTAGAAAATCTCTATTATATCTTTTGTATTCTTCAAAAATTCCCTTCAATAAATGATCAATTATTCTTTTATCAAAATATCAATCTTCCCCAGAATATACTGGGGCATTCTTGTTATAAAGTTGCCTTTTATTCAAAACAACCTGTGTGCAGGCATGATCAAATAAATCTCTCATTTTGCATGCATGCGCATCCATTTACATCATTTTGCATTCATTTGCATTTGATGCATTCATTTGCATTCATACGCACCAAATTCATAAGGTTCCCATTCAGAATAAGGGATAAATCCTGAGATCCCGGCAAGTCATCCAAGTCATTATCAATTGATGACCCTTCAAAATCCAGTGCTCGTAGTGATAACCTTTTTTAAAAAAAAATTCAGTGCTCGTACTGGCAATCTTTTTAAAATCCAATGCTCGTACTGGTAATCTTCCAAAATCCAGTGCTCGTACTGGTAATCTTTTAAAACCCAGTGCCCGTACTGGTGACTTTTTTTGAAAATCCAGTGCTCGTACTGGCAACCTTTTAAAACCCAGTGCTCGTACTGGCAAACCTTTTAAAATCTAGTGCTCGTACTGGTATTCTTCCCAAATCCGGTGCTCGTGCTGATACTTTTCTAAAATCCTGTTGAAACTCTTTTGGTTTTCTTCCTAGTCAACGTTTCCAAACACAAAACATATTGGTCTAGTTTTCTTTCCTCCAAATGTCTTGAATTGGTCTAGAAGATCCGAGTTACGACTCGAATTTTCTTCCAAATCCAATTCAAAATTGGTCTAGAAAATCTGAGTTCCGACTCAAATTTTCTTCCAAATCCTATTCATCTAGTTTTCTTTCCTTCAAATGTCTTGAATTGGTCTAGAAGATCCGAGTTCCGACTCGAATTTTCTTCCAAATCCAATTCAGAATTGGTCTAGAAAATCCGAGTTCCGACTCGAATTTTCTTCTAAATCCAATTCATCTAGTTTTCTTTTCTTCAAATGTCTTGAATTGGTCTAGAAGATCCGAGTTCCGACTCAAATTTTCTTCCAAATACAATTCAGAATTGGTCTAGAAAATCAGAGTTCCGACTCGAATTTTCTTTCAAATCCAATTCGCTTAGCTTTCCTTTAAAAGTTCGAACTTCTACTCAAACTTTCCTGCAAATTTGGCAATTGGTCTAGAAGATCCGAGTTCCGACTCGAATTTTCTTCCAAATCCAATTCATCTAGTTTTCTTTCCTTCAAATGTCTTGAATTGGTCTAGAAGATCCGAGTTCCGACTCAAATTTTCTTCCAAATCCAATTCAGAATTGGTCTAGAAAATCAGAGTTCTGACTCGAATTTTCTTTCAAATCCAATTCGCTTAGCTTTCCTTTAAAAGTTTGAACTTCTACTCAAACTTTCCTGCAAATTTGGCAATTGGTCTAGAAGATCCGAGTTCCGACTCGAATTCTCTTTCAAAATCCAATTCATCTAGTCTTTCCTTGAAGATTTGAATTCTGATTCAAAGCTTCCGACCAAACCCAGTTTTCCACTGGTCCGGTTAAATCCAATTTTCAAATTGGTTCTTTTATGAAATCCAACATCGTCTTGATTGCTTTACCAAATCTTGTGTTTGTATTGATGATCTTTCAAAATCCAGTGCTCGTACTGGTAACCTTTTAAAATCCAGTGCTCGTACTGGTAGTCTTTTAAAATCCAGTGCTCGTACTGGTAACCTTTTAAAAATCCAGTGCTCGTACTGGTAACCTTTTAAAAACCAGTGTTCGTACTTGCAATCTTTCAAAACCTAGTGCTCATACTGGTAACCTTTGTAAAATTCAGTGCTCGTACTGATAACCTTTTTAAAATCCAGTGCTCATACTGGTAATCTTCCAAAATCCAGTGCTCGGACTGGTAATCTTCCAAAATCCAGTGCTCGTACTGGTATTTTATTAAAATTTGGTCTTCATACTAGTCGCAACATAAATCTCATATTGGGGTTCAGACTCAATCTTAATCTTCAAACCTGCGAACCAAACAATCTGTATCAGACCCTTGGGTCGTTCCATTCTGTTAATCTGACATTCGGGTTGCCGATTTTGTCAGACCTCTAGTCATTATCAAGCAGTTCTTTGAGTTATCAAAATCTATCAAAATCAATCGTTAAGTACTTCTCTTGCGAGGGACCCTTTTTCCAGGGAGAGTTCGAGGAAGCTCGTTTCTTTTCGCATGTCTTTATTGTTCGTTTGTTGAACCCCTTTTTCTAGGGAGAGTTTGAAGGGACTCATGCTTCACGAACAGTTTGCAAAATAATCTTTATTGTCACGCAAGGAACCCTTTTTCCAGGAAGAGTTTCGACGGAAGCTCGTCCTCCTTGTAATCTTAAATGTCTTTTGTTAGGCCACCCCCGTCATCGAGGACCCTTTTTCCAGGGAGAGTGTGATGGACTCGCTCCTCTATGATATCCTTCCAATCTTTGTTAGCAGCCCCCTTTCTATAAGAGAAGCCTAGAAATAGGGAGTTTTGACGAAAGCTTAATTTCTCTTCGAAAGTTCGTTTTGCAAACGCCTCCTCTTCAGGGAAGAGAGGAGTATATTTTTATTACCCGTTTAGGTAAGGGTCAAGCCTGAGTCTCTCCTTTGGAGAAAGGAGAGAAGAATCTAGCCACGGATGTGTCATTTAGATCTCAAGTGATTTCTTTCACCAAGGATTCTAAGAATATTTTGCCAATTTGTTATGAAAAATAGTTGTTGATCTCAAAATCTTTATTGCATAAAATTGTACCTCGAAATACCTTCAGTATTACTTCCGAAAGGACAAAGCTTTCGCGAAAAAGGATTTAAAGTTCAAAATCTTTCTATTGGACAACCAAGAGAATGAAGAATAAATCCGCGATATGGCCAGCAAAGAAAATTCAATGTTGTTGCAAAGCCAGAAGTGATTGATATTGATCGCAGTCAATGGCATATTTTTAAAGATCATTCTTGGAAAATAAGCAGTCAAAATATCCTGGGTGATACAGAAAACCCCCTTTCTTCCTTTTGCAAACCCCTCTCGGATTTGTTGTGCAAAATTCGAAGGTCTCATCATGGTTTCTTCATTCGAGGACTCTGTTTATCATCCCCTTTCAGGTTAAGAGTCAAGCCTGAACCTCGTTTTTCCACGAGGTATCGTCCCCTTTCAGGTTAAGGGTCAAGCCTGAACCTCATTTTTCCACGAGGTATCATCCCCTTTCAGGTTAAGGGTTAAGCCTGAACCTCATTTTTCCACGAGGTATCGTCCCCTTTCAGGTTAAGGGTCAAGCCAGAACCTCGTTTTTCCACGAGGTATCGTCCCCTTTCCGGTTAAGGATTAAGCCTGGGTCTCGTCTTTCTACGAGGTATCGTCCCCTTTCAGGTCAAGAGGTTAAACCTGAGCCTCATTCTGATGAGGTATTTCATTTGTCGTCCCATCCAGGTTAAGGGCTAAGTCTGAGCCTCATTTTGATGAGGTGAATCTTCTTCTTTACTCTTTATGCTATATCTACCACCATCATTTGAACTAATTCTTTCATACCAAGTCAAATTTATCTAACTGGGCATTTTTATAGTCTGAATTTGGTGTGTTTTTCTTTGCCACTAAGCTCGGCCTCTAACCAGCTTAGCAACAAAGAGGGGCATCTGTAAACACCCCAAATTTTCACTCTTATCCAGTGCTTACATTTCATGTGTCATTGCATATCACTGCATGAATTTAGCATACCATTTCATGGCATTGCATAGCATTACATGTCATTACATCTCATTTTCGAGATTCAGCACTCTTGTTTTCAAAACATTTAATCCAGATTTGGGTTTTTTAAACTTTTCTTTAAAAAACAATTTTAGAACCTGGGTTTTTAATCAACATTTTGTCGTTTGCCAACCCCCAGGACCTTATGTTTTGAAGCATTTTCTCAGAAAACAATCTGGATTCATTTCAAACACATTTTTAATTGATTTTAATTCTCAGATGAGGCCCATTTAGGTGGTGTCGCTTATGGATTCCTTTATTTATTAAAAATCTCAAAAATTTCAGAGTCCTAGTTGGATCAGGACTCTGTATTTTCATCAGTTTGAATCTTTTTGAATCTTTTTGAACCTTTTTAAAACATCATTCTGATTTTGAACCAGTTATGGTCCTATCCCTTGTCCATTTCCCCCATTTTGGCCAAAATCTTAGAGTCCTAGTTGGATCAGGACTCTTTTCCAGAGTCCTAGTCGGATGAAAACTCTACTTTGCACTACCTTTTACCTGTCTTTGAAGAAATCCTTTCAAAATCTTCTGTTTTGGCCAAAATTTCAGAGTCCTAGTTGGATCAGGACTCTTCTTCAAGAGTCCAGTCGGATCAGGACTCTTCTTCAGAGTTTCAATTGGATTGGGACTCTAATCTTTTACAACTATTTTTATCCATTTTCAATCAAATCTTTCAAAATCTTTCAAAATGAGTCAGAAACTCAGATTTTCAATCAAAACAGGACTCTGTTCAGAGAGTCCTAGTTGGATCAGGACTCTGATCCTGATTTCAATTTTGAGATAAATCTTTCAGAAATCTTTCAATTTACCAAAACTATTACACTTTTATCAAAGAATTTCAAAATTCTGAGATTTTATCTCAGAGTCCTGATCAAATCAGGACTCTACCCCAGAGTCCTGATCGAAGTAGAACTATATCCAAAATTGGTTTTTATACTTCATTTTCACTGGTTTTCAAAAGCTTTACCTAAATTTCATCATTTGCTTATCAGAAAACCAAAATTCTTAGAGTTCTGATCGAATCAGGACTCTTTCTCAGAGTCCTAATCAGATCAAGACTCTGAACCAAAACTTCGATTTCATCCTGTTTTAACTGTTTTTCAAAATTCTCTCATTTGTTTTCTCAGAAAATCCAAAAATCTGAGAGTCTTAGTTCAATCAGGACTCTATCCTCAGAGTCTCAGTTGAATCAAAACTCTGTTTTATTTCAATATTCGTTATTGTTTTCACTGTTTTGACAAGTTCTTTCATTTGTTTTTCAGAAAATACCAAAAAATCTAGAGTTTCAGTCCGATCAGGACTCTGTCCCAGAGTCCTAGTCCAGTCAGGAGTTTGTTTTGAAGTTTGTTTTTACTCCATTTTTTATTTATTTTCATTTTTTTAAAAAATTAGGTCATTTTGTAGAGTCCAGTTAATCCATGACTCTATTTCAGAGTCCTGATTGAGTTAGGAGTCTAACCCTGACAGTATTTTCTGACTTATTTCATCATTTTCTGATAAAATCTTTCAAAAAAACCTTTATTTGGCTTTTAAAAACCAAAATCACAGAGTCCTAAAAATCCAGGACTCTAGCCCAGAGTTCCAGTTCGCTTAGAACTCTATTTTCAAAACTTTGAATTTCAACTATTGATTTTAACCCTTTTTTAAAAGCCATTTTTAGTATTTATTTCAAGTTTTTCAAAACTTCAATGTGGGGCCCACCCCATTGGCGCCGTATATAGAGGAGTTTTGACTCAGTCAAGACTCTGTACCATTTCAAAACTTTCAATCTCAAAGTCTACTTTTGAATATCTTTTGAAAAACCTCTCATTTTCAAGTTTTAAAATCGTTTTTGAAAATTCAAGTGGGGCCCACTCGGGGTGGCGCCACATTTGAAGAAGTCAAGGTTAGACTAGGATTAGTCAATGTCCTACCTAGGTTAGATGTCTAGGTGAGCCAAAATCAATTTTAAAAATCCATTTTATTTAAGTTTTAAACCATTAGTTTTTAAAGGTTTTAAATTCAAGTTTTAAAAACCAAATGTGGGTCCATACTAGGTGGTGCCACATTTGGACTTTCTAGGGTTTAATTAGGTGTTAATTAGGGGTTAATTAGTGTCAATTTAGGTTAGAATTCTTCAAAAAAATCGTCTTCCCCATGTGGTTTATCAAAAACAATTAAAAAGAGTCCAAAAAAATCAAAACTCTTCCTAAACAAATCCAAAAAAAAAAAATCTATAAATAGGGGACCTAAAGGGGGTCAAAGGGCTCTTTTTCTCTCAAATTTTCGTGGCTTCTCTCTCCTCTCCAGCACCTCCACCTTCCTCCATTGCAGCTGCAGCCCCAAGGTCAGTTATTTAATATTATTTTATTATTTTTTTAGTTTTTTATGATTTTTCAATGGATTTCACCATGGAAACTCTTGTGTTCATGGATTTAACCATGGATTTCATCCAAGAACCCCAAAATCAATTCAAAAAGATGATCTAACTCTATTCCATATTGTTTTTCATGATTCTAATCCATTAGAATCGTTTATTGTATTATTTTTTATATTATTAACCAATAAAACATGTGATTTACCCTTTTAATGGGTTAAATCCATGCTTTTAAAGGTAACATCAAATTTCAGCCTTTGATTCCCTGTATTTTATTTATTTATTTGCTTATTTATGTTTATTACACGTTTTTAATCATAGAAATAATTTTTATTTACTATTTTATGGTTTGTTTTATTGTTTTTCGATAGTTAATGCATGATTTCTTAAGTTTCTTAGATTTCTGTGTGTTTTAAGTTTAGAACAGTCAAGATCATACTATTTTGGATTGAAGTACTTTCTGTTAATGTCTTATTTTTTTATATGTGATACATGCATATGTGAATGAACTACTGTAAAAAAATCAGAGTTTTTGGGATTTGGGAACCCTGTCCGAAAAATCAGACATCAAATCGAGTTTTTAAAGCTTTAAGATCGTTGTTAAAATCAAAAGGGTAACTTGCTGTTATGATATTTTTCACATCCTATATCCGATTTGAGATATGTAAAGTGACATGGATTCATATTGAGTAGATATATCTACTGTGAAATTTTGAGATTTTTTTATATCTGTTCAGTATTTTTCCTAAGACAGAAAGTGTGATTTTAAATTTAAAACTCGTTAGGGTTTACCAAAACCCTAATCAGACTAGTGTTATTCATAGATCCCAAACCACAGATCTGATTCATGATCTTTAAAAAGTGAGTATTGTTATTGTTCTGTCTACTATTCACTGATAAAATTTTAGAAATTTTTTATTAAGTTTGCTATTTATTTCGGTATTTTCAATCTGAAGTAGCTGTTTTAACCCTTGTTAGGTTTGTTATATTTTAATTCAGATTGCCGGAAGGGTTTTTCCCTAACCTGAGATGCTTTTTCCAATCTGTAAATTGGGAAATCTTTGTTTTTCTTCCTAGTTTATCTCTGTAAAAATTCAGAAGTTTTCATGGAGTATTGACCCCTGATTCAGGTCTAACTTTGAAACTGGTTGGTGACCTAGGTTAAAAATAGCTTATTTTAGGTTGTTAATACAATTTTCGGATTAAAATAATGTCAAAAAAATATTTTTGCAATTCTAATCTGATTTTATGGTTATAATAAGTGTTTGTGCCAATTTTTATAAAATTTAGAATTCATTTGATGTCTCAATTAATCAAATTGCAAAACAGGGTCCCTGAAAGATAAAAAAACACTGCCAAAATCACAATTTTTGTGATATTTCTTGATTTTCGTGCATAAGTGTGTGTTTTTAGGGTTTTTTCATGTTTATAATCATATTAGGGTGTTTCATGTTTGATTTTGTGTTTATTTCAATCATAAATCCCAAGTTTTTACCAAAATCTATTTCAGAAAACCCTGATTTCAAGGCCATAGTCTTGCTATCAGGGGTAATTTGGTCATTTGACCTCAATTTCTAAATCCCTAACCCTAATTTTCATATTTTTAATCATGTCATATCATATTTAGTTTGATTTATTTTCATTTGAACTTCGAAACTTGCATTCTACCAAATATCTTTCTGAAAACCCTGATTTCAAGGCCAAAGTCTTGCTATCATGGGTATTTTGGTTATTTTAACCCCAATTTCAAAATTTCATATCTTATCTTCCTTATTTATTCAATTTTATTTCATATTTTATCATTTTGATTTAAGAGAATCATGGAAAAAGGCTTATATCTAGCAAAATCTAGTAATTTCTAGATATTACTGGATAAACCTAGAAAAGCCAACATATCATCACCAACAAAGTTTTCTAGTTTTGCAGGGACATTGAAGACTTTATTTTCAGTCATTTAAATTCAATAGTGATGTAAATTGAATTAAATTTGGAATAAGAATTTAAATTTCAGCTTATACTAGTATTGCATTGCATATAGTTTAATTCTACAAATATTAAATATCTGATGAATGTATCATTCATGCACATTTTCATAAATTCACTATGGTCTACACGAATGGCACGTGCACTAGCTCTTATGGAGTTGACAAACTTGGTGAAATTTGTATTTATGGCCATAGTCAGAATACGAATAATACCCAGATTTGTAATCTTCGTATTAGCCACATTTAGCCTACACTCTTAGACTAACTTCAAAATGCACTGCATTTCTCAAAAATACAAAAAAGATTTTCTCAACTCCTCAAAATCAAGTATTTCAAATTCATATTCATTCAATTCATGCATTTACATATTTCAATTTCAATTCAGAAAAATCAATTTTCTCAAAAATTTCCTAAGTCTTATTCAAAAATCGTTTTTCTCAAAACATTGATTTGCCAATGATATTTCAAGTATTTCCCAAGTTCCAAATTCGATTTTCTAAGTTATATTTCAAAGTTTGAATTCAAAGAAATCAAGTCTTCCAAAGCTATTTCACATTTCACAAAATCCTTATATTTCTTCAGAAATCGATTTTCACTTTCTCAAAAACAGTATCTCAATCATGATTCACGATTTTCAAAGAGTTTTTATTCCAAGTATTCCAATATTTAAAGCCAACATCATGTTTTCAAATATGTATTTTTAGAAAATTCATAGCACATGCCTGATTCTTTGTGCATTTAGGAATTAGAATATGGTTTTGACAAGTTGAACAAAGCAAAACAATAGATTGATCCTTAGTTCAATTACCCCTGGTAAAGGCGCCAGGAACGGTTGAATCTCGTACCGACAGGCGAGTCCCATTCTTCGGAATTATCCCGCATTTTAAAACGGAGGCGAGTTATTTTCAAAATCTTTTTCAAAGGTCAGTTTGACTCGCAAAAGTAAAAATTTTGCGATGATAACACACACTCTGCTATGAAAAATGTTTCACGGTAGAGTAAAGACACCCGACATTTTCACAGTAGTGTAGCAGCAGAGGAACTGTCGGAGAACAACGATTAAGTGTTTTTCACGTCGGTGACTTGGATTCACGCCGGTGAGCAACAAAGGAACTGCTAGGGAAGGGATTAAGCGTGAATCCAACAAATGAAGGTGGATAAGGTGCCATGAAAATGAGGTTCACGGAATGTGCAGGTGGCTATGCTGGGCAAATGAAATCTGGTGGATTCCGGCATTTGTAGAGGATGAATCCGACAATCAGAATGGGATTCTGGTCGACTAAAGCTACTTTAGTAGATCTGCCGGTGGATGACAAGGGATTCTGACGATCAGAAGGCGATTCTGACGGCTAAAACAGATCTGGCGAATATAGTGGATTCCAGCCAAGGGACGCCAATGTTGAGCTTGCCAGAATTCGCAACATAAGCTAAATCACGATGGATGAGATCTGCTTTGCACGACAGATGGAAAACAGGGAGTGAATGTCGATGTTTGCAGAGGTTTTCATTTGTTATGAAGAAGTTCACAACAAATACTGAATGATATTGCCGTGAAGAAGTTCATGGCAAGTGAAACTCAGGTGAGGCACAGATTCCAGCTGTAGATACTCCGACAAAAGCAAGGTTTCACTGTGAAATCAGATGATTTCACAGTGAATCAGCAGATGATCGTGCAAACTACACTTCGGCAAAACAATATTTCACGACAGATGATGAGTATGCATTTTGTTTTTACAAATGATGCTTATGCAAATGAGTATGCAACAATGAACAGTAAAAAAAAACTAAAATGATAGAAATGGATTAGAGAAGTAAGAGAAAAGAGAAGAAGAGGAAGAGATAGAGGAAAAGAAAGAAGAACTTACCGTTTTGGTTGAGAAGAGAAGGTTGGACTACTACTCCTTGCGCCATCGCCGAACTGTGTCACTCCACCGAAGAAGAAAGAAGGGAAAGAAGAAGAAGAGAGGGAAAAGAGAGAGAAGGGGAAGAATAGGTAAGAGGATCCGGAGGAGAAAGAAGGGGAAGGAGAGAGGGCTCATGCGCATGGAAGAGAAGACAACCCTTCTCAAACTCTACGTGAACTATTTAAAGAGCGGGGGTTTTAAAAAATGCTCCATCTATTTCTCATAAATTCCAAAAAGGGTTCCTCAATGTTATTTTCTCTAAAAAAAACTTGTTTCTAAACTACTTTTACTAAACTCTCTAAAGAAACGTGCCTCTTTATTTTTTGGAACTTAATCTACTTAAAATTTAAACTACTAAAAGAAATACAAATGACTAACTTCTACAAAACACTAATTCGCAAAATAAAACTTGCAATTCATGCTTTTTCCAATATTTTCCTTTTTCACGTGATTTCTCAAAACTAACACTAAACTTGGGATTTTAATGCAATTTCTTATTGGATCATGCATGAGTTAAATGATTTAAATGCGAAAATAAATGCATGATCAAATACCCCCATGCTTATCATTTGCTAGTCCTTGAGCAAACTGATGCAAAAATGTAAGAATCAAAACTACTCAAACTAACTCACTTTCGTAGGAATCATAATTGTATTTAGCACATGCAACAAACCCTTTCAACCCCTGTGTTACCCCATTGGATGAGTAAGGTCTCGTGAGGGTTTACAGTGATGCTACCCACAAACATCTCTATCATGTATGCATAAGAGTACTCATTTTCACAAATACTAGGTAATTAAAGACTTTGTTTTCATAAATATTTCTTGTTATTACATAATCAAAATATAATTAGAGTCTTTTGTATACCACCATAGAATAAAAAGATTTCTTTCACTTCTCTAAATATCACAATTATTTATGTTTTATTCTCAAAAAAATCAAATAAACTCATATTATTTACTTATCCTCACTTATATGTTTTATGCACAAAGTTTTATGCACAAGTTTTCTCAATCATGCTTCTAAGCAGTGAACTTTTTTACTTTTTATGCTCTTTTCTTTTTCTTGATTTTCAACTTTTCACACTTTTTCTTTTTGCAGACTCTTTTTATTTTATGGCTTGCGTATGGTCTACTTTTATGCTCTATGCAATGCCAACATCTTTTATACTTTCTATAAGAACAATATAGGCCAAAGATATTGACTAGGACACAAAAGTGACTTCCTTAATTCACCTTTTCGACATGAGACTCAAACACTTCAACTTGTGTCTACTCCAGCTACTAGGGATCATGAAGACTTCCACTCTCCTTTTCGGAATGAAACTCAAACGCTTCAACTTGCGTCTGAGTCTAACTACTAAGGATTGTGAAATATATCCAAACAACCTAACGCATGCTCTTTTACACTTATGAGCTCATTTTTGCGCTTTTGTTTATTTGCTTAGTTTTTCAAAAATAAACTGTGCATATTCATATTTGTGATTCAAAATAAACTCTAACATGCTTCTATCGTCATTTTTTTAAAATCCACATAAACAACCATGATTTCTAGATTCATGTCAGAAAAAAAATCGTGGGGCTTAAAAATCCTCTAAAAACATTAGATTTTAAATAACATTCATATAAGTTCAAACTCATTCTTTAAAGACCTACTTTTCATATAAGATGTGTAAACATGTACAAGTATATAGACAAAAATATCAAGGTGTGCAAACTACACCCTCCCTCATGCTTGAATGACACTGTCCCAGTGGCACTCTCTCATGCTTATATGAAACTAAGTGAATGCACATAAGACACAAATAAATGAGGAAAAAGAGTAAAAACAACCTGACATGAAATATGAATGCATGTCCTATGACTACAATGAATGCAATGTATACATAACATGACATGAGAACTCATGAATGAAAAGAAAATAAAAGACATACAACCTAAAAAAATATTACAAATCCTAAAGGCAAATCTAATAATATACAACATATGGGCTACCTCCCATAAAGCACTAAGTTTCACGTCCTCAGCCAGACGAATCTCTAGAAAAATACTTCATCATCCATGAGATCAATGGACATGAAGTCATGCTCAATCTGGCTCTCTGAGAAAAATAGTGTCATCTATGATACTGCGTATAATGTTTTTGCCCACTCTACCCATAAAAGTGATATCATGACTCTCGACACTAGAAGGTAAGAGGTTAGTTTCCTCTTGGAGACTGTGGTCAAACAGAGAGTCAAGAATCGATCATCTATCAATGTATAAAACATCAAGCAAAGGATGTATGTGATCTTGCTTGACTAGGTCAAGCATCTCGCGAATGTGCGCCTCTTGCTTCCGAAAAGCAATCGGTTTTCTTAAGGCCTGGGAAACAGGGGCTTGGGAAATATATGATGAAGATACAATCTGCAGGCCTTGCCCCTTCTTCTAGGGCCTAGTGTAGGAGATCGACTGGTCAGTAGGTATGACAATAAGCTCATTAGTCGATTCCTGAATGGAGTGAAAAGCCTTTCCACTCTGAAGGGATGTAACAGAGTTGACCCGCTCATGGTGTGAATCTGTGGGGTGCAGGCCAAATGACATGGGATCCTTTCCCTTTGGGTTGACAATAGTCTGACTAGGTAGGCTCCCCTCGCTGCGCCTGCTCAAAGCCTCAGCCAACAGTCCCATTTGAGTCTCTAGGTTGGCTATTGACTGCGCATGGAAACAAAGAGTAGCCTTAATGTCAGAGAAGGCCTCTAACATATTTTCCTAAAACGATATGCTCGATGTGGGCTCCTGAGGAGAAGGCAGATTAAACTGGAGGTGGGCCTGTAGAAATGTGGGACATGAGTAACTTTGTGAAAAGTTACTCTGACTGTGTTGTGTCTGGGAGGGTTGATGGGGTGGTTTCGCCATCCCAGGTTATATGTGGGTGCATAAGGATCGTGCATCGGTCTGACAAAACCTTGAACAACATTCACCTGCTCCTGAACAAATTCAGGATATAGCGGTGTTGTCGGACACTCGGAAACAAAGTGTGCAGGGCTAGCGCATAGCTCGCACACTTTTCCTACTAGATTTCTTGAAGCTGAATTGGCCAAAAATTGATCTAACTTCCTAGTCAACTTGTCAACTTTGGTATGCAAATCGCACTCAGGCCCTACTTAAGAAATTTCAACTTTCCTAGGACCACTAGGCATAGATGTGGTTTTATCGAGCCGTAAAGACAAGGCATGGTGCATGGCATTTTCACTCAAAGTCTCAAATAAAGACCACACCTCATCCTCACTCTTGAGCATAAATGTGCCTCCACACGACAAATCAACCATTTGCCTGTCCTTCTCAGTCAGACCATCATAAAAATATTGCACCAATTGCCAATAAGGCACCTGGTGGTGGGGGTACTTGCGGAGAAGATCTTTCATCCTCTTCCAAGTCTCGTGCAATTGTTCTTCCTCAATTTGAGAGAAATTGGTTATGACTTTACGAAACTGATTCATTTTGCCAATTGGGAAGTACTTTTTGAGGAACTCATGTTACATTCCTTTCTAAGTGGTAATCTAAATCGTATCGAGAGCCTTTAGCCAGTGTTTGACTTTGTCCTTGAGGGAGAACAGAAACAACGTTAACCTCAATGCATCATCTTCAAAGTTATTAATCTGCACTGTAGAGCAGATCTCAATGAATTCGTCGAGATGACGGTATGGGTCTTTGTTGCTAAGACCATAAAATGAAGGTAACATTTGAATGACGTTGGTTTTAATCTCAAACTGATTCGCTCTTATATCAGGTCTCGTGATGCAGGAGGCGGGAGTGTACTGATTTGGCATGAAATACTCTTAAGAGGATTAATCAAAGGCTGATTGTCGGCCATGGTGATGGGACAAGGGGCTCTCCTAACGGGAATCTCAGGGTCTTCAATAAGCTCAACAAGCTCGGGGATGAGCGATCGTCGCCCTTGCATGCACCAACATAGTAGACCGGTATGACAAACATCCTAAACTTGGGTTTTCTACCTAACTAACGCACTAAGTGGCCAAACCATGCAAACCACAAAGTGAGTAAAACCAAAAATAATAATGAAAAGCTAGAAATAAACAAAACACCACACACTTGCACTCAGCAGGGAATTTGCTAAAAGCAAACTAAGAGCACGGTACCAATCGTACGCAGTCACCTCTAAGGGTATCCTGATAGGTGGGTTGTGCGGGAAAAGTAAATTGGTCTCTATGTTGTGCAAACATGTGGTTCTAATCCTAAGTACGAAAAGTAAACTAAGCGATCATAATTAATCAACAGAAAGGTAAACTAAACAATCTTAATTAATGTACTGAATTAAACTAGCAACCTAAAATACAAGAACAAACAAAGGCAATAAAGTGAATACTCGTATTTCAATGTTCCCCGACAACAGTGCCAAAATTTGATGTCTCTTTTAGAAAATGATTTTTGAAAATATTTTTAATTGGAAATTCAAACATGAAAGCCAGACACCAAAAATAAAAACTGGCTTGCATGAATGGTGGAGTCCGGGTCGATCTCACGGAACGGGGGATACTTCGTATTCAAACACACAACTAAACTATGCTTTATTGCCAAAATTATAAAAGTACGAGAAAAATAACTACTTAACTATTACATCAAATGTTTACTCTACGCAGAGGGTTTAAAACAGTTTTATTATAACCTGAAATTTAAATGAAAATCAAGCTCCTAATCTAAAAAAAAGTGTGCCACCATGTATCTCGCTCGCTTTCCTTCACTCCGCACTTTTCTGCAAAACATGAACACACAAAGCATCGAAAGAAGACAACTAGCACTATGCTAAAAATGTAAGATATACAAAAATATGCAAAAATAAAAGATATGCAAAACGTAAAAATCAAAGATACCTACAATACCTAAAATGCATAAAATGCAACGTCTAAAATAAAACTAAAATTCAATACGTAAAATAAAACTAAAATAAAATGCTTGAAATGCGAAACGAACATTACCATAAAAAAAATTTTAAAACTAAAGTTTTTGCCATGAACACGCTTTAAAAACAAGCCGTGAAAATGAACTTTAAAAACAAACAGCCATGAAAACCTGATTTTTAAAAACAAACAACCCATGAAAGACTTCTTTTAAAAACACACCCTGCTGTGAAAAATGTTTCACGGCAGAGTAAAGACACCCGACGTTTTCACGGTGGTATAGAAGCAGAGGAACTGTCAAAGAACGACGATTAAGCATTTTTCACGCTGGTGACTTGGATTCATGCCGGTGAGCAGCAGAGAAACGGTCGGGGAAGGGATTAAGCATGAATCCAACAAATGAAGGTGGATAAGGTGCCGTGAAAATGAGGTTCATGGAATATGCTAGTGGCTATGTTGAGCAAATGAAATCCGACGGATTTCAACATTTATAGAGGATGCATCTGGCAATCATAATGGGATTCCAACCGGCTGAAGCTACTTTAGTAGATCCGTCGGTGGATGATAGGAGATTTCGTTGACCAGAAGGGGATTCTGACGACTGAAACAAATCCAACGAATGTAGTGGATTTCGGCCAGAGATCTGAAAGGGATTGCAGCCAGAGGACGTCGATGTTGAGCTTGTCGGAATTCACAACAGATACTAAATCACGATAGATGAGATCTGCTTTGCATGGCAGATGGAAAATAGGGACTAGATGCCGACATTTGCAAAGGTTTTCATTTGCTGTGAAGAAGTTCACAACAAATACTGAATGATATTGCCGTGAAGAAGTTCACGGGTGAGGCACAAATTCTGGTTGTAGATACTCCGACAAAAGCAAAGTTTCACTGTGAAATCAGATGATTTCATAGTGAATCAGCAGATGATCGTGCAAACTACACTCCGGCAAAAAAAGCAGGGTTTCACTGTGAAATCAGATGATTTCACAGTGAATCAGTAGATGATCATGCAAACTACACTTCGGCAAAACAATATTTCACGATAAATGATGCATATGCATTTTGTTTTTACAAATGATGCTTATGCAAATGAGTATGCAACAATGAACAGTAAAAAAAACTAAAATTACAGACATGGATTAGAGAAGTAAGAGAAAAGAGGAGAAGAAGAAGAGATAGAAGGAGAGAAAGAAGAAAAACTTATAGTTTTGGTTGAGAAGAGAAGGTTGGACTCCTCCTCCTTGCGCCATCGTCGGACTGTGTCACTCCACCGAAGAAGAAAGAAGGGAAAGAAGAAGAAGAGAGGGAAAAGAGAGAGAAGGGGAAGAATAGGTAAGAGGATCTGGAGGAGAAAGAAGGGGAAGGAGAGAGGGCTCATGCGCATGGAAGAGAAGACAACCCCTCTCAAACCCTATGTGAACTATTTAAAGAGGGGGGTTTAAAAAATGCTCCCTCTATTTCTCATAAATTCCAAAAGGGCTCCTCAATGTTGTTTTCTCTAAAAAAACTTGTTTCTAAACTACTTTTACTAAACCCTCTAAAGAAATTTGCCTCTTTATTTTTTTGAACTTAATCTACTTAAAATATAAACTACTAAAAGAAATACAAATGACTAACTTCTACAAAACATTAATTCGCAAAATAAAACTTACAATTCATGCTTTTCTGATATTTTCCTTTTTTATGCGATTTCTCGAAACTAACACTAAACTTGGGATTTTAATGCAATTTCTTATTGGATCATGCATGAGTTAAATGATTTAAATACGAAAATAAATGCATGATCAGGTATACATGGCCGAATTGGTAGTAATGGAAGTCACAAAACTTTCATATTGAAGGAGAAAGTCATTCAAAGTTATTTGGACTAGTTCTTTGTCTTTTACGGGATGACAAGTAGCGGCAAGAGAGTTTGATAAAAACTTGATTCAGTTTAGATATGTCAACATGTTCATACTTTCTTTTTTTATAAAAGTTGGATCTTTCTTTATAAGCATGTGTTTATAAAAGGATTGAGATTTGTACATTTTTTTCAGAAGAAGCCAGGCTTCACGAGCCGTCTTTGTTCTTATAATTTGCTCAAGAATAACTTCAGACACGGTGGCTTTAATCCAACTAAGGTCTAATTGATCAGAACGAATCCAAATATGATAATTTTGATTTTCGATCTTACCTCCATCTGTTGTGCTAATGAACGAATCCGGTTGAAGACAAGATCCATCAACAAACTTGCGGAGGTCCTGGCCGATCATAACAGATTCAAGTTGTAATCTCCATAGGTAATTGTCTTGATTTAATTTTATCGAGGCTAAACTAGCGATGACATTCCATTGGGTCAAAGAAGATGAGAATGACGATGAAGAGACTATTGATAACTCGTTGGAGGTTGCAGGCTTTGATACCATGAAAGAATTGCAGAAATTGTAAAGCTCGGTTTTTGTCTCTCTTGTCCATCAAGAGATGGAGCATTTTAATTATAGAGCAGAAAAACGATAATACATAGTACACACTTGGAATCATTTTATGATAATCCTTATCCTTACAACTAGAGTATTTCAGAGAGAACAACTTCTTGTAGGTTCAGGATATCTTGTTTGAGCTGAACTATGCATGGTTCAGGATTCTCTTGTTGGAGCTGGACTCTACGTGGTTGAGGACTCTCTTGTTGAAGCTGGACTCTTTGTGTTTGAACTCTTCTGTATTATCTTGAGGTTGAGCTGGACTCTTCTTACTAATTATCGGTTTTAGAGTCTTGAGAAAACCATGATTTGCATTATCTTTATCACTTCAATCAAGACAGTATAGACCATAGGCTTTTAAACCCCTCCACGAGCCAGTCGGTGATATTAGAGCGCAGAAATGCTTACATGAAGACGATGCTATTTCTGTAGGCCCTACCCTCTATTCTGCATTCCCAAACTAATGAGGGTCATTAGGAGCAGTGTTGTGAGAGGTGTACGCCTCAATACCTGAAGCGTATGCCTCAGAGGCGAAGTGCACGCTCAAGGTATTGAGGCGTTGCAGTGAAGCGTTTCAGGCTTGAAACGCACGCTTCACTCATGTGAAGTGCACGTCTCAAGTCAAAATGTGCTTCGCTTCTGAGGCGTGCGCATCATGTTGAATGTCATCTCCGATTCTCGATTCTGTTTCGAAAGAGATCAGAAGAGGTGAAATTGTTGCAGTGAGGAAGCGATGGCGTTGTAGACGATGCTCGTTTCGCTCGCGTCCAGGATGTAGGTCGAAGCCTTGAGCAGCCGCTCAGCTCCCACTCCGGCGGCTCGACGTCCACCAACACCAGGCGTCCCGGTTTCTGATCTCGCGACTCTTCCTCCGATTCCGAGACAGAGCTTGAGCTATCTGAGACGCTGTCGTCGTCGTCGCCTCTCCCTTTCCGGCTGGCTCGCAGGCACAACCATCTCCCGGCGTCTTCATTCTTCTTCCGGTCTTCGGAAATTTCTGCCACGGTCGCTGCGTCGGCCTTCTTTCTTTTCACCTGGTACCGGTAGATGAAGACCATAGACACGAGGCTCAAAGCCGCAAAGTTTCCGACGATGATTCCAGCGATAGTTCCGAGAGTCAGGCCGTCTCTCCTCTGATGCGGCTTCTCCGGCTGAGGGCTCCCGTTCTCCGTCCGATGCTCCGGTAGGCTCTCAGGTATGGCTGTGATCACCGGCGGCGACGTCGTGGTGTTTGGCGGCAGGTTGGAGAGAGTCGTCGGGACGCTACAGAGGCTCTTAAGCGGGCCGCCGCAGAGGCCTGGGTTCCCGAAGAAGCATTGCGGCTTCTGGTTCAGGAACGCCCCGACCTCCGGCACTGACCCGAAGAAGTTGTTGTAGGAGAGGTCGAGCGTCGCGTTCTGCGGGATGCTCCGGCCGATCTCCGGCGGTATCGGGCCGGAGAACCTGTTGGACGAGAGGTTGAGGTATCGTACGGTCCCGATCTCCAACGGCAACGAACCATTGAGCAGGTTCGACGACAGATCCATGGCCTCCAGGAGCTGGGAATTGGTCTCGAAACCCGGCAGAATCTCGCCGGAAAAGTAATTATTACTCAACGAGAGGAAGCGCAGCGAGGGAGCGGTGGTGAAATTGTCTACCGGTTTATTTACGTGCTTCAAAGAAGAAATTGTCTATTTATTTTTTTACTTATCTTTTTTGGAGTTGTTGGATCGCTTGGCCGGAGGGTTGCTGGCAGTGGAGCACTTGCGCTTGTGGTTCTTGATGGATTTGGAACTTAATTGATCTTGTGAGGACACAATTTATTTTATATTGTCATTTATTATTTATTATTATTTTTTATTTAAAATTTTTGTTATTTTATTAATATTATATATTTTGTTATTTTGATCATGAAGCTTACGCCTCGCTTCGCCTCATAGCATTTAACAACCTTGATTAGGAGTGTGATTGCTTCATCGCCCCTGGTTCTGATTGATTCTTAACTATACAGTGCTAACACATAATTCTGTCTTTTTGGAATTGCGGGGTGATCATGCATTCCTATGATCGATGTCGTGAACGGCCAGACACAGCCAGTAACACGAAGACGATGGGTGACACCATGTGAAAGTGACATGGAAATAATCTTGGCATGGGTGATCCAGACTGAGCCAGAAGCAAGGTAACCATATTGAGCATCTGTTGGGAGCAATGGAGAACGGTCCAGCCGGAACGAGGGAGACATGCCAGGTCCCAAGCGCGAATGACAAACTGAATAAGGTCACGCCCCAGGAAGAAGAACGGACCCAGGCTCCCACCGACCACGCTCGGGTGCGGGAGACGGCTCGGCCCCATGGGTGCTCTCGGCAGCAAGCTTGGTTGGACGGACATGAGGGCCACGACAGGCAATCGCCACAACCGTGTCCTAAAGGTTGAGGACACGATGGACCCAAAAAGCTGGAAAACTATTAAGGTAAACCCTCTACGTGGGACAGGACAACACGTGGCAGCAAGTAGAGAGGGCAGCAGGCCTCAGTACACCCACCTGGCAGGGTGGTAATGCAGGGCCAACAGCTGTGAGGGAGGCTACTTTTAAGGTAAACCCTCTACGTGGCAGTCAAAACAGCATCTTTTCACCACATGGCAGGGAGAAAAGATGCTCACGTCACTATGGAAGAATCTCAATGTAACCAAATATGTCCAGTTTTTTTTGCATGTTAACTGTGGTCCTCAACCAAACCAAGAACGGGACCAAATACCGGAAATGCCCTTGAGTTTAGTTTCCTGTATTTGGGTTTATTTCTAAACCAAATAGGAACGGGTCGGGACCCGGACCCGGACCTAAGTTTTAACCAAACCAAACAAGTATGAGTCGGGACTAGAATCTGGATCCCAATCCAAACCAGCCCATGTTCAGCAGCAACAAAAGGAAAAAATAGGGCCTTTGGGAAGAAAAATAAGGGTGCAATTAAAAGGTTTAAACCAAATTTTAAGAAAAAATCAATGTTGGGCCGACAAGAGATCTTGAAAGTCATGAGCTATATATGCAAAAAAAAAGGGCCCGATCATTTAAACCGGGTAGAAATCGTGCATGGTCGATGAAGGAGAGGGTCATTCAAAATGAAGAAAGAATTCAAAGGGAAGACAAAACCGAGGAGATCCACCAGGAAAGCCTAGGTACATTAGCAAGAGTGGGGGTGACAAATACATGAAAAGATCACCGATAGAAGGTTGAATTTTATATACAAAACACTTTTACAAGTTGATTAATCCACTGGTGGTAGGGGTCGGCTTAACCCCAGCTTGCCTTTATCATGCATCTTGTTTTTCTTGGTGTAAAGGATGCCGAACATGAATGCTCATATGTGGCATTGTGGGACACAACACCAAAAGACATGGGGACATATGTTATCCACATGGATGGCTTGAAATGTGGAGAGTTAATGTGTCTCTCATGGATCATCAGTTGTTGATTATGAAAACCAGCAAGTCCAAATTCAGTGATCGGATCCAAGTTGAACCCGGTAAAGCTTTATGCATCCAGTGATCAATGATGTTTGCACAAGCCACCACCGTGGGGGTTACCCATGTAGTCAGCGAGGTCCAGTATCAAGCTCAAGGGTCAGGATCAGATCCCTCTAGCTAGGGCTGGTAAACTAGTCGAACGAGGCTCGTTTACTAGTGGATTGAGCTCGTGGCTCAGCTATCGTCTCATCCCTGAATGAGACGAGCAGAGCTAGCTCTTGTAAAAACATTCTATGTTTTTTATATATATTATACTTGAAAATATTTTTATAAATTACACTTAATAGTCTATATTTTATGGATATATTTTTCATTCATCCTTTTTTTATATATATTTTATGCATTCTTCCTTTTATGTATTACACAAAATATCAAGCCGAGCCAAGCTGCAGACTGTGTTCAGGCTCGACTCGTTTAAGCCAAACAAGCTGCCCATGGCTTGGCTCAGCAACTGTATGAACCAATCACGAACTAGCTCGTGATAAGCCAAACCGAGCTGAGTCTCAAGCTGCTCGGATCTTTTACCAGCCCTACCTCTATAGCGCATGAGGTCGTTCTTCATTCTTAACCGAGAGATTTACCTCACAAGAAGGCGGGTCCATTAAGTGATGACCCGGTTCTCGGTGAGAGCTTTCCTTCATTATTAAAGAAAAAAAAAAAGATGTTGGCACAAGTCAATGTGTTCTTGTTTACAATTTTCTGTGTTGGTCGTGAATTTTCCCTGGGCACGTTTGCGAGGAAATACAAATCAAACCAACCCCCACGGGAAATGATTCCACGGAAATGGGCGGTCCTGAGTTGAAAATGAGGGGAAAGCAAAACCCATGTTTGCATCTCATGTCGGGTTGATTTTCTGCAAATTCCTCACATTTTCAGTGCAGTGGGCTGATTTTAGATATTAATTCAAGCCACCTCATACAGTTTTGGTTACATTAGTTATGAGATGCATTTTCCATGCAGTGGTCCATACTCATTAAAGCTAACTCAGAGGTTACGATCGGTATGATGAGGTTTTTGTCTTTGCTCGATGGCTGTTCCAATTTATAAGAGAACGTTTCATTGACAATATTTTTTAGAATAGACAACCCTCCCCCTCCAATATCAAATTGGTAGGACTTGGTGCTCATGAACCCAACATTCAAGGGCACCAGGTCCTACCAACTTGCCCTAACCACAAGTTCAATGTAACCCATATCACAAGAAGTTGCACTAAAATGTCTTTTAGGGAAAGAACATGGAAATCAACCACAAGTCATTCCAACTCTATAAATCATACAAATATGTCGTCTCACAACTGTAATTGAAGATACAAAAACATTACCCACACCACACAAGAAAAGAATGTCCAAGTAATAAAAACCAACTTTGGCACACTCGCACTCAAAAGCCATGGGACATGCAATCTCTACTACACACTGAGGACTCTCTATCAAAAAACACAAGAGAAACCCTAAAGAAAAGAAGTTGATATGCCCTACTTACACTTCAGTAGAAATTCATGCAACTGCCTGCTCTTCCAAACCATGATCTTCCACCCCCTAAGATTCAAAAGCAACAGAGCATCATGAGTTTCTTATTAAAACTTAATGTGTGAAACTAATTGAAAGTTGAACCAATATAAGATATAGTAGGAAGCAACAAATGTACTGTCAAATTAATTCATCAACGAGGCCAGCTAAAACTTTACCACATTTTCCTTGTTCTCATGCACCTCTTGGGTCACCAAAAGATCAGCTGAAACTGCAAATACAGTGACAAACATGAAACTCAGGAGAAATACACTATAACTGTGTCATAAACAAACAATACAATAAAATCACTTAATTCAAAATTTTTTGTTTACCCTTTTCATCCTCCTTTAATGAACTCTTCATCTTCCCTTTATCTTTGGTGGCCTCTTGCTTGTCAGATCTCTTTGAATTCTTCAAGGAATTAATGATAGAAATAGAACCCAAATTCACTGAGTTTCGGGTAACAGAAGCCCTGTTTAATGAAGCATTATTTCTTCTCTGGCCTCCATTCTTCCTCACTTCAATTCCTTGTGTGACTGAAGATGAAGAATTCTCTGAATTAACTGTCATGGACTTCCTGTTTCCACGTCTTCCACCTGTAACTTCAGAAGAATTATCATCTTCATGAACTGAGGAGGTTTCAGACATCTGTGATTGCTCGACTTCTTCCAGTATATTATAGCTTCTCAGAATTTCTTTCGCAGGTTCACCAAGATCAAGAATATGGTGACGTCCAGTATATGATTTCAGTTCATCCCTCAACTTGTGAAGAGGCTGTCCAATGTAGGGGAAAAAATGTAAACATTAGATGGTTGTAAAATGTGCACTATATAGACTAGTATACAATGGACTATCAATCAACTATATTGCAAATGGTTTGAAATTCAAACGATATGAACATCTGCATCATACAAATGCATAAATTCATATATACATTATGCTACTCGAGATGGTTGAAGCCCACACCTCGCATCCAGATTCCAAGGCTAGTTTGAAAAAACCCAAAGAAATGGAGTGCTTCAGAGCTGATTCCGAGAGCTTGATCTGTGATAACCAGTATGATGCAGATGACAGAACGCAGAATTTCCGTCTGATGATGGACTTTGAGACATCAGAAATGGGTGTATTGCCTTTTTCATTGGCAATCGCCAGTCTTCTTGCCCTGCTCTCCGGTATTGGTGTTATGCTGCCAACCATCGATCGCAGAGCCGGACTGGCTGGAGACTTTGTAGGGACTGACAGCCTTCTTGGAGGCTTGAGACTCTTCTCTTTTCCTGAAAGATCTAGCACGCAGACACTCTTGCTTACACTCGACACATGCTTCTCTCTGAAACAGAGTATTCATAGTTCAGGACATAGTTACCAGAGTAAGAAGTTGATGCAAGAAGCAAGGAACCAAACTTGAAGCAAGAAGCAAAGTGAAGCATTTAGGGAAAAGGGAAAGCATGTAAGGGTGAAGTGAGTATAAAGCAGCTTATCATATATCAAGTTTTACAATACAACAAACAACAACAACTACGCCTTCATCCCAAAACAATTGGGGTCGGCGATATGAACCAACAAAGAAAATCATTCTGGGTCTTCCACATGAATCCTTCTCCTCAATCATTTCTATCCAATGTCATGTCCTCGATGAGGTTCAAAGCATTCATATCCTTTCCTATCATCTCCATCCAAGTCTTCCTAGGCCTACCCCGACCTCTTTAAACTAATATATTTTCCCATTTCTCCATCCTTCTAACTGGAGCATCATTAGGCTTTCGCCGAATATGTCCAAACCACCGTAAACGATTCTCTCTCATCTTATTTTCAATGGGTGCAACGCCTACCTTCTTACGTATCTCCTCGTTCCGAATCTTATCTTTTATTGTATTTTCACACATCCATCTAAGCATACGCATCTCAACTACACTCATTTTTTGAATATGATGTCTTTTGGCTGCTCAACATTCCGTACCATATAATAAAGCGGGCCTAATAGTCGTCCTATAAAACTTTCCCTTCAACCGCAATGGCATTCTACGATCGCACAACACTCCAGTTGCATTTTTTCCATTTCATCCACCCAACCTTTATCCTATGATTTACATCTCCATCAATTTCTCCATACTTTTGAATGATAGATCTCAAATATTTGAAACAGTCATCCACCGGTATTTCTTGCTCACCAAGCTTCACTACGCTCCCATCACTACTTCGTTGCTTACTAAATCGACATTCCATATATTTTGTCTTACTCTTACTCAACTTAAGACCTCTTGGTTCCAATGTCCGTCTCCATAATTCTAACTTAGCATTAACCCCAGCTCTAGACTTATCAATCAAAACAATATCATCAGCAAACAACATACTTTACGGCACATTTTCTTGAATTGATCTTGTAAGCTCATCCATCACTATAACAAATAGGAAAAGGCTTAAAGCAGATCCTTGATGTAACCCAACCGTTATAGGAAAATTGATTGTCACCCCTCCACAAGTGCGGACATTGGTTACTACTTTATACATACCCTTAATTATATTAATGTACTTTAGAGAAACACCTTTCTTCATCATTGTCCACCAGAGAACGCCCCTAGGTACTCTATCGTATGTCGTCTCCAAATCAATAAAAACCATATGCAAATCTTTGTTCCTCTCTCTATTTATCTTAATAAGTTGTCTAAGAAGATGTATAGCTTCCATAGTTGATCTTTCAGACACAAAAACCAAATTGATACTCCTATATCATGACAACCTTCTTCAACCTAGACTTAATCACCCTCTCCCAAAGTTTCATAGTATGATTCATGAGTTTTATACCACGATAGTTTGTGCAATCTTATATATCACCCTTATGCCGTCTCCAAATCAATAAAAACCATATGCAAATCTTCGTTCCTCTCTCTATTTCTCTTAATAAGTTGTCTAAGAAGATATATAGCTTCCATAGTTGATCTTTCAGACATAAAAACCAAATTATTTCTCCTATATCATGACAATCTTCCTCAACCTAGACTTAATCACCCTCTCCCAAAGTTTCATAGTATGATTCATGAGTTTTATACCACGATAGTTTGTACAATCTTATATATCACCCTTATTCTTATATAGAGGCATCAAAGTACTTTTCCTCTACTCATTAGGCCTCTTATTTGTCCGCCAAATCTTGTTAAAAAGATTTGTCAATCATTCTAAACATTTCTCTCTCAAGCCTCAATAGGTATACCATCTGGGCCAACTGCCCTACTTGATTTCATTTTCTTCAAAACCACGATTTATCTCATGAAAAGGAATAGACAAGTCTCCAAAATCCTGAGCATGACTTTCATTAAATAGCTTATCAAAATAATCTTTTCATCTCTCCTTAATCTCCTCATCTTTGACTAAAACCCTTTGTGTTTCATCTTTGATACATCTAATCATACTCAAATCCCTCAATTTTTTATCTCTCATTTTCGCAAGCCTATAAATATCCTTCTCACCCTCTTTGGTATCCAACTTGTCATAAACCTTCTTATATACCTTATCTCTCGCATTTCGAAATACTTTTTAGCTTCCTTCTTTGCTATCATTATCACGACTCTTACTTAGATTTCTATAACACTCTCTTTTAACCTTAATAGCTAATTTGACATCCTCGTTCCACCATGATGTATCCTTACCTAGCGATGCACCGCCTTTAGACTCACCCAATACCTCCTTAGCCACCTTTCTCATGTCACCCGCTATCTTATTCCACATTGCGTCTGAATCCTCCTCGAGACACCAATCAACTTCCTTAACTACCTGCTTTACAAACATTCTTTGTTTAGCTCCTTTCAGTGCCCACCACTTAATTTTAAAATCTATCTATCCCTTTTACGACATTGTCTAATTCTAAGATTTAAAATTAAGACTCTATGTTGTGTAGCTACACTTTCTCCCAGTATAACCTCACAATCGATGCAACAACCTCTATTTCTCTTTCTAAGTAGGAAAAAATCTGACTCGAATTAACCCCACTTTTAAATGTTACTAGGTGAGACTCCCTCTTCCTAAACCAAGTGTTTGCTAAGATCATATCATAGGACAAACCAAAATTTATTTCTCCACTTTCGTTTCTTTCTCCTAAACCATAGCCTCCATGGATACTTTCAAATCCATCCCTACTAATGCATACATGTCCATTAAGGTCACCGCCGATGAAAAGCTTTTCAACATAAGATATCCATTGTACTACTCCATCTAAATCTTCCCAAAATTGACGCTTAATGGAATCATCTAAACCTACTTGAGGTGCATAAACACTAATAATATTAATAATATTTGTACCTAATAATAATTTAATAAGCAAAATCCTATCACCCTTCCTGCAGACCTCAACTACATTATCTATAAACTCACGACTCATAACAATCCTTACTTTATTCCTATTTCTATTTATTCATGTATACCAAATCTTATATCCTCGAGGTTCTATCACTTTTGCCTTCTCACCTACTTATTTTGTCTCTTGTAGACATAAAATATCAATCTTTCTCCTACACATATCATCTACTAACTCTACCAACTTACCAGTTAAAGACACTATGTTCCAAGTGACTAACCTAATTTTATGGTCTTGAACTAACTTCTTTACCCCCACCCGTCCAGCATAATTTTAAAGACACACATATCTTCGGCATTGAAATGCATTTTCAACATCAAAACAGTTTGATTGCATAGTTGGTACAACAAAGCTTCAGTAGTGTGAAAGAAAACACTTGGTTTCACGCTTCCGAAACAAGTGCCAATGTTTTCAGAAGTTTCTGCTAAATGGCTCAGATTCTGCCATATCTTTAAAGCCAATATAACCTTAAATTTTCCTAGAGTATTACATGTGCCATCCTTAAACGAGAGATAGGCCTTCTTATTCTGCATTGCCGAGGAGCAGTAGGCCGTCCAAAGTTGGTCGCTGCCAATCGAGATTTGGTTAGATTGGCAAAACCTGACTGAATACATCGTAGTTGAACCGCATTAATTATCCCAGTCCCAACCAATTAATCGGTCTCATTTTTTTACTACAAACAAGCTCAGTCTAGATTGGAGTAGGAAAATGTTGAACCAAGTATCGTTGAAACAGGCTGTCTAAGCTAGATTAACGCAGAACTGGTGTGTCTAAGCTGAGAGTTGAAAGACTTGCATGTAGAAAGACTGGATCAAGAAAATTATTGAACTGGATGATCTGGTGAATCTCGAACTACTGGATCAAAGAAAATTATTGAACTAGATTAACGAAGTCTTAATGCTAACTAGATGAACAGAGACTCAACAAGGAATGACAATTATCGTTTTATGGCACATTCAAATGAACCAACTCTCTCTGAAAACAACCAATTCTCTCCAGATTGAGTTGATTCAATCAGATCATTTGTGCTTCAAATTTTCTAATGCATCAGCTAAAACAGGCATCAATGTCGCTACTGCAAGAGAAAGACTAAAATGTTCATTTGACATTTTCCATAGAGGGCATCTTTTATGCAGGGGCGCCGCCGTGGCAGCAGACAGCCACCCATCTCAACATTTCTCAAGATGGAGACCACACGTCCATCTCGAGAAATGCCAAGATGAGTGGCTGTCAGTGGCGATGCATCATGCAGAGTCGCTACATATATTGTGAACACTTTACTATATATGTACAATTAGCAAGATCTTTAATTGATCATTAATGATCGTCTGCCATAATATCTTCACAACGAGGAGGTTTTACCAATTAAAAAAAACGACTAAAATTTCCACTTCTGATCCCGATTGTTGTGTATGATCGACCCACTAATCACAATGTAATTTTCTTAAGGATGGGAAAAAACAAATCAATAACTAAGATTTCAGCATTTAAAAGTAGGCTCAGTTATATTTATCAGGTTCTAGAAATAAGAATAGAGAAATCAAACCTATAAGAAATATAGCAAAACAGAAATCGAAATCGAGCAAAGAAATGGCCGAAATAAAAAGGAAGATGACCTCTTCGAAGCGGAAGAAGGGATCTGCGCCTCCGTCGCTGCCGACTTATCGTCCTTGGGCTTGCCGGCTGATCTTAAAGGGTATCGAAGTTTCGATTCCGACAAAACAACTGAAACCCAATTTCAGAAAAACAAAAGCGCAAAGATCAGACATACGAAAAAAGAGAGTGAAATCAGTATCTTTTATCTTGCTCTATACGAGACCCAAAAGCTTTACCTGGTTTGGGAGATTTTTCCTTTGGTGGTTCCATATTGTAGGAAGGAGAGAGAGAGAGAGAGAGAGAGAGAGAGAGAGAGAGAGAGAGAGAGAGAGAGGTTCGTCTAAATAAGGAGAGGGCTGAGGTTTTTTTTTGAGCCCCCATTGAATGCGTTGAGCGGGAAAATCTGCAGCAGTTGGTGCAATTCAAAATGGGAAAATAGTTCCTTGACCCTTGGTTGATTTCGAAAAACAAGTCCACAGGAATTCTTCTGCCACCTTTAAAACACTTGTCAAAAATTTCCACCTTCACTTTTAAACTCCAAGTACATCCTTAACTTTGCTCAACTGGAAGCAACAAATAGTTGGAACTTGATTTATGGGTGACCAACTTTTTATCGGTTCTCATTTAGAATAAAGAGAGAGAGAGAAGGCGTTCTAATTTTATTATAATTTTTATTTTTTAATATTGAAAATAATAACGGTCAATTAGTAACGTCTCCCGCTCTCTATGGGGTCCACGCCTCCCCTCAATTGCCACCTCTTTCAACAGAGCCTTCGTAGCATTTCAAATTTCAAAACACTGCACCTTCCAAAAATCCCCACGTGAGATTGCTTGTTCGCACGTGTGCCGTGATGCTGTAATCCTGTACGATCACGACTCGGTGTACAGGACTGTCCGGGTCGACTCGCTTGTACATTCAACGTCTCGGTGAGATGGCTGCTCGGGTGTGGGATCGTCGATGGACTGGGTTTGGGTCCACAGAAGGGCTGTGGTGTGGTTTAGCTGGAGTTGATGAGCCCCTCCAGAATCCGAGTAGATATGGGTCTGATACAATATCCGGTTCTGGTATCGGAGGGTAAATCCAAACCACATGTAAAAATCAAGACCTGATGAGGCAAAATACTAAACGGACTCAAATCCAATAGGCCTCTCTGTCAAAACCCTGTATCTGATCACCAATTTGCTTATGTTTTATACAATGTTGTTAAAAGATCTGAATCGGAAAATTCAGATTGAATCAGTCCCTTGTCGGGTCGATTCTACCCTCTTTAGAATCGGCCAATTTCGGTTGAATCAGCAGGGAAAATTTTTTGAGTGCGGATGGGGAAACCACCCCAGCGGGGTGTAAACCCGGGGGAGCCACCAGCTTTGGCTTAGGGATAATGCCCGCGAGATTCGAACCCTGACTGCCTGTATGATAGCTGTGGCCGGATCCAACTATGCAAACCCCTCCGGGGAGTCATGAGAGAGAGTTGGTTTGGCCTACATGCCGGATGTAGGACCGTGGTATGGTAACGAAGAAGGGCTGAGAAACGAGACCAGCAGCTCATGCTCAGCTTGACCATGGCTTATTCGGGCTTGTAAATAGACCTGACAAGCTGAGGCACGAACTGCTCAAATTATCGAGCCAAGCATGAACAATGCCCAGGTTGGCTCGGGTTGCTGCTGCCACTAACAGGGCTAAGCCATGTTTTGGGTAGGGTGGGCACGTGCCCACCCTGACCCAGAAAAAACTTCCAAGGGGTAATGGATCAGGGTAAGCCATGCCCACCGTTACCTGGACAGTAGGTGGCCAGAGCCCACCTTGACTGAGACTGCAGGTGGACAGTGCCCTGGGTCAGGTTGGGCACCACTTGTGTCCAACCCCTCGGCCTAATGGCGAGTACATACCAGCCCCACTCTCTCTCCCTATTCCTTTGATTTTGGTTAGACAAATGTTTCTTTTTTGTTTTCGGTTAGAATAAATTTATGATTTTTTAGAAATTAAGTGATAAAATGCAAAGAATAATATGGAAAAACAATGATGCTGGAAAACACGATCTAAAATATAATAATTCAATCTTCACTAACTTTTGATAGATTACACAGTATACATTGGTACAATATTTATAGAGAAACAAGGCGTAGAAGATAATGATAGACTATAGTGTCCTACGTTATTAAGGAGATTAAGCTTCAGTGGTTATCCGATAACTTCAATGTGTGAAAAGGAAACTCGCGAAGAGTTATCCGATAACGTCGGATGATTCTGATAATGTTGGTAACCACTGAAAAGTAAGCCAGCTAATACGCCCCCTCAAGTTGGAGCATGAAGATCGAGCATGCCCAACTTGGTCTTCAAAAGTGATAGATGCGCACTACCCAAGGCTTTGGTAAAAATGTCGGCACATTAAGAATGGGTCAGAACAAATTGAGTAGTAATGAGCCGCTCATGTTGAATTTTTCGCGAATAAGATGGCAGTCAACTTCAATGTGTTTGGTGTGTTCATGGTATACTGGGTTGGCTGCAATGTGTATCGCGGCTTAATTATCGCAAAAGAGGATCATGGGTTGAGTGTGAGAGATCCCAAGGTCAACGAGTAAGAATTTGATCCAGATAAGCTCACAAGTGGTAAGTGCCATGGCATGATATTCAGCCTCCGCAGATGATCGAGAGACAATAGATTGTTTCTTGGACTTTCAAGAAATTAGACTCGAGCCGAGCAGGATGCAGTAGCCGAAGTTAGACCGACGAGTTATGGGGCAAGAGGCCCAATCAGAATCAGAATAGCCAATGGTGGTTATGGGGGCAGAGGAATTCATTAAGATGCCATGACCTGGGGTGCCTTTAAGGTAACGTAGTATCCGAAGAGCAGCATCCATATGAGGTGTGTGTGGTTGACTGGAGAACTAGCTCAAGAGATGCACGACATAAGTGATATCAGGGCGAGTGATGGTGAGATAAATTAATCTACCAATCAACCAACAAAACAAGCTTGGGTCTTCCAAAGGTGAACCAACAGTGTTGCTCCATGAGAAACGAACATGGTTTGGAACCAAGATAGCCTATGTCATCCAAAATATCTAGAGCATACTTGTGTTGCAAAAGAAAGAGTCTGAACGTAGAGCGAGCGACTTTAATGCCCAAAAAATACTTAAGGACGCCGAGATCTTTAAGAAAAAATTGTTGATGGATGTCCTATTTGAGGGCACAAATCTAATCGAGAGAATCACCTGCAATAACGATGTCATCGACATAGACCATGAGAAATAAGTGAGAACCATGCCCAGTTTTGAAAAATAAGGAGTAGTCATCATTTGATTGCATGAAATCGATCCCGTGTAAGTAGGAAGTGAGCTTGGCAAACTAGTTTCGCGAGGATTGTTTGAGACCATAGATGGACTTGTGTAGGCGGTAGACCGAAGGCACCCCCTTTCGAGAAAAGCCAGGAGGAAGTCGCATGTAAACTTCATCGTGAAGGTTGCCATGAAGAAAAGTGTTGTTGACATCAACTTAAAAGAGATGCCAATAACGAAGAGAGGCAATGGCAAAGAGGCAACGAATGGTGACCATCTTTGCAACAGGAGCAAAGGTCCCATGGTAATTAAGGCCCTCAATTTGCGTCTACCTTTTTGCAACCAGATGAGCTTTATAGCGTTCAATAGAACCAGCAGAGTGAGACTTAATTTTATAGACCCATTTGCAATCAATGAAATGTTTACCTTTAGGGAGAGTCATCACCGTCCAAGTGTAGTTCTCCTCAAGAGCGCAGATTTTTGCAGCCATGGCATCACGTCAATGCTTATGTTGCATGGCTTGGGAGAAAGTGTGTGGTTCGAAGCCTTGGGTGATGGCGGCTAAGAAAGTGCAGTGTGAAGAAGAAAAATGGTCATAGGCGAGGTGATGGTGGAGGGGGTGATGAGCGCTGGGAGCCACATCACAAGAAGTATCTGATGGGAGCACAGGGGCTGCCGAGTAACACTTGAAATCCTTGAGGTAAGAGGGTGGCTAGCAGGGATGATCAGAGTGGCGAGGAGGGAGTGGATCAGAAGGGGACTGGGTGATGGGCAAGAGAGGTGGAGCGGTCGATGGTGTGGGAGGGTTGGATGAAATTGGGATGGTGGACGAGAGGGGGACAACGGAAGGCTGTGAAGCAAAATCTTGAGGGTCGAAGATGGGTATGGGTAGGACATTAGTGATGTCGACAGGAGGGGCTGGATGGTCAAGAAAGGGAAAGACTGTTTCATAGAATTTGACATTTCTACTGATGAAGATTGTTTGAGATTCAATGTCATAGACTTTATAACCAACTTGACGAAGATCGTTTGATACCATGATAAAACACAAAGAATAATATGAAAAAATGATGATGCTAGAAAACACGATCTAGAATATAATGATTTAATCTTCACTAACTTTTGATGGATTACACGGTGTGCATTGGTACAGTATTTATAGAGAAACAAAGCACAACAGATAACGATGGACTATAGTGTCCTACATTATTAAGGAGATTAAGCTTCGGTGGTTATCCGATAACTTCAATGTGTGAAAAGGAAACTCACGAAGAGTTATCCGATAACGTCGGATGAATTTGATAATGTTGGTAATCACCGAATAGTGACCCAACTAATATTAAGGTATTGACTTTTACTTTTTCAAATAACATAAATGTTTAATTAAGGGTTTGAGTTTTTAGGGGTTTTATTTGTTTTTTTAGCATAACGTATGATAGGGTTTTTATTTTTTATTTGGTTTATTTTTAAATAGCATAAATATTTAATTAGAGTTTTAAGGTTTTTTGTATATTTTTTAATTAGCATTAGGCATGTAATGAGTGCTTTATTTTACTTAAAATATTAGTGTTTTTTTAATGAACATAAATCCATGATTTTTTAGAGATTAGGGTATCGGTTTGCATTTTTTCAAATTATGTAAATGTTTAATTGTATATTTTAGGTTTTTTGTGTTAGTTTTTCTTTTCAAATATAATTAAGCAAGATTCCATTAATGAATGTTTGATTTTGTTATTACTTATCAAACTGCTAAATCTTTTATTTTTGTCAGAATTTAAGTTTTTTATTTGTTTTCTTAAATGCCATGGATATTTAATTGGGCATTTTTATCTATTTTTTTCAATCAACATTAAACGTGATTCCATGAATGCATGTTTTATTTTGGATAGAATTTTAGAGGTT
Organism: Nuphar pumila; assembly: GCF_984573655.1. NCBI lineage: Eukaryota > Viridiplantae > Streptophyta > Magnoliopsida > Nymphaeales > Nymphaeaceae > Nuphar > Nuphar pumila. Next base: position 44,028,767 of record NC_143263.1, on the reverse strand, counting down.
TTATATTTTTTAATTAACATATCTATGAATCATGTTATTGGAATTTAGGGTTTTAATTCTTTTTTACCATGCAATTGTGCCCACACTAGTTTAGATTTCTAGCTCCACCCTTAGTGGCTGTGTGGGCGATGCATGATGCAGCGTCCCTTATGTGAACACGTGATTATATATATCACACTCAATGGTGTATGATGTTTTGTTGGAAACTAAATTAGCCAAGCTCGAATTGGCTAAGCTCGGCTCATTCAGCTCATTTACCGTCCCAAAACATGAGGATAGTAAAGTTGATTTCCTACACGTCAAAGGGATTGGATCTAAGTTGTGCACACAACCCATTATGAATTTGAATAGCAGGATATAGGTATAAAGATGAAGATCAAAATATGTTGAGGTCAGACTCAGGTTTATCCAAATAATATTTGAGTTGGGTTTGACCTAGTGAGTTTTGTTGGATATTCGAACCAAACAAAGTTGAACTAAGTAATTTTTGTGCATGTTTATGGGGTTCAGATTATCATTTTTGAAAAATGACTGTACTATAAAGCAAAAATGACATGTTTCCTGAAATACCTTAATATTTCAGAAATCCATATGTTGTCCAAAATCGCAAATACTGTTATTTTTAAGACCTTTTTAACCTTCACACCTATCATTTTCAGTGTCAATTTCTTCTATATGCAAATTTCTTTTGTCTCCACTGGAAACACCTTAGCCGCCACCATCATCGGCAGTCACCGCCCCAGCTGATGCTTAATCTCCATTACTTTGTCAAAAACTAGTCTCTGATGGATCCCCTATGGTGCAAGTATGGCAGATTCCGTCGCGACTGGATGAGCCACCACTTGGCGGTGGATAATAGTTTGGGTTTCTGATGGAAACTCGAACCTCAAAACCTCATAAATACCTGAGTTAGAGTGCATTGAAAATTTATCAAATTTGCATAAAATAAGTGCGAGTAAACCTTCATTTAAACTCGAACCAACAAACAACTCAAATACTTGAGTTTACCTCGCATAAAAAATGTAATAACGTCGGATAAAAAATCTATGAGATTTATTTTTAACTCAAACCGACAAACCTCGCAAATACTTGAGTTACTTCGCATAAACAATTTATGAAATCCGCATAAAACAAGTATGAAGAAACTTTCTTTTAAACTCTCGAACCTCCAAATATCGCAAATACCTGAGTTACTTTGTATAAAAATTTTGCAAAATTTCTTTAAACTCGAATCGATAAACAGTGTAAATATCTGAGTTACTTCGCATAAAAAAATTAAAAATGCGCATAAAAAAAGATACAAAATTTATTTTAAACTCGAACCTCTAAACCTCACAAATAGTTGAGTTATCGTGCATAAAAAATTTACATAAAATGTGTGCGAACAAACTTTCTTTTAAACTCGAACCTCCAAACATCGAAAATACTTGACTTACTTCGCGTAAAAAATAAAATAATGCCACATTAAAAATCTATAAAATATGTTTTAAAATTTAAAATGTGTGCATTTTTTTGTGATTGAGATGCTAGTACCGGGTCTGGATCAAGGTTATTTTTGCTTAGGTTTATTTTTGACTCGGTATCAACATCTCAAAATTTATGCTTCTTTTTAAGAATAAAATTTAGGGTTCTTTGTGGTCTCCAAAATTCCCTCTGTATAATTTTTGAGTTTTTCTTATCTCTAATGACTTTTCTAGTGATTTCGATGAGACAAACATTCTTTCCATCGACTTCTCTTGTTAAATCGAAAGGTGGGCTCTTTGTGGTCTCCAACCTATGGACCCCAAAATTCCCTCCGCACATATAGTTTAGGTTTTTTTTTTCTGAAAGAATATAATGTTTGTTTTGAAGATTTGTGTTTGCTTTGAAGATGCTTTATCACATAAAAAATTAATATTGTTGTTTCTTTGAAGATGTTGGTTCAGTATTATATGGTTTTTTATTTTTTTTTGTATGTGTAATAGGGCTTGGGTTAAGTGTACACAAGGTGTTAATGTGGGTAGTGGGTTTTTCAGAGTGGTGGTTATATATATTTTATTCTCAATAGATATTGTATATTCCATGTAGATAGTGTAGGTAGTTAAGATGACTTTAGTATCGGCTAAAGTGCACTATCGTATCGTTGATGATCGTAGTTGGAGATCTTTAGTGGTCCCCCAAACTATTAGCTTTAATAAATTAGTGGTTAGGTTATTTCCAAAAACAAGACAAAGTAAAGAGTTAATGAGCCTCTAGTATAAATATTTGTTGTCCATGGGTGATAAACCAGAATGGGTAGATGTTTTGGATGATGATGATGTAAAAGAAATGTTATTTAGTGTTAACGTTTACTTAGTGGTTCGCATAGTACAATAAGAAGCAGTTAGAATGGATGTATAACAATCTATTGAGGTCAGTGTGTAGTCAAACATCAAACTGTCCCAATCAGTAAATGATATTGATGAACCAAACATGCAATCGTCTTAAATAATAAACGATAATTATGTTGTATAAGTGGAGAATATGAGTTGCTTGAACCAATTAGGAATATAGATGTTGGACCTGCACACAACAAAGAACTTCCACAACCAATTGAGGGTGTACATCAACAGATGATCGCTAGAGAGGATGTAGAACCACATGGGCACCCTAGTTCTAGTGATCTGCATCCCAGCAATGATGCACAAATGACATGTGGGAAGCCCAAATGTTGTTATGTTGTGTGAGTCTTATGAGCATTTGTTGGGCTTTAGAAATATTTTAGGTTTATACATTAATGTTTAGGGTTTACTAGGTTCTCGATGGATGGGTTCTCTTTTGCGAAAGGGCAATTGACAATCTTTGATGTGGAGGCATCTCAACAGCTATGTAAGAAAAGACTTAATGATTGCCTCATAAAAAATGGAAAAAATCTACCAAAGATGATTTACCTTACTCCTTATTGCTTTGTGAGTAAGAGCAACTTTTTGTTTTTGTTGTATTACTACTAAAAAATAAAAAAACTAACTAGTATACATTGATTGATCACAACAATTACTCATAACTCCCGACCATGAAGAGGGGGCAGTTAGATGCTTAGATGATGAATCCTTACCTTACATTTGGTTTGAAGCTGACAAGGCCGTTTATAACATTATTGCGTAAGTACCAAACTTAAATTCTAGCTGCTCAAGTTGTTTTTTAATCTCAATTTTATTTTGCAGCTCTTATTTTCTGCCAACTGGAACAACAATCATTGGGTTATATAGAAAATGGACTTGAAGGAGAAGGACTTTACGTTACACAATTCACTTCGCACCACAATGTGTACAAATGACTGTTACGACAATGAAGCCATACATGATACTTCAAGTACAAGATTTTGATGATGAACAAGTGAATCAACTGCATTTCAGCTAAGGCAATGAAGAAATATGACAAGAATTGAAGAATTCGATGAAGAATCTTTGAAGCCTAGTGTGCAAATGTAAAATTCATTAAAAGTCTTAGATTCTTGTAAGAGCCTTACTTAGAGTGCATATTTCAGTTGCATTTCACTTAAAAAGTCTTTAGAAAAACTTTTCTAAAAGAACCATTTATGAAAATCTTTTTAGAAAACTCTTTATTTAATTTTTCATATTTATTAGTCGACCAATAGACTCACCAGTCGACTTATCCTTTCGCGCCAAATTTTTTAAACAAAATGTCATTTTTGTCAAATTAGTCGACCGAAGGTTTTATCAGTCGACCAGATAGAATGTCTGTTTTCTGAAAATTTAGCAGCAGTCGACTAATGATTTTATCAGTCGACCGGACAGAACATGTATTTTCAAAAAAATTTAGCAGCAGTCGACTGAAAGGTCTTTCAGTCTACTGATGATATTATCAGTCGACTAACTTTTTCTCTAGTCGACTAAGTTTCAAAACTTCAGATTTTCAAACGGCTTGATAAACACATTAGTCGACCGACGATAACTGTTAGTCTACTAATAGTTAATTATCAGTCGACTAACTACTGTTCCAGTCGACTAATTTTGCCATTTTCCTGAAACTTTTAAAAGGCGTGTCTTTTCATTTTTTAAACATTTTGATCGTTTAAAATGGACTGTTTTGACACCCTTTCATATCCTTAACGTATAAAATCTTTCAACTATAGATTCTCAACAATAAATATGAGTACATTCCACACTCAAAAGCAATGCAATCCAATCGAATTACATTAAATTACCCTTTGCTTTTCACTCATATTCATTTTCTCACTCACTTGATATTTTTCACTTCAGTTTTTTCACTCAAATTTCTTTGAGAGACAGTGAATTCGTGAGTTGAGTATTTCAACAACCCTAGAAGCCAATTGCATCTCATTTGCATTCATAAGAAGGGCTCGTAGGTTGTTTGTAAGTTGTTACTTATTTCATTTTTCTGTAAAAGGAAGGACTCTTTGGTTTAAAGGAGTTTGCTTTCAGTAGGTGTGTTACTGAAAGTGGGACCGGATTTGGTCTGTATGATCTTGTAGTTACACAAGGTTGATAGTGAAAATCTCAAGCGGGTTTTGCTTGGGGACTGGATGTAGGTCTAAAAGACCAAACCAGGATAAATTCTTGTGTTCTTTATGTGATTGTTTTGTGAATTTCAAAATCCGTCAAAATTCTGAAGACGATATTTAAAAGCACTATTCACCCCCTTTTAGTGTTCGTTGCCTCGATCCTACTGCACTTTCATTTGGTATCAGAGCAGGTTAGCTATATTTTGATCTTACCATCATCTGGCATGGCAACAACATCATCTCAGCACAAAGAATGTTCCTCTGTTCGTCCTCCTCGCTTCGACAGAACAAACTATGGATAGTGGAAAGTGAGAATGACAATTTTCTTACAATCCATGGATCTCGAAATTTGGAGAGTTGCTTCAGAAAAGTATCAAATGCTATCAACTGATTTCAGTCAATGAACCGATGAAGAAAAGAAGACTGCTTCACTTAATGCCAAAGCTATGAATGCATTGTATTATGCTGTTGACAAGGTAGAGTTCAATCGCATCTCTCAATGCTCTACAGCAAATGAAATCTGGCATACTCTTCTCGTGACTCACGAAGGTACGTCAAAGGTAAATGAATCTAAAATTGCTTCTTTAGTTCATAAATTTGAATTGTTTTAAATGAAACAAAATGAATCTATATCGGACATGGTAACTAGAATGACCGATATTACTAACACTCTAAAATCCCTTAGAAAATAATATTCACAAGTGGATTTAGTCAGAAAAATGCTAAGGTGTTTAACTCCTGAATGAGAGAGAAAAAACACAGCTATTAAGGAAGCAAATGATTTAAACACTCTCACTCTTGAAGATTTGGTTGGTAACTTAATGGCATATGAAGTCCAACTTCAAGACAGACAAGAAGAAGAACCCAAGAAGAAATCTCTTGCTTTTAAGGCTACTTCTGACTCTGAAAATTTAGAAGAAGATGAAGATGAAGATATTGCCCTCATTACAAGGCAATTCAAAAGATTCATCAAAAAGGAAAGATTTCAAAGAAAGGTAAAGAAAGCGGATTCTTCCAATCCTAATGAAATCAAGTGCTTTAACTGCAAAAAGGCAGGACACATCAAGAAAGATTGTCCTCTTCTCAAAATCAAGTCCAATGATCAATTCAAGAAGAAAAAGGCATTTCAAGCATGTTGGGATGATAGTGACTCCTCTTCCGATGATGAATCAAATGAAGAAGTCGCCAACATGTGCTTTGTAGTACAAGAAGACTTGGTACATCAATTTGAGTATGATGATTTATTAGAAGCATTTAATGATTTATATGCTAAATTTAAGAGTCTAAGTTCTAAAAACAAAGAGTTAAAAACTGAAAATTCAACTCTTGACTCTCAAAACAAAGTGTTACTTAAAGAGATAGAAGATCTCAAGAAGGAAAACTCTTATCAAGCATTTGAGATAAAAGAAATTGGAATTAAAACCAATCTCTTACAAAAAGAAATAACTAGTCTAAAAGAAAAATCAAATGATCTTCTTTCTTTAGTGACCAAATTCACAAATGGACAAGAGAATCTAGAAAGACTTCTTGGTTCTCAAAGATGCTCGGTTAATAAAACCGGTTTGGGATATAGCTTCTTTGATACTCAAAATAAACCAAACTATGTGGTGAAGAATCAAAGACAATATTCTCAACCATTTGTTTAAAGAACTAAATTTTCTAGTTATAATAGAAATGCATCTAATCATGGAACTTATAATGTTTATAAGCCTAGACATGATTACTCTAAAAATCTAAAAATGCTAAATCTTTTTATCAAAGGAAACCAAAATCCAAATGGATATGGGTTCCTAAGACTAACTCTCATGGACCCAAAAATAGAAAGGGGGTCAAATGCTCTGTCTTCTAATTTTGTTGTAGGTACACAAAATAAGGAGCAAATGGATATTGGACAGCGGTTGTTCCAAACATATGACTGGAAGGCCGGCGTTATTTTTCACCCTTCAAAGTAAGGATGGAGGAACTGTCACCTTTGGTGATAATAACAAGAGAAAAGTAATCGGTACCGGTAACATTGGTAATCCAAAAATTTTCTTGATAGAAAATGTTCTTTTAGTAGATGGTTTAATGCATAATTTATTATCCATTAGTCAATTATGTGATAAAGGTTTTCTTATTTCTTTTGAACATGATTTATGCTTAATTTCTGATTTTCAATCTAAAAAGTTCATTTTTAAAGGTAAAAGAAGGAACAATGTGTATGGACTTTATCTAGATGAGTTACCCATTTTTAATGAAAAATGTCTTATTGTTTCAAATGAAATTCAATGGTTATGGCACAAGAGACTTGGACATGTTAACTTTAAAATTATTTCCAAGTTATCAAGAATGATCTTGTTAGAGGTCTACCTAGAATACCATATAAGAAGGATCACTTATGTGATGCTTGCCAAATGGGTAAACAAATCAAAAGTTCTTTTAAAGCAAAATATATAGTTTCAACAAAACGTCCTCTTGAACTTTTACATTTAGATCTATTTAGACCATCTAGAATTCAAAGTTTGAATGGTAGCAAGTATGCTTTTGTTATAGTATATGATTATTCTCGATTTACATGGGTGATTTTTCTAAAAAGCAAAAATGATGTTTTTTCTGAATTTTTCAAACTTTGTAGAAGAATTACAAATGAAAAATCTACATCTATTATTAAAATTCGTAGTGATCATGGTGGTGAATTTGAAAATGAATCTTTTCTAAAGTATTGTGATTTACATGGTATATCTCACAACTTTGCTTTTCCTAGAGCAGCTCCACAAAATGAAATTGTTGAAAGAAAGAATAAAACTTTGCAAGAATGTGCTAGAACCATGCTTCAAGATAAAAATTTACCAAAATACTTTTGGGCTAAAGCAATAAATACAACATGTTATGTTTTAAACCGTGTTCTTATTCGACCAATCTTACATAAAACATGTTTTGAATTGTATTATAATCGTATACCAAAGATCTCATATTTCAAAAATTTTGGTAGTAAATGCTTCTTGTTAAATACCAAAGATAATCTTGATAAGTTTGATTCAAAATCAGATGAATCAATATTTCTTGGATATTCTTTCAGAAGTAAAGCTTATCGTGTTTTTAATAAAAGTTCGCACTGAAGAATCTTTACATGATGCATTTGATGAGAATTGTGAGCAAGTTATTCCTCTAAGCGAAAGAGAAGAAGTAATACTTTAAGAAGAACCTTTGATAGAGAGTACTTCTCAAGAAAATGTTCCTCTTCAACCGGTTTGGAAAGAAGTTCCCAATCATCCACATGAACAAGTTATTGGAGAAATAAAGAGTGGTGTCCAAAATAGAAGGCAATTGCAATATATTGCAAATATTTCTTTCATATCTAAAATAGAACCAAAGAATATCAATGAAGCTTGTGATGATGAATTTTGGCTTTTGGCCATGTCTGAAGAACTTAACCAATTTACTAGGAATGATGTATGTAATCTAGTTGATAGACCAAAGGATCATCCAATAATTGGAACAAGATGGGTCTTTCAAAATAAGTTGGACGAAAATGGCGAAGTCATTCGAAACAAAGCAAGACTAGTAGCACAAGGCTATAATCAAGAAGAAGGCATAGATTTTGATGAAACCTATGCACCAGTGGCTCGATTGGAGTCAATTTGAATGATGCTTACTTTTGCTAGTTACATGAATTTTAAGTTATAGCAAATTGATGTTAAGAGTGCATTCTTAAATGAACACATCAATGAAGAAGTTTATATAGAGCAACCTCTAGGCTTTGAAAATGAGAAATATCCAGAAAAAGTCTACAAATTAAAAAGAGCTTTGTACAGACTTAAAAGCACTAAGAGATGGTATGAAAGACTACGAAATCTTAATTCACTTTGAAAATGAGAAGAATCTGGTTTTTCCATTGGTCGGATAGACTCCACTTTATTTATTAAAAATCTTAATTCAGATATTCTTATTGTGCAAATTTATGTTGATGACATAATATTTGGTTCTACTAATGATTCTCTTTGTAAAGAGTTTGCTAAAGCTATGCAGGAAGAGTTTGAAATGAGCTTAATGGGCGAATTAAACTACTTCCTTGGACTTCAAATAAAGCAAACTAAAGGAATCTTCATCAACCAGGCTAAGTATACAAAAGAACTTCTCAAGAGATTTGGGATGGACTCATCGAAATCAAGAAGAAATCCTATGAGCACAACTACTTCTCTTGATAAAGATGAAAATGGTAAAAATGTAGATACTAAGCTCTACAGAGGTATGATTGGATCTCTATTATACTTAACTGCTAGTCGACCTGATATAATGTTTAGTGTTTGTATGTGTGCTAGATTTCAAGCTAATCCAAAGGAATCTCATTTAACTGTAGTAAAACAAATTCTTCGTTACTTGAAAGATACTTCAGATTTTGGTTTGTTTTACCCAAAATCATCTTTCTTTGATTTAGTTTCATATAATGATGCAGATTTTGCAAGAAGTAAATCTGATCGCAAGAGTACTAGCGGAACTTGTCATTTCTTAGGAAATTCCTTAGTCTCTTGGTTTAGTAAAAAACAAAATTCAGTGTAACTCTCAACAACTGAAGCAAAATATATAGCGGCTAGTTTAGCATGTTCACAAGTACTATGGATGAAACAGACCTTAAAAAATTTTGGTTTGAATTACTCCACAACAACTATTTATTGTGATAATACTAATGCTATAAATCTTTCAAAAAATCCTATTCAGCACTCAAGAACTAAGCATATTGAAGTTAAACATCATTTCTTAAGAGATCATGTGTTAAAAGGAGATATTTCGTTAAATTTTATATCCACTAATGAACATCATGCCGATATCTTCACTAAACCACTTGAAATAAAGATTTTATAAGAATTAGGAGAGAACTAGGCATTTGTTCATTTTTAGATTTATAAAATGCCAATTTTTGAACAAAATCTCAAAATCGTACCTTATAACTTCTAGTCGATTGATGTTTTAAAAATTTTTTACTGAAGGAATCACACCTTATTAGTCGACCGATAAAATTCTAGTCGACTGATGTTTTTTTTTTTTTCAACTAAAGGGACCCGATACCCCTTGAATTTTTTTATCATTTTTAACACCCATTTTTTTAACGCACCGTTTCATTTTTTTTCATGCCCGTATATTTTTCCCCTTTTCATAAAAGAAACTCTCTCTCTCTCTCCTCTCTCTCTTCCGAAAATCCCTCAGAGTGCCGGACGAACCCCTCCTCGCCGGAATCCTCTTGCCGTGACAGGGTGCCTCTTCTCATATGCCATCATCCACTGCATCATCTTCTGTTTCTGTAGCAGACAAACTCCTCCTCGCCTCTTCACTCTTGCCTAAAATCCGTGGAAACTCGACATCCCTTTCGATGGGTTGTTACTGCCGATTGTTTTGGCCACTACCAACGACCTTGATCGTAGAAGGCACAGTGTCTGCATCGCACAAAGTGTTTCTGTTGCATTGGTTCTCCGCCACGACGCCGAACAATATCTTCCTCCTGCCGGATGTCATTTTTAAAGCATTTGGAAGCCGACATCAACACCATCTCCACTTGTTCCTCTCAACGACTGTGTTGATCAACCACTCTCTGCAACTGCGATTTTTTTTACAGGTGAATCTGTTTCGTTCTTATCAATCATAACTCGTCAGAAGACTGCATCCGTACAAGGTTCTCCTCCAATTACACCACAAGCACGTCATGGATTTTCTCTCAGACTACTCAAAAATCCTCTTTTGGATCGATTTCTGCACTTCCTATTTTACCAGGCCGAAATGTCCTATTTCACTTATTTTCTCGTTACAAAATCAGAGAATTATTCTCAGGCATTTCTCACCTTTTTGACGCCGGTGCAGACCCCCTACATTATCCTTTACTGATCCACTTGTTTTACACAAATTTACAAATTGATCATAAAACTGGATTTCTTTCCTCGCTTGTTCGCGATGTTGAAATTGAGTTTGATTTTAAACTGCTTGAACAAATCCTAGATATTCCACCTTCAGAAACTCTTTTCAATACTATAAAACTTAATGATGAAAGAATTTTTGAACAAATTCTTCTTCTCGGTGCACCTCATTGTCCTCCTTTCAAAAATACCAATCTTCAAACTCGTGCACGCATTGCTGGACGAATTCTTGCCCACAATGTTCTACCTAAAACTGGATCTTTTGATTACTATTCCACAGATCTTTCTACAGCTCTTTATGTCTTATTTGGAAATATTTTTGTAAATTGGTCCAATGTGTATTTTACTAATTTGTGGAAACAAAAACCTTTTCTTCCGTATGGATGTCTTCTTACTCGTATTTTTAGATATTTCAAAGTACCCTTAACCAATGAAAAATATATTAAAAAAAAAGAGTTCTTTGATCAGACTATTTTTAAACGTATGAAAATCAAATATCTGCCTGCTTTAAACTTTGATCAAACTGAACCATCATTCTCTGAACCATCACCATCTTCTGTGACACCTTCATCTCAAGCAAAACGAAATAAATTCTCTACTAGTCAAGACAATGATGAAATTTTGCAGCGAATGGAAGCTTTGGAGCTGCATCAACACACTTTTCGTGAAGATGTGACTCAACAACTTTCTTCAATTCAGAAAGATATTGCTAAACTCAAGGAGATGATCAAACAACACTTCTCTTGATCTTTGTTTATTGTCCTTACTGAACTTTGATACTTTGTGGGTTGTAATATTTTGAACTTGATTTTGCATTTTGCTTATGCTATGTCTGTTCTTACTCTTTTTGCTTATGACAAAAGGGGGATAAAAAAAAGATAGAACTTACATGAGACAAAGACACATGCATGGAAATTGGAGAAAAGGACAAACATGGAAATTGCATCATGTGAAAGTGTGATCATCGCAAAATTTTTCCTCTCTTGTATCTTTCTCTCTCTTCCTTCTCTTTTCCTTTTCCAACCTCTATTTCTTCCTTTTTAAAGGAAAAAAATAAAAGACAGAAAAGAAAGAGAGAAAAGAAAATAAAGAAAAGAGAAGAGAGAGAAGAACTCTTTTGCAGGGTCTCACTTGACCTTGATTTGAAAATATTTAGAAAATAACTCGCCTCTGTTTTGAAATATTTTGCGGGAAAATGGAGAGACGGGATTCGCTCGTCGGTACAAGGTTCGGTCGTTCCTAGTGTCTTTACTAGGGGTAATTGAACCAAGGATCGAATTTATGCCTTTTTGCTTTGCCTAAATAGTATCTAAGAATTTATTCTAAGTCTAAATACACAAATAATCATGCTTGTGCAATACAAGGATGTATGCTCTTTTTGAAAATTGATTTGGAAATCTCCAAGTGCTTCTGAGATGAATTTGATAATAGAGTGAAGAAATGGTTGAATCTAATTTAGAACTTGAGATAGATCAGAGATTTGAAGTCTTGAAATAATCAAAGTTGGAAAAATAAATCTTTGAATTTTGAGAAGAGTGATTTGAAGATTTAGAGAAAAAGGAATGAAGTTTTAAAGTCAGAAATGAACTTTTGAATTTTGGATTTTGAACCTGGATTTAGGAGAGGAAATGAAATTTGGATTGGAATTGAATTCTATATTTGAAGCTTGAAATCAGAAGATTTGAGAAATTCAAATTGAGTTTGAAAAATAAAATTGGATTTAAGAGATCTAGAGGGGATATGAAAATGGAATCGAATTTGAAATCTGGAAATCAAGATAGAATTTGAATCTACCATCTGAATCCTAAAATGGAATTTGAATTTGAAATCTGAGATCCAAGATGGAATTGGATCCGAAATTTGGAATGAAATTTTGGATTTGAAGTCTGAGATCCAAGATGAAGTTGGATTCTGAATCCTAAAATGGATTGTGGATCTGAAGTCTGAGATTCAGGATTGGATTGGATTTTGGATCTTAAATGGATTTTGGATCCAAGATCTAGAATCCGAGATAGAATTGGATCCTTGATCCCGAACTGGATTTTGGATCCGAAGTCTGAGATCCAAAGTGGGACTGGATTCTGGACCCTAAGATGGATTTTGGATCTGAAGTCTGAGATCCAATGTGGGATTGGATTTTGGATCCTAAGTGGAATTTGGATCTGAAGTCTGAGATCCAAGGTGAGATTGGATTTTGGATCCTAATATGGATTTTAGATCTGAAGTCTGAGATCCAAAAGTGGAGATTGGGTTCTAACTTTGGATTTGGATTTTGAAAGTCAAAATGGGACTTTTGAAGATGGATATGAGTTTTTGAAAAACCCAGTTTGAATTTAAAAACTTAGAAAAAGACTTGAGTTTTGAGTTTCAGAATCAATCTCAAACTTTGATTTTGAATTTTGAAGATAAGAAGATAAAACTTGATTTTGAATCAGAAGATGAATCAGAAAATTCAAAGTTAAATTGAACTTTGAAATTGGACTTGAATTTGGAAATTGAATTTTGAATATAACATTGAATTTTGAAATTTCAAAGTCAAATTGGACTTTGAAATCAAAATTTAAATCTTTGAAATAAGATAGAAGAACGAATTAAAATAGAGATTTGAAGAAAGATATTTTGAGATTACTTGGAGTTTTGGAAAAGCATTTTGGAAAATATGATGCAATTCTATCCTAAATGAATTTAAAGAATTTTGAAAATTGATTTTGAAAAGCATATTTCATTCTTTAAATGAATTAAAATAAGATTGAAAATATAATACATCCTTGACTATGGTCATTGAATGTATTATATAATAATCATATTTCAATTCAAGTGAAGAATATAATATATTTTGGTGCTTTTATAGAGTTTAACATGAAATTAATTCTCAATATATCCTGACTATGGTCATTGATATATGTATTGAATCAATTTTAAGTCAAACTCTGATAAAAGAGGAAAATATTTAAAGAAAATATGATGAATTTTAAAAAGGATCCAGTGTGGATGCAGTGTTATTTTATAAAAGATAAAAATACTAAGTCTTGTTTACATCCTGATTATGGTCATTGATGTAAATCATCAACTTAGGATTAATTACCTCTTACGAAATGGTGCACGTGTCATTCGTGTTTCACCATTGTGAGATTTTGGAAAATAAAGGCAAAAATATGAAAACCAATAATTTATGATATTTAAATGTTCATTCATTCTATCTAAAAGCTGGAAAATGTAAACTTTTCATTAGTATCTAACTATTACAGACTTTGAATGAAATTGAAATTACAAAATTTCTTAATCTCAAAAGAAAACCACACCCTTTGCCCATTTCCTGCAAAATTCAAGTGTTAGTATGTAGTAGAAAACGCACATGGAAAAGAAAGATAACACTTGATATGTAAAAAGTGTAATGAGATATATAAGGCTGTATATATATACCTGAGGGAATGGATGCTGGGAGTGTAAAAGGCAGTTGTAAAGGTAACAGATACAATAGTACATGCATATGAAGAAGTGAATATAATATGGGTAAAATAAAGTGACAGATACAAGTGTTTGTGCGTGCATTAATGAGGGGGTGAAGGTGAATGAAGTACAAATGTTGGGAAGAGTGAATTGGCAGGAAGGGGCTGGGACAAGGTTGTTGCCGCAGCTCGAGGAGTTATTGACGATAATGTTGGAGGATTAAAGGGGACATAACTTGGTGGAGCTGGAGTTGCTGAAGCAACTGGAGCAACAAGATTTGACGCAGCTTGTCCATAAGCATTGACATCTAAAGATGATGTAGGTGCTGGAGCTGTAATGCACAACCCGTAGATGGGTACTACTCTGCTACAGTGAGTACCAAACTGCTGTAAGTGGAGCATAACATGGGTGGGGCATAGGGGCTGGTGCAACAAGGTGCTGCTGGAATCTGGAGTGCACTGGCCTTCGTTCTTGGCTGTGAAGATTGGTGAGTTTCAGCAATATTAGTAAGTTTTGCACCCACATCTCTTCTAAGTTGTTGTTGGTGTTGTGGCAATATCAAGAGCTAAAGAGGATTTGCAGGGAATGTCTTTTGAATCTTTATGAACCCAGCTAAGAAAGATGCTTCAGCCACGGGGCTTGCATGAGCAGAATCTTCATTGACCGTCCTTGAACAGTCATTAACTAAAAAGGAGCACAACTTTTTGTTTAGTTGAAGGCAAACATGGCCGCTGCGTGAGCAACACAATGGGTGCGCATCCTAAAACTGTGGCCGTAAAAAATGTTTTTTTTTATTATATATTCCCTGTCAATATATAGTAGATACAAAGCTACAAAATTTCAGCAACAAGCACAAACCCTTTGAAACATGACTTAGAAGATACCACAAGCACATGAAAGAATTTTCAGCAACATGTTGAAAACAATATATGAGACCAGTCAATTACACCATAACACAGGAGATACAGTCCTCAAAAGAAATGCTCAAGTATTTGCAAAAGTCCATAAAAGGCTGCAGAAAGTTTTTTTTTTTTTTATCCAAGTAATTGCCTACCATTGTTGTTCTCCAACTTCAAAATTTTTAACTGCTGAATCTGTCTCTGTATTTTCACTGTTATCCTCTTTCAATAGCCATTGAGGATGCCTTGGTCTGCAACCAGCAATACGAGATAAATAAGTTTTGCAATGCTCTGTACATGAGAAAAGGTGAATATTCTTCAATCCTTTTTGCTGACATCTGGCTCAGAGCTATTTATCAGCAACAAGTTTCAGTAGAGCTGCAGCAATAGCCTGTTGATCATGAGGATCAACAAGTAGGCCATTGTCTAAAACCTGTAATGACCGTAATATTGGCATTAAACCAATAAGGTATTTAATAACTAACCATTTGAGAGAGAGGGTGATGGTGGGAAGGAATCATTTGTTTTGAGTTTTAACAAACCCAATGTATATCAACTGGACGTCCATTTTTTGTAGCACAATTGGCAGCCCATGAGCTGAAGCCTCTATCAGAGTGAGACCAAATGGTTCAATGAAAGCCGGATTGATAAAGACACTCTGGATGATACAGGTAAAGAAATGAAACATTGCACCTATAGATGGAGCATTCAAGTTTAACATACAGAAATTACAGAGGTAAGACTCTGCAAAGAATTTTATTGCAATGAACTGTAAATCAAATTGGATCTTGAAATCCAAGCATAAGTAGCTTGGTCTTTGCTGCCAAACTGGTTGGCCACCACCAATCTGCTCCCCAGGAACTTTTAGACATATGTGTTATGTGGCTGAGAGCACTATCAACAAACTACATAAAACATAGTAGTTCTGGCTTCAAGCTTCGGTGAGTTGGCACTGGATGAAGTGTTGAATGAAAAACTAAAAGAGCGTTGCTAACTAAGCAAGAATGAAGGTACCTTATGAAGTACGATCCCCAATCCTGGTGCCACTGGTCTTCGGTAGCACAGAGATCTGTGCTATCAGATGAGATTCCAGCGTGTTGAATGCAGGATGAGCTCTTTGGTCTGGTATGAATATTCACGCAAGCTCTTGTCCCTTCGGATCCTTGAAGATATTGTAACCCTGGTGATTCTTTCAACCTAATTGTCGCATTATCTCTGGAAATTCTCATTTCCTCAGAGGAATCGGATGTTAATCCCAGTAATAACCGTATATTCCAAAATGACCAGCTTTAGATTTTTGAGAGTCTCTCGAAGACCCTCAATCGATAACCATGTTCTCTCTTTTTTTTAGCAAAAGGGGAATCACATTAGCAAAAGGGAGGATAAGATAGGAAGTTGAAAATGGAAATATCAACAAAAGAGCCACGAATCGCTAGTGCAAACCGATCATCAAGCAGGAAGATAAAAGTTAGATACAAACCAGAAAATAAATGAAGGAAAACGCAAAATAAACCGTAAACTAGCATATAATGGTAAAGAAAATGACGAAAATACAGAAGAAGAATAGAAGGGAGGAAATGTACTGGAATGAGACCATTCCTTTACTTTTGCACGAGATGGGTTGAGGTTGCTATCGGCAACTCAACACCATCTATGGTGCGTCAATGGGGGTCAAAAAGAAAGAAAAAAAAGCAATAATAATAAAAAAAATCAGAGGAATCAAAGGGGGAAGAGGGATACTCACCGTAATATTACAGGGACTCCGGAGGATGGAGAGGAGGAAGCCTTCCCTTCGTTCTTCATGGGGGTTTTCTACTACGTAGCTTGCTTCGATCGAGAGAAGGAGAGTCTAACTTCGATCTGCCGCTACCAGGTAGGGTTGACCTCCTCCTTCAATCGACTGGGAGAAGAAGAAAAGAAGCAGAAGATGAAGAAGATCAGGAGAGGGGACCAGGGAAAAGAGGAGCTCGAGAGGAAGATGATGGGGAGGCGAATTGTTGATGGATCGTGGATAATGGATGGAAATGGATGGCCCCTTGCTTCCCCTGCGTGCTCCTCTTTTAAAGAGGAAGAGGATAAATCGAGAGAGGGGGATTCGGTTGAAGATCAGGGGTGGAGGGAGATCGAAGGAGACTGTTGAAGATGTGCGATGGAAAAGAGGAGGGATGGTTGGAGATGAACGAGGGAAGCTTCGAGAAGGGCAGAGAAAGAGAATGAGAGGGGTGAAAACGATGCCCTAAACCCTCTTCTGCGGCTTCTTTTAATGAAGGTTTGTTAGAAAATTTTTCCATACGGGTCCCTCTTATTTTCAAGATTTTTTACAAAGAGGGGGGGGGTCTTTAACACATTTTGCTAAAAAAGTGTTTTCATAAAACTCGATTTTCAAAAGGTTATTTTTGTGTTTTTCTTTTCTTTTTTCTATTTTCTTATTTTTTTTCTTGATATTTCTACATTTTTTTGGTATTTTTGAAATAAATCCCTAAAATTTACGAAAAACAAAGATTTAAAACTAATTTTTTGTAATTTTGAGAAGTATTTATAAAAGAGGGTTTTTCTGAGAAATCAGGGTTATCTTGGGGAAATTTCTTCAAAAAATGGGTTTTTGGACCCAAGTTTTGAGAAAATATTTGAGTTTTAAACCTAGAATTGAGGAATATAATGCGATGGATCCAAATGGATATCGGACAAATTGTTCGAGCCCCTTTTAAAAGGTTATTTTGGTAATTTTGAGAATTTGATTTAAAAATTTGGACAACGAAGCTCAGATTTGGATCTTTTATCTGGATCCAGATCCGAAATTGAGTCAGATATATAAAATGGATTTTAATTTCAATAAAACCTGAGAAATAAAATAGAATTTAGATTTAAAAGTGACTCAATTTACCCAGAAAATGGGGTCAGGGGCAAAAAGGAAATATTTACAACATTTTAAAAATTTTGGGGTGTTCACAGAAAGCATTGAAAATTGCATTCATTAAAAAGTTTTAGAAATGCATGAATAATTATGAAAATGCAAAACAATCAATATGTGATATATGTGCTTTGAATGTACTAACTTCTAATGTTTTGCAGCATATTGATAAGGGGAGTAAAATCTCCATCTATGCATCTAAATGCCCCATCTTTGACTAGTTTGTCATCATAAAAAAAAGGGAAGATTGTTACGACAATGAAGCCGTACATGATACTTCAAGTACAAGGTTTTGATGATGAACAAGTGAATCAACTGCATTTCAGCTAAGGCAATGAAGAAAGATGACAAGAATTGAAGAATTCGATGAAGAATCTTTGAAGCCTAGTGTGCAAATGTAAAATTCATTAAAAGTCTTAGATTCTTGTAAGAGCCTTACTTAGAGTGAATATTTCGGTTACATTTCACCTAAAAAGTCTTTAGAAAAACTTTTCTAAAAGAACTCTTCATGAAAATCTTTTTAGAAAACTCTTTATTTAATTTTTCATGTTTATTAGTCGACCAATAGACTCACCAGTCGACTTATCCTTTCGCGCCAAATTTTTTAAACAAAATGTCATTTTTGTCAAATTAGTCGACCGAAGGTTTTATCAGTCGACCAGATAGAATGTCTGTTTTCTGGAAATTTAGCAGCAGTCGACTAATGATTTTATTAGACGACCGGACAGAACATGTCTTTTCAAAAAAATTTAGCAGCAGTCGACTGAAAGGTCTTTCAGTCTACTGATGATATTATCAGTCGACTAACTTTTTCTCTAGTCGACTAAGTTTCAAAACTTTAGATTTTTAAATGGCTTGATAAACACATTAGTCGACCGACGATAACTGTCAGTCTACTAATAGTTAATTATCAGTCGACTAACTACTGTTCCAGTCGACTAATTTTGCTGTTTTTCCTGAAACTTTTAAAAAGCGTGTCTTTTCATTTTTCAAACGTTTTGATCATTCAAAATGGACTGTTTTGACACCCTTTCATATCCTCAACGTATGAAATCTTTCAACTATAAATATGAGTGCATTCCACAATCAAAAGCAATGCAATCCAATCGAATTACATTGAATTACCCTTTGCTTTTCACTTATATTCATTTTCTCACTTACTTGATATTTTTCACTTTAGTTTTTCACTCAAATTTCTTTGAGAGACAGTGAATTCGTGAGTTGAGTATTTCAACAACCTCAAAAGCCAATTTCATCTCATTTGCATTCATAAGAAGGGCTCGTAGGTTGTTTGTAAGTTGTTACTTATTTCATTTTTCTGTAAAAGGAAAAACTCCTTGGTTTAAAGGAGTTGTTTGCTTTCAGTAGGTGTGTTACTGAAAGTGTGACCGGATTTGGTCTGTATGATCTTGTAGTTACACAAGGTTGATAGTGAAAATCTCAAGCGGGTTTTGCTTGGGGACTGGATGTTTGTCTGAAAGACCGAACTAGGATAAATTCTTGTGTTCTTTGTGTGATTGCTTTGTGAATTTCAAAATCCATCAAAATTCTGAAGATGATATTTAAAAGCACTATTCACCCCCTCTAGTGCTCATTGCCTCGATCCTACTGCACTTTCAATGATAACATCATCAACATAGTAAGTTATTGTTACCTAGTTAACCATAGTCATCAGATGATAACGTGTCGTACTCAATAGGTTTAAGAGGTTTAATGTTTTGCTGTACGATCATTTTTTTGGAGGATGTATGGGCTACGACTATTTCACCGATTGGACGATCATACTTGCGAATGATATCCTTCGACAAGATAACAAGTAAGTACTTTGCTTATATGTTCGTTAATTCAATCAATTTATTTTACATGTTGTTGACTTGGATTATGATTGTTACAGAAAAGACTGTGGCCTTTTTGTGATTGCCTACATGTTACTCTTGGGGCATGAAGCATGAAAGAATTTCACCCAGGTATGTGTTTAAATGTTCTTGTTTGTGATGAGCATCAGAAGGCTGATAGTTGTTTTTATAATGAATACAAACCCTTTTGTCAGGCTGATATCACGGCCGACATAAAAAAAATGATCACTTACTATAAGCAAGTTTAGGAATTAGAGTTGAAAAAGGTAGCCGAAATAAAAAAGGCAGCGACC
Source organism: Nuphar pumila (assembly GCF_984573655.1). Lineage (NCBI taxonomy): Eukaryota > Viridiplantae > Streptophyta > Magnoliopsida > Nymphaeales > Nymphaeaceae > Nuphar > Nuphar pumila. Next base: position 44,008,969 of record NC_143263.1, on the reverse strand, counting down.
AAAGCGGAAACCACAATAGCACAACCAACGGGATTGAACACTGCAAAGTTACAGGAAACTACAATAGCACAACCCACATGAAAGGTAGGGCTATTGGCATCACTAAAAGAACACACTCTACTGGTGACAAAGGCAGTGCAAATGAAAACTTTGTGGTCAGCAAAGGCAAAGAAAGTGCAAATTGAAGCTCTAGGTTTAACGATCGAAACAAAAAGAAAAAAGAAAAAAACTGACGACTAAGGAGGAAGATAATGACAAACTGTGCGGCAAAATTGCTAATATTTTCATATGGAGATACTGAGATGAAGTAAAGAGTGAATGTATGGATGTTACTTAAATTCTGGTTGATGTTTTAAATGTAAATTTGATAGATTTTATGATGTTTTTTAAATTCTAGATGTTCTCAGGTTTGTATGTTTAACTTCATTCCAGGTTTAATGTTCTATAACAAGAACATGCGCAAAAGGTTGGAAATTAGCATGTTAAGGAGGAAAATTGCAAATATTGGTCATTAATTGCAAAATTTTTTTGCGGACTTCCTTATCATTGTTTGCAAATATTTTTGTGGACTTACTAATCCTCACAAATAATGGTCATTGTTCGCAGCTTGGAGGTTCGAGTTTAAAAGAAATGACACATCTTTTTTATACGATATTACATTTTTTATGCGAAGTAATTTAGGTATTTACACATTTTGGAGGTTTAAGTTTGAAAAAAAAATGTAGTTTTTTTATGCGATGTTATTACATTTTTTATTCAAAGTAACTCAAGTATTTGCAATGTTTGGAGGTTCAAGTTTAAAAAATTTTGCTCGCAGTTATTTTATATGAATTTCATAAATTTTTTATGCGAGGTAACTCAAGTATTTGCAAGGTTTGTCGATTCGAGTTTAAATTTTTTTTTATAGATTTTTTATACAAAGTTATTATTTTTTTTATTCGAAGTAACTCAGGTATTTATGTAGTTTGAAGGTTTAAGTTTGAAAAAAAAATCACAAATTTTTTATGTGACATTATTACATTTTTTATGCGAAGTAACTCAAGTATTTATGATATTTTGAGGTTCAAGTTTAAAAGAAAGTTTGCCCGTACTTATTTTATGCAAATTTCATAAATTCTTTATGGAGGCAACTCAAGTATTTGTGATGTTTGTCAATTCGAGTTTAAAAAAAATTTACAAATTTTTTATTCGAAGTTATTATATTTTTTATGTGAAGTAACTCGGGTATTTATGCAGTTTGGAGGTTTGAGTTTTAAAAAAAATTACAAATTTTTTATACGATGTTATTACATTTTTATGCGAAATAACTCAAGTATTTGCACAGTTTGTCGATTTGAGTTCAAAAGAAATTTTGTAAATTTTTTATGCCAATTTAAGATTTTTTTATGAAAAGAAACTCGAGAATTTGTGATGCTTGGAGGTTCGAGAGTTTAAAAGGAAGTTCCTTCATACTTATTTTATGTGAATTTCATAAATTATTTATGCAAGGTAACTCAAGTATTTGAGAGGTTTGTCAGTTTGAGTTTAAAAATTTTTTATAGATTTTTTATGCGAAGTTATTACATTTTTATGTGAGGTAACTCAAGTATTTACAACTTCATTTCAATGATTTATAAAACAATCAAATACAAAAATCACTGCCCTAGATCCTTCAGTCGTGCTTGTAGCTGCTCATTCATTTTAGCATAGTTTTCTATAATCGCAACTTGATGTTGTATAATGGCCGAAGATATTGCAACAAGTGTTTCCTTTAACACACTGATTTTGGCCTCCTTTGCAGCAAGCGTATCCTTGAGTTGCCTTATCTCCACCAGCACAAAAGTCAATTGAGTATTTGCTTTACTTATATTTTTTCTGCACTTTTAGCCACACTTCTCCTTCTCCTCCTCGACTCTCATTTTGGAGAGTCTGCCTACATCATGATGAGAAGCTACGTCTTCGTCATCACCCACAACTACCATAGAGGACAAGCAGATGTCTTGGCCCCCCTCGCATCAGTCTGCAAGTTTCTATTGGAATAAGGTGGGGTAATCCATTGACTTATCTTTGATTGTCATCAAGACAATTTTGCTAACTACGTCAGGGCGATTAGTTTGTTGTTGAATATAGCCAAATTACAAGACCACTTGGTTGGCTATTTAGTGCTCCACTTCATTCATGTTGTGCAACCAAATGTCCTTCCTAGCCATAACCTTTGTTTGCACAACGACATCCCGGATCTCCTCCTCCTCACCCGCATCTTTATAGTGGCACCACTTTACCTACATAATGAAGCTTCATTCATGTTTAGTCCTATATTGCATTACTTAAAAACACATGACATTTTAACAAAAAAATATACTTACGTTTGCCCTAGTCAACTTTTGTAATTTCTTGAAGTACTTGTCACAATCCATATGATGACAAAACTTCTTTCAATGAGGTGCAACTTCGTTGATATTTTGTCTTCACATTGTGAGACATAGAAATTCATGGACAACCTGACCTCTCAAGGGCCTTCCAACAAATATGTGCTCCCATAATCAAACCTAAAAGGATTTATACAAGGATTAACACATAACAACACAGTAAATTATATAAAAAAATATAAAATACAACTAAATAACTAATATTTTAGCTTAAATCAACAGTTTAAGTACAATAAAGGAATAACTACCTCCAACAAGACCAACATGTTGGTCAAGTTTACTTTTTTTGCCTTCACGCTATTCAAAGAGGCATAAAGTTGTGCAAGCGTAGCTGCCTCCCCATGCATATTCATTGATGTGATCCAAGATTGCCACCAGATTAACATAGGAACTATGGATCGACTTCCCACTGTTGTCAATGAATAGGCATGTGCTGAAGAAGTAGAGCAAGAATGCTCTCAGATCCTTCTCTCAGGTACTACCGACCTTCCTTCCAGCACATGGTAGTTTGTCCTTCATCCTCCTCGCTGTTGTGGGGTCATGGTAATTCTTTAACCATGCTAACTTCAATCTTTCACCTTCGAAGGCACCATTCATCACTCCCAAAACCATAGTAGCCAACTACTTGTGATTTCTCCAATGCTGACCACTTACTGATACCCCACGACACTTCAATCTGGTGATTTATGTCATGTCCTTCAACATGATGGTCATCTCCATATCTCCAAATCGAAAGGTGTTGGTTTTTGGATTCCAAAACTTCACCATAACCTCTAAAAGGGGGTGACTGATCTTTCATGGTGAGATCTCAAAGAAACTTCAAAAATGCATACCATTAAGCATTTCCTTCATGTTTGCCATGCTTGGAACCAATAGAAGTAGTGTTTGTGGCTGTCATCGGCTTGTAGCTCCTATCCAGAAGTGTCAGACCTTCGAGAAAATCCTTAGAGCTTGCACTTTCTTCTCAACATTCACCTCTTACTGTGATGTCTCTAGCCTTTGTTGAGTTGTCTTCTCCCCTTGTTGAGAAGCATCCTCATGTTGTATAACCGCCTCCAACCCTGGCTGAGAAGCATCTGACCATTGTGCAATTGGGTCCTCCCGTTGCTGAGGCTCATCCTCTACTCTTCTATCATCCATATTCTCAACAAGGAGAGAAGGCAACTCAGCTGCATCTCTAGCATTCAAGTTAGTGCATAGCTTAAACAAATTCTCCTGCGCTAAGTCCCCCTCCACCTCTCCCTCCTTAGATGCTTTGGGAATATAAGATATCATTGTGACAACAACATCTTTATCCATTTTTTTGGTTGGTGTTTACAACTACTTACGGAGTAGCAAAAATTTCAGCTTGCATTTTTTGTGGTAAACGTCTAAAAACCTTTGTTATGGCCACTATTGAGGCAAAGACGGTGAGGGTGTGGCTCCCTCTCTCAAAGTTTTAAGACATTCATATACTTCACGATACAAATATTGAAGGATGACGTAGTTCACGGGCATAGGGTTCTCAGTCGCCATAACGCCAGAAAAAGGTCATCGAAATACCAAAAATAGTTGTCGAATTATTTGGGGGACCACAAAGAAAACCCTAAATTATGTGAGAATAGGGATAGAATGTGAGCCCTATAATATGCGATGTCTTGGTTACTACTATTTATATAACATGGAGGAGCCCAAGAGTCGGTTCAAGTTTAAAAGACAATTCACATACTTTTTATGCGAATTGCCAATATTTTTTATGTGAATTGAGTTAAGTATTTGCGATGTTTTGAGGTTCGAGTTTAAAAGATTTATGTGAATTTAGTAAATTTTGTATGCATGATAACTCAACTATTTGTAAGGTTTGGAGGTTCGAGTTTAAAAAAAAATCATAAATTTTTTATGCATATTTTTGAATTTTTTATGTGAAGTAACTCAGGTATTTGCGCAGTTTGGAGATTTGAGTTTAAAAAAACTTTTACAGATTTTTTATGTGACGTTATTATATATTTTATGCAAAGTAACTCAGGCATTAACGCAATTTGTCAGTTCGAATTTAAAAGAAATTTCTCAAATTTTTTATGCATATTTTTAAACTTTTTACGTGAAGTAACTCAAGTATTTGTGCAGTTTGGGGAATCGAGTTTGAAAAAAAAATTGCTGATTTTTTATGCGATGTTATTATATTTTTTATGCAAAGTAACTCAGGTATTTGCAGAGTTTGTCGGTTTGAGTTTAAAAAAAAATGTTTAAAATTTTTATGCAAACTTAGCATTTTTTTATATGAAGTAACTCATGTATTTGTGATGTTTGGATGTTTGAGAGTTTAAAAGAAAGTTCCCTCACACTTAGTTTATGCAAATTTTGTAAATTGTTTATGCTAGGTAACTCAAGTATTCGTGAGGTTTGTCGATTCGAGTTAAAAATAAATTTCATAGATTTTTTATGCAACGTTATTACATTTTTTATGCGAGGTAACTTAAGTATTTGTGATGTTTGTTTGTTCGAGTTTAAAAAAAAGTTTGCTAGCGCTTATTTTATGTGAATTTGATAAATTTTTAATGAATTATAACTCTGGTATTTGCGAGGTTTCAAGGTTCGAGTTTTCATTCGAAAACCCAGGTCATTCTCTATCGGCAAGTGGTGGCTCCTTCAATCACTATGGAATTCACAATTCCTGCACCACCGGGAATCCATCAAAGATTGTTTTTTGATAGGGTGATGGAGATTAAGCATCAGTTGAGGTGGTGACTGACGGTCGTTTCTGATGGAGACAAAAAATTCACATATGAAGGAAATTCACATTGAAAATGATAGGTGTGAAGGCTAAAAAGGTCCTAAAAATAATAGTATTTGCGATTTTGGACAGCAGACGAATTTATAAAATTTCAAGGTCTTTCAGAAAATATGTTTTTTTTGTCGTACAATACAATCATTTTTCGTATCATTTTTTGAAGAGAGATACCTAACCACAAAAACCAGATAATGCACAAGGGTCAAGTTTGAGCACATCCAGATAGGTTGGATCTCTCGCTCTCATTAAGAGTGCATTAAAAAGGAGAGTTGAATGTATTGGATCCATGTCAAATCAAGATTGATCCTAATATAATCCAATCTACCAAGTGTCAAATTTTCATTTTATTCAAATCACTCACAACCTTCTACCTTTATTGTATACCACCAACAGATGCTCAACTTTGGTAACAACCCATGATCTTGAACTCTTAAAAAGAAAATAATTCTACCAACATAAATACAGACTCAGATCCAATCTTTAAGTTGTGCTTGATCAAACTGAAGTCATAACCAATCATTCAAGGTAGATTAGACTTACCAAACACCTTGAATGCGCACACACATGAGAAAGGTCAGAAAAAATATAATAAAAGAGAAATGATATGGTAGAAGCTAAGATATTAAAAAAAAAGAAATGACATGCCAGAACCTCAAAAGCACGCCTCATAAAAAGTAAGTTTTCACATAACTCAAAAATGAGATTTAGAAAGTGAATCTCATTTTTATGAAATTCACTTTCTCATGAGGTCTTCGTTGTGTTTTTAAAAAGTGAAAATACACACTTTGAAATCTCATGAGACTGACCTCATGAGCTAAACCTCACTTTTGGGGTTTTATGCCAACTCACTTTTTATGAGGTTTGCGTTTAGAGTTCTATGTTAAAAAGTTTTATGTTTTTTGTTATTTTTGAGGTACTATTCAAATCAGATTCACTTTTAAATCTCATAAGATGTAGCCAAACATAAAATCTTATGAAATTTTGAAAGTAAATCTCTTTTGAACAATATTTTCACTTTTCAAAAACACAACCAAAACGTACCCTAAATAGTTTTCTTTCTTCTTTCATCAATTTTCCCTTCTCATACAAGTTATCCATCCATAGTGCAAAAGCAAAGAAACAAGGTTTGGCCAATCTGACAAACTATTCTCTTTGAAAGATCTGGATTGGATGCAAGTAGGTTGGTTCCCTAAGCAACTTACCTGGCCTTATTTGGATCCTCACTAGATACCAATGACACTGGAATAGGTGAATATGGCGTTTGATTAGTGAATTCATGATTCATTTTGCTAGCCGCCAGGACAGCAAGGTTGCACTGCCTTGTTTAATTAGTGAATTCTGGTGCAACTGATTTCTAAGCAAAAAAGATCCCACAACTTAAATTTTCCTCAGCTCCTTCATTGATAAGGAGTCGGCCTCCTCAAGTATGCCATGGGCCCCACAGCTGACAGGCCCTATCCCCAAGATGGAGGGTGATCAGGTGTGTAAGGCACAAAAATTGTGCCATGTGATGGCACATGATCCAGACTCCAAAATGAGAGAGGGCGATCCTCACGAAGTAGGTTATATGTTTCCCTCGAAGATGCATTGTTTGCTACAGTGCGTGTTCAGGGGTCCCAATGAGCACCACGTATAAAAGCTCGTGGGGCTCGTATCTTCGTGTGTGTCGACATCATTTAACATTGGAATCTGGTGTGGTTGTAAAGACTTAAGTACCCTTTCCTGCCATTCTTGCCATGAAACGATGGTTTGAGAAAAGGACAAAAATGTCCTCCATCTAGAAAAGTGAAATGACGGTGCGAGATCCTCCATCTAGAAAAGTGGAATGCTGGTTCGATCCATTCTTGCCATGAAACGCCGGTTCGAGCCATTCTTGCCATGAAATGACGGTTCGAGAAAAGAACAAAAATGTCTTCCATTCAAAAAAGGGAAACGACGGTTTGAGATCCTGCATCTAGAAAAGTGAAACGCCAATTCGAGAATGATGTTGACTCTTCAAAGTCCAAATGTTCCATTTTTGCTCTAAGCAGTAAACTTTTGCACCATCTACTATAACATGAGCTCCCTTTGACGATGCACCCTTTGTCGTCGTCTGCTACCACCGAAGCATCATTTGCCATCGTTTGTGCTAGAGCACCCTTTGCCATCATCTGCTATTGCCGGAGCACCCTTTGTCGTCGTTTATTGCTGCAAGAGCACCCTTTGCCATTGTCTGCTGCCACCGGAGCATCTTTTGTCATCGTCTGCACAGTGACAACATCGTTGCCACCATCGACTGCATCTACCTTCTGGGTGTTTCTTCTCCACTGTCGGATTACCAAGGATTCATTATGCAAACAAATTGATTTATAAATCTGAATGCTAAATCTTACAATTGGGTGGTCGTCTTCATGCTAAATAACACCTATTTTCATACTGAAACAAATTGATTTGTACCTATCCACCTTCTGGGCATAAAAAAATAGTTAGCACATTTTGTTCTTATGAAGGCCAAACATTTCAACGATATGTACTTATGAAGGTTAAATTTCTACAATGATTTATACGTTTGAAGCATAAACGATTTATTCATTTAAATCAATAGCGATTTATACGTTCAATACAACAATGATTTATACATTTAAAATAGTAACGATTTAATGAAATTACCATGATTTGTGCTTAAGTTTGATAAATTGTGCAACAATGTTTACGTATAAAGCCAAACATTACAACAATATATACTTATGAAGGTTGCGATTTATACAACAATTTATAAGTTTGAAGCAACAACGATTTATACATTTAAAGCACTAGTGATGTGTATTTATAAAGTTACCTCAATTTATACTTAAGTTTGCTAAATCTTATAACGATGTTTACTTATGAAACCAAATATTGTGATGATTTGTAATGTTGGTGATTGTTTAACAAATGGGATAATTTGTATTATTATATACTTAGGGAGGCGGTGATGCAGTTAAATTTATGTGTTGTGCAGGTTAGCAATATCTAAAGCTCGTCAGACAAGAAATCCCCCGCCGTTCTATGGGATGACTATTAGAGAAGTTATTCATCAGTCCCATCTATATGAGCGTTATAAAAGGTACCAAAATATAATGAAGATTGAGAATGATAAAGACAGGAACAAAGCATTAGAATTGTATTATGCGGAGGATTATCCATCAGATATTAAGGTTGAAGAGCAAAGGAAGAATAAGGAAGAAGAAGAAGAAGAAGAAGAAGAAGAATAAGAACGAAGAGAAGGAAAAGCAAAGGAAGAAGGAAAAGGAGAATGAAAAGAAAAGACAAAGAAAGAAGGCGGAGGAGAGGGAAAGGCAAAGGAAGAATGAAAAGGAAAATGAAAAGCAAAGGAAGAAAAGGCAAAAAAAGGAGGAGGAGGAAAGAGAAAGGCAAAAAAAGAATAAGGAGGAGGAAAAGGAGGAGAGGGAAAGGCAATTAAAGAAGAAGAAGGAGAAGGAAGAGAAGGAAAGGCAAATGATAAAGCAAAAATATTTTGAAAAGCAAAGGAAGATAAGGCAAATGAAGAAGGAGGTGGAGAAGAGGGAAAGGTAAAAAAAGAATAAGGCGGAGGAGGATGAGGAGGAGAGGGAAAGGCAATTAAAGAAGAAGACAGAGGAGGAAGAGAAGGAAATGCAAATGATGAAGATAGAAGAGGAAAGGCAAAGAAAGAAGCACCAGAATGAGGAAGAGAAGGAAAGGCAATGGAAGGGTAAGGAGGACGAGGAAGAGAAAAAAAAGCAAAGGAAGGAGAAGGAGGAGGAAGAATAGAAGGAAAGAGAAAGGAAAAAGCAGGAGGAGGAAGAGAAGGAAATAGAAAGGAAGAAATTGAAAAGCAGATGATGGAGGCGAAGAAGCGAAGGAAAAAGTAGAAAAGCAGAGGAAGACGACAAAGCAATAAGAAAGGTAGATGATGGAGGGAGGGGATGAAGAGGAGAAAAGTGTGACCAAGGTACGTAAATCAATCCTGTCTGTCATGATTTACTGTGATAGGTATTACTGTGATAACGATTATTATGTATAGCAATTAATGTGATAGCGATTACTATGATAAGTATTATTGTGTATAGTGATTACTATGTATAGCGATTACTATATATAGCAATTATTGTGATAGCGATTACTGTGATTGCTTTACTATTATAAGTATGATTTTGTATAGCGATTATTATGATAGCGATTACTATGTATAGCGATTATTGTGATAGCGTGTGTGTAATGATTATTATTTATAGCGATTATTGTGTACATCGACGTGTAAAAATACAAATGGGACTAATTTATAATTGATACTAATAATATGCTATTTTGTGTTACAAGGAGGTCAGAAAAGAAGTAGAGCACTAGGTGAAAAGCTCAGAGAGCGGTGTCAGTGGCCTGTAGTTCTGTCGTGGTATGAAAAACTGAGTGAATATCAGAAGAATCGATTACAAAATATGTACTTCGGCGGCCTTCTAGACTAGTATTATTTTGAAATGTGTTGGAACACTATGACCCACCTAGTAAATAAGTGGAATCATAAGATGAACACATTCTAGTTTGATTCTTTTGAGATCACCATGACCCTAGAAGATGTGGCGCAGATTACGGGTCTTAAGTGCCATAGAAGTGTTGTCCTATTACAAGATTCAAACTATAATGCAAGGGACAAGTGCACGACCCTTCTAAGAATGCCGATGGAGGATTGGGGTCAATGTATTTCTGGTAGAAGCAATTTCACATTGATGAAAGTTTCTTCTTTCCGTAATAAATGAGAAGGCAGATCCGCTACATGTGCATCTGAAAGAGCTAACCAAGAGTTGCGCGACTTTCTTCTTTATTTTTTTGGACTTACTTTATTTTTTGATTTGTCTGGTTTGAGAATAAGTTATCTGTAGCTGCAATTCTTGGAAGACTTTGATGAAGTCGACAACTATGCATGGGGTGCTGCTATGCTGACACACTTGTATAGTCAACTTTACAGTGCGAGTAAGGGTATAAAAACCGTCGCAAGGTTTTGACCATTTGTCTAGGTAATTGTTTATTACATATTTGGTAGTTGTACACTAAGATCGTTGAAGGTTATAGTCTTACTAATATATTGATTTTGTAGGCCTGGGAGTGGGAGCATATTATCGTGTTGCGGCCTCAGTGTGGCCCTGCGATTTGTGGTTTTTCAAAGATCGGTCGGTGGGATAGAATAAATGTCAAGAAGGATAATGCTAAGTTCATTTTAGATGGTCTAAAATTAAATGAGGTAAATGGTTTAAAATCGTTTATAATCATTTCAACCTTTATCCTTCATTAGTATAAATCGTTGAAATGTTTAACATTCTTAAGTAATCATCGCTACAAGATTTTGTCTTCGTTAGTATAAATCGTTATCGCTTTAGTATTTAACTTTTAGTATTGTAAATCATTGTAATCGTTTGCATTCTTAAGTAATGATCGTTGCAGGATTTTGTATTCCTTAGCATTTAACTTTTATTAGTGTAAATCATTGTAATTGTTTGCATTCGTAAGTAATGATCGTTGCAGGATTTTGTATTCCTTAATACAAATCATTATCCCTTGAGCATTTAACTTTTGTTAATGTAAATCATTGTAATCATTAGCATTCTTAGTAACAGTCATTGTAAGATATTTAGCACTCATTATTATAAATAATTTTAATATTTAGCATTCATTATCATGAATAATTGTCTATACCTAAACCATAATCTCCAATATACAGGTTGTGTGGAGATCGTATGGAGATGGAGAGGACGATGACCAAGAGGTTGTTGCTGAGGTTGTGAGACTGTCTGTCTGCGATATTTGGTTGTTTAGAAATTATGAAGCTGAGTTGTAGCATGATAGTCGAGTTCTTCTACAATCTGGCTTGGGACAGTCTACCCCAAAGAAGTCGGTGAAAGTGAGAAGGAAGATGAATAGTGGTGGGGCCAGGAATGTGAATTGGCATGAACACTACAGGGAACAATTGGATAGCTAGAATAAAGGAGGTATTTGTACCATACCGTATGATTATAAAAAACGACAATATGATCCCAACTATTTCCAAAAATATTGGGAACCCATGCATCAAAATCTTTAGATTGAGAATATATGGAACCCATGCCTCCCTCTTGTCCCCCATCATGTTGCATTCCAGCATAGAAAACATGTCTATCGTCTCCCTCCGGCTACAACAACTATTACCTCAGTTGCAGTACACGATGAGGAGCGAACACAGCTCGCAAAAGAGAAGGTAGTCTCTGCCACAAGGTTAGAGATGTTGAAGAGGGAGAATAAGGACTTACAAAAGCAGGTGAGGAATTTGGGAAGACAAATGCAGTCACAATATGATACACTGGTAGAAATGATGACCATTATTTATAATAAAATTGAGGGAACCAAGAGGCCACCGAGGATAGAGAGTTCACCAAGAAAAAGAAAGAGACAATTTGTATGTCATAATCCATCTGAGTTATCAAGTGCCACTGAATAAACTATAGCAATTCTTTTTATCCCTATAATTATTTATTGTAACTCTATAATTCTTTGTTGCAATTCTATAATTTTTTTTTGTAACATGACATTCTTTAATTGTTTAATTCTTTTTTTAATAAGTGTAACACACAAGTGCCACTGAACAGATCGTTGTAATGTTCAGCCTTCATAAATAAAAGTGATCACGATTTGTTTTTTATAAGAGATCATGATTGGCTTGCAATCAGTTGTATAACTGATCACGATTTATTTTTTATAGAAGGTGTTCTCTCACGATCTGTACAACCATCTCACCTAAACTCATCAAATAATCGAACCAAATCTATTTGAATATCCTATTACGATTTTCCTTTACGAGCTTTGTCCTAGCGAGTGATACATTCCATCATGATTTACACAATGATATTTAAAAATGGTAAAAAAAAAAAACAAATCAACACGATGTTTAGACTTAGTAAAGAAAATCAAGTTAACTTCAATGATATAGACGTCATTGTGTAAATCGCTCTGGGACAATATCTGGTATAATGATTCAGATATAATATATGTATAACGATTTGTCTTATTGCGATTTACACAATGACTGATAAAAAACGAAAAGTAGAATGAAAAAATAAATTGACACGATGTTTATTGGTGAAGTCCAAATCTAGATAACTTGATAAATATAAATCGAGTTAACTTCAACGATACATTACAACCACATTCATTTACATGAGTATTTAGTTACAATACATCATGACCAATGGTTTGGCTTAGATACAATATATGACCATCATCATCAAAGAAAACAGACATCATCATCAATATCAACCCATGTCCAAATAGTGATGTGCTTCAAAACAGACATCATCAACATCATCATCAACATCATCATCGACATCAGCATGATCAGTTTACTGAGTGGCCTTCGCTAGTCATTGGGAATGATATAAGGCAAATCTATCTACCAATGGAGGTCCTTATCTCTTTGCAAGTTTTTTTTTGTCATGAAGTATATCAAAGATTAGTCAGATATTTTTTCAACTGCAAAGTATTGTTTGCAAATGATGAAGGGTCCGACAGTAGGAATAGATCAAATAGATGGCCATCAACATCCCCCTATCTATTATGCAGAATATTTATGCTTGCTTCGGTATAGCGGTAAAGATTGAGGATGATTATGGTCGTTATATTATGCGTAAGCTTCGATATACTTTACGACAAATACACCACAGTCGTATGTGTCATGAATATATCGATGTATCCACAGAAGATAACCACTATAATCATCATCAAAGATTATACAGATATTTCCTCACGGCATGAAACAACTATGGTATCAACATCAAACCCCATCCATCAAGCACAGATAGAAGAAACACAGAAGAACAAAGAAGGAAGAAAAATGCAAGGAAGAAGAAGAAGAAGGAAAAGAAGAAGAAGAAGACGACGGTGGAGGAGAAAAAAGAAGAAGAAGAAGTTGTGCTGCTGTAGAAAAGAAAGAGGAAGAGAGGTTAAATAGATTAGGGTTTTAGACCTGGACAACGGGTCGGGTCGGGTCACTCCCCCACCTAAACCCATCACATAAATTGAGACGTTGTTCAGACTAGATAAAGTAAAAATTGAGGTGATTTCATAAATACAAATTGCCACGATGTTTATTGGTAAACTACAAACTTAATAAATACAAATCGACTTACAACCAAAATACTTTAAGTTTCATAATTTAACAATATTTGTCCTATTGCGATTTGTTCTTACGAGATTTGTCAATGTGAACAGTATGTCCTATCGCGATTTACACAATAACTGATTCATAAATGGTGGAAAAGAAAAACAATAAACAAATCGAGACGATGTTCAGACTAGATAAAGTAAAATCGAGGTAACTTCATAAATATAAATCGTTTTACAACTTGATACCGATTTAAGTAACAGTTGTGAATCAATTTATGCCATCGCGATTTACGTTGATGAGCTTTGTCTGTGTGAACGATTTATCCTATCATGATTTACACAATTATAGATTCATAAAATATAGGAAAGAAAAACAATAAATAAATTGACACGATGTTTAGACTTAATAAATTATAAATGATGACTTAGTTGCAAATCGATTTCACTGTAACGATAAGTGCTATCACGATTTGCTTGATCCATCCTATTGCGTTGACTAGTTTTGTAAAAGGCAGATGAAACGACATTTTTTCATTTAATTAATGCGCAATGCAATTAATTTGCACATTTTTTTTTAAAATGGGCAGTAGGTGAAACAACATTTCCTTTATATATGAATGACACATCGCACAAGTTCAGGAGGGTGTCACTTCCTTTGCTTCATGATTAAGGAATAGATGAACCAACATGTCCCTTATAAACAACATGTTCATGAATCGAATATATAACCTGCTTCATCACAAAGGGAGTATTGATGTCGAGGAAGGAGATAATGATAGCTACACGGCCAATGATGGCGATGAAGGAGACGATGACAACTATATGGCCAGCAATGGTGACAAAGGAGATGACCACAACTACATGACCAACGATGGCGATTTAGGCGTATATTGTCTAAACCTCGTGATGAGTTTCTTCAACATTTGTCTCTTTTATGTCGTATATTTGATTTGTATTGTGTACTGTAGAAAGAAATTTTAATGTCATTTACTGAATATTCTGCTCATGTCAGTGGAACATCCACAAAAAAAGGTGCTTGAAAACTCTGCAAAGAGCTCCAAGAGAACATCAATCGGCTGTAAGATGAATTTGTAGAAGGAAACACTATCAGTAATTTTGTACGTATGAAACCGCTATCAGTTATATATTTACGTATGCCATGGGTATGTATGTTAACAAGTTCATATTTTTTGCAAACAGACTATATCCGATTTTGTCATGTATATTGAAAGCAACACAACAAGCAATACTAGATGCATTGTCAGCCCTTATTTCATGGTATATCGGTTCTCTTATTTATTTATTTTCTTTTTTTATTTACTCTTGTTGCTTCGTGTTTTAACTTTACTTGTAAGGCCTGCGAATTTTCTGAGAGAAATTCAATACATGATGAAAATTTAAAAAAAAATTATGTGTTTATATGATCCATGTATATATATATGTGTGTGTGTGTGTGTGTGAAACCTTAAAACGAATGTATATATTCCTTGTAATTATACTAAATCCCTAAGTTTTAATTCAAATGCATAAACTTATTTGAAATTTTTACCATCGAAGATTCTTATATGATTAAATTCATTTCATCCTACTCAATTTGGCAAAGAACATGATTTTTAAGAATTTTTTGAGTTTTACCGAATATTAAAAAGAACATTTCAAAGACCCTAAAGTATAATTTCAAATAAAGTAAAACAAATAAAATATTTTCACTCATGGGGCATGTGGGGGCATTTCTGGAAGGTTTTCAAACCCTAGAGGGCGTGTGGGGTAGTAGAGGGGTATTTTTGAAAGGGTTTTCAAAAGGATTCAAAAGAAAGAAGCCTATTGGGGCATTTTTGGGCTGGATGGTTATTTACAAAAGTGCCACCGCCTAGAAGGGTGTAACACTTAAGTGAAATAACCCTAGCCCTTCATTTTCTTTGATTAAGTCTTAGCCATTGATCTTGAAACCCTAACTTATAAAACCTTGAGAAAGAGAGAGATAACTCATTTCTCTCTCTCTCTCTCTCTCTCTCTCTCTCAACCGTGGGATCCTCCTCTTCCTCCCTTTTTGTGCTTTTGTGTAGGGGTGGGTACCAAGCTAGGAACTCCCCTCTACACTCTAAGCAAAGAGGAACTATGGTTTCCCTCCTTCTTTTGAAAGAAAGCACTGCACGGTTCTAAGGTGAGGTACATTTTCAAGGCTACCTTATGAAAAAACAAGTTTTTCTAGCATGAAGTCCTGTCTCCCATGGTGTTCTATGCAATGCATGGGAGCTGAACAGATTAGATCTTTACTTGAGTCACATTTTGTTTGTCCTTTTCATTTGAATCATATTCCATGTGCACACACACGAACAACGTATACATGCTATTTTTTTTCTTCTTTCTTCTTAGGCAAGCATGGCAATTGCGACCCAGATGTTTTTTTATCTCCTGTTCGCATCATATTCCTTTCCTTTCGATTTTGGTTTCTGGGGTTGTGGAGTGAACCCACCGGGTTCGAATGCCCCTAATAATTTGTTTTTGCCGCTACAGGCCAGCCCCTACAGCAGTGGAACCGCACAGATATGGGTCGGTCTGCTGTAGGGTGGTTGCCCTCTCCCCTCTCATTTTCTTTTCCCTAGCTAGTGATGGTTCTGGCATTCCAATAGCCGTGTTTTTGAAGTAGTCAAGGACCGGGGTTCTGCCTTACTATGGCAGCAACCCAGGCCCTTCTGAATCACCAATCGTTTGGGCAGCCTTTGCTGCCGCGATCTGGGTATGTCCGGCAGCTCAAGGTCGGCTTTGGCCGAGCAGGTGCTGAAATGACCCACGCCAGGCAAAGCTTTTTCATTGCAGACCTTAAGTGTGCATCAAAAAAGTGAAGCAGGCCCTCAACCACCATGTATTGCTTCTTTTTCTTTTCTTTTTCTCTAACTCGGTGCCACACTCTCTGGCACACCTGTATTGCTTCTGACCTTGGGCTAGGGAACTGGGTGCTACCCTTCCATGGCAGCATGCTCAGGCCCTTCCGGTCGAGTTGCAGGTCTACTGCAACTTTTTGCAGCAAATGCCTCATTGGGCAGAGGCTAGTCTGATTCGGATCAGACCAGTCCATGCCCGGTGTACCTGAGCAACCAAGTGAGCTCCTTTGGTGCTAGACAGTGTTTGTGCCACAACCGTTGCAGCCAAGACCAATCTCAATATGACGAGACTAGTCTAAACGTTTAGTCCAAACTAGCCCCAACCTGTCCGCTAAGCAAAATGCCAAAAAAAAAATCCCACACATTCTTTTGGAGTTCTGCGATGATGTAAACACCCCAATTTTTCACTCACCTCCCCGACATTCTCACCAACCATTGCGAACCATCCCTAGAGATCATTGAAGGGCATAATGGTCATTTCCTATGCTTGGACTCCACAGAAGTCCAAATCTTGACCCCAATTCTCAAAATTTCTCTATTTTGGCTCAAAATTCACCTCTAGTCACGAATTTTCAGTCTTATTCATAGCAGAAGATTGAAATCTCAAATCTTCCATGCAGCATTGAATTCTCCCAGACATGTCATTGCACATCATCGCACAAGCATTTCATATCATTTCACTGCACAACATGTCATTTTGAGGTCCAAAACTCCTGATTTTTAAAAAATTTCAATCCAGATTCGAGTTTTAACTTTTTCAAAATTGATTTCAAACCCTCGGGTCTTCAAATTGCCAATTCCTCTCATTTTAACCCCCAGAGCTCTGAATTTCAAAATGTTTTCTCAGGAAAGCAATCTGGATAATTTTCAATATTGATTTTCAAATTTTGTCAGCAGGACCGGCTCTGCCTGAAGAAAGGGACGAAGCTTTGAACTTAGAAATTTTATCTCAGATTTTGCAAAAAGGCTTTTGAATTTTAATAAAATCTCTTTATTTTACCCTCTTTATCAGCAATTTCCAAATCATTTTATAAATTTGCACTGAAGGGCCACCTCTTTTCAAGTTTTTCATAATTAGGCCAAGCCTTATTTCTTATTTGTCAGTTAGTCTAGATTTTTATAAAAATTTCAAAAAAGAAGTTTTACTTTTCACTTTTTCACTTTAATTTTGCTTTTTACTCAATAAAGAAACGATGTGGGACCTCTTTGGGGTGGCGCCAAACGAAAATCAGGCATTTGTTTTATTTAATTCTTTTAAAAAACAAAAAAAACAAAAAAAAGCTCCTGAGGTGGCGCCATCTAGTGTCATCCTCTGTAGCCATGTGACAGTATGTGGGGCTACCCTGAGGTGGCGCCACATAGGCCCTCCTTTTGTAAAGTTTGAAATTTAAAAATCCAAAAAAATAGGAATCTTGTCCCTGAGGTGGCACCATTTGATGCTTCCTCTCCCTTTTGCCACATGGCAATGTAGGACCTCCCTAAGGTGGCGCCGCATATGCCTTCTTCCTTCTCTCTTTCACTTGCCACTTGGCAATGTGGGGCCACCCTAAGGTGGCGCCACATGTGCCTCACTCTCTCCTTCAGAAAAAAAGCAAAACCAACATTTGAATTTCAAATAGCATAGAAGGAGGAGCGTATCACCCTGAGGTGGTGCAGTCTCTGGAAGCCTCCCTTAAAAATATCCACATTGCTTGATTTTAGGAAAAAGCCAGAAACAAAGATTTAAAAAATTTCAAATCCCTTCTAAGGTGGTGCCAACCCAGAGCTCTTCATTTTCTTTTTCTTTTTTGACTTTATTTTGTTGAAATAAATCATGGTGGCCCACCATGAGGTGGCGCCATAGAAGGGGCTCCTGCAAAAACCAATTTTTGAAATTCAAGTGGGCTTCAAAACCCTAGGGCTCCCTCTTTAAAAAGCCCCTCACATGTCCCCATTGGGGAGGACTTTTCTTGGAATTCAAACCCCCTTTTCACATGCCACCTAGAGGAGAATCCCTTCTCATCTGAAGCACCTTCTGCGCCACCCATCCTTCTTCCTTTATCTTTCTTCCAGTATCGTCAGTTGCGCCCTTGAAGAGTGATTTGAAAACCAATGAAAGCCATTCATAAGTACACGTGCTCGAAGCTCCAGAATCATCGGAAGAACACAAGGTAGGTCCTCGCATGAGCTCTCTTTATGTGAAATCTCATACATATTATGAAATTGTGCTCATATGCATGTTAAGATTCTAAAAATTCATATGATCGTGCGAATCACCATTTTAAAGAAATGGTTCGTCCGGATGATGGATCGAATCTCTCTTGTAAATGATATATAATAAATGCATAATCTACTTCCTTGATTATTCCTCTATAGCATTTCATCATAAGCATGCATTTAATAGGTTAGATTTATATTTTATTCTCATTGAATAGCATGATTCATGATTTAATTAGATATTTCATGCATTTAATACAATTCTGTTTCAATTTTGTATTTCTCTGATTTTAGTCGTCTATCCACGGATCATTTCATGTTCGTATTTTATTCTAAAAATCTCAAAAAAATCAGGTGTCATGGGGATAGTTGTTTCCTAATATTCTACAAAAAAATCAGAGCATTTGAATTCATTTTCTTTATTCAAAGCCCAAAATACTGGACCGGGTTTTAAGACTCAAAAAACATTAAGGGTATCAGATCCCAACTTGTAAAATCGATATCTCCCTCAGGAAAGATCTGATTTTTTATCCGAAAAATGCCCTGAACCCAAAACTGAATCTAATATTTAATTTGATGTTATCAGATTTTTCCAAAATTCTTTGCTTCCTGTCAAAAACCGGAGACTACCAGACACTTGTCCTAGTCTGATACGAGTTCATGAAACTCTGGGTAAACTTGAGTCGATTGTTGCTCTCTGGGCATAACTTGAAATCCAAATCTATAAAATAGAAATTTTATGATTTGGATGTCTACTATTTGAATCAGAAATCTTACAATTTTTAAAATAGGCTATATGCCTTTTCTGTAATTTTAATGTCAGTCTGTTGTTTCGGTATTTATACCTATCTTTCTGATTTATGCATGTTTCATCGTATTTTTATTTCTCTGTCAGTGGGTCAAATGCTGAGACTGTAAACATAAAAATTGTTTGTATGAATGTTAGTAATGTTCCCTTAAAATCTTGGAAATTTTGGTGGCTTATTATTGCTTTTACCTATTTTATAACGGATCCCGCTAATTTCATACCTATCAGAATTAGATCCCTGCTACCGAACTCATTATAGGTTAAATCCTGGGGCTGCAAAAGCCAAATTTGTTCATTTTCATGTCTGTCAGTAGCTTGAAAAATGTCAGACATTTCTATGGTGAATTGCTTCATTATTGTGTTAAATATTACGTTTGGCTCGCGTCCGTGGGAAATTTGCGTATTTTAGAATTTTATTTGAAATTTTGCATCTAGATTATACCATTTCATGCATTTCATTATTTTATACTGTTTCTAAGAGTAAAGGGATGCTCTCTGTTGAATTTGGCATAATTTGAAGGTCGTTTGATATTCGGGTTAATCGTATCATCAAAACAGGGCCCCCGCGGAACCCCGATCCAGGCGAAAAACAAGCAAAATTCACCATTTTGGCCAAGATTTAGATTTTATTTTCTTATTTTATAATCCCATCAGGGTTAGCAGCATATCATCATATCTCATAATTCATTTCATCACCATTTGGTTAACTTTGAATTTCAAAATTCTCAAATTTTATCAAAATCTATTCAAAACCCCTAATTTCAAAAGGTATAACCTCGTTATTAGGGGTATTTTGGTTATTTTGACCATAATTCCAAATTTCAAATCTTTATTACCCTATTTTTCTGACATTTTTATTATTTCAAATCATATTCAAGGAGACATCAGATTGGGTTTATATCCAGATAAATCTGATAATTTATAGATATTATCGGAAAATCCTGGAAAAATCTACATGTCTATACTAATCCAACTTTTAGTTTTGCAGGGACACTCGAAAGGAGGAGTTTAAAATTTCTTTCATTTCCATTTCCTTTATTTCATCGATGTAAATGTAAAATAAATGTTGGAATAAGAGTTACTTTTCCGCTTAGAGTAGGACGCATATCATATAGTTTACTTTTCTGTAATATCCTTTGGAAATCACTATGGATGAACACAAATGACACGTGCACCAACTCTTAGGGAGTTGATGAACTCGGTGGAGTCCATATTTACGGCCATAGTCAGAATATGGACGAGACCCAGATTCAGCATCTTCTTATTAGCCACACTGAGCCTATACTATTAGGCTACTTTTAAAAGTCATAGCATATTTCCTAATTTTCAAAATGTTGTGGATTTAATTAAGTTAAATTCCAAACATATTTACGGCCATAGTCAGAATATGTGAAGGATTTACCTTGACTTAACTCCAAAATGCATATTTTCTAGTAAAATCTCTCAAAATTTTCATGAATATTTTCATAAAAGTGCATTCATCCATTTAAGTTAGCTCACATCATGGAATTATGCACATTTTGTTTTTCTCAATAAAATTTTTTTCGAAAAAAAATGATTTCTCAAGTATACCCTTCCTTTAAAACTTTCCTGGAATTTAAATTATTCATTCTCAAAAGGGGGGGTTTTCCCAGAATTCTCAACTATTTTTCAAAGTTTAAAACTGATTTTCTAAGTTGGAATTCTCAGAAGATATATATTCTCAAGAATATTTAGAAATCAATTTCTCAAAATCCCTTTCAATTTTCCAAGAACTTTCAAGAATTTTCCAAATCCAATTCACGAGTTTCCAAAGTACCTTCTGATCTTGAATTCCAAGATTAAGAAAATCGATTTTTCTTAAACCCTCAAGGTTTTCTCAAGGTTATTTTCATCAAAATCATTTTACCAGGGTTCCTTAGGAAATCGATTTCTCTTTACTCAGAAACATTTTCCATCATTTTTCCAGATATTTTCAGAAGCATACATCATGTTTTCCAACCTGCATTTTATAAAATTTCATAACACATGCCTGAATTCTCTGTGCATTTAGGATAGAACATGATTTTTGATAATTTAGCTAAGCCAAGCACACATTTGGTCATTGGTTTGATTACTCCTTGTAAAGGCGTCAGGAATGGTCGAACCTCGTATCGACATGTCAAATCCTTTTCTACAGAATTTTCCCTCTATTTTCAAAATAGAGGCGAGCATTTCAAAATCATTTTCAAACTTTGGTCGAGTTTGACTCGCAGGATCGTTTCCCCTCTCTCCCGCAGGGAAGAGAAAAATTCTGCGATGATAACAGGTTTGGTGACCGTGATGGGACTTGTCTTTGTCTGATCAATTATGTGCTTGATTTAACTTAGTTATCAAAATTGTGTTCTCAAAATGTCACCTTTTTAATTTTCAATATCATGTGAGCCTTGAAGCCTAGACTCTGACCCAGCTGACATTGACTGCATATAGCCTAGGCATGGTTTGGTAGGACCATATATAAGAGATATATTCATGCTCACTTAGACTCAGGTCTCATACAACCCTCCTTATTTTAGGATCTGAATGCAAATAATGTATGCTTATTCAAAGATTTTTAAAATTCTATCTCTAGGTTTTAGAGCCTTCTATTTCTTACATGTGATCATTTTTTCAAGCCACCTTACCTATCATTACCCGGTCTTCACGTTGCTGGGCTTTCTTCCAGAACAATAATTCAGGACAAAGCCTCACAACTGGGCCACTTATTTGGGCTGACACCCCCTACCACGTACTAAGGGCCATAGTCCGAAGTATATTGGTAGGTGCTCAAGGATGTTGGAAAACACAAGCTTAGAACCGAAGTTAAAATTCTATGCTACGTACTTCGAGTCTCGACTCGAGTATATCAGCATAACTGGATTGAACAAAGATGATCTGAGCCTAGAGTTACGATTTGGGTCCTACAACTGTTTTCAAAATGATACATTTAGAGTTTGCCTCTTAGGGAGTGTTGTATGCACATAAATGATTGTGCAGGATGTGATTGTTTGTATTTTATTTATATTCCTTTTATCCTTCTCATATTTAATTTTCTCCAAAATATTAGATGATTTTTCTAAATACCCTCATTTTTAAAAATATTTCTCTCATTTCCTCAAAACCCCAGACGATTTTCTTAAAATCCCTTATTTTCCTCAAAAAGTCTGGGTGACTTTCTTCTCCTACCTTTCCTCTGAATCTTGAATTTTTATCTCATTTCTATCTTGCCTACATGCTTTCAAAACTTCCTTATTTTTCCTAAGTCTAATTCTGAGTTTTCCTCCACTTTTCAGTATGATGACATTCAGTCAGTTTGATCCTATTGTTCATGAAGGTCACATCTCCTACGAGGTGCGACAAGGTCATCCTAAACATCGAGCCCTCAACACCGAATCTTTTATTTTCCGGTGGTACTATTCGTGGCTCAAAAGCTTTTCTCATATGTTCCCAGACCATTTGAGGGAGTGCGAGTTAGAATTGGCATCTGCAGCAGGGAAGTTGACAGTTAATGATAATCTAATCCATGCAATGGCGGAGCAATAGAACCTCGTACTTGTACCTTCTGGTTTACATGGGGAGAGATGATCCTGTCGATGGATGAATTTTCAGAGATCATGGGATTACCGGAACCAGCCGGTCAACCAAGAGATCCACTGGAGCAACAATTTCTGATTAATGTCAAGGGCTTGGACCTCCGAGATGCTTTAGCTCGCTTGACAGGCCGTCGATCTTGGTCTTTGATCCAAATGGAAGGAAATGAATATGTTGATCTACTTGAGTTATACTGACAATATGGGACATTTATCAAAGTCAGTTCACTGTCAAGAACAACTCGAGAAAGAATTCAGAACGCAATGGTTCTATGCACCGTAGGACTGGCCTTCTTCCCAAACGGGCAAAACTATGTAGATGTCAGGATAGTCCAGCTCCTACGAAGATGGGGAAGTCGACAGACCAGCCATAGCCATGGCAACACTTGCCTTCCTGTACCGAGGATTGACTCGTTTCACACTCAGAAAGTCCATTTTAGTTGAAGGGTGCACGTACACGCTTCAGTCTTGGTTCTTCCAGCATGTTCTGACACGAGCAAATTCTTTTAGATACAATGGTCAAGAGCTCTTCCCCGTTGCGCAGTATCGATCCATGATCGACAACATTCAAGAAGAAGAAATCATGTGGGACTACTTTGATCGGCAATTATCTCCTCCCAGATACACGTATGCTTATGACAAACGATTCAAATTGATGAGACCTTTCTTCTGCACTTACTATCAGCTAGAGCGATGTGTTCGACAGTTTTCACAGAGACAACATTATATAGAAGCTCGGCTACTATCAAGGGCTATGGTAGAGTTCGACCTCACATCCGCATAATGGTCTGGGGCTTATCATTCTGCCCGCCACGGCTGGGATTCCTTTGTTACTCTTAAATTCTTCCCTGGTCCTAATGTGTCTGCAGACTATTATGAATGGTGGCAAATTGTTTATCCTCCACCACTTTGTCAGAATTAATAAAATCATGTTTTCTTCAATAATATTCCCCCTTTCTATCATGGTTTGATGACCTCGCCTAGGTAACAAGACAAATTTTCAGTTGTTTGTTCTTGCAAAGAATGACAACACAATTGTCATGATTCTAACGACGACTCAATCCCTAGTAATGGGATATATTTTCAATTGTCTATCATGTTTCCAACAAACATTTTCCTCCAAATCAAAATCATTCTCAAAGTCTAACCAAGTCTTTGCCCCGCAGAGAGCGTTCGTAGCATTTGATGGTTCAAACAAGGTTACAGAAGAAGACTGCATCAGCTAAGTGTATTATCTACTCCTCAGCTTCAGAAGGAGAAATGGATTCACCAAGATCGGTCAGAAGTCAGGGTCAACAAGAGGATGATGGCATAGATCTCCAGATGTATGCCATGTTCCAGAAAATGATGAAAAAGATGATGAGTGAGCAAGCCGGCACCAACTGAGATAAAAATTCATTCAGCTAAAGGATCAGAAGTCATACATCTAAGAAATCAACCAAGTCTTTCAAGAAGCATGTACAGCTAGAGAACACCTCAGATGAAGAAGAGTCAGCGGAGGATACCGAAGAGGAGTGCGAGATTATTCAGGAAGCGACTCGCAAACCAAAAGGTCAAGTAGTAGAAGACCCTTTGCAAGCATAGTTAAAGGAAATGGCCAGAGTGGTGAAAGATCTGCAAGCCCGCGACAAGGGCAAGAAAGCCTTCACCAACTAAGACTTCTACGATGGCTTAGAAGAGGATGATAATCTGGAGAATCTCCCCAGAAAGTTTATAAAGTTTGATGGTTCTGGCGACCCCAAAGTGCACCTCGCCATGTTCTTTGCCGAATGCTCCAAGTTCAAGAGAGACAACAAAACTCTGTTCCTCTGCTTCCCTCACAGCTTAGAAGAAACCGCTGCAAAATGGTATGCGAAACACATAAACCCCATCGAGCTGAAAGAATTTCATAAGGTGTTAAATTTGTTCTTTGAGAGATTTTTGTTCAACACAGAGGCACTTTCGACATTGAGTCATCTCTGTAACCTCAGACAGAGAGAAGATGAGAAGGCAAGGGATTTTATTCACCAATGGAGGTCAACTTGCAACAAAATGAGGGACCCCATATCAGAGAGACATGCTTTGTCCCTGATTCTCAACAATTTCTCCCAACCTCTAAGAGGTTTAATCTCCACGGCACCATCTAGAACTTTTATCGAGCTGACAGAACGAGTTGAATGACTCAAACTAAGCGTGGAGAACAGAGTCTATAAAGGCTTCACATTTTTCAAGAATAACCATCCAAATAAGCAGAAAAAGAAAGCTCATTTCACTTACTTTGCCAGCAATAACAATCGCCATCATTACAAAGGGCAGAAGAAAGATTACTGCTGTGATACCAGCAATTCAAATTCCAAGGGCAACCATAAAGAAAAGCCCATTCCTCAATACAACAAGCCCTCACAGCAAGGTCAAGGACCAAAGCCGAGAGAGAAAACCAAGCACGAGGGGTGGAGCTATGAAAGAAAATTTACCCCCCTTGATCAATCACTCAAGACTGTGCTCGAGTACATGCGGACCAAAGAAATGGTCAAGCTGCCTAGACTGGCTGATCCCCCCGTGCCCATGGGGAGGTTAAAAGATCAATTCTGTAAGTTCCATCGGACAGTGGGACATAGTACTGAAAACTTTTTCGTTCTTAAGAATATCATTCAGGACTACATTGACAAGAATCTCCTAGTGGAAGGAGATAAAGAAGAAAAAATAGATATACTGAAGCAATCTTTTCCTCAGCACGCTACAGTGATGATTACAGAACAACCTTTTCAGCCACAAGAACACATTAAGCCATGTTCCAGTCAAGATCTGCGAGCTCAACATCAAGTTTTAGTGTTATAACAAGCACCACCCAGCAACAAGAAAATGGACCTCATTTCAGCCTTTGGCAAGTTGAAAGTATCTGTAGAGCCTGCAAGGGCATCCCCTGAGGTAGCAAGAGGGATCCCCGAATTCCTTAAACAGTTCATCAAGTCCATGTCAAAAAAAGGAGAGACGTCGACTTAAAAGCCATTGACCACTTTATCCAATGTCTCAATTCTGGACTTAGCCCAAGCTTCCGCCAAGCACCAACAAGTATTGGATGACCTGCTGAGAAAAATCAAAGTGAAGCCTAGTACAACTCCAGAAGACATGGCTCAAATTATCAATCAGGCCGTGACTAATGCGTCGATCACTTTTTCAGATGAGGATCTCTGAAAACCTCACACATTCCACAATAACGCATTGTATATTGTCATCCGAACAAGGGGGATGACTGTACCTCATGTACTAGTCGATGGAGGCAGTAGCCTAAACATATGTCCTGAAATGACTACCAAGGCACTTGGCATTAAGGAAGAGGAGTACATTTCAGATCCTATCACTATCTATGGATTTGACAACCACGGCCAAACAACCAAAGGAAAGATCTTCCTGGATATCTTCATCAATTACTCAGTACATTCAGTCATCTTCCATGTGGTTAATGTGCCACCTACCTACAATCTGCTGCTCGGAAGGACCTGAATCAACAATGCAAATGCAGTACCTTCTACTCTACACCAATGCATCAAGTGGTCGAAAAGAAGAATGATCACAACTGTACTGGGAGAAGATCCAGAAGAAAGGCTCCCACAACCTATGATTCTCAGGCCTAGCTTCACTACAGACATCCCTAGCATCAGGGAAAAAGAAGAAATCAGTCTCGGGAAGAGTCCAGAGATACTTCAAGCATCGGCACCATCACTACACACTGTAGCTATGACCCGATGGAGAGATCCTTAATTCTTCAAAATCGGAGGTCGGCTTGACTACAATACTCTCAGGGACCACCCGTTGTTTCTCCAGTTCATGAAAGCAAAGAAAGGATTTGATCTGCTTCTAAAACATGGGTACCAACCTTTCAAAGGCTTGGGCAAACATGAAGACAGTCGAATTGAACCAGTAATCCCGGAGCATCATCCTCACAAAGCAGAACTAGGATTTTTTGGCAAAAGATCACAGAAGAATATTGTTTTTATCAAAGGGGCACATTGAGAACAATAGTTGTCATTTCTTTTCCATTTTTTTTCATGTCTTATTCTACCAATGTCCTTGACCAATTCAATTCAATAAAATCTCAAGTTTTCTTCATTTATCTGGATGCCATCTGTCTCTTTATTTCTGGTCTTTACAATTTGTTATCATTTCATTATTGTTCCAAGTTATCTTCCCAATAAAAAGCAATTTGTCTTATGATGGGCGATTTTCCTGAATACAATTTCTTCTCCAACTTTCAGAATGTCTTTCCAATCAATTAAGAAGCTCGTTCTCAACCCAAAGGCTTTCTCAAGATCAGCGGTAATCCATCGAATCAAAGCAAGAACAAAAGATGGAAAAGTTGCAAGACAGTCAGAAGAATTTGTAGAGTTTGATTCATCTCTTCAAGAATTATTAGAGTTTGCCTCAGTTCAGAAACATGACGAACCGTCAACTCTAGTCCAAGATCCGACTGAGGATATCAATATCGGTTCAGAAGACAATCCTAAAATTCTCAAGATCGACACCAGTCTGAGTTTGACAGAAAAAGAGAGACTCACCAATTTTCTCAAACAACACGAGGAAGTATTCACATGGACATATGAAGATATGCCAGGCTTGGATCCCAAATTAGTCAAGCACCGCCTCATTTTGAAGCCAGGTGTTAAGCCAGTCAAACAGAAATTAAGGAAAATGGATCCCAGAATAGAGCAGCAAGTCAAAGAAGGTCTCGAAGACCTACTCAAAGCTGGGTTTATTCGAACTATTGACTACCCTGATTGGTTAGCCAATATTGTCGTTGTTCCAAAGAAAAATGGCAAAGTGAGAATTTGCATAGACTTCAGAGATCTCAACAAAGCAACTCCGAAGGATGATTATCCACTTTCCAACATCGATCTTCTGATTGACAGCACGGCGGGGCACGCCATATTCTCATTCATGGACGAATATTCTGGCTACAATCAGATCAAGTTGGTCTTTCGTGACCAATCCAAGATTTCCTTCACTATGCCTTGGGGCACTTTCTGCTATATCGTCATGTTGTTTGGGCTTAAGAATGCTAAAGCAACATATCAACGTGCAATGGCTATCATTTTTCATGATCAGATGCGCAAAATTATGAACGCATATGTCAACGATATCCTCATGAAGTCCAAAGATAAAGAAGATCACATTGAAGCTCTTGATCAAGTCTTCAAGCAACTTATTCTTTATAAATTGAGACTTAACCCTCAAAAGTGCATTTTTGGAGTTGAGTCAGGCAAACTGTTGGGTTTTCTGGTCAGCAAAAAGGGGGATAGAAGTGGATCCCGCCAAAGCCAAGGCCATCATCGACATGCCACCCCGACAAATCTCAAAGAATTGCGTAGCCTTCAGGGCCGTATGCAATCAATTCAGCGATTTATTTCTAATTTGGCCATGAGATGTGAGCCTTTCAATCACTTACTCAGAAAAGGGGTGAAGTTCGAATGGGGACCAGAGTGTCAACAATCATTCGATCGTATAAAAAAGTATCTCCTAAATCCTCCTATCTTGAAGCTGCCAAAATTAGATAAACCCCTTTTGTTATATATTTCAGTTGATCAAGTCGCCTGCGGCGGATTCCTAGCACAATATGAAGAAGGTAGCCTGATTGAGCACGCCATTTATTATGTGAGTAGGACTTTCATAGACTATGAAAAGAATTCCAAATAGAGAAGACCTGCCTAGCTCTAGTCTGGATGTGCCAAAAATTAAGACACTACTTGCTGGCATCTGAAGTTAAAATCCTGTCCAAACTCAATCCCCTCAAGTACATCCTAGAGCAACCTTTTCTCAGCAGACGGATCGCCAAATAGAAAGTCTTACTGATGCAGTACGACTTAGAGTATGTCTCCCAGCAATCAATCAAAGGCCAAGCAATTGCAAATCAACTGGATAACTTTCCTTTGACAGAAGAAGTGAAAGCCGAAGATGATTTTTCTGATGAGCAAATATGCAATATTCAACAATCTTCAGTCTGGAATTTATTTTTCGATGGTTCCAAAACATGGCAGGAAGAGGCATTGGGATCTTATTAATCACTCCTGAGAAGGAGACAATTCTATTTTCTCTCAAACTCGATTTCCCATGCACCCACAACATGGCCGAGTACGAAGCCCTTATACAAGGTCTAAAAATTCTACTAGACTTCAATGTCAAGAGAGTGCATGCTTATGACGATTCATTGCTCGTCGTCAATCAAGTCTAAGCCTAATGGCAAGTCAAAGATCATAAATTGCTTCCCTATCAAAAGATCGTCTCAGCTCTTGCTAACAATTTTGAAGAATTTCAGCTCTTCCATATCAAGAAAGACTTTAATCAAGTGGTCGATAGCCTAGCCAATCTAGGCTCCATTATGGCATTCAAAAATGAAGAATCTTGTTGCCCCTTTAAAATTGGCAGACTTGATCAACCTGCCTTTCTTCCAACAGAACGAGTAAACCAGGCTGAGCAAAAGAAGAAGCCTTGGTATTACAATATCAAAAATTTCATAGAAACCGACGAATTTCCTTCAGAGCTCTTAAAGAAAGAGCAACGAGTCATCGAGCGTATGTCTACCCAATATTTCATTCTGGCCAATGTCCTTTATCGTCATGGATTCAGTTCTGAGTATTTCAGATGCTTAGACGAAGATGAAGCCAAAGAAGTCGTGCGAGAGACGTACAAAGGCATTTGCGGTGGCCATGTCGGATACCAAACCCTTGTCAAACAGATCATCCAAGCAGGATACTACTGGAAAACTATGCAGCAAGACTACTACCGCTTCGTAAAGAAATATGCGCAATGCCAGATACATGCACCTGTTGTCCATACACCAACAACATACTTGCAATCTGTCGTTTCCCCATGGCCATCTTCTATGTGGGCCTTTGATGTTGTAGGTCCCATCACTCTTTTTGTTCAAATGGCCATAAATACTTTCTTGTCGCAACAAAATATTTCACCAAGTGGGTAGAAGCTATCACTCTACGTACAGTAGAAGGTCGACACGTGGTTTCTTTCATCCACAAGAACATCCTTTGCCGATTCAGTATACCGCATGATATCATGCCGGACAATGACAATCATTTCAAGAATGAAAGAATGAAGACCTTCTACTCGAAGTTCAAAATTCATCATCATTTTTTCGCTCCCTACTATCCTTGAGGGAATGGTCAGGTAAAAGCCACCAACAAGATCTTAATTCGAATCTTAGAGTAAACTGTAGAAACAGGTCGTGACTGGCATGAGAAGATCCACGACGCATTGTGGGCATATAGGACCACCATTCGCACTCCAACAAATGCTACTTCATCACAGTTTGTTTATGAACAGAAGTAGTATTGCCTTTGCATGTTCAGAAGCCCGCTTTGAAATTTGCGTCACTTCTAGAATTACCTCTTGATCAATACCAACAACAACGATTGATACAACTTGATTTGCTCGACGAGAGAAGGCTAAAAATAGCGGAGCATGCTCAATCCTATCACCAAAGAATAGCCAGACAGTACGCGAAGTCTGTCATCGAAAGGAAATTCAGAGTCAATGATCTAGTGCTTCGATCCACAACTTATCTTAAGCATCGTCCCGGTGGCAAATGGTCGCTAAATTGGGAAGGCCCCTATGTCGCCAAGGAAGCATTACCCCGTAATTCATATCGGCTCATCAATGCCGATGGGGTAGAATTATCAGATCCAATAAATGATCGACATTTGAAAAAATTCTATACTTAAAGCATCTACTCTTTTGTAACTTTCCAACTTCCTTCAATGATGATCAAAATTTTCTTTCCCAGTTATACTGGGGCATTTTTAAATTGTTGTCTTTATCCCAAAATGTCTTGTATGCAAGCATGATACACAAACTTCTCATTTTACACACTTGTGCATCCATGTGCATTAATTTGCATCCATTTACATTCAACTGCATTAATATTAATTTGCCTGGTCAGTCTTGAGATTTTGGCAACTAGTCCCATTACAATTCCCAATTGTTATTTAAAATTGAAAGACAATTATTAGCACTGAATCATTTTCCAATGCTCATATTGATACATTTTCAAAATCCAGTATTCATGTTGGTATATTTTCAAAATCCAGTGCCCATACTGATACATTTCCGAGATCCAGTGCTTGTGCTGGTATGTCTGCAAAAGCCAGTGCTCATACTGATACTTTCCCAAAATCTAACCCTCGTGGTAGGGTCCCATCAATCGCATTAGTCGATCTTTTAGGTTCAGTCTTCGCACAAACCTCTCATCAAAATGCAATTCCCAATTTCTACCTTCGGATTGATCTTGACCTTCAGGTCCATCAAACCCCTAATTTCGACCTTCAGGTCACTCAATTTCCAAAATTTTGACTTTCGGGTCATTCAATTTCCAAATTCCAATTTTCAATTTTCAATTCTCAATTCCCAATTTCGACCTTTGGGTCACTCAATTTCCAATTTTGACCTTAGGGCTATTCAATTCTTCAATTTTGACCTTCGGGTCATTCAATTCCCAATTTCGACCTTCGGGTCACCCAATTTATAATCACCCAATTTCCAATCTTCAATTTCTAATTTCAACTTTCGGGTTGCCCAATTTACAATCACCCAATTTCCAATCTCCAATTTCCAATTTTGACCTTCTGGTCACCCAATTTCGACCTTAGGGTCAACCAATTTCGACCTTAGAGTCATCCAATTTCAAACCTTCAGGTCAATCAATTCTATTTCAATCATTTTTGACCCGTGGGTCATATATGCCAATCATGGTCATGCATCAGATTCATTCCGACAATTGGCTAAACATCAATCTCAATCATTTTCTCTTGCGAAAGACCCTGTTATAGGGAGAGTTCGAGGGAGCTCATTCTTTTCGCATGCTATCATTCTTTGTTCACATAGCCCCCTTTTAGGGAGAGTTTGAAGGGACTCGTGTCTTTGTGAACCATTTGCGAAACAATCTTCCAATTTCACACAAGGAACCCTTTTTTATAGGGAGAGACTCGATGGAGACTCGCTTTTTTTGTAACCCCCCAATTTCCATACTAGGCCATTTCGTCATGAAGGACCCTCCTTTTAGGGAGAGTGTGATGGACTCGCTCCCTCATGACCCAACTATCGACCTCACTTCTTTCGGCCCCTTTCAATAAGATAAGCCTAACATTAGGGAGCTTTGACGAAAGCTTAATTTTTCTTTGAAAGTTCATTTTGCAAACATCTCCTCTTCAGGGAAGAGAGGAGTATTTCCTACCTCCCATTCAGGTAAGGGTCAAGCCTAAACCTTCTCCTTTGGGGAAAGGAGAAGGGAATTTTCGTCACAAAAGCATTAAGTCGAATTTCAAATGCTCGCTTTCACCAAGGATTCCAGAAACATTTTGTCAATTTGTTGTCAAACACTTGTTGATTTCGAGGTCTTCATTACATAAATCTTTTCCTCAGATTACCTTCAGCATTCCTTCCAAAAGAGCAAAACTTTTGCGAAGAAGAATTCAAAATCCAAATTCTTTCTATTGGCCAATGTGAACACCCCAAATTTTTCAAAAGTTTGTAAATATTCCCCTTTTGCCCTTTATTTTCATTTTCTGGGTAATTGAGTCAGTTTTAAAATCTAAATTCTATTTTATTTCTCAAGATTTATTGAAATTAAATTCATTTTATAGATCTGACTCAATTTCAGATCCAGATAAAAGATCCAAATATGAGCTTCGTTGTCCAATGTTTAAAATCAAATTCTCGAAATTTTCAAAATAACTTTTTGAAAAGCTCAGACACTTCGTCCGGTGTCCGTTTGGATCCATCATGTTATATTTCTTGATTCGAGTTTCAAAACTCGAACATTTTCTCAAAACTTGGGTCCAAACCCATTTTCTGAAGAAATTTTCTCAAAATAACATTGATTTTTCAGAAAAAACCCTTTTCTTCTATAAATATTTTTGAAATTTTATAAAATTAGTTTAAATTTCTTAGTTTCAGAGTTTTGTTTTCAAAAATATAAAAAAAAATATGTATAAAGTGAAGAAAAGAACAAAACAAATAAAAATATATATATATATATATATATAGAAAAGAAACAAAATTCGAGCTTTTGAAAAAAACTCTTCTTGAGAAAAATTCTTTTAACCAAAAATAGTTTTTGCAAAAATCTTTAAAAAGGGACCGGCTTTTTGGAAATTTTTATAAAAGACCTTCTTAACAAAAATCAGTTTTTAGGGTTACGAAAATCTTCTCTTCCACCAAAACCCCCTGAATCCTCCAGAACCTTCTCCTTCCCTCTCGTAAAACCCTCCATCACCCACCGTTGAACCTCCTGCTCCACCCTTCGTCCATCTCCAACGGCCTCGCATGCTTCCATCTCCTTCTTTCATCACCAAACCCCCCATGTACCCCCTATCACATGCCCTCCATCATCCGATCCTCTTCTTCTCCCATGGTCGAACAACCATCTGCCATCCATTGCCAATCCCCTTGCATTCTCCACCCTCCGATCGATGGCTCCAGACCAACAACCACTGATCTCCAACCATATCTCTCCTTCTAGAAGCCCCTATCCCTCTATAAAAAGGATACGCAGAAAGAAAAGGAGGGGGGGAAAAAAAAAGAAAGGAGAAAGAGACGATCGATTATATCCGCTTCAGAGTTCCTGCAAAAATCAGTTTCATTTCCCTTCTCATCCTCGATCAAGTGAAGAAAACTCTGCTATAAGAGGAATGCGAATCAACCTTCCACGGTTCCCTCTTCCTTCTTCCTTTCCGCTGTCTCCTTCCACTTCGGCATAAGTCGACTGAAAGGAACAGAGGTTACAGCGACAACTCGAAGCCCAGTCAATCCTGAATCTTCGATTGTGGTAGACCCCTCCTCTTTTTTGTTCTATGTTTTCTCCTTGAAATCTTTTTGTTTTATCATAAACGCATTACAGAAGGGGTTGGGTTGCCTATAGCAACATCAACCCCTCCCTCTGTGCAAAATTGATGGAATACTCGTATTCCCACACCTTTTTTGTTGTTTTCTTCTCTTTGTATCTCCAATGATATCCTATCTAAAAAGAGGAAAGCAAGACATTCGCCCATGGCACGACTACGTGTTCAGTATCATTTCTTTTGGTATGCGGGAGGTGGCATGAATCGTCTCTCCTCACATTTCAACCTGTATTTTTCACACACAGCATATGTCGCATGGTTTTTCCATATTGGCTGCTTGTTTTAAATTCCTGTTTAAAACCAGTTCTCTGTTAAATAGATATATGTGTTTGTTTGTTTTTTAAATCCAATCAGTACAGAGGTTTAGAATCAGGATCGATCTAATTTCTTTGTAATATTTCGGTGATTCTCTTGAATATATCTCTCTTCCGTGATTCTTGCTAATGCCTCACCTTGGAAGATTGAGATCCGATCCCCTGTCACATGAAGGACTAACTGGTTGATGTTTTGAGAGCCACCGAGAGGATGTGTTCTCACTACATTCTTTTTTTACAACCTCCAACAACTATGGATCTGACGACTTCATGTAAGGTAAGAAAGTTCCAGCTTCGCTCAAAATTTGGCGGTTGTTCGCTATAGGAGCAGACTCCAGCGTGAAGGTATCTCAGGAAATTGCTGAAGTCGACTGGTCACATCTCTGTATGTACAAAAAAAAAAGGGGGAGGAAGCGAATATATTGGATGCTCTGTAGCATGTATCTTAAGAGATCAACACAAGTCTGCTGTGCTCTTGCTGGAAAATTCCCTCTCACCCCAGTTTGCGCAAATGATGTCCACCAACCCATGTTATTGTTTAAAGAATGAGCATTTCAGCAAGGGCCGTTTTATTTCAATAAATGCCCTCTCTTGACTGGTCTGTCCTTGTCTTACCAAGATCCTTGCGTCTTGGGCATCATCGGGATTTCTCTGTGGATGTTCCATTTTATTCTCGATTTTGATGGCTCTTACAGTTTAACTCTCGTATCATCATTACTTCATCTATGTTCATTCTTTATTGCAGAATCCGAGCATAAACATTGCCCAACAAGGATCGTCGGATTTATTGAAGGTATTTCATGGTTCATTGTTCATCGATGATGCAGATTCATCTCATTTTATTTTCCTGGATGTTATATACTAGTATGTGTATCTTGCATGCATGATTTTTTTTCCCTTCTGATCTCGAGACTAGGTTTCTGTTCTTTTTTTTTTGTTTTGTTTTTGTTCTCGATTCATAGTATCAAGTAACTATTTGATTAATGATCGATTTAATCTCAGCAAACAAACAGCTAAAAGGTTAGACACCCTTTACCATTATTCTGTTTTCATTCAAGCAGGCCTCAATGATATGGGCAATCTGGTTCACATTTGAAAACAAAATGAAAGAAAAGGAACCATCCTTTCTCTCCTGTATGCCCAAACAGTTGAAGCCAGTTCACTGTTTAAGTCTTGGAAGAATCGGATGGCAAGGCCTCCCTCATTGGCCAAAATATTGTAAAAAGTCCAAGGATCTGACGCCTACAATCGATCTACTGATCATTGGGCTTTTCGATATCTGCAATTGATTCATTATATGGAAAAAGATGGTCTGAGTGTACTCATGACATCTCACTGCTGTAGTCCATTTCCCAATCCTACAGTACATTCATCGATCAGTGATGAGCCATTCAAAGTCTAGCTGGGAGAAACGAGGGCTGAATTGTTCATCTCAAAACCTTTGAGGAAGTCATCGATATTTGAGGATTCATCAGATTGTTGATGGCAATAGTACATTCATCGATCTTTGAAGAAAATCAGATTGCTTTGCAGGGATATATTGAAATACCGTTTGGAACCAAGTTCTGAATCATTGTGTGATGTGCCTTGCTTAGGTCTTGGTTTAATTTACACCACAACCTGTATATATTTTTTTTAAGCTATATCTCCTTCAGCATCATTATTTTTTTTTCCAGCATCTGTGCTCACTCACAGCATACACATTCCCTCATTACAACTACTGCAGATTAAAAGTCTCACCTGTATGCATAGGGTTCATTGTCATATAGCCTCTCCAAGCCATCTCAAAAACTTTTTGCTTCCTGTTCAAATCTTCTAATTTTATTTTTTGGAACTGAGATCTTCTACAGTAGACTTCTAAGTATCCCCAGATTCGGGGATGGATTTCTATGTTCAGTATGGCATAGGGTCCATGCATAGCCCATGGTGATTTCTCTATTAAGGAATACCCTTAAGTCTGTGTTGTCATTAATACCATCTAGTCTATAGCAACCTTATAATTTCCAGCAACCGTGTGTTGCCCAGTTGTAACCTCCCCACAGGTGGAAGTCAACTTCATTGATCTTGCCAAGCCTCCAGCAACAGACAGACCTTGTCTTCACTCCCAACCACGATTGAAAAGCTGGAACACTAGCGATTCCACTTGTTACAGTCTTCTCCTGCATAGCTCAAATAGTAAAATAGGTTTTGAAGTTTACTTTATCAGGTTTAGGCAAGGCCATGGCTAACAATTGCCAATCAACCAAGGCCCCATTGCAATAGTCGCTGGTAGGTTGGGCCCTGTATGAGTATTGCTTCATCCACATCGATCTCCATAACAGTCCACTGTTGCATACCACCCATCATTCCTAACCATCATATTACCTAAATCTCCAGCGCCCCTGTAAACTCCACTGTTGTGGCTCATATCTACTCACAGCAGTGTCAAATACTACTGTAATCTCCCCGTTACCAACCACTAACTGGGGTTTACACTCACTCCTATTGGCATACCACATTCCACCCGATGCTCATAGCAGCACCCTTCACAACACCCACTATGTGCTCTGCACCCCAGCTATCTTCATCATTAGTTCCCAGCCCTTACCCTGTTGTAAAATTTTCACAGGATCATAGCAGTACCCATGAGCTTAGTGTACAGCCCATGATCACCTCTTCTTCTACTAATACTCACCTCTACTTAGATAGTTGCCACTTCACCATGTTTAGCATTTACAGCTCCTTTACCGTGATAAATTCTTACATTTATCCATTTATTCAAGGCTTGTAGACTCCAGCACTGTTCTCATCCACCTATGTTGCATGTAGGTTATATATGGTTTATATATAGGTATATATATATATATATATATATATATATATACATGTATATATATATGTGTATATGTATATACATACATATATATATACATGTACATATATATATATATATATATATATATATATATACACTCACATACATATGTGTTGGTAAGTAGGTATATGCATGGAGATAGGTACATATCACTTCTTACATCTTAAATCATAAATATCTTGACATATGGGCACCTCACATTTGGTATATTTTTAATGTGCAATTCCCTTTTTGCTTTCATAATAACTGTATTATTTTGCAGGGGATATGTAGAAAAGATCATTATTTGGAGTTATGAATTCAATTTCATGTATTGTAATAGCTAGATCTTAATGAGAAATTACATTTCCTGTTTTAGATAGAATGAAAGAGCATTGTAAATTGCTTATTTTCATGCTTTTTACCTTTATTTTTCCAAAATCTCACAAATGGAAACACGAATGGCACATGCACCATTTCGTAAGAGGTAAATTAATCCTAAGTTGATGATCCACATCAATGGCCATAGTCAGGGTGTGGACAAAACTTAGTATTTTTATCTTTTACGAGATAACACTGGATCCACGCTGGATCCATTTTTCAAATTCATCATATTTTCTTAAATATTTTATCCTTTTATTAGAATTTAACTTGAAATTGACTCAAAATATATACCAATGGCCATAGTCAGGGTATATTGAGAGTTAATTTTATTTTAAATTCTATAAAAGCACCAGATGTATTTTATTCTTCTCTTGAATTTAAATATAGATTATTATATAATACATTCAATGACCATAGTCAAGGATGTATTATATCTTCAATCTTATTTTAATTCATTTAAAGAATGAAATAGCTTTTCAAAATCCAATTTCAAAAATTTAAATTCATTCATCATTTAGGATAGAACTGCATCATGTCTTCAAAAATTTCTTTTTCAAAACTCCAAGTAATGTAAATATCTTCTTCAATCTATCTTCAATTCTTATAAAAAACCAATTCATCCTCTTCATTTTCAAATTCAATTTCGTTTTCAATCTCAAAAGTTCAAACTTAACTTTGAGATTTCAAAGTCCTTTTTATTCAAATTCAAATCAGATTTCAAAGTTCAAATTAACTCTGAAATTCCAAATCCATTTTATATTCAAGACTCCAATCAAAATCAAAGTTCAATTTAACTTTGAGATTCTTGATTCATCTTCTGAATTTAACTCCAATTCCATCTTAGGATCCAGAACTCAAAATCTACTTTGGATCTCAGACTTCAGATCCAATTCCTCTTTAGGATCCAGAGTCCAATTCTACTTTTGGATCTCAGACTTCAGATCCAATTCTCTTTTAGGATCTAGACTCCAATTTTATTTTGGATCCCAGAACACAGATCCAAATCCATGTTAGGATCCAGAATCCAACTCTATATTGGATCTCAGACTTCATATCCAAATCCATGTTAGGATCCAGAATCCAACTCTATATTGGATCTCAGACTTCAGATCCAAATCCATCTTAGGATCCAGAACCCAATTCTATATTTGGATCTCAGACTTCAGATCCAAATCCATCTTAGGATCCAGAACCCAATTTTATCTCGGATCTTAGATCTCAGATCTTAAATCCATCTTTAAATCCAATTCCATTCCCAATTCTAGATTTCAAAATCCAAGTCTATTTCCAGATCTCACTTGAACTCCCCAAACCCATTTCTATTTTTAATACCATTTGATCTTCTCAGATCCATTTTTAAATTTCAAATTCAATATCACTTCCAAATTTCATCTTCCTTCCCTAAATTTAAGATCAAATTCAAAGTCCATTTCCGACTTTGAAACTTCACTTCCTTTCATTTCAAAGCTTCAAATCATTCTTTCTCAAAATCAAGATTTGTTCTTCCAACTCTGATTTACTTCAAAGACTTAGAACTTCTTTGATCTATCTCAAGATCTAAAGTTAGATTCAACCATTTCTTCACTCCTTTTACTTGGAAATTTTCAAAACATCTTTCAAAAAGAGCATACATTTTTGCATTGCACAAGCATGATTCTCTGTGCATTTAGAGTTAGAATAAATTCTTAGATTATATTTAGGCAAAGCAAAAGGCATAGATTCGATCCTTGGTTCGATTACCCCTAGTAAAGGCGCTAGGAACGGTCGAACCTCGTACCGACGAGCGAATCCCGTCTCTCCATTTTCCCGCAAATTTTCAAAACGGAGGCGAGTTAAATTTCTAAATATTTTCAAATTAAGGTCAAGTGAGACTGCGCAAAATAGTTCCTCTTCTCTCTTTCTCTCTTTCTTTTCTTTTCTCTTTCTCTTTTCTTTCTTTTATTTCTCTCCCTTCAAAAAGGAGGAAAATAGAGGTTAGAAAAGGGGAAGAGAAGGAAGAGAGAGAAACTACAAGAGAAGGAAAAATTTTGCGATGATCACAGCCAACCAAAAGGATGAAGAATAAATCCTCGATATGGCCAAACAAAGAAAATTCGATATTGTCACAAAGCTATAAGTGATTGATATTGATCGCAGCTATGACACATTTTTAAGGGCCATTCTTATAAGAATGAGGCAGCATAAATATCCTGAGCACTAGAAAAGAGAGAGTTCACTCAATTTCCATATCTTCCCAATCACTAGAACATCTGAAGCTGCAATTAAATATCTGTAAAAGGGATCCCTCAATTGTCGTCAAGTTGAATACGAATATGCGAGTTAGATGCCCAGGGCCAAAGAAGATTTGGATCATCTCTAAGATGAAGGAGTTTGTGACAGATCCTTTCAGGGAAAGTTCAAATCACCGCCAAGTTGAAGGCGAATGTGATGAACCTCCTGACAATCCCTAAAAGATATTTAATTTCCGCTATCATCAAGATCTGCAACCAATGAGCCAATACCGTCAATATAATTCCTGAGGCAAAGAAGGATCAAAACATCTCCAAGTTGAAGGAGTTTGTGACGTACCCTTCTAAAAGAGAGAGAGAGAGAGAGAGAGAGAGAGAGAGAGAGAGAGAGAGAGAGAGAGAGAGAAGTCAGGACATCTCCAAAATAAAGGATGATGTAATAAACTTCCTTCGAAACCCAAGAAGAGCGCAAAAAGAGGGTCATGAAAAAGCCTCAAGATATCTCACTGCCAATTCTGCCAAGAATTTTCTTTGATTTTGTGAGATTATGTTATCAATATTCTTTCACCATTTGCTTTCACAATATTAATTTTTTTTCCTGTTCATATCAAGGAAATTGATAGCTTCCTTGAAGAAAGCCAGTTGCAAGCAATTTGAATTCGAATTTTGATTCTACGAAGTTAACCCAATTGGAGGTAATACTTTAGGTAGAAAAGAGGAAATATTTTCATCAATGTATATCATTTTCAAAATTCTTTGAATCAACAACAATTCTTGACATTCTGACAATATTTTCTAGTTATCTTGATGTGAAGCGAGAACTCGATGTTCGGTTCAACGTATTCTGACACCATTTCAATCCCTCTCTAGGACTTGATAACGAGAGTTTTCAAGATTCCTCCCCTTCTTTTTGTAATCTGGGTGCATGAGCTCTCAAATTTGCACAGTTCTCTGTGTCCCCACTGTCCCGCCATAGACAATCTCATTTTGGTTCGAGGTCAAACCAAAAACCTTTCTCCAGCAAAAGGCTACCAATTTCAAAAGCTGATTTAGTCTCAGAAATGAGGCACCCAAGATCAACCCCTTTTCAAGCTTTAGGGACCCCATTTTCCTTCCTTTTGCAAAACCCCTGTCGAACTTATTGTGCGAAATCCGAAGGTTCCATCATGGTCTCTTCCTTCGAGAATTCCATTCATTTTTTCGATCAGGTTAAGAAAATAAACCTGAGCCTCATTTTGATGAGGTATTTCCTTCTCCCGATCAGGTTAAGGGAATAAACCTGAGCCTCGTCTGATGAGGTATTTCATTTCTGCCCAATCAGATTAAGAGTACAAATCTGAGCTTCATTTGATGAAGTATTTCATTCCCCAATCAGGCCAAGGGTTAAACCTGAGTCTCGTATTCACCCGAGATATTTTCGTCCCATCCAGATTAAGGGCAAAACCTAAACTTCACTGCCATAGAGTGAATATTTTCCTCTTCATTCTCCACTTCATATCTACCATCTTCACCGGTGTTGAAATAAATCAAGGTGGCCCACCATGAGGTGGTGCCGCAGGAGGGGCTCCTGCAGAAACCAATTTTTGAAATTCAAGTGGGCTTCAAAACCCTAGGTCTTCCTCTTTAAAAAGCCCCTCACATGCCCCCTTTGGGGAGAACTTTTCTTGGAATTCAAACCCCCTTTTCACATGCCACCTAGAGGCGAATCCCTTCTCATCTGAAGCACCTTTTGCGTTACCCATCCTTCCTCCTTCATCTTTCTTCCAGTATCGTCAGTTGCACCCTTGAAGAGTGATTTGAAAACCAACGGAAGCCATTCATAAGTACACGTGTCCGGAGCTCCAGAATCATCAAAAGGTCCCCGTATGAGCTCTCTTTATGTGAAATCTCATACATATTATGAAATTGTGCTCATATGTATGTTAAGATTCTAAAAATTCATATGATCGTGTGAATCACCATTTTAAAGAAATGATTCATCTGGATGATGGATCAAATCTCTCTTGTAAATGGTACATAATAAATGCATAATCTACTTCCTTGATTATTCCTCTGTA
Source organism: Nuphar pumila (assembly GCF_984573655.1). NCBI lineage: Eukaryota > Viridiplantae > Streptophyta > Magnoliopsida > Nymphaeales > Nymphaeaceae > Nuphar > Nuphar pumila. The sequence goes on along the minus strand of NC_143263.1, from coordinate 43,967,489 downwards.
GCATTTCATCATAAGCATGCATGTAATAGGTTAGATTTATATTTTATTCTCGTTGAATAGCATGATTCATGATTTAATTAGATATTTCATGCATTTAATACAATTCTGTTTCAATTTTGTATTTCTCTATTTTTAGTCATCTGTCCACGCATAATTTCATGTTCATATTTTATTCTAAAAACCCCAAAAAAATTAAGTGTCATGCGGATAATTGTTTCCTGATATTCTGCAAAAAAAATCGGAAGCATTTGAATTCATTTTCTTTATTCAAAGCCCAAAATACTGGACCAGGTTTTAAGACCGAAAAAACGTTAAGGGTATCAGATCCCAAATTGTAAAATCGAGATCTCCCTCAGGGGAGATCCGATTATTGATCTGAAAAATACTCTGGACCTGGAATTGAATCTAGTATTTAATCTGATTTTATCAGATTTTTCTAAAATGCTTTGTTGCCTGTCAAAAACCCAAGACTACCAGACACATGTCCTAGTCTGATATGAGTTCATGAGAGTCTGGGTAAACTTGAGTCGATTGTTACTCTCTGGGCATAACTCAAAATCCAGATCTGTAAAAGAGGAATTTTATGATCAACATGTCTACTATTTGAATAAAAAATCTTATAATTTTTAGAACAAGCTACATGCCCTTTCTGTAATTTTAATGTTAGTCTGCTGTTTCAGTATTTATACATGTCTTTCTGATTTATGCATGTATCATCGTATTTTTATTTTTCTATCAGTGAGTCAAATGCCAAGATTGTAAATGTGAAAATTGTTTGTATGAATGTTAGGAATGTCCCCTTAAAATCTCAGAAATTTTGGTGGCCTATTATTGCTTTTACTTGTTTTATAGCGGATCCTGCTAATTTCATACCTATCAGAATTAGATCCCTGCTACCGAACTCATTATAGGTTAAATCCTAGGGCTGTTAAAGCCAAATTTGTTCATTTTTATGTCTGTCAGCGGCCTGCAAGATGTCAGACATTTCTATGGTGAATTGCTTCATTATTGTGTTAAATATTATGTTTGGCTCGCGCCCTTATGCGAAATTTGCGTATTTTAGGATTTTATTTGAAATTTTGCATGATTATACCATTTCATGCATTTTATTATTCTATATTGTTCCTAAGAGTAAAGGGATGCTCTCTGTCAAATTTGGCATAATTTAAAGCTCGTTTGATATTCGGGTTAACCGTATCATTAAAATAGAGCTCCCGCGGAACCCCAATGTAGGCAAAAAACAAGCGAAATTCACCATTTCAGTCAAGATTTAGATTTTATTTTCTTATTTTATAATCCCATCAGGGTCAGCAGCATATCATCATACCTCATCATTTGGTTCACTTTGAATTTCAAAATTCCCAATTTTTATCAAAATCTCTTCAAAAACCCTAATTTCAAAAGGTATAACCTCGTTATTAGGGGTATTTTGGTCATTTTGACCATAATTCTGAATTTTAAATCTTTATTACCCTATTTTTCTAACATTTTCATGGTTTCAAATCATATTCAAGGAGGCATCAGATTGGGTTTATATTCAGATAAATCCGATAATTTCTAGATATTATCAAAAAATCCTAGAAAAACCTAAATGTCTATATTAATCCAATTTCTAGTTTTGCAGGGACACTCGAAAGGAGGAGTTTAGAATTTCTTTTATTTCCATTTTCTTTATTTCATCGATGTAAATGTAAAATAAATGTTAGAATAAGAGTTACTTTTCCGCTTAGAGTAGGACGCATATCATATAGTTTACTTTTCTGTAATATCCTGATGTGTGAATCATGCATTTTCCTTTAGAAATCACTATGGATGAACACGAATGGCACGTGCACCAACTCTTAGGGTGGTTTTGTGGAGTACACAGATGTCTTAGGAACAGGTTTGGGTTGCGTGCTAATGCAGCATGGCAGAGTTATTGCGTACGCATTGAGGCAATTGAAAGTTTATGAGAGAAATTATCTAACTCACGACTTGGAATTAGCAGCAGTAGTGATTTGCCTTGAAGTCTTGGCAACATTATTTGTAGGGAGATACGTTCGAGATCTTTTCTGACCACCAGAGTCTCAAGTATCTATTCTCTTAGAAGGAATTAAATATGAGATAACAAAGTTGGGTGGAGTTCATCAAGGATTACGAGTTCACGTTGTCTTACCACCCTGGTAAGGCAAACGTCATGGCAGATGCACTTAGTCACAAATTGAGCAGTGTTTTAGCTAGCTTGGTGTGGAGCCAGAAGTTGATTAAAGATTTCGTGGCTTGGAAGCCATTTTCGCTTGGAGGCGGAATGATCAAATTGTCTGGTTTAACCATCCGATCAGAGATTTTGCCTAGGATTGTCGAGGCACAAAAGCTTGATGCTCAGTACATGAAGCTTTTAGCTCGAACGTAGCAGGAAGGTACATGTAAACACCCCAAATTTTCATCATCCATTCTCAAATAACCCTCCTCGTGCAGTGCCAACCCTGTTAGGTTAGTGTAGGAGTCAAACCCTGAGTCAGTTTCAGAAAAATCACCATTTTACCAACTTTCATTAGGAAAATTACCATTTTACCCCTAGGTCATCCCGGACCCTAGTCAGTCAGAGTCAACTAAGCTCACTGGTCAGTTCAAAACAGTTAGAATATCAGTCATTTCAAGCTCATTTGAGCTCACAGTGAGAAGGCCATTTTCTTATTTCTGACCATTCCTGCCAAAATGGGATCATTTCTTCAGAATTGAGCTTATTTCTCACTCAAATCTAAGCCAATTGTCTCTGAGTCAATCAGTCTCAGTCAGTCATATTCCCCAAAGTCTAACCCGAGCTCACCAAAAGTTTAAGTGCTCTAGTTTCAGTTCAAAACCATTTCTAAGTGTCCAGAAGCCCATTTTAGTCCAGTTCAGCTCTTTCAGCTGAAATTGAGCTGAGTTCAGTCAATTGAGCTAGTGTTCGAGCTTTGATTTTAGTTCATGTCAGTATTACTGACCTTTGTTATAGCTCAAACCCAGCTCAGATTCGTAATTCACTTTGCTTCAGTGACCATTCCGTACTATTTCTCTAAAAATGGCAGTTTTTCTTGAAAATTTAGCCAGAAAGGTCAGTTGAGTCAATGTCTGGTTAGTTCACTTGAGTTCTGAAACTTAAAAACCCAGCTCAATCTAGCTCATTTTAGTTTAATTCAGCTCGAACCCCAATTTTTGGTGTCACTCTGATCTAGTAGAGTCCGAAAAACCATTTCTTGAGCTATTTTGCAAATTTTATCAATTTTAATGCTTTTTAAACTGGTACAAGTGTCAATCGGGGTCTGACATCCAAAATTCTTTATTCAGGGTTAGCATTTCACATAGCATTTCATGTCATTTCTCATCATTTCATATCATTTCTTAGCATTTCATAAAATTTCATCACATTTCATTTCATTTTCGAAGTCCAGAACTCCAGTTTTATAAATTTCAATCCAGATCGAGTTTTAAAAGCTTTCAGAAATTAACTTCAAAACCTCGGGTTTCCAAAATTGACATTTTTACTCCCAGGAGTCTAAATTTGGAAATATTTTCTCAAGAAAAATAATCTGGATTTATTTCAAACTCAAATTTTTGAATTCTACACTAGATTTGCTTCGCAACGAGGTATTGAACTTCAAAATCCAAGCTCGTTTCAAAAATTGTCAAAAATAACTCATTTCGTCTAGAAATAAATTTGGAAGTATTTTCTCGAGAAAAACAATCTGGATTTCTTTCAAAACCACATTTTTAAATTCTACATTGGATTTGCTTCGCAATGGGGTATTAAACTTCAAAATCCGAGCTCAATTCAAAAACTGCCAAAAATAGCTCATTTCGTCTGAAATTTTTTTGAAAAGACTATTTTACCCCTCTAATCGTCAAAATGAATTTCAAAAGTAGAATTTGGACCCGCTCTGAGATGACCCACTCATTTACATTTCTGTTTTATTAAAAAAAAACTTTTATTCCTTTGAATTTTCTTTTTATTTGTTCATTTTTGTTTTATTTATTTATTTATTTTGTGTTTTAGAGAGGTGGGACCCACAAAGTGGTCGCCCAAGCCTCCAGCCCCACTTTCCATTTTTTCCCCTCATTTTTCTTTCTGTTTTCCTTTTTCCCTCCTTTTCTTTCTTTCCTTTCTTTTTTCCTTTTCTTTTTCCTCTTCTTTCCCTTTTCCTTCGTTCTTTCTTTTTCCCAAACCTCCAACCCATTCACGTAAAGGGGGGATCTTCTTTTTCATTAGGTCATTAAGACCTAGGTTAGAAGGCAATAAAAACCTAAGTTAGAAACCAAAAACAAAAAAAGAAGGAAAAAAACACACGGCTGCCCCCATCTCATCTCACGCCCATTCAATCTCTCTCTCTCTCTCTCTCTCTCTCTCTCTCTCTCTCTCTCTCGATCGACCTCATTGCAGCAGCTCCACCAAAGCTCCTTCAACCACACAAACCAGCCTTCTTCTCCATTGTAGTAGCAACTTCATCATTGCTCCTCCTTCAACCATTGGCACCACCAAAGGGGAACACCAGCCTAGGCAGCCATTGCCACCGTTACATGCTTGCAGCCAGCCACCATCTTCACCTCTTCCAGCCGGTTCACCTCTTCCAGCCTCTCTACAACATCCACTGCTACTTCAACCTAGCAACCACCATAAGAAGGGTTCCAGCTAGCGCCACCATCGGTCCAGCCACCATCCTCACCATCGGTCCAGCCAGCCTTCATCACCCTCAATAGCAGCTGCACTTCCCTTTTGCTACAGCAACCGGCGCAACTCCTTTCATCTCCACAGTAGCATAGCCATCTCCAGCAAGCCTCTTTCACACCAGCCACAACCAACTTCAAGTGCAGCCACTACCTTCATCACACGTTCCAGCCGGCACCTCCTTCTTGACTTCCAACCATCCTCACCTTGGTGCCTTTGACGCCTCAACTTCCTCAACCTTGGATCATCTCCACCACATCTGCTTTCCTTCAGCCAATCTCAGCAAACCCAAGGTAAGAGCTTCATCTTTTTACTTTTTTTTATTTCCCTTACTTTCTTGCTTAAGGCTACATGGAGTATGGGATCCCTCTGATGGATGGATCAGATCCCCTATCACCATAGTCAAAATTAAGTTTAGATTGTACCCCCTGATTATTTTTGTTTTATTATTAAATTCATGTAAATTTCGTATTATAGGCCTCATATTTAGATTATTTTAATGCTTTATAGGTTTTTTGATTAGTTTCTCTAATATTTGCTTATTAGTTTATAGGTTTTGATTTTAAGAATCAGTCCAGCTTTCGTTTCATGTTTAATTGTTCATCTATAAATTTCAAAATTTTTATGATAGATGTATGGGTTCATCATTCATTTCTCTGCAAAAATTCGGATCAATTTGAGTTTAATAACTCTATCTAATAAATCCAAACTCTAGATCGGGTTTTAAACCCTCTGGAGATTCCAGATTCCCATTTAGCAGGGTTGTCGACCCAAGATCGCCTCTATGGACGATCCTATTTTCTCTTAAAAAATCACAGTGGATTCATAATTGAATCTACTTATGATCTGGAAATTTTGAGGATTTTCCTGGCAGTTTTGATCTCTGTCAAAAATCGGATTTCACAGCTTTCTAGGAAAATCTCGATTTTCCTTCATCAGGGTATAGATAGACTCTAATACACCGAGTCCATCCAATCTGTAACCTTTTTGCAAAAACTTTCAACATGAAAGTTGTTTCTAACATAATTTCCTGTCATTTCCCAAAATTTGGGAATTTTTGGATCTGTTTCAGTATTTTGTACGGATTTTTAACTTCTGTCTAACAGATTTCAATATCCAGAAATCTCAGAGATTTAGGTCTCTGATAACAGCGTACGCTTTTCCAAACTATAACCCGAATCCCAGTTCTGTAAAAAAATAAAATTTTTATATGTTTGTCAGAGACATTTTACCACAATTTTAAACTTTTTCTCATATGTTTACTATTTTTTCCACATTTTCTACCGAAACCTGTCTGTTTCCTTCATTTACTGGAGTCGCCGGATTCTGATCCGACTTGCCGGAGTGGCACAGCTCCGACCATAGGTCAAAACCAGAAAGTGTAAAATGAAAAAATCCTTGCCTTACTGTCTTATGTCACCCCATAAAATTTGGGAAATTTTGATGAAAGTTTGATATCCTAAATCCCCTTTAGAATCAACATTTTAGGCAAAAATCACAAAATTTAAGGTTTTTACTTGAATTTCCATACTTAAAAATACAAAAAAATATATTTTCGAGCTCCATTCTGTTTTTAGAGATATTTTAGGTGTCCATGCCAAATTTGGCTTAATTCCAAGTTCATTTGCTCCATGTGTTAGTTTATCTTTAAGTTCAGAAGCGAAAATCAGGCGAAAATCAGATTAAATTTGATATTTTATGATATTTTCGTCATTTTAAGGTTTTTATCATGTACATGAGCATATAGAATTATATTAGGGTTAATTTAAATGTCATTTGCATTTCACATTTTCCATTTTTGCAAAATTTATTTCAGAAAACCCTGGTTTCAAGGCCATAGTCTTGTTGTCGGGGGTATTTTGGTCATTTTGACCATAATTTCAAAATTTCAATCTTTAATTTCAAAAATTTTCATGCATATCATCATATTTTATCATATTGTATTTCATTTATTTTATTTGATTTTCAAAATTCCAAAATTTATAAAATTTCTTTTAGAAAACCCTGATTTCAAGGTCATCAGGGGTATTTTGGTCATTTTGACCCCAATTTCGAATTTTCAAGTTTATTTTCAAAATTTATTCATTATTTATCATGTTTATATCAAAGGGGTATGATTTTGGGTTTATATCTGAATAATATCCGATAATTTCCCATATTTTTGGATAAATTCAGAAAAACCTATATTTTTGTGCTAACCTTGTTTTCTAGTTTTGCAGGAACATTCAATAAGAAGATTTAGCTTTTATTTCTTTTATTTAAATTCAATATAAAAATCAATGTAATATTTGGAATAAGAGTTACTTTTCTGCTTAGAGTAGGGTTGCATTGCATATAGTTTAATTTCTGCAAAATTTCAATATCTGATGTATGATCCATGTGCATTTATTTCAAATCCACTATGGTTTACACGAATGTCACATGCACAAGCTCTTATAAAGTTTATAAACTCGGTGGGATTCGTATTTATGGCCATAGTCAGAATACGAAGAAAACCAAGATTTATGATCTTTATATTAGCCATATTCAGCCTACACTCTTAGGCTAACTTAAAAAATGCACTGCATTTTTCAAAACTTCAAAAGGATTTCTCAATTTCTCAATGAAATTCCCTTTTCAAATTCATATTCATTCATTCATATTATTCAAATTGCATTATTTTCAAATTCATTTTCCAATTTCAATTTCAGAAAATTCAGTTTTCTCAAGAATTTCCAAGTCTTTCTCATGATCTGATTTTCTCAAAATCCTAAGTTTTCAAAAGAGATTTCAAGGCATTTCCTAAGTTCAAACCAAGATTTTCTAATGTTTTAAAATTCTCAACTTTCAAAGTCTCAAGTTAAAAAAAATTGATTTTCTCAGATTTCCCACTTTCCTGAGAACCCAGTTTCCTGAGAATCCATTTTTCATTTCAAAAGTCATTTTTCCAATGAATTTCTTAGATTTCCTCAGAATTCTCAAATCCATTTTCTTGGAAAAGAAATTCCAAATTTCAAAAATCGATTTTCCCCAAGATTCAAGTTTTACTAAGAATTCATTTTCCAATCAAATTTTTGATTTCCAATGAAATTCAATGATTTTCTCAAGAATTCAATTTTCAAGTACTTTTCCAATCAATTTTCAAGCATATTTCAATTTTCCAAAGCAAACATCATATTTTCTCAAGCTTGCATTATTTTCAAAATTTCATAGCACAAGCCTGATTCTTTGTGCATTCTAGGAAAAATAGAGCATAATTTAGCTATTTGAGTCGAGTTAAAGCACATAATTGGTCCTTGGTTCAATTACCCCTGGTAAAGGCGCCAGGAACGGTTGAACCTCGTACCGACAGGCGGATCCCATTCCACGGAATTTTCCCGCAAATTTTCAAAACGGAGGCCAGTTAATTTTCAAAACAATTTTCAAAACTTTGGTCGAGTTTGACTCGCGAAATTCATTTTCTCTCTCGCAAGGTAGGGGAAAATTTTTGCGATGATAACAGTACATCTTTTCGAATTATGGATAGTAGTAGCATTCGTATGAAGGATCAACTTTGGATGCCAGATAACCTTGAGTTGAAGAAGGAGATTCTTGATGAAGCTCACATGTCAAAGTACCCCATTTATCCTAGTGGTACGAAGATGTTCAAGGATCTACAACAAAAGTATTGGTGGAACAGAATAAAGCGAGAAGTAGCAGCATATGTCTTGAGGTGCTTGACTTGTTAGTAAATCAAGATTGAGCACCAACGTCTCAGAGGTTCCATGCAGAGGAGCGAGATTCCTCAGTGGAACTGGGAAGATGTCACTATGGATTTTGTGGTAGGTTTATCGCAAACCAGATGAAAGCACAATGCGATTTGGGTAATTATAGACAAACTCACCAAGTCTGCTCATTTCTTACCTATCCGGATCAGTCAATCACTTGAAAGCTTAGAAAATTTGCATATCCGAGAGATCGTACGGTTACATGGTGTACCAATGTTGATTATTTTGGACCGTGATCCCAGATTCACGTTGCGATTGTGGGGACAGTTGCAGTCAGCTTTGGGAACAAGGTTGAAGTTCAATACTGCCTTTCACCCTCAGACTGATGGTCAGTTAGAAAGAACGATCTAAACGTTAAAATGTATGTTGTGAGCTTATATGCTCGACTTTCAAGGTGAGTAGGATTCACACTTATGTTTAGTCAAATTTGCCTACAATAACAGCTATCACTCTAGTATCGAGATGGCTTCGTACGAAGCTTTGTATGAGAGACCTTGTCAATCACCATCATATTGGGATGATATCAGCGATAGATCCAGCAAATCGTCGTTTGTTTTTTAGCACTACACTCAGCAAGTGCAGAAGATTTAAAAGCGTTTGATGGCAACTCAAGATAGACAAAAGAGTTACTCCGATAAGAGATAGTGAGAGATTCATTTTGATGTTTACGACATGATTTTCGTGAAGGTATCACCGACAAAGAGTGTCTTTTGTTTTAGAAAGAAAGAAAAATTGAGTCCTAGATATGTTGGACCATTCAAGATTCTTGAGAAAATCAGAGAAGCACCTTATCGGGTTGATCTACATCAGCAGTATACCCAGATTCATAATGTTTTTCATGTGTCGATGTTAAGAAAATACATTCTTGATCCATCACACATCATCCGATACAAAGACATAGAAGTACAAGAGGATTTGACGATAGCTGAGAAGCCTGTCGAGATTGTTGATCATTGAGATCAAGTGTTGCGTACCAAGACCATTCTGTTGGTTAAAGTGTGTTGGCAACACTATGGCATCAAAGAATGCACATGAGGGAGAAATACCATGATCTATTTGTTGACTAATATTTGTGATTTCGCGGACAAAATCCTTTTTAAGGAGGGTGGGATGTAAGGCTCGTGAATTTTCTGAGAGAAATTCAATAGATAATGATTTTTTTTTCAAATTATGTGTTTATGTGATCCATGTATATATATATGTGAAACCTTAAAATGAATATATATATATATATATATATATATATATATTCCTTGTAATTATACTAAATCCCTAAGTCTTAATTCAAATGCATAAACTTATTTTAAATTTTCACCATCAAATATTCTTATACGATTAAATCCATTTCATCCTACTCAAATTGGCAAAGAACATGGTTTTTAATAAATTTTTGAGTTTTACCGGATATTAGAAAGAACATTTCAAAGACCCTAAAGTATAATTTCAAATAAAGTAAAATAAATAAAATATTTAAACTCAAGGGGCATGTGGGGGCATTTTTGGAAGGTTTTCAAACCCTAGAGGGCATGTGGGGCAGTAGAGGGGTATTTTTGAAAGGGTTTTTAAAAGGATTCAAAAGAAAGAAGCTTATTGGGGCATTTTTGGGTTGGAGGGTTATTTACAAAAGTGCCACCGCCTAGAAGGGTGTGACACTTAAGTGAAATAACCCTAGCCCTTCATTTTCTTTGATTAAGTCCTAGCCATTGATCTTGAAAACCTAACTTATAAAACCTTGAGAAAGAGAGAGAAAACTCATTTCTCTCTTCTCTTTTTTCTCTCTCCCTTCTCTCTCTCTCTCCCAACCGTGGGATCCTCTTCTTCCTCCCTTTTTGTGCTTTTGTGTAGGGGTGGGTACCAAGCTTGGGACTCCCCTCTACACTCTAAGCAAAGGAAAACCATGGTTTTCCTCCTTCTTTTGAAAGAAAGCACCGCACGGTTCTAAGGTGAGGTACATTTTCAAGGCTACCTTATGAAAAAATGAGTTTTTCTAGCATGAAGTCCTGTCTCCCATGGTGTTCTATGCAATGCATGAGAGCTGAACCAATTAGATCTTTACTTGAGTTACATGAGAGCTGAACATATTAGATCTTTACTTGTATTGCTGCCGACCTTGGGCTACGGACTTGGGTGTTACCCTTCCATGGCAGCAAGCCCAGGCCCTTCCGATCGAGTTGCAGGCCTGCTGCAACTTTCTGCAGCAAATGCCTCATTGGACAGATACCAGTCTGATTCGGATCCGACCAATCCATGCCCGGTGTACCCGAGCAACCAAGTGAGCTCCTTTGGTGCTATACAGTGTTTGTGCCACCGCCGTTGCGACCAAGACCAGTCTCGATATGACGAGACTAGTTTGAACATTTAGTCCAAACTAGCCCCGACCTGTCCGCTAAGCAAAATGCCAAAAAAAAAATCCCACACATTCTTTCGGAGTTCTGCGGCGAACACAACCAGCCACACACGACCGGGCAGCACCTTTCGCCACTGCAATTCCTGCAGTAGTGGGCATTGTGGCAGCCTTATGCGCACTGCATTTTTCTGGCAAACACCCCGTTGGCGGCTGCATGTTAGTTGAAATTACATGCAGTTTGATTTTCTGGGCAGCGCCCTTCGATACTGCATTCTCTCAAAATTTTGATGCACGTGTCAACGTATTATCATTGTAAATGTATTTCTACAGACATGATACTTTGGGGCAACCATTTGGCTGTAGCTGTAGCTGCAGTAAAAGCATAAGTGTGGCATCATCCTTTTGGTTGCGTTCTCTTGTACAATTAATGTACTCGTTGAGCTTAGCGAGCTAAAAAAAAGGATTTTGGCGCCATCACTTGCGAAAACATCTAGCTCGCTGCCACGAACCGCAGAGCCCCATGCTTTTTGGCAGCATGCCTCTCTGCAGTTTTCCCTCTCTTGCGTTGGGTGGTCGGATGCCATTCCTATTTTTACAAATGCCAGTTTCTTCGAGGCAGCATGGTGCTGCAGTTTTCACCAAATGTGTGGTATTGCAACAACCCTCGTTGACTGCAATACGTTTCTCCACGTATGGGGGTTGTGCTTGATCATTTGGGCCGCATAGACGCCAACACTCAAGCTACGTTCTAAAGATAGTCACATTGTCGGAATTGCTCGAAAAAAAAAATAGTTGTCGCAACATGCCAAGCGAATTAACACGTAATGCATACACTCTTGCACACCTTGACACTTATATGAACTATTTGCAAGAATCATGTATAGAATCACTTATGATTTGCAAAATGAGGTGTTACGACTGTTAGAAATTACTGTAGCATGTTTGGAAAAAAAATTGAGAAATTTTGTACACACATCCAAACTATGTTGTGGCATGAATGAAAACACATCGCATGTACCATGGCAGCACCTTGGTTGCCGCTATTGCAGTCATAAAATCATGGTTTGGACAACATATAGTTGTTGTCACTTCTCTGCATATATGACACCAAAGTGGTCATACTTACGTTTTATTGAAGTGGCTTAATTTGAACCCAATAAAATTTTATTATAGCATGCTTGAATGCAATGTATCATATACACTACTTGGCATGGCGGTGAATTTCCCATTATGAGTCTAATAATCAAGTGTTGAAATGTTTCACAATATGCTTAATGAAATACCCTATGTCACATGCACTTCTCGCACATCCTAACACGGATACGAATTGTCTATGAGAAGCATGTATAGAACAGTTTATGACTTGTAGAATGATACACTTCAATGCATTAGAATTTTTGAGAATTCTTATAACATGCTAAATAAAATGCCACATGATATATACACTTGTCGCACATCTTGACACAATTGCAAACATATGTTATGAGCATGATATAACATGAAAACATCAATGTTATAGCATGAATGAAAACTTGCCACTTGCACATCATGTCACTGAACTCAAATGGGTTGATTGAATCATGCTTATAGTCAAGTGCCTTATAATTATTGTTGAACTATGAATGTGCAATGTTACTGCTTGCATAAATGCCTCGAATGGACACCTTTGTTTTTCACATCACATGGATGTATTTGCACATTTGACACTTGACTCATCCCGAATGACAAGGGGGCATGAACATCACAGTAGGGTTATTACACATGTTTACAAATTCGGATGCACTTTGGAACTCCATGGCGAGTTGTGTTGGGCTTTGGCCCATTTACGTGAGTAGAGCTCACTCGTGCTTGTTGTGTCATAAACCCCTAAATAATAAATGTGTGATGATGATGAATGTTGCAATCATAGGCAAAGTGCTCTTTGTAGCCGTGTGAGGCTTGAGCACCTGAATGGGTGGGCTAGACATTTGTGTGTTGTTCGTGTTGCTCTGCAGGGAAGACAAGGCCAGATGAGCCTGTTATCCATGCAAAAATTTCCCTTGAGCGGGATCCTTTCGCATTTCAAACATTTTTTTTTAAATGAAAATTAACTCGCCTTCATTTTTTAAAAAGATGGAAAATAAGAACTCGCTCGTCGGTACAAGGTTCAACCGTTTCTAGCACCTTTACCAAGGGTAATCAAACTAAGGATCGAATCAATGCCTTTTGCTTTGCCTTAATTTGACTAAGAAATTATTTTAAAATCCTAAATGCACATTGAATCTTGCTTGTATTATGAACTTTAAAAATGATGGTTTGAAATATGATGCATGCTTTTGAATTTTATTTTATTTTTCAAATATTTAGAGAATACTTCAAAATTATAATTCCAAATGAATTTCAAAATTGAATTAGAAAATACACTTTGAAAAGTGTTTTGAAGTGACTTTAGAAATTTATTTGAAATGGAAATTGAAATTTGAAATGGAAAATGAAAGTGGAAATTGAAATAAGAATTGACTTTGGATTTGAAATTGATATTGACATTGAAATTAGAATTTAGAAATTTAAATTTTAGAATTTAAAAGTAAACTTTGAAATTGGATTTCAAAAATTGAAATTAGAAGTTGAAATCAGACTTGGAATTTGAAATTGAATTGAAATTAGAATTTGAAATTAAAATTCAAGATTTTGAAATTGAAAATAAATTTTGAAATTGAAAATAATTGAAATCAACTTGGAAAACATCTTGGAAATGTTTTGAAAATATTTCAAATTTAGGAATATTTTGAAATTGGCTTTTGAAAATACTTTGAAATGAGAATTGATTTTTGAAAATAAACTAAAATTTATTTTGGAAAGTAATTTTGAAAATGAATTTCGAAAATCATTTGGACTATTTTGACATTTGAAATACTTTGAAAATGAAAATGATGAAATGATGTAATTTTATGACTAATGCATTTAATAAAGAAATTCAAAAGATTTTATTCTAAAAGGTGATTTTTTTTTGTATTTTTCAGAATTTAAAACAAAATTAATCTTTAATACATTCATGACTATGGCCACAAATGTATATCAAATTAATTTATTTTAAATTCTGATAAAAGAAGAAAATATGATGTTTTTCAAAAAGGACCCAAAGTGTAGGTCAAATTTTATTCCATAAAAGATAAAAATCCTAAGTATTGTTCGCATTCTGACTATGGCCATAAATGTGAATCGTCTACTTCAGGTTATTAATCTCTTATTAGAATGATGCACGTGCCATTCGTGTTACACCATAGTGCCTTTTGAAAAATGAAATAAAAATGAAATGTCATAATCAATTGCGAGAATTTAAAATGTAACTACATGCTCATACATTCTAATCTAAACAGAAAGTAGAAATTCTCATTAAATGAGATTATTACAATTTTCAAATTTAAAATGAATAATGAAATCTTCTAATCCAAAAGAGAGACTAGGGTCTTCCTTGCTACCCTGCAAAACAAGAAACAAGACAACAAAAAGAATACGAAATACAAGAAATGAAAGATTGCAATGAAACAAGAAAAGTAAGAATGCAATGAATGAAGATGATGCTAAAGTATAAGTGCAATGGATTACAAATTAAGAATTAGAAATGCAAATGAGGATGAAAATAGAAAATGAAATATATATATCGATGGATTATTCAATGTGGATATGGAAGAGATGAAGATGCAATGAACAACCGAATGCAATGCAAAATGATGCAATGAAGATGATATAGTGAATAGGATGTTGTCATATGATGCACAAATGCAAGCTCAAGAAGAAGTAAAATGCGACGCCCCAGAATTCCCAACTTGAAAATCCTTTAAAATCCTTTAGATTTAGGGTAAACTTTTTTTTTTTTGAAACCATTTGCGCAAGTGTGGAAGTACCAAAAAGAGAAACAAGCGGAAACTCTGGAACTGATTTGAAACAACTTTTATTTATTACATTTTACAAAATTGTACAACCATTCCCTTTTTACAAAATCTCTGCCAAGATCCTTGATGTTAGAGAAGAGTGGGTTCAGGTCCTCTGCCGCACATCGAGCTCCATCGCACGCCTAGAAGCAACACCTGTATCCCCATAAAACGGGGTCAGTACTCTTTCGAGCTGGTGAGACAAACCAATCACAATATACCAATATGTGGAAAATGAAAGTACAACTTATCATGAAACACATAGCATGCTTATTTACAATAACTGAACAGGTACAACATTAAGTAAGTAATAAGAAAGCGACAAATCTACACATAGAGCAATAAGTGACAACTACTATCATTAACATGCTTTTAGAAACGTAATTAGGCAAATCATGAGAAAATGGCTACAACTATCCATTATAATTCATAGCATTTATTGCATGGTATGCATCAAGGAACATAATCAGCCAATGTATCAACATAGAGAACATGTCATGCAGAACTGATAATTGTGCATAAATATAAGTGGACATGTATGTGCTTCGTGCAACAAGTACGCGAACTAGCAGTGTGTCAATACAAATCATCGAGCTTTGCGATGAGACAGTTAGAAACATTTTGCCACGGTAAAGCATTTCTAGAAACGAACCACGAGACGAGCAGAAGCATATAAACCATGTATTTCTAACGTAAGTGAGCTCATCTCGCTAGGTGGAGTCACTACCCGCACCAGAACTCGCCAAGGAGTTCCAAAAACACGTAAGTCTCAAAAGACTAAATTCCCATATAAATGTGCCTCGAGATCCCTTCGTACTTAGGGAAATATATTTAATTATAACGATTATGATGATTGCATTGATTTGATGATATACGACATAGGTTTCACAAAAACCCTAATTTTGAAGGCATTCAAATAAGGCATCAATTGCAAGTATTTTGCGTTCTATGCAAAAAGCGAACTCATGCATAAAGATATGCATTCATATTACCCGTGTCGATGGGTTTTCATTTGACATGCGCCATTAGTTCCTTAATTACACCAAAAAGCCTTATTTTACTTAAAAGCATTGGATAAGGTGTCATAGCAAAACATTTTGCGTTCTTTTGCGAAAGTGGACACACATACAAAAAGGTAAGTCCATACAACATCACATCGATGAATTTATCGTTTCATTGCGCATATATAGCTATGTATATTTTTATTTTTGCTTTGGAGCGATCGCGGGTTTTTCGTCTACGTTATGACAAGTCAACAGTTATGGAAATGTCGGGGCAATTGGAACCCGACTCGAGCTCACATGCAACCCATAGGCTACTATCCGGGAGGCTCGCTAATGGAGCTCAATGGCGCAAAGAAATAGAGGAACATATGTGTATCAGCTGTTGGGCGGAAATCTGCCCAAAACTGTCTCGCCAATCCGAATTTTTCACATCGATGCCATGGGACACCACGTGCACACAGCAGGCCCAATTTGGGCAATGATGTTGAACCGGAGAAGCAGCGCCCAACTGCAAGGTGACAGAGAGTAGTTCGCTGCAAGGACCGAACCTTCTGAACCAAGTGGACTTGGTCCAGGGAAAGACCACTAATGCTGGTCACGGCAACGTGGGGAGGCCCAGGTCTGGACCGAACTGGTCCAGACCCACGAATGTGCCGCCAATAGAGCAGGGCCTGGACCGAGTGTCCAGACCCCAAATGTGGCACAACCACCGCCAACCGAAGGGGCACAGACCTATCAGCCTGCACTCGGTTGCAGCACATCAGCTGCAACAGCTGTAGCTGGTCCGAAGGGCACCAGCCAGCATCGAAGGAAGGGGTGTAGGCCCACCTGCCTGCACCCGGCTGCAACCCGAATCCAAAACCGAAGGTGTAAAGGGCATAACGCCCCTACCGAACTGGGTTCGGCCAGGGCCTCTGACATGGTCTGGACCAAAGGAAAAACCAAGAAAAAACGTGGGCTTATTGGCTCTTGCACGAAATTAGAAATTGTCGAATGCATTGGTTAGATGATTCGAGCACTAAGTCTCCATTTGAGTGTTCATGAAACTTGGCACTTGCACATTTTTCTATGTGCATGGCTCTCATTGTATAGCTATGGAATTCACGAAATTTAGGAGTTAGCCTTGAAAAAAGGCACGTGACTATGATGGAGTATGTGCTAAACATGACAACACATGGTGTATCCATGTCGTAGAACTCCTTGGCGAGTTATCTCGGGCTATAGGCCCCACCCCGTAAAACGAGCTCTTTTACGTTAGAGACACGTAGATTTATATGTTTTTACACATCTCGTGTCTTGTCCTAGAGGCGCCTTACCGTGGCCATATATTTCTAATTGTCTTATCGTGAAGCACCTTGCTCTGCAATGTTACAATTGTTTGTTCACGTACTTGTTGCATAATGCACACGCATGACCACTCACACTTGTGCTTTACTTGCTTAGTTCGTATCATTGCATTGAATTATAAAGCATGCTCTCACTTGATTGTTTCGTACGCACTCGTTATTGCTTCTCCTTGCTTATGATTACACTTGTTCAATTATTGCAAATGAATGATAATGCACGTATATGACTACTTGTACACCGTGCACAGTTCACAGTACTTTAGTTTATTATGTTCTGTGATGCATACCTCAATATAAATGTACTAAATTGTGCAAATGGACTGTTTTGGTTGATTTCTCACCAGCTCGAAAGAGTACTGACCCCGTTTTATGGGGATACAAGTGTTGCTTCTAGGCGTGCGATGGAGTTCGATGTGCGACAGCGGACATGAACCTACACTTCTCTAACATCAAGGATCTTGGCAGAAATTTTATAAAAAGGGAATGGTTGTACTATTTGTAAATGTATTAAATAAAGCTGTTTCAAATCAGTGTTGTTTCACTTCTGTGACCCGCCCAGAGGTTTTCGCTTGTTTCTCTTTTTGGTAATTCCGCACTTGCGCAAATGTTTTCAATGCATTTAAAAAAAATTACCCTAAATCCAAAGGATTTTTAAGGATTTTCAAAGTCGGAAATTCTGGGGGCGTCGTATAAAAAATTGCAGAATAGAGAATAAGGTGAAATATGCATGTTCAGATGAATGCATTACTGAATCAGAAGATGATGATTCAAAGTATAATAAAACTATTAACTAAAATATATAGGTTAACAATGAAACAAAAGGGGAAAATGCAATGGTGATGTTGAGTAAACAAAATGATGCAGATGATAATCGATAAATATCAATGCTACAATCAGAAGAACGAAAAAAAAAAATGATGAAGATGATGTGATGCAGGGTTAAGAAAGTATACTGCATACTGTGATTTCATAGTTCAGTAGAACACATATTGATTTGAATTCATGGCCAATGAAACACAGCATAAAATGCATACTGTGAAGAAGGAGCTGCTATAATTGAGCTATGAAGAAATAAAGATCATGTAATATGTTGTAAACATCAAATGAACAGGGATTTAATGATGATTCCTGATTTTTTTTTATGAAAGGAAATACAACAAAGAACTGATGCTAATGTAGTAGATGACTCGATCTATATGCATCAAATGCAAGATGAAATTGCTGAGTATTGTGATGAAAATCAGATGCAATGAAATAAAAGTAAAAACAGATGTCAATGAGTCTAATGCATATGCATATGCATATGCAGAGGATTTTGGATGAACTGTAATGCAAAGAATGAATTTATGATGAAGAAATGAATGCAACTAAACCGGGAAATGCAAGCAATGAATAGGAAATGTGCAGGTGTTCAGATGCGATGAAGGATGCATAACGAGATGTAGTAACAAAATGTAGTAAAGTGCAGTTAATACAAATAATATACTGACGGGAAATGGAATGCACAGGAGATTGATGAAATGAAAAGCAGTTAATACACAGTAACATGCAGTTAATATAAGGTTGTGATTTAATAAAATGAATTAAGGAATGATGAACCAGCGAATACATGAATTCAGCAGACAATCCATTTCACTATGAAACAGAGATCCTCTTAGAAATTTCAAAACATTTCACTATGAAATAGGGTTTCACGGTGAAGAAGTGGCATTCCGACAATAGAAGACTTCTGGCAGATGATGGAGCATCCGAGAGATGCAAAGGATCTTCATAATGAATCAGAGATCCACTGTGGACATCAAATCCGGCCAAGGAATCTAGCAGATCAAAGAATTTCACGGTGAACCAAAGATTCACCGTGAAAATCAATTCTGGCTAATGCAAACAAAATCCGACCAAGGAATTTCATGATAGATCGAAGCTTGATCTTATAACAAATAGATCTGATAAAGAATGCATTCGATGATACAGAAAATAAAAATCAAACACAACAAGAAAATAAATCTAAAATACAGAATAACAAGATCTAATAAAAAAAATGAAACAGAAAAAGATCTTACCGATTATTTGGAATGGATTAGAGTGCTCTGAGTGGAACCGATGGAGAGGGAATCTTTCGTTGCTTCTGCTAAACCTTCACTGGTTAGTTGGAGATCCGGTGGAATTGATTGAGAGGAAAGTCGATCAAAATCCTTCACCGTAGATTCAATAGGGAGGGAATCATGCTCCAGCCGAACCTTCACCTGTGAAGAAAAAAGAGAGAATCAGAGGGAGAGAAAAGAGAAAAGGAAGAAAGGAGAAGAATTATAGGAAAAAATGAGGGAAAGGGGAAGGGAAGAAGAGGAAAAGGAGAAGGGAGGAAGAAAGACCGAAAGGGGAGGTAGAGAAACTCGTTCTCTTCTCCTTCTTCCAGACCACCCTCCAAAGGAAAACTCAATCTCCCCCCCTTTTCATCCGATGCCTTCCCTCTCCTTATAAAGAAGAGGGTCGTTTTTAAGAATTTCAAAAATGCCTTCTAAATTTTCCAAAATTTTAAAAAAGGCTTAGTTACAAAGATTTTTTGAAAAACCTTTTCTTATTTAATCTAAAGTCATTTTTTTTTTAAAATTTTCTTTCCTTTTCTCTCTTTTTTTTTAGAAAGAAAATCTAAAATATTATAAAAATGCAAACGACTTAGGAAATGAGATCCAGATGGAATTTTCAAAGTTTTTATAAAAATATTTAATTTGGAGTTTGAGGATTTTGCAAAAAGGAGAGTTTTTTTAAATAGAAGAATTAATTTTAAAAATAGAGCTGGATCCGAGATTTTGAGTAAATATCGAGTTTGGATCTCAAACTGAGGAAAAATAAGAGGAATGGATCCAATTAGAGTTTGGATCTGAATACTTGAGTCACACAGATATTTGATTTTGAATTTTTAGATTTAAATTGAAAATAGAAGAATCAGGCTCAGAATTAGATTTCGATGTCTGATCTGGATCCAGGTTTGGGTCTAATATAGAAAATGAACTTGGATTTTGGATCTTCAACAAAGAAGTGAATCTGAGAAATGATTAGAAATTGACCCAAATGCCCTTCTAAATGACTCAGAAGGTGGGTGCTAGGGGAAAAAAGGGAAATTTTGAATTTTTAAAAAAATTGGGGTATTCACAGGGCCTAAGTACCTCGAAATGAGAGAATGTTTACTAACTGAAGCCCTAAAAAGATAAACTGCCCGGTTGCCCATTCACAAAATGGTTCACCTTGGAGAGGGTGGATGGTACAACCCTGAGTGACTGGTCAATTTAACGACACATTTTAAGGAGCAAAGGCATCCTTTAGCCTCCAATCACTCAGAGTTATGGAGGTCGAGGTGACCTATTAAGGTGCCTTAGCTACTGCAATAGTGTGGATTGGAATTCATTACCTATGCGAGGTTTTCTCCGAGTCACGAACTGCCTGCATGAGGTTTACTCGGTCTGTAGGTACTCCAGTTATCACATAACATAGAATAATAAACACCGATAGTATTTTTCACAGAATGTGAGGTTCCTTCGCATACCTGAAGGAGTAATCAAGACAGAACAATTAAACTAACGTGCTAACTACTGACTTATGAGTTGATGCTTATGTTGTAGTCTAGTTCTTAATTGTTTAAATTGCTTAATTGATTGAATGTTTAATTTAGTTGTCTCAATATGCTAGCTAATTAATATTATCGCCTATTGCTTATCTTGCTTACTGTTCTTTAATTGCTTATAGTTGTACTTGTTCATTAGTGCAAATGTTTCTAACTGTTCCATCATGTTAGATTTACTTGTGCTTTTAATTTAAATAGTCATGTTAGTTATTGCACACCATGATATTACTGCTTATTTTTGCATAAATGGATAGTTCTAGATATTATCTCACCAACTCGCAAGAGTACTAACCCCGTTTCATGGAGATACAGGTGATGATTGATAGAGGTGCGATCGCGATGGCTGCACGACAGAGTCTTTGGACCCACACTTTGGACGTACATGGTCTTGGTAGATGGTTTGGGAAAAATCTTCTATTTTTGGTTTGAGAGACCTTTTTGTGAATGAACTGATGTACTTTTTTATTAGTCTCATTTTGTAAATTAACTGTGGAATGAAATGTTTCTTTTTGTTGTTTATTTTGTAACTCGCTCAAATTTTCCAACTGATTTCCCTTATAGTTTTTCCCGCTTATGGAGTATTTAAAAAGTAAAAAATAAAAATCTAAGGATTTTTAAAGTTGGGATTTTGGGGCGTTACATTACTATTATCATTGTTTCGTTCAACAGACTTACGTCCACCGAATGCCATACTCCATTGGATTTCAAGATGCACTACCATGATGGGGTAACGATGATCACTGCAGAGACTTTTGGTCAAGCGAAAAGATAAGTGAAGAAACGTCTTGTCCAAGGTTTAGGCCTAACAGTCCTAATAGTCCTAACACGATTTGTACTATCGATTTATAAGCTATTGTATTGATTTGCAGATATTGATTCCTACACTCTGAAAAACTGCTGAGCATTGGTTCTTATACATGATAGATTTACGGGAAAAACAACTATGGTGCTACAACTCATTGAACTTTCTCACTAGTGTACAACTTGATATTATGCATTCGGTAAGTTTCTATCTATAAGTGTATTGTATCTTGTATGGTGGCTTGAAATTTACTTGATTTTGCATTAACCACAGGAGGGATTCATCAAAGACGTTTTGGGTGTCGACATTGGCGAGTGGAGCTTGTACTGTGCACACCATGCTCCTTTATAAAATAATGGCATCAATTATGGCATTTTTATAATGAAGTATATTGAAGCAATATACAATGGACAAGAACCTGATTTCGACGTTGTATGCTCTACACTTAAATATGTTTTATTATCCTCTATTATTGGGGACTCAATTTATATATTGGTGTGACATTACCTTTTTGTTGCAGGATGATATACCTGGATTCTGCACAGAACTACGCCAAAAATTGACTGAGTTTCTAATTGCAGAAGAGAAAAAACTCAATCGGCAAGAATACTTACAAGGCAATGAACGACGTGACCCCCCAGGAGTAATATAATGTATAGAAATTTCTAACAAATTTTGTAGACTGTGTATACCAAATTTTGTATACAAATTTTGTAAGACTATATACAAATTATGTGAATCTCTCTGGGTTGAAATAAAATTTCAATTTTACTAAACACGCGAATAAGTTGGACTCTTATTTGTAGCAAAGGCAAATCGTTGTCTCTGACATAGACATCATTTTGCAAATTGTATTTCTCCTATCACGATTTGCCTTTATGAACTTTGTCTATGTGAACAAATCGTTGTAATGTTTGCCCTTTGTAAATGAAAATCCTAAAAGGGATTAGCGATGTGTATGGTGAACAAATCGGTGTGTTGTTCGCCCTTCGTTAATAAAAATCATAAAAGCGATTAGCGTTGTGTACTATTAACAAATCATTCTAATGTTCACCCTCCGTAAATAAAAATTATAAAAGCGATTACCATTGTGTACAGTGAACAAAGCATTGTAATATTCGCCCTTCATAAATGAAAATCCTAAAAGCGATTAGTGTTGTGTACAGTGAACAAATTGTTGTAATGTTTGCCCTTCGCAAATGAAAATCCTAAAAGCAATTAGCGTAGTATCCAGTGAACAAATTGTTGCAATGTTCGCGATTGCTTTTATGATCTTCCTATCGTGATTTGCACAAACATTATGTCGTACCTTTTTTCTTATATTACGCACGTGTACCTCTTCTTCTTCTTTTTTCTTATGTCGTTCCATTTTCTTATCCTACTTCTTTATTCTTCTTCTTATGTACGAAACAATTTATACCATCGTGATTTACACAATGACTGATAAAAGGCTGAAACCATTTGCACAAACATTGATAAAAGGCTGAAACACTTTTATCCTATCACGATTTGCTTTTACGGGATTTGTCTATGTCAATGATATGTTATATAGCGATTTACACAATGACTGATAAAAGATGAAAAAGAGGAAGGAAAAACAAATCGCCATGATGTTTATTGATAAACTATAAATCGATTTATAACTTGATACCGCTTTAAGTAACAATTGCAAATTGATTTTACTGTAACGATTTGTACAACCATAGACATAAAGCAGAAAAGATTTGTATCGTGATTTACATAATAACTGATAAAAGACAAAAAAGCGGAAGGGTTTAGGGTTTAGGGTTAGGTTTTTGGATTTAGGTTTAGCGTTTTAGGATTTAGGTTTAGCGTTTTAGGATTTAGGGTTTGACATTTTAGGTTCAGGATTTAGGTTGTAGGGTTTAGGGTTTAGGGTTTAGGTTTAGGATTTAGGTTGTAGGGTTTAGGATTTAGGTTATAGGGTTTAGGGTTAGTGTTTTAGGGTTTAGGGTTTAGGTTGTAGGGTTTAGGGTTTGGTTTTAGGATTTAGGTTTAACATTTTAGGGTTTAGGGTTTAGGTTGTAGGGATTTACAACTTGATACCAATTTAAGTCAAAGTTTGTTAAATCGATTTACAACTTGATATTGAGACAATGTTTAGAATAGATAAAGTAAAAATTGAGGTTACTTCTTAAATACAAATCGATTTACAACTTGATACCGATTTAAGTCACAATTGCAAATCGATTTCGTTGCAATGATTTGTCCTATCACAATTTGCTTTGATGAGTTTTGTCTAAGTTAACGATTTTTCTATCATGATTTACACAATGATGCTAAAAGATGAAAAAGTGGATGAAAAAATAAATCAACACGATACATGCTATCGCGATTTGATTGACACGTCCTATCGCGTTGACTAGTTTTGTAAAAGGCATATGAAATGATATTTTTTAATTGAATTAATGCGTAATGCAATTTATTTTCTCATGCTTTTTTAAAACAGAGTATTTTTTGAAAAATGGTGGTATGTGAAACGACATTTCCTTTATATATGAATGACATGTCGCACAAGTTTAGGACGATGTCGCTTCGCTTTGCTTCATGAATAAGGAACATACAAACCGAAAGTTCCTTTATAAACGACGTGTTCGTGAATTGAACATATAACCTACTTCATCACAAAAGGGGTATCGATGTTGAGAAAGTAGATGAGGAAGGAGAAGACGACAACTACACGACCAACGATGGTGAATCAGGCGTATATTGTCTAAACCTCATGTCAATTTTCTTTAAAATTTGTCTCCTTTATGGCATATATTCGATTTGTGTTGTGTACTATAGAATGAAAATTCAATATCATTTCTTGAATATTTTGCTAATGTCAGTAGAACATCTAAATAAATCGGTGCCCAAAAACTCAGCAAAGAGCTCCAAGATAACATCAAACGGTTGCAAAATGAATTTGCAGAAGAAAACACTATCAATAATTTTGTATGTATGAAATCACTATCAGTTAGATATTACGTATGCCATGGGTATATATGTTAACACGTACATATTTGTTGCAAACAAACTATATCTGATTTCGTCATGTATATTCAAAGCAATGCAACAACCAATACCAGACACATCACCACCCCTTATTTCATGGTATATCAGTTCTCTTATATGTTTATTTTCTTTTTTGATTTACTCTTGTTGCTTCATGTTTTAACCTTACTATTATCACTATTTCGTTCAACAGAGTTTCGTCCATCGATTGCCATACTCCATTGGATTTCAAGATGGACTATCATACTGGGGTAACGATGATCATTGCGAAGACTTTTGGTCAAGTGAAAAGGTAAGTGAAGAAACCTCTTGTCCAAGGTTTAGGCATAACAGTCCTAACACAATTTGTACTATCAATTTGCAGATATTGATTCCTACACTCTGGCAAACTGCTCAGCATTGGGTCTTATACGTGATGGATTTATGGGAAAAACAACTATGGTGATACAATTCATTAGACTTACACACTGGTGTACATCGTGACATTTTGCATTTGGTAAGTTTTCATCTATAAAGATATTGTATCATGTACGGTGGCCAGGAATTTACTTTCTTCTGTATTAACGACAGGTGAAATTTGTCAAAGATGATTTGGGTGTCGACATTGGCGAGTGAAGGTTTCGCTTAGCACACGATGCTCCTTTACAAAATAATGGTATCGATTATGATGTATTTGTAATGAAGTATATTGAAGCAATATACAATGAACGAGAACCTGATTTCGATGTTGTATGCTCTTTATTATCCTCTATTATTGGGGACTCAATTTATATATTGGTATCATATTACAATTTTGTTGCAGGATGATATACTTGGATTCCGCACAAAACTATGCAAAAAATTGATGGAGTTTCTAATTGTAGAAGAGAAAAAAACTCAACCGACAAGAATACCTAGAAGGCAATGAACGACGTGACCCCGCCCAGGAGTAATATGATATACATTGACTTCTAACAAATTTTATAGTTTGTACAACCAAATTTTGTAAGACTGTGTATACAAAATATGTAAATCTCTCTTGGTTGAAATAAATAAAAAATCAATTTTACTAAACACGCCAATAAGTTGAACTGTTATGTGTAGTAAAGGCAAATTGTTGTTATGTTCGCCCTTCGTAAATGAAATTTGTAAAAGTAATTATCGTTGTGTACAGTGGAAATGAGTTGTTTTCTTTAACATGACATTCTATAAGGGTATAAATCTATTTTAATCAGTGTAGTACACAAATGTCACTAAACAAATCATTGTAATGATCGACCTTCATAAATTAAAATCGAACAAGCGTTTATACAAGGCTGAAATGATTTGCACAAACATTCATAAATGGTGATCACGATTTGCACAAACATTGACCATGCACTTTTACCACGATTTGTACTCATACACAATACGATTTTTATCCAGTTGTGGCCAACATAGATGTCATTGTGTAAATCATTATATGGGAGGACATTTTTGTCAAACATATATCTAGCTTTTAGAGACTCTCATTTTTACAAAAGAGATCACCAAAACATCTATATTGTTCATCGTTGTGTCTTTCTATGTTGTAAAGTGATTCTATGTGCACCTTAGGATACATCCTCTCTAAGAAAATGAGCTCATTAGTAATGGCAGCCCACTGTACCATTTTTCTCGAACTGAGGCTGATTCTTAGAGACTCTAGCATTGGTGCACTCTTGACAATATGCTTCACAACTTAAGCTCAGGCACTGTCCCCTTGAAGGATCCAAGGGACTACATGATAAATCGCTTTTACATATTTGTTATGAAGTATATCGAAGATTAGGCAGATATTTTTTCAACTATGAAGTATGGTTTGCGAACAATGAAGGGTTCGACAGTAGGAATAGATCAAATAGATGGACATCAACATCACCCCCTGTCTATCATGCAGATAACCACCATAATCATCATCAAAGATTATACAAATCTTTCCTCACGGCGTGAAACAACTATGTTATCAGCTTCAAACCCCATCTATCAAGCACAGGTAGAAGGAACACAGAAGAACAAAGAAGAAGGGAAAATACAAGGAAGAAGAAGAAGAAAGAGAAGAAGAAGAAGAAGAAGAAGAAGAAGGCGGAGGAGAAAAAAGAAGAAGAAGAAGAAGCTGCGCTGCCGCAGAAAAGAAAGAGGAAGAGAGGTTAAATAGATTAGGGTTTTAGACCTGGACAACGGGTCAAGTTGGGTTGGGTAGGGTTTTATATATAGATCTATATTAGGGTTTTATATTTTGTAGGGTTTTACGCACGTGTACACAAATCAACAAGATGTTTAGACTTAGTAAAGTATAAATCGATTTAATAGTTGCAAACTGTTGTGAGTAAATTGTGATATTACATATCGATATCGTTCACATAGACAAATAAAGACATATCATTGTCATAGTTACTTTATAAATACAATTAGACATCCCGATAATTACCTGTTGTTGATGATATTTGTTTTTTTGATGATGATGGTCATGTATTTTATCTAATCCAAACCATTGTGGACAGGTAAAAAAGATTAGGTTTTTTCGTAAATGATTGTGGTTGTAAATTATATTGATTTATAGTTTTAAAGTTACTGCGACAACGATGTCTTTGTGAACAAAATCGATTTGTATTTATGAAGTTACCACGACAATGATATGTCTTTGTTAGTCTTTGTGAATGAAATCAATTTGTATTTATAAAGTTACCTCGATTTGTATTGTTGAATTATTCTTGATTTATTTTTTACTAAGTCTATATATCGTGTGACTTTGTTTATTGTTTTTCTTTTCAACCATTTATTAATCAGTCATTTTGGTCATTGGTCATGATGTATTGTAAATATATACTAATATTTTTGGTAAATGAATATGGTTGTAAATAACGTTGATTTATATTTAAGAAGCTACCGTGACAACGATATATCTTTATTTGTCTTTATGAACGATATCGATATATAATATTGTGATTAACTCATCGATTTGCAACTGTTACTAAAATATTGTTTCTGTATAAAACGTAAATCGCTATCATGCTGTAAATCACTTCGAATTTACCTTGATTTTTTTGTTGAATTTCACGTCAATTTGTAGATGAGACAACGATTTTTCTGTGCACTTTTATCACGATTTATACTCATGCACATTGTGATTTCCATCAAGTTGTATAAATCGTTATACACAGGGAAAAATATATTACAAAAATTGATACAGAAATGCAACATTATAACTTTAAAAACGATATTAACAAACAAAACAATATCTCAGAAATCGTTATTATGTTACTGCAACAACGATTTGCGATACATTGCATATACTGAGTGAATGGACAATACCAGATAGGGTAGAGGCCCTCCTATACAATATGGACGATACAATATATGTATATATAAAAATTTGTATATATGAAAGCTAGATGAGACAATGATTTTCACTAATTGTATAAGCACTGAGCAATGGCGATTTACCTACGGTATCAAAATTATACCTCTGTAGGCTAGATGAGACAACAATTTATACATGTGAATGATACATATTACAATGATTTATACATGTGAATGGTACATATTACAATGATTTATACATGTGAAAGATACATTATTAAACAGAGTTTGCACGTGATTCTTTTGTTCCATAACTTTTTGGATGAAGCCATTTTCATGAATGGTGATCCACAAAAATATTAATAATTCTATTTTTGTGGCTCACAATTTATGAAAATGGCTTCATCCAAAACACTACAAGAAAAATGCTACTTAGCGACGGAAATTTGCGACGGATTTTTTTCGTCGTCACTTAGCGACAGATTAGCGAGCGAAAACTATTTGTCGCTAACGTTTGAAATATTTGCAAAATTAGCGACGAAAATATCTCCGTCGCTAAAGCCGTCGCTAATTAGCGAGGGATTAGCGACAACATTTTTTCGTCGCCAAAACACTACAAAAAATGCTAATTAGCGACGGAATTAGCGAGAGAATTTTTTCATCCCTAATTTGTCGCTAATTAGCGACTGATTAGGGACGGAAAAATTCCCTCGCTAATTCCGTCGCTAATTTTCGTCCCACCTGAGGCACGAAATTTTCCCTCCCTCCGTTCAAAAATTTTCCGCCCTTTGTCCCCCCCCCCTCCCGTTCAATTTAAACCATCCCCGAAGCTTCGCTGACGACACACGCACAAAGAGTCGATCCCCACGAGAAGTCGCAGATGGAGCCGTCGTGGCTTTGTCGGAGCCGAGACGTCAAGGGGGCGACGAAGAGGAGGCATTGGGGAGCCACTACAGTCTGCCGGAGTCGAAGAAAGTGGCGACGAAGAGGTGGCTGCTGTTGGGGAGCCACTGGAGCCTGCCAGAGTCGCGAAGATCCGCGCAAAGTCGCGAAGAGCCTGCCGGAGTCGCGAAGATCCGCGCAAAGTCGCGAAGAGCCTGCCGAAGTTGCGAAGATGTCGTACTCGTTGCTCCTCCCCCTACAGCTCGTGAAGATCCGCGCAGAGTCTCAGCTGAAGTTGAGTGCCCCCGCCGTGAAGCTCTTCGGTTGGTTCTCATGGCAGACCTGGAACTTGAAGAGAGGAGCTCCCCCCGGAACGCGCCACTGTTGTGAAGCTCTTCGGCTGGTTCTCGTGGCAGACCTGGAACTTGAAGAGGAGCTTCCCCCGAATCCGTGTGGAGTCGCAGCCTGCCGGAACGCGCCGGTTCTGTGAAAAAAAAATTGCTCCTTGCTGGAGAACGCGCCGGCAGCGAGCAATTTTTTTTTAATTTTTTTTTTTAAAAATTTAACGACGGATTAGCGACGGATATTATCCGTCGCTAATTTAAAATAGCGAAGGACTCGCGATGGATCATATCCGTCGCAAATTAGCGACGGACTTAGCGGCGGATAAGTTCTGGCACGGATTAGCGTCGAAAAAATTGCGATGAAAGTTTTCAGTCGCTAATCCGACGCTAAACAGTTTAGCGACGGATTAGCGTCAGATTAGCGACGAATTTAGGTCGTCGCTAATCCACAGGTTTCTTGTAGTGAAAACTCTTTCTTAATAAGATCATCTAGTGTATAAGCATATTCACCTCCTATTTTGTCAAACTCTTAACAAATTCGATAATGTGAAAATTGGGTCATGCAAAGAGGCATGGCAACTAACTTTATGGTAAGACTTAAACAAAATTCACATGTGATTCCTGTGTTTCATAGCTTGCTTTTGAATTGATCTAAGTTTGTCATGAAACAGAATAATATAAGACACTACATTAAGTTTCACAAGAAATGCAAGCATTCTTCCAACATTGATTACATACCAAAAGACTTATAAAACTGAAGCTATCGTTTTGGAAAAATTGGTCGGGAGGATTAAAGGTTACAACATTGGAAATTACGTCTGTAGGGTATTGCTCCATGTTGAAAATTACACAAGTTAGATATTGATAAGTTGCACGTAATGCAATTTACATGAGAAGCAATATAATGTATTTCATACTTGTTCATGCGAAGGGCTTGGTTGCTTTTGGTTAAAGGTTGATTATTTTTTAGACATTTTCTTATCAACCAATTCTAGTGCACCCTTTGTCCTCCGACGACTGTGAACAGAGACGGGTTTTCTTTTGATACCCTTCGCTAGGTGAATTTTTCTATCATAATTTATAACGTTCACTTCTGACTTATTGAAGATAATGTTTATGCTTTAGCGTAACTTCTCATGAGTGTCAAGAGAAGCATGATTTTCACCTAAGTTGTTTGGTCTCATTTTCTTGGACTGTTCTTCATGAGTTACAACAGACTGATGGTGAATTAATTGCATATTTTCAAGTAACTCCCTTGACACTTTTCTCATGAATACATAGGCTTCTTCACTTTTCAATGTCAAATCTGTAACATACATAAATGACCTACACAGTTGTTGGTAATAGGAGGCTATGTGACACTTCTCATCAACACCAGATTGACTGACATTATCTGTATTCAGCAGTTCAATCTTTGCTTGTCTCGTTCATCTTCACATTAAATATGACTTAGGTATTTCTTGTATCTTCTCTTGATTAAGTGTCTTTAATGCATGACGACATAAAATACCTTTGAATTCATACTTTTTGCATGTACATTCAATTGTTCCGTTGTGAACATTGTACGTGACATGTGCTTCTTGCCTTTTCTGATGCTCTTTGCCCTCCCATACAATATGGTATTTGTGCAGATTCTTAGTTTGCATATGTCCTTCTATATTGCAATTCATGACATGTATAACCTTCTTCTTAATCCATTAAAATACAGTTAGTGTATATAGATCTGCAGGTCACATCAATATTTTCATGCCCAAAGTTACAGAGCGTGTATTGAAGCATTTCACATTTTGTTCAAGCTCATTCTGTCTAAGATCGTCTACAAATAATTCATATTGTTTCATAAAGCGAAACATTGTTAAACATGAATACATAGTTTTCTTCAATGTGACATGCATAGATTCAGCTCTTTGTGTGCTTATCATACCTGCACAAAAGTATTGTCTTCCATATGCCAATACCCACTTATGTTTTTCTGTATATAAATTTTATAACCACAAACAGTCTTCAAGGTCATACATCTGAATCATTTCCTCCCAATCAGACATAAAGGTGACCTCATCTACACTCTCAAGTACACACCTTGTAAACTTTTTGTTAAACCCTATTTTCTGATTAAATATGTGTCCTATGTTATTTGCTGTATTTTGAAAGATATGCCACAAACATAGGTGATGATGTGCATCTAGACACACATGAGACACTGCATTCATAATTGCATGATCACCATCTGTAAGTACAACTTCAGGTTGCTTCCCATTCATTGCCTGTGTAAATACTCTGAACAACCACTCAAAGCTTTTCTTGGTCTGGTCATACAAAAAAACGCTACCTAATATACAACTCTGTGAGTGATGATTCACTCTGACAAACTGCACAAATGACCATTGTTCAGTATTAATCTTCATTGTCGTATAAAAAATAAGCACATTATTAAAGCATTCATAATCTATTCTTGACTTTGAATCTGCCCAAAATATATTCACAGCAT
Source organism: Nuphar pumila (assembly GCF_984573655.1). Classification (NCBI taxonomy): domain Eukaryota; kingdom Viridiplantae; phylum Streptophyta; class Magnoliopsida; order Nymphaeales; family Nymphaeaceae; genus Nuphar; species Nuphar pumila. The sequence goes on along the minus strand of NC_143263.1, from coordinate 43,935,995 downwards.
ATCCATCTTCATCCAGTTGCATTGCACTAAAGAAACTAAGGTCAATGCTTGATTTCTTCTGTAAGTAATCAACCAAAGAACATATTTTTCCATTCTTCATGTTATCTGTCATCTTCCTTCTCAAGTAGTTTCTTAGATCCATAGGTGTAAATGGCACATTCTTGTAACCACCATCTATGTGCGTGCATAAATTGTATGCCTTCCTTAGTGCAATGTCGGTGCTATCAGCTATTTTAGCAATTGCAACACACACTTCAATTATTTTACGATGTAACCTTAATATATGAGTCATAAATGAAACAGATAAATCATGGTTATGATCACTAATTAAAGTGCAAACTACATATTTCTCATTCAAAAGTCTTCTTAACACCATTCTCGCTAGACATCAACATCTTGAATTTGTCTTACTCTTTGTTGGATTTTCACTTGACTTCTTTTAACCTTCCTTAGAACAAACATATGTCTTTCTCACCACGACACTCTGTGCATTTTTTGACCAAGAATACTTTCTAACACTGAAGCCAAATTTTAAAGCATAATCATTGTAAAATTTATATGCAACTTCCTTATTATTAAACTGCATTTCTTGTACGGGAACAGAGTCAAGTGTATTATCATGTACATTCTCAATGCCTACACCTTTATCAAATATACTATCACGATTGTCTACCTCATTATTGAATTGCATTTCTTTTGCTGGAACATTCAAGTCAAAAGTAAATCCAATGTCTGCACCCTTCTTATCATATGCATCATTAGTGCACATGTTCACTTCTTCAGGTGCATCATTAGTACAGATGTTCACTTCTCCATAACTTTCCAATGATTAAGATAGATCATCTTCGTTACAACCAGATGATAAGCTCACCACTGTTATAAGCAAGATATCAATTTGCATTAGCCAACGTATACATTTACTGCAATTTATTTAAGATGCGTATAACAACGAATACCAATATGGTTAAGCAAGTCAAAGAAGCGATTGAATGAATCATAGTGTAAAAGCAGCAATGATTTGTTATTTGCTTATACTATGCATCGAGTTGTTATTTACCATGCCAATAAAAAAAATGATTTATCGTATATGTGTGTTGACGATAGTGATTCACGTGACAATGATTTAATTATATCTACGATACTGTGAAGCAATTTCAATAGAAATTGCTAAATGAGCAGCGATTTGAATATGAAAATCACCACTGCAAGCGCACAATAATGTATTTTCGCACACACACATTTTAAAATTCTTTCTACAAATATCTTACAAATCAATACTAGAAAAAACATAATGTCTTATAAATCGATATACATATTGTATAATATATTATAAATCAATACAGCAATTCAGCATAATAGCTTATAAATCGACACTACAAAACACATAATATCTTACAAATCGATATACATATCGCTAAATATGTAACGACCCCTACTCATACCTTTGAAAAATGTGGAATTTTTTTTTTCTAAGAGTTGCGGAAAACTTCCCAGAGACCTGGGGTCCCTACAGTTCCAAGTTCAGTTGGATAACCACACACCACAAACCAACTTACATTTATCATTCATAACCAACCAATTGAACTCTTTTATTAATGAATCAACAAAAGTCATATTTAATGTCAAAAGTGAAATAGCAATTTGCAGGAAATAAGAAAAACTAAAAGAAAACAAAAGTAGAGCCGCTCTGTCCGTAAGTGAAGCCGTCTGAAGTAAACGTGACCCTCGTATCCCCTCAGAAGCGAGTCGATTTCACTGATCATCTGTGTCTGGGAAAACCAATAAAATGAGAGGGTCAGAAATCTGAAGAATTTTGCGTACAGGTTTCCCTAATGAATCAAATAAGAAAAAGAACATAAATAAGATCCATATAATATTTTAGAAGGATACAATTGTAACCAAATTATAAGGCAATTAACCATTCATGCAACAATAAAATAAACATTAAGCATGAGGGAACACTAAGTAAGTAACAATGATTATAATTTAATCAATAAAGTAATTAAATGCAAAAGAGATCAATATCATGCAATGATCAATATATAACAACCAAGTGAACAGGTAAACATGTATGAACTAATGCATAGCAAGAATATGCATGATTTATGTGCAATGCATGAACCCTTATTATCTTTCATTTAAGCTCCCCTCTTTCCATATGCATGTCCTATTAAATTCACACAATCTTTAAATTCCTCTTTTTAATTTACCATTGCCCGCGGATACACCAAACGGGTACAGTCCCCGAGGTCAAGTAGGGTTCCCGGGGTAGCTTAACACACAATTTGTATTTTATTATCGGGTTCCACACTTAGCCCTCGACCGATATCAGGAAACAGCACCATCTATCGGAACCTTGGAAAACAGCATCCAAAGTCGGGGACACCATGGAAAACAACATCCACTGGCGCCACTTTATTGGTATACCAAATAACAACAGCTGTGTCAAAACACACCACCCCCAGGAAAAGTGGCGGACTCTCCCTAAAACCATGGTCAGGAGAAGAACCTCAATATCGGGTTCAGAGGAAACAACACACACGGAGTTTTTGTATACTCACGGTTTTCCCCAAACCGCAGCATCCAAGATTCTCATGCTAAAGCAGGGACATCAAGGAGAAAGTGAATTACATTGTTCTTTACTTTCTTTTATCTGGTTATTAATTCATCTCTTTTACATTTGCAAATTTACATGCAGAATTAATAACATAAGCTTGCACATCAACCTGCTAAGCTTTTCACGGGACCACAGCCCATGACAACATAGAACAGTGCGGTAAAACATTAATATCACATTTGATTTGTTGTAATGCATCAAAATAACTAAATCAGAGAACAACTGGTTCTCAAGGCTCACCCAGCCCCTGATGATCTAATTGACCATCAATGCATTCATAAGCAAAAATCATCAATCGCATGCCTCCATGCATTATTTTTCACATGCTTTTCAGTGCACATTCGTGTATGCAAATTTTTGTGCATACAACAATAAATTTATAAGCATATGCATGAGTTCGCACATATCCGAGTTAAAAATGCATGCTTCCATTAAATGCTCACATTCATGTCCAATGCATGTTTTCATTAATGAATCATTTAAATTACAAGGTATAAAATTCCACGTATGCACATGTATGTGGAGCAGTTGTGCCATGACATGTGAACTAAGCATGGTCTTCTAAGTATAAGCATGTGATCATCTCATTCTTTGCATAGCCTTGTGCATAAAGGAAATCACCCGGTATGTATGACATAAACCAAACATGATGTCGATCGACAAGTCAAACATGTTGTTGAACCATCAACTGGACTCTTAACACATGAATATATATATCCATACCAAAAGAAATCAGTATACTCATGCTAAACTGGGCCCACAACAAACAAAACTGAACCATGAAGCCAACAACACCCAATTCAAATGGCTTTCACAAAGAATCTTTGTGAACATGCCAGATCTCATGCGTATAGTTTTCTTGAATGAGTTGTTTTATCTCCAATGTGTCCTCAATTTGTAACAATAGATGAAATTCAATAAATGGGGAAAAGGAGATTTCATGCATATTAAATGAACAAAGGTTCTGATCTTTCTAAATTATTCATAAAGAGCCCTCTCTGTCATTCAATGTCTCACGAACCACTGTCAGCTGATCAAATAAAAGACAGGCATGGATTGACTATTGCCCTTACACCTTTGTAACCATTGAGAGTATGCATTTTAATTTTCAACCATGAGCTGCCAATGAAAGACTAAAAACTTCCAAATATATACAGCAGTGGACAAACTCAAATTTATAAAATATGACACCATCCACGAAAGTCAAATATGACTATACTTTGATGTCCACGTATACTGAATTTTTATAAGACAAACAGGTGGCAGATTCATTAACACACAACGTTAGAATAAAAAGGACTCTCCCAAGTGATGTGATCGTCAGAACTAAAGTAAACATGGTAGGAAAATGCACGAAATGCGGTCCAGAGAGATCTTTTTGGATGGATAAATACAACTTAAAGATTTGTCTTCCATGTCAACGTTAAAACCAAGCATACACATGGCTATTGCAGCATTCAATCTCACAAAACTGTCGATTTGGGGTTTCCGGTGCCTCAAACCCCCAAATCTGCCTCTCTCTAATGATTTCTTTAAACTATTCCATGGAAAACAAATTTGCACCCTCTTTCTCACTCGAAATCAAGAGGAAAACTCGTACCTCTTGAAGAAATTTTCGGCGATCTCTCCGGCGATCGAAGGCTGCAGTCGCGTGGGTAGGGTCATCTGAAATCGCCCCTTGCGGCTGTTGTGACGGGGGTACCTACCGTGGCTGCGGTTGCTGCTGGTGGCTGCGGCTTGCCGATGACCTCCACCTTCCCAAAGCACGCCCACACGAGAGAGAGAGAGAGAGAGAGAGAGACGAGGGAAGAGAGAAACGAGGGAGAGAGACGAGGGAAGAGGCCCCCTCTCCACTCCCTTTTATCGGCTGAGTCCCCCCCCCTCCATGCCGAGATGGGTGGCGATCGGTTACGCCCTGCGTACCCCCCCCCCCCCCCCCCTTGCCCCTTTCCTTAATAGAAAGAATCGTGCCCTAGGCACGATTCTCTTATACAGGTTTATAAGGCATGCCCTAGGTCCGGGTCCAAACCCGTGACCTGCAATACCGAATCCAGTTTACAACTGGATCCGGATCGCCTAACGCTAGTGGATCCTCAGTTGGATCCTTGCGGGTCCAACAGTTGTTTATTTATTTTTATTTTATTTTCTTATAATTAATATTGATTATTATTTAATTTGAATTTAACCTTATACATATAATTTAACCCCCATTTGTGGTTTATTTATGGATTCGGGTAATGGGTCCGAACTCTACGACTCGGGATCCAAATCCCAATTTGGATCCAGGCTGGATAAAGAGTGGATCCGTCTCCACTATTTATTGTTTTCTTTATTTTATTATGATTATATATATATTAAAATATCTATACGGGTATATGGATCTGAAATGTGGATCCCGGACCCATCTACGCACCCCCTTTTAAATAATTATTCCCCGAATAATTTAATTAATTAAACTTTATTGTACTTATACGTACATACCAAATTTACGAGGTAAATTTATGCGGAAAACCCCTTTATGGGTCTTGGATCTGCAATTTGGATCTAGGCCCAATTTGCATATCTTAAAATATTTTGTAACTAAAATTTTCGGGTTTTACATCCCTACCCCCTTAAAAGAATTTCATCCACGAAATTAGAACATACTAAATGTGAGTAGTACCAAAATTAAATATATCATAGGCCTAATGGTCGATAACCAAGAGGATATCTTCGATCAAAACAGTCTCATCCTTCTGCGTAGAGGTCGTAACAGCATAAACTCTCCCGTTGGTCTTTTTTTGGCCTTGTTGTTGCTGAGGTCTTTGTTGTTGTTGTTGTTGTAGCTGCTGCTGTTGTCCCCCCTGAGCTGCTGGCGGGTTTGGACAATAGGGAGCGATGTGCCCAGGTTGTTGGCACCAGTAGCAAACTCCCTTGAACATTGGACAAAAACCTTGAGGATGACTTTCATTACATCTGCGACACATTGATTGGGCTTTCCCCTGTTGCTGCCTCTGTTGAGGTTGTCCCTGATGCGCACCCTACTGACGTCCTTCCTGGGTTCGCTGCCTCTTGCCAACCTGAGTCTTTTCGCCTATCGGCGGGTCCTTCCTCTTTCCACCCGAAGCATTCCCTCCATTTGTGCCTCCCTTTTGTGATACATTCCTAGACCTCTCTCAGTCCTTGGTCAGAACCGTGGCTGACTCGATCGCATCGGCCAAGGTAGGAGGCCGACCTGATAGTACGCGAGCTCGTAATCCATCCTTTAGTCCGTGCATGAACTTCGATGCCCTTGCCTTCTCATTCTTGAAGAGGTTCGGACAGTACCTCTCGAGGTTCTGAAACTTGGTAGTGTAATCTACCAGACTCATGGTTCCCTGAGTCAAATCAAGGAACTCCCGTTGCATCTGTTCCTCAGCGTATGCGGGGAAATACGTGTCCAGAAACTCTTTCCTGAACGTCTCCCAGGGGATCTCGTCCCAATCGGCGAACTTCACTCTTCGCAGGGTGTCCCACCACTTCTTGGCATCGCCCTTCAGACGGTACATGCCAAAAAATGTCTTTCTGTCCTCAAAAACAGACAAGACGTCGAACGCCCGTTCCAACTCCTCAACCCAGTTCTCTGCTGCCTCTGGGTTTGCCTCTTCTGAAAAGGAAGGCGGGTCCAACTTCAGAAACCTTTCGAAAGAAACTCCACCCGCGTTTGGAACAATATTGACAGGAGGGTCACGAGTCGCTGCCTGCGCGGCTGCCTGTGCAGCCTGTGCCGCTTGGGCCGTTTGTGCAGCCTGTGCCGCCTGGAGGTTCTGGGCCGCTTGTAGCGCCTGCGCTGTTTGTGTCGCCTGAGCCGTCATGGTCTCCGTCAAGGTATGAATGGCTTATATCATGAAATCCCTTTGCTCCTGCCAGTTCGCGGGAGCAGTAGTTGAGGACGAAGCACCTCTGCGGGTATAATGCGACATCTACAACGTAAATCCTTTCTACAAATTAGACTCCTACTAATCCTACTCTCTTAGGGTTGATCACGAACAATAATTGTTCATGAAATCACACCAAGACTTTTAAATTCACAATAAGGAATATTAAACTATAATTTCAATCAATCACACAAAATTCACATACTTAAAGTAAAAGTATTAAATAGCCATACGAGTAAAGAAGACTACTCTGGAGGACGAGTCACACTTGTCGACGCTTCAGGACAGGGCTCATATACCAAAATTTAGAAATTTAACACAAGAAAGATGATAAAAGTGTAAGTCTTTGTGGTCGCACTGATACCAAACCTGTAACGACCCCAACTCATACCTTTGAAAAATGCGTAATTTTTTTTTCTAAGAGTTGCGGAAAACTTCCCAGAGACCTGGGGTCCCTACAGTTCCAAGTTTAGTTGGATAATCACACACCACAAACCAACTTACATTTATCATTCATAACCAACCAACTGAACTCTTTTATTAATGAATCAATAAAAGTCATATTTAATGTCAAAAGTGAAATAGCAATTTGCAGAGAATAAGAAAAACTAAAAGAAAACAAAAGTAGAGTCACTATGTCCGTAAGTGAGCCGTCTGAAGTAAACGTGACCCTCGTATCCCCTCAGAAGTGAGTCGATTTCACTGATCATCTGTGTCTAGAAAAAGCCAATAAAATGAGAGGGTCAGAAATCCGAAGAATTTTGCGTACAGGTTTCCCTAATGAATCAAATAAGAGAAAGAACATAAATAAGATCCATGTAATATTTTAGAAGGATACAATTATAACCAAATTATAAGGCAATTAATCATTCATGCAACAATAAAATAAACATTAAGCATGAGGGAACACTAAGTAAGTAACAATGATTATAATTTAATCAATAAAGCAATTAAATGCAAAAGAGATCAATATCATGCAATGATCAATATATAACAACCAAGTGAACAGGTAAACATGCATGAACTAATGCATAGCAAGAATATGCATGATTTATGTGCAATGCATGAACCCTTATTATCTTTCATTTAAGCTCCCCTCTTTCCATATGCATGTCCTATTAAATTCACACAATCTTTAGATTCCTCTTTTTAATTTACCATTGCCCGCGGATACACCAAACGGGTACAGTCCCCGAGGTCAAGTAGGGTTCCCGGGGTAGCTTAACACACAATTTATATTTTATTACAGGGTTCAACACTTAGCCCTCGACCGATATCAGGAAACAACACCATCTATCGGAACCTTGGAAAACAGCATCCAAAGTCGGGGACACCATGGAAAACAACATCCACTGGCGCCACTTTATTGGTATACCAAATAACAACAGTTGTGTCAAAACACACCACCCCCAGGAAAAGTGGCGGACTCTCCCTAAAACCGTGGTCAGGAGAAGAACCTCAATATCGGGTTCAGGGGCAACAACACACACGGAGTTTTTGTATACTCACGGTTTTCCCCAAACCGCAGCATCCAAGATTCTCATGCTAAAGCAGGGACATCAAGGAGAAAGTGAATTACACTGTTCTTTACTTTCTTTTATCTGGTTATTAATTCATCTCTTTTACATTTGCAAATTTACATGCAGAATTAATAACATAAGCTTGCACATCAGCCTGCTAAGCTTTTCACGGGACCACAGCCCATGACAACATAGAACAGTCTGGTAAAACATTAATATCACATTTGATTTGTTGTAATGCATCAAAATAACTAAATCAGAGAACAACTGGTTCTCGAGGCTCACCCAGCCCCTGATGATCCAATTGACCATCAATGCATTCATAAGCAAAAATCATCAATCGCATGCCTCCATGCATTATTTTTCACATGCGTTTCAGTGCACTTTCGTGTATGCAAATTTTTGTGCATACAACAATAAATTTATAAGCATATGCATGAGTTCGCACATATCCGAGTTAAAAATGCATGCTTCCATTAAATGCTCACATTCATGTCCAATGCATGTTTTCATTAATGAATCATTTAAATTACAAGGTATAAAATTCCACGTATGCACATGTATGTGGAGCAGTTGTGCCATGACATGTGAACTAAGCATGGTCTTCTAAGTATAAGCATGTGATCATCTCATTCTTTGCATAGCCTTGTGCATAAAGGAAATCACCCGGTATGTATGACATAAACCAAACATGATGTTGATCGACAAGTCAAACATGTTGTTGAACCATCAACTGGACTCTTAACACATGAATATATATATATCCATACCAAAAGAAATCAGTATACCCATGCTAAACTGGGCCCACAACAAACAAAACTGAACCATGAAGCCAACAACACCCAATTCAAATGGCTTTCACAAAGAATCTTTGTGAACATGTCAGATCTCATGCGTATAGTTTTCTTGAACGAGTTGTTTTATCTCCAATGTTGCCCCAATTTGTAACAATAGATGAAATTCAATAAATGGGGAAAAGGAGATTTCATGCATATTAAATGAACAAAGGTTCTGATCTTTCTAAATTATTCATAAAGAGCCCTCTCTGTCATTTAATGTCTCACGAACCACTGTCAGCTGATCAAATAAAAGACAGGCATGGATTGACTATTTCCCTTACACCTTTGTAACCACTGAGAGTATGCATTTTAATTTTCAACCATCAGCTGCCAATGAAAGAGTAAAAACTTCCAAATATCTACAGCAGTGGACAAACTCAAATTTATGAAATATGACACCATCCACGAAAGTCAAATATGACTATACTTTGATGTCCACGTATACTGAATTTTTATAAGACAAACAGGTGGCAGATTCATTAACACACAACGTTAGAATAAAAAGGACTCTCCCAAGTGATGTGATCGTCAGAACTAAAATGAACATGGTAGGAAAATGCATGAAATGCGGTCCAGAGAGATCTTTTTGGATGAATAAATACAACTTAAAGATTTGCCTTCCATGTCAACGTTAAAACCAAGCATACACATGGCTATTACAACATTCAATCTCACAAAATTGTCGATTTGGAGTTTCCGGTGCCTCAAACCCCCAAATCTGCCTCTCTCTAATGATTTCCCTAAACTATTCCATGGAAAACAAATTTGCACCCTCTTTCTCACTCGAAATCAAGAGGAAAACCCGTACCTCTTGAAGAAATTTCTGGCGATCTCTCTGGCAATCGAAGGCTGCAGTCGCGTGGGTAGGACCGACTGAAATTGCCCCTTGCGGCTGCTGTGACGGGGGTACCTACCGTGACTGCGGTGGCTGCGACTTTCCGGTGACCTCCACCTTCCCAAAGCACGCCCACACGAGAGAGAGAGAGAGAGAGAGAGAGAGAGAGAGAGAGAGAGAGAGAGAGAGAGAGAGAGAGAGAGAGAGAGAGACGAGGGAGAGAGACCCCTCTCCACTCCCTTTTATCGGCTGAGTCCCCCCCCCTCCATGCCGAGATGGGTGGGGATCGGTTACACCCTGCGTAACCCCCCCCCCCCCCCCCCCCCCTTGCCCCTTTCCTTAATAGAAAGAATCGTGCCCTAGGCACGATTCTCTTTTACAGGTTTATAAGGCATGCCTTGGGTCCGGGTCCAAACCCGTGACCCGCGATACCGAATCCAGTTTACAACTGGATCCGGATCGCCTAACGCTAGTGGATCCTTAGTTGGATCCTTGCGGGTCCAACAGTTGTTTATTTATTTTTATTTTATTTTCTTATAATTAATATTGATTATTTATTTAATTTGAATTTAACCTTATACATATAATTTAACCCCCATTTGTGGTTTATTTACGGATTCGGGTAATGGGTCCGAACTCTACGACTCGGGATCCAAATCCCAATTTGGATCCGGGCGGGATAAAGAGTGGATCCGTCTCCACTATTTATTGTTTTCTTTATTTTATTATGATTATATATATATATATTAAAATATCTATACGGGTATATGGATCCGAAATGTAGATCCCGGACTCATCTACGCACCCCCTTTTAAATAATTATTCCCTGAATCGTTTAATTAATTAAAAATTATTGTACTTATACATACATACCAAATTTACGAGGTAAATTTATGTGGAAAACCCCTTTATGGGTCCTGGATCTGCAATTTGGATCTAGGCCCAATTTGCATATCTTAAAATATTTTGTAACTAAAATTTTTGAGTTTTACAAAATATATTACAAATCGATACAAAAATTCAGCATAATAGCCTATAAATCGATATTAATAAACAAAACAATATCTGACAAAACGGTAGTATGTTACTACAACCGCGATTTGTGATACATTGCATATACTAAGTGAATGGACGATACTGAATGGGGTAGAGGCCCTTCCTCGCATCTGTAAATAAGCATTCTTGTCAACAGGTCCCAGCTTCTTACAAATATCGTTAAGTTTCCAACAGTCAAAAGGACAAGATCCACCTGCAATAACAAAATAACGCTTTAATGGCACTCACGATGACATACGTTCTTCAACAATAGCATGATGACATGGAAAGGTACTCACGATGCCTTAATGACACTTGTTGGAATGTTTGTGCGTCATTGCTTTCTTCCATACTGCCTAACGACAACGAAAAAGAAGAGAAAACTATAAAAAGAGATGATCGACAAATGCCCCTATGACGCCCACCAATGATCGAACTAGTCGATCGCGAACCCGAGAATGTTTTATAACACAAGGTAGGAACGAGAAGGCGGTAATGTATTGTAACACAAGCTAAAAATCAAGGTGGGAACCTGGACTCGAGACGACGACAAAGACTGCTCCAGCGACAACAAATGACGGTAAAGGGTGCGTCGTCAAAGGGAGCTCTTGTTACAGCAGATGGTGCAAAAGTTTACTGCTTAGGGCGAAAATGGAACGTTTGGACTTTGAAGAGTTAACATCATCCTCGACTTTTTGGATGAAGGACATTTTTGTCTTTTTCTTGAATCGTCGTTTCCATTTTTTTTATTGAAAGACATTTTTGTCATTTTCTCGAGCCGTCATTTCATGGCGAGAATAGCAAGAAAGGGTACTTAAGTCTTTGCAACTGCACCAGACTCTGATGCTAAGTGATGCCGACACACACGGGAATACGAGCCCCACGTGCTTATATATGTGGCGCTCATTCAGACTCCCAAACATGCACTATAGCAAACAGTGTGTCTTCGGGGGAGAACACACAACACCCTCCCAGATCCTGGGCATATAAAACTCTCATATGTGATCTGCATTTTTGTCTCACAATGCTCATAAGCACCATGATTGTGGGTTCAAATGAGAAAGCTGGATGGTTAGGTTGCACTATCATAACCAAGAGGTCTCGTTCAAATCTCACCGTAGTTATCCCCCAGCTTGTCTAAAAAAAGATAAAAATAAAACACCATGATTGCAAAAAGGAATGACACACTGTGATACATATCCTTGGATATCAAGAACGCTTCCAACCATGTTATCACAAAATCAAATTTGGCATTAAAAGAACAGTTTTTTTCTTTTTGAACCACAAACGTGTTTTGGGGATAGCCCTAGAAAACACTTTGCTCCAACTTCCTGAATCGTTTAAACGATTATTAAAATGATAAAATTCATCATGCTGTCAGTGAAAGTTATTTCACACCAAGCCTGACAACTGTATTGTATATGCTGCAGCCCAAGGATCCAGTAGTGCAAATTCTAACTATACAAACCAAACTCGTCTAGATACTCCAATCATATCATCAGTGAAAGTTATTTCAGATTACATTGGGTCATCGATGAAATCTCGGGATGTGAATACAAAGTAAAGCAAGCCTAGTATGTTCTAGATATGATGCAAGTGCCACTTTGTCATGCCCACCATTATTCATAATGCACGTGAAAACAATGTAGAAAACACAATGTGCATGAATTAAAAGTTTGATTCATAAAAGGAAGAAGAAAATAAGCAGATGAAACAGTAGAGAGAATGCTGGCCAGCATATTAAATCTATAAATTCAACCTTTTTGTTTTGCGCTCAACCCAAAGATATTTCCAAGCTCTGGCAACCCAAAGAAGTTAGAAAGGAGATAATAAATCCACAATGAAGCCATTTTATTAATAAAGTCAACAAAAAAAGAAAACAGACCAAATAAATTGCACTAGCAGCAATGTATTTGTAATATTCATTCCTCTCATTCAAACTGAATGAAAGAATGAATATTGCGAAGATTAGGCAAAAGAATCGTGCTAGTAGTTTCAAGTTGTACAGATCTTTCATGCCATTAAATTAAAACAGAGACCCTATAAAAAATCTCTGAGAACACATTGCACACCACAAACAAAGTTTATACATGCACATTGCTGTTTCAAAATATTATTGATGCTATTATATTGGAAGTAAAATACGCACGTAATGAGGGAGATTAAAAGTATTATTATTTTCAAAATTAGCAGCAGAATCATCACAACATTGTGATGATCTAGCTTTCATTCGAACTATTGACACCCTTCACAGTCCTCATTAACATGGTAACATGAACCCAATATTGTCGCTTCTAGGGGTTTGTGGAGGCGTTTCATGTTCGAGTACATCCTCATCATCTTCTTCGGGAGATGAAAAATCCAGGCGCATGCCGCCATGAATCGTTAACTGATCAGATGATGCAGAAAAATCCTGCATTGTCAACTGATGATACTCAACGAGCTGGTGAAGGCATTGGTTCTCTCTCGTAAGGTTGGCATTCTCATTAGCCAACCTTGATTTTTCTGCCAAAAGTGCCTCCAATTGCAGCCTCACCTACAATATAAGAAAAGGCATGAGATCTAAAGTGCATACTCGACGCTGTGAATCAAGAAATTTGGGTAATAGAGAAAGAATATGAAGTTTGCAATCTGCAATACCAGATCATCTTCTTCAGGTCTTGGGCCTTCTTTGCCCATCCCATCGCGAAGCCTTCTGTTCTCTTCTTCAAGAAGGCTGCACCTTTCTTGCATGAAAATTAGCTCTGCTTTAATCGATTGCAGTTCTCGTGTGAGTGAATCTGCTTTTGTTGCCATTGCAGATGCAAGCTTTAAAAGATACAACGAAAATTAAGTTAGTTAATTCACATCTGGTGAATCATGGGGTCATCGCCAATATTTTTTAAAATAGTTTTTAAAAGTCAGCCCATCTTTTTATCGATATTTTCACTATTTTCAAAATATCGCCAGAAGGCCCAGAACAGTTCTCAAGATTTTCAAAAATATCTTTGTTAATATATTCTAAGTATCTATTTTTTATCTTCTTTCTGTATATTTTATTTAAAAACTGTTTGAATTGTTGGTCATATGTTTGCAAGAAAATTGTTATATGACCTGCTTTTTATTGTTTTCATATTCTTTCAATTTTTAAAATGTCCAAATATTTTTTCTCGAGATTTTTCCAAGGAAAGCGACTTTTTGAAAAAAAAAAAAAGCTCTCGAGAAAATCCCCACTGAGAACAATATTGGTGACTGTGTAGAAACAAAAGATGGAATATGTGAGAAAGAGAGAGGATGGAAGTGAGGGTGGTTGCAGAGACTAACATTTTGGGCCTTTTTCATGTTCCTGCTCTCCCCTTTGCCGGATTGAGGAAGTGTAGGACTTGGTTTTCCCTTGACTGAAAGGTTGACACAATTAGAAACGTCTTCTTCTCTTCTTTGATGTCCATTATCTTGCTCCGAGCTTGCAGGATCTCTGTTGTAGAATACCTCTGTCAATCTGGGCTTGGATAGGTCCATTGCTCCCTGTTTGAAACAGAGCATTCTCTTTGTAAAGTGGTACATGGATGATGATGATTGAAACCCAGCATTTTCTTTGTAAAGTGGTACATGGATGATGATGATTGTAGTAATGAACTAACAAAAATAAGAATGGTGAAACAGGGTTGAATTGGCCGATTCTGTAAGTTGGCTGAATCAGCCCCTCGAGTGAATTGATTTTGGGCCAATTCTATACGAATCGGCCAATTCGCAACAATTCTGACAACATTGATCTGCTACGTTTCGCTTTAATAGAATTTCATCAGTTTTAAGCACTAAAAACATCACGTAAGCACAGCACCAGCAAAACCGCAATATGCATGATCTTAATTAAAAAAGGTCAGTGAGGGAGGATAGAAGAAGAGGCATTAGAGGAAGATGGAAAGGAAAAAGCCAATACTTGTAAAGCAGAATCAAGACAGTTGGTGAGCTGAGAAAGGGAAGAGGCAACCGAATCCAATCCTTTGAGCAAAAGCAACGAGTCACTCTCTTTCCTTGGCTTCTTGCATTTTTCAGCTTCTCCATGGTCAATCTGGAAACTAAGACTTCATCATGAGTGGTTTTCTTATGAAACAATGACAATTGATTGAGATGAAAAATTAAATCACCTTTTGTTCATGGTGAGACAGATCTTCATCGAGGAAGGATCGCTTTTTTGTGCATTCATCATTCCTTTTCTCCTCTAGAAGATAATCAGTCCTGGTTCTGAGTTTATTCCACAACAGTTCTTCGGAAAAGGTGCTGGATAGAGGTGGAGAACAACCCATGGAGTTCTTGTGATCCTGCTACTGGAAGATGAATTAAGAATCCACAATGAAAAGCGCAGAACTGAAGAAAACAGAAAAGATGTAATCTTGTTGTATGTATTTTATTCCCTCAGGAAAAAACAAAGAACACACACACACATGCCAACAAATCGATCCTAAAGGAGTCTAGTTAAGAAAGAGAAAAAATTAAAAGACCATCAAATTGTAAATCGCAATCTGCTTAAGAGACTCCAAGTTTTAAATTGCATGCTTGCACCAACAATTCTATCCACTTCTCTCGCGAACAATAGAGAGAAATAAATCTTCAGCCGTGGATGTAGGACACAAGACCGAACCACGCAACTCTTCTTTGTCATATCTTTTGTTTTCCTCTTTATCATTTTCAAGTTTGTCTATGGCATAGGATATGTGTGTGTGGAGTCTGAACTATAGGCATGGTCTCTGTTTGTAGGAATAACGATTCAATAAAATGTTGGTTTCAAAAAAGAAAAGAAATAAATAAATCGCAGAATATAGAACTAGTATACAATGGGTAGATGTGGTCAACCTGGACTATCCATCAACAATATTGCAGACTTTTTGAAATTCAAAACAAAATTTAGATGGGGCAGTCACCAGCTCAAAATTTTTGTGTAGAAGCCCACACCTCAAAGCCAGATTCCAAGGCTAGTTTGGAGGAACCCCAGAGTGCTTCAGAGCTTGATCTGTAATCACAAGTATCATGCAGATGACATAACAAGTACGATCAGAAATTGGTTAATCCTCCCCTGTTTTCTGGTATCAGTGTTAAGATGCCAATCGCGTGGAGCTAGCTTCTCATAAAGCTTCAGAAGCATAAAAAAATGCACATGGTTTCACGCTTCAGCAACAAGCCTGAGCATCTGGTAACAACGGCTAAGTTTGTGCCAATATGATCTTAACTTTTGACATGGAAACACGCTGAGTCTAGACTCTAGACTGGAGTAGGCAAATGTTGAACCAAGTACTGTTGGAACAGGTTAAGTCTAAGCCAGATTAAGGCAGAACTGGTTATGTCTACTTGAAAGACTTGCTCATAGAAAGGACGGATTGAAAATTTATGGAGCTGGATGTTCTGGTTCAGCTCGAACTCCTCAAGTGTTCGAGCAGAAGTCTTAATGCAGAAGACGCATCTCAACAAGGGGTGCCAATTATGCATTTTTATCATGTGTTAAACGAACCATCCCTCTCTGCAAACTCAACCAATTCTTGATAGATTGAGTCGATTCAGTTTGAACATTTATGCTTCAACTTTTCTGGCAACAACAAATTGCATTCCAGCTAAAACAGAGAACAATTCCTCTACTGCAATTGAAAGGCAAAAATAAAATACTCAGCCTTCTCCATGTACGCACTATACTAAGATCTAAGTAATTACTAGCCATTGATCCTCTGCATTGCTATTTTTACAAAGAGGTGCTTTTACCAGTTAAAAGAAAAACCTAAAATTGCCGTTCGCTGTCCGAATTGTCGCAGACGGTCAAGCCAGAAATCACATTAACTTTCTTAATGAAGGAATATCAACAATTAAGTTTTCAGCA
Source organism: Nuphar pumila (assembly GCF_984573655.1). Lineage (NCBI taxonomy): Eukaryota > Viridiplantae > Streptophyta > Magnoliopsida > Nymphaeales > Nymphaeaceae > Nuphar > Nuphar pumila. Next base: position 43,919,408 of record NC_143263.1, on the reverse strand, counting down.
TTCAAAAGAAGCTTCTGTCTGTGCGGTCTAAAAATCCAAGAAAAGAAAAGAAAAAAGTTCTAGCAATAAAAATACAGAAATAAATCCTATAAAAAATACAGCAAAATAGAGATAGAACTCAAGCAAAAGACGTGGCCGAAATGAAAAACTTTACCTGGCTTTGGAGAATTTCCCCCTGGCTGGTTACAGAGAGAGAGAGAGGACGCAGGAGAGAAGGAAGAAGGGGATCGTTTAAATAAGGAGAGCGTTTTGAGGGTTTTTCTAGTACTCCATTGAAAGCCTTGAGCTGGTTTTGAGAGAGAGAGAAAGTGTTCTAATTTTATTATATTTTTTAAGTTCGAATGAGTAACGGTCAATAAGCAACGTCTCCAGGCTCTTGTGGGCCCCATGCCTCCGTCAATTTCCACCTCTTTCGCATTCAAGTAGAGGCAGAGCAACGGCCTTGAAAATGCACACACGTGAGACTCCACAACCCGGTACCATCTCGACCCGGCCTACAGGACTTTGGCCGAGTCGACTTGGTCTTTGCTTTAGCGACGGTTTCGCATTCAAAGTCTAGGCGAGCTGACTGCTGGCTTGTATATATTTAGGGCTGGAAAATAAGCCCAGCTGCTCATGGCTGGGCTCATGTTCAGCTGGTAGAGAGCTCTTTCAAACTCGTAAGATAGGCTTGACAAGCTGAATAGATGAACAATGAGGTATTCTTCTCAACTCGAACTGTATGAGCTCGTTTAGTAGTAAAAAATATATTTTACATTATATAGTATACGTAGAACATATGATTGAACGTATAGTGATAAAATTTTATTACTTCTTGCTCTAAAACAATGCATTTTTTTGTAATCCTAATTCTTCGAACTCTAAAACAAACTATCCTTTTTGTAAACAAGCTAGCTAGCTCAAACTTAACTCATTTAGCTTGGGCTCATGAGCCCGTCTTGGCTTGCCACAAGAATGAGCCAAGCTTGAACACTTCAAGATCAACTCATTCAGCTTGTTTAATAGTCTTATTATAGGGTGTAGGATCGTCCATGGATTGGATTTGGATACTGAGCAAGTTGTTGTTTAACTAGAGTTGATGGGCCATTATGAATCTGATGTAAACCTGAGATAGGATTTATAAGAAAAGCTACCAAATTATGGCTACCACCTACAACTATCTAAGCAATGTTGATAATTTCTATTACTATCTAAAAAAGCAGAAAATTTAAGAAATATAAGAAAATTTAAATAACTAAAATTTGTTTCATATCAACTCTAGTTCAACTCTTAGATTTCTCTTTTTTTTATAGATGAGAGTTTCCTAATTACAATAAAAGCAAGCTACTCTATTTTGATATCTTTCTAATTAACTAAAGCTTATCCTACAAATATGGATCAAACACAATAATTCAACATTCAAACAGAAAATTATCTAATTATGTATATGTGAAACATACAAAATCGTGGGGTAGCCAAATAGTCTACATAAGATATTACTTAAAGCCAATGTATATGGTAAATGAGAGCGTTAAACTTAGTTTCACCTTCAAGTTATGTCTTACCTTATAAGATGTGCATCATGTACTCACCGAAATAAATCTCTGCCAGTCTCTCTACTAATTATGATTAATCTGATAATTTTATATTGTAAAAAACTATGTGTTTGGAGGCAAGCGAATTACTTGCTAAAAGTTGATCAATTTGAATCTAGCTAATAAAGCTAATGACATTTGTTAATATGTTTTGGTTCTTTTGACTCATGACATTGCTAATATATTATTCTAATTTTAAAGGCATAGGTTTTCTTGGATTATTAGCTTATGTGACCTTATAGCATTCTATCCTTATTATAGAAACTAAAAGTTTATATGACTGAGACTTGATCCAAGTTAAAACTTTATTCATAAAATGCATAAATTGAGACACCCTATACCAATATAATGGATAAATATTTGTAATATGATTAACTATTTGGTCAAATTTTATTTTAAACTAAATAATAATTTTATCATATCTAATCATAAGCGCCAAATTAAATTCAAAAGTATGATGAAATAAAATATTGTTAAAATATTTTATTGAAATTTATCTGTCATTATGAGTGATAAAAAATTATTCAAAGTAATCATGTATAATGTGATTGTTCCCTTGTAACTTACATTGTAAAGTTGCGTCTAGAGTCTGTTTTACTTTTGTTGAGTCTGATGTAAGTTGCCCAGTTTAGGTTAATCAATACCCTGAAGGGGCAACCCATATACTTGAATTGTAAGAGGCCTACAGGCTAAATTGTGAATGAATTAAATGTGTTGAGCTTTCTTTTGTTCACCTTCGTTGTGGTTGCAATTCTTCTCTCTCTATTCTCTTTTGCTCTCTTGCACTCTAATTACAAGCTTCTGTGACTGACAAACGAGTGATAAGTAGGCTTGCGGTGGTAAGGAAGGACCAACATGTCACGCTAGCTTATTGAAAGAAATAGGCTTGTGACAAGTGGTACCAGAGCTTGTTCTCGTGCTGGGGGAAAGGACTTCATAGTCGGTGTCAATAGACGTGTCGATAGGCTACGATTTGTGAGCAAGACATCGTGGCACCCTATCAAAACTTGCGTAATACCAAAGGCAAGACAGTTGCCGAAGCTGAGGAGATAGGTTCACTTCGGCGCCAAGAGCATATGGCTGCAACTGTCAATAGGTTGATGGAAGATGTGACTTTGCACGAAGAAGTGATTTCATGCGTAGTTGAATCATTCGGTGGATTGAATGATGTGGTGGCGAGTCTGCAAGAGCAAGTGATCTTACTGGTGGAATAGGTCACTTCGTTGATGGCAAGAGTGACCAACTTACTGACTGAAGTAAGGGAGCTTCAGTTGAAGAACCACATATTGCAGCGGACAGTGAACCTAAATGGGGGAAATGGCGAGAGGTCATCAAGGATTGATGTGCCAAGACCAGCAAAGTTTAATGGTTCTTGCGACAACAAGGCCATTGAGAACTTTTTGTTCCAAGTAGAAGACTACTTGGATATTTAGAATGTGGCGCTTGAAGATCTCAATATTAAAGCAGCAACAACCCTATTGGGTGGAGATGCTATCACTTTGTGGAGGTGGAGGCGGAAGCGCAGTGACATGCAGAGGGGTCAATGGGACACCTTTGACGACTTCAAAATGGATTTTCACAACTACTTAATGTCGATGAATGGGTAAAAACAGGCTTTTAGGATGATGTTAGATCTTAAACATACTGATTTGTTGCAAGATTATGTCAGAACATTCCTGAAGCTTATGCTTGAGGTGCCTAACATGCCAGATGAGAACAAGTTTAACTGGTTCATTGTAGGACTTCAGCCATGGGCATAGTCTGAAGTGGAAAGGAGCAACCCTAGTAATTTGGAAGAAGCATATGTGATGACTAAGCGCTTAACTGACACTCAGTGCAAGCCCTTTACCCCATCAACCAAGGTCGGGAAGAAGCCTGGCCATAGAGGCAGGAAGGATCAGCGACACGACAACAAAGGTGAGGCGTCGACATCCCACCAATTTGATAAGAAACAAAACTTCAAGAAGTATGACAATAACAACAAATGAGCAGTTGTTACTTATTGGTTTTATGGTGATAGGCATATCGCCAGGCAGTGTCTAAAACATCTTGTAAAGGACGAGGGGCAAGACAATGCAACGCAGGCAGAATGCAGTGATACTGAGACCATGCAACCAAGGATGAGGGGCATGCAATCGATTAACGCAGCTAGAAGTTGTGCAGCTGAAAACATGCAGGTTCGCAAGAAACTCATGCATCCAGAAATCATTACGAATGGAAAGTCCACTTCAGCAATAGTAGACTTCGTGGCCACACACAATTTCGTCTGGCGGGAAGAGATAGAGCAGTTAGGCATGAATCCTAGGCCAAAGTAGATGACCATTAAAACAGTGAACTCTGAGGCCAAGTCCATCCTTGGTGAAGCAAGGGATATGGCTATCCAAATTGAGAGTTGGGCCGACAAGGCCAACTTCTCTGTAGTGCCCCTGGACGATTTTAAGATGATTTTGGGTATGACGTTTCTGCAAAGCCAAAATGTGATGATGCTACCAAAGTTTAACTTGTTGATGATTATGGGGTCAAATCAGTCACACACAGTTCAGTGCCTTACTCAGAAAGGCAAGACTTTAGTATTGTCGAGAATACAATTGAAAAAGGGTGTCAAGCATGGAGAGCAGACAATCTTAGTTGTCATGCACGCAGAAGAAGAGAATGTGTAAGCAGCAGTGCCACCGACCCTAGCCCCATTGTTGGCAAAGTTTTGCGAGGGTGATGCTTCTAAAATTGTTCAAGCGTTTACCACAAAGATGTAAGGTCAACCATAGTTGAGCCTGGGAGCAAAGCCTCCCACAATGGTTTCATACTACATGGGGTCAGCTGAGCTGAAAGAGTTGTGCGGACAGGTAAACAAGATGTTGGATGCATGCAGCGTTCATCCATTAAAAGCCCCATTTGGTGCACTAGTCCTATTTCAAACGAAACATGACGGCTCGAAGCGGTTGTGTGTGGACTACTGTGAGCTAAACAAGGTTATGGTAAAGAATAAGTACTCGTTGCCACTAATAGCAAACTTTTTTGATCAGTTGGGCAGTGCCTGAGTCTTTTCAAAGCTAGACTTGAGATTTGGTTACTGGCAGATTAGGATTGCAGATGACGATGAACCAAAGAAAACTTGTGTCACCCGCTATGGTGCTTACAAATTCTTAGTAATGTCATTCGGGTTGACGAATGCTCCAGCCTCATTCACAACCCTAATGAATCAGATTTTCTACCCTTACTTAGACAAGTTTATGGTAGTCTACTTAAATAACATCGTGATCTATAGTAGCAACATGGAGGAACATGTCGGAAACTTGCGAACAGTGTTTCAGGTACTAAAAGTGAATGACCTATGTGTTAAACAAGAGAAGTGTCTCTTCGGTCAGAAGGATATCAACTTTCTCGATCGCGTTGTGGGGCATGGTGTGTTGTGCATGAATGGGCAAAAGATAAGAGTCATCCAAGAATGGGTTCCGCCAAGCAAAGTCCTAAAGTTGTGGTCATTTTTTGGTTTGACGAATTACTATTGACGATTCATTAAAGGTTACTCCCTCATTGTTGTGCCCCTCACTGACCAGTTAAAAAAGAATCGAGTATGACTTTGGACAGAAGCATGCCAAGATGCCTTCGATGACTTGAAGAAAGCCTTAGTGAGGGAGCTAGTGTTGTGACTGCCTGAACACTCGAGAACCTTTGAGGTTCACACAGATGCCTCAGACTTTGCCATCGGCAGAGTTATTATGCAAGAAAGATGGTCATATGATCGCATATGAGAGTCGCAAGCTAAAAGATACAAAGAGGTGTAACACGATGCATGAATGTGAGATGACAGCCATTGTGTATTGCCTTAGGACTTGGCGGCACTACCTTTTAGGTGCCCAATTTATTGTCAAGACAGACAATGTTGCCATGAGCTATTTTCAGACACAGAAGAAGCTGATACCTAAGCAAGCTCGGTGGTAGATGCTTTTGGCTGAGTTCTACTTTTCCTTAGAGTACAAGGTTGAGAAGACCAATATTATGGTAGATGCCTTGAGGCGCATGGCTAAATTGACTGTTGCGCATTCAGAGCCTTTTAAAGTGCATTTGGAGGGCGCTTTGCTGAGTCATGTCCATAAAGATATACAACATGATCTTATAGCACAACACTTTGTTTCTCTGGAGCGGTGTAGAAAGACTCAACGATTTTGGCTACGGAATGACCTCCTCGTGACAAAAAGGAGACACATATCCATGCCGTGGTGGGGAAGCCTCCACCAAGAATTACTTAAGAAGTGCCATGATATATTATGGGTTGGCCATCCTGGTCAGAAGAAAATCTTAGCACTCCTTGAGCATGGCTACTATTTGCTGCAAATGAGGGACGACGTGGAGGGGTATGTGCGAACGTGCCTCATCTGCCAACAAGATAAAGGAACCAACCAGAAGACAACTGGTCTCCTTGAACCTCTATTGATTCCAGAACATCCTTGAGAAAGCATCTCCATGGACTTCATTGTTAGTCAGCCGAGGGTAGATGGCACCAGCTCCATCCTTGTGATGGTTGATCGTTTCTCAAAATATGTCACCTTTATCCCAGCTTCTAAGTAGTGCCCTGCAGATTTGTTTGTAAAGCATGTGGTGAAGCACTGGAGTATACCAAAGAGCATTGTGAGTGATCGTGATGGTCACTTCACAGGCAAGTTATGGCATGAAGTATTTCAGCTACTTGGCTCTGATTTGCTATTTTCAACAAGGTTCTATCTGTAGACCGATGGCCAAACAGAGCACATCAACAAGATACTTGAACAATACCTTAAACACTTTGTTAGTGTTAATAAAAAAAATTAGATGAATCTCCTTGATATGGTATAATTTTGTTATAATCTATAGAAGAGCGAGTCTTCAAGCCACAACCTGTTTAAAATAGCTACGGGGCAGTAGTCGCTGACCCCGCACACTCTTGCTGCACAAGAAAAGGGAAAGTCATCCTTCACCTATCAGTTTGTTTGAGACTGCCATGAGCAGAATGAGTTGGCGAAGGCATTCCTACACAAGGTGGCAAAGAGAATGAAGAAGTGGGTAGACAAGCATCGTCGGCCCACTGAATTCCAAGTTGAGGACCAAGTGTTGGTGAAGCTTTATCCTGGTCGCACAGGCATCTTTCATGGGCGACACCGCATACTGATCAGAAAGTATGAAGAATCATTCACCATCACAAAGAAGGTGGGCAAACTGACGTACAAGCTAGAGTTACCCCCATATTTCAAGGTGCACCCGGTGTTCCACGTGTGCAACCTCAAACAGTTCTATACAGATGACGAAGATCCAAAACGTAGCATGCCACAACACGCCCCTATCATGCAGAGGGCCCCGTCAATACAATGGGCCAAGAAACACCTCAATCAGATCCTTCGCCACAAGGTCAACTACTTGGGTGAAGCAAAGAAATACCTAGTGCAGTGGGAGGAAATAACAAAACTTATGTGGGAGCCAGATTTTCGGATGAATAGCCGCTACCTGGCTAAAGTCAAGGCTTACCATAAAATAAACAACACCGAGGATGGTGCATGATTTGAAGGGGGGAGCATGTTCCCTTATGACTTACATTATAAAGTTGCATCTAGAGTCTGTTTTGCTTTCGTTGAGTCTGATGTAAGCTGTCCAGTTCAGGTTAATCAATACCCTGAAGGAGCAGCCCGTATACTTAAACTGTAAGAGGCCTACAGGCTAAATTGTGAATGAGTTAAATGTGTTGAGCTTTCTTTTGTTCACCCTCGTTCTAATTGCAATTCTTCTCCCTCCATTCTTTCTTTCTCTCTTGCACTTTGATTATAAGTTTTTGGGACTGGCAAATGAGCAATAAGTAGGCTTGAGGCGGTAAGGAAGGACCATCTTGCCATGCTAGCCTATTGAAGGAAATAGGCTCGTGACACTAGCAATACTTTTAAAAAATGTTAAAACTTGTAGGGATAACCTTGAATTTTGCCATGTGTAAATCTCTTTTTATTGAAAGGTGAATCATATGATAGTAATAATGAGATGGTGAAGCAATGAATTTTAGCATTGAAGAAAAAAAATTAATGATCCACTATTCTTACATAGTGACGAAAATCCAAGTTGGATTCTTTTATAAGTTAATTTATTAAAGAATGGTTGACTTGACATTTTTATAACTTTGACATAATTTTTAAAGTTATTCTCAAAGTTTTATGAAAATTAAAAAAAAATGTTGACTTAAGATTCCAATTAAATCCTTAGAGGATATGTACATTGAGATTTTTTTGAAAAAATATTTAACTCTCCAACCATAAACATGTTGCAAATTAGTAAGACTACGGCATTATCAAAGAAATATATTTTGAGTAGAGCATAGTGATGTTATAATAATATGCTGATATGTGGATAACATCTTAATGTAAAATGTATGGATAATACCTAAGGTTTTCTTTTATGAAAGATATAAGCTTAATTGATGTTATACTTGGTATTAAATTGTTTAGACATGAGTGTAGACATGTGTTAACATAAACTCACTGCATTGAAAAAATAAATCATTTTGATTGTAAGCTTCTTGTAATTTTGTTTGACCTTAGTGTTAAACTAACTATTAATATTGATAAAATTGCATCTCAAATGATTATTATTGGTTGTCCCATGTATGCTATGGATGGTACTGGTTGTGAGGATTATACCCATACACATACACATAAAATAGCATGCTATATAAAAAAAAGTGAACCAATACATTAGAACATAGGACAAAAGCATTAAGATGCTACATATCAAGTCCTAAAGTACTTGAAAGGAACTCAAGAACATGAGAAAAACTCATTGTGCATGATTGACACATTTATGTGAACTAAAATTTGAATTCTAAAAAATCATTATCCACAAGAGAAAGTATATTTATCTTTGAATGTAAAGCAACTGCCTAGGATCCAAGAAACAAATTATAATAACACATTCAACAATGGAAACATAATTGATAGCATTAGCTCCAGCTACTATGAAAACTAAATGGCTAAGAATATCTTGATAGAGACCTCAATAAGTTATAAACTTGTGATTGTTTGTTAAGCAAGCTTCATGCAAACACAGAAGAACATTTAGAGTGAATCTAGATTTATAAAGTCTAAAATACATTTGTATTTATAAATTGCTCAAGCAAGGAGTAATCTCAAAGATATGAAATATTGTTAAACCTTAGCGAATCTGTTGACAAATAAGCTTTCTCGAGAAATTGTCTTTAAGACATTAAGGAGAATGAAGCTAAAACTTACAAAAATAATCACCTCGCTCATTCTTCTCACCACTTACAAGCTTTTCTCTTCTCTCTCCTCTATGAGCTTCCTGTTCTTTCTTCTCTTCCATGAGCTCTTTGTTCTCCTTATCTCTCTAGAATCCTCTCCTTAGTGCTCTTTCTGTCCCTCTCTCAAGTGAATTAAGACATTGACTTAGTCAAAGTTTTGGCTAAGTTGAGCCTAGGGTTTAGCCTAACCTAGTTAAGAGGTTATTTAAGGTGATTCATGTTGAATTGTTCGGTTTCACCTAATATAGAGTGTGAGCTGACCTTCATGTATATGTGAAAACTCAATTGTATCTTGAGAGCCGAATTGTACAAATACCCATTGCACCAAAGACTTAGTCTTAAGTGGGGCAACTATTAGATTAAAGATAATGCATGTAACATATGCCTCCAAGCATACCTGCTGTTGCTATACCCACTGAGATAATTTTCTCAACAAATCACAACTTACACTTTCTCATGTTTCACCACATTTGCAAAGCCTTGTGATTCTTAGATTTTCTCAAGATCTTATGATTGCAATTCACAAACATGCCACTATCGCGTAAACATAAAAAGTGCAAATTGTGATTGTGACCCTCACTTAAGGATACCCATCCCTTGAATCATGTGATTCTTGGTTGACCTTGTGACCAACAATCACAGTTCTACTTTTCTCAGCTGCGATTGCCTATCCCACCTGTGACCAAAGTGAATGTGCCCGAGAAAGTGTTCCTAGTTTATAAATTTCCCAGGGCATTGCAAAACGTGTGCATTGTTTGTTGATATAGGTACAATCTCTCAGTGAAATTGAATGCCTTGAAAAAAGTTAATGATTTATGCGGAATTCCAACATAAAAATTAATTAGATGTTGAAATGCTTATAACCAGCTTTTAGTCAAGGGTTTCAATGTAGATCAAGATGCTTTCCTTCTTGACTCAGCTGTTCACATCCTAAGCTTTAATAACTGAAGTAGTCGTCTAGTGGAATAATAGACAAAGGGGACCCCGATTAACTAGGAGAATCCCACAATCATTTATGGGCATTATATCGAGGAACAAAAGGGGAGTTGTGTGAGTTGGTTTGGTCTACATGTCGGATCTATAACAGTGGAAGAGTAACATATCTAAGTAGGGTTGGGAAATGAGACGAGCAACTTGCAGTTTATGTTTAGCTTCTCCATAGCTCAGTTTGGCCAAGTAAAATAGGCATGGCAAGCTGAGCCATGAGCTGCTCGGTTTACCGAGCCAAGCACGAGCAAGAGGTGCTTGGCTTGGATCAGGTCATGTAGGATCCATTTTAATGTTATATATAATAAGGGTGCGTTTGAATGCAGTGGATCTCAGAGAGGATCCATGGACACGCGGATTAGGGTGTGATGACCATACCTTGATCTGACCTCCACGCAAATGGCAGATCTCGAATGCCAGGCCTAAATCCCTTCCATAGGCCAACTCCAATCCTTGATTCAATAGTTCAATGGTTCTGGGTCCGACTAGAGATCCTCAGATCTGAGAGTCAAAGTTTTTTGGTCCACATCTCTCATATCTTAGATCCAAGGGATTCAAGTGCACCCTTAAGAACCCCAAGGGGGTTGGCGTAGTGGGGTGGGGCCTTGGCTACTAGACAATCAATCAAGGTTCGATTCCCATAGGCGTGTCGCAAGCCAACACATAGGATAGGCCCCGGGGGTAGGGGTACTAGCCTGAGAGTTTTATGCTGCCGGTAGGACAACCATAAGCATGGCAAGCTGAGACAGCGCTGCCAGGTTTTCATGTTAGGTGTGGTTTCTTCAATTAAATCTCAAAAAAAGTGCACCCTTAAGATATATATATATATATATATATATATATATATATATATATATATATATATATATATATATATATATATATATAAAGACAGTTCTAGTTCAACTCGTGTGGCTTGGCTTGTTATGAGCTTGAGCTCAAGCTGTATTTGGAGCCTCAAAAATTTATGAAAATTATACGCCGTTGATTTTTTAAGCTTATAAAAACCTATTCATGCATCGGAATCAAAAGCTCCAATAACTAATTCTTATGAAAACAAGCATATAGATCATCTGTATGATGGTAATTTAAAAAAAAACACACCAAAAATCCAATAAAAAGTGTGGTGGATAGGTTTGACATGTTTTTTTAGTTTTTTTAGTGGGTAGGTCCTTGTCATTCCTCTCAGAGAGAGACTACACATACATATTTTTCAATTGATTGAAAAAACGGTCTCAAGATTAAGTTCTGACATTTTGAAAATATATAGTTGTTTTTAAGATAAAAAAAATTTTAAATTAAAATTAAAAAAGTCTTTTTACTTTTTAGAAAATGTGTTTAACCTTTTTTATTCTCTCTCGAAAACAAAAGCTAATCTATGCCTAAAAGAAACCACATGTTTTAAGAAATGGCAACACTTACGAGGGTTGCTTAGCCAATTCAATCAGTTGACCATGCATAGAATGGCCATGTAATCATTTTATCTTTTATAATTATTTATTCTTTTATTTTTATAGAAACAAATAATTAATGATTATAAAGGAGAAATTAGAGAAAATGCAGCCTCAATTAAAAGGAAAATAGAAATGGCAACCAATTTAGCCAAATATTTCACAAAGACGCTTGCCAGGAAAAAATAATAAAGAAGTAAATAAATATTAATAGAACACAACCAGTGACGTACAAGTAACGTGAGAGAATATCAACCTTCTATTTATTTCTTTTGGACAATGTTATTATAATCAAACCCGTCTCCTTAATACTAAACTATTGCCCAATTATTGGATTCCTATTTCTTCCAAAAAATATGCTTTCTAGGGCTCAGTTGTTTAGTATTTCCCGGTTCAAAAGCCCATGCCTTCTCTTTTGATCATTCTAAGATATGTGGGTCTAGAACGGGTCTGGGTCCAGCCCATACCTGACCTGTTTCTGTTGGCACCAATGTCAGTATCGGCCTATACGATAAGCTTCATCCCTGAATCGGCTATTTTTTAAAAAAATGTAAAGAAAACGAAAAATTATGTTTTAATATTATTTTAATAGCTTTAACATGTGTCACATTTTTATTGCCACTTAATATTTTTTTAAAAAAAAAATTGGCCCATTCAGAACGATTCACTTGAGTATCAGTATCGGCGGATTCACCTAAATCGTTGGCCAAACGACACAAGGTCTATACCGATACGGACAACATTGGTTGGCACAGAGGGTCATATGAGCCAGACGATAAACTGGATTCACGGCAGACTTCTGATTGGATTCAGTTAGTACCTTAGATCCAGTAGATCTCTTAGATGTAGAACTTGCAAGAAATTTTACCAGATGTATATGATAGCTGTACCTATAGTTTCGGGTTGGGGCCTGAAAGGATCCGAATCCAAATATTAGAGGGCTGCAATATTTCTTCTTTCCAAAAAGAAGTGGCTATCATGGCTTTTAGGCCTTTAAAGATGACAAGTTAAACCTCACCTTTTGAACTCTTAAGAAGGTATAGTATCCTTCAAGTATTACAAAAATTACTATGTTTACTGATTAAATTTTTTATCATATGCAGTCTATTAAAAAAGAGAAAGTGATAAATGCTAATACTGAGGATCTTGCATGACCATGGTTGATATATCACAAGGGCCACTCATCTTGAAGATGGATGGTGCCCAACAATGTTGGTCACTTGCGGGCTCCACCCATCTTTAAGTGGTTGGGGATCAAGCGAATTTCTTGTCATTGGTTCAAGTCTTAACCTCATGAAAAAAAGGTGCAATTTTAATCGACAGGCATGTTGAAAGCATAGTTTGTACATGTCCCGTCAATTTATATAGTCTTCACATATCACAAAATGTGAATGTTGTCAATATGGGTTTCGGATCTGAATCAAATTCCAAATTGATTCGGATCAGGATCGGCGAATTCATAGTCAAAACAAATCCAGCCTCACTTTTAATTTAAAAACATTTAAAATTTAAAAATATTACAATTAGGGGCTGATTCAGCTCGAATCAGTCAGATTTGAAGTGACTTGAGGTTGATTTAGCCGATTCAGGCCGATTGGCATCAATACTGACATGTCCCATAATAAAATTTCAATCTCTACTCGACAAAAGTTATTATTATCACAATTGTAATAACTAACACCTATCTTTGAACTTTAAAGTGGAGCTGAGTGTTAGATGAATGGGTAATTAGAATATATAAACCAGCAAATATGTAAACTAGTATGCATGGAGATTTTTATAGTTTTTTTATTTTTATTTTTAAATTTTATGGAAGCCATCTAGATGCTTAGTTTTATAAAAATAGACTCTTAGATCATTTGATTGCCATGTATAAGAAAGATCTTTTAAGACTCAAAAATCAATGGCCCAGATTTTTTGTAATTATTCAAGCATACAAAATCTCATTTCTTAATCCGATTATGATGATCCAATAGTAGATTCTAAGCAAATGGACCACATAGAATGCACAAATTTTGGTTCATACTAGATTACATATTTTGTTGGTTTACATATTTCAGTTTTCCTATCCACCAATTGCTCTAGCTGTATACACAGCACATGTCATTGAGCTATCGATTCTAATGCTAGATGCCCCGCATCGTTGTCATTATCATTGTTACCGTGGTCACCATAACAATAACAAACAATACTAATGATATACTTTCCTTAACAGGTGAAACTATATATACTCTTATATTTTATTTTTTTATCATTTGAGGAGAAACCTAAGCATGAACCAAGAGGTGTCATGTTGACCCTGACCTTATTCAGTGAGTTAATAGTGTGAAACTCCTGGGAGAACCCTCTCCCTACCCACCAAAAAAGTCTCTCCATTGCTTCAGTTTTATAAAAAAAGATATGCACATGCAAGGTTGTTAAATGCGATGAGGAGAGGTGTACGCCTCTCACAACATGAGACTCTCAAGTATTCGTGGTATATCTAAAATATCTTAAAAATATGTGGCATTTTTGTAGGGATGTTAATGGATTGAATTTAATGCGACTGCATCAGAACGACCTTTGTTTAATGCTCATAATCAGATTTCTTTTTTTATATTTACCTTAGGCGCATCACTGCACGCCTCAGTACTTTGAACATGCGCTTCACCTCTGAGGCGTAAGCTTCAGGTACTGAGGCGTACGCCTCTCACAACACTGTGCACCTGGAACACAGATTTAGAAGACATGGTTCTATGTTCGAGGTTGATTAGAAGGGGGCAGTACAATGGGGTCCTCCTTTTTAACGACAGTAGATAAATTGCAATCAGATGCACATTTTGAGTACGCCGCTACATTTGATGCTTCATCTACTGCTGATGTAAAACTCATAATTTTTTGATATTTTACTAGAAATAACAATAAATTAAGGCTAAAATATTATTCAAAATTAAGCTAAAAATATAATTATAATTCAAGTATTAATTAAGATTCAAAATAAATTTCAAATTTCAAATTTATTTTGAATCAGAGATTTTATTTTAACTAGATTTAATCTGGATTTAACCTGAACTTAAATAAAATCTAATTTGAGTTTCAATATTAATAAAGATTTGAATTAAATGTACATTTCAATTTGGAATCTTATTGAATTTCGATTTCAAATTTTGAAGTTTTATCAATTCGAATTCCGATTTGAAAATTCAAATTTGAAGCAATTTTGGATTTGAATTCAGATTTAATAAATATGTCTTGAACATTATAATTAGATTTGAGTTTGATTCAAATCTAAATTAAGACTTAATCGAATGTTAATTCAAGTTTGAAATCTAATGTACAAAACCAAAATGAAATCAAATAGTCAAAACGACAACAGGTCTTGCCAACCTTGGTAGAAATCATTTTTGAATTGCATTTTTTGATAAAATGATATTTTTAGAAAAAAAAATCATAATGACAATTTAGCTAGACACTGTGCTATAGGGTTTGTAGGACTTAAAAACAAAAAAAGAAAATAACTGCTACACGCCTAGGGTCTCACTAACCCTATAGAGTTCAAACTTTTCAGAAATAATTTCTGAGAAATTTGAATTAACCCTTAAGGGATAAATTAAAATAAATAATTTAGCTATATAAAAAATCAAAAAATTATTAATAAAATTTAATTAGCTGTAGACTTAACTTAAATTTCATTTATTAACATTTTATGTGAATTTGCATTTTCATTTATGAAAGATTTCATTTGAATTTAATTTGAATTAAATTAGAATTTCAGGGAATGGATTTCAAATAATTAACCAAATTTTATAAAATGGTAGGAGTCTATAGGTGGGTCGTCCCATCTTATGTGGCATCCTAATTTAAACTTTAAATTATAATAAAGAAAAATAAACTTTAAAAATAAGTGAAATTAAAACTTACCAAAAAAATTTAAAAGAGGCAAATAAGTTAAAAGTTTCTTTTTTTCAAAAATTAAGCCCCATAAGTGGGGGGTGCCAACCCTAGAGAAGTCTAGAAAGGTCGAGCAAGGGCTGGACTAATGAAAGAAGAACGAAAGAAAGGAAAAAGGAAAGAAGGAAGAAAGAAAAAAAATAGTAGCTTGGCAAGTCAAACTTGCTTGCCAAGCAAGCAAGTTTCATAACTTGCAAAATGGAAAGGTTGAGACCCCATGGGGGTGTTGACCAACCCTTTCATTCTTTTATAAGATATAATACATAAAATATATTTTATGGTATATACAATAGATAGTAAACTATATGCTTAAGTTAACAAAAAAAATAAGAAAGAGAAAAGAAATCTTAAAAAAAAAGAAAAAAATATGAGGTAGAATTTGAAATTAGGAAACTTAAGCTTAGATTAGATCAAGGGTTGAAATTAGCCTCAGCCCTTAATCTAACCCTAGTGGATATAAAAAAAGAGGAGGGGCTCACACCCTCCCATTTGTTCCCCTTTATTTTTTTTCCAAGTCTCTCTCTCTCTCTCCCAAATTATTTTCTCTTCTCTCTCTTTTTCCTACACCAAGACTTTGGTGTTTCACCCTTGGCTCATCAGAGAGGGTTCCACGTGTGTGAAGGGAGCTTTAGAAGGTCGTGTGAAAAGCCGTGGTTCATGTAAAATGGCTGGATTGTGCGAGGAAAACACTTTACACGTGTAGGATCGAATTTTGCCAAAAGAGGTAGGGGGATCTATGTTATACTTGTGAAACAAAATTTGTGGCACAATTCCATTAACTTTTCATAAGCATAGACCCTAAACCAAGCCTCACACATGTGAGTTTGGCTTAAGGCTATCAAAGAATGAAAATAGAACGAGTTTTCAAGAGAAAATCTTTTTAAAAAATATATTTTTCCTAAAATCGATTTCTCAGAAAATAAAATCATAAAATTTTAAAATACTTAGGTTATGCCATGATTTTTCTGTAAATATTCATTTTGGTTAGTAGAACATGTCAGTATAGATGTTATATAAAAATTTGAAGAATTTTCATGATCAAAATCGTTAGATATTACGCATTTGGTTTTATCAGATTTCTCAGAAAAAATTTTGGTAAATTTAGTAAAAGCCATGGTATGCTTAATTAAGTTCATGCAAAATTTAATTGCAATTTGTAGAGTATGTGCATGCTGATATTATGTAATTATTGCATAATTTTTTTATTTTTATTTGTAGAAAATTTTCATAATTTACTTATTAAATTGAGTAATTTACTGAAATTATTTCTAAGGAATCAAGCCATGTGTGAGACGGGTCTATTTTTTTGGCCAAATGTTTGATAAAAATAGATTTGTCCATTGTAGATTATGTTAGCTTAGTGTAGTGTAATTTTTATAATTTTTTTGATTTAATTCATGCTAAAAAAAATTGGAGATATGGATTTGGGTGACCCGTTTTGGCCTCATCTGAATACATATACCCGGTATTATGTATTTTTGGCCTGACACCCGACCAGTAAATCGCTTGTATCTTCCTCGTCGGGAGGAGTTTTGATGAGTGGATTATTATGTTAAAAATCTAACAAAATTTTACATCTATTGTAAAATTTTGGTCTCTGTTCATGGAAGGAGTACTGTTCTGTGATAGTCGGGACATAAAAGTACAGGTCTATAGTAAAATGTTCATAACTTTCTCATACGAATGAATTTTTACTAATGGTTTACGGCTCTGGAACGCTGACAAATTTTTTTCAAATGGTGAAAAATTCATCTATGTTCACTAACTGAATAATTTCATGTAAACTCTGTAACAGTCAGATAGAGTTGGATCTTTTGCAAGTTTAAGACTGATTTAAGAATCAAACCCCAAATACTTGCATAATTTATTCATGATATGCATGCCATTACGAATAATATGCAGACAATATATATGTTACAAAAGTCTGAGTTTATGCAAGAAATGATATGCCCAATGTTGAGGCATGAATGAATGTTTAATTAATGAAATGTGTTTGCCTATGTGACTATGTTCTAAATAAGAGACTTAAAGGTTTGACTTGCAAATTTTATTGAGAATGTTTCAATGCTATTCATGTTATATATTTACATATATCTTTGTGATGATGATGTGTAGATGCATGCAAGATATAAATGCTTATCGTATTACTTGTGTACATGCACGTGTGTTTTCAAAGCATGAAAATGAATATGTTATCTAATGCAATGATCTAATATATGCATCCATTGTCTTAAAGTAGCCGAATCCTTTCTGATGGATTTAATCATGATGTTGCATGCAAAACATATAATTTAAATAAGTGAAACATGCGACATTGAAGTAAGGGCTTGCAAGGAGAGGGCAAACAATACATCTAGTTTCGTGGAACTCTATTTTGAGCACAAAAGGTTACTTCTTCTCACCCACAAAGATAGGAGAATTCTCTGTAATAGACTGTAATATATGAATAAGAAACTCATGAGTGAAATTTTGATGCATTGGGATAGGTGTTGGGAGTATCTCTCATTTTTGTCGTCCCTCACCCGAGACTGATGAAAGTTGCTCGTCCAGGGTAAAGTTATCCCTGTATGAAAATACTACCTGCATTATGGCCCTGATCCAGGAGTCTGTCTGTGTTTGTACCCACAAAACTAAAAAGTGAAACTTAAATGTATGTGCATTAGATAGCATAACATGTATCACCTAAGAAAGAAAATGTAATTAAAGATAAGAATTGGTTGATGCATATGAATGACTTCTACATTAATAAGTACATGTATTTTAAATTGTTCATGCATTATACCTGCCTAAGTTGAAATGAATAATGCCTATTTGATGTTTTTGCAAATGATATGCTTACTTGAAATATTGAGATACATCTTGAATTATTTTAGATTTAATTTGATTCATTATGAAAAGTTAGATGTAATTTCAGATTTCATATTTTTGCTTTACTTGTTTAGTATAGCTCTACCATACTGAGACATTGTATGTTTGACCTTTAATTTTAATAATATTTTTTAGGAAGTGAGTAGGACTTACATATGATAGCGGGAGGTTGTGATAGGGATTGAGCCATGCCTTTCCCACACCTCTAGCATTTTGGATTGAGACTCTGATATTTTATTTAGATTTATTTGTAAATAAATAATTGTAATTCATTTTGGGTAATTATGAACATTTAATTTGAGTTATGAGTATTTGAATTTTCAATTTCATGGTTATATGGTTATGAATGAATACAAAAAGTAGCACACCACATTTTAATTTTGATAGATTTTTTTGCAGATATTTTGTTAAAGTATTTAAAAGTATTTAAAAAAATCACCAAATTCAGAATTTAAAAATTAAAGTGTTACCGTTGGGCTCTACAACACAAGCTGTCAGCCAAAGATTCAAAGTGTGCAATGTGATTGCACCTAATCTGCCCTTCTTTTTTAATAGGTGGAGCACCAATTTTTTTATACGAGGTATCTGTGTCTTCCCTTGTAGCTCGGCTCAAAAATTGAGCTCGATGAGCCAAGCAACATGGCAAGCTCGTCTTGACTCAACTAGTTATATATATATATATATATATATATAATGTGTTTTATACATTTATTATACCGTAAGTACAGAAGGCACCACCATCACAGCTAGGTCTTTATTTCTGAGGACGGTTTCTCCATGTAAATAAAAAAAAAACATGAACATGAATTTTTTTTAAGGAGTTTGGTGTGGTAGGCTGGGGCTTAGGCCGCTAGGCAGGTGGTCTAGGTTCAAATCCCATGGGCGTCACCTCTTACGCAAGCTGAAGCATGGTGACTCCCTTGAGACAAGGGGTAAGACCACAAAGTTTTATGCTGTCAGGACAGTGATCGTAAGTATGACAGCAGAGCCAGCGACTAGGTCTCTTATCCTAGAATGGTTTCTCTGTGTAAATATCAAAAAATTATATTATATATATTTCATATATTATCAAGCATAAAAATATATAAAATTATCTTTTAAAGAAAATGAGTCAGTTCTCATGATCTCGCCAAACTTGTCTTGTAATAAGCTCAGGTTCAGCTTGGCTCAGTGACGCTTAGGTGTAGCCTTAATGAGCCTAATCCGGACAACCCAAGTTGGGCTGGTTTACCAGCCCTAGGTACTTGCCCGAGCTTTTCAAAACCTAATAATCCAATACTTGTCGACTCTTTTTTTTTGGAGAAGCAAGAATGAGTCACGATCTTGATGGTGAAGTCTCTTCAAATCCCACGGGAGCTCACAGTCTCATCTTGATCTTGACTATCAAAAGAGGAAAAATCAAAAGAAAATAAAGCTTTCCCATTTGATATCAATTTTTCTGCAGCATGCATCTCGATCACTGCTTACCATTCATCTTCGCATTTTTTTTGGAGATTGACACATCTCTCATCTCAAGAAATGCCAGGATGAATGGCTGTGAGGCAGGTTGATGCATGCCCACCATGCAGCTACTAGCATATAATGTGAAATCTTTCTCTCTTTTTTTTTCAAGGCATGCTGGGGTTAGTTAGAACCCCACCACCCCACCAGTTATTATTCAACGTACCAATGGGTTTTGAACCTGCAACGTCCCACCAAAAGGAGACGTGCACGTACAACTCTTAATAACCATGGGGAGCCCCTGTTGGTAAATCTTCTCATTTTATTTCAACTTAATTGTTGTTATCCCCCCCCCCCTCCCAACCTGAGGATTAGGGCGGAGCCAAGAATCTAGACTAGGGTGGGCACAAGTGCACCCATCTTCAGGGTGTGCCTACCCTGACCCGATCGTACACAGGGACAGGGTGGGCACTATTGGATGGGTCAGGGTGGGCACTGCCCCCAAGTCTAGGTGAATTTGTGCCCACCGTGCCCACCTTGGCTCCAATATGGCTCCGTCCTTGAGTTAGGATCTTGGGGCTCGTGCAAGGTCCGATCCAACAAAGATTCAGGTCTCTAAAGGGTGGTGATTGCCCTGAAGATCTGAAACAATCAAACACATCCTCCTATAATAAATCCAACAAAGTCTAATTATGCCCGATCTAGACGCAAAACATGGGTTTTTCGTATAATTGGTTGCATTGGACCTCGACCCGAATTCAACTAGCAAGTTGTACTTCTAGAATGTTCGGTAAAGCATTGTATTCACTTATTTCAGTACTATCATGGTGCCTAGTGAGGACTCGTATAAGGCCCTACAAATTTCTTAGTGATACAACCCATTAAAAATTGGATCCAATAGAGATATTTCTGAAGTTTCTGAGTTCAGTGCCTTTGAGAAAGGTTTGTCACATTGATAGGCCTTCAAGTGTTGCTTGGCTTTGCCACATTCAATGTGCACAGTAACTCCCTGGATAACTTGTGGGGGAAGGGAAAAACAATTAAAGAAAGAAAAGTATCTGAACCTGATTAAGATGGATGTTGTTCTCTCTCTCTCTCTCTCTCTCTCTCTCTCTCTCTCTTTGTGTATGTATAAAGAGCCGAACTAAGAATATCAACATTACGATTGAAACCGGCAAACAAAACAAACAGGACCCAAAATGACAGAATACATAAGCAAAAAAAAAAGCACAAAATGCAAAACAGAAATAGAGGCGATTAGTCCGGATCCGGGGGAGGCCTTAGAGGCAAGAAGATCAGGGAGACAGATGCGTAATGAGGCGTATACATCCACCAGAATATAATTTACTAACTTATTGAAATGAACCAGGTTCTGCTTGAAAATAACATTATTGCGCGACATCCAAACAACCCACCATGAAGAAAGCAACCAAGTTCTCCAAATGATCCGCCAATTTTTATATCTACGAACTGACGAGGGGGCCCCATAAGAGGCCCACTGCGAAAGACTCCTGGTGCAAGCACACGACCGGCTTATTCCAGGTAACCTTAAAGATATTTTGAAAGACCTGGCATTCCCAGAATAGGTGCAACGCAGATTCCTCGACCACCTCGCAGAGAGCATATTTACTCACAATACAAAAACCTATGGACTTGAGGAAGCTATATGTCTGCACCCGATCATACAGAATAAGCCAAGCAAGAAAGCACGCTCTCAGAAGAGGACCTTTGCCCCAGATAATACTCGCAGGGCATCGATTCACACCTGCCGAAAGGAGAGAAAGGTAGGTTGCTCTGGTGTGAAAGGAGCCGTTCAGGGTAATCGCTCTACAAAGAAACTGGGTCTGAACGACGTCGTCGGCCTCGCCAACACACACAGCAGACCAAGCTTGAATCCACAATCTATGCAAGTGCGAAATGGGCAACCTAATCGCGCGTTGACCCCAAACAAAGACTCCACTGATCCGTATTTAGCCAAAAGAAAGTTTGCACAAGGGGACCCCGATTGGTGCGCAAGACAGCTTTGCTTAACAACCAGAACAATACTTCTTAACCTGGAGTCCAAAATCTTCAAACCCCCTCTATTCTGCGGCAGCCTTATATAGTCCTAACCCACAAGGTGATGCTTTTTATTGTTACCTTGCCTGAACCACAGAAACCTGGCCAATAACGTAGAGAGCTTTTTATTGATCCTTATAGGCATAAAGAACACAGACATAAAAAAATTTGGCATAGCATTTAAAACATGTTTGATGAGGGTGGGAGCGGATTAGGTCATGCTGAACATGAGTGTTTTTGCTCATGCAGACATCGTGGTCGTCTGTTTGCATTTTGGATGAATGCCACATGGTTTTGTTGACTTTTGAGCTTTTTAAAATGCAAATCGGATGGCCACGATGTCAGCATGAGCAAAAACGCTCATGTTTGGCATGATTTGATCCACTTTCGATGAGGGTAAGCCTACCAGCAGTCGAAAGGTAGGAGGCTTGCCAGGTCAAAATCTTAGTCTGAACCTTTTATAGAGTGGCATTCTAAGCAGCCGATGGAATACGTGAGAGATGAAGTGACAGACCAATGTAGGAGAAAAACTTATCCAAAGTGGCGCACTGAAAGATCTTCTGACTGATGGCCTGCGTATGCGGAAGAACATTGATCATAGAAATGCAACACCCCTACATCGATAGGAAAAAGAGGATGATGAGCTTAACTCTTAACATTTGTTGAATGAAGCCAACGCCGAAAACAATCATGTCATCGACGTAAGTAAGAATATGGCTCGGGAACTCCTGAATTCCTATTGGTTTAATAAAACCACACCCCATGGCCCTCTTGAACAAGACCACAATGCCTTCAGAAATGACGTTAAAAAGCTGAGGGGACAAGGGGCATCCTTGTCAAATACCATGCTCAAACTTGAATTGCTTACCACAGACCCCGTTAATCTGAATTTGGGATTGTGCATTAGTGATCAACTCATGCACCCAACTAGAGAAGCGTCGACCAAATACAAAGTTCTCCAACATGTGAAAGAGGAAAGGCCAGTGCACTGAGTCATAAGCTTTGTAGAAGTCAAGTTTAAGAGTAAAGAACGGCCTTCCGCTGGACTTGAGAGAGTGAACCACCTTCGTGGCCAAAATAAACGAATGTTGCAGCCGTCTATGGGGAATGAAGGCAAATTGAGCATATGAAAAAATCTGATTAGCGACAAAGCACATTCTAGTAGCCAATACCTTGGCGATGATCCGGTAGATTCCCCCTAAGATAGAGATGGGTCGGTACCGCGCTATATCCACCGACGTAGCGTCTTTAGGAATAAGAGATATAATGGCCAGGTGATAGATAGACAGTAACCGACCGTTGCGGTAGAACTCAACGAATATACTAAGAATATCACCCTTAATGCACGACCAAAAGGTGCGATAGAAGTCTATAGGATAACCACCCAAACCTGGGGCTTTCCAATCGGACAAAGTTGTTACTGCCGCAAAGATTTTCTCTTCAGAAAAGGACATCTGCAAAGATTTGGATAACGCGTGGTCGATGCAATGAACGAAGTTCGTACCCATCGACCCACCGATCGAAGTATTACCGGCATAAAGCTTGATAAAGAAATCGGTTACCATTGGGAGAACCTG
The DNA here is from genome assembly GCF_984573655.1 of Nuphar pumila. Lineage (NCBI taxonomy): Eukaryota > Viridiplantae > Streptophyta > Magnoliopsida > Nymphaeales > Nymphaeaceae > Nuphar > Nuphar pumila. Next base: position 43,896,253 of record NC_143263.1, on the reverse strand, counting down.
ATCCCCAGAATGGTAGATACCTTCAATGTAGATGGAAAGAATGGTCTGCCTTCGATGCCTATAAGAGGCAACAGAATGGAAAAAAATGTGTATTTCTGTCACTCGCTTTAAGCCAAATAGCACGAGACCGCTGCCTCCAGCGAATCTCCTCTTTCAGGCACCACGATCGTAATAGCAGAGTCAGCTCTGCGGATCTAGCATTCAGGCTGGCAATATTGGAGTTCGACAGGGAGAGAGACTAATGGATCGACAACAACTCGCGTTTCCAATCCCCCAGATGCTGAAATTTGCTAATATGCCTCGAGATAAGACATAATTTAATTGCTCGAGACAATCAGCGATACTTAGCCACACAACTAGTAGCCGCCCTAGCTGCGGTGCAGAAGCCACACCAAGATAGATGAACTACAAACTCAAAGTCTGGCTCCCTAATCCACCATTGCTCAAATCGGAAATTGATGTGACGAGAAAATCCATGACCCCATCAGATAACCAACTGACTATGGTCAGAGACAGATGGAGGGAGAAGACAACACAAGAGGTCATTTAGCGAGGCCAGTAGATTCGGGGAGACGAGCACACGGTCAAGCAAGCGGTAGCATGGGCGAGAGCGGAGATTGGACCAAGAGAAAACTTTGTCACAATGCGGAACAGAATACAACTGGTTCGATTGAATGAAATTTTGGAACCCAATCATAGAAGCCGAGCAGGAGATAGGATTACTAGAGTTGGAGGAAAACAACAAGCAGTTGAAATCTCCCATGATGAGGTGTTGGTCCCCGAACGACTGAAGCAACCTATTCAGGTCCGCCCAAAATTCCTCCCGACGGCTCTGGCGATGCAGATCGTACACCATGGTGACCACTAGCGGCACCGGCTTAGCTGGAAGAGGAAAGGCGACGGATAGTGAAAACGTGTCTTCATCAAGCTAGTAGACTCCGAGAGATGGCCTCCCAAGAACAATGATACCGCCCGCAAAGAGCAATGATGGCTTGAAGAAAGAAACCGCGCCACGCCAGATCTCAGAAACTACCGAGCGAGGAACCTCCGCCATCTTGGTCTCACAAATAGCGACAAGGTCAGGGTTTTTCTCCCGGATCCAACTAGCAAGGAACATGCGCTTTTGAGGGCAGTTCAAGCTCCTGATATTCCAGCATAAAATCTTCATGTCAGAAAATCAGAAAAGCCCCGCGGAGAGCGGATCCACACAAAATGCCTTGGAGATACCCCAAACTGAGATGCGAAGAATTTCAAAGACTATCGCCACCTCTAAGAGAGGCGCCATCCTGCCCCGACAGAGAAATCCCTTTGGCCGTAGACGAGGAAGGCGAGGAGACAAAAGGGGGACCAGAGGCATCAACGTCCACGAAAGGCAAATCCTCGACGATATCAGCGAACGACTCCCTTATTAGGATAGAGATGCTGCGAATCTACGACTAAGAGAGTAAGAAATAAAGATGCTGAGCTGCTACGTCCAGTGAACAACCCAAGTAGGAAGATAGATGGTTGCACTAGGAATACAGATCGACCACCAAAGACGATGGCTAAACGGGAGAGACATAACCCCACTCCCCGAAGGGATGCAACGCAGTAGATGATGAGTGTGGCCCGAAAACCGCAAAGAAAGGGGAAGGAGGGATAAAACTGCATGAAATCTTACATAACGGAGAGGAGAAGCAACGATCATTGAAAGCCAACACCATGAATGAAGGACCCTCTTCAAGCAAGTAGTGTATACGAGGCGACGCCAAATCACTAAGCAGACACAGATTAGATACCTCCGCAGATACTAAACCCTTCGAGAACTGAGCCGATGGCCGAAGCAAGCACACCCAACCTAAGCAAACCTCGGGAATAGGAGAGACGCCAAAGCTTAGAGCCCTAGGAGCCACCGAGACACCAAAGCCTAGAGCCCTCGGTGCCACCGAGGTAGAGACCACAAAGACTAACGACAAGGATGCAGCGCACTGATCGAACAACCTCTGAGCCCCCCAATACTAGGGGGTGAGATCGAGGCATAGCAGACCCGATAACACCGCCAACCTCACCGCAATCGAGCTTGATGCCTCGGGAAAGGTCATCGAGAGGGGAAAGAATAAAAGGAAAAGAGTTGCGAACACCACCCCCATACGAGCTCCAGCATCCCAAGCGACTCGGGGCGCCCCCCAAAGACGACAATCAATACCGGCTATCGTGCTCATCAACTGATAGACGACAGTAGAGGAAAGTAGCATGGGAACTGATAGGGGTAGATAAATGTTGCTTGCAGGCCCCAAGATAGGCTATATAGGAAGCTGCGACAGATAAACCAACGCAGGATAATGAGTACCACCGTGGAAAAATAGGACCCATGAGTGATATAGCCTTGAAAGACGAGCGGATCGTGGCCCACGACCCCTTGGAGATCTCAACTTGACACGAGAACCTAGCAACGACCGAAAAAGGCACCACCAAGGCCAAAGGCAGCATCGAACCTTGATCATCAAAAAACCCATGCACCCTCCCAAGGCAAGGACAACAAGCACGAAGATGAGGGAAAGCGAAGGAGCAGCTCGCCATTCCTCTGGCCTCAAAAATGCCTCGGAAAGCAGAGAAAAAAGAGTTCAGTAATTTATCCCATCCATGTTTAATGAAATGCACATAGGTTGGGCGTAAGGATGGCAGTGGACCGGGGGAAAATGGGGCCTCGCCCTGTCCCGTTTGGACCGCAGATGAAGGGCATGAAACAGGGATGAAAGTTAAAATTCATCTCTGTACGAAGATGGAGGTGGGGATGGACTTACGCTTTCCCCCACCTCGCCCCCTCCCCATCCCCGTTCTCGTCCCGATTCCTGCCTTGGCCCACCCCATCCCATCCCATCCCATCCCCAATCCTTCTAAGGGATGACAATAGATAGAGGGAAAACGGGCCCCGACCCACCTCGCCCCCATTTGAACCGGGGATGGAGGACATAAAACGGGGATGGAGGCAGGGGTGGAGGTTAAAATCCATCCCTGTGCGGGGATGAAGGCAGGGATGGAGGTTTGGGTTTTGAGACAGGGCAGGGGGTGGAGACCTTGTCCCCCGCCCCCGCACCAGTACATTGCCATCCCTAGTTGGGCATCCATTGCGTGCACACTTAATTTGGCAAAAAAACCTTTTAGTGGCGCTTTTGAAGCAAAGCGTCCAGCATAGACACGCTCAGTATTAATATTTTGAGTTTTAGTGGTGCTTTAAAGGGGCCGCTAAAAGTGCTTTTTTTTCCACGTTCTGGGCAAAAAAATGCATGAGATGAACACTCAGCATGTGTGTGTTTTCATTATGCACGGATGGTATTAAGCACCTACCTCTCTCTCTCTCTCTCTCTCTATATATATATATATATATATATATATATATATATATATATATAAAATTGAATTCGTGGTCATGAATCCAATCTGATCAAGCACAACTTAGATATTGGATTTGAGGAAATACCAAACTGTGTATTTGTATTGGAAGCATCAAACATTTTTTTATCTTAAGGAGTTAAAGATCATGGGTTGACAGATTGTTACCAAACCAGAGCATCTGTCGGTGGTATACAATGAAGCTAGAAGGATAAGGTAGTGGCTGATTCAAACCAAATGAAAATTTGACACTTGGTAGATTCGATTATATTCGGATCAATCCTGATTAATTTGACATGTATCCAACACATTCAGCCCTCTTTAATGCACTCTTGATTCTAGAGAGAGAGAGAGAGTTCCGACCCATTTGGAGCTACTCGAATCCAACCCTTGTGTGAGTCCCGATCTTTTGGTTTTCAGGTTGAAGTTTTGTTGGTTCATCAAATAATAATCCGAATCCAATCATAAACTATGTATTTTAGTTAAACATGAATAGAAAAATACTTAGTTCGAGTTTGTTTGGTTCAAACCCAACTCAAATATTAATTGGATCGGACTGAGTCGGACGTGGACATTATTCAGGTCTTCATTTTCATGCCCACGTGTATCCTGCTATTCAAATTCAGAATGGGCAGGTCACCTGACATAGATCCGATCCGTCTGACATGTGCAGGAAATCAACTGCACTATGCGAACTTTCTCATGTTTAGGGACGGTAAATGAGCTGAATGAGCCAGCTTGGCCTACTGATGATCCAAGTATCGATTTCTAGTAAATCAATAACACGTGTACAGTTAGAATTTTTAAAAAAATACCAATTTTTTTTCTTTGGGTAGGTTTGACATGTTTTTAGTAAGTAGGTTTTCATTTATCTCTATACATATAATGAAAATGGATCATTCAACCAAAAAAAGGTACAAACAATCCAAATTACTTTCCAAAATCGATTTTAAAAGTGTTTTCTTGTAAATATGATTTTAAGAATGTGATTTTCATGGTAAAAAACCAAATAACTGGCTCATGTAACAAATTTTTTTGAACTTTAGGTAGGATTTTATAATGTATTAAAAATCAACTGTTATTTTTTTCAAGTCTTTTAGATCATAAAAATCCAATTTATGTATATAAAAAAAGTTTGCAATAAGGGTCTGTTCTTAGTTTTTTTTATCATGAAGATCACATTTGTGTGATCAAATTTTTAAAAATGTTTTTAAATATGATTTTTAAAAATGTTTTTAAATATGATTTTTAAAAATGTTTTTAAAAATGTTTTTTAAAAATAATTTGGATGGTTTGTACCTTCTTTGGTTGAATGGTCCTTAGCCTATATGTGTGTGTCAAAAGAAATGGTATAACCTACTAATATTGTGACCAAAGTTCATAGAGAGATACATAGTTCAAAACAGCTCACACCTATGAATTTTGACTTATTGATACCATATGAACATTCATACCAAAGACTTTATATAGAGAGAGAAAATGAAAGATATTAGGCCTCATTTTCTCGTTCTGCCCCAACCGGCCCATAATTTAAAGTGTTTTATGCTAGATCTGAATCATTAAATGTGTTTATCATGCTCGATTTAGTGGGAATCAACTCTTGAATCATGTTTTTTGACAAAAAAAAATTATGAACTAGAAAAAATTGATGCCTTCATAACCATTGATTTTGGATCACCTAAAAACCCTCTATAGAGGTCAGATTCTGATGATCCAAAGCTGGTTTCCACTGAACAAAACTTATAGATCACATCTATGGTGTTAGATGTAAAAAAAAAACTACGATTTTGAAAGGATAAAATGAGAAAAGGGGGCACTTAGCACATATATATATATATATATAATGATTTTTTTTTTTATAAGCAGGGTTAGGCTGATCTCTACCAATAAAACAGCGTACCATTGGGTTTTGAACTCGCAACGTCCCAACACATGATGACATGCACTAACAGCTCCTACCAAACAAGCAGATCCCCCGTCGGTTTTAGCAATGATCTTTGATAAAGATAAAGTAGCTTGCCTAACCAAAAAAACTATGCACAGTTTTCACATATATGGGAGCCTTATTTAAAAATTTATCAAAATAACCTATTTAGCTTTTTTTCTAATTGGAAAAAACTATTAACGCGACGACCATAAACACCCATATCATATTTGCACGAATTTAACTAAAAGTTGTTTTTGCCAATTTTGGGCAATTTCTCCCAACATTAAACAAATTCAAACAATAAAGCTTCAGGCCTAACAGTGGTTTTGCTCAAAATCCTGGTCTTAGTCCCACTCAATTGGGCCCTAACTAAGTCCACATAACACTCCAACTTTTACCGCCGTGTCGTGTCCACATGTAAACTATTTTCAACAAAAAATACACTTGAATCTCGTGTCCTGTATCCCTTTTTTTTTGTCAGGTCCACGTGACGTAGATAAGGCGACGAGTCCGGTCTAGTTCGAGCCGTGGGATGGCAGACTCTAGTTGGGGGGGAGGAGCTTGACTTGGCAACTATGCTCGAGCCCTTATGAGCCATGTCAAACTCAGCTCAGCGCAACTCTTGAGCCGCCAAGTTGTCCGAAAAGGTCTCTGATGAATCTGTCTAGGTCAAGTTTCTTCAACTGGATCGATACGAGTTTCTTAAACTGGATATCACAGCTGAAAAAAACGGACTCCTACAAATTTTTCGTTTTCTAACCAATGAAGGTGAAGGCAGTCAGTGCCAGATTTTCTCGTAACCTCACAGCGACCTTAAGTATGGCAGGCAGAGCCAGCGCAGCTACGTCTAGGTTTTGGAGGCCATTTCTTTGTGTAAACATAAAAAAAAAAAAAAAAATCAAACAAAAAATTTGGCACACTGCACCTTCACCTTCGTGTCATTTAAGGACATTTTCGTCATTATAGAAAAGTCGTAAAGCCGTTCACCTGACTCCAGAGGTGACCACCGTTCCTTCAGCTTCAAGATCAAAAATTATAAGAGAATGCAATATCATATTACAAAAATAGCCTCCACGAACTTTCTTTGGACAGTAAAGGGCTTTGACGAGTCGGTTCTGTTTGGCTAGTGAAATTGTTGTGATTAAGACAGAGTTCAGATTAGTAGGTCAAAAGATCAGGTGCAATATGATTGCACTTGTGCATTAAGCATCTGATCATCCTTCATCTTATCTTAGGGTCAGGGCCTGTCAGTTGTGGGGCTCAAAGCCTGATGAAGGGCAATCAGGTGCTTAGGCTATGTTTGATGTGCTGTTCCCAGCGTGATTTGGACGAAAATCACGCTGGGAACGACGATTTTCAACAAGTATTGGACACGGTGGACGGCGTTCCGCGCGTTCGCCGCTTCCATAATTGTTTGTGATTTGCGATCCACCCCCTCCCCCGTTACAAAATGAACGGGAACGAAAGGGACGAAAAAAAAATGCATCGACTGGAGCGCCGTGCCCGTCGATGGGTCTCTCTCTCTGGTCGGTCTCTCACTCTCTTGTTACTGGTCTTCTCTGCCTCCATGTTTACCAGGGTGAAGACGAGAGAGAGAGAGGGTAAACCCTAACCCTGAATTCCTCTCCTCCCCTGATCCCTCCTCCCGATTCGCTCCCTCTTCGGCAGATCTACGAGAAATTCTTCTCATTTTTCTCTGTGTAAGTCGAGCGTTTTCCTTCGTATCTTTTTTTTTTTGGGGGGGGGCGGGGGGGTTCTTCGGTGGAATTTTGATGGTAGCATAAGGTTTGATTTCTTTTTTTGCTGGTTAAGTGGTTTCTGGGAATTATAGGGATTTAGGTCCAGAGATTGATGAAGATGGACTGTGGCGACTAAAATCGTTGAGAGAAAAGCGGGAAGGAGAGAAATTTTGTTATCGGTAAATGCTTTTTTTGCTCGATTGATGAATTTCTTCTGGTTACCTCTGTTGTATCTTTTGTGATTTTTTTCTTAAGTAGATTTTTTTCGATTGATGAATCCTTGCGTTTGGTTTTGATCTTTTGGGGTTTCCGGTTTGGTAGTTACAAGCATTCAGTGAGAATTGAGGGTTTGATTGCACATTAATGAATTCTTTTTGGTTGTTTCTTTCCTCCTTATACTTTTCGTTTTTTGACGAATTCTCTAAGAATCTTTCCTAGTCTTTGGAATTTAGTTCAATGCTAGTGGAGAAAACCCGAGATGAGTCTACTAATGAGTTGGGGCTTTTTCCTTTTTTGTTGATTAGGCGTTCTCTTTTGGGGTGTCTGAAAAAGGAAAACAGATGCTAAAAAGAAGCATTCTTTGATTTTTTTTCGGAGAAGAAAACAGAAGCAAGAATAGGAGAAGAGAAACAATGAGAATTTCTTCAATTTTATTCCAGAGTACATCCGTCTCGGCGAGGGTTCACATATGTCGATCGATAGCATGGGCAGCTTGCAGATGGGCAATGTTGATGGATCGATTTCAATGTCCATGGCCGACATCAGTGTTGGCTCGAACACCCCACTAGCACCTAACATAATGACTTACCCGAGTATCGGTACCGGTACCAATGGGTCTGTTGGTCGAAGTGTATATAAGCCTGGTGTGGTCTCCCACACACTTGCTGAAGATGCATTGGCACGAGCCTTGATGGACAATCGGTACCCGACCGAAGGTCTGAAACAATATGATGAATGGACAATCGATTTGAGTAGGCTTAGTATGGCTACTGCCTTTGCTCAAGGAGCATTCTGTAAGCTCTACTTATAACGGCGAGGATGTGGCAATCAAGATATTGGAGAGGCCTGAGAATAACCCGGAGAAAGCACATAACAGCAGTTTACTCAGGAGGTGATGATGTTGGCGACTCTGAGGCACCCAAATATTGGGAGATTCATTGGCGACTCTGAGTCACATGGGTACCTCGCCAGATGATTTTAGATATAATTCCGTAATTGAATCCATATCCGGGCAAAAAACCATAATAAATTTGTTAAAACATGTAAAATGAGGGATGGAACGGGTTATACGATCCAAAATGAAGTAATTCGATCCATTATCCTTGATTGTCCAAGTTGTTCGCACATCATCATCAAACAACGGACATTTGGAACATAGCATTTGAGTACTGTCCAAACAAAAGTTGGACTTGGAACAGTTGTTACAGAACAAACAGAACCAATGTTCTGTTCCATTCTTTTTGTTCATTTTGGACAAGCCATCAAACATGACCTTAATGCACAAATTTTGTGTTATGTGATTGCACTCGATCCCGACTCACATTGGTAGTAGGGGTGCAAACAGATTAAAATCGGATTAGTTCAATACATAGAGAGTCAAATCAGGATCATGTGAAAACGCCCAAAAACCACAAAACCCTAATACTGTATCCATTCTATTTGCATCCTTAATCGGTCGGGGTGGACATTGAGTTGGGTACTTGACTAATAATTGAGTATATTCACAAGAAATATGCAAGTCTGAGCTATTTGTATAACAGAGCTTAGCTCGAAACAACTAGATCAGATCAAGTGATTGACATCTTCACCGTCCATTGTTTCATTCCACAAGGATCTCATGGTCTTTGTGTACATTGTGGACGGTAAGGATGCCAAATCACTTTTTTAAAAAGTGATTTGTCAGATCACTTTATCTGCTATATGAAATGAATAAATTGAACTCAGTTCCCAATTTATGAAGTCCTTTCTACCAGTTGCACCTATCAAATATATACAGCATCGCCAGGATAGTGGCCATGCAGCGACCTGTCTAACAACCATTCATCTTGGCATTTCTCAAGAAAAGTGTGATGTTCATGTCGAAGAATGTTGAGATGGATGGTCAGCAGTAGTGGAGCTGCATAAAAAAGTGGCCTTTAATGGTCTATTTCATTCAATCTCACTACTTTTTTTATTGTCATTGACCAAAAAGAGCGTGTACCCTACGGTAATTCACATCATCTATAGAAAATTGAAAAAAAAAGAAGGGGGCATTGTTCCCTTCAACAAAAAAAAAAACTCTTTAAAAAGCGCTCAGTGGGAGTGGTTACTTATTCCGTGTGCCCGTTTTTATCCTTTTTTTTCTTGTTTTTTAATTTTCTTATTTTCCTTGTTATTTTGGTTACCATCGTGATTACGTAAATGATTAGTGTGTTAGTTGCAGTACTCTGAAAAAAAAGTTCAAGCAAAAATGAAGAAATAAAAGAGTAGAAAAATGGAGGGTGGTGTCCATTGAAACAGTGGTCTAAAGAGTGAGTGTGAGAGAGAAAGGAGCGTTTCCCCTTTTCTCTTTTCTTCATTTGCTTTCCTCTCTCTCTCTCTCTCTCTCTCTCTGTGTGTGTGTTTCTCTCTGTCAGATCTCGTCTATCTTTTTTCATCTTCCCCCATCTTTTCCGCGTCTCCACTGTCGTTACATCTCTCTCTCTACACAGACGCACAAATACACAGAGAGACAGTATGGACGGAGTTTGGTGATGGGAAATTTGGGGTAAGGGTTTGTGGGGAGTGCTGCATTATTTCAAGGTGTGGTGGGAACGGTGAGCTCTTTCAGATCTTCTGCTCCAATTTGATTCCATACTCTCTCTTTCTTGTTTTGGCGCGTGTTTGATTCCAAGTTTTGAAGTGGTTGGTAGATCTCGTTTGGTGGTTATGTTTTTTGGGGTAGCTGTTTCCGTTACAGATCGATGCTTAGTTTGGGCTTTACTGTAGATTTGCATTTTGCTTGTTTCTTCTTTTAGTGGATTCCCATTTTGGAGATTTTTTTTTTTCGCTTGCAATCTGAGCTCATCGTCCCACATGTTTTGAGCATATCAATGCTGGTTTTGCTTCTCTGAATGGGTTAGGAATTTGGGTCTTATATATATATTTTTTGCTTTTCAATTTTCTCACTGGCTATTCTTTGATTTTACATATCAGTTTTGCTTCAGTGATTAATTTGGGAAATTGGGCCTGGTTTTTTTTTACTTTTAGGATTTTTCACTTTGCCGTGCATTGACTGTTCGTTTTCTTACTCTGAGATTTGTTTGTATGCTTCTTTCTGTTTTCATTTCCTTTTGTTCTCTTCTCTTTTCCTCGTTTGTTCGGATTCTTAAGGATTAATTTTTGTGTAAGATCAGTGGAGTACTTGTTTGTGTCATGTTGGTTCTGGGTTACTAGTGGTTCTCATTTTCACTACTCTGCGAATTCGTACTGAAAGGCGTTGCCTGCTGTCATATTTGGTTTTTTGTATTTTTCCTTGTTCAATTGTATGATTTATTTCTTTAAGGTGAATGGTTTTGCTCTGTGCAGGGATTATATACATAAAGGCTTTGTTAACTGGGGTCTTTTTGCTGTGACAATGGGCAAATCTCCGGGTAAATGGCTCAAGACGTTGCTCTTTAGGAAGAAAAGTACCAGATCTAATTATGCGAAAGCAAGGGGTGATCTGGTAAGGCAATTATTGATTGCATTTGCAAATTTGATCAATTATTTTTTCTTGGCTTGCTCAGTCGGTGTAACTGATTTCCTCATTTTGTATACCTGCATGTGTTTTGTAGTTATGGTTTTTGATGTTCTTGGTGGACAAGTAGTTTTGTCTATAAATGTTCAATGTGGCCGTGAATCAAATGATTCGATAAATATTGGAAACCTACAGTATCTGTTCTTGTATACAATTCTATTTATTTGTTTATTTTGGTAGATGTTCATTCATTCTGAATATGGTTGCTGTCAGATTTCCATTTTTTTCTTTTGTGTACTAACCTTGAAAAGCAACTGTGCATCTGATGGAATTCTTCTGGCCTCCTGTATTGATGAGACATGATGCCATAATAGGTACCCTCGAAATTCTTTCATTTTATACTATTATTCTTACTATGTGATCTTCTTGTAAATTCTCTTTCACCAAAATGGACTCCCGTTTATAATTGGAAAGGGCTTGCTTCCTATTTGTTTTAGTGCATGTTACTACAATCAGAGAACTGTTTTCAGCTTTGCTGATTAGTCGTAGCCATAAGGAGCTCTATGCCTAGTTAACAAAATGGGCAAGAATTTCATTATTTATCTCCTCTGCTACTTAAATCAATCTAATGCTTTTATCAATATTGCTTTTGGTGCAATTAGGAAGTTTTACAACAAAGTGCACTATTGTGATTGTATTGCATAAATGCACTGGCCTGTTGTTTTTTTTCTTAATGGTTAATGCCAACGCTGATTTTCTGTATGTTGTGACACTTACCACTTTTTTGGGGCTGGCCTATCTTTCTGCCATTGTAACCAATAAAGAGGTATCTGAAAATGAAATGTAACAGGTTCATGACACATTGAGTGGGTGAAGTGGAAAACTTTGGATATTGATAGAAGTGTTCAGCAGGTACCTTTAAGTATCCACTCAGCAGCAGGTTAAACCTGGACTTTTGACCAGGCATTAATATTGAGAATTTGCGATGCCGTATGATTAAATTTTGTAAAATCCCTTTGAACATGTCCATGTACATGCATGTACACATGCATCATTGTCTGCTTGGGGTCTGTTTTGCTAGGTTTCATTTTTCTTTCTGCATAAGTTTCTCTTTCTTTGAAGTCTTACCTGAAAACAATCAAGTGTTGTGAATAACGGATATTTTATTTGCATGTGAAGGTCACAAATGAAAAGGAAAAGCTTGGTTCTTCCAAGGAGCCGCTTGCTGATTTGGCTGTTAATTCGCCTTTGATTTCACATCCAGTTCCTGTTAAAAATGATGCAAATGGCTCTAACATCGAATCTGAGAATAGGTCTGCTGCTGAAGTTTCACGTGAAGTTGGCACATTGGTGTCTGTAAATCACGAACCAAAGAAACCTGATGCAGCTGTTGGAACTGGAGTCTCTCATGATCTGGAGAACTTGAGAGAAGAACAGGCTGCAATAAAGGCTCAATCAGCTTTTCGAGGTTACCTGGTATTTTTCGCTGCTTGAAAATGTCATTGAACTACACAAATTTAAATTGGTCTTTCAGAAATTTGTGTTTTATGTCATTACCATATTTAAATGTATGGTCTTCTAATCAACTCACATGGCAAACCTTTCAAATATATGGCTGCTTAATCATTTGAGCATATTGTTTTATCTGACTCATGTCTATCATTGTTGATTTTCTTTGATAATTGAATGTTGACTTCCATAGCAACCAAGTTTTTGATGCTCAGTAATTGTGACAAATGAATAAGCATGGCAGGGTGAATGCCTTTATTCTCCATATTGTCAAGTCTTTCCAGGTCTTGCTATTGTAGAGTAGTTGTTCCAACTTCTATTGTAAACCATTTTTGGCAGGTCTGCATCATCCTGTGAATCTTGAAGTGAGGGGTAGTCACCTCAGTTGATGTTTTTTTGCATTAGAATTGTGAAGAAACTAACTGGTTAAATTTTGTTCCAGCCATGTTGCATGTATTAAAACTTCACAATTTTAATGTGCATGAACTGATTGTTCAGGCACGTCGGGCTTTTCGAGCCCTCAAAGGTATCATCAGGTTGCAGGCACTTGTTCGAGGACATTTGGTGCGGAGACAGGCTGTGGTAACCTTGTTTTGTTTGCAATCAATTATCAAGCTGCAAGCAGTTTTCCGTGGCCGAAGTGTCAGACATTCTGATCTTGGACTAACCATAGATCAGAAATTGGGTGGAATGGTAATATTTAGCAAACAGAATTGTTATTTGTTTTTCATTTCTTATCAGTTGCATATATACATAATGTTAGATTAAACTAATTGTGTTTAACATTAGATGAATTCAACCATATTAAAATGACTAAAATTCTCTTAAAAGTGGTATTTTTGAAAATATATTGTTACTTTTTGAGGTCAAAAGGGTAAATTTGATATATTCATAAAGTTATTTTTTTTGAAAAGGTGTTTGACTTATCAATTCCCTTCAAGTTAAAAAAGACCTATAATGCCCAAAAAGTAGCCATGCATTTCTAAAAGTATCATTCTTTTAAAGATATTTTAGTCATTTTTATAAGTTTGAATCTATCTAATGTTAAACACAACTAGTTTATTATTAGAGTAACCTTATATATATATATATATATAAATATATATAAAGAGAGAGAGAGAGAAGGGGCACCCTCCCTCGGACATCCTCTGCTCCATGCTCATCCCCTGTCCTGCACAGCGCCCTGCCATCCCCAATCAATGTCATCATCATCAGCCACCTGACAGTCATCGACTGACTGCCGGACCACAACCTCTCTCTCTCTCTCTGCTGATGGGCATCGGCCCCCGGTGTGTGGGTTGCCTGGCAACTGATCAGCGAGCAGCTTATCGTCGGTGGCTGGTGGTGGTGGGGAGGCGCATGCCACCCTCATCCACAAACGAAAAAAAAGGAAACAAAACAATGATGGGGACTGCTGGTGGTCGACGGCCAACCACTAACCGTTGCCCGTCAGCTTGGTATTCCTAGCAAAAGGGAGGGATAGGATGCAGAGGGGAGCAACAAGAGGGCAGGGGGTTTTCGAGAGAGAGAGAGAGAGAGAGAGAGAGAGAGAGAGAGAGAGAGAGAGAGAGAGAGAGAGAGAGAGAGAGAGAGAGAGAGAGTCCATCTTCTGGACCGTCCCATTGAAGCAATCTAATAGTCCGGATGATGCTGGACCATTTGGATAGTTCATGCGCTGGACGTTCTCGACTCTGCTGAGAGAGAGAGTATCATCTGGACCGTCCGATTGAAGCAATCGAACGGTCCCGATGATGCTGGACTGTTTGGACTCTTCATGCGCTGGACGTTCCCCCTTCCATATATATATATATATATATGTGTGTGTGTGTGTGTGTGTGTGTTCTAGAAAGTCCTGAATTATGGATGAGTTATAATTTTGATTTCTTTCTTTTGACTACTTGACTTCATTTTCTGCCAGAGCACCAAGTCTTTTAATACCGTGGTGGCAAGGTCCTCAACTCGAACAGAGAAGCTGTTGTCCAATGCTTTTACTAAGAAGGTATATATGCTTTACTGCTTTCATAACATTGCTAGTAATTGCACAAAGAAATCTGCTTTCTTAGTCCATACAATTTAAAAATTGGATAGTCTTGAGCAACCATTCAACTTGGTACCCCACCTTTTCTTGAAGATACTACTGAATTTAACTCGGTCAATGCACCTAACTAAATTCAACAGAAGCCAATTAGGTGCTCATGTTTCTAAACATCCTGTATATTTTTTTGTTCTTTCTCAACTATCCTTTTGGGTCTTTTCTTACTATTTGTCCTTGCTTTTTTTAGCTCCTTCTTTCTTCTTCCTTGGTGAAGCCACTACAAATTTACTATAGTCAGACTGAACCAAACTCTGCTTGGAGCTGGTTAGAACGCTGGACTACTGTCCGTTTCACTTTGCCATCTATCCAGTCAAAGAATGGAGTTGATTCAAAGCTTGAAAAGCACATCATATCACATGCCACCGAGAATGAGGCAAACAAACCGAAGCGCAGTGTCCGAACACGTCCAACCACACAAAATGATACTCTGTCCAATACCAATAACTCTGAACCTGAAAGAGCAAAGCGGAATGTGAAGAAAATACCTGCACAGCCTGTCAATTCAGCTCAGGAACCTCAAAGCGAGCTTGAAAAGGTTAAACGTAACTTGAGGAAGGTGTCTTCAAATGCTTTGAGTGATATTGCTTCAGATCGTCAAGAGATGGAAACTGAGAAACTGAAGCGCAATCTGAGAAAGACTCCAAGTTCCCCGAGTGAGCTCCAAGATAATGGTGAAGCAGATTCTGTTGATAAGAATAGGAAAACTACACCCATAATTCCTTCTGAGCAGCCTGAGCCAAAAACAGATTCTCAACCAATATCAACAAATGGGCTGGCAGATTGCTCTCAAATTGATAATCCTGCCGTTGAGTTAAATCCAATTGAGGTATCAGTACAAGTAATTCTACTAGAAAATGATGTTAAAGATGTAAATCTTGCTGCAGTAAATGAGGAGCTAAACTCCCATCCTAAGGAAGATCAAGTGTGCACAGCAACTCAGAAAGCTGGTAAGAGGCGGTCTTCCTTTCCAGAAAATGGCTTGCATAGCAGCCCAACTCTGCCTAGTTATATGGCAACAACTGAGTCTGCAAAGGCTAAGTTACGTTGTCAAGGTTCACCAAGGTTTGGTTCTGATGGAGCAGAAGGAAATGGTACCACCAGACGTCATTCTTTGCCTTCAGTTTCCGATGGGAAAGTGAGCTCACAGTCCCCAAGGACACAGAGACTTGTCCAGTCTAATGTGAAAGGAAGCATTAGAGATAGATCACTGCTGTCCTCTGGGGATGGAAACGGTAAGATGCACTCCAATCTCTTAACCTGTTCTGTGTGTCCTGGAAGTGCAGCCAAAATAGTGGCTCCCGCCTTTTTCCTTTTCCCTTTTCTGATCTTTTAAGTAGATCAGCCCCTGGAAATATTATGCCTGCCTGGGCAACTCTGCTCGTCCAGAGTCTAAGTGTCACTCAAGAAGTGATAGAAAAGGTGTTGATTCATCCCTTGGCTCATTAAGTTTTGACTACTTTACCTATGGCTTTTGCCAGGCTTGGTTGAGTGGAAGTTCAAATTAGGGGTGGAGCTACATATGCCCACCCTGACCAAGAAATCCCCAATAAGGGGGGTTTAGGTCAGGGTGGGTAGCAGTGCGCCCCCCACACCCCACCCCCACCTCTCTCTCTCTCTCTCTCTCTCTCTCTCTGCCAGCCAGTCCACTGCCACACACACATGTGCCCACCCTAATTTGAATTTTTTGGCTCTGCCACTGGTTCAAATTACTTTCCCCCTACATTTTAGCTGTTCAACTTGATGTACAAATGCTTCATAATTTTCTTTAACATTTTATGATTGATAATGCTCAAGAATTATAGTACTACAAAGTTTTCACGTCTATTGCATCATGATTAATGTTTTTCTTCAAAGTTTAGAAATCCTTATGTCAAATTAACATGTTAGCAGCATAGAAATCAGGGAAGTTTCATGAATAACAAGTGTTGTGATTGCTTTAATGGTGGTTCTCATGAAGGTGCTTGAATTCGAGAGGGGGCCTTTAGCATCCTCATATTCCATGTCTACTTTTTATCTATTAATGAAAGCATAATTTTTTACTTTTCTTGTTTAACATGCATCTTATCAGAAGTTTCCTTTACAACTAATTTGTTATTTAGAATACAAAATTACATTCAAAATAATCCTTATTTTAGTTTGCTTGCCCCCTTTTAACTTCTGATCTTAAAGAATTATATTTTATCAGCAGTCAATTCAGATTTTGGCTTTTCTTCCCTTGCTGTGATTAATCCAGCTCTGGTATAGATGCATAAGAACCAACTTACTGCTATGGTTAATCCAGCTCCAGTATGTTACGCCTACTTACACTCAACCTCTCATGTATCCATTCTACCATGTCAGGTAGTTCGAGTCACCTGTCCGATGTTGCTATAACCTGATTCTAACAGCTGGGTGATTTGTCATCTGACGAATCAAAAGCATATCTAGGACTGTATGCCCTTGTTTAGAAAACCGCATAATTTCTGCAATGCTAGATCAGAAAAAATGTTAAAACTTTATTGAGATATCATGACATGTTTCTCACAGTGTCATGCTTGTTGCAATTGCTCATTTGCAGAGAAGGTGGTTCATGCAGAATGGAGGAGGTGAACAGGTGGGTCCTTGATGTGTTCTGTTGAGAAGGTAAACTTTTCCTGGTTGTGTAAATTGTTCTAAAAAGTTCTAGTCCTGAGGTCTGATACTTTCAGTAAGAGGGTGGTGTTTGAGGCTGTTTGGTTTATGTAAAATCGCAAAGTTTTAGGGCTTGTTTTGGTTGTCGAGTATCCACACTTGGTTCCTCTGTTCCTTGTTTATTTACTCTTGGAAACTGCAGACTAAGATGATCCTGTGATTGCATGTTATTAAAGATTTGGCTTTTATACATGTTAGTTTCTGGTTAGTGGCTTCTCCCATATTATCTATCTAGATCACTCTGCAGAATAAATCTTGCAAGCTACTGCATTTTATGGGGCTGGTTTATGGTTACCAGGAAGACTCCTAGTTTTTGTTCTACTAATTGTTTTATGATAATATTTTTGGAAAATGCATTGATTTCAAGATAGATGCTTTTAGTTGGTGCAGGTAAGGCCAAGTCATTCTAGCTTGGTCTTGCCTATTCCTGCATCTTTTGAACAGCTTGATTCTCCATGTCACTGCGTTTAGGCAAAAAGAAAATCTCAAGGCTAACACGGTAGAGATTAGTGTAATGATTGTCATTTTCAGAAAGATTAATGCCTTGACATATATGGCATGGTTACTCGGTATGAACATATATACCCATAAAGCTAATAACATAAGCCATGGAGATATAGATTGGCCATATTGAAACTAGACATGCTTGCTTTCTCTACATCTTGGGGTTGGGATTGTTTGAATTTGCGAAATTTGGAATCTTCAGATTGTTTCAGTTGGCTTAGCATTGGAACGAGCTTCCTCTTTGGATGAGAGATTGTGTTGCACCACAATTATTCAGATATGCACTATCAAGGACAGGAACTGGTAACATCAACTGCATACACATAATAAAATTAAGAAAAATAAATGAAGTATATGCAGATATTCGACACTCCCAAACAAAGCTCAAAAGGAAATTTATTGATCTGATAAAGACTCTAAACAAAGAAGCACATTAAAAAACATCCATTTTCAATAGGATGTGTTCTAGAAAATCGACAAACAAAAAGAAAATTAGGCATACCATGTCACTTAGATACATCAGAAATGACCGAGTCCTTGATCTAAAGGCCAGGCCTAATAATGAGTAATTTTTTAGCTTGTTTAGATACCTAATATCAACCACGATTTCCTCCCCATTGATGAAGATTTTGTCCATACCATACTTAACAAACCCAGCTACAGTCGTTGTACCAAAAGCATAAAACGCCAAGGGTAGGACCCTGTTTCTACGACGTGGTTTGTTTGAGTAATAAAACAGAAAAAAACGGATCAATGGGGAGGAAATCGTGGTAGATATTAGCTATCTAAAAAAGCTAAAAATTACTCATGATTACAGGGGTGTCAACGGGTCGGATTTGGTTGGGACCCAGGTGGTATCAGACTTGGATCTAATTTTTGGGTATGGTATCTGGTCCGGACTCGGGTTTAACCGAGTCCACTACAAGAAAAACCGTACCTGGACCCGATAAGAACTACATGAGCCAGACCCGGTAAAACCATATTTTTTGTCATTTTTACATTAAAAATTTGTGGGGTCTTAATTGGAACTTGGGTCCGGTGCGGGTCTGGTATAAAATTTCACAAACTATACCCGAGTCCATGTATTAATCGGACCTTCAGGTCTGGACTGGGTCTTAATTGGGTCTTATTATTTATCACTATACCCGGACCCTATACGGTTTGGTTCGGGTCAGGTCCAGGTAAACCTGACTCATTGACACCCGAATGATTAGGCATGTCCTTTAGACCAAGGACGGCTCTTTCTGGTGTATCTAAGCGCCATGGTATGCCTAATTTTCCTTTTGTCGAATTTTTAGAGCACATCCTATTGAAAATGGATATTTTTAAATGTGCTTTGTTTTGAAGATCAATAATTTTCCTTTTGGGCATTGTTTGGGGGAAGGCAATTCAGGAGGATTTGAGGTCGGAGTCTGATCAGAGTCAGTTCTGTGTTTTAGTGTCTTAGAGGAGGTGGCCTTTTCACTTGTTGATGGAATCACCATATGTTCATATTTTATTTAATGCGCATCACTCTCATACACCCTCCAAAGTATGTATTTCAAATATGCCCTTTAACCATAATTATTTTGAAACATGATGCGAGCGGGTACCATTTCATTCCAAAAGGATTCGAACTCAAGATGTCAAGGGCCTCCGAACATCAGGGTGGTCGACGTAACCAACTCACCAATCACGCATGGGCTATATATCCATGTGACCACCCATTCATATCTCTTTCAATTTTATCCTTCCAAAGAAAATAAAAGTTTTCACTTCCCCTAAAGAAACAAAAAAAGCTCTTTCAAAGTATTCTTATACTATCAATTGGGGTCTGATTTGGGTTCAGATTTGTCAGACCTGTTTTAGATTATGTCTGAAAAACAGACTTGAACTCGATTCAATTTGATCCTGGTCTAGTTCTGGGCAAAGGAATGTCTGAAATTGGTGGGCACATATACATATCAGGTTGGCTATGAACGATTTTGGCCTTAAATAAACATGTTTATTAGGTCTAAAACTAAGACTTAAACTAGGGTTTTAATGCAAATTTTGGCTGTCCCGGATCCAATCCAACTCCCTAATGTATTTTGGGACCCGAATCCGAACCGTTAGCATCCCTAACTTAAACCCAACTAATTTGGCTCTGGTCTGGTTTCAGGTCTACATATGCCTGAAATTGGTGGACTGATATGAGTCAACATGTATGCTTAGGAACAAATCAGGTCAGGTACGTATTGGGTCAGATTACTCAGATATAATCCAGCTCAGAGCTAATCTCTACTTTTGAATTAAAAATTTATCAAATGAATCACACACACACACACAGTAGTATAACTGAATCTTTTTTTTTTCGTGCATCTTTGTTTTTTGAGAGAGAGAGAGATATATTAATAACTATATAGCAGTACAGCAGAGAAGGAACATAGCATAACATTGAGAGGTTGGGGAGTGTTGCGATATCACACATCCAATCCCACGCACTCAACCATCAGAATACAGAAAATTACAGAAAAACAGGAAAACAAAACAAAAAACAGTGGGCTTAGGCAACCGATCTGCAGCCCCGAATCCAATCCGTCGGAATGTGAGGCCACTTAAGGCATGCCTGCATGATGAGTTCCCAACGAAGCTGGTTATAGATCCCTTCAATATCAAGTCATTGGTTTCTTTCCAGTCATAGGAGCCTCAAAATCCATACCCACCACAGAAATTTTCAACGGCATCACTTAAGAGTCAAAATGAGAAGTAATCAAAACTCCTCTAGGAAAAATAGATGTCCCAATCCGTAAACAAATCCTCCCACTCTGGAAACACCTCAAATTTTTCAGGTTCATTCTAGACACCCCCTCACCGATGTCAGCCAATGTGTAGATCAGTGTAAGAGTCTAACCCTAGGTCCATTCCAGTTTAGTTGTCATTTCACCCCCTTTTTGTTAGTAAAATTATCATTCTATCCCTAGGTTACCTTAGACCCTCGTCAGTTAGACGCAATCAAGCTCATTTTAGGTTCATAATAGTTAGAATGTCAGTCATTTCTAGTACCCCTCAGCTCACAATGAGCAAATCATATTCATCTCTGACCATTTCAGTTGAATCTGGTTTATTTCTTGAGAAATAAACTCATTTTCGGCTAAAATTTTAGTCAATTATTCTAGAGTCAGTCAATTCTAGTCAATCTTGTTTTCCTGAATCTAATTTGAGCTCACAAAGAGTTCAATTGGCTCGGTTCCAGTTCAAATTCGTTTTCCATATTGTTGGAGTTCATTTCAGCTGAAATTGAACTAAGTTCAGTCAGCCCAACTAGTGCATGAGCTCCAGATTTAATTCATCTCAGTATAACTGACCCTCATTCCAGCTCAAACCCAGTACATTCCTGTCACCCACTTAACTTTGGTGTTCATTTCTCACCATTTCCCTGAGAATGATGTCATTTCTCGATCATTCAATCTAGGAGTTTAGTTGAGTCAGTGTCTTTTTAGTTCATCTGAGTTTAGAAACCCTAGAATTCAATTTAAACCAGTTCAAACCTTATTTTTCAGTATCACTCTTTGCCCTGTAGGGGCAAAATCATTTTTCAGGCCATTTCATTCAAAACATCAATTCTATCATTTTTCAAGCTGGTACAATTGCCAACCTCGGCTCGGATCAATTCCTTTTTTGAAATTTTAGCTATATCTGAGACCCAATTCACATTTGAATGGAATCTAATATCGGATCTGATATCCAATGCTCAATTTTCGTTCTCGGACAAGAATTTTTAATTCCATGTCTCTGTCAAGGGTCTGGGACTTTAAATCCCTCATCCAAGGTTTGCATTTCACATATCATTTCATGTCATTGCATGTTATTTGATATCATTTTATCGCATTTCATGTCATTGCACATCATTTTTGAGATCCAACACTCTTGTTTTCAAAATACCAAATCCATACTCGATTTTAAAACCTTTCTTTCAAAATTAATTTCAAAAAGCTGGGTTTTAAAGCCATTTTTTTGCCATTTGGCCAACCCCCAGGGATCTATATCCCCTCATTTCAAAAGCATTTCTTTAGAAAAATGACCTGGATTCATTTTAAACTTGATTTTTAATTCAACTTCTAATTTTTATCAATTTTCTTCAAGTGGGGCCCACCCTGCAGGGGCGCCAACCCTAATTTTTTATCTTTATTCAATGTCATTTCATTTTCATGTTTTACTTATTTCAAAAATACAAAAATTTCATAGATATTGGTGTTTTTTTAAGCTTTTTAAAATCTTATTTTTAACCCCTTTATTTTCACACTTTTAAAATCGTTTTTGAAAAACAAATGGGGCCCACATTAGGTGGCGCCACATTTGAGGGCATTTAAGTCTATTTAAGATTAGCTAGAGTTTCAATTAGGTTTGAAGTTTGAAAAGTCAAAATCTAATTGATTTAAAAACTTTATTTTCGTTTTAGCATTTTAAATTTGTTTTTAACATTTATTTAGGGTTTTAAAAACCAAATGTGGGCGCCACATTTGAGAATTTACAGAATTTATTTAAGAGTCAATTAGGTCTAATTAATTAGAGTATTTTTAGGTTAAAACTCTCCAAGAGAAATTGCCCCCTCTCCCCTTTTGTTTATCTCTTAATTAATTAAGAGAGTTCCGGCTAGATCAGAATCCTCTAAACCTAAGCCTAAAAAAATCTATCAATAGAGCCCACCTCTAGGATTTCAACCCATGTTCTCTCTCCTCTCTTTCCTTCAAGTTCCATTAGCCTCCTCCATTGAAGCAGCCCAATGTGAGTTTCTTCTTTTTTTTCTTTTATTAGTTTTTATTATTTTTTTGTGATTTTTCATTAAAAACATTATTGCCACCCCCCTCTTGTTGGATCTTTTCCCTTCTTTTTTTCATTCAAGAACCATGTTCATGATCTAAGATGGTGATCAAATGAGTATTCAATGTGCTTTACACGTTTTTTATCTGTGTATAATGTTTATATTCTATTTATTTCGTTAATGCCTAAAAAAAAATCGAGATTCGACCCCTCTATTGATTGAATCCCTCTTTTGATGGCTAAATCAAGTTCTTAACCATGTTTCCCTGTGCTTTTACTTTTACTTCATCATGCTCATGCATATTTTAGTTATTTCATACATTTAATCATGATTCATGGCATTAGTTACATGTTTTATCAATTTTATCATACTTAATTAGATTTTTTTCTAGGGTTTTAGTTTCACAATCTTGATTTCTAACTGTCTGTTCATGCTATTATTTTATCAGTTTATATTCATTATTTAAATCTGAATTTTTATGATAGAATCATGCATATGTCTAGGTTTCCAGTAAAAAAAATAGATTTTTTTTAAGATCTGTAACCCTATTTTCAAAAATCAAAGTCGAAACATGTTTTCTTAATCGGGAAAATACTATGTAAATCCAGGAGCATCTTTCTGAGGTTATATCTCCTTCACCGAAGATCGTATTTCAGATCTGTAAAAAGTGGCATGCTTGTCAGAGTGTCTAGTTTGTTCTGTGAAATGTTTATAATTTTCTACGATCGATTGCTATTTTTATTTAACTTGACATCAGAACTTATTCTTCTTAAACCGACAGACACGGTTCAGAGCCAGGTTCATTTTGCACAACGATTTTTCCCTAACCAGATATCGTATTGACGATCCGTAAAAAGTGATCAATTCGTCAGCATGTCTACTTTTTGTGGTGTGATTTTTATAAATTTTCACCATTCTTTTCTATTTTCTTTAAACCGAAATCAGAGTCTGTTTTTATTGAATCGTCTGACATGATTCAAAACCTGGGTCATCTTGCCAGAACGATTTCTCTCTAATCAGAGATTGTATTTCTGATCCGTAAAAAGGCTTTTTCTCATCGTTATCTATAGTTTATCTCTGAAAAAAAGTATGAATTTTTATAGCTATTTTCTATTTTTCTTGAAATCGGAACTGAAGTTTGTCCTTCTTGCATCGTTATATGTTAGCCAAAATCGAGCCCAACTCGTCGGAATGATTTCTCCCTAACCAGATACTGTATTCTTGATATGTAAAAAGGGTTATTTTCATTGATCTGTCTAGTTTATCCTTGTCAAATTTCATAAATTTTCATTGTTGTTTGATATCTTGTTCTGATCTAACACCGTGATAGGTACAATGAAGCATGTTATTTAGCCTTTTTTCATCCTTTATTTAATATTTGTTACTTAAATAATCATAAAAAAATATTTTTTGATTGCATATTATTTTTAGGGTTATTAGTAGTGTCCATGCCGATTTTAAAAATTTTTGGAATTCATTTGATATGTTGTTTAGTTATTTCATAAAAACAGGATGCCCGCAGAGTTTTGATTCAATCGAAACAAAGGCAAATTTCATCTTTTTGCATATTTTATTATTTTCATACATTATTTTCATGATTTTAGAATTTGATCATGTTCATAATCATGTTAGGGTTCTCTCCACTCGATTTGTCATCATTTTGAATCCGTTTGATCCCCGGATTAAGCGTATTACAAAAGTCTTTTCTGAAAAACCTTGTTTTTAACTTTGTTTTACAAATAACATTAGTTTTCAAGGGTATTTTGGACATTTCTCCCTCAATTCTGAATTTTCAATCTGTTTATTTTATTATTTATTCAGTTATGCATCATCTATTATGTTGTTTAATGATTTTTATTTCTAGAAAGCATGGAAAAAAGGCTTATATCTGGATAAATCCCTCAATTTCCAGATATTGTTGGATAAATTCAGAAAAACTGATATTTTTCTACTAACAAGTTTGCTAATTTTGCAGGGAAGCTCAAGATTGTATTTTTCTTTATTTACATTTTCCTTTATTTAGTTTATTATTCAATTATTGATGTAAATTATAATTATAATATTAGAATAAAAACATTTACTTTCCTACTTAGCTTAAGATACATTTGCATATAGTTTGATTTTGATATATAACTGCAATTGCTTGTCATTCATGCATATTTTAAATTCACAATGGTCAACACAAATGGCACGTGCACTTGCTTCTAAGAAGTTGATAAACTTAGTGGATTTCGTAGCCATAGTCAGAATATGAATGATACTCAGATTTATCTTCTTTTAAGTTATAAATGACCTACACTGTTAGGCTATCTTCAGAAATTATTGCATATTTTTAAAAGCTTTTCCAAGTATTTTTTCTTTTAGAATCAAATGAGATATATTCAATACATATTCGTGGTCATAGTCAGGGATATGTGGCGAATTTATCTTATCTAAATTCTATAAGGCACATAAAAACCCTTTTATACAAAATCGATTACCAAAAGAAAGGGGATTCCTCAAAGATTTTTGAATTTTCTTCAAATATGATTTTATAAGCTCATATTTCAATCATCATATAAGTTAGTCAACATCATCTTTTGAGTCCTTTTTCTCAAAATCAATTTTCTCAAAATCTTTAATTTTCAAGATAATTTTAATTTTCTAAGTCCAATTCATGATTTTCTAATTTTTTTTTCTTCAAAAATATTTTCCAAGTGTGGCTCATGATTTTTAAAGCATCTCCTTTTACATGAATTTCTAAAATATTTGAAGCATACATCATGTTTTCAATCTGTAATTTTCAAAGTAACGCATGCTTGCTTCTTTGTGCATTTAGGAATAGAATAATGATTTGGACAGTTGAGCAAAGCAAAACACATGATTGATCCTTGGTTCAATTACCCCTGGTTATGGCGTCAGAAATGGTTGAATCTCGTACTGACAGATGAGTCTCATTGTACGAATTTTTCTTATATTTTAAAATAGAAGCGAGTTGTTTTGAAAATCTTTTCAAAGGTCAGTTTGACTTGCAAAAGTAAAATTTTGCAATGATAACAGGTTTGGCGACCGTGATGAGACATGTCCTCGCCTGATCAATCTTGTGTTTTGCTCTATTTAATTCTCAAAATCGTGTTATACAATGTCCGCTCTATTTCATGTGAACCTTGGAGCCTAGAATCAAACCCCGCTGACATGGATTGCGTGCAGACTTAGACATGATTTGGTAGGACTGATTGAGAAGACATTATTCATGTTTACATAGACTTAGGTCTCATACAATCCTCCTCAATCTAGGATCTGATTGAAAACATTGTTTGCTTCTCATAAATTTTTTAAAATTCTACTTCTTTAGGTCATTAGAGCCTTCTGTTTTCTTGCATGCTGATCATTTTTCAAAAATAACCCCACCTATTTTTACCTGATCACCACGTTGCTGGGCTTTCTTCCAAAGCCATAATTAAGGACAAAACCCCACAACTGGGCCACCTATTTGGGTTAAACCCCCCTGCCACGTACCGAGGGTCATAGTCCAAAGTATATCGGCAGATGCTCAAGAATGTTGGAAAACATGAGCCTAGAACTGGAGAAAAATATTTTTATGCCACGTACATCGAGTCTCGACTCGAGTATATCGGCATAACATGATTTGACACAGATGATCTGAGCCTTAGAGTTAGGATTAGGGTCCTACAACTATTTCAAAATTTGTGCATTTAGAGTAAGCCTTTTAGGCAATGCTGCATGTGCATACTTGTTTATGCAGGATGTGATGTGAATGTATCTTAGCCATTTTTTATTATTTTCTCTTTATTTTCTTTATATTTTTCAACGATTTTATAAAACCCTGGATGATTTTTTTTCAAAAAATCTTCTGTTTTTCTTTAAAACTCCAGGCGATTTTCTTTTGCTCCCATTCCTCTAGATCTCAAATTTCCAGCCTTATTTTGATCTTGCCTGTTATTTTCCTTAAAAATCGTGTATTTTCTCCCCGATTTCAATCATGTTATCCATTTTCAAATCTCTTCACCTTATTTTTTCTCGTATGTTTTAGTGAATTTCCTGATCATTGTAGTGAAAAATTATCCGCCCACCTTCCCTTTTAGGCTTACTTTAGTTGCGTACTTCCTTCATCGGAGTAACAACATAATTGTCGCAATTTCAGCGATGACCTAATCCCTGATAATGGGATATCCTTCAAATTGTTGACCTGATCTTTCCCAATCATTTCCTCTCATTTCATCCAAAATCGTCCTCCAAATCTAACCATCCACCTCATTCTGCAGAGAGCATCGGTATTCCCGAGTGGTTCAGACAAGATTTGGATAGAAGACTCTATCATCTCAGTGTGTCAGTTAGAGCAGCAGTAGCGAGCAAGAGATGGATTCTCCAAAATCTGCCAGAGGATAGGGTCAGACAGACATGGATGACATCGATCCCATCGTATATCAATTGTTTCAGAAAATGATGATTAAAATGATGTCTGAGCAAGTTAAAGCCAGTTCCAGAAAGGTTCGTGTCGAGAAAAAGGCACATGTCACATTCTCCATGAATACCACTCGCAATAACAATGGCAGCGACACAGGAGGTTCTAAGCCCGATAGAGGCAACGTTGAAAGCAAAAGGAGAAACACCTTCAAGCAAGACAACAAGTCATTCCAGTCGAGCTCTCACCAGAAATCTCTGCAGAAAGAAAAGATAAAGTGTGACGGTTGGGGCTATAACCGTGAGTTCACTCCCCTGGATCAGACGCGTGAGAAGTTCTTGAATATATATTGATTAAAGGATTGGCCAAGCTCCCAAGAGTCTCTGATCCTCCCACGGTCATGAAAAAATTTAAAGACCAATTCTGCAAGTTCCATCGAACAATGTGGCATGACACCGAGTACTGCTTCGTTCTCAAGAACATCATCCAAGACTGCATTGACAAGAATCTCTTTGTTGAGGACAAAAAAGATGACTAGTCGACTACCTTTACCAAGCCTCAGCAGAAATCAAGCACTCAACAAAAGATACAACGCGATGGTTGGAGCCATGATCGCAAACTTACCCCACTGGATCAAACACTCGAGAGTGTTCTCGAGTACATGCTGACAAAGGACATGGTAAGATTTTTGAATGTCGTTGATCCTTTTGTCACCATGGAAAAATAGAAGGATCGATTCAGTA
Organism: Nuphar pumila; assembly: GCF_984573655.1. Taxonomy (NCBI): domain Eukaryota; kingdom Viridiplantae; phylum Streptophyta; class Magnoliopsida; order Nymphaeales; family Nymphaeaceae; genus Nuphar; species Nuphar pumila. Next base: position 43,868,809 of record NC_143263.1, on the reverse strand, counting down.
AGTACCACCGAGCAATGGGGCATGACTTAGAACATTGTTTCGACTTCAAGAACATTGTGCAGGATTGCATTGATAAAAGATTTCTTGTAGGAAACAAGGAGGAGGATCAACCAGCTATCTCACCGACACCTTCTCCGAACGTGAAGAAGAATGATGACGCCAATGCTCCCTCATCTCTTTCATTTTGCTTTTGTCGTGTTGAAGGGATGATGTAGTCCCAATTCTTTCCTTGATTGGTTGTCGCTCTTCCAATGCATCAATAAGACATCAACTTTTCTCATAGTTGGCTCCATCTTCTTTATATATTGTTGGTCTTTGTCATTTTGCAATATGTCTTTTGTGAGGAGCAACCTCTTTCAGAATGCCTCCTGAATCAATCAAGAAGTGCATTGCCAATCTTTCCCCTATTATCTTTAGAGAGTGTTCTTCAAATATCAATTATTTATCCTTTTGTCCAATATTTTACTCCCTAGTTATACTGGGGCAATTTTTTTTTTTAAATTTGTCATTACCTCAAAACATCGTGTATGTAGGCACGATCAAACGAAATCTATTAGCATTCATTTGCATTCATTTTCATTCATTTGTATCGAATTCATTACCCCTTCAGGATAAGAGATAATCCTGAGACCCCAACAATTGTCCAAGTCATCGTGAGGGTGAGGATTGAAAATCTCCCATCACAATCATCAAGCGCTTTCAAAACACCAGTCTTTTTCAAATTCAACCTTCGAATCAAGTCTTTTATCGAAGTCATTTTTGTTGGTCATGTCAAAATCAACCTTTAGGTTGAGCATATTTCTAAAATCGTTTCAATTGGTCATTTTTCAAAATTCAACCTTCGAGATAATTTCCTTTTTAAAATTCAATTCCCAGACCAATCCTTTTTAAAAGCAATTCTATTTCAAAGTTCGATCCTTAGGATCATTTGTTTTTCAAGACAATTTCAGACCGAGTATTTTCAAAAAATCAGGTTTTCAAACTGAACCCCTTTTTGAAAAATCTAACTTTCCGAGTTGGTCCAGTTTTTCTTTGAAGATTCGAGTTTTGACTTGAACTTTTTAATTTTTCTTTGAAGATTCGAGTTCTGACTCAAACTTTCTAATTTTCCTTTGAAGATTCGAGTTTCGACTCGAACTTTCTAATTTTTCTTTGAAGATTCGAGTTTCGACTCGAACTTTCTAATTTTCCTTTGAAGATTCGAGTTCCGACTCGAACTTTCTAATTTTCCTTTGAAGATTTGAGTTTCGACTCGAACTTTCAAATTTTTCTTTGAAGATTCGAGTTTCGATTCAAACTTTCTAATTTTTCCTTGAAGATTCGAGTTTTGACTCAAATTTTTTAATTTTTCTTTGAAGATTCGAGTTCCGACTCAAACTTTCTAATTTTCCTTTAAAGATTCGAGTTCCGACTCAAACTTTCTTTCAAAATCCAACTTCTGAGTTGGACTTACTTTCAAAATCCAGCTTTCGAGTTGGTCGAACTCCCAAATTCAACTTCATGCTTAATGCCCATTTTTACCAATCAGACCTCTGGGTCAACCAATTTTATCAAACAGAGCTCGGGGTCATCCATTTACTAGTCAAACCTCTGGGTCATCCATTTTTGTCAATCAAACTTCTGGGTCACCAACTTCATCAAGCAAACCTTCAAGTTACCAATATTATTAAAGTCAATCATTTTTCGGCCTACGGGTCACATTTGCCAATCATGGTCTTTCAAGATTCGACCTTCTCGTCGAACTCATTTGCCATTTGGCTTATTATCAAATATCAATCACTTTTTTTTTGTGAAAGACCCTTTGCCAAGGAAAGTTCGAGGCAGCTCATTCCTTTCGCATGCAATTCACCATCGTTCACAAGAACCTCTTTCCAGGAAGAGTTTGAAGGGACTCGTTTCTTCGCGAACTGTTTGCAAAACAACAGCCTCGTCATACATAAAGAACCCTTTTCAAGGAGAGTTTCGATGGAAGCTCACTTTCTTTGTAGCCTATTTACCTTTTACCTTGGTCATCCCGTCATCGAGAACCCTCTTTTTAGGGAGAGTATGATGGACTCGTTCCTCTATCATAATTTATCGACCTTATCCAATCGGCCACATTTCCATAAGAGAAGCCTAAAGTTAGAGAGTTTTGACGAAAACTTAATTTTTCTTCGAAAGTCTCATTTTGCAATCACCTCCTCTTCAGAGAAGAGAAGGGTATCTTTTATTACCCGTTCAGGTAAGGGTCAAGCCTGAGTCTCTCCTTTGGGGAAAGGAGAGGAAAATCTAGTCGCGAATGTGTCAATTGGATGTCAAGTGATTTCTTTCACCAAAGATTTCAAGAATATTTTGCCAATTTGCTATAAAAAATAGTTGTTAATCTCAAAACTTTTATTGCACAAAAAATTCACCTCATATTACTTTCAGTATTCCTTTAAAAAAGATAGAACTTTTGCGAAGAAAGAATAAAATTCAAGTTTTTTTCTGTTGGTCAACCAAAAGGATAAAGAAAAATCCTCGATATGACCAGCAAGAAAAATTCAATGATGTTGAAAAGCCATAAGTGAATTGATATTAATCATAATTATGGCACATTTTAAAGACCGTTCTTCTGGTAATAAGGCAGTGAAAATAACCTGGGTGATAAAAAGAATTCACTCAATCTCAATATCTCTTCAATCATTCAAGCTACCATTAACTATCTACAAAAGGGATCTCTCAATCATTGTCAAGTTGAAGATTGATTGATGAATTAGAGCCCCGAGGCCAAAGAAGACTCAGATCATCTCTAAGTTGAATGAGCATGTGACGTGTCTTTCCAGGGAAAGTTCAAATCGCCAAGTTGAAGGCTGATGCGATGAACCTCCTACCAAACCCTAAAAGATATTTGATCATTGTCATCATCAAGAGATTTCAATCCAAAAGACAACATTATCAATATGATTCCTGGGACCAAAGAAGACTCGAAACATCTCCAAGTTGAAGGAGCATGTGACGTGTTCTTCCAGAGAAAGTTCAAATCATCATCAAGTTGAAGGCTGATGTAATAAACCTCCTACCAAACCCTAAAAGATATTTGATCAATATTACCATCAAGAGATTTCAATCAAAAAGATAATATTATCAATCTAATTTCTGGGACCAAAGAAGACTCAGATCATCTCCAAGTTGAAAGAACTTGTGACGTGCCCTTCTGGAGAAAATCAGAACATAGCTAAGTTAAAGGCTAATGTGATGAAATTCTCGCCAAACCCCAAGAAAGCTCAATCTATATGTCTCAAAAGAGTGCAAAAAGATCATCATGGGTAAACCCCATATATCAAATTGTCAAATCTGCCAAGAATCATCTTTATTCATGTGAAATTTTTTTATCAATATCCTTTCATAAAATGCTTTTATGATACTTAGAGCAAATTTCTTTCTTTTCATATCAAGGAAATGGATAACTTTCTTGAAGAAACCCAATAACAATAAATTGATTTTGATTCTGGATTCTACAGAATTAACCCAGTTAGAGGTAATACTCTATGTAGAAGAGATAATATATTTTCGCACAGATGTACACATTTCAATTACTTTGAATCAACTGCAATTTTTATCTTATTGGGAATATTTTCAAGCTATCCCGACATGAAGAAAGAGCTTGATGTCCATTTTGACACATCTTGGCGTCACCTTATACCTCTTCAAAAGAGTCACCATATCTCTCATTAGGACTTGATAACATGAGTTTTCAATATCATTCCCATATTTTTAATCTGAGCGCCCAGGCTCTCAGATTCGCACACTTCTCTGTGTTCCCCACGGTCCTGCCATAGACAATTCATTTTTTGGTTTAAGGTTAAGCCAACATATATATTTTCCGCAAAAGGTCACCATAAAAGCTATTTAGTCTCAGCAATGAGACGCCCAAGATCAATCCTTTTTCGAAGCTTTAAGAAATTTCCTTTTCATCCTTTTGCATACCCCTTTCGAATTTATTATGCGAAATTCGAAGGTTCCATCAAGGTTTCTTCATTCGAAGATTTCGTTCATCTTCCCAATTAGGTTAAGGGTTAAACCTGAGTCTCACTTCGTGAGATATTCGCCTACCCATTCAGGTTAAGGGTTACACATGAGCTTTATTTCGTGATGTATTATTTATACTCGTTCAGGTTAAGGATTACACCTGAGCCTCATTTCATGAGGTATATCCATACCCGTTCAGGTTAAGGGTTACACCTGAGCCTCATTACATGAGGTATATTCATACTCGTTCAGGTTAAGGATTACACCTGAGCCTCATTTCATGAGGTATATCCATACTCGTTCAGGTTAAGGGTTACACCTGAGCCTCATTTCATGAGGTATATCCATGCCCGTTCAGGTTAAGGGTTACACCTGAGTCTCCTCCGTGAGGTATCTTCTCCCCATTCGGGTAAAGGTCAAGCCTAAGCCTCATTCCGATGAGGTGAATCTTCTTCTCCATTCCATATCTACCAATATCACTAGAGTAAATTCTTTCATACACAGTCAGATCTTTCTAACTGGGACATTTTTATAGCCCAAATTTAGTGTGTTTTTCTTTTCCACTAAGCTCGGCTCTCAACTAGCTTAGTAGCAAAGAGGGGCATCTGTAAACACCTTAAATTTTTTAGGTCCATTCTGAACACCCCCTCACAGATGTCAGCCAACCCTGTAAATCAGTATAGGAGTCTAACCCTAGGTCCATTCCAGTTTAGGTGTCATTTCACTTCCCTTTTTGTTAATAAAATTATCATTCTACCCCTAGGTCACCTTAGACCCAACCAAGCTCATTTTAGGTCAAGAATAGTTAGAATGCCAATCATTTCTAGCCCCCCTCAGCTCACAATGAGCAAATCCTATTCATCTCTGACCATTTCAGCTAAATCTAGTTTATTTTTTAAGAAATGAGCTCATTTTCAGCTCGAATTTCAGACAATTATTCCAGAGTCAGCCAATCTTGTTCCCCTAAGTCTAACCTGAGCTCACCAGAAGTTCAATTAGCTCGGTTCTAGTTCAAATTTATTTTTCATACTGTTGAAGTTCATTTCAGCTGAAATTGAGCTAAGTCCAGTCAATCCAGCTAATGCATGAGCTCCAGATTTAGTTCATCTCAGTATAACTGACCCTCATTCCAACTCAAATTCAGTACATTCTTGTCACCCACTTCACTATGGTGTTCATTTCTCACTATTTTCCTGAGAATGATGTCATTTCTCGATCATCTAGTCTAAGAGTTTAGTTGAGTCAGTGTCTTTTTAGTTCATCTGAGCTTAGACACCCCAGAATTTAATTTAAACCAGTTCAAATCAGTTTAAACCTCATTTTTCAGTATCACTATTTGCCCTAAGGGGCAAAATCATTTCTCAAGCCATTTCATTCAAAACATCAATTCTATCATTTTTCAAGTTGGTACAATTGCCAACCTGGGCTCGAATCAATTCATTTTCTAAAATTTTAGGTATATCCAAGACTCAATTCATATTTGGATTGGATCCAATATCAAATCTGATATCCAATGCTCAATTTTCATTATCGGACAAGAATTTTCAATTCCATGTCTCTGTCAGGGGTCTGGGACTTCAAACCCTTCATCCAGGGTTTGTATTTCGCATAACATTTTATGTCATTTCATATCATTTTATCGTATTTCATGTCGTTGCACATCAATTTTGAGATCCAACACTCTTATTTTCAAAATACCAAATCCAGACTCGATTTTGAAACCTTTCTTTCGAAATTACTTTCAAAAACCTGGGTTTTAAAATCAATTTTTGCCATTTGGACAACCCCCACGGCTCTATATCCCCTCATTTCAAAAGCATTTCTTTAGAAAAATGATCTGGATTAATTTTAAACTTGATTTTTAATTCAACTTCTAATTTTTACCAATTTTCTTTAAGTGGGACCCACCCTGCAGAGGCGTCAACCCTAATTTTTTATCTTTATTCAATGTCATTTCATTTTCATATTTTACTTATTTCAAAAATACAAAAATTTCATAGATATAGGTTTTTTTTAAGCTTTTGAAAATCTTATTTTTAACCCCTTTATTTTCACCCTTTTAAAATCGTTTTTGAAAAACCAAATGGGGCCCACCTTAGATGGTGCTACATTTGAGGGTATTTAAGTCTATTTAAGATTAGCTAGAGTTTCAATTAGGTTTGAAGTTTGAAAAGTCAAAATCTAATTAATTTAAAAACTTCATTTTCGTTTTAGCATTTTAGCTTTGTTTTTAACTTTTATTTAGGGTTTTAAAAACCAAGTGTGGGCCAACATAGGTGGTGCTATATTTGAGAATTTTCAGAATTTATTTAGGAGTCAATTAGGTCTAATTAGTTAGAGTATTTTTAAGTTAGAACTCTCTAAGATAAATCCCCCCCCCCCCTTTTGCTTATCTCTTAAACAATTAAGAGAGCTGTGGCTAGATCATAACTCTCTAAACCTAAGCCTAAAAAAATCTATAAATAGAGCCCACCTCTAGGATTCTGACCCATGCTCTCTTTCCTTCAAGTTCTAGCAGCCTCGTCCATTAAAGTAGCCCAAGGTGAGTTTCTTCTTCCTTTTTCTTTTATTAGTTTTTATTATTTTTTTGTGATTTTCTATTAAAAATAACATTGTCGTCGCCCTCTTGTTGGATCTTTTCCCTTCTTTTTCCATTCAAGAACCATGTTCACGATCCAAGATCATGATCTAATGAGTATTCAATATGATTTACATATTTTTGATCCGTGAATAATGCTTATATTCCGTTTATTTCATTAATGCCTAAAAAAAGATCGAGATTCGACCCCTCTATTGATCGAATCCCTCTTTTAATGGCTAAATAAAGTTATTAACCATGTTTCCTTATGCTTTTACTTTTATTTCATCATGCTCATGCATATTTTCATTATTTTATATATTTAATCATTATTCATGGCATTAGTTACACGTTTTATCAATTTTATCATGCTTAATTAGATTTTTTTGTTCTAGGGTTTTAGTTTCACAGTCTTGATTTCTAACTGTCTGTTCATGTTATTATTTTACCAATTTATATTCGTTATTTAAATCTGAATTTTTATGGTAGAATCATGCATATGTCTATGGTTTTCAGTCAAAATTTTTTTTTTTAAAGATCTATAACCCTGTTTTCAAAAATCAAAGTCGAAACCTGTTTTCTGAATCAGGAAAACATTATGTAAATCCAAAAGCATCTTTCCGAGGTCATATCTCACTCACCGGAGATTGTATTTCAGATCCGTAAAAAGTGACGTGCTTGTCAGAGTGTCTAATTTGTTTTGTAAAATTTTTATAATTTTCTACGATTGATTGTTATTTTTTTTTTAACTTGACACCAAAACATGTTCTTCTTCAACCAATAGGCATGGTTCAGAGTCAGGTTCATCTTGTCAGAGCGATTTCTCCCTAACCGGAGATGGTATCGATGATCCATAAAAAGTGACTCATCTGTCAGTATGTCTACTTTCTGTAGTATAATTTTTATAAATTTTCACAGTCCTTTTCTATTTTCTTTAAACCAAAATCAGAGTTTGTGTTTCTTGAATTGTCAGGCATGATTCAAAACCTGGGTCATCTTGCCAGAATGATTTCGCTCTAACCAAAGATCGTATTTCTGATCCATAAAAAGGGTTTTTCTCATTGTTATCTCTAGTTTATCTCTGAAAATTTTTATAAATTTTCATGGTTATTTTCTATTTTTATTGAAACCGAAACTGGGGTCTGTGCTTCTTGCATCGTTATATGTTGGCCAGCGTAACTTATCGAAACAATTTCTCCCTAACCGAAGATCATATTCCTCATATGTAAAAAAGGTTATTTTCATTAAATTGTCTAGTTTATCTTTGTCAAATTTCATATTTTTTTATTGTTGTTTGATATCTCGTTATGATTTAACACCGTGACAGGTACAAGGAAGCATGTTATTTAGTTTTTTTATCCTTTATTTAATATTTATTACTTAAATAATCATAAAAAATTATTTTTTGATTGCATATTATTTTTAGGGTTATTAGCAGTGTCCATGTCGATTTTTAGGATTTTTGGAATTCAATTGATATGTTATTTAGTTATTTCATAAAAAACAAGATGCTCGCAGAGTTCTGATTCAATCGAAACACGGGCAAATTTTATCTTTTTTGCATATTTTATTATTTCCATATATTATTTTAGTGATTTTAGAATTTGATCATGTTCATAATCATGTTAGGGTGCTCTCCACCCGATTTGCCATCGTTTTGAATCTGTTTGATCCTCGAATTAAGCGTATTACAAAAATCTTTTTTGAAAAATTATGTTTTTAACTTTGTTTTGCAAATAACATTAGTTTTCAAGGGTATTTTGGTTATTTTTCCTTCAATTCTGAATTTTCAATCTATTTACTTTTATTATTTATTCAATTATGCATCATTCATTATGTTATTTAATAATTTTTATTTCAGAGAAGCATGAAAAAGACTTATATCCAAATAAATCACTCAATTTTCAAATATTGTTGGATAAATCCAGAAAAGTTGATATTTTTCTACTAACAAGTTTGCTAATTTTGTAGGAAAGCTCAAGATTGTATTTTTTTATCTACATTTTCTTTTATTAAATTTACTATTTAATTATTGATGTAAATTATAATTATAATATTGAAATAAGAATATTTTCTTTCCTACTTAGCTTAGGATGCATCTGCATATAGTTTGATTTTGATATATAACTGCAATTGCTTGTCATTCATGCATATTTCAAATTTACAATGGTCAACACGAATGATACATGCACTTGCTTCTAAGGAGTTGATAAACTCAGTGGATTTTATATTTGTGGCCATAATCAGAATACGAATGATACTCATATTTATCATCTTCTTTTAAGTTAAAAACGACCTAAACTCTTAGGCTATCTTTAGAAATCATTGCATATTTTCAAAAGTTTTTCTAAGTATTTTCTCTTTTAGAATCAAATGAGATATATTCAATACATATTTGTAGTCATAGTTAGTGATATGTTATCTTATCTAAATTCTATAAGGCACATAAAAATTCTTTTATACAAAATCAATTTTCGAAAGAAAGGGGATTCCTCAAAGATTTTTGAATTTTCTTCAAATATGATTTTATAAACCCACATTTCATTCATCATATAAGTTAGTCAGCATCATCTTTTGAGTCCTTTTTCTCAAAGTTGATTTTCTCAAAATCTTCAATTTTCAAGAAAATTTCAATTTTCAAGAAAATTTCAATTTTCAAGAAAATTTCAATTTTCAAGAAAATTTCAATTTTCAAGAAAATTTCAATTTTTAAGAAAAATTCAATTTTCTAAGTCTAATTCATAAATTTTCATGTTCCCTTTTCGTCAAAAATATTTTCCAATTGTAGCTCATGATTTTCAAAGCATCTCCTTTTACATGAATTTCTAAAATATTTGAAGCATACATCATGTTTTCAATCTGTATTTTTCAAAGTTCATAGCAAATGTCTGCTTCTTTGTGTATTTAGGAATAAAATAACAATTTAGACAGTTGAGCAAAGCAAATCACATGATTGATCATTGGTTCTATTACCTCTGGTTATGATGCTAGAAATGATTGAACCTCGTAACGACAAACGAGTCATATTCTACAAAATTTTCTCACATTTTAAAACAGATGTGAGTTATTTTAAAAATCTTTTTCAAATGTCAATTTGACTTGCAAAAGTAAAATTTTGCAATGATAACACACTCTCAACGTCGAAGGGTACAAAAGAAACTATAATGCCAAAAGAGATGAACAATAGATTCTTCCCCACAACCACAAAGTGAGCATCAACTAGCTAGGTGAAAACCCCAACCCTTGAGCTTAATATACAAATTAACCACATCATTGATAATGAGCCAGCTCATAAGAGATGCTCGAAGAGAGAGCCTTGCAGTCCACAAGGCTTGTTTAGGGAGTTGTGGGCCCAAGAAAGTGATACATAGAAGACGTCAAAATAAATCCCATTGTTAGAGAGAGACCAAGAAGTCACGTCCCCAAGATGAGAAAGGGAGTAGTTTGATAACAAACCCATAAGCGCAGTCCATTGTTGAAATATTGATTCTGTAGGATCCCTCAAAATGATGTCCCACCTCATAGCCGAGGGAGACGCCAAGGGAGACCAAAGATCACAAACCTTGCCATACTTATGTCTGTTCATCTCATCAACAAAAGGAAAAGAGTGCTTTAACTTGATATCCTTGCACCACACATCTAGCTAAAATAAAGTTTCATCTCCTTTTTCAATTTTGATACGAACTGCCTTGTTAAATGAATCAAATGATGAGATCCATCCCTTCCAAATTCCATAGCCATTCCTCCATGAACAAGCTCCAAGGCCACCCTACCAAGCCATACTTTTTCGAAAAGATAATGCTAAGTGTGCCCTCTGTCTTAGAGATCCTCCAAAACCACTTAGCTAAGAGAGCGGTATTGAACCTCCCCAAATGATGTACACCCAAACCACCTACTTGCAAGGGTTGAGAAATCACCAACCAAGGGATGGGTGCCTCAGACTTCCCGTCCAAGGTGCCTTGCCAAATAAATTTTTGAAACATCGTGTTAAGGGCTTCTCAACTCTCTTAGAGATTTTAAAAATTTGAAGGAGGTGTATGGCCGAACAAGAAATATTAAACCTGACCAGATTGATCCTACCCGCTCTTGAAAGCATGAGTGAAGCGCAAGATTGAATTTTTTGACGAATTCTATCCTCCACCTCAGTCCAATGAAACTCCCTAAAAAACCCCACATGAAATGGGAGTCCCAAATACTTCATTGGCAAAGAACCCGCCTTACAATTAAAGATGGCCAATGCTAACCTTTGAGTTTCCTCCGAATAATCATTAACTATTCCCTTCATTCATGCAATCCCGAAATTTCTGAAAAGCATTTTAGAATAATCGACGAGCACATTACTAGTTTTTTTTCAAAACAAGGAGGAAAGGGAGGAAAGGCTTAATGCCAGTTATGTGTAGTTAGATTAGAAATAGGGAAGTGGGGTACTATTTCTTTTTTGTAAAACAAAGGGGTCAAAATGTCATTGACTCCCTGAAAATGGGCCTGAAGTTACATTGGCCAATAAATATATATATATATATATATATATATATATATATATATATATATATATATATATATATATATATATATATATATATATATATATATATATATATATAAAGAGAGAGAGAGAGAGAGCAAACATTAGTTAAAAGTGAAACTCAACAAAGAGTAACAGAAAAACCCGAACACAAAACAGAAAACTCATCAAGGACCACAGACATCTAGATGAGGATCGATTGGAGGCAGAGGCAGGTCTTTGAGATATATGCCTAAGATAGCATACACATCAGCCAAGACCCTATGAGTCAAACAAAGATAGAGAGATATATGTGTAGCTGCACAACCTTTACATTGACACCCTTACTGACAAGTCATTGCCATGTTTAACCAAATCAACTGAATCAACTTCTGCTTGTAACTAACAAACATCATCTCTGGATTTAGATTGGAAATACGTAGGTTGGTTTACATCCAATTTGGGTTTGGATCATTCCCTGATCTGGCTCTGGGTATGCCGTTGTCTGCCAATGAGAAATCATTCTAAGTTTTCTTCTTTTCGGAAAACCAGCTTGGTGACATTTATGAGTTGCCCCTTCTACTATGAAGGAAAATGCTTTGAAAAATAAAAAATGCCGAGAGGGTAAATTATAAAGATTGCATAATCTTTTCAAATATTGTATGTAACCTTATTGGTTGTACATTGGTCGTAAAATCAATATGTCCACTGCTGTTTAGTCCACTAAAATTACCAAAGAATGTAATAATTTTTTTTTATATTTTCACTGTCAAAGGTGAAGCAAAAGTTTTTCTATATACCAAAAGATGCAATGTATCACTAGGTGAAAAGGTGCCAACAGCTAAGACCATGTTCATAATCTCTAGGTGGTATTTTTCTAGGTAAGCAGCCAAATTTCCTATCATCTGTCTCTATTTGCTGAATATGCAATTTGATTATTGCCATATTATTTTTTGGTCAATTTTATTTCTTCAAATCCCTGACAATGGCACTATGATATGGCTATTTCCATGCTTACAGCATTGACACAAAATCATAGTCTTATATCTAAAGGCAAAACCAACAACGCCTACAATAAAAAAACGATCACTCTAACAGTCGATTCTTCAAAAAAAAGAGAGAAAAGATCAGTTTAGTAGTAGCACCTCCCAAACTACAACTACCCAATATAGTCACACAGGACAGAACCACAACTCCAGCAGAGACCACAATCACAGGACTCTCAGAGAAGTTTCGTTGCTTTTCATTTGACACTGGCGCTATTTGATGGTGACTTCAATGCACATTGTCGAAACAAAATCATCATGTTACATCTAAAGATAAAAATTAACGACACCCATCAACGAAAAACGATCACCAACTACCACAAAAACGCTCACTGTAGCCCCCGCCCCCAAATCAGCAACTACCCATCATAACTATCCAACAGCAAGATAAAACCCAGAACTCTAGTCGAGACCAAACTCAGTAAAACCATAGATTTCTCAAAGAACTTCGATTTCAGAGAGGGGATACCTGCAGTTTGTCGAGGTACTGCGGTTGCCCATGGCCCCTCTTGGGGTGCCAGTGAGCTCTCCAGCAACCGGTCCGCGAGAGTCGATTTCCCGCGATCGATGTGGGCGATGATGGAGAAGTTCCGGATCCTCTCCGGCGGAAACTGCGTCAAACCAACGCCGTTTTCCTTGCCAATCTGGCGAGATTGAAAGCAGAACGAGCTGCACCAGCCAAGATCGTCCCTACCAGGAAGAGGTACTCGTCCAAATATGGAGGAAAGAGGGCTGGAGATGGAGAATCCAGATAGGAAAGACGGGATGTTGGGAGGGTAAAGCGTTTTTGTGGCTCGAACGAGAACAACCATCTGAGAGATTTTGCGAAGGGGATATCAATCAAGCAGAGGTCCGGGACGAACATATGCAGTGTGGAGCGAGTGCATAGCGGGAGATGGGACTTTGAGAGTCTTGAGAGAGAGAGAGAGAGAGAGAGAGAGAGAGAGATGGAGGACTTCATTCATGGAAGATACATCACAAAGATTGGGGTACGACCCGTGAGTGACACGAGTTTGTGACGTGTGAGTTCTGAACTCTTTTGGGTAATAGGGTACGAGGAGTCGAGGACACCAATACAAAAATACATTTTTATTGAAATCTAACTAATTACTAAAAAATATCAAAACATATTAAAATAAGTTTCGGTCATGCCAACGTGTCTGTCCAACTCAAGACAGGAACCTTAGGTGTCGTGTCTTTGTGATATACCTGGGAGGTGTGGGCTTTTATCAGTTTCGGATTCGTGATCCTAATCCAGACTTAGGAAGACTCATATTGTCTGGACTCGGATGCTTGGACATTCTCTGCAGCACCAAAGGCTTTAAATCTAGGGCACGTTTGGAAGAGAGAAAAACTGTCATAGGAAAATAAAGTTTTGCCTATTAAGAGTTTTTGATATCAAAAGTTTTTCAAAAGAAAGTTTTTAGCTTATTTGTGTAGCATGAAAAAAAAACATAGTGGAAAAATGTGAAAAAATGAGAGAGAGGAGGGTGGTGGTGGTGATGGTCGTGGTGAGATGGGCGATGGAGAGTGTAAAAATAATTTTTTTCCTGGTAGAAAACATTCTTCTACCTCCAATGGAGAAATGTTTCCTATCAAAAAGTAGTACTTTTTAGGAAAACTCTTTTAACCAAAAAGTAACTCTTGTTTGGAAGGGTTTAAATATTCATACTATTTTTTTTTTCATCTTTTTCTACATCTATCATGTTTCCAAATGTGCCCTTAGTGATTTAAACCAGTCAGATCCAGAACATCTAAATACATGGGAGAGTTGGATTAGGAACAACCAAAAATTGCAAAAACTCCACCCTAGATTCAAGCCATTTACATCCTTATTTAAACCCATGTCACAAGGATAGAGAGTGAATCGTGAACATCAATAAGATAAATTCGAGCCACAAGTACGTGGATTTTGCAAATGGCAAACAAAGACACTTTTTTTTACATTTAGTATATAAATATATTTTTCATATTAAAAGAAATAAATATATAGTTATTAATAATCAAACATAAATATATTTTTGTATGTAAAAAAACTTTTCAGTGGTCTCCAAATTTTGAAAGCTAAAAAAGGGTTTTATTTGAAAATTAGTTTTGGATAAAAAATCTAAATCTGAATATTAAAAACAAGAGAAGTGACGTTCATTCTTCAAGTTGCACCCTTTCCTCCTTCGTCAAGCAAAGGGTCAATTGCACTAAGAGCTTAAAATCTTTAATGCTAGTTGTGTCTCGTATGCAGGTCCTATAAAATAAACAAGCTTGATGGTATGAGTCGTCACCAAGGCTCAAAAAAACACGAAAATACAAACAAGTATGCATAAGTTAAGAAAATTTATACTTGTAATAATAAAATAAATATAATAAAAAGTATAGAAAAATGAACATCACCTCGAGCTTAGGTAGCCATTTCCTATGACGATGACAAGTGCAATAGAACTAAGAAAGTACTTTGGTTAGGTGCGAGCTCTAAAAGGCTAAGTGAGACAAGGAATCTAGACTTCAACTAGTCTCGGGTTGGCTCAGCTGGGCTAAACTCACATGAGCAGAGCTTGAGTGCTGGGCTCTAGGATGCTAGGTTAGGTGGTAGGTGAAACAAAAATTTTCACTTAAGTTCTAGATGGTTAGAATAGAGGGGAAGATCTCTATTTTATAGTTTTTGTAACAGATTTGGATCTTAATCCTTTATATTCGAGATCCAAAGATCCAAATTTGGTTTTTGATGATGTGGCACGATCTTATTGGTTGAAAGTTTTGAACGTCTCTTTCTAATTAGTTCTTATTGTTATGTTGAATCTTATTGGTTGGAGTTACCTAGCTTACGGGATAAGCAATTTGAAAGTGACAAAGTTCAATCAAAAGTGTATGAGAAATAACCCATATTATAGTGAGAATAAGTCATAAGATACAAGATTTGCAATGACACTAAAAAAAACTTTTATATGCTTAAGTATTTTAACCCAAAACGAGATGAATAGTTCGATGAGATCTACTCTGAATATAACAAATGTGAAAATGAGTTGGTTTTATAAATAACTTAGGTAATCATCCATTAAAATTGAATCACTTTACTGAGATTGGATTGATTCGATCATTTTAGATCAAATCATGTGTTTTGGACCAAATGAGACTAGATCAAAGCAAAATTGTTCAAGAGGACCTAAGTTACATAAGATCCAATAAGATTATGTTGAATACATTTATCTTGTTTTAACCTCTATGGATCGGGTTTGAATAATTGAATTAATTTTGTTGAGAGGAATGAATTAGCTCAAAACTAGATTGAGCCTTTGAATATGACTGAGTTGGATTCATTATATATTGATCCAAAATTGAACATAATCAGATCCATTGGATTGTATTAGTAACTAAATTGATCTAACCATGATGATTTGTATTAGATTCATTTAAATCAGGTCATGTGAAACTGGAAGAATTGATGACTAAGTTTTGAACATGACAGATTTTTTGTTGTCATTGTTTTATTTTAAGGTTAAATCATATCATATCCTATGGACCTTGTTTGGATCTATTTATACCAAGTTGGATCTATGAGATGTGTTTGGACTTAGAATATATGATCAAACTTATTTGAGTTATGCAACTCATACTGAATAAGTTTGGATTCAACATTTTAGTTTAAACCTAATGGATTATATGTAAACTCGGTTTGAATGAGGCTCAGTCATGCTTATTGTGATTGGATCAAAATCAAGGCCAATTTACTTAGACTTGTTCTGATTATTCAATCTACACGATCTCTAATAGATTGCTTGAGCTTGAATAAATTGGATCAAATTCAATCAAATCAGATTGGATTTGAATAGACCTAATTGAGGCAGTTTGATCCAGTTAAACTAGTTTCGTCGAGTTGAACCAAGTAGAATCCAATATTTAAAGATTAGATCTTCTTGGCTTAAACTAGATGGATCAAAGTATAGGTCAGTGTCTTTTAACTATACATATTAGTTGGTTCAAATCAATGATAATTAATTTTTATTATATTGGTTAACTCAAGTCAATAATAATTAATCTTGACTAAATGGATTAAATCTTAAGCGTTTGTCTATGTGAATTGAAAAATGAAAGTTTGGCGCAAACTTATAGAATATATTTTAGGATTCAAGTTGGAGATGGATCTAGATAAGCATAATGGAATAATGAAATATTTACTTTCATATATGCTTTGGATAGCCTTTGTCCAAATTTTATATTGGATCAAAAGAGTATCATGTTGAATATGGATCTATATTGACAATATGAGATTCAAGATTGCTATATATTTTGTTGACACTGCATGTTTGAATATAGATCCATATTGACAGTATGAAATTCATAATTGCTTTATGTTTTGTTGACACTACATGTTTTGTTGAATATGCTTTATTGTTATTTCATGCTTAGATCTTATTATTACATGAATTCAACTTAGTCCATATTTTTATAGTGGATATGGATAAGGTAAAATTGAATAAGTTTTGAGCCTATGTGTAAATTAAAATTTAGACTATAGTGCAATCATAGTGACCCATAATTAAGCATATAAATAAACTTGATATATAATAAGTTCAGATCCATATAATTGCTTAACTTTGTACTTATATCAAGCATATTTTGAATGTCTTGATGATAATATCTCAAGTTGTTGTGGATATGTAAAATCCAGAATAATATAATGAGATTCAAAAATTATCTAAAAGGGTGTACTTTATAAATGATTCATGATTTGATACAGAATTATCTCATGAGTCTGAATAATTGGGTATTAGATATTTTTTGATCAACATATATAAAGAACTTAACTTATAGTAAAATCCTATATATATAACCCATGGTTTTGCTTGATCTATCTAGCCTTAAATGGAGATCAAACTTTTAACTTGATGATAATATCTCAAGTGAACTTTATGACCCATATGAATTCATTGGGATGAGTATGCTAATAACATAGATTTAGTACATGACCTATGATCAAATTTTTAACTAAACGAATATATTCTACGTTTGGATATGGCATTATATCCATTCGACTTAAATGGTAACCATATAAATTTAGATGATAGTTAAATTTTGTATGATATATGGTTGTTTTTAAACAAACTTGATACTTATCTTTGAAAAATGTGGAATTTTTTTTTCTAAGAGTTGCGGAAAACTTCCAAGAGACTTGGGGTCCCTACAGTTCCAATTTCAGTTGGATAACCACACACCACAAACAAACTTACATTTATAATTCATAACCAACCAACTAAACTTTTTTATTAATGAATCAATAAGAGTCTCATACTCAATGTCAAAAGTGAAATAACAACTTGCAGGAAATAAGAACTAAAAGAAAACAAAAGTAGAGTCACTCTGTCCGTAAGTGAAGCAGTCTGAAGCAAATGTGACCCTTGTATCCCTTTAGAAGCAAGTCGATTTCACTGATCTCCTGTGTCTGGGAAAAACCAATAAAAATATAGAGTCAAAAATCCGAAGAATTCTGCGTACAGGTTTCCCTAATGAATCAAATAAGAAAAAGAGCATAAATAGGATCTATGTAATATTTTGAGAAATACGGTTATAATCAATTCATAAGACAATTAACCATTCATGCAGAAATAAACATTGAACAGGAGGAAACACGAAGTAAGTAACATTGATCACAATTTAATCAATAAGGCAATTAAATGCAAAAGAGATCAACATCATGCAATGATCCGCATATAACAACCAAGTGAACAGGTAAACATGCATGAACTAATGCATAGCAAAAATATGGATGATTTATGTGTATTGCATGAACCCTTTATTATCTTTCATTTAAGCTCTCATCTTTTCATATGCATGTCCTATTAAATGCACACAACTTTAAATTCATCTTTTTAATTTACCATTGCTCGCAAATACACCAAACGGGTACAATCCCCGAGGTCAAGTAGGGTTCCCGGGGTAGCTTCACACACGATTTGTATTTTATTACCGGATTCCAAACTTAGCCCTCGACCGATATCAGGAAACAACACCATCCATCAGAACCTTGGAAAACAACATTCAAAGTCGGGGACACCAGGGAAAACAGCATCCACTGGCGCCACTTTATTGGTATACCAAAACAACAACAGCTGTGTCAAAACACACCACCCCCAGGAAAAGTGGCGGACTCTCCCTAAAACCGTGGTCAGGAGAAGAACCTCAATATTGGGTTCAGAGGCAACAATACGCACACGAAGTTTTTGTATCCTCACGGTTTTCCCCAAAACCGCAACATCCAAGATTCCCTACACTAAAACAGGGACATCAAGGAGTGATATGAATTACATTATTCTTTACTTTATTTTATCTGGTTATTAATTCATCTCTTTTACATTTGCAAATTTACATGCAGAATTAATAACATAAGCTTGCACCTCAGCATGCTAAGCTTTTCACGGAAGCACAACTCGTGACCACATAGAACAGTGTGGTAAAACAATAATATCACATTTGATTTGTTGCAATGCATCAAAACACCTAAAACAGAGAACAACCTGCTCTCGAGGCTCACCTAGCCCCTAATGATCTAATTGACCATCGATGCACTCATAAGCAAAAATCATTAATCGCATGCCTCTATGCATTATTTTCTACCCGCCTTTTCAATGCATATGTACGACAAATTTAAAGATGTACATGAAACAATAATATATTTATGCATGTGCATGAGTTCACTATTCATGTACATGAAATCATTTCATACACATGCATTCATTTATGATTCATAAGTACATGTGGACATTCAAGCAGTATTGTACATGCTACACACACATTGATTTCATGTATGTATATGCACTTAAACAAACTTTTCGATAGCATAATACTTAGGCATGTCAGATCAAATCAAAGCATATGAACAATCTCATTCATAACATGTATTAAAATTACCATACATGCATATAACTAAATCTGGAAATTTAACTTGCAAATTTAAAGATCTAATCCAGAATCAAAATAACACTAAGTGTTAAAGTATACACGTAATAATTTTTTTTTTCTTACCAAGCGTAGCCAGCCCTGTTGGCTAGAGTTCAGCCCCGACTCGGTTGGGGGTTCAGATCAGGTTGGTGAACTCTGATAGAGATAGAGAAATGATTTTTACGTGTAACATTTTATTCATGCACCCAAACCAATTCCTTAATAACATGTCATGCAAAGAATCTCAAATACCTGTAGAAGAGTTGGTGTTTGGCTTGTAGTGGATAATACCTATGAGTGAGGTTTTCCTTTGTGAATATGATGTATGGGCATAGCAAGTCATTGGTAAATATACATGAACACCTTTATATTTCTAGTAATATTCCCTGAAATTTTCAAAAATGAGTGAAGCACTGAAACTCTTCATGAAAACCACTTCAATTGAAGCATCATTAGGTATTTGGAAAGTTGAATGTGTCAGAGGCAGCTGCTATTAGCCATTAGAGACAGACTCCAACAGTTTGTGAAAAGAAAATCTGTTAATAGGATAAACAAACCCATGAAAAACAAAAATTTCCAAGACACTTCTTTTAAGGTCTTCTGGTCTGGTCTTACTAGAAGAGGTGTTACATGATGTATTTGTTGTGCATCTCAAATGGATAGTTAAGTGAATTTGCCATTGACTCATGAAGAAAAAGTGCCAAAGTCTGGTTTGTTCTCTAGTATCTAGTGAATATTACAGATCATGCTGCATCATCTTTTTTCTGGGAACACAAAGACTAATTCAATCATGTTGATATGTGGCCAGAAGATGGCACGCAACATGCACAAAATAAACTGGTTATTGGGTTAATGCACATTATCTTTTTGAGTGTTATCATTTTTTTTTCTTTTCCTAAATCTCAAATACTTAGTGGTGTCATGAACTTTTAGTTACTATTCAACTGAGGTATATTTTCTCTGTACTTATCAAGGTATTTTATGTACGACGAACTAAAGCACTCATGCATAGAGGACCAGCATTTCTTACACTGAGTTAGTGACTTGGTTTGCTTGTTCCTTTTGTAAAAACAGGCCAGCAGAACATACATTTACCCCTTTCTTCCCTCTTGAATGTATGCAAAAGTCAATGCCTGACATGGGTGCCACACGACCTTGCTAAGTTTGTGCACCCCCTTGCCATGCTGTCAAAGTATGGCAGTCATCCGAGACTCACTCTGTTGGCTTCCAGCCATACCCATCACTCATATTTTAGAAGTTTCATTTTAAACTTTGTTTAAAAAAAATTAGTTTCTTGGGAGTGAAGTTTGTTGCCCAACAGTCTGGCAGGAACCATAGCACCGGGGCTCAGTCTGCCCTAAGTTGGCCAGATTGCTGCCTAACCAAATACCTTTTTTTTTTCTTTATGGATTAAAATCTCTGATTTACCATACAGATACCTTCCACAAGCATGTTATTCCATAATAACTTTCAAGAAGATGAAAATACATTGATTTTATCCATGGATCTTAGAGTAAATGTCTAGATTTACTCATCCCTATGCTTTTACACTAAAATACATACATGGAAATCGAATCCATGTTCTTATTCCTTACTTAACTCAAAAGAAAAACCCATACCTCTTTGGCTAAGCTCTGACGATTAGCAGGTTCAACCGTTGCTAGAGAAGGGTCGGCTGAAGTCTTCCCTTGTTGCTGCCGTGACAAGGGTTCCTGCCGTAGCCTGCGGTGGATGCTGGTGGCTGCGGCTTTCCGGCGACCTCCACCACTCCGATGCACTCCCACACGAGAGAGAGAGAGAGAGAGAGAGAGAGAGAGAGAGAGACGAGGGAAGAGGGTGAGACCCCCTCTTCCACCTCCCTTTTATCGCCGTAACCCCCCCCCTCCCCTCTTGCCGAGAGGCACGGGGTTCAATTACTTCATCTGTAACCGCTCCCCCCCCCCTCCTTCCTTTCGATACAGCAGGAATCGTCCCCTAGACACGATTCTTGCCTTTCTTTCCCATTTTAAAAACAGCAGCCCGATATCAGGTTTAAAAACCATACCGGGTTACGGATCTGGGTCGGGTCCGACCTGGGTCTAAGAGTTCTCTTGTATTTTTTTTTAACAGTAACGGGGCGTGGCCCGAGTCTGGGTCCGGGTCCCAGTTGTAGTGTGAAGCCGTGGTTTGGATCTATACGTCTTACCTGCAATGTGGATCCACAAGTTGGATCCAAATGGATCCAACTGTGTATCCCCACACTAAAATTTATTTTTATTATTTTTTTAATACTATTAATTATTTATTTAAATATTATAAGTATAGTTTTAATACCCTATTGTGGGTTATTTACGCATTCTATTATGGATCCGGTAACGGATCCGAGGCCCAAATTTAGAAAAGTACCCATATTTTCCAATAAACTTAAATAATTAGTTGTCAAAAATTGAGGTTATTACATCCCTACCCCCTTAAAAGAATTTTGTCCGTGAAATTAAGACGTACTAAATGTGAGTAGTATCAAAATATTACTCAATCCTAATGATTGACAACTAAGAGATACCTTATACCAAATCAGTCTGATTGTCCTGTGTGGTTGTCGTAACGGCATAAACTCTCCGGTTGGTCTTTTGTTGGCCTTGTTGTTGCTGAGGTCTCTGTTGTTATTGCTGTTGTAGCTGCTGTTGTTGTCCTCTCTAAGCTGCTGGCGAGTTCGGACAGTAGGGAGTGATGTGCCCAGGTTGCTGGCACCTATAGCAAACTCCCTTGAACATTGGACAAAAACCCTGAGGATGACTTTCATTATATCTACGACACATTGATTGGGCTTTTCTCTGTTGCTGCCTCTGCTGAGGTTGTCCCTGATGCGCACCCTTCTGACGTCCCTCCTGGGTTCGCTGCCTCTAGCCACCCTGAGTCTTTTCGCCTATCAGCGGGTCCTTCCTCTTTCCGCCCAAAGCATCCCCTCCATTTGTGCCTCCCTTTTGTGATACATTCCTAGACCTCTCCCAGTCCTTGGTCAAAACAGTGGCTGACTCTATTGCATCGGCCAAGGTAGGAGGCCGACCTGACAGTACGCGAGTTCGCAATCCATCCTTTAGTTCGTGCATGAACTTCGCCGCCCTTGCCTTCTCATTCTTGAAGAGGTTCGGGCAGTACCTCTTGAGATTCCAAAACTTGGTAGTGTAATCTACCAGACTCATGGTTCTCTGAGTCAAATCAAGGAACTCTCGTTGCATCTGTTCCTCAACGTACGCGGGGAAATACGTGTCCAAAAACTCCTCCCTGAATGTCTCCGAGGGGATCTCGTCCCAATCAGCGAACTTCACCCTTTGCAGGGTGTCCCACCACTTCTTGGCATCACCCTTCAAACGGTATGTGCCAAAAGATGTCTTTCTGTCCTCAGGAACAGACAGGACGTCGAACGTCCGCTCCAACTCATCAACCCAGTTCTCCGCTGCCTCTGGATCTGCCTTTCCTGAAAAAGTTGGTGGATCCAACTTCAGGAACTTTTCGAAGGAAACGCCGCCTGCATTTGAAGCAATAACGACAAGAGGGTCACGAGCCGCTGCCTGGGCAGCCTGTGCCGCTTGCGCAGCCTGTGCCGCCTGTATAGCCTGATCTGCTTGCATCGCCTATGCTGTCTGTGTCGCCTGAGTCGTCATGGTCTCGGTCAGGGTATGAATGACTTTCATCATAAAGTCTCTCTGTTCCTGCCAGTTTGCGGGAGCAGCAGTAGAGGACGAAGCACTTCTGCGGGTATAATGCGACATCTACAACGCATATCCTTTCTATAAATTAGACAATTACTTATCCTACCCCCTTAAGGTTAATCATGAACCATAATTGTTCATGTAAACTCACAAAGACTTTTTAAATCCACACCAAAGAATATTGAATGATAATTGCAATCAATCACACAGAATTCACAAATTTTAAGTAAAAGTATTAAATAGCCATACCAGTGAAGAAGACTGCTCTGGAAGACGAGTCACACTTGTCGATGCTTCAGGATAGGGCTCACATACCAAAAATTAGAAATTTAACACAAAAAGATGATAAAAGTGTAAGTCTTTGCGGTGGCTCTAATACCAAACCTGTAACGACCCCAACTCATACCTTTGAAAAATGCGGTTTTTTTTTTCTAAGAGTTGCGGAAAACTTCTCAGAGACCTGGGGTCCCTACATTTCCGATTTCAGTTAGATAACCACACACCACAAACAAACTTACATTTATCATTCATAACCAACCAACTAAACTCTTTTATTAATGAATCAATAAGAGTCTCATACTCAATGTCAAAAGTGAAATAACAACTTGCAGGAAATAAGAAGAACTAAAAGAAAATAAAAGTAGAGTCACTATGCCCATAAGTGAAGCAGTCTGAAGCAAATGTGACCCTCGTATCCCTTCAGAAGCAAGTCGATTTCACTGATCCTCTGTGTCTGAGAAAAACCAATAAAAATATAGGGTCAGAAATCTGAAGAATTCTGCCTACAGGTTTCCCTAATGAATCAAATAAGAAAAAGAGCATAAATAGGATCCATGTAATATTTTGAAGAATACGGTTATAATCAATTCATAAGACAATTAACCATTCATGCATAAATAAATATTGAACAAGAGGGAACATGAAGTAAGTAACATTGATCACAATTTAATCAATAAGGCAATTAAATACAAAAGAGATCAACATCATGCAATGATCCACATATAACAACCAAGTGAACAAGTAAACATGCATGAACTAATGCATAGCAAGAATATGGATAATTTATGTGCAATGCATGAACCCTTTATTATCTTTCATTTAAGCTCTCATCTTTCCATATGCATGTCCTATTAAATGCACACAACTTTAAATTCCTCTTTTTAATTTACCATTGCCCGCAGATACACCAAACGGGTACAATCCCCGAGGTCAAGTAGGGTTCCCGGGGTAGCTTCACACACGATTTATATTTTATTACTGGGTTCCAAACTTAGCCCTCGACCGATATCAGGAAACAACACCATCCATCGGAACCTTGAAAAACAGCATCCAAAGTCGAGGACACCAGGGAAAACAACATCCACTGGCGCCACTTTATTAGTATACCAAAACAACAACAGCTGTGTCAAAATACACCACCCCCAGGAAAAGTGGCGGACTCTCCCTAAAACCCTGGTCAGGAGAAGAACCTCAATATCGGGTTCAGGGGCAACAATACGCACACGAAGTTTTTGTATCCTCACGGTTTTCCCCAAAACCGCAACATCTAAGATTTCCTACACTAAAACAGGGACATCAAGGAGTAATATGAATTATACTGTTCTTTACTTTATTTTATCTGGTTATTAATTCATCTCTTTTACATTTGCAAATTTAAATGCAGAATTAATAACATAAGCTTGCACCTCAGCATGCTAAGCTTTTCACGGGACCACAACTCGTGACCATATAGAACAGTGTGGTAAAACAATAATATCACATTTGATTTGTTGCAATGCATCAAAACACCTAAAACAGAGAACAACCTGCTCTCGAGGCTCACCTAGCCCCTAATGATCTAATTGACCATCGATGCACTCATAAGCAAAAATCATTAATCGCATGCCTCTATGCATTATTTTCTACCCGCCTTTTCAATGCATATGTACGACAAATTTAAAGATGTGCATGAAACAATAATATATTTATGCATGTGCATGAGTTCACTATTCATGTACATGAAATCATTTCATACACATGCATTCATTTATGATTCATAAGTACATGTGGACATTCAAGCAGTATTGTACATGCTACACACACATCGATTTCATGTATGTATATGCACTTAAACAAATTTTTCAATAGCATAATACTTAGGCATGTCAGATCAAATCAAAGCATATGAACAATCTCATTCATAACATGTATTAAAATTACCATACATGCATATAACTAAATCTGGAAATTTAACCTGCAAATTTAAAGATCTAGCTCTAGAATCAAAATAACACTAAGTGTTAAAGTATACACGTAATAACTTTTTTTTCTTACCAAGCCTAGCCAACCCTGTTGGCTAGAGTTCAGCCCCAACTCGGTTGGGGGTTTAGATCAGGTTGGTGAACTCTGATAGAGATAGAGAAATTTTTTTTATGTGTAACAATTTATTCATGCACCCAAACCAATTCCTTAATAAGATGTCATGCAAAGAATCTCAAATACATGTAGAAGAGTTGGTGCTTGGCTTGTAGTGGATAATACCTATGAGTGAGGTTTTCCTTTGTGAATATGATGTATGGGCATAGCAAGTCATTGGTAAATATACATGAACACCTTTATATTTCTAGTAATATTCCCTGAAATTTCCAGAAATGAGTGAAGCACTGAAACTCTTCATGAAAACCACTTCAATCGAAGCATCATTAGGTATTTGGAAAGTTGAATGTGTCAGAGGCAGCTGCTATTAGCCATTAGAGACAGACTCCAACAGTTTGTGAAAAGAAAATCTGTTAATAGGATAAACAAACCCATGAAAAACAAAAATTTCCAAGACACTTCTTTTAAGGTCTTCTGGTCTGGTCTTACTAGAAGAGGTGTTACATGATGTATTTGTTGTGCATCTCAAATGGATAGTTAAGTGGATTTGCCATTGACTCATGAAGAAAAAGTGCCAAAGTCTGGTTTGTTCTCTAGTATCTAGTGAATATTACAGATCATGCTGCATCATCTTTTGTCTGGGAACACAAAGACTAATTCAATCATGTTGATATGTGGCCAGAAGATGGCACGCAACATGCACAAAATAAACTGGTTATTGGGTTAATGCACATTATCTTTTTGAGTGTTATCATTTTTTTTTCTTTTCCTAAATCTCAAATGCATAGTGGTGTCATGAACTTTTAGTTACTATTCAACTGAGGTTTATTTTCTTTGTACTTATCAAGGTATTTTATGTACGATGGACTAAAGCACTCATGCATAGAGGACCAGCATTTCTTACACTGAGTTAGTGATTTGGTTTGCTTGTTCCTTTTGTAAAAACAGGCCAGCAGAACATACATTTACCCCTTTCTTCCCTCTTGAATGTATGCAAAAGCCAATGTCTGACATGGGTGCCACACGACCTTGCTAAGTTTGTGCACCCCCTTGCCATGCTGCCAAAGTATGGTAGTCAGCCGAGACTCACTCTGATGGCTGCCAGCCATACCCATCACTCATATTTTAGAAGTTTCATTTTAAACTTTGTTTAAAAAAAATTAGTTTCTTGAGAGTGAAGTTTGCTGCCCAACAGTCTGGCAGGAACCATAGCACCGGGGCTCAGTCTGCCCTAAGTTGGCCAGACTGCTGCCTAACCAAATACCTTTTTTTTCTTTATGGATTAAAATCTCTGATTTACCATACAGATACCTTCCGCAAGCATGTTATTCCATAATAACTTTCAAGAAGATGAAAATACATGGATTTCATCCATGGATCTTGGAATAAAATTCTAGATTTACTCATCCCTATGCTTTTACACTAAAATACTTACATGGAAATCGAATCCATGTTCTTATTCCTTACTTAACTCAAAAGAAAAACTCGTACCTCTTTGGCTAAGCTCCGACGATTAGCAGGTTCAATCGTTGCTTGAGAAGGGTCGGCTGAAGTCTTCCCTTGTTGCTATCGTGACAAGGGTTCTTGCCATAGCCTGCGGTGGATGCTGGTGGCTGCGGCTTTTCGGCGACCTCCACCACTCTGATGCACGCCCACACGAGAGAGAGAGAGAGAGAGAGAGAGAGAGAGAGAGAGAGAGAGAGAGAGAGACTAGGGAAGAGGGTGAGACCCCCTCTTCCACCTCCCTTTTATCGTTCCCCCCCCCCCTCTTGCCGAGAGGGGCGGGGTTCGGTTACTCCATCTGTAACCACTCCCCCCCCCCCTCCTTCCTTTCGATACAACAAGAATCGTGCCCTAGCCACGATTCTTGCCTTTCATTCCCATTTTAAAAACAGCAACCCGATGTCGGGTTTAAAAACCCTACCGGGTTACGGATCTGGGTCGGGTCCGACCCGGGTCTAAGAGTTCTCTTGTATTTTTTTTTATTATTTAATAGTAACGGGGCGTGGCCCGAGTCTGGGTCCGGGTCCCAGTTGTAGTGTGAAGCCGTGGTTTGGATCCGTACGTCTTACCTGCAATGTGGATCCACAAGTTGGATCCAACTGTGGATCCCCACACTAAAATTTATTTTTATTATTTTTTTAATACTATTAATTATTTATTTAAATATTCTAAGTATAGTTTTAATACCCCATTGTGGGTTATTTACGCATTCTATTATGGATTCGGTAACAGATCCGATGCCCAAATTTAGAAAAGTACCTGTATTTTCCAATAAACTTAAATAATTAGTTGTCAAAAATTGAGGTTATTACATATCTTGTTTGGCTTGATGAGAATATCTAAAGTTGGATTTAGATATAAATTGAATTCAATGGATTTGCTCTAAGATGTATATATGGATCAAAAGGTTTGTGTGTTCATCTTATATGTTAAGAGTCTTAAAAATGAGTTTATAACATTTGACATGATTAATGTGATGTGATAGAAAAAAAAACCTTTTATCCGGTTTGGATCTAATTCATATCAAATTAATTTTGATTAGAAGACCTGTGTTTTGTCTTAAGAGAATACATGTAATACTTTGCATCAATATTCTTGAAAAGTGAGAGTGTGATTTATTTTTGTTTTTTCATATTAATATTTGTTTAAAAATGATGATAAATAATAATTATGAATTAAGCTCCTTAAATGGTTTGTTGTATGAAAAGCTCATTGAATATCATAAGACTAATGCATTGTGTGCAACATGGGTTGAATAGCCCAATTCATGATGATTTGAATATATATATATATATATATATATATATATATATATATATATATATATATATATATATATATATATATATATATATATATATATATAAAGTGATCAGGAAGTGATAGACTTAATTAAATATATTTTTGTAAATATGTGATATACGTATTAACTGGATGATGATCCTAGGTATCTTAAAAAGTTTGAAAATGCATATAATGTTGATTTACTTTGTTGTTTTGAATAACACACATGGATAGTGGGAGTTTGATTTACCAATAAAATGGTATATGTATTTGTTATGAATTCATGCAAGTGATAAATGTTTTCCATTAAAATGCATATAATTACTATTTGTAAGTCAAGGTATGTTATATTGACTTAGAATAAACTATATGCAATGTTGACACAAGATGTCTTAAGGTCATGAAATAGTTATAAGCGACTTTGATTGACCAATTAAAAACCTACATAAATCTTACCTGAGAAAATCAACTAAATGTAAACTACCAAGAAAAAATTGCTAGATGTTGGATGTGTGGCTTGCTTCACCACCATCAAATTTTGTTTCCTCTTGCTGCAGATTAATGACAGTCTCACCACACCAAGTTCCCTCTTCAAAGGGGCATAAATAGAGGAAGAAAAAGAAAACAAATAAACAAATAAAAAAATTTAAAAAGAGAGATATAATGAGAGGGACGAGTGAGGGGGGTCCTCTTATAGGCCCTCTCACCATTTTCCTCTAGACTCTTTCTCTTAGAAGCAACCCCAACCAATGAAAACTCTCTCCGCTCCCAACTCATGTGGGAGGGGAGAGACCAACTTATATATATATATATATATATATATATATATATATATATATATATATATATATATATATATATTAAATATTAAAGAGAGGTGGGCTCATCCCACCCTCTTGTAATTTCTAGTGCATGGAGTCAATTTGTGTGGACCTTCTCTAAATAGGGAGGAGCCCATCATATGGTCCACATATGAAAATTCTTAGAGATCAAATATCTCTACTAAATACAATTCCTTAATAAATGAGACCCCAATAAATCCAATAAAATGTCCACATCCAATATATCATTAATTGGATATCCAAATGTATTGCTAAAATCCAGATTAGGTTGATTATATAAAATATCCAAGATCTAAATTAAATACACATTATCAAACTAAATGATCATTTATATTATATTTGTTTTTAAAATAATGCATCATTTATTTTCATACTTAAATGAATAAATTAATTTAAATGAGATCCAAGCTTAAAGAAATAAGACATGCATATCCAAACCATCTAATTTCTTATTTAGTCTACAAATCTGAATTTGACAATTATTTGAATAATGCTATACATTAAAACTAAATCCACACTAATTCAAAAATCAAGAAAATAAATTTTTTAAGGATTTTAAGAATTGCACTCAAGTAATAGATGCACATAAAATTCGTCTTTATTTATTATAATATCAGAGAAAAATCACAAATTTTATTGTCTTAATCCTTAATATGCATGTCGACATGAAAACTCATGTATCTTGAAGATAGTTATTCTTAAGATATTATGAAAAAATCGTTTTATGCATAAGTATGAGAAATTTGGGATGAGTATAAATTTTTACATGTCTATGAGAAGTACATTGATGATGATTAGTGTAACAACAAATGTCATAGATAATTTCATAGCATGTGAATTATGTCCCATAAATAGATAATTAACTCTTTGTTTGGTGCATGATCTAAAAATGAAAAATAGATAGTAAGTTGATTATTTACCTCCATGTGATATAAAAGTTGATTAATTAAGATTGAAATCAAATGAATTTTAACGCATAAGAGTCGGAGATGACTCAGATATTTATGAATAAAAGTCTTACAAAAAATATATAAAAAATTCGCAGAATGCGTACCTAGCATACAAAGTGTATCAATGTAAAACCCAAAAATGAAAGTAAACTTGGTGGTAGGATTGCCCGACCATAAAGTAACCATTGAGAAGAGACACTTCCAATGGTTACATGCCTCCTAAACAATAACTATAACTTTAAGGGACACAACTCTTGAGTTGAAGGAGCACTTTGGATATCTTCCAATCCAACCCCCTTTCAGGATTATAAGACGAGCCCTAGAGGCCAGTTCTATGATGATGCAAATACTTGCAAGTGCATAGAATTAATGAGTTTTTGGAATATAGAAACTGAAATTGAGAGGCTAGAGGTTGTAAATCAAATATATGTTTGTAGCTATTTATTGCTTAATAATAGCACATGCCCCTCGACTCAGGTGTGCACCTTCTGCAACATCTAGAATCTTACAACATGGGGGCTGCCATTGCTTCATCATGGTTGGGGCACATAAGGCTAGGTGGTCATGCTCTTAACATGGAGTTTTACCTCGCAGGGAGGTGAGCCCATTAAGTGACCTGGTTCTCGGTAGTTTTCTTCATCATAAAAAATGGTTTTTTATTAAAATAATTTATGCAACTCTCTTTGGGAGCTGGACATGGGATTGAAGTAATGAATTCTACATCTAAAGCATAAAACATGGATTTGGCACTTCCTACAACACCCGTTTGGGATGGTTTAATTGTGTGCCAATTTTAACCAAAAGGTGTTTGGGAGAAAGCATCACTCAATACACATGCAAAACTTACTTAGGTGCAGATGCAAAGCTACATATGGGCTAGGGTGGGAAAGTGCCCACCCTGACCCAGAAATTTCTAATAAGGGTGTTTGGGTTAGGATAGGTAGTGCCCCCTCACCTTAATGTTGTGCCCCCTCCCTCCCAAGCTCTCTCTCTCTCACACACACACACACACCGCTAGTGGGTGGCTATTGTTGGTCCATTGCGAGACAGATGCCGATCAACCACCGTAGCCCACCAACGACATATTTTCAATTAACATATTTTAGTGGATACACATATCTGTGGCCACCCTAATTTGGAATTTTGGATTTGCCCCTATTAAGTGGAATCCAAAAACATTGTAGGAGTGAGTTTTGATGATCTATTTAGATTACGAGTTACGATACAAAGATCGCATAAGTGCCTACTTATGTGACACAACCCAATCACATGTAGCTTATGTAAGCTCTTATAAGTCCCCGCTTATGTGACACAACGTAATCACATTAACAACATTTCATGGACCCCACAACAACAGAATGTAGGCCCCACTCATAATGTGGTCATGTTATTGGGTTGTGTCATATATGCAAGCACTTATGCAATCCCTAGATCCCAACTTGCCAATTACGACCTTTCTATATTGCAAGTTGAGTTTAGGAGTTGGAATTGCCACTTCCTTCGCCAACACTTTCAAATATCATTTTTCCATCCCAAACAAATTTTGAAGCTATAGATTCCACACAGTGGCAGAGCTACATTAAAGAGAGGGTGGACACATGCCCACCATGACTTGAAGAAATCCCTTAAGAGTGATATGGGTCCCCACCTTGAACCATGTATGCCATGGGCAGTGCTTGACCCAATCTCCCCATTGTAACTTTTCATTGAATCCCCCCTCCCTCCCCTGATTTATCCTAGACTAACAAAACTCTCTCTCTCTCTCAACCCTTACTCTCTGGCCTTCCTCCCTTTGCGATTGTGAGGCTTGGCTGCTGAGTCGTTGACCCCACCTAGGCACTGTGAGGCTTCACAGTCTGAGTCGCTTGAGTCTTGTCCCCAACCATGTTGTTATACCTTTGCTAATCCCCCTATGCTACTCCACGCCCCTGGCGGCCTGAGTCGCCTAACTCCATGTGCCTCTGTCGTCAATGTCTTGAGTCGCATGACCCCATCGACCCAGGCATGGGCACCCATGTTTCGCTCTTTGTGAGGTTTCACCCCTGATGGCCTTACCCTACCCACCTTGTTCCAACTCCACACCTAACCCCACGCACCCTATTCTGCCCTCTTTGAGGCTCCACTCCTAACCCCACCCACCTAGGCACCCACCCTATTCTGCCCACTGCAAGGCTCCGCCCTTGACGGCC
This sequence comes from Nuphar pumila, assembly GCF_984573655.1. Taxonomy (NCBI): domain Eukaryota; kingdom Viridiplantae; phylum Streptophyta; class Magnoliopsida; order Nymphaeales; family Nymphaeaceae; genus Nuphar; species Nuphar pumila. The sequence goes on along the minus strand of NC_143263.1, from coordinate 43,836,946 downwards.
TAACCCCACCCACCCTGTTCTACCCTCCTCTTTTGCTTTCTGAAAACATCTACTTCTCTCCAATATGTGCACTCATTCCATTAGATCTTTTAGGTAAGATTCTAAGTTTCCTAGCATAATCATCATCGCTTCTTCTTTTTATTCTTTTTGTAGGTTTTTGTAGAGTTTTTAAACTTTTTTTTTGTTATGAAGATTTTTTTTTACTTCATTTATGTGGATTCGATTGTGTTATGGTATAATCGTTGGTTGAGATTGAGATGTATTAACTTATTTAAGAACTTAGATCCTTTTATTTGGATAATCAATCAATTTAAGACTTTATTGATGTATGTAATTAAGATTTTTTTACTTTCTATTGATCTAGTTTTGACAGATAAAACATGTAAAATAATTCAATTTTTTAAAGAAAACTAAAAACTAAAAAATCATTTATAGAGAAGTGTAGACTAAAGATGAATTCTAGTTGTCTTTTCCACACGTTACAGGGAAACCGAAGAGTTAGCTCATTACGGATTGATGATGTAAGAATTAGGATTTCAATGTTTTATTGTTCAAATAACATGAATTTGGATTATGCTTTTAAGGTGTCATGTATTTTTTTTTAATTCTTGACTTTGGTTAGAACTTAGAATAATAGGATTTTAGTTTTTCTTGTTTCAATTAGCATAAATAAGAATTTATTTATTTTTCAATTGGCATGCATTTGTTTCAATTAACATGTATTTTGTTTTTTTTATTCAATTAGTATGTATTTGTTTCAATTAATTCAGTTCTTATTCACTTATTAAATATTTATTACTTGTTAGTAACCATTAATATATAATTTTTAGAAGTTATTTGAAAAACTTATGATAAAGATAAATTGGTGAAAGATATAAAATTTATTAAAAATGTTTTATGTTCCTCTTCGTTTTGAATGGCTTGTACTTATTCTAATTATTTATAAAATACTTATGATGTCCTTTGTAGATTTTTTAAAGGATTAACTAATTAATTGGTTGTTTATTTTTATAATGTTTGTATTCTTTTGTCACGTCTTTTTTAATGGATTCAAAATGGAAGCTTGAGCTTAATCACCTTGCATTATTCATGAAAGGTTCTTTCTTTGATCTTTATATCAAACAAAGTTAAATTTTAGGAGTATACATGCATGTTATTATGATCCTATCCAGTCATATTTTTTATTACTGAAAACATATTGTTTAGTTTTAACTAAGGTTCCTAATTATGAATATGATACTGTGTAGTTCCTCAATTTTTTTTTTGTACTTGTTAGTATAGTTTATTGTCATAATTTTTTTTATTGTGCATTTGTGCCCACCTTAGCATTTGTGCCTAAAATCTACTAAGAGCCCAAAGGTTCCCATGTGATCAAGAAATATCACCTTCTGACGTTTTCTATAAATTATGTGCTTTTGTTTTTTTAAATTTCTTTTTTTAAAGATAAAAGTTGTATTGTGTAACTCGGAGTCCACTGTATCGGTGAAAAAACTGCCAATTATCGTTTTTTTTTCCTAATATTGTATTTCCACTAGTACTATCATTAAGGGTGGGCATTGGTCCAGATTACTTGTGGCCCGACCCATACTTGTTGAGCTTGTGCTGGTTTGCTGAGCCACAATCAGACTTGAACTTGACTTAGACGAGCCCACTGAATGGCTAGGTGGGGATTAACTGGCTAGCATGTCAATGGTTAGTTCAAGCCTACTAAAAATGGACATGGGTTGAGCCTGCTTGCACTCTTATTTAGAGGGGCTGCTTGTGGCAGTTCAGTCCCACTCATCCCCCATTTTCATACCCTCTTAAATCTGATTGGTGCAAGTTGTTTTGATCAAATCTGACCCCCCAAAATAGATGGATTCAACATGGGCGATTTTTACAAGAATCAAAGGTCGGACCACATTTTTTCTATGAAAAATAATGATTTTTTAAATCACAAAATTTTTGTGTTTTGTCAACCATTGATTTTTTTAATCGCCAAAAATGTTTGCACACAAGCTGTATTTCAGCGATTTAATTACTCATGTTCACTAAATGAATGATGTAGATCACATCTATGGAGTCTGATTCGATCAAAAGAGCTTGCAACAATGAAATCCCAAAGAGGGGTACAAAGATGAGGATGACTCTGGAGGGACGAGTGGAACCTATTTGCTGCTTGTGGTGACCCCCATGGACTAGCCTATCTGCACTAGGCTGGGCCATGTTTTTGGTCAATGGCTTGATTCTTTGACGAGTTAGGTTTGACTGAGGTGTGATCTGTCACGTGCTGGTTGGCCTTTTCTAATATATGGGCTGGCCCGGCCAGGATAGCCCGTTTCCCAGCCCTAGTTGTTGGCTTTCATTTTGAAAGGCTGAAAATAGGGGAACAGAACTGCAGGTGATATGCCAAATCACCAATCTTTGGTGTTATGACATTGTCACTGCCGCGTGATGCCTGGATGGCGCGTCGTCATCCGACCAATGACAACGGTTAATCTCTTGAATGGATGGTGAGGATGCCAAATCACCAAAACAGTGCTAACTATCAGCAACCATGTTTAAAAAAAAAATCTCTTCCCCTTTTCGATTCTTTACATTGACAGGCACACTTCTACATCAAAATGAAGTGTGACCACGTACGTCCATAGATTCAACTGGGGTTTGGTGCAGTGGAAGGGGCCTTGACCACTAGACAGGTGGTCAGGGTTCCATTCCTACGAGCATTAGTTCATTGCATTAATGAGGGCAAGGATAAGCCCTTGCTCAGGTGCGCCAGCGCGATTAGGTTTCTGATTCCGAAGGTAGTTTCCCGTCCTTTATGAAAACCAAAACAAAATGCCCTTCATATTTGATATATAAGCCCTTAATCATTGGACGCAGCTTACTTCACTTGATAAAGTTTATAAAACCTAATTTTCAAAGTCTCCTTAATATTTAACAAGGGAAAACTACACTTCATGCGTGGTGGGGCTAGGGAGACAATGATGCTGTATGTATTATATGGGACATAGTTTTTTTTAAAGGCAAGCTGGGGTTAGGCAGACCCTTACTAGTTATACAACTATACCATTGGGTTTTGAACCTGCAATGTCCCAACACAAGGTGACGTGCACTAGTTGGTCTTACCATACAAGTGGAGCTGCGTTGGTATATATGGCACATAGTTAACAAGAAACAAAATGAATATATATATATATATATATATATATATATATATATATATATATATATATATATATATATATATATATATATATATATATTGGATGCATGAATTATGAAAGCATAGAAGCGGGTGTTAAAAAGTAAGTATGAAGTGGAAAAGCGCGATCATCGTTGTGAAGAGATTACACATACACATGAAAAATGAAACGGAAACACATAGAAAGCAATATAAAGCGCGGGCAGATGCAAATACAAAATGACATGAACACAAGCTATATAAAACCAGCATGCAAACTTGTTATAGAAAAAAGTTATTTTTTAATACGGAAAGCATAAAAAGTAGGGGGAAAAGAGTGAAAAGTGACATAAAAGAACCAATTTAAAAAGCGAGAAAAAAACATGATTCCCATTAAAGGGAATCAAGTTTTCATTTTCATTTTCATTTTCATTTTTATTTTAAAAGTGGGTTTCTTAAAGCTTCACTTCATTTTTCAAAAAAGCGAGGAGTTTCCCACATCTGAAGCGAGCTTCCTTGCAGCAAGAAACTTGTGGAAACTATGATGTGGGCCACCTCCAAGTAGTTAAAACCCCTTGGCAGACCCCTTCCCTCACCAAAGAGCCATTGAGTTGGTGAAACTTTGACACTATTGCATTGTCTACTACTTAACTGGAAGAACAGTAAGTCATTTGAAGCGCAGTGTTACACCTAATCACAATCATTGGCTACCATCATTAACATCACTCAACCAATCTGGTAAGCTTGGCACATCAAATTCAACTTGTACCAACTAAAAACTCAAAAGGATTCAGCTAATTAGGACTAAGGTTACACATTATAATATTTGCAAGATGGCCTTGCATGTAATTATGACAAAGATGCATTGTGGTGCAACTAAGATACTGTTACCATGTCATTAAATTTTGGTGGTGATAACTATGTCAATTAGGATTCGTGGGGAAATGGAAACCTACAAAATGAGTATGGTGATAAATGAATAAGTTAATGAATTTTCAGTGATTTTTTGAAATTCTGACCCCACAGGTGTGTTCAGCATGATTGATAATTACTAAAAAATGACACTTAAAACATGCATTTTGAATGAAAAAAATGGTATTTGAAGTCCCTATAATTTATGAAAATTATAGGTCGTTGATTTTTGGAAACATTATAAAAATCTATCCATGCATGGGAATCAAAATTTTCAAGAAGTGATTCCTATAAAACAAGTATATAGATGACATCCTTAAGGTAAAAAATTTGAAAAAAACACTGAAAATCCAATAGCATGTTTCATTTAGCACCGTGCTAGATTTTCATTTTCTAGGATTCGTATACATGTGTGTGTGTGCTAGTGCAGAGATATGTTTTACATGCTTGTTTTTATAAAAGTTGGTCTTTGATTATCCAATTACTATATGGGCACGAATTTTTATATGGTTTGAAATAAATGCCCTATAATTTTTGTTAGTGTTTGCTACCCTCGTGTGTAAAGAACCCTCTAATTAAATAATGTAATATATATATATATATATATATATATATATATATATATATATATATATATATATATATATATATATTTGAGTTTTTTATACATCTGACCCTTCAAATATGATCTACACATTATGATTAATAGAAACTAACCTTTATATCATGTTTTTCTGGTGTATATGTCACATCTTATGAGGGTTGAAAAATCAATAGCCTATAATGTACAAAAAAATTCAAACCTCAAAAAAGCATAATTTTATGTATAAAAACTGTGATAAAAGGGTAAACATCCATTTTGGTCAGATTTTGCCAAAACAACCTCCTCATAAGTGTCCTAATTAAAGGGTTCCTTACCCATTAGGATAGCAAATGCTATCCTTATATATATATATATATATATATATATATATATATATATATATATATATATATATATATATATATAATAATAATAATAATGAAAACTGAACATATTAGGCCCTCTTTTATCCTTCTGCCCCGGTAGGCCCCATAGTTTGAAGTGTTTTAAGATAGTTTTGAACTGTTAGATGTGTTTAGCATGCTCGATTTAGTGGGAATCAACTCTTGAATCATGTTTTCTCAATGAAAAAATATATTTTTCACCGAAAAAACCTGTATACAGGTCAGATTCTCGTGATCCAAAAGCAGGTTCCCATTAAACAAAACCTATAGATCACATCTATAGTGTCAGATGGGAAAAAATACCAAAAACTACTATTTTTTAAAAAAATAAACTAGTATGTTTTTGCTGCCATTTTACTAATTAGATCATGTTTGGTTGATTATCAACATCCAAAATAGTCCACCAGATCCATGACCAGACCTATTAATTTAAAGAAACAATGAACCATCTTTAAGGTAGAATTCCCTCTCGATCTGCTTATACAGTGAAGTTTGGTCGAGTCAAACATTGATGACTGGCCCAAAATACTTGATGGAGTCTGGCGCATGAATAGATCATAATTTTTGGAGAGACTATCTTGGTTTACAACTAGATTTATAAAACCTCACCAAGGCTCATTTGATTGAACCAACCTTTGTGAGCTTTGAGCCTTCACCCAAACAAGGGTCTTTTGCTGGTAAATTCTTGACCTGTCACTATATCCTTAGATCCGGACCCGGCTCGGGTCAGAAAGCCAGTAGCAGATCTGTATATGGTATGAACATCTATGGTATCAGCTTCATTGAAAAGGGAATTCAATTCTCTACTACTTTTATATAGAAAATGTAAAGTAGGTCAGGTTAGATCAATTTTGACCCGGATCCATTGGTAAGTTGCTACCTGGTCCAGGATATGAATAGACCCAGGCAAATATGTCCTTCGTCTAACCCAGATTTAGACAAAGGTTGTCCTCATCAGTTAATTAGTTTTGGATCAGGTTCATAACCAGGTCAGGATCCTGGCCTGATTAGCTTGCACAGGTTCACAAGCCCACTGGTAGGAATGAAAATGGTTTGGATTTGGGTTGGATATCCAGCTGAATACGAATCTGTTTAATTGGTTTTGGTAGCTAAAGTTGGATCCGAATAACAATCAGACCCAGATCTGGTATTGAGTTTTCCCTTTGAACCCGATGAAATCCAAATACAAAATGCATGTGGAGGTTAGATTTTCAGCTAGCCATGCAGATCCAGATTTGGTTTTAGCTGATCTCCATCCAGCTCTGAACTCGATACATATAGGATCATGCTGGATCTGATTAGGTTGGACTTGGTAATGCCCATATTCAACCCGAGACCCAACCATTTTTGTATCCATACCCACATATTATTAGGGATGGCAGTGGACTTGGGGAAAACGGTGCCCCGTGCCACCTCACCCCGTTTGGACCAGGGATGGAGGACATGAAACCGGAATGACGGACATGAAACAGAGATGGAGGTCAGGGATGAAGGTTAAAATCAAAACCCATGTGGGGATGGACCTACACTTTTCTCTGCCTCACCCCCACCCCGCCCTGCCCCATCCTCGATCCCCATTAGTAAAATAATTAAAATACCTTTAGATATAGCAGTGGACTCGGGAGAAATAGGGCCCCTCCTCACCCTGTTTGGACCAAGGATGGAGGACATGAAACATGGTTGGGGTGGAGACATTGTCCTTCGCCTTTGCCCCGGTCCACTACAGGGTCTTTAGGGTTAGGGATGCTAAAGTGTCAGATGTAATCTGACGTTAGACCTGAGGTTTTAAGTTGAGTAAGAGTAAGACAGAATATATGGAATGCCAGTTTAGTAAACAACGAAGTAGTGATGGGAGTGTAGTGAAGCTTGGTGAGCAAGAAATACCGGTGGATGATTATTTCAAATATTTGGGATCTATTATTCAAAAGTACGGAGAAATTGATGGAGATGTAAATTGGGTGGATGAAATGGAAAAGTGCAACTGGAGTGTTGTGCGATCGTAGAATGCCATTGCGGTTGAAGGAAAAGTTTTATAGGACGACTATTAGGCCTATTTTACTATATGGTACAGAATGTTAAGCTGCCAAGAGACATTATATTCAAAAAATGAGTGTAGCTGAGATGCGTATGCTTAGATGGATGTGTGAAAATACAATAAAAGATAAGATTCGGAACGAGGAGATACGTAAGAAGGTAGGCGTTGCACCCATTGAAAATAAGATGAGAGAGAATCGTTTACGGTGGTTTGGACATATTCGGCGAAGGCCTAATGATGCTCCAGTTAGAAGGATGAAGAAATGGGAAAATATATTAGTTAAAAGAGGTCGGGGTAGGCCTAGGAAGACTTGGATGGAGATGATAGGAAAGGATATGAATGCTTTGAACCTCACTGAGGACATGGCATTGGATAGAAATGATTGGAGGAGAAGGATTCATGTAGAAGACCCAGAATGATTTTTTTGTTGATTCATATCGCCGACCCCAATTGTTTTGGGATGAAGGCGTAGTTGTTGTTGTTGTTGTTGTTGGTAGCCAAATTAAGATCCAATTAATAATGGACCTGGATTCGGTATTGAGTTTTGCATTTGAATCCATGTCCAAATCCGATTAAAATTTGAACTCGAGTAAATGTAAATATCATATTTTAAGGTAGATGGATCCAGATTCAGTTTAGCTGATCCCATCCAACTCCTAATCCAAATTCCAATGTTGTTAAAATCGGTTAACTAGGTGAATCGGTTTTTTTTAAAAAAAAATTAAGAATAGAATCGAATGGGCCGAATCGTTTGTAAATCAACAACTTTTTACTATCAGATGACACGTGTGATTAAACAAAAAATATATATTAAACAAACTTTTTTAAACCCACTTACAAAATATTAAAAAATCGAATTGAATCGGCTAAGGTCCGATACAGACAGATTTTAACAATTCCCGTTTACATCCATAGTGGACAAGGCGTGGCCCACTAAAATAGTCAAGCGTGAGCATTTTCGTCAAGGTAAAGGTAGCGACGGCGTAATGGTAGTTTAGGGAGAAGAAGAGGGGCATTTTAGTGCTTTATCTTTTATAAATTCCAGTCAGTCCAGCGAGCAAAGCTCTGAGAGAGAGAGAGCGAGAGATGGCTGAGAGCAGTACGGCGGGTCGTTTGCCGGCGTCCTTCTGGGTTCAGGCGGACGCCTTTCTGCGCAATAACCTCGCTCTTCAGGTGCGCATCATCTCTAATTTCCTCCTAGCTCCTTTCTATTCCTTTGTTTGTTTGTTCGGCTTAATCCGGATGAGAAAAATCTTAGCTTGGAATTCCTTTCCATGGTGTGTGTGTGTGTGTGGTAATATGAAAGAGCTTCGTGATGCATGAGTTTTTTGTTTCTCGTGTTTGGAGTATACGTTTTCCCCCTGATGCTCGTGGTTTGTCGTTTCTTTATGTTCATTTGTTCTCGTTGAAATCCGAATGGAGGATCCCAGTGTTTGGAGTTGATGCTGATGGCGGTGGTTAATGCGTTTAAGTTAGAAGATTGTAAAATTCAGTCATGATGATGATGATGACTAACATGATTATAACGAGGTAGTTTTGAGCTTTAGACCATAAACTTCCAATTCATCTGAACGATGATGATGATGGTAGTGGTGGTGGTGTGAATGACTAAGATGAACACGAAGAGAGGGGCGGCAATATGTTATAGGGGCATATATGTCATTTTGGTTTTGTGTTTATGTAACAGAGAGATGTAAATGGTTTGTATTCGGGTTTGAATGTGGCCAACACCAGATCCGACTAATCAGATATTCACTCAACGGGTTCGGACTTTGTTTGGTTTCCGATTGTGAAACTCATACCAAATCGGGTTCTTTACATGTTTCGGTAGCAACACTTAAAACCATATCTGCATCCGATTATGTATGGTTTTGACTTACCCAATATCTGATCCATTGAATATAGCATCATAACACTGACGACACATTAGCATGGATACTGACACGTGCGGGTAATATGTACATTGATATTAGCTAATAATGCTTTAATAGAAATACATTTTAAATATTCCAATTTCAAGCTAGTTTTTTATTTATTTAAAATTAGAAAAAAAAATGCGTCTTTCTGTGTTGTTTTGCAAAAAACTTTTGATTCGCGTGTCCAACTCGTGCCGCGAGTCGGGCCGTACTTATATCTTTCTGAACCCGTTGAGTGAATATCTGATTAGTCGGATCCAATGCTGTCAGTATCGGTATTGGCCCTGAATCGTTTTGCCAATGATTCAGGTGAATCGGCTGATACGGCGGATTCTCAAGTGAATAGTTCTGAATCGGCTAAAAAATAATAAAAAAATATTTTGTGTCAAAACCATTACAATAATATTAAAAAAATTATTTTTTGCATTTTTTACATTTATTAAAAAAGTAGCCGATTCAGATTAGTATCATATCGATTTTCTGCCTATACGATACGGATCAGTCGATACTGACAACCTTGGTCGGATAATTTGTGAGAGTATAATCAAACATGTGGTGGTACTACAGACCTAGCATTAAATTGTGAGAGTATAATCAAACTACTGAATTAATTAATTAATATTAGCTAAATATTCATGTAGTTTACGATGGATACTTTTTAAAAGAAAAAAAATATATTAATGTGTGGGGCCTACAATAAAGCATGGGGCATCATTATACCCCTCATCCCCATCTTCGTACCCGGGTGCGGGTAGGGGTGGCAATCCGGTCGGGTTGGCGTGTCAGCATACCTCAACCCAAACCCAACCCGTTTATTAAATAGGTCGGCTGTGGCAAACACTAACCCGACCCATTTAATAAACGGGTAACCCGACATAACCCGCCAACCCGTTTAATAAATGGGTTGCGTTGGGAAAAAGGGTTGGCGGGTAGCGGGCGGGTTGGCGGGTTGACCCGTCCGCCTAACCCGTTTATTAAACGGGTTGGCATACCCCCAACCTGAACCTGACCCGTTTAATAAACGGGTTAGGCGGGTCGACCCGTTTATTAAACGGGTTGGCTTAAGCCCAACCCGAACCCGCATAAGAGTCGGGTTGGCGAGTATATATATATATATATATATATATATATATATATATATATATATATATATATATATATATAGTTAACTTAATTTATTTTTAGGCAGAAATAAACCTCAATGCGATTGACTTCACCTATCACAAAAAAAAGTTGTGTCCAAGTGTCCACCCGGGTGTGATGCAGGTGTGATCCCCTGCTAAAAGAGTCCGTGTTAGATAGTTTTTTTGGTGTCCATGCCAAATGGTAATACAAACAAGACTTTACCAACAAAAGATGTCTAGCAGCTTATTTTCCATTACATTTATTACATATGGAAAAAACAATAAATATAAGATCTAGACTGGTAAGAAGTAGGGGTAGCAAAATCTGACTGCCAACCTGCTTCTTAGGCAGGTTCGGGTTTGGCTTAAATGGGTTCATGTTGTAAACGGGTTGACCCGCTTAACGCGTTTATTAAATGGGTCGGTTCGTGTTAGGGGTATGCCAATCCGCCAACCCGTCTGACCCGTTTAATAAATGGGTTAGGCGGGCGGGTCAACCTTTTTACTCGAACCCGACCCGCCAAACCGACCGATTTATGGCAATATTTTAGTCACGGTTTGGCGTTCTCAATCGGCATCAACCCTGTCAGAAGCAGCCCCTCTTCATCGTCCTTCTCTTGATCTCCCACCGGCACACCTCGAGCTCGTCGGAGACAGGACAGTAGCCAACAAGCTTGATCTTGTTGTCGAAGGCGACGACGGAGCCGAACTCGAAGACAATAATGGTGTCGGGCCTCAACACCTCCATGGCGCCATTCATCCCCAGGACCTCCTGCTTTCCAGCGAAAATCCTTACCGAAAAAACATAGAAACCCCCAAAATCTCCTTCATACAAGAGAGTACAGAACCAATAACCCACCTGAAGCGACACCGACCGTTCAGAAGACCACCCGAAATTGTAGAGCATTTGACATCGCAGAAGACAGGATCTCCCACCGTCACGCCTCGAGCTCGTCGAAGACGGGGCAGTAGTCGGCGAGCGTGATCTTGTCATCGGAGGCGGCGACAGAGCCAAACTCGAAGACGGTAACAACGTCGAGCCTCGGCACCTCCATGGCGCCATTCATCCCCTGGACCTCCTGCTCTCCGGCCGTCGCGTCCGTCACCGACTTCTCCATTTTCCGCCCTTCCTTCCCATTGTCGTCCTTGGATTGCGGCGCGTCGCCCTTCCTTATGGAGAACCACCGGCACCATCCCATTTTCGCTCTCCCTAGGGGTTAGGGTTTTGGTTGGGGAGAGAAGTTAGGCTGGCGGGTCAACCCATTTACCCGAACCCGACCCGCCAACCTGACCGATTTATGGCAATATTTTAGTCACGGTTTGGCGTTCTCAATCGGCATCAACCCTGTCAAAAGCAGCCTCTCTTCATCGTCCTTCTCTTGATCTCCCACTGGCACACCTCGAGCTCGTCGGAGACGGGACAGTAGCCGACAAGCATGATCTTGTCGTCGGAGGCGACGACGGAGCCGAACTCAAAGACAATAATAGCGTCGGGCCTCAGCACCTCCATGGCACCATTCATCCCCAGGACCTCCTGCTCTCCAGCCAAAATGCTTACCGGAAAACCCTAGAAACCCCCAAAATCTCCTTCATACAAGAGAGTACAGAACCAATAACCCACCCCGAAGCAACATCGACCGTTCAGAAGACCACCCGAACCTGTAGAGCATTCAACCTCGCAGAAAACAGGATCTCCCACCGTCACGCCTCGAGCTCGTCGAAGATGGGGCAGTAGTCGGTGAGCGTGATCTTGTCATCGGAGGCGGCGACAGAGCCGAACTCGAAGACGGTAACAGTGTCGGGCCTCGGCACCTCCATGGCGCCATTCATCCTCTGGACCTCCTGCTCTCCGGCCACCGCGTCCGTCGCCGACTTCTCCATTTTCCGCCCTTCCTTCCCCTTGCCGTCCTTGGATTGTGGCGCGTCGCCCTTCCTTATGGAGAACCATCGGCACCACCCCATTTTCGCTCTCCCTAGGGGTTAGGGTTTTGGTTGGGGAGAGAAGTTAGGCTGGCGGGTCAACCCGTTTACCCGAACCCGACCCTCCAACCCGATCGGTTTTAGTCACGGTTTGGCGTTCTCAATCGGCATCAACCCTGTCAGAAGCAGCCTCTCTTCATCGTCCTTCTCTTGATCTCCCATCGGCACACCTCGAGCTCGTCGGAGACGGGACAATAGCCGACAAGCATGATCTTGTCGTCGGAGGCGACGACGGAGCCGAACTCGAAGACAATAATTGCGTCGGGCCTCAGCACCTCCATGGCACCATTCATCCCCAGAACCTCCTGCTCTCCAGCCAAAATGCTTACCGGAAAACCCTAGAAAGCCCCAAAATCTCCTTTATACAAGAGAGTACAAAACCAATAACCCACCCCGAAGTGACACCGAGCCTTCAGAAGACCACCCGAAACTGCAGAGCATTCGACCTCGCAGAAGACATGATCTCCCACCGTCACGCCTCGAGCTCGTCGAAGACGGGGCAGTAGTCGGCGAGCGTGATCTTGTCGTCGGAGGCGACGACGGAGCCGAACTCGAAGACGGTAACAACGTCGGGCCTCAGCACCTCCATGGCGCCATTCATCCTCTGGACCTCCTGCTCTCCGGCCACCGCGTCCGTCGCCGACTTCTCCATTTTCCGCCCTTCCTTCCCCTTGCCGTCCTTGGATTGTGGCGCGTCGCCCTTCCTTATGGAGAACCATCGGCACCACCTCATTTTCGCTCTCCCTAGGGGTTAGGGTTTTGGTTGGGGAGAGAAGTTAGGCTGGCGGGTCAACCCGTTTACCCGAACCCGACCCTCCAACCCGATCGGTTTTAGTCACGGTTTGGCGTTCTCAATCGGCATCAACCCTGTCAGAAGCAGCCTCTCTTCATCGTCCTTCTCTTGATCTCCCATCGGCACACCTCGAGCTCGTCGGAGACGGGACAATAGCCGACAAGCATGATCTTGTCGTCGAAGGCGACGACGGAGCCGAACTCGAAGACAATAATGGCGTCGGGCCTCAGCACCTCCATGGCACCATTCATCCCCAGGACCTCCTGCTCTCCAGCCAAAATGCTTACCGGAAAACCCTAGAAAGCCCCAAAATCTCCTTTATACAAGAGAGTACAAAACCAATAACCCACCCCGAAGTGACACCGACCCTTCAGAAGACCACCCGAAACTGCAGAGAATTCGACCTCGCAGAAGACATGATCTCCCACCGTCACGCCTCGAGCTCGTCGAAGACGGGGCAGTAGTCGGCGAGCGTGATCTTGTCGTCGGAGGCGACGACGGAGCCGAACTCGAAGACGGTAACAGCGTCGGGCCTCAGCACCTCCATGGCGCCATTCATCCTCGGGACCTCCTGCTCTCCGATCTTCGCATCCGTCACCGGCTTCTCCATTTCCGCCCTTCCTTCCCCTTGTCGTCCTTGGATTGCGGCGTGTCGCCCTTCCTTATGGAGAACCACCGGCACCACCCCATTTTCGCTCTCCCTAGGGGTTAGGATTTTGGTTGGGGGGAGAAGTTAGGCTGGCGGGTCAACCCGGTTACTCGAACTCGACCCGCCAACCCGCCCACCAACCCATTTACCTGACCTGACCCGCTTAATAATTGGGTCGGGTTAGTGTTGAGGTATGCTGACCCGCCAACCCGACCCGATTGCCACCCCTAATAAGAAGTTCAAGCTAAAGGTGAAGATAATTATGTTTCGTACTAGTGGCCATGTTTCCTCCTTGAAAACCCTATATATTTTGATGATGACAAAAAGTAAAGCATTAAAAACAAGTGCTATCATGTTGTCTTCTGCATAGAAAAGAAACAGGGTGCCCTAAGAATTCTCACAAAAAGTGAGTGTTTTAGGAGGAAACTTTATCATACACTCATTGAAGACATTTTGAACCCTACATCTCATCTTCATTCTGCTTTCATTTAGGGCTAGTAAATGAGCGGAGAGCTAAATTCGAGCTTATAATGAGCCCAAACTAAATGACCCAATATTGAGTTTACAGAAAAAATATATTGTTTTAGATCTAAACACAACAGGATTATAAAAAAATACATGGTCTCCGAGCTAGATGCAATAAGATTTTTATCTCTATGTCTATTGCTTGAAAATTGAAAACTTCATTAATTTTTTACACTATCTGATATATAATATGTTTATTACTATTCTAGAAGCTTATACGTGCTGAGCCGAGCTGAACACCTATTGTTCACCTTCTGCTGGAGCCTATTTTACAAGTTCGAATGAGCTCTTTATGAGTTTATTCATGTCTGCGCCTGTTTCCTAGCCTTTGATTGCCTACCTTTTTTTCGGATCTACAACCCGAAGAAAAGACCTGGTTGCGCTGGCTCAACATGCGATACGCTCATCGTGATCATGGTATTAAACTTACAACGATCAGCCATTGGATTTGGAAATCAAGCCACCAATAGAATGTTAGACTGAGCCCCCAAAGGGTTTGGTGCAGTGGAAAGAGCCTTGGCTACTAGATGGGTGGTCAGGGTTTCATTCCCATAAATAGGGGTATCAATGGGTCTGGTTCACCATATCCGATCCGGACCAAACCCTATAGGGTCTGGGTATGGTGACAAATAAGAAGACACAATTAAGACCCGGGTCCAGACTCAAAGTTCCGATTAATACATGGACTCGAGTATAGTTTGTGAAATTTTATACCAGACCTGAGCCAGTCCCGAGTTCCGATTAAGACCCGCAAAATTTCAATGTAAAAATGATAAAAAAATATTAGTTTACCAGGTATGGTCCGGGTCTGGTTCATGTTCTTATCGGGTCCGGGTATGATTTCTCTTATAGTAGACCTGATTAGGCTCAGGTCCGAACCTAATACCATACCAAAAAATCTGGTCCAAATCTTATTATACCTGATCCAAACCAAACCCGACCCGCTGACACCCCTACCCATAAATGTCAAACCCCTTACATTAATGAGCGCAAGGGATAAAAGTCAAGGGATAAGCCCTTGCTCAGCAGAAACCGGCGATTCCCTGGGGGCAAGGGGAAAGTGACTGTAAGTATGGCAGGTTCTGATCCCGAGAGTGGTTTCCCAACCCCCCCTTCATGAAAAAAAAATAGAATGTTAAACCAAATGCAACATGGGGTGGAGTTAGCATTAACTGAAAGGACTAGCTCTATGCAAATCAGCTGAACTCTGTTTCAGCTTAAGCTTTAGTATTATTATGTTGTTGCCATTCTTGTCTTAAATACAATTGTTGTTTCACTCATGAACTTGCCTTTCCTTGATAGCAGTCTGTGTGAAGTCTTTTATTTTAACCTAAGAGGGGTGTCTGCATGTTATTATTCATCTAGTTTCTCTATCTTTTCTTTTTGCAGAGACAAAATGTCAAACAGATCTCGATCCTAGTGATGCTCCCAGCATTCCTATGCATGTTGATTATTGTCATTCAGTTAGTGGTTAACTCCCAACTTGATAATCTGAAATACCATTGTGGTTGCAAGTGTGTGGACACAAATGGAAGTGGTTCCTGCCAGAATGTATGTGGTGTAGAGTATTCAGATACCATTACACAAGCGGCTGCTTGCCCTGTACCAAGGCCACCAGAATGGCCAGCTTTCTTGCAATTACCTCCCACTCAGAAACAATTGGTGGAAACAGATGGGTTTAATCACAATTCATGCTTGAACAGAAAATCTTGTCCTGTTGCTACACTCTTTACAGGACAAAACAAATCTATAGCAGCAAGTATGCCGATCATAATCTATACTATTTGGTTCACATTAAATATGTTTACTTTTCATCTTGCAGTTTTGTTTGTAAGTGTCATGCTATAGCCCACAATAGCTCCACACACCTGGCTAGGTGAGTTGGCTTAAGGCATTGAAGTTGAAGGAGGTCGAATATTCAATACCCGGGTGCATGTCCTTTGCTGCAAAGACCTAGGCCAAATGAGAAACTACCCCCGATTGTCAGAGGGAGTACTAGTGGAGTTTTAGCTGCAGACACTGACTTAAGTCCAGAGTCAACGTGACAACTGTTGAACTATAACAGGACGTCCGAACCATAAGGGTGGTTTTTTCATGAAAAAAAAAATTTGTATAGACTTCTACGGGTTTCTTTTCTTTATTATTTAGGATAAGTTTGGATGCATCCTATGATCAGGATACATAGAATAAGATGGGGGCTTTGAAATTTGGGGCATAAAGTAGCCCTATCTATCTCAACTGTCTATATAAAAAAAGTACATCCAAGTGCATCATTGAGGTCAAAAACATAATTACGAGAAGAACAAATACCAATAACTATATATCGGAAAAAGATAGCAAAGAAGAAAGAATGGAAGAATTAATTGTTATTTAGCAGTCAACATAAATGTTGAATCTTTTGTTCTCAATTATTAAAGAGTGTAACCAGTTCTTGTGCTTGTTTTTCAGGCTTAATGAATAAGATGAGTGCAAATGATTTTCCACAGGAAACGCTTGATCTTAGCAACCCAAACTCCTGGCTTAGCCTTGTATGTTCCTTCACTCACTTTGCAAGCAATATTTGGTCTTGATCATTTGCCCACATATATCATGGTATTATCTATACAAGTTCTTTGTTTTGAAATCTATATATTTTATATTATTATTGCAGGGAACAGACACCAATCCTGGTCAACCTAACTTCTTGGAACCTGCTTTGGTTTCTAAGTCACCTATATATGTCGTTCTTCCTCGTTGCTTAGCAAATTCCAGTTTTTATGTTCCTATCATAATAGGCGCTAACACATTTATGCATGGTATGCAGTTTCACTCTTTTGAGGGAACCATTTACTAATTTTCAGTTTATAAAACTTCAGTTTGATGTTTGTCTTTCTTTTCATGGATTTAGATGTGGTCTGCATCACTGTAAGATACTTCTGGCATGACAATTCATCTGTAATTAACAAAGATATATATCAAGGTTACAATAATGGAAACTCTGCCCCTAGAGTTTTAGTAGGTAAGTTTGCAAGACACTTTTAGTACAGTTGACATATTTTATGACTCAAAATAGCATCTGCATGTTCATGCCTTGACATCTTGTTCTTGCAGCATATGATTTATTGAATTCCAATCAGACTAATTTCAATGTGATGGTTTGGTATAATTCCATCTATAGCAACCGTAATGAGGGGCCACATTTACTGCGAATTCCAAAATCAATAAACATGGTATGTGTGACCTATTAGAAGAAAACGCAGTTTAATATGATTTTTATGTTGTCACTTGGTTCCATATATATGCATCTTGCTTCTATTCAGCAAATGTCAGAATTGATGATATAAAGAAATCCTAGAGAAAAACCATTATCCATTTTATGTTTTATCAGCGTGGATTAACTAGTTGTAGATTCTGTTATCATACAAGGATTTTGGTTACTCATATTTAGTCCACTTATGGACTAGGAAGTCAATCTTCGAGTTCCATTTTCTATCTTTTTTCTATTAAAAACTTAGTTGTTAAAGCATTAGATACTTCATTTATTTATTTAGTGGTTAGCATTTGTCCACAACCACATTTTTAAAATCAAATTGGAAAGATTATGTAAACATTGTTGGTTCAAATTCCTTTTTTTTTCGTTTTTCAAAACTGACATTCTACTTTTGGAGTAATTATACAAACTTGTTTTTGTTTTTTTGTTTTTTGTTGCAATTAAGATGCCTTGAAGCAGCATTTCATGCATGTTACTATGTTAAAAAAAATTCCTATGAAGTGCCTGAGGTCTGAAATAATACAGGTTCATAAACATGAGACAAAGTAGCATCAGTCTCGCTGATAATAATATGCCAATCAAAATTTTCATAAATTATAGGTGTTACATGGCAAAATGCCCTTAATGAGTTAAAGTTAGTAACTCGTATTCCTTTAGGTATTTTGTTGTCTTCATATCTAAAGTTGATCAAACATATTTGCTCTTACTTGCAACTGAATGATTGCAAGTGTGAAATTTTAAGATCATGATTTCAATTTGGGGTAATAATTTCTACTATAATTTCTTCTATAATTTCTTCATGTGCAGATATCAAATGCATTCCTCCAGCTTTTTGGAAGTAGAGGTTCTTCAGTGCAGATTGATTTTGTAAAAGAAATGCCTAAGGCAGCAACACGAATTGCACTTGACATCTCTCCTTTTGTTGGCCCACTTTTTTTTGCATGGGTCATTCAGTTATTATTTCCTGTAAGCTTAAATTTTGATGATTAAAATATAGAGTAGGGGCATGAATAAGCTGTTACAAACTAGCATTCCAATGTCCAGTGCATTTCTTTTGTTTCTAGGTAAAATTTAATATCTTAGGTAGCATTATTTGTGCAGCTTCACTTGAAAAGGAATGGCATGACTAGGGAGTCGAGGTTACTTCATATCTCAATCTTATGAATTTGACTCATAATTAACTTGAGTCATGATTTTGCAACTTCATTTAGGGCTGTCAATGAGTCGGGTACCCGACCCATCAGGTTATACCCAAACCCCTATATAACAAATTGTTGAGTTCGGGTTTTGTTAGGTCACGAAAATGGAATCCCAAAACCAGACCCGCATATTTTCAGAAATTTACTTTTACAGAAAATGCATTTAAAACACTTGGAATGGGTACCTGGCAAAAAAGCCAGGTCTGGTCAGGAACTGGGCAAAAATCATTACCCAAACCTGGCCCGGATATTGCTCTGGTCAGGTTTGGGTTGACCCAAATATTATTTGGGTCGGCATTTTTCATGCCCATACCCAGGAACTCAGTTTCAAATCGGGTCGGGTACCAGGTACAAACCTGACCCATTGAAAGCCCTAATTTCATCCCTTAAGGCCTTAGTTGGAAGTCAAACAACAATAGAATCAATCTAATGTCAAGTTTTCTGAGTTTCCCAATTACTTTATATTTTCTGTTTTATGATGAGATTTATTTCCTACTGAAGCTACATTATCATGTTTCTTATGAAGTACTCTCGTTTGTCGTTACTTCTATGTAGGTCATTTTGATCTCTTTGGTTTACGAGAAACAAAATAAGCTACGAATGATGATGAAAATGCATGGACTTGGTGACGGACCTTACTGGCTCATCTCATATTGCTACTTTTTCGTTTTTTCATCTCTATATATGATCTGGTTTGCTGTTTTTGGCTATATTATAGGTAGGAAGCAATATGCATTTTTTATTGACGACAAGTGGCGATATGAGAATAATCTATTATCTAAGTAAATATATACCTTTTTCTTACAGGATTGAAGATTTTTCAACTAAACAGCTTCAACATGCAATTCATTTTCTATTTTCTTTATATGAATTTGCAAACTATGTTTGCCTTTATGGTAGCAACAAGATTTTCTAAGGTTATGACTGCCACAGGTTTGTTTATTTCTATCATCTACATAGTATAGTTAAATTAATATTTCTTCTAGCCAATGCTGGTTGGTGGTTCCCTGCTTCTTGCCTCTTAAGTGTTCATGATTTATCAGTTCTTGTGGCTAACTACACATTTTTTGCTATAGTTGTAGGCTATGTATATGTATTTGTATCTGGACTACTGGGTGCATTCCTATTTCAAATCTATATGGAGGACACATCCTTCCCAAGTAGGTGATTAATTAGATGTAGAAGCATAATGGAATTTGGCTCACAATAATTGGTATGTGATTGAAGTGTGCTTCTATGGTTACTTATTGCAGGATGGCGGGTAATTGCAATGGAGATTATGCCAGGATTTTCATTATATCGGGGGTTGTATGAGTTTTTCAATTATGCTTTAAAAGGATATTATCAAGGAACATCTGGCATGAGATGGAAAGATCTAAATGATAAAGAAAATGGAATAAAAACTATTTTTATCATTATGGCTGCAGAATGGTTGATCATGCTCTCTCTATCTTATTACTTGGACAAAATTACTGTTTTTGGAAAAAATGAAAAAAGACCACTGTATATTTTACAAAGGTTGATAAGTAGATCTATGAAGCTATTTAAAATTTCAAGCATGCAAGATATTTCAGGAGCATTTGTTGACCTGGAGAAACATGACATTTGTGAAGAGGTGATCTCAACTGATCTTTATCAAATGAATGCCTATAAGAATTTCTTATTTTTTCTTTGATTGTGTTGGCTTGCTTTATGTGATTAATTCACATTCAGTGAAGTTTTGTATGTTTTTGGATTGTGATAGGCAATGCCTCCCTTAGTTATGGGTTTTAACATTTTTTATCTTGTTTTTCAATCTTTATGTAGAAGGATGTAGCTTGGCAACTAGTAAATGAACCTAGCAGAAATTATCCTATTGTCTGCCACAACCTAAGGAAGGTCTATAAGGGAAGGGATGGCTACCCAGAGAAGCATGCAATTCGAAATATCTCTCTTGCTGTGCCGAGGGGAGAATGCTTTGGCTTGTTGGGTCCTAATGGTTCTGGAAAAACTACCTTTACTAATATGGTTGTACTATATTTTCTTTACCTCTATACCATGATCAATGTGATAGTTCCATCATACAATTTATATTGTGGAGTGAATGAGTGAAACATGTCAATAATTGAATTTTGTTATAGCATCAGCCTCAAACAAGGCTTTAGCTAAGGATGACCATATTTCTATATTAATGCAGAAACTCGTCTAACGGTTGATTGACGTCGAGGAAACTATACACTTCACCAACTTATTATCATATGAAATTCAACTCTCTAGGCGTCATTAGTCTGTATCTTTATAATGGTAGACATATAATAGACAGAAAAGAGTAAATTGATGGAATTATATACATGTCTTATAACAGCTATCACTTATGAAATTTGACTTCTGATACATTTGTATGTATATAGTGAATGTATTCTTTATGCACACATGGATTCTTATCCATATACTATTGGATCTATGGATAGATCTTATCTACTATTGGTTAATGCTTTGTATGAATAGGCAAAGTTCATCGGATCATAAATCCACTAGCATGGTTTTCATAATTATTAAACAAAGAGTGTTGAGAGCTACAAAATAGGTTAAACTCTTTTAAGAGTATGCATAATGCAAATGCTTAAAAAAGTTTAAAATTACAAAAACATGTGTACCTTGTTTGTAACAACCTTCTCTCAAAGATGAATCAAAGTGTGACCATCAAGAAATTTTCTAAAATGAAACCATAAATTTTTTGTTTGTTTCTAAATTATTTTGTAAGGTATTAAATGTTTTATACTGGTTACGAGAACTTGTAAGCAGAGATTGATTTCTTGACGCTTGCTATAATCCTATTTATGAAGTATCTAAAGGAAGCATGAAGTGAAAATATTCTCATTGTTTTGTGTGGTGCCCAAAGGTTCATGCATAATGATTAGGATACCTTGGAAGATACATAATCAACATGAGTCTATGAGAACTATAAAAGATAAACACACCCTGATTGCACTTAACACTAAAATAGTTTTTTTGACTCACAATTCCAAGATCTTATAAGGATTACAGAGCCTTAGCTTGAGAAAAATGACCTTACTTTTAAAACATTCCTATGCTTAGCATTAGATATTATGTTTTTCCCAACAAACTCAATAAACTCTCCATGTCCATCAGGAATATCACAAGGCACTGAAATAGACAAAAATTACACTATCCTCATAATTTCAAATCACCTTCGTAAGATATTTAAAGAAAGATCTCATTAGATAATATAAAGTAGTAGATTAAGTTTCTTGGATTGTATAGTAGCTAAAGCATACAGGTAATTGTAGTTTGGAAATTCTTTTGACAGTATGTTTCAGAGAACACCTTTGAGAATCTTTTGTGATTTGTACTCATATTTTTCTATTTTTATCCTTGCAAATTTGAAATGAATATTTTTTATTTTTATTCATTTGTTTTGTTGAAGTTAGAAACTGAGTAATATAAAAAGTTAAACAGAACTATGTTGATTTCATGCTCTAGGTGTCTGGAAATCTAGCCCCTACATTTGGAACTGCATTTATTGATGGCATGAATATTCAGACACACATGGATCAAATTTACATGCGAATGGGAATTTGTCCTCAATATGAGTAAGAATGCTTATTAAAGTATCATGATTCTGCTTTACGTATCTTTGATGAAAATGTTGTTTCACTAAAATCATAAAGTTTTATTTCATTTGATCTATTTATGGTCATTAAAATAACTTTTTTTATCTTGATGCCACTTCCAAAAGTTATTTTTGTCACCTATTACAACTGCCAGTTTTCATTCACGACTTACAATTTCACTATGCGTGATTAGTAACATATCTTGTAATATTTTGAAAGTCAATGCTTCTGCTACATCTCTCTATGCATTTTCAAAATTGGGTGTTTGAATGCAGTTTGATTTGGGAGACATTAACTGGGAGAGAGCACCTTCTATTTTATGCTAGATTGAAAAATTTCACAGGGACTCAGTTGCAACAGGTAATGCGTGGTGGTTATCTTATTCTGATTAATCCTTATTTAATAATGTGCATGTTTAGGTAAATTTATGATCAAACTTTATGCTGTATATGAATCTAAGTCCTTCAACTAATTGAAGTTTATGCTTTTCGGAGAACTATAGTGATTGCCTCAATAAACTTTAAAGTGTTCACCTTTGGAGATGAACCGATCAAAATAACTGCTCGAGTTTTTCCCAGTAATGCACAAAATTAATTTGTATGTCTATCCATTCGATATTCAATAAATAATATTGTTTAAAAATGCACGAAACTAATATGGATACCCCAGTCTTGTCTTGAAACATTTTACTTTATAGGATACAAAAAAGACATGCTGAATAAGATAGCTGGACTGGGCAGTCACACCACATTATGTGAGGGGCTTGGGTTCAAATCACACCAGGGGATATCCCCCAGCTTGGCTATAAAAAATGAACATAAAAGAGGAAATTGACCATCAAAATGGACAACACAAACATGATGCAAAATATATAACTGTTTTCAATGCAAAAGTTTAAGCTTAAGGTTGCTATTTCAAATTTTGTTCCCCAGAAGAATTTTTTATTTATTTCCTCCTCAAGCTTCTTCCTTTTTCATTTTCTGAAGTATAAGATGAAATAGGAATGAAGGGGAAGATCATATTCACAACTTTGGTGTGAACTTGATAAGAATGAAAAATATGAAGTTTTGATACATGTTAATCTATATGTACCCTGTCATTTATTCTAATATGCCCATTGGAGATAATATCCATGCCTTAGACTAACAGGCATATATGTAGATAGTATGGGGTTACGCATTCAAACTAATATAAACATGCACACTAACTTATCATGGCATATGCATATGCACTCTTTCTGTATTTTCAAATATCATGCTTTTTAAAGATGCCTCCTCCATGAAGACCCAAATTTGTCATGTCAAGGGACTATTATTTACATCTTTCCATGTTCCTTTATGCATGATAGGTGGTGAATCAGTCACTCAAGACTGTGAATCTTCTAGGTGTGGGTGACCAACTTGCTGGTAAATACAGTGGTGGTATGAAACGAAGGCTAAGTCTCGCAATTTCTCTTATTGGAGATCCACAAGTATGACCTGGGATTTGAGCTTTCTATGTTTTGCAAGCTTGGCAAAATGTACAAGTGATTTCTTTTCCTTGAAAACTTTTTGACAGGTTGTTTACTTGGATGAGCCAACTACTGGGCTGGACCCGGTTTCAAGAAATTACTTGTGGCGTATCATTAAGAAAGCTAAACATGGCCGAGCTATCATCCTTACAAGTATGGTTCTTTTTTCTTTCTGGGTTGCTCCCACAGCATTAAGTTTTTTCGTGCACATATCTGATCTAATAAAAGTTAAAAGAATGGTTTCCTTTCCCAGTTAATTTTCTCACCACTCATTAAATTTTAGTGGGAGATGAAAGACTAGTTGATCTAATATTTGAATTAATATTAAACTTGGTTAAATGATCTCTTGGAAAAAATGCAGCTCATTCCATGGAAGAGGCTGAATTTCTCTGTGATCGCTTGGGCATAGTTGTTAAAGGCAATCTGCAATGCCTTGGAAGCTCAAAGGAGGCAAGTTTTATGCTTTATGAACAGAAATGTGATGTTACATCCACTTCATCCATCTGTAGGCGAGTGTAGAGATGTCAATAGGTAGGGTATCAGGGTGTACCCAAACCCACCCAATTATTGTACTTGTAGGATTCGGGTTTCGCTTTGGGTTTTGTTTGAGTCAAGAAATTGAATCCCAAACCTGCATCCATATAATTTAAGGATCGCTTACTTTCACTAAAATACATATAGAATACTCAGGTCAGGCAGGTTCAGGTCAGATATGCAAAAAATCATAAGTTCATAACCCAAACCCTACCTGCATATTGCTCATGTAGGGTTCAGGTTGACGTGAATAATGAAGAGGTCGCCATTTTTTGTGCCCATACCCAGAATTTGGGTTCGAGTTGGTCGGCTACTCGATACAAACCCGACCCATTAACAGCCCTAAGTGAGTGGTTATCATTATATTGCTTAGTGGGAAATAGCCCGTCCCTTAGAGTAAGCCTCATCCATCTTAGAGAGCTCATTGCATACCAACTGTAAAGATGTTGGATAAGATTGTCTTATTATAGCAACTACTTGAGATGTTCTGTGCTCCTAATCCAAGTCATCTTAAGTTGACATTTTTTGCGAACTCGGTAAATCTATACATTATTCTATCTTTCTGGATATGGTTGATCGTAAGACACCATGTAAGATCCCTTCTTTTTTCTATTTAAATGGAAATTTTGTTATTTGTGGAGAATTTGTAGCAGTTGCAAGTTCATGTCTTTATTATGCATCCCTTTGTATCAAAATGCAGCTCAAATCAAGGTATGGAGGATCATTCCTGTTAACTGTGTCAACTGATCCAATGCAAGAGAAGGATCTCGAGGATGTTGTCTGTGCACTTTTTCCAAATGCGGTAAATGTTTATAGAGTTTCCGGAACACAGAAATTCAGACTACCAAAGCAGGACGTAAGAATTTGTGATGTATTTCAAGCAATGCAAATTGCAAAGGAGAAGATAAAGGTCCGCACTTTCGGGTTGGCTGAATCATCTCTTGAGGATGTCTTCTTTGAAGTTGTAAACAGGACATTAGGTGTTTCAGAGTGAAGACAGAGAACCAACTTGCAAGACTGGCACCTTCTCAAAGCCAATTGGATGTAAACCTATCTATTTTTTCATGCTCTGCATATCCATTCATGAAAAGTAAATGAGAAAAAGAAGTAAAGAAGCACAGTGTTGAATCAAGATCTTCTGGATGAGGCCTTCGGCTATAAGTATAGTGGGAAAATTCACCCAGGAAGCTGGTAGTGATTTTTTCAGGAGAAACTCAGCAGTACCATTAATTTTTTCTTGATCAATAGCAGGAAAGCTCTGTACTGTGAAAAATTTGTGTGAGCGAATTTCTTGAAAGCCACAAGCATCCCCTAACATCTCAAATTGTCATGATTAAACTAAATTATTTTCTTTGTAGGTTTATTGTTTGTGGCTTTCATCTGTGGGTAGATGTATTTCTACCTTGTGGCACGCATGTCCATGATGCCACCAGCAGCAGCAGACCTTCAGATTTTGTATGCTATTCTGATACTCTGTTTGTGATAATAGCGTAGACATCAAATATGAGACTTGGCTGATGATGAGTGTCTTCACAACCTTGTAAAGATTGGTTGGCTTAGTGTGTTCTAGCTTATTCACAATGCTCATCTAAGTTTGTTAGACAGATCTTAAATTCACTCTGGTTAAGTACCAAACATGCAAGTTGGACCAAGCCTTCAAAGTTGAAGTAATTCTTTGCAGCCTTCTACCTAGACTAGCCAAGAATAACCAAATAGTAATACTTGAACGCTTCATCAGTATACCTAGGTTACAGAAAAAAGGCACAAATTACTTGCAAAACTCAGGCAACTTAGCCATTAGTCAAATGAATCTTATCTGTTAAAATATTTCAGAAGGAGCATTCGAGTCAACCCACATGCCACCCTTCTCTCTCAGTCAAAAACTCAACAACCCCGGGCTTCGTCTAGCCAACAGAAGCTTTAGTCTTAAAAGAATTTCTCTTTGAGGTTGGCTCTAAAAGAGCCCATAATCTAAAGGAAATTCTATCCTACTATATGAAGGAAAAATAAAGCCAAGACTTTTTCCTAAAATAACTATGCCAAGCCAAAGAAACCTCAATAGAAAGTCAACAGGAAGCAGAAAAAGATAAAAGGAAATTGAATTTCTGCCTGAAAAACAACCGATGTTACATGAAACATGGACAACTGGATTTGTATCCTCAAGAGCTATAGTTGGAACTATTTCATTTTTTCACATCTTACAAACTTGAGCAACTTTGTTCTCTTAAAATGTGGCACATCATTTTAGCATCCAGCATGTATAACGAACCATAATTTTTGAGATAGTCAAACATGGTAGCATCATGATAGAAATGAGAGCATCAGTGCACTACCACCCAAAAGTTTTACACATCTTGAGATGGACAATTTATTGATTGCAAGGTTCACTAAGAGACTGCTGTAAACAGCAATGCGGCATCTGCACACCAATGACATACAATCTACCAATGCAAAAATAAAGAGAACCAAATTTTTTTTTTATATTGAAAACCTGAAGAATACTGTTTCTACATCAAGGTGATTATACAACAGAGCGGGGAATTGCTAAGATTATTCGAATGAAGCAGAACCAAGGACCTATTGCTCAGAGGCACATTCAATACTATACATTTTGGAAGCAAAATTGAAACAGTGAACACATAGGAAGAACTATCTAGAAATGTTACTAGCAGCAGCGACTTTTCTAAGAACTTCAGCAGACCATCTTGGAAGGGCAGTTTGGTTGTACCCAATCTGTCCGTTTTTTAACATGGAGAAGCAATGCAGCCTTCCCTTCTCTGGGTTTGGGAATTCTGGCCCTTCTGTGTCACGCCATGTGCCTTCATGCTATATTCCACACCAATCAGCAAGCCAATGGAACACATACTGACCAGTTCCAGCAAACTCTAGACATCCCTTGGGAAGCATTTCCATTATACGGCTCTGGCTCCCGTTTGGCATAAAAAACATTGCTTGTCAATTGTGTTCCATGCACTGTAGCTAAAACATGAGTTGTGTTCATAAATTGTACTTGTAATAACAAACAAAATCAAAAGATAAGCAGAACAAAGACACCCTAAAAGAGAAATGTCTCTTCAATAAATGGTAAGGAAAATTTGTGCATGATAAGGAATATGAGTGAAGATGGGCAGCACCTAGGTACATGCTACCTGATCACAGAAGTTCAGATCATTTGCTCTTACGAAATTTGCATCCAGGAACCTTTCTGCACTCACTCTCTAATATGGAGGAGACTACTGATTCATTTTTAAAAGATCTGCCACCGGCTCTAGTCATAAGCGTAAAATTGACTAGAGGCGGTGGCAGATCTTTTAAAAATGAATCAGTAGTCTCCTCCTGTCTGATCACATCAAGTGCTTCAGATCGCTTCTGCGCTGAGAGGCTACCGATGCTATGGCGGGACACCAATGACTGCTCAAAGCAAACTGGGCCATCCCCATGATCCAAGATATCAATGGACACCTTATATCCTATTGCAGATTGCAGTACTTCAGGAATCTACGATCCCATTGCATGAACAAGCTCTCCCTTGTGATGCAGCACAATTCTCTTAGGCAAGACAGAATCATGGTTTATGTTCCATAGCACAAAAGGTACCAAAGCGATCAAGCTGTGCCACAAGTTTTCATAGTCCCGTCCTCTGGATCTAGAGGGTCTATAGCTTCTGGATCTTGAAAAAGATTTTCCAATCCATATTCTGAATCACTCCATTGCCCTTGTTCTTGTGTCCTTTCATAAACTGTGGGCAAATTATCACTGAAGAGGGTATTCCATAAGCAATATTTTCAACTGGCTTGCATGTATCCTGTAAGAAATAATCCCCACAACTTTTCTTCCTAGTAATAATACTCGATTTCAATCAAGTAATATCGATCTGGATCATTCATTCATCCAGTATATCCCTTCCACTGGGCATAGATTCTAATTGCTGCTTCTGGATATGGTTCAGTCAGATAATTCAAGCTTTGCTGGGGTTAATAAGTGCAAACACACCCAGCCTCTAAGGTTAGGACTTTTTTTGACAACTCTAGCATATTGTTCTCACCCAGTTGTGGAACACCATTTTTATTTCAAATCTGCTGTCGAGGGCATCCATCTAGTTTTCATACCCCAAGTTAAGTACTCTAGAGAATCAAGATCCGAATTTGGTTTCCAATCAATATCAGAATTTGGTTCATAATCAGGATCAAAATACAGTTTACAATCATGATCCGGAGACCGACTCTACAGTGTTGCTCTCTACCTGTCAGAATTTGATCTCAGGGGGATATCAAACTCATAGTAATGTCCAGGGTCTGTGGTGTCCTGACCAATTATCCAATGGACCACGAGCTTGGGCTATACCTTTTAGGTAAACTAATGCAACAAAAAGAAGTCAATTGGATACAAATCCAAGTCCAACCTGATATGATTGGGCCTAGACTCTAGTGGTAGTGGATTTGATAAAGTTGGAAATAACACATTTGCTTAGCCCCGTCAACTTAGCTACCATGATGTCTTCATTCATCTGGTAGGGGCCACTTGTATGAATGTCACCAAGTTAGATGGACATTACGAATTCAAACCCAAAGGTTTGCATCCTTTCTCGCATCGGCTGCTCCTTTGAAAAAAAAACATGATTCAGAATCACTTTCTAATTTGCTTGAGATTCAAAATCACATGGGAATCTCAAGCAAATTAGAAAGTGACTTTCATTTGCAAAGGCAAATGAGATTTCACTTTCTCACAGCTTAACTTTTTATGTTCGTCTGCTTATACAAATCAGATTCACTTTCTCATTCAAATGAGAAAGTAAATCAGAACGATCCAACCGTTCAATTCCATGGTTGGGATTTCACGTCGATGCAGTTGGCGGCGTTATCTTTGGGACCTTAGACTAGATGTCTGCTCTCATTGTGTTGATCTCTTTCATAAGCTTCAGGCTGATGCCTTATCGGCTGAAGGTCTATCTGTTCTAACTATCTAATTAACCAATTAATAAAACGTTTCCCTTTTGTTAAAAAAAAAAATTTAAATATGACAATGAGCCCAGCTAGCACATTGAACTAGCGAGGAAAAATCCAGGAGGACAAAATGTGTTGAATTCCCTCTCAGATAATCTTTAAAAGAGTGTACAAGGAGGAGCCTTTTTATTAGTGGATCTTAGAGACTTTATGTAAAAGCAAAGTTGGCAAGGATGACACTATATCACATCATGCTTTCCTCATAGGTCCACATCTATTTTTTGAAAGGCAAGCTGGGGTTAGGGCAGACCCCTACCAGTTATACAACAATACCATTAGGTTTTGAACCTGCAACCTCCCAACACAAGGTAACGTCACGTGCACTAGCTGCTCTTACCAGACAAGCAGAGTCCCCGTTGGTGGGTAGGTCCACATCTATGATTTAAAGGAATAGGCCCCTTTCATTTGATGTTCCTATACCATCTTCTACTACTTTTCATATCAATCCACACTCACACAGATTTAATAATAATAATAATAAAGGAGTGTGTAGAATATATAATGGATTGAATTAAAATAAGAAAAGAAATTAAAAAGTTGCAAGGAAGATAACACCATATTCACATGGTTTTGCCGAAGGCCTACCATCCACACAAAAAACCTATACTTTCTTTTTTTATCTCTCAACTCACATATTTATACAAGTTTATGATCCAAATGTAAATATTTTTATAAAAAATATAGAAACTAATTTCAAATATCAAGAGAAGACAATAATTTGGATGAAATCGTGCCTATTCATCAAATCTTAGAAGGATTGCAAGTGAAAATCTTGCTCCAGATTTAGATTAATCACTTCCATATTGTCATAGATTCAAACGTGCCCCCATCGATTTAGAGGGTGAACAAAGAAAACTTCCAACTTACAAGCTTGAAAATAGATGCTGGAATTGTTAGAAATGGCTAAAGGTATGAACTTTATAACAATGATGATAAGGCAGCAAAGACGTCGGACCGGCCACAGTCTGAACCATATTTGCCAAGCATCATGAAGATTGCAGTGTTTAACTTGCAATGTGAAGAATATAGAATGTAATGAATTGAATTAAGAAAAGAAATTAAAAAGGAGAAAGGAAGATAACACCATATTTATGTAGTTCGGCCAAAGGCATACATGGGTGAGAAAAAACTCACTTTTTTATTATTATTCAATTTCTCAAGTCACATATTTATATAGGTTTATGATTTAAATATGAAATTTTTATTTATACTAAATATGAATACTAATTTCAAATAATCAAGAAAATATAATGATGGATGAGATCTCGTCAAATCCATCAAATATTGAAAGCATTGCAACTGTAAATCTTGCTTCTGATTTAGATGAATCACTTCCATATCGTCATATAGCTAGGGATGTAAATGGGTCGGGTTCAGTTGGAATGCAGCATATACCAAATCCGACTAATCGGATTATCATTAATCTGATTCATCAGATTCATATTCCGAGTATATATGATGCAAAACCATTCATACTAAATCCACATCCGATTTTAATAGGAAATCCGAAACTGAATCTGATATTCCATACCAAAATCTGACCCGATTTATAATCGGATGCAAAATGATTTACCAAATCTAATGAAACGGGTTCGGGCCAGTCAAGTATCTGACCCAAACTGAAACCATTGATATCCCTGATGCCATATAGATTCAGCAAGGAGACCTCTTATTCTGAAAAGTAGATCTCATGCAAATCTCATCTCATGGTTGGATCTCTTATAGACTTTGTCTTACATATTCGTTCCAGAGCATCAAAACCCAAGAGTAGTGAAAAAATACACAAGTTATTTGCATATTACTAAAAGAACTCACATGTTGGCATTGAATATAATGAATTATTTAAAAGAGAAGGGCTTCTTGGTCTTGGCATTATTCTTTAAATTAGGTAAATATTTGATCTTTGGGCCTCGGCCACTATTCGGGTGGTCAGCGTTCCAGTCCCATCGGGCAAGGGATAAGCCCTTGCTCAGCCGGAGCCTGCTGGCCACTCCCTGCGTGCAAGGGGTGCTCCACGGTGGTTTACACCGTCGGGAAGGCGACCTTATAAGTATGGCATGCTGAACCAGTGCGACTAGGTCTCTGATCCCAAGGGTGGTTACCCTGGCCTTCAAGGAAAAAAAGTCAGGAATCCTAGTTATTCTGCCCAAAGGCAAGTCATCTAACCGTAATCTAAGCAAAGTGTGGAACGAATCTCATGAACATTTCTGAAATTCAGCCAGAGGAAGAGCACAAAACCAGGATATTTGGATCCAAACACCACTGCAAACTTATGATTTTGCAAGTTGAAAATGGAGTTTCACCACAACAAAGCAGTGAATTAGCGACAACCACATTCCGTCGCTATTCCGTAGCTAATCCCTCACTAACAAGCTTAGCGACGACGAGGCGACGGTATGCTTACGTCGCGATTTTTTCGACGCTAACTGACGACGAAATAAATTTGTCGCTAGGTCCGTCGCTATTTGCGACGGAATAACGAGCGATGTATTCCGTCGCCAATCCGTCGGTACTAAACGGCGACCTCGGCTTGGCGACGGATTTACGTCCGTCGCTAGATTTATATACATAGCGACGGATGTTTTCGTCGCTAATCCGTCGCAAACACGAAAAAAAATAAAAAAAATAAATAAAAAATTAATTGAAAATTAAATACCGAGAACGGTACAATTTATATTTCTTGTAAATAAAAAACAAACTACACTAAAAAATTTCATATAAAAGGAATCTACAACAATTAATCGTTCCACCTTAAAATTAACAAGTTTAATTATTTACAATTCAACAATTACAATTAGGAAACAAAAAAAATAGAACTTCTTCAACACAGTTCTCTAATCATCGCCAAGATTTTGTGCATCTTCTTGTTCATTGCCTTTATCTGTCCCTTCAGCTCCGCTACGTTGATTATCGCTAGCAGCCTACACAAGAAAAGAACAGTCAGTATTGATAAACAAAATATAATGAAATAAATTACACATTATATGTGATTCTATCATGTGCTCATATGTGTTCTAAGGCAATAAAAAAACTTTATATGTGATTCTATCATGCTCATATGTGCTCTAAGGCAGGCAAAAAACTTTATATGTGATTATAGCATGCTCATATGTGCTCTAAGGCAGGCAAAAAACTCTATATGTGATTCTATCATGCTCATATGTGCTCTAAGACAGGCAAAAAGTTATATATGTGATTCTATCATGAATTATATGTGTTTTAAAACATTAAAATTTTTTTATATGCGATTATATCATGCTTAGATGAGTTCTAAGGCAGCTAGAAAAACTCTATATGTGATTCTATCATGCTCAAATGTGTTTTAAGGCAGGCAAAAAGCTATATATGTGATTCGATCATGCTCGTATGTGTGCTAAGGCAGTCAAAAAATTGAATATGTGATTATAGCATGCTCATATGTGTTCTAAGACAGACAGAAAAACTGTATATGTGATTCTATCATGCTCATATGTGCTCTAAGGCAAGCAAAGCAAAAAACTTTATATGTGATTCTATCATAAATGATATATGTTCTAAGGCAGTAAAAAAACTCTATATGTGATTTTGGCATGCTCATATGTGTTTTAAGGTAGTCAAAAAACTGAATATGTGATTATAACATGCTCATATGTTTTCTCAGGCAGTCAAAAAACTGAATATGTGATTATAGCATGCTCATATGTGTTCTAAGGCAGTCAAAAAAACTTTATATGTGATTATAGCATGCTCATATGTGCTCTAAGACAGGCAAAAAACTCTATATGTGATTCTATCATGCTCATATGTGCTCTAAGGCAGGCAAAAAGTTATATATGTGATTCGATTATGCTCATATGTGTTCTAAGGCAGACAAAAAACTGAATATGTGATTATACCTGAGAGGGATCTGCAATCAAAGATCCTTTGTTCAGCACAAGATTGTGGATCTCATCTCGAAGAAAGGGGCGACGGTGTCATGGAAGTAGTCATTCATTGTGTCCTTAATGATCTGGCGTACATCATCACCAGAAAGAATAGGCTGCTGCTTAGAGCTTATGTAGGCGAAAGAAGTTTGTGAGTCGTAACTGGAAGAAGCAATAACTGGTGAAGTGTTCAGATTACTCCCAAACCCGAACACGCGACCTTTTTTGGGTTCACTTGCTGCAGTCACCCATGCTGCAGGAACAAATGATGGATGTTGAGTAGCGTCATCGCCATATCGCTCTACCATCTGTTGCTCATATGCTTCCTACAAAATAATGTTTAAAGTATGCATTAATAATTAATGATAACATTATGATAACTTGCATATTGCAATGATTATTAATAGAATAAATACATATTGTTGTCGTTCTCGCCTTCTCTGATACGAAGTCTACCATGGTCTTTCGTTTATGTGTTTCAACAAACACATCCTTATATGGTACACTGTCTCCTTTTTCTGCTTCCTGCGAAGTTAAATGATAAAAGATTTAGTTAACAAGTTTGCAACAATACTTATAAAATTAATATTATATATTGATGAGTTACCATTTTCTTCAGGTGGCTCCCAAATGTCTTAGATCCACCTGTGTGTAGATGGGCTTCGAGCATTTTCGCTCGATTTTGTGCAGCCTTCGCAGAGCGATTTCGAAATGCATCTCCCGCCCACTTATCACATATTTCATCCCAATAATCTCTCCTAATAGTAATAGGGTCATAGTCTTTCCACTGTAGTGGATCATCTATTACGCCAAATGTTTTTTTTGCTGCAGTCTTCATATTGTGCAACATGTCTGCAAATCGATTGACAGCCACCTTCTGTCACACCTTCCTTGCATCATTTTCTTACACCGTAGTTGGAAGCGATTCGAAGCCTACAAATATTTTCAGAAAGTTAGTAGACATTACTTAAAAAAATTAAATATGAAACACATTAACTATGATGAACAACTGTATACCGTGAATGAGGACCACAATCTGTCTAACACCTCATTTGGATACTCTTTCCATTGAGCAACCGGTCCTGGTAGATGTTGAAGAAGTGAATTCCTAATCTCCCGTACTACTTCTTATGGCTCAAACCTCGTGTTGCACATGAATTGGTACACAATAAATATCAATATAAAATATTTATAAGATATGCAATAATTGAAAACGAAATACTTAAGGTCGATTATCGATATACACTATTCGAATGAGTCTTCTTGTGCCAGACTGAGAAGACCTTGCTTCCTGTGTTGGCTCCTGACTTGTGTGATCAACTGGTGTAGGTAGGTCGTGTATAGGCAAAACATCATCTGTAAAAAAATATGTTAGAAATTCTCAGAATGCGCATTTCAACTAATCAAGCATCCAATTAGTTAAATGATATACCTATCACAGGAGCCCGTGAAGATGAAGGCTGGGCCTGGCTACTACTGAATGCACGACCATTGTAACCTCCACGAACCATATTCTAACAAATAACATATGTCATATAATACATTCAAATAATTCACATCAAGTATGGACAAAGAGAGAGATGAGAGACATAGAGAGAGACAAACGAGAGAGAGTACCTATCAGCAAGACATGAGAGAGAGTGAGTGATGGCAACAAAATCTATAATTAAGACACGGAACATGAAAGTTAAACGACACAAGTGTACATAAATAACATATATGCCCTAAACTAATGATACCTAATTAGACAAATGTATACTAATAATACCCAGAACTAGAGATTAATACCGAAGTCAATAAAGCCCACATGTCCTAAATCAGTAAATGTAAACAGTCTATGCTAAAACATGCAAGAAATACCTAAATTAAATTATGTAAGAATGTGACCAAGTGGGTATGTTGGCCCTATTACCGAACTCTAGTGGATTATAATATCATTGAAGAAACAATCCTATTGTGAAGACCTTACACTAAATGACCTTGTTCCCAAACAATGAATACTCACAAACGCACACTTAACAAACTACCATCCCAACAAGAAGCACTATCAATCAAAAATTAACTATACGTGGAAGTTTTGGAAATAAATTAATTAAGCATATAATCGAGCACAAAATTTTAATCCATGAATGCATGCAACATATATGAATATGAATCTGCAAACACACGACAAAATTCATACCAGCAAGACAAATTTTAGTTCATTGAGCCATTTCATCAAACACGTGGTGTGTGCCTCAAAACAGAATTTTGGCATGATTTTTCTTGCAATTCTCAACACGATAAATCGTGAAAACAACAAGATATATCATATAAAACAAATACTGAACAATTAACATGCAGTTTTCTAATTTAATCCATCAATAATGAAATAAACTGTCATAAGCATATCAGTCCCATATGAATAAGCAATATCAAACGTATATAAGACTCCTACAACAAAGTCTTATGAACTGAAACCCCACACACACTGTATCAAAGAGGATTCTGTCAGAAACACCACATTCACGCATTAAGCATGATTCAGTACAAATTTCTAAGCAGCGATATTTCAGTTTTAACCAACAAAATATGACATTTAATTTCAACTGTTAACATTTGAAGATCTCAAACAAATTCTTATTCCCACAGCACACGGACAAGCCTCCTTGTGGGGGAAATCTCTGCTTGTCTTCTCGTGCAACAACGCTCTCCACGGCTACTACTCACAAGGCTGGAAAAATCAATCGGAGGAACAGTAGAGGGTCGACCCCCCTGCCAGAACAACAATTTTAAAATTTACCTGGCGGCGGAAGGCTGACGGGGATCGGCAGCCGGCGACGGTGGACGGTGGGGGCCGGAGAGAGGCCAACGGATAGGGCAGCAGGAGGGAGAGGGCGGTGGGAGGGAGAGGGCGACGTGCGAGAGTGGGAGCAGCAAAAGAAGAAAAGAAAAAGAGGGTTGAGATTAGGGGTTATGCGACATTTAGCGACGGCTTCGCGACGGATTAATTCCATCGCTAAGCCGTCGTAAATCAAAACACAAAAATGGCGACGAAATATATTCCGTCACCAATTCTGTCGCTAAATCGCGACAAAATATTACCTCGCAAAATGTATCTCTAATTAGTGAAGAATTTTGTGAGGGCATATATTATGTCGCTATTTTCATAAATTTCATTGATTATAGCGACAGATGTGTTTCTCTCGTTAATTTGTCGCTAACTTCCGTCGCTAAATGTCGTCGCTAATAACCTATTTTCTTGTAGTGTTTCTACATGTATAAATACAAGGGAGAACCACAAAGTAAAAATACCTGAACTCTCAATTGAAAAGAATGAATGCAAGTATACCGATCATAAAAGGGCACACACAGTGTGCCTTTTCAACCTTCCGAAATGACTAGACCGTGTATCGAACTGCTAATGCAAAGCATCTTTCATTTCAGCAGATGATTTACGTAACATAAAATGCCTCTGTATCTTTCAACAAAAATTCAGGTATGCTAATGCAAAGCATCTTTCCTGCCATTAGCATCACAAAATGATGTTTTGAGTAAAGGACAAAAATGTCCTCCCACCAGAAAGGGTTAAAATCATCATCATTTTTGCCTTAAGGAGTAAACTACTCTACTTTAACAGGAGTTCCTCGTAATATGTCTCCCTAAACGTTCTAGATCAACCTTTGGCGATGCACCATCTACTGTAACAGGAGCTTCGATTGACGATGCACCTTTTGCCGTCGTCTACTGCCGTCGGAGCACCATTTGTTGTCGTCTATTGTCGTTGGAGCACCCTTTGCCGCCGTTTGTTGTCGTCAGAGCACTCTTTGTCGTCGTCGTCGTCTATTATCATTGGAGCACCCTTTGTCATCGTCTGTTCTTAAAAAATAGTTGAACTACTGGAAAAATCAACATTCTGTTTATTGTTCATCATGATACGAGGGTGCAAACGTCGAACTGAGTAGACAAAGAATAACGATTTACAACAGAGATAATGATGGGAACGTCAAACTGAGTAGAGTAGTGATTTATAATAGAAATCAAATAAGAGAATAACAATTTACAGTAGAAATCAAATCAGATAGTAGAGATTTACAGTAGAAATTAGATAAAAGAGTAGTGATTTAAAGTAGAAATCAAATAAGAGAGTAGCAATTTACAATAGAAATCAGATAAGAGAGTAGTGATTTACAGTAAAAATCAGATAAGAGAGTAACGATTTACAGTAGAAATCAAATCAGAGAGTAGCGATTTACAGTAAAAATCAGATCAAAGAGTAGTGATTTATAGTAGAAATCAGATAAGAGAGTAGCGATTTACAATAGAAATCAGATAAGAGACTAGCGATTTATAGTAGAAATTAAATCAGGCAGTAGCGATTTACAGTAGAAATCAGATAAGAGAGTAGCGATTTACAATAGAAATCAAATCAGAGAGTAGCGATTTACAGTAGAAATTGAATCAGAGAGTAACAATTTATAGTAGAAATCAAATCAGCGAGTAGCGATTTACAGTAGAAATGAGATCAAATAGTAGCGATATACAGTAGAAATCAAATAAGAGAATAGTGATTTACAGTACAAATCAAATCAGATATTAGCGATTTATAGTACAAATCAGATTTTTACTGTAAATCGTTATTCTCTAATTTTATTTCTACTGTAAATCGCTACTCTCTGATCTGATTTCTACTATAAATCGCTACTCTTTGATTTGATTTCTATTGTAAATCGTTACTCTTTGATTTGATTTTTACTTTAAATCGCTACTCTCTTATTTGATTTCTACTGTAAATCGCTACTCTCTTATCTGATTTTTACTGTAAATTGCTACTCTCTGATTTGATTTTTACTGTAAATCACTACTCTCTTATTTGATTTATACTGTAAATTGTTTTTTTCAATAGAGAAAGAATAAAAAAAAACACATGGCCGCTCAGAGAGAAATCTTGTTGCTCTTTTCAACAGTTACAAGAGAAAAAGAAAAGAAAGAATTTATACAAGGCAAGAGCGACAACCCTAAACCTAAATAAGTTGGGTCTGATCCATAAGAAACTGGGACCCACGCCGGGGAGAGCCCCCGAACCCCCCCTTTCTACAAAGGCAAAAGCTTTGAATCAGGCTCCACAACTCATCAGGCAGGAACGAGAAGGCGGCCATGTATTGTAACACAAGCTAAAAACAAAGGCGAAATTTGCAAATCTATTTACGGAGAGCGGGAGGACATTTTCGTCCAATGCATATCTATTTTATCAAAGGACATTTCCGTCAAAAGCATATCTACCTTTTTTATATGTTATTTTATTATAAAGTCATCGTGGGCAACATTGGCATATGAATTATCGCGGGTCCCAAGATATTCCTTCGTACACACAGGAACACGCAAATTTGTGTTTCGGGGAGAACACACACCACCCTCCCCTATTCGGGTGGTCAACGTTCCAGTCCCATCGGGCAAGGGATAAGCCCTTGCTCAGCCGGAGCATGGCGACTCTCTGCGTGCAAGGGGTGCTCCACGGTGGTTTACACCGTCGGGAAGGCGACCTTATAAGTATGGCATGCTGAACCAGTGCGACTAGGTCTCTGATCCCAAGTGTGGTTACCCTAGCCTTCAAGGAAAAAAAGTCGGGAATCCTAGTTATTCTGCCCAAAGGCAAGTTTTCTAACCGTAATCTAAGCAAAGTGTGGAACGAATCTCATGAACATTTCTGAAATTCAGCCAGAGGAAGAGCACAAAACCAGGATATTTGGATCCAAACACCACTGCAAACTTCTGATTTTGCAAGTTGAAAATGGAGTTTCTACATATATAAATACAAGGGAGAACCACAAAGTAAAAATACCTGAACTCTCAATTGAAAAGAATGAATGCAAGTATACCGATCATAAAAGGGTACACACACTGCCTTTTCAACCTTCCAAAATGACTAGACCGTGTATTCGAACTGCTAATGCAAAGCATCTTTCATTTCAGCAGATGATTTACGTAACATAAACTGCCTCCGTATCTTTCAACAAAAATTCAGGTATGCTTTTGTAACTTCTACGAATTACTTTGTTCCCACAAGGAGCATGTTGGTAGCTTTCTAATTAACTGGTTATATGGGCAAGTAGAGTGGCTGCAGGGGAAGTGAATTTTGAGTCATGAAAGGCAGTTGGGCAGGGCCAATGCCTAGGCCCCTTGTATCTTGTGGTGTGATGCAGTAAATGACACAGGGGCTCTCATGGTTGTGTACACCCTCATATGTAGTAATCACATATCTGGAATCTTCTCTATCTCTTTCAACCCTCTTCTTCACACTGCAATCTCCATTAGAACACCGGTAGTAATTTCTGCACAAATTTGGAGAAAGTTAGATTCTTGAACTTAACTGCAATATATATATATATATATAACCATGCATTTTTTAAAAGGTCATTCTTTTAAAAGTATTTTAGTTGTTTTTAATATGGTTAAATATAGCTAATTAATGTTAAACACAACTAGTTTAATGTTATATATATTGTGGTATTGAAACACCATAATGTTTGGTGGTACACAGGTGGATCTATTTTCAAATAAGGTTTATATTTGGTACAATTGTGATTGTACCTACAATCTAACTTGAACCTCACCGTGAAAGTTGTTTTGACACAATCTAACCTCATATATGTGTTCAGCATACTCGATCAAGTAGGAATCCACTGTTGGATCATGTTTTTTTTTTATGAAAAACATGCCTTTAATTATGAGTCGGAAAAATTGATGCCTTCATAGATATTGATTTTTGTAACGCCAGTCAGGACGGATTTTGGCAATCTAAAAGCTGGTTCCCACTAAATAAAATTTGTAGTGTTAGATGTGAGGAAGCAAACCAAACAATGGGTTCCGCCCCATTTGCTAGGTATTTACACATACAAATGACCTAGAAAATC
The DNA here is from genome assembly GCF_984573655.1 of Nuphar pumila. Lineage (NCBI taxonomy): Eukaryota > Viridiplantae > Streptophyta > Magnoliopsida > Nymphaeales > Nymphaeaceae > Nuphar > Nuphar pumila. Next base: position 43,796,957 of record NC_143263.1, on the reverse strand, counting down.
ATAACCCTTCCAAACACGAAAACTAACCTCTGAATCATGTTTAGCATGACTTATTTGCTATTTTCATGTGTTAAAGCTGGCTTTAGCACAATATTTTGAGCCAGTTTTAAACCATCTTCATCTTCATGAAATTTTACCATCTTAAATAACAAATTATATTATGTTATGTTGAAAATCATAAACATGCAAGCAAAGTAAGTAACGATAAACCGTGCTAATGCTAACTACGGTTATGCTCATCTAGTAGGGACCCACGGATGGTGTCCCTTGTCACAAGGTCGCAGTTGGGTGTTACTGAGATGGAACTCTTTGAGGTGGAGTACAAGAAAGTTGGAAGGCATTCATGAACCCTATTAATATTTCCACCGGTAAAAAGATATACTGGGGTTCATGATTTTGGCACTGTGCGACAACAATAAAAAAACAGCAACAGGAACATAATGCAAGACCCACTCAGAATGCTGTTAGGTAAATGACCTAAGCAGGCACTTAAGCAAGCCCTGTATCTCGTTCGAAGCTATACTGAGATCGCGAATCAGTATATTCATTATCACCTAATCTGCCCTTGCCTATCACAGTCGGTGCTCAACATCATGCATGGTGGTATTGTGTGATCTGTCAAATCACCAATCTTTAGTGCTTTGAGATCGTCGCTGCCTGTTCCCCTTCATCTACCACTGTTTATCCACTAAGCGGGGACTGATGTTCACATGGCATCAGCATGGCTCCGCTACCAGACGTTGATCTCATGAATGAACGGTAACGTTTTCAGATCACCAAAGCTCCGTGATTTGGCATAATGTCACCTGATCTGCTCGCTTTACCATGCTAATGATCAATTTAAATCTTTCAAAAGCCTGATCAACTTAAAGCTTATAAGCTTTGGGAGACTTAATTGGTCAACTTCACTGACTGTGCTCACTGTCTGCTGAGTCGACCTGACTCTTGACTTGGCATTGACTCAAGTCTTTTACTTTATCAAAGACTCAATAGCCTAGAATTAGGCTCAACCAAATATATATATATATATATATATATATATATATATATATATATATATATATATATATATATATATATATATATATATATATATATATATATATATATATATATATAACCAAGGTAATTTCATATTATTACTTGAAAGGGAGCATTGTGTAAAGAGGATTTGGCTTTGGTGGTGCATCATAGAATTAGCATTTCACATGGACTAAGCTGAAAGCATAAAACAAAACGGGGACTCGAGTGAAATTACCTTGGGTTAGGGCTGCTTTTGACCGACTTCTTTCCATATTTCCTCCATCTGTAGCCATCGTCCATTATTTCGACCTCAGACAATGTTCTAAATGCCACCTTAAAGTTCAAATCTGCCTTTCTTTTCTTCGAGCCACCAACATATTTTCTGAAAATAAATAAGATTAAAAGTTAATCATTTACCATTAACGAATTTAATTATTATCTTAATGACTATTGCTGTTTCGAGCATAAGAGAGAAATTGGTTCCTCCTAACCTAATTTTTTATGTTTCAAGTTCTGTGTTTAACATGGTCCATTTTCTAAGAACTGATTCTTGAATTGTGTTTTTTTTTTTTATGAAAAATACTATTTTGTAAGTTTTGAAATTTATAAAAATTTTGGACCATTGATTTTATTAAGCCTTATAAAAACCTGCTCATATGTTGTAATTGGGTTATTGAAAAGTCCTTTCCTACTAAACAATTAAACCATGGAGATCACACCTGTAAGGTTAGATTCTAAAAAAATAAAAGGATGAAAAAATAGGACTGTCCACACCCTCTTACCATTAGGAGGAATCGGTTACCCCCTTGGAAGATAATTAATTTGTGTCCTTCAGTTCCAAAAATTATCATCTTGTTTATATCATCAGTGCCCTTTATAGAAGGATAGAGTAAAGAAACAGCACTTGTATTTTGAAGTGAAATTGTTATTTTTATAATGATTCTACTACTCAATTGACTATATATATATATATATATATATATATATATATATATATATATATATATATATATATATACACAGAGAGAGAGAGAGAGATTGGTTAAAGTGGGTCAAACAATTCAGTGTGGCCCATTTAGGAAGAGAGAGGTGCACTATGCCTAGACCTAGGTTGTTAGGCGAAGGGCATGACCTAGTGTAATTTGTCGGGCAAGTCCAATCAAACAGTCCCATTTTTAAGGCTTGGATTAGCCACTTAGGGCCACGGGCCCACCCTATGTGGCACAGTTGTCCTTTTCTGTTTTCTTTTTTACCCTGTTGTTACAAGCAAAGGTAGGGCATCACCATTCCCCAAGGGTTTGATCACCCCATATAAGCCAGGTTTGGGTAGAACCACGGTATGAAGCTCGAGTGCAAGAAAGAGGTGCAAATCATGAAGCGAGAAGCGTCTAAGAAATGCTTGGATGTGTGAACCTAAGCATTAATTTGTAACAATAGAAACAAGTACAAAAAAATGAGTGAAAGTGTATTTGAAACCTATACATTTTTTGCATAAAATGAATTTTGATAAAAATATTCATTATACCCATTAAAACATAAATTAAAAAAAAAATACAATTCCTTTAACATGACAAAGATATTTATAATATTAAATGGCGAGCTTGTTTTCATAGGAAGTGATTTTCTCATAAAATTTCCAAAGTGCGAAAGAAGCATGTAGATTGGCTCTCCCAAATCGAGCGCCTGAGAAGTAAGCTTCCGTGGTTTTAAGAAGATGGTAGCTGAAAATCATAGTGGTTGATATTTTCAAGTGATTGAGGATGGCAAAAGTAAGGCAAGCAGAAAGATTTTGGTAGTAAAACGTGGGTGTAGATGATAGTTGTAGACAACTTTAGGGCGAAAAGGATATTCAACAAAAACTTAACCTAAATACCAGACAAGGGTACAGGTGATACTTTTAAAAGTTTTAAGGATATCTAACGTTATTTCACAGGAGCCGCTCCCGCCGGAGATTTTTCACAATTAACCCCCTATTGCACCACACTTGCTCCCTAGCACAACCTACACCTACTCCTGCATGCACAGAACACTCCCAACTGAAACCAGTCATACTTACTTGGCTCCGACATCGCCGTCCTTACCGGACTCGCCGGAATTCACCGCTGGAAAATGGGGGCTTTCGGCCGGAGTCAAGAGCTCGAGGAACTTCGCGTCGGACGAGTACTCGTCGGACTCATCGATGAAGTTGAGGAAATCCGACACTTCAAAGGAGAATGGATCCTCATGGTAGTATGCCGGGAAAATATCCGGCGAGTTTTCTGGCTGGTTTTTGAAGAAGTCAGTCATCTCCGGCGGTTTGTCTGTAATTCCCAATGGATGCCGACAAGTGAGGAACAACCATTATATAACCCCCCACTTACAGACTCAGCCCTGTCATTTTTGAAATTTACAAAAATTGCCACTACTTCAGAAACTTCTACCCATCTAAGAATCTAAGTAAAATGACTAACATGACCTAAAAAAAGCAACTATGAAACCCTGAAAAAATCCACGGACCCCTCAATGCTAGACTAAACCAACTACGAAAAAACGCAGCCGACGAGCTTGTCCAACTCGCGCATTGACCTCCCAGACTACATCGAGTTGGACACTGCACTCGATTTGGCTGCACCTACCGGGACCAAGATTGTCCAAGTTGTCCAATCTGCGTTCTGTCCAATGTTCTTCACGGATATGTCCCCGTATTTCAGTTACAGTCCGTCTAGACTCTGGACTGGGTCCAAAAGATCTAGGTCCGATTGTACTTTATGCCGAGAGCAAACGATGAGAAAAAAAAAAAAAAAGATGGATCAGATCCGTGCCAAAACCGGACCCTGTCCTGGGGCCGTTCTGGTAAATTCAGGTCGTGGTCAATCTCTGAGCGAACCCTTCAGAAAAAAACAATATATCCAGGGATGCATGAATCTGGAAGAACAGTAGAGTTATTTTTTCATAATTATCCTCACCTTTCACAAACAACACAGTGAACCAACGAGCGAAGTTTCCCCCAGGACACGTGGCGATAAATGATTCGGTGCCATGCTAACGCTTACGTCCGTGGAATGACGACACTCCGTGGGCCCCCACAATATTCCTCGGAAGCTTCTAAGAGAGAGAGACGTGACTACATGGACGCGTCCTCATGTGGTTTTGGGAGTTACCACAATTATCTGGACCATTGATGACGAGATGAGGGATGAAAGATAGTGACCGTCCGATCTTTAACAAAGCACTTCGTGATCCTCATCTAACAGCTGCGGTCACAACTGCACGGTTAATGGTGCATCTGGAGCTCTTGGCCCGTAGTTTTTTTTTTTTATGGATTCGAACCTGGGCCTTCAGCTTGGCACAGGACCCCGCTTGCCACATGGGATACCACCTCGGTAGTTTTGCATGACGGGGGCAGTACTTGTGAAGTTTTACATTGCAGACACCAAAACAAGGCCGAGGCCAATGTGGCATCTCTCGGCCTTATAACCATAAACACCCAAGCTTTCACGGAGTCCACCACTACCAGTTAATGGCACCTGCACAACTGAGTTGAACTTACCAATGGGCGTTGCAGGTTCAAAACCCAATGGTATGTTGAATAATAACTGATGGAGGTCTGTCTAACCCCAGCTTGACTTTCAACAACAAAAAAAAAAAAAAAAAAAACTGGTTCCTACTTAAAAAGATTGTGAACTTTTGGCAACTTGCTGATCAATACGTGAAATTTCAAAAAGATTGTGAACTTTTTTGTGACATACAAATGCAATCTTCAAAGTTAACCTTCCTACTTGTAATAATACATTACAGTACTTCAAAGTCGAAAAACGGCCTGCTTTTTGGACACATGCATATCTACCTTTGAATTGGTGGATTCCTTTTCCTCCTTTCAAGCTTTTGCATGCTATCACATCCCTAAATCGTGCAACTACATCAGTTCCTATTGATTTGTCTCTCATGAATTCATCTGGAGTTAACAGACTATAAAAAGGATCATTCTTACCAAAAGCTTCTTGAAGTATATGGGGAAGCTGGCTTCCAAAGCAAAAAAAACTCTCAGCTTCTCCAAAAAAGAGGAAAAGCTTTGAAAAATTCACTTTCAAAATATAGGAAACTCGATTCTTTTTAATGGGAAGCCTGCTTCCTCTCCATTTCACAAATTGATTCTCTTACACTTAATGTTTCCCTCTGGCTTCTTGTTACTTTTCACTCACTTATCCTCAGTTCTCATATTTTTATATTAAAATTGTTTTTTTTTTAACAGGCTTACATATTGGCTTTATATCATTTTGTATTTTGGTTTAAATTATTCCTTATTTGCTTCTATCCATGATTCATATTATTTTATATGTTTTCTTTCATGCACTTGCACGATAACTTAATAATTGTTTCCCAATCACTTAATAATTGTGTCCCGCTTCATACTATTTTTTAACAATGGCTTTCCCTTTTTAACACTGGCTTCCCCGCTTTAGCTCACTTGTCGTATCCATTTAGTGAATTTCCTGTTAACTATGGGAAGGATAAATCACCATATTGGTTTACTTACATTACTTGTAATATTGTATTTTGTTCTTCTTGTACTGGTCTAGTGGTAGCGAATCTGCCTCACCCCTGATCATTTTAGCTTAGTTTTTTTTTTTCGGAAAATGATTGTATTATATGGCTAATTTGACAAGTTTTCAAAATGTTCTATAATTTTTCTATTCTACTCATATCTAAAATCATAAATACCCAACTTTCTTATGACTTTTTTACCCTTCATAATTGTGAACTGACGGGTTATTGTAATAAAATTGTACAACTCATAGGCTAGTGCAAACTTTCACTTAAATTTAGAATCACATGTTTTCTTATGTGAACCTCATGAAACTCACATAAATTCATTTGCAAACATTTTGTAAAACTAAGTCCCTAAACATCATAAATATCTTATGTATTCGCATATATAATATGAACCTTGCATAAATTTATTTGTGCACACACTACAACAAAGCAGCAGATTAGCGACGACCACATTCCGTCGCTCATCCGTCGCTAACAGGCGTAGCGACGGATTAGCGACAACGAGGCGACAGTATGCTTACGTCGCGAATATTTCGACGCTAACTGGCGACGGATTTATTTTGTCTCCAGGTCCGTCGCTAATTGCGACGGACTAACGAGGGCTATATTCCGTCGTCAATCTGCCGGTACTAAACGGCAACCACGGCTTGGAGACGGATTTACTTCCGTCGCTATGTCGTCGCTAGATTTATATGAATAGCGACGGATGGTTCCGTCCCAAACACGAAAAAAAATTAAAAAAATTTATTTGAAAATTAAATACCGAGAACGGTACAATTTATATTTCCTGTACAATTTATATTTCTTATAAATAAAAAACAAACCACAAAAAAAAATCCATATAACAAGAATCTACAACAATTAATCGTTCCACCTTAAAATTAACAAGTTTAATTATTTACAATTCAACAATTACAATTAGGAAACATAAAAAAATAGAACTTCTTCAATACAGCTCTCTAATCATCGCCAAGATTTTGTGCGTCTTCTTGTTCATTGTCTTTATCTGTCCCTTCAGCTCCACTACGCTGATTATCGCTAGCAGCCTACACAAGAAAAGAACAATTAGTATTGATAAACAAAATATAATGAAATAAATTACACACTATATGTGATTCTATCATGTGCTCATGTGTGATCTAAGGAAATAAACAAACTTTATATGTGATTCTATCATTCTCATATGTGCTCTAAGGCAGGCAAAAAGTTATATATGTGATTCTATCATACTCATATGTGTGCTAAGGCAGTCAAAAAATTAAATATGTGATTATAGCATGTTCATATGTGTTCTAAGGCAGCTAGAAAAACTCTATATGTGATTCTACCATGCTCAGATGTGCTTTAAGGCAGGCAAAAAACTATATATGTGATTCGATCATGCTCGTATGTGTGCTAAGGCAGTCAAAAATTTGAATATGTGATTATAGCATGCTCATATGTGCTCTAAGGCAGGCAAAGCAAAAAAAATTTATATGTGATTCTATCATAAATGATATATGTTTTAAGGCAGTAAAAAAACTCTATATGTGATTTGTGCATGCTCATATGTGTTTTAAGGTAGTAAAAAAACTGAATATGTGATTATAACATGCTCATATGTGTTCTTAGGCAATCAAAAAACCGAATATGTGATTATAACATGCTCATATGTGCTCTAAGACAGGCAAAAAAACTTTATATGTGATTATAGCATGCTCATATATGCTCTAAGGCAATAAAAAAACTCTATATGTGATTCTATCATGCTCATATGTGTGCTAAGGCAGTCAAAAAACTGAATATGTGATTATAACATGCTCATATGTGTTCTTAGGCAGTCAAAAAACTGAATATGTGATTATAACATGCTCATATGTGTTCTTAGGCAGTCAAAAACTGAATATGTGATTATAGCATGCTCATATGTGTTCTAAGGCAGTCAAAAAAACTTTATATGTGATTCTATCATGCTCATATGTGTTTTAAGGCAGTCAAAAAAACTTTATATGTGATTCTATCATGCTCATATGTGTTCTTAGGCAGTCAAAAAACTGAATATGTGATTATAGCATGCTCATGTATGCTCTAAGGCAGGCAAAAAAATTTATATGTGATTATAGCATGCTCATATGTGCTCTAAGGCAATAAAAAAACTCTATATGTTATTATAGCATGCTCATATGTGCTCTAAGGCAGGCAAAAAACTCTATATCTGATTCTATCATGCTCATATGTGCTCTAAGACAGGCAAAATGTTATATATGTGATTTGATTATGCTCATATGTGTTCTAAGGCAGACAAAAAACTGAATATGTGATTATACCTGAGAGGGACCTGGAATCGAAGATCCTCTGTTCAGAACAAGATTGTTGATCTCATTTCGAAGAAAGGGGGCGACGGTGTCATGGAAGTAGTTATTCAGTAATTCCGTAACGATCTGGCGTACATCATCACCGGAAAAAATAGTCTGCTGCTTGGAGCTTATGTCGGCGAAAGAAGTCTGTGAGCTGTAACTGGAAGAAGCAATAACTGGTGAAGTGTTTAGATTACTCCCAAACCCGAACACGCGACCTTTTTTGGATTCACCTGCTGCAGTCACCCATGCTGCATGATCAAATGATGGATGCTGAGTAGCGTCATCGCCATATCGCTCTACCATCTGTTGCTCATATGCCTTCTACAAAAATAATGTTTAAAGTATGCATTAATAATTAATGATAACATTATGATAACTTGCATATATATTACAATGATTATTAATAGAATTAGTACATACCGTTGTCGTTCTCGCCTTCTCTGATACGAAGACTCATGTGGTTTTCCGTTTATGTGTTTCAACAAACACATCCTTATATGGTACACTGCCTCCTTTTTCTGCTTCCTGCGAAGTTAAATGACAAAAGATTTAGTACACAAGTTTGCAACAATATTTATAAAATTAATATTATATATTGATGAGTTACCATTTTCTTCAGGTGGCTCCCAAATGTCTTAGATCCACCTGTGTGTAGATGGGTTTCGGGCATCTTCGATCGATTTTGTGCAGCCTTCGCAGAGCGATTTCTAAATGCATCTCCCGCCCACTTATCGCACATTTCATTCCAGTAATCTCTCCTGATAGTAATAGGACCATGGCCCTTCCACAGTAATGGATCATCTACTATGCCAGATGCTTTTTTTGCTGCAGTTTTCATAGTGTGCAGCATGTCTGCAAATCGATTGGCAGTCATCTTCTGTCACACCTTCCTTGCATCATTTTCTTCCACCGTAGTTGCGAAGTGATTCAAAGCCTACAAATATTTTTAGAAAGTTAGTAGACATTACTTAAATAAATTAAATATGAAACACATTAACTATGAGGAACAACTGTATACCATGAATGAGGACCACAATCTGTCTAACACCTCCTTTGAGTACTCTTTTCATTGAGCAACCGGTCCTCGTAGATGTTGAAGAAGTGAATTTCTAATCTCTCGTATTACTTCTTGTGGCTCAAACCTCGTGCTGCACATAAATTGTTACACAGTAAATATCAATATAAAATATTTATAAGATATGCAATAATTGAAAACAAAATACTTACGGTCGATTATCGATATACACTATTCGAATGAGTCTTCTTGTGCCAGCCTGAGAAGACCCTGTTTCTTGTGTTGGCAATTGACTTGTGTGATCAACTGGTGTAGGTGGGTCGTGTACAGGCGCAACATCATCTGTAAAAAAATACATTAAAAATTCTCAGAATGCGCATTTGAACTAATCAAACATCCAATTAGTTATATGATACACCTATCACAGGAGCCCGTGAAGATGAAGGTTGAGCCTGGCTACTACTGGATGAGCGACCGCTATAACCTCCACGAACCATATTCTAACAAATAACATATGTCATACAATATATTCAAATAACTCACATCAAGTATTACAATGCATTCAAGCCATTCACATCAAGCATTGCAATGCATTCAAATCATTTGCATCAAGTATTACAATGCATTCAAATCATTCACATCAAGTATTGCAATAATTCAAATCATTTGTTGCATAAATTATAATACATTCAAATAATTGAAATCATTCACATCAAGTATTGCAATGCATTCGAATCATTCGTATCAAGTATTACAATACATTCAAATAATTCAAATCATTCACATCAAGTATTACAATGCATTCAAATCATTCGTATCAAGTATCACAATACATTCAAATAAAATTTTTAATCATTCACATCAAGTGTTGCAATACAACTCATGCATTTGCATCAAGTATTACAATACATTCAAATAATTCAAATCATTCACATCAAGTATTGCAATGCATTTGAATCATTCGTATCAAGTATTACAATACATTCAAATAAAATTTTTAATCATTCACACCAAGTATTGCAATGCATTCGAATCATTTGTATCAAGTATAACAATACATTCAAATAAAATTTTTAATCATTCACACCAAGTATTGCAATACAACTCACATCAAGTACTGCAATGCATTTAAATAGAGGCTTGTAGTATAAGATTTTTCTCACTAGCTTGAGAATTCTTCCTCGTCACTAGTTTGACTTTCTTCTTCTTCTTCTTCTTCTTCTTCTTCTTCTTCTTCTTCTTCTTCTTCTTCTTCTTCTTCATTGTTTGCCCATCCACTTGGTACATCATTTGGATCACATTCCTCTATGAATGTTTCATCGACCAATGGAGATATGACATGCATATCATGCGCAACATCGTGACCATAAGCGAAGTCATAGACATCATCTGATTGATAGTAATCGTTGTCTTCAGCTAACTCATCTTTATGTAACTGATCATACTCGGGATATAGTTTGGACTTCACCTTGTAAATTGCCTACCATTCATTAATATCTGACTTTTTTATACTCGGATATGAAGTATAATAAACTTGTTGAGCTTGCGAGGCTAATATGAATGATTCATATGTTCCAAACCTGGATTTATGATTCACCTCCACAATGCCTGAAGCTTTGTCGAGTCTTGTTGCAGTTGGATCAAACCAATGACACTTGAATATCGTAACCTTGTTATTCATGCCTAAGTACGTCAACTCCATTATTTCCTCTATAACACTGTAGTAATCATGTTCATTTTCACCGTAGCTGCTACCCTTGACACACACGCCACTATTTATCGTTGATTTGTTTATACCGTAGTCTTTTATATGGAATCAATAACCATTTACGATATACCTGTTGTAGCATTGCACAACTTTGGTCAGACCATTTTCTAAATCACATATTCCTTGATCTTTAACATCACCACGGCGAACCTACGCACAGACATAAACAATGATTGTGATCACGATCAATTAAGTAACTTAGTATTGTTTATAAGTACAAAATTTATGTTAGCTTCTTTACCAACTGTTTCAACCACTCCACAAACTTAGTTTCACGTTCTTTTTGTACTTCTACATCAGTGAGATGTGAAACTTCGCTTTGCAACTCCAGATCAAATCGTCTGCAAACCACAAATACTTATATTACCGAGTCATGTATCCACATATAGAACATATCACAATACATTCAAATAAAATTTTTAATCATTCACATCAAGTGTTGCAATACAACTCATGCATTTGCATCAAGTATTACAATACATTCAAATAATTCAAATCATTCACATCAAGTATTGCAATGCATTTGAATCATTCGTATCAAGTATTACAATACATTCAAATAAAATTTTTAATCATTCACACCAAGTATTGCAATGCATTCGAATCATTTGTATCAAGTATAACAATACATTCAAATAAAATTTTTAATCATTCACACCAAGTATTGCAATACAACTCACATCAAGTACTGCAATGCATTTAAATAGAGGCTTGTAGTATAAGATTTTTCTCACTAGCTTGAGAATTCTTCCTCGTCACTAGTTTGACTTTCTTCTTCTTCTTCTTCTTCTTCTTCTTCTTCTTCTTCTTCTTCTTCTTCTTCTTCTTCTTCATTGTTTGCCCATCCACTTGGTACATCATTTGGATCACATTCCTCTATGAATGTTTCATCGACCAATGGAGATATGACATGCATATCATGCGCAACATCGTGACCATAAGCGAAGTCATAGACATCATCTGATTGATAGTAATCGTTGTCTTCAGCTAACTCATCTTCATGTAACTGATCATACTCGGGATATAGTTTGGACTTCACCTTGTAAATTGCCTACCATTCATTAATATCTGACTTTTTTATACTCGGATATGAAGTATAATAAACTTGTTGAGCTTGCGAGGCTAATATGAATGATTCATATGTTCCAAACCTGGATTTATGATTCACCTCCACAATGCCTGAAGCTTTGTCGAGTCTTGTTGCAGTTGGATCAAACCAATGACACTTGAATATCGTAACCTTGTTATTCATGCCTAAGTACGTCAACTCCATTATTTCCTCTATAACACTGTAGTAATCATGTTCATTTTCACCGTAGCTGCTACCCTTGACACACACGCCACTATTTATCGTTGATTTGTTTATACCGTAGTCTTTTATATGGAATCAATAACCATTTACGATATACCTGTTGTAGCATTGCACAACTTTGGTCAGACCATTTTCTAAATCACATATTCCTTGATCTTTAACATCACCACGGCGAACCTACGCACAGACATAAACAATGATTGTGATCACGATCAATTAAGTAACTTAGTATTGTTTATAAGTACAAAATTTATGTTAGCTTCTTTACCAACTGTTTCAACCACTCCACAAACTTAGTTTCACGTTCTTTTTGTACTTCTACATCAGTGAGATGTGAAACTTCGCTTTGCAACTCCAGATCAAATCGTCTGCAAACCACAAATACTTATATTACCGAGTCATGTATCCACATATAGAACATAAAAGGATTTATAATTAAATTGCATATACATATACTTACTCGATGTATGGGTCGATCGCTGAGCAATTAAAAAGAATATAGATGTGTTCTGCATCTTGCTCTCGATCTGTCAATAGCCTTGATCATCAACTACCAAATGCATGCCCAAGTGATTGAAATATCGACAGCTTGTCAGCTACAGTTACTTGTTCTCCATCATCGTTACGGGGCGGGCATGTGTAACGTGTTAGAATATGAGGTTCGAAGTACATAGATGAGAAATTTGAAATCTCTTCTAAAGTGTACGCCTCACAAATAGAGCCTTCTACTCTTGCTTTATTACGAACCTTTTTTTTTAGGTCGAACATGCATCTGACAAGAATATACATTTCAAATTTTAAATATCTGTCATTAAATAGACAAATATAAAAAAACATATATCTTTCAAATGGGTACATCCATCGATATTGCACAAGGCCACCAACCCTTAGTTCATATGGCAAATGTATGATCAAATGTTCCATAACATCGAAAAATGTTGTCGGAAATATCTTTTCTAACAGACAAACAATGGTGATGACAGAGTCCTCGAGATTCTTTACATCAGATACAACGACCTCCGATGCGCACAATGTTCTGAAAAATCCGCTCAACTCAAACAATACCCCCCATATAGGTTTGTCTAACATATCATGGAATGCTAGGGGTATCAATTGTTGCATAAAGATATGACAATCATGGCTCTTCAACCCATATAATTGTCCATCGTCAATCTTCACAGCCTGAGCAATGTTAGAGACATATCCATCTGGAAATCTCAGTTGTCTCAACCATTGACATACATGTTTTATTTGATCAGGTCCGAGCACGTACTTTGCCTTTGGTTTCAGTACTTTGCCATTATACTCTTTGAGTTCCAATTCTGGTCTTTTACATATTAATTTTAAATCCATACGGGCCTTCGGATTATCCTTTGTTTTTCCTTTAATATTCATTACTGTATTGAACACATTATCAAACACATTTTTCTCTACATGCATCACATCCAAATTATGTCGTATTAATAGGGTCGGCCAATATGGTAGTTCCCAAAAAATAGATTTATTCGTCCAATTGTGATCCTTCCCAAATCCACGGAAGGGTGTAGGACTGCGGGCATCTGTTAATACATCTGGAAAGTATCGCAATCTTCTTAGAATCTCTATGTCGGACAATCTTGAGGATGGACCTTCCATTTCAGTTGTGCCTGTTTTAAACGCATTCTTTTGTCGTCGGAACGGATGATCGTTGGGTAGAAATCGACGATGACACTCAAACCAGCAAGGCTTCCTTCCATGCCTCAATCTAAAAGCTTTGGAATCCTCCATGCAGTACGGACAAGCCAACCTCCCATGTGTGCTCCAACCAGATAGCATACCATATGCAGGGAAGTCACTGATTGTCCATAGAACAGCGGCCTTCATGTTGAAATTTTGTTTTTTGTGGGCATCATACGTGGTAACACTGTCATCCCATAGTACTTTTAGTTCATCAAACAATGGCCTTAGATATACATCAAGATTTTGGCCAGGTGAGGTCGGACCAGGGATCAACAGAGACAAGAAAAGATTTGGATGTTTCATACACAAGCTTGGTGGAAGGTTGTATGGAGTTACAAATACTGGCTAGCATGAGTATGGAGTTGATCTACCCCCAAATGCATTAAATCCATCTGTACATAGACCGAGTCTAACATTTCGCACTTCCATTGCAAAGTTCTGATGAGTACGATCAAAGTGCTTCCAAGCTTCCGCGTCAACAGGATGCGTGATCTTGTTTTCATCGTGGTGAACTTTATTTGCATGTCATCTCATGTGTTTAGCTGTCCTTGAAGACATATACAATCGCTGTAATCTAGGAGTGATAGGAAAGTAGCGGAGCGACTTGTATGAAACTTCCTTTGATCTCGTGCTACCATTGCCTCTTGTCTTTGGCTTGAACCGAGGATGCCCACATGACGAGCATGATATGTTGTTTTCCTGCTCCTTGAAATACAACATGCAGTGATTTGGACAAGCATCAATCTTTTTGTAACCTATACCTAGAGCGTTGACCATAACTTTTGCACGATAGAAATTTTGTGGCAATTTCTCATCTTTGGGCAACATACTCTTCACAATCATGCACAAACGTTCAAAACATGATTGACTTAAATTATACTCAGACTTCAAATTCATTAGTTGAAGAACTGCAGACAAGATAGTGTGACTCTCGCAACCGTTTCAAAGTGGCTCATCAGCATCTCTAAGTAAATCATAAAATCTACTAGCTGCATCGTTTGGTGATTCTTCAGTTACGGCAGTTCTTACATCACTAGGACTCATAGCAGAACCCAGTTCCATTCATGCGGCATCAAATATGAAATTCATATATGGATTATTGTGCACCACATTCACCCGTGCATCAAAATTGTTTCTAAATTCTTCTCCATGAAACGTCCAATACTGATAATCACTCACAAAACCCTTCTTGTATAGGTGATGTCTAACGCCATGAGGTTCTACAAATCGATTATTCTTACAAATCTTGCAGGGACACCTAATTTGACTTGTGGGATCTACTGTACTGACACTTGCCGTTGCAAATTCAATAAAACTATCAACATCATCCATATATTCATGTGATAACTCATTGTCCACTATCCTACGGTACATCCATTCACAGTTTGCAGTCATTTTATCGTATGATGTTACGAATAGTATCATAACCAGTTAAAAGAGAACCATCAGAATGCTATGATGAAGAAAATATCAAATTTATCATGCAATATATGATGTCATACAATCACAAGAATTATTATGCAGGCATTGATAACTTAATATTTTCATGTGCAAACTATTCATGACACGATAAATTCATTTGAAGTATGCTTTCAGTATACAATTATACATGGAAGACATAATCAAATTGAAAATAACTACATGCAATCATGGATACAATCATATCAAACATTGCAATACATCGAAATAATTCATATCAAACAAATGTCAAACATGTACCTGCAGCAAACACACTTCAATATCCCACTAACTACTACCATGCCTAGCATGGACTCCGTACTCCAAAAATAAGAACACTTCTATATTCATACATTAAAATCATGCTCAGCATGATCTCCGAACTCCAACAAAGCAGTCCTAGATATCAACAACTAAGTGAGTGTGTGAACAATAAAGTGTTACATTCAATAAATTAAATAACATGTGATGCGCTTGCATCACTTACTCACCACGGGTATTTACCCGATTTGCATTGTTTTTGTCACTTACTTACCACGGGTGGCGGGGCACAAGCGAGTTCCGTTGAGAAATCTGCAAAAAACACTGTGTTAAAATGAAGTCACCACCTGCCGAAAAAAAAAAAACAAGAAGCAGATGCAGTTTCACAAAACGCAGGGGGCGACCCCTTTGCCGAAAACGCAAAGGGCCACCCCCTGCCGGAAATGCACAGGGGGCAACCCCCTGCCTGCCGGAAATGCAGGGGGGCCGACCCCCTGCGACATGGTGTCGGAAACGCAGGGGGGCAACCCCCTGTCGAAAACGCAGGGGGGCGATGCGACCCCCTGCTGCCGAAAACGAAGGGGGTCGACCCCCTGCTGCAGGAAACACAGGGGGTCGACCCCCTGCCGGAAACGCAGGGGGAGTGACCCCCTGCGCCCTGCTGCCGGAAATGCAAGGGGTCGACTCCCTTTCGAAAATGCAGGGGGGGCGACCCCCTGCTGTCGGAAACGCAGGGGGGTCGACCCCCTGCTGCCAGAAATGCAGGGGGGTCGACCCCCTGCTGCCGGAAATGCAGGGGGGTCGACCCCCTGCCGGAAATGCAGGGGGTCGACCCCCAGCCGAAAACACAGGGGGGGCGACCCCCTGCTGCTGGAAACACAGGGGGGGCGACCCCCTGCTGCTGGAAACGCAGGGGGGTCGACCCCCTGCTGCTGGAAACGCAGGGGGGTCGACCCCCTTCTGCCGAAAATGCAGGGGGGTCGACCCCCTGCCGGAAACGCAGGGGGTCGATCCCCTGCCGGAAATGCAGGGGGGTCGTCCCCCTGCTGCCGGAAATGCAGGGGGGTCGTCCCCCTGCTGCCGGAAATGATTACCTGCGCGTCGCCGGCGGTGGTGGGAGGCTGACGGGGAGCGGCGGCTGGCGAGCGGTGGACGATGGGGACCGGATAGAGATCGACGGGCGGCGGGAGGGAGAGGGCGGCGGGCGGGAGCAAGACAGCGAAACAGGAAAAAGAGAAAGAGGGATGGGATTATGGATTTACGCGACATTTAGCGACGGAATAATTCCGTTGCTAAGCCATCGTAAATCAAAATATCAAAATAGCGACGGAATATATTATGTCGCTAATTAGCGATGACATAATTCCCTCTCTAAATCCTTCGCTAAAATGGTTTTCTTGTATTAAGAATTAGCGACAAAAAATGGATGTCGCTAATTAGCGATAAAAGTTGTTTTGTCGCTAATTCGTCGCGAATTAGCGACAGATTCATGAAGAAAGGTTTCTTTAGCTAATCTGTCGCTAATTAGCGACGAAAAAAATCCATCGCAAATTTCCGTCGCTAATTAACAATTTTCTTGTAGTGACATCCGGTTAGATTGAAACCAATAGAATAGTAAATATCCTACTTATTAGCATATACTTCACGAATTTGGATAAATATATGTGTGAACCTCTATTTAAACCGAAAGCCACAACAATATTACAAATATCCTACTTAAATATTTGCAAATTTATACGTGAAATTCTTTAATTAATTGCATATGATTGGGACAAGTCATACATCCCTTCAAAAGAAATTAAGTCTTTCTCCCATTTCTCAGTTTCACTCTAATGTTGGCTATAAAGAGGTCAAAGACTTTCAATAGCCCCCTTCCAAAAACTCAACCCGGATTTTCATTTGAAATTTTTAACCCAATTTCAAGGCCAATCCTTGGCTTATATATATTTGCTTCTTATTACCTTATTATGCCCTCCTCCTCATTGGATACCATACACCACCACTTTCCAAAAACACATTAATTGTTAAGGTACCTAAGCACTTTCATGGCTAATATGAATATATAGGAGAGAGGAAATTAATTGGATCCCCTTGCCTTAGCCCCTTTGGCCTAAATAGTGCTGTTGCTAGCCATTTATACATACTGAATACATCAAAAACTGCCCCTTATCCACTTCACCCATCTATCCCCAACCTCAACTTTTTGCAAAACTTTAAAAAGAAATTCTGAACTTGAGAAGTCAAATGCCTTACGACGCTTCATGTGCTACAAGACAACCTCCAGGCTTCTACACAAAAGCACATTGAGATGGGTCTCACTACTTGCTTGAGGCGCATGGCCAGCAGCACCTAAGTGATCACCTTAAAAGGTGTAGCCAGTCCCTAATTGATTAATCTCATTACTCCCTTGCTCCTTAGAAATGCACTTTTTATGTGTGAGAAGAATTTTTGCTTCTTTTTTTAAAATTATTATAAAACCTACATATAATCAAGCTGTATTTTTGCACAAAACGCCCAACGATATATAAAAGCCCAAGTTTTTTGTGTATTTTCCTTCGATCAACACTTCTTGCATCCTTCCTGCACCCACTTCTTTAGTAGCTTTATATTCAGACTATCCATTGCCAAGCTCCCTGAACCAATCAAGCTGTACGGTACGGTCTTATATTTCTGTGTGATGTGTGGGATGACGCCCTGCATAAACTTTACACATGATTAATTAGTCGCCCATGTGATCTTATATTTCTTTAAACTATATCGTTTATTAATGTGATCCTATCTCTTTGAACTTCATATCATTTTAGACTTTCCTAATGAAAATGTGAAATTTGAACATATCATTTTAGATTTTACAAGGCTGTTTTGATGCAGGCAAGATGGTACGGTCCTTGATCACCCACAAGGTTTTTTTTTTTCTTACATTATTATTATTATTATTATTATTATTATTATTATTATTATTATTATTATTATTATTTTAAGTCAAGCTGTGGATAGGGATTGGAACATCCTTATCAATTCAGTAATGAAAATTCCATCCTCCACCACAAGCACAAAATCATTTCCACCTTACATCAACGATTTTGCCAAGATTGGAAGGCGTATGGTAGGGTGCAGCATCACCCCTTTGTGCAGGTCGAAGCATGGCGACTCCTTGGGGGCAAGAGGCAAGAGGTAAGCCCATGGAGTTTTAGGCTGCTAGGACAGTGACTGTAAGTGCAGCAGGCAGAGCCAGTGTGACTAGGTCTTTGTTCCTGGGAGCAGTTTCTCGGTGTAAATATCAAAAAGAGATTTAGAGGTGAACTAAGATCCATGTACTAAAAGATTGTAGGATGTGTGTTATACGGATCTCTGGCTAAAATTAACTCCTTTGTGTGGACAGAGATCCGCGTATTTTAGGGCATTATCAGCATCTCAAATCCGACAATCCGAAGCTTTGTCAGCTTCCGGTGAAAGCTCTTTGATCCTTTATTTAAAAGATACACTGATTTGGTGTGGGCACATGCTATATCAAATCGTCAAATCTCGTATTTTAGGATAATCACTTGAGTCGTCAAGCCAACCCATGATTGGACCTCGGGTTGACTTGCGGTTCTGGATCTTTGGCATAGATCTTGAAAGAAAACTTATTAAACTATGAGGTAATGGCCTCAAGATTCAAAGCATGCCTTCATCACCAACTGTAAAGGCTTATACCGTTCACATGGAGATGATTTACCATTCCCTCCAACTGCTTATCTGGATTCCTCTAGCTTCTTCTCCTGATAGTTACTTCCTTTCTGTTTTGTTTTTTTTTTATATTTAATAAGAGAAAACCCAGTTCAGGTGGTCGGGCCTGAGAGAATTTAATGATGTCCTGTTGTATGTGGCATCCTTCTGCTGTTAATCCCAAGATTGTCAAACTGGAAAGCAGAAATGGAAAACGATACAGGAAAAAAAATCATTTTGAAAATAAAAATTGAAAACAAAAAGGAAGCGATATGAGAATCGAACAAAAAGTGAAATGAAAACTGAACAAAAACGAAAATAAGAATAATTATTTTTAAATTTCTTAATTGTTTAATGTGAGTTAATTTTTTTGTCAAAATCTAAAACTAATGGTTAATAATTTAAAGAAAGCACATGAAAAGTGAGTAGGAGGCATGAGAGAAAGCACAAAGGAAACATAAAAAAAAACACGGGATGACATATAAGAAGTGTGAAGCAAAAGACAAGCGGTTTCCATTAAATTTTGGAAGCAAAGAGTGTCACGCTTTCAAACGGTATTCATAAGGTGTACTTCTCACCTATCTAAGAAGCATCTGGTAACACTATATAATCTCCTCGGCAACACCCTCTCACGTCAAATATCCAACCGTTTTCACTACAACAAAGCATTGGATTAGCGACGACCTCATTCCGTCGTGATTCCGTCGCTAACAGGCTTAGCGATGGATTGGCGACGAAGTAGCGATGGATACTTACGTCGCGAATTTTTTGACGCTAACTGGCGACGGATTTATTATGTCGCCAGTTTCGTCGCTAATTGCGACGAAATAACGAACGATGTATTCCGTCGCAAATCCGCCGGTACTAAACGGTGACCTCGGCTTAGTGACGGATTTACAGTCGTCGCTAAGCCATCGCTAAATTATATGTAAAGTGACGGATATATCTGTCGCTAATCCATCACAAACAAGAAAAAAAATAAAAAAAATTATTTGAAAATTAAATATCGAGAACGCTACAATTTATATTTCCTATACAATTTATATTTCCTGTAAATAAAAAACAAAGTACACATAAAATTTCATATAAAAGGAAACTAAAACAATTAATCGTTCCAGTTTAATTATTTACAATTCAACAATTACATTTTTGAAACAAAAAAAATAGAACAAATTCAACACATTAATCTAATCATCGCCAAGATTTTGTGCGTCTTCTTGTTCATTGCCTTGATTTGTACCCCTTCAGCTCTGTTGCGCTGATTATCGCTAGCAACCTACACAAGAAAAGAACAGTCAGTATTGATAAACAAAATATATTGAAATAAATTATACACTATATGTGATTCTATCATGTGCTCATATGTGTTCTAAGGCAGTAAAAAAACTCTATATGTGATTCTATCATGCTCATATGTGCTCTAAGGCAGACAAAAAACTCTATATGTGATTCTATCATGAATGATATGTGTTCTAAGGCAGTAAAAAAACTCTATATGTGATTATATCATGCTCATATGTGTTCTAAGGCAACCAAAAAAACTCAATATGTGATTCTACCATGCTCATATGTGCTCTAAGGCAGGCAAAAAGCTATATATGTGATTCGATCATGCTCATATGTGTTATAAGGCAGTCAAAAAATTGAATATGTGATTATAGCATGCTCATATGTGTTCTAAGGCAGTCAGAAAAACTCTATATGTGATTCTATCATGCTCATATGTGCTCTAAGGCAGGCAAAGCAAAAAACTTTATATGTGATTCTATCATGAATGATATGTGTTCTAAGGCAGTAAAAAAACTCTATATGTGATTCTAGCATGCTCATATGTATTTTAAGGCAGTCAAAAAACTGAATATGTGATTATAGCATGCTCATATGTGTTCTAAGGCAGTTAAAAAACTGAATATGTGATTATAGCATGCTCATATGTGTTCTAAGGCAGTCAAAAAAACTTTATATGTGATTCTATCATGCTCATATGTGCTCTAAGGCAGGCAAAAAACTCTATATGTGATTCTACTATGCTCATATGTGCTCTAAGGCAGGCAAAAAGTTATATATGTGATTCGATCATGCTCATATGTGTTCTAAAGCAGTCAAAAAACTGAATATGTGATTATAGCATGCTCATATGTGTTCTAAGGCAGTCAGAAAAACTCTATATGTGATTCTACCATGCTCATATGTGTTCTAAGGCAGTTTAAAAGTTGTATATGTGATTCTAGCATGCTCATATGTGTTCTACGGCAGTCAAAAAACTGAATATGTGATTATAGCATGCTCATATGTGTTCTAAGGTAGTCAAAAAAACTGAACATGTTAAGGCAATCAAAGTTACATGAAATCTAACGACATGCAATATATTGCATGAAACTTTGATACCTGAGAGGGACCTGCAATCGAAGTTCTCCTGTTCAGCAAAAAACTGTTGAACTCAGCTCGGAGAACGTCAGCGACAGTTTTATGGAAGCAGTCATGCATTGTGTCCTTAACGATCTGTCGTACATCATCACCGGAAAGAATAGGTTGCTGCTTGGAGCTTATGTCGATGGAAGAAGTCTCTGAGTCATAACTGGAAGAAGCAATAATAGGTGAAGTGTCCATATTACTCCCAAACCCGAACACACGACCCTTTTTGGGTTCACCTGCTGCAGTCACTCATGCTGCAGGATCAAATGATGGATGCTGAGTAGCGTCATCGCCATATCGCTCTACCATTTGTTGCTCATATGCCTCCTACAAAATAATGTTTAAAGTATGCATTAATAATTAATGATAATATTATGATAACTTGCATATTGCAATGATTATTAATAGAATAAATACATATTGTTGTCGTTCTCGCCTTCTCTGATACGAAGTCTACCATGGTCTTTCGTTTATGTGTTTCAACAAACACATCCTTATATGGTACACTGTCTCCTTTTTCTGCTTCCTGCGAAGTTAAATGATAAAAGATTTAGTTAACAAGTTTGCAACAATACTTATAAAATTAATATTATATATTGATGAGTTACCATTTTCTTCAAGTGGCTCCCAAATGTCTTAGATCCACCTATGTGTAGATGGGCTTCAGACATTTTCGCTTGATTTTGTGCAGCCTTCGCAGAGCAATTTCGAAATGCATCTCCCACCCACTTATCGTGCATTCCATCCCAATAATCTTTCTTGATAGTAATAGGGTTATGGCCCTTCCACTATAGTGGATCATCTATTCCGCCAGATGTTTTTCTTGCTGCAGTCTTCATATTGTGCAGCAAGTCTGCAAATCGATTGGCAGCCACCTTCTGTCACACCTTCCTTGCATCATTTTTCTCCATCGTAGTTGCGAAGCGATTCAAAGCCTACAAATATTTTGAGAAAGTTAGTAGACATGACTAAAAAAAAATTAAATATGAAACACATAAACTATGAGAAACAACTGTATACCGTGAATGAGGACCACAATCTATCTATCACCTCTTTTGGATACTCTTTCCATTGAGCGACTGGTCCTGGTAGATGTTGAAGAAGTGAATTCTTAATCTCGCGTACTACTTCTTGTGGCTCAAACCTCGTGTTGTGTATGAATTGGTACACGGTAAATATCAATATAAAATATTTATAAGATATGCAATAATTGAAAATGAAATACTTATGGTCGATTATCGATATACACTATTCGAATGAGTCTTCTTGTGCCAGACTGAGAAGACCCTGCATCCTGTGTTGGCTCCTGACTTGTGTGATCAACTGGTGTAGGTGGGTCGCGTACAGATGAAACATCATATGTAAAAAAATAAGTTAGAAATTCTCAAAATGCGCATTTCAACTAATCAAGCATCCAATTAGTTAAATGATATACCTATCATAGGAGCCCGTGAAGATGAAGGTTGGGCCTGGCTACTACTGGATGAACGACCACTGTAACCTCCATGAACCATATTCTAACAAATAACAAATGTCATACAATACATTCAAATAATTTGCATCAAGTATTACAATATATTCAAATCATTCGCATCAAGTATTGCAATACATTCAAATGATTTGCAACAAGTATTACAATACATTCAAATAATTCAAAACATTCACATCAAGTATAATACAACTCATTCATTTGCATCAAGTATTACAATACATTCAAGTCATTCACATCAAGTATTACAATACATTCAAGTCATTCACATCAAGTATTACAATACATTCAAGTCATTCACATCAAGTATTGTAATGCATTCAAATCATTCACAGCAGGTACTGTAATGCATTCAAATCATTCATATCAGGTATTGCAATGCATTCAAATAATTCAAATCATTCACATCAAGTATTGCAATACAACACATTCATTCGCATCAAGTATTACAATGCATTCAAGTCATTCACATCAAGTATTACAATGCATTCAAGTCATTCACATCAAGTATTACAATGCATTCAAGTCATTCACATCAAGTATTACAATGCATTAAAGTCATTCACATCAAGTATTACAATGCATTCAAATCATTCACATCAAGTATTGCAATGCATTCAAATCATTTGCATCAAGTATTACAATACATTCAAATAATTTAAATCATTCACATCGAGTATTACAATACATTCAAATAATCCAAATCATTCACATCAAGTATTGCAATGCATTCAAATCATTCGTATCAAGTATTACAATACATTCAAATAATTCAAATCATTCACATCAAGTATTGTAATACAACTCATTCGCCTCAAGTATTACAATACATTCAAATAATTCAAATCATTCACATCAAGTATTGCAATGCATTCAAATAGAGGTTTGTATTACAAGATTTTGCTCACTAGCTTGAGAATTTTTCTTCGTCACTTGTTTGACTTTCATATTCTTCTTCTTCTTCTTCTTCTTCTTCTTCTTCTTCTTCTTCTTCTTCTTCTTCTTCTTCTTCTTCTTCATTGTTTACCCATCCACTTGGTATATCATTTAGATCACATTCTTCTATGAATGTTTCATCGGTCAATGGAGATATGACATGCATATCATGCGCAACATCGTGACCATAAGCGAAGTCATAGATATCATCTGATTGATAGTAATCATTGTCTTCAGCTAACGTGTCTTCCTGTAACTGATCATACTCAGGGTATAGTTTGGACTTCACCTTGCAAACTGTCCACCATTCATTTCTATCTGACTTTTTTATACTCGGATATGAAGTATAATAAACCTGTTGAGCTTGCGAGGCTAATATGAATGGTTCATATGTTCCAAACCTTGATTTATGATTCACCTCCACAATGCCTGAAGCTTTGTCGAGTCTTGTTGCAGTTGGATCAAACCAATGACACTTGAATAAAGTTACCCTATTATTTATGCCTAAGTAAGTCAACTCCATTATTTCCTCTATAACACCGTAGTAATCATGTTCATTTTCACCGTAGCTGCTACCCTTGACACACACGCCACTATTTATCGTTGATTTGTTTATACCGTAATCTTTTGTATGGAATCGATAACCATTTACAATGTACCCGTTGTAGCATTGCACAACTTTGGTCGGACCATTTTCTAAATCACATATTCCTTGATCTTTAACATCACCATGGCGGACCTATGCACAGACATAAACAATGATTGTGATCACGACCAATTAAGTAACTTAGTGTTGTTTACAAGTATAAAATTTATGTTAGCGTCCTTACCAACTGTTTCAACCACTCCACAAACTTAGTTTCACGTTCTTTTTGTACTTCTGCATCAGTGAGATGTGAAACTTCTCTTTGCAAATCCAGATCAAATCGTCTGCAAACCACAAATACTTATATTACCGAACCATGTATGCACGTATAGAACATAAAAGGATTTATAATTGTGTTGTATCTACATATACTTACTCGATGTATGGGTCGATCGTTGAGCAATTAAAAAGAATATAGATGTGTGTTGCGTCTTGCTTTCGATCTGTCAAGAGCCTTGATCGGCAACTACCAAATGCATGCCCAAGTGGTTGAAATATCGACAGTTTGTCAGCTACAGTTACTTGTTCTCCATCATCATTACAGGGTGGGCATGTGTAACGTGTTGGAATGTGAGGTTCAAAGTACATAGATGAGAAATTTGAAATCTCTTTTAAAGTGTACGCCTTACAAATAGAGCCTTCTACTCTTGCTTTATTACAAACCTTTTTTTTGAGGTCAAACATGCATCTGGCAAAAATATACATTTCAAATTTGAAATATCTGTCATTAAAGAGACAAATATAAAAAAACATATATCTTTCAAATGGGTACATCCATCGATATTGCACAAGGCCACCAACCCTTAGTTCATATGGCAAATGTATGATCAAATGTTCCATAACATCGAAAAATACTGGCGGAAATATCTTTTCTAGCAGACAAACAGTGGTGATGACAGAGTCCTTGAGATTCTTTACATCAGATACTACGACTTCCGATGCGCACAATGTTCTAAAAAATCCACTCAACTCAGACAATACCCACCATATAGGTTTGTCTAACATATCATGAAATGCTAGGGGTATCAATCGTTGCATAAAGATATGACAATCATGGTTCTTCAACCCATATAATTGTCCATCGTCAATCTTCACAGGCCGAGCAATGTTAGAGACATATCTATCTGGAAATCTCAATTGTCTCAACCATTGACATACATGTTTTATTTGATCAGGTCCAAGCATGTACTTTGCCTTTGGTTTCAGTACTTTGCCATTATACTCTTTGAGTTCCAATTCTAGTCTTTTACATATTACTTTTAAATTCATACGGGCCTTCAAATTATCCTTCATTTTCCCTTTAACATTCATTAATGTATTGAACACATTATCAAACACATTTTTCTCCACATGCATCACATTCAAATTATGTCATATCAATAGGGTCGGCCAATATGGTAGTTCCCAAAAAATAGATTTCTTTGTCCAATTGTGATCCTTCCCAAATCCACGGAAGAGTGTAGGACTGCGGGCATCTGTTAATACATCTGGAAAGTATCACAATCTTCTTAGAATCTCTATGCCAGACAATCTTATGGATGGACCTTCCATTTCAGTTGTGTCTGCTTTAAATGCATTCTTTTGTCGTCGGAACAGATGGTCGATGGGTAGAAATCGACGATGGCACTCAAATCAGCAAGGCTTCCTTCCATGCGTCAATCTAAAAGCTTTGGAATCCTCCATGCAGTATGGACATGCCAACCTCTTATGTGTGCTCAAACTAGATAGCATATCATATGCAGAAAAGTCATTGATTGTCCATAGAACAGCAACCTTCATATTGAAATTTTGTTTTTTGTGGGCATCATACGTGATAACACCGTCATCCCACAGTACTTTTAGTTCATCAATCAAGAGCCTTAAATATACATCAAGATTTTGGCCAAGTGAGGTCGGACCAGGGATCAACAGAGACAAGAAAAGATTTGGACATTTCATACACAAGCTTGGTGGAAGGTTATATGGAGTTACAAATACTGGCCAACATGAGTATGGAGTTGATCTACCCCCAAATGGATTAAATTCATCTGTACATAGACCGAGTCTAACATTTCGCACTTCCATAGCGAAGTTCTGATGAGTACGATCAAAGTGCTTCCAAGCTTCAGCATCAACAGGATGTGTGATCTTGTTTTTATCGTGTCGAACTTTATTTGCATGTCATCTTATGTGTTTAGCTGTCTTTGAAGACATATACAATCGTTGCAATCTAGGAGTGATAGGAAAGTAGTGGAGCGACTTGTATGAAACTTCCTTTGATCTCGTGCTACCATTGCCTCTTGTCTTTGGCTTGAACCAAGGATGCCCACATGACAGGTATGATATGTTGTTTTCTTGATCCTTGAAATACAACATTCAGTGATTTGGACAAGCATCAATCTTTTTGTACCTCATACCGAGAGCGTTGACCATAACTTTCGTACTATAGAAATTTTGTGGCAATTTCTCATCTTTGGGTAACATACTCTTCACAATCATGCACAAACGGTCAAAACATGATTGACTCAAATTATACTCGGACTTCAAATTCATTAGTTGAAGAACTGCAGACAAGATAGTTTGACTCTCGCAACTGTTCCAAAGTGGCTCATCAGCATCTCTAAGTAAATCATAAAATCTACTATCTGCATCGTTTGGTGATTCTTCATTTACGGCAGTTCTTACATCACTAGAACTCATAGCAGAACCTAGTTTTGTTCCTGCGGCATCAAATATCAAATTCATATATGGATTATCGTGCACCACATTCACCCGTGCATCAAAATTGTTTCTAAATTCTTCTCCATGAAACGTCCAATTCTGATAATCACTCACAAAACCCTTCATGTATAGGTGATGTCTAACGCCATGAGGTTCTACAAATCGATTATTCTTACAAATCTTGCAAGGACACTTAATCCGACCTGTGGGATCCACTGTACTGACACTTGCCATTGCAAATTCAATAAAACTTTCAACACCATCCATATATTCATGCGATAACTCATTGTCCACTATCCTACGGTACATTCATTCACGGTTTGCAGTCATTTTCTTATGATGTTACGAATAATAACCTAACCAGTTAAAAGAGAACCATCAGAATGCTATGATGAAGAAAATATCAAATTTATCATGCAATATATGATGTCATACAATAACAAGAATTATGATGCATGCATTGATAACTTAATATTTTCATGTGCAAACTATTAATGACATGATACAATCATTTGAAGTATGATTTCATTATACAATTTCACATGGGAGTCATAATCAAATTAAAAGTAACTACATGCAAGCATGAATACAATTACATCAAACATTGCAATACATCGCAATCATTCATATCAAACAAATGGGAAACATGTACTTGCAGCAAACAGACTTCAATATTCCACTAACTACTATCATGCCTAGCATGGAATCCGTACTCCAAAAATAAGAGCACTTCTATATTTATACATTAAAATCATGCTCAGCATGATCTCCGAACTCCAACAAAGCAACCCTAGATATCAACAACTAAGTGAGTGTGTGAACAATAAAGTGTTACATCTAATAAATTAAATAACATGTGATACGCTTGCATCACTTACTCACCACGGGTATTTACCCGATTTGCATTGTTTTTGTCACTTACTTACCACGGGTGGCTGAGCACAAGCAGGTTCCGTTGAGAAATATGCAAAAAACAATGTTTTAAAATGAAGTCACCAGAAAAAAAAATGAGGCAAATAAAAATATCTTGCATAGGCCTTGAGAAGCCCAGTACCCAATGACCTATCGAAACCGCAGGCGGTCGACCCCCTGCAGGAACGCAGGGGGTCGACCGCCTGCCGGAAACCGCAAGGGATCGACCCCCTGCCGGAACGTAGGGGGTTGACCCCTTGCGTTTCAGCAGGGGGGTCGACCCCCTGCTGTTCCGGCAGGGGGTTGACTCCCTGTTGTTCCGACAGGGGGTCGACCCCCTGCCAAAACATAAGGGGTTAACCCCTACCTTTCTGGCAGGGGGTTAACCCCTGCCTTTCTGGCAGGGGGTCGACCCCCTGCCAGAACATAGGGGGTTAACCCCCTGCCTTTCCGGCAGGGGGGCGACCCCCTGTCAGAACAGCAGGGGGGCGACCCCCTACGTTTCTAAAATACCTTAAGGGGGTCGACCCTCTGCCGAAACAGGAAGGGGGTCGACCCCCTGCCGAAAAACGCAGGGGGGGGGTGGGGGAGGGAACCCCCTTAAGGTATTTTAGAATACCTGTCTCCGGGCGGCGGTGGACGGTGGGGCCGGCGAACGGTGAAAGGCTGGCGGGAGCGGGAGCAGCGAAAGAAGAAAAGAAAAAAAGGGCTGAGATTAGGGTTATGCGACAATTCGCGACGGCTTAGCGACGAATTAATTCTGTCGCTAAGCCGTCGTAAATCAAAACACGTAAATGGCGACAGAATATATTCCGTCATTAATTAGCGACGGAAGATTTTTTGTCGCAACCGTCGTCGCTAAATGTTGCATCCGTGACGACAAAATATTCCCTCATAAAATATGTCGCTAATTAGCGACGACTTTTGCGACAGGATATATTCCATCGCTATTTTCGTAAATTTCATTAATTATAGCGACGGATGTGTTTCGCTCATTAA
Organism: Nuphar pumila; assembly: GCF_984573655.1. Taxonomy (NCBI): domain Eukaryota; kingdom Viridiplantae; phylum Streptophyta; class Magnoliopsida; order Nymphaeales; family Nymphaeaceae; genus Nuphar; species Nuphar pumila. The sequence continues at coordinate 43,767,724 of NC_143263.1, read as the reverse complement.
TCTGTCGCTAACTAGCGATGAAATAATTCCGTCGCTAAATTTCGTCGCTAATAACTTATTTTCTTGTAGTGTTTGGCCTTATGGCAAACGATGTATATTGGCGTATTCGCAAAATCAAAACTGAAATGCAAATATGTATCAATAGATGCCATGGATGCAACGTGCGAGTGCTCGATGTTCTCCTCAGCCTATCGACGCCCACGATGAGCCCAGGCCTAAGGTCGATGGTGAGCAGGACACTAAACCAAAAGGGAATTGCCGAAATGTGGGCAATAGGTCTTGAGGGGTGGCTTTTGATTGTTTGCACTCATCATACGTACAACCCCAACTCTCTCATTTTATAATAGGACATAGGGGTGGTTATGTGAATGTGGTCTCTCCATATTCACGTAACCTCCACACAGTAACTCCTATTAACTCCCCACTAAATAGCCCACTAACAATGTCAAATTGGGTCATCTGATGAGTTGGACCCAGACCCAAAATGTTCAACATTCTTTCACTTGACCCATTGACACTAAAAGTGTACTAAATCGAAGTTTATATTGTTATCTCGATTTAATTCTTCATGTGGGTTCACATGATATCCAGTATCACAAGAATGATCATATGAGTCATGGAGATGAACACCTCTTTATGAAATATCATATTTTCATGTACTATAATACAATTCATTTTCAGTGCTTTAGCATGTTAAGATTACCTTTATGAATAGGTTGGTTTCTAACTCATTCTATTGATCCTCTAATATTGTTATTCTACTATTCTCTTTAACCAAATGAGAGATATTTTATGCAAAATCAACAATACACAAAGTCATATAAAATCAATTGATTTTCACAAATGTGATCGCATAATATATTATCATACATCAGAAGGAATAAAAAAGACTCATCTTCTTTTACATGTTGAGAATACAATTTCGATGTTAGCTCTTTAGTAAGGCTATTTGCGGTCATTTTTTTGTACCAATTATATCAATATATATCAGATGATTCTCAGTCCTTTCTTTAACAATAAAATATTTTAACTCCATGTGTCGACACGAGGTTGAGCTCTTGTTGTTATTTGAAAAGGACACAATCGCTTCATTATTACAAAAGATCTTTAGTGGTATCTCAATAGATTCTACAATACCAAGACTCATAATGAAGTTTCTTATCCAAATAGCCTGAAATAGAGCAATAAATTTTGCCTTCATGGTATGAGCAACAGTTGTAGACTGCTTTCCACTTCTTCATGTGATGGCACCACCTACTAATAGGAAGATGTATCCAGTAGTAGATTTTCTAGTGTTGGACATCCTTCTAAGTCCGCATCAGAGTATCCAATGACCTCTAGGTGGTCAACTTTTTTGTAAGTCATGTAGTCCTTTGTTCCTTGTAAATAGCGCATGACCTTCTTCGCTTCCTTCTAGTGCACAATGCCTGAATTTGACTGATATCTACCAAGCATTCTCACAACAAATGCTATATCAGGTCCTGTACAGTTCTGCACGTATTGCAAACTTCCAACCGTTGAAGCATATGGGACAACTGTCATCTAAGCTTTTTCATTATCATCATGATGACAGTCCTTTATGCTCAATTTATCTCATTTCACTATGGGTGCCAAACCAGGAGAACAATTCTCCATTCCATATCTTTTAAGAACCTTAAGGATATGAGATTTCTAAGAGAGGTCAAGGACACCCTTAGTTCTGTCACGATAGATCTTGATTCAAGGACATATGTGGCTTCACCTATGTCCTTCATATAAAAATAAGAGGAAAAAAATCTTTTGTCTCATGTAATAGGCTCAAATAATTACTTGCAAGAATAATATCATTAACATATAAAACCAAAATTATGAACTTATTCCTACTAGTCTTAATGTAAATGCACTGATCAATAATATTTTCAGTAAATCCAAAGTTCATAATTACCTGATTGAACTTTTTATATCACTAGCGGGAGGTCTGTTGAAGTCCATAAATTGACTTTTTCAATTTGCACACTAAATTATTCAAGTCATCTACACTAAAACAAGGAGGTTGTTGTATGTATATCTCATCTTTTAGATCTCTATTCAGAAAGGCAGCTTTTGCATCCATTTGATGTAGTTCTAAATCAAAATGAGCTACAAGGGCTATGATTATCCTCAACGATTCTTTAGTTGAGACAGGAGAAAGAGTCTCATTATAATCAATGCTCTATATCTGTGTAAAACCTTTTGCAACAAGCCTAGCGTTGTACCTCTATACTTGACTTTTAGAGTCTGTTTTGGTCTTATAGACCCACTTACAACTAACAGGTCCAACTCCATCAGGTTTAGGTACTAGATCCTACATTGGTTCTTTGTTATAGAGTCAAGTTTTTCTTTCATGGCATTGATTCAATGTATTGATCTTTCATTTTCAATGATTTCTGTAAAGGTGAAGGGATCGTTATCAATATCTATGAAATTATTGGACTCATGCAAATACACCGCATAGTCTGGATGGATAGCGGATTTTCTGGTCCTTGTAGACCTTCATATAGGTGCTACAGGTGATTCAAAATAAACTTTTGTATCTTGTTGTTGTTGCATATCTTCATCAACAACTGGATCTATTTGGGATTGATGTTCATTGACCAAACTTTTTTTGACATTATCCAAAGAGACAATAATAAAAAAAACTGGGTCTTTCTCCTTCGCAGGTATAAAACCTGAATCCTGCATTTTCTTAAAATCAATATTTTAAGATGTATCTATCTCAATAAAACTATTTTCAAGAATTCTCACTTTATTTGTTTCTACTATCTGTGGTGTATGAGATAGACAATAAAACCTAAAGCCCTTTGATCTTTCTGGATAACCAATGAAAAATTCACTACTCGTCATAGGATCAAAAGCTTTTATATGTGGGTTATACAATTTAGCTTTAGCTGAAAATCTCCATATGCACATATATGATAGAGAAAGATTTTTACCTATCCATAACTCGTAAGGTGTCTTCTGAATAGCCTTCGTAGGAACCTTATTCAAAATATGCACTATTGTTCTAAGAGCTTCACCCCATAAGGTCAATGAAAGGTTTGAGTGATTCAACATTGCTTGAACCATTTCTTTAAGCATGCAGTTTCTTCTTTCAGCTACATCATTTTGGTAAGCACTTCCAGGGATGATATATTGAGGTATAATGTCTTTCTATCTCAGTGAAACAACCATAATATTCACCACTTTTATCAGATTTGACAACCTTAATAACTTCATTGGTTTGTTTTTCTACTTCTTTCTTGAAATCCTTAAAAACCCGAAAGACTTCTTATTTTTTAAATAATAAGTAGGTATACATATGGGGTGAGTAATCATCTATAAAGGTGACAAAATACTTTTTATACGTATAATACGGTGAAAAGGGGCTATAAACATCCGTATGCACTATCTTTAACTTTCTATTGTTGTATTTGACATCTTTCTTATACGTATTAGATTGCTTAGCCTTTATACAGTCAACACATGACTATATCTATGAAATTAAGGGATCGAAGTATTCTTTCTTTCACAAGTCTTTGGACTCTCTCTTTCGAAATATGTCCTAACTTTCGATGCCAAAGCAAGTAGGATTGATCTTCCTTTAGATCACGTTTATTGCCAATCAATGTGTTCTCAACAGAATGAGATTCCTGAATTTAGAATTTGGTTTTTAACCGATACAAACCATCACACACATATGCAGAACCTACATTAATAAAAGTTTTGATAATAACAAGCTTGGAGTTTTCAAATTTAAAAGTAAAACTAAACTTATCAAGTTTCGAAATTGAAATCAGGTTCTGACTATAAGATGAAATATAAAATGTATCAACTAAATCCACAATGAATCCTGATTCCAACACAATTTTGCAGATCCCAACGTTCTTGACATGTGAATGCATCTTATTTCTTGAGAAGATGTTTCTTTCATACTCTGTTGGTTTCCTTTTGTTTAGAAATGTCTGCAAAGAGTTGGCAATGTGCACCGTGATACCAGAATCAATCTGCCAACTATGCAATGGACTATGAATCAAATTGCATTCATGAGAAATGAATGACTCATTACCTTTATTTTTTAGTCATTTTGTATGCTTCAAGCAGCGCACCTTCTTATGCCCCTTCTTCTTACAGAAGAAATACTTTATAGAAAAGCCTTCTGACTGGGATTTTGTTTTCGCCTAAGAGTTAAAACTCTCTCAAGAGGTCTTCTTGTTCTTTCTTTTGAAGGAATTTTTCTTTGGCCCTGTTCTCTATTTTTCCTTATGAGAGGCCATATGTGCACTCGGTACCCTCTCACCTTTCAGTCTCTTCTCTTATTCAACACACTTGGATAAGAGGCTATTAAAAGATCACTCATCCTTATGTGTGTTGTAAGAAATTTTGAAGGGTCCATATTCAGTAAGCAATGAGGTCAAGATTAGATGGACCAAGAAAGAATAAAAAATGACAAACTTCATGTCATTCAACTGAGATGCAATGTTTCTCATTTCTAAAATGTGCTAACGAATGTGACTGTCACCAGTATATTTCATAGATACTAGTTTGGACATTAATGTACTCGCCCTTGCCTTATTAGAACTAACAAGTTGAGCCTCAATGACTCTCAGAATTTTTTCCACTGTCCTGTAGTGAGGAATAACGCATCGATTATTCTTAGCCACTCGAGATTTCAAAAGCAATAGGCTAAGTCTATTCGAGCGCTCCCACTTCTCAGAGGCAGCTTTCTGTTCAGTCGTGCTCTGCACTTTAAGAGCGAGAGGTTTATCAATTCTAAGGTAAAAGTCAAGGTCCATGTAACCCAGAGTAAACAACATTATTTCTTTCCAGTCTAAAAAAATAGATACATCTAAAAGGAAAATGTTATTAGAATCATCAATAAGGAAAGAACCTGATATAACAAGAAACAAAAGATAATACTTTATTATTGCTCAGATGAGACTTGTAATGAAAAGTTAAAAAGTGAGACCATTTATTATTCACCTTTTCTGGGATAAGCATAGTTGAACCATTATCATTTCACTTTGGTGGAAACGATAATACTCATAGTTGCTCTGTCTCTTCAATTCATAAGAAATTGACTTCAATTGGTGAAACTAGCAGATCATGTAACCAAATGCAATTCAGCATTGTACATTTGGGTATGAACATGCTTCATGAGTTGGAATACACATCTACTATTACACCCTATGTGAATTTAAAACACAACAACCTACCTTTGAATAAAAATCGTTGTTTTATAAAGTCACAAACAATCATAATAATGAATCTTAATACGGTCCAAAAAATCCTCAATCAATACAACTCAGATCACTTTGGTGATTGCATGAATTGGTCAATCAAGATATTTTATCAAAAACATATTCATATTATGGAGCATGCCCATACACACATGTTAATGCATGTATATTCATGACAAAATATATATTATATCGTCAAAATATTAGTTCATGCTTTAACTTATATGCATAAACTAATTTTAATGATAAAATATCATGAATTTAGTCATAATTCATGCTTAAAAATATTATGCATAACTTAACTAATATAAAATACATAAATTAATATGCATAAGTCATGCTTTCTTAACAATGAACACTTATAAAGCATAAAAAATAACACAAACAAGATCATATGGGTAAAACCCGACGTCCTCAAGCTGGAACCGGTCTGAAAACACCTCAAACCGGTCTGAAACGGCTCTAAACCAGTCATCTAAGAGTCTGAACCAGTTTTGGACCTAATGAACCAGTATAATACATGAACAAAAGCTCATAAAACCCTATAACTGGATGAGAAAATCCATGTTTTTCCATGGAACTGCTCAAAATGACTTTGAACCAATCCTGGAAAGGGCTCTATCGGTCAATGATCTGGTTCAAGTATAAATAGTATCTGGATCCTGTTATGGATCCTATTTGATCCAATTCAGATCTAGATCTAATTCAAACATACCCCGGGTCTGACTCAATCAAAGCAAGATTTGGGTCAGACTTGATCCAAACAGAATCTGAGTCAGACCCGATCCAAACATGATACGGGTCTGACCCGGTCCAATTGGTTCTGGATCATGACTCAGTACATCTGGATCGGATCAAACCTGAAACCCAAATGGGTCTAGTTCTGATCCGGTGGTTAGGGATCCGTATCCAATCGAGACCCTTCGGATCAGACCCAAACCCGAAAGCTAGATGGGTCCAAGTCCGAGTCAGGGTTAAGTCATCTCAGCAGGATCCGAGCCTTTCGGATCAGACCCAGACCTGAAACCCTTATGGGTCTGCGTTCGATCCTGGGTCAAGACCGACCTGATGAATCGGCAAACCTGATCCACCCAAATGGATCTTGATCAAGCTGCCATGGGTTTGGTATTCTCGATCTGACCCGGTTCAAACACATTAAAGGGGAGTCCAAAAGGGCATTCGATTTCTGAGAAAACTGAAAGCCCTTTCAATTTTCTCAGAAATTGAATGGCTCCCCACCTTGCCCCACATTGCCCACCTATGAGCCACATCGCCCCTACGATGACCGACACCGACGGTGGTCACCACCACATTCAATGGACTTCGACGACAGCGGTTTCCCGATGATGACTCCACCAGCTGCCTGGCAATGTCGATTTCTTAAAGAAAAAACTAGAAGACTGAAAGGGCACATGCCCCTTCGGCATCCGGTGACTGGAAAAAGACATCGGCAATGTTGTCGGTGTATCATCGGCGGCGATGCAATGGGTGGTTCGGCAACGGTAGTCAGCGACAACCTATGGTTGGAACCCCTCTGAAATAAATCCATCCAACGAGGGGGTTTTGAGGTTTGGTCTTCTGACAAGGACTCAATGTAGCCAACGGTGCTAGTCATGTCGTCGACTATCTTTGGCCCCCTCACTCCCCCAACGAAAATGCCACCGACAGGTAATCGCTTTCCCAGATTTTTTTTATCTATTGTCAGGGATGGCTTTGCCTTCTGATTGCATAGGATATCTCTGGCAGTGGTCGGTGGTGGCACACTTCTCCTAGTTCCCCTTCCTTCCCGGTGAAAGTTGTTTTTGCAAAGGGGACTAGATAGCGTTGCTGGTTAACCAGGGTACGGCTAGGCCGCTGACCATTGGTAGCAAATGAGCATTCTGTATGCCAAACCCGTACTGCTACTTGCCAATGACACAAAAAAATGTGACAGCAGGCGAGTCTATGTCAGTAGCGAGAATCAGATACGCTAATGTTGGCAAGCGTAAACCAAATGCTCGCGATGCACCCACACGCGCAGCGGAATGCGCAATGGGTGGGCCCATAACCCAATGTTGACGTATTCACAAAATCAAAACCAAAATGCAAATATGTACCAATAGATGTCAAGGATGCAACATGTGGGTGCTTGGCGTTCTCCTCAGCCTATCGACGCTCACGATGAGCCTTAGGTCAATGGTGAGCAGGCCTAAACTCAAAGGAAATTGCCGGAATGTAGGCTATAGGTCTTGAGGGGTGGCTTTTGGCTGTTTGCACTCATCATACGTACAGCCCCAACCCTCTCCTTTTATAATAGAAGATAGGGTGGTTAAGTGAACGTGGTATCTCCACGTTCACGTAACCTCCACCCACTAACTTCTATTAACTCCCCACTAACAGTCAAACCGGGTCACCTGATGGGTTGAACCCAGACCCAAAATATCCAACAATGTGCACTCTAATTATCCAATTTTCAATATCCTTCAGCCAAAACACCTTAAGCTGACTTAGCTAGCCAAGTGTGCTGAGCCCTTGCGGGCTTGGTAGTTAATTTCATTATAGTCTTTTTTTTAGGGGAATTATTTCACTATAGTTAAATTAGTACAATTTTGTAAGTGAATCACATCTTATTTGTCTTACAAAAAGTTGAGTAAGAACACCAAAAGACCCCTATAAGACAATACTACTATTCGTATAATATTCATCTTTCATTATTGCTAAATGTATTGGCCGTTGTAGCCTGGAAATTTGCTTAAACATTCTTTCCTTGGAAATCAGGATTTGATTCATAAGTATATATAATTTTTTTGCAAAATCAAAGATAATCACATTCTTTGAATACCATGTTTATATTTCTAACATTTCCCCACCAAAGAAGGAGGGTGATCTGGTGCAGAGGCACACTAAAAGTGTGCAATCACATTGCACCTGATCTTTTTTCTCCAACAACCCATTTCAACGCCACTACAAAATATTTTTGGCAACTCCATCTTCAAGAGTGCATTTTGGCAAAACTATATTTTGGCAACACATGAAAATGAGATACTCTCAAAACAGTGTCCAACTTTAGTTTCCAGATTTTGATTGGAAGTAGCATCCAAGTGTGATTTTACATGTTGCCGGATGTCGAGAAATCAAGAAAATTTTTCATTTTTCTGTTAATATTTTAAGTTCTTAGCGTATCATTCTGATGTTTCTAAATCATGTTATTTTGCTGGATCTTATGACGTTTTTAAATTTCTTTTGCAAATTGATCCCACCCATATAACCGATTTGCGAAATAGTCTCTGCCTTTCATTTTTCCAACAACTGTTAGTTTGACCATGGTTAAACTGGTCACCAAAATGCCTTAGATAGTTGTCAGTGTATTAACTCATACAAATTAGTGCAAATTGGTCTAACAGTTACTTCAGGAAAACTAACAGCTGTTAACATCAGGGACTGTGAAAAGGCAGGAACCGATTTGCAAAATCGCATGACTATTTTGCATATCGAATAAAACCCCTTTTTGTATTATAATCTAAGAGTCTTAAGTGAAATAAATGAAAGCCTCAAAAAAGGCTGTACCAATCAACGTGCAACCGCGGACTAATCTCTCCGGTCGTGTGTGTATATATATATATATATATATATATATATATATATATATATATATATATATATATATATATATATATATATATATATATATATATATATATATATATATAGAGAGAGAGAGAGATGAAAAGCTATCAACATTACTTAATCTCAACAAAGCGTGAAAACACCACTTACACAAAAAACAGAAAAAACTCAAACACAAAACATAAAACTGAACAAGGACCACAGACATCTAGAAGGAGATCGGTTGGTGGCAGATGCAGGTCTTTGAGATATATGCAAAAGATAGCATACACATTAGTCAAGACCCTATGAGTCAAACGGTTAAGGTTGAACGGGACATCCCGAAAAGTAGCATCATTTTTTGCCACCTATATGAACCACCACACTGTAAATAACCAAACTCTCCAAATAGTCCTCCACTTCTTTTCGCGTCTAATTATAGCAGGGCCGAAGATAAGATCTAACACAAAGCAGCCCTCCCGCACAACTGATGGAGCCCTCCAAGTTTTAGAAAACAATTCTCGAAACACTTCACACAACCAAAAAAGATGTGTAGTTTCTTTAGCCTGTCGACAAAGCACACATCAACTGGAAAACTGAAACTCCATCCTCTTGATATTGTTATGGGTTTGTATCTGGTCATGAAGAATCAACCAAGCCAATACCTTGGTCCTCGGAAATGGTCCCTTCGCCCATAAAGCATTTTTTGAGATTCAGCCTGGACCTGGAGGTAAAAGAGAACGGTAGACCTTGTAGACTTGAAAAATTCCCTCATTCGAGACTGCCCATTGAAGCCAAGATCAGTTTACCCCCACGTCCAAATCCCTGTCAAGAAACAAGTGCAATGCCCTAAAACATATTTTTCTCAAATGCGTTGTGTATGGTTCACGAGCTCCCCGATGAACAACAAGTGAATCGATTAGACCATATTTCAGCCAGAAGAAGTTTGCACATGCATCCTGTGAAGTATGAGTCAACCAACACTGCTTCACAGCCAATGCCACACTCCTTTTACGCAAAGCAAAAATTTCTAAGCCAGCCATAGTCCTTGGCATAACGATGGAGTCACATCCCACCAAGTGCCTCTTATAAGGTCAATTTACACCACGTCACAAAAACCTTGACAGGACGCGCTTAAGTTGTTGCTCAACGTTGACAGACATGACACAAACCAACATGAAAAATTTTAGAATCGCTGACAAAACATGCCTGATCAAAGTAATTCTGACTGCAAGATATAAATATCTGGCATGCCAAGACTGGAGCTTAAAATACACCTTGTCAACAACCAATGCCCATGATGTTTTAGAGGTTGGATTGACTTGTAGGAGGAGCCCCAAGTACTTGATCGGCAATGGCCCTAAAGCGCAGTTGAAAATTTTTTTCATCGCGTTTTGACTGATCGGATCGCCATTCAGAAGCGTGACCGAATACTTATTTTCATTAAGCCTCAGCCCAGACAAAGCGTTGGATTGGCGGCGGTGATTGGAATCCTTGACGTCGATCGCCGGAACCCCAAAATCCTTGACGCTGGTTATCGAAACCCCTTTCACTCTGTAAAACACCTTTTGTAGGCTGAGAAATGAAACCCCTTGATGTTGGTGGCTGTCAAGGCCGGAACCCCTTGACGCTGGTGAAAAAAATGAAAGTGGTGGTGCCTCTCCCACCCGGTTACTGGGGAGAGAGAGAGGCGAATCGAGAGAGAGAGATGATAAGGTGCTCCTGGAGCATCTACTCCCACTTAATAAAAGCTTAGTATTTTCAAAAAATTTAAGCTTTTTTCATTGATCAGACCCTGTAGATATGATCTATAATCATTATTTAATGGAAACAAATTTTGGATCATGTGATCATGGCATGAACATAGCATTTTTAAGATCTTCAAAAATCAACCGTTGAACAATGTATCAAAATGTCTGGACTTAAAAAAAAAACATATTTTTATGTCCAAAAACCATGATCCAAAACATGATTTCTATCATATAAACAGTGAAAAGTATACCTATAAGGTTTGATTGAGAAGATGCAACCTACAAGTATGATTTGTAGTAGGTGATAGTAAGTGCTCTCGAATCACCGAATTATTACTCTATATATATATATATATATATATATATATATATATATATATATATATATATATATATATATATATATATATGAAAAATATTTGTTACTAATGAAGGTAAGGAACTAAGGAGCTAGAAATCATAGGTGCAACTTGTATAATCTAACCACATAGATATGTTCAGCATGATTTGTTTACTTAGGATCAAGTCTTGAATCATGCTTTTATTTTGTAAGCACGGTACTCTTTTAGTTATAAAATTTTGGCATATTGTGTGCCATTGATTTTTTAACCCCTTTAAAAACCTAATTACTTCTCATAATCACATGATTCAAAACAAGTTTTCTACTAAAAAACAATGCTCATCACATCAGTAATATATTATCTAAAAAATTTGAAATTTTAAAAAAAAAAAAGTGATTTCTACTCATTAGTTTTTACCTTCTTAGTAACCAATACTTACCCTCACACACACCTATTAATTCTAGTCATTGACATATTGTCGTTATGTGGGGTTGTGGTGAGGGGGGCAGCAAGATTCCCTGCTCCAGCCAGCTCTCTTCCTCTTTTTATCATTGACTTGACCCATTGCCTTGGCACCTTCCTAACAAATTCTTTCCAATCCATTGGCACCTGCATGTCAAGTTCCTAGCCTGATCATGGCTAAGCTGTTGGGCCTACATGCTGTCTGTAACATGTGCACCTCAACTCCTTAAGGGTCTAGTCCAAGTCTTTTAAGTTTTGTTGCTACTCTTAGACAAGTCAATTTCATTGTCAACACACGCAAAGAGGTGAGGTGATAAGAAGGACATGAGCTTGTCTGTTACTTCATTCTGTCAATTGTAGTGATTGTGAAGCTTCTCCCTCACTTTTGTGCCATTTGGTACGTGTATTAAAGCTCATTGTACTTTGGGGACTTACTGAGAACCAACTTATGTGTTCTCTAGTGTCTTTGCAAATTTTTCAACAAGGGTTGTAGCAAAAAGAGAAGGAGGCAGGTGAAAATGTTTAAAATAGTAATAAGTAGGGGTGCAAACAGGTCAGATATGGATCAGATCTTGTAGATCCAAATCCAAATCTAGATATTGAGCATTTAATCAGAATATGAATCTGGATCTGTCCTTAATTCCGTAAAATAGAATTCAACCAGCTAAAATAAATTGTGAAGACAAGGTTTTTGGATGTGAAATGTGTAAAATGATTGGATTTGTTTAGGATCCCAATGTAAATCCAACAGAAAGGTGTATCCGATTCCAAATCTGCTCTGTTCTGTTGTTCACCCTTGATAAGCTCTCTTCCATCCGAAAACCGTGGTCACCAATTTTTTTGGTATTTAATTGAACTTATTTCATTTATTTTGCCTCGTGCTATATTGGCCGAATAATATAAGATTTACATCCAGGAAAAAATGATTAATTGCTTAACTCTTTCTTATTATATATATCCTCATTCAATTCTTTTTTATAGGCAAGCTAGGGCTTAGGCTTATTACAATAAAAAAATAATATTGATTTACATTTTATTGATCTTTATTCAACTTACTAGTTCCCTTTTTTTCTTTTTTTGTTTCCCTTCTTTTGCACATTTTATATTTTTTTTCAAAAAAAAATCGATGAAATATCAAAGAAAAAATAAGCTCTCAAATGCTGAGAAGTGTCATTGTTAAGTTTTAACACAATCCATACGCAGACAAATATGGCATGAACCGAACCAAAATGCATCTCATCTAGTAGTCCAAACTCCAAAAGATCAGAAACAAGTATCAGTGACATTTTGAAAATATTGTGATTTCATCCCTACATTTTAAAACATCTAATATAAACATGAAAATGTGATATTATTAAAACATCTAGAGTTATTGTAATATTAGCAGGATAAAAACACTTTTTAAACTTTTATATGCCTTATTTTTTCCTTTTCAATTTCATTTTCTGTATTTTTTAATTTTTATAAATCATGTTGATATTTTCTCAAGATTTTTTCCCAAAAAAACCTAATTTTTTATTTTATATATAGCCTATAAAGACCTGCTAGCAAAATATGTGCCAATATTTCCAAGACCAGATTTTCTAAAAATGCACCAAATATATAATGTCAAATTCCTAAATTAAAGATGTGAAAACCAAAGTTCTTTCCCATCCTTTGGCTCCATCAATTTCCAAGTCCCCTCCAACAATCAAGTGTGGCCCTCACCACTTACCTTGATTACTTACCTTGTAATTAGGTAACTATTTCAATCTTTTTGTTTTATCAAATAGTGTGTTAGTAGTTTACAACAATTTTTAGCATTTAATGAATTAAAAATATTTTAAAAATAGATATCCATTCTTTTTATTAGTAAGTTGTCTCTTAAGAAAATCATTAACATAGTAAGCATATATTTTCTTTGGGCCATTTAATGTATACTTAATTTTATGTCTTAACTGATTTTTATTTTTTATTGTAATCTAAAGTTTACTTAAAACCTCATTTATCTAGATCCCAGGCATATGGATATTCAAACCATGATCCAAACCCACCATATATGCATGCACGCACATTCATCGACATGACCATATCTACGACCACCATTGACATAACATGATTGTCTCACACTCTTTCACCAAATTTTAGTACTTAATAAATTAAAAGTATTACAAAAATAAATATCAATTCTTTTTTCTATTAAGCTCTCTTAAGAAAAATCATTAAGATAATAAGCATACATTTTCTTTGGGCCATTCAATTTGGATTAGATAGTTATTTTTTCATGTGCATTTTTTTAAATAAACATCTTATTTTAAGTGTATACTTAATTTTATGTCTTAATTGGATCCACGCAAGTAAAATCCCCACATCTATGCCAGAATGCGACAACCCGAACATCGTTATCAAAACTTAAGAACAAAAAACTGATGATAATTTAAAGCAAATTTTCACAGCACTTTTTATATAAAACAATGCATGACTTTTCTATTATTAATTTTAATTGATTTTTTTTAGTTATATAAGGTTGAAATGCTAAGAAATTCCAACTCAAGTCCACTTGGTATGAAGTGAGATAACTATTAGGGGAGGAAGGATCAGGTGCAATGTAATTGCACATTTTTAGTGTGCTGCTGCTGCACCTGATCGTTTTTTTTTTTTTCAGTGTGCAATCACCTTGCACCTATTAGGGTTACCATTTTCCTTATTTGATTTTTCACCTCATAATTGTGTTTCAACCTCAAAGTTGAACCCTGGCCTGCACCCCCCAGATCCAGTATAGGTTCAATCTGATGACAGTGGCTCTTTTGTATTTAAGAGAAAGGCTATGGAGGTTTTGTGGAAAAAGCTTCATAGTTTGCAAATGGCAGCAGCTATTTCAAGGCTTATTTTTCAAACTCGCAGCTGGTCGAGAAATCATTTTTTTTAGAAGACCTGAAAAGTTCAGGGCCTGTTTGGAATCTGGGCACTGGGATGGGCGTTTATGCATTTGGTGTTCCCGAAGCAAAATCTTGGTCAAACTCCAATTGTTGGTTCCGTTTGGAATCTTGGCACTAGGATTGGCGTTTATGCATTTGTGATGGGAAGTGAGGCACTTTCGCTCATGGTGGTCCCGTTTAGGGTATGTTTGTTTCGATCGAGATTCACTTCAATTCATTCACTTTAGAAAGTGAATCACATTTGCATGGAACCCCAAAATCAACCAAACAAAAAAAAAAGTACCCTCATGAGACCCAGACCCATCCCAAATCCTACAAGAGCCTTGTTGGGCTTAGGTCCATCATTTGAGCACTAACGGGCCTCGGGTTGGGCTAGCAGGGTGGGCCCCATGCCCACCTTCTTTAAGGTGAAGAAAATCAAAGGAAATTCCTTCAACAATTTCTCAATATGTGTACATCATTTTCTTATTGTTTAGGTTATACAAATCTAAATTAAGAAACATCCCAATCTTCTAAAGTTGATAATCATTCTTCCAATTAATGTCATCATTTATAATAGTATTCCCCCAAACAAATTTAGAGAAAGTTCATACTACAAGGCCACCAATCACGGGCCATTCTCCACATCACATGTGATATGCCTTGGGGGGGGGGGGAGGGGTGTTCTTAGTGAATATATATGATGTTGCATCCATATTCTATATTAAATGAGTTGTGCTAACAGCTCTTGTTTCACCCTCAAGGCGTGTGGATGAAATTTTTTATCAATAAAAACTTGTTGTACCTTAACGGAAGTATCTCAAGTTCGAATCCCACTGGAGGCTATGGTGTTTATGAATGTGTATATGCTTATCCATATGAAGTCTTTATTAAAAAAAAAAAAAGGAAGAAATCTATATATAACAACAGGGAGGGTCCATAGTTATAGGTAGGGATGTCATGCATCAAAATTTGTCCGATATCAGATCAAAACCGACTCCATTAATAGGATTTGGTAAGCAAAACCACACCGGATTATAATAGAATGCAGATATGGTTTTGATATTTTGTTACCAAATCTGACCGATATGAAATCATGTGGATTTCGTGGATATACGTCGGATATAATATTAGCTTTTCATCAGCCGAACTTGAATCAAAATCCGAATTCTTTCACCAACATCCAACTAATCAGATATGATATTGGCCACATCCAACCTCATTTTCAAGTGAAGTAAAAGTTTTTAGATTACACCATTAGTGACAACTGGAAGAGGCCCAACCAACGTTTCAACTCATGTATTAGTCCAGTCTTGTGAGACTCAGATCAATTATGGTGTCACTCACTTGGATGGATAATAGAGTGGTCACACAAAAACATGTAAGAAGTAATGAACAAAATTTACAGATGAGAAAGCTTCTTCCAGAAGAATCATTAAGCAAGGGGGTTGACATAGTGGGGTGGGGCCTAATTAGCTGCTAGACGGGCAGTCAAGGTTTGATTTTCATGAGTGTCGCCCTTCTGCGCAAGCGAATGTGTAGCACAAGCCCCGTAGGTAGGGGTCCTAGCCTCAGAGTTTTAAGCTGCCGGTGCGATGACCTTAGGTATAGAAGGCTGAGACAGCGCGACCAGGTCTTTTGTGTCGGGTGCTGTTTCTTCAGGTTATAAATCCAAAAAAAAAAACTAAGCAAGGAACAACCAGTCACGCACTTATCACAGGTTCATTTCCAGCCCTATGACCTGCAACAGTTTGAGACCATCCATATTTGGCATATGCAAAGACAAGATGAAAACTTTTGGTTTTTGCTCACCAACCTCAAAGGAGTTCACTTGCCAAGTCGTGGTAGCTGCACGAAAATAAGAGTTGATAATCGAATGAGAGAATCCAGCATATTTTCGAGAAACACATAACCATTCACTAAAAAGGACCAATAGCTACGTACCATCATACAACTCTTCATTAGAAAGGATCAATCGGTCATAACAGAATAACAAGTAGGACAGAGGCCAAAGTTAAAGGACTAAGCACCCAAAGAAAAAAGTTAGCTTTAACAAGCCAAGCCTTCCCTGTCAACCACTCCACCTGTGTATATTAAGCAACCTGGATGGGTGTTAAGAAAGAGAGGCTTTGTTATCATACTCGAATGTAGCGTTGGCAACCTGAAGCTGGGTGACCCGTTGGGGGTAAGGGGTGCTCCACAGGTTTACACCATAGGAAAAGCCATAATAAGTATGGTAGGCTTAGCCAGCACGACTATGTCTCTATGTTAAGAAACGCTCAAGCAAGAAAACTAAGAAACAAGAACAATCAAATCACAAAGAAGAGGAACACACAGATTTACGTGGAAAAACCTCTCCTCAAACTAGAGAGAGAGTAAAAAACCACGGCCGCCCAGAGAAAAATCTTATTGCTCTTTTCTGACTGTTACAAAAGAGAAAGAAAAGAAAGTATTTATATAAGGCAAGGGTGACAACTCTAAACCTAAACAAATTGGGTCTAATCCATAAGAAATCGGGTCTCAAACATAAGCCCCCAAAAAAATTCTTTCGGGGGGCGCTGCCCCCCATGACCCCCCTTCCTGCAAGGGAAAAAACTTTGAATCAGGCTCCACAACTAATCAATCTTTCACTTAGAGACTGATACAAAAAAGACATTCATCTACCTTGTCTTCCCAATCTCTTCTCTGCATCTCTGAAATGACAACCCTCCCTCATGCTCAATGAAGGAGTCCAACTGAGGCAATACACAACCTCAGATTCTCAGTGGTCACACTCTTTGTCAACATGTCTGATGGATTCTTGGCACCAAGGATCTTCTCTAATGACAACATCACACAATTTATCATCTCTCGAATGTAATGATACCTCAATTGAATGTGCTTTGTCCTTGAATGAAATACTGGATTCTTTGCAAAGCACAAAGCACTCTGACTGTCACTGAAGAGAACACTTCTATCATGTTTCTTGCCAATCTCCTTCAGAAAATTCTTCAACACAACATCTTCTTTCCAGCCTAGAAAATAGCAATATATTCAACTTTTGTGATTAAGAGGGAAACACATTTCTGAAGTCTTGACATCCAACTGATCGTTGTGTTACCAAGTGTAAACACATATCCGGAAGCACTCTTCTGTCCGTCCACGTCTCCACCAAGGTCTGTATTTACAAAAATTTGCAAGTTTGCACTTCTCCCACTGAAACAAAGTGATATACTTAATGTCCTCTTTAGATATCTCAATAGCCACTTCACAGCTTCCTAATGCTCTGGACCGAGATCTGCCATAAAATGACTCACAACTCTCACTGCATGAGCAATATCTGGTCTGGTGCATATCATGGCATACATGAGACTGCCAACGGCTGAGGCATATGGGACCTTAGCCATTTTCTCTCGCTCCTCGTCTGTCTTTGGCGACTGTTCTTTCGAGAGTTTGAAGTAACTTCTCAGCAGGGTGCTTCTAGGTTTTGCATCTTGAATTCTAAACCTTTCCAACACATTTTCAATGTATTTTTCTTGTGATAGGTTTAGAGTTTCGTCCTTCTCTTTATCCCGAGTGATCCGCATACCAAGAATCTAGTTTGTTGAGCCCAAGTCCTTCATCTCAAACTCTTTTGATAATTGTCGCTTAAGTATGTTGATTTCATGCATGCTAGAACCTACAACAAGCATGTCATCTACATACAAAAGCAAAATAATGTAAGACTCACCAAAATTCTTGTAGTAACAGCAATGATCCAACTCGGATCTGGTGAACCCATAGTTACACATGAAGGTATCAAACTTCTTATATTATTGCCTAGGGGCTTGTTTTAGGCCATATAAACTCTTCTTTAGTTTACACACCAAGTCTTCTTTCTTTAGAGCCTTGAACCCTTCTGGCTGCACCATATAGATTTTCTCCTCCAAGTCTCTATAGAGAAAAGTAGTTTTCATATTCAATTGCTCTATGTACAAGTTTTATGCAGCCACAATACCAAGAATTATTCTGATGGTAGTCAACTTCACCATGGGGGAGAATATCTCAGTGTAGTCAATCCCCTCCTTCTGCAAGAATCCCTTAACTACCAATCTTGCCTTATACCTCTTATTGTCATTGGGCTCATCTTTCACTTTGTACACCCATTTGTTCAGCAATGCTTTTTTTCCCTTCGGTAATTTGGTTAGCACCCAAGTCTCATTCTTTTATAAAGACTTGATTTCATCTTGCATTGCTAACTCCCACTTAACTGAATCTTTCACCTGCATTGCCTCAGAAAAATATTGTGGCTCTCTAGAGTCAGTCAACAGTAAATAGTGTAAAGATGGAGAATATCAAGTCAAAGGTTTAGGTACTCTAACAGATCTCATCAACGCAGGTGCATGAGTGACTGGCTCTGTGTTATAGTCTACCTCGACTGTCTCAAAATTCTCAACAGGGGTATTTATTGATATTTCCTTCAAATCAATCTCTCTCATCATCTCTCCTTGTTTTCTTGTACCCTCTGATTCTACATCGGGCCTATCATTGT
This sequence comes from Nuphar pumila, assembly GCF_984573655.1. Lineage (NCBI taxonomy): Eukaryota > Viridiplantae > Streptophyta > Magnoliopsida > Nymphaeales > Nymphaeaceae > Nuphar > Nuphar pumila. Next base: position 43,748,944 of record NC_143263.1, on the reverse strand, counting down.
AGAATATATTCTTATTGAATGTTACATCATTAGTTCTTATTACTTTTTGGTTTTGTTTATCCTAGAAATGATAACCAAAGTAATTTAAACCATATCCAATAAAATAACATTTTAGGGCCTTAGCATCTAGCTTATCCCTTTTCTTAGAGTCAATATGTACATAGAAAATACAACCAAAAATTCTTAAATGAGAGAGATTTACCTTCTTTCCCATCCATTCTTCTTTCGGCAACTTTAGATCGAGTGGGACTAAGGGACCTCGGTTGATAAGATAAGTTGTGGTGTTGATTGCATCAGTCTAGAATGCCTTGGGCAAACCCGTGTGCAGTCTCATGCTCCTTGCACGCTCATTGAGAGTTCGGTTCATCCTCTCAGTGACTCCATTTTGTTGTGGTCGATTTGAAACAGTCTGAGTCATTTTAATTCTGTTTTTCTCGCAAAATGCTTTGCACTGTCATACTCGCCCCCATTGTCAGACTGTAAGCTCTTGACTTTCAACCCAATCTCATTTTCTACCTTTATTTTCCACTTCTTAAAAGTGACAAACACATCAGATTTATTTTTTAAAAAATAAACTCATACCTTCCTGGTGGAGTCATCAATGAAGGTCACATAGTATCGTGAGCCTCCAAGGGAAAAAACAGGGACTGACCTCCAAACATCAGTGTGCACCAACTTCAGTTTTTCTACCTTCGGTTCTCTTCCAATCTTGGAGAAATTTACATGTTTTTGTTTGCCTAGCACGCAATCCTCACAGAAACCAGCATGTACAAACTTTAGATCTGGTAGTAACCCCTTTGATGCTAGCACTTTCATCCCTTTTTCGCTCATGTGGCCAAGTCTATAATGCCATAACTTAGCATCTTCTTTCAAACTCAAGGATGCGACAATGTCCCTATTGTTATCAGTTATGTAAAGGGTCCCCAATTTTCTTCCCTGTGCAATAACTCGAATTCCTTTCACAATTTTCCAAGAGCTATTACCAAATATCGTTCTATATCTGGCACTATCCAATTGACCTATTGAGATCAGATTTTTCTTTAAACTGGGTATATAACGAACATTATGCAATGTCTATTTGGACCCACAAGCAGTCCTAATATGCACATCACCCCTTCCCATAATATCTAACTCTCATCATCAGCTAAATAAATCTTACCGAGATTTTCGGCCACGAAGTTGTGCATAAGCTCTTTACACAGAGTGGAGTGAAAGGAGGCGCCTGAGTCTAGAATCCATGACTCGATCGGATTGTTTACGCTCAAGATCAGAGCATCCTCAAATGTCATTTCTTCAACCATCGTATTTACGGACTGATCATTCTCCTGGTTCTGGTTTCATTTCTTTCTTGGGGCTTTGCAATCTCGTTTTAGGTGACCTTTTTTGTCGCAGTTCCAGCACACAAGATCACCTCGAGGTCTCAACTTACTCCTTTCTTTCGACCTCGACTTTCCACAGTTTGAATTTTGACCCCGTTGAAAGGGTCTCCCTCTGCCTTCGGTACTCAAGGCAGCACCTGAGGATTCTTCTGACTCCTTTCTGTGAATATCCTTACTAAGAATTAGGTCTTGAATTTTCATAAGTTTCAATTTCTTTTGCCCAAAACTGCTAACCGCGGTTACAGTCGCACCCCAACTCTCGGGTAAGAAGAAGAGTAAGATAAGGGCTTTTACCCCATCATCAAAATCGATACTCACAGAACTCAACTTACTCATGATGGTGTTGAACTCGTTGATGTGATCGGTCACAGAAGCTCCTTTGGCCATCTTTTGATTGAATAACCGGCGCATCAAGTTCACCTTATTAGAGGTGGATGGCTTCTCGTACATGTTTGACACTGCTGCCATCAAATTTGTCGTCATCTTCTTATTTGTAATGTTAAACGCAATATTGCGAAACAAGGTGAGACGAATCACACATAGGGTTTGTTGATCCAACAATAGTCATTCTTCTTCCCCCATCATCTCTGGTTTCTTTCTCGATAGGGGCTGATACAATTTCTTTTGATACAGCAGATCCTCGGTCTGCATCTTTCAAAAACCGAAATCTTTGCCATCGAACCAATTGATCTTTATCTTCTCTTCTTTCATTCTTGCTTCGACAAATTTCTTCATGTTTTAGTGAGATCGCAGTATGATAGATATTTACGTACTCACAAACCACTTCGACTCAAGGCCACAGAACGGTGAAAATTCACATTTTACTGTTTAGGAGTGTTTCTCACAATAAAAGAAAAACTCGAAGCACACTCTGATATCAGTTGTTGGAAAAGCTCAAGCAAGAAAACAAAGAAACAAGAACAATCAAATCACAAAGAAGAGGGACACACAGATTTATGTGGAAAAACCTCCCCTTAAACTAGAGAGAGTAAAAAACTACGGCCGCTCAGAGAGAAATCTTATTGTTCTTTTCTTACTGTTACAAGAGAGAAAGAAAAGAAAGTATTTATACAAGGCAAGGGCGAAAACCCTAAATCTAAACAAATCGGGTTTGATCCATAAAAAAACGGTTCTCAAACATAAGCCCCCAAAAAAATTCTTCCTGGGGGCGCTGCCCCCCACGACCCCCCGCCAGGAGGAGCCCTCGGAACCCCCTTCCTGCAAGGGCAAAAACTCTAAATCAGGCTCCACAACTCATCACTCTAATCCCGAGAGAGCACATAGGGCATGCTTTTTGTCAGATGTGCCACGTCACTTGCATTCAACCTTAACATCTCTAATACTGACAACACACACCGTCACTTAAGACACCATTTCAGTGGTTAAAGCCATGACCTATAAGTAGCTAGCAATGACAGTTAGGGGCGCCATATTATATCTTTTTTAAAATAAAAAATGATGCCACCATCCCAGCCTATACATTTCCATCATCTTCATAGAATGCCCATCATACATACAAATCAAACATCCAACCCACATCCAATTTCATCTTCTGAACAAAATCAAATCAAAAGCAATCATAAAGAAATCACCAATGCCATTCAACTATAAAAATTAATAATTATTCCAGTGAAACATCGTAAGTTGCTGGCAAATAAGAATAAAAATCTTCTATTTGATCACTTGGACATGCAGTATGAAAATCTATAAGTTTATACATCAAAACACACAACAATAGCTACACAATCAGGCATAAAATCTCTCTCTCTCTAAAGATGTTGGAATAGTTTTCGTCTTATTATAATTATAGTCCTTGAATTTGCCATCTTTAGTGATCTGTAAGGTCTCAATCTGACCACATAACAGTATGGTTTGTTTGCGAAGGATCAAACATTGGATCATGTTTGTTCAATTTAAAGATATGATTACTTTAATTGTGAACTTTTGATACATTGTAGGCCATCTATTTTTGAAGTTGCTTACATGTAACAACTCATTTTCTATTAAACAAACTTGTAGATCACATCCATAGGTTCGAACTACAAAAAAAATGTGAAAATAAGCTGATTTCTACTCAATTGTTTCATCTCATTAGCACCTAATTTTCATATTTAGTGGTCCGTCCTACAAACATTAAGGTGACTTATAACCCATCTTTAGTGGTCTAAAGCCTTTGGAATCAATTTCCTCTTGTTGGATAAAGTATAAACAACAGCAATTAAGACTTAAAAAAAAAGGATTATACTTTTTCCTTCACTTAGTCAACAGCATATGGTGAACGGATGAAAGAATTCTCTTGATGCTGTATTGTCTCAATTATGGCCATTCTAGTTTCTTTTTTTCTTTCTTTTTTTCAAGAGAATGTGGCCATTCTAGTTTCATACCTTGCTAGCTGTTTTCTCATCCACCCCTCCGAATTGTATGAACTTATGATTTTGGTAATGAATGTCCTGTTTTCGGTCCTCTCAAAAATTAAAAATCATGAAGAGGATTAAGGCGTCAGTTGAAGGTAGAAAAAGCAAAATTTCTTAATAAAGACCTATTCATGTCAAATCTTCACGAGGAAGTATGTTTTCATGAGAGATTAATTAAATTATGATCCTGAGTAATTCTTCTTCTTCTTCTTCTTCTTCTCACTCTGTGTGTGTGTGCACGGTCACATTGGTACTTAGTGAGCCAGACAAGGCACTATTGGGTTAAAGGTTTCGTTTATCTGTGACTTTTCTTATCCAAGATCAAATAACAATCGAAGGTAGCAACCCGGATGAGCATCATATAACAATTCTCATATCTATTTTGCTTCTTGGTAACTATGCTCGAGAATCATATATAGGATTTGGTAGGAGTCTCCTGCCCCAATTTCTTAATTTCTTAATTGAAGTCCAAATTTTGATTGCACTAGATGCCACCATAGTGACAAGTATCATGATAATTTAAAAAATGTTGCCAATGTGTTATGGTAATTTGTCACCATTTTGAATGTACCCAATATTGTTTTTGTTTTTGAGAAAAATTATGGTTTTGTAGGCAAAATCTAAGGGGCAAATGGTTTTTGTGCATTTTAAATATTTTAGAATTTTTGTTTTTTTGTACTTGACATATGCTAATGAAAATTCAAAAAAGTAAAAAAATAGATTTTTTTCATGAGCCATTGACATTTGATTTATAAACAACCAAGATCTAGAAAGAATGATGAGAACAGTTGGGATATAGCTTGATCATGCTTAGGGATGTAAACAAGTTGGATTCTGTTCGAATCTTGGTACTATTGATATCTGATCTTGAGATATTCCTAATGAAACAAAAAGTTTAAACTGGTTGCAAAATTATTCCTACCTAAGAAAACCCATGTACCGAGACTTTCCAACATTGCTCCAAACCATTTGCATTCTTTCTTTGGCTAACTTAAGCAGAACCAGCGCTGACCCGATCCATATGAGATTATTGATCATACTTAGGGGATGTGAACATGTTGGATTAGGTTTGGATACAGGCATTATTGATATCCTCTGGAGACATTTCCAATAAAACAAAAAAATTCATTGATTGAGAGATTTTTCCTAACCACAAAATTCCCCGTACCTAGATTTTCTGACATGCAAACCATTTGGATTCTTTCTTGGCCTAACCCAGTGGAGACCCGATCCATAACCAAAACCCATCGAATCGGATCGGATCTTGAACGGGTTCTCCAACTGCATGCCACGTTAAAGAAGACTCTCTCTCTCTCTCTCTCTCTCTCTCTCTCTCTCCAATTACGCCGGGAAACTGACACATTGATTGCGATCTCGCGGGCGGTTTGTAAAGATCAGATTTGTCTAACTTTAAACTCTTTCTCTCACGTTGGGAATCTTCAGAACGACGATTCCTCGTCTCTCATTAGCCATCTTCTCCTCTGCGATAAACAGCGACAATCTTCTTCTTCTTCATTGACACCACCATCTTCTTCTTCATTGACACAACCATCTTCTTCCTCTTCATTGACACCACCATGTCAATGCGTAAAAGAACTCTCTTCAAAGTCATTGTCCTTGGCGATAGCGGGTAAAACCCTTTTTCGTTTTCTTCTTTTCTTGATTCATTTCTGCCGCTTTTGCGTCTTTTTCGCTTTCTGGGTAGTTGAGTTTTCTGTTACTCAGCTTTTGTGGATCCGCTTTTCCGCCGTTTGTTGGTTTTGAGTTGCGGTGGTTCTTTTCTTGTGCAGGGTTGGGAAGACTTCGTTGATGAATCAGTATCCTTTGGTTTTTGGTTCTTTGGTTCTTTTTGAGCCTCCATTGTTTCGGATTTTTTTATTCGTGGTTGGAAGAATTGTGGATGCCTTCTATTTTTCGAATGAATTTGATGGTGAATTGGGTTTTTGATTTGGTGTTCAGGAATGCATCTTTTATTATTAGATTGTTGGGATATGTTGTGTTGAAAGGAGATGAATTGGTGAATTGTGTTGTGATCATGGCTGGTTTTGTCATTTCGTGGTTGTAATCTTAATTTCAACTGCTAATTGAGTGTTGTTGTTTTTTTGCACTCAGTTTCTAGTTTTCCTTATCAAGATGTGAAGGAAATTGTTGAGTGCTAGTGAGAGAAATGGCTTCTTAGTGTTGGTCTTACTTTTGTATTTAGTGAGAGAAATGGCAATGTATATAGAGTCAATTAGCAGAGCAACCAGGCCAACTTCGGTGGATGACCCAATTGGCCTGGGAGATTTTCTTTTGGATAGGTAGCCTGATTCGGCACTTTTGTTGGTGCATTTATCGTTTCCATCATGACCCAAGTCTTGTACCCATTTGAATTGCTTCCATGATCTCAAAATGAAGGGTTGATGGGGTTATTCAATAGAATCTTCTCCTAGGATGTGGTTGGCAAACTTTTGCATTTTGTGATAGATCTTGATATGTTTACTTAATTGATCGATAGATACGTTCACAAGAAATTTAGCCGTCAGTATAAAGCTACAATTGGTGCTGATTTTGTTACAAAGGAGCTTCAGATTGATGATAGGCTTGTAACACTGCAAGTGGGTGTTTATTTTTTCCTTTTTTTTTCTGCTTCTCTGTTTTATGGTTTGTAGGGGTGCTTGGATGCTCCACTTAACCAGAAAAAGTGATATAAGTTGGGAGATTATATTGTGGAAAAATGCACCCTTAGGGGAGAAGTACTTTTGCAGATCTAGATGTTCTCTTCTGGGGCTTTGACTTTCCAAGTTGTCTGCATATGTGGCAGATATGGGATACAGCAGGACAAGAGAGATTTCAAAGTCTTGGAGTGGCATTTTATAGAGGGGCAGACTGTTGTGTTCTTGTTTATGATGTCAATGTGTTGAAGTCATTTGATAATCTTGACAATTGGCACACGGAATTTCTTAATCAGGTAAGATGCATCTTTATATGCCACTAATATAACATCAGGAAAATCTAACTCATTGCTTATGTTTGATATGCTGCATGCTCAACTTGGAGTTGAATATTTGCTTGGACAAAGAAAAGGAAGAAAAAAATCAAGAATAATTGTCTTTTCAACTTCAATAAGAAATTAGCTTTGATGGAATAATGCATATTAGGCTCTGTTTGGGAGCTGAAGATGGGAGGGGACATGGGGAGTTAATAAAGGTCACCTACTCCATTTACCCTCATTGATGTTTAGAAGTCAGATTTTGGGAGATGGGAAGGGTGATGGGAGTGGAGAAGAGAGGGGAGATTGGCCTTTTTCAACTACATCCTCACAAGGATGTAGTTGACAACTCCACTCTCATCACCTATTTTCTTCTCCACTCTCATATCCCTTCCAACACTGGCTTCCCAAACAGAGCCTTATAGGATAACAAGGACTTCTGTTTTAAGAATGATTCTAGCAGCATTACTTTAGGCATTTGTCGTTTCTAAATCTTCTTGATTTATGTATCCATGCCAATACCAAAGACAGCAGTTCTTCTAAGTGACCAGCTATGTGACAACAATGCAGAAAAAGTGATGCTTTCATGTAACATGCTATGGTCTCAGATGTTGGAAGAATTAGTTTTTTTTACACTAGATGGCGTTTATGTTTTTCCAGTTATAAATTGAGTATTATTTACAATTGTAAACTTTATGATACTTTTGCTTTGCCCCTTGATACTAGATTTATTTTTGTTCTGCAGTTGTATTCATTATCCAAGCTTCTTTTCTAATATTAGATAAACATTTAAAAGTTAACTGTGCTTTCCCAATATCCTGCCACTTCAGTTGCTATGTTTAAGGGCTGGGGAATTGCCTCTGGTGGCTTGACCCACTGTAGCTTGATATCAATTTAGCCATTGCTGCATGTTTTATCTGTCATCTGTCTTTGACCAATGTGTTTAAATGATTGTGGGGCCATATCTTGTGCCTCTGCACAAATTGCTTTGAATCTTCTGGCAGCACTTCTTGGGACATTTTGACCTAGCATATCTCAAGCAACTCTGTGCAAGTTGTGCCAGATAGTACCTACACAGCATTTTTTCCATGAATTAGGTCACCCTAGGTTCAAGGTGGTCAGCAGCTTTAAGGGTTGCAGTTCATTACTGCAGCCATTTGATCAGCATAATTGTAGTGCAGGCAAGCCCAACAGATCCTCGGACATTTCCCTTTATCTTACTTGGGAACAAGGTTGACATAGATGGGGGAAATAGCAGAGTGGTAAGTCATCAATTGTGTACTTTATTATGTTGCCCTTATAACCTACTTGTTTACAAAGTCATCTAATAATATTTATAGGTATCCGAAAAAAAAGCTAATGATTGGTGTGCTTCGAAGGGGAATATACCCTACTTTGAAACATCTGCAAAAGAGGATATCAATGTTGATGCTGCCTTCTTCTGTATAGCAAAAAATGCATTTGCCAGTGACCATTCACAAGACATGTAAGTGAACTTTTCATTTTCAACTCTCAAATTCTTTATGCTAATTTGACTTTGCTTTTGTCAGCTTGGTTATAACTTGTTCAGGCTTAGCAACTTCCCATGTGTCATGTCTATGTTGAATCATTATTTGTGAATTGTAATTTACAAGCCAAATTTACAAAAATGTCATCTTTGCTAGAAAATGTAGATAACAAATGTGGTGGCAAAAGTAGGCAAGTCATAGAAGGTGCAACTTTTCCACTTTATAATCCTTGTTGAAGTTGAATCATGAATGCTCAATTTTATTTATAGATGTCTCTTTGGAGTCATCAAACCAAGCTCTACATTTGCTCAAGAGTTAAGTTTGGATCCGATCTTGCTTTTGTAACTTCCCCAAAATGTTAACCTTAATTACTTTCCCAATATTGAAATTTCAAGACCATTTTTTTTTTTATAAGTAAATCAAATCTTTTAATGCGGAAACATTTTTCTCAAACGGTTAAGACTTTGAGCGGGGTCACACAAGAGATAAATTCAAACCAAGACATACGGGATATACATATTTCAAACCATGTACAATTTAAGATTGAAATATAAAGAGTTTTAATTTCATTCTAAATCAGTGTATAAAAAAAACAATGGTTCAGTCTTTAAATGATCAAGTACTTAAAACAAAAAAGATCATGTCTACCAAGATCGTAAGGTAAGAGTGGGCCCTTGAGGATACAGCTCGACTAGTCCTTCACTTCAGTTACTCATCATTCTTTATAAGCATCACCTGTCCCCCACAAAACGGGATCAGACTCGCTAAAGCTTGGTAGGGCAACCCAATCCCAAACTTGAAGAAAACATATCAAGCATTCAAAGATAAAGACATAATGTATCATTCATCAATCGTCAAGTGATGGACAAGGGGACAACGTCCCATAATTCATTCATTTATGCATTCAAACATAAGTCATTTAAAAGCATTTCATCACTTAATATGTTATTCAACATTAACTCACATTATAAAGTATAATCCATATGCATTCAAGACATACAAGTCATTACATCATTTTTCATGTGTATTCACATATCTTATAAAAAGTAGGTCAAATCCTGTTTGACCATTCCAACATGATACACACGCATGCTTTTCAAATAAATCAGTTAGATATTTATGATATACATCAATCATGATACATAGGTGTGATATATCTCAATCGGACAATCATAATATAATCATTTGCAACAAAACAATGTAGTCGTGATGCGACATTCACTAAATAAGTCAACATAGTCATTTATAGGCGTGATGTGTCATTCACCTATACGCTAACATAAACGTTTTAATCATAACCTCGTATCAAGATTTAAAATCAATAAGGATTTGATTCTCACCTGAGTTCAGCATATAACTATACTACAACAGAAAGACCAAATTCATAGTTTAACTGGTTATCTCGACAAACTCATAAGATCATTACAATCCATCATAACATTGCATTTAATCATAATAAAGACTCACAAGATCCACGCCGGATCACCTAGTCTGAGAAATGTACAACCTCACAAGGAGTTACCGCTCTAGTCAGATGGTCTGGTCTTGGACAATGCACTTCCTTATAGGGATTTACCGTCTCTGCAGGCTACCTGCTTTTGGAGAATGCACTTCCTCACAAAGACTTACCGCACTAGCCGGATTACCTGACCTGCTCATGCACACCCTTACATAGAATCCATCGGGAACGGTTCATCAATGGGTACTTTATCCAGTGAATATTATTGGCATACATACATTAATACAATTGACTACTCTCACGGTCGATAGCCACCAATTCAGTACAAGCATGTATACAATCAATATGCATCACATCAATATCACTTCATGTGTCATTTAAATCATAAGATCATACATTTAGCCAACAAGGTTTCATGAACCATAGCTCAATCCTGAGCCTAAACATTTATCGCATGCATTCATAATTTCACATCATGTAACATTTCAACATCATACAAAAACATATCATCATATGCATTGAAATCATAACATAGCCACAAGAATCATTGCATTTCATAAGTTGAACCACGAAGCATGCATAAATAAAACTTGTAATCTCATACATGCATACTTAAATATGCACATTTTATAATATGAAGCAATTAAACCTAAACATACGTAACTCCTACGTATTTCGAGTTATGCACATAAGATTTAAGTCATATATACATTTTTTACCACATGAATCAATATGCAAAACAAACATTTCATACATAATGTGTCTTGCACATAGTATATATATGGCATTCACACAAATCATGGTTGATCCATGAGAGCACGAGATGTATCAGTCCATGCATAAGGGTACCTGTAGTAACATGCACTCCTTATTTCCACTAAGCTAAAATTATGTCAAGCATGATCTCCTGAACCACAACAAGCAAAAACGCTTCTATTCTCATACATTCAAATCATGCTTCGTATGATCTCCAACTCTTTTCAATGTTTGCACGATGCATTGCATTATAAACACTTATCCAAGGTCATTTGCCTCTCTATTTCAGCATAATGAGTGTTACTCACATGCATATCCTATAAACAAAAAATACCAGCATATTGGCAACTATAACATTCTTAAATATACATAACTAAGTGCAATGTGTGTGCGTAACTTGCATTTGCATTTCAGTTAAGTATTTAGAGCAATTGCATACTCAAAAGACCGAGGGGTTTCGAAATATGCAAAGACCGCTCAAGCTAACAATGCACCAAACACTTGGTGCTCGGTGGAAAATGCCACAAGCTCCAAAACCGTGGGCACACAAGGACATACAAAGCCCAATTTCAAATATGCACATTCACATACTAGTTAGACAAAAAAAATAGTTTATTTCATTTCACAATCGATAATACTATTATAAAATTATATATTTAATTATAAATTAAATATTTTAAAAGGCAACTTGTCTGAAAATTTTAAAATGCCAATTATGCCCTTATTGGCCAGAAATGAGCCAATAAACATGTAATATATTAATAAATGATCCAATAAACATCTCTGATTTGACTTATAATTTTCTATTTTGTTATCAATGTGGTTCATGTATCCAGGTTTTTTTTCCATCTGATGTATTGTTCAGTTTAAGGAATTATTGCTTGGATATAACTGACTGAATATCCTATTTTAGAAATGTTTTGAGATGCAGTTTTGACTGATCAATCCAAGGAATCACTTTTGGAAGTTGTTAGATATTCTTTCTCGTTATCCTCACATGTTTGGAAATTGATTTTTTCATTCTATTAAAAGAGGGGGGACAAGGAAGGGTCACTCGGTATCTGTTTTTCAAAGTTTTCTCCTTCCATCATGCATTACTTTTTTCATTTTTTGTTCTTGAGACATTCTTAACAAAATTATATGACCTTTTCCTGCAGTTACTTCCAAGCAGTGCCAAGGGCAGTTTCTGAACCGGAGCCACAAAGTGGTGGCTGTGCTTGTTGAGCTGTTTTAGGGAGGTGGCTGTGGATCAGTTTATCTAGTCTGAGCTGAGAATGATCACTGTTTTCTCATCTCTTGATTTTGATCTTTCCTATTTTTCTTTGTTCCATGAATGCGTTGAGGTGTCAAACTAGGTGCCAGATTTTGAGCTTTTGCCACTGAAGAAGGGCAATGCCAGTTGTCATCATTTCTGTTCTTGAAGTTTGAAGAAACCACTTGACATGTTTGTTTGTTTTCAATGGTAAAGAAGCATAGAAAACAAGTCTTCTTTTTTTGAAACATTATGTACATTTTGGATGTGTGCCCAATGGATTACTTTTGTTCTCCACCTTTTTTTGTGAGATTCATTCCTAGATTGTTTGTCTACTGGTTGCAATCGATGCTTATTTTGCTGGGCTGGAGCTGTTGGTGAAAAATGAATTGGTCGGTTTTTGCCCCATATGAATTGGTCAATTCTTTTCATGTTGTGCTCAGTAGTCATCCTGGCAGACATTTACAGATGATCCTAATAATTTCTGGGAAGAAGCTGCATCATGCTCAACTTGGCCTGATGCATCAATCTCATAGCCATTCTGCATCAGTGCATGTGGTACTTCCCTTAGATGTAAACCTCAATTGAAGTTGCCCGGAGCATATATTTTTGGAGTTAAAAGGTGACTCTCCGAACACAAAATGCAGGTTCTGTTAATACCCTTTGTGAGAAATGATCTTGTACCGTCCAGGATACATGATTAAAGAATGATTGCACATGCTCATCTACCACCTAAATGGCCTCTGCCTTCCTAGATTTGGACCATCAGATTATCTGTATCTGATGGTCCACGTTGCGTCGGAGAAAATTTTCTGTGAGCACCTCAGGTCATACAATAGCAGCTTCACAATCTTACCCCTCTCGGTATGAGCACCAAGTTTTATTTTTGGTGAATAAAACGAACATGGCATACATATTCATGAGTTACAGTGGATACATATTCATGAGTTACTAAGCTGTAGTAGGGAAGGGCCCTCACCATATACTAAAAGAGACTGGAAGAGCTACCGCTGGCGATCACATCCCCATAACCATATACTTTGGATAAGCTCGACCTGCTAGACCATTATCACTTGTGCCAGTAAAGCCCCCCATAATAGAGCTGTGGAGGTGTCCCACATGTCAAGCAGAATCATGGACATGATCCCCAGTGTTCCTTGAACCATGTACATGGTGAGGATAATCTTAATATTGGTTAAAATGTAAAGCAAGATGCTTTTACAATCCCATAGATATGAACGATCTTGTTTCTATCAAGTTCAAGAAAATTATTGCATGGTACTATTGTGCTTCATGTAATACTCCAAATGCTACAATCGAGTGGAAGTAATCCTTTTATAGGGGACACAAATCAAAGGTGCTGATTACACTAGGTTACTCTTCCATATAAAGGTGGAATACAGAAAAAATGGAAAACCCTCTCATACCAAAGGTATGTTTCACGCACACATACACGCACACATATATATATAGTGGTGCATAGGTGCTCAAACGAAGGTCACTCACGCTGAGCATCCAGAATCTTTTTTGCCAAAAAAGACTTTTACAGGCGCTAAATAGCACCAGTAAAAGTCTAAAAGTGTCCGCTTAGACTTTTACTAGTGCTATTTTAGAGCCAATAAAAGTCTTTTTGCGCAAAAAAGACGTTGAGCGTTCATCACGCCGTGCAATGGATGTTCAGCGTTGTAAACACCCCAAATTTTCATCCTCGTTCAGTGTCTACATTTCTTGTGTCATTGCATACCACTGCATGAATTCGACATACCATTTCATTGCATTGCATAGCATTGCATGTCATTGCATCCCATTTTCGAGATCCAGCACTCATGTTTTCAAAATATTTAATCCAGATTTGAGTTTTAAAACTTTTTCTTTCAAAAATCAATTTCAAAACCTGGGTTTTTACTCAACATTCTGTCATTTTCCAACCCTAGGACTTTATATTTTGAAATATTTTCTCAGAAAACAATCTGGATTTATTTCAAACTTAATTTCAATTGATTTCAATTCTCAGATGAGACTCATTTAGGTGGTGTCGCTTCTGGGTTCCTTTACTTATCAAAAATCTTAAAAATTTTAGAGTCCTAGTTGGATCAGGACTCTTTTTCCAGAGTCCAGTCGGATCAGAACTCTACTTTTCACTACCTTTTTACCTGTTTTTGAAGAAAACCTTTTAAAATCTTCTGTTTTGGCCAAAATCTCAGAGTCCTAGTTAGATCAGGACTCTTCTTCAAGAGTCCAGTCGGATTAGGACTCTTCTTTAGAGTTTCAATTGGATTGGGACTCTAATCTTTTACAGCTATTTTATCTATTTTCAATCAAATCTTTCAAAATGAGTCAGAAACTCAGAGCTTTAGTCAAAACAAGACTCTGTTCAGAGAGTCCTAGTTGGATCAGGACTCTGATCCTGATTTCAATTTTGAGAGAATCTTTCAGAAATCTTTCAATCTATCAAAATTGTTATACTTTTATCAAAGAATTTCAAAATTCTAAGGTTTTATCCCAGAGTCCTGATCAAATCAGGACTCTGCCCTAGAGTCCTGATCGAAGTAGGACTCTATCCAAAATTGATTTTCTCACTTCATTTTCACTGGTTTTCAAAAGCTTTGCTTAAAATTCATCATTTGCTTACCAAAAAAACCAAAATTCTTAGAGTTCTGATTGAATCAGGACTCTTTCTCGGAGTCCTAATTAGATCAGGACTCTGAACCAAAACTTCAATTTCATCCTGTTTTTAACTATTTTTCAAAATTCTCTCATTTGTTTTCTCAGAAAATCCAAAAATCTGAGAGTCCTAGTTCAATCAGGTCTCTGTCCTCAGAGTCTCAGTTGAATCAGAACTCTGTTTTATTCCAATATTCGTTATTGTTTTCACTGTTTTGACAAGTTCTTTCATTTGTTTTTCAGAAAATACCAAAAAAATCTAGAGTTTCAGTTCGATCAGGACTCTGTCCCGGAGTCCTAGTCCAGTCAGGAGTCTGTTTTTAAGTATGTTTTTATTCCATTTTCATTTATTTCCATTTGTTTTCAAAAATTAGGTCATTTTGTAGAGTCCAATTAATTCAGGACTCTATTTCAGAGTTCGGTCGAGTTAGGAGTCTGACCCTAACTAGATTTTTTGAGTTATTTCACCATTTTCTAATAAATTCTTTTAAAAATTCTTTCACTTGGCTTTTAAAATCCAAAATCTCAGAGTTCTAAGAGTTCAGGACTCTAACCTGGAGTTCCAGTTCGCTTGGGACTCTGTTTTCAAAAATCTTGAATTTCAATTATTGATTTTAACCCCTTTTCAAAGCTGTTTTCAGTGTTTATTTCAAAATTTTCAAAAATCGATGTGGGCCCACTCAGTTGGAATCATATCCAGAGGAATTCTGACCCAGTTGAAACTTTATGCCATTTTAAAACTTTTGATTTCAAGTCTACTTTTGAATCTCTTTTCAAAAAAACTCTCATTTTCAAGTTTTAAAATCATTTTTTTGAAAATTCAAGTGGAGCCCACTCGGGGTGGCGCCACATTTGAAAAAGTCAAGGTTAGACTAGGGTTAGTCATTGTCCTAGTTAGGTTAGGGGTTTAGAGGAGTCAAAATCAATTTTAAAAATCCATTTTATTTAAGTTTTAAACCATTGGTTTTTAAAGGTTTTAAATTCAAGTTTTAAAAACCAAATGTGGGTTCATACTAGGTGGTGCTACATTTGGACTTTCTAGGGTTTAATTAGGTGTTAATTAGGGATTAATTAGAGTCCACTTAGGTTAGAATTCTTCAAAAAAATTATCCTCCCCATGTTGTTTATCAAAAACAATTAAAAAGAGTCCAAAAAAATCAAAATTCTTCCTAAACAAATAAAAAAAAAATCTATAAATAGGGGACCTAAAGGGGGTCAAAGAAAGCTTTTTTCTCTCAAATTTTCGTGGATTCTCTCTCCTATCCAGCACCTCCACCTTCCTCCATTGCAGCTGCAGCCCCAAGGTGAGTTATTTAATATTATTTTATTATTTTTTATTAGTTTTTTATGATTTTTCAATAGATTTCACCATGGAAACTCTTGTGTTCATGGATTTAACTATGGATTTCATCCAAGAACCCCAAAATCAATTCAAGAAGATGATCTAACTCTATTTCATGCTGTTTTCCATGATTCTAATCCATTAGAATCGTTTATTGCATTATTTTTTATATTATTAACCAATAAAACATGTGATTTACCCTTTTAATGGGTTAAATCAATACTTTTAAAGGTAACATCAAATTCCAGCCATTGATTCCCTGATTTTTATTTATTTATTTGTTTGTTCATGTTTATTACACGTTTTCCAGCATAGAAATAAATTTTATTTACTGTTTTATGGTTTGTTTTATTGTTTTTCAATAGTTAATGCATGTTTTCTAAAGTTTCTTAGATTTCTGTGTGTTTTTAGTTTAGAACAGAAAAGAGCATGCTGTTTCGGATTGAAATATTCACTGTTAATTGCTGATTTTTTTATATGTGATACATGCATATGTAAATGAACTACTGTAAAAAAATCAGAGTTTTTGGGATTCGGGAACTCTGTCAGACAAATCAGACATCAAATCGGGTTTTTAAAGCTTTAAAATTATTGTTAAAATCAGGAAGGTAACTTGTTATGATGATATTTTTCTCATTCTATATTCGATTTGAGATCTGTAAAGTGCCATGGATTCATATTGATTAGATCTATCTACTGTGAAATTTTGAGATTTTTTTATATCTGTTTAGTATTTTGCCTCTGACAGAAAGTGTGATTTTAAATTTAAAACTCGTTAGGGTTTACCAAAACCCTAATCAGACTTGTGTTGTTCATAAATCCCAAACCACAGATCTGATTCATGATCTGTAAAACGTGAGTATTAGTATTTTTCTGTCTACTATTTAATGTTAAAATTTCAAAAAAATTTGATTAAGTTTGCTATTTATGTTTGTATTTTAAATCTGAAGTAGTTGTTTTAACCCCTGTTAGGTTTGTTAGATTCTAGTTCAGATTGTCAGAAGGGTTTCTCCCTAACCGAAGATGATTTTTCCAATCTGTAAATTGGGAAATATCTGTTTTTATTCCTAGTTTATCTCTGTAAAAATTCAGAAGTTTTCATGGAGAATTGACCCCTGATTCGGGTCTAACTCTGAAACTGGTTTGTGACCTAGGTTAAAAATAGCTTATTTTAGGTTGTTAATGCAATTTTCAGATTAAAATAATGTCAAAAAAATATTTTTGCAATTCAAATCTGATTTTAGGGTTATAATAAGTGTCTGTGCCAATTTTTATGAAATTTAGAATTCATTTGATGTCTGAATTAATAAAATTGCAAAACAGGATACCTGAAAGATCCAAAAACACTAATAAAATCACAATTTTGGTGATATTTCTTGATTTTTGTGCATAAGTGTGTGATTTTAGGGTTTGTTCATGTTTAGAATCATATTAGGATGTTTCATGTTTTATTTTGTGTTATTTTAATCATAAATCTCAAATTTTTATCAAAATCTATTTCAGAAAACCCTGATTTCAAGGTCATAGTCTTGCTATCATGGGTAATTTGGTCATTTGACCTAAATTTCGAAATCCCTAACCCTAATTTTCACATTTTTAAGCATGTCATATCATATTTAGCTTAATATATTTTTATTTGAACTTCAAAACTTGCATTTTACCAAATATCTTTCTAAAAACCCTAATTTCAAGGTCATAGTCTTGTTAATAGGGATATTTTGGTCATTTTGACCCCAATTTTGAAATTTCATATCTTATATTTCTTATTTATTCTATTTTATTTCATATTTAATCATTTTAATTTAATGGAATCATGGAAAAAGGCTCATATCTAGCAAAATCCAGCAATTTCCAGATATTGCTGGATAAATCTAGAAAAGCCAATATATCATCACTAACAAAGTTTTCTAGTTTTGCAGGTACATTAAAGATTTTATTTTTCATGTATTTAAATTCAATAGTGATGTAAATTAAATTAAATTTGGAATAAGAATTTAAATTTCAACTTAGACTAGGATTGCATTGCATATAGTTTAATTTTGCAAATATTAAATGTCTGATGAATGTATCATTCATGCACATATTTCAAATTCACTATGGTCTACACAAATGGCATGTGCACTAGCTCTTATGGAGTTGACAAACTTGGTGGAATTTGTATTTATGGTCATAGTCAGAATACAAATGATAGCCAGATTTGTAATCTTCGTATTAGCCACATTCAGCCTACACTCTTAGGCTAACTTCAAAATGCACTGCATTTCTCAAAAATACAAAAATATTTTCTCAATTCCTCAAAATCAAGTATTTCAAATCCATATTCATTCAATTCATGCATTTGAAAATTCCAATTTCAATTCAGAGAAATCAGGTTTCTCAAATTTTTCTAAGTCTTATTCAAAAATCGATTTTCTCAAAATATGGATTTGCCAATGATATTTCAAGTATTTTCCAAGTTCCAAATTCGATTTTTCTAAGTTATATTTTCAATTTCAAAGTTCTAATTCAAAGAAATCAAGTTTTCCAAAGTTATTTCACATTTCTCAAAATCGATTTTCACAAAACCTCTAGATTCTTCAGAAATCGATTTTCACTTTCTCAGATACAATATCTAAACCATGATTCACGATTTTCCAAGTGTTATATTTTCCAAGAATCTTCAAATATTTTCCTATCTTTGAAGCAAACATCATGTTTTCAAATATGCATTTTCAGAAATTAATAGCACATGTCTGATTCTTTGTGCATTTAGGAAATAGAACATGATTTAGACAAGTTGAGCAAAGTTAAGCATACAATTGATCCTTGGTTCAATTACCCCTGGTAAAGGCGCCAGGAACGGTTGAACCTCGTAACGACAGGCGAGTTCCATTCTTCGGAATTATCCTGCATTTTAAAACGGAGGTGACTTATTTTCAAAATCTTTTTCAAAGGTCAGTTTGACTCGCAAAAGTAAAAAATTTTGCGATGATAACAAGCGTGAGCAGCAACCGATATATATGTATATATATATATATATGGGAGAGAGTATTGTCGAACCGCTTGAGTGTTGAACGAGGATTAGTTGTGCACTGTGCATCCAAAAAAAGACCCTTCAGCGCTCGCTCACTGACTGCCATTAAAAGGGGGGGTAGACTGTTTAGCGTGCATTGTTGATCGCACACATGATCAGCTGGCACGTGCGCGAGTGTAAACACCCCAAATTTTCACTCACCTCTCCAACATTTCTACCAAGCATCAACATCCAGCCTTTGAAATCGTTGGAGGGCAAAATTGTCATTTTCTGAGCCCGGACCTTGCAAAAGTCTGAATTTCATCTGCAACTCTCAAAATTTCTCTATTTCAGCTCAGATGTTCAAAATTCTACTTCTGACAGGAGACGGGAATCTCCAAAGCCCAATTCAGGATTACATTTCATATGACATGTCATTTCATAGCATTGCATGAGCATTTCATATCACTGCACTGCACAGCATGTCATTTTGAGGTCCAGAACTCTTGATTTCAAAATTTTCAATCCAGATTCGAATTTCAACTACTTTCAAAATTGATTTCAAAACCCTGGGTCTTTAAAATTATCAATTCTCCCCATTTTACCCCCAGGACTCTGAATTTCAAAATATTTCCTCAAGAAAAAGTCTGGATAGTTTTCAATATGGATTTCAGCCACCTTATCTCAAATTTTGCCCTTTTGTCAGCTATTTCAACTATCATTCTTTTACAAAATCGCCCTACAGGGGCCAACTCTTTCCAAAATTTCTTGTTTTACCAATTAGTCCAGATTTTATGAAAATTCCAAAAAGAGGTTTAT
This sequence comes from Nuphar pumila, assembly GCF_984573655.1. Lineage (NCBI taxonomy): Eukaryota > Viridiplantae > Streptophyta > Magnoliopsida > Nymphaeales > Nymphaeaceae > Nuphar > Nuphar pumila. Next base: position 43,729,388 of record NC_143263.1, on the reverse strand, counting down.
TGTCTTGTCTTTATTTCAATAAAGAAGCAATGTGGGACCCACACTGAGGTGGTGTCACATAGGCTTTTCTTTTGAAAAATTTGAATTTTGAAAAAACCCAAAAATATAGGAGCCTTGTCCCCTCGATTGGCGCCACTTGTCTTTTTCTCTCTCCTCCCATTTACCTGCCAAGTGTCAGCGTGGGGTTCATCTAGAGGTGGCGCCACATGTCATTTTCTCTCTCCTTCCATCCTCCGACACGTGTCAGTGTGGGGCCATCTTAAGATGCCGCCACATGTCATTAGACATCCTCTTCATTTTATGCCACGTGTCAATGTCCACCATCTTCACCCTATGCCACGTGTCAATGTCCACCATCTTCACCCTATGCCATGTGTCAGTCCAAGGTCACCAGGAGATGCCACGTGTCATGTGCTACCTTCTCCATAAAAAGTAGAGTTGTCTCCTTCTGAGGTGGCACCATCTGAGGTATTCTCTCCTGCAGCAGACACGTGTCATTCTATGCTCTTCTCAGAAAAAGCAGACTGACACATGTCATTCCCTGCTCTTCTCAGAAAAAGCAAGTGACACATGTCATTCCCTGCTTTCCTCAGAAAAGCAAGTGACACGTGTCATCCTCTGCTTCTTTCAGAAAAAGCAGGATGACACATGTCTTCCCCTACTTTTCTTAGAAAAGTAGGTGACACATGTCATTTCTAGCTTCCTTCAGAAAAAGTAGAGGACACATGTCACTCTTTGCCTTCTTCAGAAAAAGCAACAATTCAAATATTCAAACTCCAGGCTGAGGTGGCGCAAATCCTGAAGTCTCCTCCCTAAATTCATTTTTTGAGATGGTGCCACGTGTCCCTTTCCCTCCTTTTCCTCCCTCTTGCCACATGTCACTGTAGAAGCCACCCTGAGGTGGCGCCACATGTCAGTCTCTCCTTTCATCAGAAAAAGTAGAATTCAAACCCCTCTGAGGTGGCATCTTCTGCTTCCTCTGCTCCTACCTTCTGACACATGGCAGTGTGGAGCCACCCTAAGGTGGCACCACATGGCAATCTCTCCTTCTTCCAGGAAAACCAAGCTTTGAATTTCAAACTCCAAGAGGACATCCTCTGAGGTGGCGCCATTTGGGAGACTCCTGCTGAGAAAATCAAGCAAGCTTTTTGAAAAATTCCAAATTCCCCTGCTGTCTCACTCACAAAATTCTCATTTTTATTTTCTCAAAAAATCAAAATGGCATGCCCTGAGATGGCGCCACATGGAAGGTCCAGATTCACTGTGTTTGAATTTTGAAAATCTCCAAAATTTCTACAAATACCCTAGCCCATGCCCAGCTCAGGGAGAGCCCTGTTTGAGAATTGAACTTCAGAATTCCATTTTCTTTCTTTCTTGGTTTCCTCTGGATTCACGCCCCTCTGGAGCCCATTGTCAAGGTAGTCGTTCATTTCGGGAGTTCCAAAACTGCATTAGAACACAAGGTAAGGCTCTATTCCAATCGATTTCATCATGATTTGATTCGTGTTGTCGTTTGAAGAAAGAGCTCATCCGAGGGATGGATCGAGCTATTCTCATAAAATGACATATATCAAAAAAATGTTTCTAATGCTTTCTTGATTAGATTTCATGCATCCATCACGTTCATGCATTAAAAATAGGTTAGATTTATGTTTTATTTCATTTAAATATCATGTTCCATTAATTTATTTAATATCTCATGCATTCAACTTCATTTATGTAACTCTCTGTTTTTGTCAGTCAGTCCACACGTCATTTTATGCATTTATTTTTTGTTACAAATTCTAAAAAAATCATGAAATGCGCCCTTAGGTGTCCCTAGAACTGTGCCTAAAATTCGAAAAGATTTGAATTTGTTTACTGCGGTAAACAGTCAAAATGGTAAGTCGGGTTTTGTTACTTGGGATGCGTTTTAAAAACTCATGTCCGACTTGTAAAATCTAGATCTCTCTCATGTGAGATCCGATTTTCGATCCGAAAGATATTATGAACTTGGGAGGATGTCTAGTTTTTAACCTGATTTTATCAGAATTTTAATATTTTTTTAATGTCTGACACAAATCCGAGAGTTCGGGACACATGTCAGAGCCTGATTTGGGCCTCTGAGACTTTGGATCGACTTAAGGAGATAGGTTCTCTTTGGGTATTGCTCCAAATCCAAATCTGTAAAATGTGAATATTATGTCTGAGATGTCCTCTGTTTGCATAGGAAAGCTTATGATTTTTAGAACAGTTTTAAGATCTGTTTCGGATTTTTCTTGTCAGTCCTTTGTTTTGTCACATTTGTATGTTCTGTTGATTTAGGCATAAAAAATTATATTTTTATCTGTGTTTCTGTTGATCAAATGCCAAAGTCATGAACATAAAAGTTGTCTCTGTAGGTGTAGTGAGTAGCTAAATTAAATATCAGAAATTTTCATGGCTGTTTTCTATTTGTTTAGCATTTTATATTAGATTAGATCGATTTTACCTCCATCAGAACCAAATCCCCGTTACTGAACTCACCGTAGTTCAAATCCCAAGGCTGTAAAAACCAAAAATGTTCAATTTTAGATCCTTTAGCAGTCTGCAAAATATCAAAAGTTTTTATGGTATAAATCTTGCATTTTCGTATTAAGCATTGTGTTTGGTTCGGATCCGTAGGTGAAATTCGTTCATTTTAGGATTTTCTTTAAATTTTAGCATTTAAATCATATCGTTTCGCGAGTCTTAGCATTCTAGGCTGTTTGTAAGGATAGGTAGATGCTCCATACCGAATTTGACAGCATTTTGAATTCATTTGAGGCTCAGTTTAGCCATATCATCCAAACAGGGCCCCGCGGGACCCGAATCCAAGCGAAAAACAAGCGAAATTCGTTATTTTGGATAAATTGCAAAATGTCAAATTCTGGTTCTACAGTCTTAATGTGTTTAGCAGCATGTCATCATGCCTCATACTGCATTTCACCATCATTTGTTTCAATTCGAATTTCAAAATCTCAATTTTTACCAAAATTTCCTTCAAAAACCCTGATTTTAAAGGTATAACTTTAATATTAGGGGTATTTTATTCATTTTGACCCCAATTTCGAAATTTCAAATTATTTTATACTGAATTTCTTGCATTTTCATCATTTAAAATATCAAGGAAGCATGGAAATAGGGTTTATATCCAATTAAGTCCAATAATTTCAGAATATTATTGGAAAATCTTGGAAAAACCCACATATTTGAGCTAACCCCATTTCAAGATTTGGCAAAGGCATTCAAAAGAAGGAGCTGAAGTCTGCAAATTCTTTTATTTCATTTATTTAGTGATGTAATAATGTAAATTTTGGAATAAGAGATTTAATTTTCTGCTTAGACTAGGAAGGATATCATATAGTTTGAATTCATGCAATATCCTGTTTATTTGATTCATACATTTTATTTCAAAAGCACTATGGATGTACACGAATGGCACGTGCACCAACTCTTAGGGAGTTGATGAACTCGGTGGAGTCCATATTTACGGCCCTAGTCGGAATATGGACGAGACCCAGATCCATCATCTCTCTACCAGTCACATTGAGCCTACACTCTTAGGCTATCTTAAAATGCACATCATATTTCCAATTTTGCAAAATATTGTGCATTAAATCAATTAAGTCGTGAACATGTTCATGGCCACAGTCAGAATATGTGAAGGATTTATTTTGACTTAATACACATTTTTCCAACAAATTTCTCAGAAAATCTTTTCAAAGTGCATTCATTCACTCATATCATTTGCATCATGAAATCATTGATTTTCTCATGATTTTCTTAAGAAAACTTCATTCTCAAGAAAATCAATTTCTCAAGAAACTCTGAGGAATTTTCAAAATCGGTTTTCCCAAGTCAAGTTTTCCACAGTTTTCCATGAAAAAGGTTATTTTCTCAAGGTTTTCAAAAGAAGTCTCTCACATTTCTCAAAATCAAGATTGATTTCCAATTTCTTAAGGCTAAAATTTTCTGAATTTCAAGTTCCTAAGATTCAATTCTCCCTCTCTAAAGAATTTTCCAATGAATTTCAATCATTTTCCAAAGAAAGCTTTCAAAACTTGAAGCTTTTCCTGACAAGCGTTTTCCCTTCAAATGTTTCTCCTTTTCTCAAGAATTCTTTCCATTTTCTCAGGATTTTCATCCATTCATGATTTTCCCACATCTTTATGAACTTTCTCGTGATTACAAAACCTTTTTCATTTGAGTTTCCTGAGAAATTGACTTTCACCTTTTTCCTGAGAAATGTTTTTTTTTTTCAACTCCAAATATTTTTCAAGCATACATCATGTTTTTCCACCTTACATTTTCCAAAATCTCATAGCACATGCCTGAATTTTCTGTGCATTTAGGATAGAACACAATTTCAATGATTTAACTAAGTCAAGCACAATTTTGGTCCTTGGTTTGATTACCCCTGTTAAAGGCGACAGGAATGGTCGAACCTCGTACCGACAGGTCGAGCCCCATCCCATGGATTTTCCCGCAATTTTCAAAACGGAGGCGAGTATTTCAAAACAATTTCCAAAATCCGGTCAAGTTTGAATCGCGAAAGCATTTCCCTCTCTCTTCCGCAAGGAAGGGAAGACGGGAAAAATTTTGCGACGATAACAGCGAGTCTGACCTTTTCATCCTATCTTTTGTGGTTCATGATACTCTCATCTCATATATATATATATATATATATATATATATATATATATATATATATATATATATATATATATATATATATATATATATATATATATATATATTATGTTGCCTCTAAATCAGTCTAACTATAAGATATAGAAGTCCTGCATAGTCATATATTATTGGTGAATAAATATGTGATTATGTTTGTGGAGATAAAACAACAGCTCCTCCCGATACTCAAGCCGATGATCTAAAGAAGTGAAAAAGAGTCAATGCTAGCTCTAAAGATGTTCATATCTCAAGAGCTCTTTGAAAATATTATGTGCTGCAAATCGCAAGTGAAATTTGGACTACTCTTGACAGGTTGCTTAATAAGGACATCACTCACTTGCAATTGTTAGAGAATGAATTGGTGAACCTAACTCAAGGCAATCTCTACATCTCTCAATTCTTTTTGAAGATTAAAATCCTTTGTTCGGAATTCTCTCTTCGATATAGAGATGGAAATTGTGTCATCGTGTATTCATGCTTCTTCTATAGCTTTGATGATGATTGTGAACCTTCTAGCTTTGATGAAGGAAGAGGAAATACAAAGTGGGATGCTGCCATAGACGAGGAAATAATTGCGCTATTGAAAAATGAAACTTGGGAGCATGTACCTAAACCCGAGAAGACGTGGCACCAATTACTTATAAATGGGTTTACCTAACCAAGCATCAGCCAGATGAAAACGTGGATAGATTTAAAGCAAGGCTCATTGCTAGAGGATTTTCTCAAAAATATGGATAAGACTATGAAGAAAAATTTAGCCCTATGACTAAAATGACAGCAGTTTGGCTGATGAAATCTTTAGCAGCTTGTCAAGGTTGGAAGTTATGACAACTTAATCTAAAAAAGAAAAAAATATATGATGAGATTTACAAAGACATTTATATGGAGCAACCACCCAGATATGAATCTTATACTCATCTAGATTTCATATGCAAACTCAAGAAAGCACTTTATGACCTAAAATGAGCTCCAAGGGCTTGGTATAAAAAAAATATCAAGTACTTACTTTTTTGTGCCTATATTGCTTCTCTGATTCTAGTTTGTTTGTTAAGAAGCAAGAAAATTTGCATGCCATTGTATTATTGACATGATCATAACCCAAAATAATGATAGAAAGGTTGCTAAGATTTGAGGTGAGCCACCAATTCATTTTGAAATGAAAGACTTTGGTGAACTAAGACATTTTCTTGGCTTTAAAGTGGAAAATGTGAAGGATGGGATTTTCTTATCTAAAAAAAAAGTTATGCTAAAAGAATCATCTTTAAATTTGGGATGGAAAGAGAAAAAACCATGCTTAACTTCTCTTAATCCAAACCTAAAATTAAGGCATGAAGATGAAAAACTTCTTACAAATCATCAACCTTATCGGGCTCTCATTGGTAGTTGCATATATTTAACCATTACAAGGCCTGCCATTGCATTCTCAGTTGAACTTATTAGTAGGTTTATGGAAGAGCCATGGAAACCACATTTTGAAGCTGATGAAAGAATTTTGAAGTATATGCTCTCCACTCTTGACATAGGCCTTATGTATAAGAAAGGGGGAGCATTTGATGCAGATCTCTTGGATGATAGGAAATCTACATCTGGTTATGTTTTCTCTTGTGACTCAACATGAGTCTATTGGTGCAACAAGAAACAAGATTAAATCGTTGTTTCTACAAGAAAAGTTGAGTACAAAGCATCTTCCCTTGCGGCAGAGGAATGTGTGTGTTGAGAAGGTTGGTTGAGGATATCTATTTTTCTATTCACAAACCAATTATTATATATGGAGACAACCAAAGTGTTAAAGTTTGCAACAAATCTATGTTGTTATGGTCGTGCTAAGCATGTTGAAATTGAGCATGACTTCATTCGTGAGAAAGTTCATCAAGGAGTGATTAAAGTTAAAGAAGGATCAAAGATCATGTTGCAGATATCTTTGCCAAGTCAATGTCTAAAGATCCACTAGAAATGCTTGGAACAAAGCTTGGTCTTGTATCTAGAAAATCACTTTAAGGGAGAATGGTAAAAATTTAAAGTGTTTTTCTAGATTTAAGTTAGGTTATTTTTGTTTTGAGTGATTGTAGTAAGGATGAGCTTGTAATTTTTATTTTTTCTTCCAGTTAGTAAGTCCCACTAACACACCAAAATCCATCACCAACCTTTTTTTATTTTACTAATCCTTTTCATGGTCCAAAACCTATCTCCCTCATTTTTTTTTACTAAATTTTCTCCATCCTTCCCACCAACCAAAACCCATGTCACTCTCATTTTAAACATGCCTCAACCCACACCTGCTTCACCTACCTCATTGCACTCCATACTCAAGCATTTCCTATAATTACCCCTATTCCCCTCTACCTAAAAGCATGTCATTCTCATACATTCTTCACAAGTTTCATCTTTCCTATTCTAGTTTGTCTAGGATTTTTTTTATGTGAGCGTTAAATGCCTTTTTATAGGTGTTCCTAGTTATCTTAGAGGTTTTAAGTAATGCCTCAAAAATTAATTTAAATTTTTTAAAGATTTTGTTTTTAATTTGACTTATCTATTCAAAAATACAGTGGAATAGTTAATTTAAAACTGATTCAAACTCTGGATGAGTTACAATAAACTCAAATATGCATACAACTGGATATAAAGAACTTAATTCATGAGATTAATTTGAATCAATGCCCAGTTAAATTAAGACTTCACAAATCTCTAACAAAAATCCAACTTAAAGTAAAAATATCTAAAATAAAGCTTGATCCCTTGAGAAAGAGAACGATGATGATTCGTTTAACACTGTCAAGTGACCCACCATCATGTCAGCTCATGCATTATCTGTAAAATTTTAAAGTATGAGGCATTAAGCCACAACTATGTAGGATACACCAAACAATATAAATATAAATAAAATCCAAATGCAAGCGATAAGCATAAATCTATGTACAGATAAATAAATGCAACATAGTATATTAATATGAACATATTTTACAAATTCATAACCACGTTGTGCTTACTGGAAACATACATGATAGGTATTCCACTGTAACAATTTTTATAGGTAAATAAACAATTCATAATAAACTCTGCATGCATGAGTCTATATTATAGTGTTTTGTTTCTCTTTCTCGCCCTAAGGATACACACTCAGGAATTCTAAGTTCGATTCAACTAAGCCAATAGGGTGATTGTTATGCCATGTGATTTATTATCCACATTGATTAGAAGAACCTGTAAACTCCCTTCAGAGTTTTTCACTGAAGTGATTCATGACCGAGAGAACTCTTTGTGATCCGTACATAATAGATTCTTACTCTGCAAAGATTCATAACATACCACCTAGGCCACACGGTAGTCCAACCCTTACGACCAATGATTGAAGACCAACAAAGACGCTTTGCTCTCCAAAATAATAAATAGTCGATTGGTTGAGTGTACCTCCACCCTCTCCAAGGTGGTCACTAGGTATCATTTAAAATTAGGTTCATAACTTAATTTCAAGTGCTCTTAGCACACAAGCTCTCTAGCCCAAGCTCTACTCTAGAATGCTTTCATAATACAAGGTTGTTTACTGACTCATTCAAACATCTCATAGTACATACTACCCCTCAGTAACTTTGAGCTTGGCCTCCTTGAGGATTATGTGATTATGTGCATGTCTTACTATGTTTCTTTTTGTTTCACTTAGTTCCCAACAAACACTCATGGGTTCCATTGAACCCGGGTCTAATCACGAGTCATGCACATGCCCCAATACCACATATTTGATGCATAATGTTATAAAATCACAACTTGAGACATTAATGCATAACAATACATTTCATATAAAATTTTTACCTTATTAGGTTTACTAATCATGCTACACATTTTTTGTCATACATACCACTTTACATTGTCATCATACATACATTAATTTACATGCTCACATTCTTACAATCACATATAGGCAGCATGCATAATCTCATTCACTACTATGCTTTTTCATCAAGGCCACATGTGCATCCATCCTATCTTAAAATCATGTTTAATGATACATAATGTGCATTCTCATATAATATGAAACATGACTTATTAGCATACATGATTCAACATGATACCCATTCATTTAACATGCATAATACAACATAGAATAGGTCTTAATCATCACTCAACATGATTGGCTACATAGCAAAATGATTAAGCATTAACACATATATTTAGCAAAATTTAACTCCCTCCTTACCCAATTTTAGAAAAATCATCAAAAATCATAGAGAACATTTTTGGCTTTAAAAAAATTACTGTAGTTACCCAAATATGTCAGAAACAAAACCCCAGAAGCATAACTTCAAATTCGTTTCCCATAAACCCATGAAAATTTTACAACAGTCCTTTGTCCAAAAAAATTACAAGACAGATTCGGTAAACTGCAGAAATTTTTCTGAACTTGGAAAATTTCTTGGGATTTAGTGTGAACTCTTCTGACATAATCCTTTTACAATTCTAATATATATTGGCTTACACCCAGATTTTTCACAATTTAATTTGAGTCGTTTTGGATAGGTTTTTCTATTTTTCAAAATAATAGGTCGAAACATTCTTGCAACCATGATAGAAAAATTGTGCTCTATTACAATGAGTGTTTTACACTCAAAACTGACTCAAATGGAACAAAATAAGCTCTAAAATCAAGCCTTAAATGTGTAGAACATCTCAGTATTTTTGTTTTTATTTATTGAATTCATATTATAGGAGAAACCGATTTGTTTTTTAAACTAATTGATTTAAAAATATGAACGACATGACAAAAAATTTCAGGATTCATATAAAGTCAAGATACAATAAAAAAGAGGCTATTAACTCATAACCAAACATGATTTCAGGTGATTAAGCACATTTAATAATACATCATAAACACATATTCGGCCTTTAACATGCTAACATGAGTTAACATATACGTACATATACTCCAAAGAATGTTTTCCTTGGGGTTTTTTTTCAAAACTCAAGATTTGTCCAAACACATTAAGAAAACCATCAAGGCATAAACACATATATATTGTCATGCTAATTGACACAACTAACATAAAATTAACTAACTAACTAACATGCTAATACCAATCTAATCTAACATGATACATAAAGTCCCACAATGATTTTGCCTAAATCCTTCTACAAAACATTTTTTCATGATTCAAACAAGGATCTAAGCGCAGTGAATTTCAAAACTTATAACTCATTCTTGCATCATATAAATTCATTATTCGCATATTAAATATGTTGTAAATAATTGAGATCTAACACTTAATTATAGATTCTAATCTTTTCCAAAACTGACTTTTACTTTAGGGCTTCAAAACTTGTTTTCCCTTGTTCTTGTCAAACTATTTTTTCTCAAAACCCATAAGGTAACATGGATTCACCAAAAATAAATTTTTTTAAAATGAAATCATTTTTTATTGTTGTTTCAAGGTCTGATCTACCCTTGGCTCAAATCTTGGAATCACCCTTATGCATAACCCATGTGTCTAGACCAACCCATACCTATGTGTTTGATGCACCTACTTTGTATGGTGCTTGATTTTGAGGTTATTCATCTCCCCATTTCACACACAACCAAAACACATTCACATAATAGCTGGTCACCTTCAAGGTGCATCTACAATGGGTGTTGGACCAACCTCTTGTTCATGAAGGAAGGAGACAAGAAGAAGAAGGAGAATAAAAAGAAGGTTTGAGAGAGAGAAGGCAACAAGGGTGGGATGCCCCCTTTGAGACCTTCTCCTTTTTATGGATTTTGGGTCCAACTAATGCAATACCAAGAGCTTTTCTTAGTAGCCCATATAATTATGGAAAGAGGGTGAGCTACCCCCCCTGTTCCCCTCTTTCCATAAGTGGCCACATAGATGTATTTAGCTTGGTTTCTTTGCTAAGGATGAAACCTTGGATCATGGTTTTTTGATGTGAAAATATGATTTTTTAAGTCACAAATTTTTGGTAAATTGTGAGCCGTTCATTTTTTATAACTTTAAAAAACATATTTACATGTCACTACATGATTTAAAACTCATTTTCTAGTAAAGAAACCTTGTAGATCACACTCATTAAGTCAAATCTATAAAAAAAAATCCAAAAATAATGAAAAGAAGGTGATTTCTACTCAATAGTTTCATACCTTCATTAGTACCAAATATTAACTTGAAAGGAAAAAGCGTAAAGCAAGTAAAAACAAAAAGCAGGTCTCAAAATATACATGAACAAAGTGGATGGTGCTACTCATCCTATATATACGTGCAAGCTACAAGCAATCAAGTTGTTTATCCTTTCTTCTCTATCACTTGCTGCTGATACGAAAAACTAATTGTATCTTAATGGCATTTGTTTAAAAAAATGGTGGTTTATAAAATGTTGCATATGTTTGTCTCGAAATATTGGAACCTTAGTTACTATCTTCACTACATCTAAAGATGCAACTCATATAAGGATTTCAATAAATCAAATTTTATTCGATATCTAACCGAATTCATTTATGTTTAGTTGCATTAAACCAAAACCATATCTGATTATAATATGATGTGGATATGGTTTTGATCTTTTGCTACCGAAACTAAAAAATATATGAATTTGATGAATATTCAAGAATTGGGTTACGTATAAGCTTTTCACCATCTAAATCTAATCCCAATTTGAATTCATTTAGCCAACATACAATAAATTGAATATGGTATTTAGCCACATCAACCATTTACATCCCTAAATTCATAGCAGAGAAAGGTGAAAACTGGTCCTTATGAAGATCAACACCTTAAGATTGACCCTTAAAAGGTCCTTATGAACATCATAAGATTCACGCTTAAAAGATAACCACCATCATCATGAATGATTGGTTTTTCCTAACAGTAGGAGGGTGTTGATAGTCTTCATTTTTCTTTTTTCACTTTTCTTTTAAGAAATTTGACCTAGGCCGCAAAGCGGGTGGTCTAGGTTCAAACCCCATGAGTGTCACCCCTTGCGCAAGCAGAAGCGTGATGACTCCCTTGGGGCAAGGAGTAAGCTCACAGAGTTTTATGCTGCCAGGACAACGATTGTAAGTGCGGCAGTCAAAGCCAATGTGGCTAGGTCTCTGATTTTAGGGGTGGTTTCTCTATGTAAATATAAAAAAAAGGATATGATTTATATGGTTTGATTAGTAAGAATAGTGTAGGGGTGTATTTGAGTCTGGTATGCTTGAACCAAACTAATTAGACTCGACCCAACCCATTTTTATAGACCCGTGAATTTGGGTCATGTCTAAAATCTAGACCCATAGAGAAAACGGTTCAGGCCTTGAGTATAATGAATGTAGACCCAAACCTGTTTAAACTCTACTTGTTTTTAAACTTGAACTAAACTATTTTACATAATGTATGTAAAACTAAACTGATTCGAACATGAATCTGGTATATACCCCAACCCATTTAGTATCTCTTAGACTTCTCTAATTTCTTCAGCCAATATCACATATCATATTGCACCTTCTTGACTACTTCCAGATGGCTTCTTTGTTGAAAATTCACCAAAAAAAAAGTAAAGATAATGTCAGAATTTGAATGTGCACAAGTGCAGAATTTCTACGGGGTGAAGTATGCGTTGTTACGCTCAAAATCGTTAGGAAAGATCCACACTTTTCAACTCTCTTACACTGCAGTAATTCTCTCTCAGTTAGAGAATTTTGTATTTTGAATAATTCTATATCTTTTTTTATACTCTTGTACTACATTTATAATCATGTAAAGAGTTCAAGTTTGGGACACATCCTTGGGAGAAATTCCTTCAGCCCCAAGAGACACATATCATTGCAGTTCAAACATATAATTGTTTTGTATTATACTTGAACAGTTACAACCATTAGGAGAGAGTGACTATTGGGATGGCCTCCCAACAGTCACCTTATAACCATATAACCCTACATCTCCCACTTGGCCATAAGGGATATCTTGTGCTTCTATGTTTGTTCTCAACCAAAACCTTGCATACACACTTTCTGAGTGATATTTATTCACTCACTACTTAGACATATCTAAGTCTCATCTAGCTCACACATCTAGTGAAAGCATCCTCAGTGACGACCTTGGTTAGCTGATCAGCAACCATGTCACTTGAAAGAATATAGTTCATTGATATTTCATTTTTCATAAGTATATCATGAATATATTGATATTTAACTTCAATATACTTACTTTAATAGCTATCAGCTCATGTTTGTATCAGCCTTATAGTAGCTTTATTATCATAATAAAGTTGAATTGGATCTTTTGGAATATCCAATTTTAACTCATTTAAAAAGAGATTTATCCACACACCAAAAGTGGTTGTCATGGTACAAGCAATATACTTAGCTTCTTGGGTATGTTGTGCCACACACCCTTATTTCTTATATGACCATGAAATTGCCCCACCTCCTAACATAAATACATAACTAGAGGTGAACTTTGCTTCATCTTTATCTCCAGCAAAGTCGGCATCTGAATAACCTATAAGCTTTAGACTATCTGACTGATAGTATAGCTTGAGTTCTTTAATTTTCTTTGGATTTCAAAACATTCTTTTCATTGCTTCTTAATGAGAGAGCCCATGATTACTTTGATATCTACTCACTAGACTTATAGCAAAACTTAAATCGGATCTACTGCAAAACATTGCATACATCAGACTTCTAATTGCCTGAGTATAGGGAACATTCAACTTTTCTTTTCCATCTTTTGGATAGTCATTCTTACTATGTTTTAGACCTTTTACTATAGGAGTACCTTTTTCCTTGGTACTTTCCATTCTAAATTTCTTCATAATGTGGTCAAGATATTTTTCTTGACTTAGACATAGTAATCTTGATTTTTTATTTTTCTGTATTTTAATTCCAAGGATATATGAAGCTCCATCCATATCATTCATTTCAAATCAAGAACTTAAGCATAATTTAGTCATATTCATCATGTCTATGTCATTTCATACAATTAATATGTCATCAACATAGAGAAATAACACAGTAAACTTACTACTACTATTATTTCTATATACATAGTGGTCCAGACTATTTGCCTCATAACCCAACTTGGTTATAACATTATAAAAAGTCAAATACCACCGTCTTGGTGACTACTTAAGTCCATACAAAGATTTATTCAACTTGTATACTTTATCCTCCTGCCTTCAATTTTAAAACCTTCTGGTTGTTGCATGAAAATAATTTTATTTAGTTTACCATTTAAGAAAGTCATTTTCACATCCATTTGATATAGGTCAAGATCAAAATAAGCTACCAAATAATATGAATAGATGTCAATTTGGCTATAGAAGAATAAGTTTCTTCATAATCAATCCCTTCTCATTAAGAATAGTTTTTGCTACTAATATTGCCTTGAATTTATCAATAGATCCATCTGCCTTGAGTTTTTTTTTAGAACCCAATTACTACCAATTGCCTTATATCCATTAAGCAATGTGGCTAGTTCCCAAACTTCATTCTTTTCTATGGAGTCCAATTCATCTTGCATTGCTTCCTTCCATAGATCAGATTCATTTAAAACAACTGCATCTTCAAAACTTAGATTGCCAATAGTTTCATCAAGTTCTATTCAATAGCATAATTCCTCACTCAAGAATATATAATAATCATTCAAATAAGATGGAGGAGTTCTTGTTCTTTTCTGTCCAATTACTAGTTGTGAAGTTTGCCTATTATTCACAACTTGATCGTTATGCTCTAACTCTTGAGTAGGTACCCCAAAATCATTTATGATATTCAAAATGATACCATCTTCAGGATCAAAATTACTTTCTTTAGTTTCTAGGAATTCTACCTCTCTAATTTCTATAAATCCTTTTCAAGATTATATATACGATATGCCTTTGATCCTTTTGGGTATCACATAAAGATGCATTTGATAGTCTTGTTATCTAACTTGTTTCTTATCTGTCTAGAAATCAACACATGAGCATGTGACCCCCACTTTCGCAAATGACTCAAAACTTGCTTTCTGCTAGTCTATAATTTATGAGGTGTAAGCTCTACAGCCCTAGAAGGAACCTTATTTAGAATATACATGGCAGTGCATATTGCTTCTCCCCAAAAATTTTTGAGAAGATTTTCATATGCCAATATGGATCTTATCATATCCATTAGAGTTTTATTTCTTCTTTTTGCTACACCATCTTATTGAGGTGTATAAGGCATAGTTGTATGAGGAGTTATATTATTATCATTGCAAAAAGTCTTAAACTCTTCAAAGTTATATTCACCTCCTCTATCAGATCTAATAACTTGGATTTTTCTTTCTAGTAGTCCTTCAACTTCATATTTATATGCCTTAAACTTTTTTAGAGCTTTAGATTTCTCAGATATTAGGTATATGTATTTATACATTGAGTAGTCATCTATAAATGTGATGAAATATGATTTTTTCCATATATTTCTACTGTTAAGGGTCCACACATATCTATGTGTACTAAAACTAGTAAGTCACATGACCTACTTTCCTTAGAAAAATATTTTCTAGTCATTTTTCCTTACATGCATGGTTCATATCTTTCAAATTTTATATTTTTAAGAGAAGGTAATAGTCCCATGCTACTTATTCTTTTTATTTTATTGACATTTACATGTCTTAACCTTAAGTGCTATCAATATGTATTAACATTAAATGCACAATCAATATAATTAGAAATATTCATTGCATTATTTATAAGAGTTATATTTAAACGAAATAGACCATGGTCAACATCATACTGACCCCTGAGTTTCACTTTTTTATCTTTTTCAATAATGATCTTGCCACCCCAGAAACAGATTTTGAAGCCTTTTTTAGCAAAGTCTCCTACTGCTAAAAGATTTCTTCTCATGAAAAGTACATAAAGTACATTTCTCAGTAAAAGACTAGTCACTTCTATTTGGAGCTTGTAGGTTTCTATCATGACCACATCACTATAGGTGTTATTTCTCATATACACCTTGTGATCTCCAAGCTTCAGCTCATTCATCTCCACAAGTCCTTCCTTTGACTTAGACACATGTTGTGTCGCTCTTAAATCAATCCACCATCCTGAGAGATCACTATCTGCGATCAGTGATTCAGACACAGTGCAGACTATTTCACGTTCTACAGTTACTTGTTTTCCTGTATTCTCTTTTTTGGTTCTATTTGGGCAATTATTTTTTAAATGCCCAATCTTTTCATAAGAAAAATATGTTCCCTTGGTTGCAATCTTAGAGTTCTTGGTTTGCACTAGATGCTTCTTGTTGAATTTATTCTTCTTAAATTTATTGAAGAAGGTTGCTGAGAAGGATTCTTGGATATTCATGATTTCTCTATTTCTTTCTTTTGACATGTGCTCTTTCTCAAGAGCTAATTGCAGATGGAGCTCAATTAGAGATAGACTTTTTTGGTTTAACCTTATGGCAATTGACACCATCTTTCAAGTTGGAGGAAGGCTATTCAGTATGGTGGAGATTTGCATTCGCTCAGTAATATCATTTCCAGCTATGGCTAAATCCTTAGCCATTACCAGCATTTGATTCACATGATTGACTACATTGTTTGACTTGTTCATCCTGCATGAGTTGTATTGCTCCAGAATAAGTTGAATATGGGTTTCTGAAGTCATATCATACTTTTTTTTTACTTCTTCTATCATTTTCTTTGCGGTGTCAAAGTCTTTAAATACTTGGATAAGGTCATCTTACATGAATGTTAGAAGAGTTGCTCGAGCAAGTTGATCGTTCTCGATAAACTTATTATAAGTTTTTTTTTCTTCTTCACTAGATTTATCAGTTAATGAAGATTTTATATTATTCAATACATGCAAAGTCTTATCATTTGTTAATAGATATTCCATCTTCCTCCTCGACATTCCAAAATTCGTTCCATTGAGTTTTTAAATTTCGGACAACTCAACCATGACTACTCGATTTGTCATTTTCCTAATTATAAACAAATATTAAGATTAATAAGACTTATTTCAACTAATATTTATGAATGTAATTGCTTTTGATCCTTATAAACTAGTTTTACATGCAACAAGATACTTAAATGTCAAAAAATGCTAAATTCTAAATACGTTTGACAAAAACAAGTACTAGATAGTTTTCAAAAACTCAAGACCACCTTTCTGCAATTTCAGAGATCAAAGGAAGAGGTTGGTATAAACTAAAAGTGCTATAGGATCGAGGCAACGAGCACTAGAGGGGGGTGAATAGTGCTTTTAAATAACGTCTTTGAAATTTTGAAGGATTTTGAGATTTGCAAATCAATCACACAAAGAACACAAGAATTTATCCTAGTTTGGTCTTCCAGACCTACATCCAGTCCCCAAGCAAAACCTGCTTGAGATTTCCACTATCAACCTTATGTAACCATAAGAACATACAAACCAAATTTGGTCCCACTTTTAGTAACAAACCTACTGAAAGCAAACAACTCCTTTAAACCAAGGAGTCCTTTCTTTTTACAGAAAAAAATATAAGTAAGCAACTTACAATCAACCTACGAGCCCTTCTTATGAATGCAAATGTAATGCAATTGGCTTCTAAGGTTGTTAAAATACTCAACTCACGAATTCACTATCTCTCAAAAGAATTTGAGTGAAAATATCAAGTGAGTGAGAAAACAAATACTTGAATGAATAGGAGTAAAAAGCAAAGAATTCGATCTTTATAATTCAATGTAATTCGATATGATTCGATGTTTTTTAGTGTGGAATGCACTCATATTTATAGTTAAAAGATTCCATACGCTCAGGGTATGAAAAGGTGTTAAAACAGTTCATTTTGAACGATCAAAACATTTGAAAAATGAAAAGACACACCTTTTAAAAGTTTCAAGAAAAATGGCAAAATTAATCGACTGAAACAGTAGTTAGTCGACTGAAATTAAATATTAGCAGACTGACAGTTATCGTCGGTCGACTAATGTGTTTACCATAGCCGTTTAAAAAACTGAAGTTTTGAAACTTAGTCGACTAAAGAAAAAGTTAGTTGACTGATAATATCATCAGTAGACTGAAAAATCTTTCAGTCGACTGCTGCTAAATTTTTCTGAAAACACACATTCTGTTCGGTCGACTGATAAAACCTTCAGTCGACTGATGCTAAATTTTCTAAAAACACACATTTTGTTCGGTCGACTGATAAAACTTTTAGTCGACTAATTCAAAAGGTTGGTGTTTTAGCTTAGAAAAATTTAGTGCGAAAAAGTTGGTCGACTGGTGAGTCTGTTGGTCGGCTAATAAACATGAAAATTTAAGTAAAGAGTTTTCTAAAATGATTTTCATCAAGGGTTCTTTTAGAAAAGTTTTTCTAAAGACTTTTTAGGTGAAATGCAATCGAAATATGCACTCTAAGTAAGGCTCTTACAAGAATCTAAGACTTTTAATGATTTTTACATTTGCACACTAGTCTTCAAAGATTCTTCATCAAATTATTCAATTCTTGTCATTTTTCTTCATTGCCTTAGCTGAAATGCAATTGATTCACTTGTTCATCATCAAAACCTTGTACTTGAAGTATCGTGTACGGCTTCATTATCATAACAATCTCCCCCTTTTTTATGGTGACAAACTAGTCAAAGATGGATCATTTAGATGCATAAACGAAGATTTTACTCCCCCTATCAATATGCTGCAAAATATAAAAAGTTAGCATAATCAACACAGATATATATCACATATTGATTGTTTTGCATTTCCATCATTACTTCATGCATTCTTATTTATTTTTCATGAATGCAATTTTCAATGCTTTCACATGATGCAATTTCCATGTTTGTCTTTTTCTCCCCCTTTGTCATAATAAAAAGGAGTAAGTGCAGTCATAGCATAAGAAAAATGCAAATTCAAGTCCAAAATATTACAACCCAGAAATTAACAAAGTTCATGAAAAGTAATGTTATTTTATCAAAGCAATAACAATAAACAAAATTCAAGAGAAGTGTTGCTTGATCATCTCCTTGAGTTCAGCAATGTCCTTCTGATTTGACAAAAGTTGTTGAGTTACATCTTCACGAAAAGTATGTTGATATAGCTCTAAAGCTTCAATTCGTTGCAAAATTTCATCATTTTCTTGACTAGTAGAGACTTTCTTTTGTTTTACTTAAGATGGGGGTGTCATAGGAGATGGTGATGGTTTAGAGGGTTCAGAAGATCCAAAATTTAAATGCGGTAGATATTTGATTTTCATTTGTTTAAAAATAGTTTGATCAAAGTATTCCTTTTGTTCAATAGATTTTTCATTTGTTAGGGGTACTTTGAAATATCTGAAAATACAGGTAAGGAGACATTCATACGAAAGAAAGGGTTTTTGTTTCCACAAAGTAGTAAAATACATGTTGGCCCAATTGATAGAAATATTTCCAAATAAGATATAAAGAGTCGTAGAGAGATATGTGGAATAGTAATCAAAAGATCCAGTTTTAGGTAGAACGTTGTGGGCAAGAATTCGTCCAGCAATGCGAGCACGAGTTTGAAGATTGGTATTCTTAAAAGGAGGACAATGAGGTACACCGAGGAGAAGAATTTGTTCAAAGATTCTTTCATCATTAAGTTCAATAGTATTAAAAAGAGTTTCTGAAGGTGGAATGTCTAAGATTTGTCCAATAAGTTTAGAATCAAACTCAATTTCAACATCGCGAACAAGAGAGGAAAGAAATCCAGTTTCATGATCAATTTATAAATTAGTGTAAAACAAATGGATCAATAAAGGATAATGAAATCGATCCGAACTGGTGTAAAAAAAGATGTGAAATGCCTGTGAATAATTCTCTGATATTGTAACGAGAAAATAGGTGAAACAGAACATTTCGACCTGGTAAAATAGGAAGTGCAGAAATCGATCCAAAAGCATCGTATAAAAGGGTATTTCTGAGTAGTCTAAAAGAAAAACCATGACGTGCTTGCAGTGTAGATAGAGGGGAACCTTGTGCGGAGGTT
Source organism: Nuphar pumila (assembly GCF_984573655.1). Taxonomy (NCBI): domain Eukaryota; kingdom Viridiplantae; phylum Streptophyta; class Magnoliopsida; order Nymphaeales; family Nymphaeaceae; genus Nuphar; species Nuphar pumila. The sequence goes on along the minus strand of NC_143263.1, from coordinate 43,709,792 downwards.
GTTTTTTGATGAGGCATGGTCATCAAGAATGAAACAAATTCACCTGTCAAAGAGAATCGTTGTCGCAGAGAGTGGCTGATCAACAAAGTCTTTGAGAGGAACGAGTGTAGACGCTATTGATGTCGGCTTTCCAATGCTTTAAGAAAGACGTCCGGTGGGAGGAAGATGTCGTCCGACATCATGGAGGATAACCAATGTTGTAGAATCACTTTGTCACGACAAGAAGGTTCCAGCAAGAGATTGAAATCTCCTAGGGTTTGTGGAGGATGGTAGCGATCTGCCGAAGAAAATCTGAAAGAGCCTTCGTACGATGCAGACGGTGCTTCATTTATTGCTGGAGAGGATATGTTGGACAATAGGCCTTCCACAATCACGATCTATGTTAGTGGCCAAATCAATCGGCGGGAGCAGTCCACCGAAAAGGAATGTCGAGTTTCCACGAGTTTTAGGCAAGAGGGAAGAGGCGATAAAGGGTTCGACGACAAGAGAAATAGGAGGAGACGTTGTGGATGACGATAGGTGAGAAGATGTGTCGCAAGCGTCGACTGCTGAAGAAGCACCCTGTCACGGCAAGAGGATTCCAGTGAGGAGGAGTTCGCCCGAAACTACTAGGTTTTTTTAAAAAGACAGAGGAGAGGGAGTGTTCGACTTCTGAAGAGGGGAAAAACATCACGGGCGTAAAAAAAATAATGATTGCCCCTTTTAAACAAAACCAAGGGGTATCGGGTCCCTTCAATTTAAATTTTTTAAAAATAACCATCAGTCGATTAGAATTTCATCGATTGACTAAAAAATCTGATTTTGAGATTTTTCAAAAACAAAAATTTTAAAAAAAATTATAAATCTAAAAATGATCTTTTTAGATTAAAAATCAGAAATTAAGCATAAATCATGTTCAAAAGAAACGAGAAAACCTTTATCACATAATTGACTAATGGATAATAAATTATGCATTAAACCATGTACTAAAAGAACATTTTCTACCAAGAAAAGTTTTGGATTACCAATGTTACCAATACCGATTACTTTTCCCTTGTTATTGTCACCAAAGGTGACAGTTCCTCCATCCTTACTTTGGAGGGTGGAAAATAACTCTGGCCTTCTAGTCATATGTTTGGAACAACCGCTGTCCAAGATCCATTTGCTCCTTATTTTGTATACCTACAACAAAATTGGAAGACAAAGCTTTTGACCCTTTTCTATTTTCGGGTCCATGAGAGTTAGTCTTAGGAACCCATATCCATTTGAATTTTGGTTTCTTTTGAGAATAAATATTCTTTCTATAAAAAGATTTAGCATTTATAGAGTAATCATGTCTAAGCTTATAAGCTTTATAAGTACCATGATTAGATGCATTTCTATTATGACTAGAAAATTGAGTTCTTTTAACAAATGATTGAAAATTTTGACTTTGATTCTTTACCACATAGTTTGGTCTGATTTGAGTATCAAAGAAGCTATATCCCAATCTGGTTTTGTTAACTGAGCATCTTTGAGAACCAAAAAGTCTTTCTAGATTTTATTGTCCATTAGTGAACTTGGTCACTATAGAAAGACAATCATTTGATTTTTCTTTTAGACTTGTTATTTCTTCTTGTAAGATATTAGTTCTAATTCCAATTTCTTTTATCTCAGATGCTTGACAAGAGTTTTTCTTCTTGAGATCTTCTATCTCTTGAAGTAACATTTTGTTTTGAGAGTCAAGAGTTGAATTTTTAGCTTTTAACTCTTTGTTTTTAGAACTTAGACTCTTAAATTTAGCATATAAATCATTAAATGCTTCTAATAAATCATCATACTCATATTGACTTACCGAGTCTTCTTGTGCTACAAAGCACATATTGGCGACTTTTTCATTTAATTCTTCATCGAAAGAGGAGTCACTATCATCCCAACTTGCTTGAAATGCATTTTTCTTCTTGAATTGGTCCTTAGGCTTGATTTTTAGAAGAGGACAATCTTTCTTGATGTGTCCTGCCTTTTTGCAATTAAAGCACTTGACTTCATTAAGATTGGAAGAATCAGTTTTCTTTATCTTTCTTTGAAATCTTCCCTTTTGATGAATCTTTTGAATTGCCTTGTGATGAGGGCAATATCTTCATCTTCTTCTGAATCTTCAGAGTCAGAAATGGCCTTGAAAGCAAGAGATTTCTTCTTGGGTTCTTCTTCTTGTCTATTATGAAGTTGGACTTCATATGCCATTAAATTACCAATCAAATCTTCAAGAGAAAGGGTGTTTAAATCATTTGCTTCCTCTATTGCTGTGGCTTTTCTCTCTCTTTCAGGAGTTAAACACCTTAGGATTTTTTTGACTAAATCCACTTGTGAATATTCTTTTCCAAGGGATTTTAGAATGTTAGTAATATCGGTCATTCTTGTTACCATGTCAGATATAGACTCATTTTGCTTCATTTTAAATAACTCAAACTTATAAACTAAAGAGGCAATTTTAGATTCTTTTACCTTTGATGTACCTTCATGAGTAACGAGAAGAGTATGCCAAATTTTATTTGTTGTAGAACATTGAGAGATGCGATTGAACTCTACCTTGTCAATGACACAATACAATGCATTCATAGCTTTGGCATTGAGTGAAGCTGACTTCTTTTCTTCATCGATCCATAGGTTGAAATCAGTTGATGGTGTTTAATACTTTTCTTAAACAACTCTCCAAATTTTGAGATCCATGGATTGTAGGAATATTGTCATTCTTACTTTCCAATATCCATAGTTTGTTCCGTCGAAGAGAGGAGGACAAACAGATGAGCATCCTTCTTTGTGCTGAGATGATGTTGTTGTCATGCTAGATGATGATAAGATCAAAATATAGCAAACCTTGCTCTCATACCAAATAAAAGTGCTATAGGATTGAGGCAACGAGCACTAGATAACTGCTTTGGAATTTTGAAGGATTTTGATATTCACAAAGCAATCACACAAAAAACACAAGAATTTATCCTGGTTCGGTCTTTCAGACCTACATTCAGTCCCCAAGCAAAATCCCGCTTGAGATTTTCACTATCAACCTTGTGTAACCACAAGAACATACATACCAAATTTGGTCCCACATTCAGTAACAAATCTACTGAAAGCAAACAACTCCTTTAAACCAAGGAGTCATTTTCTTTTATAGAAAAAAATATAAGTAAGCAACTTACAATCAACCTACAAGCCCTTCTTATGAATGCAAATGGAATGCAATTGGCTTCTAAGGTTGTTGAAATACTCAACTCATGAATTCATTGTCTCTCAAAAGCATTTGAGTGAAAAACTGAAGTGAAAATATCAAGTGAGTGAGAAAACAAATACTTGAATGAATAGGAGTGAAAAGCAAAGAATTCGATCTTTGTAATTCAATGTAATCCAATATGATTCGATATTTTTTAGTGTGGAATGCACTCATATTTATAGTTGAAAGATTTCATATGTTGAGGGTACGAAAGGGTGTCAAAACAGTTCATTTTGAATGATCAAAACATTTGAAAAATGAAAAGACACGCCTTTTAAAAGTTTCAGAAAAAATGGTAAAATTAGTCGACTGGAAAATTGTTAGTTGACTGAAATCAAATATTAGCAGATTGAAAGTTATCGTCGGTCGACTAATGTGTTTATCATATCCATTTGAAAATTTAAAGTTTTGAAACTTAGTCGACTAAAGAAAAAGTTAGTTGACTGATAATATCATCAGTATACTGAAAAATCTTTTAGTCGACTGCTACTAAATTTTTCTGAAAACACACGTTCTGTCCGGTCGACTGCTACTAAATTTTTTGACAACACACATTCTGTCCGGTCGACTGGTAAAACCTTTAGTCGACTAATTCAAAAAGTTGACGTTTTAGCATAGAAAAATTTGACACGAAAAAAGTTGTGCACTAATAAACATGAAAATTTAAGTAAAGAGTTTTCTAAAGACTTTTTATGTGAAATGCAATCAAAATATGCACTCTAAGTAAGGATCTTACAAGAATCTAAGACTTTTAATGAATTTTACATTTGCACACTAGTCTTCAAAGATTCTTCATTGAATTCTTCAATTCTTGTCATCTTTCTTTATTGCCTTAGCTGAAATGCAGTTGATTCATTTGTTCATCATCAAAACCTTGTACTTAAAGTATCATGTACGGCTTCATTGTCGTAACATAAACAAAAACACATAAACCTCTTTCTGCAACTTTTTGAGTTAAACAGAAAGTTTTGACCCTATTTCTGTAATATCAGAAAAGAACAAATGCCTTGTTCTGCAATAATTAAATAAAACAAAACACTTTCTAAAATTTTTGAGTTTATCAAAAAAAAAAGAAATACCTTTATGAAAATAGATGCCTATTTCTTCAAAAAACTGATAAGTAGAGACTTATTTTATAAAATATTAACAAATAAGCCTTTTTCTGGAATTTTTAGAAAATAGATCCTTGAACAAAATTTCTAGAAGGTCCTTAATGGAATTAACTAAAATGTATGGACTTAAAAAATTTATTTATTTATTATTTATTAAAAGTAACAAAAGAAGAAGGGTTCTCCACCCTTCTTCTCGAAACCCTTACAGACCCATCTTCTTCAGTGATGAGGCCCCATGGCGGCAGAACTGGCCACCGTTCCGGCAGTGACACACTGCACCAAAGGTGGTGAACGACGGCCACCGTAAGACCTCAACCAATGAGGCCACCACCGACGACAATAGAGGCTTTAAAGGCTGGAAAAAATTCAGTCAACAATGTTCAATCTATGGTGTCACCACCGACACCTCCGATGACAGATCCAACCACCAATCCGGCAAAAAAGATATAAGCAAAAAATTTTAAGCCCTCTGTTTTTTTTTGTTTCTCTTTTTCATCTCAATGGCTCAGTCGTCGTCCCTATTTGCCAATGTGAGCATTCTCCGACAAGTCGAGCCCCTTCCCTTGGGTAGATCACCTCATGGTGAACCCTAAGTCGTCAACCAATGATAAGAGGAAAGACAGAGAGAGAGAGAGGAAAGAGGGAACCAAGCCCTCTCTCTCATGATTTTTTTTTCAATTTTGGGGATTTTCCAAAACCCCCAAATTTCTGTGATTCATCCCCTTCACCCTTTCTGGCGACAAAGTTTCTCTGTGGGTGGCTGACAGTTTGAGTGCTTTACAGAACCTGTTGTTGCATTTTTCGGCGAAGAGCCTTGTCGTGTGAGAAAATTCTTCTTCTCAACCTATCACTTGCGTTAATTCTGACGGGTGTAAACAGAGGTAATCCAATTTTTTTTATGGTCTGATTCTGATTTGTTTGCACGTCGGACGGTTACAACAACTTCTGGCGACTAAAGAAAAAAATGGAAATTTCTAACCCTTTTCAAGTATTTTTTTTTTGAGTTCCTGCAATTGGGAATCCCTGGTTCATCGATTTGCCCAAAATAGAACAAAAATAAAAAATGACCTTTTTTGCTAATTTTCTGTTTGATTTTGCTCTTTGTTTTGTTTTTTTTATAGTGATGCACGCGATTTTGATTGGCACACACGATCACCGATAAGGGTTTTGTCAAACCTCGCTTTGATACCAATGTTAGAACTTGAATGCGTGCAAGTGCAGAATTTCTGTGGGGTGAAGTGTACGCTATTATGCTCGAAATTGCCAGGAAAGATCCACACTTTTCAACTCTCTTACATTGCAGTAATTCGCTCTCAGATAGAGAATTTTGTATTTTGAATAATTCTATATTTTTTTTCATAGTCTTGTACTGCATTTATAACCATATAAAGAGTTCAAGTTTGGGAGACATCTCTGGGATAAATCCCTTCCGCCCCAAAAGACACATCTCTTTGCAGTTCAGGCATATAATTGTTTCTTATTGTGCTTGAACAATGGTAACTATTGAGAGAGAGTGACTCTTGGGATAACCTTCTAACAGTCACCTTATGGCCATATAACCTTACAAATAATAGCCCTTACATGCTACTTTTGTTTAACAATGATTTTGAGATGGAGTAAGTCACCAAATCTAGTATATATATATATATATATATATATATATATATATATATATATATATATATATATATATATATATATATATATAACACTTCGATTCTCTAAATCGAGCATGTTAAATAATCTAACAGTTCAAATCTATCACAAAACACTTCAAACTGGGTAAAACAGTTCTATCTTTCTCTCTCTATATATTTATATATTTATTTATTTTTATATATTTTTTTAAAAATGGGTCAAGCATATTTTTTAAAAAGGTCTTTAGTGGTGCACTAAAAGCGCCGCTAAAGGTCCCAAACCTTTAGTAGGACCTTTACTGTCACTTTTAGTACGCCATTAAAGGCTTTTTGATGCAAAATTTTTTTGCACGCTGACCGTCCATCAACATGCGCGATGGACGGCCAGCATGCTTTAAGCTTCAAATTAGCACCAAATGGGTTTAACACAAACCCATTTCACTATATATATATATATATATATATATATATATATACACACACACACACACTTTCGGTGTGACCCCATCCCCTCGATGACCCGACCCCACAGCCATAGGCCCATAGCATTCTGAGGCACCAAGGCAGCCCCAAGCCGTCCAACACATGTCGCTGCTGCATTGCTCACAAGACAAGGTCTTTTCTCTCTCGTTTCTGTGCACTGTAATTAATATTTAACTAGGATTTTATTATATTTTTTTAAGTAACATATGAAATTCTGATTTTTGTTTGTTATGATTAAGATTTAGGTTTTTTATTTACTTTTTTTTAAATAGTTGTATTTCAATAACTAGGCTTTAGGACTTTTTATGTTTTTTCAATTAGCTTTTAGGTTTTTAATGCGATAAATATTAATTAGTTATTTATATATTTTTTAATCAACATTATACATGATCCATATGGTTATTTTAGTTAGAAATTTGGGGAAAATTATAAATGATGTTTGCTAGGATTGAGGTTTTTATTTAATATTTTTTTAAATAGCATAAATATTTAATTAGGTTTTAGAGTTTTTTGTGTTTTTTCTGAATAACATTTAGATTTTTATTTTGTTTTTAAATAAGATAAATATTTAATTAATATATTTTATATTTTTAATTAAGATTATATATGTTTGATTAGCATAAATGCATAATTTCTGATATACAAATTAGGGTTTTGATTTTGTATTTGTTTGAATGACATGGATTTTGGATTATGCTTTTAGGGTGTTATGTATTTTTTTAATTAGCGTTAAAATATGAATATTGAATAATTGACTTTTGTTAGAACTTAGAATTTTATGCTTTTGTTTTTTTCAATTTACATAAATGAGAATTTTAGGTTTTTTTGTTTCAATTAGCATGTATTTATTTATTTTTATTTCAATTAGCATGCATTTATTTTTTTTGTTTCAATTAAATAAGATAGTGATTTGATTAGAGAAATAATTAAATAGGTTTCATTTAACTATGTTAATATACAAATGTACATTAAAGTTTTTTATTGGAAAGTGAGTGTATAATGACCAAAATAAATTGGTGAAAGACATAAAACTTATTAAATATGTTTGATGTTCCTATTCGTTTTGAGTGGCTTGTACTTTTTACTATTATTTATAAAATATGTATGATATCGTTTATAGTTTTTTTAAAAAATTAACCAATTAATTAGCTATTTATTTTGTAAGATGTTTGTGTTCTTTTGTCTAGTCTTGCAAAATGCATTTTAAGATCGAAACTTGAGCTTAGTCTTTGATCTTTATATCAAACAAAGCTAAATTGTGAAATATACAAACATGTTACTTTGTGGTTCTTAAATAAAATTTTTATTACTGGAAACATATTATTTAGTTTCAAAAGGTTCCTAATTATAAATATGACAATGTTCTCAATTTTTTGAGCACTAGCTAGTATAATTTATTGTTATAGAAATTATGTTTTTTTATTGTACATTTGTACCCACCCTAGCTTAAATTATTGTACATTTGTACACAGGCAGCCAACACCTATCCTTGGGAGACTCCCACACTTTTGAAAAGAGAGAGACACGAGTGGGAACCAAAAACCTTCTATATTGGACCAGTTAGCCAAGTCAAGTGGGCCCGGGTCCGGATCCGAATCCGAATCCTGGACTCCTCCGGCTTTCTGGCGTTCCCAAAGTCATCTATGACGGCATTTTGCCTCGGCCTAAATAGCAGTCATGACACAGACATGTATAAGAGGAGAGAGAGAAGTATGAGGCGGCCGAGCGATTGTTCTACGGCAAGGTAACGCTTCGATCTTCATCTTTAGGCCATTTTATGCGTCTTCTCTTTGGTTGAGTACCACCCGAGACAAGGGTTTTTGGGGTGCGGAAGTTGTTGGTGAATGGAGTTTTGGGGTTTCTTCTATCGCTTTGTTTCTTTCCGTGAGTTTGATGGCTCGATTGATCGTAAGATGGACGTTTTTCAATTACTTTGTTCTGCCATGTTGTCGTTCTCCAAGCCTGTTGCTGCGTTTTGATCGGTGGGAGTCGATGTGCTGATCCCGATTTGTGTTTTTCCTTTTTTTTGGATTGATGAGTTTTTAGTAATTAAGAGATTTATTGGATGAAGATGGGAATGCGGGGAAGACATTCACTTTTCCCCGTTTCTTTGGTGGATTCTTTTTTCTCTTTTTTAGTTGAAACGAGTACTATGTTGATCAAGGTTTCCAGGAAGGGAAACGGAAGTGGGCGATATTTTTTAGGCTTATATGAAATAGGAAACGCGTATATACTTTTATGTATGTGTTTATATATTTTTGTATAATAAAAGTAGAGATGTGGTAATATGAATGAAGAATATTATAAATATATACAAATTACCAGCATAATGGTAACTAGTAAGAATTAATACATTAGGTTTTTTTCATAAAATATGCAAATGCATTATTTACTGATATAAAACAATTGCGCAAGTTGTTTATACTTCATTCGAAAAACATGTGTCAGTGTATGGTTTCATAACTTTTGTATCAATGCTAGTGTAGTTGGTTCAGTTGTGTAGAGCGTTAATTCCTTCCTTTATGTGTATCCTATACAATGTTTATAGACTAAAAAATTGGTATTTTTTTTTAGAAAATAAGCCAAGCTTGGCTCAAGCTTGAGTTCATCGTAAGTTCAATAGTTAGCAATATGTAAAACACAAAAAATTGTTAAATGATGAATATTTGATTAAAAAGGTTTTGCATTCAAAAGGGGAACAGAAAAAAACAGCATAAAAATGAGTTACAAACAAATAGATAGATAGTATATAGTCTATGAATGCAAGTCTGAAACACTGAGCTTAACCTAAACTCAAACTTGAGCCAAAGACCAGTACAAGCAGGCATCAAGATAAGCAAGCCTATAGAAAAAGAAAAGTAGATCTCAGCTCTCGTACCACCCCTACCGTCCTTGGAAGCATAAAAAAAACCAGCCACCCAGGCCTTTAGTTTTTTCTGTGTTGAGGCATGTTTTTTGTCCTTTAGGTTATTTTGGTACTCCATAAATTATGCGATAATTCGATCTCATTTTACAGATTTTCCCACATTGAGGGTCCTTGAATTGGACCAACACTAGAATTTCACCCAAGTTCTTTTTTTGACCCCAAAATCACTATCTTCTCTACCAACTGATTGTACGTAGTATGCCTTTTTTATTTTGTGATGTGTTACTCTTCTTTTAATAAGTTTTCTCTTTTTGGCCATTCAGGAAAAGTGAAGCATATTCTGAACCCTCAATTTTGGAAAGTTGTATGGGTACATTTATGTGATATTGAAAGCATATCTATGCTTATGCAATCAGTTGGATTTTCTCTATATGTACACTGCCAAAAATCTTATCTTTTGGAATACAACACTGTTTAATTAATATGATTCTATTGTTTGTGATTTATCCTTTTGTATTCATTTTGTTGAGTTTTCTTTGTTCTTTAAATTTGTTGCGAAAAATATGTTTTGCTAGGATTTTTTTGTTTGAATAATCATTTGAAAAATTCACTATATATATTCTGATTTATATGTATTAGTCAATTTTTTGTGGGTTTCTTTTATTTTGTTTTGTTATTTAAGAGAACTATTTGTTAAAATTGCTTTTGGTGGTGGAAACGTTGGGTTTTTGTGCTGTTTCTTAGTTTTTGGTTCATATTCATTTAATTGAATTTCTCTTGTATTCTCTGTTTATATTTTATTGCTGATGGCGACCCTACTGTTAACTAGTTCTTTTGGCGTTACTATGACTTTTCTTTGCTAATTTTTATCTCATGTAACAATGACCTCTATTTGGTCTTTTTTCTCTTTTTTTGATGGAAGGGTCTCCAATCTGTTGTTACTAAGCCTTTTTTTTTTTCTTTTCTTTTTCATTTCTTTGTTGTGAATCTTGTGATTTTTCCTTTTTATTTGCTAAGGGAGCTTCTTAATTTTCTTATGGTGGCTTATATTCTGTATGGTCACAGGCTGTTATGCATATAACAGATATCTGATCAGAATCAGAGAGATATGTCCATAATTCTTCTCCGTGCCAAGGTGAAGGGAATTGACAATGGCTTCTATTGCAATAGTCAGAAGCAGGAAGTACCTCCTAGAGCGTCTGAATTTTCCTTCTATTTCAGTTTATGGTTACTCAAGTTTAGGTTGCCGGCCACCTATCTCTTTGTTCTTAAGAGCTTCTGACCTGTCCTCTGGAGAGGAAAATAATGAAAGGGTGAAGGTTGTAGAATTAGGCACTGCTGGGAGGCTGTTGGATCCATCCACAAGACAATTATTGAATTCTGAACATTATTTTATTTCAAAAATTGCTCATGGTTACGGAAGGGCAGACTTCATGCTTCCCTTGGGAATCAGGTGGATGTCACAATCTTTACACACTGCTTCAACAGCCACAACTAATGAACATAGCATTAGAACTAGGGATGAGCCTAGTGAAGAGCAGAGTAAGAAACAAATAAAGGAGGCATCACCTGAGGAATGTGATCAGGCAGTTGAGGGTCTGAGTTCTGCCAAAGCGAAAGCCAAACAGTTCCAAGAGTCACAGAAGAAAGCTAAATCTCTTATAGAGAGGGTGTGGGCTGTCCTTCTGGGAATTGGACCTGCATTACGAGCTGTTGCCTCTATGAGCAGGTCATTACCATATGTGATTGGTTGCTATCATTATCCTTTTTCAAGATTCAGCTGAAGTTTATATGACCTTGATCATTTTATTATTTGTTCCAGGGAAGACTGGGCCAAGAAGTTGGTTCATTGGAAGAATGAATTTTGGGAAACTCTCCAACATTATTGGCTTGGAACAAAGCTACTTTGGGCTGATGTAAGGATTAGTTCAAGGCTGCTGTTAAAGCTTGCCAGTGGAAGAAACCTTTCAAGGAGGGCACGCCAACAGCTTACTCGCACTACAGCTGACATTTTCAGGCTAGTTCCGTTTGCAGTCTTTATTATAGTTCCATTCATGGAGTTCTTGCTGCCGGTGTTTCTGAAAGTATTTCCAAACATGTTACCATCTACATTCCAGGACAAAATGAAAGAACAGGTACTGATTGAAGGATCTTCTTGAAAATTCAAATGCCATCTGGACCAAGTATAAGTTCAGGCAGGTCCTTAGAGAATAGGACGGTGAAAACTGTTGATAGGAATTTATTTAATTATTTAGATGCAGTCTTTTTACATTGTGTATGTTAACATCTCAGCTCTTATACGGAAACAAATCCCAAATATTGAGTTGCTCTGTTTTGATAGGTTTATTTAATTTATAGATGATGCTACATGAACTCATCAGCGAAATGGATATTGGAACTGAATAAGACCTGACTACTAAGATCTCTAGCTATTAAGTTGAGGTGTTTTCTTTTTTTTGTGTGCCTTAATTTCTTATCAGATTCTTATGTCCATGGATGGAGAATTTTTTTCCTAATGTATTCTTCTAAATGATCAAGGAATTCTTGATGCTGGCATTCTCCAAATAGTGGTTGATCTCTTTGGTTTCTTACTGGAAATTTGGTGTTTGAAAATTTTCTGAAAAACTCAAACACAATGATCTTTTTGTGTCACACTGTGGAAAGTGATAGCAATTCCATCTATATCTTTCAATAGTGTTGTGCATCTTGGCAGCCATTTATGTTTTACTTGAACATGGTCAAACATCATAAATCCTCCTCTTGTTTTTGTTGAGTCCTCCTGAATATCTGAAATTTATTTAAATACAATTAAATAAGAGTTTAAAAGTTGAAGCTTGAACAATTGATGACTTCATTGCAATGTTTTGATGTCATCATTCCTCTCTCTCTCTCTCTGTTTTGTGTCTCCACAATAATTTGTGTGTGCGTGCTTCTATGTCACGGGGACTCTTCAACTAGGTGCCGCACCTGCACCCGATGCGGTCAACCTGACCCTGGGTGCAGTCAACGCACCCAGGGTCATTTATGTCCAACTTTTGGACTTTACAACAACAACAACAACTACGCCTTCATCCCAAAACAATTGGACTTTATATATATATATATATATATATATATATATATATATATATATATTATATTTTTGCCGCACCCCCACACCCAAGTTTTTTGAAAGTGCCGCACCCCCGCACCCATGTGACATAGGCGTGCTTGCATTTGTATAAGAGTTGCAGTAACCAGAGTTTACATTCCAATCTATCTGCTTTTGTGTTTTCTTGCTATATGAGGTACTCTGAGCTGAGGTCATATGCTAATCACATGCTCTTTACAGGAGATACTCAAAAGACGTTTGACTGCAAGGATCGAGTATGCAAAGTTCTTACAGGACACAGTTAAAGAAATGGCGAAGGAAGTTCAGATATCCCGGAGTGGAGAAATTAAAAAGACAGCAGAGGACCTTGATGAATTTCTAAACAAGGTGAATGTTAAAACTGTATGTTATAGTAACTATAACTATTTTGTGTTGTCCTTGATGTGATGATACCTTTTCCAAACCAGGGTACAGATTTCTCTGTATTTGGTGTTACTGAGTTATTCTATCTCATAGAATTCAGTTGTTTAATTACATATGGCCTGCAAAATTTTCATGCTTGATTAGGTTAGGACTGGTGGTCGTGTTTCCAATGAGGAAATTTTGGGATTTGCAAAACTGTTCAATGATGAGTTAACTCTGGACAACATCAGCAGGTTGTTATCATTTCTATCATTCTGAGTAATCATTTGTTTCTAATATTTGTAGCTAAGAGCCGCTTTGGCTATTACTCTTACCATTATGCAACCATATTTTACTTTTGTTACATTTCTGTGACAGACCAAGGTTAGTAAATATGTGCAAATACATGGGGATCAGCCCTTATGGAACAGATGCTTATCTGCGTTACATGCTTAGGAAAAGGCTGGCCTGGTAAGTTTTGTTTTTATATTACTTGAATAGACAAATGTACCTGGAAATGGTCTTATTTCTTGGAATGGTGGAAAGATATGTAAATCTCATTGCTTTGTCAATGGTCGATGATGAGTGAATTGTGCCTTTTTTCTCCTTTTAATGTGGCGATTCTTGACTAACCTGGGAAAGTTTCACCTTTGTGAATCTTGGTTCATCTTTTCATTTGATGTTCCTGTAAAAGTAAAACTTTACTAGGATTTTGAGTCAAGGCATTAACTCTACCATGCTAGCAGAGCTGAGAGCTAATGTGGCTGATATAAGAACTACAGTACCATTTAACATGGAGACACTATTCTCGGTTGGTGATATCTGTATCATAAAAAGATGGCTGTGAGCAGGATGGTCAATGGTCTGACCCAACAGTGTGGAACCTTGACTAGTGACCCACGATCCTGGCAATGATGTCTTGGATCATTTTAATTTGTGACTGTACTAGGTCCGACAATGTTATAAACTTATAAAGATGACCTATGTTCCTTTTGCCTATGTCTTTAGTAATTTTTCCTTTTTCAGTGACTACTTTCTTAAGCAATTATGATTTGTTTTGTGCAGGATAAAGAATGATGATAAAATGATCCAAGCTGAGGGTGTTGAGTCTCTATCAGAAGCCGAACTTCGACAAGCTTGTAGGGATCGAGGCCAACTGGGACTACTCTCTGTTGAGGAGATGCGCCAACAGGTTTTGTGGAGCCTTTGTGCTAATATTAACTTGTCTTTTGTGGTGGTTGAAGATTAAATTTCCTTTTGCATTATAAAAACTCTTGTTAAGAATCTGGACTTATGCGTGTATGTTTTTCTCTACTCAAATGCTTTCAGACTATGTTTGTGAAGTTAGTAGTTTGGAGAACTGCTATTCTTTGTCTTTGGCCATCTTGGTATTTGAAGTAACAGCGAAACTAGGTGCACAGTGCACTTGAAAAAGGAAACATGATAGGAGCAAGGATGTCGGAGAAATAGATACTGACGTTAACAACTCTGGAAAAAAAGGATTAAATGCTTTGCCATTGGAATTGGAGCAAGTACAGTTCAATCTAATCCAGAATGTCTTCTATGAAGCTTAATGGGATTATTTATTAAAACATCTATTGGTTAAAATGAATATTCAATAAGTTACATTTATTAAGAACGTTAGAGAAAGCATCCATATAGGAAGTTGCTATCTGAAACATGTATGTGTGTGTGATCCTTACCAGTTTGATCTCCTAACCATCCTAACTGATTATTAGTTGAAGGTACTTGCTTAATTTGAACATCTAGATAGCCTTGAGTATCTCATGAAACGTGTCTCAACCCCGCTTCAGCGAAAATGGGTTGCCAAAATGATGGGGTAGGATTTTGAACACCAATACAAGAAAGGTCATGAAAATTGTCGCCGATGCCTTTGTAAAAATGCCTACTAAGGCCACAAGCATACAAGCGCAAATACTTGAGAACAAAATGTGCACAAAGGCATTTACACAACACTTGCACAAATACGTAAAATACACAAAAGTGAGCAAACATGCACTTAAGGCATGCACTTCATAAAAAAGCAATGCTTGAGTCTCTCAAGCTTATCAAAGTAAAGGGGGAATACCCCTATATATACAAAAGCAAAGGGGTACAAGAGGGGGGCTCCCAAAGGAGTCGTTGGGGAGCCCCCAACAGTCACATTTGTGACCGTTGGGGGTCCCCAACGACTCTATTGGGGGGACCCCAATGTACCTTTATAAAAAAGTAAAAAATAAAAATAGAAAAAAGAAAAATACAGAAAAAATAAATTACAACATATTCCAAGTGGAATATGCGCAAGATGTGAAATTACAAGAATACCCTTTTTGGGTAAAAGAATAAAATGTGTATATATATATATATTTATATATAGAGAGATACATATACATATATAATATATATATATATATATATATATATATATATGTATCTCTATGTATATATATATATACTTACAACAATGTTTTTGGAGATACATTTTAACACCTCCCCTCAAACTTACGGTGCGATAATCGCAAGTTTGTCACTAAGGAAATGAAATCTGGGCGAACAAAGAGCTTTTGTGAAGAAGTCCGCAAGTTGATACTCAGACGTCACGTACGGTAGATCAATGACCTTCTACAAGTATTCTTCCCTGACATAATGGCAGTCCATCTTTATTTGCTTTGTTCGCTCGTGCAAGGTGTAATTCTTGGCAATATAAATTGCACTTTTGTTGTCGCAACAGAGCTTTGATGGTTCTCTGATAAACACTCTCATATCTTCCAAAAGACGTCAAATCCATACAATTTTCATGGTAGTGGATGCCATGACTCCATATTCTGCTTCAATGGATGACAGAGAGACCTTCTGTTGCTTTTTATATCGCCATGAAATCAAAGACTCACCTAAGAAAACACAAAAGCTAGTGGTGGAGTGACGGTTATTAGGGTCACCTCCCCAATCTGAGTCAGTATAAGCAAGTAATTTTAATTCAGAAGAAGAGAATAAAAATACTCCCTTATTCACTGTTCCCTTCAAGTATCTGATGATGCGAAGAACAACACTCATATGAACTGTTGTAGGGGCATGCTGAAACTGACTGGCGATGTGAATAACATGTGACAAATCAGGTCGAGTAATGTTAAGGTACATTAAAGAGCCTACCAACTGCCTGTAAGGAGTAGGATCAGTTAGAGGAACTCCGTCATCAATCTTCATTTTTGATCCCACGACTTCAAGAGTTTCGCAGACTTTGTCATCAGAAACCCCTAACATGTCAATAATCTCACAAGCAAGTTTAGACTGAGATAAGAAATAACCACGTTGAGAATAAGCAACCTCAATTTCAAGAAAATATGTTAGAAAACCCAAATATGACATATTTTGAAGTCAAGATAGAATTAATACCCTTGATTCCTTGAACATCATCACCTTTAATCAACATGTCATCAACATAGAGTAATAGTATCACAATCCCTGCATCAGATTTTCTAGTAAACAAAGCAGTGTCAGTATAACAGGAGGAGAAACCATTTTTCAGCATTACACTGGTAAATCTATCATACTAGGCTTTGGGGGCCTATTTCAAACTATAGAGGGCCTTTCGAAGATGAAGAACTTTATCTTTAGGAATCTTCATGCCTGGTGGAGCATCCATATAAAATTCTTCGTTAAGATCACCATTCAAAAAAGCATTTTTCACATCCATTTGAAAAATGTTCCAATTTTTAATAGATGCAATAGTAATAAGACATCTAACTGTAACCATTCGGGCTACAGGAACAAAGGTTTCTTCATAATCAATACCATACTCTTGCCCATATCCTTTTGCGACTAAGCGAGCTTTATACCTTTTCAGTGATTCATCGCTCTTAGTCTTAACCTTAAAAGCCCATCGACAACCTATAGTTTTCTTTCCTATGGGTAGAGTTTGGAAATCCCAGGTTTCAGCCTTCCTAAGAGCATTAAGTTCATTTTGCATAGCTTTTTGCCATTCTATACATTTTTTAGCTTCTTCAAAATTTCTAGGTTCAAAAAAAGAGTGAATAGCACTAAGACAAGCCCTATATCGGGGTGAAAACGAATCAAACGAGACAAAACGAGTTGAAGGTCTCCTATTCCTTTCAGATCTTCTATGGTCGAGAGTAGGAACAAACTCACTATATTGATCAATAGCACTTCTAAAAGTATCTTGGTTTCTACGAGAATAGGTTATTGGATTACTTGAAATTCTACTTTCTTGTTCATTGGGTGAGTCATATTCACCAACATCGCCATCATTTTCCCCATCATGGTTTTATGATACATCATCATCACTAGATATATCATCATTACTCAACAATAAGTCAAATAAGGAGTAATCAACATTGTCTTGTTGAGAAACATTCTTTTCAAAGCTGCTTTCATTTTCTAAGAATGTTATATTTCTTGAGACATATAACTTATCATCTCTAAGGTCATAACAACGAAACCCTTTTTGAGTTTCGAAATATCCAAGAAAGGCACAAGGAATAACCTTGGGAGAGAGCTTGTCATTCTTATCAGTAAGTATAAAACACTTACACCTTAAGACTCGTAACCTGTTATAATCAGGTTCAAGTTTATGTAATACCTCAAAAGGAGATATTTTTTCCAATATCCTAGATGGTAAGCGATTTATAAGATAAACAAAAGCAAGAGTTGCTTCAGCCCAAAAGTTTTTAGGAAT
The DNA here is from genome assembly GCF_984573655.1 of Nuphar pumila. Lineage (NCBI taxonomy): Eukaryota > Viridiplantae > Streptophyta > Magnoliopsida > Nymphaeales > Nymphaeaceae > Nuphar > Nuphar pumila. The sequence continues at coordinate 43,692,279 of NC_143263.1, read as the reverse complement.
GTTTTAGGATATAAGAAGGGTCCTAGTGGTCTCAATGATGTGCCTATGTTTCCTTTCAGCCAACCCATTTTGTTGAGGGGTTTTAGTACAAGACCTTCGGTGAACAATTCCGTTATCCTCAAGGTAATCCTTAAATTGATTGGAGAGATATTCTCCTCCAGAATCACTTCTAAATATCTTTATGTTACTGTTGAATTGATTTTTGATCATTGTATGAAAAGTTTTGAAACACGAAAATACTTCATGTTTGTACTTAAGAAATTAGATCCACGAATATCTGGAAAAATTATCCACAAAAACTACATAATAAGAAAAGCCTCCTTTTGAAACAATAGGTGCAGGTCCCCAAACATCTTAATGAACAATTTCGAAAGTTTTAGAAGAGAACATAGTTTTTTGCTCAAAAGGCAAACTTCGCATTTTTTCGAGAATACAATCATTACAAGAAAATAAACTTTTACATAGGTCTTTTGCAAAATGTAAGTAAGATAACTTGGTGATATTAGGATGACCAAGTCTTTTGTGCCACACATTTATATCTTTGTGTCGGTCAACATTACAAAAAAGTTTTGGAACTTGAAGAGAGTCCATATAGTATAAGTCTCCCTTCCTAAAGCCTTCCCCAATCAATTTCCCGGACCGACGATCCTGTATTAAACATTTATCACAAGAAAATTTAATATCGCAACCATGATCCGAGAGTTGAGAAACAGAGAGAAGGTTTAAGTTTAACTTAGGTATAAATCTAATTTTTGGAATAAAAAAGTCTTGAGTTTCAAAATTACCTATGCCTTTAATTTCAACAGAGGTTCCATCCGCATTGGAAACAAAAGATGGAGAAACATTTTTTGAGTAATCGAAAAACGAAAATATGTTTGGGGACATATGAAAAGATGCACCGGAGTCTAAAAGCCAAGAGACTTTACCTGGAGAGGAAGAAGTAGACACAGCGGCACCGGAGGTAGCTCCCTTGAGGAGAGGTTGAAGGGCTTCCACTATTTGACTTAGAGAGAGAGATCCACTTGAAGATGCCTCCTCCTTTTGCGGTACACCGGTGATAGCCATTGTGAGAAGCTTCTTTCATTTGGGACATATGGGTTTGATATGCCCCGGTTCTTTACAGAAATGACAAAATTTTTTCCTATAGTCCTTTTTCCCTCTTTGCCCACCATTTTCACATTGATTTTGTGGTTTAAAGTGAGGAGGACGATGGACTTTTACATTATTTTCGGGTCTTGATACGGCATTGACCCCATCGTTTTCTTTATAATTACAAGGAACCGCAAGAACATTTGATCCTTATTTACATAAACCCATACGAGTCTCCTCACCACTTAATTTGGTGAATACATCTTCAAGAGAGGGAGGAGTAAACGATGATAGAAGGGATGACCTTATTTGCTCAAATTCGGGCCTTAGCCCATTCAAAAAGTTGAAGAACCGATCTTCTTCAAGTTGCTTGTGACAAAGTTCAATCGCCTCTCCACTCTATTTTGGTTCAATCATGGCAAGCTCGTCTCAAATGGAAGAAAGATCGGCAAAATATTTCCTAATATTCATTTCACCTTGAGTAAGAGAGAGAACCTTCTTTTAAAGGTAATACTTATGAGATAAGTCCCTTGACGTATACATTTTCTCAAGATAATGCCAAGCTTCCGATGCTTTCTTGAACTTAATAATGTTGGCATTAATCTTAGTTTCAACGGATGAGAAAAACCAAGAAAGAATTTTGAAAATTTTCATTTCCCATTCATTGTGCTTCTTAGAATAATCTTCAAGGGCTTTGATTCTTTCCTCTCCCTCAAGAATCTTGATTTCACTTTCGTTTACCACGGTTATTTTGGGTTTCAGTTTCGGAATTGTGCCTTGCACATAACCCCATAGCCCCTTCCCTTTTATGTGAGCCTCCATGTTCTCGGCCCAAGCATGATAGTTGAACCCATTTAGTTTAAAGCCAAGAGCAAAATGAGACTCTTTTTCGCCCATTAAGAAGTAAAGAGGAAGGGAGAAGATGCGTACCAACACAAGATTTCAAATTCTAATTTGCACAAGATTCTTCTAAAATATTTGAGAAGCAAGATCCACCACTTCAAAAATTCAAAGGCACGTTTTTCGAGGCACTCGAAAAACGAAGAAACCCACGATCCTCTATCACCAACCTCGCTCTGATACCATGTAAAAATGTCTACTAAGGGGCCACAAGCATACAAGCGCAAATACTTGAGAACAAAATGTGCACAAAGGCACTTACACAACACTTGCACAAATACGTAAAATACACAAAAGTGAGCAAACATGCACTTAAGGCGTGCACTTCATAAAAAAGCAATGCTTGAGTCTCTAAAGCTTATCAAAGTAAAGGGGGAACACCCCTATATATACAAAAGCAAAGGGGTACAAGAGGGGGGCTCCCAAAGGAGTCGTTGGGGAGCCCCCAACGGTCACATTTGTGACCGTTGGGGGTCCCCAACGACTCTATTGGGGGGACCCCCAATGTACCTTTATAAAAAAGCAAAAAAGTAAAAATAGAAAAAAGAAAAATACAGAAAAAATAAAAAAGAAATTACAACATATTCCAAGTGGAATATGCGCAAGATGTGAAATTACAAGAATACCTTTTTCGGGTAAAAGAATAAAATATGTATATATATATATATATATATATATATATACTTACAACAATGTTTTTGGAGATACATTTTAACAGCCTTATCTCGGCGAATGGAGGAAGCAGATTGGATGTTTTTTCTGTTGTAACTTGTGATGAAGGAGCACCAATTGGGGAGTTCGACTTTAACCTTCAGAAGCATTATCCTAGATTCTTGCCTAGTGGACTAGGCAAAACTCAAGAGGATGGAACGTTATGGATTGGGTAAACCCTAATCCAAAATCCTAGTTGGCTAGGGCAGTTGGGCCTAGTGGGGCCCACCCAAGGGGGCGTCCCCCTGTTTTTGGCTAGGCTAGAAGGGCGTGAACGGGTGAGTTATGAGAGTGCTAAGATTGAGAAAGAGGAGATAAGAGGTTGCCCTAATTCTAGAGGTCAGAATTCCAGAAATAGCTTAGTCAACTTGGAGTCCAAGGAGGCTTAACCAAAATTAGGAGAATTTTAATATTTTATGGAACTTGTGCAAAGAACTTATGAGGGCCTTCTATGCCTACAGGCCTTGTATAAGCATAAATGAAAAATTAAAGTTCTCTCTCTATCTCATGTCTTCCTCTCTCTCTCTCTCTAATTCTCGCCTCTCTATATATCTCTAAATCTCGCCCTCTTATCTCTTTTCCTCTCTGGTTACTTGACCTCCTGTAGGTCGTGTGAAGCTTTGATTGGGTCTTTGGGTGCTGCCCAAGGTCCAACCAAGTTTACGCACCACCAAGCTCATAGTGCCGGTGTAATCCAGCCATCCCCAACCTTCCCTTGTGAAGTTGACCTCATCCAGCGAGTTCAACCTTCTTGGGACGTCCTTCACTTGGTCTTTGTGGTTTGAGTATGTCCAAATCCCCTTCCCTCATTACTCAACCTTGATTGAACTCGTTGTGACTTAGTTAGGTTTACCTAAATCCTGCAGTCCCTGGAAAACCCAGCAGACTTCAAAAAATCCCCTAGTCCAAACCGTGAAGAGTCCGGTCCTGATTTTTGGACCTAAGGTACTTTAGAGTATCCTTCGTCAACCCTCCAAATTTCAGATCCAACTGAGTCTCGAGTGCAGAGAACCAATTTTTACAATCTGGTTTGCCTGAAGCCTAACCTGTTTGCTCCTATCCTGACCCGAATAATCCGGTCACTTCAAAAATCCGTAACTCCTTGTTTCCATGTCTTCTGGACCTGAAAATTGGACCGTACCTACCTTAGGGTGTCAGGAACCAACTCATCAAATTTCATATTTTTTTGCTGTGTCATTAGGGAGAACCGAATTTTATCCCAGACCCTGTCTGGACCTAGCCACTCTGTCTACCCGAGTTGACCCATTTTAGATTTTCTCCTTCCCGTGTCCGAACCCTCAGCCCACACTAGTATCACTTAGTCTTGCTATGTTTTGTCTTTGTTGTCTGTTGGCATGGAATTTTTTCTTTAACACAATTAGTTAGTAAAGGGGGTCTAAGGATATTTGGAATCTGTTGAGACTTGAGAGTTATGTACAATACTATATTACTAATTGTTTGCTGCCCCTTTTCTTTGTGTGTTTACTTGTATATTACATTCTTATTAGGGGTATTTTCGTCCATGTAATATTTTGTTAGAGTCAACAGTTTTTGTCTTGTAGTGTAGGATGAGGGGACCCTGCGGATGGTTGTATCTTTCTTCTTTTCCAAGCTAATGAAGTTTCTAGTTCTTCCCTCTCTTGTTGCTTCTTCTTCTCTCTAATTCCCATGGCTGCTTGAGTTCGGATATGGTATCAGAGCCATAGCTGAAGAGAAGTGGCATCTGATCGTCTCATAGGGACTGCTGCTTCATTCTAGTCGTGAGATTCTCACCTGTGCTTATGATCAGAGGAAGAATGACCTTACGGTTAGGTGATCTGTTCTTTGATCTGATTTGGGGGTTCACTAGGGTTTGATTTTAGAAGTCTTTGGAATCAAACCCTAGTCAATTTGGTGCAATTCTGGATTTTATATGGATTTTTCTGTATATTTTCTGCCATGAGAAGGAATCTGACCAGATTTCAGAAATCTTGAAAATCTGATCTGATTGATGGTAATTTGAGGTGTCAATTAATTGCCTTGGTATCATTTTGATGTTTGAAAGTTGTGGATACTAATCTTTTGGCAAGTTGGATGGTATTTTGGTGGCCGTATCGATTCTTGTATGAATTGCATGCGATAGTCAGTTGCTTGTGGTTTTTGAGTTCAGCATTGATATTGGGTGCTGATATTTCTGAAGCTCGATATTCAGAATTGGTTTTGACTTTTGAGTGTGTATCTGTGACGTGTTTGGCCTTGCTGATCACTTGTTTAGTGGATCTTGTTTGGAGATTACTCTTGGCTGCTAGTTTTGGTAATCTGATTAAGGGTCTTGACTCTGTTTCGGTTTGTGAGATTGCTTCCTCTCACATTGTAGTCTCTTTTGTGTGTGGACAGTTTATACTGAATTGACTTGATCTTTTGGGCTATATAGTTGTCTTTATTCATTCAGCATATTTGGTGTTGTTTTGTTGTATTGGTGTTTTGTGTGCATTCTATATTGTAGTTTTGGGTTGTGTGAGGTATGGAGAAAGGAGAAGGAATTCAGATTGTCCCAGTGAAGTTGTATGGGACAAATTATGCATATTGGTCTGATTTCATGACAGTTGTAATTGTTGGAAAGGGACTTGGTGGCTATTTGAATGAGATCAAAGCCAAACCAAAGTTCACTGATGCCGATTATGAGAAATTGTTGGAAGATGAATAGTAAACAATGCATGAGTAAAAGCTTGATTATTAGGTTAGGAAATACAAACTCATGCAAGAATTGAGTGTTATGCATCAAGAAAACAAGAGGATTGTGGTGTTTTACTCTGATATGCAAAGAGTTTGGGACGCACTTGCACTCATGGAAGGCTAGACCATATATATATAGAGAGAGAGACATATATACATATATATTTCATATATATGTCTCTATATATATATATGACTTTTTGTAATGACCACTAGGGGCAAATTTGTCTTTTCACTTGTAAATATGCATGTTCATTAGGGACTTACTTTTTGTATTTTTATTATTTTTATTTTTATCTTTTTTTATTTTCTTTTCTTTATGTTGGAATAAGGGCCCACATAGAGTCGTTGGGGACCCTCTCCAACGGTCACAAATGTGACCATTGGAGGGACTCCCAACTACTCTATGGGAGCCTTTTTTTGCTCCCTCTTGTATATATAAGGGGCTTGCCCCACTTTAAAGTAAGGCTTTTGAGAGCCTTTTTCAATAGAAGTGCATTTATATTTTGAACTGCTCTCTCTCATATTTGTGTGTTTGTCACTTGCCACTTTTTGGCCTATTGTATTTTGCCCATTAGTGGCCTTTTACTTGTGTGCTTGTGCATCTCTTATAGTCATTTTTTACATTGTTCTTTGCCTAGTGTTTCATTACAATGCATGCCAGACTTGTAGGCTATTTGATCAACATAAGGAGACAACCAAGCTAATTGAGTTTCTTATGGCACTTGATGGTGTGAGGGGTGTCATATTGCATCGTCCTCTATTGCCCTCAGTTACTCATGCTTTAGCTGAGTTGATTGCAGAAGAGACCATGTTAAAGTCTCTTGGGGCTTATTCAACCAACGGCAATGTTATGGCGGCTCCTCGACAGTTTGGTGGCAGTGAAGGTGGCAAGACTGGGGTAGAGGTTACATGAGTTATGTTCAATGTTACTATTGTGAAGGATACATGAAGAATTCATGCCCGTCACTGAGGAAGAAAAGAGGTGGAGCCCTTATAGTTGCATCTGATGGAGAGAGTGCTAAGCCCAATGATGGTCTTGCTGACATTAGTACTCAGGGTGTTATCTCCATAATTGGCAAACCCGGCGATCTGACTTGGGAATTGCCCGAGCCGGATTGGATTGCCCAGTAGTTAGGCCACCGATCCAGCCCAAACCTGTTTTAACTAGGTTTGGACTGGAATTGTTCAGGAATCGCCCGACTCGGCACTGACTTGGAAAATCGCCGAGTCAATGCGGAATCAGACGATTCAAGTCAGTTTCAAGCCAGCCGGTTCTAACCTGATTCATCGAGACGAACCGACGTGTACCGGTTCATTCCATAACGAACCAGATTTAAAACATAAAGAGGAAGGGGGGCTCGACTCTTCCCCTCCTTCCCCCATTTCTAAAACCCTAGACCCCCTCCATTTTCGGTGGCCACCACCATCTCCGGTGACCACCGACGAACGCCGACGACCTCTCGTGCTACAAACAACCAGGGTTTCTCTCTCTCTTTTTGAGGTTCACCTCTAACAAATGAGCATTGAACCTCTCAGAGGCTCCGATGCTCTCTCTTTGGCGAGCCGATGCTCTCTCTCTCTCTCTCTCTATGCAAGGCTCGCGACAATATTTAAAGTATTATTCAAAAACAAAGTCTAAAAAAAAAATTGGTCCTAACCTGTCCGAGTTACCGAGTCGACCCACGAGTCAAGGGTCGGGCGATCCGATCTCGAGTCACGGGTTTGCCAACTATGGTTATCTCATCTTCAGGTAGGTATGTAGATCACTCTCGTGGTAGTGAGATTCAACTATTGGAGAAGATACAACAACAAATTCAACAATTGTAGCATCTTGCTCAATCAACTATAGCCTCTTCTTCTGCTACTCGTGTTTCTTCCTTTGGTACTACCCTTGTAGGTATATTAGGTTACTCCTCTGGTTGGTCAATAGACTCAGGAACTTCTTGTCATATGACAATCCATGAGCCTATCTTAACCAATTGTCGACCCTATAGTGGTATTTTCGCACTGTTGATGGTTCATCGGTCTGTTTCAAAAGTCAGTTCCATTACTTTTGGCTCTTGTCCTTGTAGAAAAATCAATATCCCTTAAGTTCGTCATGTTTCACATCTTGCTAGGAATCTTAGCTCTGTTGGTCAGATTACCAAACATAATTGTAAAGTTATCTTCCCTTTGATTGTGTGGTGCATGATCAATTGCTTTGGAAGAAGATTGTGATTGACCATAGGAGAAGTGACTTATATTATCTTGATTGGCTTGATATGGGGGAGTAGAAGAGATTTGGGATCAGATTGGGAGCTTTAGTCATAGATGGGTGTTTTATGACACTAGAGACTGAGTTATATCTCCCGCTATAGGTTGCAAAAGTTGTCTTTTGAAAGTATTGGTGGGTCTTAGTTAGTAGCGTCCAACTATGTCCATAATTGTGAGAGTTATAGGTTGGCAAAGGGTCATGCCTTGCCATTTGGGTCTAGTGATGGGGAGTTTGAGAGCCCTTTTGATCTTGTTCACTATGATGTATGGGGTCTTTCACCTATCTTGTAATAAGGGAAATCATCATATTTTGTTACTTTCATAGATAATTGTACAAAATTCACCTGGTTATATTTTATAAAAAATAGAAGTAAACTTTTGAGATTTTAAGAACTTTTGCATTATGATTGAAAATCAATTTGTAGCTAAGATTAAGAAACTTCAAACCAGGGTTACCGGAAGCGCCTAGCTAAAAGGGGAAGCGCGCTTCGGAAGCGCGGAACGTCGCGCTTCCGAAGTGTGGGGGGAAGCGTCCCCCTTTTTTGGGAAGCGCGTCCCCCTTTTTTGGGAAGCGCGCTTCCCTTTAATGGGGGACGCGTTTCCCTTTAATGGGGGACGCACTTGCTTCCCCCTCGCTTCCCCCACGCTTCCCCTCGCTTCCCGCACGCTTCCCCTGTTTTTTTCAATTTTTTTGTATTTTTTATTTTTATTTTTTTCGCTTCCCCCTCGCTTCCGAGACGCTTCCTATGTCGCTTCCGAGACGCTTCCTAGGTCGCTTCCGAGACACTTCCCGAATCGCTCCTAAGTGGTCCCATGCTTCCCCGCTTCCTAAAATTTTGAAAGTGCCTCGCTTCCCGCTCCCGCTTCCTCAACTGGCAACCATGCTTCAAACTAACTTTGGTGGTGAATATGTCAATTTTGTATTTGATAAGTTCTTGTATGAAAGAGGAATAAATCATCAATAATCATGTCCTTATATACTCCTAATCCAAATTGTGTGATTGAAGGAAAAATTAGATATCTTTTGGAGTCAACAAAAGCTCTTCTCTTTGGAGGTGATGTACCCAAAGCATATTGGGCATATACAGTTCAATTGGCTATCCATCAGATAAATTGTATGCCATCAAATGTTCTTAAAGGTATATCCTCATTTTAAAAATTGTATGGAAAAATTCCAAATTATGATATGGTGAAATTACTTGGGTGTGCATGTTTTGTGTTCTTACCATAGATATAGAGATAAATTGTATCATTGAACTGTTAAGTGTTGCTTTCTTGGGCTTTGCTAATGGTAAAAAAGGTTACAAGTGTTATGATCCTATTGGTCGAAGAGTTTGGGTATCTCAAAATGTTGTCTTTCATGAAGATGCTCCTTATTTCAGTCAGACTGGAGAAACTGTAAGAAATGAGTCTGATTTGTTCTTCTTGGTTCATTTTGGTGAAAGAAAAAATGTAAATGAAAATGATGTTCAGGGGGAGCAGGTTCAACTAAGAGATGGTAGATCCCGAACATACCTATTCGGGAAGACAAGAAAATGTTGTTGAGATTTCTTTCTTGGAACAAGTGAAAGCATAGCAAGTAAGAGGTTAAGAGGCCAATCTTAATCCCATTCCATTGTCAACTGAATCCGGCCACTCAAATTTAGAGTCTCTATCTAAGTTGTCTTCCCTTTTGTCTTCTCCATCCTCAGCCTCATGTACGTAAAAGTATTAGAACTTTAATTCCTCCTCGTTTTGTATCATATGAGTCTTTCACTCCTAAACATCGTACATTTCTGGCATTGATTCATTAGTATGTTAAGTTAGAGACTTATATAGAGGCAACAAGAAAAGAAATGAATGCACCTGAGAACATGCATGCATGGGAATTGGTAAAGCCTCCACCAAGGAAGAATATTATTGAAAGCAAGTGAATTTATAAGATAAAGACCGAGACAAATGGGTCAATAGAAAGGTAGAAAGAAAGGTTAGTAGCAAAAGGCTATAGCCAATAGTTTGAAATTGAGTTTGCTATGATCTTTGCTCCAGTAGCTCATGACTGACTACTATACAAACTCTACTTGTCACAACTGTAATGCGACAATGAAATATGTAGCAACTGGATGTCAAGAATGCTTTTTTGAATGAAGATCTATAAGTGGAGGTTTATATGAAATTGCCACAAGAGTACTCAAATCCAAAGGGTAGAGTCTGCAGATTATAGAGAGCACTATATGGATTCAAACATGCACCACGAGCTTGGTTTGAGAAGTTTAGTTCAACCATGAAATCTCTTGGTTTTGAGCATAGCTACTATAATTATGCCTTGTTTATGTCTTCCTTTATGCGTGAAAAATGTATATTACTCTTTTATGTTGATGATATGATTATCATAGGAGATGACTTATAAAGAGTGGAGGATAATAAGAAGTTGGCTAGTATATTTGAGATAAAAGACCTAGGACATCTGAAATATTTTTTTTGGATTGAAGATAGCATACTCATGAAGGGGATTGTACCTGTCACAACACAAGTATGCAACATATTTGGTGGTAAAGGCAAGGCTAGCAGATGACTCGAAGAAGGTTAGTTCTCCTATGGAAGCAAATCTAAATATTAGAGCATCATATGGTGTGAAACTAAAAGACCATATAGTGTATAGACAATTAGTTGGAAGTCTCATATACTTGACTATATCCAAACCAGATATTACCTATGCAATTCATGTAGTTAGTCAATTTATGAGCGCTCCCAGGATAGTTCATCTGGTTGCAGTACTCAGGATTAGTAGATATGTGAGGGATATTATGCACGATGACATATTTTTCTCAACTACAGTGTTGAAAGCCTATTGTGATGCAGATTTTGGAGGCTTTACTCAGGATCACTTATCTACCACTAGATTTTATTTCTTTTTCAGGAGCTCTCTAATCTCATGGAAGAGCAAGAAACAACAAAGAGTTGCTTTATCTACAGCAAAAGCAGAATTCAGAGCTATGGCTCAAGTCAGAGTTGAGATTGTTTCGATAAGATGGCTATTAGGTGAGTTGGGTGTTCCTATTGTTGACAAGACTTCTTTGTACTGTGACAATATGAGTGCTATTCATGTAACACAATCTGAAGTTTCACGAAAGAACCAAGCACATTGAGATAGATTGTCACTATACCAGGAAGGTCTGTGAGGATGGAGTTGTTGCTTTAGAGCATGTGAACTCAAAGAATCAGATTGCAGATGTGTTCACAAAGAGTCTTGCTCCTTCTCATTTTAACACTTCCCTTTGCAAACTTGGGATGATTCCATTACATCACTCTAAGCTTGAAGGGGAGTGTTGAGAGTTATGTATAATAATGTAATACTAGTTGTGTTTTGCCCCTTTTCCTTGTGTATTTACTTGTATATTTCATTCTTATTAGGGGTATTTTTGTCCATGTAATATTATGTTAGAGTCGATAGTTTTTGTCTTGTAGTGTAGGATGAGGGGACGCCCCTCTATATGGTTGTATCTTTCTTCTTTTCCAAACTAATGAAGTTTCTAGTTCTTCCCTCTCTTTTTGCTTCTTCTTCTCTCTAATTTCCACGGCTGATTGAGTTTAGATAGAATCCAACCATCCCCCCAGTTTGGCTACCAAGGGAAAAAAGAGGGGGTGGGGAGGAGAGAAAGGAGATGAGAACTTCCCTTTCAATTAAATATTAACTGGTTGTTCATATGGTTGTGGATCTTCTAGTTTTTCATTGGATTTATTCTTAGCAAATTACATCATTTCTTTGCAGCTTCGTGATTGGCTGGACTTGTCTCTCAACCATTCTGTGCCATCTTCTCTCCTTATTCTGTCCAGGTATAAAATTTCTATTGGGACATTTGTGATAGATAAAATTGTCGATCTATCTCCATGCTGATTTGGTGTAATCTTTCAGGGCCTTCACCGTATCTGGAAAGGTCAGACCTGAGGAGGCTGTTCAAGCCACATTGTCCTCGCTTCCAGATGAGGTTGTTGATACGGTTGGTGTCACTGCATTGCCGAGTGAAGATTCACTTGCAGAGCGCAGGAGAAAACTGGAGTTCCTTGAAATGCAAGAAGAACTCATCAAGGTGCAAAGCATTTCTTTCCTATCGTTATTTTGTGCAAGATGGTATTCATGGAATGTGTCCTGACAATGACTTGCTTATTCTAAGTTTTAACATTTATAGACTATTGCATTTGCTTTTGTTGGATTGTGCACTTATTGCCCAACATGCATATTCAACGCCCATTTATAGGAGGAGGCAGAAGAGGAGGAGCAGGCACGGAAAAAAGAATCTGCAATTGATCAGGAAGACATTGCTTTGAAAGAGATGGCAACTCCCACAGCAAGGGAAGCACAAGAGCTAGCAAAAGCCAAACCATTGGAGAAACAGGAGCAGCTCTGCAAGCTCAGTCGTGCTCTGGCTGTCCTAGCATCAGTATCAGTATGGATGATTTCTTGCTAACTGTTGCTTGCTTTAGTTATATTGTATTGCACCTGGAGCTCACTTCAATGTTTACCTTCACAGTCAGTCAGTCGTGAGCGTGAGGAGTTTTTAAGCCTTGTCAATAAAGAGGTATTTCCTTAAAAACTTGAATAGATACCCAGGTGTTGTTCTGGTATCCTTTTCACAACTATGTTGAGTCTATGCAAAGGATTTGTTACTTGGGGATTCAGGAGTAATTGCTGCTTTGTGCAATGTCGCACTAGAACCATCTTTTTGGATAAGATATTTATGTAATGATGTGATTTCTCCAACATTCAAAGTTATATATTATTTTGATTTTACAAAGTTTGTAAAAATTACAGTCCTTTAAGTCACCTTGCTCCTACTATGCAGTTTCAGACTTGCAATTTTTTTTTAATTAATTCATATAATGATGCATTTTTCTGACACTTCAAACTCATTCATCTTTTTTTTTTTTTGGCTAAAGTTTGTGTAAGTTTCAGGTTTTACTAGTTTCCCTATCTGACTCCATTCCGTCTTGTGGTAATATGATTGTTCTGGTGATGGCCTTTCACAGATAGAATTGTATAATAGCATGGTGCAAAAAGAAGGTGAAGAAGGTGAGGAAGAAGCTAAAAAGGCATATCGAGCTGCCAGGGAAGAAAGTGACCATGCAGCTGAAATGGCTATGGGAAGCAAGGTCTCATCAGCACTTATTAATAAGGTAACTATTTGTTATCCGACACCCGGTGCATCCTTTCTCTACCATACCCTGTGCTTTTTGTTTCATCTTTTTACATAGAGTAATAAAGGTCTTTTTTTTGTTCTTAATCCAAATTACATCTTTCCTTGTTTTAAGCCTGGCATGGGAAAGAGTTTCCTTTTTCCAACTGTTGGCTTTTATTCATTTTGCAATTATAACATTTGTGGTTGTCTTTACGTTTTGTTGAATCCAATTGTTGATGATCCTAGTTCATAGGTGGAGATGCTTCTGTATTACCAGTGTGTTGCTTCCAATATGATATTCTTCAAATTGTGCTTCAGGTCGATGCCATGCTTCAAAAGCTCGAAAAGGAAATTGATGATGTGGATGCCAAAATAGGTGATCGTTGGAGACTGCTTGATAGGTATTTTCTATCAAAAACTTGACATCCATTTGTATTTGAAGGATTGCATAGAGTTGAAAAAAAAATTGAACTCAACGGATTTTCACTTTTTGGGGTGTTGGGTTGAGCTGTGAAGAGGTGTTTGATGGGTGAGCAAAGGGAACTATCACTTTTCCATTAGTTCTTTGTGCTGTGAAACATATATTTTTGCTATCTTTGGTTTTCTGAAATTGCCTGAAAAGTTGAAAACCAATTTAATATTGTGTATAGGTCACCTACAAGCAGTTTTGATATCTTTTAAGTTTCAACACATCTGCCGAATAACCAAAAAAAATCAACTGAGTGGTCTAGTAAAACCACATAACAGTACCTATTCCACATGTTCTCCTGTTTCTTTTCTCAATAGAGCAGCAACAGGATGCTTCTCTCCTGGGTCACCTACTCCTTGATGTTTTGAACTTGAGATTCTGAAAGACTAGTGTCTGCAAGTCAACCCATGCCCATTGGATGCAACTGAAATTAAAAATGTTATTGGTTTCCCAACATGATTCAACTAGTTCAACTTTGGCCATGAAATATTAAATCCATAGTCAAGTGGCTCCTTCTCTGCACCATTCATTTTTAGGTTTCCATGACTAGTGTCATGCTTCTTATGGGCTGCATTTCAGTCACCCCCTTCAACCCTTTGAGTGAAATGTGACAAAAGGAAGAAAATCCATAAACCAACCCCGTCGTCTCCACCCCGTAGGAACTACAAGATCACCCCAAGGACACCTTCAGCATCCAGAGGTCATGGATCGATCCCATACTCTGTTCAACGAGTGGAACACATTATCTCCCAACTCTCTGGTTGGGTAATAAAGGTCGGAGAAGGACAATAACTCGTTCTTAAAACTATCATTCTTGAGACAAAACCAAAGAGTCAAGCTGTAAAAAGGAAAGAGCTCCCATTCCTGCTTCTTTTATAGTTGGGTACTTTGGAACAAAAATCCTTAGAATGGGATTTCAAGCCAGCACTTTTTGTTTCTAATATTAAACTGAGCATATGAATTATACTCGATCAGTGTTCACATTGACAGTCGTACAATTATTGAAATTTAATAAAGGCATGTGGTACCTGGGATATTGCCCATAATAAAGCCAGCACTTTTTGTTGCTCTTTTCCTAAAATGACCATAATAAACTTTTCTCACGAAATGTTTTGTTCTAAATCTGTGGGGGTCCTATATTTGCAGAGATTACGATGGTAAAGTTACTCCAGAGGAAGTGGCGGCTGCAGCCATGTACCTCAAAGACACTATAGGCCAAGAAGGTGTCCAAGAACTCATCAGCAATCTTGCCAAAGATAGAGGTCTTCCCTTTTTTCCCTTTCATCTTACTATCGCTTGGTCTCCTTTTCTTTGATTATGTAGAGAGAATATGATTTTAAACTTATCAACTATTTTGAATTAACAGAAGGGAAAATCCTCGTGGAAGATATTGTTAGGCTCGGCACACAAACAGATGATGTCGATACAACTGAATCAGAAAAGAATTAGCTTTCCTCCCCTGTTTACTTTTTGGGGTCTTAGAGGCCTTTATACTGGGTGGGACAGTATTTTTCGTTTGGCCCACTGTTGCTCTTATAAATTGATATTAGATTACACCAATGTCCACTCTTCTGATTCTTTGAAAGAGAAGATAAAGGCAACTATTCATGCTGCTGTAATTTTTTTAGAAATCAAGTTTTGTATTCCTAGATGGTGTGCTTGTTGCAATATAAAGGCAAAAAAGTTCCTGGCATTTAATATTGTGTTTCCAACTGTTCTTTTGTTTAGGCAAGCAATTCCTCTCATTTCTATTGTCTTGTGAATGCATCACTTGTATATACGCGGTATGTTTGCATGCGTGTCGCTTATGTGTTTGTATGCGCACATGCATGCATTGCATCTGCACGTCTCACATTTGTAGATGGTTGTGGAAATCCATGTGGAACTGTAACTGATTTACTTGGTATGAGGCTACGAGCCGTGTGGTTTCATGGGTGTGGATGGATAGGAAGGTCTCCTCTTACCCCGAGTTTGAGTTTCCACGTGGGTGTTTCCTTCTGCAAGGCGAAGCAGGAGGCTCTCTGGAGGTTGGGACCGAGATGGAGACCAAGGCTGATGATTATCCATGAACTTTTGTCTCCTAATTGAAGTGGTATTTCAAAAGTGTGCATGTATACTAATGAGCAGAAAATCCCTATTCATGCATTTCCAAATAGAATGACCATACAGATAGGTTTTGCTTGGTCCATTTATTACAAATCATGTTTTCCATTCAACACTTTGTATGTGAGAAAATGTTTTCCTTGTAATAATGCTTTGCGTGATCTAGACAGTCCTTTTTGTCCTTTATAATATATTCTGATATTTAAATTTATTGATTTAAAGCATGTTTTAAAGTAAATGAACCATGTTCATTCCATCTTTGGGGTTAGAACATCCAAATCTAACTGCTTTCCAAAAGCCTAGTTGCAACTTACAAGCGTAACCATGTATAATTCAAACTTGAGACCAAGACATGAAGTGATGAAAAACGTTTTTTTCGTTTCAATAAAAGGATAAAATGAAGATATTTTCAAGTTTTGACATTTGGAGAACTCGTCCGTCTATGAAGATTATTTCAAAAGAATGGCCGATATTTGTGACAGACATACACTTACAAGGCCTATTATGGACCGGCTAGCCGTAGAGATTTGAAAAGTTTTGAATTGTCCACCTACCGACCTCAAGCCATGCTAATGACTCTCCCAGGATGCTTGCCTTCAGGGCACCCAAACCTCCCCCAAATTGTGGACTGTAAATCCATGAGAGAACTTCATCAGCTCCACGCCCGAATGATCAAGATGGGCCGCATCCACGACTCTTTCGCAGCCGCCCAAATCCTCCAATTCTCGGCCTTTGCCGACCCTTCTGATCTCCGTTACGCCCGTGCTGTTTTCGACCAAATTGCCGAACGCAATTGCTTTGCTTGGAACACTATCATCAGGGCCTTCTCTGAAAATCAGGACCCTGTGGAAGCCTTCCTTCTTTTCCATCTCATGCTTGTTGAAGGGCTTGTAATGCCTAACCAGTACACTTTTCCGCCATTGTTGAAGGCGTGTGCAAGGTTTCAGGGATTCGAAGAAGGACAGCAGGTTCATGGCCAGATTGTGAAGCACGGATTCGGTTTCGATGCCTTTGTTTGTAGTAATCTTGTTAGGCTGTATTGTGTCTGTGGTAGTATGGCAGATGCACACCAACTGTTTGATAAGAGCTTGGAGCGAGATGTGTTGGAAAGAAATGCTGTCCTCTGGAATGTTTTGATAGACGGGTATGTCAAGCGTGGGGAGGTTGGAGCCGCCCGTCAGCTGTTTGATAGAATGCCTAAGAGAAGTGTGGTATCATGGAACAACATGATTGCTGGATATGCACAGACTGGGTTCTTCAATGAGGCTTTCGATGTTTTCTGTGCAATGCAGGTGTCGGGTTTGAGGCCAAATTATGTGACTTTGGTTAGTGTTCTTCCCGCCATTTCACGACTTGGTGCGCTTGAACAGGGGAAATGGATTCATGCGTATGCTGAGAAGAACAAAATCAAGGTAGATGCTGTTTTAGGTTCTGCCTTAATTGACATGTACTCAAAATGTGGTCTGGTAGAGAGGGCAATTCAAGTCTTTGAAGAATTGCCTGAGAGGAATGTAGTAACCTGGAGCTCTATGATTTCAGGCCTTGCCATACATGGTCGGTGCAAGGCCGCTATGGATATTTTCTCACAAATGCTAACGTTGGGAGTGACTCCAAGTGACACTGTTTTCATTGCTTTGCTGAGTGCTTGCAGCCATACAGGATTAGTGGAGGATGGTAGAATGTTCTTTGAGCTCATGGTTGAAAGATTTAAGCTAACACCAAGAATAGAGCATTATGGATGCATGGTGGATCTACTTGGCCGGGCAGGGCACCTAGAAGAGGCTGAAGAGCTTATACTGAAGATGCCCATCAATCCTGATGTTGCAATATGGAAGGCCTTGCTTTCTTCTTGCCGGGTTCATGACAATATTGAGATTGCCGAGCGAGCAGCGGACAGATTGCTGGAGATGGCTCCAGATGATAGTGGATGCTATGTTCTTCTTTCTAACATGTATGCTTCTCTTGGCCAATGGGATAAGGTCGCTGATGTGAGATTGAAGATGAAGGAACTGGATATAAGAAAAGACCCTGGCTGTAGTTGGATTGATTTGGATGGTGTGGTTCATGAGTTTTTAGTTCAAGATGAATTACACCCACAAAGCAAAGAGATACAAATTATGCTGGAAGAAATGGCTTGTAAGTTAAGTGCAGCAGGGTATGAGCCAGATACTAGTCAGGTGTTGGAGAACATTGATGAGGAGGAGAAGCAATCTGTTATCTACCATCATAGTGAGAAGATAGCAGTTGCTTTTGGTCTTATCAGTACAACTCCAACAACAACCTTGAGGATAGTTAAGAACCTTCGTATATGTTGTGATTGTCACTCATCTATTAAACTTATTTCCAAAATTTATAACAGGAGGATAATTATCAGAGATCGCAAACGGTTTCACCATTTTGAAGGTGGTGTTTGCTCATGCAGGGACTATTGGTGAAGATCGTGGCTTTTAATCTGCAAAAGGGATCTTATATGATGAGGTTGTGGTTCTGCATTCTAGTGAAGATGATTTAGGTTTGTTAGGTTTCTGCTTCACACACACAACATGAAAAAAAAGAAAAAAAAGGGAAATGAAGTATGCTTCATTTGGTACCTAACATTCCTCTTATTAAGAGTTTAGTGTTTACAAATTGTTGCTGCAGTTTGCACTATAATATCCTGAGAAATGAGCATGTACTAACTAGTTAGTGTAATATCGCATATTTTGGTAGAGAAAAATCGTTTGAGGCTCAATTTTTAGACTGAAGTCTGTGAGTCTGGGGCTTGACTCAGGTCTCATCGGCAAGGTCGAAGCGAGTCAATCGAAGCGTGAGAAAGAGTTTTATTTTCGACTTTTAAATTCAAGCAAAATTTGGGTTATTTTCAGGCAAAATTTAGAATTTGATATTAATGTTATATGTCATTGGATGCGTCTCAGAATTCTGAGTGCAACGGTGTTTTACTTTCCTCAATTCGGATTCTGGTTGACCCGAAAGTCATGTTTTTTCTGAAAATTAAGCAATTTATTAAAACAGATCCGGAGTTGGATCGGATTGGATCCAATGCATAAGATCCAACTGATTATATATTTGGACCTTATGCAAGACCCACTTTAATCTGAATTTAATCCAGATTTTGATCCATTTTCGTTTTGGGCATGGGTTTGGATTTTCTGATCCGGATCCAAATCCAAGCTCCATGATTTTTCAGCTTTAAATTGAATATAAAGTTTTAATTTGGGGTTTAATAAGGTTAGGGAGCCTTCTGAGTTAATTTGGATATTTTTGGAAGTTTTTAGGTAATTTTTATTAATTAATATTTAATAAATAATATTAATTCTGAAATTCTATTTTTGGGCTGAGTAAGAATTCTTAAAAGAGTCCTTATTCTTGCTTAAGAGAGGTTAAGAAAGAGTTTTAAAAGTTCTAAAAAGGAAAAAAATGACCAAATATGAAAAAATCAATTTTTTGAAGAGTTTCAAAAAAATTGGAAACTAGAGGAAGTGAGAGAGTTCCATCTTTTAAAAACTCTCTTAGAGAGGACTGGAGAAAAGGGGGGGGGGGGTCACCCTTTCTCCTACTCATTATATATATAAAAAAAAGAGAGAGAGAAGGAAAAAGAGAAATAAAGAGGGGAAGATGAGAGAGAAAGGGAATGAGAGGAATGAGGAAGAAGAAGAAGAAGGGTTTTCTTCTCTAGCCATCCAACCATTGATCCACCATTGTTTCTTATTCTTTTTCAAGCTTTTGCTAAGGTATGGGTCTCCTCTTTTGAATATAGGTGAGAAATCGAATGCTGGTTCGATTTCATGTAATATCTTGGAAGAAATCCATGAGAAAAATATTTTTATGGTTGATTTCTCAAAAATGCATGGAGGATGATTTATGGATCTTCCTCCATGACTGAATTCTTGTTTTTTTTGCATCTTTTTCACAAAAAAAAATTGTACACATGATAACAAAATTTTATTTGGTGATAGGAGTGATTCGTTTAGAACACTCATGGGTGAGAATCGATTTTCATGGGCGGATCTTGTTATGGGTTGACTTAATGCATGAAGATAGGGGTTAAAAATATGTTGTATGTATGTATTGCTCAGAAAATGTGTAAGTAAAAGCATGTTAGCTGTGTAATACCTGTTTTTCATGCATATAAATATGTATAGTGCATATATGGTTTGGGTTTTTGTGAAAAAGGAAAAAGAAAGAGTAGCATCAGGCCATCAAGGACTCATACAATCTGGTTGGGGACCTCATGGTCTGGCCGAACCAGGGCCAGACCTATCATTGTTTCGACAGGTCTGCCATGCTCGGCTGGAGTGTGTCTAGCAGGCCTGCCCAGACCTATCGAGCCTCAAGACTCAGCCGAGTGGCTCGGCTGAGTCGACCAAGGTCAAAACAGTAACAAAAAAAAGAAGGGGTTTTGTTTTGTTTTTAAAAACTGGTGGGCTTTAGCCCCAACCGACAGGGTCGGCTGGGTCACGCTTTAAAAAGAAAAAAACAAAAGAGGGGGACTTAATAATAAATGTTTTTGGCTGTCCAACCCTGACAGCACACACAGGCCCGGGCTGGACCTGTGCATGGGCTGTCAGGCCCAGTCGAGCTAGCTCAGCCTGGCAGGCAGTCTGATTTGGGGTTGACCAGACCCACCCAGTTGACTAAGGTCAGTTGGGCCTGTTTGGAACTCCAGCCGACTAGGTCGGCTGGATGTGAACCCTTAAGAAAAAAAAAACATATTGAGGGTGTTGGATTCTTGTTTGTTTACAAAAAAAAAATTGTATTACATGCTGCCTTTGTAAATTTTCAGATTTTGACATTGTGAAGGCCTCAGCTATGTACATGCTACAAAGCAATCTTCACATGCTTATGATTGATTAATTTTGCATGATCAATATTCAAATGCAATGTTAATTACATGAGTATTTTGTGAGCATGTGCAAATCTGAAATTTTAGATTATGTTGCATATGTATGGTTGCACAAGTAGTCACATGTTTAAAGAGATTCATGAATGAAAGCTTGCATGTGACATAAGTATGTGAATTAAAGCATGAATTTGTCATGAATAAATGCATTAAATAAAACCATGCAATTGACATGAATGTGCGAATCAAATGAGAGCATGTAATGAATATAAAGTTGTGAATTCATGCACATGCATATTATTATTTTAAGCACAGCTTTAAATGGCATTTATGAATATGCATTGAAAAGCATTCAGAAGTAATGTATTGTGGTATGTCATTCATGATTTTTGCATATGGTGCATCGATGATCCAAGTGAATCATCGCAGGCTTGGAGAGCCTCGAGCACTCGATGCTCCTTCTTTATTTGCTTTTAAATGCATTACAAAAATCATATTTATTTTTATTGCATCGTGTTTACACTGTTCTATGCTTTTCCGCAGACGATGGTCCCGTGATGACTCTCACAAGTGTAGATGCGAACTTTTGCCTTTGCTTTTGCATGATGAATTACAAAACATAATAATTGGCTTTTAATAAAAAGATAATAAATGAGAACATTGTAATATACGATTTAAGATCTTTCATCGAAAGAATAAGCATCTTAGAAACTCGATTTTGGGAGACCACGAGGATACAAAAACTCTGTGTGCACTAATGATTACACCTGAACCCGAAATTGAGGTTCTTTCTCATTGCCACGATTTTAGGAAGAGTCTGCCACTTTACCTAGGGGTGGTGTGTTAGACACAACTGTTGTTTTGGTATACCAAGAAAGTGACACTATTGGATGTGGAGACCCTTAGTGTCCCGACATTAGATGTGGAAGTCTAATGCTCTGAAGGTGATTCGGTCGAGGGCTAACTTTGAAACTCAGTAATAAAATATAACTTGTGTGCTAAGTTAATCTAAGAACCCTACTTGACCTCGAAAATTTATACTCGTTTGGTGTATCTGCAGACAACAGTAATTAAAAAGAGAAACTTAAATTGTATGCATTTAATAGGGACATGTATATGAAAGAAAACATATAATAAAAGATACTAATTTACTTATGTATTGCACTGAAGTCATGCATATTCCTGCTGTAACGACCCCAACTCATACCTTTGAAAAATGCGGATTTTTTTTCTAAGAGTTGCAGAAAACTAACCAGAGACCTGGGGTCCTTACAGTTCCAATTTTAGTTGGACAACTACACACCATAAACAAACTTACATTTATCATCCATAATCAACCAACTAAACTTTTTTATTAATGAATCAATAAGAGTCTCATACTCAATGTCAAAAGTGAAATAACAACTTGCAGGAAATAAGAAGAACTAAAAGAAACAAAAGTAGAGTCACTCTGTCCGTAAATGAAGCAGTCTGAAGCAAATGTGACCCTCGTATCTCCTCAGAAGCGAGTCGATTTCACTGATCACCTGTGTCTGGGAAAAACCAATAAAAGTAGAAGGTCAGAAATCCGAAGAATTCTGCGTACAGTTTTTTCTAATGAATCAAATAAGAAAAAGAACATAAATAAGATCCATGTAATATTTTAGAGGAATACAATTATAACCAATTCATAAGACAATTAACCATCCATGCAAAAATAAAATAAACATTAAGCATGAGGGAACACGAAGTAAGTAACAGTGATCATAATTTAATCAATAAGGGCATTTAAATGCAAAAGTGATCAACATCATGCAATGATCAACATATAATAACCAAGTGAACAGATAAACATGCATGAACTACTGCATAGCAAGAATATGCGTGATTTATGTGCAATGCATGAACCCCCTTTTATTATCTTTCATTTGAGCTTTTCTCTTTCCATATGCATGTCCTATTAAATGCACACAACTTTAAATTCCTCTTTTTAATTTACCATTGCCCGCGGATACACCAAACGGGTATAGTCCTCGAGGTCAAGTAGGGTTCCCGGAGTAACTTAGCACACAATTTGTATTTTATTACCGGGTTCCAAACTTAGCCCTCGACCGATATCAGGAAACAACACCATCCATCGGAACATTGGAAAACAACATCCAATACCGGGGACACCAGGGAAAACAACATCCACTGGCGCCACTTTATTGGTATAGCAAAACAACAACAGTTGTGTCAAAACACACCACCCCAAGGAAAAGTGACAGACTCTCCCTAAAACCGTGGCCAGAAAAAGAACCTCAATATCAGGTTCAGGGGCAACAACAACGCTCACAGAGTTTTTGTATCCTCACGGTTTCCCCAAACCGCAACGTCCAAAATTCTCACACTAAAGCAGGGACATCAAGGAGGCATGAGTTACACTGTTCTTTACTTTCTTTTATCTTGTTATTAATTCATCTCTTTTATATTTGCAAATCAACATGTAAAATTTTTAATAACATAAGCTTGCAAA
Source organism: Nuphar pumila (assembly GCF_984573655.1). NCBI lineage: Eukaryota > Viridiplantae > Streptophyta > Magnoliopsida > Nymphaeales > Nymphaeaceae > Nuphar > Nuphar pumila. The sequence continues at coordinate 43,669,546 of NC_143263.1, read as the reverse complement.
ACAGCATGCCAAGCTTTTCACCGGACTATAGTCCGTAGCAACAAGGAACAGTGCAGTAAAAACCATAATATCACTTCTGATTTGTGCAATGCATCAAAATAACTAAAACAGAGAACAACTGGTTCTCGAGGCTCACCCAACCCCTGATGATCCAATTGACCATCAATGCATTCACAAGCAAAAATCATCAATCATACGCACATATGCATTCATTCCGCATCCCTTTTCATGCACGATCATGTACGTTAATATAGAAATGTGCCTTAAACAACAATATCCTCATACATGCGTATGAGTTCACATATTCATGTTAAATGTTATTCTTTTGCACAGCCCGCACTTTAATCACACATGTGAGCATTCTGGTAATAGTGCACGTGCCAAAAGCATCATTTAATATAAACATAAACATATAGACGGAAGGTTTACACCCGAAACTCTTCATTCATAACATGTATTGGAATTAACACTTGTGTCATGACCATAAATCTGAAATCTATCATGCATACCAGGGTAAAACTTCAGATTTGAATGTCACGTATGCATAATCATGTATGTTGTATAATCACAATAGATTGCATGTATATTTCAATGCAAGATCTCTTTACACGTACACATACCTGTCAATGGACTATGTTCTTTTTCTTTTTTTTTTCTTTCTTGAAATAACCCATGCATATTTCTAGCATGTGCATACATATAGTCCATGTATATATATATATATATATATATATATATATATATATATATATATATATATATATATATATATATATATATATATATATATATATATATATATTAGAACAAGGATCATACAAGCCGAAAATCTTTAACTCGAAAGGATGCTATACACAAAGCATCAAAATATGCTAGTTGGATCAACAAGTTAACCCAAAGGTTTAGGAATCCAAACTTAAGTTGTCTGGCAATATCTCCATAAACCAACGATTTCTAACTGATGGATTTTGCTACTAGCTATATGCAGAAGGTGAAGCATAAAAGAAGTAGTAATAAAAAAATAATGGAGAAAAAATCTTGACTACTTAACCTCTGATTTAGACAAATATTACTCTCAGGCTACACTATCTGAGGACAACTTAGGCTACTTAGCAACACAGATGACACGACCAATCATTTCCAGTGAGTTAAGAATCAAGAATTATAAATTTTGTTCTGAGTTTGGCTTGGAACCAGATCCAGCCACAGATCATCATGAAGTACAGTAGTGAAGTACCTATTTTCTTCAGTGAATTAAAATCGCAAAGCCTTTACACAATTTATATGTCTATTGGAATATGAAAAACAGTCCTATGCAGGAAACAACAAAAGTTAGAGCTTGAGTTAGTTATCCATAACTTTTATTGTCTTGAAGGATTCAAAGATCTTGGAATAATAAACACCAAAAGCAACATTTCTAAAGTTTGAGAAATAAACTCATTAAGTGGGATCACCAGAAGTTTCTACCCACACATACAACACGTGCACAGTACACAACCACATGACTACCCATGGAAAACTGGAAATTTAGGAAACACACCACATGTATCTCTACAAATAAAAAAAAAATCCGAACAAGTGGCCCAGCCAAAGCTGAGTCTAACACACATTTAGACACACCCAGCCGACTGGGTCAGGTACTCAGCCTAGCCGACTGAATGCCTGGGCCCAAATCATAAAAATAAAAATTTATTAACTCTGTTTTTTTTTTTTTTCACAGCAACCGGAATTCCCCAAATCTGTCGATTTGAGAGTTACGGAAACCCAAAGCAAGCTTGACAATAATACAACTGTGAGAACACTGAAACCCTACCAAAGTATTGCATGGGATATAAACCTATGTTCTCATTCTTATTTGAAATCAAAAGAGAATCTGTACCTCAAAAATCGACGTTTGAGGGTTGCGACTATCGTGAGAAGGCAAGCGATTCTAACGGCCTCGACTGCTCCGGTGTCATGCAGGGGATTTTTGTGCTGGCGTTGGTGATTGTCGCATGCAAGGGAAAGGACAGGAGAAGGGGGGCTGCCGTAGCCTGTGGTGGCTGCAGCTTTCCGGCGACCTCCACCTCTCCAATGCACGCCCACACGAGAGAGAGGGATAGAGAGAGAGACGGGGGAAGAGAGAAAGAGAGAGACGAGGGAAGAGGGTGAGACCCCCTCTCCACTTCCCTTTTATCGTTGAAACCCCCCTCCCTCTTGCCGAGAGGCGCGGGGTTCGGTTACGCCTGCTGTAACCGACCCCCCCCCCCCCCCTTCTTCCCTTTCGGTAATCTGCAAGAATCGTGCCCTAGGCACGATTCTTGCCTTTCTTTCCCCTTTTAAAAACTGCAGCCTATATCGGTTTTTTTTTTTAAAAACCCTACTGGGTTACGGATCTGGGTCGGGTCCGACCTGGGTCTAAGAGTTTTTTTTTCGATACTTACCTGCTACGGGGGACGCGACTCGGGTGCGAACCCGGGACCCGGTGTAGATTCAATGGTTATTAGGGTACGCAAATTTGGACCCGCTACCATTGCGAAGTGGATCCATAGGCTGGGTCCAAATGGATCCAACTATGGATCCCTTACATATTTTTATTAATCTTTTTATTAATTTATTATATTATATATATATATTTCAAATATGATATTATTTACATATGGATCCTTGATCCGAAAGGTGGATCCCAGGCCCATAACACATAAATTATGCAAATTTACGCATAAAAATTTGTGGTTATTACATCCCTACCCCCTTAAAAGAATTTCGTCCTCAAAATTAAAACGGCTACAAAAGTGTGGGTAGTACGAAAATCAAGTATATCATAAGTCTAATGGTCGATAACCAAGAGGATACCTTCCATCAAAATAGTCCCATCCTTCTGCATAGAGGTCGTAACAGCATAAACTCTCCCATTGGTCTTTCGTTGGCCTTGTTGTTGCTGAGGTCTCTGATGTTGTTGTTGTTGTAGCTGTTGCTGCTGTCCTCCCTGAGCTGCTGGCGGGTTTGGATAATAGGGAGCGATGTGCCCAGGCTGCTGGCACCGGTAGCAAACTCCCTTGAACATTGGACAAAAACCCTGAGGATGACTTTCATTACATCTGCGACACATTGATTGAGCTTTCCCCTGTTGCTGCCTCTGTTGAAGTTGTCCCTGATGTGTACCTTGCTGACGTCCCTCCTGGGTTCGCTGCCTCTTGCCACCCTGAGTCTTTCTGCCTATTGGTGGGTCCTTTCTCTTTCCGCCCGAAGCATCCCCTCCATTTGTGCCTCCCTTTTGTGATACATTCCTAGACAGCTCCCAGTCCTTGGTCAGAACAATGGCTGACTCGATCGCATCGGCAAAGGTAGGAGGCCGACCTGACAGAACACAAGTCTGTAACCCATCCTTTAGTCCGTGCACAAACTTCGCCGATCTTGCCTTCTCATTCTTGAAGAGGTTCGGGCAGTACCTCTCGAGATTCTGAAAGTTGGTAGTGTAATCTACCAGACTCATGGTTCTCTGAGTCAAATCAAGGAACTCTCGTTGCATCTGTTCCTCAGCGTACGCGGGAAAGTATGTGTCCAGAAACTCCTCCCTGAACGTCTCCCAGGAGATCTCGTCCCAATCGGCGAACTTCACCCTTCACAGGGTGTCCCACCACTTCTTGGCATCGCCTTTTAGACGGTACGTGCCAAAATGTGTCTTTCTGTCCTCAGAAACAGGTAGGACGTCGAACACCCGCTCCAACTCCTCGATCTAGTTCTCGGCTGCCTTTAGGTCGGCCTTTCCTGAAAAAATAGGTGGGTCCAACTTCAGAAACCTTTCGAAGGAAATGTCACCCGCGTTTGAAACAATATCAACGAGAGGGTCACGAGTCGTTGCCTGTGCGGCTGCCTGCGCAGCTGCTTGTGCAACCTGTGTCGCTTGGGCCGCTTGTGCAGCCTGTTTCGCCTGTATAGTCTGAGCCGCTTGCATCGCCTGTGCTGTCTGTGTCGCCTGAGCCGTCATGGTCTCGGTCAGGGTATGAATGACTTCTATCATGAAATCTCTTTGCTCCTGCCAGTTTGCAGGAGCAGCAATAGAGGACAAAGCACCTCTGCGGGTATAATGCAACACCTACAACGCACATACTTTCGTAAAAATTTAGACCCCCTATCAATCCTACACCCTTAGGATTTATCCTGTATGTTTACCACAATTACAATAAATATACTTATACAAGCACATTACACTTTCTTAATTCAAAAAAAAAACTAAGAAATGAACCATAAACACATAAGGAGTTCACATACTTTCATAAAAGTATATCATAGCCTTACCAGTGAAGAAGATTGCTCTGGAGTACAAGGCACGACTTGCAAACGCTTCCGGACAGGGCTCATAAACCAAAATTAGAAATTTAACACAAAAAGATGATAAAAGTGTAAGTCTTTGTGGTGGCTCTGATGCCAAACTTGTAACGACCCCAACTCATACCTTTGAAAAATGCGGATTTTTTTTCTAAGAGTTGCAGAAAACTAACCAGAGACCTGGGGTCCTTACAGTTCCAATTTTAGTTGGACAACTACACACCATAAACAAACTTACATTTATCATCCATAATCAACCAACTAAACTTTTTTATTAATGAATCAATAAGAGTCTCATACTCAATGTCAAAAGTGAAATAACAACTTGCAGGAAATAAGAACTAAAAGAAACAAAAGTAGAGTCACTCTGTCCGTAAATGAAGTAGTCTGAAGCAAATATGACCCTCGTATCTCCTCAGAAGCGAGTCGATTTCACTGATCACCTGTGTCTGGGAAAAACCAATAAAAGTAGAAGGTCAGAAATCCGAAGAATTCTGCGTACAGTTTTTTCTAATGAATCAAATAAGAAAAAGAACATAAATATGATCCATGTAATATTTTAGAGGGATACAATTATAACCAATTCATAAGACAATTAACCATCCATGCAAAAATAAAATAAACATTAAGCATGAGGGAACACGAAGTAAGTAACAGTGATCATAATTTAATCAATAAGGGCATTTAAATGCAAAAGAGATCAACATCATGCAATGATCAACATATAATAACCAAGTGAATAGATAAACATGCATGAACTAATGCATAACAAGAATATGCGTGATTTATGTGCAATGCATGAACCCCCTTTTATTATCTTTCATTTAAGCTTTTCTCTTTTCATATACATGTCTTATTAAATGCACACAACTTTAAATTCCTCTTTTTAATTTACCATTGCCCGCGGATACACCAAACGGGTATAGTCCTCGAGGTCAAGTATGGTTCCCGGGGTAACTTAGCACACAATTTGTATTTTATTACCGGGTTCCAAACTTAGCCCTCGACCGATATCAGGAAACAACATCATCCATCGGAACATTGGAAAACAACATCCAATGTCGGGGACACCAGAGAAAACAACATCCACTGGCGCCACTTTATTGATATACCAAAACAACAACAACAGTTGTGTCAAAACACACCACCCCAAGGAAAAGTGACAGACTCTCCCTAAAACCATGGCCAGGAGAAGAACCTCAATATCGGGTTCAGGGGCAACAACAAAGCTCACGGAGTTTTTGTATCCTCACGGTTTCCCCAAACCGCAACGTCCAAGATTCTCACACTAAAGCAGGGACATCAAGGAGGCATGAGTTACACTGTTCTTTACTTTCTTTTATCTTGTTATTAATTCATCTCTTTTACATTTGCAAATCAACATGTAAAAATTTTAATAACATAAGCTTGCAAAACAGCATGTCAAGCTTTTCACGGGACTATAGTTTGTAGCAACAAGGAACAGTGCAGTAAAAACCATAATATCACTTCTGATTTGCACAATGCATCAAAATAACTAAAACAGAGAACAACTGGTTCTCGAGGCTCACCCAACCCCTGATGATCCAATTGACCATCAATGCATTCACAAGCAAAAATCATCAATCATATGCCCATATGCATTCATTCCACATCCCTTTTCATGCACGATCATGTACGTTAATATAGAAATGTGCCTTAAACAACAATATCCTCATGTGTGCGTATGAGTTCACATATTCATGTTAAATATAATTCTTTTGCACAGCCCGCACTTTAATCACACCTGTGAGCATTCTGGTAATATTGCACGTGCCAAAAGCATCATTTAATATAAACATAAATATATAGACGGAAGGTTTACACCCAAAACTCTTCATTCATAACATGTATTGGAATTAACACTTGTGTCATGACCACAAATCTGAAATCTATCATGCATACCAGGGTAAAACTTCAGATTTGAATGTCACGTATGCATAATCATGTATGTTGTATAATCACAATAGATTGTATGTATATTTCAATGCAAAATCTCTTTACACGTACACATACCTGTCAATGGACTATGTTCTTTTTCTTTTTTTTTCTCTTTTTTTTTCTTTCTTGAAATAACCCATGCATATTTCTATCATGTGCATACAATACAGTCCATGCATATATATATATATATATATATATATATATATATATATATATATATATATATATATATATATATATATATATATATATATATATGTTAGAACAAGGATCATACAAGCCGAAAATCTTTAACTGTAAAGGATGCTATACACAAAGCATCAAAATATGCTAGTTGGATCAACAGGTTAACCCAAAGGTTTAGGAATCCAAACTTAAGTTGTCTGGCAATATCTCCATAAACCAACGATTTCTAACTAATGTATTTTGCTACTAGCTATATGCAGAAGGTGAAGCATCAAAGAAGTAGTAATAAAAAAAATAATGGAGAGAAAATCTTGATTACTTAACCTCTGAATTAGACAAATATTACTCTCAGGCTACACTAGCTGAGGACAACTTAGGCTACTTAGCAACACAGATGACACAACCAATCATTTCCAGTGAGTTAAGAATCAAAAATTATAAATTTTGTTTTGAGTTTGGCTTGGAACCAGATCCAGCCACAGATCATCATGAAGTACAGTAGTGAAGTACTTATTTTCTTCAGTGAATTAAAATTGCAAAGCCTTTACACAATTTATATGCCTATTGGAATATGAAAAACAGTCCTATGCAGGAAACAACAAAAGTTAGAGCTTGAGTTAGTTATCCATAACTTTTATTGTCTTGAAGGATTCAAAGATCTTGGAATAATAAACACCAAAACCAACATTTCTAAAGTTTGAGAAATAAACTCATTAAGTGGGATCACCAGAAGTTTCTACCCACACATACAACACGTGCACAATACACAACCACATGACTACCCATGGAAAACTGGAAATTTAGGAAACACACTACATGTATCTCTACAAATAAAAAAAAAAAATCCAAACAAGTGGCCCAACCAAAACTGGGTCTATCACACAGCCAGACCCACCCAGCCGACCCAGTCGGCTGGGTCAGGTACTCAACCCAGCCGACTGAATGCAGGGGCCCAAATCATGAAAATAGAAATTTATTAACTCTGTTTTTTTTTTCACAGCAACCGAAATTCCCCAAATCTGTCGATTTGGGAGTTACGGAAACCCAAAGCAAGCTTGACAATAATACAACTGTGAGAACACTGAAACCCTACCAAAGTATTGCATGGGATACAAACCTATGTTCCCATTCTTATTTGAAATCAAAAGAGAACACGTACCTCAAAAATCGACGTTTGAGGGTTGCGGCTATCGTGAGAAGGCGAGTGATTCCATCGGCCTCGACTGCTCCGGTGTCGTGGAGGGGATTTTTGTGTCGGCGTCGGTGATTGTCGCACGCAAGGGAAAGGACAGGAGAAGGAGAGCTGTCGTAGCCTGTGGTGGCTGTTGGTGGCTGCAGCTTTCCGGCAACCTCCACCTCTCCAATGCATGCCCACACGAGAGAGAGGGAGAGAGAGAGAGACGGGGGAAGAGAGAGACGAGGGAAGAGGGTGAGACCCCCTCTCCACTTCCCTTTTATCGCCGAAACCCCCCTCCCTCTTGCCGAGAGGCGCGGGGTTTGGTTACGTCTGCTGTAACCGACCCCATCCCTTCTTCTCTTTCAGTAATCTGCAAGAATCGTGCCCTAGGCACGATTCTTGCCTTTCTTTCCCCTTTTAAAAATTGCAGCCTATATCAGTTTTTTTTTTAAAAACCCTACCGGGTTACGGATCCAGGTCGGGTCCGACCCGGGTTTAAGAGTTTTTTTTTTCGATACTTACTTGCTACAGGGGACGCGACTCGGGTCCGAACCCGGGACCCGGTGTAGATTCAATGGTTATTAGGGTACGCAAATTTGGACCCGCTACCATTGCGACGTGGATCCATAGGCTGGGTCCAAATGGATCCAACTGTGGATCCCTTACATATTTTTATTAATTTATTATATTATATATATATATATTTCAAATATGATATTATTTACATATGGATCCTGGATCCGAAAGGTGGATCCCAGGCCCGTAACACATAAATTATGCAAATTTACGCATAAAAATTCGTGGTTATTACACCTACTATGCATTAAATCATGCATAATTACCTGTTTCTTTAATTGTTACATGTTGATAATTGCATGATGTTGTTTTCTAATATATGTTAAATGATTGTTTTGTTTAAATAGTGATCTTTGTTATTTTTTAAATGTTTCTTCATGCTTAATAATTATTTTCTATTACATGAATGCATAACTGAATTATCAATTTGTCATAATTACATACCTTTAAGTTATTGCATGAATCTTATATGTATTTTTTATGCTCATTTATTTCAATAGAGGCACCTATACACAGAATTTCTGAGATTTCTAACACCCTTACTTTTGTGGTTTTTGCAGCTACAAGAGATCAGTGAAGCGACTAACTTCTGAGAGAGCTACGAGTGTTACACTTTTGCTAGACTGTTCACAGAGAGACAACGTGGCTCAATCTTTTTCTTTATTTATTTTTATGTCATTAAAATAACTCTGATATCTCTCTTATAATTATTGTTAAATACTCTTTCTTTCATGATTAATAAATAATGAGTTGCTATAGTTTGGGGTGATAAATGTAAGATCTCTTGTGTTGTGTTTGACTATCTAATTGGGAGTGGAACAGTAAAGGCCCCCGAGTCTCTGAGAATATTTTCGTCATTGATTTAAAAAAAAAATATGTATCTTTTAAGAGGTATAAGTTAAGGTCGTTATAGTTAGAATGACTAACAGGTCTTTGATCAATTTGAAAACTCATAGTTTCTTATGATTTGTATATCAAAACCTGCATATATGATGCCTATCAAAAAAAAAAAAACTACAGATGTGATCTCTATAGGTTTATTAACAGGCATTATGTTAGGAACATTTTGTTTGTTTGTTTGTTTAGATAGGTTATAAAAGAGATTTAAAAATCAAAATGAACGGTTCATATTGCACCAAAACTTTATGACAAGAAAATTCAGGATTTTTATTGAAGTAGTTTGATTCTAAAGCATCAAACAAGCAATGATAAGCATATTTACAAGTTCAAATCGCACCCAAAAATAAAAAACCTACCCGTAAAGGATTTGTCTGATGAATGGGTTTCCACCCCTAAAAATCAAAGAAATAACTTAACAGGTTCATAAATCGAATAAAAGCTATAGATAAAAAGATTTCTTATAGGATATTTCTTCCTCGACGACATGCTACGTACACACATGAATCGACACTTGTTATATGCACGATTCATGCCTGACACACGTCAAAACACCTTGACTGCACTAGACATGATAAAAAGCATACTTAAATGTTAAAATCGGTTCACTTGACCAATCATGTTATTAAAAAAATGAAAAAATCTAATCGGCGCTGAATAGATCAACTTTTACCATGAAATGACACGTTATTTGAAAATAAAATATATTAAAAAAAAATTCACCTCTATAAAAAATATTAAAAAACTTAACTGCATGGCCATTGGGATGGTTGTTAGGGTGCTGAGATGAAGGCACCGGATCAAACCTCACTAGCGCACAGGTGTGTATAACTTTTAGAGGTGGGTCATGTAAGGCAGGGTGGTCATGAAGCCCCACTCAGAGTTTTCCTCACTTCGGCGAGGGCTCCTCGTCATAAAAAATCAACTTTTTTTTTAGATCGATTTAATAACATTGGTTTGCACATTTTTATCCATTAAAAAAATAGTATGATAAAAAATAAAAAAATAATAACTTTTTTAAAAACTTGTATGACATGAGCCCGTCATAAGAAAAACTCTTCCCCTCTCACCTTGTATAGGCGAGAGGTGTCCCTCAGCCTTTTCGTCCATGTCTTTCACATTTGCAATCATGGGAGATTTTGGTTCTTCTGAGGATAATTCTTTCCAAAACTACAAAATGATAATCAAAGGATCCGTGCAAAGGTGCCTGAAATCGTGCTCAAGATATTCATCACAAAATATTCAAAGAGATGAGTGGGGAATAATTACACTGTACTTAATAGCAGCAGAAATTTGTTATTTTTTTTTTAATAACAAGGAACCCTCACCGAATCTAGTAAAACACCGGGTGGGACCCTACGACTACTCGGTCATAGGTGGCCCACATCTGAAAGCTACACCGGTGTGCCAATGAGGTTTGATCCGGTGCCTTCATCTCAGCACTTTCACAACCACCTTGCTGACCACACAGGCGACCCCCGCCGTGGTATAGTTGCAGAAATTTGGTCTTTGGACGGTTGAAGAGTTGCTTCATGCATGATTCGACCATTCAATGGATCTTGTAGGATCACATTCGAATTACACACACACAACCAGGGACTCTTAGTTTAGCCAACTGATACCACTTTCTCTCTTGGTGACATTCATAGCTTGAACCAGGTCTTGGACGTCCAAAAGGCAAGACATATAATTGCGACTCGACCCATGATTTTTTGGGTCATAGTTAGCAAAACTCCATTTAAAACACGTGTTTTTCAATAAAACTTTGAATATGTAGAAAACAAATGAAAATCTGAATTTTTCAAAAAATTGGCAAAGAAAAGGAACACGTTCTTGTGGGAGAAAAGTTTAGAACATACCAACGGGGCTATGCTTGTTTGGTAGGAGCTGTTAGTGTACGTCATCATTGCGTTGGGACATTGCAAGTTCAAAACCCAATGGTATGTAACTTGTGGGGTCTGCCTAACCCCAGCTTGCCTTTCAAAAAAAAAAAAAAGTTAGAACAGGAAATTTTATAGTGCAAAAAGTACTCTTCAAAAGAACTCAGTTATATGGATCCAATTGGATAGAATCTTGGTTTGGATAACAATGAACCATGAATCTCATGATTTCTATTCTCTCTCTCTCTCTCTCTCTCTCTCTCTCTATATATATATATATATATACTTTTTTTAACTCATTTTTCTAAGCCATTTTTTTCAACCATCTTTTTGAATGTTAAAACATTTCAAATAGCGTATTCAGTATTTAAGTGAATTTTTGCCGTCTTAAGTATTGCTAACTATGTTTCGGGGTAGGTAGGAATTTATTCAGTGGGTGAAATAGAAGAGCATGTTTAAATGTTATGGGCCCACTCTCTTCTGAAAGTCGGTTGGTCTTGCTCTTCACATGCGATAGCTCATTTTGGTCCAAAAGTGACAAAGTGAACTTGAGAACGAGGACATGAAACGATGAAACGTCACCCTCAAATCCCATTCAAGATAAGGGATTGGTGGACCAATGAAGGTTATTTTGGAATAATATACATGAATGCGGCAGCATACTATGGAAGCAACTTGTTTAAAACATAGCATGAACTTAGTCAACTATTTCTTTTCCCTTCAATTTATTTCCAGCCTCACGTTTCACCATTTCACCGTCTTACATGTGCGCCAATTATATCCACGGAGCGCTTACCGTCCTCTGTTTCCACTCCCTTATCCTTCTTCTGCAAGTAATCTCACTCCAAGATTTGAAGAATCTTTGTTGGTGTCTCTAATTTGATTAGTCCAGACGAGAAAAGGGAAGAGAAGAAGCTGACGAGATGGTGGTCTCCCCTGTCATTGCAGCAAGGGTTGTGTTCAGCGTGCTGGGGTTGTTCATGTTGGTGACTCTCCTCTACACTCTCTTCACTGATGGCTCTCCCTTTCGTCTGGAGCTCCTCACCAAGTAACTTCTTGTTCCCTTCTTCCTCTCTTCTTCTTCTCTTTGCTAATGTTTTTTAGCTTTCATATATTGGCTTTATTGAAGGCCAGTGCATAAGTATCGAAAAATTTGTATTTTGTGGGGATAAGTGGGAAATAAGAGGCACCAACAAAGTATTTTACAAAAATCATGCCAAAGATGTTTCAGAAGAGATTTAAATTATGGAATTTGATGCCGAATGCTGTTGGGAATCGGATTTCTTTGCTTGAGAGACAACAATCTGTCTTTTTTTAATCTACTACTTATTTGTTTATCCTTTGGATATTTCTATTGAATTTCTTTGGTTCTGTAGTTGCATTGATGTCTCGTGTGCATACGTCTCTGGCTTTTTTCTTTTTTGTCTGCAAAATGGTGAATTATACAACACCATGCTGTTGAAATTGTTTTTTTCATGTTGTTTGTTGCATTTTTGGCTCACTATTGTAGTAGTTTTTGCAATTGGTTGTATGTGTTGGATCATATTTCGGATCACACAGTTTCTCAATCGTCATCATGATATAAAACACGAAATAAATCAAGAAATACAACATTGTAAAGAACATGATTAACAGACGACCGAAACAGTAACAGGGAGCAAGCATGTCGGTTTCCGCAAACAACCAAAATCCAGACGTCAGCATACGAACAAACGAATGCAAAGAACATAAAGAAAACAACATGAACATGTTTAGTTTATGTATCAGGCTAAGGCGTACGAAAGTACTCACCTTAGAGAAGATTCGCCCCCACATACTGTGCAGATCAGGGTCCGGCGTCCTTCCCCCAGGATACAATAGCCACGACGAACCGAACGGTGCACTCCGACGGATCGTCCTTCGAAAACAGCCTCTTCGAACCAAGGTTGCAGAACAACCCCTTTCTGGATAACTCACAGGAAAGAGAAAGAGAGAGTAACAGGAGAGATGGGAAAATCGCAGAGCTCTTCTTCAGAATCCGTCTGTCTCAGTCCTCCCGTAACCCCACCCCTGACCACGCTTTTATAACCCACGAACGGTTATGAAACGTGGAAGGAGCCCGTTACGGAATCCGAGGGACGTGATCTGTTAACGGTCTTCGAAAGATCGAGACCCGTTACGGAATCCGAAGCGTCATAACGGGCACGGAATACGAGGAGTCGTGACCCGTTATCCATTCCCATAACCCGTTACTGAATCCAAATCCAAAGAAACTTTGGGTAAAAAGATACTTGTCTTGATTGGATATGGCCCTAAAGGGCCAATTACCCGAACCCGAACCCGAACCCGGCCCGGCTCGGCTCGGCTCGGCACGGCACGGCGGGCGGGCGCGCGCGCGCGCGCGTGTGTGTGTGGTGGTCATCCCACTCCCTTGTTCTCAGGAACAAGTGTATGAGTTCTCAAGTGGCTTATAAAGCCCTCAGAAATCTCAAGCACAAGCAATGTGGGACTATTCCACCTCATCAAGACCACCTCTTTCAAAACAGCCCAGTTTCTCCTTTGAATTCTCTCTACCGTCCTTCTTACACCTAACATTCCCCCACAAATTCAAAAAATGAAATGGGAGAAAACCAAGATGCAAGATGTGACAATCTGCAACAGGACATATCATGCTTTCAGCAATGGTACCTTCCGGTTTGAACCACTACCTTAGTTGACTAACTTTACCCCCACAGGAACGAAGTGAACTGAAGTCTTGAACTTGAACCTTTGGTGTAGGAGTGTCCATTAGCAACAACATGATAAAGGTTCTGGTTGTAATCTTTAGGGGCGGCGCGTTAATGGCCATGCGCCCGAATCCTGTTTCATGAGTGACTTCAGGAATAACCCAATTCCTTGAACTGCGGCCACACAGTCACACTCACATAGGTGGGCTTCTCCAAAGATGCACTGCTAACATCTCGCCTAGAAGCCTTTGAACCCATTCAGAGTTTTAACTCTTCCTTAACTTGCAGCTACAGCACCTTTCCAGAGTAAACATGGGAACAGACACAGATACAAAGTATCATCTTTAATAAGGTGCTATCCAGTTCACCCTACAGCTTGTTATTACCACATTGAACCTACTTTGTGGGATCTCCACTCAGATAGGTTGGGTTGCTACTGTAGATGAACTACTGATGGGTTTCAGTCCCATCCCCTCTCTGGATTTTAGGACTAAAGACTTATCTAGTCCTTTCGTTAATGGGTCAGCTGTGTTTTCTTTGGATCCAACATAGTCCACAACAACCACTAACTGAGACACCAGTTCCCTTACAGATTTTATCCTGACTTGGATGTGTCTCCTCTGCTTTTGGTTATATTTTGTGCTTTTAATCTTTGCAATAGTGGCCATATTGTCACAATGCACAGATATCGCAGGAATTGGCTTGCACATTAAAGGAAGTTCCTCAAGAAGTCCCTTTAACCATTCAGCTTCCAATCCAGTGACATCTAAAGCACAGAGTTCAGCCTCAAAAGTAGACCGAGACAAGATGGTCTGCTTTACTGATCTCCAGGCGACTGCGCCGCCACCCAAGGTAAATACATACCCTGTCACGCCATAACTGCCAGAGTTCATGGCTATCCAGCTCGCATCACTATATCCCTCAAGAACTGCAGGGAATCTCTTGTAATGCAAACTCAAGGAAATAGTTCATTTCAGGTATCTAAGTACCCTGTCCAATGCCTTCCAATGAGTGCGATTTGGACAACTTGTGTATCTACTTAATTTTGTCACGGAGAACGAAATATCCGGTCTCGTGCAATTTGCAAGATACATCAAACTTCCAATAATCTGGGAATACCTCAATTGAGACACAAGAACACCAGTCGTATTCTTATGAAGAGGGATAGAAGGGTCATATGGAGTTGCTACAGATCTCCCTTGGTTATAACCAAATTTAAAAAGTACTTTCTCGACAAAGTGAGATTGAGAAATGGTTAACCCTTCAGCTGAACGAGTCAGCTTTAAGCCTAAGATCACGCTTGCAACACCCATATCCTTCATATCAAATTTACTACTAAGAAACGACTTTGTCTCATTAACAATTCCCATATTGGAACCAAACAGTAGAATATCATCTACATACAGGCATAAAATAATACAACCATCACTTTTAACTTTACAATAAACACACTTATCAGATTCATTGACAACAAAGTCAAATGATAATATAATATTATCAAACTTCTCATGCCATTGTTTAGGGGCTTGTTTCAGTCCATATAATGACTTAACAAGTCTACAAACTTTATCTTCATTACCAGGAGCCACATAACCCTCAGGTTGATCCATATAAATCTCTTCTTTAAGATCGCCATGCAAGAAAGCGGTCTTCACGTCCATTTGATGGACCGAGAGATCATAAATGGAAGCCAGTGCAATAAGCACCCTAATAGTGGTCATCCGGGTAACCGGAGAATAGGTATCAAAGTAATCTATTCCCTCCTTTTGTTTGAACCCCTTGGCAACCAGTCTCGCCTTGTACTTGTCAATAGATCCATCTGGTTTCAACTTCTTCTTAAAGATCCACTTGCACCCAATTGTGGAACTACCACGAGGGAGGTCAACCAGTTCCCAAGTACCATTAGAGATAATGGAATCCATTTCACTCTTGATGGCATCTTTCCAATGCTTTGCTTCAGGTGAAGCCATTGCATCTCGGAAAGTGGGAGGATCATTTTCGATAAGGTAAGTGATAAAGTCACTTCCCAAATCCTTGGTAATCCTTGGTCTCTTGCTCCTTCTAGGTTCAACCACTTCCTCAGACTCATCGGGTCTAGGATGGGAACAAGATGGTTCTACCCCCACATCTGTCATCCTTTCCACATGTTCGGGAATAGAACCAGAAGTTGAAGGTATATCTACAGAAGACAGATTCTGAGGTACACCAACTTTCATGGGAAATACATCCTCAAAGAATGTAGCTTCTCGAAGCTCTACAATAGAGTTAACATCTATGCCAGATATCTCAGACTTAATTACTAAGAACTTGTAGGCATAGCTGTTCTCTACATAACCCAAAAAGACAGCATCTACTGTTTTAGGACCCAACTTCTTTCTATTGTGCTCTGGGACAAGTACCTTAGCAAGGCACCCCCACACTTTAATGTATTTTAAGCTAGCTTTCCTATTTCTCCAGAGTTCGAAAGGGCTACTATCCTTATGCTTCTGAGGTACTCTATTCAGAATATGGCAAGCCGTATTCAGAGCATCCCCCCACATATAGGTAGGTAATCCAGAACTCCCAAGTAGAGTATTTATCATGTCAGTTAGGGTTCTATTCTTTCTTTCTGCAATCCCATTGGATTGAGGAGAATATGGAGCAGTAAACTCATGAACTATTCCAACAGATTTGCAATATTCATCGAGTTTATTAGAAGTATATTCTCCTCCTCTATCAGACCTCAATCTTTTAAGTTTTCTACCAGTTTGTGTTTCTGCTTCATTCTTAAAGTTAAGAAACTTATCAAAAGCTTCATCTTTTGATTTTAGCAGATACACGTAACAGTATTTAGTGCAATCATCTATAAAAGTGATAAAATACTTTTTATGATTTCTAGTTAACACTCCATTAAACTCACAGATATCTGTATGCACCAGATCCAATATTTCAGAATCTCTAACAATCGTATGGAATGGTTTCCTACATTGTTTTGTTTGCACACAAATTTCACATTTTTTAGTTTTATCAATGGAATGCTCAGGAATCATTTTCAAGTTCATCATGCGTTTCACAAAATTGAAATTCACATGACCTAATCTGTTATGCCATAAATCAGATGATTCTATGTTATAAGCAACATTAGACAATGAATCAAAAGAAACATCATTTTCTAATTTATCACTGCAAACATGTTCAACATGAAGTTTGAATAAACCATTATCTAAATACCCCTTGCCAATAAAAGTTCCAGAATGTAAAATAACAACTTTATTACATTTAAAGTTAAATTCATAACCCTCTCTAACAAGACATGAACCACTTAGAATGTTCCTTCTAACTACAGGCACATGATGCACTCTGTGTAAAGATAGAACTCGTCCTGAAGGAAACTTCAGATCCACGCGTCTAATCCCTAACACCTTTGCAGCCGTTGAATTGCCCATAGTCACGGATCTGCCTGCAGCAGCCTGGTATGAGACAAAGACAGACTTATCAGCACAGACGTGCACATTAGCCCCAGTGTCAACCAGCCACTCAGTTGGCTCATAAACGTGATAGATTTGTGGGTTAATAGAAACATACCCAGTACTGGTCCCAACGACCTCAGTCACCATGTTGACTTGAGGCGTTCCTTCTGTGGTCCCATGAGCTTTGGCTTTCTTGGAAGGACATTCCTTAGCCCAGTGCCCAACCTGCCCACAGTTCCAGCAAGGTTTGTTCTTTGCCTTTTTCTGGATTTTGGCCTTAGGTTTAAACTGGTTTTTCATTGCAGATTTTGGTTTTTGTCCCTTGCCCTTAAAAGCTCCGGTCATCATGTTCACCTTAGGCGGTTCAGTTGGCATTACGATCTGTTTCTGGCTCCTATGCTCCTCTTCAATGACAATGGCTACCATAAGATCATCTAGAGAAATTTTTCCTCTACGGTGCTTAAGAGACATACCGAAGTCTACCCAAGACTTAGGAAATTTCTCTACGATGGTCATAACCTGAAACTTCTCAGGAAGTTTCATTTCAGCCTCAGCCAAACTATGGAGCAGTAGCAGAAACTCGTGTGCCTGCTCAGTGACCGACTTGCCTTCTACCATCTGATATTTCAGAAACTTGGCAACGGAGTACTTTTCAAGACCTTGGTCTTCGGTATTGTACTTCTTGTCAAGTTGATCCCACAAACCCTTAGCAGTGGTAGACGAAGAACAGTACACATCGAACAATGTGTTGGACAGAGCCAACAATATGCAACCACGGCATATACTGTCATTTTCTTTCCACTCTACAGCCGCAGTGACTGCAGCAGGGTCAGGGTTCGTATCAGACACTGAAGGGCAGTCGATTTCCAGAACATTCAACAGCCCTATCGTAGTGAACCAGATCTTCATGCGTTGCTGCCAACGCTTGAAGTTCTGCCCGGCAAACTTTTCCGGCATACCGGACATGTCCACTTTTGGTACAAACGCAGAAGAAGTCGACATGCTTAGAATCTTCTCTAAGACTGTTGGATCATATTTCGGATCACACAGTTTCTCAATCGTCATCATGATATAAAACACGAAATAAATCAAGAAATACAACAGTGTAAAGAACATGATTAACAGACGACCGAAACAGTAACAGGGAGCAAGCATGTCGGTTTCCGCAAACAACCAAAATCCAGACGTCAGCATACGAACAAACGAATGCAAAGAACATAAAGAAAACAACATGAACATGTTTAGTTTATGTATCAGGCTAAGGCGTACGAAAGTACTCCCCTTAGAGAAGATTCGCCCCCACATACTGTGCAGATCAGGGCCCGGCGTCCTTCCCCCAGGATACAATAGCCACGACGAACCGAACGGTGCACTCCGACGGATCGTCCTTCGAAAACAGCCTCTTCGAACCAAGGTTGCAGAACAACCCCTTTCTGGATAACTCACAGGAAAGAGAAAGAGAGAGTAACAGGAGAGATGGGAAAATCGCAGAGCTCTTCTTCAGAATCCGTCTGTCTCAGTCCTCCCGTAACCCCACCCCTGACCACGCTTTTATAACCCACGAACGGTTATGAAACGTGGAAGGAGCCCGTTACGGAATCCGAGGGACGTGATCCGTTAACGGTCTTCGAAAGATCGAGACCCGTTACGGAATCCGAAGCGTCATAACGGGCACGGAATACGAGGAGTCGTGACCCGTTATCCATTCCCATAACCCGTTACCGAATCCAAATCCAAAGAAACTTTGGGTAAAAAGATACTTGTCTTGATTGGATATGGCCCTAAAGGGCCAATTACCCGAACCCGAGCTCGGCTCGGCACGGCACGGCGGGCGGGCGCGCGCGCGCGCGCGTGTGTGTGGTGGTCATCCCACTCCCTTGTTCTCAGGAACAAGTGTATGAGTTCTCAAGTGGCTTATAAAGCCCTCAGAAATCTCAAGCACAAGCAATGTGGGACTATTCCACCTCATCAAGACCACCTCTTTCAAAACAGCCCAGTTTCTCCTTTGAATTCTCTCTACCGTCCTTCTTACACCTAACAGTATGTTACTAAGATTTTACCTTGTACCTGTTTTCCTGATTCTGCACCGTGTAGCATATTTGTATTATATTTGACTTGTTTCAATATCATGTTGGCGTGGGATATTTGTTCTAATGTCAAGTTGCACTTCGTGATTGTTGTAGAATAGAGATCCAAACGAAATGAATAAGCTTGGTGTATTAAGTTGTATTTTTTATTTTATTTTATGTTTGCTTGATCGAAGAATGGACAGATTATGCTCTAACTAAGAAAGTTTGGGTAATCATGCTTGTATCTAACCTCGTCTGTGGTTGCTTTCGTACTCAACCACATACTCGGAGAAAGAGAAATACATATTCATTTTTTAAAAATTCATATCTTAAGCATGCACTAGCTTCATGCATCCACCTGAAAGGACTGACTGTACAGCTTTAAGAACTGTCTGATATATACCTTCCCTCTTATAGATTATCATCCGAAGATATTTATACTCACTGAACTGGTGAAATTTTGCAGGTGGATGGCAGCAACTTTGGTTGATTTCTAT
This sequence comes from Nuphar pumila, assembly GCF_984573655.1. Lineage (NCBI taxonomy): Eukaryota > Viridiplantae > Streptophyta > Magnoliopsida > Nymphaeales > Nymphaeaceae > Nuphar > Nuphar pumila. The sequence goes on along the minus strand of NC_143263.1, from coordinate 43,649,837 downwards.
ATTAATGTCGCAGTTATTTCGGTATGACATTCACTTATCTTCTTAAAAAAGGAATATTGACACAACTTTGAACAAATTATACACTAGGCTGCAAGTTCTGCTCTGTCACATGGATGTGTTTGTAGATTCATAGGTATGGCCATTTTTCTGAAGTTTGATGGACAAGTATATAAGTGGATGCAGGAATAAAAATGGTGTATCTTTGTGGCATAATTTCTACTTTTCCATCAAGAGGTTGAACTTATAAGTGAGTTGATCTTGGATAAGACAGGCATCTATAGTTATGCCCGATAAATTTAGTTGTGATATATACATTGACATGTCTTTATTCCTCACTCTGGTTTTGGTTTCTGTTGACTTTGATGTCATAGGAATCATGTGGTTGCTAAGCGAGAACATCAGTAAACAACTCTCTTATTGGTATCTAATATGCCCGCAGCTCTACTACCATACTACTGCTACTAGTAGCAAATCTGGTGGCATTGTTGTTGTTGGACTGAAATGCTGCTGTTGGTACTACCACTATTACTTCATCAATGGCTAAATTTTGATGAGAGATTGGGAGTTTGCTTGAATTCATCTACTTTCAAGTGTCTGGTTCCCAACTTGCTGTCAACTTGGCCTGGCTTACGAAAACTGGTTAAAAATCAAGATAACTGATAATTTTTGCTCGCTTGTTAGTTCAATTGAATCTTATAGCATTATTTAGGTTGGACTGTATCTTGTCATTCCTTTTCACCATTAAATCAATTGTTTCTACTACTTTCATTACCGCTTCTACTATTACTACTACTACTATGGGTGCTGCTGTTGTTGTCATCGTTGTTGTTGTTATTATTATTATTATTATGGTTTGGTACTATTGTTATTACTTCAGCAATTCCTAAACTTTGACAACTAGGTAATCAAGCAAGTAACTTGACTTGAATTCTTCAAGTCTCTGATCTGACCTGCACAGAAGTCTCAACTGGGCCTACCTTACACAAACTAGTCAAGTATTACGAGCTGAACTAATCATTCTGCTACTTGTTGATTTTGTTAAATCATGTGTCCACTCTGAAAGTTGTCTGTATCTCATTATCCTCTTTTAATTATTGAATCAATCAACCATGTGGGTTGTTTTCTTCCACCAGAGTATAAAATATAAATTGACTTTTATCACCATCGAATTGATCAGCCATGCGAGTCATTTCAATTTTAAGCATCTACACACATACACACACACGTGGTTGGTTGTTAGCATCCAAATTTCATTGTCTTAGTTGTGTACCCTGTTTGCTTTTTAGCTGGTGATCTTCTTGATTTAGGTGAATTTAACTTCCTTTCTGACAAGGAATAGTGTATGTGCATTGTGCACATATACTTTATCGTTCTTTGCAATCTTCCTCAAAATTTGATTTTGGCTGCTGATTTTGTTACGATAAAAGTTCACAAATTTATCGTATATATGCTTTTTGTTGTAGGTCTGGGTCATCTACAAGGAATCCAATTGCATCAGTGCTCTTCTTTGGGTAATTTTGTTGATATGTTTTGGCAGGTATGTCACCTCCATGGCTTGATTTTATACCCATGCATGGAAAATATTATGAAAAATGGAAAAATTTTGGTGATCACTGAGAAGCTCTTCACTTATAGGTTTGCAACTATTGATTTTTAAATATTAAATAGCTCCTTTTCTAACAGTTTTCCAAGGTTGTATTGAAAATTTGAAGATGATAAATGGATTTTGACATTGATGTATAGCAAACATTACTTGTGCTCTTGGTATGTTACTGATATATATTGTTGTCTATTTCTTATTTATCAATGTGGTTTTGTTTTCTAAATAGTTATTGGGAGTGTAGGTTCATTTATAAATCACTTGCATGTCTGTACTGCCAGGCTACTTTCTTTGTTTTGTTTGTTTGTATGTGAAATATGTGACCTTTTATGGGCTCTGGTGGATTCATGTTTGCCTGCTTTGTCAGCCATGCTGTTAGAAAGTGGCTTTGAATACATTAGGTTCAATAAAGAACCCATACACATGCACATGAAGTGCGAATAAACCCATTAAAGGGAACAACACAAGCACATAATGTGCTAACACATAAACCCACACAAGGGGCAAAAATATGACATAAAGTCATAAGTTGAATATTATTGAAGAAGAAGGAAGAAGGGGGTATAAACCCCATACAATGGAGCATAAGCTCCTCCAAGGAGTTAAGAATACAAAGGGAGAGACCCCTATTTATAACACAAGAGAGGGGCCACCAAGAAGGCTCCCAAAGGAGTCGTTGGGAGCCCCCAACGGTCACATTTGTGACCGTTGGGGGCTCCCCAACGACTCTTTGTGGAGCCTCCCTAGGTGGCGCAAACCACAAAAAAGGGAAAAATAAAAAAGAAAATTAAAAATAAAATTACAAACATATTCCAAATGGAATATGCGTAAAAACTGTGAAATGTCTAAACTACCTCTATGCCTATAAATAGATAAATATATATTTTATACATATAATTAGGATAATACATATGCATATATACCATATATGAATATGTATTATCCTTTATATATATAAAATATATATAATATTACAATTGTCGAATGATACATTTTAACACCCCCCCTCAAGCTTTGCGTGGGGGAACGAAAAGATTGAAGAAAGCAAGAAGAAGAATCTCAAGGCTTCAAGAGCCTTCAGGACGAATGTCATTGTAAATGTCTCCCTCCAATGTCTTTAACGATGAGCACCTTCCATGATCTATCCAAGGTACTTCTTTTCCTCTTATCTTCAAGATCCTGAGGAACAACAACAAAGAACAAGTAAAAAGTATCTTTGCACTTTACTCAAAAAAGAACATTCCTAACAAGGTACAAAATTTATGCATAATAGGATAATTACTTTAGCATGAAAAGAAAAATTTAGAAAACCAAAGTTTTCAAAATCATATATCGTGTTTAAAGAGTGAGCGGAAACATATTGCAAGAATGCATAATACATTCATAAGGTCCAATATTGGACAAACACAACCCCATAATGGGGGAATAACAAAATAGTCCACTAAGGGACACCACAATAATCCTACGAAGAGACATAAGCAACATATACTTTATTGAATGAGATCCTAAAAGGCCATAAAGAGCATATGCATATATTATCATGAAATGAATTAATACGTAAAGGAATCATTAATGAACATGCTTCAAACATGTAATGAAGTGCCAAACAAGAGAAACGAAGTCTCCAAGCATACTTTAGACAAAAAATAAACACAAGAGTTCACAAGGTTTTAAATCCATTTACGAAGCAAAACGAATAGTGTTATTTGAGTAGAGAATCTTACCCATTTAGAAAAATCTCACTCAATTGACAAAAAAGGACACATTTTGCATACAAAAGTGGCCAAAATACCATAAGCACTTAATATATAGATTAAATGTCAAAAAATCAACTTGATTTTAAAATATGAATATCAAAAATATGATTCACTTGAATATCTTAAAACACAAGTCATGAATGAAATTTTGCAAATTTCAACAATAGTTCATCCATTACAAACAACTACCTCATTAGTCCTCCAAAACCCATAAATCAAGTGTATAAACTACTAGATCAAGAATATAAATATAATGTCATTAAAGGCCAAAGACACACACAAAGGTGTGCAAAAGAATCTCTTGTCTACATATAATAATACTTGAAATGAGTGCATCTACGACAAGAACAAGAGAATACACGCCAACATAGACCAAAAGCATCTCTTGTCTACGTAAAAATACACTCAAAACCAAGTATGTTCAGCTACTAGAACAAGAGTAACAAGCCAACCATGGGCTAAAACACAATACATCTCTTGTCTATATAAGATGGCACTTGAAATGAGTGAAATAAGCCAACCATGGGCATACATCTCAGCGACTAGAGCAAGGACACAAACGCCAACATGGACTAAAATCACACACCATGGTGTGAATCAACGTACCTTGTCTACATAAAATAACACTCAAGACAAGTGTGTTCAGCTACTAGACCAAGAGAGCAAAAACCAATAAAGGGCTACCAACACACGAAGGTGTAATAAAATTCTTGTCTACATATGATGACACTTGGATAAGGGGCATAAAAGGAGAAGACTTTTGAGGTAATCAAACTTGTAATGACAAACATATATATAAATCAAACCTTGAATCAATAAAACAATATTCTTCAAAAAAGAATACCCATAAAAATAACATTTTGGAATAAACCATGTAAAAGTATCTTCAACAATATATAACAACCGATAAAACAATATTCTTGAAAATAAATGTGTGAACATACGCACACCAAGAACATATGGAACACTTGTGCACAAAAGCACAAAATCACAAATGTGCAAATGCACTCATAATTTTCATAAACAATGGAAGGTTGGGCAATAATCCCTAAAACCTTGATTTCAATATACCTTAAAACATTTTAAGGTTTCAAACATCATATATCCATCACATTTATATATAAATAAGAGCAGTCATAAGATCAATGGCCAACATCAAACTAGTGACACACTCATATACCAAATCATTCTAGAGTCCCAAGGTGCCCATAACTCACCTCAACCCCCATCTATAATATGGTAAGTGGACAATCTAAAAAGACATAACAACGAGTGTCACACTCATAATTAGAGATCATATACCAAATCATTCTAGAGTCCCAAGGTGCCCATAACTCACCTCAACCACCATCTATAATATGGCAATTTGGACAATCTAAAATGATATAACACGAGGTGCCCATAACTCACCTCAACAAACATCTCTAATAAAACAATAATAAGGCCAAAACAATGATGCATTAAAGAAACATGTGATGGACAAATATAAATGCCACAAAAAGGCAATAAACACTTTAGGAATCATTTTTCAAAGAAAAGAGGACCGATTAAAAATTGAATCAAAGGTCCAATATAATCAATCACAATAATATGCTTTATAACAACAATTTTGCATAAACATGAATTATGCTTAATCTTCAAAAGAAGTCATTTATACAAAAAAGACTTATTATGCAACTAACACAATTATGAAATATTAAGCAACATCATGCGTAAGAACCGATTTGGAATAATCAAAAAGTAAAAAACATGCCTCAACTATGATAGATATAAAGTGCAATTAAATGCACACCAAATGATAATAGATGCACTTTTATGCAATGCAAGATTTTTAAATGACAATAATCTTGAATAAGCAAATAACAAACTTAGGCCAATATAGGCATTCATAAAGATGGTGAAGTTTGAAAAATCTTATGAAATCCACTATTGTAACTTAAAAAATGATGCTCACAACCAATCTCAAAAGATCCACAAAGGGTTACAAGTATTAATGAATCGTTGAAGGATATTATGCAAGGAAAAAGATAGTCACAAACAATCTTCTCACAACAACCATGAAATCTTCATAAAAGAGTATATACTCACAAGAAGATTATAAGGACCGAAAGGCTCCTTAAAGAGAGCTCAAAACACACAAAATTCCCAAAGAAGGGGGAAACTCCACTAAAGTGAGAGAAATTCCAACAAAGAAGAATAATAGATTTGTTAAAAAAACCTTATGATAAAGTAAGATTGTACTATGGCATAAATCTATAAAATTAAACATTTATTGAGGAAAAATTCAAAAGCTTTTAAGTTTTATCAAAAAACATGACTTAATAGATTATTACGAACTCCTAATGTAATAAGTACGCAACAAACATTAGTGAAGACCATAAATTTTATAATGAGACAAGCTCTTTAAATCAAATTGAAAAATCTTTTAAGAGTATAAAGATGCAAAGAAAATCACCATATTCCATAAGACTATTTTAAAACTTAATTCAACCGGAATTATATAAAAAAAAAACTTTCTTGATTAAATGTTGCTCATATAAAAAGGACACATTGGGTAAGTGAATCAAAACTTATTAAGGAATTTAGCATTTTTCGAAAAATTACATCTCACAAACATTTTAATCTTAACATACCTTTCTTTAAAGACTTACCATATATAAAAGGTATTCTTATAAACAAAGTTAGATTTAAAATATAAATTCAAGGCTCCAATGGTCATAAATCTTTACCGACCCATTAAGTTTTGAGCAATCATATATCTAATTTTTCGCCAAACAAGTTATCATTTTCAAATTTTTCAAAGAAAAACATACGAAAAAGTATGTATACGAAAAAGATTCAATAGAGTATCAAGTAACTCAAATTTTTATAAAAAGACATAATGACAAAGAGTACACATAAAAAAAACATATTAAATTCTTCATACAATACTTAAGGAAATAGAATGCATACCTAATAACTTTAAGAAAGAAAAGAGAGAGAAATAAATACTTCACCATTTTTCTTTAAAAAATTCTTGAATACCACGCTTCCCGATGCACCAAAGAGCAACTCGATCTCAACTTGGCTCTGATACCATGTTAGAAAGTGACTTTGAATACATTAGGTTCAATAAAGAATCCATACACATGCACATGAAGTGCGAATAAATCCATTAAAGAGAACAACACAAGCACATAATGTGCTAACACATAAACCCACACAAGGGGCAAAAATATGACATAAAGTCATAAGTTGAATATTATTGAAGAAGAAGGAAGAAGGGGGTATAAACCCCATATAATGGAGCATAAGCTCCTCCAAGGAGTTAAGAATACAAAGGGAGAGACCCCTATTTATAACACAAGAGAGGGGCCACCAAGAAGGCCCCCAAAGGAGTCGTTGGGAGCCCCCAACGGTCACATTTGTGACCGTTGGGGGCTCCCCAACGACTCTTTGGGGAGCCTCCCTAGGTGGCGCAAACCACAAAAAAGGGAAAAATAAAAAATAAAATTAAAAATAAAATTACAAACATATTCCAAATGGAATATGCGTAAAAACTGTGAAATATCTAAACTACCCCTATGCCTATAAATAGATAAATATATATTTTATACATATAATTAGGATAATACATATGCATATATACCATATATGAATATGTATTATCCTTTATATATATATAATATATATAATATTACAATTGTCGAATGATACATTTTAACACATGCAACTCAGTGCTTCTTTGTCTGTCTGAGTTCCCTCACTTTTGCATAGTCACAGGCGTTCCGTAAGCTCAAAAAATCAGGCTCATCTATTGCCTGTGGTTTCCTGCAATTTGAGATGTCCTAGATTGTTTCAGTCATGACTTCCCATCCATTCTAATTAATCACAGCATTTATGAATTTACATATTATGGCAATAATATGTTTCTACATTTAGTAGTCTCTGCTCTTTCATTCAGCTTGTGTTCGATCTTTGTGTGTGCATGCATGTCTACTTGTGTGTGTGATTGACTGAAATTATCATACTGAATTCTTTTTACATCTTGAGTTGCAGCATCTCCACATGTGCTTACATCGTCATCCAGCTTTTCAAGCTCTCACCTCAAGATCCACTCTACCTTGTCCTTTTGAACTCACGAAGCAGGCAAGAACCAACTGTTTCAGCACAGTGTGAAGCTTTATTTCGTATTTTCTACCAAATTTTTGTGGTGTAAGAGCAGAATCCCCTTCATTAGATATAAGAATATTTAATAAGTGAAAGACAAAGAAAGTCAACAATATATGTTTTGACATTCTGAATTCATGCATGAAATTATACTATGACATATTTTATATCATTTCAAAAACTTGACTGAAGATCAGCTTGCATAGGCATCACATTCTCTCTTAAGTTATTTTTCTCTTTCTTCCTCTTTTTTTCTTTTAGTTTCTTTCAATGTTGATGTGATAATAATTCCCTGGTGGGTATTCAGACCCAACGGACTCAGGTAAGATGCCCTGCTACCATTCATTCATTACATATAATCACCTAATTAACCTTACATATTCACCCCTACACATCATAGAGGCAGCTTGCTCAATGGTTGGAGTTCAGATATAATTATTTTATCTAGATAGAAAGCCTTTTTTTTATAATACTAGATAGAAAGCATTAGTGATACTAAAAATGAGAAATATTCACTTATTTCATGAAATTTATTCTGTTGACAGTTACCTTTAACTTCAACCTCAGCCCAATGCTGTTGTCTCTTAATTTTGTTTTTGTTTGTTTACTAATTCAAAATTTTAATTTCTGTATCTATAGCAGATTTTCTTCTGTGCCAGGAAGGGAATGTGAATCATACTAGCAGCAGTTAACCTCGGTGCCATCACAAACGTGCATATATATCTTTTGCTTGTATCCCCAAGTAATCTAAATTAAATGTCACAGATATGGACCACAGAATCTCCAGATTTAGTATCATAAATTTGCCATTTTCTTTCTTTGACTTTCTTTTCTTCATTACCACTTCCATCTCTATGTTCTTAGATAGGGGCATCCATGAAATGCACAATGTGCAAGAAAAGCATGCAGTACTCCCTACTTGCATGATTGCTCTAATTTCTTGTTTTCCCATCCTTCCTTTCAGCTGCTGCTAAATTGTATTGGTATCAAGTTGGCTCTTTTATTCCACTTTGTTTATGGGTCTTGTAATATTTATTGAAAATCTTATTTACTTTTAAATGAAACTGATTAAAATATTTTTCACCAAGGTATGTCCTCTTGGGCAATTATCCAAACATGTATCTGTGTCAGGTGCGTTGTTTGTTGATGCCTCAGATTGACAGTTCAGTAAACTGAACCTTGTATGTCAGCAGCATATGCATGAATGTGTGACAATTCTCATTGATGCATCAGTTGCAAATGCGATGGTTTAAGTGCTAATTTTGATACTGGTAACGAGCTTCATGCTTCAGCCATGTATGAAACAAGCTTCTTAATGGTGATTGGTCTGTATCCTATTCATGCTACTAAGACAATGGGACATTTAGCCTGTTTCGATCATTTAAACCAATAATATAGAATGAGGCCTCACTGGACCAGTTGGGTCGTGTGTGTGTGTGTCTCATTCAGTTTGTAATGCCCACCTGCTGAATGAAGCTGGAAGTCTATTCTCTTCTGTTTAAACTTGGTATATCATAAAAATATTTGAGTTCAATATCAAACTTGGGCTTTGTTTGAGCCTGGCCTATTAAGTTTGATCTTGGTTTGGTTTTTCATCAAGCTTTATGTGGAGCTTAAGATTATTTTCTAGCTCAGGTACTTCGGTGTTTGCAATCAATAAGAGCAAGTCTTGAATGATATTATGGTGTCTTTTTAGCCAATACTATAGCAAATGTACACTTGATTCAACTAGGGTGCATTTGATTAAGAGGGAAATTGGTGGTGAAAAATGGCCCTCATTAATGACGGTTTCTAGAAATCTAGGATATAAGAACTATTAAGGCATTGTGGGACCGTTAATTTCTCTTTTTTTTTCTTTTTATGACGAGGAACCTTGCCAAATCAAGGAAAACCACAAGTGGGGCCCCATGATCACCCTGCTTTACGTGACCCACCTCTGAAAGTTATGGACACACCGGTGCACAGGGTTTGATCTGGTGCCTTCATCTTAGCACCCTCACAACCACCCTGCTGGCCACTCGGTCGACCCCTGTGTGGGACCATTAGTTTCTCAATAGCGAGATTACCACCTCTATACTCTATAGGTGACAAGTATAGATCCCAATTAGAAAACCAAAATTTGTTTAGCTCCCCAGAAAATACTGGGACTACAACGCCCTTTACATTGTTTATGCTTCACCCAAACAAGAGAAATGTGGGTCCATGAAAAATCTTGATTCACACTCTCAGAGCACGTTCGCTTGCATCTCATATGATTCAAAATCACGTGATGTGAAATCATGTGATTCGGAATCACAGGGTGGACAATGTGATTTGGAATCACATGAAAGGTGAGTAAAATGACTCCAAATTGATTTCAAATCTTGTTTTCTCATGTTTTTCTTGCATGAGAGAAATGAGAATCATTCTCCCACAGCCGTGAGAGAGATTTTCATTCGGGGTCAAGCAAACATGTCCTAAAACTTTTTAAAGATAATCAGCAAAACAAACTTAACAAAAAATCAGTTCAATTCGTACCCACTAGGGATGGCAGTGGATCGGGGGACAACGGGGCTCCGCCCCGCCTCTCCTCGTTTGGACCGGGGATGAAGGGCATGAAACAAAGATGGAGGCGGGGATGAAGGTTAAAATCTATCCCCGTGCTGGGATGGACTTACGCTTTCCCCCGCCCTGCCCCATCCCCGTCTCAATCCCTGCCTTGCCCCGCCCCTAATCCTTTAAGGGATGACTATAGACCAAGGGAAAATGGAGCCCTGTCCCGCCTCGCCCCCGTTTGGACCGGGGATGGAGGCGGGGATGGCGGTTAAAATTCATCCCCATGCGGGGATGGAGGCGGGGATGGAGGTTCGGATTTTGAAACAGGGCGGGGGTGGAGACATTGTCCCCTGCCCCCACCCCGGTCCACTGCCATCCTTAATACCCGCCCGCCCACACACACACACTATTGAGCCATGTAGAGATAAAGCTTGGTGAGTTGGTTAATTCATTAGTAATAAATAGGGTTACAGTCAACGTGGCACCTTTTGTCCCATAACTCAATGAGGGGATGTCTAAACCATAACAATAGTTTTTTCTTTAGAAAAAGACAATGTAAATATGCATCATTCTATTTTAGCCTACTTAATTTTGTTGTTGATGCAAAGGTCTAGTACTGGAAGCACCTTCTTAAGAGGGAAGCATGCGTTAGAATCTCGAAGCATAAGGGCTTTTGACTCACTTCTCAAATCACTTATCTCTCACATTTTTATCATTTCTCTCATTTTTTGTAACACATTGATCTAGAACCTCGAGAGTTCAAATCCGATTGGTATTTCTTCCTAGAGGGAAAACATACAAAATTCACACAGAGAAAACATGACTAATTTTTTTCTTTAATAGATTCAAATTCTTTAACAAAGTTCATCATTTATAGCATACGAAAATAATAATTATAAGAGTGTTCAATAACATAAAATTAAAACTAACAATATACTCTACTACACAGTCAAAATAGTTAATCATGTCATGCCTGCACTAGTGTACTTGAAACTTACAATTGTAATTATATAAGAGGTGAGCCTACAATTCTGTAAAGAATATTTATAAGCAATAAATGACTTTAATTTATAACTATAGTGGGGTCTAAGCCCTTGATCTGAGTTTAATTTTTTACACACCATACACGGTTTGTATATTTAAATTTTTTTTATTAACTCTCTCAATATAACACTTAGTCATTACAAATTATAACACAAGGTCAGCTATACTGGTCATAGTGGTCTATATGCGTAGCAACCCGTGTAGAACACCCTAATTCTACATTGTTGGTCAGACTATGAACCATACGCTCTCAGTGATCCCGAATCACCAAGCACTGCAATGAAACAACAAGGAGACCTCATCAGTAGCTAGCTGGGAGGTCAGGCTCAAACTCGGAATGGTTCATGCTATATCCTAACCATAAATAACTTTCAACCGTATATGATTGTTTAAAGACCTAGATATTGCATGAATATAAAACCCTAAGTCATATCTTAAGTTCATTACCTTAACCTTACTTTCAAGCTTGTGTCTCGTTCGTTCTCCCATGAGCGTCGTCATGAAATAATTGCAATGGGTCTCATTCTCAATTTCAAAATGACATTAAGGTTCATACTTTGTCGCATACTAAGCATGCAATGAGGTAGAGTTTCTACATCATTAAATCACCGATGCTACACTCTCCATGGTAGCTGCACTCTTACCACAAACCAGATAGCTCTTTTCACAAGTCGTCACTTTTTGGGATTCAAGAGGTTAAGCATGCTGATATCAATTTAAATTCAAACAACATGACCAAATTCAAAGGACTCAAGGCTAATCACAATTTCATCATAATGCATGTTATTCGAAGGTTATAACATAGATATGTTGTCATAAGACAATATTTTTTTCTAATATATATGACATATCATAGACTGACATGTGCATATAATCATCTCATTGTAATTAACTCATGCATATCATGTTCACACTCAAGAGTTACATTTCTAAACATGCTAAAATACAACAACAATGACAACATGCAACGCAATATAATTTATTCACAACTAAGATTACTTATAATAACTTTTACATCGAATGAGAATACTGCACTCTGGTCACAATCGAGTCTCAAGTGACTCTAACAATAGAATTTGATATTCATACAAGCATGTTCATATTAATACACATACATTATTTATATTTTGATAAAATTATTAAAATACTCCTCCCGAAGTAATTTTTCAGACCTCAACTTTTTTGCCCCTAGTTTGATTATAACTATAGGATAAAAAAATTCTCCTCTGCGATACGAGTCAAATGCACTAAACCTCACTCAATTCTGAGTTTGAAGTGCAAAATTATGCCTATTTTACTTAATTAGATATTGGGTACACACAAGAGTAATTTGGCCATTTCAATTCTTATGATTTGACTTGACTCATCTTAGGTCAAAACAAGTTTAGTCTGAGTTTAGAATATTAGGTTTACTAAACCTAGTTTCAATCCAACTGAATTTGGTTTCAAACTTAATTGAATTCTCAAAAAATCTATAATGGATCCGTTTAATAACATGTATAGATCCATATCAAGTTTGGTATAACTGGACTGGACCCAACTGTTTCAAGTGGGTTCAGTTTTGTCTCAGTCAGGGGCAGACTGGACTAGTTCAATTTTATCCTAATCAGGAAAAGTGTGAACTGGATCTAGTTTAGTTTCAACTAAATCCATACTAAATTATAAATATGATCTAGATCTAGTTTTGATTTGGATCCAGAACTATCAGACTGGATCCAAACCCAGTTCTGATCTGAATTCAGTACTGATCCATCCAACTATAGATTGGATCCAGATCCAGCAATAAGTTGGATCTAAAATTGATCCAAATAATCATGAACTGGATCTAGATCCAGTTTTGATCTGAATTTAGTATTGTTTTATCCAACCCATACTAGATCCAGACCCAATTCTATCTGGATCTAGTTTAACTTGGATTGATCCAGGTCAACTGGATCGAACTAGACCCAAATTTGGTCTGGTCTAGTTCAAACCAAACCCAAATAGAAAACTGAGACCCTGTCAGACCTAACTCAATCTGGTTTGGTCGACTGAGTCGACTTCATTACTCGTTGACCAGAATCGGTCTGGGTCGATCTTGGTTAGACTCGACCTGGTCTAGGTTCAAAACCAGACCAGTTCAGTCTGATCGAGTCGGTCTGATTCGTTCGGCCAAGACTTTTTTTTTTCTTGGTTCGGTCTGAGTCACACCCAAACTGATCCAAGACTTGGCAGGCTTAACTCAGTCTGGTTTATCCCCAAAACCGAGTCTACTCTGGGGTTAAAGCGGAAGGGGCATTGCTCCTCTCGATGGCGTGCTCGGATAATCCTCCTCTCTCTCTCTCTCTCTCAAAATCTCTCTAGTTGAATCGATGGGATTAAGCAGCTCTCACGGTGGACGAGGATAACCCTCTCCCTCCAATTAAATGGGGGGGGGGGGGGGGCGTTTCTTCTTTTTGAAGAACGGCTTTCCCCAAAGTGCTTTTTTTTTTTAAATTAACGGTCCGGTTTACATTTTCCCCTAACTTTTTCATTTTTTTTTTTCATTTTTCATGTTATTATAATTATTATTATTACTTTTCACTGATTTTTTTCTCTCGTTTCTCCCTCGTTTTCCTTTTTAGCTTTTCACAATCACTTCGAAAACGAATCATGCTTCGTGCTATTTTTTAACACTCGCTTTCTGGCTTCCGCTTCACACATTGATTTTACATCTCGGTAACTACGGTCTAGATTGTTGGTGCGATTGAGTACCTCGAATCTATAAATCATAAAATACCTTCCTTTTTTTTTATCCATTAAACGAAAGAAGAATGAAGCCAAGCTGCCTCTGTCAAAGTGTCAACAATTGTAGCTTGCACGTTAAGAGTAATAGACGAGAGAATGCAACTTGGCTTTCTTGCAATTCAATGTCTATATTTTGTAAATAATATCATATTCTTTGTTTCCAAAGCAAATGGAGATGCATGAGGAGCCACCCACTTGATTCTTTCGCATAACAACAAACATATCAAATTGTACAAGAGTCCTCCTGACCACATAGACACTATTTCATATTCCCATTTTACCCCTTTAGGTTCTGTCAAACTAGGGGCTCCGTGAATCATTGATTTGAGCCAGGAACTATCCAGAGGGTGGTTTTGTAAATTCTCGGACTGGGCAGCACTGATGCCGAAGGCTTTGGTTCGATGATTTGACCAAGGCCAGAAGTTCTTGGTGATTGACACAAGAAGGCAATATGCATCCCTAAAAAATTGGGGGTTCCAAAATCCATTTATACTCCTCTCCTGTAAGGTTTGAAGTTTGGGGTGACCCCATATACCCATGGCTTTCTCTTCAACTCCTTCCTCTTCTCTCTTCCTTCCTCTCAAGAAACCTACCCCTTTTGCCAATAAACCATCTTCTGTTTCCTTGCCGTCATCGGGTTTTTTCTGTCGGCGGAGACCCATTTCCATTCGGTCGACCTCTGCTCTATGTAAGATTTTTTTTTAGATCAGTTACAGTTTTTTTTTTTTTTGGTTTTTGGTGTTCTTTTCCATCTTTTAGATGCGCTCTGCTGCACTAATGTGTGATTCTTGGGGTGCTTAAGTTCTGTATTTCTTCCTTCTTTTGTTGAGTTTCATCTATAGGAGAAATATAAGACATGGGTTTTTCTTTTTCTTTTTAATGATGATTTGGTGGCAGTTCTCTCTCTCTCTCTCTCTCGTTATAAAAAGTATTTCTTTCTCCGATGAATCTTTAGTCTATTGATGACGGCGCACCACGGTGTAGTTGTGATATCTGAACTTTGGTTTACGAACAGTCTTTTAGGATTTCTAGGTGCTTGGTGACAGCAATCCCTTCTTTCTTAAATTTTTTGGTTTTCAATATCAGAGAAAATGGGAGATGGGTTTCTTTCTTATCAGCAATTCGGCTATAAGTGCTCCAATTGTAGCTTCTTTAATTGGAAAATATTGTTCAGATGATGTGGTTCTTGAGGCTGTGAATTTTGAAGTTGGGCTTATTGGCTGTAGTCCTTCCGGTTGTTGGAAGCTATTATCAAATTTTTTGTCCCTGGTATCATGGTGTAGCTTGTTTCATCTAAAATTTCTTTTTTGATTAATTGGATCAAGGATTCATATTTGTTGGTTGTTATGGTAGACATATTAATTGCCATCCAAAAGAAGTTTGTTACTGAATCATTGTGGCTTTTCCGACATTCAGATTTTTTATGTAAGGAAGGTCCATCACTCCTCTGGACTTAATCTTCAATTGCCATGTTCTGCACATCTTAAATTATATGTATTCAGTATATAGATAAAATAGAAGGAAGTATCCTTTAGAGCAAAATTTATGTGAAACCTGCAGCGACATTGAGTTAGTCCTTTGAAGCAGATAACAATAATCTACTTCAGGCAAGTTGTTGATTCTCTGTCTTGCCTGAGTGTTTACCTGGACCGACATTAAGTGATTGTTGGGTTTCTTGGTTCCGTTCAGAAGTTTTCATCCAATAGAGTGTCAGAGATGGCTGAACACAAATGAAGGTCAGGTTCCGACTGGTTAATGAAGCAAACGACCATGACCATAAACGTTATCAGGATTAATTCTGGTTACAGCACCTCCTTTAGGAACTAGGGTAGTTATGGACAAATGTCATGATTATGTTTTTTTTTTGTTTTTTGATGACGAAGGAAAACCCTCACCGAGAACCGGGTCACTTAATGAGCCCGCCTCCCTGCGAGGTAAAACTCCGGGTCTAGGGCGCAATATTTGACTAATTAAGACAAGTTTAACACCTTCAGGGAGTGTGAGAAAAAAAGAGGCTCATTTTAGTTTCTAAAACATCTTCTGTTTGCCTTATTCTTGCTTTCTGTTTTTTTCTTCACAACAAGGTCACTCCTTTGGTCTCTTCTTATCTTTTTTTTTTCCACATTCTAAGTTGTTCTGGCATTGGACATCAAATTTTTTTCATAACCGGGAAAAACTGTCCCGCTCACCGAATTCATTGGAGTAAAACCCTAGTGCCCCTTGCCCACCAGGGAGTACACCCAACTTCAGCCTTGCGGCAAGGGACATGGACCCATAGTCCTTGAACTCATGGCATCTTGTCAACTTGGTGATGTTCATGAGTTGCTCCTACCAGATGAGCGGAGCCCTTCTGCTGGGATGATCAACTGTTCTTGCCAGGGTTGAAATGAGGGTATTTTAGCTCGTTAGGGGAAAAGCTGAGGGTGTGTTTGATTGCTTGTCCAAGCTGGACAGTGAGAACACTGTGGATCCAGCACAGGAATGTTCTTGTCCAGGACAGGACAATACAAACATGTCCTTGTCCAGTGTTTGCTTCGACTGGACAAGTGATGAGTATACACCTTAAAGCTACCTAGAAACTTAGGTTTGGTATAGATTACTTGGTCATGGTTGTCTGATTTCATTAGCTAATTCTGAGCCTGTAACATAGTCCTCTTAGGAACTTGATCAACACTCACTTTGATTATTATCTGGGCAGCTAGATCGGGTGCTGCTAGTGTCACTTACTGCATTCCATGCATTGCTCTGACTAATGTTGCACATGTTTCATAGAAAATACCCCACTATTTGTTGCCCTTTGTTATGAAATTGATTTGCATATCCACAATTTAATAATCTTGGGTTTTCCCTAAAGCAGAATGTCTATCCCTTGCTTTAGTGAGTTTTCATCAACCATAGTAAATGTTTCTCACAGAAGATTTAATTTATTGGGAGTATCACATTCTTGTTTTCATTGCTCCTTTTTGTCAAACATTGCAGCTACCGCTACTTCTGAGAGCATTAAGCCAGCCATCTCCTTGACTGATAATGCTCTAAATCGTTTGAATAAGATGAGATCTGAGCGAAATGAAGATCTATGTCTGAGAATTGGCGTTAAACAAGGTGGCTGCTCTGGTATGTCTTACATTATGGAGTTTGAGGACAGTGCCACTACGAGGCCAGATGATTCAGTCATTGAATATAATGGTTTTGTGATTGGTATGTTTTTTATTTTTATCCTTGTTTCTATTTGAAGAGAATCATCGTCTCCTTTTGGGTGTGCACACATACAATGTTTGTTTTCGATAGTGTTTTTCTCTATTAGTTCAATTATCAGCTCTCCCTCATCTTTTAGGGTTGCAACTTTCAAATTATTATCACAAATCTTTTGTTGCCCAATTACTAAGTAAGGTCTCTGCTAGGGCACTAATCAAAAGAACAAATGTTACTGATGAAGAATGTGATTATATGTCTATGTCAGCTAAGAGGTTTATCCTTCTAGAACCTGGATGCTCTTGTCCAGGCGAATTAGATGCTTTAGGAACTAGTTTACATGGAAACCTCCAAGCTAAAAAAATGGTGTTGGCCATTTCTTTCTTAAATACTTTTAAATTGTTTTCTTTTTTCTCAAATTTTCTGCAGTTTACATTTTTGTTATCAATTTTGAGTTTTTTTAAATGATCAAGACATTCAGACTCAATGGCTTGACTAGCTAAATTTACCAGCTGTCATGTTGGTTGCTTGGCAATTTTGAAACCCGGCCAGATTGACCCACTACATTGGTTTGTGGTTTGTCCTTAACCTATGCTCTTGAAAAAGTGATGACCAAAGGTTAGGCTACCGTTCAAAGCTGGGGGTTGAAGGTGATGCTCAGATGGGTTTGTATTGCCCCTTTTAACCAAAGGATCACCTTTGAAACCCCATGATTCCCTATAGAGAGTAAAGTAACAGGGAAAAAATGCAAAGTTTTTGTTTACTAGTGAATCTTATTTAAAACCACTCAATTCTCAAATATCTTGTTCTAAGAAAGCATCAAAAGTGTAGATTTTTCTGTTAGTTTCCTCTAGAATTCCTTAAGAGGATGCCTTCATGACATGTATCAAGCCTTCAATTTGTCAGTACGGTTCAGAATGTGTCATAAGCTTGACAATGAGCAGACCTGATTGGATACCATCACATATGGGAGCAAGATAGCTGCATGAATAGTCTTGATAGTTTGCTCTGAAAATTGTTTGTGATTGTTCAATTCTACAGGTGGTGTTAGGTGACACCTAGATCACACTTGTACTATTTCAAGCTTTTCTGTGAGCTTTGGCATCATGCAAAACATAACTTTGCATGATGAAGTTCAAGTTTTTGTCTCTTTTTTTTTTTGTAATTCTGAAGACACCAACTAATGAACAACAATCTTGGAGTTGCACTTACTGAAGAAAGAAAAGAAAAGGAAAGAAAGCCTTGGAGATGTGTCCTAAGTCCTAACCTTTTGAATCGCCTTAAACATAACTAGTACTACTATTTATCCGTTTTGATAAAAAAAATTTGTCAATTTAAGAATGAAAAGGCATCTATCTTATCAATCAGTATTCTGAAAAAGAAAAATAAACATTGTAATTTTGGTTGCTTCTGTAGCTTTCTTTTAACTAAACTTATACAACTTACATCCTTTTGAGATCATCAGAAGTTGGCATGGTTATACATGTTTTTTGTATTGCAATTTGGGAATGACGATGGTTGAATTAAACTTCATGTCTTGTAGAGTTACTTTTCAGAAGCTGGATAAGGTGTATAAAATGAACAAAAATCTTTTGGTTTGAATGGTCCTTATCAAGGAAAACAGGTTATTGCTAGATAATGTCGAACATATTTGAATCTGGATGTGAGGTTGATGTCAAGGTAAAAATTCAATTTCTGTGCAGCCTAATATGATTTCCTTTTTGGGATTTCTCCTTTCAAATATATATTTGTGAATCAGTGGAACCACAAATGAGAGGCATTGTTTTAACTTGAAACAGTGTGGTCAGGCAGATTTTATCCTTTCTTCAAAATCTGTTATCATCAGTTGATCTACATGAATTTCTCATTCAGACCAAATATCTTGAAAATGAGATGGCATCAGATCAGAAGGCTATGAAATTACTAGCCATTCGGTCCCCGTTAGAACCAATTATGCACTGAACGTGGATGAGTTTCATCAATCGGGCCATCACCGACTCTTTCTCTCTCTCATACAGTGGAAGCATATAGCTTTACATTAATGTTAGGTGTGTGAGCACGCACACACGGGCGCACGCACAACATGCACAAGCACATATAATTCATTCATTTTCTTGGTTCTGCATTTTGCGAGTTTTAAAGCCAATCCTGCCTCTGTACTTCTTTAATTGCATTGTGTCTTGGCAATCATTTCATGATCTGTTAGCTGTTTGTTTGCTGGATCTTTTGTTCTTGCCTTTTCTTGTTTTCCATGTTCATGTGCACGTGTGTGTGGACATGAACTAACAAAGCATTATTTCTAATGTTTGTTTGCAGTGTGTGACCCCAAGAGTCTGCTGTTCATTTATGGGATGCAGTTGGATTTCAGCGATGCACTCATTGGTGGTGGCTTTTCCTTCAAGAACCCAAACGCTACTCAAACCTGTGGATGCGGAAAATCTTTCGCCGCTGAAGTGTAGAGATGTAACACATCAAAAAACATTGTTATACCTTACTTGTTTCACTGCATAATAAAATAGGAAATACTAGATTTATCAATCTTCGACTCCGTCTTTATTCTTTCTTTTACACCACTTGTTTGCTCCGCTTATTTTTAGGAACTGAACTTTTTGAGCCGTTTGTTATTAAAATACATGCAGTTAATAGATTCATATGGAGGAGTGAAATTGTTAGTTTTTTCTTTTCATGGACGAGGGAAACCACCATCAGGATGATATACGTAGTCATGCTGTACTTACAGTCGCTGTCCTGATGGTATAAACCCCTTGCCCACATGGTCCCTTGCTCTCATTTCGCAAGGGACGCTTGTGGGAATGGAACCCTGATCACCCGCCTAGTGGCCAAGCCCCCTCTCACTGCCCCAAACCCCTTGGAGTTGGGACTGCACCCACCAGAGTTTATGCATGTTCCCCGTCTTGTCTTTTTGTCGTTTTAAATCAAATTGCTAAACGTGTTTCATGAATCTTGTCAAGGTTGTTCACAAGGTTTGAAAAGGCAAGGTTGAGGCTATGCAACAATAATAATTATAATTAATATAAAAGTTAAGGTTTTTGCAAGATGGTCCCTGCTTTATATGGATGTCAATGAACCGAATTCGATTTCATTTAGTTGCATTTGGTAAGCTAAAACAATATCTAATTATAATCGGATGCGGATAGGGTTGATTTTTTGTTATTGAATTTGAGAAACGTCTGAATTTGATGGATATCTGAATCCATTTACATGTAAAAAGCGGATTCTGAGTTTAACCAACATTGGATCAGTCGAATATGGTATTGGCCACATCTGATCCAAATATGAACCATTTACATCCCTGCTGCTTTGTGGCAATTTGCAAAAGTGCCCCTGCTTGTGTTTTTGGGGCATCTGTTTGACCCATAGTTGCCAGAAACGGATATGGGAAATGGTATCACTACGGGGTATTGGTGCGGTACATGAGCGCTTAAAAAGTTTCAGATACATTTTTATTTGAAACGCTTATTGATACGATCTCAAAAAATATTGATACAAGTTTTTGATATGGTTCCTAGATAATTGAAACCAGTTTATGAAAAGTTGATACGAAATATATATTTTTTTATAAAGATACTTATAAATTAAAATAGTTAAATATACATATAGAATCAATCATTGTTGTATTTTAATATTAAAGTCACTTTGTAAAATGAAATGATTGTTTACATGCAAAAATATTAATAGAAACTAGCTTGCTACTCATTTATAATATAACAAAAACATGTTTCTACGTAAGATGGACACATTTATCAGATAATAGGAACGAGTTTCTTAAACATTTGATACTTCTGCTTATGGTTTCCGAAACGAGTTTCTTATTGATATTTGATACTGGTTTGCCTCATACGCGATGCACTAGGTTGTATCTAGTACCAATGCAACTATGGTTTGACCCCTTGACAAGAAACTGTCATACGGACACGCCATTTTTGGTGGTGTATCCCCAATGACATGAGCTCATGGCTAATATTTTAATATTAAAATAATACATTTAATGTTTTTAAGTATTATTTAAATAAAAATTCATTTTTA
Source organism: Nuphar pumila (assembly GCF_984573655.1). Classification (NCBI taxonomy): domain Eukaryota; kingdom Viridiplantae; phylum Streptophyta; class Magnoliopsida; order Nymphaeales; family Nymphaeaceae; genus Nuphar; species Nuphar pumila. The sequence continues at coordinate 43,628,747 of NC_143263.1, read as the reverse complement.
AATATTAAGAAAATTAAAAATAGTTTTTTATGGATTAAAATTTTGAAAATTTCTGTGTCCTCATGTCCTATTTTTTTTTTTTTAAAAGAACTTGCGAGTCAATCCGTGTAACGTGTCCTCGTGTCCACTTATCCTTGTGACATCGACGATAAAGAGCAAAAGAATGATGTTTCTACATTTATGGAAGAAGCTTTTTGTAAAACACGAGTAAGGCAGTGGCTGTTTTGCAAAAAAAGTTGCAAATGATGGTTTTGTCCCTAAGAACCTTTTTGGAAAAAACTAATAAATTAGGGATTATTTTGCGAAAACACAAAAAAAATGACAGGTTTTATCGAGAGTATCATGGTCATTTCGTATTATCACTTAACTACGGTTAAAATCTTACCATGACTAGCCTAAAACACCCTCTTCACAGAAGGACTAGTTTGAATTAATGGTGCATAAGGTATCAATAAAAAATAATTTTAAAATATATAAAGAAATATAAAAAAAATATTTAAAAATAAAAAACCACATGATTTTTTCATGATAAATAGCCGCTAAAAACATAAATATATAGGTAATTTCTTGCGATATTTTGGCAAGATTTTCATAAATCTCGTGAGGGGGTGGCAATCGTGTCGGGGTTGGTGGGTGGACCCGACGGGTTGGCGGGTCAGCATACCTCAACCTGAACCCGAACCGTTTATTAAACGGGTCGGCTGTGGCAAACACGAACCCGACCCGTTTAATAAACAGGTAACTCGACACGACCCGCCAACCCATTTAATAAATGGGTTGGGTCGGGTAAACGGGTTCTCAGGTTCGCAGGTCAGGTTGGCGGGTCGGGTTGGCGGGTCGACGGGTTGGCGGGTTGGCAGACGGGTTGGCGGGTCGGGTTGGCGGGTTGACCCACCCGCCTAACCCGTTTATTAAACGGGTCAGCCGGGTTGGCATACCCCCAACCCGAACCTGCCTAAGAGGTGGGTTGGCGGGTCGTGTCAGGTTTTGCCACCCCTAGGTAGGGGTGGCAATCGTGTCGGGTTGGCGGGTCGACCCGACGGGTTGGCGGGTCAGCATACCTCAACCCGAACCCGACCCGTTTATTAAACGGGTTCGGCTGTGGCAAACACGAACCCGACCCGTTTAATAAACGGCTAACCCGACATGACCCGCCAACCCATTTAATAAATGGGTTGGGTCGGGTAAACGGGTTCTCAGGTTCGCGGGTCAGGTTGATGGGTTGACGGGTCGGGTTGGCGGGTTGACCCACCCGCCTAACCCGTTTATTAAACGGGTCAGCCGGGTTGGCGGGTTGGCATACCCCCAACCCGAACCCGACCTGTTTAATAAACGGGTTACGCGGGTCCACCCGTTTATTAAACGGGTTGGCTTATGCCCAACCCGAACCCGCCTAAGAGGCGGGTTGGCGGGTCGTGTCAGAAATTGCCACCCCTACCCCTAGGTTACATGTAAAATACAAGTTTTCAACCTGCTGAGGAAGATATAGCTAATCGGATATGGGTTGGTGAAGGCGTTTGGCGTCCAAGTAATGTAGTAAATCCCGACATCCAACTTGAATCCAAACCGCTCACATCCCTCTGTCAACTCTAAACATTTCTCCAATAATGAATTCTTTTTTTGAATATCTTTGATGATGTTGTTAGTTGATGATGTTTAGAAAACTTTTAAATAATTTTTAGGGTTTTCTTTTGCAAAATGATCCCTTCTTTGTGGCCATCACACAACTTTTATCTGGATCTAAATGCAGATCCAACAAAAAAGCCTATCAGAGAATCCAAGTCCAAAAACCAAAAAATAAGTCCGACCACAGAAGCCCCAAACTAAACCAAAAACCATATTCGGGTTCCATTTTATGAGCAAATACGGATTGGAAGGTCCGCACGAATCCGAGCCACTTGTAGCCTGCCCCAGATGTGTCTGCGATATTTATTTATTTTTTTTAAAGGCAAGCTGGGGTTAGGCAGACTCCTACCAGAAGAACACCGCCCCATGTGGCAGAGGGATTCGATCCTGGGCCTTCAACACAAGACCCCGCTTACAACATGGGATACCACCTCGGTTGTGGCGATATTGATTTATTTTAGGTTTTCGGCCCCCTTGCGTATGAGAAGCTGTGGGGATTCTGGGAAAACCCAGCGGGATTCGAACCTGAGACTTCTCGCCCAGCACATAGCGAACCTAAAAAACGAGCGTTTCTCGTCTACCCGATAAGTTCGATGGCGTCGTCCTCCCTGTGCGTCCCTCCCTCTGCATCCCTTCTGCCTCTCCGCAGCAAGCCCGGCACGCTACCAGTAGCAGGGGCGACCCCTCCGCGTCCCGTAACGCGAGCCGCCCTCCACGGCGCGCGCACGAGGCTCCGCGCGCGGGCGAAATTCGAGAGGTTCGAGGGAGTCGAAGCGAACACTGACGATGGCGGGGGAGGCTCGGACGGCACCACCCAACCCACCGAAGAAGAGGACGACAGGTTGGGCTTCTCAATACCCACCATTCCGCTCTTTGATTTTCATCCATGACATGTATGCTTTGCACCATTCACCTATGCAGTCGTCATCATCATCATTTCTCTCTCTATGTGAATTGTGAGGATAAGAATTCTGTATGAGATGCCCGTACGGGAAGCTTCGGTGGAGTGATACTTTCGTAATTTTGTATACGAGGGTGTGTCAAAGGAAAGTATTGGTCGAGGTGACCTTTTATGCAGCGGTGCTGCATGATTTCTTGGCATGCAGCTCCGCTGCTGATGACCATCCATCTCAACAATTCTCGAGATGGACACCACAACACAACACATCTCGTGAAATGCCAAGATGTGTGTGTGTGTCATGTCTGTCAAGCTGGTCGCTGCATGCCCACCATGCAGCGACGCTGCATATAATGTGAACACTGTTCTGAACACCTAAGAAGTAAGAACCTGGAGTTCTCCGTATATAATTACTGTTAGTCATTTTGCTGTATATTCAAGAAGCACATTCCTTGTTGTGCACCTAACTGCATTTTTTTTTATTGATTGCGGGGAAGTATTTAATTGACTGCATGTTGTCTTCTTTCTCAATTTTAGTCTATTTGATAAACCAAAGTACCAATGCTTTACAAATTTTATTTTAGTATGTTTTCTCTTTTAGTATAAGATCAGGTGTGAGACTTAACGTATATTTATTAGTGTGTTGCCATCGGACATGGAAGGTGCAATACGGCAGTCAAGTCATGCAAGTGCTTTGTTCATTTCTTCTGGAGGAACAAAAGCTATTGTAAGTGCCTGCGGAATCACCTCGTCACTTTTTAGTTTTTACGCTCATACTGAATTTAATATGTCATATATATTCCATTTACTGTTATTTGTTTGAGATTTTGTAATATGTTTTGTGATGATCACATTTATATTACATTAATCCAGCTTACGCTTTGCTATTAAACTTGTTGAATGTATTGGTTTAACCCAGTGGCTGACAGAAGCTTGATATTACTTTGTTATAATGTTATATATATCTGTAGGAGCATTCAGCCTTTTTCTTTAGTCTGTGGTTTCTTTTGGTGGATATTAACATGTTCTCCATCTTTATCTATCTCTAAAAATTTTGAAATACCATCATGAGGCTTTTGTTGGTATCACCAACTATATTTCATTATTTTAAAAGAGCATAGATGGACCTGGAATGTACAGAATTTTTGCATACTTTTCCATCAGAAAGAAGTTCACCCATGTTCCTTTAATATTTGTGCTATCACCAACCAATCCTACTTTTGGTCTCTTTCGATTGTTATCCATATTGCTGAAAGTTTTTTATACCTGTTGACGTAATTTTTCGACAAAAATGCAGGTGGAATTTTTAATACCAGAGCTGCAGTTTCTTGATGATGAAGGTGCTCAAGGTGAGCTATGGGAGTTGTCAAGGATCTACCTGGAGTCTCTTAGAGAAGAAACAGGATCCCAGGTAATGAAGGAGACAATGTTGAAGCCATTTCTTCAAATTGTTTCTTGTATAGTGTGCATGTTTATCACAAAAAACAATGCCATTAATTAGTTATGGACTAGAAAATGGAATTTGCAGAAATGACCAAACCAATGAAGTCAAGCATGATATAAGTTAACCATGATATTTCTTTTGAAGAAACTCTTTCATATGTACAAAAGGTCAACTTAAATATGAGATGTACTCCCCATTTGCTCAGGGCATTCCCAACCATATATTCCAACCCCTTGAGTGTTTGCACATCAATTCGATCAAGCTTGATTCCACAATATCGTTCTTCAGGAAGGCATGCAAACTCCTTATACTCAACGAGAAAGACTGGTCACCTCTTTGAGTTCAGCAGTGCAGCTAATGCCATTTTAGGAATCTGACGGAGCTAAGAATTTCCAGAAGCATTCAACCCATCAGTATTATTTGGGTGACATAATCATTCTTAATGTTTGAAACAACCTCAATTTAGACATGATATGGAATCTAATCTGCTGGAAGGATTACCTTAAAGCGATTAGTTTTGTAACATGTCAAGATATCTCAGATTTATGGCATTGTCTTCTGAAAAACATTGAAAAGCTAAGATGTTTCTATCCTAACCTCAGTACTGTTTATATCAAAACTGTTACGACTGCTGGTCTTCTTATCTAGAAATATGCTCATGATGTTGAACTCCAATTACTGTGGCCATCTTCATTCTATCTGTAAATCTGACTAATTTGCTCCATATGCAGAGAATAAAGGCCATCTTTCCTGATGCTGGAGCTGCTGCACTTCTCAAATATCGGTGGAAGGATGCAACTTTTGGATTTTCCAGGTCAAGTGAAATCCTTCTGCTGAAATATCTCCAATGAGCAAAATTTAAGTGAAAATAGGAACCTTTTCTAATGGTTAGAAAATAAATCACAATACTTTGAAGTTTTCTCATTTATACCTTTGAACACTAATATAAGAAAATGTCAACTCTGTAATATCATTTACCATCTCTTGGCACGATGCTGCTGCAACCTAAATGCATCAAATCTCTTGTGCAAATGCATTTATTTTGGTTTTATAAAAGCTGGTGTTTTCATGTTGCTGCCAAACATGCAGTAGAACTACTAATAGTGTTTCTATGATTTCAGTTTTAAATCCTAAATCTTCCAAATAAAATTAGAAATTACATGTGTTAGTCTGTGTGTGTGTGTGTGTTTGGTGTATCTCCTGCTTGTATTTTGTATCTATGCTAGGTTTAGTTAAATGGGATAAAGCTTCATTAGGTGCAAACATGAGTCAAACTTATGACAGGATTCCCCACTTGCCTCAATCTTTCAGGGGCGAAGTTTTTTTTTTTTTATGTGTGTGTGCACGTGAACATTTGGTGAACCTGCTGAAAGTGATTAGTTAATCACTAAATTACAATTGATGCATATTGGCTTTCTTTGGTTTTGAGAGGAAGCAGAACCATACCACCCATCTTCTTCCATGCAACCCCCATGCACACACACACCGCATGCACAAAAGCCCCAAAAATGCCCCTGGAAATGGTTCTTGTAGCGTTTTGTTTCCTCTTGGAAGCTAGGCAGATTGACATTAAATGCTGTTGGAGTGCTTGGCTAATAATGTTGGCAAATCTTTGGATGCAATGGAACAAAGTAGCTGAAGAAAAAGAATTCTCATAGTATAAAGAATAAGCAAATTTATGGAAATGCTGTTGAAAGATCAACTATAGAACTAACAATGATATCATACTGAAATTCTCTTCACAAGGACCTCTATTCAGAAATGAATATGAAAGGGGACCTCTTGCACAGGTAATGTAGGGAAAAAAATAGTTTCTAAGGTTGTTAAATTAATGAAAAAAAAATACGAAGAAGGTGAGACTATCCTAAATGGTTATACTACAAACCAGTATATTCTGACTGACATTTCGACTCGAGAACTGTTGGCCTTTCAAATATCTCTTCTTTCGTGGTTTTTTTCTATTGTCTCTCATCTTGGATGTTTTCCCTTCTAATTTATTCTTTTTTAAACAACTGAAGCTATTCATTTCAAAGTTAGATGTTCATTGGAACACTTAAGGCACATTATTTTTCAATGCAGATTAGTGTGGTTTCTGAAGCTGCATATTCTGCCAAACTAAAATGTGTCATCCCTTGAGCAATTTACTTTGATCTTTCACCTTCTTGTCTTATTCAGTTGGTTTGTCTTTGTTCTTTTGTTGCACATGCTAAACGTATCCTTGAGATTACATTGGTTATCTTTGTGTTACAGCTTAAGTGACAGAAAACCTGTAGAAGGTCAGGATGAAGTTGTGGTTATGGTGGTTCCTGATTATCAAATGCTGGAATCTGTTGAAAGAATTGCATCCCAGCTTTCAGAATATCCGGTAGACATTTACTTTACATGCATCTTTTTTCAAGATTCTTACCATAGAAGCTATACAATTTCTACATATATATGTGTATATTATGTTCCTATTCCATAAAATTCAAGGAATGTATCATGTTATCTTTTAGTACCCAGCTCCTATCTCTTTGATCAATTTATGTTTACGAAAGTACTTAAAGATAATGATGATTGTCATCCATGAAACCTTTCATTGGCAACATTCTGAATTTTTCTCATCATTGCAAGCATCCCTTCTTTTTCTTTTTGCAAAGAATATGCTTAATCTTACAAATTGTACAAACGGGAATGACAAACAATGAGGGTGCATGTATACATTCCACTGGATGATAGTTTTATATAGCTCAAGATTCTTCATATTCTCCTTAACATCATCCAGTGCATGCATTCTTGGGCTTTCACATTTGGGAAAGGTTTTGGAAATGTAACATATATTCAATATAGTCCCTCTCAATGTCTTCTTGTGATCTTCATGTGTCATGTTTTTAGATTATCACTTCAGTTTAGATTTTGAAGGATTGGTTGCTTCTTTTAGATAAACTACATGTTATTTATTTTTCTCAGCATCTGAGTTTTCATGGAGAAGTAAGGCACCAGCTTTCATAATCAATAGTTGAGCAATTTCCTGCTTTGCCTTGTCTTAACTCTAGGTTGCATATTTTAGGAAGTTTAAATCTGAATATAACCTTATCTTTTGATATATGCCAATGAGCCGGAGATGCTAGTAATATTACATTTTTGTAATTATTCTGGCAGAATGTTTCTATCCAATGGGCCTTTCTTTTATGTACCACATTCAATATCTTGAAAAAATTAGCAGTTAGGTTTTCAAGAATCTAATATGATAATAAACCATGCACTTGTTATGCTGCTGTGACATATATCTGTATGTTTATTACGGCAGTTTACACTGAAAGATTATTTAGCTTATTGTTTTTCCTTGGTACAATGATTTAGCCAAGGCCACTGATCATGTGGAACCCAAGACTAATAAGCGAAGATGTTGGAGTTGGCTTTAATGTTCGGCGGCTACGGAAATACTTCTTAAGGTAACCACCATGCCCCCTTTTCTTTTTCCATGTATTTTTTGTTCTGCATATTCATTTTTGTCCTTTTGGTGTTTTAATCATGGATAAGAATGTAAAAGCATTTTGCTCATATCTATGATGCCCCTCTCATTCTCTCTCACATCGGTCTTTCATTTGCTAGTGTTTTGTGATCCTGGACAAAATTGGGTAGTAGTTGAATGAATCTCATCTGCAAAAGATAAACAGCAAAATCTGCTCTGTTCCTAGAATGCCAGTTCAGTTTCGGTTGATCTTTTGTGTAGGAAATTAAGTTGATTCTTTGTTCTGAAGAATCCAAGATTCATAATTCTATGGTGCATTGAAGAATTGTATGTATTATTCCTGTCCTGTGCAGCACATTTACGACAGTGTATTCCATGAGACCATTGCCTGAAGGTGCAGTTTTTAGATGCTATCCTGGGTAAGAAATGTCTCTTGAAATGTGTGGTGCTGTGAATTAATGTATCTTGTCATTGACATCTTTTTAGATTAATGAATTAATATATCTTTCCAAGGTTATGGAAGGTATTCTATGATGATAAGGACAGGCCAAACAGGTATTTATTGGCAAAAGAGCAACCAAGTCGTCCCGATGCACAAGAACTCGATGTAAGTTACTCCACAATCTTTTCCTGATGATTCCCCTGTATCACCATGTATGAGGATGACATTGAGAGTTACTGATTCTTGAAACCATTCTTGGAAGTGCCATCGAATTGCATTTGATGGTTCTAAATGGAGGCACTTTGTCATATACAACGAGCCAACCAAAGAAAGCAGCATCCCCAAGACGACTTCAATTTACTGTTGCACAATTTGCCTGATTTCCTGGTCTGGTTTTTGAGTCATGTAGCGACTCTACAAAGTTGCCATGAGTTGCAATGCAGTCCTTTTCAAGGCAGATGATTTGAATTACCAAGCAGTGGGCTTATCCAATTTGACGCTGCTTATAACTCTTTCACGTTCCCAACTCACTTTTGCAATTCAAGCAGTTCGGTTCCACTCATCCCCTATGTCATCCCTATCCCATCTTGGGATCTCATTGATGCAAGTTGTTTTGATCAAATCTGACCCCATAGATGCAATTTACATGGAGCATTTAGCAACATATTGCAATTTACATGGAAGATTTTTTGGTAATTAAAAATTAAACATCTATAAACATGCAAAATTTTATTGATTTAAAAATCATATTTTTTTGTATGAAAAAATGCAATCTAACGGTTGATTCCTATGAAATTGACCATGCTAAATCCATCTATTGGGTCAAATTTGATCAAAATAACTTGCATGATTGAATCCCAATTGTGATGATGATGGGGGATGACATAGGGGATGAGTAGAACGAAATTGGCAATTCAAAGGACGCATGTTGTTGCAGGGTAGTAGTTCAGTCGACCCATGTCTACAATGGAACTGGAGCCATATTAAGCATTAAGAACTGGTCATGTTACCAACGGAGGCTCAGCTTGTCTGGTAGGAGCAGCTAGTGCACGTCACCTTGTGTTGGGACGTTGCAGGTTCTAAACCCAATGGTATAGTTGTTTAACTGGTAGGGGTCTGCCGAACCCCAGCTTGCCTTTCATAAAAAAAAAGGAACTGCTCATGTTTTATTTTGGAAATGTCAAACCCAAAATTTAAAAATAGTTCCTTTATATGCTTTCTGTTATTTACTTGGTGATAGCATCATATAATGCTGAGATTAATGGTCTTCTGGTCTATTTTCTGCCTAAAGATAAACAGTTATAATTCCTTAATACCATGATGTTTTTTCTTCTTTTGTGTAGATAATATTTGGGAATGTGACGGAGAAATCAGAGAAGGGGCCTTCCCTGTTGAGTAGTGCAATGAGCATGTTCTCTTCACTAAACCGTTTTATGAAAGTCATCTCTAAATGATCATATGCAAGATCACCCTCTAAGGAGCCCCAGTGAATTCTTGACCAGTCGGTTTCTTTTTCCCAGCTTTGATTTGTTCGATCAAGCTAAACAAATTCTTCCAAGTGCTTGTATAGTGTGACAGTTTTACAATCAAATGCAGAGGTGCATGTTAGAGCGCTCACTCTCTCTCTCTCTCTCTCTCTCTCTCTCTCTCTCTCTCTCTCTCTCTCTCTCAGAAAGTGGTTATCTTTGATAATTCTGTAAAGATTCCTTTGGAGATCCTACAAGAATGGATCCAATTAGCTAACTAGGTTAGGTCCAAAGACATGGGTTATTAGGTAGATCTAGAACAATTTAGGTCCGTAAATCAGATTCAGACACAAATAAGAGATTGTATTAAGAATATATTCCTGATGGGTGTATTTTCCAATACATGAGGGTTTTATTGATCTTTCCCAGTTTTATTTTTCATTTGTAGATCTAGTTCATTTCTGAACCTGCCTAAATTAGCCCCATCAAGTCTGGTGTAAATGCTCCAATGTGGACTGCCGTCCAAACCCAACATCAGTCATACATTAGCAACCTATTTTCAAATGAAATGTGTGAGATTTAACAGATTAAAATGAACAAAACACTTATATTTGTAAAAAGTACTTTCATTTTTATTGGACCATATAGCTTGAAAAATTTCATTGATGTTACGACATTATATAGGCTGTTGTAGTGCATCCTCAAAACTTTTAATCAAGACAATGGCAACAGAGAGAGAGAGAGGGGGGGGGGGGGGGGGCATTAATCAATTTGAGTAGGAAGACCCACAAAAAAAAAACAAAAAAAAAAGTCTACAAATCTAGAATAATATCTTACATGCCAGGAGGTCACTTGGAGGCTTATAGTAAGCAATTCCTTCAAGGCGGGCCACACGGAAATTCCTGTTAAGCCAATCAGTTAAGCTATCCAACAGCAAAAGTCGTGTGTCAACACTCGTAACATGTTTAGTGTATACCCACTTCGCGTTTATAGGCTCGCTTAGCGGTTGTATTCTCATTCCCATGAATGCTTCTAGATCGTGGTGTATAAGCCTCAAAGTTAGGGCTTTTTATGCCGTCATATGTGCAAGTAATCTGGCCAGGCCAAATCAGCAGAACAGGGAGGGAAAAAAGAAACAGCAGCTGCAACATAGATCGAAATTTGAATTGAGTAATTCATAAATGACGAACAAGGAAAGCAAATTATAACTTTCAACGAACCATAAAACTCCAAGGCAAACAAATAGACATTTATCGCAATTTAGAAGAATCAATAGTACCATAGACAAGTAGCTGGAGAACCTCTCTCTTGTAATTATCCCTGGCCATGTTTCACGGAGTTGTTTCAACCGTTAAAGAGAGAGGAGGGCTCGCTCTTTCTCTAACGATTGAGACTGTGGTCTTATCCAGAATGATCCTCTCATTCTGGATAAGCTCCAGGTGAAACATGAAGTAGTTGCTGGGGTAAACGGCTATCCAAAAGGAGGTAAAATTCTCAGCAACCCTTCTCTATTTTAAGGAGAAGGAATTACTCATTGAAGCATGCAATATGTGAGTAGAAACCCCCTTTAAAGCAGGCCATTTACGACAACCAATCTCAAATCCTCTGTTCTCTTCTTCACTTTGACTCTTCAGTGGTATCAAAGCCAGCTTCGGTGGTGTACCAGCTTTCGGTGGTGTGTCAGCTTTAGTGGTGTGTCATCGACTCCAAACGTCATCGAAAAAAAAACAAGATTGAAAGACAAAAAGGTCAGGTCTATTATTTGTTTTGTTTTGATATAGGGAAAATCTCTCAGGAGATCTCTGCGTTTTTTTTTTCTGCAAAACATAAAAAAAAAACACAGATCCCATCTGGGATCTGCATCAGGTTTCAGAGGGTCTCAGGCGATCTCTCTCTCTCTCTCTCTCTCTCTCTCTCTCTCTCTCTATATATATATATATATATATATATATAAAAGGGGGGGGGGGAGAGAGAGTCTCCATTTTTTTAAATAAAAAGGTCATCGGCATCTGGCGACCTCAGTAAATAAATAAATAAAATTTTTTAAGTAAAGTTTGATTCCCCGACCTCTGTATCAAAACAGAAGAGATTGTGGTCATTTTTTTTTTTTAAATACAAAAGGATCGCCTGCAGCAGGCGACCTCAACAACAACAAAAAAAAAAACAGAACATGTCGTCAGTATCGGGCGACCTCAGAAAATAAAAAAAATCAGTCAAAACAACAACCTCAAAAGAGGGGAAAGCAACACAGTGAGTCGCCCCACCACATTTTGTTTGTGGCATCCCTGTCATCTGGCAACTGTGAAAATATATAAAAAAGGAGGAAAACGAGGATTAAGGTTAATTATCTCCATTTTTTGGCGACCTCAGAATACAAAAAATAAAAATAAAATAAAAAATAAAGGGGAACGAAAGAATTTTTTTTCTTCGTCAGAGGGTTGCTAGTCACCGACGACCTCTGTTTTCGTTTAAAAGATCACCGGCATCGAGCGATCTGAGGAAAAATAGAGTACCCTTTTTTTTATGATCTACCAGTGGGTTTTTTTTCTATCGAAAAAAAAACAACAGAGGAAAGGGGATTACCTTTATCGGTTTTGTTTTCGGCGAACGAGTCAAAGGTGATCAACGTCTTCTCACTGACTGTCATAACATAAAAAAAAACACCGATCTACCCTTTTTCCAGCGTATGACCAGAGGTTTTCTCTCCGTCCGCCGCTGCTGCCTGTTTCCGATGAAAGATCGACAACAATTCATTTTTTTCTTGCACCACTGCAACAGCAGGCAAGGCTGCTCCGGCGACCTCTGGGCAAATCCGACGCCATATCCATTTTTTTTCTCTCTAACGAACGGTCTGACAACGTTCTCCCCTGCTGAAAAACTGAAAAAAAAATAAATAGAAGCTTCATCGCGAAGCTTCTGTCAGTTTTCAAAAAAGGATCGGCTTATATATTTATTATCAAGGAAAATTACTTTTTTGTCCCCAGTCATTTTCCAAAATTCCAGTAATATCCCTTTTAAGGTAATTTCCATATATATCTCTGCTTTTAGTTTAATTATCGAGTATATCCTTCTGCTATAAAATTACAGTAGTCTTATAGACTTTGTTATTTATTACTTTTGTATCCCTTAATTACAACAGAAGCATTTATTTTTGCTAATAATCCCAGAAAAGGACCTAGTTTTTGAAAATTTTAAAAACAGGGTTAGTTTTCTGTTTTTTTTTTGCAGGAAAAACCCTGTTCCTGTTTAGTTCCTTTTTTTTAGGATTATTTTTGCAAATCTTTCATCTGACTTTTCTGAAATTATAGAAAAGTGGCCAGAGTGTGCAAATTAGCTCAATTTCAATTAAAATCACGCGCATGATTGATATACATTTTATTTTGATGCATGAAATCGAGCTATTGATCATGAATTTTCCTTTGATTATGAACATGTTCTTTTATGCATTCATGACTGATATTTTCTTATTATTCTGCTTGTTGATTATTGGACTTAAACTTATCATGTTATACCATATTCAAAAAACCAACAACAGAAAAATGACAAGTAGAGTTTGTGTTACTGAATTAGCTAAAACTGATAAACTCAATGGTACAAATTTTCATATTTGGAAGAGGAGGATTCTTCTTGTTCTGACCTTGGAGGACATAAAAAATGCCCTTACTACTGAAATGAGTGACTTTGGTCTTATTGCTTCTGACAAGGTTAAAATCTCATACACCAAATACGAAAGGGACAACATGTTGGCTAGAACCATCATGTTAACATATATGGATGACGATCTCATTAGGTTTTTGAGGATTACCCTACAACAAAATCTATGTTTGACGCTATCTCCAAGAAATATGACACAACCTCAGAAACACACATTCAACTTCTCTTGGAACAATACAATTCATGCCGTATGAAAGAGAATGACAATGTTGTTGACCATGTCAACAAAATGCTGGTTATGGTCAAAGACCTAGCAATTGTTGGAAATGTGATTCCTGACCAAATACAGATATTCACAATTCTGCATAGTTTATCATCCTCTTGAAAAATGGTACAAACTGCTCTTAGGTTGAATTCAAAACATCTAACCTTGGAAGAACTTCCTGCTCAACTAAAAATTAAGCAACAACACATGCAACAAGACCGAAAGAGCGAATTACACTTCGCTGAAGATGGACCTTCTCAAAGTTATGACCCTTTGAGATGCCCACAATTCAAGAAGAAATACTTTAAAGGCAATGGAAAATTTGATAAGAGAAATGGTCCAACATTCCGCAAGCCGCAGTCAGCCGCCTCACAGGTGAAGTGCTTCAAGTGTGAAAAACGTGGACACTTCAAGAGAGATTGCAGGAGCCGGACAAATAATCACACTGGCAGAAATAATGGAAGCAATCAGCAAAAAGAGAGGCAAGATATTATCTGTGTGATATCAGAATGCTCTTATGCAGACCAAGCTCTTTTCGGTTGATGGGTGGACTCTGGGGCAACGCGACATATTACTATGACAAAGGAGGGGATGGTGGACATGATCGATTACAAACCCGGTGAACATTGAGTGTACATGGGCAACAACACCTACTCTGATGTTATGGGTGTTGGGACATATCAGATTGAAACTGCCAAAAATGATCTTTTATTGTCCAATGTCTTGTTTGTACCGTCAATGAGACGTAATCTAGTGTTTGTCCCGACCGTGGTTGCCAAGGGTTTTGAAGTTTGTTTTTTTCCAGGAAAAGTCACTATAGGAAAACATGGTCGAATCCTGTTTGATGGGGTCTTTGATCAAAACCAAGGATTGTTTAATATTTGTGACTCAAACATGAATAAAATTACTTTGACTTCTGCTTATATTGATATTGTCTTTAATGTGGATGTAAATGTATGGCATCAGAGATTTGGTCACATTAACTTAAAAAAGATGAAAAAACTTGTTGAACTATAATTAATACCAGACTTTGATGAATCGTCATTCCATAGATGTGAACCTTGTATTTATGGAAAAACGACAAGAAAATCATTCCCCCAAAATGTCACTAGAGCATCTCAATTATTAGAAATCATACACACAGACATATGTGGTCCCTTCAGGACTCCAACGCATAAAAGAATACAACACTTTATCTCTTTTATTGACGATTTCTCTTAGTACAATTATGTTTATCTTATAACCTATAAATCTGAAGCATTAGATAAATTTAAAGAATATCGTCAAGAAGTTAAAAATCAACTTGGTAGAAAGATTAGAGTTTTACGATCTGATCGGGGGGGGGGGGAGAATATACCTCAATTGAATTTGCTGAATATTGCAAAGCCAATGTGATCAGACCACAAACTACTACTCTAGGCACACTTCAACAAAATGGTGTGGCTGAAGGTTTAATAGGACTCTTCTTGATATGGTTAGATGTATGTTATCTAACGCTTCTTTACCTAAAGTATTTTGGAGAGAAGCCTTACATACAACAACATATGTCTTAAATAGAGTTTCATGTAAAGCTATTGTCACAACCCCTTATGAATCATGGACAGGAAGAAAACCTACTCTCTACCACCTTCGCAGATGAGGTTCTGTAGCTCATATAAAAGTTATAGAACGATCAAGGGATAAACTGAATATTAGATTCATAAGATGTATTTTTATTGGATATCCCAAAGGATCCAAAGGTTATAGATTCTATCACCCAGATAAGGGTTTAATCGAAAGTAGAGATGTTATCTTCTTGGAAGATCAAAACATGGAAGAAGTTGTTCCAGAAATAAATAAAGATGATCCTCTTGATCTACAATATGATTCAGATGACATACAAGAACCTATAAGTAATGGCAAACCTGCTAAAATCAATCATTCTTCTTCTTCGCAACAGTCTCAGGTTGGACACAAAAGGTCTAGAGCTCCTCCATCTTACTTGGATGACTATTATGTCTATCTATCGGAGGAACTGTGTTATGCTTTAGACATGGATGACATGAAAGATAACTTGTCATATGGTGAGACAATTAACTCACGTGAGTCAACAGACTGGGTAAAAGCCATGGACGAGGGAATTGAGTCCATTGAGAAAAACCAGGTCTGAGAATTAGCTGATTTACCTGAGGAAAGAAAAGTCATTGATTATAAATGAGTATTAAAGAATAAATTCAAATTTGATGGCAGCATTGACAAATTTAAAACAAGATTAGTTGCTAAGGGTTTCTCTCAGAAAGAAGGATTAGATTATGTTGATGCATACTCGCCGGTTGCAAAGTTTGCCTCAATAAAGATAATTCTTGCAATAGTAGCTCACTACGACCTAGATCTACATCAAATGGATGTTAAAATCGTGTTTCTTAATGGTGAGCTTAAGAAAACCATTTTTATGGAGCAACCTGAAGGCTATACAATAAAAGGCAAAGAAAATACAGTATATAGGTTGAAAAAATCTCTATACGAACTCAAGCAATCACCACGTCAGTGGTACTTAAAGTTTCATAAGGCTATTACATTATTAGGATTTGTGGCAAATAAGTTTGACCATTGTGTTTATGTCTAGAAAAGTGAGAATAAATTTGTTATTCTCTCATTATATGTGAATGACATTCTTCTGACTGGAAACGACAATGGTATGATTGTTAAAACTAAGTCATGGTTAAATTCACAATTCGAAATGAAAGACATGGGAGAAGCATCTTATGTTCTTGGAATTAAAATCACTCGAGAGAGAAGCTCCAAACTTTTAAGCTTGAGTCAAGAAAGATATTTAAATAATATACTCAAGAAATCCAAAATGAGTGATTGTAAGCCAGTCAGAACACCTGTGGTAAAAGATGTTAAGTTGAGTAAAAATGATAGTTCAGGCGATGGACAGGAAAAACTAAATGTCTCTTATGCTCAAGCTGTCAGAAGCTTGATGTATGATATGCTTTGTACTAGGCCGGATATCAGCTTTGATGTTGGCCTCATTAGTCGCTACCAGAGTAATCCTGGTTGCCCACACTAGCAAGCAGTAAAAAGAATATTTTGATATTTGAAAGGGACTATAAACCTGAAATTATGTTTTCAAGGTGATACTTTAGAATTAACTGGATATTCTGATGCTGACTTTGCAGGCAGCAGGGATGATAGTAAATCCACCTCTGGATATATTTTCCTCTTGGGAGGAGGTGCAGTTTCCTGGTATTGTAAAAAATAAGGCTGTGTAGTACAACATACTCAGGAAGCGGAATATATTGTTATGTAATGCAACTGCCACATTTGTTGTTTGGATAAGCCGCTTCATTGGTGATTTAAAACAGGAAATAACCAAAGGGCCAGTCAAGATTTATTGTGATAATCAAGCTGCTATCTCTCATATGAAGAGTGGAGCTGATAATTCAAAAAGTAAACATATAATGGTAAAATACCATTATATTCATAATATGATTGAAAGAAATGAAATCAAAGTCATTTACTTGCCTACACCTGATATGATTGTTGATCCTTTAACCAAGGGTATATCAGAGGAAATATTTTCAAAACATGTATCCAATATAGGATTAAGATATATCTAATATAGACATATGTCTGGATGAGAAACTCAAATATATAACTCATTCCAGGATATTGATGCAAGAAGAACACTCCAATAGTGGGAGGCCAAAACCTGCATCTAGTTTTGTTTCACATGGCCAAGTAGGAGAGTAAGTAACCGTGGCCATGTTTCACGGAGTTGTTTCAACCGTTAAAGAGAGAGGAGGGCCCGCTCTTTCTCTAACAATTGAGATTGTGGCCTTATCCAGAATGATCCCCTCATTTTGGATAAGCTTCAGGTGAGACATGAAGTAGTTGCTGGGGTAAACAGCTACCCAAAAGGAGGTAAAATTTCCTACAACTCTTCTCTATTTTAAGGAGAAGGGATTACTCACTGAAGCATGCAGTAAAAACCCCTTTTGAAGCAGGCCGTTTATGATAACCAATCTCAAATCCTCTGTTCTCTTCTTCACTTCGATCCTTCATCTCTCTCTCATGGGGTGAGTTGTGCGTGTACAATATTGGCAGACAAGTACATTCTCACACAACATTTCCTACTCCCTCAGCATACAATCACAGGCCAAGTTACATGGTTACCACCTGATCAATTTATCAAAACCAATCACTTAATTCTGATCGATCCCCTTATACAAGTCTAAAAATGGGTAGCTTGACAGTATACCTTCTAAATCCCAAGTAAGCGTTACCTCCTGATGACAGAGTCCAACTCTGGATCAGTTGCTCTCTGTTTCCTAAATGGGTCATCATCAATCCCTAAAATACTACATTAGTGTATTAATGATATCATCACCAAATAAGGCAAAGAAACTCCATACGGAAGGTTACAAGAACATGTAAGTTGATTAAAAACAAAAAAAAAGGAAAAAAGGTTACCTGCAATGGTACGATATTGATAATTGGTTGAAGACAAATCTCAACTTAGGGCACTAAAATAACCCGCAGGGCTCTTGTAGAGAACACAGATGATGCAGTCCCCTTGGCAGGGGCGTAGCTAGGGGGGGGGGGGGGCAGCCAAACAGTTAAAAAATAAAATAAAATTTAAAAGCCCAGTCCTAGCCCTGCCCTGATTCCATATGAAATAGATTTTTAGCCATTTTTTAGCCCAGCCCTGACTGCAGCAAATAGTTTGATTTGTCCATATGAAATAGATTTTTATTAATAATTGTAGCCATTTTTTATTTTATCTCAAAAAAAAAAATTCAAGGGCGCTGCTGCCCCGGAACCCCCGACTATCACACAAATACATTTTTTTTTCTACACCCCTGTTTGCCCCCCCCCCCCCCCCCCACCTCACATGAATCCTAGCTACGCCCCTGCCCCTTGGAACATATGATTATCAAGTAACCATTACGCGCACCAAGTTGCTGGATGACCAACTGTTGCTTGCTGCCGAAAGGGCAAAGAAAGAAAAGAAGGAAATAAAAGGCAAAAAGAAAAGAAAGGGACCTAGTCTCCAGTCCACCTTCCATAGAAAGCCCAAGCATCTAGCAGTCAAGTTTTGCCAATCCTGAAAAGAAGTTACAACCTGAAGCAGCCATCATTTGTAGCAATTACAACTATAGGAAGTGTCTCATCAACCAATGCCGGACCATGCTTCATTTCCCCTGCAAGCATGCCTTCAGTATATATGCATAAGCGCCATTTCTTTTACTTTGAGTGCACCCTCCAATGCGGTGGCATAGTAACTTATATCCCCGACCAAAAATAAGAAGCGACTGCTTGTCCACCAAAAGTTTTGCAAGGTCCTTCATTTCGTTGTCCAACTCCTGCACCTCCCTAACTTTGTTTGCAGTCAAGTGAGAGATAGGCAACATCACCAAGTTCCTTCTTTTCCATGGCTAAGAAAATCAATCAGAACAACAAAGGAGACAGTTGTGGATGTATCAGGTTGCGGGATATTGCATCAACTAGGAATGCTCAATATGATGCACTTAAATCTTAAAAGAAATGCTGAGCAGCGCAAGCAATTCATGTTGCTCAAGGCCATGCTAGTGTGCTTGGTTTTGGTGTCTCAAACAAAAGCCAGTAACAATACCAAATTGTCTATAGAACACCTTCTTCAAGCATTAAAAGAAACCTTTAGGATAGTAACTAACCTGGCAAATCAAATAAACCATCAATGATATCATTCCTCCTTGATTGGCTAGATATGTACACCTCTCCAATTACTAAGGCTAGCATGGTTAATACCACTGTCTGACTGGTGTATGCCTGCCCATTAAGATATTATCTTCATTAGAAAAATGAAGCATATAAAGCAATTCAAGTGCATATCCAGAAAACAAACACCACCTTTGTGCTGGCAACTCCAATCTCAGCACCAGCATTTATCTGAATGCCACAATGTGTTTTCCTGGCAATTGCACTGCCCACTGTGTTAATGCACCAGTTTTTAGTGTATATTCAAGAGCATAGACTGTATCTGCAGTTTCCCCAGATTGGCTGACAAATATAGCTGTATATTCACTATATACGGGACCTTGTCTGTCCAATAAATCACTTGCAACTTCCATGGTGACAGAAATTCCTTTTCAAAAGAAAGTTCCTTAATCAAATCGGATATAAACAGAGACATATCATTGAACATGTTGGTATAAAGTAAAAGAGGAAATACCAGAAAGCTCTTCCAAGACTGGCCTGGCAGCTAAAGCTGCATTCGTAACAACCGATCAAAACAATATGTAGGCTCTTCCTCATTCTCTCTAGATGATCCTCAAGTCCCAAAACAATACGGTTTGTTTTGTGCCCTCCATGTGTAAGCCTGCCACTCATTGTTGTTATTAATGACTGGCTATTCATGAATCTCCGTTTGCATAAAATTCTAATAATTCCCCTTGTTTATTTGCTCAACTTCCATCTCAAGAGATAATAATGCTCTTGGCACCACAGAGACCACCAACAAAGTTAGCCTCATCTGTGTCATACTTGAAGAGAGTGATCAATCCGTCCTACCCGAGTCATACTTCAAAAAAAACTGACATGCAAATCAAAATAACATTTTTTTGCAGTAACTTGATATTCACCCTAATTTAATTGATAGACTCTTCTATACATTTTTTCCTTTCTTTGCTTCAAAGACAATTGCTTGAAACATGAGAAGTTGGATTTGTAAAACATTTGTAATCTAGATGAACTAATTAGGGGACAGAAAACATACAGATGCATTTGGTAATTTGAAGTTCCAAAAGATGTCATTTGTTGCAGTTCTGATGGATTTGAGGAGGAAATAAAAAACTACTGTAGCCACATTACTACATTATGGGAGATTTGGTATTCGATTACATGGCATGCTAAATTAATAAGAAAGGAGTTCGAAGAAAAATTGCAAAGAAACTATAGAATACGTAGTGACCAACCCAAGGCAATATTCCTAACATATGGGACTAAATTGAACCATCATAAGAGCTTAGATAAAGTGGATATGAAACAAAGAGATAAAGAACATAGAATAATTTTGAACTTGAGGTACAAGAAAGGTGTGACCTAAATATAAACGACTTGATATGTATCGATTCATTATCTTCAATAACTATGATGATCATGCTCGGGTCAACTATCCACATTATGTCACGAAGAATTCAAAAATTGAAACTCTTCATGTCTCCTTAAAGGAATAATAAAGTTCTACTGCCAAACGAAGATGCAACCTCAACATATCAATGCTCATGTTGTTCCTCAATCTTATAATCTCAGCCTGAACCATGAGCAATGTTCATGAAATAACCAAGGTATTCATATATTCAGTTTAAACCTTTGCCTTTGATATTGAAAATGGTGAAGAAGTCACTTACAATTTTCATTATACAGCTATGTTGGGTCAAGAGAGCCAAAGGGTCAATAAAGAATTGTAATAATGTGAAAGATCAACATCATCTACCATTTTATAGAGTCACGTCTAGGGCAACAATAGAGCAAAAGTCCAAATCTTGATCTTTTAAAATGTCGAGGTTGGAAAAGAGAATGACAAAATCAAAATATGGGCCACATTATACCTCAAGAGAAAAATGTCATGGACTTATCCTCACAACATCTACAATCTACTCTAGGAAAGATTCAAAACTCACTTTGTTCTCTACATTGGGTCAGAAAGTCATAGGAGGTAAAACTGCATCATCTGGATCAAGTTTGCTTTCAACATCTTATAGTCCACATACATGAATTCATCATTCTTACATCTTTTGGGAATGTGAGTGATTTGTTTTGATCATTTTTTGTAAATAATCATTTGAAAAATCTAAAAAATTTGAAATCCAAAAAATATAAATTTTTAAAAAAATAAAAAATAAAAAAATTAAACCTTTGAAAGATTGCCCTTTTTGCTGCAAAATTTTTATCATTTGAATGGATTTTGCATAGAAATCATTGCCTTTATGAAAAGTCCACATGCACTTCATCTCACTTTGTGCATCATTTAAAAGTAGTCAGTTTTTTTCCATTATTGTGAAGAGCAAACTTGAAGTTAGATCTCTTCATAAGAAGAAAACATAAAATGAATGAGCTTGCAATAAAATAGAAAGGTAAATCTCTTTGTAAAGTTTAAAAATAGCAAATGATGAATCATACAACGATGATCTACTTAGAAGAAAAAATTATCAAGCTAAAAGATGTCAAGACTACCTTTTACGTTGTCTTTGCTTCTCATCTCCACCTTTGGTTGGTCATGTGGATTTATCCGTCTTATGCACTAATACTTTTTGCTTTCAAGTTTTGTTTTCAATATCTCTAAAAAAGATTAAGTTGGACATATCATTGTATAAAGAAAAACTTACCCATTCAAGCCTTATCATGGGGCATTCTTTTATTATTTTATAAAAAAGTGCATCAAGAAGAAAAATTATCACAAAAAATTATTGTAAAACAAAAAGTGAGAAAATGCCAAAAAAAAAAGTCATGTCATTCTCTGGGCTTGGTGGTTTTCCTTAAAGTCATCACTCAGTCTTAGGTCCTGGTGGCAGTGACAAAAAAAGGTGTTATTAAAAAAAATATTGTTGAAGAAGAAAAAATGGTCTAGTTCCAAAAGTTGTAATGCTTCCTTTGCAATTGAAAATCTCATGCAAGAGATGCCTAGGATCCCTTACCCACTTGCTTTTCTTTGAGCCTCACTTTCAAGAATGTTATATCAAACTTTTCTTGTTAACCCTTTTGAGCCTAGTGATATCCAAAGTTCAAATAAAAAAAGGAAAAAGTTTATTTACCTTAGAGAAAAGAAAGGCATTATCATCTCATCCAGTACCATCATCATTACCATTCACTTTATTTCCCAAAGTTCAATAACCCATACTCTATTTGTTTCCTTCAAAGTCTGTAGAAAAATAATTGATCACTTAGAAATATTAACATAGATAGGTTTAATGTAAGCCTTGGAGTGAAGAGGTTAAAATGCATTGAAATGAAAAGTCTTAAGCTTTTATGCACTTGGAGCTCTTATTTTCAGGCTTAAATGGCCAAAGAGTTTTGCACATTTAGAAGTTTTTACAGTCTCAATCTTTATGAAATTAAATTCATAGCTATTAATGCATGAACTGAACTTATACATAAGCTTCTATGACTAGTTACTTTGAAATTTAAAAGTCAAACAAAGGATTTATTCTAGTGAAAAAGTGCATGCTTGTTTATTTTATGATGACTTAAATTAAGAGCAAAAATTGAAAAGTAAAGTCATATCAACATTGGTAAATAATCAAATTGTTGCTAAGTAATGCAAGTTGCACACACTCACTTCTACACTCACTCTTGTCATATCTTCAATACTTTTCATGAAAAGTATCCAGTCGAATGAAAATTTTCATTTTCAATATTTGTTTTCAAAAAATTTAGCAAAGGGCAATTCCTTTTTCATTTAAAGAAACAAAATTGGAGCATCATTTTTAGACTTGTTTCATCATTTATATTGCATTTCATAAGTCTCTCAATAACATTTAGCATTATGTTATGCACCCTTGTCAGTTATAAATGTCATCTTTGTATTGTCATTTATTTGTCATGAAGTTCTTTAGCATCACAATTTGATTATCTCGACAATAGCTTTCATATTGCAGTTAATCATTTGTGTTGTCTTATTTAACCCACAAAGGACTACAAGTTGATTTACAACAAGATTTGTTTTGACAAAATTTTCAATAATCTTTTGTTGATTTTATCCAATTTGGATTTTTCACAATACACAAATCATTGTCATAGTTTTTGCAAAAAGTGTCATTTTGAGCCATTTTTTTAAAAAAATGTCTTTGTCGTACTACATTTTGTCTTTAGACAATGGATGGTCATCGGTAAGACCCTTCCACCTTGAATGATTGTTCATTAAACTAAAGAGTGAGAAATATTTGTAAATGGATATTGTCAACATAATCATTTTTCGTTAAAGATGATAATATCGACTTCAAGCAAACAATGGTCAAGTACCTTTCGCATTTTTCTCTCAAAAAGTTGATGTTTCATGAGTCAGAAAATTTATCTTAAGAACTTGTTTCTTGATTAGAAATGGTCAAATCAAAGCATTATCATGGATTAACATGTCATGTCATATATGCATTTTTTTATGTTACTAACCAATTTTTTTGCAACTGATATAATTCTTAAGAATTCAGTTGTCCCATTAGAAAAACCTACCCAGTCTTATCTTAGGATCATCATTTAGATAGATAGACATTAGGTCTATAGGTTGTTATACAGATTAATGGAGAAATCTAAAACTCATTTGACGAGTGCGTAAACAATTTCATCATTTCTTACCCCCAAAAGAGTATTTGGACCTAATAGTATCATTTTAGATGCCTTTGACTTATCTCTATATTTTTTTTCAAAAGCTTGTCTTTGTATTTGTCTTTTAACAAAGAAGTCTTCAATTTTGAAAAACTTGTCAGCCATTTTCTGTGCAATCTTATTCGACAAAACACTTGTTTAATCTTTTGTCTCACATCGCTCAGCAAGGACTTCCTACTCACAATGACCGATTCAAAAGAAAGACCTCATGTGAAACAAGGTACTAGCTTAGTCTTTAATCCAACCTAGTTTGGAAAAACCTTTCTGCCTATATAAACAAGCATCATAGAGAAACCCTCGTGTTGGGCTATGTACCTACTTTTATCTATAATCCGCACTATCAGTCATCAATATCTTTGTCTTTTCACAAGACATTTTAAAAAATACAGTGTCAGAGCCTAACTTTTCGCTCTTTTCAAAATTGGTGTGTCTACTTTCTTTGTTATCGATTGAGCTTTACATACAAGACAACAAAGAGAGGCATTTATAGACACCCTAATTTTGACCAAGTCATTTCAAGTCAAGAATCATATGATAAAATCTAATGTTTTTTATCATTTTAAAGTGATGCTAACTTCAACTTCATTTTTGGCCTTCAAAATGGCATCCTTAAGGTCTTTTTTTAAAATGTAAATTAAATTAGAGGATCTTAACTTTTAAACAAGCAAAAAAACAGGTAAATAAGACATTCGAGTTGAAAGTTATGACCAAAACAAGGTAACTTATTCAATAAAAATCCTATTTTCAGGTAGGGCCTACTTTGAGTAAAATTTTGATCAACAAAACAATCAAATTTAGTTTTTTATTTAAAAAATCAATTAAATTACAACATGTTAACATTTTAACACATCAAATTGTGCATCAATCTGACATATTGATACAAAGTTGTGGCTAAAACAAATTATCCTATTATAATAGACCTAAAGTACGTACTTTCACTGGCGCAACAACTGCACTAGTAAAGATGTGTTTTTCTATAATGTTTACAGTAACAAATAACTTCACTAGCACAAGCTTTGCGCCAATGAAAAGTACTTTCACTAGCGAATGTAAATTACGCTAGTAAAGGCTTTTACTGGCGCAAAAGTTACACCAGTAGAAATCCGATTTCTTATAGTGTACAACTTGATTTGAAACATAGATATTCAAAATCTCTATATTCAATCCATAGTAAACTTCTAGAATCCCCATTCCCGCTCTTAGATTTTTATCTTTTTAGAAAACCCTAAAAGCCACTCTGCTTTTCTTAGAGATAAGGAAATCCAATTTCTTAGAGATTGCTCTCACCTACATTTATTGAACTTCATCAGTTTAATTTTATTTGGCTCCTAAGTTTGGTAACTCCAACCAATAAAATTCAACCTAGTAACAAGAACCAATTAGAGACCTTTAAAACTTCAACCAATAGGGTCATGTCATGTCATCATAAGTCAAATATGAATTTTTTGATCTCAATTCCATGGGATTAAGATTTAAACTCATCAAAAAAACTATAAATAAGGACCCCATTTCCCTAGTGAATCATCTAGAACCTAAGTAAAACAAAATTTGTTGCACCTATATTGTTCAACCTAGCTTTCATGTGAGTTTAACTCAGTTGAGCCAACCTAATCCTAGTTTAAGTCTAGATCTCTTGTCTCGCCTAACCACCCAGAGCCCGTGCCTAGTTAGAGTGTTGTTAGAGTTTTTACGCTCTTGTCATCATCATAGGAAAGGACTACCTAAGTTCGATGTGAGATTTGGTTTTTCTATATATTTATTTTATTATAAAAGTATATTTTTTTCTAATGAATATCATATTTGTCATGTTTTTGTGCTTTTTTTAATGTTAGTGGTGCTATGCACCACTAAGCTCACCTTTTTTTAGGATCCGCATATGAAGTACGACTACTTGTAAGCTAAAACACAACATTGAAGATTTCAAGCTCTTGGTGCGTCTATGCTCGGCGGATGAGGAAAGACACTCAGCTTTTAGAGCGGATCCTACATCTCTTGTTTCTAATATCCGGATTCGGTTTTCAAATCCAATATCTTTTTCGAATAAAATTCTTCTTATTTTCAAAATTTGGGAATCTACATTCTCACCCTCTAACTCCTTTTCATCTCTACGCAAAGGGCATATCTGTGAGGAAGAAAAAATCTTATAGGAAAATAAAATTTTGCCTATGAGAAGTTTTGATATGATAATTGTTCTAAATGATTTCTTGTTTGTGTAATATGTGAAAAACAAAATGAAAAATGTGAGAAAATTGTGTGAGAGAAAGAGAGAGAGCCAAAAATGGTGGTAGGTACCACCGAGGTGGTATCCCATGTGGTAAGCAGGGTGCGCCAAGCTGAAGGCCCAAGTTTGAATCCTTCTACCACATGGGGTTTAACAGATATTTGCTAGCGGTTTGCCTAACTCTAATTAGCCTTTCAAAAAAAAATGGTGGTAGGTAGGAGAGTTGAAGATGGAGAAAAGGCTTGTTATGACAACCTACAAGATGTGTTATGGGTCAATGATTGCCCCGATGCAAAAATATTTTTTTATCAAAGATCATACTTTTTAGAAAAACTTTTTTTCAAAAAATGTATCTAGTTTGAAACGGTTGAAAATCATAATTTTCCCACTTTCACTTTTCCTACTAATTTTCACTTCCAAACTAGTGCTCAAAGGGAATTTTTTAAAAAGTGTAGGGATCACAAGAACTTCAATTTTCAAAGGCAAAAGGGTAAATTTATCCAAGAATGCATTTGTTAAACGAGTAAAGCCTTAAAATTAAAATAAAAAAGAAAACCATGGGATCGTAGGTATTGCACCTCCATTCCTCCATATTATTTTGCAGGGAAGCAGATCAGGTCATGCTAAACATGAGCGTTTTTGCTCATGCCCAACACGTGGCCATCAGTTTGCATTTTGGATGAATGCCACGTGGTTTTGTTGATTTTTTAGCTTTTTAAAATACAAATCGGATGGCCACGATGTCGGCATGAGCAAAAATGCTCATGTTCAGTCTGACCTGATCTGCTTTCATTTTGCAGCCCTTCTTCATAGGGATGTAACGAGGTATGGATTTGGTTAGATTAATGGATCTGACTAAATGGATATTTCTCAGTCACCTTTTGAATCAGATAGAAACAGCCCATATCAAATCCGGATCCAACTAGATTAACATATTGGATTTGAACATCTCTCATAGTCAGATTTGGATATAAAACCCATATAAAACAAGAATCCAACTATTATTCTGATGTTGCTTCCTCTACTGAATCTAACTAAGTGCATTTAATTTTAGTCGGATCTAAGTGAAGCTCAACCAAGAACCAGTCCATACTCCATATCCAGAACTGATTATGTCATGTGCCCTTTTTTGGGACCTGGTTACACCGGTATCAAAGTCGTGTATATCCCAACCTCCACAAGAACCCCCATCTATGCATGGGCACAAGAGGATGTTGATTGATCCAAATCCACATCCAATTTTCATATTGGTAAATTGGAATTCCTATTTGAATTTTTTTTATTTCAAATTAGATCCAATGAAGTAGATTTCAAGTCAAGATCCAAAGTTACTATTGAACACTGTATAGTTGCCACAAATGAGTATGGACAAGAGGTATTGCTATTGGTTATGCAAGGGCCTAAAGAATTTTATGTACATTTTTACTTGAAATGTGTATTGATATAGTTTTATAAATTTGGATACAACTTTTTAATAAACATTGCTATGGTTAAAAAAATATTTGGTATGTGATTTTGAAAAACAGTATGTATGTATCTTCATCGACATTTACAGATTAAAATAGTTGATCTTTCGCATTTAATCAACCAATATTGTATTATTGTTTCATTATAATTCACTTTAATTAAAAGTTCAAATAAAGAAAGTGCATTTGCTGTATGACATCATTATTTGTAATAAGGAGGGTTGCCAATAGAAACGAGTTTGATATTATTTTATAGAAACAAAATGATTTTCTATGGGAGATAGCATAAGGTTTCTCAAGTAAATAGAAATATGGGATCAGTTTCTTATTAGTTGAGTCTCATGAGATTTGGATTCTTATGCAAATAAGAGAATGTAATGCAAGGGCTATCTAGAACAACCACAACCTAGATCCAGAGGGAACTTGTACTTCAGATCCAGAGCAGCATGGCGATTCAAATTCACATGCATACTCGTTAGCAAACCCAAAATTGGATCGAGAAGAACCAATTTTTAGGAGGGGGTCTGCTTTCTCGAATTTGCATGTGTCTTTTGAGTAAGCCATCTCCCTCTTTTAAGAAAGAGATTGAGGTTGACGGTTTTCACCCTCCTGGGTAGCAGTTACCTAGCTCATATGAGACTTAAGAGAGAAAATCAGTAAATAGTTTCACCGTGAATCTTATCTAAATAAAGCACGTTCAAATGTGCTTCATTTGGATAAGGCATTCTATCGGGCAATTTCACGCATTTGAAAGAGAGTGGGCCCACCTCTCTCCTCAACGCATGAAACCTTGCCTGAAACATGGCCACTATGGTCATGTATGACCAACATCTCCCACTTGGCCATGTGAAACTAATCACGATTGATGATTTAACCTTCCACTATTGGAGTATTTCACTTGCATCAATATTCTTAAAATGAGTTATATACTTTAGTTACTCATCCAACCATATGTTTTATCAGACATATCTTAATCCCATACATGATACATGCTTCGATAATATTTTTTCTGATATGCCCTTTATTAAAGGATCAACAATCATATCAGATGTAGGTAAGTAACTAACTTTGATTTCATTCATTTCAATCATATCATGAATATAATTATATTTTACCATTATATGTTTACTTTTAGAATTGTCCGCTCCAATCTTCATAAGAGAGATGACAACTTGGTTATCACAATAAATTTGGATTGGCATGTTGGTTATATTCTGCTTTAAATCATTACTGAAGCGACTTATCCAAACAACAAATGTGGCAGCTGCATTGCATGCAATATATTTTACTTCCTGAGTATGTTGAGCTACGCAGACTTGTTTCTTATAAGACCATGAAACTGCTCTTCCTCTAAGGAGAGAAACATATCCAGAAGTGGATTTACTATCATCTCTGTTGCATGCAAAGTAAGCATTAAAATACATAGTTAATCCTAAAGCATTAGCTTAAAAACATAATTTCAAGTTTATAGTCTCTTTTAAATATTAAAATATTCTTTTTACTACTTATCAGTGAGGTCAACCACGATTACTTTGGTACCGACTAATGAGGCCAACAACAAATCTGATATCAGGTGGTGTGAGTTTTGGAAAACCCTTCTTAAAATGATAATTTTCAATTAAAATCTAGTGAAAGCCAGACACCAAAAATATAAAAACTGGCTCGCACGAGTGGTGGAGTCTGGGTCGATCTCAGAGAACAGGAAATACTCATATTCAAACACACAGCTACACTACTCTTTATTGCCAAAATAAAAAAAG
Source organism: Nuphar pumila (assembly GCF_984573655.1). Taxonomy (NCBI): domain Eukaryota; kingdom Viridiplantae; phylum Streptophyta; class Magnoliopsida; order Nymphaeales; family Nymphaeaceae; genus Nuphar; species Nuphar pumila. The sequence goes on along the minus strand of NC_143263.1, from coordinate 43,599,707 downwards.
AATTAATTAAATAAATAAACCATTCAAGAGTATTGCCCTATGCAGAGGGCTTAAACGAATAAAAGAATAAAACGACCTCATTACAACCCCAATGAATTGAATTAAATAAAATAAAAGCCTAGTCTAAAAAGAAAAGCAAGAGTTTTCAGTGCTTGAGGCTTTGGTCGTCCCTTTCTGTCCCTTCTAGGTTGAACACTTCTGTATGGTTTGATTCAGGGCCCTCTGAGGGCTCCCTTGAGGGCACTTCTGAGGGTTTGAGGGTACCTTTTAGAGACCTTAGAGGGCTCTTCAGGGGCACAAAAATGGTCTCTTCTCATATCCAATGCTTCCCTACAAAACAAAAATCAAGCAAACACAACAACAACAAGGAAGCTAAACTAAATCTAAAATGAGAAATCAGTAATGCTCAACATATGCTATGCAGATCTAAGATGCATCTAAGATGCAGTATGCTAATGCAATGTAATGCAACTCACTACACTATGAAAAAAAAAGAGAAACACACAGTAACATAAGGGAAGAAAGAGAAAGGAAACAAACCGATGGTGGACTCGCCTGGACTGGTTGAGAGAAGAAAGATCTCTCCCCATATCAGATCATCATGCTGCCCCCCTTTTGCTGAAGGAAGAAGAGGAACCCGCCGGCTAGAAAGAAGAAAAAAGAAAAGAAGAAGAAGAAGAAGAAGAAGAAGAAGAAGAAGAAGAGGGGAAAGAAGAACTGGCTGAAGGGAGAGAGAGGGGAGGGAGGCATGAAATCCAACGTGGAAGGATGCCTCCCTCTCCTTTACGTGGGGTTTATAAAGCCAGCATTAGGTTAGTTAATATTTTTTTTCAAAGCAAATCCAATAATGTTTTGGTAATTTCTAAAAAGGGGTTTTGCTTGAAAAACGTTTTCCCTAAAATGATCCTTCCTAATTTGATTAAGCTTAAACTACTTAGACCCTAATCTAATAAAAAAACATATACATAAAAGAAATTTTCTAAACTACTAAAACACTAAAGCGCGGGATATGACTTGAAATTCATGTTTTTTTTATATTTCCCTTTTCCTCACGGTTTCTCGAAACTGATGATAAAAAATGGGAATTCAATGTAATTTTCTACTGGATCATGCATAAATTAATATGAATAGGATGTGAGATGTATGCATGATCAAATACCCCCATGCTTATTGTTTGTTAGTCCTCAAACAAACTGAAGCAAACGTAAAAAAAATACTAACTCACTTTCGTAGGAATCACGGTTGCATTTAACATATGCAACAAGCCCTTTCAACCCTTGGGTTACCCCAACAGACGAGTTAGGTCTCGTGAGGGTTTGCAGTGATGCTACCCACAAACATCTCTGTCATGTATGCATAAAAATACTCCACATCATGAGTAGTAGGCAATTAAAGATTTTATTTTCACAAATATTTCTTGTCATTGCATAGTCAAAACATCATTAGAGTCTTTCACATGCCATCACAGAATAAAACATTTCTTTCACCTTTCTAAATATCACAATGCTTTATTCTTGGAAAGTCAAACAAACACATGTTATTATTTACTAATCCTCACTCATATGTTTTCTGCACAAGTTTTTTCAATCTTGCTTCTAAGCAGTGAACTTTTTCTTTTTATGCTCTTTTATTTTTCTTTTTTCTTTTTCTTGATTTTCAATTTTTCACACACTTTTTTTTTCTTTCTTTTGTTGAGCACTATTTCAAATTTTCAGTTTCATGACCTGTGTAACGAGATTTGGATCAGTGACTTCCAGGCCAGACGACCTTAGGGCACCAGATACAAAGTATCCCTCAGACTTAATTGCCCGAGTCACTAAACCTTCATTTTTATAGTTTTACGTATAGTCTGCTTCTCTGTCATGTGCAATGCCAACATCTATTAGGTTATCTATAAGGTCCATGTAACGAGCTTTCGGGCTGGTGGCTCCCAAACCAGATGGCTTTAGGGCACCAGGTGTAAACACCCCTCAAACTCTACTTGCTCGAATAAAATAGGCCACAGATATCGACTTAGACAAAGAAGTGACTTCCTTCGTTATCCCTTTTCAACATGTGAATCAAACACTTCAACTTGTGTCTGAGCTCAGCTACTAGAGAATACGAAAAGATTAAACAACTAAACATATGCTCTTTTCACTTTTTGAGCTCATATTTTAATTGTGTTCATTTGCTTAGTTTTTTAAAAATAAAATTATGCATATTCATACTTATTATTCAAAATAAACTCTACATGCATCTATCGTCATTTCTTTAAAATCCACATAAATAACCACGTTTTCTAGATCCGTGTCAGAAAAAAAAATCGTGGGGCTTAAAAATCCTCTAAAAACATTAGATGTTGTAAAGCAGTCATATAAGTTCAAACTTATTCCTTAAAAGCCTAATTTTTGTGAGTTGACGTATAAAAAATGCAAGTACATAGACAGAAACATCAGGGTGTGCAACTACACCCTCCCCCATACTTGAATGACATTGTCCTCAGTGACACTCCCCCATGCTTGTATGAAACTAAGTGAATACACATGAGAACAAGATAATTAGGAGAAAAGAGGAGAAGTCACCTGATATGACATATGAATGCATGTTCTACGATTACACAAAAATGCATACCTGACCTAACAATGTGCTCATGAAATACAGGAAATCAAAGCAAAATAGCGAAAACACCATCTATGAACATCTACTAGATCCTATTAAAAATACAACATACAAACCTGTGTGTAGCCTCACGCATCCACGAGGTCAACAACCTCAATGTCTTGCCTCACCACACTATCAGAAATGTAGGGCTTCAGCTGCTGCCCATTGACTTTGAAAATACCGCCCATTCGAGGGTCCAAAAGATCTATCGCTCCATGTGAGAAAACTCTATGGACTATGAACAGTCTATCCCATCTGGACTTCAGCTTCCCTGAAAAAAGATGGAGACACAAATGATAAAGCCAAACCTTTTGACCAGGCTCAAACTGTTTCCTCACAATGTGCTGATCATGAAAATACTTGGTTCGAGCCTTGTAAATCTTGGCACTCTTGTAAGCCTCATTGCGCAACTCCTCAAGCTCACTCAACTGTAGTTTTCTCTCAGCGCCAGCTTGGGCCATATCAAAATTGAACTTTTTAATAGCCCAATACGCTTTATGCTCTAACTCAACAAGGAGGTGGCATGGTTTCCCAAAAACCAGTTGGTATGAGGACATGCCAATCAAAGTCTTGAAAGTAGTCCTATAAACCCAAAGGGCATCATCGAGACACTGGGACCAGTCTTTGCGGTCTGGCCGGACTATTTTTTAAGAATCTGCTTGATCTCTCTGTTGGAGACCTCAACCTGACCACTAGTCTATGGGTGGTACAGTGTGGTAATCCGATGATATACCGAGTATTTTTTAAGTAAGGAAGCTACTTGCACATTACGAAAGTGCGTACCACCATCACTAAACATCGCTTTTGGGTCTCCAAACCAATTAAAGATATTGTGCTTGATAAATTGAAGTACCTCTTTATGATCATTGGTCCGGGTGGCCACGGCCTCGACCCACTTGGATACATAATCAACCGCCACTAAAATATACACAAATCCGAACGAAGGTAGGAAAGGACCCATAAAATCAATGCCCCACACATCAAAAATCTCAACAATCAAAATAGGAAGAAGGGGCATCATGTCACGCTTGGCGATGCGTCCTATCTACTGACAGCGCAAGCACCTTCTATACAAATCGTGGGTAGCTCTATGCAGTGTCATCCACCAAAATCCAGACTGGAGGACCTTTGCGGCGGTCTTTCGGCTGGAAAAATGGCCTCCACAAGCCAAGGAATGACAGAAGGATAGAATGGAGTAGTACTCCTCCTCGAGAACACACCTCTGAATCATCTGATCCATGCATAATCAAAATAGCTCTGGTTCCTCCTAGAAATAGTGCTTCATCTGCACAAAAAATTGATCTCTCTCATTGTGGTTCCAGTGCACAGAAAACTCTCCAATCACCAAAAAGTTGATGATATGCATGAACCAGGGCAGACGCTTGACATGAAAGAGCTGCTCATCCGAAAATGAATCATCAATTTGTCCCTGATCAGTGGATGTTTCCACTGTCAGTCTGGACAGATAATCTGCTACAAGATTCTCACATCCACTCTTATCTCGAATCTCAAGAGCAAATTCTTGTAGCAAAAGGATCCACCGAATGAGACGTGGTTTGGCATCCTTTTTACTCATCAGGTATCGCAGGGCTGCATGATCTGAGTAAACGATGACCTTGGAGCCCAATAAATAAGAACAAAACTTCTCAAGAGCAAAGACTACAGCTAGTAGTTCTTTCTCCGTGGTGGTATAATGCATCTGTGCATCAGAAAGGGTCCTACTAGCGTAATAAATGATATGAGAACATTGTTCTATCTTCTGGTCAAGAATGGCCCCAACCGCGTAATCAAATGCATCACACATGATCTCAAAAGGCACTAACCAATCTGGAGAATAAAGAATAGAGGTTGTGGTCAGGGCCTCCTTTAGAGACCTAAATGCCTTCAGACAGGCATCATCAAAGACAAACGGCTAGTCTTTCGACAGCAGGTTGCATAACAGCCTAGAAATCCTACTGAAATCATTGATGAACTGTTGATAGAAACCTGCATGCCCTAGGAATGAATGCACCTGCCGCACAGAGGTTGGTGGAGATAATCTAGCAATGGACTCCACTTTGGCCTTGTCGACCTCAATCCCTTGCTCGAACACAATATGCCCAAGACTAATCCCCTGCTGAACCATGAAATGACTCTTCTCCCAACTAAGCATAAGATTTGTCTCCCTACAACATTGAAGCACACAGGATAGCTTCTGGAGACAATCAGCAAAGGAAGAGCCATAGACCAAAAAATCGTCCATGAAAATCTTAAGGGCGCCATCCATCATATGCGAGAAGATCGCCATCATGCATCGCTGAAATGTTGTCAAGGCATTGAAGAGCTCGAACGACATTTTCCTATAAGCAAAAGTGTCATATGGGCAAGTGAATGTTGTCTTTTCCTGGTCCTCAGGTTAAACAACCACTTGATTGTATCCTGAATAACCATCCAGGAAACAAAAATACTATTGGCCCATGAGTTTCTCTAAGATCTAGTCGATGAACGGCAATGTGAAGTGATCCTTCCTAGTTGCACTGTTCAATTTCCTATAATCAATACACACTCGTCATCCCGTGATAGTTCTCATGGGGACACTTTCTCTTTTTTCATTCATCTTCACGATGAGCCCCAGTTTCTTGGGGACAACCTGGGTGGAGCTCACCCACCGACTATCAGAGATGGGATAAATGATCCTTGCGTCCAATCATTTGACTACTTCCTTCTTCACCACCTCCTTCATATGGGGATTTAGTCTCTTATGCGCCTCTCTGGAAGGTTTAGCACCCTCATCTATGATAATCCTATGAATGCAAAAGGAGCGGTCTATCCCTTTTAGATCTGCCACCGACCATCCAATCACCTCTTTATGCTCATGCAGGACCTGCAAAAGTTGACACTCTTGGGTGTCAGTTAGGTCTACAGAAATAATGATGGGGAGAGTCTTATCCTTGCCTAAAAAGGCATACTTGAGTGAGGCCGGTAAGGGCTTCAACTCCAGCTTGGACAGGCTCTCTATGGATGGTCGGGCTGACTTCTCTGCCAACTCTAAAAGCAGTTTGAAGTGCCATGTCCAACTCAGATCACCTGTCTGACTCTCCATCGAGCCTTAGCAATCTCCTCTGAGTGATTCATCAATCTTCTTCTGAGGTGAATCACTCAACAACCAGACATGCTTTGCTTCTACCAAGTCTTAAATAAAATCGACCTCGAAAGAAGCCTCATCGTTGGCAGGCTCCATCGCCGCATGAAAAATGTTCAGCTTCATCTTTTTGTTGCCAAATGAGACATCCATCGCGCTTGTGCGGTAATTAATGCACGCATTGGCGGTGGCTAGGAAGGGGCATCCAAGAATGATAGGGGTCTAACACATATCATCCACTCCCTCCATATCTAGAATAATGAAGTCGACAGGGAAGTAAAAGTCCTCCACCTTGACCAGAATATCTTCAAGAATCCCTCGCTGGACCTTGATTGATCTATCTGCAAGCTGCAGAGTCATAGACGTTGGATTCATCTCTTTTAATCCAAACTTGTTATAAAAGAAACCCGACAAGATATTGACACTTGCCCTAAGGTCGAGCAATGCACGCTCAACAGTGATGTCTCCTATGACACACGAAATAATCGAAGTCCCTTGGTCCTTGAGCTTTGGTGGGGTTTGGTGTAGCAACACCGCACTCACTTGCTCTATCAAGTATATCTTCTTTGGTACTTGGGACCTCAACTTCCTTTTCTGCGTATAAAGTTCCTTTAAAAACTTTGCATATACAGAAACTTGTTGGATGGCATCAAGTAAGGGGAGATTTATCTGAATGTGCTTGAATATCTTAAGCATCTCTTGCATGTTCACTCCCTGCTTGCCTAATGACTTTGGTCTCTCTAGCGCCTCAAGAAAAGGGGCTTTGAGAGTATACGACTTTGAAGGCTCAGATGGTAGAGCCCTCTCACTTTCCTAAGGTGGGATGGTAGAGACAGACTGCTTCTCACTCATTCTCTCTCTTTCTTCTGCAGTCTCCCTCACTTGGTACTGATTTCCATTCCTAAGGGTGATTACCGCTTGAGCCATCTCTTGATGGGCATCTGTCATATGCAGGCCATGCAACAGATCCTTACCCCTAGGATTCACCACCGGCTGGCTAAGTAAAGCCCCCTCACTTCGCCTGCTAAGCGCCTCAGTGAGTTGTCTCATTTGTGTCTCAAACTTTGCAATAGAATGTGTATGGGAGCTCAGACTCACCTTGATATCCGAGAAGGCTCGCAGCATCTTGTCCTCAAAGGACTGGCTGGACGAAGGCTCCTGGGACTGAGGTTGATTATATGTAGGCTGAGTTGAAGGGTAACTAGTTCTCTAAAATCCAGGCGCATAACTGCCTTGCCTGGATTGGTTTTGGGAAGGGTTGGGGGGTTGGGTCTGTGGGTTTCGCCATGAGAAATTGAGATGGTTTCGCCAGCCCGAGTTATATGTACTGGAATATGGATTGGGTGTGGGCCTAGCAAAACTCTGCTCTATCTGAGCTTGCTCCTGAACAAACTCAGGGTATTGTGGCGTAATGGGGCAGTCAACAACATGGTGTGCAGGGCTAGCACACAACACACACCTGCGGGGCTGGAGAGGGACCCGACAACAGCTGATCTAATTTCTGGGATAGCTAGTCGACCTTGTTTTGTAACTCAAGATGCATCCCTATCTTGAATATACCAACCTTCTTTACGCCATCCTGTGCAGGTGGCCCTATCAGATTGTGAGGCAGAAGCATGGTGCATCGAGTTCTCGCTCAGGGTCTCAAAAAGGACTCACGCTTCATCTTCACTTTTGAGCATAAAAGTGCCTCCACAAGTAGCGTCAACCATTTGACGGTTCTTCTCAGTAAGACCGTCATAAAAATATTGCACTAGTTATCAGCGAGACACCTGGTGGTGGGGACACTTGCGGAGAAGATCTTTCATCCTCTCCCACGTTTCATGAAACAATTCTCCCTCTATTTGCGAAAAGTTGGTGATGGCTTTTTGATACTGGTTTGTCATACCAATTGGGAAGTATTTCTTTAGGAACTCCCTTTGCATATGTTCTCAAGTGGTAATTTAAACCATATCGAGAGCCTTCAGCTAATGCTTGGCTTTATCCTTGAGAAAGAAGGAGAATAACGTCAATCTTAACGCGCCATCTCCAAAATTATTGATCCACACCGTAGAACAAATCTCAAGGAATTCATCAAGATGACGGTATGGGTCTTCATTGTTAAGGCCATAAAAGGAGGCTAACATCTGGATGACACTGACCTTGATTTCAAAATTGTTCGCTCCCACATCAGGTCTCGTGATGCAAGAGGCGGGAGTGTATGTGTTGGGCATGAAGTACTCCCTAAGGGGACGGATCAACTGCTGATCTTCAGCCATGGGGCTGGATCGATGAGCTCTCCTAAAGAAGGACTTGGGGTCTTCGACAAACACTACAAGAAATCTGCAGATTAGCGACAAACATAATTTATCACTAATCCATCACAAATTCATTGATAAATAGTTTAGCGACGGACTAACGATGGATAACTTCCATCGCAATTTCCTAGTAGCTAATTAGCGACAAAATATATTTGTCGCTAATTGGCGACAGATTAGTGAATGCCATGATCCATCGTGAGTTCATTGTTAATCCGCAGAGATTTGGTTTTGTGATAGATATATATTTGTCGTTAATTATGTCGCTATTGTAGCGACAAATTTGCGATGGATTATATTTCATCGCAAAACATCGGCCGATTCAATTTTGTGATGGATAAATATTTGTCACTAAATTATAAGCAGATATTAATTAGTGGCGGATATTATCCGTCGATAATCCGTCATAATTTTTTTTTAAAAAAATATTTGAAATATAAATATTGAGAAAAAAATTCTCATACAATTTATATAACCTGTGTATAAAAAATAAAGTACACAAAAAATATAAATACAAAATAGGTGAAGCAAATTTAACACAAGTTATAAGTGAAACAAAATTAACAAAGAGTTTTGTTTGAAATAAATTCAACAGATGAAGCTAATCCTCGCCAAGATTAGGAGCATCATCATCATTATTGTCTCGATCTGCCCCTCCATCCATGCCTCCATCAGCTCCTTTACGCTGATCATCTCCAACATCCTACAAGAGAACCAAAATGTTAGTATTGATAAACAAAATATAATGAAATAAATTATATGCAATGCACCTAATCTAAGGCAATCAAAGTAACATGGTTGAATGACCATAGGCTAACAATAAAGTGAAGGACATTAACAGAATTCAGAGGTTGTCAAAAAAAATTCATAGTGATGAAATCATGCTTATGTGTTCTAAGGTTGTCAAAAAACTTCCATAGTGATTCAATCATGCATATATGTGTTATAAGGCAGTCAAAAAATTTTCATACTAATTCAATCATTTATATAATTGTTCTAATGAAGGCTGACAAAAAAAATTCATAGTGATTCAATCATGCAGTTATGTGTTCTAAGGTTGACAAAAGAAAGTCATAGTGATTCAAGCATGCATATATGTTCTCTAAGGTTGTAAAAAAAACTTTCATAGTGATTCAATCATGCATATATGTGTTATAAGGCAGTCAAAAAACTTTTATAGTGATGAAATCATGCTTATATGTATTCTAAGTTTGTGAAAAAACTTTCATAGTGATTCAATCATACATACATGTGTTCTAAGGTTGTCAAAATTTTTTTATAGTGATTCGATAATGTATATATGTGTTTTAAGGGTTGTCAAAAAAAATCCATAGTGATACAATCATGCATATATGTGTTCTAAGGCTTTCATAAAAATTGTATAGTGATTTAATCATGTATATATGTGTTCTAAAGGTGTCAATTTTTTTTATAGTGATTCAATCATGCATGTATGTGTTCTAAGGTTGTTAAATAAAATTTCATAGTGATTCAATCATGCATATATGTGTTCTAAGGTTGTCAAAAAAAATTAAAGTGATTCAATTATGTATATATGTGTTCTAAGGGTTGTAAAAAAAAATCCATAGTGATTCAATCATGCATATATGTGTTCTAAGGCTGTCATAAAAATTATATAGTTATTCAATCATGCATATATGTGTTATAAGAAAGTCAAAAACATTTTAGAGTGATTCAATCATGCATATATGTGTTCTAAGGTTGTCAAATAAACTTTCATAGTGATTCAATCAAGCATATATGTGTTCTAAAGGTGTCAAAAAAAATCATATTGATTCAATCACACATATATGTGTTCTAAGGTTATCAAATAAACTTTCATAGTGATTCAATCATGCATATATGTGTTATAAGGCAGTAAAAAAAATTCATAGTGATTCAATCATTCATATATTTGTTCTAAGGTTGTCAAAAAACTTTCATAGTGATGAAATCATGCTTATATGCGTTCTAAGGTTGTGAAAAAACTTTCATAATGATTCAATCATACTCGGATATTATTCAAATATAAACCCAAATTCATACCCCCTTTGATATAAACATGAGAAACAATGAATAAATTTTGAAAATAAACTTGAAAATTCAAAATTGGGATCAAAATGACCAAAATGCCTCTGATGACCTTGAAATCAGGGTTTTCTGAAAGAGATTTTGGAAATTTGGAAATCAAATGAAATAAATCAAACGCAATATAATGAAATATGATGATATGAATGAAAATTTATGAAATTAGAAATTGAAATTTCGAAATTTAGGTCAAAATGACCAAAATACCCCTGATAACAAGACTATGGCCTTGAAACCAGGGTTTTCTGAAATAAATTTTGCAAAAATGGAAAATTGAAATGCAAATGAGATTAAAATTAACCCTAATATTATATGACATGCTTATTTACATGAATGAAACCCTAAAATAGCAAAAATATCATAAAATATCAAATTTAACTTGATTTTTGCCTGATTTTCGCTTCTGAATTTAAAGATAAACTAATATATAAAGCAAATGAACTTGGAATTGAGCCAAATTTTGCATGGACATCTAAACTAACCCTAAAAACAGAATGAAGCTCGAAAATTTATTTTTTTTTGTATTTTCTTAATATGGAAAATAGCTAAAATCCTAAGAAAATCAAAATTTTGCCTAAAATGCTGATTCTAAAGGGGATTTCGGATATCAAACTTACATAAAAATTTCCCAAATTTTATGGGGTGACATAAGACAGTAAGTCAAGGATTTGTGACTTTTTTACTTTCTAGTTTTGACCAATGGTCGGAGTTTTACAGCTCCGGCAAGTCGGATCGGAATCAGGCGACTTTAGGATTTAGGGAAAACAGACAGGTTTCAGGAGAAAATGTGGGAAAAATAAAAGATAGATGGGGAAAAGACTTAAATTGTGGTAAAATGTCCCTGACATACAAAGGGAAATTTTATCTTTTCACACCATTGGAATTCGGGTTATGGTTTGGAAAATGGAACACTGTTATCAGAGACCTAAATCTCTGAAATTTCTGGATATTGGAATCTGTTCGACAAAAAAGAAAATTTCGGGAAAAATACTGAGACAATTCCAAAATTCCCCAAATTTTGGGAAATGACAGGAAAATATGTTAAGAACAACTTTCGTGTTGAAATGTTTTGCAGACGAGCTACGGGTTGATCGGACTCAGTGCATTAGGGTCTGTCTATACCCTGACAAAGGAAAATCGAGATTTTCCCAGGGGTCTGGGAAAATCGATTTTTGACAGAGGATAAATCTACTTGTACAAATCTCAAAATTTCCAGATCATTAGTAGATTCCATTGTGAATACACAATGATTTTTGGAGGACGATTTAAATCCCCCACAAGGGTGAATCTGAAGGTTCTTGTCTGCTAAAGCACAAATTGGAAGTTCAGAGAGACAAAAAACCCGATTTAGAGTTTGATCAGTTTAGAGGGGTTCCAAAACCTAAATGGAGCTAAATTTTTGGCAAGAAGTCAGTAACAAATAAACCTAGTTAACTTAAAAATGTTGAGATTTATGAACGAAGATTCTCATATGCAATGACAATGATATTATGCACATACATGAAAAAAACCTATAACTAACCATTAGACATTAATAAAACTAAACTACATGAATAATATGACTATAAAACTAAAATATAATTATAAGTAAGAGAGAGACATGGAATCTATATGATGGTAGTAATAAAACATAAAAAAAAAAGATTAGGGGGTCATGAGCCATTTTGATATTAGCCTTTGAAATGAGGAGGGAAGTCTGATCCATTCATTAGACGAATCCCTTCCTCTTCATGGCTTTAACATGAACAATAGAGAATTTTCCAACAATACCAACCCAATTCTAAACTGGATTTTACATCAGATCTATCATTCTAAAAGAACAACAATAATGTTTCTTTTTCAAAGAGAATCAGTATAGTAGAAGAGGACTATAGGCTTACCTTGGGTCGGCGGCAAGAGAGGTTGGCGTAAGTGGTAGTGGTGTTGTACCAATGGATGTTGGAGAAACTTTGAGGATGTTGGGATCGACTGTTGGTTGTGGCTGTAGTGTCAGTTGAAGGTGGTTGAAGCTTGCAACAAGGCAGAGGCTTGGAAGAGGTGGTACCAGTTGTTGTGGTGGCTGGAGAAGGTTGCAGCTGGAGGGGGCTTGGAAGAGGTGGTACCAGTTGTTGTGGTGGCCGAAGAAGGTTGCAGCTGGAGGAGGCTTGGAAGAGGTGGTACCAGTTGTTGTGGTGGCTGAAGAAGGTTGCAGCTGGAGGAGGCTTGCTGTAGATGGCTGGAGCAAAGTGGAAGGAGGTTGCACCAGCTGGGACGGTTGCACTACTGAAGAGGATCTGCACCTTCTTGATGGGCTGGAGCTGTGGCTTGAAGAAGGAAGTTGAAGGTGGTAATGGTTGAAGATGGAAGGTTGTTGTGGGGCTATAGCAGCAAAGGGGAGAGAAAGAGAAAGCTAAAGGGAGAGAGAGAGAGGCGTGAGATTCAATCCATGGGGCAGCCGTTCTTCTCTTCCTTTATGAGAACTTAGGTTTTGATAAAATCAAAACCTAAGTTTCCAATAATAGGTGATGAGCCATACGTGAATGGCTATACGTGAATAGCTGCAGCCTTAGCTTTGGGGGAAATCCAAAGGGAGTAAGGAAGAAAGGGGAAAGAAGGAAGGGAAGGAAAAGGAAAGAAAAGGGAAGAAATGAGAGGGAAAGAAGAAGAAAGAGGGGGGCTGGAAAGGCTATACGTGAGTGGAGAGAGAGGAAAGAAAGAAGAGAAAGAAAGAAAGAAAGAAAAAAAAAAAAAAAAAAGGAAAGAAAGGAAGGAGGAAAGAGAGGAAATGGAGGGGAAAGAGGGGCTAGGGTGGTCGACCCCCTTGTGGGTCCCACCTTAGGAAAAACAAAAAATAAAATAAAATAAAATAAAATAAAATAAAATGAAGAAAATAAGGAAAAAGATAAAAAAAAATCTTTTTTTATAAATTAAAATAGAAAATGCAAATGGATGGACCATCTCAAAGAGGGTCCAAATTCCACTTTTGAAATTCATTTTGACGATTAGAGGGGTAAAATAGTCTTTTCAGAAAATTTCCAGACGAAACAAACTATTTTTGGCAGTTTTTGAAACAAACTCGGATTTTGAAGTTCAATACCTCGTTGCGAAGCAAATCCAGTGTAGAATTTGAAAATTTAATTTTGAAAGAAAACCAGATTGTTTTTCTCGAGGAAATATTTCCAAATTTAGACTCCCGGGGGTAAAAATGTCAATTTTGGAAACCCGAGGTTTGAAATTGATTTATAAAAGCTTTTGAAACTCGATCTGGATTGAAATTTATAAAACTGGAGTTCTGGACTTCAAAAATGAAATGAAATGTGATGAAATGTTATGAAATGCTGAGAAATGATATGAAATGATAAGAAATGACATGAAATGCTATGCGAAATGCAGACCCTGAATGAAGAATTTTGGATGTTAGACCCCGATTGGCAGCTGTACCATTTTTAAAAGCATTAAAATTGATAAAAATGCAAAATGGTTGAAGAAATGGTTTTCAGGCCCTACCGAGCTAGAGTGACACTAGAAATTAGGGTCTGAGCTGAATTGAACTGAAATGAGTTGGATTGAGCTGGGTTTTAGAGTTTCAGAACTCAAATGAACTGACAATGCACTAACTCAACTGACCTTTCCGACTAAATTTTCAAGAAATACTACCATTTTTAGAGAAATAATACAAAATGGTCACTGGAGTAAAGTGAATTAGGGATCTGAGCTGACTTTGAGCTAGAACAAAGATCACTAATACTGAGATGAACTAAAATCAAAGCTTAAACACTAGCTCAACTGACTGAACTCAGCTCAATTTCAGTTGAAAGAGCTGAAATGGACTAAAATGGGCTCCTGGACACTTAGAAATGATTTTGAACTAAAACTAGAGTGCTTGAACTCTTGGTGAGCTCAAGTTAGACTCTGGGGAATATGACTGACTGTGAATGACTGACTCAGAAACAATTGGCTTGGATTTGAGTGAGAAATGAGCTCATTTATGAAGAAATGCTCCCATTTTGGCAGGAATGGTAAGAAATGAAAATGGTTTGTTCATTGTGAGATCAGATGAGCTTTGAAATGACTGATATTTTAACTATTCTGAACTGACCAACAAGCTTGATTGACTCCGACTGACTGGGGTCCGGGATGACCTAGGGGTAAAATGGTAATTTTCCTAGTAAAAATGGGTAAAATGGTGATTTTCTGAAACAGACTCGGAGTTTGACTCCTATACTGACCTAATAGGGTTGGCACTGCCCGAAGAGGGTTGTTTGAGAATGGATGATGAAAATTTGGGGTGTTTACACCTACTAGGTTAAATGATAAAAAAATCAATTAGAAAGTATGCAGAAATACTTATAAATTTAATAATATATATATATTGATGAGTTGTCATTTTCTTCTAGTGGATCCCAAAAGTCCTAGAACCACCTGTGTGTAGATGGGCATCGAGCATCTTCGCTCGGTTCTGTGCAGCCTTTGCTGAGAGGTTTCAAAATTCATGGCTCGCCCACTTGTCGCACATTGCATCCCAATAATCTATCCTGGTAGTAGAAGGGTCATAGCTCTTACACTGCAGTGGATCATCTATCCCACCAGCTACTTTTATTGTTGCAGTCTTCATATTGGGCAACATGTCAGCAAATCGATTGGCAGCCACCTTCTGCCACACTATTCTCGCGTTTTGCTCATCCTTTGCGGTCGCGAAGCGATTCGAAGTCTATAAATAATTTTAGAAAGTTAGTGCACATGACTACAATAAAAAATTATATATGAAACACATTAGCTATGATAAACGATTGTATACCATGAATGAGGATCATAATCTTTCCAACACCTCCTTCGGGTACTCTTCCCATTAAGCGACCGGTCCTGATAGATGTTGAAGTAGTGACTTTCTAATTTCTCGTATTATTTCTTGTGGCTCGAACCTCGCATTACATATAAATTAGTACACATTAACAATCGACTATCAATATACATTATCTATAAGATAAGTATTGGATAAGTGACAATATAATACTTATCGTTGACTATCAATATATACTGTTCGAATGAGTCATCGTGTGTCAGACTGAGAGGACTCTGCATCCGGCGTTGTCTCGTGATGTGTATGAGCAGCTGATGTAGGTGGGTCATGTGTAGGCGAAACATCATCTACAAAATAATGAGTTAGAAATTCACACAATGCACATATAAACTAATCAACTGTACATTTATTTAAATGATATACCTATTGAAGGATTACGTGAAGATGAAGGCTAATACTGGCTATCACTGAGCTGAGATCCTATAAAGACAATTAACAAGTAAGAATTTTTATATCAACATATAAGAAAAAACATAATAAATTCCTATATTTAAATATAACACAAAGACATCTACCTAATAATGTCTCATAACTTTCACTTGGTCCTCGACCACTGTGACCTCCATGAACCATATTCTAACAAATAAAAATATTATTTAGATCAGTTACATAACTCTTGATCTTAGCATGAACATGATATATGCATGAAATGTAAAGATTTAAAGGTTCTACATAAATCAATTTTATAACTATGCATGTACATGCTAAGTATGCATTGAATGTAACATGATATGCAATTCCATGAACATGGATACATAATCAAATAAAAAATAACTTCATGCAAGCATGAATACAGTCCCGTCAAACATATACATGCAGCAAACACACTCCAATATCCCGCTAACTATAATCATGACTAGCATGGACTCTGAACTACAAAAATAAGAGCATATGAGAAATTGATGTGGTATGTATTACAAGATGTACTTCACTAGCTCGAGTATGCTTCCTCATTACTTGTTTGACTTTCATATTATTCTTCTTCCTCATCACTTGTTTGACTTTCATATTCTTCTTTTTCCTCCTCCTCTTCGTCATCTTCTTCATTGGGCGCTCATTCACTTGGTATATCATTTGGATCACATTCTTTCATACGTGTGTCATCGGACAATGGAGATGTGACATGCAAACCATATGTGACATCATGACCATAAGAGAAGTCATACATATCATCTGATTGATAGTAATCACCCTCTTCAGCAAGATATTTAGAAAGATGAAATCACATTCATAAACACGATACATTTAATTTAAGAATGTTTTTATAATACAATTTCACATGAAGGACATATTTAATTTGAAAATAACTTCATACAAGCATAGATACACAATACATGGTACATGATACACACACACACACACACATATATATATATATATATCACAAAGATATTTAGAAAGATGAAATCACATTCATAAACACAATACATTCAATTTAAGCATGTTTTCATAATACAATTTCACATGAAGGGCATAATTAATTCAAAAATAACTTCATGCAAACATGGATACAGTCACGTCAAACATTGCAATATATTCAATCATTCATATCACAATAATGTCAAACATGTACCTACAACAAACACACTCCAATATCCCGCTAACTACTACCATGATTAGCATGGACTCTGAACTACAAAAATAAGAGTTCTTCTATTTTCATACATTTAAATCATGCTCAGCATGATCTCCGAACTCCATCAAAACAGTCTTAGATATCCATAACTAAGTGAGTGTGTGAACAAAAAGTGTTGCATCCAAGAAAGTAAATAGCATGTGATGCACTTGCATCACTTACTCACTACGGGTATTTACCTGATTTGCATTGCTTTTGCCTTTGCATTCTTTTCTTATTTCTTTTTGCATTACATTTTTAGCCGCATGCAATGCTTAAGACTAAACATCGCGCAATTAGCTCAGCTACATACCTGTAATGCACATTTATATACGGCGAAGATGGATGAGGCCGCGGTGAGAGGGGAGGCACAGTTGGGGTCGAACCCCTCCCTCGTAACTCAAGCAGCAGGGAGGGGTCTCGGCCCCTCCCTTACGAAGAAGGAGAAACGGAAGAGGGTTGAGCCCTTTCCTCAAAAGCCAAGAAAAAGAAGATCGGGAGGAAACTCGACCCCTCCCTGGCAAAAAAAAAAGGAACGAGTGGGGCAAGGGCCTTGCCCCCGTATGCCGGAAACACCCAGACAGTAGAGGCAAAGCTCCTGCCGGCCGAAAGGAACGAGGGAGGTACCCAAAGCCCCTGTCTCGTTCTTTGTCACAGGCGGGAGGGGGTGTCTTCTCTGCCGACCTGTCAAAAAAACTGGCAGGGGTGCCCCTGCTTGTCAGTCGGAAAAGGGAGACAAGCTGGGGTGAAACCCCTACTTGTCGGCCAGAAAAAAATAGAGGACATGTAGCCTCTGCTTGTCGGCCGAAAAACAGAAGGAGACGAAGAGGAAGACAACGAGAGAGAGAGAGAGAGGGGCCAAAAGGCGGAGGGTGTCGCCAGTGGCAGATGGCGCACAGGGGTTCTGACGTCGGCTGGCCTCCGGTGAGGTGATGATCGGGGAACAGGGAAGGGAGCAGCGGTGGGGTGGATTCAGTCTGGGCTACCGCCGACAGGTAGCCGGATGCAGGGAAGGCCGGCGTAGGCAAAGGGGTCGGCGTAGGCTAAGGGGCCGGTAGAGGCAAAGGCGGAGGGTTAGGGTTCTCTGACTGAGAACCCGATTTGGGGGTAATCAGATAGAGAGGAGAGAGATAGAGAGAATTTCGTGCCTTAGATGGGCTTATATCGAAAAATAGCGATGACTTAGCAACAAAAAAATTTTGTGTCAAAATTTGTCGCTAAGTAGCAACAGAAAAATTCTATCGCTAATCCGTCACTAAGTTGCGACAGAGTTTGACACGAAACTTTTCTGTCGCTAATCTATCGCTAATTAGCGATGAAGTTTGAGACGAAATATTTCTGTCACTAATTCTGCAGCAAATTTAGATTTTAGCGATGACTACTTTTCTCTCGCTAATCTGTCGCAACTTTGCGATAGAAATAATCCGTCACCAATTTTTGTCGCTACTTAACATTTTTCTTATAGTGAAACTCAGCAAGCTCGAGGTCAAGCGAGCATCACCCGTGCATATACCAAAGGGTAGACCAGTGCAGAAACCGTCTTAAATACTGGTTTTCTATCTACCTAACACGCTAAACGGCCAAACCACAAAGCGAGTAAAAAGAAAAAGAACATAAAAGCAAGAAATAAACAAGCACCATATAATTGCACTCAGCAAGGATTTTATAGAAAATGAACTCTATGAGCACGGTACCAATTGTGCGCAGTCACCTCTAAGGGTATCCTAGTGGGTGGGTTGTGCAGGAAAAATAAGTTGTGTCTATGGTATGCAACACGTGGTTCTAAACCTAAATACAGAAGTAAACTAACAACCTAATTAAACGTGAACAAACAATGGCAATAAAGTGAATACTTATATTACTCGTCATTCCCTGGCAACGACGCCAAAATTTGGTGTGAGTTTTGGAAAACTCTTTTTAAAACGATAATTTTCAATTAAAGTCTAATGAAAACCAAACATCAAAAATCTAAAAACCGACTTGCACGTTTGGTGGAATCTGGGTCGATCTCAGGGAACGAAAAATACTTTTATTCAAACACACAGCTACACTACTCTTTATTGCCAAAATAAAAATTAATTAATTAATTAAATAAATAACTCAAGAGTATTGCCCTACGCAGAGGGCTTAAACAAATAAAAGAATAAAACAGTCTTATTACAACCCCAATGAATTGAATTAAATAAAATAAAAGCCTAGTCTAAAAAGAAAAGCAAGAGTCTTCAATGCTTGAGGCTTTGGTGGTCCCTTTCTGTCCCTTCTAGGTTGAATACTTTTGTATGGTTTGATTCAGGGCCCTCTGAGGGCTCCCTTGAGGGCACTTTTGAGGGTCAGAGGGTACCTTTTAGAGACCTCAGAGGGCTCTTCAGAGGCACAAAAATGGTATCTTCGCACATCCAACGCTTCCCTGCAAAACAAAAATCAAGCAAACGCAACAACAAGGAAGATAAACTAAATCTAAAATGAGAAATCAATAAAAAGAATCAAACTAACTAACTGCCTACACTAGAAGACACATTAGCATAACAAATTAACAAATTATGAATAGAAAAGAATCAACGTGTAACACTAAAAACTATTTATGAATTCAACTTGAACAACTTAAAATATCATGAATTGTTTAACTACTAATTACTAAAAAAAATATCATAAACTAGACTAACTAATCTACCCATGAATAATTCAGCACTAAGAAATCACTAACTTAAAAATGTGAATCAATTAAAAATACAAAACAATAACGATCTGCACTAATAAATTTCAACTATGTAACAAGAAAAAAAGAAAAACAACCCTAAATCTAACTAAGAAGCAACTAACGGATTATGTAAAAGAAGGAAAAAAATACATAAACCACCAAACCGCTAATGCAATACAATGTACTAATTCTGTACTACTCTAACTTAAGTAACTCAGCCTCAAGACCTAACTTATGCAATTAGTAACATTAATTTCTAAAACTCTAAATATAACTTAACGTCAATGCACCTTCAAATGCTTTTGCAATACAACAACTAAATCTAATAACTATAGTGACAACTAACTAAGAATTAAGGCTATATAAAAAATTTGTTGATGCATTAAATCAAAGGACACCGGTTAAGCAAACACAAATTAAACCTTGCCTACTAAAAGAATTCATGTGCTATGTGAAAAAGGCTAAAAAAAACAAAACTAACTTTACAGAAGTAAGCCTCGCAAATGACAGCTCCAACTTACATACTAATTAGTTATTCTAAGACACGATAATGAAAGAAAGAAAGAAAGAACGCTGTTGATAAAATACTGTGCACCAAGCAGACGCTAATACCAAAAATGACACATTATTATTTTTTTCTTTTCTTTTATTTTTTGATTTATTTTTTGAAGTTTTCAGATGATACTCAACATATGCTATGCAGATCTAAGATGAAATATGCTAATGCAAAGCTATGCAACTCACTACACTATGAAAAGAAAAGAGAAACACACTGTAACATAAGGGAAGAAAGAGAAAGGAAACAAACCGATGGTGGACTCGGCTGGACTGGTTGAGGGAAGAACGATCTCTCCTCATATCAGATCATCACGCTACCCCCCTTTTGCTGAAGGAAGAAGAGGAACCCGCCGGCTAGAAAGAATGGAGGAAGAAGAAGAGAAGAAGAAGAAGAAGGGAGGAAGAAGAAGAGGGAAACAAAGAACCGGTTGAAGGGAGAGAGAGAGGAGGGAGGCATGAAATCCAATGTGGAAGGATGCCTCCCTCTCTCTTTACGTGGGGTTTATAAAGCCAACATTAGGTTAGTCAATATTTTTTTTCAAAGCAAATCTAATAATTTTTTGGTAATTTCTAAAAAGGGGTTTTGCTTGAAAAATGTTTTCCCTAAAATGCTCCTTCCTAATTTGATTAAGCTTAAACTACCTAGACCCTAATCTAATAAAAAAAATATACATGAAAGAAAATTTCTAAACTACTAAAACACTAAAGCGCAGGATATGACTTGAAATTCATGTTTTTTCGATATTTTCCTTTTCCTCATGGTTTCTCAAAACTGACGATAAAAATTGGGAATTCAATGTGATTTTCTATTTAATCATGCATAAATTAATATGAATAGGATGTGAGATGTATGCATGATCATCAAGCTTTGTGCATAGCATAGTCCAACAACTTGTACATAAAAGACACTCAATCTTTCTTGTCCATCACGAGGTCTATCATTCTTACTCAATTTGATACCTTTTACCACAGGTGTTCTAACATACTTGCAAGCACTCATTTTAAATTTATTGAGTATATAATTTATATATCTTTCTTGAATCAAGCTTAAAAGTTTATAATTTCTATCTCAAGTGATTTTAATTCCAAGAACATAAGATGCTTCTCCTATGTCTTTCATCTCGAACTGAGAATTTAACCATGACTTGGTTTTGACAATCATATCGTTGTCATTTTCAGTCAAAAAAATGTCATTATCATATTGTGAAAGAATAACAAATGTATTCTCACTTTTTTATTCATAAACACAATGGTCAAATTTATTTATCACAAATCATAATGACGCAATTGCCTTATGAAACTTAATTGCTTAAATTCGTATAGGGATGTTTTTAACCTATATATTTTGTCTTCTTTGTCTTTTATTATATAGCTTTCAGGTTGTTCCATAAAAATGGTTTTCTTAAGCTCGCCATTAAGAAAAATGATTTTAACATTTATTTGATATAAATCTAGGTCGTAGTGAGATACAATAGCGAGAATTATCCTTATTGAGGCAAATTTTGCAACAGGTGAATATATGTCAACATAATATAATCCTTCTTTCTGAGAAAATCCTTTAGCTACCAACCTCGCTTTAAATTTATCAATACTATTATCGGACTTGAATTTCTTCTTTAAAATCTATTTACATCCAATGGCTTTCCTTTTTTCAGGTAAATCAGTTAATTTTTAGACCTGGTTTTTCTTAATGGACTCAATTTCCTCGTCCATGACTTTCACCCAGTCTTTTGACTCACATAATTTTATTACCTTACCATATGACAAGTTATCTTCCATGTCATCTATGTTTAAAACTCTGATAGGTAGATATAATAGTCATCTAAGTAAGATGGATGAGCTCTAGATCTTTTGTGCCCAACCTGAGACTGATGAGAAGAAGATGGAAAATTTATAGAGGGTTCGTTATTACTTAAATGTTCTTACGAGTCATTAGAATCATAATAAAAATTAAGAGGATCATTTCTATTTATTTCAAGAATAATTTCCTCTATGTTTTGATCTTCCAATAATATAACTATCTCTACTTTCGATTAAACCCTTATCTAGGTGGTAAAATCTATAACCTTTGGAACCTTTGGGATATCCAATAAAGATACACCTTATAGATCTAGTGTTGAGTTTATCTCTTGATCGCTCTATAACCTTTATATAAACTATAAAACCCCATATACGAATGCTACATAGGTTAGGTTTTCTTTCTGTCTATGATTCATAAGGTGTAGAGACAATAGCTTTACAAAGAACCCTATTTAATACATATGTTGTTGTATGTATTGCTTCTTTCCAAAATACCTTAGGTAATGAAGCATCAAATAACATGCATTTAACCATATCGAGAAGGGTCCTATTGAATCTTTCAACCACACTATTTTGTTGAGTGCCTAGAGTTGTAGTTTGAGGTTTTATCTCATTAGCCTTACAATATTAAATTTTTTTTATTTAAGGTATATTCTTCTCCTCGATCAGACCGTAAAACTTTAATATTTCTACCAAGATGGTTTTCGATTTCTTGATGATATTATTTAAATTTGTCTAATGCTTCATACTTATAAGTTATAAGGTAGACATAACTATATCTTAAAAAGTCATCAATAAAAGATATAAAATATTGCATTGTTTTATGAGTTTGAGTCCTGAAGGGACCACAAATGTCAGTCTGTATGATTTTCAATAATTCAGATGCTCTAATTATATTATATAAAAAATATTTTCTTGTCATTTTTTCATAAACGTAGGGCTCATATCTATGAAACAAAGATTCATTAAAGTCAAATATTAGATTTAATTCAACAAGTTTCTTTATTTTCTTTAAATTAATATGTTAAAGTCTTTAATGCCAGTCATTTGCATACACATTAAAGACATTGTCAATATAAGCAAAAATCAAAGAAATTTTATTCACATCAGAATCATAAATTTTGAACAAACCATGATGTTTATCAAATACCCCAT
Source organism: Nuphar pumila (assembly GCF_984573655.1). Classification (NCBI taxonomy): domain Eukaryota; kingdom Viridiplantae; phylum Streptophyta; class Magnoliopsida; order Nymphaeales; family Nymphaeaceae; genus Nuphar; species Nuphar pumila. The sequence continues at coordinate 43,576,892 of NC_143263.1, read as the reverse complement.
CATACATGACTCGACTATGTTTTCCCATAATAACCTTATCTGGTAAAAATTAACTTCAAAACCCTTGGAAACCAAGGCCGGAATAGACGCAAGATTATGTCTCATGAACGGTACAAACAAGAAATTTGATAACAGAACATTGTTTCTAGAAGTTTCAATACGATAAGTCCCAACACCCATAATATCATAGTAGGTGTTGTTGTTCATGTACACCTGATGTTCACCAGGTTTATACTTGATCATGTCCACCATTCTTTCCTTACTCATTGCTATATGACGTGTTGTCCCAGAGTTTACCAACCATCCATAAAGAGCCTGGTTCGTATAAGAGCATCTCGATATCACACAGATTATATCACTCATTTCCTTTTGTTGACCATTTTTGTTGTTCCTGCCATTGTTGTTGTTCATCCGATTCTAACAATCTTTCTTAAAGTGTCCAGGTTTTCCACACTTGAAGCACTTTACCTGAGAAGCGGTTGCTTGTGGCTTGCAGAATGTTGGACATTTTCTCTTATCAAATTTGTCATTACCTTTAATTTTTTTTTCTTAAAATGTGGGCATCTAATAGCGCTATGGTTGCAGTTAGGAGCATCTTTTGTGAAGTGTAATTCACTTTTCTTATCTTGTTGCATATGTTGCTGCTCAATTTTAAGTTGAGCAGGAAGCTCTTCCAAGGTTAGATTTTTGGAGTTCAGTCTAAGAGCAATTTGCACCATCTTTCATAAGGATGAGACACTATGCAGAATAGTGAATATCTGCATACGATCAAGAATCACATTCTCAACCATCGCCAAGTCATTTGCCATTACTAGCATTTTTTTCATGTGGTCAACTACATTATCATTTTCTTGCATCATACATGAATTATATTGATCTAAAAGCAATTGAATGTGAGTTTCAGAGGTAGTATCAGATTTTTTTTGAAATAACATTAAACATAGACTTTGTTGTAGAGTAATCTTCGAACACCCTAATTAGATCGTTGTCCATGTAGGTGAGCATAATAGTTCTAGCCAACATGTTATCTCTTTTACATTTGAGAAAAACTGTTTTGCCTTCTTTGATAGCTTCATCACCAGGGTTTCTCATTTCAGTAGTGAGGCCATTCTCGATGCTCTCTCAAAATAAGAGGAATCCTCCTCTTTCAAATATGAAAATTGATTCTATTTAGTTTATCAGTTTTAGCCAGTTTGGTTGCACAAACCTTGTCATTTTTTTAAATTTAAGTATTTTATGATGGCAAAACATGATAAATATATGTTCAACATTCAACAAGTAGATAAATAAAATAATATTAACCATGAATTCATAAAATATCATGTTCATAATCGGCAAATTTATGATATCAAATTTATTTTGTCATGCAAATAACAAAAAAAATGTACGACAATCAATTTCTTCTTATTTCAGTCAAAACAAAAATCAATGAGGCAATCAACAAACTCTAAGCACTTTTCTATAATTTCAGAAAAGTCAGAGGTGAGTACTGCATAAAAAAAAGAACCCTAAAATAGGACTTGAAAAAAAATCTAAGGGGTTTTATGCAAAAAATCAGAAATATAAGCATGTTTTGGATATATGTCAGAGTTCAAGTCTCTTTTTGAAAATTACCAAAAAAATAAAGACCTATTCTGTAAATTGAGGGATACAAATATAAAAATAATAAAGAACAGGGGCAGAATAGTTACTTTATTGAAGCAGGATAGAACATGCATTAACATAAAAGAACAGGGACAAAAATAAAATTAACCGAGCAGGGGCTTGACCGGTAATACAAAAAAAGATTAAGATAATTATGTAATATTATCTTGGCAGAGATTTGACCAAAATTATCGAAAAAAACAAGGAGCAAATATGTAATATAACCTATTAAACCATATAAAAGGTGTGATTTTTTGAGAAAAACAGGAGCTTCGCGAGAAAGCTTCTGATCCGGTGGTTCTGATTTTTTTTCTTCAGTCGTCGAAGAGGATGTTGATCAACCAGTCCAATCAGCTTGTCGGTTGGGTCGCCAGAAAGCAAGGATGATGGCTGTAGTTGATGAGCCAATGAGCAGAAAAAACACATGTAATCTCCTTTACCTTTTTATTTGTTTTTTTTTTTTAGCGAGGTCATCGGAAGCCGACGACTTTCTACAAAAGATTTTTTAGTAAAGAGAGGTCGTCGGTTACTGGCGACCCTCTGAAACAAAAACTTTTTCTTGTTTGAAAAGAGAAAAAAAATCCGTTTCATTTTTTTTTCTGAGAAGAGAGGTCGCAAGATACCAATGACACTCTGTAAAAACTTTCCCTTGTTAATAGAGACCAAAAAAAAAAAGAAAAACCCTTTTTCCCCCATTTTTTTTTATTTTGTTCCTTTTTTTCTATCTTTTTTTTAAATGATCACTGTCGATGATCGAAGACCCTCTTAAAAAAAATTGTTTGTTTTTTTATTAGGTGGACAACAAAAATAGAGGGTTTTAACTTAAGGTGTTGTCAGTTTACGTAGACCCCATATGGGGTATGTGTTCTTTTTTTTTTTTTTTTTCACTCTCTACCTACTAGAGAATGACCGCAGACCTCGATTCAGGGTTTATTTTTTTAATTTATATAAAAAAATAAAGTCTCAAAAAACAAATGAGAGGTTTTCCCCAAATAAAAAAAATGAAGGATTTAAAAAAAAATCTATTTTTTTTTGTCACGGGCAGTCCCAATTCAAAGCCTGTTTCTTTTTTTTATTTTAGATGTAGACCTGATTCAAAGGTCTGTTTCTTTTTTTTGTAGATGCAGAGACAGAGGTCACCAGAATTCGGCGACCTGTCTAATACGTCTTATAAACATAAATGCCCCTTTTCAAAAAAGAGTTACTGACCTTTCTTTTGATTCATGTTTTGATTTTCGGTATTCGCCTGAACTGCGAACGATGAGCGATGACCTTGAGCGCTGATATGCAACCCCAGTGACTGACAAACTTGAGTTGCTATAGAAGGCTATGGATGAGGCTTTGCACTCAGCTAGAACCTGAGTCTGATACCACTGAAGGATCAAAGTACCTGATGCATGCAAACAAAGGGAATAACAATAGTAAGGTAAGGTCGTAACAAGCCTTCTCCAGGAGGGGGTCTGCTTTCTTAGATTTGCATGTGTCTTCTGAGTAAGCCCTCTCCCTCTTTTAAGAAAGAGATTGTGGCAGACAGTTTTCACCCTACTGAGTAGTTGTTACCTAGCTCATATGGGACTTACCGATTTTCTCTTTGAAGAGAGAAAATCGGTAAATAGTTTCACCGTAAAGCTTATCCAAATGAAGTACATCAAATGTGCTTCATTTGGATAAGGCTCTTTATTGGGCGGTTTCACGCATTGGAGAGAGAGTTGGCCCACCTCTCTCCTCAATGCTTGAAACATGACCACTATGGCCATGTATGACCAACATACTCGTTAAGGGACCCAAAAATGGATTGAGAACCACCCATGTGTAGATCAATGAGGAGAACAAGGGATCAAACATGCATACAGTCTGTCTCTCTAGATTGCATCCAACATGCGATCCAAATCTGATCTAATTGGATCTTGGGTTAATTTATCCAATCTTGAGATTAGGGTTTCCCTATAGATTCAATAGGGAAGCACATAGTCAATTTTGTTGTGATTTTATTTCTCATAAACCCTTCTTTTTTTCTCCTTTCCGTTATCCTTTGATATTGCTACAGTTATTTATCCTTTAATTAACTCAAATTTCCTGTTTTGTAGTATAATCATAATTTGGTTTTGCCAATCGGGCAACCAATTTGCATTAGAATGAATGTCATTGGCACTGGCTAAACAAATTCAGAAAATGAGTGGTGAGAAATGAAGTCTCATTTGCCTTATAAATGAGAGTTGCTTTCTCACTTAGATTAGAATCAGAATCACAAGGACCATGATTCTGATTCATATGACTCCAAATCAAATATGATTTTGAATCACGTGACCTACAAGCCAGGCTTACTTCTTGTTCAAAAGGTGTTTCATACTAATATATGATATTAGGGTCAGGAAACGACCTGGCAACATGGTGGGCCAACAAGCCAAGCCTAGATCCAGTACGGGTCGGGTCATTACTGAATGCCTAGCTCACATGACCGACCCATAGGTGCCCGTGTGTAGAAACAATTCTTGTTTCGGACATGATATCAGATGGTAATACGATTCCTGTTTGTGTTAGACATAGCCACCAAAATGTTAGATTTGACCATGCATATGTATTTAACATGGTTTATTCAATATGTTAGGAGTCAGAGGTTTTTATCACATCTAATACACCACAAAATTTGATATTTGAGAGGGTTGAAAAATAACAGCTCACAATTTACCAAGATAGGGGTGGTTTAAAATGGTATAAAACATCATGTTAGAGTAAATTTTAACACTTTTTTTTTTTTTATATTTACACGGAGAAAACACTCGTATTGAGAGACCTAGCCGTTCTGACTTTGCCTGCCGTACTTACAACACCACTGTGCGTAAAACTCCTTAGGCTTACCCTTGCTCCCAAGGAGTCGTACCAATTTTAACACATGAAAATAGTAAATTCAACACGCAAAAGCATGATTCAAATGCTAGATTACACTAATAGGGATTTAAGTCAATGTAAATCATGTGTACCACGATAATCATTGTTGTATACGTTTGAAAGCGAGAAAGATGTAAGAAAAAATGATGCAAAATGGGAAATTCGTTTCAAACGAGAGAGACTTTTTTACTGAGAGTTTTTAAAAAAAGTACAGTTTTGATAGGAAATATTCCTTTTGTTTCGAAAGAAGGTGGGGGTAGAGGAATGTTTCCTACCAAGAGAAAATTTATTTTTACACTCTCCACCACCCATTTCACCGCATCTCATCTCCACAATCCACCACCACCATCACCCTCCTCTCTCATCTTTTCACATTTTCTCGCTGTTTTTCTCATGCTACACAAACAAGCTAAAAACTTTTTTTTTGAAAAACTTGTGGTATCAATATCTCTCATAAGCAAAACTTTCTTATCTTATGAGAGTTTCTCTCTCTTCCAAACTTGCCTTAAGGAGATGCTATGCTATTACGGGGAGTATATCATCAGGTAAGAATAGGCTGAAATCAAGTACATGTATTTTGCAGGTAGAAAGCATAACCGTTTTAAACTTGACCCGGATCCAAAAAATTCGACAGAAAATATAGGGCAATTTATAAAAGAGCGAATTCCGAACCCAAGCCTAAAGCACATTCAAGGATCTGAATTTCTGATATAAGATTCACATCCGAAGCGAAGATAATTTATCCGATCTGATCAAAGGTCCGAACCATTATACGAAATCAGATCCATTTGCTCACACATATAAGAAATATATGCACCCGGAGAGAAAGTCTTTAAGAAATGCAACGGAGACGACGAAGGGGAAGGGGAAAGGGAAAGGGTAGAAGAAGAAACAGCAAAAATTCTTCATCGTTCTTCGGTTCCTGATTCTCTTCACGATCTCCGTCCCCACGAGATCGTGATATTTAGAGTTCTCGCTACATTCCTGGCAGGGTATAGTCTCAGGGAATCCCGATCTTTCGAGTTTTCGTTACATTTCCGGTAGGTTACAACCACAGAGGATCGCGATCTGCGTCAGATCTGGTATTTCAGATTCAGAATTGTGGCTGGGGGAGGGGAAAAGAGTGGGAGGGGCTTCGTCCGGAATTAGGGTTTCCGGGATCCGCATCCATGGCGTGCATAAAAGGGGCGTCTCGGTCGGCATCGGCGGCGTTCTCGCCGGTCTCCCCTCACCTGGCGGCCGGGACGATGGCCGGAGCGGTCGATCTGTCGTTCAGCTCGTCGGCCAGTTTGGAGATTTTCAAATTGGACTTCCAGTCGGACGAGTGGGAGCTCCCCTTGGTGGGGGAGTGCCCTAGCAGCGAGCGCTTTAATCGGTTGTCGTGGGGGAAGCCCGGATCCGGCAGCGAGGAGTACGCTCTCGGGTTGATCGCCGGAGGACATGTTGACGGGAGCATTAACGTCTGGAACCCTACCAAATTGATCAGGTTATTATTTTCTGGTTCTTTACTTTACACTTCCAATCATGGATTTGGTTCATTCCTTCTTAGTTTTGGTGTTTGAGAATTGAACCATGGCATACCTGATGATTCTGCTTCTCTTTTTTGTCTTTTCTCCATTGTATTCTTTCCAGAAGGAAGCAATTGGATGTTGGGTCTTAATTCTATGCTATTTTTAGTTTCTTGTTTAGCACACGATGTGCTTGCTGAATTTTGATTATCGTGCCTCTGGTTTTGAATTCATATTAGCTATTTTTATTGTTAAATTGTCAGCCATTTTCATGGGATATACCCATGTTAGTATCCAAGTGTTGAACTGTACTTGATTTTAGTGGATGGAAAATTGCACAATTTGGTCTTGATTGGCAAATCTTGGTTTGTGGCAATTGGTTTGGTTTTCTTACTTCATGCATGACTAGTATTCTCGTATTAAGTCTGGATCTGTTTTGCAGTTCGAAGGATGCTGAAGGCTCTTTGGTTGGACGCCTCCAGAAGCACACGGGACCGGTGGGTGTTGAACATTTAAACATGAAATTGATATGGACGATCATCAAGCGGGTGCTCATATTTCTTCTGTTGCAGGTCCGTGGATTGGAATTCAACGTGAATTCACCAAATTTACTTGCTTCTGGGGCTGAGGATGGAGAACTTTGTATTTGGGATCTTTCAAATCCTGCAGAGCCTTCACACTTCCCGTCCCTCAAGGTCGACTTTGGCTTCTCTTCTTTCCTATTCATCATGTCTGTTTCATATGTGTTTTGGGCGTTTTGCTGGTTTGATATGGTATTATGTTCTAATTGTTATTTCATGTAGTAGTGCATGTTAACCATTTAATTTTTTTCCCTGCTCATATTATGCAATTGCTATTTTGGTATTTTGATTTTAAGAGCAAGTTATGATAGTTACATGTTCATTCATTTAACATCGTACATGTAAGAAGTGGTTTGATTATAGTCGATCATGCTGCAGTTTTGTTCATGATGCAAGTTAAATTTTCAAACAGTGGTTTGCGAATCGAACCATGGTATACCTATAAGATTTATATGAATAAATTTATGTAGGAGGTGGTCAGCTTAAATAAAGTATTTGATAGCTGTCAAGAGCATTCATGACAATGGACTGTCTGAGCCTGTTGGAACTTCCCAAGTTTGTGCATGCTTTTTTAATATCAAAAGAAGTTCCATTGTAGCTTTTGGTAGTAAGGGATGGTATTTTGGATTTCATACTGCTATCAAAATCTCAATTTGATAGTTGTCACAGTATATATCAGACTTGTCACTCTGATAGTTGATTGCTTTTCAGTATTTGATAAAGATTTTGGTGGACTTTGATGTTTCTTCAAATAGTTGATATGTGATTCTTCTAATTTACTTAGGGTGTTGGATCTGGTGCCCAAGGTGAAATTTCATTTCTATCATGGAACCACAAGGTGCAACATATTTTGGCATCCACTTCATATAGTGGAACAACAGGTAGAGAGATGGTTTAAGTGTTGATCCCAGAAAGGTGAAAACAATGATTAAACATTTTGACCTTGTAATCTGACTTATATCCTTTATCTTCTTTATAATTTGTACAGTTGTTTGGGATTTGAAGAGACAGAAACCAGTGATAAGGTAACTTGAATACATTCTGAAATATTAGATCAGATGGTGATTTCCTTCTGTATTAGACATCCATCATGAGTCAATACTCCTTTTCAACTGAGCTATGGTTTCCTAATATATTCTAAATATGTGAAACAGCTTTTCAGATTCAAGTAGAAGGCGATGTTCAGTTTTGCAGTGGAACCCTGATATTGCTACTCAGCTTATTGTTGCTTCTGATGATGATCGATCTCCATCCTTAAGGGTGCAACACCTTTCTTGTTTTCCTTGTTTATTGGTTTTTCTTTCTACTTTTGTATCAGCCATTTGAAAGTTCTTGTGAACCTCCTGTGCAGGTTTGGGACATGAGAAACACGATATCGCCAATGAAGGAATTTGTAGGGCACTCTAAAGGTTTGCCTCACCCTCTTTCTTTGCTTTTTCAGTTAGGAGTTCTCTGGTGCCTTGTGCTGCAACTATCCAATGTATCGACTTATAGACTTTAGTGGATTTAGTTTCTTGTAATTACTTCTGATAATATGCATTAGTGATTTTGATGACTCCCCTAATGAATATTTCTCCTTGATGTCTATCTTTGATATCAGATGTTTGTTACCTTATATGTCCAATACATATATCCTTTTCTGGTGATTTTGGGATTGTTCTTTTATGTTTTTTCTTATTAAACTTTAAGAAAAAAGGTAGGTCTATTTCAAAACAACAGAGAACAAACTCAGGGAGGTAGGAGCTCCTATGCTATGTCACATGTGGGAGTGGGACGCGATGTCGATACACTTGGTACGATACGATAAATTTTCAAAAATCCGGACACAAGAGAACGACCTTATATGCATATAGATGTATGTATGTGTGTGAGTATATGTCTAAAGCAACAATTCTAGATCACTATAATTAGGAAAATCAAAGCATGAAACTAAGTTGAGATTATAATGTAATGTAATTAGTCACAAATTGTAAAAGACAAAGAACTCAAGTGAATATGAAATAAGATCATAAAAGAAAATAGATAAATTTAATGACACGATGTTGACTGTGTGAAACTGGTTTGACCATGTCCATGAAGTGCCGTATCATGTCCATGAAGTGTTCGAGTGTAGTGTTGTGTCAACACAAGATACACATGCTAAATGACGTGTCCGTGTGACATCGCCCCTATGCAACAAGAGTGTCTGGGGAAAGGGGGTGGGGCGTGGAACATGTGGACTTCCTGTTATTTGGTTGGTTTAACCCACATCAAATAAAGCTCTTGAGGCTGATTGCAACCTCTTGAATACATCTCCACTCTCCAGCCTCAAGATCAACCCACGTAAGTAAAAGACTTCTTTAGAGCTGAAAGCCCTTCTTTTGAAAAAGTTTGTTTGCGAGGAGTTCTGTCTCCCCTCAAGTATCTTGTTAAAAATTTGTGCCAACTCATATTTAGGGGGAGGCCTTATGATGATGGTCAGCTTAGAAAAGCATGAGAAATGCAAAAATAAGCGAGATTTTCAAAATCTCGTGATAATAACGGGATTATCACGTTTCATCAATAATTCATGATAATATCGTGAGGTTTTCAAAAGGTGATTGTGGTGTCATCTTGGTTGTTGAAACTTGAAAGAGGTGACAGAACTGGTACTGATGTCTGGCACCTATTTGAAGGGACAGAAGGGTGCATATGAGATTTTGTGGTTTTTGTTGCTTGCAGTTGTGGGAATCTGGCCATGTCTTCCAAAGGTCCCTCAAAGTTTTTTTTCTCTCCTGAACCCAAGTCATCTAATATAGGCGGGTACTTTTCTATCTGATAGGACAAAGTTCATGATCTTCTTTGATACTTTCTTGACTTTCTTTTTAGAAAGACAAGGCCTTAATGTAGGGAGGGAATGCTGTTAAGATCCATCAGTTTGGCAGCAAAAAAGATTCTCCCCTTGATTTTTTGAGATTCATTGCTCTTAAGAAGGTGATTTAGCGTGTGTAACATGCTGGGGTTTGGGGTGGGGTTGGTATTGGGTTGACTATATGTTAGCTTAGAGTCAAATAGGTTTATCTTTAGATTGTTCTGTCTTCACTTCTCAAGAAACATTAGGATAATCATTTCGTGTTGTACTTTTCTTTTGTTATATCATGTGTGATGCTGATGAGAATGTAGGCAATATCTTTTATGCCTTTGAGTAATTGTTTTCTCAGTTATTTCAGTTGCTTTTACTTCTCTGCAAATTCCTTGATTCTCTTTCGTCCAACTGTTGATGGTCTCATGATTTTCCTGGGCATCCTTTTTGATTTTTTTTCATCACTATCCATGAAAAAAATATGTGCTTTTATTCTCTATTCTTTATTCTGTAAAGTGAGCCACCTTATTTTTAGCAATTTATTAATTTTTCACCTTAAGCTGTTGTGTTTCTGCAGGTGTCATTGCAATGTCATGGTGTCCTAATGACAGCGCCTTCCTACTTACATGTGCAAAAGATAATCGAACATTGTGCTGGGATACAGTTACTGGAGAGGTATATCCGTTCAATGTCTAATTTATTAGTCAAGATAGGGAATTGTTATGAGCTTATGGTTTTCTCTCTCTCTCTCTCTCTGTGTGTGTGTGTGGATGCAACACTTCCACTTATTATTATTATTATTTTTCTTCTATTTCCCTTTCTGAAAAAAAATGTCCTGTATGCAGATAGTCTGTGAATTGCCTGCACGCAACAACTGGAATTTTGATATTCATTGGTACCCAAACATACCTGGAGTCATATCAGCATCTTCTTTTGACGGGAAAATTGGCATTTACAATATTGAGGTAAAACATTATGTGTTTGTTCTACATAGTTCTTCTATATGTTCTCTTGGATTCATAATAACTATTTTTATTCTTAGTATGACATGAAAGAAGGGTAAGAAAAAACTACAAATCCGTAAGGTCATGGGGAATCACCCAAAGGGGTGGATCACCCTCAAGGTCATATGACTAAATGGTTACAGAAACCCTAAAGACTCCAAACAGTTTAAATCCTTCCCTTTCTGATATTCATAAATTTGGTTGACCTAGATCATTTTTGACTGCACCTCTCTGCTGATTCTAATAATAATATGATTTTCTCTCAAAAAAAAAATTGGTTGACCTAGGATGCAATATAATATTCATTTACTTATGTTTCAATGACCCCTTGAGAGGCTATTCTCAAAGATTCTGATGTTCCTTTCTTTCCACATATACGAAACCCAGCCACGATTTCCAAACAAGGTGCCGTTTTACACCATTATTCCATCTTGTTGGTTATAAAGTTAACTGCCAGATAGAGAACATATCTGTCGAAGCCAAGATAAGGTACCCTCCCAAGGCAACCTAAAATCAGTCCGTTCTAGGCAGGAAAATTTTCAAACAAGGGGCATCTAATGATCGTGTGGTGGCATGTCTCTTCAATTTGAGGCACATCTGGCAGTGATGATCTTAAGCAGCAAAGCCCCTTTGCTGGACGTACTTTTGGGTTAAAACACTTTCTAATGACACAAGCCAAATAAACATAGCTGCACGTTGATTATGTAGTGGACCCCATATTGCCTGCTATGAATGATGTTAAAAGTTCAACTAGAGAGTAATTACATAACTTGATGGAAAACTGTCTGCATTTGTCAGAAAGCCAGCATACACCATCATTTGAAACTCTAATCTGTAACTTGCCAGTCCCTTCATCCAAAATTTTTGTTCTGAGTAGGCCACCTTCTTTGGGAGGCAGCTCATACCTGTCCACCAATCTAGCATTTGTTCATTCATGCCTTGTTCAGCGAGCCAACATGCAGCAGGGGAGGATGACCAAGGAAATCTGCTCACCAGATGTCAAACTTATATATGATATTGGTTGCATTTCCTTGCTTGATCCCAATTTTTTCTATGAAGGTTTCTATTTCATTTATCCAGCCTTTCCAGATACCTAATCCTGCATTCTAAGAACTGCTGCTGACCCATGCTGAGGATAGTCCAGTCAGGCCACATTTCTCCTGTAGTAGTGTAGCAGATTTTTCATGAAATAGTAACCACCACCATTTCATTATGAAGGAGTATGCTAATTTCACTAAATCTTCATATCCCCAAGCCCCTCACTTCCCTTGGGTACCAAGAACAAGGATGAAGCCCATCTGGTCTTACTTGCTGCATCAAAGATAGGCTATAAAATATAATTCAACTTTCTTTCCATCACCTTTGGAATATCATATAATGAAGTTAAGCATATTGGAATACTGAGCATGCGTTTTAGAAGTGGCATGCCCAGCAAGTGATAAAGTTGGCAAAGATTGGATTTTTTAGAAAATATTCTGCTTTTATGCATCTAGAAGGTGATAAAATTGGCAGACAAAGATTGGGTTTTAGAAAATATTCTGTTTTTAATGTCAGCCCAATGGATTTCTCTTGGTTTGAAGGTATTCCTTTGGAACTTGTGAGTTGTCCCAATTAGCAACCAAACGTTGCCAAGCTTGCCTAGTGAATGCTTCCTTCAGAGTCAACTAAAAGTTCAGTTTCTCGCAATTGTGTGGGAAGTGATGTTTTCATGGTTTTCTATTTTCCTTGTGTTATATTTTTGTAAAGCTTTTAAATCCTATTTGTTGGCTCCAATTTTTATATTTTGTTTTTTATGAAACAGGCATGCAGTCGTGTATCATCTCCAGAAAGTGATTTTGCTGGTGCATTATCAACAGCAGGGGCATCAGGTAACTTGTCTTCCATTGAGAACTCGTGAGGTCATGCATGCATGCCTGAATGTGGGTGTGCATGAGTGCATTCATATATGCTATGTGTGCCTCCCTCTCTGTGCTTATGTGCATGAGGGTGTGCAAGGACTTGGATACATTTGCACCTTGCTCGGATTTTTAAATAGTCTTTTGGTGTATTCAAATGTGGAATTCTCATAGATGACAAATGATTAGTGTGGCTGAGAGCATAATGTCAGCAAACTCTGTATGGACATTTTCTATTTCTTGTTTATTTCGAGCAAAAGGTGATTCCTTGTAAAGCATTTTAACACACTTTGTTTCTTTTTAACTATGATTGCCACTGCTTTCCTATTTTTCATATTAGTGGATCTCAAGTTTCACCTTTTTTTCTAAATTTGATCCCTATTCCTTATACTAAGATTCTGGATTTTTAATGGCAGAGCTTCAAGTAACCATATATTGCTGTACTGAACTTGTACATGATTTTGCTTGATTTGGAACATGCCACTGGTATAGTTGGAAGAATACAGAAATTTTGTGAAAAGATATAACAGATACTTGTTCTTTATGCATGTGTATGTGTATAATGTGTGATGTTATCTTAAAAATATAAATTCACAAACAAAAATCTAAGCCGTTACAATTAATAAAATCAAAATCTCCATAATCACGAGCAAATTTCGAAACAAGTAAAGAAATTGCTAAGTCAAATTAAATGACTAAAACAGGAAAAATGCAGAATTCAAGACAGTGTCGACCATGTCGACCATGTCTGACACTGGTTTGGCTGTACCTGTGAGGTGTTTGGGGTGTTCAATGTCCATGTGAGTGCCATGTCATGTTGACAGAGGACACCCATGTAAATGAATATCCATGTGATATGTTGGCATTTGTTTCAGCATAGAAATAGGTGATTCTAGCTCTGAAATGAAATTTGTTATCTACTTGAGTGTCTTATTGGTTTTTTCTCTTAGCTAATACTTGTAAATTTTCCTTTCTGATATTATTTAGGAAAGTGAATTATGAAGTAAAATGACAATTCTATATTCTTGTTTTCAAGTTCATTTGAAAGCTCCAAAATGGTTCAAACGTCCGGTTGGAGTTGCTTTTGGTTTTGGTGGCAAGCTGGCTTCATTCCGACCCAGTTCTGGATCAGCAGGTGCCCCTGCAAATTCAGAGGTAAAGTGATTTATTTATTTTGCAGTTCTCTTTCATTGTCATCATGAAACTATCAATTCTTTATCTGAATGTGGTTACCCTTTTCTCTTTTATGGGTGGAAGCTGAATTGCTGCACAATCCAAGTTCCTCAATGTCACTTCTGTCCACTTTTTTCAAGTTTTTCTTTTGCTTCCTACCTTCAGCTTATTTTAAACCCTTTCTAGTTCTCATTGTTGCTTCATATCTGCAAACCTTTTTGCAGGTCTATGTGCATAGTTTAGTGACAGAGTCCAGTTTAGTGAGCCGGTCAACTGAATTTGAAGCAGCAATTAGAAATGGCGATAGGGCTGCAATTAGAACTCTTTGCGAGACTAAGTCTCAAGAGGCTCAGTATGTCTTGTCTGCAGTTTTTTCTTTAAAGTCTTAATAAGTACTGCCTATACCTCTGATGTGTTCAATTATCTATTGTTTATTTTCTTGTTTCTATGTCGGCTTTGGGCAGGTCGGAAGATGACAGGGAAACATGGGGCTTCCTTAAGGTGATGTTTGACATTGAAGGCATAGCTAAGACAGAGCTACGTACACATCTGGGTTTTCCAGATGCAGCAAACATAAATGCAAATGACAATCTTAGCCAGCAAATGGAGAAATCTCTTTCTCTTGATGAAACAACTGATAAAGTAGGGGTAGATGCTCATCTTCTGGGGAAAGGTATACCCGACTCTTTCCTTGTCAATGGGGAAGATTTCTTTAACAATCTTGAAAGCCCAAAAGCAGCACCATTGTCTCCTTCAGAAGGTATGATGGTTGAAGATGCATCCATTCTGAATGGTGAAAAAATACAGCATGAACCAGAAGGATCGGGTGATAGCCAAGGATCATCCTTTGATGAAGTTATTCAGCATGCTTTGATCATCGGGGATTATAAGGGAGCTATTTCACATTGCATTTCTGCCAACAGAATGGCAGATGCTCTAGTGATTGCTCATTGGGGTGGTTTATGGGAGACCACTCAGGATCAATACCTAAAGAAAAGTCATTCCTCTTATCTGAAGGTCTGCTTTCATTCTCTCATTAGTCATTACTCTAATTCTTATTCAGGATAACAAATTGAAGTAGTTTTCCCTTCATTGAAGATGTCATTATTGTATTGAACCTTGCCGCAATTTTTGTTTGTTTTAGTTCTTAATGTGCCTATTACCTAAATCTCAGATCTGGTAAAGTGACTGATGCATTGTTTTTCCTTATTATGAACTTGAAATTTTGATTTATGTACCTTCTTAAAAAAAGTAAAAACTCGATGATGTTTGCTTATTACAGTTTTTTCACGCCTGACTACATATTTGCAACTTTCGGTCTTTTAACTTGTACAGAAAGGTGCAAAATAAAGAGAAAAAGGAAAAAAAAATAAGCCTACACCATTAGCTGAGATTATCTTTCTGTACAGGTTGTTTCTGCCTTTGTGGGAAATGATCTCATGAGCCTTGTCAATACCAGGCCTCTGACATCTTGGAAAGAAACACTTGCCCTTCTGTGTACGGTATGTTGTCTTGAACTTAATGTCGGTACTTTACTTTTAGCTGTTCTTTCTGTTCTTCGTGGTGAGAGAATAATATCTTCAGTTTAGCTTTGGATTCATTTTGCATATTCATACTAGATTATGTGAACTACTTGGTGGGAATTTATTATTCATTTTTACTGTAGTCTCTGCACTGTTAGAAGGTTAAGGTGCTGAAGGCTTCTATGGATTTTCAAGGTTACCAACTATTCAGAACTACTTATAGCAGATGAATTTATGTTGCAAACTGATTTGCTGTGTTTGATTTGTATAATATAAAACATGTCACATATACTCGAAAGGTGGTGTAATACTCTGGAAGCATTGTTGTGTATTGTTGTTATCCTTGTGAAAATATGTAAAATTTCCACTTTGCAATTGATCATTCAGTTCCAGTTGTTCACTTAGTGTTCGGTTAACTTTTTGTGGTATTCTCTGGGCATTGTGGATGAATATCATTTTGAAGCTATTTATAGGAGTATCTTCATTGAACTTCATCTGTACACAAATTGTTAAGTGCATAAAATGAAAGCTTCGACAGTATATACTGGGAAGCATATCCATGAAATTGTTGTTAACAATTTTCTGTAAATCAAATTAGTTTTAAGATCTTATACTAATTGCTTTTATTGCTTCTAAATCCATCTTTTCTCGTATGCTTATCATGGAAAATTAAACTTGTGCCATAAGATCTTAATCTAGAAAATATCTCCATATATACTCTTTTGAAAGCTCTCTTGCAGATCTAGTTGTTTTCTCATCGAGAACGATTTTATTTGTTGTGTTATTTATAAACATTTTGGCCTATGTAACACGGACACTTCTAAAAGGCCAACGCACCCGTGTCCGTGCGGGTGCGGCACTTGGGCATGGTTTCTGCAGTGTTTGGTATAGTCAACCGCACCGGGGTCAATTTCTATCTAAAATTGGGCTCGGTTAACCCTAACCAAGTGCAGTTTTATTAATAGTATATACATGAATAACTAAACACACATATACACTATATATATACTTCCTGCAACACCCAATATTTTTTAAACTACCGTGTCACACCCTTCGCATCCTTATGTGACATAAATTTTGGCTGTTCAATTTTTTTCTTTATTGTAATAATGGGGCAGTGTTGGACTGGAAAGTAGTGTACGTGGATAAAGTGATTGGATGAGAATCGCTCATGCCTGTGCATGGAGAATGAGCATTGACTTTTCTTGTTCTTTCTCATCACCTTTTTTATATGTTTCTATCAAGGGTACCTTGGTAATCTAGACTGCAATTTTTTTTCATGTCAAATTACATAAATGTGTTTCACTCATATAAGCCTAATGGACCATGAAGAGGCGCTCATAGTCCGGTGTTTGGGTTCTTTTTACTTTTCTATGCACGGACATCTTTAGCAGGATACTAGTACTGAGGAAGATTAGCTACTAGTATAATCTTGTTTTCTCTGTTAGAGCATTTAAACCCTTGTCAGGGAACCACAAATTGTTCTTACTTCACCAGAGTTTCCAACTCAACATCATTTCTTGTTCATCTTATTTGTACTTCGGAGTTTTTTAATAACCTTGTTTTAAGCAACTTTATTTTATGACTTCCTTCTAGGCAGTCGATTTTCACCTGAACACTTTACCATGTTTGTCTGCTACCTGTTTCTGTCATGAACTTGTGGAAATAAATTCACAGAGAAGGTTCATAATTTTCATAATAGGTCTGACTTTTGCATGAAGAGCCCTGTTGTTTGTTCATCCCTAGGCTGCAAATAGGAGTGTAATCTATGTCACACGGACTCGGCTCCAAGGTCGCCGCACCCGCGTCGACACGCACCGACACGGGTGCGGCTCGGACTCGGTCAACCCGACCCTGGGTGTGGTCAACGCACCCAGGGTCATTTTGGTCCATTTTTTGGAATTTTTTTTTTTTTGAATTTTTTTTTTAAATTTTCTGGGCTACAGATGTAAGGAAAAAAACCCATCACAACTAAAAAACCTGTACACTTTCAAGTTTTAAGTACAGAATGGGCACAACTCAAGTTTTTGTGGTTTTTTCCTGTACGAAGAAAGTGAATTATTACAGTGTATGAAGAAAGTGCCCAAAATTGAATTATTCTTGTATGAAGAAAGTGTACAGAATGCCTTCACAACTCATCACCTGTCCCCTAATGGGCACAACTTTGACCGAGTCTTATATATATATATATTATTTTTTTTTAATATATATATAGCCGAGTCCCCGTGTCCAAAATTTTTGAAATTGCGCCGCACCCGTGTCGCACCCGCACCCGCACCCGCACCCATGTGACATAGAGTGTAATGTTGTTTTTGATGTCATCAGCACATTGTTAAAGTGAAACAAGTGGGGGTTCTTTTTCTTTCTTTTCTTGTGAAGTGACAGGTAGAACTAGATCTCAGAAATATGTGTTTGAGTTTCTTTTATTTACTCTAATTTATTCTTAAATGGATGTTCTCTTTTAGGTCATTTCCTGCTTGATTATTTGCCCTGAGATGCCAAAGTTTACTTACCATAACATGTAGTAGTTACTTTAAGGATCGGAAATAAACACTTACAAAAATCTATTTACAAGTTTTTTTTCTGTTGTAGCAGATGCATCACCTACATCAGTTATCTAATCTTCAAGTGCCAAAGTGAGACTTTATATCAATCACAACCACGTAGAAAATCTATTTATAAAGAATGCATGTCAAAAATCACTTTCATCCCAAGGTGAAACTAATAGGTGTACCATTTTAATCTAAAAAACTCAACATCAATCAGTGGAGCCATGACATTTCAGAAATTTTGAGGTGAAAAAGTCTAGTAAACTTATTAAGGTTGTGGATGTTACTGACACTCAGATACACAGGCAGGTGTGCACAGACAAATGTTGATATGATGGGAATTCTTTCCCTAGCTTTATTATTCTCCTTGATATTTCTGGCACATGCTTCAACTAGCCATATTTTGTTGTTAAAACTATGTGATTTTGATCAACCTGAGTACTGTGGCGTAATGCTAAACTCTTCAGTATCACATCTACTGGTACTTTTGATATTAACTTACCAAAATTAGTGTGCTACTAAAACTTCAATCTTTAGAAACCACCACAATTATAGAGTGTGGGAACTATTGAAGGTTTGAGAGTTTGTTGTCTGTCTTAAATTTGGTTGCTTGATGTTGGAAGCTTAGTGAGGCACAGATTTTAACCGTCCACTTGTTGGAGTTATAGATGGATTCTGGAGTGCTGGTAAATGAGTCTTCTTTTGCAAGTTGGCTTGGAAATAACCTTTTCTAGGTTTTTAAAACAAGGTCGGGTTCAGGTAGATGAGCTGATTTTATGAGCTTCACATGTTAAACAAGCGGAGACTGAACAAGGTTGGTTTATCTTTGTTCAGCTGGTGCTTGCATGTATCACAGATCAATGTTTAGAAATGTTGGTCAGTTGAGAGTTCAAAATACTTTTTAGATCATTCCTTTTATTCATATGAACAAGCATGGACTTGGCTTATGCTTGTGATGGCCAGCTCAGCCTCGGCTTTTTCTTGCAGCGGCACAAGCTGGAGTTCAAGCTTGGATTGAGCACAACCGAACATAACTATGTCACATAGGTGCGGGTGCGGGTGCGGATGCGGATGCAGCGATGCGGCACTTTAAAAAAACTTGGGTGTGGGGGTGTGGGGGTGCGGGGAGTGTGTGTGTGTGTGTATATATATATATAATTTTTAATGGTTTTAAGTTAACACTACGTGTATGTGTGCATTTATATATATAATATAGATAAAACTGGACTTGGTTAGGGTTAAGTGAATCCACTTTTGGACAGAAATGATCCTCAGTGTGGTTGACTTCATCTGACACAAAGGAAGCCGTTCCCAAGTGTCACACCCGCATGGATGCGGGTGCGGTGCCCTGTTAGAAGAGTCCGTGTCACACAGAAACATAATCAACACAAGCTGAACCCGTTGGACTTATTTATTAGCCATAACACATTGGAGATGCTCTAGGTTTGACTTGGATGACCTCTTGATCTTGTCTCTTTTGAAAGGTTTTGGTCTTTGCTGATAAAGATGTTAAATGTGCATGACTTTGTTCCTGTAATTATTTTATTAAAATATATAATTATTAATTGACTGGTAAGGTCTTCTAGAAATTAAAGGAAGATTTGTTATATTCTATTTTTTACAAATTTTCAGTAGCCTAGCAATACATATATTTGGGGAGAGCAAGCATAAATAGGGATTTTACTGAAAAGATGTAAGAACTAGCATGTACATGCAAACACATAATACTTATTTTTGCAGATATGCTGGTGCACATATATTACATGCGAACAATTGTGATGCATTATTTTCATTTTTATCTCTCATATTGTTTAGTGTCTAGAGTGTATGCTATATTTGTTCAGGTCCATTTGCATATAGGGGGGTCATATTACTGATTCATCTTGGGAGTACAAAATGCTAGTTTGTCACTTTCTGAAATTAACCTTGTTCAGTATGCTCGGGGGGAGGAGTGGACTATCCTGTGTGACACCCTTGCTTCCAGACTAATGGTGGTGGGAAACACGTTAGCTGCTACTCTTTGCTATATTTGTGCTGGAAATATTGATAAAACAGTAGAAATTTGGTCAAGCAAATTAAAAGGTGATCATGATGGGAGGAGCTATGTTGATCATCTTCAGGTGATAATTTGTTGCTGAAATTTCATTTCTTCAAATACTTGTTCAGACTGTGTTACTAAAGGTCTACTATGTTTTATATAGGATTTGATGGAAAAGACAGTTGTCCTTGATTTAGCAACTGAACATAAGCGCTTCAGTGCATCTCTGTCAAAACTAATGGAGAACTATGCCGAACTTCTTGCTAGTCAAGGACTTCTAACAACAGCTATGGAGTATCTAAAATTATTGGGAACCGATGATTCCTCCCTCGAACTAGCTATCCTCCGAGATCGCATTGCTTTCTCTGCAGAAGGTGATAAAGTAACAAGCTCCTGTTATATATCCGTCATTTTAAATTGAGAGCAAATAGAGGCCGCATCCTTGTTTTGAATTTAAAGTACTTCCTGCTAAAGTTCTTTACAATTCATTTTGGATCTGCCGGGGATTTTTTTACATTGTGATTGTGTCATCTGATTTCAGATTTCTTTATCTTATGGATGTTAGAAGTCTACTATCATCATCATGATTTCAGCTTCTTTATCTGCCACAATTTGTTGATTTTGTATATGGTGCTTAATCTTATGTTGTTTATATGGGGAATTGGTTTTGCAGTACTTATGTTCCATTATTAGCTCTCTGTATATGTAACAGCTGAAAATGTTATGTATTGCATGTTCTGCTTTTTGCCACTTCATATTATATCTTTCTGCATGTGATGCCATTGTGACAGCTTTTCCCCATCCCCGCTTATATACACTATACAGTAAAAATTTTTTTTGGCTGCCTAAAAAAGATTTTTTTGATCTATAATGAAAATAAGAAAATGATATATAAGGGGATAAACATATGAGAAAGATGGATACAAGAGCTCAACTCTTTCTTTTTTCCTCTTAAAATTAGGATAAGTAGATAGGTGGTCTGTGTGTGTGTGTGCTCCCTACCCATTTCTATTCTGTGGTGCATGCAGATTTCATCATTTTTATTCAGTTGATGGGACAACCAAGATTTTGTGAATAGCCTCCAAGAAGGGAGAGAGAAACCAATATGGAACCAGTTTATCACTAATAATTCATATAGGCACCCCTGATCCTTTTGTATTTCATCTTTTCAAGCCTTAATCAAGTTACTATCATGCCATGCATCATGACCCAGATTTGCACTATTTAAGTTTCTATAGTAACTATCCAACTGTAATAACTGCCCGACATCTCTCTATGACTTGCTGTAAAGCTTTGTATTTGGTTGATTGTTTGGCTACTGTGTGTCTGTCATTGCCGGTGCATGTGCACAAGTTCAAGTAGGTTTCGGGCAATTGTCTTGAGGGCATCTCATTGATGATGCATGAATCTTATGGTTTAAAATTCTGTGTACATTGCACCTGAATTGTAGTGAAAATCTATTGATTTTTTTGTGGCAATCTTTAAGTTTCATACTCAAGAGATGTTCAGTATTTTTTCCTGTTTGTTGATGTTGCAGAGAAAGTGGATTTAAAGGGTACACATTTGGACGACATACAACCCCAGCAAACATCAGTATATGGATCTGACAACTCAGGCTTCAACATGATTGATGGTTCTCAGCAATACTATCAGGTAGTACTTGAATCTGGTGGTATTTCGAGAATATCTTGAAGTCCTATGAAAAGACACTTTTAACATGGCACTTTGTTGCTGGATGTCTTTCTCACATGTAGGAGAATGCACAGCCACAGCAACCACTTGGATTACCTATTAGTCCTTATGGGGAAGCTTATCAGCAGTCTTATGCCACCTCATATGCAGCAAATTATCAGCAGGTTCAGCCAAGGCAGCAGTTACAAGATTACATGAATCATCAGCCCTTTCAGACGGCAGCAACGCCTTCCCAGGCTTTTATCCCGCAACCAATTCCACAGGTCTGTCTTATGACATTTCTTGGATTTCTTTCGTCCTTTCCCCCCTCTTCTTTTACCAATGATTATGTGTTCCCTTTTTTTGGGGTCAGGGGTGGGGGAGGAATTGGGGTTCAGCACTTAGTAGTGGGTATGTTCTGCATCATGTAGATGTTCATTTTCATTCATGCTAAATGATGGGCACATACCATTTTTGATTGGTAACTGCATGAACTGGCTGCAGTTCACATCCTGTAGCTGTAGCCACATATAGCATGGCAAATGTTTATGTGGCTAAATACATTTATATGAAGATTCTTGTGGTTTATCAGTTCTTTTTTGAACAGCATTCCTTGTTTTTCTATATGCAAAGCACCTTTATTTTGTGGGAATTTGCTTTGCTGGATTTGTAGCTCATGGTGTTTTCTATGATTTTGTTTTTTTTTTTCACTGGAAAGAAAAATTGATGGTTTTCATAAACTTCGATGTCTCTCTCTTTCTCTGTGATTTGTTAATCTCTCCATCTTTTTGCTTTTCATTGCCTTGATCAGATGCAGTTTACTCCAACTGTGACAGCGGCACCCCCAGTGAAGCCATTCTCTCCTGCTCCACCACCTGCACTGAAAAACTTAGAGCAGTATCAACAGTCTACATTGGCTTCCCATCTTTATCCTGTGGGTATTTCCATTTTATTCCAATACAAATTTCCATTCAAGATTTGATTATTTATCTTTCTCCAACTCATGAGAAGAATTCATTGGACTGTTAGGATGGTCATTCTTTTATTGACACCTCTTTTGATCCAGGGCAATCCAACTCCCTCCTTCCAACCTGGGATGCCAACTTCTATCCCCCATGTTGCAAATGCATCGCTACCAACTGCTTTCTTGCCAAATATGATGCCTAGTCAAATTATCACGCCAGCTGCTGCACCCAGGGGTTTTATGCCGGTGACGAATCCTGGGTTTGTTCAAAGACCTTCCCAGCCATCAAGCCCAACCCAAGCCTCAGAGGCTCAATCAACTTCTATGCCTCCAGCTTTAGGACAAGGCACACCACCTACTGTGGAGACGGTTGATACTTCAAAAGTATCCGGTAATCTTATCATCTTTATTTATGATGTAGTATGATGATATAAATGGAAGTGACACCGTAGTAGTGTTAAGCACACATGCACCACTACCTCCATCTTGCTTCTCAAATGTGTTTGTGCTTGCTTTAGCCCAAGTGGCTCATGCAAATAACAGAATTGCAAACCACTTAAGAGACTAGCTCGTCTGGTACTGTAGAAGTCTAGACCAATAAAAAAATTAGTCTGTCACCTGAAGATAGCCTCGCGTAGTTCACATTTCCATTTCTTTTCCATTGTGCGTGCACTTGAATGCGAATGTCTGTTTGCATGCATGTTCGTGTGTGTGTGTGTGTGTGTGTGTGTGTGTGTGTGTGTGTGTGTGTGTGTGTGTGTGTGTGTGTGTGTGTGTGTGCATCCGTTTGGAGACAAATTCATCTTGCTAATACCTACATTTTGAATTTAAGTTTGTCAGTAATAACACCCATAACTTCCAACAAAATCATAAACTTGTGCTCTCCTGCTTGATGTATGACTTATCTTGCTAGTACCTACCTTTGTGAATCTATTAGTGATTGATGTTCATAATTTCAACAAAATCTTGTGTTCTTTTTTGCTTGATGCATGAGATTTCCCTGCCATGATTTTATCTGCTTTCTCATTGCAGCTCAATTAAGACCAGTCATTGAGACATTGAGAAAATTGTATGAAGATACATCCAGAGTTCTGGGGGCTCCAAATGCTGTTGGATCTAGAAAACGTGAGATTGATGATAATTCCAGGAGAATTGGATCTCTATTCGCTAAACTGAACTCTGCAGATATTTCACCTAATGCTGCCTCTAAGCTTGTTCAGCTGTGTGAAGCCCTAGACAAGGGGGACTTTTCTAGTGCTTTACATATTCAGGTATATTTTTGCTATGTAAATAAGTCCAGCTTATATGATTGTTCAAATGCAAAATTTGTGTTTTGTTTCCTTCTAAATTGTCAAGAACATAGGTATTTGCTTCCATTTTCTGTCTTCCAGAGGTAACATTCATTTATTTAGTCACCAACATGATTTTGAAATGGGTTTTGAACTATGCTAATTAACAGTTTCAATGTGAGTCTTCTTCTTCTTCTGCAAGGCTTGTGCTTCCTTTCAAAAGGTGTATGGTGGGACTTCTTCACATGTTTAGGCTAACTTCTATAGTATAGCTTTTGGTTATTGTTTTTTGAAGTACTTGTGTACCTAAATTGTAGGCTTTGGATTTTCATTATCCAAATAAAGAAGTGCTTGAGTTTGTTTTGGTGGTCATTTTCTTTTCTTGTTTTGGCCCCAAGGGGGAAAAAGAATCTGATTCTTGTCCTCGGAGACTTGGGCTGCCTTGCTCCTGTTTCATTCCTTTGAAAACTTCACCACAACTTTTGCTGTTTTGTTAGAGAGAAGGAAAATTACAGTTACTTGGCAGTTAAGAGATTTTTTTCATCACTAGTGTACTTGATCACCTGTTTTTTTAACTGCTCCATCACCGTGGACCTTGCTCTCTATGAAGGAAAGAAGATGTTCCTGAACCTGTGGTATCAAAAGGACAAGTAGTTGTTGAAGAGTATGATTATCATGTTAATGCCTGAATCTTATCCTGTTGCTGGTTATTAAGCGATTTAAAGTAGCCTTTTTGCCATATAGAATGCGTCTTTACCTTTTTTTTGATAAGCAAGCTGGGGGATAACCTCCATAGGATTCAAACCTGAGACACATCTCATTTGACCCCAACATTTGTCGCACTGAATCCTTGCTTCTTCGTTTTGTGATATTGGCTGTGCCCTCCCCACCCTTCATACTTACAATTGGTCGGCAATCTACTTCTTTCATGTGCAGTGTTGCTAGAATGCCCATTCTTAGTGACAATTTATTTTTTGTTTCTTACAGGTTCTCCTGACAACGAGTGATTGGGACGAATGCAATTTTTGGCTTTCTTCGCTCAAGCGAATGATAAAGATGAAGCAAAACGTA
The DNA here is from genome assembly GCF_984573655.1 of Nuphar pumila. NCBI lineage: Eukaryota > Viridiplantae > Streptophyta > Magnoliopsida > Nymphaeales > Nymphaeaceae > Nuphar > Nuphar pumila. The sequence continues at coordinate 43,552,272 of NC_143263.1, read as the reverse complement.
AGATGAAATCCAGCAACTTGGGCATCTCTAGGCCTTACTGTGTTGCCCATGCCAGTGGCATAGCGATGGCATTTGTGGTCGTGGTCTCTATCCATTTTCATAACTTGTCCATGCAAACATTTGTTTACCTAGCAAATTTTTTTTTCCCCTTTTTGTTCAGATGAATTATATAGGATAATGCCATTCGAAGCTTATTCTGAGTTAGTGGCTGTACAAGTTAGGGCATGGTTGTCAGTTATACATAACAGTTTTTGGTTCCTGAAATTCTGTCTCTTCCTTTTTTATTCAATTATTCTACTCTTCCTCTTGGCAGCTTGGGATGTAAATCGTTGTAGAGGTAGATTTTAGATTTTATGTAACGAGTGGGGGCATTTTTACATTCCATCGTTTGGTTGCTTACAAATTCACAAAGTTGGCTATGACAATTGTGTACCGACTATGACTGCCGTTTGGTTGGTTCCAATTTCCAAATGCGAGGTTAGTCCAAAATTGAGTTTTCACTGTGCAGAATTGCAACTTTCTATGTGCATTTATTGCTGTGGGTTGCAAAAGATGTCTAGATTTTTTCGCACATGCTAGGTAACTCGATATTCATCAAACATACATTTGGATTTGTATGAATTATCACTAATTTGTGACTCCAATTTAATCAGAACACAGTTCATACCTGTAAGATTTGGTTAGTAATCCTGATTGAAGCAAATAGAGCAGAGGCGTCTAGGATCCTCACCCACCAAAATCAAAATGCCAATCAAGAATGGCCTGCCACACAGGCCTATTTACAAAAAATAACCTTTCACTGTTTGCTGTAGATGCCTTTAGAATGGTTAGTTTAGATTAGGGGTATTTGATCCGGATTTGACATATTATTTCCTATTCAGCCCCAAGGGGTTTGGTGCAGTTGGAGGGGTCTTGGCCACTAGCCGGGTGGTCAGGGTTCCATCCCCGTAAGTGCCAAACCCCTTGCATTAATGAGGGCAGGGCAAGGGATAAAAAGTCAAGGGGCAAGTCCTTGCTTTATCTCTTGCTCAGCCGAAGCTGGGAGGGGCGATTCCCTGAGAGAAAGGGATGCGCCATGGGTTTACACCATCGAGAAAGTAACCGTAAATACATCAGGCTTAGCCAGCGTGAGTAGGTCTCTGATCTCGAGGGTGGTTTTCTGTCCTTTATGGACATATTGTTTTCTATTCAGATCCTTAAAAAGGATCCATGTGCACATGTACATTTTGGTGGGACATGGATTTTCTGAATTAGATTTTTCATATTTGAATTTAATCTCTGTATCAGTATTTTAGGTTGGATTTGATTCAGATTATAACCAACACATTTCATTGTTTGCATGTAAAGAAATTGTTTTTAATTTTTAATTTTTTTACTGGAACGAGTATTACTATTCAGCACATTTGGATATGATTTGGATCCAAACTTGGATTTGGATTTACTGCTTAAATTTTGGATCTCACATGATCTATCCCATCATGGATCCAAATATTGGTAATAATCTGAACATCTTAAGATTATAAAGTTGAAAATTTCACAACTACAATTGCCAGTGGATCGTGATAATTTTACAAGTTTCGCCTCTTTTTAGAACGCTATGTTCTCATTGCCATATTGACACTTCATATTTTCATTTATTTATTTTTCCATGAGGAACGAAGAAACTATCCTCAGGATCAGAGACTTAACCACGCTGGCTAAACCTGCCGTACTTACGGTCGCTTTCTCAACAGTGTAAACCAGTGGAGAGGGTGGTGTATGTTCGCCCCCGATGATTCACTGAATCCCACGTCTGTGTTCGGGGGATCGGATGAGCGCCACGTATTCATGCACATGGGGCTCGTATTCCCGTGTATGTTGACATAACTTTGCATCAGACTCTGGTGCTGTTGCAAAGACTTAATCACCCTTGCTTTTCTTGCCCTGAAATGACAGTTCGAGGAAATGACAAAAATATCCTCCATTCAAAAGTTGTGAAACGATGGGTCGATAAAAAGACAAAACAATCCTCTATCCAGAAAGTTTGATGTTAACCATTTAAAGTGGAGACGTTCCCTATTCATTAAACTCCTGCGCCATCTGCTGTAACAGTTGCTCCCATTATCAACCAAAACTTTGCCTTCGTCTCCAGTCGAGCTTTCCGCCTTGTTTTTTATCCTGTTGTACAACACACTGTCGCCTTCTCGTGCCTGCCTTGCGTTACAAAACATTCCAGTGTCTTCTCTTCATTTTTGCTGTCGTTAGGCATCATGGTAGAAAGCAATGATTCACAAACATTCCTTTCAGTGCCATTAAGGCAGCGTGAGTAACTTTTCATCTCATCATGCGATCGATGAAGAAGGTATGTCGTCTTGTGTGCCATTAAGGCATTGTTTGGTTATTGCAGGTAGAAATTGTTCTTACGAAGGTTAGAAACTTATTGATATTTGTAAGACGCTGGGACCTATTGACAAGAATGCTTGTTTGCAGATGCTAGGAAGGGCCTTTACCCCATCAGGTATCCTACATTCATTCATCGTATGCATTGTATCTCAAACCGCTGTATTAGTAACAGACTCACATTTTTGTGAGATACATTTTTGTTAGTTAATATCGATTTGTTTGCTATTATGCTCAAGTTCTTCCTTATCGATTTGTAATTTATTGTGCGATATATTTATCGACCTTTTAGATAGTATGATTTTGTATCGTTGAGTTGTAAGTTATTATGCTGAACTGCCGTATCGATTTTCAATATCTTACAAATCGCTATACATACGATATTTGTAAGACGCTGGGACCTATTGACAAGAATGCTTGTTTGCAGATGCTAGGAAGGGCCTCTACCCCATCAGGTATCCTACATTCATTCATCGTATGCATTGTATCTCAAACCGCTGTATTAGTAACAGACACCCATTTTTGTAAGATACATTTTTGTTAGTTAATATCGATTTGTTTGCTATTATGCTCAAGTTCTTCCTTATCGATTTGTAATTTATTGTGCGATATATTTATCGACCTTTTAGATAGTATGGTTTTGTATCGTCGAGTTATAAGTTATTATGCTGAACTGCCTTATCGATTTTCAATATCTTACAAATCGCTATACATACATATCGTTTTGTTATATATTATATTTCATGTAATATGTATTTGTAAGATATTTGTACACAGACTTTGAAAACATGTGGATGCAGAAACACATCGTTACACCCATGGCGGGGCGATTTTCGCATGCATATCGCTGCTCTCTCATTGACTTCTATTGAACTCGCTTTAGAGCCTCGTGGATATTATGAGAGCGTTATCGTCAACACACATGTACAACATGTGTATTTTATTGGCATGGTAAGCGATAAGTCGATGCTCAGTATAAGCAAACATCAAACTGCACTTGCTTTGATACTTTCATGCATTAAATCGTTGCTTTGACTTGCTTAACCCTAGTGGTATCCATTGTTATATGCATCCTGATTAAATCGCAGTAAACCTATGCCGCTTGCTAACGCAAATTGATATATTGCTTACAAAACATTCCACTGTCTTCTTTTATTTGTCGTTGTTGTTAGGCATTATCAAAGAAAGCAATGATGCACAAACATTCCAACCAGTGCCATTAAGGCAGCGTGAGTAGCTTTTCATCTCATCATGTGATCGATGAAGAAGGCATGTCGTCTTGTGTGCCATTAAGGCATTGTTTGGTTATTGCAGGTAGATCTTGTTCTTACGAAGGTTGGAAACTTATCGATATTTGTAAGATGCTGGGACCTATTGACAAGAATGCTTGTTTGCAGATGCTAGGAAGGGCCTCTACCCCATCAGGTATCCTACATTCATTCATCGTATGCATTGTATCTCAAACCACTGTATTAGTAACAGACTCACGTTTTGTTAGTTAATATCGATTTGTTTGCTATTTTGCTGCAAACACAAATTGATATATTGCTTAAAACATTGTTGAGCTTATCATCAGGTTGTAATAAAGACTATGTAGCTGAATCAATCGAAAGATCTGGAGAATTGAATATCTATACTTATGACGCAACTGAAGAATTGAACAACTGCACTAACAATGCACATGAAAAGAAGGGTGCAGGCATTAGACCCACTCTTGACTTGAATGTTCCAGTGGAAGAAATGCAATTCAATGATGAGGTAGACTACCATGACAGTGCACATAATAAAAGTGTAGGCCCTGGGAATGTACACGGAAGTATACTTGACTTGAATGTTCCAGGAGAAGAAATGAAATTCAATAATGAGGTAGACTACCATGACAGTGCACATAATAAAAGTGTAGGCCCCGAAAATGTACACGGAAGTACACTTGACTTGAATGCTCCAGGAGAAGAAATGCAATTCAATAATGAGGTAGACTACCATGACAATGCACATAATAAAAGTGTAGGCCCCGGGAATGTACACGGAAGTACACTTGACTTGAATGTTCCAGGAGAAGAAATGCAATTCAATAATGAGGTAGATTTTGATGTCAGTACACTTAATAAAACCGTAGGAACTGAGAATGTACATGGAATTACACGTGACTATGTTTCTGTAGAAGGAATGCAGTTTAATAACGAGGAAGATGCATATAAATTTTACAATGATTATGCCTTAAAAGTTGGCTTCAGTGTGAGAAGGTTTTCTTAGTCAAAAAATGCACAGGGTGTCTTGGTTAGAAAGACATATGTCTGTTCCAAGCAAGGTTGGAAGAAATCAATGGGAAATCCAACAAGGAGCATGCCAGAATCAAGATGTGGATGTCAGGCGAGATTGGTTTTGAGAAGACATCTGAATGGGAAATTTGTCGTGCGTACTTTAATCAGTGATAATAATCATGATTTATCTGCATCATTTATGACTGCTATGCTAAGGTCACATCGTAAAGTAACTGTAGCGCATGCTGCATTGGCTGAAATAGCCGATAGCGCCGGCATTGCACCAAGGAAGACATATAATTTGTTTACCCGCATAGATGGTGGTCGCAAAAATATGCCATTCACACCTTTGGATCTAAGAAACCACTTGAGAAGGAAGATGACAGATAACATGAAGAACGGAGAAATATGTTGTTTGGTTCGCTACCTACAAAATAAATCAAGCAATGAACATGGTTTCTTTAGTGCAATTCAAGTGGACGGAGATGGATATGCTGTGAATATGTTTTGGGCAGATTCAAAGTCTAGAGTAGATTATGAATGCTTCAATGATGTGCTTGTGTTTGATACTACAATAAAGATTGATACTGAACAGTGGCCATTTGCGCAGTTTGTGGGAGTGAACCATCACTCCCAGAGTTGTATATTAGGCGATGCTTTTGTGTATGACCAGACCAATGAAAGCTTTGAGTGGTTGTTCAGAGTATTTACACAGGCAATGAACGGGAAGCATCCTGAAACTGTACTTACAGATGGTGATCACGCAATTGCGGCTGCAGTGCTTCATGTGTGGCCAGATGCACATCATCGCCTATGTTTGTGGCATATCTTTCAAAATGCAGCAAAGAACATAGGACACATATTTAATCAGAATACAAGGTTTGACAAAACGTTTACAAGGTGTGTACTTCATAGTGTAGACAAGGTCACTTTTAAGTCAGATTGGGACAAAATGATTAAGACATACGACCTTACTGACTATCTGTGGTTACAAAATTTATATGCAGAAAAAGAGAAGTGGGCATTGGCATATGAAAGACAATACTTTTGTGCAGGTATGATAAGAAGCACACAAAGAGCCGAATCTATGCATGCCACCCTGAAGAAAACTCTGTATTCATGTTTAACAATGTTTCATTTCATGGAACAATATGAATTATTTGTAGACGGTCTAAGACAAAATGAGCTTGAACAAGACGTGAAATGCTTCAATACACGACCTCAAACTTTTGGCATGAAAATATTGATGCGACCTGCAACTCTGTATACACTAACTGTATTTGAATGGATCAAGAAAGAGGTGTTGCATGTCATGAATTGCAAAATAGAAGGACTCGTGCAAACCAAGAATATGCACAAATACCATATTTTTTGTCAGGGCGAAAAGCATCAGGAAAGGCAAGAAGCACATGTCACGTACAATGTTGACAACAGAAGGGTAGAATGTTCGTGCAAAATGTATGAATTCAAAGGCATTCTATGCTGTCGTGCATTAAAGGCACTCAATCAAGAGAAGATACAAGAAATACCTGAGTCTTACGTAATGCGAAGATGGACCAGACGCGCGAAGATTGAAATGCTCGTTATGGACAATGCGAGTAAACCTGGTGTTGATGAGAAGTGCCACATAGCCTCCCGTTACCAACAACTGTGTAGGTCATTCATGCATGTTGCTGATTTGGCATCGAGAAGTGAAGAAGGCTATGCATGTGTGAGAAAAGCTGCAACGGAGTTACTTGAAAACGTGAAGTTAATTCACATTAAGTCCATTGCAGCGAATGAATACCAGACGAAGATAATGGGATCGAAAAGCGTAGGTCAAAATCATGTTTCGCTTGACACTCCTGAGAAGTTGTACCGAAGCGTAAACATTATCTTCAACAAGTCCGTAGTGAACGTTGTTGATTATGATGGACATATTCATGAAGCGAAGGGTATCAAAAGAAAACCTGCCTCTGATCGCAGTCGTCGGAGGGCAAAGGGTGCACTAGAATTGGTTGGCAAGAACAGGACTAAGAAACAACTTAACTGTAATAAAAAACAACAAGGCCCTTGGAATGAACAGGTATGTAAAACATTATATTGCTTCCCATTGCGTGAAGCTTGTCAAATAGCTAACTCGCGTAATATCCATCATGAAGCAATACCATGCAGAAGTATCACCAAACGTTCAAACCTACATTCCTCCCGACCAGATTTTCGGCAACGATCGCTACAGTTTTACAAGTCTTTTGGTATGTAATCAATGTTGCGAAGAGGTATGCATTTCTTGTGAAACTTAATTCAGTGTCTAATATTTTTTGTTTCATGACAGACTCTGATGCATTCGACAGATAGGTATGAGACACAGGAATCTCGTGTGGGCTATTAATTTAGTTGTCATGCCTCTTTGCATGCCCCGATCTCCACAATGCCGGATTGTTTTTGAGTTTATAGTCATTTGTCACTGACGACTTGCGGTCCGTGGTTGAATTTGCTTTAATCGATAGATAGCGATTTTTTGCTTCTGTAGGAAGTCGATTGATGACATCACTGTATGGCGATTTGTGGTTATTGTTGAATAGCGATCTGTGGCATCGCAACATAGTGATTTGAGGGTATTGTTCGACTGTCGATCAAAGCGGCTTGACAAAGGTTGTTCAAGTAAGCTTTTTTCGGGCAATGAGCAAGGTTGCACTTCATTTTTTGATCTAAGTATGCTATCACCTGCGCGGTTGAAAGCCTACTTAGATCATAAAATGAAGCGCAACCTTGCTCAATGCCCCAAAAAAGGTTACTTGAACAACCTTTGTCATCCCGCTTAGATCGACAGTCGAACAATACCCTCAAATCACTATGCTGCGATGCCACAGATCACTATTCAACGATAACCACAAATCGCCATACAGTGATGTCATCAATCGACTTCCTGCAGAAGCAAAAAATTGCTATCTATCGATTAAAGCAAATCCAACCACGGACCGCAAGTCGTTAGTGACAAATGACTATAAACTCAAAAACAAATCCGACATTGTGGAGATCGGGGCATGCAAAGAGGCATGACAACTAAATTAATAGCCCACACGAGATTCCTGTGACACCTCCAATTGCCTTTTGAAATCATTATTGTTATCATGTGAAAAGTTGTATCCATATATTATAAATAAAAGGCTACTGAATGTGTCTTTTCTCTTCCTCACTTCATTTCTTAAGAGGTAAGTCAACCTCTTCATCTGGTACAGGGGGAACTTTGTTCGCTTTAACAGTGGAAGTGCAAGTGTGAATGGTACTCCACAATTTCTCATAATCGCTATGTAGTTCAACCCGTGGGTTTTTTTTAGATCTGTGGGGTTATTATCAACAAACATTCATTATCAATTTATACTAGTATCGTTTAACACCGCAAATCGGCGTTGACTAACACGTTTTACAAAGGCCGAGTATTGCTGCACAAATCGCTTTCCCGCGATAACCACAACTCGCTATGCAGCGAATATGAAGTCAAATTACTCAGTTACAACGGATAACAATAAATGTTTGATTTGTCGTACAATATTCATTGATCATGTTGGTTGAGCAGTACATCTTTTAGGTAATAAATAGTCGCACGAGTACTGGAAGTTGTGTTTGCCTTCTACTTCGTGAAACAACAACAATCAAACCGACGGTTCCTTCATAAACCTGGAGATCCGTCCTCCAACATACAAAGTTGTGGTCGGTGACGCAGACGAAGACAGCTACACGACCAACAATGGCGAATCATGGGTATATTGTCTACACATCGTCTACATGTTCAGCAAAATCCGTCTGTTTCATGCCGTTTTTTGCGATTTGTTTTTTGTGTACTGTATAATGTAATTTCAATATCGTTCCTTGCAATGTCCGCATTCATTTCAGTCGAACATCTACCGTCGAAGTTGGGTGAAAACTTAGTCAATCACTCCTGGAGGACATCAACCGAATGCACAGTGAATTCGCACAATACAACATGATCAGTAATTTTGTTAGTATGAAACTAGTAGCAGTTGTCTATATACGTAAGCCATGTGTACGTGCATTAACAACAACATATTTGCTGCAAACAGACTATATCCGATTTCGTCAGTTATATTAAAAGCAGCGCACCAAGCCAGACTGTAAGCGTCGTAAGCCCGTATTTCATGGTATATCAGTTTTATTTTATGTTGCTTTTCGTTATTGATTTAGTCCAATTGATTCATATGTTATCGTCTGTGTTAGCAATGTTTCGGTTTGCAGACTATCTTACGCCGTTTGTCATACTCTAGTGGATTTCAAGATGGCATACCTTATTGGGTTAACGATAATCACTGCAGAGCCTTTTGTCAAGTGAAAAGGTAAGCAAACAAACCTAGAGTGCAATATTACAGCAAAACAAGTGCTAACATCATTTTTTCGATGTATTTGCAGATATTGATTCCTACACTCTGGCAATCTAAAAAGCATTGGGTCTTATACGTGATGGATTTACACGAAAACAACTATGGTGTTACAATTCGTTGGAAGTTGACAGTGGTTTACGGCTAGACATTTCTCATCTCGTAAGTTTCAATATCTATGTGAGGAACAAGTCGTGTACTGGGGTCATGAATTTACTGTCGATCGCATTATTCTCAGATCGGTTTCCTTAAAGCCATTTTGGGAGTCGATGCTAGCGAGTGGATCTATCGCACGGCATACCATGCTCCTTTACAAGATAATGGCGTTGATTGCGGGGTATTTGTAATGAAGTACATTGAAGCAATATACAATGGTGCAAAACCTTGTTTCGACGCTGTATGCCATTTCTTCGCCTCTGTTATTGGAGATTAAGTGCATGTTTATTGCTTCTACTTTACAATCTGTTTTTGCAGGTTGATATACCCGGATTCCGCGAAGAACTCTGCAAAAAATTGATGTCCTATCTAATTGCGGAGGAGAAACTGACGGAGGCCTCGCGAGCATCTAAAACGGTTGTAATTGATAAAAGATGTGCCCTCAACCCGCGTGGTTGACAGTCGCTGAGTGAGACTGCGATGTATTTTAATGAACAAAGACTTCTAATGTTCGAAATGATAATATTCAACATCGCTATGAAATGTTGTATGCTTAAACATCGCTTTATTGCTGACATATGACACAAGTGGTGAATAAGAGCCATTAATCTAGCTTTCGTATTTTATGAATAGTACAAAGCGATACGCTTAGTGGTCTACCGTCAACTACACTGATACCACCATGAAAACTTGTGAAAGAATTTGAAAATTTCTTGAATTTTAAATGACATTTCCTTCAATTATGATCTTGCAGACATATGAAAAAAGTATAAATGGATACGACAACTGCGTCGAAGCCGCCTATATGCAGGAATTATCGATTTGTCGGTTCCTTATTCGCGTAGCAAAGTGGAAGTGTGTGTTGTGTCATTCAAATATTAATGAAACATCCTATCACCCTCCATCAGTTTTCAAGTATATACGTCAGTTTCATTAAACCAAAAGCAAATCTTCAGTAAAAATGCACTCCGCATTAATGAAATTGAACAATGTGGGGTCTATTCTCAATATTAATCAATGCGATTGGACCGAATTTTTCGATCTCAAATAAATCCACAAGTACGTCCACACGTGTCCCAAGAAATCACCTTAGGCGTACATTACCATAGGTTCAACAATACAGCGATTTCTGAGAACAATCCTTTCTTATTGATAAGTTCACTGAATACGATTTTTAGAAATATCTTTCGTCGTACAATATTTTTCATTACTGAAGAACAACTTCTACCAGCATTGGTTATGCGTATACGACACAAAACTATTTCTGATTACGATGTACTTTTCGTAGAACACCCGTCACCGAAATTAATGAAATTGAACAATGCGGGGGCTATTCCCAATATTAATCAATGCGATTGGACCGAATTTTTCGATCTCAAATAAATCCACAATTACGTCCACACGCGTCCCAAGAAATCGCCTTAGGCGTACATTACCGTAGGTTCAACAATACAGCGATTTCTGAGAACAAACCTTTCTTATTGATAAGTTTACTGAATGCGATTTTTAGAAATATCTTTCGCCGTACAGTATTTTTCATTACTGAAGAACAACTTCTACCAGCATTGGTTATGCGTATACGACACAAAACTATTTCTGATTACGATTTACTTTTTGTAGAACACCCGTCACCGGAACCAGATGAACACCCGTCACCAGAACGGCGGCTCCGCTAAGACCTCCTCGCTAGGGAGAGGAAGACGACGTGGTGGAGCTTCTGTTGGCCATCCTCAGCGCGACTGCACCGACTGGGTTGCTGTCGAGGAGGAGGGCGAGAACGGTGATGGCGGAGCTCGTTAGGTTGTACAGACAGAGCAATTGATAGGTTTCACTTCACATATTTTGTCTGCCGTTCTTTTTAAATTTAATCAATTGTTCGCATATTTCGTCGCGTATTTCCGACATATGATCATACAACAAAACATGTAATGTGAAACAAATATATAACAGGAATAAACAATAACATCGAATATAAAGCTCATACAGCGTGGAAAGCAACTTCTATTCCATTGTATATTGCTTCAATATGCTTCATTACGAATATGCCACAATCGACCCCATTACTTTGTAAAGGAGCATCGTCAGCACAGAGCAACATCCACTCGGCAATGTCGACACCCATAACCTCGTTAAGGAATCCCGCCTGTGATAAAGGGATAATATATTACACTCCGGTCCACCTCGAATAGCTATGATTCACCTATGGCCACAATCTTACCAAATGCATAGCGTCGCGTTCTACGTCACTGTGGCAGTCCAATGAGTTGTAGCACCATAGTTGTTTTTCCAGAAAATTCATCTCGTATAGGACCCAATGGTCAGGATTTTGCCAGAGTGTAGGAAGTAAAATCTGCGAATCGAAAAAATAATTTCTCATTCCAAAGACATATCGTGATGGGGATGTTATGACTAAACCTTGGAGAAGAGGTTTGTTCACTTACCTTTCCAAATTTTGAAATGTCTAGGCACTCATCATCGTTGTTCCAACAAGGTAGTGCATCTTTGAATCCAATGCTGTATGGCTTTCGCCGGACGTACATCTGTTGCACGAAATAGTAAGATTTAACCACCAAGAAATGTGAGTATGTCATAAAAACAAACAAAACAACAACGGAACAGCCATACCATGAAATAAGGGCTGATGATGCGTACTGTATTGCTCGTTGGGTTGCTCTGGATGTAATTGACAAAATCACACATTGTCTGGTTGCACAAATTTACGAACTTCAAAACATATAAATCGGAACAATAGTGTTCCCAACATTACTACAAAATTACTGATAGTGTTCCCAACTGCAAATTGATAGTGCTTAAATACTTACAAAATTACTGATCGTGTTCCCAACTGCAAATTCATCTTGCATCTGCTCGATGTCATCTACGAACTCGTCAGGGCGTTGCCGCCCACCCTTGCCGGTGGATGTTGAACTGAGTACACCATGACCGTGGTATCAGGATTCACATTGAAATTATTGTCTACAGTAAACAACACTAGTCCAAATACGACATGAAAAGACAAATGTTGACTAAACCGCTCAGACGTTTCAAAAAATATACGTCTTAAGCGCTAATGCTGGTTCTGTGGATGTGGTTGTCTTCTTCTTCGGCGCTGTGCGTGGCCGTTTTGCTCTCATCGTCCTCTCCGTTGGTGTCGTGCCTGGTCGTTTTGCTCCCATCGTCCTCTTCGTTTGCTCCGTGCCTAGTCGTTTTTCTCCCATCGTCCACTCCTTTGTCGCCGTGCCTAGTCGTTTTGCTCCCATCGTCCTCTCCGTTGCCCCCGTGCCCGGTCGTAGTGCTCCCATCGTCTTTGGCGTCGTGCTGGGTCATATTGCTCCCATCGTCCTCTTCTTGGCCGCCATGGCTAGTCGTACTGCTCCGATTGTCTCCTTCTTCGGCGCCATGCTTGGACGGAGATATGGCACCTTTGCAACGCAGATACGGAAACACCGTCCTCAGTCAAATACAAAGGTAAAGTCCTTTAACGTGCCACCCTTTTTCGAAAACAGCCCGCTAATTAAATGATTGCGTTTTAAATAAAGAAAAATACGTCATTTCGCATGCCGTCCTTTTTCGATAACCGCCGCCAAATTAAATGATTGCGTTCGAAGTATTTAAAAATACATCTTTCCAGAAGCCGCGCTTTGCGTTTTAAATATTTAAAAATACGTCGTTTCACATGCCTGACTTTTTCGGAAACACCCCGCAAATTAAATGATTCACTTTTAAATAATTAAAAAGTCGTCGTTTGTCGGTCGCATTATATCAATCTTTCAGTGGGAGATTGACACGACCCAAACAAACCCGTTTTTCAGGTATGAATAATCTTTCACGATTATTCTATTGATTATCGTATATGGATACATCGATATATTCATGCAACATACTTTCCTCAGTTGTTTTTTAACAACAAACGTTCATTATCGTGGTTTGAATTGAAGGAGTCCCTGCCAGATGAACAATTGCTGGCCGAGAACCTTATCGTACAGATTTTGGAGCATCAACCTTTTCTTATCGCTATTGACTGTTATCATTTACGCCGTCAGAACTCGTTAAATTATTGTTCACAGCTTACATCGCCAATCCTTTTTGCGATATTTTTTCGAGGCGGAGACAAATACAACGATTTCTAAACAGAAATCGCTGTATCTTAGCGATGCTCGAGAGGTTAGGCAATGTCACGATTTCTGAACAAACATCTATTTTCGATTCAAGTTCATTTATTACCGAGATCCACATACGAAAAGATGTAATAATAAAGAATTAAACAATAAAAGAATGTCACATTACTACAATTCATTATACAATTACAACAAAAACCTAACGTGATAAAATGAAAATCTAGGATTTATTCTGAGGCACTTGACAAATCAGATGAAATATCATAGACTTGTCTCTCACTTTTTATTTGTGGACTGTCTATCCTGCGTGGCATCTTCGTTGCGAGACCTTTATTAAGAAAACTGGTCATCATCTCTACCACTGAGTTCAATTGAATCCCCATAGTGCTTACTTCTGTCCTTAATTTCTTATTCTCCCTCTCCAGAACTTCGAACCTTGCGGCAGAGACAATGTTCTCTTTTGGAGCAAGTGTTCGCTCTTTCTTGCGCCTTGTTACTGAGGGACTAGTCGTAGTAACCAGAGAGAGACGACGTTTTGGTTGTAGAGGCTGGGCTGCAACATGAGAAGGGGCAGTTGGAAGGCATGGGTTCACAATTTTTTCAATCTTCAGATTTCGCCGCATTGGTTCCCAATACCTTTCGAAATAGAAGGGATCAAATTGTCGTCCTTCATGATCATACGATACGGCAGAGAAACCACCTGAGTTCCAATTTAATAATTCGTCCCTGTAGCGATCGGGCCAATTCACGTTCCTGCCCCCACCACTATTCATCTTCCTTCTCACTTCCAAAGGCTTATTTGGGATAGACTGCCCCAAGCCAGATTGTAGGAGAACTCGACTACCTTGCTGCAACTCGGCTTCAAAATTGCAGAATAGCCACAAATCACGGTCAGACAATCTAGCAGCCTACGCAACAACGTCTTCATCATCGTCCTCCCCATCTCCATAAGGTCTCCACAAAACCTGTACATTGGTAATTCTTTTTAATAACGAATGACAAATACATTAAAATTTATTTACGCATGATATGGCAACAACGATATGTACTACGGAAGACAATCCTGTAGCGATGGATACTTAAGAATGCTGAACATTACAACGATTTATAATACTCAATGGTAAATGCTGACGCGATTGTAAACAATTTTAGAACGTTTACCTCGTTTAGTTGCAGCCCATCTAAAATAGACTTAGCATTATAAACTGCGACATTTATTCTAGCCCAGCGACCGATCTTTGGGAAACCACAAATCGGAGGGCCACAACGTGGACGCAATGGGATAATATGTTCCAACGCCCAGGCCTAACAAAAATAATATTATTAGTAACACCACAACCTGCAATGAGATTTTTCTATAATTACTAAGTATGTAATCAACAAATACCTGAACAAATTGCCAAAATCCACCAACTGTTTTCGTACTGTTACTCGCACGATGGAGTTGACTGTACAAGTGTGCGAGCATAGCGGCACCCCAGGCATAGTTGTCGACTTCGTCTAAGTCGGCCAGGTACTGCAGCCACATGGAACTTATTCTCGAACCAGAACAATCGGAAAATAATGTAAGACCAAAAGAATATAGAAGGAAGCCGCGCAACTCTTCAGCTATTTCAGATGCACAAGTAGCGGAGTGGCCTTCCCATTTATTACGAAAAAATGAGACTTTCATTGATGTGGAATTTATTCCACCAGAAATACATTGACTCCATTCGTCCATCGACATTCCTAACATGGCCGTGCATTTCTCCCTTGCGTTATAGTTTGAATGCCGTAACAGGACAACACTGCCATCGCACTTAAGGCCACTGATCCTCGCCACATCTTCTAGAGTCATGGTGATCTCAAAAGAAATAAACTGGAATGTATTCATCTTATCATTCCATTTATTTACCAGGTGGGTCATGGTATTCCAGCAAGTTTCAAAATATTGCTGGTCCAAAAGGCCACCGAAGTGCATATTTCGTAATCGGTCATTCTGATATGCACTCAGCTGATCATACCACGATAGAACTACAGGCCATTGACACCGACCTCCGAGCTTTTCACCTAGTGCTCTACTTCTCCTGTGAACTCCCTGTAACACAAAATAACATATTATTCCTACCAATTGTAATTTAGTTCCATTTGTACTTATAAATACTATTATACTAACCGCTATAAATAATATTGGTTGCAGACAGACTATCACAGTAATCGCTATACATATTAATACTTAACACAGTAATCGCTATACCAAAATCGCTAAACATGTTATTAAATCTTCACAGACAGAACATATATATTTACCTTGGTCGCTATTTTCTCCTGTTCTCCATCCAACCTGGGACTTTCTGGTGGGTCCACTGCCTCCAATTGTCTTTCAATCTCCATCTTTACCGGCTCCACCATCGCATGCCTTTCTCTCGTCTTTCTTTTCTCGCCCTCCTTCTCCATCCTTTCTCTATCCTTCCTTTTCTCATCCTCCTTCTTCTGCTTCCTTTCTCTCTCCCTATTCTCCTCCTCCTTCTTCTCCTTCCTTTCTCTATCCCTTTTCTCTTCTTCCTTCCTCTGCTTCCTTTCTCTCTCCCTTTTCTCCTCCTCCTTCTTCTGCTTCCTTTCTCTCTCCCTATTCTCCTCCTCCTTCTTCTCCTTCCTTTCTCCTCTTCCTTCCTCTGCTTCCTTTCTCTCTCCCTTTTCTCCTCCTGCATCCTTTCTCTCTCCTTTTTCGCCTCCTCCTCCTTCTCCTTCCTTTCTCTCTGCTTTTTCTCCTCATCCTTCTGCTTCCTTTCTCTCTCCCTTTTCGCCTCTTCCTCCTGCTTCTTCCTTAACCTTTCCTGCACTTCCTCCTCCTGCTTCTTCCTTTCCCTTTCCTTTTCTTCCTCCTCCTTCTCCTTCCGCCGCCTTTCTTTCTCTTCCAGTTCTTGTTTCCTTCTTTCCTGGAATTCTTCCTCCTGCTTCTTCCTTTCTCTTTCCTTTTCTTCTTCCTCCTCCTTCTCCTTCCGTTGCCTTTCCTTCTTTTCCTCATTCTCCTTCTCCCGCCTTTGCATTTCCTTAGCTTCCTCAAACTCCTTCTCCCTCATTCGCCTTTCCTTTTCTTTCTTACACTGAGGAATATTCTGTTCCTTCTCTTCCTCCCCCTTATTCATTTGCCTTCGCCTCTCCTCCTCCTTCTTCAGTAGCCATGCCTTGTTAAACATTGCACTGCGCTCCAAGTCTCTCCTCTTACATTGTGCCGCAGTTTCATCCACTAAATAGCTAACATAACTTTGAAACTCCTCCACATTCTTCTTCCTCTTTTCCCTCTTCCGTGCGTTAATCCTCTTCCTTCTATTTATATTCTCATCAATATTTCTTGCCTTTGCCTTCAATTCGTCATTCTTGTTCTGCATTTTTCGTAATTCAGAGTTCTTCCTTTGATCTGCAGCCTCGATATCTGATGGATAATCCTCCGCATAATACGATTCCAAGGCTTTTTCCCTGTTTTCATCGTTCTCAATCTTAAGTATATTTTGGTATCTTTCAAAAACCTTAGATAGATGGGACTGGCGGATCACTTCTCTAATAGACAACCCATAGAATGACGGGGTATCTCTAATCTGATGAGGCGCAAACATTGCTAACCTGCACAACACATTACACGATCATCATGATTAGAAATCATCGGAATATTTGAGTTCATAAAAAACAAATCGTTGTATAAGAATCAATCTTCAGATTGAAGAAAGAAACCTTACACGAAAGCAACTATAGAGTAAGCAGTGGTAACAACTAATACGCAACAGAAGGTGGTTATTATGTTGCGGTTGCGCGTAAGACAGAAACCGATGCTTTAGAACAAAGGGAAAGGATGCTCCGACGACTCCAGATGAAAGCAAAGAATCTCCGGTAGAGTGCTTAGAGCGAGAATGGATTGTTTTGAACTATTTGAATCCTACAACATAACGCTTGCTGCATACGCAAACTCTACGGAACGTTTTGGCGCGATAACGATGGAGGGCAATTTTGTCCTTTTCACGAACCGACGATTCAATTTTCTAGAAGAAGGACATTTATGTCCGTTCGAGGAAGATGAAGCGAATGGCGGTAAAGGGTACTTAAGTCTTTATTGCGGCACCAAATTACGATGCAGTATGATGCGGACAGACATCAGGATCCATGCCGGTCTGGATCTTATACGTGGCGCTATTTGGAACCCCCGAACATGAGATCTCAGTACCAGCCCTGTTCGGGGGGGGGGGGGGGGAACATATAACCTGCTCTGAAACCAGTGGCACACCCCTTGCCCCCAGGAAGTTGCCTTGATTCAGCATGAGTTAGGGACATAATGCCCATGCCCCGGGCTGATATCCGTATCATTTGTTTTATGCATTATATTTTTTCTATGCTTTTAAAATTTTATACATGCTGATATTTTCCTAAAAGGAATTTTTTTTTATTTATTGCAAGAGTTTCCCTTGCTGAGAAAGTTCCTGGGCTGGGATATTGTGACATTGGTTTAGACCTTCCTAGAGAGTGTCGAAGAAAGTCTGAAGCCTAAGCACAAAAATGAAGGCTTTAATCCAGGCGAGGGTCTTTATGTTGGTCCAGATGGGACTTAGATGAGGTTGATTATGTAGGCCAAGGAAAGCCCCAAGGGGTTTGGCGTAGTAGGAGGGGCCTTGGCCACTAGACAGGTGGTCAGGATTACATTCTCACCGGCGCCAGTCCCTTGCATATATGAAGGGACAAGGACATTATGTTCCTTTTTCATGCCTAAGCAAGGAAAGTCCATGGGGCAAGGGATGCGCCATAGGTTTACACTACAGAAAAAGCAAACGTAAGCATGTACGGGAGAGGGTGGTGTATGCTCTCCCCCAACGATTCACTGAATCCCACGTTTGTGTTCGGGGGGGGGGGGGGGGGGGGCGAATGAGCACCACGTATTTACGCACATGGGGCTCGTATTCCCGTGTATGTTGACATAACTTTACATCGGACTCTGGTGCTGTTGCAAAGACTTAATCACCCTTTCTTGCTATTCTTGCCCTGAAATGACGGTTCGAGAAAATGACAAAAATATCCTCCATTCAAAAGTTGGGAAACTACGGTTCGAGAAAAGGACAAAAAAGTCTTCCATCCAGAAAGTTTGATGTTGACTATTTAAAGTGGAGACGTTCCCTATTCATTAAACTCTTGCGCCATCTGCTGTAACAGTAGCTCCCATTGTCAACACAAACTTTGCCTTCGTCTCCAGTCGAGGTTTTCGCCTTGTTTTTTATCCTGTTTTACAACACATTGTCGCCTTCTCGTGCCTGCCTTGTGTTACAAAACATTCTCGTGTCTTCTCTTCATTTTTGTTGTCGTTAGGCATTATGGAAGAAAGCAATGATGCACAAACATTCAAACTAGTGTCATTAAGGCGGCGTGAGTAGCTTTCCATCTCATCATGCTATCGATGAAGAACGCATGTCGTCATGTGTGCCATTAAGGCATTGTTTTGTTATTGCAGGTAGATCTTGTTCTTACGATAGTTGGAAACTTATCGATATTTGTAAGACGCTGGGACCTGTTGACAAGAATGCTTGTTTACAAATGCTAGGAATGACCTCTACCCCATCAGATATCCTACATTCACTCATTATATGCATTGTATCTCAAACTACTGTATTAGTAACATACTATCGATTTGTGAGATATTGTTTTGTTAGTTAATATCGATTTATTTGCTATTATGCTCAATTTCTTCCGTATCGATTTGTAATTCATTGTGCGATATTGTGAACACCCCAAATTTTTCAAAATCTTTTAAATATTCCCTTCTTGCCCCTAAATTCATTTTTTAGCAAATAAGTCATTTTTTAAAAAATCTAAACTCCAGTTTATTTCTCAAGTTTTATTGAAATTAAATTCATTTCATATGTTTAAATTGATTTTGGATCTGAATCCATTGTCCAGATCCAAATCCGAATCTCCTTGTTCAAATTTTAAATCAAAATTATAGAAAATACCAAAAATAGCCTTTAAATAGCTCGGATAGTCCATTCGACATCCGTTTGGATCTATCACATTGAATTTCTCGATTCGAGTGTCAAAACTCGAACATTCTCTCAAAACCTGGGTCCAAACCCATTCTTCTGAAGAAATTTCCCCGAAATGGTCGGAAATTCTCAGAAAAATACTTTTGTAAATATTTTCTCAGAAAAATACAAAAAAATAATTTTATCTCTCGTACTGCTCAGGTGTTAGAATTTTACTCTCGAAAAAATAAACAAAAAAATCAGGAAAAGGGCCGAGAAAAGAATAAAAAAATCAGAATAATGAAGAAAATAACTTTAAAGACCCGTTTTTTAGAAAAATTTGTTTCAAAAGATCTTTTTTGGAAATTTTGAGAAAATTCCCTTTTAACCAAGTTAGGGTTTCTCGAACTGAGGCTTTTCTCTCGCCTCTCCTTCTCCTTCTCCCCCTTCTCGAAGCCTCCATGGCTTCCATCCGCTCATCATCTCTCTCTCCTTCGTCCATCTGCACCGAACCCCCCATCAACCCTTGATCTCCAACAGCTCGACCCCTCCGGATTCAGCCTCTTCTTCTTTAAGAAGGGGTCACATATGCCTCTTCAAAGGATCCGTCTTCACCCCACCATCGCCTCCTTCTGCATACAGCATCTTCCCTCTTCCTCTAGTGCCTCCCTTCTAAGCCACTGAAGAAACTTAGAATCCTCTTCTTCAAGCTTCGAAGTCTCACAATCGCAAACAAGGTAAGGATCCTCCGTTTATCCTTGGCATCCCCTCATCTTCATACAATTTTAATGCATGTTTTAGAGTTCATTTTCCCTCATTTTCATCTTCAGTATCTGTATTTCTTCACCTGAGTTGTAATTTTTGGTATTTATTTCTGTTTAAATTCTGTAGTGGATATTTTGATCTTTTCTTATATAATGACCAACGATGCCTTGCCGATTTATCTAGGTGTTTGGACTTCAATTTTCCCTTTGTCATCATCTTACTTCTTTTGTTTCCTGTAAAATTTTGCTTATAGCATAACTCTGTATTGATCTTTATATCTTTCTCTCTTCTGAGGCATTCATGATAGGATCGACCTGCTCTTTCTTAGCAGACCGATCTATTATTTGCTACAGCCATGGAATATGCATAATTCCAACATTTTTTTTAGCTTAGGCAATTTGAACATCTACTTGTTCGGCATTTCCCCTTTACATTTTTTATTCCCTTTGTTATTGTTTCTTCCTTATTTTTACTTTTTCCCTTTTCTTCTGTGGTTGATAGTGTCATTACTAGTTGTTCTTTGTCCTTTTTTTTTGTTTATTATTTGTGTTTATTACAAATTTATTTTTATCATTTCGTTTTTACTAAATTCGCACTTCTATCGGTATTTCACCTCACCCCCCCCTATAGCTACAGCAAATGGAACGAATGTATTCCAACATTTTTTTATTTTTTTTTCCTTTTCTTTCATTTTTGTTACTTAGGTTATTTTGTATTTCATCTGGATCATGATCTTGGGTTTATCCTTTCTTTTCAGTTTCGATCTCCTCTCGAATTTTCAATTCTCTGTCTATAATCCGATTTTTTTTCCTAATTTTGATCTCTGGTATATATTTTGATTTCTGTCATAATGTCTTACTTCTTATTTTTATTCTTCTTTTAATTTCATTTACCGAACACCCATCCCCTTTCTCCTGTAATTTTCCTCTCTGCATAATTAAATTTTTTTTTTTAGGATTTGGTGTTGAGTTCATTACCTTTTTCCTGTTGTTCTAATGTTGTTTCACTCTCCATTGTCTAATATTAGCATTTATCTTTTTTTTTTCTCTTCTATATCGTTTATTATAATCCCGTATCCCCTTTTTTTTTCCTTTTTGCAATTTTTCACATTTCGTTCAGCAGTCCTCTTTATTGTCTCATGGATTTTCCATTTACTGTTCATTTCAATGGCCCCATTTTGGGAATGGCTTCTGTTCCCTGGATATATCTCTCAATACCTGTATATTGTAGCAGCAGGAGCAGGTGCTTTGCATCATCAACCTGATCATCCCATTCAGATCTTGCGATGTTGTCTTTCATTCCGTATTTTTCTGATGACCACCATAGCATTAATCATAACATATATACCAGATCGTCTTTGAGGCGAGGTTTTTTTTTTTTTATTAACCCTCTTTCTTTGTTTTGCTGCAAAATGCCCTCATCAGCTATTCTGAAGATCTCTATGGTATGACTTGATACTCACTTAATCCGATTCACTTAGAACCTCCATATTGGTTTTATGATGCCAATCGAATGTCTGCCTTTTTCTCTTATTATTTTGGTAAAATCTCGGTAATCTCACGATTATGCAAAGTTGCTGTAACTGTGGTATTGCACGTCACCACACAACAAAGAGGGACATTCGGGTGGGGTCATTAGCTGTTGTTCTCCAAGTGTAAAGACAATCTCTGAGTCATTTTATTTGGAATTCCATGCTGTGTGACAAGATATTGGAGATTGCGATGTTGTTACTGGTTAAGCACATTTGTCCTTGGTGCTTGATCAATATGTTTGGGGGTCCAAGTAAAGACCATTGATAAATATACCTTAGACCTGAAGTGATTCAACTCGAGAGTCTAGGATGACATTCAATAGGATGTTGCGTAAAGTTGGAACATCATCAAATATCTGCCGGAGAAATTTCTCTTGACTTGCTTATCAAGCCGCGCAATGTGGGATTCAATGCTGGCAAGTTGCCTGATAATGCAAGACCAGAGGATCTTCACAGATCTTTTTGCCAGTTTGGCCCTCTGAAGGACATCTATGTGCCACTTGATTATTATACAGGGTAAGATTTGCTCTATTTTCATGATCTTTCAGTTCTAGACCTGGAAAAGCTGACGACAGATGTAAACTAAGGCATTTCCATTTGTGAGATGATACTGGTGCTGGGCCTCTTTCTCTCTCTCTAGTATGTTGGCTGCTTTTCTTCTATTATGTTTTCCAACTTGACAATGAATCAGATGTTGCCTTATGTGTTTTTTTTTAGTCTGCTATAATCAAGTTTGTTATTACAATTGTTTGAGGTTTCACAGTGGAAGTTAACCTTGGAAGACATCAAGAAGCCCCAAGTATTTTGTTACTGATCTTTATATTATGAAGATAATGGATGGTCCTTCCAAAAAAAAAAAAAAACAGTGGAAGAAGGGGTCATTCTAAGGATGATTTTTTTTAAAAACCATGTTACAGACCCAAAAATTTTCTGTTTTATGCTTCAATAAAAGGTTACCATCAACAGTTGTAGGGTTGATATTTCCGTGGCCAAATCATTTGTTGATATCATCATTTTGTCAATGCCAATAGTCAAATCAACAATGGAATTTACAGCAGTCTCAGATTCTACATAGAAGATGCAGTCCAAGCCAATTCCTCAAATTCGGACAGTGATGTAGTTCGGTGACGTGCAGTTTCAGGTTTGTTGGGCCCATACCATCATCTTCGTGTTATTTTGCTGCCACACTCACTCCATTGTATATACACAATATTACATATTGTATATGGTTTCTCACTCTCACCTTTCACAGTTCATACCAACTGTCTTCCTTTATAGCATAAGCTTCAACCCATCATGTATCCCTTCTTGTGTTTCACTAGACCTGTAATCACATCACCCACTATGCACACACCCGCACTATTCACCTCCCCTGCACCCTGTCATACTTAATATTGGTAATATGTGGCATCCTCCTTTAGTCGTTGCTACCTTGCATTCATTCCATTTATGTGATATCCTCATAACAGATAATATTTACATCATGTTCCTGATACGATAGTCAGTATGTGAGTTAGCATTGTATGAATGGTGTAGGGTACCAAATAGCAGAACAAACAGGTCAGCAGGGTGAATTAATCTGCATGTTTGGCATCACATGGGTCGGCAGTCTTCATCAACAACCAATTATATCAAGCATATTAGATAACTAATGTACATTAGCAGTATATATCGGATAGGCCATATTGTGTAGTTGGAAATAGCAGCATTAGATATACTAGCAGTCTATGTAAATTAGCCTGATGATTAGTATACATCCTCTGTTTGGATCAGAACGTCACGGTTAACAGTATGTGAGTGCATGTGGTCAATATTGTGTTACTGTAGTGCATGAGGCGGTGCATCATAGTTAGTGTTTTACATTTAAATTTTATGTCCAGGCCCCTTTTCCAATACTTGTACATCCCTTATTTTTACACATTTGCTGAATTACTATGCAGGTGCATAGTATGACATTCATCATACAGTAAATAAAATGTGTAAATACACATTTTATCATTCAATCAAGACAAAATTCTGAACACCTTTTTCATATATAGTTTCTCATTGTTTTTTAGATATTTTGTACATAGACATAGATATATATACGTATATATGTCTATACCCACATGTGTCTACATATATATATATATATATATATATATATATATATATTCATGTTTTCACAAGCTATTGATATACATATGTACCTATTGAAATCAGGGTTTTCTGAAATAGATCTTGGTAAAAACTTAGGTTTTATGCACTAAATGAAGTCAAATGAGCATCAAATTAAATCTAAAGCATCCTAATATGGTTATGAATATGATTAAACCCTAAAAATACATGCTTATGCAAAAAATCCAAGAATATCACAAATTTTGTGATTTTTGCAATGTTTTGGAATTCTTCGGGTGCCCTGTTTTGCAATTTGCTTAATTCAGCCATCAATCAGATTCCAAAATTCATCAAATTTGGTACCTGCACTTATTATAATTCTAATAGTGGATTGGAATTATAAAAATAATTTTTTGGCAGTAATTTAATCCGAAAATTGCATTAAACCCTAAAAATATGCTATTTTTGACCTAGCTCACCAACCAGTTTCAGTCCAAGACTCAAACCAGGGGTCAAACCTGAATGGAAATCTATGAAATTTTACAGAGAACAAATAGACAGGAAAACAGAACTTTTCCTTTTTACAGATTTGAAAGAGCTTTTAAAACCAGGGAGATACCCATCCGACAATCCGGACTTAAATATATTGATTTTAACTTTGGTCCTGACTGATACTTTCAAATGAAAATTTCGGGATAAATAACAGAACCCATTAAAAATATCTGAGATTTTAACAGTAAATAGTTGACAAAAAAATAACAATACTCACTTTTTACATATCATGAATCGGATCTGTAGTTTGATATTTATAAACAACACAAGTCTGATTAGGGTTTTGGTAAACCCTAACGAGTTTTAAATTGAAAATCAGAGTTTCTGACAGAAGAAAAATACTAAACAGTAATCAAAAATTCTGAAAATTTCACAGTAGATATATCTAATCAACATGAATCCATGTCACTTTACAGATCTAAAATCGAATATAAGATGAGAAAAATATCATCACAGCAAGTTACCCTCTTGATTTTAACAACGATTTTAAAGTTTTAAAAACTTGATTTGATGTCTGATTTTTCTGACAGGGTTCCCAAAGTCCAAAAACTTTGATTATTTTACAGTAGATCAATAACATATGCATGCATCACATATAAAAAAATCAGAAATTAACAGCACATATTTCAATCCGAAACAGCATGCTCTTTTCTGTTCTAAACTAAAAAACACACAGAAATCTAAGAAACTTGAGAAAATATGCATTAACTAATGAAAACAATAAAATAAACCATAAAACAGTAAATAAAAATTATTTCTATGCTATAGAACGTAAAACAAACATGAATAAACCATGAAAATAAAATAAAAGCAGGGAATCAATGGC
Organism: Nuphar pumila; assembly: GCF_984573655.1. NCBI lineage: Eukaryota > Viridiplantae > Streptophyta > Magnoliopsida > Nymphaeales > Nymphaeaceae > Nuphar > Nuphar pumila. The sequence continues at coordinate 43,527,230 of NC_143263.1, read as the reverse complement.
TGGAATTCAATATTACCTTTAAAACATAGATTTAACCCATTAAAAGGGTAAATCATGTATTTTATTGGTTAATAATGCAAAGACTAATGCTAAAATTGATTCTAATGGATTAGAATCCCTGTAAAACATAAAAAACAGAGTTAGATCATCTTCTTGGACCGTTCTTGATGGTTCTTGAGGTGAAACCATAGTTGGATCTTCATAAGGAGGGGTGTCCAAGGCTAAATCTAGATTTAAATCATTAAAAACACTAAATAAAATATCAAAAATTGAAGAAATTATTTACCTTGGAGTTGCAGAAATGGAGGAAGGCTGAAGAGGAGAGAGAAGCTCCAAGAATCCAATAGGAGGTGGCTGGAAAAATCATCCCCCATGGGGCCTCTTTATAAAGAAAATTTTTTAGGTTAAAAAAAATCAAGTTTTCTAAAATTTTTGGACTCTCTAAGGGGGGCGATTTTGGGGTGTAAAGACTATCCTACCCCTATCCTAGATTATCCTATTTAATACCTAATTAACCCCTAGACTCTCCTAAAAAATCCTCAAATGTTATGCCACTTGGCATTTTTAACATTTGAGTTTTAAAACACCTTTTAAAAACCTTTAAAAACACTAGTTTTAAAAACTAACTTTCAAAATGAATTTTCAAAATAAATTTTGACTCTTCTAAACCCCTAACCCAAACCAAGACAGTGACTAACCCTAGTCTAGCCCTGACTCACTCGAACATGGCGCCACCCCGAGTGGGCCCTACTTGAGTTTTAAAAAAAAAACGATTTTAAAACTTGAAATTAAAGGAGTTTTCAAAAGAGATTCAAAAGGAGACTTGAAATTAAAAGTTTTGAAATGGCACAGAGTTCCAACTGGGTCAGAACTCCTCTGGATATGGTTCCAACTGAGTGGACCCCACATCAGAGTTTTGAAAATTTGAAATAAATACTGAAAATGGCTTTAAAAAAAAGGTTAAAATCAATATTTGAAATTCAAGGTTTTTGAAAATAGGGTCTCAAGCGAGCTGGAACTCCGGGTTAGAGTCCTGAACTCTTAGGACTCTGAGATTTTAGATTTTAAAAGCCAAATGAAAGAATTTTCAAAAGATTTTATCAAGAAATGATGAAATAAGTCAGAAAAACACAGCCAGGGGTAGACTCCTAACTCGACCGACCTCTAAAATAGAGTCCTGAACTAACTGGACTCTGTAAAATGACCTAAATTTTGAAAACAAATGGAAATAAATGAAAATGGAATAAAAACAGACTTCAAACAGACTCCTGACTGGACTAGGACTCTGGGACAGAGTTCTGATCGGACTAAAACTCTAGATTTTTTTTGGTATTTTCTGAAAAACAAAAGAACTTGTCAAAACAGTGAAAACAATAACGAATATTGAAATAAAAGAGAGTTCTGATTCAACTGAGACTCTAAGGACAGAGTCCTGATTGAACTAGGACTTTCAGATTTTTGGATTTTTTGAGAAATCAAATGAGAGAATTTTGAAAAACAGTTAAAAACAGGATGAAATTGAATTTTGGTTCAGAGTCCTGATCTGATTAGGACTCTAAAAAAGAGTCCTGATTCAATCAGAACTCTAAGAATTTTGGTTTTCTGATGAGCAAATGATGAAATTTGGGCAAAGCTTTTGAAAACCAGTGAAAATGAAGCGAGAACATCAATTTTGGATAGAGTCCTACTTCGATCAGGACTCTGGGGTAGAGTCCTGATTTGATCAGGACTCTAAGATAAAATCTCAGAATTTTGAAATTCTTTGATAAAAGTGTAATAGTTTTGGTAGATTGAAAGATTTCTGAACGATTCTCTCAAAATTGAAATCATGATCAGAGTCCTGATCCAACTAGGACTCTCTGAACAGAGTCTTGTTTTGACTAAACTCTGAGTTTCTAACTCTTTTTGAAAGATTTTGAAAGATTTGATTGAAAATGGATAAAAATAGTTGTAAAAGATTAGAGTCCCAATCCAACTGAAACTCTGAAGAAGTGTCCTGATCCGAATGGACTCTTGAAGAAGAGTCCTGGTCCAACCAGGACTCTGAGATTTTGGCCAAAATAGAAGATTTTAAAAGGTTTTCTTCAAAGATAGGTAAAAAGGTAGTGAAAAGTAGAGTTTTGATCTGACTAAGACTCTAGAAAAAGAGTCCTGATCCAACTAGGACTCTAAAATTTTTGAGATTTTTGATAAATGAAGGATTCCAGAAGCGACACCACCTAAATGGGCCTCATCTGAGAATTGAAATCAATTGAAATTGAGTTTGAAATGAGTTCAGATCGTTTTTCTAAGAAAGTATTTCAAAATATAAGGTCCCGGGGGTTGGAAAATGACAGAATGTTGAATAAAAACCCAGGTTTTAATATTGTTTTTGAAAGAAAAAGTTTTAAAACTCAAATCTGGATTGAATGTTTTGAAAACAGGAGTGCTGGATCTCGAAAATGAGATGTAATGACATGTAATGACATGCAATGCAATAAAATGGTATGCCGAATGCATGCAATGATATGCAATGACACATGAAATGTAAGTACTGGATGAGGGTGAAAATTTGGGGTGTTTACATGCACTCAACCCACGTGATTAACAATCGCAAGATTAGATTGCGATGTATGCAATCAACAAAGGCTTGTAATGTTTGAAATGATAAAAGTCAACATCGATAAGAAATGCTTGATGTTTATACATCGCTTTATTGCTCACACTCTCTGAATGAAAATCGCAAAAGAGATTCGCGATGAATGCGGTCAACAACAACCATTAATGTCGCTTTCGTTATTAGAAATAATACACATCGATAAGACAGGTTTGCTGTTCAGAAATCATGGTCTTTTTCACCAACCGTGACTGAAAATCGCAAAAACGGATTTGCGATTTATGTGTTTAACAAGCCTTATATATAATCTTCACCCTTTAAAAAAAAACCACAGAGATAAGAGATGTTTGATGTACAGGATCATGGTATCGCTGATCCTACAGGTATGAACATCACAATAAGTGATTTATGAAGTTTCATATATAAAAGGGATTTTAATGTTCGTCATTCGTAAAGTATACCATAAACCAAAAACCAAAAACCATAATCCATAAACCATAAACCATAAAACCTAATCACTAAAGCCTAAAACCCAAACCATAAACCACAAATCCGAGACCATATACCATAAAACCCTAAAGCCTAAACCATAAACCCCTAAACCATAAACCAAAAACCCTAAACGCTAAATCCTAAAAACTAAACCCTAAAAGTCAACATCGATAAGAAGATTTTGATGCTCGCAAATCGCTGTATTGATCAACCTCCGAGAATGAAAATCGCCGGTTATACCATCGATTCACGAACAAGTCGTTTATGCAGGAATTGTCGGTTTGTCGGTTCCTTATTCACAAAGTAAAGTGAAACACATCTTTAACGTGTGTGATGTGTCATTCATATATAAATGAAACATCCTATCACCCTACGCCAGTTTTCAAATAAATACGACAGTTTTCAAAAACAGTGAGCAAATCTCAAATAAAATACACTCCCCATTAATGAAATTAAACAATGTCATTTCATATAGCTGTATACAAAACTAATCAAAGCGATTGGACATAGTAGTTCAAATCACGGTAGCATGTATCGTGTCAGTTTGATTATAGAAATATTTTTTGGTCTTTTATAAATCCATAACTTCGTCCACCCTCGTCCCAATAAACCGCCTTAGGTCTAGATTAGGGATTTACACCTCGACAATGGGTTGGCCCGCGTCACTCTCCCAACTAAACCCATCACAGAAAATGAGACATTGTTCAGACTGCTTCGCTATTTGCATTTTTAATTCATGGAGATTGAGCAATAGAACGATTTCTAAGCATCAAACATCTCTTCTAGCTATGCACTATTTTCATTCACGATGGGCGAACATAACATTGCCTTGTCTGCAACATAAATCGGCCAAATATATTACGATTTTCATTCTCGTAAGTTCAGCAATACAACAATTTTTAAGGAACAAACCTTTCTTATCGATAATTACTTAGTCATTTGTTAAGGGTGAACATTACATGCCTTTGTTGACCACATAAAGCGAAAATCTATTTCCGCAATTTTCATTCACGGAGTGTCAGTTATACAAAGATTTCAGAACAACATACAACTCTTATCGTTGTGCAGTATTTTTAATTACTAAAGAGCAACATTACTAGCCTTGGTTCACTGCATACAACACAAAACTATTTTTCGTTCCAATTTAATTTTCGTAGATGAAGCAGTACAACGATTTACAAGCATGTTTAGTAAAGTTCAAATTTTATTTCAACCGAGACAGATTTACAAAAATTATATAGTCTTACAAAATTTGCCTACGAAAATTGGTGTAGATAGTCTCCAAAATCTGTTAGAAATATATTTACATCCTTTTAATCTTGTCTGGATCGTGCCGTTCGTTTCCTTGTAAGTAGTCTTTTTGGCTGATTATTTATGTTTGTCGACTTTTTAAACTCAATCAAATTTCGGCATAGTTTGTTGCGTAATTTCGGTATATCTTCCTGTAATAAAAATGTAATGTGAAACCAATATATAAAAGGATTCTCCAATAACAGCGGATACAAAGATCATACAGCGTCGAAACAAGGTTCTTCTCCATTGTATATTGCTTCAATATGCTTCATTACGAATATGCCACAATCGACCCCATTACTTTGTAAAGGAGCATCGTCAGCACAGAGCAACATCCACTCGACAATGTTAACACCCAAAACGTCGTTTAGGAATCCCGTTTGTGATAAATGAAGAATATAGTAAAATCCGGTCCACCGCAAAAAGATACGATACACCTATGAACAAAAGCTTACCAAATGCATAGTGTCACGTTCTACACCACTGTGACAGTCCAATGAGTTGTAGCACCATAGTTGTTTTTTCCGTAAATTTATCTCATATAAGATCCAATGTTCAGGATTTTGTCAGAGTGTAAGAAGTAAAATCTGTGAATTGATACAATATTTTATAAATCGATAGACATATCGTGATGGGGATGTTAGGACTAAACCTTGGAGAAGAGGTTTGTTCACTTACCTTTTCAAAATTCCAAAAGTCTCCGCAGTGATCATCATTATTCCAACATGGTAGTGCATCTAGGAATCCACTGTTGTATGGCTTTCGCCAGACGTACGTCTGTTGAACGAAATACTAAGGTTTAACCACCAAGAAACATGAGTAAGTCGTAAAAGCAAATAAAACAATAACAGAGCAGATATACCATGAAATAAGGGGCGATGATGCGTACGGTATTGCTTGTTGCGTTGCTTTGAATATAATTGATGAAATCAGACATTGTCTGGTTGCAAAAATTTACGAACTTGTTAACATACAAACTGATGACCTAGAAAATGATAGTGTTACATACGTACAAAATTACTGATAGTGTTTCCTTCTGCAAATTCATCTTGCATCTGATTGATGTTCTCTTCGAACTCTTTAGAGCGTTGTCGCCCACCCTTTTTTATGGATGTTGCACTGACATGAGCAGAGTATTCAGAATTCGACATTGTAATTGTTTTCTACAGTAAATAACACAAATCGAATATACGACATAAAAAGGCAAATATTGCCTAAACCGGTCACGAGGTTCAAAAAATATACGCCTTAAGCGCTATTGTAGGTTCTGTAGATTTGATAGTCTTCTTCTTCGTCGACGGTGACTGTCTATCTGTCGTTGTCTTCTTCGACCACATCCCTGGTCGTATTGCTCTCATCGTCTACTACGAAGATATCAATGACCCCTTTGCGATGCAGCTACAGAATCGACGTGTCAGTCATATATAAAGGAAACATCATTTCACATACCACCCTTTTTCAAAAACCGAGCGCAAATTAAATGTATCTAAGCCAAACCGTCGTTGATGTTATTGATGATGATGTTAATGTATTGTATCTAAGCCAAACCATTGGTCATTATGTATTGTAACTTAATACTCTTGGTAACTGAATGTGTTTCAAAGGGCCAATATTACAAGCCTTTCTTCACCGCATGAATCGCAAAACTATTATGCGATTTGCAGTTACGGTAGATTAGTAAATGACCAATTTCGGAGAAGCAAACAAGCAATTGTTTACCGCATAAATCACCTATGTGTTTTGCGATTTTCATTCAATGACGATGAGTAATATTGCAATTTCTGAACCACAAACGTTCCTTATCACTGCTGAATATTATCATTTAAGACGGGCGAACGTGTACAACGATTATTGACAATATACATCGCATTCACGAAGGTTGAGCTATAACAGCCATTTTTGGCCCCATGAATCGCGTATGAGTTTTGCAATTTTTATTCATTGGCGACGAGAAAAATTGTGATTTCTAAACAACAAACGTTCCATTTCCTACATGGCCAGCCTATTGATGACCTATATCCCTTTCCACTTAGTGTACTCTCGAACATGCGAGGTGTGTCAGTAGTACGACGATTGGATGAGAATGTCTTATGACCTCGATTAGTGCTTTGTGCACGTTGTTGAGTAATACAGCGATTTGCGATCATCAAAATCTTCTTATCGATGATGTCGTTTACGAAAGCCGAATATTATAAGTCATTGTTGACCTCATGAATTGCAATCCTATTTCGCGGTTTGCGTTTAAGGTGTCCCAGCAAATGAGTGATTTCTGAGCAGGAAACATATCTTACCGCTTTTGACCTTTATCATTTAAGACGGCTGAACATTAACAACCTTTGTTTACCACATACATCGCAAATCTAATACAGCCTTTGTTGACCACATTATGACTGGAGAATTGGCCAGCGATTGTTGAACGCGTATATCGCAAAACTATTTTGCGATTTTCATTCGCGGAGGTTGAGAAATACAGTGATTTGGGAATGTCAAAATTTTCTTAACGATGACGTCAGTTTTGAAGGGCAAATATTACAAGCCGTTGTTGGCCGCCAACCGATTGCACGATTTGAATTTACTGATGATCATCAATAGCGATTTCTGAGCAGCAAACTTTTCTTATCGTTGTTGACTGTTATCATTTAAGACGTCAGAACTTGTTCAACCATTGTTCACCGCATACATCGCAAATCCTTTTTGCGATTTTCTTTCAAGACAGAGAGAAATACAGCGATTGATGAACAACAATGATCTCTTATATCGATGTTGACCTTAATCATTTCCTAACATCGATTATGGGCCCTTGTTGACTGCATAAATCGCATATGTGTTCTGCGATTTTCACTCAATAACGACGGGTTAGATTGCGATTTGTGAACAACAAACATTTCTTTTCGCTGTTTACTATTATCATTTAAGACTGACGAACTTGTTCAGCCGTTGTTGACCGCATACATCGGAAATCTCATGTGCGATTTTCTTTCAAGGATCGCTGAATATCAAAAAATTCTTATCGCTGACGACTTTAATCGCTTACGTACAATGACCATTAAAAGCCTTTGTTGTCCGGATGAATCACAAACCTCATTTTGCGATTTTCAATCAAGGAGGTTAAGCAATGCCACGATTTCTGAACAACAAACATCTATTATCGATTAAAGTTTATTTATTTACGAGGGGCGAACAATCAACACATTTGTTCGCCGCGAACATCGATATTCCAAATTGCGATTTAAATTTACATAGGTTCCGCTTTACTACAATTTTTAAGATTTAAATCTTTTGTATAGTTTTACAAAATTTGCATACAAAAATTAGTTTACACAGTATAAAAAATCTGTTAGAAATCTATGTACATCATATTAATTCTGGATGGATCGAGTCGTTCGTTTCCTTGTAATCTTTGGATCTCATGTTACAACGAGATCCATAGACGAAACATGTCTGTTAGATGTAATAAAAAAAATTAAACAATTAAAGAATGTCACGTTACGACAATTACTTATAGAATTACAACAAATAATTATCGTGATAAAAAGAATAGCTAGGGTTTACTCTGTGGCACTTGACGAATCAGATGAAATATGATAGAGAACTTGTCCCTTTCTTTTTCTTGGTGGACTGTTTATCCTCGGTGGCCTCTTAGTTTCGTCCATCTGATTAAAAAAACTGGTCATCAACTTTGCCAGTGAGTTCAATTGTCTACCCATATTGCTTACATCCGTCCGTAATTTCTTATTCTCCCTCTCCATCAGTTCGAACCTTGCGGTGGAGACAACGTTCTCTTTTGTAAGATGTGTTCGCTCTTTATCGTGATTTGTTACTGAGGGAATCGTTGTTGTAGCCGGAGGGAGACAACATACGGGTTGTAGATGCTGGGATGCAACATGAAAGGGGGTAGTTGGGAGGCATGGGTTCCCAATTTTCTCAATTTCCAGATTTCGCCGCATAGGTTCCCAATACCTTTGAAAATAGAAGGGATCAAATTGTCGTCCTTTATAATCATACGCTATGGCACATACACCTTCTGTGTTCCAAATTAATAATTCATCCTTGTAGCGTTTGTGCCAATTCACGTTCCTGCCCCCACCACTATTCATCTTTCTTCTCACTTCCAAAGGCTTATTTGTGATAGACTGCCCCAAGCCATATTGTAGGAGAACTCGACTACCATGCTGCAACTCAGCTTCATAATTGCAAAACATCCACATATCGCGGTCAGACAATCTAGCAGCCTCGGCAACAACGACTTGGTCATCGACCTCCCCATCTCCATACGGTCTCCACAAAACCTGTACATTTGTAATTCTTTTTAATAACAAGTGAAAAATATATTACAATTTACTTAAGAATGCTATGGCGACAACAATTTGTACTAAGGAAGACAAAATCCTGCAGCGATGATTACTTAAGAATGTTAAACATTTCAACGATTTATAATACTGAATGATAAATGTTGAACCGGTTGTAAACAATTTTAGAACGTTTACCTCATTTAGTTGCAGTCTATCTAAAATGGACTTAGCATTATGAACTATGACGTTTATTCTAGCCCAGCGACCGATCTTTGGAAAACCATAAATCGCAGGGCCACAATGAGGACTCAATGGGATAATATGTTCTCACGCCCAAGCCTAACAAAAAACAATATATTAGTAACACTACAACCTTCATTGAGCTTAGTCTACAAGTACTAAGTATGTAATAAACAAATACCTAAACAAATGGCCAAAATCCTCAGACTGTTTTCGTACCCTTACTCGCACGGTAGAGTTGACTGTACAAGTGTGCGAGCATAGCGGCACCCCATGCATAGTTGTCGATTGCGTCTAAGTCTTCTAGGTACTGCAGCCACATGTAACTTATTCTCGAACCAGAACAATCAGAAAATAAAGTAAGACCAAAAAAATAAAGAAGGAAGTCGCGCAACTCTTGGTCAACTCTTTCAGATGCACAAATAGCGAAGCGGCCTTCCCATTTATTACGAAAAGATGAGACTTTCATTGATGTGGAATTGATTCCACCAAAAATACATTGACTACATTTGTCCATCGACATTCCTAGAAGGGACGTGCATTTTTCTCTTGCATTATAGTTTAAATTTCGTAATAGGACAGCACTGCCAACGCAATTAAGGCCAGTTATCCGCGCCACATCTTCTAGGGTCATGGTGATCTCAAAAGAATCAAACTAGAATGTGTTCGTCTTATCATTCCACTTATTTACCAGGTGGGTCATGGTCTTCAAGTAAGTTTCAAAATATTGCTGGTCCAAAAGGCCACCGAAGTGCATATTTCGTAATCGGTCCTTCTGATATGTACTCAACTGACCATACCACGACAGAACTATAAGCCACTGACACCGACCTCCGAGCTTTTCACCTGGTGCTCTACTTCTCTTCTGACCTCCCTGTAACACACAATAACATATTATTCGTATCAATTGTAAATTAGTCCCATTTGTACTTATAAATAATATTCTACTAATCACTATAAATAATATTGGTTGCACACACACTATCACAGTAATCACTATACATATTAATACCTATCACAGTAATCGCTATACAAAAATCGCTAAACATAGTATTAAATCTTCACAGACAGGACAAATTTATTTACCTTGATCACACTTTTCTCCTGTTCAACCAATCTCTCCAACCTAAGCCTTTTCTGGTTGGTCCACTGCCTCCCACTGCTTTTCCACTTCTACCGTCCCTAGCTCCATCACCGATATCATCTGATTTTCAATTTGTTCATTCCTTTCCCTTTCCTTCTCTTCCTTCTCCTCCTTCTCCTTCTTTTCTCTTTCATTCTTTTCCTCATCCTCCTTCTCCTTCCGCCACCTTTCTTTCTCTTCCTCATATTGTTTTCTTCTTTCCTCCACTTCCTCCTCCTGCTTCTTTCTTTCTCTTTCCTTTTCTTTCTCCTCCTCCTTCTCCTTCCTTTCTCTTTCCTTCTTTTCCTCATCCTCCTTTTCCTTCCGTCGCTTTTCCTTCTCTTCCTCATATTGTTTCCTACTTTCCTCCACTTCCTCCTCTTGCTTCTTCCTTTCTCTTTCCTTTTCTTCCTCCTCTTCCTTCTCCTTCCTTTTTCTTTCCTTCTTTTCCTCATCCTCCTTCTCCTTCCTTTGCCTTTCCTTCTCTTCCTCAAACTCATTCTCCCTCCTTTGCCTTTCCTTTTCTTCCTCCTCCTTATTCAATTGCCTTCGCCTCTCCTCCGCCTCCTTCATTTGCTTTACCCTCATTCGCATAGCTTTATGCTCCATGAACATCTTTGGCATTTCCCTCCTAGCCTCCTTTAGATTGTTCAATTGTCTTTCGCTCTCCTCCTCATTTTTTTTCCCCTTTTCCTCTCCTTTTCCTTCTTCCTTTGCCTTTTCTTTTCATTCTCCTCCTTATTTCTTTGTTTTGCCTTCTCTTGGTCATCCTTCTTCTGCATCTTTAGTTTACACATCGCTATTGCTTTGAATGTATAAATTGTCGCAGATTCAAACTTACAAATCGTTGTATAAATCGCAACCTTTAGATTGCATAATGAAACCTTACACGAAACTCACCGAAACGATAGGAGTTTGGGTAATCCAACTATAGAGTAAGAAACACAAAGAAGGTAGACGCAACAGATGGTGGCAACGATGCTGCCACTGCCCATAAGAAGGAAAAGGATGCTCTGGCGGTAGCAGAAGAAAGCAAAGGCTGCTTCGACGACAACAGATGATCCGACGACAACAGATGAAGGCAAAGGATGCTCCGGTAGACTTTTCTGCTTAGGGCGAAAATGAATTGTTTGGACTATTTAAATCCTAGAGATAAAGCTTCTTACATACGCAAACTTTGCTGAAAATTTTGGCGCCATCATGATGGAGGGCAGTTTTGTTCTTTTCACGAACCGACGATTATGGAGGGCATTTATGTCCGTTCCAGGAAGAGGAAGAGAATGGCGGTAAAAGGTACTTAAGTCTTTGCGACGACACCAAATTCCGATGCTATGTGATGCGGACACACATGGGGATACTTGCCAGGCTGGATCTTATACGTGGCGCTCATTGGGACCCCCAAACATGAGATATAGCTAACTGTCCTGTTCGGGGGGGGTAACATATAACCTGCTCGCTATGGCAGGCATAGCCAGCGCGACTAGGTCTCTAATTCCTCATAAAAAAAAGTAGGTCAAGGAAAATCCATTGCATCCAAATTTCAAACTCATTGCCACTTGATAACATACGTTTCTTTTTTTCTTTCTTTCTTTCTATGAAGAACCTGCCTAGGAACAGGGGTCACACTTGATTGGTGCTGCTCCCCGACTTCATTTTCAGTTTACTGCCTCTATGTACAATAGATATTCAGATTGATGAATAACAAGGAGATTGTCATGAAGTAGGCGTGTAGAAAAGAAAAGTGAGATCCAAAGTAAACCTTATTTAAAAAAAAAGAATGTCAATGGTTGCGAGAGTGGTGCATGAAGGAGAAAGTCTGTGCGTGTGGTGTGGGGGGGAGACGTGGACTCACATCTCCTCTATATTCATTAATTCCCCACGTAGCAGAAGTGGTGGCTGTCCAATAATAATTCCCTCCCAGATTCTTTAATATGCATGTATTTGACATCAATTCATCTTGTTATAGGATTGAACCAGAGAACATTGCATTTCCTCAAATCTTAATTTTATTCCTCTTCCTACTGTTCTATCCTTCACCGTTTTCATTTTGCATCTCTGATTCTGATACAAAGCAACCATGATTTATTGGGAGCCATTTTATGGGTTCTTGCAAGCCTTCATATTCTTGTACCACCGCCTTGCACCATTTTTGACCACCATAAGCACTTTGAAGAGCTTAGGAGAGACACAAATATTTAAGAGTAACGTGTCTACCATCAAGGAACAAGTAGATGAATAAGAGAGAAGAGGAATGAAATGCAGGACAGAGGTAAGAGATTGGCTAGATAGAGCTGGCACAGCTGAGAAGGATGAGGAGGCTTCCTAATTACCATCATCGCTACGAACTTGGGAAACTCAGCTAGCTGAGAAGAAACTCAACGAGGTCCACGAGCTCAATAGCAAAGCTCAGTTTAATGAGGCAGCATTGTCTATTCCATCTGATGTCATGATTGATATTCCAAGTAAACCACTGGTTGAACAAGAAGCAGCTGCTGAGATTATCAGAACAATTCTTGGTTGTCTAAAAGATTATCATAATCCAACGATAGGAATTTACGGGATTGAAGAGATTGGAAGTACGGCTCTTGTGCAACAAATAAAACAGTCCAAGGCTTCCATCATGTGTTCATTGTTAAGGTCACAAAGAGCCTGACCTCCTCAACTCATGTTAAATGTTAAATCACAAGTAAAATTATAACAGTGACATTTATCATTAAAAGTTCAACTGTTTACTTTTTTTTATGAGTTGGAATCAGTACTTTTCAATTTTTTAATTTTCAAGGGGCAATACAAGAAACCAAAAAAAAATCACGTTTTTCAAGATGATAGATGTTGACCTGCGGTCCCTAATTGACTATTTTCAGAAAAAATTTGAACCATATATGGAATTTCATAAAAGTGTTAATTATTTTTAGATTTATAGGTTAAAGATGGGCCCTTAAATAAAATTTTACAAAAAAAACAGTAATTAAAGCAAAGCTAATACCCTGATACGGTCTTATATTTTCTTGCTTATGTGCTTGGATTCATAGGAAAGCATGTTGGTGTTCCCTTCCGACTTACATTATAAAGTAGTGCTTAGAGTCTGTTTTGCTTTTGTTGAGTCTGATGTAAGCTGCCTGGTTCAGGTGAATCAATACCCGAAGGGGCAAACCGTATGCTTGAACTGTAATCGTCCTTGGGCAAAATTGTGAATGAATTAAATGCGTTGAGCTTTCTTTTGTTCACCCTCGTTGTGATTGCTTCTTGTGATTGCAATTCTTCTCCTTCTATTCTCTCTTGCTCTTTTGCACTCTGATTACAAGCTTCCGTGACTGGCAAACGAGCTGACAAGTAGGCTTGTGGCGGTGAGGAAGGACCATCGCGTCGCACTGGCCCATTGAAGGAAATAGTCTCGTGACAAGTGGTACCAGAGCCCGTTCTTGTGTTGGGGAAGGGACTCTCGAGTCGGTGTCAACAGACACGCCGACAGACTGCGATTTGTGAGCAAGACATCGTGACGCCTTATACAAACTTGCGCAACACCAAAAGCAAGGCAGTTGCTGAAGCTGAGGAGATGGGTTCACCTCGGGGCCAAGAAAAGATGGCTGAAACTGTCAACAAGCTGGTGAAAGATGTGACTTCGTATAAGGAAGCGATTTCACGCGCAGTTGAATCATTCGGTAGACTGAATGATATGGTGGTGAGCCTACAAGAGCAGGTGAACTTACAGATGGGGCAGATCACTTCATTGACGACAACAGTGGCTGACTTTCAGATTGAAGTAGGGGAGATTCAGTTGAAAAATCACACATTGCAGCGGTCAGTGACCCTAAATGGGGGAAATGGTGAGAGGCCATCAAGGATTGATGTGCCAAGACCAGCAAAGTTCAATGGTTCTCAAAGCAGCAAGGCCATTGAGAACTTTTTGTTCCAAGTAAAAGACTACTTGGATATTCAAAATGTGACACTTAAAGATCTTAGGATCAAGGCTGCAGTAGAGTTACTGGATGAGGATGCTATCACTTGGTGTAGGCGGAAGCACAATGACATGGAGAGGGGTCAATGCGTGATAGACACCTTTGACGACTTCAAAATGGAGCTGCGCAACTACTTCATGCCAAGGAATGCATAGAGGCAGGCGTATTAGAGGGTTCATGAGCTTAAACATACTGGTTCATTGCAAGATTATGTCAGAACGTTCCAGATGCTCATGCTGGAGGTGCCTAACATGCCAGAAGATGACAAGCTCAACGGTTCACTGTGGGACTTCAGCCATGGTCACAGTCTGAAGTGGAAAGGAACAACCCCCGTATTTTGAAAAATGCATATGTGGTGGCCGAGCACTTAGTTGACACTCAGTGCAAGCCTTTTACCCCATCAACCAAAGTTGGGAAGAAGCCTGACCACGGAGGCAAGAAGGACGAGCGACGCGATGACAAAAGTGAGGCATGGACACATCATCAATCCTACAAGAAACAAAATTAATCAAAGTATAACAACAACAACAAGAGTGCGGTTGTGACATGTTGGTTCTGTGGCGATAGGCACATCTCTAGGCAATGTCCCAAGCGCCTCATGAAGGACGACAGGCAAGCCAATGCAATGCAGGAAGAATGCAGTGACAGGCTATGCAACCGCGGATAAGAGCCATGTAGTCCATCAACGCAGCTAGAAGTTATGCATTGAGAACAGACAGGTTAACAAAGAACTGATGTATCTCGAAGTCATTACGAATGGAAAGTCTACTTCAGCTATGGTAGACTCCGGGGCCACACACAACTTTGTCTCGCGGAAAGAGGCAGAGCGGTTGGGCTTGAAGCCCGAACCAAAGCAGAGGACCATCAAAACGGTAAACTCTGAGGCCAAGCCCATCCTTGGTGAAGCAAGAGATGTGGCTATCAAAGCAGGGAGTTGGGCCGACAAAACCAACTTCTCTGTGGTGCCCCTGGATGATTTCAAGATGATTTTGGGTATGGAGTTTCTGCGGAGCCAGAATGTTATGATGCTGCCAAAGTTTAACGCGTTGACGATTATGAGGCCAAACCTGTTCCATATGGTACAGTGTCTTACGTAGAAAGGCAAGTCTTCAGTGTTATCGGCGATGCAACTGAAGAAGGGTGTCAAGCATAAAGAACAAACATTCTTAGTTACCATGCGCACAGAAGAAGAGGAGGTAAAAACAACAGTGTTGCCAATCCTAGCCCCATTGTTAGAGGAGTTTTAAGGGGTGATGCCTCCGAAATTGCCAAAACGTCTTCCACCATGGTGTGAGGTCGACCACAAGATTGAGTTGACCCCAGGAGCGAAGCCTCCCGTAATGGTTTCATACCGCATGGGGCCAACGAAGCTGACGGAGATGCGAAGACAACTAGACGAGATGTTAGACGCAGACATCATTCATCTATCGAAAGCTCCATTTAGCGCCCCAGTTCTTTTTTAAATGAAACATGATGGCTCTAAACGGTTATGTGTGGATTACCGTGCTTTGAACAAGGTGACGGTGAAGAACAAGTATATGTTGCCACTGATAGCGGACTTGTTCGATCAACTAAGCAGTGCCCGTATCTTTTTCAAGCTAGATCTGCGATCGGGTTACTGACATGTGAGGATTGCTGAAGGTGATGAGCCAAAGACAACTTGCGTCACCCGCTATGGTGCTTACGAATTCTTAGTAATGCCATTCGGGTTGACAAATGCTCCAACCACGTTCACGACTTTAATGAACCAGATCTTCTACCCTTAGACAAGTTCATGATAGTTTACCTGTATAATATCGTGATCTACAACAACAACATGGAGGAACATGTTGAGCACTTGCGAATAGTGTTTCAGGTGCTGAAGGAGAATGACCTTTGTGTCAAATGAGAAAAGTGTATCTTCGGGCATGAGAAGATCAACTTCCTTGGCTACGTTGTGGGGCATGGTGTGCTGCGTATGGACATGCAAAAGATAAGGGTCATCTAGGAATGGGTTCTGCCAAGCAAAGTGCTAGAGTTGCAATCATTCTTTGGTTTGACGAACTACTATCAGTGTTTCATTGAAGGCTATTCTCTTATTGTTGCGCCCCTCACCGATTTGTTAAAGAACAATTGGGTATGGCTCTGGACAAGAGCGCGTTAAGATGCCTTCTATAGCTTGAATAAAGCCTTAGTGAGGGAGCCAGTGCTACGACTGCCCGATCATTCAAGACTCTTTGAAGTTCACACAGATGCCTCAGATTTTGCCATTGACGGAGTTATTATGCAAGATGGTCATTCGATTGCATATGAGAGTCGCAAGCTGAAGGATGTAGAGAGGCGTTACACAGTGCATGAACGTGAGATGATCGCCATTGTGTATTTCCTCAAGACCTGGCAGCACTACCTCTTGGGTGTCGAGTTTGTCATCAAGATGAACAATGTGGCCATAAGCTATTTTCAGACACAAAAGAAGCTGACGCCTAAACAAACTCGGTGGCAGATGTTTTTGGTTGAGTTTGACTTTGCCTTAGAGTACAAGGTTGAAAAGACCAATGTTGTGGCGGACGCTCTGAGCCGCAGGGCTGAACTGGCAGCTGCGCGTGTGGAGCCTTTTGAAGTGCATTTGGAGGGCACATTGCTGAGATGCATCCATGAAGGTACGCAACAGGATTTGACTGCATAACACCTTGTTTCTCTAGCGCAGGTAGAGAAGACTCGGCAATTTTGGCTACATGATGACCTCCTTGTGACAAAAAGGGGACTCATCTTCGTGCCGTGGTGGGAAAGCCTCTGTGAGAACTGCTTAAGGAGTGCCATGATACACTATGGGCAGACCATCCTGGTCAGAAGCGGACCTTAGCACTCCTTGAGCACGGCTACTATTGACCGCAGATGAGGGACAACGTTGAGGGGTATGTGCGGACTTGCCTCATCTGCCAGCAAGATAATGGGACAAACCAGAAGGTTGTCGGTCTTCTTGAGCCTCTGTCAATTCCAGAACGTCCTTGGGATAGCATCTCCATGGACTTCATTGTTAGTCTGCCAAAGGTAGAGGGCCTGAGTTGTATTTTGATTGTGGTTGATCGTTTCTCAAAATATGTCACCTTCATCCCAGCTTCTAAGGAGTGCCCTACAAAGTTGTTCGTAAAGCATGTGGTGAAGCACTGAGACATACCAAAGAGCATTGTGAGTGATTGCGATGCTCGCTTCACGTACAAGTTCTCGCATGAAATATTTCAGCTACTTGGCTCTGATTTATTATTTTTAACAAACTTTCATCCACAGACAGAGCACATCAACGGGATACTTGAGCAGTACCATAGGCACTTTGTTAGTGCCAATCAGAAAAATTGGGTGAAGCTCCTTGATGTGGCACAATTTTGTTACAATCTGAGAAGAGCGAGTCTTCAGGCCACAACCCGTTTGAGATAGCTACGGGGTAGCAGTCACTAACCCTGCACACTCTTGCCCCACAAGAAAAGGGAAGGCCATCCTTCGCCTATCAATTTGTTCGTGACTGGCACTAGCGAAATGAGTTGGCAAAGACATTCTTACACAAAGCAACAAAGAGAATGAGGAAGTAGGCGGACAAGCATTGTCGGCCCATTGGGTTCCAAGATGGGGACCAAGTGTTGGTGAAGTTATATCCTGGGCGCATAGGCATCTTCCGCGGGTGGCATCGCGGACTGCTCAGAAAGTATGAAGGACCCTTCACCATCACAAAGAAGGTGGGCAAGCTGGCGTATAAGCTGGAGTTGCCCCCAGACTTCAAGGTGCACCCAGTGTTCCATGTGTGCAACCTCAAGCAGTTCCATCTAAACGATGGAGATCCAAAATGCGGCGTGCCACAACGCGCTCCCATCATGCAGAGAGCTCCGACAACACAACGGGATGAGAAGTGCCTCAGTAAGATCCTTCGTCACAAGGTCAACTACTTGGGCGAAGCAAAAAAATACCTAGTGCAGTGGGAGGAAACAACAAAACCAACGTGGGAGCCTGCATTCCGAATGAACAGCCGGTACCCAGCTGAAGTCAGGGCTTACCATGAAACAAATGGCGCCAAGGATGGCACATGATTTGAAGGGGGGAGCATGTTCCCTTACGACTTACATTGTAAAGTTATGCTTAGAGTCTGTTTTCCTTTTGTTGAGTCGGATGTAAGTTGTCCGGTTCAGATGAATCAACCCCAAAGGGGCAACCCGTATGCTTGAACTGTAATCGCCCTTGGGCAAAATTGTGAATGAATTAAATGCGTTGAGCTTTCTTTTGTTCACCCTCATTGTGATTGCTTCTTGTGATTGCAATTCTTCTCCCTCTATTCTCTCTTGCTCTCTTGCTCTCTTGCACTCTGATTACAAGCTTCCGCGACTGGCAAGCGAGCTGACAAGTAGGCTTGCGACAGTGAGGAAGGACCGTCGCGTCACGCTGGCCCATTGAAGGAAATAGGCCCGTGACAGTTGGAGGGTGTGTAGAAAGATAATTTTTTTTAGTTACCTGAACAAATGATTTCTCAATTAGTGTAATTACATGCACTAGCTCAGGATTCGACCAACCAAACAACAAAAGGGAAAATACAAAATGAAAAATAAAACTGAAACTACTAATTTATTTTTTTTTCAAAGAATTGAGAATATAGCATAACTACCATGATTAGATTACACTTCCCTTTAGACACACAAGTTACAAGAACTAACTCTTACACCTTCAAGAGACATAAAACATCTAAGATAACTAGGGGACTCTTAGAAAAGGACACTTGACTCTTTCACTAAGAAGAAGTTAGACCTAGAATGAGAATGGACTTTTTATGAACATATGAGATTGACATACTTTTGGGAATGGGGCATTTACAGGGAAGAGTTGAGCATTAATTTTAATAAAGTTGATGAGGTAAATGAGGGAAATAAGAGAGTAGGTGTGGGTTGAGGCACGTTTAAAAGGAGGAGGAGATGGGTTTTGGTTGGTGGAAAGGATGTAGAAAATTTAGTCAAAAAAGGAGGGAGATGGGTTTTGGTTGGTGGAAAGGATGAAGAAAATTTAGTCAAAAAAAAGTAGGGCAATGGGTTTTTATGTAATAGTGGGGTCTACTAACACAAAAGACAAAAATGTATTTAATAAAAATTATAAGATCGTCCTCACTACAATCACTCAATTAAAAATAAATATAACCTAATTAAAGTCTAGAAAAACACTTTAATTTTTAAAACTCTCCCTTAAAGTGATTTTCTAGATCCCAGAGCAAGATTTGTTGTAAGCATTTGGAATGGATTTTTAGAGAGTGACTTGGTAAAGATATCTCCAACATTATCTTTGCTCTTTACTTTTTTAACTTCAATCACTCCTCGATAGACTTTCTCATGAATAAGTATGCTCAATTTCAATGTGCTTGGTTTGACCATGACAACATGAATTTATTGTAAGCTTTAAATCTTTTTGGTTTGCACTATATATAATGATTGGTTTGTGAATAAAAAAATAGACATCTTCAGCCAACCTTTTCAGCCACAAATATTCTTGTGCTGCAAGAGTATGTTTTGTACTCAAATTGTGTTGTAGAAAGAGCAATTGAATCTTGTTTCTTGCTACACCAAGAGACACACATTGAGCCACAAGAGAAAACGTAATCACATGTAGATTTTCTATCATCCAAATCCCCTCCCAGATCTATATGAGTATACCTTTCCAAAACAAATGCTCCCCCTTTCTTATACGTAAGGCCTATGTCAAGATTGAACTCATACTTCAAGATTCCTTTAACAACTTCAAAATGTGGTTTGTGGTTTTTGCATAAACCTACTAATAAGTCCAATCAAGAATGCAATGTCAGGTCATGCAATTGTCAAATATATAAAATTATCAATGAGAGCTCGATAAGGTCAAGGATTTGGAAGAAGTTTTCAATTTCATGCCCTAATTTCATGTTTAGATCATGAGGAGCATGGTTTTCCTCTTTCCATCTCAAATTTAGAGATGATTCTTTCAGCATAGCGCCCTTGGGACAAGAAAATCTCATCCTTCATCAGAGTTAGAAGCAATATAGCTATAAAAATGTAAGTATTCAGCAAATTTTCCACATCAAGCACTTCGAGCTTGTTTTAGATCATAAAGTGCTTTCTTGAGTTTGCACACAAAGTCTAGATGTGTATGTGATTCATATCCGGGTAGTTGCACCATATAAAAAAATTATCAATGAATAACATATACTAGAGACCTGAATAAGTTTACAATGTATAAGATCTAATGGAGCCTTGCATCTCGAGGAAGACCTATCAAATGGAAGGCGACATGCCTTTTCATATTGACATCCTTCACATCACCATTTCATAAGATAATTTTGGCAATCCGTTAACTATATCCTTGGTTATCATGACTCTTAATTTATCCATGCTAAGATTACCCAATCTAGCATGCCAAATTGGTGCTCCATCATTTTCATTCATCTTGTCAACATAAGATATAGAAGTAGATAAAACAAATAAATCTTTAGCATCTAAGCTTCTAATGATCTGCAATAATTTTATGTCCTTTGGACCAAACAAGACATAATGCCTTGAGTTGACTGCATTTGTCATCAAGAATAGATTTTTCTTTACTCTTGGTACTTGAAATACACTTTCAAGAATGATCTTTTTCTCCATTGCCAAGAATGATGATGACTCATTCTTTCTCCATAACATGAAACAAATTGTTAGCAGTGATGATTACATTATTGCCATCATAAGATCGAAAGCTTGTAAGTTTTGAAGCATCATCGGTTAGATGATGTGTATAACTAGAATCAATGATCCAATCTTTTTTATAATTAATTGATGTTAAAACATCAACTTTTATTGTTATAATTATAAAACACTTTCTCAGTCTACTTCACTCTAGGATTCACTTTGCTTATAAGCAACATTGTTGCTTTTTAGACTTACACGACAATTCTTTTTTATGTGTTCAAGTTTACCACATCAGTAGCACTTGGCACCTTTTTGGTTTCTATCAGACTTGCTAGATGATTATCCATCTTTTGTTTGATAGATCAATTGTAATTTACATGGTTGCCAAAACTGACTTATTCTTTTAGTTATTATAGTCTTTCTTGTGACTTAAAAATAGAATGTTTCCATTATTTTTTAAAATAGAATATCCAAACATTTGTCGAGCAAGAGATTCTTGAGAAGTGAGAGGATTCTTAAACTCCACCAAAGCTGGTTATTGAGCCTACTCTTGGATTGAAGTAACAAAATGAATATACTCGGTTTTTAAGCCACAAATATATATTGTTTCATCCGCGCCTCTAAAATAGGTTTATCCGGATCAGGAAGAGAGATTTTTGAACAAAGGTTTTTTACTCTTCAAAAAGAATTGAGAGACGAAGAGACTACCTTGAGTTAGGTTTGTTAATTCATTCTCTAACAACTGCAAACAGGGTTGAATGACCTATAAAAAATAGTTCAAAATTTACTTGTTGATTTGCACCATATAATATGATCAAAGCACTATTGAGATATGGATATCTTTATAGCAAATTCTGCCTTAGCATTGTCTATCATCAACTTGAGCATCAGGGTTTACCTCCACCAACATAATCTTATAGTTCTTCACCAATAGGACATGATTTAATACATGACTTCCATATCTTATAGTTAGACTAATTTAGGGGCATAACAAAGAAATTTTTAGGGTTTTCAAAAAAATCCATTTCAAATAAACTTATCCTTCTTTAAAATGAATTAAGGATATCTCACCACCATAGTTGCCCTGATAGCATGTGGAGAAAAATGGTTTTTCAATTACTCAAACAAACAGCTTCTCAAATAGTGCAACTATATGCACTAGCCCAGGCCTCTATCAACCAAACAAGAAGGAAAAATACAAAAGCAATAAGCAGAACAAAAACTACTAATTATTTTTTCTTTAAAGAAATGAGTATAACATAACTACTATAACCAAACTACACTTCTCATTAGACACACAAGTTAAAAGAAGAATTAACTTTTGCACCCTCAAGAAGAATAAAATCTCTAAGATAACTAGGGACTCTTAAAAAAGGGACACTTAACCCTTACACAAAGAAGAAACTTAGACCCTCTAGAATGGGAAGGGACTCTTATGAAGAACACATGAGAAGAACATACATTTTTTTTTGAAAGGTAAGCTGGGGTTAGGCAGACCCCTACCAGTTATAAACTATACCGTTGGGTTTTGAACCAGCAACGTCCCAACACAAAGTGACGTGCACTAGCTGCTCCTACTAGACAAGCGGAGCCCCTGTTGGTGAGAAGAACATACTTTTGGGTAGAGGGGAATGAGGGTATTTATAGGAAAGGGCTGAGCATGAATTTTAATAAAGTATGATGAGGTAGGTGGAAAAAATAAGGAAGTAGGTGTGGGTTGAGGCACCTTTAAAAGGAAAGGAAGATGGGGTTTTGATTGGTGGAAAAGATAGAGAGAATTTAGTCAAAAAAGGTGGGAGATGGATTTTGAATCGTGGAAAGGGTTAGTCAAAAAAAGGAGGGTGATGGGTGATGGTGTGCTCATAGTGACAAATATCTGGAGATTTATGAAAATATCATGAAAAATGGCAATTTCTCATGATATTTTCAAAATGCCGTGAGATTTATGAAAAAAAACATAAATACCGTGATTTAAACGTGATATTTATGTTTTAAATGGCTATTTATCATGAAAAAACCATGTATTTTTATTTTTAAATATTTTATTATAAAAATATTTTTTATATTTTTTAATTTATTTTTTATTGCCAAGATTTTGCCGGAAAATGCAAGATTTATGAAAAGTTTTCAATTTCTCACGAGTTTTTGAAAAACGAGATTTTGCCGAAAAAATGTTTGTCACTATATGTGTGTCCTAGCAAGACCTACTAACACAAAAGATAAAAATACATTCAATAAAAATTATAGGACCATCCTCACTACAATCACTCAAATAAAAATAAATATAACCTAACTGAAGTCTAGAAAAACACTTTAATTTTTAATAGAGAGCACCGGATTCAGCTTTCAATGCATTGAGTCCAGATTCTGCTTTCAATGCATTGAGTCTGTGTTGGGTAAACTAATCTGAGCCAAACCAAGATATCCGAGTACGGGTGTAGACTGTAATACTATTTGGGTTGACTTGAACCCGGTCACATCTCAGTTGGGCTCGAGCAATGATTTTATCAGAATCAAACCTGGCCTCGCTGACCCAAGTGTGTTTTTTTTTCTCTTTTGGCTAGGTCAAGGGTGAAACTCCCATCACTAAATGCACATTCACAGGCCTCTAGTGAGAAATCCCTTGAGGTTCCTCCTGCTTACTAGAGAGTACACCCAGCTTTAAGGTGCTTGCGTCAAGGGACACCTCCTGCGGGTTTCGAACTTGTGACACATTCCATCAACTTGGTGATGTTCACAAGTTTCCCCTACCAGATGAACAGAGAGACCTTGTGGGAAAGTGCATTATTACATACTATAAGTTAAATATCATTTGAATTATATGACTCGGATTTGGGCTTTAATCTTCATGATTTAACATAGACCGAATATGATTGCTTGCTATTGGGGCCGGGTTTGTGTTCACCCTAATGGGTTTAGATAGCCAACAAGCTGATAGCTGCAGGCACCCTAATGACTTTGCTGCCACTGAGCCACTGGTTGTGTCTTTAATAGCCTACAAGTCTTCAATCTCAAGTTCCTCTGTGTTGTAGTCAAAGTGAGCCAGAGACAAAATTTTAAAATGGCAATAAAAATGTCCATCAATTTCTTGTGAGAGATTCAAAATTTTGTAGCGTTTACATTTTTCTCCATAAAATATCAGTAAAGATAGATTATAAGAAAATAAAATATAAAAAGCATCTCTGCTCATGTTAAAAGGAGATAAAAAAACAAGGAGGCTAATCATTAGTAGTAATAAACGAGAGAAAAAAGAGGGAAAGCTAGAAACAAGTAAACAATGTAGAGAGAGAGAGAGAGAGAGAGAGAGGTTGCATGACCATGTTTTCTATATACATCACAATAGTTTCAAAATATAATGATATTTTAAACAGTACTAAAAATAGATAGCTTTGTGATCATTTTTTGAAAAAATCGTGATAATGTCAAGCAGAACTGGCTAAAGCACATCAAGAATTGTAGTTGAATTGGAAAACTACAGGAGCAGTTAACTTGGTCTCATTCAAGAGATTCCATCAACTGAGTGCTGGACAAAAGAACTAAAATGACTTTACCTGGATCCAGGCGCAATTAAGGAGTCAACTTCATACTAAAAATTAGGACATAATGAGGTTTAATTGGTCCATACTTGAGTAAATGAGTCCTACATGACTTGTAAGAGTCGTTTATAGCCTTGGTTATATACTTCATTAATGTTTCCCCAGTAATTAAGCGTAAAGGAAGAGTAATGGGACGGTGCTAAATAGGTTTTTCGGGATTTTTTCATTTTATTTTAAAATTCTGACATTACATCTATGTACTTGATTTTATAGGGATCAGCTCATGAAGAGTTTGATTCCAACACATGGGTGAGTTTTTATAAAGTTCGAAAAATCAATGGTCTAAAATTTTTGAGGCTCCAAACATAATTTTTTTCATCAGAAACACATGATCCAGGTGTGGATTCTTAGTAATTCGACCATGCCAAACACATTTATAGGGCAGGAACCACATAAAAAAACACCGTAAAAGCTGAAAAATCTATTTAACACCCGGTTTAGCACGGACCCATTACTCCATAAAGGAATACAAGCTTGTTACATCCTCAAAGAAGCCCTTCTGCATGCGGCTGTAGAACAAACTTTTCCTAAATTTCTTTTGAAGATACAATTTTCAAGAATTGATTGACCCTTCCTCATGCTATCAACTTAATTTGTTGAAGTAGGCATAATTTCTATAATTAACATAAGAACATGGAGTTTTTTGAAAGATATATAGGGACAGCTGGAAAAAGCATGGCAACATTGTCCAAAATTCGATTTTCCAAATAGTTTGTCTATTAATTAGGTGCTTGTTTCATTCTCTTTCCTACGAAAGAGGTTCTCTTTCGTAAGTGGAGTGAAGGAGCATACACATGTTACCCAAAAATGCATTTCCCCTAGTAATCATATATAGATGAAGATAACGACATAGAACATCTGCCTTGGCTGAAGCTAGGTTAGGCCGAGGATTGCATGCAACAAAATTGAGTAGAATTTAACCAGCAGTAGTATTCTTACTCAAAACCAATGTATGGTAGATTCTCTTCCTAAACTGCAGAGAGAATTCTCACCCTTTTTCATTGGAGGGAATTTTGATGTGTCATTTGCATGCGAGAATTTTTAAAATATATAGAAAATGAATAATGGTATTTCATAGTGTGTGTCCACAAGATATCATAATATTTCTCACATACCCACCTGCTCATTTGCAGGTGGATTTTTAGGTATTTGTATCCTTTCGTTGGAGACAGCCTTACGATTGTCATTGCATGATCTCTAGTGACGTTCTTTTTTTTTTTTGGAAATGACACTCCATTTTTTTAATTAACACTCTTTAAAAAAAGACATTGTCAACGAAACTCCTTTTTTGGAAGAGGCAAAAATTTGGCAATGACATTGTTAACTGTAAGAAATGACACACGTGAAAGGTGCAGACCTAAGTCGAAGGGTGTACACAGTTTGGCCGAAAATTGCCATAGACATAATTTGTCTCACAACCTCTAGCCTTTCAGATTTTTAGGTTTGCTGGATTTTTAGAAATTCTGTAATTTATTGCACTTGCATGCACTCGCAAGTTTGGCCCCTTGGGCCCTTCTTGTAATCTTGGAAGGTGATTGAATTAGGACATGTTCGATAGAGAAGTGTCTCTTCAATTCAAGGGTTGCATCCTTTGGGAGACATGTAACCATTGGAGGTGGCCCTTCCCAATGGTTACCTTTTGACCACATATTTTCAACAACTCCTACTTTGCCATAAGGGGCAAACAGTGTCACAAAGTTTTCTTCCATTCATGGGGCTTATCTTATGCTAGTCATTATGTGGACTTTTCAATTCTTTATGAAGCTCATATTAACTTAAGTCTCTTATAACTCTTCTATGATCTTAAAACATCTTGTGATAATATTGCATATAGACTATACTAAGTCAGTATAACCTATTGTGACTTTCAGAAAACATTTATATACATATTAGTGAAAAATATTAATCATTTTACATGAATCTATAACAAATACACTTATCATTTTTACTAGTAAACCAAACTCCCACTATCTATGTTCACCTTTCAAAATACCAAAGAAAATTAATATTGTGTATATTTCTAAAACATGCATTTTTTATTTATCACATATTTACAAAATATGTTCTAATCAGGCCTATTACTTTCTTATCATTTTGTATCAAAATATATCCAGATCCAAATCATCATGAATTTGACTATCTATTTCATGTTCCACACTATGCATTAGCCTTATGATATTCAATTAGCTTTTCATACAATAAACCATTTAATGAGCATAATTCATCATGATTATTTATCATCATTCAAACAAATATTCACATGAAAAAGCAAAACTAATTTGTGCTCTCACTTTTCCTAGGCATATCAATTTATCAATGCAAAGTAAGGCATCATATGCCAAACACATTATTTCTTAAGATAAAACACAAGTCCTCAAATCAAAATCAAATTGATAGGAATTAGTTCCAAACTCGATGAGAGTTTCTTTTTCTATTACACCACATTGATTATGTCTAGGCTATAAACTTATTTTTAAGGTTATTGACATATCAATAATCAAATAAATGCATGAACCTTTAAAATATTAGTTTAGATCCATATATAGATCTAAGAGTAAGTTCATTGAATTCAATTTATATTTAAATCCATCTTGAGATATTTTTATCAAGTCAAACAAGATAGACATCAAGTTTATTTTAAAATACAATCATATATCATGTAGATTTTGACTATCATTTAAATCCATATGATTATCATAGATATAATACCATATTCAGACATAACATATCTACTTGTTTATGCATTTAATCATAAGTCATGTAGGATTTTGACAATAATCTAAATCTATGTTATTGGCATACCTATTCTAATGGATTCATATAGGTCATAACATTCACTTGAGATGTTAGCACCAAGTTAAAATTGAATCTTCATGTAATGCTCGATAGCTCAAACAAAACCATGAGTTACATAAGAGTTGATTATAATCCAAATCTATTATCTATGTGAATCTAAATATATCCAACACCCAACTATTTAGTCACATTTGATAATTCTATACCAAATTTAAGTCTACTAAACATTAATCATTCATAAAGCATAATCTTCAAGATATTTTTGAATCTTATCATGCTATTCTGGATTTTACATATCCACTTCAACTTGATATATTATTATCAAGACAATCAAAATATGCTTGATACAAGCTTAGAGTTATACAATTTTATGTCATGTATTTTAGTATTTATTTGAACCTGTGCAATTCTATGGATCTGAACTGATTATATATCAAGCTTATTCATATGCTTAATTGTAGGTCAATATAATTCAACTATGATCATAATTCACACATAATTAGGCTCAAAACTTATCCAGTTTTATCTTATTTAGATTCATCATAAAATATGAACTAAATTGAATTCATGTATCAATAGGATCTAAGCATGAATCACCAATAAAACATATCCAACAAAACATGCAGTATCATAAAGCAGTTATGGATCTCATTCATACATGAACAAGCACATGAGATTTAACTCATTTAATCAAGATTAACTATTATTGACTTGAGCCAACCAATATAATCAAAGATTAATTATCATTGATCTGAACCAACCAATATGTATGGTTAAGAGAGATTGACCTATACTTTGGTCCAACTAGTTCAAGCCAAGAAGATCTAATCCTTAATGACTAGATTCTATCTGGTCTAACTTGACCAAGTTGACTCAATTGGATCAAACTACCTCAAGTAGGTCTATACAAATCCAATTCGATTTGACTAAATCTGATCCAACACGTACAATCCTGAGCAATATATTAAGGCTCATCCCAATTGAATCATTAGAATTGGTCCAAGTAGACTTGCCTTGATTATAATCCAATCACAATAAGCATGACTAGGTCCTATTCAAAAAAATTCTACATCAAAACTATTAAGTTTGAACCAATATGTTGAATCCAAATCGATTTAATATGAGTTGCATGACTCGAATAAGTCTGATATGATCGCCTGAGTCCAACCACATCCCTACAAATCCAATTTGGTGTAAATAGATCCAAACAAGGTTTACTAGATCTGATATGATCTAACATTTGACTAACTCAACCAAAATTGGATCTGTCACATTCAAAACTGAGTCATCCATTATCCTAATTGTGCACGACCTAATCTAAATAGATCTAATGTGATCCATCAGGTCTGATCAATTTATTGACCTGAACTACATTACCATGATATAATGTGAAATAGTTTTACATGATGGATATAATTCAGTTACTGATGCAATCCAATGAATCTAATTATGTTTAATTTCATATCAATATATACAATCCAAACAAAAATGCACGATTTGATCCAAAATAACTTAATAGATATAACCCCAATAGGATAATTGAATTTTAATGGATGATTACCCAAGTTGTTCATTAGAACCAACACAATTTCTCATATGTTATATCCACAATACATCTCATTAATTAATTCATCTCGCTTTGGGTTAAGATACTTAAGCATATGAAAATTTTCTTAGTATGCTATTGAAAATTCTGTATTTTATTACTCATTCTCTTCATAATTCATTAAGATACCTGAATAAGTTTTCTAAAATAACATGATAGGAATCATGTCAAGACCAATCTCATCTTTATAGCATTTCGTAAAAAAAAACTTTAAACACATAATCGTTGATAAGCACCCATCAATTAAACTTGTCAAAACATTGAACTGACCCATGTTGTATCATATATACTATAATATAGATTTGATTATAATAGATTTTACTAACTGTTTCAGATATGGTTAATCATATTATGGACCCAAATTTGACTAGATTTATACCCACAACCAATTATATTTCAGTTCAATATTGATGGCCTTACTAAAGCCATGATGATTTTTATTCACTAATCGTGTAGAATTTAATATGGGCATGAGACAAAATTCAAACATGAATTTAATTGAAAAATGGATGCCATCATGAACCACAAGGATGCATGGATCCATCAACAAGCAAACATTAATATCCATTTAAATATAATTTTTTTAAGTGAATTTGGTTTAACTAGATTTTAATCTATGTTTAATCCAAATTATAAAATTTCAAACTCCTCCAAATTTATGTTTAAGCCTTAGTAAATATAAATTATGATAAGAATAGCATAAATCACACACATAGAAGCACCAATATCTTATTTATTATAAAACAAGCACTAACATGCAATTTCAGCAAAAAAATCACTTTATGACGCTTTCAGAAAACTAGAACCACTTTTCTATAAGTATAAAAAAAGTTAGAAGCATTGTTCTGTAATATTCAATAAAACAAAACTCTGTTTGAAACTTTTTGAGGTTATAAAAAAAATAGAACTACTTTCTGAAATTTCAGAAAAGTCAAAGTACTTATTTATGAAAAACTAACAAATGAAGACCTTGTTTCTGAATTTTCCTATAGGCAAGTCTGTTTCTAGAATTTTCTAGAAATAGAACTGAAAAAATGACAAATAACATAGGGTCCTCAATAGAACATTTAATAATATTATAGATTATATCAGTAAGAAATAACATACACTTATTAAAATACGTTGAAGAAAAATGAAGACCCTTCTTCTTTACCCAAACCAAAAATAGAAAAAACCCTAACCATGTTGTGCTCCCTTTTTTCGACGATGGATTTTTAGCAAGACTACTTGCCCGATGATGGTGATCTTCCTCTGAAGGTGAGGACAATGGTCTTCTGCCTCTGACAAAGGCTATTAAGTTGCCTTCACCAATTTCAGGCTACAAGAATGAAGAGAGTTTTTTCAGTGAGGAAAAATAGTTTTTTTAGCGTCTTTAGGCTGAACGATCATACAACGATTTTCGTCAAGGGATTATTCCTCCCTTGACACGCCGAATCTCTGGCGCAATGCCTCTTTTCTATTCTTTGTTCTTCATCCCTCTTTCTGAGGGGTTTTTTGGGCAAACAGACACCACACCTTTATCGATGATGTTCGGGTGCTTGGCTTTATCACTTTGGAGGTTTTGCTTATCGACGACACCCGACAACTTTAGGCGATGCTAGAAAAAGTTCTATTTTTTTATATTTCATTTTAATCTCACTTCCTTCTCGGTTGTTTGTTATTGTGCAGAGAAAGAGTGGATTGGGCGTGCCAGGCGCACTCCATCTACATGCGCACTCGGTGCCAGGCACCCAATGCGTCGACCACCAGAAACTATGTACGAATTTTGATACCAAAACACTTTCAGTTTTTCACAAACAAGAGTTTTTCACTATTTATAGAAAAAATAAATATTGACTGACCTTTTATGCTAATTCATTTTTTTTTGTTTTGAGAGTGGTCGACATGCTCAATCTGTACACTTTGATCAGGCACACTCAAGGACTCGCTTGTGCTCTGATACCACTTGTAAGAAATGACACATGCAAAAGGTGTAGACCTAAGTTGAAGGATGTGCACAATTATGCAAAAATTCGCCACAGTTCGATAATTTGTCTCATAACCCCTAGCCTTTCAAATTTTTTTGTTTGTAGGATTTTTAAAAATCCTATAATTTCTTGCACTTGCATGCACTCGCAAGTCTAGCCTCTAGGGTTCTTGTAATCTTAAAAAGGGGATGGATTGTGACATGTTCAATGGAGAAGTGCCCCTTCAAATCGAGGGTTATATCCCTTAAGACACATGTAACCGTTGAAGGTGGCCTTCCTCCACGGTTACCTTATGACAACATATTCTCAACATCAACAACGCTCTTTTTTAGTCATTGTTTTGGAAGTGACATTCCTTTTTTGAAAATGATATTGCATGTTCGACAACAATACTATTAGTGATACTCTTTTATTTTTTTTTAATGACATTCATTTTTTAAAAGCAACACACTCAAATAGAGCCTTATTATAGTTAGTTTAAGAGTCCTAAATAGAGCTTTTAGTAAGCGACACTCCTTTTTTGGCTATTGTTGCTAAAACATGATAGTGACACTCTTTTTTAAGGACTTTTCAATGTCTTTGATACTTACCATCAACAATAGTGGTCATTGTCACTGGTAAGTGATAGGTGATACCTATCTTTCAACAACACCGTCATCGATACTTTTTATGGAAGCACCATTCCTCTTTCGATAATAAGATCATTAACAACACTCCTTTTTTGGAAACTATACTTCTTTCTTAAAAGTAAAAAAAATCCTTTGACATGAAACTGGAGTCACAATCTTATTTCCATCCTTTAGCTATCTAAATGTGTTTGGAGGAAAATCAATGCTCTCGTAAAAGTCCTAAATAGAGCCTTATATTTGTCAATTTAAGGTCCCCAAATAGAGCCTTTGGTGAGTGATACTCCTATTTGGTTAGTAACTCTTTTTTAAGGATTTTACAATGTTCTTGGTACTTGTCATTACCATTAGTGGTTACTGGCATTGGTATTTCATTGTTAGCCTACAATCTTTTTTAGTAGTGACATTTCATTTTTACTAACAACCTGATTAATAGTGACCTAAAAAGGGGAGTATCATTTACCAATTATAAGTGACATTGACTGCTATTGGTAATGACGAGCATTGAGAACATTAATAAGTCCTTAAAATAGTGTTATTGATGGCGTCGTTGCTAAAAAAGAGTATTAATGTTAGTGTTATTGTTGGAAAGAGGAGTGTTGCCTACCCATTACCAACAATAGTAACTATCATTGTTGTTGATGACGAGTATTGAAAACATTTTAAAAGTCCTTAAAAAGGAGTATCACTACTATTATTTAGTGATGATGACCTAAAGAGGAGTGTCGCTCATGAAATAATATTTCATTTGGGAGTGTCACTTAAAAAAAGAGTTTCACTTCAAAAAAGGTGTTGCTTTTATAAAAGGAGTGTCACTAATGATGTCATTATCAAAAAGTGCCATTTTTATAAAAATATATCATTTTAAAAAAAGGAGTTTCTCTTTTGAAAAAGAAGTGTTGTTTCAAAACAAGAATCGTCGCATTAAGAAAAGGAGTGTTTTTGAGAGTATCATTGTGAAAAAAGGAATTTTATTTCCAAAAAAGAAGTGTTGCTTTCAAAAAAAAATATTGTTGACGGTGGTGTTGTCAAAAAATGAGTGTTGCTTTTGTAAAGAGGAGTATTACTTCTAAAAAAAGGAGTGTCGTTGATGGTGTTGTGCTGAAAAAAAACGTGTTGTTGTAAAAAAAAAGAGCATCACTTCTCAAAAAGGAAAATTGCTGACGATGCCACGCCTAAAAAAAGTAACGTCATTTCTAAAAATAATGCCGTTGACCATGTTATTGTCGAAAAAACATGTCACTTTCAAAATGAGTGTCACTTCTAACAAATAAGTGTCACTACAATGTCATTGCCAGAAAAGGAATATTGCTTCCAAAAAAAGAATATCATTGATGATCATACTTGAAAGGTGCGTCACTTCCAAAAATGAAGTGTTGCTTCCAAAAAAAAAGTCACTTAAAAATAAGTGTTACTTCCAAAAAAGAGTGTTACTAAATATGATGCAATGACTATCATAAGACACTCTCTAACGAAAAGGTAAAAATCACCACAAATATCCAAAATTCTAAAGACAAATGATGATGATGTTGTGCATGGGAGTGGAAGGTGTGTACCCGAGTCGAAGGGCATGCACAATTACACAGAAAATTGCCACAAACAAATAATTTGTCTCACAACCTCTTGCCTTTATGTTTCGCTTGTTTGTTGGGATTTTTCAAAGTTTGTGCAATGATGTATTATATGCAAAACGGACCCTTTTTCAAAATTTTAATTCTTTAAAACATTGTCATTTACGGGCAAGAAATTCAATTCTTTAATATTAGAATCACCTATCATTTTCTGATACATTTCTTATCAGTAAGGAAAGGTGATTTGATTTTAATTGTATAAATGGTTTCATTTAAGGAAAATGTTATTTAATTTTTAATGTGTAAATGATTTGTCATTTTTAAATTTTTAAATAACTTGATACTTTTCAAATTTTAATATTCAAACCAGTCATTATTTAATTACTATTTAATTTGTTTATTATTTTAATATTTAAATGCTTGTTACTTCTCTTTTTATTCTATCACTTTTTTAACAAATAATTTAATTCTTAATTAATTTTTATTTTTAATATTTTAAATTAGTGGCCAATTTAATTGAGTTTTTTAATATTTGAATTACTTGTGATTTTGTTAATATTTTAAATTATTTGCCATTCAATGAAGAACCCTTCAATTTTTTATTTTGAACTATTCATTATTTTATAATATTCAAGTCACTTGCCACTTTTAGTTTCCATACATTTACTATTTCAAAATTGTTTAACTTTTGATTTTTAATTAGTTGTCATTTTTTTTAATTTCTTAAATCACTTATTATTTTTTATATATCAGTACTTGTCATTTTTATTTTTAAATCATTTTTCATGTTTATATATTACATCCTTGTGATTTTTTATCTTTGCATTTTTAAAGAAGTTGTTTAATGGTGAATAACTAAGTTTTTATTTTGACATCTAAATCAAAGAATAAATTGGTAATGAAATTAGTACCTAAGTAATCTCTCTCTCTCTCTCTCTCTCTCTCTCTCTCTCTCTCTCTCTCTCTCTCTCTCTCTCTCGTTGGGGGCCCTCCTCATGCCAGCGGAGACCAACCCGACCCCCTGCTCCCATTTTCCTCCCTTGACTTATCACCAGGATCCCTTCGCTCCCTTCGCAAGAGGCCCTGCTCGATGTCAAGAATCTCCTCCTGACTCCCAAATCCTTCTCAACCGAAACCCTTGACATCCCTATTTCTCTCGGCTCTTCCTTGAGCTCATCGGAAGCCCGAATCTTGATGCCAGAGAAACTGAAATCTGTAGGGAGCTGGTGAAGAGGCGTCGGCAGTGGTCTGGCCGATGGTCAATCGGTATCTCAGCCGGTGGCAACAGTCTGCCATCTCCGGCGTCAGGCTCCGTCTCAGGCGGAGGCTCCTTCCTTTCCGCTCCTTCGCCCACTGAGCTTTCTCATAGACGGGCCGCAGAAGCTAGAGGTTCTCTCTCTTTTGGGGTTTCAATGACTTTTCATCAAGGATTCTGACCTCCACCAGAAATTCCAGCGGCCACCATCACGCTCCCTGGCCCCGAAGGTGCCATCTCCCACCTAGATGGCAGGACCGATTGCTTGATCTCCCTTCGAATGAACCTCCCCCTCGCCCCTCGTTTCAACAGCGTCGCCCCTTCGAATGAACCTCCCCCTCGCCCCTCGTTTCGGTCTTCCGACGTCATCGCCCACCAGGCCACAACCACTCTTTCAGTGCCTTCACCCTGTGTCTCCTCACGGTATCCCACCGGCTACAACCACAAAGACCCTCCACGTAAGGTTTCTCTCTCTCTCTCTCGACCTCTCTTTCTCTTTCTGCTATCTCTCTCTCTGCCCCCTCTCCCTCGTCTCTTTTGAGATGGGCTTTACGTGAATTTCCTGCTTGGCTCAATGCCCTCCCCTTCTCCCTTCTTCTGGGGCTTATGCCCCTCATTCAATCTGTGGTCCAACCAACTGGCCCTTTTCTCAATCCAAGAGGCTTTGAATGAATGAGGGCTCACTTTTGCCTTGCGTCATCGAGGCATCCTTGTTGCCCTCCCATTCCGTCTATCATTCCGCTTGTTTCTTTCCCTTTCGGAGGTGTTCGATTCTTGGCTAGCCTTCGGCTCGCTGTTTCCTCGAGACGTCTGTCGTTTCATGCAGGCCGTCAGGGTTAAGCACTTCAAGCTTGCTCTATTGATGCTCGTCTCCGAGCCCCATTTTTTTACCGCTGCTCTCCGCGTTCGGGCGGCTCCTACGGTTGGCAAGAGGTTTCGCCTTCCTGGCAGCGGTCCTTCTCAAGGAGACTTTCTGGTTCGCGTCTCCTCCAGGCTCAGCCGGGTGACTGGTGGTGTGCTGCTTGTTTGGCGCTCAACTTTCGTAAGTGTCGCACCTGCCTTCATTGTGCCTCGCCCTTTCGTTCCAGGCTCCACCCGGTATGCAGACGCTCTGGGATTATCGGCCATCCTCCCACTTGCAATCGGGTTCTGTCCAAGGTTAAGAGCTTGTGGCGCAAGGCCTCCTTCTCGCCTTGGGTGAGGATTGCCAAATTGCAAGATCCCTCCTCTTCCACCTTGGCTATCAAGATCGGGTCATTTTGGGTGCCAACGACTTCGACGCTGTCGTGTCCGATGTCGTTCACGGGTAAGCAATTTCTGCTTGGTTCGAGTCGTGTCCGGCCCAGTGTTATTCTACCACAATTCACCCCTCCTGGATCATGTGACACCTTGCATGTCCCAACGCCCTCGTGTGATGCTGTCGGATGTTCGGGGTCTCCTTTCGATGTTTTTTACAAGTCTGGGAGGTCGCCCAGGTGCTCGGTGGGTTTCGAAGGTGTTATGATTTCCCATAACAGGCATTTTTTATCCTTCCATAACCCTTTTTCTGCTACCCGAGGCATCTTTGAGGCCAAAAGAATGGTGGGCTGCAACTTTGCTTTCCCTTGCCCTCGTGCTCGTTGTTCTTGCCTTGGGAGGGTGCGTGGGTTTAGCGTTGCTCGAGGCTCGATGCTGTTTTTGGCTTTGGTGGTGTCATCTTCGATCGTTGCTAGGCTCTCGTGCCACGTTGAGATCTCTGAGGGGTCGCGGACTGTGATATGCTCGCCTTTCAGGGCTATATCACCAGTGGGTATCGTTTTCCATGGTGGTCCTCAGCTTCGGGTGCTGGCTTACCTGTTGCAGCGTATTATCCAGCCTATCTTGAGGCCTACATGCAGCTTTTATTCACACCTTTCAGTTCCCATGCTGCTTTCTTCTACTTCCGCCTATAATTTGGTGGACACGATAGCCGGTATTGTTTGTTGCCTTTGGGGGTGCCGCAAGTCGCTTGGGAAGCTGGGGCTCGTTTGGGGGGGGGGGTGGCCGCGGCTCTCTTCCTTTTGGTCTTCCCCCTCTAGATGACACTTTTCGAGGCATCGGGCTCGATTGCGGTGGGGCTGGCGGTGTTATCAGGTTTGCTATGCTTTGATCTCCCCCCCACTGGTATTTGGGGGCTTGGAGACTGTTTGATTGGTGTGATGCATCCTTTCCTTTAGTCTTGGTGGTCTCTACCTCGGTGGCGTCGAGGGCTCTGGGCTTTGGCATCTCGGTGGCATCTAGGGATATGGGCCTTGACGTCTCTCCTACTCCCGAGGTTTGCTCTGGTCTGGTGTGCTTGCCTTGATCATCGACTCAGTTCTTGACGTATGCATTTCCTGCGGGGGTATCTTATCTGCATCTGCTTGGTGATTTGGCGCCGCCTAGTATACACTGCTTGCTCGAAGAGGGTTCCTCGTATGTGGTGTCGGCTATCGATGATAGTCACTGCACCTCTCCGTTATGTCGAATTTCATTCAGTTTCATCCCTCCATCCCCTTTCTTCGCAGCTGTCGGACCCCACTCATCTTCTACCGTGCTACATCCATTCAGGGAGTTAGGTTTCGTTGGGCATGATGTCTCTCCCGTTCAGCCACCGTCTTCAGTGGTCGATCTGTATTCCCAGTGCAACCAACTATCTTTCTTCTTGGGGTGTTCAGTGGACGTAGCAGCTCGGCGTCTTCATCTCTCGCTCTCTCAGTCGCAGTTGCACAACATCTCTATCCTGATGAGGGAGTCGTTCGCTGATATCGTCGAGGATTTGCCTTTGGTGGACATTGGTGCCTTCGGCCATCCCTCAGTCTCCTCGTCGTTCTCATCTGCGATCGGGGGGAGTTCGTCGTCGGGGTGGGAGGGCACCACCCTTAGGGGTAGGCGACGGTCTTCAAAGGTCTCTGCATCTCAGTTTGGGGTATCTCCAAGGCGTTCTGCGCGGATTCGCTCTCCGCTAGGTTTTCCTGATTTTCTGACATGAAGATTCTTTGCTGGAATATTAGGGGCTTGAATTGCCCTCAAAAGCACATATTCCTTGCTAGTTGGATCCGACAAGAAAATCCTAACCTTGTTGCTATTTGTGAGACCAAGATGGCAGAGGTTCATCGCTCGGTAGTTTCTGAGATCTGGCGTGGCACAGTTTCTTTCTTCAAGCCATCGTTGCTCTTTGTGGGTGACATTTTTTTCCTTGGGAGGTCATCTCTTGGAGTCTACCAGCTTGATGAAGGCACACTTTCCATATCTGTCGCCATTCCTCTTCCTGATAAGCTGATGCCAGCAGTGGTCACCATGGTGTACGGTCCACACCGCCTGAGCCGTCGTGAGGATTTTTGGGAGGACATGAATAAGATCGTTCTGTCTTTCGGGGACCAACACCTCATCATGGGCGATTTCAACTGCATGTTGTCCTCCTCCAACTCAAGTAATCCTATCTCCTACTCGGCTTCTATGCTTGGGTTCCAAAACTTCATTTAATCGAACCAGTTGTATTTTGTTCCGCATCGTGGGGAAGCTTTCTCTTGGTCCAATCATCGATCTCGACCGTGCTACCGCTTGCTTGACCATGTGCTCGTCTCTCCGGATCTGCTGGCCTCGCTAGATGACCTCTCTATTTGTCTTCTCCTTCCATCTGTCTCTGACCATAGTAAATTGGTCATCTGATGGGAGCATGGATTTGCTCGCCACATCAAATTCTGATTTGAGCAATGGTGGATCACAGAGCCAGACTTTGAGTCTGTAGTCCGTCTATCTTGGTGTGGCTCGTGCACCGCAGCTAGGGCGGCTAATTGTTGTGTGGTTAAGTGTCATCGCTTATCTCGAGCAATTAAATCATGACTTATTTCGAGACATATCAGTAAATTTCAACATATGGAGGATTGGGAGCGCGAGCTGTCGTCGATCCACCAGTCACTCTCAGACTCGACCTCCCTGTCGAACTCTGGTATTGCCAGACTGAATGCTAGATCCGCAGAGTTGACTCTGCTATTACGGTCGTGGTGCATGAAAGAGGAGATTTGTTGGAGGCAGCAGTCTCGTGCTACTTGGCTTAAAGCGGGTGACGAAAATACTTGCTTTTTTCATTATGTTGCCTCTCATAGGCATCGAAGGCATGCCATTCCTTCCATCTGCATTGAAGGTATCTACCATTCGAGAGATCAGGTCCTACCAGCGGTGACTGACTTCTTCATCAAGCTTTATGCCGGAAACCCCTCAGCCGGTGGGTCGATGGGTACAGACTCCATTCGTTTTATCGACCATGCATTATCAAATTCTTTGCAGGTGGCCTTTTCTGAAGAGGAAATCTTTGCAGCAGTAACAACTTTGTCCGGATGGAAAGCCTCTGGTTTTGATGGTTATCCTGTGGACTTCTATCGCACCTTTTGAACATGTGTTAAGGGTGATATTCTGAGTATGTTTGTTGAGTTTCACCGTAACAGTTGGTTACCGTCTATCTATCACCTGGCCATTGTATCTCTTATTCCAAAAGATGCTACGTTGGTAGACATAGCGCGATACCGTCCTATCTCTGTCTTAGGAGGAATCTACCGGATCATCGCCAAGGTATTGGCTACCAGGATGCGTGCTATCGCTAATCAGATTTTTTCAGATGCTTAATTTGCTTTCATTCCCCATAGACGGCTGTAACATTCATTTATTCTGGCCACAGAGATGGTTCACTCTCTGAAGTCCTGCGGGAGGCCTTTCTTTACTCTTAAACTTGACTTTCACAAAGCATATGACTCAGTGCATTGGCCTTTCCTCTTTCACATGTTGGAGAACTTTGGATTTGGTCAACGTTTTTCTAATTGGGTGCGTGAGTTGGTCACAAGTGCACAATCCCAAGTTCAGATTAACGGGGCCTGTGGTAAGCAGTTCAAAGTTGGGCGTGGTATTCGGCAAGGATGCCCCTTGTCCCCTCTGCTTTTTAACGTCGTTTCTGAAGGCATTGTGGTC
This sequence comes from Nuphar pumila, assembly GCF_984573655.1. NCBI lineage: Eukaryota > Viridiplantae > Streptophyta > Magnoliopsida > Nymphaeales > Nymphaeaceae > Nuphar > Nuphar pumila. Next base: position 43,488,212 of record NC_143263.1, on the reverse strand, counting down.
TTGCTCAAGAGGGTCGTGGGGTGTGGTTTTATTAAGCCACTCGAAGTTCAGGGGCTCCAGAGCAATATTCTTACTTACGTCGATGACATGATTGTTTTTGGCATTGGATCCATCCAACAAATGTTAAGAGTCAAGCTCATCATCCTCTTTTTCCTATCGATGTTGGTCCTCTCACTAAACAATGATAAGTGCTGCATTTCTATGATCAATGTTCCTCTACATATGCAGGCCATCGGTCAGAAGATCTTTCAGTGTGCCTCCTCAGATAAGTTTTTCCCCTACCTTGATATGCCGCTTCAGCTCTCAAGGATTCCATGAGTTGCTTGTAACGCCACTCTGCAAAAGGTTCAGACTAAGATCTCGACCTGGCAAGCCTCCTACCTTTCGATTGCTGGCAGACTTACCCTCATCAAACATGTTTTAAATGCGATGCCAAAATTTCTTATGTCTATGTTCCTTATGCCTATGGAGATCAATAAGAAGCTCTCTGGGTTATTGACCAGGTTTCTATGGTGTGGGCAAGGTAATAATACCAAGCGTCACCTTGTGGGTTGGGACACTATAAGGCTACCACAGAATAGAGGGGGGTTGGGGATTTCGGACTCCAGGTTAAGAAGTATTGTTCTTGTTGTTATGCAAAGTTGGCTTGCATACCAACCGAGGTCCCCTTGTGCAAATCTCCTTCAGGCTAAATATGGATCGATGGAGTCTTTGTTTGGGGGTCAGCGTGCGATTAGGTCACCCCTTTCGCATTTGCGGAGATCATGGATTCAAGCTTGGTCTGCTATGTGGAGTGGTGAGGGCGACGACGTCGCTCAGAGCCAGTTCCTGTGTAGAGTGATTTCCCAGAACGACTCCTTCCGTACTAGAGACATCTACCTTTCTCTCCTTCCGACAGGTATGAATCGGTTCCATACGAGGATTATCTAGGGCAAAGGTCCTCCTCCGAGAGCGCGCTTCCTTGCTTGGCTTATTCTGTAAGATCGGGTGCAGACAAATAGCTTCCTCAAGTCTATAGGTTTCTGTATTATGAGTAGATGTGCTCTTTGCGAGGGGGCTGAGGAATCTACGCTGCACCTATTCTGGGAATGTCAAGTCTTTCAGAATATCTTTAAGGTTACCTGGAATAAGCCGGTAGTGTGCGTGCGTCAAGAGTCTTTCGCTGTGGACCTTTTGTGGGGACCCCAGCCAGTTCGTAGATGTAAAAGCTGGCGGATCATTTGGAGAACTTGGTTGCTTTCTTCCTGGTGGGTTGTTTGGATGTCGCACAACAATACTATTTTCAGGCAGACCTCGGTTAATTTCAACAAGTTAGTAAATTATATTCTGGCGGATGTATACGCCTCGTTACGCATCTTTATTCCAGATCTTCAGTGCGAATTGCCTCTAAGGCCTCCCCTGGATCCGGACTGATCGCCTTGTTTCTGATTTGTATTTTGTGTTTTTTTGACTTATGTGTTCTTTGTCGGTCTGGGTCCTGTGTGTTTTGTTTGTCGGTTTCAACGTCTGTTGTACCTGTCGTAATGTTGATATCTTTGATTCGGCCCTCTCTCTCTCTCTCTCTCTCTATATATATATATATATATATATATATATATATATATATATATATAGAGAGAGAGAGAGAGAGAGAGAGAGAGGGTGGTAGCTGCCTACCAGTCGTTTGGCCTACTTCCATTCTACCCTGCTTTTGAAGGGGTTTTTCAGGTTTTCCTTAAATACGAGGGTACACTTGCCTTCTACGTACTTGATTTTACAAGAATTGACTCTTGGACCATTTGATTATGACACACAAGTAGGTTTTTATAATGTTTAAAATAAAAGATCACAAATATTCAGTACTTAAAAAATTCATGTTTTATGTATCAAATAGACCATGCTCAACACATCTGCAGTGTTAGAATTATGAAAAACAAGCTGAAAAAACCTGTCTGCTTGGGAAGCAGATCAGGTCATGCTGAACATGAGCGTTTTTGCTCATGCTGACATCGTGGCCATCCCATTTGCATTTTAAAAAGCTCAAAAGTCAACAAAACCACGTGGCATTCATCCAAAATGCAAACAGACGGCCACGATGTCGGCATGAGCAAAAACACTCATGTTCAGCATGACCTAATCCGCTTCCGTGCGCTTGTGGTAGGTCAAAAAGTGGTAGGATTACTACTCTCTCTCTCTCTCTCTCTCTCTCTCTCTCTCTATATATATATATATATAAAGGCGGAGCTGGAGGTGTGTGTGGGGGGGGGGGGGCAGGACTGGGTAGCCCAGTCCTGCCTCCCGGCCCAGTTAATTTTTTTTTTAAAAGCCCAGTCCTAGAGATGGATCCACGAATGGTTTTGGAGTTGCAGCGCCGCTTCCAGGGCACAGGTATTGCTAATCAGTTGAAGGTATGCACATTTCACATAATATGTGGTTATATAAATTTTGGTGATTGCACTCTTCCTGTCTCTTTCTCAAGGCTTTGTGTTGGTGGCCTTTACCCCATTTATATCCACTTGACTTTGTATTGATACTAGCTCATATCAGAGAGGAAGAAACAAGAATGAATTTGATGTTCAGGATTTATTTTTTGTTCTACTTTAGTCAGTTAATCTATGTATCTTATGGATTATATCCATTCTTTGTCCCTTATTGTATGCTCTTGCTGGGCAGTGGGGCCTATATTTGTAACAACAAGAGAGATGATTTCTGCTTCCGCTCCTCACATACCTGAGGAAGCATCAATCTTGTGCACAAGTTGAAAAATGCAATGTTAGTTCTCATACATTTACGCTCACGTGTTATAAAACAAGTAGATTAAATATGCTATCTTAGCTTGTTTGGATGTGAGTGAAGGCTTAATGTTTATTGAAATGTAATTAGTTTCTCATGTATTTAGTGGTTCATCTTGCGTGAGCCTAGAATTTTCATAAGCTGTTCAATCATAGTCACAGATATTGACGATATTTTTAAAATATCACGATATTATTGCTGTAAATTCAGCAAATGATAATTAGGTAAAATATCGCCAATTTGATAATATCATGAGAATATTGTGATATTCTCGTGATATTATCAATTAGTTTTATTGTATTTATTTAGTTTTTGCATTTTAAATATGTTTTTCTTTTTTCTTTTACATTTTTGCTTGTTTCTTTTATTATTTATGTATTTTTTGTCTAAACAGGATGTTTTCTTACTTATTTTTTCTTATTTTTTATATTTTCAAGTCTTGAGATTTATCACCAAACATGTAATAGTACAAGAAATAGCCTCGCCGAGATATAGCCGATACCAATATTTGCGACTAAGGATTCAATTGAATATTTGGCACAAGCACAACCCTAACTTGTAAGTGGCCATTTTTATTAATAATTGTAGCTATTTTTTATTTTATCTCAAAAAAAAAATTGGGGGGGGGGGGGGGGGGGCGCTCCCCCGAACCCCCGACTATCACACCAAGTTTTGTTTTTTGCTACACCCCTGTTTGCCCCCCCCCCCCCCCCCCCCCCCCCATTGAATCCTAGCTACGCCCCTGTATATATATAGCTTAATACATCCATGCTAAATGTGTTTTTCAGGAATTTTTTTCATTTTATTTTTAAATTTTAACTATACAGATATGATCTATGTGCTTGATTATATAGGTATAAACTCTCCAAGCGTTTAATTCCGACACATGGGAGAGTTTTTATAATGTTCAAATACTTAACAATCCAAAATCTTTGTAATTTTTTTAGGCTCCAAATATTATTTTTTTCATCAAAAACACATGATCTGGGTGTAAATTCCTAGTAAATTGACCATGCCCAACACATTTATGGGGTTAAAACCAAGAAAAAAGCAACAAAAAAACTCTTGGCATTTCATTCATCGTATATATAAAAATGGGTACGTGCTAAATGAAACGGGCCAAATGGATTTTTCTACTCTTTTGGTATTTTTTTTGCAGTTTTGGCCCCATAAATACGTTAGGCATGGTCCATTTATGAGGAATCCACACCGGGATCGGGATCCTGTGTTTTTGATGAAAAAATGATATTTGGAGCCTAACAAATTTACAAAGATTTTGGACTGTTGATTTTTCCAACGTTATAAAAAGCCACCATGTGTTGGAATCTAACACTTCAAGAGCTGATTCCTATAAAATTAATTACATAGATCACATCTGTACGGTTAGAATTTAAAAATAAAACGAAAAAACCCTGAAAAACTCATTTAGCATCACGTACTCATTACTCTCTCTCTCTCTCTCTCTCTCTCTCTCTCTCTCAGAGTGTAGCATTGAAACCCTTTTCTTGTTAAACAATTTGGAGGATTGATTTGCGCAAAATTGCATAAGATGTGATTTAATTAGCATTGGTGGCTGAAGTGCTAAAGAGCATTTTTGTTCCAAAAAACACGCACCCTTGATCACACTCTCAATCAATAGTGTGTGGGGTTTTTAATGAGTGTTGAGCAAATGCTTTCATTAAGTCTGACTGTACAAATGTGATTGACATGCTTTATTTTGCAGGAATCTCTCTTAGATCATCAAATTTCAACATGCAGGTAGGTTTTTATAAGTTTTAAAAACTGCTGGTCTAATTTTTTTAAAATATTTAAGGCTTAACAATACTTTTAATTGAAAAAACATGATTCAAGTGTGGTTTCCAAGCAAATGGACACTACCCTCTCTGTCTTTTTCATCTCGCCACATGCCTTTGCAAACACAAATTGCCAAGACCAAGACCAAGACAGCTAAGGTTTGTTAAAATAAGGGATAAATAAAATGGACCCAACTTTTGATGTTACAACCTAGTTGTTTAAGATCCCAAAAAGCTAATTTACAGCATCATTTAACTTAGTAAAATTTTATAAAAAGAGCAAAAATGTTTGTAAAGTTTTCAACTATAGTGGGGTGGGGCCCTGGTTGCTAGATGAGTAGTTAATGTTGGGTTTTCATTGATGTTTTCTCTCTAAGCAAGCTGACGCCAGCATAGGCCTAATTGGGTGCGGGGTCCTAGCCTTGAAACTTTCAAATTTCAATGTATAATATGTGTTGTATTTTGATAATTTTTTGGTTTAATAGGTTTTATTTAGGGTTTTTTGCAAATTGGCCCTGTCTTTTCATTAACCTTTGCAAATTAGTCCCTAAGGTTAACATCAGCTATGATGATTTTCAACGGTACCCGTTAATGACAGACATTGATGATTGTGCCCTTAGTCAGAAGGACCATTTTGCAAGATATGAATAAGGTAGGTACTAATTTGCAAAATATGAATAAGATTGTTTAATTTTTAATGTATAAATGATTTGTCTTTTTAAAAAATTTAAATAACTAGATGCTTTTCAAATTTTTCAAACCAATCATTATTTAATAGCAAAACATTCAATTACTATTTAAATTTTTTATTATTTTAATATTTTAAAATGCTCGTTACTTCTCTTTTTATTTTATCACTTTTTTAACAAATAATTTAATTCTTAATTAATTTTTATTTTTAATATTTTAAATGAGTGGCCAATTTAATTGAGTTTTTAAATTTTTTAATTACTTGTGTTTTTGTTGACATTTTAAATTATTTTCCATTCAATGACAAGCAATTCAATTTTTTGTTTTGAACTATTCATTATTTTATAATATTCAAGTTGCTTGCCATTTTTAGTTTCTGTACATTTACCATTTCAAAACCGTTTAACTTTTGATTTTTAATTAGTTGTCATGTTATTAATTTCTTAAATCACTTATCATTTTTTATATATTACAGTACTTGTCATTTTATTTTTAAATCATTTTGCTAAGTTTTGGTAAAATAAGGGATAAATAAAATGGTCCCAACTTTTGATGCCGATGTTACATCCTAGTGCAGTTTAAGATCCCGAAAAGCATATATAGTGGGCTGGGGCCCTGGTTGTTAAAATGTTAGTAAAGTTTTCAAGGACGACAGCATAGTGGGGTGGGGCCCTGGTTGTTAGATGAGTGGTCAAATGCTCAATTTTCATTGATGTCTTCTCTCTCTTTCTATCCTTTGAAGTATCAAGACGTAGGAGGAAGCAGATCAAGTCATGCTGAACATGAGCGTTTTTGCTCATGCTGACATCGTGGCCATCCGATTTGCATTTTAAAAAGCTCAAAAGTCAACAAAACCATGACCTGATCTGCGTCCGGCTGAGGCAGTGTGATTAGGTCTTTACACTAGGTACGGTTTCTTGGGTTATAAGTAAAAAAAAGGCTCGAGTACAATTAAGAGGCAAACTTTCATCGTTTCTTGATGAAATTTCAATGTATGATATGGGTTGTGTTTTGGTTAACTTTTTTGTTTAACAGGTTTTATTTGAAAGAATTGCTAACAGAATAATAAACTCGAGATTTTGCTCCCTAGTATACCGAGAGGTCGAGTATTCAATTTATAATGATCATATGCCTTCAGTTGTTGATGATACACGGTTACAAACAACTTAAGATAACCGAAAGCAAAGATAAACATAAATTATCGTATTATTGTTTTTGATAGCTTTTTATCAAAAACGATAATCAATAAGTATTCGATGAATTCATAAGTGTTCGGATTTAGTCCGAATATGTGAAGTCTCAGTTGGGTTATCTAGAGAGAGTTCACGACTTCTTGAGGACTCATTTGTGTTATCCAGAGAGAGTCTACGATTTCTTGTTGCAGCCATAACCGTATTCTTATCATGCCCTAGCGAGCTCAATGTGGGGTCAACGACGTTGAGCTTGTCACGAATAAAAAATAAATCATGATAACAAAAGAGGCTTAGTGAGCCCATCAGCCAGCTAGTCTAAGGAGACAATGAATTGAACTTGAATATGACCTTTTTGCATATAGTTCCAGACAAAATGAAAATCAATTTCAATATGTTTGGTGCGAGCATGGAAAAATGGATTTGCTGTGAGATATAACACACCAATATTGTCACACCAAAGAGTAGGTGGCAAAGAAGGAACAAAGCCAAGTTCATTTAGAAGAGACTTGAGCCAAAGAAGATCAGACGCGACGCGGACGTGAGACTTGTATTCAGCTTCAGTGCTGGATCGAGCTACGATCTGTTGCTTGAGAGAAGACCAAGAAACCAAATTAGAGCCCAAAAAGACAGCAAAGCCACTTGTAGACTTGCGGTCATCAAGGTTACCGACCCAGTCAACATCAGAGAAGTCGCTAAGCTGGAGAGAGAAAGACCGTGAGAAAAACAGTTCATGTTGAATGATGTGTTTCACGGCAGACCAATGGGTAACCGTAGGTTGATGCATGAACTGACAAACCTTGTTGACTGCAAAGGCAATGTCAGGCCTTGTGATGGTGAGGTATTGAAGACCGCTGACGATACTCCGATATAGAGTAGAGTCGTGGAAAGAAGGAGCATCATCCTTAGATAGCCGAGGAGTGGAGATCGACTTCGCATTAGCCATAGATGCACGATGGAGTAGATTGACTGCGTAAGTGTGCTGACATAGGAAAAGACCTGAAGAGGCATAATAAACTTTAATACCCAAAAAATAGTTTAGGCTCCTGAGATCTTTAATGAAAAAGGCAAGACTGAGATGCTGAATCAACTACTTGATGGCAAGTTTGGAGTTGTATGTGATGATGCTATTATCAACATAAACTAGTATATAAATAACCAAGTCGCGGTCCCAAAAAATAAATAATGAAGCATCATAAAGAGAGATCTGAAATTTGTGAGATTGAAGATAAGTGCTGAGACGTTGGTACCAGGCATGTGGAGTCCGTTTGAGACCATACAAGGCTCGATCCAGCTTGCATACATAATTGAGATGAGAACGGTCTTCAAAACTTGAAGGTTGTGCTATATAAACATCTTTAGAAAGAAAACCATTTAGAAAGATATTATTAAAATCCAATTGATGTATTGACCAATCAAATGAAACCGCAAGAGCAAGAACCATGCAGATGGTAGTAGGCTTCACAACTGGACTAAAAGTCTTGAAAAAATTGATGCCTTCTTCTTGGTGAAAGCCCTTAGCAATAAGGTGAGCTTTGTAGCGAGTTACGGAGCCATCAGCATGTCGTTTAATCTGAAACACCCATTTGAAGCCAATGATATTGTAGTAAGGAAGATGAGGAATGAGGTGCCAAGTGTGATTAAGTTGGAGTGCTTTAAACTCATCTTGCATGGACGTGTGCCACTTAGAGTCTACATTAGCTTGTTTGAACGATGTAGGTTCGGGTGTGAGTAAAACAGAGATAAAACAAGCAAGGGAGAGAGGATAGCGGGAAGTGGTGAACGCATAGGGTTTAAGAGAGTTGGTCATAGAGCGAGTGATTAATGGGTGGGTATGACTAGACAGACAATTTATGACAAAATCAGGAAGAACGGAGGAAGAGGGCGGTGGTGAAGAAAAGTCTGGTGGGCCAGCAATGGGGACGGGACTCAGAGAAGGTGCAGGCGAAGCAAGAGAAAGGGGAATATCGGGTGGAGCTGGCAGATTAGAATAAGGCAATTGAGGTGGATCCGGAAAGGGTAGGATAACAATTGGAGAGAGACCCCATTTGAAAAGAGTGGGCGAGAAAGTACAAGCAGGCAGAGAGATAGATCCAAGAATAGATTCATCAAAATAAACCTAATGAGAAATATAGGTACGGTTGTGAAATAGGTTAAAGCAAAGATAACCTTTGTGGCGAGAGGCATAGCCAAGAAAGGTATAGGAAGTAGTCTTGGGTTGAAATTTAGTGGTATGATAGGGTGTTAAAAGTTTGCAGCAACGGGCACCAAAGACATGTAGATGATGATAGTCGGGCGGTTTGTGAAAAAAAACTCGTAGGAAGACTTACGGTTAAGGACTAGGGTTAGAAGGTGATTGATGATGTAAACTGCAGTACGAAAGGCATCTACCCAAAAAGAATATAAAAAAGAGGAAGTGTGTAGCAGGCTGAGCTCAGTTTCAACGACATGCTGATGTTTGCCCTCAACAAGCCCATTCTGTTCTGGGGTATGTAGACACGAAAACCGATGAAGTATTCTATAGTCCCATAAAAAAATTTAAATTCATGACTGGTAAATTCTTTTCCATTATCAAATTGAAAAGTGTGGATGGAGAGTGAAAGTTGATTTTCAGTGACATGCTTGAAAACTTTAAAATACTCAAACACTTGAGACTTAGTATGAAAGGAAAAGAGCCATGAGAAACGAAAAAAATCATCCACTATAGGATGATAAAAGCAAAATCCTTCATGTGAGGAGACTGGAGCAGGCCCCCAGACATCAACATGGAGAAGTTCAAGTAGAGATGTTGTAGAGAAAAGGGAGTGTCCAAAAGGAAGCTTGTGGGCTTTGCCAACAAGACAACTTTCACAACTGTCATTTTGTTATTTTTATTAACGGAAACAACATGACTAGAGTTTAAGTATGAAACAATCTTCTTATTTGCATGTCCAAGACGTTTGTGCCAAGTATTAAAAGAAGCTACTTTGTCTATATATGCTGCCACTTTCATATGAACATCTAATTTAATTGGTTTGAGTTATGCGCTGGATTTCGGTCCCCATAGACAATTCTTGCCTGTCTAACGGTCCTTGACAAAAAATTCAAAATGAGTGAATTCAAAAATATAATCAGTATCTTCAGTAAATTTGCCCATAGATAAAAGGTTTTTCGTAATAACAGGAACATGGAGAACATTCTTTAAATCAAAGGCAGAGCTTTGAGAATTCAGGATAGGATTATCTGCAACGCCCTAGAATCTCAACTTGGAAAATCCTTTAGATGTTTAGAGTAATTTTTTTTTTGAAAACATTGCGCAGAGCGGAGAAACCATAAGGAAAGTGGAAACTCTGGGCGGGTTACAGAGTGAGCAACAAGAAGAAACATTTTATTAATATTGTTTACAAAATGATACAACATTTCCCTTTACAAAAGACAACTGCCAAGATCTTCAATGTTCTAGAGTGTGCGTTCAGTCCTCTGCTGCACATCGAGCTCCATCGCACCACGGAAAGCAAACAAACACTTGTATCCCCATAAAACGAAGTCAGTACTCTTGCGAGCTTGTGAGATGAACCAATCACAAAACACCGGTTGTGAAAATTGGAAGCAAAGCTATTATGCAACACATAACATTATCATTCATTCACCATGATTTCACAGGTATAACATAAGCAAGTATAAATACAGTAAGCAAACTGAAAGCGGAGCAATAAGTCATAACAACTAGTAATAACATGCTTTTAAAACATATTAAGCGAATTATGTAAGTAAATGATACAAAGTTACATGCATCGCTATGAGACAATTGAAAACACTTAACCAAAGTAAGGCATGTCTGAAAACTTATAATCAGCTATGTACTAAAAGAGAGAGTACGTGTGACCATGCGTCTCTAGCATAAGTGAGCTCGAGTCACAAGGTAGGTTCATCGCCCACACATAACTTGCCACGGAGTTCCAACATTCAAGAAGTCTCATAAAACCATTATAACCTCACCATATGCCTCGAGTCCCCTTGTACTCACGGGATGCATTGAGTGCCCAAAATGATTCGTGTGTCCACAATAACAAATACTACAGTATGCTAGCATTCATTTGTGCACTTGCTTTCGTGCTAGAGTATGCGACAAGAATAACGCCACATTTACATCATTTCAAGCAAAGTGTTACGATTCAACATACACAATAAGCTTCTTATTCATGCAACAACCTTATATCATTTTGTTGCAAACTTGATAAGGTGTCATTCGCAAATACTATGCATTTTGTTTCGCAAGGGTGGTAATATGAGCAAGAGTGTAAAACCACACTGTGCGCATTTACTTGTTACACTCCATTATATATATATATATATATATATATATATATATATATATATATATATATATATATATATATATATATATATATATATATATATATATATATCTTCGCTTTGCTAATTGCGCACATCGTCCACGACGTGACGAGTCAAAATCTATAGGATTTGTCATGGCAATGGGAACTCGTGCCCTATGCTCACATGCAGCCCCAAAAAGTTGCAGCCTCGAGGCCCGCTAACGAGGCTAGAAAGCGCGAAGAGTAGCTTCCCCTGAGAGAGGGAAAAACCCAGTGGGCTAAGCAAGAGTCTGGCCAGATCAGACCCGCCAGCTCATGAGCCACACGGTGCCAAGGGGCTCCACACGCACACACAGCAGGGCCCTGTTTGGGCAGCACTGCTGAACCCAAAAGGGGCAGCAGACTACGCTACAAGGCGTCTACATTCAGTTCGCTACAGGGACTGAACCACCTGGACCAAATGGGTTTTGTCCGGGGAAAGACCACAAGAGTGGGTCTCGGCAACAGTGAATAGCCCAAGTATGGACCGACTGATCCAGACCCACGCTGGGCTTGCTCAGACCTGAGCACGGTCTAGACCGGGCGTCCAGACCCGAGTGTGGCTCAGCCACCACCGAAGGGAGGGGTGCAGGCCCACCTGCCTGCACCCGATTGCAGCCCACCTGCCGCAACCTAGTTGTAGCAGGCCCATGAACGCCAACCTTAGCCTGGCGAAAAGGGCGAAATACCCTTAACCGAACCCAGTTCGACCCAGGGCCCCTGACAGGTCTGGACCAGATTCAGTCCAGAATGTGTCAGGCCAAAAGAAACCAAACCCACAGCCACCCAAATTGGGGGCGCTGCCGTGGGTCGTGCAAGACAAAAGGGAGACAGTGGACCCGGACTCACATGGTTGTGGTCAGCCTAGAGTCCCATCTGCTGGACACGTCCAGCAGTCTAGACTGGTCCAACCAAACACACCATGGCCGCTCGGATTCGCTGCCATAACAGGGCAGGACCATAGGCTACCATGGAACAACAAAAGGAAACGACAACGAAAGGAAAACAAAGAGAAAATGCAAGAAATGAAAAGATTTCCTCATGCTACTACAAGGACACACTTATACAACCACACAGTTTGCATCAAAATAACATAAAATGGTCAGCACGGTGCCATGCGTGCGTGAGCATATTTGTGCATCAAAGGCAAAGTGAAGATAGCAAATTTTTGTAATAGAAACCACATCTAATCCAGCCACTTCCCACACATGGCAATGCCTACCATGGGAGTATAGCCTTCATGGAGAAGTACACGATTTTCCTCAAAGAAAAGGGAGGGATCATGGGAAACAAGTTTCTCACAAAAATGATGGGGAACACATAAAAGCTTAGCTACACAAACCCACAACATGGAAAAATGCTAAATGGCAGCTCACCCTCGAAGGCTTTCAAAATGACAGAGAGGAAGCTTCGGATGAGAAGCTTAGGAGCTTCCAAGAAAATGGTGCTTAACTCCCACACACACACACCTCACGGTTTTGGGGAAGGAGAGGAGAATGAGAGGGAATGAGGGAAAGAGAGAGAGAGGGAGGGGAAATCGCCCATAGGGTTCTCTCTCTTTCTTCAAGGCTTATGTTTATAGGTTAAACACAATGGATGACTAGGCTGCATTGAAGAAAGATGGAGGGCTGGGGTGATTCACGCTCCCCCCATAGCCGCCCACTCCACCATACATTTTCCTTTATTCAAAAGCTTCAAAAAGGTTTTCAAAAACGTCATCCTTTAAGGTATTAAAAGACCATTAAAACTTGAAATTTTTACAAGGGGAGCCCCAAGGCTGCCACCCCTTTCCAACCACTGGGAGTGTGCCATTTTGGCTGCACTTGAGTTCTTTCAAGAATGCCATGGGTTGCCGCCCACTTGGCCAACCCATGGCTAGCATTCAAATAGGAAGATGGGTTTTTACACCCATGCCACCGCCCAACTGGTCAACCCTTGACCAGCTGGTCCACCAAGGCCACAAACATCCTAAATGGGGGTCGGCCAAGGGCTTGGGTAGCCTTCGGTCGGACCTATCTCAAAGACGATTTCTTTAAAAAATATATATAATGTATTTTTAATTCTTGATTCAAAAACTAAAAAATATCACGACATATGTCCATTTGAAAAATTCCCAATTACTATTAAATTTTCAAAGCTCCTTCGTAAGCTTTTTATTGCTTGCGAGAATTGCTCTCGTTATGACTCATATACTATCGATATAGGTTTTCCAGTAATTCACATGAAATAACGAGGTTTTTTCCTTGTTTGGGTCTCAAATTCGAGGATTGGCTAATCTAATATATTATTAATTTACTGTAAGGTTTTCAAAATTTTAAATTTTCATCTCTTGCAAAAATCGCTATCGTTATGACCCACATCTTATTGATGTATGCTTTCCAGTAATTCGTATGAAATAACAAGGTTTTTTCCTCGTTTGGGTCCCAAATTCGGAGATAAACTAAATATATACATTATGAATTTACCTTAAAATTTTTAGAAATTAATGCATTATAGATTACCTTCAATCATTATCATGCATCTTACTTACGCGATTTAGGGTCTCGTATATCCATACTTATATACATATACATATGTATAATGCATAACTATATGTGAAAATCTCGTAATTAACACAAACCACTTACCATCATTGAATCACAACATACATTGCATTTTCTCAGAAAAATCTTGGGTCTTACATTCTACCCTCCTTAAAAAGGATTTCGTCCGCAAAATCACAAACATCAAACAACGACAAAATGGTGAGATCTCCTCTGACGGTGTCTAATCGGCAACAACTAAGTCTCTAGTGGACTTCCTTGGACAAAACTTGGCAATATGCCCCGGTTGTCCACACTTAACATTTGCCATCATAGAGAGGGCAAACTTCGAAAGGATGATCTTTGTCGCATCGTCGACACTTTCGTTAGACATTCGATCACTGAGATTGCCTTTGTTGGCAGTTCTGATGTCCTTTCTGAAGCTTTCGCTTTTTAGTAGGTGGCGAGGACTCCTTCCTACTAGGATTCTTCTCACTGGTATGCACATGCATCATAATCGATGATCCAGTTTCATTCCGCTGATTCTTTTGCTCCTCAATCCCGTCTTCTTCCAGTAGAGTAGCTACTTCAATGGCCTCCTCGAGTGACTTTGGCCCGCTAGTGAATACCTTGGTTCTCAGAATAGCCTCAAACCATGAGCGAACTTCATTGCTCATTCTTTTTCTGTGATGTAAACATTTGAACAATATCGCTCCAAACAACTAAACTTAGTAATATAATCAGACAGGGTCGTCGTCCTCTGTTGTAGATCTAGGAATTCTTGCATTTTCTTACTGTGTTCATGCTTAGGAAAATACGCTGAGTTAAAAACTTTAACAAATTCATCCCACATAACGCTCTTGTCTTTGAATTTTACCGAGGAGATTGTGTCCCACCACTTCTCAGCGTGGTCTTTCAAACTATGGGTACCAAAGTTCACTTTTTGCTCCTCGAGAATATTCAAAATATGAAAAATATGTTCTATCTCACGTATCCACAATTCTGCAGCCTCAGGGTCTGTCTTACCCTCAAAAGCAAGAGGATCCAATTCCATGAAGCGCTTATAGGTAACCATACTTATGTTCTGCCCACCTTGGGCTACGTGTTGAAGGTTCGCGCCTATCTGTTGCATTGCAATCACTTGTTGTTGTACAACCTCTACAAGGTTGCTCATAGTACTCATGATATCGTCGCACCTGGCCTCCCATGCCATCTATCAGGACAAGAAGACATAATGATTAATCGATAGGTCTGACAACTAAACTCGATAAATAATGATCACAACAATCTTTCAAAAGCCAACGAATGCACTACACACAACTTGGGCAAATGCCACATTACAACCCAATTATGTAGCAACACAATCTACGAACATGTTCTTCGAATAACCTCAAACGACACCACATAAGGCCGTTATTGCTAGAAAATTACCATTTTAGATGACCATCGTTAGAGAATCACCACTCTAACACACCATACGGAGAATCACTACTCCGACAATAAAATAAAAAGCCTCTACTCAAATGGCATCGTTAGAGAATCACCACTCAAACGACATTGTTGAAGAATCATCATTTTAACAGCATCATTAGAGAATCACCACTCTAATGGCACCGTTAGAAAATCACCACTCTAACAACATTGTTGAAGAATCACCACTTCAACAACATCATTAGGAAATCACCACCCTAATGGCATCGTTAGAGAATCATCACTCTAACGGCATTATTGAAGAATCACCACTTCAACAACATCATTAGGGAATCGCCACCCTAATGACATCGTTAGAGAATCACCACTCTAACGACATTGTTGGAGAATCACCACTCTAATGACATAGTTAGAGAATCACCACCCTAGCGGCATCGTCAGAGAATCACTACTCTAACGGCATTGCTGAGAGAATCATCACTTCAACAACCTTCATTAGAGAATCACCACTCTAATGACATCATTAGAGAATCACCACCCTAGCGGCATCGTCAGAGAATCACCACTCTAATGGCACTGCTGGAGAATCACCACTCCAACAACCTACATTAGAGAATCACCATTCTAATAACATCGTTAGAGAATCACCACCCTAGCGGCATCGTCAGAGAATCGCCACTCTAACGGCATTGCTGGAGAATCAGCACTTCAACAACCTTCATTAGAGAATCACCACTCTAATAGCATTGTTAAGGAATCACCACCCTAGCGACATCGTCAGAGAATCACCACTCTAACGACATTGCTGGATAATCACCACTCCAACAACCTTCATTAGAATATCACCACTCTAATGGCAACGCTAGCACTACCAGGAATTATCACCTGAGCCAACACAACACCATAATCTTTGTGACTGTGGTTGGGAAACAAAAATTCCCATGACGCTTTCTCAAAAGCAATAACACCCCAAAGTCTGGTGTTATGTAGTCCCCAACAATAACCCTCTCAAGAGTCAATTGCCATCACCGACAACATAAATGCCACATGCTAGGTGCACAACTGAATGTTCTCATCACCAAGAACAACTGAGGATCAACAGTATCTTCCAGCGAGGAACTCAAAGGCTCAACCGACACAGACAAGGCTTTCGCCTTCTGTTCGAAGATCACACCCGGAGACATACCCTTCATCAAAGACAGGGTCACAAACATCTCCAACAAAGTTAGAGAAGAAAAAACACTAACTTAGAGCCTCATCAAATGACTCTTATCAAAACCACATCGTCTTTAACACGATTGGTGCAACAGTTCGATATTCGTTATGATTCATCCATTGCCTCCACTTAAGTAATGTGGAATGAGAAAGCGAAATATGCAAGAGGTCTCTGGGTTAAATTAACAACTTCAACTCTCATAGGAGTTGACACGAATTAGCTTGAGAAACCACATCCACAAGCGTAAAAGCAAAACCATTCGAGAACTCCACACCAAAATTCAACTGACGCTTAATCTCTAAGTGTCTACTCAGGCCACAATAGGCGCATACACTCAGTTCACGAGGACAGATTTTTCCCACGTGTTCTATCTTACATCTCGCACCACAAAGTGCTTGATTTACAAACACTTGCATGCTTTGCATAATAGTCTGAACTGCTTGGTTCAGGCTCTCGATGCCTTGATCCAACTTCTATAAGGCTCTAAGCATCAGGTTGTGCCTCGCATCAGACGGCAACCAGAAAAAAACACACATTGATCTTAGTATACAAAAAAAGCAATTCAGCAACTGAAACACAATTCTACTAAATTAGACATACTTACAGTGTGATGGTCGATGCATGTGGAGTCTTGAACCACACTTCTAAAACACAACTGTAATACCAAAACTGCAATGCCCCAGAATCTCAACTTGGAAAATCCTTTAGATGTTTAGAGTAAATTTTTTCTTGAAATACATTATGCAGAGTGGAGAAACCACAAGGAAAAAACAAGTGGAAACTCTGGGTGGGTTACAGAGTGAGCAACAAGAAGAAACATTTTATTAATATTGTTTACAAAATGGTATAACATTTCCCTTTACAAAAGACAACTGCCAAGATCTTCAATGTTCTAGAGTGTGCGTTCAGTCCTCCGCTGCACATCGAGCTCCATCGCACCACGGGAAGCAAGCAAACACTTGTATCCCCATAAAACGAAGTCAGTACTCTTGCGAGCTGGTGAGATGAACCAATCACAAAATACCAGTTGTGAAAATCGGAAGCAAAGCTATTATGCAACACATAACATTATCATTCATTCACCATGATTTCATAGGTATAACATAAGCAAGTATAAAGACAGTAAGCAAACTGAAAGCGGAGCAATAAGTCATAACAACTAGTAATAACATGCTTTTAAAACATAAGTCAATGCAATTAAGCGAGTTATGTAAGTAAATGATACAAAGTTACATGCATCGCTATGAGACAATTGAAAACACTTAACCAAAGTAAGTCATGTCTAAAAACTTATAACCAGCTCTGTACTAAAAGAGAGAGTACGTGTGACCATGCGTCTCTAGCATAAGTGAGCTTGACTCACAAGGTGGGTTCATCGCCCACACATAACTCGCCACGGAGTTCCAACATTCAAGAAGTCTCATAAAACCATTATAACCTCACCATATGCCTCGAGTTTCCTTGTACTCACGGGACGCATTGAGTGCCCAAAATGATTCGTGTGTCCACAATAACAAATACTAAAATATGCTAGCATTCATTTGTGGACTTGCTTTCATGCTAGAGTGTGTGACAAGAATAACGCCACATTTACATCATTTCAAGCAAAGTGTTATGATTCAACATACACAATAAGCCTCTTATTCATGCAATAACCTTATATCATTTTGTTGCACACTTGATAAGGTGTCATTTGCAAACACTATGCATTTTGTTTAGCAAAGGTGGTAATATGAGCAAGAGTGTAGAACCACATTGTGCGCATTTACTTGCTACGCTCTATTATATATATATATATATTCACTTTGGTAATCGCACACATCATCCACGACATGACGAGTCAAAATCTACAGGATTTGTCGGGGCAATGGGAACCCGTGCCCTATGCTCACATGCAGCCCCAAAAAGCTGCAGCCTCGAGGCCCGCTAACGAGGCTAGAAAGCGTGAAGAGTAGCTTCCCACTACAAGAAAATTATGGATTTGCGACAGACGATATCCATCGCTAATCCATCACTAAACTGTTTAGCAACGGATTGGCGACAGATTAGCGATGGATAGCGCCCATCGTAAATTTTTGGTCGCTAATTAGTGACAAAACTTATTTGTCATTACTTCCGTCGCTAATTTGTGATAGATTAGTGATGGACATGATCCATCGCTAAATAAGCAGCACAGATTTTGTTTTGCGATGGACATTATCTGTCGCTACTTCGTCGCTAAATTTTAAAAAATAAATAAAAAAATTTGCACCCTGTCGGGCGATATTTCGGCAGCAATAAACCGAACTTATACCACACCCGACAGGCGTTGCTAAGGGTCTTAGACCCGAGCGGACCGGCCCACCACTGCAGAGTCTTCTGCATAGAACCGGCGTGCTCTCCGATATCAGCCCTGCAGTCCTCCGTGAAACTTTTGTCCAGCGGCCGCTCTGCCTCATCGTCGTTCTCCGATATCAGCCCTTCCGCTTTTCTGCTTCCCTTTTCCCTGCCACTTGGCCAGAGATGCCTTGATATGCTTTGCCGATGGTGGTCGAGGAAATGGCCACCGGAAGAACCTCTGCAACGTCAATGACCTCGTCAGCGATGGCATCAACCTGGCCGCAGCGAACTGCTTTGCGCCCTCCATGAAGAAGTCGTCTGAACTTTGTCTCCCTCCATGAAGAAGTCAGTTTAAATCGAGCGATGGAGAGGTCGGTTTAAATTTCGAACGGGGAAAGAGGGAAAATTTTGCGCTCTAGATGGGTCGGTTTAAATAAAAAATTAGCGATGGATTTAGCGAGGGAATTTTTCTGTCCCTAATCCATCGCTAATTAGTGATGGATTAGCGAGGGAAAATTTCCCTCGCTAAATCCGTCGCTAAAATGTTTTTCCTGTATTGAGAATTAGCGATAAAAAACTATCGTCGCTAATCCATCGCTAAATAGCAACAGATTAGCGATAAAAAATTTTTCTGTCGCTAATTTCACAAATCATACGAATGTTAGCGACGGATAGCTTTCTCTAGCTAATCTATCACAAATTTGCGACGAAAAAAAATCCATCGCTAATTAACATTTTTCTTGTAGTGTCCCCCGAGAGAGGGAAAAACCCAGTGGGCTAAGCACGAGTCTGGCCAGTTTGGACCCACCAGCTCACAAGCCACACGGTGCCAGGAGGCACCACACGCACACACAGCAGGGCCCAGTTTGGGCGGCACTGCTAAACCAAAAAGGGGCAGCAGACTACGCTGCAAGGCATCTACATTCAGTTCGATGCAGGGATCGAACCATGTGGACCAAGTGGGTTTGGTCTGGGGAAAGACCACAGGAGTGGGTCTCGGCAACAATGAATAGCCCAGGTCTGGACCGACTGATCCAGACCCACGCTGGGCTTGCTTAGACCTGAGCACGGTCTCGATCGGGCGTCCAGACCCGAGTGTGGATCAGCCACCAACGAAGGGAGGGGTGCATGCCCACCTTCCTGCACCCGATTGCAGCCCACCTGCCGCAACCTAGTTGTAGCAAGCCCATGAACGCCAACCTTAGCCTGGCGAAAAGGGCGAAATACCCTTAACCGAACCCAGTTCGACCCAGAGCCCCTGACAGGTCTGGACTAGATTTAGTCCAGACTGTGTCAGGCCAAAAGAAACCAAACCCACAGCCACCCAAATTGGGGGCGCTGCTGTGGGTCGTGCAAGACAAAAGGGAGACAGTGGACCCGGACTCACACGGTTGTGGTCAGCTTGGAGTCCCATCTGCTGGACACGTCCAGCAGTCTAGACTGGTCCAACCAAACACACCACGGCCGCTCGGATTCGCTGCCATAACAGGGCAGGACCATAGGCTACCATGGAACAACAAAAGGAAACGACAACGAAAGGAAAACAAAGAGAAAATTCAAGAAATGAAAAGATTTCCTCATGCTACTGCAAGGACACACTTATACAACCACACAGTTTGTATCAAAATAACATAAAATGGTCAGCACGGTGCCATGCGTGCGTGAGCATATTTGTGCATCAAAGGCAAAGTGAAGATAGCAAATTTTTGGAATAGAAACCACATCTAATCCAGCCACTTCCCACACATGGCAACGCCTACCATGGGAGTATAGCCTTCATGGAGAAGTACATGATTTTCCTCAAAGAAAAGGGAGGGATCATGGGAAACAAGTTTCTCACAAAAATGATGGGGAACACATAAAAGCTTAGCTACACAAACCCACAACATGGAAAAATGCTAAATGGCAGCTCACCCTCGAAGGCTTTCAAAATGACAAAGAGGAAGCTTCGGATGAGAAGCTTAGGAGCTTCCATGAAAATGGTGCTTAACTCCCCCACACACACACCTCACAGTTTTGGGGAAGGAGAGGGGAATGAGAGGGAATGAGGGAAAGAGAGAGAGAGGGAGGGGAAATCTCCCATAGGGTTCTCTCTCTTTCTTCAAGGCTTATGTTTATAGGTTAAACGCAATGGATGACTAGGATGCATTGAGGAAAGATGGAGGGCTGGGGTGATTCACGACCCCCCCCCCCATAACTCCACCATACGTTTTCCTTTATTCAAAAGCTTCAAAAAGGTTTTCAAAAATGTCATCCTTTGAGGTATTAAAAGACCATTATAACTTGAAAATTTTACAAGGGGATCCCCAAGGCTGCCACCCCTTTCCAACCACTGGGAGTGCGCCATTTTGTCTGCACTTGAGTTCTTTCAAGAATGCCATGGGTTGCCGCCCACTTGGCCAACCCATGGCTAGCATTCAAATAGGAAGATGGATTTTTACACCCATGCCACCACCCAACTGGTCAACCCTTGACCAGCTGGTCCACCAAGGCCACAAACATCATAAATGGGGGTCAGCCAAGGGCTTGGGTCGCCTCCGGTCAGACCTATCTCAAAGACGATTTCTTTCAAAAAAATATATAATGCCTTTTTACTTCTGGATTCAAAAACTAAAAAATATCATGACATATGTCCATTTTAAAAATTCCCAATTATCATTAAATTTTCAAAGCTCCTTCATAAGCTTTTTCATTATTTGCGAGAATTGCTCTCGTTACGACTCATATACTATCAATATAGGTTTTCCAATAATTCACATGAAATAACGAGGTTTTTTCCTCGTTTAGGTCTCAAATTCGAGGATTGGCTAGCTAATATATTATGAATTTACTATAAGGTTTTCAAAAATTTAAATTTTCATCTCTTGCAAAAATCGCTGTCGTTATGACCCACATCTTATCGATGTACGCTTTCCAGTAATTTGCCTGAAATAACAAGGTTTTTTCCTCGTTTGGGTCACAAATTCGGGGATAAACTAAATATATACATTATGAATTTACCTTAGAATTTTCAGAAATTAATGCATTATAGATTACCTTCAATCATTGTCGTATATCTTACTTACGCGAATTAGGGTCTCGTATATCTATACTTATATACATATACATATATATAATGCATAACTATATGTTAAAACCTCGTAATTAACACAAGCCACTTACCATCACTGAATCACAGCATACATTGCATTTTCTTAGAAAAATCTCGGGTCTTACATTATCAGTATGGGAAATATGAAGCATCTTACCATTACCCACCATGACTTGTTCACCCCCATGATATTGCAATTTTTGAGAAAACTGTTGGTCATCCATGGTAAGATGATTCATAGCACTAGTGTCTTGATACCAATAGTCATCAGTGGATTGTTGAAGAGACATGACAAAGAAGGCTTTAGGGATATCTCAACATGTTTAGCAGTATGCCCACGTTTTTCTTAATATTGACAAGTAACTTTCCCATGTCCACCTTGAGGTTGGTATACAGGGTTACTATCAGTCTTATTTGGAAGGAAGTTTCTTCCTTGTCCCCTACTTCGACCTCGATTAAAGTTGTGGCCATGACCTCGACCCTTGAAGGTAGTTTGTTGGGGTTCTGATATTTCAGGAAGCTTGGCATGAGTTAGAAGCACACATTTTTCCTGATTAAGAAGTAGATCATGTAGATCTGTGAAGGTATATGATATCAAATTAGTGGTGACGGAGGTCACGAAGCTTTCGTATTCAAGAGGAAGACTGTTCAAGGTAATTTAAACTAATTCTTCATCTTCTACAGGTTGATTGGTGGTTGCAAGAGAGTTGGCTAAGAACTTTATGCGGTTAAGATAAGACATTTTATTCGTACTTTCTTTCTTAATAAAAGTCAAGTCTTTCTTCAGAATCACAAGTCTCAAAAGAGATTGATACCCATACGATTTTTCTAGAACAAGCTAGACTTCACAGGCTGTTTTTGTTCTTATGATTTGACCGAGAATAGTTTCAGATACAGTGGCTTTGATCCAGTTGAGGGTCAGCTGATCAGAGTAAATCCAAATAGGATAAATTGAATTCTTTATCTTACCTCTATCTGTCACGGTAATAAAAAAATCTGGTTGAGGAGAGGAGCCATCGGCAAACTTGAGAAGATCCTATTTGATCATAACCGATTCGAGTTGAGATCTCCATAACAAGTAGTTGTCCCAATTTAGTTTTATCGAGACAAGGTTGGCAACAACATTTCACTGGGTCATAGAAGAGGAAAGAGATGATAAGGAAGCCATTGCAAACTCGTTGGAGCAATCTAGCTCTGATACAATAAGAATAGCTAACAAAATAATAAACTCAAGGTTTTTCTCTCTTGTACACCGCGAGGTCGAGTATTCAATTTATAATCACATGCATGCAGTTGTTGATGATACATGATTACAAACAACTTAAGATAACTGAAAGCAAAGATAAACATAAATTATCGTATTATCATTTTTATAGTTCTTATTAAAAATGAACAAGTATTCAGTGGATTCATAAGTGTCCTAATTTAGTCTGAATATGTGAAGTCTCATTTGGGTTATCAAGAGAGAATCCATGACTTCTTGAGGTCTCATTTGTGTTATCCAGAGAGAGACCACGATTTCTTGTTACAACCATAACCATATTCTGATCATTATTTAGGGTTTTTTTTGCAAATTGGTCCTCACCTTATAACCGAGCCTTGTCAAAATATGCAAATCAGTCTCTGTCTTTTCATTAACCTTTGCAGATAATTCCCTAATTCCCTACTGCTATGATGATTTCTGGTGGTAACCGTTAATGACAGACAAATTGATGATTGTGCCCTTTTAGTTAGAAGGAGCATTTTGCAAAATATGAATAAGGTTGGTACTAATTTGCAAAACGTGAGAAAGGACCATTTTATAAAAAGGAAAAAAGATAGGGATTGATTTGCAAAAATAAAGTGAAATAACCATTTTGCCCTCATGGAAAGACCAATTTGCAAAGAATGACTATTTTGAAAAAAAAAACAGCAAAATGATGTTTTTTTTCTTCCATTTTTTCTACAAATTTGAATTTAAGCAAGGTTGTTCAGACTATTTTATAGCTACTTCTCTAGTAGAATTCGATCAGAAGTTAGAAGCAAAAGCAGACTAGATTTTTGAAAACATAATCAAGTCATTTTTTATACCTGTGGGCTCAAACCCTCTGAGACTAGTGAACACAGCTCTCCACAGGCTAGTAGTATAGACTTTGAGCTCAATGGTTCTACCGACATGCCCAATCCTCTGTGGCCTTCACAACCTACATGGATTTAGTAATTTAAGATAACCCAAAGATGACCAATGAAAACCAAAAGAAAAAAGATGCTTTTGTACCTCTTGTTTTGAATGGCTGACTTGAATTGAAGAGAGAAATAATTTACCCTAAATAAAACAGCTCATAGATGTCTTGGTCTTCTTCGTTGAAGATTTTGTCTGATATTGGCGAGTTTGCTCTTGATTCAACCTGTAAGTGATATCATGTGTCATGTAATTAAGATGTGGTGCATGAGAAAAAAAAAACATGTAAAGCATGCCATGACATTAGATGAGTGACTACTATGTATGGCAGTGTCATGCCCCACTAAGACTATTTCGTTAAAAAAAGTTTCAAAATAAACTATTTTTTATGATGATATCTATATATCACTTACACTTTATAAAGATTTGGTTCATTTAATGTTTTACACCAAAAAAAAACTTTGGAAACTCTTTAGTCTTATATTTAAGACCGAGATAAATTTTTGGTGGTTTCAATAGTCTTTTTTTATTTTTAATAATTTAGAAACCCTTGTGTCTTAAGGTGGCTTGCGACAATGTGCAGGAACAAGTGTGTAAGGGTATTTGGACTCTTGAGGTGCAATGTGACACTTTGATGACTTTGCATTGAATTGGCCAAAACATTGATGACCATTTTTTGAAAAGATTACATTTATATGCAGTGTTGCTTCATGGAAGGTAGCAGCCGTCCATCTTTGCATTTCTCAAGATGAGTGTAGTGTTGAGATGGATGGTCAACAGTAGTGGAGCTGCATGCTAACACCGTCGAATGCAAAATGATCTCTTTTGAAAAGGCAAACGAATAAGACCAACCTCATTATGGTAAAAAAAATATAACAAAACCACACATATAAACACATACTTGCATAAAGTTCAATTCATTGTTTATACCCAAGTATTGCATGTACAGTAAAACAAATATATCATAATCATACATGTAATAATCATATATCAAGTCAAGCACATGTATATGTATGAATTGAATTAACAAAAATATGCAAATTACCTATTTTCTTATTGAGGAATATTGTTTATGGGACAGGCCATCCAATCGGTGTAACAGTCGTAGCCAAACCACATTACAAAAAAATGAACATGCGACACAAATATTAAACTTACCGAATACAAGAGAACAATAAGCACATTATTGAATAGGTAATTTTATTGTACTATATTTTTGATATTCTTATCTACATTAGTTGTATTGTTTGTAGAATTATACAACTTGAACTCCTTTACATTCATATTCATTTCCTAAATAACCCAGTGTCAGTTTTTCTTGTTGACAAGAATTAAGATCTGCAACATAAATTGAGTTTAAAGTTATTATACAAGTACGAATTTATGTTTTGTAAGTATGAAAATTGTTCAACGGATACCTTATTATATTAAAAAAAATGATACGATAATTCATCGGTCTTCAAGCATCTATGAGCCCCATCTTGCATCCCTTATGTTTCGACCATTTGCTGTGAACTATAATATTTACCAGTTAATTTTCATTAGTCAATAGAAAAACATCAGAAACCTCACTTTTGAGACCCACATAGAAATATGGAGTAATGTAAATGGTCTTTGTCAGTTCTTTTTCGCTTATCATATCCTTCTTGTGAGTCATTTCGAGTCTTTATATGAATCTTGCTAGATGCTATATAAAAGCAATACATGATGCATTCTTGCTATATTCAAATGAATATACATACAAACCTAACAAATGAACAAACAAACGAACGTACAAACTTAACTTAATTCACTTGTCAACAATTTTTTTTAATAAAATTTATGTTCTTTTGTGTTAATAACATGTTTTCATCACAAATTGAAAAATGAATATAAATGCATACATAAAATTATACCACTGATTGTATACACACATGTCTTGAGACATTGACTATACCTCAAGCAGTACAATTGGGTCCTTGCTTGAGGATGGAGACGAGGGTTTGGACCTCTTTCTGCTATCATTTTTTTTTTATATTTATATGTATTCATTGTGAACTACCTAAAATATACATAGAAGATATAGGACATTGAAGCAATTCATTCAAAATCTCTAGATAAATACAAAGAAGCAATTCATTAAACAACTTTTAATAAATATACATTTTGCAAAGCATCTAACATACAGTAAAAAAACAAACCTTAAACATAGTAAACACTAAACAATAAATATGGTGATAAATATTAAATAAAACATAGAAAAACATACAAAAAATATTTGCAACAACAACCAAATACAAATACACATGGGGCTATTAAATGTTCATATCTATAAACAAAATAAAAAGATAAGAATGAAATAACACAAATATGCAAGGGGCTATGAAACTCATCTTTCGACCTAACTTGAGATGTTGATGCAAAGGATACCGCAACCTCATCAGAATGTAACAAAAAAAATTCATGAGAATCGCTACAAGAGAAGGAAGAAAATGTTGAGGGTTCTAGTGAAAAAAGGATTAGGATTCTTTCAAAAAAAAACAAAAAACAAAATTAACAAAAATGACTATAATTCAACGAGCATATAAATTTCATTGAACTTCACAACATATTATATGTGCAAATAGCCACTTTTTTTGCTAATCGCTTTGAGGATCAGTTATTTAAATGATATTTGTGAGGCTCTATGTGAACTTAGAACTATATATGCAAATTTAATAAAATATTTTACGAAATTACTAGGTTTTAGTTATTGAAAGTTTTCAGATATGGTCATGTGATCTCCGTACCATATATGCAAATTTAATAAACTATTTGTGAATTTTCAGTTGATGAAAGTTCGGATATTTGGTCATGTGAACTTCGTCCAATATATATGAATTTAGTGAAATATTTGCAAACTTTGACATGTTTGAGTTTAGCAAGAAGTTCGTAAATATAGTTATGCGAACTTCGTAAGGCCTAAAAAAAAATCATGTAAATCTACCTTTTAGTAAGAGAGTGTGATACCTAAGAAGGGTATCCATATATCATGCAAACCTCGAGAGAGGTCCGTTATGCAAAGGTTAAAATGATCTTTGTAAAGCCAAACATTTGTGATTTTGAATAGCGTGCAGATTTTCAAAAATTACAGTTTTTCAGAAAACACATCGTTTTTGTCGTACAGTGCAGTCATTATAGGTTTTTTATATCTTGCAGATAATTTTGAATTCAGATTTGAATGATAATTTGTCACTGCTTGTATCCAATCCTTTTGCGAGAGTAGATCATATGAAACACACTGGGTGACATTAGTGATATTAGCAATGTCACCTAACTGCCAGAACCGTTAATCCCCCTAACGTCGTAGCTCAGTTGAAGCGGGACTCAACCTGGACGGGACACCCAGCGTTTCATATGATTCGCTTTCTTTTGCGCCCTTAGCATCACACACACACTTGATATTGGAGAGAAAGAGAGAGAGAGAGAGATATATATGTGGTGTGTATAACGAAAGATGTGTCGCAGTTGCAGGTTACACGCTCATTCATTAATGCTACCTTGGTGCAACGCCAAAACAACACAAATTGGGTTACTAAGAAATAATAGATAGTGATCCGTGATCGAGAAGGAATGAAAGAATAAATAGCTGTTTTATGGGGTAAATTTGGTGTTTTCTTAGTAGTTGTTAGGATAATAAGATCAAGACTGTCAAAAGAGAAACTGTGAAGACTTTGAGTAAAAAGGATTGTACTGTAGGTACTATTTTTGATAGCCATAAAATAAATGAGGTATGTTTTTTAATTATATTTTTCTTTGTACTTGGATCTGAATTGTAAAATTCCTCAAAGTTATCAGTAACCTCCGGCTGGTTTCCTTGGTGTTAAGGGCGGAAATTCCTCAAAATCTTCCGATCAGGACATAAAATCAAACGAAAAAACTCAAAATCGACCCACCTTATACGCCGATGCCGGATCGACGAACCAGAACGCAGATGCGTTCTTCAACCTCGGTTCCTCCTGACAAGTTAATGACGAGAGTGAGAGATAGGGATGGCAGCAAACGCCCCGCCTCGCTCCGTTTGGAGCGGGGATGAAGGACATGAAACGGGGATAGAGGCGGGATGGATTTATGCTTTCTCCCGCCCTGTCCTACCCCATCTCCATCCCGATTCCCGCCTCGCTCTGCCCCGTCCTGTTCCCAATCCTTCTAAGGGATGACAATGGATCGAGGGAAAACAGGGCCTGCCTCGCTCCCGTTTGGGCGGAGGATGGAGGAGATATAATAGGGATAGAGGTTAAAATCCAAACCCGTGCGGGGATTTTAGTCTAGATTTTGAGACGAGACGGGGGGTGAAGACCTTGTCTCTCGCCCCGGTCCTGATGGGAGAGGGGGACCCATTTGTGTCGGCAGAAGAGAGAGAAGGAGAGACAAAGAGGTTTACTCTTGGGGGGTAAACGGAGAGAAAACCAGACAAGGTTTTGAGGTCCGTACATATTTTTTTATTAAAAAATTTTAATCATGTTTTATTATTATTAATCTTTTAATTCACGCTCTCATCAACGTTGACCTTGGAAAGGTAGGTGCTGGCATCCATCCAAAACTCGTAACGAACGGCCACGATGTTCAGAACGTTCATTTTCAAAATGACCTGACCAGAGGACCCAGCAATTCATTTTCAAAATGACCTGACCAGAGGACCCAGCAACGCTCTCTCTCTCTCTCTCATGCTTTCTCTTCTGCAATTCCTAGGGTCATTAGCCCATTGTTGGTTCTTTACATTCTTTCGTATAGCGAGCAAAGGTTACTCAAAGCAATTCACAGAGTAGTTGGAAGCCTTCTCCACCATGGTTAACTGGGAGCAGATCAAAGGGTACCTAGAAGCCTTCTTTCTCAAGGTTAAGTGGCAGCAGTTCAGATGGTTCCTACCTGCCTTCTTTTTGTTCTTCATGGTTAACTGGGAGCAGTTGAAAGGCTTCTTGGTAGCCTTTGTTTTCATGGCTAACTTGGAGCAGTGGAAGGCGCTCTTAGAAGGCATCCTTTTCCTTTATGGTCATCTTGAACCACATATCAACTATGTCAAAGACCACAAGGCGAGTCTTGAGGCTCTCAAGACAGAGACAGAAAGACTGAAGACAGAAAGACTGAAGAACAACCGGTGCAGCATTCAGGAGCAAGCACAGCATCAAGAGCAAAAAGGAAAGGTATGGAAAGCAGAGCTCCAAGAATGGCTGTATAAGGCTGAGGCAATTGAGAGGGATCTTGATGCCATAGAATCTAATTTTGAACAAAACAAGGTGTGGCTAAATGGTTGGCTTCCCAATTACTACTCTTGCTATATGCTTGGAAAAACAGCCCAAGAGAAGCTCAAGGAGGTAATCCAGCACCTAGAAAAAAAAACCATTTGATGAGGTACCATCAACCCTTACATCCAACGTCCTCATGGAGCTCCCTACCACACCCTTGGACCACCAAGAGGAAGCTGCTAAAAGGATTGGAATCATTCTCAATTATCTGCAAGACGATCAAAATCAGAGGATTGGCATCTATGGAATGGGAGGAATAGGCAAAACAACTCTTTTGCGCCATGTCCATAACAAAGTCCAAGGATATGATCATGTGCTTTTCATCACAGTGTCAAAGGAAGCCAATTTGCACATCGTCCAAAGGAACATTGGAAGAGAGTTGGACATGTCCTTACATGAGGAAGCAAGCTTTGATGAAGGTGCTAAAAGGATCTTCAAAAAGTTGAGGTACAAGAAGTATTTGCTGATCTTGGATGACATGTGGAGTGAGTTGGATTTGAATCAATTGGGAATTCCCACACCAACCAGAGAAAATGGTTGTAAGATCATCTTAACCACGCGGTTCCTGCAAGTATGCAATGCAATGGAGACCAATGCAAACCTCAAAGTGGAACCCCTGTCCAAAGATGAGGCATGGAATTTGTTTTGTAAGCAATTAGGGAATGCCCTGCTACTAAAAAACATTGAGAGTATTGCCAAAGAAGTCATGGAGGAGTGTGGTGGAGTGCCCCTTGCAATCATCAGCATAGGAAGAGCACTGAGAAACAAGAAAAGTGTGCAACTGTGGAAGGAGGCCTTAAGGACATTGAAAGGCTCCACAGGAAAATTTCCAGGTATGGAATCCACCATTTACCGAAGTCTAAAATTCAGTTACGACTGCTTACCAGATGATACTGTCAAGAAGTGTTTTCTGTATTGCTGTTTGCTCCCTGAAGATTGTGATATACCTATAGAATTTCTTGAACAAATATGTCGTTTTGATGGAGTACTCATCAATGATGTTGATAGCATTCGTCAGCCAAAACAAAAGATAGACTCTATTATTGAACAGCTTAAAGATTCATGTCTGTTGGAAAGTGGTATTCTAGAGAAGCATTGTGTGAAGATGCATGATTTGGTTAGGGACATGGGTATATGGATCACAACAAAAGGAGAAGGACCAAAATTTTTGGTGAGGGCAGGAATGGGACTAAAAGAGGTTCCAGAAGAAGTGGAGCATGAAGAAGTTGAAGCAGTATCACTCATGATGAATGACATAGAAACGCTTCCAGATGAACTAAAATGTGGAAAGCTTCAAAAGTTGCTACTCTGTGAGAACCATAAGCTTAAAAGGGTTCCAGCCAACTTCTTTAGCCGCATGAATTCACTAAGGCTCCTTGATCTTAGCAAGACTGGTATTTCATTATTAGGACCATCATTGTCCCAATTGAAGAATCTGCGAGTACTTCTCCTAAGAAATTGCAAGGAGCTAATAGATACAGAGTTTCTAGAAGATCTTCCACAACTCTTTCATCTCGACCTCCGTGGAACAGGAATTAAAGAGCTCTCTGTAGCTATGACAAGATTGGAGAATTTGAGAATCCTGAATTTGACAAATACACCACATCTTAGGAAAATTCCACGCAATTTGCTCTGTAGATTATCACGCTTGGAATCATTGTTAATGTTAGGAAGCTACTGTCATTGGCAAACTGTAAGCCATGGGGATGGGTCAGGAGTTGATCTGAATGAATTGCTCCATTTAAAACGATTGACAGATCTTGAAATTACAGTTGCAAATAATATCCAGATTCTTGATTGGATGTTTACAAGTGGACTTACAACACTCTTAAAAGGACTGCAAATTCAACGTTGTGATGGCTTAACCAAAATTCAACCATCTCATCTACATAATTTGGATGGCTTGTGCTGTCTCTATATCTACTCTTGCTTCAATTTGGAGAGAATTGGAACCAAGGAGGATTTGAACAAGCCAGCCTTCCCAAACTTGACATCTATGCACTTGATCAAGCTGCCAAAGTTAGAAGGCGTCTGGAAAGGCTTAGAGGGAGAAGGGAGCTTCCTAAACTTAGAGGCAGTGATGATTCATGATTGCCATGCATTAAAGAGTTTCATCTCATTTGGTAACCTTCAGCAACTTAGGAACCTATGGTTTCTGCAGATCTCTAACTGCTTGGCAATGGAGGAGATTATTGAAGGGGAAGTTGGAGAAGAGAATCCTTTGTTAAACTTAAAAATGTTTCATATGTCAAAGCTACCCAAACTGAAAAAAATATGTGATCCAGTCTATGCATGGGCTGCTTTAGATCACACATCTGTGAGTGGATGCCCAGAATTAAGAAATCTTCCTTTCAGCCCCCTCAATGCAAGAAAGTTAAGGCATATCGAAGGAGAAGAAGAATGGTGGAATGGTTTGCATTGGGAAGATGATAGCACCATGGATGCTCTGCAAAAACTCTTTGTCCCTTTGGATTAAAATCAAAACAAGCACAGGAATGATAGTTGATGCTTCCCTTCATCCCAGGTATATCCTGAACCCTTGCCAAATTTTTTATGACTTGTTAAGGATTGGTTCTGACTAACCATAGTTAGGCATTGCATACAACAATTCTGAACTCACTTTGCCTTCAGCAGCAGAACATTTCCTACATGGTGTATTCACCAGCAGCACAAGATATCTTGGAGATACAGATACTTGATTAATTGCAAAATTCAACATAATTATGGTACCAAAGAGAGTGCATCTTGGAATCGAGTTCGAACAATAACAGCATTCAGTGCTTTGGTGGTGAGCATCCTTTTGTTCTTCCTCAAGTTAATATGACAGTTCTCTCTTTTGTTTTTGTTTAGTAATGATAGAATATTGCCAATGTACCAAACTCTGCTTTCTTATTAAACAGATCTCTTTAGGCCCTAACTAAGCAAGTAATAGTGCTCCTCAGATTCTGTGTCACAGTAAGTTTTATCTACACCAGATTTACGTTGACGTTGATTTGTGATGTGGTTGATTACATTGTGCTTTTTGAGATCACAATGCTATGATGACTCTCACAATGAATTAAACTTACTCTGATATCAAACAAAATACTTTAGAGTACTTAAACCCGCATAATTTGCATTTTGGTAAACCATACTTCAAAATCAGAGTATTGGATTCCAGAAATGTGCTGTCAATACTACACTTTCTATATTCTTCCTGCGAGAGGAAATCATGTATCTTACAATATATATGCATTCTTTCATAAATCCATTTGGCATATAATAGTACAAAGAAGGCTTGCTTCCTAATCAGAAATAATAGTTTTATTTTCCAAATCCTTGATTGTTACCACAATCATATGCAAGAAACATGTAATCCATGCGACTCTGATACAGTCTATTGATAGCCCCAGAGGTTACATCTCTATGTATTTTCTATTCCAAACAGGTTTAGCTTCTATCAATCAAGTGTGTGTGTGTGTGTGTGTGTGTGTGTGTGTGAGAGAGAGAGAGTTTTATATATGCTGGTCCACACTCTCAAAAATGAAACCCGGTCTATATATACAGTTCTATTTGGGTCACTTCCACTTGATAAGCCATGATTCAGGTGAAGTAGACAAGGACAAGAACAAATATATAGATAGATAGATAGAGAGAGAGAGAGAGAGAAGGGGGATGGACCACCCCTTGTCCTCTCCTTCAAAATCTGTATGTTAAATATGTTTTCTGGCAAATCTGGCCATATATTTGTGATCTCCATGGTTGGAAACATTTGATTATTACTCTTGGAACAAAGTTTTTTGATGTGTAGGTAAGATTTTATAACATAAAAATTTTCAGAAATTTCAGAACCGCTGATTTTTGGATCCTTGTAAAATCTTATTTGCACATCAAAAAAGTTCGATGCAAGAGTCTATTCATATGTTTTCAACCATGGAGATAATGTTCATTTGGTCAGAATTGCCAAAAATATATGTCTAGCATACAGATTTTGAAGGGAAGGATGGGGGCTAACCATTTACTGGGTTCCTCTCTCTCTCTCTCTCTCTCTCTCTCTCTCTCTCTCTCTCTGTGTGTGTGTGTGTGTGTGTGTATATATATATATATAGGGTTCTCTGGGAGCACCTACTCTCACCTAAAGAAAGCTTTATTTTTTCAAGATTCTTGAGTTTTTTCGTTGATCAGTTCATATAGATATCATCTACATGCCTTTTTTAGTAGAAAACAAGTTTTGAATCATGTGAATGTAACCTATATGTAGGTTTTTCAAGATCTTTAAAAATAGACGGCCCATAATGTACCAAAATTTTAAGACTTAAGAAACCTTATTTTTGTGTGTACCAAAATTTTAAGACTTAAAAAACCTTATTTTTGTGTGTACCAAAATTTCAAGACTTAAAAAACCTTATTTTTATGTCCAAAAAACATGATCCAAAGCATGATTCCCATCAAATAAACTATGTTGAATGCATCTATGAAGTTTGATTGAGAAGATATAACTTACATATATGATTTCTACTAGGTGGGAATAGGTGCTCCCGGAGCACCGTAGCATTACTAATATATATATATATATATATAGAGAGAGAGAGAGAGAGAGAATAATGGGTAGGTGCTAAATGATACATGCTAAATGGGTTTTTCAGGTATTTTTCATTTTATTTTTAAATTCTGACCGTATAAATGTGATCTATGTACTTGATTTTATAGGGATCAGCTCTTTAAGTGTTTGATACCAACACATGGGTGGGTTTTTATAAGGTTCAAAAAATCAACGGTGCAAAATCTTTGTAAATTTTCAAGTCTCCAAATATCATTTTTTTTTCATCGAAAACACATGATCCAAGTGTGGATTCCTCGTAAATTGACTATGCCCAACACATTTATGGGGTCGGAACTGCGAAAAAAAACACCAGAAGAGCAGAAAAGCCCATATATATATATATATATATATAGTGAGAGAGAGAGAGAGAGAGTTTTATATATGTTGGTTCACAATCTCAAAATGAAACCTGGTCTATACATACAGCTATATTTGGGTAGCTTCCACTTGCTAAGCCATGATTCAGGTGAAAGTAGACAAGGGCAAGAACAAATGCATTTGTCTACTTGAAATAACTCTTTTGAATCTATCAACTGCTCATGCTCGCTTCCACACTGTTGTTGGTAAGTCCTTAAGCAAATTAATATGATACAAGGATGTGAAGTCAACCAGACAGTATACAAAACAAAGTAGGCTTGACTCAGCCTGACTGCTGAAGGGCTAAACCACAGTCCAGGTATTAAACTGGCCATACCTTATGTGGTTTAATCCAGGTTCTTGCCAGGTTTATCTATACACACAGCCCAAATTCAATGAAACAAAGACTCCAAAGTATGTTAGCCATACCTTATGTGGTTGAATCCAGGTTCTTGCCAGGTTTATCAATACATACTGCCCAAATTCAATGAAACAAAGACTCCAAAGTATGTTAGAAAAAAAGGGTTAGGAAAAGCAGGGGGGATATCCAACGCTGCGAATCTACGCAAAATATTTCATAGTGAGTCCAAGAATGTTTTAAAATTGTTGGTCACGTAACTTCACCAGGTATGCATATTTCAACTCCACCAAATGCTACTTAGTCATCTTGACAGACTTCCATTTGTATCTTCTATCCCTGATTATATACTTGCTAGTTTGTACTCCGTCCAATCAATTATGTGGAGTTGTCACATCTTGCACACCAGACTTTAACTTAATCCATGACAAAGGGAATCAAATCTCACACTTGGTAAGGCTGGAAAATAAATTATTAAGCCGCTTGTAACTTGGCTCGCTTTGTCTTAGTAATAACTAATAAGCTTGTTCAGGCTCATGAGCCGATTTTATGAGCTCATCATGTTTAACAAGCCAAGCTGGAACAAAAGCTGTTTAGTTCAACTTACCTTGGGTAAGCTTGCAAAGTAAAAGTTAAAAAAAAAAAAAATAAACCTTTGGTAAGATAGCTCAATTCTTGGTTTTAATGAAATGGAGCCTGGTGGTTCGATTTTTTTTTATGCCACTTTTTAGAAAAACAACTTATTATTCAAATCAGCTATTTTAGGCTCGGCTCTAGCTCATACAAAGTGAGCTCGACATTGTATTAAGCCAAAACAATCCACTCTCAGCTCGTTGGGCTCATTTCACTAACCTCTGTGTTGTAGTCATGAATAGGAGTGAACTGGGTTAAAGGTTTGATGAAAATCCAAGGTTGGCATTGGATATGGGCCTGGACATCCAAATATCCAACCCAAATCAGACCCTATTGTTAAATATGACTTTATGAGCACATATTTTCCAAGTATAAATTGGGTTTGTTGGTCCTTCCGTATCTACAATCCGGTCAAACTATAAGAGCTAGTTTTATATGGTTCAAAATCGGCCTCTGTTTCCACCCTTGTTGTGTTGAGTTTAGTTGGTGTCACCAAGTGATCTGGCATAGGCACATACTTACCTTCATAGTTAGAATACTACAATACTTGGATTTGGTCACAAATGCAAGCCTGTACTGTCAAGTATGGATCTGTTATCCATCAACATGATCTGATCAGCATGCTGGTCACTTTCATCCCTATAGTCTTGAATCTTTTAGGTCTCTATATTGGTTGATGCGAACAGCTCCAAAATTTAGACGTGGACCTGATTCACCAAATGCTAGATCCTATACATCCATCTCAGTTTTATTCCACGTAGTAAGTCTGGTCCTAAACAATCACACAAGTTTCAGAAGTGATAGGGCTGGACACAAATTTTAAGTCTCCCACTCCCACCACTTCGTGATGCCATGTTGCACAAAACTCAGATGATTTTCTAATATAACGGCAATGGCGCTGCCTTGGGAAATTTTGATAAAAAAGAACACTTGTAACATTGCAAGTGGCAGAAGTCAGCTTGCATGACTTTTTTTCAAAACATACATGGTGATCAAGCAGTCATTATAGGCTTAGGTTGGGTCATAATAGAGCAGCTCGCAATTAGGTCCTAATTTAATCAAGGCGAGGGCTTGATTCTGCAACTTGTCAACAATATGAACCTGATTTAGTTGCAGGAAAAGTTTTGGCTGATTTAAGTAGTTACAGATTACTGGTTTCTCAAATGGATTGAGCGTGTATCTTAGGTCCAGGAAAACCACTAGGCTGCGGCTTCATTTGGTTAAGACCATAGTTACCGAAAGCTTCTTGTTACATGAAGAAAATCGCTTCTCAGAAAACTTGCTTCAAAAACGGAAAACTCTTCATTTGCTTAAAAAGAGGGGAAGCTTTAGGAAACCCACTACCAAAAGATGGGAAACTCAATTCCCTTTAGTTGAAAGTCTGCTTCCTCTTTGCTTCCAAAATTGATTCCCGTTCGCTTCTCCTCACTTTCTACATTTTTTCATATTAGAAAATTATATTTTGTCATTTCTTATTTGCTTTCACTCATGCTTATAACCGTATCCCACTTTCTGCTTCATACTACTTTTTAGCACTCACTTCCCGTATCCATTTTGTTTCCTCCTAACTATGGTCAAGACTAGTAAAAAGCAGGTTAAAGAGTTGGGCATTGAAGAAAACAAAGCAGAAGCCACAAAAAGTTCCACATTTTGCAGTCTCTTCCAATGGGTGAACAGAAAGAAACCGTCCATATCCAAGTTTAACACCCTAATCCCTCCCCAGTGCCCTTCTTCCAAACAAGCATCAAGAGATTTTAACCAAAACCGGGAATCAATAGACTCCAGGAATGCACTGCGCTTCTCATTACCGTGCCGAGCTCAAAGGCAAGCTGACAGGGCACGTGCTTGACATTTTTTTCCATAGCTGCAGACCATGTAGGTGTCCATTGTGGTGCTGCAATGGGTCTTGCACAGTCTCCCCTTGCCACAATCCACGCCTAGATCATATGACACATCCAACAGTGTAAGGGTGTTGATCTCGTGGATCCCCAGTCTGGGTATCCCACCAAACCAAGCATGCATGCAAATGCACACACACAAGTAGGGAGATCGAAAATGTAGAAGTGGCACGCAGCTGGGTAAGAATGATGACCAAAGAACATGAAACAGAGGCATAGCAACCATAGAAATGTTTGCTTAGTTGAGCAGCGTTTGTGGAAACCTCAACAAATTGCAGATGCTAGGGGTGTCGCCAGAGGGATATACAACTAACAGACCAGTGACAATGTTTTCAACAATCATCCGAGTGCACCACGAGTTGGGGAAGAGATGTTTCAAAGAAGATTCATCCAAAAACAAGTGGAAATCTTATAGGTCATAGATTTACTCCCAGACGCCATTTGAGACTTTCTAGACTCTACAGCATGCACCTAAAACAAAATCCAATATCCATGTCTTACTCAAATGAACACAGGATGAGAAACCAAATTCAATCTAAATGCCGATGCAGCTGAGCATGTTCAATAGTCTGTTCTGTGTTTAAGATGAACCAATCATCAATACTTGCAAGTAACAGATGAGTATAATCAAAAGAAAACAGTCACAGAATAAACAAATCAATTAAATGTCTGACTTCAGATCCAATTTCTTCATGTATTTCAAATGTTGATATCACACACACAGAGATCACCAGAGAAGCCAAAAATCTGGGAACTTCTAAGCCAGAGACATGAACAAAATCAATCAATACGAACCCTGAAGAATGATATAACTAGAGCCCTTGACAAAAAATTGGGCAACTATTTATGATTGCAAAAGGTAGAATTACCACGGGCTCTAGATCAATCATTGAGAGACAGTGATCCAAGCTGATGTGCTGAATCTGCAGCAGTAGCAGTTTGTGCTATTAGAAGAACTTCCATTGCTTCTGCAACCTTTGCCTTCAAAGCGTCTGGAGATTCAATCAGGTGAAGAACTTCTGGCTGATCCATTTCTAACAACATGCCAGTCACTTTTCCAGCATGATCATGCTCAATGCGTTCAATGAGTGGAAATAGTTGCTCACCCAACATCTGAACTCCTCCAAGCAATTGACACAATATTAGACAGAAAGGATAATAAAATATAGGAGCAAGTTATTATTGCAAAGCAAATCCGTAAATCCTTTTAATGCAGGATCACATACAACTGCGGTTACAACCAAACAGTCAATAGAAGCCTGAGTATTGGAACAGTAGTGACAACCTGATCAAGAAAATGAATTTTGAAATGCAAAATCTACTCATCCTTTATGCTGGTGATTTTTTAAGTTATCATGTTTGCTTTTTCAAACGAAAAGCATGTACCATTACAAAATTACAAAATGGCATTTGTAATGCATTCACTTATCATAGGAGTACCACATATTCTCCTCAGATATCAGTCAAGTGAAAGTTTTCTCACTAAATGAGAGAGAGAGAGAGAGATGCCAACAAATGGGTGGCATCATACAATGAAATAAGCATATGTAGGGACCCTCCCACCAAAACTATCAAGCATCACCCTGAAGATAAGCAACACAAGAAACAGATGTATACAAAATAAAATATATCAACATACCATTCTTTGATGTTCAGGGCTTGCAGAAGCCAAAGCAGAGGCAAGTGCTGTAATCGGGATGGGCTGTGGCCTGGGTGCATCCATTGGAGTTACTGGCATCCCAGAAACATCAAGCGGCATTGGTATCATGGGGCCCATGAGTCCCTGAGGGATCATCTGTGGATCCATTCCATTACGTGTATTTTGCAGGTATCTAAAACCTTGATTTGCATTGCGCTGAATCAACTACATTTCAATCAAAAATTAAAAGACAATAAACATTTAATAATTGAGAAAAAATGGACAAAGATTACTGGAAATATTCCCTTCAAACTGATGCAGATATCTCATTTATGGATATCAGGAAAAAAAAAAGCAGCATACTTGCTGTTGTTGCAACTGTTGTATTCCACCTCGTCTTGCACCCATTCGTTGTCCAGGCTGTCCTTGCCGCTGAACATGGTAGGGCATTATGAAGTTTGGCATTTGTCCAACACCAGGACGAATACCTGGTAATAGTTGTTGTTGAAAGCCATATCCTGGCAGCTGGGGGGAAAGCATGCCATGAGCTCCCTGGCCATAGAACAACTGTGGAGGGGCAAGCCTAGGTGCACCAGGATGGAATGCAGGTAAACTTGATGGCACTGCAGGTGCTACACCACCAGGAGATTGCACTTGTGCAAAATGTGCCTGAAAAAATAAACCATTACACATTTCCTCTCCATTGAGATGCACAAATATCTGTGTTATTATGAGATACCACGGTTTTTTTGGTGAAATTTTCAAGATATCAAAGGCACTTAACTGAAAGTGTTAGTGCTGCTAATATTATCCCAACAACATTAAGAAATATCATGATATTGCATACCTAAATTATCTCAGGTTAAGAAAAATCCTCCCTTAAATCCTTTTTTTCTGACATTTTCTATTGTTACGGTATTTCAGAAAATTTTCTCAAAACTCCCTTTCTGAATTCAGTGGTCTCCAAGATTTTTCAGGAAAAGAGAAATATTT
Source organism: Nuphar pumila (assembly GCF_984573655.1). NCBI lineage: Eukaryota > Viridiplantae > Streptophyta > Magnoliopsida > Nymphaeales > Nymphaeaceae > Nuphar > Nuphar pumila. The sequence goes on along the minus strand of NC_143263.1, from coordinate 43,448,945 downwards.
TCCAAAATATCCAAAAAAATTGCCTATACAGACATTTGCTCAATACATGTAACATGTTTCTAATGCTGTTTAAAAAGATAACAACTCCAAAAATATCATAACAGTCAATAAACTAAAAAACTATAAAATGAAACTACCGTGTTAATATTACAAAATTCTCAAGAAATACAGCCATTTTAGTTAACTTTTGTTCTTTTTCTTTGGTTTGAAATCCCAGAGTATTTCCTTACCAGAACTGCTTATATCCAAATTCTATAAAAAGAAAGCAACATCATTGTGAGACCATATAAACGTGTGTGTGTGTGTGTGTGTGTGTGTGTGTGTGTCTGAAGGTAAATATTTGCTACAGATGACCATATGCAGAATATAGTAGAAAAACACCATGTTTCCCACTTTTTCTTTGTCTGGACCTAACCCTACAGATGTGATATGCATGGTTTGTTTAGTGGAAAGCATACTTTGAATCATGCAATTGTACCATATAAGCAGGCTTTACTCCATTAAACCTGCACACCCTTCCTAGCTTTCCCACCTGCAGAACCCCCTAATGGTTTCACAACCTTCCTCTTAGTAATCCTCATTCCCATCCTCTTCCATGTACCATCACCCTATCTCGCTCCTTATCCCTCTACACTTACCATCATCCAAAAACCTACCATTATTTTGTGGCCATGATGAAGAAACGAGTGAGTGAGGAGAGGGTATGGGATAACAGAGTAAAAGTTCAGGTGTTTACAACAATATGGTACATTTAAGTGCTTTTCTATTGTTACCAAATAGTTAGTGCCCTTTTAATTTCTGCCTATTTTCTAGTACAACTATCCTACTTTTGAGGATCACCTCCTAGTCCCTATTCATTTGTAAGGCACTGGATATTCATTGACAAACTTAAACCCTCTAAAGATAATACCCTTAATTTCAATAAGAAGCTTACGTCCATTACAATGGTTGCTTCTTAACAGGAATTTGTTCATCTAATCAACTCATTATTTGTATAAATTTTCCATCTACTGATCAACTAATGGTTTCACAAATTTGGCTTGTTGCCGATAATTGGTTTGGTGAGTTGGATATTCAACTTAAATTGTCCCACGGGATTGAAAAGGTGTCACAGAAACAAAATTATCAAATTTATATTTAAAACCCATGTATGTCAAATCAATGACTCGTCCAAGTCAACCAAGTTGACCCTCCGATGGTGTCAACATAATTGGTTGTCCTACTCTACCTGGTCCTACCTCCTTATTTTCAAATTTTTTTGTTTAATTGCACATTATTAACCTCAAGTAGGAATTGGGATGAGAGAAATGGAGTTTTATTATTTGATCTGTACACTGAACCTATTCCCACGTTGATTTTTAATGTGTACTGTTCTAGCTCTTCTAATTACCCAATGTTTACGACTTTAAATTTGTGATATTGTTTCTACATTTAAAACCCTGGTTACTTTTCTCTTTATGACAATTGACTGTTGAATAGCATAGTTTACACATTTCAGTAATTACTTTGTTGTGATGATTGACATAATAGCAATATGATAAATCTACTTCCTATAATTTATGTATTTTTGACATATACCTAATTATTGTGTGTGAAATTTTTTGATGTCAGATATTTCTTTCACTGTATACACATTTTCCTATCGATGCAATACATTTACATCATTTTTATAATATAAAGCAGAAGTTAGCAGAATCCAACTGTTACTAGGTTGACCTAGCCGAGTCCCAAGCCAAGGCCAAACAAGTTGAGCCAGAGTCACTAGGTTTTCAAACTAAAACCAAGTTTTTTTTTTGCCCTAAGGATGAGCTCTAGGCAACAGGTTTAACCTAATTTTGTAGGCATACTTACAAACGGATCAGGCCCTGGCTATTTAAGCAAATTTAAGGTTGGATATGCCTTAATTTGGGATGACGGACAAAATTTTTATGACTTTTAGGTTAGTTCCAGGCTGATCTCAGAGCCTATTGTACAAGATGGGGGACCAAATGATCAGTTCTGACTACAAAATATGCAAGGCTTTCAAAGACTTCTCCACTGCATGTATGCATTGCTACCAAATTACCAATGCATCACAGAGGTGGTCAAACTTTTATTTTTTGGTTTTCAAAATATAATAAATAGAAAAATTCTGCTTGTAAGCTCTGACACTCTGGTACCTCAAGGAAATTCCTTGAGGAAAGAAATGATACTTATGAAGTGAAAGCAATTATTCCAGAAGCAAAATGACTGAAGCAAGTAATTAAATAATTATGTCTAAGGTCAAATTATACCCCAATAGACCCATAACATGCAAAAACATGAGAAGATTTGAGAAAAAATATTGGCACTTAAAGCACAGCTAACCTGTAATCTAGTCCTTCTTTCTTCCTTGCGTTGTGCAAGTGCAACATATAAAGGCTTTTTTCCAATCATTTTCCCATTCATCTCAGCAACCTAAACAACCATAATTATGAATCAGTGTGTAAATCAAAAAATGCTTCAAATAATCAATTAGAAATCATGCATGTGTGTGCAATGCTAAAAGATCACAGATAGCTAAATAAACACTTACTGCACGTGAGGCTTCTTCTGGTATAGTAAATGCAACAAAACCCGAGCCTTTACTCTGGCCTTGTGAATCACACATAACCTATGAAAAGAGAATGAGCTGCGGTATTTAACTGAGTTTTTTTTCTCTCAAAACAGATGGCAAAAATTTTACAGAGGTTGATCAAATAGCACTGGATACATACTTTGCAAGAGGTGGTTGTTCCAAATTCTGAAAACAGCTCCTTAAGTTTTTCATCATCAATTGAAGCATCTAAATTTTTCAAATATAAATTTGTTCCCTGTAGTTTCTCCAGACGTCCATTTCTTTCCTGGTCAAACTTGGCCTTCAGCTCAGCCTCTCTTTCAGCTTTTCGCTGAGCCCTCCCAACATACCAAACCTTATCATCATTGAACGTGTAACCATTCAGTTTCTCAACTGCAGTGGCAGCATCATCCGGATTCTGAAAATTAACAAAGCCAAACCCTCTAGAATTTCCATTTGCATCCCGCATAATAACAGCACTAGTGATAGGTCCATAATTTCCAAAAATAGTTTTAAGGTCCTCATGTGTAATCGTTTCAGACAAATTCTTTACATATACATTGGTAAATTTTGGTGAACTGTTTGTGTGGTCCCTTTCTTGACGACGAACAAAGAGACCAACATACACTTGCTTGTCATTTATTAACATTCCATTCAGCCTCGCTATAGCATTGTGTGCTGCTTCTTCTCCTTCAAACTGCACAAAACCATAACCTTTTGACTGACCATTGACATCTGTAGCAATCTTGCAAGAAAGGATGGTACCAAAAGATGCAAAAGTGTCATGCAAAGCCTTATTGTCAATTGAGGTGTCAAGATTTTTTATAAATATGTTTGCATATCCACTTTTCCGCATACTAGGATCACGATGTGAAAACATGATCCTAATTGGTTTGCCGTTGACTGGGGTGAAATTCAACATATCCAAGGCACGACTAGCTGCAATTGGAAATGAAGGCATTCATGAGAACCTAAACAGGGCAAATCACACATCAAATGCACTTTCAATAAATAAGCAATAAGAAGAAATAATTTTGCTTCAGACAATAAAGGGATCAAGAGTTCACAAGACCAGCTTCAAAATTGACAACATCAGGTCAAACCGTCAAAGCATTATGATATAATCATATGCCCCATAACATAAACAAAAGAAAAGATTTCTTTCTCCTTTACATGCAAGAAGAGTTTCAGAGTGTAGAATGTATTAATGTAAATCATTATATGATTGAATCGCTGTATGAATGAGAAACTGTTCAGCAAGAATGAATAATGGTGCAAAAGAAGTCCACAAGACCCAGCATGAAAAAAAAGGCCTGCACTGAAAAAAAAAAGTTAAACATTCACAAGTGCATAAGCCCCCTGATGCAGAGACGATTCCATGAACTTAAAGTGCAGCATTCCTCTAACAATAGCTTGTCCAAATAAATTCCTTTAAGTGCATGTCAGAAGCCAAAATTTCAAAACTATAAAGAACAGTAAACCATATGCCTGCATCATAATGGATGAAACTTAATGAAGTCCACCAGCAAGTACTTGTGCAATTGCAGAAAGGTGCAATTACCTTTTAACAAAATCCGAACAGCAGCAGACAGCAAATCCCAAGAGAAAAAGCTCTAGAGAGACTATCATGTTCAGGGTGGAGAGGGGAATATCAGCATATAACAATCATTATGGAATTTTCCATTATGAACACTGCATAAGGTGATAAAGTACAAGAATAAACTGAAGTGTGTATCATGGCAAGCAGGCAATCAACTGGAAAGCCGTCCAGCTATGCATAGGTGATACGTACCTGACATATCAGAACTTTAAGATATTAAAGATATGAAATAATGTACAGGAAAACAACATCTTGTTCAGGAAGTAACTAGATTTCGTGTTTCCTTCAACCTGATATCGAAAAGGCAAGAAGGGAGCCTCCTAGAACGGAAGGTCACCAGTGAATTCACTCTTTTTGTTGTTTTTACTGTCAAAGTATGTGTTAAAATAAAAGGTACATAGAGTTTGAGAGAAGATGTATATCCTCTGCATGCTTAAAGGTTGAAGGCAAGGTCTTTTTTTCTGTTTTCATTTCAAGTAAAGTAATTAACGGATTAAGCAAAGCAATGGTGACACCAAAATCTTCTATTATAAAAATATAGTTGGACAACGCTTTTCAAAATTACCAAGAGAAGTTCTCACTGGGCTGTTTTCCTTTCGCTTTGTTGACATTATGTCAATCTCTCTACACAAGGATCAAGTAATTGTAGAATATACTGTAAAATCAGAGCCAACATGGAAACTGAGTCTACTAGTTGTTAATCCTGTATTTGAGCAACAGAAAAGAGAGGTGAGACAACCTAACTTCCCATGCTTATATAGTAGCACGAATGTACAAGATATTCTGTAACATAGTAAACACATAAATTCTAACACTAATCCCCTTACATAGATATTTGGTTTCCTTCTTGCTGCTACATAACCTGTCATAACCATCCTATTTGTCAAGTCCTCGATATAAACTAAAAGTTACGGATATAAACTCATTTTACTAGCAGTACAGCTTGCCAGCTAACTTCATTGCTCAAAAAGGTAAATTAATATGAGTTTTTTCTCCTAATTCCGCATATAGTATAACATCCAAACTCACCCAAGAAAAATACCATTGATGTGCTTTATTATGTGACCGTAGGTAATCATCCTAATAAAGGCCCACCTCTTAAAATCAATGAATCATCACCATGAACCTTATACTAAAATTATCAAATCAGACACCAAAACACCAAGTCAGAAACCCTAGATGAAATCTGAACACTACAATCGATCTCTTAATTTCAATGCGATCCTTTTCAACTCATCATCAAAATTAAGACAACGACTTTTCAATATACGCTCCCGGACCACTTAAAAACAGGAATTACATTAACTTGATCGCTCTTTCTCCTTTCACCAAGCACTCCGCTATGAAAAAAACTCAAATTTTCAGCACTCACAAATCATTAGCCTATTAGAACTAATGACTATGATGATGATAACGACAATGATGCCAATGACAGCGACAATACCGACAAAAATCAACCATTCAAACAAAATAGAATCATGTAAAAGTATAATGGCAGCTGATGGAACAACAAATCACCCATCGCATGGATAGAAAAGGAAAGGATGAAGAAATCCCAACAAATAAAACAATAAAAGCTCATCATTCAAAAAAGAAACTTTGAGGGAGAGAGAGAGAGAGAGTGTTTGACCATGCATCAGATAATCATGCGCGTACAAGCGAAAGAGACACAAAAAAACTCAATCTTTCCAAAACATGCACACAGGAACTTCGATCAACCTCGATCAAACACCATGCAAGAGAGCAAAAACAAGAAAAAGAAAACCCTAGAAACCCCAAACGGGAGCGAAAAAACCCTAGAAATCGCGGAGGGCGAATCCGGGAGCAGCGAAAGCGATCGGAGGGGAAGGGGACTGACCGTCCTGGGGGGTGCTGAAGTTGACGTAGGCGTAGCCGAGGGACAGCCTCCTGATCTGGTCCCTGCATAACCTGACGGAGATGACAGGGGCGATCTGGCTGAAGATCTCGAAGAGCTGCGCCTCAGTTACGGAGCCGTCGAGGTCGCCGACGTAGAGCGACGAGTTCACGTACCCCTGCGCCGCGCCACCGATCGCCGCAGGCGATGACGACGGCAGGGGAGAGTTCGGCGACGAAGACGGCATCGCTGGGCCAGCCATTCCCGCTCCTCTTACTCCCTTTCCCCTAACCCTCTCTCTCACTGATCCCTACTCGAGGAGTTGCCGCTAAATTTAGTTACAGAATGAAAAAAAAAAAAAGGAAGGTAGCAGAGAGAGAGAGTGAGAGAGAGGTGGTTTTGGGTAAAAATAGAAAAGGAGGGAAGGGGAGGTGTTGGGTGAAATGAAAAAGAGAAAAAGCAGAAAGCAGTTTCTTATTTTTTTACTCTTTTTTTTTTTATTCGGAGAAACCGCTCCGGCGCAGAGAGCGCTGCCTTACTACGGTCTTTGTCCATGTCAGTTAAAATTTCGAAGGGAAAGTAACGACCATGAGATTTGAACTTATACAAACGAATCTAGGTCGCATCCCACTAAGCCAAACCACTTGAGTCTTTTTTTTTACTCCTTTCTACCGAGAGAAGGTCACCGATTAAGACCCCTGTTCCGGTTGAAAAACCTAGAGATATTAGTTGTAGGTGTATCACACGGACTTGCGACACAAGTAGGGATGACACTGGACCGCGGTGTGGGACACGTTCTCCACTCCTGTCCCGTCTCAAAATTTTGTCCTTCATCCTTGCACGGGTTTTGATTTTAACCTCCATCCCCGCCTTCATGTTCTCTATCCTAAGTCCAAACGCGATGAGCCAGAGTAGGGCTCTTTTTTTCCTCGGTCCACTACCAAAGGCGTAGCTAGGGGGGGTAGGACTGGGCTGCCTCCCGAAACAGTTAAATTTTTTTTTTTTAAAAGCCCAGCCCTGACTGCAGCAAATAGTTTGATTTATCCATATGAAATAGATTTTTATTAATAATTGTAGCCATTTTTTATTTTATCTCAAAAAAAAATTGGGGGGCACTGCCCCCAAACCCCCGACTATCGCACAAATAATTTTTTTTTTGCTACACCACTGTTTGCCCCCCCCCCCCCTCACATGAATCCTAGCTACGCCCCTGTCCACTACCATCCCTAGGCGCAAGACCTGCCACTTTTTTTATTATTTTTTATTGAGAGTAAAATTAGGGACACGTCGGGTTTGGTTCGGACTCTGGCAGACTTGAGATAATGGTATGGTGCCGAACCCAAGTTTTAATCAGATCCACCATAAGAGATTATATGTGGATCCTAAAAGGACTACATGAATCAGATTAGGACCATACACGATAAAATAATATCTTTTATCATTTTTACATTGAAAAATTATGGATCTTAATCGAAACTCAGGTCAAGCCGAGTCTAGTATAAAATTTTACAAACCATACCTGGCTTCATGTATTAATGGGACCCTTGGGATCCCACCCGGATTCTAATCAAATCTTCTTATTTATCACCAAACCCTGACCCTATATGGTTTGGTATGGATCATATCTAGGTCAAACCCAACCCGTTGACACCCTCGTAGAATACAAGATAACACGTATTAAGTTGGTGTGTCCTTTTAGCTTATTAAGGTTTTTCTTTTTAGATAGAGTTAAGTTGCTATTAGAGAAGGAATCTAAATCGATTAGGTCTAGAGCTTTCAACTATAATAGTTTGGATCCCTAACCTGATCCAGATCCATTGTTTTTTACTTTTTTGAAACGTGTTTTCTCTTTTTTTTTCACTTTGTCCATGACAAATTGTTTTCATGCTTATTTTCAGTTTTAAAAAAAAAAACTCGTATCAGCAAAATATCAACAATGGTTTATACATTTAAAACTATAAAAAAATAAGTAAAAAGATTTAAATATATAGAGAATATATGATAACCGCCTTCTAATAAAGTTTTGCTTATAAAGCATTAATATTGTAGTAACTCGTGATATTTTATATACGTCAGAATATATTAAACAATTCAAATAACAGCCAAATTATCAAGTTCTTTCGAATATTTTCAAATTATCACTAATATTTGTTAGAGACTAGCAGGGTCCCACTTTTGGTGGATCCATTTAAGTTTATTTAGATCCAGATCTGAATCCACTATGTAGGGAAGCAAGTGGGTCAGACTTTCAACCCGGAACCAGCCCCGCGATATCAGCTCATACAACTGGAGCTTGGAGCATGTATGGACAAGTCAGGTCATATCAGGATCTGGAGACTGATAAACATATGAAGGCTGATTTGGGTCAGTATCCGGTCCAAACCAACTTGTTTAGCTTGTTTTTTTCCCTCATAAAATGCAAAACATAGAAAACTCATATCAGATCTAGAACTGGACCTTCAAGTTGAGATTTTAGTCGGATCTTAATCCTGGTCTCAAATTGATGAAATGAATAGTGTTGGTTCAAGCAAGCTCTGGCCCATATTTTTCGCATTTGCATCCCTGATAGGGTTGTCAAAGCCTCAAAGGATCAGGTCTGCATTAGGTACCCGACCCGAATGCCAAGATATGGCCATAAAAAGAACGTTGACCCAAATATTAGTTGAGTGGACCTGAATTCGGCCCGAGTAGCACTTTGGTCGGGTTTGGGTTATGATTTTTTTATAAGATATCTGACCCGATCGGCGTGGCTTGACCTGAGTCTTTTGTATGAAATTTTAGTGAATATAAGCTCCTTAAAGTATCCAGATCCAGGTTTGGGATTTCATTTTCTTGACCCAACAAAACCCTAACCTGAACCCAAATCTGGCAGCTAGGGTTGGTAAATGAGCCGGATGAGCCGAGCTTGGGTTGTTCGGGCTCAGCTGGTTAAGGGTACACCCCTGCTCGGGCTCGGCTCTGTAACTCAACATGAGTCGAGCCCGAGCTCGTTACGAGCCGAGTTTCGCAAGCCGATCACAAGCTGGCTCTTTCTAAACAATTTTTTTTAAAAGCTTGATGATATATAAAATATATTTATAATAAATATACAATATATATATATATATGCATAAAACATATATGCATTTTATGTATATAAAATATATACTATATAAATATAGAATATGTAAATCGAGCCTACAAGAGCTGAGCTTGCTATGTTCATGTGGGCTCATTTACCTGAACAAGCTGGCTCGTAACTCTGCTTGCTGAGCTCAATTTCTGAGCCAAGCCGAGCCAAACAGCTTGCTGCTCGTCTTGTTTTCCGGCCTACTGGCAGTTAGTTATTTGGGCAGGATTGGGTATACCCTGATGGGTCGGATAACTGACCTGTTGACAGCCCTAATCCACAACCAAAAAGAAAGATGAAAGATGCACTGAACTGGACCCAGGAGTTCCAAAGGTCATGTAAAATTGTGCTGTAAATGGGTCCAGTTCCCATAGGATCTGTCTTTGGAAATCCTGGTTAATAGGACCCATATTGGATCTAATAATCCATGATTTTGATTTTCTTTTATCTAGTAAAGGAATAGGTGCGCTGTTCTGGGTCCAATGAGATAGCTGGACGAGTAAGTCATACTATTGCAAACAAATCCTTTTTTGTTGTATCTCCTATCTGGATTCAACACCGTATTTCCAGATTCAGATCATTAAAATAAGATCTGAAAGTATATTTGGATTGGACTCAGATTTATACATTCAGATCATTATTGGATTCAGATTGGATTTGTTTATATTAGATATGTGATCCAGAAGCTCATCTGTTTCCACATTTTACATGTGAAAAATGTAAAACCTTGGTTTTGGTTTTACTGTATCCAGAGTCACTATATACATTTTGGATCTGGATTCAATCTTATACCGTCAGACCTTGTTTAGATTCTTACTCAAATCCGAATCAACTGCACAATACTCAGAATTGGACTCTGATCCAGCAGGATGTGACCTGTATCCGACCCATTTGCTGCCCTACCAACGAACTTATCCAGCGTGGTTATCCCCCAGATTACCTGTCAAACACGACCCGTATAATTTAAGAAATGTTAAAAAAATATACTTTACATAAATTAAATACAAAATAATATGGCATTCGGTCAGATATTTGACGAAGACAAATAATAGCTGGAACCTGATATTGTATATTATTTAGTCTATTTTGATCGACCTTGTGTAGCAAATGTTGTTGATCCTAGGATATTTTCAAAAGCTATTATAATCTTAAACACTGAAAATTTTATTTTGAAATATTTGGTTATACCGTGATATTACCACAATAAAAAAATTAAAATTTTAGATTTTTAAAATTTTATATATGCCAATGTTCTTTGAAGTTATAAATGAAAAAGGAAAGCTATCTTCTCGTGAAGTTTTCCCCAAGAACAAGATCTGTCACGGTGATTAGCCAAGTAATTACTCAGGTTGCCAATTTAATGGTTATATCCAAAAAATTGGATTCAGATCCGGGGACTAATAAAACTATTGAGGATAACTCTAGAAAATCACAGCAAAACCTAACATGTAGCATAAGAATATTTTGCGTGGTTTTTTCTCTAAAGCCAGTCTGTTTTAGGTGGACCAAAAGTAACTGGATGCTTAAAATAGGTTTGGGGTACTGTTCAGTTTGGGGCCAAGGGCACACATCCATATCCATTTCATGAGTCTGCTGGTTCACTTATAGAGTGGATGCAATAGGATCCACTAAATTCTTATATCTTTATTTATTTATATTTATATTTCTATATAAGACTTTTATGGTGGTACTGTACTGCCATAACTCATGGTGGTACACACTTGATTTAAATAGATCTAAGCTCCAAATGCAAATTCTAACCTTTGAATGATGTTTAGCATGTTCTTTTTTTTTTATAGTAAAGCTGGGATTAGGTTGACCCCTACAAGTTCATTAATCAATTAACTGTAGTTACAAATATCACCCTTCTAACAGAGGGTGCCAGTCTGGGTGGGGTGATCTTCCAAAGTGTTAGTCATCCCCCCAAGCTAACTTTGCTAAGTTTTTCATTTACAATAAGTATATTTCACTTTAACCCTTTTAAAGCTGTATAAAAAATCTAGCAACTCTTTTAGGGATTTCCCTTCTAGGTCTCCTACCTTTCAAAACTTGTGCCAATCTATGAACCAAGTCCATCCGGCTTGTTTCTAGAACTACACTTTTGGGGAAATACCCAATTATGATTATGCATCTTATACCCCATGTGTCAATACCATTACATATCACATATCATGTTCCAGCAAGTTTGGCTCTTTTTTTCTTTGAATTTTTTACATGTCCACCTGACAAAGTCATCTTTTACATTGGATCTTGGTTTCTAATTTTGATGTGTTGCCCAAGGACATCTAAAAAAAGATGATTGTTTGTCACCTCATCTTTTTTGCAGAATTCACACCTAGTTGGCACTTGTGTTTGGATTTAACCCGAAGAAACTGCACATGGCACGAAGACCTGGTCACACTACCTACGATCGTTGTGCAGACAACATAAAACTCCAAGGCTAGGACCCCTGTTCTCAGGACCTATGCTACACGTTGGCTTGCTAAGAGGGATGATGCCCCATGAAAATCGAACCTTGATCTCTTGTCTAGAAGTCAAGGCCCCACCCCACTACACCAACCCCCCCTTGGGGCACCTACTTGGCATTTGAAATCTCATTCTTTGTAAACGACTTTGGGTAAGCAAGTTACCTCCCACTGCCAACCTCAAAGTGGTGCTAGCTCTTGGAGGCGCTTTGTTGGTCCACGCCTTAAAATTAAGATAATCCCCCTGCCTTCGTATGTAGAGCTCGACTCGAGCTCAATCGATCCCAACTCAATTGAGCCCTAGCCGAGTCGGGCACCCCTCTTGGGTTTTAGAGCTCGACTCGAGCTCAACTGAGCCTGGCTTGGTTGAGCCCTAGCCAAGCCATGCAATCCTCTTGTGTCTCCACTTAGTCGGCTCAACTAAGATCGAGCCAAAACTCGCTTAAGCCCCCTCTAACCAAGTTGAGCCTAGCTTGGTTCACTTTCAACCAAGCCACTTCGGTTCAAAACCAACTGAGTCAAGCTCGGTCTGATCTCAATCGAGCCAACTCGGTTCATTCTTAACTGAGCCAACTCGGGTTAGCCAAGACGAGCCCAGATCAGTCTTGTCGACTTGAATACAGTTTTGGTTCAACCCCAATGATGTCATAGATGCCACCTCCGTCAAAAACATGTTTTAACCATCGCTCTTGCTGCAGTTTTGCAAAAACATCTTAAGCGCTTTGAACATGTGCATCCACGAGTTTCCGTACCTTCAACACAAATACCGAAGCACAAACAAGCTGCCACTTATGCTGAAACTCATCGAAAGATCACACTTTTTTTAGGTAGGAAAAATACAAGTGATGACTATGGTTGTGCAATCCTAATATAAGCATTTCTTATTTATGTTATATATATATATATATATATATATATATATATATATATGTATGTTTTATTTCAATACATAGTTTTGTGTACTCCTGGTTTATTTAAATTATGCACACATTTATTTACAATGACATTTATACGGATGAATTTTTCTTTAAAAGTTTGCATGCATTTATTTACATACGCAATTTTGTGTACGCTTTGTTTATTTAAATTATGCATGCATTTATTTACGCATGAATCAGATACTTATAATTATCAAAATTTACAAAACATTAACCATGCATTATTCAAACATTAAGATTAAGAGATTTGCTAAAAAATAGTAGGTTGATACAATTCAGATATATGCAATTGAATCTATTATGAACAATGATTCAGATATACACAATTGAATCTATTATGATCGAGCGGGACTTCGATTACATGAACTTTGGTCACACGTACATCAAGTTATTCGACAGGCATCTAAGAATAACTTAGATCTATCTCGACTTAAGGATTGGGACATTGTTTTTTATATCGATAATTTACTAGAATACTCCTATAGGTTTTTAAAAATAAAAGCTTTAAACTTATCTAAAAACTGGGTTGATTATCGTAATTGTGTACTATAAGACATGTGAGATATGCTTGTACATTGATGCATGAGTCGAGGTTTGTGGCAAACCTTGTAGTGCAACAATGCACCATCCTATGAGAAAATCACATGCAAATTCTGGGATCACCTTCACAGGCAAGATGCTTGATCAGTTTCAAAGATCAGAGCATGATGAATGGGTTACAATAATAATTAACTTGAGAACCTACCCATAATGGGTAGATAATGCCTACTCGAGCGAGGCATATACCAATGTGGTAAAATCTCTTAGTAATAGAAGACTCAATAACTCATTCACACATAATGCCTATCTAGAGAAGATAAAATCTACAAACTTTGATAGACAAGTTATTAACAACTACGCTCTATGTGTAGTAATGACTCAGTGTCCCCAATCATCAGAGTTAGGGGACATGGCTACCAATTATTGTCCTACATGGTAGATCTCACAACTTCTGCAGAAGTTAGGATGCATCACCATTTTTCTTGGCATCTAGAGAATTCTCTCTCAGTAGTTATATTGTCCCCTTTGGATCGGATTCAGCTAATCATTTGAGGTCCTAATTTATATAAAATAATAAATTCCTAAATGGTCTCACTTTGTATTCACGATTTTGTCGTGTAAGTACCCATATGTTGGTTAATATTGAGACAAAGTCTTGATATTCACACTGCTAATCAAAACAAAAATGATACCCTGCCTATACAAATTCGCAAATTGTTTAGTTACATGTGTTACAATGTTATCAAAGTATGCTTAATACTTTATTAGTTTTGTACAATTGCGTAACATCATCGTACCTACCATGCTTTCATGAGTTTAACCTCATTTTATGGGATCCAGGTGATAAGTAGATAGCTGCTACAGGTGATGACTCGATGATGCGATGATTCATGAATTTGTTCTCTTTGTTGTTTGCTCTTGAGCATATTTTGGCATTTTGTATATTGACTTTTTGTATAAAACTATTCATATTTAAATCTTTGGTTTGAATAATTATGGATTTGAATGATTGTGTGAAAATATAGACCCAAATTCGAGACATTTGGGGACTCAATCCATTTGTTGGATATTTTGCCTGTGACGCACCTAGGGTTCACTAACTTGATCTTTTTAAACAAATATTTTGATGTACTATCATTTTTAACTTTGAAAATTGATTAAATATAAAAATTTAAATTTTTCTTAAATTTTACAAATTAAATTTTTTTTGGCGTCACAACTTTGGTATCAAAGATATAGAGAAATTATGATTCTTAATTGTCTGACATCCGCATCACTATGGAAGTATTTTTGTTTAAGTCATTTTTAAATCTATCCTTGACAAAAGCATTTCTTTGGGAATACATGGGCAACAATGCAATGGTTGGGGCAATGAATGTCTTGACCGAAGCTCTAGAGCAACAACAGATGACCATCAAAAAGCATGGATTATCAATTTCGGAGATGGAAACACCAACCCAGGAAGGATGGGTGATAGGCTTGAATGCCATCATTGCTACAAGGTTCATAGTGGACAAATATGTCCATGAAAATTGAAAGATTGTGTCTTCTGCGGTGAGATAGATCATTCTATCTTTGAATGTCATCTCAAGCAAAGCCACAACAGGAGACAATTGGTCGCACAAGGCCTTGTTGATGAGGCCTCATACACCAATGACCTCCTTGTCATACTTGAGCTGATTGAGATTTCCTCAAACTCAACGGGTACACAAGACAATGACTTGCCCTTCAACCCATCGGATTCCCTTGTATACGTTGGACTCACATGTCTATACGTGGCTATGCCCTTTATACCCCAGATTCACCTACATACACTCCAGCTTTGCCCCCCTCTCTTCTGTGCAAACCGAGACACAGGACAATACGAGAAACTATGTCAAATAGTTTTAAAGAGTGTGGGACAAAAGGAGTTTTGTTTTGGTTTTGGATTCAGTGAATTCCTATTAGATAGATTTTCCTTCTACCAGGTCAACCAGCATTGCTCAGTTTTTGTAACACATATGGATGTATAAAGTGATTTTGTTTTCTCTTGATGTTTTGAATGTTATATCATAAGCTGACTTGGTCATCTTTTACATTGTAAATTACTGACTAAAATTAATGATGACTCAGTGAACGAATGGTGAATCACCTAACGAGTAGGCAAATCAATGAGGGTTCATCATGGACGTTCTCAGTAGCCTAGTTGTAGTTGTGCGAAACCAAGTCTAGAACCAGTGAGAACCTGCTGCATCCAGGGGGATGAACCATGACCAAAGTGTGATCACTTATTAAAAAAAATCCTAAAACTAGATCCTCTGACCTTTGTAGGAATGGTTGATCCAGAGCTCGCTAAGAGCTGGATCAAGAAAACAGAATGAGCATTCCGAGTATTATCCTCACCGAAAGAAAAAGGGCTGATTTTGACATGTGTCATCTTAAGGACATGACTCAAGACATTTGTTTTTTCAGAGCACAAGTAATTCTCTGGGAAGCATTCTGTGAACACCCCAAATTTTTCAAAAGTTTTGTAAAAATGACTCTTTTGCCCCTAACCCCGTTTTCTGAGAAAATCAAAGCAATTTCAAAGCTAAATTTCAATCATTCTTCAGATTTTTTGAATTAAATTCCATATTGATATATTCAAATTCAATTCTGGATCCGAATCCAGTGTTTTAAATCCGTATTCTCTCAAAATCCGGATCCAAATGTATTTTCTGAAGAAATTTCCCCAAAAATAGCCCAAAATTCTCAGAAAACCCTTCTCTTTGTAAATATTTCTGAAAAATTATAAAATGACCTTTAAATCACCTATTTTTCTTAGTTTCATAGCTTTATGAAGAAAAAGAACCAAAAAATTCAAAAAGAAGAGAAAAATACAAAGAAAAAATTATTAGAAGTAAGCCTTTTTATAAAAATCATTTCTTATAAAAAACCTCTTTTAGCAATTTTTTCTTAAAAGACCCCCTTTTTTGAAATGAAAAACCCGAGGACCCCTTTACAAACCCTTTAGGGTTTTGAAAGCCCAGGGCAAAGAGGGCAGCCGGCAGGCGCCTCCCCCCTCACTCTCGTCTCTCTCTCCCTCTCTCCTCCATCATCTCCTCTTTCCTCCCTCTCGAACCCTCTCTCGCTGGAACCCTCCATAACCTTTCCCTCCATTCTCAACCCTTCATCCTCCATCGCCCGGATCCTCTTTAAGCCCTTCATCTCCAACAGAAACCCCCTTTTCGGATTCCTCTCCTCGCTCGTTAAAAGGGCACGAAAGGGGAAGGAGAAGGGAGGGAGAAGACCTTGAACGGGACTCCAATCTTCATTCCCTCTTCTCTCCCTTGTATCCATCTTTCTATTACCCTTGGCGAAATGAATCTGCTCTACCGTTAAAGGAAAGCTGGCTGCAAGACCTGGAGGAAACCCACAATAACACAAAAAGGATCCATTACCTCCTCTGGTTCTCGATTCCCTCTATCAAGGCAAGAAAACACCCTTTCCTGCTTCCAAAGTTCCACTTTTTTTTTTTTTTTGCTTTTTGTTTTATTTTTATTTTCTGTTTTTCTGTTTTTCTGTTTTTCCATTAACGCACCGACGGTGGCGGTGAGTTGCTTGTGCAACGACAACCCCACCCCGTGCTACATCAAAAAGAAGGAATCTGTTCCAACATCTTCTCTTCCCATTATCTTTACATATGGCGATTTTTTTTTTTAGTCTTTGATTATTTCGATTATCTATTACATTTTGTTTCGTTCGATTTCCTGCCTTGGATTGTACTGGCCCTTATTTCTTTCACATCTAGCATTCGCATCTTATATAATGGCCTGTGTAATTGATTTCACATTCACGTTTGATTCCCTGTTATCTTAAATTGTTGTTCGAGTAGTAGAAATGCCATTCATATATGTGTTTGCCTCTGCACCTTATTCCTTTGATTCAAGGTTCAATCCTACTGCATGTCGCGTCTCTGCTGTCTATCAAGTTCTGAGTTCTGTAAGAACTGCCCAGAATTGGGTTTTGTAATATTAAGGCAAACGAGTTTGCCAAGAAATCTTTAAAAGACATAGGATATGTTTCTTTCGCTTGATGGTCTGTCACAGGTCCGTTGGGATCTGCTTGAGCTTCTGCTCTCAAACTTGATGGGCGAATTTGGATAATACACATTTTGTTCAAGTAAACGACTCTGCGTATTTCCAACTGGCGTACACCCTCCTTTATCTTGTTAGAACCCATTGATCAATTTGCTACAGTATGAGATAGTATGGGATGAAGATGTCCTGCATTGAGAAAACCTATGCAGATGAACTGGGATGTTTCGGTGAATGTGACACAGGTATAATATTCTTGTAGTGTTTTCATGGATTTTGATAAGCAGGAAAATAATATTTTCCTTTACCAAAAGACCATGGAGATCGTCCCCCATAACAATGGTCGAGTGAAGATGATGCAGTGATTAATCAAAATGAGAAGTTACCTGCTCTAGGGCCGATCCAAGTGAGTTCCAGCTCCAGTTTTGAAATATTATCTCTATGCAGTTTTTTTTTTCCATTTTTTTTTTTATCATGGATGTACATTCACATGCAGCCATCAACCCACCTTATAGTTTCCATTGCTCTCTGTTATAAATCTTGAATCTATATATCCTGGGCATATCTACATATCATATTTAGATGTCATCATGATATTGCAATAAGTTGAGTTTTTTTTTTATGTTCAGCAAATAGGAGATTAGTAGTGATCGTTTTCTTTTACTCCTCTATTGCAATAACATGATAATCTACATCATTGGTGTCATCAATATAATGATCATTCGTATTTTCATGTGGATCTCATGTATGAGCAATATTTTGTTTGGGAGATGTTGCTAATTTATAACCTAACTGAGCTTATCTAATCGTTTCTTCCTTCTCCATACGGAAGATCTGATTTTTATTGAGAGTTAAGGTATAATTTGGGTCATATGAGCAAACCTGTGTGTTGGGCCTTCAAAGTTGTGTGTCAAGACTAAAAATTCTGATCTAAATGTATGTGAAATACGGGCTTGATCTGGGTTTGTGCCCAAAATTGGTTTTTCCAAGCCTCTGGGCAGGAGATGCTGCTGCTGGGCCCAATCCTATCATAACATATGTGGTTAGTGAAACCAACATCGGTGACTTGTGTACCAAACCTTTGGGAGGCATATATGCACACTGTTTGAAATCAGCAATTTGAGAGATGGGTAATGATCATTCAAAACTGTGAAATAGCTAAAGTCGATTCGTTCGCATGATTTAAGTATGTTAGAGTCCACCGGAACTTTTCATAACTGGAAGTGTTGATGGACACTTGGAACTTTGGAAGAAGAAGCCTGCTGGCATAGAGTTTTGCTAAAACATCTCAGATCTCACCTTGGTGCCATTGAAGGCTCGGCTGTTAGTATTGATAATCTTATTTGTTGCACAATATCAGGTGACCATTCTGTGAAAATATACGATGTTGTCAACTATGACATGATGGTTATGATGTGTTTTTCACATATTTCTGGTACGGTTGAATGGATGTACAATCATGGTGATGTCAAGGCTAAACTTACCATTAGTGACAAGAACTCCCCTTATGTTCATGTCTATGATGCTCATGTTGGTTCCGTTGAACCTATAATATGAAAGGAGGTTCATATGGCACCAGTTAAAGTTATGAAGTACAATCATACCAATGATACTGTGATATCTGCAGACACTAAAGGTGTTCTGGAGTACTGGTCTCCATCTACTCTTCAATTCCCAAAAAATGTAGTTAGTTTCAACTTGAAAACTGATAGAAATCTCTTTGATATTTTCAGAATGCAAGACAACCATCTCTACCATAGAGGTCAGTTCAGATGGCAAGCATTTCTCTATTATATTTCCTGACCGCAAAATATGTGTATTTTGGTTCAAGACAGGGAAATTAAGGCGAGCGTGTGATGAATCATTAGAGGTGGTCCAAGATCTGCAAAGGAGTGATGTTCCACTATACCGGTTAGAAGCAATAGATTTTGGGAGGAATGGCTGTTGAAAAAGAAATAGAGAAAACAGAAATGCTCCACAGATCAATGCCATTTTTTATGAAAGTTCTAACTTTGTTCTTTATGCAACACTGCTGGGTATAAAGATTGTTAATTTGCATACAGATAAAGTTGCTAGTAGAAAAGTTGAGAACAATGAACGTTTTCTTAAAAATTGCTTTTTACCAAGGTGACAGAGGTAGTAAAATTCCTGCAGTCTCAGCAACCTAAAGGCTTTTGTTAGTTCATTTGCACCCACAATGGCTCTTGAGTTGCTGTAAACCCATGTATATTCACCAATAGACCCTGAGTTGTTATGGTTTCACATGTACAAGCATTCTCCACTAACATAGGCATTTAGGTAATTCTTCATACCTCTCTTCATATATTGTATACGGGCATTGTATATGCATTTTTTTTTCCTTTTGTTTAGCATAAGTACATTCAGGCCAATGCATGAATATTCATACATTAGGCATTGGCATTGCATTCTCATTAAACATGTGCATTTCCATCATGATTCAGATATAACCATAGGCATACCAACATTAAGATATGATATTCTCAAACCTCCTTCTACATTCATCATTTACTTTGTGTTAAACTTTAAATGTTGCAGGAATTAGGTAGAAAGGGGATATGTTCTTTTTCTTAGCTTAGGAATTGTAATTTCTATTTCAAATTCAGACTTATAATAGCTAGATATAATGAGAATTATCTATATTTCTTGTTTTAGATAGAATGAATGAGCATTGTAAATATCATGAATTGCTTGTTTTCATGCATTTCTCCTTTATTTTTTCAAAATTTTCACAAATGGCAACACGAATGTCACGTGCACCATTTCGTAAGAGGTAATTAATCCTAAGTTGATGATTTACATCAATAACCATAGTCAGGATGTAAACAAGACTTAGTATTTTTATCTTTTATAAAATAACACTGGATCCTTTTAAAAAATCATCATGTTTTCAAATATTTCTTTCTTTTATTAGAGTTTAACTTAAAATTTGCTCAAAATATATACCAATGGCCATAGTCAGGGTATATTGAGAGTTAATTTCATTTTAAACTCTATAAAAGCACAAAAATATGTTTTATTCTTCACGTGAATTTAAATATAGATTATTATGTAATACATTCAATGACCATAGTCAAGGATGTATTATATTTCCAATCTTATTTCAATTCATGTAAAGAATGAAATATGATTTTCAAAATCCAATTTCAAAATTCTTTAAATTCATTCATCATTTAGGATAAAATTATATCACAATTTTTTAAAATTCTTTTTCATAAATCCAAGTGATTTCCTTCAGATATCTTCTTCACTTCTCAAATCAATTTTCAAATTCAAATATCATTTTCAGATTCTAACTTTGAATTCGAAGTCCAATTTGACTTTGAAATTCATTTGTATATCCAAAATTCAAATTCTAAATGAAATTTCAAAGTTCAAATTAAAACTTTGAAATTTCTGATTCATCTTCAAACTCAAAACCAAGTTTATCTTCAAATTCAAAATCAAAGTTTGAAATTGATCCTGAATCTCAAAAGCTTGACCTTTTCTAAATTTTAAATTCAATCTGGGTTTTCAAAACCCATATCTATATTCAAAAGTCTCATTTGGACTTTCAACACTTAAATCCAAAATTAGATCAACTTGGATCCAGTTTTCTAAATACAATTCTATCTTTGGATCTTAGACTTCAGATCCAAATTCCATTTAGGATCCAGAACCCAATTCTACTTTGGATCTCAGACTTCAGATCTAAATCCATTTTAGGATCCAGAACCCAATTCTACTTTGGATCTCAGACTTCAGATCCAATTCCATTTCAGGGTCCAGAATCCAACTTCACTTTGGATCTCAGACTTCAGATCCAGTTCCATTTTAGGGTCCAGAATCCAACTTCACTTTGGATCTTAGACTTCAGATCCAATTCCATCTTAGAGTCCAGAGTCCAATTCTATCTTAGATCTGAGACTTCAGATCCAAATTCCATCTTGGATTCCAAATCTTGGATCTAATTCCATTCAAAACTTCAGATCCAAATTCCATCTTGGATTCCAAATCTTGAATCCAATTCCATTCAAAAACTTCATATCCAAATTCCATCTTGGATTCCAAATCTTGGATCCAATTTCATTTAAAATTCAGAATTCAAATTATTCCAGACTTTGAATTAAAATCCCATTTTGAATTCCTGATTTCAAAATCAACTTCTATTCTCAATTCCAATTCTTAAAACCAATTCCATTTCATTCCAAAAATTCAAATCCAATTCCCATTTAGGATTCTAAATCTAGTATTCAATCTCCTCCTGAATTTCAACTCTATTTAGAATCCAGACTTTGGATTCAAATTCCATCTCGAATTCCAACTTTCAAATCAATTCTATTTCTCAACTCTATTTTAGATTTCCCACATTTTATTTCAAATTTTAAAAGTTAGAATTCAATTCTAATTCATCTCTATTCTGATTCAAAGTCCATTTATGACTTTGAAATTTCCTTTCTTCTCCTTTTATTTCAACTTCAGAATCATTCCTTTCAAAGTCAAGATTTATTCTCAAACTCTAATTATTCCAAAAACTTAGAACTTTAAATCTCAAGTTCTAAATCATTTCTTCATTTTATCATCAGATTCAAGAAACACTTGGAGATTTCCAAAATCAATTTTTCAAAAAGAGCATACATCTCTGCATTGCACAAACATGATTCTTTGTGCATTTAGACTTAGGATAAAATTCTTAGGTAATATTAAGGCAAAGCAAAAGGCATGAATTCGACCCTTGGTTCGATTACCCCTGATAAAGGCGCCAGGAACGGTCGAACCTCGTACCAACGAGCGAATCTCGTCCCGCAAATATTTCAAAACGGAGGCGAGTTATTTTCTCAAATATTTTCAAAATTAAGATCAAGTGAGACCCCGCAAAAGAGTTCCTCTTTTTCTTCTTTTCTCTTCTTTTCTCTTCTCTCCTTCTTTCTGTCTTTTATTTTCTCTCTTCAAAAGGAGGAAATAGAGGTTGGAAAGGAAAAGAGAAGGAAGAGAGAGAATATCAAGAGAGGGAAAATTTTGCAATGATCACACATTCCACTTCTTGGAAAATTACTTTCTCCGACATGTTAGGGACAAGAAAAAGATAGAATTCATGGAGTTGTGCTAGGGAAACATGAGTTTAGTGGGTTACACCACCAAGTTCCAGAACTTGGAGCGATATTTCTCAAACCTTTTCGCTGATGACTAAGAAAGGGTGAACAAATATTTACGGAAACTTAAAGAAGAAAATCATTATCGAGTCATGACCAGCATGCCCTCGACTTTCCTTATCGTCATGGCAATAGTAACACTGCTAAACAAAGAGTGGGAATGCTCCAAGAGAAAACAAGAGAAGAAATTGATTCTAAATGGTGGAGCCATCAAGAGGTCGTTCTCTGGTGGCTAGACCCAACAACTACCATTTCAAAAAAAATAATGGAGGAAAGAAATTTGTTCCTCAGGACAAGAAGCAAAGACAACAGGGTGGTCCCCAATCTCATCAACAGTCAAACTCTATTTGCCCTAACTGCAACAGGTCTCACGTCGGACAACCTTGCCCCTGTGAGACAGGAGGCTATCTATATTGTGGCAAGATGGGCCACTATATGCTCATGAGTTCTATAAGAAGTCGGCTAACGAACTGAGAAGGACCATGAGAGGATTCCAGTCTGCCCAACCACCTCAGCAGCAGCAACAGCAGCCATAGAATGCACAAAAGAAGGTCACTGAGCATGTCTATGCCACCTCGCTCGAGCAACTGACAAAGTGTGACTTAGTATAAGATATGGTTCTGGTCATTGGCCAAGCATCCCTTGTTCTATTTGATTGTGTCCCTACTCGTTCATTTATTGCTATAAATTTCTTCAAAAACTTGAATGTGCACACGAAGTCACTTGAGTATGACTTAGAGGTTTATAACTTATTAAGAGACATGGAAATATGTGTGAATTATGTTTTCAATATAATATTATATTGGATGACCAAAGTATGCCTACTGATGTAATCTTACTCGGCATGATTGAATTTTATGCCATTCTGGGCATAGACTGGCTCTACAAATATCATGCTAGAATTATAGGTCAAGAAGAAAATGTGATATTGTTGTATCCCTGAGCTCCTAAAGTGGAGTTCAAATTGTCTCGACACACACTAAAGAGTTGGATAATTACATCATTAAAAGCATAGAGTTTTATAAGAAAAAAGATGCACTGCCTTCCTAGTCAGGGTCATTTTGACAAAACCAACACCTGTATCGATTGAGGACTTGGAGATAGTCCATGAATTCCCAGATGTGTTCTCGAATGAATTGGCAGGTCTTCCTCCACTATGAGAAACAGAGTTCAACATCGAGCTATTGACAGGAACTGCACCAATCTCAAAGGTATCATTTTGAATGACACCAACAGAACTCGAGGAACTTAAGAAGTAATTGCAGGAGATAATGGATCAAGGGTTCATTTGGTCAAGTGTGTCATCGTGGGGAGCGTCAGTTCTGTTCGTGAAAAAGAATGATGGATTGATGGGACTATGCATCAATTACAGGATGCTCAACCAAGCTACTGTAAAAAATAAATACCCGCTACCCCATACAGAGGATCTGTTCGATCAAGTAAAGAAAGTCATGATGTTCTCAAAGATCGACCTTAAATTTGGGTATCACCAACTCAGAATCAAAGACAATGATATTTCCAAGATGGCTTTTCAGACAAGATATGAGCATTATGAGTTCGTAGTAATATCTTTTGAGTTCACCAATGCACCTGCAACTTTCATGGATTTAATTAATCGGATATTCAAACTATACTTGGACACCTTCGTGATCATTTCCATTAACGATATCTTGGTGTATTCTGAGAATATAGAGCAACATCGAGAGCACTTGAGAATTATTCTAAAGGTCCTGAGAAAACAACATACATTTCTTAAGTTCTCTAAATGAGAGTTTTGGCTCAAGTAAGCTATGTTCCTTAGACATGTAATTTCAAAAGATGGAGTATCCATAGATCCTGCCAAAGTGAACATCGTGGTAAGCTGAGAGCAATCAAAGAATGCATATTTTTGGGGACCCTATTGATTTTTGAAAATCTCATGACAGAGCGGCATATTTTCAAAAAAATTATGATATTTGTGATTATGTTTCTCATGATATTAGGTTGGAAGTTTTTACATTTCTCTAGATTTTTATCCACAAAATTAATATTTTTAAAATTCTAAATTATGCATATGGAATACAAATACAATATTCATGGGATGTCGCCAACAAAAGACGCAAAGATGTATCAGGTTATTTTGGATGTTTAGAACAGATGACATAAATATCATGAAATTTTGCATTATTTTAAAAAATATCACAATATTTATGGTGTGTGTTCCAAATAGTAGGGGCGCAAACAGATCAGATATTGGATGGATCTTGGTTGATCCAATTTTGAACCCAAATTCTAAAGTTTGAATTTGTATTGAGTCTGAACTAAATCCAATGAAGTACCGATGAGTTCAGATCCAAACCATATAACGCAAATTAAATCGCAATACTTAACGTAGATGGATCAGATGTGGATGAAAACACTGAACTGAATATATTTTCAAAATGCTTGGTCTACCTCGATCAGTGTTGGTTACTTCATTTTTCAAGACTCGGTTAGAGGGTCAAATTGGACACGGACCAGATCCAAAGTTGGATATAAGCAAGGTAAAAATCAAACTGTTCAAACAAAACAATGGGTGTGCTATTTTATTTTATAAAAAGGAACCCTCACCGAGAATTAGGGATGGCAGTGGACTTGGGGGAAACGGGTCTCTGCCCCACCTCGCCCCATTTACAACGGGGATAGAGGAACATAAAACAGGGATGGAGGTTAAAATCAAAACTTGTGAAGGGATGGAAGCGGGGATGGACTTACGTGTTCCCCCACCCCGTCCCCAATCCCCGTTAGTAAAATAATTAAAATACCCTTCAATGGTCCGGCCTCCTTCTTTAGGGATGGCAATGGACCGAGAAAAAATAGGGCCCCACCGTGCCTCTTCACATTTGGACTGGGGATGAAGGACATGAAATGGGGATAGAGGCAGGGATGGAGGTTAAAATCAAAACCATGAAGGTGGAGATGGAGGGCAGAATTTTGAGACGGGGCGGGGGTGGAGTCCTTGTCCCCCGCATACCACAGCCATCCCTACATAGAATCAGACTGCTTAAAGGGCCCTTCCCCTCAAGGTAAACCCCGGGTGGGGTCACTGACACCCAAGCTCTTATGGAGCCCACCAGTTAAAGGCACCCGCACTCCCGGTGGGAGTCGAACCTGGGATGAAGGAGTCAGCACCTTCACCTCAAGCCCGCTGCCACTCGAGCAACAAAGGTGGGTGTACAATGTATATGCTATTGCAAGTTATTTTTCCTGATATTTCTCTAAAACAGTAATTCATAATGAGATTGCCCCTTTGCTGAGAAGATCCAAAGAGGATTTTGAGCTCAGGAGCAGCCTAGTGTAATTTCTGCTGAAATGAGATCAATGGTGGATTGTGCATGCTCATTGCTAGAAATAGATCACATCAATTGGATGGTGAGCTACACACCACAGGTAATATCTGTTCAGAACCTGAAAATTTAGGTTCAAGTTACGATCTTGTGCAGAGAAATTGAAATTGGAGACTGATTGAACCGAAAATAAAATATGCAGGCAGGCATGTAAGTTGTCGCTTGAAAAAGACAGGCGCAATGACAAAGAGCAAAACTATAAAGAAAACAAAGTAAAATTAGCCATGATTATCATAATTTCTAGGTGAGTTGGCCATGTTTGTTATATTTTCTAAGTAAATTGGTCATGTTTGTCATATTTTCTAGTTGGTGACCTGAAATTGTACTAAAAAATAGTGTCATCTACGTTATTGTCCAAAATTTCCTCACAGCATACATTTTCTAGATGCATGAAACATATTCGCTTAGGTGAGGAGGAATCCAGAGAGCGGCCAAGTGCCATGGCTATTTGACAGAGGCAATCACATGACAGCATTTCATGTGGGGTCTGCACTATGTAGCTGTGGGCCCCATGCAATGCTGTTGTGATTGGCCAATGTCGCAAAGCCATCGCACATAGCCGTTCATTTGATTTCAACTCTTCTTTAGGTACCCAGTAAATTAAAAAAAAAAGGCACGCTCTCCACCTCCATGAATCTCTCCCGAGCCGAGCTGAACACCCTGTTTGGGCTAGACTCTTTCAAGCTAAATGAGTTGCTCATGGCTCAGCTCACCAGCTATGAGATCTGAGTTCTTGACGAGCTGAGTCACAAGCTGCTCAGTTCCTTTACCAGCCCTAGTTGTGGGAGAGAATGGCTGGCCATTTTTTTTTTTAAAGAAAGGAGGAATGGCTCATTGCTACCCAAAAGATTTTGCAAAAATGTAAGCATCTACATTGATTCTAAAAACCAGTGGTCAGAGCCAAAACTAAATCAACCACAGGCTTGCAACTCCGCTTACTATTAGAAGCATGACTTCATCCAACATTTAACATTTCATAACATTACAACATCCCAATCAAACTTGTGCCGCAAAGGTGGTGGGAGAAAGTTTGCACAAAAGTTCCAAAATTTAAATTCGGACTTCCACTCCTCAGGATGACAAAGCTCTAGTGCTTAATTGAAAGCTAAAAATAACATGGTTAATGCGAATCAGAGCAGGACCCAAGCAGTGGATTGAAGATGGAGCAATAAAGGATTCTGCCCAATGTTACAACTCTAGAGAAAATTTTGCCAAGGATCACCAATTTCTTCTTCCAGAATGGGATTTACGATGCTACCATAATGTGCAATAATTTATTTTTTTAGCGGACAAGGCCATCAACAGAGGAACCACAAGTACAACCCTCCAAAAATTACACAGAAAGGATCAACTCCTAATCTTGCTAAGCACGGAATTTGCTACTCACAGAATCATAACTGGGGACATGGATGACTGCAAAATGATTTTACACAATCAGAAAAAATAATGAACATAAATGTATAGAAGAGCAGATAAATGCTCAGTTCAGTAATTACCGTCTCCCCATGAGGCCATTGTCAGAGGTGATGATACGATTTTCTCTGCAAGGGTGGAGATATCTTTCAAGGTAATCGCATCAACAGCCTTAAGGAAATGATCTACAGGCTTCCTGCAATGAGGTCATGAAGTTCCTGTTTATTAAGTGTAATTTCCATAAATTAACATTTGGTGAATCAATAAACCAAGCACATACGCAACCACGACCCAAGCTGCTGATAACGCATGTAGTTGAGACTATTTTGACTCAAATAAGTGAGCAAGCAAGAGCACAGTGTTTCCACAGTCCGGACCCGACTACTTCAAAACTTCCCCAGTTGTTTCTTTTGAATTGGCTAAAAGCGCAAGCACAATATAGGATTTTCACTACATTGAACGCAAAAATGCCATTTTGGGATACAAATGATAATTCTGATGTTCTTGCAAGGCCATGACAATTTTCACACACACATATATATGATGTCTAATATAAAGTCTGAAAGCTCTGTTATATTCTCGTAAGGTCTATGTTTTATTTATCCAACCAGTGAGAGCTGGGTTCATGTTAAACAGGAAGCACATTGATCCCATCCTCTAGCTCTAATGCCATGAAATGATAGTACAATTTGAAAGAGTAAACGTGATTCTTATTACCTAGAAAAATATCAAACGACAAGGTAGAACCTAAAGCATTAGCATAGAGATAACTTGTAGACGTGAAGCAACAAGATTTCTAGAATAACTATGTAAAAGTCATTAAACATATATTGAGTAGACTACCCAACAGGCGATTGCAGTACTAAATTGTGCTCTCACAAATAGGAAAAACATGTGAAGCGTGTGCAGCAAACTCCAATTACTATATGCAATTAACTTAGAGGAAGAAATGGAATGCATCGATTGTTTCCCATGTAAACATGGCAAACAACAGGAGCCACGTATTTTCAGTACATCTTAGAATCTCATATACTAACTACTTTACCCGTGGTGAATAAAAAACTAGAAATCATAAAAAAAAAGAAAAGAAAAGATGTATCCTTGATCCTCGAGGGAACCCAACACTACATGCAAGACATGATGGATGATTCTGTGACAACCCGTTGAGATGCATGATTGCCAACATCTATAAGAATAGTAGAGAAACTAAATTTCCAGAGAATACACTACAATCATTATGAAATTGGTCATCATCTGTAAGCACGCAATACATTGAAGAAAATTCTGATGTACTGTTCTCTAAGAGGGTGCAAGCGGATCAGATTTTGGTCAGACCCATCCAAATCTGACTTTATTTCTGGATACAGATTCTTAAAGTAAGATCCAAAAGAGTATTCAGAATTTACAGATTCGGATTCAGATATACATTTTAGGTTGGATCTGAGCTAGGATTCAACAGTTTTTTTTTTCGCTGAGAAATGCTAGGGGACCCATCCCTTTATTGATCAACTATACAACTGTACAGAAAAATATGTACAAATCAATAATCAATGGTTATGCCCCTTCCTTCAAAGGCCCTAAACTCTCTAAGTCCATGCCAGTCTGGAGGCTTATCCTCCCAACTATACAAATGATTCCCCGTCATAGGGAAAAGAAGAAGCAAACCTATTAGAATACAGAATGGATATGGATCCAGTAAAGGATCCATATCCGATACAGAACCCACATGTTTATATTTTAATGTAATATGTATTACTAATACAGGGCAATTTCGTCCATATAAAAAATATTGTAACCCTGTTAAGCTTAATGATGTATTAGTGCAGTCAAGAAGAATTAGAGTGGCTGCCGATTCTCCAGAAAAGTCTGTTCTCTCTCCTCACTCCTTTATCGTTTTCTTCACAAAATATACCAGTTCATTGGCAGTTTTCATATGGTATCAGAGCAGCAACATCTCTGGGCGTAAACAGGTCACTTTCATTAACTCTTTCTTTTCTTTTTTCTCCATTTAAAAAAAAAAAACAGAAACCAAGTTCTTCTCGAGTTCTTCCCCTCTGCAGTTCTGCATCTCTCATCCTTTTTTTTTCTCTTCTCATTTCACGCAAAAGCCGAAGCCGAGTTCTAACTTTTCACGTGATCTGCCCTAGTCACGTGAATCTGGTTCTTCTTTCACGTGATCTGCCCTAGTCACGTAAATCTAGGCCTTCTCTCGTTTCTTTTCTCCACCTATATCACACAAAAGCCGAAGTTCCTTTTTTTTTCTCTTCCTGTTTCCTGCAAAAGCCGAGTTCTCCCTTTTCATTCTAATATCACGTTTTTTTTTTATCTTTGGTCTGGAATCTGCTGGTCACGCTTACTCCTTTCTCGTTCTTTTTGCCTGCACAAGCTCCGCCATTCGTCTCACATATCTGAATATTATTTCAGATCTACTGTGCGCCTTACACAGTCTTCCTTTCATTTCTGTCAAGTTTTTTTAAACAAAAAAAAATCTCTTGTCGTGACATTGCTTTCTCTGTGCCGATTTCTGTCATAAATCATAAAGTTGTGTCAGTTTACGATAACAGTCCAGTTTCAGCCACTATTGTCTTTCTGTCATAAACCCGATTTCTGTCACAAGTCTGCAAATAGATACTTCAGCCAATTCTGGTCTTTCTTCCAATTTCCTGGGGCAGCTAGTTTCGGAAAAGCTAAATACAAACAACTATTTGACTTGGAAAAGGCAGATTAGCCCTTTTATTCGAAGTCAAGATCTTTCAGGTCACTTGGATGGCTCCACTCCAATGCCTCTGAAATTTATCACAACAAAAGCAAAAGAAGACGGAGGATTGCCAAACATCATTCGCAACCCTGCATTTGTTACTTGGATGAAGCGCGATCAGGCCCTCGTTGCATACATCACTTCCACATTGTCACAAGAAGTATTGATTTATATTCCTGATGATTGCACATCTAAAGTTTTGTGGGAGAATTTAGCCCAGACCTACTCTAAGATATCAGAGGCTAAGGTGTTGTTTCTTAAGCGTGAATTTCAGCTTTTAAAAAAGGGGGCAATGACCATTATTGCATTCTTAAACCAAGTCAAAAGCATCATAGATCAATTAGTCATTGTTGGATATCCAGTGTCAGATAAAGAAAAGGTGCAGCAGACACTGAATGCCCTGGGATCAGAGTATCATGTTCTTGTCACCTCTTTATTATGCTTGCCTACATTGCCTAGTTTTGAAGAATTGCGTGTCAAACTCTTCCAGTACGAGATGTCTTTGAAAAGCATGTCTGATGCTTCAGCAGGACAATCGTCTACGCATGAGGTTCTTGCCACAGGAATGATCGTTGATCGTGCACGAGGAGGGCGTGGCAGGGGAGCTCC
Source organism: Nuphar pumila (assembly GCF_984573655.1). Lineage (NCBI taxonomy): Eukaryota > Viridiplantae > Streptophyta > Magnoliopsida > Nymphaeales > Nymphaeaceae > Nuphar > Nuphar pumila. The sequence goes on along the minus strand of NC_143263.1, from coordinate 43,418,513 downwards.
AATCCAAGGTGGACGTGGGTTACTACCTACACCAAATTCCACTGCCAGTTTTTCAAAGAATGTTCCCACATGCTACCAGTGTAACAAACGATGTCACATCAAAGCCAACTGCTGGTTCAACCCACAAAATCGGAATAGAACGCAAAACAATAGAAATGTTGCTACATCAAGAACTGCAGGTATATTTCGGGTCAGTGATGATGCTAAGGATCTTCTCTTATCTGCTATGGCCAACTTGAATCTGAAACAGAATGATGATGGAATATGGTATGTAGACCCTGGGGCAGCAGCTCATGTCACCGGCAATGCAGGTAAGTTCTCTACTTTGACTCCCTATTTTGATAAATCTAATATTTCAAACGTAAGCAACATCCTTATTCCTTTGTCTGAGTCATCCATTCCTTTATCTGATGTTGTTCATGCACCAAATATAAAGAAAAATATTGTCTCTGTTTCTAAGCTTGTTGACTCTACCAATTCATCTGTGAAATTTACTCATACTTCTGTCTTTATCAAGGATCTTCAAACGAAGGAGATGTTCGCTAAAAGAGAGCGACGTGGAAATATGTATATCTTCAATAAAGATCCAACCTCCAGTGTCTTGAAGCCCAAGTCCGATCATGTCTCTAAAAGCATTCTAAGTATATCCAAATGTAATAAGTCATATCTTTGGCATTCCCGTCTTGGTCATTGTAGTCAAGTCTTTATTGAAAAATTAGTGTCCAATGGTTTACTTTCAGAGTCCGTTTCACCTTTGTTGAAAGACAAAGTGTGTCCCAGTTGTGTCAGGTCTGCAAAAGTCATGTACTTCCTTTTCATCAAATAAATAAAAGAGCTTTCATGCCTTTTGAGATAGTATGTTCTGATGTTTGGGGCCCAGCCCCCAATCCTTCCTCTTCTGAAAGTAAATATTATGTATCCTTTATTGACAGTTTCTCTCATTTTACCTGGATATTCTTTATGAAGTACAAATCAGAGTTTTTTCTTATTTTTCGTCGCTTTCATGCCTACGTTAAAACTCAATTCTCCCAAAATATTCAAACTCTCCAATGTGATGGAGGTGGTGAGTATTCCTTTAAAGAATTTTTAGATTTTTTCCAAGATAATGGGATACATCGTAGAGTTTTTTACCCGTACACACTACAACAACATGTAATTGTTGAATGCAAACATAGACGTATTGTGGAAAGTGCAATGAGTATGATGCATGGTTGTAACTTGTCTATTAGTCTTTGGACAGAAGCTTTTCATACTGCCACTCATGTGATAAATCATCTCCCTATGCATATTCTTGAAAATCAGTCTCCCTATTATGTTCTCTTTGGTGTACATCCCGATTATGATGAGTTACGAGTTTTTGGATGCACATGTTATGTACATATCGATAAATCCATGAGAACTAAATTTTAGGACAAAGCCTCTATATGCCAATTTGTAGGTTATGCAGATGAACACAAGGGTTACAGGTGCTAAGATCCTGTGAGTAAGAAGATCAGAATCTCCAGAAATGTTGTTTTTGATGAAAATAGTTTTCTGAAGAATAAAGCAAACAATCATGAACATATTGACACAACTGCTAATTGGTATGATCCATGGCTCAGTGTTGGACTTATTTCACACGCTGCAGAACATATTATTTTGGCTCCTGAAGGCATACATGATGAGACGACATCAGATAAGGTATCGGAAACAGAATGTCTGAGATACAAAGGAAATGTCTATACCAGGAGATCCAGAGAGCAAACAGATGTACCTGCTGGAGAACACGTGGCATTGCCCAACGACAGAGAAGCACCAAGAAGATCAGGTAGGATAAGGCATCCTATTAAAAAATGGGTGAGTTATGATAATTTTTCTATGGATTTTCAGCTCTTTCTATCCAAGATTGAAAAACACAAGAAACCACTTGGGTTTTGTCAAGCTATTCAATCTAACAAATGGATTGAAACGATGAATGAGGAAATCGGGGCACTTCATGAGTGTCAAACATAGAAGATAGTTGGTCGTCCCCAGATAAAAATGTTGTTGGCTCAAAATGGGTATATAAAATTAAATATAAACCGGATGGTAGCATCGAACGATACAAGGCACGTCTTGTTGCCAAAAGTTTTACTTAAAAATATGGTCAAGATTATGATGAGACATTCAGCCCAATGGTGAAAATGGGAACTATTCGTATTATTCTTGGCCTCGCTATTGAACATGGGTAGACCCTTAGTCAGCTTGATGTTAAAAATGCATTCCTTTATGGGGATCTAAAAGAAGAGGTCTACATGGAGCAACCTCAAGGTTATGCAGAGGGAGACCCAAAAGAATATGTATGCAAATTAATCAGAGCATTGTATGGTTTAAAACAAGACTCAAGGTCATGGTTTGAAAGCTTCTCCTTAGAGATTCAGAACCACGGTTTCTTTCGCTCCTAGCTAGATCATTCTCTATTCATATACAGGGATGGAACCACTATGATTTTCTTATATATGTTGATGATATCGTGATCACTGGTAATGCTCAAGACCATATTCAACGAATTAAAGCTTTACTAAGTATGCGGTTCAAGATGAAAGATCTTGGGGAACTGAGATATTTTCTTGGTGTAGAGGTGGACAAACAGGATGTACATATGTGAGTCAACACAAATACACTCTTGACCTTCTAGCCAAAGCAGGAACGACAGATTGCAAACCTCTGCCAACACCCAGTGTTGTCAATCAAAAACTCAGTCTTTGTGATGGTGAATTCTATCCTGATGCAGGCAAATATCGCAGTTTAGTGGGCATGTTACAGTACCTCACTTTTACTAGACCAGACATTGTATATTCTGTAAATCAAGTATCTCAGTTCATGCATGTACCGAAAACTGGTCATATGAATGTTGTCAAACGCATTCTTCGTTACTTAAAAGGCACGGTGGGTGATGGACTCACATATGTACAATCTTCATAGGAAACACCAAAACATAACATATTGGCCTATACAGATGCAGACTGGGCAGAGAACCCAGATGAGAGGAGGTATGTTTCAGGATACTGTGTTTTTATTGGTGAAAATCTTGTTTCATGAAGTAGCAGAAAACAGAAGGCCGTGGAGAGTTCTAGCACAAAGGCAGAGTATAGATCTATAGCAACTACCACAGCAGAAGTGACCTAGATTAGGCATTTACTTATAGAGATGGGAGAAAATATCTCAATTTCGACTCTTATGTGTGATAATGGAAGTGCTATACAAATTGTGTTCAATCATATTCATCACAGTCGGACTAAGCATATTGAGATTGAGCAATATTTCATCAGACAAAAGATAGCGGACAAAGAGATTGAACCGGTTTATGTGTCTTCAGAAGACCAAGTCGCTGACATGTTCACAAAAGGTCTCACAAGTAACCGTTTCTGGTATCTGAAGAACAAGTTACACATGGTTCAACCCCATGCGCAATGGATATGGATCCAGTAAAGGATCCATATCCGATACAGAACCCACATGTTTATATTTTAATGTAATATGTATTACTAATAGAGGGCAATTTCGTCCATATAAAAAATATTGTAACCCTGTTAAGCTTAATGATGTATTAGTGCAGTCAAGAAGAATTAGAGTGGTTGCCGATTCTCCAGAAAAGTCTGTTCTCTCTCCTCACTCCTTTATCGTTTTCTTCACAAAATATACCAGCTCATTGGCAGTTTTCACAAAGCCAACCTCAAGGGAAATACCATAAGGGCATATGCTCAAGACTTCTAAGTGAGAAGAAATAGCAGCAAACTGGGCACCAAGTCTTCTCCCCGAGAGCGCATCCTTCATCCAATCCACCCATCCTCTATTGATATATGTCACCCAACACCGGCAATTACCAATATTGACCAACTGCAGCAATTGATCCAACATTAAAGTTTCAATCATAAGTCCCTCTCAAATAATCGCACACCAATTCGAATAAATCTCCCAGTTCCACCTTCAACCCCAAAAGCCAGCTTAGTACGCACTCCCCTAGGTCAGATCACAAGCTGAATCAAAAGACCATCCAAAGGTGAAGGAGGATCAGAAGTCGGATAACATCTAGTTAAAGCCCATGGCTTAATTAGCCTCCTCCAATCCCCTGACCATTCCAACTTTAAAAAAAATATGTGCACGCATGCCACACTTCAATTTTAAGCTTCTGAATCAAAACACTTTCCATATCATGAGCAACCCGATTCTGAAAACCCTAAACTTATCAGACAACATTATGAAAAGTCTGCTGACAACATTTCAGCATCCAGTTGTCTCTACAAGTCCTTCCAAACCACCATTTTAATTCTTGAATCACATTTATGCAAGGACTTTGTCACTGTCTAAATTTCGCAATGACAAATCTCCAAACTGAACTGACTACAGAACAGGATATAAACAGATGTCGACAGTTCTCTTACTCCATGCAGCAGACAAAACATCTATTAGCTAAGGCTACTCCAAATAGCTGCAATCGGTTCAGGGTTAAAATTTTGTCTTCACACAGCAACCAAGCTGCTCTGGGTAAGCAGTGACTTCCCCAAATGAACTTTCTCCACTGTTAAACATTATCTCTGCATCTTAATGAATTCCAAAACACCTTCCTCAACACAGGAAATGGTTTTCTTTCATTCCAAATCAGAGTATCCTTATTTTGAGAAAAAACAGAACTGCATGACATTCATAGTACTTGGAAGAAAAAGCTGAATCTGAGGGGTATGTTGAATAGCCTCATAAACTTGCTTAACAGAAAAACTCAATAAACTTTCTATGGCTCCAAAATCCTCTCATTGCACATTAGAAAGCAGAATGGAGTTCCCCCACCCGTCTGTCCAAAAACGTACTCTATCCCCATCCTCCACTTTCCAAGAGGCAAGGTGTTGTATGGTTCCCAACCCCACCGAATACCCTTCCATACCCAAGAACCCTTCGAACTATAGCTAAAATTCCATAGACTATCCCTTCAAAGATATTTATCCCCCATGAACTGACCCCATAGTGAATCACACTGAAGAAGAGAGCACGCCAAATAAGCCAAATTTGTTCTATTACTCTTCCAAAACCCGAATACCCACACCACCCTCTTCATGGTCGACATAAATTCCTCCACTTAATTGAGGATGGAATTCCTCATCAGGACTATTCCAAAGGAATCGGGCAAAACATTTCTCCACAACACATAGTACCTGTTTCGGAAACCAAAATATCAACGACCAATAAGTCAGCATACCTGATAAAACATATATAATCAAACACAAATGACCCACATATGAAAGGTTGCTATATTTCCATCCTGCCAACTTGTTGGAGATCTTCAGCACAAAGTCTTGACAATATTGAGACAACAATTTCCTTGAAAAAGCGGATCCCTCAAGTATTTAATAGGCAGAGAACCAGATGCCAACCAAGAATAACACATAAGACAGCCATATTGATCGTCAATACATAAAGGAATGGATAACGATTTATCAGCATTCATCCACATTCCAGCATGGCCTCAAATTCTAAAAGTACTCTGTTGATGGATACAATAGAGCACCTCGTAGCCCTACACACCCACTCAAGCATCATCAGCAAACAAGATACACTTGGACATTGACGATTAGGACACTTAGGAACACCAATATTACCTTTATCCACCTTGACCTGAATTCTTCTTGCTAGGCACTCCATCACAAGTAACAAGATATAAGGAGAAATGGGATTTCCTAACAAACGTCCCTCGAACTCTTAAAATGCCTTCCCGGAAAACCACTCACAAGGACCGAAAAAGAGGTTATCGAAACACATAACAATACTTTTTTAAACGAAGAAGCATGAAATTCAAACCTTAATAAAGCCTTTTTCCAAAAATCTCCAATCAACTCTATCATGGGCTTTGGAAAGATCAATCTTCAAACAAACCGACGGCTTATGATATCTAATAATAGATCAATTACCTCATGAGCAATAAGAACGCTATCATATACGGTCCTTCCTTGAAAAAATGCTCCTTGATTACGTGAAACTATCCAAGTAAGAATAGGCCTCATCCTATTAACCACCACTTCAGTGATGATTTTAAAAAGGAAATTACAAAGGGATAATGGCCTGAAATCACTCAAGGAAGTAGCACCAACAACTTTGGGAATAAGAACCAAGTGGGTATGATTTATACTATGTACAATCTTACCTTTCACAAAGAAATCTTTGATAGCCTTAGAGACACTACCCACAATTTCCCAATAATGTTGGTACAAACCCCCAGAAATCCATCTGGCCCCAGAGCCTTCTCACCATTGCATTGAAAAACTGCAACTCTAACCTCCTCATCCATAACCGTTCTACACAATACCTCATTCTCAGCTGAACTAACAAGAGGACCTTCACTAAGCTCAACGCAAATGTCTCTGTCAGCACCTTCGCTTGACATGAGATGCGGAAAAAAAATTATAACAAACCGATTTGTTTGAACATTTTACATGTAAAAACATTGATTTCAATCTTATTTCACCGCATCCAGTACTACCATAGATATTTCAGATCTGGATTCAACTTTACATCATTGGATCTTGATCTGGACTCGTATTCTGATGTATCATACAAAACAGACAGATTCGGATCAGGCTGTATCTGGCCTGTATCTGATCCATTTGCAACCCTATTTCTCTTTCAAAGCTACCAAATGGAAAAGCTTAAAAATGATGATGAATAGATGCCAATATTTTACCAACTTCTCCCTAAAATAAGCCAAACGAAATTAAAATTGTGGAAGTAATTAGAATTGCATTTCTTGAACCTGTAAATAAATGATAAACTCATTAAGCAGTATTACAAAACTCATAAAGCAAAATGATCATGAGTTCAAGTAATGAAGACACTAAATATGTGGAAGAAAAGACAGACAAGAAATTAAACAATGATCTCACCTTTCTCCATATGTCAAGATCTGGCGACCAATATCTTCAGCAGCTACCATCTATAAAAGAATAAGGCAGTATAAGTATACCATCTGTAATTGGCAGGGAAAAGGAGATGTGATTAGTAGAACACATACCCTCGATTCCAGGTTCATCAAAACAGCAGACTTTGTGGAGGTTTTGGCACGATTAAGCTGTATCTGATCAACTGTCAAAAAAAAATCAAAGAGAAGTATAAACATGCAATTACTAGGTCCCCAAGGAACAATTCTTTGAGAACTTTCACATACCTTCTCCAGGAGTTGCTATTGCTAACAACTCTCTTGCAGCTAAATCAACAGTCTTGGATACAAAGTCTGAACTCTGTATGAGAGAAAAGACGAGTCAGAAGCCTGAAATATGCCAAATTTCAAGAAACTAAAAGCATGCACTAACGTCCATGAAGAAGAAAACTTTCCAAAATGTTTTTGTAAATACTGAGTAACAGCTATCATTGCCATAGACATAATGACAGCCAGGGAATACCATGCATGACCTTGAACTTCGAAGAACAAACACAAACATGAAACTAAATGAACATCTGCCACATTCATGCAATTTTCAACCATTCTTTTCTGAGAAAGCAGGAATCATGCCACAAGACAATGTTTGGACTGATGACATTATAACACCATTAAGAGTCCATGGCGGAACATATGTTACTTTAACAAAGGGTAATAACGCATGGTTACATTTTTTTAACAAACAATTATGATGCATGTCGGACAGAGTGAAAGTGAACAGCAGATCAACCAAAAACATCAGGAAAAAAGAAAGGCCAAAGATGAGAAACATCATTTAGAACATTGGGACTCATAAGCAGAAATCTTTCATGTACCAAGTTTATGTCATCTCAACACTATCTGAACATGGCAAAGTAAAAAAAAGAGATTAAACTCACAGGATCAGAACAGTTAGCTAAACGTACATGAAAATATATAAGAAAAGGTCCACAGAAAAAACTTCGAAGGATAACCACAAAACATGGATTCCAGCTACTTCTGTATAAAAAGTATGTCAGTTCTATATCACTCACTGATTGTGAATGGTTGAGCATGTGCATGCAACTCTTTTCAGCATAACTCGAGAAATTACATTGACACTAGATCTGATACAGATCCTGCACCCTTTATAAGACAGAGTAGCACATGGACATCAAATAAACTCAGATACAAAACCACCCATGCATTCTGCAGGGATATGCTTTAAGCAAGCAAGTCCTTAAATGATAAGATGACCTAACCAACAGTAATATGGCACCGTGTACTTCTGAACAGATCTACTAGGATATGTAAATTAAGGTCTCATTTTTATTTAATAAATCAACTATGTCACAGGGATTCGGCTAGGAGGGTCCCGCACCCGCGTCGACGCGACTCGACGCGGGTGCGGGTGCGGGTGCCGCACCGGGTGCGGTCAACTCGATCCTGGGTGCGTTGACCGCACCCAGGATCATTAATGTCCATTTTTAAAAAAAAAAAATTTGCCCAAATGGGCTTCGAATTTTTTTTTAAAAAACTTTATGCTAGTCTGTCAGCTGCTGACAGACTAGCATAAAGTAAGTTTTTCAGTTTTCACGCACAGCTGCTGACAGCAGCTGCCTGACAGCTGCAAAGTTTAAAAAAAAAAACCCCGCCTATTCCCCAACCCCCTTTTTAAAAAAAAACCCCGCCTATTCCCCAACCCCCTTTATATATATATATATATATTACTTATTACATTTTTGCCCCTGCCGCACCCCCGCACCCGGGTTTTTTGGAAGTGCCGAATCCCCGCACCCGCACCCGCACCCATGTGACATAGTAAATCAACTACTTTAGGAAAAAGCTTCCTTCTAAATGTAGTTAGCTGCTTTGCCAAAAAAAAAAGAGAAAAGAAACGAAAACAGCAAATCGGATCATATATATAGGGTCACTAGAATATGTGAACTGGAGTGTGAACCGAGATTTTCATGGGTTTTTTTCCTTAAATTTCACCATATGGATGTGATCTAGAAGATTGATTTTATAGAAACAGACTCTTGGATCATCCAATTATGATGCATAAGAAGGATCCTTTAAAGCTTGAAGATAAACGGTTCAGAATTTCCGTAAATATTCAAGCATCCAAAAATCGCATTTTTTCATCAAAGATACATGATCCAACAGTCGATTCCTAGCAAATGGACCATGCTGAAGGAATCTGCAGGGTTGGATTTGCAAAAAAAAATGTCAGAAATGACTAACTCACACTCAGATTCACATATTTCCAGTTAACATATTCTAATGACCCCATATATATATATATATATATATATATATATATATATATATATATATATATATATATATATGTGTGTGTGTGTGTGTGTGTCACATGGGCGCGGGGATTCGGCACTTCCAAAAAAACCGGGTGCAGGGGTGCAGCAGGGGCAAAAATGTAAATATATATATAGAAGGGGGTCCGGGGGTTCCCCCGGCGCGGGTCGGGGGTCCAGTTTTTTTTTGCTGGTGTGTTTGTTTGAAGACTTGTTACCCACGTTTTGCTTGTTGTGTACTTTGGCACAACGGGACAAAATTGATGAACCGAAAGGATTGGCAATTTGATCGACCCAGCCTGTTGTGTTCTGCTGACTGTCATGATTCAATCATGTCTGAAACTCCCTGGTCTTCACGAAAAAAAATATAAGCGAAAGGTTTGATGTGGTTTGTTGGAGAGAGAGTCTTCACGAGGCCTACGGCTCCACTGCCACACCACTGCCTAGGGTTCTTCAAATTTCATTTTATATACAGTTGCACACAGATCACAACTAAAAGAAATTTATTGGATTTTGACATGTGGAAAAGAGAGGTCTACACAAGGTTACGGCTAGAGCACCCATCTCGTCAAGAGAAAAGTGAATACTAATAGCCACCAAGGCTACCACCACCATTATCATTTATTATGGAGAGAGAAAATCCTTGACGAAGAAGGATCTGGATGGTTGAAGGATAAAGACTTCAAAAGGCTCTTGAATTTTGGTTTTAATTTTTGAGGAAGATGCATCATCATTTCCAAGTTAACAGTATGTTTTCCAACGCTGTGAATTAATTGTTTGGAGGCAAGAATAGCATGGGATGCCAACAAAGCTCGTCAGATGTTGTGGACACAAGTGCCCCTTTATAAAACAAGAGCAGCAGCAGCAAGCAGCTGTCATCAGAATTTTTTTTTAAATTCCGCAGCCCATTTCATAGGGCAATTTTTAAAAAAAAAATCCAAAAAAAATGGACCGAAATGACCCTGGGTGCGGTCAACGCACCCGCGTCAAGTCGCATCGACGCGGGTGCGGCACCCTGCTAGCCGAATCCCTGTGACATATATATATATATATATATATATATAAAAGTGTGTGTGTGTGTGTGTCCAAACTTGACCTGATTAAGTGGTCATATATATATAAGTGTGTGTGTGTGTGTGTGTGTGTCCAAACTTGACCTGATTAAGTGGTCATATATATATATGTGTGTGTGTGTGTGTGTGTGTGTGTGTGTGTGTGTGTGTGTGTCCAAACTTGACCTGATTAAGTGGTCATATTTGACGTGGCCCATCAAACTGAACTGAGTAGTTCTGATCTATCAGAACTACTCAGTTCAGTTTGATGGGCCACGTCAAATATGACCAAGTAATCAGGTCAAGTTTGGTAACAAGCTTTAAGGTCCAATAAAATCTGGACGCAGGATTTTTTTTTTCTTATATATATATATATATATATATATATATATATATATATATATATATATATATATATATATCACCAACATACAAGAATGTAAAGACAATCTTTTATGCACCTCAAAGATGGACAAAAATGATCCAACATAACAGGTTACAGGTCAGGCCTGTGGACAAGGCCAGATCCGAAACTAATCTGACCTGTACCCAAGAAGTACCAGTACCAGTGTCTGACATAATTGACACAGACACGCACCTTTCCAGAAGAATGTGTGGTACATAGCGAGAACATAGATGAGGCAAATTTTCAATAAATCAGCAATTAAAAGTTTTGGAAGCACAAAGCATGCACCATCCATTAAGAAAAATAGAAACAAAAGCAAGAAACAATATATATATATAGAGAGAGAGAGAGAGAGAAATAGCATAGTTGGAAAACTCGGCGAGTCAACTCGTGACTCGGCCGAGTTGACTCGTATCGGCAACAAACTGAGTCAAAAAATTAGGTGAACTTGGTTTAAACCAAATTCAGCCGAGTCGGTCAAAACTCAGACGAGTCAACGAGTTTTAGCATTGACTCGGCAAAGTCAGCCGAGTCATAGCCATAAAAAAAAACACTTAAAAGTATAAAGTAAAGCATCATTTACTTTTGAATGGGAAAATGATGAATTGAAGGCATAGCCTTCAATGCTACATTTAAGGCCTTCACCAAAAGTAGAAAGTATAGAGTTGGGTGGATGGAAGGCCTATTTATAATACATGTTGGATGGGCCTTCCACCACTTCCCATCGATACAAGCATACTAATGTACTATCACGAAGGCACGATGCACTAGGCACCAACACTAGCTTCTTCTAATTAGGAAAAAATATTGAAAAACTTATATAAAATATAATGTAGCCATAAAAAGTTCTATTAACTAGGAAAAAATATAGAACCCATCAATCAAAAGATATCATGATATTGAGATGATCAAATGTTTTGTTTATATTTAAGAAAAAAGAAAAATATCTAAAAATCGTATAAGATACTAAAATATTTTTAATGATTTTTCTTATATATATATATATATATATATATATATATATATATATATATATTATAGGTGTGTAAAATATATATAAATATATATATATATATGAGAAATTCATATTTCAAATGAATATACTCTTTAAAAATGTTTTTGTATTTATGAAACATATGTTTGTTATTAATTTTTTATAAAATTAAATAAAAACCGTGGCTCGCCCGAGTCATCAAGTCAGGTTTGGCCGATCAGATACAGAGTTCCAAGAATGCCAACCATGAGAAATAGATGAAAAGTTCAAGCAAAAAAACTTGATTTTCTCATCACAATAAAATCCTAAGATATAGAAGCAATACAACAAGTTCACAAAGTATCAAGTTTTTCTCTACCATTATGTCATAGGAAGTCACATACCGTGGTTGCATGAATACCGAAAATGCCAGTATTATTGTAAATACTGTTGAAGGCAGAAAATGACTGAATTTGCTGGAACTGATTTAAGATGCGGAGATCTGTAGAGCACATAAAGTAAAAGAATCAATTCATCTAGACATACACAATACATAAAAAATGAGAAAGGTGCAGGTAAGAGAACTAAATAAATAGAAAAAATATAATCTTGTAATTCAACAACTCACAGAAAAGATATGGATGAGAGTCAGACATGAAAATTTTAAGGGAATGTAAAGCATGCAACTTACACAGCCGAGAATACATCCCTTTCCCAGGTCCACCTGCAGAGAAAGAACCCCCTCCTCCCATAAGCATCTGAAAGAAGAAGATCAAACTTCTATACGTCACTAACTCTAATCCTCATAAATGATGAAAGTGCAAGTAAACAAAAAGAAGCAGAATGATCATCATAGAAGTTGAAAATGATGAAACATCCTGGAAGGGCAAGCACATGCTGCATCACCTGAAGCACTGTCAATGTGATGGCGTCCTTCTCCTTATGCCAGCCACCAGGAACTTCAAAAGCAAGAGCAACATGGGTGTTCTGCTTCCAAACATGGAATACAAAATGAGTATAATTGAAGCAAATTAAAGAATGAATGAAACAGTTTGCAAACAATAGATATCCAAATAAATGGTACATACTGGTGAATCTGCTTGACACCGAAAATCACCTCCAACATATATGGACTTTAGAGCCTCAGGTGGAGGAACCTTTGGCATATCAGACAAAAGAGGCTCTGCAACTGCTAACAATTCCTCATGGTCCACACCAGATGCTGCTAACACCATCCGTGGAGCAGTATAATTTTCCTACATGTTCAGTATAAATGACTGATGATTCCAGGGTTCAGGCATAAACACAAAAATGCATAGCAACAACGTAGCAAATATAGCAAGTAAAGTCTTACAGAAACAAATTCCTCCAAAATTGAACTATTCAATCGGTTTATTGCAGATTCAGGAGCCAATAGAGGATTTGCCAAAGCACCAGAATACCCAGCTGAATGAATTGCCTCCAACAGCAACCCTTGCGGGTTGTTAGAAATTTCTGCAATCTCCGCCTTTACCTTCTGCAACTGCAGCATGAAACACAATACCACATTAACTCATTGGGATATAATACCTAAGAATGGGATTCCACAAAATACTCCAAAGATGTACCTGCTCATCAACCTCCCAATCAAGGAACACTGGATTTCTGACACTATCTATTAGCAATTCAACCATCTCAGGTACATAAGTTTTCAGAGCATCATAAGAATATCCCATCTGCTCTCGAGAAGCTGAAGCTGTAACATTCCCCCCTATCGCCTCAACCTCCCGTACAGTGCGTAGATGACTGCGGTTGGTTGTGCTCTTGAAAGCCATCCTTTCTAGGAGGTGTGTAGCCCCAAATGAAATGGGTGTTTCATAAATAGAACCACAATCAACATAGAGGCCAATGGAGGCTGCAGGACTCTGCTTGATAAACCACCAAATAAAAACCAACGCAAGAAGAAAATATGCCCATTTCATAGAAAAAAGAAGGAATTAATCAATTTTGCAACAATCATACTGTGGATGTCTCCGAAGCAATCTTGACACCATTTGGGAGAGTGGTTATTTTTGTCTTTCCTGGTTCTACATAGTCTGGCAAAGGAGAGGGAAGTGTAACATCAGGAAGAGGAACATTCAGGGGAGGAAGAGGATTTGACCGTTCCCCAGTAAGCCAGCTAAAAAGGCCTCCAGATGAGGAGTTCTTTGCTATGCTGGTACTAGCATATCTCGCTGCAATTGCACCACAAGCCCCTGGACTGCCAGCGCAACTCTGGAAATGACCAAAATAGATGTCAATCACATTAATGATGCTTAAGATGCAAAATTAAAGCAGGAACACAAGAGCAGTCACACTTGTTATCCAAAGTTGTTGAAAGCACTGAGTAGATGATCACAAGCCCTCATGAGCTGAGAAATTGGCTTAGAGGACATGTAAATCTTGTGGGAAAATTTCAATGTAGATGAATGGAGAACAAGAATAAGAAAAGAAAAACTGAAATACCAAAAATTTGAGGGGAAATTAGGAAAACAATTGGAAAGAAAGATAATTATAGCAACTGAGAATGATACAAAAGAAAAAACAAAAAACATTCAGAAAAAAAAAGTGAAAATTCTTTTGGAAAATTAAAAGAGGTGATACATGTTCTGGAGAACTTTGGCAGGCCAGGTTATAAGCTCTACCTAACCAATGAAAAGCATGGCTGGATGTCCCAAACTCCAAGGGAGTACCATAACAGGTCAAGTGTTCTAACTTTCAAGATGAAGTACTCCAAAGATATTTGGAAGTGAGAGAACAGAAGATAATGTCATCTTGTAAATGTCTTGCAAGTCTGTAGAATTAAATGTTAGAGAGTGTTGTATCTGTATATTTAAAGGCAAGAGGGCATCCTATCATCCTGGTTCTAGGGTAAGGGATGTTGTATGCAAGTTGTCAAAGTTGAACAGAATTTCAAACATTTTAGAAATATCCACTTGGAATGAGGTGACTATCAATACTAATGGTAATTTAGAAGAAAATAAAATATCAAATGAGAACACTGGACAAGTGGACGTATGGAGTGTCAAATGAGTAAAATCAACCTTTAAAAACATCAAGGTTGCATGTGGTAACATGCATGTCAGAGTGTCAAGGAATTGAGGAAGTAGAAGACGGCTCAATTCTGCACCTTTTACCCACTGTATCACTGATAGTTAGAACTTATCATGACAGATTCAAAAAGCTGCCTTTAAAAATATATCAAGAGATTTTACGCCAATTGTAATGACTTTAAAGTTTTCATATACAATTTCTCATCCTTCTAGTTTCAAATATGACATGATTTTCCCTATAATTTCCAAAAGAAATTGCAAATCAACATGAGATTTTCCCTTGCTGAGAAAATCCCGACACCAAGATTCATATTTCTACCAGAAAACAAGAGAATATAACTTAAAAAGAAATTGCCTCTTCAGAATCTGGCAAAGACCTGTCCACAAACCATAAAATATATTTAACCAACAACCTGTCATAGTTACGGTTCATTATTGCCACTTGGTAAGTGGCTGGAAATTTTCAATCCCTAACCTTTTCATCCCTTCATTGTTAAAATATATGTAATTCATATATATATATATATATATATATATATATATATATATATATATAATACCCGATAGGGGTATTTCTGTCATTTCACAAGTACCCGATAGGGGTACTTGTTTTTCTTATTTTATTTTTCTCTTTATTTTTTGTAAAATGTATTTTTTATTTTTTGTTTTTTGCTCACACAAAAGGGGCCCCCCCATGTAGTCGATGGGGCCCCCAACGGTCACATTTGTGACCGTTGGGGGCTCCCAACGACTACATGGGGAGCCCCCTAGGTGGCTCTCCTTTTAAGGCCTCTTGGCCCTCTCCCTCTCCTTCTCTTGTGTATAAATAGGGGTGAACCCCTCTTGTATTTCTTACTCTTGAGAGCTCTCTCTCTTTCAATAAGAGGCATTTATATTTTTATGTTGTGTTGTCTCTTGTGGGTTTGGGTATTATCCCTTCTTTGTTTGTTCATTAGTAGATGTTGTAAGTGCTTAGTGCACTCTTTGCTTTTCCGCATATTTCATTACATGGTATCAAAGCCTTGTGTATGCTCTTCTTTTTAATATAGCTAGTGGTATAGCTATATTTGTTTTTTGTTTCTCTCTCCTTGGTATTCTCTTGTGAGTGGTTATTATGGAAGGAGAACAAAAGATTGATCTCTCCTTCAAGCTCAATGGTTCTAACTACATGATGTGGGCCGCCGCCATGGAAAACAACCTCAAAGGAAAAAAGCTTTGGGGTTACGTTATGGGCACCATTCCGGAACCACAACTCCAACTAACTAAGATGGAAGGCGATCAAGAAAAAGCTCTTGAAGGAGATGCCCGCATAAAGGCCATTGAAGATCACCAATCTAAAATAGAAGATTGGGAGAGTAAGCATGCCAAGATTCTTGCTTGGTTCATGAATAATGTGGAGCTCAAGATTTGCGCCAACATTGCCAAATTTAGGATGGCAAATGAAGCATGGTTCTTCATGAAAGGTATGTTTACACAAAAAGACCTTGCTCGTCAATTCTTTCTTCAAGAAAAAATCCGGACTATCAAGCAAGGAGAAATGAGTGTTAGGGACTACTTTAGCACTCTTGGCTCTCTATGGGATGAGCTATCCTTACTAGAACCAAAATGGGTTTCTAGTATAGATGTGGAATTAAGGAGAGAACAAATGGAAAAAGAATATTTTTTCCAATTTTTACATGGGCTTAGGCCCGAATATGAACAAGTTAGATCCTCCCTCCTACATAGATCAAAGCCTCTTCCCTTGGAAGATGCCATAGCCGAAATATGCCAAGAAGAAACCCGTCTTGGCATGATTAAAGGAGGAAATGATGTCTTGGCCGTATCAAAACCCGGCAACCATATGAAAACCTACAAACCTCCACATTTTGGAAGGCAAAATAACTATAATGGCAACTATAGAAAAGCCATTTGCCATCATTGTCAAGAACCGGGTCATATAAGACCTAATTGCCCTAAGTTGAATGAAGCACCAAAAAATAAAGTTGCTTCCGTTGAAGAAGCTACTCAAAAGAAAGAAGAAGCAATCAAAGAACGGACTCTTTTTCTCTTGCTCAACTATCGGAGGCACTACAAACTCTACTCAAGATTCCATCAACTTCGGGTGCCGCCGTAG
Source organism: Nuphar pumila (assembly GCF_984573655.1). Classification (NCBI taxonomy): domain Eukaryota; kingdom Viridiplantae; phylum Streptophyta; class Magnoliopsida; order Nymphaeales; family Nymphaeaceae; genus Nuphar; species Nuphar pumila. Next base: position 43,401,682 of record NC_143263.1, on the reverse strand, counting down.
CTTCCTCCTCTCCTCCAGGTATGTCGTCTTGGATCCTTTACTCTGGAGCTTCCTTTCATATGACCCCCCTTGAAAATGAGCTTTCCGATTTATGTAATAACTTTAAAAACTCCTATGTTTCAACTGCCGATGGTACATCTTTACAAGTTAAAAGTTTTGGAACCTTAAACTTTTCAAAAGACTTCTTTGTGCCAAACGTGAGAGTTGTACCTCAACTTAATTTAAATCATCTCCTCTCTGTTGCTCAAATATGCGATCATGGATGTAAAATCTCCTTCTCAACTAAGGATTGCTCTATACAGGATCTCCGGTCCGGGAAGCTGATTGGGCAAGGCCATAGAAGGGGAGATCTCTATTACATGAGCAACTTGAAACTCCCCATTAACTCTTTTTGTAACCATGTCCAAGATAAAAATATTGATATTTGGCATCAAAGACTTGGACATCCAAGTTTCTCAAAAATGTACTCCTTTCCATTTGGAAAGAAATTTTGTAATGAGAAACATTTTGTTTGCAAGAATTGTATTTTTGGCAAAATGAAATCTACTCCTTTTCCAAACCGAACTTTTGTATCCAAAAGACCTTTTGAGTTAGTCCATTCGGATGTTTGGGGTCCTTCCCCCGTCATGTCTAAAAGAGGGTACTCCTATTATGTCACTTTCATCGATGACTACACTAGGTATGTATGGATCTACTTTCTCAATTTAAAATCCGAAGTCTTTGAGTTTTTTAAAAAAATTCATATGATAGTTAAAAATCAATTTTCAAGTAATATCTCTACTCTTAGATCCGATTCGGGTGGAGAATATTTATCAAATGAATTTAAAAACTATTTAGAAGTAAATGGGATTTGTCATCAAAGATCGTGTCCTAGGACTCCCCAACAAAACGGCTTGGCCGAAAGAAAGCATAGACATATCATGGAAACCACTAGGACACTCCTTATTTCCAAAGAAATTCCAAAGAATTTTTGGGCCGAAGCGGCCTTAACCTCAACTTATTTAATAAATAAAATGATATCTTCATCCTTACAAAATACATCTCCATACGAAAAACTATTTGAAAGAACACCTGACTTCAATAGATTAAGAGTTTTTGGATGTAAATGTTTTGTCCTTACTCATAAACGGGACAAATTATCTCCTAAAGCTATTGAATGCGTTTTCTTGGGTTATGGAGAAAATCAAAAGGGTTTTAGATGTTTTGATTTGAAAAATAACAAACTCTATGTATCCAAAGATGTAACATTTTTGGAAAATGAAAATGGTTTTGTGAAAACTAAAGATATTGACGAAAGTGAATATACTTTTTTATTTGATCTTCTATCTCAAGAAGATGAGACTCCTCAAGAAGAGGAAATCTCTAATGAGTCTTTGAATGACCTAGAGGAAATTCCTCTTGATAATGCTATAGATGAGAATAATAGACCAATCCAAACATATGTTAGGCGTGGTCAACAAACTCAGATAAGTGCCTTAGAAAAATACTCTCAAGGATCCGACATTGAAGAAACATCTTTAAGGAGATCCAGTCGGATCTCCAATCCTCCAAATAGGTTTGTTTCCTATGAGTCCCTAACTCCTAGATATAGAGCATGTCTAATTGCGTTGCATTCATTTCATGAACCTTCACACTATAATGAGGCCAAAAATATTCCCCAATGGGTTGAAGCCATGAACTTAGAGCTTAGTGCCCTTGAAAAAGCAAAAACTTGGGAAATAACTTTGTTACCCACTGGAAAGAAATCAATAGGATGTAGATGGGTCTTCAAAATTAAAACCAAGAGTGATGGTTCATTAGAACGTTATAAAGCACGATTAGTAGCTAAAGGATATGCTCAGGAATATGGTATAGATTATGAAGAAACCTTCGCACCTGTTGCTAGAATGACTAGTGTTAGGACTCTTATTGCTATTGCGTCTGTAAAGAAATGGCCTATCTATCAACTTGATGTTAAGAATGCATTTCTAAATGGCGAATTAAATGAAGAAGTGTACATGGATCCCCCACCAGGAGTATGTATTGGTAAAAATAAAATTCTTAAACTTAAAAAGGCATTATATGGTTTAAAACAAGCTCCAAAGGCTTGGCATGATAGATTTAGTAATGTAATGACAAGTTTAAATTTTCGTTCATGTTATACTGACACTGCTTTGTTTGTGAAAAGTGCAGGGTCTTCTGTAGTTATTTTACTACTTTATGTTGATGATATGATCATCACAGGAAGTGATGAGCAAGGCATTAATGATATTAAAAAGGTTTTGAAAGAAAATTTTGATATGTCTGACCTTGGTTTCTTAAGATATTTTTTAGGAATTGAAGTGGCGTACTCTCCTCGAGGGTACATTCTCTCTCAGATGAAACTTGCTGCTGACATCTGTTCCAAATCGGGTATCTCCGATGACAAGAAGACAGAAACCCCAGAAGTCATCAATGCAAAATTAAGGTTGGAAGATGGAACACCTCTCGAGGATCCTACTCCCTACCGGCAACTTGTTGGGTCTCTAACCTACCTATCCATCACACGGCCAGACATTGCTCATGCCGTCCACTCTGTCAGTCAGTTTCAACATGCACCTACAACCGTGCACATGAGTGCAGTCTTAAGGATTGTCAGATATATCAAAAATACCATAACTAAGGGAGTTTTTCTTTCTTCTGCCTCGTCACTTGATTTAATTGCTTATACTGATGCAGATTGGGGAGGAAATCCCAATGACCGTGTCTCAACTACCGGTTTTTGTGTTTTCTTAGGTGACTCTATGATTTCGTGGAGATGCAAGAAGCAACACAAAGTATCATTGTCCTCGACGGAAGCAGAATATCGTGTTATGGCCACTACAACCATGGAACTTGTGTGGCTAAGAAGCCTCCTCAGTGATATGGGCATTGTCATCTCTACTCCTTCGAAGATGTGTTGTGACAACAAAAGCGCAATCTATATTGCAAGCAATCACACCTTCCATGAGCGTACTAAACATATTGAGATGGACTGCCATTACGTTCGGGATGAATACCTAAGAGGAACTATAGCACTACCTTACGTCACATCAGAGTACCAGTTGGCGGACTTCTTCACTAAGGCTCTTGCGGCTCCTCGGTTTTTGTTTCTCCTTAACAAGCTTTCGGTTATATCCCCGTAAAGCTTGAGGGAGGGTGTTAAAATATATGTAATTCATATATATATATATATATTTATATATATAATACCCGATAGGGGTATTTCTGTCATTTCACAAGTACCCGATAGGGGTACTTGTTTTTCTTATTTTATTTTTCTCTTTATTTTTGTAAAATGTATTTTTTATTTTTTGTTTTTTGCTCACACAAAAGGGGCCCCACCATGTAGTCGATGGGGCCCCCAACGGTCACATTTGTGACCGTTGGGGGCTCCCAACGACTACATGGGGAGCCCCCTAGGTGGCTCTCCTTTTAAGGCCTCTTGGCCCTCTCCCTCTCCTTCTCTTGTGTATAAATAGGGGTGAACCCCTCTTGCATTTCTTACTCTTGAGAGCTCTCTCTCTTTCAATAAGAGGCATTTATATTTTTATGTTGTGCTGTCTCTTGTGGGTTTGGGTATTATCCCTTCTTTGTTTGTTCATTAGTAGATGTTGTAAGTGCTTAGTGCACTCTTTGCTTTTCCGCATATTTCATTACAGTCATTCCCTAAAACAGAACAAAAATTGGCCATTTGTAACCAGCTGAACAGTCTCCTTTCCCCAAAACACTTTCCTTGCTACCCACCCTACATGGTCCCAACTGCAGACTAATAAAATCTCTGATATGTATCATCCTCTGATTCTGCATGTTATATAATGTATATCATCTAACAAACTATGGAACTGATACATTTAAATATTATTGGATAAATCTGTCAAAGAAACTGATGTAATGCACTTTGAATCATAATATGCAAATATTGATCACTTTGAATCATAATATGCAAATATCGATCAACCAATCTGTAATTGAAACTTCTGGGAAATTTATAGAGTCTGTTCTTTTTTAAAGCAGTACTACAATGTTTCAGACAACTGTTTAGAACCTGAAAGGAAACCAGAAGAGTGGCCCAGAAACAGGCTTTGTTTGCGAATAATGTTATCCTTTTAAGATAGAGGAAACAATAGAATGGAAGTGAGCAAGGTCATAGGAAAACAAATCACAAGCAATCAAAAACTTGTGGCAAAATCAACAGGCACTGGATCCAGACGCAACTGCAAAAGGACAAAGTTTTACCATAAAGGTCAACTGGCTATTGGACTTATCACGGTCAAGGCTTGATCATAAGAAAAAGGCAGCACATTTAGAGGCCAATTATAGTGCAGCTTGAAACTGATTTTCCAATGTTTCATGCTTGCAAGAGCATAAAATGGCAATTGATGAAAAGAATCTGGTGGATAACTTAATCAACAAATTGTTTCAGAGAGGAGCAAGATGGCAAAGGGGTCACCAAGGGTCAAAAGGCCCCAATACAACATGTTATGAAAGTAGCCAGGTCAAGATGAATCGAACGCTTACCTCTTGCTTTCTCTTCTACTAGTAGAGTTTTTTATTTTTTTGAAAAGATTTTTGCTCTTCCTAACAGAGATTTCATACTCTTTCTTCCACCCTTAAATATTTAATTTGCACCTACCCCTTTCCAGTTTCGCATTTTCTAATTTTCCCTCGATGAATTGCACTATTACTTCTCTTCATCAAAAGTGTTGGAGCTAAATAAGGCAAGAGGTTTGCTGAAACAAGAAAATGTCCGATCTCCTATACAAGAACTGGATTTCTGCCAAGAGTAATCTAAGTTGGCAAAGCTTTCTAAATAATACACTTCTGCACAACTAACCTATCCACCAAAGAAGAGAAAAGTGGTATCATCTTCAGAAAACCCCCAGAACTGGGAGAATCAGCTAGAGGACATAAAAAAAAGGAAAACAAAAAATCCCTATCCCCACTTTCCATAGGTTAATCGATCACAGGTTGTGCCTAATGGTAGAGACCAATAAACTCAATGATATTCTTTCCAGCATCAGAATATGCTTAAATTTAACAACGTTATAACTCCGATCAGATTATAGTTGCAAAAAACAAGACAGAAAAACGATACACAACGAACCAATCGAGCGCTTCACCTCTCTCGTCCAAAATATTCCACCATAATCATCAATCTTGTAGGATGATCATAAACCAAAGCAATCGCACGCGACATAAAACACCAGAAATTTCCATAAAAAGGTCGGTATCAGTCGAACAAAAAAGCGAAAAGAAAGAAACCAAATCAGATCAAAACCTTATAGTATCTATAAACAACAACGAATCAAGAAAAAAGAAAACGATGAAGAGGAATAGAGAATTGCAGATTTAGGTGGAACGAACAGAAAACGCTTCAACAGAGTGAATCGAAGGCCCTGAACTCCCCGGAAATCGCATGTAAAAATGCAAAAACCCTAACGACATGGTCTGTAACGATTCTCGTTTGGAATTATAATCGTTCTCGGGTGGACGAAGAGAGGAGACCCGCAGGGAATCGGAAGGGAACGAGAAGGAAAAACTAGGGTTCGTAGGGAGGAAGAACATATCGCTCTCACCTTCAGAGCCCTGAGCCGAGAGGCCGTGTTCCTGTACATGGTCGAAATGGAGACGACGAGGAGAGGAGAGGAAGGCTATGTAGTGTCTGTACGGACGCCTCTCTGCATCCGCTGCACGCTCGCTCGATGGGGGGAGGAGGAGGAGAGTGGAAGGGGACAGTTAGGGGGTGCAAATGGATCAGAATAAGTCGGACCTTTATCAGAAATCCGAAGAATTATTCTCGGATATGGGTCCTCAAAATAAGATCCGGTTGTGGGTCTAAATTGGGTTGGGATTTATGTGATCGGGTTTTCAGAGGTCAATTGTGGATGTGCTTGGCACGGTAAATTTGCTAGGAATCAACCATTGAGTCATATATTTTCCATGAAAAATGTGATTTTTGAATGCTTGAATATTTATGAAGATTACGAGTCTTTGATTTTAAAGGCTTAAAAAAATTGTGTTTATGCATTAAAATAGGATGATTAAAGAGTGGGTTATTATCAAATCAAGCATATAGATAACATCTGTACGGTTAAATTTAAGAGAAAAGAACAAAAAATATATGAAAATAGCAGTTCACACATTAGTTTTTTTTATTTTTAGTTATCATATTCTACTGATTATATATATATATATAGATATAGATATATATAAGAAAGGAGGATTGTTCAACGAAATGAAGGTTCAAAATCTACAACTAACAAAGATTAGACAGCTTAGTTCAACCAAATGAAGGTTCAAAATCTACAACCAAAGAAGATCAGATAGCTCCCCTTCTCCTATGCTTGAGCATCTCATCGATCAAACCTCATATATTTGTTCTTTATACTTTATTTAGTAAGAAATATGCTTTATATAAAGACTTTACAACATAGTCATGTTTTTCAAAACGTGAGTAGGAAGGCCGGAGAAAGAGAGGCTAGTGGGCGTGAGAGAGAGAGAGGGAGGGAGACTAAGCAAGGCATGAGAGGGAGAGAAGAGAACAGGTTAGGTGTGAAAGGGAAAGAGAGAGAGAGAGAGAGAGAGGAAAAGAGAAATGGGAGATCCAACGAATTTGAAAATAACGGAGGAAAAAAAGTATCTCCTTTATAATATTTTCAAATGAGCCAATTCTCTTTCAAGGAAGAGCCAATTCCTACTAAAATCTAGTAGGCCCAAATTTAAAAAGACTCAGTTGCATTTGAATTCAGAAAAAATGGAATGCCAATATATACTATCATATAGGCTTTTATAGAGCCTCATCACCCTAGTCATTCCCTCTTGGAGAATTAATTCTAATTAATTATAGGAGATAGTCTCCCAAAAAAACAATGATGCCCTTAACCTTAGGCGTTAACCCTTATCAATTAATTGTCTTGCCGTTGGTGGGGCATTGAATCTAGAGAAAAGACTTTTTGCCTTCAAAGAATTTGAATGCTGCTCATGATACCCCTATTGATCCTAAAGTATTCTTATATATCTCTCAATATTCTCTAATACTTCATACACCCACATGGATAATCAAATTCATAAGATCCTGATGAGAGAGATATTCAAACTCGCCCAAACAAAAAATACAATAAAATAAAGAAATCACATGGGTGGAGCCAAACTGCTATCAATCTCAAGGCTGGAACTTAGGAAAATGCATCATTAGTTGGTCCTCTATCTCCCAAGTGATGTCTGCTGTTTTTGACTCACTATATTTAGGAAAAAAATTGTAGTGATTCACCCATTGACTTGCTTTCGCTTTTTTCTAATATATGGGAAGAAATAGGTTGGACTAGCTCCCCCTAAGTTAGGCAAGACTGAAAAAATATCGTGAGGTGTACCAATATAAGGCTTGAGCTTGGATACGTGAAATGCAGGATGCACTTTTGCTTCTAGTGAAAGTTGGAGCTTGTAAGTCACTTGCTTGATCCACTCCAATATTGGGTAGGGCCCACAGAAATAAGGAGACAATTTAAGATTTCAGGCCTTTCTTAAGGTTATCTCCTTATTGACACGATTGTATGTTTTCGCAAACCCCTCATGTTGTGCAGTAAGGGAGCTATGGAAATGCTTTAGTAATAGAGAAATGAGTGCAGACCCTCACCCTCCAGGCAATAGGATTTTGCCTTTATAGAGAACAAGGGCTCCTTATAGCTCATAATTGGGCTTGAGTTGTTGTAGTTGGGCATTAAGTTTGGCAAGGCCCTAATCTTTTTGGTATTCTTGTGCTAGCTAATCCAAGAAAGAGAACTCTACCATAGAGAGCATGTACAGCTCTAGCTTGGGTTGTTCTCTTTGGGATAAGGTATCGACTACTCAGTTTTCAGTTTGCTTTTGATATTGGATCTCAAAATCATATTCCATGAGTTTGGAGATCCATTCATGTTGCATTGGGGTAGAGATCTGTTGCTCTAGCTGCTAGCATGAATCTCAAACTCTTGAGGTCTCTCTAGACTATGAAGTGTTGACCTAGAAGGTAAGGTCTATTTATGGATTGTCATGATGATCGCTAGGAACTCTTTCTCATAAGTGGATAAACCTTTATTCTATTCAATTACAATTTTGCTAAAATAGGCCAATGGATGATTGTTTTGGATCAAGATTGTGCATATCCTAGATCCAGAAGCATCAGTGTCAACTATGAAAGTTTGCTGGAAGTCTGACATGTCTAATACTGAGGTGGTGCTCATGGCCTTTTTAAGTGTTTCGAAGGTTGTTGTCGCATTTTCATCTCAAGAGAAAGCATTCTTCTTGAGAAGGCATGTTAATGCCTAGCAGATTTGGGCTAGTTTTGTACGAACTTTCGGTAGTACCCAAATAGCCCCAAAAATTCTGTCAAAGATTTGAGAATCCGCAAAATTAGCCAAGCAACCATGAACTCAATCTTATTAGGGTCTACCTCCAATCCTTGTTTGGAGATGACATAGCCCAAGTAGTGAACGTGACTCTATATAAAATAACACTTACTCTTTTTTTTGATGAATTGCTTGTGTTCCTTCAGAAGTCCTAGAATAGTTTGGACTGTTGAGAAACTATGTTTTGATGATACATGATAAATATGATATGCTTTCATGATGCATATATATGATACATGATAAATACATGATATGCTTTCATGAGATATGATAAATATGATATGCTTTCATATGTAAAACTGAATATGTTATATTATGACTGGATATGATGTGTTATGTATTTAACGAGTATTTGATGCAAGGTTATTTCACTTAAGAAGAGTGAAGACAACTTGATCAAGTGCAACTATTTGATGCAATCATACTACTTTGAAGAAAAAGCTTGATGGGCCATACATTCATAAAGATTATCCAAGAAGATCGGCTTCCTCAAGATGAATACTTTTTTCTTCTTTAGAGTCATATGTAACAGAACCTTCAGAAGCATGCATATTTCATATTAGACTATATGCTTTGAAATCATACAAGCCATTTATTTACAAAAAGTTAAGCTTTCATAAAAGGATACGTTATGTATATTGTAGCATTTCAAAATCACCTTTTTGAAACAAATCATTGTACTTCCTACAAGCATTTATGAAAAAGATATTTTGACAAGATATAATAGCTCATGATTTCAAAAGCATTAATTGTACTTTCTTACAAGCATTTATGAAAAAGACATTTTGACATGATATAATAGCTCATGATTTCAAAAGCATTAATTGTACCTTCTAACATGCATTTATGAAAAAGACAACTTGAAAAGATATAAAAGCTAATGATTTCAAATATGAAAGAAAAAGACAAAATGAATTAATTCATAATACACATTTACGTAAGAAATTTTGGTTCATAATACATAAGCATTTATGAAGAAAAGACAAAATGTGAAAAGATGTATTGGTTCATAATACATAAGCATTTATGTAAGAAAAGACAAAATGTGAAAAGATGTATTGGTTCATAATACATAAGCATTTATGTAAGAAAAGACAAAATGCATTAGTTCATAATACACAAACATTTACGTAAGAAATTTTGGTTCATAATACATAAACATTTATGTAAGAAAAGACAAATTATGAAAAGATAATACACAAGCATTTATTTGAGAAATGACTATTTGTAATATAAGTAGTACTCAAGCATTTAGTGTACTTCACAACCATTCATTTTAGAATTGACGATTTGAGAAAATAAATATTATTTTATTAAAATAAGAAATGACCATTTATTTCTTTAAGCATTAAATGCCACCTCAAAAGCATTTGAGAAATGTCTATTTATTTATAAATAAAACCCACACTCAAGAATGTCGACTTACTCATAAACATTAAATACAAATATAATATATGTTGAAAAGACTTTAGTTACTTTTTTACAAACCCATAGAATGTCGACTTACTCATAAACATTAAATACAAATATAATATATGTTGAAAAGACTTTAGTTACTTTTTTACAAACCCATAGAATGTCGACTTACTCATAAACATAAAATACAAATATAATATGTTTTGAAAAGACTCTAGTTACCTTTTTACAAAACCATAGAATGTCGACTTACTTGAAGTCATCATTCTCTTTGTACAGGCATTAAATACCTCCTGTAAGAAATCCTTGTTAATATCCTTCTCAAAGAATGTCGACTTTCTTGTAGTCTTCATTCTCTCTGAAGACTTTGAAAACCACAACATAAAGAAAACACTTGACATGACTATGTACAAATAAATATCTCAAAGCACTCATTGTACTTACACTCATTTAAAGTAAAGAAGTACTTATGTACCTCAAATCATTAATTAGAATAAAGACAAAACTACACTTCAACGTTCAAAAATACTACAGAGCATTTATTATGAGAAAAGACCTAATACAAAGAATAACTCATTCTAAATACACCAACGAATAGTGTACTCCAAAAATGCTTCGTATGAAAAGAAGACTTTTTGAAAAAGCAATATAGTACACTTATCTTTTCACACTAAGTTGTTTTTGAAATGACCTGACTTCTCATATCCCAAAAGGACAATCATTTCAAAAAGACAACGACTAGTTTTCTAAAGACTATATATACAAACAGAACAGTGTGAAAATACAAGCAAGCTTTCAACGAGAAAAATTCCTGCTTGACACTCTGAGAAAAGAGCTTAGAAAAAGAAAGAGAAAAAGAAAGAGAAAAAGTCAAGAAAAGCTCTCAGAAAAATATAAGAGTGTGTAAGAAAAGAAAAAGATCATTCTGAGAATCTTCATACGTGCATTCATACTCTGCATATCATTCTGAAGGTTCTATAGGAAAGTGTTGTAACTTTCTGATCTTTGTTGTATCCCTTCTCTGTTGAGAGAAGTAGACCTCTTGGGAAGAGGGTGTTTCCCTTCTCTGTTGAGAGAAGTAGACCTCTGAGGAAGAGGGTGTTTCCCTTCTCTGTTGAGAGAAGTAGACCTCTGAGGAAGAGGGTGTTTCCCTTCTCTGTTGAGAGAAGTAGACCTCTGAGGAAGAGGGTGTTGTACTATTTATCCGGTGACTCGGATGTTATAGTGGAAGGCTCAAGTGTTTTACTTGGGGACTGGATGTAGGTCAGTAACTCGGCCGAACCAGTATAAATCCTGTGTTTATTGTGTTGTGCCTTATTGCCTTATTTTTTATTTTATCGATCTGCATCGTATTTCACTATTCACCCCCCCTCTAGTGGAATTTCATTTGGTATCAGAGCAGGTTCTGCTGGTTTCGACATAACAAGTCTTCCGACACAAAAATGGCATCAACTTCTTATGCTCGTGATATTGAAGGTCAACACTCATCTCGCCCTTCTTTTTTTAATGGCACTAACTATGGCTACTGGAAATGTAGAATGACCATATTTCTTAAGTCTGTAGATTTTGCTGTATGAAAAATTGTAGAATGTCCATATTCTTCTCCTACATCAGACTACTCTTCATGGACTGATGAAGAAAGAAAAATGGCAAACTTAAATGCAAAAGCCATGAATGCTCTATATTGTGCCATAGACCAAAATGAATTTAACAGAATATCCATTTGTGATTCTGCTCATGATATTTGGCATTCTCTGGAAGTTATTCATGAGGGAACAAACAGAGTAAAAGAAGCTAAGATCTCATCATTGGTTCGAAAATACGAACTTTTCAAGATGATCAAAGATGAAACCATTACTGAAATGTTCACTAGATTCACCAATATCACAAATGATCTTAAATCTCTGGGAGAAACTCATTCCCAGACTGATAAAGTAAAAAAGATCTTGAGATCTCTCACAACTGACTGGGATAAAAAGACTACAGCTATAGAAGAAGCCCAAGATCTTTCCAAGCTTACTCTAGATGACTTAATAGGCAATCTTATGGCCTATGAAGTTCATATGAAGGAAAGAAGGGAAGAAGAACAACCTACAGAGAAAAATCTTGCCTTCCCAACTCTCTCAGAGGATGATGATTCAGAAAAAGATTCTGAAATTGCTCTTCTTACCCGAAGTTTCCAACGCTTCATGAGAAAGAACAGGTTTTCCAAAATGCTCAAAGAAAAGCAGGATTCTAAAGAAGACACCATGTGCTATCAATGCAATAAGCCAGGTCACGTAAAACGTGACTGTCCTCTACTAATGAGAAGATCTAAAGTCGAGGAACCAAAGAAAAGGTTCTTCAAGAAGAAGACTCTCCATGCTCAATGGGATGATTCAGAACCATCCACCAGTGAAGAGTCAAGTGATGATGAAGCCGAAACTGCAAACATGTGCTTCATGGTAAATGAAAGCTCTGTAAGTGAAATTTCTGACTTTTCCTTTGAAGAACTTCTAGATGCTTTTCAAGAACTATTTGAAGAATCTAGAAAAATGAGTCTCAAAAATAAAGTTTTAAAATCTGAAAATTTAGAGCTTTCCCAGAAAAATGAAAAACTCAGTATTGAAAATTTTGAGTTGAAAAAGAAAAATTTTATGCTTACTTCTGAAATCTCTTCTACTAGTTCCATGACTAAAAATCTTCAAGTAGAAATTTCAGAATTAAAAAGTAAAACTGAAAACCTTATGAAAACGGTTTTCAAATTTACCAAGGGAAAAGAGAACTTGGATAAACTCCTATCCTCTCAAAAATTCTCTTTTTACAAGAATGGTATTGGTTACTCTCATTTCAGCAAACCTTCTTGTATGAATCAAAAGACCACTTTTGTCAAATGTTCTTTTGAACCTAAAAAGGAGTATTATAATCTTAATTTTAATTCCTTGTACTCCTCTAAGATTATAGATAAACCCAAATCAAAATGGATATGGGTTCCAAAATCTAACAAAAAGGGACCCGATCGGGTACCAAAAAGAGTTTTTACTTGATCTATTGCAGGAATTGAAAAAGAAGAACAGATGGATATTAGATAGTGGATGTTCAAAACATATGATAGGACATCCAGATCTTTTTGCTGTTCTTCATCAAAAAGAAAGAGGAACCGTCAGCTTTGGAGATAACAACAAAGGTTTGATAATTGGTACTGGCAATATTGGTAATATCGATAAACCTCTTATCAAAGACGTTCTCCTTGTTAAAGGTTTAAAACATAATCTCTTAAGCATCAGTCAAATGTGTGACATAGGATATAATGTATGTTTTAAACATGATGCATGCCTCATAGTGGACACAAACGAAAATATTGTTTTAAAAGGTATAAAGAAAAATAATGTATATGAATAATATTATTGAACATTGTCTCATAAGCAAATAATGACTCTCAAAATTTATGGCATATGAGAATGAGTCATGTTAACTTTAAATATATTTCTAAAATGGCTAAAAATAACTTGGTTCGTGGGTTACCTAAAATACCATTTAAAAGAAACTGTTTTTTTTTGTGATGCTTGTCAATTAGGAAAATTGTCAAATCAAAGAATGTTGTGTCAAGTAAAAGACCTTTAGAGGTTATCCACCTGGATATTTTTGTCCTTCTAGGGTAGCTTGTCTTAATCATAATAAATATGCTTTTGTCATTATTGATGATTACTCAAGATTCACTTGGGTAATATTTTTGAAAAACAAAAGTAATACGTTTTGTGAAATTGAAATTTTATGAAAAAATTACAATATGAAAAATCCTCTTCAATTGTTAAAATTCGTAGTGACCATGGAGGAGAATTTGATAATGACCTTTTTTTGTAACTTGCATGGTATTTCACATAACTTTGCCTTTCCTAGAGCTGCACCTCAAAATGGTGTAGTAGAAAGAAAGAATAGAATCCCTCAAGAATCTGCCAGAACTATGCTTCAACATAACAATCTTGCTAAATATTTTTGGGCTGAAGCTGTTAATATTGCATGCTATATTTCAATAAGAGTACTAATACTATTGAAGAATCTATGCATGTCAGTTTTAATGAGTCTATTGGTCAATCTGTTCATAATAAGACTAATGATGATGATCTTGAAAGTACAGATTTTCTTTTAGATAACTCAGCTGAATCTAATAAAGATGATCATCAAAGAACATTTGCTCCTGTTGCTAGACTTGAATCTATAAGAATGTTTTTAGCATATGCAAGCTATATGGATTTTAAACTATATCAAATGAATGTTAAAAGTACTTTTCTAAATGGTTTTATAAATGAACAAGTTTATATAAAACAACCTCCAGGTTTTAAAAATGAACAATTTCCTGATCATGTTTTCAAACTATATTCACGTATACTCTAAACACTCATAAAAACACATTCATCATGACACATTCTTTATGTCTTTCAACTTGTCATCTTTCAAGTACACATCAATAATAACTCCTTCTCCTATTTCCTTTTCACTCATATCCATAAGAAAAAATAATATTAAGTAAAGCTATCATGACTCTGTTCACATCACTCATCTCATAACACCTTTTATCACTTTTGTCTTCTTGTGAAAACCTCTCTTACGATAAGCTATCCGAGATTCAACATGATATTGTGTTCCTCACTTATGTTATTTTTTCAAGTGATATATCCCTTTTCATGACTTCCTTTCCTCCTATCAAGACACTTCACTAAACTTTATGTTAAATAAATCGAGTGTTTATCCTTCTTATTTTCTTCACCACCTTTTTCAAAATCAAGCTGTCATATTTCACGTAAAATCTTACTACATCATCTGTTATATCATATCCTCAGTACAATCTATTATCGTCCTTTCATCCTTCACACCTTTTATGAAAAATTATTCGAAAAACTTGTCTTTCATTTTTTTTATTCTCATAAGTACTATTAGTACCACTTTTTTTCTCTCTCTATCTCATACGAAGTGAGACTCCATATGTGATCTTTGACCTCTTACAATTTATCTTTTTCAAAAACTATGTCCTTCAAGCAAAACATCAATTCCTATCAATCATAACTTTACTTTATGTCATACATCCAGTGTTTGTTGTACATTATGACCACTCTTATCTCTCTACAAATTCATATCACCCTTCTTTATGTCTACTTTTACTCCTTCCACGTATATCCATAAAAACACTTCTTATATAAGCAATTATTACTCTTCACTCATGAATATCTTTTTGTCTCATCATCTCTCTTACCACTATTCAAAGTCAAAGTGTGTCCTTCTCATATTTACGTATACTCACAAAAATTACAAATATGAAAACACATTAATCATGACACATTTTTTTTAAGTCATTCTTTTCTTTCAAAAATGTCATATCTTTCAAAGTACACATCACATGATCACCCTATGACCTATTTCCATAAAAACTATTTCTATATTAAATAAGCAATCATGACATTTCTTTATCTCTTTCATCTCATATCACTCATTAATTATTTTTGTCCCTATCCATGTCTTATTTGAAAATCCATGTCTGTCATCACTCTCTTCATACGCCCAACTTAAAATTGAGCTTGACTTTATCTCTATTCATCTCTCTCACATGAATTGAGCTCACTTCCTTCTTTACTCTGTCTCAAAACAATGGATCACCCCATGCATTATTTGAAATCCATTTCTTGACTTGTTGTCTTCAACTTACTTCAACCTGGTCTATAATATTAACTCTTCGACTCTGATCCCTCCTTTTTGTCAATGACAAAGGGGGAGAGAAAACTTACCTCTCCTATGTAGGAGAAAAACGTTTAACACTTTATCTCATACACAAACTTTTTTATGTTAATTTTGGTATTTTTTTTATGATTACTATTTCTATGCATTTTTTATTTCTGATATCATATTTAAATCATCATAATATATATGGCTTAGTGACAGAGGGAGCATATATTGTCATCATCAAAAAGGGGAAGAATGTTGAGAAATTATGTTTTGATGATACATGATAAATATGATATGCTTTCATGATGCATATATATGATACATGATAAATACATGATATGCTTTCATGAGATATGATAAATATGATATGCTTTCATATGTGAAACTGAATATGTTATATTATGACTGGATATGATGTGCTATGTATTTAACGAGTATTTGATGCAAGGTTATTTCACTTAAGAAGAGTGAAGACAACTTGATCAAGTGCAACTATTTGATGCAATCATACTACTTTGAAGAAAAAGCTTGATGGGCCATACATTCATAAAGATTATCCAAGAAGATCGGCTTCCTCAAGATGAAGACTTTTTTCTTCTTTAGAGTCATATGTAACAGAACCTTCAGAAGCATGCATATTTCATATTAGACTATATGCTTTGAAATCATACAAGCCATTTATTTACAAAAAGTTAAGCTTTCATAAAAGGATACGTTATGTATATTGTAGCATTTCAAAATCACCTTTTTGAAACAAATCATTGTACTTCCTACAAGCATTTATGAAAAAAACATTTTGACAAGATATAATAGCTCATGATTTCAAAAGCATTAATTGTACTTTCTTACAAGCATTTATGAAAAAGACATTTTGACATGATATAATAGCTCATGATTTCAAAAGCATTAATTGTACCTTCTAACATGCATTTATGAAAAAGACAACTTGAAAAGATATAAAAGCTAATGATTTCAAATATGAAAGAAAAAGACAAAATGAATTAATTCATAATACACATACACATTTACGTAAGAAATTTTGGTTCATAATACATAAGCATTTATGAAGAAAAGACAAAATGTGAAAAGATGTATTGGTTCATAATACATAAGCATTTATGTAAGAAAAGAAAAAATGTGAAAAGATGTATTGGTTCATAATACATAAGCATTTATGTAAGAAAGGACAAAATGCATTAGTTCATAATACACAAACATTTACGTAAGAAATTTTGGTTCATAATACATAAACATTTATGTAAGAAAAGACAAATTATGAAAAGATAATACACAAGCATTTATTTGAGAAATGACTATTTGTAATATAAGTATTACTCAAGCATTTAGTGTACTTCACAACCATTCATTTTAGAATTGACGATTTGAGAAAATAAATATTATTTTATTAAAATAAGAAATGACCATTTATTTCTTTAAGCATTAAATGCCACCTCAAAAGCATTTGAGAAATGTCTATTTATTTATAAATAAAACCCACACTCAAGAATGTCGACTTACTCATAAACATTAAATACAAATATAATATATGTTGAAAAGACTTTAGTTACTTTTTTACAAACCCATAGAATGTCGACTTACTCATAAACATTAAATACAAATATAATATATGTTGAAAAGACTTTAGTTACTTTTTTACAAACCCATAGAATGTCGACTTACTCATAAACATAAAATACAAATATAATATGTTTTGAAAAGACTCTAGTTACCTTTTTACAAAACCATAGAATGTCGACTTACTTGAAGTCATCATTCTCTTTGTACAAGCATTAAATACCTCCTGTAAGAAATCCTTGTTAATATCCTTCTCAAAGAATGTCGACTTTCTTGTAGTCCTCATTCTCTCTGAAGACTTTGAAAACCACAACATAAAAAAAATACTTGACATGACTATGTACAAATAAATATCTCAAAGCACTCATTGTACTTACACTCATTTAAAGTAAAGAAGTACTTATGTACCTCAAATCATTAATTAGAATAAAGACAAAACTACACTTCAACATTCAAAAATACTACAGAACATTTATTATGAGAAAAGACCTAATACAAAGAATAACTCATTCTAAATACACCAACGAATAGTGTACTCCAAAAATGCTTCGTATGGAAAGAAGACTTTTTGAAAAAGCAATATAGTACACTTATCTTTTCACACTAAGTTGTTTTTGAAATGACCTGACTTCTCATATCCCAAAAGGACAATCATTTCAAAAAGACAACGACTAGTTTTCTAAAGACTATATATACAAACAGAACAGTGTGAAAATACAAACAAGCTTTCAACGAGAAAAATTCCTGCTTGACACTCTGAGAAAAGAGCTTAGAAAAAGAAAGAGAAAAAGAAAGAGAAAAAGTCAAGAAAAGCTCTCAGAAAAATACAAGAGTGTGTAAGAAAAGAAAAAGATCATTCTGAGAATCTTAATACGTGCATTCATACTCTGCATATCATTCTGAAGGTTCTATAGGAAAGTGTTGTAACTTTCTGATCTGTGTTGTATCCCTTCTCTGTTGAGAGAAGTAGACCTCTGTGAAAGAGGGTGTTTCCCTTCTCTGTTGAGAGAAGTAGACCTCTTGGGAAGAGGATGTTTCCCTTCTCTGTTGAGAGAAGTAGACCTCTGAGGAAGAGGGTGTTTCCCTTCTCTGTTGAGAGAAGTAGACCTCTGAGGAAGAGGGTGTTTCCCTTCTCTGTTGAGAGAAGTATACCTCTGAGGAAGAGGGTGTTGTACTATTTATCCGGTGACTCGGATGTTATAGTGGAAGGCTCAAGTGTTTTACTTGGGGACTGGATGTAGGTCAGTAACTCGGCCGAACCAGTATAAATCATGTGTTTATTGTGTTGTGCCTTATTGCCTTATTTTTTATTTTATCGATCTGCATCGTATTTCACTATTCACCCCCCCTCTAGTGGAATTTCATGGACATCTTTCAGGTGTGACTCCCATGTTTGATTGTAGATCAGGATATCATCAAAGAACACTAAAATGAAACATCATAAGTAGGGTTTGAATATCTCATTAATTAGACTTTGGAAGGTGGCATGGGCGTTGGTGAGCCCAAAGGACATCACTATGAACTCGTAGTTCTCATCATGCATTTGGAAGGCAGTGTTATGCACATATTTGAGAGCAACAGGAGTTGATGGTAACATATCTAAGGTCCAACTTAGTGAAGCAAGTTGCTCAGTGGAGTTCATCTAGAAGTTCCTCTATCACTAGAGTCAAATATTTGTCCTCGATGGTGATTTTATTCAAGGATCGATAGTCTGCAGAATCTCCAAGATCTATCCTTTTTTTTTAACAAGAAGCACATGTGATGAAAAGGGACTTGTGTTGGCCCGAATCACTCTTGATTGAAGCATCTCCTTGACTTGCCTTTCGATTTTATCCTTTTTCACTTGGGCATGCCGATAGAGCCTCACATTGGTTGGTTTGGCCCTGACTATGATGGAAATGTGATGGTCGTGAAACCTCTTCAGTGGGAGCTTCTTGGGGTCCAAAAAAAAACTTTGTCATACCTGTTGAGTATTTGCTTCAGTTTGGGAGCAATGGGCTCTTGGAAACCCACATATAAGGTGTGGAGCAAGTGCCCACCTTTACACATAGCCTTAAACATCGATTTGAAATCGATTATCTCCAAGAAAAGTCGTGGTGCTACGATCTCCGCACGTTGTTTTTCATGCTCAAGCGCTGCCTTTATGGACTTGAAGTCCCATGTGATAGTTCTTAAGGTTTGCAACCATTGCATCCTTAGGACTAAGTTTGTCCCTTTCATGAGAAAGACAACCACATCCAAACAAAATGTTGTACCTTGGACCTCATGAGCCAAATTAGTGCATTGGCCTTGGCAATGAAGTTTGTTGCCATTTCCAACAACAACTTCAAAAGGGGTGTGTAAAGTGGTTGGCCATTTAGCCTTTTTGGTTGTTTGAGTGCATATAAAGTTGTGTGTATTTCTCGTATCTATAAAGATGAAAATCATGGTGCCTTTGAGAGTCCATTGAACCCTCGTAGTTTAGAGCACTTTTACTCCAGCAAGTGCATGAAAGGATATCTCCATGACTCTCTCTTGTGAGTCATCCTTATTCTCCTCTTCTTCCTTCTTCTCTCCACTTTTGTTTCCACTATCTGTTACATAATACATATGCATGGTCTTATATTTGTTGTCAGCGCACCATATTTCATCGCAATGATATCATAACTCATTTTTTGCCTTTTGACCATTGTATCATTGGATAATTTTTTTACATATTTTTTTGTATCTATCAAAAGAAGGTTTTAATTTGGATTTAGATTTGGATTTGTCTCCAATGATGATTGCATTAGACCAACCTAGTTCACTTTTGAAGGAAGAGCAAAATTTGGGTGGAACGGGTTTCAAATTGGATCTGAAGCAAAGGCTTTTTTTGGACTACTTCTATAACTTTTCTTTAGCCAAACATACTTGTTGGTAGTACTCTACGATGTTGGTAGGGCAGCTGGCATGCACCTCAATTTAAAACTCATAGCAAAGGTTGGCCATGAAGGTCCCTATCAGGGCCTCTTGGGACTAATCTTGTACTAAGTTGTTGAGTCATTCAAACTCATATTGTTACTCCATCAAACTGTCTATTTGACGGATTTTTGATAGTGATATGTTGTGGTTGACATACATGGATAACCCAAAATGCAACACTAGGGCACGCGAAAATGCATCCTAGCAGACACTCTTGGATGGAGGCAATAGATACATTCTCTATTTCTGGGGTTTTGCATAACCTGAAAGTATGAGGGGCAGCTTCACTTGCACACCTATATACAAGTCTGATTCAAGTGAAGTAGGGAAGGAAAATTTATGATTCTTGATTTACTAATTTGTGTATTGATCTTTGCAGGTTTATTTATGTGAGCACATATCCATTGGAAGGCCCCTTAGACGTGACTCAGTGCATGGGTTTTCATGTATGACTATCTAAAATAAGTCACGTAAGAGATAAAATGAAATAGAAGAGGAAGATGATGGAAGAGGGAAGGGTCATCCCATAGGAAGGGCCATTTAGAGTACAAAGTTGTGTGCGCTAACCAAAGCACATGTAAGAATACGTGAAACAAGTGGTTTTAGATTTTATAAATAATGCAATATACTTATTTATTAATTAATAAAACTTTATTATGTAGGTAACATGATGCTTCTACTGAGAAAATAAGACATTGATATAGTTGTCCATGCCATAGAGTTTGCAAAAAAGAACATTTGGTTGCATAACATGAATGAAGTTGAATGCTAAATGGTAAGCCGAGTGGTCTGCCAATTTGGTTATAGTTAGCCAGAACCCAGTCACCCTTCCTATGTGAACAAAAGTGTTTCAGTAAGTTTGAAGGATCATTTGAATGATTACCCCACCATGTTCTTGAACGAACTTCAAAATTGACATAATAGTGACAATGACATTGCATATTATTCTGTTGTACCTAACTGCTAAGAGAACATAAATGCTCACAACCAACAATTGCCTACCAATTTTAGTACTAAAAGGGGCAATGAAATGGTAAAACACTTTGTTATTCATAATTTTAGTATCAAACAAATATATGTGATTTGATTGCCTTATACACTTTGATATTCATAAATTTAGTATCAAACTATATATATACTTTGATTATAAATACAAATTACATACTTTAATTACTTTATACATGATATTCATAATTATAGTTTGAAATATATATATATATATATATATATATATATATATATATATATATATATATATATATATATATATATATATACTTTGATTACAAATAAAAGGTGGCCGAGCAAATTGGAGCTAAGAGTCTGAAGTATAGAAGGACTTCAAGTGACGTAAATGCACTTGCAGAATTAGCAGTTGCAAAGACTGAAATCCGTCAATTGCACAATTTGCTTGAAATAAAGGAGAAACTTTTGCAGGCACAAACAAAAATGTTCTCTATGAAGGATAATGAGCTTCAGGACCTGAGAGCACGAGTGCAGAACATGCAACATCTATAAGAGTCACAACCACTATATTTCTTTAAGAAACATGAAATGTTGAATAGATATTTAATAATGTTGTAATTATTTGTATATACTTTTATTGTAATGTTATGCATATCTTTGAATCAATTGACATGCTTTTTGTTTCAATGTATATACTATAAATATGTGAATATAATAAGGTTTTTATACTGTGTATGACTGTATATATTGGATTAAATGTTTATAACATAGTTTGTAACAAATATTGACAGAGTTTTGCAACAAATATTTTATACTGTATTTGAATGTAAGAATGTTTGGATGTATCAACAATTTTTATGTAAATAACATATTTTTATATTGTATTTGAATGTCTAAATGTCTGAATGTATTGACATTTTTATGTAAATAACAAATTTTTATATTGCGTTTGAATATCTGAATGTATTGACAATTTTTTATATAATTAACATGTTTTTATATTGTTTTTGAATGTGAATATTTGGATGTATTGACAATTTTTATGTAAATAATAGGTTTTTATACTGTGTTTGAATCCTCGATGTTCACATATCAGAGTATGCAAACATCATGACATTTGCACACAATGATATTAACCTATCACTAGATGATGTTTGCACATGCTGACATGTGAACATCACGACATTTACGCACTTTGATATTAAAATTTCAATTGACTGATTCACACATGAGAGTGTGCAAACATCAAGACTTTCACAATAAAATGATTAACCTATCATTAGATGATGTTCTCACACATTGACATGCCAACATCATCTAATAAGAAAGTTAATCAACTGTGCGAATGTCTAGACGTTCACATACTTTGATGTGCAAACATCATGTAATCATAAGATTAATAAACTGCATGAATGTCCAGACATTCACATTTAAGGTCTTTTTAAAGTTGCACATGCTTGTATTTACTTAGTTCTCTAACTCATCGCTGGTGAACAACATGACCTAACCGAATACCCCTTGATTGAGGCTAAATTTGACCTTCAAGTTTCATCATGAGCTTGCCAACACTTAACTCAGTCGAGCACAAGCCCAAATCCTTAAAATCAAGACTCCAAAGAACCACCCACATGATCTTTGGCTTGTGGATGAAGATGTCTCCCCTATCTCAAGTTTGAGTCCTCGTCTGGGTCCCTCTCTTCGCAAAACAAAGTGGAGGTGCTAATGGAGTTTTACACCGTTGGGATGGCGACCATAAGGCAAGCTAACAACAGTGTGGCTAGGTCTTTGATTCAGAGTGTGGTTTACTCGAGTAATAAACAAAAAAAAAACTTAAAACCAATTCAATTTCAGCTGAACCCAACCTGATTTGACTTGTCATTGTTGGGTCAATATTAATTCAACATGAACTTGACTTGACTTGACCCGTTGTCAGCATCTAGATGGGTGATTCCATCCAACGACCCAACATGAGTCGGATCCTGTTCATACCTGGAGTGGATCTCCGATCCATTTGCATCCCTTAATTATGGTATGACCAACCCTTAGTTAAGTCCTAGCTTAGACATGGTAAAACTTGTTTTAGACTTGCCGTAACCAGTAATTTTATCTACCCAACATTTTACAAGTCAACTTGGACTTAATTGGATCAATCCCGGCAAGCCCAATAGTCTAGAGCTTAAATCTTATGTTATGTTTGGCTAAAGACTTGACCAAGTTCATGGACTCGCCTTGATATTGTCCGGTTTAATGTTGGAGCCCTCTAGATAATCTGGACGAGCTCGGGGCCTGTCCTCGATCCAAAAATCTTGAGAAGACCCAGGCTAGGGCTGGGAAATGAGATGAACCCTTGTGGTTTGGCTTGTTAAAAGCTCGTTTAACTCGTCAAATAGGCTCGACAAGCTCGAGCATGAACAACCAATTTTCCAATCAGTTTGGCTCATATAGACTTGTTAATTAATAACAAATATATTTTACAAATATTTTATGTCATAGAATAAAGATGAATGAAGTGTTTGGCTTGCAACAATAAGTTTAGAGTTAAATTGTTTTCTTACAAGTTTGAAACTATTATCTAATTTATAAATAAGTCTGTTTGAGCTTGGTTTAGTCGGTTTTGGGTCTAAATTCTATTATTTTCAACTTTAAAAAAATATTTTTTGTAAATGAACAAGCTCGACTTGTTTAGCTTAGGCTTTTCATGAGCTCAAGTTCGGCTAGGCTCGACAAAAAAAGAGCTGAGCTTATTCAGTTTGTTTGGCTCATTTATCAGCCCTAGCCCAGGCCCATCCGATTGTTGGGCATGGAGCCATGGACTCGGGCCCATTTTAATGGCATAAATCCATTTCGACCCATCCTGGCCTCAGCTTTAGGCTGAGTTTTAGGCATACTAGGGCATTTGGGAAAGCACCTACAAAACTGGGATAGAAATGGCAGTGGACCCGGGTGGAAGAGGGGGACAAGGTCTCATGTTCTGCCTTCCGTCGTTAAAGAAAAAGAGAGAAATGAGAAGAAATGAAAGCTTGCGTTAGTGGAATGAGATGAAGAAAAGAGAAAAAATTGGGAAAAAGAGTTTTATATTAGGGTTAAGAATATATATATAATTTTATAATATATTTAAATGTATAATAATAATTTTTTAACATAGATCGGGGCAGGGCGAGGGCAAAGTTCATCCTTTCCGATCCATTCCTCGTTTCATGTCCTCTCAGGTGAGATATTGCTCAAGTCACTATCCCGTCTTGTCCAAATTTCCTGGATAAGTTGCCAATGTGGTGATGTTCACCCTTAATTCTGTTGGACCCAGAAACTCTCTCTCTCTCTCTCTCTCTCCACGAAGATGACTGTCCTCTCGCGCATTCCTCTCAGAAGAAGTTTTTCCGCATACCATCTTCGATCAATCTCGACATTTCTAGCTAACCACAATGCTTCTCCCTCACTTTCGTCCCCAGAAACCCGATTTTCGAAGATATCCATCTCGTTTCCTAACGATTACATCCCTCAAATCCATGTTTTCAGCGATGCCCATCTTGGGATATTGACGAATCACGGCGGTCTTAGGCGATTTTCGAGCGAAACTACGCCCGTAGATTACGAAAAGGAGGTGGACGAAATTAATCTCAAGTTCGCGGAAGCGAGGGAGGAGATCGAACTGGCCCTGGAGTCGAAGGATACGGTATATTTCGACGACGAGGCCGATACTGCGAGGGACGCGGCGAAGGTCGTGTTCGACATGTTCGAAGGGCTATCCGCGCGGTTGCCGGAGAACGAGAGGCGAGCGTTGAATCGATCCATGGGTCTCAAGATCGAGCAATTGAAGGCTGAGCTTGAGCAGTTGAATGAATGATGAGGTTGGGGATTTTCCCCCTTTTCTTTTCTTGTTTTTATTCAAAGATTTTGATGATGGGTTCCTGGTTTTTGGGTGTTTTTTGTGGAAGCTAGAGATGGGTACGTATTGAATCTCTTCTTTCTAATGTTAGATTAATGATAAAACTTTGTGATGAAAAGGATCGATTTTAGTTTCTTTAGTTCCCTTCTTTGTCTTA
Organism: Nuphar pumila; assembly: GCF_984573655.1. NCBI lineage: Eukaryota > Viridiplantae > Streptophyta > Magnoliopsida > Nymphaeales > Nymphaeaceae > Nuphar > Nuphar pumila. The sequence goes on along the minus strand of NC_143263.1, from coordinate 43,376,661 downwards.
TTTGTTTTAATTGTTAAGTGGTTGTACTTAAGATACTATGTTGCTTTTAACAAGCTAATAAGGACCCCACAATTGAAATAACAAAGCACCCAAAAGTTTTTAGTGAGAGAATTTGTTAATCTAATCCTCCGCTTTGTTCACTTTATCATGTATGAAAGCACCCTGCTGCATGAAGGAACATATGTTCATTTTTCTTCGTTCATGTAATGTTTAATGTTTACATTAGACACCCTGGATGCTATAGGTCGAAAATCGCAATCAGAGTATGGCTTCTAGCCAGTCTTTTTTTATAATTTTTGAAATTGGGCAAGATCAAGTTGTTATATCAGACGTGGAAATGAGAAAATGTTGGAATTAGTTGGGATATAAAATTATGTACGGTAGATGTTACAAGTTGCAGATGGTTATTGTTTTCAAGCCGTGTTGCTGGTCTTTAAAAACTTTTTGATACCGTAGCAATCAATCTAGCTTTTCACTATTGACTACAATAGGCCACAAGAACAAACAAAGTAAAAGGCCCAATCAGACCAAATACTTGTTTGCTGAATATGCTGGGGCACTTTTTTTGGACATTGGGAGGTCTTTACTGATTTTTTTGAGGTAAATACCTGACTATTAGTCTAGCAAGTAGCATAGGCAAATGTCTTTGATATGGCTTTAGTGCTGTCAGGACTATGACAATTGTATGCTTTACAGATTATCTATTTTAATGTGGATAACTGATTAATATTGTCATGTAAAATCATTTTTTCTTGGTCTGGTTTTAGAAGAAGTGTCTTCCACGGTGAAAGGAATGTAAGAATGACCAGTGGAGAATGTTTAAAATTTGAAGCATAAACAGGACTTTGTCTCAATTCCTGATTATCTGCCTGTTATACCAGGCTTCTGACTTGAGTTTCGGCTAAGTGGGTTAACTAGAGTAATGAATTGAGACATTATGCCTCCAGACACTGCTTATGAATATCCATTAATGAACGATATCATGGATGTTAAGATAAGTCGACCTCTTAAAGTTTTATTTATACTTAAGGTTGTTTTTGGTATTTTCTAAATAATCAGGGACCCATATGTAAATATATTCATTTGGCTAATCTCTATTTAAACAATAGGAGATTAGACCTAATTAATGAGTGTAGCTGAGATGCGTATGCTGAGATGAATGTGTGGAAATACAATAAAAGATAAGATTCGGAACAAGGAGATACGTAAGAAGGTAGGCGTTGCACCCATTGAAAATAAGATGAGAGAGAATCGTTTACGGTGGTTTGGACATATTCGGCGAAGGCCTAATGATGCTTCAGTTAGAAGGATGGAGAAATGGGAAAATATATTAGTTAAAAGAGGTCGGGGTAGGCCTAGGAAGACATGGATGGAGGTGATAGGAAAGGATATGAATGCTTTGAACCTCACCAAGGACATGGCATTGGATAAAAATGATTGGAGGAGAAGGATTCATGTGGAAGACCCATAATGATTTTCTTTTTTGGTTCATATCGCCGACCCCAATTATTTTGGGATGAAGGCGTAATTGTTGTTGTTGTTTGTTGTTGTTGTCTCTCTCTTTCTCGCTCTCTCTCTCTTTCTCTCTTTTCTCTACATGGTATCAAAGTAGCCGACCCTGGGAGCATGATCTCGTGTTCTGCGCCAAAGCTCGAGTGAAGGATAGTAGATTGCGTGAAGGGGATCAGAAAAAAAAAGGTGTGCCTGATCTATTTTTTTTAAGACCCAGTGGTACAGATCTGAGGTCTGACAAGAGTCATGACTCAGATCTGTAATCAGATCTAAAAGTTACGGTGGATCCATATACCTTTGTCGACCAGATCGGGTAGCGCCAGGTATGGTTGCTGTGCAAAAGTCGTGAAGTGGGTGCCGATTGATTTTTTGTTTGGCTAAATACAACCTATTGTCGTGGTTTTTTTTCCGCTCTGGTTAGTCCAGATCTGATCACAGATCTGGTGTTGTCGTGAGTTCTGTATCGAGTGGAGCAGTTTGTCTGAGATCTGTTCATATCAGATCTAAAAGGCGTGGTGGAAATATGAGTTTCGGTCGACCAAATCTGGTGGATACACGTTCGGGTGCAGTAATAACGTCGTGACGACCTGAGTTGTCGTGGGTCAGATTTTTTTTGTTGTCAAAAACAGAAAAGGGTATTCTTATATAGTTGTGGATCTGCATATGGTTTTTTCTCTTATAACCTGGTCGGTTCATATCTGATCACAGATCTGGGTATTGTGGTGAAGGCAAATCACCATAGTGGATCTGTATATTGTGGAGCAGATCATTTACGAACTGTGACAATTTTTTTGTGTGCATGTGGACATCTATTGCAACAACTATATTGGTTGTGGATCCTTAGTTCGTGTTATTCATTATGGGTGAAGTTCAAAATTCTGATTATAAAAATGAGGCGAGTGGAGAATATAAGGCCTTCGCCAATCCTTTCTCATATGGTTCTTCCATGAAATTAAATGAAACAAGCTATGCAAGGTGGTCCCGAACTTTTATGATGTCCGTGTCTGGGCATCATAGAAAACATATTCTGCTGGAATCTGAACCAAATGATAAAACAGGAAAATATAATACTTGGGAAGAAGATAATGACATTGTTATGCCATGGATCATGAATAACATTGAATCTCATATTGCATATGGCTTATTTTATTACAATACGGTTAAACAGATGTGGGACACTCTTCGAGATACGTACTCTCAAGAGACTAATGTGAGTCGTATTCTCCAAGTTGAACAGGAAATATATAATTTGCAGCAAGGTGATCAATCATTGGCCCAGTACTATGCCTCTGTTAAGGCTGCCTTTGAAAGACTGAATGTTTATAGGCCTCTATGTTGCTCAAAACAAAATGATCATCAAGAACAGACTATGGTTGCTCGGTTCCTCACAGGCCTATCATCAGAGTTCTCAGTTGCAAAAGTCCAAATGTTGACCGGGTCTGATGTTCCTACTCTTGCTGACGCATACAATCGATTAAGTAGACTTGCCATCTCTCTTCTACAATCTCAACCTGCATCTCAGTCATCTGCTTTAGCTGTACCATCTAGTTATGGATGAGGAAATACTATGAATGTTAGAGGCATAGGTCATGGAAGAGGTATGGGAGGTAGAGGTAAACTCCATTGTATCTATTGCGGAAAACCAGGACATTTAGAAGATCGTTGCTGGGATAAACATGGACGGCTTGCATTAAAGCCAAATGTTCCAAAAGCTAATGCTACAAAACTCGAGGGGGAGCATGAAACCAATTCTCCTAGTGAATCTATCACTCTTAATATGAGGAACTGGTCTCTCATCGTCCTTCAAGCTCCTCTTCTCCTGTAGCTGGTGTGACCTACTCTATTGGAGACCATCTTTCCCCTCATGATAGTAAGTTGATTATTAACTCTGGTGCATCTAGACATCTATGTGGAAAATCTCAAAATTTTTCAGATCTAAAGGATATTTCTGCACATCGGGGAGTCTCATTAGCTGATGGGAGTTTCTCCCCGGTTATCGGTCAGGAAAATGTCTCTATATCCTCTTCCTTGCAGTTGAAAAATGTTCTTCACGCTCCTTCATTTTCTCAAAGTTTACTCTCAGTGAGTTGCCTTACAAAAGAGCTAAATTGTAGACTGATATTTGACCCTGTATGCTGTCATTTTCAAGATTTGCTGACGGGAAAGAAGATTGGTGGTGGCTATGAAGAAAATGGAGTCTACTATCTACATCACCCTGTGGGAAACATTTATGCTGCAGTCGATTCTTCCTCGAGTCCTGTTCAGTGGCATCGTCGCCTCGAACATCCTTCATTGTCAAAGCTTCGTTGTGTCATTCCTCAAATTCCGTCTACTACATCATTCCAGTGTGAAGCATGTCAGTTGGGCAAACATCATTGGAGTTCGTTTTCTTCTAGTCAGAGTCAGTCCAGTCATAAGGTCTTTGAACTTCTTCATGCGGATGTATGGGGTCCTAGTAAGATTCCTACTAGGACCCAATGTCGTTATTATCTTGTATTTGTCGATGATTTTTCTAAGTTGTCTTGGGTGTTCTTAATAAAAGAAAGATCTGAAGTTCCGAGTATTCTCCAATCATTAGTTATTGAAATAAAAACTCAGTTTGAATCTGTTGTCAAGATTATCCGCACTGATAATGCCCTTGAGTTTAAAACCAAAGCCCTGTTGCAATTTTATCGAGACCATGACATTCAACCTCAAACCACTTGTGCCTATACTTTCCAACAAAATGGAGTGGCTGAGCGAAAACACAAGCACCTTCTTGATGTAGCCCGCACCCTTATGATTCAATCCAATGTTCCTGCCTCATATTGGGGTGATGCAGTTATCACAACTTGTTATTTGAACAACCACATGCCTTCATCATCCGTGGAAGACCAAATCCCTTTGCAAATCCTATATCCTAATGTACATCTCTTTTCTCTTCCGCCCAAGGTATTTGGGTGTGTTTGTTTTGTGCACAGACTTTGACCTGATCATGATAAATTAGCCACTCAAGCCATTAAGTGTATGTTTATAAGATGGTTCAATTGAAAGATACAAGGTCAGGTTAGTAGGAAAAGGTTATACTCAGACATATGGTGTTGATTTCTTTGAGACATTTTCTCCTGTCACACGGATGGGCACCATCCGTCTTGTTCTCTCAGTAGTTGTTTACCATGGATGGAGTTTGTGTCAACTAGATGTGAAAAATGCATTCTTATATGGGGATCTGTCTGAGACTGTATAGATGTAACAACTTCTTGCGTTCGAGGTTGAGGGGGAGTGTCAGAAGGTGTGCAGATTAAGAAAGGCGATATATGGTCTAAAGCAAAGTCCTTGTGCATGGTTTCAAAAGTTGTTTGATGTGATGTCAAAGTTTGGTTTTAATAAGTCAGCGTCAGACCACACATTATTTATTAAGAAAACTAACTCAGGCCTAGTCGTTATGGTAGTATATGTGGATGACATCATTCTTACAAGATATAATATGAAAGATATTGCAGCTACAAAGGATCATCTTCAAAAACATTTTGTTACAAAAGACCTTGGTCCACTTAGATACTTTTTGGGCATAGAAGTCGCCAGGAGCAGTGAGGGAGTGGTTTTGTCCCAACGGAAGTATGTTCTTGATTTATTAAAAGAGACAAGAATGTTGGGAGCTAAACCAACAAATATTCCCATGGATCACAAAGTCCATTTATTGGATAAGGGGTCAAAACCTGTTGATAGCAGGAGCTATCTCTCATTGGTAGAGAAGTTACTATATGTGACAGTGACTAGACCTGATATTGCTTTGGCTGTGAGCAAGGTTAGCCAGTTCATGGACAACCCGAATGAGGTACACTGAAATGCTACAATGATGATACTCAGGTACTTAAAATCTTTCCTTGGAAAAGGGTTATTATTCAAGAAAGGGGGTACCCTAGAGGTAGTTGCTTATTTTGATACTGATTATGCTGGGTCTGTAGAGGATAGGAAATCTACCACCGGTTTCTGTGTATTTGTGGGAGGTAACTTAATTTCTTTGAGAAGCAAAAAGCAAACCGTAGTTGCTAGGTCGAGTACTGAATCAGAATATAGGGCTATGGCTCAAACGACAGCTGAATTGATGTGGGTTCGAACTGTGTTGAATGATCTTCAAGTAGAGGTTTCTTCTCCTATGGTGATGATGTGTGATAACAAGGCGGCTACATATATAGCTAATAATCCAGTATTTCATGAGAGGACAAAACATATTGAAGTTGACTGCCACTACATAAGCGATATGGTTCAAGCTGGACATGTCTCTACCAAGCATGTAATCTCTGAGGATAAAGTTGCAGATATTTTTACAAAGCCTCTTGTCAGGTCCAATTTCTCAAAATGTTGCAGCAAGCTGAGCATGATTGATATCTATGCTCCAGCTTGAGGGGGAGTGTTAAGATAAGTCGACCTCTTAAAGTTTTATTTATACTTAAGGTTGTTTTTGGTATTTTCTAAATAATGAGGGACCTATATGTAATTATATTCATTTGGCTAATCTCTATTTAAACAATAGGAGATTAGACCTAATTAACTGAGTAGACGTTTTCCCCTCTCACTCTCTCTTTCTCTCAAACAAACAAAAAAGGGAGTAAGGTAAAAGAAAACCATGTTCAAGGTTTTCCATTATGTAGGTGGACTGATCTTGTTTTCCATTATGTTCAAGGTTTTTCATTACGTAGTATGTCTCCAGATACTGCTCATGAGTATCCATTAATGAACAATATTATGGAAATTTTTGTTAAAGAAACAAAAAATGGAGTAAGGTAAAATAATGTTCAAGGTTTTCCATTATGTAATAGGACTGATGTTTCGGCTGTTTCTGCAACTGATAGTCTTTTATGTCAAAAGATAAAGAAAAGAGAAAAAGAAATGCTGTATAGATCAAGCCATCTCTTGCCTTAGTATTTAGTATTTATTACATGTTAGAGCCTTGCGATTTGTAGGATCATGTGCTGTGTGAGTTCAATTTAGGATGAGTGGCTTATCATCTCCTATGTTTTATAACCAGTTTAGGTTTCACTCACAGAAATATTCTTCTCTGAGGTATTCTAACATTTTATTTTGCTCTGTAGCTTTCTCGATGATGATCTATGACATCTGCAAGCAATTTATCTGAGTAATATGGTAGCTTTTTCAGGTTCACATTGCATTCTGCTACTTGCAGTGATTTTTTCTTTTTAAGATTTGCCTGCATTATTCCCTATCCTTACTTGGTCTTTTCGATATGGTTTTCTTTGAAAAGGAAACACGATTTGTCATAGCCTTTCACCCCATTGTTTCTTGGCCTTTCTAAAGTGATTGAGCAAATGACACACATGGCAAAGGGATTTCTCTCAGTACTGCATGGTGGTACTCCTAGTGAAATAGATACTGTGCTAGTAAATTATAAGAGCTTTTCTTAGGCAACAGGGGCCTGCAAGTAATGGCCCGAGCATCAGTCCTCAACAGGGGCATGAATGCAAGATGCCAGCAGAATTATTGGATGGACAGAGGCTAGGGCTGCTTCCTTTTCACTGCGTCTTCCTTATGTCTAAGATATAAAGCAAGTGCACGGTAAAAAAATGGGAACTGGGTTGATCTAAAAATTAATGAATGAAAAAGGAAGAGAAAAATAAACAGCATTTACAAGATTTCCCATCTTTGAGATTAGCTTGTGATTTTTCAAGACTAGTAGACAAAGGCAGTATTAGTGTGGTATTGGTTGAGACCAATCCTTTCAAATCGCTTCAAGTGTCTGAAGAAATTGTGTTCTTGTAACAAAGAACCACATTGTGTGAGGTGGTAAGCTGTTTTTCCTTTTTAGTCCTTTAACTGCATGGTCAGATACTTGTTTAACTAGTATTTTCCTGTCTGTCCTTCCAACTTATGTTTGGTAGTTTTCATTCTGACACTTTTGTATTTTGTTCCTAATTGGCTCTTTATCTTGGCTGATTTAGATAGTTTCAAACTTTCAACCCAAATATTCTTCAACTGAAAACTAACTTTTTCTTTTTGTCTTTTCCCATCATCATCATCTTAAGTTGATGATGAAACTTCATTTTGATGCGATGCAAACTCTATATCCTCATGTAACAATATCCACTCATTGCCATGCTTCAATTCCACCAAGTATTACCAAGTGACAAGCTACTCATTCAATCTCGTGATTCACAATTTAGAGTTGAGAGCTGTCACTGGGACACACCCATTTTGGTGGCGTGTCCCTAGTGACACGAGTGGACACTGACACTGACACTGACACCGACACTGACAATATTTTAATATTATTTGTTTAATGTTTTATTTCAATAAAAAACATTTTTAACATTAAAATATCAAAAAATAGTTTTTTATTGATTAAAAAATTTAAAAAATCCATGTCCTATTTTCCAAAATAAATTTGAATGTGCGAGTCAAACCCGCGTCATGAGTCCTTGCGTCCACATGCCTTTGTGACATAGGTTGAGAGTTACACGATGAGTACAAATGGTAGTAAAAGATAATAGACTACAGCATTCTCTTTGACGGGAGCTTATAAGAATTATTCTGGAGCATGCTAGTCGAAAATTAGCATCTATAGCCTTCCGGTGCATTTATTCAGACTCACTATTCTCGAGGAGCAAACAATCACAAGTTGTAGAGCATGTTTTAGTCTGCACCTATGATTTAAGGTGCTTAGAACATGCACATTTTCTTTGGTAGCGCTTGGATGTATTTATAAAGATCTGTTTTCTATTTTGTTTAATGTGAATATTTATGATCATGTTTAGATGTTTTTTTAGTTTATGTTTTAGAGATCTTGATAAACAAGAATAGAAACAACATTCTTTTCCAAAAGAGGTGGGTGGCTATCCTTTTTCCTATTTTTATTTAGTACTGAAAGGAGGGTGTTGTGCAGTCACTTGAGGGCATGCAAGAGTAGAGGAGATGCAAATGAGGGGGGAATAGAGGATGCTACATGAGCCATGGGTATTGTGAAGGGACTGAGAGTAGGGATGAGAAGAGAGGGCATTGAGGGGAAGGAGGTGAGCCACTTGTTACCCATGGCAATTGTGGAGATGGATGTCAGAAAGTCAAGGGTATCATGGAGGGACTGAGAAGGGGGATGAGAAGAGATGACTTTGAGGGGAAGTGATTGCCTCGTTGCCCATGGTAATTGTGGAGATGGCGGTGTTTGGCAAAGGGAGATGTTGGTTTTGTCCTACGCGGTGGCAAAGGTGATGCTCAGCAGCTGGTTGGTGATGAGCCCCATGGTGACCCTATTCTTGGAGTGGAGGATGGTGTAGAGAAGGCTGGGTTTGGTATGGCAGTGTTGGACATGGCTGATCTGCTGGGCTTGCAAGACAGACATCAAATCCGTGGAGGAGAGCACAAGAAGATGTTTGTTCCCTATGTTCAGAGCTACATAAGCAATGCTGCTATAGGAGAGTGCTTGGGGGAGACAGTGGTAGGTAGGGCATGAACTAAGCAAATGCTTGTTTTTATTTAAATTAATTTTCATTCAAACATGCATATTTTGTTTTCATTTTTTATTATAAATATTCATAAGTATGTTATATTTATTATGTACAAATAACAAATATAAATAGGTCCAAACAGGGCCTTTGTGTTCAAATTGTTATTCTACTGAATTTACCTGCATTGATGTCATCTAGCATAGTGGGTAGTGGGCCTTGGATAATTCGTAGTTGTTTTATCTGATGGAAGAAGTGATGACTGTGGCAAGATATGGCGCTTTTTGAATGTATGCTATTTTTATATTGCATAGTTTCTGCTTGGATGGAATCTGATGCTTCACCCCCACAAGGCCACAACCAACCTACATGTAGTTAGGATGGTCTTTTAATTTTTAAAATTTCTCTGATGTCTGAACTGATACAGCCTATGCCAGTGTACGGCATAGAAAATTTTCAGGTCAGGTATCATTCTTACTTTAGTTAACCTCTGATTGTCTAAAATTGATTCTAACAATTTAGTGTGGATGATGGAGACATGGAGTTCAATCATTCATCCTAGACTCACCAGAAACATTTCGATTGGTCCTGGTTGTCAATCCTGCTAGTCCGAGAATTGGAATTCTATTAGCATTTAGGCCCTGTTTGGAAACTAGTAGCTGGGATGGGAAGTGGCAGCTGCTAAATCCTGAATTTGACAGCTACCACCTCTAGGATTTGGCAGCTACCACCTCCTAGAGGTGGTAGCTGTCAATTCCATGCTTTAGTGTAAATACAATGCCATTTCCCATCCCAGCTACCAGGTGGTAGCTTGACCAACTTTTTGCCAAATTCGTTAACTCCTATCCCAGTTCTGAATCCAAACAGGCCCGTAAATCATAAGCCATTCAATTGTAGAACTCGGAAATCCATATCCGATGTTTAATTTCACATGGATTTGGATGCCAAGCCCTAGCAATGATCATCCACCATCGGATCTCATAGAGATGGGCTTATTTTTCCCAGAGACCTGGACTCGGGCATCCAGCCGACCTCAGTGGGAGCTTAATCCCAGAGACCTGGACCCGGGCATCCAGCCGACCACAGTGGGAACTTAAAACCAAGAGTTGGAGCCCGTTTGAAAATCTTTTGGGCCAACTCAAACACGGGAATTCTGAGTTGGTCTGGGATTCCAACTCCAAATTCTGAATTCTAGGTGATCTGAAATCACTCTTTTAGGATGCGTTTGATTACCTTGGATCTCATATCTGAGGTCTCAGATCTTATGATTTGTAGGTGGATTCTACGATTTGTAACTGGATTTAAAATCCATTGTTTGATAAACCTTGTAGAGAGAGAGAGAGAGAGAGAGAGAGAGAGAGAGAGAGAGAGAGAGAGAGAGAGAGAGAGAGAGAGATGATTCTGAGTTCATGAATCTTTGGCCTGGCCATCTCCCCTCCGGCTAGTGGATCTTGGATGTGGGTTTTGAGTCTCATATTCAAGGAGCTGAGATCCCATATTTGCAGCATATTTGCAGAAAACCTAGCATGGACCCATGTCAGATCCAATACACATTAGATACATGTGGCATTCAGTCACCCTAAAACTCAATTCTAAGGAATTTAGAATTTTATGTATTTTATCTTATAGCTTTCTTTCTTTTTTAGACTTGTGAATAACGAAATTTAAACTTGGTACCTTAATAAAACAGTGCGATGATCAATTAGAATGTCGTGGTCAGTGATTTATAATTGTCTCCAGGTTTTCTTTGGACTGAAGAATCTCACGCCCAATGTAGTACGGAAAAAATGATCCTATCCTCTGGCATATGATATATGAGAATCTATGCTGATCCTATCCGTCCAACTGGTGCATCTGGATGGCTAGGAATAGTCCACATCCAGGTGAGAATGGATGGCTAGGATAGCTCTCTTTTCCCACAGGGGTCTAATGAACACACCCGTGGGAAATATGCAATGGGGCCCATATCTTTGATGCTAAATCCATGTTTTCTTATGAAAACAGGGTCACCTCTCTCTCTCTCTCTCTCTCTCTCTTCTGTTTTCTTATTTTGTAAATATAAGCTAATCTGGAACTTAACCAGAGCTGGTCCTTACAAATTCAGATTCTTGGCAACATTAAGATCCAGACTTTTGTAAGGGGAAACCGAAATATGTAAACTAGTATAAACCGAGATTTTCATAGCATTTTTTGCAAATCTAACCATGGAGATGCATTTGGTGTGGCCCATTTGCTTGAAATCGACTATTGGATCATTGTAATCGGATCAAAAAATATGATTTTGTATGCTTGAATATTTATGCAAATTCCGAGCCATTGATTTTCAAGCCTGATCACATCAGTACCGTGAAATTTTAGAAAAAAATATAAAAATCCTATGAAAATCTCCGTGCATACCAGTTTGCATGTTTGATTGGTTTACATTTCCAACTGTTTTATTTAATACCATGTTACACAAATAACACTTAAAAAGTGTATGCATATGTGCTTCCTGATGAGCCTACACGAGTCTTGCCGAGGTGTTTATGCTTGAGTTAGTAATGTACACTAACAACTTATGGCTTGCTGATCTGTTTAGTTGTTTCTCACAGATTTTCATAACCCTGTAATGCAATGGGATACGTATTTGAATTATTGAGTTGATTATGTTGCGAGCCCTAACAAAGCCTCTCACGAGCCGACCCAAGTTGAGCCATGAGCTGCGTGATTCGTTTCTCAGCATATGGGACCATTGGATCAATTATGTAACCTGCATCAGTTCATATCCAACTGAAACATGTACCATGTACATCCCTTATTTGGCACTAAGTCAGGTTGGTATGAACCATGGCACTGAGATTTCATGTGGGATCCAAACTATGCTGCTCCTTATCTTTGTTGGGCATGATCCACGGCACTGGATTCCATGTGGGACCCAAACCATGCTGATCCTTACCTTTGTAGGGTCCATGATTTTGAAACTGAACCCTGAAGTATTGCCAATGTGAGGAGGAAACCAACAAGGTGAGCACATGGGGGGTTATTGCATGTTAAAGAAAAGTGTGTGCATTATGGTGAGAGTTACGACCACCGAAAGGTGCATTCAATAGTACAAAAGATGAGAGAAATTCTTTGTATGTAAACATGATTTCTGGTGCAGTGTCTGTCTTTCATGAACATTGAGACAATGGTGTTGGTAGAAAAATAAGGGTGCAGTCAATTGGCAAGATGTCGGGGCTTATGTAAGGAGAGCAAGGTACAAATCTTGATAATCTATTTTTTTGAAAGGCAAGCTGGGGTTAGGCAGACCCCCACCAGTTATTATTCAATCATACCACTGGGGTTTTGAACCTGCAACGTCCCATGACAGGGAGACCTGCACTGACAGCTCCTACCAACCACGCGGAGCCGGTAAATCTTGATAATCTTAGGTTGAAAGAAAAATCACCCCACAAACTAACACAAAACTGCCTTCCTAACAAAGAGTCCAAATCAAGGGTTTCAAAACTTAGAACAAAGAAATTTAATAGTATGTTTAGGTTACTCAAAATTGACTTTCAAGTTTTCTTTTTTCTTTTCCTTTAAAAGGAAGGTTTTTAACTCTAGTAAAAGTCGGGGTCGAAGACCAACGGGAGCTCCGCTTGTCTGGTAGGAGCAGCTAGTGCACGTCACCTTGTGTTGGGGCATTGCAGGTTCAAAACCCAATGGCATAGTTGTATAACTGGTAGGGGTCTGCCTAACCCCAGCTTTCTCTGTGAAAAAAAAGAAAAAAAAAGTGGGGTTCGAAGGAGGTACTGGATGGTTAGGTCACACTATCATAACCGAGGGTCGCTGGTTTGGATCCTACAGGGTTATCCTCAGCTTTCCTATCAACGATAAAAGAAATAAAAAAAAAAAAACTGTGGTAAAAAATGAAACACAATAAAATGCAAAAAGGAAAAACATCTGAGAAAAAGGAAGCACTCGGCAATTGTTCTCCTTTTTGTTTTGATAGCCTCCATGGGTTCGAACCAGAGACCCCTTGGTTATGACAGTAGGACCTTACCAACCAGCTGTCTCATTCGATAGCCAATTGTCCTTAAAATTAGGATAGGAATTGGTTTATATTTTATTAGATTAGATAGATACTAATTTGTCAATTGTATAGATTGCCTCCACATATACGCAAATGCGTTACTGCACTACATATCCAAAACCCATTCAAACCCCAATCGAAAGAAAAAGCCAAATGAAATAAAAAAGTGGGAGAAAATTTGGTAAAAAGAAGGCGTCTCCAACTCATGTTTACTAGTTTCAGGGAGTCAAGCTAATTTTTCATGTATAGTTTATTTTTCTGTCAATTAACTTTTTATTTTTTATAATCACCTCAAAGTTAAATTTTTCTAAATGTGATATTCTACACAGGTGCACCCACGCACACACACATCTCTCTCTTACAAGTGAGATCATTCTTCTAGCCGGCCAATTTAAGGATGGCAGCGGACCGGGGGAAAACGGGGCCCCGCCCCATCCCGCCTCGCTTCGCCCAGTTTGGACTGGGGATATAGGACATGAAACTGAGATGGGGATGGGGATGAGGGTTAAAATAAAAACCAGTGTGGGGATGGAGGCGGGGATGGACTTACGCTTTCCTCCTCCATGCCTTACCCCACCCCATCCCCGATCTTCGTTAGTAAAATGCTAAAATACTCTTTAGGGATGACAGCAGACTGAAGGAAAATGGGGCTCCACCCCGCCTCACCTTGTTTGGACTGGAGATGAAAGACATGAAACTGGGATGAAGGTTAAAATCAAAACTGGTGCACAGATGGAGGCAGGGATGAAGGATAGAATTTTGAGATGGGGCGGGAGTGGAGACCTTATCCCCCGTCCCCACCCTGGTCCACTGCCATCCCTAGTCCATTGGACCAAATGGAATGAAATCCTGCTACGTTGTTTGACTGTCTTTCCATAGTTGCTCAACTTATTGTACTTATGACTCCAATTTTGGACTAAGTTGGTTCTAATTGCTACGGGCCAAATTGGTCGACTGTCAAAGTATGATTGTGACAATTCTTGAAGCAAATGTGCCAAAGCAAAATGTTTGTTTCAGTGAATGGGGGCACAAAAAACTTAGCATGCATGTGGAGAGTTGGAGGACGGTGGGCAGGGGGACCTCAAGTGTTTTACCGACGGTAGGCCAGCCAAGGTAGGCCAGCCAATGTGCTGTCGGTGATGTGGGGCTTTTCTCTTTAATTAACAAAAAAAAAAAAATTATCATGCGCATGTGGAGAGTTTTTTTTTTTTTTTCAGGTTAGGCAAACCCCTACCACTTATACAACTATACCATAGGGATTCGAACTTGCAACGCCCCAACACAAGGTGACGTGCACTAACTGCTCCTGCCACACAAGCGGAGCCCAACTTGGTATGCATGTTGAGAGTTGGAGTAAAAGAATGAAGAAAGTATGGCCAGCTTTCACCATTGTTTTCTTGTGTCTCCCTAGTTTTGACCCACAAGGATCTCTCTTGTTGGCATACAATCCTAGTGACATCTCTGCATCTGTGGGGCCAAATCAGTTGCCCATCAGGTACTGATTGTGACAAAGACAAAGAGGGGCACCCATTCATTTACTTTTGAGTTGATAGATATGTTGTTTGGTACTTTTGTGGGCATATAGAGTTGGTTCCAAGTCAGGTATGTTGGCATGGGTTGATCTGAGTTGGTCAAACTTTCCTCACCCAATCTTGAACATGGATTAAACTGCAATGGGTCCCAGGATGGCAAGCAAAAGGGTTCAAGGTGGTGCAGATCAGAGCTTATCTATTCCCAGCTTGGACTCCTTTCGGTGACTATTTTTGAATATTTGTATTTTGGATCTACTGTTCATATTTGAATGGTTCTTATTCGATTCAGGTCTTCGTCAGTTCAAATCTTGAGTATCACCATAGTTATGGTGGAGCTTCTTAAAATCTCAGAGGCTTGCTCTCTAAAACCCCCACTTTGGAAGCATGAAACTATGGACTTTTTTTATACTCCCAAAGCTTTATCAGAATTTGGGTTTCAATAAAATGAAAAATGCTTGCATCTTCTGGTATAAAAATGAACTTCCATGACATTAAAAAATGTCTTTTTTCATGTTAAAAGGAGTATATTGAAAGTTATTAGCAAATGGATTGGGTATGGGTTATATCCTTTCTGACTGAATCTAAATCCAAATTTTGTGCACATGATCCAAATCTGTATCTGAATCCGAGTACGACAAGGTGATGCAATGCTCAATCTGGTTTCAAATTATAATCTACTAGAAGATGACCCGAATTGACAATTATTACAAGTAAAATGTGAAAATGGATCAGACTAGATTTGAATCTGTACACAGATCTGATATAAACACTGATCCAGATCCCATCTGAATCCAAATATAATCTAAATGTGTAAATTCAAATCCAACCCAAATACCCTTTTACATCATACTTTAATGATCTGTATCCTTGAAGTAAACTCTCGGATTCCAATTCGAAGGTCCAAATAAATCAAATCAGTTTGCACCCCCAATAATAAGATGCACATATGTCATGAATGCTTTTTAATAAAAAGGATTCAATTACATTTTAATTAAAACATATGCTTTAACTTGTTTCTATTGTTGCTTCTTACTCATGCTTCTTAAAGGCTTCATATGCTCGATTCATTTATAGGTGTTTTTTCAAGACTCAATTCATGCTTCACATGTCGCTTCTCACACCTGCTTCGGTGACTATGGTACCTATTAGATCCAACTGGCTATCTAACCCTATTTGGTACATGTATACCAACTGAACTAAATGGATTTGGGTAGGATTATTGATCTCCAATCCAAACCTGCATCATATACCCAGATTGCAAGGAATATACAACACCATGTGCATTATACATCCAAGAAATTACACTCATGCCTCAAGATTGCATGGACATAGAATTGCTTTCAATTATAAGCCTACCATAAGAAAATTGGAAGAAAAGGAAATGGACACAAACCAAGTTTTCTTCAAAAGGAATTGCAAATTACTCAAACTGTATGTACAAATTTATGGGGCTAATGGGTCCACCTTGCTAGTGCTGAGCAACTCCATCTCTTCCAATCATGTCTTGATGAGGGGCTGCGAGTTCTTCCCCAAATCTTCCTGTGGGCTCTTCACCTCCATTAACAAGGCCACCACTTCTTTCATGGTAGGCCTCTCTGAAGGTGAAGGGTTGACACACAGCAAGGCAATGCCCAGTGTCTGAAGCATCTCCTGCACCATCTGGTCTGGTAAACCTCTCAGCTTCAGATCCAATATGTCCGTCGCGGGCTCTGAGCTTCCAATCTTCTTCTTCACCCACTCCACGATGTGCAGACCATCACCAACACAAGTCCCCAGGGCGCTCCTGCCGCTAAGTATCTCCAGCAGCACAATGCCATAGCTATACACATCACTCTTCTCTGTGATGTTCATGGTGTAACCATACTCTGCAGGAAGGTTTTACCACAGTGAGAAACATAAAAGCTCAATTGCCACTAAAGATGCTTGTCATGTGTAGTAAAATTTACACAAGTATATTCATAACAGTCGTCCATCTCAAAGCAGAAAATATCAGAACAAATAACTAGCAAAATCTAATAGAACAAAAGATAAGAAAATCAGTAAAAACAAGAACCAAATTGAAAAACAGAAAAACACCAAGAAACAGTGGAAGTTCTACCAGGCGCTATGTATCCATAAGAACCAGCAACTCTGGACATTGCATGGTGGAAATTGGGAGAGTTCATCAGCTTAGCGAGACCGAAATCTGCCAAATAGGCCTCATAATTTGCATCCAACAGTATGTTATTGCACTTCACATCTCTATGAAGAATCGCAGGCACACAATCATGGTGAAGGTAGGACAGTCCCTGTGCCGATCCTACAGCGATCTTGTAGCATGTTTCCCAATTCAAATTCCTCTTCTCTTGCAGAAATTGATGCAAATTCCCATTAGGTATGTAGTTGTAGAGCAGAAGCTTCACACATTTGTTTGAGCAGTAACCCAAGAGCTTCACTATGTTCCGATGCCGAATGTGACCCAGAATGTGAATCTCAGAAGCGAATGCATCAAAGGGCTCTTCTTCCTTCTTGGATTTCCATAGCTTCTTCACTGCGATCACCTCTCCATTAAGCATCTCTGCTTTGTAAACAATTCCTGAGCACCCATTCCCAATCACATTTTCATCAACTAGACATTCCAAGATGTTGTCTATGGTGAAATTGAGCTTTTGGAATGGGATAAACGTCCAAGGGAATGAGAAATCCTCGAACGATGAAGGCGAAGAGCAAACTGAGTGTCTGTTCCCTGCCACTGTTCTCCTGTATTTGTAGATCAAAACCCAAACAGAGAAAGCTATCAGAGAGAAGGAGCCTAGTAACACACAAACTAGAGCAGCCGTTTTCACTGGTTTAAGAATAGCCGTCCGAATTTGAGCTGAAGAACATGACACCCCATCAAATGACATGCATAATCCTAAGTTGTTCAAGTATGAATTCACAGAAAGCGTCCTGAAAAACAGTGTCACCGGCATCGGGCCGGAGAAATTGTTGAATGAAATATTCAATGAAGTCAAGCTGGTTAGCATCCCCAACACCCTGATACTACCTGAAAGCGAATTATGTGACAAATCCAATGACTGCAATTGAGTTAACCCAGCCATCTCTGAAGGGATCTCGCCGGTGAAATTATTCCAACTAAGGTCCAGACTAATTGTCAAGCTGTTGATGGCCCCAATCTCAGGTGGGATCGAGCCTGAAAACCTATTGAAACTCAAGTCCAACAGAGTCAGCCTCTGCATATACTTCACAATCTTCGGCAATGAGCCAGACATCAAATTGTTGTTCAGATTGAGCTTATTCAGATAGCTCAAGTTCCCAAAGCTCACTGGAATCCCGCCACTGAATTTATTGTGACTAAGGTCAAGCTGCTCCAGATTGAACAACCTGCCGAGCTCGCTCGACACCTCCCCTGACAAGAGATTATCTGAAGCATCGAGCAATTCAAGCACAGAGATGTTGGAGATCTCCACCGGCAATCTTCCCGAGAACCGGTTTGAGTACAAGTCGAGGAAAACCAGGTTTTCTAGCTCACTGATCTCGGGCGGGATCTCGCCAGAGAGCCGGTTCTCTCCAAGCCTAAGCCGGACAAGTGATTTGCAATCTGCAACTCTGCTCGGCAACTTGCCCGAGAGCGAATTGCCAAGCAGCAGAAGCTTGCTGAGCTTCTTCAGTCCAAAGATCTCCTCAGGGATTGAACCAGTAAGACTGTTCTTGGAGAGGTCCAGAGCATACAATTCACTGCAATTCCCTATACTGGGAGGAATGCTGCCATAAATGAGATTGCCCCACAAGAAGAAACTCTGCAGGGACCTCAGGTTGCTAATCTGCCAGGGGATCTCACCACTGAGCATGTTCTTGTCCAGCTGCAATGCAGTCAAGCTGGAGCAGTTACTGAGCTGCCACGGTATAGAACCACTGAAGGAATTCTCAGATAGGTGCAGCTGCTCCAATGCCGACAGCCCACCGAGCTCCGGTGGGATCGCACCGGAGAGCTTATTCGCGGAGACGTCGAGCACCACCAACGCCGAGCAATTCGAAAGCTCCGGTGGGAGCGGCCCCTCGAGCGAGTTGCCCCACAGCAACAGACTAGTTAGCTGCTTTAGCCGACCGAGCTCCGGCGGGATGGTACCGGAGATCTGGTTCACGTGGAGGTACAGGTTCCGGAGCGCGGTGCAACCACCGAGCTCGGCGGGTATCTGGCCGGAGACTCGAGTCACGTACAATGCCAGTGTTTCCATGTTGGCTAGGCGGCCCAAGGTGGCCGGAATGGGACCGAAGAGGCCGGTGGCGGCGGCACCGAAGGTGGTGAGGTTAGCCCAGTTGCCGAGCTCCGGAGGGATCGAGCCAGAGAGCTGGGGGTTACCGCCGATACGGAATTGCTCCATGGCGGGTATCCGGCCGAGCTGGGGCGGGATGGTGCCGTTGAGGTCGTTGTCCTGGAGGCAGAGGATGCGGAGGCGGGAGAGGTCGCCTAACTGATGGGGGATGGCACCGGAGAGGCGGTTGGAGTTGAGGAGGAGGGACTGGAGGGAGGAGAGGCGGCCGAGTTGGGGAGGGATGGGGCCGAGGAGGGAGTTGGAGCTGAGGTCCAAGAGGCGGAGGGCGGGGAGGTATCCGAGCTCGGGTGGAATGGGGCCGGAGAGATTGGTGGAGGAGAGGTTGAGGAGCTGGAGGGAGGTGAGAGAGGAGAGCTGTGGGGGGAGGGAGACGTTGAGGAAGGCGGAGGGGATGCTGAGGGAGGTGACCCTGCCGTCCACGGAGCATGTGACACCCTGCCAGGAGCAGGGGGTATCCTGGGAGGGGTTCCATAACCCGAAGATGGGGTCGACGAAGAGCTGGGAAGGAGGGAGGAGGGAGAGGAGGGCAGCGCCGTCTGGGGAGAGGGAGGTGGTGGGGTTGGGGAAGAGGAGGAGGAGGAGGAAGGTGGTGAGGAGGAGGGACGTGGGGAAGGAGGAGATGGGGCTCATGTGGGCAGTGGCTGTTATGCCTTTCTGTCTCTCTGTGTTTTAGCTTATGGAGAGAGAGAGAGAGAGAGAGAGAGAGAGAGAGAGAGAGAGAGATTCTTACTTTCTCTGGTTTCTACACCTTTTGCTCTGTTATAAGAACTGCATGGTTGAGAGAGAAAGGGAGATTCGTCTCTCTTCCATTTCTTATGACTGTGAACATTTCAGAGAGAGAGAGAGAGAGAGACGTACTCAGAGTTTGCCTGCAAATGAAATCCGTCACCCACTTAAAAACAACAAATCAGCGATTTAATCAGAGAGGGTGGGAGTGTCTTGCGATAATTTAAAAAATTGTTTTTTTTTTCACAAAAATGGAGAAAAATATCCTTGTATTTAAAACTTCAAAATATATTAAAACATATATGATATAAGAAAAAGAGTAAAAAAGTTAAATCCGTATAAAAATATACATATCATGTTAATATCATGATAATATTGTGATAAAATATGATATTTTCAAAATAATTGAAAATTTAAAAATATTTTATTTTATTATATCATATACGTTTTTTAAAAATCTTTCAATAAAATCTCAAGGGATATTTAAGAAAAATAACTATGAATCGGTGATCATCTCGAGCGATTTAATGAGTCCGCATGGGTGCTTGTGCTGCGTGGGAAATTGGAGTTTTATCATGAGGCGGCTTGGAAATATGTGAAAGCCAAAACTTTTAGAAAAATCAAAATCAAAAAATCTTAATTAACAAAACTGTCCTTATGTTTTCAGTCAAGGACAAGAAAAAGACTTCAACCATGGATATGTCTAGGGATGGCAGTGGGCCGGGGGACAACGGGGATTCGCCCCGCCTCGCCCGTTTGGACCGGGGATGAAAGGCATGAAACGGGGAGGGAGGCGGGGATGAAGGTTAAAATCTATCCTCGTGTAGGGATGGAGGCAGAGATGGACTTACGCTTTTCCCTACCCTGTCCCGTCCCCAATCTTTTAAGAGATGACTATAGACTAAGGGGAAACGGGTCCCCACCCCCCTGGCCCCCGTTTGGACCGGGGATGGAGGACATGATACGGGGATGGAGGTTAAAATCCATCCCCGTACGGGGATGGAGGCGGGGATGGAGGTTCGGATTTTGAAACGGGGCGGGGGTGGAGAACTTGTCCCCTGCCCCCGTCCCGGTCCATTGCCATCCCTAGATATGTCCATACCGTCTCGCTCGAGCCGACCGGTTCAGACAAGGTGCTGTTTTTTCCAATCCACTACGCTAAAATGTAGAGATGCGAACCGGTCGGAGTTCTGGAATGGATCCAAACTTTTATCCCATCTATATTGCCTGATTTGGATAAAATATTCTCAAATTTGAGTGGGACTCGGACCATATATGGCTAGGTCTGATTGAGTTTAGGTAGGATTTTATAAACAAATATAATAAAATCGGGTTCAAATTGAGTTTAAGCCAACCAGTTTTCCATTTTTACACTAAATCTATAGATCTTACCAGTTTTCAACAGATCCACTATACCAATGTTGTAATAAATCAGATCCTAGCTAGATTCAGGACTCTATTATGGATTTGAGTCAAATAAAGGACCAAACCCACTCCTCAAAAGCTGTATGCTACTTAGGGATGTAAATTGTAGGATTCAGATTTAATATCCGCCCAAATTCAAATCAATTTAGTTGGATCCAGTAGTCAAAATGGGATCTAATTAATAATTAGATCCAGATTCAATGTCAGGTATTTCATCCATTTCGAGTCCAAATCAGAGAAAAATCTTTATCCAAATGCAAATGCCAGATTTTAAGCAAGTCAGATATGGATTCAGTATTGGCTAATCTGTGTCCGACTCCAACTCCAACTCCAACTCCAAATTCTAATCTAAATCTAATTTAGTCACATTCAATAATGTCTAGATCCCAACCCATTCCTCAAATGTGTTTTAAGATAAGAAATATCATGGTGTTTATCAAGACCTCATTCTCATTAATATCCCATTAGGTCCCTTGCAAAAGAGAGTTTCAGTTTTTTTTCCAGAAAAATTCCACTTATGTGGTAAGGACTGGGAGAACAAGTGCCCACTTTTACAGGAAATCCCCAATAAGAGAAGTGGGTTTGAGTGGTTGAACAATGCCCAATCTAACACAAATGTTGTGCCCCCTCTCTCACACACATACTTGTGCTCACTCTAATATTGAGTTTTGGCTCTGTCATTATTGAAAAGATATTTTTTTGTATAATATAAGGAAAAAACCACCCCATCACCAACCATACATTGGCTGGCCTCCTATTTGTAAATGTAACATCCTTAAAAAATACAATATTTTTAAAACTTTCTCAAAACTCAAAAATTGAAAGAATTTAAAACTTTTTATTCATTATAAAATTTTATATGATTCTCAAGAGTAATGTGTCAACGAGTTCATCTATGACCACATTTCAACTGTTCCAAATACTTGACGACCGACCTGAGTATAAACACAAGCGTATATTAGCCTCCCAGTATCATATTTAATATAAAACCAACCTTAGACACAACTTGGTTGAGGTTATTACTTTAAGAATTATTATATGTAAGAAAATACAGAAGACAAAATTTATTTAAGGTTTAAGATAATTGAGAAGTTATGTAAATAATTAAGATTTTAAAATTATATGTGCAAACATTGCGTAAAAAAAAAGATAACATTCATAAGAATTCTCATTCCAAAATATTACAAGTTTTCAAAAGTAAAGATCTAGAATAACAAAGTTTAATTGTTTACAAGTTTATAAAAGTCAAAATGTCTGGATTACCTAAGGATTGTAATAGGTAAGAGAGGAGCCTTAAGCTACGTAGCAACCTGTCATGTATGAGGGTATCTATAATATTGTAGGGCATTAACCACATGCCCGTAGGAAATTTATCCAAAACTAAACGTTGTTAATAAAAATCAAGTTTGTAATGATACAACCAAAGTGTGATTCTCATCATTTATAAAATGATGGTCAAAAGAATTCACAACAAAGCATTCATTTACATTCATAATCATTCATTTATTCATTTTAATTCATGGCATTCATAATAACATTCATTCTCATCCATGGCATTCATTCACATAAATGAATAACAATAAAGAATTCACATATAATTGTACAAATATAATTAGGTTAATTCATATCTGATTGTACCCAACGTTAAATACACACATATGCTTCTCAAATAATTCAAGACATCAGAGTATCTCGCAAACATAGCATATGCTTCAAAAAAGAATACACATGACAAACAAATCAAAGTTATATTCAACCATTTCAGTGTACTTGATACACATGTTTTCAAGTGAAATAAGACCCCCACCCCCCTGGCCCCCGTTTGGACCGGGGATGGAGGACATGATACGGGGATGGAGGTTAAAATCCATCCCCGTACGGGGATGGAGGCGGGGATGGAGGTTCGGATTTTGAAACGGGGCGGGGGTGGAGAACTTGTCCCCTGCCCCCGTCCCGGTCCATTGCCATCCCTAGATATGTCCATACCGTCTCGCTCGAGCCGACCGGTTCAGACAAGGTGCTGTTTTTTCCAATCCACTACGCTAAAATGTAGAGATGCGAACCGGTCGGAGTTCTGGAATGGATCCAAACTTTTATCCCATCTATATTGCCTGATTTGGATAAAATATTCTCAAATTTGAGTGGGACTCGGACCATATATGGCTAGGTCTGATTGAGTTTAGGTAGGATTTTATAAACAAATATAATAAAATCGGGTTCAAATTGAGTTTAAGCCAACCAGTTTTCCATTTTTACACTAAATCTATAGATCTTACCAGTTTTCAACAGATCCACTATACCAATGTTGTAATAAATCAGATCCTAGCTAGATTCAGGACTCTATTATGGATTTGAGTCAAATAAAGGACCAAACCCACTCCTCAAAAGCTGTATGCTACTTAGGGATGTAAATTGTAGGATTCAGATTTAATATCCGCCCAAATTCAAATCAATTTAGTTGGATCCAGTAGTCAAAATGGGATCTAATTAATAATTAGATCCAGATTCAATGTCAGGTATTTCATCCATTTCGAGTCCAAATCAGAGAAAAATCTTTATCCAAATGCAAATGCCAGATTTTAAGCAAGTCAGATATGGATTCAGTATTGGCTAATCTGTGTCCGACTCCAACTCCAACTCCAACTCCAAATTCTAATCTAAATCTAATTTAGTCACATTCAATAATGTCTAGATCCCAACCCATTCCTCAAATGTGTTTTAAGATAAGAAATATCATGGTGTTTATCAAGACCTCATTCTCATTAATATCCCATTAGGTCCCTTGCAAAAGAGAGTTTCAGTTTTTTTTCCAGAAAAATTCCACTTATGTGGTAAGGACTGGGAGAACAAGTGCCCACTTTTACAGGAAATCCCCAATAAGAGAAGTGGGTTTGAGTGGTTGAACAATGCCCAATCTAACACAAATGTTGTGCCCCCTCTCTCACACACATACTTGTGCTCACTCTAATATTGAGTTTTGGCTCTGTCATTATTGAAAAGATATTTTTTTGTATAATATAAGGAAAAAACCACCCCATCACCAACCATACATTGGCTGGCCTCCTATTTGTAAATGTAACATCCTTAAAAAATACAATATTTTTAAAACTTTCTCAAAACTCAAAAATTGAAAGAATTTAAAACTTTTTATTCATTATAAAATTTTATATGATTCTCAAGAGTAATGTGTCAACGAGTTCATCTATGACCACATTTCAACTGTTCCAAATACTTGACGACCGACCTGAGTATAAACACAAGCGTATATTAGCCTCCCAGTATCATATTTAATATAAAACCAACCTTAGACACAACTTGGTTGAGGTTATTACTTTAAGAATTATTATATGTAAGAAAATACAGAAGACAAAATTTATTTAAGGTTTAAGATAATTGAGAAGTTATGTAAATAATTAAGATTTTAAAATTATATGTGCAAACATTGCGTAAAAAAAAAGATAACATTCATAAGAATTCTCATTCCAAAATATTACAAGTTTTCAAAAGTAAAGATCTAGAATAACAAAGTTTAATTGTTTACAAGTTTATAAAAGTCAAAATGTCTGGATTACCTAAGGATTGTAATAGGTAAGAGAGGAGCCTTAAGCTACGTAGCAACCTGTCATGTATGAGGGTATCTATAATATTGTAGGGCATTAACCACATGCCCGTAGGAAATTTATCCAAAACTAAACGTTGTTAATAAAAATCAAGTTTGTAATGATACAACCAAAGTGTGATTCTCATCATTTATAAAATGATGGTCAAAAGAATTCACAACAAAGCATTCATTTACATTCATAATCATTCATTTATTCATTTTAATTCATGGCATTCATAATAACATTCATTCTCATCCATGGCATTCATTCACATAAATGAATAACAATAAAGAATTCACATATAATTGTACAAATATAATTAGGTTAATTCATATCTGATTGTACCCAACGTTAAATACACACATATGCTTCTCAAATAATTCAAGACATCAGAGTATCTCGCAAACATAGCATATGCTTCAAAAAAGAATACACATGACAAACAAATCAAAGTTATATTCAACCATTTCAGTGTACTTGATACACATGTTTTCAAGTGAAATAAGACCCCCACCCCCCTGGCCCCCGTTTGGACCGGGGATGGAGGACATGATACGGGGATGGAGGTTAAAATCCATCCCCGTACGGGGATGGAGGCGGGGATGGAGGTTCGGATTTTGAAACGGGGCGGGGGTGGAGAACTTGTCCCCTGCCCCCGTCCCGGTCCATTGCCATCCCTAGATATGTCCATACCGTCTCGCTCGAGCCGACCGGTTCAGACAAGGTGCTGTTTTTTCCAATCCACTACGCTAAAATGTAGAGATGCGAACCGGTCGGAGTTCTGGAATGGATCCAAACTTTTATCCCATCTATATTGCCTGATTTGGATAAAATATTCTCAAATTTGAGTGGGACTCGGACCATATATGGCTAGGTCTGATTGAGTTTAGGTAGGATTTTATAAACAAATATAATAAAATCGGGTTCAAATTGAGTTTAAGCCAACCAGTTTTCCATTTTTACACTAAATCTATAGATCTTACCAGTTTTCAACAGATCCACTATACCAATGTTGTAATAAATCAGATCCTAGCTAGATTCAGGACTCTATTATGGATTTGAGTCAAATAAAGGACCAAACCCACTCCTCAAAAGCTGTATGCTACTTAGGGATGTAAATTGTAGGATTCAGATTTAATATCCGCCCAAATTCAAATCAATTTAGTTGGATCCAGTAGTCAAAATGGGATCTAATTAATAATTAGATCCAGATTCAATGTCAGGTATTTCATCCATTTCGAGTCCAAATCAGAGAAAAATCTTTATCCAAATGCAAATGCCAGATTTTAAGCAAGTCAGATATGGATTCAGTATTGGCTAATCTGTGTCCGACTCCAACTCCAACTCCAACTCCAAATTCTAATCTAAATCTAATTTAGTCACATTCAATAATGTCTAGATCCCAACCCATTCCTCAAATGTGTTTTAAGATAAGAAATATCATGGTGTTTATCAAGACCTCATTCTCATTAATATCCCATTAGGTCCCTTGCAAAAGAGAGTTTCAGTTTTTTTTCCAGAAAAATTCCACTTATGTGGTAAGGACTGGGAGAACAAGTGCCCACTTTTACAGGAAATCCCCAATAAGAGAAGTGGGTTTGAGTGGTTGAACAATGCCCAATCTAACACAAATGTTGTGCCCCCTCTCTCACACACATACTTGTGCTCACTCTAATATTGAGTTTTGGCTCTGTCATTATTGAAAAGATATTTTTTTGTATAATATAAGGAAAAAACCACCCCATCACCAACCATACATTGGCTGGCCTCCTATTTGTAAATGTAACATCCTTAAAAAATACAATATTTTTAAAACTTTCTCAAAACTCAAAAATTGAAAGAATTTAAAACTTTTTATTCATTATAAAATTTTATATGATTCTCAAGAGTAATGTGTCAACGAGTTCATCTATGACCACATTTCAACTGTTCCAAATACTTGACGACCGACCTGAGTATAAACACAAGCGTATATTAGCCTCCCAGTATCATATTTAATATAAAACCAACCTTAGACACAACTTGGTTGAGGTTATTACTTTAAGAATTATTATATGTAAGAAAATACAGAAGACAAAATTTATTTAAGGTTTAAGATAATTGAGAAGTTATGTAAATAATTAAGATTTTAAAATTATATGTGCAAACATTGCGTAAAAAAAAAGATAACATTCATAAGAATTCTCATTCCAAAATATTACAAGTTTTCAAAAGTAAAGATCTAGAATAACAAAGTTTAATTGTTTACAAGTTTATAAAAGTCAAAATGTCTGGATTACCTAAGGATTGTAATAGGTAAGAGAGGAGCCTTAAGCTACGTAGCAACCTGTCATGTATGAGGGTATCTATAATATTGTAGGGCATTAACCACATGCCCGTAGGAAATTTATCCAAAACTAAACGTTGTTAATAAAAATCAAGTTTGTAATGATACAACCAAAGTGTGATTCTCATCATTTATAAAATGATGGTCAAAAGAATTCACAACAAAGCATTCATTTACATTCATAATCATTCATTTATTCATTTTAATTCATGGCATTCATAATAACATTCATTCTCATCCATGGCATTCATTCACATAAATGAATAACAATAAAGAATTCACATATAATTGTACAAATATAATTAGGTTAATTCATATCTGATTGTACCCAACGTTAAATACACACATATGCTTCTCAAATAATTCAAGACATCAGAGTATCTCGCAAACATAGCATATGCTTCAAAAAAGAATACACATGACAAACAAATCAAAGTTATATTCAACCATTTCAGTGTACTTGATACACATGTTTTCAAGTGAAATAAGACCTAACAATATATGAAAATGTGAGTATTCACATCCTTTTCTCAAAAGAGCATACACATATCTAACTCTTCACTATTATATGCATTCTTACATTTATCAAATCAATCAAGTCTATTTTTAGGACATCAACGCACTCTTGCATTAAAAGTCATATAAAGAATATACCCTAACTCGACATTTCTTGTATGTTTTACACACACAAGCACCTTACGTGCCACCAACAAGTTCGCAACTTGCATCCACAGGTCAATC
This sequence comes from Nuphar pumila, assembly GCF_984573655.1. Classification (NCBI taxonomy): domain Eukaryota; kingdom Viridiplantae; phylum Streptophyta; class Magnoliopsida; order Nymphaeales; family Nymphaeaceae; genus Nuphar; species Nuphar pumila. Next base: position 43,348,991 of record NC_143263.1, on the reverse strand, counting down.
ACATGACCTAAACATGTAACGATTCATATGCAATGATACATGCAAACATTAGTAATCTCTACATGTACACATCTATATGTTTATGCACATGATAATAGTGATTCTAAAAATTCTAATGCATTTTTTCTCTTGTTCTGTTAGACTCATTTGGTACAAAAGAGGGTATAGCTGCCAAAAAATAATCATATGAGTATTTATTATTTTATGTATTTTATTTGCTCTTTTATGGCTTAACTGAGTCTATCTTGAGTGATTCAACCATGCAATGCAGTGGTTGAGAGAACATGCCCATGATTTTAGGTTTTAGCTTACGCCAAACCAATAACTTCAGGCTAAAATCAGGCATACATTCCTAACTCTGCAGAGCTGTGGTACTACCACCTAAGACTCATTGGAGACCTGTCCCCTAACCTTCGTAGGACGGGGACAAGAGGTGCCTCTAGTCCTCAAAAACTTAACATATCCCACAAGGCTTATATCGCCTTTCCCTTTGCCAGGAGAACAAAGAGACCAGGATGGACCCAACCATCTCATGAGATCGGGATGAACCCAGTCATCTTTGATTGCCCAGCTTCATCGATGCCTCAAATTGACACATAGTCTCGAGGTTATCTTTATTATTAAGTCATAGGTCATATTCTAGTATCATAATCTCACAAGATAACCCTCTCATGCCCTCATGCATGATTCGCTAGGCCATGCCCTCATGCATGACTAAACAATACATGTCCATATGCATGACTAAAAAAAAAATATTTTTATGCGTGATACATGTCATGATCCATTCATGTCCCTATATATGAATCATAAAATTTAATTTCATATACATAATACACTCATTGAATACATAACATACATCACATGCAACATTTGCACAACATCTAATTTTAGCCATGAAGTCTTATCAATCACAAAATATTCAATTCAATCACATATATACACACATATACCTACAAAAGTACTTTATATTCTGCTATCTAAAATCATATCAAACATGATCTCCTAAACCATAATAAAATAATACTTCTATTTTCATACATTTGAATCATGCCCAGCATGATCTTCTAAATACAATCATAACAACCTTAATATCTACAACTAAGTGGTGTGTGTATATTGTGTTTTATACAATCATATAATCTTTATTGTGATGTATTTGCATCAACTACACTTACCACGGGTGTTTACCCGATTTGCACTATGCATTGTATTTTATGTGCGTGACTTTTCTAGCTGCAAACAATACTTAGTAATTAGGTATCATTTATTTTCTTTTTGTACTTGCAAATTAACTCACACATTGTAATACATATAATTTAAAACATTTATGTTATTAAGACTGATTGGATAAGTGCCTCTAAGCACTCTCCAATTGTGAACACAACTATGCTGCACGAGTAAGAACCACACTTGCGATGAGCATATTAACATGGTTAACTTCGCATATTTAGGCACACTCAAGTGTCTATTTATGACACAAAACTACATAATCGAGAGCATGATCATAAAGTATATAAAACTCACTTCAAAACAAAGTTTCAAATATGCACATATATTCGACTTTTGAAAATATTTTTAAAGTCTTGTTCGAAATCGCATCAAATTCTGAAATTTCGTCTCACTTAAGCATTCTACCAAACATCTAGTGAGCGGTACAATTTCTAAGGCATAATAAAAAATTTCAAAATTATAATCTATGCTTCACAATACTACTTAAACCATTCTAATCATGCTAATATCATACTCAATACATTCACTAATTGATTTTATGCAAAATCATTGAATTAAGCATTTATAAATCTAATTTACTAAACATGTCGCTACACTACAATGCTTAAGTAAACGTAATACTAAAACACACTAGATTAGTACCAAACAACATGAATATATATTCTACAAATTCAGTTTTGGAATCCTACATTTGTAAAATGAAAATAGACAAGTGGCAAAACTCAAAAAATCAAGAGGTATCACGAAACTCTATGCAAATCGACTATCAGGCAAATCACCAAATACTTGGTGTGCAACACACAACACCGAGCAAAACACAACAACAATACTTAGCTGGGCATCGACTCACTGCTGAAGAGCGCTACATCATTGCACAAAATATGAAAAATTTGTCAAAATATGTTTTCGCATAAATACCGATAAAAAAACATAAATCAGTAAACCGATTTTTATCGAAACACAAAATACAATATACCTAACATCAAGAACAAAGTTGGACGGCTATGCTGGGCATCTCCACTGATTTGCATGTAGTTTAAGGTCACACCAAAATACTTGCATGAATCTCGAGGCACCCAAATCCAAAAGAATATCAAATTTCCTTTAATGAAATAATTAACCCCAAAACAAAGAAAATGAAGAAGGAAATAATGCAGTTGATATCCACACTGTCACAACTGTCAGGGGTGGCATCAATTGCAGGGCATGACTCCCAATGCTAAGAATCGAGCATGCAAAATAAGAAAAACATCAACACAAGAAAAACAATAAGAAAAACAAAAAAAATAGAAGGAATTGATAGAATGAAGGAAGAATACATACCTCAATGCGTTGTTGGGTGAGGAAAAAGCCCAAATCTGATAGAGCATGAATTCCAATGTAGGCAAAAAAATACAAAAACCCAATTAAAACCCTAATTAGGTCAATTGGCTAGGGCTAAAAACACTGAAATTGAAAGAAGTTAGAAGGAGATCAGATAGAAAAGATTTACCTAATCACGCCTACAATGAGGAGAGAGGGCATCAAAAGACTTGGACACTATTCCCAAAGCAACAATGAGTACAAACCCCAAAGGGAGAACCCTAATGTGTAAACCGGCTAGGGTTAAAACACCATAACAAATCGATAAGACAAGAGGGGAAATTCAGTAGAAGAATATGAAAACTCACCTTCATGCTGGATGAAGAAGGATGACATCAATCCCCACCCAAAAATAGGTATAGATGCCAAGGTGGCTTGATTCCTAAGGAGCAAGGAAGGAGAAGATAGGGTTTTAAAAAAAAAGAACAAGAGAGGAGAATGTCGGCTAACTTGGGAATGAAAAGGAGGAAATGAGGGTGGTCGGGTGCCCTAGTGGGTCCCACCTAGCCCAAACACAAGACCCAAATGCGTAGATCCTAAAACGGATCTCATTTGGATCTGTTTTGGATCCAAATGGCCCAAAACCCCAAAAATGATATCTAAAACCCAAAACACCAAAACTGGAAACTAATTAATATAATACTAATACTAAATAGTTATAGTTTTGATACTTTCAAAAATATTAATTAATTTATTTAAAATATTTCTCATAAATTATTTTATAATCAAAATACCCTTTATTCGATTTTTTTTTAAAAAAATGCCAAAATACTAATTAGGCTTAAAACACTTTAAAAATACTTGGTAACTCATAACTCACCAAAATAATTAGTTTTAGTGATAATTTAAAATTTTAACATAGTAATTTGTTTGAAATAATTTTTAAAATAACTAGTTTATCCTTATTGGTCAGAAATGAGTAATTGAGCATGTAAAATACCAATAAATAAAATTTAAAAGATATAAATATATTTCTAACTCGAAGATAAAACAAATTTCTTTATTTATTTATAATATCCAAAATTTACAGGTTTTATAGGAAAACCTTTGAGATCCTCCCTTGCTCATAAAGGAGTACACACAACTTCGATTTTACTTGCCACTCGAAAGTTTTGAATTTGTGACGTCCCGTCATCTTGGTGACATTCACAAACTGGGCTTAAGAGGGATTAACACTATTCTTAGGAAAGGAATTACTATTGCAAATAAAAGAACCAAAGATGTTGAACATGTAATTTCTGGTTAGGTTGGATGATCAGTTTACCATGACAAAATATTTTCCTCATGAATATAATCGTTTGGTATCATAATATACATATAATATTTAACGTGGAAATAAAGGGAAGCAATGGGCGCATGCAAGAGAGAAATAAGAAGAGTAAGAAAAGAAAGGGTTTTGGGAAACTAAAGATGATGGGTGTGGATGGGCATTGAGAGGTAGGCATGGAGGGTGGTGGTGGTGATCGTAAAGGGAAATGCTATAGAAGCGTAGCGCGGTTTACGACCACCTTATTAGACCCTTCCTAATTTTATAAGGGTAGAGTGTCCCTATTGTTTAGGGTAAGGTTTTATGAGACATTGAGACTGTAACACAAGGCATCTCTAGGGTTTTGTGGCCAGCCCGATCCATTAGGGGAGCAGGCTGGATGCCCACCCTTATTTACCAGCCCCAGTGAGACACATGTCTCATTTTGGATGGTCAAAGTACCTTGCAAGATACTCAGCCTGATTAGTAGATCTTGACTCATAGATATATAAATGGTCTTTTATGAATCAAATGCACAAAACATGCAAGGTTCAAAGCTTGGATTTTTACCACTTTTGTGATTTTACCTCTCTCTCTTTCTCTCTTTTATTAAACGATTATGATGCATGATGAAATATGGTTGCTTTCACTTTAAATATGCATGCAACTCCTTTAAATGGTACTTGCATGTTTTTCAAATTCCAAACAACAGCCCAAAAATGAAGCAGGTTATATGTTACCCCCCCGAACAGGGCATCTCATGCTCGGGGGTCCCAAAAAGCACCACGTATTTAAGCATGTGCGTCTCGTATCCCCATCTTTGTCAGCATTAATTAGCGTTAGAGTTTGATACGATTGCAAAGACTTAAGTACCCTCTCCTCCATTGGTGCCAAAAAAAATGACGATTCTAGAAAAGGAGTGGTTGTAAAGACTTAAGTGCCCCGAAGATGATTATTTAAGACCCAGTCTCTGCACTGCAGGATTATCCGAGAAAGAAATCTCCCCTGGAGGAAGCCATGAACATCAACTCTCTCTCTTTCTCTCCCTTCTCTTTCTGCTTCTGTGCATATCCAGCAGAAGATCCTACATTGCTCCATCAAGCACCGACTGATATGCACATTGACTGTTATGGAGCCTGATTCAGAGTTTTTACCCTTATAGGAGGAGGGTTTGGGGGCTCCTCTCAGCGTGGGTAGCATCATTCAACTAAATGAGTTGTGGATCCTGATTCAGAGTTTTTACCCTTATAGGAGAGGGGTCTGGGGGCTCCTCCCAGCATGGGTAGCATCATTCAACTTGATGAGTTGTGGAGCCTGATTCAGAGTTTTTGCCCTTATAGGAGGGGGGTTTGGGGGCTCCTCCTAGCGTGGATAGCATTATTCAACTTGATGAGTTGTGGAGTTTGATTCAGAGTTTTTGCCCTTACAGGAGGAAGGTTTGGGGGCTCCTCCCAGTGTGGATAACATCATTCAACTTGATGAGTTGTGGAGCCTGATTCAAAGTTTTTGCCCTTACAGGAGGGGGGTTTGGGGGCTCCTCCTAGCGTGGGTAGCATCGTTCAACTTGATGAGTTGTGGAGCCTAATTCATAGTTTTTGCCCTTATAGGAGGGGGTTTGAGGGCTCCTCCCAACGTGGGTAGCATCATTCAACTTGATGAGTTGTGGAGCCTGATTTAGAGTTTTTGCCCTTATAGGAGAAGGTCAGGGGGCTCCCCCCCGACGCGGGTCCCGCTGCGCGGTCAGCGGGCGGGGGTCCAAGGGGGGCAGCCACTAGTGGGGGGCTCGGAGGGCAGCACCCCCCAGACCAAATTTTTTTGGGGTCTTGTATAATTTTTTTATTTTCTTTCCCTCTTTTAACCATCGAAAAAGAGCAATAAAACATTTTGTTTAATCATGGAGCTCATGTTTCCTTTGGTTGTTTCTTGCTCGAGGTTTTCGTAACACCCCTTCCCACGATTTTTCTATTTTTCTTTTTCTGTTTCTTTCCCATGATTTTTTCAATGACTCTCCTACAACGATTTTTAGTGTTGTCGGGTCTCCAACGAGCCCCACATCGATTTATAGTGTTGTCCGATCTTCCAACAGTAATTTGTAGTATTGTCGGGCCTTCCTACAACGATTTGTAGTATTTTCAGGTCTCCAACGAGCCCAACAATGATTTATAGTGTTATCCGGTCTTTCAACAACGATTTGTAGTATTTTCGCGCCTTCTTACAATAATTTGTAGTATTTTCGGATCTCCAACAAGCCCCACAATGATTTATAGTGTTATCCGGTCTTCCAACGGCGATTTGTAGTATTGTCAGGCATTTCTACAACGATTTGTAGTGTTTTCGAGTTGCACAACACAGAATAATAGGGGTCTAGTTTTTAGTTAAAATTAAGAATGAAATGACCATAGAAATCTCTGAAAATTTACAGGAATAAACTAGACTTAATAACGAAGATACCACTTTTTACAGATTTGGAATATGACCTTCGGTTAGGGAGATATGACCCTGACAAGTTGGTCCTAATTCGGGTAGCGATTTACAACGATTTGCTTACTGAATAACACTACAAATCGCTATAGTGATTTGCGGAAGATACTACAAATCGCTATAGTGAGATCCAACAACACTATAAATCGCTGTGGGGCTCGATGGCGACCCAAAAACACTATAAATCGCTATAGTGATTTGCGGAAGACACTACAAATCGTCGTTGGAAGACTGAATAACACTATAAATCACTATAGAGCTTGTTGGAGACCCAAAAACACTACAAATCGCTGTAGGAAGGCTCGACAATACTATAAATCGTTGTTGAAAGACCGGATAACACTATAAATTGTTGTTGGGCTCGTTGAAGACCCAAAAATACTACAAATCGCTGTAGGAAGGCTCGACAATAATACAAATCGCTGTTGGAAGACCAGACAACACTATAAATCACTGCGGGGCTCGTTGGAGACCCGACAACACTAAAAATCGCTGTTGGGGAGTCATTGAAAAAATCGTGAGAAAGAAACAGAAAAGGAAAAATAGAAAAATTGTGGGAAGGGGTGTTACGAAAACCTTGAGCAAGAAACAACCGAAGGAAACATGAGCCCCACGATTAAACAAAACGCTTTATTGCTCTTTTTCGATAGTTAAAAGAGGGAAAAAAAATAAAAAAATTATACAAGGCCCCAAAAAAAATTGATTCGGGGGGCGCTGCCCCCCAAGCCCCCCGCCAGGGGCGCCCCCTTCCGGACACCCGCCAGCTGACCGCGCAGCGGGACCCGTGCCAGGGGGAGCCCTTGGACCCCCCTCCTGTAAGGGCAAAAACTCTAAATCAGGCTCCACAACTCATCAAGTTAAATAATGCTACCCACGTTGGGAGGAGCCCCCAAACCCCCTCCTGTAAGGGCAAAAACTATGAATCAGGCTCCACAACTCATCAAGTTGAACGATGCTACAATCAGTGTGGAGGTCAGTCGGTGTTTGATGAAGCAATGTGGGATCGTTTGCTGGATGTGCACAGAAGTAGAAAGAGAAGGGAGAGAGAGTGAGAGGGCTGATGTTCATGGCCTTCTCCAGAAGAAACTCTTTGCCTCCCTTGATTTCTTCTCTAGAGAGAGAGAGGGTTTTACAGTGTTTTACGGAGAAGAAGAAGAAGATGACGATGACGATGAAAAGTTTAAACAAACATTTTTGATGGCTTAGGTTCGTTTCGCCGAATGACCATCGGATCGCCGACTCACCATCGTTTCACCGAATCACCATCGGCGAAACGATTAAGGTTCGTTTCGCTGTGTAGACTTTGAAGAGTCAATATCATCCTCGACTTTATGGATGAATGACATGTTTGTCCTTTTTTTGAACCGTTTGTTTTTTCTTTTTTAAATGAAGGGCATTTTTGTCATTTTCTCAAACCATCGTTTTATGAGAAGAATAGCAAGGGTACTTAAGTCTTTGCAACCACATCAGACTCCAATGCTAAGTGATGTCAACATACACAGGAATACGAGCCCCTTGTGCTTGTATACGTGGTGCTCATTCAGACCCCCGAACACAGATGTGGGATTCAGTGAATCATCGGGGGAGAACATACACCACCCTCTCCTAAATGACTCTCACACACAAATTGATGCTTATAGATGAATATCTTGGATCTTAAATGGCTTTCTCTCATTTGTTTTTCTCTCTCGTCCTTTCTCTCTCACACACAACATAGATGATCAAGGCACGTGAGCACATGCATCCATGTCAAAATATGTCTTTTGGTTTTCCAACTTTCTCTTTCTCTCTCTACAACTTCTGGAATGGGTATATTGGACATGAGTTGGTTGTGGGCTGTCTCTATGGATATGATTATCATACCAACAACATGTACATGGACAATTGATATACATATGTTTGGTGCAACATCCAGTCATGAATTAATGTTGATACGGTTCTTAAACACAAAAGAAGATGGATGCATGTTTAAAGACTAAGCAAATGAATGCTCCAAAATATGTCATATATGGATTGATCTAATTAAGGTAAATGAATGTTCCAAAATATGCCATAGATAGGTTGATCTGATTAAGCATGGAAGTGGATACGGGCCACGATAAATGTGTATCCTATTACTGAACCATTTTCATCTACACCCCATCTAGGATGGGTATGGAAGTGAATGATCCTAATCAGATCCATTTTAACTCGTTCTTGCAGTGTACATAACCACATTGAAAAAGCATATCTCATGAACATATGTTGAAACCCAACCATGCTATCACTTATCAAATGACAAGAATGACCTACCAACCAAAACCATTTTTTTGTGATTTAGGAAACCCCATTCTTCAACAACAATGACAAGGTCAGAATCACAAAATCAAATCTGTCACGCCAACTCGGGCATGTCTTATTTGACCATTGCACAACATGACCCAAGTCCTGACTAACTCGATTTCCTGAAACAAAGTCAGGCTGTGACAATCATGCACAAAATAAATAAGAGAAAGAGAGAGAGAGTTAAACAACCAAAAGGCATAAGTGGACATGGATGCATGTGATCACATTCTATCATCCATGTTGTGTGTAAGAAAGAAAGAATGAGAGAAAGAGAGCGATTTAAGATCCACTTATGCATCTATTTGCGAGAGCCATTTAAGGTAGCTATTTAAAATTTGAAGGATCAACCATATTTCTACATGCATCACACTCCAAAAGATCCAACAACTAATAAAAGAAACTAGGCGCTACTAGAGCACCATATATATATATATATATTAATTACTTCGGCTAAGAAACATGAGAATAATTAGGTTTTCTTATAAAATGGTTATCTAGAAAAGATGTTCTTCAGTACAATCAATGTCTCATACTCTATGCATGAACATCTCCATTCGTCTCAACCTGCTTCTTCTTTCTTTGTTGGGACTCAGTTTGTCGTGTCTTGGCAATCATCATGGCATTTATTACATTGCCCCTTTCTTGCCCTAATTCATGGAGCCCAAAACCCTAACCCTAATGCATTAGCCTATGGTTTGTCCATTATATCTGCCAAGGCAATTTGTACGTAAAATCAATAATCAGATCAAATATTTTATTGCTTGTGTTTTTTGTATTGAAAAAGTACGAATCTTTTAGGGATGTTTGTTATATTTCCACTCAAAGGAAGCCTTTGGTGAGAACTTCCTTAAGGGAAAGTCATTTTGATAAGAAAGTTGTTTTTTTACATTTATTATTTAGGTCCCACCACATATTTCTCATGGACATGTTTGTAGCACCTTTTTTCAATAAAAAAATGATCTATTTCCTATGAAAAAGAACCTCCTTCTTAGGAAAGATCGTGAAACAAGTGCTCCCTTGTTATACTTCCAGTCTCACCTAAGGGAAGCTTCTTTCCTTTGAAAAGGCCATTTTGGAAGGAAAGTGCTTCCCATCAAAGGAGGTATGAACCCACTTTGACCGAAAAGTTGTCTTTTTTTGGATTTATTATGTGGGTCCCACTACACATTTCTCATGGGCATGCTCGTTTCATCCGGTTCAGGAAAGAGGCTCTATTTCTATGAAAGAGAGCCTTATTCATAGAAAGGGGCATGAAAAAAACGCCCCCCTTACTGTTCGCCTCACGTTTCTGGGATAACATGCATGTTTTAGTCCCTTCATCATAAGTTATTGGATAAATATTATTCACAAGAGAAAATGCTAAGATTTCTCCCTGTACAAGATAATGTTTTAAATGACCATATTTAGGGATACAAATGGGAGATACAAGATTAAAGAAAATCAAATTTGATCTAATTGGATCTGGAATTTTTTGATCCAAACTTTGACTAGGGGCATGAGGCATCTACCAAAACTGCTTGACCACCTATGACTGAACATGATAGGTTGTATCTTAGTAGCCAGACCTTATGAATGTACTCAACATAGTTTATTTGATAGGAATCATGCTTGGATCAAGTTTTTTAGACATAAAAATATGATTTTTGAAGTCATGAAATTTTGATACATTGTGAACCATTGATTTTTAAAGGTCTTAAAAACCTACTCACACGATCCAAAACATGCTTTACGCCACTACAAAAAATGTGTATTAGCGACAGACTCTATCCGTCGCTAAATGCATTAACGATGGATTTTGCGATGAATTAGCGACCAATAGCGTCGGTCGCATAACCCTAGTCGCTAAACTGTGGCAGAAATTATCTCTCACCAATCCATCGCTAAGTAGCGACAGATTGGCGACATATATTATCCATCGCTAAATTTTAAAAAAAAAAATTGCTTCCTGTCGGGCGGTATTTCGACAGCAATAGGCCGAACTTGTACCGCACCACACAGTCATTGCAGGGTCTTCTGCACAGAATCGATGCGCTCTCCGGCACCCTCTCGAACTGGTTCCCCACTTGTCCGGCCCGGCTTGCCATTGCAAAGAAAAGCAAAAGCCGTATCTCATCCATAACGATACACAAAGAGAGAGACTCACACACCTTTCGTCGTCGACGTCAGAGAGGATGTATTCGACGATCTTGCCCACCTCGCTCATCGCCTCCCTCCAGCCAAGCAAATGGCCAATCCCTCTGCCCTCTCCTCGCCACCGTTCGATTCCTCCACGAGAGCACATACGCCCTTGAGATAGAGGGCATTGCATTGACCTCCTGCCGCCACGGCGGCCCTCCTCCTCCCTGCTGAAGCTGAGGAACACTCGCGGCTCCGGTGATGAGCCCATGGAGAGTTGAGAATAGCCGGTACAAGCGAGAGTTCTCCCATCCGGCGGACCTCGATAACCTCAGATTCTGGCTGTCACCTGCGAGGCTTCTCGAAGAAGCCGAACGATCTAAAAGAGAAGCACATCGTCTGACGTTTTAATCGAACTGTTGGTTTAAATTTCGCAAGGGGAGAGAAGGAAAATTTCGCGCCCTCAGTAGGTCGGTTTAAATAAAAAATTAGTGATGGAAAATTTTTGTCGCTAATCTGTCGTTAATTAGGGATTGATTAGCGACGAAAAAATTGTCTCGCTAATTCCGTCGCTAATTAGCATTTTTCTTGTAATGTTTTTTGATGAAAAAATGTCGTCGCTGATCCGTTGCTAATTAGCAATGAATTCCTGACGGATTTTTTTGTCGTTAATTTCGTAAATATTTCAAATGTTAGCGACAGAGTGTTTTCTCTCGCTAATCTGTCGCAAAATTACGACGAAAAAAAATTCATCAAAAATTTTTGTCGCTAATTAGCATTTTTTTTAGTGTACTAAATAATGCTTATAGATATCAACAAAAGAAAGTTCATGAAATTTGAAAATCTAAAGCTTCTATTAGGTGAGTGTAGGTGCCACTATATATATATATATATATATATATATATATATATATATATATATATATATATATATATATATATATATATATATATATAAAAGTCACAAGGGAGCGCCATTCATCAAAATCTATTAGATTGTTTAGCCATCGTTCTATCATTTGGAGATTAATCTGTTGGCTTTCAAGATTAGCTTCCAAGGATAGCCTGTCCACCAAAATACGGATGTTTAGCATAAAATAGGACATGTAACAATATCTTCAATAAGTTTGTTGTGTTGATACAAAGTGGAACTTGTTCCAAGTTCTTTGAAAATTGCAGACTGTTCCTGTTTTTCCTCCTCGGGTTCTCTGTCAGCCCAGTGTGGGATTAATTAGTCATAGCGGGTCCTGGAGCATCATATTATTTGTCTTTTTTTGGCAGTATAGTACTATTTTACTGAAATTGTAAAACGCATATTTTTCTGGATGTTTTGAATCGTCTTTTTTCGGGGATAGATATGGATAGTGGTTTTTTTTTTTTTATTAGAATAATTTTTATTTGTAAGTTCTTTTATTGGTCCAAGATACACATGGGGTTGATGATTTTGGTGAAACTTGACCTTGGAAGACTCGAGCCCACATGATAACACTATCTTGTGAACGAAACAAACGAAAATGGTTTTTAATTAGTCGACCTAGAGACTGCAAACCAAGTTCAAAGCAAGACTGTCCAATCATGTTAATTATGATAGTGTATTTGGGCATTCTAAAAACCTTATTAATCCTAGCTGGATTATCACATAAGGTGGCATCTCCAGAGTACAAAACTCAAATCTATTCGTGATTTATAATAAACTTTTACGTATATTTGTTCTTGCTAAAGGCTATAAAGAATAGGGGTGTCAACGGGTCTAGTTTATCCCCGATTAAGACCTGAGTCCGGACCCAAAGGTCCACTTAATACATGGAACCAGGTATAGTTTGTGAAATTTTATACCAGACCCTGGTCCGACCCTAGTTCTAATACCCGCAAATGTTCAATGTAAAAATGATAAAAATATGTACCAAAAAATACTTGTAATAAGACGTGAAGAAGAGAAGCTAAATCTCAATCTCTCTCTCTCAAACCTCATCAAGATTGTCGATGCCAAAGCATGGCACTGAGGCATCGATCGTGTCTCCTGAATTCCTAGTTTTCTTACTCTTGGCTGTAGAATGTAGTTGCCTATTATTGATCAGTAATCAGAACATAGGCACATGAAAAAGCACCGCACTCACATGCTAGCCCATTGATGTAAAAACCCTAGGTCTCTCTTGCTCACTAGAGAGTAAATGTATCTTCGGCCTCACAGCAAGAGATGTACACCTCTGGGTTTCGAACTAATGATCATCCCTTCAGCTTTGCGATGTTCCCAAGTCGCCCTTATCCGGTGATTGGAGCCCAATTCAGTATGTTGCAGAGGCGAGCAGGTTATATGTTCTCCCCCAAAACACGTAGGTGTGTGTTCTCGGGTCGGAATGAGCGCCACATATGTAAGCATGTGGGGTGCATTTCCCCGTGTGTGTCTGCATCACTAAGCATCTAAGTCTGGTGCATTTGCAAAGACTTAAGTACCATTTCCCACCATTAGCACCATGAAATGACATTTCGAGTAAAGGACAAAAATGTCCTCCCGCCAGAGTTTGTAAATACTTAAGTACCCTTTCTCACCATTGATGCCATAAAATGATGTTTCGAGTAAAGGACAAAAATATTCTCCCTTCAGAAATGGTTAAAATCATCATTGTTTTCGCCCTAAGAAGTAAACTCCTCTGCTTTAAGAGGAGCTCCTCGCAATATGTCACCTTAAACGTTCTGGATCACCCTTTGACGATGCACCATCTACTGTAACAAGAGCTCCCTTTGACAACACAACCTTTGTCGTCGTCTGCTATCGTCGGAGCACCCTTTGCCATCGTCTGCTGCCGCCAGAGCACCCATTGTCGTCGTCTGCTGCCGCCAGAGCGTAGTCAGAGCACCGTTTCCACCATCAGCTGCATCTACCTTCTAGGTGTTTCTCATCCATTGTCGGATTAGCAAAACTTGTGTCCTAGAAGGTGAGTTTTGTGTTAGTTTTCGTTATGTAAACAAATTGATTTGTAAATCCGAATGCTAAATCTTACAAGTGGTTGTACTATATATCCTAAATAACACTTATTTTCATACTGAAATAAGAGTCGTGAAAGGCAACAATATGTACCTATGAAGGCTAAATTTCTACAATGATTTATAAGTTTGAAATTAACAAAGAAATATACATTTAATATAGTAGTGATTTGTTCGATGCAACAACGATTTATATGTTTGAAGCAGTAGCGATTTACAATTTATGATTCATGATTTATACATTTAAAGCATCAACGATTTATACATTTAATGCAGTAGCGATTTATGATTTACAACTATATGTACTTATGAAGGGTTCGATTTCTACAACGATTTGTACGTTTAAAGGAGCACTTTATACGTTCAATGCAACAACAATTTATACGTTTGAAGCAGTAGTCATGTGTATTTATGATTTATGAAGTTACCACAATTTGGACTTAACTTTGCTAAATCGTACTACGATGTTTACTTAGGAAACCAAAATGTTACAACAATATGTACTTATGAAGGGAGTGATTTGTACAACGATTTATACGTTTGAAGCAACAACGATTTATACGTTTGATACAGTAGCGATGTGTAATTATGAAGTTACCTTGATTTGTAATTAATTTTGCTAAATCGTACTACAATGTTTATTTATGAAGCCAAATATTACGATGGCATGTAATGTTGGTGATTGTGTAATGAATATGATAATTTGTAATAATATATACTTGGGAAAGCGATTGTAACATATAATGATGCAGTTAAATTTATGTGTTGTGCATGTTAGCAATGACTATAATTCGTAAGACAAGAAAGCCTTCGCCGTTTGAGGGGATGACTTCTGGAGAAATCATCCGCCAATCCGATATATATGAGGGTTATGTAAAGAACATTAAGAATGAAAAAGACAGGAACAAATTGTTGGATATTTATTATGCGGAGCCTGATCCATCAGATATTGAAGATGAAAATCAAACGAAGAAAGATGAGAAAGAACTAAAGATGAAGAAGAAGAAGAAGAAGAAGAAGAAGAAGAATGATGACGAAGAGAAGAAAAAGCAAAGGAAGAAGGAGGAGAATGAAAACTACGTGCACTTATGAGACAAAATGTTTTCTTCCTACCGACCATGCAAAATTAAATCTATATGCACATCATTCTTCATGTTATCTGTCATGATCATCAGTTGCATCGCACTATACTATGCATCGAGTTGTTATCTACCATGCCAATAAATGAAACGACTTATCGTGTATGTGTGTTGACAATAGCGATTCAAGAGACATCGATTTAATGACATCTACGACGCTGCAAAGCAATTTCAATTTTAATCGCTAAATGAACAACGATTTGAATACGCACATCACCACTGCAATCGTGCAACAATGTAAATAGTATGTTAAATACAAATATCATCCAAATCGACACTAGCAAACACATAGTATGTTACAAATCGATATACATATCACAAAATATATTATAAATTGATATAAAAATTTAACATAATAGCTTACAAATCGATATTAACAAATAAAACAATATCTCGCAAATCAATAGTATGTTACTACAACCGCGATTTGCGTTGTACTATTCCAATATTTTCTATACAAAGGCAAATCGTTGTTGCTTACATAGACGTCATTGCCTAAATCGCAAACATCACAACAGGAATCCAGGTCTCACAAGGCATATCAATTTTTGACAACGAGCGGAATGTGAAACAACATTTCTTTTATAAATGAATAATACATATTTTCATAACAAAGGCAAATCGTTGTGACGATTTATGATTTAGGATTTACACATTTAAAGCAATAATGATTTATACATTTAATGCAGTAGAGATTTATGATTTATAAAGTTACCAAGATTTGTAATCAAGTTTGCTAAATCGTACAACGATGTTTAATGTTGAAGTCCAAACGTTACAACTATATGTACTCATGAAAGGTGCGATATCTACATCGATTTGTACGTTTGAAGCAGCGATTTGTGTGTTTAAAGCAGTGTAAACACCCCAAATTTTCACTCACCTCCCCGACATTTCCACCAAACATCATCATTCATCCTCTGAAATCGCCGGAGGACAAAATGGTCATTTTTCGAGCCTGGAACTAGCAAAAGTCCAAATTTCATCTCAACTCTCAATTTTTTTTTTATTTTAGCTCAGATGTTCAAAATTTTACTCCTGACAGGAGACGAAAATCTCCAAATCCTGGTTTAGGATTGCATTTCATAAGACATGTCTTTGCATATCATTGCATGAGCATTTCATATCACTGCACTGCACTGCATGTCCTTTTGAGGTCCAGAACTCTCAATTTAAAAACCCTCAATCCAGATTCGAGTTTTAATTCTTTTCAAAATTGATTTCAAAACCCTGGGTCTTCAAAATTGTCAATTCTTCCCATTTTACCCCCAGGACTCTGAATTTCAAAAGATTTTCTCAGGAAAATGATCTGGATAGTTTTCAATATGGATTTTAGCCTTGAACTTAGTAATTTTATCTCAGATTTTGCCCTTTTGTCAACACTTTCAAATATCATTCTTTTAGAAAATCGCCCTACAAGGACCACCTCTTTTCAAAATTTCTGCAATTAGGCAAAGTATTTCTTATTTGCCAGTTAGTCTAAGTTTCTATGAAAATTCCAAAAAAAGGTTTTACTTTCTTACTTTTATTACAATAAAGAAATGATGTGGGGTCCACCCTGAGGTGGCGCCACACAGGCTTTCCTTTTGTAAAACTTGAATTTCGAAAAACCCAAAAATATAGGAGCCTTGAGATGGTGCCATGTGGTGCTTTATTTCTCTCTCCTTCCATCCTCTACCATGTGTCAGTGTGGGGTTCACTTAGAGGTGGCGCCACATGTCACTTTCTCTCAACTTCCATCCTGTGCCATGTGTCAGCGTGGGGTTCACCCAGAGGTGATGCCACATATCATTTTCTCTCACCTGCCATTTCTTTGCCATGTGTCAGTATGGGGTCACACTGAGGTGACGCCACATGTCTTCCTCCTTGCACCTCCATTCATCGCCACTTGTGCTCCCTACATCTTCCTCTTTTTATCTTCTGACATGTGTCAGTGTGGGGCCTCTTTAAGGGGGCGCCACATGTCTTCAGTCACCTTTTCTAATTTTATGCCACATGTTAATGTGGAGCTTCCCTAAAGTAGCGCCACATGTCCACCACCTTTATTCCTCTCTCACTTGCCACATGGCACTGTGGGGGCCACCTTGAGGTGACGCCACATGGCCACCCTCCATTCTTCTAGAGCCAACCAAAGTTTGAATTTCAAATACCCTGAGGTGGCGCCATCTGAGAGGCCTCCTCATGAAAGCTGACACTTGTCAGGTGTGGAACCTCCCTGAAATGCCACATGTCTCTCTCTGCTTTCTTCAAAAAAAGCAAAAGACACGTGTCCATCTCTGCTCTCTTCAAAAAAAGCAAGTGACACATGTCTCCCTCTGTTTTCCTCAGAAAACGCAAGTGACACATGTCTCTCTCTGCTTTTCTCAGAAAAAGCAAAAGACACGTGTCCATCTCTGTTTTCTCCAGAAAAAGCAAATGACACATGTCTCTCTCTGCTTCCTTCAGAAAAAGCCAGAGTTCAAATATTCAAATTCCATATTGAGGTGGCTCAAATCCAGAATTTTCCTCTTTAAATTTATTTTTATTTGCTTTATAAAATCCCATAGTGGGCCTACACATAGGTGGCGCCACATGAGAAGCTCCTGAAGAGAAAA
Source organism: Nuphar pumila (assembly GCF_984573655.1). Taxonomy (NCBI): domain Eukaryota; kingdom Viridiplantae; phylum Streptophyta; class Magnoliopsida; order Nymphaeales; family Nymphaeaceae; genus Nuphar; species Nuphar pumila. The sequence continues at coordinate 43,331,514 of NC_143263.1, read as the reverse complement.
TCAAGCCAACCTTATTTCAAAAAATTTCAAACTCTGCTGAGGTGTCTTATTTACAAAATTTGCATTTTATTAATTTCAAAAATTTCAAAGTAGCATCCTCTGAGATGGCGCCACATGGAAGGTCTATATTTACTCTGTTTGAATTTCAAAAATCTCCAAAAATTCTATAAATACCCTAGCCCAAGCCCAGTGAGAGAGAGCTCCTTTGTTAGATCTGAACTTCAACTTAGAATTCTATTTTTTAGCTTCTTTTGTTTTCCTCTAAAGTGACGCCCTCTCTGGAGTCCATTCTCAAGGAGTCATCCCGTAGCCGCCCATCTCTGAAGCTCCAAAACATCAAAAGAACACAAGGTAAGCCCCCATTCGAGTTGATTATATTGAAATAATAGGCTCTTTTCAATTTGCATACTGAATTCCATGGATTTCACGTTTTTAAGAAGCGGTTCGTCCGAATGATGGATTGGACCATTCCCATAAAACAACATATATTAAGAAAGATCATGTTTCCTTGATGATTTTTAACATTCATGCATTAGTTAGATTCAATTCATGTTATATTTCGTTAATTTAGCATATCTTAGGAATTAGTTAGTTCTTTTTTAGCATTTATTTCAATTCTGTTTAGTTTCAGTAATTCTCTATTTTTGTCAGTAAGTCCACTCGTTATTTTATGTTTTTATTTTTCTCTAAAAATGCCAAAAAAATCATATTACGTGCCTTTAGTTGTCCCTGATAATCTTCAAAAAATTCGAAAGCATTTGAATTCATTTACTATGTTCAAAGTTTAAAATGCCAAGTCGAGTTTTATGACTCGGGAAACGTTCAGAACATTTGGTCTCAACTTGTAAAATCAAGATCTCCCTCATGTGAGATCCAATTTCCAATCCGAAAAATTCCCTGAACTCAGAATTGATTCTATTATTTAATATGATTTTATCAGAGTTTTATGAATTTTTTTACTGTCTGACAAAAAATCTGAGAGTTAGGGACACATGTTAGAGCCTGATTTGAGTTTCTAATACTCTGGATCTACTTAAGTCGACTGGTTCTCTCTAGATATAGCTTCAAAGACGAATCTGTAAAAAATGAACTTTATGGTTTGAATGTCCTCCGTTGGATTCTAAAATTTTGCAATTTTTAGGACAGTCTTCATACCAGTTCCTTATTTTTTATTTCAGTCTTCTGTTTTGGTATTTACATCTGTTCTTCTGGTTTATGCGTAGAATGTTATATTTTTATTTCTCATCCAGTTGATCCAATGCTGAAACCATACAAATAAAAGTTGTTTATATGCATGTAAGTAGTTCCCCATTTAATTTTAAAAAATTTTAATGGTCATTTATTATTTTGTATTTATTTTCACATCAGATTATGTTGATTTTAGTTTCGTCAGAACCAAATCCCTGTTACCGAACTCACCATAGTTCAAATTCTGAGGCTATAAAAGCCAAATATGTTCATTTTCATGTCCTTTAGCTGCCTGCAAAATATCAGGCATTTCTATGGTGGATTTTTGCATTATTGTGTTAAATGCTATGTTTGGTTCGTACCTGTATGCGAAATTTGCTTATTTTAGAGTTTTCTTTGAAATTTTGCATTTAGGCCATGTCATTTCATGAATTTTATCATTCTATATTGTTTCTAAGGGTGGAGAGATGCTCTCTACCAAATTTGGCATGATTTAAGTACCGTTTGATGACCGGTTTAGCCGTATAATCAAAACAGGGTCCCCGCGGGACCCTGACCCGAGCGAAAAACAAGCGAAATTCATTATTTGGCCAAATTTTAAACACAAAATCTGTTTTTTTACAGTCCTAATATGTTTATCAGCATGTCATCACGTCTCATCATGCATTTTATCATTATTTTGTTCAATTCAAATTTCAAAATCTTACATTTTACCTAAATTCCTTCAAAAAACCGTCATTTTAAAGGTATAACTTCAATATTAGGGGCATTTTGGTCATTTTGACCACAAATCCGAATTTTAAACTATTTATTTCTGAATTTTCTTGCATTTTCATTATTTTAAATATCAAGAAAGTATGAAAATCAGGTCTATATCCAACTAAGTCCAATAATCTCAAGATATTATTGGAAAATCTTGAAAAAACCCACATATTTTAGCTAACCCCATTTTAAGATTGGCAGGGACATTCAAAGGAAGGAGTTGAAGTCTGCAATTGTCTTTATTTCATTTTATTCAGTGATGTAATAATATAAATTTTGGAATAAGAGATTTACTTTTCTGCTTAGATTAGGATGCATATCATATAGTTTGAATTTCTGTAACATCCTGATTATGTGATTCACACATTTTATTTAGAAAATCACTATGGATGAACACGAATGACACGTGCACCAACTTTTAGGGAGTTGATGAACTTGGTGAAGTCCATATTTATGGCCCTAGTCAGAATATGGATGAGACCCAGATTCAACATCTTTCTACCAGTCACACTGAGCCTACACTCTTAGGCTACCTTCCAAAACTCATTGCATATCTTTGATTTTTACAAAATATTTTAGAATTAACTAAGTAAATTACAAGCATATTTACAGGCATAGTCAGAATATGTGGTAATATTACCTTAGTTTAATTTTGAAATTGCATATTTTTCCTGAAAAGAAGCTTTCATAAAAAGACATTCAGTCATTCAAGATAGTTCACATCATGAAATCATGTGCATTTATGTAAAAACTCCTTTTCAAGGAAATCGATTTTCAAGATGCTCTGAAAAGGTTTCCAAAGATTTGATTTTCGCAAGTTAAGTTTTCCCCTGATTTTCCCAGAAAATATTTCTTAACTTAGGATTCATTTCCAAATTTTCAAATGAAATTCTCCATTACTTTCTAGAGTAAAATTCGATTTCCAATTTCTCAAGGCTAAGATTTTCTGAATTTCAATTTCCTGAATTTTGATTTTCCTTCTCCAAAGAGTTTTCCTATGATTTTTCAATCACTTTTCAAAGAAAATTTTCAAAGGTTGGAGTTTTCCTGACAAGCATTTTCGCTTCAAGTGTTTGCCTTTTCTCAAGAATTCTTTCTATTTTCTCAAGATTCTCATTCCTTCATGATTTTCCTAATTTTTTATAAACTTTCTTGAGATTTCAAATCCTTTTATCAGAGTTTTCTTGAGAAATCGACTTCCATCATCTACCTTAGAAACATTTTCCAACTCCAAAGCATTTTCTAAGCATACATCATGTTTTCCAACTTGCATTTTATAAAATTTCATAGCACATGCCTGAATTCTCTGTGCATTTAGGATAGAACACGATTTTGATAATTCAGCTAAGTCAAACACACATTTGATCCTTGGTTCAATTACCCTTGTTAAAGGCGGCAGGAACGGTCGAACCTCGTACCGACAGGTCGAGTCCCATTCTTCAGAATATTTCCCGCTATTTTCAAAATGAAGGCGGGTATTTCAAAACAATTTCCAAAACTCTGGTCAAGTTTGACTCGCAAAATGCATCCCCTCACTCCCGCGGGGAAGGAAAAAATTTTGCGATGTTAACATGTTTGGCGTCCGTGATGGGACCTATCCTTGTCTGATAAAAAATGTGCTTGACTTAGTTCAATTATCAAAACTGTGTTCTCAAAATGTCAGCTCTTTTACTTTCTGATATCATGCGAACTTAGAAGCCTAGATTCTGACCTAGCTAACATTGATTGCATATAGCTTAGGCATGGTTTGGTAGGACTATATTGAGAAGATACCTTCATGCTCATATAGACTTAGGTCTAAATACAACTCTCCTCAATTTAGGATCTGAATGCAAACAATGTATGCCTCTTCAAAAGTTTTCAAAAATCTATCTCTCTAGGACTTAGAGCCCTCTATTTCTTGCATGTGATCATCTTTTCAAAACCCCTTTACCTATCTTTACCCGGTCTTCACGTTGATGAGCTCTCTTCCAAAACCCTAGTTCGGGACAGAGCCTCACAACTGGACCACTTATTTGGGTTAACACCCTCCTACCACGTACTAAGGGCCACAGTCCGAGGTATATCTGTAGGCGCTCAAGGATGTTGGAAAACTTTACCCTAGAACCAGAGTTGAAATTCTATGCCACGTACTTTGGGTCTTAACTCAAATATATCAGCATAACTGGATTCGACAAAGATGATCTGAACCTAGAGTTAGGATTAGGGTCCTACAACTGCTTTTCAAAATGATGCATCTAGAGTCAACCTTTTAGGGAGTGCTGTATGTGCATAAGTGTTTGTGCAAGATGTGATTGTATGCACCTTATTTCCTCAATTCCTCATATTTCTCATTTTTTCCAAACTATTAGACCATTTTCCAAATATCCTTATTTTTTTATTTTCACAAAATATTTCTCTTATTTTATCAAAACCCTGGACAATTTTCTCAAACCCTCTGATTTCTCTAAAAAACTCCAGGTGATTTTCCATTCTTCCGTTCTACCGAATCTCAAATTTCCAGCTTCATTTTTATCCTGCCTGCAATTTTCCAAAATCATATGTTTTCTCTCATTAGATTTTCAATCCTTTTGTCTATTTGCAAAATTCTTCACCTTATTTTCCTCGTGCATACCTTGATTATTGCGGTGGAAATTGTTTATCCATCGTCCCTTTTGCCTTCTTCTTATTCTAAATTCGTTTGCGGATTATTTTTCCAAAAGATATCTCTTTCCTTCAAAAAATGGTATTTTCCTCGTGGTTGACGACCTCGCCTAGGTAACAAGGCATATTTTTCGTTGTTTATTTCTCTTGCAAAGAATGACAACACAATTGTCGTGATTTCAACGGTGACTCCATCCCTAGTAATGGAATATTCTTCCAATTGTCTACCATATCGTCAATAATCAGTTTCCTCCCAATCCAAAATTTCCTCAGAGTCTAATTAAGACTTTATTATGCAGAGAGCCTACACAACATTTGATGGTTCAGACAAGGTCAGGGAAGAAGACTGCACCAGTACAATGCATTATCTATTCCTCAGTTTCAGAAGAAAAAATGGACTCGCCAAGATCAGTCAGGAGTCAGAGTCAACAAGAAGATGATGGCATAGATCTTCAAATGTACGTCATGTTCCAAAAAATGATGAAGAAGATGATGAGTGAGCAGGCTGGCACCAGCTCAGACAAAAAATCCATTTAGCCAGAGAATCAGAGATCGTGTAGCCAAGAAAGCAACCAAGTCTTCTGAGAAACATGTTCAAGATACTTCAGACGAAGGAGAATCAACCGATGATGTCGAGGAAGAATGCGAGTTTATTCAGAAAGCAACTCGCAAACCAAAGGTCCAAGCAATAGAAGACCCACTGCAAGCTCAATTGAAGGAAATGGCTAGAGTAGTCAAGGATTTGCAAGCACACAACAAGGGCAAGAAATTATTCACCAGTGAAGATTTCTATGATGGCCTAGAAGGGGACGATAATCTGAAAAACCTCCCTAGAAAGTTCATCAAGTTCGACGGTTCTGGTGATCCCAAAGCCCACCTCGCCATGTTCTTCGCCGAATGCTCCAAATTCAAGAGGGACAACAGAGCATTGTTCTTATGCTTTCCCCGCAGCCTGGAAGTTGTCGCAGCCAAATGGTACGCGGAACATATCAATCCTATCGAACTGGAAGAGTTCGACAAAGACATGAATTTGTTCGTTGAACGATTCTTGTTCAATACTGAAGCGCTACCAACGTTAAATCACCTCTGCAATCTGAAGCAGGGAGACAATGAAAAAGCCAGAGATTTCATTCGCAGATGGAGAAAGACCTGCAATAAAATGAGGAGCCCAATTTCAGAGGAGCATGCACTCCAAATTATCCTGAACAACTTTTTACAGCCTTTGAGGAGTCTCATTTCTACCTCACCCTCCAAGTCTTTCATTGAACTCATTGAACGAGCCGAATGACTCGAGATGGGAATGGAGAATGGGGTCTATGAAGGTATTACCATTGCAAAAAACAATCAAGATGCTAAAAAAAAGGCTCACTTCACTTTTTCGGCCAAATCTTTCAATAATAGCAAAGGCAACAAGAATAATCATGGTAACAGTTTGGAGAGATTCAAAAGGCAAAAGGGGAAGGATGTCAACAATGATAAACCTCTTCAATCTAGCCCTCAGCATAAGGAGAAAGATCAAGAAAAACCAAAGCGTAAGGACTGGAGCACTGATCGAGAATTCACCCCTCTGGATCAGACACTCGAGAGTATCCTGGAGTATATGCTTGTGAAAGACATTGTCCGGTTGCCTAAAGTCGTTGATCCCCCAACAATTATGGGCAGATTCAAAGAACAATTTTGCAAGTTTCATCGAGCAGTACGGCACGATACAGAAAACTGCATTGTCCTTAAGAACATTGTTCAAGACTACATTGACAAGAAGCTCCTCGTTGAAGATGAAAAGAAGGACTAGTCATCCTGACTAAGCTTTTTCCACAATCATTCCAGAAGATGACAATGCCAACACTTTCCCATTTCTCATCTTGCTTTTTCAAAAGAATAATGTAATCCCATTCTCTTTCCTTGATTTTAAAGCATCAATAAAATCATCAAATTTTCCAATAGCTTGGCGCCATCTTATTTATTTCTCATTCCTTTTCACAATGTGTCTCTTGTGAGGAATGCTCTTGAAGACGTCTCTCAATCAAGAAGCTTGTGGCCTTATTCATCAATTATCCTTCTTTTATTCAAAATTTTCCTCCCTAGTTACACTGGGGCATTTTTTTGGAAAATTTATCTCAAAACATCCTGTATGCAGGCAGGATAAACCAATCTCTCATTTTGCATGTATATGCACCCACTTGCATTAATTTTGCATTCATTTGAATCAATTTGCATTCAATCTTATTCATTTGCATTAAATTTACATCAAAATTACCCTTCAGGTTAAGTGATAAACCTGAATCATTTTCCATGATTTTCTCAAAATTCTTCAATATCTATTCATTCCTATTCAGGATAAGGGATGAATCGTGAGACTATGAATGATTTCTTCTCTTAATCATCAATCCCTAACTTTAGTTTACAATCTCTGTTGATTTTTCCTCAAAATTCTTCAGATAGACTCCTCTTTAAAAAATGTAGTCCCCGCACTCGCAATTTGCAAAATTTTGATCCTCTAATCGAGTTTTCCTCTGAAGATCTGAATTCTGATTCAGACTTCTTTTCTTTCAAACCCAACTCTTAGGTTGTTCCATTTTTCTTTTAGAAATTCGAGTTCCGACTCTCTTTACCTTGTTCGAGCTCTGACCTCAAGCTCTTTATTCTCCTTTATTGATTTGAGTTCAGAATCGTGATCTCTTCACTTTATTCGAGCTCTGACCCGAGCTCTTTATTCTCCTTTGTTGATCCAAGTCACTTCGATCTTTAGGATCAGTCAATTTCTCAAATTTAACCTTTTGTCCACCAATTTCTAATTTTTGGATCATTCAATTCTTCAATTTCGACCCTCAGGTCATTCAATTCTTCAATTTCGACCATCAGGTCATCCAATTTCAATTTCCCCGTTCTGGATAAGGAGATAATCCTGAAATCATTCATAGAAGCGATCCAACTCTCTATAATGGTCCCCGTTCTTCATTGAACTGATAGTGTTCTAAGTGAACTGATAGTCGTTCTTCATTAAACTGATAGTGTTCTAAGTGAACTGATAGTCGTTCTTCATTGAACTGATAGTGTTCCAAGTGAACTGATAGTCGTTCTTCATTGAACTTATAGTGTTCTAAGTGAACTGATAGTCGTTCTTCATTGAACTGATAGTGTTCCAAGTGAACCGATAGTCGTTCTTCATTGAACTGATAGTGTTCCAAGTGAACTGATAGTCGTTCTTCATTGAACTGATAGTGTTCCAAGTGAACTGATAGTCGTTCTTCATTGAACTGATAGTGTTCCAAGTGAACTGATGGTCGTTCTTCATTGAACTGATAGTCATTTTTAATTGAACTGATATTGTTCCCAGTGAACCGATGGTCGTTTTAAATTGAACTAATATTGTTGTCAGTGAACCGATGGTCATTCTTAATCAAATTGATATTGTTCCTAGCGAACCGATGATAGTTCTTAATTGAACTGATATTATTCCCACCGATGATCGTTCTTAATTGAACTAATATTATTCTCAGAGATGGTCGTTCTTAATTGAATTGATATTGTTAGTCATCTCCTTTAGAAAGGAGATGATAATTTTCGTCACGGATGTGTTGAGTCGGACCTCAAATGCTCTCTTTCACCAAGGATTTCAAGAAATTTTTTTCAATTTGTCAATCAATTACTTGTTGATTTCAGAATCTTTATTGCACAAATCTTTACCTTCAACATTACTTTCAAAAGAGGCAAAGCTTTTGCGAAGAAAGATCCAAAATCCAAATTTTTTCTATTGGCCAACCAAAAGGATGAAGGATAAATTCTCGATATGGCCAGCGAGGAAAATTCAATGTTATTGCAAAGCCATAAATGATTGATATTGATCGTAGTTATGACACATCTCTAAAAATTATTCTTGTAAAAATGAGGTAGTGGAAATATTCTGAGCGCTAGAGAAAGAGAGAATTCACCCAAACCCTGTCTCCTCCAAATTACCCAAGCTGCAATTAAATATCCGCAAAAGGGATCTCTCATTTGTCGTCAAGATGAAGACAAATTAGGCGAGTAGACTCCTGGGGCCAAAGAATATTTGAATCATCTTCAAGATGATGGAGTTTGTGATGGATTCTTCCAGGGAAAGTACAAAGCACTGTCGAGATGAAGGCAGATGCGATGAACCTTTCGACAATCCCTAAAAGATATTTAATTTCCGCTATCATCCAAAGATCTCCAACCCATGAACCAATATCATCAATATGACCCCTGAGGCAAAGAAGGATCGAAACATCTCCAAGTTGAAGGAGTTTATGACGTACCCTTCTAAAAAGAGAAAAAGAGAGGAAAAAGAAAGAGAGAAAAAGTTAGGACATCTTCCATAATGAAGGATAATGTAATAAACTCCCTCGAAGCCTAAAAAAGCTCAAAAGAGTGCATGGAGAATATCATGAGAGAAGCTCCCAGGATATCAAACTGCCAAATCTATCAAGAATCTTCTTTAAATTTGTGAAATTCTATTATCAATATTCTTTCGTCAATTGCTTTCATAATATTAAATTCTCTCTTTCCTGTTCATATCAAGGAAATTGATAGCTTCCTTGAAGAAGGTCAATTGCAAGCAATTTGAATTCCGAATCTTGATTCTATGAAGTCAATCTCGTTTGGAGGTAATACTTCAGGTAGAAAAGAGAAATATTTTTTGCAACAATGTGCATCATTTTCAAATACTTTGAATCAACAACAGAATTCTCAACATTTCAGCAATATTTTCTAGCTATTCTGACGTGAAGTGAGAGCTTGATGTCCGTTTTGACACCATTTTCAATCCCTCTTTAGGATTTGATTACGAGACTTTTCAAGATTCCTTCCCTTTTTTTTATAATCTGAGCTCCTGGGCTCTCAGATTCGCACACTTCTCTGTGTCCCCACTGTCCCACCATAGACAGTCCAATTTCGGTTGGAGGTCAAACCACCAATCGTTTTCTCGCAAAAGGCAATTTCAAAAGCTGATTTTAGTCTCAGAAATGAGACACTCAAGATCAATCTCTTTTCAAGCTTTAGAGACCCCACTTTCCTTCCTTTTGCAAAACCCATGTCGGATTTATTGTGCAAAATCCGAAGGTTCCATCATGGTCTCTTCCTTCGAGGATTCCATTCATTTCTGCCCAATCAGGATAAGGGTACAAACTTGAGCATCCTTTGATGATGTATTTCATTTTCCGCCCAATCAGGATAAGGGTACAAACCTGAGCCTCCTTTGATGAGGTATTTCATTTTCCGCTCAATCAGGTTAATGGTACAAACCTGAGCCTCCTTTGATGAGGTATTTCATTGTCCACCCAATCAAGATAAGGGTATAAACCTGAGCCTCCTTTGATGAGGTATTTTATTTTCCGCCCGATCAGGTTAAGGGTACAAACCTGAGCCTCATTTTGATGAGGTATTTCATTTTCCGCCCGATCAGGGGGTATAAACCTGAGCCTCATTTGATCAGGTATTTCATTTTCTGCCCGATCAGGTTAAGGGTATAAACCTGAGCCTCATTTGATGAGGTATTTTATTTTCCGCCCGACCATGTTAAGGGTACAAACCTGAGCCTCTTTTAATGAGGTATTTTATTTCCGCCCGATCAGGTCAAGGGTTAAACCTGAGCTTCGTTCCATACGAGGTATTTTTGTCCCATCCAGGATAAGGGCAAAAACCTGAACTTCACCGCCACAGAGCGAATCTTTTCTCTTTATTCTCCATTTCATATCTACCATCTTCACCAGACTAATATCTCTATACCCAGTCAGATCCTTCTAACTGGGGCATTTTTTTTATATATAGCCCAAATTTGGTGTGGTTTTTTTTCTTTGCCACTAAACTCGGCCACAAGCCGACTTAGTAGCAAAGAGGGGCATCTGTAAACACCCCAAATTTTCACTCACCTCCCCGACATTTTCACCAAACATTATCATTCATCCCTTGAGATCGTCGGAGAGCAAAATGGTCATTTTCCGAGTCTGAAACTAGCAAAAGTCTAAATTTCATTTGCAACTCTCAAAATTTCTCTATTTTAGCTCAGATGTTCAAAATTTTACTCCTGACAGGAGACAGGAATCTCCAAATTCTGGTTCAGGATTGCATTTCATAAGACATGTCTTTGCATATCATTGCATGCGCATTTCATATCACTGCACTGTACAACATGTCATTTTGAGGTCCAGAACCCTCGATTTCAAAGCCCTCAATCCAGATTCGAGTTTTAACTTTTTTCAAAATTGATTTCAAAACCCTGAGTCTTCAAAATTGTCAATTCTTCCCATTTTACCCCCAGGGCTCTGAATTTCTAAAGATTTTCTCAGGAAAATGATCTAGATAGTTTTCAATATGGATTTTAGCCTTGAACTTAGCAATTTTATCTCAGATTTCCCCTTTTGTCAGCAATTTCAAATATCATTCTTTTATAAAATCACCCAACAGAGGCCACCTCTTTTCAAAATTTCTGCAATTAGGCCAAGTATTTCTTATTTGCCAGTTAGTCTAAGTTTTTATGAAAATTCCAAAAAAAGGTTTTACTTTCTTACTTTTATTACAATAAAGAAACGATGTGGGGTCCACCCTGAGGTGGCACCACATAGGCTTTCCTTTTGTAAAACTTGAATTTCGAAAAACCCAAAAATATAGGAGCCTTGAGATGGTGCCATGTGGTGCTTTATTTCTCTCTCCTTCCATCCTCTGCCATGTGTCAGTGTGGGGTTCACTCAGAGTTGGCGCCACATGTCACTTTCTCTCTCCTTCCATCCTGTGCCGTGTGTCAGCGTGGGGTTCACCTAGAGGTGATGCCACATATCATTTTCTCTCACCTGCCATTTCTTTGCCATGTGTCAGTATGGGGTCACACTGAGGTGACGCCACATGTCTTCCTCCCTGCACCTCCATTTATCGCCACTTGTCCTCCCTACATCTTCCTCTTTTTTATCTTCTGACATGTGTCAGTGTGGGGCCTCTTTAAGGGGGCGCCACATGTCTTCAGTCACCTTTTCTTATTTCATGCCATGTGTCAATGTGGAGCTTCCCTAAAGTAGCACCACATGTCCACCACCTTTATTTCTCTCTCACTTGCCACATGGCACTGTGGGACCACCCTGAGGTGATGCCACATGGCCACCCTCCATTCTTCCAGAGCCAACCAAAGTTTGAATTTCAAATACCCTGAGGTGGTGTCATATGAGAGGCCTCCTCCTGCAAGCTAACACTTGTCAGGTGTAAAACCACCCTGAAATGCCACATGTCTCTCTCTGCTTTCCTCAAAAAAAGCAAGTGACACATGTCGCTCTCTGCTTTCCTCAAAAAAGCAAAAGACACGTGTTCATCTCTGCTCTCTTTAGAAAAATCAAGTGACACATGTCTCCCTCTGCTTTCCTTAGAAAAAGCAAGTGACACACGTCTCTCTCTGTTTTTCTCAAAAAAAAGCAAAAGACACGTGTCCATCTCTGCTTCCTCCAGAAAAAGCAAATGACACATGTCTCTCTCTGCTTCCTTCAGAAAAAGCCAGAGTTCAAATATTCAAATTCCATATTGAGGTGGCGCAAATACAGAATTTTCCTCTTTAAATTTATTTTTATTTGCTTTACAAAATCTCAAAGTGGGCCCACACATAGGTAGCGCCACATGAGAATCTTCTACAGAGAAAATCAAGCCAACCTCATTTCAAAAAATTTCAAACTCTGCTGAGGTGTCTTATTTACAAAATTTGCATTTTATTAATTTCAAAAATTTCAAAGTTGCATCCTCTGAGATGGCGCCACATGGAAGGTCCATATTTACTCTATTTGAATTTCAAAAATCTCCAAAAATTCTATAAATACCCTAGCCCAAGCTCAGTGAGAGAGAGCTCCTTTGTTAGATCTGAACTTCAACTTAGAATTCTATTTTTTAGCTTCTTTTGTTTTTCTCTGAAGTGACGCCCTCTCTGGAGTCCATTCTCAAGGAGTCATCCCGTAGCCGCCCATCTCTGAAGCTCCAAAATATCAAAAGAACACAAGGTAAGCCCCCATTCGAGCTGATTATATTGAAATAATAGGCTCTTTTCAATTTGCATACTGAATTCCATGGATTTCGCATTTTTAAGAAGCGGTTCGTCCGAATGATGGATTGGACCATTCCCATAAAACGACATATATTAAGAAAGATCATGCTTCCTTGATGATTTTTAACATTCATGCATTATTTAGATTCAATTCATGTTATATTTCGTTAATTTAGCATATCTTAGCAATTAGTTAGTTCTTTTTTAGCATTTATTTTAATTCTGTTTAGTTTAAGTAATTCTCTATTTTTGTCAATAAGTCCACTCGTTATTTTATGTTTTTATTTTTCTCTAAAAATGACAAAAAAATAATATTACGTGCCCTTAGCTGTCTCTTCTAATCTGCTGAAAAGTTGAAAGCAGTTGAATTCATTTACTATCTTCAAAGTTCAAAATGCCAAGTTGGATTTTATGACCCGGGAAACGTTCAGAACATTTGGTCTCAACTTGTAAAATCGAGATCTCCCTCATGTGAGATCCGATTTCCAATCCAAAAAATGCCCTAAACTTGGGATTGAGTCTAATATTTAATCTTATTTTATTAGAGTTTTATGAATTTTTTTTACTGTTTGACAAAAAATCCAAGAGTTAGGGATACGTGTTAGAGCCTGATTTGAGTTTCTAAGACTCTAGATCGACTTAAGTCGACTGGTTCTCTCTGGATATAGCTCCAAATCTGAATCTGTAAAAAGTGAACTTTATGTTCTGAATGTCCTTTGTTTGATTCTAAAATTTTGCAATTTTTAGGATAGTCTTCATACCAATTTCCTATTTTTTATTTCAGTCTCCTGTTTTGGTATTTACATCTGTTCTTCTGGTTTATGCATGGAATGTTATATTTTTATTTCTCATCCAGTTGATCCAATGCCGAATCCATACAAATTAAAGTTGTTCAAATGCATGTCAGTAGTTCCATATTTAATTTTAGGAAATTTTGATATTCATTTATTATTTTTTATTCATTTTCACATCGGATCATATTGATTTTTGTCCCGTCAGAACCAAATCCCTGTTACCGAACTCACCATAGTTCAAATCCCGGGGCTGTAATTACAAAAGATGTTCATTTTTATGTCTTTTAGCATCCTGCAAAATATCAGACATTTCTATGGTGGATTTTTGCATTATTGCGTTAAATGCTATGTTTGGTTCGTACCCGTATGAGAAATTTGCTTATTTTAGAGTTTTCTTTGAAATTTTGCATTTAGGCCTTGTCATTTCATAAATTTTATCATTTTATATTGTTTCTAAGGGTAGAGAGATGCTCTCTACCGAATTTGTCATGATTTGAGTACCGTTGTATGACCGGTTTAGCCGTATCATCAAAACAGGGTCCTCGCGGGACCCTGACCCGGGCGAAAAACAAGCGAAATTCGTTATTTTGGCCAAATTTTAAACACAAATTCTGATTTTTTACAGTCCTAATATGTTTATCAGCATGTCATCATGTCTCATCATGCATTTCATCATCATTTGGTTCAATTCAAATTTCAAAATCTTACATTTTACCTAAATTCCTTCAAAAAACCCTGACTTTAAAGGTATAACTTCAATATTAGGGGTATTTTGGTCATTTTGACCATAATTCTGAATTTTAAACTATTTATTGATGGATTTTCTTGCATTTTCATTATTTCAAATATCAAGGAAGTATGAAAATCAAGTTTATATCCAACTAAGTCCAATAATCTCAAGATATTATTGGAAAATCTTGAAAAAACCCACATATTTGAGATAACCCCATTTCAAGCTTGGCAGAGACATTCAAAGGAAGGAGTTGAAGTCTGCAATTGTCTTTATTTCATTTTATTCATTGATGTAATAATATAAATTTTGGAATAAGAGATTTACCTTTCTGCTTAGATTAGGATACATATCATATAGTTTGAATTTCTGCAGTATCCTGATTATGTGATTCACGCATTTTATTTAGAAAATCACTATGGATGAACACAAATGGCACATGCACCAACTTTTAGGGAGTTGATGAACTCGGTGGAGTCTATATTTACGGCCCTAGTCGGAATATGGACGAGACCCAAATTCAGTATCTTTCTACCAATCACACTGAGCCTACACTCATAGGCTATCTTCCAAAACTCATTGCATATCTTTGATTTTTACAAAATATTTTAGAATTAACTAAGTAAATTACAAGCATATTTACGGTCATAGTCAGAATATATGGTAATATTACCTTAGTTTAATTTTGAAATTGCATATTTTTCTTGAAAAGAAGCTTTCATAAAAAGACATTCATTCATTCAGGATAGTTCACATCATGAAATCATGTGCATTTCTGTAAAAACTCCTTTTTAAGGAAATCGATTTTCAAGATGCTCTGAAAAGGTTCCCAAAGATTTAATTTTCCCCAGTTAAGTTTTCCCCTGATTTTTTCGGAAAATATTTCCTAATTTAGGATTCATTTCCAATTTTTCAAATGAAATTCTCCATTATTTTGCAGAGTCAAAATCGATTTCCAATTTCTCAAGGCTAAAATTTTCTAAATTTCAATTTCCTGAATTTTGATTTTCCTTCTCCAAAGAGTTTTCCAATGAATTTTCAATCACTTTTCAAAGAAAATTTTCAAAGGTTGGAGTTTTCTTGACAAACATTTTCCATTCAAGTGTTTGCCTTTTCTCAAGAATTTTTTCTATTTTCTCAAGATTCTCATTCCTTCATGATTTTCCCGAATCTTTATAAACTTTCTTGAGATTTCAAATCCTTTTATCAGAGTTTTCTTGAGAAATTGACTTCCATCATCTGCCTTAGAAACATTTTCCAACTCCAAAGCATTTTCTAAGCATACATCATGTTTTCCAACTTGCATTTTAAAAAATTTCATTGCAGATGCCTGAATTCTCTGTGCATTTAGGATAGAACACGATTTTGATAATTCAGCTAAGTCAAGCACACATTTGATCCTTGGTTCGATTACCTCTGTTAAAGGCGGCAGGAACGGTCGAACCTCGTATCGACAGGTCGAGTCCCGTTCTTCAAAATATTTCTCGCTATTTTCAAAACGGAGGCGAGTATTACAAAACAATTTCCAAAACTCTGGTCAAGTTTGACTCGCGGAAGGCATCCCCTCTCTCTCGCAGGGAAGGAAAAAATTTTGCGATGATAACAAATAGGAACCCTAAAACCCTTAATGCCTAAACCCTAACCCTAAAACCTAAAACCTAAACCTAAATCCTATACCCTAAACCTTAAACCCTAAAACCCGAAACTCTAAACCTAAACCCTAAACCCTAACCCTAAACCCTTAACCTAAACCCTAAACCCTTAATTTCTTACTAAACCCTAACCCTAAACCCTTAATATCTTACTAAACCTTGACCCTAAACCCTTAATATCTTACTAAATTGTTATGCTAAACCATAAACCCTTAATATATTACTAAACCCTAAACCCTTAATATCTTACTAAACCCAAACCCTAAACCCTAAACCCTAACCCTAAACCCTAAACCCTTAATATCTTACTAAGCCATAACCCTAGACCCCAAACACTAACCCTAAACCCTTAACCTAAACCCTAAACCCTTAATATCTTACTAAACCCTAACCCTAAACCCTAAACCCTAAACCCTAACCCTAACCCTAAACCCTAAACCCTAACCCTAAACCCTTAACCTAAACCCTAAACTTTTAATATCTTACTAAACCGTAATGCCAAACCATAAACCCTTAATATGTTACTAAACCCTAAACCCTAACCCTAAACCCTTAATATCTTACTAAACCATAACCCTAGACCCTAAACCCTAAACCCTTAATATCTTACTAAACCCTAACCCTAACCCTAACCTTAAACCCTTAACCTAAATCCTAAACCCTTAATATCTTACTAAACCCTAACCCTAAACCCTTAATATCTTACTAAACCATAATGCTAAACCATAAACCCTTAATATATTACTAAACCCTAAAAACCTAAACCCTAACCCTAAACCCTAACCCTAAAACCTATAAACTAAACCCTATAACTAAACCCTCGATTATGAAGATGATTCAGTATATCAATTTATAAGCTATAAACAAGAATTTCCATATCGATTTGTATGATATTTGATCATCGATTTGCGTTATACTATGACAATATTTTCATAACAAAGGCAAATCGACTAAAAATTACAATGATTTTTAAGATATCAATAGGATTTTGCATATCGATTTAAGAAAATGTTTTGATTCTTAATATCGATTTAAGATATTGTTTTGATTCTAAATATCGATTTTTAAGATATTGTTCTGAATCTTAATATCAATTTATTTGTTGATTCTTGATATCAATTTAAGTTATTGTTTTGATTCTTAATATCGATTTATATGTTATTGTTATGATTCTAAATATCGAGTTATATGTTGATTCTGTATATCGATTTATAAGCTATCAATAGGAATTTCCATATCGATTTGTATGATGCTTTGTCTAAGTGAATGACACATACCATTGTGATTTACACAATGACGTATGAAGGTTACATGCTATCGCGATTTGCTTTTATAAACACACATCATTCTCACCGCAATTTCGTAACTACAAATCCACATGATTTAAAATCACATTCATATACAAAAAATATTAGAATTTAGATCCAATACATCATGACCAATGGTTTGGCTTAGATACAATACATGACCATCATCAAGAAAAAAAATAGATATCATTACAAGTATGAAACCCACATCCAAAATAGTGATGTGCTTCTAATGCAATCCATGTGCGAGAATGTGGAAAGCTATTTATGGGAGGACATTTTCGTCAAACACATATCTATCTTTATGAGACTCCCATTTTTACAAAAGCGATCGCCAAAACATCCATATCGTTCATCATCGAGTTCATTTCATGCTGCAAAATGATTCTATTTGTAGCTGCAGATACATCCTCTCCAAGAAAATGAGCTCATTAGTAATGACATGCCATTGCACCATTTCCCTCGGGCTGAGGCTAATAGAGACTCGAGCAATGGTGTACCTTGAGAATATGCTTCACAAACTTCAGCTCAGGCACTGTCCCCTTGAAAAGCCGATGGGCTATATCATAAATTTCTTTTACGTATTTGCCATAAAGTATATCAAAGACAAATATGTAAAAGCGACTTATGATGTAGTCCATCGACTCCTTCAAGGGTTCAGTGCCTGTGCTGAAGTTTGTGAAGCATATTCTTACGAGTGCACCACTGTTGGAGTCTCTATCAGCCTCAACCCGAGGAAAATAGTGTAGTGGGCTGCCATTACTAACGAGCTCATTTTCTTGGAGAGAATGTATCTGCAACTGCACATAGAATCGCTTTGCAATAGAAAATGAACTCGACGATGAACGCTATGGATGTTTTGGTGATCTCTTCTGTAAAAATGGGAGTCTCTAAAAGATAGATATGCGTTTGACGAAAATGTCGAAAAAGGAGAAGGAGAAGAAGAAGAAGAAGAAGAAGAAGAAGAAGGCGGAGGAGAAAGAAGAAGAAGAAGAAGAAGAAGAAGAAGAAGAAGAAGAAGAAGAAGAAGAAGAAGAAGAAGAAGAAGAAGCTACGCTGCCGCAGAAAAGAGGTTAAATAGACTAGGGTTTTACACCTGGACAACGGGTCAGGTTTTATATATATATCTATACTAGGGTTTTATATTTTGCAAGGTTTTACGCATGTGTACACAAATCAACACGATGTTTAGACTTAGTAAAGTATAAATCAATTTAACTACAATATATGTATAGCGATTTATATATGTGACGGCTAGATGAGACAATGATTTTCACTAATTGTATAAGGACTAGGTAAAGGCGATTTACCTACGGTATCAAAATTGCAGCTCTATAGGCTAGATGAGACAACAATTCATACATGTGAATGATACCTATTATAATTATTTGTACATGTGAATGATACATTATTAAATAGAATTTACGTGCTTTTTAGATGAAGCCATTTTCATGAATGGTGATGCAAAAAAATATTAACAATTCTATTTTTGTGGCTCACGATTCATGAAAATGGATTCATCCCAAAACTCTTTCTTTGTGAACGAAATCGATAATAGACACCACATAATATTTTACACATCAATATACATATCGCATAAAATATTACAAATCGATACAAAAGTTCAGCCATAATAGCTTACAAATCGACACTACAAAACACATAAAATCTTACAAATCGATGTACATATGGCAAAATATATTACAAATTGTGTCATATCTTACTAAACCCTAACACTAAACTCTAAACCCTAAATCTAAATCCTAAACATTATACCTAAACCCTAAACGATGTGTAAATTTGAAGGCAAGATGAGATAACGATTTGTCTGTGCACTTGTATCGCGATTTGTACTCATGCAAATTGCAATTTTCATCCAGTTGTGTCCGACATAGACGTCATTGTGTAGATTGTGATAGGACAATACATGGTATAACATCTTACAAATCGACACTAGAAAATACCTAATATCTTGCACATCGATATACATATCGCATAATATATTAATCATCGATACAACAATTCAACATAATATTCTTAATATCGATTTAAGATATTGTTTTGATTTGTAATATCAATTTCTATCATGATTCTGTATATCGATTTATAAGCTATCAACAATAATTTCTATATTGCTTTATGGCCGACAAAGACGTCATTGCATAAACTGCCTAAAACGTGAACCGTTAAAAGGTATATGTTATTTTATTATAAAATCTTTGGCAAGTCCCATTAGCATTGAACTCCTCTGCTATAAAAGAAGATCCTCGCAATATTACCCCATAAACGATCCACAAAAAATCTAACGCTTTGTCTTCTTTCCTGGAGCTTTTTTTGCCGTCTCGATGAGTTTTTGTGTTGTGCAGGTTACCAATGACTTACATTCGTAAGAGAAGAAACACTTCATCGTTCGAGGGAAAATCTGCAACCAAAATCGTCGAACAATATGTTTTGTTTAAGCAATTAGAAACATACTACAAAATATTGATGATTAAGAATGACAAAGAAAGGGAGCAATTGCTGGTAAAGTATAGAGCGGAGCCTAATCCATCAGATATTAAAGATGATGATCCAACGAGTAAGGAGGAGGATAAAGCAAAAAAGCAAAAAAAATTGAGGCGAAAAAAGGAGGAGGTGGACGATAGGGAAAAGCAAAGGAATAATAATAAGGAGGAAGAGAAGCGAAGGCAAAAAGATGAGGACGAAGAGGAGAGGGAAAGACAAAGAAAGAATAAAGACAAGGAGGAAGAGAAGTGAATGAAGAAGGAGGAGGAGGAGGAGGAGAGGAAAAAGCAACGAAAGAATAAGGAGGAAGAAAAGCGAAGGCAGAAGAAGGAGGAGGAGGAGAGGGAAAAACAAAGGAAGAATAAGGAGGAGGAAGAAAAATGAAGGAATTTGAAGAAGAGAAAGGAGGAGGAGGAAGAGAAGCAAAGACAATTGAAAAAGAACAAAGAGGAAAGGCAAAAGAAACAAATTCAGGATGAGGATGAGAATGAAAAACAAAGGAAGAAGAAGGAGGACAAGAAAGAGAAGGAAAGATAAATGAATGATAAGGAGGATGAGGAAGAGAAGAAAAAAGAAAGGAAGAAGCAGGAGGAAGAGAAGGAAAGCAAAAGAAAAAGAAAAAAGAAGAGGATGGATGCGAAAGAGCGAAGAAACGAAGAAGTACAAAAGCTATGGAAGGGAGGGGATAAAGATGAGACAAGTATAGAGATTACTATGAATAGTGATTACTATGAATAATGATTACTCTATATACTGATTACTATTATAGTGATGACTCTGTATAGCAATTACTATGAACAACGATTACTTTGTATACCGATTACTGTTACTATTATAGTGATGACTCTGTATAGCGATTACTATGAACAACGATTACTTTGTATACCAATTACTGTTACTATTATAGTGATGACTCTGTATAGCGATTACTATGAACAACGATTACTTTGTATACCGATTACTGTTATAGTGATTACTATGTATAGCGATTACTGCGATAGCGATTACTGTGATAGTGATTACTATGTATAACGATTAATTGTGATTTGATATTTTGTGTTACAGGTTGGTCATAAGAGAAATAGAGCAACAAGTAAAAAACTGAAAGGGCGGTGTTAGTGGCCTGTAGTTCTATTGTAGTACAGAAAGATGAGTGAACATAAGAAGGATCAATTATGAATGATGCACTTCGGCGACCTTCTGGACTAACATTATTTTGAAAATTATTGAAACACCATGACCCACCTTGTCAATAAGTGGAACCATAAGACGAACATGTTTCAGTTTGAGGTTTTTGAGATGACCATGACCCTAGAAGATATGGCACGGATTACGAGTCTCAAGTGCCATGGAAGTGCTGTCCTAACAAGGGATTCTAACTATAACCCAAGGAACAATTGCACGACCCTTCTAGGAATGTCAATGGAGGAATGACGTGAGTGTATTTCTGGTGGAGGCAATTCCTCAACGATGAAAGTTTATTTTTTTCATAATAAATGGAAAGACCGGTCTGCTGCATGTGCATCTGAAGCAACTGACCAAGAGTTGCATGTCTTCCTTCTTTATTTTTTTGGACTTACTTTATTTTCTGATTATTCTAGTTCGAGAATACGTTACTTGTGGCTGCAGTTCCTGAAAGACTTAGATGAAGTCAACAGCTGGGCATGGGGTGATGCTATGTTCGCACACTTGTACAATCAACTTTACCGTACGAGTAATGGTACGAAAACCGTCGACAGGTTTTGACCATTTGTTCAGGTATTTGTTTATTAAATATTTAGTACTTGTGGACTAAGATCGTTGAAGGTTGTAGTCTTACTAATATATAGATTTTGTAGGCCTCGGTGTGTGAGCATATTGTCGCCTTGCATCCTCTGTGTGTCCTTGAGATTTATGGTTTTCCCAGGATCGGCCAGTGGGCTTCAATAAATGTCAAGGAGAAAAATGCTCAGTTTATTTTAAATGGACTGCAACAAAATGAGGTAAATGGTTTAAAATTGTTGTAATGTTTATCATTCTTAATTAATAATCGCTTTAGGATTTTGTATTCCTTAATACAAATCATTATCTTCTTAGCATCTAACTTTCATCAGCGTAAATTGTTATAATGTTTAGCATTCTTAAGTAATAATCATTTTAGGGTTTTGTCTAACTTTGTACAAATCATTATCTCCTTAGCATCTAACTTTTATCAGCGTAAATCGTTATAATATTTAGTATTCTTAAGTAATAATCGCCTTAGGATTTTGTCTTCCTTAGTACAAATCGTTATCTCCTTATCATTTAACTTTTATCAGCGTAAATCATTATAATGTTTAGTATTCTTAAGTAATAATCGCCTTAGGATTTTGTCTTCCTTAGTACAAATCGTTATATCCTTAACATCTAACTTTTATTAGCGTAAATCGGTATAATGTTTAGTATTCTTTAGTAATAATCGCTTTAGGATTTTGTCTTCCTTAGTACAAATCGTTATCATTCAACATTTTGCATGAATAATTATGTCTCTATCTAAACCACAATCTCGAATGCATAGGTTGTTTGGAGACCCTATGTAGATGTGGAGGACGAAGACAAAGAGGTTGTTGTTGTGGCTGCGAGACTGTTTGTCTACGATATTTGGCTCTTTAGCAAATGTGAAACTGAGTTGCAGCATGGCAGTCGAGTACTCTTACAAGTTGGTTTGGGACAGTCGGTACCAAAAGAGCCTGTGCTATTTAGAAGGAAAATGAATAGTGGTGGGGGCATAAACATAAATTGGCACAAACGCTTCAGAAAACAATTAGATAACTGGAACAAATGAGGTGTTCATGCCATACCATATGATTATAAAGAACGACAATATGACCCCAATTATTTCAAACAATATTGGCAACCCATGCATCCAAATCGACAAATTGAGAAGAAGCAACCTGAAAGTAAGGACACTCTTGTCCCCGATCATGTCGTCTTCCAGCATAGACGTAACGTCCCTCGTGTCCCTTTGGCACTTCCTGCGATTTTCACTATTGCAGTACACAATAGGGAGCAAACACTGCTCCGAAAGGAGAATGCATCATCCGACAGAAGGTTCACAATGTTGGAGAGGGAGAATAAAGAGTTACAAAAGGACATGCAAAATTCGAGGAGATAAATTGGGTCGCTGGTTGAGATGATTATCAGTGGGTTTAATGAGATCAAGGGAATGCAGAGGTCACCGAATAAAGAGACTCCACCAAGGGAAAGAAAGAGACGATTTATAAGTCCATCTGAGTCATCAAGTGCCAGTGAATAAACATATTATATGATTTGTGTATCCCGATAATTCTATGTTGTAATTCATTCATTCTTTGTTGTAATTATATAATTCTTTCCTTAATAAGTGTAACACATATAGCGATTAATAAGTGTAATTATTTAATTCTATGTTATATAATTCTATCCTTACGTTTGTTGTGATAGCGATTACTCTATAGCGATTCCTGTAATAGCGATTACTCTATATAGTGATTACTATGTATAGCGATTATGAAGTTACCATGATTTATACTTACGTTTGGTCAATCGTATAACGATTACTAGTTTTGAGTTTATTATGTATAGCAAATATTATAATAACGATTACTTAATATAGTGATTATGAAGTTAGCGATTACTACTTGCAAGAAGCTAATTCGTATAGCGATTACTGGTTTAGGATTTATTATTTATAGCGATTCTTGTAATAGCGATAAGTCAGTATAGCGATTCTGAAGTTAGCATGATTTGTACTTATGTTTGCTAAATCGTATAACGATTACTGGTTTACGGTTTATTATTTATAGTGTTTCTTGTGATAGCGATTACTTAGTACAACGATTAATAAGTATAGAGATTATGAAGTTACCATGAATTGTACTTACGTTTGCTAAATCATATAGCGATTACTAGTTTTGAGTTTATTATGTATAGCGATTCTTGTAATAGCGATTACTATTTAGAGAGATTATGAAGTTACCATGATTTGTATGTAGGTTTGCCCAACCGTTAAGCGATTTCTGGTTTAGGATTTATTATTTGTAGCATTTCCTTTAAGTGCAAGGAATGTCACATAAGATTAGTTTTGGGTTTAGGGTCTAGAGTTTAGGTAAACGTCATCTGACACACTACTGATGTTAAGCGATGTGTCATTCATTTACACGTACTAACGTCGTTGAGATGATACTAGTAAATGAAACAACGTTTTTTATTTAATGTACAATTTAATTAATTTATTATAATCTTTGGAGGCGGTATTTTGAAAACAGGCGGGACGTAAAATAATTTGAAATGATTAACTTCGGTAGTGTGTTTCACAAGCAACACACAATGTTTCCTTTAAGAGCAAGAAACAAACGAAGTTTCATTTTCCTGCTTCGTGAACAATGAACAGAAAACTTGACATTTCAGTTAACCACCGCCATCGTAAAAACTTTATCAATGTTGAAGAAGGAAACTGCGATTTAGTCGACCGTCCACAAAAAGGGTACCTTTGATTGCTTTAACTTGCTTCATCTTTTTTATGTAGTTTACATTTCGCTTACTGAATACAATGCAACAATTCCTTTACTGAATATTCAACTAATTTCAGTGCAACATCCACAAAATAAGGTGCCCAAAAACTTAACAAAATGCTCGAAGAGAACATCAACCAGATGCGAGATGAATTTGCAGGAAGACACACTATCAGTAATTTTGTACGTATGAAAGCACTACCCATTATACATTTACGTATGCCGTGGTCATGTATATTAATAAGTGCATATTTGTTGTAAACAAACTATACACGATTTCATCATATATATTAAAAGCAAAGGATTATCCATGTCGGTACACATCGTCACCCCTTATTTTATGGTATATTGGTTATCTTATATGTTTATTTTCTTTTTTGATTTACTAATGTACATGCATGTTTTAAACTTACTATTATTACAGTTTCGTTCAACAGAGTATCATCCATCGAATGCCATACGCAGCTGGATTTCTAGATGGACTACAATACTGAGTTGACGATGACCAAATGGCAGACTTCTCGTCAAGTGAAAAGGTTTATGACCATATCAGTTTGCAAGATGTTAAATCGATTTAAGATATTATTTTGATTCATAATATCGATTTCTATGTTGATTCTTAATATCTATTTTAAGCTATCAATAGGAATTTACATATCCATTTAAGATATTGTTCTGATTCTTAATATTAATTTATATGTTGGATCCTAATATCGATTTAAGATATTGTTTTGATTATTAATATCGATTTATATGTTGATTCTTAATATTTATTTTAGGCTATTAATAGGAATTTACATATCAATTTAAGATATTTTTCTGATTTTTAATATCGATTTATATGTTGAATCCTAATAGCGATTTATATGTTGATTCTTAATATCTATTTTAAGCTATTAATAGGAATTTACATATCAATTTAAGATATTTTTCTGATTCTTAATATCGATTTATATGTTGAATCCTAATATCGATTTAAGATATTATTTAGTATTGATTTCTATGCTGATTCTTAACATCGATTTTCAGATATTGATTCCTACATTGTGACAATTAGAAAAGCATTGGGTCTTATACGTGTTGGATATACGAAAACAAAAAATATGGTTATACAACTCCTTAGACTATAACATTAGTGTAGACCGTGACATTGTACATTTGATAATTTTCTATCTATGAGATTGTTGTATCTTCTACCGTGGCCCGAAATTTACCTGCTTTTGTGTAAACCACAAGTTAGATTTTTTAAAGACATGTTGGGTGTCGACATTGGCCCATAGAGAATTCACGTCGCCGATGATGCTCCTTTACAAAATAATGGCATCAATTGTGGCATCTTTGTAATGAAGTATATTGAAGCAATATACTATGGTCGAGTACCAGAATTCACCGCTGTATGTTATACATTTAAACATGTTTTATTATCCTATATTATTGCTGACTATATTTCTATATTGGTCTGACTATCAGTTTTTATTTTTTCGGTGTGATATTCCTGAATTTCGCACAAAACTATGCAAAAAACTGATGAATTTTTTAATTGTGATGGATACAAAACCCCAGACTGCAGGAATACCTAGAAAGCAACGAAGGATGCGAGGCCCCGGGAGTAAGAGGAAGCCATTTTAAATGTCTACCTGTTCTCAAGGATAACGTGAAGAGGGTTACGTTGTACTGCTGAGAAAGAGAAAGATAAGAATTTTTGGTTCAACATTCAATTTCTCGAATAGGAGAAATTTTTTGTGTATAGACATTTGTAACAGATTTTGTAGACTGTATATACAAATTTTATAAGACTATTCAAAATTCACATTGATCCATAAACCAATATTACGTACTGGCACATGTGTGTTGAATACACAAATCTCCACTTCAAGTGCGCAAATCACATTAATGTCAATTGAGCAGGCACACGTTTCAAAATCATAATACAAATATCTTCAAAATTAAAACATCTTACAAAATTACGCAACTGGCACTTGTTAATATCGATTAGTAAGCCATTATGTTGATATAGTATCAATTTGTGAGATATTGTTTTGTTTGTTAATATAGATTAGTAAGCTATTATGGTGAATTATCGTATATCGATTTGTAAGATATTATGTATTTTCTAGTGTCGATTTGTGAGATATTGTTCTGTTTGTTAATATCGATTTGTAAGCTATTATGCTGAATTGCAGTATATCGATTTGTAAGATATTATGTATTTTTGAATGTCGATTTGGTGATATTTTTTTTATTTATGAATATCGATTTGTATTATATTATGTTGATTTGCCGTACATCGATTTGAAAGATATTATGCTGAATTGCTGTAAATCGATTTGTAAGATATCAAGCCAAAGAGAAGTGAAAATTCTTACGAGCTTTCTTAGAAATGACCACTTTTAGGTCATTAATTGATGAAATAGGGAAAGATTCATCAACGAGTTCAATCTTTGGCTTCTTAATGTCAGTTTGTTTACTGTTTTTGTCAGCACACCCTTTCTTTTCTCGAGGAAATTAATAAAGCAAAACCACATCTACAACACGCCTTTTTTAGAATGAAGCTTCCCGATATAGAATATCAATTTGTAAGCTATTATTGGTGAATTACCATATATCGATTTGTAAGATGTTATGTGTTTTCTAGTGTCGATTTGTGAGATATTGTTTTGTTTGTTAATATCGATTAGTAAGCTATTATGGTGAATTGCTGTATATAGATTTGTAAGCTATTATGTGTTTTCTAGTGTCAATTTGTGAGATATTGTTCTATTTGTTAATATCGATTTGTAAGCTATTAAGCTGAATTACGGTATATCGATTTGTAAGATATTATGTATTTTTGAATATCAATTTGTTGATATTGATTTGTTTGTGAATATTGATTTGTAATATGTTATGCTGATTTACCGTACATTGGTTTGGAAGATATTATGCTGAATTGCTGTAAATCGATTTGTAAGATATCAAGCCAAAGAGAGGTGAAAATTCTTACGAGCTTTCTTAGAAATAGTCACTTTTAGGTCATTAATTGATGAAATAGGAAAATGTTCATCAACGGGTTCAATCTTTGGCTTCTTAATGTCAGTCTGATTATTGTTTTTGTCAGCACACCCTCTCTTCTCTTGAGGAAATTAATGAGGCGAAGCCGCATTCACAACACCCCTTTTTTAGAATGAAGCTTCCCGATATAGTGTCGATTTGTTGATATTGTTCTGTTTATTAATATCGATTTATAATATTATGTTGAATTATGATATATCAATTTGTAAGATGTTATGTGTTTTCTAGTGTCGATTGTTGAGATATTGTTTTGTTTGTTGATATCGATTAGTAGGATATTATGTTGAATTGCCGTATATCGATTTGTAAGATATTATGCACAATTGCTGTATATCGATTTGTGAGATATTATATGTTTTCTAGAGACGAGTTTATGATATTTGTAGTATGATTTCTATTGCAGAATTATAATAAAAAGTTATAACATTACAACAAAGAATTATAGATTTACAACAAAGAATTATAAGAAAGAATTATCGATTTACAATAAAGAATTATAGAATTACAACAATGAATTACAGAATGCTAAATATTACAACGATTTACACTAATGAAAGTTAAATGCTACAAGTATTTTGTAGCTAAAGAATCCACACGCGATTCCTGTGTTGTGTTGCTCACTTTTGAATTGAACTGAGCCTATCATTAAACAGAATAATATCAGGCACTACATTAAGTTCAATAAGAAATGCAAACATCATCCCAAAATTGTTACATATCAAAAGACTTGTCAAACTCATGCCATCATTCCATTGAAACAGGTCGGGGGGATTGCAGATTCCAACGTTGTAATGCACGTCTGTAGGGTATTGCTGCATGTTGAACATTATACAAATTAGATATTGATAAGTTGCATGTAATATAATTTACATGGGAAGCAATATACTGTATTACATACCTGTTCATGTGAAGGGCTTGGTTACTTAAGGGTTGGTTGTTTCTTACATATTTTCTTACAAACCAATTCCAGTAAACCCTTTGTCCTCCAACGACTGCGATTAGAGACATGTTTTCTTTTAATACCCTTCGCTAGGTGAATATTCTCATCATAATCTACAAGGTTTACTCCTGACTTGTCGAAGATGATGTTGACGCTTCGGCGCAACTTGTCATAAGAGTCAGAGGAAATGTGAATTTCACCTACATTGTTCGATCTCATTTTCTTAGATTGGTCTTTATGAGCTACAACAGACTCATGGTGAATTAACTGTACTTTTTCAAGCAATTCCCTTGACACTTTTCTCATACATACATAAGCTTCTTCATTGTTCGATGCCAAATCTGCAACATGCATAAGTGACATATATAGTTATTGGTAACGGGAGGCTATGTGACACTTCTCATCAACATTAGATGAACTGACAATATTTCTATCTAGCAGTTCAATCTTTCCTTGTCTCGTCAATCTTCGTATTATATATGACTCAAGTATTTCTTGTATCTTCTCTTGATTAAGTGCCTTTAATGCATGACGACATAAAATACCTTTGAATTGAAACATTTTGCACGCGCATTCATCTATTCCGTTGTCAACATTGTACGTAACATGTGCTTCTTTCCTTTTAGGTCGCTCTTCGCCCTCCCATACAACATGGTATTTGTGCATATTCTTATATTGCACACGTCCTTATATCACTATAAGAAAATAGGGAATTAACGACAGACATTTGCGATGAAATTATTCCGTCGCTAACTAGCGACAGATTAACGAGAGAAACAAATCCGTCACTAAAATCAGTAATATTTACGAAAATAGTGACGGAATAGCTTCCGTCGCAAATTAGTGACATCTTAGCGATGTAAGGTTTTGTCGTAATAATCACGACATTTAGCAACGTATCTGGCAAGGGGCAGTCTGTCGTCGCTATCTAGCGATGTAGTTAGCGACAGAATATTTCCATTGCTAACTAGTTATGTAGATTTATGATGACTTTGCGACATAATTAGTTTGTCGCTAAATTCGTCGCTAAATGTCGTGTAAATCCCTAATCAGAGCCCTCTTTCTCTTTCCTGTTTCGCTGCTCCCGCCCGCCGCCCTCTCCCTCCCGCCGCCCTATCCCATCCGTCGGCCTCTCTCTGGCCACCACCACCCGACGCTCGTCGGTCGACGCTCCCCGTCAGCTTCCCGCCGCTCCCCGTCAGACGCCCGCCACCCAGCGACGCTCAGGTAATCGATATTAAATTCGCTTTTTCCGGCAAGGGGGTTGCCCCCCTGCTTTTCCGGCAGGGAGTCGCCTCCCTTCTTTTTCGGCAGGGGGGCGCCCTCTGCCTCTTTGGTTTTTCCAGCAGAGGGGTCGCCCCCCTTCTTTTCCGACAGCCCCCCCCCCCCCCCCCCCCAATGCCTTTCAGGATGGGGGGCGCCCCCTACCTCTTTGGTTTTTTTGGTAGGGGGGTCGCCTCCTCCCTCTTTGGTTTTTTTGGCAGGGGGGTCGCCCCCCTTCTTTTTCGGTAGGGGGGTCGCCCCCCTGGTTTTCCAACATGAGGGCACTCCAATGCTTTTCCGGATGGGGGGGCGCCCCCTGCCTCTTTGGTTTTTTCGGCAGGGGGGTCGCCCCCCCTACGTTTTCGGCAGGGGGTCACCCCCCTTGTTTTTTTGGCAGGGGGTCGCCCCCCTAATTTGCCACTAGGTGCTTGGGTGCTCGGCTTCTCAACGCCTCCATCGTGCTCATGCCCTTGTGCACGACATGTGCTTTTTGGGATCTCTGTGTTTGCTTTCCCTTTGCCGTAGCGGAATCGTGTCCCTACTCGGTGCTGACAACTTAACTACAAGGTTCCTTGTGCATCTTGCCAGAGGGCTTGACATGAGGTGTGGCAGGACACACTGCATCATTCTGTGAAACTGTGAATGACTCATTAAATCAGTTATAGTTTGTTTGATGGTTCCTACTACTCGGATAACTCTAGTAAAGCTAAAGCTAATACGTGCACTAAAGCCCGACTTCTAGAAGGGCCACATTTTTTAGATAAAAGTCCAATGCAAGATTTTTTCATTTCAGCAGATGGTGACTTCATTTTAACACATTGTCTTTTATAGATTTCTCAACGGATCCCGCTTGTGCCCCGCCACCCGTGGTAAGTAACTTACAAAATCAATGCAAATTAGGTGAATACCCGTGGTGAGTACGTGATGCAAGCACATCATTTGTTATTTAATTTATTGGATGCAACACTTTACTGTTCACACACTCACTTAGTTGTTGATATCTAGGACTGTTTTGTTGGAGTTTGGAGATCATGCTGAACATGATTTAAATGTATGAGAATAGAAGTGTTCTTATTTTTGGAGTACGGATTCCATGCTAGGCATGGTAGTAGTTAGCAGAATATTGCAGTGTGTTTGCTGCAGGTACATGTTTGACATTTTTTTTATATGAATGTTTTCGATGTATTGTAATGTTGAATGTGATTGTATCCATGCTTGCATGTAGTTACTTTCAATTTGTTTATTACTTACATGTGAAATTGTATAATGAAATCATGCTTCAAGTGAATGTATCATTTAATAAATAGTTTGCACATGAAAATATTAAGCTATCAATGCACGCATCATAATTCTTGTGATTGTATGACATCATATATTGCATGATAAATTTGATATTTTCTTCATCATAACATTCTGATGATTCTCTTTTAACTGGTTAGGATACTATTCGTAACATCATACAACAAAATGACTGCAAATCGTGACTGGATGTACCGTAGGATAATTGTCAATGAGTTATCACATGAATATATGAATGGTGTTGAAAGTTTTATTGAATTTGCAACGACAAGTGTCAGTACAGTGGATCCTACAGGTCAGATTAGGTGTCCCTGCAAGATTTGTAATCAATCGATTTGTAGAACCTCATGGCGTTAGACATCACCTATATAGGAAGAGTTTTGTGAGCGATTATCCGAATTGGACGTTTCATGGTGAAGAATTTAGAAACAATTTTGATGTACGAGTGAATGTTATGCACAATAATTCATATATGGATTTGATATTTGATGCCGCAGGAACAGAACTGGGTTTTGCCATGGGTCCTAGTGATGTAACAACTGCAGTAGATGAAGAATCATCAAACGATGCAGCTAGTAGATTTTATGATTTACTTAGAGATGCTGATGAGCCACTTTGGAACAGTTGCGAGAGTCACACTATCTTGTCTGCAGTTCTTCAACTAATGAATTTGAAGTCTGAGTATAATTTGAGTCAATCATGTTTTGACCATTTGTGCATGATTGTGAAGAGTATGTTGCCCAAAGATGAGAAATTATCACAAAATTTCTATCGTGCAAATGTTATGGTCAACGCTCTAGGTATGGAATATAAAAAGATAGATGCTTGTCCAAATCACTGCATGTTGTATTTTAAGGATCATGAAAACAATATATCATGCTCGTCATGTGGGCATCCTCGATTCAAGCAAAAAACAAGAGGCAATGGTAGCACGAGATCAAAAAAAGTTTCGTACAAGTTGCTCTGCTACTTTCCAATCACTCCTAAATTGCAACAATTGTATATGTCTTTAAGGACAGCTAAACACATGAGATGACATGCAAATGAAGTTCGACATGATGAAGACAAGATCACATATCCTATTGACGTGGAAACTTGGAAGCACTTTGATCGTACGCATCAGAACTTCGTAATAGAAGTGAGAAATGTTAGACTCGGTCTATGTACAGATGGATTTAATCCATTTGGGGGTAGATCAACTCCATACTCATGTTGGCCAGTATTTGTAACTCCATACAACCTTCCACTAAGCTTGTGTATGAAGCGTCCAAATCTTTTCTTGTCTCTATTGATCCCTGGTCCGACTACACTTGGCCAAAATCTTGATGTATATTTAAAGACATTGATTGATGAACTTAAAATACTGTGGTATGACAGTGTTACCACGTATGATGCCCACAAAAAATAAATTTTCAATATGAAGGCCGTTGTTCTATGGACAATCAATGACTTCCCTGCATATGGTATGTTATCTGGTTGGAGCACACATGAGAGGTTGGCATGTCCGTACTGCATGGAGGATACCAAAGCTTTTAGATTGACACATGGAAAGAAGCCTTGCTGGTTTGAGTGCCATCGTCAATTTCTACCCAACGACCATCCGTTCCGACGACAAAGGAATGTGTTTAGAGCAGGCACAACTGAAATGGAAGGTCCATCCATAAGATTGTCTGACATAGAGATTTTAAGAAGATTGTGATACTTTCCAGATATATTAACATATGCCCGCAGTTCGACACCCTTCCTTGGATTTGGGAAAGATCACAATTGGACAAAGAAATCTATTTTTTGGGAACTACCATATTGGCCGACCCTATTGATACGACATAATTTGTATGTGATGCATGTGGAGAAAATGTGTTTGATAATGTGTTCAATACAATAATGAATATTAAAGAAAAAATGAAGGATAATCCAAAGGCCCATATGGATTTAAAAGTAATATGTAAAAGACCAGATTTAGAACTCAAAGAGTATAATGACAAAGTATTGAAACCAAAGGCAAAGTACGTACTCAGACCTGATCAAATAAAACATGTATATCAATGGTTGAGACAATTGAGATTTTCAGATGGATATGTCTCTAACATTGCTCGGGCTGTGAAGATTGACGATGAACAATTATATGGGTTGAAGAGCCATGATTGTCATATCTTTATGCAACGATTGATACCCCTAGCATTCCATGATATGTTAGACAAACCTATATGGGGTGTATTGTCTGAGTTGAGTGGATTTTTTAGAACATTGTGCGCATCGGAAGTCATAGTATCTGATGTAAAGAATCTCGAGGACTCTGTCATCACTACTGTTTGTCTGCTAGGAAAGATTTTTCCGCCAGCATTTTTTGATGTTATAGAACATTTGATCATACATTTGTCATATGAACTAAGGGTTGGTGGCCCTGTGCAATATCGATGGATGTACCCATTTGAAAGGTATATATTTTCTTATATTTGTCTCTTCAATGACAAATATTTCAAATTTGAAATATATATTTTTGACAAATGTATGCTTGACCTCAAAAAAGGTTCGTAATAAAGCAAGAGTAGAATGCTCTATTTGTGAGGCGTACACTTTAGAAGAGATTTCAAATTTCTCATCTATGTACTTTAAACCTCACATTCCAACACGTTACACATGCCCGCTTCGTAATGATGTTAGAGAACAATTTACTGTAGCTAACAAGCTATCGATATTTCAACCACTTGGGCATGCATTTGGTAGTTGCCAATCAAGACTCTTGACAGATTGAGAGTAAGACGCAACACATATCTATATTCTTTTTAATTGCTCAGCGATCGACCCATATATCGAGTAAGTATATGTAGAGGCAACATAATTATAAATCTTTTTATGTTCTATACGTGCATACATGGTTCGGTAATATAAGTATTTGTGGTTTGTAGACAATTTGATCTAGAGTTGCGAAGAGAAGTTTCATATCTCACTGATGCAGAAGTACAAAAAAAACGTGAAACTAAGTTTGTGGAGTGGTTGAAACAGTTGGTAAGGACGCTCACATAAATTGTGTACTTGTAAACAACACTAAGTTACTTAATTGGTCGTGATCACAATCATTGTTTATGTTTATGTGTAGGTCTGCCATGATGATGTTAAAGATCAAGGAATATGTGATTTAGAAAATGGTCTGACCAAAGTTGTGTAATGTTACAACGAGTACATCATAAATGGTTATCGATTCCATACAAAAGATTAGGGTATAAACAAATCAACTATGAATAGTGGCGTGTGTGTCAAGGGTAGCAACTACGGTGAAAATGAACATGATTACTACAATGTTATAAAGGAAATAATGGAGTCGACTTACTTAAGCATAAATAGTAGGGTAACTGTATTCAAGTGTCATTGGTTTGATCCAAC
Organism: Nuphar pumila; assembly: GCF_984573655.1. Lineage (NCBI taxonomy): Eukaryota > Viridiplantae > Streptophyta > Magnoliopsida > Nymphaeales > Nymphaeaceae > Nuphar > Nuphar pumila. Next base: position 43,297,453 of record NC_143263.1, on the reverse strand, counting down.
TGCAATAAGACTCGACAAAGCCTCAAGCATTGTGGAGGTGAATCATAAATCAAGGTTTGAAACATATGAACTATTCATATTAGCCTCACAAGCTCAACAAGTTTATTATACTTCATATCCGTGTACAAAAAGTCAAATAAAAATGAATGGTGGGCAGTTTGTAAGGTGAACTCCAAACTATACCCTGAGTATGATCAGTTACAGGAAGACAAGTTAGCTGAAGACAGTGATTACTGTTAATCAGATGATATCTATGACTTCTCTTATGGTCATGATGTTGCGCATGATATGCATGTCATATCTTCATTGGTTGATGAAACATTCATAAAAGAATTTAATCCAAATGATATACCAAGTGGATGGGAAAACAATGAAGAAGAAGAAGAAGAAGAAAAAGAAGAAGAAAAAGAAGAAGAAGAAGAATATGAAAGTCAAACAAGTGATGAAGAAGAATTCTCAAGCTAGTGAACAAAATCTTGTAATACAAACCTCTATTTGAATGTATTATAATATTTGATGTGAATGCTTTGAATTATTTGAATGTATTATAATACTTGATGTGAATGATTTGAATGTATTGCAATACTTGATGTGAATGATTTGAATACATTGCAATGATGTGAATGATTTGCAGGTATTCCAATGATTTGAATGTATTGTAATACTTGATGCGAATGATTTGAATGTATTGCAATACTTGATGTGAATGATTTGCAGGTATTCCAATGATTTCAATGATTTGAATGTATTGCAATACTTGATTTGAATTATTTGAATATATTAAAATATATTGCATTGATGTGAATGATTTAAAACAATTTAAATGTATTGTATGCCATTTTTTATTTGTTAGAATATGGTTCATGGAGCTTACAGTGGTCGTTCATCCAGTAGTAGCCAGGCCCAACCTTCATCTTCACGGGCTCCTGTGATAGATATATCATTTAACTAATTGGATGCCCGATTAGTTGAAATGCGCATTATGAGAATTTCTAACATATTTTTTTACAGATGATGTTTCTCTTGTACATGACCCACCTACACCAGTTGATCATACAAGTCAGGAGCCAACACAGGATGCAAAGTCTTCTCAGTCTGGCACAAGAAGACTCATTCGAATAGTGTATATCAATAATCGATCGTAAGTATTTCGTTTTCACTTATTGCACATCTTATAAACATTTTATATTGATATTTACTATGTACCAATTCATGTGCAGCACGAGGTTTGAGCCACAAGAAGTAGTATGTGAGATTAAAAATTCACTTCTTCAACATCTACCAGGACCGATCACTCAATGGAAAGAGTATCCAAAAGAGGTAATAGACAGATTGTGGTCCTCATTCACGGTATAGAGTTGTTTGTCATAGTTAATGTGTTTCATACTTAATTTTTTGTTATAGTCATGTCTACTAATTTTCTGAAAATATATATAGGCTTCGAATTGCTTCGCGACTACAATGGATGAACATGATGCAAGGAAGGTGTGGCAGAGGGTGACTGCCAATCAATTTGTAGACATGTTGCACAATATGAAGACTGCAACAAAAAAAGCATCTGGCGGAATAGATGATCCACTACAGTGGAAGGGCCATGACCCTATTACTATCAGGAGAGATTATTGGAAGGGAATGCGTGACAAGTGGACGGGGGATGCATTTCGAAATCGCTTTGCAAAGGCTGCACAAAATTGAGCAAAAATGCTCGAAGCCCATCTACACACAGGTGGATCTAAGACTTTTGGGAGCCATCTGAAGAAAATGGTAACTCAGCAATATATATATTGTCAATTTTATAAGTATTGTTGCAAACCTGTTAACAAAATCTTTTATCATTTAACTTCGCATGAAGCAGAAAAAAGATGCATTGTACCATACAAGGATGTGTTTGTTGAAACACATAAACGGAAGACCATGGGAGACTTCGTATCAGAGAAGGTGAGAACGACAACAGTATGTATTTATTCTATTAATAATCATTGTAATATACAAGTTATCATAAACATTGTAATTCTTAATTATTAATGCATACTGTGAACATTATTTTGTAGGAGGCATATGAGCAACAGATGGTAGAGTGATATGGTGATGACTCTATTCAACATCCATCATTTGATCCTGCAACATGGGTGACTGCAGCAGGTGAACCCAAAAAGGGTCGTGTGTTCGAGTTTGGGAGTAATATGAACACCTCACCTATCGTTGCTTCCTCCAGTCACGGCTCACAGACTTCTTCTGTCGACATCAGCTCCAAGCATCCTATTTTTTTCGATGATGATGTACGCCAGATCGTTTAGGACACAATGCGTGACTACTTCCATGAAACCATCGCCGACGTTCTCCGAGCTGAGTTCAATAGTTTTTTGCTGAATAGGGAAACTTCGATTGAGGTGCCTCTCAGGTATGAAAGTTTCATGCGATATATTGCATGTCGTTAGATTTCATATAACTTTGATTGCCTTAACTTAGGTGCACTGAATATAATTTATTTCAGAATATTTTGTTTATCAATACTGACCTTTTATATAATATTTCAGTATAATATTTTTACTGTCTTTGAACACATATAAGCATGATAGAATCACATATACAATGTTTTTACTGCCTTAGAATACATATGAGCATGATAGAATCACATATACAGTTTTTTTTACTGCCTTTGAACGCATATGTGCATGATAGGATAACATATAAGTTTTTTTACTGCCTTTAGAATACATATAAGCATGATTGAATCACATATATAGTTTTTTTACTGCCTTAGAACACATATGAGTATGGTAGAATCACATATACATTTTTTTGCCTGCCTTAGAACACATATGAGCATGATAGAATCACATATACATTTTTTTGCTTGCCTTAGAACACATATGAACATGATAGAATCACATATAAGTTTTTTTACTGCCTTTAGAATACATATGAGCACGATTGAATCACATATACAACTTTTTTTGCTGCCTTAAAGCACATATGCACATGAAAGAATCACATATATAGTTTTTTTGACTACCTTAGAGCATATATGAGCATGGTAGAATCACATATACAGTTTTTTTGACTGCCTTATAATACATATGAGCATGATATAATCACATATACAATTTTTTGCCTACTTTAGAACACATGTGAGCATGATAGAATCACATATACGGTTTTTTACTGCCTTAGAGCATATATGAGCATGATAGAATCACATATACAGTTTTTTTGACTGCCTTAAAACATATATGAGCATGATATAATCACATATACAATTTTTTGCCTGCTTTAGAACACATGTGAGCATGATAGAATCACGTATACAGTTTTTTGACTGCCTTAGAGCACATAAGAGCATGATAGAATCACATATAAAGTTTTTTTGACTACCTTAGAACACATATAAGCATGATATAATCACATATTCAGTTTTTTGCCTGCCTTAGAACACACATGAGCATGATAGAATCATATATACAGTTTTTTGACTGCCTTATAGCATATATGAGCATGGTAAAATCACATATACAGTTTTTTTGACTGCTTTAGAACACATATGAGAATGATATAATCACATATACAGTTTTTTGCCTGCTTTAGAACACATGTGAGCATGATACAATCACAGATAAAGTTTTTTGACTGCCTTAGAGCATATAAGAGCATGATAGAATCACATATAAAGTTTTTTTGACTGCCTTAGAACATATATGAGCATGATATAATCACATATTCAGTTTTTTGCCTGCCTTAGAACACATATGAGCATGACAGAATCACATATACAGTTTTTTGACTGCCTTAGAGCATATATGAGCATGGTAAAATCACATATACAGTTTTTTTGACTACTTTACAACACATATGAGCATGATATAATCACATATACAGTTTTTTGCCTGCCTTAGAACACATATGAGCATGATAGAATCACATATAAAGTTTTTTGCCTGCCTTAGAGCACATATGAGCATGATAGCATCACATATAAAGTTTTTTTGACTGCTTTAGAACACATATGAGCATGATATAATCACATATTCAGTTTTTTGACTGCCTTAGAATACATATGAGCATGATAGAATTACATATACAGTTTTTTGCTTGCCTTAGAGCACATATGAGCATGGTAGAATCACATATATAATTTTTTTGACTGCCTTAGAACACATATGAGCATGATATAATCACATATATAGTTTTTTTACTGCCTTAGAACACATATCATTCATGTTAGAATCACATATAGTGTATAATTTATTTCAATATATTTTGTTTATCAATAGTGACCTTTCTTTTCTTGTGTAGGTTGCTGGCGATAATCAGCGTAGTGGAGCTGAAGGGACAAATTAAGGCAATGAACAAGAAGACGCACAAAATCTTGGCGATGATTAGATTAATGTGTTGAATTTGTTCTACTTTCTTTTTGTTTCAAAAATGTAAATGTTGAATTGTAAATAATTAAAACTTGCAAATTTTAAAGTGAAACGATTAATTGTTTTAGTTTCGTTTTATATGTATTTTTATGTGTACTTTGTTTTTTATTCACAGGAAATATAAATTGTACATGAAATATAAATTATAGCACGAAATTTTTTTTCTCGATATTTAATTTTCAAATATTTTTTTTAAAATTTTTTTCCTTGTTTGTGACAGATTAGCGATAGATATATCCGTCACTATTTAATATTACCGTTGAAGGTAGCGATAGATTAGCGACGACTATAAATCTGTCGCCAAACTAAAGTCGTCATTTAGTAACGACGGCCTTGCGACAAATGTTGTCATTCGTTATTCTGTCGCAACTTAGCGACGAAATTGTCGACATATACAGTATGTCGCTACTTAGCGACAGAATGGGCGACAAATATATTCTATCGCTTATTAGCGTCAAAAAATTCGTGATGAATGATATCCATTGCTAATTCGACGCTAAGCCATCACTAATCTAGTTAGCAATGGATTAGCGGAGAATTAGCGACGGATTTAGGTCGTCGCTAATCCACTGGTTTGTTGTAGTGTATGTTATAATTTATGACCTGTATAACATCCTTCTTAGTCCATTCAAATACAGTTAGTGTATACAGATCTGTAGGTAGCATCAATATTTTCATGCCCAAAGTTACAGGGCAGGTGTTAAATCATTTCACATCTTATTCAAGCTCATTCTGTCTAAGACCGTCTACAAATAAATCATACTGTTCCATGAAGCGAAACATTGTTAAACATGAATACAATTTTTTTTCAGTGTGGCATGCATAGATTCAGCTCTTTGTGTGCTTATCATACCTGCACAAAAGTATTGTCTTTCATATGCCAATGCCACTTCTCTTTGTCTGCATATAAATTGTGTAACCACATACAATTTTCAAGGTCGTACATCTAAATCATTTGCTCCCAATCAGACAGAAAAGTGACCTCATCCATGCACTCAAGCACACACTTTCTAAACATTTTATCAAACCCTGTCTTCTGATTAAAAATATGTCCTATGTTCTTTGCTGCATTTTGAAAGATATGCCACAAACATAAGCGATGCTGTGCATATGGCCATACATGAGACACTGCAACCGCAATTGCATGATCACCATCTGTAAGTATAACTCCAGGGTGCTTCCCATTCATTGCCAGTGTAAATACTCTGAACAACCACTCAAAAGTTTTCTTGGTCTGGTCATACAAAAAAACACCGCCTAATATGCAACTCCGTGAGTGATGATTCATTCTGACAAACTGCGTAAATGGCCACTGTTCCGTATTAATCTTCACTATCGTATAAAAAGTAAGCACATCATTAAAGCATTCATAATCTATTCTTGACTTTGAATCTGCCCAAAACATATTCACAACATACCTATATTCATCCAGTTGTATTGCACTAAAAAAGCCAAGGTCATTACTTGAATTCTTCTGTAGGTAATCAACCAAAGAACATATTCCTCCATTCTTCATGTTGTCTGACCTCTTCCTTCTCAATTGGTTTCTTAGATCCATAGGTGTGAATGGTATATTCTCGTGACCACCATCTATGTGTGTACACAAATTGTATGTCTTTCTTGGTGCAATGCCGTGGCTATCAACTATTTCAGCAACTGCAACATGCACTTTGGTTACTTTACGATGTGACCTTAACATAGGAGTCATAAAAGAAGAGGCTAATTCATGGTTATGAGCATTGATTAAAGTACAAACTACATATTTCTCATTAGGAAGTCTTCTTAACACCATTTTTGCTGGACAACCACATCTTGAATCTGGCTTGCTCCTTGTTGGATTTCCACTTGACTTCTTCCAACCTTGCTTAGAACAAACAAATGTCTTTCTCACCACAACACCCTGTGCATTTTTTGCCCAAGAATACCTTCTAACACTGAATCCAAGTTTTAAGCCATAATCATTGTAAAATTTGTATGCAACTTCCACATTATTAAACTTTATTCTCTCTATGGGAATAGAGTCAAGTGTAATATCATGTAGACTTGAGGTGCCTGCACCTTTGACAAGTGCACTGTCATGATCGTCTACCACATTATCGAATTGCATTTCGTCTGATGGAATATCATTATCGAATTGCATTTCATCTGCTGGAATATTCAAGTCTAGAGTGAATCCAATGCCTGCTTCCTTCTTATCATGTGCATCAATACTGCACATATTCACTTCTTCAGGTGCATCGATAGTACGGATATCCGTTGCTCTATGACTTTCCAGTGATTGAGACACATCATCTTCACTGCAACCAGTTGATATGCTCAACACTGTCATGAGCAAAACATCAATTTGCATTAGCCAGCACATACGTTTACAACAATTCAACAAAATATATTACAAATTGATAATAACAATCAAAACAATATCTCAAAAATCGACACTAAAAAACAAATAACATCTTACAAATCAATTTACAGAAATTCAACATAATATATTACAAATCGAGATTAACAAACAAAACAATAGCTCACAAATCAACACTAGAAAATACATAATATCTTACAGATCGATATACAATAATTCAACATAATATATTACAAATCGATATTAACAAACAAAATAATATCTCACAAATTGACGCTGGAAAACACATAACATCTTACAAATCGATATACAAAAATTCAACAAAATATATTACAAATCGAGATTTTCAACCGAAACAATATCTCATAAATGAATCTAGAAAATACATAATATCTTACAAATCCATATATGGCAATTCAGCATAATATATTACAAATTGATATTATCAAGCAAAATAATATATCACAAATCGACACTAGAAAATACATACTATATTACAAATCGATATACGACATTTCAGCATAATATATTATAAATTGATATTAATAAACAAAACAATATCTCACAAATCGATATACGTGTTACTACATCCGCAATTTGCATTACATTGAATATACTGAGTGAATGGACGATACCGGATGGGGTAGAGGCCCTTGCTCGCATCTGTAACCAAACATTCTTATCAACAGGTACCAATGTCTTACAAATATCTTTAAGTTTCTAACCGTTGAAACGATAAAATCTACCTGCAATAACAAAACAACGCCTTAATGACACTCATGATGACATATGTTCTTTAACAATAGCATGATGACATGAAAAGATACTCACGATGTGACCTTAATGACACTTGTTGGAATGTTTGTGCATCATTGTTTTTTTCCAAACTGCCTAACAAAAATGAAGAAGAAGAGAAGGCTGTAAAAAGAGATGGCCGACAAATCTCCCTATGACGCCCAGTAATGATCGAACCAGTCGTTCAATTTATAGTTATCTCCACGAGGTAGGAACGAACCCAGAAAAGTTTTCTATCTAACACAAGACAGGAACGAGAAGGCAACCATGTGTTGTAACACAAGCTAAAAACAAGGGCTGAACATGCAAATCTATTTACGAGGAGCGGGAGGACATTTTCGTCCAACACATATCTATCTTACGTGAGGACATTTCCGTCAAAAGCATATCTACCTTTTTTATATGTTATTTTATTATAAAGTCATCGTATGCAACATTGGTATATGAATTATTGTGGGTCCCAAATATTCCTCCGTACACACCGGAACACGCAATTTGTGTTCCGGGGAAAAAACACAACACCCTTACGTTGCAGACTGCATTATGAGAATAAAATCCAAATGGTAAGATGCGTTTGGATAGGCTCTAACAAGATTAGGGGTGTCAAGCAGTCCGTCGATCCTTCATTCTGATAGGTACAGATCCAGATCCAGATCTGACTCTAAAGGTGCCAATATTGGGCCCAACTCTGGAAGCGGCCAGACTTAGGTAAGGTAAAACCATATCAGGGTCCTAGCTTGCATTCAAAGAAAGGAAATAAGGCCCCAAAGGGGTTTGGCCTAGTGGGAGGGGGGCTAGGCTGCCAGGCAGGTGGTGTAGGTTCATATCTCATGGGCGTCACCCCTTGCGCAAGCCGAAGGGTGGCGACTCTCCGGGGGCAACTGGTAATCCCACGGAGTTTTATGCTGCCAGTGACCGTAAGTATGACAGACAAAGCCAGCGCGGATAGGTCTCTGATTCTGGGGGTGGTTTATCGGTGCACATATAAAAAAAAGACAGGAAATAGGGATGTGAATCTTAAAGTACGTGGAATCGGTGTCTTGGCTCCTCACAGATTTCCTAACTTATTTGTGAGGGAGGCTCTTCAACTTCAACAGTCTCAGCGAGAACTCTGTTTTTCTCAAATCATTGTGGTGCTTCAAGACGGCCATTGCTTAGTATAATGATGAAGTGCTCGGTTCAAATAATGTGGGCAGCCACCAATGTTGTTAAAATCGGTTCACTAAGTGAATCGGTAAAAAAAAATATGATGAAATCAGTATGAATTGAATTGAATCGAATCGGATAATTTTCAATCAGTCCATTTGAATGTACATTGTTTTATTTAATTTTATTTTTATAAATATTTTGTAAAAGATATGTAAGTAAATCAATTCAGGGTAGAATAGCCGTGATTCTGCTTGTTTTCTTAAGGGGAACGAATCGACCTGTATCATTTAAAAGAAAGGCCGACTCGACCTGAATCGGCCAATTCAGATCGATTTTAACATTTGGGGCCACTTTTTTGAAAAGACTTTATTATATGCAGCATTGCTACATTGTGGGCATGCAGCGACCTGCCTAACAGCTATCCCTCTTGCCATTTCTCGAGATGGGCATCTCTAGAAATGTTGAGATGGATGGTCAGCAGTAGTGGATCTGCATGCTCAGCTGAAAAAAAAATGACCTGTTTTGAAAAAGGCAAATGAACAAGACCAACCCCAGTACCTCGAAGTGTAGGGCTTCACTGTTCATTTTTAGAGCCACAACAGTTTTATTGTGAGAACCCTTTGCCACAATCTGTTGACTGAAAGATTCCCTTAGTCCATGCAATTTATGATGAAACCCAGAAACCAAGATCACCACTCAACTTGCACTGAAAAAGAAAAAGTACACAAGCCAAGACCTCTTTGTATATGTTGGTTAATTGACAACAATCAAATGTAATATCTTCTTATTTAGAGGATCCAGGTATTAAATCTCTCAAATAGATATTGTCAACTGATCAACAAATTCATTTCCCTCTGCCAGAGTAAACCAACCAATATATCTCACAGAGGTGGCATGCTTTTGATGAATTGTTACCATTTGCACAGATTGGTGCCAATAAAATAAAAGGCACAACCAAGGCTTTCTATGATTTTTTTGGAGCATTAATAAACTTGGGATAGCCCCAGTTGAGTCTTTAAACCTCAAACCCAAGATACTGTTACTCTACTGATCCAGCATTTCGTTTGACACCAACTTAGTGGGAAAAAAGAAAAATTCTTTTGCACATTCATTCATAAACATGGCAGCTGTTGGGGCACTCTTTTGGCAGTCCTTGAAGTTCACCAAGTTCAGCCTGCATATTGTATTACCTAAGAACATTGTTGTCTTCACATGAATCGCAGATTGTGTTTGGATATCAAGGGGTGATAATTCCTCATCCTGTGGAAGTCAAGGGCAGAATTCAAAATTACCACTTGTTTGTTTAAAAAATGCAGCCAAGATTTGTGCAGATCTGTTTCATCCCCTTGTCCAAGAACATAGAAAAAACCAACTTTCTTTGTGGGCACATATCATGTTCTGTACAGGCATCCAATGGCAATCATAATGGAGTAGAGCACTAATACAAGCAACCAAAATGCTATTGCACATTGTCATGATGATTATTCTCCTCTCATATTGCCTGGTTCATGGATACTTCATCTGGGTTTCTTCATTTTTCTACCTTCCTTACAAGCACTATTCCCACTGACCAGTTTCATCATAGAACCAAGACAATTGTTTTGGTCTTTTAACTTCACATTGGCGTCTTAGTCCTCTTGACTATACTTTTTCACGTGTTTCTCATAAATCATGCTTCAAGCATATGCATATGAACCCATGGAAGTATCATCTTTTCTGCCAATAAAGCATGTAGCAATAAAATGTATTATAAACCCATTTTGTACCATCAAAGGTATTTCGCATGTAAGAATCAATGTACACAAGATTTTCATATGCAAGAACCAATATTATTTTATCATCTGAGAGGGTGTCCAGAGATCATTAAAAATACCACAATTTTCTGAACTTACGAACTTGCTGCTATTTGCAGGACAAGGAAAGGTATAGAAACATTTCATACCTCTTTTATGAGCTTGGATGCACTCGCTTATCCAGATAAAACAGGAATAGTAGCTGGGATAAGTATCATATTCTTGTCCCACATTTTGAACTCATGAGGTGTTTGGATGCACCTACCCAATTGAGAAAGTAAGATACACGGGGCTATAACTTTCTGCTCTACAATGCAATACTGTAACATATCAATTGATGATTTTGAAAAACTTTATTTTTCTTTTTGTATAAAAAGTAACTCAAGCGATCATCGGAGGCATTTTTTTAAAAAGGTAGGCATTTATCTTAAAAATTTGAAAACTGAGGTGGCTAAACATAAAATTTGCTATATGTTAAGTCCTTACATGTAAATTACCCTTATATATATATTTTATATACCCTCTAAATTATGTAGGTTGCATTTGAGAGATAAAGTATTTTATACCCCCGTGGGTAAGGAACCCCTTAGTTGAAACTCATAGTGGGAGGTTGTTTTGACCAAATTTAACCTCATGCATGTGTTCAGCATAGTCAAAATAGTATGGGTTGATCTTTTATCATACACGTTTTAAAGTAAAAATACGATTTCATGAGGATTGAAACTTTTGTAAATTATAAGCCGTTGATTTTTCAACCCTAGCAAAATCTTACATACACATTCAAATGACACAATCTAAGCACCGATTTCTACTAATCAAACATATAAATCGCATCTGGAGTTTCAATGTGTAAAAAACAAAAAAATAAAAAATATTAGAGTTTTTTATTAGGGGTTTCCTTTTAGTTGTGGCTGATTGGAGGGTGTTCCTCTACCTGAGAGAATTTTCTTTCTCTCACCTTCTCTTTGCAGATGATATATGCTGCCTTTTGGCTCTGCAAATCAATAGAAGAGGATCAAGTTTGAGTTTATTGTAGAGGGACATGCTTGCAGGTATTATGACAACTTAGCAGTAAAGTTTGTTCTTCTTCTTCTTGGGTTCGCTCACCAATCCTGATGTTCTTAACCTAAACTCAATAGGCACTTGAGACTCTGAACTGTTCAGTTTTTTTTTTTGACTTTTGAATCTTGAGTGACTTGGAGGGCACTTGGAAGGCTGGGGACAAATATAGTGTACCATGTTACTGCATCTTTGGATGTGGCTAAGTTCACGAACTGCCGCATTCTTGGTAGCTATAGGAACAATATACCAACGAATAATAGAATTGGTAGAATTGAAAGATATTCACCTTATCAATACATTCTATTCCTAGGTCATCATGAACTTGGTTGCACTTGGCGCGATTTCAAGAATGCCCAAAGGCCAGGCAAACTCAAACAGCTGAACCAACTGTTCTAGTCTACCGCCAACGGGGACTCCACTTGTCTGGTAGAAACAGCTAGTGCACGTCACCTTGTGGGACTCAGCTTGTCTGGTAGGAGCAGCTAGTGTAAGTCACCTTGTGTTGGGACGTTGCAGGTATAAAACTTAATGGTATAGTTGTATAACTGGTAGGGGTCTGCCTAACCCCAGCTTGCCTTTAAAAAAAAAAAAAAAACTGTTCCAGTGGACCAAGTCACATGGTTAATTAGCATTGCTCATGAAGCAACTGAAAGTGATTCTTGAGTTGGAATTTGGGTAAACCATTGAAGAACGGACTGAGACGCAACTAGAACATGAGGATCAATTCAAGCAAACAACCACAAGTTTGTTTAGTTGCTTGCTAGGATTGTTGATACTTATTTAGTTACCAGTAAAAATATAGGAAGTGAAGTGCTAAGAAGCGAGTGAAAAACATTAATGAAGCGAAAGAGAACCAATTTGGGAAATGAGAAGTAAACTTCTCACTAAAAGGAATCAAGTTTCTCAGATTTTCGAAGCAGTTTTTTCAATGCTTCCCCTTCCTTTGGGGAAGCGATGAGTTTTCCACTTTTGAAGCAAGCTTTCCCATGTAGCAAGAAACTTCCGGCAACTGTGGTCGACAACTCCTTTGAACTTTCCTTGAAGTCCAATAGTTGTACTTCCCCCGACTCATTGCAAATCCCTCTAACACCAGTTCCCAAATAGAGCCTCATGAATGGGTGTTGGTCTCATTCTCACGGTTCCCAAGTGAGATGTGCAGTGCTGATTGAATATAACCGCTGATTGGTTATAATATAATATGATTTTATGATTTGTTTACTGTTACTGACATTGTGGCTGGTGGTGCAACAAGGGAAATAACACTACTGATGGCTGAATAAATCCAACATTAAAAAAAGGCCTAAATGTAGCCTATATGTTGTAATCCCAAGACTTTTGCATGATTAACTCATCCTGATGTGGATTGAATTATCTGAAACAAACTCAAGAAGCAGCTTGGTCTATGTCCTGTGCTTTTATTCTTTCCTATATTTTGGCTTCCTATATTCTACAAGCAATATATCTTAGAGCATTGAGCATTGGAAGTTGAAGAGCTCTGGCCTTGAACTTTGGAGGTTGAGTGGCACCCAGAGTTCCCCCAAACACTTCAGTAGAGCCACCATATTTGAGGGAAGTTGCACTGAAGGGGTTGGAGGAACTCAAGGGGACTCCCAACATGCTGTGTCTTTCTCATTGCTTGTTTCTTGTTTGGTTAGAATGAAAAGTTTCTTGACTGCCATATTTATAGTTATCCACTCTAAACTAAGCCTCTTTGGATGTATGGTTGGATTTACCTGGTTCTAATATCTGGTGACTATCATTCTTCAGGCATGTATACATCGAACCTGGTCAGTTTTGCGACTGTTGCAGCGAAGGAATCACCCCAGTGGCTAAAAATTCTTGCAGATACTTTTCTTGGGGATCTCATGATCTTTTCCTTTTGGCAGCCTTTGTCCTCTTTCTGCCAATCATGCTTCTTTTGGTTTATTCTTATATTTCAACCGGAGCCAAGCTGAGGTTCCTCTCTCTCTCTCTCTCTCTCTGTTGTGCTTTGCTTGGTTCTAGTTGGAAGATATACCAAACCCAAAACTCAACAAGTTGGATGAGTTGAATACTGTGTGTTGTGCTTTGCTTGATTCTAGTTTGAAGATAAACCTAGGACAAAACTCAAGTTGACAGGTTTGGACTCTCTCTTTCTCTCTCTGATCCCCATTTGTTCCTTGATTTACCTAAAATTTTCTAACCCATATCCAACCACCATAACCTCCCAACTCCACATAATTTGTTCCTTGATTTCACCTAAAATTTTCTAACCCATATCCAACCACCATGTATAACCGTACAACCCCATAGTAAAAGGAGGAAGTAAAAAATTTAGAGAGCGCGAGAGATCTGAATCTCTGTCATGCAACTTGTTGCTCCCGTCTGATTTCTGTCAACCTCAAGCCGATGCCCTTTATGTTCCCAAGCAGATTGCTCAGTGCATAATGATTTAGTTACATGCTTATATATGTATGTTATTAAAAGCAAGCATGCTTAATTGCCGGCATGCAAAGTAGACACAATAATGACTGTCATGCAACTTGTTGCTCAGGTGTGGATTCCTTGTGTGTTGGATATATCTCTTCAATGACAGGAAAGATTCCAAAGATTTGCAGCTAAATCTTCAAGAATTAACTTCACGTCAGCTCTAAAAGTTATTGGCAGAGGTTATTTTGATCTAAACGTATATCATGAATGTATTCAACAAGTTCAAAATGCTAGGGATGGGCTATTGAATTGTGTTCTTTCGGCAAAAAACATAAATTTATGACATGAGAAAGTATAGCATATTATAGGCTGTCGATTTCTTGAAACTTTATAAAAACTTGTCTCCGTCTCATATCGGATGATCCAAGGGCCGATTCCCACTAAGTAAAACATGTAGATCATATTCCAGAAGTTTATTTTCTTTTTTCTTTTTTGACTGAGAGAGCTGGGGTTAGGCAGACTCCTACCGGTTATACAATCATACCATTGGGGTTTGAATTTGCAATGTACCAACACAAGGTGACGTGCACTAACTGCTTCTGCCAGGCAAGCTGAGCCCCATCATTCATATTTCAAAAGTTAGTCTCATGAAAACTAACAAAAAAAAAATAATATTTATACCTCATATGGCCATGTTCAGATTTGTTCCCATTTAGAACTGACTTGTCAATTTGGAAGATAAGCATCCACAACTGTTTATACTAATCATATAGCCAAACATTATCCTGTTGATTCATGTAGTTGACTTTCATATATTCAAAATCTTGAACAATAGAGGGGTTTGGTGCAGTGGGAGGGGGGGACCTTGCCACTAGACGAAAGGTCATTGTTCCATTCCCATGGGCATCAGCCCCTTACATATAAGAAGGGGGTACGGGCATTATGTCTCTTGCTCATGCAAAAGCAAGGCGACTGCCTGAGGGCAAGGGGTGCAGTTTACAGTGCCAGAAAAGTGACGGTAACTACAACAGACATAGCCAGCAGACTAGGTCTTTGATCAGCAGGGAGGTTTTCCGTTCCTCGTGAAAAACATAGGTAGGTCTTAAGATCTTATGTCAATCTGAAAACCAATGAAGTTAGCACCATATAAAATTTTGTTGGTTGCATCCTTGAATTTTTTGAAAGGAGAAATTTCAGAATGTTTCCTAACTTTTTTGCATAATTAGAAAATGCGCTTAACGGTTGGAAATTTCAGAAAAGAACGAAAGATTTGTTTTATGTAGACCAAAAGCAAACAATTTATAACCACCTACGTGGTATACTCATGCGGTAAGCTGGTCTTGTGTGAAGCTGAAGGCCCAGGATCAAATCTCTTCGCTACATGGGGGCAGCTGTTGTTCTGGTAGGGGTCTGCCTACCTAACCCCCAGCTTGCCTTTAAAAAAGAAAAAACAATTTTTTTATAAAGCTAACTGTAACTTATTTTGGGTTAGCACTGTTATCATGTCACCCTCCAACTACTGGAATACAAATCTGCTTGGGTTTTGTGAGGCTTAAGAAACATGTGGGACTTTTATTTGATATCTACAAGAATAAACTATTATTATTTAGGGGTGTCAACCTGCCTGGTTTAGCGGGACCCAAACCAAACCCTATAGGGTCTGTGTATAGTAATAAATAAGAAGACCTGAGTCTGGACCATAGTTTAAAAACTTGCCGGCTTGACCCAGTGACTTGGTTCGGATCGCTCACTACATCAACAAAATAGGTGTGACATGACTTTGGCAAAGCTCGGCCCAGTCATGGGCTTGTCATACATATATAATACATTTTATATATAATTACATATATTATATGAAATATAATATAAATATTATGTATATTATATATAAAAATATGATTATACATGTATTAATAAAATTATATATTAAATATATTATAAAAAATATCATATAATGTATATTATATATAATATATTTGTAAAATACTAAAAAATATAGATCATATAAAAAAAATGACCATATTGTACCACAAAAACAACACATTTCTTGAAAAGCCTTAAAAAAATTTAAATTGGTCTGGTGTCCAAAATTCCAAATATTGTTATTTTTATAACCTTTTTAGCTCTTGCACCTATCGTTTTCAGTGTGAATTTCCTCCATATGCAAATTTTCTCCGTCTCCACCAGAAACTCCAACCTCGTAAATACCTGAGTTATCACACATTAAAAAATTATCAAATTCGCATAAAATAAGTGCTAGCAAACTTTTTTTAATCTAAAACTGACAAACATCACAAATACTTGGGTTACCTTTCATAAAAAATGTAATAACCTCTGCATAAAAAATTTGTAAACTTTTTTTAATTCAAATCAATAAACATCACAAATACTTGAGTTACCTCACATAAAAAATGTAATAATGTCGCATAAAAAATTATTATTTTTTAACTCTAACTAACAAATATCGTAAATAGTTGAGTTAGTTGGCATATAAAATATAATAACATCACATAAAAAATTTGTGATTTTTTAAAACTCTAATCGACAAACATCACAAACAATTGAGTTACCTCACATAAAAAATATAATAACATCACATAAAAAATCTATGATTTTTTTTTTAACTTGAACCATCAAACCTCATAAATACTTGAGTTACCTTGCACAAAAAATATAATAACATCGCATAAAATATGTGCGTGTAAACTTTCTTTAAATTTTAAACCTCCAAACATTGCAAATATCTGTGTTACTTCGCATAATTTTTTTTAAATTTGAGTAAAAAAAACTATGAAATTTTTTAAACACAAACTGAGAAATTGTGCAAATACCTGAGTTACTTCACATAAAAAATAAAATAATATTGCATAAAAAAACTAAACTTGAAGAATACAAATCAAGTTTGTAATGATATAACCAAAATGTGATTTCCATCATTTATAAAATGAGGGTCAAAAGAATCCATATCAAAACATTCACATTCATAATCATTCATTTATTCATTTTTATCCATGACATTCATAATAGAATTCATTCTCATTCATGACATTCATTCACTTAAGTGAATAACAATAAATAATTCACATATAATTGCATGAATACAATTAGGTCAAATCTCATCTGACTGTGCCCATCGTTAAATACACGCATATGCTTTTCAAACAATTTAAGACATCAGACTCTCTCACAAACATAGCATATGCTTCAAAAAAGAATGCACGTGACAAACAAATCGAAGTTATATTCGACCATTCCATTGTACTTGATATGTATATGCTTTTAAGTGAAATAAGACATAACAATCTATGAAAATGTGAGCATTCACATTCTTTTGTTAAAAGAGCATACACATGTCCAACTTATGACTATGATATGCATTCTTACATTTATCAAATCAATCAAGTCCATTCTTAGGACATCAATGCATACTTGCATTAAAAGTCATATAAGGAACATACATTAACTCTATATTTCTTGTGTGTTTTACACACACAAGCACCTCACGTGCCACCAACAAGTCCACAACTTGCATTCATAGGTTAATCACACGACCCTAAACATGTCTTTTTTATTTATATGTAATAATTCATATGCAATGACATATGCAAACAATAGTAATATCTATATGTACACATTTATATGTTTATGCACATGATAATATTGATTCTAAAAAATCTAATGCATTATTTCTCTTGTTCTGTTAGACCCATCTGGTATAAAAGAGGGTATAACCATAAAAAAATAACTATATGAGTATTTATTATTATATGTATTTTATTTGTTTTTTTATAGCTTAACTGAGTTTATTTCGAACAATTCAACCTTGCAATGTAGCGGTTGGGAGAACAGACCCATGAACCCAGGTTTCAGCTTACGCTAAAGCAATATCACCAGGCTAAAATCGAGCATGCATCCCTAACTCTACAGAGTTGTGGTACTATCACCTATGACTCATTGGTAGACCTGTTACCTAATCTCTATGGGACGAAAACAAAAAGTGCATCTAGCCCTCAAAAACTCATATGTCTCACAAGACTTTTACCACCATTTCTTATCTCGAGAGGACAAAGAGATCGGGATGAATCCAACCATCTTATGAGATCAGGATGAACCCAACCATATTTGAGAGTCTGGCTTCATCAGAGCCTCAAATGAACCCATAGTCTCAGGGTCATCTTTATCATTAAGTCATAGATCATATTCCAATGTGATAATCTCACAAGATAACCCTCTCATGCCCTCATGCATAATTTGCTAGGCCATGCCCTCATGCATGACTAAACACTATATGTCCATATGCATGACTCAAACAAAAAAAGTTTTTATACATGATATATGTCATGATTCATTGATGCCCTTATCTATGAATCATTCAATTCAATTTTATATGCATGATGCACTCATTGAATACATGGCATACATCACATGCAATATTTGCACAACATCTAATTTTAGCCATGCAGTCATATCAATCACAGAATATTCAACTCAATCATGCATATAAACATATATACTTGCAAAGATACTTTATATTCTGCTATCTAAAATTATGTCAAACATGATCTCATGAACCACAACAAAAGAACACTTCTATTCCCACATATTCGAATCATACTCAACATGATCTTCGAACTATAATCATAACCTTAATATCCACAACTAAGTGGTGTGTGCATATCATGTTTTATACAATCATATATTCTTTATTGTGATGTATTTGCATCAACTGCACTTACCATGAGTGTTTACCGATTTGCACTATGCATTAAATTTTATGCGCGTGGCTTTTCTAGCTACAAGCAATACTTAGTAATTAAGTATTATTTATTTCCTTTTTGTACCTACAAATCAATTCACACATTTGCAATATATATGATTCTAGGCGTTTATGTTATTAAGACCGATTGGGTAAGTGCCTCTAAACATTCTCTATTTGTGAACATAACTATGTATGTGCATGAGCAAGAACAACACTTGTAATGTGAGTGTTAACATGGTTAACTTCACATATTCAGGCACACTCAAGTGCCTATTTATGATGCAAAACTACATAATCAAGAGCATGATCATAAAGTGTATGAAACCCACTTCAAAATGAAGTTTCAAACATGCATATTCAACTTTTGAAAATATTTTTGAAGTCTTGTTCAAAACCGCATCAAATTCTGAAATTTTGTCTCACTTAAGCATTCTACCAAACATCTAGTGAGCGACACAATTTTTAAGGCATAATCAAAATTTTTAAAATTATAATCTATGCTTAACAATACTACTTAAACCATTCTAATCATGCTAATGTCATAATCAATACATTCACTAATTGATTTTATGCAAAATCATCGAAATAAGCATTTCTAAATCTAATTTACTAAACATGTCGCTACACTACAATGCTTAAGTAAATTCAATGCTAAAAGTCACTAGATTAGTACCAAACAACATGATTATATATTCTACAAATTTAGTTTTGGAATCCTACATCCGTAAAATGAAAATAGACAAGTGGCGAAACTTAAAAAACCAAGGGGTATCGTGAAACTCCACACAAATTGACTATCAAGCAAATCATTGAAACAAACAACACCAAGCAAAACACAACAACAATACTCAGTTGAGCGTCCTCTCACTACTAGAGAGCACTACATCACTGCAAAAAATATGAAGAATTTATCAGAATATATTTTTGCATAAATATCGGTAAACCAATTTTTATTGAAACACAAAATACAATATACCTAACATCAAGAACAAAGTTGGACGATTATGCTGGGCGTTTTCACTGATCTGAAAGCGGTTCAATGTCATACCAATGTAGCTGCATGAATCCTGAGGCACCCAAATTCAAAGGAATATCAAATTTCCTTTGATAAATTAACCCCATAATCAAGAAAATAAAGAAGGAGGAAACAATGCAGCTGATATCCACACTGTTAGGGGTGGCATCACTACAAGAAAAATGTGGATTAGCGACAAACATTTGTGACAGATTTTTTTCCGTCGCAAATCTGCGATGGATTAGCGAGAGAAAACTATCCATCGCTAACATTCAAAATATTTGCAAAATTAGCAACTGAAATATCTCTCTCGTAATTCCGTCGCTAATGAGCGACGGATTAGTGACGACATTTTTTCGTCGCCAAACACTACAAGAAAAAATGATAATTAACGACAGAATCAACGAAGGAATTATTCTGTAGCTAATCTGTCATTAATTAGCGAGAGATTAACAAGGGATTTTTTTTTTCTCGCTAATCCCTCGCTAATTAGCGAGGGAACAATTCCGTCGCTATTTTTTTATTTAAACTGTCTCAGCTGAGGCACAAAATTTTCTCTCTCCTCGTTCAAAATTTAAACCGATGACTTCTCGAATGATGACGATTTCGTGGCGGAGAAACGCGAGGAAGAAGAGGAGTCAAAGTCGTCCGCCGACGCTGGAGGACCAGGCGAAGTCGATTTTCTGGCGTCCAATGGAGCCGACGAGCCAGACCACCATATATCAATTGCCGACCGACCCACTTGAGAAGATCTTCTTGCACCTCTCCCTCTGGGAGATCTTCGCCTACCACGCTGTGTGCCAGCTGTTCTAGCAGACCCTGACTTGCCCCTTCTTCCTCCAGTGGGTCGCTTTCTGCACCACCCTCAGCTGGTTCATCATTCACCCCTCGCACTGTCAGAAGTCCCACCACGCCTCATCGGAGTCCCTCCACATCCTGAGGCGGCCCCGACTGATCCAGAGGAAGGGGGCAAGCCTGATCATGGTGGGAGGGCTGAAGTCATCATTCGCGATGTCGGAGAGTGCACCAGAGAGCGTGTCGATTTTATGCAAAAGACCCCGCAGTGGCGGGCCGGGCCGGGCCGCTCGGGTGCAATGTATGTTTGGTGCGGTACAAGTCTGGCCTATTGCTGCTGTAATACCGCCCGACAGGGAGCAATTTTTTTTTAATTTTTTTTTTAAATTTAGTGAGGGACTCGCGACAGATATTATCCGTCGCTAATTTAAAATAATGACGTACTCGCGATGGATCATGTCCATCGTTAATCTGTCATAAATTAGCGACGGATAAGTTTTATCGCTAATTAGCGACCAGGATTATGCGACAGATGCTATCCATTGTTAATCCGTCGCCAATCCATCGCTAAACTGTTTAGCGACAGATATCATTCATCGCTAATCCACATTTTTCTTGTAGTGCATCAACTATAGAGCATGACTCCCAATGCTGAGAATCGAGCATGCAAAAATGAGAAAAACATCAACACAAGAAAAATGATAAGGAAAACCGAAAAAATAGAAGGAATCAATATAATGAAAGAAAAATACATAACGCAATGCATTGTTAGGTGAGGAAAAGACCCAAATCTGATGGGGCATGAATCCCAATGTAGGGAAAAAACAAAAAAAAGAAATTAAGACATTGAAATTGGAAGAAATTAGAAGAAGGAGATGAGACAGAGAAGATTTACCTAATCACGCCTACAATGAGGGAAGAGGGAAACAAAAGATTGGGACACTATTCCCAAAGCAACAATGAGTGCAAACTCCAAGGGAGAACCCTAATGGGTAAATTGGCTAGGGTTAAAAAACAAAAAAAAACCGGTAAGAAAAGAAGGAAAAATCATTAGAAGAATATGAAAACTCACCTTCACTTTGGGTGGAAAGGGATGCCATCAATCCCCATGCAAAAACATGCATAGATCCCAAGGTGGCTTGATTCTCAAGGAGCAAGGAAGGAGAAGATAGAAGGAGGAAGGAAGAAAATAGGGTTTTAAAAACAAAAGAACAAGAGAGGAGAATGTCAGCTAACTTGGGGAAAAAAAGGAGGAAATGAGGGTGGTTGGGTGCCCTAGTGGGTCCCACCTAGCCCAAACACAAGACCCAAATGCACAAATCCCAAAACAGATCTCATTGGAATTCGTTTTGGATCCAAATGGCCCCAAACCCCAAAAATGATGTCTAAAACCAAAAACACCAAAACTGAAACTAATTAATGTAATACTAATACTAAATAGTTATAGTTTTGATACTTTCAAAAATATTAATTTATTTTTTTAAAATATTCTTCATAAATTATTTTATGACCAAAATACCCTTTATTAGACTTTCTTTAAAAAATTGCCAAAATACTAATTAGGCTTAAAACACTTAGAAAACACTTGGTAACTCATAACTCACCAAAATAAACAGTTTTAGTGATAATTTAAATATTTAACATAGTAATTTGTCTGAAATAATTCTTAAAATGGCTATTTTATCTTGATTGGTCAGAAATGATTAATTGAGCATGTAAAATACCAATAAATGAAATTTAAAGGATAAACACACATTTCTAACTCGAAGATAAAACTAATTTATTTCTTTATTTATAATATCCCAAATTTATAGGTTTTACAGAGTACACACAACTTCGACTTTATGGCAAGAGATGCCACTCAAAAGTTTCGAACTTGTGACGTCCCATCATCTTGGTGACATTCACAAGTCACCCTTACCAGATGAGCGGAGCCCTAGTGAACTGGGCCTAGGAAGGATTAACACTATCCTTAGGAAAGGGATTACTATTGCAGATGAAAGAACCAAAGATGTTGCACATATAATTTCTGGTTAGGTAAGATGATCATGCAGTTTACCATGACAAAGTATTTTTCTCATGTATATAATCGTTTGGTACCATAATATGCATATAATATTTAGCGTGGAAATAGAGGGAAGCAATGGGCTCATGCAAGAGAGAAATAAGAAGAGTAAGAAAAGAAGGGGTTTTGGGAAACAAGAGATGATGGGTGTGAATGGGCATTGGGAGGTGGGCTGGACGGTGGTGGTGGTGATCGTAAATGAAAAAGCTGTAGAGGCGTAGCGCGGTTTAAGACCACCTTATTAGACCCTTCCTAATTTTATAAGGGTAAAGTGTCCATAGGGTTTAGGGTAGGGTTTTATGAGACATTGAGACTGTAAAACAAGGCATCTCTAGGGTTTTGTGGCCAGCTTGCTGAGTGGCTATATCTTATGATTATCACTCATCAGTGGTCCTCTGTTTCAAATTTCATGCTTTTGAGAGAAAGAGATGCTTTCTTGCTTAGGTCAAGAAAAACCCTCCATTATCATACATTGGCAAGCAGGCCTTCGCTTGATAAAGCCTTTGAGGTCTCCTTGCTCACCAAGTAGAACTAACTTCAACATTATGCAAAGGGCTCCTCTTTGTGGGTTTCTAACTGTAATAGTCTCATGTCAGGTCACAAATTATCGTAAACCACAAACCACATCCCCCCCTAACCAGGAAGGTGGAGCCCTTATGAATGAGAGAGTATATATGTTGTTAAGAGTACAAAATTTAAGACCCACGGGTTTTGGCATAGTGTGATGGGGCCTAGACCGTTTGACAGGCAATCTAGGTTAAAATCTTATGGGCGTCACCCTCCTGCATAAGCCGAAACTTGAAGTCCCTGAGGTTGAGGGGTAAACCCTCAAAGTCTTATACCGGCATGATAGCGACCATAAGTAGGGCAGGCCAAGCCAGTGCAACTAGGTCTCTTCGCTTGGGGGCGAAGAGTAAAAATAAAAAAAGAGTACAAAATTTAACTAATTGGATAAGTATTTATTTTTTCAATCAAAATGCAAGACACATGTTGGTGCATTCTAGGGCAAGGAGGACATGAGTATTATTGTTGTATGAAGACAAGGAAGATATGAGTTTGTATATCCTAACAATTCTACAAAGATTTGTTGCTTGTTGCTTGATTTATGCCGTTGTGTGCAAGCACATGTCCTCTCCGTTTTTTTCTCAAATGAAGTCTACGGATTTTGTGGAAATTGGCATGCGACCGCTACTAGCATCTCCCTTCCTCCCAAAACCAGCATGAAATTCACTATTATAACAATATTTTTTTTTATGGCCGAAGCCAGGAAAAACTCCGGGTGGGGCTCCACAACCATTCTGCCTTACGTGATCTACCTATAAAAGCTACAGACACACTGTGTGTCATTGGAATTTGATCCAGTATCTTCAACTCAACACCTTCACAACCACCCCGCTAGATCACTTTCTTGTACTGGATTATCGTTCAGAGATTTTTAGAAAATAGTTATAGATTTTTAAGCAATTTTTAAAAGAAATTTGTTTTTACATTTCATCACTATAAAAATCATTTTTCATTCGGTAATTTTATTTTAAAAAATATCACTTTCTTTAGCTAATGTTTATGTTGGCAAAAAACACTTATAAACCATTCAACGGTTTTCAGTAAAAATGTCATTTAAGTCAAAATACAGGGAGCAAAAGAATGGTGAGACTGAGGATTGAGAAACAGGCTGAGCCGTTCATGGCTTGGCTCATAAAGAGCTGGTTCTAACTCATAAAATATTGGCTTGGCTTGGCTCGACTTGTACAAGTTCATTAAACTGTAAAAAATATGTTGTACATATATATTTTTGTAAACCAATTTCTTTCATCTCTAAAACAATGTATTTTTCTATAAACAAGCCAATTTGAACTCATTTAACTCGGGTTCATTATGAGCTAGAACTTGATTTACTCACTACTTCAAGCTTCACTCATTCAGCTCATTTACCAGTATGGGTGGGCAACTGGCCTGGTTGCCCGATGGGCCAAGCCTACCCGGCGCTTCACGGGCCGGGTTGGGGCCATGATTTTAGGCTCGGGACCATTAGGTACCGGGCCAAAACCCATCCTGTTATATAAGTGAGCTGGACCCAGCCTGGCCAGATGGGCCTAAGTTATTTATTATTTTTTAATAATATAATTTGTTTTTTTATTTAATTTAACTTTTTGGTATTCTAAGAATTAATGTATTATTTTTATTAAAAAGTAACCTATAAATGAGTTTGAACCATGCCAGGGCAAACTGGATCCGACCCGCTTCACATTCACCCTTTGAGCTAATGGGTTGGGCCACAAAATTCTCTTCAAACCTTAGCCTGTTAAGAACCGGGCCAGCCCGATGCCCACCCCTATTTACAAGCCCTAGTGAGACACATGTTGCATTTTGGATGGTCAAGTACCTTGCAAGGTACTCAGCATGAGTAGTAGATCTCGCCTCATAGATATATAAATGGTCTTTTATGAATCAAATGCATACAACATGCAAGGTTCAAAGCTTGCATTTCTATTTTTTTTGTTTTCAGCTTCCTTGCTCTCTCTCTCTCTCTCTCTCTCTCTTATTAGCCATTAGATCTTTTGAGATCCAATGATTGTAATGCATCTTGAAATATGGCTGCTCCTACTTTAAATATGCATGCAGCTACTTTAAATGGTACCTGCTTGCTTTTCATATTCCAAATTGCCCTAAGTGACTTTCTCTCATACACAATAGATGTATATGTGAATCATAAATGTTTTTTTCTTTTCTTTTTTCTTTCTTTCTTTCTCATTGTTTTTCTCTCTCACGACATGGATGATGGAATGTGAGCGCATGCATCCATGTCCACAAATGCCTTTTGGTTTTCCAGCTTTCTCTCTCTCTCTCTCTACTACGGCTGGAATGGATATATTGGACATGAATTGGTTGTGGGCTTTATCTCTATGAATATGATTATCATACCAACATCCATGTGGACAATTGATATACATATGTTTGATGCAGCATCCCGTCATGAATTAATGTTGATATGGTTATTGAACATAATGGCCAAACACAAAAGAATGTGAATGCATGTTTAAAGGCTAAGGAAAATGAATGCTTTAAATATAAGTCACATATGGATTGATCTGATTAAGGTAAATAAATGTTCCAAAATATGTCATAGGTTGATCTGATTAAGCATGGAAATGGATACGGGCCAAGATAAATGTGTCTATCCTATTATTGGATCATTTCCATCTGCATCCCATCTAGGATAGATATGAAAGTGAATGATCCCAAACAGATTCATTTTAACTGGGCCTTACTGTGTTATAAGATTCATTTTAACTCGGTCTTAATTCATACATAACCGCACACATTGAGGAAGCATCATCTCATGAACATATGTTGAAACCCAACCATGCTATCACTTATCAAATGACAACAATGACCTACCAATCAAAACCATTTCTTTCTGATTTAGGAAACCCCATTCTTTAACAACAATGATAGGATCAGAAACACAAAATCGAATCGGTCTCGTAAACTCGAGCAAGTCTTATTTGACCATTGCACAACATGACTCGAGTCCTGACTCAATTGGTTTCTTGAAACTAAGTTACGCTATGACAGTGATGCACAAAAGAGAGAGAGAGAGAGAGAGAGAGAGAGAGATAACAAACCAAAAGGCATATGTGGACATGGATGCATGTGCTCACATTCTATCATTCATGTGTAAGAGAGAAAAAAGGAGAGAAAGAGAGCCATTTACGTATGCATTTATTCGAGAGAGCCATTTAAGGTAGCTGTATGCAAATTTAAAATAGGAGCAACTATAATAAAGATCCAACTAATAAAAGAGACTAGGTGATAGTGTTCATTATATATATATATATATATATATATATATATATATATATATATATATATATATATATATACATAAAGTTTTTTTTAAGGCACTAACCGTACTCCGGCTGAGAAGCATGAGAATAAATAGGTTTTCTTATAAAATGGTTATCTAGAAAAGATGTGCTTCAGTACAATCAATGTCTCGTACTCTATACATGAACATCTCGAATCGTCTCAGCCTGCTTCTCCTTTTTTTCCTTGTATTGGGACTCAGTTTGGCGTGTCTTTGCAATCATCATGGCATTTATTACATTGCCCCTTTCTTGCTTTAATTCATGGAGCCCAAAACCCTAACCCTAATGCATTAGCCTATGGTTTGTCCCTTAAGCAGAGCAAATATTTTTTTTTTTTTGTATCAAGGAAGTAGGAATCTTTTAGGGATGTTTGTCATACTTCCACTCAAAGAAAAGTGTCTTTCCTTTTGGTGGAAGAACTGCCTTAGGGGAAGTCATTTTGATAAGAAAGTTGTTTTTGTATATTTATTATGGAGGTTCCACCACATATTTCTCATGGACATGTTTGTAGCACTCTTTTTCAAGAAAGATGCTTTATTTCCTACGAAAGAGAACCTCTTTATTAGGAAAGAGCATGAAACAAGCGCCCCCTTGTTATACTTCTACGGTCCTCTTTTCTTTGAAAAGGTCATTTTGGAGGGAAAGTGCTTCCTCATGAAAGGAGGTATGCCCACTTTGACATGAAAGTTGTTTTTTTTCCATTTATTATATGAGTTCCACAACATATTTCTCATGGGTATGTTTGTTTCATCCCGTTTAGGAAAGAAGCTCTAGAGAGCCATTTTCATAGAAAGGGGCATGAAACAAACCACCCCCTTATTGTTAGCCTCATGTTTCTGGGATAACATGCATGTTTTAGTCCCTTCATCACAAGTTATTGGATAAATATTATTCACTAGAGAAAATGCTAAGATTTCTCCCTGTACAAGATAATGTTTTAAATGACCATATTTTGGGATACAAATGGGAGAAGCAATACAAGATTAAAGAAATATTTTGGTGCCTTCAATAACACCAAACATTAATGCTATGGTGCTCCAAGAGCACCTACTCCCACATATTAGAAATCCTAGTTGTAGGTTGTATCTCCGTAACCAGGCCTTATACATAGTTTATTTGATAGAAACCATGCTTGGATCATGTTTTTTGGACAAAAAAATATGATTTTTGAAGTCATGAAATTTTGATATATTGTAAGCCATTGATTTTTAAAGGTCTTAAAAACCTACATGTTATAATCACATGATCCAAAGCATGTTTTCTACTAAATAATGCTTATAGATCATATATCAACAAAAAAAAGTTCATAAAATTTGAAATCTAAAGCTTCTATTAAGTGGGAGTAGGTGTCACCCTATCATTAATATATATATATATATATATATGGGGGTAAATATTGACTAGTAATGAAGGTGCTGAACTAATGAGTAGAAATCACTTTTTTTCTTAATTTTTTTTTAGTTTTTTATAGATCAAATGCTACATGTGATCTACATGGGTTGTTTAGTAAGAAACTTGTTTTGAATCATGTGATTATAATAAGCAATTAGGGTTTTAAAGGGGTCCAAAAATCAATGGCCCACAATGCGTTAAAATTTCATTACATCAGAAAAGCACTATACAAGGCTTGACCTTTAGCAAACAAACCATGCTGAACACATCTGTGTGGTTAGATTGAGTCTATACAACTTGCACCTATAGTTTCTAGCTCAATATTTTTGTACCTTCGTTAGTAGCCAATATTTACCCTATATATGAGTAATGCTACGCTGCTCCAAAAGCACCTACTAGAAATCATAGTTGCAGGTCATCTTCTCAATAAGACCTTATAGATGTACTTAACACAGTTTATTTGATAAGAATCATGTTTTGAATTATATTTCTTGTACATCAACATAGGTTTTTTTAAGTCGCAAAAGTTTGGTACATTATGAGCAGCTGATTTTGAAGATTTTAAAAAACCTATATGTATGGCAATGATCCAAAACTTGTATTCCACTAAATAATGATTTAGATCATATCTATAGGGTCTGATCAATGAAAAAAAATACTCAAATTTTGAAAATTTGAAGCTTCTATTAGGTGGGAGTAGGTGCTTCCATCTCTCTCTTTCTCTCTCTCTCTCTCTCTCTCTCTCTATATATATATATATATATATATATATATATATATATATATATATGGATGAATACTAGAATATAAGAACTAGATTGTCCACTTGGCATTTATAATATTTTTTTTCAAATCCGACTATGCAGATGTGTTCATCATAGTCCATTTGGTAGCAATTAACTGTTGGATTATGCTTTTCTCACAAAATTTTTTTTTTGGATGCTTGAATATTTACAAAAATAGTAAGCCATTGATTTTCAAGACTTAAAAAGTCCCACTTATGCATGGCAATTGGATGATGATCCATGAGCTGGTCCGTAGATCACGTTCATAAAGAAAAAAAAGACTGAAAATGTCTGTTCACACTCTAGTTCTCACATTCTAGTGGTCGTGTGAGTCTATATATATATATATATATATATATATATATATATATATATATATATATATATATATATAATGAAATGTTCTAATCAAGTCCCATTTTTGTTAGGTTCCAAGTTAGGTACCGACAAAAATCGTGATTGTAGGTGTTTTTCACGGAGTCTGAACCTGTAGATGTGTTTACGATTGTTTACTTACCAAGACACAGGTTTTGAATCAAATAAATTTACCAAAAAAATTAGGATGTTCTATCATCAAAATTTAGCATAATATGAGCCTTTGATTTTTCACCCCTCTAAAATGCACATATGTGCATGAAAAATGATTAATTATATGCATGTAAAGTACTAATTAGTAAACTAAATCAATCAAAAATCACCTGCAGCCATATTTTTTTTGCTTGGACTTAACTAGGGGCCTAATGAACATTATATATGGGTTAATATTGGCTACTATTGAAGGTATGAAACTAATGACCTAGAAATCATAAGTGCAAGTTGTATCGACTCAATCTAACCACATAGATGTTTTCAGCATGATTTGTTTGCTAAGGATCAAGCCTTGGATCATGCTTTTCTGATGTAAAAATATGATCTTTTAAGTTATGAAATTTTAATGCATTGTGGGCCATTGATTTTTGGACCCCTTTAAAAAAGTAATTACTTTTCATAATCACATGATTCAAAACAAGTTTCTTACTAAACAACCCATGTAGATCACATATGTAACATTTGATCTATAAAAATTTGATTTTTTTGAAGAAAAAAGTGATTTCTACTCATTAGTAGTCAATATATATATATATATATATATATATATATATATATATATATATATATATATGTGGAAATGAAAACCTACAAAATGGGCATGGCGCTAAATGAGCCATGCTATTGGATTTTTTATGTTTGTTTAAAATTATGGCCATATATATGTGATTCATTTGCTTGTTTTTATAAGAATATCTTCTCATAGCATTTGATTATGTTGCTCAGATAGATTTTTATAAGGTTTCAAAAATCAATGGCCTATAATTTTTATAAATTTTTGATGCTTTAAATAGTATTTTTTTCATCCAAAATGAATGATCCAAGTGTCAATTTTTAGTAAATCAACCACGCCTAACACGCCTATGGGTCAGAATTTTGAAAAAATACCAAAAATCTAATGGCATGTTTCAATTTTCAATTAGCATGGTGCCCAGTGTGGGATTAATTAGTCATAGCGGGTCCTGGAGCATCATATTATTTGTCTCTTTTTGGCAGTATAGTACTATTTTACTGAAATTGTAAAACGCATATTTTTCTGGATGTTTTGAATCGTCTTTTTTCGGGGATAGATATGGATAGTGGTTTTTTTTTTCTATTAGAATAATTTTTATTTGTAAGTTCTTTTATTGGTCCAAGATACACATGGGGTTGATGATTTTGGTGAAACTTGACCTTGGAAGACTCGAGCCCACATGATAACACTATCTTGTGAACGAAACAAACGAAAATGGTTTTTAATTAGTCGACCTAGAGACTGCAAACCAAGTTCAAAGCAAGACTGTCCAATCATGTTAATTATGATAGTGTATTTGGGCATTCTAAAAACCCTATTAATCCTAGCTGGATTATCACATAAGGTGGCATCTCCAGAGTACAAAACTCAAATCTATTCGTGATTTACAATAAACTTTTACGTATATTTGTTCTTGCAGACAAAGTCAGCGCGGCTAGGTCCCTGATTCTGGGGGCGGTTTATCTGTGTAAACATAAAAAAAAGACAGGAAATAGGGATGTGTATCATAAAGTACGTGGAATCAGTGTCTTAGCCATGAACTCTGTTTTTCTCAAATCATTGTGGTGCTTCAAGACGGCCATTGCTTAGTATAATGATGAAGTGCTCGGTTCAAATAATGTGGGCAGCCACCAATGTTGTTAAAATCGGTTCACTAAGTGAATCGGTAAAAAAAAAATATGATGAAATCAGTATGAATTGAATTGAATCGAATCGGATAATTTTCAATCAGTCCATTGAATGTACATTGTTTTATTTAATTTTATTTTTATAAATATTTTGTAAAAGATATGTAAGTAAATCAATTCAGGGTAGAATAGCCGTGATTCTGCTTGTTTTCTTAAGGGGAACGAATCGACCTGTATCATTTAAAAGAAAGGCCGACTCGACCTGAATCGGCCAATTCAGATCGATTTTAACATTGGGAGCCACTTTTTTGAAAAGACTTTATTATATGCAGCATTGCTACATTGTGGGCATGCAGCGACCTGCATAACAGCTATCCCTCTTGCCATTTCTCGAGATGGGCATCTCTAGAAATGTTGAGATGGATGGTCAGCAGTAGTGGATCTGCATGCTCAGCATGAAGCGCCGCTGGAAAAAAAATGACCTGTTTTGAAAAAGGCAAAAGAACAAGACCAACCCCAGTACCTCGAAGTGTGGGGCTTCAGTGTTCAGCTTTAGAGCCACAACAGTTTTATTGTGAGAACCCTTTGCCACACTCTGTTGACTGAAAGATTCCCTTAGTCCATGCAATTTATGATGAAACCCAGAAACCAAGATCACCACTCAACTTGCACTGAAAAAGAAAAAGTACACAAGCCAAGACCTCTTTGTATATGTTGGTTAATTGACAACAATCAATTGTAATATCTTCTTATTTAGAGGATCCAGGTATTAAATCTCTCAAATAGATATTGTCAACTGATCAACAAATTCATTTCCCTCTGCCAGAGTAAACCAACCAATATATCTCACAGAGGTGGCATGCTTTTGATGAATTGTTACCATTTGCACAGATTGGTGCCAATCAATAAAAGGCACCACCAAGGCTTTCTATGAATTTTTTGAAGCATTAATAAACTTGGGATAGCCCCAGTTGAGGCTTAAAGTCTCAAACCCAAGATACTGTTACTCTACTGATCCAGCATTTCGTTTGACACCAACTTAGTGGAAAAAAAGGAAAATTCTTTTATTGCACATTCATTCATAAACATGGCAGCTGTTGGGGCACTCTTTTGGCAGTCCTTGAAGTTCACCAAGTTCAACCTGCATATTGTATTACCTAAGAACATTGTTGTCTTCACATGAATCGCAGATTGTGTTTGGATATCAAGGGGTGATAATTCCTCATCCTGTGGAAGTCAAGGGCAGAATTCAAAATTACCACTTGTTTGTTTGAAAAATGCTGCCAAGATTTATGCAGATCTGTTTCATCCCCTTGTCCAAGAACATAGAAAAAACCAACTTTCTATGTGGGCACATATCATGTTCTGTACAGGCATCCAATGGAAATCATGATGGAGTAGAGCACTAATACAAGCAACCAAAATGCTATTGCAAATAGTCATGATGATTATTCTCCTCTCATATTGTCTGGTTCATGCATACTTCATCTGGGTTTCTCCACTTTTCTACCCTCCTTACAAGCACTATTCCCACTGACCAGTTTCTTCATAGAACCAACACAATTGTTCTGGTCTTTTAACTTCACATTGGCATCTTAGTCCTCATGACCACCTTTTCAAGTGTTTCTCATAAATCATGCTTCAAGCATACGCATATGAACCCATGGAAGTATCATCTTTTCTGCCAATAAAGTACGTAGCAATAAAATGTATTACAAACCCATTTTGTACCATCAAAGGTATTTCGCATGTAAGAATCAATGTACACTAGATTTTCATATGCAAGAACCAATATTATTTTTTCATCTGAGAGGGTGTCTAGAGGCCATTAAAAATACCACAATTTTCTGAACTTACGAACTTGCTGCTATTTGCAGGACAAGGAAAGGTATAGAAAACTTTCATACCTCTTTTATGAGCTTGGATGCACTCGCTTATCCAGATAAAACGGGAATAGTAGCTGGGATAAGTATCCTATTCTTGTCCCACTTTTTGAACTCATGCGGTGTTTGGATGCACCTACCCAATTGAGAAAGTAAGATACACGGGGCTATAACTTTCTGCTCTACAATGCAATACAGTAACATATAAATTGATGAATTTGAAAACTTTTTTTTTCTTTTTGTATAAAAAGTAACTCAAGCGATCATCTGAGCTATTTTTTTAAAAAGGTAGGAATTTATCTTAAAAATTTGAAAACTGAGGTGGCTAAACATAAATTTTGCTATATGTTAAGTGCTTACATGTAAATTGCCCTTATATATATTTTATATACCCTCTAAATTATGTAGGTTGCATTTGGGAGAGAGTATTTTATACCCCGGTGGGTAAGGAACCCCTTAGTTGGAACTCATAGTGGGAGGGTGTTTTGACCAAATTTAACTTCATGGATGTGTTCAACATAGTCAAAATAGTATGGGTTCTCTTTGATCATACTGTTTTTTAATGTAAAAATACGATTTCATGAGGATTGAAAATTTGATACATTATAAGCTGTTGATTTTTCAACCCTTGCAAAATCTTATATACACATTGAAATGACACAATTTAAGCACTGATTTCTACTAATCAAACATATAAATGGCATCTGGAGTGTCATTGTGTAAAAAACAAAAAATAAAAAATATTAGAGTTTTTTTATTAAGGGTTTCCGTTTAGTTGTGGCTGATTGGAGGGTGTTCCTCTACCTCAGAGTACTTTCTTTCTCTCACCTTCTCTTTGCAGATGATATATGTTGCCTTTTGGCTCTGCAAAGCAATAGAAGAGGATAAGTTTGGGTTTATTGTAGAGGGACATGCTTGCAGGTAGTAAGAAAACTAAGCAGTAAAGTTTTTTCTTATTCTTCTTGGGTTAGCTCACCAATCCTGATGTTCTTAACCTAAACTCAATAGGCACTTGAGACTCTGAACTGCTCAGTTTTTTTTTTCGACTTTTGAATCTTGAGTGATTGTTGGGCACTTGGGAGTCTTGGGACAAATATAGTGTACCATGTTTCTGCATCTTTGGATGTGGCTAAGTTCATGAACTCCCGCATTCTTGGTAGCTGTAGGAACAATATACCAATGAATAATAGAAATGGTAGAATTGAAAGATATTCACCTTATCAATACATTCTATTCCTAGGTCTTCATGAACTTGGTTGCACTTGGCGTGATTTCAAGAATGCGCAAAGTCCAGGCTAACTCAACAACCAACTGTTCTATTGGACCGCCAACAGGGCTCCGCTTGTCTGGTAGGAGTAGCTAGTGCACGTCACCTTGTGTTGGGATGTTGCAGGTTCAAAACCCAATGGTATAGTTGTATAACTGGTAGGGTCTACCTAACCCCAGCTTCCATTTCAAAAAAAAAAAACTGTTCCAGTGGACCAAGTCACATGGTTAATTAGCATTGAGTGATTCTTGATTTGGAATTTGAGTAAACCATTGAAGAACGGACTGAGGCTCAACTAGAACATGAGGATCAATTCAAGCAAACGACCACAAGTTTGTTTAGTTGCTTGCTCAGGATTGTTGATACTTATGGTTCAGGTGCAGTGTTTGATTGGCTATTTTGGTTCTTTTAGCCCTTCTAGACACACATTAGTTGTATTTACCAGTAATTTCTCATAAGTGAAGATCAGGTTATATTTTAGAATACTTGAGATTGGAGTGGGTTTAATTAATCTTTAGTTACCAGTAAATTCTCTCCCATATTTTTGACTGTGAAGCTGGCTCTCTCTCGTTAAAGTACCTGGGTCTCCCTTTACATATCTGGGTGTCTCAAGGGAGCTTCATTGGAGTGAGTTGGAGGATCGAGTTCAGACAAACCCAAACATGGGATGCACGCATGTTGTTGAGGGTGGTCCACATCAATTTGGTAAGGTTTAAAATATCTCCTATGATGCTGCATTTTTTTATAAATTTTTAGAATACCAAAAAAGGTTGAAAAGCACCTCATAAATATTTTTCAGAGATTCATTTGACCTGACAAGCTAGAGGGTCCATTCACCCGTATGGTTTGTTTGCCCACCATGTCTCAACCCCTTGATCGAGGGGGTTTGAGAATAACACGGCACTTCTTGCAAAATGGTTGTGTATGATTTGCAAAAAAAAGGATAGAATTGAGATATCTTTATCAAAAAACATGATTTCAATGGATGACCTTCAAACTAAACGAACAATCATAAATTAATGAAGAAAGGGCTCGGGTGTTTGGAAGGGGTGGATCATGATTTTAGCTAATTTTTGTCATGAAGTTCGGGTTGTTGGAAATGAATGAACACTTTATTTTGGCAGGATGCTTGGTGGGGTCATGCTAGTCTTAGAAATGAATTTTACGATGCGACAAGGGGTAAGTTCTTGCAGATAAGGGAGGTCTGGTCACAAGATCAAGGTACTTGGGATGTTGTGTTGAGAAGACAACCATCAGATTTGGTTCTCCAACAAAGGTCGACCCTTATGGAGCAACTATCACACTTTTGGCCTACACCGAGGAACGATGAATCAAGGTGGACGCACACTAATGATGGTGCTTATGTTGCTTCCTCTCTTTATATGGCTTTGGGTACCCCGATTGCACAGTGGCTCCCCAAAAATATTCTATGGAGGGCGAGGGACTCCCTCTTCAAGGCTTGCTCATGAGATGGCAGATTTTATATGAGAAAGTCAACATGAAAGACATACTCAAGAGGAGAGGGTGCCATCTTGTAAGTCATACTTTTTTATTGCATGAGGAAGAATCACTCAAACTTGTTTTGAAAATGTAACTTCATACACTATACTGAACCAAACATGGGGGGACTTTGATATTAATTGGGACGTCATCACATTCTCAAGGGATGTTTTGATTGCAGCACACATGAATCATAATGAAAAGCATTGAAAGTTCATTTGGCATGTATGGTTTGTTCATGGAGTGGAAGCTGATATGGAATGAATGTAATCAGTGTATCTTTAAGGGCTCATGTAATAACCTAGTTGTATGTACTCCTTGACCTCCTAAGACGGGAGATCACTCAGAGAGCTAGTCGAAAGTGGCTAGGGGACATCACAGATTGGATCAGGGTCGTAGGGTAGTATCTTAACGGGTGTTGTTGGCTCGTATTACAAATTTTTGTTTTTATTCTTTTTTACTGTTTTTCTATGTGATGATTGTTGGTGGATGTAAACGCCCACTCTGTTTGGGCCTCTATGTTACTCTTGGATGGTGGGTGTGATATCGCATCAAACCTACATCTATGCCCTATGTGCACTAACTTGACACATAAATGAATTTTTTTACTTCTTAATTTTTTTTTTAATATTTAAGTTCAATTTAAATGTCACATGCATTTAAATCTGAAAACTTTTTCTGCACATTTTTTGCTACTCAAATTTTATGCTACATACTCCAAAAATGGTGAAGAATAAAGAGTTGAAAGCCTGAATCCGTGAAGGAGTTATTTATGCTTTTAATGAAGTCCATATCACACTTACAACAAACAACAACAACAACTACGCCTTCATCCCAAAACAATTGGGGTTGGCGATATGAACCAACAAAGAAAATCATTCTGGGTCTTCCACATGAATCCTTCGCCTCCATTCATTTCTATCCAATGCCATGTCCTCGGTGAGGTTCAAAGCATTCATATCCTTTCTTATCACCTCCATCCATGTCTTCCTAGGCCTACCCCGACCTCTTTTAACTAATATATTTTCCCATTTCTCCATCCTTCTAACTGGAGCATCATTAGGCCTTCGTCGAATATGTCCAAACCACCGTAAACGATTCTCTCGCATCTTATTTTCAATGGGTGCAACGCCGACCTTCTTACGTATCTCCTCGTTCCGAATCTTATCTTTTATTGTATTTCCACACATCCATCTCCGCATACGCATCTCAGCTACACTCATTTTTTGAATATGATGTCTCTTGGCAGCCCAACATTCCATACTATATAGTAAAGCGGACCTAATAGTCATCCTATAAAACTTTTCCTTCAACCGCAATGGCATTCTACGATCGCACAACACTCCAGTTGCACTCTTCCATTTCATCCACCCAACCTTTATCCTATGATTTACATCTCCATCAATTTCTCCATACTTTTGAATGATAGATCCCAAATATTTGAAAGAATCATCCACCTGTATTTCTTGCTCACCAAGCTTCACTACACTCCCATCACTACTTCGTTGCTTACTAAATCGACATTCCATGTATTCTGTCTTACTCTTACTCAACTTAAAACCTCTTGCTTCCAATGTCTGTCTTCATAATTCTAACTTAGCATTAACCCCCGACTCTAGACTCATCAATCAAAACAATATCATCAGCAAACAACATACACCATGGCACATTTTCTTGAATTGATCTCGTAAGCTCATCCATCACTATAGGAAATAGGAAAGGGCTTAAAGCAGATCCTTGATGTAACCCAACCGTTATAGGAAAATTGGTTGTCACCCCTCCACAAGTGCGGACATTGGTTACTACTCCTTCATACATATCTTTAATTATACTAATGTACTGGAGAGAAACACCCTTCTTCATCATTGTTCACCAGAGAATGTCCCTAGGTACTCTATTGTAAGCCTTCTCTAAATCAATAAAAACCATATACAAATCTTTGCTCCTCTCTCTATTTCTCTTAATAAGTTGTCTAAGAAGATGTATAGCTTCCATAGTTGATCTTCCATCGATAAAACCAAATTGATTCTCCTATATCATGACAATCTTTCTCAACCTAGACTCAATCACCCTCTCCCAAAGTTTCATAGTATGACTCATGAGTTTTATACCACGATAGTTTGTGCAATCTTGTATATCACCCTTATTCTTATATAGAGGCACCAAAGTACTCTTCCTCCACTCATTAGGCATCTTATTTGTCTGCCAAATCTTGTTAAAAAGATTTGTCAACCATTCTAAACCTTTCTCTCACAAGCATTTCCAAGCCTCGATAGGTATACCATCTGGGCCAACTGCCCTTCTTGATTTCATTTTCTTCAAAGCCTCTGCAATTTCTTTCTTTTGAATTTCTTTCCATATCATAGTTACCAGGAAAAAAATAGATATGAGAAGCGATACATGAAGCGGAAGTGGAGAAAAGAGTGTTCAAAAGTAGTATGAAGTGGGAAGCGAAATACATTTATGAAGTGATTATGAAAGTGCATGAAAAATGAAAAAGAAACACATAAAAAGCAATATAAAGTGTGGGTAGAAGCAAATACAAATATAAATAGATATAAAACCAAGAAGCAAGGTTGTTACAAAAATATTATAATTTTCTTATATAAAAAAATATAGGAAGTGAGGGGGAAGTGAGTGAAAAGTGACAAGAAGCGAGTGAAAAACATTAATGAAGTGAAAGGGAATCGATTTGGGAAATGATCAAGCTTCTCACTAAAATGAATCAAGTTTCTCATATTTCCAAAGCGTGTTTCTCAAAGCTTTCTTTTCTTTCGGGGGAAACGAGAAGTTTCTCGCTTTTGAAGCAAGCTTTCCCATGCAGCAAGAAGCTTCCGGCAACTATGGTCTACAACTCCTTTGAACTTTCCTTGAAGTCCAATAGTTGTACTTTCCCTAACTCATTGCAAATCCCTCCAACACCAGTTCCCAAATAGAGCCTGATGAAGATGGGTGTTGGTCTCATTCGCATGGTTCCCAAGAGAGATGTGCGGTGCTGATTGAATATAACCCATGATTGGTTATATATAATATGACGTGATAATCCTTGTTTATCTATTACATGTTCATGAAGAACTGTTACTGACACTTTGGTTGGTGGTGCTAAGACAAGGGAAATCACACTACTGATGGCTGAATAAATCCAACATTAAAAAAAAGACCTAAATGCAGCCTATATGTTTTAATCCCAAGAATTTTGCATGATTAACTCATCCTGTTGGAGATTGAATTATCTGAACCAAATTCAAGAAGCAGCTCGGCCTATGTACTGTGCTTTTATTCTTTCCTATATTTTGGCTTACATTGAATGCATTATATTCTACAAGCTTAGAGCATTGAGCATTAGAAGTTGAAGAGCTCTGGCCTTGAACTTTAGAGGTTGAGTGGCACCCAGAGTTCCCCCAAACACTTCAGTAGAGCCACCATATTTGAGGGAAGTTGCACTGAAGGGGTTGGAGAAACTCAAGGGGACTCCCAACATGCTGTGTCTTTCTCATTGCTTGTTTCTTGTTTGGTTAGAATGGAAAGTTTCTTGACTGCCATATTTATAGTTATCCACTATAAACTAAGCCTCTTTGGATGTATGATTGGGGTTTACCTGGTTCTAATATCTGGTGACTTTCATTCTTCAGGTATGTTACATTGAACCTGGTCATTTTTGCTACTGTTGGATGGGAGGAATCACCCCAGTGGCTAAAAATTCTTGCAGATCCTTTTCTTGGGGATCTCATGATCTTTTCCCTTTGGCAGCCTCTCCTGTTTTAGCCAATCATGTTTCTTTTGGTTTATTCTTACATTTTAACCTGAGCCAAGCTGAGGTTCGAATTGGAAAAGTCTCTCTCTCTCTCTCTCTCTCTCTCTTTCTCTCTCTCTCTCTCTTGTGCTTTGCTTGGTTCTAGTTTGAAGATATACCAAATCCAAAACTCAAGTTGAATGAGTTGAATACTGTGTGTGTGTTGTGCTTTGCTTGATTCTAGTGTGAAGATAAACCAAGGACAAAACTCAAGTTGACAGGTTTGGACTCTCTCTCTCTGATCCCCATTTGTTCCTTGAATTACCTAAAATTTTCTAATCCATATTCAACCACCATAACCTCCCAACTCCACATAATTTGTTGCTTGATTTCACCTAAAATTTTCTAACCCATATCCAACCACCATATATAACCTTACAACTCCATAGTAAAAGGAGGAAGTAAAAAATTGAGAGAGAGAAAGAGAGATCTGAATCTCTGTCATGCAACTTGTTGCTCCCGTGTTGTTTCTGTCAACCTCAAGCCGATGCGCTTTATGTTCCCAAGCAGATTGTTCAGTGCACAATGATTTAGTTACATGCTTATATATGTATGTTATTACAAGCAAGCATGCAAAGTAGACACAATAATGCATTATTGGATTGCATGTGTCTTAGATATATCTCTTCTATGACAGGAAACATTCCAAAGATTTGTAGCTAAATCTTCAAGAATTAACTTCACGCGTGGCCGGTTCATTAAAACAAAGGCTTCATAAAAACGTGAATTGAAGAAGAAAGGCACGCAAGTTTTCACTGGTAAGCCTGCTGCCATGTTCTGTAGAATTAAGCCACAACTAGAATGGTGATTTGTGGGTGCCTCTATGAAACTTTTGATTGTGGGGCCCAGATACTTTCGGTTCCATCTCTTTCTATTATTCAGTGGGCTTCTGCCAAAGGTATTAAAAGCAATAGTAGCCTACAATTATTCCATACTACTTAGAATGAAATAACATTTGGTAAGGGTACTATCACGTCATGTCACCTCTAAAAGTTATTGGCACAGGTTGTTTTGATCTAATCGTATCTCATGAATGTATTCATCTTGTTCAAAATGCTAGGGGATCTGATCGGGGGGAGGTTTCCCCGTTCCTCGTGAAAAATCTGAAGATCTATATGTGAAAACCAATGAAGTTACCACCTTGTAAAATTTTGTTGGTAGCATCCTTGAATTTTTTGAAAGGAGAAATTTCAGAATGGTACCTAACTTTTTTTGCATAATTAGAAAATGCGCTTAACGGTTGGAAATTTCAGGAAAAAACGAAAGATTTGTTTTATGTAGACCAAAAGAAAACATCTTATGACGACCGAGGTGGTATGTCATGTGGTAAGCGGGGTCCTTTGTCAAGCTGAAGGCGCAGGATCGAATCCCTTTGCCACATGGGGCAGTCGTTGTTCTGGTAGGGGTCCGCCTAACCCCATTTTGCTTTTAAAAAATAAACAAACTTTTTATAAAGCTAACTGCAGTTAACACTAACTTATTTTGGGTTAGCATAAAGATGTTACCACTTCACCCTCCAACAATTGGAAAACAAGTCTGATTGGGTTTTATGAAGCTTAAGAAATGAGTGGGACTTTGATTTGATATATACAAGAACAAACTATTGTTATTTAGGGGTGTCAACAGGCTTGGTTTACCCGGACCCAACCAAACCCTATAAGGTCCTAATATAGTGATAAATAAGAAGACCCGAGTCCAGACCATAGTTTAAAAACTCACTGGTTTGATCTGGCTCAGATCGCCCAATCACCGGGTCAAAAAACAGGTGTGATCCGGCTTTAACAAAACTTGGTCGAGTCATGCCATGACTCGACGGAGTCATGGGCTTGTCATGCATATATACATATATAATACATTTTATATATAATTTCAAGTAGGTTTCATGTGTTATTCGTGGATGATTGCATGATAACCCGAAGATGACTCCAAGAGAAATTATGAATGACATAAGTCGTGAAAAAGGTGTGGAGCTTAGTTACAAACAAGTATGGCATGGATAAGAAGTAGGTAGGGTGGAGATATATGGTTCATTTGAAGTCTCCTTCAGGTTGCTTTCTGCCTATTGCCATCATTTAAAGATTAATCGAGGATCAAGGGCGGTCATTGAGACCGATACACGAAATTGATTTATGTACCTGTTTCTATCTTTTCGTCTATGCATCGATGTGTTTATTAAATGATACCCTATAGTTCTGCTAAATGACACTTTTCTAAAAGAAAATATATTGGTATATTATTATCGGGCCATAGTATTGATACTTCTAGTCAAATGTTTCTGATTGCCTTTGCAGTTGTGGATAGAGAGTCAAAGGATTCATGGGCATAGTTTTTGTCATACATAAAGCGATAATTGGATTGTTATGACGTTGAGTACCCCAGAGATAAACAATATTTAACAGTCATCTCAAAGAGGCACTTAGGGCAACAATATGATGTCTTCCTCATATGGCCAAATTGTCATGTTGGATATTACATAAAGTACTTGATGAACAACTTTAAAACTGCTTTTGGTCAATCACTTTTACCACTTTTGTGGAGTGCAGCTAGAGTAGCCACGTCAGCTCACTGCGTATACTTTCTTGACAAGATCAACAAGCAACGTGAAGACGGGTAAACATATGTTACAAAAGATATTGCAAATAAATATTAAACTAACGGTGAATTTCTAGCTAACAAGTACAGGTGCTTAACTGCTAATGTAGCGTTGAGCTGTAATGCATAAATTCTCACAATACATGACAAACCCATTTCTCTTATTGAAAAGCTTCATATCATGTTGTTGAAACTTTATGTGCAAAAAAGAAATGACGAGTCACTCAAGGACGAGCCGAGTGCCAAGTCACGAGTCACTTAAGGATCAGCCGAGTGACAAGTCATTGGGTTTTAAAACACTGGTCTGGACTCGAAGGTCTGATTAATACATGTATCTGATTATAGTTTATGAAATTTAGTACCAGACTCAGACCCGATCAAAGTTTTGATTAAGACCCATAATTTTTCAATGTAAAAATGATAAAAATATGGTTTTACCAGGTATGGTCCTAGTTTGGTTCATGTAGCTCTTATTGGGTCTAAGTATGGTTTTTCTTATAGTAGAGCCGATTAGACTCAAGTCTTGACCTAATACCATACTTGAAAATCTAGTCCAAGTTTGGTTCTACATAGGGATGGGCATCGAGCCGACCCTAGGCCAATGTGAAGCAGGCTGGGTTCGGTCTGGCCCGACCCAAACCCATTTATTTACCTTTATTTTTATGATAGAACACAAAAACCAAATTTTTAATTAGTGATTCTTTGAAGATGTTTGTCTATTATTATATGATTTTTTATTTTTTTGTGTATGTGTAATGGGGCTTGGGTTGACCTTGCATAAGGTGTTAATGTGGGTACTTGGTTATTAAATGTATTCTATTATGAATAGATGTATATTTTATGTGGTTTGTGTATGTAGTTAAGATGACTTCAGTATCTGCTAAATTGAGCTATCATGTGACTAATGATCATAGTTGAAGATCTTTAGTGGTCCTCTAAAACATTAACTTTAATGAATTAGTCGTTAGGTTGTCTCAAAAAACAAGACTAAGTGAAGAGTTAATCAACCTTCGGTATACATATTCAATATCCATAAGTGATAAACCATGTTGAGTAGATGTTTTTGACGACTATGATATAGAAGACATGTTATTTAGTGGCGACGTTAACTTAGTACATCGCATAGTTCAATAATAAGCAATTGAAATGGATGTCGTCAAACAATCTATCGAGGTCAATGTGTTGTCGAACATCAAGCTGTCCCAAATAGTGAATGATATAGATGAACCAAACACACATTTGTCCCAAATAATAAACGATACTAATATTGTACAAGTGGAGAACATGCAATTGCCTGAACCAATTAGGAATATAGATGTTGGACCTGCAGACAACGAAGAACTTTCATGAACAATTGAGGGTATACATCAACAAAGGATCACTAGAGAGAATGTATAACCACTTGGGCACCCTAGTTTTAGTGATTTGTATCCCAGCAATGATGCACAAAAAGACCTCTTAAAAGCCCAAACATTGGTATGTTGTGTGAGTTTTGTGAGCATTTGTTGGGCTTTAGAAATGTTTTAGGTTTATGCGCTAATGTTTAGGGTTTACTAGGTTCTCACTGGATGGTTCTCTTTTGCGAACGAGCAATTGACAATCTTTGATGCGGAGACATCTCAGTTGTATGAACAACTTTGTAAGGAAAGGCTTAATGATTCTGAACAATTTCAATGTCTATCAATAGAGTCCAATGATCGAGAGGATGTTATCGACAAAAGATTTAATGATGTCGATCATTGCTGTAAATTTCGTAAAGATTA
Source organism: Nuphar pumila (assembly GCF_984573655.1). Lineage (NCBI taxonomy): Eukaryota > Viridiplantae > Streptophyta > Magnoliopsida > Nymphaeales > Nymphaeaceae > Nuphar > Nuphar pumila. The sequence goes on along the minus strand of NC_143263.1, from coordinate 43,253,758 downwards.
TGTGATCAAGAACAACTCTAAAACAAAATCTAAGAAGGGCTGCAACAACAAAGTAGTTGTCGTATGCACGCAAAAGAATCTGCAGACTAAGATTGATTGCACCTGGAGGATCCATTGCACAAATGTGCGGGGATCAGTGTTCTTTCAAGTGAAGAAGTGTCAAAGGGAGCATATATGTAGTGGATCATTGAGCAACCTAGTAGTGGAAAACATGTCTTTCAAGTGGGTTTCATGTGTTATTCATGGACGATTGTACGATAACCTAAAGATGACTCCAAGAAAAATCATGAATGACATAAGTCGTGAGAAAGGTGTGGAGCTTAGTTACAAACAAATATGGCATGGACGAGAAGTGGGTACGGTAGGGATATATGGTTCATTTGAAGACTCCTTGAGGTTGCTTTCCACCTATTGCCATCATTTAAAAATGATTAATCGAGGATAAAGGTTGGTCATTGAGACCGATATGCGAAATTGATTTATGTACATGTTCCTATCTTTTTATCTATGCATTGATGAGTTTATTAAAGATTTCCCTATAGTTCTTCTTCTGGATGACACTTTCATAAAATAAAAATATATGGGTATATTGTTATCGGGCCATAATATTGATCCTTGTAGTCAAATATTTCAGATTGCCTTCGCAGTTGTGGATAGAGTGTCAAAAGATTCATGTGCATAGTTTTTGTCACACATAAAGCTATAATTGAATTGTTATAGCGTTGAGAATGTCAGAGCTAAACAACAGATGATAGTCATCTCAGATAGGCATTTAGGGCTACAATATGATGTTTCTCTCGTATAGCCTAATTGTCATGTTAGATATTACATGAAGCACTTGACGAACAACTTTAAAATCGCTTTTCCTCCATCACTTGTACCACTTTAGTGGAGTGCTGCTAGTGTAGCCACGTCAGCTCAGTGCATATACTTTCTTGACAAAATCAATGAGCAACGTAGAGACGCGTATACATATGTCACAAAACATGTTGCAAATAAATATTGGGCTAACAATGAATTTCTAGCTAAGAGGTATGGGTGCTTAACCTCTAATGTAGTGTTGAGCTTCAATGTGTGAATTCTCACAATACGTGATAAACTCTTTTCTCTTTTTGAAAAGATTCGTCTCATACTGATGAAACTTTATGAGTAAAGAAGGAATGACGAGTCACTCAAGAACGAGCCGAGTGTCGAGCCACGAGTCACTCAAGGATGAGCCAAGTGATGAGTCACCATGTTTTAAAACACTGGTCTGGACCCGAAGGTTCGTTTAATACATGAGCTCGCCCGAGTATAGTTTATGAAATTTTGTACCAGACCCGAACTTGACCGGAGTTTCGATTAAGACCCATAATTTTTCAATATAAAAATGATAAAGAATATGATTTTACCAGGTATGGTCTTGGTTTGGTTCATGTAGTTCTTATCAGGTCTAAAATTGAAGAATAAATCTGGAATGACAAATGATTGAACATTGGATATCTGATGAGATAATTCAGGTTCAGAAAATAATTTGGACTCTGAATATAAATAACAAAGTGAATTGAATAAAATGGTCTAGGTCCGGAATAAAAATTGGATATTGGATATCAGATCTGGTATTGGATCCAATGTCCGAATTGAAACATGAATTGGATCTTGGATATAAATATAATATCAAATAAAAGGATTGATCCGTGTTCAGATTGGAAATTGTCTCAGCTTGAAGAATTGATAGATTTTGAATTTCATCTAAATTCTAGCTAGGGTTAGCTCAATTTCATCCAAAATGGGCTGAAATAAGCAAAAATGGACTCCAAGAATGTGGGAATCGATTTTGAATTGGAACTGGACCACTTGAACTCTTGATGAGCTCAAGTTAGACACAGAAAACTAGGACCAACTAGAATTGGCTGACTCAGAGACAATTGGCTAGGATTCGAGTTAGAAATGAGCTCATTTCATAGAAAATGAACCAAATTTAGCTGAAATGAACATAAATTACTCATTGTGAGCTAAGAGGAGTTAAAAAATGACTGATATTCTAACTCTTCTGAACTTAAAATGAACTTGGGTAGGCCTAACTGACAAGGGTCTAAGGTGACCTAGGGGTAAAATGGTAATTTTTGCTGAAAAAATGAGGTAAAATGATACATAAACTGGAATAGACTTGGAGGTTACGATCCTACACTGTACTACAACGGGTCAATATTTGTGAGGGGAGTGTCCAGGGGTGAACCTGGAAAATTTGGGGTGTTTACAATAGTCATCTCAGATAGGCACCTAGGGCTACAATATGTTGTTCCCCTTGTATAGCCTAATTGTCATGTTGAATATTGTATGAAGCACTTGACGAACAACTTTAAAACTGCTTTTGGCCCATCACTTATACCACTTTAGTGGAGTGCAGCCAGTGTAGCCATGTCAGCTCAATGCGTATACTTTCTTGACAAAATCAATGAGCAGCGTAGAGACGCGTAAATATATGTCACAAAACATGCTGCAAATAAATATTGGGCTAACAGTGAATTTCTAGCTAAGAGGTACGGGTGCTTAACCTCTAATGTAGTGTTGAGCTTCAATGCGTGAATTCTCACAATACGTGATTGTGATCATCGCAAAAGTTTTTCTCTCTTGTGGTTTCTCTCTCTTCCTTCTCTTTTCCTTTTCTAACCTCTATTTTCCTCCTTTTTTAAGGGAGAAAAATAAAAGAGAGAAAAGAGAAAGAGAAGAGAAAAGAAAGAAAGAAAGAGAAGAGGAACTCTTTTGCGCGGTCTCACTTGACCTTAATTTGAAAAAAAATATTTAACAAATAACTCGCCTCCGTTTTGAAAATTTGCGGGAAAAATGGAGAGACGGGATTCGCTCGTCGGTACGAGGTTCAACCGTTCCTGGCGCCTTTACCAGGGGTAATTAAACCAAGGATCGAATTTATGCCTTTTTGCTTTGCTAAAATATTATCTAAGTATTTATTCTAAGTCCTAAATGCACGAAGAATCATGCTTGTGCTATGATTTTGAACTTGAAAACATGCATACTTTTAGAAATGCTTCAGAAAAATTGAGATTTTCCAAGTGATTTTGGGAGTGAATTTTGAAAACATCCTTTAAGAAATTGCCCGAAAGTTCAGAAATTGGTTTAAAATTCATTGAAGAATGTTATAAATCGCAACAGCGATTTTCTGAAAGAAGCGATAAATCGAGGATGATTTGCTAAAAATTTTTGTAAATCGCACAATGGTTTATGGAAAGACGGTAAATCGCAATAGCGATTTACTGAAGGATGTCGCAAATCAGATGACGATTTTGAAATTCAAGAATTTGAAATGAATTTGAAAGCATTGAAATTGAAGATCTGGAAATCGAACTCAAAGTCAAGTTTTTTTTTTTTAGAATTTGAGATCAGAATTGATTTAAGAATCAAGATTGGGGTTTTGAGAGAAATAAGAAATAAATTTCAAACTTGGAATGTAAAATTCAAAGATAGAAATTAAAAAAATAAAATTGAAAATTGGGAATCAAAGATGGGTATTTGGAATGGGATTTAAAGTTAAAGAGAATTGAAAATGAAATTTAGGAAATAAGATTGAATTTATGAAGTAGAATGAAATAATGACTTGAAATTTAGGAATGGAAAACATCTTTTGAAAACTATTTCAAAATTCACTTGGAAATTTGAAAATGGCTTCAAAGAGGTGGAAAATGCTGATACAATTCTATCTTAAATGATGAATGCATTAAAAGAAATTTGAAATTAGGCTTTGAAAAGCATATTTCATTCTTTAAGTGAATCGAAATAAGATTGAAGATATAATACATTTCTGACTATGGCCATAAAATGTATTATATAATAATCGTATTTAAATTCATTTGAAGAATAAAATACATTTTGGTGCCTTTATAGGGTTTAAAATAAAATTAACTCTCAATATATCCTGACTATGGCCATTGATATATGTTTTGAGTTAATTTTAAATTAAACACTGATAAAGGAGAAAAATATTTAGAAAAACATGATGATTTTTGGAAAGAGATCCAGTGTGGACCCAATGTTATTCCATAAAAGATGAAAACCCTAAGTTTTGTTCACATTTTGACTATGGCCATAAATGCAAATCGTCAACTTAGGATTTAATCACCTTTTATTAGAATGGTGCTTGTGTCATTCGTGTTTCACCATAGTGTTATTGAAAATGAAAATAAAAATGCAACATATTGATTATGAGAAAGGAAAAGTTAAACTACATGCTCATTCATTCTAATCTAGGCATAAAGTAAACTTCTCATTAATTGATTTATTACAACCTTTGAACTGATACAACAATTGAAAAGGAAGTAACAAAACAGAAAATCCTGCAAAATGAGCAAACTTGTTAGAAATAAGTGTAGGCTTTCATGGATTTTCCCTCAATTATTGAAAAATTGAAGAATACATCCAAAATTAGCCCTTTATGCCTCAGAGATAAAGAAAATAAACAAAATAAACACATATGATGCATGATTTTGTGAAGACATTTGAAAAGGAATTTTTGGATAGATGGGAGTCTTAAACAACTGAAGTTTAGCTTAAAATAAATTCAGGGACTCACAGCTTAGCAAGGAAGCACTCTCTTTTTACATAATATCAAAATTATTTCTGAAACTAGAGTTATAATCAAAACATCAGAGCGTTAATTTCAAAAACAAGAAATTGGATTTTAACAGACAGGTTCCAGTAAACTGGATGTTACACAGATTAAACAAATCTGATTTCTTTCAAATTTGATGAAAAAGTTGTTCAATCCAATCAAGAAACCAACCCAATTTACAGAATTGAAAAATCAATTTTGGTTTGAAAATGGCGACTTCGAGAAGTCACTGTTTCCAAACAGGAAATGAACCAGTTACAGAATTTGAAATTATGTAACCAGTCTTGGTTTTTAGCAAGCTTGAAATATTAAATGATCATAGAAAGTTATAAAACTTTTTAGATATAAACTAGACACATAGAGAAAGAAAACCTATTTTACGGATTTGAAAAATGATCTCCCATTGGGGAGATATGACTCTTACAAAATGAACTAAAAACTATGTCACTCAAATAAGGCAGACTGATAGGGGTCTAGTTTTAGATCCAAATGGGGTACCAAATAACTATATAAATCACTAAACATTTACAGGAGTAAACTAGACTTTATAACGAAGACACCACTTTTTACGGATTTGGAATCCGATCTCTGGTTAGGGAGATATAGCCCTGACAAGTTGGTCCTGATTCGGATAGCGATTTACAGCGATTTGTATCGCAAATCGCTGTAGTGTTTAGCGATAAACACTACAAATCGCTATAGCGAGGTCCATCAACACTATAAATCACTGTGGGTTTCGTTAGAGACCCGAAAACACTACAAATCATAGTTAAAAGACCGGACAACACTATAAATCGTTGTAGGGGTCGTTGGAGACCCGAAAACACTACAAATCGTAGTTTAAAATATCGGACAACACTATAAATCATTGTGGGGCTCGTTGGAGACCCAAAAACACTACAAATCATAGTAGGGACTCATTGAAGACCCCAAAAATTGTAACCACGATTTACTGAAAAATGTTGTCAACCAAATGGTGATTTGTTGAAGGGGTGCTACAGTAGTCATGATATGGGGGCCAAAATCAGAACATGTGCAAAATCTGGATACAGGGTGCTGGTATTTAATCAAAATAAAATAGCAAATGACCATGAAAAATTCTGAAAATTTACAAGGATGAACTAGACATGTAAATAAAGAGAACTCGTTTTACAGAATTGAAAAATGATCTCCCGTTAGGGAAATAAAATTCTGACAAAATAGATCAAAATCTGAGCCGTTAAAATGACACAGGGTGACAGGGTTGTGGTTTTCGATCCGAAACAGGTATGAAAACACCATAGAAATAACTGAAATTTGGTATGGACAAAGTAGATTAAATTTAAAAAACAACCCTTTTTACAGATTGGAAAGATCATCTTTAGTTAGGGAGAAATCACTTCCGTAAGTTGATCCTGATTCTGCTAAAATCGTGACGGTGCAAAATAACAGGGTCTGCATCTTGATTTTTAAAGTGGGTCAAAAAAACTCAGAATGATCTGATTTTTGATGGAAAGCATGAAGACATATGCATGAAGTTTTAGTAAAACATTCAAATTAAAATGATCTCTGGTTATATACAAATCGATAGATATAAAATATACCAGAATTCAAAGTATAATCTAGAAAAAAAAAACTGAACATGATGAAAGCAAACTGCACATCCGTAGATGTTCAAAGATGAGATCTAATGCCTTAAAACATGAATGCATGCATGGATGATGAAAAGTTAAGACAAAAAATGCATTAAAAACAAAAATGGCTGAGGCACAAATCTAACTTGTTGTAGCCCATTTGAAAGAAGGATTTGATCTAAAAAGATCAAATCACTTTAATTCTTTTGGCTCAATCAAAATATATGAAACAGAGATTAAAAATGCAGCAAATATGAAGATGAAAACTCAGATTCTAATCTATTAATCATGCTATAACAAGAAATTTTAAGGGAATATAGGAGGAATACTCACCTTGGCTAAAGGGGTCTGAAAGAAAGGGTTGGGAGCTTCTCCAAACTTACGTAAACTCCTAAGTGAGAAGATAGAGGGATGAGAGAGAGAGAGAGATGACCACCAATTGCTGAATGCCTGAAATCGCTGACCCCTCACTTTCCTTCCTTTCTCTTCTTATCATTTTTTTCTCCTTCTTTTCCTGCATCTTTTCTGCTCATTTTCTTCCTTCTTTTATGCTTCTTTTCCTCCTGTTTTTCTTCCTCTGTTTCCTCCTCCTTTTCTTCCCATTTTTTTGGAGGGTCTTCGGGCTGAGGCAGCATCAGGCGACCTTTCTAAAAAAAGAAAACATTTTTATGATTTTAAAGGTTTAAAAATCTAAGTTAAACAAAATAAAGGAAAATTTTAAAAATAACAAATTTAAAAGGAAATTTTTGCAAAATGATGGTTGTTTTCAAAAGATTTTTCTGAAAATGGGCCTTTTAAGCTAAAAGAGGCTTTTAAAAATGAGGTTTCTAAAATCGATTTGTATTATATATATATATATATATATATTGTATATTTTTTTTTGTGTTTTTGAAATAAAATTCTAAAAATGAAGGGAAATAAAGTGGTTTACAACTGTTTTTTTGTATTTTTGAGAAATATTTACGAAAAAGAGGTTTTTTGAGAATTCAGGTTCGATTTATTCAGAAAATGGATTTGGATCCTGGTTTTGAGGAAATACTCGAGTTTTGAACATCGAATTTTCAAATACAGAGTAAATGGATCCAAATGAATACTGAATGGACTGTCTGAGCCTTTTAGAAATTATTTTGGTATTTTTGTAAAATTGATTTTAAAAATTAAATAACGAAGCTCAGATTGAAATTCTAGCACTGTATCCGGATCTGAAATTGAGTCAGATATATAACATGAATTTGGATTCCAGTGAATCTGAGAAGTAACTGGAATTTTGATTAAAAATGACTCAATTTATTCAGAAAGATGAGGTGAGAGACCAAGAGGGAAATTTTAGAAAATTTTGAAAAATTTGGGGTGTTGTGAACACCCCAAATTTTTCAAAGATTTACAAAATGACCCTTTTGCCCCTGACTCCATCCTCTGAGAAATCAAAGCAAATTCTTCAGACTTTCTGGATTAAAAACCATATTGATCCGTTCAAAATCATTTTCAGGTTCAAATCCGGTGCTTTAAATCCATATTTCCTCAAAATCCGGATCCAAACCCATTTCTGAAGAAATTTTCTCAAAATAAATTTTAAATTCTCAGAAAAATTCCCTTTTGTAAATATTTTTGCAAAAACACAAAAAAATTAGTTTTAACCTTTGATTTCTCGTAAAACTTTAGGGTTTTATTCTAAAAATACAAAAAATTGAAAAATAAACCAAAAAACCAAAAAAATTGGGAAAAACTACAAGAAAAACGAATGATGTTCAGGCTTTTGAAGTCATTTTGCCAAAAACTTCATTTCTTAACCATTTTTCAATAATATCCTAAAAAGGAAACCCCTTTTTGGAAAACTTAGAAATATGTAACGAACTCCTCCTGCCCATTTTTCTCCTTCTCTCTCCACCGTTGATCTTCCAACAGCCTCCTCTCTCCTCAACCTTCAATCCGAAACGACCTCCATTCTCGAATTTTCCATTCCCCCTTTAAGAAGAGGCGAGCTCCTGTCTTTAGGGATGGATTTTTTTTTATCCGCATCTCCGTCACCGAGCTTCCTTCGCAAAAATCCATCATTCATCCCTCTCTCAGCATTGCATTCTCCACCTCTCCACTGGATCGACTTCCTTTGGCATCCTTCTGTTATCGATATCAACTCATACTCACTCGGCTCTTCTCCTTTGCAAATTAATCGGATCTTGCCTCTTCCATCACCAAGCATCACTCTCGCTGACTTTTTCGGAGAATCCTGCAAGCAAAAGAAGACGGAAAGCTTTTTCTCTTCTCGTCCAACAAAAGGAAAATTCCCTCTGAAGAAGCATTGACTACCTCTTTCCGATCCTCTGCAAAAACCAGGTGAACGCCCCTCTTCTTTCTTAGTTTTATGTGAGATTTCATGTTGATTTCTTATTTTCGGCATCCATTAATGCACCCTTGAGGGATTGGATTGTCTATAGCAATGCCAGTCCCTCTCTTGTGCGATAGCAACGGAGCAATCATGCTCCAATATTTTTTTTTCTTCCATTTTACTCATATTGTGATTTCGGGCTCGGAATGTCAGATTCAATAATCTGGCAGGGTTCATCCAAACCCCGACCTAAAATTCTCGGCTGAATTCCATTTTCATTTTCTATCAAATTTTGGATTCCCTGTGCAACCTCTGCTTCAATGTCCGATCCTTTACCCTTGCTAGTCTTGATAGATCTGTTTTCGTCAACATTAATTGTTGAGAGCCAGTATTCCATCACAGTCAATATTCATAGTTTTTTTTTATTTTATGAAATTCGTGTTTATGCTTCATGTTTTGGTTAGCTATCCCCCTCTATCCCTGCATGACCCCTCTCTGAACAGGTCCCCTTCGTTGATTGATCTTCAACACACATATCCTTGTGAATCCCCAGTAATCCTCTGCATCCCATTATATGTCATACCGATTTGTCTTTCCTGTTATTTTCATATTTCTTTTTTTTTTTTCCCTCTCAGTGTTTTCCTTTTGTTTTACTCATTTTAAGAAACACCATATGCAATATCGAATTGCTCCCTAGCAATCTCGATTTGTATCTGTGTAACAGTGGGTTAACCCTTTCCCGGACATATCTGTGGATGGTTGGCTCAGCTACTCCATCCCTTGCGCTCGATTTCCTAGGAGAAATCGTGATCCAAGTGGACTTCATTAGGAGAATCAGAGTTGCAGAAACTGCGGGGACGCATCACCTACCCTTTAATAACCCTTGTTTCATATTTAGCAGGATGTATACCCCGCTCTTGATTTAGTCATGCCATTAGTAGAACATCATGTTTCTTATGATCATTTTCTTCTTTTTTTTCTTTCTTTCTTTCAATTACATCACAGAAATCAGGTAAAGCTAGGTGCCACTTATTTGTCATCTCTACTCTCTGGTTCATTTCAAATTTTGTTTACCTGGTTTGCCTGGATTACTTTCTTTTCTTCTTGTTTCTTTTTGTTGTTTGTTGTTTTGTTCTCTGGTTATTTATTGTGATTAATCTTCTGATTTTTTTTTCTTTTGATCTGTTTCCTAGCACCTGAGTTTCTAATTTTAATCAATGGTACTCATTCTCCAGACTCTGATATATGCCCTCATAAGGTGATGTCTGTTAATACCTAAATCGTCATATTCAAACAGGAACAAACATACCCATCGGATGAGAATTAGTATCACATTACTTCATAGGTTGGAATTAGAAATTTTTTTTTTTGCAACCTCACTGTCAAGATTTACAAAGTACATTACAATTTTGGGTTTTATTTCTTTTTATTATGATGCATTAGTCTTCAGCCTAGAAACATTCAATTCGCCCCTGAACACTCCCAGTAGCATAACAAGCTCTCCTGGAAGCATCTTCACTGGCTCCCCCAAAATCTGTAGAACAAACTTGGAGGCCGTTATAGAAAAGTAGATTGGCTATGTGGTATTTATCCTCCTACAAAATTATAACATCTGTTTCTCTGTGCTGAGTTCAAATAAAATTCTCATGAGATTCGATTCTCTCATTCTGATTTAGCATGAGATAACAACAGGAATTGAAGGTATAACCTTATGTGTTTGGCGTTGCATAGGATTTCCCTTCGATGACCAACTCACGCTTTCAAGGGTGTTGGCTCAACATATTACAGTTAAAGTTTCTTTTTCTTTAGCAAGATGGTCAACAAAGCCTTTTCTGAAGGTTCAGGACAGTTGAAAGGTGTTCGGTAAATTGATACTGAAAGTGATACAGTTCATGTTATACTTCCCTTCCCATACTATGTTGCTGTATACATTTTTTTTTAAGTTTGATGCATAAGTACATTACCTGTCACTATGAAGTTTTGGCGATTTAGCTGGTTGGTTATTGATAATAAGGGATATCTGTAAGCAATGAAAGAAGAGTACAGCCAGATTCATTTGCTTACTTGCTGCTTGCGGTAGGTGCCATTCTCAATAATGAGCACATTCTGGATTGGATACTCAGCATATCTTGTTCCTTATTTTGTTATATGATTCTCATGCTCTCTATGTTATAGTTTCCATGGTATATAGTTAGCAGTCAAAAGAAGTAAGATATTTAGTTGTCATATAAAGGTGCACAAGATGCATAGCTTGCTAATTATCCTGTAATCTTATTACTTCTCGTTACAAACCCTCGAGCAGCATCTCAACCCCTTCCCTGTATGCATACACTCACTTGCAGTCCACCAATATGCAATACATATCCATCAACCTTTTCCAATCATTTCACCATTCATAAATAGCACAGCCTCTATCTAGCGTTACTAGGATACCTTGCTCCTACAGCCCCTTAGTTGTGTCCACCCTCATCACTACAGGCTGTCATCAAAGCCCTTCACTTAGGACATCTTTCCACATTTATCTTTCATTAGGACATTACATGTATACCTTGAGGTTCACTAGTCTGCCACATCACCATAGTGCATATTTTAAAAGTATTGCCCTTTTCATTAACAAAGAAAGCATTTCTAGGTCCAAGATAAGATTTGGCAAATTCTTATAGGCATCCACCATCTTTGCTAAACTCTATTTTTGCAGGAAATATGTGAAAGATGTCATCACTTGGGGTTGTAAATTTGCTTTCTCATGTTGTAATAGCTAGATTTGAATGAGAATTTACATTTCCTGCTTTAGGTAGAATGGATGAGCATTGTAAACAACATAAATTGCTTGTTCTCATGCATTTTGCCTTTGTTTCTCAAACCCTCACTATGGTGAAACACGAATGGCGCATGCACCATTTCGTAAGAAATAATAAATACGAAGTTGATGATCCACATCAATGGCCATAGTCAGGGTGTGGACAAAACTTAGCATTTTTATCTGTTACAAAATAACACTGGATCTACTTTCAAAATTCATCATATTTTCTTTAAATATTTTCTTCTTTTATCAGAATTTAACTTAAAATTAACTCAAAATATATACCAATGGCCATAGTCAGGGTATATTGAGGGTTAATTTCATTTTAAATTCTATAAAAGCACTAAAATGTATTTTATTCTTCTTTTGGATTTAAATATAGATTATCATATAATACATTCAATGACCATAGTCAAGGATGTATTATATTTTCAATCTTATTTTAATTCATTTAAAGAATGAAATAGCTTTTCAAATTCCAATTTCAAAATTATTCAAATTCATTCATCATATAGGATAGAATTGCATCATATTTTCAAAATTCTCTTTCAAAAATCCAAGTGATCTCAAATATCTTTCTTCAATCTATAGTTTAATTCATTCCTCTATCTTATTTCAAAGATTTAAATTCTAAGTTCAAAGTCCGATTTTTTCAATCTTTATATTCTTGATTCATTCCAGATTTAAACTCCAAATTCAAAATCCGAATTTGATTTTGAAATTCATTTATAGTTCAAATTTTCAAATCAATTTTGAAACTCCAAAAATCAACTCAATTCAAAATTCAATTTCAAAGTTCCATTTAAACTTTGAAGTTTCTGATTCATCTTCAAATTCAAAAATCAAGTTTATCTTCTTATCTTCAAACTCAAAAAATCACAAGTTGAGATTGATTTTGAATCTTGATTTTTCTTAAATTTTAGATTCAATCTAGGTTCTCAAAACCCAGATCTATCTTCAAAAGTCCCATTTGGACTCTCAAAAACCAAATCCTAGTTTCAACTTGGATCCAGATTTCCAAGTATAAACTCCATTCCACTTTGGATCTTCAATTACAGAACCAAAATTCCATTTAGGATGCAGGATTCAACATTCATATTGGATCTCAGACTTCAGATCCAATTCCCCTTTAGGGTCCAGGATCCAATTCTACATTGGACTTCAGATCCAAATTCACCTTAGGATCCAAAACCAATTCTACCTTTGGATCTCAGATTATAGATCCAAATTCCAATTCTTAGGATCTAGATCCCCATTCTACATTGGATCTCAGACTCAGATCCAACTTCCAATTCTCAGGATTCAGAATCCAATTCTACTTTGGATCTCAGACTTCAGATCCAACTCCATCTTCCAAACCCATCTTGGATCTTCAACTTCAGACCCCAATTCCATTCCAAATCTTGAATCTGATTCCATTCAAAATTCCAAAATCCAAAATTCCACTTTAAATTCCAATTCTTAAAGCCAATTCCATTTCATTCAAACCAAGTTCCTATTTCGGATCCTAAATCCAAAAATCAACTCAAAACTCTATTCAGAATCTAGAACTTGGATTCGGATTTCATCTTGAAATTCCAACTATTACAAATCCCATTCCTCAATTCCTTTAGATTTCCCACATTTTCTTCTAAAATCAAAACTTCAAAATTGGAACTCAATTCCATTCCAAATATTCATCCAAGTTCAAACTTCTAAATTCAAAGTCCATTTATGACTTTAAAAATTTCCTTCATTCTCTTTTTATTTCAAGACTTCAAGATCAATTTCCAAATTCCAGATTTATTTTCCCAAGCTCTTGATTATTCTAAAAACTTAGAACTTTAATCTTAAGTTCTAAGTTAGGAATCATTTCTTCACTTTATCAGATTCACTTGGAAATTCTTCAAAATATTTTAAAAAAGAGCATACATTTTTTGCATATTGCACAAGCATGATTCATCGTGCATTTAAACTTAGGATAAATGCTTAGATAAATTCTTTGCAAAGCAAAAGGCATAAAATTCGACCCTTGGTTCGATTACCCCTGGTAAAGGCGCCAGGAACGGTCGAACCTCGTATCGACGAGCGGATCCCGTCTCCCAGTTTTCCCGCAAATATTTCAAAACGGAGGTGAGTTATTTCAAAATATTTTCAAAATTAAGGTCAAGTGAGGCCCGCAAAAGAAATCCTCTCCTCTTCTCTTCTCTTCTTTCTTTTCTTTTCTCTTCTCTTTCCATCTTTTATTTTTCTCCCTTCAAAAAGGAGGAAAATAAAAGAGAAATAGAAAAGAGAAGGAAGAGAGAAAGAATATTACGAGAGGAAAAATTTTGCGATGATCACAGTTTTGGCGACCGAGATGGGACTCATCTCCGTCCGATCGAATTATGCCTTTTCTTTTGCTTTGATATTATCTAAGTCTGTATTCTATATATGTCAGCTTCATTTCCATGCAAACCCTTAAGAGCCTAGACTCTATCCTAAGCTGACATCATTGCATATAGGATTTAAGTATGGTTTGGTAGGACCATATTGAGGAGATTATATCCATGTTCACATTAGACTTAGGTCTGAAATACAACTCTCCTCAATTTTTAGGGATTGAATGTAGAACAATGTATGCAAGTGTATGCTTCTCTTCATTTTTAATCTATCTCTTTAGGACTTGCATTAGAGCCATCTGATTTATTTTGCATGTTGAACATGTTTTCAAAAATATCCCCTACCTATATTGTCCCGGTCTTCACGTTGCTGGGCTGTCTCACTGAACCATAGTTCGGGAGAGAGCCTCACAACTGGACCACTTATTTGGGTTCGCGCCCCCCTACCACGTACCTAAGGGCCATAGTCCGAGGTATATCGGTAGGTGCTCAAGGATGTTGGGAAGCCATTACCTTAGAACCGGAGAAATATTTCTATGCCACGTACTTCGAGCTTCGGCTTGGGTATATCGGCGTATCTTGATTGGAATCAGATGATCTGAACCCTAGAGTTAGGATTAAGGTCCTACAAGTCATTTTAACTATTGCATTTAGAGTCAGCCTTTAGGGAGTGCTGTATGCGCATCCTTGTTTGTGCAACTTTGGTTGTGTGATATTTCTCTTATTCTCTCATATATATGTATCAAACACTTTTCAAAAACCCTGGGTATATTATTCAAAACTTACCCATATTTTCAAAAACCCCAGGTGTATATTTCTATCTACCTATATTTCTTTTTCTCTTTTACATCAAATTTTCTTCAAAACCCTGGAAAATTCCTTTAAAATTTCATCAACCTTTTCAAAATTTCCAGGTTTGATTCTTTAAAGAGTCTATCCATAAGTCCTGCATTCTATCTAATTCCCCTTATTTTCTTTGCCCCAGTATCACTTCAATGGCGTCAAATTCCATCGATGCTGTCTTTCCCCGAGATCATGTCTTCTATCAGATTCAGGATGGATCCCCGGATCTGCGGGTCATCCAGTCTCATCCTTTCTTCCCTCGGTGGTATTATTCTTGGTTCGCCACCTTCTCACGCATGTTCCCAGATCACTTGGATGACTGTGGGTTGGAGATGGCATCAGCGGCAGGCAAACGAACCATCAATGGAGCCCTGATTCAGGCTATGGCAGAACGATGGAATCCACGTACCTGCACATTCTGGTTTCCTTGGGGAGAGATGACTCTGCTTATGGATGAATTCAATGATATTATGGGATTGCCCGAACCAGCTGGTCATCCAGATGATCCTGTCGAGCAGCAGTTTTTGATCAACATCAAAGGGGTGGATGTTCGAGAAGCCTTAGCAAGAGCAACGGGGAGCAGATCCTGGCCTCTCACGGAGATTGGTGGGAATCAGTTCATCGACCTGTTCGAACTATATCAAAAGTAAGGAGCCTACAAAGAGGTTGACACTTTGTCCCGAGCAGCGAAGGATAGAATTCAGCATGCCATGATCCTGTGCACAGTAGGGTCAGCCTTCTTCCAAGATGGTCAGAATTTCATAGATATCAAAGTTGCTCAGCTCTTTCGGAGATGGGGAAGCAAGCAGACCCGTCAACTTTCAGTTTTCATGGCCGCATTAGCCTTCCTTTACAGAGGTTTGGCTCGATTTGCCCTCGGAGAGACCATTCTGGTAGAAGGATGCACTTACGCCTTGCAGTCGTGGTTCCTGCGACACGTTCCCTAGAAGGCCAGTTCGTTCAGGTTCAACAGTAAGCATCCAAAGACAGTCATCCAATGCCGAGCTCTGATCGAGAAGCTGCATCAGGAGGAGATTACTTGGGATTTCTTTGACAGAAGAGAGACTGCTCCTCGATACACTTATGCCCGTGACAAGAGCTACAAGTTGATGGGCCCTTTCTTTTGTGTCGATTATCAGCCAGAACGATGTCTGAGGCAGTTTTCGCAGCGGCAGGTTCGTGCCAACACTCGTTTCCCGACAGGCAACATGCCAGAATTCAACCTGCAGTCATATCAGTGGTCTGGGGCATATCATGTCGCCAAATATACGTGTGATTCTTTTATTTCTCTTTCTATATTTTCAGGACCAAATGTATCATCTGAATATCAAGAGTGGTGGCAAACTGTCTGCCCACCCTCTCTTTGTCTTTGAATGTTAAAAATATCAATAAAAATTTACTTTTTGGCCAAAAATGTTGTTTTCTGTATTTTTGTTTATAGCACAAATAAAAGTCACAAATTTTGGGTGACGACCTAATCCTGGGTAAAAAGGGATATTCCTTCCACATTTTCTTCAAATATATTTTCTCATGGTTGACGACCTCGCCTAGGTAACAAGGCACATTTCTCTGTTATCATCAAATGGTAACACAATTATCATAAATCGTGTGATGACCCAATCCCGGGTAATGGGATAATCTCTTGAAATTGTCTACCAAATCCCCTCATTTCTTGCTTTTTCTCAAAGAAATTATGATTTTCAAAAGCTTCTCCATACTCTAACCATTCCCATATTCTACAGGAAAGCTTTGGCATCTGAAAATGGTTCAGACAAGGGCTGATAAGAGGGCTGCTCAACAGCACAGTGACAGCGAGCCAGAGGAGATGAATTCTCCTAGACATTCCAAAAGGCAGGCTTCAGGGGATGAGATCGACGTTGATCCAGCCATGTACCGGATCTTTCAAAAGATGATGACCAAAATGATGGCCGAGCAGGCTAACGCGGCTCCAAAGAAGGCAGCTTCTAAGGCCAAGGCTAAGAAGAAGCCCATAAAAAAGCCAGTCAAGATCAGCAAGCAAAAAGTACAGCGTGACAGTACTTCTGAAAGCTCCGAATCAGCAGAAGAGAACTCCGAAGAAGAGCAGCTGATCTACATCCCGAAACATCTGCGGCAGTCCAAGAGGCCGGTAGAAGAGCCAGTGTCAGTGAACAAGCCCAAATATGGGGCCCCTGCAGAGGACTCGATCCAGGCACTGACAAAAATGGTCAAAGACCTGCAGGTCCGGGATAAAGGGAAAAGGTCGTACACTAGACATGATTTTTACCTCGGCTTAAAAGGGGACATCAATCTGGAGAACCTCCCCAGAAAATTCATTAAATTTGATGGATCCGGAGATCCCAAGGCTCACCTTGCCATGTTCTTTGCAGAGTGCGCCCGGTTCAGCGAAGACAACCGCGCCCTCTTCCTCTGTTTTCCCCGCAGTTTGGAGGGAATAGCCGCCAAATGGTACGCCGAGCACGTCAATCCCATTGAGTTAAGGGATTTTGACAAAGTCGTCAATATGTTTGTTGAACGCTTTCTGTTCAACACAGAAGCTCTGCCCACCCTAAACCACCTGTGCAACTTGAAGCAGGAGCCCAATGAGAAGGCCAGGGATTTCATTCACAAATGGAGAAGCCTTTGCAACAAAATGAGGAACCCTATTTCTGAGGAGCATGCTCTCCAAGTCATTCTCAACAACTTCTCCCAGCCCTTAAAAAGCCTCCTCTTTCCATACCCCTCCAAATCCTTTATCGAACTGACAGAGCGAGCAGAATGGCTCGAGATGGGGGTAGAGAACGGAATGTATGAAGGTGTCGCCTTGGCCAAAAATATCCCAGACCCAAAGAAGAAGGCACACTTCACCTACTCCGCCGAGGTTCCCGGGGATGATCAGGGCAGTAGCAACAAGCAGGGCAGTGGCAGTGGTATGAAGCCCGAGCAGAACAGGGGAAGAAAGGGCAAATTCTTCAAGAACAACAACAAGCCTCTCCCGACCGGTCCTCAACAAAAGGGGGACCTTCAAGAAAAGCCCAAACATATAAACTGGAGCAGGGATCGAAAATTCACTCCCCTCGATCAGCCTTTGGAGAAAATTCTGGAATACTTGCTGTCTCATGGGATGGTGAAACTTTCCAAGGTTGCAGATCTGCCAGTGCTCATGGGTAGATTTAAGGAACAATATTGCAAGTTCCACAGGGCAATGGGCCATGACACTGAATATTGCTTCGTTCTGAAGCATCTGATCCAGGATTGCATCGATAAAAGCATCCTCATCGAGGATGAAGAAGAAGGCAAAATGGATATCCTGTCCGCCCCATTCCCAAAGCATTCAGCGTCAACCGTTTCTGAACATTCCTTCCTACCGCAGAGTCACATACATCCTTGTTCCAAAGAGGAGATGAGTTTGCAGCATCAGGTCATGGTTCTACATCAGAATCAACTTGCATTTCAGAGAGGGGATATCCTCTCATTTTTAAACATTAGAAACATGTCAGTTGAGAGTGGAAAAACCCAAGTTTTTCCAAAGAGATTTGTGAAAAGGGAAGCATGCACAGAGGAAGCAGAAATCTCAGAAGCAGTAAAAGAGTGGGCCAAAAACCTTCAGAAGCCTGTTACAGCGCTCTCCAACATCTCCATTTTCGAGTTAACTCATGATTTCCCCCCACACCGGGAAAAGTTAGATGATTTACTAAGGAAGATCAAGGTGAAGCTGGGCACCACACCCGAAGATATGGCGCAGATTGTAAACCAGGCGATGACTAATGCGCCTATTACTTTCTCTGATGAGGACTTGCCTAAGCCTCATTCATTCCACAACAATGCACTGTACATCGTAGTCAGGACCAGGGGCATGACTGTCCCGCACGTACTTGTTGATGGAGGCAGCAGCCTCAATATTTGCCCAGAGATGACAGCGAAAGCCTTGGGATTGAAGGAAGAGGAATATGTGCCTGATCCCATCACCATCTACGGCTTTGATAATCACGGGCAGACTCCAAAAGGCAAATTCTT
This sequence comes from Nuphar pumila, assembly GCF_984573655.1. Lineage (NCBI taxonomy): Eukaryota > Viridiplantae > Streptophyta > Magnoliopsida > Nymphaeales > Nymphaeaceae > Nuphar > Nuphar pumila. The sequence goes on along the minus strand of NC_143263.1, from coordinate 43,235,211 downwards.
TTTTTTTTCTCATAAACTACTCAGTGCATACAATGTTATTCCATGTCGTCAATGTGCCGCCGACTTACAACTTGTTGTTAGGACGAACATGGATCCACAATGCCAATGTAGTTCCATCAACTCTCCACCAATGCATCAAGTGGTCCAAAGGTGGAATGATCACCACCATTTTGGGCGAGGACCCTGAAGAGAGACTGCCACAGCCTATGATTCCCCGTTCAACATTTACATCAGATATTCCAAGCATCCGAGAAGCGGATGAGATCAATCTCAGTGACAGTCTAGAAATGTTAAAATTGAAAGATGTCATGGAAGAAGAGAACGTTGCAGCCACGGTCCGATGGCAGGGACCTTGTTTCTTCAAGTTAGGAGGACGCATTGATTACGCCTCCTTCAAAGATCACCCTTTATTCCCTCAGTTCTCCAAAGCCAGAATTGGATTTGATCTGCTGATAAAACATGGATATCAGCCATTCCGGGGCATAGGAAAGAATGAAGATGGTATAGTGGAGCCAATCGTTCCTACTCAGCATTTAGATAGTTCAGGGTTGGGGTTCACCGGCCAGGATTCCAGCAAAAGGACAATTTTCGTTAGGGGAAACAAGTGAAGATGATGCCTTAGTTTTCCTGCTTTCTTTTCTTCTCTTTTTGTAGGGACAATACAGTCCCATCTTTTGTTAAAGTCTTGTAAATACTTTACCTCAATCAATGAAAAATCAAATCTTCTCTTCAAGCGTCTATCATTTTTCTTCTTATACTTTGTCTATGTCATTGCTCTTGCTTTATACAAAAATTTTGATTTGGCTCGTACTTTCTCTTAAAAAAACCTCTTTTTGGCGCTTTCAGGACCATTAACTCCTGAATCAATGACAAGATTTGTTATCAATCCCAAGTATCTAAAATTGGCAAGGTTTCCTGAGATGAAAGACAGAGCAGAAGTCAGTCAGGCAGCAGAACAGACTGAAGAGCCAGCCAAGTTTGATTCCACCATTCAGGAATTGCCAGAATTTGCTCACATTCAGAAGCAGGATGAACCCTCATCTTTAGTTCAAGATCCAACTGAGGATATCAACATTGGATCGGAAGATGATCCGAAAATTCTCAAAATCGGGTCGAGTCTAAGCGAAATTGAAAAGGCTAGACTCATCCAATTCCTCAAAATGCATTAAGAAGTATTTGCGTGGACTTATGAAGATATGCCAGGATTGGATATCAAACTGGTTGAGCATCGACTCAAGCTGAAACCAGAAGCCAGACCAATCAAGCAGAAACTAAGGAAGTTAGACCCTCGAATTGAGCAGCAAGTCAAGGAAGGACTTGAAGATTTGTTAAAAGCAGGCTTCATCCGGGCCATTGACTACCCAGATTGGTTAGCAAATATCGTGGCAGTCCCTAAAAAGAACGAAAAAGTTCGGATTTGCATTGATTTCAGGGATCTCAATAAGGCCACCCCAAAAGATGATTATTCACTTCCCAACATTGACCTGTTGATCGATAGCACAGCAGGTCATGCCATGTTTTCCTTCATGGACAGATATTCAGGCTATAATCAGATCAAGCTGGCCGTTCTTGATCAGTCCAAAACTTCATTTACTACCCCATGGGGAACTTTCTGCTATACAGTCATGCCATTTGGACTCAAAAATGCCGGGGCGACCTATCAAAGGGCAATGGTCGTCATTTTTCACGATCAAATGCATAAGATTATGGATGCATATGTGGATGATATTTTGGTTAAGTCTAAAGAAGAAGAGGATCACTTTGATGCTCTTAGTCAAGTTTTTGAAAGAATCATTCTTTACAAGTTAAGACTTAATCCTCAGAAATGTGTTTTTGGAGTTGAGTCTGGCAAATTACTCGGCTTCATTATTAGCAAGAAAGGGATCGAGGTGGATCCGACCAAGGCAAAAGCCATTATTGACATGCCGCCTCCAACTAATCTCAGGGAACTGCGAAGCCTTCAAGGGCGTATTCAGTCTATTCGCAGGTTCATCTCCAATTTGGCTATGAGATGTGAGCCTTTTAACCATTTGCTAAGAAAAGGAGTTAAATTCGAATGGGGATCAGAATACCAACTCTCGTTTGAGCGCATCAAGCAGTATCTCCTTAATCCACCAGTTTTGAAGCCGCCAAAGCTGGGAAAGCCTCTCTTACTATACATTTCTGTCAATCAGAATGCCTGTGGTGGATTCCTCGCTCAATATGAAGAGGGCAACCTGATAGAGCACTCCATCTACTATGTTAGCAAAACTTTCATTGATTATAAAAAGAAGTATTCTCAGATGGAGATAACTTGTCTGGCTCTGGTTTGGATGTGCCAGAAATTGAGACATTACCTATTGGCTTCTGAAATCAAGTTTCTATCGAAACTTAATCCTCTCAGATATATTTTAGAGCAATCGTTTCTTACTGGACGGATTGTGAAGTGACAAGTCCTTCTGATGCAATATGACTTAGAGTATGTTTCTCAAAAGTCAATTAAAGGCCAAGCGATCGTAGATCAGTTGGCAGATTTCCCTTTGACGGAAGAAATTAAAGCAGAAGATGATTTTCCTGATGAACACATCTGTAATATCCAACAACTCCTAGTTTGGAATATGTTCTTCGATGGCTCTAAAAATATGTCTGGCATCGGGATTGGAGTCTTGTTGATCACTCCAGAAAAAGAAATGATCCCTTATTCTCTCAAACATGGTTTCCAATGCACTCATAATATGGCCGAGTATGAAGCTTTAATACAAGGTCTCAAAATCTTGCAAAGTTTCAATGTCAAGAGAGTGCATGCTTTTGGCGATTCACTACTTGTTGTCAGTCAAGTTAACACTAAATGGCAAGTGAAAGATTCCAAATTGATTCCGTATCAAAAGATCGTCTTAGCTCTTGTGGACAACTTCGAAAAATTTCAGCTCAGTCATATAAGAAGAGAGCATAATCAAATAGCCGACGGTTTAGCCAGTCTGGGCTCCATTCTATCCTTCAAAGGTGGTGAGTCATGTCGTTCTTTCGAAGTTGGCAGACTTGAGCAACCCGCTTTCGATTCAACTATGCAAATAAACCAGGTCAATCAGAAGGAGAAGCCTTGGTACCAAAACATCAAGAATTTCATTGAGACTGGTGAATTTCCACCAGAGATACCAAAAAGGGAGCAACGTGCAATACAGCGTATGTCTACCCGTTATTTCATTCTCGCTAATGTCCTCTACCGCCGTGGGTTCAGTTCTGAGTATTCAAGGTGCTTGGACAAAGAAGAAGCTATGGAAGTTATCCAAGAGGCACATGAAGGGATTTGTGGTGGCCATGCCAGCTATCAGACTCTCGTCAAGCAGATCATTCGAGCAGGGTACTACTGGAACACCATGCAGCGGGACTGTCATCGATTTGTGAAAAAGTGCGTCAAGTGCCAGTTACACGCGCCTTATATTCATGCTCCAGCCGCATATCTACAATCAGTTGTTTCCCCTTGGCCATTTTCCATGTGGGCTTTTGACGTCGTCGGCCCAATTACCCCTTCTGCTTCCAACGGCCACAAATACTTCCTGGCCGCAACAGAGTATTTCATGAAATGGGTTGAAGCTGTTACTCTACGCACAGTAGAAGGCCGCCATGTGGTTTCTTTCATTCATAAGAACATCCTTTGCCGCTTCGGCATACCACATGATATTGTCTCAGACAATGGAACCCATTTCAAAAATGAGAGAATGAAAACCTTCTGTTCTAAATTCAGAATTTCCCATCATTTCTCAGCTCCTTATTATCCTCAAGGGAATGGCCAAGCAGAGGCCACCAATAAAATTTTGATCCGTATTTTGGAAAGGACTGTGAAGACAGGTCGAGACTGGCATGAGAAAATTCATGACTCACTTTGGGCATATCAGACCACCATTCGGACTCCGACTAATGCCACTCCTTCAGAACTTGTTTACGGAACTGAAGTAGTATTGCCTCTCCATGTCCAAAATCCCGCTCTCAAATTTGCTTCCCTTATGGAACTGCCACTCGATCAGTATCAGCAGCAGAGATTGGTGCAGTTGGATTTACTGGATGAAAAAAGACTCAAGGCAGCGGAACATGCTCAAGCTTATCGGCAGAGGATAGCTCGACACTATGCCAAGTCCGTCATTGAGAGAAAATTTCGAGTTAACGATTTGGTACTCAGATCAACGGCTCATCTCAAGCATCGACCACGGGACAAGTGGTCACCCAACTAGGAAGGCCCTTATGTGGTTAAGGAAGCACTTGCTCGCAATTTGTATCGTCTAATCAATGCAGATGGAGTGGAAATGTCAGATCCCATCAATGCTCTGCATCTGAAGAAATATTATGCTTAGAATTTTCATTCTAAAGCCTTTGTATTATTCAAAAAGCCATTTCAATAAAATAATGATCTTCTATCAATTCTTACATTCTTCTCCATGATACTGGGGCATTTTATTTTGATCTATAATCATCTCCTTCATCATATGCAGGCAGGATTAGACGAAAAGCTCTTCTCCTCAAATTTTGTTAGCTCTCAATTTGTCTTGTGATCTTTATCTTTCATTTCATTTGATTCATTTTGCTTTGATCAAATTTATGTCAAGCTAATGCTCGTTTATGTCAAGTTTTCAACAAAATTTTCAATCTTAATTACAATTCCATCTACTTTTATCTTTGAAAATACCCTTTCAGGATAAGGGATAAACCTGATGCCTCCTTTCAATGAGGTATTCCTTTTATTATTTTCCCCGTTCAGGATAAGGGGATAAAATCCTGAATTATCTTCTGAAAACCCAGTTCTCACACTGGTTATTTCTCAAACTTTTTTTAATCATAATTTGAGCTTATTTAGAAAACCCGGTTCTCACACCGGTAACCTTCTAAAATCAATCTTCTGACCAAAATTTTAGTTCTGGCTTAAATCTCCCAAAACTTCATATATTTCCAAAAGATCCAGCATCTCGCTGGTCATGCACTTCCAAAAGGATCCAACACTCGTTGGTCATGTCTCCCAAAGGATCCAGCATCTCGCTGGTCATGTATTTCCAAAAAGATCCAACACTCGTTGGTCATGTATTTTCAAAAGATCCAGCTTCCGATTGGTCGTGTATTCCAAAAGATCAAACCCTTAAGGTGCGATTCCTCAATTCTATCATTTCCAAAATCTTCAATCTTTCAAATTCTATTAGTTTCCCAACCTTTGGTTGCAATATCTTCAAAATCTCATCATTTTCTCAACCCTCAGGTTATAATCTCTCAAATTCAAACCATCAGATTAAATCATTCATTTTTGAAATCCAGTTGTCATAACTGGTCGGGATTTGAAATCCAGTATTTTTCACTGTTCGGGATTTGAAATCCAGTTGTCATCACTAGTCGGGATTACCAAAAATCCAGTTGTCATAACTGGTCGGGATTTGAAATCCAGTATTTTTCACTGGTCGGGATTTGAAATCCAGTGTTTTCACTGGTCGGGATTATCAAAAAATCCAGTTTCTCATAAACTGGTCGGGATTTCCAAAACCTAATGTAATTCATCAGTTCAGTTTTCTAAAGTCTGATTCTTACACCATTTCTTTAAATTACAGCTAAATGTCTCATCAAAATCTATATTGAATGATTATTTCACAAGAAATTCATGAAAACTTTGCCAATTTGCTAAAAGCATTAGTTGATTCTAAAAAGTCTGACTACACAAAAAGAATTTTCTCATATTACCTCCAATATTTCCTTCTAAAAGGTGAAACTTTTTGCGAAAAGAGGTAAAATTCAAATCTTTCCCTGTTGATCAACCAAAAGGATGTAAGAAATGTCCTCGATATGATCAATAAAAGAAATCTTCAATGATGTTGAAAAGCCAAAAGAGAATTGATATTGATCTTGGCTATGGTGCGTATTTTAAAATGACTTTCTGACAATCAGGCAGTGGAAATATCTTGAGCTATAAAAAGAATCCACTCAACTCATATCTTCTCATTTCGTTTAAAAAAAATTTGCAATCAAATATCCGCAAAAGGGATCTCTCAATTGTCGTCAAGATGAAGGCGAATTAAGCGAGTAGACCCCCGGGGCCAATAAAGATTTGAAACATCTCCAAGATGACGGAGTTTGTTACGGATCCTTCTAGGGAAAGTTCAAATCACCGTCAAGATGAAGGCGAGTGTGATGAACCTACCGACAAACCCTAAAAGATATTTGATTTCTACTATCATCTAAAGACCTTTTGAGCCAGTGAGATCAATAGAATCCCTGAGATAAAAGAAGGATCGGAGCATCTCCAAGATGAAGGAGTTTGTGACGTGCCCTTCCCTGAAAAAAGAGAAAAAAGTCAGGACATCCAAATGAAGGATGATGAGAAAAACCCGAGAAAGCCCAATGACTCAAAAAGAGTGCAAAAAGATCATCGTGGGAAAACACCCAGATATCAAACTGCCAAAGTTTCCAGAAGTCATCTTTTCTCATAACAAAATTGTTTTATCAATATCTCTTCACTTCCTGCTTTTATGAAATTAAGAATATTTCTTTTATTCTCATATCAGGGAAATGGATAGCTTCCTTGAAGAAAATCATCAGTGCTAAATTTTTGAATTTGACTCTTAAAACCGAGGAGCTAGCCTCATTAGAGGAAATACTCTAGGTAAAAGAAGGAATATCTTTGCACATACATGCACATTTAGAAGCGTTTGAATCTACTATGATTTTATCTTATTGGCAAAATTTTCTATCTATTCCAAGAATAAAATAAACATTCAATATCCATTTTGATGCAACCTAGCATTGTTTATATTTCCCAAAAAGAGTTGCCTCTGAAGGAAGTATCCCTTCCTGTCCCATCACGGTTTTCTCATTAAAGAATTCCGTATGGATCCCTTACTCAGGATAAGGGGCAAACCTGAACCATTTGCGAAAGATCATTTAATTTCAAAAGCTATTTCAGTCTCAGCAAAGAGACGCTCAATTTCTTCCCCTTTTCAAAGCTTTAGGGACTCTATATTTCCTCCTTTCGCAAAAACCCCTTCTCGGATTTGTTCGTCCAAATTACCGAAAGTCCCATCGTGGTTTCTCCATTTTTGAGAAACCTGTATGGTAGATTTTCCCCACTCAGGATAAGGGTCAAACCTGAACCATTTGCAAAAGATCATTTAATTTCAAAAGCTATTTCAGTCTCAGCAAAGAGACGCCCAATTTCTTCCCCTTTTCAAAGCTTTAGGAACTCTATATTTCCTCCTTTCGCAAAAACCCCTTCTCGGATTTGTTCGTCCAAATTACTGAAGGTCCCATCGTGGTTTCTCCATTTTTGAGAAACCTGTATGGTAGATTTCCCCCACTCAGGATAAGGGTCAAACCTGAACCATTTGCGAAAGATCATTTACTTCAAAAGCTATTTCAGTCTCAGCAATGAGACGCACCGTTTCTTCCCCTTTTTCGAAGCTTTAGGGACCCTATATTTCCTCCTTTCGCAAAAACCCCTTCTCGGATTTGTTCGTCCAAATTCCGAAGGTCCCATCGTGGTTTCTCCATTTTTGAGAAACCCATATGGTAGATTTCTTATCCAGATTAAGAGTTAACCCGGAACCTCGCTTCGCGAGGTATCTTCCTTGCAGGTTTGGGTTAAACCTGAGTCACATTCCAAATGAGATTTCTCGTTTTGACGAGATGTTTTCTTCCCGTCCCATCATGGCTCTTCCCATCTAGGAATCCATGCTTTGTACATCCATCCAGAATATGATCCTACTTGAGCTTCAATTCACGAGGCATTTTCCAAAAATGTCCCATCAAGGTCCTCGTATATTTCTTTCCTCATTTCAAATTCATTTCTTGATATATCTTCGTCCCATCCAGGTTAAGGGCTAAACCTGAATCATTCCAAAAAAAAAGTATCTTGTCTCACCCATGAGACCTGATCAAAATTTTCATTTCCCACCATTTCAGAATTTTCATCTAAAGTCCCATCACGATTTCCTTATTCTCTACTCAATCATATCATCTCAAGGATTTTGTTTCCCCAAAACCATTCAGGATAAGGTTTCAAAGCCTGAGAAGCCATGTTTTTCCCAAAATAAATTCTTCCACACCCAGTTCAGACCTGCTGACTGGGGCATTTTCAAAATTTGGAGTGTTGTCTTTGCCACTAAGCTCGGCTTTCAACCGGCTTAGTAGCAAAGAGGGGGCATCTATGAACACCCCAAATTTTTCAAAGATTTATAAAATGACCCTTTTGCCCCTGACTCCATCCTCTGAGAAATCAAAGCAAATTCTTCAGACTTTCTGGATTAAAAACCATATTGATTCGTTCAAAATCATTTTCAGGTTCAAATCCGGTGCTTTAAATCCATATTTCCTCAAAATCTGGATCCAAACCCATTTCTGAAGAAATTTTCTCAAAATAGCTTTTAAATTCTCAGAAAAATTCCTTTTTGTAAATATTTTTGCAAAAACACAAAAAAAATAGTTTTAACCTTTGATTTCTAGTAAAACTTTAGGGTTTTATTCTAAAAATACAAAAAAATTGAAAAATAAACCAAAAAACCAAAAAAATTGGGAAAAACTATAAGAAAAACGAATGATGTTCAGGCTTTTGAAGTCATTTTGCCAAAAACTTCATTTCTTAACCATTTTTCAATAATATCCTAAAAAGGAAACCCCTTTTTGGAAAACTTAGAAATATGTAACGAACTCCTCCCGCCCATTTTTCTCCTTCTCTCTCCACCGTTGATCTTCCAACAGCCTCCTCTCTCCTCAACCTTCAATCCGAAACGACCTCCATTCTCGAATTTTCCATTCCCCCTTTAAGAAGAGGCGAGCTCCTGTCTTTAGGGATGGATTTTTTTTTATCCGCATCTCCGTCACCGATCTTCCTCCGCAAAAATCCATCATTCATCCCTCTCTCAGCATTGCATTATCCACCTCTCCACTGGATCGACTTCATTTGGCATCCTTCCGTTATCGATATCAACTCATACTCACTCGGCTCTTCTCCTTTGCAAATTAATCGGATCTTGCCTCTTCCATCACCAAGCATCACTCTCGCCGACTTTTTCGGAGAATCCTGCAAGCAAAAGAAGACGGAAAGCTTTTTCTCTTCTCGTCCAACAAAAGGAAAATTCCCTCTGAAGAAGCATTGACTACCTCTTTCCGATCCTCTGCAAAAACCAGGTGAACGCCCCTCTTCTTTCTTAGTTTTATCTGAGATTTCCTGTTGATTTCTTATTTTCGGCATCCATTAATGCACCCTTGAGGGATTGGATTGTCTATAGCAATGCCAGTCCCTCTCTTGTGCGATAGCAACAGAGCAAACATGCTCCAATATTTTTTTTCTTCGATTTTACTCATATTGTGATTTCGGGCTCGGAATGTCAGATTCAATAATCTGGCAGGGTTCATCCAAACCCCGACCTGAAATTCTCGGCTGAATTCCATTTTTATTTTCAATCAAATTTGGATTCCCTGTGCAACCTCTGCTTCAATGTCCGATCCTTTACCCTTGCTAGTCTTGATAGATCTGTTTTCGTCAACATTAATTGTTGAGAGCCAGTATTCCATCACAGTCAATATTCATAGTTTTTTTTTTATTTTATGAAATTCGTGTTTATGCTTCATGTTTTGGTTAGCTACCCCCCTCTATCCCTGCATGACCCCTCTCTGAACAGGTCCCCTTCGTTGATTGATCTTCAACACACGTATCCTTGTGAATCCCCAGTAATCCTCTGCATCCCATTATATGTCATACCGATTTGTCTTTCCTGTTATTTTCATATTTCTTTTTTTTTTTTTCCCTCTCAGTGTTTTCCTTTTGTTTTACTCATTTTAAGAAACACCATATGCAATATCGAATTGCTCCCTAGCAATCTCGATTTGTATCTGTGTAACAGTGGGTTAACCCTTTCCCGGACATATCTGAGGATGGTTGACTCAGCTACTCCATCCCTTGCGCTCGATTTCCTAGGAGAAATCGTGATCCAAGTGGACTTCATTAGGAGAATCAGAGTTGCAGAAATTGCGGGGACGCATCACCTACCCTTTAATAACCCTTGTTTCATATTTAGCAGGATGTATACCCCGCTCTTGATTTAGTCATGCCATTAGTAGAACGTCATGTTTCTTATGATCATTTTTTTTTTCTTTCTTTCTTTCAATTACATCACAGAAATCAGGTAAAGCTAGGTGCCACTTATTTGTCATCTCTACTCTCTGGTTCATTACAAATTTTGTTTACCTGGTTTGCCTGGATTACTTTCTTTTCTTGTTTCTTTTTGTTGTTTGTTGTTTTGTTCTCTGGTTATTTATTGTGATTAATCTTCTGATTTTTTTTTCTTTTGATCTGTCTCCTAGCACCTGAGTTTCTAATTTTAATCAATGGTACTCATTCTCCAGACTCTGATATATGCCCTCATAAGGTGATGTCTGTTAATACCTATATCGTCATATTCAAACAGGAACCAACATACCCATCGGATGAGAATTAGTATCACATTACTTCATAGGTTGGAATTAGATTTTTTTTTTTGCAACCTCACTGTCAAGATTAACAAAGTACATTACAATTTTGGGTTTTATTTCTTTTTATTATGATGCATTAGTCTTCAGCCTAGAAACATTCAAGTCGCCCTTGAACACTCCCAGTAGCATAACAAGCTCTCCTGGAAGCATCTTCACTGGCTCCCCCAAAATCTGTAGAACAAACTTGGAGGCCGTTATAGAAAAGTAGATTGGCTATGTGGTATTTATCATCCTACAAAATTATAACATATGTTTCTCTGTGCTGAGTTCAAATAAAATTCTCATGAGATTCGATTCTCTCATTCTGATTTAGCATGAGATAACAACAGGAATTGAAGGTATAACCTTATGTGTTTGGCGTTGCATAGGATTTCCCTTCGATGGCCAACTCACACTTTCAAGTGTGTTGGCTCAACATATTACAGTTAAAGTTTCTTTTTCTTTAGCAAGATGGTCAACAAAGCCTTTTCTGAAGGTTCAGGACAGTTGAAAGGTGTTCGGTAAAATGATACTGAAAGTGATACAGTTCATGTTATACTTCCCTTCCCATACTATGTTGCTGTATACATTTTTTTTTAAGTTTGATGCATAAGTACATTACCTGTCACTATGAAGTTTTGGCGATTTAGCTGGTTGGTTACTGATAATAAGGGATATCTGTAAGCAATGAAAGAAGAGTACAGCCAGATTCATTTGCTTACTTGCTGCTTGCGGTAGGTGCCATTCTCAATAATGAGCACATTCTGGATTGGATACTCAGCATATCTTGTTCCTTATTTTGTTATATGATTCTCATGCTCTCTATGTTATAGTTTCCATGGTATATAGTTAGCAGTCAAAAGAAGTAAGATATTTAGTTGTCATATAAAGGTGCACAAGATGCATAGCTTGCTAATTATCCTGTAATCTTATTACTTCTCGTTACAAACCCTCGAGCAGCATCTCAACCCCTTCCCTGTATGCATACACTCACTTGCAGTCCACCAATATGCAATACATATCCATCAGCCTTTTCCAATCATTTCACCATTCATAAATAGCACAGCCTCTATCTAGCGTTACTAGGATACCTTGCTCCTACAGCCCCTTAGTTGTGTCCACCCTCATCACTACAAGCTGTCATCAAAGCCCTTCACTTAGGACATCTTTCCACATTTATCTTTCATTAGGACATTACATGTATACCTTGAGGTTCACTAGTCTGCCACATCACGATAGTGCATATTTTAAAAATATTGCCCTTTTCATTAACAAAGAAAGCATTTCTAGGTCCAAGATAAGATTTGGCAAATTCTTATAGGCATCCGCCATCTTTGCTAAACTCTATTTTTGCAGGAAATATGTGAAAGATGTCATCACTTGGGGTTGTAAATTTGCTTTCTCATGTTGTAATAGCTAGATTTGAATGAGAATTTACATTTCCTGCTTTAGGTAGAATGGATGAGCATTGTAAACAACATAAATTGCTTGTTCTCATGCATTTTGCCTTTGTTTCTCAAACCCTCACCATGGTGAAACACGAATGGCGCATGCACCATTTCGTAAGAAATAATAAATACTAAGTTGATGATCCACATCAATGGCCATAGTCAGGGTGTGGACAAAACTTAGCATTTTTATCTGTTACAAAATAACACTGGATCCACACTGGATCCACTTTCAAAATTCATCATATTTTCTTTAAATATTTTCTTCTTTTATCAGAATTTAACTTAAAATTAACTCAAAATATATACCAATGGCCATAGTCAGGGTATATTGAGGGTTAATTTCATTTTAAATTCTATAAAAGCACTAAAATGTATTTTATTCTTCTTTTGAATTTAAATATAGATTATTATATAATACATTCAATGACCATAGTCAAGGATGTATTATATTTTCAATCTTATTTTAATTCATTTAAAGAATGAAATAGCTTTTCAAATTCCAATTTCAAAATTATTCAAATTCATTCATCATATAGGATAGAATTGCATCATATTTTCAAAATTCTCTTTCAAAAATCCAAGTGATCTCAAATATCTTTCTTCAATCTATAGTTTAATTCATTCCTCTATCTTATTTCAAAGATTTAAATTCTAAGTTCAAAGTCCGATTTTTTAAATCTTTATATTCTTGATTCATTCCAGATTTAAACTCCAAATTCAAAATCCGAATTTGATTTTGAAATTCATTTATAGTTCAAATTTTCAAATCAATTTTGAAACTCCAAAAATCAACTCAATTTAAAATTCAATTTCAAAGTTCCATTTAAACTTTGAAGTTTCTGATTCATCTTCAAATTCAAAAATCAAGTTTATCTTCTTATCTTCAAACTCAAAAAATCACAAGTTGAGATTGATTTTGAATCTTGATTTTTCTTAAATTTTAGATTCAATCTAGGTTCTCAAAACCCAGATCTATCTTCAAAAGTCCCATTTGGACTCTCAAAAACCAAATCCTAGTTTCAACTTGGATCCAGATTTCCAAGTATAAACTCCATTCCACTTTGGATCTTCAATTACAGATCCAAAATTCCATTTAGGATGCAGGATTCAACATTCATATTGGATCTCAGACTTCAGATCCAATTCCCCTTTAGGGTCCAGGATCCAATTCTACATTGGACTTCAGATCCAAATTCACCTTAGGATCCAAAACCAATTCTACCTTTGGATCTCAGATTATAGATCCAAATTCCAATTCTTAGGATCTAGATCCCCATTCTACATTGGATCTCAGACTCAGATCCAACTTCCAATTCTCAGGATTCAGAATCCAATTCTACTTTGGATCTCAGACTTCAGATCCAACTCCATCTTCCAAACCCATCTTGGATCTTCAACTTCAGACCCCAATTCCATTCCAAATCTTGAATCTGATTCCATTCAAAATTCCAAAATCCAAAATTCCACTTTAAATTCCAATTCTTAAAGCCAATTCCATTTCATTCAAACCAAGTTCCTATTTCGGATCCTAAATCCAAAAATCAACTCAAAACTCTATTCAGAATCCAGAACTTGGATTCGGATTTCATCTTGAAATTCCAACTGTTACAAATCCCATTCCTCAATTCCTTTAGATTTCCCACATTTTCTTCTAAAATCAAAACTTCAAAATTGGAACTCAATTCCATTCCAAATATTCATCCAAGTTCAAACTTCTAAATTCAAAGTCCATTTATGACTTTAAAAATTTCCTTCATTCTCTTTTTGTTTCAAGACTTCAAGATCAATTTCCAAATTCCAGATTTATTTTCCCAAGCTCTTGATTATTCTAAAAACTGAGAACTTTAATCTTAAGTTCTAAGTTAGGAATCATTTCTTCACTTTATCAGATTCACTTGGAAATTCTTCAAAATATTTTCAAAAAGAGCATACATCTTTGCATATTGCACAAGCATGATTCATCGTGCATTTAGACTTAGGATAAATGCTTAGATAAATTCTTTGCAAAGCAAAAGGCATAAAATTCGACCCTTGGTTCGATTACCCCTGGTAAAGGTGCCAGGAACGGTCGAACCTCGTACCGACGAGCGGATCCCATCTCCCAGTTTTCCCGCAAATATTTCAAAACGGAGGCGAGTTATTTCAAAATATTTTCAAAATTAAGGTCAAGTGAGGCCCGCAAAAGAAAACCTCTCCTCTTCTCTTCTTTCTTTTCTTTTCTCTTCTCTTTCCATCTTTTATTTTTCTCCCTTCAAAAAGGAGGAAAATAAAAGAGAAATGGAAAAGAGAAGGAAGAGAGAAAGAATATTACGAGAGGAAAAATTTTGCGATGATCACAGGTGTTCACAGATTCCCCTCTTTGATACTAAGCCGGTTGAAAGCCGAGCTTAGTGGCAAAGAAAACACTCCAAATTTTGAAAAATGCCCCAGTCAGCAGATCTGAACTGGGTGTGGAAGAATTTTATTTTGAAAAACATGATTTCTCGGGCTCAAAACCTTATCCTGAATGGTTTTGGAGAGACAAAATCCTTGCAAATGATATGATTGAATAACAGAAATGAGAAAATCGTGATGAGACTTTAGGTGAAGATCTCCAAATGGTAAAAACATGGATTTTGATCATATCTCATGAGTGAGACGATCAACTTTTGGAATGACTCAGGTTTATCCCTTAACCTGGATGGGACGAAGATATCTCAAGATAACTTGGATGAGGAAAGGAATATGAGCAAACCTTAATGGGACACTTTTGGGAAAAATGCCTTGTGAGATAAAACTCAAGTATGATCCTTTCCTGGATGGATATGAAAGATATGAATTTCTTTGGTGAGGGAGACCTTGATGGGACTGGGAGAACTCACCTCGTTGAAACGAGGAACCTCGTCGAAAAGAGACTCAGGTTTTACCCAAAACCTGAAAAGGAAGATACCTCATGGAAACATGAGGCAAACGGGTTTATCCCTTAACCCGAGTGGGACGATACTGAATCCTCGGATGAAGAAACCGTGATGGGACCTTCAGAATTTGGATAAACAAATCCAGAAGGGGTTTGCGAGAAGAGAAAAATGGGATTCCCTAAAGCTTGGAAAAGGGATGATCTTGGGCGCCTCATTGCTGAGACTAAATCAGCTTTTAAAAACAGACGACCTCTCTACAGAAAGCTTGGGTGATACCTCGAGGAGTGAGGTAACTGTGATGGGGCCTCTAGACTTTGCACAACAAGTCCAAGAGGGGTTTGCAAAAGGATGAAAATGGGGGTCCCTAAAGCTTGAAAAGGGGTTGATCTTGGGCATCTCATTGCTGAAACTAAAATAGCTTTTGACAATAACAGACCTTTCGTAGAAGGTTCAGGTTTAACCCTTATCCTGAGTAGGAATTGTCTATGGCGGGACAGTGGGGAACACAGGGAAGTGTGCAGATCTGAGAGACTCAGATCAAACAGAAGGGAAGGACTTTTCAGTCCTAAGGAGGGATGACGTCAGGATACGTTAAAACAAATATCAAGTTCACACTTCATTATGGGACAATGAGAAAATATTGCCAATAAGGTGTCAAAATTATAGTTGGTTCAGCATGATTGAATTGTGTATGAAAAATATCACCTCTTTCTACCTAGAGTATTAGCTTCAATTGGGCTAACTCTGTAGAATCAAGAATCAAATTCAATTTTGTTGTTGTTGAGTTTCTTCAAGGAAGATATCAATTTCCTTAATATGAAAGAGAGGAAATTTTCTTAGCTTCATAAAAGCAATTGGGTGAAAAAGATATTGATAAAAGAATTTCACATAGATAAAGATGATTCCTGACAGTTTCAGGCAGTTTGATATCCTGAGGCTTTTTCCGTGATGATCTTTTTGTACTTCTTTTGAATCATGGAGATTTCTTGGGCTTTTTCATCATCCTTCATTTTGGAGATGTCCTGACTTTTCCTCTTTTCGGGGAAGGGTACGTCACAAACTCCTTCATCTTGGAGATGTTCTGATCCTTCTTTTCTTCCTTAGGAATTATGACATTGATGGTATAGGTTCATTGGTAAAATCTCTAGATGATAGCAGAAATCAAATATCTTTTAGGGTTTGTTGGTAGGTCCATCACATCCGCCTTCATCTCGACGGTGATCCGAACTTTTTCTGGAAGGATCCGTCATCTTGGAGATGTTTCAAATCTTCTTTGGCCCGGGGGTCTACTCGCTTAATTCGTCTTCATCTTGATGACAATTGAGAGATCCCCTTTGCGGATATTTGATTTGCAGCTTGAAAGGACTAAGGACATATGGATTGGGTAGGTTCTTTTCTGACTTCCCAGGATATTTCCACTGTCTTACTGCCGAAGAAATGGTCTTTAAGAATGTGCCATAGCTATGATCAATATCAATTCGCTCATGGATTTTCAACATCATTGAATCTTCCTTTGCTGGTCATATCGAAGATTTTTCTTCATCCTCTTGGTTGATTAACAAAAAAGGTTTGAATTCAGTTCTTATTTCGCAAAAGTCTTGCTCTTTTGGAAATAATACTAAAGGTAGTTTGAGGTAATTCTTTATATGATAAAAATTTTGAGATCAATAATGACTTTTGATAGCAAATTGGCAAGATATTCTAGAAATCCTTGACGAAAGAAATCGCTCGATATCGAATCGACACGTCCGTGACAAAATTCTCCTCTCTCTTTCCCCAAAAAGAAAGACTCAGGCTTAAGCCCTTACCTGAATGGAAAGTTGGAAATACTCCTCTCTTCTCTGAAAGAGGAGGTGTTTGCAAAATGGAACTTTCGAAGAGAAATTAAGTTTTCGTCAAAACTCCCTATCTCTAGGCTTCTCTTATGGAAAGGCGGCCGAAAAACAAAGTTGAGAAAGTATCACAGAGAAACGAGTCCATCACACTCTCCCTAGAAAAGGGTCTTCTGTGAAGGGGTTGGCCAAAGATGAAAAAAAATGGGGGCCACAAAAAGAAACGAGCTTCCGTCGAAGCTCTCCCTAGAAAAAAAGGGTTCTTTTGTGTAAAGTTGGTTGTTGTTTTGCAAACTGTTCGCGAAGAAAACGAGTCCCTTCAAACTCTCCCTGAAAAAGGGTTATTGCGAACGAAAGATGGTTGCATGCGAAAGTTACGAGCTCCCTTGAACTCTCCCAAAAGAGAGTCCTTCGCAAGAGAAAAATGATTGATTTTTTTTTTGATAGAATGATGACCCGAAGGTCAAAATTGAGAATTTAGAACTTGAGTAATGATGATTGGTTAGTGCAAAGACTGAACCTGGAGGGCCAACTGATCAGTCAGCCAGACACTAGCACGAGCGCTAGATGTACCAGCACGAGCACTGGATTTCAAAAAAAATGCCTGTAAACACCCTAAATTTTCACTCACCTCCCCAACATTTCCACCAAGCATCAGTATCCAGCCTTTGAAATCGCCGGAGGGCAAAATGGTCATTTTCTAAGCCCGGACCTTGCAAAAGTCTAAATTTCATCTGAAACTCTCAAAATTTCTCTAATTTTAACTCAGATGTTCAAAAATTTACTCCTGACAGGAGACATACATCTCCAAAGTCTTGGTTCAAGATTCTATTGCATAAGACATGACATTGCATATCATTGCATGAGCATTTCAAATCACTGCACTGCACAGCATGTCATTTCGAGGTCCAGAACTCTTGATTTCAAAATTTTCAATCCAGATTAGAATTTCAACTCTTTTCAAAATTGATTTCAAAACCCTGGGTCTTCAGAATTATCAATTCTTCCCATTTTACCCCCAGGACTCTGAATTTCAAAATATTTTCTCAGGAAAACGATCTGGATAGTTTTCAATATGGATTTCAGCCACTTCACCTCAGATTTTGCCCTTTTGACAATTTCAAATATCTTCCTTTTACAAAATTGCCCTACAGGGGCCAACTCTTTCCAAAAATTCCTGTTTTACCAATTAGTCCAGATTTTATGAAAATTCCAAAAAGAAGTTGTTGTTTTATCCTTATTTCAGTAAAGAAGCAATGTGGGACCCACACTAAGGTGGTGTCACACAAGCTTTTCTTTTGAAAATTTGAATTTTGAAAAACCCAAAAATATAGGAGCCTTGTCCCCTAGATTGACGCCACTTGTCTTTTCTCTCTCCTCCCATTTCCATGCCAAGTGTCAGTGTGGGGCTACCCTAAGAAGCCGCCACATGTCATCCCATTTATCGGCCATGTGTTAGTATCCTATCATGCGCCATGTGTCAGTCCAAAGATCACCAGGAGATGCCAAGTGTCATAGGTTGTCCTGTCTAGAAAAAGTGGAGGCTTGTCTCCTCTGAGGTGGCACCACTTAAAGTGTGTCTCCTGCAAAGGACACGTGTCAACCTCTCCCTCCTTCTAGAAAAGTAGCCTGACACATGTCTCTCCCTACCTTTCTCAGAAAAGTAGGAGACACGTGTCACTCCTAGCTTCCTCCAGAAAAGGTAGGCTTGTCCCCTCTGAGGTGGCGCCCCTTGGAGTGTGTCTCTTGCAGAGGACACATGTCAGTCTCTGCTCTTCTCAGAAAAAGTAGATGCCACGTGTCATTTCCTACTCTCTTCAGAAAAGCTAGAATTCAAATATTCAAATCTCCTCATAGGTGGCGCAGATCCTGAACTTCACCTTTTCCATGTTGTCTGAGATGGCGCCACATGGCTTGGCCCTCCTTCTCTCCCCTCTGCCACGTGTCATTCTCTGCTTCTTTCAAAAAAAGCAGGTGACACATGTCTCCTTCTACCTCTTTCAGAAAAAGTAGAGGACACATGTCTTCTCCCTACTTTTCTCAGAAAAGTAAGAGACACATGTCACTCCTGGCTTTCTTCAGAAAAAGCAAACCATTCAAAAATTCAAACAAGGCCTAGGTGGCGCAAATCCTAAGCTTTGATTTTTCCAGATGGCCTATGAGGGCGCCACATGTCCCTTGCCTATCCCTCCTTCCACATGGCATTGTAGGAGCCACCCTGAGGTGGCGCCACATGTCCACCCCCCCATTCCTCCAGGGCCAACCTCCATTTAAAATTCAAATCCCCCATGAGGTGGCACCATCTGAAGAACCTCCTCCAGCAGGCTGACACTTGTCAGGTATGGAACCATCCTGGACTGCCACATGTCCAGATCTCCTTTCATCAGAAAAGTAGAATTCAAACTCCTCTGAGGTGGCGCCTTCTGAGCCCACTGTTTTCAGCATTTATTTCAATTCTGCTCATTTTCAGTAGTTCTCTGTTTTTGTCAGTCAGTCCACACATCATTTCATGCATTTATGTTTTATTAAAAATCCCAATAAAATCACAGAATGCGCCCTTAGGTGTCCCTAAAATTGTGCCAAAAATTAGGAAGCATTTGAATTTGTTTACTGCGGTAAACATTCAAAATGGCAAGTCGGGTTTTGTTACCCAGGATGCGTTTTGAAAATCATTTGCCGACTTGTAAAATCTAGATATCCCTCATGGGAGATCCGATTTTCAATCCGAAAGATGTTATGAACTCGGAATAATGTCTAGTTTTTAACCTGATTTTCTCAGATTTTTCTGATTTTTTTATGTCTGACAAAAATCTGAGAGTTCGGGACACGTGTCAGAGCCTGATTTGGGCCTCTAAGATCTTGGATCGACTTAGGGCTATGGTTTCTCTTTGTGTGTTGCTCCAAATCCAAAACTGTAAAAAGTGAAAGTCATGTCCGAGGTATCTTATGTGTGCATCTAAAAGCCTGTGATTTTTAGAATAGTGTTGATACCTGCTTCGGATTTGTCTTGTCAGTACCCTGTTTGGTCATATTGGTCTGTTCTGTCAATTTAGGAACACAAAGTTATATTTTTATACATGTTTATGTTGATCAAATGCCAAAGTTATGAACATAAAAGTTGTTTATGTAAGTGTCGTGAGTAGCTCTGATTAATTTCATAAATTTCCATGGCTGTTTTATAATTTTTTAGCATTTTACATCAGATTAGGGTGACTTTTACCTCTGTCAGAACTAAATCCCTGTTTCTGAACTCACCATGGCTCAAATTCCGAGGCTGTAAAAACCAAAAATGTTCCATTTCGGGTCCTTTAACAGTCTGCAAAATATCAGAAGTTTTCATGGTGTAAATCTTGCATTATCATATTAGGCATTGCATTTGGTTCGGATCCATAGGCAAAATCCATCATTTTAGGACTTTCTTTAAAATTTTAGCATTTCAATCATATCATTTCATGATCTTTAGCATTCTAGGCTGTTTATCAGAGTAAGTAGATGCTTCATACCGAATTTGGTGCAATTTGAAATCCATTTGAGGTTCGGATTAGCCATAATACCAAAACAGGGTCCCGCAGGACCCAGATCCAAGCGAAAAACAAGCGAAATTCGTTATTTTGGATAAATTACAAAAATGTCAAATTCTGATTTTACAGTCTTAATGTGTTTAGCAGCATGTCATCATGTCTCTTACTGCATTTCATCATCATTTGATTCAATTTGAATTTCGAAATCTCAATTTTACCAAGTTTTCCTTCAAAAAACCCTGATTTTAAAGGTGTAACTTTAATTTTAGGAGTATTTTGGTCATTTTGACCCCAATTCCGAATTTCAAACTGTTTTCCACTGAATTCCCTGCATTTACATCATTTCAAATATCAAGGAAGCATGAGAATAGGGTTTATATCCAATTAAATCCAATAATTTCACAATATTATTGGAAAATCTTGGAAAAACCCACATATTTGGGCTAACCCTATTTCAAGTTTGGCAGGGACATTCAAAAGAAGGAGCTGAAGTCTGCAAATTCCATTTATTTCATTTACTTAGTGATGTAATAATGTAAAATTTGGAATAAGATTTTAATGTTCTGCTTAGACTAGGATGCATATCATATAGTTTAAATTTATGCAATATCCTGCTTATATGCTTCATGCATTTTATTTCAAAACCACTATGGATGTACACGAATGGCACGTGCACCAACTCTTAGGGAGTTGATGAACTCGGTGGAATCCATATTTACGGCCCTAGTCGGAATATGGACGAGACCCAGATCCATCATCTTTCTACTAGTCACATTGAGCCTACACTCTTAGGCTATCTTAAAATGCACATCATATTTCAAAAGTTTTCAAAATCATGTGCATTAAATCAAATAAACTCTGAACATATTCATGGCCACAGTCAGAATATGTGAAGGATTTACTTTGACTTAATACACATTTTTCCAACAAATTTTCTTAGAAAATCTTTCAAAGTGCATTCATTCACTCATATCATTGGCATCATGAAATCATTGGTTTTCTCATGATCTTCTTAAGAAAATGTCATTTTCAAGAAAATCGATTTCTCAAGAAACTCTAAGAATTTTCCAAAATCGGTTTTCCAAAGACAAGTTTTTCCACAGTTTTCCCTAGAAAATGATATTTTCTTAAGAGATTCAAAAGAGTTTTCCAATCTTTCTCCAAGATCCAAAATCGATTTCCAAGTATTTCAAAGGTAAAATTCCTAGGATTTCGATTCCCCAAGTTTTGAATTTCCTTCTCCAATGAGTTTTCCTATAAATTTTCCATCATTTTCCTAAGAAAACTCTCAAAGTCCAAGTTTTCCTAAGAAGTGTTTCCCTTTTCAAAGGTTCACCTTTTTCTCAAGAATCACTTCCATTTTCCCAGGATTTTCAACCATTCATGATTTTCCCACAACTTCATGAACTTTCCCGTGATTTCAAAAACCCGTTTTCACATGAGTTTTCCTGAGAAATTGACTTTCAGCTTTTTCCTGAGAGAATCTTTTCAACTCCAAATATTTTCCAAGCATACATCATGCTTTCCCAAGCTGCATTTTCCCAAAACCTCGTAGCACATGTCTGAATTCTCTGTGCATTTAGGATAGAACATAACTTCAATAATTTCGCTAAGTCAAGCACAATTTTGGTCCTTGGTTCGATTACCCCTGTTAAAGGCGGCAGGAACGGTCGAACCTCGTACCGACAGGTCGAGCCCCATCCCATAGATTTTCCCGCAATTTTCAAAACGGAGTCGAGTATTTCAAAACAATTTCCAAAATCCGGTCAAGTTTGAATCCCGAAAGCGTTTCCCTCTTTCTCTTCCGCAAGGAAGGGAAGACGGGAAAAATTTCGCGACGACAACAATGCCCCAGTACGAGTGCTGGGTTTCAAAAATGCACAACAGTGCGAGCACCGTGTTTTCGAAAGTGCACACCGGTACGAGCACTGGTTTTTGAAAGATGCACACCAGTACGAGCACTGGGTTTTCGAAAAATGCACACCAGTACAAGCACTGGGTTTTCGAAAAATGCACACCAGCACGAGCGCTGGGTTTTCAACGGAGATTTGAACAAGAGATCGACATTTTAGGATACTCGAGAATTGAATAAGAATGACTGCCGGTGTTTTCAGGATTGTCCCTTATCCTGAAGGGGAAAAAATAAAAGAATACCTCATGGAAAAGAGGCATCAGGTTTATCCCTTAACTTGAAGAAGAGTAAAATTTATAAAAATGGAGAATAGATTTATTGAAAATTTGTTTTGAAAAAGAATTCTCACGGGTAGCAGCGATGCTCCTATGAAGGGTATCAGGATTATCCTTTATCCTGAATGGGAACACCTCGGACAAATGAGGGTCAGGTTTTTCCCTTAATCTGAGGGGAAAAAATAAAAGAATACCTCATGAGAAAGAGGCATCAGGTTTATCCCTTAACCTGAAGGGTTTTTTTTTTAAAGATAAAGGAATAAAATTTGATAAAACTTAATGAAACTTGACAAATTAATAAAGTTGACAATAAACTGATAAAATTTGATTTAGATAAAAATAAAATGAAATGAGTGCAATTCAATGAAGATGATCAAGTTAAAAAAAAAAGAGTTGGTGAGAATTTAGAAAAGGATTCGTCTGATCCTGCCTGCATTATGATGAAGGAAGATAAGTATAGGTTAAAATAAAAATGCCCCAGTATTAGGGGGCAGAATGTGAGAATTTAACCAAAGATTATTGCTTTATTGAAGGAGACTTTTGAAGAGTACAAAAGGCTATGACGAACAATTCAAGTGTAAAATCTTTTCAAATGTAAAGCATTAATAGGATCGGGCAGTTCCACTCCATCTGCGTTGATCAGACGATAGGAATTGCGAGGCAGTGCTTCTTTGACCACATAAGGGCCTTCCCAATTGGGTGACCACTTGCCCTTCGGCCGATGCTTGAGATGAGCTGTCGATCTAAGCAAAAGATCATTGACTCGGAATCTTCTCTCAATAACTGATTTGGCATAGTGTCGAGCTATCCTCTGACGATAGGCCTGAGCGTGTTCCGCTGCCTTGAGCCTTTTCTTGTCTAATAGATCCAGTTGTACCAACCTCTGCTGCTGATACTGATCAAGCGGGAGCTCGATGAGCGATGCAAACTTGAGTGCCGGCTTCTGAACGTGGAGAGGTAACACTACCTCGGTCCCATAGACCAGTTCTGAAGAAGTAGCATTGGTAGGAGTCCGAATGGTGGTTCGGTACGCCCAAAGTGCATCGTGCATCTTCTCGTGCCAATCGCGGCCTGTTTCCACTGTTCTTTCCAGAATGCGGATTAAACTCTTGTTGGTGGCCTCTGCCTGGCCATTTCCTTGAGGATAGTAGGGAGCTGAGAAGTGATGATGAATCCTGAACTTCGAGCAGAAGGTTTTCATCTTCTCATTCTTAAAGTGGCTGCCATTGTCTGACACAATATCACGTGGGACGCCGAAGCGACAAAGAAGATTCTTATGGATAAATGAAACCACGTGCCGACCTTCTACTGTTCGCAGAGTTATGACTTCGACCCATTTGGTGAAGTATTCTGTAGCTGCAAGAAAATATCGGTGGCCATTAGAAGCCGAAGGAGTGATCGGACCAACTACGTCGAAGGCCCACATCGAAAAGGGCCAAGGAGAGACCACGGATTGCAAGTATGCAGCTGGCGCATGAATGGAAGGTGCGTGCATTTGACACTTGACGCACTTCCTTACAAATTGATGGCAATCCTGCTGCATGGTTTTCCAATAATATCCCGCTCGAATAATCTGCTTCACGAGTGTTTGGTAGCCGATGTGACCACCACAAATTCCCTCGTGTGCCTCTCGGACAACTTCCATGGCTTCATCTTTATCTAAGCATCTGGCGTACTCAGAACTGAATCCACGACGATAAAGAGTATCGGCCAGGAGGAAATAATGGGCTGACATGCGCTGAACCGCGTGTTGCTCTTTTCTTGGCATTTCCGCTGGGAATTTACCAGTTTCGATGAAGTTTTTGATGTCTTGGTACCAAGGCTTCTCTTTCTGAGTGGCTTGGTTCACTTGTTCAGCTGGAAAGTAGGCAGGTTGATCAAGTGTGCCTATTTCGAATGAACGAGAGGATTCACTGTCTTTAAAAGACAGAACAGAGCCTAAACAGGCTAGGCCATCTGCTATGTGATTGTATTCTCTCTTGACATGGTTGAGCTGAAATTCTTCAAAGTTGCCTATGAGGGCTAAGGCAATCTTTTGATAAGGGATTAACTTTGAATCCTTGAATTGCCATTCAACATTAACTTGACTGACAACAAGTAATGAGTCGCCGAAGGCGTGTACTCTCTTGACACCAAAGTCTTGCAAAATCTTGAGGACTTGTATTAAAGCTTCATACTTGGCCATATTATGAGTACATTCGAAGTCGAGTTTGAGGGAATAAGGGAGCATCTCCTTTTCAGGAGTGATTAACAAGATCCCAATTCTTATACCAGACATGTTTCGGGCTTTATCAAAGAATAGATTCCAAATTGGGGATTCCTGAACACTGTAGATGCGATCGTCAGGGAAATCATCTTCCGCTTTGATCTCTTCTGTCAACGGGAAATCTGCCAACTGATCTGCGATGGACTGACCCTTGACTGACTTCTGAGAAACATATTCCAAATCGTACTGCATCAGGAGGACTTGGCATTTTGCAATCCGTTCAGTGAGGAAAGGCTGCTCAAGGATGTACTTGAGAGGGTTAAGTCTTAACAAAATTTTGATCTCTGAGGCCATCAGATAATGTCTCAGCTTCTGACACATCCACACTAAGGCTAGACATGTCTTCTCCATCTGAGAGTATCTTTTCTCATAATTGATGAAGGTCTTGCTGATGTAGTAGATGGCATGCTCTATCCGGCTGCCTTCCTCATACTGCGCAAGAAATCCGCCACAAGCATTGTGGTTGACGGAAATATATAAAAGGAGTGGTTTTCCGAGTTCTGGTGCCTTCAGAACTGGTGGATTGAGAAGATACTTCTTAATGCGCTCAAATGAGAGCTGATATTTTTGTCCCCACTCAAACTTCACTTCTTTTCTCAATAAGTGATTGAAGGGTTCACATCTCATGGCCAAATTTGAGATGCAACATTGAATAGACTGAATGCGACCTTAAAGACTTCGTAGCTCTTTAAGATTAGTGGGAGGCGGCATATCAATGATCGTCTTTGCCTTGGCAGGATCTACCTCTATGCCTTTCTTGCTGATCATGTAGCCAAGCAGCTTGCCTGACTCCACTCCGAAGACGCATTTCTGTGGATTGAGTCTCAGCTTGTAGAGAATAAGTCTTTTAAAGACTTGGCCGAGAGCGTCAAGATGATCCTCTTCTTCTTTGGATTTGACCAAAATGTCATCAACATAGGCATCCATGTTTTTGTGCATCTGGTCATGAAAGATAACTGTCATTGCTCTCTGATAGGTTGCCCCAGCATTCTTGAGCCCGAACGGCATGACTGTGTAGCAAAAAGTTCCCCAAGGTGTTGTAAAAGATGTTTTGGATTGTTCACGAGCGGCCAATTTGATTTGATTGTAGCCCGAGTATCCATCCATAAAGGAAAACATGGCATGACCTGCCGTGCTATCGATCAAAAGATCGATGTTGGGAAGTGGATAGTCATCTTTAGGGGTGGCTTTGTTCAGATCTCTGAAATCAATACAAATCTGAACTTTTCCATTCTTCTTGGGAACCGCCATGATGTTCGCCAACCAGTCTGGATATTCAATGGTCTGGATGAATCCTGCTTTTAATAATTCTTCAAGTCCTTCTTTAACTTGCAGTGCCACTCGAGGATCCATCTTTCTCAATTTCTGTTTGATTGGTTTGCAATCTGGCTTCAATACAAGGCGATGCTCAACTAACTTGGAGTCTAAGCCTGGCATATCCTCATAAGTCCAAGCAAAGACTTCCTGATACTGTTTGAGGAAGTAGATGAGCCTTTTCTTCTCATCTAAACTTAGACTGGAACCAATTTTGAGGATTTTCGGATCGTCTTCCGAACCGATGTTGACATCCTTTGTCGGGTCTTGAACTAATGGTGATGGTTCATCTTGCTTCTGAATACTGGCGAATTCTGGCAAATCTTGAATTGTCGAGTCAAATTCTGCCAACTCTTCAATCTGCTTTGTTGCTTTGCTGACTTTTGCCCCTGCTTTTGCCTTGCAGATTCTGGCCGGTTTGGATTTATTTTGATAAAAATTGGTATTGATGACTAGCTTCTTGAGCGATTTAGGAGCCATGATTCCGGCAATCCTGTAAGCGCAAAGAAGGTTTTTGAGAAAAGGGTAAAATGTTCGAAAACAGCCTTTTGTACAGAAACAAAGATTGACAACATAGACAAGGATATAAGCAAAGAATTTGTGTGCACCAAGATGAATAGAGAAAACAAACTTTTCATTGATTAGGTAAACTTTGACATTTACAAGTGATTGTTGAAGAAAAGAAAGAAATTGGGGCAGATCTTGCCCTTACAAGATGACATAACGAAAGAAAACAGAAAACATTGGCATTGTCTTCATCACTGGGCTCCCTTGACGAAGATAGTGCGCTTGCTGGATAACTGACCCGTGAAACCCAAGCCAATACTGGTGACATGCTGAGCGGGGATGATTGGCTCCAGAACGCCGTCTTCATTTCTGCCCAGGCCCCTGAAGGGCTGATAACCGTGCTTCATTAGAAGATCAAATCCTTTCTTCGTTTTTGAGAACTGAGGAAAAAGAGGATGATCCCGAAAGGAGGTGCTGTCGAGGCGCCCACCTAACTTGAAGAAGTGGGGTCCCTGCCACTGGGTTACCGCCGTTACGCTTTCTGTCGGCTGAACTTCTTTCAATTTCAGCATATCCAGGCTTTCACTCAGATTGATCTCGTCGACTTCCCTGATGCTTGGGATGTCAGCAGTGAAAGTAGGACGGGGGATCATGGGCTGTGGGAGTCGCTCTTCCGGGTCCTCTCCTAGGACCGTAGTGATCATGCCTCCCTTCGACCACTTGATGCATTGGTGCAAGGTTGATGGAACAACGTTGGCGTTGTGAATCCAAGTGCGTCCAAGCAACAGATTGTATGTGGGCGGCACATTGACCACGTGGAAGAGTACAGTATGCACCGAATAGTTGATGAAGATTTCGAGAAATATCTTCCCCTTGGCTGTCTGCCCATGGTTATCAAAATCGTAGATCGTGATTGGATCTGGGGTATATTCCTCTTCTTTTAGGCCCAATGCCTTGGCCGTCATCTCAGGACAGATATTGAGGCTGCTGCCTCCATCGATGAGCACATGGGGGACTGTCATGCCCCTGGTCCGCACTACTATGTAAAGTGCGTTGTTGTGAAAGGAATGAGGTTTTGGCAAATCCTCATCCGAGTGCATTTGTCATTGCTTGATTGACGATCTGGGCCATGTCCTGTGGCGTTGTGCTGGGCTTGACTTTGATTTTTCTGAGAAGCTCTTCTAGTACTTGCTGGTGCTCAGGTGAAGCGTGGGTCATACCCAGGATAGAAATGTTGGATAAAGCAGTAATCAGCTTCTGAACTGACCCTGAAGCCTCTTCTTTCTTTGAAGCTGCCTTGATAAAGCGCTTCGGGATTCTGGGGACTATTTTGGCAATTTCTGCTGTTACTTTTGCTGATTTCTGTTTGCTGGAAAACACAGTGATATCCACCTTCTTGGCGGAAGACTGCGCTTGACGAAGGACCAGGACCTGATGTTGATCCTGAATGTCCTGGCTAGAAGAGGGCTGAATACTGCCTTGCAGAGAGAAAGTGTGCTCCGTGATGACTGAAGCCGAATGTTTGGGAAATGGTTTGGACAAGATTTCCGGTTGTTCTTCTTCCTCCTCGATTAACAGGTTCTTGTCGATGCAATCCTGGATGATGTTCTTAAGGACAAAACAATGCTCTGTGTCATGTCCAACAGTCTGGTGAAACTTGCAGAATTTATCCGTCCATTTGCCCATAGTGACTGGAGGATCTGCCACTTTGGGGAGTTTGATCATTCCCTTCGACATCATATATTCCAAGATGTCTTCGCGGGACTGTTCTAGAGCAGTGAACTCTCGGTCGTAACTCCAACCTTCATGCTTCGGCTTCTCTGACTGCTTCACTTCTGGCTGAGGTGCTGACTGAATAGGCTGTGGTTTGAAGAACTTCCCCTTTTGGGTTACAGAGTTTGTCCTTTCGGCCCTAGAGTGTCCGGCATTTTTATTACAATTTTTCTTGCTGCAAGAACTGCCGCTGCCTTGATCTGAGAATTCTATAGCATAGGCGACGTGCGCCTTTTTCTTCTGATCAGGATTCCCTCTGACAAAAGGATATCCTTCGTAAAGGTCATTGTCCAAACCGGTCTCGAGCCATTCAGCTCTCTCAATTAGCTTGATGAATGATTTGGCGAGCGAAGTAGAAATGAGGTTCCTCAGAGGCTGGGCAAATTTATTCAGAATAATCTGTAGGGCGTGCTCCTCTGGGATGAGAATCTTCATTCTGTTACAGGTGCTTCTCCACCTGTGGATGAATTCGCTGGCTTTCTCATTCTCCATCTGTTTTAAATTGTACAGATGATTGAGGGTTGGTGAGGCTTCAACATTGAACATGAAGCGTTCAATGAACAAATTCATGACTTTATCGAACTCTCGTAGTTCGATAGGATTAATGTGGTATGCATACCACTTGGCCGCTACCTCCTCTAGGCTGCGCGGAAAGCAAATGAACAACGCCCGGTTGTCTTTCCTAAAACGGCCGCATTCAGCATAGAAAGTGGCCAAATGAGCCTTGGGGTTGCTTGTTCCGTCAAATTTAAGGAACTTGCGAGGGAGATTTTCTAGATTGTCATCCCCGTCCAGGCCATGATAAAAATCTTCACCGGAGTAGGTCTGCTTTCCCTTGCTTTTGGCCTGAATTTCCTTGATAGCCTGATTCATTTCTTTCATCTGCTCTCTCATCGGGTCATTAACCGGAATGGGCTTGTTGATTGATTCGGGCTCTGCAGTGGTCTTTACAAACTGCGGCGGAGGATTCTGATGATAAACAAATTGTTCTTCTTCTTCTGATTCCTCTTTTACTGACTCTGTTTCTTCGGAAGTGGTGTCAGGCTGGACTTTCTTCTTGATGATCCTGATTGGCCTTTTCACAACCTTCTTCTTGGGCTTGCTTTTCAGAGCAGCCTCCTTCTGACTGGCTTCTGCCTGTTCTAACATCATTCTGGTCATCATTCTTTTGAACAGGTTGTACATGGCGGGGTCTATATCATTGGCCTGATTCTGATTCTGCCCCCCGACTAACTTAGGAGAGCTGACGGCCTCAACTTCACTGTCGCTGTGCTGAAGAGCAGTCTCTTTTCCAGCTCTGGTTTGCACCATTTGTGACAATGCCAGATGATTTCTGTTAAAATAGACGAATGGTTAGAGCTTGGAGGAACTTTTGAAAATGCGACTTTTTGAGAGTAGAAGACATTAAAGAAGGAATTGATAGACAATTTAGACAAGTTATCCCATCACGAGAGATTGGGTCATCACAATTTTTGCAATAATTGTGTCACCATTTTGCGACAACAAAAATGCGCCTTATGACCTAGGCGAGGTCATCCATCATGATGAGAGATAATCGAAGAAAGAATATAGGAAATGGGTCTCATCACCGGGGATGAATTTGTAACCATATAAAACAAAAATAAGATTTGGCCATAAAAAGCTTTTTATCAGAACAAAAGTTTGCATTTTCATTGATGACAAAATTTAAATACAAAGAGAAGGTGGGCAGACAGTTTGCCACCATTCTCGATACTCTGATGATACATTAGGACAAGGAAATATAGACAAAGGAATAAAAGTGTCCCAAGTGTATTTGGCGACGTGGTATGCTCCAGACCACTGATCCGACCGTAGATCGAACTCTGGCATGCGACCTGTCGGGAAGCGGATGTTGACACGAATCTGTCGCTGCGAGAACTGTCGGAGACACCTCTCTGGTTGATAGTCGACGCAGAAGAAAGGGCCGAGCAATTTGTAGCGCTTGTCACGAGCATAGTGTATCGAGGAACGGTCTCTCTTCTATCGAAGAAATCCCAAACGATCTCCTCCGGATGCAGTTTCTCGATCAGAGCTCGGCACTGAATGGCTGACTTTGGCTGCTTACTGCTGAATCTGAAAGAACTGGTTTTTGACTGCACATGTCGCAGGAACCACGACTGCAAGGCATACGTGCATCCTTCCACCAAAATGGTTTCTCCGAGGGCGAAACGAGCCAAGCCTCTGTAGAGAAAAGCTAGAGCTGCCATGGACACCGAAAGCCGACGGGTCGGCTTGCTTCCCCATATTCGAAAGAGTTGGGCGACTCTGATATCGATGAAATTCTGACCATCCTGAAAGAATGCTAGTCCTACTGTGCATAGGACCATGGCATGCTGGATTCTTTCTTTCGCTGCCCGGAACAAGGTATTGACTTCTTCATAGGCCCCATACTTGTGATAGAGTTCGAACAGATCGATGAACTGACTTTCGTTGATCTCCGTGAGAGGCCAAGATCTGCTCCCTGTGGCTCTGGCCAATGCTTCTCGAACATCTATCCCTTTGACATTGATCAAGAACTGCTGCTCGACCGGGTCGTCTGGCTGACCAGCTGGCTTTGGCAATCCCATGATGTCACTGAACTCATCCACTAGTAAAGTCATCTCTCCCCAGGGAAACCAAAACGTGCAGGTACACGGATTCCATCGTTCTGCCATAGCTTGAATTAGACTGTCGTTGATGGTTCGCTTGCCAACTGCCGATGCCATCTCCAATCCACAATCATCCAAGTGGTCTGGGAACATATGCGAGAAGGCGGTGAACCAAGAATAGTACCACCGAGGGAAGAAGGTACGAGACTGGATGACCCGATGATCTGAGGTTCCATCCCTTATTTGATAAAAGACATGATCCCAGGGAAAGATAGCATCGAGAGATTCAGATTCCATTGGAATGATACTGAGACAAGAAGGGGAAAAGAGTCAGATAGAATGCAGGACTTACGGATAGACTTTTAATGAAAGAAGAGGACAGACATAATATCCTGGAATATTTTGGAAAGAACAAGGGACTTGAAAAAGACTTTCCAGGGTTTTTAAGAAAAAAAATTTTGACATACAAAAGAGAAAAGAATATAGGTAAAGGAAAGATATGCACCTGGGGTTTTCGAAAATAGAGGGAAATTTTGAATAGTACACCCAGGGTTTTGAGGAAGGTCTGATATATATAGGAGAATACAAGGAAACATTACACAATCATAGCTGCACAAACAAGGATGCGCAAACACCACTCCCTAAAGGCTGACTCCAAATGCAATATTTGAAATAGCTTGTAGGACCTTAATCCTAACTCTATGGTTCAGATCATCTATTTTCAATCAAGGTATGCTTATATACTTAAGCCGAAGCTTGAAGTACGTGGCATAGAAGATATCTCTCCGGTTCTAAGGTAAAGGCTTCCCAACATCCTTGAGCACCTACCGATATACCTCGGACTATGGCCCTTAGGTACGTGGTAGGGGGGCGCGAACCCAAATAAGTGGTCCAGTTGTGAGGCTCTCTCCCAAACTATGGTTCAGTGAGACAGCCCAGCAACGTGAAGACCGAGACAATATAGGTAGGGATGTTTTCAAAATATGATCAACATGCAAGAAATCAAATGGCTCTAATGCAAGTCCTAAAGAGATAGATTTTAAATGAAAAGAAGCATACACTTGCATACATTGTTTTGCATTCAATTCCTAGAATTGAGGAGAGTTGTATTTATGACCTAAGTCTAATGTGAGCATGGATAATCTCCTCAATATGGTCCTACCAAACCATACTTAGATCCTATATGCAAATAATGTCAGCTTAGGACATAGTCTAGGCTCCTAAGGTTTGCATGAAAAATGTAGCTGACATATGTTAGAATAAAGGCTTAGATTATATAAAAGCAAAGAAAAGGCATAATTCGACCAGACGGAGACGAGTCCCATCACGGTCGCCAAAACTGTGATCATCGCAAAAGTTTTCCTCTCTTGTGGTTTCTCTCTCTTCCTTCTCTTTTCCTTTTCTAACCTCTATTTTCCTCCTTTTTGAAGGGAGAAAAATAAAAAAGAGAAAAGAGAAAGAGAAGAGAAAAAAAAGAAAGAAAGAGAAGAGGAACTCTTTTGCGCGGTCTCACTTGACCTTAATTTGAAAAAAAATATTTAACAAATAACTCGCCTCCGTTTTGAAAATTTGCGGGAAAAATGGAGAGACGAGATTCGCTCGTCGGTACGAGGTTCAACCGTTCCTGGCGCCTTTGCCAGGGGTAATCGAACCAAGGATTGAATTTATGCCTTTTTGCTTTGCTAAAATATTATCTAAGTATTTATTCTAAGTCCTAAATGCACGAAGAATCATGCTTGTGCTATGATTTTGAACTTGAAAACATGAATACTTTTAGAAATGCTTCAGAAAAATTGAGATTTTCCAAGTGATTTTGGGAATGAATTTTGAAAACATCCTTTAAGAAATGGCTCGAAAGTTCAGAAATTGGTTTAAAATTCATTGAAGAATGTTATAAATCGCAACAGCGATTTTCTGAAAGAAGCGATAAATCGAGGATGATTTGCTAAAAATCTTTGTAAATCGCACAATAGTTTATGGAAAGACGGTAAATCGCAATAGCGATTTACTAAAGGATGTCACAAATCAGATGACGATTTTGAAATTCAAGAATTTGAAAGCATTGAAATTGAAGATCTGGAAATCGAACTCAAAGTCAAGTTTTTTTTTTTTTTTTAGAATTTGAGATCAGAATTGATTTAAGAATCAAGATTGGGGTTTTGAGAGAAATAAGAAATAAATTTCAAAGTTGGAATGTAAAATTCAAAGATAGAAATTAAAAAAATAAAATTGAAAATTGGGAATCAAAGATGGGTATTTGGAATGGGATTTAAAGTTAAAGGGAATTGAAAATGAAATTTAGGAAATAAGATTGAATTTATGAAGTAGAATGAAATAATGACTTGAAATTTAGGAATGGAAAACATCTTTTGAAAACTATTTCAAAATTCACTTGGAAATTTGAAAATGGCTTCAAAGAGGTGGAAAATGCTGATACAATTCTATCTTAAATGATGAATGCATTAAAAGAAATTTGAAATTAGGCTTTGAAAAGCATATTTCATTCTTTAAGTGAATTGAAATAAGATTGAAGATATAATACATTTCTGACTATGGCCATAAAATGTATTATATAATAATCGTATTTAAATTCATTTGAAGAATAAAATACATTTTGGTGCCTTTATAGGGTTTAAAATAAAATTAACTCTCAATATATCCTGACTATGGCCATTGATATATGTTTTGAGTTAATTTTAAATTAAACACTGATAAAGGAGAAAAATATTTAGAAAAACATGATGATTTTTGGAAAGAGATCCAGTGTGGACCCAATGTTATTCCATAAAAGATAAAAACCCTAAGTTTTGTTCACATTTTGACTATGGCCATAAATGCAAATCGTCAACTTAGGATTTAATCAGCTTTTATTAGAATGGTGCTTGTGTCATTCGTGTTTCACCATAGTGTTATTGAAAATGAAAATAAAAATGCAACATATTGATTATGAGAAAGGAAAAGTTAAACTACATGCTCATTCATTCTAATCTAGGCATAAAGTAAACTTCTCATTAATTGATTTATTACAACCTTTGAACTGATACAACAATTGAAAAGGAAGTAACAAAACAGAAAATCCTGCAAAATGAGCAAACTTGTTAGAAATAAGTGTAGGCTTTCATGGATTTTCCCTCAATTATTGAAAAATTGAAGAATACATCCAAAATTAGCCCTTTATGCCTCAGAGATAAAGAAAATAAACAAAATAAACACATATGATGCATGATTTTGTGAAGACATTTAAAAAGGCATTTTTGGATAGATGGGAGTCTTAAA
Organism: Nuphar pumila; assembly: GCF_984573655.1. NCBI lineage: Eukaryota > Viridiplantae > Streptophyta > Magnoliopsida > Nymphaeales > Nymphaeaceae > Nuphar > Nuphar pumila. Next base: position 43,201,123 of record NC_143263.1, on the reverse strand, counting down.
CAACTGAAGTTTAGCTTAAAATAAATTCAGGGACTCACAGCTTAGCAAGGAAGCACTCTCTTTTTACATAATATCAAAATTATTTCTGAAACTAGAGTTATAATCAAAACATCAGAGCGTTAATTTCAAAAACAAGAAATTGGATTTTAACAGTCAGGTTCCAGTAAACTGGATGTTACACAGATTAAACAGATCTGATTTCTTTCAAATTTGATGAAAAAGTTGTTCAATCCAATCAAGAAACCAACCCAATTTACAGAATTGACAAATTAATTTTGGTTTGAAAATGGCGACTTCGAGAAGTCACTGTTTCCAAACAGGAAATGAACTGGTTACAGAATTTGAAATTATGTAACCAGTCTTAGTTTTTAGCAGGCGTGAAATACTAAATGATCATAGAAAGTTATGAAACTTTTCAGATATAAACTAGACACATAGAGGAAGAAAACCCTTTTTACGGATTTGAAAAATGATCTCCCATTGGGGAGATATGACTCTTACAAAATGAACTAAAAACTATGTCACTCAAATAAGGCAGACTGATAGGGGTCTGGTTTTAGATCCAAATGGGGTACCAAATAACTGTATAAATCGCTGAAAATTTACAGGATTAAACTAGACTTTATAACAAAGACACCACTTTTTACGTATTTGAAATCCAATCTCTGGTCAGGGAGATATGGCCCTGACAAGTTGGTCCTGATTCGCAAATCGCTGTAGTGTTTAGCGATAAACACTATAAAACGCTATAGCGAGGTCCAACAACACTATAAATCGCTGTGGGTTTTGTTAGAGACCCGAAAACACTACAAATCATAGTTAAAAGACCGAACAACACTATAAATCGTTGTAGGGGTCGTTGGAGACCCGAAAACACTACAAATCGTAGTTTAAAATACCGGACAACACTATAAATCGTTGTGGGGCTCGTTGGAGACCCAAAAATACTACAAATCGTAGTAGGGACTCATTGAAGACCCCAAAAATTGTAACCACGATTTACTGAAAAATGTTGTCAACCAAATGGCGATTTGTTGAAGGGGTGCTACAGTAGTCATGATATGGGGGCCAAAATCAGAACATGTGCAAAATCTGGATACAGGGTGCTGGTATTTAATCAAAATAAAATAGCAAATGACCATAAAAAATTCTGAAAATTTACAAGGATCAACTAGACATGTAAATAAAGAGAACCCGTTTTACATAATTGAAAAATGATCTCCCGTTAGAGAAATAAAATTCTGACAAAATGGATAAAAATCTGGGCCGTTAAAATGACACAGGGTGACCGGGTTGTGGTTTCCAATCCAAAACAGGTATGAAAACACCATAGAAATCACTGAAATTTGGTATGGACAAAGTAGATTAAATTTAGAAAACAACCCTTTTTACAGATTGGAAAGATCATCTCTGGTTAGGGAGAAATCACTTCCGTAAGGTGATCCTGATTCTGCTAAAATCGTGACGGTGCAAAATAACAGGGTCTGCATCTTGATTTTTAAAGTGGGTTAAACAAACTCAGAATGATCTGATTTTTGATGGAGAGCATGAAGACATATGCATGAAGTTTTAGTAAAACATTCAAATTAAAATGAGCTCTGGTTATATACAAATCGATAGATATAAAATATACCAGAATTCAAAGTATAATCTAGAAAAAAAAAACTGAACATGATGAAACCAAACTGCGCATCCGTAGATGTTCAAAGATGAGATCTAATGCCTTAAAACATGAATGCATGCATGGATGATGAAAAGTTAAGACAAAAAATGCATTAAAAACAAAAATGGCTGAGGCACAAATCTAACTTGTTGTAGCCCATTTGAAAGAAGGATTTGATCTAAAAAGATCAAATCACTTTAATTCTTTTGGCTCAATCAAAATATATGAAACAGAGGTTAAAAATGCAGCAAATAGGAAGATGAAAACTCATATTCTAATCTATTAATCATGCTATAACAAGAAATTTTAAGGGAATACAGGAGGAATACTCACCTTGGCTAAAGGGGTCTGAAAGAAAGGGTTGGGAGCTTCTCCAAACTTACGTAAACTCCTAAGTGAGAAGATAGAGGGATGAGAGAGAGCGAGAGATGACCACCAATTGTTGAATGCCTGAAATCGCTGACCCCTCACTTTCCTTCCTTTCTCTTCTTATCATTTTTTTCTCCTTCTTTTCCTGCATCTTTTCTTCTCATTTTCTTCCTTCTTTTATGCTTCTTTTCCTCCTGTTTTTCTTCCTCTGTTTCCTCCTCCTTTTCTTCCCATTTTTCTGGAGGGTCTTCGGGCTGAGGCTGCATCGGGCGACCTTTCTAAAAAAAGAAAACATTTTTATGATTTTAAAGGTTTAAAAATCTAAGTTAAACAAAATAAAGGAAAATTTTAAAAATAACAAATTTAAAAGGAAATTTTTGCAAAATGATGGTTGTTTTCAAAAGATTTTTCTGTAAATGGGCTTTTTAAGCTAAAAGAGGCTTTTAAAAATGAGGTTTCTAAAATCGATTTGTGTTATATATATATATATATATATATATATATATATATATATATTTTTGTATATTTTTTTTGTGTTTTTGAAATAAAATTCTAAAAATGAAGGGAAATAAAGTGGTTTACAACTGTTTTTTTGTATTTTTGAGAAATATTTACGAAAAAGAGGTTTTTTGAGAATTCAGGTTCGATTTCTTCAGAAAATGGATTTGGATCCTGGTTTTGAGGAAATACTCGAGTTTTGAACCTCAAATTAAGAAATACAGACTAAATGGATCCAAATGAATACTGAATGGACTGTCTGAGCCTTTTAGAAATTATTTTGGTATTTTTGTAAAATTGATTTTAAAAATTAAATAACAAAGCTCAGATTGGAATTCTAGCACTGTATCCGGATCTGAAATTGAGTCAGATATATAACATGAATTTGGATTCCAGTGAATCTGAGAAGTAACTAGAATTTTGATTAAAAATGACTCAATTTATTCAGAAAGATGAAGTCAGAGACCAAGAGGGTAATTTTATAAAATTTTGAAAAATTTGGGGTGTTCACAGTGATGAACCCTTTTCTCTTATTGAAAAACTTTGTCTCATACTGATGAAACTTTATGAGTAAAGAAGGAATGACGAGTCACTCAATAACGAGCCGAGCGTCGAGTCACGAGTCACTCAAGGATGAGCCAAGTGATGAGTCACCGTGTTTTAAAACACTGGCTCAGACCCGAAGGTCCGTTTAATACATGAGCCAGAGTATAGTTTGTGAAATTTTGTACCAGACCCGGACCTGATCGGAGTTCCGATTAAGACCCATAATTTTTCAATGTAAAAATGATAAAAAATATGGTTTTACTAGGTATGGTCCTGGTTTGGTTCATGTAGTTCTTATCAGGTCTAAGTATGGTTTTTCTTATAGTGGACCCGATTAGACTCATGTCTTGACCTAATACCATACCCAAAAATCTAGTACACGTCTGGTTCTACCTAGGGATGGGCATCGGGCCAATATTGTGAAGCGGGCTGGGTCCGGCCCGGCGTGACCCAAACCCATTTATTTCTCTTTATTTCCATGATACAACTCAAAAACCTAATTTTTAATTAGTGCAACTAGTTAGGTAAGCAGTAATAATTAACAAATAGCAAGTTCTGGTGCAACTAATTAGGTAAATAGTAATAGTTGTTCAAGTTACTATATAATAGTTAATTTTTAAAATTTTATATTATTGAAAAAATTTAATAAATAACTCAAGCCCATTGAGCTGGCCAATGTATGTAACGGGCTGGGTTTAGGCCGAGTAGCTAATGGGTCCGGGCATAAAATTATGGCCCAAACCCAACCCATGGCGGGCCGAGTCGGCTTGGCCCATCAGGCTCCCAAGCCCGTTGCCCACTCCTAGTTTCATCTGGTTCCGAACCAAACCCGACCGATTGACCCCACTGTTATTATTGCTATCTTTTATACAGGTGTTAATTACACCATTCGTTATGCTGCTAATTTGAGTAATGCAAGAACTTGTAAATAAAGGACAATAAGCAATGAAACGTGTAGGATAAGTTGGGTCAAATAACAATGTGTTACAAGGTAAATTCGTCTTACTTGGAACTTTTTTTTTTATATTTACACAGAAACTTATAAAATAAATGAAATAACATCGCTTAAAAAATCTGCGGTCTTTTAAAATTTAAAACATGCACCTTTTTTTCTGCGTTTGAGATGTTGATACCAGGTTTGGATCAGGGTTATTTTTGACCTGATACCATCATCTAAAACACTACAACAAAGCAGTAGATTAGCGATGACCACATTCTGTCGCTAACAGGCGTAGCGACGGATTAACAACGACGAGGCGACGGTATGCTTACGTCGTAAATTTTTCGACGTTAACTGGCGACGGATTTATTCCGTCGCTAATTGCGACGAACTAATGAGCGCTGTATTCCGTCGCCAATCCGCCGGTACTAAACGGCGACCACGACTTGGTGACAGATTTACGTCCGTCGTTATGCCGTCGCTAGATTTATATGAATAGCGAAGGATGGTTCCGTCGCTAATCTGTCGCAAACACAAAAAAAAATTAAAAAAAAATTATTTGAAAATTAAATACCGAAAACAATACAATTTATATTTCCTGTAAATAAAAAACAAACCACACAAAAAATTCCATATAAAAAGAATCTACAACAATTAATCGTTCCACCTTAAAATTAACAAGTTTAATTATTTACAATTCAACAATTACAATTAGGATTCTTCAACACAGTTCTCTAATCATCGCCAAGATTTTGTGTGTCTTCTTGTTCATTGCCTTTATCTGTCCCTTCAGCTCTGCTACGCTGATTATCGCTAGCAGCCTACACAAGAAAAGAGCAGTCAGTATTGATAAACAAAATATAATGAAATAAATTACACACTATATGTGATTCTATCATGTGCTCATGTGTGTTCTAAGGCAATAAAAAAACTCTATATGTGATTCTATCATACTCATATGTGCTTTAAGGCAGGCAAAAAGTTATATATGTGATTCTATCATGCTCATATGTGTGCTAAGGCAGTCAAAAAATTGAATATGTGATTATAGCATGTTCATATGTGTTCTAAGGCAGCTAGAAAAACTCTATATGTGATTCTACCATGCTCAGATGTGCTTTAAGGCAGGCAAAAAACTATATATGTGATTCGATCATGCTCGTATGTGTGCTAAGGCAGTCAAAAAATTGAATATGTGATTATAGCATGCTCATATGTGCTCTAAGGCAGGCAAAGTAAAAAAATTTATATGTGATTCTATCATAAATGATATATGTTCTAAGGCAGTAAAAAAACTCTATATGTGATTTGTGCATGCTCATATGTGTTTTAAGGTAGTCGAAAAACTGAATATGTGATTATAACATGCTCATATGTGTTCTTAGGCAGTTAAAAAACTGAATATGTGATTATAGCATGCTCATATGTGCTCTAAGGCAGGCAAAAAAACTTTATATGTGATTATAGCATGCTCATATGTGCTCTAAGGCAATAAAAAAACTCTGTATGTGATTCTATCATGCTCATATGTGTGCTAAGGCAGTCAAAAAACTGAATATGTGATTATAACATGCTCATATGTGTTCTTAGGCAATCAAAAAATTGAATATGTGATTATAGCATGCTCATATATGTTCTAAGGCAGTCAAAAAAAATTATATGTGATTCTATCATGCTCATATGTGTTCTTAGGCAGTCAAAAAAATGAATATGTTATTATAGCATGCTCATATGTGCTCTAAGGCAGGCAAAAAAATTTATATGTGATTATAGCATGCTCATATGTGCTCTAAGGCAATAAAAAAACTCTATATGTTATTATAGCATGCTCATATGTGCTCTAAGGCAGGCAAAAAACTCCATATGTGATTCTATCATGCTCATATGTGCTCTAAGGCAGGCAAAAAGTTATATATGTGATTCGATTATGCTCATATGTGTTCTAAGGCAGACAAAAAACTGAATATGCGATTATACCTGAGAGGAACCTGTAATCGAAGATCCCCTGTTCAGAACAAGATTGTTGATCTCATTTCGGAGAAAGGGGGCGACGGTGTCATGGATGGATCATCTACTACGCTAGATGCTTTTTTTGTTGCAGTCTTCATAGTGTGCAACATGTCTGCAAATCGATTGGCAGCCACCTTCCTTGCATCATTTTCTTCCATTGTAGTTGCGAAGCGATTTGAAGCCTATAAATATTTTCAGAAAGTTAGTAGACATTACTTAAATAAATTAAATATAAAACACATTAATTATGAGGAACAACTGTATACCGTGAATGAGGACCACAATCTGTCTAACACCTCCTTTGGATACTCTTTCCATTAAGCGACCGGTCCTGGTAGATGTTGAAGAAGTGAATTCCTAATCTCCCGTACTACTTCTTGTGGCTCAAACCTCGTGCTGCACATGAATTGTTACACAGTAAATACCAATATAAAATATTTATAAGATATGCAATAATTGAAAATAAAATACTTACGGTCGATTATCGATATACACTATTCGAATGAGTCTTCTTGTGCTAGACTGAGAAGACCCTACTTCCTGTGTTGGCTCCTGACTTGTGTGATCAATTGGTGTAGGTGGGTCGTCTATAGGCGAAACATCATCTGTAAAAAAATACGTTAGAAGTTCTCAGAATGCGCATTTGAACTAATCAAGCATCCAATTACTTAATCAATATACCTATCACAGGAGCCCGTGAAGATGAAGGTTGGGCCTGACTACTACTGGATGAGCGACCACTGTAACCTCCACGAACCATATTCTAACAAATAACATGTCATACAATACATTCAAATAATTCACATCAAGTATTACAATACATTCAAGTCATTCGCATCAAGTATTACAATAATTCAAATCATTCATATCAGGTACTGTACTGCAATGCATTCAAGTCATTCACATCAAGCATTGCAATGCATTCAAATCATTCGCATCAAGTATTACAATGCATTCAAATAATTCAAATCATTCACATCAAGTATTGCAATAATTCAAATCATTCGTTGCATAAATTATAATACATTCAAATAATTGAAATCATTCACATCAAGTATTGCAATGCATTTGAATCATTCGTATCAAGTATCACAATACATTCAAATAATTGAAATCATTCACATCAAGTATTACAATGCATTCAAATAATTCGTATCAAGTATCACAATACATTCAAATAAAATTTTTAATCATTCACATCAAGTGTTGCAATACAACTCATGCATTCTTATCAAGTATTATAATACATTCAAATCATTCAAATCATTCACATCAAGTATTGCAATGCATTCGAATCATTCGTATCAAGTATTACAATACATTCAAATAAATTTTTTAATCATTTACACCAAGTATTGCAATACAACTCACATCAAGTACTGCAATGCATTTAAATAGAGGTTTGTAGTATAAGATTTTGCTCACTAGCTTGAGAATTCTTCCTCGTCACTAGTTTGACTTTCTTCTTCTTCTTCATTGTTTGCCCATCCACTTGGTACATCATTTGGATCACATTCTTCTATGAATGTTTCATCGGCCAATGGAGATATGACATGCATATCATGCGCAATATCGTGACCATAAGCGAAGTCATAGACATCATCTGATTGATAGTAATCGCTGTCTTCAGCTAACTCATCTTCCTGTAACTGATCATACTCGGGGTATAGTTTGGACTTCACCTTGCAAACTGCCCACCATTCATTTCTATCTGACTTTTTTATACTCGGATATGAAGTATAATAAACTTGTTGAGCTTGCGAGGCTAATATGAATGGTTCATATGTTCCAAACCTAGATTTATGATTCACCTCCACAATGCCTGAAGCTTTGTCGAGTCTTGTTGCAGTTGGATCAAACCAATGACACTTGAATAAAGTTACCCTGTTATTCATGCCTAAGTAAGTCAACTCCATTATTTCCTCTATAACACTGTAGTCATCATGTTCATTTTCACCGTAGTTGCTACCCTTGACACACACGCCACTATTTATCGTTGATTTGTTTATACCGTAATCTTTTGTATGGAATCGATAACCATTTACGATATACCTGTTGTAGCAATGCACAATTTTGGTCAGACCATTTTCTAAATCACATATTCCTTGATCTTTAACATCACCATGGCGAACCTACGCACAGACATAAATAATGATTGTGATCACGATCAATTAAGTAACTTAGTGTTGTTTATAAGTACAAAAATTATGTTAGCTTCTTTACCAACTGTTTCAACCACTCCACAAACTTAGTTTCACGTTCTTTTTGTACTTCTGCATCAGTGAGATCTGAAACTTCGCTTTGCAACTCCAGATCAAATCGTCTGCAAACCACAAATACTTATATTACCGAGCCATGTATCCACATATAGAACATAAAAGGATTTATAATTGAGTTGCATATACATATACTTACTCGATGTATGGGTCGATCGCTGAGCAATTAAAAAGAATATAAATGTGTACTGCATCTTGCTCTCGATCTGTCAATAGCCTTGATCGGCAACTACCAAATGCATGCCCAAGTGGTTGAAATATCGACAGCTTATCAGCTACAGTTACTTGTTCTCCATCATCGTTACGGGGCGGGCATGTGTAAAGTGTTGGAATATGAGGTTCAAAGTACATAGATGAGAAATTTGAAATCTCTTCTAAAGTGTACAACTCACAAATAGATCCTTCTACTCTTGCTTTATTACGAACCTTTTTTTTAGGTCAAACATGCATCTGACAAGAATATACATTTCAAATTTTAAATATTTGTCATTAAAGAGACAAATATAAAAAAATATATACCTTTCAAATGGGTACATCCATCGATATTGCACAGGTCCACCAACCCTTAGTTCATATGGCAGATGTATGATCAAATGTTCCATAACATCAAAAAATGCTGGCGGAAATATCTTTTCTAGCAGACAAACAGTGGTGATGACAGAGTCCTCGAGATTCTTTACATCTGATACTACGACCTTCGATGCGCACAATGTTCTGAAAAATCCGCTCAACTCAGACAATACCCCCCATATAGGTTTGTCTAACATATCATGAAATGCTAGGGGTATCAATCGTTGCATAAAGATATGACAATCATGGCTCTTCAACCCATATAACTGTCCATCGTCAATCTTCACAGCTCGAGCAATGTTAGAGACATATCCATCTGGAAATCTCAGTTGTCTCAACCATTGACATACATGTTTTATTTGATCAGGTCCGAGCACATACTTTGCCTTTGGTTTCAGTACTTTGCCATTATACTCTTTGAGTTCCAATTCTGATCTTTTACATATTAATTTTAAATCCATACGGGCCTTCGGATTATCCTTCATTTTTCCTTTAATATTCATTACTGTATTGAACACATTATCAAACACATTTTTCTTTACATGCATCACATCCAAATTATGTCGTATCAATAAAGTCGGCCAATACGGTAGTTCCCAAAAAATAGATTTCTTCGTCCAATTGTGATCCTTCCCAAATCCACGGAAGGGTGTAGAACTGCGGGCATCTGTTAATATATCTGGAAAGTATCGCAATCTTTTTAGAATCTCTATGCCAGACAATCTTGAGGATGGACCTTCTGTTTCAGTTGTGCCTGCTTTAAACGCATTCTTTTGTCGTCAGAACGGATGATCGATGGGTAGAAATCGACGATGGCACTCAAACCAGCAAGGCTTCCTTCCATGCCTCAATCTAAAAGCTTTGGAATCCTTCATGCAGTACGGACAAGCCAACCTCCCATGTGTGCTCCAACCAGATAGCATACCATATGCAGGGAAGTCACTGCTTGTCCATAGAACAACGACCTTCATGTTGAAATTTTGTTTTTGTGGGCATCATATGTGGTAACACCGTCATCCCACAGTACTTTTAGTTCATCAATCAATGGCCTAAATATACATCAAGATTTTGGTCAGGTGAGGTCGGACCAGGGATCAACAGAGACAAGAAAAGATTTGGACGTTTCATACACAAGCTTGGTGGAGGGTTGTATGAAGTTACGAATACTGGACAGCATGAGTATGGAGTTGATCTACCCCCAAATGGATTAAATCCATTTGTATATAGACCGAGTCTAACATTTCGCACTTCCATTGCGAAGTTCTGATGAGTACGATCAAAGTGCTTCCAAGCTTCAGCGTCAACAGGATGCGTGATCTTGTTTTCATCGTGTCGAACTTTATTTGCATGCCATCTCATGTGTTTAGCTGTCCTTGAAGACATATACAATCGTTGCAATCTAGGAGTGATAGGAAAATAGCGAAGCGACTTGTATGAAACTTCCTTTGATCTCGTGCTACCATTGCCTTTTGTCTTTGGCTTGAACCGAGGATGCCCACATGACAGGCATGATATGTTGTTTTCCTGATCCTTGAAATACAATATGCAGTGATTTGGACAAGCATCTATCTTTTTATACCCCATACCTAGAGCGTTGACCATAACTTTCGCACGATAGAAATTTTGTGGCAATTTCTCATCTTTGGGCAACATATTCTTCACAATCATCCACAAACGGTCAAAACATGATTGACTCAAATTATATTCGGACTTCAAATTCATTAGTTGAAGAACTGCAGACAAGATAGTGTGACTCTCACAACCGTTCCAAAGTGGCTCATCAGCATCTCTAAGTATATCATAAAATCTACTAGCTGCATCGTTTGGTGATTCTTCATCTACTGCAGTTTTTACATCATTAGGACTCATAGCAGAACCCAGTTCTGTTCCTGTGGCATCAAATATCAAATTCATATATGGATTATCATGTTCCACATTCACCCGTGCATCAAAATTGATTCTAAATTCTTCTCCATGAAACGTCCAATTTTGATAATCACTCACAAAACCCTTCCTGTATAGGTGATGTCTAACGCCATGAGGTTCTACAAATCGATTATTCTTACAAATCTTGCAGGGACACCTAATCCGACCTGTGGGATCCACTGTACTGACACTTGCCGTTGCACAAATTGTTATGATCGCAAAATTTTTCCCCTCCCTTGCGAGAGAGAAACGAATTTCGCGAGTCAAACTCGACCAAAGTTTTGAAAATTGTTTTGAAAATTTACTCGCCTCAGTTTTGAAAATTTGCGGGAAAATTCCGTGGAATGGGATCCGCCTGTCGGTACGAGATTCAACCGTTCATGGCGCCTTTATCAGGGGTAATTGAACCAAGGATCAATTATGTGCTTTAACTTGACTCAAATATCTAAATTATGCTCTATTTTTCCTAGAATGCACAAAGAATCAGGCTTGTGCTATGAAATTTTGAAAAGATGCAAGTTTGAGAAATATGATGTTTGCTTTGTAAAATTGAAATGCATTTGAAAAAGGATTGGAAAAGTGCTTGAAATTAGAGTTTCTCACTACAACAGAGCAGTAGATTAGCGACGACCACCTTTCGTCGCTAATCCGTCGCTAATCCGTCGCTAACCATGTTAGCGACGGATTAGCGACAACGCGGCGACAGTATGCTTACGTCGCGAATATTTCGACGCTAACTGGCGACGGAATTATTCCGTCGCCAAGTCCGTCGCTAATTGCGACGGAATAACGAGCGCTATATTCCGTCGCTAATCCGCCGGTACTAAACGGCGACCACGGCGTGGCGACGGATTTAATTCCGTCGCTAAGCCGTCGCTAGATTAATATGAATAGCGACGGAATCATCCGTCGCTAATCCGTCGCAAAAACGAAAAAAAATAAAAAAAAATTTATTTAAAAATTAATTACGGAGAACTGTACAATTTATATTTCCTGTACAATTTATATTTCCTGTAAATAAAAAACAAACCACACAAAAAAATTCATATAACAAGTATCTATAATAATTAATCGTTCCACCTTAAAACTAAGAAGTTTAATTATTTACAATTCAACAATTACAATTAGGAAAAATAAAAAAAATAGAACTTCTTCAACACAGTCCTCTAATCATCGCCAAGATTTTGTGCGTCTTCTTGTTCATTGTCTTTATCTGTCCCTTCAGCTCCACTACCCTGATTATCGCTAGCAGCCTACACAAGAAAAGAACAGTCAGTATTGATAAACAAAATATAATGAAATAAATTACACACTATATGTGATTCTATCATGTGCTCATGTGTGATCTAAGGCAATAAAAAAACTCTATATGTGATTCTATCATGCTCATATGTGTGCTAAGGCAGTCAAAAAATTGAATATGTGATTATAGCATGTTCATATGTGTTCTAAGGCATATAAAAAAACTCTATATGTGATTCTACCATGCTCAGATGTGCTTTAAGGCAAGCAAAAAACTATATATGTGATTCGATCATGCTCGTATGTGTGCTAAGGCAGTAAAAAAATTGAATATGTGAATATAGCATGCTCATATGTGCTCTAAGGCAGGCAAAGCCAAAAATTTTATATGTGATTCTATCATAAATGATATATAAAATGTTCATATGTGTTCTAAGGCAGTTAAAAAACTCTATATGTTATTATAGCATGTTCATATGTGTGCTAAGGCAGTCAAAAAACAGAATATGTGATTATAATATGCTCATATGTGTTCTTAGGCAGTAAAAAACTGAATATGTGATTATAGCATGCTTATGTGTTCTAATGCAATCAAAAAAACTTTATATGTGATTCTATCATGCTCATATGTGCTCTAAGACAGACAAAAAGTTAAATATATATATATGTGATTCTATCATGCTCATATGTGTGCTAAGGCAGTAAAAAAATTGAATATGTGATTATAGCATGTTCATATGTGTTCTAAGGCATCTAGAAAAACTCTATATGTGATTCTACCATGCTCAGATGTGCTTTAAGATAGTCAAAAAAACTATATATGTGATTATACCTGAGAGGGACCTGGAATCGAAGATCCCCTATCCTGAACAGCGACCTTGATCTCATTTCGGAGAAAGGGGGCGACGGTGTATTGGAAGTAGTTATTCAGTGATTCATTAATGATCTCGCGTACATCATCACCGGAAAGAATAGTCGGCTGCTTGGAGCTTATGTCGGCGCAAGAAGTTGGTGAGCCGTAACTGGAAGAACCAATAACTGGTGAAGTGTTCATATTACTCCCAAACCCGAACACGCGACCTTTTTTGGGTTCACCTGCTGCAGTCACCCATGCTGTAGGATCAAATGATGGATGCTGAGTAGCGTCTTCACCATATCGCTCTACCATTTGTTGCTCATATGCCTCCTACAAAATAATGTTTAAAGTATTCATTAATAATTAATGATAACATTATGATGACTTGCATATATATTGCAATGATTATTAATAGAATTAATACATACCGTTGTCGTTCTCGCCTTCTCTGATACGAAGACTCCCGTGGTCTTCCGTTTATGTGTTTCTACAAACACATCCTTATATGGTACACTGCCTTCTTTTTCTGCTTCCTGCGAAGTTAAATGACAAAAGATTTAGTACACAAATTTGCAACTATACTTATAAAATTAATATTATATATTGATGAGTTACCATTTTCTTTAGGTGGCTCCCAAATGTCTTAGATCCACCTGTGTGTAGATGGGCTTCGGGCATCTTCGATCGATTTTGTGAAGCCTTCGCAGAGCGATTTTTAAATGCATCTCCCGCCCACATATCGCACATTTCATCCCAGTAATCTCTCCTGATAGTAATAGGACCATGGCCCTTCCACAGTAATGGATCATCTACTACGCCAGATGCTTTTTTTGCTGCAGTCTTCATAGTGTGCAGCATGTCTGCAAATCGATTGGCAGCCACCTTCTGCCACACCTTCCTTGCATCATTTTCTTCCACCGTAGTTGCAAAGCGATTCGAAGCCTACAAATATTTTCAGAAAGTTAGTAGACATTGCTTAAATAAATTAAATATGAAACACATTAACTATGAGGAACAACTGTATACCATGAATGAGGACCACAATCTGTCTAATACCTCCTTTGGGTACTCTTTCCATTGAGCAACTGGTCCTGGTAGATGTTGAAGAAGTTAATTCCTAATCTCCCGTACTACTTCTTGTGGCTCAAACCTCGTGCTGCACATGAATTGTTACACAGTAAATATCAATATAAAATATTTAAAAGATATGCAATAATTGAAAACAAAATACTTACGGTCGATTATCGATATACACTATTCGAATGAGTCTTCTTGTGCCAGCCTGTGAAGACCCTGTTTCCTGTGTTGGCTGTTGACTTGTGCGATCAACTGGTGTAGGTGGGTCGTATACAGGCGCAACATCATCTGTAAAAAAATACACACCAAGTTCTCAGAATGTGCATTTGAACTAATCAAGCATCTAATTAGTTATATGATATACCTATCACAGGAGCCCGTGAAGATGAAGGTTGAGCCTGGCTACTACTGGATGAGCGACCACTATAACCTCCACGAACCATATTCTAACAAATAACATATGTCATACAATACATTCAAATAATTCACATCAAGTATTACAATGCATTCAAGTCATTCACATCAAGCATTGCAATGCATTCAAATAATTCAAATCATTGACATCAAGTATTGCACTAATTCAAATCATTCGTTAATTGCATAAATTATAATACATTCAGATAAATTACAATGCATTCGAATCATTCGTATCAAGTATTACAATACATTGAAATAAAATTTTTAATCATTCACACCAAGTATTGCAATACAACTCACATCAAGTATTACAATGCATTTAAATAGAGGTTTGTAGTATAAGATTTTTTTCACTAGCTTGAGAATTCTTCCTCGTCACTAGTTTGACTTTCTTCTTCTTCTTCTTCTTCTTCTTCTTCTTCTTCATTGTTTGCCCATCCACTTGGTACATCATTTGGATCACATTCCTCTATGAATGTTTCATCAGCCAATGGAGATATGACATGCATATCATGCGCAACATCGTGACCATAAGCGAAGTCACAGACATCATCTGATTGATAGTAATCACTGTCTTCAGCTAACTCATCTTCTTGTAACTGATCATACTCGGGGTATAGTTTGGATTTCACCTTGCAAATTGCCCACCATTCATTTCTATCTGACTTTTTTATACTCGGATATGAAGTATAATAAACTTGTTGAGCTTGCGAGGCTAATATGAATGGTTCATATGTTCCAAACCTGGATTTATGATTCACCTCCACAATGCCTGAAGCTTTGTCGAGTCTTGTTGCAGTTGGATCAAACCAATGACACTTGAATACCGTAACCCTGTTATTCATGCCTAAGTAAGTCAACTCCATTATTTCCTCTATAACACCGTAGTAATCATGTTCATTTTCACCGTAGCTGCTACCCTTGACACACACGCCACTATTTATCGTTGATTTGTTTATACCGTAGTCTTTTGTATGGAATCGATAACCATTTACGATATACCCGTTGTAGCATTGCACAACTTTGGTCGGACCATTTTCTAAATCACATATTCCTTGATCTTTAACATCACCATGGCGAACCTACGCACAGACATAAACAATTATTGTGATCACGATCAATTAAGTAACTTAGTGTTGTTTATAAGTACAAAATTTATGTTAGCTTCTTTACCAACTGTTTCAACCACTCCACAAACTTAGTTTCACGTTCTTTTTGTACTTCTGCATTAGTGAGATGTGAAACTTTGCTTTGCAACTCCAGATCAAATCGTCTGCAAACCACAAATACTTATATTACCGAGCCATGTATCCACATATAGAACATAAAAGGATTTATAATTGAGTTGCATATACATATACTTACTCGATGTATGGGTCGATCGCTGAACAATTAAAAAGAATATAGATGTGTGCTGCATCTTGCTCTCGATCTGTCAATAGCCTTGATCGGCAACTACCAAATGCATGCCCAAGTCGTTGAAATATCGACAGCTTGTCAAACAATAACAAGAATTTTGATACATGCATTGATAACTTAATATTTTCATGTGCAAACTATTAATGACATGATACAATCATTTGAAGCATGCTTTTATTATAAAATTTCACATGGAAGTCAAAATCAAATTGAAAGTAACTACATGCAAGCATGGATACAATTACATCAAACATTGCAATACATCATAATCATTCATATCAAATAAATGGCAAACATGTACCTGCAGCAAACACACTTCAATATCTCACTAACTACTACCATGCTTAGCATGGACTCCGTACTCCAAAAATAAGAACACTTCCATATTTCTACATTAAAATCATGCTCAGCATGATCTCCGAACTCCAACAAAGCAGTCCTAGATATCAACAACTAAGTGAGTGTGTGAACAATAAAGTGCTGCATTCAATAAATTAAATAACATGTGATACGTTTGCATCACTTACTCACCACGGGTATTTACCCGATTTGCATTGTTTTTGTCATTTACTTACCACAGGTGGCCGAGCACGAGTTGGTTCCGTTGAAAAATCTGCACAAAAACAAAACAAATTAAGTAACAAACTAACTAATCATGAAACAAGATGAAACACTAACTAAAAAAATCGGGTATTTCTCTCAAGGTACGGGCATTTTCTTATGTGAAACGTTTGAGAAATCGGGTAGAGGTAGGATTTCCATGCATGTTTTGATGGAAATCCATGGCGAATCAGTGGATCTACGAATCCACTATGTTATATTGATATTTTTCCTTGTTTTTCATTTTTTTTTTTCAAAAAGAAATCCATGGCACGATCGATGTGGTATGGGTGTCGGCTGACAAACCAGCCGAAGTCAAGCCGTGAACCCTCGTTGTTGGCCCAGCCGAGTGATCGGCTGGGTATGATCCCTTTATTTCAAAAAAAAAAATCTTTTTATTCACGTTGGTGGCTGTTGGCTGGCTGGCAGCCAGCCGAGTAGCACTCGGCTGACTGCCAGCATGCTGGCAGGTGCGCCAGGCCCAGCACCCAGTCGGCTGGGTGCTAGGCGAGCCTATGACAGGGCCATAGCCGGCCCAGCCGGCCCAGCCGACAAAAATTCTTTTCAAAACAGGGAAGGGGGTTAAACCCCCTGCCGGAAAGGCAGTTCCGGCATGGGGGGTTGACCCCCTGCCGTGCCTTTACGGCAGGGGGGTCGACCCCCCATGCGTTTCCGGCAGGGGGTCGACCCCCCATGCGTTTCCGGCAGGGGGTCGACCCCCCATGCCTTTCCGACAGGGGGTCGACCCCCCTTGCCGGAAACGCAGGGGGTCGACCCCCCCTGCCAGAAAGCACGGCAGGGGGTTAAACCCCCTCCGTTTCCGGCAGGGAAGGGGCGTACCCCCTGCGTTTAGAAGAAGAAGAAGAAGAAGAAGAAGAAGAAGAAGAAGAAGAAGAAGAAGAAGAAGAAGAAGAAGAAGAACCTGCGCTTCGCCGGACGGTGGCGGGAGGTTGACGGGGAGCGGCAGCTGGCGAGCGCCGGCTGGCGAGCGGTGGACGGGGAGCGGCGGCTGGCGAGCGGCGGTGGCCGGACGGTGGCGAGGGCCGACGGGTGGCGGGAGGGTGCAGTACAGCGAAACAGGGAAAAGAGAAAGAGGGATGGGATTAGGGATTTACGCGACATTTAGCGACGGCTTAGCGACGGAAAAATTCCGTCGCGAAGCCGTCGCGAAACCCAAATACCAAAAAAGCGACAGAATATATTCTGTCGCTACTCCATCGCTAATTAGCGACGGAGTAGCGACGACAGAGTTCCCTCTCTAAATCCGTCGCTAAAATGGTGTTCTTGTAATCAAAAGTAGCGACAAAAACATGCAGTCGCTAATCCGTCGCTAAGTAGCGACAGATTAGCGATAAAAGTCGTTTCCTCGCTAATCCGTCGCAAATTAGCGACAGATTCTATCTCTAGCTAATCTGTCGCTAAGTAGCGACGGGAAAAATCCGTCGCTAATTTCCGTCGCTAATTAACAATTTTCTTGTAGTGTCTGGGAAAATCATTGAATTTCATTGGAAATCAGAAATTTGCATTGGAAAGTGATTTCTCAGGAAAACTTAAAAATCTGAGAAAATTGGTTTTGAGATTGGAAACTTAGGATTGATTTTATGAGAAAATGGATTTGAGAAATGCTGGGAAAATCAGGAAATTCATTGGAAAATGACTTTTGAAATGGAAAATGAATCCTCAGGAAAATTGGAAAATATGAGAAAATCGATTTCTGAAAACTTGGGATTTTGAAATTTTAGAATTTTAAAGCATAGGAAAATCTTGATTTGAACTTGGGAAATGCTTTGAAATGTCATTTGAAAAACTTAGGATTTTGAGAAAATCAGATCCTGAGAAAGACTTGGAAATTCTTGAGAAAATTGATTTTTTTTTTAAATTGAAATTGGAAAATGAATTTGAAAACAATGCAATTTGAATAATATGAATGAATGAATATGAATTTGAAAAGGAAATTTCATTGAGGAATTAAGAAATCCTTTTGAAGTTTTGAAAAATGCAGTGCATTTTTGAAGTTAGCCTAAGTGTGTAGGCTGAATGTGGCTAATATGAAGATCATAAATCTTGGTTTTCTTCGTTTTCTAACTATGGCCATAAATACGAATCCCACCGAGTTTATAAACTCCATAAGAGCTTGTGCACGTGTCATTCGTGTAAACCATAGTGAATTTGAAATAACTATGCATGAATGATACATTCAGATATTGAAATTTTGCAGAAATTAAACTATATGCAATGCAACCCTATTCTAAGCAGAAAAGTAACTCTTATTCCAAATTATTACATTTGAGGTTACATTGAATTGAAATAAAAAAAAATAAAAGCTAAGTCTTCTTCTTGAATGTTCCTGCAAAACTAGAAAACAAGGTTGGCACAAAAATGTAGGTTTTTCTGAATTTATCCGAAAATATGGTAAATTATCGGATATTATTCAGATATAAACCCAAAATCATACCCCCTTTGATATAAACATAATAAATAATGAATAAATTTCGAAAATAAATTTGAAAATTCGAAATTGGGGTCAAAATGACTAAAATACCCCTGATGACCTTGAAATCAGTGTTTTCTGAAAGAATTTTTATAAATTTTGGAATTTTGAAAATCAAATGAAATAAATCAAACATAATATGATAAAATATGATGATATGCATGAAATTTTGGAGAATTAGAAATTGAAATTTCGAAATTTAGGTCAAAATGACCAAAATACCCCCGATAACAAGACTATGGCCTTGAAACTAGGGTTTTCTGAAATAAATTTTGCAAAATTGAAAAATATGAAATGCAAAGGAGATTAAAATTAACCCTAATATGATTCTACATGCTTATGTACATGATAAAAACCCTAAAATGATGAAAATATCATAAAATATCGAATTTAACCTGATTTTCGCTTCTGAATTTAAAGATAAACTAACACATGGAGCAAATGAACTTGGAATTAAACCAAATTTGGCATGGACACCTAAAATAACCCTAAAAACAGAATGGAGCTCGAAAATCTAATTTTTTTATATTTTTAAACATATAAATTCAAATAAAAATCCTAAATTTTATGATTTTTGCCTAAAATGTTGATTCTAAAGGAGATTTAGGATATCAAGCTTCCATAAAATTTTCTCAAATTTTATGGGGTGACAGAGGACAGTAAGGAAAGGATTTTTTAATTTTACACTTTCTGGTTTTGACCTATGGTCGGAGCTGTGACACTCCGGCAAGTCGGATCGGAATCCGGCGACTCTAGGATTTAGGGAAAACAAACAGGTTTCAGTAGAAAACATAGAAAAAATGGGAGACAGATGGGAAAAAGGCTGAAATTGTGGGAAACTGTTTCTGACAAATAGAGTAAGATTTGATCTTTTGACACCATGGGGATTTGGGTTATGGTTTGGAAAAGGCCATACTGTTATCAGAGACCTAAATCTCTGAGATTTCTGAACATTGGAATCTGTTAGACAAATCGAAAATCCGAGAAAAATAATGAAACAGATCCAAAAATTCCCAAATTTTGGGAAATGACAGGAAATTATGTTAGGAACAACTTTCATGTTGAAAGTTTTCGTAGACGGGTTACAGATTGGATGGACTCGGTGCATTAGAATCTATCTATACCCTGACAAAAGAAAATCGATATTTTCCCAAAGGTCTGAGAAATCCGATTTTTTACAGAGATAAAAACTAATTAGAAAAACCTCAAAATTTCCAGATCATTAGTAGATTTAATCATTAATCTACTGTGATTTTTGGAGGACAATCCAAATCTCCCATGAGGGTGGTGCCAGAGGTTTTTGTCTGCTAAAGCATAAATTGAAAGTTCAGAGAAGTCCAAAACCCGAATTGAAATTTGATTTTTTTAATAGAGTTGAAGAATCCAAATTAATTCAAGATTTTGGCAGAAAATCAATGACAAATAGAGGCATTTACAAATGAAATTTTCAATATTTTTGAATGAAAGATCTTATATAAAATCATAACTGGACTCTACACCTAGATTAAAAGCTATAAACTAATAAGTAAACATGGATGAAATTAAGTAAAATACCTACTAAGCAATAACATAAATTAAACGTAATACATCTACTCAATGAAATCTACATGTAATCAAGAATAAAATCAAAATGATAAGGGTGGTATGATCTTTTGTTTAATATTGCTCTCGAAATGAGAGATCCAATCTATTGAACGAATGGATCTCTTCATTCACATAGCCATATGGGACGTAGGTTTTCTTATTCCCTACTATTCAAAACCACAAAAGAGAACCCCTGCATCATTATAGATCTGGCTGCACATCATTCTTATGAAAATAAGACTTGCATGTTCCCTTTTAATCATACGATCCTAGTGAAATTTAATAAAGAACTTAGTAAAAATAGAATGAACTCACCTTGGCACCTTGTTGGAATAAGTTGCAGCAAGGGAGATGGTTGAAGCAAAGTAGCTGGACATCCAAGGGAGTTGTTATTGATATTGTGGTGTCTGGAAGGTGCCTTCAAGATTGGTGGCTCAGCTGCAAGCAATGATGGTGGCTGCTGCACTGTGGGAGGTCTTGAAGGTAGCACGAGTTGTTGCCAAGGTGAAGAAGGTGAGCTGTGTTGACGCGGCTGCAATGGAGGACCTTGGTTGGAGATGGCTGAAGGAGATGTTGAACCCGATTTGAAGGAGTTTGTTGCAGCTGTAATGGCTGCTGTAGTTGCTACCAAGGTGTGGCTGGAGCAGTGAGAGCTAGAGCCAATGGAGATGCTGCAATAGTGGAGGACGACTAGAGGGGCTGCACCTTGTTGATGGGATGAAGGTACAAGGGGTGCTGCAAAGGGCTGCAATGAAGGTAGCCTTTTGTTTTTGCTGAAGCAAGGCTGTGCCTTGTTGTAAATAGCTAAAGATGGGAGGAAGGGCTACTGTTGGAGCTGCTGCACTGGCTTGTGAACCAGTTGGAGGTAGTGGAAGCCTTTGGAAGAGGTGGCAGCAATGGTGGCTGCTGGAGGAGCTGAAGGAGGCTGCTGTTGTGATGCTGCAAAGAGAGAGAGAGAGAGAGAGAGAGAGAGAGAGCTGAGAATGAGAGAGAGAGAGAGGTTGAAAGATCGGCAGCCGTTCCCCTTGAGAGCTCCTTTTAGGCAGCCGTATGAGACCTTCCTTTTTCTTCTTTTTGGGACTTAGGTCTTAATCATCATTTGCCTAAGTTTTCTAGGTTTTAATTAGCTATGAATGATAGGATGGAATTCACTTTTACGTGAATGGCTGCAGCCATACGGCTGTGGAGGGAAAGTAGAAAGGGAGTAAGGAAGAAAGGAGAAAGAAAGAAGGGAAGGAAAAGGAAAGAAGAGGGGAAGAAGGAAAAGAAAAGAAAAGGGAAGGAAAGAGGGGAGAAAGAAGAGAAGAAGAAGAGGAAAGGCTGTACGTGAGTGGAGAGGGAGGAAAGAAAGGAGGAAAGAAAGAAAGAAAAAGGGAAGAAGAAAGAAAGAAAAGAAAGAAAGAAGGAAAGAAAAGAAAAAAAAAATGGAGGAAGAAAGAAAGGAAATGCGATGGATTGAGGGCTGGGGTGGTAGACCCCCCCTTGTGGGTCCCACCTTAAAAAAAATAAAATAAAATAAAATAAAATAAAATGAAGAAAGAAAAGGTGATTTTTTTTTCTTTTTATAAATTAAAGCAGAAAATGCAAATGGATGGACCATCTCAAAGCGGGTCCAAATTCCACTATTGAAATTCATTTTGACGATTAGAGGGGTAAAATAGTCTTTTCAAAAAAATTCCACACAAAACGAGCTATTTTTGGCAGTTTTTGAAATGAGCTCGGATTTTGAAGTTCAATACTCCGTTGCGAAGCAAATCCAGTGTAGAATTTAAAAAATTGATTTTGAAAGAAATCCAGATTGTTTTTCTCAAGAAAATACTTCCAAATTTATTTCCAGACGAAACAAGCTATTTTTGGCAGTTTTTGAAACGAGCTCGGATTTTAAAGTTCAATACCTCGTTGCGAAGAAAATCCAGTATAGAATTTGAAAATTTAACTTTGAAAGAAATCCAGATTATTTTTCTCGAGAAAATATTTCCAAATTTAGAATCCTGGGGGTAAAAATGTCAATTTTGAAAACCCAGGGTTTGAAATTGATTTCTGAAAACTTTTAAAACTCAATCTGGATTGAAATTTATAAAACTGGAGTTCTGGACTTCGAAAATGGAATGAAATGTGATGAAATGTTATGAAATGCTGAGAAATGATATGAAATGATGAGAAATCACATGAAATGCTATGCGAAATGCTAACCCTGAATGAAGAATTTTGGATGTTAGACCCCGATTGACACTTGTACCAGTTCAAAAAGTGTTAAAATTGACAAAATTTGCAAAAATGGTTGAAGAAATGATTTTCGAGCTCTGCCAAGCTAGAGTGACACTGGAAATTAGGGTTTGAGCTGTATTAAACTGAAATGAACTGGATTGAGCTGGGTTTTAGAGTTTCAGAACTCAAATGAACTCACCGGACATTGACTCAACTGACCTTTCCAACTGAATTTTCAAGAAAAGCTGTCATTTTTAGAGAAATGGTATGGAATGGTCATTGGAATGAAGTGAATTACGAACATGAACTGGGTTTGAGCTGAAACAAAGGTCAGTAATACTGAGGTGAACTAAAATCGAAGCTCGAACACTAGCTTAATTGACTAAACTCGGCTCAATTTCAGCTAAAAAAACTGAAATGGTCTAAAATGGGCTCCTAGACACTTAGAAATGGTTTTAAACTGAAACTGGAGCGCTTGAACTCCTGGTGAGCTCAAGTTAGACTCTGAGGAATATGACTGACTATGAATGACTGACTCAGAGACAATTGGTTTGGATTTGAGTGAGAAATGAGCTCATTTCTGAAGAAATGATCCCATTTTGGCAGGAATGGTCAGAAATGGAAATGGTCTGTTCATTGTGAGCTCAGATAAGCTTGAAATGATTGATATTCTAAATGTTCTGAACTGACCAATGAGCTTGGTTGACTCTGACTGACTAGGGTCTGGGATGACCTAGGGGTAAAATAATAATTTTCCTAATGAAAATGGGTAAAGTGGTAATTTTCTGAAACTAACTCAGGGTTTGACTCCTACACTGACCTAATAGGGTTGGCACTGCACGAGGAGGGTTATTTGAGAATGGATGTGGAAAATTTGGGGTGTTTACAGATGCCCCTCTTTGCTACTAAGCCGGCTTGAAAACGAGCTTAGTGGCAAAGAAAACACACCAAATTTGGGCTATAAAAATGCCCCAGTTAGAAGGATCTGACTGGATATGAAAATATTAGCCCTAATGAAAATGGTAGATATGAAATGGAGAATAAAGAAGAAAAAATTTTACCTCAAAAGAAGTTAGATTCAGGTTTTGCCCTTAACCTGGATGGGACAGAAAATTCCTCGTGTAGAAACGAAGCTCAGGTTTGACCCTTAACCTGACCGGGGAATGAAATACCTCATCAGAATGAGGCTCAGGTTTGTACCCTTAACCTGACCGGGAAATGAAATACCTCATCAGAATGAGGCTCAGGTTTGTACCCTTATCCTGATTGGGCGGAAAATGAAATACCTCATCAAAGGAGGCTCAGGTTTGTACCCTTATCCTGATTGGGCAAAAAATGAAATACCTCATCAAAGGAGCCTCGGGTTTGTACCCTTATCCTGATTGGGCGGAAAATGAAATACCTCATCAAAGGAGGCTCAGGTTTGTACCCTTATCCTGATTGGGTGGAAAATGAAATACCTCATCAAAGGAGGCTCAGGTTTGTACCCTTATCCTGATTGGGCGGAAAATGAAATACCTCATCAAAGGAGTCTCAGGTTTGTACCCTTATCCTGATTGGGCAAAAAATGAAATACCTCATCAAAGGAGGCTCAGGTTTGTACCCTTATCCTGATTGGGCGGAAAATGAAATACCTCATCAAAGGAGGCTAAGGTTTGTACCCTTATCCTGATTAGGCGGAAAATGAATAGAATCCTTGAAGGAGGAAACCATGATGGAACCTTCGGATTTCCGCACAATGAATCCGATAGGGGTTTTGCAAAAGGATGAAATTGGGGTCCCTAAAGCTTGAAAAGGGGTTTGATTTTGGGCGCCTCATTGCTGAGACTATATAACTTTTGAAATTGGTGACCTTTTACGAGAAAATGATTGGTGGCTTAACCTCAAGCCGAAATTGGACTGTCTATGGTGGGACAGTGGGGACACAGGGAAGTGTGCGAATCTGAGAGCCCATGCGCTCAGATTATACCAACAGAAGGGAAGGAATCTTGAAAACTCCCGTTATCAAGTCCTTAAAAGGGATAACAACTGATGTAAGGATGCGCCAAAGATGAACCTCAAGCTCTCGCTTCACGCCAGGATTGCTAGAAAATATTGTCAAAATGTTGAAAATTATTGTTGATTCAAAATAATTTAAAATGATGCACATTGTTTTGAAAATATTCCCTCTTTTCTACCTAAACTATTACCTCCGCCTGAGCTTAACTCCGTAGAATCAAGATTCAAATTCAAATTTCTTGCAATTGACTTTCTTTTAAGGAAGCTATCAATTTCCTTGATATGAACAGAAAAGCGAGTATTTTTGATATTGTGAAAGCAATTGGTGAAAGAATATTGATAATAGAATTTCATAAATTTTAAAGAAGATTCTTGACAGATTCAACAATCTGATATCCTGGGATTCTTTTCTCATGATGATCTTTCTGCTCACTTTTTTTTTCTCTTTTTTCTTTTTTTGGCAGAATTAGAGCTCTCTTAGGCTTTTGGGGATTTTATTACATCATCCTTCATTTTGGAGATGTCCTGACTTTTCTCTCTCTTTTTTTTTGGGGAAGGGTACGTCGCAAACTCCTTCATCTTGGAGATGTTCCGATCCTTCTTTTTCTCTCAGGGATTATATCGACGGTTATTGGCTCATTGGTTGGAAATCTCTTGATGATAGCGGAAATTAAATATCTTTTAGGGTTTGTCGGGAGGCTCATCACAGTCGCCTTCATCTTGACGGTGCTCTGAACTTTCCTTGGAAGGATCCGTCACAAACTCCGTCATCTTGGAGATGATTCAAATCTTCTTTGGCCCGGGGGGTCTACTCGCCTAATTCGCCTTAATCTTGACGACAATTGAGAGATCCCTTTTGCAGATATTTAATTGCAGCTTAGGTGATTGAGGAGATATAGGGATTTAATGGATTTTTCGGTATCACCCAGGATATTTTGCCTGCTTTATTTTCCAAGAATGATCTTTAAAAATGTGCCATTGACTGCAATCAATACCGATCACTTATGGCTTTGCAACAACATTGAATTTCCTTTTGCTGGCCATATCGAGGATTTATTCTTCATCCTTTTGGTTGGCCAATAGAAAGAATTTGAATTTTGAATCCTTTTTCACGAAAGCTTTGACCTTTCGGAAATAATACTGAAGGTATTCTGAGGTAATGTTTTTGTGCAATAAAAAATTTTGAAATCAACAAATATTTAATGACAAATTGGCAAAATTTTCTTGAAATCCTTTGTGGAAGCGAGTATTTGAAGCACAACGCAACGCATCTATGACAGAAATTTTCTTCTCCTTTCCCCAAAGGAGAAGATTCAGAAATTGGAAATAGGAATTACTCCTCTTTTCTCTGAAGAGGAGGTGTTTGCAAAATGAACTTTCGAAGAGAAATTAAGCTTTCGTCAAAACTTCCTAACATTAGGCTTCTCTTATGGAAAGGGGGCCGATAATGGTGAGGTCGGTGAATTGGTCATGAAGGAACGAGTCCATCACACTCTCCCTAAAAAGAGGGTCCTTCATGATGAAATGGCCTAGTATGAAATTGTGGTCACAAGAAAAGCGAACTTTCGTCGAAGATCTCCCTGAACTAAGGGTTCCTTGTATGAAATTGGAATTTTGTTTTGCAAATGGTTCACAAAGATACGGGTCCCTTCAAACTCTCCCTGAAAAGGGGCTAGGTGAACAAAGGATAGCATGCGAAAAGAATGAGCTCCCTTGAACTCTCCCTGTAAAAAGGGTTTCTCGCAAGAGGAAATGACTGAAATTGATATTGGGTGACCAAAAGGTCAAAATTGGAATTTGGAAAATTTGAAATTTTGAATTTTGAATTTTGAAATTAGAAATTAGAAATTAGAAATTTGGAATTTAGAATTTGGAAATTGAAAATTGATTGACCCGAAGGTCGAAATTGGAATTAATTGACCCAAAGGTCGAATTTGAAAATTTGACAATTGGTTGACCTAGAGGTCGAAATTTGGAAATTTGGAAATTGATTGACCCGAAGGTCAAAATTAGAAATTTGGAAATTGGTTGACCCGGAGATCTGAAATTGGTAATTAAGTGGCCCAAGGGCCGAAATTGGAATTGAAAATTGGAAATTGGAAATTGGAAATTGGAAATTTTGAAATTAGAAATTTTGAAATTGGAAATTTTGAAATTGGAAATTGGAAATTTTGAAATTGATTGACCCGAAGGCCAAAATTGGAATTGATTGACCCAAAGGTCAAAATTGGAAATTGAGTGACCCTAAGGTCGAAATTAGAGATTTGGAAATTAGAAAATTGGAAATTGGATGACCTGGAAGTCAAAATTGAGAATTGGCATACTGGAAAAAATATGTGTTCAATAGGAATTCAACCTAAGAACAACATTGGTTCTGTTGAGAACGACATTGGTTCACTGGGAACGACATGGGTTCAATAGGAATTCAGCCTAAGAACTATCAATTCCATAGGAATTTAACCTAGGGATCACAGTCTAAGAAGTAAGGATTCAACTTGTGAGCTTTGAATGGACCAGGTGCTAAATTGGGTTTTAAGGGAAGATTCGAATCAGAATTCAAATCTTCAAGGAAAAACTAAATGAATTGGGTTTTGAAAGAAAATTCAAGTCGAAACTCTAATTTTCTAGACCAATTCTAGACATTTGAATTGGATTTGAAAGAAAATTTGAGTCGAAACTCTAATTTTCTAGACCAATTCGGAAGCAAAAGAAAACTCGGGTCGGAACTTGAATCTTCGAAGGAAAACTAGATCCATTGCGGAAGGAAAAGAAATTCGAGTCGGAACTCGAATCCTGAAGGAAAAGTAGATCAATTTGGAAGGAAAAGAAATTCGAGTCGCAACTCGAATCCTGAAGGAAAAAATGGATCAATTTGGAAGGAAAAGAAATTTGAGTCGGAACTCGAATTCTGAAGGAAAGGTAGATTAATCAGAAGAAAAGAAAACTCGAGTCGGAACTCGAATCTCGAAGGAAAACTAGACCGGTTAGAAGGAAAGGAAATTCGAGTCGGAACTCGAATCCCGAAGGAAAACTAGACCGGTTAGAAGGAAAGGAAATTCGAGTCGGAACTCGAATCTTTGAAGGAAAACTAGACTAGCCTAGATTAGATTTGAAAACATTAACCAGTAAACCAGATTTAGAAAGTTTGACCAATAAAAATTGGATTTTGAAAGTCCGACCAATAACAATTGGATTTTGAAAGATGTACCAGTGTGAATACTGGATTTTGGAAATGAACCAGTATAAGTACTGAATTTTGAAATTGGATCAGTACGAATACTGTTTTTGAAAGAATTACCAGCACGAACACTAAATTTTGAAGATTTACCAGCATAAACACTAGATTTAGAAAATTTTACCAGCACGAACACTAGATTTTGAAAATCTTACCAGCACGAACACATGATTTTTTTTTTTTGAAAATTTACCAGCACGAACACTGAATTTAGAAAATTTTACTAGCACAAACACTGGTTTTTGAAAATCTTACCAGCACGAATACTGGATTTTTGAAAATTTACCCAACTGATTCTGATGAGAGATTTTCAATCTTCATCCTCACGATGACTTAGACAACTGTCGGGGTCTCAGGATTTATCCCTTATCCTGAATGGGTAGTTCAGGTTTATCCCTTAACCTGAAGGGAAAATGAATTTGATGCAAATGAATGTAAATGGATGCAAATGAATACATGTAAATGCAAATGAATGCATGTAAATGCAAATGAATGCATGTAACTGCAAATGAATGCAAAATGATGTAAATGAATGCACATGCATGCAAAATAAGAGATTTGTTTGATCCTGCCTGCATACAGGTTGTTTTGAAGACAATTTTCAAAATAATGCCCCAGTGTAATTGGGAAAGAAGAATTTGACCATTATTGAAGAAAATATATTGAGGAATTGCAAAGGATGGAATAGAGAATTTAAGTATAGAAAATTTTCAAATGTTGAGCATTGATGGGATCTGGTAATTCTACTCCGTTGGCATTGATGAGCCGATATGAGTTACGATGTAATGCCTCTTTGACAACATAGAGACCTTCCCAATTCGGCGACCATTTGCCACCCAGACGGTGCTTGAGATAGGCCGTTGATCTGAGCACTAGATCATTGACTCAGGATTTCCTTTCAATGACAAATTTTGCATATTTGTCTGCATAGCCTCTGTCGATATGATTAAGCATGCTCTGTTGCTCGAAGCCTTCTTTTATTGAGCAAATCAAGTTGTACCAGTCGCTGCTGTTGATATTGATCAAGCGATAACTCCAGCAGTGATGTGAACTTCAAGGCAAGTTTCTGAACATGTAGAGGCAGTACTACTTCAGTTCCGTAGACAAGTTCTGACGGAGTAGCATTAGTTGGAGTTCAAATGGTGGTTCTGTACGCCCACAACGCATCATGAATCTTCTCATGCCAGTCACGACCTATTTCCAAAGTTCGCTCTAGGATTCAAATCAAAATCTTATTGGTGGCCTCTGCTTGACCATTCCCTTGAGGATAATAAGGAGCAGAGAAATGGTGATGGATTTTTGAAATTCGAACAGAAAGTTCTCATTTTCTCATTCTTGAAATGACTGCCATTAATTGACACAATATCATGCGGTATGCCAAAACGACATAGGATATTCTTGTGGATGAACGAGACCACATGTCGACCTTCTACTATGCGTAGAGTGATAGCTTCGACCCATTTAGTAAAATATTCTGTTCCAGCAAAAAAATATTTGTAGCTGTTTGAAGCAGAAGGAGTGATGGGGCTCAAAACATCAAAGATCCACATAGAAAACGACCATGGAGAGATAACAAATTGCAAATATGCTGCTAACGCATGAACGAAAGGTGCATGTATCTGGCATAGAGCACACTTCTTCACAAAATGGTAGCAATCTTGTAGCATAGTCTTTCAATAATATCCCGCTCAGATGATTTGCTTGATAAGAGTTTGGTAGCTGACGTGACCATCGCAAATGCCTTAGTGTACTTCTCGCACGACTTCTTTGGCTTCAACTTCGTCTAGGCATCTGGAATATTCATAACTGAATCCACGATGATAGAGGACATCAGAGAGAATAAAATATTGAGCAGACATGCGCCGAATCACTTGTTGCTCTTACCAGTGATATTCTGAGAGAAGGAGACAGATGCCTTCTCTTTGATGAGAGCCTTTCTGAAACTGCCTTCAGCTTGCTCAGACATCATCCTAATCATCATGTTCTTGAATATCTGATATGTAGCAGGATCAATGTCATCCCTATCATCCAGACTCTGTCTTTTGGCAGATTTTGGAGAATCCATTTCTTCTTGCCTGCTTCCAAAATCACTGATGCACTGACACAATGGTGTCTTCTTGCTTGATCTGATTTGAACCACTTGGAAATACTGATATTCTCTGCAGAATGTGATGGATGATTAAATTTTGATGATGAAGATTCGGGATAGAAATGAATATAGGGAAAATATTTGATGAGAAATTGGTAGATAATTGGAAGAACATCCCATTACTAGGGATTGGGTCACCGCTGGAGTCACGACAATTGTGTTGCCATTCTTTGTGAGGAGAATGAACAACTGCAAATATGCCTTGTCACATAGGCGAGGTCGTCAAACCATGAAAATTGAAGGATTTTTTTTTATTGAAGGAAAAATTTGATTGCATCAATAATAAACTTGGGAAAGAGGGAGCGGACAGACAATTTGCCACCACTCTTTATTACTAGCAGAGACACGAGGACCAGGAAAAAGTGAAAGAGTAACAAAAGAGTCCCAGCCATATCTGGCAGAATGGTATGTTCCGGACCACTGCGCTGATGTAAGGTCGAATTCTGGCATAACCCCTAATAGTAACTGAGTTTCTACGTGCTTTTGTCTCTGAGAAAACTGTCGAACACACCGCTCTGGATGATAATAAGCGCAGAAGAATTGACCAAGCAACTTGAATCTCTTGTTATATGCATAGGTGTATCTGGGAGGCGATAATTCTCGATCAAAATAGTCTCATACAACTTCTTCTTCCTGCAGATAATCGATCATGAATTGGTACCGCGCAACTGGAAGAAGTTTCTTGCCATTGTATCTGAACGAACTAGCTCTGGTCGGCACTTGCTGAAGGAACCAAGACTGAAGAGCATAGATACATCCCTCGACTAAGATGGACTCTCCCATTATGAAACGGGTCAGTTCTCTGTATAAAAAAAAAAGCAAGTGCGACCATGGCTATCGAGAGACGACTGGTCTATCAACTTCCCCATCTCCTCAGAAGCTGAACTATTCTGACATCCACATAGTTCTGTCCGTCTGGAAAGAAAGCAAGTCCCACAGTGCACAAAACCATCGCATGTTGAATTCTCTCTCGAGCTGTTCTGGACAGCGAGCTGACTTCTGCGAATTCTCCATACTGTCGGTAGATCTCGATCAGGCTCACGTACTCATTCCCATTTTCTTCAATCAGTGGCCAAGACTTGCGCCCTGTTATGCGAGCTACGGCATCTTTGGGGTCCAGACCCTTGACATTGATTAGAAATTGCTGCTCTAATGGATCTCCAGGCTGACCGGTTGGCTCGGGCAGTCCCATAATCTCTGAAAATTTATCCATCAGTAGTGTGGATTCCACCGCTCTGCCAGTGCATGAATCAGATTGCCGTTGACTGTCAACTTTCCCACTGCAGATGCCAATTCCAACCCGCAATCGCTCAAGTGGTCTGAAAACATACGAGAGAAGTTTTTGAACCAGACATAGTACCACCGGGGGAAGAAGGGTCCGGTGCTAAGAGATCAATGCTCAAGAAGACTTTGTCGCACCTCGTAGGAGATGTGACCCTCAGGAAAAACAGAATCGAGCTGACTGGATGCCATTGGACTGAAAGACAAGAAGACTGGAATTAGACTTTGGAAAAATACAAGAATTTTGAAAATTGCAGGCAGGATAAAATGAAAGCTGGAAATTCGAAGTCCAGAGGAATGAAAGAATGGAAAATCACCTGGAGTTTTGAAGAAAAGGTGGATAATTTGGAAAAATCGTCCAGGGTTTTTGAGAAAAAGGAGATATTTCACAAAAGATGGAAAATGAGGTATTTTGGAAAATTGTTCGGTATTTTGGGAAAAAATTGGGAAAAATATGAGAAAATAAGGCAAAAATGAATATCATACATTCAATTACAAACAATTATGCACATACAACAATCCCTAAGAAGCTGACTCTAAATGCATCAATTTCGAAAGAGCTTTAGGACCCTAATCCTGACTCTAAGCTCAGATCAACTGTGTCCAATCATGCTATGTCGATATACTCGAGCCGAGGCTCGATGTACGTGGCATAAAAATTCATCTCCGGTTCTAGGCTTGTGTTTTCCCAACATCCTTGAGCGCCTGCCAATATACGTTGGACTATGGCCCTTGGTACATGGCAGGGGGGCGTTAGCCCAAATAAGTGGCCCAATTGTGAGGCTCTGTCCCGAACTATGGTTCTGGAAGAGAGCCCAGCAACGTGAAGACCGGGTAGACATAGGTGGGGTGGTTTTTGAAATATGATCACATGCATACAAACAGAGGGCTCTAAGTCCTAAAGAGATAGAATTTTGATTTTTTTTTGAAGAAGCAAACATTGTTTTCATACAAGTCCTAGATTAAGGAGTGTTGTATTTTAGACCTAAGTCTATGTGAGCATGCATAATTCTCCTCAATATGGTCCTACCAAACCATGCCTAATCTGTATGCAATCTATGTCAGCTGGGTTCAAGTCTAGGCTCCTAGGTTCACATGATATCAGAAATTAAAAGCAGACAATTCATAGAGCACAATTTTGATAATTGAGCTAAGTCAAAGCACATAATTGATCAGACGAAGACAGGTCCCATCACGGTCGCCAAACCTGTTATCATCGCAAAATTTTTCCCCTCCCTTGCGAGAGAGAAACGAATTTCGCTAGTCAAACTCGACCAAAGTTTTAAAAATTGTTTTGAAAATTTACTCGCCTCCGTTTTGAAAATTTGCGGGAAAATTACGTGGAATGGGATCCGCTTGTCGGTACGAGATTCAACCGTTCCTGGCGCCTTTACCAGGGGTAATTGAACGAAGGATCAATTATGTGCTTTAACTTGACTCAAATATCTAAATTATGCTCTATTTTTCCTAGAATGCACAAAGAATTATGCTTGTGTTATGAAATTTTGAAAAGATGCAAGTTTGAGAAATATGATGTTTGCTTTGGAAAATTGAAATGCATTTGGAAAATGATTGGAAAAGTGCTTGAAATTGGAATTTCTGGGAAAATCATTGAATTTCATTGAAAATCAGAAATTTGCATTGAAAAGTGATTTCTCAGGAAAACTTAAAAATCTGAGAAAATTGGTTTTGAGATTGGAAACTTGGGATTGATTTTATGAGAAAATGGATTTGAGAAATGCTGTGAAAATCAGGAAATTCATTGGAAAATGACTTTTGAAATGAAAAATGAATCCTCAGGAAAACTGGAAAATATGAGAAAATCGATTTCCGAAAACTTGGGATTTTGAAATTTTAGAATTTTAAAGCATAGGAAAATCTTGATTTGAACTTGGGAAATGCT
Source organism: Nuphar pumila (assembly GCF_984573655.1). Taxonomy (NCBI): domain Eukaryota; kingdom Viridiplantae; phylum Streptophyta; class Magnoliopsida; order Nymphaeales; family Nymphaeaceae; genus Nuphar; species Nuphar pumila. The sequence goes on along the minus strand of NC_143263.1, from coordinate 43,167,865 downwards.
TTGAAATGTCATTTGAAAAACTTAGGATTTTGAGAAAATCAGATTCTGAGAAAGACTTGGAAATTCTTGAGAAAACTGATTTTTTTTTAAATTGAAATTGGAAAATGAATTTGAAAACAATGCAATTTGAATAATATGAATGAATGAATATGAATTTGAAAAGGGAATTTCATTGAGGAATTGAGAAATCCTTTTGAAGTTTTAAAAAATGCAGTGCATTTTTGAAGTTAGCCTAAGTGTGTAGGCTGAATGTGGCTAATATGAAGATCATAAATCTTGGTTTTCTTCGTATTCTGACTATGGCCATAAATACGAATCCCACCGAGTTTATAAACTCCATAAGAGCTTGTGCACGTGCCATTTGTGTAAACCATAGTGAATTTGAAATAAATATGCATGAATGATACATTCAGATATTGAAATTTTGCAGAAATTAAACTATATGCAATGCAACCCTATTCTAAGCAGAAAAGTAACTCTTATTCCAAATTATTACATTTGAGGTTACATTGAATTGAAATAAAAAAAAATAAAAGCTAAGTCTTCTTCTTGAATGTTCCTGCAAAACTAGAAAACAAGCTTAGCACAAAAATATAGGTTTTTCTGAATTTATCCGAAAATATGGGAAATTATCGGATATTATTCAGATATAAACCAAAAATCATACCTCCTTTGATATAAACATGATAAATAATGAATAAATTTCGAAAATAAATTTAAAAATTCGAAATTGGGGTCAAAATGACCAAAATACCTCTGATGACCTTGAAATCAGGGTTTTCTCAAAGAATTTTTATAAATTTTGGAATTTTGAAAATCAAATGAAATAAATCAAACATAATATGATAAAATATGATGATATGCATGAAATTTTGGAGAATTAGAAATTGAAATTTAGGTCAAAATGACCAAAATACCCCTGATAACAAGACTATGGCCTTGAAACCGGGGTTTTCTGAAATAAATTTTGCAAAATTGAAAAATATGAAACGCAAAGGAGATTAAAATTAACCCTAATATGATTCTACATGCTTATGTACATGATAAAAACCCTAAAATGATGAAAATATCATAAAATATCGAATTTAACCTGATTTTCGCTTCTGAATTTAAAGATAAACTAACACATGGAGCAAATGAACTTGGAATTAAACCAAATTTGGCATGGATACCTAAAATAACCCTAAAAACATAATGGAGCTCGAAAATCTAATTTTTTTGTATTTTTAAACATATAAATTCAAATAAAAATCCTAAATTTTATGATTTTTGCCTAAAATGTTGATTCTAAAGGAGATTTAGGATACCATGATTCCATAAAAGTTTCTCAAATTTTATGGGGTGACAGAGGACAGTAAGGAAAGGATTTTTTACTTTTACACTTTCTGGTTTTGACCTATGGTCGGAGCTGTGACACTCCGGCAAGTCGGATCGGAATCCGGCGACTCTAGGATTTAGGGAAAACAAATAGGTTTCAGTAGAAAACATAGAAAAAATGGGAGACAGATGGGAAAAAGGCTGAAATTGTGGGAAACTGTTTCTGACAAACATAGAAAGATTTGATCTTTTGACACCATGGGGATTTGGGTTATGGTTTGGAAAAGGCCATATTGTTATCAGAGACCTAAATCTCTGAGATTTCTGAACATTGGAATCTGTTTGACAGAAATCGAAAATCCGAGAAAAATAATGAAACAGATCCAAAAATTCCCAAATTTTGGGAAATGACAGGAAATTATGTTAGGAACAACTTTCATGTTGAAAGTTTTCGTAGACGGGTTACAGATTGGATGGACTCGGTGCATTAGAATCTATCTATACCCTGACAAAAGAAAATCGATATTTTCCGAGGGGTCTGAGAAATCCGATTTTTTACAGAGACCAAACTAATTAGAAAAACCTCAAAATTTCCAGATCATTAGTAGACTCAATTATTAATCTACTGTGATTTTTGGAGGACAGTCCGAATCTCCCATGAGGTTGGTGCCAGAATTTTTTGTCTGCTAAAGCATAAATTGACAGTTCAGAGAAGTCCAAAATCTGAATTGAGATTTGATTTTTTTAATAGAGTTGAAGAACCCGAATTATTTCAAGATTTTGGCAGGAAATCAATGACAAATAGAGGCATTTACAAATGAAATTTTCAGTATTTTTGAATGAAAGATCTTATATAAAATCATAACTGGACTCTACACCTAGATTAAAAGCTATAAACTAATAAGTAAACATGGATGAAATTAAGTAAAATACCTACTAAGCAATAACATAAATTAAACGTAATGCATCCACTCAATGAAATCTACATGTAATCAAGAATAAAATCAAAATGATAAGGGAGGTATGATCTTTTGTTTAATATTGCTCTCGAAATGAGAGATCCAATCTATTGAACGAATGGATCTCTTCATTCACATAGCCATATGGAACGTAGGTTTTCTTATTCCCTACTATTCAAAACCACAAAAGAGAACCCCTGCATCATTATAGATCTGGCTGCACATTATTCTTATGAAAATAAGACTTGCATGTTCCCTTTTAATCATACGATCCTAGTGAAATTTAATAAAGAACTTAGTAAAAATAGAATGAACTCACCTTGGCACCTTGTTGGAATAAGTTGCAGCAAGGGAGATGGTTGAAGCAAAGTAGCTGGACATCCAAGGGAGTTGTTGGTGATATTGTGGTGGCTGGAAGGTGCCTTCAAGATTGGTGGCTCAGCTGCAAGCAATGATGGTGGCTGGAGCAATAATTGAGGCTGCTGCACCATGGGAGGTCTTGAAGGTAGCACGAGTTGTTGCCAAGGTGAAGAAGGTGAGCTGTGTTGACGCGGCTGCAATGGAGGACTGTGATCATCGCAAAATTTTTCCTCTCGTGATATTCTCTCTCTTCCTTCTCTTTTCCTTTCCAACCTCTTATTTTCCTCCTTTTTGAAGGGAGAAAAGATAAAAGAATGGAAAGAAAGAGAGAAGAGAAGAGAAGAGAAGAGAAGAGGAACTCTTTTGCGGGTCTCACTTGACCTTAATTTTGAAAATATTTTGAAATAACACGCCTCCGTTTTTGAAATATTTGCGGGAAAATTGGGAGACGGGATCCGCTCGTCGGTACGAGGTTCGACCGTTCCTGGCGCCTTTACCAGGGGTAATCGAACCAAGGGTCGAATTAATGCCTTTTGCTTTGCTAAGAAATTATCTAAGTATTTATCCTAAGTCTAAAAATGCACAATGAATCATGCTTGTGCAAATGCAAAGATGTATGCTCTTTTTGAAAATATTTTGAAGAATTTCCAAGTGAATCAGATAAAGTGAAGAAATGTTTTCTAACTTAGAACTTAAGATTTGAAGTTCTAAGTTTTTAGAATATTCAGAGCTTAGGAAAATGAATTTGGATCTTTGAGAGAAATGATCTTGAAACTGAAAGAAAGAAAATTTCAAAGTCATAAATGGACTTTTGAATTTGGAAGTTTGAGCTTGGATGAATATTTGGAATGGAATTGAATTCTAACTTTGAAGTTTTGAAGTTAGAAGGAAATATGGGGGATCTAAAGGAATTGAGGAATGGGATTTGGAGCGGTTGGAATTTCAAGATGAAATCCGAATCCAAATTATGGACTCTGAATAGAGTTTTGAGTTGATTTTTGGATTTAGGATCTGAAATAGGAATGTTGGTTTGAATGAAAAATGGGACTGGCTTTGAGAATTGGAATTTAAAGTGGAATTTGGATTTGGAATTTTGAATGGAATTGGATTCAAGATTTGGAATCTAAGATGGTATTTGGATCTGAAGTTTGAGATCCGAGATAGGGTTGGACTCTGGATCCTAAGATGGAATTGGATCTGAAGTTTGAGATCCAAAGTAGAATTGGATTTTGGATCGTAAACTAGACTTGGATTTGAAATCTGAGATCCGAGGTGAATTGGGTTCTAGATTTCTAAAGAATGGATTTTGGATCTGAAGTCTGAGATCCAAAGTAGAATTGGATTCTGGATCCTAAGAATTGGAATTTGGATTTGAATCTGAGATCCAATAGTAGAATGGGATCTGAATCCTAAATGGATTTTGGATCTGAAGTCTAAGATCCAAAGTAGCATTGGGTTCTAGATCCTAATGGGAATTTGGATCTGTAATTCGAGATCCAGAGTGGAATTGGAATTTTGGACCCTAAGATGGATTTGGATCTGAAGTCTGAGATCCAAAGTAGAGTTGGATTCTGGACCCTAAGAGTTGGAATTTGGATCTGAATCTGAGATCCAATGGTAGAATGGGATCTGGATCCTAAATGGATTTTGGATTTGGGGATCCAAAAAAATGGAATGAGGATCTAGATCCTAAATGGAATTTGGATCTGTGACTGGAGATCCAAAAAATGGAATAAGGATTTTGGATCTTAAATGGAATTTGGATCTGTAATTGGAGATCCAAAGTGGAATGGAGTTTTATACTTGGAAATCTGGATCCAAGTTGAGACTAGGATTTGATTTTGGATTTGGGTTTTGAGAAGTCCAAATAGGACTTTTAAAGATGATCTGGGTTTTTGAAGATCCAGATTTGAACTTGAGAAGATTTGGGTTTTTTTGAGATTCAAAGTTAATCTCAACTTTGATTTAAAACTTTGAAAAAAAAAAACTGGATTTAGAATCAGAAGATGAATTTAGAAAATTCAAAGTTAATTTGAACTTTGAAATTGAATTTTGAATTGAGTTTGGAAGTTTTGAATATGAAATGATTTTGAAATTTCAAAGTCAAATTGGACTTTGAAATTGAGATAGGTTTGGAATTTGAAATAGAAGAGATGTTCAAAATCACTTGGGTTTTTGAAAGAATTTTGAAAAATATGATGCAATTCCACCCTATATGATGAATGAATTTGAATAAGTTTGAAATTGGACTTTGAAAAGCTATTTCATTCTTTAAATGAATTAAAATAAGATTGAAAATATAATACATCCTTGACTATGGTCATTGAATGTATTATATGATAATCTATATTTAAATTCAAAAGAAGAATAAAATACATTTTTAGTGCTTTTATAGAATTTAAAATGAAATCAACCCTCAATATACCCTGACTATGGCCATTGGTATATATTTTGAGTTAATCCTAAGTTAAATTCTGATAAAAGAAGAAAAAAATATTTTGAGAAAATATGATGGATTTTGAAAGTGAATCTAGTGCGGATCCAGTGTTATTTCATAAAAGATAAAAATACTAAGTTTTGTTTACACCCCGACTATGGCCGTTGGTGTAAATCATCAACTTAGAATTAATTTACCTCTTATGAAAAGGTGCACGTGCCATTCGTGTTTCACCATTGTGAGAATTTGAGAAATAAAGGCAAAAATGCATGAAAAACAAGTAATTCATGATGTTTACAATGCTCATTCATTCTATCTAAGAGATGGAAAACATAAATTCTCATTATATCTAACTATTACAGTCTTGAAATTGAAATAAAAAATTACAATTCCCTAAGCCAAGCAGAAAATAACCCTTTTCCTATATTTCCTGCAAAAAGATAAAGTTAGTATGAATCCAAGTAGGAAACAGGAGGAAAAACCAAGAGGTTATATTAGAATTACGACGCATGTGATGATCCCTCAATGTTGATGAGAGAGTATAGGAAGAAAATACAAGATAGATGGAACATGCTAACATGATGCGCAAAGAACATGGAAAGGTGTGGAGAATGATGGCAGTGCATGTAACATATGACCTATGTTATGAAATGTTGTTTGAATGAAGGTATAGATGTTAATCACAGATGCAGCAGGGTGGTATATAAAAAAAACATAAGTGTGATGAATGAGTGTAAACCATGCTGAAGATATATGCAGAAATGGTGCTGAAGTGGGAATGCACAGATGTTGTACATTGGTGAAATGCATGTGGCTGTGAGGGTGTCTTACAACAAAACATTGTTGTAAATCCAGAACAGGGTAGGTTATGTCTAATGGTGAGAAGGGTAGAATGATATACAGAAAATGACTTCCCATACTCCCAAGAACTTGGACAACATTCTTACAACCTAACAGAGCTAAAAAAAAAAATCTTCTGTTGTGGCTCAAAGTTCTGCCACTGGAGGTCCAGGAATCTATATGTTGCCTTTTGTCATTTTTTTATGAAACTTTGGGTAGACCCTGTGAGGATTGTTTTCTTGGGTGAAGGAATGGAGATAGGTGTTGATCACATCCAACTGATGGAAGCGACTGTGCATAAGGGAGCAATGAGGGTATGACGATGATGAAGTATGATCAAATGGAGTGCTGGAAGGTACAGGCGGTGTGGTGAGAGGTGAAGAAGACATGATAGGTATGTGGATGTAGTAGGATGCTGAGAAAGATGTTGTGTATTGAGTGAGTTACTGCATCATCTGGAGATGAGATGGTGACAGTGAAGATAGAATGGCTGGGGTTAACATAACGTATAAGCAAGCGATTGAAATGGGGCTGTAAAAAAAATGCTGCAGCCATTATGGATGATGAACAACAGGGGTGACACGGCGTGGAGATCACGAATCTCCTGCAAAAAGAATCTCCCAAATTCTCTTTTATTAGTATGGGATTCAACACATGATCAAATCAAATTCATAACAATGAGATCAATATGAGAGGCTCTTGGTGCTAATTAACCCCCCTCTCAAAGGAAAACACTTCACCTGTACATATTCCTTGAGATTAAGTTAAGCAAGTTATAATGAAAAAGCATTAGAAAGGAATAAAGTCAACTTACTTGTGGGCATGCATGTACATCCTATAGACAAAGTGCGTTGGATTAATGTTCTCGGTCATAAAAAAAAAATTGCAGAATTACAACAATCTCAAAGTCTGTTGACTGGTATATGAGGAATATGGCATTTGTTTCTATCTACATTCTGCCAACAAGTAAATAGTATCATTACCTGTAGCTTCTCATAAGACATGAACCCAATGGTTAGAATACATATATCTTGGCCAAGATTTTACCCATGAGATATTGCTATTAAAACTGTGAGTAATAACAAGTAACTTTGGCCAAGCACAATGATATTATATATATATATATATATTTTTTTTTTTTTTACAGCGAAAAACCTCTGGTTAATCGACACACAGAGATCTCAGACCCCATACTCAGATCCAGGAGAGAACCTGACTGTCATATACTCATGGTGAAGCTATATACCTGAGTTTCATGGGTAACTGCTGGGTAGGCGATGCCATTAAGTAAACCAACGCGCATATATTTCATAAAAAAAAAATAGATACAAACGTGTACATGTTGATATGTGAGGGGCATGATACGCGTGAAATTCCACATAGATGATATACTGGTGGGTATCATTAATACTGAGAATGAACGAAAATATCCCATAATGAAAAGACAATGCTGGAGAAAATATAATACATAATTAATAACACACAGAGGTAAAATAGAAGGGGTTTCACAAATTTTTTTTTTTTTGAAGCATTTTACGATAAATTGAACTTCCCCATAGCTCGAATTTAGCTAAACAAGATTGTCATCATGCAGGTCAGTTTGGTTGCTCATATTTATTCTCGTAGTAATTCATCCCCTAACTGCTTATTGAATTTGAAAATATGGTACAAGATTGGCCTAGAATTCTATAATATCAGCATAGATAAATCCCAACAAAATAGTCAGAGATGATATTACCTGAGAGAACAATTTGTTCAAATTGGCATAAATGGACCTCTCGATACCTATAGAGTGTCTGCATATATTATAAATGGGTTCATCATCCAGAAAAAAGCAACATCGGTATGCTCAAGCAAAAGATGTGGGGAGAGGATATTGTTATATGGCTCCACGACAGTTATGGGAACCTGGGGGGGGGGTGGACCGATCGATTGGAGCCATGCCATCAGTGTCTTTAAAGACACCCTCATTGGTCATTGATGAGGTCAACTTTATGCTGAACTTAGTTTAACAGGAACATCGCTTGGGAATGGATTCATTAGCTACAACAAAATGTTGCTTACCGGCAAGGGATTCGATCACCTATGCTCCAGGTCACTCAGGGGATATTAAGTAAGGCAGGATATGGTGAGTGTATGCCAATCGATAAAGCAAAAATTCTTGCGAGCAGCAAAGCATTGTTAGCAGAGGGCTTGAGATGGGGTGGTTCACAAAAGATCATAGGAAGCATGAACAAGGATGATAGGATAATAATCGGGGTGCAGAGCACATTGCATTGAGAGGATTCAAAACCCGAGATGAGCAAGCAAGATGATCATAACCTCAGAAAGGAAAATTAATGAGATCATTTGAAAACTGCCACAGAATGGACCCAATCTGATATACAGATCAGACCAGATGTCAAGGTGGAAGCCGTTCCCCAAATATAAAATGAAGCAATTACAGTGTGAGGTAGATGAAAATCCATGAAACAGTAAAGAGGAATGAAACAACGTTATAAAGAACATGAAAAGATGATGATCGTAACATTACATCAAACAGAAGATTAATTATGCAAAAATCTAGAGAAACAAGAAACATGAGAAACCAAAAGGAATCATAAAATAATAAAAAAAAAGGAAGGAAGATCGAAATGTAGGAATACTAATTCCATCACTATTGCACAGTGTGAACCGGTTTGTTATATACAAATCGGATTCACAGTGTATGCGTTTAAAAATGAGAAGTCAAGAAGGAAAATTACAATCAGAGGGGGAGGGAAGGGATTCTTACCTTGTTTGTGGAGGGCTTGAATCTCCTTCGAACAACTCTGGATGAGACACTTCGAGAGATCACCCTTCGGCCCTTGCAGGAGAAATGCTTAGGTAGAGAAATGGGAAATGGAAGAGAGGATGCTAGAGAGGAAGAAGGGTGCCCGATAAAAGGAATCAACGGATGCTGAAGGAAATTTGCTTATGCGGGAATGGATGTTGTTTTCAGATAATCGATCCTCCAGAAGCAAAGCCGATGATCGATGGAGTTGCTCGGTGATTGCCAGAAAGAAATGTATGCCTCAGAAGATCAGGAGATGATCGATGGCCCCTTGGGATGGAGTTGATGTCTCCTTTTAAAGAGGGAACGGAGGATTCGAGAAGAGATGAAGGGTATGATCCAATGGCTGATGGAGATTTGGTTGTCGATGGATGATTGAGAAAGGGGATGACAGTTGAGCGATGGTGGATGGTTCTGGAAGAAGGTCTGCGGGAAATCAAAGGCTGAGAGAGGAGGAGGCCGTTTGAAGATCTGCGATGGAGGGGGGCAGCGAGCCTGCAGCCGTTGCAAATCTTCTCCATTTCAAAAAGGAGGTCCCCTTTTTAGAAAAACTTTTGAAAAGTGGTTTAAAATGAGGTTTTTGGTATAAATGGTCCAAAAAGTTTGAAAATCATCTGTTTTCTTCGTAGCTTTTCTCGATTTTTTTTTTTTGGTTTTTTATGTTATTTATATATATATATATATATTTTTGTATTTTTAGAATAATCCTAAAGCTTTACGAGAAGTTAAAGATTTAAAACTATTATATTTTTTTATTTTATTTTATTTTTTTTTGTGTTTTTGTAAAAATATTTACAAAAGGAAAATTTTCTGAGAATTTTAGAGCTATTTTGAGAAAATTTCTTCAGAAATGGGTTTAGATCCGGTTTTTGAGGAAATATGGATTCAAAGTCCTGGAGTCGGATCTGAAATTAACCTTAAATATACCAATATGGAATATAGTTCAGACAATCTTTGAAACTGCTTTGATTTTCTCAGAAAACGGGGTTAGGGGCAAAAGAGTCATTTTTACAAAACTTTGAAAATTTTGGGGTGTTCATAGATGCCCCTCTTTGCTAATAAGTCGGTTGAAAGTCGAGCTTAGTGGCAAAGACAACACTCCAAATTTTGAAAAATGCCCCAGTCGGCAAATCTGAACTGGGTGTGGAAGAATTATTTTGAAAATATGATTTTTCAGGCTTGAAACCTTACCCTGAATGGTTTTGGGGAGACGAAATCCTCGAAGATGATATGATTGAGTTGAAAATGAGGAAATCGTGATGGGACTTTGGGTGAAAATCCCGAAATGGTGGGAAATGAACATTTTGATCAGGTCTCATGGATGAGACAAGATACTCTCTTTGGAATGATTCAGGTTTAGCCCTTAACCTAGATGGGAAGAAGATATATCAAGATGAATTTGAATTGAGGAAAGGGATACACGGGGACCTTGATGGGACATTTTGGAAAATGCCTTGTGAAATGAAGCTCAAGTAAGATCATATCCTAGATGGATGTACAAAGCATGGATTCCTAGATGGGAAGAGCCATGATGGGATTGGAAGGAAACATCTCATCAAAACGAGAAATCTCATTGGAATGTGACTCAGGTTTAACCCAAACCTGCAAGGAAGATACCTCGCGAAGCGAGGTTCTGGGTTAACTCTTAATCTGGATGGGAAATCTACCATACAGGTTTCTCAAAAATGGAGAAAGCACGATGGGACCTTCGGAATTCGGACGAACAAATCCGATAGGGGTTTTTGCGAAAGGAGGAAATATAGAGTCCCTAAAGCTTTGAAAAGGGGAAGAAATTGGGCGTCTCATGGCTGAGGCTGAAATAGCTTTTGAAATTAAATGATCTTTCGCAAATGGTTTAGGTTTGACCCTTATCCTGAGTGGGGGCATCCATACGGAATTCGTTAATGAGAAAAACCGTGATGGGACAGGAAGAGATACTTTCTTCAGAGGTAACTCTTCTTGGAAATATAAACAACGCTAGGTTGCATCAAAATGGATATTGAATGTTTATTTTATTCTTGGAATAGCTAGAAAATTTTGCCAATAAGATAAAATCATAGCAGATTCAGATGCTTGGAAATATGCACGTACGTGCGAAAGATATTCTCTCTTTTACCTAGAGTGTTTCCCCCAAATGAGGTTAACTCCTCAGTTATAAGAGTCAAATTCAAAATTTTGGCACTGATGATTTTCTTCAAGGAAGCTATCCATTTCCCTGATATGAGAATAAAAGAAATATTCTTAATTTCATAAAAGCAGCAAATGAAGAGATATAGATAAAAGAATTTTGCATGAGAAAAGATGACTTCTGGCAACTTCGGCAGTTTGATATCTGGGTGTTTTCCCACGATGATCTTTTTGCACTCTTTTTGAGTCATTGGGCTTTCTCGGGTTTTTCTCATCATCCTTCATTTGGATGTCCTGACTTTTTCTCTTTTTCAGGGAAGGGCACGTCACAAACTCCTTCATATTGGAGATGCTCCGATCCTTCTTTTATCTCAGGGATTCTATTGATCTCACTGGCTCAAAAGGTCTTTAGATGATAGCAGAAATCAAATATCTTTTAGGGTTTGTTGGTAGGTTCATCGCACTCGCCTTCATCTCGACGGTGATCTGAACTTTCCCTGGAAGGATCCGTCACAAACTTCTTCATCTCGGAGATGATCCAAATCTTCTTTGGCCCCGGGGGTCTGCTCGCATATTCGTCTTCATCTTGACGACAGTTGAGAGATCCCTTTTGCGGATATTTGATTTGCAACTTTAAACGAATGAGAAGATATGGGTCGAGTGGATTCTTTCTATAGCTCGAGATATTTCCACTGCCTGATTGCCAGAAAGTCATTTAAAACATGCGTCATAGCTAAGATCAATATCAATTCGCTTTTGGCTTTTCAACATCATTGAAGATTTCTTTTATTGATCATATCGAGGATATTTCATACATCCTTTTGGTTGATCAACAGGAAAAGATTTGAATTTTACCTCTTTTTTACAAAAAGTTTCACCTTTTGAAAGAAATAGTAGAGGTAATATGAGAGAATTCTCTTTGTGCAGTAAGAATATTTAGAATCGACAAATGCTTTTAGCAAATTGGCAAAGTTTTCACGAATTTCTTGTGAAATAATCACTCAATATAGATTTTGATGAGACACTTAGCTGTAATTTAAAGAAATGGTGTAAGAATCAGATTGATGAAATACATTAGGTTTTAGAAATCCCGACCAGTTTATGAGAAACTGGATTTTTGATAATCCCGACCAGTGAAAACACTGGATTTCAAATCCTGACCAGTGAAAAATACTGGATTTCAAATCCCGACCAGTTATGAAAACTGGATTTTAAATCCCGACCAGTGAAAAATACTGGATTTCAAATCCCGACCAGTTATGAAAACTGGATTTCAAATCCCGACCAGTTATGAAAACTGGATTTCAAATCCCGACCAGTGAAAAATACTGGATTTTGAAATCCCGACCAGTTATGAAAACTGGATTTCAAATCTCGACCAGTTATGAAAACTGGATTTTGAAAATGAAGGATTTAATCTGATGGTTTGAAAGTAAATGAATTTGGGAGATTATAACCCGAGGGTTGAGAAAATGATAAGATTTTGAGGATATTACAACCAGAGGTTGGGAAACTGATAGAATTTTAAAAGATTGAAGATCTTGAAAATGATAGAATTGAGGAGTCGCACCCTAAGGGCTTGATCTTTTGGAATACATGACCAGCGGGAGCTGAATCTTTTTGGAAGATATGACCAACGAGTGTTGGATCCTTTTGGAAATTCATGACCAGCGAGATGCTAGATTTTTTGGAAATATATGACCAACGAGTGTTGGATCTTTTGGAAATACATGACCGGCAAAAGCTGGATCTTTTGAAAATACATGAAGTTTTGGGAGATTTAAGTCAGAACTTGAACTTGGAAGGAGAAAGGTTTTTTTGGTCAGAAGACTGAAAAAGGTTACCGTTGTGAGAACCGGGTTTTTTCAAATGAGCTCAATATATGATTGAAAAAGTTTGAGAAATAAGCAGTGTGAGAATTGGTTTTTAGAAGATAATTCAGGATTTATCCCCTTATCCTGAACGGGGGAAATAATAAAAAAAGAATACCTCATTGAAAGGAGGCATCAGGTTTATCCCTTAACCTGAAAAGGGTATTTTCAAAGATAAGAGTAGATGGAATCGTAATTAAGATTGAAAAATTTGTTGAAAACTTGACATAAACGAGCATTAGCTTGATGTAAATTTGATCAAAGCAAAATGAATCAAATGAAATGAAAATAAAAATCACAAGACAAATTAACAAAATTTTGAGGAGAAGAGCTTTTCGTCTAATCCTGCCTGCATATGATGGAAAGATTTTTATGAATTAAAATAAAATACCCCAGTATCATGGAGAAGAATGTAAGAATTGATAGAAGATCATTGTTTTTATTGAAATGGCTCTTTGAATAGTACAAAAGGTTTTTGAATAAAAATTCTAAGTATAAAATTTCTTTAAATGCAGAGCATTGATGGGATTTGGCATCTCCACTCCATCTGCGTTGATTAGGCGATACGAATTGCGAGGCAAAGCTTCTTTAACCACATAGGGACCTTCCCAATTGGGTGACCACTTGCCCCGTGGTCGATGCTTGAGATGAGCTGTCGATCTGAGCACCAAATCGTTAACTCGAAATTTTCTCTCAATGACGGACTTGGCATAGTGTCGAGCTATCCTCTGTCGATAAGCTTGAGCATGCTCTGCTGCCTTGAGCCTCTTTTCATCCAGTAAATCTAGCTGCACCAATCTCTGCTGCTGATACTGATCAAGTGGCAATTCTATGAGAGAAGCGAATTTGAGAGCGGGCTTTTGGATATAGAGAGGTAACACCACTTCAGTCCCGTAAACAAGTTCTGAAGGAGTGGCATTAGTCGGAGTCCGAATGGTGGTCCGATATGCCCAAAGTGCGTCATGAATTTTCTCATGTCAATTCCGACCTGTCTTCACAGTCCTTTCCAAAATACGAATCAAGATCTTATTGGTAGCCTCTGCTTGGCCGTTCCCTTGAGGATAATAGGGAGCTGAGAAATGATGGTAAATTCTGAATTTAGAACAGAAGGTTTTCATTCTCTCATTTTTAAAATGGGTTCCATTATCTGAGACGATATCATGTGGTATGCCGAAGCGGCAAAGAATGTTTTTGTGAATGAAAGAAACCACATGGCGGCCTTCTACTGTGCGTAGAGTAACAGCTTCAACCCATTTCGTGAAATACTCTGTCGCAACCAGGAAGTATTTGTGGCCGTTGGAAGCAGAAGGAGTAATAGGGCCGACGACATCAAAAGCCCACATAGAAAATGGCCAAGGAGAAACAACTGATTGTAGATATGCGGCCGGAGCATGAATATAAGGCGCGTGTAATTGGCACTTGACGCATTTCTTCACAAATCTATGACAGTCTTGCTGCATGGTATTCCAATAGTACCCTGCTCGAACGATCTGCTTGACGAGAGTCTGATAACCGACATGGCCACCACAAATCCCTTCATGCGCCTCTTGGATAACTTCCATAGCTTCTCCTTTGTCTAAGCATCTGGCATATTCAGAACTGAACCCACGGCGGTAGAGGACATTGGCCAGAATGAAATAAAGGGTAGACATGCGCTGAATTGCGCGTTGCTCCCTTTTTGGCATTTCTGGTGGAAATTCACCAGTCTCAATGAAATTTTTGATATTTTGATACCAAGGTTTCTCCTTCTGATTAACCTGGTTTACTTGCATAATTGAATCAAAATCAGGTTGCTCAAGTCTGCCAACTTCGAAAGAACGACATGATTCACTGCCTCTGAATGATAAAATGGAGCCCAAGCTGGATAAGCCATCGGCTATCTGATTGTGCTCTCTTCTGATATGACTGAGCTGAAATTCTTCGAAGCTGTCCACAAGAGCGAGGACGATCTTCTGATACGGAATCAATTTGGAATCTTTCACTTGCCATTCAGTGTTAACTTGACTGACAACAAGTAGGAAATCACCAAAGGCATGCACTCTCTTGACATTGAAACTTTGCAAGATTTTGAGGCCTTGTATTAAAGCTTCATACTCGGCCATATTATGAGTGCACTGGAAACCAAGCTTAAGAGAATAAGGGATCATTTCTTTTTCTGGAGTGATTAATAAGACTCCAATCCCTATGCCAGACATGTTTTTAGAGCCATCGAAGAACAAGTTCCAAACTGGGGGCTGTTGGACATTACAGATGTGCTCGTCAGGAAAATCATCCTCTGCTTTAATTTCTTCTGTTAGGGGAAAATCTGCCAACTGATCTGCGATCGCTTGGCCTTTAATTGACTTTTGAGAGACGTACTCTAAGTCATATTGCATTAGAAGGACTTGCCACTTTGCAATCCGTCCAGTGAGAAAGGGTTGTTCCAAAATGTATCTGAGAGGATTAAGCTTTGATAAGAACTTAATTTCAGAAGCCAACAAGTAATGTCTTAATTTCTGGCACATCCAAACCAGCGCTAGACAAGTTTTCTCCATCTGAGAATACTTCTTTTCATAATCAATGAAAGTTTTGCTCACGTAGTAGATGGCGTGCTCTATCAAACTGCCTTCTTCATACTGCGCGAGGAATCCACCACAAGCATTCTGATTGACTGAAATATATAGCAAGAGAGGCTTTCCCAGCTTTGGCAGCTTCAAAACTGGTGGATTGAGGAGATATTGCTTGATGCGCTCAAACGAGAGTTGGCATTCTGATCCCCATTCGAATTTAACTCATTTTCTTAGCAAATGGTTAAAAGGCTCACATCTCATAGCCAAATTGGAGATGAACCTGCGAATAGACTGAATACGCCCTTGAAGGCTTCGCAGTTCTCTCAGATTAGTTGGAGGCGGCATGTCAATAATGGCTTTTGCTTTAGCCGGATCCACTTTGATCCCTTTCTTGCTGATGATGAAGCCGAGCAGTTTGCCGGACTCCACTCCAAAAACACATTTTTGAGGGTTAAGTCTTAATTTGTAAAGAATAAGTCTTTCAAAAACTTGACTAAGAGCATCAAGGTGATCCTCTTCTTCTTTAGACTTAACCAAAATGTCGTCCACATATGCATCCATATTCTTATGCATTTGATCGTGGAAAATGACGGCCATCGCTCTTTGATAGGTGGCCCCGGCATTCTTGAGCCCAAATGGCATCACTGTATAGCAGAAGGTTCCCCATGGGGTAGTAAATGAAGTCTTTGACTGATCACGAACGACTAACTTAATCTGATTATAACCTGAATATCCGTCCATGAAAGAAAACATGGCATGACCCGCTGTGCTATCGATCAACAGGTCAATATTAGGAAGTGGATAATCATCTTTTGGGGTAGCCTTATTGAGATCCTTGAAATCAATGCAGATCTGAACTTTTCCGTTCTTTTTAGGGACTGCCATGATATTTGCCAACCAATCTAGATAATCAATGGCCCGGATGAAGCCTGCTTTTAACAAATCTTCAAGTTCTTCCTTGACTTGCTGCTCAATTCGAGGGTCTAACTTCCTCAGTTTCTGCTTGATTGGTCTGGCTTCTGGTTTCAACTTGAGTCGATGCTCAACCAGCTTGATATCCAATCCTGGCATATCTTCGTAAGTCCAGGCAAATACTTCCTGATGCTTTTTGAGGAATTGGATGAGTCTAGCTTTTTCCACTTCGCTTAGACTCGACCCAATTTTGAGAATCTTCGGATCATCTTCCGACCCAATGTTGACATCCTCAGTTGGATCTTGAACCAAAGATGATGGTTCATCCTGCTTCTGAATGTGAGCAAATTCTGGCAAATCCTGAATAGTGGAATCAAATTCAGCTGGCTCTTCAGTCTGCTCTGTTGCCTGACTGACCTCTGCTCTGTCTTTCATTTCAGGAAACCTTGCCAATTTTAGATACTTGAGATTGATAACAAATCTTGTCATTGATTCAGGAGTTAATGGTCCTGAAAATGTAAGAAAGGTTTTTATTTAAGAGAAAGTACGAGCCAAATCAAACTTTTGTATAAGTAAAGAACAATGATATAGACAAAATATAAGAAGAAATGATAGATGCTCAAAATGTGAAGAGAAAGTTGATCTTTCATTGATTGGAAATGAAGTATTTACAAGACATTGACAAAAGATGGGATCGTGTTGTCCCTACAAGATTTAACAAAAGATAAGAAAAGAAAGCAGGAAAACTAAGGCATCATCTCTTTATTGGCTTCCTCTGAGAAAAATGCTCTTCTTGCTGAAATCCTGGCCGGTGAACCCCAACCCTGAACTGTCCGCATGCCGAACTGGAATGATGGGCTCTATCATGCCGTCTTCATCTTTTCCCATGCCTCGGAATGGCTGGTATCCGTGTTTTATCAACAGATCGAATCCCTTTCTTGCTTTAGAAAACTGAGGAAATAAGGGATGATCTTTGAAGGAGGTGTAGTTGATGCGTCCTTCTAGCTTGAAGAAACAAGGTCCCTGCCATTGGACTGTGGCTGCAACGTTTTCCTCTTCCATGACATCTTTCAGTTTCAGCATCTCTAGACTGTCACTGAGATTGATCTCATCCGCTTCTCGGATGCTTGGAATATCAGCTGTAAATGTTGGACAGGGAATCATAGGCTGTGGCAGCCTTTCTTCGGGGTCTTCGCCCAAAACGGTAGTAATCATTCCGCCCTTGGACCACTTTATGCACTGGTGGAGGGTCGACGGAACTGCATTTGCATTGTGGATCCATGTTCGTCCCAACAACAGATTGTAAGTTGGTGGCACATTGACAACATGGAACAATACCATGTGCACAGAGTAATTGATGAAGATCTCCAAAAAGACTTTGCCTTTGGCAGTTTGCCCATGATTATCGAAGCCATAGATGGTGATGGGATCAGGCACATATTCTTCCTCTTTTAATCCCAATGCTTTCGCTGTCATTTTTGGGCAAATATTCAGACTCCTGCCCCCATCAATAAGTACGTGCGGGACAGTCATGCCCCTGGTCCTGACCACGATGTATAATGCATTGTTGTGGAATGAATGAGGCTTAGGCAAGTCCTCATCAGAGAAAGTAATAGGCGCATTAGTCATTGCCTGGTTTACTATCTGTGCCATGTCTTCGGGCGTGGTGCCCGGCTTCACCTTGATCTTCCTCAATAGATCATCTAGTTTTTCTTTATGCTGGGGAGAGTCGTGAGTTAACTCAAAGATGGAGATGTTGGAGAGCGCTGTAATCGGCTTCTGAAGGCTTCTGGCCCGCTCTTCTGCTGCTTCTGAGGTTTCTGCTTCCTCTGTACCAGGTTCCTTTTTCAGAAATCTTTTTGGAAAAACTTGGGTTTTCCCACTCTCCACTGACGTGTTTCTGATGTTAAAAAATGAGAGGATATCCCCTCTCCGAGAGGCAGGCTGGTCCTGGCGTAGAACCATTACCTGATGCTGCAGACTCATCTCTTCTTCGGAACAAGGATGTATGTGACTCTGTGGGAGAAAAGAATCTTCTGAAACGGTTGACGCTGAATGTTTTGGGAATGGGGCGGACAGAATGTCCATTTTGCCCTCTTCTTCATCCTCGATGAGGATGCTTTTATCAATACAATCCTGAATCAGATGCTTCAGGACGAAGCAATACTCGGTGTCGTGGCCCATCGCTCTGTGGAACTTGCAGTATTGTTCCTTAAATCTACCCATGAGCACTGGCGGATCTGCCACCTTGGGAAGTTTTACCATCCCGTGAGACAGTAAATATTCCAAAATTTTCTCCAAAGGCTGGTCGAGGGGAGTGAACTTCCGATCCCTACTCCAGTTTATATGTTTGGGCTTTTCTTGAAGGTCCCCCTTTTGTTGAGGACCGACTGGAAGAGGCTTATCATTGTTCTTGAAGAATTTCCCTTTCCTTCCTCTGTTCTGCTCGGGCTTTGTGCCACTGCCACTGCCCTGATCATCCCCTGGAGCTTCGGCAGAGTAGGTGAAGTGTGCCTTCTTCTTTGGGTCTGGGATATTTTTGGCCAAGGCAACCCCCTCATACATCCCGTTTTCCACACCCATCTCAAGCCATTCTGCTCGCTCTGTCAGTTCAATAAACGATTTGGAGGGATATGGGAAGAGGAGACTTTTAAGGGGTTGGGAGAAGTTGTTGAGAATGACTTGGAGAGCATGCTCCTCAGAAATAGGGTTCCTCATTTTGTTGCACAGGCTTCTCCATTTGTGAATGAAATCCCTAGCCTTCTCATTGGGCTCCTGTTTCAGGTTGCACAGGTGGTTTAGGGTGGGCAGAGCTTCCGTGTTGAACAGGAAGCGCTCAACGAACATGTTGACGACTTTGTCAAAATCCCTTAGTTTGATGGGATTGACGTGCTCAGCATACCATTTGGCAGCTATTCCCTCCAAACTGCGGGGGAAACAGAGGAAGAGGGCACGGTTGTCTTCGCTGAATCGGGCGCATTCCGCGAAGAACATGGCAAGGTGGGCCTTGGGGTCTCCGGATCCATCGAATTTAATGAATTTTCGGGGGAGATTCTCCAAATTGATGTCTCCTTCTAAACCAAGGTAGAAATTCTGTCTGGTGTATGACCTTTTCCCCTTATCCCGGACTTGCAGGTCTTTGACGATTTTGGTCAGTGCCTGGATCGAGTCTTCTGCGGGGGCCCCATACTTGGGCTTATTCACTGACACAGGTTCTTCCACTGGCTTCTTTGATGATCGCAAATGCTTTGGGATGTATATCAGCTGTTCTTCTTCAGAATTCTCTTCTGCTGACTCAGAATCTTCAAAAGTACTGTCACGCTGTACCTTTTGCTTGCTGATCTTGACTGGCTTTTTCATGGGCTTCTTCTTAGCTTTGTTTTTAGAAGCTGCCTTCTTGGGAACAGCTTTGGCCTGCTCAGCCATCATCTTGGTCATCATTTTCTGAAAAACCCGATACATGGCTGGATCAACATCACTCTCATCTCCGGAGTCATGCTTCTTGGACAATCTAGGAGAATTCATCTCCTCTGACTCATTGTCACTGTGTTGTTGAGCAGCCCTCTTGTCAGCCCTTGTCTGAACCATTTTTCAGATGCCAAAGCTTTCCTGCAGAATATGGGAATGGTTAGAGTATGGAGAGGCTTTTTTTGAAAATCATAATTTCTTTGAGAGAAAGCAAGAAATGAAGGGATTTGGTAGACAATTTCAAGAGATTATCCCATTACTCGGGATTGGGTCCTCACATGATTTGTGATAATTGTGTTACCATTTGATGATAACAGAGAAATGTGCCTTGTTACCTAGGCGAGGTCGTCAACCATGATAAGATATATTGAAGAAATGCGGAAGGAATATCCCTTTTTCCCGGGATTAGGTCGTCATCCAAAATTTGTGACTTTTATTTGTGCTATAAACAAAATATAGAGAACAACATTTTTGGCAAAAAAGGTAAATTTTTATTGATATTTTTAACTTTCAAAGACAAAGAGAGGGTGGACAGACAGTTTGCCACCACTCCTGATATTCAGATGATACATTTGGTCCAGGAAATATAGACAGAGAAATAAAGGAGTTCCAGGTATATTTTGCGACATGATATGCCCCAGACCACTGATCTGACTGCAGGTTGAATTCTGACACGTTGCCTGTCGGGAAACGGGTGTTGGCACGGACCTGCCGCTGCGAAAACTGCCTCAGACATCGTTCCGGCTGATAATCAACACAAAAGAAAGGGTCCATCAACTTGTAGCGCTTGTCACGGGCATAAGTGTATCGAGGAATAGTCTCTCTTCTGTCAAAGAAATCCCAGGTGATCTCCTCCTGATGCAGCTTCTCGATCAGAGCTCGGCATTGGATGACTGTCTTCGGCTGCTTACTGTTGAACCTGAAAGAACTGGCCTTCGAAGGAACGTGTCGCAGGAACCATGACTGCAAGGCGTAAGTGCATCCTTCTACTAGAATGGTCTCCCCAAGAGCAAATCGAGCCAAGCCTCTGTAAAGGAAGGCTAATGCGGCCATGGAGACTGAGAGCTGACGGGTCTGCTTGCTTCCCCATCTCCGAAAGAGCTGAGCAACTCTGATATCTATGAAATTCTGACCATCTTGGAAAAAGGCTAACCCTACTGTGCACAGGATCATGGCGTGCTGAATTCTGTCCTTCGCTGCTCGGGACAAAGTGTCAACCTCTTTGTAGGCTCCGTACTTTTGATATAGCTCGAACAGGTCGATGAACTGATTCCCACTAATCTTGATGAGAGGCCAGGATCTGCTCCCCGTTGCTCTGGCCAAGGCTTCTTGAACATCTACCCCTTTGATGTTGATCAAAAACTGTTGATCGACCGGATCATCTGGATGACCGGCTGGTTCGGGCAAGCCCATAATATCATTGAATTCGTCCATCAGCAGAGTCATCTCTCCCCAGGGAAACCAGAAGGTGCAGATACGCGGATTCCACTGTTCTGCCATAGCCTAAATCAGAGCTCTGTTGATGGTTCGCTTGCCTACCGCTGATGCCATTTCCAACCCACAGTCATCCAAGTGGTCTGGGAACATACGTGAGAAGGTGGCGAACCAAGAAAAATACCACCGAGGGAAGAAAGGGCGAGACTGGATGACCCGCAGATCCGGAGGTCCATCCTGAATCTGATAGAAGACATGATCTCGGGGAAAGACTACATCGAGGGAATTTGACGCCATTGAGATGATACTGGGGAAAAGAAGAAAATAAGGAGGATTAGATAGAAGGCAGGACTTACGGATAGACCTTTTTAAAGAATCAAACCTGGAAATTTTGAAAGATTGAGGAGATTTTTAAAAGAATTTTCCAGGGTTTTGAAGAAAATTTGATCTAAAAGAGAAAAAGAAATGTAGGTAGATAAAAATATACACCTGGGGTTTTTGAAAATAAGGGTAAGTTTTGAATAATACACCTAGGGTTTTTGAAAAGGGTCTGATACATATATATGAGAGAATAAGAGAAATATCACACAACCAAAGCTGCACAAACAAGGATGTGCATACAGCACTCCCTAAAGGCTGACTCTAAATGTAATATTTGAAATGGCTTGTAGGACCTTAATCCTAACTCTAGGGTTCAGATCATCTTATTCCAATCAAGATACGCCGATATACCCAAGCCGAAGCTTGAAGCACGTGGCATAGAAATATTTCTCCGGTTCTAAGGTAATGGCTTCCCAACATCCTTGAGCACCTACCGATATACCTCGGACTATGGCCCTTAGGTACGTGGTAGGGGGGCGCGAACCCAAATAAGTGGCCCAGTTGTGAGGCTCTCTCCCGAACTATGGTTCAGTGAGACAGCCCAGCAACGTGAAGACCGGGACAATATAGGTAAGGGATGTTTTTGAAAACATGTTCAACATGCAAAAATCAGATGGCTCTAATGCAAATCCTAAAGAGATAGATTTAAAATGAAGAGAAGCACACACTTGCATACATTGTTTTGCATTCAATCCCTAGAATTGAGGAGAGTTGTATTTAAGACCTAAGTCTAATGTGAACATGAATAATCTCCTCAATATGGTCCTACCAAACCATACTTAAATCCTATATGCAATGATGTCAGCTTAGGACAAAATCTAGGCTCCTAAGGTTTGCATGAAAATGTAGCTGACATTTTGAAGAATAAAGACTTAGATAATGTCAAAGCAAAAGAAAAGGCATTAAATTCGACCGAACGAAGACGGGTCCCATCACGGTCGCCAAACCTGTGATCATCGCAAAATTTTTCCTCTCGTGATATTCTCTCTCTTCCTTCTCTTTTCCTTTCCAACCTCTTATTTTCCTCCTTTTTGAAGGGAGAAAAGATAAAAGAATGGAAAGAAAGAGAGAAGAGAAGAGAAGAGGAACTCTTTTGCGGGTCTCACTTGACCTTAATTTTGAAAATATTTTGAAATAACTCACCTCCGTTTTTGAAATATTTGCGGGAAAATTGGGAGACGGGATCCGCTCGTCGGTACGAGGTTCGACCGTTCCTGGCGCCTTTACCAGGGGTAATCGAACCAAGGGTCGAATTAATGCCTTTTGCTTTGCTAAGAAATTATCTAAGTATTTATCCTAAGTCTAAAAATGCACAATGAATCATGCTTGTGCAAATGCAAAAATGTATGCTCTTTTTGAAAATATTTTGAAGAATTTCCAAGTGAATCAGATAAAGTGAAGAAATGTTTTCTAACTTAGAACTTAAGATTTGAAGTTCTAAGTTTTTAGAATATTCAGAGCTTAGGAAAATGAATTTGGATCTTTGAGAGAAATGATCTTGAAACTGAAAGAAAGAAAATTTCAAAGTCATAAATGGACTTTTGAATTTGGAAGTTTGAGCTTGGATGAATATTTGGAATGGAATTGAATTCTAACTTTGAAGTTTTGAAGTTAGAAGGAAATATGGGGGATCTAAAGGAATTGAGGAATGGGATTTGGAGCGGTTGGAATTTCAAGATGAAATCCGAATCCAAATTATGGACTCTGAATAGAGTTTTGAGTTGATTTTTGGATTTAGGATCTGAAATAGGAACGTTGGTTTGAATGAAAAATGGGACTGGCTTTGAGAATTGGAATTTAAAGTGGAATTTGGATTTGGAATTTTGAATGGAATTGGATTCAAGATTTGGAATCTAAGATGGTATTTGGATCTGAAGTTTGAGATCCGAGATAGGGTTGGACTCTGGATCCTAAGATGGAATTGGATCTGAAGTTTGAGATCCAAAGTAGAATTGGATTTTGGATCGTAAACTAGACTTGGATTTGAAATCTGAGATCCGAGGTGAATTGGGTTCTAGATTTCTAAAGAATGGATTTTGGATCTGAAGTCTGAGATCCAAAGTAGAATTGGATTCTGGATCCTAAGAATTGGAATTTGGATTTGAATCTGAGATCCAATAGTAGAATGGGATCTGAATCCTAAATGGATTTTGGATCTGAAGTCTAAGATCCAAAGTAGCATTGGGTTCTAGATCCTAATGGGAATTTGGATCTGTAATTCGAGATCCAGAGTGGAATTGGAATTTTGGACCCTAAGATGGATTTGGATCTGAAGTCTGAGATCCAAAGTAGAGTTGGATTCTGGACCCTAAGAGTTGGAATTTGGATCTGAATCTGAGATCCAATGGTAGAATGGGATCTGGATCCTAAATGGATTTTGGATTTGGGGATCCAAAAAAATGGAATGAGGATCTAGATCCTAAATGGAATTTGGATCTGTGACTGGAGATCCAAAAAATGGAATAAGGATTTTGGATCTTAAATGGAATTTGGATCTGTAATTGGAGATCCAAAGTGGAATGGAGTTTTATACTTGGAAATCTGGATCCAAGTTGAGACTAGGATTTGATTTTGGATTTGGGTTTTGAGAAGTCCAAATAGGACTTTTAAAGATGATCTGGGTTTTTGAAGATCCAGATTTGAACTTGAGAAGATTTGGGTTTTTTTGAGATTCAAAGTTAATCTCAACTTTGATTTAAAACTTTGAAAAAAAAAAAACTGGATTTAGAATCAGAAGATGAATTTAGAAAATTCAAAGTTAATTTGAACTTTGAAATTGAATTTTGAATTGAGTTTGGAAGTTTTGAATATGAAATGATTTTGAAATTTCAAAGTCAAATTGGACTTTGAAATTGAGATAGGTTTGGAATTTGAAATAGAAGAGATGTTCAAAATCACTTGGGTTTTTGAAAGAATTTTGAAAAATATGATGCAATTCCACCCTATATGATGAATGAATTTGAATAAGTTTGAAATTGGACTTTGAAAAGCTATTTCATTCTTTAAATGAATTAAAATAAGATTGAAAATATAATACATCCTTGACTATGGTCATTGAATGTATTATATGATAATCTATATTTAAATTCAAAAGAAGAATAAAATACATTTTTAGTGCTTTTATAGAATTTAAAATGAAATCAACCCTCAATATACCCTGACTATGGCCATTGGTATATATTTTGAGTTAATCCTAAGTTAAATTCTGATAAAAGAAGAAAAAAAATATTTTGAGAAAATATGATGGATTTTGAAAGTGAATCTAGTGCGGATCCAGTGTTATTTCATAAAAGATAAAAATACTAAGTTTTGTTTACACCCCGACTATGGCCGTTGGTGTAAATCATCAACTTAGAATTAATTTACCTCTTATGAAAAGGTGCACGTGCCATTCGTGTTTCACCATTGTGAGAATTTGAGAAATAAAGGCAAAAATGCATGAAAAACAAGTAATTCATGATGTTTACAATGCTCATTCATTCTATCTAAGAGATGGAAAACATAAATTCTCATTATATCTAACTATTACAGTCTTGAAATTGAAATAAAAAATTACAATTCCCTAAGCCAAGCAGAAAATAACCCTTTTCCTATATTTCCTGCAAAAAGATAAAGTTAGTATGAATCCAAGTAGGAAACAGGAGGAAAAACCAAGAGGTTATATTAGAATTACGACGCATGTGATGATCCCTCAATGTTGATGAGAGAGTATAGGAAGAAAATACAAGATAGATGGAACATGCTAACATGATGCGCAAAGAACATGGAAAGGTGTGGAGAATGATGGCAGTGCATGTAACATATGACCTATGTTATGAAATGTTGTTTGAATGAAGGTATAGATGTTAATCACAGATGCAGCAGGGTGGTATATAAAAAAAACATAAGTGTGATGAATGAGTGTAAACCATGCTGAAGATATATGCAGAAATGGTGCTGAAGTGGGAATGCACAGATGTTGTACATTGGTGAAATGCATGTGGCTGTGAGGGTGTCTTACAACAAAACATTGTTGTAAATCCAGAACAGGGTAGGTTATGTCTAATGGTGAGAAGGGTAGAATGATATACAGAAAATGACTTCCCATACTCCCAAGAACTTGGACAACATTCTTACAACCTAACAGAGCTAAAAAAAAAAATCTTCTGTTGTGGCTCAAAGTTCTGCCACTGGAGGTCCAGGAATCTATATGTTGCCTTTTGTCATTTTTTTATGAAACTTTGGGTAGACCCTGTGAGGATTGTTTTCTTGGGTGAAGGAATGGAGATAGGTGTTGATCACATCCAACTGATGGAAGCGACTGTGCATAAGGGAGCAATGAGGGTATGACGATGATGAAGTATGATCAAATGGAGTGCTGGAAGGTACAGGCGGTGTGGTGAGAGGTGAAGAAGACATGATAGGTATGTGGATGTAGTAGGATGCTGAGAAAGATGTTGTGTATTGAGTGAGTTACTGCATCATCTGGAGATGAGATGGTGACAGTGAAGATAGAATGGCTGGGGTTAACATAACGTATAAGCAAGCGATTGAAATGGGGCTGTAAAAAAAATGCTGCAGCCATTATGGATGATGAACAACAGGGGTGACACGGCGTGGAGATCACGAATCTCCTGCAAAAAGAATCTCCCAAATTCTCTTTTATTAGTATGGGATTCAACACATGATCAAATCAAATTCATAACAATGAGATCAATATGAGAGGCTCTTGGTGCTAATTAACCCCCCTCTCAAAGGAAAACACTTCACCTGTACATATTCCTTGAGATTAAGTTAAGCAAGTTATAATGAAAAAGCATTAGAAAGGAATAAAGTCAACTTACTTGTGGGCATGCATGTACATCCTATAGACAAAGTGCGTTGGATTAATGTTCTCGGTCATAAAAAAAAAATTGCAGAATTACAACAATCTCAAAGTCTGTTGACTGGTATATGAGGAATATGGCATTTGTTTCTATCTACATTCTGCCAACAAGTAAATAGTATCATTACTTGTAGCTTCTCATAAGACATGAACCCAATGGTTAGAATACATATATCTTGGCCAAGATTTTACCCATGAGATATTGCTATTAAAACTGTGAGTAATAACAAGTAACTTTGGCCAAGCACAATGATATTATATATATATATATATATATATATATATATATATATATATATATATATATATATATTTTTTTTTTTTTACAGCGAAAAACCTCTGGTTAATCGACACACAGAGATCTCAGACCCCATACTCAGATCCAGGAGAGAACCTGACTGTCATATACTCATGGTGAAGCTATATACCTGAGTTTCATGGGTAACTGCTGGGTAGGCGATGCCATTAAGTAAACCAACGCGCATATATTTCATAAAAAAAAAATAGATACAAACGTGTACATGTTGATATGTGAGGGGCATGATACGCGTGAAATTCCACATAGATGATATACTGGCGGGTATCATTAATACTGAGAATGAACGAAAATATCCCATAATGAAAAGACAATGCTGGAGAAAATATAATACATAATTAATAACACACAGAGGTAAAATAGAAGGGGTTTCACAAATTTTTTTTTTTTTGAAGCATTTTACGATAAATTGAACTTCCCCATAGCTCGAATTTAGCTAAACAAGATTGTCATCATGCAGGTCAGTTTGGTTGCTCATATTTATTCTCGTAGTAATTCATCCCCTAACTGCTTATTGAATTTGAAAATATGGTACAAGATTGGCCTAGAATTCTATAATATCAGCATAGATAAATCCCAACAAAATAGTCAGAGATGATATTACCTGAGAGAACAATTTGTTCAAATTGGCATAAATGGACCTCTCGATACCTATAGAGTGTCTGCATATATTATAAATGGGTTCATCATCCAGAAAAAAGCAACATCGGTATGCTCAAGCAAAAGATGTGGGGAGAGGATATTGTTATATGGCTCCACGACAGTTATGGGAACCTGGGGGGGGGGTGGACCGATCGATTGGAGCCATGCCATCAGTGTCTTTAAAGACACCCTCATTGGTCATTGATGAGGTCAACTTTATGCTGAACTTAGTTTAACAGGAACATCGCTTGGGAATGGATTCATTAGCTACAACAAAATGTTGCTTACCGGCAAGGGATTCGATCACCTATGCTCCAGGTCACTCAGGGGATATTAAGTAAGGCAGGATATGGTGAGTGTATGCCAATCGATAAAGCAAAAATTCTTGCGAGCAGCAAAGCATTGTTAGCAGAGGGCTTGAGATGGGGTGGTTCACAAAAGATCATAGGAAGCATGAACAAGGATGATAGGATAATAATCGGGGTGCAGAGCACATTGCATTGAAAGGATTCAAAACCCGAGATGAGCAAGCAAGATGATCATAACCTCAGAAAGGAAAATTAATGAGATCATTTGAAAACTGCCACAGAATGGACCCAATCTGATATACAGATCAGACCAGATGTCAAGGTGGAAGCCGTTCCCCAAATATAAAATGAAGCAATTACAGTGTGAGGTAGAT
Organism: Nuphar pumila; assembly: GCF_984573655.1. NCBI lineage: Eukaryota > Viridiplantae > Streptophyta > Magnoliopsida > Nymphaeales > Nymphaeaceae > Nuphar > Nuphar pumila. The sequence goes on along the minus strand of NC_143263.1, from coordinate 43,139,894 downwards.
GAAAATCCATGAAACAGTAAAGAGGAATGAAACAACGTTATAAAGAACATGAAAAGATGATGATCGTAACATTACATCAAACAGAAGATTAATTATGCAAAAATCTAGAGAAACAAGAAACATGAGAAACCAAAAGGAATCATAAAATAATAAAAAAAAAGGAAGGAAGATCGAAATGTAGGAATACTAATTCCATCACTATTGCACAGTGTGAACCGGTTTGTTATATACAAATCGGATTCACAGTGTATGCGTTTAAAAATGAGAAGTCAAGAAGGAAAATTACAATCAGAGGGGGAGGGAAGGGATTCTTACCTTGTTTGTGGAGGGCTTGAATCTCCTTCGAACAACTCTGGATGAGACACTTCGAGAGATCACCCTTCGGCCCTTGCAGGAGAAATGCTTAGGTAGAGAAATGGGAAATGGAAGAGAGGATGCTAGAGAGGAAGAAGGGTGCCCGATAAAAGGAATCAACGGATGCTGAAGGAAATTTGCTTATGCGGGAATGGATGTTGTTTTCAGATAATCGATCCTCCAGAAGCAAAGCCGATGATCGATGGAGTTGCTCGGTGATTGCCAGAAAGAAATGTATGCCTCAGAAGATCAGGAGATGATCGATGGCCCCTTGGGATGGAGTTGATGTCTCCTTTTAAAGAGGGAACGGAGGATTCGAGAAGAGATGAAGGGTATGATCCAATGGCTGATGGAGATTTGGTTGTCGATGGATGATTGAGAAAGGGGATGACAGTTGAGCGATGGTGGATGGTTCTGGAAGAAGGTCTGCGGGAAATCAAAGGCTGAGAGAGGAGGAGGCCGTTTGAAGATCTGCGATGGAGGGGGGCAGCGAGCCTGCAGCCGTTGCAAATCTTCTCCATTTCAAAAAGGAGGTCCCCTTTTTAGAAAAACTTTTGAAAAGTGGTTTAAAATGAGGTTTTTGGTATAAATGGTCCAAAAAGTTTGAAAATCATCTGTTTTCTTCGTAGCTTTTCTCGATTTTTTTTTTGGTTTTTTATGTTATTTTTATATATATATATATTTTTGTATTTTTAGAATAATCCTAAAGCTTTACGAGAAGTTAAAGATTTAAAACTATTATATTTTTTTTATTTTATTTTATTTTTTTTTGTGTTTTTGTAAAAATATTTACAAAAGGAAAATTTTCTGAGAATTTTAGAGCTATTTTGAGAAAATTTCTTCAGAAATGGGTTTAGATCCGGTTTTTGAGGAAATATGGATTCAAAGTCCTGGAGTCGGATCTGAAATTAACCTTAAATATACCAATATGGAATATAGTTCAGACAATCTTTGAAACTGCTTTGATTTTCTCAGAAAACGGGGTTAGGGGCAAAAGAGTCATTTTTACAAAACTTTGAAAATTTTGGGGTGTTCATAGATGCCCCTCTTTGCTAATAAGTCGGTTGAAAGTCGAGCTTAGTGGCAAAGACAACACTCCAAATTTTGAAAAATGCCCCAGTCGGCAAATCTGAACTGGGTGTGGAAGAATTATTTTGAAAATATGATTTTTCAGGCTTGAAACCTTACCCTGAATGGTTTTGGGGAGACGAAATCCTCGAAGATGATATGATTGAGTTGAAAATGAGGAAATCGTGATGGGACTTTGGGTGAAAATCCCGAAATGGTGGGAAATGAACATTTTGATCAGGTCTCATGGATGAGACAAGATACTCTCTTTGGAATGATTCAGGTTTAGCCCTTAACCTAGATGGGAAGAAGATATATCAAGATGAATTTGAATTGAGGAAAGGGATACACGGGGACCTTGATGGGACATTTTGGAAAATGCCTTGTGAAATGAAGCTCAAGTAAGATCATATCCTAGATGGATGTACAAAGCATGGATTCCTAGATGGGAAGAGCCATGATGGGATTGGAAGGAAACATCTCATCAAAACGAGAAATCTCATTGGAATGTGACTCAGGTTTAACCCAAACCTGCAAGGAAGATACCTCGCGAAGCGAGGTTCTGGGTTAACTCTTAATCTGGATAGGAAATCTACCATACAGGTTTCTCAAAAATGGAGAAAGCACGATGGGACCTTCGGAATTCGGACGAACAAATCCGATAGGGGTTTTTGCGAAAGGAGGAAATATAGAGTCCCTAAAGCTTTGAAAAGGGGAAGAAATTGGGCGTCTCATGGCTGAGGCTGAAATAGCCTTTGAAATTAAATGATCTTTCGCAAATGGTTTAGGTTTGACCCTTATCCTGAGTGGGGGCATCCATACGGAATTCGTTAATGAGAAAAACCGTGATGGGACAGGAAGAGATACTTTCTTCAGAGGTAACTCTTCTTGGAAATATAAACAACGCTAGGTTGCATCAAAATGGATATTGAATGTTTATTTTATTCTTGGAATAGCTAGAAAATTTTGCCAATAAGATAAAATCATAGCAGATTCAGATGCTTGGAAATATGCACGTACGTGCGAAAGATATTCTCTCTTTTACCTAGAGTGTTTCCCCCAAATGAGGTTAACTCCTCAGTTATAAGAGTCAAATTCAAAATTTTGGCACTGATGATTTTCTTCAAGGAAGCTATCCATTTCCCTGATATGAGAATAAAAGAAATATTCTTAATTTCATAAAAGCAGCAAATGAAGAGATATAGATAAAAGAATTTTGCATGAGAAAAGATGACTTCTGGCAACTTCGGTAGTTTGATATCTGGGTGTTTTCCCATGATGATCTTTTTGCACTCTTTTTGAGTCATTGGGCTTTCTCGGGTTTTTCTCATCATCCTTCATTTGGATGTCCTGACTTTTTCTCTTTTTCAGGGAAGGGCACGTCACAAACTCCTTCATATTGGAGATGCTCCGATCCTTCTTTTATCTCAGGGATTCTATTGATCTCACTGGCTCAAAAGGTCTTTAGATGATAGCAGAAATCAAATATCTTTTAGGGTTTGTTGGTAGGTTCATCGCACTCGCCTTCATCTCGACGGTGATCTGAACTTTCCCTGGAAGGATCCGTCACAAACTTCTTCATCTCGGAGATGATCCAAATCTTCTTTGGCCCCGGGGGTCTGCTCGCATATTCGTCTTCATCTTGACGACAGTTGAGAGATCCCTTTTGCGGATATTTGATTTGCAACTTTAAACGAATGAGAAGATATGGGTCGAGTGGATTCTTTCTATAGCTCGAGATATTTCCACTGCCTGATTGCCAGAAAGTCATTTAAAACATGCGTCATAGCTAAGATCAATATCAATTCGCTTTTGGCTTTTCAACATCATTGAAGATTTCTTTTATTGATCATATCGAGGATATTTCATACATCCTTTTGGTTGATCAACAGGAAAAGATTTGAATTTTACCTCTTTTTTACAAAAAGTTTCACCTTTTGAAAGAAATAGTAGAGGTAATATGAGAGAATTCTCTTTGTGCAGTAAGAATATTTAGAATCGACAAATGCTTTTAGCAAATTGGCAAAGTTTTCACGAATTTCTTGTGAAATAATCACTCAATATAGATTTTGATGAGACACTTAGCTGTAATTTAAAGAAATGGTGTAAGAATCAGATTGATGAAATACATTAGGTTTTAGAAATCCCGACCAGTTTATGAGAAACTGGATTTTTGATAATCCCGACCAGTGAAAACACTGGATTTCAAATCCTGACCAGTGAAAAATACTGGATTTCAAATCCCGACCAGTTATGAAAACTGGATTTTAAATCCCGACCAGTGAAAAATACTGGATTTCAAATCCCGACCAGTTATGAAAACTGGATTTCAAATCCCGACCAGTTATGAAAACTGGATTTCAAATCCCGACCAGTGAAAAATACTGGATTTTGAAATCCCGACCAGTTATGAAAACTGGATTTCAAATCTCGACCAGTTATGAAAACTGGATTTTGAAAATGAAGGATTTAATCTGATGGTTTGAAAGTAATTGAATTTGGGAGATTATAACCCGAGGGTTGAGAAAATGATAAGATTTTGAGGATATTACAACCAGAGGTTGGGAAACTGATAGAATTTTAAAAGATTGAAGATCTTGAAAATGATAGAATTGAGGAGTCGCACCCTAAGGGCTTGATCTTTTGGAATACATGACCAGCGGGAGCTGGATCTTTTTGGAAGATATGACCAACGAGTGTTGGATCCTTTTGGAAATTCATGACCAGCGAGATGCTAGATTTTTTGAAAATATATGACCAACGAGTGTTGGATCTTTTGGAAATACATGACCGGCAAAAGCTGGATCTTTTGAAAATACATGAAGTTTTGGGAGATTTAAGTCAGAACTTGAACTTGGAAGGAGAAAGGTTTTTTTGGTCAGAAGACTGAAAAAGGTTACCATTGTGAGAACCAGTTTTTTTCAAATGAGCTCAATATATGATTGAAAAAGTTTGAGAAATAAGCAGTGTGAGAATTGGTTTTTAGAAGATAATTCAGGATTTATCCCCTTATCCTGAACGGGGGAAATAATAAAAAAAGAATACCTCATTGAAAGGAGGCATCAGGTTTATCCCTTAACCTGAAAAGGGTATTTTCAAAGATAAGAGTAGATGGAATCGTAATTAAGATTGAAAAATTTGTTGAAAACTTGACATAAACGAGCATTAGCTTGATGTAAATTTGATCAAAGCAAAATGAATCAAATGAAATGAAAATAAAAATCACAAGACAAATTAACAAAATTTTGAGGAGAAGAGCTTTTCGTCTAATCCTGCCTGCATATGATGGAAAGATTTTTATGAATTAAAATAAAATGCCCCAGTATCATGGAGAAGAATGTAAGAATTGATAGAAGATCATTGTTTTTATTGAAATGGCTCTTTGAATAGTACAAAAGGTTTTTGAATAAAAATTCTAAGTATAAAATTTCTTTAAATGCAGAGCATTGATGGGATTTGGCATCTCCACTCCATCTGCGTTGATTAGGCGATACGAATTGCGAGGCAAAGCTTCTTTAACCACATAGGGACCTTCCCAATTGGGTGACCACTTGCCCCGTGGTCGATGCTTGAGATGAGCTGTCGATCTGAGCACCAAATCGTTAACTCGAAATTTTCTCTCAATGACGGACTTGGCATAGTGTCGAGCTATCCTCTGTCGATAAGCTTGAGCATGCTTTGCTGCCTTGAGCCTCTTTTCATCCAGTAAATCTAGCTGCACCAATCTCTGCTGCTGATACTGATCAAGTGGCAATTCTATGAGAGAAGCGAATTTGAGAGCGGGCTTTTGGATATAGAGAGGTAACACCACTTCAGTCCCGTAAACAAGTTCTGAAGGAGTGGCATTAGTCGGAGTCCGAATGGTGGTCCGATATGCCCAAAGTGCGTCATGAATTTTCTCATGTCAATTCCGACCTGTCTTCACAGTCCTTTCCAAAATACAAATCAAGATCTTATTGGTAGCCTCTGCTTGGCCGTTCCCTTGAGGATAATAGGGAGCTGAGAAATGATGGTAAATTCTAAATTTAGAACAGAAGGTTTTCATTCTCTCATTTTTAAAATGGGTTCCATTATCTGAGACGATATCATGTGGTATGCCGAAGCGGCAAAGAATGTTTTTGTGAATGAAAGAAACCACATGGCGGCCTTCTACTGTGCGTAGAGTAACAGCTTCAACCCATTTCGTGAAATACTCTGTCGCAACCAGGAAGTATTTGTGGCCGTTGGAAGCAGAAGGAGTAATAGGGCCGACGACATCAAAAGCCCACATAGAAAATGGCCAAGGAGAAACAACTGATTGTAGATATGCGGCCGGAGCATGAATATAAGGCGCGTGTAATTGGCACTTGACGCATTTCTTCACAAATCTATGACAGTCTTGCTGCATGGTATTCCAATAGTACCCTGCTCGAACGATCTGCTTGACGAGAGTCTGATAACCGACATGGCCACCACAAATCCCTTCATGCGCCTCTTGGATAACTTCCATAGCTTCTCCTTTGTCTAAGCATCTGGCATATTCAGAACTGAACCCACGGCGGTAGAGGACATTGGCCAGAATGAAATAAAGGGTAGACATGCGCTGAATTGCGCGTTGCTCCCTTTTTGGCATTTCTGGTGGAAATTCACCAGTCTCAATGAAATTTTTGATATTTTGATACCAAGGTTTCTCCTTCTGATTAACCTGGTTTACTTGCATAATTGAATCAAAATCAGGTTGCTCAAGTCTGCCAACTTCGAAAGAACGACATGATTCACTGCCTCTGAATGATAAAATGGAGCCCAAGCTGGATAAGCCATCGGCTATCTGATTGTGCTCTCTTCTGATATGACTGAGCTGAAATTCTTCGAAGCTGTCCACAAGAGCGAGGACGATCTTCTGATACGGAATCAATTTGGAATCTTTCACTTGCCATTCAGTGTTAACTTGACTGACAACAAGTAGGAAATCACCAAAGGCATGCACTCTCTTGACATTGAAACTTTGCAAGATTTTGAGGCCTTGTATTAAAGCTTCATACTCGGCCATATTATGAGTGCACTGGAAACCAAGCTTAAGAGAATAAGGGATCATTTCTTTTTCTGGAGTGATTAATAAGACTCCAATCCCTATGCCAGACATGTTTTTAGAGCCATCGAAGAACAAGTTCCAAACTGGGGGCTGTTGGACATTACAGATGTGCTCGTCAGGAAAATCATCCTCTGCTTTAATTTCTTCTGTTAGGGGAAAATCTGCCAACTGATCTGCGATCGCTTGGCCTTTAATTGACTTTTGAGAGACGTACTCTAAGTCATATTGCATTAGAAGGACTTGCCACTTTGCAATCCGTCCAGTGAGAAAGGGTTGTTCCAAAATGTATCTGAGAGGATTAAGCTTTGATAAGAACTTAATTTCAGAAGCCAACAAGTAATGTCTTAATTTCTGGCACATCCAAACCAGCGCTAGACAAGTTTTCTCCATCTGAGAATACTTCTTTTCATAATCAATGAAAGTTTTGCTCACGTAGTAGATGGCGTGCTCTATCAAACTGCCTTCTTCATACTGCGCGAGGAATCCACCACAAGCATTCTGATTGACTGAAATATATAGCAAGAGAGGCTTTCCCAGCTTTGGCAGCTTCAAAACTGGTGGATTGAGGAGATATTGCTTGATGCGCTCAAACGAGAGTTGGCATTCTGATCCCCATTCGAATTTAACTCATTTTCTTAGCAAATGGTTAAAAGGCTCACATCTCATAGCCAAATTGGAGATGAACCTGCGAATAGACTGAATACGCCCTTGAAGGCTTCGCAGTTCTCTCAGATTAGTTGGAGGCGGCATGTCAATAATGGCTTTTGCTTTAGCCGGATCCACTTTGATCCCTTTCTTGCTGATGATGAAGCCGAGCAGTTTGCCGGACTCCACTCCAAAAACACATTTTTGAGGGTTAAGTCTTAATTTGTAAAGAATAAGTCTTTCAAAAACTTGACTAAGAGCATCAAGGTGATCCTCTTCTTCTTTAGACTTAACCAAAATGTCGTCCACATATGCATCCATATTCTTATGCATTTGATCGTGGAAAATGACGGCCATCGCTCTTTGATAGGTGGCCCCGGCATTCTTGAGCCCAAATGGCATCACTGTATAGCAGAAGGTTCCCCATGGGGTAGTAAATGAAGTCTTTGACTGATCACGAACGACTAACTTAATCTGATTATAACCTGAATATCCGTCCATGAAAGAAAACATGGCATGACCCGCTGTGCTATCGATCAACAGGTCAATATTAGGAAGTGGATAATCATCTTTTGGGGTAGCCTTATTGAGATCCCTGAAATCAATGCAGATCTGAACTTTTCCGTTCTTTTTAGGGACTGCCATGATATTTGCCAACCAATCTAGATAATCAATGGCCCGGATGAAGCCTGCTTTTAACAAATCTTCAAGTTCTTCCTTGACTTGCTGCTCAATTCGAGGGTCTAACTTCCTCAGTTTCTGCTTGATTGGTCTGGCTTCTGGTTTCAACTTGAGTCGATGCTCAACCAGCTTGATATCCAATCCTAGCATATCTTCGTAAGTCCAGGCAAATACTTCCTGATGCTTTTTGAGGAATTGGATGAGTCTAGCTTTTTCCACTTCGCTTAGACTCGACCCGATTTTGAGAATCTTCGGATCATCTTCCGACCCAATGTTGACATCCTCAGTTGGATCTTGAACCAAAGATGATGGTTCATCCTGCTTCTGAATGTGAGCAAATTCTGGCAAATCCTGAATAGTGGAATCAAATTCAGCTGGCTCTTCAGTCTGCTCTGTTGCCTGACTGACCTCTGCTCTGTCTTTCATTTCAGGAAACCTTGCCAATTTTAGATACTTGAGATTGATAACAAATCTTGTCATTGATTCAGGAGTTAATGGTCCTGAAAATGTAAGAAAGGTTTTTATTTAAGAGAAAGTACGAGCCAAATCAAACTTTTGTATAAGTAAAGAACAATGATATAGACAAAATATAAGAAGAAATGATAGATGCTCAAAATGTGAAGAGAAAGTTGATCTTTCATTGTTTGGAAATGAAGTATTTACAAGACATTGACAAAAGATGGGATCGTGTTGTCCCTACAAGATTTAACAAAAGATAAGAAAAGAAAGCAGGAAAACTAAGGCATCATCTCTTTATTGGCTTCCTCTGAGAAAAATGCTCTTCTTGCTGAAATCCTGGCCGGTGAACCCCAACCCTGAACTGTCCGCATGCCGAACTGGAATGATGGGCTCTATCATGCCGTCTTCATCTTTTCCCATGCCTCGGAATGGCTGGTATCCGTGTTTTATCAACAGATCGAATCCCTTTCTTGCTTTAGAAAACTGAGGAAATAAGGGATGATCTTTGAAGGAGGTGTAGTTGATGCGTCCTCCTAGCTTGAAGAAACAAGGTCCCTGCCATTGGACTGTGGCTGCAACGTTTTCCTCTTCCATGACATCTTTCAGTTTCAGCATCTCTAGACTGTCACTGAGATTGATCTCATCCGCTTCTCGGATGCTTGGAATATCAGCTGTAAATGTTGGACAGGGAATCATAGGCTGTGGCAGCCTTTCTTCGGGGTCTTCGCCCAAAACGGTAGTAATCATTCCGCCCTTGAACCACTTTATGCACTGGTGGAGGGTCGACGGAACTGCATTTGCATTGTGGATCCATGTTCGTCCCAACAACAGATTGTAAGTTGGTGGCACATTGACAACATGGAACAATACCATGTGCACAGAGTAATTGATGAAGATCTCCAAAAAGACTTTGCCTTTGGCAGTTTGCCCATGATTATCGAAGCCATAGATGGTGATGGGATCAGGCACATATTCTTCCTCTTTTAATCCCAATGCTTTCGCTGTCATTTTTGGGCAAATATTCAGACTCCTGCCCCCATCAATAAGTACGTGCGGGACAGTCATGCCCCTGGTCCTGACCACGATGTATAATGCATTGTTGTGGAATGAATGAGGCTTAGGCAAGTCCTCATCAGAGAAAGTAATAGGCGCATTAGTCATTGCCTGGTTTACTATATGTGCCATGTCTTCGGGCGTGGTGCCCGGCTTCACCTTGATCTTCCTCAATAGATCATCTAGTTTTTCTTTATGCTGGGGAGAGTCGTGAGTTAACTCAAAGATGGAGATGTTGGAGAGCGCTGTAATCGGCTTCTGAAGGCTTCTGGCCCGCTCTTCTGCTGCTTCTGAGGTTTCTGCTTCCTCTGTACCAGGTTCCTTTTTCAGAAATCTTTTTGGAAAAACTTGGGTTTTCCCACTCTCCACTGACGTGTTTCTGATGTTAAAAAATGAGAGGATATCCCCTCTCCGAGAGGCAGGCTGGTCCTGGCGTAGAACCATTACCTGATGCTGCAGACTCATCTCTTCTTCGGAACAAGGATGTATGTGACTCTGTGGGAGAAAAGAATCTTCTGAAACGGTTGACGCTGAATGTTTTGGGAATGGGGCGGACAGAATGTCCATTTTGCCCTCTTCTTCATCCTCGATGAGGATGCTTTTATCAATACAATCCTGAATCAGATGCTTCAGGACGAAGCAATACTCGGTGTCGTGGCCCATCGCTCTGTGGAACTTGCAGTATTGTTCCTTAAATCTACCCATGAGCACTGGCGGATCTGCCACCTTGGGAAGTTTTACCATCCCGTGAGACAGTAAATATTCCAAAATTTTCTCCAAAGGCTGGTCGAGGGGAGTGGACTTCCGATCCCTACTCCAGTTTATATGTTTGGGCTTTTCTTGAAGGTCCCCCTTTTGTTGAGGACCGACTGGAAGAGGCTTATCATTGTTCTTGAAGAATTTCCCTTTCCTTCCTCTGTTCTGCTCGGGCTTTGTGCCACTGCCACTGCCCTGATCATCCCCTGGAGCTTCGGCAGAGTAGGTGAAGTGTGCCTTCTTCTTTGGGTCTGGGATATTTTTGGCCAAGGCAACCCCCTCATACATCCCGTTTTCCACACCCATCTCAAGCCATTCTGCTCGCTCTGTCAGTTCAATAAACGATTTGGAGGGATATGGGAAGAGGAGACTTTTAAGGGGTTGGGAGAAGTTGTTGAGAATGACTTGGAGAGCATGCTCCTCAGAAATAGGGTTCCTCATTTTGTTGCACAGGCTTCTCCATTTGTGAATGAAATCCCTAGCCTTCTCATTGGGCTCCTGTTTCAGGTTGCACAGGTGGTTTAGGGTGGGCAGAGCTTCCGTGTTGAACAGGAAGCGCTCAACGAACATGTTGACGACTTTGTCAAAATCCCTTAGTTTGATGGGATTGACGTGCTCAGCATACCATTTGGCAGCTATTCCCTCCAAACTGCGGGGGAAACAGAGGAAGAGGGCACGGTTGTCTTCGCTGAATCGGGCGCATTCCGCGAAGAACATGGCAAGGTGGGCCTTGGGGTCTCCGGATCCATCGAATTTAATGAATTTTCGGGGGAGATTCTCCAAATTGATGTCTCCTTCTAAACCAAGGTAGAAATTCTGTCTGGTGTATGACCTTTTCCCCTTATCCCGGACTTGCAGGTCTTTGACGATTTTGGTCAGTGCCTGGATCGAGTCTTCTGCGGGGGCCCCATACTTGGGCTTATTCACTGACACAGGTTCTTCCACTGGCTTCTTTGATGATCGCAGATGCTTTGGGATGTATATCAGCTGTTCTTCTTCAGAATTCTCTTCTGCTGACTCAGAATCTTCAGAAGTACTGTCACGCTGTACCTTTTGCTTGTTGATCTTGACTGGCTTTTTCATGGGCTTCTTCTTAGCTTTGCTTTTAGAAGCTGCCTTCTTGGGAACAGCTTTGGCCTGCTCAGCCATCATCTTGGTCATCATTTTCTGAAAAACCCGATACATGGCTGGATCAACGTCACTCTCATCTCCGGAGTCATGCTTCTTGGACAATCTAGGAGAATTCATCTCCTCTGACTCATTGTCACTGTGTTGTTGAGCAGCCCTCTTGTCAGCCCTTGTCTGAACCATTTTTCAGATGCCAAAGCTTTCCTGCAGAATATGGGAATGGTTAGAGTATGGAGAGGCTTTTTTTGAAAATCATAATTTCTTTGAGAGAAAGCAAGAAATGAAGGGATTTGGTAGACAATTTCAAGAGATTATCCCATTACTCGGGATTGGGTCCTCACATGATTTGTGATAATTGTGTTACCATTTGATGATAACAGAGAAATGTGCCTTGTTACCTAGGCGAGGTCGTCAACCATGATAAGATATATTGAAGAAATGCGGAAGGAATATCCCTTTTTCCCGGGATTAGGTCGTCATCCAAAATTTGTGACTTTTATTTGTGCTATAAACAAAATATAGAGAACAACATTTTTGGCAAAAAAGGTAAATTTTTATTGATATTTTTAACTTTCAAAGACAAAGAGAGGGTGGACAGACAGTTTGCCACCACTCCTGATATTCAGATGATACATTTGGTCCAGGAAATATAGACAGAGAAATAAAGGAGTTCCAGGTATATTTTGTGACATGATATGCCCCAGACCACTGATCTGACTGCAGGTTGAATTCTGACACGTTGCCTGTCGGGAAACGGGTGTTGGCACGGACCTGCCGCTGCGAAAACTGCCTCAGACATCGTTCCGGCTGATAATCAACACAAAAGAAAGGGTCCATCAACTTGTAGCGCTTGTCACGGGCATAAGTGTATCGAGGAATAGTCTCTCTTCTGTCAAAGAAATCCCAGGTGATCTCCTCCTGATGCAGCTTCTCGATCAGAGCTCGGCATTGGATGACTGTCTTCGGCTGCTTACTGTTGAACCTGAAAGAACTGGCCTTCGAAGGAACGTGTCGCAGGAACCATGACTGCAAGGCGTAAGTGCATCCTTCTACTAGAATGGTCTCCCCAAGAGCAAATCGAGCCAAGCCTCTGTAAAGGAAGGCTAATGCGGCCATGGAGACTGAGAGCTGACGGGTCTGCTTGCTTCCTCATCTCCGAAAGAGCTGAGCAACTCTGATATCTATGAAATTCTGACCATCTTGGAAAAAGGCTAACCCTACTGTGCACAGGATCATGGCGTGCTGAATTCTGTCCTTCGCTGCTCGGGACAAAGTGTCAACCTCTTTGTAGGCTCCGTACTTTTGATATAGCTCGAACAGGTCGATGAACTGATTCCCACTAATCTTGATGAGAGGCCAGGATCTGCTCCCCGTTGCTCTGGCCAAGGCTTCTTGAACATCTACCCCTTTGATGTTGATCAAAAACTGTTGATCGACCGGATCATCTGGATGACCGGCTGGTTCGGGCAAGCCCATAATATCATTGAATTCGTCCATCAGCAGAGTCATCTCTCCCCAGGGAAACCAGAAGGTGCAGATACGCGGATTCCACTGTTCTGCCATAGCCTAAATCAGAGCTCTGTTGATGGTTCGCTTGCCTACCGCTGATGCCATTTCCAACCCACAGTCATCCAAGTGGTCTGGGAACATACGTGAGAAGGTGGCGAACCAAGAAAAATACCACCGAGGGAAGAAAGGGCGAGACTGGATGACCCGCAGATCTGGAGGTCCATCCTGAATCTGATAGAAGACATGATCTCGGGGAAAGACTACATCGAGGGAATTTGACGCCATTGAGATGATACTGGGGAAAAGAAGAAAATAAGGAGGATTAGATAGAAGGCAGGACTTACGGATAGACCTTTTTAAAGAATCAAACCTGGAAATTTTGAAAGATTGAGGAGATTTTTAAAAGAATTTTCCAGGGTTTTGAAGAAAATTTGATCTAAAAGAGAAAAAGAAATGTAGGTAGATAAAAATATACACCTGGGGTTTTTGAAAATAAGGGTAAGTTTTGAATAATACACCTAGGGTTTTTGAAAAGGGTCTGATACATATATATGAGAGAATAAGAGAAATATCACACAACCAAAGCTGCACAAACAAGGATGTGCATACAACACTCCCTAAAGGCTGACTCTAAATGTAATATTTGAAATGGCTTGTAGGACCTTAATCCTAACTCTAGGGTTCAGATCATCTTATTCCAATCAAGATACGCCGATATACCCAAGCCGAAGCTTGAAGCACGTGGCATAGAAATATTTCTCCGGTTCTAAGGTAATGGCTTCCCAACATCCTTGAGCACCTACCGATATACCTCGGACTATGGCCCTTAGGTACGTGGTAGGGGGGCGCGAACCCAAATAAGTGGCCCAGTTGTGAGGCTCTCTCCCGAACTATGGTTCAGTGAGACAGCCCAGCAACGTGAAGACCGGGACAATATAGGTAAGGGATGTTTTTGAAAACATGTTCAACATGCAAAAATCAGATGGCTCTAATGCAAATCCTAAAGAGATAGATTTAAAATGAAGAGAAGCACACACTTGCATACATTGTTTTGCATTCAATCCCTAGAATTGAGGAGAGTTGTATTTAAGACCTAAGTCTAATGTGAACATGAATAATCTCCTCAATATGGTCCTACCAAACCATACTTAAATCCTATATGCAATGATGTCAGCTTAGGACAAAATCTAGGCTCCTAAGGTTTGCATGAAAATGTAGCTGACATTTTGAAGAATAAAGACTTAGATAATGTCAAAGCAAAAGAAAAGGCATTAAATTCGACCGAACGAAGACGGGTCCCATCACGGTCGCCAAACCTGTGATCATCGCAAAATTTTTCCTCTCGTGATATTCTCTCTCTTCCTTCTCTTTTCCTTTCCAACCTCTTATTTTCCTCCTTTTTGAAGGGAGAAAAGATAAAAGAATGGAAAGAAAGAGAGAAGAGAAGAGAAGAGGAACTCTTTTGCGGGTCTCACTTGACCTTAATTTTGAAAATATTTTGAAATAACTCACCTCCGTTTTTGAAATATTTGCGGGAAAATTGGGAGACGGGATCCGCTCGTCGGTACGAGGTTCGACCGTTCCTGGCGCCTTTACCAGGGGTAATCGAACCAAGGGTCGAATTAATGCCTTTTGCTTTGCTAAGAAATTATCTAAGTATTTATCCTAAGTCTAAAAATGCACAATGAATCATGCTTGTGCAAATGCAAAGATGTATGCTCTTTTTGAAAATATTTTGAAGAATTTCCAAGTGAATCAGATAAAGTGAAGAAATGTTTTCTAACTTAGAACTTAAGATTTGAAGTTCTAAGTTTTTAGAATATTCAGAGCTTAGGAAAATGAATTTGGATCTTTGAGAGAAATGATCTTGAAACTGAAAGAAAGAAAATTTCAAAGTCATAAATGGACTTTTGAATTTGGAAGTTTGAGCTTGGATGAATATTTGGAATGGAATTGAATTCTAACTTTGAAGTTTTGAAGTTAGAAGGAAATATGGGGGATCTAAAGGAATTGAGGAATGGGATTTGGAGCGGTTGGAATTTCAAGATGAAATCCGAATCCAAATTATGGACTCTGAATAGAGTTTTGAGTTGATTTTTGGATTTAGGATCTGAAATAGGAACGTTGGTTTGAATGAAAAATGGGACTGGCTTTGAGAATTGGAATTTAAAGTGGAATTTGGATTTGGAATTTTGAATGGAATTGGATTCAAGATTTGGAATCTAAGATGGTATTTGGATCTGAAGTTTGAGATCCGAGATAGGGTTGGACTCTGGATCCTAAGATGGAATTGGATCTGAAGTTTGAGATCCAAAGTAGAATTGGATTTTGGATCGTAAACTAGACTTGGATTTGAAATCTGAGATCCGAGGTGAATTGGGTTCTAGATTTCTAAAGAATGGATTTTGGATCTGAAGTCTGAGATCCAAAGTAGAATTGGATTCTGGATCCTAAGAATTGGAATTTGGATTTGAATCTGAGATCCAATAGTAGAATGGGATCTGAATCCTAAATGGATTTTGGATCTGAAGTCTAAGATCCAAAGTAGCATTGGGTTCTAGATCCTAATGGGAATTTGGATCTGTAATTCGAGATCCAGAGTGAAATTGGAATTTTGGACCCTAAGATGGATTTGGATCTGAAGTCTGAGATCCAAAGTAGAGTTGGATTCTGGACCCTAAGAGTTGAAATTTGGATCTGAATCTGAGATCCAATGGTAGAATGGGATCTGGATCCTAAATGGATTTTGGATTTGGGGATCCAAAAAAATGGAATGAGGATCTAGATCCTAAATGGAATTTGGATCTGTGACTGGAGATCCAAAAAATGGAATAAGGATTTTGGATCTTAAATGGAATTTGGATCTGTAATTGGAGATCCAAAGTGGAATGGAGTTTTATACTTGGAAATCTGGATCCAAGTTGAGACTAGGATTTGATTTTGGATTTGGGTTTTGAGAAGTCCAAATAGGACTTTTAAAGATGATCTGGGTTTTTGAAGATCCAGATTTGAACTTGAGAAGATTTGGGTTTTTTTGAGATTCAAAGTTAATCTCAACTTTGATTTAAAACTTTGAAAAAAAAAAACTGGATTTAGAATCAGAAGATGAATTTAGAAAATTCAAAGTTAATTTGAACTTTGAAATTGAATTTTGAATTGAGTTTGGAAGTTTTGAATATGAAATGATTTTGAAATTTCAAAGTCAAATTGGACTTTGAAATTGAGATAGGCTTGGAATTTGAAATAGAAGAGATGTTCAAAATCACTTGGGTTTTTGAAAGAATTTTGAAAAATATGATGCAATTCCACCCTATATGATGAATGAATTTGAATAAGTTTGAAATTGGACTTTGAAAAGCTATTTCATTCTTTAAATGAATTAAAATAAGATTGAAAATATAATACATCCTTGACTATGGTCATTGAATGTATTATATGATAATCTATATTTAAATTCAAAAGAAGAATAAAATACATTTTTAGTGCTTTT
This sequence comes from Nuphar pumila, assembly GCF_984573655.1. Classification (NCBI taxonomy): domain Eukaryota; kingdom Viridiplantae; phylum Streptophyta; class Magnoliopsida; order Nymphaeales; family Nymphaeaceae; genus Nuphar; species Nuphar pumila. The sequence continues at coordinate 43,123,680 of NC_143263.1, read as the reverse complement.
ATAGAATTTAAAATGAAATCAACCCTCAATATACCCTGACTATGGCCATTGGTATATATTTTGAGTTAATCCTAAGTTAAATTCTGATAAAAGAAGAAAAAAATTATTTTGAGAAAATATGATGGATTTTGAAAGTGAATCTAGTGCGGATCCAGTGTTATTTCATAAAAGATAAAAATACTAAGTTTTGTTTACACCCCGACTATGGCCGTTGGTGTAAATCATCAACTTAGAATTAATTTACCTCTTATGAAAAGGTGCACGTGCCATTCGTGTTTCACCATTGTGAGAATTTGAGAAATAAAGGCAAAAATGCATGAAAAACAAGTAATTCATGATGTTTACAATGCTCATTCATTCTATCTAAGAGATGGAAAACATAAATTCTCATTATATCTAACTATTACAGTCTTGAAATTGAAATAAAAAATTACAATTCCCTAAGCCAAGCAGAAAATAACCCTTTTCCTATATTTCCTGCAAAAAGATAAAGTTAGTATGAATCCAAGTAGGAAACAGGAGGAAAAACCAAGAGGTTATATTAGAATTACGACGCATGTGATGATCCCTCAATGTTGATGAGAGAGTATAGGAAGAAAATACAAGATAGATGGAACATGCTAACATGATGCGCAAAGAACATGGAAAGGTGTGGAGAATGATGGCAGTGCATGTAACATATGACCTATGTTATGAAATGTTGTTTGAATGAAGGTATAGATGTTAATCACAGATGCAGCAGGGTGGTATATAAAAAAAACATAAGTGTGATGAATGAGTGTAAACCATGCTGAAGATATATGCAGAAATGGTGCTGAAGTGGGAATGCACAGATGTTGTACATTGGTGAAATGCATGTGGCTGTGAGGGTGTCTTACAACAAAACATTGTTGTAAATCCAGAACAGGGTAGGTTATGTCTAATGGTGAGAAGGGTAGAATGATATACAGAAAATGACTTCCCATACTCCCAAGAACTTGGACAACATTCTTACAACCTAACAGAGCTAAAAAAAAAAATCTTCTGTTGTGGCTCAAAGTTCTGCCACTGGAGGTCCAGGAATCTATATGTTGCCTTTTGTCATTTTTTTATGAAACTTTGGGTAGACCCTGTGAGGATTGTTTTCTTGGGTGAAGGAATGGAGATAGGTGTTGATCACATCCAACTGATGGAAGCGACTGTGCATAAGGGAGCAATGAGGGTATGACGATGATGAAGTATGATCAAATGGAGTGCTGGAAGGTACAGGCGGTGTGGTGAGAGGTGAAGAAGACATGATAGGTATGTGGATGTAGTAGGATGCTGAGAAAGATGTTGTGTATTGAGTGAGTTACTGCATCATCTGGAGATGAGATGGTGACAGTGAAGATAGAATGGCTGGGGTTAACATAACGTATAAGCAAGCGATTGAAATGGGGCTGTAAAAAAAATGCTGCAGCCATTATGGATGATGAACAACAGGGGTGACACGGCGTGGAGATCACGAATCTCCTGCAAAAAGAATCTCCCAAATTCTCTTTTATTAGTATGGGATTCAACACATGATCAAATCAAATTCATAACAATGAGATCAATATGAGAGGCTCTTGGTGCTAATTAACCCCCCTCTCAAAGGAAAACACTTCACCTGTACATATTCCTTGAGATTAAGTTAAGCAAGTTATAATGAAAAAGCATTAGAAAGGAATAAAGTCAACTTACCTGTGGGCATGCATGTACATCCTATAGACAAAGTGCGTTGGATTAATGCTCTCGGTCATAAAAAAAAAAATTGCAGAATTACAACAATCTCAAAGTCTGTTGACTGGTATATGAGGAATATGGCATTTGTTTCTATCTACATTCTGCCAACAAGTAAATAGTATCATTACTTGTAGCTTCTCATAAGACATGAACCCAATGGTTAGAATACATATATCTTGGCCAAGATTTTACCCATGAGATATTGCTATTAAAACTGTGAGTAATAACAAGTAACTTTGGCCAAGCACAATGATATTATATATATATATATATATATATATATATATATATATATATATATATATATATATATATATATATATATATATATATATTTACAGCGAAAAACCTCTGGTTAATCGACACACAGAGATCTCAGACCCCATACTCAGATCCAGGAGAGAACCTGACTGTCATATACTCATGGTGAAGCTATATACCTGAGTTTCATGGGTAACTGCTGGGTAGGCGATGCCATTAAGTAAACCAACGCGCATATATTTCATAAAAAAAAAATAGATACAAACGTGTACATGTTGATATGTGAGGGGCATGATACGCGTGAAATTCCACATAGATGATATACTGGTGGGTATCATTAATACTGAGAATGAACGAAAATATCCCATAATGAAAAGACAATGCTGGAGAAAATATAATACATAATTAATAACACACAGAGGTAAAATAGAAGGGGTTTCACAAATTTATTTTTTTTTTGAAGCATTTTACGATAAATTGAACTTCCCCATAGCTCGAATTTAGCTAAACAAGATTGTCATCATGCAGGTCAGTTTGGTTGCTCATATTTATTCTCGTAGTAATTCATCCCCTAACTGCTTATTGAATTTGAAAATATGGTACAAGATTGGCCTAGAATTCTATAATATCAGCATAGATAAATCCCAACAAAATAGTCAGAGATGATATTACCTGAGAGAACAATTTGTTCAAATTGGCATAAATGGACCTCTCGATACCTATAGAGTGTCTGCATATATTATAAATGGGTTCATCATCCAGAAAACAACAACATCGGTATGCTCAAGCAAAAGATGTGGGGAGAGGATATTGTTATATGGCTCTGATGATGCATGAAATGCACATCATGTAAACAAGTTTTTCATGCGTTTTGTATCAAGTTTAAGGTTTTAAACCCATGTTTAGATGTGTTTTGATAGTAAGGGGCTATGGTTCGAATTTCAGAAAAATCGGAGTTAAAATGAGAGAGTTATGGCTATTTCAGTGTTTGGGCACGGATTTCGAGGTGGATCGGATCCATATCCGACCCAATTAGGTCAATTGGACCTTGGATCAACTCTTAGAAAGCCCAAAACCCAACCCACACACCTATCCATACCCATTTCAAAAAGTTTTTCTAAAAACTCCCCAGAAAGTGGTGCCTAGCAATATTTTATTTTTTAACACTCTTTCTGAAAAATGTCAAAACTATAAATAGTTTTTTTTCAAGAACCCTAGGGGTCTTTGGCTGTGTTTGGACGCCCCCTACAGTGACTCTACAGCAGCAGCTCCTTCCTCTCCATCTTCCCCAAGTGTTGGCCATTGAAGATCGACCTATGCTTGATTTTCAAGCATATTTTCAAGCTTTCTTTGGTTTCTTTTCTTTTCTTTCTTATTCCTTGCTGTCTTTTCACCATTTTTCTGTACTTTTGCAGGTGTAGCAGAGGTGGAGACCATTAACCTTGGGCGGGAGTGCGCAACACACCACCAAGGTGAGCCGGCCCTACCTCCATCCGGCTTTCTACACCCTCCGATCGCGAATCGGCTCACATGCCATCATCGGTGGATCTCCAACGTGTAGCAGCTGCAATAGGTGCCGTTTTTGGTGAAGTACAGCATCCTTGAACTGTAGAAGACGTCTACATCCAGCCACGGTCCGCTCTTCTTCACCCCCCCGGTCGTCGGATCTTCCAAAAGGTAGGTCTTCTTCTTCCTTCTCTTCTAGATAAAACCGATTTGTGTGTGTGGTTTTTGTTTTGTTATTTTCTGTATGTTTCTTATTTTTCTTTTTATTTCAACCTTAGAATAGCATGCGTGCACAGACCAGCACGTTAGATTAGGTTTTCTTTCATTGGTTGTGTATTCGATTTGTGTTTTTCCATCGTTTTTATCTAAAACGTGCAAATCGGCAAGAGGCTTTTCTAGTCGATTTGGGTTTTTGTTTCCAGCGTGTTATAGGTGTTTTCTTTTTAGAAAATCTCAGACACAAATTTCATTTTGATTCATCTTAGTCGTTAGGTTTGTTTGGGTGTTGTTTTTGCTTGAAAAGAAGAAAAATCGGCTAGACTTTTTCTAGCCGATTCTTGATTTCTACAAAAATATTTTTTCTGTTTTGCTATTTTTGTTTTGTCCAGCTTGTGTCTTGTATTGTGTTGCTGAAAATCTCATTCGAAAATTTCATTTTAGTTTATTCTAAGTAGTGGGTTGTGCGTGTGTTTCGTTTTGATTTTATTTTTGAAAAAAGAAAAAAAAATCGGCTAGGGATATTCTAGCCGATCTTTATATTTTTGTTAAAATGGGGTTTAGAGTAGTAAGTTGTGTTGCTTGCTGTGTGTTTAGTGTGTTAACAGTAGCATAAATTGGTGTTAGTCGTTCAATTGTTTTAGGATTGATTTACTTAATTGTTTTAATCATTTTTCGTTTTGGTGTTTGAGTGTATTATTGAAAATTATAAAAATCAAGTTTTCTTTATTTTTTTTATGATTTTAAGTCCAGCATAGTGATGTTATTGTTAGCCTTTGTGTAATTAGGAGTCATTTTTAGTATTTTCTAACTTAGTTTTATCAAAATAGTAGTTACTTGGTTTTATTGCTTTTCGTTAGTTTATAATTTTATATATTTTTTTTTTATTTTCGTGTAGTTCTTCTTCTTCCCCAAGGTGGGCGGCAGCCATTAGAGCTCTCCTTGAGCTCTTGGTCGATTTTTAGAAAGTCTTAATGGTCATTTGTTGAGTTAGGAAGGTGTCTAGATTCAATGTATTAGGGTTTATTGTTTTAGCCGTTTTTAGGGTTGTATTTAGGTAAGTTTTGGAATTAGGTTAGCATTAACTCCTAGGAAATCGATTTTCCATTTATGTTCTTTTGTTCCCTAGGTATAATTAAGTCTATTAGTTTAGAAAGTAGCATCCATTGAAGTTGGCGATTTTTGAGAAGGGAGGTAATTAAAGTAATTGAAAATTGGAAAGCTTTTGGAAAAAGGATATTCTTCAAAAATCGTGTGAGGCATTTAAGGAAGATTTGAATTTTGAATGTGCATTAAAGAAGGAGTTACTCCTTAACTTTGGAAAGTGCTTTGCAATTAAACCAAAATTCCAATCTAGGTTACACGATTTCCATAGAGCATTACAAGCATTTTAATTCCATCTTGAAAAGCAAAAATCGTGGATTTCTAGATTGGCCTTTTCAGATTTCCAAAAAGGCATTAAAGGCAATTAAGGAGTGTAACCCCCTCTTTAAATGGGGCGATTTTTGAGAATCCAAAGCATTTCAAAGTTTGAACATTGGTAATTATTACATTCCTTTTTCCAACCTCCTCCATTAAAATCGTGAACTTTGGTTACTACTTTAGTCTAGACCTAACCTAGTCAAACCGAGCCTAGGTCGAGTCAACCCCTCGTCTACACCCCCTTTGAGTCTAGTCAAAACCTAGCCTAGCCCAAGTCAAAGCCTAAACCGCACTTAGGTCAAGTCTAAAACAAAAGTCAACCTAAGTCAAACCTAGTTGAGTCAAACTTAGTTCAAGCCTACCTAAACCGAGTTCACCCTAGTCTTGCTAAACCTAAATCCAAGACCCAACCTTGGTCAAACCTAGTCAAAGACCTAACTCGGGTCAAAACTTAGTCTAAACCTAGTGAGTCAACCGAGCTTACCTTAGCCCATTCGAGCCTAGTTGACTAAGTCAAAGTCAAAACAAAACCTAGACCTAGCCCTAGTCCGAGTCGAGTCAAATCTAACTCGAGCCTATCCAAGTTCACCCCCCTTAGCTAAACCTAAACCGAGTCCATTGGAGTCAACCGAACCTAGTTGACTAAGGAAACTCAAAACCGAACCCATCTAGACTAAACCAACCTTCGTTGACTAAGTCAACCCTCAACTGAGTCCAACCTAGTCTTAGTAACCTAACCAAGTCAAAACCTAGCCCTAGTCGAGTCCTAGTCCAACCCAAGGTCGAGTCAACCTTAGCCAAACCCGAACCTAGCTAAGTTAAGATAGAGCCTAGTTGAGTCAACCATAGTCACATTCCAAGGGCTGCACCCCATGGGTCGTTAGTGGTCTCTTCTCCTTTATATTTCAGTCATCTTGTCTTTAGAATAGTTAGTTTAGTTATTTATGTAATCATTTTAGTTAGATTTTATCATTGGTTGATTGAATGTGTGATTGTTAATGTCTTTTTCTTATTAATAGTTTAGTTAGCATAGTCGTATCTAGTTTATGTGTATTGCATGTCTTATGCATATAGTTACTTTCTTGCATTAGTATTTTAGGGACATTTACATCATTAGCTCATTCAAGGCAAAGTCATGAAATGCATATCATTTGTCATTTAAATCTCATTTAGTTTTATCATAGTCAACATCAGCATATATTATGTCATATAGAAGTATTTAAGTCTGCATTATAGTTAGATTACGTTCATAGTGTTTAAAATAGATTCATATAGTGAATAGTGCATTGAAATAAAAACCAGATTTTTGCCCTATCGCACTAGCATTATTTTCTGTGCATAAACTCTGTGTTTTCCAAAAAATTTTCGTCTATTCACTTTATTGACGTGTTATTTCACTGCAGACCAAATTTCAGCTCATTCGGAGTTGATTTGGTTTGATTTTTAAGCGTTTTGCGAAAACCGCTTTTTCTGGATTTTAAATTACAGGACTGGCGATATCCTGATTTTTCTCAGATTTGAAACGCTTATATCTGGAGTTGCCGATACTGTTTTTCAATTCTGTAAAAACTGTCGTTTTGTTCAATCTGTTAGTTGCAGAACAGAACAAATTTCGGGAAAATCGGACCTCGTTTGCCCTGTCAAACAGTAGTTTTCCGATAACCTATCAGAATGCTATTTTACACTAGTTAGGGGCAGTTTCGTAATTTTCTTAATTTCGGCCTTTTAGATTTGTTTTTAGTAGTTTCTGCATTTTAGGAGTTGCATCATCATCATACAACATTAGTAGAGTTAAATTGAGTAATTTTAGCATTAATTTAGTATTTTAGTTAATTTTTGCTTGATAAATAGTATTTGCTTTATAATTTTCGTAAAATTAGAACTAGTCTTAGTTATTGTTTTCGTTATTCGAATAGAAAACTAACTTTGTATTTTTCTGCATCTTTAGGTTGAAAAACATATTTAGTTTCCAGGGATATTGTCCAAGTGAGAAGATTCTTTAAGTGGTGAAACGACGGAAATACCCTTGGTGTGGAGCAGAAGACTGATTGCTTGTTTACTTTTCTTTTAGTGTTTAATTGCAGTTGTATTAACTTTGTAATTGTAGGTTGACATTTGGCATTAATAAATTGAATTTTATAGAAATATTGTGTTTAATTCCTGTTCCCTGAGGATCGACCCGTACTTACCACTTTGTGGAAAGTCGGTTTTTATATTTTTGGTTGACGATTTTCCAAAGTTTTATTAAAAATAATTGTTTTAAAAAGAGTATTCCAAAATATCAACCAGGCTCCACGACAGTTATGGGAACCTGGGGGGGGGGGTGGACCGATCGATTGGAGCCATGCCATCACTGTCTTTAAAGACACCCTCATTGGTCATTGATGAGGTCAACTTTATGCTGAACTTAGTTTAACAGGAACATCGCTTGGGAATGGATTCATTAACTACAACAAAATGTTGCTTACCGGCAAGGGATTCGATCACCTATGCTCCAGGTCACTCAGGGGATATTAAGTAAGGCAGGATATGGTGAGTGTATGCCAATCGATAAAGCAAAAATTCTTGCGAGCAGAAAAGCATTGTTAGCAGAGGGCTTGAGATGGGGTGGTTCACAAAAGATCATAGGAAGCATGAACAAGGACGATAGGATAATAATCGGGGTGCAGAGCACATTGCATTGAGAGGATTCAAAACCCGAGATGAGCAAGCAAGATGATCATAACCTCAGAAAGGAAAATTAATGAGATCATTTGAAAACTGCCACAGAATGGACCCAATCTGATATACAGATCAGACCAGATGTCAAGGTGGAAGCCGTTCCCCAAATATAAAATGAAGCAATTACAGTGTGAGGTAGATGGAGGGGGGCTGCGAGCCTGCAGCCATTGCAAATCTTCTCCATTTCAAAAAGGAGGTCCCCTTTTTAGAAAAACTTTTGAAAAGTCGTTTAAAATGAGGTTTTTGGTAAAAATGGTCCAAAAAGTTTGAAAATCATCTGTTTTCTTCGTAGCTTTTCTCGATTTTTTTTTTGGTTTTTTATGTTATTTTTATATATATATATTTTTTTTGTATTTTTTGAATAATCCTAAAGCTTTATGAGAAGTTAAAGATTTAAAACTATTATATTTTTTTATTTTATTTTTTTTTTGTGTTTTTGTAAAAATATTTACAAAAGGAAATTTTTCTGAGAATTTTAGAGCTATTTTGAGAAAATTTCTTCAGAAATGGGTTTAGATCCGGTTTTTGAGGAAATATGGATTCAAAGTTCTGGAGTCGGATCCGAAATTAACCTTAAATATACCAATATGGAATATAGTTCAGACAATCTTTGAAACTGCTTTGATTTTCTCAGAAAACGGGGTTAGGGGCAAAAGAGTCATTTTTACAAAACTTTAAAAAATTTGGGGTGTTCACAAGGACCTTGGTTGGAGATGGCTGAAGGAGATGCTGAGCCCGATTTGAAGGAGTTTGTTGCAGCTATAATGGCTGTTGTAGTTGTTACCAAGGTGTGGCTGGAGCAGTGAGAGCTAGAGCCAATGGAGATGCTGCAATAGTGGAGGACGACTAGAGGGGCTGCACCTTGTTGATGGGCTGAAGGTACAAGGGGTGCTGCAAAGGGCTGCAATGAAGGTAGCCTTTTGTTTTTGCTGAAGCAAGGTTGTGCCTTGTTGTAAATAGCTAAAGATGGGAGGAAGGGCTGCTGTTGGAGCTGCTGCACTGGCTTGTGAACCAGCTGGAGGTAGTGGAAGCCTTTGGAAGAGGTGGCAGCAATAGTGGCTGCTAGAGGAGCTGAAGGAGGCTGCTGTTGTGATGCTGCAAAGAGAGAGAGAGAGAGAGAGAGAGAGAGAGAGAGAGAGAGAGAGAGAGAGGTTGAAAGATCGGCAGTCGTTCCCCTTGAGAGCTCCTTTTAGGCAGCCGTATGAGACCTTCCTTTTTCTTCTTTTTGGGACTATGTCTTAATCATCATTTGCCTAAGTTTTCTAGGTTTTAATTAGCTATGAATGATAGGATGGAATTCACTTTTACGTGAATGGATGCAGCCATACGGCTGTGGAGGGAAAGTGTAAACACCCCAAATTTTCCTCACTCATTCTCAAACAATCCTCCTTGTTCAGTGCCAACCCTGTTAGGTCAGTGTAGGAGTCAAACCCCGAGTCAGTTTCAGAAAAGCACCATTTTACCCATTTTCATTAGGAAAATTACCATTTTACCCCTAGGTCATCCCGGATCCCAGTCAGTCGGAGTCAACCAAGCTCATTGGTCAGTTCAAGATAGTTAGAATATCAGTCATCTCAAGCTCATCTGAGCTCACAATGAACAGACCATTTTCATTTCTGACCATTCCTGCCAAAATGGGATCATTTCTTCAAAAATGAGCTCATTTCTCACTCGAATCCAAGCCAATTGTCTCAAAGTCAGTCATTCCCAGCCAGTCATGTTCCCCAGAGTCTAACTTGAGCTCACCAGAAGTTCAAGTGCTCCAATTTCAGTTCAAAACCATTTCCAAGTGTCTAGGAGCCCATTTTAGTCCATTTCAGCTCTTTCAACTGAAATTGAGCCGAGTTCAGTCAGTTGAGTTAGTGTTTGAGACTTGATTTTAGTTCATCTCAGTATTACTGACCTTTGTTTTAGCTCAAACCCAGTTCAGGTTCGTAATTCACTTCATTCCAATGACCATTCCATACCATTTCTCTAAAAATGGCAGCTTTTCTTGAAAATTCAGTTGGAAAGGTCAGTTGAGTCAGTGTTTGTTGAGTTCATTTGAGTTCTGAAACTCTAAAACCCAGCTCAATCCAGTTCATTTCAGTTGAATCCAGCTCAAACTCTAATTTTCAGCGTTACTCTAGCTTGGCAGAGCTCGAAAATCATTTCTTCAACCATTTTTGCAAATTTTGTCAATTTTAACACTTTTTGAACTGGTACAAGTGTCAATCGGGGTCTAACATCCAAAATTCTTCATTCAGGGTTAGCATTTTGCATAGCATTTCATGTCATTTCTCATCATTTCATATCATTTCTCAGCATTTCATAACATTTCATCACATTTCATTTCATTTTCGAAGTCCAGAACTCCAGCTTTATAAATTTCAATCCAAATTGAGTTTTAAAAGTTTTCATAAATCAATTTCAAACCTCAGGTTTCCAAAATTGACATTTTCACCCCAGGAGTCTAAATTTGGAAATATTTTCTCAAGAAAAATAATCTGGATTTCTTTCAAAATCAAATTTTTAAATTCTACATTGGATTTGCTTCGCAACGGGGTATTGAACTTCAAAATCCGAGCTCATTTCAAAAACTACCAAAAATAGCTCGTTTTGTCTAAAAATAGATTTGGAAGCATTTTCTCAAGAAAAACAATCTGGATTTCTTTCAAAATTATATTTTTAAATTCTACATTGGATTTGCTTCGCAACGGGGTATTGAACTTCAAAATCGGAGCTCGTTTCAAAAAACTGCCAAAAATAGCTCGTTTCGTTTGGAAATATTTTCTTGAGAAAAACAATCTGAATTTCTTTCAAAATCAAATTTTCAAATTCTACATTGGATTTGCTTCGCAACGGGGTATTGAACTTCAAAATCCGAGCTTGTTTCAAAAACTGCCAAAAATAGCTCGTTTCGTCTAAAAATTTTCTAAAAAGACTATTTTGCCCCTCTAATCGTCAAAATGAATTTCAAAATCAAAATTTGGACCCGCTCTGAGATGGCCCATTCATTTGCATTTTTATTTTATTAAAAAAAAAAAAGATGCTTCTTTTTATTTGTTTATTTTTGTTTTTATTGATTTTTATTTATTTTTTATTTTTATTTTTATTTTTTTTAGAGAGGAGGTGGGACCCACAAGGTGGTCACCCAAGCCTCCAGCCCCACTTTCCATTTTTTTCTCATTTTTTCTTTCCCTTTTCCTTTTTCCCTCCTTTTCTTTCTTTCCTTTCTTTTTCTTCTTCCTCTTCTTTCCTTCTTTCCCCTTTCTTCCTTACTCCCTTGCCATTTCCCTCCACAGCCGTATGGCTGCCAACCATTCACGTAAAAGATGATTTCACTCTCTCATTCCTAGAAAAATTAAACCTAGAAAACTTAGGGCAAATGGCTATTAAGCCCTAAGTCCAAAAAACAAAAAAAGGAGGAAACCTATGGCTGCCCAAGAGATCCATTCACGCACTTCCCTTTCCCATTCACGTAGGCTGTTGGGAGATTCTTTTTTTCATTAAGCTATTAAGACCTAAGTGGAGGGACATGAGTGGCTAAGTTTTGATTTTATGGAAAAGAAGGAAGAAGGCCATACGGCTGCCTCCTAACCCATCTCTCTCTCCCTCTCTCTCTCTCTCTCATTGCAGCAACACAGCCTCCTTCACTTGGCCAACAGCCAACCATCACTGCCACATCTCCTTGCTGCAGCTACTACCTCCATATCAAAGCAGTCTTCAAGCTCCAGCCGGTGCAGCAAGTGAAGCTCCTCTCCTTCAGCCACAGCAAGTGCAACCCCTTCCTTGGTGACGCCCAGTTGTAGCTTACCTCCAGCATTCCTTCAAACACTTTCACTCCCATTGCCTCAGCACTCCATCGGCCCTTCCAAGTAACCCTCAAGGTAAGATCTCTCTATCTTATCAAACGAAAAAAAAAAATGGTTATATGGTTGTTTACTTTTCTATACATTCCATGTTTTTGCTATATGAGAGAATAGGATTCATCCAATCTATGGATCGGATCCCCTCTCACTAATAGCATACATTAAACAGTTTTTCTACCACCCTATGATAAATTTTTATTATTTTTTAATAAGTTTTATGTTATGAGCATGGTAGTTGATTTCATTTTGCATACTTAGGCTAGTTTATTTAGATTTCTTTATCAATCTTATAAATTTCAGTCATATGTCTAGTCCATTCATTACTTCATGCTTAAATTCTTGTCAATAAATCTTGAATTTTTTTTTGGTAGATGCATCTATGTGTTTGTGATTCCCAGTAAAAAAACTCAGGTTCATTCGGGTTTTATAACCCCATAAAAAAAATAAAACACTGGATCGGGTTTTTGAACCCTCCCGAATTTCCAATTTCTGCTTTAGCAGAAAAGAACCTCCGACACCACCCTTGTGGGAGATTTGGATTGCTCTCCAAAAATCACAGTAGATTCATGATTGAATCTACTAATGATCTGGAAATTTTGAGGGTTTTCCAGTCAGTTTTGACCTCTGTAAAAAATCGGATTTCTCAGACCCCTGGGAAAATCTCGATTTTCTTTTGTCAGGATATAGACAGATATTAATGCACCGACTCCTCCAAATCTGTAGTCAGTCTGCAAAAACTTTCAACATGAAAGTTGTTCCTAACGAGATTTACTGTCATTTCCCAAAATTTGGGAATTTTTGGATCTGTTTCATTATTTTTCCCGGATTTTCTCTTTCTGTCTAACAGATTCCAATGTCCAGAAATTCCAGAGATTTAGGTCTATGATAACAGTGTGGTCTTTTCCAAACCGTAACCTGAATCCCAATAGTGTCAAAATATAAAATATTCCTATGTTTGTCAGGGACATTTTACCACAATTTCAGCCATTTTCCCATCTGTCTGCTATTTTTACCACATTTTCTACCGAAACCTGTCTGTTTCCTTCATTTACTAGAGTCGCCGGATTCCGATCCGATTTGCCGGAGTGGTACAGCTCCGACCATAGGTCAAAAACAGAAAGTGTAAAAGGAAAAAATCCTTGCCTTACTGTCATATGTCATCCCATAAAATTTGGGAAATTTTTATGGAAGTTTGATATCCTAAATCTCCTTTAGAATCAATATTTTAGGCAAAAATCATAAAATTTAGGGTTTTTATTTGAATTTTCATATTCAAAAGTACAAAAAAATTATATTTTCGAGCTCCATTCTGTTTTTAGGGTTGTTTTAGGTGTTCATGCCAAATTTGGTTTAATTCCAAGTTCATTTGCTCCATGTGTTAGTTTATCTTTAAATTCAGAAGCGAAAATCAAGTTAAATTTGATATTTATGATATTTTCGCCATTTTAGGGTTTTTATCATGTACATAAGCATGTAGAATCATATTAGGGTTAATTTTAATCTCCTTTGCATTTCATATTTTTCCATTTTGCAAAATTTATTTCAGAAAACCCTGGTTTCAAGGCCATAGTCTTGTTATCGAGGGTATTTTGGTCATTTTGACCTAAATTTCGAAATTTCAATTTCTAATTCTCCAAAATTTCATGCATATCATCATATTTTATCATATTATGTTTGATTTATTTCATTTGATTTTCAAAATTCCAAAATTTACAATAATTCTTTCAGAAAACCCTGATTTCAAGGTCATCAGGGGCATTTTGGTCACTTTGACCCCAATTTCGAATTTCCAAGTTTATTTTTGAAATTTATTCATTATTTATCATGTTTATATCAAAGGGGGTATGAATCTGGGTTTATATCTGAATAATATCCGATAATTTTTCATATTTTTGGATAAATTCAGAAAAACCTACATTTTTGTGCTAACCTTGTTTTCTAGTTTTGCAGGAACATTCAAGAAGAAGACTTAGCTTTTATTTTTTTTATTTCAATTCAATGTAACCTCAAATGTAATAATTTGGAATAAGAGTTACTTTTCTGCTTAGAATAGGGTTGCATTGCATATAGTTTAATTTATGCAAATTTCAATATGTGATGTATCATTCATGCACATTATTTCAAATTCACTATGGTTTACACGAATGGCACGTGCACAAGCTTTTATGGAGTTTATAAACTCTGTGGGATTCGTATTTATGGCCATAGTCAGAATACGAAGAAAACCAAGAGTTATGATCTTTATATCAGCCACATTCAGCCTACACTCTTAGGCTAACTTCAAAATGCACTGCATTTTCAAAACTTCAAAAGGATTCCTCAATTCCTTAATTGAAATTCCATTTTCAAATTCATATTCATTCATTCATATCATTCAAATTGCATTATTCTCAAATTCATTTTCCAATTTAAATTCCAGAAAAATCAATTTTCTCAAGGATTTACCAAGTCTTTCTCAGGATCTGATTTTCTCAAAATCCTAAGTTTTTCAAATGACATTTCAAAGCATTTCCCAATTTCAAATCAAGATTTTCCTATGTTTTCGAATTCTCAAATTTCAAAATCCCAAGTTTTCAGAAATCAATTTTCTCATATTTTCCAGTTTTCCTGAGAATTCATTTTCCATTTCAAAAGTCATTTTCCAATGAATTTCTTAGATTTTCTCAGAATTCTCAAATCCATTTTCTCAGAAAAGCAATTCCAAATTTCAAAATCGATTTTCCAAAGTTCAAGTTTTCCTGAGAAATCACTTTCCAATGCAAATTTCTGATTTCCAATGAAATTCAATGATTTTCCCAAAAACACCAATTTCAAGCACTTTTCCAATCCTTTTCCAAATGCATTTCAATTTTCCAAAGCAAACATCATATTTTCTCAAACTTGCATTTTTCAAAATTCCATAGCACAAGCCTGATTCTTTGTGCATTCTAGGAAAAATAGAGCATAATTTAGCTATTTGAGTCAAGTTAAAGCACGTAATTGGTCCTTGGTTCAATTACCCCTGGTAAAGGTGTCAGGAATGGTTGAACCTCGTACCGACAGGCGGATCCCATTCCACGGAATTTTTCCGCAAATTTTCAAAACGGAGGCGAGTTAATTTTCAAAAACCATTTTCAAAACTTTGGTCGAGTTTGACTCGCGAAATTCGTTTCTCTCTCGCAAGGGAGGGGAAATTTTTTGCGATGATAACAGAAAGTAGCAAGGGAGTAAGGAAGAAAGGAGAAAGAAAGAAGGGAAGGAAAAGGAAAGAAGAGGGGAAGAAGGAAAAGGAAAGAAAAGGGAAGGAAAGAGGGGAGAAAGAAGAGAAGAAGAAGAAGAGGAAGGGCTGTACGTGAGTGGAGAGGGAGGAAAGAAAGGAGGAAAGAAAGAAAAGAAAGAAAGAAGGAAAGAAAAAAAAAAAAAAAAAGAAAATGGAGGAAGAAAGAAAGGAAATAGTCTGGATTGAGGGCTGGGGTGGTAGACCCCCCCTTGTGGTTCCCACCTTAAAAAAATAAAAAAAAATAAAATAAAATAAAATAAAATAAAATAAAATGAAGAAAGAAAAGGTGATTTTTTTTTCTTTTTATAAATTAAAGCAGAAAATGCAAATGGATGGACCATCTCAGAGCGGGTCCAAATTCCACTTTTGAAATTCATTTTGACGATTAGAGGGGTAAAATAGTCTTTTAAAAAAAAATCCACACGAAACGAGATATTTTTGGCAGTTTTTGAAATGAGCTCGGATTTTGAAGTTCAATACTCCGTTGCGAAGAAAATCCAGTGTAGAATTTAAAAAATTGATTTTGAAAGAAATCCAGATTGTTTTTCCCAAGAAAATACTTCCAAATTTATTTCAAGACGAAACAAGCTATTTTTGGCAGTTTTTTTGAAATGAGCTCGGATTTTAAAGTTCAATACCTCGTTGCGAAGCAAATCCAGTATAGAATTTGAAAATTTAACTTTGAAAGAAATCCAGATTGTTTTTCTCGAGAAAATATTTCCAAATTTAGAATCCTGGGGTTAAAATGTCAATTTTGAAAACCCAGGGTTTGAAATTGATTTATGAAAACTTTTAAAACTCAATCTGGATTGAAATTTATAAAACTGGAGTTCTGGACTTCGAAAATGGAATGAAATGTGATGAAATGCTGAGAAATGATATAAAATGATGAGAAATGACATGAAATGCTATGCGAAATGCTAACCCTGAATGAAGAATTTTGGATGTTAGACCCCGATTGACACTTGTACCAGTTCAAAAAGTGTTAAAATTGACAAAATTTGCAAAAATGGTTGAAGAAATGATTTTCGAGCTCTGCCAAGCTAGAGTGACACTGGAAATTAGGGTTTGAGCTGGATTAAACTGAAATAAAATGGATTGAGCTGGGTTTTAGAGTTTCAGAACTCAAATGAACTCACCGGACACTGACTCAACTGACCTTTCCAACTGAATTTTCAAGAAAAGCTGCCATTTTTAGAGAAATGGTATGGAATGGTCATTGGAATGAAGTGAATTACGAACCTGAACTGGGTTTGAGCTGAAACAAAGGTCAGTAATACTGAGGTGAACTAAAATCAAAGCTCGAACACTAGCTCAATTGACTAAACTCGGCTCAATTTCAGCTAAAAAAGCTGAAATGGACTAAAATGGGCTCCTGGACACTTAGAAATGGTTTTGAACTGAAACTGGAGCGCTTGAACTCCTGGTGAGCTCAAGTTAGACTCTGAGGAATATGACTGACTATGAATGACTGACTCAGAGACAATTGGTTTGGATTTGAGTGAGAAATGAGCTCATTTCTGAAGAAATGATCCCATTTTGGCAGGAATGGTCAGAAATGGAAATGGTCTATTCATTGTGAGCTCAGATAAGCTTGAAATGATTGATATTCTAAATGTTCTGAACTGACCAATGAGCTTGGTTGACTCCGACTGACTGGGGTCTGGGATGACCTAGGAGTAAAATGGTAATTTTCCTAATGAAAATGGGTAAAGTGGTAATTTTCTGAAACTGACTCAGGATTTGACTCCTACACTGACCTAACAAGGTTGGCACTGTACGAGGAGGGTTATTTGAGAATGGATGTGGAAAATTTGGGGTGTTTACACAAATTCAATAAAATTGTCAACACCATCCATATATTCATGTGATAACTCATTGTCCACTATCCTACGGTACATCCATTCACGGTTTGCAGTCATTTTGTCGTATGATGTTACGAATAGTATCCTAACCAGTTAAAAGAGAACCATCAGAATGCTATGATGAAGAAAATATCAAATTTATCATATAATATATGATGTCATACAATCACAAGAATTATGATGCATGCATTGATAACTTAATATTTTTATGTGCAAACTATTCATGACACGATACATTCATTTGAAGCATGCTTTCATTATACAATTTCACATGGAAGACATAATCAAATTGAAAGTAACTACATGCAAGCATGGATACAATCACATCAAACATTGCAATACATCGAAATCATTCATATCAAACAAATGTCAAAATGTACCTGCAGCAAACACACTTCAATATCCCACTAACTACTACCATGCCTAGCATGGAATCCGTACTCCAAAAATAAGAACACTTCTATTCTCATACATTAAAATCATGCTCAGCATGATCTCCGAACTCCAACAAAGCAGTCCTAGATATCAACAACTAAGTGAGTGTGTGAACAATAAAGTGTTACATCGAATAAAGTAAATAACATGTGATGTGCTTGCATCACTTACTCACCACAGGTATTTACCTGATTTGCATTATTTTTGTCACTTACCACGGGTGGCGGAGCACAAGCGAGTTCCGTTGAGAAATCTGCAAAAAACACTGTGTTAAAATGAAGTCACCACCTGCCAAAAAAAAAACCCTGAGGCAGATGCAGTTTCATAGAACGCAGGGGGCGACCCCTTTGCCAAAAATGCAGGGGGGCGACCCCCTGCCGAAAACGCAGGGGGCGACCCCCTGCCTGAAATGCAGGGGGGGCAACCCTCTGCCTGCCGGAAATGCAGGGGGGCCGACCCCCTGCGCCGTGCTGCCGGAAACGCAGGGGGCGACCCCCTGTCAGAAACGCAGGGGGGCGACCCTCTGTCGGAAATGCAGGGGGGCGATGCGACCCCCTGCTGCCGGAAACGCAGGGGGGTCGACCCCCTGCCGGAAACGCAGGGGGGCGACCCTTGCCTGTCGAAAATGTAGGGGGGTCGACCCCCTGCCAGAAACGCAGGGGGTCAACCCCCTGCCAAAAACGAGAGGGGCGACCCTCTGCCTGCCGGAAACGCAAGGGGGGCGACCACCTGCCTGTCGGAAACGCAAGGGGGGCGACCACCTGCCTGTCGGAAACGCAAGGGGGGCGACCCCCTGCCTACCGAAAATGCAGGGGAGGCGACCCCTACTGCCGGAAACGCAGAGAGGCGACCCCATTCAGGAAACGCGGTGGGGTCGACCCTTTGCAGACGGAAGCGCTTACCTGCGCATCGCAGGGCGGTGGCGGGAGGCTGACGGGGAGCGGTGGTTGGCGAGCGGTGGACGGTGGGGGCCGGAGAGAGGCCGACGGGCGGCAGGAGGGAGAGGGTGGCGGGCGGGAGCAGTTGAAGAGACAGCAAAACAGGAAAAGAGAAAGAGGGGTCGGATTAGGGATTTACGCAACATTTAGCGACAGAATAATTCCGTCGCTAAGCCATCGTAAATCAAAATACCAAAATAGCGACGGAATCTATTCTGTCGCCGAATTCGTCGCTATTTAGCGACAAAACCTTACATCGCAAACTCCGTCGCTAATTAGCTACAGTGTTTGAGACGGATTCAGTTTCGTCGTTATTTTCATAAAGATTATTGATTATAGCGACAAGTTTATTTCGCTCGTTAAGCTGTCACTAGTTGACGACGGAATAATTCCGTCGCTAATTCCATATTTTCTTGTGGTGAAAATTTATGCTTCTTTTTAAGTACAAAATCTAGGGTTCTTGGTGGTCCCAAAAATTTCCTCTACACAATTTTTTAGTTTTTCTTATCTTTGATGAATTTTTTGGTGATTCTTATGAGGCTACGACATTCTTCTCATCAACTTCTCTTGTTAGATCAAAAGGTGGGTTCTTTGTGGTCCCCAACCTGTGGACCCTAAAATCCCCTTCGCGCATATAGTTTAGGGCTTTTTTCTGAAAGAATATAATATGTTTGCTTTGAAGATGCTTTATCACATAAAAAATCAATATTTTTGCTTCTTTGAAGATGCTTGTCTATTATTATATGATTTTTAATTTTTTTTGTATGTGTAACGGGGCTTGGGTTGACTGTGCATAAAGTGTTAATGTGGGTACTTGGTTTTGCAGAGTGGTTGTTTTATATATTCTATTATCAATAGATGTTGTAAATTTCATGTGGTTTGTATAGGTAGTTAGGATGACTTCAGTATCTACTAAAGTGCACTACCGTGTCGTTGATGATCATATATGAAGATCTTTAGTGGTCCCTTAAAATATTTGCTTTGATAAATTAGTGGCTAGGTTGTCTAAAAAAATAGGACTCAGTGAAGAGTTAATCTGTAACGCCCCAAAATTTCAACTTGTGTTTTTTAAAACATTGACGAAAAACCTTTCAAGTATTAAAGTTTTTATTTTTAAAAATCTATAACTGAAGCAATTTAGAAAGGAGCACAAGTTACCAAATTTTGGGTACGTTAGCTAGAAAATCATCATTTCACATTAAACAACTACTTAAAGGAAGTGAAGAAATAAAATAATAGATTATTAATAAAATCTACAGTTTATTACAAAATGAGCATTTCCCCACTGTCGAATAATCTAAAGAAAAACTCAAAACTCAGAGCCAAGATGTCAGCAGAAAGAAGAAAAATCTTGAGTCATGTTGCATCGCCCCATCGACCGACTGTGAAGTCCTACTCATCACATGCCCATGAAATGGATCACTTTCATAACAAACTAGTAGGTGCACGAATATATAATGTAGAATAAAATAAAACACAACATTCATAAGATAAGCAGTTTATTACATTAAAAGCAACAAGTACAATATGTAATCTACTCTAGCAGGTACACCATATGCAAAGATCTATTGTCTTGAAACAGATATAGCAACATTTCGAGTAGTATAAATCTCAATCATTTACAACTTATTATGAAAATGATATTCTTTAAGTTCTGATATTAACTGGCATGGGGGTATGCACAGACGCGAAACGTAGAAACAGCCGAGACCGATCCAGAGGTTCATTATGTCAGGTATTTTTTTCATTAACCCAGATGGCTGATTGAATCCACTCCTAAGGGGACCGTAAATGACCAAAAGAGTAAATCCCAAAGGCATTCGTGGCCCATGGACATCCAACTTCTGTAGAAGTACCTGAGAGTTACCACCTAGGATAATTTATGGTAATCCCAATTCTCCTAACTCCAATGACTAGGGAAGCAGAGTCTTTTGCCCGTAGGATGGTTGTTAACAACCTGTTTGTCGAAGTTTTTATACCATCCATCCTCTCCCTTGATGAACCGTGAAGGTCGAATGGATACGACGGAGGTTTCTTAACCGCCGCCCCATTCTGTATGCTCTGGTCTATTAGACCCACTCGAGCATCTTACCTGTGAAGGCGAGTTGTCACCATTTATGTGATTTCTGTATTGTGCCATATGCAAGCTTCGAGGTTGCTACAACCTCATCATCCAAACATTGTAACACCAACGTGACGTACTTATCTAAAAGTACGATCGTACCTGCCTAAAGGTATGACTACGACGAGAGGGCAAACTTTTAATGTCTTGCAATTCCTTCAGTTCATACATGATATGCATTGCTCTTTGAGCATTTGGCTTGTGGAGGCCGATATTATTATTTCATTTATTTCAATAAAGTGCTTATTGCCCACTTCGAGGTACTCAATGACCTTTCATACTTCTTCTCATAATATTTGTACCGTACCTATCTTAAGGTCTGATTACGATAGCAAACTTGTGGGTTTCTCGATGGATAACCCATCACAACATCTTATAGAATCAGTAATTTACTTGGCATGCTCAAATACTATGTAATAAGAAATCTTAAACGGGTCTTGAGATCGTCGTGGATCCAATCATTTCTTTCGAGTAACCGACTCAGGGAACCATTAGTTGCATCTAGCAACGCATAACTAGATCACAAGCTTTATAAGCTAAAATTCATTCTCAAGGAGTCAACCTTGCACAAGGAAACACCTCCTCTCAAACTCTTAGTGCTTGTACACAATTTCACACCTTTCTAAAAGGGCAAAATATGGTACGTGCACCTGCACACCCTACGAGACTTGCCTGAGGCTGGCAACAAGATTCATCATGCAATAACAAGCAGGGCATCTACAGTAAAATCACAATAGTGAGAAAGTACGGAACACAGTACTAGGGATTTCTGTAGAAATGAGTCTACCCATATAGCATACATCAAGCATATAATCTCAATGGAGTAAGAATGAGGAAACACAAAACATGCAATCACAAGCTAAATAATCCTACAGGTAAGCATGTATATTATTCTATCTCAGAATCCTTATATTTTATTTCATTCATCCAAAATCCGCGTGTGACTTTTCCCTATCTCAAGATGTTCTGTAGTTGTGTATGCCGACCAGTGTAGATGATACGACGGTCGGACCACGGAGCACAAATGGGACCCATTGCGTAAATCTGCAAGAGTGTGGGAGTTATTATACCATAGTTGTCAAAAAGAACAAAAGAGCAGTAAGGTTTATCCCATCAGTGGAAAACATGATTGGAAGGGTTGATACTTCTGTTGTACAGAAATCTGATGCGTGACAGGGGTCAAGACCCTTGTTTACTAGGAAAGAATTGAATGGCAGGGGCCCAAGACACCTGCGTGACGAAACGACGAACAACAGATGGTAGGGGCCTCAGGCCCTGCCTGACAGAGCAGCGAGTGGTAGGGGCCTCAGCCCATGCCTGCCAAAACAACAAACGGCAGGGGACTCAGCCCTTGCCTGACAAACGTAATGAATGGCAGGGGCCTGGGCCTCTTGCTTGACAAAACAGCCAACGACAGGGGATTCGACCCCTGCCTGACGAAAGCAGCGAATGTCAGGGGCCTTGGCCCCTGCTTGACACAATAGCAGAGGCGAGGCTCCTGCCTGACAGAGCAGTGAATGGCAAAGGCCTCAGCCCCTGCCTGCCAAAACCACAAACGACAGGGGCCTCGGCTCCTGCCTGACGAAAGCCATGAATGGCAGGGGCCTCCACCCCCTGCCTAACAAATAAGTAATGGTAGGGGCCTCGGCCCCTGCTTGACACAATAGCAAATGGCAGAGGCCTTGGCCCCTGCCTGACCAAATAAGGAATGGCAGGGGATTCAACCCTTGCCTCATGAAACAAGGAATGGTAGGGGCCTTAGCCCCTACCTGTAGGATCGACAAATGGCAAGGGTTGAATCCCCTGTCTGAAAAAATAATGGTGATAAAAGAGGAATAAAAAAAATAACATGGCATAGGGAATGGGGAGGGTCGGCCAGAGGCTGCTGGACCTCTGTCCATCCTTCGATAAACACAGGAAAGATGGGGAAGGCTGGATAGAGGCTGTCGGACCTCTATCGATCCTCCAATAAGCACAAGGGAGAGGGGGAAGTCCCGACAGATGTTATCGGATCTCTGTCGGACCTCTGACAAACATAGGGAGGGAGAGAAGGCATCGGAGGGGGGAGGAGGTCGTCAACCCACTGGCAATAAAAAGAGAGAGGGAAGGTATGACAGGGGCTATCAGGCTCTCGTCGACCTTCCGGCAGACTTTCTAGAGGAGGGAAGGGTGTGGCAGGGTCCATCAGTTCCCTGTCTACCTTCTGACGCACCTAGGGAGGGCACGACAGAGGCCGACAGCCACTTGCCAGCCCTCCGACTATCAGCGGAAAAGGGAGGGGAGGAGAAGGCGGAAAGCCATACCTGGGAGAAGATCGACAATGATGGCGTCGATTGGACTAGAGAGAGGACGAATCAGGGTTCGCAAGAAGGGGCGTCGGTGCGAGGAGGAGGAGACTCGAGAGGGAGGTGTGCCACCCCCCCATCTGTCGTCCTGCGATGCTCTTAAAGAGCTTGAGGGGGCGATTTTTGGGGAAACCTTTAAGGCGTTTCCCTTATCCAGTCGAGGGGGGGGGGGGGGGGAGGAGCGGCGCAGGCGGGGTGCGGTGCAGAGGGGAGGGTTTTCTTAAAAATCCTTCCCCTGCGTTGGGTTATTTTAAAACCCTTATGTGGACGAGCCCGGGTCCTATAATTTAAATATTTTTTTTAACCATGGGTTTTACATAATCAGTATCTGGTATACATATTCATTGCCAATAGGTGATGAATCAGGCGGGGTAGATGCTTTTAATGACAATGATGTAGATGGGATGTTATTTAGTGGTGACATTTACTTAGTGTTTCATATAGTGCAACAAGAATTAGTTGAAAGGGATGTAGAACAATCTATCGAGGTCAGTTTGTTGTCGAACATCCAACTGTCTTAAGTTGTGAATGATGTTGTTGAACCAAACATGCAACTGTCTCAAATAATAAATGATAATAATGTTTTACAAGTGGAGAATATGCAGTTTCCTGAACTGATTAAGAATATAAAGGTTGGACCTACAGACAACGAAGAACTTCCATGAATAGTTAAGGGTGTATATCAACAGAGAAGATGTGAAACTACTTAGGCACTCCAGTTCTAGTGTTCTGCATCCCAGCAATGATGTATAAATGACCTTTCAAAAGCCCAAATGTTGGTATGTTGTGTGAGTTTTGTGAGCATTTGTTGGACTTTAGAAATGTTTTAGGTTTATACGCTAATGTTTAAGGTTTACTAGGTTCTCGTTGGATGTTTTCTCTTTCGTAGAAGAGCAATTTATAATATTTGATGTGGAGGCATCTTAGTTGTATGAACAACTTTGTAAGAAAAGACTTGACGATTACGAACAATTTCAATGTCTATCAATAGAGTCCAACGATCGAGATGTTGCTATCGGTAAAAGGTTTAATGATGTTGATCATTGCCATGAATTTTTGAAAGATCATATGATGAGGAACAACTATAAAACAACATTCAAGAAGAGCTGCAACAACAAAGTAATTGTCGTATGCACACAAAAGAAGATGCAGACTAAGACTGATTGCACTTGGAGGATCCATTGCACAAATGTGCGGGGAGCAACGTTCTTTCAAGTAAGAAAGTATCAAATAGTGCATACATTTAATGAATCATTGGTCAACCTAGTATCGAAAAACAAACCTTTTAAGTAGGTTTCACGTGTTATTTATAGATGGTTGCACGATAACCCGAAGATGACTCCAAGAGAAATCATGAATGACATAAGTCGTAAGAAAGGTGTGGAGCTTAGTAACAAACAAGCATGACGTGGACAAGAAGTAGGTAGGGTGGAGATATATGGTTCATTCGAAGACTCCTTCAGGTTGCTTTTCACCTATTGCCATTATTTAAAAATAATTAATTGAGGATCGAGGTTTGTAATTGAGACTGATATGTGAAATCAATTTATGTACTTGTTCCTATGTTTTTGTCCATGCATCAATGGGTTTATTAAAGGATATCGTACAATTCTTTTGCTAGAGGACACCTTATTAAAAGAAAAATACATGGGTATATTGTTATTGACCCATAGTATTGATTCTTGTAGTCAGATGTTTTTAATTGCCTTTGCAGTTGTGGATAGAGAGTCAAAGGTTTCATGAGCATAGTTTTTATCACACGTAAAGCTATAATTGGATTGCTTCGTCGTTGAGAACCCCAAAGCTAAACAACAGTTGATAGTCATCTCAGATAGGCACCTAGGGCTATAGTATAATGTCTCCCTCGTATAACCTAATTGTCATGTTGGATAATGCATGAAGCACCTGACGAACAACTTTAAAATTGCTTTTAGTCCATCACTTGTACCACTTTGGTGGAGTGCAGCCAAAGTAGGCATGACAACTCTGTGCACATACTTTCTTGGCAAGATTAATGAGCAACGAGGAGACTTATACACATATGTCATAAAAGATATTGCAAATAAACATTGGGCTAACCGTGAATTTTCAGCTAAGAGGTATAGGTGCTTAACCTCTAATATAGTGTTGAGCTTCAGTGCGTGGATTCTCATAATATCTGACAAGCTCATTTTTCTTATTGAAAAGCTCCATCTTATGTTGATGAAACTTTATGAGCAAAGAAGAAATGATAGGCAGAACATGTCAGGATTTTTTGTAGTGCCCAACGTAAAAGAAAAGTTTGGGAATGGTAAGAAAGATGCACAAAGGGTACATGTGCAAGTAGTGCATTGCCTCGATCACCAATATGAAGCCTACAACCAAGATTTTGGTTACGTTGTTAATCTCTCAAGTCAAGAGTGCAGTTGTAGAGAGTGGCCGGTTAGCGAGATTCCATGCAAACATGCAATCATGTGCATTATATACAAAGACAACCAACCAAATGAATACTGCGAGAAGTGGTACACTGTTGATTCTCATCGTGCTGCATATAATAGCTATCAATTCATGCCGATGGCAGATAATGTACCACACATTACTCTTTTGAACCCTACTCCCCTCTTACCACCACACGTTGGTCCTAAACTAGGCACCCTAAGAAGAAGAGTCAAATATCAAACAAGGATGTTTTGTCATACAGAAGAAATATATGTGGTTAGCTTGTCCATAATAGGTAGAAGCACATTAAATCATACATCCGTTCATTAGTTTATTGTGACATTTGTATTTGTTAGTTTTTTCTTTAACAAATTTTTTATGTTTGTATTTATCTAGTCTTTGTTAATGAACAACTCCAATGTCTTATGTGTTGTATGTATATCTTAGGTAGACAACAAAAAGGAAAGGGAGACATGATAGATGTCAACCTTATAAAGCCTCATCCCCAGTTGTTGTGCCTGAGGTATAAGAAGTGCGAGAGACTCACAGGGAGAAAAAAATTGATTTTAACGAAGAAACTTGGATGACAATGTAAGTGTGAAGTTTGCATGTTTGATTGTTTGTTCTTTTGTATGCGTACTCATTCGAATATAACATGCATGTACCATATATGTAGCATTTAGGAAGATTTATAGAAAAACTTTAAGTAAAACACAATCACCTCATGAAAAAAAGAGAAAATCTACAAAAGACAATTTACCTTATTCCTTATTTTTTTGTGAGTAAGCGCAACCTTTTGTTTTTGTTGTACTACTAATGAAAATAAAAAAACTAACTTGTATAAGTTGATTGGTCACAACAATTTCTCGTAACTCTCGTGCTTGAAGAGGGGGTAGTTACAGGCTTATACGATAAATCCTTGCCTTACATTTGGTTTGAAGCTGATAAGGTATCTTCAAACTGAAATTTTGGGTGCCCAAATTGTTTTTTAATCACGATTTATTTTACAACTCTTATTTCCTGCCAATTGGAACAACAATCATTTGGGTTCATTGGCAAATATTCAGGAAGGCAAAGGACTTTACGTTGTATAATTCACTTTGCATAATAACTTGCGCAGTTGATAATGTCATCAACATAGTAAGTTATCATTACCTAGTTAACAATAATAAGATTGCTTTCTCGTACTCAATAAGTTTAATGTTTTGTTTCAGGGTTGTTTCTTTACATGGTGTATGGGCTTCAACTATTTTACTAATTGGATGGTCACACTTGTGGATGATATTCCTCGACAAGATAATGAGTAAGTACTTTGCTTATATGTTTGTTAATTCAATTAATTTTTTTACATGTTGACTTGGATTATGATTGTTACATAAAAGATTACAGTCCTCTTGGGGTAGGGAGCATGAGAGAATTTAACCCAAGTACGTGTTTAAATGTTCTTGTTTGTGATGAGTATGAGAAGGTTGATAGTTGGTTTTATAACAAACATAAACCCTTTTGGTAGGTTGATATCACGAGCAACAGAAAATAAATAATCGCTTACTACAAGCAAGTTAGGGAATTTGAGTTGGCAAAGGTAATTGAAGCGAAGGCAGCGACTGAAGCAATAAAGGCAGTAGGAAGCAGAAAGCACAATAGTGCAGCCAGCAGGATCAAACATTGTTGCTCTATAGAAAACCACAATGGCGCAACAAGTGGGAAGGGTAGGGCTATTGGCATCCTTAAAAGAACACACTTCACCGGTGGCAAAGGCAGTGCGAATGAAAGCTCCGTGGGCGGCAAGGGCAAAATAAGTGCAAATCGATGCTTTGAAAATAACATTCACACAAAAGGGAGTGGCAACATTCTAAAAAAAAAAAAAGTTGATGATTGAGGAGGAGGATAATGATGAAATGAGGGGTGAATTTAATAATATTTTTAGATGGAGATATTGAAATGAATGGATGGATGTTATTTGATTTCTAGATGATGTTTTAAATTTAAATTTGTCAGATTTTATGATAAATCTACAAAAAATTCTTTTAGACTCGAACCTCAAAACTTCACAAATACTTAAGTTACTTTGCATAAAAAATGGCAAAATTTGCATAAAAATGTGCAAACTTTCTTTCAAACTCGAACCTCAAAACTTCGTAAATACTTGAGTTATTTCGCATAAAAATGTAATAACTTTTCATAAAAAAAACTGTAAACTTTCTTTCAAAATCAAACCTCAAAATTTCATAAATATTTAAGTTATTTCACATAAAAATTATAACAACTTCGTATAAAAAACTATGACATTTCTTTTAAACTTGAACCTCGAAAGCTCGTAAATACTTGAGTTACTCTGCATAAAAAATGTAAGAACTTTGCATAAAAAACTGTGAAGTTTCTTTTAAACTCAAACCTCAGAACCTCACAAATACTTGAGTTGCTTTACATTAAAAAAACTATGAAATTTGCATAAAAAATGTATGAACTTTCTTTCAAACTCGAACCACAACACTTCACAAATACTTGAGTTACTTCGCATAAAAAATGTAATAACCTCGCATAAAAAACTATAAAATTACTTTTAAACAGTGAATCAAATTTACAGTGAATCAAAAAATGACATTCAATCAAAATGACAATGAATAAAAAAAATCACAGTGAATCAAATTTACAATGAATCAAATTAATTCAATTTATTAACAAATAAACATGCTCATACAATCATTCATTCAATTAATTTGTTAATGAATCAAACTGATTTCATTCATTAACAAATGAAAATGCTCATACAATCATTCATTTCAAGGACCCAATAATGTGAAACTACTTAGGCACTCCAGTTCTAGTGTTCTGCATCCCAGCAATGATGTGTAAATGACCTTTCAAAAGCCCAAATGTTGGTATGTTGTGTGAGTTTTGTGAGCATTTGTTGGACTTTAGAAATGTTTTAGGTTTATACGCTAATGTTTAAGGTTTACTAGGTTCTCGTTGGATGGGTTCTCTTTCGTAGAAGAGCAATTTATAGTATTTGATGTGGAGGCATCTTAGTTGTATGAACAACTTTGTAAGAAAAGACTTGACGATTACGAACAATTTCAATGTCTATCAATAGAGTCCAACGATCGAGATGTTGCTATCGGTAAAAGGTTTAATGATGTCGATCATTGCCATGAATTTTTGAAAGATCATATGATGAGGAACAACTATAAAACAAAATTCAAGAAGTGCTGCAACAACAAAGTAATTGTCATATGCACACAAAAGAAGATGTAGACTAAGACTGATTGCACTTGGAGGATCCATTGCTCAAATGTGCGGGGAGCAACGTTCTTTCAAGTAAAAAAGTATCAAATAGAGCATACATTTAATGAATCATTGGTCAACCTAGTATCAAAAAACAAACCTTTGAAGTAGGTTTCACGTGTTATTTATAGATGGTTGCACGATAACCCGAAGATGACTCCAAGAGAAATCATGAATGACATAAGTCATGAGGAAGGTGTGGAGCTTAGTAACAAACAAGCATGACGTGGACAAGAAGTAGGTAGGGTGGAGATATATGGTTCATTCGAAGACTCCTTCAGGCTGCTTTTCACCTATTGCCATTATTTAAAAATAATTAATTGATGATCGAGGTTTGTAATTGAGAGCGATATGTGAAATCGATTTATGTACCTGTTCCTATGTTTTTGTGCATGCATCAATGGGTTTATTAAAGGATGTCGTATAATTCTTTTGCTAGATGACACCTTATTAAAAGAAAAATACATGGGTATATTGTTATTGACCCATAGTATTGATTCTTGCAGTCAGATATTTTTAATTGCCTTTGCAGTTGTGGATAGAGAGTCAAAGGTTTCATGGGCGTAGTTTTTATCACACGTAAAGCTATAATTGGATTGCTGCATCATTGAGAACCTCATAGCTAAACAACAGTTGATAGTCATCTCAGATAGGCACCTAGGGCTATAGTATAATGTCTCCCTCGTATAACCTAATTGTCATGTTGGATATTGCATAAAGCACCTGACGAACAACTTTAAAACTGCTTTTAGTCCATCACTTGTACCAGTTTGGTGGAGTGCAGCCAAAGTAGGCATGACAACTCTGTGCACATACCTTCTTGACTAGATTAATGAGCAACGAGGAGACTTATACACATATGTCATAAAAGATATTGCAAATAAACATTGGGCGAACCGTGAATTTTCAGCTAAGAGGTATAGGTGCTTAACCGCTAATATAGCATTGAGCTTCAATGCGTGGATTCTCATAATACATGACAAGCTCATTTTTCTTATTGAAAAGCTCCATCTCATGTTGATGAAACTTTATGAGCAAAGAAGAAATGATAGGCAGAACATGTCAGGAATTTTTGTAGCGCCCAACATAAAAGAAAAGTTTGGGAATGGTAAGAAAGATGCACAAAGGGTACATGTGCAAGTAGTGCATTGCGTCGATCACTGATATGAAGCCTGCAACCAAGATTTTGGTTACGTTGTTAATCTCTCAAGTCAAGAGTGCAGTTGTAGAGAGTGGCCGGTTAGTGAGATTCCATGCAAACATGCAATCATGTGCATTATATACAAAGACAACCAACCGGATGAATACTGCGAGAAGTGGTACATTGTTGATTCTCATCGTGCTGCATATAATAGCTATCAATTAATGCCGATGGCAGATAATGTACCAGACATCGCTCTTCTGAACCCTACTCCCCTCTTACCACCACACGTAGGTCCTAAACTAGGCACCCTAAGAAGAATAGTCAAATATCAAACAAGGATGTTTTGTCATACAGGGGCAGTATCTGTGGTTAGCTTGGCCATAATAGGTAGAAGCACATTAAATCATACATTTGTTCATTAGTTTATTGTGCCATTTGTATTCGTTAGTTTTTTCTTTAATAAATTTTTTATGTTTGTATTTATCTAGTCTTTGTTAATGAACAACTCCAATGTCTTATGTGTTGTATGTATATCTTAGGTAGACAACAAAAGGGAAAGGTTGACATGATAGATGTCAACCTTATAAAGCCCCATTCCCAGTTGTTGTGCCCGAGGTATAAGAACTGCGAGAGACTCACAGGGAGAAAAAAAATTGATTTTAACGAAGAAACATGAATGACAATGTAAGTGTGAAGTTTGCATGTTCGATTGTTTGTTCTTTTGTATATGTACTCATTCAAATATAACATGCATGAACCATATATGTAGCATTTAGCAAGATTTATAGAAAAACTTTAAGTAAAACACAATCACCTCATGAAAAAGAGATAAAATCTACCAAAGAAAATTTACCTTATTCCTTATTTTTTTGTGAGTAAGCGCAACCTTTTGTTTTTGTTGTACTACTACTGAAAATAAAAAAACTAACTTGTATAAGTTGATTGGTCACAACAATTGCTCGTAACTCTCATGCATGAAGAGGGGGTAGTTATAGGCTTATACGATAAATCCTTGCCTTACATTTGGTTTGAAGCTGATAAGGTATCTTCAAACTAAAATTCTAGGTGCCCAAATTGTTTTTTAATCTCGATTTATTTTACAACTCTTATTTCCTGACAATTGGAAAAAACAATCATTTGGGTTCATTGGCAAATATTCAGGAAGGCAAAGGACTTTACGTTGTACAATTCACTTTGCATAATAACTTGCGCAGTTGATAACGTCATCAACATAGTAAGTTATCATTACCTAGTTAACAATAATAAGATTGCTTTCTCGTACTCAAAAAGTTTAATGTTTTGTTATAGGGTTGTTTCTTTACATGGTGTATGGGCTTCAACTATTTTACTAATTGGACGGTCACACTTGTGGATGATATTCCTCGACAAGATAATGAGTAAGTACTTTGCTTATATGTTTGTTAATTCAATTAATTTTTTTACATGTTGACTTGGATTATGATTGTTACAGAAAAGATTACAGTCCTCTTGGGGTAGGGAGCATGAGAGAATTTTACCCAAATACGTGTTTAAATGTTCTTGTTTGTGATGAGTATGAGAAGGTTGATAGTTGTTTTTATAACAAACATAAACCCTTTTGGTAGGTTGATATCACGAGCAACAGAAAATAAGTAATCGCTTACTACAAGGAAGTTAGGGAATTTGAGTTGGCAAAGGTAACCAAAGCGAAGGCAGCGACTGAAGCAATAAAGGCAGTAGGAAGCAGGAAGCACAATAGCGCAGCCAGCAGAATCGAACATTGTTGCTCTATAGAAAACCACAATGGCGCAACAAGTGGGAAGGGTAGGGCTATTGGCATCGTTAAAAGAACACACTCCACCGGTGGCAAAGGCAGTGCGAATGAAAGCTCTGTGGGCGGCAAGGGCAAAAGAAGTGCAAATCGATGCTTTGAAAATAACATTCACACAAAAGGGAGTGGCAATATTCAAAAAAAAAAGTTGATGATTGAGGAGGAGGATAATGATGAAATGAGGGGTGAATTTAATAATATTTTTAGATGGAGATATTGAAATGAATGGGTGGATGTTATTTAATTTCTAGATGATGTTTTAAATTTAAATTTGACAGATTTTATGATAAATCTACAAAAAATTCTTTTAGACTCGAACCTCAAAACTTCACAAATACTTAAGTTACTTTGCATAAAAAATGGCAAAATTTGCATGAAAATGTGCAAACTTTCTTTCAAACTCGAACCTCAAAATTTCGTAAATACTTGAGTTATTTCGCATAAAAAATGTAATAACTTTTCATAAAAAAAACTGTAAACTTTCTTTGAAAATCAAACCTCAAAACTTCATAAATATTTGAGTTATTTCACATAAAAAATGTAAAAACATCGTATAAAAAACTATGACATTTCTTTTAAACTTGAACCTCGAAACCTCGTAAATATTTGAGTTACTCTGCATAAAAAATGTAAGAACTTTGCATAAAAAACTGTGAAGTTTCTTTTAAACTCAAACCCCAAAACCTCATAAATACTTGAGTTGCTTTACATTAAAAAAACTATGAAATTTGCATAAAAAATGTATGAACTTTCTTTCAAACTCGAACCACAAAACTTCACAAATACTTGAGTTACTTCGCATAAAAAATGTAATAACCTCGCATAAAAAACTATAAAATTACTTTTAAACAATGAATCAAATTTACAGTGAATCAAAAAATGACATTCAATCAAAATGATAATGAATAAAAAAATTCACAGTGAATCAAATTTACAATGAATCAAATTAATTCAATTTATTAACAAATAAACATGCTCATACAATCATTTATTCAATTAATTTGTTAATGAATCAAACTTATTTCATTCATTAACAAATGAAAATGCTCATACAATCATTCATTCCAAGGACCCAGTGAGGTGATGCTGTCTCCTTTGAACTTGCATCGACAAATTTAGGAGAAGTTAAGCTTGCATTGTTGTGTGACTATTCTGATATACAGTCAGATTTTCATGGTGCATTAGAGCAAGTACTAATCCAATTTTCAGATCGAGTTGTTTTGAACTATGTAGACAGTCTGCAATGAAGGAAAAAAGTTAACCAAAAAGCATTAACACATTCCAGGCAAAGACCTGGTTTGAGAATAGCTATAATAAAATTGAATGCTCAAACCAACCCTTTGCTTGTAATGTATTGGTGTTTTTTGTTAGCTTTCTTCTTTTTTTCTTTTGTCGTAGACCGTCTACACAGTTCAAACCAACTCACTCTGAAAATTGGGGGAGTATTTGCTCTAACGCGTTGTGAAAATCGAACGGTGTATAAGAACAATCATAGGAAAACACACGCTTAACTTCTCCAAAACTTGTCGATGCAAGTTCAAAGGTGGCAACAACACCTCACAAGGGCATCACTCTCAGTATTTGACTACCACCCTTTACTCCAACATACGGAAGCCTCCCTTTCATCCTCTTCACAAATTTGCATATAGGTGATGCCCAACTAAAGAGAGAGAGCGACTAGCATTCCAATCATTTTGATTTTTTTCTTATGCTAACAATGAGAGCCTCCTTTCATAGGCCAAGGGAGTCTCCATAAAAGCTTTATAAATTACAAAATATTTCGTAAATGAAATTGCAAAGTTTCAAGAGGCTCAACCCTAATTTTGGTTAGGGCATTAAAGAGGGGAGGTTGACTGGTCAACCTTATCTTCTTATGTATGTCCACCTACGTCATTGAAGATTCTTGTGAAAATACTTAATATAGATCTGTTTGTTGAACTTTTGAATTTGACAAACACCGCAAATAACTGAGTTACTTCACATAAAAAAATCTTAAATTCACATAAAAAATTAGTATTTTTTTTTTAATTCAAACTGACAAGCTGCGTAAATACCTAAGTTACTTCGCATAAAAAATGTAATAACATTGCATAAAAAACTATAACATTTCTTTTAAAGTCAAACTTCAAAACCTTGCAAATACTTGAGTTACTTCACACTAAAAATTCTATAAAAATGCATAAAAAATATGCAAAAAAAAATTCAAACTAGAACCGACAAAATATGCAAATACCGGAGTTATTTTGCTTAAGATGGACTATTTATATTATAAAATTCACATAGTTGTACTTTCCCCAACTCATTGCAAATCCCTCCAACACCAGTTCCCAAATAGAGCATGACGAAGATTGGTGTTGGTCTCATTGTCACGGTTCCCAAGTGAGATATGCAGTGCTGATTGAATATAATTGAATATAATCGATGATGGGTTATATATGATATGACCTTATGATCCTTGTTTATCTATTACATGTTCATGAAGAACTGTAAACGACACTTTGGCTGGTGGTGCCAAGACAAGGGAAATAACACTACTGATGGCTGAATAAATCCAACATTAAAAAAAGACCTAAATGTAGCATATATGTTATAATCCCAGGACTTTTGCATGATTAACTCATCCTGTTGGGGATTGAATTATCTGTACCAAACTCAAGAAGCTGCTCGGCCTGTGTCAT
Organism: Nuphar pumila; assembly: GCF_984573655.1. Classification (NCBI taxonomy): domain Eukaryota; kingdom Viridiplantae; phylum Streptophyta; class Magnoliopsida; order Nymphaeales; family Nymphaeaceae; genus Nuphar; species Nuphar pumila. Next base: position 43,089,661 of record NC_143263.1, on the reverse strand, counting down.
GTGCTTTTATTCTTTCCTATATTTTGGCTTACCTTGAATGCCTTATATTCTACAAGCTTAGAGCATTGAGCATTGGAAGTTGAAGAGCTCTGGCCTTGAACATTAGAGGTTGAGTGGCACCCAGAGTTCCCCCAAACACTTCAGTAGAAACACCATATTTGAAGGAAGTTGCACTGAAGGGGTTGGAGGAACTCAAGGGGACTCCCAACATGCTGTGTCTTTCTCATTGCTTGGTTCTTGTTAGGTTAGAATGGAAAGCTTCTTGACTGCCATATTTATAGTTATCCACTATAAACTAAGCCTCTTTGGATGTATGGTTGGATTTACCTGGTTCTAATATTTGGCGACATTCATTCTTCAGGCATGTATACATTGAACCTGGTCAGTTTTGAGACTGTTGGAGGGGAGGAATCACCCCAGTGGCTAAAAATTCTTGCAGATCCTTTTCTTGGGGATGTCATAATCTTTTCCCTTTGACAACCTTTGTCCTCTTTTTGCCAATCATACTTCTTTTGGTTTATTCTTATATTTCAACCCGAGCCAAGCTGAGGTTAGAATTGGAAAAGTCTCTCCCTCTCTCTCTCTCTGTTGTGCTTTGCTTGATTCTAGTTTGAAGATAAACCAAACCCAAAACTCAAGTTGAATGAGTTGAATACCGTGTGTAGTGCTTTGCTTGATTCTAGTTTGAAGATAAACCAAGGACAAAACTCAAGTTGACAGGTTTGGACTCTCTCTCTCTCTCTCTCTCTCTCTCTCATCCCCATTATTTGTTCCTTGATATAACCTAAAATTTAGAGAGAGAGAGAGATCTAAATCTGTTTGCTCCCGTGTGGTTTCTGTCAACCTCAAGCCGATGCCCTTTATGTTCCCAAGCAGATTGCTCAGTGCATAATGATTTAGTTACATGCTTATATATGTATGTTATTACTAGAAAGCAGGCTTAATTGCCTGCATGCAAAGTAGACACAATAACGACTGTCATGCAACATTGTTGCTCCGGTGGATTCCATGTGTGTTGGATATATCCCTTCTATATATGAAGAGAAAGATTCCAAAGATTTGCAGCTAAATCTTCAAGAATTAACTTCACATGTGGCAGCAAAGGCTTCATAAAAACGTGAATTGAAGAGAAAAGGCACGCAAGTTTTAACTGGTAAGCCTGCTTCCATGTTCTGTAGAATCAAGTCACAATTAGAATGGTGATTTGTGGGTGGCTTTATGAAACTTCTGATTGTGGGGCCCGGATACTTTCGGTTCCATCTCTTTCTATTATGCTAGAAAAGCGACTGGTTTACACTTCCAGAAAAGCGACTGTAAGTACGACAGACATAGCCAGCTGACTAGGTCTCTGATCGGGGGGAGGTTTCCCGTTCCTCGTGAAAAACATAGGCAGGTCTTAAGATCTTATGTCAATCTGACAACCAATGAAGTTACCACCTTATAAAATTTTGTTGGTTGCATCCTTGAATTTTTTGAAAGGAGAAATTTCAGATCGGTAACTAACTTTTTTGCATAATTAGAAAATGCTCTTAACGGTTGAAAATTTCAGAAAAGAACGAAAGATTAGCGTTAGCATAAAGATGTTACCAGCCTAAGAAATAAGTGGGACTTTGATTTGATATCTACAAGAATAAACTATTAGTATTTAAGGGTATCAACGGGACTGGTTTATTAGGACCGGAACCAAACCCTTTAAGGTCCCAATATATATAGTAATAAATAAGAAGACCCGAGTTCGGACCATAGTTTAAAAACTCGCCAGGTTGACCTGGCTCAGATCGCCCAGTCACTGGGTCAAAAAATAGGCGTGATCCGGCTTTAACAAAACTCCGCCAAGCCATGCCAGGACTCGATGGAGTCATGGGCTTGTCTTGCATATATACATATATAATACATTTTATACATAATTACATATATTATATAAAATATAATATAAATATTATGTATATTATATATAAAAATATGATTATATATGTATTAATAAAATTATATATTAAATATATTATAAAAATATCATATAATGTATATTATATATAATATATTAATAAAATACTATAAAATATAGATAATATATACAAAAAATGACTTTACAGTTCGACAAAAATGACATGTTTCTTAAAAAAACCTTAAAATTTTTCAAATTGGTTTGCTGTCCAAAATCATAAATAATAAAATATAGATATTTTTGCTTAGGGTCATTTTCGACTCGATACCAGCATCTAAAAAACTTATGCTTCTTTTTAAGAACAAAATGTAGGGTTATTCGTGATCCCTAACTTGTGCTCCCCAAAATCGTTTTTACACAATTTTTGAGTTTTTCTTTTCTCTGATGAGTTTTTTGGTGATTCTAACGAGGTTACGATATTCTTTTCATCGACTTCTTCTGTTAAATTGAAATGTGAGTTCTTTGTCGACCCCAACCTGTGGACCCCAAAATCCCCTTCACACATATAGTTTAGGGTTTTTTTTCTAAAAGAATATAATATGTTTGTTTCGAAGATCTATGTTTGCTTTGAAAATGCTTTATCGTATAAAAAATTAATATTTTTGCTTCTTTGAAGATGTTTATCTATTATTATATGATTTTTTATTTTTTTGTGTATGTGTAATGGGACCAAGTGGCAAATGATCATAGTTGGAGATCTTTAGTTGTCCTCCAAAACATTAGCTTTAATGAATTAGTCGCTAGGTTGTCTTAAAAAATAGGACTAAGTGAAGAGTTAATCAGCCTTCGGTATACATATTTGATATCCATAAGTGATGAACTATGATGACTGGATGTTTTTGACGACTATGATGTAGAAAAGATGTTATTTAGTAGTGACGTTAACTTAGTGCATCACATAGTTCAACAAGAAGCAATTGAAAGGGATGTTGAACAATCTATCGAGGTCAATGTGTTGTCTTACATCAAGATGTCCCAAGCAGTGAATGATATTAATGAACCAAACATGCAACTGTCCCAAATAATAAACGATAATAATGTTGTACAAGTGGAGAACATGCAGTTGCCTAAACCTATTAGGAATATAGATGTTGGACCTGCAGACAACGAAGAACTTCCATGAACAATTGAGGATATACATTAACAGAGGATCACTAGAGAGGATGTATAACCACTTGAGCACCCTAGTTTTAGTGATCTGTATCCCAGCAATGATGCACAAAAAGACCTCTTAAAAGCCGAGACATTGGTATGTTGTGTGAGTTTTGTGGGCATTTGTTGGGCTTTAGAAATGTTTTAGGTTTATGCGCTAATGTTTAGGGTTTACTAGGTTCTCACTAGATGGTTCTCTTTTGCGAGCGAGCAATTGACAATCTTTGATGCAGAGGCATCTTAGTTGTATGACTAACTTTGTAAGGAAAGACTTAATGATTCTGAACAATTTCAATGGCTATCAATAGAGTCCAATGATCGAGAGGTTGTTATCGACAAAAGATTTAATGATGTCGATCATTGTCATAAATTTTTGAAAGATTATGTGATCAAGAACAACTATAAAACAAAATTTAAGAAGGGTTGCAACAACAAAGTAGCTGCCGTATGCACGCAAAAGAATCTGCAGACTAAGATTGATTGCACCTGGAGGATCCATTGCACAAATGTGCGGGGAGCAATGTTCTTTCAAGTGAAGAAGTATCAAAGGGAGCATATATGTAGTGGATCATTGAACAACCTATTCGTGGAAAACATGTCTTTGAAGTGGGTTTCATGTGTTATTCATGGATGATTGTACGATAACCTGAAAAATCATGAATGACATAAGTCGTGAGAAAGGTGTAGAGCTTAGTTACAAAAAAATATGGCGTGGATGAGAAGTGGGTACGGTAGGGATATATGGTTCATTTGAAGACTCCTTCAGGTTGCTTTCCACCTATTGCCATCATTTAAAAATGATTAACCGAGGATCAAGGTTGGTCATTGAGACCGATATGCGAAATTGATTTATGTACATGTTCCTATCTTTTTATCTATGCATTGATGAGTTTATTAAAGATTGCCCTATAGTTCTTCTTCTGGATGACACTTTCATAAAATAAAAATATATGGGTATATTGTTATCGGGCCATAATATTGATCCTTGTAGTCAAATATTTTTGATTGCCTTCGCAGTTGTGGATAGAGTGTCAAAAGATTCATGTGCATAGTTTTTGTCACACATAAAGCTATAATTGAATTGTTATAGCATTGAGAACGTCAAAGCTAAACAACAGTTGATAGTCATCTCAGATAGGCATTTAGGGCTACAATATGATGTTCCTCTCGTATAGCCTAATTGTCATGTTAGATATTACATGAAGCACTTGACGAACAACATTAAAATCGCTTTTCCTCCATCACTTGTACCACTTTAGTGGAGTGCAGCCAGTGTAGCCACGTTAGCTCAGTGCATATACTTTCTTGACAAAATCAATGAGCAACGTAGAGACGCATATACATATGTCACAAAACATGTTGCAAATAAATATTGGGCTAACAGTGAATTTCTAGCTAAGGGGTACGGGTGCTTAACCTCTAATGTAGTGTTGAGCTTCAATGTGTGAATTCTCACAATACGTGATAAACTCTTTTCTCTTTTTGAAAAGTTACGTCTCATACTGATGAAACTTTATGAGTAAAGAAGGAATGACGAGTCACTCAAGAACGAGCCGAGTGTCGAGCCACGAGTCACTCAAGGATGAGCCAAGTGATGGGTCACCATGTTTTAAAACACTGGTCTAGACCCGAAGGTTCGTTTAATATATGAGCTCGCCCGAGTATAGTTTATGAAATTTTGTACCAGACCCGAACTTGACCGGAGTTCCAATTAAGACCCATAATTTTTCAATATAAAAATGATAAAGAATATGATTTTACCAGGTATGGTCCTGGTTTGGTTCATGTAGTTCTTATCAGGTCTAAAATTGAAGAATAAATCTGGAATGACAAATGATTGAACATTGGATATTTGATGAGATAATCCAGGTTCAGAAAATAATTTGGACTCTGGATGTAAATAACAAAGTGAATTGAATAAAATGGTCCAGTTCCGGAATAAAAATTGGATTTTGGATATCAGATCTGGTATTGGATCCAATGTTCGAATTGAAACATGAATTGGATCTTGGATATAAATATAATATCAGATAAAGGGATTGATCCGAGTTTAGATTGTAAATTATCTCAGCTTGAAGAATTGGTAGAACTGATGTTCTAAATAAAATGATCAAGAAATTATTTTGCCCCTGCAAGGTGAAGAGTGACACTTGGCCGAACTGGTTTAAACTGGATTGAACTAGATTTTAGGGTTTCTAAACTCAGATGAACTAAAATGACACTGACTCAACTAAATTCCTAAACCAGGTGACTGAGAACATACACAATTCTCAATGAAATGGTGAGAATTTTACTGTAGAGTGAAGTGAGCAATGAAAATGTACTCAGTTTGGGCTAAAACTACACTCGATTGAACTGAGGTGAGCTCGATTCAGAGCTCAGCCAAGCTAAATTCTAGCTAAGGTTATCTCAATTTCATCCAAAATGGGCTGAAATAAGCAAAAATGGACTCCAAGAATGTGGGAATCGATTTTAAATTGGAACTGGACCACTTGAACTCTTGATGAGCTCAAGTTAGACACAGAAAACTAGGACCAACTAGAATTGGCTGACTCTGAGACAATTGGCTAGGATTCGAGTTAGAAATGAGCTCATTTCATAGAAAATAAACCAAATTTAGCTGAAATGAACATAAATTACTCATTGTGAGATAAGAGGAGTTAAAAAATGACTGATATTCTAACTCTTCTGAACTTAAAATGAACTTGGCTAGGCCTAACTGACAAGGGTCTAAGGTGACCTAGGGGTAAAATGGTATTTTTTGCTGAAAAAATGAGGTAAAATGATACATAAACTGGAATAGACCTGGAGGTTACAATCCTACATTGTACTACAGGGGGTCAATATCTGTGAGGGGAGTGACCAGAGGTGAACCTGGAAAATTTGGGGTGTTTACAATAGTCATCTTAGATAGGCACCTAGGGCTACAATATGTTGTTCCCCTTGTATAGCCTAATTGTCATGTTGAATATTGTATGAAGCACTTGACGAACAACTTTAAAACTGCTTTTGGCCCATCACTTATACCACTTTAGTGGAGTGCAGCCAGTGTAGCCACGTCAGCTCAGTGCATATACTTTCTTGACAAAATCAATGAGCAACGTAGAGACGCGTACACATATGTCACAAAACATGCTGCAAATAAATATTGGGCTAACAATGAATTTCTAGCTAAGAGGTACGAGTGCTTAACCTCTAATGTAGTGTTGAGCTTCAATGCATGAATTCTCACAATATGTGATGAACCCTTTTCTCTTATTGAAAAACTTTGTCTCATACTGATAAAACTTTATGAGTAAAGAAGGAATGACGAGTCACTCAATAACGAGTCGAGTGTTGAGTCATGAGTCACTCAAGGATGAGCCAAGTGATGAGTCACCATGTTTTAAAACACTGGTCTGGACTTGAAGGTTCGTTTAATACATGAGCCCGAGTATAGTCTGTGAAATTTTGTATCTGACCGGAGTTCCGATTAAGATCCATAATTTTTCAATGTAAAAATGATAAAAAATATGGTTTTACCAGGTATGGTTCTGGTTTGGTTCATGTAGTTCTTATCAGGCCTAGGTATGGTTTTTCTTATAGTGGACCCGATTAGACTCATGTCTTAACCTAATACCATACCCAAAATTCTAGTACACGTCTGGTTCTACCTAGGGATGGGCATCGGGCCGGCCTTGGGCCGGCCTTGGGCCAATATTGTGAATCGGGCTGGGTCCGGCCCGGCGTGACCCAAACCCATTTATTTCTCTTTATTTCCATGATACAACTCAAAAACCTAATTTTTAATTAGTGCAGCTAGTTAGGGAAGCAGTAATAATTAACAAATAGCAAGTTCTCATGCAACTAATTAGGTAAATAGTAATAGTTATTCAAGTTACTATATAATAGTTAATTTTTAAAATTTTATATTATTAAAAAAAATAATAAATAACTCAAGCCCATTGGTCTGGCCAATGTATGTAACGGGCTGGGTTTCGGCCGAGTAGCTAATGGGTCCGGGCATAAAATTATGGCCCAAACCCAACCCATGACGGGCTGAGTCGGCTTGGCCCATCAGGCTCCCAAGCCCATTGCCCACTCCTAGTTTCATCTGGGTCCGAACCAAACCCGACCGATTGACCCCACTGTTATTATTGCTATCATTTATACAGGTGTTAATTACACCATTCGTTATGCTGCTAACTTGAGTAATGCAAGAACTTGTAAATAAAGGACAATAAGCAATGAAACGTGTAGGATAAGTTGGGTCAAATAACAATGTGTTACATGGTAAATTCGTCTTACTTGGAACTTTTTTTTTTTGTTTATATTTACACAGAAACTGTCCCCAGAATCAGATACCTTGTCGCGCTGGCTCTACCTGCCTTACTTACCAACACTGTCCTGGCAGCGGAAAACTCTGCGGGCTTACCCCCTTGTCAGTTCACGTTTGGGAACCTAGAATTTTTGGATGTAAAGAAGGTCCTTACATGAGAAAAAGATGTCAAAGACTCCCCCGACTAGTACTACCTTTTCCATATTCTTCACCATATCCACGAAGGTGTCCAGGTTCAATGTACCCAATTTTGTTTCTAGTTAAAAGTTGTCATGGCCAAATGACCCCTTGTTAAGTGTTAAAACACAACACTGGAAAGCTATCAATCAACACTTTAGACTCCATTATGTGTTCCTTAAACACATTTAGCTAATCATTTTTAGGAAAAAATAAGTGGATGTTTACTTTCATTGAGATAGTTTTGTTGTATATATATAAGGGCCATGCAATGAGCATTTTACAAGCAGCTTCTGTTGGGAGGTCCCAAGCGTTCTCTCGAACACTTCACTAGTGTCCTAGCAAAGGACAACCTATTGAAGTGTTTGGGGGAACTCTAGGGGCCACTCAACGTTATCTGTCAGAGTGTTGCACCAATGTCCAACAAGACAGACATTCCATCAAGGCCTCTCTTCTTTAATTTGACAGGTTCCTTACGCAATCTCTTGTAGCAAGGTGCTTCACGTTGAGAGGTCCCGAGAGTTCCCTCAAACCCTTCATTGGGGCCCTTAAGTAGTTGCCCTACTGAAGTGTTTGGGGGAACTCTATGGGCCATTCAACTCTCTGCTAAAGAAGTACAGTAATAGCAAAGCCATGGTCCTCGTGGAGGTTGTATTTCAATCTCTAGCAATGCATTTCTATCTTAATAAACAAAATCTCTCTCTCTCTCTCTCTCTCTCTCTCTCTCTCTGTTGTGCTTTGCTTGATTCTAGTTTGAAGATAAACCAAACCGAAAAATCAAGTTGAATGAGTTGAATACTGTGTGTGTTGTGCTTTGCTTAGTTCTAGATTGAAGATAAACCAAGGACAAAACTCAAGTTGACAGGTTTGGACTCTCTCTCTCTCTGATCCCCATTGTTCCTTGATTTTACCTAAAATTTTCTAACCCATATCCAACCACCATAACCTCCCAACTCCACATAATCCATTCCTTATATATGTATGTTATTACAAGCTAGCATGCTTAATTGCCGGCATGCAAAGTAGACACAATAATGACTGTCATGCAACACTGTTGCTCAGGTGTGGATTCCATGTGTGTTGGATATATCTCTTCAATGACAGGAAAGATTCCAAAGATTTGCAGCTAAAAACATGCCTCCGGCATGCAAAGTATCGCATATTGATTTCTTGAAATTTTATAAAAACATGCCTCCGTCTCATATCGGATGATCGAATGGCCGATTCCCACTGAGTAAAGCATGTAGATCATATTCCAGAAGTTTATTTTCTTTTTTCTTATTGGACAGAGAAAGCTGCGGTTAAGCAGACTCCTACTGGTTATGCAATCATACCATTGGGGTTTGAATTTGCAATGTCGCAACACAAGGTGACGTGCACTAACTGCTCCTGCCAGGCAAGCGGAGCCCCGTTGGTCATATTTCAAAAGTTAGTCTCATGAAAACTAACAAAGAAATTGGCATTTGTACCTCATGTGTTCATGCTCAGATTTGTTCCCATTTAGAACTGACCAGACTTAACCGATTGTATTATGCAGACATCAAATTGTCAATTTGGAAAAATAAGCATCCACAACTGTTTATATATCCTGTTTATTTATGTGGTTGACTTTCATAGATTCCAGAACTCGAAACAAAGAGGGGTTTGGTGCAGTGGGAGGAGGCCTTGGCCACTAGACGGTTGGTCAAGGTTCCATTCCCATGGGCATCAGCTCTTTGCATATAAGAAAAGGGTATGGGCATTGTGCCCCTTGCTCATGCCAAAGCAAGGCGACTCCCTGAGGGCAAAAGGGGTGTGCCACTGGTTTACACTGTCAGAAAAGCAACTGTAAGTATGACAGACTAGGTCTATGATCTTGGGGAGGTTTCCCCGTTCCTCGTGAAAAACATAGGTAGGTCTGAAGATCTATATGTGAAAACCAATGAAGTTACCACCTTATAAAATTTTGTGAGTCCCTGAGGGCAAGGGAAGCAGATCAGGTCATGCTGAACATGAGCGTTTTTGCTAATGCTGACATCGTGGCCGTCTGTTTGCATTTTGGCCATTCAGCTTGATGGGTAACCATTGCACTGATGAGGTTGTCACATTGCATTTGATGTCGATTCTGGTTGACAGGCTGCATCCCAAAGATGATGGGTGATCAAGTGTAACAACACACAAGAAGAAGTGTAATCATATTGCACCTGATCCTCCATCGAAGCTAATTACAGAGCGAAAAAGAAGCCTGATAAAAATAAAGATTTTACACAAACTAAATTGTGAACTTCAGCAGCATTTGGTATGCTAGACACATGGATTGGGACATAAGTGTTTTGAATGACTGTCCCGAACATATGGGGTGGGACACTATTTTTCCATACAACCAAGAGTCAAGTAGGGTTGTCAACTGGTCGGGTTTACCGGGTTCCGACCCGAACCAAACCTATGGGCTCTGATGGTGATAAATAAGAAGACCCACCTAAGTGTAGTTTGTGAAATTTTATACTAGACCCCAGACTTGAGCCGAGTTTTGATTAATATCCATAATTTTTTAATGTAAAAATGATAAAAAATATAGTTTTACCGGGTATGGCCTGGGTCAATTTTCATGTAGTTCTTATCGGGTCCGGGTATATATGGTTTCTCTTATGGTGGGTCTGATTAAACCCCAATCCAGAGCCGATACCAAACCAGAAAATTGAGATCAGGTCTGGTTGCACTTGGGTCTGAACCAAACCTGACCAGCTGAGACCCCTAGGTAGAAGGATACATTTTCATCCATGTGTTTACTCCCACTAAAGGGCCCACGTGGAAAGGGACACGAGAGTACCCTTTTCCTCGTTTAACCAATAAATACTCTATCCGGTTAGTATATAAAACTGAACCCGACTCTGAATCCGATTGGGTTTTGCTATTTAAAACCAAACCCAACACCCATATATAATCAGGTCCAAATTTTCATACCAAACTCAATTAAACGGGTTTGGGTCGGTCGGATATCCAACCCAAACCGGTTTGTTTACATCCCTGCTCCAAGTCTTGCATTCTGGGCGTCTCGATCCAAGACACACATCCACAAATGCCTCCTCATGTAGGCCCTTTTAGTTCTCTATGAACATGGATCGTGCTTGATGATGTAAGATACAGCCGACTTTCAGTTAGGGTATCAATGAACTTAGATAAGGATTGGAGCTGCGTCCAAGCTAAAATGAGTTACATTCGGACCTTAGTGCAGAATCAAATGGATCGTATTGGAACTTACATTGACCCAAAACATAAAGAGAAACAAAAACATATTGGCAAGGTGGGTTGTCTATAATTGACTTGAATCTTCGATATATCCAGCTGATCTTAGTCGCTCAACTAATCGTGGTATTTATGGTTTGGTCTAAAATTGCAAATAACACTTATCATTTTCAAATCTGCATACTGTCTAAAATCGCAAATAAAATTATTTTTATGACCTTTTTAGCCCTCACACTTATCATTTTCGGTGTGAATTTCCTCTATATGCGAATTTTCTTCGTCCCTACCAAAAACTCCAACCTCACAAATACCTGAGTTACCGCACATTAAAAATTTATAAAATTCATATAAAATAAGTGTGAGTGAACTTTCTTTTAAATTGGAACTCACAAACATCATAAATACTTGAGTTACTTTGTATAAAAAATTCCTAATTCGCATAAAAAAATATACAATTTTTTTAACTCAAAGTGACAAACATCACAAATACTCGAGTTAACTCACATAAAAAATATAATGTCATATAAAAAATCTTTAATTTTTTTTTAACTCAAGCTGACAAACATCGTAAATACTTGAGTTACCTCGCATAAAAAATGTATTAACGTCACATAAAAAATCTCTGATTTTTTTTTTATCTCTAACCGACAAACATCGCAAACACTTGAGTTACCTCCCATAAAACATATAATAATATCACATAAAAAATATGCAATTTTTTTTAACTCTAATTGACAAACATTGCAAATAATTGAGTTACCTCTTATAAAAAATATAATATCACATAAAAAATTTGTAATTTTTTTTAAACTCGAACCATCAAACCTCGCAAATACTTAAGTTACCTCACATAAGAAATAGAATAACATCGTATAAAATATGTGCGAGCAAACTTTCTTTTAATCTCGAACCTCCAAACATTGTAAATGTCTGAGTTACTTCGCATAAAAAATTCTTAAATTTGAACAAAAAATCTATAAATTTTTTTTTAAACGTTAACTAAGAAACTGCATAAATATTTGAGTTATTTCTTATAAAAAAATGAAATAACATCGCATAAAAAATATGCGGTCTTTTAAAATTTAAAACATGCACCTTTTTTTCTGTGTTTGAGATGCTGATACTAGGTCTGAATCAGGGTTATTTTTGACCCGATACCATCATCTAAAAATTTTTGCTTCTTTTTAAGAACAAAATCTAGGGTTCTTGGTGGTCCCCAAAATTTCCTCTGCACAATTTTTGAGTTTTTCTTATCCTCGATGAATTTTTTGGTGATTCTTATGAGGCTATGACATTCTTCTCATCAACTTCTCTTGTTAGATCAAAAGTTGGGTTCTTTGTGGTCCCCAACCTGTGGACCCTAAAATCCCCTTCGCGCATATAGTTTAGGGTTTTTTTCTGAAAGAATATAATATGTTTGCTTTGAAGATGCTTTATCACATAAAAAATCAATATTTTTGCTTCTTTGAAGATGCTTGTCTACTATTATATGATTTTTAACTTTTTGTGTATGTGTAATGGGGCTTGGGTTGACTATGCATAAAGTGTTAATGTGGGTACTTGGTTTTGCAGAGTGGTTGTTTTATATATTCTATTATCAATAGATGTTGTATATTTCATGTGGTTTGTATAGGTAGTTAAGATGACTTCAGTATCTACTAAAGTGCACTACCGTGTTGTTGATGATCATATATGAAGATCTTTAGTGGTCCCTCAAAATATTTGCTTTGATAAATTAGTGGCTAGGTTGTCTAAAAAAACAGGACTCAGTGAAGAGTTAATCTGTAACGCCCCAAAATTTCAACTTGTGTTTTTTAAAACATTGATGAAAAACCTTTCAAGTATTAAAGTTTTTACTTTTAAAAATCTATAACTGAAGCAATTTTGAAAGGAGCACAAGTTACCAAATTCTGGGTACGTTAGCCAGAAAATCATCATTTCACATGAAACAACTACTTAAAGGAAGTGAAGAAATAAAATAATAGATTATTAATAAAATCTACAGTTTATTACAAAATGAACATTTCCCCACTATCCAATAATGTAAAGAAAAACTCAGAGCCAAGACGCCAGCAGAAAGAAGGAAAATATTGAGTCATGTTGCATTGCGCCATCGACCGCCTGTGAAGTCCTACTCATCACATGCCCATGAAATGAATCAGTTTCATAACAAACTAGTAGGTGCACGAATATACAATGTAGAATAAAATAAAGCAAGACATTCATAAGATAAGCAGTTTATTACATTAAAAGCAATAAGTACAATATGTAATCTACTCTAGGAGGTACACCATATGCAAAGATCTATTGTCTTGAAACAGATATAGCAACATTTCGAGTAGTATAAATATCAATCATTTACAACTTATTATGAAAATGATATTCTTTAAGTTCTAATATTAACTGGCTTGTGGGTATGCACAGACGCGAAACGTAGAAACAATCGAGACCGATCTGGAGGTTCATTATGTCAGGTATTTTTTTCATTAACCCAGATGGCTGACTGAATCCACTTCTAAGGGGACCGTAAATGACCAAAAGAGTAAATCCCAAAAGCATTCGTGGCCCATGGACATCCAACTTCTGTAGAAGTACCTGAGAGTTACCACCTAGGATAATTTATGGTAATCTCAATTCTCCTAACTTCGATGACTAGGGAAGTCGAGTCTTTTGCCCGTAGGATGGTTTTTAACAACCTGTTTGTTGAAGTTTTTATACCATCCATCCTCTCCCTTGATGAACCGTGAAGGTCGAATGGATACGACGGGGGTTTCTAAATCGCCGCCCCATTCTTTATGCTCTAGTCTATTAGACCCACTCGAGTATCTTACCTGTGAAGGAGAGTTGTCACCATTTATGTGATTTCTGCATTGTGCCATATGCAAGCTTCGAGGTTGCTACAACCTCATCATCCAAACATTGTAACACCAACATGACATACTTATCTAAAAGTACGATCGTACATGCCTAAAGGTATGACTACGATGAGAGGGCAAACTTTTAATGTCTTGCAATTCCTTCAGTTCATACATGATATGCATTGCTCTTTGAGCATTTGGCTTTTGGCTTGTGGAGGCCGATATTATTATTTCATTTATTTCAATAAAGTGCTTATTGCCCACTTCGAGGTGCTCAATGACCTCTGATACTTCTTCTCATAATATTTGTGTCATATCTGTTTTAAGGTCTGATTACGATAGCAAACTTGTGCGTTTCTCGATGGATAACCCATCACAGTATCTTATAGAATCAGTAATTTACTTGGCATGCTCAAATACTATGTAATAAGAAATCTTAAACGGGTCTTGAGATTGTCGTGGATCCAATCATTTCTTTCGAGTAACCGACTCGGGGAACTATTAGTTGCATCTAGCAACGCATAACTAGATCACAAGCTTTATAAGCAGAAATTCATTCTCAAGGAGTCAACCTTGCACAAGGAAACACCTCCTCTCAAACTCTTAGTGCTTGTACACAATTTCACACCTTTCTAAAAGAGGCAAAATATGGTACGTGCACCTGCACACCCTACGAGACTTGCCTGAAGGTGGCAACAAAATTCATCATGCAATAACAAGCAGGGCATCTACAGTAAAATCACAATAGTGAAAAAGTATGGAACACAGTACTAGGGATTTCTGTAGAAATGAGTCTACCCATATAGCATACATCAAGCATGTAATTTCAACAGAGTAAGAATGAGGAAACACAAAACATGCAATCACAAGCTAAATAATCCTACAGGTAAGCATGTATATTATTCTATCTCAGAATCCTTATATTTTATTTCATTCATCCAAAATCCTTGTGTGACTTTTCCCTATCTCAGAATGTTGTGTAGTTGCGTATCCCGACCAGTGTAGATGATAGGGGGTCGGGCCGCGGAGCACGAACGGGACCCATTGCGTAAATCTGCAAGAGTGTGAGAGTTATTATGCCATAGTTGTCAAAAAGAACAAAAGAGCAGTAAGGTTTATCATGTCAGTGGAAAGCATGAGTGGCAAGGGTTGAGACTCCTGTTGTACAGAAATCTGATGCGTGACAGGGGTCAAGACCCTTGTTTACTAGGAAAGAATTGAACAGGAGGGGCCCAAGACACCTGCGTAACAAAACGGCGAACAACAGATGGCATGGGCCTGAGGCCTTGCCCGACAAAGCAGTGAGTGGTAGGGGCCTCAGCCCATGCCTGCCAAAACAGCAAACGGTAGGGTCCTCCACCTCTGCCTGAAAAACGTAATGAATGGCAGGGGCCTGGGCCCCTTGCCTGACAAAATAGCCAACGACAGGGGCTTCGGCCTCTGCCTGGCGAAAGCAACGAATGCCAACGGCCTTGGCCTCTGTCTGATAAACATAGAATAGCAGAGGCGATGCTCCTGCCTGACAGAGCAGTGAATGGCAAAGGCCTCAGCCTTTGCCTGCCAAAACCACAAACGACAGGGGCCTCGACCCCTGCCTGATGAAAGCCACAAATGGCAGGGGCCTTGACCCCCTGCCTAACAAATAAGTAATGGTAGGGGCCTCGGCCTCTGCCTGGCACAATAGCAAATGGCAGAGGCCTTGGCCCCTGCCTGACCAAATAAGGAATGGCAGGGGATTCAGCCCCTGCCTGATGAAACAAGGAATGGTAGGGGCCTCAGCCCCTACCTGAAGAATCGACGAATAGCAGAGGCTGAATCCTCTGCCTGACAAAATAATTGCGATAAAAGAAGAATAAAAGAATAACATGGCATAGGGAATGGGGAGGGTCGGGCAGAGGCTGTTGGACCTCTGTCGGTCCTTCGGTAAACACAGGGAAGATGGGGAAGGCTGGACAGAGGTTGTCGGACCTCTATCGATCCTTCGGTAAGCACAAGAGAGAGGGGGAAGGCCCGACAAATGTTATCGGATCTCTGTCGAACCTCTGACAAACATAGGGAGGGAGAGAAGGCATCAAAGGGGGGGGGGGGGGGGGGGTCGTCGACCCACTGGGAATAAAAAGAGAGAGGTAAGGTACGACAGGGGCTATCAGGCTCTCGTTGACCTTCTGGCAGACTTTTGAGAAGAGGGAAGGGTGTGGTAGGGTCCATCGGTTCCATGTCTACCTTTCGACGCACCTAGGGAGGGCACGACAGAGGCCGACAACCACTTGCCAGCCCTTCGACTATCAGCGAAAAAGGGAGGGGAGGAGAAGGGGGAAAGGCATACCTGGGAGAAGATCGACAACAATGGCGTCGATCGGACTAGAGGGAGGAGGCATCGGGGTTCGCAAGAAGGGGCGTCGGTGCGAGGAGGAGGAGACTCGAGAGGGAGGCGTCCCCCCCCCCCCCCCTGCCATCCTGCGATGCTCTTAAAGAGCTTGAGGGGGCAATTTTTGGGGAAACCCTTAAGGCGTTTCCCTTATCCAGTAGAGGGGGGGAGGAGCGGCGCAGACGGGGTGCGGCACAGAGGGGAGGGTTTTCTCAAAAATCTGGTATACATATTCATTGCCAATAGGCGATGAATCTGGCTGGGTAGATGTTTTTAATGACAATGATGTAGAAGGGATGTTATTTAGTGGTGACATTTACTTAGTGTTTCATATAGTGCAACAAGAATTAGTTGAAAGGGATGTAGAACAATCTATTGAGGTCAGTTTGTTGTCGAACATCCAACTGTCTCAAGCTGTGATTGATGTTGTTAAACCAAACATGCAATTGTCTCAAATAATAAATGATAATAACGTTGTACAAGTGGAGAATATGCAGTTTCCTGAACTGATTAGGAATATAGATGTTGGACCTACAGACAACAAAGAACTTCCATGAATAATTAAGGGTGTATATCAACAGAGAATCACTAGAGAAGATGTGAAACTACTTAGGCACTCCAGTTCTAGTGTTTTGCATCCCAACAATGATGTATAAATGACCTTTCAAAAGCCCAAATGTTGGTATGTTGTGTGAGTTTTGTGAGCATTTGTTGGACTTTAGAAATGTTTTAGGTTTATACGCTAATGTTTAAGGTTTACTAGGTTCTCGTTGGATGGGTTCTCTTTCCCAAAAGAGCAATTTATAATATTTGATGTGGAGGCATCTTAGTTGTACGAACAACTTTGTAAGAAAAGACTTGACGATTACGAACAATTTCAATGTCTATCAATAGAGTTCAACGATCGAGATGTTGCTATCGGTAAAAGGTTTAATGATGTCGATCATTGCCATGAATTTTTGAAAGATCATATGATGAGGAACAACTATAAAACAAAATTCAAGAAGAGTTGCAACAACAAAGTAATTGTCGTATGCACACAAAAGAAGATGCAGACTAAGATTTATTGCACTTGGAGGATCCATTGCACAAATGTGCTGGGAGCAACGTTCTTTCAAGTAAAAAAGTATCAAATAGAGCATACATTTAATGAATCATTGGTCAGCCTAGTATCGAAAAACAAGCCTTTCAAGTAGGTTTCACGTGTTATTTATAGATGGTTGCACGATAACCCGAAGATGACTCCAAGAGAAATCATGAATGACATAAGTCGTGAGGAAGGTGTGGAGCTTAGTAACAAACAAGCTTGGCGTGGACAAGAAGTAGGTAAGGTGGAGATATATGGTTCATTCGAAGACTCCTTCAGGCTGCTTTTCACCTATTGCCATTATTTAAAAATAATTAATTGAGGATCGAGGTTTGTAATTGAGACCGATATGTGAAATCGATTTATGTACTTGTTTCTATGTTTTTGTCCATGCATCAATGGGTTTATTAAAGGATGTCATACAATTCTTTTGCTAGACGACACCTTATTAAAAGAAAAACACATGGGTATATTGTTATTGACCCACAGTATTGATTCTTGCAGTCAGATGTTTTTAATTGCCTTTGCAGTTGTGGATAGAGAGTCAAAGGTTTCATGGGCATAGTTTTTATCACACGTAAAGCTATAATTGGATTGCTGCATCGTTGAGAACCCCAGAGCTAAACAACAGTTGATAGTCATCTCAGATAGGCACCTAGAGCTATAGTATAATGTCTCCCTCATATACCCTAATTGTCATGTTGGATATTGCATGAAGCACCTGACGAACAACTTTAAAATTGCTTTTAGTCCATCACTTGTACCACTTTGGTGGAGTGCAGCCAAAGTAGGCATGACAACTATGTGCACATACTTTCTTGACTAGATTAATGAGCAATGAAAAGACTTATACACATGTCATAAAAGATATTGCAAATAAACATTGGGCTGACCGTGAATTTTCAGCTAAGAGGTATAGGTGCTTAACCGCTAATATAGCGTTGAGCTTCATTGCGTGGATTCTCATAATACATGACAAGCTCAATTTTCTTATTGAAAAGCTCCATCTCAGGTTGATGAAACTTTATGAGCAAAGAAGAAATGATAGGCAGAACATGTCAGGAATTTTTGTCTTGCCCAACGTAAAAGAAAAGTTTGGGAATGGTAAGAAAGATGCACAAAGGGTACATGTGCAAGTAGTGCATTGCCTCTTTCACCAATATGAAGCCTGCAACCAAGATTTTGGTTACGTTGTTAATCTCTCAAGTCAAGAGTGCAGTTGTAGAGAGTGGTCGGTTAGCGAGATTCCATGCAAACATGCAATCATGTGCATTATATACAATGACAACCAACCAGATGAATACTGCGAGAAGTGGTACACTGTTGATTCTCATCGTGCTGCATATAATAGCTATCAATTAATGCCAATGGCAGATAATGTACCACACATCGCTCTTCTGAACCCTACTCCCCTCTTACCACCACACGTTGGTCCTAAACTAGGCACCCTAAGAAGAAGAGTCAAATATCAAACAAGGATGTTTTGTCATACAAAGGCAGTGTCTGTGGTTAGCTTGGCCATAATAGGTAGAAGCACATTAAATCATACATTTGTTTATTAGTTTATTGTGCCATTTGTATTCGTTAGTTTTTTCTTTAATAAATTTTTTATATTTGTATTTATCTAGTCTTTGTTAATGAACAACTCCAATGTCTTATGTGTTGTATGTATATCTTAGGTATACAACAAAAGGGAAAGGGAGACATGATAGATGTCAACCTTATAAAGCCCCATCCCCAGTTGTTATGCCCGAGGTATAAGAAGTGTGAGAGACTCACATGGAGAAAAAAAATTGATTTTAACGAAGAAACTTGGATGACAATGTAAGTGTGAAGTTTGCATGTTCGATTGTTTGTTCTTTTGTACGCACTCATTCGAATATAACATGTATGTACCATATATGTAGCATTTAGCAAGATTTATAGAAAAACTTTAAGTAAAACACAATCACCTCATGAAAAAAAGAGAAAATCTACAAAAGACAATTTACCTTATTCCTTATTTTTTTGTGAGTAAGCGCCACCTTTTGTTTTTGTTGTACTACTAATGAAAATAAAAAAACTAACTTGTATAAGTTGATTGGTCACAACAATTGCTCGTAACTCTCGTGCTTGAAGAGGGGGTAGTTACAGGCTTATACGATAAATCCTTGCCTTACATTTGGTTTGAAGCTGATAAGGTATCTTCAAACTGAAATTTTGGGTGCCCAAATTGTTTTTTAATCACGATTTATTTTACAACTCTTATTTCCTGCCAATTGGAACAACAATCATTTGGGTTCATTGGCAAATATTCAGGAAGGCAAAGGACTTTACGTTGTATAATTCACTTTGCATAATAACTTGCGCAGTTGATAATGTCATCAACATAGTAAGTTATCATTACCTAGTTAACAATAATAAGATTGCTTTCTCGTACTCAATAAGTTTAATGTTTTGTTACAGGGTTGTTTCTTTACATGGTGTATGGGCTTCAACTATTTTACTAATTGGATGGTCACACTTGTGGATGATATTCCTCGACAAGATAATGAGTAAGTACTTTGCTTATATGTTTGTTAATTCAATTAATTTTTTTACATGTTGACTTGGATTATGATTGTTACATAAAAGATTACAGTCCTCTTGGGGTAGGGAGCATGAGAGAATTTTACCCAAGTACGTGTTTAAATGTTCTTGTTTGTGATGAGTATGAGAAGGTTGATAGTTGGTTTTATAACAAACATAAACCCTTTTGGTAGGTTGATATCACGAGCAACAGAAAATAAATAATCGCTTACTACAAGCAAGTTAGGGAATTTGAGTTGGCAAAGGTAACCGAAGTGAAGGCAGCAACTGAAGCAATAAAGGCAGTAGGAACCAGGAAGCACAATAGCGCAGCCAGCAGGATCGAACATTGTTGCTCTATAGAAAACCACAATAGTGCAACAAGTGGGAAGGGTAGGGCTATTGGCATCGTTAAAAGAACACAATCCACCGGTGGCAAAGGCAGTGTGAATGAAAGCTTTGTGGGCGGCATGGGCAAAAGAAGTGCAAATCGATGCTTTGAAAATAACATTCACACAAAAGGGAGTAGCAACATTCAAAAAAAGAAAAGAAAAGAAAAAGTTGATGATTGAGGTGGAGGATAATGATGAAATGAGGGGTGAATTTAATAATATTTTTAGATGGAGATATTGAAATGAATGGATGGATGTTATTTAATTTCTAGATGATGTTTTAAGTTTAAATTTGACAGATTTTATGATAAATCTACAAAAAAATCTTTTAGACTCGAACCTTAAAATCTCACAAATACATAAGTTACTTTGCATAAAAAATGGCAAAATTTGCATAAAATGTGCAAACTTTCTTTCAAACTCGAACCTCAAAACTTCGTAAATACTTGCGTTATTTCGCATAAAAAATGTAATAACTTTGCATAAAAAAACTGTAAACTTTCTTTCAAAATCAAACCTCAAAATTTCATAAAGATTTGAGTTATTTCACATAAAAAAGGTAACAACTTCGTATAAAAAACTATGACATTTCTTTTAAACTTGAACCTCGAAACCTCGTAAATACTTGAGTTACTCTGCGTAAAAAATGTAAGAACTTTGCATAAAAACTGTGAAGTTTCTTTTAAACTCAAACCTCAAACCTCAAAACCTCACAAATACTTGAGTTGCTTCACATTAAAAAAACTAACTTTATTTCAAACTCGAACCACAAAACTTCACAAATACTTGAGTTACTTCGCATAAAAAATGTAATAACCTCGCATAAAAAACTATAAAATTTCTTTTAAACAGTGATTCAAATTTACAGTGAATCAAAAAATGACATTCAATCAAAATGACAATGAATAAAAAAATTCACAGTGAATCAAATTTACAATGAATCAAATTAATTCAATTTATTAACAAATAAACATGCTCATACAATCATTCATTCAATTAATTTGTTAATGAATCAAATTTACAATAAATCAAACTGATTTCATTCATTAACAAATGAAAATGCTCATACAATCATTCATTCCAAGGACCCAATGAGGTGATGCTGTCTCCTTTGAACTTGCATCGACAAATTTAGGAGAAGTTAAGCTTGCATTGTTGTGTGACTATTCTCATATATAGTCAGATTTTCATGGTGCATTAGAGCAAGTACTAATCCAATTTTTAGATCGAGTTGTTTTGAACTGTGTAGACAGTCTGCAATGAAAGAAAAAAGTTAACCAAAAAGCATTAACACATTCCAAGCAAAGGCCTGGTTTGAGAATAGCTATAATAAAATTGAATGCTCAAACCAACCCTTTGCTTGTAATGTATTGGTGTTTTTTGTTAGCTTTTTTCTTTTTTTCTTTTGTCGTAGACCGTCTACACAGTTCAAACCAACTCGCTCTGAAAATTGGGGGAGTATTTGCTCTAACGCGTTGTGAAAATCGAACGGTGTATAAGAACAATCATAGGAAAACACACGCTTAACTTCTCCTAGACTTGTCGATGCAAGTTCAAAGGTGGCAACAACACCTCACAAGGGCATCACTCTCAGTATTTGACTACCACCCTTTACTCCAACATACGGAAGCCTCCCTTTCATCCTCTTCACAAATTTGCATATTGGTGATGCCCAACTAAAGAGAGAGAGCGACTAGCATTCCAATCGTTTTGATGTTTTTCTTATGCTAACAATGAGAGCCTCCTTTCATAGGCCAAGGGAGTCTCCATAAAAGCTTTATAAATTACAAAATATTTCGTAAATGAAATTGCAAAGTTTCAAGAGGCTCAACCCTAATTTTGGTTAGGGCATTAAAGAGGGGAGGTTGATTGGTCAACCTTATCTTCTTATGTATGTCCACCTACGTCATTGAAGATTCTTGTGAAAATACTTAATATAGATCTGTTTGTTGAACTTTTGAACTTGACAAACACCGCAAATAACTGAGTTACTTCACATAAAAAATTCTTAAATTCACATACAAAATAAGTATTTTTTTTAATTCAAACTGACAAGCTGCGTAAATACCTAAGTTACTTCGCATAAAAAATGTAATAACATTGCATAAAAAACTATAACATTTCTTTTAAAGTCAAACTTCAAAACCTTGCAAATACTTGAGTTACTTCACACTAAAAATTCTATAAAAATGCATAAAAAATATGAAAAAAAAATCAAACTAGAACCGACAAAATATGCAAATACATGAGTTATTTTGCTTAAGATGGACTATTTATATTATAAAATTCTCATAGTTGTACTTTCCCCAACTCATTGCAAATCCCTCCAACACCAGTTCCCAAATAGAGCATGACGAAGATTGGTGTTGGTCTCATTGTCACGGTTCCCAAGTGAGATGTGCAGTGCTGATTGAATATAATTGAATATAATCGATGATGGGTTATATATGATATGACCTTATGAAACTTCAGATTGTTGGGCTCAGATACTTTCGGTTCCATCTCTTTCTATTATGCTAGAAAAGCGACTGGTTTACACTTCCAGAAAAGCGACTGTAAGTACGACAGACATAGCCAGCTGACTAGGTCTCTGATCGGGGGGAGGTTTCCCGTTCCTCGTGAAAAACATAGGCAGGTCTTAAGATCTTATGTCAATCTGACAACCAATGAAGTTACCACCTTATAAAATTTTGTTGGTTGCATCCTTGAATTTTTTGAAAGGAGAAATTTCAGATCGGTAACTAACATTTTTGCATAATTAGAAAATGCTCTTAACGGTTGAAAATTTCAGAAAAGAACGAAAGATTTATTTTATGTAAATCAAAAGCAAACATTTTATAACGAGCGAGGTGTTTTCTCATGTGGTAAGCGGGGTCCTGTGTCAAGCTGAAGGCCCGGGATCGAATCCTTTTGCCACATCGGGGCAGCTGTTGTTCTGGTAGGGGTTAGCCTAATCCCAATTTGCTTTTAAAAAATAAAGAATTTTTTTATAAAGCTAACTTCAGTTAACACTATCTTATTTTGGGTTAGCGTTAGCATAAAGATGTTACCACTTCACCCACAAACAAATGGAATACAAGCCTGATTGGGTTTTGTGAAGCCTAAGAAATAAGTGGGACTTTGATTTGATATCTACAAGAATAAACTATTAGTATTTAAGGGTATCAACGGGCCTGGTTTATTAGGACCGGAACCAAACCCTTTAAGGTCCCAATATATATAGTAATAAATAAGAAGACCCGAGTTTGGACCATAGTTTAAAAACTCGCCGGGTTGACCTGGCTCCGATCGCCCAGTCACTGGGTCAAAAAATAGGCGTGATCCGGCTTTAACAAAACTCCGCCAAGCCATGCCAGGACTCGATGGAGTCATGGGCTTGTCTTGCATATATACATATATAATACATTTATACATAATTACCTATATTATATAAAATATAATATAAATATTATGTATATTATATATAAAAATATGATTATATATGTATTAATAAAATTATATATTAAATATATTATAAAAAAATATCATATAATGTATATTATATATAATATATTAATAAAATACTATAAAATATATATAATATATACAAAAAATGACTTTACAGTTAGACAAAAATGACATGTTTCTTAAAAAAACCTTAAATTTTTTCAAATTGGTCTGCTGTCCAAAATCATAAATAATAAAATATAGATATTTTTGCTTAGGGTCATTTTCGACTCGATACCAGCATCTAAAAAACTTATGCTTCTTTTTAAGAACAAAATGTAGGGTTATTCGTGATCCCTAACCTGTGGTCCCCAAAATCCATTCTACATAATTTTTGAGTTTTTCTTATCTCTGATGACTTTTTTGGGGATTCTAACGAGGTTGCGATATTCTTCTCATCGACTTCTTCTGTTAAATCGAAATGTGAGTTCTTTGTCGACCCCAACCTGTGGACCCCAAAATCCCCTTCACACATATAGTTTAGGGTTTTTTTTCTAAAAGAATATAATATGTTTGTTTCGAAGATCTATGTTTGCTTTGAAAATGCTTTATCGTATAAAAAAATAATATTTTTGCTTCTTTGAAGATGTTTATCTATTATTATATGATTTTTTATTTTTTAGTGTATGTGTAATGGGGCTTGGGTTGGCCGTGCACAAGGTGTTAAAGTGGGTACTTGGTTTTGTAGAGTGGTTATTAAATGTATTCTATTATGAATAAATGTATATTTTATGTGGTTTATGTATGTAGTTAAGATGACTTTAGTATCTACTAAAGTGCGCTACCATGTGGCTAATGATCATAGTTGGAGATCTTTAGTTGTCCTCCAAAACATTAACTTTAATGAATTAGTTGCTAGGTTGTCTAAAAAAACAGGACTAAGTGAAGAGTTAATCAGCCTTCGGTATACATATTCGATATCCATAAGTGATGAACTATGCCGACTAGATGTTTTTGATGACTATGATGTAGAAGAGATGTTATTTAGTAGCGACGTTAACTTAGTGCATCGCATAGTTCAACAAGAAGCAATTGAAAGGGATGTTGAACAATCTATCGAGGTCAATGTGTTGCCGAACATCAAGATGTCCCAAGCAGTGAATGATATTAATGAACCAAACATGCAACTGTCCCAAATAATAAACGATAATAATGTTGTACAAGTGGAGAACATGCAGTTGCCTGAACCAATTAGGAATATAGATGTTGGACCTGCAGACAACGAAGAACTTCCATGAACAATTGAGGGTATACATTAACAGAGGATCACTAAAGAGGATGTATAACCACTTGAGCACCCTAGTTTTAGTGATTTGTATCTCAGCAATGATGCACAAAAAGACCTCTTAAAAGCCCAGACATTGGTATGTTGTGTGAGTTTTGTGAGCATTTGTTGGGCTTTAGAAATGTTTTAGGTTTATGCGCTAATGTTTAGGGTTTACTAGGTTCAAACTCGATGGTTCTCTTTTGCGAAGGAGCAATTGACAATCTTTGATGCAGAGGCATCTCAATTGTATGAACAACTTTGTAAGGAAAGACTTAATGATTTTGAACAATTTCGATGGCTATCAATAGAGTCCAATGATCGAGAGGTTGTTATCGACAAAAGATTTAATGATGTCGATCATTGCCGTAATTGTTTGAAAGATTATGTGATCAAGAACAACTATAAAACAAAATTTAAGAAGGGTTGCAACAACAAAGTAGTTGCCGTTTGCACGCAAAAGAATTTGCAAACTAAGATTGATTGCATCTGGAGGATCCATTGGACAAATGTGCGGGGAGCAGTGTTCTTTCAAGTGAAGAAGTATCAAAGGGAGCATATATGTAGTGGATCATTGAGCAACCTAGTAGTGGAAAACATGCCTTTCAAGTGGGTTTCATGTGTTATTCATGGACGATTGTACGATAACCTGAAGATGACTCCAAGAAAAATCATGAATGACATAAGTCGTGAGAAAGGTGTGGAGCTTAGTTACAAACAAATATGGCGTGGACGAGAAGTGGGTAGGGTAGAGATATATGGTTCATTTGAAGACTCCTTCAGGTTGCTTTCCACCTAATGCCATCATTTAAAAATGATTAACCGAGGATCAAGGTTGGTCATTGAGACCGATATGCGAAATTGATTTATGTACATGTTCCTATCTTTTTATCTATGCATTGATGAGTTTATTAAAGATTGCCCTATAGTTCTTCTTCTGATTGCCATAATATTGATCCTTGTAGTCAAATATTTCTGATTGCCTTCGCAGTTGTGCATAGAGTGTCAAAAGATTCATGTGCATAGTTTTTGTCACACATAAAGCTATAATTGAATTGTTATAGCGTTGAGAACGTCAGAGCTAAACAACAATTGATAGTCATCTCAGATAGGCATTTAGGGCTACAATATGATGTTCCGCTTGTATAGCCTAATTGTCATGTTAGATATTACATGAAGCACTTGACGAACAACTTTAAAATCACTTTTCCTCCATCACTTGTACCACTTTAGTGGAGTGCAGCCAGTGTAGCCACGTCAGCTCAGTGCATATACTTTCTTGACAAAATCAATGAGCAACGTAGAGACGCGTATACATATGTCACAAAACATGTTGCAAATAAATATTGGGCTAACAGTGAATTTCTAGCTAAGAGGTACGGGTGCTTAACCTCTAATGTAGTGTTGAGCTTCAATGTGTGAATTCTCACAATACGTGATAAACTCTTTTCTCTTTTTGAAAAGCTTCGTCTCATACTGATGAAACTTTATGAGTAAAGAAGGAATGACGAGTCACTCAAGAACGAGCCGAGTGTCGAGCCACGAGTCACTCAAGGATGAGCCAAGTGATGAGTCACCATGTTTTAAAACATTGGTCTGGACCCGAGGGTTCGTTTAATACATGAAGTCGCCCGAGTATAGTTTATGAAATTTTGTACCAGACCCGAACTTGACCGGAGTTCCGATTAAGACCCATAATTTTTCAATATAAAAATGATAAAGAATATGATTTTACCAGGTATGGTCCTGGTTTGGTTCATGTAGTTCTTATCAGGTCTAAAATTGAAGAATAAATCTGGAATGACAAATGATTGAACATTAGATATCTGATGAGATAATCCAGGTTCAGAAAATAATTTTGACTCTCGATGTAAATAACAAAGTGAATTGAATAAAATGGTCCAGGTCTGGAATAAAAATTGGATATTGTATATCAGATCTGGTATTGGATCCAATGTCCGAATTGAAACATGAATTGGATCTTGGATATAAATATAATATCAGATAAAGGGATTGATCCGAGTTCAGATTCGAAATTGTCTCAGCTTGAAGAATTGATAGATTTTGAATTTCATCTAAATTCTAGCTCGGATTAGCTCAATTTCATCCAAAATGGGCAGAAATAAGCAAAAATGGACTCCAAGAATGTGGGAATCAATTTTGAATTGGAACTGGACCACTTGAAGTCTTGATGAGCTCAAGTTAGACACAGAAAACCAGGACCAACTAGAATTGGCTGACTCAGAGACAATTGGCTAGGATTCGAGTTAGAAATGAGCTCATTTCATAGAAAATGAACCAAATTTAGCTGAAATGAACATAAATTACTCATTGTGAGCTAAAAGGAGTTAAAAAATGACTGATATTCTAACTCTTCTGAACTTAAAATGAACTTGGCTAGGCCTAACTGACAAGGGTCTAAGGTGACCTAGGGGTAAAATGGTAATTTTTGCAGAAAAAATGAGGTAAAATGATACATAAACTGGAATAGACCTTGAGGTTACGATCCTACACTGTACTACAGGGGGTCAATATCTGTGAGGGGAGTGTCCAGGGGTGAACCTAGAAAATTTGGGGTGTTTACAATAGTCATCTCAGATAGGCACCTAGGGCTACAATATGTTGTTCCCCTTGTATAGCCTAATTGTCATGTTGAATATTGTATGAAGCACTTGACGAACAACTTTAAAACTGCTTTTGTCCCATCACTTATACCACTTTAGTGGAGTGCAGCCAGTGTAGCCATGTCAGCTCAATGCGTATACTTTCTTGACAAAATCAATGAGCAGCGTAGAGACGCTTACACATATGTCACAAAACATGCTGCAAATAAATATTGGGCTAACAGTGAATTTCTAGATAAGAGGAACGGGTGCTTAACCTCTAATGTAGTGTTGAGCTTCATTGCGTGAATTCTCACAATACGTGATGAACCCTTTTCTCTTATTGAAAAGCTTTGTCTCATACTGATGAAACTTTATGAGTAAAGAAGGAATGACGAGTCACTCAATAACGAACCGAGCGTCGAGTCACGAGTCACTCAAGGATGAGCCAAGTGATGAGTCACCGTGTTTTAAAACACTGGCTCGGACCCGAAGGTCCGTTTAATACATGAGCCCGAGTATAGTTTGTGAAATTTTGTACCAGACCCGAACCTGACCGGAGTTCCGATTAGGACCCATAAATTTTCAATGTAAAAATGATAAAAAATATGGTTTTACCAGGTATGGTCCTGGTTTGGTTCATGTAGTTCTTATCAGGTCTAAGTATGGTTTTTCTTATAGTGGACCCGATTAGACTCATGTCTTGACCTAATACCATACCCAAAAATCTAGTACACGTCTGGTTCTACCTAGGGATGGGCATCGGGCCGGCCTTGGGCCAATATTGTGAAGCGGGCTGGGTCCGGCCCGGCGTGACCCAAACCCATTTATTTCTCTTTATTTCCATGATACAACTCAAAAACCTATTTTTTAATTAGTGCAACTAGTTAGGTAAGCAGTAATAATTAACAAATAGCAAGTTCTCGTGCAACTAATTAGGTAAATAGTAATAGTTGTTCAAGTTACTATATAATAGTTAATTTTTAAAATTTTATATTATTGAAAAAATTTAATAAATAACTCAAGCCCATTGAGCTGGCCAATGTATGCAACGGGCTGGGTTTCGGCCGAGTAGCTAATCGGTCCGGGCATAAAATTATGGCCCAAACCCAACCCATGGCGGGCTGAGTGGGCTTGGCCCATCAGGCTCCCAAGCCCGTTGCCCACTCCTAGTTTCATCTGGTTCCGAACCAAACCCTACCGATTGACCCCACTGTTATTATTGCTATCTTTTATACAGGTGTTAATTACACCATTCGTTATGCTGCTAATTTGAGTAATGCAAGAACTTGTAAATAAAGGACAATAAGCAATGAAACGTGTAGGATAAGTTGGGTCAAATAACAATGTGTTACAAGGTAAATTCGTCTTACTTGGAACTTTTTTTTTTTATATTTACACAGAAAGTGTCCCCAGAATCAGATACCTTGTCGCGCTGGCTCTACCTGCCTTACCAATACTGTCCTGGCAGCGGAAAACTCTGCGGGCTTACCCCCTTGTCAGTTCACGTTTGGGAACCTAGAATTTTTGGATGTAAAGAAGGTCCTTACATGAGAAAAAGATGTCAAAGACTCCCCCGACTAGTACTACCTTTTCCATATTCTTCACCATATCCACGAAGGTGTCCAGGTTCAATGTACCCAATTTTGTTTCTAGTTAAAAATTGTCATGGCCAAATATATCTATGAACCCTTGTTAAGTGTTAAAACACAACACTGGAAAGCTATCAATCAACACTTTAGACTCCATTATGTGTTCCTTAAACACATTTAGCTAATCATTTTTAGGAAAAAATAAGTGGATGTTTAATTTCATTGAGATCGTTTTGTTGTATATATATATAAGGGCCATGCAATGAGCATTTTACAAGCAGCTTCTGTTGGGAGGTCCCAAGCGTTCTCTCGAACACTTCACTAGTGTCCTAGCAAAGGACAACCTATTGAAGTGTTTGGGGGAACTCTAGGGGCCACTCAACGTTATCTGTCAGAGTGTTGCACCAATGTCCAACAAGACAGACATTCCATCAAGGCCTCTCTTCTTTAATTTGACAGGTTCCTTACGCAATCTCTTGTAGCAAGGTGCTTCACGTTGAGAGGTCCCAAGAGTTCCCTCAAACCCTTCATTGGGACCCTTAAGTAGTTGCCCTACTGAAGTGTTTGGGGGAACTCTATGGGCCATTCAACTGTCTGCTAAAGAAGTACAGTAATAGCAAAGCCATGGTCCTCATGGAGGTTGTATTTCAATCTCTAGCAATGCATTTCTATCTTAATAAACAAAATCTTTGTGATTTTTATTAATAAGCTATATCTGATATATTTTTAAAGACCTAAATGTAGCGTATATGCTCTAATCCCAAGACTTTTGCATGATTAACTCATCCTGTTGGGGATTGAATTATCTAAACCAAACTCAGGAAGCAGCTCTGGCCTTGAACTTTAGAGGTTGAGTGGCACCCAGAGTTCCCCCAAACACTTCAGTAGAGCCACCATATTTGAGGGAAGTTGCACTGAAGGGGTTGGAGTTACTCAAGGGGACTCCCAACATGCTGTGCCTTTCTCATTGCTTGTTTCTTGTTTGGTTAGAATGAAAAGTTTCTTGACTGCCATATTTATAGTTATCCACTATAAACTAAGCCTCTTTGGATGTATGGTTGGGATTTACCTGCTTCTAATATATGGTGACTTTCATTCTTCAGGCATGTATACATTGAACCTGGTCAGTTTTGAGACTGTTGCAGCGGAGGAATCATCACTGCGTGGCTAAAAAATCTTGCATATCCTTTTCTTCTGGATGTCATGATCTTTTCCGTTTGGCAGCCTTTGTTCTTTTTTTGCCAATCATGCTTCTTTTGGTTCATTCTTACATTTTAACCAGAGCCAAGCTGAGGTTTGAATTGAAAAAGTCTCTCTCTCTCTCTCTCTCTCTCTCTCTCTCTCTCTCTCTCTCTCTCTCTCTCTCTCGTGCTTTGCTTGATTCTAGTTTGAAGATAAACCAAACCGAAAAATCAAGTTGAATGAGTTGAATACTGTGTGTGTTGTGCTTTGCTTAGTTCTAGATTGAAGATAAACCAAGGACAAACTCAAGTTGACAGGTTTGGACTCTCTCTCTGATCCCCATTGTTCCTTGATTTTACCTAAAATTTTCTAACCCATATCCAACCACCATAACCTCCCAACTCCACATAATCCATTCCTTGATTTCACTTAAAATTTTCTAACCCATATCCATAAATTTTTAATGTAAAATTGATAAAAAATATAGTTTTACCGGTTATGGCCCAAGTCAATTTTCATGTAGTTCTTATCGGGTCCGGGTATATATGGTTTCTCTTATAGTGGGTCTGATTAAACCCCAATCCAGAGCCGATACCAAACCAGAAAATTGAGACCAGGTCTGGTTGCACTTGGGTCCGAACCAAACCTGACCAGCTGGCACCCCTAGGTAGAAGGACCTAACCGGTCCTTACATTTTCATCCATGTGTTTACTCCCACTAAAGGGCCCACGTGGAAAGGGACACGAGAGTACCCTATTCCTCGTTTAACCAATAAATACTCGATCCAGTTAGTATATAAAACTGAACCCGACTCTGAATTCGATCGGGTTTTGCTATTTAAAACCAAACCCAACACCCATACATAATCAGGTCCAAATTTTCATACCAAACTCAATTAAACGGGTTTGGGTCGGTCGGATATCCAACCCAAACCGGTTTTTTTACATCCCTGCTCCAAGTCTTGCATCCTGGGTGTCTCGATCCAAGACACACATCCACAAATGCCTCCTCATGCAGGCCCTTTTAGTTCTCTATGAACATGGATCGTGCTTGATGATGTAAGATACAACCGACTTTCAGTTAGGGTATGAATGAACTTAGATAAGGATTGGAGCTGCGTCCAAGCTAAAATGAGTTACATTCGGACCTTAGTGCAGAATCAAATGGATCATATTGGAACTTACATTGACCCAAAACATAAAGAGAAACAGAAACATATTGGCAAGGTGGGTTGTCTATAATTGACTTGAATCTTCGATATATCCAGCTGATCTTAGTCGCTCAACTAATCGTGGTATTTATGGTTTGGTCTAAAATTGCAAATAACACTTATCATTTTTAAATCTGCATACTGTCTAAAATCGCAAATAAAATTATTTTTATGACCTTTTTAGCCCTCACACTTATCATTTTCGGTGTGAATTTCCTCTATATGCGAATTTCCTTCGTCCCTACCAAAAACTCCAACCTCACAAATACCTGAGTTACCGCACATTAAAAATTTATAAAATTCATATAAAATAAGTGTGAGTGAACTTTTTTTTAAATTGGAACTCACAAACATCATAAATACTTGAGTTACTTTGTATAAAAAATTCCTATTTCGCATAAAAAAAATATAATTTTTTTTTTAACTCAAACTGACAAACATCACAAATACTTATGTTAACTCACATAAAAAATATAATAACGTCATATAAAAAATCTGTAGTTTTTTTAACTCAAGCTGACAAATATCGTAAATACTTGAGTTACCTCGCATAAAAAATGTATTAACGTCACATAAAAAAACTCTAATTTTTTTTATCTCTAACCGACAAACATCGCAAACACTTGAGTTACCTCGCATAAAACATATAATAATATCACATAAAAAATATGCAATTTTTTTTAACTCTAATTGACAAACATTGCAAATAATTGAGTTACCTCTTATAAAAAATATAATATCACATAAAAAATTTGTAATTTTTTTTAAACTCGAACCATCAAACCTTGCAAATACTTAAGTTACCTCACATAAAAAATATAATAACATCGTATAAAATATGTGCGAGCAAACTTTATTTTAATCTCGAACCTCCAAACATTGTAAATATCTGAGTTACTTCGCATAAAAAATTCTTAAATTTGAACAAAAAATCTATATATTTTTTTTTAACTAGAACTAAGAAACTGCATAAATACTTGAGTTATTTCTTATAAAATAAATGAAATAACATCGCATAAAAAATCTGCGGTCTTTTAAAATTTAAAACATGCACCTTTTTTTCTGCGTTTGAGATGTTGATACCAGGTCTGGATCAGGGTTATTTTTGACCTGATACCATCATCTAAAACACTACAACAAAGCAGTAGATTAGCGATGACCACATTCTGTCGCTAACAGGCGTAGCGACGGATTAACGACGACGAGGCGACGGTATGCTTACGTTGCAAATTTTTTGATGCTAATTGGCGACGGATTTATTCCGTCGCTAATTGCAACGAACTAATGAGCGTTGTATTCCGTCGCCAATCTGCCGGTACTAAACGGCGACCACGACTTGGCGATAGATTTACGTCCGTTGTTATGCCGTCGCTAGATTTATATGAATAGCGAAGGATGGTTCTGTCGCTAATCTGTCGCAAACACGAAAAAAATTAAAAAAAAATTATTTGAAAATTAAATACCGAAAACAGTACAATTTATATTTCCTGTACAATTTATATTTCCTGTAAATAAAAAACAAACCATACAAAAAATTCCATATAAAAAGAATCTACAACAATTAATCGTTCCACCTTAAAATTAACAAGTTTAATTATTTACAATTCAACAATTACAATTAGGAAACATAAAAAATAGAACTTCTTCAACACAGTTCTCTAATCATCGCCAAGATTTTTTGTGTCTTCTTGTTCATTACCTTTATCTGTCCCTTCAGCTCCGCTACGCTGATTATCGCTAGCCGCCTACACAAAAAAAGAGCAGTCAGTATTGATAAACAAAATATAATGAAATAAATTACACACTATATGTGATTCTATCATGTGCTCATGTGTGTTCTAAGGCAATAAAAAAACTCTATATGTGATTCTATCATACTCATATGTGCTTTAAGGCAGGCAAAAAGTTATATATGTGATTCTATCATGCTCATATGTGTGCTAAGGCAGTCAAAAAATTGAATATGTGATTATAGCATGTTCATATGTGTTCTAAGGCAGCTAGAAAAACTCTATATGTGATTCTACCATGCTCAGATGTGCTTTAAGGCAGGCAAAAAACTATATATGTGATTCGATCATGCTCGTATGTGTGCTAAGGCAGTCAAAAAATTGAATATGTGATTATAGCATGCTCATATGTGCTCTAAGGCAGGCAAAGCAAAAAAATTTATATGTGATTCTATTATAAATGATATATGTTCTAAGGCAGTAAAAAAACTCTATATGTGATTTGTGCATGCTCATATGTGTTTTAAGGTAGTCAAAAAACTGAATATGTGATTATAACATGCTTATATGTGTTCTTAGGCAGTCAAAAAACTGAATATGTGATTATAGCATGCTCATATGTGCTCTAAGGCAGGCAAAAAAACTTTATATGTAATTATAGCATGCTCATATGTGCTCTAAGGCAATAAAAAAACTCTGTATGTGATTGTATCATGCTCATATGTGTGCTAAGGCAGTCAAAAAACTGAATATGTGATTATAACATGCTCATATGTGTTCTTAGGCAGTCAAAAAACTGAATATGTGATTATAGCATGCTCATATATGTTCTAAGGCAGTCAAAAAAACTTTATATGTGATTCTATCATGCTCATATGTGTTCTTAGGCAGTCAAAAAACTGAATATGTGATTATAGCATGCTCATATGTGCTCTAAGGCAGGCAAAAAAATTTATATGTGATTATAGCATGCTCATATGTGCTCTAAGGCAATAAAAAAACTTTATATGTTATTATAGCATGCTCATATGTGCTCTAAGGCAGGCAAAAAACTCCATATGTGATTCTATCATGCTCATATGTGCTCTAAGGCAGGCAAAAAGTTATATATGTGATTCGATTATGCTCATATGTGTTCTAAGGCAGACAAAAAACTGAATATGCGATTATACCTGAGAGGGACCTGTAATCGAAGATCCCCTATTCAGAACAAGATTGTTGATCTCATTTCGGAGAAAGGGGGCGACGGTGTCATGGATGGATCATCTACTACGCTAGATGTTTTTTTTGCTGCAGTCTTCATAGTGTGCAGCATGTCTGCAAATCGATTGGCAGCCACCTTCCTTACATCATTTTCTTCCATCGTAGTTGCGAAGCGATTTGAAGCCTATAAATATTTTCAGAAAGTTAGTAGACATTACTTAAATAAATTAAATATAAAACACATTAACTATGAGGAACAACTGTATACCGTGAATGAGGACCACAATCTGTCTAACACCTCCTTTGGGTACTCTTTCCATTGAGCAACCGGTCCTGGTAGATGTTGAAGAAGTGAATTCCTAATCTCCCGTACTAATTCTTGTGGCTCAAACCTCGTGCTGCACATGAATTGTTACACAGTAAATACCAATATAAAATATTTATAAGATATGCAATAATTGAAAACAAAATACTTACGGTCGATTATCGATATACACTATTCGAATGAGTCTTCTTGTGCCAGACTGAGAAGACCATGCTTCCTGTGTTGGCTCCTGACTTGTGTGATCAACTGGTGTAGGTGGGTCGTCTATAGGTGAAACATCATCTGTAAAAAAATACGTTAGAAGTTCTCAGAATGCGCATTTGAACTAATCAAGCATCCAATTAGTTAATCAATATACCTATCACAGGAGCCCGTGAAGATGAAGGTTGGGCCTGACTACTACTAGATGAGCGACCACTGTAACCTCCACGAACCATATTCTAACAAATAACATATGTCATACAATACATTCAAATAATTCACATCAAGTATTACAATACATTCAAGTCATTCGCATCAAGTATTACAATAATTCAAATCATTCATATCAGGTACTGCAATGCATTCAAGTCATTCACATCAAGCATTGCAATGCATTCAAATCATTCGCATCAAGTATTACAATGTATTCAAATAATTTAAATCATTCACATCAAGTATTGCAATAATTCAAATCATTCGTTGCATAAATTATAATACATTCAAATAATTGAAATCATTCACATCAAGTATTGCAATGCATTTGAATCATTCATATCAAGTATCACAATACATTCAAATAATTCAAATCATTCACATCAAGTATTACAATGCATTCAAATAATTCGTATCAAGTATCACAATACATTCAAATAAAATTTTTAATCATTCACATCAAGTGTTGCAATACAACTCATGCATTCGCATCAAGTATTATAATACATTCAAATCATTCAAATCATTCACATCAAGTATTGCAATGCATTTGAATCATTCGTATCAAGTATTACAATACATTCAAATAAATTTTTTAATCATTTACACCAAGTATTGCAATACAACTCACATCAAGTACTGCAATGCATTTAAATAGAGGTTTGTAGTATAAGATTTTGCTCACTAGCTTGAGAATTCTTCCTCGTCACTAGTTTGACTTTCTTCTTCTTTTTCTTCTTCTTCATTGTTTGCCCATCCACTTGGTACATCATTTGGATCACATTCCTCTATGAATGTTTCATCGGCCAATGGAGATATGACATGCATATCATGCGCAATATCGTGACCATAAGCGAAGTCATAGACATCATCTGATTGATAGTAATCGCTGTCTTCAACTAACTCATCTTCCTGTAACTGATCATACTCGGGGTATAGTTTGGACTTCACCTTGCAAACTGCCCACCATTCATTTCTATCTGACTTTTTTATACTCGGATATGAAGTATAATAAACTTGTTGAGCTTGCGAGGCTAATATGAATGGTTCATATGTTCCAAACCTAGATTTATGATTCACCTCCACAATGCCTGAAGCTTTGTCGAGTCTTGTTGTAGTTGGATCAAACCAATGACACTTGAATAAAGTTACCCTGTTATTCATGCCTAAGTAAGTCAACTCCATTATTTCCTCTATAACACTGTAGTCATCATGTTCATTTTCACCGTAGTTGCTACCCTTGACACACACGCCACTATTTATCGTTGATTTGTTTATACCGTAATCTTTTGTATGGAATCGATAACCATTTACGATATACCCGTTATACCAATGCACAACTTTGGTCGGACCATTTTCTAAATCACATATTCCTTGATCTTTAACATCACCATGGCGAACGTACGCACAGACATAAACAATGATTGTGATCACGATCAATTAAGTAACTTAGTGTTGTTTATAAGTACAAAATTTATGTTAGCTTCTTTACCAACTGTTTCAACCACTCCACAAACTTAGTTTCATGTTCTTTTTGTACTTCTGCATCAGTGAGATGTGAAACTTCGCTTTGCAACTCCAGATCAAATCGTCTGCAAACCACAAATACTTATATTACCGAGCCATGTATCCACATATAGAACATAAAAGGATTTATAATTGAGTTGCATATACAAATACTTACTCGATGTATGGGTCGATCGTTGAGCAATTAAAAAGAATATAATTGTGTGCTGCATCTTGCTCTCGATCTGTCAATAGCCTTGATCGGTGTGAACACCCCAAATTTTTCAAAATCTTTTAAATATTCCCTTCTTGCCCCTAAATTCATTTTTTGAGCAAATGAGTCATTTTTAAATCTAAATCTCAGTTCATTTTTCAAGTTTTACTAAAATTAAATTCATTTTATATGTTTAAATTGATTTCGGATCTGGATCCATTGTCCAGATCCAAAATTGAGTCTCATTGTCCAATTTTTAAGAAAATACCAAAAATAGTTTTTTATAGCTCGAATAGTCCATCCGACATCCGTTTGGATCTATTGCATGTATTTCTCAATTCGAGCTTCAAAAACTCAAACATTTTCTCAAAACTTGGGTCCGAACCCATTTTCTGAAGAAATTTCCTCAAAATAGCCTTGAAAACCTTCTTTTTGTAAATATTTCTCAAAAATACAAAAAAAAATTAGTTTAAATCCTTGTTTTGCCATACATTTTAGGATTTTGTATTTCCCAAAATAAAAAAAAATAAAAATACTCGGAAAAGAACCAAAAAAATCAAATGAAGAAAATTGCAAAAAAATTTTTAGAAACCCATTTTAGAGAAAACTTTTCAAAGAGGCCTTTTTTTGGAAAATCTGATTCTCGATGTTTAAAAAAGTTGAGTTAGGGTTTTGAAAACCCTAACTCTCGCTTCTCTCTCCCTCAGCCCCCATCAGCCGCCTCTCTCTCGACCTCTCACCCTTGAACCTCCATGGCCGATGGCCCCTCTCCATAGCCTTCTGGAGGCACCCATGTGCCTCCAACCACTTCTCGAGGCCTCCAGCCACCCATCGCCAACAAACTTCTTCTCCAGCCTCTCATCCCCCAACCGAAACCCTCTCCTCCTCCTTAAAAGGGCATGCAGGACGCCCCATTCCGGACCGCTTCTTCACCTCTCCATTGTTTCTTCACTCTCGATCCGCTTCTCATCCCTCCATCTCCACCTCTCTTCTCCACCTTCTTCTCCTTCACGACTCATCACCGCTCCTTCTTCCTCTTCTTCTTCTAATTCCCTTTTTCTTCCTATTTCTGCCAGCTGAAGCAAAAGACCGCTTCTTCACCCCCGCACCCTCTTCTTCATGCATGATCCGTTTTCACCCTATCACAGTCCCTTCTTCTCGATTTTTCATTCTCCTTACTTCTTCCTCTTTAATCTCCTTCTACAAGCCCTAAAAATCCTGCAAACAAGGAAAGTCGACAGACTTCCTTCCGGATTCCACCGAAGGAGCATCAGCTTCCCCTTTTTTTCCTTCTTCGGATCTTCCCCTTCGAGGAATCGAAGGACCTTCAGCTCCTAGCTAAGGCAATAAAAGGTAAGTGCCTCAGCTCCCTCTTCTCCTTCTCAATTTGAAGTTTTCTTATTATTTTTTTTATTTTATTTTTTTTTATTTTATTTTGTTTTGTTATTGTTGTTTTCCCCATTCTTCCTGCGTTTTTATTATTTCCCTCCCTTTGAAGCACTTGTGGTAAGACTGATCCGCTTATAGCATATCAGCCTACCCCAGCGCGATATCAATGGAATGATCTCATTCCAATACATTTTTATTATTATTACTTTCTCTCTTTTGTTTGTTTTGCCGTTTAATACTGCCCCTTTACCTACAGTTGCTCTTATTTTCCAGTTTCATTCTGCCGCCTCAATTCCCCATTCATATAGAATCCTGTTTCGCTCAGGATAA
This sequence comes from Nuphar pumila, assembly GCF_984573655.1. NCBI lineage: Eukaryota > Viridiplantae > Streptophyta > Magnoliopsida > Nymphaeales > Nymphaeaceae > Nuphar > Nuphar pumila. The sequence goes on along the minus strand of NC_143263.1, from coordinate 43,051,144 downwards.
GATGGCTGGCATCTCGGTTTTCATTTCTTTGATTTGTTTCATGTTAAGTCGTGACCATTTGTATGCTTTTGATTCCCTACTTTGATGAGGTCGAACCTAATGCTTGTTTTGATGCTTTCTACCGATTTTTGTTATATCTGCACTTTTTTTTTTAGATCTATCATCATATCCGTATCTATTTCTCATAACATTTGTCTGGATTAACTATTTGCTCTGTTTCTAGAGTCTCAAATGGTATATATCTCCCAGAACCTGAAGCTTGACAATGGGGGTTCCGTTGAACCAACCTCCAAGAGATTGTGCCATGGTAGATCTAAATAGTGATGGATTCTTACCAAGTTCGTCGGTATGAGTACAGGATCCAGCTGCTGGCTGAAATCATTCTGCGTATAATAAACCTAAAAGAGACTCCCCCCCCCCCCAATAGAAGTTTACTGAAGGTTATCACTCAATGTTCGTCCTAGGCCAATAACGATGGTGGCCTTAACATGTTGAGCTATGAATAAGGTGATGCGAGGGTTCTGAGGATGATCCTATTGATGAAACAAACGTCCTGGATCTACAGAGAATCATTAAGAATTATCAATAATCATCTTATCAAGAAGTGCATATACCAGATGTTGTAGCTGGTGGCCATAAAATCACTGATCTTCCTTTTCATTCATGTATTTATGCTTCATTAAAATTCTCCTGTAAGTGTTCTTGTTTTACTTTGAACTGCTGTGTTTGACCCCCTTTCTCTGCACTCTCGTATGATTTTTTTTTTTTTGTATGTCTTCTTCTACCTGTTTTCTCAGCATTATCGTTCATGAGTATCATTCACATTAATCAGTTTTATCATGTTCTGATTTGGCATCCCTGGCAACCCATTCGCCGATGCTACTGTTTATTGGGTGTTTTTCAACCATGTGCTTATTGTTATATGTCAGCTGCTTCTTCATTTACCTTAGGTATAATTGTTTGTCGCAAGGAATAAATGGGATCGATTTGTTCCGGTGGGTAGTTCAATCATACGTTGGTCAGGTTCGTATATAATCTCACAATCCCTTACCCTGCTATTATATTTTCCTCTGTGTAATTTGTGTTTTTCCCTATTCTGATAATTTCGTTAATAGTGCATCATCTCTATGTTTGCACAGTATCCATTTGCAGAATTCTCATATTCCTAGCCTCTCCACAATGTGTTCCCCTTTACATTTTCATTGTTACACCTTTCCTAACACCCACTGCAATACCCTATGATGCATGCATGCCATCCAGTTTTTCTTTTGTTATTCTTTATCTCTGTATGTTTGATAGTTCCAATAACTGAAAGATTTAATGTGCATAGTGTTTAATATCATCTGAATAAATTTTTGACTTATGATTGATCGTTGCAATTGTGTGAAATTATCGAATATGGCTGCAAAATTTCAGCAATCAATTGAGTGTTATTGAAATAAAGATCGGTCACATGGATCAATGGACATACGGCAACATTTCAAGAATTTTTGATTTGGAACCACATTCCTGTTTTAATCAGGGACATAAGTACTCTGGTTGCAGGAATTCGGTAACAGTTTTATGGTCTGATGTCATCAATGACTATTGCCTTCTAGGAATGGACCTGATAAGTGGTATTGATTTTCTCTGAAAAGGGCGTACTTGGCAATCATCAACAGCTGCTACCGAAAGTAGCTATATCTGAGTTCTACAAAATTCCAATGTGTTATTCCTGTGTCTTGATGTTTAAATCTTCCTTTTCCTCTAAAGTTTTACATATGGGCTGTATCATATTATCTCTAAAGAGGAGTTTGATTGCTGTAACTATATAATCTGTATGCATAAGCAAAAGGGGTGGTTTAGTACTGAATATTAAAAGTTAGCATAGAAGGTGGTCTTCAACAGCTAGTATAGTATATATTTTAGCATGGTAAATTGTGTCAGCAGAGTGTGTTAGCACTGTATAAGAGAATCAATCTAGGTAAAATGCGTTGGTACATGTTAGTAGTCAATTGGTATTCCTACATGTAAAATTGTATTAGTTTGCATTTTTTATTTTTATTAACAGCATGTGTTAATCTGTAAATAGAAGATATGGGGTATCACGTGTTAGCATAGTGAATTCTATTGGGCAGTAAGAGTGTGGCAGTAACCCAGTGTGGATAGTGTCCCAGCGAGTAAGCAAATTAGTGTTGGCCAACACGCATTGATCATTAAGGTCAAAAGAACAATTAGTCTGCGTTAGGATTAGCCAGTCTACGAGTTAGTACAAGCTGTATAGGTGTGTTAACAGTTAGTGTAAATGGAATACATCAGCACCTTAGCAGCAGATTGTGTGTTATAGCGTGATTGTATTTGAGATACTATCTGCTATTTAGTTGCATTAATCACATGACCTGTCATTAGACCATTTTATACATACATCCCTCTTTTAATGTGGCACCATCTGTCACATTTTTGGCTCAAAACCCTCCACCTGCTACACTCTTCATGTCCATTGTGTACAACACCTGCACAACATCTACCAACATGCAACACTTCTGTCATGCAACCTTTCACAGCCATATTGGTGGTCTTTTCATGTAGTCTTCCATTTTAGCTCCACTACCCACAGCCCATTGGTTCATTTTTTTTATGCCACATATATTTACATATATATATACCTATATACCTATATATATATATATAAGTGTATGTATATATATCATTTCCCATCTTTTTCATCATGAATGAATACTTTTGACATTTAGTAATCCCTTTCTACTTTTTTTTATATATACTAATCAAGTGTTTTGCAGGAAATATGTGGAAGATATCATTACTTGAGGTTGTAAATTTGATTCTACCTGTTGTAATAGCTAGACCTTAATGAAAATTTACATTTCTTGTTTTAGATAGAATGAATGAGCATTGTAAATATCATGAATTGCTTGTTTTCATGCATTTTTGTCTTTATTTCTCAAATTCTCACAAATGGCAACACGAATGGCACGTGCACCATTTCGTAAGAGGTAATTGATCCTAAGTCGATGATCCACATCAATGGCCATAGTCAGGGTGTGGACAACATTTAGGATTTTTATCTTTTACGAAATAACATTGGATTCACACTGGATCCGTCTTCAAAATTCATCATATTTTCCTTAAATATTTTTCTTTTATCAGAATTTAACTTAAAATTAATTCAAAATATATACCAATGGCCATAGTCAAGGTATATTGAGAGTTAATTTCATTTTAAATTCTATAAAAGCACCAAATGTATTTCATTCTTCACCTGAATTTAAATATAGATTATTATATAATACATCCAATGACCATAGTCAAGGATATATTATATCTTCAATCTTATTTTAATTCATTTGAAGAATGGAATAGCTTTTCAAAATCCAATTTCAAAAATTTAAATTCATTCATCATTTAGGATACAACTACATCATGTCTTCAAAAATTTCTTTTTCAAAACTCCAAGTAATGTAAATATCTTCTTCAATCTATCTTCAATTCTTATAAAAAAACCAATTCATCCTCTTCATTTTCAAATTCAATTTCGTTTTCAATCTCAAAAGTTCAAACTTAACTTTGAGATTTCAAAGTCCTTTTTATTCAAATTCAAATCAGATTTCAAAAGTTCAAATTAACTCTGAAATTCCAAATCCATTTTATATTCAAGACTCCAATCAAAATCAAAGTTCAATTTAACTTTGAGATTCTTGATTCATCTTCTGAATTTAACTCCAATTCCATCTTAGGATCCAGAACTCAAAATCTACTTTGGATCTCAGACTTCAGATCCAATTCCTCTTTAGGATCCAGAGTCCAATTCCACTTTTGGATCTCAGACTTCAGATCCAATTCTCCTTTAGGATCTAGACTCCAATTTCATTTTGGATCCCAGAATTCAGATCCAAATCCATGTTAGGATCTAGAATCCAACTCTATATTGGATCTCAGACTTCAGATCCAAATCCATCTTACGATCCTGAACCCAATTCTACATTTGGATCTCAGACTTCAGATCCAAATCCATCTTAGGATCCAGAACCCAATTTTATCTCGGATCTTAGATCTCAGATCTTAAATCCATCTTTAGATCCAATTCCATTTCCAATTCTAGATTTCAAAATCCAAGTCTATTTCCAGATCTCATTTGAACTCCCCAAACCCATTTCTATTCTTAAAAACCATTTGATTCTCTCAGTCCATTCCAAATTTTAAAAACTTCAAAAATCTAAATTCAATTTTCATCTCAAGTATTCATTTCCTTTCATAAATTCAAATTCAAATTCAAAGTCCATTTTGACTTCGAAACTTCATTTCCTTTCATTTTAAAGCTTCAAGTCATTCTTTCTCATTTATTCTTCCAATCCTGATTTACTTCAAAAACTTAGAACTCCTCTGATCTATCTCAAGTTCTAAGTTAGATTAAATCATTTCTTCACTCCTTATCAAATTCATCTCAGAAAACTTGGAAATTTTCAAAACAATTTTCAAAAGAGCATACATCCTTGCATTGCACAAGCATGATTCTCTGTGCATTTTAGATTTAGGATAAATTCTTAGATTATATTTAGGCAAAGCAAAAGGCATAGATTCGATCCTTGGTTTGATTACCCCTGGTAAAGGCGCCAAGAACGGTCGAACCTCGTACCGACGAGCGAATCCCGTCTCTCCATTTTCCCGCAAATTTTCAAAATGGAGGCGAGTTAAAATTCTAAATATTTTTCAAATCAAGGTCAAGTGAAAAAACGTAAAATAGTTCCTCTTCTCTCTTTCTTTCTTTCTTTTCTCTTCTCTTTCTCTTTTCTTTCTTTTATTCTTCTCCCATCATAAAGGAGGAAAATAGAGGTTAGAAAAGGAAAAGAGAAGGAAGAGAGAGAAACCACAAGAGAGGAAAAATTTTGCGATGATCACAATCGGCAACTACCAAATGCATGCCCAAGTGGTTGAAATATCGACAGCTTGTCAGCTACAGTTACTTGTTCTCCATCATCGTTACGGGACGGGCATGTGTAACGTGTTGGAATATGAGGTTCGAAGTACATAGATGAAAAATTTGAAATCTCTTCTAAGTGTACGTCTCACAAATAGAGCCTTCTACTCTTGCTTTATTACGAACCTTTTTTTTAGGTCGAACATGCATCTGACAAGAATATACATTTCAAATTTTAAATATCTGTCATTAAAGAGACAAATATAAAAAAATATATACCTTTCAAATGGGTACATCCATCGATATTGCACAGGTCCACCAACCCTTAGTTCATATGGCAGATCTATGATCAAATGTTTCATAACATCAAAAAATGCTGGCGAAAATATCTTTTCTAGCAGACAAACAGTGGTGATGACAGAGTCCTCGAGATTCTTTATATCTGATACTACGACCTCCGATGCGCACAATGTTCTGAAAAATCCGCTCAACTCAGACAATACCCCCCATATAGGTTTGTCTAACATATCATGGAATGCTAGGGGTATCAATCGTTGCATAAAGATATGACAATCATGGCTCTTCAACCCATATAATTGTCCATCGTCAATCTTCACAGCCCGAGCAATGTTAGAGACATATCCATCTGGAAATCTCAGTTGTCTCAACCATTGACATACATGTTTTATTTGATCAGGTCTGATCATGTACTTTGCCTTTGGTTTCAGTACTTTGCCATTATACTCTTTGAGTTCCAATTTTGATCTTTTACATATTAATTTTAAATCCATACGGGCCTTCAGATTATCCTTCGTTTTTCCTTTAATATTCATTACTGTATTGAACACATTATCAAACACATTTTTCTTTACATGCATCACATCCAAATTATGTCATATCAATAAAGTCGGCCAATATAGTAGTTCCCAAAAAATAGATTTCTTCGTCCAATTGTGATCCTTCCCAAATCCACGGAAGGGTGTAGAACTGCGGGCATCTGTTAATATATCTGGAAAGTATCGCAATCTTCTTAGAATCTCTATGCCAGACAATCTTGAGGATGGACCTTCTGTTTCAGTTGTACCTGCTTTAAACACATTCTTTTATCATCAGAACGGATGATCGATGGGTAGAAATCGACGATGGCACTCAAACCAGCAAGGCTTCCTTCCATGCCTCAATCTAAAAACTTTAGAATCCTCCATGCAGTACGGACAAGCCAACCTCCCATGTGTGCTCCAACCAGATAGCATACCATATGCAGGGAAGTCACTGCTTGTCCATAAAACAGCGGCCTTCATGTTGAAATTTTGTTTTTTGTGGGCATCATACGTGGTAACACCGTCATCCCACAGTACTTTTAGTTCATCAATCAATGGCCTTAAATATACATCAAGATTTTGGTCAGGTGAGGTCGGACCAGGGATCAACAGAGACAAGAAAAGATTTGGACGTTTCATACACAAGCTTGGTGGAAGGTTGTATGGAGTTACAAATACTGGCCAGCATGAGTATGGAGTTGATCTACCCCCAAATGGATTAAATCCATCTGTATGTTGACCGAGTCTAACATTTCGCACTTCCATTGCGAAGTTCTGATGAGTACAATCAAAGTGCTTCCAAGCTTCAGCGTCAACAGGATGCGTGATCTTGTTTTCATCGTGTCGAACTTTATTTGCATGCCATCTCATGTGTTTAGCTATCCTTGAAGACATATACAATCTTTGCAATCTAGGAGTGATAGGAAAATAGCGAAGCGACTTGTATGAAACTTCCTTTGATCTCGTGCTACCATTGCCTTTTGTCTTTGACTTGAACCGAGGATGCCCACATGACGGGCATGATATGTTGTTTTCCTGATCCTTGAAATACAACATGCATTGATTTGGACAAGCATCTATCTTTTTATACCCCATACCTAGAGCGTTGACCATAACTTTCGCACGATAGAAATTTTGTGGCAAATTCTCATCTTTAGGCAACATACTCTTCACAATCATCCACAAACGGTCAAAACATGATTGACTCAAATTATATTCAGACTTCAAATTCATTAGTTGAAGAACTGCAGACAAGATAGTGTGACTCTCACAACCGTTCCAAAGTGGCTCATCAGCAACTCTAAGTAAATCATAAAATCTACTAGCTGCATCGTTTGGTGATTCTTCATCTACTGCAGTTCTTACATCATTAGGACTCATAGCAGAACCCAGTACTGTTCCTGTGGCATCAAATATCAACTTCATATATAGATTTTTGTGTTCCACATTCACCCGTGCATCAAAATTGTTTCTAAATTCTTCTCCACGAAACGTTCAATTTTGATAATCACTCACAAAACCCTTCCTGTATAGGTGATGTCTAATGCCATCAGGTTCTACAAATCGATTATTCTTACAAATCTTGCAGGGACACCTAATCCGACCTGTGGGATCCACTGTACTGACACTTGCCGTTGCAAATTGTTATCATCGCAAAAATTTTCCCCTCCCTTGCGAGAGAGAAACGAATTTCGTGAGTCAAACTCGACCAAAGTTTTGAAAATTGTTTTGAAAATTTACTCGCCTCCGTTTTGAAAATTTGCGGGAAAATTCCGTGGAATGGGATCCGCCTGTCGGTACGAGATTCAACCGTTCATGGCGCCTTTATCAAGGGTAATTGAACCAAGGATCAATTATGTGCTTTAACTTGACTCAAATATCTAAATTATGCTCTATTTTTCCTAGAATGCACAAAGAATCAGGCTTGTGCTATGAAATTTTGAAAAGATGCAAGTTTGAGAAATATGATGTTTGCTTTGGAAAATTGAAATGCATTTGGAAAAGGATTGGAAAAGTGCTTGAAATTGGAGTTTCTGGGAAAATCATTGAATTTCATTGGAAATTAGAAATTTGCATTGGAAAGTGATTTCTAAGGAAAACTTAAAAATCTGAGAAAATTGGTTTTGAGATTGGAAACTTGGGATTGATTATATGAGAAAATGGATTTGAGAAATGCTGGGAAAATCAGGAAATTCATTGGAAAATGACTTTTGAAATGAAAAATGAATCCTTAGGAAAAATGGAAAATATGAGAAAATCGATTTTTGAAAACTTGGGATTTTGAAATTTTAGAATTTTAAAGCATAGGAAAATCTTGATTTGAACTTGGGAAATGCTTTGAAATGTCATTTGAAAAACTTAGGATTTTGAGAAAATCAGATCCTGAGAAAGACTTGGAAATTCTTGAGAAAACTGAATTTTTTTTTAAATTGAAATTGGAAAATGAATTTGAAAACAATGCAATTTGAATAATATGAATTTGAAAAGGAAATTTCATTGAGGAATTGAGAAATCCTTTTGAAGTTTTGAAAAATGCAATGCATTTTTGAAGTTAGCCTAAGTGTGTAGGCTGAATGTGGCTAATATGAAGATCATAAATCTTGGTTTTCTTCGTATTCTGACTATGGCCATAAATACGAATCCCACCGAGTTTATAAACTCCATAAGAGCTTGTGCACGTGCCATTCGTGTAAACCATAGTGAATTTGAAATAAATATGCATGAATGATACATTCAGATATTGAAATTTTGCAGAAATTAAACTATATGCAATGCAACCCTATTCTAAGCAGAAAAGTAACTCTTATTCCAAATTATTACATTTGAGGTTACACTGAATTGAAATAAAAAAAAATAAAAGCTAAGTCTTCTTCTTGAATGTTCCTACAAAACTAGAAAACAAGGTTAGCACAAAAATGTAGGTTTTTCTGAATTTATCCGAAAATATGGGAAATTATCGGATATTATTCAGATATAAACCCAAAATCATACCCCCTTTGATATAAACATGATAAATAATGAATAAATTTTGAAAATAAATTTGAAAATTCAAAATTGGGGTCAAAATAACCAAAATACCCCTGATGACCTTGAAATCAGGGTTTTCTGAAAGAATTTTTATAAATTTTGGAATTTTGAAAATCAAATGAAATAAATCAAACATAATATGATAAAATATGATGATATGCATGAAATTTTGGAGAATTAGAAATTGAAATTTCGAAATTTAGGTCAAAATGACCAAAATACCACCGATAACAAGACTATGGCCTTGAAACCAGGGTTTTCTGAAATAAATTTTGCAAAATTGAAAAATATAAAATGAAAAGAAGATTAAAATTAACCCTAATATGATTCTACATGCTTATGTACATGATAAAAACCCTAAAATGATGAAAATATCATAAAATATCGAATTTAACCTGATTTTCGCTTCTGAATTTAAAGATAAACTAACACATGGAGCAAATGAACTTGGAATTAAACCAAATTTGGCATGGACACCTAACATAACCCTAAAAACAGAATGGAGCTCGAAAATCTATTTTTTTTGTATTTTTAAACATAGAAATTCAAATAAAAATCCTAAATTTTATGATTTTTGCCTAAAATGTTGATTCTAAAGGAAATTTAGGATATCAAGCTTCCATAAAATTTTCTCAAATTTTATGGGGTGACAGAGGACTGTAAGGCAAGTATTTTTTTCTTTTACACTTTCTGGTTTTGACCTATGGTCGGAGCTGTGACACTCCGGAAAGTCGGAACGGAATCCGGCGACTCTAGGATTTAGGGGAAACAAACAGGTTTCAGTAGAAAACATAGAAAAAATGGAATACAGATGGGAAAAAGGCTAAAATTGTGGGAAACTGTCCCTGACAAACAGAAGAAGATTTTATATTTTGACACCATGGGGATTTGGGTTATGGTTTGGAAAAGGCCATACTGTTATCAGAGACCTAAATCTCTGAGATTTCTGGACATTGGAATCTGTTAGACAGAAATCAAAAATCCAATAAAAATAATGAAACAGATTCAAAAATTCCCAAATTTTAAAAAATGACAGGAAATTATGTTAGGAACAACTTTCATGTTGAACGTTTTTCCAGACGGGTTACAAATTGGATGGACTCGGTGCATTAAAGTCTGTCTATACCCTGACGAAAGAAAATCGATATTTTCCCAGAGGTCTGAGAAATCCGATTTTTTACAGAGATCAAAACTAATTAGAAAAACCTCAAAATTTCCAGATCATTATAAGATTCAATCATTAATCTACTGTGATTTTTGGAAGACAATCCGAATCTCTCATGAGGGTGGTGCCGGAGGTTTTTGTCTGCTAAAGCATAAATTGAAAGTTCAGAGAAGTCCAAAACCCGAATTGAGATTTGATTTTTTTAATAGAGTTGAAGAACTCGAATTAATTCAAGATTTTGGCAAGAAATCAATGACAAATAGAGGCATTTACAAATGAAATTTTCAGTATTTTTGAATGAAAGATCTTATATAAAATCATAATTGGACTCTACACCCAGATTAAAAGCTATAAACTAATAAGTAAACATGGATGAAATTAAGTAAAATACCTACTAAGCAATAACATAAATTAAACGTAATGCATCTACTCAATGAAATCTACATGTAATCAAGAATAAAATCAAAATGATAAGGGAGGTATGATCTTTTGTTTAATATTGCTCTCGAAATGAGAGATCCAATCTATTGAACGAATGGATCTCTTCATTCACATAGCCATATGGGACATAGGTTTTCTTATTCCCTACTATTCAAAACCACAAAAGAGAACCCCTGCATCATTATAGATCTGGCTGCACATCATTCTTATGAAAATAAGACTTGCATGTTCCCTTTTAATCATACGATCCTAGTGAAATTTAATAAAGAACTTAGTAAAAATAGAATGAACTCACCTTGGCACCTTGTTGGAATAAGTTGCAGCAAGGGAGATGGTTGAAGCAAAGTAGCTGGACATCCAAGGGAGTTGTTGGTGATATTGTGGTGGCTGCAAGGTGCCTTCAAGATTGGAGGCTCAGCTGCAAGCAATGATGGTGGCTGGAGCAATAATGGAGGCTGCTGCACCGTGGGAGGTCTTGAAGGTAGCACGAGTTGTTGCCAAGGTGAAGAAGGTGAGTTGTGTTGACGTGGCTGCAATGGAGGACCTGGGTTGGAGATGGCTGAAGGAGATGCTGAACCCGATTTGAAGGAGTTTGTTGCAGCTGTAATGGCCGCTGTAGTTGCTACCAAGGTGTGGCTGGAACAGTGAGAGCTAGAGCCAATGGAGATGCTGCAATAGTGGAGGACGACTAGAGGGGCTGCACCTTGTTGATGGGCTGAAGGTACAAGGGGTGCTGCAAAGGGCTGCAATGAAGGTAGCCTTTTGTTTTTGCTGAAGCAAGGTTGTGCCTTGTTGTAAATAGCTAAAGATGGGAGGAAGGGCTGCTGTTGGAGCTGCTGCACTGGCTTGTGAACCAGCTGGAGGTAGTGCAAGCCTTTGGAAGAGGTGGCAGCAATGGTGGCTGCTGGAGGAGCTGAAGGAGGCTGCTGTTGTGATGCTGCAAAGAGAAAGAGAGAGAAAGAGAGAGAGAGAGAGGTTGAAAGATCGGCAGCCATTCCCCTTGAGAGCTCCTTTTAGGCAGCCGTATGAGACCTTCCTTTTTCTTCTTTTTGGGACTTAGGTCTTAATCATCATTTGCCTAAGTTTTCTAGGTTTTAATTAGCTATGAATGATAGGATGGAATTCACTTTTACGTGAATGGCCACAGCCATACGGCTGTGGAGGGAAAGTAGCAAGGGAGTAAGGAAGAAAGGAGAAAGAAAGAAGGGAAGGAAAAGGAAAGAAGAGGGGAAGAAGGAAAAGGAACGAAAAGGGAAGGAAAGAGGGGAGAAAGAAGAGAAGAAGAGAAGAAGAAGAAGAGGAAAGGCTGTACGTGAGTGGAGAGGGAGGAAAGAAAGGAGGAAAGAAAGAAAGAAAAAGGGAAGAAGAAAGAAAGAAAAGAAAGAAAGAAGGAAAGAAAAGAAAAAAAAAATGGAGGAAGAAAGAAAGGAAATGGGCTGGATTGAGGGCTGGGGTGGTAGACCCCCCCTTGTGGGTCCCACCTTAAAAAAACAAAAAAACAAAACAAAATAAAATAAAATAAAGAAAGAAAAGGTGATTTTTTTTTCTTTTTATAAATTAAAGCATAAAATGCAAATGGATGGACCATCTCAGAGCGGGTTAAATGGATGGACCATCTCAGAGCGGGTCCAAATTCCACTTTTGAAATTCATTTTGACGATTAGAAGGGTAAAATAGTCTTTTCAAAAAAATTCCACACGAAACGAGCTATTTTTGGCAGTTTTTGAAATGAGCTCGGATTTTGAAGTTCAATACTTTGTTGCGAAGCAAATCCAGTGTAGAATTTAAAAAATTGATTTTGAAAGAAATTCAGATTGTTTTTCTCAAGAAAATACTTCCAAATTTATTTCCAGACGAAACGAGCTATTTTTGGTAGTTTTTGAAACGAGCTCGGATTTTAAAGTTCAATACCTCGTTGTGAAGCAAATCCAGTATAGAATTTGAAATTTTAACTTTAAAAGAAATCCAGATTGTTTTTCTCGAGAAAATATTTCCAAATTTAGAATCCTGGGGGTAAAAATGTCAATTTTGAAAACCCAGGGTTTGAAATTGATTTCTGAAAACTTTTAAAACTCAATCTGGATTGAAATTTATAAAACTGGAGTTCTGGAATTCGAAAATGGAATGAAATGTGATGAAATGTTATGAAATGTTGAGAAATGATATGAAATGATGAGAAATCACATGAAATGCTATGCGAAATGCTAACCCTGAATGAAGAATTTTGGATGTTAGACCCCGATTGACACTTGTACCAGTTCAAAAAGTGTTAAAATTGACAAAATTTGCAAAAATGGTTGAAGAAATGATTTTCGAGCTCTGCCAAGCTAGAGTGACACTGGAAATTAGGGTTTGAGATGGATTAAACTGAAATGAACTGGATTGAGATGGGTTTTAGAGTTTCAGAACTCAAATGAACTCACCGGACACTGACACAACTGACCTTTCCAACTGAATTTTCAAGAAAAGCTACCATTTTTAGAGAAATGGTATGGAATGGTCATTGGAATGAAGTGAATTACGAACATGAACTGGGTTTGAGCTGAAACAAAGGTCAGTAATACTGAGGTGAACTAAAATCGAAGCTCGAACACTAGCTCAATTGACTAAACTCGGCTCAAATTCAGCTAAAAAAGCTGAAATGGACTAAAATGGGCTCTTGGACACTTAGAAATGGTTTTGAACTGAAACTGGAGCGCTTGAACTCCTGGTGAGCTCAAGTTAGACTCTAAGGAATATGACTGACTATGAATGACTGACTCAGAGACAATTGGTTTGGATTTGAGTGAGAAATGAGCTCATTTCTGAAGAAATGATCCCATTTTGGCATGAATGGTCAGAAATGGAAATGGTCTGTTCATTGTGAGCTCAGATAAGCTTGAAATGATTGATATTCTAAATGTTCTGAACTGACCAATGAGCTTGGTTGACTCCGACTGACTGGGGTCTGGGATGACCTAGGGGTAAAATGGTAATTTTCCTAAAAAAATGGGTAAAGTGGTAATTTTCTGAAACTGACTCAAGGTTTGACTCCTACACTGACCTAACAGGGTTGGCACTGCACGAGGAGGGTTATTTGAGAATGGATGTGGAAAATTTGGGGTGTTTACAGATGCCCCTCTTTGCTATTAAGCCGGCTTGAAGACGAGCTTAGTGGCAAAGAAAACACACCAAATTTGGGTTATAAAAATGCCCCAGTTAGAAGGATCTGACTGGATATGAAAATATTAGCCCTGATAAAAATGGTAGATATGAAATGGAGAATAAAGAAGAAAAATTTTTACCTCAAAAGAAGTGACATTCAGGTTTTGCCCTTAACCTGGATGGGACGGAAAATTCCTCGTGTAGAAACGAAGCTCAGGTTTGACCCTTAACCTGACCGGGGAATGAAATACCTCATCAGAATGAGGCTCAGGTTTGTACCCTTAACCTGACCGGGAAATGAAATACCTCATTAGAATGAGGCTCAGGTTTGTACCCTTATCATGATTGGGCGGAAAATGAAATACCTCATCAAAGGAGGCTCAGGTTTGTACCCTTATCCTGATTGAGCGGAAAATGAAATACCTCATCAAAGGAGGCTCAGGTTTGTACCCTTATCCTGATTGGGCGGAAAATGAAATACCTCATCAAAGGAGGCTCAGGTTTGTACCCTTATCCTGATTGGGCGGAAAATGAAATACCTCATCAAAGGAGGCTCAGGTTTGTACCCTTATCCTGATTGGGCGAAAAATGAAATACCTCATCAAAGGATGCTTAGGTTTGTAACCTTATCCTGATTGGGCGGAAAATGAAATACCTCATCAAAGGAGGCTCAGGTTTGTACCCTTATCCTGATTGGGCGGAAAATGAATGGAATACTTGAAGGAAGAAACCATGATAGAACCTTCGGATTTCCGCACAATGAATCCGATAGGGGTTTTGCAAAAGGATGAAATTGGGGTCCCTAAAGCTTGAAAAGGGGTTTGATTTTGGGCGCCTCATTGCTGAGACTAAATAACTTTTGAAATTGGTGACTTTTTGCGAGAAAATGATTGGTAGCTTAACCTCAAGCCAAAATTGGACTGTCTATAGTGGGACAGTGGGGACACAGGGAAGTGTGCGAATCTGAGAGCCCATGCGCTCAGATTATACCAACAGAAGGGAAGGAATCTTGAAAACTCCCATTATCAAGTCCTTAAAAGGGATAACAACTGATGTAAGGATGCGCCAAAGATGAACCTCAAGCTCTCGCTTCACGCCAGGATAGCTAGAAAATATTGTCAAAATGTTGAAAATTATTGTTGATTCAAAATAATTTAAAATGATACACATTGTTTTGAAAATATTCCCTCTTTTCTACCTGAACTATTACCTCCGCCTGGGCTTAACTCCGTAGAATCAAGATTCAAATTCAAATTTCTTGCAATTGACTTTCTTTCAAGGAAGCTATCAATTTCCTTGATATGAACAGAAAAGCGAGTATTTTTGGTATTGTGAAAGCAATTGGTGAAAGAATATTGATAATAGAATTTCATAAATTTTAAAGAAGATTCTTGACAGATTCAACAGTCTGATATCCTGGGATTCTTTTCTCATGATGATCTTTCTGCTCACTTTTTTTTTCTCTTTTTTCTTTTTTTGGCAGAATTAGAGCTCTCTTAGGCTTTTGGGGATTTTATTACATCATCCTTCATTTTGGAGATGTCCTGACTTTTCTCTCTCTTTTTTTTTTGGGAAGGGTACGTCGCAAACTCCTTCATCTTGGAGATATTCTGATCCTTCTTTTTCTCTCAGGGATTATATCGACGGTTATTGGCTCATTGGTTGGAAATCTCTTGATGATAGCAGAAATTAAATATCTTTTAGGGTTTGTCGGGAGGCTCATCGCAGTCGCTTTCATCTTGACGGTGCTCTGAACTTTCTCTAGAAGGATCCGTCACAAACTCCGTCATCTTGGAGATGATTCAAATCTTCTTTGGCCCCGGGGGTCTACTCGCCTAATTCGCCTTCATCTTGACGACAATTGAGAGATCCCTTTTGCAGATATTTAATTGCAGTTTAGGTGATTGAGGAGATATAGGGATTTAATGGATTTTTCTGTATCACCTAGGATATTTCGACTGCTTTATTTTCCAAGAATGATCTTTAAAAATGTGCCATTGACTGCAATCAATACCGATCACTTATGGCTTTGCAACAACATTGAATTTCCTTTTGCTGGCCATATCGAGGATTTATTCTTCATCTTTTTGGTTGGCCAATAGAAAGAATTTGAATTTTGAATCATTTTTCACGAAAGCTTTGACTTTTCGGAAATAATACTGAAGGTATTCTGAGGTAATGTTTTTGTGCAATAAAAAATTTTGAAATCAACAAATATTTAATGACAAATTGGCAAGATTTTCTTGAAATCCTTTGTGGAAGCGAGTATTTGAAGCACAACACAACGCATCCATGACAGAAATTTTCTTCTCCTTTCCCCAAAGGAGAAGATTCAGAAATTTGAAATAGGAATTACTCCTCTCTTCCCTGAAGAGGAGGTGTTTGCAAAACGAACTTTCGAAGAGAAATTAAGCTTTCGTCAAAACTTCCTAACATTAGGCTTCTCTTATGGAAAGGGGGCCGATAATGGTGAGGTCGGTGAATTGGTCATGAAGGAACGAGTCCATCACACTCTCCCTAAAAAGAGGGTCCTTCATGATGAAATGGCCTAGTATGAAATTGTGGTCACAAGAAAAGTGAACTTCCGTCGAAGATCTCCCTGAACTAAGGGTTCCTTGTATGAAATTGGAATTTTGTTTTGCAAACGGTTCACAAAGACACGGGTCCCTTCAAACTCTTCTTGAAAAGAGGCTAGGTGAACAAAGGATAGCATGCGAAAAGAATGAGCTCACTTGAACTCTCCCTGTAAAAAGGGTTTCTCGCAAGAGGAAATGACTGAAATTGGTATTGGGTGACCAAAAGGTCAAAATTTGAATTTTGAAAATTTGAAATTTTGAAAATTTGAAATTTTGAAAATTTGAAATTTTGAATTTTGAAATTTGAAATTAGAAATTTGGAATTTGGAATTTGGAAATTGAAAATTGATTGACCCGAAGGTCGAAATTGGAATTAATTAACCCAAAGGTCGAATTTGAAAATTTGACAATTGGTTGACCTGGAGGTCGAAATTTGGAAATTGATTGACCCGAAGGTCAAAATTAGAAATTTGGAAATTGGTTGACCCGGAGATCTGAAATTGGTAATTAAGTGGCCCAAGGGCCGAAATTGGAAATTGGAAATTGGAAATTGGAAATTGGAAATTGGAAATTGGAAATTGGAAATTGGAAATTTTGAAATTGGAAATTTTGAAATTGGAAATTGGAAATTGGAAATTTTGAAATTGATTGACCCGAAGGCCAAAATTGGAATTGATTGACCCAAAGGTCGAAATTGGAAATTGAGTGACCCGAAGGTCGAAATTAGAGATTTGGAAATTAGAAAATTGGAAATTGGATCACTTGGAAGTCAAAATTAAGAATTGGCATACTGGAAAAAATATGTGTTCAATAGGAATTCAACCTAAGAACGACATTGGTTCTGTTGAGAACGACATTGGTTCACTGGGAACGACATGGGTTCAATAGGGATTCAGCCTAAGAACTATCAATTCCATAGGAATTTAACCTAGGGATCACAGTCTAAGAAGTAAGGATTCAACTTGTGAGCTTTGAATGGACCAGGTGCTAAACTGGGTTTTAAGGGAAGATTCGAATCAGAATTCAAATCTTCAAGGAAAAACTAAATGAATTGGGTTTTGAAAGAAAATTCAAGTCGGAACTCTAATTTTCTAGACCAATTCTAGACATTTGAATTGGATTTGAAAGAAAATTCGAGTCGGAACTCTAATTTTCTAGACCAATTCGGAAGAAAAAGAAAACTCGGGTCGGAACTTGAATCTTCGAAGGAAAACTAGATCCATTGCGGAAGGAAAAGAAATTCGAGTCGGAACTCGAATCCTGAAGGAAAAGTAGATCAATTTGGAAGGAAAAGAAATTCGAGTCGCAACTCGAATCCTGAACGAAAAAAATGGATCAATTAGGAAGGAAAAGAAATTCGAGTCGGAACTCGAATTCTGAAGGAAAGGTAGATTAATCAGAAGAAAAGAAAACTCGAGTCGGAACTCGAATCTCGAAGGAAAACTAGACCGGTTAGAAGGAAACGAAATTCGAGTCGGAACTCGAATCCCGAAGGAAAACTAGACCGGTTAGAAGGAAAGGAAATTCGAGTCGGAACTCGAATCTTCGAAGGAAAACTAGACTAGCCTAGATTAGATTTGAAAACATTAACCAGTAAACCAGATTTAGAAAGTTTGACCAATAAAAATTGGATTTTGAAAGTCCGACCAATAACAATTGGATTTTGAAAGATGTACCAGTGTGAATACTGGATTTTGGAAATGAACCAGTATAAGTACTGGATTTTGAAATTGGATCAGTACGAATACTGTTTTTGGAAGAATTACCAGCACAAACACTAGATTTAGAAAATTTTACCAGCACGAACACTAGATTTTGAAAATCTTACCAGCACAAACACGTGATTTTTGTTTTTTGAAAATTTACCAGCACGAACACTGGATTTAGAAAATTTTACCAGCACAAAAACTGGTTTTTGAAAATCTTACCAGCACGAACACTGGATTTTTGAAAATTTACCCAACTGATTCTGATGAGAGATTTTCAACCTTCATCCTCACGATGACTTAGACAATTGTCGGGGTATCAGGATTTATCCCTTATCCTAAATGGGTAGTTCAGGTTTATCCCTTAACCTAAAGGGAAAATGAATTTGATGCAAATGAATGTAAATGGATGCAAATGAATGCATGTAAATGCAAATGAATGCAAATGTATGCAAAATGATGTAAATGAATGCACATGCATGCAAAATAAGAGATTTGTTTGATCATGCCTACATACAGGATGTTTTGAAGACAATTTTCAAAATAATGCCCCAGTGTAACTGGGAAAGAAGAATTTGACCATTATTAAAGAAAATATATTGAGGAATTACAAAGGATGAAATAGAGAATTTAAGTATAGAAAATTTTCAAATGTTGAGCATTGATGGGATCTGGTAATTCCACTCCGTTGGCATTGATGAGCCGATATGAGTTACGATGTAATGCCTCTTTGACAACATAGAGACCTTCCCAATTTGGCAACCATTTGCCACCCAGACGGTGCTTGAGATAGGCCGTTGATCTGAGCACTAGATCATTGACTCAGGATTTCCTTTCAATGACAAATTTTGCATATTTGTCTGAATACCCTCTATCGATATGATTAAGCATGATTTGTTGCTCGAAGCCTTCTTTTATTGAGCAAATCAAGTTGTACCAGTCGCTGCTGTTGATATTGATCAAGCGATAACTCCAGCAGTGATGTGAACTTCAAGGCAAGTTTCTCAACATGTAGGGGCAGTACTACTTCAGTTCCGTAGACAAGTTCTGACGGAGTAGCATTAGTTGGAGTTCGAATGGTGGTTCTGTACGCCCACAACGCATCATGAATCTTCTCATGCCAGTCACGACCTATTTCCAAAGTTCGCTCTAGGATTCAAATCAAAATCTTATTGGTGGCCTTTGCTTGACCATTCCCTTGAGGATAATAAGGAGCAGAGAAATGATGATGGATTTTTGAAATTCGAACAGAAAGTTCTCATTTTCTCATTCTTGAAATGACTGCCATTAATTGACACAATATCATGCGGTATGCCAAAACGACGTAGGATATTCTTGTGGATGAACGAGACCACATGTCGACCTTCTACTATGCATAGAGTGATAGCTTCGACCCATTTAGTAAAATATTCTGTTCCGGCAAAAAAATATTTGTAGCTGTTTGAAGCAGAAGGAGTGATGGGGCCCAAAACATCAAAGATCCACATAGAAAACGACCATGGAGAGATAACAAATTGCAAATATGCTGCTAACGCATGAACGAAAGGTGCATGTATCTGGCATAGAGCACACTTCTTCACAAAATGGTAGCAATCTTGTAGCATAGTCTTCCAATAATATCCCGCTCAGATGATTTGCTTGATAAGAGTTTGGTAGCTGACGTGACCATCGCAAATGCCTTAGTGTACTTCTCGCACGACTTCTTTGGCTTCAACTTCGTCTAGGCATCTGGAATATTCAGAACTGAATCCACGATGATAGAGGACATCAGAGAGAATAAAATATTGAGCAGACATGCGCTGAATCACTTGTTGCTCTTACCAGTGATATTCTGAGAGAAGGAGATAGATGCCTTCTCTTTGATGGGAGCCTTTCTGAAACTGCCTTCAGCTTGCTCAGACATCATCCTAATCATCATGTTCTTGAACATCTGATATGTAGCAGGATCAATGTCATCCCTATCATTCAGACTCTGTCTTTTGGCAGATTTTGGAGAATGCATTTCTTCTTGCCTGCTTCCAAAATCACTGATGCACTGACACAATGGTGTCTTCTTGCTTGATCTGATCTGAACCACTTGGAAATACTGATATTCTCTACAGAATGTGATGGACGATTAAATTTTGATGATGAAGATTCGGGATAGAAATGAATATAGGGAAAATATTTGATGAGAATTTGGTAGATAATTGGAAAAACATCCCATTACTAGGGATTGGGTCACCGCTGGAGTCACGACAATTGTGTTGCCATTCTTTGTGAGGAGAATGAACAACTGCAAATATGCCTTGTCACCTAGGTGAGGTCGTCAAACCATGAAAATTGAAGGATTTTTTTTATTGAAGGATTTTTTTTATTGAAGGAAAAATTTGATTGCCTCAATAATAAACTTGGGAAAGAGGGAGCGGACAGACAATTTGCCACCGCTCTTTATAACTAGCAGAGACACGAGGACCAGGAAAAAGTGAAAGAGTAACAAAAGAGTCCCAGCCATATATGGCAGAATGGTATGTTCCGGACCACTGCGCTGATGTAAGGTCGAATTCTGGCATAACCCCTAATAGTAGCTGAGTTTCTACGTGCTTCTGTCTCTGAGAAAACTGTCGAACACACCGCTCTGGATGATAATAAGCGCAGAAGAATTGACCAAGCAACTTGAATCTCTTGCCATATGCATAGGTGTATCTGGGAGGCGATAATTCTCGATCAAAATAGTCTCATACCACTTCTTCTTCCTGCAGATAATCGATCATGAATTGGTACCGCGCAACTAGAAGAAGTTCCTTGCCATTGTATCTGAACGAACTAGCTCTGGTCGGCACTTGCTGAAGGAACCAAGACTGAAGAGCATTGATACATCCCTCGACTAAGATGGACTCTCCCATTATGAAGTGGGTCAGTCCTCTATATAAAAAAAAGCAAGTGCGACCATTATCAAGAGACGACTGGTCTATCAACTTCCCCATCTCCTCAGAAGCTGAACTATTCTGACATCCACATAGTTTTGTCCGTCTGGAAAGAAAGCAAGTCCCACAGTGCACAAAACCATTGCATGTTGAATTCTCTCTCGAGCTGTTCTGGACAGCGAGCTGACTTCTGCGAATTCTCCATACTGTCGGTAGATCTTGATCAGGCTCATGTACTCATTCTCGTTTTCTTCAATCAGTGGCCAAGACTTGCGCCCTGTTATGCGAGCTACGACATCGTTGGGGTCCAGACCCTTGACATTGATTAGAAATTGTTGCTCTAATGGATCTCCAGGCTGACCGACTGGCTCGGGCAGTCCCATAATCTCTGAAAATTTATCCATCAGTAGTGTCATCTCGCCCCACGGAAACCAGAACATGCAAGTGCGCGGATTCCACCGCTCTGCCAGTGCATGAATCAGATTGCCGTTGACTGTCAACTTTCCCACTGCAGATGCCAATTCCAACCCGCAATCGCTCAAGTGGTCCGGAAACATACGAGAAAAGTTTTTGAACCAGACATAGTACCACTGGGGGAAGAAGGGTCCGGTGCTAAGAGATCGATGCTCAAGAAGACTTTGTCGCACCTCGTAGGAAATGTGACCCTCAGGAAAAACAGAATCGAGTTGACTGGATGCCATTGGACTGAAAGACAAGAAGACTGGAATTAGACTTTGGAAAAATACAAGAATTTTGAAAATTGCAGGCAGGATAAAATGAAAGCTGAAAATTCGAAGTCCAGAGGAACGAAAGAATGGAAAATCACCTGGAGTTTTGAAGAAAAGGTGGATAATTTGGAAAAATCATCCAGGGTTTTTGAGAAAAAGGAGATATTTCACAAAAGATGGAAAATGAGATATTTTGGAAAATTGTTCGGTATTTTGGAAAAATGTTCGATATTTTGGGAAAAATTGGGAAAAATATGAGAAAATAAGGCAAAAATGAATATCATACATTCAATTACAAACAATTATGCACATACAACAATCCCTAAGAAGCTGACTCTAAATGCATCAATTTCGAAAGAGCTTTAGGACCCTAATCCTGACTCTAAGCTCAGATCAACTGTGTCTAATCATGCTATGCCGATATACTCGAGCCGAGGCTCGATGTACGTGGCATAAAAATTCATCTCCGATTCTAGGCTTGTGTTTTCCCAACATCCTTGAGCGCCTGCCGATATATGTTGGACTATGGCCCTTGGTACGTGGCAGGGGGCGTTAGCCCAAATAAGTGGCCCAGTTGTGAGGCTCTGTCCCGAACTATGGTTCTGGAAGAGAGCCCAGCAACGTGAAGACCGGGTAGACATAGGTGGGGTGGTTTTTGAAATATGATCACATGCAGACAAACAGAGGGCTCTAAGTCCTAAAGAGATAGAATTTTGAATTTTTTTTGAAGAAGCAAACATTGTTTTCATACAAGTCCTAGATTAAGGAGTGTTGTATTTTAGACCTAAGTCTATGTGAGCATGCATAATTCTCCTCAATATGGTCCTACCAAACCATGCCTAATCTATATGCAATCTATGCCAGCTGGGTTCAAGTCTAGGCTCCTATGTTCACATGATATCAGAAATTCAAAGCAGACAGTTCATAGAGCACGATTTTAATAATTGAGATAAGTCAAAGCACATAATTGATCAGACGAAGACAGGTCCCATCACGGTCGCCAAACTTGTTATCATCGCCAAATTTTTCCCCTCCCTTGCGAGAGAGAAACGAATTTCGCTAGTCAAACTCATTGAAAATTGTTTTGAAAATTTACTCGCCTCCGTTTTGAAAATTTGCGGGAAAATTCCGTGAAATGGGATCCGCCTGTCGATACGAGATTCAACCGTTCCTGGTGCCTTTACCAGGAGTAATTGAACCAAGGATCAATTATGTGCTTTAACTTGACCCAAATATCTAAATTATGCTCTATTTTTCCTAGAATGCACAAAGAATCAGGCTTGTGCTATGAAATTTTGAAAAGATGCAAGTTTGAGAAATATGATGTTTGCTTTGGAAAATTGAAATGCATTTGGAAAAGGATTGGAAAAGTGCTTGAAATTAGAGTTTCTGGGAAAATCATTGAATTTCATTGGAAATCAGAAATTGCATTGGAAAGTGATTTCTCAGGAAAACTTAAAAATCTGAGAAAATTTGTTTTGAGATTGGAAACTTGGGATTGATTTTATGAGAAAATGGATTTGAGAAATGCTGGGAAAATCAGGAAATTCATTGGAAAATGACTTTTGAAATGGAAAATGAATCCTCAGAAAAAATGGAAAATATGAGAAAATAGATTTCTGAAAACTTGGGATTTTGAAATTTTAGAATTTTAAAGCATAGGAAAATCTTGATTTGAACTTGGGAAATGCTTTGAAATGTCATTTGAAAAACTTAGGATTTTGAGAAAATCAAATCCTGAGAAAGACTTGGAAATTCTTGAGAAAACTGATTTTTTTTTTAAATTGAAATTGGAAAATGAATTTGAAAACAATGCAATTTGAATAATATGAGTGAATGAATATGAATTTGAAAAGGGAATTTCATTGAGGAATTGAGAAATCCTTTTGAATTTTTAAAAAATGCAGTGCATTTTTGAAGTTAGCCTAAGTGTGTAGGCTGAATGTGGCTAATATGAAGATCATAAATCTTGGTTTTCTTCGTATTCTGACTATGGCCATAAATACGAATCCCACCGAGTTTATAAACTCCATAAGGGCTTGTGCACGTGCCATTCATGTAAACCATAGTGAATTTGAAATAAATATGCATGAATGATACATTCAGATATTGAAATTTTGCAGAAATTAAACTATATGCAATGCAACCCTATTCTAAGCAGAAAAGTAACTCTTATTCCAAATTATTACATTTGAGGTTACATTGAATTGAAAAAAATAAAATAAAAGCTAAGTCTTCTTCTTGAATGTTCCTGCAAAACTAGAAAACAAGGTTAGCACAAAAATGTAGGTTTTTTTCTGAATTTATCCGAAAATATGGGAAATTATCGGATATTATTCAGATATAAACCCAAAATCATACCCCCTTTGATATAAACATGATAAATAATGAATAAATTTCGAAAATAAATTTGAAAATTCGAAATTGGGGTCAAAATGACCAAAATACCCCTGATGACCTTGAAATGAGGGTTTTCTAAAAGATTTTTTATAAATTTTGGAATTTTGAAAATCAAATGAAATAAATCAAACATAATATGATAAAATATGATGATATGCATGAAATTTTGGAGAATTAGAAATTGAAATTTCGAAATTTAGGTCAAAATTTCCAAAATACCCCCAATAACAAGACTATGGCCTTGAAACCAGGGTTTTCTGAAATAAATTTTGCAAAATTGAAAAATATGAAATGCAAAGGAGATTCAAATTAACCCTAATATGATTCTACATGCTTATGTACATGATAAAAACCCTAAAATGATGAAAATATCATAAAATATCGAATTTAACCTGATTTTCGCCTGATTTTTGCTTTTGAATTTAAAGATAAACTAACACATAGAGCAAATAAACTTTGAATTAAACCAAATTTGGCATGGACACCTAAAATAACCCTAAAAACAGAATGGAGCTCAAAAATCTATTTTTTTTGTATTTTTAAACATATAAATTCAAATAAAAATCCTAAATTTTATGATTTTTGCCTAAAATGTTGATTCTAAAGGAGATTTAGGATATCAAGATTCCATAAAATTTTCTCAAATTTTATGGGGTGACAGAGGACAGTAAGACAAGGATTTTTTTCCTTATACACTTTCTGGTTTTGACCTATGGTCGGAGCTGTGCCACTCTGGCAAGTCGGATCGGAATCCGGCGACTCTAGGATTTAGGGGAAACAAGTAGGTTTCAGTAGAAAACATGGAAAAAATGGAAGACAGATGGGAAAAAGGCTGAAATTGTGGGAAAATGTCTCTGACAAACAGAGGAAGATTTGATCTTTTGACACCATTGGGATTTGGGTTATGGTTTGGAAAAGGCCATACTGTTATCAGAGACCTAAATCTCTGAGATTTCTGGACATTGGAATATGTTAGACAGAAATCGAAAATCCGAGAAAAATAATGAAACAGATCCAAAAATTCCCAAGTTTTAAAAAATGACAGGAAATTATGTTAGAAACAACTTTCATGTTGAACGTTTTTGCAGACGGGTTACAGATTGGATGGACTCGGTGCATTAAGGTCTGTCTATACCCTGACGAAAGAAAATCGATATTTTCCCAAGGGTCTGAGAAATCCGATGTTTTACAGAGATCAAAAATAATTAGAAAAACCTGAAAATTTCCAGATCATTAGTAGATTCAATCATTAATCTACTGTGATTTTTGGAAGACAATCCGAATCTCTCATGAGGGTGGTGCCGGAGGTTTTTGTCTGCTAAAGCATAAATTGAAAGTTGAGAGAAGTCCAAAACCCAAATTGAGATTTGATTTTTTTAATAGAGTTGAAGAACCCGAATTAATTCAAGATTTTGGCAGGAAATCAATGACAAATAGAGGCATTTACAAATAAAATTTTCAGTATTTTTGAATGAAATATCTTATATAAAATCATAACTGGACTCTACACCTAGATTAAAAGCTATAAACTAATAAGTAAACATGGATGAAATTAAGTAAAATACCTACTAAGCAATAACATAAATTAAACGTAATGCATCTACTCAATGAAATCTACATGTAATCAAGAATAAAATCAAAATGATAAGGGAGGTATGATCTTTTGTTTAATATTGCTCTCGAAATGAGAGATCCAATCTATTGAACGAATGGATCTCTTCATTCACATAGCCATATGGGACGTAGGTTTTCTTATTCCCTACTATTCAAAACCACAAAAGAGAACCCCTGCATCATTATAGATCTGGCTGCACATCATTCTTATGAAAATAAGACTTGCATGTTCCCTTTTAATCATACGATCCTAGTGAAATTTAATAAAGAACTTAGTAAAAATAGAATGAACTCACCTTGGCACCTTGTTGGAATAAGTTGCAGCAAGGGAGATGGTTGAAGCAAAGTAGCTGGACATCCAAGGGAGTTGTTGCCGATATTGTGGTGGCTGGAAGGTGCCTTCAAGATTGGTGGCTCAGCTGCAAGCAATGATGGTGGTTGGAGCAATAATGGAGGCTGCTGCACCGTGGGAGGTCTTGAAGGTAGCACGAGTTGTTGCCAAGGTGAAGAAGGTGAGCTGTGTTGACGCGGCTGCAATGGAGGACCTTGGTTGGAGATGGCTGAAGGAGATGCTGAACCCGATTTGAAGGAGTTTGTTGCAGCTGTAATGGCTGCTGTAGTTGCTACCAAGGTGTGGCTGGAGCAGTGAGAGCTAGAGCCAATGGAGATGCTGCAATAGTGGAGGACGACTAGAGGGGCTGCACCTTGTTGATGGGCTAAAGGTACAAGGGGTGCTGCAAAGGGCTGCAATGAAGGTAGCCTTTTGTTTTTGCTGAAGCAAGGTTGTGCCTTGTTGTAAATAGCTAAAGATGGGAGGAAGGGAGAGAATGAGAGAGAGAGAGAGAGGTTGAAAGATCGCCAGTCGTTCCCCTTGAGAGCTCCTTTTAGGCAGCCGTATGAGACCTTCCTTTTTCTTGTTTTTGGGACTTAGGTCTTAATCATCATTTGCCTAAGTTTTCTAGGTTTTAATTAGCTATGAATGATAGGATGGAATTCACTTTTACGTGAATGGCTGCAGCCATACGGCTGTGGAGGGAAAGTAGCAAGGGAGTAAGGAAGAAAGGAGAAAGAAAGAAGGGAAGGAAAAGGAAAGAAGAGAGGAAGAAGGAAAAGGAAAGAAAAGGGAAGGAAAGAGGGGAGAAAGAAGGGAAGAAGAAGAGGAAAGGTTGTACGTGAGTGGAGAGGGAGGAAAGAAAGGAGGAAAGAAAGAAAGAAAAAGGGAAGAAGAAAGAAAGAAAAGAAAGAAAGAAGGAAAGAAAAGAAAAAAAAAAAGAAAATGGAGGAAGAAAGAAAGAAAATGGGCTGGATTGAGGGCTGGGGTGGTAGACCCCCCCTTGTGGGTCCCACCTTAAAGAAATAAAACAAAACAAAATAAAATAAAATAAAATAAAATGAAGAAATAAAAAGTGATTTTTTTTCTTTTTATAAATTAAAGCAGAAAACGCAAATGGATGGACCATCTCAGAGCGGGTCCAAATTCCACTTTTGAAATTCATTTTGACGATTAGAGGGGTAAAATAGTCTTTTCAAAAAAATTCTACACGAAACGAGCTGTTTTTGGCAGTTTTTGAAATGAGCTCGGATTTTGAAGTTCAATACTTTGTTGCGAAGCAAATCCAGTGTAGAATTTAAAAAATTGATTTTGAAAGAAATCCAGATTGTTTTTCTCAAGAAAATACTTCCAAATTTATTTCCAGACGAAACGAGCTATTTTTGGTAGTTTTTGAAATGAGCTCGGATTTTAAAGTTCAATACCTCGTTGCGAAGCAAATCCAGTATAGAATTTTAAAATTTAACTTTGAAAGAAATCCAGATTGTTTTTCTCGAGAAAATATTTCCAAATTTAGAATCCTGGGGGTAAAAATGTCAATTTTGAAAACCCAGGGTTTGAAATCGATTTCTGAAAACTTTTAAAACTCAATTTGGATTGAAATTTATAAAACTGGAGTCCTGGACTTCGAAAATGGAATGAAATGTGATGAAATGTTGAGAAATGATATGAAATGATGAAAAATGACAAGAAATGCTATGCGAAATGCTAACCCTGAATGAAGCATTTTGGATGTTAGACCCCGATTGACACTTGTACCAGTTCAAAAAGTGTTAAAATTGACAAAATTTGCAAAAATGGTTGAAGAAATGATTTTCGAGCTCTGCCAAGCTAGAGTGACACTGGAAATTAGGGTTTGAGATGGATTAAACTGAAATGAACTGGATTGAGATGGGTTTTAGAGTTTCAGAACTCAAATGAACTCACCGGACACTGACTCAACTGACCTTTCCAACTGAATTTTCAAGAAAAGCTGCCATTTTTAGAGAAATGGTATAGAATGGTCATTGGAATAAAGTCAATTACGAACCTAAACTGGGTTTGAGCTGAAACAAAGGTCAGTAATACTGAGGTGAACTAAAATCGAAGCTCGAACACTAGCTCAATTGACTAAACTCGACTCAATTTCAGCTAAAAAAGCTGAA
The DNA here is from genome assembly GCF_984573655.1 of Nuphar pumila. Classification (NCBI taxonomy): domain Eukaryota; kingdom Viridiplantae; phylum Streptophyta; class Magnoliopsida; order Nymphaeales; family Nymphaeaceae; genus Nuphar; species Nuphar pumila. Next base: position 43,023,226 of record NC_143263.1, on the reverse strand, counting down.
ATGGACTAAAATGGGCTCTTGGACACTTAGAAATAGTTTTGAACTGAAACTGGAGCGCTTGAACTCCTGGTGAGCTCAAGTTAGATTCTGAGGAATATGACTGACTATGAATGACTGACTCAGAGACAATTGGTTTGGATTTGAGTGAGAAATGAGCTCATTTCTGAAGAAATGATCCCATTTTGGCAGAAATGGTCAGAAATGGAAATGGTTTGTTCATTGTGAGCTCAGATAAACTTGAAATGATTGATATTCTAAATGTTCTGAACTGACCAATGAGCTTGGTTGACTCCGACTGACTGGGGTCTGGGATGACCTAGGGGTAAAATGGTAATTTTCCTAATGAAAATGGGTAAAGTGGTAATTTTCTGAAACTGACTCAGGGTTTGACTCCTACACTGACCTAACAGGGTTGGCACTGCACGAGGAGGGTTGTTTGAGAATGGATATGGAAAATTTGGGGTGTTTACACAAATTCAATAAAATTGTCAACACCATCCATATATTCATGTGATAACTCATTGTCCACTATCCTACGGTACATCCATTCACGGTTTGCAGTCATTTTGTCGTATGATGTTACGAATAGTATCCTAACCAGTTAAAAGAGAACCATCAGAATGTTATGATGAAGAAAATATCAAATTTATCATGCAATATATGATGTCATACAATCACAAGAATTATGATGCATGCATTGATAACTTAATATTTTCATGTGCAAACTATTCATGACACGATACATTCATTTGAAGCATGCTTTCATTATACAATTTCACATGGAAGACATAATCAAATTGAAAGTAACTACATGCAAGCATGGATACAATCACATCAAACATTGTAATATATCGAAATCATTCATATCAAACAAATGTCAAAATGTACCTGCAGCAAACACACTTCAATATCCCGCTAACTACTACCATGCCAAGCATGGAATCCGTACTCCAAAAATAAGAACACTTCTATTCTCATACATTAAAATCATGCTCAGCATGATCTCCGAACTCCAACAAAGCAGTCCTAGATATCAACAACTAAGTGAGTGTGTGAACAATAAAGTGTTACATCGAATAAAGTAAATAACATGTGATGTGCTTGCATCACTTACTCACCACAGGTATTTACCTGATTTGCATTGTTTTTGTCACTTACTTACCACGGGTGGCGGAGCACAAGGGAGTTTCGTTGAGAAATCTGCAAAAAACACTGTGTTAAAATGAAGTCACCACCTGCCAAAAAAAAAACCAGAGGTAGATGCAGTTTCACAGAATGCAGGGGGCGACCCCTTTGCCGAAAACGCAGGGGGGCGACCCCCTGCCGGAAACGCAGGGGGGGCAATCCCCTGCCTGCCGAAAATGCAGGGGGGCCGACCACCTGCGCCGTGCTGCCGAAAACGCAGGGGGGCGACCCCCTGTCGGAAACGCAGTGGGGCGATGCGACCCCCTGCTGCCGGAAATGCAGGGGGTCGCCCCCAGGGGGGGCGACCCCCTGCTGCCGGAAACGCAAGGGGGTCGACCCCCTGCTGCCGGAAATGCAGGGGGGTCGACCCCCTGCCGGAAACGCAAGGGGGGCGACCCCCTGCCTGCCGAAAATGTAGGGGGGTCGACCCCCTGCCAGAAACGCAGGGGGTCAACCCCCAGCCAAAAACGCAAAGGGGCGACCCTCTGCCTGCCGGAAACGCAAGGGGGGCGACCACCTGCCTGTCGGAAACGCAAGGGGGGCGACCCCCTGCTTGCCGGAAATGCAGGGGGGCGACCCCTACTGCCGAAAACGCAGAGAGGCGATCCCATTTCAGAAACGCGGGGGGGTCGACCCCCTGCCTACGGAAGTGCTTACCTGCGCATCGCAGGGCGGTGGTGGGAGGCTGACGGGGAGCGGCGGTTGGCGAGCGGTGGACGGCGGGGGCCGGAGAGAGGCCGACGGGCGGCGGGAGGGAGAGGGTGGCGGGCGGGAGTAGTTGAAGAGACAACAAAACAGGAAAAGAGAAAGAGGGGTGGGATTAGGGATTTACGCGACATTTAGCGACAGAATAATTCCGTCGCTAAGCCATCGTTAATCAAAATACCAAAATAGCGACAGAATCTATTCTGTCGCCGAATCCGTCGCTATTTAGCGACAAAACCTTACATCGCAAACTCTGTTGCTAATTAGCGACGGTGTTTGAGACGGATTCAGTTTCATCGCTATTTTCATAAAGATTATTGATTGTAGCGATGGATTTATTTCGCTCGTTAAGCCGTCACTAGTTAGCGACGGAATAATTCCGTCGCTAAATGCTGTCGCTAATTCCATATTTTCTTGTGGTGAAAATTTATGCTTCTTTTTAAGTACAAAATCTAGGGTTCTTGGTGGTCCCCAAAATTTCCTCTACACAATTTTTTAGTTTTTCTTATCTTCGATGAATTTTTTGGTGATTCTTATGAGGCTACGACATTCTTCTCATCAACTTCTCTTGTTAGATCAAAAGGTGGGTTCTTTGTGGTCCCTAAAATCCCCTTCGCGCATATTGTTTAGGGCTTTTTTCTGAAAGAATATAATATGTTTGCTTTGAAGATGCTTTATCACATAAAAAATCAATATTTTTGCTTCTTTGAAGATGCTTGTCTATTATTATATGATTTTTAATTTTTTTTGTATACGTAATGGGGCTTGGGTTGACTGTGCATAAAGTGTTAATGTGGGTACTTGGTTTGGCAGAGTGGTTGTTTTATATATTCTATTATCAATAGATGTTGTAAATTTCATGTGGTTTGTATAGGTAGTTAGGATGAGTTCAGTATCTACTAAAGTGCACTACCGTGTCGTTGATGATCATATATGAAGATCTTTAGTGGTCCCTCAAAATGCTTTGATGAATTAGTGGCTAGGTTGTCTCAAAAAACAAGACTCAGTGAAGAGTTAATTTGTAACGCCCCAAAATTTCAACTTGTGTTTTTTAAAATATTGATGAAAAACCTTTCAAGTATTAAAGTTTTTACTTTTAAAAATCTATAACTGAAGCAATTTAGAAAAGAGCACAAGTTACCAAATTTTGGGTACGTTAGCCAGAAAATCATCATTTCACATTAAACAACTACTTAAAGGAAGTGAAGAAATAAAATAATAGATTATTAATAAAATCTACAGTTTATTACAAAATGAGCATTTCCCCACAGTCCAATAATCTAAAGAAAAACTCAAAACTCAAAGCCAAGACGCTAGCAGAAAGAAGAAAAATCTTGAGTCATGTTGCATCGCGCCATCGACCGACTGTGAACTCATCACATGCCCATGAAATGGATCAGTTTCATAACAAACTAGTAGGTGCACAAATATATAATGTAGAATAAAATAAAACAGAGGCTCAACCCTAATTTTGGTTAGGGCATTAAAGAGGGGAGGTTGACTGGTCAACCTTATCTTCTTATGTATGTCCACCTACGTCATTGAAGATTCTTGTGAAAATACTTAATATAGATCTGTTTGTTGAACTTTTGAATTTGACAAACACCGCAAATAACTGAGTTACTTCACATAAAAAAATCTTAAATTCACATAAAAAAATCAGTATTTTTTTTTTAAATTCAAACTGACAAGTTGCGTAAATACCTAAGTTACTTCGCATAAAAAATGTAATAACATTGCATAAAAAACTATAACATTTCTTTTAAAGTCAAACTTCAAAACCTTGCAAATACTTGAGTTACTTCACACTAAAAATTCTATAAAAATGCATAAAAAATATGCAAAAAAAAAAAAATCAAACTAGAACCGACAAAATATGCAAATACCGGAGTTATTTTGCTTAAGATGGACTATTTATATTATAAAATTCACATAGTTGTACTTTCCCCAACTCATTGCAAATCCCTCCAACACCAGTTCCCAAATAGAGCATGACGAAGATTGGTGTTGGTCTCATTGTCACGGTTCCCAAGTGAGATGTGCAGTGCTGATTGAATATAATTGAATATAATCGATGATGGGTTATATATGATATGACCTTATGATCCTTGTTTATCTATTACATGTTCATGAAGAACTGTAAACGACACTTTGGCTGGTGGTGCCAAGACAAGGGAAATAACACTACTGATGGCTGAATAAATCCAACATTAAAAAAAGACCTAAATGTAGCATATATGTTATAATCCCAGGACTTTTGCATGATTAACTCATCCTGTTGGGGATTGAATTATCTGTACCAAACTCAAGAAGCTGCTCGGCCTGTGTCATGTGCTTTTATTCTTTCCTATATTTTGGCTTACCTTGAATGCCTTATATTCTACAAGCTTAGAGCATTGAGCATTGGAAGTTGAAGAGCTCTGGCCTTGAACATTAGAGGTTGAGTGGCACCCAGAGTTCCCCCAAACACTTCAGTAGAAACACCATATTTGAAGGAAGTTGCACTGAAGAGGTTGGAGGAACTCAAGGGGACTCCCAACATGCTGTGTCTTTCTCATTGCTTGTTTCTTGTTAGGTTAGAATGGAAAGCTTCTTGACTGCCATATTTATAGTTAATCACTATAAACTAAGCCTCTTTGGATGTATGGTTGGATTTACCTGGTTCTAATATTTGGCGACTTTCATTCTTCAGGCATGTATACATTGAACCTGGTCAGTTTTGAGACTGTTGGAGGGGAGGAATCACCCCAGTGGCTAAAAATTCTTGCAGATCCTTTTCTTGGGGATGTCATAATCTTTTCCCTTTGACAACCTTTGTCCTCTTTTTGCCAATCATACTTCTTTTGGTTTATTCTTATATTTCAACCCGAGCCAAGCTGAGGTTAGAATTGGAAAAGTCTCTCCCTCTCTCTCTCTCTGTTGTGCTTTGCTTGATTCTAGTTTGAAGATAAACCAAACCCAAAACTCAAGTTGAATGAGTTGAATACTGTGTGTAGTGCTTTGCTTGATTCTAGTTTGAAGATAAACCAAGGACAAAACTCAAGTTGATAGGTTTGGACTCTCTCTCTCTCTCTCATCCCCATTTGTTCCTTGATATAACCTAAAATTTTCTAACCCATATCCAACCACCATAACATCCCAACTCCACATAATTTGTTCCTTGATTTCACATAAAATGTTCTAACCCGTACCCAACCACCATATATAACCGTACAACCCTATATTAAAAAGGAGGAAGTAAAAAATTTAGAGAGAGAGAGATCTAAACCTGTTTGCTCCCGTGTGGTTTCTGTCAACCTCAAGCCGATGCCCTTTATGTTCCCAAGCAGATTGCTCAGTGCATAATGATTTAGTTACATGCTTATATATGTATGTTATTACTAGAAAGCAGGCTTAATTGCCTGCATGCAAAGTAGACACAATAACGACTGTCATGCAACATTGTTGCTCCGGTGGATTCCATGTGTGTTGGATATATCCCTTCTATATATGAAGAGAAAGATTCCAAAGATTTGCAGCTAAATCTTCAAGAATTAACTTCACATGTGGCAGCAAAGGCTCCATAAAAACGTGAATCGAAGAGGAAAGGCACGCAAGTTTTAACTGGTAAGCCTGCTGCCATGTTCTGTAAAATCAAGTCACAATTAGAATGGTGATTTGTGGGTGGCTTTATGAAACTTTTGATTGTTGGGCCCAGATACTTTCGGTTCCATCTCTTTCTATTATGCTAGAAAAGCGACTGGTTTACACTTCCAGAAAAGCGACTGTAAGTACGACAGACATAGCCAGCTGACTAGGTCTCTGATCGGGGGGAGGTTTCCCGTTCCTCGTGAAAAACATAGGCAGGTCTTAAGATCTTATGTCAATCTGACAACCAATGAAGTTACCACCTTATAAAATTTTGTTCGAAGCAGGTTATATGTTCCCCCCCCCCGAACAGGGCAGTTAGCTACATCTCATGATCGGGGGTCCCAAAGAGCACCACGTATGTAAGCATGTGCGTCTAGTATCCCCATGTTTGTCAGCATTAATTAGCGTTGGAGTTTGATGCGATTGCAAAGACTTAAGTACCCTCTCCTCCATTGGTGCAAAAAAAAATGACGGTTCTTGAAAAGGAGTGGTTGTAAAGACTTAAGTGCCCCGAAGATGATTATTTAAGATTCAGTCTCTGCACTGCAGGATTATCCGAGAAAGAAATCTCCCCTAGAGGAGGCCATAAACATCAACCCTCTTACTCTCTCTCTCTCTCTTTTCTATTTCTGCTTCTGTGCACATCCATTAGAAGATCATACATTGCTCCATCAAGCACCGACTGACCTGCACATTGACTGTTGTGGAGCCTGATTCAAAGTTTTTACCCTTACAGGAGGAGGGTTTGGGGGCTCATCCCAGCGTGGGTAGCATCATTCAACTCTCTCTTTCTCTCCCTTCTATTTTTGCTTCTGTGCACATCCATTAGAAGATCATACATTGCTCTATCAAGCACCGACTGACCTGCACATTTACTATTGTGGAGCCTGATTCAGAGTTTTTACCCTTACAGGAGGAGGGTCTGGGGGCTCCTCCCAGCGTGGGTAGCATCATTCAACTTGAAGAGTTATGGAGTCTGATTCAGAGCTTTTACCCTTACAGAAGGGGGGTCTGAGGGCTCCTCCCAGCGTGTTCATGGCCTTTTGCCCTTACAGAAGGGGGGTCCGGGGGCTCATCAACCCTCTCTCGCTCTCTCTCCCTTCTATTTCTGCTTCTGTGCACATCCATCAGAAGATCCTACATTGCTCCATCAAGCACCGACTGACCTGCACATTGACTGTTGTGGGTCCTTACTGATGAGTTGCCTCTAAATTTATTCGACTCTGGGTCCTTACTGCACTTGAAGTTGAGTCATTGTATTTTTTGTTATTCGGTGGGTGGTGAGGCCCTCCTCTACTCTCTCAAGACTCTTAGCTTGGGCAATCTTTCTTTTGATGATTGTGGTTGTAATGTATCGTTGAAGTTAAAATGGGGAATGAAATGACAATAGAAATCGCTGAAATTTTACAAAAATAAACTAGACTCAATAACGAAGACACCACTTTTTACGGATTTGGAATATGACCTCCGGTTAGGTACATCGATTTGCTTATTGAATAACACTACAAATCGCTATAGCGTTGGAGTTTGATGCGATTGCAAAGACTTAAGTACCCTCTCCTCCATTGGTGCAAAAAAAAATGACGGTTCTTGAAAAGGAGTGGTTGTAAAGACTTAAGTGCCCCGAAGATGATTATTTAAGACCCAGTCTCTGCACTACAGGATTATCCGAGAAAGATATCTCCCCTGGACATCAACCCTTTCACACTCTCTCTCCCTTCTATTTCTGCTTCTATGCACATCCAACAGAAGATCTTACATTGCTCCATCAAGCACCGACTGACCTGCACATTTACTGTTGTGGAGCCTGATTCAGAGTTTTTACCCTTACAGGAGGAGGGTCTGGGGGCTCCTCTCAGTGTGGGTAGCATCATTCAACTTGAAGAGTTATGGAGTCTGATTCAGAGCTTTTACCCTTACAGAAGGAGGGTCTGAGGGCTCTTCCCAGCGTGTTCATGGCCCTTTGCCCTCACAGGATGCTACCCGTTCGGGCTCATCAACCATCTCTTTCTTGCTTTGATTGTTTGTGTTTGTTGCTTGCTGCTTAAGTACTTCTCAGTAAGCAGAATATGGCCCTCATGCTCATCTCGATTGGATTACTGAGATTCCACCAGTAAGATCCGTAGTCCTTCTTGCTGCTAACTCTTTACATTTGCAGGTTGTTTCTTCAAATGATTATAATAATGACAAATATGCGAAGGAGTTCAGTATCAGTGTTTCTAATGCGCTTGCTACTTGTCCTGCTCGGGTTTTGCCAACTCCTCGTGTGAGTTGATCATATGTGAAAACTGAACTGTGGATGGAAGAGTGGGCGCGAGGCAAGGAAGAAGAAGAAGAGGAGGAGTCTTCCATGCAAGAGAACCAGGCGTTCTTGGTATTGTGGTTGTGCCGCAGCGTGATCTGCTGCTCGAGGGGGCAGTGGGTGAGGAGGGGAGTCTTCGAAATGGCGGTGCGCCTCTCTCTAGGCCACTCCGTAGCGCTCACTCCGGCCGTGCTCTGCCTCATTTACGACGTTCGTGAAAATGACAAAACTGCCCTCCATCGATATCGCGGGAAAACGTTCTGCAGGTGGTTGTAATGTATCGTTAAAGTTAAAATGGGGAATGAAATGACAATAGAAATCGCTGAAAATTTACAGAAATAAATGCCCTCCTTCTAGAAAACTGAATCGTCGGTTCCTCTTCCTCGGACGGACATAAATGCCCTCCTTCTACAAAACTGAATCGTCGGTTCGTGAAAAGAAAAAAACTGCCCTCCATCGATATCGCGGGAAAACGTTCCGCTGTAATGTATCATTGAAGTTAAAATGGGGAATGAAATAACAATAGAAATCGCTGAAAATTTACAGAAATAAATACCCTCCTTCTAGAAAACTGAATCGTCAGTTCCTCTTCCTCGGACGGACATAAATGCCCTCCTTCTAGAAAACTGAATCGTCGGTTCATGAAAAGGACAAAACTGCCCTCCATCGATATCGCAGGAAAACGTTCCGCTGTAATGTATCATTGAAGTTAAAATGGGGAATGAGATGACAATAGAAATCGCTGAAAATTTACAGAAATAAATGCCCTCCTTCTAGAAAACTGAATCATCGGTTCCTCTTCCTCGGACGGACATAAATGCCCTCATTCTAGAAAACTGAATCGTTGGTTCGTGAAAAGGACAAAACTGCCCTCCATCGTTATCGCGCCAAAACGTTCCACAAAGTTTGCGTATGTAGCAAGCCTTATGTTGTAGGATTTAAATAGTTTAAAACAATCCATTCTCGCTCTAAGCACTCTACCGGAGATTCTTTGCTTTCATCTCGAGTTGCCGGAGCATCCTTTCCTTTTTACCAGAGCATCTGTTTCCGTCTTACGCGTAGTCGCAACATCATTGCCACCTTCTGTTGCGTATTAGTTGTTACTGTTGCTTACTCTACAGTTGGAATATCCAAATTCCCATCGTTTCGGTAAGTTTCGTGTAAGTTTTCTTTCTTCAATCTGAAGATTGGTTCTTATACAAGGATTTGTATTATGAACCCAAATATTCCGACGATTTCTAATAATGATGATCGTGTATTGTGTTGTGTAGGTTAGCAATGTCTGCGCCTCATCAGATTAGAGATACCCCGTCGTTCTATGGGTTATCTATTAGAGAAGTGATCCGCCAGTCCTATTTATCTAAAGTTTTTGAAAGATACCAAAATATACTTAAGATTGAGAACGATGAAGACAGGGAAAAAGCCTTGGAATCGTATTTTGCGGAGGATTATCCATCAGATATCGAGGCTGCGGACCAAAGGAAGAACTCTGAAGAATGAAAGATGCAGAACAAGGATGACAAAGAGAAGGCAAAGGCCAAAAATATTGATGAGAATATAAATAGAAGGCGGAGGATTAACGCACAACAGATGGAAAAGAGGAAGAAGAAGGCGAAGGAGTGGGAAAGGGATGTTAGCAATATGATGGCGGAGGCTCAAAGGAGAAACTTGGAGAGTAGAGCAATGCGACACAAGGCAAGGCTACTGAAGGAGGCGGAGGAGAGGCGAAGGCAAATGAATAAGGAGGAGGAAGAGAATGAACAAAATATTCCTCAGTTTGAGGAAGAAAAGGAAAGGCGAAGGAGGGAGTTGGAGTTCGAGGAAGCTAAGGAAATGCAAAGGCAGCAGAAGGAGAATGATGAAAAGAAGGAAAGGCAACGGAAGGAGAAGGAGGAGGAGGTAGAGAAGGAAAGAGAAAGAAAGAAGCAGGAGGAAGAATTGCAGGAAAGAAGGAAACAACAACTGCAAGAGAAAGAAAGGCGGTGGAAGGAGGAGGAAGAAAAGGAAAGGGAAAGGAATAAGCAGGTGGAAGAACTGCGGCAAAGAAGGAAACAAGAAATCGAGGAGAAAGAAAGGCGGCTGAAGGAGAAGGAGGAGGGAGAAAAGGAAAGGGAAAGGAAGAAGCAGGAGGAAGAGGCGAAAAGGGAGAGACAAAGGAAGCAGAAGAAGGAGGATGCGAAAAAGGAGAGAGAAAGGATGCAGGAGAAGAAAAGGGAGAGAGAAAGGAAGGAGAAGGAGGAGGAGAAAAGACAGAGAGAAAGGAAGCAGAAGGAGGAGGAGGAGAAAAGGGAGAGAGAAAGGAAGGAGAAGGAGGAGGAGAAAAGGCAGAGAGAAAGGAAGCAGAAGGAGGAGGAGGAGAAAAGGGAGAGAGAAAGGAAGGAGAAGGAGGAGGAGGAGAAAAGGCAGAGAGAAAGGAAACAGAAGGAGAAGGAGGAGAAAAGGGAGAGAGAAAGGAAGGAGGAGGAGGAGGAGGAGAAAAGGGAGAGAGAAAGGAAGGAGAAGGAGGAGGAGAAACGCGAGAGAGAAAGGAATCAGAAGGAGCAGGCGGAAAAGGAGAGAGAAAGGAAGCAGAAGGAGGAAGAGGAGAATAGGGACAGAGAAAGGAAGCAGAAGGAGGATGAGAAAAGGAAGGCGAGAGAAAGGAAGGCGACGGTGGAGCCGGTAGAGATGGAGATTGAAAGGCAGTTCGAGGCAGTGGACCCACCAGAAAGTCCCAGATTGGAGCGAGAACAGCAGAAAATAGCCACCAAGGTAAATATATCCGTCCTGTCTGCGAAGATTTAATAATATGTTTAGCGATTTTGGTATAGCGATTACTGTGTTAGGTATTGATATTTATAGCGATTACTGCGATAGTATGTCTGCAACCGATATTATTTATAGCGGTTAGTAGAATAGTATTTATAAGTACAAATGGAAGTAATTTATAATTTGTAGGAATAATATGTTATTTTGTGTTACAGGGAGGTCACAGGAGAAGTAGAGCACCAAGTGAAAAGCTCGGAGGTCGCTGTCAATGGCCTGTAGTTCTGTCTTGCTATGGTCAACTGAGTGCATATCAGAAGGACCGACTACGAAATATGCACTTCGATGGCCTTTTGGACCAGCAATATTTTGAAACTTGCTGGAATACCATGACTCACCTGATAAATAAGTGGAATGATAAGACTAACACATTCCAGTTTGATTCTTTTGAGATCACCATGACTCTAGAAGATGTGGCGAGGATCACTGGCCTTAAGTGCGATGGCAGTGCTGTCCTATTACGGCATTCAAACTATAACGCAAGGGAAAACTGCACTACCCTTCTAGGAATGTCGATGGACGAATGGAGTCAATGTATTTCTGGTGGAAGCAATTCCACATCAATGAAGGTCTCAGTTTTTCGTAATAAATGGGAAGGCCACTCCGCTACTTGTGCATCTGAAATAGCTGACCAAGAGTTGCGTGGCTTCCTTCTATATTTTTTTGCTCTTACATTATTTTCCGATTGTTCTGGTTCGAGAATAAGTTTCATGTGGCTGCAGTACCTGGCAGACTTAGACGAAGTCGACAACTATGCCTGGGGTGCCGCTATGCTCGCACACCTGTACAGTCAACTCCATCGTGCGAGTAATGGTACGAAAACAGTTGGCGGATTTTGGCCATTTGTTCAGGTATTTGCTGATTACATACTTAGTATTTGTAGACAAATCTCATTGCAGTCTGTGGCGTTGCTAATAATATTTTTTTTGTTATGCCTGGGCGTTGGAACATATTATCCCATTGCGTCCACGGTGTGGCCCTCCGATTTGTGGTTTTCCAAAGATCGGTCGCTGGGCCAGAATAAACGTCGCAGTTTATAATGCTAAGTCCATTTTAGATGGGCTGCAATTAAATGAAGTAAACGTTCTAAAATTGTTTATAATCGCGTCAGCATTTACCATTGAGTATTATAAGTCGTTGTAATGTTCAACATTCTTAAGTATACATCGCTGCAGGATTGTCTTCCGTAGTGCATATCGTTGTTGCCATATCATGTGTAAATAAATTTTAATATATTTGTCATTCGTTATTAAAAAGAATTACCAATGTACAGGTTTTGTGGAGACCTTATGGAGATGGGGGCGATGATGAAGACGTTGTTGCGGAGGCTGCCAGATTGTCTGACCGCGATTTGTGGCTATTCTGCAATTTTGAAGCCGAGATGCAGCAAGGTAGTCGAGTTCTCCTACAATCTGGCTTGGGGCAGTCTATCTCAAATAAGCCTTTGGAGGTGAGAAGGAAGATGAATAATGGTGGGGCCAGGCACGTGAATTGGAGCGATCGCTACAGGGACGAATTATTAAATTAGAACTCAAGTGGTGTCCCTGCCGTACCGTATGATCATGAAGGACGACAATTTGATCCCTTCTATTTCGAAAGCTATTGGGAACCAATGCGGCAAAATCGGAAGATTGAGAAAATTGTCAACCCATGCCTCCCAACTGTCCCTTCTCATGTTGTAGCCCAGCCTCTACAACCAAAACGTCGTCTCGATCTGGTTAATACGACTAGTCCATCAGTAACAAATCACGAGGAAGACCGAACTCTTGCTCCAAAAGAGAAGACTGTCTCAGCCGCAAGGTTCGAACTTATTGAGAGGGAGAATAAGAAATTAAGGACAGAAGTAAGCACTATGGGGACCCAATTGAATGCAGTGGTGGACATGATGACCAGTCTTCTTAGGCAAGGTTTCGCAACGAGGAGGCCACCCAGGATAGACGGTCCACCAATAAAAAGTGAGAGACAAGTCTATGAAATTTCATCAGATTCGTCCAGTGACTCGGAATAAATCCTAGATTTTTCATTTTTATCACGCTATACATTTGTTGTAATTGTATAATGAGTTGCGGTAACGCGAAATTCTTTGACTGTTTAATTCTTTATTATTACATCTTTCCGACTTTGGGTCTCGGTAATAAATAAACTTTCCTCTATGGGAGGATTAGTAGGTTGATAAGAAGGATGGTTGTCTTCATCTATATTTTCTTTTTTACTAAACTAATTGAGTTCATCATCACTAAAAATATCATCATTTCTAGATAGTAACTTAAACAAGAAAGAGTAATCCATATTCTCTTTATGGGATTCATCCTTCTCCAAACCACTAACGTTTCCTAAGAAAGTCACATTCCTAGAAACATATAGTTTGTCGTTCTTAACATCATAGCATCTAAATCTTTTTTGAGTTTTAGAATATCCAAGAAATGCATAAGGAATGACTTTTGGTGAGAGTTTGTCATTTTTGTCGGTAAGGACAAAACATTTACATCCAAAGATTCTTAACCTATTTTAGTCGGGTTCCTTTTGGTATAAAATTTTAAAAGCTGAAGTTTTGTTTAGATTTTTTGAAGAAAAGTGATTTATAAGATAAACGGATGTAAGAGCCGCCTCGGCCCAAAAACTTTTTGGAATGTTTTGAGAAATGAGTAAAGTTCTAGTTGTTTCAATAATATACCTATGTTTTCTTTTAGCTAGACTGTTTTGTTGTGGTGTTTTTGGACAAGATCTATGATGAACTATTTTATGGTTTTCAAGATAGTTTTTAAAATCATTTGAAAGATACTCTCCTCCGGAATCAACTCTAAAGATTTTTAAATTATCATTAAATTGATTTTTAATCATCATATGATATGTCTTAAACGATGCAAAGACTTCATGCTTATGTTTAAGGAAGTATATCCAACAAAATCTTGAATAATCATAAAAAAAATAACATAGTAAGCAAATCCTCCCTTAGATACTACGTGTGTCGGTCCCCATAAATCCGAGTGCACAAGTTCAAAAGATTTGTTTGTAAACGTATATCTTTGTTCAAAAGTCAAGCTTCTCATTTTTCCAAAAAAGCAATGATTACAATTGAAATTACTTTTACAGAGATCTTTGTCTTCGCAATCGCTGTATTTGTCTTCGCCTCGAAAGAATAGCGCACAAAGTATTGGCGATCTAAGCCATGAACAATAATTTAACGAGTTCTGACGGCACAAAGGTTTGTATCCATATACGATAATCGTGAAAAGGTATTTGTGTTAAATAATCAATAGATAAGTGTGAACACCCCAAATTTTTCAAAAGTCTTGTAAAAATGACCCTTTTGCCCCTGACTCCATTTTCTGAGAAAACCAAAGCTAAATTTCGGTCTTTCTTCAGATCTCTGGATTAAGTTCCACATTTCAAATTCGACTCCAGATCTGAACTCAGTATTTTAAATCCAAACCTGAGCCCCGTTGTCCGGTTTCCAAAATAAAAATCGCAAAAATATCAAAAAAATGATTAGATCCTCGGCCCTATATTTTCAGTTCGAGGTTGTAAACCTCGAATATTTTTCAAAAATTCAGACACAAATCCATTTTCTGAAGAAATTCTCTCAAAATAGCTCAGAAAATTCCTTTTCGTAAATATTTTACAAAAAACAAAAAAAAAATTAGTTTTAAATCTTCGATTTCTCGTAAAGCTTTAGGATTTTATTCTAAAATACAAAAAAATAGAAAAATAACATAAAAAACCAAAAAAAATTGGAAAAATTACAAGAAAAGCAAATGATTCTCAAGGTTTTAGGAAGCCTCTCGCTGAAAACCTCAATTTTGAACTATTTTCCAAAAAATTCTTTTAAGGGGAACCTCTTTTAGGAAATAGCACAAAAAGCCAACGGAATCCTCCCGCACGTTTTCATCTCCCCTCTCCACCGTCCGATCTGCAACAACCTGCCCATTCTTCACCTTCCATCTCCAACGAGCTCTTCACTCGAACCTTCCACCTCTTCTTTAAGAAGAGGTCTTCACCCATGATCGAGGCATCGACGATTGTCCTGGAGATCACTTTTCCCTCTTTCCCCCCCATTACCGACCAAGGGACCTTCCTCTCTTGTTTGGACTCTCCATTAACCCCTCATTCGCCAGAGATCGCATCTCCTCCGATCCTTTCTTCCTCATCTTCTCTTCTCACCGTCCTTCTGGTGCTTCCCCTCTGGGCTATCAAAGAAGGCTTTCTTCCCCATCGTTGAAATCGATCTTACTACAGGAGCTTCAAGCAGTCCGATTCCCCTTCTTCTGGTCCTCCTCCTCTCCTATCAGTTTCCCCTATAAGAATTGAAGAACAATCCCTCAAGGCACCTCCTCTGTGGCTGTTTGAAGGAAGTCCAATTTCTCTACGAAAAACAGTTGGCTGGTTGCTGCCTGATAATCCGACCCAGGCAAAGGTATCTAGGGAGAGGAAGTGAATAACGTGGCCGCAGCAGGTGTTTACTGACTTTTGCTAGCAGACAATTTATGATCGTGCTCCCAATACCCATCATTACAGGGAATCGATGTTACAGGTAAGGTCTGCACTCTGGTTAGCATTTAGCATTATCACAATGACCCATTAAACAACCTGCATGTCTCAGCTATCAGGGTCTTATAGAAGGATATTACCATCGTCCCATCTCCTGTAAATCGGTATGGTGATTCATAATCAGACTGAGTTAAAAAAAAAAAGAACTTTACATTGGCGTTCCAGTGGAGTTCCCAATATCCACTGCGTGGCATAATAATGAAGGCCCTGATTCATCCCTCTGGAATGGGGTGTCGATCCTTGGCATCTAGTTTTGCTATAAGACATCAGTTATAACCCTTCACTCCCAATGTCCCTTAGTTTCACCAGTAAATTTTAAATTCCTTTGTAAACTCACTTAATATCATCATTAGAAATTTCTTCTTCTTTCTTTACAAGTAGCTTGCTATATATGTATTCACGTATGTTACATTTTTCAGCATGAGCCTCACAATTACCTTTCAATCATTACCCTGTAACAGTTCATTGATATCAAACCCATGAAATTCGATTTTGTCCTATATCCTATCCTCTGTGCATAATAGCTTAGTTTGCAATGTCAATGATCTGTCCCTCATTTTTTTATGTCTTCCCGGTTTCTGAAACCTTTCTAAAATTCATATGCTTTGAAGATGTTGATTGATTTTTTTTTTTTTTTGGAAGCGGACAACAGGAACAACAACAATATTAGTATTTGCTATTTCTTTTTTTTTGTTGATATTGCTATCATGGCTTCTGGTGTTTCTGGTATTGTTATTGTTATTGTTATTTGCGGTGCTTGTGATGAACTCACCTTCACTATTGCTTCTGATTCGAGAAAGGGGAGGGGGCTAAGAGTTTGGAACTAACAGCTCCTGCCAATGAAAGCCATGTTGTGTATCTCTTACTGTCATAGATGAGTGATATCTGGAGGGCCAGTGTATATGACCATCCTTACTAGTGAGCCTAGGGGTTTTTGTTCCCTGGTTCTTCAGCAAAAACCAGTGATGCATGACAGAAAATCTCAGTAGATGGTTTATGTCACGAATCTCTTTTCACAAGTGATATCTTTGCTGCTGTAGTCTTGTTAACAATACTCCTTCAATAAAATTGCTGGAGCCCAAGGCCCTAAGCCCATCTAGGTCCAGTAAATTTATGATCGATGGTCGATGTCATCCTGCATTTTTTTTAACATTCTTTCAGATTGCAGATGTGCTTCATTCTTGGTGTTACGAATCTAAGTGCTGTTGATGCTTTTGCTACCGCCTCACTGGTCATGTCTGCGGCATCAGGAATTTGTTCCTGTATTATTTCTCACATCTTGCAGGAGAAGGGAAGCTCAACTCAATTTTATTCAGAAGCCATCAATCAGTCGCTGGATTCTCCCTTTCTTGGCCATTAGAAACTCATTCTTTGTTAGGATCTATGATTTTATTCCCAAATATGCTTACAGCATGCATTCTTATCACAACATCCTACATGTGGATCACTTGAAATTTTACACACCTCCCCTGTCAACCCTTGCCTACCAGTATCATCACTATCACTGTAATATCTCTTCCACAGCACAACACTTTCAACCTCCCTTTACTACCACATACACCACCTGTTGCATAACCAATAACTGCTACCACAACTCCTCTTTCTTGCATCATACCTTCACCATCCTTCATGGCACCTACTATGACATTTAAGCCTAACACTACACAACCCATACACATTCATTTCACCCTTGACATACCACTTCACTTACATTTCATTATTGTCTGGTTGCATTGCATTACTTACATTATGTTCACCTATGGCTTCATTGGCTACAGCACATAGCTTTCACCTTCCATCCAAGGTGCCGATATAATCCATAGTCACAAATAGGCATGAAAGGTCTCTGCTAGATCCTGTCAAAATACAACTGCCCCTATTTGCTGATACGAAAAGGTAATCCAGCAGACTCCAGCGTGCTGCTAACCTCGGTCATAATTTTGGATATTCCTTCAGAAGGAGCTTCCAAAAGGCCTGTTCTGTGGCCATCAGTTTTATTGTCTATAGTAGGAGCTGTAATTACCAAACTCATTCTTGAAGCTGTCCACCGTCTTGTCATATATGTGAATTAGGATCATTTTTTTTCTAGGCCGGTTGTTGCTGTGACTCCCTGCTAGGTAACCCTTCCACAACAAGTACCTCTCACAGCCCTATATCTACCTGCAAGTTCCTTTCCTTCTGCTGTTACATCATCTTAAACAGCAGCTGATGCTGATGAATATCCTGTATACCTTCCATCCGTGGCAGCACAGAACCCATTCTCGATATACCTTAGGTTGTCACCTCTGGTCATCATATTTCTGCACTCTCCCCATAACCAGTAGGTGATCATAGGCACTCACCCAGCATTCACCTCCAGCTATCATAAGCATTATATATTCCTCATTCCCTCCTCTTCGTTGTCTATTACAACCTAAATTTATCACCTCAACACATCTCCCCATTGAATATACTCCATATATACATATATATATATATATATATATATATATATATATATATATATATATATATCTTTTCCATCATTTTCATCATGCATATCTCTTCACTACTCGATTTCCATATGGCATATGTGATCTTTCTTCTATTTTCATTGCTAATCCGGATGTTTTGCAGGAAATACGTGGATAAAGTTATCATTTGAAGTTGAGAACTTGATTTTATGAGTTGTAATAGTTAGACTTTAATGAAAATTTACATTTCCTGCTTTAGGTAGAATGGATGAGCATTGTAAATATCATTGAATTACTTGTTGTTCATACATTTTTCCTTTATTTCTCAAATTCTCACAATGGTGAAACACGAATGGCACGTGCACCATTTCATAAAAGGTAAGTTAATTCTAAGTTGATGATTTACACCAACGGCCATAGTCGGTGTAAACAAGACTTAGTATTCTTATCTTTTATGAAATAATACTGGATCCACACTGGATCCTCTTTCAAAAATCATCATATTCTTCAAATATTTCACCTTTTATCAGAGTTTAACTTAGAATTAATTCAATATATATACCAATGGCCATAGTCAGGGTATATTGAGAGTTAATTGCATTTTAAACTCTATAAAAGCACAAAATATGTTTCATTCTTCACCTGAGTTTAAATATAGATTATTATATGATACATTCAATGACCATAGTCAAGGATGTATTATATCTTCAATCTTATTTCAATTCATGTAAAGAATGAAATACAATTTTCAAAATCTAATTTCAAAATTTAAATTCATTCATCATTTAGGGTAGAACTGCATCATATTTTCAAAACTTCCTTTTTAAAATTCCAAGTGTTTCTTCTTCTTCATCAGATCTTATTCAAATCCAATTCTATCTCACTTCAAGATTCAAGAATTCAATTTCAAAGACCAATTTGACTTTGAAATTTCAAAATCATTTCATATTCAAAACTTCAAATTTCCAACTCAAATCAAAAATCCAAATTCAAAGTTCAATTTAACTTTGAAATTATCTCCTGATTTCAAAAATCAAGTTCATCCCCTTATCTTCAATCAAGGTTTGGATTCGAATCTCAAGTTTAAATTTGGGTTTCTAAAACCCAGATCCGTCTTTAAAGGTCCTATTTGGACTTTTCATAAACCAAATCCAAAATCAAATCCTAATCTCAACTTGGATCCAGATTTCCAAGTATAAATTCCATTCCACTTTGGATTTCCCATCACCATTTAGGATCCGAAACCTTATTCCACTTTTTGATCTCCAATCATAGGTCCAAATTTCTTTTAGAATCCAGATCCTCATTCCACCATTGGATCTCAGATTCAGATCCAAATTCCAATTCTTAGGATCCAGAAACCAATTCTACATTGGATCTCAGACTTCAGATCCAAATCCATTTTTAGGATCCAGATCCTCATTCTACTTTGGGTCTCAAACTTCAGATCCAATTCCATCTTAGGATCCAGAGTCCAACCCTATCTCGGATCTCAGACTTCGGATCCAAATCCATCTTAGGATCCAGAGCCCAACTCTACCTTGGATCTCAGACTTCAGATCCAATTCCATCTTAGGATCCAGAGTTCAAATCCACCTTTTCAGATCCAAATACTATCTTGGATTCCAAATCTTGAATCCAATTCCATTCAAAATTCCAAATCCAATATTCCATTTTTTCTCCAATTCTTAAAACCAACTCCATTTCATTCCAGATTTCAAATCAAGTTCCCAATTCAGACCCTAAATCCAAAAATTCAATTTTGAACTCTATTCCGAATCCAGATCTCGGATTCGGATTTCATATTGAAATTCCAACTTTTAAATCAATTCCATTTTTCAATTTTTCCCAATTCTATCTTTCCTACTGATTCAATTCCATTTTCATTTCTATTTCTGACTCAAAGTCCATTCATGACTTAGAAAATTTCTTTCTTCTTCTTTTATCTCAAAAACTTCAAAAACCATCTCTTTCCAGATCTAGATTTATCTTCCCAAGCTCTTGATTATTCTAAAAACTTAGAACTTTAATCTTAAGTTCTAAGTTAGGAATCATTTCTTCACTTTATCAATTTCACTTGGAAATTCTTCAAAATATTTTCAAAAAGAGCATACATCTTTGCATATTGCACAAGCATGATTCATTGTGCATTTAGACTTAGGATAAAAACTTAGATAAATTCTTTGCAAAGCAAAAGGCATAAAATTCGACCCTTGGTTCGATTACCCCTGGTAAAGGCGCCAGGAACGGTCGAACCTCGTACCGACAAGCGGATCCCGTCTCCCGATTTTCCCGCAAATATTTCAAAAACGGAGGCGAGTTATTTCAAATATTTTTAAAATTAAGGTCAAGTGAGACCCGCAAAAGAGTTCCCCTTCTCTTCTCTTCTTTCTTTTCTCTTCTCTCTTTCTTTCCGTTCTTTTATCTTTTCTCCCTTCAAAAAGGAGGAAAATACGAGGTTGGAAAGGAAAAGAGAAGGAAGAGAGAGAACATTACGAGAGGAAAAATTTTGCGATGATCACAATAAGGAAAGGATTTGTTGCCATCGCTGGATACTTCGTGCTTTGAGTCGGAGAGCGATCTGTAGCATCGCAGCATAGTGATTTGTGGGTATTGTTCGAATGTCAAATCACACGTGGAAAACGTATTTTTGAATATTTAAAACTTAATGAGCGGCATGAAAAGACGCATTTTTGAACAATAATGATTTCAAAAGGCAAGTGGAGGTGTCGGGAACGCGAAAGATTTGCTGGAGAAGAAGTTGACTGGAGGTTTACGCTGCGATTTGTGGTTATTGTTGAATAGCGATCTGTGGCATCGCAGCACAGTGATTGACAGTCCTACGCTGCGATGCCCCACATCGCAGCACACTTGAAAAATCCTTCGCATCATGCTAAGATTGACAGTCCAACAATAATCAACAACGTTCTACGCTGCGATGCCACATTAATTAGCTTCGTGCTTTGAGTCGAAGAGTGATCTGTGGCATCGCAGCATAGTGATTTGTGGGTATTGTTCGAATGTCAAATCACACGTGGAAAACGTATTTTTGAATATTTAAAACTTAATGAGTGGCATGGAAAGACGTATTTTTGAATACTTCGAACACAAGCATTTAATTTGGCGGCGGTTATCAAAAAAAGGCGGCATGCGAAAAGCCGTATTTATATTTTTTTTAAACGCAATCAATTAATTAGCGGGCTGTTTTCAAAAAAAGGCTGCACGTTAAAGGACTTTACCTTTGTAGGTGAGGACGGCGTTTCAGTATCTCTGTTGCAAAGGTGCCATCGATATCTCCGTCCAGGCATGGCACCGAAGAAGGGGACAATCGGAGCAGTACGACCAGCCATGGCGGACAAGAAGAGGACTAGTGGAGCAATACGACCCGGCATGACGCCAAAGACGATGGGAGTACTACGACCGGGCACGGCGGCAACGGAGAGGACGATGGTAGCAAAACGACCAGGCACGGCGCCAGAGGAGTGGACGAGGGGAGAAAAACGACCAGGCACGGAGCAAACGGATAGGAGGATGGGAGCTAAACGACCAGGCACGTTGCCAATGGAGTGGACGATGGCAGCAAAACGGCCACGCACGGCTCTGAACAAGAATACAACCACATCCACAGTACCAGGACTAGCGCTTAAGAGGTATATTCTTTGAAACGCCTGAGCGGTTTAGTGAACATTTGGCTTTTCATGTCGTATTTGGACTAGTGTTGTTTACTGTAGACAATAATTTCAATGTCCAATCCTGAATACCACGCTCATGGTGCACTCAGTGCAACATCCACAGTCTCGGGTGGGCGGCAACGCCCTGACGAGTTCGTAGATGACATCGAGCAGATGCAAGATGAATTTGCAGATGGGAACACTATCAGTAATTTTGTAAGTATTTGTCCACTATCAATTTCTAGGTCATCGGTTTGCATGTTCTGAAGTTCGTAACTTTGTGCAACCAGACAATGTATGATTTTGTCAATTACATTCAGAGCAACCCAACGAGCAATACAGTACGCATCATCAGCCCGTATTTCGTGGTATGTCTGTGCCGCTGTTGTTCTATTTGCTTTCATGACGTACTCACGTTTCTTGGTAGTTAAACCTTGCTATTTCGTGCAACAGATGTACGTCCGGCGAAAGCCATACGGCATAGGATTCGAAGATGCACTACCTTGTTGGAACAACGATGATGAGTGCATAGACATTTCGAAATTTGGAAAGGTAAGTGAACAAACCTCTTATCCAAGGTTTATTCGTAACATCCCCATCACGATAAGTCTCTGGAACGAAAAATGATTTTATCGATTCGCAGATTTTACTTCCTACACTCTGGCAACATCCAGACCATTGGGTCCTATACGAGATGAATTTTCAGCTAAAACAACTATGGTGCTACAACTCATTGGACTGCCACAGTGGCGTAGAACGCGATGCTATGCATTTGGTAAGCTTGTACCCAAAGGTGAAGTAGCTATTCGAGGTGGATCGGACTGTAATATATTATCCCTTTTTCACAGGCGGGATTCCTTAACGGGCAAATGGGTGTCGACATTGGTGAGTGGATGTTGCTCTGTGCTGACGATGCTCCGTTACAAAGTAATGGGGTCAATTGTGACATATTCGTAATGAAGCATATTGAAGCAATATACAATGGAGAACAACCTTGTTTCCACGCTGTATGAGCTTCGTATCCGATGTTATTGGGTATTCCTGTTATATATTGGTTTTACATTACCTGTTTTGTTGCAGAAACATATGTCGGTAATACGCGACGAAATATGCGGAAAATTGATTGAGTTTAAAATGAACGACAGACAAAATACTATAAAGTGAAACCTATCGATTGCTCTGTCTGTACAACCTAACGAGGCCCTCCATCACCGTTCTCGCCGTCCTCCTCGACAGTAACCCAGTAGGTGCAGTCGCGCTGAGGGTGGCCAGCAGGAGCTCCACCAAGTCCTCTTCCTCTCCCTAGCGAGGTCTAAGCGGATTTGTCGTACTTGTGGATTTATTTGAGACCCAAAGATTCGGAATAGCCCTCTGGCATATTTCATGTGTTGGCTTTCTTAAGGGCATTAAGTTCTATTTTCATTGCTTTGTTCCAATGATGATATTGTTTGACATCATTATAATGAGATGACTCTTATGTTATTAAACATGCTCTAAAGTTTGGAGAAAATGCGTCATATGATACAAATCTATTAGGATCTCTAGAGATTCGATTAGATCTCTTAAGTTGGGATTCCTCTAAGGATATGTTTTGAAAGAACTTGTCCAGAGAACATGGATGGTTACCTTGACCTCGCCTAGTATACACATGCATATCATTAGATGCAATTTTATTTAAACTTTCATGTTGATGACTAACTTCAACAACAACCGGATGATACTAGAGTTATTATCCAAGAGTCAAACACATCAATAGAGTTAGACTCATCATGTCTTGGCAATAGATCAAATAGAAATGAATAGTCAATTTCTTCTTTAGGTCCTTTGTTATCAAACCCATCTTTATTTTCAAGAAAGATGACATTTTTAGAAATATAGAGTTTGTTTTTATTGGATCAAAGTATCGGTGCCCTTTTTTATTTTCACCATAGCCCAAAAAAACATATTCAATGGATTTTGGAGATAGTTTAACATTTTTATGATTAAGCACATAACACTTACAACTAAATATTCTTAGTCTTTTAAAATTGAGTCATTTTAAAAAGTTTTTGAAATGGAAACATTTTGTAAAGAAGATGGAGTTCTATTTATTAATTTGAGGTTAAAACAGCTTCGGCCCAAATTTTTTTTGGAATGTCCCTAGCAATTAGAAGAGTTCTAGTAGTTTCTATTATACGTATATGCCAGAGGGATATTTCGAAATGACTACCATTCAGAATAGCCCTCTGGCATGACATTGTTTTCATTAATGCGGAGTATTTTTTTATTTAAGATTTGCTTTTGGTTTAATGAAACTGACGTATATACTCGAAAACTGACGGAGGGTGATAGGACGTTTCATTAATATTTGAATGACACAACACACAGTTCCACTTTGCTTCGCGAATAAGGAACCGACATAATCGACAATTCCTGCATACACGACTTATTCTTGAATCGAGTGCATAGGCGGCTTCGACGCAGTTGTCGTATCCGTCTATACCTTTTTCATAGGTCTGTAAGATCATAATTGAAGAAACCGTCGTTTAAAATTCAAGCAATTTTCAAATGCTGGCACAGGTTTTCATGGTCGTAGCAGTGTAGTTTGACGTTAGACCACCAAGCGTATCGCTTTGTACTATTCGTAAAATACGAACGCGACATTAAAGCGATATTTAAGCATACAACATTTCATAGCGATGTTGAATATTATCATTTCGAACATTAGAAGTCTTTGTTCATTGCACACATCGCAGTCTCACCCTGCGACTGTCAATCACGCGGGTTGAGCGCACATCTTTTATCAATTACAAGCCTTTTAGATCCTCGCGACGCCTCCGTCAGTTTCTCCTCCGAAATTAGAAAGGACGTCAACTTTTTGCAGAGTTCTTCGCGGAATCCGGGTATATCAACCTGCAAAAACAGATTGTAAACTACAAGCAATAGACATGCCCTTAATTGCCAATAATAGAGGCTAAGGAATGGCATACAACGTCGAAACAGGGTTCTGCACCATTGTATATCGCTTCAATGTACTTCATTACAAATACGCCGCAATCAACGTCATTATCTTGTAAAGGAGCATGGTATGCCGTGCGATAGATCCACTCGCTGACATCGACTCCCAAAATGGCTATGAGGAAACCGATCTGAGAATAATGCGACCGAAAGTAAATTCATGACCCCAGTACACTACACGATACTCATATAGATGGAATCTTACGAGATGGGAAATGTCTAGCCGTAAACCACTGTCAACTTCCAATGAATTGTAACACCATAGTTGTTTTTCGCATAAATCCATCACGTATAAGACCCAATGCTTTTCAGACTGCCAGAGTGTAGGAATCAGTATCTGCAAATAGATCGAAAAAATGTTGTTACCACTGTTACGCTGTAATATTGCACTGTAGGTTTGTTTGCTTACCTTTTCACTTGTCATAAGGTCTCTGCAGTGATTACCGTTAACCCAATAAGGTTTGCCGTCTTGAAATTCACTGGAGTATGGCAAACGATGTAATATAGTCTGCAAACCGAAAGAAACATTGCTAACACCAACGTTAACATACTAATCAATTGGACTAAATCAATAATGAAAAGCAACATAAAATACAACCGATATACCATGAAATATGGGCTGACGACGCTCACAGTCTGGCTTGGTGCGTTGCTTTTAATATAATTTATGAAATCGGATATAGTCTGTTTGCAGCAAATATGGTGTTGTATTGATCATACATACACATGGCTTACGTTTATAGACAACTACTACTAGTTTCATACTAACAAAATTACTGATCATGTTGCATTGTGCGAATTCACTGCGCATTCGGTTGATGTCCTCCAGGAGTGATTGACTAAGTTTTCGCCCAACTTCGTCGGTGGATGTTCGACTGAAATGAATGCGGACATTGCAACGACCGATATTTAAATTACATTATATAGTACACAAAAACAAATCACAAAAAATGCATGAAAGAGACGGATTTTGCTGAACATGTAGACTATGTGTAGACAATATACCCATGATTCGCCATTGTTGGTCCTGTAGCTGTCTTCGTCTGCCTCACCGACTATAATTTTCTATGTTCGAGGGCGGATCTTCAGGTTTATGAAGGAACCGTCGGTTTGGTTGTTGCTGGTTCACGAAGTAGAAGACAAACACACCTTCCAGTGCTTGTGCGACTATTTATGACCTAAAAGATGTACTGCTCAACCAACATGATCAATGAATACTGTACGACAACTCAAACATTTATGGGTATCCGTTGGAAAATACACATTAAGTAGCCTTTTATTTATAATATATGGATACAACTTTTCACAAGATAACAATAATGATTTCAAAAGGCAAGTGGAGGTGTCGGGAACGCGAAAGATTTGCTGGAGAAGAAGTTGACTGGACGTGTATGGCGATTTGTGGTTATCGTTGAATAGCGATCTGTGACATCGCATCATAGTGATTGACAGTCCTACGCTGCGATGCCACACATCGCAGCACACTTGAACAATCCTTCGCATCACGCTAAGATTGACAGTCCAACAATAATCAACAACGTTCTACGCTGCGATGCCACATATCGCTATTCAACGATAACCACAAATCGCCATACAGTGATGTCATCATTCGCCTTCCTGCAGAAGCAAAAACCCGCTATCTATCGATTTGAACATAGCGATTGTGAGAAATTGTGGCGTACCACTCACACTTGCACTTCCACTACTAAAGCGAACAAAGTTCCCCCTTTACCAGATGAAGAGGTTTACTTACCTCTTAACAAATGAATTGAAGAAGAGAAAATACACATTGAGTTGCCTTTTATTTATAATATATGGATACAACTTTTCACAAGATAACAATAATGATTTCAAAAGGCAAGTGGAGGTGTCGAGAACGCGAAAGATTTGCTGGAGAAGAAGTTGACTCGACGCTACGTCATAGCTTTGCCAACTAAACTTGGTAAATTCACCGGAATTCCTTCATTGTTCCATGGTTGATCTCTCTTCGTCCAGGCATGGCGCCGAAGAAGTGTAAGCTACGAAGAAATGAAGTGTATGGCGATTTGTGGTTATCGTTGAATAGCGATCTGTGGCATCGCAGCACAGTGATTTGAGGGTATTGTTCGACTGTCAATCTAAGCGAGATGCGAAGGATTGTTCAAGTAATTTTTTTTAGGGCATTGATCAAGGTTGAGCTTTAATTTATGATCTAAGTAGGCTGTCAACCGCGCAGGTTATAGATTACTTAGATCATAAAGTGAAGCGCAACCTTGCTCAATGCCGCAAAAAAACTTACTTGAACAATCCTTCGCATCACGCTAAGATTGACAGTCCAACAATAACCTCAAATCACTACGCTGCGATGCCACATATCGCTATTCAACGATAACCATAAATCGCCATACAGCGATGTCATCAATCGACTTCCTGCAGAAGCAAAAACCCGCTATCTATCGATTTGAACAAATTCAACCACGGACCGCAAGTCGTCACTGACAAACGACTATAAACTCTCAAAAAATCCGGCATTGTGGAGATCGGGTCATGCAAAGAGGTATGACAACTAAGTTAATAGCCCACACGAGATTCCTGTGTCCCAAACCTATCTGTCGACTGCATCATAGCCTGTCATGAAAGAGAAAATATTAGACACTGAATTATGTTTCACAAGAAATGCGTACCTCCTCGCAACATCGATTACATACCAAAAGCCTTGTAAAACTGTAACGATCGTTGCCGAAAATCTGGTTGGGAGGAATGTAGGTTTGAACGTTTGCCGGTACTTCAGCAGGGTATTGCTGCATGATGGACATTACACGAGTTAGCTATTTGACAAGCTTCACGCAATGGGAAGCAATATAATGTTTTACATACCTGTTCATTCGAAGGGCTTTGTTGTTTTTTATTACAGGTTGGTTGTTTCGTAGTCCTTTTCTTGCCAACCAATTCTAGTGCACCCTTTGCCCTCTGACGACTGCGATCAGAGGCAGGTTTTCTTTTGATACCCTGCGCTTCATGAATATGTCCATCATAATCAACAACGTTCACTACTGACTTGTTGAAGATAATGTTGACGCTTCGGCGCAACTTCTCGGGAGTGTCAAGCGAGACATGATTTTGACCTACGTTGTTCGATCCCATTATCTTCGGCTGGTATTCATTCGCTGCAACAGACTTAATGTGAATTAACTCCACTTTTTCAAGTAACTCCGTTGCAGCTTTTCTCACACATGCATAGCCTTCTTCGCTTCTCGATGCCAAATCAGCAACATGCATGAATGACCTACACAGTTGTTGGTAACGGGAGGCTATGTGGCACTTCTCGTCAACACCAGATTTACTCGCATTGTCCATAACGAGCTTTTCAATCTTCGCGCGTCTCGTCCATCTTCGCATTACGTAAGACTCAGGTATTTCTTGTATCTTCTCTTGATTGAGTGCCTTTAATGCATGACAGCATAGGATACCTTTGAATTCATACATTTTGCACGAACATTCTACCCTTCCGTTGTCGACATTGTACATGACATGCGCTTCTTGCTTTTCCTGATGCTTTTCGCCCTGACAAAAAATATGGTATTTGTGCATATTATCGGTTTGCACCAGTTCTTCTATTCTGCAATTCATGACATGCAACACCTCTTTCTTGATCCATTCAAATACAGTTAGTGTATACAGAGCTGCAGGTCGCATCAATATTTTCATGCCAAAAGTTAGAGGTCGTGTATTGAAGCATTTCACGTCTTGTTCAAGCTCATTCTGTCTTAGACCGTCTACAAATAATTCATATTGTTCCATGAAACAAAACATTGTTAAACATGAATACAGGGTTTTCTTCAGCGTGGCATACATAGATTCGGCTCTTTGTGTGCTTATCATACCTGCACAAAAGTATTGTCTTCCATATGCCAATGCCCACTTCTCTTTTTCTGCATATAAATTTTGTAACCACAGACAGTCAGCAAGGTCGTATGTCTTAATCATTTTGTCCCAATCTGACTTAAAGGTGACCTCGTCTACGCTATGAAGTACACACATTGTAAAATGTTTGTCAAACCCTGTATTCTGATTAAATATGTGTCCTATGTTCTTTGCTGCATTTTGAAAGATATGCCACAAACACAGGCGATGATGTGCATCTGGCCACACATGAAGCACTACAGCCGCAATTGCGTGATCACCATCTGTAAGTACAGTTTCAGGATGCTTCCTGTTCATTGCCTGTGTAAATACTCTGAACAACCACTCAAAGGTTTCCTTGGTCTGGTCATACACAAAAGCACCGCCTAATATACAACTCTGTGCGTGATGGTTCACTCCCACAAACTGCGCAAATGGCCACTGTTCAGTGTTAATCTTTACTGTAGTATCAAACACAAGCACATCATTAAAGCATTCATAATCTAATCTAGACCTTGAATCTGACCAAAACATATTCACGGCATATCCATCTGCGTCCACTTGTATTGCACTAAAGAAACCATGTTCATTACTTGATTTATTCTGTAAGTAACGAACCAAACAACATATTTCTCCATTTTTCATGTTATATGTCCTCTTCCTGCTCAAGTGGTTTCTAAGATCCAAAGGTGTGAATGGCACATTTTCGCGACCACCATCAATGCGGGTAAACAAATTGTATGTCTTACTTGGTGCAATGCCGGCGCTATCGGCTATTTCAGCCATTGCAGCATGAGCTACAGTTACTTTACGATGTGACCTTAGCATAGGAGTCATAAATGATGCAGATAAATCATGATTATGATCACTGATTAAAGTACGCACGACAAATTTTTCATTCGGATGTCTTCTCAAAACCAATCTCGCCTGACATCCACATCTTGATTCTGGCGTGCTCCTAGTTGGATTTCCCATTGATTTCTTCCAACCTTGCTTGGAATAGACATATGTCTTTCTAACCAAGACACCCTGTGCATTTTTTGACCAAGAAAACCTTCTCACACTGAAGGCAACTTTTAAGGCATAATCATTGTAAAATTTATATGCATCTTCTTCGTTATTAAAATGCATTCCTTCTACAGGAACATAGTCAAGTGCAATTCCATGTACATTCCCAGTTCCTACGGTTTTATTAAGTGTACTGACATCAAAATCAGGATCATTATTGAATTGCATTTCTTCTCCTGGAACATTGAAGTCAGGTGTACTTCCGTGTACATTCCCGGTGCATACACTTTTATTATGTGCACTGTCATGGTAGTCTACCTCATCATTGAATTGCATTTCTTCCACTGGAACATTCAAGTCAATAGTGGGTCTAATGCCTGCACCCTTCTTTTCATGTGCATCGTCAGTGCAGATGTTCAATTCTTCAGTTGGGTCATAAGTATAGATATTCAATTCTCCAGATCTTTCTATTGATTGAGCTACATCGTCTTTATTACAACCTGATGATAAGCTCAATAATGTTTTAAGCAATATATCAATTTGTGTTTGCAGTAACATGGCAAACAAGTTGATATTATCTCACAAAAGCGAGAGTCTGTTACTAATACAGCGGTTTGAGATACAATGCATATGATGAGTGACTGTAGGATACCTGATGGGGTAGAGGCCCTTCCTAGCATCTGCAAACAAGCGTTCTTGTCAACAGGTCCCAGCGTCTTACAAATATCGATAAGTTTCCAACCTTCGTAAGAACAAGATCTACCTGCAATAACCAAACAAAGCCTTAATGACACACAAGACGACATGCCTTCTTTATCGATAGCATGATGCTGGGAAGCTACTCACGCCGCCTTGATGGAACTGGTTGGAATGTTTGTGCATCATTGTTTTCTTCCTTAATGCCTAACAACAACGACAAATAAAAGAAGACAGTGGAATGTTTTGTAAGCAATATATCAATTTCCGTTAGCAAGCGGCATAGGTTTACTACGATTTAATCAGGATGCATATAAGAACGGATGCCACTAGGGTTACGCAAGTCAAAGCAACGATTTAATGAATGAAAGTATCAAAGCAAGTGCGGTTTGATGTTTGCTTGTGCTGAGCATCGACGTGTCGCTTACCATGCCAATAAAATAAACTAGTCGTACATGTGTGTTGACGATAACGCTCTCATAATATCCACGAGGCTCTAAAGCGAGTTCAATAGAAGTCGCTGAGAGAGCAACGATATGCATGCGAAAATCGCCCCGCCATGCGTGTCAAGATGTGTTTCTGCACCCAAACGTTTTCAAAGTCTGTGTACAAATATCTTACAAATACATATTACAAAACATATAATATCTTACAAAACGATATGTATAGCGATTTGTCAGATATTGAAAATCGATACGGCAGTTCAGTATTTATAACTTATAACTCGACGATACAAAAACATACTATCTAAAAGGTCGATAAATATATCGCACAATAAATTACAAATCGATAAGGAAGAACTTGAACATAATAGCAAACAAATCGATATTAACTAACAAAAATGTATCTCACAAAAATGAGAGTCTGTTACTAATACAGCGGTTTGAGATACAATGCATATGATGAGTGACTGTAGGATACCTGATGGGGTAGAGACCCTTCCTAGCATCTGCAAACAAGTGTTCTTGTCAACAGGTCCCAGCGTCTTACAATTATCGATAAGTTTCCAACCTCCGTAATAACAAGATCTACCTGCAATAACCAAACAATGCCTTAATGGCAGACAAGACGACATGCCTTCTTCATTGATAGCATGATGAGATGAAAAGCTACTCACGGTGCCTTAATGGCACTGGTTGGAATGTTTATGAATCATTGCTTTCTTCCATGATGCCTAACGACAACAGAAATGAAGAGAAGACAATGGAATGTCTTGTAACACAAGGCAGGCACGAGAAGGCGACAGTGTGTTATACAACAGGATAAAAAACAAGGCGGGAAGCTTGACTGGAGACGAAGGCAAAGTTTGCGTTGATAATGGGAGCACTGTTACATCAGATGGCGCAGGCGAACATCTCCACTTTAAATGGTTAACATCAAACTTTTTGGAATGAGGACTTTTTTGTCCTTTTCCCCACCCGTCGTTTCACAACTTTTGAATGGAGGATATTTTTGTCATTTCCTCGAACTGTCATTTCAGGGCAAGAAAAGCAAGTAAGGGTGATTAAGTCTTTGCAACAGCACCAGAGTCCGATGCAAAGTTATGTCAACATACACGGGAATACGAGCCCCATGTGCATGAATACGTGGCGCTCATTCGATCCCCCAAACACGGACGTGGGATTCAGTGAATCATCGGGGGCGAACATACACAACCCTTGGTTGCATCCTTGAATTTTTTGAAAGGAGAAATTTCAGATCGGTAACTAACTTTTTTGCATAATTAGAAAATGCTCTTAACGGTTGAAAATTTCAGAAAAGAACGAAAGATTTATTTTATGTAAATCAAAAGCAAACATTTTATAATGAGCGAGGTGTTTTCTTATGTGGTAAGCGGGGTCCTGTGTCAAGCTGAAGGCCCGAGATCTAATCCTTTTTCCACATCGGGGCAGCTGTTGTTCTGGTAGGGGTTTGCGTAATCCCATTTTGCTTTTAAAAAATAAAGAATTTTTTTATAAAGCTAACTTCAGTTAACACTATCTTATTTTGGGTTAGCGTTAGCATAAAGATGTTACCACTTCACCCACCAACAAATGGAATACAAGTCTGATTGGGTTTTGTGAAGCCTAAGAAATAAGTGGGACTTTGATTTGATATCTACAAGAATAACTATCAGTATTTAAGGGTATCAACGGGCCTGGTTTATTAGGACCGGAACCAAACCCTTTAAGGTCCGAATAAATATAGTAATAAATAAGAAGACCCGAGTTCGGACCATAGTTTAAAAACTCGTCGGGTTGACCTGGCTCAGATCGCCCAGTCATTGGGTCAAAAAATAGGCGTGATCCGGCTTTAACAAAACTCCGCCAACTCATGCCATGACTCGATGGAGTCATGGGCTTGTCTTGCATATATACATATATAATACATTTATACATAATTACCTATATTATATAAAATATAATATAAATATTATGTATATTATATATAAAAATATGATTATATATGTATTAATAAAATTATATATTAAATATATTATAAAAAAATATCATATAATGTATATTATATATAATATATTAATAAAATACTATAAAATATATATAATATATACAAAAAATGACTTTACAGTTCAACAAAAATGACATGTTTCTTAAAAAAACCTCTAAAATTTTCAAATTGGTCTGCTATCCAAAATCATAAATAATAAAATATAGATATTTTTGCTTAGGGTCATTTTTGATTCGATACCAGCATCTAAAAAACTTATGCTTCTTTTTAAGAACAAAATGTAGGGTTATTCGTGATCCCTAACCTGTGGTCCCCAAAATCCTTTCTACACAATTTTTGAGTTTTTCTTATCTGTGATGAGTTTTTTGGTGATTCTGACGAGGTTGCGATATTCTTCTCATCGACTTCTTCTGTTAAATCGAAATGTGAGTTCTTTGTCGACCCCAACCTGTGGACCCCAAAATCCCCTTCACACATATAGTTTAGGGTTTTTTTTCTAAAAGAATATAATATGTTTGTTTCGAAGATCTATGTTTGCTTTGAAAATGCTTTATCGTATAAAAATTAATATTTTTGCTTCTTTGAAGATGCTTATCTATTATTATATGATTTTTTATTTTTTTGTGTATGTGTAATGGGGCTTGGGTTGGCCGTGCACAAGGTGTTAAAGTGGGTACTTGGTTTTGTAGAGTGGTTATTAAATGTATTCTATTATGAATAAATGTATATTTTATGTGGTTTATGTATGTAGTTAAGATGACTTTAGTATCTACTAAAGTGCGCTACCATGTGGCTAATGATCATAGTTGGAGATCTTTAGATGTCCTCCAAAACATTAGCTTTAATGAATTAGTTGCTAGGTTGTCTAAAAAAACCGGACTAAGTGAAGAGTTAATCAGCCTTCGGTATACATATTCAATATCCATAACTGATGAGCTATGCCGACTAGATGTTTTTGATGACTATGATGTAGAAGAGATGTTATTTAGTAGCGACGTTAACTTAGTGCATTGCATAGTTCAACAAGAAGCAATTGAAAGGGATGTTGAACAATCTATCGAGGTCAATGTGTTGTCGAACATCAAGATGTCCCAAGCAGTGAATGATATTAATGAACCAAACATGCAACTGTCCCAAATAATAAACGATAATAATGTTGCACAAGTGGAGAACATGCAGTTGCCTAAACCAATTAGGAATATAGTTGTTGGACATGCAGACAACGAAGAACTTCCATGAACAATTGAGGATATACATTAACAGAGGATCACTAGAGAGGATGTATAACCACTTGAGCACCCTAGTTTTAGTGATTTGTATCCCAGCAATGATGCACAAAAAGACCTCTTAAAAGCCAAGACATTGGTATGTTGTGTGAGTTTTGTGAGCATTTGTTGGGCTTTAGAAATGTTTTAGGTTTATGCGCTAATGTTTAGGGTTTACTAGGTTCTCACTGGATGGTTCTCTTTTGCGAACGAGCAATTGACAATCTTTGATGCAGAGGCATCTCAGTTGTATGAATAACTTTGTAAGGAAAGACTTAATGATTCTGAACAATTTCAATGGCTATGAATAGAGTCCAATGATTGAGAGGTTGTTATCGACAAAAGATTTAATGATGTCGATCATTATCGTAAATTTTTGAAAGATTATGTGATCAAGAACAACTATAAAACAAAATTTAAGAAGGGTTGCAACAATAAAGTAGCTGCCGTATGCACGCAAAAGAATCTGCAAACTAAGATTGATTGCACGTGGAGGATCCATTGCACAAATATGCGGGGAGCAGTGTTCTTTCAAGTGAAGAAGTATCAAAGGGAGCATATATGTAGTGGATCATTGAGCAACCTAGTAGTGGAAAACATGTCTTTCAAGTGGGTTTCATGTGTTATTTATGAATGATTGTATGATAACCTGAAGATGACTCCAAGAAAAATCATGAATGACATAAGTCGTGAGAAAGGTGTGGAGCTTAGTTACAAACAAATATGGCGTGGACGAGAAGTGGGTAGGGTAGAGATATATGGTTCATTTGAAGACTCCTTCAGGTTGCTTTCCACCTATTGCCATCTTTTAATAATGATTAACCGAGGATCAAGGTTGGTCATTGAGACCGATATGCGAAATTGATTTATGTACATGTTCCTATCTTTAGTTGTCCTCCAAAACATTAGCTTTAATGAATTAGTTGCTAGGTTGTCTAAAAAAACAGGACTAAGTGAAGAGCTAATCAGCCTTCGGTATACATATTCGATATCCATAAGTGATGAACTATGCCGACAAGATGTTTTTGACGACTATGATGTAGAAGAGATGTTATTTAGTAGCGACGTTAACTTAGTGCATCGCATAGTTCAACAAGAAGCAATTGAAAGGGATGTTGAACAATCTATCGAGGTCAATGTGTTGTCAAACATCAAGATGTCCCAAGCAGTGAATGATATTAATGAACCAAACATGCAACTGTCCCAAATAATAAACGATAATAATGTTATACAAGTGGAGAACATGCAGTTGTCTGAACCAATTAGGAATATAGATGTTGGACCTGCAGACAATGAAGAACTTCCATGAACAATTAAGGGTATACATTAATAGAGGATCACTAGAGAGGATGTATAACCACTTGAGCACCCTAGTTTTAGTGATATGTATCCCAGCAATGATGCACAAAAAGACCTCTTAAAAGCCCAGACATTGGTATGTTGTGTGAGTTTTGTGAGCATTTGTTGGGCTTTAGAAATGTTTTAGGTTTATGCGCTAATGTTTAGGGTTTACTAGGTTCAAACTAGATGGTTCTCTTTTACGAACGAGCAATTGACAATCTTTGATGCAACGACATCTCAGTTGTACGAACGAGTTTGTAAGGAAAGTCTTAATGATTTTGAACAATTTCAATGGCTATCAATAGACTCCAATGATCGAGAGGTTGTTATCGACAAAAGATTTAATGATGTCGATCATTGCCGTAAATTTTTGAAAGATTATGTGATCAAGAACAACTATAAAACAAAATTTAAGAAGGGTTGCAACAACAAAGTAGCTGCCGTTAGCACGCAAAAGAATTTGCAGACTAAGATTGATTGCACCTGGAGGATCCATTGCACAAATGTGCAGGCAGCAGTGTTCTTTCAAGTGAAGAAGTATCAAAGGGAGCATATATGTAGTGGATCATTGAGCAACCTAGTAGTGGAAAACATGTCTTTCAAGTGGGTTTCATGTGTTATTCATGAATGATTGTACGATAACCTGAAGATGACTCCAAGAAAAATCATGAATGACATAAGTCGTGAGAAAGGTGTGGAGCTTAGTTACAAACAAATATGGCGTGGACGAGAAGTGGGTAGGGTAGAGATATATGGTTCATTTGAAGACTCCTTTAGGTTGCTTTCCACTTATTGCCATCATTTAAAAATGATTAACCGAGGATCAAGGTTGGTCATTGAGACCGATATGCGAAATTGATTTATGTACATGTTCCTATCTTTTTATCTATGCATTGATGAGTTTATTAAAGATTGCTCTATAGTTCTTCTTCTGGATGACACTTTCATAAAATAAAAATATATGGGTATATTGTTATCGGGCCATAATATTGATCCTTGTAGTCAAATAGTTCTGATTGCCTTCGCAGTTGTGGATAGAGTGTCAAAAGATTCATGTGCATAGTTTTTGTCACACTTAAAGCTATAATTGAATTGTTATAGCATTGAGAACGTCAGAGCTAAACAACAATTGATAGTCATCTCAGATTGGCATTTAGGGCTACAATATGATGTTCCGCTCGTATAGCCTAATTGTCATGTTAGATATTACATGAAGCACTTGACGAACAACTTTAAAATCGCTTTTCCTCCATCACTTGTACCACTTTAGTGGAGTGCAGCTAGTGTAGCCACGTCAGCTCAGTGCATATACTTTCTTGACAAAATCAATGAGCAACGTAGAGACGTGTATACATATGTCACAAAACATGTTGCAAATAAATATTGGGCTAACAGTGAATTTCTAGCTAAGAGGTACGGGTGCTTAACCTCTAATGTATTGTTGAGCTTCAATGTGTGAATTCTCACAATACGTGATAAACACTTTTCTATTTTTGAAAAGCTTTGTCTCATACTGATAAAACTTTATGAGTAAAGAAGGAATGACGAATCACTCAAGAACGAGTCGAGTGTCGAGCCACGAGTCACTCAAGGATGAGCCAAGTGATGAGTCACCATGTTTTAAAACACTGGTCTGGACCCGAAGGTTCATTTAATACATGAGCTTGCCCGAGTATAGTTTATGAAATTTTGTACCATACCCGAACTTGACTGGAGTTTCGATTAAGACCCATAATTTTTTAATATAAAAATGATAAAGAATATGATTTTACCAAGTATGGTCCTGGTTTGGTTCATGTAGTTCTTATCAAGTCTAAAATTGAAGAATAAATCTGGAATGACAAATGATTGAACATTGGATATCTGATGAGATAATCTAGGTTCAGAAAATAATTTGGACTCTTGATGTAAATAACAAAGTGAATTGAATAAAATGGTCCAGGTCCGGAATAAAAAATGGATATTGGATATCAGATCTGGTATTGGATCCAATGTCTGAATTGAAACATGAATTGGATCTTGGATATAAATATAATATCAGATAAAGAGATTGATCTGAGTTCAGATTGGAAATTGTCTCAGCTTGAAGAATTGATAGCTTTTGAATTTCATCTAAATTCTAGCTAGGGTTAGCTCAATTTCATCCAAAATGGGCTGAAATAAGCAAAAATGGACTCCAAGAATGTGGGAATCGATTTTGAATTAGAACTGGACCACTTGAACTCTTGATGAGCTCAAGTTAGACACAGAAAACTAGGACCAACTAGAATTGGCTGACTCGGAGACAATTGGCTAGGATTCGAGTTAGAAATGAGCTTATTTCATAGAAAATAAACCAAATTTAGCTGAAATGAACATAAATTACTCATTGTGAGCTAAGAGGAGTTAAAAAATGTCTGATATTCTAACTCTTCCGAACTTAAAATGAACTTGGCTAGGCCTAACTGACAAGGGTCTAAGGTGACCAAGGGGTAAAATGGTAATTTTTGATGAAAAAATGAGGTAAAATGATACATAAACTGGAATAGACCTGGAGGTTACGATCCTACACTGTACTACAAGGGGTCAATATCTGTTAGGGGAGTATCCAGGGGTGAACCTGGAAAATTTGGGGTGTTTACAATAGTCATCTCAGATAGGCACCTAAGGCTACAATATGTTGTTCCCCTTGTATAGCCTAATTGTCATGTTGAATATTGTATGAAGCACTTGACAAACAACTTTAAAACTACTTTTGGCCCATCACTTATACCACTTTAGTGGAGTGTAGCCACGTCAGCTCAATGCGTATACTTTCTTGACAACATCAATGAGCAGCGTAGAGACGCGTACACATATGTCACAAAACATGTTGCAAATAAATATTGGGCTAACAGTGAATTTCTAGCTAAGAGGTACGGGTGCTTAACCTCTAATGTAGTGTTGAGCTTCAATGCGTGAATTCTCACAATACATGATGAACCCTTTTCTCTTATTGAAAAGCTTTGTCTCATACTGATGAAACTTTATGAGTAAAGAAGGAATGACGAGTCACTCAATAACGAGTCGAGCGTCGAGTCACGAGTCACTCAAGGATGAGCCAAGTGATGAGTCACCGTGTTTTAAAACATTGGCTCGGACCCGAAGGTCCGTTTAATACATGAGCCTGAGTATAGTTTGTGAAATTTTGTACCAGACCCGGACCTGACCGGAGTTCCGATTAAGACCCATAATTTTTCAATGTACAAATGATAAAAAAATATGGTTTTACCAGGTATGGTCTTGGTTTGGTTCATGTAGGTCTTATCAGGTCTAAGTATGGTTTTTCTTATAGTGGACCCGATTAGACTCATGTCTTGACCTAATACCATACCCAAAATTCTAGTACA
This sequence comes from Nuphar pumila, assembly GCF_984573655.1. Classification (NCBI taxonomy): domain Eukaryota; kingdom Viridiplantae; phylum Streptophyta; class Magnoliopsida; order Nymphaeales; family Nymphaeaceae; genus Nuphar; species Nuphar pumila. Next base: position 42,984,922 of record NC_143263.1, on the reverse strand, counting down.
CGTCTGGTTCTACCTAGGGATGGGCATCGGGCCGGCCTTGGGCCAATATTGTGAAGCGGGCTGGGTCCGGCCCGGCGTGACCCAAACCCATTTATTTCTCTTTATTTCCATGATGCAACTCAAAAACCTAATTTTTAATTAGTGCAACTAGTTAGGTAAGCAGTAATAATTAACAAATAGCAAGTTCTCGTGCAACTAATTAGGTAAATAGTAAGAGTTGTTCAAGTTACTATATAATAGTTAATTTTTAAAATTTTATATTATTGAAAATTTTTAATAAATAACTCAAGCCCATTGAGCTGGCCAATGTATGTAACGGGCTGGGTTTCGGCCGAGTAGCTAATGGGTCCGGGCATAAAATTATGGCCCAAACCCAACCCATGGCGGGCTGAGTCGGCTTGGCCCATCAGGCTCCCAAGCCCGTTGCCCACTCCTAGTTTCATCTGGTTCCGAACCAAACCCGACCGATTGACCCCACTGTTATTATTGCTATCTTTTATACAGGTGTTAATTACACCATTCGTTATGCTGCTAATTTGAGTAATGCAAGAACTTGTAAATAAAGGACAATAAGCAATGAAACGTGTAGGATAAGTTGGGTCAAATAACAATGTGTTACAAGGTAAATTCGTCTTACTTGGAACTTTTTTTTTTTTTTTTTTATTTACACAGAAAGTGTCCCCAGAATCAGATACCTTGTCGCGCTGGCTCTACCTGCCTTACTTACCAATACTGTCCTGGCAGCGGAAAACTCTGCGGGCTTACCCCCTTGTCAGTTCACGTTTGGGAACCTAGAATTTTTGGATGTAAAGAAGGTCCTTACATGAGAAAAAGATGTCAAAGACTCCCCCGACTAGTACTACCTTTTCCATATTCTTCACCATATCCACGAAGGTGTCCAGGTTCAATGTACCCAATTTTGTTTCTAGTTAAAAATTGTCATGGCCAAATATAGCTATGAACCCTTGTTAAGTGTTAAAACCCAACACTGGAAAGCTATCAATCAACACTTTAGACTCCATTATGTGTTCCTTAAACACATTTAGCTAATCATTTTTAGGAAAAAATAAGTGGATGTTTAATTTCATTGAGATCGTTTTGTTGTATATATATATAAGGGCCATGCAATGAGCATTTTACAAGCAGCTTCTGTTGGGAGGTCCCAAGCGTTCTCTCGAACACTTCACTAGTGTCCTAGCAAAGGACAACCTATTGAAGTGTTTGGGGGAACTCTAGGGGCCACTCAACGTTATCTGTCAGAGTGTTGCACCAATGTCCAACAAGACAGACATTCCATCAAGGCCTCTCTTCTTTAATTTGACAGGTTCCTTACGCAATCTCTTGTAGCAAGGTGCTTCACGTTGAGAGGTCCCGAGAGTTCCCTCAAACCCTTCATTGGGGCCCTTAAGTAGTTGCCCTACTGAAGTGTTTGGGGGAACTCTATGGGCCATTCAACTCTCTGCTAAAGAAGTACAGTAATAGCAAAGCCATGGTCCTCATGGAGGTTGTATTTCAATCTCTAGCAATGCATTTCTATCTTAATAAACAAAATCTCTCTCTCTCTCTCTGTTGTGCTTTGCTTGATTCTAGTTTGAAGATAAACCAAACCGAAAAATCAAGTTGAATGAGTTGAATACTGTGTGTGTTGTGCTTTGCTTAGTTCTAGATTCCCATTGTTCCTTGATAAACCAAACCAAGGACAAAACTCAAGTTGACAGGTTTGGACTCTCTCTCTGATCCCCATTGTTCCTTGATTTTACCTAAAATTTTCTAACCCATATCCAACCACCATAACCTCCCAACTCCACATAATCCATTCCTTATATATTTATGTTATTACAAGCTAGCATGCTTAATTGCCGGCATGCAAAGTAGACACAATAATGACTGTCATGCAACATTGTTGCTCAGGTGTGGATTCCATGTGTGTTGGTTATATCTCTTCAATGACAGGAAAGATTCCAAAGATTTGCAGCTAAAAACATGCCTCCGGCATGCAAAGTATCGCATATTGATTTCTTGAAATTTTATAAAAACATGCCTCCGTCTCATATCGGATGATCGAATGGCCGATTCCCACTGAGTAAAGCATGTAGATGATATTCCAGAAGTTTATTTTCTTTTTTCTTATTGGACAGAGAAAGCTGCGGTTAAGCAGACTCCTACTGGTTATGCAATCATACCATTGGGGTTTGAATTTGCAATGTCGCAACACAAGGTGACGTGCACTAACTGCTCCTGCCAGGCAAGCGGAGCCCCGTTGGTCATATTTCAAAAGTTAGTCTCATGAAAACTAACAAAGAAATTGACATTTTTCCTCATGTGTTCATGCTCAGATTTGTTCCCATTTAGAACTGACCAGACTTAACCGATTGCATTATGCAGACATCAAATTGTCAATTTGGAAAAATAAGCATCCACAACTGTTTATATATCCTGTTTATTTATGTGGTTGGTTGACTTTCATAGATTCCAGAACTCGAAACATAGAAGGGTTTGGTGCAGTGGGAGGAGGCCTTGGCCACTAGACGGTTGGTCAAGGTTCCATTCCCATGGGCATCAGCTCCTTGCATATAAGAAGGGGGTACGGGCATTGTGCCCCTTGCTCATGCCAAAGCAAGGCGACTCCCTGAGGGCAAAAGGGGTGTGCCACTGGTTTACACTGTCAGAAAAGCAACTGTAAGTATGACAGACTAGGTCTATGATCTTGGGGAGGTTTCCCCGTTCCTCGTGAAAAACATAGGTAGGTCTGAAGATCTATATGTGAAAACCAATGAAGTTACCACCTTATAAAATTTTGTGACTCCCTGAGGGCAAGGGAAGCAGATCAGGTCATGCTGAACAAGAGCGTTTTTGCTCATGCTGACATCATGGCCGTCTGTTTGCATTTTGGCCATTCAGCTTGATGGGTAACCATTGCACTGATGAGGTTGTCACATTGCATTTGATGTCAATTCTGGTTGACAGGCTGCATCCCAAAGATGATGGGCGATCAAGTGTAGCAACACACAAGAAGAAGTGTAATCATATTGCACCTGATCCTCCGTCGAAGCTAATTACAGAGCAAAAAAGAAGCCTGATAAAAATAAAGATTTTACACAAACTAAATTGTGAACTTCAACAGCATTTGGTATGCTAGACACATGGATTGGGACATAAGTGTTTTGAATGACTGTCCCAAAAATATGGGGTGGGGCACTATTTTTCCATACAACCAAGAGTCAAGTAGGGTTGTCAACTGGTCGGGTTTACCGGGTTCCGACCCGAACCAAACCTATGGGCTCCGATGGTGATAAATAAGAAGACCCACCTAAGTGCAGTTTGTGAAATTTTATACTAGACCCTAGGCTTGAGCCGAGTTTTGATTAATATCCATAATTTTTTAATGTAAAAATGATAAAAAATATAGTTTTACCAGGTATGGCCCAGGTCAATTTTCATGTAGTTCTTATCGGGTCCGGGTATATATGGTTTCTCTTATGGTGGGTCTGATTAAACCCCAATCCAGAGCCGATACCAAACCAGAAAATTGAGACCAGGTCTGGTTGCACTTGGGTCCGAACCAAACCTGACCAACTGACACCCCTAGGTAGAAGGATACATTTTCATCCATGTGTTTACTCCCACTAAAGGGCCCACGTGGAAAGGGACACGAGAGTACCCTTTTCCTCATTTAACCAATAAATACTCGATCCGGTTAGTATATAAAACTGAACGCCTCCTCATGCAGACCCTTTTAGTTCTCTATGAACATGGATCGTGCTTGATGATGTAAGATACAGCCGGCTTTCAGTTAGTGTATGAATGAACTTAGATAAGGATTGGAGCTGCGTCCAAGCTAAAATGAGTTACAATCAGACCTTAGTGTAGAATCAAATGGATCATATTGGAACTTACATTGACCCAAAACATAAAGAGAAACAGAAACATATTGGCAAGGTCGGTTGTCTATAATTGACTTGAATCTTCGATATATCCAGCTGATCTTAGTCGCTCAACTAATAGTGGTATTTATGGTTTGGTCTAAAATCGCAAATAACACTTATCATTTTCAAATCTGCATATTGTCTAAAATCGCAAATAAAATTATTTTTATGACCTTTTTAGCCCTCACACTTATCATTTTCGGTGTGAATTTCCTCTATATGTGAATTTCCTTCGTCCCTACCAAAAACTCTAACCTTGCAAATACCTGAGTTACCGCATATTAAAAATTTATAAAATTCATATAAAATAAGTGTGAGTGAACTTTCTTTTAAATTGGAACTCACAAACATCATAAATACTTGAGTTACTTTGTATAAAAAATTCCTAATTCGCATAAAAAATATATAATTTTTTTTAACTCAAACTGACAAACATCACAAATACTTGAGTTACCTCACATAAAAAATATAATAACGTTATATAAAAAATCTGTAATTTTTTTTAACTCAAACTGACAAACATCACAAATACTTGAGTTACCTCGCATAAAAAATGTATTAACGTCACATAAAAAATCTATGATTTTTTTTTATCTCTAACCGACAAACATCGCAAACACTTGAGTTACCTCGCATAAAACATATAATAATATCACATAAAAAATATGCATTTTTTTTAACTCTAATTGACAAACATTGCAAATAATTGAGTTACCTCTTATAAAAAATATAATATCACATAAAAAATTTGTAATTTTTTTTAAACTCGAACCATCAAACCTCGCAAATACTTAAGTTACCTCACATAAGAAATATAATAACATCGTATAAAATATGTGCGAGCAAACTTTCTTTTAATCTCGAACCTCCAAACATTGTAAATGTCTGAGTTACTTCGCATAAAAAATTCTTAAATTTGAACAAAAAATCTGTAAATTTTTTTTTTAACTTGAACTAAGAAACTGCATAAATACTTGAGTTATTTCTTATAAAAAAATGAAATAACATCGCATAAAAAAATCTGCGGTCTTTTAAAATTTAAAACATGCAACTTTTTTTTTGCGTTTGAGATGCTGATACCAGGTCTGAATCAGGGTTATTTTTGACCCGATACCATCATCTTAAAATTTTTGCTTCTTTTTAAGAACAAAATCTAGGGTTCTTGGTGGTCCTCAAAATTTCCTCTGCACAATTTTTGAGTTTTTCTTATCTTCGATGAATTTTTTGGTGATTCTTATGAGGCTACGACATTCTTCTCATCAACTTCTCCTGTTAGATCATAAGGTGGGTTTTTTGTGGTCCCCAACCTGTGGACCCTAAAATCCCCTTCACGCATATAGTTTAGGGCTTTTTTCTGAAAGAATATAATATGTTTTCTTTGAAGATGCTTTATCACATAAAAAATTAATATTTTTGCTTCTTCGAAGATGCTTGTCTATTATTATATGATTTTTAATTTTTTGTGTATGTGTAATGGGGCTTGGGTTGACTGTGCATAAAGTGTTAATGTGGGTACTTGGTTTTGTAGAGTGGTTGTTTTATATATTCTATTCTCAATAGATGTATATTTCATATGGTTTGTGTAGGTAGTTAAGATGACTTCAGTATCTACTAAAGTGCACTACCGTGTCGTTGATGATCATATATGGAGATCTTTAGTGGTCCCTCAAAATATTTGCTTGAATGAATTAGTGGCTAGGTTGTCTCAAAAAACAGGACTGAGTGAAGAGTTAATCTGTAACGCCCCAAAATTTCAACTTGTGTTTTCGAAAACATTGACGAAAAACCTTTCAAGTATTATAGTTTTTACTTTTAAAAATCGACAACGGAAGCAATTTAGAAAGGAGCACAAGTTACCAAATTCTGGGTACATTAGCCATAAAATCATCATTTCACATGAAACAACTACTTAAAGGAAGTGAAGAAATAAAACAATAGATTATTAATAAAATCTGCAGTTTATTACAAAATGAGTATTTCCCCACTATCCAATAATCTAAAGAAAAACTCAAAACTCAGAGCGAAGATGCCAGCAGAAAGAAGAGAAATCTTGAGTCATGTTGCATCACGCCATCGACCGCCTATGAAGTCCTACTCATCACTTGCCCATGAAATGGATCAGTTTCATAACAAACTAGTAAGTACACGAATAGACAATGTAGAATAAAATAAAGCAGGACATTCCTGAGATAAAAAGTTTATTACATTAAAAGCAACAAGTACAATATGTAATCTACTCTAGCAGGTATAAGATATGCAAAGATCTATTGTCTTGAAACAGATATAGCAACATTTCGAGTATTATAAATCTCAATCATTTACAACTTATTATGAAAATATTATTGTTTAAGTTCTGATATTAACTGGCTTGTGAGTATGCACAGACGCAAAACGTAGAAACAACCAAGACCGATCTAGAGGATCATTATGTCAGGTGTTTTTTTCATTAATCCGGATGGCTGATTGAGTCTGCTTATAAAGAGACGGTCAATGACTAAGAGAGTAAATCCCCAAAGGCATTCGTGGCCCATGGATGCATCCAACTTCTGCAGAACTACCTGAGAGTTACCATCTAGGATAATTTATGGTAATCCCAATTCTGCTAACTCCGATGACTAGGGAAGCCGAGTCTTTTGCCCGTAGGATGGTTGTTAACAACCTGTTTGTCGAAGTTTTTATACCATCCATCATCTCCTTTGATGAACCGTGAAGGTCGAATGGATACGACGGAGGTTTCTTAACCGCCGCCCCATTCTGTATGCTCTGGTCTATTAGACCCACTCGAGCATCTTACCTGTGAAGGCGAGTTGTCACCATTTATGTGATTTCTGCATTGTGCCATATGCAAGCTTCGAGGTTGCTACAACCTCATCATCCAAACATTGTAACACCAACGTGACGTACTTATCTAAAAGTACGATCATACCTGCCTAAAGGTATGACTACGACGAGAGGGCAAACTTTTAATGTCTTGCAATTCATTCAGTTCATACATGAAATGCATTGCTCTTTGAGCATTTGGCTTATGGAGGCCGATATTATTATTTCATTTATTTCAATAAAGTGCTTATTGCCCACTTCGAGGTAATCAATGACCTCTCATACTTCTTCTCATAATATTTGTATCATACCTGTTTTAAGGTCCGATTACGATAGCAAACTTGTGGGTTTCTCGATGGATAACCCATCACAGTATCTTATAGAATCAATAATTTACTTGGCATGCTCAAACACTATGTAATAAGAAATCTTAAACGGGTCTTGAGATCGTCGTGGATCCAATCATTTCTTTCGAGTAACCGACTCGGGGAACCATTAGTTGCATCTAGCAACGCATAACTAGATCACAAGCTTTATAAGCAGAAATTCATTCTCAAGGAGTCAACCTTGCACAAGGAAACACCTCCTCTCAAACTCTTAGTGCTTGTACACAATTTCACACCTTTCTAAAAGGGAAAAATATGGTACGTGCACCTGCACACCCTACAAGACTTGCCTGAGGGTGGCAACAAGATTCATCATGCAATAACAAGCAGGGCATCTACAGTAAAATCACAATAGTGAGAAAGTACGGAACACAGTACTAGGGATTTCTGTAGAAATGAGTCTACCCATATAGCATACATCAAGCATGTAATTTCAACAAAGTAAGAATGAGGAAACACAAAACATGCAATCACAAGCTAAATAATCCTACAGGTAAGCATGTATATTATTCTATCTCAGAATCCTTATATTTTACTTCATTCATCCAAAATCCTCGTGTGACTTTTCCCTATCTCAGGATGTTGTGTAGTTGCGTATGCCGACCAGTGTAGATGATACGGGGGTCGGGCCGCGGAGCACGAACGGGACCCATTGCGTAAATCTGCAAGAGTGTGAGAGTTATTATGTCATAGTTGTCAAAAAGAACAAAAGAGCAGTAAGGTTTATCCTGTCAGTGGAAAGCATGAGTGGCAAGGGTTGAGACTCCTGTTGTACAGAAATCTGATGCGTGACAGGGGTCAAGACCCTTGTTTACTAGGAAAGAATTGAACGGCAGGGGCCCAAGACACCTGCGTGACAAAACGGCGAACAGCACATGGCAGGGGCCTCAGGCCTTGCCCGACAGAGCAGCGAGTGGCAGGGGCCTCAGCCCATGCCTGCCAAAACAGCAAACGGTAGGGGCTTCCGCCCCTGCCTGACAAACGTAATGAATGGCAAGGGTCTGGGCCCCTTGCCTGACAAAACAGCCAACGACAAACGCTTCGGCCCCTGCCTTACGAAAGCAACAAATGCCAGGGGCCTTGGCCCCTGTCTGATAAACATAGAATAGCAGTGGCGAGGCTCCTGCCTGACAAAGCAGTGAATGGCAAAGGCCTCAGCCCCTGCCTCCCAAAACCACAAACGGTAGGGGCCTCGACCCCTGCCTGACGAAAGCCACGAATGGCAGGGGCCTCAACCCTCTGCCTAACAAATAAGTAATGGTAGGGGCCTTGGCCTCTGCCTGGCACAATAGCAAATGGCAGAGGCCTTGGCCCCTGCCTGACCAAATAAGGAATGGCAGGGGATTCAGCCCCTGCCTGATGAAACAAGGAATGGTAGGGGGCTCAGCCCCTACCTGAAGAATCGACGAATGGCAGGGGCTGAATCCCTTGCCTGACAAAATAATGGCGATAAAAGAAGAATAAAAAAATAACATGGCATAGAGAATGGGGAGGGTCGGGCAGAGGCTGCTGGACCAACGTCGGTCCTTCGGTAAACACAGGGAAGATGGGGAAGGCTAGACAGAGGTTGTCGGACCTCTATCGATCCTTCGGTAAGCACAAGGGAGAGGGGGAAGGCCCGACAGATGTTATCAGATCTCTGTCGGACCTCTGACAAATATAGGGAGGAAGAGAAGGCATCAAAGGGGGGGGGGGGGGGGGGGGTGTCGTCGACCCACTGGCAATAAAAAGAGAGAGGGAAGGTACGACAGGGGCTATCAGGCTCCCGTCGACCTTCCAACAGACTTTCAAGAGGAGGGAAGGGTGTGGCAGGGTCCATCGGTTCTCTGTCTACCTTCTGACGCACCTAGGGAGGGGCACGACAGAGGCTGACGGCCACTTGCCAGCCCTCCGACTATCAGCGGAAAAGGGAGGGGAGGAGAAGGGGGAAAGGCATACCTGGGAGAAGATCGACAACGATGGCGTCGATCGGACCAGAGGGAGGAGGCATCGGGGTTCGCAAGAAGGGGCGTCGGTGCGAGGAGGAGGAGACTCGAGAGGGAGGCATCCCCCCCCCCCCTGCCGTCCTGCGATGCTCTTAAAGAGCTCGAGGGGGCGATTTTTGGGGAAACCCTTAAGGCGTTTCCCTTATCCAGTAGAGGGGGGGAGGAGCGGCACAGGCGGGGTGTGGCGCAGAGGGGAGGGTTTTCTTAAAAATCTTCCCCCTGCGTTGGGTTATTTTAAAACCCTTATGAGGACGAGCCCGGGTCCTATAATTAATTATTTTTTTTTAACCGTGAGTTTTACATAATCAGTATCTGGTATACATATTCATTGCCAATAGGCGATGAATCTGACTGGGTAGATGCTTTTAATGACAATGATGTAGAAGGGATGTTATTTAGTGGTGACATTTACTTAGTGTTTCATATAGTGCAACAAGAATTAGTTGAAAGGGATGTATAACAATCTATCGAGGTCAGTTTGTTGTCGAACATCCAACTGTCTCAAGCTGTGAATGATGTTGTTGAACCAAACATGCAACTGTCTCAAATAGTAAATGATAATAATGTTGTACAAGTGGAGAATATGTAGTTTCCTGAACTGATTAGGAATATAGATGGTGGACCTACGACAACGAAGAACTTCCATGAATAATTAAGGGTGTATATCAACAGAGAATCACTAGAGAAGATGTGAAACTACTTAGGCACTCCAGTTTTAGTGTTCCCCATCCCAGCAATGATGTATAAATGACCTTTCGAAAGACCAAATGTTGGTATGTTGTGAACACCCCAAAATTTTCAAAATCCTTTAAATATTTCCTTTTTGCCCCTGATATCATTTTTTGAGCAATTGAGCCACTTTTGAATCTAAATTCTAGTTCACTTCTCAAGTTTTACTGAAATTAAATTTGTTTTATATGTTTGACTCGATTTCGGATCCAGATCCATTGTCCAGATCTAAATATGAGTCTCATTGTCCAATTTTTAAATTAAAATTACAGAAAATACCAAAAATAGTTTTTAAATAGCTCGGATAGTCCATCCGACATCCGTTTGGATCCATCACGTTGTATTTCTTGATTCGAGTGTCAAAACTCGAACATTTCCTCAAAACCTGGGTCCAAACCCATTCTTCTGGAGAAATTTTTTCCGAATAGCCTAGAAAACCTTCTTTTGTAAATATTTCTCAAGAAAAACACAAAAAATTAGTTTTCCGTAAAACTTTAGGATTTTATTTCAAAAAAATACAAAAAATGGAAAATACAGAGAAAAGAAAAAAAAATAAATGAAGGAAATTGCAAAAAAAATGGATTTTGGAAACCCATTTTAGAAAAAACTTTTTAAAGAGGCCCTTTTGTGGAAAACCTTATTTTCGATGTTTAAGAGTCGAGTTAGGGTTTTGAAAACCCTAACTCTCGCTTCTCTCCTCCGCTTCCCCTCCAGAAGCTTCTTCCTTCTCCTTCATCGCCCTCCATCACTAACAGTATCCATCCATTTGCGCCATCGTTGATCACCCATTCCATCCTCCCTCTCTTTCCAATCCCTAGAAGGCTGAGGTAAGTCATCATCCCTCTTCTCTTTCATCAATTACTCGCAAATTCTTTTGATTTCCATGGGTTTTAAGGCATGATTCGTAGTTAGATTTTCTTCTTCTGTCTTCATTTTTATAATCTGTTATATGTAACTCTTCATTTTGCATTTTCTTTGATTTTCAGTGTTTACTTCCATGAGTTTTCGATTTTGTTGAATTACTTTCCTTATAAGTCGACGATCAACGATGCCTCGCAATGGCATCGTTGATTCATCTAATTTTGATTTCGTTTTCACATTTATGATTTTTTTTTTTGGTTTTACTCTTAATTTTCTTAGTTTTGCCCCATTGATGCACCAGAGTGATATTGGATTGCATATAACATTCTCAACTCATTCGCTGTGCAATATCAAAGGGAGTTCTCATTTCCCTACATCCCCTTCTATTATTTCAAAATTTTCTTTTCTTCCATATTTAATTTCTTATCTCTCATCGTATATTACCCTTTCAAACTCGATTTCAAATCCCCTAAATTTTCATTGTAATTCACGGCCAGGCCTGGTTGTAGCATAAGTTTGGATGATATTAGATGTAAGGTACATAATGTAGAAAGCAATTTTGCCTCAAGCTTCAGTGAGTTCCTCTGGGAACAATCACCAGAAATCGTTCCTAGCCAGCGGTAGGTGCCTCAGACTGCAAGTATGGCCATGAATGATGGGGATTCGTCTCTATCTAGACTCACGTCAAGGTATGGAAATTTACTTGATAAAAGTTGCATCAAAGATCCATAAGTTTGTTTCATCACTAGCAAGAGAGGTTAAGAACAACACGGGAGGATAATCCTATTGATCATAGGTGGTGTAATTAATTCTCTGAATGTATTAAGATTTAACCTTGAATTTGTCCATATTTTGAATGAAGTATATATAAGTGCCCTAAGCAGTTATGCAGACATCTCAAAACCATGCGAAGAGCAAAAGTTTCCCAAACATCTTACAAGTGAAGTAGATTACAATAGAATAATTAGTGATTTTCATTCTAATTTTGATTTTGAGTGTCTGTAAAGAAGAGTCTTGGGCAATGGATGAGAGCTTAAGGACTCACCGTACAAGTACCTTTATGAAGGAATGGCTAAATTAAAGATAAGGTAACCTGTGTGTAAAGGAAGCCTGGAGCATTCAAAAGCTCAATTGATAGAAAATGAGAAGTCGGATTGGGAGCTTGAAGAAAGGAGCATAACCCTCAGTTAACTGTTGTTGCACCTCCAACCCCCCCCCCCCTTTTCAGTGCTGCTATGTCACACCCAGACACTCATTACCACCAGTTATGTGATCTACATCAGCATCATTGATGACATTTTCTTTTTTTTTTGCCTCTCTTCAAGCAAAGCGAATATTTCGGGATATAATCTCAATATGATTGTCGATTCAGAGGTCTTAACTGCTGCAAAGGATAAAATAAATAGTGTGGTATTGCCAAAAATGTTTTTTTTAACACTTATGAGGTATTCTTCTCAACTTATTTCTTAAGAGCATATCATATTCAATTATGTTTGTGATTTACCCTGTTATTACATATTTCATTTTCTGTTAGCATTTCAAGCTTCAAATCTGCATTCACCATACTTATGTTTGAGTTCCCTTTCCATCTCTTATTTCGCAGTAAGTATGCATGCATTCATTAAAATCATCCATGTTAGCATCATTTCTTGCACACTGTTGATATTCCACCCTCCTTACTGTCTCAACTCCATTGCATGTATTCTTACTGTACACAATATACACAGCATGTTGTTGCATATGTAACATCGTTATACTGTTGCATTTGTACCCATCACCACCTTCACAAATCCTTCCCCTGTAATTGACCCACATCTCCACGTATCCACTTTGTTCACCTATTTTTTTTGTGCTACTTGTTTTGCTCATGTTAATCCCCTGTATCCACATACCTACTTGCAGTCACCTGCAAAATCACACATACCTCCACCTAAGTTCATTCACAAGTCATTTTCACCACCACACTAGCACCAGCAGCACCTTGCTGCGCCCTTTTGTTGCTACAACACCTACCTGCTGAAACACAACAGCACCTACTTGCTGAAACACAACAGCACCTACTTGTTGAAGCACATAGCACCCATTTGCAGAAATACCCAGCACCTATCGTCCTTCATCAACACCTACAGCCCAATCTCGTTGCACTCCATCCATTCATCTGTTGCAATCACACTTCACCTGTTGTATGCACTGTACACATATGTTCTGCATCCATATTACCACCTTCAAGACCACCTCCAAAATTAGTCATCAAGAATGGTCATTCTAAGAAGAGGTTGGCTTCAAGAATGAAGGATTTTCATGAGAATGGTAATTTACATAACATGGAATCCAGCTATTGAAGCATATCTCCAATGTCATCTTCATTAAGACTCACAACACCCCAACATCCACCCATTCTTCACACCCTCCAGTAACACCACAGTCCCTTCACATTTAACATTCCACCTATATACATATATATATATATATATGTATATATATATATATGTATATATATATATATGTATATATATATATATATATATATATTTATATATGTTCATATATATACATATATGCATATAGATATACATATATATATATATATGTATACATGTTTAATATCATTTCTCATCTTTCCATCATGTATATCTTGCCACACGAGCATGTTATCATTAACATCTATATAATATGTGCAATCTCTCTCTTCTTTTCATATTAATCAAGTGTTTTGCAGGGAATATGTGGAAAATATCATCATTGGGAGTTGTAAATTCAATTTTGATGTATTGTAATAGTTAGTTCTTAAAGAAAATTTATATTTTCTGCTTTAGATAGAATAAATGAGCATTATAAATATCATGAATCACTTGTTCTCATATTTTCTCCTTTATTTTCAAAAATTCACAAATGGGAACACGAATGGCACGTGCACCATTTCGTAAGAGGTAATTAAATCCTAAGTTGATGATTTACATCAATGGCCATAGTCAGGATGTAAACAAAACATAGGATTTTTATCTTTTATAAAATAACACTGGATCCACACTGGATCTTCTTAAAAAATCATCATATTTTCAAATATTTCCGTCTTTTATTAGAGTTTAACTTAAAATTGGCTCAAAATATATACCAATGGCCATAGTCAGGGTATATTGAGAGTTAATTTCATTTTAAACTCTATAAAAGCACAAAAATATGTTTTATTCTTCACCTGAATTTAAATATAGATCATTATATAATACATTCAATGACCATAGTCAATGATGTATTATATTTTCAATCTTATTTCAATTCATGTAAAGAATGAAATATGATTTTTAAAATCCAATTTCAAAATTTTTTAAATTCATTCATCACTTAGGATAGAACTGCATCATGTTTTCAAAATTCCTTTTTTAAAACTCCAAGTGATGTAAATATCTTCTTCAATCAATCTTCAATTCTTGTAAAATCCAATTCATCTTTTCATTTTCAATTCTATTCCAATCTCAAAGTTCAATTTAACTTTGAGATTTCAAATTCATTTTATATTCATAACTTCAATCAAATTCAAAGTTCAATTTAACTTTGAGATTCTTGATTCATCTTCTAAATTCCAAATTCAAGTCCAATTTCAAAAGTTCAAATTTAAACTTTGAGATTTCCGATCCATCTTCTGATTCAAAATTTCGAATTTGACTTTGAAATTCATTTGTATATTCCAAAAATTCAAATTCTAAATCAGGCTTCAAAATTCAATTTAACTTTGAAGTCATCTTCTGTTTCAAAAATCAAGTTTTATCCTCTTCCAATTTAAAATCGAAGTTTGAGATTGATTCTGAAATCTTACATTCAAATCTGGGTTTTCAGAACCCAGATTCATCTTCAAAGGTTCCATTTGGACTTTCAAAGTCCCAAAATCCAAAGTTAGAATTCAATCTCAACCCATTTTTAGGATCCAAAATCCAATGCCACTTTGGATCTCAGACTTCAGATCCAAATCCATTTTAGGATCCAAAATCCAATTCTACTTTGGATCTAAGACTTCAGATCCAATTTCATTTTAGGATCCAAAATCTAATTCTACTTTGGAGCTAAGACTTCAGATCCAATTTCATTTTAGGATCCAGAATCCAATTCTACATTGGGTCTCAGACTTCAGATCCACTCCATTCTAGGATCCAGAGTCCAACTCTATCTTGGATCTCAGGCTTCAGATCCAGAATCCAGAGTCCAACTCTATCTCGGATCTCAGATTCCAGATCCTAAACCCATTTTTAGATCCAAAATCCATTTAGGATCCAGAATCCGACTTCCACTTTTGGATCTCAGATTTCATATCCAGTTCCATTTTAGGATTCAGAACCCATTTTAGGATTCAGAATCCAATACCATCTTGGATTCCAGATCTTGGATCCAGAATTTAATTCCATTCCCAATTCTAGATTTCAAATCCAAATTCTATTTTCAGATCTCACATGAACTTCTTAAACCCATTTCTATTTTTAATACCATTTGGATTTCTCAAGTCCATTCTGATTTCAAATTTGAAATTCAAATTCCATTTCAAATATTCATTTCCTTTCCTAAATCCAAGTTTAAGATCCAAATCCAAAATCCATTTTTGACTTTGAAACTTCACTTCCTTTCAAAGCTTCAAATTATTCTTTCTCAAAATCAAGATTTATTCTGCCAACTCTGATTTACTTTAAAGACTTAGAACTTTTCTATCTCAGGTTCTAAAGTTAGATTCAATCATTTCTTCACTCCCTTATCAAGTTTATCTCAGAATACTTGGAAATTTTAAAAATATCTTTCAAAAAGAGCAAACATCCTTGCATTGCACAAGCATGATTCTTTGTGCATTTAAAGTTAGAATAAATTCTTAGATAATATTTAGGCAAAGCAAAAGGCATAGATTCGTTTCTTGGTTCGATTACCCCTGGTAAAGGCGTCAGGAACGGTCGAACCTCGTACCGACGAGCGAATCCCGTCTCTCCATTTTCCCGTAATATATTTCAAAAACGGAGGTGAGTTATTTGCTAAATATTTTCAAATCAAGGTCAAGTGAGACCCCGCAAAAGACTTCCTCTTCTCTCTTGTTTCTTTTCTTTTCTCTCTTCTTTTTCTGTCTTTTATTTTTCTCCCTTCAAAACGGAGGAAAATAGAGGCTGGAAAAGGAAGAAGAGAAGGAAGAGAGAGAAACCACAAGAGAGGAAAAATTTTGCGATGATCACATATGTTGTGTGAGTTTTGTGAGCATTTGTTGGACTTTAGAAATGTTTTAGGTTTATACGCTAATGTTTAAGGTTTACTAGGTTCTCGTTGGATGAGCTCTCTTTCGCAAAAGAGCAATTTATAATATTTGATGTGGAGGCATCTTAGTTGTATAAACAACTTTGTAAGAAAAGACTTGACGATTACGAACAATTTCAATGTCTATCAATAGAGTTCAACGATCGAGATGTTGCTATCGGTAAAAGGTTTAATGATGTCGATCATTGCCATTAATTTTTGAAAGATCATATGATGAGGAACAACTATAAAACAAAATTCAAGAAGAGTTGCAACAACAAAGTAATTGTCGTATGCACACAAAAGAAGATGCAGACTAAGATTGATTACACTTGGAGGATCCATTGCACAAATGTGCGGGGAGCAACGTTCTTTCAAGTAAAAAAGTATTAAATAGAGCATACATTTAATGAATCATTGGTCAGCCTAGTATCGAAAAACAAGCCTTTCAAGTAGGTTTCACGTGTTATTTATAGATGGTTGCACGATAACCCGAAGATGACTCCAAGAGAAATCATGAATGACATAAGTCGTGAGGAAGGTGTGGAGCTGTGAACACCCCAAATTTTTCAAAATGTTGTAAATATCCCCGTTTTGCCCCTTTGCCCACACTTTCTGGGTAATTGAGTCAGTTTTAAATCTAAATTCCATTCTATTTCTCAAATTTTGTTGAAACTAAATTCATTTTACATATCTGACTCAATTTCGGATTCGGATCTAGATCAAAATCCAAATCTGAGCCTCATTATCCAATCTTTAAATCAGATTCTCAAAATTTCCAAAATAACTTTTTGAAAAGCTCAGACACTTTGTCTGGTATCCGTTTGGATCCATCGAATTGTATTTCTCAATTCGGGATTTAAAAATATTTTCTCGAAAACTTGGGTCCAAAACCCATTTCTGAAGAAATTTTCTCAAAATAGCTTTAAAATTCTCAGAAAAATTTCCTTTTGTAAATATTTTTACAAAAACACAAAAAAAAATTAGTTTTAATCTTTGATTTTTCGTAAAGCTTTAGGACTTTATTCTAAAAGTACAAAAAATAGAAAAATGACATAAAAACCAAAAAGAAAAAAAAAAGTTGAGAAAAAGCTACAAGAAAAACGAAGGATTTCCAAGTTTCTTGAAGCCCTTTTGCCAAAAACCTCATTTCTTAACTATTTTTTTTAAAAAATCCTAAAAAGGGGTCCTCCTTCGGGAAAACTTAAAAGTATGTAACGACCCCTCTCCCGCACGCTCTTCCCTTCTCTCACCACCGTCCGATTAGCAACAAACCCATCTTCTCTCAGCCTTTGATCTTCAACCAATTCTTCCTCCCGATTTCCCTTTAAAAATGAGCCTCCATCGCTTCTGTAGGGCAATTATTATTTTCATTAAGATCGGATTTTTCCTCGCATCCACCCATTCTCACTCTTTTCTACTACCGACAATCGTCTTCGCTCCCTCTTCCAAGGTGCCTGCAAGCGAAAGGAAGCCAGTAGGCCTCTCCTTCCAGTTTTTCCGCTTTCTCCTCCCCTGCAGAAAAGCCGGCTCTATCCAGGCCTCCCTTTGGATCACCAAAAGCGCTCCCACGCCCAGCCATAACAGCAGGTCACGGTAAGCCATCTATCCTATCCTCTATTCTCTTCGTATCATCCATTGCTTTTATAAATTTAATTGCATTCCATTTCTTTCTTCCTTCTTTCGATCTCTGTTTAACCCATTGACGCACTCTCTGTAATACCAATTTGTATATAACAAATTGGATTATAGACAAGCAAAATAGAAAAGAATGAATACATTCTGACATTATGCTTTCTCTGTTCCCTTTGTAGTTTACTATTTCAAAATTTTTTTTCCCCTTATCTTTTCTTTTCGGCTGGTTTTAATTCCCGATTCATTCTCACTCCTTGTTTGCAAAGAACCGATAGGGATTCTGATCCCATGTTTCACTCTCTTCAGACTAATCATATCTCTTCGGATTTTTATTTTGATAAGGCCAAATTCATTTTCATTTTTTCGTTTTTCTTTTTCTTTTCTTTTCTTTCTTTTTTTTCTCTCTTCCTTTTTTTTATTTATTTATTTTTTTATATTTTCCTCCTTTCTCGTTTGTTCCTGCTCCCTGAATGTGTTCATATTATCACCCTGCCTGTAACAGCGCTGATGATGCATTTGGCAATCACTTCAATGCCTTTTGATTGGCATCATCAGGGTTATAAGACTTGGTATAATTGACCTTACCGGGTGTTGTTTCCATTTTTTTTCTTCTTCTCTTCTTTTCCTTTCTTTTCTTTTTTTTTTAGAATACCATTTGCTAGGTGAATCATATTAACATCTCATGATTCGTGTAGTATCTTAGTTTACCCTGTTATCAACCTCTTTCAATTCATTACCTGTATCTCTTTTGTCGTATGTATCTCCACTACATTAAGATAGGTCAGTAACAGAGTCTTACTCATAGTCACATTTTACCTTTACAGAGTGGAATTTGATCTAGTCCTAGATCAGATCCTTTTTGCAACGATCCTCCGCTGATCTCTCATTTTACTTGCAAACATATCTGATCTATTTCATTTGCTGTCATTCTTCAATGCACTATGTATTCTCTTTACAGTAGTTGCATCATCATTTCATTAGCTGGTTAATGTATTTATCGCACTGTGTCTCTTTCATTTTTGTCACATTGCTTCATTTCATTTCATTTTTTTTTTCTTTTCCTTTCCTTTTAGTTTCATTTTCGTAACCTTGCTTCATTTCATTGCTTCATTCCATTTTCGTTATACTGCTTTCATTTCACTTTCTTTTCCTGCAACAAAAGGAAAATTTATTATATTCATAGTCCACCATGATATATATTCATAACAATGGCTGTGTGCTTTGCTGACTGTCTGGGTTATAATAGTTCGGCTGTTGAGCTTTGGTAATCGCCACATAAAAGGTAAGCATCAATCCACTCTTAGTTTGAAGGAGAGAATTCCATATGAATTCTAAGCATCCTATGACGACATAGCTTACCCTACAAATGGCAATACTATGGATGGTTAATATTTTCCTGTGGAACAGGATTCTGCATATTAGCACCAACTGCATCTTCAGTCTCCAGCTCGGGGTTATGGAATCATTTTCCCATCCCATATACCAATGTGCACAAAAAAAATATATATATAATTTAGCAGGTCACACTTTGCATTCCTTAGAAAAAAAAAAACTGAGCAAACCATTGCTTCTTGGCTTTTTGACCTAAATGGCTGTTCTGTAGCCATTTCTGTATATAGGAATAAAAATCATGTGGTTCATCTCTCATTTTTGCATAGGTTACAGCATTACTATTCCTCATCTCTTATCACAAGACTGTGAGCATCTCAATTGTCTGTCAATATTTAATTTTCTCATGCTTGACTGTTTGGATTCACACTGATGTTGATCTTCTTTTATCATCGTAATGAGGAGCTTCTTCCGGGACTATACTTTGTTCTGGCCCTAAAAAAAAAAAAAAGTGATGTTTCGTTGCCTATGGAGACAGATGTACTACAGGCCTAAGGTGAAAAAAAATCTGGTCACCAAGAAGTGGCCTAAATTCAGGCTATACATCTGTATGGTTCCTGTGCTTTCTCCTTCTAAAAAAAAAAAGAGTGACATTGGCGTGTGTTTTCCCGCTAATAAGGATGATTCCAACAGGTTGGGTGTTTTGATGAGATCGGCAGGTACATTGTTAAAGGTCGGGTAACCTTCAAGAGTTGCAAATATTAACTCACGCAGGTGTCCCCATAGTGAACATTTCAGACCACATTACTAAAATTCCTTATGATTTTCGCATGAACGATGCTTTAGCTTTATAAAGCTTCTTCATCATGCATTAATAGCTATTAGATTGATTCGTTTGGCTTCTCAAGTGGAACATTGGGCCAACTCGATAAAACACACTGAGACACCCCTGCAAAGCACACTTACTATCAGTGTTTGCCCTGTTATTTGCCTGTCATTAGCCATTTCCAGCTCTTCCATCTTCTACAGTTGCCCCAACCCAGTCATGCCATTGTACATACATCAGCTACAATGTCTCTGTGGCTGCCCTCCTTGGTACTTGATCAACCTGCCATCCCTTCATTCTCAATACCCATATCGAGTGCACAGTAGAATTAGCATTGGCATCTTTTTATACACTTATGTGTTCATCACACAGCATCCAGAGTGTAATATTTTTTTTTTCTCTTTTATGTTATTGCATCTCATACTTGGCATCCACAGCATTCGTGATCACCATTGCTGCCCTACCTTAGTACTTCGTCATCTCTCAATCACTCCCTAACTGTCGATGTCTTCTCTATATGTCCCTAAACATACCATTCACTGCACAGCTGTTTCCTGTATATACATAACTCAGTATACGTTGGATTACAGGATATGCATTACCCAAAAGGTGAAATCTTCCTATGCCTATAGCAGTACTCTGCACCACTGTGCCCCTCCTTCTAGAAAGGTTTGACATTGCTGTGTATCCCTCATCTCATGCCCGTCGGGCATCCCCAGCATACAGCTGTATATCTTCCTCATTGCTCAAGGTTATTTCTCCAGCCCGATTCCCATTGTCAAAAAAAAAAAACCCTTCAGTATTGGCATAACCCATCATGCTTGCCATCCAATCACCCAACCCAGACCTCACTCACTGTCACCTGTGCACGCTGTTTGCACTAAACCTACTGCTAAAACTCTTTGTGTTTATAGCACAGCCTCTGGCCACCTACAGGTCATTTCAGCAGATATGACTGTGTTGTACTAGGTGCACATCATTTAGGTCATTTTCTCACAGCACATCTAACACCTACACTTTATCCCCAACAAGCCACAACTCTGTAGGCATTTACACTGCAGCACCTTGTTTACATCAAACATTCCTCTACCTCCATGTTATCTATATATATATATATGTATATGTAAATACATTTGGTTACCCTTCCATGCCTTGAAACACCTACATTATTTTGTTGGAGTATTAAAACATAAGATAAGTATATAAATATTTCATAATTCGTGTCTTTGAAATCAACATGATATATGCAAATTCTCCTCTGTTTGTTTATGCTAATCAAGTGTTTTGCAGGAAATACACAAAAATAACTATCTTCTTGGAGATTCTTTCAATTTTTAATCAGATTCAAGTTGTAATAGCTAGATTTGAATAAGAATTTACATTTCCTGTCTTAGGTAGAATGAATGAGCATTATAAAATCACAAATTACCTGTTTTCATGCATCTTTTCTTTTATTTCCCAAATTCTCACAAATGGTGAAACACGAATGGCATGTGCACCATTTCGTAAGAGGTAAATTAATCCTAAGTTGATGACCCATATCAATGGCCATAGTCAGGGTATGGACAAAACTTAGTATTTTTATCTTTTACGAAATAACACTGGATCTACACTGGATCCGTTTTCAAAATTCATCATATTCCCTCAAATATTTTCTTCTTTTATCAGAATTTAACTTAAAACTAATTCAAAATATATACCAATGGCCATAGTCAGGGTATATTGAGAATTAATTTCATTTTAAATTCTATAAAAGCACCAAATGTGTTTCATTCTTTACCTGAGCATAAATATAGATTATTATATAATACATTCATAGACCATAGTAAGGATGTATTATATCTTCAATCTTATTTTAACTCATTTAAAGAATGGAATAGCTTTTCAAAAACCAATTTTTAAAATTCTTCAAATCCATTCATCATTTAGGATAGAATTACATCATATTTTCAAAATTCATTTTTCAAAAACTCCAAGTAAATATCTTTCTTCAAATCTATCTTCAATCCTTATCAAATCCGATTCATTCTTTCAATTTTCAAAATTCAATTTCATTGTTAAATCTCAAAATTCAATCTAAATCTGAGATTTCAAATTCATTTTTTATTCAAATCAGATTTCAAAGTTCAATATTCACTTTGAAATTCCAAATTCATTTATATTCAAATACTCCAAATCAAATCCAAAGTTCAATTTAACTTTGAGATTCTCTTCCTCTTCTACATTTCAAAAATTCAAACTTCAAATCCAAGGTCTAAATCGACTTTGAAATTCATTTATTCAAGATTCAATTCTTGAATTCTAAATCCAATATGGGTTTTCAAAGCCCAGATCCATTTTCAAAAGTCTCATTTGGACTTTCAAAAACCCAAAATCCATTCTAGGATCCAAAATCCAAAATTTACCTTGGATCTCAGACTTCAGATCCAAAATTTCCTTTAGGATCCAGGACCCAATTTCACTTTGGATCTTAGATTACAGATCCAATTCCATCTTAGGATCCAGAACCCAGGTCTACATTGGATCTCAGACTTCAGATCTAGTTTCTCTTTAGGATCAAAAGCTCCAAATTCCACTTTTTGGATCTCAGACATCAGATCCAATTTTCTCATAGGATCTAGGACCCAATTTCACATTGGATCTTAGACTTCAGATCCAAATCCATTCTAAGATCCAGAACCTAACTCTACATTGGACCTTAGATTTCAGATCCAAATCCATTTTTAGGATCCAAAAACCCAATTCTACATTTGGATCTTAGACTTCAGATCCACTCCATTTTAGGATCCAGAACCCAAGTCCATCTTGGATTCCAAATCTCGAATCTCATTCTGTTTAGGATCCGGAATCCAATTCCAATTCTAGATTTCAATTCCATTTTTGGATCTAATCTGAATCTCTTAAATCCATTTCTATTCTTAAATACCATCCGGATTTCTTAGATCCATTCCAAATTTCCAACCTCAGAAATCTAAATTATTTATTTCTTTTCCTAAATTCAGATTCAAATTTCAAAAGTTCATTTTTGACTTTGAGACTTCACTTTCCTTCATTTCAAAAAGCTTCAAATCATTCTTTCTCATTTATTCTTCCAATTCTGATTTATTTCAAAGACTTAGAACTACTCTGATCCATCTCAAAAGTTCTAAGTTAGATTCAAATCATTTCTTCACTCCCTTATCAAATTCATCTCAGAGGCACTTGGATATTTCCAAATCATCTTTTTAAAAAGAGCATACATCCTTGCATTGCACAAGCATGATTCATTGTGCATTTAGAGTTAGAATAAATTTTTAGATTATATTTAGGCAAAGCAAAATGCACAGATTCGATCCTTGGTTCGATTACCCCTGGTAAAGGCGCCAGGAACGGTCGAACCTCGTACCGACGAGCGAATCCCGTCTCTCCATTTTTCCCGCAATATTTTCAAAATGGAGGCGAGTTATTTTCTAAATATTTTTCAAATCAAGGTCAAGTGAGACCGCGCAAAAGAGTTCCTCTTCTCCCTCTCTTTCTTTCTTTTCTCTTCTCTCTTTCTTTTTTCTTTCTTTTATTTTCTTCCCTTCAAAAAGGTGGAAAATAGAGGTCAGAAAAGGAAAAGAGAAGGAAGAGAGAGAAACCAACGAGAGAGGAAAATTTTTGCGATGATCACAGTTTTGGCGACCGTGATGGGACTCGTCTTCGTCCGGTTGGATCTATGCCTTTGCTTTGCTTTTATATAATCTGAGTCTTTATTCTTCATATGTCAGCTTCATTTCCATGCAAACCTTAGGAGCCTAGACTCTGTCCTAATCTGACATCATTGCATATAGGATCTAAGTATGGTTTGGTAGGACCATATTGAGGAGATTATATCCATGTTCACGTTAGACTTAGGTCTTAAATACAACTCTCCTCAATTTTAGGGATTGAATGCAAAAACAATGTATGCAAGTGTATGCTTCTTTTCATTTAAAATCTATCTCTTTAGGACTTGCATTAGAGCCTTCTGGTTTTATATGCATGTGATCATCTTTTTGAAAACATCCCTACCTATATTGTCCCGGTCTTCACGTTGCTGGGCTGTCTCACTGAACCATAGTTTGGGAGAGAGCCTCACAACTGGACCACTTATTTGGGTTCGCGCCCCCCTACCACGTACCTAAGGGCCATAGTCCGAGGTATATCGGTAGGTGCTCAAGGATGTTGGGAAGCCTTACCTTAGAACCGGAGAAATATCTTATATGCCACGTACTTCGAGCTTCGGCTTGAGTATATCGGCATACCTTGATTGGAATCAGATGATCTGGACCATAGAGTTAGGATTAAGGTCCTACAAACTATTTCAAATATTGCATATAGAGTCAGCCTTTAGGGAGTGCTGTGTGCGCAACCTTGTTTGTGCAGCCATGATTGTGTAATTTTGTATTGTATTCTCTTATATATATCAAACCTTTCCAAAACCCTGGGTATATATTATTTAAAATTTCCTCTTTTAAAAACCCCAGGTGTATCTTTTTTTTTTCTCCTTCTTTTCTTGATTTCTTTAAATTCTTTTCTGATCCTGCCTGCAATTTTTCCAACTTTTCAAAATTTACCTAAAATTTTCTTCTACATATCTTCTAAATCTATTTTGTAACAAAAATCTCTTTCATCAAGAGATGTCCTTTTAATCATATTCTAAATTGTTTATTTCTTCTCACGGGAAAATAATACGACTGTCGTGTCTCTCGTGCGGGCTCAATCCCTAGTAGTGGGATATCTCTTTGTCAATTTGATTTCTTCTTTTATCAAAGTTTCCTCCAAAATCTTTCTAAAAGGGTCCCATTTTGTCCTACCAGAGAGAGCATTCGGTATTAACGGGTGGTTCAGACTAAGATCAGAGGCCGCACCAGTCAGAAGCAAGAATTGAGAAATGGACTCTCAGAGGTTTGCCAGAGAAGGAGGTCAAGACAGCCAGAATGAGATTGATCCTGCCATATATTGGTTGTTCAAAAAGATGATGGTTGAGATATTATCCGAGCAGGCTGAAGCCAATTTCGGAAAAGCTCCCACCAAGGAAGAGACACCTGTCACTTTCCGAACGAGCAAGCACAACGATGGCAGTGCAGGAAGTTTAAAAATCAGCAGGAGTGGCAACAAAGGCAACCCGGGCAATCAAAACAGCAATTTGGAGTCATCTAGGAACCAGAAGGGAAAGTTCAGCAGAAACCAAGACGAACCACTTCAATCCAATCCTCCGCAGAAGGAGAAGAATCAGGAAAAGCTAAAGCGTAAAGATTGGAGTAGTAACCGAGATTTCACTCCCTTGGATGAGCCGCTGGATAAAGTTTTGAATACATGTTAACCAAGAGACTAGTCAGGCTCCCAAAAGCCACGAGTCCTTCCACTATCTTGGGAAAATACAAGAACCAATTCTGCAAATTCCATCGGACAACAGGACATGACACTGATCATTGCTTTGTTTTCAAAAATATTATTCAAGACTGCATTGATAGGAATCTTTTTGTTGAAGACGAAGAAGAAAAGTGCCCGATTCCCCTAACCAAGCATGCTCAGTCTAGCTCTCAGGAAAGGGACGACTCTCGACAAAAATCAGGCAAGCCAAAGGAGATAAAGCATGTTGGCTGGAGTTATGGTTGCCAGTTTTCCCCTTTAGGTCAGCCAGTCGAGGAGGTTCTCGAATACCTGCTCATGGAAGATATGATCAAGCTTCCCAGGGGAGTTGATCCTTCAGTCACCATGGGAAAATGGAAAGAGTGTTTTTGCAAATTTCATCGAGTAAGGGGGCACGATACAGAGCATTGCTTCGTCCTCAAAAACATCATACAGGATTTCATCGACAAAGAAATTTTGATACCAGATGAAGGAGGGGAGCAACCTGCAGTTCCAACCTAGACTCTTCCGGATCACCCGAAGAAGCCAAAGTTTCCTGCTTTCGTCTCTTTTTGTTAGTCATCTTGTAGGGGCAAGTCAGCTCAGCCTTCTACGGATCTTTTTCTTTTTTTAAAGTTCTTGTAAATATTCAGTTTTGTCATCAAAACTTTGCTTATCAAGAAAATGTCAAGTTTTCTTTATATCTTTGATATCTAAATACTTCCTTCTTCTGCCATACTGGGGCATTTTAAATTCTTGTTCTTTTCGGAACGTGAGACAATCCTGACATCATTCATGAGAGAAATGATATTGCCTATGAGGGCTTTTTCAAAAATCATGAAATTTAAAAAAAAAAAAAAAAAAATCTTCGTTATGACCAAGGAGTTCAAATATTCCTTGGTCTAACCTTTGACAAAAAAATCAACCCTCGTGTTGATCACGTCTTCAAAAATAAGTTTTTCAAACCATTATATTGAAAGATCAACCCTTGTGTTGGTCTTATCTTCCAAAATGAATTTTAAACTTTTCAAAGATCAATCCTTGTGTTGATCTTATCTTTCAAAGTGGATTTCAAAACCCTTATATTCAGAGATCGATCCTGGTATTGATCTTCTCTTCCAAAATAGATTTCAAATCTTTTTATTCAAAAGTTCAACTCTTGTGTTGATCTTATCCTCCAAAATTGATCTCAAAACTTTTTCAGAGATCAACCCTGGCGTTGTTCTTATCTTTTAAAAAGGGTTATAAATCATCATATTCAAAGATCAATCATTGCATTGGTCTTATCTTCCAAAAATGGGTTTTAAATCATTATATTCAAAGTTCGACCCTGTGTTGGTCTTATCTTCCAAGATTAGTTTTTAAACATTGCCTTCAACGATCAACCCTTGTGTTGATCTTATTATCAATTTTGAACTGTCATTTTTAGAAATCAGATCTGTTGTTGATCTTCTTTTTCAAAAATTAGATTTCAAAATCATTGCCTTCAAAAATTGACCCTCATGATGATCTCTCATGTTGATTCGAAGGATCAGTCCTCTTACCGATCATTCTTCTTGCGGTGGATTTTCTTCCCAAAAATGATTTTTCACTTAAATAAATATTTTCCTTTAAAGATCCCACGTGCAGGCAGGATCAGACAAACTCTTTTTCAAAAAAAAATCTTCTCAATTTTTCAGTTAATCTTGTTATCTTTATTAGTTGCATTCATCTTCAATTTAATCAAATTTTCGTCAGTTCATTATCTTTATCAATTTTTCGTCAAATTTTCATAACCCTTTCAGGTTAAGGGATAAACCTGATGCCTCTTTCCCATGAGGTATTTTCTAAAAATCTTCTTTTAACCCTTTCAGGTTAAGGGATAAACCTGATGCCTCTTTCCCATGAGGTATTTTCTAAAAATCTTCTTTTAACCCTTTCAGGTTAAGGGATAAACCTGATGCCTCTTTCCCATGAGGTATTTTCTAAATCTTCCTTTTTTACCCCTTTCAGGTTAAGGGATAAACCTGACCCTCGTTGTCCGAGATGCTGCCTTTTCAGGTTAAGGGAAAAACCTGACCCTCGTTGTCCGAGGTGTTCCCATTCAGGATAAGGGAAAAATCCTGAAACCCCTCGTAGGAGCCACAATGCTACCTATGAGGATTCTTTTGTAAACACAAGTTTTTTTTTAATCTTTGTTGATTTTCTAGATTTATATCAATTTCTCTTCATTAAATCTCTTTAAATTCTTTTTCCCCATTCAGGATAAGGGAAAAATCCCGAAACCCCTCTCTGGAGCGATAGTGCTACCTATGAGGATTCTTTGGTAAATAACAAGCTTTATCAACCTTCATTTGATTTTTTAAATTTATATCAATCTCTCTTTATTTAAATTTTCTTTAAAATCTATTCTTTTCCCATTCAGGATAAGGGATAATCCTGATACCCCTCATAGGAGCATCGCTGCCACCCATTAGAATTCTTTTCCAAAACAAATTTCCAAATAAATCTATTTAAATTCCTCTCCATGTTTATAAATTTTATTCTTCTTCAAATAAAGGGATAAATCTGGATTATTCCCCCATAAATTCTTCAATTCTCATCAAATTTTATTCTATATTCCTTTAGGATAGGGGGAGATCCTGAAGCCGTTCGAATCTTAGGCCATCTTGGGTCAAGGATCTCGAATAAAAACCCTCATCTTCATCATCAAAATCTACTCATGCTTCTGTCAATCCTTCAAATTCCAACTCTTGGGTAGAAATTATTTCCTTCCCGTTTGAGTTCCGACTAAGGTTTTTGTTTTTATTTTTTTTTTTCATTTTTATTTTAAAAATCCGGGTTCCGACTCGGGTTTCCCTTTTTTATATATATATCGTTTGAAGTCTCGAGTTCCGACTCGAACTTCCTATCGGATTCAACGCTCGTGTTGGAACCGATCGTACCCTTGAAGATTCGAGTTTTTCAAAACTCGGGTTCTTCCATTTTTATCATTATTTTAAAGATCCGGGTTCCGACTCGGGTTTTCCCTTTTATATATCGTTTGAAGTTCCGAGTTCCGACTCGGACTTCCTATCGGATTCAACGCTCGTGTTGGAACCGATCGTACCCTTGAAGATTCGAGTTTTTCAAAACTCAGGTTCTTCCATTTTTTTTTATCATTATTTTTAAAGATCCGGGTTCCGACTCGAGTCTTCTCTTTTTATATTTATATATCGTTTGAAGTCCCGAGTTCCGACTCGGACTTCCTATCGGATTCAACGCTCGTGTTGGAACCGATCGTACCCTTGAAGATTCGAGTTTTTCAAAACTCGGGTTCTTCCATTTTTTTTTTTTATCATTATTTTTAAAGATCCGGGTTCCGACTCGGGTCTTCCCTTTTTATATTTATATATCGTTTGAAGTCTCGAGTTCCGACTCGGACTTCCTATCGGATTCAACGCTCGTGTTGGAACCGATCGTACCCTTGAAGATTCAAGTTTTTCAAAACTTAGGTTCTTCCATTTTTTATCATTATTTTTAAAAGATCCGGGTTCCGACTCGGGTTTTCCCTTCTTTATATATCGTTTGAAGTCTCGAGTTCCGACTCGGATTTCCTATCGGATTCAACGCTCGTGTTGGAACCGATCGTACCCTTGAAGATTCGAGTTTTCGAAACTCGGATTCCCCATCTTTTTCATCATTTTTAAAAGATCCGGGTTCCGACTCGGGTTTTTCCTTTTATATATCATTTGAAGTCTCAAGTCCCTACTTGAACTTTCTTTTGAATCCAATGCTCGTGTTGGACAAAATTGTTGGGTTGAAAATTCAAGTTTTCAAACTCGATTCTCACTCATTTTCTTATATTTGAAAAACCGAGTTCCGACTTGGATTTTCGCTTTTTTATATCCCTATTTTCTCAAAGTTCCTCCTTAAATTCTCCCTCAGGATAAGAGATAATCCTGAAACACCAGCAATCATTCTCGCTCAATTCTCAAATATCTTCGAATGTCGGTCTCATTTTTCAAATCCTCCTTTTGAAAACCCAGTGCTCATACTAGGTATGCATTTCGAAAACCCAGTACTCGTACTGGTGTGCATTTTGAAAACCCAGTTCTCGTACTGGTGTGCATTTCGAAAACCCAATGCTCGTACTGGTGTGCATTTTTCAAAAAACCCAGCGCTCGTACTGGGGCATTTTTCGAAAACCAGCACTCATGCTGGTGCATCTAGCGCTTGCGCTAGTGTTTGGCTGACTGATCAGTTAGCTATCCAGGTTCAGTCTTTGTACTAACCAAGCAACAACTCAAGTCTTAAATTCTCAATTTCGACCTTCAGGTCACCATTTTATCAAGAATCAATCTTTTTCTCTTGCGAAGGACCCTCTTCAGGGAGTGTTTGAGGGAGCTCGTTCTTTTCGCATGCAACCATCTTTCGTTCGCAAGGACCCTCTTCCAGGGAGAGTTTGAAGGGACTCGTTTTCTTCGCGAACAGTTTGCAAAACAACAACCAACTTTACACAAGAGAACCCTTTTTCTAGGGAGAACTTCGACGGAAGCTCGTTTCTTTTGTGGCCCTCGTTTTATCATCTTTGGCCAACTCCTTCACAGAGGACCCTCTTCTAGGAAGAGTGTGATGGACTCGTTCCTCTGTGATACTTTCAACTTTGTTTTTCGGCCACCTTTCCATAAGAGAAGCCTAGAGATAGGGAGTTTTGACGAAAACTTAATTTCTCTTCGAAAGTTCCGTTTTGCAAACACCTCCTCTTTCAGGGAAGAGAGGAGTATTTCCAACTTCCCATTCAGGTAAGGGCTTAAGCCTGCGTCTCTCTTTTTGGGGAAAAAGAGAGGAGAATTTTGTCATGGATGTGTCGACTCGATATCAAGCGACCTTCGTCAAGGATTTTCTAGAATACGTTGCCAATTTGCTATCAAAAGTCATTGTTGATCTCAAAACTTTCATCACACAAAGAATTATCTCAAACTACCTTCAGTATCATTTTCAAAAGAGCAAGACTCTTGCGAAGTAAGAGCTAAACTCAAGCTTATTCTGTTGGTCAACCGAGAGGATGAAGAAAAATCTTCGATATGATCGGCAAAGGAAAATTCAATGATGTTGAAAAGCCATAAGTGAACTGGTATTGATCATAGCTGTGGCGCATTCTTAAAGATTATTCTTTTGACGGTAAGACAGTGGAAATATCTTGGGCAGTAAAAAGAACCTACCCAATCCATATATCCTCAGTCATCCAAGCTAAGCTGTAATCAAATATCCGCAAAAGGGATCTCTCAATTGTCGTCGAGATGAAGGCGAATTAAGCGAGTGGACCCCCGGGGCCAAAGAAGATTTGAAACATCTCCAAGATGACGGAGTTTGTGACGGATCCTTCCAGGGAAAGTTCGGATCACCGTCGAGATGAAGGCCGATGCAATGAACCTACCGACAAACCCTAAAAGATATTTGATTTCTGCTATCATTTAGAGATTTCAACCCAAGAACCAATGTCATAATCCCTGAGAAAGAAAAAGAAGGATCGAAGCATCTCCAAGATGAAGGAGTTTGTGACGTACCCTTCCTCGAAAAAGAGAAAAAAGCCAGGAGCATCTCCAAAATGAAGGAGGATGTAAAAGAACCCAGAAAAGATCCATGGTTCAAAAGAGTGCAAACAGATCATCATGGGAAATGCCCAGGATATCAAACTGCCCGAAACTATCAAGAATCATCTTTTTCTATGTGAAATTCTTTATCAATGTCTTTTCACTTAATTGCTTTTATGAAGCTAAGAATGTTTTCCTCTCTTTTCATGTCAAGGAAATTGATATCTTCCTTGAGGAAACTCAACAACAACAAATTTGAATTTTAGGTCTCAAATTCTACAGAGTTAGCCCAATTGAAGCTGATGCTCTAGGTAGAAAGAGGTGATATTTTCACACATGAGCACAATTCAATCATTCTGAATCAATTACAATTTTTGACATCTTATTGGCAATATTTTCTAATAATCCCAACATGAAGTGTGAACTTGAGGTCGTTTTGACGTATCCTGACGTCATCCCTCCTTAGGACTGAAAAGTCCTTTCCTTCCATCTGATCTGAGCGCTCTCGGATCCGCACACTTCCCTGTGTCCCCCACTGTCCCGCCATAGACAGTTCCCGCTCAGGATAAGGGTTAAACCTGAACTTTTTGCAAAAGGTCTGTTATTGTCAAAAGCTATTTTCAGTCTCAGCAATGAGGCGCCCAAGAACAACCCCTTTTCAAGCTTTAGGGACCCCAATTTTCATTCTTTTGCAAAAAACCCCTCTTGGACTTGTTGTGCAAAGTCTAGAGGCCCATTACAGTTTTCCTCGCTCCTCGAGAATTCTGTATCCATTCAGGCTAAGGATTAAACCTGTCACCTCGCTCCTCGAGGTGTAACCCAAAAACCTTCTGCGAGAGGTCGTCTATTTTTAGAAAGCTGATTTTAGTCTCAGCAATGAGGCGCCCAAGATCATCCCTTTTCCAAGCTTTAGGGAATCCCTTGTTTTTCTCTTCTCGCAAACCCCTTTCAGGATTTGTTCGTCCAAATTCTGAAGGCTCCATCACAGTTTCTTCATCCGAAGATTCTGTATCATCCCCCACTCAGGTCAAGGATTAAAATCTTAAATCTTCTTCTGATGATATGTTCCTTCCTGTCCCATCACGGTTTCTTTTGTTTAAAGAGTCCGTATGGTCATCCCTTTCAGGATAAGGGTGAAGCCTGAATCTCACTTTGTGAGGTACCTTCCTTTCAGGTTTGGGTTAAACCTGAGCCTCATTTTGATGAGGCAATCTTCCTGTCCCATCATGGCTTTCCCCACAAAAGAATCTGTGCTCGTTGTACATCCATCCAGGAAAGGATCGTCCTTGAGTTTCATGTCACGAGGCATTTCTCTCAAAATGTCCCATCGAGGTCTGCTTATATTCCTCCCTATCCAAATTATCTTGATCTATCTTCGTCCCATCCAGGTTAAGGGCTAAAACCTGAGTCATTCCAAAAAGCTGATCTTGTCTCACCCACGAGACTTGATCAAAATTCTTACCTTTCACCATTTCGAGATCTTCGCCCAAAATCCCATCACGATTTCCTCACTTCTATCATTCAGTCGTATCATTGTCGAGGATTTCATCCCCCCAGGACCATTCGGGATAAGGTCTTAAGCCTGAAAAGTCGTGTTTTAAAAATAAATTCTTCCACACCCAGTTCAGGTTGGCTAACTGAAACATTTTTCAAAATTTGGAGTGTTTCTTTGCCACTAAGCTCGGCTTTTAACCGGCTTAGTAGCAAAGAGGGGCATCTGTGAACACTCCAAATTTTTCAAAATGTTGTAAATATCTCTGTTTTGCCCCTTTGCCCCCATTTTCTGGGTAATTGAGTCAGTTTTAAATCTAAATTCCATTCTGTTTCTCAAATTTTGTTGAAACTAAATTCATTTTACATATCTGACTCAATTTCGGATTCGGATCTAGATCAAAATCCAAATCTGAGCCTCGTTATCCAATCTTTAAATCAGATTCTCAAAATTTCCAAAATAACTTTTTGAAAAGCTCAGACACTTTGTCTGGTATCCGTTTGGATCCATCAAATTGTATTTCTCAATTCGGGATTTAAAAATATTTTCTCGAAAACTTGGGTCCAAAACCCATTTCTGAAGAAATTTTCTCAAAATAGCTTTAAAATTCTGAGAAAAATTTCCTTTTGTAAAAATTTTTACAAAAACACAAAAAAAAATTATTTTAATCTTTGATTTTTCGTAAAGCTTTAGGACTTTATTCTAAAAGTACAAAAAAATAGAAAAATGACATAAAAACCAAAAAGAAAAAAAAAAGTTGAGAAAAAGCTACAAGAAAAACGAAGGATTTCCAAGTTTCTTGAAGCCCTTTTGCCAAAAACCTCATTTCTTAACCATTTTTTTTAAAAAATCCTAAAAAGGGGTCCTCCTTCTGGAAAACTTAAAAGTATGTAACGACCCCTCTCCCGCACGCTCTTCCCTTCTCTCACCACCGTCCGATTAGCAACAAACCCATCTTCTCTCAGCCTTTGATCTTCAACCAATTCTTCCTCCCGATTTCCCTTTAAAAATGAGCCTCCATCGCTTCTGTAGGGCATCCATTATTTTCATTAAGATCGGATTTTTCCTCGCATCCACCCATTCTCACTCTTTTCTACTACCGACAATCGTCTTCGCTCCCTCTTCCAAGGTGCCTGCAAGCGAAAGGAAGCCAGTAGGCCTCTCCTTCCAGTTTTTCCGCTTTCTCCTCCCCTGCAGAAAAGCCGGCTCTATCCAGGCCTCCCTTTGGATCACCAAAAGCGCTCCCACACCCAGCCATAACAGCAGGTCACGGTAAGCCATCTATCCTATCCTCTATTCTCTTCGTATCATCCATTGCTTTTATAAATTTAATTGCATTCCATTTCTTTCTTCCTTCTTTCGATCTCTGTTTAACCCATTGACGCACTCTCTGTAATACCAATTTGTATATAACAAATTGAATTATAGACAAGCAAAATAGAAAAGAATGAATACATTCTGACATTATGCTTTCTCTGTTCCCTTTGTAGTTTACTATTTCAATTTTTTTTTCCCTTCTCTTTTCTTTTCGGCTGGTTTTAATTCCCGATTCATTCTCACTCCTTGTTTGCAAAGAACCGATAGGGATTCTGATCCCATGTTTCACTCTCTCCAGACTAATCATATCTCTTCGGATTTTTATTTTGATAAGGCCAAATTCATTTTCATTTTTTCGTTTTTCTTTTTCTTTTCTTTTCTTTCTTTTTTTTCTCTCTTCCTTTTTTTTTATTTTTTTTATTTATTTTATTTTTTATATTTTCCTCCTTTCTCGTTTGTTTCTGCTCCCTGAATGTGTTCATATTATCACCCTGCCTGTAACAGCGCTGATGATGCATTTGGCAATCACTTCAATGCCTTTTGATTGGCATCATCAGGGTTATAAGACTTGGTATAATTGACCTTACCGGGTGTTGTTTCCATTTTTTTTCTTCTTCTCTTCTTTTCCTTTCTTTTCTTTTTTTTTTAGAATACCATTTGCTAGGTGAATCATATTAACATCTCATGATTCGTGTAGTATCTTAGTTTACCCTGTTATCAACCTCTTTCAATTCATTACCTGTATCTCTTTTGTCGTATGAATCTCCACTACATTGCGATAGGTCAGTAACAGAGTCTTACTCATAGTCACATTTTACCTTTACAGAGTGGAATCTGATCTGGTCCTAGATCAGATCCTTTTTGCAACGATCCTCCGTTGATCTCTCGTTTTACTTGCAAACATATCTGATCTATTTCATTTGTTGTCATTCTTCAATGCACTATGTATTCTCTTTACAGTAGTTGCATCATCATTTCATTAGTTGGTTAATGTATTTATTGCACTGTGTCTCTTTCATTTTTGTCACATTGCTTCATTTCATTTCATTTTTTTTTTCTTTTCTTTTCCTTTCCTTTTAGTTTCATTTTCGTAACCTTGCTTCATTTCATTGCTTCATTCCATTTTCGTTATACTGCTTTCATTTCACTTTCTTTTCCTGCAACAAAAGGAAAATTTATTATATTCATAGTCCACCATGATATATATTCATAACAATGGCTGTGTGCTTTGCTGACTGTCTGGGTTATAATAGTTCGGTTGTTGAGCTTTGGTAATCGCCACATAAAAGGTAAGCATCAATCCACTCTTAGTTTGAAGGAGAGAATTCCATATGAATTCTAAGCATCCTATGATGACATAGCTTACCCTACAAATGGCAATACTATGGATGGTTAAAATTTTCCTGTGGAACAGGATTCTGCATATTAGCACCAATTGCATCTTCAGCCTCCAGCACGGGGTTATGGAATCATTTTCCCATCTCATATACCAATGTGCACCCAAAAAAAAAAAATATAATTTAGCAGGTCACACTTTGCATTCCTTAGAAAAAAAACAACAACTGAGCAAACCATTGCTTCTTGGCTTTTTGACCTAAATGGCTGTTCTGTAGCCATTTCTGTATATAGGAATCAAAATCATGTGGTTCATCTCTCATTTTTGCATAGGTTACAGCATTACTATTCCTCATCTCTTATCACAAGACTGTGAGCATCTCAATTGTCTGTCAATATTTGATTTTCTCATGCTTGACTGTTTGGATTCACACTGATGTTGATCTTCTTTTATCATCGTAATGAGGAGCTTCTTCCGGGACTATACTTTGTTCTGGCCCTAAAAAAAAAAAAGTGATGTTTCGTTGCCTATGGAGACAGATGTACTACAGGCCTAAGGTGAAAAACAATCTGGTCACCAAGAAGTGGCCTAAATTCAGGCTATACATCTGTATGGTTCCTGTGCTTTCTCCTTCTAAAAAAAAAGAGTGACATTGGCGTGTGTTTTCCCGCTAATAAGGATGATTCCAACAGGTTGGGTGTTTTGATGAGATCGGCAGGTACATTGTTAAAGGTCGGGTAACCTTCAAGAGTTGCAAATATTAACTCACGCAGGTGTCCCCATAGTGAACATTTCAGACCACATTACTAAAATTCCTTATGATTTTCGCATGAACGATGCTTTAGCTTTATAAAGCTTCTTCATCATGCATTAATAGCTATTAGATTGATTCGTTTGGCTTCTCAAGTGGAACATTGGGCCAACTCGATAAAACACACTGAGACACCCCTGCAAAGCACACTTACTATCAGTGTTTGCCCTGTTATTTGCCTGTCATTAGCCATTTCCAGCTCTTCCATCTTCTACAGTTGCCCCAACCCAGTCATGCCATTGTACATACATCAGCTACAATGTCTCTGTGGCCGCCCTCCTTGGTACTTGATCAACCTGTCATCCCTTCATTCTCAATACCCATATCGAGTGCACAGTAGAATTAGCATTGGCATCTTTTTATACACTTATGTGTTCATCACACAGCATCCAGAGTGTAATATTTTATTTTTTCTCTTTTATGTTATTGCATTAATTAATGCCTTGGCATCTCATACTTGGCATCCACAGCATTCGTGATCACCATTGCTGCCCTACCTTAGTACTTCGTCATCTCTCAATCACTCCCTAACTGTCGATGTCTTCTCTATATGTCCCTAAACATACCATTCACTGCACAGCTGTTTTCTGTATATACATAACTCAGTATACGTTGGATTACAGGATATGCATTACCCAAAAGGTGAAATCTTCCTATGCCTATAGCAGTACTCTGCACCACTGTGCCCCTCCTTCTAGAAAGGTTTAACATTGCTGTGTATCCCTCATCTCATGCCCATCGGGCATCCCCAGCATACAACTGTATATCTTCCTCATTGCTCAAGGTTATTTCTCCAGCCCGATTCCCATTGTCAAAAAAAAAAAACCCTTCAGTATTGGCATAACCCATCATGCTTGCCATCCAATCACCCAACCCAGACCTCACTCACTGTCACCTGTGCATGCTGTTTGCACTAAACCCACTGCTAAAACTCTTTGTGTTTATAGCACAGCCTCCTGCCACCTACAGGTCATTTCAGCAGATATGACTGTGCTGTACTAGGTGCACATCATTTAGGTCATTTTCTCACAGCACATCTAACACCTACACTTTATCCCCAACAAGCCACAACTCTGTAGGCATTTACACTGCAGCACCTTGTTTACATCAAACATTCCTCTACCTCCATGTTATCTATATATATATATATATATATGTATATGTAAATACATTTGGCTACCCTTCCATGCCTTGAAACACGTACATTATTTTGTTGGAGTATTAAAACATAAGATAAGTATATAAATATTTCATAATTCGTGTCTTTGAAATCAACATGATATATGCAAATTCTCCTCTGTTTGTTTATGCTAATCAAGTGTTTTGCAGGAAATACACGAAAATAACTATCTTCTTGGAGATTCTTTCAATTTTTAATCAGATTCAAGTTGTAATAGCTAGATTTGAATAAGAATTTACATTTCATGTCTTAGGTAGAATGAATGAGCATTATAAAATCACAAATTACCTGTTTTCATGCATCTTTTCTTTTATTTCCCAAATTCTCACAAATGGTGAAACACGAATGGCACGTGCACCATTTCGTAAGAGGTAAATTAATCCTAAGTTGATGACCTATATCAATGGCCATAGTCAGGGTATGGACAAAACTTAGTATTTTTATCTTTTACGAAATAACACTGGATCCGTTTTCAAAATTCATCATATTCCCTCAAATATTTTCTTCTTTTATCAGAATTTAACTTAAAATTAATTCAAAATATATACCAATGGCCATAGTCAGGGTATATTGAGAATTAATTTCATTTTAAATTCTATAAAAGCACCAAATGTGTTTCATTCTTTACCTGAGCATAAATATAGATTATTATATAATACATTCAATGACCATAGTCAAGGATGTATTATATCTTCAATCTTATTTTAACTCATTTAAAGAATGGAATAGCTTTTCAAAAACCAATTTTTAAAATTCTTCAAATCCATTCATCATTTAGGATAGAATTACATCATATTTTCAAAATTCATTTTTCAAAAACTCCAAGTAAATATCTTTCTTCAAATCTATCTTCAATCCTTATCAAATCCGATTCATTCTTTCAATTTTCAAAATTCAATTTCATTGTTAAATCTCAAAATTCAATCTAAATCTGAGATTTCAAATTCATTTTTTATTCAAATCAGATTTCAAAGTTCAATATTGACTTTGAAATTCCAAATTCATTTATATTCAAATACTCCAAATCAAATCCAAAGTTCAATTTAACTTTGAGATTCTCTTCCTCTTCTACATTTCAAAAATTCAAACTTCAAATCCAAGGTCTAAATCGACTTTGAAATTCATTTATTCAAGATTCAATTCTTGAATTCTAAATCCAATATGGGTTTTCAAAGCCCAGATCCATTTTCAAAAGTCTCATTTGGACTTTCAAAAACCCAAAATCCATTCTAGGATCCAGAATCCAAAATTCACCTTGGATATCAGACTTCAGATCCAAAATTTCCTTTAGGATCCAGGACCCAATTTCACTTTGGATCTTAGATTACAGATCCAATTCCATCTTAGGATCCAGAACCCAGGTCTACATTGGATCTCAGACTTCAGATCCAGTTCCTCTTTAGGATCAAAAGCTCCAAATTCCACTTTTTGGATCTTAGACATCAGATCCAATTTTCTCATAGGATCCAGGACCCAATTTCACTTTGGATCTTAGACTTCAGATCCAAATCCATTCTAAGATCCAGAACCTAACTCTACATTGGACCTTAGATTTCAGATCCAAATCCATTTTTAGGATCCAAAAACCCAATTCTACATTTGGATCTCAGACTTCAGATCCACTCCATTTTAGGATCCAGAACCCAAGTCCATCTTGGATTCTAAATCTCGGATCCCATTTTGTTTAGGATCCGGAATCCAATTCCAATTCTAGATTTCAATTCCATTTTCGGATCTAATCTGAATCTCTTAAATCCATTTCTATTCTTAAATACCATCCGGATTTCTCAGATCCATTCCAAATTTCCAACCTCAGAAATCTAAATTATTTATTTCTTTTCCTAAATTCAGATTCAAATTTCAAAAGTTCATTTTTGACTTTGAGACTTCACTTTCCTTCATTTCAAAAAGCTTCAAATCATTCTTTCTCATTTATTCTTCCAATTCTGATTTATTTCAAAGACTTAGAACTACTCTGATCCATCTCAAAAGTTCTAAGTTAGATTCAAATCATTTCTTCACTCCCTTATCAAATTCATCTCAGAGGCACTTGGATATTTCCAAATCATCTTTTCAAAAAGAGCATACATCCTTGCATTGCACAAGCATGATTCATTGTGCATTTAGAGTTAGAATAAATTTTTAGATTATATTTAGGCAAAGCAAAAGGCACAGATTCGATCCTTGGTTCGATTACCCCTGGTAAAGGCGCCAGGAACGGTCGAACCTCGTACCGACGAGCGAATCCTGTCTCTCCATTTTTCCCGCAATATTTTCAAAATGGAGGCGAGTTATTTTCTAAATATTTTTCAAATCAAGGTCAAGTGAGACCGCGCAAAAGAGTTCCTCTTCTCCCTCTCTTTCTTTTCTCTTCTCTCTTTCTTTTTTCTTTTTTTTTATTTTCTTCCCTTCAAAAAGGAGGAAAATAGAGGTCAGAAAAGGAAAAGAGAAGGAAGAGAGCGAAACCAACGAGAGAGGAAAAATTTTGCGATGATCACAGGAGCTTAGTAACAAACAAGCATGACGTGGACAAGAAGTAGGTAAGGTGGAGATATATGGTTCATTCGAAGACTCCTTCAGGCTGCTTTTCACCTATTGCCATTATTTAAAAATAATTAATTGAGGATCAGGGTTTGTAATTGAGACCGATATGTGAAATCAATTTATGTACTTGTTCCTATGTTTTTGTCCATGCATCAATGGGTTTATTAAAAGATGACGTACAATTCTTTTGCTAGACGACACCTTATTAAACGAAAAACACATGGGTATATTGTTATTGACCCATAGTATTGGTTCTTGCAGTCAGATGTTTTTAATTGCCTTTGCAGTTGTGGATAGAGAGTCAAAGGTTTCATGGGCATAGTTTTTATCACACGTAAAGCTATAATTGGATTGCTGTGTCATTGAGAACCCCAGAGCTAAACAACAGTTGATAGTCATCTCAGATAGGCACCTAGGGCTATAGTATAATGTCTCCCTCGTATAACCTAATTGTCATGTTGGATATTGCATGAAGCACCTGACGAACAACTTTGTGTTGTATTGCAGGGAGCCAAGACACCTGCGTGACAAAACGGCGAACAACAGATGGCAGGGGCCTCAGGCCCTGCCTGACAGAGCAGCGAGTGGCAGGGGGCTCAGCCCATGCCTGCCAAAACAACAAACGGTAGGGGCCTCAGCCCCTGCCTGACAAACGTAATGAATGGTAGGGGCCTGGGCCCCTTGCCTGACAAAACAGCCAACGACAGGGGCTTCGGCCCCTGCGTGACGAAAGCAGTGAATGCCAGAGGCCTTGGCCTCTGTCTGATAAACATAGAATAGCAGGGGTGAGGCTCCTGCCTGACAGAGCAGTGAATGGCAAAGGCCTCAGCCCCTGCCTGCCAAAACCACAAACGGTAGGGGCCTCGGCCCCTGCCTGACGAAAGCCATGAATGGCAGGGGCCTCGACCCCCTGCCTAACAAATAAGTAATGGTATTGGCCTCGGCCCCTGCCCGGCACAATAGCAAATGGCAGAGGCCTTGGCCCTTGCCTGACCAAATAAGGAATGGCAGGGGATTCAACCCCTGCCTGATGAAACAAGGAATGGTAGGGGCCTCAGCCCCTGCCTGAAGAATCGACGAATGGCAGGGCCTGAATCCCCTGCCTGACAAAATAATGGCAATAAAAGAGGAATAAGAAAATAACATGGCATAGGGAATGGGGAGAGTCAGGCAGAGGTTGTTGGACCTCTGTCGGTCCTTCGGTAAACACAGGGAAGATGGGGAAGGCTGGACAAAGGTTGTCAGACCTCTATTGATCCTCTGGTAAGCACAAGGGAGAGGGGGAAGGCCCGACAGATGTTACCGGATCTCTGTCGGACCTCTGACAAACATAGGGAGGGAGAGAAGGCATCGAAGGGGGGGGGGGTCGTCGACCCACTGGCAATAAAAAGAGAGAGGGAAGGTACGACAAGGGCTATTAGGCTCTCGTCGACCTTCCGGCAGACTTTCGAGAGGAGGGAAGGGTGTGGCAGGGTCCATCGGTTCCCTGTCTACCTTCCGACGCACCTAGAGAGGGCTCGATAGAGGCCGACGGCCACTTGCCAGCCCTCCGACTATCAGTGGAAAAGGGAGGGGAGGAGAAGGCGGAAAGGCATACCTGAGAGAAGATCGACAATGATGGCGTGGATCAGACCAGAGGGAGGAGGCATCGGGGTTCACAAGAAGGGGCGTCGGTGCGAGGAGGAGGAGACTCGGGAGGGAGGCGTCCCCCCCCCCCTGCCGTCCTCCAATGCTCTTAAAGAGCTCGAGGGGGCAATTTTTGGGGAAACCCTTAAGGCGTTTCCCTTATCCAGTAGAGCGGGGGAGGAGCGGCGCAGGCGGGGTGCGGCGCAGAGGGGAGGGTTTTCTTAAAAATCTTCCCCCTGCGTTGGGTTATTTTAAAACCCTTATGAGGACGAGCCTGAGTCCTATAATTTAATTTTTTTTTTTAACCGTGGGTTTTACATAATCAGTATCTGGTATACATATTCATTGCCAATAGATGATGAATCAGGCTGGGTAGATGCTTTTAATGACAATGATGTAGAAGGGATGTTATTTAGTGGTGACATTTACTTAGTGTTTCATATAGTGCAACAAGAATTAGTTGAAAGGGATGTAGAACAATCTATCGAGGTCAGTTTGTTGTCGAATATCTAGCTGTCTCAAGCTGTGAATGATGTTGTTGAACCAAACATGCAACTGTCTCAAATAATAAATGATAATAATGTTGTACAAGTGGAGAATATGCAGTTTCCTGAACTAATTAAGAATATAG
This sequence comes from Nuphar pumila, assembly GCF_984573655.1. Lineage (NCBI taxonomy): Eukaryota > Viridiplantae > Streptophyta > Magnoliopsida > Nymphaeales > Nymphaeaceae > Nuphar > Nuphar pumila. The sequence goes on along the minus strand of NC_143263.1, from coordinate 42,943,319 downwards.
ATGTTGGACCTACTGACAACGAAGAACTTCCATGAATAGTTAAGGGTGTATATCAACAGAGAATCACTAGAGAAGATGTGAAACTACTTAGGCACTCGAGTTCTAGTGTTCTGCATCCCAGCAATGATGTATAAATGACCTTTCAAAAGCCCAAATGTTGGTATGTTGTGTGAGTTTTGTGAGCATTTGTTGGACTTTAGAAATGTTTTAGGTTTATACGCTAATGTTTAAGGTTTACTAGGTTCTCGTTGGATGGGTTCTCTTTCGTAGAAGAGCAATTTATAATATTTGATGTGGAGGCATCTTAGTTGTATGAACAACTTTGTAAGAAAAGACTTGACGATTACGAACAATTTCAATGTCTATTAATAGAGTCCAACGATCGAGATGTTCCTATCGATAAAAGGTTTAATGATGTCGATCATTGCCATGAATTTTTGAAAGATCATATGATGAGGAACAACTATAAAACAAAATTCAAGAAGAGCTGCAACAACAAAGTAATGGTCGTATGCACACAAAAGAAGATGCAGACTAAGACTGATTGCACTTGGAGGATCCATTGCACAAATGTGCGGGGAGCAACGTTCTTTCAAGTAAAAAAGTATCAAATAGAGCATACATTTAATGAATCATTGGTCAATCTAGTATCGAAAAACAAACCTTTTAAGTAGGTTTCACGTGTTATTTATAGATGGTTGCACGATAACCCCAAGATGACTCCAAGAGAAATCATGAATGACATAAGTCGTAAGGAAGGTGTGGAGCTTAGTAACAAACAAGCATGACGTGGACAAGAAGTAGGTAGGGTGGAGATATATGGTTCATTCAAAGACTCCTTCAGGCTGCTTTTCACCTATTTCCATTATTTAAAAATAATTAATTGAGGATCGAGGTTTGTAATTGAGACCGATATGTGAAATCAATTTATGTACATGTTCCTATGTTTTTGTCCATGCATCAATAGGTTTATTAAAGGATGTCGTACAATTCTTTTGCTAGAGGACACCTTATTAAAAGAAAAATACATGGGTATATTGTTATTGACCCATACTATTGATTCTTGCAGTCAGATGTTTTTAATTGCCTTTGCAGTTGTGGATAGAGAGTCAAAGGTTTCATGAGCATAGTTTTTATCACACGTAAAGCTATAATTGGATTGTTGCGTCGTTGAGAGCCCCAAAGCTAAACAACAGTTGATAGTCATCTCAGATAGGCACCTAGGGCTATAGTATAATGTCTCCCTCATATAACCTAATTGTCATGTTGGATATTGCATGAAGCACCTGACGAACAACTTTAAAATTGCTTTTAGTCCATCACTTGTACCACTTTGGTGGAGTGCAGCCAAAGTAGGCATGACAACTCTGTGCACATACTTTCTTGGCTAGATTAATGAGCAACGACGAGACTTATACACATATGTCATAAAAGATATTGCAAATAAACATTCAGCTAACCGTGAATTTTCAGCTAAGAGGTATAGGTGCTTAACCGCTAATATAGCGTTGAGCTTCAATGCGTGGATTCTCATAATACATGACAAGCTCATTTTTCTTATTGAAAAGCTCCATCTCATGTTGATGAAACTTTATGAGCAAAGAAAAAATCATAGGTAGAACATGTCAGGAATTTTTGTAGTGCCCAACGTAAAAGAAAAGTTTGGGAATGGTAAGAAAGATGCACAAAGGGTACATGTGCAAGTAGTGCATTGCCTCGATCACCAATATGAAGCCTGCAACCAAGATTTTGGTTACGTTGTTAATCTCATAAGTCAAGAGTGCAGTTGTAGAGAGTGGCCGGTTAGCGAGATTCCATGCAAACATGCAATCATGTGCATTATATACAAAGACAACCAACCAGATGAATACTGCGAGAAGTGGTACACTGTTGATTCTCATTGTGCTGCATATAATAGCTATCAATTCATGCCGATGGCAGATAATGTACCACACATCGCTCTTCTGAACCCTACTCCCCTCTTACCACCACACGTTGGTCCTAAACTAGGCACCCTAAGAAGAAGAGTCAAATATCAAACAAGGATGTTTTGTCATACAGAAGCAATATATGTGGTTAGCTTGGCCATAATAGGTAAAAGCACATTAAATCATAGATCTGTTCATTAGTTTATTATGCCATTTGTATTCGTTAGTTTTTTCTTTAATAAATTTTTTATGTTTGTATTTATCTAGTCTTTGTTAATAAACAACTCCAATGTCTTATGTGTTGTATGTATATCTTAGGTAGACAACAAAGGGAAAGGGAGACATGATAGATGTCAACCTTATAAAGCTCCATCCCCAGTTGTTGTGCCTGAGGTATAAGAAGTGCGAGAGACTCACAGGGAGAAAAAAAATTGATTTTAACGAAGAAACTTGGATGACAATGTAAGTGTGAAGTTTGCATGTTCAATTGTTTGTTCTTTTGTATGCGTACTCATTCGAATATAACATGCATGTACCATATATGTAGCATTTAGCAAGATTTATAGAAAAACTTTAAGTAAAACACAATCACCTCATGAAAAAGAGAGAAAATCTACCAAAGACAATTTACCTTATTCCTTATTTTTTTGTGAGTAAGCGCAACCTTTTGTTTTTGTTGTACTACTACTGAAAATAAAAAAACTAACTTGTATATGTTGATTGGTCACAACAATTGCTCGTAACTCTCATGCATGAAGAGGGGGTAGTTATAGGCTTATACGATAAATCCTTGCCTTACATTTGGTTTGAAGCTGATAAGGTATCTTCAAACTGAAATTCTGGGTGCCCAAATTGTTTTTTAATCTCGATTTATTTTACAACTCTTATTTCCTGCCAATTGGAACAACAATCATTTGGGTTCATTGGCAAATATTCAGGAAGGCAAAGGACTTTACGTTGTATAATTCACTTTGCATAAAAAATGTCAAAATTTGCATAAAAATGTGCAAACTTTCTTTCAAACTCGAACCTCAAAACTTCGTAAATACTTGAGTTATTTCGCATAAAAAATGTAATAACTTTGCATAAAAAACTGTAAACTTTCTTTCAAAATCAAACCTCAAAACTTCATAAATATTTGAGTTATTTCACATAAAAAATGTAACAACTTCGTATAAAAAACTATGACATTTCTTTTAAACTTGAACCTCGAAACCTCGTAAATACTTGAGTTACTTTGCATAAAAAATGTAATAACTTTGCATAAAAAATTGTAAAGTTTCTTTTAAACTCAAACCTCAAAACCTCACAAATACTTGAGTTGCTTCACATTAAAAAAACTATGAAATTTGCATAAAAAATGCATGAATTTTCTTTCAAACTCGAACCACAAAACTTCACAAATACTTGAGTTACTTCGCATAAAAAATGTAATAACCTCGCATAAAAAACTATAAAATTACTTTTAAACAGTGAATCAAATTTACAGTGAATCAAAATATGACATTCAATCAAAATGACAATGAATAAAAAAATTCACAGTGAATCAAATTTACAATGAATCAAATTAATTCAATTTATTAACAAATAAACATGCTCATACAATCATTCATTCAATTAATTTGTTAATGAATCAAATTTACAATGAATCAAACTGATTTTATTCATTAACAAATGAAAATGCTCTTACAATCATTCATTCCAAGGACCCAATGAGGTGATGTTGTCTCCTTTGAACTTGCATCGACAAATTTAGGAGAAGTTAAGCTTGCATTGTTGTGTGACTATTCTCATATACAGTCAGATTTTCATGGTGCATTAGAGCAAGTACTAATCCAATTTTCAGATCGAGTTGCTTTGAACTGTGTAGACAGTCTGCAATGAAAGAAAAAAGTTAACCAAAAAGCACTAACACATTCCAGGCAAAGGCATGGTTTGAGAATAGCTATAATAAAATTGACTGCTCAAACCAACCCTTTGCTTGTAATGTATTGGTGTTTTTTGTTAGCTTTCTTCTTTTTTTCTTTTGTCGTAGACCATCTACACAGTTCAAACCAACTCGCTCTAAAAATTGGGGGAGTATTTGCTCTAACGCGTTGTGAAAATCGAACGGTGTATAAGAACAATCATAGGAAAACACATGCTTAACTTCTCCTAAACTTGTCGATCCAAGTTCAAAGGTGGCAACAACACCTCACAAGGGCATCACTCTCAGTATTTGACTACCACCCTTTACTCCAACATACGGAAGCCTACCTTTCATCCTCTTCACAAATTTGCATATAGGTGATGCCCAACTAGAGAGAGAGAGCGACTAGCATTCCAATCGTTTTGATTTTTTTTCTTATGCTAACAATGAGAGCCTCCTTTTATAGGCCAAGGGAGTCTCCATAAAAGCTTTATAAATTACAAAATATTTCGTAAATGAAATTGCAAAGTTTTAAGAGGCTCAACCCTAATTTTGGCTAGGGCATTAAAGAGGGGAGGTCGACTGGTCAACCTTATCTCCTTATGCATGTCCACCTACGTCATTGAAGATTCTTGTGAAAATACTTAATATAGATCTGTTTGTTGAACTTTTGAACTTGACAAACACCGCAAATAACTGAGTTACTTCACATAAAAAATTCTTAAATTCACATAAAAAAATCAGTATTTTTTTTTTATTTCAAACTGACAAGCTGCGTAAATACCTAAGTTACTTCGCATAAAAAATGTAATAACATTGCATAAAAAACTATAAAATTTCTTTTAAAGTCAAACTTCAAAACCTTGCAAATACTTGAGTTACTTCACACTAAAAATTCTATAAAAATGCATAAAACATATGTAAAAAAAAATTCAAACTAGAACCGACAAAATGTGCAAATACCTGAGTTATTTTGCTTAAGATGGACTATTTATATTATAAAATTCTCATAGTTGTACTTTCCCCAACTCATTGCAAATCCCTCCAACACCAGTTCCCAAATAGAGCATGACGAAGATTGGTGTTGGTCTCATTGTCACGGTTGCCAAGTGAGATGTGCAGTGCTGATTGAATATAATTGAATATAATCGATGATGGGTTATATATGATATGACCTTATGATCCTTGTTTATCTATTACATGTTCATGAAGAACTGTAAACGACACTTTGGCTGGTGGTGCCAAGACAAGGGAAATAACACTACTGATGGCTGAATAAATCCAACATTAAAAAAAGACCTAAATGTAGCATATATGTTATAATCCCAGGACTTTTGCATGATTAACTCATCCTGTTGGGGATTGAATTATCTGTACCAAACTCAAGAAGCTGCTCGGCCTGTGTCATGTGCTTTTATTCTTTCCTATATTTTGGCTTACCTTGAATGCCTTATATTCTACAAGCTTAGAGCATTGAGCATTGGAAGTTGAAGAGCTCTGGCCTTGAACATTAGAGGTTGAGTGGCACCCAGAGTTCCCCCAAACACTTCAGTAGAAACACCATATTTGAAGGAAGTTGCACTGAAGGGGTTGGAGGAACTCAAGGGGACTCCCAACATGCTGTGTCTTTCTCATTGCTTGGTTCTTGTTAGGTTAGAATGGAAAGCTTCTTGACTGCCATATTTATAGTTATCCACTATAAACTAAGCCTCTTTGGATGTATGGTTGGATTTACCTGGTTCTAATATTTGGCGACATTCATTCTTCAGGCATGTATACATTGAACCTGGTCAGTTTTGAGACTGTTGGAGGGGAGGAATCACCCCAGTGGCTAAAAATTCTTGCAGATCCTTTTCTTGGGGATGTCATAATCTTTTCCCTTTGACAACCTTTGTCCTCTTTTTGCCAATCATGCTTCTTTTGGTTTATTCTTATATTTCAACCCGAGCCAAGCTGAGGTTAGAATTGGAAAAGTCTCTCCCTCTCTCCCTCTCTCTGTTGTGCTTTGCTTGATTCTAGTTTGAAGATAAACCAAACCCAAAACTCAAGTTGAATGAGTTGAATACTGTGTGTAGTGCTTTGCTTGATTCTAGTTTGAAGATAAACCAAGGACAAAACTCAAGTTGACAGGTTTGGACACTCTCTCTGTCTCTCTCTCATCCCCATTTGTTCCTTGATATAACCTAAAATTTTCTACCCCATATCCAACCACCATAACATCCCAACTCCACATAATTTGTTCCTTGATTTCACATAAAATGTTCTAACCCGTACCCAACCACCATATATAACCGTACAACCCTATATTAAAAGGAGGAAGTACAAAATTTAGAGAGAGAGAGAGAGAGAGATCTAAATCTGTTTGCTCCCGTGTGGTTTCTGTCAACCTCAAGCCGATGCCCTTTATGTTCCCAAGCAGATTGCTCAGTGCATAATGATTTAGTTACATGCTTATATATGTATGTTATTACTAGAAAGCAGGCTTAATTGCCTGCATGCAAAGTAGACACAATAACGACTGTCATGCAACATTGTTGCTCCGGTGGATTCCATGTGTGTTGGATATATCCCTTCTATATATGAAGAGAAAGATTCCAAAGATTTGCAGCTAAATCTTCAAGAATTAACTTCACATGTGGCAGCAAAGGCTTCATAAAAACGTGAATTGAAGAGAAAAGGCACGCAAGTTTTAACTGGTAAGCCTGCTTCCATGTTCTGTAGAATCAAGTCACAATTAGAATGGTGATTTGTGGGTGGCTTTATGAAACTTCTGATTGTGGGGCCCGGATACTTTCGGTTCCATCTCTTTCTATTATGCTAGAAAAGCGACTGGTTTACACTTCCAGAAAAGCGACTGTAAGTACGACAGACATAGCCAGCTGACTAGGTCTCTGATCGGGGGGAGGTTTCCCGTTCCTCGTGAAAAACATAGGCAGGTCTTAAGATCTTATGTCAATCTGACAACCAATGAAGTTACCACCTTATAAAATTTTGTTGGTTGCATCCTTGAATTTTTTGAAAGGAGAAATTTCAGATCGGTAACTAACTTTTTTGCATAATTAGAAAATGCTCTTAACGGCTGGAAATTTCAGAAAAGAACGAAAGATTTGTTTTATGTAAATCAAAAGCAAACATTTTATAACCCGCGAGGTGTTTTCTCATGTGGTAAGCAGGGTCCAGTGTCAAGCTGAAGGCCGGGATCGAATCCTTTTGCCACATCGGGGCAGCTGTTGTTCTGGTAGGGGTTTGCCTAATCCCATTTTGCTTTTAAAAAATAAAGATTTTTTTTATAAAGCTAACTTCAGTTAACACTATCTTATTTTGGGTTAGCGTTAGCATAAAGATGTTACCACTTCACCCACCAACAAATGGAATAAAAGTCTGATTGGGTTTTGTGAAGCCTAAGAAATAAGTGGGACTTTGATTTGATATCTACAAGAATAAACTATTAGTATTTAAGGGTATCAACGGGCCTGGTTTATTAGGACCGGAACCAAACCCTTTAAGGTCCCAATATATATAGTAATAAATAAGAAGACCCGAGTTCGGACCATAGTTTAAAAACTCGCCAGGTTGACCTGGCTCAGATCGCCCAGTCACTGGGTCAAAAAATAGGCGTGATCCGGCTTTAACAAAACTCCGCCAAGCCATGCCAGGACTCGATGGAGTCATGGGCTTGTCTTGCATATATACATATATAATACATTTTATACATAATTACATATATTATATAAAATATAATATAAATATTATGTATATTATATATAAAAATATGATTATATATGTATTAATAAAATTATATATTAAATATATTATAAAAAAAATATCATATAATGTATATTATATATAATATATTAATAAAATACTATAAAATATAGATAATATATACAAAAAATGACTTTACAGTTCGACAAAAATGACATGTTTCTTAAAAAAACCTTAAAAATTTTCAAATTGGTCTGCTGTCCAAAATCATAAATAAAAAAATATAGATATTTTTGCTTAGGGTCATTTTCGACTCGATACCAGCATCTAAAAAACTTATGCTTCTTTTTAAGAACAAAATGTAGGGTTATTCGTGATCCCTAACCTGTGGTCCCCAAAATCCTTTTTACACAATTTTTGAGTTTTTCTTATCTTTGATGAGGTTTTTGGTGATTCTGACGAGGTTGCGATATTCTTCTCATCGACTTCTTCTGTTAAATCGAAATGTGAGTTCTTTGTCGACCCCAACCTGTGGACCCCAAAATCCCCTTCACACATATAGTTTAGGGTTTTTTTTCTAAAAGAATATAATATGTTTGTTTTGAAGATCTATGTTTGCTTTGAAAATGCTTTATCGTATAAAAAATTAATATTTTTGCTTCTTTGAAGATGTTTATTTATTATTATATGATTTTTTATTTTTTTGTGTATGTGTATTGGGGCTTGGGTATGACGTGCACAAGGTGTTAAAGTGGGTACTTGGTTTTGTAGAGTGGTTATTAAATGTATTCTATTATGAATAAATGTATATTTTATGTGGTTTATGTTTGTAGTTAAGATGACTTTAGTATCTACTAAAGTGCGCTACCATGTGGCTAATGATCATAGTTGGAGATCTTTAGTTGTCCTCCAAAACATTAGTTTTAATGAATTAGTTGCTAGGTTGTCTAAAAAAACAGGACTAAGTGAAGAGTTAATCAGCCTTCGGTATACATATTCAATATCTATAAGTGATGAACTATGCCGACTAGATGTTTTTGACGACTATGATGTAGAAGAGATGTTATTTAGTAGCGACGTTAACTTAGTGCATCACATAGTTCAACAAGAAGCAATTGAAAGGGATGTTGAACAATCTATCGAGGTCAATGTGTTGTCGAACATCAAGATGTCCCAAGCAGTGAATGATATTAATGAACCAAACATGCAACTGTCCCAAATAATAAACGATAATAATGTTGTACAAGTGGAGAACATGCAGTTGCCTGAACCAATTAGGAATATAGATGTTGGACCTGCAGACAACGAAGAACTTCCATGAACAATTGATGGTATACATTAACAGAGGATCACTAGAGAGGATGTATAACCACTTGAGCACCCTAGTTTTAGTGATCTGTATCCCAGCAATGATGCACAAAAAGACCTCTTAAAAGCCCAGACATTGGTATGTTGTGTGAGTTTTGTGAGCATTTGTTGGGCTTTAGAAATGTTTTAGGTTTATGCGCTAATGTTTAAGGTTTACTAGGTTCAAACTTGATGGTTCTCTTTTGCGAAGGAGCAATTGACAATCTTTGATGCAGAGGCATCTCAGTTGTATGAACAACTTTGTAAGGAAAGACTTAATGATTTTGAACAATTTCAATGGCTATCAATAGAGTCCAATGATCGAGAGGTTGTTATCGACAAAAGATTTAATGATGTCGATCATTGCCGTAAATTTTTGAAAGATTATGTGATCAAGAACAACTATAAAACAAAATTTAAGAAGGGTTGCAGCAACAAAGTAGCTGTCGTATGCACGCAAAAGAATCTGCAGACTAAGATTGATTGCATCTGGAGGATCCATTGCACACATGTGTGGGGAGCAATGTTCTTTCAAGTGAAGAAGTATCAAAGGGAGCATATATGTAGTGGATCATTGAGCAACCTAGTAGTGGAAAACATGTCTTTCAAGTGGGTTTCATGTGTTATTCATGGACGATTGTACGATAACCTGAAGATGACTCCAAGAAAAATCATGAGTGACATAACTTGTGAGAAAGGTGTGGAGCTTAGTTACAAACAAATATGGCGTGGACGAGAAGTGGGTAGGGTAGAGATATATGGTTCATTTGAAGACTCCTTCAGGTTGCTTTCCACCTATTGCCATCATTTAAAAATGATTAACCGAGGATCAAGGTTGGTCATTGAGACCGATATGCAAAATTGATTTATGTATATGTTCCTATCTTTTTATCTATGCATTCATGAGTTTATTAATGATTGCCCTATAGTTCTTCTTCTGGATGACACTTTCATAAAATAAAAATATATGGATATATTGTTATCGGGCCATAATATTGATCCTTGTAGTCAAATATTTCTGATTGCCTTCGCAGTTGTGCATAGAGTGTCAAAAGATTCATGTGCATAGTTTTTGTCAGACATAAAGCTATAACTGAATTGTTATAGTGTTGAGAACGTCAGAGCTAAACAACAATTGATAGTCATCTCAGATAGGCATTTAGGGCTACAATATGATGTTCCGCTCGTATAGCCTAATTGTCATGTTAGATATTACATGAAGCACTTGACGAACAACTTTAAAATCGCTTTTCCTCCATCACTTGTACCACTTTAGTGGAGTGCAGCCAGTGTAGCCACGTCAGCTCAGTGCATATACTTTCTTGACAAAATCAATGAGCACCGTAGAGACGCGTATACATATGTCACAAAACATGTTGCAAATAAATATTGGGCTAACAGTGAATTTCTAGCTAAGAGGTACGGGTGCTTAACCTCTAATGTAGTGTTGAGATTCAATGTGTGAATTCTCACAATACGTGATAAACGCTTTTCTCTTTTTGAAAAGCTTTGTCTCATACTGATGAAACTTTATGAGTAAAGAAGGAATGTTGAGTCACTCAAGAACGAGCCGAGTGTCAAGCCACGAGTCACTCAAGGATGAGCCAAGTGATGAGTCACCATGTTTTAAAACACTGGTCTAGACCCGAATGTTCGTTTAATACATGAGCTCGCCCGAGTATAGTTTATGAAATTTTGTACCAGACCCGAACTTGACCAGAGTTCCGATTAAGACCCATAATTTTTCAATATAAAAATGATAAAGAATATGATTTTACCAGGTATGGTCCTGGTTTGGTTCATGTAGTTCTTATCAGGTCTAAAATTGAAGAATAAATCTGGAATGACAAACGATTGAACATTGGATATCTGATGAGATAATCCAGGTTCAGAAAATAATTTGGACTCTGGATGTAAATAACAAAGTGAATTGAATAAAATGGTCCAGGTCTGGAATAAAAAATGGATATTGGATATCAGATCTGGTATTGGATCCAATGTTTGAATTGAAACATGAATTGGATCTTGGATATAAATATAATATCAGATAAAAAGATTGATCCGAGTTCAGATTAGAAATTGTCTCAGCTTGAAGAATTGATAGATTTTGAATTTCATCTAAATTCTAGCTAGGGTTAGCTCAATTTCATCCAAAATGGGCTGAAATAAGCAAAAATGGACTCCAAGAATGTGGGAATCGATTTTGAATTGGAACTGGACCACTTGAACTCTTGATGAGCTCAAGTTAGACACAGAAAACTAGGACCAACTAGAATTGGCTGACTCGGAGACAATTGGCTAGGATTCGAGTTAGAAATGAGCTCATTTCATAGAAAATGAACCAAATTTAGCTGAAATGAACATGAATTACTCATTGTGAGCTAAGAGGAGTTAAAAAATGACTGATATTCTAACTCTTCTGAACTTAAAATGAACTTGGCTAGGCCTAACTGACAAGGGTCTAAGGTGACCTAGGGGTAAAATGGTAATTTTTGTTGAAAAAATGAGGTAAAATGATACATAAACTGGAATAGACCTGGAGGTTACGATCCTACACTGTACTACAAGGGGTCAATATCTGTGAGGGGAGTGTCCAGGGGTGAACCTGGAAAATTTGAGGTGTTTACAATAGTCATCTCAGATAGGCACCTAGGGCTACAATATGTTGTTCCCCTTGTATAGCCTAATTGTCATGTTGATTATTGTATGAAGCACTTGACGAACAACTTTAAAACAACTTTTGGCCCATCACTTATACCACTTTAGTGGAGTGCAGCCAGTGTAGCCATGTCAGCTCAATGCATATACTTTCTTGACAAAATCAATGAGCAGCGTAGAGACGTGTACACATATGTCACAAAACATGTTGCAAATAAATATTGGGCTAACAGTGAATTTCTAGCTAAGAGGTACGGGTGCTTAACCTCTAATGTAATGTTGAGCTTCAATGCGTGAATTTTCACAATACGTGATGAACCCTTTTCTCTTATTGAAAAGCTTTGTCTTATACTAATGAAACTTTATGAGTAAAGAAGGAATGACGAGTCACTCAATAACGAGCCGAGCGTCGAGTCATGAGTCACTCAAGGATGAGCCAAGTGATGAGTCACCGTGTTTTAAAACACTGGCTCGGACCCGAAGGTCCGTTTAATACATGAGCCCGAGTATAGTTTGTGAAATTTTGTACCAGACCCGAACCTGACCGGAGTTCCGATTAAGACCCATAATTTTTCAATGTAAAAATGATAAAAAATATGGTTTTACCAGGTATGGTTCTGGTTTGGTTCATGTAGTTCTTATCAGGCCTAGGTATGGTTTTTCTTATAGTGGACCCGATTAGACTCAAGTCTTGACCTGACACCATACCCAAAAATCTAGTCCACGTCTGGTTCTACCTAGGGATGGGCATCATGTCGGCCTTGGGCCAATATTGTGAAACAGGCTGGGTCCAGCCCGGCGTGACCCAAACCCATTTATTTCTCTTTATTTCCATGATACAACTCAAAAACCTAATTTTTAATTAGTGCAACTAGTTAGGTAAGCAGTAATAATTAACAAATAGCAAGTTCTCGTGCAACTAATTAGGTAAATAGTAATAGTTGTTCAAGTTACTATATAATAGTTAATTTTTAAAATTTTATATTATTGAAAAAATTTAATAAATAACTCAAGCCCATTGAGCTGGCCAATGTATGTAACGGGCTGGGTTTCGGCCGAGTAGCTAATGGGTCCGGGCATAAAATTATGGCCCAAACCCAACCCATGGCGGGCTGAGTCGGCTTGGCCCATCAGGCTCCCAAGCCCGTTGCCCACTCCTAGTTTTATTTGGTTCCGAACCAAACCCAACCGATTGACCCCACTGTTATTATTGCTATCTTTTATAGAGGTGTTAATTACACCATTCGTTATGCTGCTAATTTGAGTAATGCAAGAACTTGTAAATAAAGGACAATAAGCAATGAAACGTGTAGGATAAGTTGGGTCAAATAACAATGTGTTACAAGGTAAATTCGTCTTACTTGGAATCAGATACCTTGTCGCGTTGGCTCTACCTGCCTTACTTACCAACACTGTCCTGGCAGCGAAAAACTCTGCGGGCTTACCCCCTTGTTAGTTCACGTTTGGGAACCTAGAATTTTTGGATGTAAAGAAGGTCCTTACATGAGAAAAAGATGTCAAAGACTCCCCCGACTACTACTAGGGGTGGCAATCGGGTCGGGTTGGCGGGTCAGCATACCTCAACCGAACCCGACCCGTTTATTAAACGGGTCGGCTGTGGCAAACACGAACCCAACCCGTTTAATAAACGGGTAACCCGACACGACCCACCAACCCATTTAATAAATGGGTTGGGTCGGGTAAACGTGTTTTCAGGTTGGCGGGTTGACGGATCGGGTTGGCAGGTAGGCAGGCAGGTTGGCGGGTTGGCAGACGGGTTGTCGGGTTGACCCACCCGCCTAACCCGTTTATTAAACGGGTCAGCCGGGTTGGCGGGTTGGCATACCCCCAACCCGAACCCGACCTGTTTAATAAACGGGTTACGCGGGTTGACCCGTTTATTAAACGGGTTGGCAGGTCGGGTTGGCGGGTCGTGTCAGAAATTGCCACCCCTAACTACTACCTTTTCCATATTCTTCACCGTATCCACGAAGGTGTCCAGGTTCAATGTACCCAATTTTGTTTCTAGTTAAAAGTTGTCATGGCCAAATATAGCTATGACCCCTTGTTAAGTGTTAAAACACAACACTGGAAAGCTATCAATCAACACTTTAGACTCCTTTATGTGTTCCTTAAACACATTTAGCTTTATCATTTTTAGGAAAAAATAAGTGGATGTTTACTTTCATTGAGATAGTTTTGTTGTATATATAAGGGCCATGCAATGAGCATTTTACAAGCAGCTTCTGTTGGGAGGTCCCAAGCGTTCTCTCGAACACTTCACTAGTGTCCTAGTAAAGGACAACCTATTGAAGTGTTTGGGGGAACTCTAGGGGCCACTCAACTTTATCTGTCAGAGTGTTGCACCAATGTCCAACAAGACAGACATTCCATCAAGGTCTCTCTTCTTTAATTTGACAGGTTCCTTACGCAATCTCTTGTAGCAAGGTGCTTCACGTTGAGAGGTCCCAAGAGTTCCCTCAAACCCTTCATTGGGGCCCTTAAGTAGTTGCCCTACTGAAGTGTTTGGGGGAACTCTATGGGCCTTTCAACTCTCTGCTAAAGAAGTACAGTAATAGCAAAGCCATGGTCCTCATGGAGGTTGTATTTCAATCTCTAGCAATGCATTTCTATCTTAATAAACAAAATCTTTGTGATTTTTATTAATAAGCTATATCTGATATATTTTTAAAGACCTAAATGTAGCGTATATGCTCTAATCCCAAGACTTTTGCATGATTAACTCATCCTGTTGGGGATTGAATTATCTAAACCAAACTCAGGAAGCAGCTCTGGCCTTGAACTTTAGAGGTTGAGTGGCACCCAGAGTTCCCCCAAACACTTCAGTAGAGCCACCATATTTGAGGGAAGTTGCACTGAAGGGGTTGGAGTTACCCAAGGGGACTCCCAACATGCTGTGCCTTTCTCATTGCTTGTTTCTTGTTTGGTTAGAATGAAAAGTTTCTTGACTGCCATATTTATAGTTATCCACTATAAACTAAGCCTCTTTGGATGTATGGTTGGGATTTACCTGGTTCTAATATTTGGTGACTTTCATTCTTCAGGCATGTATACATTGAACCTGGTCAGTTTTGAGACTGTTGCAGCGGAGGAATCATCACTGCGTGGCTAAAAAATCTTGCATATCCTTTTCTTGGGGATGTCATGATCTTTTCCCTTTGGCAGCCTTTGTTCTTTTTTTGCCAATCATGCTTCTTTTGGTTCATTCTTACATTTTAACCTGAGCCAAGCTGAGGTTTGAATTGAAAATCTCTCTCTCTCTCTCTCTCTCTTGTGCTTTGCTTGATTCTAGTTTGAAGATAAACCAAACCGAAAAATCAAGTTGAATGAGTTGAATATTGTGTGTGTTGTGCTTTGCTTAGTTCTAGATTGAAGATAAACCAAGGACAAAACTCAAGTTGACAGGTTTGGACTCTCTCTCTGATCCCCATTGTTCCTTGATTTTACCTAAAATTTTCTAACCCATATCCAACCACCATAACCTCCCAACTCCACATAATCCACTCCTTGATTTCACTTAAAATTTTCTAACCCATATCCATAAATTTTTAATGTAAAAATGATAAAAAATATATGGATTGTGCTTGATAAAAAATATACGGATATCCAACCCAAATCGGTTTTGTTTACATCCCTGCTCCAAGTCTTGCATCCTGGGCGTCTCGATCCAAGACACACGTCCACAAATGCCTTTTCATGCAGGCCTTTTTAGTTCTCTATGAACATGGATCGTGCTTGATGATGTAAGATACAACCGACTTTCAGTTAGGGTATGAATGAACTTAGATAAGGATTGGAGCTGCGTCCAAGCTAAAATGAGTTACATTTGGACCTTAGTGCAGAATCAAATGGATCATATTGGAACTTACATTGACCCAAAACATAAAGAGAAACAGAAACATATTGGCAAGGTGGGTTGTTTATAATTGACTTGAATCTTCGATATATCCAGCTGATCTTAGTCGCTCAACTAATAGTGGTATTTATGGTTTGCTCTAAAATCGCAAATAACACTTATCATTTTCAAATCTGCATATTGTCTAAAATCACAAATAAAATTATTTTTATGACCTTTTTAGCCCTCACACTTATCATTTTCGGTGTGAATTTCCTCTATATGCGAATTTCTTTCGTTCCTACCAAAAACTCCAACCTCACAAATACCTGAGTTACCGCACATTAAAAATTTATAAAATTCATATAAAATAAGTGTGAGTGAACTTTTTTCTAAATTGGAACTCACAAACATCATAAATACTTGAGTTACTTTGTATGAAAAATTCCTAATTTGCATAAAAAAATATATATTTTTTTTAACTCAAACTGACAAACATCACAAATACTTGAGTTAACTCACATAAAAAATATAATAACGTCATATAAAAAATCTGTATTTTTTTTTTAACTCAAGCTGACAAACATCGTAAATACTTGAGTTACCTCGCATAAAAAATGTATTAACGTCACATAAAAAATCTCTGATTTTTTTTTATCTCTAACCGACAAACATCGCAAACACTTGAGTTACCTCGCATAAAATATATAATAATATCACATAAAAAATATGCAATTTTTTTTAACTCTAATTGACAAACATTGCAAATAATTGAGTTACCTCTTATAAAAAATATAATATCATATAAAAAAATTGTAATTTTTTTAAACTCGAACCATCAAACCTCGCAAATACTTAAGTTACCTCACATAAAAAATATAATAACATCGTATAAAATATGTGTGAGCAAACTTTCTTTTAATCTCGAACCTCCAAACATTTTAAATATCTGAGTTACTTCGCATAAAAAATTCTTAAATTTGAACAAAAAATCTATAATTTTTTTTTTAACTTGAACTAAGAAACTACATAAATACTTGAGTTATTTCTTATAAAAAAATGAAATAACATCGCATAAAAAATTTGCGGTCTTTTAAAATTTAAAACATGCACCTTTTTTTCTGCGTTTGAGAAGCTGATACCAGGTCTGGATCAGGGTTATTTTTGACCTGATACCATCATCTAAAAATTTATGCTTCTTTTTAAGAACAAAATCTAGGGTTCTTGGTGGTCCCCAAAATTTCCTCTACACAATTTTTGAGTTTTTCTTATCTTCGATGAATTTTTTGGTGATTCTTATAAAGCTACGACATTCTTCTCATCAACTTCTCTTGTTAGATCAAAAGGTGGGTTCTTTGTGGTCCCCAACCTGTGGATCCTAAAATCCCCTTCGTGCATATAGTTTAGGGCTTTCTTTTGAAAGAATATAATATGTTTGCTTTGAAGATGCTTTATCACATAAAAAATCAATATTTTTGCTTCTTTGAAGATGCTTGTCTATTATTATATGATTTTTAATTTTTTGTGTATGTGTAATGGGGCTTGGGTTGACTGTGCATAAAGTGTTAATGTGGGTACTTGGTTTTGCAGAGTGGTTGTTTTATATATTCTATTATCAATAGATGTTGTATATTTCATGTGGTTTGTATAGGTAGTTAAGATGACTTCAGTATCTACTAAAGTGCACT
The DNA here is from genome assembly GCF_984573655.1 of Nuphar pumila. NCBI lineage: Eukaryota > Viridiplantae > Streptophyta > Magnoliopsida > Nymphaeales > Nymphaeaceae > Nuphar > Nuphar pumila. The sequence goes on along the minus strand of NC_143263.1, from coordinate 42,926,228 downwards.
ATTGTGTCATTGATGATCATATATGAAGATCTTTAGTGGTCCCTCAAAATATTTGTTTTGATGAATTAGTGGCTAGGTTGTCTCAAAAAACAGGACTCAGTGAAGAGTTAATCTGTAATGCCCCAAAATTTCAACTTGTGTTTTTTAAAACATTGACGAAAAAACTTTCAAGTATTAAAGTTTTTACTTTTAAAAATCTATAACTGAAGCAATTTAGAAAGGAGCACAAGTTACCAAATTCTGGGTACGTTAGCCAGAAAATCATCATTTCACATGAAACAACCAATTAAAGGAAGTGAAGAAATAAAATAATAGATTATTAATAAAATCTACAGTTTATTACAAAATGAGCATTTCCCCACTATCCAATAATCTAAAGAAAAACTCAAAACTCAGAGCCAAGACGCCAGCAGAAAGAAGGAAAATCTTGAGTCATGTTGCATCGCACCATCGACCGCCTGTGAAGTCCTACTCATCACATGCCCATGAAATGGATCAATTTCGTAACAAACTATTAGGTGCACGAATATACAATGTAGAATAAAATAAAGCAGGACATTCATAAGATAAGCAGTTTATTACATTAAAAGCAACAAGTAAAATATGTAATCTACTCTAGCAGGTACACCATATGTAAAGATCTATTGTCTTGAAACAGATATAGCAACATTTCGAGTAGTATAAATCTCAATCATTTACAACTTATTATCAAAATGATATTCTTTAAGTTCTGATATTAACAGGCCTGTGGGTACGCACAGACGCAAAACGTAGAAACAACCAAGACTGATCTAGAGGATCATTATGTCAGGTGTTTTTTTCATTAATCCGGATGGCTGACTGACTCTGCTCATAAAGAGACGGTCAATGACCAAGAGAGTAAATCCCCAAAGGCATTCGTGGCCCATGGATGCATCCAACTTCTGTAGAAGTACCTGGGAGTTACCATCTAGGATAATTTATGGTAATCTCAATTCTCCTAACTCTGATGACTAGGGAAGCCGAGTCTTTTGCCCGTAGGATGGTTGTTAACAACCTGTTTGTCGAAGTTTTTATACCATCCATCCTCTCCCTTGATGAACCAAGAAGGTCGAATGGATACGACAGGAGTTTCTTAACTGCCGCCCCATTCTGTATGCTCTGGTCTATTAGACCCACTCGAGCATCTTACCTGTGAAGGCGAGTTGTCACCATTTATGTGATTTCTGCATTGTGCCATATGCAAGCTTCGAGGTTGCTACAACCTCATCATCCAAACATTGTAACACCAACGTGACGTACTTATATAAAAGTACGATCGTACCTACCTAAAGGTATGACTACGATGAGAGGGCAAACTTTTAATGTCTTGCAATTCCTTCAGTTCATACATGATATGCATTGCTCTTTGAGCATTTGGCTTGTGGAGGCCGATATTATTATTTCATTTATTTCAATAAAGTGCTTATTGCCCACTTCGAGGTACTCAATGACCTCTCATACTTCTTCTCATAATATTTGTACCGTACCTATCTTAAGGTCCGATTACGATAGCAAACTTGTGGGCTTCTCGATGGATAACCCATCACAGTATCTTAAAGAATCAATAATTTACTTGGCATGCTCAAATACTATGTAATAAGAAATCTTAAACGGGTCTTGAGATCATCGTGGATCCAATCATTTCTTTCAAGTAACCGACTCGGGGAACCATTAGTTGCATCTAGCAATGCATAACTAGATCACAAGCTTTATAAGCTAAAATTCATTCTCAAGGAGTCAACCTTGCACAAGGAAACACCTCCTCTCAAACTCTTAGTGCTTGTACACAATTTCACACCTTTCTAAAAGGGAAAAATATGGTACGTGCACCTGCACACCCTACGAGACTTGCCTGAGGGTGGCAACAAGATTCATCATGCAATAACAAGCAGGGCATCTACAGTAAAATCACAATAGTGAGAAAGTACGGAACACAGTACTAGGGATTTCTGTAGAAATGAGTCTAACCATATAGCATACATCAAGCATGTAATTTCAACGGATTAAGAATGAGGAAACACAAAACATGCAATCTCAAGCTAAATAATCTTACAGGTAAGCATGTATATTATTCTATCTCAGAATCTTTATATTTTATTTCATTTATCCAAAATCCTCGTGTGACTTTTCCCTATCTCAGGATGTTCTGTAGTTGTGTATGCCGACCAGTGTAGATGATACGGGGGTCGGACCGCGGAGCACGAACGGGACCCGTTGCGTAAATCTGCAAGAGTGTGAGAGTTATTATGCCATAGTTGTCAAAAAGAACAAAAGAGCAATAAGGTTTATCCTATCAGTGGAAAGCATGAGTGGCAAGGGTTGAGACTCCTGTTGTACAGAAATCTGATGCGTGACAGGGGTCAAGACCCTTGTTTACTAGGAAAGAATTGAATTGCAGGGAGCCAAGACACCTGCGTGACAAAACGGCGAACAACAGATGGCAGGGGCCTCAGGCCCTGCCTGACAGAGCAGCGAGTGGCAGGGGGCTCAGCCCATGCCTGCCAAAACAACAAACGGTAGGGGCCTCAGCCCCTGCCTGACAAACGTAATGAATGGTAGGGGCCTGGGCCCCTTGCCTGACAAAACAGCCAACGACAGGGGCTTCGGCCCCTGCGTGACGAAAGCAGTGAATGCCAGAGGCCTTGGCCCCTGTCTGATAAACATAGAATAGCAGGGGTGAGGCTCCTGCCTGACAGAGCAGTGAATGGCAAAGGCCTCAGCCCCTGCCTGCCAAAACCACAAACGGTAGGGGCCTCGGCCCCTGCCTGACGAAAGCCATGAATGGCAGGGGCCTCGACCCCCTGCCTAACAAATAAGTAATGGTATTGGCCTCGGCCCTTGCCTGACCAAATAAGGAATGGCAGGGGATTCAACCCCTGCCTGATGAAACAAGGAATGGTAGGGGCCTCAGCCCCTACCTGAAGAATCGACGAATGGCAGGGCCTGAATCCCCTGCCTGACAAAATAATGGCGATAAAAGAGGAATAAGAAAATAACATGGCATAGGGAATGGGGAGAGTCAGGCAGAGGTTGTTGGACCTCTGTCGGTCCTTCGGTAAACACAGGGAAGATGGGGAAGGCTGGACAAAGGTTGTCAGACCTCTATCGATCCTCTGGTAAGCACAAGGGAGAGGGGGAAGGCCCGACAGATGTTACCGGATCTCTGTCGGACCTCTGACAAACATAGGGAGGGAGAGAAGGCATCGAAGGGGGGGGGGGGGGGGGGTCGTCGACCCACTGGCAATAAAAAGAGAGAGGGAAGGTACGACAAGGGCTATTAGGCTCTCGTCGACCTTCCGGCAGACTTTCGAGAGGAGGGAAGGGTGTGGCAGGGTCCATCGGTTCCCTGTCTACCTTCCGACGCACCTAGAGAGGGCTCGACAGAGGCCGACGGCCACTTGCCAGCCCTCCGACTATCAGTGGAAAAGGGAGGGGAGGAGAAGGCGGAAAGGCATACCTGAGAGAAGATCGACAACGATGGCGTGGATCAGACCAGAGGGAGGAGGCATCGGGGTTCACAAGAAGGGGCGTCAGTGCGAGGAGGAGGAGACTCGGGAGGGAGGCGTCCCCCCCCCCTGCCTTCCTCCAATGCTCTTAAAGAGCTCGAGGGGGCAATTTTTGGGGAAACCCTTAAGGCGTTTCCCTTATCCAGTAGAGCGGGGGAGGAGCGGCGCAGGTGGGGTGCGGCGCAGAGGGGAGGGTTTTCTTAAAAATCTTCCCCCTGCGTTGGGTTATTTTAAAACCCTTATGAGGACGAGCCTGAGTCCTATAATTTAATTTTTTTTTTTAACCGTGGGTTTTACATAATCAGTATCTGGTATACATATTCATTGCCAATAGATGATGAATCAGGCTGGGTAGATGCTTTTAATGACAATGATGTAGAAGGGATGTTATTTAGTGGTGACATTTACTTAGTGTTTCATATAGTGCAACAAGAATTAGTTGAAAGGGATGTAGAACAATCTATCGAGGTCAGTTTGTTGTCGAATATCTAGCTGTCTCAAGCTGTGAATGATGTTGTTGAACCAAACATGCAACTGTCTCAAATAATAAATGATAATAATGTTGTACAAGTGGAGAATATGCAGTTTCCTGAACTAATTAAGAATATAGATGTTGGACCTACTGACAACGAAGAACTTCCATGAATAGTTAAGGGTGTATATCAACAGAGAATCACTAGAGAAGATGTGAAACTACTTAGGCACTCGAGTTCTAGTGTTCTGCATCCCAGCAATGATGTATAAATGACCTTTCAAAAGCCCAAATGTTGGTATGTTGTGTGAGTTTTGTGAGCATTTGTTGGACTTTAGAAATGTTTTAGGTTTATACGCTAATGTTTAAGGTTTACTAGGTTCTCGTTGGATGGGTTCTCTTTCGTAGAAGAGCAATTTATAATATTTGATGTGGAGGCATCTTAGTTGTATGAACAACTTTGTAAGAAAAGACTTGACGATTACGAACAATTTCAATGTCTATTAATAGAGTCCAACGATCGAGATGTTCGTATCGATAAAAGGTTTAATGATGTCGATCATTGCCATGAATTTTTGAAAGATCATATGATGAGGAACAACTATAAAACAAAATTCAAGAAGAGCTGCAACAACAAAGTAATGGTCGTATGCACACAAAAGAAGATGCAGACTAAGACTGATTGCACTTGGAGGATCCATTGCACAAATGTGCGGGGAGCAACGTTCTTTCAAGTAAAAAAGTATCAAATAGAGCATACATTTAATGAATCATTGGTCAACCTAGTATCGAAAAACAAACCTTTTAAGTAGGTTTCACGTGTTATTTATAGATGGTTGCACGATAACCCCAAGATGACTCCAAGAGAAATCATGAATGACATAAGTCGTAAGGAAGGTGTGGAGCTTAGTAACAAACAAGCATGACGTGGACAAGAAGTAGGTAGGGTGGAGATATATGGTTCATTCAAAGACTCCTTCAGGCTGCTTTTCACCTATTTCCATTATTTAAAAATAATTAATTGAGGATCGAGGTTTGTAATTGAGACCGATATGTGAAATCAATTTATGTACATGTTCCTATGTTTTTGTCCATGCATCAATAGGTTTATTAAAGGATGTCGTACAATTCTTTTGCTAGAGGACACCTTATTAAAAGAAAAATACATGGGTATATTGTTATTGACCCATACTATTGATTCTTGCAGTCAGATGTTTTTAATTGCCTTTGCAGTTGTGGATAGAGAGTCAAAGGTTTCATGAGCATAGTTTTTATCACACGTAAAGCTATAATTGGATTGTTGCGTCGTTGAGAGCCCCAAAGCTAAACAACAGTTGATAGTCATCTCAGATAGGCACCTAGGGCTATAGTATAATGTCTCCCTCATATAACCTAATTGTCATGTTGGATATTGCATGAAGCACCTGACGAACAACTTTAAAATTGCTTTTAGTCCATCACTTGTACCACTTTGGTGGAGTGCAGCCAAAGTAGGCATGACAACTCTGTGCACATACTTTCTTGGCTAGATTAATGAGCAACGACGAGACTTATACACATATGTCATAAAAGATATTGCAAATAAACATTCAGCTAACCGTGAATTTTCAGCTAAGAGGTATAGGTGCTTAACCGCTAATATAGCGTTGAGCTTCAATGCGTGGATTCTCATAATACATGACAAGCTCATTTTTCTTATTGAAAAGCTCCATCTCATGTTGATGAAACTTTATGAGCAAAGAAAAAATCATAGGTAGAACATGTCAGGAATTTTTGTAGTGCCCAACGTAAAAGAAAAGTTTGGGAATGGTAAGAAAGATGCACAAAGGGTACATGTGCAAGTAGTGCATTGCCTCGATCACCAATATGAAGCCTGCAACCAAGATTTTGGTTACGTTGTTAATCTCATAAGTCAAGAGTGCAGTTGTAGAGAGTGGCCGGTTAGCGAGATTCCATGCAAACATGCAATCATGTGCATTATATACAAAGACAACCAACCAGATGAATACTGCGAGAAGTGGTACACTGTTGATTCTCATTGTGCTGCATATAATAGCTATCAATTCATGCCGATGGCAGATAATGTACCACACATCGCTCTTCTGAACCCTACTCCCCTCTTACCACCACACGTTGGTCCTAAACTAGGCACCCTAAGAAGAAGAGTCAAATATCAAACAAGGATGTTTTGTCATACAGAAGCAATATATGTGGTTAGCTTTGCCATAATAGGTAAAAGCACATTAAATCATAGATCTGTTCATTAGTTTATTATGCCATTTGTATTCGTTAGTTTTTTCTTTAATAAATTTTTTATGTTTGTATTTATCTAGTCTTTGTTAATAAACAACTCCAATGTCTTATGTGTTGTATGTATATCTTAGGTAGACAACAAAGGGAAAGGGAGACATGATAGATGTCAACCTTATAAAGCTCCATCCCCAGTTGTTGTGCCTGAGGTATAAGAAGTGCGAGAGACTCACAGGGAGAAAAAAAATTGATTTTAACGAAGAAACTTGGATGACAATGTAAGTGTGAAGTTTGCATGTTCAATTGTTTGTTCTTTTGTATGCGTACTCATTCAAATATAACATGCATGTACCATATATGTAGCATTTAGCAAGATTTATAGAAAAACTTTAAGTAAAACACAATCACCTCATGAAAAAGAGAGAAAATCTACCAAAGACAATTTACCTTATTCCTTATTTTTTTGTGAGTAAGCGCAACCTTTTGTTTTTGTTGTACTACTACTGAAAATAAAAAAACTAACTTGTATATGTTGATTGGTCACAACAATTGCTCGTAACTCTCATGCATGAAGAGGGGGTAGTTATAGGCTTATACGATAAATCCTTGCCTTACATTTGGTTTGAAGCTGATAAGGTATCTTCAGACTGAAATTCTGGGTGCCCAAATTGTTTTTTAATCTCGATTTATTTTACAACTCTTATTTCCTGCCAATTGGAACAACAATCATTTGGGTTCATTGGCAAATATTCAGGAAGGCAAAGGACTTTACGTTGTATAATTCACTTTGCATAAAAAATGTCAAAATTTGCATAAAAATGTGCAAACTTTCTTTCAAACTCGAACCTCAAAACTTCGTAAATACTTGAGTTATTTCGCATAAAAAATGTAATAACTTTGCATAAAAAAACTGTAAACTTTCTTTCAAAATCAAACCTCAAAACTTCATAAATATTTGAGTTATTTCACATAAAAAATGTAACAACTTCGTATAAAAAACTATGACATTTCTTTTAAACTTGAACCTCGAAACCTCGTAAATACTTGAGTTACTTTGCATAAAAAATGTAATAACTTTGCATAAAAAATTGTAAAGTTTCTTTTAAACTCAAACCTCAAAACCTCACAAATACTTTAGTTGCTTCACATTAAAAAAACTATGAAATTTGCATAAAAAATGCATGAATTTTCTTTCAAACTCGAACCACAAAACTTCACAAATACTTGAGTTACTTCGCATAAAAAATGTAATAACCTCGCATAAAAAACTATAAAATTACTTTTAAACAGTGAATCAAATTTACAGTGAATCAAAATATGACATTCAATCAAAATGACAATGAATAAAAAAATTCACAGTGAATCAAATTTACAATGAATCAAATTAATTCAATTTATTAACAAATAAACATGCTCATACAATCATTCATTCAATTAATTTGTTAATGAATCAAATTTACAATGAATCAAACTGATTTTATTCATTAACAAATGAAAATGCTCTTACAATCATTCATTCCAAGGACCCAATGAGGTGATGTTGTCTCCTTTGAACTTGCATCGACAAATTTAGGAGAAGTTAAGCTTGCATTGTTGTGTGACTATTCTCATATACAGTCAGATTTTCATGGTGCATTAGAGCAAGTACTAATCCAATTTTCAGATCGAGTTGCTTTGAACTGTGTAGACAGTCTGCAATGAAAGAAAAAAGTTAACCAAAAAGCACTAACACATTCCAGGCAAAGGCATGGTTTGAGAATAGCTATAATAAAATTGACTGCTCAAACCAACCCTTTGCTTGTAATGTATTGGTGTTTTTTGTTAGCTTTCTTCTTTTTTTCTTTTGTCGTAGACCATCTACACAGTTCAAACCAACTCGCTCTAAAAATTGGGGGAGTATTTGCTCTAACGCGTTGTGAAAATCGAACGGTGTATAAGAACAATCATAGGAAAACACATGCTTAACTTCTCCTAAACTTGTCGATCCAAGTTCAAAGGTGGCAACAACACCTCACAAGGGCATCACTCTCAGTATTTGACTACCACCCTTTACTCCAACATACGGAAGCCTACCTTTCATCCTCTTCACAAATTTGCATATAGGTGATGCCCAACTAGAGAGAGAGAGCGACTAGCATTCCAATCGTTTTGATTTTTTTTCTTATGCTAACAATGAGAGCCTCCTTTTATAGGCCAAGGGAGTCTCCATAAAAGCTTTATAAATTACAAAATATTTCGTAAATGAAATTGCAAAGTTTTAAGAGGCTCAACCCTAATTTTGGCTAGGGCATTAAAGAGGGGAGGTCGACTGGTCAACCTTATCTCCTTATGCATGTCCACCTACGTCATTGAAGATTCTTGTGAAAATACTTAATATAGATCTGTTTGTTGAACTTTTGAACTTGACAAACACCGCAAATAACTGAGTTACTTCACATAAAAAATTCTTAAATTCACATAAAAAAATCAGTATTTTTTTTTTATTTCAAACTGACAAGCTGCGTAAATACCTAAGTTACTTCGCATAAAAAATGTAATAACATTGCATAAAAAACTATAAAATTTCTTTTAAAGTCAAACTTCAAAACCTTGCAAATACTTGAGTTACTTCACACTAAAAATTCTATAAAAATGCATAAAACATATGTAAAAAAAAATTCAAACTAGAACCGACAAAATGTGCAAATACCTGAGTTATTTTGCTTAAGATGGACTATTTATATTATAAAATTCTCATAGTTGTACTTTCCCCAACTCATTGCAAATCCCTCCAACACCAGTTCCCAAATAGAGCATGACGAAGATTGGTGTTGGTCTCATTGTCACGGTTGCCAAGTGAGATGTGCAGTGCTGATTGAATATAATTGAATATAATCGATGATGGGTTATATATGATATGACCTTATGATCCTTGTTTATCTATTACATGTTCATGAAGAACTGTAAACGACACTTTGGCTGGTGGTGCCAAGACAAGGGAAATAACACTACTGATGGCTGAATAAATCCAACATTAAAAAAAGACCTAAATGTAGCATATATGTTATAATCCCAGGACTTTTGCCTGATTAACTCATCCTGTTGAGGATTGAATTATCTGAACCAAACTCAAGAAGCTGCTCGGCCTGTGTCCTGTGCTTTTATTCTTTCCTATATTTTGGCTTACCTTGAAACAACCTTTGTCCTCTTTTTGCCAATCATGCTTCTTTTGGTTTATTCTTATATTTCAACCCGAGCCAAGCTGAGGTTAGAATTGGAAAAGTCTCTCCCTCTCTCCCTCTCTCTGTTGTGCTTTGCTTGATTCTAGTTTGAAGATAAACCAAACCCAAAACTCAAGTTGAATGAGTTGAATACTGTGTGTAGTGCTTTGCTTGATTCTAGTTTGAAGATAAACCAAGGACAAAACTCAAGTTGACAGGTTTGGACACTCTCTCTGTCTCTCTCTCATCCCCATTTGTTCCTTGATATAACCTAAAATTTTCTACCCCATATCCAACCACCATAACATCCCAACTCCACATAATTTGTTCCTTGATTTCACATAAAATGTTCTAACCCGTACCCAACCACCATATATAACCGTACAACCCTATATTAAAAGGAGGAAGTAAAAAATTTAGAGAGAGAGAGAGAGAGAGAGATCTAAATCTGTTTGCTCCCGTGTGGTTTCTGTCAACCTCAAGCCGATGCCCTTTATGTTCCCAAGCAGATTGCTCAGTGCATAATGATTTAGTTACATGCTTATATATGTATGTTATTACTAGAAAGCAGGCTTAATTGCCTGCATGCAAAGTAGACACAATAACGACTGTCATGCAACATTGTTGCTCCGGTGGATTCCATGTGTGTTGGATATATCCCTTCTATATATGAAGAGAAAGATTCCAAAGATTTCCATAAAAACGTGAATTGAAGAGGAAAGGCACGCAAGTTTTAACTGGTAAGCCTGCTGCCATGTTCTGTAGAATCAAGTCACAATTAGAATGGTGATTTGTTGGTGGCTTTATGAAACTTCTGATTGTGGGGCCCGGATACTTTCGGTTCCATCTCTTTCTATTATGCTAGAAAAGCGACTGGTTTACACTTCCAGAAAAGCGACTGTAAGTACGACAGACATAGCCAGCTGACTAGGTCTCTGATCGGGGAGAGGGTGGTGTATGTTCGCCCCCGATGATTCACTGAATCCCACGTCTGTGTTCGGGGGATCGAATGAGCGTCACGTATTCATGCACATGGGGCTCGTATTCCCGTGTATGTTGACATAACTTTGCATCGGACTCTGGTGCTGTTGCAAAGACTGAATCACCCTTACTTGCTTTTCCTGCCCTGAAATGATGGTTCGAGGAAATGACAAAAATATCCTCCATTCAAAAGTTGTGAAACGACAGGTCGATAAAAAGACAAAAAAGTCCTCCATCCAGAAAGTTTGATGTTAACCATGACGTTCCCTATTCATTAAACCCCTGCGCCATCTGCTGTAACAGTTGCTCCCATTATCAACCAAAACTTTGCCTTCGTCTCCAGTCTAGCTTTCCGCCTTGTTTTTTATCCTGTTGTACAACACACTGTCGCCTTCTCGTGCCTGCCTTGCGTTACAAAACATTCCAGTGTCTTCTCTTCATTTTTGCTGTCGTTAGGCATCATGGTAGAAAGCAAAGATTCACAAACATTCCTTCCAGTGCCATTAAGGCAGCGTGAGTAGCTTTTCATCTCATCATGCGATCGATGAAGAAGGCATGTCGTCTTATGTGCCATTAAGGCATTGTCTGGTTATTGCAGGTAGATCTTGTTCTTACGAAGGTTGGAAACTTATCGATATTTGTAAGACGCTGGGACCTATTGACAAGAATGCTTGTTTGCAGATGCTAGGAAGGGCCTCTACCCCATCAGGTATCCTACATTCATTCATCGTATGCATTGTATCTCAAACTGCTGTATTAGTAACAGACTCCCGTTTTTGTGAGATACATTTTTGTTAGTTAATATCGATTTGTTTGCTATTATGCTCAAGTTCTTCCTTATCGATTTGTAATTTATTGTGCGATATATTTATCGACCTTTTAGATAGTATGGTTTTGTATCGTCGACTTGTAAGTTAGTATGCTGAACTGCCGCATCGATTTTCAATATCTTACAAATCGCTATACATACATATCGTTTGTGTAAGATATTATATTTCATGTAATATGTATTTGTAAGATATTTGTACACAGACTTTGAAAACATGTGGATGCAGAAACACATCGTTACACGAATGGCGGGGCAATTTTCGCATGCATATCGCTGCTCTCTCAGCGACTTCTATTGAACTCGCTTTAGAGCCTCGTGGATATTATGAGAGCGTTATCGTCAACACACATGTACGACATGTGTATTTTATTGGCATGGTAAGCGATAAGTCGATGCTCAGTATAAGCAAACATCAAACTGCACTTGATTTGATACTGTCATGCATTAAATCGTTGCTTTGACTTGCTTAACCCTAGTGGTATCCGTTGTTATATGCATCCTGATTAAATCGTAGTAAAGCTATGCCGCTTGCTAACCCAAATTGATATATTGCTTACAAAACATTCCACTGTCTTATTTTATTTGTCGTTGTTGTTAGGCATTATCGAAGAAAGCAATGATGCACAAACATTCCAACCAGTGCCATTAAGGCAGCGTGAGTAGCTTTTCATCTCATCATGCGATCGATGAAGAAGGCATGTCGCCTTGTGTGCCATTAAAGCATTGTTTGGTTATTGCAGGTAGATCTTGTTCTTACGAAGGTTGGAAACTTATCGATATTTGTAAGACGCTGGGACCTATTGACAAGAATGCTTGTTTGCAGATGCTAGGAAGGGCCTCTACCCCATCAGGTATCCTACATTCATTCATCGTATGCATTGTATCTCAAACCGCTGTATTAGTAACAGACTCTCGTTTTGTTAGTTAATATCGATTTGTTTGCTATTTTGCTGCAAAACACAAATTGATATATTGCTTAAAACATTGTTGAGCTTATCATCAGGTTGTAATAAAGACGATGTAGCTGAATCCATCGAAAGATCTAGAGAATTGAATATCTATACTTATGACGCAACTGAAGTATTGAACATCTGCACTAACAATGCACATGAAAAGAAGGGTGCGGGCATTAGACCCACTCTTGACTTGAATGTTCCAGCGGAAGAAATGCAATTCAATGATGAGTTAGACTACCATGACAGTGCACATAATAAAAGTGTAGGCCCCGGGAATGTACACGGAAGTACACTTGACTTGAATGTTCCAGGAGAAGAAATGCAATTCAATAATGAGGTAGATCTTGATGACAGTGCACATAATAAAAGTGTAGGCCCCGGGAATGTACACGGAAGTACACTTGACTTGAATGTTCCAGGAGAAGAAATGCAATTCAATAATGAGGTAGATCTTGATGACAGTGCACATAATAAAAGTGTAGGCCCCGGGAATGTACACGGAAGTACACTTGACTTGAATGTTCCAGGAGAAGAAATGCAATTCAATAATGAGGTAGATTTTGATACCGTAGGAACTGGGAATGTACATGGAATTACACGTGACTATGTTCCTGTAGAAGGAATGCAGTTTAATAACGAGGAAGATGCATATAAATTTTACAATGATTATGCCTTAAAAGTTGGCTTCAGTGTGAGAAGGTTTTCTTGGTCAAAAAATGCACAGGGTGTCTTGGTTAGAAAGACATATGTCTGTTCCAAGCAAGGTTGGAAGAAATCAATGGGAAATCCAACAAGAAGCATGCCAGAATCAAGATGTGGATGTCAGGCGAGATTGGTTTTGAGAAGGCATCTGAATGGGAAATTTGTCGTGCGTACTTTAATCAGTGATCATAATCATGATTTATCTGCATCATTTATGACTGTTATGCTAAGGTCACATCGTAAAGTAACTGTAGCGCATGCTGCAATGGCTGAAATAGCCGATAGCGCCGGCATTGCACCAAGGAAGACATACAATTTGTTTACCCGCATAGATGGTGGTCGCGAAAATATGCCAGTCACTCCTTTGGATCTAAGAAACCACTTGAGAAGGAAGAGGACAGATAACATGAAGAACGAAGAAATATGTTGTTTGGTTCGCTACTTACAGAATAAATCAAGAAATGAACATGGTTTCTTTAGTGCAATGCAAGTGGACGAAGATGGATATGCTGTGAATATGTTTTGGGCAGATTCAAAGTCTAGAGTAGATTATGAATGCTTCAATGATGTGCTTGTGTTTGATACTACAGTAAAGATTAATACTGAACAGTGGCCATTTGCGCAGTTTGTGGGAGTGAACCATCACACACAGAGTTGTATATTAGGCGGTGCTTTTGTGTATGACCAGACCAAGGAAAGCTTTGAGTGGTTGTTCAGAGTATTTACACAGACAATGAACGGGAAGCATCCTGAAACTGTACTTACAGATGGTGATCACGCAATTGCGGCTGCAGTGCTTCATGTGTGGCCAGATGCACATCATCGCCTATGTTTGTGGCATATCTTTCAAAATGCAGCAAAGAACATAGGACACATATTTAATCAGAATACAGGGTTTGACAAAACGTTTACAAGGTGTGTACTTCATAGCGTAGATGAGGTCACTTTTAAGTCGGATTGGGACAAAATGATTAAGACATACAACCTTACTGGCTGTCTGTGGTTACAAAATTTATATGCAGAAAAAGAGAAGTGGGCATTGGCATATGGAAGACAATACTTTTGTGCAGGTATGATTAGCACACAAAGAGCCGAATCTATGCATGCCACCCTGAAGAAAACTCTGTATTCATGTTTAACAATGTTTCGTTTCATGGAACAATATGAATTATTTGTAGACAGTCTAAGACAAAATGAGCTTGAACAAGACGTGAAATGCTTCAATACACGACCTCAAACTTTTGGCATGAAAATATTGATGCGACCTGCAGCTCTGTATACACTAACTGTATTTGAATGGATCAAGAAAGAGGTGTTGCATGTCATGAATTGCAAAATAGAATGACTCATGCAAACCGAGAATATGCACAAATACCATATTTTTTGTCAGGGTGAAAAGCATCAGGAAAGGCAAGAAGCACATGTCACGTACAATGTTGACAACAGAAGGGTAGAATGTTCGTGCAAAATGTATGAATTCAAAGGCATTCTATGCTGTCATGCATTAAAGGCACTCAATCAAGAGAAGATACAAGAAATACCTGAGTCTTACGTAATGCGAAGATGGACCAGATGAGCGAAGATTGAAATGCTCGTTATGGACAATGCGAGTAAATCTGGTGTTGACGAGAAGTGCCACATAGCCTCCCGTTACCAACAACTGTGTAGGTCATTCATGCATGTTGCTGATTTGGCATCGAGAAGTGAAGAAGGCTATGCATGTGTGAGAAAAGCTGCAACGGAGTTACTTGAAAACGTGGAGTTAATTCACATTAAGTCCGTTGCAGCGAATGAATACCAGACGAAGATAATGGGATCGAAAAGCGTAGGTCAAAATCATGTTTCTCTTGACACTCCTGAGAAGTTGCACCGAAGCGTAAACATTATCTTCAACAAGTCAGTAGTGAACGTTGTTGATTATGATGGACATATTCATGAAACGAAGGGTATCAAAAGAAAACCTGCCTCTGATCGCAGTCGTCGGAGGGCAAAGGGTGCAGTAGAATTGGTTGGCAAGAAGAGGATTAAGAAACAACCTACCTGTAATAAAAAACAACATGGCCCTTGCAATGAACAGGTATGTAAAACATTATATTGCTTCCCATTGCGATAAGCTTGTCAAATAGCTAACTCATGTAATGTCCATCATACAACAATACCATGCCGAAGTACCACCAAACGTTCAAACCTACATTCCTCCCGACCTGAGTTCCGGCAACGATCGCTACAGTTTTACAAGTCTTTTGATATGTAATCAATGTTGCGAGGAGGTATGCATTTCTTGTGAAACTTAATTCAGTGTCTAATATTTTCTCTTTCATGACAGGCTCTGATGCAATCGTCAGATAGGTATGGGACACAGGAATCTCGTGTGGGCCATTAATTTAGTTGTTATGCCTCTTTGCATGCCCCGATCTCCACAATGCTGGATTTGTTATTGCGTTTATAGTCATTTGTCACTGACGACTTGCGGTCCGTGGTTGGATTTTCTTAAATCAATAGATAGTGATTTTTTGCTTCTGCATGAAGTCGATCGATGACATCACTGTATGGCGATTTGTGATTATCGTTGATTAGCGATATGTGGCATCGCAGCGAAGCGATTTGAGTGTATTGTTCGAATGTCGATCAAAGCGGGATGACAAAGGTTGTTCAAGTAAGCTTTTTTCGGCCAATAAGCAAGGTTGCGTTCCATTTTATGATCTAAGTATGCTATCACCTGCGCAGTTGAAAGCCTACTTGGATCATAAAATGAAGCGCAACCTTGGTCAATGCCCCAAAAAAGCTTACTTGAACAACCATTGTCATCGCGCTTAGATCGACAGTCGAACAATACCCTCAAATCGCTATGCTGCGATGCCACATATCGCTAATCAACGATAACCACAAATCGCCATACAGTGATGTCAGCGATCGACTTCATGCAGAAGCAAAAAATCGCTATCTATCGATTTAAGAAAATCCAACCACGGACCGCAAGTCGTCAGTGACAAATGACTATAAACGCAAAAACAAATCCGACATTGTGGAGATCGGGGCATGCAAAGAGGCATAACAACTAAATTAATGACCCACACGAGATTCCTGTGACACCTCAAATTGCCTTTTGAAATCATTAGTGTTATCTTGTGAAATGTTGTATCCATATATTATAAATAAAAGGCTAGTCAATGTATCTTTTCTCTTCCTCACTTCATTTCTTAAGATATGTGGTTCAACCCGTGGGTTTTTTTTTAGATTCGTGGGGTTATTATGGACAAACGTTCACTATCAATTTATACTAGTATCGTTTAACACCGCAAATCGGCGTTGACTAACACCCTTTACAAAGGCCGAGTATTGCTGCACAAATCGCTATTCAACGATAACCACAAATCGCCATGCAGCGAATATGAAGTGGAATTACTCAGTTAAAACGGATAACAATAAATGTTTGATTTGTCGTACAGTATTCATTGATCATGTTGGTTGAGCAGTACATCTTTTAGGTCATAAATAGTCGCACGAGTACTAGAAGCTGTGTTTGTCTTCTACTTCGTGAACCAGCAACAATCAAACAGACGGTTCCTTCATACATACAAACTTACACAGACGAAGATAGCTACACGATCAACAATGGCGAATCATGGGTATATTGTCTACACATCGTCTACATTTTCATCAAAATCCGTCTGTTTCATGCCGTTTTTCGCGATTTGTGTTTTGTGTACTGTATAATGTAATTTCAATATCGTTCGTTGCAATGTCCGCATTCATTTCAGTCGAACATCCACCAACGAAGTTGGGCGAAAACTTAGTCAATCACTCCTGGAGGACATCAACAGAATGCAGAGTGAATTCACACAATACAACATGATCAGTAATTTTGTTAGTATAAAACTAGTAGCAGTTGTTTATATACGTAAGCCATGTGTACGTCCGTTAACAACATATTTGCTGCAAACAGACTATATCCGATTTCGTCAGTTATATTAAAAGCAGCGCACCAAGCCAGACTGTATGCGTCGTAAGCCCGTATTTCATGGTATATCGGTTTTATTTTATGTTGTTTTCCGTTATTGATTTATTTCAATTGATTCGTATGTTATCGTTAGTGTTAGCAATGTTTGGGTTTGCAGACTATCTTACGTCGTTTGCCATACTCTAGTGGATTTCAAGACGGCATACCTTATTGGGTTAACGGTAATCACTGCAGAGACCCTTTGTCAAGTGAAAAGGTAAGCAAACAAACCTAGAGTGCAATATTACAGCATAACAACTGCTAACATCAATTTTTCGATCTATTTGCAGATATTGATTCATACACTATGGCAATCTGAAAAGCATTGGGTCTTATACGTGATGGATTTACGCGAAAAACACTATGGTGTTACAATTCGTTGGAAGTTCACAGTGGTTTACGGCTAGACATTTCCCATCTCGTAAGTTTCAATATCTATGTGAGGAACAAGTCGTGTACTGGGGTCATGAATTTACTGTCGGTCGCATTATTCTCAGATCGGTTTCCTCAAAGCCATTTTGGGAGTTGATGCTAGCGAGTGGATCTATCGCACGATATACAATGCTCCTTTACAAGATAATGACATTGATTGCGGGGTATTTATAATGAAGTACATTGAAGCAATATACAATGGTGCAGAACCCTTATTCGACGTTGTATGCCATTTCTTCGCCTCTGTTATTGGGGATTAAGTGCATGTCTATTGCTTCTACCTTACAATCTGTTTTTGCAGGTTGATATACCCGGATTCTGCGAAGAACTCTGCAAAAAATTGACGTCCTTTCTAATTGTGGAGGAGAAAGTGAAGGAGGCCTTGCGAGCATCTAAAAGGCTTGAAATTGATAAAAGATGTGCGCTCAACCGGCGTGGTTGACAGTCGCTGAGTGAGACTACGATGTATTTTAATGAACAAAGACTTGTAATGTTCGAAATGATAATATTCAACATCGCTATGAAATGTTGTATGCTTAAACATCGCTTTATTGCTGGCATATGAAAAAAGTGGTGAATAACGGCCATTAATGTAGCTTTCGTATTTTACGAATAGTACGAAGCGATACGCTTAGTGGTCTACCGTCAACTACACTGCTACCACCATGAAAACTTGTCGGTGTGAATATTATCGATTTGTCGGTTCCTTATTCGCGAAGCAAAGTAGAAGTGTGTGTTGTGTCAATCAAATATTAATGAAACGTCCTATCACCCTCCGTCAGTTTTCAAGTATATACGTCAGTTTCATTAAACCAAAAGCAAATCTTCAGTAAAAATGCACTCCGCATTAATGAAATTGAACAATGTGGGGGCTATTCCAAATATTAATCAATGCGATTGGACCGAATTTTTCGATCTAAAATAAATCCAAAAGTACGTCCACACGCGTCCCAAGAAATCACCTTAGGCGTACCTTACCGTAGGTTCAGCAATACAGCGATTTCTGAGAACAAACACAAAAACCAGTCAAAATGCACTCTGCATTAATGAAATTGAACAATGTGGGGGCTATTCCAAATATTAATCAATGCGATTGGACCGAATTTTTCGATCTCAAATAAATCCAAAAGTACGTCCACACGCGTCCCAAAAAATTGCCTTAGGCGTACCTTACCGTAGGTTCAGCAATACAGCGATTTCTGAGAACAAACCTTTCTTATTGATACGTTCACTGAATGCGATTTTTAGAAATATCTATCTCCGTACAGTATTTTTCATTACTGAAGAACAACCAGCATTGGTTATGCACATACGACACAAAACTATTTCTGATTACGATTTACATTTCGTAGAACACCTGTCACCAGAACGAGATGAACACCCGTCACCTGAACGACGGCTGTGTTGAGACCTCCTCACTAGGGAGAGGAAGACGACGTGGTGGAGCTTCTGCTGGCCATCCTCAGCGCGACTGCACCGACTGGGTTGCTGTCGAGGAGGAGGGCGAGAACGGTGATGGCAGAGCTCCTAAGGTTGTACAAACAGAACAATCGATATGTTTCACTTCACATATTTTGTCTGCCGTTCTTTTTAAACTCAATCAATTGTTCGCATATTTTGTCGCATATTTCCGGCATAATATCCTGCAACAAAACATGTAATGTGAAACGAATATATAACAGGAATAAACAATAACATCGGATACAAAGCTCATACAGCGTGGAAAGTAACATCTATTCCATTGTATATTGCTTCAATATACTTCATTACGAATATGCCACAATCGACCCCATTACTTTGTAAAGGAGCATCGTCAGCACAGAGCAACATCCACTCGGCAATGTCCACACCCACAGCCTCGTTAAGGAATCCCACCTATGATAAAGGGATAATATATTACACTCTGGTCCACCTCGAATAGCTACGATTCACCTATGGCCACAATCTTACCAAATGCATAGCGTCGCGTTCTACGCCACTGTGGCAGTTCAATGAGTTGTAGCACCATAGTTGTTTTTCCAGAAAATTCATCTCGTATAGGACCCAATGGTCGGGATTTTGCCAGAGTGTAGGAAGTAAAATCTGCGAATCGAAAAAATAATTTCTCATTCCAGAGACATATCGTAATGGGGATATTACGACTAAACCTTAGAGAAGAGGTTTGTTCACTTACCTTTCCAAATTTCGAAATGTCTAGGCACTCATCACTGTTGTTCCAACAAGGTTCTGCATCTTTGAATCCAATGCTGTATGGCTTTCGCCGGACGTACATCTGTTGCACGAAATAGTAAGATTTAACCATCAAGAAACTTGAGTACGTAATAAAAACAAAGAAAACAACAGCGGAACAGCCATACCATGAAATAAGGGATGATGATGCATACTGTATTGCTCGTTGGCTTGCTCTGGATGTAATGGACAAAATCACACATTGTCTGGTTGCACAAATTTATGAACTTCAAAACATACAAACCGGAACGACCTAGAAATTGATAGTGGTTAAATACTTACAAAATTACTGATAGTGTTCCCAACTGCAAATTCTTCTTGCATCTGCTCGATGTCATCTACGCACTCGTCAGGGCGTTGTCGCCCAACCTTGCCTGTGGATGTTGAACTGTGTGCACCATGAGCGTGGTATTCAGGATTCGACATTGAAATTATTGTCTATAGTAAACAACAATAGTCCAAATACGACATAAAAAGGCAAATGTTGACTAAACCGCTCAAGCGTTTCAAAAAATATACGTCTTAAGCGCTAATGCTGGTACTATGGATGCGGTTGTGTTCTTCTTCGGCGCCGTGTCTGGCAATTTTGCTCCCATTATCCTCTCCGTTGCCGCTGTGCCTGGTCGTTTTGCTCCCATCGTCCTCTCTGTTGGCGTCGTGCCTAGTCGTTTTGCTCCCACCGTCCTCTCCGTTGCCCCCGTGCCCGGTCGTAGTGCTCCCATCATCTTTGGCGCCGTGCCGGGTAGTATTGGCCCCGTAGTCGTCTTCTTGGACGCCATGGTTGGTCGTACTGCTCCGATTGTCCCATTCTTCGGCGCCATGCCTGGACGGAGATATCGATGGCACCTTTGCAACGCAGATACGGAAAGTAAAGTCCTTTAACGTCCCGCCCTTTTTCGAAAACAGCCTGCTAATTAAATGCGTTTTAAATAAATAAAAATACGTCATTTCGCATGCCGCCCTTTTTTCGATACCCACCGCCAAATTAAATGATTGCTTTCGAAGTATTTAAAAATACCGATCTCCAAAAAAACCGCCCTTTTTTTGATACAAATAATTAATAATACGTCATCTCACATGCCGAACATTTTCGGAAAACAGACCGTTAATTAAATGATTGCGTTTTAAATAAATAAAAATACGTCTGCCGCCCTATTTTCGATAGCCGCCGCCAAATTAAATGATTGCTTTCGAAAAATTTAAAAATACGTCTTTCCACAAACCGCCCTTTTTTCGATAGAAATAATTAAAACTACATCGTCTCACATGCCGAACTTTTTCGAAAACACTCCCGAAATTTAATTATTAACTTTTAAATAATAAAAACTCCGTCGTTTGTCGGTCGCATTATAACAAGCTTTTGGGTATGAATAATCTTTCACGATTATTCTATTGATTATCATATATGGATACATCGATATATTCACGCAATGACAAACCATTTTCTTATCGCTATTGACTGTTATCATTTACGCCGTCAGAACTCGTTAAATTATTATTCAAGGTTTACAGCGCCAATCCTTATTGCGATATTCTTTCGAGGCGGAGACAAATACAACGATTGCTAAACAGAAATGATATATCTTAGCGATTCTAGAGAGGTTAGGCAATGCCACGATTTTTTAACAAACATCTATTTTCGATTGAAGTTTATTTATTTCAGAGATCCACAGACGAAAAGATGTAATAAAAAGAATTAAACAATAAAAGAATGTCACGTTACTACAACTCATTATACAATTACAACAAAAACCTAGCGTGATAAAAATAAAAAACTACGATTTATTCCGAGGCACTTGACGAATCAGATGAAATATCATAGAATTGTCTCTCACTTTTTATTTGTGCACTGTCTATCCTGCGTGTCATCTTCGTTGCGAGACCTTTATTAAGAAAACTGGTCATCATCTCTACCACTGAGTTCAATTGAATCCCCATAGTGCTTACTTCTGCCCTTAATTTCTTATTCTCCCTCTCCACAACTTCGAACCTTGCGGCAGAGACAATGTTCTCTTTTAGTGCAAGTGTTCGCTCTTCCTCGCGATTTGTTACTGAGGGACCAGTCGTAGTAACCGGAGAGAGACGACGTTTTGGTTGTAGAGGCTGAGCTGCAACATTAGAAGGGGCAGTTGGGAGGCATGGGTTTACAATTTTTTCAATCTTCCGATTTCGCCGCATTGGTTCCCAATACCTTTCGAAATAGAAGGGATCAAATTGTCGTCCTTCATGTGGTTTCGAAATAGAAGGGATCAAACCACCTGAGTTCCAATTTAATAATTCGTCCCTGTAACGATCGGGCCAATTAACGTTCCTGCCACCACCACTATTCATCTTCCTTCTCACTTCCAAAGGCTTATTTGGGATAGACTGCCCCAAGCCAGATTGTAGAAGAACTCGACTACCTTGCTGCAACTCGGCTTCAAAATTGCAGAATAGCCACAAATCGCAGTAAGCCAATCTAGCAGCCACCGCAACAACGTCTTCATCATCGTCCTCCCCATCTCCATAAGGTTTCCACAAAACCTGTACATTGGTAATTCTTTTTAATAAAGAATGACAAATATATTAACATTTATTTACGCATGATACGGCAACAACGATATGTACTACAGAAGACAATCCTGCAGCGATGGATACTTAAGAATGCTGAACATTACAACGATTTATAATACTCAATGGTAAATGCTGTCGCGATTGTAAACAATTTTAGAACGTTTACCTCGTTTAGTTGCAGCCCATCTAAATGGACTTAGCATTATAAACTGCGACATTTATTCTAGCCCAACGACCGATCTTTGAAAAACCACAAATCGGAGGGCCACAACGAGGACGCAATGGGATAATATGTTCCAACGCCCAGGCCTAACAAAAACAATATTATTAGTAACACCACAACCTGCAATGAGATTGTTCTACAATTACTAAGTATGTAATCAACAAATACCTGAACAAATGGCCAAAATCCACCAACTGTTTTCGTACCGTTACTCGCACGGTGGAGTTAACTGTACAAGTGTGCGAGCATAGCGGCACCCCAGGCATAGTTGTCTACTTCGTCTAAGTCTGCCAGGTACTGCAGCCACATGGAACTTATTCTCGAACCAGAACAATCGGAAAATAATGTAAGACCAAAAAAATATAGAAGGAAGCCACGCAACTCTTTGTCAGCTATTTCAGATGCACAAGTAGCAGAGTGGCCTTCCCATTTATTACGAAAAAATGAGACCTTCATTGATGTGGAATTTATTCCACCAGAAATACATTGACTCCATTCGTTCATCGACATTCCTAACAGGGCCGTGCATTTCTCCCTTGCCTTATAGTTTGAATGCCGTAACAGGACAGCACTTCCATCGCACTTAAGGTCAGTGATCCTCGCCACATCTTCTAGAGTCATGGTGATCTCAAAAGAATCAAACTGGAATGTGTTCGTCTTATCATTCCATTTATTCACCAGGTGGGTCATGGTATTCCAGCAAGTTTCAAAATATTGCTGGTCCAAAAGGCCACCGAAGTGCATATTTCGTAATTGGTCCTTCTTATATGCACTCAGCTGACCATACCACGACAAAACTACAGGCCATTGACACCGACCTCCGAGCTTTTCACCTACTGCTCTACTTTTCCTGTGAACTCCCTATAACACAAAATAACATATTATTCCTACTAATTGTAATTTAGTTCCATTTATACTTATAAATACTATTCTACTAACCGCTATAAATAATATTGGTTGCAGACAGACTATTACAGTAATCGCTATATAAATTAATACCTAACACAGTAATCGCTATATCAAAATCGCTAAACATGTTATTAAATCTTCACAGACAGAACGAATATATTTACCTTGGCCGCTATTTTCTGCTGTTTTCCATCCAACCTGGGACTTTCTGGTGGGTCCACTGCCTCCAATTGCATTTCAATCTCCATCTTTACCGGCTCCACCATCGCATGCCTTTCTCTCGCCTTCCTTTTCTCGCCCTCCTTCTCCATCCTTTCTCTATCCTTCCTTTTCTCATTCTCCTTCTCCTTCTTTTCTCTCTCCCTTTTCTCTGCCTCCTTCTTCTGCTTCCTTTCTCTCTCCCTATTCTCCTCCTCCTTCTTCTCCTTCCTTTCTCTCTCCCTTTTCTCCTCTTCCTTCCTCTGCTTCCTTTCTCTCTCCCTTTTCTCCTCCTGCATCCTTTCTCTCTCCTTTTTCGCCTCCTCCTCCTTCTCCTTCCTTTCTCTCTGTTTTTTCTCCTCATCCTTTTGCTTCATTTCTCTCTCCCTTTTCGCCTCTTCCTTCTGCTTCTTTCTTAACCTTTCCTGCAATTCCTCCTTCTGCTTCTTCCTTTCCCTTTCCTTTTCTTCCTCCTCCTTCTCCTTCCGCCGCCTTTCTTTCTCTTCCAGTTCTTGTTTCCTTCTTTCCTGGAATTCTTCCTCCTGCTTCTTCCTTTCTCTTTCCTTTTCTTCTTCCTCCTCCTTCTCCTTCCATTGCCTTTCCTTCTTTTCCTCATTCTCCTTCTCCTGCCTTTGCATTTCCTTAGCTTCCTCAAACTCCTTCTCCCTCATTCGCCTTTCCTTTTCTTCCTCATACTGAGGAATATTTTGTTCCTTCTTTTCCTCCTCCTTATTCATTTGCCTTCGCCTCTCCTCCTCCTTCTTCAGTAGCCATGCCTTCTTAAACATTGCACTGCGCTCCAAGCCTCTCCTCTTACATTCTGCCGCAGTTTCATCCATTAAATATCTAACATAACTTTAAAACTCCTCCTTATTCTTCTTCCTCTTTTCCCTCAACAGTGCCTCAATCCTCAGCCTTCTTTTCAAATTCTCAGCAATACTTCTTGCCTTTGCCTTCTCTTCGTCATCCTTGTTCTGCATTTTTCGTTCTTTAGAGTTCTTCCTTTGGTCCGCAGCCTCGATATCTGATGGATAATCCTCCGCATAATATGATTCCAAGGCTTTTTCCCTGTCTTCATCATTCTCAATCTTAAGTATATTTTGGTATCTTTCAAAAACCTTAGATAGATGGGACTGGCGGATCACTTCTCTAATAGACAACCCATAGAACGATGGGGTATCTCTAATCTGATGAGGCGCAGACATTGCTAACCTGCACAACACATTACACGATCATCATGATTAGAAATCGTCAGAATATTTGGGTTCATAAGAAACAAATTGTTGTATAGGAAGCAATCTTCAGATTGAAGAAACACATCGTTACACGAAACTCACCGAAACGATGGGAATTTGGATATTCCAACTGTAGAGTAAGCAGTGGTAAGACGGAAATAGATGCTCTGGAACAAAGGGAAAGGATGCTCCGACGACTCCAGATGAAAGCAAAGAATCTCCGGTAGAGTGCTTAGAGCGAGAATGGATTGTTTCAAACTATTTGAATCCTACAACATAACGCTTGCTACATACGCAAACTCTGTGGAACGTTCATTGGCGCGATAACGATGGAGGGCAGTTTTGTCCTTTTCACGAACCGACGGTTCAGTTTTCTAGAAGGAGGGCATTTATGTCCGTTCGAGGAAGATGAAGCGAATGGCGGTAAAGGGTACTTAAGTTTTTGTTGCGGCACCAAATTACGATGCAGTATGATGCGGACTGTCATCGGGAACCATGCCGGTCTCGATCATATACGTGGCGCTATTTGGAAGCCCCAAACATGAGATCTCAGTACCGGCCCTGTTCGGGGGGGGAACATATAACCTGCTTTGCTGATCGGGGGGAGGTTTCCCATTCCTCGTGAAAAACATAGGCAGGTCTTAAGATCTTATGTCAATCTGACAACCAATGAAGTTACCACCTTATAAAATTTTGTTGGTTGCATCCTTGAATTTTTTGAAAGGAGAAATTTCAGATCGGTAACTAACTTTTTTGCATAATTAGAAAATGCTCTTAACGGTTGGAAATTTCAGAAAAGAACGAAAGATTTGTTTTATGTAAATCAAAAGCAAACATTTTATAACCAGCGAGGTGTTTTCTCATGTGGTAAGCGGGGTCCTGTGTCAAGCTGAAGGCCCGGGATCGAATCCTTTTGCCACATCGGGGCCGCTGTTGTTCTGGTAGGGGTTTGCCTAATCCCATTTTGCTTTTAAAAAATAAAGAATTTTTTTATAAAGCTAACTTCACTTAACACTATCTTATTTTGGGTTAGCGTTAGCATAAAGATGTTACCACTTCACCCACCAACAAATGGAATAAAAGTCTGATTGGGTTTTGTGAAGCCTAAGAAATAAGTGGGACTTTGATTTGATATCTACAAGAATAAACTATTAGTATTTAAGGGTATCAACGGGCCTGGTTTATTAGGACCGAAACCAAACCCTTTAAGGTCCCAATATATATAGTAATAAATAAGAAGACCCGAGTTCGGACCATAGTTTAAAAACTCGCCAGGTTGACCTGGCTCAGATCGCCCAGTCACTGGGTCGAAAAATAGGCGTGATCCGGCTTTAACAAAACTCCGCCAAGCCATGCCAGGACTCGACGGAGTCATGGGCTTGTCTTGCATATATACATATATAATACATTTTATACATAATTACATATATTATATAAAATATAATATAAATATTATGTATATTATATATAAAAATATGATTATATATGTATTAATAAAATTATATATTAAATATATTATAAAAAAATATCATATAATGTATATTATATATAATATATTAATAAAATACTATAAAATATAGATAATATATACAAAAAATGACTTTACAGTTCGACAAAAATGACATGTTTCTTAAAAAAACCTTAAAAATTTTCAAATTGGTCTGCTGTCCAAAATCATGAATAATAAAATATAGATATTTTTGCTTAGGGTCATTTTCGACTCGATACCAGCATCTAAAAAACTTATGCTTGTTTTTAAGAACGAAATGTTGGGTTATTCGTGATCCCTAACCTGTGGTCCCTAAAATCCTTTTTACACAATTTTTGAGTTTTTCTTATCTTTGATGAGTTTTTTGGTGATTCTGACGATGTTGCGATATTCTTCTCATCGACTTCTTCTGTTAAATCGAAATGTGAGTTCTTTGTCGACCCCAACCTGTGGACACCAAAATCCCCTTCACACATATAGTTTAGGGTTTTTTTTCTAAAAGAATATAATATGTTTGTTTCGAAGATCTATGTTTGCTTTAAAAATGCTTTATCGTATAAAAAATTAATATTTTTGCTTCTTTGAAGATGTTTATCTATTATTATATGATTTTTTATTTTTTTGTGTATGTGTATTGGGGCTTGGGTAGACCGTGCACAAGGTGTTAAAGTGGGTGCTTGGTTTTGTAGAGTGGTTATTAAATGTATTCTATTATGAATAAATGTATATTTTATGTGGTTTATGTATGTAGTTAAGATGACTTTAGTATCTACTAAAGTGCGCTACCATGTGGCTAATGATCATAGTTGGAGATCTTTAGTTGTTCTCCAAAACATTAGCTTTAATGAATTAGTTGCTAGGTTGTCTAAAAAAACAGGACTAAGTGAAGAGTTAATCAGCCTTCGCTATACATATTCAATATCCATAAGTGATGAACTATGCCGACTAGATGTTTTTGACGACTATGATGTAGAAGGGATGTTATTTAGTAGCGACGTTAACTTAGTGCATCGCATAGTTCAACAAGAAGCAATTGAAAGGGATGTTGAACAATCTATCGAGGTCAATGTGTTGTCGAACATCAAGATGTCCCAAGCAGTGAATGATATTAATGAACCAAACATGCAACTGTCCCAAATAATAAACGATAATAATGTTGTACAAATGGAGAACATGCAGTTGCCTGAACCAATTAGGAATATAGATGTTGGACCTACAGACAACGAAGAACTTCCATGAACAATTGAGGGTATACATTAACAGAGGATCACTAGAAAGGATGTATAACCACTTGAGCACCCTAGTTTTAGTGATTTGTATCCCAGCAATGATGCACAAAAAGACCTCTTAAAAGCCCAGACATTGGTATGTTGTGTGAGTTTTGTGAGCATTTGTTGGGCTTTAGAAATGTTTTAGGTTTATGCTCTAATGTTTAGGGTTTACTGGGTTCAAACTGGATGGTTCTTTTTTGCGAAGGAGCAATTGACAATCTTTGATGCAGAGGCATCTTAGTTGTATGAACAACTTTGTAAGGAAAGACTTAATGATTTTGAACAATTTCAATGGCTATCAATAGAGTCCAATGATCGAGAGGTTGTTATCGACAAAAGATTTAATGATGTCGATCATTGCCGTAAATTTTTGAAAGATTATGTGATCAAGAACAACTATAAAATAAAATTTAAGAAGGGTTGCAACAACAAAGTAGCTGTCGTATGCACGCAAAAGAATCTGCAGACTAAGATTGATTGCACCTGGAGGATCCATTGCACAAATGTGCGGGGAGCAATGTTCTTTCAAGTGAAGAAGTATCAAAAAGAGCATATATGTAGTGGATCATTGAGCAACCTAGTAGTGGAAAACATGTCTTTCAAGTGGGTTTCATGTGTTATTCATGGACGATTGTACGATAACCTGAAGATGACTCCAAGAAAAATCCTGAATGACATAAGTCGTGAGAAAGGTGTGGAGCTTAGTTACAAACAAATATGGCGTGGACGAGAAGTGGGTAGGGTAGAGATATATGGTTCATTTGAAGACTCCTTCAGGTTGCTTTCCACCTATTGCCATCATTTAAAAATGATTAACCGAGGATCAAGGTTGGTCATTGAGACCGATATGCGAAATTGATTTATGTACATGTTCCTATCTTTTTATCTATGCATTCATGAGTTTATTAAAGATTGCCCTATAGTTCTTCTTCTGGATGACACTTTCATAAAATAAAAATATATGGGTATATTGTTATCGGGCCATAATATTGATCCTTGTAGTCAAATATTTCCGATTGCCTTCGCAGTTGTGCATAGAGTGTCAAAAGATTCGTGTGCATAGTTTTTGTCACACATAAAGCTATAATTGAATTGTTATAGTGTTGAGAACGTCAGAGCTAAACAACAATTGATAGTCATCTCAGATAGGCATTTAGGGCTACAATATGATGTTCCGCTCGTATAGCCTAATTGTCATGTTAGATATTACATGAAGCACTTGACGAACAACTTTAAAATCGCTTTTCCTCCATCACTTGTACCACTTTAGTGGAGTGCAGCCAGTGTAGCCACGTCAGCTCAGTGCATATACTTTCTTGACAAAATCAATGAGCACCGTAGAGACGTGTATACATATGTCACAAAACATGTTGCAAATAAATATTGGGCTAACAGTGAATTTCTAGCTAAGAGGTACGGGTGCTTAACCTCTAATGTAGTGTTGAGCTTCAATGTGTGAATTCTCACAATACGTGATAAACCCTTTTCTCTTTTTGAAAAGCTTCGTTTCATACTGATGAAACTTTATGAGTAAAGAAGGAATGACGAGTCACTCAAGAACGAGCCAAGTGTCGAGCCACTAGTCACTCAAGGATGAGCCAAGTGACGAGTCACCATGTTTTAAAACACTGGTCTAGACCCGAATGTTCATTTAATACATGAGCTCGCCCGAGTATAGTTTATGAAATTTTGTACCAGACCTGAACTTGACCGGAGTTCCGATTAAGACCCATAATTTTTCAATTTTAAAATTATAAAGAATATGATTTTACCAGGTATGGTCCTGGTTTGGTTCATGTAGTTCTTATCAGGTCTAAAATTGAAGAATAAATCTGGAATGACAAATGATTGAACATTGGATATCTGATGAGATAATCCAGGTTCAGAAAATAATTTGGACTCTGGATGTAAATAACAAAGTGAATTGAATAAAATGGTCCAGGTCCGGAATAAAAAATGGATATTGGATATCAGATCTGGTATTGGATCCAATGTCTGAATTGAAACAAGAATTGGATCTTGGATATAAATATAATATCAGATAAAGGGATTGATCCGAGTTCAGATTAAAAATTGTCTCAGCTTAAAGAATTGATTGAATTGATGTTCTAAATAAAATGATCAAGAAATTATTTTGCCCCTGCAGGGTGAAGAGTGACACTTGGCCGAACTGGTTTAAACTAGATTGAACTAGATTCTAGGGTTTCTAAACTCAGATGAACTAAAATGACACTGACTCAACTAAATTCCTTGACCAGGTGACTGAAAACATACACAATTCTCAATGAAATGGTGAGAATTTTATTGTAGAGTGAAGTGCGCAATAGAAATGTACTCTGTTTGGGCTAAAACTACACTCGATTGAACTGAGGTGAGCTCGATTCAGAGCTCAGCCAAGCTAAATTCTAGCTAGGGTTAGCTCAATTTCAGCCAAAATGGGTTGAAATAAGCAAAAATGGACTCCAAGAATGTGGGAATCGAATTTGAATTGGAACTGGACCACTTGAACTCTTGATGAGCTCAAGTTAGACACAGAAAACTAGGACCAACTAGAATTGGCTGACTCGGAGACAATTGGCTAGGATTCGAGTTAGAAATGAGCTCATTTCATAGAAAATGAACCAAATTTAGCTGAAATGAACATAAATTACTCATTGTGAGCTAAGGGGAGTTAAAAAATGACTGATATTTTAACTCTTTTGAACTTAAAATGAACTTGGCTAGGCCTAACTGACAAGGGTCTAAGGTGACTTAGGGGTAAAATGGTATTTTTTGCTGATAAAATGAGGTAAAATGATACATAAACTGGAATAGACCTGGAGGTTACGATCCTACATTGTACTACAGGGGGTCAATATCTGTTAGGGGAGTGTCCAGGGGTTAACCTGGAGAATTTGGGGTGTTTACAATAGTCATCTCAGATAGGCACCTAGGGCTACAATATGTTGTTCCCCTTGTATAGCCTAATTGTCATGTTGAATATTGTATGAAGCACTTGACGAACAACTTTAAAACTGCTTTTGGCCCATCACTTATACCACTTTAGTGGAGTGCAGCAAGTGTAGCCACGTCAGCTCAGTGCATATACTTTCTTGACAAAATCAATGAGCAACGTAGAGACGCGTACACATATGTCACAAAACATGTTGTAAATAAATATTGGGCTAACAGTGAATTTCTAGCTAAGAGGTACGGGTGCTTAACCTCTAATGTAGTGTTGAGCTTCAATGCGTGAATTCTCACAATACATGATAAATCCTTTTCTCTTATTGAAAAGCTTTGTCTCATACTGGTGAAACTTTATGAGTAAAGAAGGAATGACGAGTCACTCAATAACGAGTCGAGTGTTGAGTCACGAGTCACTCAAGGATGAGCCAAGTGATTAGTCACCGTGTTTTAAAACACTGGTCTGGACTTGAAGGTTCGTTTAATACATGAGCCCGAGTATAGTTTGTGAAATTTTGTACCAGACCCGGACCTGACCGGAGTTCCGATTAAGACCCATAATTTTTCAATGTAAAAATGATAAAAAATATGGTTTTACCAGGTATGGTTCTGGTTTGGTTCATGTAGTTCTTATCAGGCCTAGGTATGGTTTTTCTTATAGTGGACCCGATTAGACTCAAGTCTTGACCTGACACCATACCCAAAAATCTAGTCCACGTCTGGTTCTACCTAGGGATGGGCATCGGGACGGCCCTGGGCCAATATTGTGAATCGGGCTGGGTCCGGACCGGCCTGACCCAAACCCATTTATTTCTCTTTATTTCCATGATACAACTCAAAAACCTAATTTTTAATTAGTGCAGCTAGTTAGGGAAGCAATAATAATTAATAAATAGCAAGTTCTCATGCAACTAATTAGGTAAATAGTAATAGTTATTCAAGTTACTATATAATAGTTAATTTTTAAAATTTTATATTATTAAAAAAAATTAATAAATAACTCAAGCCCATTGGTCTGGCCAATGTATGTAACGGGCTGGGTTTCAGCCGAGTAGCTAATGGGTCCGGGCATAAAATTATGGCTCAAACCCAACCCATGACGGGCTGAGTCGGCTTGGCCCATCAGGCTCCCAAGCTCGTTGCCCACTCCTAGTTTCATCTGGGTCCGAACCAAACCCGACCGATTGACCCCACTGTTATTATTGCCATCTTTTATACAGGTGTTAATTACACCATTCGTTATGCTGCTAATTTGAGTAATGCAAGAACTTGTAAATAAAGAACAATAAGCAATGAAACGTGTAGGATTGTCATTCATAAGTTGGGTCAAATAACAATGTGTTACAAGGTAAATTCGTCTTATTTGGAACTTTTTTTGTTTATATTTACACAGAAACTGTCCCCAGAATCAGATACCTTGTCAGTTCACATTTGGGAACCTAGAATTTTTGGATATAAAGAAGGTCCTTACATGAGAAAAAGATGTCAAAGACTCCCCCGACTAGTACTACCTTTTCCATATTCTTCACCATATCCACGAAGGTGTCCAGGTTCAATGTACCCAATTTTGTTTCTAGTTAAAAATTGTCATGGCCAAATATATCTATGAACCCTTATTAAGTGTTAAAACCCAACACTGGAAAGCTATCAATCAACACTTTAGACTCCATTATGTGTTCCTTAAACACATTTAGCTAATCATTTTTAGGAAAAAATAAGTGGATGTTTACTTTCATTGAGATTGTTTTGTTGTATATATATAAGGGCCATGCAATGAGCATTTTACAAGCAGCTTCTGTTGGGAGGTCCCAAGCGTTCTCTCGAACACTTCACTAGTGTCCTAGCAAAGGACAACCTATTGAAGTGTTTGGGGGAACTCTAGGGGCCACTCAACTTTATCTGTCAGAGTGTTGCACCAATGTCCAACAAGACAGACATCGAAGCAGGTTATATGTTCCCCCTCCCCCCCCGAACAGGGCAGTTAGCTACATCTCATGATCGGGGGTCCCAAAAAGCACCACGTATGTAAGCATGTGCGTCTCGTATCCCCATGTTTGTCAGCATTAATTAGCGTTGGAGTTTGATGCGATTGCAAAGACTTAAGTACCCTCTCCTCCATTGGTGCAAAAAAAAATGACGGTTCTTGAAAAGGAGTGGTTGTAAAGACTTAAGTGCCCCGAAGATGATTATTTAAGACCCAGTCTCTGCACTGCAGGATTATCCAAGAAAGAAATCTCCCCTAGTGGAGGCCATGAACATCAACCCTTTACCTCTCTCTCTCCCCCTTCTATTTCTGCTTCTGTGCACATCCATTAGAAGATCATACATTGTTCCATCAAGCACTGACTGACCTGCACATTGACTATTGTGGAGCCTGATTCAGAGCTTTTACCCTTACAGAATGGGGTCTGAGGGCTCCTCCCAGCGTGTTCATGGCCTTTTGCCCTTACAGAAGGGGGGATTTACATTTCGTAGAACACCCGTCACCGGAACGAGATGAACACCCGTCACCGGAACGATGGCTCCGCTGAGACCTCCTCGCTAGGGAGAGGAAGACGATGTGGTGGAGCTTTTGCTGGCCATCCTCAGCGCAACTGCACCGACTGGGTTGCTGTCGAGGAGGAGGGCGAGAACGGTGACTCTTAGCTTTGGCAATCTTTCTTTTGATGATTGTGGTTGTAATGTATCGTTGAAGTTAAAATGGGGAATGAAATGACAATAGAAATTGCTGAAAATTTACAGAAATAAACTAGACTCAATAACAAAGACACCACTTTTTACGGATTTGGAATATGACATTCGGTTAGAGAGATATGGCTCTGACAAGTTGGTCTAATTTGCGGAAGACACTACAAATTGCTATAGCGATTTGCGAAAGACACTACAAATCGCTATAGCGATTTGCGGAAGACACTACAAATCGCTATAGCGATTTGCGAAAGACACTACAAATCGCTATAGCGATTTACGGAAGACTCTACAAATCACTATAGTGTTTCGTTGGAGACTCGAAAATACTACAAATTATTGTAGGAAAGCCCGATAATACTACAAATCATTGTTGGAAGGCCCAAAAAAAATTTGGTCTGGAGGGCGCTGCCCCCCGCCAGGGGCGCCCCCCCCTGGACCCCCGCCCGCTGATCCGGGGGATCCGCGCCGGGGGGGAGCCCCCGGACCCCCCTCTTGTAAGGGCAAAAACTCTAAATCAGGCACATAAGTAGAGAGAGAAGGGAGAGAGAATGAGAGGGTTGGTGTTCATGGCCTTCTCCAGGAGGAACCCTTTACCTCCCTTGATTTCTTCTCTAGAGAGAGAGAGGGTTTTACAGTGTTTTGCGAAGAAGGAAGAAGAAGAAGATGACGATGGAGCAATGTAGGATCGTCTGTTGGATGTGCACAGAAGTAGAGAGAGAAGGGAGAGAGAGTGAGAGGGTTGATGTTCATGGCCTTCTCCAGGAAGAACTCTTTGTTTCCCTTGATTTCTTCTCTAGAGAGAGAGAGGGTTTTACAGTGTTTTACGGAGAAAGAAGAAGAAGACATGTTTGTCCTTTTTTTGAACAGAAAAAGAAGAAGACTTTGAAGAGTCATCATCCTCGACTTTCTGGATGGAGGACATGTTTGTCCTTTTTTTGAACTGTTTGTTTTTTCTTTTTTGCATGAAGGGCATTTTTGTCATTTTCTCAAACCATCACTTTATGAGAAGAATAGCAAGAAAGGGTACTTAAGTCTTTGCAACAACACCAGAGTCCGATGCAAAGTTATGTCAACATACACGGGAATACGAGCCCCATGTGCATGAATATGTGGCGCTCATTCGATCCCCCGAACACAGACGTGGGATTCAGTGAATCATCGGGGGCGAACATACACAACCCTCCCGACAGACATTCCATCAAGGCCTCTCTTCTTTAATTTGACAGGTTCCTTACGCAATCTCTTGTAGCAAGGTACTTCACGTTGAGTGGTCCCAAGAGTTCCCTCAAACCCTTCATCGGGGCCCTTAAGTAGTTGCCCTACTGAAGTGTTTGGGGGAACTCTATGGGCCATTCAACTCTCTGCTAAAGAAGTACAGTAATAGCAAAGCCATGGTCCTCATGGAGGTTGTATTTCAATCTCTAGCAATGCATTTCTATCTTAATAAACAAAATCTCTCTCTCTCTCTCTCTCTCTCTCTCTCTCTCTCTCTCTCTCTGTTGAGCTTTGCTTGATTCTAGTTTGAAGATAAACCAAACCGAAAAATCAAGTTGAATGAGTTGAATACTGTGTGTGTTGTGCTTTGCTTAGTTCTAGATTGAAGACAAACCAAGGACAAAACTCAAGTTGACAGGTTTGGACTCTCTCTCTGATCCCCATTGTTCCTTGATTTTACCTAAAATTTTCTAACCCATATCCAACCACCATAACCTCCCAACTCCACATAATCCATACCTTATATATGTATGTTATTACAAGCTAGCATGCTTAATTGCCGGCATGCAAAGTAGACACAATAATGACTGTCATGCAACATTGTTGCTCAGGTGTGGATTCCATGTGTGTTTGTTATATCTCTTCAATGACAGGAAATATTCCAAAGATTTGCAGCTAAAAACATGCCTCCGGCATGCAAAGTATCGCATATTGATTTCTTGAAATTTTATAAAAACATGCCTCCGTCTCATATCGGATGATCGAATGGCTGATTCCCACTGAGTAAAGCATGTAGATCATATTCCAGAAGTTTATTTTCTTTTTTCTTATTGGACAGAGAAAGCTGCGGTTAAGCAGACTCCTACTGGTTATGCAATCATACCATTGGGGTTTGAATTTGCAATGTCGCAACACAAGGTGACGTGCACTAACTGCTCCTGCCAGGCAAGCGGAGCCCCGTTGGTCATATTTCAAAAGTTAGTCTCATGAAAACTAACAAAGAAATTGGCATTTTTACCTCATGTGTTCATGCTCAGATTTGTTCCCATTTAGAACTGACCAGACTTAACCGATTGCATTATGCAGACATCAAATTGTCAATTTGGAAAAATAAGCATCCACAACTGTTTATATATCCTGTTTATTTATGTGGTTGACTTTCATAGATTCCAGAACTCGAAACATAGAGGGGTTTGGTGCAGTGGGAGGAGGCCTTGGCCACTAGACGGTTGGTCAAGGTTCCATTCCCATGGGCATCAGCTCCTTGCATATAAGAAGGGGGTACGGGCATTGTGCCTCTTGCTCATGCCAAAGCAAGGCGACTCCCTGAGGGCAAAAGGGGTGTGCCACTAGTTTACACTGTCAAAAAAGCAACTGTAAGTATGACAGACTAGGTCTATGATCTTGGGGAGGTTTTCCCGTTCCTCGTGAAAAACATAGGTAGGTCTGAAGATCTATATGTGAAAACCAATGAAGTTACCACCTTATAAAATTTTGTGACTCCCTGAGGGCAAGGGAAGCAGATCAGGTCATGCTGAACATGAGCGTTTTTGCTCATGCTGACATCGTGGCCGTCTGTTTGCATTTTGGCCATTCAGCTTGATGGGTAACCATTGCACTGATGAGGTTGTCACATTGCATTTGATGTCAATTCTGGTTGACAGGCTGCATCCCAAAGATGATGGGCGATCAAGTGTAGCAACACACAAGAAGAAGTGTAATCATATTGCACCTGATCCTCCGTCGAAGCTAATTACAGAGCGAAAAAGAAGCCTGATAAAAATAAAGATTTTACACAAACTAAATTGTGAACTTCAACAGCATTTGGTATGCTAGACACATGGATTGGGACATAAGTGTTTTGAATGACTGTCCCGAACATATGGGGTGGGACACTATTTTTCCATACAACCAAGAGTCAAGTAGGGTTGTCAACTGGTCGGGTTTACCGGGTTCCGACCCGAACCAAACCTATGGGCTCCGATGGTGATAAATAAGAAGACCCACCTAAGTGCAGTTTGTGAAATTTTATACTAGACCCTAGGCTTGAGCCGAGTTTCGATTAATATCCATAATTTTTTAATGTAAAAATGATAAAAAATATAGTTTTACCGGGTATGGCCCAGGTCAATTTTCATGTAGTTTTTATCGGGTCCGGGTATATATGGTTTCTCTTATGGTGGGTTTGATTAAACCCCAATCCAGAGCCGATACCAAACCAGAAAATTGAGACCAGGTCTGGTTGCACTTGGGTCCGAACCAAACCTGACCAACTGACACCCCTAGGTAGAAGGATACATTTTCATCCATGTGTTTACTCCCACTAAAGGGCCCACGTGGAAAGGGACATGAGAGTACCCTTTTCCTTGTTTAACCAATAAATACTTGATCCGGTTAGTATATAAAACTGAACGCCTCCTCATGCAGGCCCTTTTAGTTCTCTATGAACATGGATCATGCTTGATGATGTAAGATACAACCGGCTTTCAGTTAGTGTATGAATGAACTTAGATAAGGATTGGAGCTGCGTTCAAGCTAAAATGAGTTACAATCGGACCTTAGTGCAGAATCAAATGGATCATATTGGAACTTACATTGACCCAAAACATAAAGAGAAACAGAAACATATTGGCAAGGCGGGTTGTCTATAATTGACTTGAATCTTCGATATACCCAGCTGATCTTAGTCGCTCAACTAATAGTGGTATTTATGGTTTGGTCTAAAATCGCAAATAACACTTATCATTTTCAAATCTGCATATTGTCTAAAATCGCAAATAAAATTATTTTTATGACCTTTTTAGCCCTCACACTTATCATTTTCGGTGTGAAATTCCTCTATATGTGAATTTCCTTCGTCCCTACCAAAAACTCTAACCTCGCAAATACCTGAGTTACCACATATTAAAAATTTATAAAATTCATATAAAATAAGTGTGAGTGAACTTTCTTTTAAATTGGAACTCACAAACATCATAAATACTTGAGTTACTTTGTATAAAAAATTCCTAATTCGCATAAAAAATATACAATTTTTTTTTAACTCAAACTGACAAACATCACAAATACTTGAGTTACCTCACATAAAAAATATAATAACGTTATATAAAAAAACTGTAATTTTTTTTTAACTCAAACTGACAAACATCACAAATACTTGAGTTACCTCGCATAAAAAATGTATTAACGTCACATAAAAAATCTTTGATTTTTTTTTATCTCTAACCGACAAACATCGCAAACACTTGAGTTACCTCGCATAAAACATATAATAATATCACATAAAAAATATGCATTTTTTTTAACTCTAATTGACAAACATTGCAAATAATTGAGTTACCTCTTATAAAAAATATAATATCACATAAAAAATTTGTGATTTTTTTTAAACTCGAACCATCAAACCTCGCAAATACTTAAGTTACCTCACATAAGAAATATAATAACATCCTATAAAATATGTGCGAGCAAACTTTCTTTTAATCTCGAACCTCCAAACATTGTAAATGTCTGAGTTACTTCGCATAAAAAAATCTTAAATTTGAACAAAAAATGTATAATTTTTTTTTAAACTTGAACTAAGAAACTGCATGAATACTTGAGTTATTTCTTATAAAAAAATGAAATAACATCGCATAAAAAATCTACGGTCTTTTAAAATTTAAAACATGCACCTTTTTTCTGCGTTTGAGATGTTGATACCAGGTCTGAATCAGGGTTATTTTTTACCCGATACCATCATCTAAAAATTTTTGCTTCTTTTTAAGGACAAAATCTAGGGTTCTTGGTGGTCCCCAAAATTTCCTCTGCACAATTTTTGAGTTTTTTTTATCTTCGATGAATTTTTTGGTGATTCTTATGAGGCAACTACATTCTTCGCATCAACTTCTCTTGTTAGATCAAAAGGTGGGTTTTTTGTGGTCCCCAACCTGTGGACCCTAAAATCCCCTTCATGCATATAGTTTAGGGCTTTTTTCTGAAAGAATATAATATGTTTTCTTTGAAGATGCTTTATCACATAAAAAATTAATATTTTTGCTTCTTCGAAGATGCTTGTCTATTATTATATGATTTTTAATTTTCTGTGTATGTGTAATGGGGCTTGGGTTGACTGTGCATAAAGTGTTAATGTGGGTACTTGGTTTTGCAGAGTGGTTGTTTTATATATACTATTCTCAATAGATGTATATTTCATGTGGTTTGTGTAGGTAGTTAAGATGACTTCAGTATCTACTAAAGTGCACTACCGTGTTGTTGATGATCATATATGGAGATCTTTAGTGGTCCCTCAAAATATTTGCTTTAATGAATTAGTGGCTAGGTAGTCTCAAAAAACAGGACTGAGTGAAGAGTTAATCTGTAACGCCCCAAAACTTCAACTTGTGTTTTCGAAAACATTGACGAAAAACCTTTCAAGTATTAAAGTTTTTACTTTTAAAAATCGACAACCGAAGCAATTTAGAAAGGAGCACAAGGAACCAAATTCTGGGTACGTTAGCCAGAAAATCATCATTTCACATGAAACAACTACTTAAAGGAAGTAAAGAAATAAAACAATAGATTATTAATAAAATCTGTAGTTTATTACAAAATGAGTATTTCCCCACTATCCAATAATCTAAAGAAAAACTCAAAACTCAGAGCGAAGATGCCAGCAGAAAGAAGAGAAATCTTGAGTCATGTTGCATCGCGCCATCGACCGCCTATGAAGTCCTACTCATCACTTGCCCATGAAATGGATCAGTTTCATAACAAACTAGTAAGTACACGAATAGACAATGTAGAATAAAATAAAGCAGGACATTCGTGAGATAAAAAGTTTATTACATTAAAAGCAACAAGTACAATATGTAATCTACTCTAGCAGGTACAACATATGCAAAGATCTATTGTCTTGAAACAGATATAGCAACATTTTGAGTATTATAAATCTCAATCATTTACAACTTATTATGAAAATAATATTCTTTAAGTTCTGATATTAACTGGCCTGTGGGTACGCACAGACGCAAAACGTAGAAACAACCAAGACCAATCTGGAGGATCATTATGTCAGGTGTTTTTTTCTTTAATCCGGATGGCTGACTGAGTCTGCTCATAAAGAGACGGTCAATGACCAAGAGAGTAAATCCCCAAAGGCATTCGTGGCCCATGAATGCATCCAACTTCTGCAGAAGTACCTGGGAGTTACCATCTAGGATAATTTATGGTAATCCCAATTCTCCTAACTCCGATGAATAGGGAAGCCGAGTCTTTTGCCCGTAGGATGGTTGTTAACAACCTGTTTGTCGAAGTTTTTATACCATCCATCATCTCCCTTGATGAACCGTGAAGGTCGAATGGATACAACGGGGGTTTCTTAACCACCGCCCCATTCTGTATGCTCTGGTCTATTAGACCCACTTGAGCATCTTACCTGTGAAGGCGAGTTGTCACCATTTATGTGATTTCTGCATTGTGCCATATGCAAGCTTCGAGGTTGCTACAACCTCATCATCCAAACATTATAACACCAACGTGACGTACTTATCTAAAAGTACGATCGTACATGCCTAAAGGTATGACTACGACGAGAGGGCAAACTTTTAATGTCTTGCAATTCCTTCAGTTCATACATGATATGCATTGCTCTTTGAGCATTTGGCTTGTGGAGGCCGATATTATTATTTCATTTATTTCAATAAAGTGCTTATTGCCCACTTCGAGGTACTCAATGACCTCTCATACTTCTTCTCGTAATATTTGTACCATACCTGTTTTAAGGTCTGATTACGATAGCAAACTTGTGGGTTTCTCGATGGATAACCCATCACAGTATCTTATAGAATTAGTAATTTACTTGGCATGCTCAAACACTATGTAATAAGAAATCTTAAACGGGTCTTGAGATCGTCGTGGATCCAATCATTTATTTCGAGTAACCGGCTCGGGGAACCATTAGTTGCATCTAGCAACGCATAACTAGATCACAAGCTTTATAAGCAGAAATTCATTCTCAAGGAGTCAACCTTGCACAAGGAAACACCTCCTCTCAAACTCTTAGTGCTTGTACACAATTTCACACCTTTCTAAAAGGGCAAAATATGGTACGTGCACTTGCACACCCTACGAGACTTGCCTGAGGGTGGCAACAAGATTCATTATGCAATAACAAGCAGGGCATCTACAGTAAAATCACAATAGTGAGAATGTACGGAACACAGTACTAGGGATTTCTGTAGAAATGAGTCTACCCATACAGCATACATCAAGCATGCAATTTCAACGGATTAAGAATGAGGAAACACAAAACATGCAATCACAAGCTAAATAATATTACAGGTAAGCATGTATATTATTCTATCTCAGAATCTTTATATTTTATTTTATTCATCCAAAATCCTCGTATGACTTTTCCCTATCTCAGGATGTTCTGTAGTTGTGTATGCCGACCAGTGTAGATGATACGGGGGTCGGACCGCGGAGCACGAACGGGACTCATTGCGTAAATCTACAAGAGTATGAGAGTTATTATGCCATAGTTGTCAAAAAGAACAAAAGAGCAGTAAGGTTTATCCTATCAGTGGAAAGCATGAGTGGCAAGGGTTGAGACTCCTGTTGTACAGAAATCTGATGCATGACATGGATCAAGACTTTTGTTTACTAGGAAAGAATTGAATTGCAGGGGCCCAAGACACCTGCGTGACAAAACGGCGAACAATAGATGGCAGGGCCTCAGGCCCTGCCTGACAGAGCAGCGAGTGGCAGGGGCCTCAGCCCATGCCTGCCAAAACAACATACGGTAGGGGCCTCAGCCCCTGCCTGACAAACGTAATGAATGGGAGGGGCCTGGGCCCCTTGCCTGACAAAACAGCCAACGACAGGGGCTTCGGCCCCTGCCTGACGAAAGCAGCGATTGCCAGGGGCCTTGGCCTCTGTCTGATAAACATAGAATAGCAGAGGCGAGGCTCTTGCCTGACAGAGCAGTGAATGGCAAAGGCCTTAGCCCCTGCCTGCCAAAACCACAAACGGCAGGGGCCTCGACCCCTGCCTGACGAAAGCCACGAATGGCAGGGGCCTCGACCCTCTGCGTAACAAATAAGTAATGGTAGGGGCCTCGGCCCCTGCCTAGCACAATAGCAAATGGCAGAGGCCTTGGCCCCTGCCTAACCAAATAAGGAATGGCAGGGGATTCAGCCCCTGCCTGATGAAACAAGGAATGGTAGGGGCCTCAGCCCCTACCTGAAGAATCGACGAATGGCAGGGGTTGAATCCTCTGCCTGACAAAATAATGGCGAAAAAAGAAGAATAAAAAAATTAACATGGCATAGGGAATGGGGAGGGTCGGACAGAGGCTGCTGGACCTATGTCGGTCCTTCAGTAAACACAGGGAAGATGGGGAAGGCTAGACAGAGGTTGTCGGACCTCTATCGATCCTTCGGTAAGCACAAGGGAGAGGGGGAAGGTCCGACAGATGTTATCGGATCTCTGTCGGACCTCTGACAAACATAGGGAGGGAGAGAAGGCATCAAAGGGGGTGGGGGGGGGGGTGTCGTCGACCCACTGGCAATAAAAAGAGAGAGGGAAGGTACGACAGGGGCTATCAGGCTCCCGTCGCCTTCCGACAGACTTTCAAGAGGAGGGAAGGGTGTGGCAGGGTCCATCGGTTCCCTGTCTACCTTCCGACGCACCTAGGGAGGGCACGGCAGAGGCCGACGGCCACTTGCCAGCCCTCCGACTATCAGCGGAAAAGGGAGGGGAGGAGAAGGGGGAAAGGCATACCTGGGAGAAGATCGACAACGATGGCGTCGATCGTACCAGAGGGAGGAGGCATCGGGGTTCGCAAGAAGGGGCGTCGGTGCGAGGAGGAGGAGACTCGAGAGGGAGGCATCCCCCCCCCCCTGCCGTCCTGCGATGTTCTTAAAGAGCTCGAGGGGGCGATTTTTGGGGAAACCCTTAAGGCGTTTCCCTTATCCAGTAGAGGGGGGGAGGAGCGGCGCAGGCGGGGTGTGGCGCAGAGGGGAGGGTTTTCTTAAAAATCTTCCCCCTACGTTGGGTTATTTTAAAACCCTTATGAGGACGAGCCCGGGTCCTATAATTAAATTTTTTTTTTTAACCGTGAGTTTTACATAATCAGTATCTGGTATACATATTCATTGCCAATAGGCGATGAATCTGGCTGGGTAGATGCTTTTAATGACAATGATGTAGAAGGGATGTTATTTAGTGGTGACATTTACTTAGTGTTTCATATAGTGCAACAAGAATTAGTTGAAAGGGATGTAGAACAATCTATCGAGGTCAGTTTATTGTCGAACATCCAACTGTCTCAAGCTGTGAATGATGTTGTTGAACCAAACATGCAACTGTCTCAAATAATAAATGATAATAATGTTGTACAAGTGGAGAATATGTAGTTTCCTGAACTGATTAGTAATATAGATGTTGGACCTACGACAACGAAGAACTTCCATGAATAATTAAGGGTGTATATCAACAGAGAATCACTAGAGAAGATGTGAAGCTACTTAGGCACTCCAGTTCTAGTGTTCTGCATCCCAGCAATGATGTATAAATGACCTTTCAAAAGACCAAATGTTGGTATGTTGTGAACACCCCAAATTTTTCAAAATCTTTTAAATATTCCCTTTTTGCCCCTGATATCATTTTCTGAGCAATTGAGCCACTTTTGAATCTAAATTCTAGTTCACTTCTCAAGTTTTACTGAAATTAAATTTGTTTTATATGTTTGACTCGATTTCGGATCCAGATCCACTGTCCAGATCCAAATCTGAGTCTCATTGTCCAACTTTTAAATTAAAATTACAGAAAATACCAAAAATAGTTTTTAAATAGTTCGGACAGTTCATCCGACATCCGTTTGGATCCATCATGTTGTATTTCTTGATTTGAGTGTCAAAACTCGAACATTTCCTCAAAACCTGGGTCCAAACCCATTCTTTTGTAGAAATTTCCTCCGAATAGCCTTGAAAACCTTCTTTTGTAAATATTTCTCAAGAAAAACACAAAAAATTAGTTTTCCGGTAAAACTTTAGGATTTTATTTCAAAAAAATACAAAAAATGGAAAATACCGAGAAAAGAACAAAAAAAATCAAAAATAAATGAAGAAAATTGCAAAAAAATGGTTTTTGGAAACCCGTTTTAGAAAAAACTTTTTAAAGAGGCCCTTTTGTGGAAAACCTTATTTTCGATGTTTAAGAGTCGAGTTAGGGTTTTGAAGACCCTAACTCTCGCCTTCTCCCCTCCGCTTCCCCTCCAGAAGCTTCTTCCTTCTCCTTCATCGCCCTCCATCACTAACAGCTCCACCTTCTCCCCATCCTCAACCTTTGATTTCCAAACGGCCTCCCTTCTCCATTCTCAAAACCCTTCATCTTCAACAACCACCTCCGTTCTCCTCCATCCATCCCCCAACTGAACCCTTCTTTCTTGACACTTCTTCTCCTCCCTACATAAACAACCACGGATCCCATCTCCAGACCACCCGTTTTCACCCTACCACCACACCTTCTCCTCTCAATCAACCGCGTTTCACCCCCGCATCCTTCTTCTTCCAAGCAGCAGATCCGTCTCCTACCTCTCC
Source organism: Nuphar pumila (assembly GCF_984573655.1). NCBI lineage: Eukaryota > Viridiplantae > Streptophyta > Magnoliopsida > Nymphaeales > Nymphaeaceae > Nuphar > Nuphar pumila. The sequence continues at coordinate 42,882,339 of NC_143263.1, read as the reverse complement.
ATGGGCATCCATGAAGGCCATCCATCCTCGACCTCTCCACGACATATCCAGTATCCATCCATTTGCGCCATCGTTGATCACCCATTCCATCCTCCCTCTGTTTCCAATCCCTAGAAGGCTGAGGTAAGTCATCATCCCTCTTCTCTTTCATCAATTACTCATAAATTCTTTTGATTTCCATGGGTTTTAAGGCATGATTCGTAGTTAGATTTTCTTCTTCTGTCTTCATTTTTATAATTTGTTATATGTAACTCTTCATTTTGCATTTTCTTTGATTTTTAGTGTTTACTTCCATGAGTTTTCGATTTTGTTGAATTACTTTCCTTATATGCCGATGATCAACGATGCCTCGCAATGGCATCATTGATTCATCTAATTTTGATTTCGTTTTCACATTTATGATTACTTTTTTTTTTGTTGTTTTGGTTTTACTCTTAATTTTCTGAGTTTTGCCCCATTGATGCACCAGAATGATATTGGATTGCATATAACAATCTCAACTCATTCGCTGTGCAATATCAAAGGGAGTTCTCATTTCCCTACATCCCCTTCTATTATTTCAAAATTTTCTTTTCTTCGATATTTAATTTCCTATCTCTTATCGTATATTACCCTTTCAAACTCGATTTCAAATCCCCTAAATTTTCATTGTAATTCACGGCCAGGCCTAGCTGTAGCATAAGTTTGGATGATATTAGATGTAAGGTACATAATGTACAAAGCAGTTTTGCCTCAAGCTTCGGTGAGTTCCTCTGGGAACAATCACCAGAAATCGTTCCTAGCCAGCGGTAGGTGCCTCAGACTGCAAGTATGGCCATGAATGATGGGGATTTGTCTCTATCTAGACTCACGTCAAGGTATGGAAATTTACTTGATAAAATTTGCATCAAAGATCCATAAGTTTGTTTCATCACTAGCAAGAGAGGTTAAGAACAGCAGGGGAGGATAATCCTATTGATCATAGGTGGTGTAATTAATTCTCTGAATGTATTAAGATTTATCCTTGAATTTGTCCATATTTTGAATGAAGTATATATAAGTGCCCTAAGCAGTTATGCAGACATCTCAAAACCATGCGAAGAGCACAAGTTTCCCAAACATCTTACAAGTGAAGTAGATTACAATAGAATAATTAGTGATTTTCATTCTAATTTTGATTTTGAGTGTCTATAAAGAAGAGTCTTGGGCAATGGCTGAGAGCTTAAGGACTCACCGTACAAGTACCTTTATGAAGGAATGGCTAAATTAAAGATAAGGTAACCTGTGTGTAAAGGAAGCCTGGAGCATTCAAAAGCTCAATTGACAGAAAATGAGAAGTCGGATTGGGAGCTTGAAGAAAGGAGCATAACCCTCAGTTAACTGTTGTTGCACCTCCAACCCCCCCCCCCCCCTTTTCAGTGCTGCTATGTCACACCCAGACACTCATTACCACTAGTTATGTGATCTACATCAGCATCATCGATGACATTTTCTTTTTTTTTTGCCTCTCTTCAAGCAAAGCGAATATTTCAGGATATAATCTCAACATGATTGGCGATTCAGAGGTCTTAATTGCTGCAAAGGATAAAATAAATAGTGGAGTATTGCCAAAAATGTTTTTTTTTAACACTTATGAGGTATTCTTCTCAACTTATTTCTTAAGAGCATATCATATTCAATTATGTTTGTGATTTACCCTGTTATTACATATTTCATTTTCTGTTAGCATTTCAAGCTTCAAATATGCATTCACCATACTTATGTTTGAGTTCCCTTTCCATCTCTTATTTCGCAGTAAGCATGCATGCATTGATTAAAATCATCCATGTTAGCATCATTTCTTGCACACTATTGATATTCCACCCTCCTTACTGTCTCAACTCCATTGCATGTATTCTTACTGTACACAATATACACAGCATGTTGTTGCATATGTAACATCGTTATACTGTTGCATCTGTACCCATCACCACCTTCACAAATCCTTCCCCTGTAATTGACCCACATCTCCACGTATCCACTTTGTTCACCTATTTTTTTGGTGCTGCTTGTTTTGCTCATCTTAATCCCCTGTATCCACATACCTACTTGCAGTCACCTGCAAAATCACACATACCTCCACCTAAGTTCATTCACAAGTCATTTTCACCACCACACTAGCACCAGCAGCACCTTGCTGCGCCCTTTTCCTGCTACAGCACCTACCTGCTAAAACACAACAGCACCTACTTGCTGAAACACAACAGCACCTACTTGTTGAAGCACATAGCACCCATTTGCTGAAATACCCGCCACCTATCGTCCTTCATCAACACCTACAGCCCCATCTCGCTGCACTCCATCCATTCATCTGCTGCAATCACACTTCACCTGTTGTATGCACTGGACACATATGTTCTGCATCCATACTACCACCTTCAAGACCACCTCCAAAATTAGTCATCAAGAATGGTCATTCAAAGAAGAGGTTGGCTTCAAGAATGAAGGATTTTCATGAGAATGGTAATTTACATAACATGGAATCCAGCTGTTGAAGCATATCTCCAATGTCATCTTCATTAAGACTCACAACACCCCAACATCCACCCATTCTTCACACCCTCCAGTAACACCACAGTCCCTTCACATTTAACATTCCACCTATATATATATATATATATATATATATATATATATATATATATATATATATATATATATATATATATATATATATATATATATATATATACATATATGAATATAGATATACATATATGCATATAGATATACATATATATATATGTATACATGTTTAATATCATTTCTCATCTTTCCATCATGTATATCTTGGCACACGAGCATGTTATCATTAACATCTATATAATATGTGCAATCTCTCTCTTCTTTTCATATTAATCAAGTATTTTGCAGGGAATATGTGGAAAATATCATCATTGGGAGTTGTAAATTCAATTTTGATGTATTGTAATAGTTAGATCTTAATGAAAATTTACATTTTCTGCTTTAGATAGAATAAATGAGCATTATAAATATCATGAATCACTTGTTCTCATATTTTCTCCTTTATTTTCAAAAATTCACAAATGGGAACACGAATGGCACGTGCACCATTTCGCAAGAGGTAATTAAATCCTAAGTTGATGATTTACATCAATGGCCACAGTCAGGATGTAAACAAAACTTAGGATTTTTATCTTTTATAAAATAACACTGGATCCACACTGGATCCTCTTCAAAAATCATCATATTTTCAAATATTTCCTTCTTTTATTAGAGTTTAACTTAAAATTGGCTCAAAATATATACCAATGGCCATAGTCAGGGTATATTGAGAGTTAATTTCATTTTAAACTCTATAAAAACACAAAAATATGTTTTATTCTTCACATGAATTTAAATATAGATCATTATATAATACATTCAATGACCATAGTCAAGGATGTATTATATTTTCAATCTTATTTCAATTCATGTAAAGAATGGAATAAGATTTTCAAAATCCAATTTCAAAATTCTTTAAATTCATTCATCACTTAGGATAGAACTGCATCATGTTTTCAAAATTCATTTTTCAAAACTCCAAGTGATGTAAATATCTTCTTCAATCAATCTTCAATTCTATTCCAATCTCAAAGTTCAATTTAACTTTGAGATTTCAAATTCATTTTATATTCAAAACTTTAATCAAATTCAAAGTTCAATTTAACTTTGAGATTCTTGATTCATCTTCTAAATTCCAAATTCAAGTTCCAAATTCAAGTCCAATTTCAAAAGTTCAAATTTAAACTTTGAGATTTCCGATCCATCTTCTGATTCAAAATTTTAAATTTGACTTTGAAATTCATTTGTATATTCCAAAAATTCAAATTCTAAATCAGGCTTCAAAGTTCAATTTAACTTTGAAGTCATCTTCTGTTTCAAAAATCAAGTTTTATCCTCTTCCAATTTAAAATCGAAGTTTGAGATTGATTCTGAAATCTTACATTCAAATCTGTGTTTTCAGAACCCAGATTCATCTTCAAAGGTTCCATTTGGACTTTCAAAGTCCCAAAATCCAAAGTTAGAATTCAATCTCAACCCATTTTTAGGATCCAGAATCCAATGCCACTTTGGATCTCAGACTTCATATCCAAATCCATTTTAGGATCCAAAATCCAATTCTACTTTGGATCTAAGACTTCAGATCTATTTTCATTTTAGTATCCAAAATCCAATTCTACTTTGGAGCTAAGACTTCAGATCTAATTTCATTTTAGGATCCAGAATCCAATTCTATATTGGGTCTCAGACTTCAGATCCACTCCATTCTAGGATCCGGAGTCCAACTCTATCTTGGATCTCAGGCTTCAGATCCAGAATTCATCTTAGGATCCAGAGTCCAACTCTATCTCGGATCTCATTTTCTAGATCCTAAACACATTTTCAGATCCAAAATCCATTTAGGATCTAGAATCCGACTTCCACTTTTGGATCTCAGATTTCAGATCCAATTGCATTTTAGGATTCAGAATCCAATACCATCTTGGATTCCAGATCTTGGATCCAGAATTTAATTCCATTCCTAATTCTAGATTTCAAATCCAAATTCTATTTTCAGATCTCACCTGAACTTCTTAAACCCATTTCTATTTTTAATACCATTTGGATTTCTCAAGTCCATTCTGATTTCAAATTTGAAATTCGAATTCCATTTCAAATATTCAATTCCTTTCCTAAATCCAAGTTTAAGATCCAAATCCAAAATCCATTTCTGACTTTGAAACTTCACTTCCTTTCAAAGCTTCAAATTATTCTTTCTCAAAATCAAGATTTATTCTGCCAACTCTGATTTACTTTAAAGACTTAGAACTTCTCTATCTCAAGTTCTAAAGTTAGATTCAATCATTTCTTCACCCCCTTATCAAGTTCATCTCAGAATACTTGGACATTTTCAAAAAGAGCATACATCCTTGCATTGCACAAGCATGATTCTTTGTGCATTTAAAGTTAGAATAAATTCTTAGATAATATTTAGGCAAAGCAAAAGGCATAGATTCGATCCTTGGTTCGATTACCCCTGGTAAAGGCGCCAGGAACGGTCGAACCTCGTACCGATGAGCGAATCCCGTAATATATTTCAAAAATGGAGGCGAGTTATTTGCTAAATATTTTCAAATCAGGGTCAAGTGAGACCCCGCAAAAGACTTCCTCTTCTCTCTTCTTTCTTTTCTTTTCTCTCTTCTTTTTCTGTCTTTTATTTTTCTCCCTTCAAAAAGGAGGAAAATAGAGGCTGGAAAAGGAAGAAGAGAAGGAAGAGATAGAAACCACAAGAGAGGAAAATTTTTGCGATGATCACAGTTTTGGCGACCGTGATGGGACCTCGTCTCCGTCTGGTCGAATTATGCCTTTGCTTTGCTTTAATATCATCTAAGTCTTTATTCTTTCTATGTCAGCTATATTTTCCATGCAAACCTTAGGGGCCTAGATTTTGTCCTAAGCTGACATCATTGCATATAAGATCTAAGTATGGTTTGGTAGGACTATATTGAGGAGATTATTTCATGTTCACATTAGACTTAGGTCTTAAATACAACTCTCCTCAATTTTAGGGATTGAATGCAAACAATATACGCAAGTGTATGCTTCTTTTTATTTAAATCTATCTCTTTAGGACTTGCATCAGAGCCTTCTAGATTTATTGCATGTTGAACATGTTTTCGAAAACATCCCTACCTATATTGTCCCGGTCTTCACGTTGCTGGGCTGTCTCACTGAACCATAGTTCGGGAGAGAGCCTCACAACTGGACCACTTATTTGGGTTCACGCCCCCCTACCACGTACCTAAGGGCCATAGTCCGAGGTATATCGGTAGGTGCTCAAGGATGTTGGGAAGCCATTACCTTAGAACCGAAGAGATATATTTATGCCACGTACTTTGAGCTTCGGCTTGAGTATATCGGCATACCTTGATTGAAATCAGATGATCTAAATCTTAGAGTTAGGATTAAGATCCTATTTGCCATTTCAAATATTGCATATAGAGTCAGCTTTAGGGAGTGCTATTTGTGCATCCTTGCTTGTATGTCTGTGATTGAATGATATTATATATATATATATATATATATATATATATATATATATATATATATGTGTGTGTGTGTGTGTCTTCCTTATATTTTCCAAAACCCTGGGTATATATTATTCAAAATTTCCTCTTTAAAACCTAGGTGTATTGTCTTTTCTTCTGATTTCTTCAAATTCTTTTTTATCATGCCTGCTATTTTTCAAACAATTTAAATCTTTGTCATCTATTTTCAAAATTTGTTTTCCTCCATCATGAGAGAAATGATATTGCCTATGAGGATTTTCAAAATCATAAAATTTCTGCAAAAGTCTTCAAAAGATTCAAATATTTTGATCTAAATCCCTTTTAAATAAACTAACATGTTGATTTTCCTTTCCAAATTAGGTTTTGAAAACCATTTGTCTTCAAAATCATCACCTCATGTTTGTTTTCTCTTTCAAAATTGGTTTTTAGACCACTATTTTCGAAATCAAAGCTCATGATGATCTCTCATGATGATTTCCTTTTTAAAGGATCAGATCTTGCGCTGATCATTCTTCTTATGGTGGATTTTCTTCCCAAAATGATTTCTCACTTATCTTTTAAATAAACATTTTCCTTTCAAGATCCCATATGCAGGCAGGATCAGAAAAATTCTTTTTTCTTAAAATCTTATAAATTTTCAGTTAAATTTGATATCTTTATCAGTTTTATTCACATTTTTATCAAGTTTACATCAAAATTTTATCAAGTTTTATCAATTTTTCCTCAATTCTATTAAATTTTATCAAAATTCTTGTTTCTCGCTCAGGTTAAGGGAAAAACCTGACCCTCATTGTCCGAGGTGTACCCTTTCAGGTTAAGGGATAAACCTGATGCCTCTTTCCCATGAGGTATTTCCTTTATTCTTTTTCCCATCAGGTTAAGGGATAAATCTGACCCTCGTTGACCGAGGTGTTCCCATTCAGGATAAGGGAAAATCCTGAAACCCCTCATAGGAGCAATAATGCTACCTACGGGAATTCTTTTGTAAATATACAAGTGTCCTCAATCTTTATTTTTTAAATTTATATCAGTTTCTCTTCAATTTTCTTAAATTCTATTCTTTTTCCCATTCAGGATAAGGGATAATCCTGAAACCTCTCGTAGGGGCAATAATGTTACCTATGAGAATTCTTTTTGCAAATACAAGCTTCATCAAATTGATTTTCTAAATTTATATTAATTTTCTTAAATTCTATTCTTTTTCCCATTCAGGATAAGGGATAATCCTGAAACCCCTCGTAGGAGCAATAACGCTACCTATGAGGATTCTTTTGTAAATACAAGTTTCGTCAACCTTCATTGATTTTCTATATTTATATCAATTTCTCTTTATTAAAATTTCTTAAAATTCTTTTTCCCATTCAGGATAAGGGAAAATCCTGAAAACCTCTCATAGGGGCAATAATGTTACCTATGAGAATTCTTTTTGCAAATACAAGTTTCATCAAATTGATTTTCTAAATTTATATTAATTTTCTTAAATTTTATTCTTTTTCCCATTCAGGATAAGGGAAAATCCTGAGACCCCTCATAGGAGCAATAAACGCTACCTATGAGGATTCCTTTTGTAAATACAAGTTTCGTCAACCTTCATTGATTTTCTAAATTTATATCAATTTCTCTTTATTAAAATTCCTTAAAATTCTTTTTCCCATTCAGGATAAGGGATAATCCTGAGATCACTCATAGGGGCAACAATGCTACCTGTGAGAATTCTTTTTACAAAAATAAATCAATTTCCTCAAATGTTCTACATTTTGTTCAAAGTTCTATATCCTTCTGTTTTCTCAAAGTTTATTCTTTCTATATTCCCCATCAGGATAAGGGTTTAATCCTGAAAATTGGATTGTATACAGCTAGCTGTGCTGGTCCATCTAAATCATAGATCATAAATCATAAAATTTTGTCATATCCCTTCTAAATTCAAGTCTCAGGTCATCTCTTCGCAATATATTCTTTTCCCTTTCAGGTTAAGGGATAAACCTGAGTCATGTTTCCTAAATTCTCTTCAAATGTCTATTCTATTTCCCCTTCAGGATAAGGGATAATCTAGAAACCCCGACAATCATTCCTGCTTCAATCTCTAAATATCTTAAGAATGCCGGTCTCCTTCCCGACTCTCAGTTGGAAAAACCCGGTGCTCGCACTCGTTATTTTGCTAAAGTTTTTAAATCTAAAGATCAAGTTCAGTCCTTGTGCTGGCTGTCTTTCAAAAGTTTCGAACTTAAATCAGGTCATTAAATGAAATGTCCCAGCTACTTCGCTGGTCGTTAAATGATTAAATGAAATGTCCCAGCTACTTCGTTGGTCGTTAAATGATTAAATGAAATGTCACAGCTACTTCATTGGTCGTTAAATGATTAAATGAAAGGTCCCAGCTACTTCGCTGGTCGTTAAATGATTAAATGAAAGGTCCCAGCTACTTCGCTGGTCGTTAAATGATTAAATGAAAGGTCCCAGCTACTTCGCTGGTCGTTAAATGATTAAATGAAAGGTCCCAGCTACTTCGTTGGTCGTTAAATGATTAAATGAAAAGTCCCAGCTACTTCGCTGGTCGTTAAATGATTAAATGAAATGTCCCAGCTACTTTGCTGGTCGTTAAATAATTAAATGAAATGTCTCAGGTACTTCGTTGGTCATTAAATGATTAAATGAAATGTCCCAGCTACTTCGCTGGTCGTTAAATGATTAAATGAAAAGTCCCAGCTACTTCGTTGGTCGTTAAATGTTTCAACTCCTTCGTTGGTCGTTAAATGAAATGTCCCAGCTACTTCGTTGGTCGTTAAATGAAATGTTTCAACTCCTTCGTTGGTCGTTAAATGAAATGTCCCAGCTACTTCGTTGGTCGTTAAATGAAATGTTCCAACTCCTTCGTTGGTCGTTAAATGAAATTTCCTAGCTACTTCGCTGGTCGTTAAATGAAAGGTTCTAGCTACTTCGCTGGTCGTTAAATGAAAGATCCGAGTTTACTAGTCAGAGTGTCCAAAATCATAAATTGCAACTAAAGGTCGTATCAAAATCTATATTGAGTGATTATTTCACATAGAATTCATGAAAACTTTGCCAATTTGCTAAAAATATTTGTTGATTCCAATATTCTTAAATGCACAAAGGAATTACCTCAGATTACCTCTAATATTTTTTTCCAAAAAGGTGAAACTTTTTGCAAAAAGAAGTAAAATTCAAATCTTTTCCTGTTGATCAACCAAAAGGATGTAAGAAATATCCTCGATATGATTGGCAAAAGAAATATTCGATGACGTTGAAAAGCCAGAAGCGAATTGATATTGATCATGTCTATGACGCATGTTTAAAGATAATTTTCTGGCAATCAGACAGTGAAAATATCCTGAGCTACAAAAAGAATCCACTCAATCCATATCTCCTTATCCACTTAGAGCTGCAATCAAATATCGGCAAAAGGGACTTCTCAATTGTCGTCAAGATGAAGACGAATAGGCGAGTAGATCCCCCGGGGCCAAAGAAGATTTGGATCATCTGCCGAGATAAAGGAGTTTGTGAAGGATCCTTCCAGGGAAAGTTCAGATCCCCGTCGAGATGAAGGCGAGTGTGATGAACCTACCGACAAACCCTAAATGATATTTGATTTCAGCTATCATCTAAAGACCTTTGAGCCAATACCATCATATATAATCCCTGAGATAAAAGAAGGATCGAAGCATCTCCAAGATGAACGAGTTTGTGACGTACCCTTCCCTGAAAAAGAGAGAAAAGTCAGGACACATCCAAATGAAGTATGATGTAAAAGCCGGAAAAAGTTCAATAACTCAAAAAGAGTGCAAAAGGATTATCATGAGAAAACACTCAGATATCAAACTGCCTAAATTGCCAGAAGTCGTCTTTTCCCATGCAAAATTCTTTTATCAATGTCTTTTCACTATTTGCTTTTATGAAATTGAGAATATTTCTTCTCTTCTCATATCAGGGAAATGGATAGCTTCCTTGAAGAAAATCATCAACGCTAAAAACTTTGAATTTGACTCTTAAAACCAAGAAATTAGCCTCATTGGAGGAAATACTTTAGGTAAAAGAGGGAATATCTTTTCACACATGTGCACATTTTCAAGCGTTGAAGTCAACTATAAATTTATCTTAATGGAAAAAATTTCTAGATATTCTAAAGAATGAAATAAATATTCAATATCCATTTTGATACAACCTAGAGTTGTTTACATTCTCCGTCTTTCGCTTTGTCGAGAGACTCGCCTTCTCCTTGATAAAAGGATTGCCTTCTATGTCTTTCGCTTTGTCGAGAGACTCGCCTTCTCCTTGATAAAATGATTGCCTTCCTCCGTCTTTCGCTTTGTCGAGAGACTCGCCTTCTCCTTGATGAAAGGATCGCCTTCTCCGTCTTTCGCTTTGTCGAGAGACTCGCCTTCTCCTTGATGAAAGGATCGCCTTCTCTGTCTTTCGCTTTGATCGAAAGACTCACCTTCTCCTTGATAAAAGGATTGCCTTATTCTTCATTTGCCTTGATCAAAACATTTTGCCTTCTCCTTGTTAAAAGGATTGCCATCTTCATATTTCACATTTTGCCTTCTCCTTGTTAAAAGGATTGCCATCTTCATATTTTACATTTTGCCTTCTCCTTGCTAAAAGGATTGCCTTCTTCATATTTTACATTTTGCCTTCTCCTTGCCAAAAGGATTGCCATCTTCATATTTCAGATTTTGTCTTCTCCTTGCCAAAAGGATTGCCATCTTCATATTTCACATTTTGCCTTCTCCTTGCTAAAAGGATTGCCGTCCTCATATTTCGCTTTCACCTTCTCCTGTCGAAAGGATTTGCCCTCTTCATCTTTTACCTTGTCAAAAGATTCGCCTCATCAGATTGCCTTATTCATATTTCGCTTTGTCAAAAAAATCACCTTTCTCCTGTTACATGGATTGCCTTATTCATCTTTTCACACCCTCGAAGGGTTTACCTCCTGTTACCTTATTCATCGTTCATTGCCTCACATCTCCTCATTTTTCATCTCTCACATTCTCAGAAGAGTTGCCTTATTCAGCTGAAGTATCTCTCCTGTCCCATCACGGTTTCGAGAAATCCGTATGGTTGTTCCCACTCAGGTTAAGGGTCAAAACCTGTATTGTCCGCAAGAGATCATCAAAATTCAAAAAGCTATTTCAGTCTCAACAATGAGACGCCCAAAATCATTTCCTTTTTCGAAGCTTTAGGGAAACCCTATTTCCTCCTTTCGCAAACCCCTTTCGGATTTGTTTGTCCAAACTCCGAAGGTCCCATCATGGTCTCTTCACTCGAGGATCCCGTATGGTCGTCCCCTTCAGGTTAAGGGTTAAGCCTGAACCTCGTGCCTCGAGGTATCTTCCTTTTTTAGGTTTTGGTTAAACCTGAATCTTGTACCAACGAGTTTCCCTCGTTTCGACGAGGTGTTTTCCTCCAGTCCCATCATGGTTTTTCCCATCAAGGAATCTGTGCTTTGTATATCCATCTAGGACAGGATCCTACTTGAGCTTCATCTGACGAGGCATTTTCACAAAAATGTCCCATCAAGGTCCTCATATATTTCTTTCCCCATTCAGGTTATTTTGAGATATATTCGTCTCATCCAGGTTAAGGGTTAAACCTGAGTCATTCTGAAAAGTTGATCTTGTCTCACCCATGAGACTTGATCAAAATTCTTATCTTTCATCATTTCGGGATCTTCACCCAAAGTCTCATCACGATTTCCTCATCTCTATTATTCAGTCATATCATTCCCGAGGATTTCGTCTCCCCCAAGCCATTCAAGGATAAAGTTTTAAACCTGAAAAACCATGTCTTTCAAATAAATTCTTCCACACCCAGTTCAGATCTGCTGACTGGGGCATTTTTAAAATTTAGAGTGTTATCTTTGCCACTAAGCTCGGCTTTCAACCGGCTTAGTAGCAAAGAGGGGCATCTGTGAACACCCCAAATTTTTCAAAATCTTTTAAATATTTCCTTTTTGCCCCTAATATCATTTTCTGAGCAATTGAGCCACTTTTGAATCTAAATTCTAGTTCACTTCTCAAGTTTTACTGAAATTAAATTCGTTTTATATGTTTGACTCAATTTCGGATCCAGATCCATTGTTCAGATCCAAATCTGAGTCTCATTGTCCAACTTTTAAATTAAAATTACAGAAAATACCAAAAATAGTTTTTAAATAGCTCGGACAGTCCATCCGACATCCGTTTGGATTCATCACGTTGTATTTCTCGATTCTAGTGTCAAAACTCGAACATTTCCTCGAAACCTGGGTCCAAACCCATTCTTCTGGAGAATTTTTTTCCGAATAGCCTTGAAAACCTTCTTTTGTAAATATTTCTCAAGAAAAACACAAAAAATTAGTTTTCCCGTAAAACTTTAGGATTTTATTTCAAAAAAATACAAAAAATGGAAAATACCGAGAAAAGAACAAAAATAAATAAAAAATAAATGAAGGAAATTGCAAAAAAATGGTTTTTGGAAACCCATTTTAGAAAAAACTTTTTAAAGAGGCCCTTTTGTGGAAAACCTTATTTTCGATGTTTAAGAGTCGAGTTAGGGTTTTGAAAACCCTAACTCTCAACTTCTCCGCTCCGCTTCCCCTCCAGAAGCTTCTTCCTTCTCCTTCATCGCCCTCCATCACTAACAGCTCCACCTTCTCCCCATCCTCAACCTTTGATTTCCAAACGGCCTCCCTTCTCCATTCTCACAACCCTTCATCTTCAACAACCACATCCGTTCTCCTCCATCCATCCCCCAACTGAACCCTTCTTTCTCGACACTTCTTCTCCTCCCTACATAAACAACCATGGATCCCATCTCCAGACCACCCGTTTTCACCCTACCACCGCACCTTCTCCTCTTAATCCACCGCGTTTCACCCCCGCATCCCTCTTCTTCCAAGCAGAAGATCTGTCTCCTACCTCTCCATGGGCATCCATGAAGGCCATCCATCCTCGACCTCTCCACGACATATCCAGTATCCATCCATTTGCGCCATCGTTGATCACCCATTCCATCCTCCCTCTCTTTCCAATCTCTAGAAGGCTGAGGTACGTCATCATCCCTCTTCTCTTTCATCAATTACTCACAAATTCTTTTGATTTCCTTGGGTTTTAAGGCATGATTCGTAGTTAGATTTTCTTCTTCTATCTTCATTTTTATAATCTGTTATATGTAACTCTTCATTTTGCATTTTCTTTGATTTTTAGTGTTTACTTCCATGAGTTTTTGATTTTGTTGAATTACTTTCCTTATATGCCGATGATCAACGATGCCTCTCAATGGCATCATTGATTCATCTAATTTTGATTTCGTTTTCACATTTATGATTACCTTTTTTTTTGTTGTTTTGGTTTTACTCTTAATTTTCTGAGTTTTGCCCCATTGATGCACCAGAGTGATATTTGATTGCATATAACAATCTCAACTCATTCGCTGTGCAATATCAAAGGGAGTTCTTATTTCCCTACATCCCCTTCTATTATTTCAAAATTTTCTTTTCTTCGATATTTAATTTCTTATCTCTCATCGTATATTACCCTTTCAAACTCGATTTCAAATCCCCTAAATTTTCATTGTAATTCACGGCCAGGCCTGGCTGTAGCATAAGTCTGGATGATATTAGATGTAAGGTACATAATGTACAAAGCAGTTTTGCCTCAAGCTTCGGTGAGTTCCTCTGGGAACAATCACCAGAAATCGTTCCTAGCCAGCGGTAGGTGCCTCAGACTGCAAGTATGGCTATGAATGATGGGGATTCGTCTCTATCTAGACTCATGTCAAGGTATGGAAATTTACTTGATACAAGTTGCATCAAAGATCCATAAGTTTGTTTCATCACTACCAAAAGAGGTTAAGAACAGCAGGGGAGGATAATCCTATTGATCATAGGTGGTGTAATTAATTCTCTGAATGTATTAAGATTTATCCTTGAATTTGTCCATATTTTGAATGAAGTATATATAAGTGCCCTAAGCAGTTATGCAGATATCTCAAAACCATGCGAAGAGCAAAAGTTTCCCAAACATCTTACAAGTGAAGTAGATTACAATAGAATAATTAGTGATTTTCATTCTAATTTTGATTTTGAGTGTCTGTAAAGAAGAGTCTTGGGCAATGGCTGAGAGCTTAAGGACTCACCATACAAGTACCTTTATGAAGGAATGGCTAAATTAAAGATAAGGTAATCTGTGTGTAAAGGAAGCCTGAAGCATTCAAAAGCTCAATTGATAGAAAATGAGAAGTCGGATTGGGAGCTTGAAGAAAGGAGCATAACCCTCAGTTAACTGTTGTTGCTATGTCACACCCCGACACTCATTACCACCAGTTATGTGATCTACATCAGCATCATCGATGACATTTTCTTTTTTTTTTTGCCTCTCTTCAAGCAAAGCGAATATTTTGGGATATAATCTCAATATGATTGGCGATTCAGAGGTCTTAACTACTGCAAAGGATAAAATAAATAGTGGGGTATTGCCAAAAATGTTTTTTTTTTAACACTTATGAGGTATTCTTCTCAACTTATTTCTTAAGAGCATATCATATTCAATTATGTTTGTGATTTACCCTGTTATTACATATTTCATTTTCTGTTAGCATTTCAAGCTTCAAATCTGCATTCACCATACTTATGTTTGAGTTCCCTTTCCATCTCTTATTTCGCAGTAAGCATGCATTCATTAAAATCATCCATGTTAGCATCATTTCTTGCACGTTGTTGATATTCCACCCTCCTTACTCTCTCAACTCCAATGCATGTATTCTTACTGTACACAATATACACAGCATGTTGTTGCATATGTAACATCGTTATACTGTTGCATCTGTACCCATCACCACCTTCACAAATCTTTCCCCTGTAATTGACCCACATCTCCACGTATCCACTTTGTTCACCTTTTTTTTGGTGCTGCATGTTTTGCTCATCTTAATCCCCTGTATCCACATACCTACTTGCAGTCACCTGCAAAATCACACATACCTCCACCTAAGTTCATTCACAAGTCATTTTCACCACCACACTAGCACCAGCAGCACCTTGTTGCGCCCTTTTTCTGCTACAGCACCTACCTGCTGAAACACAACAGCAGCTACTTGCTGAAACACAACAACACCTACTTGCTGAAGCACATAGCACCCATTTACTGAAATACCCAGCACCTATCATCCTTCATCAACACCTACAGCCCCATCTCGCTGCACTCCATCCATTCATCTGCTGCAATCACACTTCACCTGTTGTATGCACTGTACACATATGTTCTGCATCCATACTACCACCTTCAAGACCACCTCCAAAATTAGTCATCAAGAATGGTCATTCTAAGAAGAGGTTGGCTTCAAGAATGAAGGATTTTCATGAGAATGGTAATTTACATAACATGGAATCCAGCTATTGAAGCATATCTCCAATGTCATCTTCATTAAGACTCACAACACCCCAACATCCACCCATTCTTCACACCCTCCAGTAACACCACAGTCCCTTCACATTTAACATTCCACCTATATACATATATATATATATATATATGTATATATATATATATATTT
This sequence comes from Nuphar pumila, assembly GCF_984573655.1. Classification (NCBI taxonomy): domain Eukaryota; kingdom Viridiplantae; phylum Streptophyta; class Magnoliopsida; order Nymphaeales; family Nymphaeaceae; genus Nuphar; species Nuphar pumila. The sequence goes on along the minus strand of NC_143263.1, from coordinate 42,866,719 downwards.
ATATATGTTCATATATATATATATACATATATGCATATAGATATACATATATATATATATATGTATACATTTTTAATATCATTTCTCATCTTTCCATCATGTATATCTTGGCACACGAGCATGTTATCATTAACATCTATATATTCTTTTCATATTAATCAAGTGTTTTGCAGGGAATATGTGAAAAATATCATCATTGGGAGTTGTAAATTCAATTTTGATGTATTGTAATAGTTAGATCTTAATGAAAATTTACATTTTTTGCTTTAGATAGAATAAATGAGCATTATAAATATCATGAATCACTTGTTCTCATATTTTCTCCTTTATTTTCAAAAATTCACAAATGGGAACACTAATGGCACGTGCACCATTTCGTAAGAGGTAATTAAATCCTAAGTTGATGATTTACATCAATGGCCATAGTCAGGATGTAAACAAAACTTAGGATTTTTATCTTTTATAAAATAACACTGGATCTACACTGGATCCTCTTCAAAAATCATCATATTTTCAAATATTTCCTTCTTTTATTAGAGTTTAACTTAAAATTGGCTCAAAATATATACCAATGGCCATAGTCAGGGTATATTGAGAGTTAATTTCATTTTAAACTCTATAAAAACACAAAAATATGTTTTATTCTTCACCTGAATTTAAATATAGATCATTGTATAATACATTCAATGACCATAGTCAAGGATGTATTATGTTTTCAATCTTATTTCAATTCATGTAAAGAATGGAATATGATTTTCAAAATCCAATTTCAAAATTCTTTAAATTCATTCATCACTTAGGATAGAACTGCATCATGTTTTCAAAATTCATTTTTCAAAACTCCAAGTGATGTAAATATCTTCTTCAATCAATCTTCAATTCTTGTAAAATCCAATTCATCTTTTCATTTTCAATTCTATTCCAATCTCAAAGTTCAATTTAACTTTGAGATTTCAAATTCATTTTATATTCAAAACTTTAATCAAATTCAAAGTTCAATTTAACTTTGAGATTCTTGATTCATCTTCTAAATTCCAAATTCAAGCTCCAAATTCAAGTCCAATTTCAAATATTCAAATTTAAACTTTGAGATTTCTGATCCATCTTCTGATTCAAAATTTCGAATTTGACTTTGAAATTCATTTGTATATTCCAAAAATTCAAATTCTAAATCAGGCTTCAAAGTTCAATTTAACTTTGAAGTCATCTTCTGTTTCAAAAATCAAGTTTTATCCTCTTCCAATTTAAAATCAAAGTTTGAGATTGATTCTGAAATCTTATATTCAAATCTGGGTTTTCAGAACCCAGATTCATCTTCAAAGGTTCCATTTGGACTTTCAAAGTCCCAAAATCTAAAGTTAGAATTCAATCTCAACCCATTTTTAGGATCCAGAATCCAATGTCACTTTGGATCTCAGACTTTAGATCCAAATCCATTTTAGGATCCAAAATCCAATTCTACTTTGGATATAAGATTTCAAATCCAATTTCATTTTAGGATCCAAAATCCAATTCTACTTTGGAGCTAAGACTTCAGATCCAATTTCATTTTAGGATCCAGAATCCAATTCTACATTGGGTCTCAAACTTGAGATCCACTCCATTCTAGGATCCAGAGTCCAACTCTATCTTGGATCTCAGGCTTCAGATCCAGAATCCATCTTAAGATCCAGAGTCCAACTCTATCTCGGATATCAGATTCCAGATCCTAAACCCATTTTCAGATCCAAAATCCATTTAGGATCTAGAATGTGACTTCCACTTTTGGATCTCAGATTTCAGATCCAATTCCATTTTAGGATCCAGAACCCATTTTAGGATTCAGAATCCAATACCATCTTGGATTCCAGATCTTGGATCCAGAATTTAATTCCATTCCCAATTCTAGATTTCAAATCCAAATTCTATTTTCATATCTCACATGATCTTCTTAAACCCATTTCTATTTTTAATACCATTTGGATTTCTCAAGTCCATTCTGATTTCAAATTTAAAATTCGAATTCCATTTCAAATATTCATTTCCTTTCCTAAATCCAAGTTTAAGATCCAAATCCAAAATCCATTTCTGACTTTGAAACTTCAGTTCCTTTCAAAGCTTCAAATTATTCTTTCTCAAAATCAAGATTTATTCTATCAACTCTGATTTACTTTAAAGACTTAGAACTTCTCTATCTCAAGTTCTAAAGTTAGATTCAATCATTTCTTCACTCCCTTATCAAGTTCATCTCAGAATACTTGGACATTTTCAAAATATCTTTCAAAAAGAGCATACATCCTTGCATTGCACAAGCATGATTCTTTGTGCATTTAAAGTTAGAATAAATTCTTAGATAATATTTAGGCAAAGCAAAAGGCATAGATTCGATCCTTGGTTCAATTACCCCTGGTAAAGGCGCCAGGAACGGTCGAACCTCGTACCGAAGAGCGAATCCCGTCTCTCCATTTTCCCGCAATATATTTCAAAAACGGAGGCGAGTTATTTGCTAAATATTTTCAAATCAGGGTCAAGTGAGACCCCGCAAAAGACTTCCTCTTCTCTCTTCTTTCTTTTCTTTTCTCTCTTCTTTTTCTGTCTTTTATTTTTCTCCCTTCAAAAAGGAGGAAAATAAAGGCTGGAAAAGGAAGAAGAGAAGGAAGAGAGAGAAACCACAAGAGAGGAAAAATTTTGCGATGATCACATATGTTGTGTGAGTTTTGTGAGCATTTGTTGGACTTTAGAAATGTTTTAGGTTTATACGCTAATGTTTAAGGTTTACTAGGTTCTCGTTGGATGGGTTCTCTTTCACAGAAGAACAATTTATAATATTTGATGTGGAGGCATCTTAGTTGTATGAACAACTTTATAAGAAAAGACTTGACGATTACGAACAATTTCAATGTCTATCAATAGAGTTCAACGATCGAGATGTTGCTGTCGGTAAAAGGTTTAATGATGTCGATCATTGCCATGAATTTTTGAAAGATCATATGATGAGGAACAACTATAAAACAAAATTCAAGAGTTGCAACAACAAAGTAATTGTCGTATGCACACAAAAGAAGATGCAGACTAACATTGATTACACTTGGAGGATCCATTGCACAAATGTGCGGGGAGCAACGTTCTTTCAAGTAAAAAAGTATCAAATAGAGCATACATTTAATGAATCATTGGTCAGCCTAGTATCGAAAAACAAGCCTTTCAAGTAGGTTTCACGTGTTATTTATAGATGGTTGCACGATAACCCGAAGATGACTCCAAGAGAAATCATGAATGACATAAGTCGTGAGGAAGGTGTGGAGCTTAGTAACAAACAAGCATGACGTGGACGAGAAGTAGGTAAGGTGGAGATATATGGTTCATTCGAAGACTCCTTCAGGCTGCTTTTCACCTATTGCCATTATTTAAAAGTAATTAATTGAGGATCGAGGTTTGTAATTGGGACCGATATGTGAAATCGATTTATGTACCTGTTCCTATGTTTTTGTCCATGCATCAATGAGTTTATTAAAAGATGACGTATAATTCTTTTGCTAGACGACACCTTATTAAAAGAAAAACACATGGGTATATTGTTATTGACCCATAGTATTGATTCTTGCAGTCAGATGTTTTTAATTGCCTTTGCAGTTGTGGATAGAGAGTCAAAGGTTTCATGGGCATAGTTTTTATCACACGTAAAGCTATAATTGGATTGTTGCGTCGTTGAGAACCCCAGAGCTAAACAACAGTTGATAGTCATCTCAGATAGGCACCTAGGGCTATAGTATAATGTCTCCCTCGTATAACCTAATTGTCATGTTAGATATTGCATGAAGCACCTGACGAACAACTTTAAAATTGCTTTTAGTCCATCACTTGTACCACTTTGGTGGAGTGCAGCCAAAGTAGGCATGCCAACTCTGTGCACATACTTTCTTGACTAGATTAATGAGCAACGAGGAGACTTATACACATATGTCATAAAAGATATTGCAAATAAACATTGGGCTAACCGTGAATTTTTAGCTAAGAGGTATAGGTGCTTAACCGCTAATATAGCGTTGAGCTTCAATGCGTGGATTCTCATAATACATGACAAGCTCATTTTTCTTATTGAAAAGCTCCATCTCATGTTGATGAAACTTTATGAGCAAAGAAAAAATCATAGGCAGAACATGTCAGGAATTTTTGTCTTGCCCAACGTAAAAGAAAAGTTTGGGAATGGTAAGAAAGATGCATAAAGGGTACATGTGCAAGTAGTGCATTGCCTCGATCACCAATATGAAGCCTGCAACCAAGATTTTGGTTACGTTGTTAATCTCTCAAGTCAAGAGTGCAGTTGTAGAGAGTGGCCGATTAGCGAGATTCCATGCAAACATGCAATCATGTGCATTATATACAAAGACAACCAACCAGATGAATATTGCGAGAAGTTGTACATTGTTGATTCTCATCGTGCTTCATATGATAGCTATCAATTCATGCCAATGGTAGATAATGTACCACACATCGCTCTTCTGAACCCTACTCCCCTCTTACCACCACACGTTGGTCCTAAACTAGGCACCCTAAGAAGAAGAGTCAAATATCAAACAATGATGTTTTGTCATACAAAGGCAGTATCTGTGGTTAGCTTGGCCATAATAGGTAGAAGCACATTAAATCATACATTTGTTTATTAGTTTATTGTGCCATTTGTATTCGTTAGTTTTTTCTTTAATAAATTTTTTATATTTGTATTTATCTAGTCTTTGTTAATGAACAACTCCAATGTCTTATGTGTTGTATGTATATCTTAGGTAGACAACAAAAGGGAAAGGGAGACATGATGGATGTCAACCTTATAAAGCCCCATCCCCAGTTGTTGTGCCCGAGGTATAATAAGTGCGAGAGACTCACAGGGAGAAAAAAATTTGATTTTAACGACGAAACTTGGATGACAATGTAAGTGTGAAGTTTGCATGTTCGATTGTTTGTTCTTTTGTATGCGTACTCATTTGAATATAACATGCATGTACCATATATGTAGCATTTAGCAAGATTTATAGAGAAACTTTAAGTAAAACACAATCACCTCATGAAAAAGAGAGAAAATCTACCAAAGACAATTTACCTTATTCCTTATTTTTTTGTGAGTAAGCACAACCTTTTGATTTTGTTGTACTACTAATGAAAATAAAAAAAACTAACTTATATATGTTGATTGGTCACAACAATTGCTCGTAACTCTCGTGCATGAAGAGGGGGTAGTTACAGACTTATACGATAAATCCTTGCCTTACATTTGGTTTGAAGCTGATAAGGTATCTTCAAACCGAAATTCTGGGTGCCCAAATTGTTTTTTAATCTCGATTTATTTTACAAGTCTTATTTCCTGCCAATTGGAACAACAATCATTTGGGTTCATTGGCAAATATTCAAAAAGGCAAAGGACTTTACGTTATACAATTCACTTTGCATAATAACTTGCGCAGTTGATAACATCATCAACATAGTAAGTTAACAATAATAAGATTGCTTTCTCGTACTCAATAAGTTTAATGTTTTGCTACAGGGTTGTTTCTTTACATGGTGTATGGGCTTCAACTATTTTACTAATTGGACGGTCACACTTGTGGATGATATTCCTCGACAAGATAATGAGTAAGTACTTTGCTTATATGTTTGTTAATTCAATTAATTTTTTTACATGTTGACTTGGATTATGATTGTTACATAAAAGATTACAGTCCTCTTGGGGTAGGGAGCATGAGAGAATTTTACCCAAGTACGTGTTTAAATGTTCTTGTTTGTGATGAGTATGAGAAGGTTGATAGTTGTTTTTATAACAAACATAAACCCTTTTGGTAGGTTGATATCACGAGCAATAGAAAATAAATAATCGCTTACTACAAGCAAGTTAGGGAATTTGAGTTGGCAAAGGTAACCGAAGCGAAGGCGGCGACTGAAGCAATAAAGGCAGTAGGAAGCAGGAAGCACAATAGCGCAACCAGCAGGATCGAACATTGTTGCTCTATAGAAAACCACAATAGCGCAACAAGTGGGAAGGGTAGGGCTATTGGCATCGTTAAAAGAACACACTCCACCGGTGGCAAAGGCAGTGTGAATGAAAGCTTCGTGGGCGGCAAGGGCAAAAGAAGTGCAAATGGATGCTTTAAAAATAACATTCACACAAAAGGGAGTGGCAACATTCAAAAAAAAAAGAAAAGAAAAAGTTGATGATTGAGGAGGAGGATAATGATGAAATGAGGGGTGAATTTAATAATATTTTTAGATGGAGATATTGAAATGGATGGATGGATGTTATTTAATTTCTAGATGATGTTTTAAATTTAAATTTGACAGATTTTATGATAAATCTACAAAAAAATCTTTTAGACTCGAACCTCAAAACCTCACAAATACATAAGTTACTTTGCATAAAAAATGGCAAAATTTGCATAAAAATGTGCAAACTTTCTTTCAAACTCGAACCTCAAAACTTCGTAAATACTTGCGTTATTTCGCATAAAAAATGTAATAACTATGCATAAAAAAACTATAAACTTTCTTTTAAAATCAAACCTCAAAATTTCATAAATATTTGAGTTATTTCACATAAAAAATGTAACAACTTCGTATAAAAAACTATGACATTTCTTTTAAACTTGAACCTCGAAACCTAGTAAATACTTGAGTTACTCTGCATAAAAATTGTAAGAACTTTGCATAAAAAACTGTGAAGTTTCTTTTAAACTCAAACCTCAAAACCTCACAAATACTTGAGTTGCTTCACATTAAAAAAACTAACTTTCTTTCAAACTCGAACCACAAAACTTCACAAATACTTGAGTTACTTCGCATAAAAAATGTAATAACCTTGCATAAAAAACTATAAAATTACTTTTAAACAGTGAATCAAATTTACAGTGAATCAAAAAATGACATTCAATCAAAATGACAATGAATAAAAAAATTCACAGTGAATCAAATTAATTCAATTTATTAACAAATAAACATGCTCATACAATCATTCATTCAATTAATTTGTTAATGAATCAAATTTACAATGAATCAAACTGATTTCATTCATTAACAAATGAAAATGCTCATACAATCATTCATTCCAAGGACCCAATGAGGTGATGTTGCCTCCTTTGAACTTGCATCAACAAATTTAGGAGAAGTTAAGCTTGCATTGTTGTGTGACTATTCTCATATACAGTCAGATTTTCATGGTGCATTAGAGCAAGTACTAATCCAATTTTCAGATCGAGTTGTTTTGAACTGTGTAGACAGTCTGCAATGAAAGAAAAAAGTTAACCAAAAAACATTAACACATTCCAGGCAAAGGCCTGGTTTGAGAATAGCTATAATAAAATTGACTGCTCAAACCAACCCTTTGCTTGTAATGTATTGGTGTTTTTTGTTAGCTTTCTTCTTTTTTTCTTTTGTCGTAGACCGTCTACACAGTTCAAACCAACTCGCTTTGAAAATTGGGGGAGTATTTGCTCTAACACGTTGTGAAAATCGAACGGTGTATAAGAACAATCATAGGAAAACACACGCTTAACTTCTCCTAAACTTGTCGATGCAAGTTCAAAGGTGGCAACAACACCTCACAAGGGCATCACTCTCAGTATTTGACTACCACCCTTTACTCCAACATACGGAAGCCTACCTTTCATCCTCTTCACAAATTTGCATATAGGTGATGCCCAACTAGAGAGAGAGAGCGACTAGCATTCCAATCGTTTTGATTTTTTTTCTTATGCTAACAATGAGAGCCTCCTTTTATAGGCCAAGGGAGTCTCCATAAAAGCTTTATAAATTACAAAATATTTCGTAAATGAAATTGCAAAGTTCCAAGAGGCTCAACCCTAATTTTGGTTAGGGCATTAAAGAGGGGAGGTTGACTGGTCAACCTTATCTCCTTATGCATGTCCACCTACGTCATTGAAGATTCTTGTGAAAATACTTAATATAGATCTGTTTGTTGAACTTTTGAACTTGACAAACACCGCAAATAACTGAGTTACTTCACATAAAAAATTCTTAAATTCACATAAGAAAATCAGTATTTGTTTTTTAATTCAAACTGACAAGCTGCGTAAATACCTAAGTTACTTCGCATAAAAAATGTAATAACATTGCATAAAAAACTATAAAATTTCTTTTAAAGTCAAATTTCAAAACCTTGCAAATACTTGAGTTACTTCACACTAAAAATTCTATAAAAATGCATAAAAATATGCAAAAAAAAATTCAAACTAGAACCGACAAAATATGAAAATACCTGAGTAATTTTGCTTAAGATGGACTATTTATATTATAAAATTCTCATAGTTGTACTTTCCCCAACTCATTGCAAATCCCTCCAACACCAGTTCCCAAATAGAGCATGACGAAGATTGGTGTTGGTCTCATTGTCACGGTTGCCAAGTGAGATGTGCAGTGCTGATTGAATATAATTGAATATAATCGATGATGGGTTATATATGATATGACCTTATGATCCTTGTTTATCTATTACATGTTCATGAAGAACTGTAAACGACACTTTGGCTGGTGGTGCCAAGACAAGGGAAATAACACTACTGATGGCTGAATAAATCCAACATTAAAAAAAGACCTAAATGTAGCATATATGTTATAATCCCAGGACTTTTGCATGATTAACTCATCCTGTTGGGGATTGAATTATCTGTACCAAACTCAAGAAGCTGCTCGGCCTGTGTCATGTGCTTTTATTCTTTCCTATATTTTGGCTTACCTTGAATGCCTTATATTCTACAAGCTTAGAGCATTGAGCATTGGAAGTTGAAGAGCTCTGGCCTTGAACATTAGAGGTTGAGTGGCACCCAGAGTTCCCCCAAACACTTCAGTAGAAACACCATATTTGAAGGAAGTTGCACTGAAGGGGTTGGAGGAACTCAAGGGGACTCCCAACATGCTGTGTCTTTCTCATTGCTTGGTTCTTGTTAGGTTAGAATGGAAAGCTTCTTGACTGCCATATTTATAGTTATCCACTATAAACTAAGCCTCTTTGGATGTATGGTTGGATTTACCTGGTTCTAATATTTGGCGACATTCATTCTTCAGGCATGTATACATTGAACCTGGTCAGTTTTGAGACTGTTGGAGGGGAGGAATCACCCCAGTGGCTAAAAATTCTTGCAGATCCTTTTCTTGGGGATGTCATAATCTTTTCCCTTTGACAACCTTTGTCCTCTTTTTGCCAATCATGCTTCTTTTGGTTTATTCTTATATTTCAACCCGAGCCAAGCTGAGGTTAGAATTGGAAAAGTCTCTCCCTCTCTCCCTCTCTCTGTTGTGCTTTGCTTGATTCTAGTTTGAAGATAAACCAAACCCAAAACTCAAGTTGAATGAGTTGAATACTGTGTGTAGTGCTTTGCTTGATTCTAGTTTGAAGATAAACCAAGGACAAAACTCAAGTTGACAGGTTTGGACACTCTCTCTGTCTCTCTCTCATCCCCATTTGTTCCTTGATATAACCTAAAATTTTCTACCCCATATCCAACCACCATAACATCCCAACTCCACATAATTTGTTCCTTGATTTCACATAAAATGTTCTAACCCGTACCCAACCACCATATATAACCGTACAACCCTATATTAAAAGGAGGAAGTACAAAATTTAGAGAGAGAGAGAGAGAGAGATCTAAATCTGTTTGCTCCCGTGTGGTTTCTGTCAACCTCAAGCCGATGCCCTTTATGTTCCCAAGCAGATTGCTCAGTGCATAATGATTTAGTTACATGCTTATATATGTATGTTATTACTAGAAAGCAGGCTTAATTGCCTGCATGCAAAGTAGACACAATAACGACTGTCATGCAACATTGTTGCTCCGGTGGATTCCATGTGTGTTGGATATATCCCTTCTATATATGAAGAGAAAGATTCCAAAGATTTGCAGCTAAATCTTCAAGAATTAACTTCACATGTGGCAGCAAAGGCTTCATAAAAACGTGAATTGAAGAGAAAAGGCACGCAAGTTTTAACTGGTAAGCCTGCTTCCATGTTCTGTAGAATCAAGTCACAATTAGAATGGTGATTTGTGGGTGGCTTTATGAAACTTCTGATTGTGGGGCCCGGATACTTTCGGTTCCATCTCTTTCTATTATGCTAGAAAAGCGACTGGTTTACACTTCCAGAAAAGCGACTGTAAGTACGACAGACATAGCCAGCTGACTAGGTCTCTGATCGGGGGGAGGTTTCCCGTTCCTCGTGAAAAACATAGGCAGGTCTTAAGATCTTATGTCAATCTGACAACCAATGAAGTTACCACCTTATAAAATTTTGTTGGTTGCATCCTTGAATTTTTTGAAAGGAGAAATTTCAGATCGGTAACTAACTTTTTTGCATAATTAGAAAATGCTCTTAACGGCTGGAAATTTCAGAAAAGAACGAAAGATTTGTTTTATGTAAATCAAAAGCAAACATTTTATAACCCGCGAGGTGTTTTCTCATGTGGTAAGCAGGGTCCAGTGTCAAGCTGAAGGCCGGGATCGAATCCTTTTGCCACATCGGGGCAGCTGTTGTTCTGGTAGGGGTTTGCCTAATCCCATTTTGCTTTTAAAAAATAAAGATTTTTTTTATAAAGCTAACTTCAGTTAACACTATCTTATTTTGGGTTAGCGTTAGCATAAAGATGTTACCACTTCACCCACCAACAAATGGAATAAAAGTCTGATTGGGTTTTGTGAAGCCTAAGAAATAAGTGGGACTTTGATTTGATATCTACAAGAATAAACTATTAGTATTTAAGGGTATCAACGGGCCTGGTTTATTAGGACCGGAACCAAACCCTTTAAGGTCCCAATATATATAGTAATAAATAAGAAGACCCGAGTTCGGACCATAGTTTAAAAACTCGCCAGGTTGACCTGGCTCAGATCGCCCAGTCACTGGGTCAAAAAATAGGTGTGATCCGGCTTTAACAAAACTCCGCCAAGCCATGCCAGGACTCGATGGAGTCATGGGCTTGTCTTGCATATATACATATATAATACATTTTATACATAATTACATATATTATATAAAATATAATATAAATATTATGTATATTATATATAAAAATATGATTATATATGTATTAATAAAATTATATATTAAATATATTATAAAAAAAATATCATATAATGTATATTATATATAATATATTAATAAAATACTATAAAATATAGATAATATATACAAAAAATGACTTTACAGTTCGACAAAAATGACATGTTTCTTAAAAAAACCTTAAAAATTTTCAAATTGGTCTGCTGTCCAAAATCATAAATAAAAAAATATAGATATTTTTGCTTAGGGTCATTTTCGACTCGATACCAGCATCTAAAAAACTTATGCTTCTTTTTAAGAACAAAATGTAGGGTTATTCGTGATCCCTAACCTGTGGTCCCCAAAATCCTTTTTACACAATTTTTGAGTTTTTCTTATCTTTGATGAGGTTTTTGGTGATTCTGACGAGGTTGCGATATTCTTCTCATCGACTTCTTCTGTTAAATCGAAATGTGAGTTCTTTGTCGACCCCAACCTGTGGACCCCAAAATCCCCTTCACACATATAGTTTAGGGTTTTTTTTCTAAAAGAATATAATATGTTTGTTTTGAAGATCTATGTTTGCTTTGAAAATGCTTTATCGTATAAAAAATTAATATTTTTGCTTCTTTGAAGATGTTTATTTATTATTATATGATTTTTTATTTTTTTGTGTATGTGTATTGGGGCTTGGGTATGACGTGCACAAGGTGTTAAAGTGGGTACTTGGTTTTGTAGAGTGGTTATTAAATGTATTCTATTATGAATAAATGTATATTTTATGTGGTTTATGTTTGTAGTTAAGATGACTTTAGTATCTACTAAAGTGCGCTACCATGTGGCTAATGATCATAGTTGGAGATCTTTAGTTGTCCTCCAAAACATTAGTTTTAATGAATTAGTTGCTAGGTTGTCTAAAAAAACAGGACTAAGTGAAGAGTTAATCAGCCTTCGGTATACATATTCAATATCTATAAGTGATGAACTATGCCGACTAGATGTTTTTGACGACTATGATGTAGAAGAGATGTTATTTAGTAGCGACGTTAACTTAGTGCATCACATAGTTCAACAAGAAGCAATTGAAAGGGATGTTGAACAATCTATCGAGGTCAATGTGTTGTCGAACATCAAGATGTCCCAAGCAGTGAATGATATTAATGAACCAAACATGCAACTGTCCCAAATAATAAACGATAATAATGTTGTACAAGTGGAGAACATGCAGTTGCCTGAACCAATTAGGAATATAGATGTTGGACCTGCAGACAACGAAGAACTTCCATGAACAATTGAGGGTATACATTAACAGAGGATCACTAGAAAGGATGTATAACCACTTGAGCACCCAAGTTTTTGTGATTTGTATCCCAGCAATGATGCACAAAAAGACCTCTTAAAAGCCCAGACATTGGTATGTTGTGTGAGTTTTGTGAGCATTTGTTGGGCTTTAGAAATGTTTTAGGTTTATGCGCTAATGTTTAGGGTTTACTAGGTTCAAACTGGATGGTTCTCTTTTGCGAAGGAGCAATTGACAATCTTTGATGCAGAGGCATCTCAGTTGTATGAACAACTTTGTAAGGAAAGACTTAATGATTTTGAACAATTTCAATGGCTATCAATAGAGTCCAATGATCGAGAGGTTGTTATCGACAAAAGATTTAATGATGTCAATCATTGCCGTAAATTTTTGAAAGATTATGTGATCAAGAACAACTATAAAACAAAATTTAAGAAGGGTTGCAACAACAAAGTAGCTGTCGTATGCACGCAAAAGAATCTGCAGACTAAGATTGATTGCACCTGAAGGATCCATTGCACAAATGTGCGGGGAGCAATGTTCTTTCAAGTGAAGAAGTATCAAAGGGAGCATATATGTAGTGGATCATTGAGCAACCTAGTAGTGGAAAACATGTCTTTCAAGTGGGTTTCATGTGTGATTTATGAACGATTATACGATAACCTGAAGATGACTCCAAGAAAAATCATGAATGACATAAGTCATGAGAAAGGTGTCGAGCTTAGTTACAAACAAATATGGCGTGGATGAGAAGTGGGTAGGGTAGAGATATATGGTTCATTTGAAGACTCCTTCAGGTTGCTTTCCACCTATTGCCATCATTTAAAAATGATTAACCGAGGAACATGGTTGGTCATTGAGACCGATATGCGAAATTGATTTATGTACATGTTCCTATCTTTTTATCTATGCATTCATGAGTTTATTAAAGATTGCCCTATAGTTCTTCTTCTAGATGACACTTTCATAAAATAAAAATATATGGGTATATTGTTATCGGGCCATAATATTGATCCTTGTAGTCAAATATTTCCGATTGTTTTCGCAGTTGTGCATAGAGTGTCAAAAGATTCATGTGCATAGTTTTTGTCACACATAAAGCTATAATTGAATTGTTATAGTGTTGAGAACGTCAGAGCTAAACAACAATTGATAGTCATCTCAGATAGGCATTTAGGGCTACAATATGATGTTCCGCTCGTATAGCCTAATTGTCATGTTAGATATTACATGAATCACTTGACGAACAACTTTAAAATCACTTTTCCTCCATCACTTGTACCACTTTAGTGGAGTGCAGCCAGTGTAGCCACGTCAGCTCAGTGCATATACTTTCTTGACAAAATCAATGAGCACCATAGAGACACGTATACATATGTCACAAAACATGTTGCAAATAAATATTGGGCTAACAGTGAATTTCTAGCTAAGAGGTACGGGTGCTTAACCTCTAATGTAGTGTTCAGCTTCAATGTGTGAATTCTCACAATACGTGATAAACCCTTTTCTCTTTTTGAAAAGCTTTGTCTCATACTGATGAAACTTTATGAGTAAAGAAGGAATGACGAGTCACTCAAGAACAAGCCGAGTGTCGAGCCACGAGTCACTCAAGGATGAGCCAAGTGATGAGTCACCATGTTTTAAAACACTGGTCTAGACCCGAATGTTTGTTTAATACATGAGCTCGCCCGAGTATAGTTTATGAAATTTTGTACCATACCCGAACTTGACCGGAGTTCCGATTAAGACCCATAATTTTTCAATATAAAAATGATAAAGAATATGATTTTACTAGGTATGGTCCTGGTTTGGTTCATGTAGTTCTTATCAGGTCTAAAATTGAAGAATAAATCTGGAATGACAAATGATTGAACATTGGATATCTGATGAGATAATCCAGGTTTAGAAAATAATTTGGACTCTGGATGTAAATAACAAAGTGAATTGAATAAAATGGTCCAGGTCCAGAATAAAAAATGGATATTGGATATCAGATCTGGTATTGGATCCAATGGCCGAATTGAAACAAGAATTGGATCTTGGATATAAATATAATATCAAATAAAGGGATTGATCCGAGTTCAGATTAGAAATTGTCTCAGCTTAAAGAATTGATAGAATTGATGTTCTAAATAAAATGATCAAGAAATTTTTGTCCCCTACAGGGTGAATAGTGACACTTGACCGAACTGGTTTAAACTAGATTGAACTAGATTCTAGGGTTTCTAAACTCAGATGAACTAAAATGACACTGACTCAACTAAATTCCTTGACCAGGTGACTGAAAACATACACAATTCTCAATGAAATGGTGAGAATTTTATTGTAGAGTGAAGTGCGCAATGGAAATGTACTCAGTTTGGGCTAAAACTACACTCGATTGAACTGAGGTGAGCTCGATTCAGAGCTCAGCCAAGCTAAATTCTAGCTAGGGTTAGCTCAATTTCAGCCAAAATGGGCTGAAATAAGCAAAAATGGACTCCAAGAATGTGGGAATCTAATTTGAATTGGAACTGGACCACTTGAACTCTTGATGAGCTCAAGTTAGACATAGAAAACTAAGACCAACTAGAATTGGCTGACTCGGAGACAATTGGCTAGGATTCGAGTTAGAAATGAGCTCATTTCATAGAAAATGAACTAAATTTAGCTGAAATGAACATAAATTACTCATTGTGAGCTAAGGGAAGTTAAAAAATGACTGATATTTTAACTCTTCTGAACTTAAAATGAACTTGGCTAGGCTTAACTGACAAGGGTCTAAGGTGACTTAGGGGTAAAATGGTATTTTTTGCTGACAAAATGAGGTAAAATGATACATAAACTGGAATAGACCTGGAGGTTACAATCCTACACTGTACTACAGGGGGTCAATATCTGTGAGGGGAGTGTCCATGGGTTAACCTGGAGAATTTGGGGTGTTTACAATAGTCATCTCAGATAGGCACCTAGGGCTACAATATGTTGTTCCCCTTGTATAGCCTAATTGTCATGTTGAATATTGTATGAAGCACTTGACGAACAACTTTAAAACTGCTTTTGGCCCATCACTTATACCACTTTAGTGGAGTGCAGCCAGTGTAGCCATGTCAGCTCAATGCGTATACTTTCTTGACAAAATCAATGAGCAGCGTAGAGACGCGTACACATATGTCACAAAACATGCTGCAAATAAATATTGGGCTAACAATGAATTTCTAGCTAAGAGGTACGGGTGCTTAACCTCTAATGTAGTGTTGAGCTTCAATGCGTGAATTCTCACAATACATGATGAACCCTTTTCTCTTATTGAAAAGCTTTGTCTCATACTGATGAAACTTTATGAGTAAAGAAGGAATGACGAGTCACTCGATAACGAGTCGAGTGTTGAGTCACGAGTCACTCAAGGATGAGCCAAGTGATGAGTCACCGTGTTTTAAAACACTGGTCTGGACTTGAAGGTCCGTTTAATACATGAGCCCGAGTATAGTTTGTGAAATTTTGTACCAGACCCGGACCTGACCGGAGTTCCGATTAAGACCCATAATTTTTCAATGTAAAAATGATAAAAAATATGGTTTTACCAAGTATGGTTCTGGTTTAGTTCATGTAGTTCTTATCAGGCCTAGGTATGGTTTTTCTTATAGTGGACCTGATTAGACTCAAGTCTAGACCTGACACCATACCCGAAAATATAGTCCACGTCTGGTTCTACCTAGGGATGGGCATCGAGACGGCCCTGGGCCAATATTGTGAATCGGGCTGGGTCCGGCCCGGCCTGACCCAAACCCATTTATTTCTCTTTATTTCCATGATACAACTCAAAAACCTAATTTTTAATTAGTGCAGCTAGTTAGGGAAGCAGTAATAATTAACAAATAGCAAGTTCTCATGCAACTAATTAGGTAAATAGTAATAGTTATTCAAGTTACTATATAATAGTTAATTTTTAAAATTTTATATTATTAAAAAAAATAATAAATAACTCAAGCCCATTGGTCTGGCCAATGTATGTAACGGGCTGGGTTTCGGCCGAGTAGCTAATGGGTCCGGGCATAAAATTATGGCCCAAACCCAACCCATGACGGGCTGAGTCGGCTTGGCCCATCAGGCTCCCAAGCCCGTTGCCCACTCCTAGTTTCATCTGGGTCCGAACCAAACCCGACCGATTGACCCCACTGTTATTATTGCTATCATTTATACAGGTGTTAATTACACCATTCGTTACGCTGCTAACTTGAGTAATGCAAGAACTTGTAAATAAAGGACAATAAGCAATGAAACGTGTAGGATAAGTTGGGTCAAATAACAATGTGTTACATGGTAAATTCGTCTTACTTGGAACTTTTTTTTTTTGTTTATATTTACACAGAAACTGTCCCCAGAATCAGATACCTTGTCGCGCTGGCTCTACCTGCCTTACTTACCAACACTGTCCTGGCAGCGGAAAACTCTGCGGGCTTACTCCCTTGTCAGTTCACGTTTGGGAACCTAGAATTTTTGGATGTAAAGAAGGTCCTTACATGAGAAAAAGATGTCAAAGACTCCCCCGACTAGTACTACCTTTTCCATATTCTTCACCATATCCACGAAGGTGTCCAGGTTCAATGTACCCAATTTTGTTTCTAGTTAAAAATTGTCATGGCCAAATATAGCTATGAACCCTTGTTAAGTGTTAAAACCCAACACTGGAAAGCTATCAATCAACACTTTAGACTCCATTATGTGTTCCTTAAACACATTTAGCTAATCATTTTTAGGAAAAAATAAGTGGATGTTTAATTTCATTGAGATCGTTTTGTTGTATATATATATAAGGGCCATGCAATGAGCATTTTACAAGCAGCTTCTGTTGGGAGGTCCCAAGCGTTCTCTCGAACACTTCACTAGTGTCCTAGCAAAGGACAACCTATTGAAGTGTTTGGGGGAACTCTAGGGGCCACTCAACGTTATCTGTCAGAGTGTTGCACCAATGTCCAACAAGACAGACATTCCATCAAGGCCTCTCTTCTTTAATTTGACAGGTTCCTTACGCAATCTCTTGTAGCAAGGTGCTTCACGTTGAGAGGTCCCGAGAGTTCCCTCAAACCCTTCATTGGGGCCCTTAAGTAGTTGCCCTACTGAAGTGTTTGGGGGAACTCTATGGGCCATTCAACTCTCTGCTAAAGAAGTACAGTAATAGCAAAGCCATGGTCCTCATGGAGGTTGTATTTCAATCTCTAGCAATGCATTTCTATCTTAATAAACAAAATCTCTCTCTCTCTCTCTCTCTCTCTCTCTCTCTCTCTCTCTGTTGTGCTTTGCTTGATTCTAGTTTGAAGATAAACCAAACCGAAAAATCAAGTTGAATGAGTTGAATACTGTGTGTGTTGTGCTTTGCTTAGTTCTAGATTGAAGATAAACCAAGGACAAAACTCAAGTTGACAGGTTTGGACTCTCTCTCTCTCTGATCCCCATTGTTCCTTGATTTTACCTAAAATTTTCTAACCCATATCCAACCACCATAACCTCCCAACTCCACATAATCCATTCCTTGATTTCACTTAAAATTTTCTAACCCATATCCAACCACCAAATATTACAGTACAACCCCATAGTAAAAGGAGGAAGTAAAAAATTGAGAGAGAGAGAGAGAGAGATCTGAATCTCTGTCATGCAACTTGTTGCTCCCGTGTGGTATCTGTCAACCTCAAGCCGATGCCCTTTATGTTCCCAAGCAGATTGCTCAGTGCATAATGATTTAGTTACCTGCTTATATATGTATGTTATTACAAGCAAGCATGCTTAATTGCCGGCATGCAAAGTAGACACAATAATGACTGTCATGCAACATTGTTGCTCAGGTGTGGATTCCATGCGTGTTGGATATATCTCTTCAATGACAGGAAAGATTCCAAAGATTTGTAGCTAAATCTTCAAGAATTAACTTCACATGTGGCAGCAAAGGCTTCATAAAAACGTGAATTGAAGAGGAAAGGCAAGCACTTTTTCACTGGTAAGCCTGCTGCCATGTTCTGTAGAATTAGTCACAATTAGAATGAAATAACATTTGGTTGTGGTAAGGGTGCTATCACGTCATTTCACCTCTAAAGTTACTGGCACAGGTTTTTTTTTTATCTAGTCGTATTTCATGAATGTATTTCAGCATGTTCAATACGCTTGGGATCGGCTCTTGAATTGTGTTCTTTTGGCAAAAAACATAAATTTATGACATGAGAAAGTATCGCATATTGATTTCTTGAAATTTTATAAAACATGCCTCCATTCCCACTAAAGTAAAGCATGTAGATCATATTCCAGAAGTTTATTTTCTTTTTTCTTATTGGACAGATCAGAATGCTGCGGTTAAGCAGACTCCTACTGGTTATGCAATCATACCATTGGGGTTTGAATTTGCAATGTCGCAACACAAGGTGACGTGCACTAACTGCTCCTGCCAGGGCAAGCGGAGCCCCGTTGCTCATATTTCAAAAGTTAGTCTCATGAAAACTAACAAAGAAATTGGCATTCTTACCTCATGTGGCCATGCTCAGATTTGTTCCCATTTAGAACTGACCAGACTTGACCGATTGTATTATGCAGACATCAAATTGTCAATTTGGAAAATAAGCATCCACAACTGTTAATATATTCTGTTTATTTTATGTGGTTGACTTTCATAGATTTCAGATCTCGAAACATAGAGGGGTTTGGTGCAGTGGGAGGAGGCCTTGGGCCACTAGACGGGCAGTCAAGGTTCCATTCCCATGGGCATCAGCTCCTTGCATATAAGAAGGGGGTACGGGCATTGTGCCCCTTGCTCATGCCAAAGCAAGTCGACTCCCAGAGGGCAAAAGGGGTGTGCCACTGGTTTACACTGTCAGAAAATGTCAGAAAAGCAACTGTAAGTATGACAGACATAGCCAGCAGACTAGGTCTATGATCTTGGGGAGGTTTCTCCCTTCCTCATGAAAAACATAGGTAGGTCTGAAGATCTATATGAGAAAACCAATGAAGTTACCACCTCATAAAATTTTGTGACTCCCTGAGGGCAAGGGAAGCAGGCCAGGTCATGCTGAACATGAGCGTTTTTGCTCATGCTGACATCGTGGCCGTCTGTTTGCATTTTGGCCATTCAGCTTGATGGGTAACCATTACACTGATGGTCATATTGCATTTGATGTCAATTCTAGCTGACAGTCTGCATCCCAAAGATGATGGGCAATCAAGTGTAGCAACACACTAGAAGAAGTGTAATCATATTGCACCTTATCTCTAAAACCCCCTCCGGCAAAGTCGCCGGAGGGGATAAACTTTAAAAAAAAAAACAGTGGTTTCCCCACAAGGAAAACCACGTAACGGGATTGTTAGGATAAACCTCACCCCGCGGAGGGTGAGGGTTATCCTCACCCTGCGTGAGGGCTATAAAAGCCCTCACGCAGCCTCCCTCCACCGCATCTCAACGAGCGGCAGAGGGAGAGACAGAGAGAGAAGGGGAGAGTCGGGGAGAAGGGGTACTTACCGGATTTCGTCGGCGGCGGCAGCGGCAGCGGCAAGGTAAACCTCCTCCATCTTCGTTTTCCTCTTCTTCGTTTCTTTTCTGTGAAAGCAAAGAAAGCTGACAGCCATGGCTGCCGACGAGTTTCAGAAAACGAAAAAAAATGGTAACAGAGAGTGGGGTAAAGAGAGAGAGAGGAAAGAGGGGATCGGCCAGCCGGCCGATGCAGGTGGAAGATCTCCCTGTCATTGGGGGGCGGCCGACACCGGTTGTCGGTCGATGCCCTCCTGGGTATAGAGGAGAGGGTCGGCCAGTGGTTGCCCTCTCCCTGTAAACGAAAGGGGCTTTGCCCCTTTCAGTTCTTTTTAGCAGACCGGGTCAGTCTGGGTGCGACCCAGACCGGGTCAGTCTGGGTGCGACCCAGACCGAGCCCGCCGGTCTGGGTCGCTCCCAGACCAAGCATCAAAAAAAAAAAAATCAGAGAGGCTGGTTCGGCCTGGGTGCGACCCTGACCGAACCGGGTCGTACCCAGACCGAACCGAGACAAATGGTTTGGGTGAACCGGTTCAAGCCAAACAGGTTTGGGTCGAACCAGTTCAAGCCAAACCGGTTCGGTTAACTCTGGTTCAAGTAGAACCGGTTCAGACCAACTCGGGTTTGAACCGATCCGGTTTAAACCAAAGTCCGAACCGAACCAGTTGGGTCTGGATCTGGGTTTTCAGTCCAGACCCAGTTCGATCTGGACCTGTCCTAAATCCAGATTAACCGGGTCTAGATCTGACTGGATCGGTCCCGGATCTAGACCCAGTCAGGCAGGTCTGGACCTAGTTAGACTATCCTGGATCCAGTCAGACTGATCTGGATCCAATCAGACGGTTCTGGATCCAATCAGGTAGGTCCGAATCCAGTCAGACTATTCTGGATCCAGTCAGAATAGTATGGATCCAGTCAGACCAGTTCAGATCCAATCAGACTGTTCCGGATCCAGAAGAGTTATGGATCTAGATCCAAACAGACAGGGTTTGGATCCAGATCAGAATTGGAAATGGATCAGATCAAACTAAAGTCTCGTATGGTACCGAAATCCGAAATGTACCAAGATATCCATTTGGATAGTCGAGATCCATTTCAGTAAAATGGACATATCTTTGCACTCCGAACTTGGAATCGAGTGAGGTTTGGTGCGTTGGATTCGTATTGAAAAGAGGAATCCATTAATCTATGAATTTTAGTCAAACTAATAATGCATAAATCATAGATTCTTGAGTAAGGTTCGAGAGGGGTATTTTGGTAATTTGGTACTAGGTTTTGTGAATTAATTTAAATATGTTGCTTTAATGACCAGATCCTACTCTTAGAGCATCTTGAGACTCACTTTTGGTGAAAGCATAGTGTTCACACTTGAGGTAAGGGATATTATAAGTAATCTTAGATGTCAATAAACATT
Organism: Nuphar pumila; assembly: GCF_984573655.1. Taxonomy (NCBI): domain Eukaryota; kingdom Viridiplantae; phylum Streptophyta; class Magnoliopsida; order Nymphaeales; family Nymphaeaceae; genus Nuphar; species Nuphar pumila. The sequence continues at coordinate 42,845,502 of NC_143263.1, read as the reverse complement.
TTTACGTTGTTTGTTGCTATAAGGTTGTAATTGATTAGCATGATTGTTTTTGGGTGAGAACACGACATGCATAGCTTCCATGCTTGACATTATGAGTAGAATTATGTACATGTTTGTGTGATATGCAATTTAGTTTTGATATGTCATGCATGATGAAAAGGAAATGCTATGGTGATTGCATGTCTAGATAATTCATTAATATCATGCATTGTGATGAGACCATATTTAAATTAGAGTCTCATTTAGTCTATTTTTATTGTATGAATGGATATTTAGAGTTAAGCATGCATGACCCCTTAAATCCCGGAAGTGGCGACCTGTGGCAAGGGCTACCTGGTTCGCGGCCAGAGTGCAGCCACCATAAAGAGTGGGCCACCGGTGATTTAACGATGTAGAGACACTACATCATTACATGCTAAGTGAGAGAGGTGTGAGTTCTAATGTCATCATGAGATTAAGAATGAGTTTGTTGTGATCAGTCATGACACAACTCGTGAGAGAATGAGTGAACTATGAATTTGAGAATATTGTTCAATGTATGAACTTAGTTATAACTTAGGATTTCACTCACACTAGTTTGGGACTCTGGAGGAGCTTGGATGGTTGATAACCGTCATGGTTAGGATGTAGCATGAACAATGCCGAGATTGAGAGCTTGACCTCCCGGCTAGCTACCGGTGGGGTCCTCGTGGTGGTTCACTGCAGTGCCTGGTGGTCCGGAGACTACTGGAAGAGTATGGTTCATTGTCTGGCCAACATGTAGAATTGGGGTGTTCTACGGGGTTGCTACGCCCATAAACGGCTATTACCGGTATAGCCAACCTTGTGATAGTTGTTTAAAAGAGAGTATTTGAGAATAATAATGGGGGTAATTAAAATATGCAACTTGTGTGATGTATCGAGAACTAAACTAAGACTAGGAGCTTAGAGCTCACTATAGTTGTAAGTTAATTGTTTATTTACTTATAATTATTCCTTACTGGGTTGTAGACTCACCCCCATTTTTTTTAATTACAATTGTAGGTTCCAGGCATTAGATCAATCACTTGTGAGCAGCTTTTTCCGTCTTCAGTAGAGCATTGGTATATTTTACTTTCTTTGTCATTGAAATTAATGTAATTGTTTTTCTTTTGTTATGAATGATGAACATTATAAGGAAAAAGTTGATTATGGAAATAAATTGAAAAGTTTTTTTAGCCACGTTTTCTCTGTGTAAACTTTGTACTTTTTCCCTCTGGGAAGTAATACCAACCGAGCACAGACTCCTGAGGTCCCAGATCGGGGTGTTACAAAGTGGTATCAAAGCCAAGTTTACACAAAAAAAGGGTTCATCATTCATAACAAGATTCAATGACAAGATGTAAGTCTTTGCACTAAAAAGACACGTTAGTGATTAAATTATTGCGTATTTAGAAATAGATAACGAACAAGGAAACAACAAAGTCTCACGGGCTCAAGACTCTGCTGAGCCTCCCATGGTAGGGAGAGAGGAATTCTTTGCCGCAATGACAATGGTTACCGGAGTCATCACAGGCATGACTTAAGCAGTTAGAGAGTTGACATCATAGCCTCCTCTGATCTACATCATACTCGGAGATCGATACTCTTACCATCAGAACTACCCCTACACTACCCAGGGGCAACACCCACCACCTTACGGAAGGAGAAATCACCAGTGCAATTGTCAGAGAGCGAGGTCTGCACATGGGCGGATGAGGGGAAATCGGATGGCGACTAGAGGAGGAATCGGGAGAAGAGCATCTCCGAACACAAACTTTGTGCCTCGGGGAGGGTCTCGTATGGCCAGCGCACGGGGACGACATATGTCCCGAGCTAGATATGTGGTTGCCATGAGTGGGGGAAACCAGAGGGTTCCACCTCCATTCCAAGAGTTTGTCTGAAGAAACTCGGAGAGCTGCGGTTTAGGCAGCCGAAGCAGCTCGACGGGCAGTGGAAGTCAACCGAAGTGACCCAGGGTTTGGGCAAGGGCGAGCAATTTCGAAAGATTCAGAAGAGGAAGGCGAGGATGAAGACCCGAGTGATGATCCTGCCTCACCAACATACACTCCTGCCACACCTACTCACACATCTTCCTCACCAACTTACACTCCTGCTTCGCCTCAGTACGATCTGAACGCTCCTCATGAGACTCAGACTCAAGGGAGTACAAGGAACAGGCCCTGCTTCGGATGGATTGAAGAGTGATTATGATTAGTTAGTTTGCTTAGTAGAGTCGCATTATTTGAATTGCATTGTTCTTTCTTTTGGCTTGCTAATAAAGTTTCTCGTGTGTGTATGACACTCTTTGAATGAAATAAAATGAATAATTTTATATATATTGCGTGAGATGTGATAAAATCCTGTACAAATCCAATGAACCATGTGATGTTAAGTAAAAAAATTTCTGTAGTACAAATGGCCACTCGCAGAGGAACATCTTACCTTTCAAAGGACACGATAGCAGCTAGGCGGGAAAGAGAAATCATTGGCGGACCGTCGTGAAGGGCACCCTCATCATCCCCTACTACGGAAGGGGCACAAGTTCAGGGAAGCCATGCGGCTACTCACACACTGGAGAGATATACTCCCCGAGAAGGTAGAGAAGAAAGTATGGAGATCCCACCTGGATCCCTAATGAGCCAAAGTACAAGGATACCGCCAGAGCACACCACCAACCGCATATTATATGAGCTCCTACAAATGACCCGAGCCCAACAAAGTCAACCTCAGAAGGTGATTTCTGGTATCACCTCATGGGGGGAGAGGTTCAAGAACATGCAACCTCCACTCTTCGATGGCACTTCTGACGATGTCGTGACACAGAATTGGCTGATGCAAGTTGAGAAGGCATTGGATGTCATCCAATGTTCAGAGGATCAGAGAGTATGGATAGTTGTATCCAATCTGACCAGCGATGCAGAGCACTGATGGAGGTCCATCAGAGACACCTTGAAGTCGGATACGTACTTGCCTTGGTTCACATTTGTGAATTTTTTTTACAGGAAATTCTTTTCAAAGTGTCAGAGGGTAGAAAAGGAAGAAGAGTTCAGGAAGTTGAAGCAGGGTGACATGACAGTCGCCCAATATACCGCTCGTTTCAACTCTCTCTCCCGTTTTGCCAAGTCCTTAGTGGCAAATGAGAAAGAGAAGTGCAAGAGGTTCGAGAGGGGTTTGAGGCCCAAAATTTTGAGGTTAGTCGGGCCACAACAAATAAAGAAATACAGCTGACTCGTAGACTATGCCTCTAGGTACGAGTTTTGGGAGATACAGACAGCAGAGAAGTCGTAAGCAAAAGAAAAAGCCAAAACGAAAGATAAGACCCAACACAGTGGTGACAATGTGGTAGAGTCCTCTCGGAGGAAGTTTCATTCTAAAGGAAGATTCCAGTGAGACAACAAGAGACATTTTGGAAGACAAACCCCTAGTCAGAACCAGGGTAAGCAAGTCAAGTTTGCAGACAATCAACAAGCCAAGCAGCAAAAGATCCAGAAGCCGACCCAGTCGGACAATGCTTGTAGGACTTGTGGTCTCCAGAGGCACGAGGGTAAATGTGACTTGAGGAACGTGAAATGCTTCAACTGCCAGCAGATGGGTCATTATGTCAATGATTGCCCACAACCTGATCGAAGAAACAACGCCCCACCAAAGCCGAATTCAGCAGTACCAAGTCACGCTTATGTGACTGCTCTTTAAGAAGCTCTTGCCAACTCTGAAGTGGTTGAAGGTACACTTCTTATTTCTGGTGTTCTTGCTCGTGTATTGTTCGACTCAGGAGCCACACATAGTTTCACTTTTTCAGCTTTTAGAAAATGATTGCCAGTGGCGCCTTCTCGATTGAGTGTTTCTTACTTAATAGAGACACATATAGGAGCAACCACCATTGTGGATACTGTGTATTCTAACTGCGTTGTAAAAATCGAAGATTGTGAGTTGCCTGTGAACTTGTTGCAACTCGACTTCAAAGATCTAGATGTTGTTCTGGGCATGGATTGGTTGTCGGACCATCATGCCACTATCGATTGTAGAAGAAAGTGTGTCAACTTTCAAATACCTCAAACTCAAACTTTCACATACCAGGGTGTTAGAAAATTACCCAAGCCAACTATTATATCATGTTTATAGGCCAATATATATATTGAAAAGGGATGCATGGGATTCCTGGCTTACATGAAAACTGAAGAGAAAGAAAACCTCACAATATCAGATGTAGACATAGTTCGTGAATATGATGATGTTTTTCCAGAAGATCTACCAGGTCTCCCTCCTGATCGTGAGATTGAATTTCAAATCGATCTAGTTCCGGGAACAACACCCATTTCGAAGGATCTCTATCGAATGGGACCTGCGGAACTCAAGGAACTCAAGGAGCAACTGCAGGAATTGTTAGAGAAAGGTTTTATTCATCCGTCAGTATCTCCTTGGGGTGCTCCGATCCTATTCGTTAAAAAGAAATATGGATCATTGCGCATGTGTATAGACTGTCGTCAATTGAATGCAGTAATCATAAAGAATAAATACCCATTGCCTAGAATTGATGATTTGTTCGATCAACTGAAAGGAGCGGCATGCTTCTCAAAGTTGGATTTGAGATCAGGTTATCATCAACTGAGGATCAAGAAAGAAGATGTAGCTAAGACAACATTCAGATCAAGATATGGCCATTATGAATTCATGGTCATGCCTTTTGGTCTAACTAACGCACCAGCTGCTTTCATGGATATGATTAATAAAGTCTTCAGACCCTATTTAGATAAGTTCATGGTGGTATTTGTCGATGACATCCTCATATACTCTACCTTGAAAGAGCAACATGAAGAGCATCTGAGGATAATTTTACAAACACTTAGAGAATATCAGCTCTATGCCAAATTCTCTAAGTGTGCTTTTTGGTTAGAACAAGTGTCCTTTCTTGGACACATTGTTTCTAAAGACGGGATTATGGTAGACCCTGCAAAGATTGAAACAGTCACCAATTGGTCTAGACCCAAGAGTCCTACTGAGATTCATAGCTTCTTGGGATTAGCTGGGTACTACCAACGATTCGTAGAAGGATTTTCCTTGTTGGCGGCTCCTATGACCAAGATCACAAAGAAAGACGTAAAGTTCGAGTGGAATGATAAATGTGAGCAGATTTTTCAGGAGATAAAAAAGCGTTTGATCACTGCCACAGTGTTTGTCTTACCTTCTGGGTCTGGAGGTTTCACTATTTATAGCGATGCCTCTCACAAAGGATTGGGGTGTGTTCTGATGCAACACGGTAAAGTGATAGCTTATGCATTTCGTCAGCTTAAAACTCATGAAGTCAACTATCTGACGCATGATCTTGAGCTAGCAGCAGTGGTATTTGCCCTTAAGATATGGATGCACTATCTCTATGGCGAACAATTTGAGGTCTTTACCGACCATCAAAGCCTTACATATTTGTTTTCTTAGAAAGATTTGAACTTGAGGCAAAGGAGATGGTTGTAATTTCTGAAAGATTATGATTTCGAGCTAAAATATCATCCGGGTAAGGCGAATGTAGTCGCTGATGCTCTTAGCAGAAAGGCAGGAGCACTAGCTAGACTTGCAGATTGGGAGTTATTTTCCTTAGTGGCTCATCAAAAGACAGAAGCTCAATGCTTACCAGGTCGGTTATTATTCGTGCAAACCACATTGAAGTCAGAATTATGAGAGAAAATTAAGGAAAAACAACCCTTAGACCCATAATTAATCCAAATAAGAAAGAAGATTTCAGAAAATGAAGAATCAGAATTCAAAATTGATGATCAAGGACTTCTTAGATTTCGTCAAAGAGTGTGCATTCCTAAGGACGATCAGCTTAGAAATCTTTTGTTGGAAGATGCACACTATTCTAGATATGCCATCCATCCCGGTAGCACTAAAATGTATCGAGATTTGAAAGATACATTTTGGTGGAGTGGTATGAAGAGAGACATTGCTGAGTTTGTTAGCAAATGTATAGTATGTCAGCAGGTGAAGATTAAGCATCAAAGACCAGGTAGTCTTTTGCAACCACTTCCCATAGCCGAGTGAAAATGGGAATATATCGCAATGGACTTCGTTTCGGGGCTTTCAAAGACGAAGAATGGGATGGATTCAGTATGGGTGATCGTCGACAGGCTAACTAAGTCAGCTCACTTTTTGACTTGTAAAACAACTCAATCTTGTGACCAATTGGCTCAATTGTTTATCAGAGAGATTATGAGACTCCATGGAGTACCAGATTCAATTGTTTCAGATAGAGACGCGAAGTTTACATCACGATTTTGACAAAGTTTTCAAGAAGCAATGGGAACACAATTAAAAATGAGTACAACTTTTCACCCTCAGTTAGATGGGCAGTCAGAATGAACCATTCAGACCTTAGAGGACATGCTCCGGGCATGCAGTTTGGAATATAGTGACTCATGAAATGATATTCTTCCATTGATGGAGTTTGCCTACAACAACAACTTTCAAGCAAGTATAGGAATGACTCCATTTGAGGCATTGTATGGTCGACGATGTCGAACTCTCTTATGTTGGGATGAGGTCGGAGAAAGGAGTTTGTTAGGGCTCGAGATGGTTCAACGAATGGCAGACCAAGTGAGATTCATTCGAGAGTGTTTTCTCACAGCGCAAAGTCGACAGAAGAGTTATGCGGACCAAAAACGTCGTAAGTTGGAATTTGAGCAAGGTGATCACGTATTTTTGAAGATATCTCCGTTTAAAGAAGTAATGCATTTTGGTCGAAAGGGAAAGTTGAATCTCAGATATATTGGACCATTTGCGATACTCGCGAGGGTTGGTCAGGCAGCATATCGTTTAACCCTACCACCTTCTTTATCTCAAATTCATAATGTGTTCCATGTTACGGAAGTACGTGCCAGATCCCTCCCAGATATTGGATACAGTCGAGACTGTATTAGATATACAAGATGACTTAAGTATGAGAGAAAAGCTTATAGAAATTCTGGACACGAAAGTGCAACAGCTGAGAAACAAAGTGTTATCTCTAGAATTTATTAGATGGAGTCATCACAGCAATAAAAAGGCTACTTGGGAGCGTGAATCTGATATGCGCGAGCAATTTCCACATTTGTTTCCAAGAGTATTAGATGGAGTCATCAATTTTATAAAACATGCCTCCATTCCCACTAAAGTAAAGCATGTAGATCATATTCCAGAAGTTTATTTTATTTTTTCTTATTGGACAGAGAAAGCTGTGGTTAAGCAGACTCCTACTGGTTATGCAATCATACCATTGGGGTTTGAATTTGCAATGTCGCAACACAAGGTGACATGCACTAACTGCTCCTGCCAGGGCAAGCGGAGCCCCGTTGGTCATATTTCAAAAGTTAGTCTCATGAAAACTAACAAAAAAAATTGGCATTTGTACCTCATGTGGCCATGCTCAGATTTGTTCCCATTTAGAACTGACTAGACTTGACCGATTGTATTATGCAGACATCAAATTGTCAATTTGGAAAATAAGCATCCACAACTGTTAATATATCCTGTTTATTTTATGTGGTTGACTTTCATAGATTTCAGATCTCGAAACATAGAGGGGTTTGGTGCAGTGGGAGGAGGCCTTGGGCCACTAGACGGGTAGTCAAGGTTCCATTCCCATAGGCATCAGCTCCTTGCATATAAGAAGGGGGTACGGGCATTGTGCCCCTTGCTCATGCCAAAGCAAGGCGACTCCCAGAGGGCAAAAGGGGTGTGCCACTGGTTTACACTGTCAGAAAAGCAACTGTAAGTATAACAGACATAGCCAGCAGACTAGGTCTATGATCTTGGGGAGGTTTCTCTGTTCCCCGTGAAAAACATAGGTAGGTCTGAAGATCTATATGAGAAAACCAATGAAGTTACCACCTCATAAAATTTTGTGACTCTCTGAGGGCAAGGGAAGCAGATCAGGTCATGCTGAACATGAGCGTTTTTGCTCATGCTGACATCGTGGCCGTCTGTTTGCATTTTGGCCATTCAGCTTGATGGGTAACCATTGCACTGATGAGGTTGTCACATTGCATTTGATGTCAATTCTAGCTGACAGGCTGCATCCCAAAGATGATGCGCAATCAAGTGTAGCAACACACTAGAAGAAGTGTAATCATATTGCACCTTATCCTCCTTCAAAGCTAATTACAGAGCAAAAAAGAAGCCTTATAAAAATAAAGATTTTACACAAACTAAATTGTGAACTTCAGCAGCATTTGGTATGCTAGACACATGGATTGGGACATAAGAGTTTTGAATGATTGTCCCGAACATATGGGGGTGGGACACTATTTTTCCATACAACCAAGAGTCAAGTAGGGTTGTACAATGGGTCAGGTTTATCGGGTTCCGAACCAAACCAAACCTATGGGCTCCGATGGTGATAAATAAGAAGACCCACCTAGGTATAGTTTGTGAAATTTTATACTAGACCCCGGGCTTGAGCCTCAATTAATATCCATAAATTTTTAATGTAAAAATGATAAAAAATATAGTTTTATCGAGTATGGCCCAGGTCAATTTTCATGTAGTTCTTATCGGGTCCGGGTATATATGGTTTCTCTTATGGTGGGTCTGATTAAACCCCAATCTAGAGCCGATACCAAACCAGAAAATTGAGACCAGGTCTGGTAGCACTTGGGTCCGAACCAAACATGACCAGCTGACACCCCTAGGTAGAAGGACCTAACCGGTCCTTACATTTTCTTCCATGTGTTTACTCCCACTAAAGGGCCCACGTGGAAAGGGACACGAGAGTACCCTTTTCCTCGTTTAACCAATAAATACTCGATCCGGTTAGTATATAAAACTGAACCCGACTCTGAATCCGATCGGGTTTTGCTATTTAAAACCAAACCCAACACCCATATATAGTCAGGTCCAAATTTTCATACCAAACTCAATTAAACGGGTTTGGGTCGGTCGGATATCCAACCCAAACCGGTTTTGTTTACATCCCTGCTCCAAGTCTTGCGTCCTGCGCGTCTCGATCCAAGACACACGTCCACAAATGCCTCCTCATGCAGGCCTTTTTAGTTCTCTATGAACATGGATCGTGCTTGATGATGTAAGATACAACCGGCTTTCAGTTAAGGTATGAATGAACTTAGATAAGGATTGGAGCTGCGTCCAAGCTAAAATGAGTTACATTCGGACCTTAGTGCAAAATCAAATGGATCATATTGGAACTTACATTGACCCAAAACATAAAGAGAAATAGAAACATATTGGCAAGGTGGGTTGTCTATAATTGTCTTGAATCTTTGATATATCCAGCTGCTCTTAGTCGCTCAACTAATAGTGGTATTTATGGTTTGGTCTAAAATCGCAAATAACACTTATCATTTTCAAATCTGCATACTGTCTAAAATCACAAATAAATTTATTTTTATGACCTTTTTAGCCCTCACACTTATCATTTTCGGTGTGAATTTCCTCTATATGCGAATTTCCTTCGTCCCTACCAAAAACTCCAACCTCACAAATACCAGAGTTACCGCACATTAAAAATTTATAAAATTCATATAAAATAAGTGTGAGTGAACTTTTTTTTAAATTGGAACTCACAAACATCATAAATACTTGAGTTACTTTGTATAACAAATTCCTAATTCGCGTAAAAAAATATACATTTTTTTAACTCAAACTGACAAACATCACAAATACTTGAGTTACCTCACATAAAAAATATAATAACGTCATAAAAAAATTCTGTAAATTTTTTTTAACTCAAACTAACAAACATCGTAAATACTTGAGTTACCTCGCATAAAAAATGTATTAACGTCACATAAAAAATCTCTGATTTTTTTTTATCTCTAACCGACAAACATCGCAAACACTTGAGTTACCTCGCATAAAACATATAATAATATCACATAAAAACAACACAATTTTTTTAACTCTAATTGACAAACATTGCAAATAAATGAGTTACCTCTTATAAAAAATATAATATCACATAAAAAATTTGTAATTTTTTTTAAACTCGAACCATCAAACCTCGCAAATACTTAAGTTACCTCACATAAAAAATATAATAACATCGTATAAAATATGTGCGAGCAAACTTTCTTTTAATCTCGAACCTCTAAACATTGTAAATATCTGAGTTACTTCGCATAAAAAATTCTTAAATTTGAACAAAAAATCTATAAATTTTTTTTTTATACTTGAACTAAGAAACTACATAAATACTTGAGTTATTTCTTATAAAAACATGAAATAACATTGCATAAAAAATCTGCAATCTTTTAAAATTTAAAACATGCACCTTTTTTTCTGCGTTTGAGATGCTGATACCAGGTCTAGATCAGGGTTATTTTTTACCTGATACCATCATCTAAAAATTTTGCTTCTTTTTAAGAACAAAATCTAGGGTTCTTGGTGGTCCCCAAAATTTCCTCTACACATTTTTTGAGTTTTTCTTATCTTCGATGAATTTTTTGGTGATTCTTATGAGGCTACGACATTCTTCTCATCAACTTCTCTTGTTAGATCAAAAGGTGGGTTCTTTGTGGTCCCCAACCTGTGGACCCTAAAATCCCCTTCGCGCATATAGTTTAGGGCTTTTTTCTGAAAGAATATAATATGTTTGCTTTGAAGATGCTTTATCGCATAAAAAAATAATATTTTTGCTTCTTCGAAGATGCTTGTCTATTATTATATGATTTTTAATTTTCTGTGTATGTGTAATGGGGCTTGGGTTGACTGTGCATAAAGTGTTAATGTGGGTACTTGGTTTTGCAGAGTGGTTTTATATATTCTATTATCAATATATGTTGTATATTTCATGTGGTTTGTATAGGTAGTTAAGATGACTTCAGTATCTACTAAAGTGCACTACCGTGTCGTTGATGATCATATATGAAGATCTTTAGTGGTCCCTCAAAATATTTGCTTTAATGTATTAGTGGCTAGGTTGTCTCAAAAAATAGGACTGAGTGAAGAGTTAAACTGTAACGCCCCAAAATTTCAACTTGTGTTTTTAAAAACATTGACAAAAAACCTTTCAAGTATTAAAGTTTTTACTTTTAAAAATCTATAGCTGAAGCAATTTAGAAAGGATCACAAGTTACCAAATTCTGAGTATGTTAGCCAAAAAATCATCATTTCACATGAAACAACTACTTAAAGGAAGTGAAGAAATAAAACAATAGATTATTAATAAAATCTGCAGTTTATTACAAAATGAGCATTTCCCCACTATCCAATAATCTAAAGAAAAACTTAAAACTCAGAGCCAAGACGCCAGCAGAAAGAAGAGAAATCTTGAGTCATGTTGCATCGCGCCATCGACCGCCTGTGAAGTTTTACTCATCACCTGCCCATGAAATGAATCAGTTTCATAACAAACTAGTAGGTGTACGAATAGACAATGTAGAATAAAATAAAACAGGGCATTCATGAGATAAGCAGTTTATTACATTAAAAACAACAAGTACAATATGTAATCTACTCTAGCAGTTACAACATATGCAAAAATCTATTGTCTTAAAACATATATAGCAATATTTCGAGTAGTATAAATCTCAATCATCTACAACTTATTATGAAAATGATATTTTTTATGTTATGATATTAATTGGCTTGTGGGTACGCACAGACCCGAAAGGTAGAAACAATCGAGACCGATCTGGAGGTTCATTATGTTAGGTATTTTTTTCATTAACTCGGATGGCTGACTGAGTCCACTCCTAAGGGGATGGTCAATGATCAAGAGAGTAAAGCCCCAAAGGCATTCGTGGCCCATGGATGCATCCAACTTCTGCAGAAGTACCTGGGAGTTACCACCTAGGATAATTTATGGTAATCCCAATTCCCCTAACTCCGATGACTGGGGAAGCCGAGTTTTTTGCTCATAGGGTGATTGTTAACAACCTGTCCATCGAAGTTTTTGTACCATCCATCATCTCTTTTGATTAACCGTGAAGGTCGAATGGATACGACGGGGGTTTCTTAACCGCCGCCCTATTCTACATGTTCTGGTCTGTTAGACCCACTCGAGCATCTTACCTGCGAAGGCGAGTTGTCACCATTTATGTGATCTATGTATTGTGCCATATGTATGCTTCGAGGTTGCCACAACATCATCATCCAAACATCGTAACACCAATGTGATGTACTTATCTAAAAGTATGGTCCTACCTGCCTGAAGGTATGACTACGACGAGAAGGCAAACTTTTAATGTCTTGCAATTCCTTTAGTTCATACATGATATGCATTGCTCTTTGAGCATTTGGCTTGTGGAGGCCGATATTATTATTTCATTTATTTCAATAAAGTGCTTATTGCCCACTTCGAGGTACTCAATGCCCTCTCATACTTCTCATAATATTTGTACCGTACTTGTCTTAAGGTCCGATTACGATAGCAAACTTGTGGGTTTCTCGATGGATAACCCATCACAGTATCTTATAGAAGCGGTAATTTACTTGGCATGATCAAATACTATGTAATAAGAAATCTTAAACGGGTCTTGAGATCGTCGTGGATCCAATCATTTCTTTCGAGTAACCGACTCGCGGAACCATTAGTTGCATCTAGCAACGCATAACTAGATCACAAGCTTTATAAGCAAAAATTCATTCTCAAGGAGTCAACCCTGCACAAGGAAACACCTCCTGTCAAACTCTTAGTGCTTGTACACAATTTCACACCTTTCTAAAAGGGGCAAAATATGGTACGTGCACCTGCACACCCTACGAGACTTGCTTGAGGGTGTCAACAAGATTCATCATGCAATAACAAGCAAGGCATCTACAGTAAAATCACAATAGTGAGAAAGTACGGAACACAGTACTAGGGATTTCTGTAGAAATGAGTCTACCCATATAGCATACATTAAGCATGTAATTTCAACGGAGTAAGAATGAGGAAACACAAAACATGCAATCATAAGCTAAATAATCCTACAGGTAAGCATATATATTATTCTATCTCAGAATCCTTATATTTTATTTCATTCATCCAAAATCCTCGTGCGACTTTTCTCTATCTCAGGATGTTGTGTAGTTGCGTATGCCGACGAGTGTAGATGATGCGGGGGTCGGGCCGCGGAGCACGAATGGGACCCATTTGCGTAAATCTGCAAGAGTGTGAGAGTTATTATGCCATAGTTGACAAAAAGAACAAAAGAGCAGTAAGGTTTATCCTGTCAGTAGAAAGCGTGAGTGGCAAGGGTTGCGACTCCTGTTGTACAGAAATCTGATGCGTGACAGGGGTCAAGACCCTTGTTTACTAGGAAAGAATTGAACAGCAAGGGCCCAAGACACCTGCGTGACAAAACGGCGAACAACAGATAGCAGGGGCCTCAGGCCTTGCCTGCCAAAACAGCAAACGGTAGGGGCCTGGGTCCCTGCCTGACAAACGTAATGAAAGGCAGAGGTCTGGGCCCCTTGCCTGACAAAACAGCCAATAACAGGGGCTTCGGCTTCTGCCTGACGAAAGCAGCGAATGGCAGAGGCCTCGGCCCCTGTCTGATAAACATAGAATAGCAGGGGCGAGGCTTCTGCCTGACAGAGCAGTGAATGGTAAAGGCCTCAGCCCCTGCCTGCCAAAACCACAAACGGCAGGGGCCTTGGCCCCTGCCTGACGAAAGCCACGAATGGTAGAGGCCTCGACCCCCTGCCTAACAAATAAGTAATGGCAGGGGCCTCGGCCCTTGCCTGGCACAATAGAAAAATGGCAGAGGCCTTGGCCCCTGCCTGACCAAATAAGAAATGGCAGGAGATTCAGCCCCTGCCTGATGAAACAAGGAATGGTAGGGGCCTTGGTCCCTGCCTGATGAAACAAGGAATGGTAGGGGCCTCAGCCCCTACCTGAAGAATCGACGAATGGCAGGGGCTGAATCCTCTGCCTGACAAAATAATGGCAATAAAAGAGGGATAAAAAAAAACATGGCATAGGGAATGGGGAGGGTCGGGCAGAGGCTGTTGGACCTCTGTTGGTCCTTCGGTAAACACAGGGAAGATGGGGAAGGTTGGACAAAGGCTATCAGACCTCTTTCGATCCTCCGGTAAGCACAAGGGAGAGGGGGAAGGCCCGACAGATGTTACCAAATCTCTATCGGACCTTTGACAAACATAGGGAGGGAGAGAAGGCATCGGAAGGGGGGGGGGGGGGGGGGGGGTCGTCGACCCACTGGAAATAAAAAGAGAGAGGGAATGCACGACAGGGGCTATCAGTCTCCCGTCGACCTTCCGGCAGACTTTCAAGAGGAGGGAAGGGTGCGGCAGGGTCCATCAGTTCCCTGCCTACCTTTCGACGCACCTTGGGAGGGCACGGCAGAGGCCGACGGCCACTTGCCAGCCCTTCGACTATCAGTGAAAAAGGGAGGGGAGGAGAAGGGGGAAAGGCATACCTGGGAGAAGATCGACAATGATGGCGTCGATCGGACCAGAGGGAGGAGGCATCGGGGTTCCCAAGAAGGGGCGTCGGTGCGAGGAGGAGGAGACTCGAGAGGGAGGCGTGCACCCCCCCTCCCCTATCGTCCTGCGATGCTCTTAAAGAGCTCGAGGGGGCAATTTTGGGGGAAACTCTTAAGGCGTTTTCCTTATCCAGTCGAGGGGGGAGGAGGAGGAGCGGCGCAGAGGGGAGGGTTTTCTTAAAAATCTTCCCCCTGCGTTGGGTTATTTTAAAACCCTTATGAGGACGGGCCCGGGTCCTATAATTAATTTTTTTTTTTAACCATGGGTTTTACATAATCAGTATCTGGTATACATATTCACTGCCAATAGGTGATGAATCGGGCTGGGTAGATGCTTTTAATGACAATGATGTAGAAGGGATGTTATTTAGTGTGACATTTACTTAATGTTTCATATAGTGCAACAAGAATTAGTTGAAAGGGATGTAGAACAATCTATCGAGGTCAGTTTGTTGTCGAACATCCAACTGTCTCAAGCTGTGAATGATGTTGATGAACCAAACATGTAACTGTCTCAAATAATAAATGATAATAATGTTGTACAAGTGGAGAATATGCAGTTTCCTGAACTGATTAGGAATATAGACGTTGGACCTACAGACAACGAAGAACTTCCATGAATAATTAAGGGTGTATGTCAACAGAGAATCACTAGAGAAGATGTGAAACTACTTAGGCACTCCAGTTCTAGTGTTCTACATCCCAGCAATGATGTATAAATGACCTTTCAAAAGCCCAAATGTTGGTATGTTGCATGAGTTTTGTGAGCATTTGTTGGACTTTAGAAATGTTTTAGGTTTATACGCTAATGTTTAAGGTTTACTAGGTTCTCGTTGGATGGGTTCTCTTTCGCAGAAGAGCAATTTATAATATTTGATGTGGAGGCATCTTAGCTGTATAAACAACTTTGTAAGAAAATACTTGACGATTACGGACAATTTCAATGTCTATCAATAGAGTCCAACGATCGAGAGGTTGCTATCGGTAAAAGATTTAATGATGTCTATCATTGCCATGAATTTTTGAAAGATCATATGATGATGAACAACTATAAAACAAAATTCAAGAAGAGCTACAACAACAAAGTAATTGTCGTATGCACACAAAATAAGATGCAGACTAAGATTGATTGCACTTGGAGGATCCATTGCACAAATTTGTGGGGAGCAACGTTCTTTCAAGTAAAAAAGTATCAAATAGAGCATACATGTAATGAATCATTGGTTAACCTAGTATCGAAAAACAAGCCTTTCAAGTAGGTTTCACGTGTTATTTATAGATGGTTGCACGATAACCCGTAGATGACTCCAAGAGAAATCATGAATGACATAAGTTGTGAGGAAGGTGTGGAGCTTAGTAACAAACAAGCATGACGTGGACAAGAAGTAGGTAGGGTGGAGATATATGGTTCATTCGAAGACTCCTTCAGGCTGGTTTTCACCTATTGCCATTATTTAAAAATAATTAATTGAGGATCAAGGTTTGTAATTGAGACCGATATATGAAATCGATTTATGTACCTGTTCCTATGTTTTTGTCCATGCATCAATGGGTTTATTAAAGGATGTCGTACAATTCTTTTTCTAGATGACACCTTATTAAAAGAAAAATACATGGGTATATTATTATTGACCCATAGTATTGATTCTTGCAGTCAGATGTTTTTAATTGCCTTTGCAGTTGTGGATAGAGAGTCAGTGTAACGACCCCAACTCATACCTTTGGAAAATGCAATTTTTTTTTCTAAGAGTTGCGGAAAACTTCCCAGAGACCTGGGGTCCCTACAGTTCCAATTTCAGTTGGATAACCACACACCACAAACAAACTTACATTTAGCATCCATAACCAACCAACTAAATTCTTTTATTAATTAATCAATAAGAATCTCATACTTAATGTCAAAAGGGAAAATAACAACTGCAGGAAATAAAAAGAACTAGAAGAAACAAAAGTAGAGCCACTATGTCCGTAAGTGAAGCAGTCTGAAGCAATTATGACCCTCGTATCCCCTCAGAAGTGAGTCAATTTCACTGATTACCTGTGTCTGGGAAAAACCAATAAAAGAAGAGGGTCAGAAATTCGAAAAATTCTGCGTACAGGTTTCTCTAATGAATCAAATAAGAAAAAGAGCATGAATAAGATCCATGTAATATTTTGAGGAATACGGTTATAATCAAATCATAAGACAATTAACCATTCATGTAGAATTAAACATTGAACATGAGGGAATACGAAGTAAGTAACATTGATCACAATTTAAATCAATAAGGCAATTAAATGCAAAAGCGATCAACATCATGCAATGATCAACATATAACAACCAAGTGAACAAGTAAACATGCATGAACTAATGCATAGCAAGAATATGCATGATTTATGTGCAATGCATGAACCATTATTATCTTTCATTTAAGCTTTCCTTTTTCACATGCATGTCCTATTAAATGCACATAATCTTTAAATTCCTCTTTTTAATTTATCATTGTCCGCGGATACACCAAACGGGTACAGTCCCCGAGGTCAAGTAGGGTTCCAGGGGTAACTTCACACACAATTTGTATTTTATTACCGGGTTCCAAACTTATCCCTTGACCGATATCAGGAAACAGCACCATCTATTGGAACCTTGGAAAACATCATCCAAAGTCGGGGACACCATGGAAAACAGCATCCACTGACACCACTTTATTGGTATACCAAAATAACAACAGCTGTGTCAAAACACACCACCCCCAGGAAAAGTGGCGGACTCTCCCTAAAACCGTGGCCAGGAGAAAAACCTCAATATCGGGTTCAGGGGCAACAACGCACACTGAGTTTTTGTATCCTCACGATTTTCCCCAAACTGCAACATCCAAGATTCCCACGCTAAAGCAGGGACATCAAGGAGAAAATGAATTACACTGTTCTTTACTTTCTTTTATCTTGTTATTAATTCATCTCTTTTACATTTGCAAATCGCGGTGCAAAAATTAATAACATAAGCTTGCAAAACAGCATGCCAAGCTCTTCATGGGACTATAGTCCGTAGCAACAAAGAACAGTGCAGTGAAAACCATAATATAAATGTGATTTTTGCGATACATTTTAAACAATTAAAGAAGGAGCAACCCAAAGCTCGAGACTGTCCAGACCCGCGATGATTCACTTAGATTATCGATGCACCATATGTGAAAACCACAACATACTACAACGCATTACTTTTAAATGCTTCAAGTGCATATTCATTCATACCAATTTAACAATGTGCCTCAACTACCACAATCATATGCATGTGTTCACCAACTATGTGCGAATGTTCAAGTGTGGTCATTTGTGTAATGCTTTTATGCAATTCATCTACTTAGAACAAGCGCACATATTCATTAAATGCATATATTCGTGTCACCCGTATGCGGCATGTTAGTACACATATTCTAGTCAATGCAATCTTCCACCTGTGAACCATGCAAACTCACATAAACACTGAATGTAACCATTCCATCTATGAAGTCTATGTATGCATGTTAGCCCACTCTTGACACAATCTGAAAGTTAGCATACATGAGTTTTTGTTTTTTTTTTTTTTTTTCCAGACTTGAGCCAATACTGAGTCTGCTAGAAATTTTTCTTTTTTATAACTACTAGGCACAACCCCTATTAGTCTCAGGTTTAATTAAATGTCCAAAATGATTAAGCTTTAACAGTTTCTAAACAAAAAATCAAAATTTCAATACATTATTTAGTTAACCAAGACATATCAGAGTTAAAAATGGATGCAATCTCGATTCATTCTAACAAATCAGGTTCAAATAACTGATTCAGATTGACATAATAAATCTGAAGTAAACTTTATTACCCCCCCCCCCAAAAAAAAAAAAAAAACTCCACGTTAGTATATATAGCCATAACCAGAAGTTCAAAATCAATTTAATTACATGCTTGTGTTAGATAACACCTACTGGACCACTCATGGTTATAATAGAACCCCTTATATGAAGATGATAAATAGATCTATATGCATCTTAACAATAAAATGAATGCATTAACAAGAAAGCGTAATTTAAATCCTACGGATGCTCATTAAGTATAATAAACAAGCATATCTAGATGAAATAGTCACGATAACTTGCTAGGGTAGAGAGCTTATGACAACAATCGCTCCATTACCAAAACCACAAATCACTATTCTGGGTAAAGAGCTTTGTACCGAGATACATGCAATAAAAAAAAATCAGTATATCCCGACATAACAGGATCCTACCATGCGTGCATCCTATTACATCACATTCTTGGCAGACCTTACTCATACGTACCATAAATCCCTTATGCAACAGGGGATTCAAAACTAACAGGTGAACAAACAAATCAAAATTTGGTATGTTGAACCACCTCAAATCGTGAACCCATACAAGTGTATTGAGACATGCTGAAAAAAAATCTAAATAGCTTTAAATTGGAATCAGGGTAAATCCACAAATTTTGACATCATACAACAAGAAAAATCAATGTATTCATATCCTAATCGTGAACTCCTAACAAAACGAGTGATACCCAACTCATATTAAATCACCGATCGAACTTAAAATCAGTTTTAAATCCAGGAACCAGATTCTTAATAGGTTCAAAAAGCCATCCTGAAACCCTAAACCCATACGAGCTGAAATTTCCCTAGCTTGCTGAAACTAAATCCTTCTTCAAGGAACACGTGAATATGAGCATGTGAAAAACTCGCAATTTAACCCCATGTTATTCTACCCACCGAAAGCCCAAAAAAAACAGGAATTCCAAGATGAGAGTTCCCAAAAAAATTACATGGAATCCAGTTTATAGCCCCTTTCTCACCCGATTTCAAGAGAGAGAGCCTGTACCTTTGCATCGGTGTTTGGGGTTGCTGCCGTGAGAGAAAGAGGTCGTTGATGGCCTTGTTGGCTGAGAACAGCAGCTAAGGCTGGCGTCGGTGGTTGCCGCACCCCAGGGAAAGGACAGCAGAAGGGCTGCTGGTGGCTGCAGCTTTCTGGCGACCTCCACCTCCCCAATGCACGCCCACACGAGAGAGGGAGGGAGAGTGAGAGACGAGGGAAGAGGGTGAGACCCCCTCTTCCACCCTTTTATCGCCGAAACCCCCCTCTTGCCGAGAGGCGCGGGGTTTTGGTTACACCTGCCGTAACCGACCCCCTTCCTCCCTTCTGGTAACAACATGAATCGTGCCCTAGGCACGATTCTTGCCTTTCCCTTTCTTTTAAAGGCTACAGCCCGATATCGGGTTTTAAAAAAAAAACCCTATCGGGTTACGGATCCTGGTCGGGTCCGACCCGGGTCTAAGAGTTTCCTGTTTTTTTTTTTCGCTACCTACCTGCTACAAGGGACGCGACTCGAGTTCGAACCCAGGACTCGATGCAGATTGAATGATTATTAGGGTCCACAAGTTTGGACCCACTACCCATTGTGAAGTGGATCCATAGGCTGGGTCCAAATGGATCCAACTATGGATCCCTTACATATTTTTATTAATCTTTTTATTAATTTATTAAATTATATATATATATATATTTCAAATATGATATAATTTACATATGGATCCTGGATCCGAAAGGTGGATCCCAGGCCCATAACACATAAGTTATAAAAAAATTGTGGTTATTACAGTCAAAGGTTTCATGGGCGTAGTTTTTATCACACGTAAAGCTATAATTGGATTGTTGCGTCGTTGAGAACCCCATAGCTAAACAACAGTTTATAGTCATCTCAGATAGGCACCTATGGCTATAGTATAATGTCTCCCTCGTATAACTTAATTGTCATGTTGGATATTGCATAAAGCACCTGACGAACAACTTTAAAACTGCTTTTAGTCCATCACTTGTACCACTTTGGTGGAGTGCAGCCAAAGTAGGCATGACAACTCTGTGCACATACTTTCTTGACTAGATTAATGAGCAACGAGGAGACTTATACACATATGTCATAAAAGATATTGCAAATAAACATTGGGCGAACCGTGAATTTTCAGCTAAGAGGTATAGGTGCTTAACCGCTAATATAGCGTTGAGCTTCAATGCGTGGATTCTCATAATACATGACAAGCTCATTTTTCTTATTGAAAAGCTCCATCTCATGTTGATGAAACTTTATGAGCAAAGAAGAAACGATAGGCAGAACATGTCAGGAATTTTTGTAGTGTCCAACGTAAAAGAAAAGTTTGGGAATGGTAAGAAAGATGCACAAAGGGTACATATGCAAGTAGTGCATTGCCTCGATCACCGATATGAAGCCTGCAACCAAGATTTTGGTTACGTTGTTAATCTCTCAAGTCAAGAGTGCAGTTGTAGAGAGTGGCCGGTTAGCGAGATTCCATGCAAACATGCAATCATGTGCATTATATACAAAGACAACCAACCAGATGAATACTGCGAGAAGTGGTACATTATTGATTCTCATCGTGATGCATATAATAGCTATCAATTCATGTTGATGGTAGATAATGTACCACACATCGCTCTTCTGAACCCTACTCCCCTCTTACCACCACACGTTGGTCCTAAACTAGGCACCCTAAGAAGAAGAGTCAAATATCAAACAAGGATGTTTTGTCATACAGGGGCAGTATCTGTGGTTAGCTTGGCCATAATAGGTAAAAGCACATTAAATCATACATTTGTTCATTAGTTGATTGTGCCATTTGTATTCGTTAGTTTTTTCTTTAATAAATTTTTTATGTTTGTATTTATCTAGTCTTTGTTAATGAACAATTCCAATGTCTTATGTGTTGTATGTATATCTTAGGTAGACAACAAAAGGGAAAGGGAGACATGATAGATGTCAACCTTATAAAGCCCCATCCCCAGTTGTTGTGCCCGAGGTATAAGAAGTGCGAGAGACTCACAGGGAGAAAAAAAATTGATTTTAACGAAGAAACTTGAATGACAATGTAAGTGTGAAGTTTGCATGTTCGATTGTTTGTTCTTTTGTATGCGTACTCATTCGAATATAACATGCATGAACCATATATGTAGCATTTAGCAAGATTTATAGAAAAACTTTAAGTAAAACACAATCACCTCATGAAAAAGAGATAAAATCTACCAAAGACAATTTACCTTATTCCTTATTTTTTTGTGAGTAAGCGCAACCTTTTGTTTTTGTTGTACTACTACTGAAAATAAAAAAACTAACTTGTATAAGTTGATTGGTCACAACAATTGCTCGTAACTCTCATGCATGAAGAGGGGGTAGTTACAGGCTTATACGATAAATCCTTGCCTTACATTTGGATTTGAAGCTGATAAGGTATCTTCAAACTAAAATTCTGGGTGCCCAAATTGTTTTTTAATCTCGATTTATTTTACAACTCTTATTTCCTACCAATTGGAACAACAATCATTTGGGTTCATTGGCAAATATTCAGGAAGGCAAAGGACTTTACGTTGTACAATTCACTTTGCATAATAACTTGCGCAGTTGATAACGCCATCAACATAGTAAGTTATCATTACCTAGTTAACAATAATAAGATTGCTTTCTCGTACTCAATAAGTTTAATGTTTTGTTACAGGGTTGTTTCTTTACATGGTGTATGGGCTTCAACTATTTTACTAATTGGACGGTCACACTTGTGGATGATATTCCTCGACAAGATAATGAGTAAGTACTTTCCTTATATGTTTGTTAATTCAATTAATTTTTTTACATGTTGACTTGGATTATGATTGTTACAGAAAAGATTACAGTCCTCTTGGGGAGGTTTCCCGTTCCTCGTGAAAAACATAGGCAGGTTTTAAGATCTTATGTCAATCTGACAACCAATGAAGTTACCACCTTATAAAATTTTGTTGGTTACCACTTCACCCACCAACAAATGGAATACAAGTCTGATTGGGTTTTGTGAAGCCTAAGAAATAAGTGGGACTTTGATTTGATATCTACAAGAATAAACTATTAGTATTTAAGGGTATCAACAGGCCTGGTTTATTAGGACCGGAACCAAACCCTTTAAGGTCCGAATAAATATAGTAATAAATAAGAAGACCCGAGTTCGGACCATAGTTTAAAAACTCGCTGGGTTGACCTGGCTCAGATCGCCCAGTCACTGGGTCAAAAAATAGGCGTGATCCAGCTTTAACAAAACTCCGCCAAGCCATGCCCGGACTCGATGGAGTCATGGGCTTGTCTTGCATATATACATATATAATACATTTTATACATAATTACATATATTATATAAAATATAATATAAATATTATGTATATTATATATAAAAATATGATTATATATGTATTAATAAAATTATATATTAAATATATTATAAAAAATATCATATAATGTATATTATATATAATATATTAGTAAAATACTATAAAATATAGATAATATATACAAAAAATGACATTACAGTTCGACAAAAATGACATGTTTCTTAAAAAAACCTTAAAAATTTTCAAATTGGTCTGCTGTCCAAAATCATAAATAATAAAATATAGATATTTTTGCTTAGGGTCATTTTCGACTCGATACCAGCATCTAAAAAACTTATGCTTCTTTTTAAGAACAAAATGTAGGGTTATTCGTGATCCCTAACCTGTGGTCCCCAAAATCCTTTCTACACAATTTTTGAGTTTTTCTTATCTCTGATGACTTTTTTGGTGATTCTAACGAGGTTGCGATAGTCTTCTCATCGACTTCTTCTGTTAAATCGAAATGTGAGTTCTTTGTCGACCCCAACCTGTGGACCCCAAAATCCCCTTCACACATATAGTTTAGGGTTTTTTTTCTAAAAGAATATAATATGTTTGTTTCGAAGATCTATGTTTGCTTTGAAAATGCTTTATCGTATAAAAAATTAATATTTTTGCTTCTTTGAAGATGTTTATCTATTATTATATGATTTTTTATTTTTTTGTGTATGTGCAATGGGACTTGGGTTGGCCGTGCACAAGGTGTTAAAGTGGGTACTTGGTTTTGTAGAGTGGTTATTAAATGTATTCTATTATGAATAAATGTATATTTTATGTGGTTTATGTATGTAGTTAAGATGACTTTAGTATCTACTAAAGTGCGCTACCATGTGGCTAATGATCATAGTTGGAGATCTTTAGTTGTCCTCCAAAACATTAGCTTTAATGAATTAGTTGCTAGGTTGTCTAAAAAAATAGGACTAAGTGAAGAGTTAATCAGCCTTCGGTATACATATTCGATATCCATAAGTGATGAACTATGTGGACTAGATGTTTTTGACGACTATGATGTAGAAGAGATGTTACTTAGTAGCGACATTAACTTAGTGCATCGCGTAGTTCAACAAGAAGCAATTGAAAGAGATGTTGAACAATCTATCGAGGTCAATGTGTTGTCGAACATCAAGATGTCCCCAAGGAGTGAATGATATTAATGAACCAAACATGCAACTGTCCCAAATAATAAACGATAATAATGTTGTACAAGTGGAGAACATGCAGTTGTCTGAACCAATTAGGAATATAGATGTTGGACCTGCAGACAATGAAGAACTTCCATGAACAATTGAGGGTATACATTAACAGAGGATCACTAGAGAGGATGTATAACTACTTGAGCACCCTAGTTTTAGTGATCTGTATCCCAGCAATGATGCACAAAAAGACCTCTTAAAAGCCCAGACATTGGTATGTTGTGTGAGTTTTGTGAGCATTTGTTGGGCTTTAGAAATGTTTTAGGTTTATGCGCTAATGTTTAGGGTTTACTAGGTTCTCACTGGATGGTTCTCTTTTACGAACGAGCAATTGACAATCTTTGATGCAGAGGCATCTCAGTTGTATGAACAACTTTGTAAGGAAAGACTTAATGATTTTGAACAATTTCAATGGCTATCAATAGAGTCCAATGATCGAGAGGTTGTTATCGACAAAAGATTTAATGATGTTGATCATTGCCATAAATTTTTGAAAGATTATGTGATCAAGAACAACTATAAAACAAAATTTAAGAAGGGTTGCAACAACAAAGTAGTTGTCGTATGCACGTAAAAGAATCTGCAGACTAAGATTGATTCCACCTGGAGGATCCATTGCACAAATGTGCGGGGAGCAGTGTTCTTTCAAGTGAAGAAGTATCAAAGGGAGCATATATGTAGTGGATCATTGAGCAACCTAGTAGTGGAAAACATGTCTTTCAAGTGGGTTTCATGTGTTATTCATGGACGATTGTACGATAACCTGAAGATGATTCCAAGAAAAATCATGAATGACATAAGTCATGAGAAAGGTATGGAGCTTAGTTACAAACAAATATGGCGTGGACGAGAAGTGGGTACGGTAGGGATATATGGTTCATTTGAAGACTCCTTCAGGTTGCTTTCCACCTATTGCCATCATTTAAAAATGATTAACCGAGGATCAAGGTTGGTCATTGAGACCGATATGCGAAATTGATTTATGTACATGTTTCTATCTTTCTATCTATGCATTGATGAGTTTATTAAAGATTGCCCTATAGTTCTTCTTCTGGATGACACTTTCATAAAATAAAAATATATGGGTATATTGTTATCGGGCCATAATATTGATCCTTGTAGTCAAATATTTTTTATTGCCTTCGCAGTTGTGGATAGAGTGTCAAAAGATTCATGTGCATAGTTTTTGTCACACATAAAGCTATAATTGAATTGTTATAGAGTTGAGAACGTCACAGCTAAACAACAATTGATAGTCATCTCAGATAGGCATTTAGAGCTACAATATGATGTTCCGCTCGTATAGCCTAATTGTCATGTTAGATATTACATGAAGCACTTGACGAACAACTTTAAAATCGCTTTTCCTCCATCACTTGTACCACTTTAGTGGAGTGCAGCCAGTGTAGCCACGTCAGCTAAGTGCATATACTTTCTTGACAAAATCAATGAGCAACGTAGAGACGCGTATACATATGTCACAAAACATGTTGCAAATAAATATTGGGCTAACAGTGAATTTCTAGCTAAGAGGTACGGGTGCTTAACCTCTAATGTAGTGTTGAGCTTCAATGTGTGAATTCTCACAATACGTGATAAACTCTTTTCTCTTTTTGAAAAGCTTTGTCTCATACTGATGAAACTTTATGAGTAAAGAAGGAATGACGAGTCACTCAAGAACGAGTCGAGTGTCGAGCCACGAGTCACTCAAGGATGAGCCAAGTGATGAGTCACCATGTTTTAAAACATTGGTCTGGACCCGAATGTTTGTTTAATACATGAGCTCGCCCGAGTATAGTTTATGAAATCTTGTACCAGACCCGAACTTGACCGGAGTTCCGATTAAGACCCATAATTTTTCAATATAAAAATGATAAAGAATATGATTTTACCAGGTATGGCCCTGGTTTGGTTCATGTAGTTCTTATCAGGTCTAAAATTGAAGAATAAATCTGGAATGACAAATGATTGAACATTGGATATCTGATGAGATAATCCAGGTTCAGAAAATAATTTGGACTCTGAATGTAAATAACAAAGTGAATTGAATAAAATGGTCCAGGTCCAGAATAAAAATGGGATATTGGAAATCAAATCTGGTATTGGATCCAATGTCAGAATTGAAACATGAATTGGATCTTGGATATAAATATAATATCAGATAAAGGGATTGATCCGAGTTCAGATTGAAAATTGTCTCAGCTTGAAGAATTGATAGATTTTGAATTTCATCTAAATTCTAGCTAGGGTTAGCTCAATTTCATCCAAAATGGGCTGAAATAAGCAAAAATGGACTCCAAGAATGTGGGAATAGATTTTGAATTAGAACTGGACCACTTGAACTCTTGATGAGCTCAAGTTAGACACAGAAAACTAGGACCAACTAGAATTGGCTGACTCGGAGACAATTGGCTAGGATTCGAGTTAGAAATGAGCTCATTTCATAGAAAATGAACCAAATTTAGCTGAAATGAACATAAATTACTTATTGTGAGCTGAGAGGAGTTAAAAAATGACTGATATTCTAACTCTTTTGAACTTAAAATGAACTTGGCTAGGCCTAATTGACAAGGGTCTAAGGTGACCTAGGGGTAAAATGGTAATTTTTGCTGAAAAAATTAGGTAAAATGATACATAAACTGGAATAGACCTGGAGGTTACGATCCTACACTGTACTACAGGGGGTCAATATATGTGAGGGGAGTGTCCAGGGGTGAACCTGGAAAATTTGGGGTGTTTACAATAGTCATCTCAGATAGGCACCTAGGGCTACAATATGTTGTTCCCCTTGTATAGCCTAATTGTCATGTTGAATATTGTATGAAGCACTTGACGAACAACTTTAAAACTGCTTTTGGCCCATCACTTATACCACTTTAGTGGAGTGCAGCCAGTGTAGCCACATCAGCTCAGTGCATATACTTTCTTGACAAAATCAATGAGCAGCGTAGAGACGCGTACACATATGTCACAAAACATGTTGTAAATAAATATTGGGCTAACAGTGAATTTATAGCTAAGAGGTACGGGTGCTTAACCTCTAATGTAGTGTTGAGCTTCAATGCGTGAATTCTCACAATACGTGATGAACCCTTTTCTCTTATTGAAAAGCTTTGTCTCATACTGATGAAACTTTATGAGTAAAGAAGGAATGACGAGTCACTCAATAACGAGCCGAGCGTCGAGTCACGAGTCACTCAAGGATGAGCCAAGTGATGAGTCACCGTGTTTTAAAACACTGGCTCGGACCCGAAGGTCCGTTTAATACATGAGCCCGAGTATAGTTTGTGAAATTTTGTACCAGATCCGGACCTGATCGGAGTTCCGATTAAGACCCATAATTTTTCAATGTAAAAATGATAAAAAAATATGGTTTTACCAGGTATGGTCCTGGTTTGGTTCATGTAGTTCTTATCAGGTCTAAGTATGGTTTTTCTTATAGTGGACCCGATTAGACTCATGTCTTGACCTAATACCATACCCAAAAATCTAGTACACGTCTGGTTCTACCTAGGGATGGGCATCGGGCCGGCCTTGAGCCAATATTGTGAAGCGGGCTGGGTCCGGCCCGGCGTGACCCAAACCCATTTATTTCTCTTTATTTCCATGATACAACTCAAAAACCTAATTTTTAATTAGTGCAACTAGTTAGGTAAGCAGTAATAATTAACAAATAGCAAGTTCTAGTGCAACTAATTAGGTAAATAGTAATAGTTGTTCAAGTTACTATATAATAGTTAATTTTTAAAATTTTATATTATTGAAAAAATTTAATAAATAACTCAAGCCCATTGAGCTGGCCAATGTATGTAACGGGCTGGGTTTTGGCCGAGTAGCTAATGGGTCCGGGCATAAAATTATGGCCCAAACCCAACCCAGGGCGGGCTGAGTCGGCTTGGCCCATCAGGCTCCCATGGCCCGTTGCCCACTCCTAGTTTCATCTGGTTTCGAACCAAACCCGACCGATTGACCCCACTGTTATTATTGCTATCTTTTATACAGGTGTTAATTACACCATTCGTTATGCTGCTAATTTGAGTAATGCAAGAACTTGTAAATAAAGGACAATAAGCAATGAAACGTGTAGGATAAGTTGGGTCAAATAACAATGTGTTACAAGGTAAATTCGTCTTACTTGGAACTTTTTTTTTTTTTTTTTATATTTACACAGAAAGTGTCCCCAGAATCAGATACCTTGTCGCGCTGGCTCTACCTGCCTTACCAATACTGTCCTGGCAGCGGAAAACTCTGCGGGCTTACCCCCTTGTCAGTTCACGTTTGGGAACCTAGAATTTTTGGATGTAAAGAAGGTCCTTACATGAGAAAAAGATGTCAAAGACTCCCCCGACTAGTACTACCTTTTCCATATTCTTCACCATATCCACGAAGGTGTCCAGGTTCAATGTACCCAATTTTGTTTCTAGTTAAAAATTGTCATGGCCAAATATATCTATGAACCCTTGTTAAGTGTTAAAACACAACACTGGAAAGCTATCAATCAACACTTTAGACTCCATTATGTGTTCCTTAAACACATTTAGCTAATCATTTTTAGGAAAAAATAAGTGGATGTTTACTTTCATTGAGATAGTTTTGTTGTATATTATATAAGGGCCATGCAATGAGCATTTTACAAGCAGCTTCTGTTGGGAGGTCCCAAGCGTTCTCTCGAACACTTCACTAGTGTCCTAGTAAAGGACAACCTATTGAAGTGTTTGGGGGAACTCTAGGGGCCACTCAACTTTATCTGTCAGAGTGTTGCACCAATGTCCAACAAGACAGACATTCCATCAAGGCCTCTCTTCTTTAATTTGACAGGTTCCTTACGCAATCTCTTGTAGCAAGGTGCTTCACGTTGAGAGGTCCCAAGAGTTCCCTCAAACCCTTCATTGGGACCCTTAAGTAGTTGCCCTACTGAAGTGTTTGGGGGAACTCTATGGGCCATTCAACTCTCTGCTAAAGAAGTACAGTAATAGCAAAGCCATGGTCCTCATGGAGGTTGTATTTCAATCTCTAGCAATGCATTTCTATCTTAATAAACAAAATCTTTGTGATTTTTATTAATAAGCTATATCTGATATATTTTTAAAGACCTAAATGTAGCGTATATGCTCTAATCCCAAGACTTTTGCATGATTAACTCATCCTGTTGGGGATTGAATTATCTAAACCAAACTCAGGAAGCAGCTCTGGCCTTGAAGTTTAGAGGTTGAGTGGCACCCAGAGTTCCCCCAAACACTTCAGTAGAGCCACCATATTTGAGGGAAGTTGCACTGAAGGGGTTGGAGTTACTCAAGGGGACTCCCAACATGCTGTGCCTTTCTCATTGCTTGTTTCTTGTTTGGTTAGAATGAAAAGTTTCTTGACTGCCATATTTATAGTTATCCACTATAAACTAAGCCTCTTTGGATGTATGGTTGGGATTTACCTGCTTCTAATATATGGTGACTTTCATTCTTCAGGCATGTATACATTGAACCTGGTCAGTTTTGAGACTGTTGCAGCGGAGGAATCATCACTGCGTGGCTAAAAAATCTTGCATATCCTTTTCTTGGGGATGTCATGATCTTTTCCCTTTGGCAGCCTTTGTTCTTTTTTTGCCAATCATGCTTCTTTTGGTTCATTCTTACATTTTAACCTGAGCCAAGCTGAGGTTTGAATTGAAAAAGTCTCTCTCTCTCTCTCTCTCTCTCTCTCTCTCTCTCTCTCTCTCTCTCTCTCTCTCTCTCTCTTGTGCTTTGCTTGATTCTAGTTTGAAGATAAACCAAACCGAAAAATCAAGTTGAATGAGTTGAATACTGTGTGTGTTGTGCTTTGCTTAGTTCTAGATTGAAGATAAACCAAGGACAAAACTCAAGTTGACAGGTTTGGACTCTCTCTCTGATCCCCATTGTTCCTTGATTTTACCTAAAATTTTCTAACCCATATCCAACCACCATAACCTCCCAACTCCACATAATTCATTCCTTGATTTCACTTAAAATTTTCTAACCCATATCCAACCACCAAATATAACAGTACAACCCCATAGTAAAAGGAGGAAGTAAAAAATTGAGAGAGAGAGAGAGAGATCTGAATCTCTGTCATGCAACTTGTTGCTCCCATGTGGTTTCTGTCAACCTCAAGCCGATGCCCTTTATGTTCCCAAGCAGATTGCTCAGTGCATAATGATTTAGTTACATGCTTATATATGTATGTTATTACAAGCAAGCATGCTTAATTGCCGGCATGCAAAGTAGACACAATAATGACTGTCATGCAACATTGTTGCTCAGGTGTGGATTCCATGCGTGTTGAATATATCTCTTCAATGACAGGAAAGATTCCAAAGATTTGCAGCTAAATCTTCAAGAATTAACTTCACATGTGGCAGCAAAGGCTTCATAAAAACGTGAATTGAAGAGGAAAGGCAAGCACTTTTTCACTCCTAAGCCTGCTGCAATGTTCTGTAGAATTAGTCACAATTAGAATGAAATAACATTTGGTTGTGGTAAGGGTGCTATCACGTCATTTCACCTCTAAAGTTACTGGCACAGGTTTTATTTTTATCTAGTCGTATTTCATGAATGTATTTCAGCATGTTCAATACGCTTGGGATCGGCTCTTGAATTGTGTTCTTTTGGCAAAAAACATAAATTTATTATTGGAAATAAAGCAACAAACTAGAGAAGAAGATTGTTCTCTAGAATGAAAAACACACATAAATGGTGCAAGAGAAGGAGAAGGCTACAAAAGGCTTCAATACATTCCAATGACTTGTCAAAATGAGGATACATGGCTGCTATATATATAGCATTCAAGCCTGACCAGAATTACATAATAAATTTCTACCATAGAAAAACGAAAAGACTATTACATTTTCATGGAAAAGAAATAAATGGGAGAAGAACCCAAAGAGTTGCATAGAAAACTGCAAATAGCCTTATTGTAAAACGAGTTCCCAAAATGAGGGAGGAATACGAAGAGTCTAGCTTATAATTCCAACAAACCTTAAAGTAAAATGAGTTTTCCAAAAATGAGAGAGGAATACGAAGAGTCTAGCTTATAATTCCAACAACCCCTCTTAAGCTAGACTATAACAACACCTAATTTCTTTCTCAATTTATTGAAAGTTTCATTCTTCAATGCTTTTGTAAAGATATCAGCCACTTGGTCTTGGGTCTTGCAAAACTTGACATTGACATCTCCATCTTTGACCAAGTCTCTAATGAAATGATACTTGATTCGAATATGCTTGTTTTTGCCATGAAAAACTGGATTTTTGGTGAGTGTTATGGCTGAACTATTGTCACAAAACAAAGGAGTGCTTTCCCATTGAGGATGCTTCAGCTCATGAAGAATCCACCTTAGCCAAAGAGCTTGACAACTAGAAAGAGCCAATGAAATATACTCAACTTCGGTTGTGGAGAGAGCAACAACAGCTTGCTTCTTCAATGCCCACGAGATTGCACCTGAGCCAATGTGAAAAACGAAACCTGAAGTGCTTTTACTATCATCTCTATTTTCACCCCAATCACTATCACAAAAACCCACCAATTTTGAATCTTCGACACATTTATAATGAATTTCATAATTGATAGTGCCACGCACATATCTCAAAATTCTTTTGCCTATGTCCCAATGAATATTAGAAGGAGATTCCATAAATTTGCTAATCATGCTGACAGCAAACATAAGATCAGGTCTTGTAGCAGTCAAGTACATAAGACTACCAACAAGGCTTCTATAGAGAGTTGCATCGATCTTTCTCTCACCATCATTTTTGCTAAGTTTCAAGCCAACTTCCATGGGAGTATTAAGAGGTGTGACACCCTTCATTCTAAATTTCTTCAATATTTTTTCAGCATACCTTTTTTGAGATATAAATATTCCATCTTCAGCTTGCTTTACTTCAATGCCCAGAAAAAAATGGAGAAGCCCCATGTCAGTCATTTCGAATTCGTGCATCATATCCTTCTTAAAATTTTCACACATGGTTGCATTAGTGCCAATAATTATTAAATCATCAACATATAAGCATATGACTAAGAATTCCCCTTGATTGCCTTCTTTGATGAATAGAGTATGCTCAAAAGGACACTATTTGAAACCATTCCTCAAGAAGTATCCATCAATGCGACTATACCAAGCCCTTGGCGCTTGTTTTAGCCCATATAAAGCCTTCTTCAATCGACACACTTTGTTTTCTTCACCCTTCTTTACATAACCCGAAGATTGATCAATATACACTTCTTCTTCAAGGAAACCATTCAAGAAAGCCGATTTAACGTCCATTTGAAAGACCTTCCATTTTCTTTGAGCAGCCAAAGCTAACACCATGCGAATTGTTTCAAGGCGAGCCACATGAGCAAAAACTTCATTAAAATCAATGCCATACCTTTGCTTGTAACCTTTTACCACCAACCGAGCTTTGCATTTTTCAACTTCTCCATTTGAGTTGAATTTTGTTTTATATACCCACTTGACGCCAATAGATTTGTGTCCATTTGGGAGCTCAGTCAACTCCCAAGTATGATTTCTTTCAATGGAGTCCATTTCTTGATTCATAGCAATTCTCCACTTCTCTTCTTGAGATGCTTCTTCATAAGTAATTGGATCGGCGTCCGCAAATAAAGCAAAATTCACCAAGTCTTCCTCAAAATTTCTTCTTGTTGTTTCATAAATTTCTTGAAGACTTCTTGTCTTCATAGGAGGAGATTCAGAACTCCTTGAAGATGAGGAAGATGGTGATAAATATGTAGATGGAGAGGAGAGTGAAGTATCTCCATCACCACTTGGTTCATGACTCTCCTCCTTATTAATGAAATGTGGATTTTTATTTTCATTCTCTCCATCCCAATTCCAAGATTCTTCTTCATTGAATTTTACATCTCTGCTTATGATAATTTTTTTGGTGATTGGATTGTAAAGCTTATAAGCCTTTGAGCATTCACTGTACCCAACAAGGATACATTTTTCAGATTTATCTTCAAGCTTGCTCCTTCGTTCATCGAGAATATGAGAATAACATATGCTGTCAAATACTTTCAAATGAGCAACACATGGTTTTTGCCCACTCCAAGCTTCTTGAGGAGTTAGGTCTTGAACACTTTTAGTGGGGGCACGATTAAGAAGATAAATAGCATATGCCACTGATTCAGCCCAGATTATGTTAGGCATACCTTTAGATTTCAACATACTTCTTGCCATCTCCATGATCGTGCGATTCTTCCTTTCCGCAACACCGTTTTGTTGAGGTGTGTACCGAGTAGTCAACTGATGACGGATGCCCTTCTTTTTCAAGAATTCCTCGAACTCATTTGACATATATTCAGCCCCACGATCAGTACACAAGGTTTTAATAGAAAGATCACTTTGCTTTTCAACAAATGTCATAAATTGCTTAAAATATTTGAACACCTCAGATTTTTCTTTTAGAAAATAAACCCATGTCTTTCGACTGAAGTCATCAATGAATGTTAAAAAATAACGATTACCTCCAATAGATGTGGTGCGCATAGGGCCGCATAGATCAGAATGAACCAACTCAAGTGGTTTTGATGCTCGCCAAGATTTGCCACCAGGAAAAGAGTCTCTGTGATGTTTCCCAAGAACACAACCTTCACAAATTTTGTCTTGCTGATGAATGTTAGGCATGCCTTTGACCATATGTTTTTTGCACATAAGAGATAAAGAACTGAAGTTCAAATGTCCATATCAAAGATGCCACAACCATGATGGATCTTGTGAACACCCCAAAATTTTCAAAATCTTTTAAATATTCCCTTTTTGCCCCTGAATTCATTTTTAAGCAAATGGGTCATTTCAAATCTAAATTCCATTTCATTTCTCAAGTTTTATTGAAATCAAATTCATTTCATATGTTTTATTGATTTCGGATCTGGATCCATTGTCCGGATCCAAATCTGAGTCTCCTTGTTTAAATTTTAAATTAAAATTATAGAAAATACCAAAAATAGCCTTTAAATAGCTCGGATAGTCCATTCGACATCCGTTTGGATCCATCACATTGAATTTCTCGATTCGAGTGTCAAAACTCGAACATTTTCTCAAAACCTGGGTCAAAACCCATTCTTCTGAAGAAATGTCCCCGAAATGGTTTTAAATTCTCAGAAAAATACTTTTGTAAATATTTCTCAGAAAAATACAAAAATTTAGTGAGTAAAACTTTGTTTTCTTTTAAAACCTTAGTTTTCTACTACAAAAATACAAAAAAATGAAAAAGCAATATGAAAATCAAAAATTGAGGAAAAGCAAATAGTTTTAAAACTTGAAAATGGAATTTTTGCCAAAAACTTCATTTTGAGCCATTTTACAAAAAACTTAAAAAGAGGGAATCCTTCTTTTAGAAATTGGAGAAAGAGCAAACGGCCATCTCTCGCACACTCCTCCCTCTCATTCGCACCCTCCATCTTCAACAACTTCTTCTCATCTCAGCCTCCCATCTTCAACTGACCTCACGCTCAAGCTCCCAATTTCCCTTTAAAAAGAGGCCTTGGAGCATCTTCAAGGGGATTCGTCTTCTACCCCACCATTCGCTCCTCCTTCTGTCTTCCTCTCAATCCTTTTTCCCCTCTCGGCTTCTTCATTTCCTCTCTGCAATTTCCCCATTGAGTTACAGTAGGACCTTCGAATCTAACAGCATCAGCAAATCGGAGGTAAGCGGCTCATCTTTCTATCTCTTTTGGGTTTTATTTGCTTTTCTTTCTAGTTGTTTATTCCTCTTTGCCAAGATGCCATCATCTTTTCTCTGATTTTCCTTCTATTTTGTCTCCCTTAGAGCATCCCTGTAGCATCGGTGTGCTTACTAGCAAATCCGATCTACAAAAATGCAATAGCAAAGGAATGATTCTGTCATTCCAACAATTTTTTTTTTTTTTTATTTACCTCTTAGCATTTGATGGCATTCGTTTACTGTACTTCCCTCTTCCCACTATCTTTTGCATTTTGCTATTTTTTTCTATATTGCATTCTAGTCTACGACTTATTTTGTTTTCAGTTTTCTTCACTTATTATCATTTCAGTTTGTATCTAGTCCCCTACTGATAATCGACTTATAATCTGTGATTTTTTTTTTCTTTGGCTGTATGTAAGCATTAAGATCAGATCCCCTGCTATTTTCTGGTTGTCTTATGTGGATTAGGGATTACCTGCGTTATTTTGGTTTCATGCTTTTCCTCTGGACCACAGCATATTCTTCTCTGTATATTGTGTGATGCTCATAATTTTATTTGCAATTGATTCTTTTGCCTCTCCCTTTTGCAGGGGATGTATGACACCTAGCGTAGCATATTTTGTTACCTTTATTCTTCACATTGTGTCTTGTTTGTTTTATTTTTTTTATTTTTTATTATTATTATTTTATTTTTTATTTTATTTACTGTGTAATTCAGGCTGATCGTTTATCAATCTCAATAGTTCACCTGTTTTCCAACGTTGGTAATGAGGCAGCTTAATGCTGGAAGTTCTTGGAACATCTAGATATATATAGAAGGCCCAAATCTGTACTAGATGGATTAACGATGATACACTGGCTTGAAGCTTTTCTTTACAGCATATAGGTTGGCTAAATCTTCGAGTAGTATAGTAAAGGGGGTGGAATCATGGTGGAGGTTGGTTAATACATTTTAGAATATACTTTGAAGGGTTTGAGCTAAACGATTAGATGCCAAGCTGAATGTTGGGAAGAACAGAACGTGATATGGTTTGGAAGTGTGATGGTGTTTCTTCAATAAACAACTTCCCTCCATTCTATGGTTGAATGAGGATTCAATTGTTTCCCAAGTGTAACTTTTGAAGTTCCAACCCATTCTCAAATCCATGATATCTGCATTGTAGGTCTCCGTTGGTAGAATTAGGACAAGCACAGACCCAAAAAGGGAAAACCTCCTAGGCATTAGCAGGCGTGCCCCTTTGCCGTGAGGTACAAAGTCTCTCATCTTTTCCCTCATACTACAAGTTTTCCATAGAGCAGGGGCTCTGTGATGGCCTAAATCTATTACTTAAAGCCAATAAGACCCTGGCATACAATATAGTAATATCCCTTTCATTCCCTCTTTGTATCTCCTACTTCATTGCCATTTCTATATTCCTGTATACATATCTCCATTTCCAAAAAAAAAAAAATATAAATATTATGTATATGTTCATTACAACATACGTTCTATCTTACATTTTCTTTTATTTTCCACATGTGTTCTATAGTCAGGTTAGTTGAAATATACTCATTTGTTGAATATTTTTGCTGGCATATTCTCCATCAACTTGCATTGTACAGGTTTTCTCTTCAAAAAAAAAAAAGTAGGATGTTTCACTTAAAGAAATTTAGTAGTGAGAATCACAGAGATTTCACAGATGGCCTAAGGAAATCCATCAAAGATGCTGGTAGTAAAGTGGCCATCCTCAGAGATTAAGAAATGGACAGGTTTGGTCTGGATTATGATCAAATATATTAAGGGTCTTCTATCTGCTCATATATCTGGTATCTTTACATTTAATATGCAGAGTTTTCAATTAGCATCTGTGCATGACCACGAGATGCCATAACTGAGTCAAATGCCAAGAATCCAAAATCCTGTCAAAAATATAACCTCTGATCCTGTCATAAGTTGATTTAACATAGTCAGTCTGAATCAAGCATCTTGTGATGCTATCTATATGTATTGGCCATATCCTACAAAGATATATGCACACCCACCTGAACTTTCACATCTTAGTACAGTCCCTGCTACTCATTATCCTCTCTGGATACAAACGTAGCCTATAACCCTCTCCACTAGTAGCACCTCAGCAATTCCCCTGTGCACATACCCTTACCACATCACCATCCCACAACATACACACCACCTTATGTTGTTACTTACAGCCTAACCCCTGTAATTTACAGTAGTATCACCACTTCTACCTCCCTTACCTGCTGCAAAACACCATTGCCCAGACTGTCTTTCGCAGCATCTAAATGTCTCTTCACTTCTACAATCTGGTACATACATTTTTTATCCTCCTCTGTACATTAGTTTCTTTAGGTTCCAGCCTTGAGGTCTATATGTCCCCTGCATTTATTTGTTTGTCTTTCTGTAGCTAAAGCCTTGCATTCATCCCAGTTGTTGCTTACATCCTTCTTAATTAGGGGCTTCCATATGTCCACCCATCATCAGCAGCTTATTGTAATCCTTCAAACACCTCCTTTTATCTATTGTAATTGCAGCAGTAGCACTACACTCCATCAACACCTTCATCGTCCCAATCTACACTATCCTCACCTATTGTCCATTTACAGCAGCAACATCACCTCTGATAGGCTGCATTTTACAGCAATACCACAACGACATCTCTTTACTTCAAAGCGAATGCCCAGCCACCTGTTAGAACCACTTTAACCTTCAGCTGAAGCTTTTCTTTAAGTTGTATGTAATGTTCCTTCTCCCATCTCACTCAGCATTATATAAGTCCAGCATTTTTTTTCTCTCTCTTCTTCTTTTTTTTCTTTTCCATTGGTTTTGGGTAAAAGATATATAGTTGTCCTTTTGTTTTAAAGCGTAAGATATGTCCATCCCCCCCTTCATGAATTTATGTCATATCTTTTCATTCCCATGTGCATATATATTCAGTCATGAACATCTCATCCACATCCCTATCATAGAGTGTTATTATCCCTTTCTTCACCCATACTAATTCATTTTGTTTTGCAGGGAGAATATGAATAGTGCTATTTTCCTATTCCAGGGTCTTTTGTAATTTTCAATGTAAATTCACAGATTTGTAATAGCTAGACATAATGAGAATCACTTATATTTCCAGTTTTAGATAGAATGAATGAGCATTGTAAATATCATAAATTGCTTGTTTTCATGCTTCTTACCTTTATTTTCTAAAATCTCACAAATGGGAACACGAATGGCACATGCACCATTTCGTAAGAGGTAATTAATCCTAAGTTGATGATTTACATCAATGACCATAGTCAGGATGTAAACAAGACTTAGGATTTTTATCTTTTATGAAATAACACTGGATCCACACTGGATCCGTTTTCAAAATTCATCATATTTTCCTTAAATATTTTCTTCTTTTATCAGAATTTAACTTAAAATTAATTCAAAATATATACCAATGGCCATAGTCAGGGTATATTGAGAGTTAATTTCATTTTTAATTCTATAAAAGCACCAAATGTGTTTCATTCTTCACCTGAATTTAAATATAGATTATTATATAATACATTCAATGACCATAGTCAAGGATGTATTATATCTTCAATCTTATTTTAATTCATTTAAAGAATGGAATAGCTTTTCAAAATCCAATTTCAAAAATTTAAATTCATTCATCATTTAGGATAAAATTGCATCATATTTTTTTAAATTCTTTTTCATAAATCCAAGTAATTCTTTCCTTCATTTCTCAGATCAAATCCTATTCATAAATTCAAATTCAACTCTATTTCTCAAAAGGATTCAAGAATTCAATTTCAAGGTCCCATTTGACTTTGAAGCTTCAGAATCATCTTGTATTTCAAATTCCAAATTCTATCTCAAATTCAAAGTCCAATTTAACTTTGAAATTCATTTATATATTCAAGATTCAATTTCTAAAATTCATTTTCCAAATTCAATTCAAGCTTAGAAAAACTTGATTCACCTTCTAAATTCCAGATTCAAACTTCAAATTCAAAGGTCTATATTGACTTTGAAATTCGTTTGTATATTCAAATTCTAAATTTTATTTTCCAAATTCAATTTAAACTTGGAAGTTCTTGATTCATCTTCTGAACTTAACTCCAAATCCATTTTAGGATCCAGGATTCAACACTCATATTGGATCTCAGACTTCAAATTCAATTCCTCTTTCGGATTCAAACTCCAATTTCACTTTGGATCTCAGACTTCAGATCCAATTCCACTTTAGGATCCAGAATCCAATTTCACTTTGGATCTTAGATTCCAAAATCTAAATTCATTTTTGAGATCCAATTCCATTCCCAATTCTAGATTTCAAACCCAAAGCCCTTTCAAGATCTCATTTGAACTTCCTAAATCCATTTCTATTCTTAAATACCATTTAATTTTCTCAGATCCATTCTAAATTGCAAACTTCAAAATCTAAATTCAATTCCATCTCAAGTATTCATTTCCTTTTTTCAAAGTTCAAATTCAAAGTCCATTT
This sequence comes from Nuphar pumila, assembly GCF_984573655.1. Taxonomy (NCBI): domain Eukaryota; kingdom Viridiplantae; phylum Streptophyta; class Magnoliopsida; order Nymphaeales; family Nymphaeaceae; genus Nuphar; species Nuphar pumila. The sequence continues at coordinate 42,806,517 of NC_143263.1, read as the reverse complement.
CTGACTTTGAAACTTCATTTCCTTTCATTTTTAAAGCTTCAAGTCATTCCTTCTCATTTGCTCTTCCAAACTCTGATTTACTTCAAAGACTAAGAATTTCTCTGATCTATCTCAAGTTCTAAAATTAGATTCAAACATTTCTTCACTCCCTTACCAAGTTCATCTCAGAACATTTGGGAATTTTCAAAACATCTTTTCAAAAGAAGCATACATTTTTGCATCGCACAAGCATGATTCTTTGTGCATTTAGATCTTTAGGATAAATTCTTAGATTATATTTAGGCAAAGCAAAAGGCATAGATTCGATCCTTGGTTCGATTACCCCTGGTAAAGGCTCCAGGAACGGTCGAACCTCGTACCGACGAGCGAATCCCGTCTCTCCCTTTTTCCCGCAAATATTTTCAAAAACGGAGGCGAGTAATTTTCTAAATATTTTTCAAATAATGGTCAAGTGAAAACCCGCAAAAGAGTTCCTCTTCTCTCTTTCTTTCTTTCTTTTCTCTTCTCTTTATCTTTTCTTTCTTTTATTTTTCTCCCTTCAAAAAGGAGAAAAATAGAGGTTAGAAAAGGGAAAAGAGAAGGAAGAGAGAGAAACCACCAGAGAGGAAAAATTTTGCGATGATCACAGATCTTTAATAATAGTATTGAAGCAAGGAAGAGCAGCATTTTGAAATATAAATGAAAACATTTTGTTTTGAGTCATTTTCATCTCGTCTATGAGAGCATTCTTCTTGTCCTTAATTTCACATATTTCTCCTTTGAAATGAAGATCATATCCTTTTAGAATAAGTTGCCCAACACTCAAAAGATTGTGTTTGAGGCCTGGAACATAGAAAACATCGGTGACGTGCTTGCTGCCATGGTTAGTTTTAACAAGAATATCACCACGTCCCTTGACAGCAAGCCTATTATCATCACTTGTTCTAACTTCAGTTTGAACCATTTCATTTAAGTCCACAAATAATTTTTTATTTTCAGTCATGTGGTTACTACAACCACTATCAATATACCATACTTCATCATGTGTTTCTTCTTTGTTATCACAAGCAAGAAAGAGAATATCATCATCAAGAATTTCATTTTTCTCATGCATGAAAGTTACCTCCTTTTGGTTTTCTTCTGCCAATCTCTTTCTACAGAACTTTATGGTGTGACCATACTTCTGACAATGAAAGCATTGAACTTGTGAGAGAGAGTGACCACGACCTCGACCTCTACCTTGACCTCTTCCTCGCATAGAATAAGATGAATCACAAGCATCTTCTTTCGTTTCTTGATTTTTACCACCTCCATATCCTCTTCCTCTTCATCTTCGTCCTCGAGCACCACCACGAATAGAGAGTTGTGTCTGAAAAGCTTGTTCGATTGGAGGAGAATCAAATTGCTTTATACAAAGTTCATGGGATTGAAGTGATCCCATTAAACTATCAATGGACAAGGTGGATAAGTCTTTGGATTCTTCTATAGCAACAATAATATGTTCAAACTTGCGAGTTAAGCTCCTCAATATTTTTTCAACAACTCTTTGATCTTCAAGTTTTTCACCATTTACTCGGATTTGATTAACAATGGAGAAGACTCGATTGAAAAAAGCTTCAATCGTTTCAGATTCCTTCATTCTTAAAGAATCAAATTCACTTCTAAGAGTTTGGAATCTCACCATTTTTACCTTGTCTTCTCCTTTATATGTTGTATAGAGAGTATCCCATGCTACCTTTGCCGACTCCGCCGAGGATATCCTTTCGAAAATGGCTTCATCAACAGCTTGATAAATATAAAACAAAGCCTTATTGTTCTTCTTCCGGTTTTGCTTCAACTCAGTTTATTGTCGTTGAGTGATACCCTCCACATTGTCCATCTCATCGAAGCCACTTTCAACAATGTCCCATAGATCTTGAGAACCAAAGAATGCCTTCATTTGAATACTCCACTTGTTGTAATTTTTTCCAGCAAAGAAAGGAACTTGTGGTTGCACCATATTATTGGAAGTCATTCTAGCTCTGATACCACTATATTGGAAATAAAGCAACAAACTAGAGAAGAAGATTGTTCTCTAGAATGAAAAACACACAGAAATGGTGCAAGAGAAGGAGAAGGCTACAAAAGACTTCAATACATTCCAATGACTTGTCAAAATGAGGATACATGGCTGCTATATATATAGCATTCAAGCCCAACCAGAATTACATAATAAATTCCTACCATAAAAAAACTAAAAGACTATTACATTTTCAAGGAAAAGAAATAAATGGGAGAGGAACCCAAAGAGTTGCATAGAAAACTGCAAATAGCCTAAATGTAAAACGAGTTCCCAAAATGACGGAGGAATACAAAGAGTCTAGCTTATAATTCCAACAAGCCTTAAAGTAAAATGAATTTTCCAAAAATGAGGGAGGAATACGAAGAGTCTAGCTTATAATTCCAACATTTATGACATGAGAAAGTATCGCATATTGATTTCTTGAAATTTTATAAAACATGCCTCCATTCCCACTAAAGTAAAGCATGTAGATCATATTCCAGAAGTTTTTTTTTTTCTTATTGGACAGATCAGAAAGCTGCGGTTAAGCAGACTAATACTGGTTATGCAATCATACCATTGGGGTTTGAATTTGCAATGTCGCAACACAAGGTGACGTGCACTAACTGCTCCTGCCAGGGCAAGCAGAGCCCCGTTGGTCATATTTCAAAAGTTAGTCTCATGAAAACTAACAAAGAAATTGGCATTTGTACCTCATGTGGCCATGCTCAGATTTGTTCCCATTTAGAATTGACCAGACTTGACCGATTGTATTATGCAGACATCAAATTGTCAATTTGGAAAATAAGCATCCACAACTGTTAATATATCCTATTTATTTTATGTGGTTGACTTTCATAGATTTCAGATCTCGAAACATAGAGGGGTTTGGTGCAGTGGGAGGAGGCCTTGGGCCACTAGACGGGTAGTCAAGGTTCCATTCCCATGGGCATCAGCTCCTTGCATATAAGAAGGGGGTACGGGCATTGTGCCCCTTGCTCATGCCAAAGCAAGGCGACTCCCTGAGGGCAAAAGGGGTGTGCCACTGGTTTACACTGTCAGAAAAGCAACTGTAAGTATGACAGACATAGCCAGCAGACTAGGTCTATGATCTTGGGGAGGTTTCTCCGTTCCTCGTGAAAAACATAGGTAGGTCTGAAGATCTATATGAGAAAACTAATGAAGTTACCACCTTATAAAATTTTGTGACTCCCTGAGGGCAAGGGAAGCAGATCAGGTCATGATGAACATGAGCGTTTTTGCTCATGCTGACATCGTGGCCGTCTGTTTGCATTTTGGCCATTCAGCTTGATGGGTAACCATTGCACTGATGAGGTTGTCACATTGCATTTGATGTCAATTCTAGCTGACAGGCTGCATCCTGAAGATGATGGGCAATCAAGTGTAGCAACACACTAGAAGAAGTGTAATCATATTGCACCTTATCCTCCTTCAAAGCTAATTACAGAGAGAAAAAGAAGCCTGATAAAAATAAAGATTTTACACAAACTAAATTGTGAACTTCGGCAGCATTTGGTATGCTAGACACATGGATTGGGACATAAGAGTTTTGAATGACTGTCGTGAACATATGGGGGTGGGACACTATTTTTCCATACAACCAAGAGTCAAGTAGGGTTGTACAATGGGTCAGGTTTATCGGGTTCCGACCCGAACCAAACATATGGGCTCCGATGGTGATAAATAAGAAGACCCACCTAAGTATAGTTTGTGAAATTTTATACTAGACCACGGGCTTGAGCCTCAATTAATATCCATAAATTTTTAATGTAAAAATGATAAAAAATATAGTTTTACCAGGTATGGCCCAGGTCAATTTTCATGTAGTTCTTATCGGGTGCGAGTATATACGGTTTCTCTTATGGTGGGTCTGATTAAACCCCAATTCAGAGCCGATACCAAACCAGAAAATTGAGACCACGTCCGGTAGCACTTGGGTCCGAACCAAACATGACCACCTGACACCCCTAGGTAGAAGGACCTAACCGGTCCTTACATTTTCATCCATGTGTTTACTCCCACTAAAGAACCCACGTGGAAAGTGACACGAGAGTACCTTTTCCTCGTTTAACCAATAAATACTCGATCCGGTTAGTATATAAAACTGAACCCGACTCTGAATTCGATCGGGTTTTGCTATTTAAAACCAAACCCAACACCCATATATAGTCAGGTCCAAATTTTCATACCAAACTCAATTAAATGGGTTTGGGTCGGTCGGATATCCAACCCAAACCGGTTTTGTTTACATCCCTGCTCCAAGTCTTGCATCCTGGGCGTCTCGATTCAAGACACACGTCCACAAATGCCTCCTCATGCAGGCCTTTTTAGTTCCCTATGAACATGGATCGTGCTTGATGATGTAAGATACAGCCGGCTTTCAGTTAGGGTATGAATGAACTTAGATAAGGATTGGAGATGCGTCCAAGCTAAAATGAGTTACATTCGGACCTTAGTGCGGAATCAAATGGATCATATTGGAACTTACATTGATCCAAAACATAAAGAGAAACATAAACATATTGGCAAGGTGGGTTGTCTATAATTGACTTAAATCTTCGATATATCCAGCTGATCTTAGTCGCTCAACTAATAGTGGTATTTATGGTTTGGTCTAAAATCGCAAATAACACTTATCATTTTCAAATCTGCATACTGTCTAAAATTGCAAATAAAATTATTTTTATGACATTTTTAGCCCTCACACTTATCTTTTTCGGTGTGAATTTCCTCTATATGCGAATTTCCTTCGTCCTCGTATATAATATCACATAAAAAAATTGTAATTTTTTTAAACTCGAACCATCAAACCTCGCAAATACTTAAGTTACCTCACATAAAAAATATAATAACATCGTATAAAATATGTGCGAGCAAACTTTCTTTTAATCTCGAACCTCCAAACATTGTAAATATATGAGTTACTTCGCATAAAAAATTCTTAAATTTGAACAAAAAATCTATAATTTTTTTTTTAAACTTGAACTAAGAAACTGCATAAATACTTGAGTTATTTCTTTTAAAAACATGAAATAACATTGCATAAAAATTCTGCGATCTTTTAAAATTTAAAACATGCACCTTTTTTTCTGTGTTTGAGATGCTGATACCAGGACTGGATCAGGGTTATTTTTGACCTGATACCATCATCTAAAATTTTTTGCTTCTTTTTAAGAACAAAATCTAGGGTTCTTGGTGGTCCCCAAAATTTCCTCTAAACATTTTTTGAGTTTTTCTTATCTTCGATGAATTTTTTGGTGATTCTTATGAAGCTACGACATTCTTCTCATCAACTTCTCTTGTTAGATCAAAAGGTGGGTTCTTTGTGGTCCCCAACCTATGGACCCTAAAATCCCCTTCACGCATATAGTTTAGGGCTTTTTTCTGAAAGAATATAATATGTTTGCTTTGAAGATGCTTTATCACATAAAAAATTAATATTTTTGCTTCTTCGAAGATGCTTGTCTATTATTATATGACTTTTAATTTTTTGTGTATGTGTAATGGGGCTTGGCTTGACTGTGCATAAAGTGTTAATGTGGGTACTTGGTTTTGGAGAGTGGTTGTTTTATATATTCTATTATCAATAGATGTTGTATATTTCATGTGGTTTGTATAGGTAGTTAAGATGACTTCAGTATCTACTAAAGTGCACTACCGTGTCGTTGATGATCATATATGAAGATCTTTAGTGGTCCCTCAAAATATTTGCTTTGATGAATTAGTGGCTAGGTTGTCTCAAAAAACAGGACTCAGTGAAGAGTTAATCTGTAACGCCCCAAAATTTCAACTTGTGTTTTTTAAAACATTGACGAAAAACCTTTCAAGTATTAAAGTTTTTACTTTTAAAAATCTATAGCTTAAGCAATTTAGAAAGGATCACAAGTTACCAAATTCTGAGTACGTTAGCCGTAAAATCATCATTTCATATGAAACAACTACTTAAAGGAAGTGAAGAAATAAAACAATAGATTATTAATAAAATCTGCAGTTTATTACAAAATGAGCATTTCCCCACTATCCAATAATCTAAAGAAAAACTTAAAACTCAGAGCCAAGACGCCAGCAGAAAGAAGAGAAATCTTGAGTCATGTTGCATCGCGCCATCGACCGCCTGTGAAGTTCTACTCATCACCTGTCCATGAAATGAATCAGTTTCATAACAAACTAGTAGGTGTACGAATAGACAATGTAGAATAAAATAAAACAGGGCATTCATGAGATAAGCAACTTATTACATTAAAAGCAACAAGTACAATATGTAATCTACTCTAGCAGGTACAACATATGTAAAGATCTATTGTCTTAAAATAAATATAGCAATATTTCGAGTAGTATAAATCTCAATCATCTACAACTTATTATGAAAATGATATTTTTTAAGTTCCGATATTAATTGGCCCGTGGGTACGCACAGACCCGAAAGGTAGAAACAACCGAGACCGATCTGGAGGTTCATTATGTTAGGTATTTTTTTCATTAACCCGGATGGCTGACTGAGTCCGCTCCTAAGGGGACGGTCAATGATCAAGAGAGTAAAGCCCCAAAGGCATTCGTGGCCCATGGATGCATCCAACTTCTGCAGAAGTACCTGGGAGTTACCACCTAAGATAATTTATGGTAATCCCAATTCCCCTAACTCCGATGACTGTGGAAGCCGAGTTTTTTTGCTCATAGGGTGATTGTTAACAACCTGTCCATCGAAGTTTTTATACCATCCATCCTCTCCCTTGATGAACCATGAAGGTCGAATGGATACGACGGAGGTTTCTTAATCGCCGCCCTATTCTACATGTTCTGGTCTGTTAGACCCACTCGAGCATCTTACCTGTGAAGGCGAGTTGTCACCATTTATGTGATCTCTGCATTGTGCCATATGCATGCTTCGAGGTTGCCACAACATCATCATCTAAACATCGTAACACCAACGTGATGTACTTATGTAAAAGTATGGTTGTACCTGCCTGAAGGTATGACTACGACGAGAGGGCAAACTTTTAATGTCTTGCAATTCCTTTAGTTCATACATGATATGCATTGCTCTTTGAGCATTTGGCTTGTGGAGGCCGATATTATTATTTCATTTATTTCAATAAAGTGCTTATTGCCCACTTCGAGGTACTCAATGACCTCTCATACTTCTCATAATATTTGTACCCTACTTGTCTTAAGGTCCGATTACGATAGCAAACTTGTGGGTTTCTCGATGGATAACCCATCACAATATCTTATAGAATCGATAATTTACTTGGCATGATCAAATACTATGTAATAAGAAATCTTAAATGGGTCTTGAGATCGTCGTGGATCCAATCATTTCTTTCGAGTAACCGACTCGGGGAACCATTAGTTGCATCTAGCAACGCATAACTAGATCACAAGCTTTATAAGCAGAAATTCATTCTCAAGGAGTCAACCTTGCACAAGGAAACACCTCCTCTCAAACTCTTAGTGCTTGTACACAATTTCACACCTTTCTAAAAGGGGCAAAATATGGTACGTGCACCTGCACACCCTACGAGACTTGCCTGAGGGTGGCAACAAGATTCATCATGCAATAACAAGCAAGGCATCTAGAGTAAAATCACAATAGTGAGAAAGTACGGAACACAGTACTAGGGATTTCTGTAGAAATGAGTCTACCCATACCGCATACATCAATCATGTAATTTCAACGGAGTAAGAATGAGGAAACACAAAACATGCAATCACAAGCTAAATAATCCTACAGGTAAGCATATATATTATTCTATCTCAGGATCCTTATATTTTATTTCATTCATCCAAAATCCTCGTGCGACTTTTCTCTATCTCTGGATGTTGTGTAGTTGAGCATGCCGACGAGTGTAGATGATACGGGGGTTGGGCCGCAGAGCACGAATGGGACCCATTGCGTAAATCTGCAAGAGTGTGAGAGTTATTATGCCATAGTTGTCAAAAAGAACAAATGAGCAGTAAGGTTTTTCCTGTCAGTGGAAAGCATGAGTGGCAAGAGTTGAGACTCTTGTTGTACAAAAATCTGATGCGTGACAGGGGTCAAGACCCTTGTTTACTAAGAAAGAATTAAACGGCAGGGGCCCAAGACACCTGCATGACAAAACGGCGAACAACAGATGGCAGGGGCCTCAGGCTCTGCCTGCCAAAACAACAAACGGTAGGGGGTTGGGCCCCTGCCTGACAAACGTAACGAATGGCAGAGGTCTGGGCCTCTTGCCTGACAAAACAACCAATGACAGGGGCTTCGACCTCTGCCTGACGAAAGCAGCGAATGTCAGAGGCCTCGACCCCTGTCTGATAAACAGAGAATAGCAGGGGCGAGGCTCCTGCTTGACAGAGCAGTGAATGGCAAAGGCCTTAGCCCCTGCCTGCCAAAACCACAAACGGCAGGGGCCTCGGCCCCTGCCTGACGAAAGCCACGAATGGCAGAGGCCTCGACCCCGTGCCTAACAAATAAGTAATGGCAGGGGTCTCGGCCCTTGCCTGGCACAATAGAAAATGGCAAAGGCCTTGGCCGCTGCCTGACCAAATAAGGAATGGCAGGGGATTCAGCCCCTGCTTGATGAAACAAGGAATGGTAGGGGCCTTGGCCCTTGCCTGACAAAACAAGGAATGGTAGGGGCCTCAGCCCCTACCTGAAGAATCGACGAATGGCAGGGGCTGAATCCCCTGCCTGACAAAATAATGGCGATAAAAGAGAAATAAAAAATAAAAACATGGCATAGGGAATGGGGAGGGTCGGGCAGAGGTTGCTGGACCTCTGTCGGTCCTTCGGTAAACACAGAGAAGATGGGGAAGGTTGGACAGAAGTTGTCAGACCTCTTTTGATCCTCTGGTAAGCACAAAGAGAGAGGGGGAAGGCCTGACAGATGTTACCAAATGTCTGTCGAACCTCTGACAAACATAGGGAGAGAGAGAAGGCATCGAAATGGGGGGGGGGGTCATCGACCCACTGGAAATAAAAAGAGAGAGGGAAGGTATGACAGGGGCTATCAGTCTCCCGTCGACCTTCCAGCAGACTTTCGAGAGGAGGGAAGGTTTCGGTAGGGTCCATCAGTTCTCTGTCTACCTTCCGACGCACCTAGGGAGGGCACGGCAGAGGCCGACGGCCACTTGCCAGCCCTTCGACTATCAGCGGAAAAGGAAAGGGAGGAGAAGGGGGAAAGGCATACCTGGGAGAAGATCGACAATGATGGCGTCGATCAGACCAGAATGAGGAGGCATCAGGGTTCCCAAGAAGGGGCTTCAATGCGAGGAGGAGGAGACTCAAGAGGGAGGCGTGCACCCCCCCTCCCTACCGTCCTGCGATGCTCTTAAAGAGCTCGAGGGGGCAATTTTTGGGGAAACCCTTAAGGCGTTTTTCTTATCCAGTCGAGGGGGGGAGGGGGGAGGAGCGGCGCTGGCGGGGTGCGGCGCAGAGAGGAGGGTTTTCTTAAAAATCTTCCCCCTACATTGGGTTATTTTAAAACCCTTATGAGGGCGGGCCCGGGCCCTATAATTTAATTTTTTTTTTTAACCATGGGTTTTACATAATCAGTATCTGGTATACATATTCACTGCCAATAGGTGATGAATCGGGCTGGGTAGATGCTTTTAATGACAATGATGTGGAAGGGGTGTTATTTAGTGGTGACATTTACTTAGTGTTTCATATAGTGCAACAAGAATTAGTTGAAAGGGATGCAGAACAATCTATCGAGGTCAGTTTGTTATCGAACATCCAACTGTCTCAAGCTGTGAATGATGTTGATGAACCAAACATGCAACTGTCTCAAATAATAAATGATAATAATGTTGTACAAGTGGAGAATATGCAGTTTCCTGAACTGATTAGGAATATAGATGTTGGACCTACAGACAACGAAGAACTTCCATGAATAATTAAGGGTGTATGTCAACAGAGAATCACTAGAGAAGATGTGAAACTACTTATGCACTCCAGTTCTAGTGTTCTACATCCCAGCAATGATGTATAAATGACCTTTCAAAAGCCCAAATGTTGGTATGTTTGAGTTTTGTGAGCATTTGTTGGACTTTAGAAATGTTTTAGGTTTATTCGCTAATGTTTAAGGTTTACTAGGTTCTCGTTGGATGGGTTATCTTTCGCAGAAGAGCAATTTATAATATTTGATGTGGAGGCATCTTAGTTGTATGAACAACTTTGTAAGAAAAGACTTGACGATTACGGACAATTTCAATGTCTATCAATAGAGTCCAACGATTGAGAGGTTGTTATCGGTAAAAGGTTTAATGATGTCGATCATTGCCATGAATTTTTGAAAGATCATATGATGAGGAACAACTATAAAACAAAATTCAAGAAGAGCTGCAACAACAAAGTAACTGTCGTATGCACACAAAATAAGATGCAGACTAAGATTGATTGCATATGGGGGATCCATTGCACAAATGTTTGGGGAGCAACGTTCTTTCAAGTAAAAAAGTATCAAATAGAGCATACATGTAATGAATCATTGGTCAACCTAGTATCAAAAAACAAGCCTTTCAAGTAGGTTTCACTTGTTATTTATACATGGTTGCACGATGATCATGCATATAATTCAGGGTTAATTAACATTAAAATATGCATGATTTTATAAAATAATGTTTCAAAAACCCAATTTTATGTTAGTTTTCGAGTAAATGAGCTAAAATGATTGAAATTAGAAAATGCTTGAAAAAGTAGCTTTATTTTGCATTTTAGTACATATTTTGATGTTTGATATTAACATAGTAGTTTTAGTTTTAGTTTTCAGTAAAATAAAAAAAAAAAAGAAAAATTAGAGTTGAGAATATAGTTAGTTTTAAAAATAAATTGAAATGAGGTTGATTGTAAATATTTTTTTTAGAAGTAATCTTTAGATTAGAGTAGATTAGTTAGTTTTGAGGTTTTAAGTAAATAAAAAGTCTTTAACCATTTTTTTTATTTTTGAAAAAAATAAAACAAACCGGTTCAAACCGGTTTGAACATCTTTAAAAACGCAAAAGAGGGAAAATGAAAATCGTTTTTTTCTCCTGTACGCCTCTTCCTCTTTTCTAACCCTTCTCCTCCACCTCATTCTTCTCTTCTTCTTCTCTTTCTCCCTATTTTTCTCTTCTCTTTTCAGGTGGAGGTGTCTTCAATCCGGAGATGGTGTACAGGAGGAGGCCAATTCTTTCCTAACACTTCTAAGATTCACGGTAAGTCTTTCAATTATTCTTCTTCTTCTTCTTTTTTATTTTTCTACATGTATCTTCTGTTGCTGTTCGATTAATGAAGTTAGGATATGTTTCTGTTTAGTGAAAAATGAAAAAAATAAAATAAATAAAGAAAAATAAAAAGAAAAAGAAATACTCGATCATTGCTGTACTATTTTGTGTTTTGAATAAGATCTACTGTTCTTCAACTAAGAATCGAGCACAATTTATGATCAAACATCAGAAATCGGTGTGAAATTTCAGTTGATTATTCTGTTTGAGATTACAGAATAATAATCTGTTTGATGAAAAAAAAATTCTGGTAATTGATCGGAAAAAAAAAATAGGAGAAACTCTAAGTTGATCTCCGATGAATGCTGTGCGATTGATCCAGTGTATAGCTGCTGGAATCCCTTGATCTCAGGCCAGTGAAATCTTCCTACAATCTATCATGAATTTGTGAGTTTCAGCCATGATTTACAGAGGAATCGTGATTCCTTATTGTTAATCATGATTAATAGAGGAAATTGTTGAACTTCACTAATGTTCAATGTTTTTCCGGTGATATCACTCCGGCGGCTGAGTTTGAATGAAATCCACCTCTCGTGAGCACAAGTTTCAGCATCTTTGCTACAGGTAATGTATCGTTTGATCAATCCGGCACTTGTGAACACTAGTCTTGGTACCATTGCTACAGAGCATCTTCGCTACAGGTAATGGATCGCTTGTGAACACTGGTTTCGGTATAGTTGTTACAGGCAAGCCTGATCTATCCGGCATCTGAATTTGATCAGCTGAGTGAAATCAAAAGTTCCGATATCAGAGTTCCAAATTGTTGTACCTGATTTTCAGTGAATAGAATTGGGTTAATCGAGGTTTTTATGTTTTGAATTGATCAAAGTTACTAAAAATTAATCAGAAAATAATTTTTTAGAGTTAATCAAAGTTGAATCTGATTAATACAGGATTGATAAAATTGTTTTTGGTGACTGTGTGAAATTCCAGAAGACAGATTTCAAAAGATCAATGGTTCTGTTTAATAACTCACTTTGGAATTTCAATTGAAATTCATTTTGTGAATGTTTCTGATGGCATTGATTTTTTACTGTTTCCAGTAGAAATTCAAATAGGAGCCATGTCTTACAGTTACTAATTGTTTGAATTGCTGAATTTTAAACAAAAGCTTTACATGTTGTTGAATTGATCAATAGCTATTCCTGATTAACTCCTGTGTTTAAATCTTTGGTTGAGTCATGATTGTTCTTGATTAATAAACAAATATTTGATAAACAGCAATTTGATGCATCTACTGTGTGAAGTAGTAGTATTCGTGTATAGCATTAACATTAGATAACATACTTTACATTTGATAATAGTTAGCATTGTTAATTGTTTTGTTCTTAGATTAAGTAGTTAGGAAGTGATAATATTACATGTTTAGCATATGATTAAGTAAGTAGTAATCAATTCCATATGAAATTGTCATTTCATGTTCTTTTACATATCTTTCATTGTTTTAGTATTTAGTTAGTATATTCTGTTTAGTTTCTATATTTCTCTCTTGTGCTGCTCGTGTTCCTTTGAATTGTGCAGGATAGCACAGGAGTGGAGCGGAAGTGATTACGTGACACGAAGTACGAAGAATAAAGCTTCTTTTTATTTTTTAGTTTAGAATTAGGAATTTGATTGGGTTTGTAAATATTGCACTTTACGCCCTCTGCGAAGGGTATTCATTTGTTGTAATAGTTAGTTGTTTTTACCTTTTCTGAACATTTTACATTTCAATAATTCGGCAATAAAGAATAGTTTAGAATTGTGTGCTTGAATACGAAATATTCCCGTTCCCTGAGTTCGACCCGGTCTCATCCACTAGTGAGAACCGGTTTTTATTATTTGATGTCTGGTTTTCACATGTTTTTCATTTAAAAATCTTTTCAAAATTACAATGATTATAAAGAAGACATCAAATTTTTGGCGCCGTTGCCGGGGAACGGCGTAATATTAGTATTCACTTTATTGCCTAGTGTTTGTGTTGCATTTAGGTTTAGAACCACGTATGTGCATATCTTAGAGACGAGCTTACTTTTCTGCACAGCCCACCTATTAGGATTCCCTTAGAGGTGACTGTGTACGATTGGTACCGTACACATAGATTTTATATTTCTTTTGCATAATCTCTGTTATATGTAACTGCGTGGTGTTTGTTTAGTTTTTGTGGTTTTTAGTTTACTCGCTTTGTGGTTTGCGAGGTTTGGCCGCTTAGTGCGTTAGTTAGGTAGAAAACCCAAAATTAGGACGAGTGTTACACCGGTCTACTTCAAGGTGTATGCACAGGCAACGATCACTCGACCCGAGCTAATTGAGTCCCGAGTTTCTTGTTAGGAGAGCTCCTCATCTTATCACCATGGCCGAAAATCGGTCGTTGTTCCGTACCCTTAAGGAGTACTTCATGCCCACCATATACACTCCCACCTCCTGCATCACGAGACCTGATGTAGGAGCCAATCAATTTGAAATAAAGGCCAGTATCATTCAAATGTTACCATCATTTCATGGCCTAAGCAACGAAGACCCATATAATCATATTGATGATTTTCTGGAGATCTGCTCGACAGTGCGGATCAACAACTTTGGAGATGACGCATTGAGGTTGACGTTGTTTCCGTTTTCTCTCAAAGATAAAGCTAAACATTGGCTAAAGGCTCTCGATACGGTTCAGATTACCACTTGGGAAGGAATGCAACGCGAATTTCTTAAAAAGTACTTCCCAATTGGTAAGACGAATCAGTTTTGTAAAGCCATAATCAGTTTCTCGCAGATTGAGGGAGAACAATTCTATGAGACTTGGGAGAGAATGAAAGATCTTTTCCGCAAGTGTCCCCATCACCAGGTGCCTCGTTGGCAACTGGTGTAGTATTTTTACGATGGTCTGACCGAGAAGCACAGGCAAATAGTGGATTCATCATGTGGGGGTACTTTTATGCTAAAAAGTGAGGATGAAGCGTGGTCGCTTTTTGAGACATTGAGCGAAAATTCGATGCACCATGCGACAACTTCACGGTTCGATAGGGCTGCACCTGCACAGGATAGTACTAAGAAGGCATGTATTTTTGAAATAGGGATAAACCTTGAGTTAAGCAACAAGGTAGACCAACTGTCCCAGAAATTAGATCATTTTTTGTTGGGTCCCTCTCCTGCCATGCAGGTGTGCGCGTTGTGTGCGAGTCCTGCACACCATATTTTACAGTGCCCAGTTGCGCCACAGTATCCTGAGTTTGTCCAAGAGCAAGCTCAGATGGCTCAAAACTTCGCTAGGCCCGCACCCAATCCATTTTCCAACACTTATAACCCGGGCTGGCGAAACCATCCCAATTTTTCATGGTGCAACTCACAGATTCAAACCCCTAACCCTTCCCAGAGTCAACCCAGTCAAGGCGGTTATGCGCCTGGATTTCAGAGATCCAGTTATCCCCCAGCCCAACCTGTTTATACTCATCCCCAGTCTCATGAACCTTCGCATAGTCAGTCCTTCGAGGACAAGATGCTACAAGCATTTTCTGATATTAAAGCGAATTTGAGCTCGCATAATCAGTCTATTTCAAAATTAGAGACTCAAATGGGGCAGCTCGCCGAGGCTCTTAGCAGGCGAAGTGAGGGGACACTGCCTAGCCAGCTTATTGTCAACCCTAAGGGAAAGGAACCCATGCGTAGCTTGCATATGACCAATGCACATAAAGAGCAAGCTCAAGTTGTAACCCTTAGGAGTGGGAAGCAGTACCAAGCGAGGGAGGCTGCAGAAGAAAGAGAGAAGATAAGTGAGAAGCAGTCTGTCCCTAAGGTTTTACCTCAGGAAAGCGAGAAGGTTCTTCCATCAGAGCCTTCACCATCCTACATTCCTAAAGCCCCCTTTCCTGAGGCGTTAGAAAGGCCGAGAGCATTAGGTAAGGCTGGAGTGAACATGCAAGAGATGCTTGAGATATTCAAGCACGTTCAGATAAACCTCCCCTTACTAGATGCCATCCAACAAGTCCCTGCATATGCAAAGTTCCTCAAAGAACTTTGTACGCAGAAAAGGAAGTCGATGTCCCATGTGCAGAAAAAGATTTATTTAACCGGGCAGGTGAGCGCAGTATTGCAACATCAAACACCACCTAAGCTCAAGGACCCAGGGACTCCTATCATCTCATGTGTCATAGGAAACATCACTGTTGGGCGTGCATTGCTCGACCTTGGGGCAAGTGTTAACATCTTGCCGGGTTTCTTTTATGACCAATTTGGATTGAAAGAGATGAAACCTACACCTATGACTCTTAAGCTCACAGATAGATCTATCAAGGTCCCAAGAGGGATACTTGAAGATGTTTTAGTCAAGGTGGAGGATTGTTATTTCCCTGTCGACTTCGTGATATTAGATATGGAGGGAGTTGATAGCCCACAACAGACTCCTATTATTCTCGGTCGCCCCTTCCTAGCTACCGCCAATGCGTGCATCAATTGCCGCACTGGTGCGATCGATGTGTCATTCGAAAATAGGAAGATGCGGCTGAACATTTTTCGTGCTGCTATGGGGCCTGCGGTTGAGGAGGCTTCTTTCGAGGTTGATGTCATTCAAGACCTCGTAGAAGCAGAATATGCTTGGTTATTGAATGATCCACCTCTTGAGGAGGATAAGGAATCACTAGAAGAGGATCACTTAGAATTACTTGAGAATCAGATAGGTGATTCGAATTGGATCGGGCACGTCGAGCCATTCAGTGGTAGACAGGATGGGAACACACTGCACAGTGTCACAGATGACACTATTTTTCATAGAGAGCCCGATTGAGCCTGACTTCATGTCCATTGATCTCATGGACGATGAAGGATTTTTCCAGAGATCCGTCTGGCTGGGGACGTGAAACTTAGCGCTTTATGGGAGGCAACCCATATCTTGTATATTATTAGATTTGCTTAGAATTTATAGATTTTATTTTGTTTTTACTTTTTCGTTTTATTCATGAGTTTTTCATGTGCTTTTTGTTTCATTCTATGAGTTTTATGTTTTGTCATGTATACATTGCATTCATTACATTCATAGAATGTGTATTTTTAATTCATGTCAGGTCATTCTACTCTTTTCCCTCATTTATTTCTCTCATGTGCATTCACGTAGTTTCATATAAGCATGAGGGAGTGCCACTGGGATAGTGTCATTCAAGCATGGGGGAGGGTGTAGTTTGCACACCTGGATATTTCTGTTTACGTTCTTGCACATGTTTACACATCTCTCATGAAAAGTAGATTTTTAAAGAAAGAGTTTGAACTTATATGAATGTTATTTCAAATCTGATGTTTTTAGAGGATTTTTAAGCCCCACGAATTTTTTTTTCTGACATAGATCTAAAATTTATGGTTGTTTATGCGGATTTCAAAGAAATGATGATAGATACATGTTAGAATTTATTTTGAATCATAAATATGAATATGCACAGTTCTATTTTTGAAAAACTAAGCAAATGAACAAAAGCGTAAAAATGAGCTCAAAAAGTGATAAAAAGCATGCGTTAGGTTGTTTGGATAATTCCACAATCCTTAATAGATGGAACTTAGATGTAAGTTGAAACTTTTAATTCCATTTTAAAAAAGGAGAGTGGAAAACTTTGTGATCCTAAGTAACTGAGAACAGATACAAGTTGAAATGTTTGACTCTCATGTTATAAGGGTGAATGAAGGAAGTCACTTTTATGTCTTAGTTGATATCTTTTGGTATGCGTTGAAAAAGTATAGAAGATATTGACATTGCACAAGGCATAAAAGCAGACCACACGCAAGCTATAAGAGAAGAATAAGTGCGCAAAAAGAAAAAGCGTGAAAAAAATGAAAAAAATCGAGAAAAGAGCTGAAAAAGAAAGAAAAGTTCAGTGCTTAGAAGTGTGATTGAGAAAACCTGTGCAAAAAACATATGAGTGAGGATAAGTAAATGATAACTTGTTTTTATTGGATTTTCTAAGAATAAAACATAAATAATTGTGATATTTAGAAAAGTGAAAGAAATTCTTTTTCTGTGGTGGTATATAAAAGACTCTAATTATGTTTGATTTTTTTTGTAACATGAAATATTTGTGAAAACAAAGTCTTTAATTACCTACTACTTATGAGGATGTGTAATATTTTGCATACATGACAGAGATGTTTGTGGGTAGCATCACTGCAAACCCTCACGAGACCTTACTCGTCCACTGGGGTAACCTAGGGGTTGAAAGGGCTTGTTGCATGAGCTAAATGCAACTGTGATTCCTACGAAAGTGAGTTAGGTGATAGTTTTCATTTCATGCATCTTTCTAGTTTGCTCGAGGACTAGCAAAACATAAGCATGGGGGTATTTGATCATGCATATAATTCAGGGTTAATTAACATTAAAATATGCATGATTTTATAAAATAATGTTTCAAAAACCCAATTTTATGTTAGTTTTCGAGTAAATGAGCTAAAATGATTGAAATTAGAAAATGCTTGAAAAAGTAACTTTATTTTGCATTTTAGTACATATTTTGATGCTTGATATTAACATAGTAGTTTTAGTTTTAGTTTTCAGTAAAATAAAAAATAAAAAGAAAAATTAGAGTTGAGAATATAGTTAGTTTTAAAAATAAATTGAAATGAGGTTGATTGTAAATATTTTTTTTAGAAGTAATCTTTAGATTAGAGTAGTTTAGTTAGTTTTGAGGTTTTAAGTAAATAAAAAGTCTTTAACCATTTTTTTTATTTTTGAAAAAAAAAAAAACAAACCGGTTCAAACCGGTTTGAACATCTTTAAAAACCCAAAAGAGGGAAAATGAAAATCATTTTTTTCTCCTGTACGCCTCTTCCTCTTTTCTAACCCTTCCCCTCCACCTCATTCTTCTCTTCTTCTTCTCTTTCTCCCTATTTTTCTCTTCTCTTTTCAGGTGGAGGTGTCTTCAATCCAGAGATGGTGTACAGAAGGAGGCCAATTCTTTCCTAACCCTTCTAAGATTCACGGTAAGTCTTCCAATTATTCTTCTTCTTCTTCTTTTTTATTTTTCTACATGTATCTTCTGTTGATGTTCGATTAATGAAGTTAGGATATGTTTCTGTTTAGTGAAAAATGAAAAAAATAAAATAAATAAAGAAAAAGAAAAAGAAATACTCGATCATTGCTGTACTGTTTTGTGTTTTGAATAAGATCTATTGTTCTTCAACTAAGAATCGAGCACAATTTATGATCAAACATCAGAAATCGGTGTGAAATTTCAGTTGATTATTCTGTTTGAGATTACAGAATAATAATCTGTTTGATGAAAAAAAAAATTCTGGTAATTGATCGGAAAAAAAAACAGGAGAAACTCTAAGTTGATCTCCGATGAATGCTGTGCGATTGATCCAGTGTATAGCTGCTGGAATCCCTTGATCTCAGGCCAGTGAAATCTTCCTACAATCTATCATGAATTTGTGAGTTTCAGCCACGATTTACAGAGGAATCGTGATTCCTTATTGTTAATCATGATTAATAGAGGAAATTGTTGAACTTCACTAATGTTCAATGTTTTTCCGGTGATATCACTCCGGCGGCTGAGTTTGAATGAAATCCACCTCTCGTGAGCACAAGTTTCAGCATCTTTGCTACAGGTAATGTATCGTTTGATCAATTCGGCACTTGTGAACACTAGTCTTGGTACCATTGCTACAGAGCGTCTTCGCTACAGGTAATGGATCGCTTGTGAACACTGGTTTCGGTATAGTTGTTACAGGCAAGCCTGATCTATCCGGCATCTGAATTTGATCAGCTGAGTGAAATCAAAAGTTCCGATATCAGAGTTCCAAATTGTTGTACCTGATTTTCAGTGAATAGGATTGGGTTAATCAAGGTTTTTATGTTTTGAATTGATCAAAGTTACTAAAAATTAATCAGAAAATAATTTTTTAGAGTTAATCAAAGTTGAATCTGATTAATACAGGATTGATAAAATTGTTTTTGGTGACTGTGTGAAATTCCAGAAGACAGATTTCAAAAGATCAATGGTTCTGTTTAATAACTCACTTTGGAATTTCAATAGAAATTCATTTTGTGAATGTTTCTGATGGCATTGATTTTTTACTGTTTCCAGTAGAAATTCAAATAGGAGCCATGTCTTACAGTTACTAATTGTTTGAATTGCTGAATTTTAAACAAAAGCTTTACATGTTGTTGAATTGATCAATAGCTATTCCTGATTAACTCCTGTGTTTAAATCTTTGGTTGAGTCATGATTGTTCTTGATTAATAAACAAATATTTGATAAACAGCAATTTGATGCATCTACTGTGTGAAGTAGTAGTATTCGTGTATAGCATTAACATTAGATAACATACTTTACATTTGATAATAGTTAGCATTGTTAATTGTTTTGTTCTTAGATTAAGTAGTTAGGAAGTGATAATATTACATGTTTAGCATATGATTAAGTAAGTAGTAATCAATTCCATATGAAATTGTCATTTCATGTTCTTTTACATATCTTTCATTGTTTTAGTATTTAGTTAGTATATTCTGTTTAGTTTCTATATTTCTCTCTTGTGCTGCTCGTGTTCCTTTGAATTGTGCAGGATAGCACAGGAGTGGAGCGGAAGTGATTACGTGATACGAAGTACGAAGAATAAAGCTTCTTTTTATTTTTTAGTTTAGAATTAGGAATTTGATTGGGTTTGTAAATATTGCACTTTACGCCCTCTGCGAAGGGTATTCATTTGTTGTAATCGTTAGTTGTTTTTACCTTTTCTGAACATTTTACATTTCAATAATTCGGCAATAAAGAATAGTTTAGAATTGTGTGCTTGAATACGAAATATTCTCGTTCCCTGAGTTCGACCCGGTCTCATCCACTAGTGAGAACCGGTTTTTATTATTTGATGTCTGGTTTTCACATGTTTTTCATTTAAAAATCTTTTCAAAATTACAACGATTATAAAGAAGACATCACACGATAACCCGTAGATGACTCCAAGAGAAATCATGAATGACATAAGTCGTGAGGAAGGTGTGGAGCTTAGTAACAAACAAGCATGACGTGGACAAGAAGTAGGTAGGGTGGAGATATATGGTTCATTCGAAGACTCCTTTAGGCTACTTTTCACCTATTGCCATTATTTAAAAATAATTAATTGAGGATCGAAGTTTGTAATTGAGTCTGATATGTGAAATCGATTTATGTACCTGTTCCTATGTTTTTGTCCATGCATCAATGGGTTTATTAAAGGATGTCGTATAATTCTTTTGCTAGATGACACCTTATTAAAAGAAAAATACATGGGTATATTGTTAGATGTTTTTATTAAAGTATTGATTCTTGCAGTCAGATGTTTTTAATTGCCTTTGCAGTTGTGTATAGAGAGTCAAAGGTTTCATGGGCGAAGTTTTTATCACACGTAAAGCTATAATTGGATTGCTGCGTCGTTGAGAACCCCATAGCTAAACAACAGTTGATAGTCATCTCAGATAGGCACCTAGGGCTATAGTATAATGTCTCCCTCGTATAACCTAATTGTCATGTTGGATATTGCATAAAGCACCTGACGAACAACTTTAAAACTGCTTTTAGTCCATCACTTGTACCACTTTGGTGGAGTGCAGCCAAAGTAGGCATGACAACTCTGTGCACATACTTTCTTGACTAGATTAATGAGCAACGAGGAGACTTATAAACATATGTCATAGAAGATATTGCAAATAAACATTGGGCGAACCGTGAACTTTCAGCTAAGAGGTATAGGTGCTTAACCGCTAATATAGCGTTGAGCTTCAATGCGTGGATTCTCATAATACATGACAAGCTCATTTTTCTTATTGAAAAGCTCCATCTCATGTTGATGAAACTTTATGAGCAAAGAAGAAATGATAGGCAGAACATGTCAGGAATTTTTGTAGTGCCCAACGTAAAAGAAAAGTTTGGGAATGGTAAGAAAGATGCACAAAGGGTACATGTGCAAGTAGTGCATTGCCGCGATCACCGAAATGAAGCCTGCAACCAAGATTTTGGTTACGTTGTTAATCTCTGAAGTCAAGAGTGCAGTTGTAGAGAGTGGCCGGTTAGCGAGATTTCATGCAAACATGCAATCATGTGCATTATATACAAAGACAACCAACCAGATGAATACTGCGAGAAGTGGTACATTGTTGATTCTCATCGTGCTGTATATAATAGCTATCAATTCATGCCGATGGCAGATAATGTACCACACATCGCTCTTCTGAACCCTACTCCCCTCTTACCACCACACGTTGGTTCTAAACTAGGCACCCAAATAAGAAGAGTCAAATATCAAATAAGGATGTTTTGTCATACAGGGGCAGTATCTGTGGTTAGCTTGGCCATAATAGGTAGAAGCACATTAAATCATACATTTGTTCATTAGTTTATTGTGCCATTTGCATTCGTTAGTTTTTTCTTTAATAAATTTTTTATGTTTGTATTTATCTAGTCTTTGTTAATGAACAACTCCAATGTCTTATGTGTTGTATGTATATCTTAGGTAGACAACAAAAGGGAAAGGTCGACATGATAGATGTCAACCTTATAAAGCCCCATCCTCAGTTGTTGTGCCTGAGGTATAAGAAGTGCGAGAGACTCACAAGGAGAAAAAAAAATGATTTTAACGAAGAAACTTGAATGACAATGTAAGTGTGAAGTTTGCATGTTCGATTGTTTGTTCGTTTGTATGCGTACTCATTCGAATATAACATGCATGAACCATATATGTAGCATTTAGCAAGATTTACAGAAAAACTTTAAGTAAAACACAATCACCTCATGAAAAAGAGATAAAATCTACCAAAGACAATTTACCTTATTCCTTATTTTTTTGTGAGTAAGCGCAACCTTTTGTTTTTGTTGTACTACTACTGAAAATAAAAAAACTAACTTGTATAAGTTGATTGGTCACAACAATTGCTCGTAACTCTCGTGCATGAAGAGGGGGTAGTTACAGGCTTATACGATAAATCCTTGCCTTACATTTGGTTTGAAGCTAATAAGGTATCTTCAAACTAAAATTCTGGGTGCCCAAATTGTTTTTTAATCTCGATTTATTTTACAACTCTTATTTCCTGCCAATTGGAATAACAACTATTTGGGTTCATTGGCAAATATTCAGAAAGGCAAAGGACTTTACGTTGTACAATTCACTTTGCATAATAATTTGCGCAGTTGATAACGTCATCAACATAGTAAGTTATCATTACCTAGTTAACAATAATAAGATTGCTTTCTCGTACTCAATAAGTTTAATGTTTTGTTACAGGGTTGTTTCTTTACATGGTGTATGGGCTTCAACTATTTTACTAATTGGACGGTCACACTTGTGGATGATATTCCTCGACAAGATAATGAGTAAGTACTTTGCTTATATGTTTGTTAATTCAATTAATTTTTTTACATGTTGACTTGGATTATGATTGTTACAGAAAAGATTACAGTCCTCTTGGGGTAGGGAGCATGAGAGAATTTTACCCAAGTATGTGTTTAAATGCTCTTGTTTGTGATGAGTATGAGAAGGTTGATAGTTGTTTTTATAACAAACATAAACCCTTTTGGTTGGTTGATATCACGAGCAACAGAAAATAAATAATCGCTTACTACAAGCAAGTTAGGGAATTTCAGTTGGCAAAGATAACCGAAGCAATAAAGGCAGTAGGAAGCATGAAGCACAATAGCGCAATCAGCAAGATCGAACATTGTTGCCCTATAGAAAACCACAATAGCACAACAAGTGGGAAGGGTAGAGCTATTGGCATCGTTAAAAGAACACACTCCACCGGTGGCAAAGGCAGTGCAAATGAAAGCTCCGTGGGCGGCAAGGACAAAAGAAGTGAAAATCGATGCTTTGAAAATAACATTCACACAAAAGGGAGTGGCAACATTCAAAAAAGAAAAGAAAAGAAAAAGTTGATGATTGAGGAGGAGGATAATGATGAAATGAGGGGTGAATTTAATAATATTTTTAGATGGAGATATTGAAATGAATGGATGGATGTTATTTATTTTTTAGATGATGTTTTAAATTTAAATTTGACAGATTTTATGATAAATCTACAAAAATTTCTTTTAGACTCGAACCTCAAAACCTCACAATTACTTAAGTTCCTTTGCATAAAAAATGGCAAAATTTGCATAAAAATGTGCAAACTTTCTTTCAAACTCGAACCTCAAAACTTCGTAAATACTTGAGTTATTTCGCATAAAAAATGTAATAACTTTGCATAAAAAAAACTGTAAACTTTCTTTCAAAATCAAACCTCAAAATTTCATAAATATTTGAGTTATTTCACATAAAAAATGTAACAACTTCGTATAAAAAACTATGACATTTCTTTTAAACTTGAACCTCGAAACCTCGTAAATACTTTAGTTACTCTGCATAAAAATGTAAGAACTTTGCATAAAAAACTGTGAAGTTTCTTTTAAACTCAAACCTCAAAACCTCACAAATACTTGAGTTGCTTAACATTAAAAAAACTATGAAATTTGCATAAAAAATGCATGAACATTCTTTCAAACTCGAACCACAAAACTTCACAAATACTTGAGTTACTTCGCATAAAAAATGTAATAACCTCGCATAAAAAACTATAAAATTTCTTTTAAATAGTCAGTCAAATTTATAGTGAATCAAAAAATGACATTGAATCAAAATGACAATGAATAAAAAAATTCACAGTGAATCAAATTTACAATGAATCAAATTAATTCAATTTCTTAGCAAATAAACATACTCATACAATCATTCATTCAATTAATTTGTTAATGAATCAAATTTACAATGAATCAAACTGATTTCATTCATTAACAAATGAAAATGCTCATACAATCATTCATTCCAAGGACCCAATGAGGTGATGTTGTCTCCTTTGAACTTGCATCGACAAATTTAGGAGAAGTTAAGCTTGCGTTGTTGTGTGACTATTTTCATATACAGTCAGATTTTCATGGTGCATTAGAGCAAGTACTAATCCAATTTTCAGATCGAATTGTTTTGAACTGTGTAGACAGTCTGCAATGAAAGAAAAAAGTTAACCAAAAAGCATTAACACATTCCAGGCAAAGGCCTGGTTTGAGAGACTCACAGGGAGAAAAAAATTAATTTTAATGAAGAAACTTGAATGACAATGTAAGTGTGAAGTTTGCATGTTCAATTGTTTGTTCTTTTGTATGCATACTCATTCGAATATAACATGCATGAACCATATATGTAGCATTTAGCAAGATTTATAGAAAAACTTTAAGTAAAACACAATCACCTCATGAAAAAGAGAAAAAATCTACCAAAGACAATTTACCTTATTCCTTATTTTTTTGTGAGTAAGCGCAACCTTTTGTTTTTGTTGTACTACTACTGAAAATAAAAAAACTAACTTGTATAAGTTGATTGGTCACAACAATTGCTCGTAACTCTCACGCATGAAGAGGGGGTAGTTACAGGCTTATACGATAAATCCTTGCCTTACATTTGGTTTGAAGCTGATAAGGTATCTTCAAACTAAAATTCTTGGTGCCCAAATTGTTTTTTAATCTCTATTTATTTTACAACTCTTATTTCCTGCCAATTGGAACAACAATCATTTGGGTTCATTGGCAAATATTCAAGAAGGCAAAGGACTTTACGTTGTATAATTCACTTTGCATAATAACTTGCGTAGTTGATAACGTCATCAACATAGTAAGTTATCATTACCTAGTTAACAATAATAAGATTGCTTTCTCGTACTCAATAAGTTTAATGTTTTGTTACAGGGTTGTTTCTTTACATGGTGTATGGGCTTCAACTATTTTACTAATTGAACGGTCACACTTGTGGATGATATTCCTCGACAAGATAATAAGTACTTTGCTTATATGTTTGTTAATTCAATTAATTTTTTTACATGTTGACATGGATTATGATTGTTACAGAAAAGATTACAGTCCTCTTGGGGTAGGGAGCATGAGAGAATTTTACCCATGTACGTGTTTAAATGTTCTTGTTTGTGATGAGTATGAGAAGGTTGATAGTTGTTTTTATAACAAACATAAACCCTTTTGGTAGGTTGATATCACGAGCAACAAAAAATAAATAATCGCTTACTACAAGCAAGTTAGGGAATTTCAGTTAGCAAAGGTAACCGAAGCGAAGGCAGCGACCAAAGCAATAAAGGCAGTAGGAAGCAGGAAGCACAATAGCGCAGCCAGCAGGATCGAACATTGTTGCTCTATAGAAAACCACAATAGCGCAACAAGTGGGAACGGTAGGGCTATTGGCATCGTTAAAAGAACACACTCCACCGGTGGCAAAGGCAGTGCAAATGAAAGTTCTGTGGGCGGCAAGGGCAAAAGAAGTTCAAATCGATGCTTTGAAAATAACATTCACACAAAAGGGAGTGGCAACATTCGAAAAAAAAAGAAAAGAAAAAGTTGATGATTGAGGAGGAGGATAATGATGAAATGAGGGTTGAATTTAATAATATTTTTAGATGGAGATATTGAAATGAATGGATGGATGTTATTTAACTTCTAGATAATGTTTTAAATTTAAATTTGACAGATTTTATGATAAATCTACAAAAATTTCTTTTAGATTCGAACCTCAAAACCTCACAAATACTTAAGTTCCTTTGCATAAAAAATGGCAAAATTTGCATAAAAATGTGCAAACTTTCTTTCAAACTTGAACCTCAAAAATTCGTAAATACTTGAGTTATTTCACATAAAAAATGTAATAACTTTGCATAAAAAAACTGTAAACTTTCTTTCAAAATCAAACCTCAAAACTTCATAAATATTTGAGTTATTTCATATAAAAAATGTAACAACTTCGTATAAAAAACTATGACATTTCTTTTAAACTTGAACCTCGAAACCTCGGAAATACTTGAGTTACTCTGCATAAAAAATGTAATAACTTTGCATAAAAAACTGTAAAGTTTCTTTTAAACTCAAACCTCAAAACCTCACAAATACTTGAGTTGCTTCACATTAAAAAAAATATGAAATTTGCATAAAAAATGCATGAACTTTCTTTCAAACTCGAACCACAAAACTTTACAAATACTTGAGTTACTTCGCATAAAAAATGTAATAACCTCGCATAAAAAACTATAAAATTTCTTTTAAACAGTGAATCTAATTTACAGTGAATCAAAAAATGACATTGAATCAAAATGACATTGAATAAAAAAATTCACAGTGAATCAAATTTACAACGAATCAAATTAATTCAATTTATTAACAAATAAACATGCTCATACAATCATTCATTCAATTAATTTGTTAATGAATCAAACTGATTTCATTCATTAACAAATGAAAATGCTCATACAATCATTCATTCCAAGGACCCAATGAGGTGATGTTGTCTCCTTTGAACTTGCATCGACAAATTTAGGAGAAGTTAAGCTTGCATTGTTGTGTGACTATTCTCATATATAGTAAGATTTTCATGGTGCATTAGAGCAAGTACTAATCCAATTTTCAGATCGAGTTGTTTTGAACTGTGTAGACAGTCTGCAATGAAAGAAAAAAGTTAACCAAAAAGCATTAACACATTCCAGGCAAAGGCCTGGTTTGAGAATAGCTATAATAAAATTGACTGCTCAAACCAACCCTTTGCTTGTAATGTATTGGTGTTTTTTGTTAGATTTCTTCTTTTTTTCTTTTGTCGTAGACCGTCTACACAGTTCAAACCAACTCGCTTTGAAAATTGGGGGAGTATTTGCTCTAACACGTTGTGAAAATCGAACGGTGTATAAGAACAATCATAGGAAAACACACGCTTAACTTCTCCTAAACTTGTCGATGCAAGTTCAAAGGTGGCAACAACACCTCACAAGGGCATCACTCTCAGTATTTGACTACCACCCTTTACTCCAACATACGGAAGCCTACCTTTCATCCTCTTCACAAATTTGCATATAGGTGATGCCCAACTAGAGAGAGAGAGCGACTAGCATTCCAATCGTTTTGATTTTTTTTCTTATGCTAACAATGAGAGCCTCCTTTTATAGGCCAAGGGAGTCTCCATAAAAGCTTTATAAATTACAAAATATTTCGTAAATGAAATTGCAAAGTTCCAAGAGGCTCAACCCTAATTTTGGTTAGGGCATTAAAGAGGGGAGGTCGACTGGTCAACCTTATCTCCTTATGCATGTCCACCTACGTCATTGAAGATTCTTGTGAAAATACTTAATATAGATCTGTTTGTTGAACTTTTGAACTTGACAAACACCGCAAATAACTGAGTTACTTCACATAAAAAATTCTTAAATTCACATAAGAAAATCAGTATTTGTTTTTTAATTCAAACTGACAAGCTGCGTAAATACCTAAGTTACTTCGCATAAAAAATGTAATAACATTGCATAAAAAACTATAAAATTTCTTTTAAAGTCAAACTTCAAAACCTTGCAAATACTTGAGTTACTTCACACTAAAAATTCTATAAAAATGCATAAAAAATATGCAAAAAAAAATTCAAACTAGAACCGACAAAATATGCAAATACCTGAGTTATTTTGCTTAAGATGGACTATTTATATTATAAAATTCTCATAGTTGTACTTTCCCCAACTCATTGCGAATCCCTCCAACACCAGTTCCCAAATAGAGCATGACGAAGATTGGTGTTGGTCTCATTGTCACGGTTCCCAAGTGAGATGTGCAGTGCTGATTGAATATAATTGAATATAATCGATGATGGGTTATATATGATATGACCTTATGATCCTTGTTTATCTATTACATGTTCATGAAGAACTGTAAACGACACTTTGGCTGGTGGTGCCAAGACAAGGGAAATAACACTACTGATGGCTGAATAAATCCAACATTAAAAAAAGACCTAAATGTAGCATATATGTTATAATCCCAGGACTTTTGCATGATTAACTCATCCTGTTGGGGATTGAATTATCTGTACCAAACTCAAGAAGCTGCTCGGCCTGTGTCATGTGCTTTTATTCTTTCCTATATTTTGGCTTACCTTGAATGCCTTATATTCTACAAGCTTAGAGCATTGAGCATTGGAAGTTGAAGAGCTCTGGCCTTGAACATTAGAGGTTGAGTGGCACCCAGAGTTCCCCCAAACACTTCAGTAGAAACACCATATTTGAAGGAAGTTGCACTGAAGGGGTTGGAGGAACTCAAGGGGACTCCCAACATGCTGTGTCTTTCTCATTGCTTGGTTCTTGTTAGGTTAGAATGGAAAGCTTCTTGACTGCCATATTTATAGTTATCCACTATAAACTAAGCCTCTTTGGATGTATGGTTGGATTTACCTGGTTCTAATATTTGGCGACATTCATTCTTCAGGCATGTATACATTGAACCTGGTCAGTTTTGAGACTGTTGGAGGGGAGGAATCACCCCAGTGGCTAAAAATTCTTGCAGATCCTTTTCTTGGGGATGTCATAATCTTTTCCCTTTGACAACCTTTGTCCTCTTTTTGCCAATCATGCTTCTTTTGGTTTATTCTTATATTTCAACCCGAGCCAAGCTGAGGTTAGAATTGGAAAAGTCTCTCCCTCTCTCCCTCTCTCTGTTGTGCTTTGCTTGATTCTAGTTTGAAGATAAACCAAACCCAAAACTCAAGTTGAATGAGTTGAATACTGTGTGTAGTGCTTTGCTTGATTCTAGTTTGAAGATACACTACAAGAAAACCGTGGATTAGCGACGGCCTCTATCCATCGCTAATCCGTCACTAAGCCGTCGCTAAACTGTTTAGCGACGGATTAGCGATGGATAGAGGCCATCGCGATTTTTTGCTCGCTAATTAGCGAAAAAAATTATCTGTCGTTAATTCCGTCGCTAATTTGCGACAGATTAGCGACGGACATTATCCGTCGCTAATCTGTCGCTAAATTTTAAAAAAAAAATAAAAAAAAATTGATCCTTGTCGGGCGGTATTCCGGCAGCACTAAGCCGGACTTATACCGCACCCGACAGGCATTGCATGCACATAACGATCGCTCTGCCTCATCGCGAACCGGCGTCGCCGTCCTCCATGAACCGGTGCTCTCCGGCGTCGCCGTCCTCCATGAACTGGCACCGTCATCTTCCGTGAACCGGCATCGCCGTCATCCTCCGTGGACCGGCGTCATCGTCCTCCATGAACCGGCGCCAACGTCCTCCAGCGATCGCCGACCGTCCTCCGTGAATCGACGTTGTTGTCCTCCGTGAACCGGCGCCGACATCATCCAGCGATTGCCGACCGTCCTCCGGCGTCGCCGTCCTCCGTGAATCGGCATTGTCGTCCTCCAGCGATTGCCGACTGTCCTCCGGCGTCACCGTCCTCCACTCTCATGTACATGCTCTCCAATAAGCTCTCCGACGTCGCTCGGTTTAAATCGAGCGCGGTCGATTTAAATCGAGCGCGGTCGATTTAAATTTCAAACAGGGAGAGAGGGAAAATTTCGCGCTTGGTTTAAATCGAAAATTAGCGACGGATTTGCGACGGAAAATTTCCGTCGCTAATCCGTCGCTAATTAGCGACGGATTAGCGACGGAAAAATTCCCTCGCTAAATCCCTCGCTAAAATGTTTTTCTTGTATTGAGAATTAGCGACGAAATACTTGTTGTCGTTAATTCGTCGCTAATTAGCGACGGATTAGCGATGAAACAACTTTCATCGCTAATCCGTCGCTACTTAGCGACGGATTCATTAAGAAAGTTTTCTCTAGCTAATCTGTCGCTAATTTGCGACGGAAAAAATCCGTCGCAAATTTCCGTCGCTAATTAACATTTTTCTTGTAGTGATAAACCAAGGACAAAACTCAAGTTGACAGGTTTGGACACTCTCTCTGTCTCTCTCTCATCCCCATTTGTTCCTTGATATAACCTAAAATTTTCTACCCCATATCCAACCACCATAACATCCCAACTCCACATAATTTGTTCCTTGATTTCACATAAAATGTTCTAACCCGTACCCAACCACCATATATAACCGTACAACCCTATATTAAAAGGAGGAAGTACAAAATTTAGAGAGAGAGAGAGAGAGAGATCTAAATCTGTTTGCTCCCGTGTGGTTTCTGTCAACCTCAAGCCGATGCCCTTTATGTTCCCAAGCAGATTGCTCAGTGCATAATGATTTAGTTACATGCTTATATATGTATGTTATTACTAGAAAGCAGGCTTAATTGCCTGCATGCAAAGTAGACACAATAACGACTGTCATGCAACATTGTTGCTCCGGTGGATTCCATGTGTGTTGGATATATCCCTTCTATATATGAAGAGAAAGATTCCAAAGATTTGCAGCTAAATCTTCAAGAATTAACTTCACATGTGGCAGCAAAGGCTTCATAAAAACGTGAATTGAAGAGAAAAGGCACGCAAGTTTTAACTGGTAAGCCTGCTTCCATGTTCTGTAGAATCAAGTCACAATTAGAATGGTGATTTGTGGGTGGCTTTATGAAACTTCTGATTGTGGGGCCCGGATACTTTCGGTTCCATCTCTTTCTATTATGCTAGAAAAGCGACTGGTTTACACTTCCAGAAAAGCGACTGTAAGTACGACAGACATAGCCAGCTGACTAGGTCTCTGATCGGGGGGAGGTTTCCCGTTCCTCGTGAAAAACATAGGCAGGTCTTAAGATCTTATGTCAATCTGACAACCAATGAAGTTACCACCTTATAAAATTTTGTTGGTTGCATCCTTGAATTTTTTGAAAGGAGAAATTTCAGATCGGTAACTAACTTTTTTGCATAATTAGAAAATGCTCTTAACGGCTGGAAATTTCAGAAAAGAACGAAAGATTTGTTTTATGTAAATCAAAAGCAAACATTTTATAACCCGCGAGGTGTTTTCTCATGTGGTAAGCAGGGTCCAGTGTCAAGCTGAAGGCCGGGATCGAATCCTTTTGCCACATCGGGGCAGCTGTTGTTCTGGTAGGGGTTTGCCTAATCGCATTTTGCTTTTAAAAAATAAATAATTTTTTTATAAAGCTAACTTCAGTTAACACTATCTTATTTTGGGTTAGCGTATCTTATTTTGGGTTAGCGTTAGCATAAAGATGTTACCACTTCACCCACCAACAAATGGAATACAAGTCTCATTGGGTTTTGTGAAGCCTAAGAAATAAGTGGGACTTTGATTTGATATCTACAAAAATAAACTATTAGTATTTAAGGGTATCAACGGGTCTGGTTTATTAGGACCGGAACCAAACCCTTTAAGGTCCCAATATATATATAGTAATAAATAAGAAGACCCGAGTTCGGACCATAGTTTAAAAACTCGCCGGGTTGACCTGGCTCAGATCGCCCAGTCACTGGGTCAAAAAATAGGCGTGATCCGGCTTTAACAAAACTCCGCCAAGCCATGCCAGGACTCGATGGAGTCATGGGCTTGTCTTGCATATATACATATATAATACATTTTATACATAATTACCTATATTATATAAAATATAATATAAATATTATGTATATTATATATAAAAATATGATTATATATGTATTAATAAAATTATATATTAAATATATTATAAAAAATATCATATAATGTATATTATATATAATATATTAATAAAATACTATAAAATATAGATAATATATATAAAAATGACTTTACAGTTCGACAAAAATGACATGTTTCTTAAAAAAACCTTAAAATTTTTCAAATTGGTCTGCTGTCCAAAATCATAAATAATAAAATATAGATATTTTTGCTTAGGGTCGTTTTCGACTCGATACCAGCATCTAAAAAACTTATGCTTCTTTTTAAGAACAAAATGTAGGGTTATTCGTGATCCCTAACCTGTGGTCCCCAAAATCCTTTTTACACAATTTTTGAGTTTTTCTTATCTCTGATGAGTTTTTTGGTGATTCTGACGAGGTTGCGATATTCTTCTCATCGACTTCTTCTGTTAAATCGAAATGTGAGTTCTTTGTCGACCCCAACCTGTGGACCCCAAAATCCCCTTCACACATATAGTTTAGGGTTTTTTTTCTAAAAGAATATAATATGTTTGTTTCGAAGATCTATGTTTGCTTTGAAAATGCTTTATCATATAAAAAATTAATATTTTTGCTTCTTTGAAGATGTTTATCTATTATTATATGATTTTTTATTTTTTTGTGTATGTGTAATGGGGCTTGGGTTGACCATGCACAAGGTGTTAAAGTGGGTACTTGGTTTTGTAGAGTGGTTATTAAATGTATTCTATTATGAATAAATGTATATTTTATGTGGTTTATGTATGTAGTTAAGATGACTTTAGTATCTGCTAAAGTGCACTACCATGTGGCTAATGATCATAGTTGGAGATCTTTAGTTGTCCTCCAAAACATTAGCTTTAATGAATTAGTCGTTAGGTTGTCTAAAAAAACAGGACTAAGTGAAGAGTTAATCAGCCTTCGATATACATATTCGATATCCATAAGTGATGAACTATGTGGACTAGATGTTTTTGACGACTATGATGTAGAAGAGATGTTACTTAGTAGCGACATTAACTTAGTGCATCGCGTAGTTCAACAAGAAGCAATTGAAAGGGATGTTGAACAATCTATCGAGGTCAATGTGTTGTCGAACATCAAGATGAACCAAGCAGTGAATGATATTAATGAACCAAACATGCAACTGTCCCAAATAATAAACGATAGTAATGTTGTACAAGTGGAGAACATGCAGTTGCCTGAACCAATTAGGAATATAGATGTTGGACCTGCAGACAACGAAGAACTTCCATGAACAATTGAGGGTATACATTAACAAAGGATCACTAGAGAATGTATAACCACTTGAGCACCCTAGTTTTAGTGATCTGTATCCCAGCAATGATGCACAAAAAGACCTCTTAAAAGCCCAGACATTGGTATGTTGTGTGAGTTTTATGAGCATTTGTTGGGCTTTAGAAATGTTTTAGGTTTATGCACTAATGTTTAGGGTTTACTAGGTTCAAACTGGATGGTTCTCTTTTGCGAACTAGCAATTGACAATCTTTGATGCAGAGGCATCTGAGTTGTATGAACGACTTTGTAAGGAAAGACTTAATGATTTTGAACAATTTCAATGGCTATCAATAGAGTCCAATGATCGAGAGGTTGTTATCGACAAAAGATTTAATGATGTCGATCATTGCCGTAAATTTTTGAAAGATTATGTGATCAAGAACAACTATAAAACAAAATTTAAGAAGGGTTGCAACAAAAAATAGTTGCCGTATGCACGCAAAAGAATCTACAGACTAAGATTGATTTCACTTGGAGGATCCATTGCACAAATGTGCGGGGAGCAGTGTTCTTTCAAGTGAAGAAGTATCAAAGGGAGCATATATGTAGTGGATCATTGAGCAACCTAGTAGTGGAAAACATGTCTTTCAAGTGGGTTTCATGTGTTATTCATGGACGATTGTACGATAACCTGAAGATGACTCCAAGAAAAATCATGAATGACATAAGTCGTGAGAAAGGTGTGGAGCTTAGTTACAAACAAATATGGCGTGGACGAGAAGTGGGTAGGGTAGAGATATATGGTTCATTTGAAGACTCCTTCAGGTTGCTTTCCACCTATTGCCATCATTTAAAAATGATTAACTGAGGATCAAGGTTGGTCATTGAGACCGATATGCGAAATTGATTTATGTACATGTTCCTATCTTTTTATCTATGCATTGATGAGTTTATTAAAGATTGCCATATAGTTCTTCTTCTGGATGACACTTTCATAAAATAAAAATATATGGGTATATTGTTATCGGGCCATAATATTGATCCTTGTAGTCAAATATTTCTGATTGCCTTCGCAGTTGTGGATAGAGTGTCAAAAAATTCATGTGCATAGTTTTTGTCACACATAAAGCTATAATTGAATTGTTATAGCGTTGAGAACGTCAGAGCTAAACAACAATTGATAGTCATCTCAGATAGGCATTTAGGGCTACAATATGATGTTCCGCTCGTATAGCCTAATTGTCATGTTAGATATTACATGAAGCACTTGACGAACAACTTTAAAATCGCTTTTCCTCCATCACTTGTACCACTTTAGTGGAGTGCTGCCAGTGTAGCCACGTCAGCTCAGTGCATATACTTTCTTGACAAAATCAATGAGCAACGTAGAGACGCGTATACATATGTCACAAAACATGTTGCAAATAAATATTGGGCTAACAGTGAATTTCTAGCTAAGAGGTACGGGTGCTTAACCTCTAATGTAGTGTTGAGCTTCAATATGTGAATTCTCACAATACGTGATAAACTCTTTTCTCTTTTTGAAAAGCTTTGTCTCATACTGATGAAACTTTATGAGTAAAGAAGGAATGACGAGTCACTCAAGAACGAGCCGAGTGTCGAGCCACGAGTCACTCAAGGATGAGCCAAGTGATGAGTCACCATGTTTTAAAACATTGGTCTGGACCCGAATGTTCGTTTAATACATGAGCTCGCCCGAGTATAGTTTATGAAATCTTGTACCAGACCCGAACTTGACCGGAGTTCCGATTAAGACCCATAATTTTTCAATATAAAAATGATAAAGAATATGATTTTACCAGGTATGGCCCTTGTTTGGTTCATGTAGTTCTTATCAAGTCTAAAATTGAAGAATAAATCTGGAATGACAAATGATTGAACATTGGATATCTGATGAGATAATCCAGGTTCAGAAAATAATTTGGACTCTGAATGTAAATAACAAAGTGAATTGAATAAAATGGTCCAGGTCCAGAATAAAAATGGGATATTGGAAATCAAATCTGGTATTGGATCCAATGTCAGAATTGAAACATGAATTGGATCTTGGATATAAATATAATATCAGATAAAGGGATTGATCCGAGTTCAGATTGGAAATTGTCTCAGCTTGAAGAATTGATAGATTTTGAATTTCATCTAAATTCTAGCTAGGGTTAGCTCAATTTCATCCAAAATGGGCTGAAATAAGCAAAAATGGACTCCAAGAATGTGGGAATAGATTTTGAATTGGAACTGGACCACTTAAACTCTTGATGAGCTCAAGTTAGACACAGAAAACTAGGACCAACTAGAATTGGCTGACTTGGAGACAATTGGCTAGGATTCGAGTTAGAAATGAGCTCATTTCATAGAAAATGAACCAAATTTAGCTGAAATGAACATAAATTACTTATTGTGAGCTAAGAGGAGTTAAAAAATGACTGATATTCTAACTCTTTTGAACTTAAAATGAACTTGGCTAGGCCTAATTGACAAGGGTCTAAGGTGACCTAGGGGTAAAATGGTAATTTTTGCTGAAAAAATTAGGTAAAATGATACATAAACTGGAATAGACCTGGAGGTTACGATCCTACACTGTACTACAGGGGGTCAATATATGTGAGGGGAGTGTCCAGGGGTGAACCTGGAAAATTTGGGGTGTTTACAATAGTCATCTCAGATAGGCACCTAGGGCTACAATATGTTGTTCCCCTTGTATAGCCTAATTGTCATGTTGAATATTGTATGAAGCACTTGACGAACAACTTTAAAACTGCTTTTGGCCCATCACTTATACCACTTTAGTGGAGTGCAGCCAGTGTAGCCACATCAGCTCAGTGCATATACTTTCTTGACAAAATCAATGAGCAGCGTAGAGACGCGTACACATATGTCACAAAACATGTTGTAAATAAATATTGGGCTAACAGTGAATTTATAGCTAAGAGGTACGGGTGCTTAACCTCTAATGTAGTGTTGAGCTTCAATGCGTGAATTCTCACAATACGTGATGAACCCTTTTCTCTTATTGAAAAGCTTTGTCTCATACTGATGAAACTTTATGAGTAAAGAAGGAATGACGAGTCACTCAATAACGAGCCGAGCGTCGAGTCACGAGTCACTCAACGATGAGCCAAGTGATGAGTCATCGTGTTTTAAAACACTGGCTCGGACCCGAAGGTCCGTTTAATACATGAGCCCGAGTATAGTTTGTGAAATTTTGTACCAGATCCGGACCTGATCGGAGTTCCGATTAAGACCCATAATTTTTCAATGTAAAAATGATAAAAAAATATGGTTTTACCAGGTATGGTCCTGGTTTGGTTCATGTAGTTCTTATCAGGTCTAAGTATGGTTTTTCTTATAGTGGACCCGATTAGACTCATGTCTTGACCTAATACCATACCCAAAAATCTAGTACACGTCTGGTTCTACCTAGGGATGGGCATCGGGCCGGCCTTGAGCCAATATTGTGAAGCGGGCTGGGTCCGGCCCGGCGTGACCCAAACCCATTTATTTCTCTTTATTTCCATGATACAACTCAAAAACCTAATTTTTAATTAGTGCAACTAGTTAGGTAAGCAGTAATAATTAACAAATAGCAAGTTCTAGTGCAACTAATTAGGTAAATAGTAATAGTTGTTCAAGTTACTATATAATAGTTAATTTTTAAAATTTTATATTATTGAAAAAATCTAATAAATAACTCAAGCCCATTGAGCTGGCCAATGTATGTAACGGGCTGGGTTTTGGCCGAGTAGCTAATGGGTCCGGGCATAAAATTATGGCCCAAACCCAACCCAGGGCGGGCTGAGTCGGCTTGGCCCATCAGGCTCCCATGGCCCGTTGCCCACTCCTAGTTTCATCTGGTTTCGAACCAAACCCGACCGATTGACCCCACTGTTATTATTGCTATCTTTTATACAGGTGTTAATTACACCATTCGTTATGCTGCTAATTTGAGTAATGCAAGAACTTGTAAATAAAGGACAATAAGCAATGAAACGTGTAGGATAAGTTGGGTCAAATAACAATGTGTTACAAGGTAAATTCGTCTTACTTGGAACTTTTTTTTTTTTTTTTTATATTTACACAGAAAGTGTCCCCAGAATCAGATACCTTGTCGCGCTGGCTCTACCTGCCTTACCAATACTGTCCTGGCAGCGGAAAACTCTGCGGGCTTACCCCCTTGTCAGTTCACGTTTGGGAACCTAGAATTTTTGGATGTAAAGAAGGTCCTTACATGAGAAAAAGATGTCAAAGACTCCCCCGACTAGTACTACCTTTTCCATATTCTTCACCATATCCACGAAGGTGTCCAGGTTCAATGTACCCAATTTTGTTTCTAGTTAAAAATTGTCATGGCCAAATATATCTATGAACCCTTGTTAAGTGTTAAAACACAACACTGGAAAGCTATCAATCAACACTTTAGACTCCATTATGTGTTCCTTAAACACATTTAGCTAATCATTTTTAGGAAAAAATAAGTGGATGTTTACTTTCATTGAGATAGTTTTGTTGTATATTATATAAGGGCCATGCAATGAGCATTTTACAAGCAGCTTCTGTTGGGAGGTCCCAAGCGTTCTCTCGAACACTTCACTAGTGTCCTAGTAAAGGACAACCTATTGAAGTGTTTGGGGGAACTCTAGGGGCCACTCAACTTTATCTGTCAGAGTGTTGCACCAATGTCCAACAAGACAGACATTCCATCAAGGCCTCTCTTCTTTAATTTGACAGGTTCCTTACGCAATCTCTTGTAGCAAGGTGCTTCACGTTGAGAGGTCCCAAGAGTTCCCTCAAACCCTTCATTGGGACCCTTAAGTAGTTGCCCTACTGAAGTGTTTGGGGGAACTCTATGGGCCATTCAACTCTCTGCTAAAGAAGTACAGTAATAGCAAAGCCATGGTCCTCATGGAGGTTGTATTTCAATCTCTAGCAATGCATTTCTATCTTAATAAACAAAATCTTTGTGATTTTTATTAATAAGCTATATCTGATATATTTTTAAAGACCTAAATGTAGCGTATATGCTCTAATCCCAAGACTTTTGCATGATTAACTCATCCTGTTGGGGATTGAATTATCTAAACCAAACTCAGGAAGCAGCTCTGGCCTTGAAGTTTAGAGGTTGAGTGGCACCCAGAGTTCCCCCAAACACTTCAGTAGAGCCACCATATTTGAGGGAAGTTGCACTGAAGGGGTTGGAGTTACTCAAGGGGACTCCCAACATGCTGTGCCTTTCTCATTGCTTGTTTCTTGTTTGGTTAGAATGAAAAGTTTCTTGACTGCCATATTTATAGTTATCCACTATAAACTAAGCCTCTTTGGATGTATGGTTGGGATTTACCTGCTTCTAATATATGGTGACTTTCATTCTTCAGGCATGTATACATTGAACCTGGTCAGTTTTGAGACTGTTGCAGCGGAGGAATCATCACTGCGTGGCTAAAAAATCTTGCATATCCTTTTCTTGGGGATGTCATGATCTTTTCCCTTTGGCAGCCTTTGTTCTTTTTTTGCCAATCATGCTTCTTTTGGTTCATTCTTACATTTTAACCTGAGCCAAGCTGAGGTTTGAATTGAAAAAGTCTCTCTCTCTCTCTCTCTCTCTCTCTCTCTCTCTCTCTCTCTCTCTCTCTCTCTCTCTCTTGTGCTTTGCTTGATTCTAGTTTGAAGATAAACCAAACCGAAAAATCAAGTTGAATGAGTTGAATACTGTGTGTGTTGTGCTTTGCTTAGTTCTAGATTGAAGATAAACCAAGGACAAAACTCAAGTTGACAGGTTTGGACTCTCTCTCTGATCCCCATTGTTCCTTGATTTTACCTAAAATTTTCTAACCCATATCCAACCACCATAACCTCCCAACTCCACATAATCCATTCCTTGATTTCACTTAAAATTTTCTAACCCATATCCATAAAATTTTAATGTAAAAATGATAAAAAATATAGTTTTACCTGTATGGCCCAGGTCAATTTTCATGTAGTTCTTATCGGGTCCGGGTATATATGGTTTCTCTTATGGTGGGTCTGATTAAACCCCAATCCGGAGCCGATACCAAACCAGAAAATTGAGACCAGGTCTGGTTGCACTTGGGTCCGAACCAAACCTGACCAGCTGACACCCCTAGGTAGAAGGACCTAACCGGTCCTTACATTTTCATCCATGTGTTTACTCCCACTAAAGGGCCCACGTGGAAAGGGACACGAGAGTACCCTTTTCCTCGTTTAACCAATAAATACTTGATCCAGTTAGTATATAAAACTGAACCCGACTCAGAATCCGATCGGGTTTTGCTATTTAAAACCAAACCCAACACCCGTATATAATCAGGTCCAAATTTTCATACCAAACTCAATTAAACGGGTTTTAGTCGGTCGAATATCCAACCCAAACAGGTTGGTTTACATCCCTGCTCCAAGTCTTGCATCCTGGGCGTCTCGATCCAAGACACACATCCACAAATGCCTCCTCATGCAGGCCCTTTTAGTTCTCTATGAACATGGATCATGCTTGATGATGTAAGATACAGCCGACTTTCAGTTAGGGTATGAATGAACTTAGATAAGGATTGGAGCTGCGTCCAAGCTAAAATGAGTTACATTCGGACCTTAGTGCAGAATCAAATAGATCATATTGTAACTTACATTGACCCAAAACATAAAAAGAAACAGAAACATATTGGCAAGGTGGATTGTCTATAATTGACTTGAATCTTCGATATATCCAGCTGATCTTAGTCGCTCAACTAATAGTGGTATTTATGGTTTGGTCTAAAATTGCAAATAACACTTATCATTTTCAAATCTGCATACTGTCTAAAATCGCAAATAAAATTATTTTTATGACATTTTTAGCCCTCACACTTATCATTTTCGGTGTGAATTTCCTCTATATGCGAATTTCCTTCGTCCCTACCAAAAACTCCAACCTCACAAATACCTGAGTTACCCCACATTAAAAATTTATAAAATTCATATAAAATAAGTGTGAGTGAACTTTCTTTTAAATTGGAACTCACAAACATCATAAATACTTGAGTTACTTTGTATAAAAAATTCCTAATTCCCTTAAAAAAATATACAATTTTTTTTAACTCAAACTGACAAACATCACAAATACTTGAGTTAACTCACATAAAAAATATAATAACATCATATAAAAAATCTGTAATTTTTTTTAACTCAAGCTGACAGACATCGTAAATACTTGAGTTACCTTGCATAAAAAATGTATTAACGTCACATAAAAAATCTTTGTTTTTTTTTTATCTATAACCGACAAACATCGCAAACACTTGAGTTACCTTGCATAAAACATATAATTATATCACATAAAAACAATGCAATTTTTTTTAACTCTAATTGACAAACATTGCAAATAATTGAGTTACCTCTTATAAAAAATAAAATATCACATAAAAAAAATATAATTTTTTTTAAACTCGAACCATCAAACCTCGCAAATACTTAAGTTACCTCACATAAAAAATATAATAACATCATATAAAATGTGTGCGAGCAAACTTTCTTTTAATCTCGAACCTCCAAACATTGTAAATATCCGAGTTACTTCGCATAAAAAATTCTTAAATTTGAACAAAAAATCTATAATTTTTTTTTTAACTTGAACTAAAAAACTGCATAAATACTTGAGTTATTTCTTATAAAAAAAATGAAATAACATCGCATAAAAAATCTGTGGTCTTTTAAAATTTAAAACATGCACCTTTTTTTCTGCGTTTGAGATGCTGATATCAGGTCTGGATCAGGGTTATTTTTGACCTGATACCATCATCTAAAAATTTATGCTTCTTTTTAAGAACAAAATCTAGGGTTCTTGGTGGTCCCCAAAATTTCCTCTACACAATTTTTGAGTTTTTCTTATCTTCGATGAATTTTTTGGTGATTCTTATGAGGCTACAACATTCTTCTCGTCAACTTCTCTTGTTAGATCAAAAGGTGGGTTCTTTGTGGTCCCCAACCAGTGAACCCTAAAATCCCCTTCGCGCATATATTTTAGGGCTTTTTTCTGAAAGAATATAATATGTTTGCTTTGAAGATGCTTTATCACAAAAAAAATCAATATTTTTGCTTCTTTGAAGATGCTTGTCTATTATTATATGACTTTTAATTTTTTGTGTATGTGTAATGGGGCTTGGCTTGACTGTGCATAAAGTGTTAATGTGGGTACTTGGTTTTGGAGAGTGGTTGTTTTATATATTCTATTATCAATAGATGTTGTATATTTCATGTGGTTTGTATAGGTAGTTAAGATGACTTCAGTATCTACTAAAGTGCACTACCGTGTCGTTGATGATCATATATGAAGATCTTTAGTGGTCCCTCAAAATATTTGCTTTGATGAATTAGTGGCTAGGTTGTCTCAAAAAACAGGACTCAGTGAAGAGTTAATCTGTAACGCCCCAAAATTTCAACTTGTGTTTTTTAAAACATTGACGAAAAACCTTTCAAGTATTAAAGTTTTTACTTTTAAAAATCTATAACTGAAGCAATTTAGAAAGGAGCACAAGTTACCAAATTCTGGGTACATTAGCCAGAAAATCATCATTTCACATGAAACAACTACTTAAAGGAAGTGAAGAAATAAAATAATAGATTATTACTAAAATCTACAGTTTATTACAAAATGAGCATTTCTCCACTATCCAATAATCTAAAGAAAAACTCAAAACTCAGAGCCAAGACGTCAGTAGAAAGAAGGAAAATCTTGAGTCATGTTGCATCGCGCCATCGACCGCCTGTGAAGTCCTACTCATCACACGCCCATGAAATGGATCAGTTTCATAACAAACTAGTAGGTGCACGAATATACAATGTAGAATAAAATAAAGCAGGGCATTCATAGGATAAGTAGTTTATTACATTAAAAGCAACAAGTACAATATGTAATCTACTCTAGCAGATACACCATATGCAAAGATCTATTGTCTTGAAACAGATATAGCAACATTTCGAGTAGTATAAATCTCAATCATTTACAACTTATTATGAAAATGATATTTTTTAAGTTCTGATATTAACTGGCTTGTGGGTATGCACAAACGCGAAACGTAGAAACAGCCGAGACCGATCCGGAGGTTCTTTATGTCAGGTATTTTTTTCATTAACCCAGATGGCTGACTGAATCCACTCCTAAGGGGATCGTAAATGACCAAAAGAGTAAATCCCAAAGGCATTTGTGGCCCATGGACATCCAACTTCTGTAGAAGTACCTGAGAGTTACCACCTAAGATAATTTATGGTAATCCCAATTCTCCTAACTTCGATGACTAGGGAAGCCGAGTCTTTTGCCCGTAGGATGGTTGTTAACAACCTGTTTGTCAAATTTTTTATACCATCCATCCTCTCCCTTGATGACCCGTGAAGGTCGAATGGATACGACGAGGGTTTCTTAACCGCCGCCCCATTCTGTATGTTCAAGTCTATTAGACCCACTCGAGCATCTTACCTGTGAAGGCGAGTTGTCACCATTTATGTGATTTCTGCATTGTGTCATATGCAAGCTTCGAGGTTGCTACAACCTCATCACCCAAACATTGTAACACCAACGTGACGTACTTATCTAAAAGTACGATCATACCTGCCTAAAGGTATAACTACGACGAGAGGGCAAACTTTTAATGTCTTGCAATTCCTTCAGTTCATACATGATATGCATTGCTCTTTGAGCATTTGGCTTGTGGAGGCTGATATTATTATTTCATTTATTTCAATAAAGTGCTTATTGCCCACTTTGAGGTACTCAATGACCTCTCATACTTCTTCTCATAATATTTGTATCGTATCTGTCTTAAGGTTCGATTACGATAGCAAAATTGTGGGTTTCTTGATGGATAACCCATCACAGTATCTTATAGAATCAGTAATTTACTTGGCATGCTCAAATACTATGTAATAAAAAATCTTAAACGGGTCTTGAGATCGTTGTGGATCCAATCAGTTCTTTCGAGTAACCGACTCAGGGAACCATTAGTTGCATCTAGCAACGCATAACTAGATCACAAGCTTTATAAGCTAAAATTCATTCTCAAGGAGTCAACCTTGCACAAGGAAACACCTCCTCTCAAACTCTTAGTGCTTGTACACAATTTCACACCTTTCTAAAAGAGCAAAATATGGTACGTGCACCTGCACACCCTACGAGACTTGCCTGAGGGTGGCAACAAGATTCATCATGTAATAACAAGCAGAGCATCTACAGTAAAATCACAATAGTGAGAAAGTACGGAACATAGTACTAGGGATTTCTGTAGAAATGAGTCTACCCATATAGCATACATCAAGCATGTAATTTCAACGGAGTAAGAATGAGGAAACACAAGACATGCAATCACAAGCTAAATAATCCTACAGGTAAGCATGTATATTATTCTATCTCAGAATCCTTATATTTTATTCCATTCATCCAAAATCCTCGTGTGACTTTTCCTTATCTCAGAATGTTTTGTAGTTGTGTATGCCGACCAGTGTAGATGATACGGGGTCGGACCGCGGAGCACGAACGGGACCCATTGCGTAAATCTGCAAGAGTGAGAGTTATTATGCCATAGTTGTCAAAAAGAACAAAAGAGCAGTAAGGTTTATCCTATCAGTGGAAAGCATGAGTGGCAAGGGTTGAGACTCCTGTTGTACAAAAATCTGATGTGTGACAGGGGTCAAGACCCTTGTTTACTAGGAAAGAATTGAATGGCAGGGGCTCAAGACACCTGCGTGACAAAACGGCGAACAGCAGATGGCAGGGGCCATAGGCTTTGCCTGACAGAGCAGCGAGTGGCAGGGGCCACTGCCCATGCCTGCCAAAACAGCAAACGGTGGGAGCCTCTGCCCCTGCCTGACAAACGTAATGAATGGTAGGGGCCTGGGCCCCTTGCCTCACAAAACAGCTAACGACAAGGGCTTCGGCTCCTGCCAGACGAAAGCAGCGAATGCCAGGGGCCTTGGGCCCTGTCTGATAAACATAGAATAGCAGGGGCGAGGCTCCTGCCTGACAGAGCAGTGAATGGAAAAGGCCTCAGCCCCTGCCTGCCAAAACCACAAACGGCAAGGGCCTCGACCCTTGCCTGACAAAAGCCACGAATGGCAGAGGCCTCGACCCCCTGCCTAACAAATAAGTAATGGTAGGGGCCTCGGCCCCTGCCTGGCACAATAGCAAATGGCAGAGGCCTAGGCCCCTGCCTGACCAAATAAGGAATGGCAGGGGATTCAGCCCCTGCTTGATGAAACAAGGAATGGTAGGGGCCTCAGCCCCTACCTGAAGAATCGACGAATAGGAGGGGCTGAATCCTCTGCCTGACAAAATAATGGTGATAAAAGAGGAATAAAAAAAATAACATGGCATAGGGAATGGGGAGGGTCAGGCATAGGTTGTTGGACCTCTGTCGGTCCTTCGGTAAACACAGAGAAGATGGGGAAGGCTGGACAAAGGCTGTCGAACCTCTATCGATCCTCCGGTAAGCACAAGAGAGAGGGAGAAGGCTCGACAGATGTTACCGGATCTCTGTCGGACCTCTGACAAACATAGGGAGGGAGAGAAGGGGAGGGGGGGGGGGTCGTCGACCCACTGGCAATAAAAAGAGAGAGGGAAGGTACGACAGGGGCTATCAGGCTCTCGTTGACCTTCTGGCAGACTTTCGAGGGAAGGGTGTGGCAGGGTCCATCGGTTCCCTGACTACCTTCCGACGCACCTAGGGAGGGCACGACAGAGGCCGACGGCCACTTTCCAGCCCTCCGACTATCAGCGGAAAAGGGAGGGGAGGAGAAGGCGGAAAG
Source organism: Nuphar pumila (assembly GCF_984573655.1). Classification (NCBI taxonomy): domain Eukaryota; kingdom Viridiplantae; phylum Streptophyta; class Magnoliopsida; order Nymphaeales; family Nymphaeaceae; genus Nuphar; species Nuphar pumila. Next base: position 42,761,820 of record NC_143263.1, on the reverse strand, counting down.
GCATACCTGAGAGAAGATCGACAACGATGGCGTCGATCGGACCAAAGGGAGGAGGCATCGAGGTTCGCAAGAAGGGGCGTCGGTGCGAGGAGGAGGAGACTCGAGAGGGAGGCGTGCCCCCCCCCCCCCCCTGTCGTCCTGCGATGCTCTTAAAGAGCTTGAGGGGGAGATTTTTGGGGAAACCCTTAAGGCGTTTCCCTTATCCAGTCGAGGGGGGGGGGGGAGGAGCGGCGCAGGCGGGGTGTGGCGCAGAGGGGAGGGTTTTCTTAAAAATCTTCCCCCTGTATTGGGTTATTTGAAAACCCTTATGAGGACGAGCCCGGGTCCTATAATTTGATTTTTTTTTTAACCGTGGGTTTTACATAATCAGTATCTGGTATACATATTCATTGCCAATAGGTGATGAATCAGGCTGAGTAGATGATTTTAATGACAATGATGTAGAAGGAATGTTATTTAGTGGTGACATTTACTTAGTGTTTCATATAGTGCAACAAGAATTAGTTAAAAGGGATGTAGAACAATCTATCGAGGTCAGTTTGTTGTCAAACATCCAACTGTCTCAAGCTGTGAATGATGTTGTTGAACCAAACATGCAACTGTCTCAAATAATAAATGATAATAATGTTGTACAAGTGGAGAATATGCAGTTTCCTGAACTGATTAAGAATATAGATGTTGGACCTACAGACAACGAAGAACTTCCATGAATAGTTAAGGGTGTATATCAGCAGAGAATCACTAGTGAAGATGTGAAACTACTTAGGCACTCCAGTTCTAGTGTTTTGCATCCCAGGAATGATGTATAAATGATCTTTCAAAAGCCCAAATGTTGGTATGTTGTGTGAGTTTTGTGAGCATTTGTTGGACTTTAGAAATGTTTTAGGTTTATACGCTAATGTTTAAGGTTTACTAGGTTGTCGTTGGATGGGTTCTCTTTCGTAGAAGAGCAATTTATAATATTTGATGTGGAGGCATCTTAGTTGTATGAACAACTTTTTAAGAAAAGACTTGACGATTATGGACAATTTCAATGTCTATCAATAGAGTCCAACGATCGAGACATTGCTATCGGTAAAAGGTTTAATGATGTCAATCATTGCCATGAATTTTTGAAAGATCATATGATGAGGAACAACTATAAAACAAAATTCAAGAAGAGCTGCAACAACAAAGTAATTGTCGTATGCACACAAAATAAGATGCAGACTAAGATTGATTGCACTTGGAGGATCCATTGCACAAATGTGTGGGGAGCAACGTTCTTTCAAGTAAAAAAGTATCAAATAGAGCATACATGTAATGAATCATTGGTCAACCTAGTATCGAAAAACAAACCTTTTAAGTAGGTTTCACGTGTTATTTATAGATGGTTGCACGATAACCCGAAGATGACTCCAAGAGAAATCATGAATGACATAAGTCGTGAGGAAGGTGCGGAGCTTAGTAAAAAACAAGCATGACGTGGACAAGAAGTAGGTAGGGTGGAGATATATGGTTTATTCGAAGACTCTTTCAGGCTGCTTTTCGCGTATTGCCATTATTTAAAAATAATTAATTGAGGATCGAGGTTTGTAATTGAGACCGATATGTGAAATCAATTTATGTACCTGTTCCTATGTTTTTGTCCATGCATCAATGGGTTTATTAAAAGATGTCATACAATTCTTTTGCTAGAGGATACCTTATTAAAAGAAAAATACATGGGTATATTGTTATTGACCCATAGTATTAATTCTTGCAGTCAGATGTTTTTAATTGCCTTTGCAGTTGTGGATAGAGAGTCAAAGGTTTCATGAGCATAGTTTTTATCACACGTAAACCTATAATTGGATTGCTGCATCGTTGAGAACCCCAAAGCTAAACAACAGTTGATAGTCATCTCAGATAGGCACCTAGGGCTATAGTATAATGTCTCCCTCGTTGTGATCATCGCAAAAAAATTTCCTCTCTTGTTGTTTCTCTTTCTTCCTTCTCTTTTCCTTTTCTAACCTCTATTTTCCTCCTTTTTGAAGGGAGAAAAGTAAAAGAGAGAAAAGAAAGAGAGAAGAGAAAAGAAAAGAAAGAAAAAGAGAAGATGAACTCTTTTGCGCGGTTTCATTTGACCTTAATTTGAAAATATTTAGAAAATTACTCGCCTCCGTTTTGAAATATATTGCGGGAAAATAGAGAGACGGGATTTGCTCGTCGGTACGAGGTTCGACCGTTCCTGGCGCCTTTATCAGGGGTAATTGAACCAAGGATCGAATTAATGCCTTTTGCTTTGCATAAATATCATCTAAGAACTTATCCTAAAGATCTAAATGCACAAAGAATCATGCTTGTGCAATGTAAGGATGTATGCTCTTTTTAAAAGATGTTTTGAAAATTTCCAAGTATTCTGAGACGAACTTGATAATGGAGTGAAAAAATGATCCAATTTAACTTAGAACTTGAGATAGATCAGAGAAGTTCTAAGTTTTTGAAGTAAATCAGAATTTGGAAGAATAAATCTTTGAAATTTTTAAAAAAGAATGATTTTAAGGCTGAGGTAAAAGGAAAAGGAATGAATTTTCAAAGTCAGAAATTGACTTTGAATTTATATTTTGAACCTGGTTTTAAGAGATGGAGATGAAATTTAAAGTGATATATGAATTCTAGATTCAAAGTTTTGAAACCAGGATGGATTTGAGAAATCCAAATGGTATTAAAATAGAAATGGATTTTGGAAGTTCAGATGAAATCCGAAATGGAATTGGATTTGAAATCCAGACTTGGAAATGGATTTTGGATCTTAAAATGGGTTTAGGATCTGAAGTCTGAGATCCAAGATAAAGTTGGACTCTAGATCCTAAGATGGATTTTGGATCTGAAGATGGGTTTAGGATCTGAAATCTGAGATCCAAGATAGAGTTGGACTCTGGATCCTAAGATGGATTTTGGATCTGAAGTCTAAGATCCAAGATAGAGTTGGACTCTGGATCCTAAGATGGATTTTGGATCTGAAGTCTGAGATCCAAAGTAGAATTGGGTTCTGGATCCTAAAGTAGAATTTGGATCTGAAGTCTAAGATCCAATGTGAAGTTGGATTTTGGATCTAGAATCCTAAATGGGAATTGGATCCGAAATCTGGAATCCAAGATGTAATTTGGATCTAATTTTGGATTTGGAATTTCAAAAATTGGTTTGAGAATAAATGAATTTCAAAGTCAAATTGGACTTTGATTTTGGAGCTTTGAATTTGGAATTCAGAAAATGGATCAAGAATCTCAAAGTTAGATTGAACTTTGAATTTGATTAGAGTTTTTGAAAATGAATTTGGAATTTCAAAGTCAAATTGAACTTTGAAATCTGATTTGAATTGCAATTTTTGAATATAAAATGAATTTGAAATCTCAAAGTTTAAATTGGACTTTGAGATTGAAAATGAAATAGAATTTAAAATGAAAAGATGAATTGGATTTTTACAAGAATTGAAGATTGATTGAAGAAGATATTAACATCACTTGGAATCTTGAAAAAGGTTTTTTGAAAATATGATGCAGTTCTATCCTAAGTGATGAATGAACTTGAAGAATTAAAATTTGGATTTTGAAAAGCTATTTCATTCTTTAAATGAATTAAAATAAGATTGAAGATATAATACATTCTTGACTATGGTCATTGAATGTATTATATAATAATCTATATTTAAATTCAGGTGAAGAATAAAACATTTTTTTTGTGTTTTTATAGAGTTTAAAATGAAATTAACTCTCAATATACCCTGACTATGGTCATTGGTATATATATTGAATTAATTTTAAGTTAAACTCTGATAAAAGATGAAATATTTGAAAATATGCTGATTTTTGAAAAGGATCCAGTGTGGATCCAATGTTATTTATAAAAGATAAAAATCCTAAGTCTTGTTTACATCCTGACTATGGCCATTGATGTAAATCATCTACTTAGGATTAATTACCTCTTACGAAATGGCCATTGTTGCACGTGCCATTCGTGTTCTCATTCGTGAAATCTTTGGAGAATAAGATGAAAAAAATGATATGAAAGCAAGTAATTTATGGTATTTATATGCTCATTCCTTCTACCTAGCGCAGGAAAATATAAAATTTTCATTGACATCTAACTATTACAATGTTTGAGTTTAACTTAAGATTACAAGAGTTACTAATTCTAAGCAAAGAAAATAGCAATTCCTATGAGTTTCCTGTAAAAAAAAATGAGTTAGCATGATATGATGGAAATACAAAGCATAGAAAGATCCATAAAAACTGCCTATGCTTGTGCCTATAAGTGACCATACTTATGGTAACATGTATATGTGCTTGGAGGAATAAAACATGTGCAAGGTCTAATATATCAGAAAGTGGAGAAATATATTATTGTTATGCACAGACTAATTACCTGGAATTTATTATAAATGAGAAACCATTGGACATGAGGGAAATGTGACTTGACGAACCAAACGAATGCTTATGATAGCAGATATGTTAGGAGAAAATGATGAAGTGAACACACTGTTAAAAGCATGTCACTATTCAGGTGATATTGAACCAAATCACCACTTACTAGACACCGGCTAACAACAAACGCATATAGAGAGTAGAATATAACATGATGATGAAAAGCAAATGATTGAGAGTTAAAATGACTTAAAAGGTGTATGGGTGTTGTACAGAGAAATGTTTGAATGCGCAAATAGGGGAAATGAGAGAATTTGTGGGAGATACATAATGGGAGATGGGAGAACCATGACAGTGTGTGGACACTGCTATAGTTATATAAACAGTCACAGCAGTGCCGAGCACTGTTGTAAATAGACCAAAGACTTACAGCAGTGCCAGACACTACTGTATATATGCAAACGACTTACAGCAGTGCCAGGCACTACTGTATATATGCAAACAACTTACAGCAGTGTCAGGCACTACTGTATATATGCGAACGACTTACAACAGTGACAGGCACTACTGTATATATGCAAACGACTTACAGCAATGCCAGACACTACTGTATATATGCAAACGATTTACAGCAGTGCCAGGCACTACTGTATATATGCAAACGATTTACAGCAGTGCCAGGCACTACTGTAAATAGGGAAAAAAAAGGGGCTGGGAGGTAGGTGCTGCTGAAAGGTAACTCTGTAGTTGTGAGACATCATTGATTGGTGAAAGTATTGGGCCCTGAACACTCAGTGATTCAGGGTCAATTCAGTTCCTGTCTTGAACCTACATACACTTAACCTGTATATACACAGGAAGGTAGTTGCACCAGCCTATAATGAGATCAAAATATATACTAAGATAAATGTGAAAACAAACATCACAAAGAAAAGAAACCAGACAACTGGTTTTCTGAGAAGGGTCGGCAGAGAGAGCGAATGCTTGATCCACATTGAGATGGATAGAGCCCATGGCAACAACACGGACCTAACCAGAGTGCGGGGTTAATAGTGCAGTGATGGAGGTAACAGGTGAGTGGGCAATGCTGCAATGTGACTAGTAGACAAAAAAAAAATGTTGTGTTGTGATACACATAGTAAGACATTTGTGAAAATAGTGAGTAGTGAAGCTAACAGGTGGCTGGAAATGTACAGGGGATACATTAGTGATGAACGTATATAAGCAACTGGACATAAACAAAGATTGTTCCTCACACGCAGTACCAGCAATATCCCTTTCATGATTTCCCAGGGTTATGAACATAATCCCTAATGGATCCTCTTGAATACACTTATCATCATTCAAGGAAAACATACACTTACGCTAGGTTAAAGGATTATTAACTGACCTGGATAAAGGTAGTGGCTGAACCGACAGATCTTCTCAAGCTTGGAGAGAGGGTCCAATGGTCAAACTGTCGCAATGCTTAATACCAGTGATAGTTGGCAGTGGTTATGGAGCGTATCTTTCGGGAGGGTGGCCACGCACCAAGCTTTGAAAGGTTGTTGGAGGTCAGTTCATCGATCCAGATGACCAAATATAAAATTTCTCATCAACTGCAGAGACGGGTGACAGCATTTAGTGATCTCAGGTAATTCAGATGGTCCACACAACAAGAAATCAAACCATTCAGCCATTTGCTCGTGGGATTCTTAACCAACAGTATTTATCAGCTGACGTTTGTAGCAAAGGTTCAATATATCAGACAACTATATATATCGACCTCAGTAAGCTAGGTTAACCTTGCAAATAAACTCAATTAAACTCATCAGGGTTCAGTTAAAAGCTTGTGGTTATTGGGGCCAAGAGTCGGCAGACAGTTGAACAATACTGAGATGGTCATTGATCTTCACAACACTGATCCTTAATAATCTAGTGAGGATCATCAAGGAATACATTTTAATAGAGAAGCAGGATACAGTGAAATGGAATTATTAAGTAATCAAAACAAGAGAATTCAGGTTATTTTGAAAACCGAATGTGGCAAAAATTTGCACTTACCTGTAAAGAAAAAGGGAAAACTTACCAGAAATTGGGTAGTCAATTCAGACCTTCATACACCCATTTGATTGAAATCGGCTAATCCACACCTGAGATTATTCAGCCAATGTCCAGGTACCACTTTCATTGCCAACAATCATGTGATTGTCTCAGAGTTTCAAACGAAGACACGTGGAATCCTGATGATCAATCACTACTCACACAGACCCAGCTTCAAGCCTTAAACTGGAATTCAGACAACCCAATACCAGAATTCTGATGACTGACGATCACATGATCCTTCACCAGGGATCAAGATCAAGTGGGAAGAAAGGAACATTTCCCTTGTAGGATATCAGCTTAAAGGCTGATTAAACAATGACCCTCTTGACTTTAGGAACTCGCTCAGACAACCGTCAAATGATAGCTTACCCGTGGTTGGGAATCAATATATCTCAAACAGCTAAAACAGAAACTAAAATAAAAAAAAAGGGAATTATGGCCAAACTTTGGGACGGATTAGAGAAAAACACCATGGCGGAACAGAACAACAAAAGAAGTGAAAAGAAAACACTCATAGAAAATCTACTGTAAAATAAATCTTCACACGAGAGTCAATAAATTGAATCTGCGAGGAAGGGTAGGTATAAGATGCCAATGTGCAATAGTTTCTTTGTTTGAACCGGATCCATCCCCTTTGCAGGACACCGGATTGCTACAAAGGTTACAGACTCGTCTTTGAATATTCTAATCAACAGAGGGGATGAAACAACGAAGCAAAGGGCTAGCGAATTGTGTTTATACCAACCTGACCAGTACATGGTGAACCATCAAAGGGATCAAATCAATCCTGAGAATTCCTTGTGACAAACAATCAGGTTTAAGAAAAGCAACTGACGTGCAAGGAAACAACCACACAGTCGAAACGAGCATCCAGCAGATAAATAACATCAGGAGATGAACTAACGAGGATACAAAGATGTTAATACCGATTGATCATATCCAATGCAGTATATGAAATAAAACAGAGATGCAAGCGTGAATCGACAATCAAAACAAACATACACATAGGAAATCATATATGATAAAACATAAAAATGAAACAGAAGATCAAGTATAAGGAGATATTCAAACAAAGAAAAAAATGTGAGAACTGAAAAGATCCAGAAATAATTTAGAAAAAGGGAAGAAGAAAAGAATGTTGGAACTGGGGTGTTCTATTTGCTATTGCACAGAAATGGATCGAGATTGCACAAGCAACTTGATACCACCGATGGTGCGTCCAGGGAAAGAAAAAAAAAAAAACAGGAAAGGGAAAGAAGAAATAAAAAAAAAACGATGAAGGAAAGGAAAGAAAAGAAAAGGAAAACAAAAAGATAAAATAAGTAGAGGTGAAAGGTTTCTTACCAGGTTCTTGCAGGGATGTTGAAGGAGGAAGGAGGTTGACGATCGATGGAGGTTTGCTGGGCGGCGACCAATGGACGTCTGGGTTCGATGAGGGATAGTCGATTGAGAGAGGCGTAGGGGACATATGAACCACCGATCCCCCCTTTTCCCCTCTTGCATCCCCTTTATAGAGAAGCGGGATTTTTCCATCTGCAATGTCGTTGGCGATGGAAAGCTAAGGATCAAGGTTGTTGGCGATCGAGGGTCGATGATGGCCATGGTTGATCGAAAGGTGGTGGTTGCTCGACGATGGAAGAAGAAGAGGATCGGAGGGCGGTGAAGAGGAGGTCGGACATGGGGAGAAGATGGTTCCGGAAGAGGAAGAGAAGGGGAGAAGTTGGTGATCGAGGGTTGAGATGAAGTGGGGGAGTTCGGTGATGAAGGGTTGAGACAAAGCAGGTGGATCGTGAAGAGGCTTCCAGAAGGTCGAGATGCAAGAGAAGGAGAGGGAGAAGGCCAGAGAGCCGAGAGTATGCGAGAGCGAGTGGAGAGAGAATTCGAGAAAACCCTAACTTGGTTGTAAAAAAAAAAGAAATTTCCAAAAAAAAGTCTTTTAAAACAAAATTTTCTCAAAACGGGTCTTTAAAGCTGTTTTTTTGTAATTTTCTTCATTATTCTGATTTTTTCATTCTTTTCTCGGTATTTCCTGATTTTTTTGTTATTATTTTTTTTTAAAATAAAATTCTAAAACCTAAGCAGTGCGAGAGAAAAAACTATTTTTTTGTATTTTTGGGAAAATATTTACAAAAAGAGGGGTTTTCTGAAAATTTGGGTTTGATTTCTTCAGAAAATGGGTTTGGACCCAGGTTTTGAGAAAATATTCGAGTTTTAAACCTCGAATCGAAGAATATAACACGATGGATCCAAACGAATACCGGATGAACTTGTCTGAGCTTTTCAAAAGTTATTTTGGTAATTTTGAAGATTTTGTTTAAAAAATGGATGACGAAGCTCAGATTTTGGATTCTGATATTGGATCCGGATTCGAAATTGAGTTAGATATATAAAATGAATTTAATTTTAGTAAAATTTGAGAAATAAAATGAAATTTAGATTTAAAACTGACTCAATTACTCAGAAAATGGGGTCAAGGGCAAAAAAGGAAATATTTACAATATTTTGAAAATTTTGGGGTGTTCACACTCGTATAACCTAATTGTCATGTTGGATATTGCATGAAGCACTTGACGAACAACTTTAAAATTGCTTTTAGTCCATCACTTGTACCACTTTGGTGGAGTGCAGCCAAAGTAGGCATGACAACTTTGTGCACATACTTTCTTGGCTAGATTAATGAGCAACGAGGAGACTTATACACATATGTCATAAAAGATATTACAAATAAACATTGGGCTTACCGTGAATTTTCAGCTAAGAGGTATAGGTGCTTAACCGCTAATATAGCGTTGAGCTTCAATGCGTGGATTCTCATAATACATGACAAGCTCATTTTTCTTATTGAAAAGCTCCATCTCATGTTGAGGAAACTTTATGAGCAAAGAAGAAATGATAGGCAGAACATGTCAAGAATTTTTGTGGTGCCCAACGTAAAAGAAAAGTTTGGGAATGGTAAGAAAGATGCACAAAGGGTACATGTGCAAGTAGTGCATTGCCTCGATCACCAATATGAAGCCTGCAACCAAGATTTTGGTTACGTTGTTAATCTCTCAAGTCAAGAGTGCAGTTGTAGAGAGTAGCCGGTTAGCGAGATTCCATGCAAACATGCAATCATGTGAATTATATACAAAGACAACCAACCAGATGAATACTGCGAGAAGTGGTACATTGTTGATTCTCATCGTGCTGCATATAATAGCTATCAATTCATGCCGATGGCAGATAATGTACCACACATCGCTCTTCTGAACCCTACTTCCCTCTTACCACCACACGTTGCTCCTAAACTAGGCACCCAAAGAAGAAGAGTCAAATATCAAATAAGGATGTTTTGTCATACAGGGGCAGTATCTATGGTTAGCTTGGCCATAATAGGTAGAAGCACATTAAATCATACATTTGTTCATTAGTTTATTGTGCCATTTGTATTCGTTAGTTTTTTCTTTAATAAATTTTTTATGTTTGTATTTATCTAGTCTTTGTTAATGAACAACTCCAATGTCTTATGTGTTGTATGTATATCTTAGGTAGACAACAAAAGGGAAAGGTTGACATGATAGATGTCAACCTTATAAAGCCCCATTCTTAGTTGTTGTGCCTGAGGTATAAGAAGTGCGAGAGACTCACAGGGAGAAAAAAAATTTGATTTTAACGAAGAAACTTGAATGACAATGTAAGTGTGAAGTTTGCATGTTCGATTGTTTGTTCGTTTGTATGCGTACTCATTCGAATATAACATGCATGAACCATATATGTAGCATTTAGCAAGATTTATAGAAAAACTTTAAGTAAAACACAATCACCTCATGAAAAAGAGAGAAAATCTACCAAAGACAATTTACCTTATTCCTTATTTTTTTGTGAGTAAGCGCAACCTTTTGTTTTTGTTGTACTACTACGGAAAATAAAAAAACTAACTTGTATACTTTGATTGGTCACAACAATTGCTCGTAACTCTCGTGCATGAAGAAGGGGTAGTTACAGGCTTATACGATAAATCCTTGCCTTACATTTGGTTTGAAGCTGATAAGGTATCTTCAAACTGAAATTTAGGGTGCCCAAATTGTTTTTTAATCTCGATTTATTTTACAACTGTTATTTTCTGCCAATTGGAACAACAATCATTTGGGTTCATTGGCAAATATTCAGGAAGGCAAAGGACTTTACGTTGTATAATTCACTTTGCATAATAACTTGCGCAGTTGATAACGTCATCAACATAGTAAGTTATCATTACCTAGTTAACAATAATAAGATTGCTTTCTCGTACTCAATAAGTTTAATGTTTTGTTACAGGGTTGTTTCTTTACATGGTGTATGCGCTTCAACTATTTTACTAATTGGACGGTCACACTTGTGGATGATATTCCTCGACAAGATAATGAGTAAGTACTTTGCTTATATGTTTGTTAATTCAATTAATTTTTTTACATGTTGACTTGGATTATGATTGTTACATAAAAGATTACAGTTCTCTTGGGGTAGGGAGCATGAGAGAATTTTACCCAAGTACGTGTTTAAATGTTCTTGTTTGTGATGAGTATGAGATGGTTGATAGTTGTTTTTATAACAAACATAAACCCTTTTGGTAGGTTGATATCACGAGCAACAGAAAATAAATAATCGCTTACTACAAGCAAGTTAGGGAATTTGAGTTGGCAAAGGTAACCGAAGCGAAGGCAGCGACTGAAGCAATAAAGGCAGTAGGAAGCAGGAAGCACAATAGCGCAGACAGCAGGATCGAACATTGTTGCTCTATAGAAAACCACAATGGCGCAACAAGTGGGAAGGGTAGGGCTATTGGCATCGTTAAAAGAACACACTCCATCGGTGGCAAAGGCAGTGCGAATGAAAGCTCTGTGGGCGGCAAGGGCAAAAGAAGTGCAAATCGATGCTTTGAAAATAACATTCACACAAAAGGGAGTGGCAACATTCAAAAAAAAAAAGTTGATGATTGAGGAGGAGGATAATGATGAAATGAGGGGTGAATTTAATAATATTTTTAGATGGAGATATTGAAATGAATGGATGGATGTTATTTAATTTCTAGATGATGTTTTAAATTTAAATTTGACAGATTTTATGATAAAGCTACAAAAAATTCTTTTAGACTCGAACCTCAAAACTTCACAAATACATAAGTTACTTTGCATAAAAAATGGCAAAATTTGCATAAAAATGTGCAAACTTTCTTTCAAACTCGAACCTCAAAACTTCGTAAATACTTGAGTTATTTTGCATAGAAAATGTAATAACTTTGCATAAAAAAACTGTAAACTTTCTTTCAAAATCAAACCTCAAAATTTCATAAATGTTTGAGTTATTTCACATAAAAAATGTAACAACTTCGTATAAAAAACTATGACATTTCTTTTAAACTTGAACCTCGAAACCTCATAAATACTTGAGTTACTCTGCATAAAACATGTAAGAACTTTGCATAAAAAACTGTGAAGTTTCTTTTAAACTCAAACCTCAAAACCTCACAAATACTTGAGTTGCTTCACATTAAAAAAACTATGAAATTTGCATAAAAAATGTATGAACTTTCTTTCAAACTCGAACCACAAAACTTCACAAATACTTGAGTTACTTCGCATAAAAAATGTAATAACCTCGCATAAAAAACTATAAAATTTCTTTTAAATAGTGAATCAAATTTACAATGAATCAAAAAACGATATTCATTCAAAATGACAATGAATAAAAAAATTTACAATGAATCAAAGTAATTCAATTTATTAACAAATAAAAATGCTCATACAATCATTCATTCAATTAATTTGTTAATGAATCAAATTTACATTGAATCAAAATGATTTCATTCATTAACAAATGAAAATGCTCATACAATCATTCATTACAAGGACCCAATGAGGTGATGTTGTCTCCTTTGAACTTGCATCGACAAATTTAGGAGAAGTTAAGCTTGCGTTGTTGTGTGACTATTTTCATATACAGTCAGATTTTCATGGTGCATTAGAGCAAGTACTAATCCAGTTTTCAGATCGAGTTGTTTTGAACTGTGTAGACAGTCTGCAATGAAAGAAAAAAGTTAACCAAAAAGCATTAACACATTCCAGGCAAAGGCCTGGTTTGAGAATAGCTATAATAAAATTGACTGCTCAAACCAACCCTTTGCTTGTAATGTATTGGTGTTTTTTGTTAGCTTTCTTCTTTTTTTCTTTTGCCGTAGACCGTCTACACAGTTCAAACCAACTCGCTTTGAAAATTGGGGGAGTATTTGCTCTAACGCGTTGTGAAAATCGAACGGTGTATAAGAACAATCATAGGAAAACACACGCTTAACTTCTCCTAAACTTGTCGATGCAAGTTCAAAGGTGGCAACAACACCTCACAAGGGCATCACTCTTAGTATTTGACTACCACCCTTTACTCCAACATACGGAAGCCTACCTTTCATCCTCTTCACAAATTTGCATATAGGTGATGCCCAACTAGAGAGAGAGAGCGACTAGCATTCCAATCGTTTTGATTTTTTTTCTTATGCTAACAATGAGAGCCTCCTTTTATAGGCCAAGGTAGTCTCCATAAAAGCTTTATAAATTACAAAATATTTCGTAAATGAAATTGCAAAGTTTCAAGAGGCTCAACCCTAATTTTGGTTAGGGCATTAAAGAGGGGAGGTCGACTGGTCAACCTTATCTCCTTATGCATGTCCACCTACGTCATTGAAGATTCTTGTGAAAATACTTAATATAGATCTGTTTGTTGAACTTTTGAACTTGAAATGATATTCTTCCATTGATGGAGTTTGCCTACAACAACAACTTTCAAGCAAGTATAGGCATGGCTTCATTTGAGGCATTATATGGTCAACGATGTCGAACTCCCTTGTGTTGGGATGAGGTCGAAGAAAGGAGTTTGTTAGGGCCCGAGATGGTTCAACGAATGGCAGACCAAGTGAGATTCATTTGAGAGCGTCTTCTCACAGCGCAAAGTCGACAGAAGAGTTATGCGGACCAAAGACGTCGTAAGTTAGAATTTGAGCAAGGTGATCACGTATTTTTGAAGATATCTCTGTTTAAAGGAGTAATGCATTTTGGTCGAAGGGGAAAGTTGAATCCCAGATATATTGGACCATTTGAGATACTCGAGAGGGTTGGTCAGGCAGCATATCGTTTAGCCCTACCACCTTCTTTATCTTGAATTCATAATGTGTTCCATGTTACGAAAGTACGTGCTGGATCCCTCCCAGATATTGGATACAGTCGAGACTGTATTAGATATACAAGATGACTTAAGTATGAGAGAAAAGCCCATAGAAATTCTGGACACGAAAGTCCAAAAGCTGAGAAACAAAGAGTTATCTCTAGTATTGATTAGATGAAGTCATCACAGCAATAAGGAGGCTACTTGGGAGCGTGAATCTGATATCCGCGAGCAATTTCCACATTTGTTTCTAAGAGTATTAGATGGAGTCATCAATTTTATAAAACATGTCTCCATTCCCACTAAAGTAAAGCATGTAGATCATATTCCAGAAGTTTATTTTTTTTTTCTTATTGGACAAAGAAAGTTGCGGTTAAGCAGACTCCTACTGGTTATGCAATCATACCATTGAGGCTTGAATTTGCAATGTCGCAACACAAGGTGACGTGCACTAACTGCTCCTACCAAGCAAGCGGAGCCCCATTGGTCATATTTCAAAAGTTAGTCTCATGAAAACTAACAAAGAAATTGGCATTTCTACCTCATGTGGCCATGCTCAGATTTGTTCCCATTTAGAGCTGACCAGACTTGACCGATTGTATTATGCAGACATCAAATTGTCAATTTGGAAAATAAGCATCCACAACTGTTAATATATTCTGTTTATTTTATGTGGTTGACTTACATAGATTTCAGATCTCGAAACATAGAGGGGTTTGGTGCAGTGGGAGGAAGCCTTGGGCCACTAGACGGGTAGTCAAGGTTCCATTCCCATGGGCATTAGCTCCTTGCATATAAGAAGGGGGTATGGGCATTGTGCCCCTTGCTCATGCCAAAGCAAGGCGACTCCCTGAGGGCAAAAAGGGCGTGCCACTGGTTTACACTTTCAGAAAAGCAACTGTAAGTATCACAGACATAGCCAGCAGACTAGGTCTATGATCTTGGGGAGGTTTCTCTGTTCCTCTTGAAAAACATAGGTAGGTCTGAAGATCTATATGAGAAAACCAATGAAGTTACCACCTCATAAAATTTTGTGACTCCCTGAGGGCAAGGGAAGCAGATCAGGTCATGTTGAACATGAGCGTTTTCGCTCATGCTGACATTGTGGCCGTCTGTTTGCATTTTGGCCATTCATCTTGATGGGTAACCATTGCACTGATGAGGTTGTCACATTGCATTTGATGTCAATTCTGGTTGACAGGCTGCATCCCAAAGATGATGGGCGATCAAGTGTAGCAACACACTAGAAGAAGTGTAATCATATTGCACCTTATCCTCCTTCGAAGCTAATTCCAGAGCAAAAAAGAAGCCTGATAAAAATAAAGATTTTACACAAACTAAATTGTGAACTTCAACAACATTTGGTATGCTAGACACATGGATTGGGACAAAAGTGTTTTGAGTGACTGTCTCGAACTTATGGGGGTGGGACACTATTTTTCCATACAACCAAGAGTCAAGTAGGGTTGTACAATGGGTCAGGTTTATCGAGTTCCGACCCGAACCAAACCTATGGGCTCCGATGGTGATAAATAAGAAGACCCACCTAAGTGTAGTTTGTAAAATTTTATACTAGACCCCGGGCTTGAGCCTCAATTAATATCCATAAATTTTTAATGTAAAAATGATAAAAAATATAGTTTTACCGGGTATGGCCCAGGTCAATTTTCATGTAGTTCTTATCGGGTCTGGGTATGTATGGTTTCTCTTATGGTGGGTCTCATTAAACCCCAATCCAGAGCCGATACCAAACCAGAAAATTGAGACCAGGTCCGGTAGCACTTGGGTCCGAACCAAACATGACCAGCTGACACCCCTATGTAGAAGGACCTAATTGGTCCTTACATTTTCATCCATGTGTTTACTCCCACTAAAGGGCCCACGTGGAAAGGGACACGAGAGTACCCTTTTCCTCGTTTAACCAATAAATACTTGATCCAGTTAGTATATAAAACTGAACCCGACTCTGAATCCGATTGGGTTTTGCTATTTAAAACCAAACCCAACACCCATATATAATCAGATCCAAATTTTCATACCAAACTTAATTAAAAAGGTTTGGGTCGGTCGGATATCCAACCCAAACCGGTTTTGTTTACATCCCTGCTCCAAGTTTTGCATCCTGAGCGTCTCGATCCAACACACACGTCCACAAACGCCTCCTCATGCAGGCCCTTTTAGTTCTCTATGAACATGGATCGTGCTTGATGATGTAAGATACAACCGGCTTTCAGTTAGGGTATGAATGAACTTAGATAAGGATTAGAGTTGCGTCCAAGCTAAAATGAGTTACATTCGGACCATAGTGCAGAATCAAATGGATCATATTGGAACTTACATTGACCCAAAACATAAAGAAACAGAAACATATTGGCAAGGTGGGTTGTCTATAATTGACTTGAATCTTCAATATATCCAGCTGATCTTAGTCGCTCAACTAATAGTGGTATTTATGGTTTGGTCTAAAATCGCAAATAACACTTATCATTTTCAAATCTGCATATTGTCCAAAATCACAAATAAAATTATTTTTATGACCTTTTTAGCCCTCACACTTATCATTTTCTGTGTGAATTCCTCTATATGCGAATTTCCTTCGTCCCTACCAAAAACTCCAACCTCACAAATACCTGAGTTACCGCACATTAAAAATTTATAAAATTCATATAAAATAAGTGTGAGTGAACTTTTTTTTAAATTAGAACTCACAAACATCATAAATACTTGAGTTACTTTGTATAAAAAATTTCTAATTCGCATAAAAAAATATACATTTTTTTTTAACTCAAACTGACAAACATCACAAATACTTGAGTTACCTCACATAAAAAATATAATAACGTCATATAAAAATTCTGTAATTTTTTTTAACTCAAACTAACAAACATCGTAAATACTTGAGTTACCTCGCATAAAAAATGTTTTAACGTCACATAAAAAATCTCTGATTTTTTTTATCTCTAACCGACAAACATCGCAAACACTTGAGTTACCTCGCATAAAACATATAATAATATCACATAAAAATATGCAATTTTTTTAACTCTAATTGACAAACATTGTAAATAATTGAGTTATCTCTTATAAAAAATATAATATCATGTTATCATCGCAAAAATTTTACTTTTGCAAGTCAAACTGACCTTTGAAAAAGATTTTGAAAATAACTCGCCTCTGTTTTAAAATGCAGGATAATTCTGAAGAATGGGACTCGCCTGTCGATACAAGGTTCAACCGTTCCTCGCGCCTTTACCAGGGGTAATTGAACAAAGGATCAATTGTGTGCTTAGCTTTGCTCAATTTGTCTAAATTATATTCTATTTCCTAAATGCACAAAGAATCAGGCATGTGCTATGTATTTCTGAAAATGCATATTTAAAAACATGATGTTTGATTTGAATATTTGAAAGAAATATTTGGAGATTCTTGGAAAAGATAACACTTGTAAAATCATGACTCATGATGAGAGAATATTTCTAAGGAAGTGAAAATCGATTTCTGAAGAATCCAGAGGTTTTGTAAAAAAATCGATTTTGAGAAATGTGAAATGACTTTGGAAATTTTGATTTCTTTGAATTCAAACTTTGAAATTGAATGCATAACTTGGAAAATCGAATTTCGAACTTTGTAAATGCTTGAAATATCATTGGAAAATCAATGTTTTGGGAAAACCAATTTTTGAATAAAACTTAGAAAAATTTAAGAAAACTGATTTTTTTGAATTTAAATTGAAATTTGTAAATGCATGAATTGAATGAATATGGATTTGAAAGACTTGATTTTGAGGAATTGAGGAAATCCTTTTGTATTTTTGAGAAATGCAGTGCATTTTGAAGTTAGCCTAAGAATGTAGGCTGAATGTGGCTAATACGAAGATTACAAATCTGGGTCTCATTCATATTCTGACTATGGCCATAAATACGAATTCCACCAAGTTTGTCAACTCCATAAGAGCTTGTGCACGTGCCATTCGTGTAGACCATGGTGAATTTGTAATATGTGCATGAATAATGCATTCATCAGATATTAAAATTTTCAGAATTAAACTATATGCAATGCATCCTATTCTATGCAGAAATTGAAATTATTATTCCAAATTTAATTACAATTTACATCACTAATTGAATTTAAATACAGGAAAATAAAGTCTTCAATATCCCTGCAAAACTAGAAAACTTGTTAGTGAAGAAATGTCGGCTTTTCTAGGTTTATCTAGTAATATCTAGAAATTACATGATTTTGCTAGATATAAGCCTTTTTTCATGATTCCCTGTTATAAACTTAATAAAATATGACCTAGGTCACAAACCAGTTTCAGAGTTAGACCCAAATCGGGAGTTAATTCTCCATGAAAACTTTTGAATTTTTACAGAGGCAAACTAGACATAAAAACAAAGGTTTTCCTTTTTACAGATTGGAAAAAGCATCTTCGGTTAGGGAGAAACCCTTCCGGCAATCTGAACTAAAATATAACAAATCTAATAGGGGTTAAAACAGCTACTTAGGATTGAAAATACAGAAATAAATAACAGACTTAATTAAAAATTTCTGAAATTTTAGCAGTGAATAGTATACAGAAAAATAATGAAACTCCTTTTTTACAGATTGTGAATCGGATCTGTGGTTTGAGATCTATGGTCATTACAAGTCTGATTAGGGTTTTGGTAAACCCTAACGAGTTTTAAATTTAAAATCAGACTTTCTGTCAGAGAAAAAATAATAAACAGAGACCAAAAATTGCCAAAATTTCACAGTAAATAGATCATCTCAACATGAATCCACAGCATTTTACGGATCTCAAATCGTATATCAGATGAGGAAAATAACATAACAACAAGTTACCCTTTTGATTTTAACAATGATTTTAAAGCTTGAAAATCCCGATTTGATGTCTGATTTTTCTGATAAGGTTTCCAAATCCCAAAACCTTTGATTTTTTTACAGTATTTTATTTACACATCCATGTATCACATATAAAAAAATCAGAAATTAACAGTGAGTATTTCAATACAAAATAACATATTCTTTTCTGATCCATGCTTAAAAACACACAGAAACCTAATGAAATCTAATAAACCATGCATTAATTAATGAAAACAATAAGGAAAATAGTAAACAACAAAACGAAATTGATTTTTATGTTAAAACACATGTAATAAAAATAACTAAGTAAAAATAAATAAATAAAAACAGGGAATCCATGGCTGGAATTTGATTTTACCTTTAAAATCATGGATTTAACCCATTAAGAGGGTAAATCACATGTTTTATTGGTTAATAATATGAAGATCGATGCTATAATCGATTCTAACGGATTAGAATCCCTATGAAAACAGTGAAACCATCTTAGATTGTCTTCTTGAACCGTTCTTGATGTTCTTGAGGTTGAATCCATGGTTTAATCCATGAAGGTGAGGATGCCAATGGCTAAAATTGATTTAAAACTATTAAAAACATTAAATAAAAACTAAAAATTAAGGAAAATATTTACCTTGGAGTTGCAGAAATGGAGGAAGGGCTGAAGAGGAGAGAGAGGCTCCAAGAATTGCTAAAGAGAGAGATAGAAAAATCGACCCTCTATGGGTCTCTATTTATAAAAAAATTTTAAGTTTTGAAAATTGACAATTTTGAAATTTTTGGACTCTTCTAATGGGGGCGATTTTGGGGTGGAGTTACCTATCTACCCCTAGTCTAAATTATCCTAATTAGTTCCTAATTAACCCCTAGCTAATCCTAAAAAGCCCCCAAATGTGGTGCCACTTGGCATTTTCTCACATTGGGTTTTTAAAGTTTTAACTAAAACTTTTAAAAACAACAATTTAAAAACCAAACTTTAAAAATGAGTTTTCAAAATAGATTTTGACTCTTCTAAACTTCTAAAACTAACCAAGACACTGACTAAGCCTAGACTAACCCTGACTTTCTCAAATGTGGTGCCACCCCGAGTGGGCCCTACTTGAGTTTTTCAAAAAAAAAAAAGATTTTAAAACTTGAAATTGAGAGAGTTTTCAAAAGATTTTCAAAAGTAAACTTGAAATTAAAATTTTTGAAATGGCATAGAGTTTCAAATGGGTTAGAACTCCTCTGGATATGGCGCCAACTGAGTGGGCCCACTCCAGGTTTTGAAATAAACACTGAAAATAACTTTGAAAAGAGGTTAAAATCAATAATTGAAATTCAAAATCTTTGAAAATAGAGTCTCAGTCGAACTGGAACTCCGGGTTAGAGTCTTGGATTTTTAGGACTCTTTGATTTTGGGTTTTAAAAGCCAAATGAAGGAGTTTCTAAAAAGATTTTATCAAAAATGATGAAATAAGTCAGAAAATACAGTCAGGGTTAAACTCCTAACTCAATCAGGACTCTGAAATAGAATCCTGGATTAACTAGACTCTACAAAAGGACCTAATTTTTTAAAACAAATAGAAAAGAATGAGAATGGGAGTAAAAACAAACTTCAAAACAGACTCCTGACTGGACTGGGACTCTGGGACAGAGTCCTGATCGGACTGAAATTCTAGATTTTTTTGGTATTTTCTGAAAAACAGATAAGAGAACTTGTCAAAACAGTGTAAACAATAACAAATATTGAAATAAAACAGAGTTCTGATTCAACTGAGACTCTGAGGACAGAGTTCTAATTGAGCTAGGACTCTCAGATTTTTGGATTTTCTAAGAAAACAAATGAGAGAATTTAAAAAAAACAGTTTAAAAACAGGATGAAATTGAAGTTTTGGTTCAGAGTCCTGATCTGATTAGGACTCTGAGAAAGAGTCCTGATTCGATCAGAACTCTAAGAATTTTGGTTTTCTAATAAGCAAATGATGAAATTTGGGCAAAGTTTTTGAAAACCAGTGAAAATGAAGTATGAAAATGAACTTCGGATAGAATCCGGATTCGATCAGGACTTTGAGGTAGAATCTTGATTTGATCGGGACTCTGGGATAAAACCTCAGACTTTTGAAATTATTTGATAAAAGTGTAACAGTTTTGATAGATGGAAAGATTTTTGAAAGATTCTTTCAAAATTGAAATCAGGATCAGAGTCCTGATCCAACTAGGACTCTCTGAACAGAGTCCTGTTTTGACTAAAACTCTGAATTTCTGACTCATTTTGAAAGATTTTAAAAGATTTGATTGAAAATAGATAAAATAGTTGTAAAAGATTAGAGTCCCAATCCAATTGAAACTCTGAAAAAGAGTCCTGATCCGACTAGACTCTTGAAGAAGAGTCCTGATCCAACTAAGACTCTGAAATTTTGGCCAAAACAGAGGATTTTGAAAGGTTTTCTCCGAAAACAGGTAAAAAGGTAGTGAAAAGTAGAGTTCTGATCCAACTGGACTCTGGAAAAAGAGTCTTGATTCAACTAGGACTCTAGGATTTTGGCTAAAACAGATGAAATGGACAAGGGATATGGCCATAACTGGTTTAAAATCAAAATGGAGTTTTGAAAATGTTTTAAAAAGATAAAAAGATAAAAAGATAAAAAGATAAAAAGATAAAAACATAGAGTCTCGATCCAACTAGGACTCTAAAATTTTTGAGAAATTTGATAGATGAAGGAATCCAGAAGCGACACCACCTAGATGGGTCTCATCTGAGGATTGAAATCAGTTGAAAATTGAGTTTAAAACTAATCCAGATGGTTTTCCGAGAAAACATTTCAAAATATAAGGTCCCGGGGGTGGGCAAACAACAACATGTTGATTAAAAACCCAGGTTTTAAAATTGTTTTTTGAAAGAAAAGTTTTAAAACTCGAATCTGGATTAAATATTTTGAAAACAGAAGTGCTGGATCTCGAAAATGAGATGTAATGACATGTCAAATGGATGAAATGATATTGTGATGATATACGAAATGTAAACACTAGATGAGGGTGAAAATTTGGGGTGTTTACATATCACATAAAAAATTTGTATTTTTTTTTAAACTCGAACCATCAAACCTCGCAAATACTTAAGTTACCTCACATAAAAAATATAATAACATCGTATAAAATATGTGCGAGCAAACTTTCTTTTAATCTCGAACCTCCAAACATTGTAAATATCTGAGTTACTTCACATAAAAAAATCTTAAATTTGAACAAAAAATCTATAATTTTTTTTAAACTTGAACTAAGAAACTACATAAATACTTGAGTTATTTCTTATAAAAACATGAAATAACATTGCATAAAAAATCTGCGATCTTTTAAAATTTAAAACATGCACATTTTTTTCTGCGTTTGAGATGCTGATACAAGGTCTGGATCAGGGTTGTTTTTGACCTGATACCATCATCTAAAAATGTGTGCTTCTTTTTAAGAACAAAATCTAGGGTTCTTGGTGGTCCCCAAAATTTCCTCTACACATTTTTTGAGTTTTTCTTATCTTCGATGAATTTTTTGGTGATTCTTATGAGGCTACGACATTCTTCTCATCAAGTTCTTTTGTTAGATCAAAAGGTGGGTTTTTTGTGGTCCCCAACCTGTGGATCCTTAAATCCCCTTCACGCATATAGTTTAGGGATTTTTTCTGAAAGAATATAATATGTTTGCTTTGAAGATGCTTTATCACATAAAAAAATAATATTTTTGCTTCTTCGAAGATGCTTGTCTATTATTATATGATTTTTAATTTTCTGTGTATGTGTAATGGGGCTTGGGTTGACTGTGCATAAAGTGTTAATGTGGGTACTTGGTTTTGCAGAGTGGTTGTTTTATATATTCTATTATCAATAGATGTTGTATATTTCATGTGGTTTGTATAGGTAGTAAAGATGACTTCAGTATCTACTAAAGTGCACTACTGTGTCGTTGATGATCATATATGAAGATCTTTAGTGGTCCCTCAAAATATTTGCTTTAATGAATTAGTGGCTAGGTTGTCTCAAAAACAGGGTTGAGTGAAGAGTTAATCTGTAACGCCCCAAAATTTCAACTTGTGTTTTTTAAAACATTGACGAAAAACCTTTCAAGTATTAAAGTTTTTACTTTTAAAAATCTATAGCTGAAGCAATTTAGAAAGGAGCATAAGTTACCAAATTCTGAGTACGTTAGCCGGAAAATCATCATTTCACATGAAACAACTACTTAAAGGAAGTGAAGAAATAAAACAATAGATTATTAATAAAATCTGCAGTTTATTACAAAATGAGCATTTCCCCACTATCCAATAATCTAAAGAAAAACTTAAAACTCAGAGCCAAGACGCCAGCAGAAAGAAGAGAAATCTTGAGTCATGTTGCATCGCGCCATCGACCGCCTGTGAAGTTCTACTCATCACCTGCCCATGAAATGAATCAGTTTCATAACAAACTAGTAAGTGTACGAATAGACAATGTAGAATAAAATAAAACAGGGCATTCATGAGATAAGCAATTTATTACATTAAAAGCAACAAGTACAATATGTAATCTACTCTAGCAGGTACAACATATGCAAACATCTATTGTCTTAAAACATATATAGCAATATTTCGAGTAGTATAAATCTCAATCATCTACAACTTATTATGAAAATGATATTTTTTAAGTTCTGATATTAATTGGCCCGTGGGTACGCACAAACCCGAAAGGTAGAAACAACCGAGACCGATCTGGAGGTTCACTATGTTAGGTATTTTTTTCTTTAACCCGGATGGCTGACTCAGTCCGCTCCTAAGGGGACGATCAATCATCAAGAGAGTAAAGTCCCAAAGGCATTCGTGGCCCATGGATGCATCCAACTTCTGCAGAAGTACCTGGGAGTTACCACCTAGGATAATTTATGATAATCCCAATTCCCCTAACTCCGATGACTGAGAAAGCCGAGTTTTTTGCTCATAGGGTGATTGTTAACAACCTGTCCATCGAAGTTTTTGTACCATCCATCCTCTCCCTTGATGAACCATGAAGGTCGAATGGATACGATGGGGGTTTCTTAACCGCCGCCCTATTCTACATGTTCTGGTTGGTTAGACCCACTCGAGCATCTTACCTGTGAAGGCGAGTTGTCACCATTTATGTGATCTCTGCATTGTGCCATATGCATGCTTAGAGGTTGCCACAACATCATCATTCAAACATCATAACACCAACGTGATGTACTTATCTAAAAGTATGGTTGTACGTGCCTGAAGGTATGACTACGACGAGAGGGCAAACTTTTAATGTCTTGCAATTCCTTTAGTTCATACATGATATGCATTGCTCTTTGAGCATTTGGCTTGTGGAGGCCGATATTATTATTTCATTTATTTCAATAAAGTGCTTATTGCCCACTTCGAGGTACTCAATGACCTCTCATACTTCTCATAATATTTGTATCGTACTTGTCTTAAGGTCCGATTACGATAGCAAACTTGTGGGTTTCTCGATGGATAACCCATCACAGTATCTTATAGAATCGGTAATTTACTTGGCATGATCAAATACTATGTAATAAGAAATCTTAAACGGGTCTTGAGATCGTCGTGGATCTAATCATTTCTTTCGGGTAACCGACTCGGTGAACCATTAGTTGCATCTAGCAACGCATAACTAGATCACAAGCTTTATAAGCTAAAATTCATTCTCAAGGAGTCAACCTTGCACAAGGAAACACCTCCTCTTAAACTCTTAGTGCTTGTACACAATTTCACACCTTTCTAAAAGGGGAAAAATATGGTACGTGCACCTGCACACTCTACGAGACTTGCCTGAGGGTGGCAACAAGATTCATCATGCAATAACAAGCAGGGCATCTACAGTAAAATCATAATAGTGAGAAAGTACAGAACACAGTACTAGGGATTTCTATAGAAATGAGTCTACCCATATAGCATACATCAAGCATGTAATTTCAACGAAGTAAGAATGAGGAAACACAAAACATGCAATCACAAGCTAAATAATCCTACAAGTAAGCATATATATTATTCTATCTCAGAATCCTTATATTTTATTTCATTCATCCAAAATCCTCGTGCGTCTTTTCTCTATCTCAGGATGTTGTGTAGTTGTGTATGCCGACGAGTGTAGATGATACAGGGGTCGGGCCACGGAGCACGAATGGGACCCATTGCGTAAATCTGCAAGAGTGTGAGAGGTATTATGCCATAGTTGTCAAAAAGAACAAAAGAGCAGTAAGGTTTATCCTGTCAGTGGAAAGCATGAGTGGCAAGGGTTGAGACTCCTATTGTACAGAATTCTGATGCGTGACAGAGATCAAGACCCTTGTTTACTAGAAAAGAATTGAACGGCAGGGGCCCAAGACACCTGCGTGACAAAACGGCGAACAGCAGATGGCAGGGGCCTCAGGCCCTGCCCGACAGAGCAGCGAGTGGCAAGGGCCTCAGCCCCTGCCTGCCAAAACAGCAAACGGTAGAGGCCTAGGCCCCTGCCTGACAAACGTAACGAATGGCAGGGGCCTAGGCCCCTTGCCTGACAAAACAGCCAACGACAGGGGCTTCGGCCTCTACCTGACTTAAGCATCGAATGGCAGGGGCCTCGACCCTTGTCTGATAAACATAGAATAGCATGGGGTGAGGCTCCTACCTGACAGAGCAGTGAATGGCAAAGGCATCAGCCCCTGCCTGCCAAAACCACAAATGGCAGGAACCTCGGCCCCTGCCTGACAAAAGCCACGAATGGCAGAGGCCTCGACCCTCTGCCTAACAAATAAGTAATGGGAGAGGCCTCGGCCCTTGCCTGTCACAATAGAAAATGGCAGAGGCCTTGGCCCCTGCCTGACCAAATAAGGAATGGCAGGGGATTCAGCCCCTGCCTGATGAAACAAGGAATGGTAGGGGCCTTGGCCCTTGCTTGACGAAACAAGGAATGGTAGGGGCCTCAGCCCCTACCTTAAGAATCGACGAATGGCAGGGGCTGAATCCCCTGCCTGACAAAATAATGGCGATAAAAGAGGAATAAAAAAAATAACATGGCATAGGGAATGAGGAGGGTCGGGCAAAGGCTGCTGGACCTCTGTCGGTCCTTCGGTAAACACAGGGAAGATGGGGAAGGTTGGACAGAGGTTTTCGAACAACTTTCGATCCTTCGGTAAGCACAAGGGAGAGGGGGAACGCCCGACAAATGTTACCAAATCTCTGTCGGACCTCTGACAAACATAGGGAGGGAGAGAAGGCATCAGAAGGGGAGGGGGGGGGGGTCGTCGACCCACTGGCAATAAAAAGAGAGAGGGAAGGTACGGCAGGGGCAATCAGTCTCCCGTCGACCTTCTGGCAGACTTTCAAGAGGAGGAAAGGGTGCGGCAGGGTCCATCAGTTCCCTGTCTACCTTCCGACGCACCTAGGGAGGGCACGACAGAGGCCAACGGTCACTTGCTAGCCCTTCGACTATCAGCGGAAAAGGGAGGGGAGGAGAAGGGGGAAAGGCGTACCTGGGAGAAGATCGACAATGATGGCATCGATTGGACCAAAGGGAGGAGGCATCGGGGTTCCCAA
The DNA here is from genome assembly GCF_984573655.1 of Nuphar pumila. NCBI lineage: Eukaryota > Viridiplantae > Streptophyta > Magnoliopsida > Nymphaeales > Nymphaeaceae > Nuphar > Nuphar pumila. Next base: position 42,735,774 of record NC_143263.1, on the reverse strand, counting down.
GAAGGGGTGTCGGTGAGAGGAGGAGGAGACTCGAGAGGGAGGCGTGCACCCCCCCTCCCCTACCGTCTTGCGATGCTCTTAAAGAGCTCGAGGGGGCGATTTTTGGGGAAACCCTTAAGGCGTTTTCCTTATCCAGTCGAGGGGGGGGGGGGGGGGTAGGAGCGGCGCAGGCGGGGTGCAGCGCAGAGGGGAGGGTTTTCTTAAAAATCTTCCCCCTACGTTGGGTTATTTTAAAACCCTTATGAGGACGGGCCATGGTCCTATAATTAATTTTTTTTTTAACCGTGGGTTTTACATAATCAGTATCTGGTATACATATTCACTGCCAATAGGTGATGAATCGGACTGGGTAGATGCTTTTAATGACAATGATGTACAAGGGATGTTATTTAGTGGTGATATTTACTTAGTGTTTCATATAGTGCAATAAGAATTAGTTGAAAGGGATGTAGAACAATCTATCCAGGTCAGTTTGTTGTCAAACATCCAACTGTCTCAAGCTGTGAATGATGTTGATGAACCAAACATGCAACTGTCTCAAATAATAAATGATAATAATGTTGTACAAGTGGAGAATATGCAGTTTCCTGAACTGATTAGGAATATAGATGTTGGACCTACAGACAACGAAGAACTTCCATGAATAATTAAGGGTGTATGCTAACAGAGAATCACTAGAGAAGATGTGAAACTACTTAGGCACTCCAGTTCTAGTGTTCTACATCCCAGCAATGATGTATAAATGACCTTTCAAAAGCCCAAATGTTGGTATGCTGTGTGAGTTTTGTGAGCATTTGTTGGACTTTAGAAATGTTTTAGGTTTATACGCTAATGTTTAAGGTTTACTAGGTTCTCGTTGGATGGGTTCTCTTTCGCAGAAGAGCAATTTATAATATTTGATGTGGAGGCATCTTAGTTGTATGAACAACTTTTTAAGAAAAGACTTGACGATTATGGACAATTTCAATGTCTATCAATAGAGTCCAACGATCGAGACGTTGCTATCGGTAAAAGGTTTAATGATGTCAATCATTGCCATGAATTTTTGAAAGATCATATGATCAGGAACAACTATAAAACAAAATTCAAGAAGAGCTGCAACAACAAAGTAATTGTCGTATGCACACAAAATAAGATGCAGACTAAGATTGATTGCACTTGGAGGATCCATTGCACAAATGTGTGGGGAGCAACGTTCTTTCAAGTAAAAAAGTATCAAATAGAGCATACATGTAATGAATCATTGGTCAACCTAGTATCAAAAAACAAACCTTTTAAGTAGGTTTCACGTGTTATTTATAGATGGTTGCACGATAACCCGAAGATGACTCCAAGAGAAATCATGAATGACATAAGTCGTGAGGAAGGTGTGGAGCTTAGTAACAAACAAGCATGACGTGGACAAGAAGTAGGTAGGGTGGAGATATATGGTTTATTCGAAGACTCTTTCAGGCTGCTTTTCGCCTATTGCCATTATTTAAAAATAATTAATTGAGGATCGAGGTTTGTAATTGAGACCGATATGTGAAATCAATTTATGTACCTGTTCCTATGTTTTTGTCCATGCATCAATGGGTTTATTAAAAGATGTCATACAATTCTTTTGCTAGAGGATACCTTATTAAAAGAAAAATACATGGGTATATTGTTATTGACCCATAGTATTAATTCTTGCAGTCAGATGTTTTTAATTGCCTTTGCAGTTGTGGATAGAGAGTCAAAGGTTTCATGAGCATAGTTTTTATCACACGTAAACCTATAATTGGATTGTTGCGTCGTTGAGAACCCCAAAGCTAAACAACAGTTGATAGTCATCTCAGATAGGCACCTAGGGCTATAGTATAATGTCTCCCTCGTATAACCTAATTGTCATGTTGGATATTGCATGAAGCACCTGACGAACAACTTTAAAACTGCTTTTAGTCCATCACTTGTACCACTTTGGTGGAGTGCAGCCAAAGTAGGCATGACAACTCTGTGCACATACTTTCTTGACTAGATTAATGAGCAACGAGGAGACTTATACACATATGTCATAAAAGATATTGCAAATAAACATTGGGCGAACCGTGAATTTTCAGCTAAGAGATATAGGTGCTTAACCGCTAATATAGCGTTGAGCTTCAATGCATGGATTCTCATAATACATGACAAGCTCATTTTTCTTATTGAAAAGCTCCATCTCATGTTGATGAAACTTTATGAGCAAAGAAGAAATGATAGGCAAAACATGTCAGAAATTTTTGTAGTGCCCAACGTAAAAGAAAAGTTTGGGAATGGTAAGAAGGATGTGAAATTCCACTAGAGGGGGGGTGAATAGTAAAATATGATAATGATCGATAAAATAAAATAATTAAGCAATAAGGCACAACACATAAAACACAGAAGTTATACTGGTTCGGTCAATATCCAGACCTACATCCAGTCCCCAAGCAAACCACTTGAGATTCCACTATAACATCCGAGTTACCGGATAAATAGTACAACACCCTCTTCCCAAGAGGTCTTCTTCTCTCAACAGAGAAGGGGCACACCCTCTTCCCAAGAGGTCTTCTTCTCTCAACAGAGAAGGGCAACACCCTCTTTCACAGAGGTCTACTTCTTTAAACAAAGAAGGAATACAGTGAATAAACAGAGTTACAATACTTCCTATAGAACCTTCAGAATGATATGAATGCACGAATGAAGGATTCTAAGAATGTTCTGTTTGTCACTCAGAGGATACTCTTTGTCAAAGAGCTGGACTTGACTTTTTCTCTTTTCTTTCTTTTTCTTTTTCTTTTTCTCTTTCTTTTTCAAGGCTCTCTTTTCAAATCACGAATAGAATATTTTTCTCTTTGTAAGCTCACACGTCTATTTCATTCCTCTTGTTTGAATAGTTTATGTGTGTGTGTTTATATAGCTTATAAAAAGTAGTCGTTACATTTTGGAATTGTAACTTTTTGAAATATGAAATGTTATGTCTTTTCAAAAATATCTTTTAGAGAAGATCGAGAATGCCTTTTTCTAGAAGAGTAAAATAGAGGGTACACTAGTCGTTGTAGTGTTTTAGGTAATACATATTTTATGTAAGAAAGTCTATTTCTTACAATAGTACATTTGAACGTTGGGTTGTAGTTTTGTCTTTATTCTAATTAATGATTTGAGGTACATTAGTACTTCTTTACTTTAAATGAGTGTAAGTACTATGAGTGCTTTGAGATATTTATTTGTACATAGTCATGTCAAGTGTATTCTTTATGTAGTGTATTTCAAAGTCTCCAGAGAGAATGAGGACCAAAAAGGTCGACATTCTTTGAGAAGGATATTTAGAAAGGATTTGTTACAGAAGGCATTTAATGCTTTGTAGAGAGAATGATGACTTCAAGTAAGTCGACATTCTATGGTTATGAAGAAAGGTAACTAGAGTCCTTTTAAAACCATATTTTATTTGTTTTTCTTATGTGTAGCCGATTTATGTTTTTGTCTTCTTCTTGTATTTAAGAAACATTTCATTAGAGAAGATAACTAAAGTCTTTTCAAAAACATATTTTATTTGTTTTTCTTATGTAGCCGATTTTATGTTTTTGTCTTTTTCCTACATTCCTTTTTTTCATGTTGTCTTGTATATAGTGTAAGGTACAATGATAAAATGTCTTTTTCATAAAAGGTTGTAAGAAGGTACAATTATTATATGACAAAATGTCTTTTTCATAAAAGGTTGTAAGAAGGTACACTTATTGGTTTTCAAAAAAGAAGCTTTTTGAAACTATCGTATACTTTTATGATATAGTATGTATGAATGAGTATGTAATATGCAAAATGCAAGTTCCTGAAGGTTCTGTTACATATGACTCTAAAGAAGAAAAAAATCTTCATCTTGAGGTAGCCGATTTCTTCATTTGAGCTTTAGGAAAGCATGGCTCATCAAGCTTTTTTCTTCAAGGAGTATGATTGCACCATAATTGTACTTGAACAGAAAGTCTCCATCCTTATTGGGTGAGATATCCTTGCATCAAATACTCGTTAGATTTAAGGCAAAACATATTTAGTCATAATATAACATTATTTCAAGAGAACATATTATCATATCATATAAAATCAAATGAGACAGTGTATCATATTATGTGACATCAAAACCGAATTTCTCAACATTCTCCCCCTTTTTGATGATGACAAAATATGCTCCCCCTGTCAAAAAGACATTATGCATAGACATAATAATATGATAAAAAAGTGAAATAATGTTTAAAGAGAGAATGTTTCTCCAATAATGGAGACAGGTTTTCTCCCCCTTTGTCATGGACAAAAAGGAGGGATCAGAGTAAAAAAAATTTATTACAGACCAAAAAGTAATTTAAAATTTATTACAGACTAAATATAAAAATGCGTCTATCTCGAAGGTGGAGAAGGTGTCCGGTTGGCACGATTCCGCTTGCGAGTCTGCTGCAATAGGGCTTGATTACGAAGGATTCGATCTTGAGTTTGCTCGATATCCATCATAGCAGAAAAGTAATTGAAGGAGGATATTGGATCTGCTTCATCAGAGCCGGGCATGTGCAGGGACCTTAGATTGAAGGTGGTAGCATCGAGGACGTGAGAGGGTCGGAGGATGACTTCGTTGTGAAGTGGTACTTGGAAGAAGTTGAAAATGGGAGTGATAAAACACCCAAAAAGAAGAGGCTCAAATTTCTGATAACGAATAAAGAGGTCGAAAATAATGGATGACCAATTTATCGGAAGAGAAGAAAGGATTGCGTAGATAAGAAGAGAGATTTTTCGAGGAACTAATCCCTGGCGGGGATGCTTGGGATAAAGGTTGTGGAGAAGAATCTGGGCAAGTAGCTGAGATTGAGGTTGGAGATTCCTCATGTGCCACGGAAGTTGGTAGCAGTTGGTGCAGAGAAGTATTTTTCGAAGTACCGATCGGTCGATTGGTACTATGGCGTTAAGGTCGGTACCGGTGGAAGGTAGATTTAGAATTCTACCTAGGTCGGAAGCATTGAAAATCATCAGCTGTCCTCGGACTTTGCTGGTGATTGAGGTTTGTTCATGATCAGAAGAGAAGTTGGTATAAAACAGTCGAACTAGTTCAGGATAATAGGCGGCTGGGGATGAAGATCCTATGAGAGGTTTGAGTTCGGGGAGATAGGTGTCTAAGTCGAAGAACATGAAGTCGTCAAAGTTGATCAATTTTCCTTCATGAATGGGGCGAGAGCAGAGTGAGGTGTAGGTGTGAAACAAATCAGGATACCTTAGATCGGCGGAGGTGATCACATTGGTAGAAGAGGAAGCCATTTTCGAGTGTCTTGAAAATAAAGCACTAGGAGAGAAAGGAGCTAGAACCGAGAGAAAATTTGTATAAGGATAGAAAAGATCGAATGGAATGGTAAGAGATGAACCAATTGATTAAATAGAAGGAAGAAAATAATTGTTGATATGAAATGAATGACATTGGAAGTGAGTAATTTTTAGATTTTAGTCAAATAAGGAAATCCGTGAGGAGTAAGTTAATAGACTTGTGAATGATAAATCAAATCAATGTTTGAGGATAGTGTATTATATTAGATTGAGGAGGACATAGTTATTGAAATATATAGATTTTACTATGGGTGAGTTTATCGACTAGTGAGAGAAAACATTAATAGAGTATGGGGTGTCATGTTGAAAAAAAAAATGATTGATCTTAAAAATAATGGCCTAATAAAACAAACAACTTGTTACTCTATGTGGAGGGATTCTAAATTCGTGAATGGAGATAAAAAGATGATGTGGATATCTAGAGATGAGAGAAAGATGATGAAGGACAACTTTTACTTGATTTAGATATGACATAAAGTAGAGATAGAATAAATAAAGGTTTGCTTGGAGGCAAGACTTTAAAGGTTCTCGATTTTAGAGAGATATACAATAAGAGAGAGAGACAAGGTCACGGATGGAAAGAAAGGTCATAGGGTGATCATGTGATGTGTACTTTGAAAGATATGACATTTTAAAGAAAAGAGTGCCTAAAAAAATGTTTCATGATTAATATTTGTAATTTTTTTTTTAAGAGTATACGTGGATATGAGAAGGACATATTTTGACTTAGACTAGTGGTGAGAGAGATGATGAGACAAAAAGGAGAAAGAGTTAAAAAAAATATATAAGAATTGAAATAAGAATCGACATGGAGGAGTCGGATTCAAAAATGTATATAAAAAAATGTATTCGAGAGATGAAATGAGGGGACAAAAATATTTATGAATGAAGAGTGAGAGAAGTGAGATGACATATATGAATTTTTGTGAAGGATAAAGAAGTAAAAAAAAATTGATGAAAGACATAAAGTTATGATTGATATGATTTATTTAAAGAAACTCGACAAGGTTAAGTTTTAAACAAGAGTAGACAAAAATGGAGGCTTAATTTGTATACAAAAGAGATGATAATAGATAGTTTGTTGGGCTATGATATAATAGATGATATAGTAAAAAAAATTTATGTGTGAATATAGCAACTAGATCTTTTAAAGAGATCAACTAGTCATTCGATTTTAACTCATGAAGAGTATGAGTTCTCATAAACTAAGTAGAGAGGTGAAACAATTTTATCGTAAGACAAGTTTTCATAAAGGACAAAAAAAATATTAAAGGAGTTGAGTGATGTGAACATTGTTATGATGGCTTTTAATACAATTATTTTTATGGATATGAGAGAAAGGAGATAGGACAAGGAGTTATAATGGATGTGTACTTGAAAGGTGACAAGTTGAATGACATAAAGAATGTGTCTTATAAGAATACGTGAATATGGAAACTTAGTTTGACTAACTAAAATCGATAAGAAGGAAAGCAATTTAAAATAAGATTTACACAAGACTTATAAGAAGTATTATATTAAGTATGATTAATTTATAAGTCACTTAGTTTACATATTCCTAATTCTCTTCTAATTCGTGTGAAGTCTTCATGTTTTAATGGTTTAGTGAATATGTCTGCTAACTGTTGATTAGTGGGTATGAATTCTAGTTTAATTATGTTGTTTAAGACTTGTTCTCTTAAGAAGTGGTGTCTTATTTGAATGTGCTTAGTTCGTGAGTGTAAAATAGGATTCTTAGATAGGTTTATAGCACTCGTATTATCACAGAAAATAGTTGTATTTTCAAAATTTAAACCAAAATCTTTTAAAGTCTGTGTCATCCAGATGACTTGAGTACAAGCTAGGCTAGCAGCAATGTATTCGGCTTCAGTAGTTGATAATGATACACAATTTTGTTTCTTACTGAACCATGATACTAGTGAGTGCCCTAGCATGTGACATGTTCCACTTGTGCTTTTTCTGTCAGATTTACTTCCAGCAAAGTCAGCATCACTGTATGAGATTAGATCAAATGTAGAGGATTTTGAATAGAATAATCCAAAATCAACTGTGTCTTTTAAATATCTCATTATTCTTTTTACAGCTTTAAGATGTGATTCTTTTGGATTTGACTGAAATCTAGCACACAAGCAAACACTAAACATTATATCTGGACGGCTAGCAGTTAAATAAAGAAGTGATCCTATCATACCTCGGTATACCTTTGTATCAACAGTCTTACCATCTTCATCTTTGTCCAACACAGTAGTAGTGCTCATAGGAGTAGTTTTTGAAGCAGTTGAGTTCATGTTGAACCTCTTCAGAAGTTCACGAGCATACTTAGATTGATTGATGAAAACTCCATCCTTGGTTTGCTTAATATGCAGTCCAAGAAAGTAGGTGAGTTCTCCCATCATACTCATTTCGAATTCCTTCTGCATGGACTTAGAAAAATCTTCACAGAGAGTGCTGTTAGAAGATCCAAAGATGATGTCATCGACATAGATTTGAACAATTAGGGTATGATTATTCACTACTTTGACAAATAGTGTAGAATCTGCTTTGCCAACAGAAAAACCAGTTTTTAATAAAACGGTTTTAAGTCTTTCGTACCAAGCACGAGGTGCTTGTTTTAAACCATACAAAGCACGTTTGAGTTTAAAAACATGATCTGGGTATTGTTCATTTTCAAATCCTGGAGGTTGTTTTACATAGACTTCTTCATTTATAAAACCATTTAAGAAAGCACTTTTAACATCCATTTGAAATAATTTGAAATCCATATAGCTTGCATATGCTAAGAGCATTCTAATAGATTCAAGTCTAGCAACAGGAGCAAATGTTTCATCAAAGTCAATACCTTCCTCCTGGTTGTATCCTTGAGCTACTAGTCTGGCCTTGTTTCTTATAACATTACCTGTTTCGTCTAGCTTGTTTCTGAAGATCCATCTTGTCCCAATGATTGGATAATCCTTTGGTCTCGATACAAGATCCCAAACGTCACTTCTTTGGAATTGATTCAGTTCTTCAGTCATGGCTAGCATCCAGAACTCATCAATGATGGCTTCATCAATCTTCTTTGGTTCAAGTTGAGAAATGAATGCCATGTTTGCAATCCGTTCTAGCTGAGCTCTAGTTTGAACCCCCTTTGTTAGTTCTCCTAAAATCTGCTTTTGAGGATGATCTTTGATATCGACAAAGGTTCTTTGGTGATCATCTTCATTAGACTTAGCTGTGTTATCTAAAAATAAATCTGTACTTTCAATATCATCATCATTAGTTTGTATATGAACAGATTGATCAATAGATTCACAAAAACTAACATGCATAGATTCTTCAATAGTATTATGACACTTATTGAAAACTCTGTATGCTTTACTATGACTTGAATATCCTAAGAATATGCCTTCAACAGATTTAGCATCAAACTTATCCAGGCTATCTTTTGTGTTTAGGATAAAGCATTTACATCCAAAGACTTTGAAGTAGTCTATTCTTGGAGTTCTGTCATAGAATAGTTCATAGGGAGTTTTATTTAATAAGGGTCTAATGAGAACTCTATTTGTTATGTAGCATGCAGTATTAACAGCTTCTGCCCAAAAAGATTTTGCAAGATTATTGTGTTGGAGCATAGTCCTGGCAGATTCCTGAAGGGTTCTATTCTTTCTTTCTACTACACCATTTTGAGGTGCAGCTCTAGGAAAGACAAAGTTATGAGAAATACCATGCAAGTTACAAAAATTTTTAAAGAGTTCATTTTCAAATTCTCCTCCATGGTCACTACGGATTTTAACAATAGAACATGATTTTTCATTTTGTAATTTTTTACACAAGATTTCAAACTGACAAAACGTGTCACTTTTGTTTTTCAAAAATATTACCCAAGTAAATCTTGAGTAATCATCTATAATGACAAAAGCATATCTATTATGATTAAGGCTAGCTACCCTAGAAGGACCAAAAAGGTCCAGGTGGAGAAGCTCTAAAGGTCTTTTACTTGAAATGACATTTTTTGATTTGAAAGAAGATTTTGACAATTTTCCTAATTGACATGCATCACAAAAATAATCCTTTTTAAAAGATATGTTGGGTAACCCACGTACTAATTTATTTTTAGCTAGTTTGGACATGTATTTTGAATTGACATGGCCCATTCTCATGTGCCATAGATGTTGAGTGTCATTATTAGCTATAAGACAATGTTCTGTGATGTTTTATAGGTATAGTTCGTATATATTATTCTTTCTTATACCTTTTAAGATGATGTTTTCATTTGTGTCAGCTATGAGGCATGCATCATGATTAAAGCTAACATTATAACCTGTGTCACACATTTGACTGATACTTAGTAGGTTATGTTTTAAGCCTTTAACAAGGAGAACGTCTTTGATAAGAGGTTTGTCTATGTTACCAATATTTCCAATACCAATTATCAAACCTTTGTTGTTATCTCCAAAGGTGACGGTTCCTCCTTCTTTATGATGAAGAACAGCAAAAAGGTCTGGATGTCCTATCATGTGCTTTGAACATCCACTATCTAGTATCCATCTGTTCTTCTTCTTTGGAGCTGAACTTTCGTTTGCCATGAAGCACATATTTGCAGTTTCGGCTTCATCATCACTTGACTCTTCACTAGTGGATGGTTCTGAATCATCCCATTGAGCATGCAGAGCCTTTTTCTTGAAGAACCTCTTCTTTGGTTCCTCAGTCTTGGACTTTCTTTTGAGAAGGGGACAGTCACGTTTTAAGTGCCCTGGCTTATTACACTAAAAGCACATGGGATCTTCTTTAAGATCTTTTTTTTCCTTGTGCCTGTTTGGAAGCCGGTTCCTTCTCATGAAGCGCTGGAATTTTCTGGTAAGTAGCGCAATTTCTGATTCTTTATCTGAGTCTTCATTCTCAGATAGGGCTGGGAAAGCTAGAGTTTTCTTTACTGGTTGCTCTTCTTCCCTTCTTTCTTTCATGTGGACTTCATAGGCCATAAGATTGCCTATTAAGTCGTCCAATGTAAGCTTAGATAAATCTTGAGCTTCTTCAATAGCAGTGGTCTTTTTCTCCCAATCAGTTGTGAGAGATCTCAAGATTTTCTTCACCTTTTCAGTCTGGGAATATGTTACACCCAGAGATTTCAGATCGTTGGTGATGTTGGTGAATCTGGTAAACATCTCTATGATGGGTTCATCTTTGTTCATTTTGAACAACTCATATTTTCTAACAAGAGATGATATTTTGGCTTCTTTAACTTTGTTGGTTTCTTCATGAATAACCTCCAAAGAATGCCAAATGTCATATGCAGATTCACATATAGATATTCTATTGAATTCATTTTGATCAATAGCACAATATAAGGCATTCATAGCCTTTGCATTTAAGTTTGCCATTTTCTTTTCTTCATCAGACCATAAGTTATAGTCTGCGGATGGAGATGTGTATGGATGCTCAACAATTTTCCATACAACAAAGTCTATGGATTTGAGAAAGATAGCCATTCTGCACTTCCAATATCCATAGTTGGAGCCATTGAAGAAGGGAGGACGAGATGCGTGTTGACCTTCAATATCACGAGCATAAGAGGTAGATGCCATTTGTGTTGGAAGACTTGTTACATCGAAACCAGCAAACCTGCTTTGATACCAAATAAAATTCCACTAGAGGGGGGGTGAATAGTGAAATATGATAATGATCGATAAAATAAAATAATTAAGCAATAAGGCACAACACATAAAACACAGAAGTTATACTGGTTTGGTCAATATCCAGACCTACAGCCAGTCCCCAAGCAAACCACTTGAGATTCCACTATAACATCCGAGTTACCGGATAAATAGTACAACACCCTCTTCCCAAGAGGTCTTCTTCTCTCAACAGAGAAGGGGCACACCCTCTTCCCAAGAGGTCTTCTTCTCTCAACAGAGAAAGGCAACACCCTCTTTCACAGAGGTCTACTTCTTTAAACAAAGAAGGAATACAGTGAATAAACAGAGTCACAATACTTCCTATAGAACCTTCAGAATGATATGAATGCACGAATGAAGGATTCTAAGAATGTTCTGTTTGTCACTCAGAGGATACTCTTTGTCAAAGAGCTGGACTTGACTTTTTCTCTTTTCTTTCTTTTTCTTTTTCTCTTTCTTTTTCAAGGCTCTCTTTTCAAATCACGAATAGAATATTTTTCTCTTTGTAAGCTCACACGTCTATTTCATTCCTCTTGTTTGAATAGTTTATGTGTGTGTGTTTATATAGCTTATAAAAAGTAGTCGTTACATTTTGGAATTGTAACTTTTTGAAATATGAAATGTTATGTCTTTTCAAAAATATCTTTTAGAGAAGATCGAGAATGCCTTTTTCCAGAAGAGTAAAATAGAGGGTACACTAGTCGTTGTAGTGTTTTAGGTAATACATATTTTATGTAAGAAAGTCTATTTCTTACAATAGTACATTTGAACGTTGGGTTGTAGTTTTGTCTTTATTCTAATTAATGATTTGAGGTACATTAGTACTTCTTTACTTTAAATGAGTGTAAGTACTATGAGTGCTTTGAGATATTTATTTGTACATAGTCATGTCAAGTGTATTCTTTATGTAGTGTATTTCAAAGTCTCCAGAGAGAATGAGGACCAAAAAGAAGGTCGACATTCTTTGGGAAGGATATTTAGAAAGGATTTGTTACAGAAGGCATTTAATGCTTTGTAGAGAGAATGATGACTTCAAGTAAGTCGACATTCTATGGTTATGAAGAAAGGTAACTAGAGTCCTTTTAAAACCATATTTTATTTGTTTTTCTTATGTGTAGCCGATTTATGTTTTTGTCTTCTTCTTGTATTTAAGAAACATTTCATTAGAGAAGATAACTAAAGTCTTTTCAAAAACATATTTTATTTGTTTTTCTTATGTAGCCGATTTTATGTTTTTGTCTTTTTCCTACATTCCTTTTTTTCATGTCGTCTTGTATATAGTGTAAGGTACAATGATAAAATGTCTTTTTCATAAAAGGTTGTAAGAAGGTACAATTATTATATGACAAAATGTCTTTTTCATAAAAGGTTGTAAGAAGGTACACTTATTGGTTTTCAAAAAAGAAGCTTTTTGAAACTATCGTATACTTTTATGATATAGTATGTATGAATGAGTATGTAATATGCAAAATGCAAGTTCCTGAAGGTTCTGTTACATATGACTCTAAAGAAGAAAAAAATCTTCATCTTGAGGTAGCCGATTTCTTCATTTGAGCTTTAGGAAAGCATGGCTCATCAAGCTTTTTTCTTCAAGGAGTATGATTGCACCATAGTTGTACTTGAACAGGAAGTCTCCATCCTTATTGGGTGAGATATCCTTGCATCAAATACTCGTTAGATTTAAGGCAAAACATATTTAGTCATAATATAACATTATTTCAAGAGAACATATTATCATATCATATAAAATCAAATGAGACAGTGTATCATATTATGTGACATCAAAACCGAATTTCTCAACAGGATGCACAAAGGGTACAAGTAAAAGTAGTGCATTGCCTCGATTACCGATATGAAGCCTGTAACCAAGATTTTGGTTACGTTGTTAATCTCTCAAGTCAAGAGTGCAGTTATAGAGAGTGGCCGGTTAGCGAGATTCCATGCAAACATGCAATCATGTGCATTATATACAAAGACAACCAACTAGATGAATACTGCGACAAGTGGTACACTGTTGATCCTCATCGTGCTGCATATAATAGCTATCAATTCATGCCGATGGTAGATAATGTACCACACATCGCTCTTTTGAACCCTACTCCCCTCTTACCACCACACGTTGGTCCTAAACTAGGCACCCTAAGAAGAAGAGTCAAATATCAAACAAGGATGTTTTGTCATACAGGGGCAGTATCTGTGGTTAGCTTGGCCATAATAGGTAGAAGCACATTAAATCATACATTTGTTTATTAGTTTATTGTGCCATTTGTATTCGTTAGATTTTTCTTTAATAAATTTTTTATGTTTGTATTTATTTAGTCTTTGTTAATGAACAACTCCAATGTCTTATGTGTTGTATGTATATCTTAGGTAGACAACAAAAGGAAAAGGGAGACATGATAGATGTCAACCTTATAAAGCCCCATCCCCAGTTTGAAATTCCACTAGAGGGGGGGTGAATAGTGAAATACGATAAAGATCGATAAAATAAAATAATCAAGCAATAAGGCACAACACATAAAACACAGAATTTATACTGGTTCGGTCAATACCCAGACCTACATCCAGACCCCAAGCAAACCACTTGAGCTTTCCACTATAACATCCGAGTCACCGGATAAATAGTACAACACCCTCTTCCTCAGAGGTTTTCTTCTCTCAACAGAGAAGGGGCACACCCTCTTCCACAGAGGTCTTCTTCTCTTAACAGAGAAGGACAACACCCTCTTTCACAGAGGTCTTCTTTTCTCAACAAAGAAGGGCAACACCCTCTTTCACAGAGGTCTACTTCTTTTAACAAAGAAAGAAAACAGTGAATAACAGAGTTACAATACTTCCTATAGAACCTTCAGAATGATATGAATGCACGAATGAAGGATTCTCAGAATGTTCTGTTTGTCACTCAGAGGATACTCTTTGTCAAAGAGCTATACTTGACTTTTTCTCTTTTCTTTCTTTTCTTTTTCTCTTTCTTTTTCAAGGCTCTCTTTTCAAATATCGATTAGGTATTTTTCTCGTTGTAAGCTCACATGTCCATTCCATTCCATGTTGAATAGTTTATTTGAGTGTGTTTATATAGCTTTAAAAAATTAGTCGTTATATTTTGAAATCGTAGCCTTTTTGAGATGTGAAGTGTTATGTCATTTCAAAAACACATCTTTAGAGAAATGCGAGAAAACCTTTTTCCATAAAAGTAAAGTATGGGGTACACTAGTCGTTGTAATATTTTAGGTAATACATATTTTATGTAAAAAGTCTATTTCTTACAATAGTACATTGAACGTTGAATTATAGTTTTGTCTTTATCCTAATTAATGATTTGAGGTACATAAGTACTTCTTTACTTTAAATGAGTGTAAGTACAATGAGTGCTTTGAGATATTTATTTGTACATAGTCATGTCAAGTGTTTTCTTTATGTTGCGGTTTTCAAAGTCTTCAGAGAGAATGAGGACTACAAGAAAGTCGACATTCTTGAGAAGGATATTTTAACAAAGATTTCTTACAGGAGGTATTTAATGCTATACAAAGAGAATGATGACTTCAAGTAAGTCGACATTCTATGGGTTTTGTAAAAAAGGTAACTAGAGTTTTTTCAAAACCTTTATTATATTTGTTTTCTTTATGTAGCCGATTTTCATGTTTTGTCTTTTTCCTATATTTGAAATCATTTCTTTACAGATGGTAACTAGAGTCTTTTCAAAACATATTATATTTGATTTTCTTTATGTAGCCGATTTCATGTTTTGTCTTTTTCCTACATTTGAAATCATTTCTTTAAAGATGGTAACTAGAGTCTTTTTCAAAACATATTATATTTGTTTTTCTTTATGTAGCCGATTTCATGTTTTGTCTTTTTCCTACATTTCTTTTCATGTTGTCTTGTATATGATGTAAGGTACAATTATTACATTTTGAAATCATGTCAAAATACCTTTTTCATAAAGGGTTGTAAGAAGGTACAATTATTAGTTTTCAAAAAGGAGCTTTTTGAAACTATCGTATACTTTTATGATATAGCCTTTATGAATGAGTATGTAATATGCAATATGCATGTTCCTGAAGGTTATGTTACATATGACTCTAAATAAGAAAAAAATCTTCATCTTGAGTTAGCCGATCTCTTCAGTTGATCTTTAGGAATGCATGGCTCATCAAGCTTTTTCTTCAAGGAGTATGATTGCACTAGTTGTACTTGAACAGAAAGTCTCCATCCTTTTTGGGTGAGATATCCTTGCATCAAATACTCGTTAGATTTATGGCAAAACATATTCAGTCATAGTATAACATTTTTCAAGAGGACATATTATCATATCATATAAAATCAAATACGACAGTGTATCATATTATGTGACATCAAAACAGAGTTTCTCAACATTCTCCCCCTTTTTTATGATGACAATATATGCTCCCTCTGTCAAAAAGACATTATGCATAGAAATAATAATATGATAAAATATTGAAAAATGTTTAAAGAGAGTATTTCTCCAATAATGGAGACATGTTTTCTCCCCCTTTGTCATAGACAAAAAGGAAGGGATCAGAGTAAGAGAGTTATTACAGACCAATAATAAATATTACAGTCAAAAAAAAGTTTATCCCGAAGGTGGAGTAGGTTGATGTGTTCGGTCGACTTGATCCGACTGGAGGGTCTGTAGAGTTTGCTGCAACGAGACTTGACGGCGAAGAATACGATCCTGAGAACGCTGGACATCCATCAAAGCAGGGAAGTAATTAAAGGTGGATGTTGGATCTTCTTCATCAGAGCCGGGCAGGTGCAGGGACCTGAGATTGAAGGTAGTAGCATCGAGGACCTGAGAGGGATGGAGGATAACTTCGTTGTGAAGGGGGTACTTTGAAGTATTTTAGGATGGGAGTTATAAAACACCCGAAAAGAAGAGGCTTGAATTTTTTATAACGAATAAAAAGGTCAAAAAGAATGGAGGACCAATTTATCGGAGTAGAAGAAAAAAATGCGTAGATAAGGAGAGAGATTTTTCGTGGAACTAATCCCTTGCGGGGAAGCTTGGGATAGATGTTGTGGAGAAGAATCTGGGCAAGCAATTGAGCATGAGGTTGGAGGTTCCTCATGTGCCAGGGAAGTGGGTAGCAGTTGGTGCAGAGAAGAATTTTTCGAAGTACCGATCGTTCGATTGGTACTATGTTGTTGAGGTCTGTGCCGGTGGAAGGTAGGTTTAGAATTCTACCTAGGTCGGAAGCATCGAAAAACATCAGCTTTCCTCGAACTTTACTGGTGATTGTAGTTTGTTCATGATCAGAAGAAAAGTTTGTATAGAATAGTCGAACTAATTCAGGATAGTAGGCAGCTTGGGATGGAGATCCTAGTAGATGTTTGAGTTCGGGGAGATAGCTGTCTAGGTCAAATAGCATGAAGTCTTCATAGTGAACTAATTTTCCTTCATGAATGGGTCGAGAACAAAGTAAGTTGTAGTCATGAAAAAGACCTGGATACCTAAGATCTGCAGCAGTGATTGCAGAGTTTGAAGAGGAAGCCATTGCAAAAGGAAGTTGAGAGAGAAGGAGTTTGACAGTATGTATGAAGATAGTAAGCTACGAGTGGTATTGGTGAGGAATGAACCAATCGATTAAATAGAAGAGAAAAAATAATTGTGACAATAATTGAATGACAATGGAAGTGAATGATTTTTGGATGTAGTTTGAATGAGGAAATTCGTGAGTTGTAAGTTAAGGGGCTTGTGAATGACAAATCAAATCAATGGTGGAAGATAGTGTATCATATTGGTATGTAAGTTAAGAAGGACATAGATTTGAACAAATATACTATGGGAGAGTTTATCGAGTAGTGAGAAATGTTATGAATGGAGTATGGAGTGACATATTGAAGAGAGTGAAGAAAATAATGGCCTAATAAAACAAACAACTTTTTCTACATGATATTACTTGATGTGGAAGCATTCCAAATTCGTGAAGAGTGATTTTGGAATAAGACAAACAAAGATGAGTGAGTGAGAGGCAATAATTTGTTATTTAATAAGTATATATTTTGATATGTGTGGAAAAAGAACGAATAGACATAAAGAAGGGTGATACGGATATGTGGTTTGAAAGATATGACATTTTTGAAAGAAAAGAATGCCAAAAAAAATGTGTCATGATTAATGTGTCTTCACATTTGTATTGTTTTATGAGTATACGTAAAGATGAGAGGGACACACTTTGACTATGAATAGTGATAAAACAAAAAGATATTTATGAATGAAGGGTAATAATTGCTTATATAAGAAATATTTTTATGGATATGCGTGAAAGGAGTGAGAGTAGTCATAGAAAAAAGTGAGATGACATATATAGATTTTCGAGTAGGATAAGAAGTAATAAAAAATCATGATTGATATGAGATAAAAGACATAAAGTAAATTTATGATTGTCATGAGGTATTGTTTATTTGATAAACATATTTTTAAAGAAGCTCGATTTGAGGAAGTTCATAGTTGTTAGAGAATAAAGTTAAGTTTTAAACTAGTAAAGGAGTCACAAACATGGATTGACAAGAATGAAGGCTCAATTTGTATGAGAGAGAGAGAAAGTACTAAAGGTACTAATGAGAATAAAAAAATATGAAGGACAAGGTTTTAATGAGTCTCGATTGGAGAGAGATATAAAATGTATGAGAGAGTCATGGTCACAGATGAAAAAGGAGCTTCGTGAAATATAGAGAGAGAGAGATAAAAAAGGTGATACAAAACGTACTAATGGGTGGAGTACAAATACTTTTTATAAAAGATGTAAAGCATGAAGAGATGATAATAGATAATTCTTTAGGCTATGATATAAAAGATGATATAGTAAAAATTTATGTGAGATATAATAGAGTGTACGTAATCTATGATATATTAAATGATATAGTAAAAATTTACGTGAGAACATAGCAACTAGATCTTTTAGAGAAAGGTAAAAGAATCAAAATAAACATTTGATTTTAACTAATAATTTGAAAATCAAGAGTTCTCATAAACTAATATGTTTTCATGTTGAAGGTGAATCAATTTATCGTAAGAGAAGTTTTCACAAAAGAACAAAAAATAATAAAGGAGTTATGAGATGAGTGATGTGAACAATGTCATGATAGCTTTTAATATAATTAATTTTTATGGATATGAGTGAAAGGAGATAGGACAAGGAGTCATAATGGATGAGTACTTGAAAGATGACAAGTTGAAAGACATAAAGAATGTGTCTTATAAGAGTTGTGAATATGAAAACTTAGTTTGACTTAACAAAAATCGATAAAAAAACTTTTAGAATAAGATTTTAACAAAAACTTATAAGAAGTATTATAAGTATGATTAATTTATAAGTCACTTAGTTTGCATATTCCTAGTTCTCTTCTAATTCGTGTAAAGTCTTCATGTTTCAATGGTTTAGTGAATATGCCTGCTAACTGTTAATTAGTGGGTATGAATTCCAGTTTAATTATATTGTTTAAGACTTGTTCTCTTAAGAAGTGGTGTCTTATTTGAATGTGCTTAGTTCGTGAGTGTAAAATAGGATTCTTAGATAAGTTTATCGCACAAGTATTATCACAGAAAATAGTTGTATTTTCAAAATCTAAACCAAAATCTTTTAAGGTTTGTTTCATCCAGATAACTTGTGTACAGGCTAGGCTAGCAGCAATGTATTCGGCTTCAGTAGTTGATAAGGATACACAATTTTGTTTCTTACTGAACCATGATACAAGAGAGTGCCTGTGATCATCGCAAAATTTTTCCTCTCTTGGTGGTTTCTCTCTCTTCCTTCTCTTTTCCTTTTCCAACCTCTATTTTCCTCCTTTTTGAAGGGAGAAGAATAAAAGAAAAAAAAAGAAAGAGAGAAGAGAAAAGAAAGAAAGAGAAAGAGAAGAGGAACTATTTTGCGCGGTTTCACTTGACCTTGATTTGAAAATATTTAGCAAATAACTCGCCTCCGTTTTTGAAAATTTGTGGAGAAAATGGAGAGACGGGATTCGCTCGTCGGTACGAGGTTTGACCGTTCCTGGCGCCTTTACCAGGGGTAATCGAACCAAGGATCGAATCTATGCCTTTTGCTTTGCCTAAACATAATCTAAGAATTTATTCTAACTCTAAATGCACAAAAGAATCATGCTTGTGCAATGCAAGAATGTATGCTCCTTTTGAAAGATGTTTCGAAAATTTCCAAGTATTCTGAGATGAACTTGGTAAGGGAATGAAGAAATGTTTGAATTTAACTTAGAACTTGAGATAGATTAGAGAAGTTCTAAGTCTTTGAAGTAAATCAGGGTTGGGAAAATAAATGAGAAAGAATGACTTGAAGCTTTGAAAGGAAATGAAATTTCGAAGTCAAAATGGACTTTGAATTTGAATTTTGAATTTAGGAAAGGAAATGAATATTTGAGATGGAATTGAATTTGGATTTCTGAAGTTTTGAAATTTAGAATGGATCTGAGAAATCAAATGGTATTTAAGAATAGAAATGGATTTTAGAGATTCAGATTAGAGAGAATTGAAATCTAGAATTGGAGTTGGATTCCGGATCCTAGGCAGAATGGGATCCGAGATTTAGAAATCAAGATGGACTTGGGTTCTGGATCTTAAAAATGGAGTGGATCTGAAGTCTGAGATCCAATGTAGAGTTGGACTCTGGATCCTAAGATGGATTTGGATCTGAAGTCTGAGATCCAATGTAGAGTTGGACTCTGGATCCTATAAGGAAATTGGATCTGAAGTCTGAGATCTGATATGAGTGTTGAATCCTAAAATGGGTTTGGAGTTAAATTCAGAAGATGAATCAAGAATCTCAAAGTTAAATTAAACTTTGATTTTGATTGGAGTATTTGAATATAAATGAATTTAGAATTTCAAAGTCAAATTGAACTTCAAAATCTGATTTGAATTTGAAATCTCAAAGTTAAATTGAACTTTGAGATTGAAAATGAAATTGAAAAATGATAAGAATTGAAGATAGATTCAGGAAGATATTTACATCACTTGGAGTTTTTTTTTAAAAATGAATTTTTGGAAGTATGATGTAATTTTATCCTAAATGATGAATGAATTTGAAGAATTTGAAATTGAATTTTGAAAAGCTATTCCATTCTTTAAATGAATTAAAACAAGATTGAAGATATAATACACCCTTGACTATGGTCATTGAATGTATTATATAATAATCTATGTTTAAATTCAAGAGAAGAATAAAACATATTTGGTGCTTTTATAGAATTTAAAATGAAATTAACTCTCAATATACCTTGACTATGGTCATTGGTATATGTTTTGAATTAATTTTAAGTTAAATTCTGATAAAAGAAGAAAATATTTAAGGAAAATATGATGAATTTTAAAAACGGATCCAGTGTGGATCCAGTGTTATTTCGTAAAAGATAAAAATCCCAAGTTTTGTCCACACCCTGACTATGGCCATTGATATGGATCATCAACTTAGGATTAATTTACCTCTTACGAAATGGTGCACGTGCCATTCGTGTTTCACCATTGTGAGATTTTGAGAAATAAAGAAAAAATGCATGAAGAATAAGAATTCCATGATATTTACGATGCTCATTCATTCTATCTAAAAGCTGGAAATTTGAATTTCCTATTTATATCTAAGTTGTTACAATCCTTGAAATTTGAAATAATGACATCTCTAGTCTAAGAAAACAGTATAAGTTTTCCACGACTTCCCTGCAAAGAAATGAGTTAGCTCAATATGGAAAAAGATGTTTTATTGAAAGCAAAATTGTATGCGATTTGTATTGATCCTAATGTAAGGTGCTGGGCTCATGCTAAATGAGAAAGGTATGTATAATAGGTGAAGTCAAGAGCCAGGATGATTCGAGATAGACTACTGTGAAACGTAACAGCCTCACTCCTATACAGGGTTCAATGCTTTTTGATGATATACCTATATGCAGACTGACTACAACCTGTAATGAACACGCAGGGTGGTTTCATGAAGAGGTATGTACATTCTGACTCTAACACCAGCTATCTATGTCATTGATACATTATTGGCCCCATTGGCTACAACCAATGTCAAGTTATTGGTCCCACCTTTAATTGGTTCAATAGTCCCAGCCATACAGCAATGGACTGCTACCTCACAGGGAGTTTATAAAGAAATCCCAGCCTGTTGGTTTATTAAGAAAGGAATATTTAACGTATCAAAGAACTGAGATTTATCACAGCCAAATTCTCTTGGTTGCGAATGACATGTTTATATAGTCAGTCACTGATTTACAGCACCATTACTAAAAAAAGTTTCCTCTTGTAGTCAAATAGTGATCTGACCTTAGGTCTATGCATACTGATAATGCTTTGGACCAACACGCCTATATACCTTCCTGATTCAACATACTAATGACTATTATCTTTAAAGTGCCTGAATTTATTAGTGACCCGAACATGGTTTAGGCTAGTTTTGAGGTACTGACCAACTAGTCCTGAGCAAATTTGTGGCAAAGTTGTCATCAGATTTGTATCCTTATGTGGAACATCATCTTTCAGGTATCATTCAGAAAATACTAGGATAATTGCCATACTCTAAGTAACACCTGTTAAGGGCAAACATAATTTCCTAGCTGTGTATGGAGAGTCATTTGTGCACAGAAAGAAAGAAGGATGAGACTACCGAAACTCAACATCTTATAGCAAAAGAGAAAAAAAAAATTAAATTAAATTTTCAGCGGCGACCTTAGATACTTAACTGATAAATGCGCAATATCTGAGAGTAATCAAATACTCCTGCAAAGAAACAAGTAGCCAAGTCAGTATCTACTATATTCCCAAATTAACAGTTTCCAAATGTATTGAATCATATACTCACCAGGGAGGCTTGAAGAGATAGAGAGAGAGAGAGAGCATATGCTATTGTAAACAGGAGATATGAAAATAATGATCCAAGACAAAAGATGTTAGTAATAGGCAATTAAAAATTGCTAAATTAAAAGCACATTTTCCGGATCACTGGCCATTATACAAACAAGGTTGGCACCATCAATTACGAGCATTAGTGATGATCTCCTTCAATAATTTCCACCAACTCTTTCATCTTTGTTGATGATACCGCAGTACGACCCTTCTAAAAAAAATAACCTCCTGAATTGAGATATATGCGATGATTTGGCAATTGATGATTCCTCTTTGTACCTTGACTCAAACATTGCCATCGCTGGATTCTATGTCAGCAGTTGTATAGCTATGCAAAGCTAACCGGGAACTAATCATTTCTGTTACAGACTCTGTATCAGCAGCAAAAATTTTTTTACTCCACAACAGTATATGTTGGAAGCATACTGGAGTGTAGCAGATGGAGCCATATTGCAGATATAACAGATGCAAACAGGCCTCCAGGAAGTCATATCTTCAAGCTGATTCATGCCCAATCAAATCAACGCTTAAAAAAATTTCTCTTATTTACAAAATAATGTAACTAAAGCTCTCACCATTAAATGGATTTATACTCAATTTTTCCTGTAAAACAGAAAAAAAACTAACCAATGTAAATTCTCAATTGTCATCTAAAAATCTTGCAAACCAAATAAAAGAAATTTGGTGATTTTTTGGACTATCACCAAGACCCCATGATGCATAAGCTGATAGCGAGATGGTATGACCAAACCCTTTTGTCTTTTTATCTTTGGGAGATTTTGTCCCTGGAACAGAGGAAAACAACAGGAGATCCACCATCTTAATTCCTCCCATCGAGGAACGGAAGGCCCAGTTTCAAGCATTATCCTCATAGGCAAGTAACAGGCTTGTCGATCTTGATAAGAAGATGAACTATATTTGTTGCTTCAGCAAAAATTTCAGTTTAAGTGTGCCTCACGTTTCAAATATATACCAACAAGGGTTATTTTAAGGTCAAATTAAAATCTATACCCCATGGATTTAGCTTAACACTCTCACAACCAAAATTGGTATTAATATACTGATAAAAGGAGATTGGTTGAGAGGCATACCCTACTTTCGTATCTTTAGGTATATCCAATATAAAATGTTAATCATAACCTCTACTGGAAGGCCTTCACTCAGTCTTGGCATCCCAGATTTATGTATTTCCAGATTGTGTTCCTTTCCTTTTGCCAAAAGGATTTTGATCCAATCAATATTGATCAGACAATGGGTGATCACATTATTGGGCATTGCTGGAATGAATCGAGCCCCTTTTTGATCAACGATCATTAACCATTTGCTTCTTTTTTTTTTTTTACAGCAAAACCTTCTAACAGGGCGCGTGATGTTTCTTTCTCCAAGGGTGGATGCAGACTCCAACATATTTGTACAAATAACTGATATGCAAAGAACAAACGCAATATACAGATAGTCTATGATATGTAAATTACGCAGAGTTTATAAGATTCCATGGCAAATGGATCCTTATAGCAGATTGGATTCATTGGTGCAGCACAAAGATCAAGGGGGAAGACATAAATGTCAATGAATCACAATCAAATGGAATGGGGATAGAGGGAATGTGATGTGCATGAGATGCAAAACTTCTTAGAAATGGCAGAACATCATTAACAAAATGATAGAAATAACATAATTTGCAAGAGAAATTAGAAAGCATGCACAATAAAAAAAAAAAAAAAAAATCGAGATGCAGAGCATCTTGCATTAAAGCAGAAGAATAAATGCGTAAGAAAGATATTAGGATGAATGAAATGCTACGAACAGAAGCCAATGGAATGTACTACTGAAAAAAAAAAAAAATGTAATCGGAGAAGGTGGAAAAGAAAAAATTATATATATATATGTATATATATGAATCTAAGGTGATGTTGGAACGATTCCATTCCGTTATTGTTGCACAGGATTGTGTTGAAATTGCTACCAGCAGCACAACACAATCTATGGTGCGTCAAGGAAATAAGATTAAAAAGAGAATCAGGAGGAGATTAGAAAACAAAAAGAGAAAAGAGAAGAAACTCTTACCTTGATCTCGCAGGATATCTTGGAGATGGAGAGAGCTTCCGTTTTGCTTTTCTTCTGAAAATCTTTTCCAACGAAGAGAGAAGGAGAGGAAACTTGATGAAGGAATGTTGGGTCAAGGGTAGAAGCTGCTGTAAGATGGATGAAATCGATGGGTATGCGAGAGCAATGGGCGAACCTGGAGGGAGTCGGGGATGAGCAGTGGTTCAAAGGGGAAGCCCTCAGGGAGAGAAGGAGGAAGAGGGGAGAAGAAGTAACAGAGAGATAATTGTGGGGTGATAACGGGTGGATTGAAGAAGAAGATGCCAATGGGGAGGTGAAGAAGCGGTCATGCATGAAGAAGGGAAATGGGGAGGTGATAACGGATGAGGTCCAGGGTCTTCCCTTTGCCGATTTTAATGAAGGTGGAGAAGAATCCAGAACGGTGCTTCCGTTGCGGATGGATGGAGGAGAGAAAGAGGCAGCTGATGAACGAAGATGGCGAGAGTTAGGGTTTTCAAAAACCCTAACTCGACTTTAGAATGAAAATAATGCTTTTTCCAAAGAAGGGCCTCTTTTAAAAAGTTTTCTCTAAAACAGGTTTCTAAAAACTATTTTGCAATTTTCTTCATTTGTTTTTTTTGTTCTTTTCTGAGTATTTTTATTTTTTTGTATTTTTGTAGTAGAAAACTAAGATTTTAAAAGAAAACTAAGTTTTAAACACTAATTTTTTGTATTTTCCTTTGAAATATTTACAAAAGTATTTTTCTGAGAATTTTCGACCATTTCGAGGAAATTTCTTCAGAAGAATGGGTTTGGACCCAGGTTTTGAGAAAATGTTCGAATTTTGACACTCGAATCGAGAAAATACAATGTGATGGACCCAAACGGATGTCGAGCGGACTATCCGAGCTATTTAAAGGCTATTTTTGGTATTTTCTATAATTTTAATTTAAAATTTGAACAAGGTGATCTAGATTTGGATCTGGGTAATGGATCCAGATCCAAAATCATTAAAATGAATTTAATTTCAATAAAACTTGAGAAATGAACTGGAATTTAGATTTAAAATGACTTATTTACTCAAAAAAATGAATTTAGGGGCAAAAAGGGAATATTTAAAAGATTTTGAAAAAATTGGAGTGTTCACAGATGCCCCTCTTTGCTACTAAGCCGCTTGAAAGCCGAGCTTAGTGGCAAAGAAAACACTCCAAATTTTGAAAAATGCCCCAGTCAGCAGATCTGAACTGGGTGTGGAAGAAGACATGGTTTCAGGCTTAATACCTTATCCTGAATGGCTTGGGGGAGCGAAATCCTCGACCATGATATGACTGAATGATAGAGATGGGGAAATCGTGATGGGACTTTGGGTGAAGATCCTGAAGTGATGAAAGATAAGGATTTCGATCGAGTCTCATGGGTGAGACAAAATCAGCTTTTCAGAATGACTCAGGTTTAGCCCTTAACCTGGATGGGACGAAGATATATCAAGATACCCTGAATGGGGAAAGGAATATGAGAGGACCTTGATGGGACATTTTTGTGAAAATGCCTTGTGAGATGAAGCTTAAGTAGGATCTTGTCCTGGATGGATATACGAAGCATGGATTCCTTGATGGGAAGGACCATGATGGGACTTCAAAAGAAACACCTCGTCAAAACGAGAAACCTCGTTAGAACGAGACTCAGGTTTAACCCAAACCTGAAAAAGGAAGATACCTCGATGCCTGAGGTTCAGGCTTAACCCTTAACCTGAAGGGGACAACCATACGAAATCCTCGAGTGAAGAGACCATGATGGGACCTTCGGAGTTTGGACGAACAAATCCGAAAAGGGGTTTGCGAAAGGAGGAAGGAAATGGGGTTCCGTAAAGCGTTGAAAAAGGGATGATCTTGGGTGTCTCATTGCTGAGACTGAAACCAACTTTTGAATTTAATGACCTCTCGCAGGGAGTACAGGTTTTGACCCTTAACCTGAGTGGGAACAACCATACGGAATTCTTGAAACCGTGATGGGACAGGAGAGCTGCTTCAACTGAATGGGGTAACTCTTCTGGAAAACAACGTTAGGTTGCATCAAAATGGATATTGAATATTTACTTTATTCTTAGAACATCTAGAAAATTTTGCCAATAAGATAAATTTATAGTTGACTTCAACGCTTGAAAATGTGCACATGTGTGCAAAAGATATTCCCTCTTTTACCTAGAGTATTTCCTCCAATGAGGTTAACTTCTCGGTCTTAAGAGTCACATTCAAAATTTTAGCGCTGATGATTTTCTTCAAGGAAGTTATCCATTTCCTTGATATGAGAAGAGAAGAAATATTCTCAATTTCATAAAAGGCGGTAGTGAAAAGATATTGATAAAAGAATTTTGCATAAGAGAAGACGACTTCTGGCAATTTAGGCAGTTTGATATCTGGGTATTTTTCCCATGATGATCTTTTCTTGCACTCCTTTTGAGTCATTAAACTTTTTCAGGCTTTTACATCATCCTTCATTTTGGATGTTCCTGACTTTTCTCTCTTTTCAAGGGAGGGTACGTCACAAACTCCTTCATCTTGGAGTTGTTTCGATCCTTCTTTAATCTCAGGGATTGTATTGATGATATAGGCTCAAAGGTCTTTAGATGATAGCTGAAATCAAATATCATTTAGGGTTTGTCGATAGGTCCATCACACTCGCCTTCAGCTCGACGGTGATCTGAACTTTCCCTGAAAGGATCCTTCACAAACTCCTTCATCTCGGAGATGAAACAAATCTTCTTTGGCCCCGGGGGTCTACTTGCTTAATTCGCCTTCATCTTGGCGACAATTGAGAGATCCCTTTTGCAGATATTTGATTTGCAACTTTAAAAGGAGAAGATAGGGATTAAGTGAATTCTTTTTGTAGCTCAGGATATTTCCACTGTCTGATTGCCAGAAAATCATTTTACGACATGTGTCATAACTATGATCAATATCAATTCGCTTCCGGCTTTTCAATGTCATTGAACATTTATTTCATTAATCATACCGAGGATATTTCTCTCATCCTTTTTGTTGATCAACAGGAAAAAGATTTGAATTTTACCCTTTTCACAAAAAGTTTCACCCTTTGGAAAGAAATACTAGACGTAAACAGAGGTGATTCTTTTGTGCATTGATGATTTATCGAAATCAACAAATATTTTTATCAAATTGGCAAAGTTTTCATGATTTCTATGTGAAATAATCACTCAATATAGATTTTGATGCGGCCTTTAGTTGCAACTTTTGGGAAGGAATATTTAGATTTTTGTTTTGACCGACTAGCTCGAAAGCAGGATTTTTTTGGAAGCACCAGCTCGAAAGCAGGGTTTGTTTGACCGACCAGCTCGAAAGCAGGATTTTTAATTGACCGACCAGCTCGAAAGCAGGATTCGATTGGAAAATACCGGCTCGAAAGCAGGATTTGTTTGCCCGACCAGCTCGAAAGCAGGATTTTTTGGAAGTACCAGCTCGAAAGCAGGATTTTGATTGCCCGACCAGCTCGAAAGCAGGATTTTTGATTGCCCGACCAGCTCGAAAGCAGGATTTTGATTGCCCGACCAGCTCGAAAGCAGGATTTTTGGAAAAAATGATTGACATTGATAGAGTTGTGACCCGAAGGTTTGAGAATGATGAATGTTTGATGAAATTGCAACCCGAAGGCTTTGGACTTGAAATAGCTTGATGAAATTGTAACCTGAAAGCTTGAAAATGATATATATTGATGGAATTGTAACTCGAAGGCTTGAAAAGGATATACATCTGATGAAATTGTAACCTGAAGGCTTGATAATAAAAGACATTTGATGAGATTGATAGACATGTGATGAGATTGATAAAACATTTATTGAGGTTGATAGACATGAGGATTTAGGATATAATAGACAATGATTCAGGTTTATCCCTTAACCTGAAAGGGAAAGAGATTTTTGAGGATATACTTGAGACTTGAATTTAAAAGAGATATGACAAGATTTATGATTTAGGATTTAGATGGACCAACACATTTGGTTGTATGCGGTCCAATTTTCAGGATTAACCCCTTGTCCTGAACAGGAAAAAGAATAAAATTTAAACAGATGGAAGAAAAATAAAATTTGATGAAGTATTTGATAAAACATGGAGAATTTTTTTTTTGAGGAAATTTATTTACTTTGTAAAAGAATTCTCACAAGTAGCATTGGTTGCTCCTCTGAGCGATCTCAAGATTATCCCTTATCCTGAGAAAGAATACCTCGAATATCGAGGTTCAGGTTTATCCCTTAACCTGCAAGGGGAAAGAATAGAATTTAAGAAAAGAAATTTAGAAAATCAATTTGATGAGGCTTGTATTTGCAAAAAGAATTCTCATAGGTAACATCATTGCCCCTACGAGAGGTCTCAGGATTATCCCTTATCCTGAGCGGGAAAAAGCATAAAATTTAAGAAAATTTAATGAAGGAAAATTGATATAAATCTACAAAGAATCAATAAAGATTGGCAAAACGTGTATTTACAAAAGAATTCTCATAGGTAGCATTATTGCTCCTACGAGGGGTCTCAGGATTATCCCTTATCCTAAATGGGAACACCTCGGACAACGAGGGTCAGGTTTATCCCTTAACCTGGGGGGGGGAAATAAGAATAAAGGAAATACCTCATGGGAAAGAGGCATCAGGTTTATCCCTTAACCTGAAAGGGTAGAGTTTTGATAAAAAGTTTTAATGGAATTGAGGGAATATCGATAAACTTGATATAAACTTGATAAAAATATGAATAAAATGAATGAAACTGCTATAAATATCAATTTAACTGAAAATTTATAAGATTTAAGAGAAAAAGAAGTTTTCCTAATCCTGCCTGCATATGGGATCTTGAAAGAAAAAATGTTTATTTAAAAGATAGGTGAAAAATCATTTTTGGGAAGAAAGTCCACTATAAGGAGAATGATCAGTGTGAGATCGGATCCTTTTAAAAGGAATCATCATGAGGGATCATCATGAGGGTTAATTTTGAAAATAATGGTTTAAAAACCCATTTTAAGAAAAATCAATGTAATAGTTTACTTTGAAGAAGATTTGATCAAAATATTGAATTTTTGGTGATCATGAAGAGGTTTTTGCAGAAATTCTCAAGATTTTTAGGATTTCGAAAATCCTCATAGGTAATATCATTTCTCTCATGATGATGTTTTTAGGATTGTCCCTTAATTTAAAAGAATAGGAGAGATACAAATTTTTTCAAAATAAATGCCCCATGGTGGCAAAGGATAGAGGTATTTGATATCAACAGGTATGAAGAAAATTTTGACATTTTCATTGATAGGAAAACATTGATAACAACGACTGAAATATTTACAAGCTTGTTGACAAAAGACTAGGACTGAGTTGTCCCTATTAGGTGACTGAAAAAGAGAGAAAGCAGAAAAAGAAACATTGGCATGGTTCAGGAAGCTAAGCCAGGACGGGTAGCTATTCTTCTTTTCGATCTTCCACTAGCAGATGTTTATCAATACAGTCTTGGACGATGTTTTTGAAGACAAAGCAGTGCTCGATGTCGTGCCCCATCGCCCGATGGAATTTGCAGAACTGATCCTTGAACCTTCCCATAGTCACAGGCGGATCTGCTACCTTGGGGAGTTTAACCATCTCTTTTGTTGTCATATACTCAAAAACTTCCTCAAGTGTTTGCTCTAAGGGGGTAAACTCGCGGTCATATCCCCAACCGTCATGCTTCGGCTTCCCTTGGGGCTTAGATTCTAACTGGAGACTGTCATTCTGCCTGCTGATCCCACTCTTTTGACTGGAACAGTCATCTCTGCCTGACCCGCTAGTGTGGTTCTTTCTGCCACCTCTTTTGTTTTTGCCATTGTTGTTGGAGGAACTGGTAGAAAAGGTAAAGTTGGTTTTCTTTTTCACATCCTGACTGCCTCCTGCCAAGGTGATGTCATGATAGGTTCCATTCTCTAATCCCATTTTGAGCCATTCGACTCGCTCTATTAACTTGATGAAAGATTTAGATGGAGAAGTAGAGATCAGGCCCTTCAGAGGTTGAGAGAAATTGTTCAAAATTATTGAGAGTGCATGCCCCTCTGATATTGGATCCTTCATCCTGTTGCAAGTGGATCTCCATCTATGAATGAAATCCTTTGCCCTCTCATTGTCATTCTGCTTTAGGTTGAAAAGATGGTTAAGGGTAGGCGAAGCCTCAGTATTGAAGAGAAACCTTTCAATGAACAAGTTGATGACTTTGTCAAATTCTCGCAGTTCAATCGGGTTGATGTGATCGGCATACCATCTTGCTGCAACTCCCTCCAAACTGCGAGGAAAGCATAGGAATAAAGCCCTATTGTTCTTTCTGAATCGGTTGCACTCGGCAAAAAATGTGGCCAGATGAGCCTTGGGGTTGCCGGTCCCATCAAATTTTATGAATTTACGAGGAAGATCTTCCCAGTTGTCATCTCCTTCTAGGCCATCATAAAAATCTGCGCCGGTGTAGACCTTTTTGCCTTTGTCCTGGGTTTGTAAGTCTTTGATCGCACGAGTTATTTCTCTCATTTGCTCCTGCATCGGATCTTCTGCTGGGATCTGACCTTTGGCTTTGCTTGCTGACTGGTGCCCCTCATTGACTTTCTTGGGTCAATACAAGGGATTGTGAAAATATGTCGGCTCCTCTTCCTCTGAGTCCTCCTCTGCCGACTCTGAAGTGCTGTCACACTGAACTTGCTTCTTGCTGACTTTTCCCTTGGCTTTGCTTTTAGAAGATATTTTCTCAGGGTTTTCCTCAGCCTGTTCAGACATCATTTTGGCCATCACTTTCCGAAACAACTTGTATGTAGCTGAATCAATATTGCTTTCTGCTTCTTGGCCCTGCTGCTTGGATGACCTGATGGAGTTCATTTCCTCTCCTTCACTATCGCTTTGCTGGGGCACTGTTTCCTTTCCAGTCCTTGCCCGAACCATGATGAAATGTCAATGTCCTCTCTGAAGGTAAGAATGGGATATTTAGAAAAATTTTGGAGGAAAATATGATAAAGAAGGAAATCGAAGTCTAATAATGAAAATATCCCATTACGAGGGATTGGGTTGTCACCCAAAAAATTTGTGACAACCACATTGTTTTTCTGAAAAAGAATGAACAAATACGTAATTTTGAAAGGGACATATCCTGACAAAAATTTAATTTATCATAAAAGAATTTTGAAAAAGGATATTTTAAAGAAAAATTTGAAGAACTGCAGGCAGGATCAAAGAATTTGAAGAAATCAGAAGAATAAATGGAAGATACACTTAGGTTTAAAAAGAGAAAATTTTGAATAATATATACCCAGGGTTTTGGAAAATATAAGGAAGATATATATATAAAATATCATATAATCACAGATATACAAGTAAGGATATACAAACAACACTCCCTAAAGCTGACTCTATATGCAATATTTGAAATGCCAAATAGGACCTTAATCCTAACTCTAAGATTTATATCATCTGATTCCAATTAAGGTATGTCGATATACTCAAGCCGAAGCTCGAAGTACGTGGCATATAAGATATCTCTCCGGTTCTAAGGTAAAGGCTTCCCAACATCCTTGAGCACCTACCGATATACCTCGGACTATGGCCCTTAGGTACGTGGTAGGGGGGCGCGAGCCCAAATAAGTGGTCCAGTTGTGAGGCTCTCTCCCGAACTATGGTTCAGTGAGACAGCCCAGCAACGTGAAGACCGGGACAATATAGGTAGGGATGTTTTCAAAATATGATCAACATGCAATAAAATCAGAAGGCTCTAATGCAAGTCCCAAAGAGATAGATTTAAAAAAGAAGCATACACTTGCATACATTGTTTACATTCAATCCCTAGAATTGAGGAGAGTTGTATTTAAAACCTAAGTCTAATGTGAACATGGAATAATCTCCTCAATATGGTCCTACCAAACCATACTTAGATCCTATATGCAATGATGTCAGCTTAGGACAAAATCTAGGCTTCCTAAGGTTTGCATGAAAATAGAGCTGACATATGTTAGAATAAAGACTTAGATTATATAAAGGCAAAGCAAAGGCATAGATCCAACCGGACGAAGACGGGTCCCATCACGGTCGCCAAAACTGTGATCATCGCAAAATTTTTCCTCTCTTGGTGGTTTCTCTCTCTTCCTTCTCTTTTCCTTTTCCAACCTCTATTTTCCTCCTTTTTGAAGGGAGAAGAATAAAAGAAAAAAAAAGAAAGAGAGAAGAGAAAAGAAAGAAAGAGAGAGAAGATGAACTATTTTGCGCGGTTTCACTTGACCTGGATTTGAAAATATTTAGCAAATAACTCGCCTCCGTTTTTGAAAATTTACGGAAAAAATGGAGAGACGGGATTCGCTCGTCGGTACGAGGTTCGACCGTTCCTGGCGCCTTTACCAGGGGTAATCGAACCAAGGATCGAATCTATGCCTTTTGCTTTGCCTAAACATAATCTAAGAATTTATTCTAACTCTAAATGCACAAAAGAATCATGCTTGTGCAATGCAAGAATGTATGCTCCTTTTGAAAGATGTTTCGAAAATTTCCAAGTATTCTGAGATGAACTTGGTAAGGGAATGAAGAAATGTTTGAATTTAACTTAGAACTTGAGATAGATTAGAGAAGTTCTAAGTCTTTGAAGTAAATCAGGGTTGGGAAAATAAATGAGAAAGAATGACTTGAAGCTTTGAAAGGAAATGAAATTTCGAAGTCAAAATGGACTTTGAATTTGAATTTTGAATTTAGGAAAGAAAATGAATATTTGAGATGGAATTGAATTTGGATTTCTGAAGTTTTGAAATTTAGAATGGATCTGAGAAATCAAATGGTATTTAAGAATAGAAATGGATTTAAGAGATTCAGATTAGAGAGAATTGAAATCTAGAATTGGAGTTGGATTCCGGATCCTAGGCAGAATGGGATCCGAGATTTAGAAATCAAGATGGACTTGGGTTCTGGATCCTAAAAATGGAGTGGATCTGAAGTCTGAGATCCAATGTAGAGTTGGACTCTGGATCCTAAGATGGATTTGGATCTGAAGTCTGAGATCCAATGTAGAGTTGGACTCTGGATCCTATAAGGAAATTGGATCTGAAGTCTGAGATCTGATATGAGTGTTGAATCCTAAAATGGGTTTGGAGTTAAATTCAGAAGATGAATCAAGAATCTCAAAGTTAAATTAAACTTTGATTTTGATTGGAGTATTTGAATATAAATGAATTTAGAATTTCAAAGTCAAATTGAACTTCAAAATCTGATTTGAATTTGAAATCTCAAAGTTAAATTGAACTTTGAGATTGAAAATGAAATTGAAAAATGATAAGAATTGAAGATAGATTCAGGAAGATATTTACATCACTTGGAGTTTTTTTTTAAAAATGAATTTTTGGAAGTATGATGTAATTTTATCCTAAATGATGAATGAATTTGAAGAATTTGAAATTGAATTTTGAAAAGCTATTCCATTCTTTAAATGAATTAAAACAAGATTGAAGATATAATACACCCTTGACTATGGTCATTGAATGTATTATATAATAATCTATGTTTAAATTCAAGAGAAGAATAAAACATATTTGGTGCTTTTATAGAATTTAAAATGAAATTAACTCTCAATATACCTTGACTATGGTCATTGGTATATGTTTTGAATTAATTTTAAGTTAAATTCTGATAAAAGAAGAAAATATTTAAGGAAAATATGATGAATTTTAAAAACGGATCCAGTGTGGATCCAGTGTTATTTCGTAAAAGATAAAAATCCCAAGTTTTGTCCACACCCTGACTATGGCCATTGATATGGATCATCAACTTAGGATTAATTTACCTCTTACGAAATGGTGCACGTGCCATTCGTGTTTCACCATTGTGAGATTTTGAGAAATAAAGAAAAAATGCATGAAGAATAAGAATTCCATGATATTTACGATGCTCATTCATTCTATCTAAAAGCTGAAAATTTGAATTTCCTATTTATATCTAAGTTGTTACAATCCTTGAAATTTGAAATAATGACATCTCTAGTCTAAGAAAACAGTATAAGTTTTCCACGACTTCCCTGCAAAGAAATGAGTTAGCTCAATATGGAAAAAGATGTTTTATTGAAAGCAAAATTGTATGCGATTTGTATTGATCCTAATGTAAGGTGCTGGGCTCATGCTAAATGAGAAAGGTATGTATAATAGGTGAAGTCAAGAGCCAGGATGATTCGAGATAGACTACTGTGAAACGTAACAGCCTCACTCCTATACAGGGTTCAATGCTTTTTGATGATATACCTATATGCAGACTGACTACAACCTGTAATGAACACGCAGGGTGGTTTCATGAAGAGGTATGTACATTCTGACTCTAACACCAGCTATCTATGTCATTGATACATTATTGGCCCCATTGGCTACAACCAATGTCAAGTTATTGGTCCCACCTTTAATTGGTTCAATAGTCCCAGCCATACAGCAATGGACTGCTACCTCACAGGGAGTTTATAAAGAAATCCCAGCCTGTTGGTTTATTAAGAAAGGAATATTTAACGTATCAAAGAACTGAGATTTATCACAGCCAAATTCTCTTGGTTGCGAATGACATGTTTATATAGTCAGTCACTGATTTACAGCACCATTACTAAAAAAAAAAAAAAGTTTCCTCTTGCAGTCAAATAGTGATCTGACCTTAGGTCTATGCATACTGATAATGCTTTGGACCAACACGCCTATATACCTTCCTGATTCAACATACTAATGACTATTATCTTTAAAGTGCCTGAATTTATTAGTGACCCGAACATGGTTTAGGCTAGTTTTGAGGTACTGACCAACTAGTCCTGAGCAAATTTGTGGCAAAGTTGTCATCAGATTTGTATCCTTATGTGGAACATCATCTTTCAGGTATCATTCAGAAAATACTAGGATAATTGCCATACTCTAAGTAACACCTGTTAAGGGCAAACATAATTTCCTAGCTGTGTATGGAGAGTCATTTGTGCACAGAAAGAAAGAAGGATGAGACTACCGAAACTCAACATCTTATAGCAAAAGAGAAAAAAAAAATTAAATTAAATTTTCAGCGGCGACCTTAGATACTTAACTGATAAATGCGCAATATCTGAGAGTAATCAAATACTCCTGCAAAGAAACAAGTAGCCAAGTCAGTATCTACTATATTCCCAAATTAACAGTTTCCAAATGTATTGAATCATATACTCACCAGGGAGGCTTGAAGAGATAGAGAGAGAGAGAGAGCATATGCTATTGTAAACAGGAGATATGAAAATAATGATCCAAGACAAAAGATGTTAGTAATAGGCAATTAAAAATTGCTAAATTAAAAGCACATTTTCCGGATCACTAGCCATTATACAAACAAGGTTGGCACCATCAATTACGAGCATTAGTGATGATCTCCTTCAATAATTTCCACCAACTCTTTCATCTTTGTTGATGATACCGCAGTACGACCCTTCTAAAAAAAATAACCTCCTGAATTGAGATATATGCGATGATTTGGCAATTGATGATTCCTCTTTGTACCTTGACTCAAACATTGCCATCGCTGGATTCTATGTCAGCAGTTGTATAGCTATGCAAAGCTAACCGGGAACTAATCATTTCTGTTACAGACTCTGTATCAGCAGCAAAAAAATTTTTACTCCACAACAGTATATGTTGGAAGCATACTGGAGTGTAGCAGATGGAGCCATATTGCAGATATAACAGATGCAAACAGGCCTCCAGGAAGTCATATCTTCAAGCTGATTCATGCCCAATCAAATCAACGCTTAAAAAAATTTCTCTTATTTACAAAATAATGTAACTAAAGCTCTCACCATTAAATGGATTTATACTCAATTTTTCCTGTAAAACAGAAAAAAAACTAACCAATGTAAATTCTCAATTGTCATCTAAAAATCTTGCAAACCAAATAAAAGAAATTTGGTGATTTTTTGGACTATCACCAAGACCCCATGATGCATAAGCTGATAGCGAGATGGTATGACCAAACCCTTTTGTCTTTTTATCTTTGGGAGATTTTGTCCCTGGAACAGAGGAAAACAGCAGGAGATCCACCATCTTAATTCCTCCCATCGAGGAACGGAAGGCCCAGTTTCAAGCATTATCCTCATAGGCAAGTAACAGGCTTGTCGATCTTGATAAGAAGATGAACTATATTTGTTGCTTCAGCAAAAATTTCAGTTTAAGTGTGCCTCACGTTTCAAATATATACCAACAAGGGTTATTTTAAGGTCAAATTAAAATCTATACCCCATGGATTTAGCTTAACACTCTCACAACCAAAATTGGTATTAATATACTGATAAAAGGAGATTGGTTGAGAGGCATACCCTACTTTCGTATCTTTAGGTATATCCAATATAAAATGTTAATCATAACCTCTACTGGAAGGCCTTCACTCAGTCTTGGCATCCCAGATTTATGTATTTCCAGATTGTGTTCCTTTCCTTTTGCCAAAAGGATTTTGATCCAATCAATATTGATCAGACAATGGGTGATCACATTATTGGGCATTGCTGGAATGAATCGAGCCCCTTTTTTATCAACGATCATTAACCATTTGCTTCTTTTTTTTTTTACAGCAAAACCTTCTAACAGGGCGCGTGATGTTTCTTTCTCCAAGGGTGGATGCAGACTCCAACATATTTGTACAAATAACTGATATGCAAAGAACAAACGCAATATACAGATAGTCTATGATATGTAAATTACGCAGAGTTTATAAGATTCCATGGCAAATGGATCCTTATAGCAGATTGGATTCATTGCTGCAGCACAAAGATCAAGGGGGAAGACATAAATGTCAATGAATCACAATCAAATGGAATGGGGATAGAGGGAATGTGATGTGCATGAGATGCAAAACTCCTTAGAAATGGCAGAACATCATTAACAAAATGATAGAAATAACATAATTTGCAAGAGAAATTAGAAAGCATGCACAATAAAAAAAAAAAAAATCGAGATGCAGAGCATCTTGCATTAAAGCAGAAGAATAAATGCGTAAGACAGATATTAGGATGAATGAAATGCTACGAACAGAAGCCAATGGAATGTACTACTGAAAAATTTTAAAAAAAAATGTAATCGGAGAAGGTGGAAAAGAAAAAATTATATATATATGTATATATATGAATCTAAGGTGATGTTGGAATGATTCCATTCCGTTATTGTTGCACGGGATTGTGTTGAAATTGCTACCAGCAGCATAACACAATCTATGGTGCGTCAAGGAAATAAGATTAAAAAGAGAATCAGGAGGAGATTAGAAAACAAAAAGAGAAAAGAGAAGAAACTCTTACCTTGATCTCGCAGGATATCTTGGAGATGGAGAGAGCTTTCGTTTTGCTTTTCTTCTGAAAATCTTTTCCAACGAAGAGAGAAGGAGAGGAAACTTGATGAAGGAATGTTGGGCCAAGGGTAGAAGCTGTTGTAAGATGGATGAAATCGATGGGTATGCGAGAGCAATGGGCGAACCTGGAGGGAGTCGGGGATGAGCAGTGGTTCAAAGGGGAAGCCCTCAGGGAGAGAAGGAGGAAGAGGGGAGAAGAAGTAACAGAGAGATAATGGTGGGGTGATAACGGGTGGATTGAAGAAGAAGATGTCAATGGGGAGGTGAAGAAGCGGTCATGCATGAAGAAGGGAAATGGGGAGGTGATAACGGATGAGGTCCAGGGTCTTCCCTTTGCCGATTTTAAAGAAGGTGGAGAAGAATCCAGAACGGTGCTTCCGTTGCAGATGGATGGAGGAGAGAAAGAGGCGGCTGAGGAAGGAAGATGGCGAGAGTTAGGGTTTTCAAAAACCCTAACTCGACTTTAGAATGAAAATAATGCTTTTTCCAAAGAAGGGCCTCTTTTAAAAAGTTTTCTCTAAAATAGGTTTCTAAAAACTATTTTACAATTTTCTTCATTTGATTTTTTTGTTCTTTTCTGAGTATTTTTATTTTTTTTGTATTTTTGTAGTAGAAAACTAAGATTTTAAAAGAAAACTAAGTTTTAAACACTAATTTTTTGTATTTTCCTGAGAAATATTTATAAAAGTATTTTTCTGAGAATTTTCGACCATTTCGGGGAAATTTCTTCGGAAGAATGGGTTTGGACCCAGGTTTTGAGAAAATGTTTAAATTTTGACACTTGAATCGAGAAATACAATGTGATGGACCCAAACGGATGTCGAGCGGACTATCTGAGCTATTTAAAGGCTATTTTTGGTATTTTCTATAATTTTAATTTAAAATTTGAACAAGGAGATCTAGATTTGGATCTGGGTAATGGATCCAGATCCAAAATCATCAAAATGAATTTAATTTCAATAAAACTTGAGAAATGAACTGGAATTTAGATTTAAAATGACTTATTTACTCAAAAAAATGAATTTAGGGGCAAAAAGGGAATATTTAAAAGATTTTGAAAAATTTGGGGTGTTCACAGTGCCCTAGCATATGACATGTTCCACTTGTATTTTTTCTGTCAGATTTACTTCCAGCAAAGTCAGCATCGCTGTATGAGATTAAATCAAATGTAGAAGATTTTGAATAGAATAATCCAAAATCAACTGTGTCTTTTAAATATCTCATTATTCTTTTTACAGCCTTAAGATGTGATTCTTTTGGATTTGATTGAAATCTAGCACACAAGCAAACACTGAACATAATATCTGGACGGCTAGCAGTTAAATAGAGAAGTGATCCTATCATACCTCGGTATACCTTTGTATCAACAGACTTACCATCTTCATCTTTGTTCAACTCAGTAGTAGTGCTCATAGGAGTAGATTTTGAAGCAGTTGAGTTCATGTTGAACCTCTTCAGAAGTTCACGAGCATACTTAGACTGATTGATGAAAACTCCATCCTTGGTTTGCTTAATATGTAGTCCAAGAAAGTAGGTGAGTTCTCCCATCATACTCATTTCAAATTCTTTCTGCATGGACTTAGAGAATTCTTCACAAAGACTGTTGTTAGAAGATCCAAAGATGATATCGTCTACATATATTTGAACAATTAGGGTATGATTATTCACTATTTTTACAAATAATGTAGAGTCTGCTTTGCCTACAGAAAAACCAGTTTTTAACAAAAAGGTTTTAAGTCTATCATACCAAGCACGAGGTGCTTGTTTTAAACCATACAAAGCACGTTTGAGTTTGAAAACATGATCTGGATATTGTTCATTTTCAAATCCTGGAAGTTGTTTTACATAAACTTCTTCATTTATAAAACCATTTAGAAAAGCACTTTTAACATCCATTTGATATAATTTGAAATCCATATAGCTTGCATATGCTAAAAACATTCTAATAGATTCAAGTCTAGCAACAGGAGCAAATGTTTCATCAAAATCAATACCTTCCTCCTGGTTGTATCCTTGAGCTACTAGTCTTGCTTTGTTTCTTATAACATTACCTGTTTCATCTAGCTTGTTTCTGAAGATCCATCTTGTCCCAATGATTGGATGATCCTTTGGTCTTGGTACAAGATCCCAAACTTCATTCCTTTGGAATTGATTCAGTTCTTCAGTCATGGCTAGCATCCAGAACTCATCAATGATGGCTTCATCAATATTCTTTGGTTCAAGTTGAGAAATGAATGCCATATTTGCAATCCGTTCTAGCTGAGCTCTAGTCTGAACCCCCTTTGTCAGTTCTCCCAAAATCTGCTTTTGAGGATGATCTTTGATATTGACAAATGTTCTTTGATGATCATCTTCATTAGACTTAGCTGTGTTATCTAAAAATAAATCTGTACTTTCAACATCATCATCGTTAGTTTGCTTATGAACAGATCGATCAATAGATTCACAGAAACTAACATGCAAAGATTCTTCAATAGACTTAGAACACTTATTGAAAACCCTGTATGTTTTACTATGACTTGAATATCCTAAAAATATGCCTTCAATAGATTTAGCATCAAATTTATCTAGGCTATCTTTTGTGTTTAGCATAAAGCATTTACAACCAAAGACTTTGAAATAGTCTATTCTTAGAGTTCTGTCATAGAATAGTTCATAGGGAGTTTTATTTAATAAGGGTCTAATGAGAACTCTATTTGTTATGTAGCATGCAGTATTAACAGCTTCTGCCCAAAATGATTTAGCAAGATTATTGTGTTGGAGCATAGTTTTAGTAGATTCCTGAAGGGTTATATTCTTTCTTTCTACTACACCATTTTGAGGTGCAGCTCTAGGAAAGGCAAAGTTATGAGAAATACCATGCAAGTTACAAAAATTTTCAAAAAGTTCATTTTCAAATTCTCCTCCATGGTCAATACGGATTTTAACAATAGAACAAGATTTTTCATTTTGTAATTTTTTACATAAAATTTCAAATTGACAAAACGTATCACTTTTGTTTTTCAAAAATATCACCCAAGTAAGTCTTGAGTAGTCATCTACAATGACAAAAACGTATTTATTGTGATTATGACTGGCTACCCTAGAAGGACCAAAAAGATCCAGGTGGAGAAGCTCTAAAGGTCTTTTGCTTGAAATGATATTTTTTGATTTGAAGGAAGATTTTGACAGTTTTCCTAATTGACATGCATCACAAAAATAATCCTTTTTAAAAGATATTTTGGGTAACCCACGTACTAACTTATCTTTAGCTAATTTAGACATGTATTTAGAATTGACATGACCCATTCTCATGTGCCATAGATGTTGAGAGTCATTATTAGCTATGAGGCAATGTTCTGTGATGTTTTCTAGGTATAGTTCATATATATTATTTTTTCTTATACCTTTTAAGATAATATTTTCGTTGGTGTCTGCTATAAGACAAGC
This sequence comes from Nuphar pumila, assembly GCF_984573655.1. NCBI lineage: Eukaryota > Viridiplantae > Streptophyta > Magnoliopsida > Nymphaeales > Nymphaeaceae > Nuphar > Nuphar pumila. Next base: position 42,695,081 of record NC_143263.1, on the reverse strand, counting down.
ATTATGATTAAAGCTAACATTGTAACCTGTATCACACATTTGACTAATACTTAGAAGGTTATGTTTTAAGCCTTTAACCAGGAGAACGTCTTTGATAAGAGGTTTATCTATATTTCCAATATTACCAATACCTATTATCAAACCTTTGTTGTTATCTCCAAAGGTCACGGTTCCTCCTTTTTTATGAAGAACAGCAAAGAGGTCTGAATGTCCAGTCATGTGTTTTGAACATCCACTGTCTAGAATCCATCTGTTCGTCTTGTTTGGAGCCTGCAAATCATTAAGTAAAATTTATTTTTGGTACCCAATCGGGTCCCTTTTTGTTAGACCTTGGAACCCATATCCATTTGGATTTGGGTTTGTCTACATCCTTAGAGGAGTTAAAAAAATTAACATTGTAATACTCCTTATTTGGTTCAGACGAACTTTTCAAAAAAGTGGTCTTTTGATTCATACAAGAAGGCTTGTTGAAATGAGAGTAGCCAATACCATTCTTATAGAGACTTTTTGAGAAGATAGGAGTTTATCCAAGTTCTCTTTTCCTTTAGTAAACTTGAAAACTGTTTTCATAAGGTTTTCAGTTTTACTTTTTAATTCTGAAATTTCTACTTGCAGATTTTTAGTCTTGAAGCTAGTAGATAAGATTTCAGAAGTAATAAGAAGATTTTTCTTTTTCAACTCAGAGTTTTCACTGCTGAGTTTTTCATTTTTCTGAGAAAGCTCTAAATTTTCAGATTTTAAAGTTCTATTTTTTAAGCTTAATTTTCTAGATTCTTCAAATAGTTCTTGAAAAGCATCTAGAAGTTCTTCAAAGGAAAAATCAGAAATTTCACTTACAGAGCTTTCGTTTGCCATGAAGCACATGTTTGCAGTTTTGGCTTCATCATCACTTGACTCTTCACTGGTGGATGGTTCTGAGTCATCCCATTGAGCATGCAGAGCCTTTTTCTTGAAGAACCTCTTCTTTGGTTCCTCGGTCTTGGACTTTCTTTTGAGAAGGGGACAGTCACGCCTCAAGTGACTTGGCTTATTACACTGATAGCACATGGGATCCTCCTTAGGATCTTTTCTTTTCTTGTGCGTGTTTGAAAGCCGGTTCCTTCTCATGAAGCGCTGGAATTTTCTGGTTAGTAGCGCAATTTCGGATTCTTTATCTGAGTCTTCATTCTCAGATAGAGTTGGGAAGGCTAGAGTTTTCTTTATCGGTTGTTCTTCTTCCCTTCTTTCTTTCATGTGGACTTCATAGGCCATAAGATTGCCTATTAAGTTGTCCAGAGTAAGCTTAGATAAATCTTGAGGTTCTTCAATAGCTGTAGTCTTTTTCTCCCAATCAGTTGTGAGAGATCTCAAGATTTTCTTCACCTTTTCTGTCTGAGAATATGTTACACCCAGAGATTTCAGGTCGTTGGTGATGTTGGTGAATCTGGTAAACATCTCTGTGATGAGTTCATCTTTGTTCATTTTGAACAACTCATATTTTCTGACAAGAGATGAGATTTTGGCTTCTTTCACTTTGTTGGTTCCTTCATGAATAACCTCTAAAGAATGTCAAATATCATATGCAGATTCACATATAGATATTCTATTGAATTCGTTCTGATCAATGGCACAATATAAGGCATTCATAGCCTTTGCATTTAGGTTTGCCATTTTCTTTTCTTCATCAGACCATAAGTTATAGTCTGCGGATGGAGATGTGTATGGATGCTCAACAATTTTCCATACAGCAAAATCTATGGACTTGAGAAATATAGCCATTCTGCACTTCCAATATCCATAGTTGGAGCCGTTGAAGAAAGGAGGATGAGATGCGTGGTGACCTTCAATATCACGAGCATAAGAGGTAGATGCAATTTGTGCTGGAAGACTTGTTATGTCGAAACCAGCAAACCTGCTCTGATACCAAATGAAATTCCACTAGAGGGGGGGTGAATAGTGAAATACGATAAAGATCGATAAAATAAAATAATCAGACAATAAGGCACAACACATAAAACACAGAATTTATACTGGTTCGGTCAATACCCAGACCTACATCCAGTCCCCAAGCAAACCACTTGAGCTTTCCACTATAACATCCGAGTCACCGGATAAATAGTACAACACCCTCTTCCTCAGAGGTCTTCTTCTCTCAACAGAGAAGGGGCACACCCTCTTCCACAGAGGTCTTCTTCTCTCAACAGAGAAGGACAACACCCTCTTTCACAGAGGTCTTATTTTCTCAACAGAGAAGGGCAACACCCTCTTTCACAGAGGTCTACTTCTTTTAACAAAGAAAGAAAACAGTGAATAACAGAGTTACAATACTTCCTATAGAACCTTCAGAATGATATGAATGCACGAATGAAGGATTCTCAGAATGTTCTGTTTGTCACTCAGAGGACACTCTTTGTCAAAGAGCTATACTTGACTTTTTCTCTTTTCTTTCTTTTCTTTTTCTCTTTCTTTTTCAAGGCTCTCTTTTCAAATATCGAATAGGTATTTTTCTCGTTGTAAGCTCACATGTCCATTCCATTCCATGTTGAATAGTTTATTTGAGTGTATTTATATAGCTTTAAAAAAGTAGTCGTTACATTTTGAAATCGTAGCCTTTTTGAGATGTGAAGTGTTATGTCATTTCAAAAACACATCTTTAGAGAAATGCGAGAAAACCTTTTTTCATAAAAGTAAAGTATGGGGTACACTAGTCGTTGTAATATTTTAGGTAATACATATTTTATGTAAAAAGTCTATTTCTTACAATAGTACATTGAACGTTGAATTATAGTTTTGTCTTTATCCTAATTAATGATTTGAGGTACATAAGTACTTCTTTACTTTAAATGAGTGTAAGTACAATGAGTGCTTTGAGATATTTATTTGTACATAGTCATGTCAAGTGTTTTCTTTATGTTGTGGTTTTCAAAGTCTTCAGAGAGAATGAGGACTACAAGAAAGTCGACATTCTTGAGAAGGATATTTTAACAAAGATTTCTTACAGAAGGTATTTAATGCTATACAAAGAGAATGATGACTTCAAGTAAGTCGACATTCTATGGGTTTTGTAAAAAAGGTAACTAGAGTTTTTTCAAAACCTTTATTATATTTGTTTTCTTTATGTAGTCGATTTTCATGTTTTGCCTTTTTCCTATATTTGAAATCATTTCTTTACATATGGTAACTAGAGTCTTTTCAAAACATATTATATTTGTTTTTCTTTATGTAGCCGATTTCATGTTTTGTCTTTTTCCTACATTTGAAATCATTTCTTTAAAGATGGTAACTAGAGTCTTTTTCAAAACATATTATATTTGTTTTTCTTTATGTATCCGATTTCATGTTTTGTCTTTTTCCTACATTTTTTTTCATGTTGTCTTGTATATGATGTAAGGTACAATTATTACATTTTGAAATCATGTCAAAATACCTTTTTCATAAAGGGTTGTAAGAAGGTACAATTATTAGTTTTCAAAAAGGAGCTTTTTGAAACTATCATATACTTTTATGATATAGCCTTTATGAATGAGTATGTAATATGCAATATGCATGTTCCTGAAGGTTCTGTTACATATGACTCTAAAGAAGAAAAAAATCTTCATCTTGAGGTAGTCGATCTCTTCAGTTGATCTTTAGGAATGCATGGCTCATCAAGCTTTTTCTTCAAGGAGTATGATTGCACTAGTTGTACTTGAACAGGAAGTCTCCATCCTTTTTGGGTGAGATATCCTTGCATCAAATACTCGTTAGATTTATGGCAAAACATATTCAGTCATAGTATAACATTTTTCAAGAGGACATATTATCATATCATATAAAATCAAATACGACAGTGTATCATATTATGTGACATCAAAACAGAGTTTCTCAACATTCTTCCCCTTTTTTATGATGACAAAATATGCTCCCCCTGTCAAAAAGACATTATGCATAGAAATAATAATATGATAAAATATTGAAAATGTTTAAAGAGAGTATTTTTCCAATAATGGAGACAGGTTTTCTCCCCCTTTGTCATAGACAAAAAGGAAGGGATCAGAGTAAGAGAGTTATTACAGACCAATAATAAATATTACAGTCAAAAAAAAGTTTATCCCGACGGTGGAGTAGGTTGATGTGTTCGGTCGACTTGATCCGACTGGAGGGTCTGTAGAGTTTGCTGCAACGAGGCTTGACGGCAAAGAATACGATCCTGAGAACGCTGGACATCCATCAGAGCAGGGAAGTAATTAAAGGTGGATGTAGGATCTTCTTCATCAGAGCCGGGCAGGTGCAGGGACCTGAGATTGAAGGTAGTAGCATCGAGGACCTGAGAGGGATGGAGGATAACTTCATTGTGAAGGGGTACTTTGAAGTATTTTAGGATGGAAGTTATAAAACACCCGAAAAGAAGAGGCTTGAATTTTTTATAACGAATAAAAAGGTCGAAAAGAATGGAGGACCAATTTATCGGAGTAGAAGAAAAAATTGCGTAGATAAGGAGAGAGATTTTTCGTGGAACTAATCCCTTGCGGGGAAGCTTGGGATAGATGTTGTGGAGAAGAATCTGGGCAAGCAATTGAGCATGAGGTTGGAGATTCCTCATGTGCCAGGGAAGTGGGTAGCAGTTGGTGCAGAGAAGAATTTTTCGAAGTACCGATCGTTCGATTGGTACTATGTTGTTGAGGTCTGTGCCGGTGGAAGGTAGGTTTAGAATTCTACCTAGGTCGGAAGCATCGAAAAACATCAGCTTTCCTCGGACTTTACTGGTGATTGTAGTTTGTTCATGATCAGAAGAAAAGTTTGTATAGAATAGTCGAACTAATTCAGGATAGTAGGCAGCTTGGGATGGAGATCCTAGTAGATGTTTGAGTTCGGGGAGATAGCTGTCTAGGCCAAATAGCATGAAGTCTTCATAGTGAACTAATTTTCCTTCATGAATGGGTCGAGAACAAAGTAAGTTGTAGTCATGAAAAAGACCTGGATACCTAAGATCTGCAGCAGTGATTGCAGAGTTTGAAGAGGAAGCCATTGCAAAAGGAAGTTGAGAGAGAAGGAGTTTGAAAGTATGTATGAAGATAGTGAGCTACGAGTGGTATTGATGAGGAATGAACCAATCGATTAAATAGAAGAGAAAAAATAATTGTGACAATAATTGAATGACAATGGAAGTGAATGATTTTTGGATGTAGTTTGAATGAGGAAATTCGTGAGTTGTAAGTTATGGGGCTTGTGAATGACAAATCAAATCAATGGTGGAAGATAGTGTATCATATTGGTATGTAAGTTAAGAAGGACATAGATTTGAACAAATATACTATGGGAGATTTTATCGAGTAGTGAGAAATGTTATGAATGGAGTATGGAGTGACATATTGAAGAGAGTAAAGAAAATAATGGCCTAATAAAACAAACAACTTTTTCTACATGATATTACTTGATGTGGAAGCATTCCAAATTCGTGAAGAGTGATTTTGGAATAAGACAAACAAAGATGAGTGAGTGAGAGGCAATAATTTGTTATTTAATAAGTATATATTTTGATATGTGTGGAAAAAGAATGAATAGACATAAAGAAGGGTGATACGGATATGTGGTTTGAAAGATATGACATTTTTGAAAGAAAAGAATGCCAAAAAAAATGTGTCATGATTAATGTGTCTTCACATTTGTATTATTTTATGAGTATACGTAAAGATGAGAGGGACACACTTTGACTATGAATAGTGATAAGACAAAAAGATATTTATGAATAAAGGGTAATAATTGCTTATATTAGAAATATTTTTATGGATATGCGTGGAAGGAGTGAGAGTAGTCATAGAGAAAAGTGAGATGACTTATATGGATTTTCGAGTGGGATAAGAAGTAATAAAAAATCATGATTGATATGAGATAAAAGACATAAAGTAAATTTATGATTGTCATGAGGTATTGTTTATTTGATAAACATATTTTTAAAGAAGCTCGATTTGAGGAAGTTCATAGTTGTTAGAGAATAAAGTTAAGTTTTAAACTAGTAAAGGAGTCACAAACATGGATTGACAAGAATGAACGCTCAATTTGTATGAGAGAGAGAGAAAGTACTAAAGGTACTAATGAGAATAAAAAAATATGAAGGACAAGGTTTTAATAAGTCTCGATTGGAGAGAGATATAAAATGTATGAGAGAGTCATGGTCACAGATGAAAAAGGAGCTTCGTGAAATATAGAGAGAGAGAGATAAAAAAGGTGATACAAAACGTACTAATGGGTGGAGTACAAATACTTTTTGTAAAAGATGTAAAGCATGAAGAGATGATAATAGATAATTCTTTAGGCTATGATATAAAAGATGATATAGTAAAAATTTACGTGAGATATAATAGAGTGTACGTAATCTATGATATATTAAATGATATAGTAAAAATTTACGTGAGAACATAGCAACTAGATCTTTTAGAGAAAGGTAAAAGAATCAAAATAAACATTCGATTTTAACTAATAATTTGAAAATCAAGAGTTCTCATAAACTAATATGTTTTCATGTTGAAGGTGAATCAATTTATAGTAAGAGAAGTTTTCACAAAAGGACAAAAAATAATAAAGGAGTTATGAGATGAGTGATGTGAACAATGTCATGATAGCTTTTAATATAATTAATTTTTATGGATATGAGTGAAAGGAGATAGGACAAGGAGTCATAATGGATGAGTACTTGAAAGATGACAAGTTGAAAGACATAAAGAATGTGTCTTATAAGAGTTGTGAATATGAAAACTTAGTTTGACTTAACAAAAATCGATAAAAAAACTTTTAGAATAAGATTTTAACAAAAACTTATAAGAAGTATTATAAGTGTGATTAATTTATAAGTCACTTAGTTTGCATATTCCTAGTTCTCTTCTAATTCGTGTAAAGTCTTCATGTTTTAATGGTTTAGTGAATATGTCTGCTAACTGTTAATTAGTGGGTATGAATTCCAGTTTAATTATATTGTTTAAGACTTGTTCTCTTAAGAAGTGGTGTCTTATTTGAATGTGCTTAGTTCGTGAGTGTAAAATAGGATTCTTAGATAAGTTTATCGCACTAGTATTATCACAGAAAATAGTTGTATTTTCAAAATTTAAACTAAAATCTTTTAAGGTTTGTTTCATCCAGATAACTTGTGTATAGGCTAGGCTAGCAGCAATGTATTTGGCTTCAGTAGTTGATAAGGATACACAATTTTGTTTATTACTAAACCATGATACAAGAGAGTGCCCTAGCATATGACATGTTCCACTTGTGCTTTTTCTGTCAGATTTACTTCCAGCAAAGTCAGCATCGCTGTATGAGATTAAATCAAATGTAGAAGATTTTGAATAGAATAATCCAAAATCAACTGTCTTTTAAATATCTCATTATTCTTTTTACAGCCTTAAGATGTGATTCTTTTGGATTTGACTGAAATCTAGCACACAAACAAACACTGAACATAATATCTGGACGGCTAGCAGTTAAATAGAGAAGTGATCCTATCATATCTGAGTTACTTCACACTAAAAATTCTATAAAAATGCATAAAAAATATGCAAAAAAAAATTCAAACTAGAACCGATAAAATATGGAAATACCTGAATTATTTTGCTTAAGATGGACTATTTATAATATAAAATTCTCATAGTTGTACTTTCCCCAACTCATTGTGAATCCCTCCAACACCAGTTCCCAAATAGAGCATGACGAAGATTGGTGTTGGTCTCATTGTCACGGTTCCCAAGTGAGATGTGCAGTGCTGATTGAATATAATTGAATATAATCGATGATGGGTTATATATGATATGACCTTATGATCCTTGTTTATCTATTACATGTTCATGAAGAACTGTAAACGACACTTTGGCTGGTGGTGCCAAGACAAGGGAAATAACACTACTGATGGCTGAATAAATCCAACATTAAAAAAAAACCTAATTGTAGCATATATGTTATAATCCCAGGACTTTTGCCTGATTAACTCATCCTGTTGGGGATTGAATTATCTGAACCAAACTCAAGAAGCTGCTCGGCCTGTGTCCTGTGCTTTTATTCTTTCCTATATTTTGGCTTACCTTGAATGCCTTATATTCTACAAGCTTAGAGCATTGAGCATTGGAAGTTCAAGAGCTCTGGCCTTGAACATTAGAGGTTGAGTGGCACCCAGAGTTCCCCCAAACACTTCAGTAGAAACACCATATTTGAAGGAAGTTGCACTGAAGGGGTTGGAGGAACTCAAGGGGACTCCCAACATGCTGTGTCTTTCTCATTGCTTGTTTCTTGTTAGGTTAGAATGGAAAGCTTCTTGACTGCCATATTTATAGTTATCCACTATAAACTAAGCCTCTTTGGATGTATGGTTGGATTTACCTGGTTCTAATATTTGGCGACTTTCATTCTTCAGGCATGTATACATTGAACCTGGTCAGTTTTGAGACTGTTGGAGGGGAGGAATCACCCCAGTGGCTAAAAATTCTTGCAGATCCTTTTCTTGGGGATGTCATAATCTTTTCCTTTTGATAACCTTTGTCCTCTTTTTGCCAATCATGCTTCTTTTGGTTTATTCTTATATTTCAACCCGAGCCAAGCTGAGGTTCGAATTGGAAAAGTCTCTCCCTCTCTCTCTCTCTGTTGTGCTTTGCTTGATTCTAGTTTGAAGATAAACCAAACCCAAGACTCAAGTTGAATGAGTTGAATACTGTGTGTAGTGCTTTGCTTGATTCTAGTTTGAAGATAAACCAAGGACAAAACTCAAGTTGACAGGTTTGGACTCTCTCTCTCTCTCTCTCTCTCTCTCTCTCTCTCTCTCTCATCCCCATTTGTACCTTGATATAACCAAAAATTTTCTAACCCATATCCAACCACCATAACATCCCAACTCCACATAATTTGTTCCTTGATTTCACATAAAATGTTCTAATGCGTACCCAACCACCATATATAACCGTACAACCCTATATTAAAAGGAGGAAGTAAAAAATTTAGAGAGAGAGAGAGAGATCTAAATCTGTTTGCTCCCGTGTGGTTTCTGTCAACCTCAAGCCGATGCCCTTTATGTTCCCAAGCAGATTGCTCAGTGCATAATGATTTAGTTACATGCTTATATATGTATGTTATTACTAGAAAGCAGGCTTAATTGCCTGCATGCAAAGTAGACACAATAACGACTGTCATGCAACATTGTTGCTCCGGTGGATTCCATGTGTGTTGGATATATCCCTTCTATATATGAAGAGAAAGATTCCAAAGATTTGCAGCTAAATCTTCAAGAATTAACTTCACATGTGGCAGCAAAGGCTCCATAAAAACGTGAATTGAAGAGGAAAGGCACGCAAGTTTTAACTGGTAAGCCTGCTGCCATGTTCTGTAGAATCAAGTCACAATTAGAATGGTGATTTGTGGGTGGCTTTATGATACTTTCGGTTCCATCTCTTTCTAGTATGCTAGAAAAGCGACTGGTTTACACTTCCAGAAAAGCGACTGTAAGTACGACAGACATAGCCAGCTGAGTAGGTCTCTGATCGGGGGGAGGTTTCCCGTTCCTCGTGAAAAACATAGGCAGGTCTTAAGATCTTATGTCAATCTGACAACCAATGAAGTTACCACCCTATAAAATTTTGTTGGTTGCATCCTTAAATTTTTTGAAAGGAGAAATTTCAGATCGGTAACTAACTTTTTTGCAATAAAATATAGATAATATATACAAAAAATGACTTTATAGTTCGACAAAAATGACATGTTTCTTAAAAAAACCTTAAAATTTTTCAAATTGGTCTGCTGTCCAAAATCATAAATAATAAAATATAGATATTTTTGCTTAGGGTCATTTTCGACTCGATACCAGCATCTAAAAAACCTATGCTTCTTTTTAAGAACAAAATGTAGGGTTATTCGTGATCCCTAACCTGTGGTCCCCAAAATCCTTTCTACACAATTTTTGAGTTTTTCTTATCTCTGATGACTTTTTTGGTGATTCTGACGAGGTGATATTCTTCTCATCGACTTCTTCTGTTAAATCGAAATGTGAGTTCTTTGTCGACCCCAACCTGTGGACCCCAAAATCCCCTTCACACATATAGTTTAGGGTTTGTTTTCTAAAAGAATATAATATGTTTGTTTTGAAGATCTATGTTTGCTTTGAAAATACTTTATCATATAAAAAATTAATATTTTTGCTTCTTTGAAGATGTTTATCTATTATTATATGATTTTTAATTTTTTGGTGTATGTGTAATGGGGCTTGGGTTGGCCGTGCACAAGGTGTTAAAGTGGGTACTTGGTTTTGTAGAGTGGTTATTAAATGTATTCTATTATGAATAAATGTATATTTTATGTGGTTTATGTATGTAGTTAAGATGACTTTAGTATCTACTAAAGTGCACTACCATGTGGCTAATGATCATAGTTGGAGATCTTTAGTTGTCCTCCAAAACATTAGCTTTAATGAATTAGTCGTTAGGTTGTCTAAAAAAACAGGACTAAGTGAAGAGTTAATCAGCTTTCGGTATACATATTCGATATCCATAAGTGATGAACTATGCGGACTAGATGTTTTTGATGACTATGATGTAGAAGAGATGTTATTTAGTAGTGACGTTAACTTAGTGCATCGCATAGTTCAACAAGAAGCAATTAAAAGGGATGTTGAACAATCTATCGAGGTCAATGTGTTGTCGAACATCAAGATGTCTCAAGCAGTGAATGATATTAATGAATCAAACATGCAACTGTCCCAAATAATAAACGATAATAATGTTGTACAAGTGGAGAACATGCAGTTCCTGAACCAATTAGGAATATAGATGTTGGACCTGCAGACAACGAAGAACTTCCATGAACAATTGAGGGTATACATTAACAGAGGATCACTAGAGAGGATGTATAACCACTTGAGCACCCTAGTTTTAGTGATCTGTATCCCAGCAATGATGCACAAAAAGATCTCTTAAAAGCCCAGACATTGGTATGTTGTGTGAGTTTTGTGAGCATTTGTTGGGCTTTAGAAATGTTTTAGGTTTATGCGCTAATGTTTAGGGTTACTAGGTTCAAACTGGATGGTTCTCTTTTGCGAACGAGCAATTGAAAATCTTTGATGCAGAGGCATCTCAGTTGTATGAACGACTTTGTAAGGAAAGACTTAATGATTTTGAACAATTTCAATGGCTATCAATAGAGTCCAATGATCGAGAGGTTATCGACAAAAGATTTAATGATGTCGATCATTGTCGGAAATTTTTGAAAGATTATGTGATCAAGAACAACTATAAAACAAAATTTAAGAAGGGTTGCAACAACAAAGTAGCTGTCGTATGCACGCAAAAGAATCTGCAGACTAAGATTGATTGCACCTGGAGGATCCATAGCACAAATGTGCGCGGAGTAGTGTTCTTTCAAGTGAAGAAGTATCAAAGGGAGCATATATGTAGTGGATCATTAAGCAACCTAGTAGTGGAAAACATGTCTTTCAAGTGGGTTTCATGTGTTATTCATGGACGATTGTACGATAACCTGAAGATGACTCCAAGAAAAATCATGAGTGACATAAGTCGTGAGAAAGGTGTGGAGCTTAGTTACAAACAAATATGGCGTGGACTAGAAGTGGGTAGGGTAGAGATATACGGTTCATTTGAAGACTCCTTCAGGTTGCTTTCCACCTATTGCCATCATTTAAAAATGATTTACCGAGGATCAAGGTTGGTCATTGAGACCGATATGCGAAATTGATTTATGTACATGTTCCTATCTTTTTATCTATGCATTGATGAGTTTATTAAAGATTGCCCTATAGTTCTTCTTCTGGATGACACTTTCATAAAATAAAAATATATGGGTATATTGTTATCGGGCCATAATATTGATCCTTGTAGTCAAATATTTCTGATTGCCTTCGCAGTTGTGGATAGAGTGTCAAAAGATTCATGTGCATAGTTTTTGTCACACATAAAGCTATAATTGAATTGTTATAGCGTTGAGAACGTCAGAGCTAAACAACAATTGATAGTCATCTCAGATAGGCATTTAGGGCTACAATATGATGTTCCGCTCGTATAGCCTAATTGTCATGTTAGATATTACATGAAGCACTTGACGAACAACTTTAAAATCGCTTTTCCTCCATCACTTGTACCACTTTAGTGGAGTGCAGCCAGTGTATCCACGTCAGCTCAGTGCATATACTTTCTTGACAAAATCAATGAGCAACGTAGAGACGCATATACATATGTCACAAAACATGTTGCAAATAAATATTGGGCTAACAATGAATTTCTAGCTAAGAGGTACGGGTGCTTAACCTCTAATGTAGTGTTGAGCTTCAATGTGTGAATTCTCACAATACGTGATAAACTCTTTTCTCTTTTTGAAAAGCTTCGTCTCATACTGATGAAACTTTATGAGTAAAGAAGGAATGACGAGTCACTCAAGAACGAGCCGAGTGTCGAGCCACGAGTCACTCAAGGATGAGCCAACTAATGAGTCACCATGTTTTAAAACACTGGTCTGGACCCGGAGGTTCGTTTAATACATGAGCTCGCCCGAGTATAGTTTATGAAATTTTGTACCAGACCCGAACTTGACCGGAGTTCCGATTAAGACCCATAATTTTTCAATATAAAAATGATAAAGAATATGATTTTACCAGGTATGGTCCTGGTTTGGTTCATGTAGTTCTTATCAGGTCTAAAATTGAAGAATAAATCTGGAATGACAAATGATTGAACATTGGATATCTGATGAGATAATCCAGGTTCAGAAAATAATTTGGACTTTGGATGTAAATAACAAAGTGAATTGAATAAAATGGTCCAGGTCCAGAATAAAAATTGGATATTGGATATCAGATCTGGTATTGGATCCAATGTCCGAATGGAACATGAATTGGATCTTGGATATAAATATAATATCAGAAAGGAAAGAAAAGAAAAGGAAAACAGAAAGATAAAAGAAGTAGAGGTGAAAGGTTTCTTACTAGGTTCTTGCAGGATGCTGAAGGAGGAAGGAGGTTGACGATCGATGGAGGTTTGCTGGGTGGCGACCAATGGACGCTTGGGTTCGATGAGGGATAGTCGATTGAGAGAGGCGTAGGGGACATATGAACCACCGATCCCCCCTTTTCCCCTCTTGCATCCCCTTTATAGAGAAGCGGGATTTTTCCATTTGCGATGTCGTTGGCGATGGAAGGCTAAGGATCGAGGTTGTTGGCGATCGAGGGTCGATGATGGCCATGGTTGATCGAAAGGTGGTGGTTGCTCGACGATGGTAGAAGAAGAGGATCGGAGGGCGGTGGAGAGGAGGTCGCACATGGGGAGAAGATGGTTCTGGAAGAGGAAGAGAAGGGGAGAAGTTGGTGATCGAGGGTTGAGACGAAGTGGGGGAGTTCGGTGATGAAGGGTTGAGACGAAGCAGGTGGATCGTGAAGAGGCTTCCAGAAGGTCGAGATGCAAGAGAAGAAGAGGGAGAAGGCCAGAGAGCCGAGAGTATGCGAGAGAGAGTGGAGAGAGAATCCTAGAAAACCCTAACTTGGTTGTAATAAAAAAAAAATCCAAAAAAAGTCTTTTAAAACAAAATTTTCTCAAAACGGGTCTTTAAAGCCATTTTTTTTGTAATTTTCTTCATTATTCTGATTTTTTCATTCTTTTCTCGGTATTTCCTGATTTTTTTGTTATTATTTTTTTTTGAAAATAAAATTCTAAAACCTAAGCAGTGCGAGAGAAAAAACTTTTTTTTTTATATTTTTGAGAAAATATTTACAAAAAGAGGGGTTTTCTGAAAATTTGGGTTTGATTTCTTCAGAAAATGGGTTTAGACCCAGTTTTTGAGAAAATATTCAAGTTTTAAACCTCGAATCGAGAAATATAACACGATGGATCCAAACGGATACCAGATGAACTTGTCTGAGCTTTTCAAAAGTTATTTTGGTAATTTTGAGGGTTTTGTTTAAAAATTGTATGACGAAGCTCAGATTTTGGATTCTGATATTGGATCCGGATCCGAAATTGAGTCAAATTTATAAAATGAATTTAATTTCAGTAAAATTTGAGAAATAAAATGGAATTTTGATTTAAAACTGACTCAATTACTCAGAAAATGGGGTTAGGGGCAAAAAGGAAATATTTACAATATTTTGAAAAAATTAGGGTGTTCACAGATGCCCCTCTTTGCTACTAAGCTGGTTGAAAGCCGAGCTTAGTGGCAAAGAAACACTTCAAATTTTGAAAAATGTCTCAGTCAGCAGATCTGAGCTGGGTGTGGAAGGATTATTTCGAAAAACAGGGCTTTTCAGGCTTAAGACCTTATCATGAATGGTTCTGGGAGAACGAAATCCTCGGCAACGATATGACTGAATGATAAAAATGAGGAAATCATGATGGGACTTTGGATGAAGATTCTGAAGTGATGAAAGATGAGAATTTAGATCAACTCTCGTGGGCGAGATAAGAGCAGCCTTTGGAATGACTCAGGTTTAGCCCTTAACCTGGATGGGACGAAGATAGATCAAGATAATCTGAATGGAGAAATGAATATATAAGGACCTCGATGGGACATTTTTGAGAGAAATGCCTCGCGAGACAAAACTCTAGTATGATCCTTTCCTGGGTGGATATACAAAGCATGGATTCCTTTGTGGGGAAAACCATGATGGGACAGAGAAGGATTGCCTCGTCGAACGAGGCTCAGGTTTAACCCAAATCTGAACGGAAGGTACCTCGTGGAACAAGGTTCAGGCTTAATCCTTATCCTGAAGGGGACGACCATACGGAATCCTCAAACAAAGAAACCGTGATGGGACAGGAAGGAATATATCATCAGAACGGGATTTAGGTTTAATCCTTGACCTGAGTGGGGAATGATACGGAATCCTCGGATGAAAAAACCGTGATGGGACTAGAAAGGATATCTAGTAAAAAAAATGGGACTCAGGTTTAACCCTAACCTGAATGGAAGGATACCTCGTGGAGCGAGGTTTAGGCTTAATCCTTAACCTGAAAGGGACAACCATATGAAATCCTCGGATGAAGAAACCATGATGGGACCTTCGGAATTTGGACGAACAAATCCAGAAGGGGTTTGCGAGAAGAGAAAAACAAGGGATTCTCTAAAGCTTGGAAAAGGGATGATCCTGGGCGCCTCATTGCTGAGACTAAAATCAGCTTTCTAAAAACAGACGACCTCTCGCAGAAGGTTTGGGTGATACCTCGATGAGCGAGGTAACAAGTTTAATCCTTAGTCTGAATGGATACAGAATCCTCGAGGAGCGAGGAAAACTGTGATGGGACCTCTAGACTTGGCACAACAAGTCCAAGAGGGGTTTTGCAAAAGGATGAAAATGGGGGTCTCTAAAGCTTGAAAAGGGGTTGTTCTTGGGCGCCTCATTGCTGAGACTGAAAATAGCTTTTGACAATAACAGACCTTTTGCAAAAAGTTCAGGTTTAACCCTTATCCTGAGCGGGAAATGATACGGAATCCTCGGTTGAAGAAACTGTGATGGGACTAGAAAGAATATCTAGTAAAAAAAATGGGACTCAGGTTTAACTCTAACCTGAATTGAAGGATACCTCGTGGAGCGAGGTTCATGCTTAACCCTTAACCTGAAAGGGACGACCATACGGAATCCTCGAATGAAGAAACCATGATGGGACCTTCGAAATTTGGACAAACAAATCCAGAAGGGGTTTGTGAGAAGAGAAAAGTAAGGGATTCTCTAAAGCTTGGAAAAGGAATGATCTTGGGCGCCTCATTGCTGACACTAAAATCAGCTTTCTAAAAACAGACAACCTCTTGCAGAAGGTTTGGTTGATACCTCGAGGAGCGAGGTAACAGGTTTAATCCTTAGCCTGAATGGATACAGAATCCTCGAGGAGCGAGGGAAACTGTGATGGGACCTCTAGACTTGGCACAACAAGTCCAAGAGGGGTTTCGCAAAAGGATGAAAATGGGGGTCCCTAAAGCTTGAAAAGGGGTTATTCTTGGGTGCCTCATTGCTGAGACTGAAAATAGCTTTTGACAATAACAGACCTTTTGCAAAAAGTTCAGGTTTAACCCTTATCCTCAGCAAGAACTGTCTATGGCGAGATATTGGGGAACACAGGGAAGTGTGCGAATCTGAGAGTGCTCAGATCAGGCGGAAGAAAATGACTTTTCAGTCCTAAGGAGGGATGACGTCGGGATACGTCAAAACGAACATCAAGTTTTTGCTTCATGTTGGGAAAATAAAAAAATATTGCCAATAAGATGCCAAAAATTGTAGTTGATCCAAAATGATTGAATTTGTGCATATGTGTGAGAATGTCACATCTTTCTACCTAGAGTATTAACTCCAATTGGGCTAACTCTACAAAATCCAGAATCAAATTCAAATTTGTTGTTGTTTGAGTTTCTTTAAAAACGATATCAGTTTCTTTGATATGAAAGGAAGGGAAACATTCTTAGCTTCATAAAAGCAATTGAGTGAAAAGATATTGATGAAAGAATTTCACATAGATAAAGATGATTTCTGGCAGTTTCGGGTAGTTTTATATCCTGGGCATTGCCTATGATGATCTTTTGCACTCTTTTGAGTCCTGGAGCTTTCTTGGGCTTTTACATCATCCTTCATTTTGGAGATGTCCTGGCTTTTCTCTCGTTTTCGGGGAAGGATACGTCACAAACTCTTTCATCTTGGAGATGCTCTGATCCTTCATTTTCTCAGGGATTATACATGATATTGGCTCAAAAGGTCTTTAGGTGATAGCAGAAATCAAATATCTTTTAGGGTTATTCGGTAGGCTCGTCACACTCGCTTTCATCTCGACGGTGATCTGAACTTTCCCTGGAAGGATCCTTCACAAACTCTTTCATCTCGGAGATGATCCAAATCTTCTTTGGCCCCGGAGATCTAGCTCGCATAATTCGTCTTCATCTTGACGACAATTGAGAGATCCCTTTTGCGGATATTTGATTGCAGCTCAAATGACTGAGGAGATATGGATTAGGTAGGTCCTTTTTTACTGCCCAGGATATTTCCACTGTCTTACTGCCAAAAGAACGATCTTTAAGAATGTGTCATAGCTATGATCAATATTGATTCATTTATAGCTTTTCAACGTCATTGAAATTTTCCTTTGCCTGGTCATATCGAAGATTTTTCTTCATCTTCTTGGTTGACCAACAGAAAAGCTTGAATTCAATTCTTAATTCGCAAAAGTCTTGCTCTTTTGGAAATAATAATAAAGGTAGTTTTGAGGTAATTCTTTTTATATGATGAAAACTTTGAGATCAACAATGACTTTTGATAGCAAATTGGCAAAGTATTCTAGAAATCCTTAATGAAAGAGATTACTTGATTTCGAATTGATGCGTCCATGGCAAAATTCTCCTCTCTTTTTCCCCAAAAAGAGAGACTCAGGCTTAAGCCCTTACCTGAATGGGAAGTTGGAAATACCCCTCTCTTTCCCAAAGAGGAGGTGTTTGCAAAACGGAACTTTCGAAGAGAAATTAAGTTTTTGTCAAAACTCCCTATCTCTAGGCTTCTTTTATGGAAAGGCGGCCGAAAAACAAAGTTTGAGAAAGTATCACAGAGGAAACGAGTCCATCACACTCTCCCTAAAAGAGGGTCCTCTGTGAAGGGGTTGGCCAAAGATGAGAAAAACAGGGGTCACAAAAAGAAACGAGCTTCCGTCGAAGCTCTCCCTGAAGAAAGGGGTTCTTTTGTGTAAAGTTTGTTGTTGTTTTGCAAACTGTTCGCGAAGAAAATGAGTCCCTTCAAACTCTCCCCCGGAAGAGGGTTCTTGCGAACGAAAGATGGTTGCATGCAAAAGGAACGAGCTCCCTCGAACTCTCCCTAAAGAGGGTCCTTCGCAAGAGAAAAAGATTTGAATTTTTGACAAAATGATAACCCGAAGGTTGAAATTGAGAATTTAGAGCTTGAATGACAATGTTTGGTTAGCACAAAGATTGAACTTGGAGGGCTAACTGATTAGTCAGCCAAACACTAGAACGAGCGCTAGATATACCAGCACGAGCACTGGATTTCGAAAAATGCCCTAGTACGAGCGTTGGGTTTTTGAAAATGTACACCAGTACGAGCACTAGGTTTTCGAAATGCACACCAGCATGAGCACTGGGTTTTCGAAGGTGCATATCAGCACAAGCACTGGTCTTCGAAAATGCGTACCAGTATTGGTTTTCGAACGGAGAGCTGAAAACGAGACCGATGCTCGAAGATACTTGAGAATTTAAGCAAGAATGATCGTCAGTGTTTTAGGATTATCCCTTATCCTGAAGAGGAATTAAGGAGAATTTGGTCCAATACGAGCATTGGATCGACAGGGGAAATTTGAGTCAAAACTCGAGAAAATAAGAATATACAAAAAAATCCAAGTCGGAACCCGGTTTTGTCAAAATAAAAGAATGAGTGAGAATCGAGTTTGAGAACTCGCGTTCTCGACGCAGCGACTGGTTCCAATGCGAGCATCGGATCCAAAAAGGAAGTCTGAGTCAAAACTCGAAGCTTCTGAAATAAGAATATACAAAAGAAAAAATCTGAGTCGGAACCCGGTTTTTTGAAATTAAAAGAATGAATGAGAATCAAGTTTGAGAACTCGAATTCTCGACATGGCAATTGGTTCCAATACGAGCATCGGATCCTAAAGGAAGTCTGAGTCGGAACTCGAAGCTTCAGAAATAAGGATGAAAATATACAAAAGGGAAAAATCCGAGTCGGAACCCGATTTTACAAAATAAAAGAATGAGTGAGAATCGAGTTCGAGAACTCGCATTCTCGACGCAGCAATTGATTCCAATACAAGTATTGGATCCAAAAGGAAGTCTGAGTCGAAACCCGGAGCTTCAGAAATAGAGAATGAAAATACAAAAGGGAAAAATCTGAGTCAGAACCCGGTTTTTCAAAATAAAAGAATGAATGAGAATCGAGTTTGAGAACTCGAATTCTCAACGTAGCAATTGGTTCCAACACGAGCATTGGATTCAAAAGGAAGTTTGAGTCGGAACCCGGAGCTTCAGAAATAGAGAATGAAAATATACAAAAGGGAAAAATCCGAGTCGGAACCCGATTTTTCAAAATAAAAGAATGAATGAAAATCGAGTTTGAGAACTCTAATCCTCGACGTAGCAATTAGTTCCAACACGAGCATTGGATTCAAAAGGAAGTCCGAGTCGGAACCCGGAGCTTCAGAAATAGAGAATGAAAATATACAAAAGGGAAAAATCCGAATCGGAACCCGGTTTTTCAAAATAAAAGAATGAATGAGAATCGAGTTTGAGAACTCTAATTCTCGACGTAGCAATTGGTTCCAACACGAGCATTGGATTCAAAAGGAAGTTCAAGTCGTAACTTGAGACTTCAGAAATAAGAATATACAAAGAGAAAAATCTGAGTCGGAACCCAGTTTTCAAACATAAGAAATGAGTGAGAATTGAGTTTGAAAACTCGAATTCTCGACACAACGATCTGTCCAACACGAGCATTGGATTCAAAAGGAAGTTCAAGTCGGAACTTGAAGCTTCAGAAATGAGAATATACAAAGACAAAAATTCGAGTCGGAACCCGGTTTTCAAACATAAGAAAAGAGTGAGAATTGAGTTTGAAAACTCGAATTATCGACACAACGATCTGTCCAATACGAGCATTGGATTCAAAAGGAAGTTCAAGTCGGAACTTGAGACTTCAGAAATAAGAATATACAAAGAGAAAAATCTGAGTCGGAACCCGGTTGGGAAGGAAACGATTCCAATCTGGGAGTCGAAACTTGAAGGATTGACAAAAGCATGAATAGATTTCGATGATGAAGATGGGAGATTCATTCGAGACCCTTGACCCAAGATGGCCTAAGATCCGAATCTATTTATGACAGCTTCAGGATTTTCCCTTATCCTGAAGGAGTATAGAATAACATCTGATGTGGATTCAGGAATTTATGAGAAATAATTTAGGTTTATCCCTTAACCTGAGAGGGAAAAGAATAAAATTTATAAACATGGGGAAGAATTTAAAGAAATTTCTTGAAAATTTATTTTGAAAAGAATTCTCATGGGTAGCATCAGTGCTCCTATGAGGGGTATCAGAATTATCCCTTATCCTGAATGGGAACACCTCGGACAACGAGGGTCAGGTTTTTCCCTTAACCTGAGGGGAAATGAATAAAAGAATACCTCATGGGAAAGAGGCATCAGGTTTATCCCTTAACCTGAAAGGGTTAAGAAGGAAAAGATTAATAAAATAAAATTGATAAAACTTGATAAAATTTGACAAAATTGATATACTTAACAATAAATTGATGAAAAAAAAACGATTAAATTGGAGAATGACACGAATGCAATTAATAAAGATAACAAGATTAATCGAAAAATTGATAAAAAATTTTAGAAAAAGATTCGTCTGATCCTTCCTGCATATGATGAAGGAAAATGAGTATAGATCAAAAATAAAAATGCCCCAGTATTAGGGAGAAGAATGTGAGAATTCAATGGAAGATTGATTGCTTTATTGAAAAAGACTTTTGAAGAGTACAAAAGGCTATGATGAACAATTCAAGTGTAAAATCTCTTCAAATGTAAAGCATTAATAGGATCTGGCAGTTCCACTCCATCTGCGTTGATCAAACGATAGGAATTGCGAGGCAGCGCCTCTTTAACCACATAAGGGCCTTCCCAATTGGGTGATCACTTGCCCTTCGGCCGATGCTTGAGATGAGTTGTCGATTTGAGCACAAGATCATTGACTCTAAATCTTCTCTCAATAACTGATTTGGCGTAGTGCCAAGCTATCCACTAACGATAGGCCTGAGCGTGCTCTGCTGCCTTGAGCCTTTTCTCATCTAATAGATCAAGTTGTACCAACCTCTGCTGTTGATACTGATCAAGCGGAAGTTTGACAAGCGATGCGAACTTGAGTGCGGGCTTCTGAACATGGAGAGGTAATACTACCTCGGTCCCGTAAACAAGCTCTGAAGGAGTAGCGTTGGTAGGAGTCTGAATGGTGGTTCGTGTTATCATCGCAAAATTTTTCCCCTCCCTTGCGAGAGAGAAACGAATTTCGCGAGTCAAACTCGACCAAAGTTTTGAAATTGGTTTTAAAAATTACTCGCCTCCGTTTTGAAAATTTGCGGGAAAATTCCGTAGAATGGGATTCGCCTGTCGGTACGAGGTTCAACCGTTCCTGGCGCCTTTACCAGGGGTAATTGAACCAAGGACCAATTATGTGCTTTAACTTGACTCAAATATCTAAATTATGCTCTATTTTTCCTAGAATGCACAAAGAATCAGGCTTGTGCTATGAAATTTTGAAAATAATGCAAGTTTGAGAAACATGATGTTTGCTTTGGAAAATTGAAATATGCTGGAAAATGATTGGAAAAGTGTTGGAAATAGAATCCCTGGGAAAATCATTGAATTTCATTGGAAATCAGAAATTTGATTGGAAAATGAATTCTTAGTAAAACTTGAATCTTGTGGAAAATCAATTTTTGAAATTTGGAATTTCTTTTCTAAGAAAATGGATTTGAGAATTCTGAGGAAATCTAAGAAATTCATTGGAAATGACTTTTGAAATGAAAAATGGATTCTCAGGAAACTGGGTTCTCAGGAAAGTGGGAAATCTAAGAAAATTGATTTTTTTTTTTTTTTAAAACTTGAGACTTTGAAAGTTGAGAATTTTAAAACATTGGAAAATTTTGGTTGAACTTAGAAAATGCCTTGAAATCTCTTTTGAAAACTTCGGATTTTGAGAAAAACTTGGAAATTCTTGAGAAAACTGATTTTTTTTTAAATTGAAATTGGAAAATGAGTTTGAAAATAATGCAATTTGAATGATATGAATGAATGAATATGAATTTGAAAAGGGAATTTCATTGAGGAATTGGGAAATCCTTTTAAAACTTTAAAAAAATGCAGTGCATTTTGAAGTTAGCCTAAGTGTGTAGGCTGAATGTGGCTAATACGAAGATCATAAATCTTGGTTTTCTTCGTATTCTGACTATGGCCATAAATACGAATCCCACCGAGTTTATAAACTCAATAAAAGCTTGTGCACGTGCCATTCGTGTAAACCATAGTGAATTTGAAATAACTATGCATGAATCATACATCACATATTGAAATTTGCAGAAATTAAACTATATGCAATGCAGTCCTATTCTAAGCAGAAAATGTAACTCTTATTCCAAATATTACATTGCTTTTTACATTGAATTGAATAAGATAAATAAATGAAATAACTAAGTCTTCTTCTTGAATGTTCCTGCAAAACTAGAAAACAAGGTTAGCACAAAAATGTAGGTTTTTCTGAATTTATCCGAAAATATGTGAAATTATCGGATATTATTCAGATATAAACCCAAAATCATACCCCCTTTGATATAAACATGATGAATAATGAATAAATTTCGAAAATAAACTTGAAAATTCGAAATTGGGGTCAAAATGACCAAAATACCCCTGATGACCTTGAAATCAGGGTTTTATGAAAGAATTTTTATAAATTTTGGAATTTTGAAAATCAAATGAAATAAATCAAACATAATATAATAAAATATGATGATATGCATGAAATTTTGGAGAATTAGAAATTGAATTTTCGAAATTTAGGTCAAAATGACCAAAATACCCCTGATAACAAGACTATGGCCTTGAAACCAGGGTTTTCTGAAATAAATTTTGCAAAATTGAAAAATATGAAATGCAAATGAGATTAAAATTAACCCTAATATGATTCTACATGCTTATGTACATGATAAAAACCCTAACATGGCGAAAATATCATAAAATATCGAATTTAACTTGATTTTCGCTTCTGAATTTAAAGATAAACTAACACATGGAGCAAATGAACTTGGAATTAAACCAAATTTGGCATGGACAACTAAAATAACCATAGAAACATAATGGAGCTCGAAAATTTAATTTTTTGTATTTTTAAATATGAAAATTCAAATAAAAACCCTAAATTTTATGATTTTTGCCTAAAATGCTGATTCTAAAGGAGATTTAGGATATCAAACTTCCATAAAAATTTCCCAAATTTCATGGGGTGACAGAAGACAGTAATTTAAGGATTTTTTATTTTTACACTTTCTGGTTTTGACCTATGGTCGGAGCTGTGCCACTCCGGCAAGTCGGATCGGAATCCGGCGATTCTAGGATTTAAGGGAAACAGACAGGTTTCGGCAGAAAATGTGGGAAAAATAGCAACCAGATGGAAAAAAGGTTGAAATTGTGGGAAACTGTCCCTGACAAACAGTGAAAGATTTGATTTTTTGACACCCTTGGGATTCGGATTACGGTTTGGAAAAGGCCACACTGTTATCAGAGACCTAAATCTCTGGAATTTCTGGACATTGGAATCTGTTAGACAGAAAGAGAAAATTCGGAAAAAATATTGAAACAGATCCAAAAATTCCCAAATTTTGGGAAATGATAGGAAATTATGTTAGGAATAACTTTCATGTTGAATGGTTTTGCAGACAGGCTACGGATTGGGAGGACTTGATGCATTAGGGTCTGTCTATACCCTGACAAAAGAAAATCGAGATTTTCCCAGAGGTCTGGAAAATCTGATTTTTTACAATAAGTAAAACAAACTGGAAAAACTTCAAAATTTCCAGATCATCAGTATATTCAATGATGAATCCACTATGATTTTTTGAGGGAAAATTGAATCATCCATGGAGGCGATCTTGGGTCGACAACCCTGCTAAATGGGAATTTGGAATTTCCAGAGGGTTTAAAACCTGATCTGGACTTTGGATTTATTAGATAGAGTTATTAAACTCAAATCGATCCGAATTTTTGCAGAGAAATGAATGATTAACCCATACATCTATCATAAAATTTTTGAAATTTATAAATGAA
Source organism: Nuphar pumila (assembly GCF_984573655.1). NCBI lineage: Eukaryota > Viridiplantae > Streptophyta > Magnoliopsida > Nymphaeales > Nymphaeaceae > Nuphar > Nuphar pumila. The sequence continues at coordinate 42,671,285 of NC_143263.1, read as the reverse complement.
CAATTAAACATGAAACGAAGGCTGGACTGACGCTTAAAATCAAAACCTATAAACTAATAAGCAAATATTAAAGAAACTAATCAAAATACCTATAAAGCATTAAAATAATCTAAATATGAGGCCTATAATACGAAATTTACATGAATTCAATGATAAAACAAAAATAATCAGAGGGGTATAATCTAAACTCAATTTTGGCTATGGTGATAGGGGATCCGATCCATCCATCGGAGGGATCACATACTCCATGTAGCCTTAAGCAAGAAAGTAATGAAAATAAAAAAAAAAGTAAAAAGATGAAGCTCTTACCTTGGGTTTGCTGGGATTGGCTGAAGGAAAGCGGATGTGGTGGAGATGATCCAAGGTTGAGGAAGTTGGGGCGTCAAAGGAACCAAGGTGAGGATGGCTGGAAGTTAAGAAGGAGGTGTCGGCTGGAACGTGTGATGAAGGTAGTGGCTGCACTTGAAGTTGGTTGTGGCTGGTAGCAAGGGTGTGAAGGAGGCTTGCTGGAGATGGCTATGCTGCTGTGGAGGTGTCCCTGTGGTGCTGCCAAGGATGAAGGTGTGGCTGTGGCTGCAAAGAGCTCCCCTTTGGTGGCTGCTGCCTTTGAGAAGTTTGAAGATGGCTGCAATGAAGGGCTGCTGTTGGAGGCCCAGCTGCTGTTGTGGAAGGTGGCCCAACTGCGATTGTGGAAGGTGGCTGTGATGGAGGCCCAACTGCTGCTGTGGAGAGCTTGAAGTTTGAAGGTGCTGCAACGATGGAAGTTGGAGCTAATGATGATAGTATGTTGCTGCTGCCTTGATTAGGGAGGAGCTTGCTGGAACTTGAAGATGAAGCTGCTGTGCTGTGGTGAAAGATGGGCTGCATCAAGTGTAGGTGGTGCTGTCAAGGAAGGAGAGGTGGAGAAGCTGCTGTGGATGTTGCAGCAATGGTGAGGAGCTGCTACAAGGAGGATGGCTGTTGTGGCTGCAACAGCCAAGAGAGAAGGAGAGAGCTCAAGGGAGAGAGAGAGAGAGAGAGAAAGAGAGAGACGTGAATTGAGCTTGGGAGGCCAGCCGTTCTTTTTTTCCTTTTGTTTTTGATTGGTAACTTAGGAAAGATGATATCTTTCCCTAAGTTACCATTGATTAATGAAGAAGGCTGTGTAATGCCCAAGGCTACAGCCGTATGGCTTTGGAGGAAGAAAGGAGTAAGGAAGGGAAGAAGGAAAAGGAAAAGGAAAGAAGAGGGGAGAAAGAAAAGGAAAGAAAGGGAGGAAAAGGAGAGGGAAAGAGGAAGAGAAGGGGCTAGATAGGGTATACGTGAGTGGCTGGGAGAGGAAAGAAAGGAGGAAAGAAAGAAAAAGAAAAAAGAAAGAAAGAAAAGAAAGAAAAGAAAGAAAGAAAGGAAGGAGGAAAGGGAAAGGAGAAATAGAGGGGCTGGAGGTTTGGGCGACCACCTTGTGGGTCCCACCTTAGGAAAATAAAATAATAAAATAAAATAAAAAAATAAAACAAACAAAAAAAAATAAAGAAAAAGGTAAAATTTTTTTTTTCTTTTTTTATAAATTAAAACAGAAAAGGCAAATGGATGGGCCATCTCAGAGCGGGTCCAAATTCCACTTTTGAAATTCATTTTGACGATTAAAGGGGTAAAATAGTCTTTTCAGAAACTTTCCAGATGAAACAAGCTATTTTTGGCAGTTTTTGAAACGAGCTCAGATTTTGAAGTTCAATACCTCGTTGCGAAGCAAATCCAATGTAGAATTTAAAAATTTTAATTTTGGAAGAAATCCAAATTTTTTTTGTTGAGAAAATGCTTCCAAATCTATTTTCAGACAAAACGAGCTATTTTTGACAGTTTTTGAAACGAGCTCGGATTTTGAAGTTCAATACCCCGTTGCAAAGCAAATCCAATGTAGAATTTAAAAATGTAATTTTGAAAGAAATCTAGATTGTTTTTCTCGAGAAAATATTTCTAAACGAAATGAGCTATTTTTGGTAGTTTTTGAAACGAGCTCAGATTTTGAAGTTCAATAGCTCATTGCGAAGCAAATCCAGTGTAAAACTTGAAAATTTGATTTTGAAAGAAATTCAGATTATTTTTCTTGAGAAAATATTTCCAAATTTAGACTCCCGGGGTGAAAATGTCAATTTTGGAAACCCGAGGTTTGAAATTGATTTCTGAAAACTTTTAAAACTCAATCTGGATTGAAATTTATAAAGCTGGAGTTCTGGACTTCGAAAATGAAATGAAATGTGATGAAATGTTATGAAATGCTGAGAAATGATATGAAATGATGAGAAATGACATGAAATGCTATGCGAAATGCTAACCCTGAATGAAGAATTTTGGATGTTAGACCCCGATTGACACTTGTACCAGTTCAAAAAGTGTTAAAATTGACAAAATTTGCAAAAATGGTTGAAGAAATGATTTTCGAGCTCTGCCAAGCTAGAGTAACACTGAAAATTAGGGTTTGAGCTGGATTCAACTGAAATGAACTGGATTGAGCTGCAACTGAAATGAACTGGATTGAGCTGGGTTTTAGAGTTTCAGAACTCAAATGAACTCAACGGACACTGACTCAACTGACCTTTCCAAATGAATTTTCAAGAAAAGCTGCCATTTTTAGAGAAATGGTATGGAATGGTCATTGGAATGAAGTGAATTACGAACCTGAACTGGGTTTGAGCTAAAAAAAAGGTCAGTAATACTGAGATGAACTAAAATCAAGTCTCAAACACTAACTCAACTGACTGAACTCGGCTCAATTTCAGCTGAAAGAGCTGAAATGGACTAAAATGGGCTCCTGAACACTTAGAAATGGTTTTGAACTGAAATTGGAGCACTTGAACTTCTGGTGAGCTCAAGTTAGACTCTGGGGAACATGACTGACTGGGAATGACTGACTTGGAGACAATTGGCTTGGATTCGAGTGAGAAATGAGCTCATTTTTGAAGAAATGATCCCATTTGGCAGGAATGGTCAGAAATGAAAATGGTCTGTTCATTGTGAGCTCAGATGAGCTTGAGATGACTGATATTCTAACTGTCTTGAACTGACCAATGAGCTTGGTTGACTCCAACTGACTGGGGTCCGGGATGACCTAAGGGTAAAATGGTAATTTTCCTAATGAAAATGGGTAAAATGGTGATTTTCTTAAACTGACTCGGGGTTTGACTCCTACACTGACCTGACAGGGTTGGCATTGCCTGAGGAGGATTGTTTGAGAATGAGTGAGGAAAATTTGGGGTGTTTACAGATGCCCCTCTTTGCTAATAAGCCGGCTTGAAGACGAGCTTAGTGGCAAAGAAAAACACACCAAATTTGGGCTATAAAAATGCCCCAGTTTGATGGATCTGACTGGGTATGAAGAGATTAGCCTTGATGAAAATGGTAGATATGAAATGAAGAATGAAGAAGAGAAATTTACTTCAAAGAAGTGAGATTCAGGTTTTTTCCCTTAACCTGGATGGGACATGAAATACCTCGTGTAGAAACGAAGCTCAGGTTTAACCCTTAACCTGACCGGGAAATGAAATACCTCATCAAAATGAGGCTCAGGTTTGTACCCTTATCCTGATTGGGCGGAAAATGAAATACCTCATCCGAGGAGGCTCAGGTTTGTACCCTTATCCTGATTGGGCAGAAAATGAAATACCTCATCAAAGGAGGCTCAGGTTTGTACCCTTATCCTGATTGGGCGGAAAATGAAATACCTCATCAAAGGAGGCTCAGGTTTAAACCCTTATCCTGATTGGGCAAAAAATGAAATACCTCATCTAAAGGAGGCTCAGGTTTATACCCTTATCCTGATTGGGCAGAAAATGAAATACCTCATCAAAGGAGGCTCAGGTTTGTACTCTTATCCTGATTGGGCGAAAAATGAAATACCTCATCAAAGCAGGCTCAGGTTTAAACCCTTATCCTGATTAGGCAGAAAATGAAATACCTCATCTAAAGGAGGCTCAGGTTTATACCCTTATCCTGATTGGGCAGAAAATGAAATACCTCATCAAAGGAGGCTCAGGTTTGTACCCTTATCCTGATTGGGCGGAAAAATGAAATACCTCATCAAAGGAGGCTCAGGTTTGTACCCTTATCCTGATTGGGCAGAAAATGAAATACCTCATCAAAGGAGGCTCAGGTTTGTACCCTTATCCTGATTGGGCAGAAAAATGAATAGAATCCTCGAAGGAAGAAACCATGATGGAACCTTCGAATTTCCGCACAATGAATCCGATAGGGGTTTTGCAAAAGGATGAAATTGGGGTCCCTAAAGCTTGAAAAGGGGTTTGATTTTGGGCGCCTCATTGCTGAGACTAAATAACTTTTGAAATTGGTGACCTTTTGCTGGAATTGGTGGCTTAACCTCAAGCCGAAATTGGACTGTCTATGGTGGGACAGTGGGGACACAGGGAAGTGTGCGAATCTGAGAGCCCATGCGCTCAGATTATACCAACAGAAGGGAAGGAATCTTGAAAACTCCCATTATCAAGTCCTTAAAAGGGATAACAACTGATGTCAGGATGCGCCAAAGATGAACCTCAAGCTCTCGCTTCACGCCAGGATAGCTAGAAAATATTGTCAAAATGTTGAAAATTATTGTTGATTCGAAATAATTGAAAGTGATGCACATTGCTTTGAAAATATTCTCTCTTTTCTACCTGAAGTATTATCTCCGATTGGGCTTAACTTCGTAAAATCAAGATTCGAATTCAAATTGCTTGCAATTGGCTTTCTTTCAAGGAAGCTATCAATTTCCCTGATATGAGCAGAAAAGAGAGTATTCTTGATATTGTGAAAGCAATTTGTGAAAGAATATTGATAATAGAATTTCACAAAATTTAAAAAGGATTCTTTGGCAGATTTGGCAGTCTGATATCCTGGAATTCTTTCTCATGACGATCTTTCTGCCTACTTTTTTTTTTTGGCAGAATTAGAGCTCTCTTGGGTTTTTGGAGATTACATCATCCTTCATTTTGGAGATGTCTTGACTTTTCTCTCTCTTTTTTTTTTTTTTAGAAGGGTACGTCACAAACTCCTTCATCTCAGAGATGCTCCGATCCTTCTTTTCTCTCAGGGATTATATTGACGGTTATTGGCTCTTTGGTTGGAAATCTCTTGATGATAGCAGAAATTAAATATCCTTTAGGGTTTGTCGGGAGGCTCATCGCAGTCGCCTTCATCTTGACGGTGCTCTGAACTTTCTCTGACACAAACTCCGTCATCTTGGAGATGATTCAAATCTTCTTTGGCCCCGGGGGTCTACTCGCCTAATTCGCCTTCATCTTGACGACAGTTGAGAGATCCCTTTTGCAGATATTTAATTGCAGCTTTAGGTGATTGAGGAGATATAGGGATTGAATGGATTTTTCTGTATCACCCAGGATATTTTGACTGCTTTATTTTCCAAGAATGATCTTTAAAAATGTGCCATTGACTGCGATCAATACTGATCACTTATGGCTTTGCAACAACATTGAATTTCCTTTGCTGGCCATATCGAGGATTTATTCTTCATCCTTTTGGTCGGCTAATAGAAAGAATTTGAATTTTGAATCCTTTTTCACGAAAGCTTTGACCTTTCAGAAATAATACTGAAGGTATTCTGAGGTAATGTTTTTGTGCAATAAAAATTTTGAAATCAACAAATATTTAATGACAAATTGACAAGATTTTCTTGAAATCCTTTGTGGAAGCGAGTATTTGAAGCACAACGTAACACATCCATGACAAAAAATTTCTTCTCCTTTCCCCAAAGGAGAAGATTCAGACATTGGAAATAGAAATTACTCCTCTCTTCCCTGAAGAGGAGGTGTTTGCAAAACGAACTTTCGAAGAGAAATTAAGCTTTCGTCAAAACTTCCTAACATTAGGCTTCTCTTATGGAAAGGGGGCCGGTAATGATGAGGTCGGTGAATTGGTCATGAAGGAACGAGTCCATCACACTCTCCCTGAAAAGAGGGTCCTTCATGATGAAATGGCCTAGTTTGAAATTGCGGTCACAAGGAAAACGAGCTTCCGTCGAAGCTCTCCCTGAATTAAGGGTTCCTTGTATGAAATTGGAAATTTGTTTTGCAAACGGTTCACATAGACACGAGTCCCTTCAAACTCTCCCTGAAAAGGGGCTAGGTGAACAAAGGATAGCATGCGAAAAGAACGAGCTCCCTTGAACTCTCCTTGTACAAAGGGTCTCTCGCAAGAGGAAATGATTGGAATTGGTATGAAATTGGAATTTGGAAAATTTGAAATTTTGAAATTTGAAATTTGAAATTTGAAATTGGAAATTTGGAAATTTGGAAATTGATATTTGGAAACTGGAAATTGATTGACTCGAAGGTCAAAATTGGTTGACCCAAAAGTCGAAATTGGAAATTTGGAATTTAAAAATTGGAAATTGGAAATTGGAAATTGGAAATTGGAAATTGGAAATTGGAAATTGGGAAATTGATTGACCCGAAGGTCGAAATTGGAAATTGGTTGACCCGGAGGTCGAAATTGGAAATTTGGAAATTGGGTGGCTCGAGGGCCAAATTGGTAATTGGAATTTGAACTTTGATGAATGATCAGCACAAAGACTGAACCCGAGAGGTTGACTGATACGACCCACCAGTGAGACACTAACACAAGTGCTCAATCTTGAAAGAACACCAGCATGAATACCGGGTTTTGAAAATATGTCAACATAGACATTGGATTTTAAAAATATATCAGTTCGAGCACTGGATTTTGGAAGTGTACCAGTTTGAGCACTGGATTTCAAAATTGTACCAGTTCAAGCACTGAGTTTTGAAAATATACCTTGTTTTTAATTTGAAATTTGAATTTTTAAAAGAGACCTATGCTCTTAAAGTATTTGGGAATTGTAACGAGAATGATTGTCGGGGTCTCAGGATTATCCCTTATCCTGAATGGGTAGTGAACTTGATGCAAATGCATGCCAATGAATGCAGATGTATGCAAATATGAAAATGATATAAATGAATGCACATGCGTGCAAAATGAGAGATTTGTTTATCCTGCCTGCATACAGGATATTTGTAGATAAAAACAAAAAATTTAAAAAAAATGCCCCAGTATAACTGGGAAAGGAGAATTTAACCATTATTGAACAAAATTTGGAGGAATTACAAAGAATAAGACATGGTTTAAGTATAGAATTTTTTCAAATGCCGAGCATTGATGGGATCTGGTAATTCCACTCTGTCGGCATTTATGAGCCGATATGAATTACGAGGTAATGCCTCTTTGACAACATAAGGACCTTCCCAATTTGGTGACCACTTGCCACCTGGGCGGTGCTTGAGATAAGCCGTTGATCTGAGCACTAGATCATTGACTCGAAATTTTCTTTCAATGACTGATTTTGCATATTGTCTGGCTATCCTCTGACGATATGATTGAGCGTGCTCTGCTGCTCTGAGTCTTCTTTCATCTAGCAAATCAAGTTGTACTAGCCGCTGTTGCTGATACTGATCAAGAGGTAATTCGAGAAGTGATGCAAATTTCAGAGCAGGTTTCTGAACATGTAGAGGCAATACTACTTCGGTTCCGTAGACAAGTTCTGACGGAGTAGCATTAGTTGGAGTTCGAATGGTGGTTCGATACGCCCACAATGCATCATGAATCTTCTCATGCCAGTCACGGCCTGTTTCCAAAGTTCGCTTCAGGATTCGAATCAAAATCTTATTGGTGGCCTCTGCTTGGTCATTTTATTGAGGATAATAAGGAGCGGAGAAATGATGATGAATTTTGAACTTTAAACAAAAAGTCCTCATTCTCTCATTCTTGAAATGACTGCCATTATCTGACACAATATCATGTGGTATGCCGAAACGACATAGGATATTCTTGTGGATGAATGAGACCACATGTCGACCTTCTACTGTGCGTAGAGTGACTGCTTCGACCCATTTAGTAAAATATTTTGTTGCGGCAAGAAAATTTTTGTTGCCATTTGAAGCAGAAGGAGTAATGGGGCCTACAACATCAAAAGCCCACAGAGAAAATGGCCATGGCGAAACGACAGATTGTAAATATGTTGCTGGCGCATGAATGGAAGGTGCATGCATCTGACATTGAACGCACTTCTTCACAAAACGATAGCAATCTTGTTGCATAGTTCTCCAGTAATATCCTGCTCGGATGATTTGTTTGACAAGAGTTTGGTAGCCAACATGACCACCGCAGATACCTTCATGTACTTCTTGCACAACTTCTTTGGCTTCTTTTTCGTCCAAACATCTGGAATATTCAGAGTTGAATCCACGACGATAAAGGACGTCAGCAAGAATAAAATATCGAGCAGACATGCACTGAATTGCTCGCCGCTCTTTCTTTGAGAGTTCTGGAGGAAATTCGCCAGTTTCAATGAAATTCTTGATGTCATGATACCAGGGCTTCTTCTTTTGCTCAGCTTGGTTTACCTGCTCTACTGGGACGAAAGCAGGTTGATCAAGTCTGCCAATTTCAAAGGAGCGACAAGATTCTTCGTTCCTGAAAGACATGATGGATCCCAGATTGGCTAAATTGTCTACAATTTGATTGAAGTCTCTCTTGACATGGAAAAGCTGGAATTCTTCGAAATTGCTAACAAGAGCTGAGACAATCTTCTGATAAGGAAGTAACTTCTGATCCTTCACTTGCCATTCAGCTAAGACTTGATTGACGACGAGCAAAGAGTCGCCATAAGCATGCACTCTTTTGACATTGAAGTCTTGTAGAATTTTCAGACCTTGTATCAAAGCTTCATACTCGGCCATATTATGAGTGCACTGAAAATCTAATTTGAGAGAAAAGGGGATCATCTCTTTCTCAGGTGTGATCAACAGAATCCTGATTCCTATGCCTGCCATATTCTTGGAACCGTCAAAGAATAAATTCCAAATTGGGGATTGTTGAATATTGCAGATCCGCTCATCGGGGAAATCATCCTCGACTTCAACATCTTCTGCTAGAGGAAAATCTACTAATTGATCTGCAATTGCTTGGCCCTTGATAGATTGCTGAGAGACATATTCCAAATCGTATTGCATCAATAAAACCTGCCATTTGGCAATCCGTCCACTGAGGAAGGGTTGCTCTAGAATATACTTGAGAGGATTTAATTTGGATAGGATCTTGACTTCAGATGTCAACAGATAGTGTCTCAATTTCTGACACATCCAAACCAGAGCTAGACATGTCTTCTCTATCTGAGAGTATTTCTTCTCATAATCAATGAAGGTTTTACTCACATAGTAAATGGCATGCTCTACCAGACTGCCTTTTTCGTATTGCGCCAAGAATCCGCCACAAGCCACTTGATTAACTGAAATGTATAGCAATAGGGGTTTCCCTAATTCTGGCGGCTTTAACACAGGAGGATTGAGCAAATATTTCTTGATGCGTTCGAACGATTGCTGACACTCTGGTCCCCATTCGAATTTCACTCCTTTTTTGAGCAAATGATTGAAAGGCTCACATCTCATGGCCAAATTGGATATGAATCGCCGAATTGATTGCATACGTCCCTGAAGGCTACGTAATTCTTTCAAATTAGTCGGGGGAGACATGTCAATGATAGATTTGGCCTTAGCGGGATCAACTTCTATCCCCTTTTTGTTGACTAGAAAGCCTAACAATTTGCCAGATTCGACTCCAAAAACACATTTTTGTGGATTGAGTCTTAGCTTGTAAAGAATGAGCCGCTTGAAAACTTGATTGAGAGTTTCGATGTGATCTTCCTCTTCTTTGGATTTTACCAAAATATCATCGACATAGGCATCCATGATTTTGTGCATCTGATCATGGAAAATGACGGCCATAGCACGCTGATAAGTGGCTCCAGCATTCTTAAGCCCAAATGGCATGACTGTATAACAAAAAGTGCCCCAAGGAGTAGTGAAAGATGTCTTGGACTGATCACGAGCGGCCAACTTGATCTGATTATATCCAGAATATCCATCCATAAAAGAGAACATAGCGTGACCTGCTGTGCTATCAATCAAAAGATCAATATTAGGAAGTGGATAATCATCCTTAGGAGTCGCTTTATTGAGATCTCTGAAGTCGATGCAAATTCGAACTTTACCATTTTTCTTGGGAACAACAACAATATTTGCTAGCCAATCTGGATAGTCAATGGTTCGAATGAACCCTGCTTTGAGTAGGTCTTCTAGACCTTCCTTAACTTGTTGTTCCACTCGAGGATCCATCTTTCTCAGTTTCTGCTTAACCGGCTTGACATTTGGTTTTAGGATGAGACGATGTTCAACCAATTTGGTATCTAGACCTGGCATGTCCTCATATGTCCACGCGAACACTTCTTCATGTTGCTTGAGAAAACGGGTGAGCCTTTCTTTCTCTTCCGGGCTCAAACTGCTGCCAATCTTGAGAATTTTAGGATCGTCTTCTGATCCAATATTGATATCCTCAGTCGGATCCTGAACTAAGGATGATGGCTCATCTTGTTTCTGAATTGCTGCAAATTCTGGTAATTCTTGAAGAGCTGAATCAAATTCTGCAGGTTCTTCTGACTGCTTTGTAATCTGACTACATTCTGCTCTTATTTTAACCTGATGAATCACTGTTGGCTTTGAAAAGGCCTCTGGATTAAGAACGAGCTTCTTGATAGATTGGGAAGACATTCTGAAAATTGGAGAATAAATCGATTCAGGAAAATCTCCTATCATAAAACAAATTACTTTTGTTAAGAAAATAATTTGAAAGATAAAAGAGAAGAATAATGGCAAATTTTCAAAGATTTGATAACGAAAAGTAAAGAGACAAATGACATCCAGATAGACAAAGGAAATTTGCAACTTTATTGAAAGATTGAATTGAGGACAATGATTGAAATGAAACGGGATATCATCCTAAATGTGAAAACAAAAGAATAGAAATGAAAGACAAGCAGATGCCCTTAGTGCGTCCCTTTGATAAAGATAGTGCCCTTCTGAGATCTGCCACTAAAGCCCAATCCGGCTCTCTGAGGATAGTGCTGAGGAATTACTGGCTCGAGACGACCATTCCCATTTTTTCCCAGGCCTTGAAAAGGCTGATAACCATGCTTTACTAACAGATCGAATCCCTTTTTGGCCTTCATAAATTGGGAGAACAGTGGATGATCTTTGAATGTACTATAGTCAATTCGTCCTCCAATCTTGAAAAACTGTGGGCCTCTCCATCGAGTCATGGCCACTGTATGTGCTGGTTGTTCAGTCGTCTGCAGTATTCCCGAATTTTCTTCAAAGCTGACCTCATCAATGCCCCTAATGCTAGGGATATCAGTAGTGAAAGTGGGCCTAGGAACCATGGGTTGTGCAAGCCTCTTCTCCGGATCCTCGCCCAAGACTGTTGTGATCATTCCACCTTTTGACCACTTGACACACTGATGCAGAGTAGACGGCACCGCGTTCGTGTTGTGAATCCACGGTCGTCCCAACAACAGATTATACGTTGGGGGTACATTGACCACATGAAAGAGGACAGAGTGGACCGAGTAGTCAATGAAAATTTCCAAGAAAATTTTCCCTTTAGCTGTCTGGCCATGATTATCAAACCTGTAGATGGTGATCGGGTCCAGGATATATTCCTCTTCTCTAATGCCCAAAGCTTTGGCTGTCATTTCTGGGCATATATTGAGGTTGCTGCCTCCATCTATCAGCACATGAGGAACAGTCATTCCTCTGGCTCGAATCACAACATACAAAGCGTTGTTGTGAAACACATGCGGCTTAGAAAGATCTTCATCTGAGAAAGTGATTGGAGCATTTGTCATGGCCTGATTGACTATCTGGGCCATGTCTTCAGGAGTTATGCTCGGTTTCACTTTGATTTTCCGCAACAGATCATTCAACACTTGCTGGTGCTTGGCGGAAGCTTGGGCTAAATCCAAGATTGAGACATGGGATAATGCAGTAATCGGCTTTGGTGCCGATGTCTCACCTTTCTCCGGAGCGGGCTTAATAAAGTGCTTGGGGAACCATGGCATTCTTTTAGCCACCTCAGGAGATACCCCAGCGGGTTTATCAGATACTTTCATTTTACCAAAAGCTGCAATGAGATCCATTTTCTGAGCTTTGGACTGAGCCTGCTGCAGCACAAGGACCTGATGTTGGACTTGCATATCCCTTTTAGAGCATGGCCTAATATGCTCCTGCGGCTGAAAAGGCTGTTCAGAGACGACCGCCGTAGAATGATGGGGAAAGGGTTTCTTTAGAATATCCATATTTTCATCTTCGGCACCCTCTACCAGAAGATTCTTGTCGATGAGATCCTGAACAATATTCTTGAGAACGAAGCAGTTCTCAGTATTGTGCCCCACTGTTCTATGAAATTTACAAAATTGATCTTTGAATTTTCCCATGGGAATAGGGGGATCAACCAACCTAGGCAGTTTGACCATCTCCTTGGTCAACATATACTCGAGCACAGTCTCGAGGGATTGGTCTAGTGGAGTGAATTTCCTGTCATAACTCCACCCTTCATGCTTTACTTTTTCTCGGGGCTTCGGTCCCTGTTCTAATTGAAGTGGCTTATTGAATTGAGGGACTGACTTGCCTTTCTGATCGTTCTTGTTGGAACTTCCTACCCCATAACAGAAATCTTTGTTCTGCCCCTTACGGTGTTTCCAATTATTATTTCTGACAGAATGAGTGAAGTGAGTCTTTTTCTTCTGCTCAGTTTGGCCGTTGTTCTTAGTAAAGGTGAAACCTTCATAGAAACCATTTTCCATACTCAACTCGAGCCATTCGGCTCGCTCTGTCAGTTCAATGAATGTCCTTGATGGTGCAGTAGAGATGAGACCTCTTAGAGGCTGTGAGAAGTTACTCAGAATTAGGGACAAAGCATGTCCCTCTGATATGGGGTCCCTCATCTTGTTGCAAGCTGACCTCCATCGGTGGATAAAATCTCTGGCCTTCTCATTTTCTCTCTGTTTAAGGCCGCAAAGATGGCTGAGGGTGGGAAGTGCCTCAGCATTGAAGAGAAATCGCTCAATGAACATGTTTACCACTTTGTCAAATTCTTTCAACTCAATTGGATTTACATGCTCCGAGTACCATTTAGCTGCGGTTCCCTCCAGACTGCGAGGGAAACATAGGAAAAGTGCACGGTTGTCTCGCTTGAATCTGGAGCATTCAGCGAAGAACATGGCGAGATGAGCTTTAGGATCGCCAGAACCATCGAATTTGATAAACTTTCTGGGGAGATTCTCGAGATTGTCGTCCCCATCCAAACCATCATAGAAGTCTTCACTGGTGAAGACTTTCTTGCCCTTGTCGCGGGCCTGCAGGTCTCGAAGCATTCTGACCACATCTTTGAACTGCGGCTGGTCAGAGTCATTGACAGACTGCTCTTTGAATTTGTGGGCTGACCCCTGCCCCTGGGTAGACTTGCGGAATGCCTGATGGGTCTCAAACTCTTCATCTGAATCTTCCACTGATTCCTCTTCATCAGTTGCATCAACATGCTGGGCAGGCTTCTTGGATATCTTCAAGGCTTTCTTGACTGCCCGGCCTTTTGTCTTTTGCTTCACCTGTGCTTTCTCTGTACTGGCTTCAGCTTGTTCTGCCAGCATCTTAGTCATCATCTTCTTAAACATGGCATACATTTGAGGATCAATGTCATCCTCAACCTGTTGCCCTTGATTTTTGCCTGAGCGCGGGGAATCCATTTCTTCGTCTGAAGCTGTCGAATATGCGATTCTCTCGACCGGTGCAGTCTTCTTCTCTGACCTTGTTTGAACCATTGACTGTCACGAATGCTCTCTGCAGAGCAAAATCGATGGTTAGGCTTTTGAGAGAGATTTTGATTGGAAGAAAATATTCGCTGAGAATTTTGGTTTTGAAAGAATATCCCATTACTAGGGATTGAGTCGTCGCTGGGATTACGACAATTGCGTTGTCATTCCTTTGCAAAGAAAATAAACAACTGAAAATTAAGCCTTGTTACCTAGGCGAGGTCGTCAAACCAAAAATTGAAGAATTTGCAAGATTTTTATTTATTGAAAGAAAACATGATTGCATCAATAATAAACTTGAGAAAGAGGGGGCGGACAGACAATTTGCCACCACTCTTTATAACTAGCAGAGAGACGAGGACCGGGAAAAAGTGGAAGAGTAACAAAAGAGTCCCAGCCATATCTGGCAGAATGGTATGCTCCGGACCACTGTGCTGATGTAAGGTCGAACTCTGGCACGACTCCTGATAGCAGCCGCATCTCTATGTGTTTCTGTCTCTGAGAAAACTGTCGAACACACCGCTCCGGATGATAGTAAGCACAGAAGAATGGACCAAGCAACTTGAATCTCTTGCCATATGCATAGGTGTATCTGGGAGGCGATAATTCTCGATCAAAATAGTCCCACACCACTTCTTCTTCCTGCAGATAGTCGATCAGGAATCGGTACCGCGCAACTGGAAGGAGCTCCTTGCCGTTGTATCTGAATGAACTAGCTCTGGTCGGTACATGCTGAAGGAACCAAGATTGAAGAGCATAAGTACATCCCTCGACTAAGATGGACTCTCCAAGTGTGAAGCGGGTCAGTCCTCTGTATAGAAAAGCAAGCGCGGCCATGGCTATCGAGAGACGGCTGGTCTGTCGACTTCCCCATCTTCTCAAAAGTTGAACTATTCTGACATCCACATAATTCTGTCCATCTGGAAAGAAAGCAAGTCCCACAGTACACAAAACCATCGCATGCTGAATTCTCTCTCGAGCTGTCCTGGACAACGAGCTGACTTCTGCGAATTCTCCATACTGTCGGTAGATCTCGATCAGACTCACGTTCTCATTCCCATTTTCTTCAATCAGTGGCCAAGACTTGCGCCCTGTCATGCGAGCTACGGCATCTTTGGGGTCCAGACCCTTGACATTGATCAGAAACTGCTGCTCTAACGGATCTCCAGGCTGACCGGCTGGCTCAGGCAGTCCCATAATCTCTGAAAATTCATCCATCAGTAGTGTCATCTCACCCCACGGGAACCAGAACGTGCAAGTGCGCGGATTCCACCGCTCTGCCAGTGCATGAATCAGATTGCCGTTGACTGTCAACTTTCCCACTACAGATGCCAATTCCAACCCACAATCGCTCAAGTGGTCCGGAAACATACGAGAGAAATTTTTGAACCAGACATAGTACCACCGGGGAAAGAAGGGTCCGGTGCTAAGAGATCGATGCTCAGGAAGACTTTGTCGCACCTCATAGGAGATGTGACCCTCAGGAAAAACAGAATCGAGCTGACTGGATGCCATTGGACTGAAAGATAAGAAGACTGAAATTAGACTTTGGAAAAATACAAGAAATTTGAAAATTGCAGGCAGGATAAAATGAAAGCTGGAAATTCGAAGTCCAGAGGAACGAAAGAATGGAAAATCTCCTGGAGTTTTGAAGAAAAGGTGGATGATTTGGAAAAATTGCCCAGGGTTTTTGAGAAAAAGGAGATATTTCATAAAAGATGAAAAATGAGGTATTTTGGAAAATTGTTCGGTATTTTGGAAAAACTGAAAAAATAAGGCGAAAATGAATATCATACATTCAATTACAAACAATTATGCACATACAACAATCCCTAAGAAGCCAACTCTAAATGCATTGATTTTGAAAGAGCTTTAGGACCCTAATCCTGACTCTAGGCTCAGATCAACTGTGTCCAATCATGCTATGCCGATATACTCGAGCCGAGGCTCGATGTACGTGGCATAAAACTCATCTCCGGGTCTAGGCTTGTGTTTTCCCAACATCCTTGAGCGCCTGCCGATATACGTTGGACTATGGCCCTTGGTACGTGGCAGGGGGGCGTTAGCCCAAATAAGTGGCCCAGTTGTGAGGCTTTGTCCCGAACTATGGTTCTGGAAGAGAGCCCAGCAACGTGAAGACCGGGTAGACATAGGTGGGGTGGTTTTTGAAATATGATCACATGCAGGCAAACAGAGGGCTCTAAGTCCTAAAGAGATAGAATTTTGAAATTTTTTGAAGAAACAAACATTGTTTTCATACAAGTCCTAGATTGAGGAGTGTTGTATTTCAGACCTAAGTCTAAGTGAGCATGCATAATTCTCCTCAATATGGTCCTATCAAACCATGCCTAGTCTACATGCAATCCATGTCAGTTGGGTTCAAGTCTAGGCTCCTAGGTTCACATGATATCAGAAATTAAAAGCTGACAGTTCAAAGAGCATGATTTTGATAATTGAGCTAAGTCAAAGCACATAATTGATCAGACGAAGACAGGTCCCATCACGGTCGCCAAACCTGTTATCATCGCAAAATTTTTCCCCTCCCTTGCGAGAGAGAAACGAATTTCGCGAGTCAAACTCGACCAAAGTTTTGAAATTGGTTTTAAAAATTACTCGCCTCCGTTTTGAAAATTTGCGGGAAAATTCCGTAGAATGGGATCCGCCTGTTGGTACGAGGTTCAACCGTTCCTGGCGCCTTTACCAGGGGTAATTGAACCAAAGACCAATTATGTGCTTTAACTTGACTCAAATATCTAAATTATGCTCTATTTTTCCTAGAATGCACAAAGAATCAGGCTTGTGCTATGAAATTTTGAAAATAATGCAAGTTTGAGAAACATGATGTTTGCTTTGGAAAATTGAAATATGCTGGAAAATGATTGGAAAAGTGTTGGAAATAGAATCCCTGGGAAAATCATTGAATTTCATTGGAAATCAGAAATTTGATTGGAAAATGAATTCTTAGTAAAACTTGAATCTTGTGGAAAATCAATTTTTGAAATTTGGAATTTCTTTTCTAAGAAAATGGATTTGAGAATTCTGAGGAAATCTAAGAAATTCATTGGAAATGACTTTTGAAATGAAAAATGGATTCTCAGGAAACTGGGTTCTCAGGAAAGTGGGAAATCTAAGAAAATTGATTTTTTTTTTTAAAACTTGAGACTTTGAAAGTTGAGAATTTTAAAACATTGGAAAATTTTGGTTGAACTTAGAAAATGCCTTGAAATCTCTTTTGAAAACTTAGGATTTTGAGAAAAACTTGGAAATTCTTGAGAAAACTGAATTTTTTTTTAAATTGAAATTGGAAAATGAGTTTGAAAATAATGCAATTTGAATGATATGAATGAATGAATATGAATTTGAAAAGGGAATTTCATTGAGGAATTGGGAAATCCTTTTAAAACTTTAAAAAAATGCAGTGCATTTTGAAGTTAGCCTAAGTGTGTAGGCTGAATGTGGCTAATACGAAGATCATAAATCTTGGTTTTCTTCGTATTCTGACTATGGCCATAAATACGAATCCCACCGAGTTTATAAACTCAATAAAAGCTTGTGCACGTGCCATTCGTGTAAACCATAGTGAATTTGAAATAACTATGCATGAATCATACATCACATATTGAAATTTGCAGAAATTAAACTACATGCAATGCAGTCCTATTCTAAGCAGAAAATGTAACTCTTATTCCAAATATTACATTGCTTTTTACATTGAATTGAATAAGATAAATAAATGAAATAACTAAGTCTTCTTCTTGAATGTTCCTGCAAAACTAGAAAACAAGGTTAGCACAAAAATGTAGGTTTTTCTGAATTTATCCGAAAATATGGGAAATTATCAGATATTATTCAGATATAAACCCAAAATCATACCCCCTTTGATATAAACATGATGAATAATGAATAAATTTCGAAAATAAACTTGAAAATTCGAAATTGGGGTCAAAATGACCAAAATACCCCTGATGATCTTGAAATCAGGGTTTTATGAAAGAATTTTTATAAATTTTGGAATTTTGAAAATCAAATGAAATAAATCAAACATAATATAATAAAATATGATGATATGCATGAAATTTTGGAGAATTAGAAATTGAAATTTCGAAATTTAGGTCAAAATGACCAAAATACCCCTGATAACAAGACTATGGCCTTGAAACTAGGGTTTTCTGAAATAAATTTTGCAAAATTGAAAAATATGAAATGCAAATAGATTAAAATTAACCCTAATATGATTCTACATGCTTATGTACATGATAAAAACCCTAACATGGCGAAAATATCATAAAATATCGAATTTAACTTGATTTTCGCTTCTGAATTTAAAGATAAACTAACACATGGAACAAATGAACTTGGAATTAAACCAAATTTGGCATGGACAACTAAAATAACCATAGAAACATAATGGAGCTCGAAAATTTAATTTTTTGTATTTTTAAATATGGAAATTCAAATAAAAACCCTAAATTTTATGATTTTTGCCTAAAATGCTGATTCTAAAGGAGATTTAGGATATCAAACTTCCATAAAAATTTCCCAAATTTCATGGGGTGACAGAAGACAGTAATTTAAGGATTTTTTATTTTTACACTTTCTGGTTTTGACCTATGGTCGGAGCTGTGCCACTCCGGCAAGTCGGATCGGAATCCGGCGATTCTAGGATTTAAGGGAAACAGACAGGTTTCGGCAGAAAATGTGGGAAAAATAGCAACCAGATGGAAAAAAGGTTGAAATTGTGGGAAACTGTCCCTGACAAACAGTGAAAGATTTGATTTTTTGACACCCTTGGGATTCGGATTACGGTTTGGAAAAGGCCACACTGTTATCAGAGACCTAAATCTCTGGAATTTCTGGACATTGGAATCTGTTAGACAGAAAGAGAAAATTCGGAAAAAATATTGAAACAGATCCAAAAATTCCCAAATTTTGGGAAATGATAGGAAATTATGTTAGGAATAACTTTCATGTTGAATGGTTTTGCAGACAGGCTACGGATTGGGAGGACTTGATGCGTTAGGGTCTGTCTATACCCTGACAAAAGAAAATCGAGATTTTCCCAGAGGTCTGGAAAATCTGATTTTTTACAGAGGGTAAAACAAACTGGAAAAACTTCAAAATTTCCAGATCGTCAGTATATTCAATGATGAATCCACTATGATTTTTTGAGGGAAAATTGAATCATCCATGGAGGCGATCTTGGGTCGACAACCCTGCTAAATGGGAATTTGGAATTTCCAGAGGGTTTAAAACCTGATCTGGACTTTGGATTTATTAGATAGAGTTATTAAACTCAAATCGATCCGAATTTTTGCAGAGAAATGAATGATTAACCCATACATCTATCATAAAAATTTTGAAATTTATAAATGAACAATTAAACATGAAACGAAGGCTGGACTGACGCTTAAAATCAAAACCTATAAACTAATAAGCAAATATTAAAGAAACTAATCAAAATACCTATAAAGCATTAAAATAATCTAAATATGAGGCCTATAATACGAAATTTACATGAATTCAATGATAAAAAAAAAATAATCAGGGGGATATAATCTAAACTCAATTTTGGCTATGGTGATAGGGGATCCGATCCATCGATCGGAGGGATCACATACTCCATGTAGCCTTAAGCAAGAAAGTAATGAAAATAAAAAAAAAGTAAAAAGATGAAGCTCTTACCTTGGGTTTGCTGGGATTGGCTGAAGGAAAGCGGATGTGGTGGAGATGATCCAAGGTTGAGGAAGTTGGGGCGTCAAAGGAACCAAGGTGAGGATGGCTGGAAGTCAAGAAGGAGGTGTCGGCTGGAACGTGTGATGAAGGTAGTGGCTGCACTTGAAGTTGGTTGTGGCTGGTAGCAAGGGTGTGAAGGAGGCTTGCTGGAGATGGCTATGCTGCTGTGGAGGTGTCCCTGTGGTGCTGCCAAGGATGAAGGTGTGGCTGTGGCTGCAAAGAGCTCCCCTTTGGTGGCTGCTGCCTTTGAGAAGTTTGAAGATGGCTGCAATGAAGG
Source organism: Nuphar pumila (assembly GCF_984573655.1). Classification (NCBI taxonomy): domain Eukaryota; kingdom Viridiplantae; phylum Streptophyta; class Magnoliopsida; order Nymphaeales; family Nymphaeaceae; genus Nuphar; species Nuphar pumila. Next base: position 42,651,567 of record NC_143263.1, on the reverse strand, counting down.
GCTGCTGTTGGAGGCCCAGCTGCTGTTGTGGAAGGTGGCCCAACTGCGATTGTGGAAGGTGGCTGTGATGGAGGCCCAACTGCTGCTGTGGAGAGCTTGAAGTTTGAAGGTGCTGCAACGATGGAAGTTGGAGCTAATGATGATAGTATGTTGCTGCTGCCTTGATTAGGGAGGAGCTTGCTGGAACTTGAAGATGAAGCTGCTGTGCTGTGGTGAAAGATGGGCTGCATCAAGTGTAGGTGGTGCTGTCAAGGAAGGAGAGGTGGAGAAGCTGCTGTGGATGTTGCAGCAATGGTGAGGAGCTGCTACAAGGAGGATGGCTGTTGTGGCTGCAACAGCAATGAAGAAGGCTGTGTAATGCCCAAGGCTACAGCCGTATGGCTTTGGAGGAAGAAAGGAGTAAGGAAGGGAAGAAGGAAAAGGAAAAGGAAAGAAGAGGGGAGAAAGAAAAGGAAAGAAAGGGAGGAAAATGAGAGGGAAAGAGGAAGAAAAGGGGCTAGATAGGGTATACGTGAGTGGCTGGGAGAGGAAAGAAAGGAGGAAAGAAAGAAAGAAAGAAAAAGAAAGAAGAAAGAAAGAAAAGAAAGAAAAGAAAGAAAGAAAGGAAGGAGGAAAGGGAAAGGAGAAATAGAGGGGCTGGAGGTTTGGGCGACCACCTTGTGGGTCCCACCTTAGGAAAATAAAATAATAAAATAAAATAAAAAAATAAAACAAACAAAAAAAAAATAAAGAAAAAGGTAAAAAAAAAATTTCTTTTTTTATAAATTAAAACAGAAAAGGCAAATGGATGGGCCATCTCAGAGCGGGTCCAAATTCCACTTTTGAAATTCATTTTGACGATTAAAGGGGTAAAATAGTCTTTTCAGAAACTTTCCAGATGAAACGAGCTATTTTTGGCAGTTTTTGAAACGAGCTCAGATTTTGAAGTTCAATACCTCGTTGCGAAGCAAATCCAATGTAGAATTTAAAAATTTTAATTTTGGAAGAAATCCAAATTTTTTTTGTTGAGAAAATGCTTCCAAATCTATTTTCAGACAAAACGAGCTATTTTTGGCAGTTTTTGAAACGAGCTCGGATTTTGAAGTTCAATACCCCGTTGCAAAGCAAATCCAATGTAGAATTTAAAAATGTAATTTTGAAAGAAATCTAGATTGTTTTTCTCGAGAAAATATTTCTAAACGAAATGAGCTATTTTTGGCAGTTTTTGAAACGAGCTCAGATTTTGAAGTTCAATAGCTCATTGCGAAGCAAATCCAGTGTAAAACTTGAAAATTTGATTTTGAAAGAAATTCAGATTATTTTTCTTGAGAAAATATTTCCAAATTTAGACTCCCGGGGTGAAAATGTCAATTTTGGAAACCCGAGGTTTGAAATTGATTTCTGAAAACTTTTAAAACTCAATCTGGATTGAAATTTATAAAGCTGGAGTTCTGGACTTCGAAAATGAAATGAAATGTGATGAAATGTTATGAAATGCTGAGAAATGATATGAAATGATGAGAAATGACATGAAATGCTATGCGAAATGCTAACCCTGAATGAAGAATTTTGGATGTTAGACCCCGATTGACACTTGTACCAGTTCAAAAAGTGTTAAAATTGACAAAATTTGCAAAAATGGTTGAAGAAATGATTTTCGAGCTCTGCCAAGCTAGAGTAACACTGAAAATTAGGGTTTGAGCTGGATTCAACTGAAATGAACTGGATTGAGCTGGGTTTTAGAGTTTCAGAACTCAAATGAACTCAACGGACACTGACTCAACTGACCTTTCCAACTGAATTTTCAAGAAAAGCTGCCATTTTTAGAGAAATGGTATGGAATGGTCATTGGAATGAAGTGAATTACGAACCTGAACTGGGTTTGAGCTAAAAAAAAGGTCAGTAATACTGAGATGAACTAAAATCAAGTCTCAAACACTAACTCAACTGACTGAACTCGGCTCAATTTCAGCTGAAAGAGCTGAAATGGACTAAAATGGGCTCCTGAACACTTAGAAATGGTTTTGAACTGAAATTGGAGCACTTGAACTTCTGGTGAGCTCAAGTTAGACTCTGGGGAACATGACTGACTGGGAATGACTGACTTGGAGACAATTGGCTTGGATTCGAGTGAGAAATGAGCTCATTTTTGAAGAAATGATCCCATTTTGGCAGGAATGGTCAGAAATGAAAATGGTCTGTTCATTGTGAGCTCAGATGAGCTTGAGATGACTGATATTCTAACTGTCTTGAACTGACCAATGAGCTTGGTTGACTCCGACTGACTGGGGTCCGGGATGACCTAGGGGTAAAATGATAATTTTCCTAATGAAAATGGGTAAAATGGTGATTTTCTGAAACTGACTCGGGGTTTGACTCCTACACTGACCTGACAGGGTTGGCATTGCCTGAGGAGGATTGTTTGAGAATGAGTGAGGAAAATTTGGGGTGTTTACAGTTCGGTACGCCCAAAGTGCATCGTGCATCTTTTCATGCCAATCGCAGCCTATTTCCACCGTTCTTTCCAGAATGCGGATCAAAATCTTGTTGGTGGCCTTAGCCTGGCCATTTCCTTGAGGATAGTAAGGAGCTGAGAAGTGGTGATGAATCCTGAACTTCGAGCAGAAGGTCTTCATCCTCTCATTCTTGAAGTGACTTCCATTGTCTGACATAATATCATGTGGGACGCCGAAACGGCAAATAAGATTCTTATGAATAAAAGAAACCACATGTCGGCCTTCTACCATCCGTAGAGTTACAACTTCGACCCATTTGGTGAAGTATTTTGTAGCTGCGAGGAAATATCGATGGCCATTAGAAGCTGAAGGAGTGATTGGGTCGACCACGTCGAAGGCCCACATTGAAAAGGGCCAAGGAGAGACTACGGATTGCAAGTATGCGGATGGCGCATGAATGGAAGGTGCGTGCATTTGACATTTGACACACTTCCTTACAAATTGATGGCAATCCTGCTGTATGGTTTTTCAGTAATACCCTGCCCGGATGATTTGCTTGACGAGTGTTTGGTAGCCGACGTGACCACCACAAATTCCTTCGTGTGCCTCTCGGACAACTTCCATGGCTTCATCCTTATCTAAGCATCTGGCGTACTCAGAACTAAATCCACGACGGTAGAGAGTATTGGCGAAGATGAAATAACGTGCTGACATACGTTGAATCGCGTGTTGCTCCTTTCTTGGCATTTTTTATGGAAATTCACCAGTTTCGATGAAGTTTTTAATGTCTTGGTACCAAGGCTTCTCTTTCTGAGCGGCTTGGTTTACTTGCTCAACTGGAATGTAGGCAGGTTGATCAAATCTTCCGATCTTGAAGGAATGACAGGTTTTACTATCTTTAAAAGACAAAATGAAACCCAGACAGGCTAGGCCATCTGCCATATGATTGTACTCCCTCTTGACATGGTTGAGCTGAAATTCTTCAAAATTGCCTATGAGAGCTAAGGCAATCTTCTAATAAGGGATCAACTTTGAATCCTTGACTTGCCATTCGGCATTAACTTGGCTTATAACAAGCAATGAGTCGCCAAAGGCATGTACTCTCTTGACATTAAAGTCTTGAAGAATCTTGAGGCCTTGTATTAGAGCTTCATACTCGGCCATATTGTGAGTACATTGGAAGTCGAGCTTGAAGGAATAAGGGAGCATCTCTTTTTCAGAAGTGATTAGCAAGATCTCAATCCCTATACCGGACATATTTCGGGCTCCATCAAAGAATAGAGTCCAAACTGGGGACTCCTGAACACTGCAGATGTGATCATCAGGGAAATCATCTTCTGCTTTGATCTCTTCTGTCAATGGGAAATCTGCCAACTGATCTGCGATGGACTGACCCTTGACCAACTTCTGAGAAACATATTCCAAATCGTACTGCATCATAAGGACTTGCCATTTCGCAATTCGTCCAGTAAGAAAAGGTTGCTCAAGGATGTACTTGAGAGGATTGAGTCTTGATAGAATTTTGATTTCTGATGCCAATAGATAATGTCTAAGCTTTTGACACATCCATACTAAGGCTAGACATGTCTTCTTCATCTGAGAGTATCTTTTCTCATAATCGATGAAGGTCTTGCTGATGTAGTAGATGGCATGCTCTATCTGGCTGCCTTCCTCGTACTGCGCAAGAAATCTGCCACAAGCATTATGGTTGACGAAAATATATAAAAGGAGTGGCTTTCCTAGTTCTGGTGGCTTCAGAACGGGCGGATTGAGAAGATACTGCTTGATGCGCTCAAATGAGAGCTGACATTCTGGTCCCCACTCAAATTTCACTTCTTTTCTCAACAAGTGATTGAAGGGTTCGCATCTTATGGCTAAATTTGAGATGAAACGTCGAATAGACTGAATGCGACCCTGAAGGCTTTGCAGTTCTTTAATATTAGAGGGAGGTGGCATATCAATGATCGCCTTTGCCTTGGCAGGATCCACTTCTATGCCTTTCTTGCTGATCATATAGCCAAGTAGTTTGCCTGACTCTACTCCGAAGATGCATTTCTGTGGATTGAGTCTCAATTTGTAGAGAATAAGTCTTTCAAAGACTTGGCCGAGAGCATCAAGATGATCATCTCCTTCTTTTGACTTGACCAAGATGTCATCCACATAAACATCCATATTCTTGTGCATCTGGTCATGAAAAATGTCTGTCATCGCTCTCTGATAGGTTGTCGCAGCATTCTTGAGCCCGAACGGCATGACCGTATAGCAAAATGTGCCCCAAGGCATGGTAAAAGAAGTTTTGGATTGGTCACGAGCGGCCAATTTGATTTGATTATAGCCTGAGTATCCATCCATGAAGGAAAACAAGGCATGGCCTGCCGTGCTATCGATCAAAAGATCGATGTTGGGGAGTGGATAATCATCTTTTGGGGTTGCTTTGTTCAGATCTCTGAAATCAATACAGATCCGGACTTTGCCATTCTTTTTGGGAACTGCCACAATGTTTGCCAACCAATCTGGGTATTCGATAGTCTGGATGAATCCTGCCTTTAACAACTCTTCAAGTCCTTCTTTAACTTGCAGTGCCACTCGAGGATCCATTTTTCTTAGTTTCTGCTTGATTGCCTTGCAATCCGGCTTTAGCACAAGGCGATGCTCGACCAACTTGGGGTCTAAGCCTGGCATATCCTCATAAGTCCAAGCAAAGACTTCCTGATGTTGTTTGAGGAAGTATATGAGCCTTTTCTTCTCATCTGAACTTAAGCTAGAACCAATTTTAAGGATTTTCGGATTATCTTTTGAACCGATGTTGACATCCTCTGTCGGATCTTGAACCAACGGCGATGGTTCGTCCTGTTTCTGAGTGCTGGCAAATTCTGAATCGTTGAATCGAACTCTGCTAATTCTTCGATCTGCGTTGTTACCTTGTTGATTTCTGCCCCTGCCTTTGCCTTGCAGATTCTGGCCGGTTTGGAAAAAAAAGTTGGTATTGATAACGAGCTTTTTGAGCGATTTAGGAGCCATAATATCGGCAATCTGGAAGCGCAAAGAAGGTTTTTGAGAAAGGATAAAAGTTTTTGAAAGTATCCCTTTGTACAGTAATAAAGGATGACAATCATAGCAAAGGATATAAACAAAGAATTTGTGTACACCAAGATGAATAGGGTAAACAAAACTTTCATTGATTGAGTAACTTTGATATTTACAGATGATTGCTTGGAGGAAAGAAAGAAACTGGGGCGGATCTTTGCCCTTTACAAGATGACATTGAAAAAGAAAAGAGAAAAGCATAAAACACTGGCATTGTCTTTTTCACTGGGCTCCTTTGACGAAGGTGGTCTTCCTGTCGGACGATTGACCGGTGAAACCCAATCTTGTATCCTCGACATGCCGAGCGGGGACGATCGACTCTAGAATGTCGTCCTCATTGCTGCCTAGGCTCCTGAAGGGCTGATAACCGTGCTTAATCAGAAGATCAAACCCTCTCTTAGTTTTTGAGAACTGAGGGAAAAGAGGGTGATCCTGAAAGGAAGTGCAGTCGAGGCGCCCACCTAACTTGAAGAAGTGAGGCCCCTGCCACTGGGTTACTGCCGTTACGCTTTCTGTTGGCTGGACTTCTTTCAATTTTAACATGTCCAGGCTTTCACTCAGATTGATTTCATCGACTTCCCGGATGCTCGGGATGTCGGCAGTGAAAGTAGGACGGGGAATCATTGGCTGCGGGAGTCGCTCTTCTGGATCCTCTCCTAGGACCGTAGTGATCATGCCTCCCTTCGACCATTTGATACACTGATGAAGGGTTAACGGAACGGCGTTGGCATTGTAGATTCAAGTGCGCCCTAGAAGAAGGTTATACGTGGGCGACACATTGACTACGTGGAAGAGCACAGTATGTACTGAATAATTGATGAAGATCTCGAGATCGTAGATCATGATCGGATCTGGGGAGTATTCTTCTTCCTTCAAACCCAACGCCTTAGCCGTCATCTCTGGACAGATATTTAGGCTGCTGCCTTCGTCAACTAGCACATGAGGAATGGTCATGCCCTTGGTTCGCACCACTATATATAAGGCGTTGTTGTGGAAAGAATGAGGCTTTGGCAAGTCCTCATCCGAAAATATAATAGGTGCGTTTGTCATGGCCTGATTGACGATTTGAGCCATGTCTTGCGGCGTTGTGCTAGGCTTGACCTTGATCTTTCTGAGAAGATCTTCTAGCACTTGCTGGTGCTCGGGCGAAGCGTGGGTTAGATTCAGGATAGAAATGTTGGATAAAGCAGTAATTGGCTTCTGAACTGACTCTGAAGCTTTTTCGTTCTTCGAAGCTGCCTTGACGAAACGCTTCGGAATTCTAGAGACTATCTTGGCAATGTCTGCCGCTATTTTTGCTGGTTTTTTGGTTTTTTTTTGTACAATGCAGTAATATCCACCCTCTTGGCAGAAGACTGCGCTTGGCGAAGGACCAGGACCTAATGTTGATCCTGAATGTCCTGATTAGAACATGGTTGGATGCTACCTTGCAGAGAAAATGTTTGTTCCGTGATGACTGAAGTTAAATGCTGGGGAAAGGGCTTGGACAAGATTTCTGGTTGTTCTTTCTCATCTTCGATCAATAAATTCTTGTCAATGCAGTCTTGGATGATGTTCTTAAGAACAAAGCAATGCTCGGTATCATGTCCAACAGTCCGGTGGAATTTACAGAATTTGTCAGTCCATTTTCCCATAGCGACAGGAGGATCTGCCACCTTAGGGAGTTTGATCATTCCCTTTGACATCATATATTCCAAGATGTCTTCGCGGGATTGCTACAAGGCTGTGAACTCCCGATCATAGCTCCAACCCTCATGTTTTGGCTTTTCCGGCTGTTTCGCTTCTGGCTGTGGTGCTGACTGAACAGGCTGTGGCTTGACAAATTTTCCTTTCTGGGTTGCCGAGTTTGTCCTTTCAGCCTTGGAATGCCCGGCATTCTTGCTACGATTTTTCTTGCTCTTCTTGTTGCCAGATCTGCCGCTACCCTGATCCGAAAATCCTGTAGAATAGGCGATGTGCGCCTTCTTCTTTTGATCGGGATTCCCTCTGACAAATGGATATCCCTCGTATAGACCATTGTCCAAGCCAGTCTCGAGCCATTCGGCTCTCTCAATCAGTTTGATGAATGATTTGGCGGGAGAAGTAGAAATGAGGTTCCTCAGAGGCTGAGCAAAGTTGTTCAAAATGATTTGTAAGGCGTGCTCCTCTGGGATGGGAACCTTCATTCTGTTACAGGTGCTTCTCCATTTGTGGATGAATTCGCTAGCCTTCTCGTTCTCATTCTGCTTCAGATTGTATAGGTGGTTAAGAGTTGGTGATGCTTCAACATTGAACATGAAGCGTTCGATGAACAAGTTAACAACTTTATCGAACTCTCGTAGTTCGATAGGATTAATGTGGTCTGCATACCACCTGACCGCTACACCCTCTAGGCTGTGAGGAAAGCAAATGAATAATGCCCGGTTGTCTTTCTTGAAACGGCCGCATTCAACATAGAAAGTGGCCAAATGAGTCTTAGGGTTGCTTGTTTTGTCAAACTTAAGGAACTTGCGAGGGAGATTTTTCAGATTGTCATCCCCATCTAGGCCATGGTAAAAATCTTCACCAGAGTAAGTCTGCTTGCCTTTGCTTTTGGCCTGAATATCCTTGATGGCTCGATTCATTTCTTTCATCTGCTCTTGCATTGGATCATTAGTCGGAATGGGCTTGTTTATTGATTCGGTCTCTACAGCAGTCTTTACAAACTGCGACGGAGGATTCTGATGATAAACAAACTGTTCTTCCTCTTCTGATTCCTCTTCAACTGATTCTGTTTCTTTAGAAGTGGTGTCAGGCTGGACTTTCTTTCTGATGATCTTGACTGGTTTTTTCACAGCTTACTTCTTTGGTTTGCTTTTCGAAGCAACCTCCTTCTGACTGGCTTCAGTCTGTTCTGACATCATTCTGGTCATCATTCTCTTGAACAGGTTGTAGATGGCGGGGTCTATGTCATCGGTTTGGTTCTGATTCTGCCCTCTGACTGACTTAGGAGAGTTTGTTGCCTCGGCATCGCTGTCGCTGAGCTGAGGGGCAGTCTCCTTTCCGGCTCTGGTTTGAACCATCTTGCAAATGCCAGTGATTTCTGGAGAGGTAAAGGAATGATTAGAGCTCGGAGGAATTTTTGAAAATGCGAGCCTTTGGGAAAAAGACATGAAAGAAGGAATTGATAGATAATTTAGACAAGTTATCCCATCACCAGGGATCGAGTCATCACAAATTTTGCGATAATTGTGTCATCATTTTGCGGCAACAAAAATGTGCCTTATGACCTAAGCGAGGTCATCCATCCTGATGAGAGATAATCGAAGAAGAATAAAAAAGAAGTCTCATCACTAAGGATGAGGTTATTACGTGGATCGTGACTATATAAAAATAGAAGAATAAAATTTTGGCCATAAAGAGCTTTTTATCATAACAAAAGTTGCATTTTTATTGATGACAAAATTTAAATACAGAGAGAAGGTGGGCAGACAGTTTGCCACCATTCTTGATATTCCGAAGATACATTAGGACCAGGAAATATAGACAAAGGAATGAAGGAGTCCCAAGTGTATTTGGTTACATGGTATGCCCAAGACCACTGATCCGATTGCAGATCGAACTCTGGCATGCGGCCCGTTGGGAAGCGAGTGTTGACACGAATCTGCCGCTGCGAGAATTGTCTGAGACACCTCTCTGGCTGATAGTCGATGCAGAAGAAGGGGCCGAGCAATCTGTAACGCTTGCTACGAGCATAAGTGTAGCGAGGAACTGATTCTCGTCTGTCAAAATAGTCCCAGAGGATCTCTTCCTGGTGTAGACTCTCGATCAAGGCTCGACACTGAATGGCGGACTTCGGCTTCTTGCTGTTGAACCTGAAGGAATTGACTTTTGATGGCACATGTCGCAGGAACCACGACTGCAAGGCATACGTGCATCCTTCCACCAAAATGGTCTCTCCGAGGGCGAAACGAGCTAAGCCTTTGTAGAGAAAAGCTAGAGCTGCCATGGATACTGAAAGTTGACGGGTCTGTTTGCTTCCCCATCTTCGAAAGAGTTGGGCGACTCTGACATTGATGAAATTCTGACCATCCTAAAAGAACGTTAGTCCCACTGTGCATAGGACCATGACATGCTGGATTCTTTCTTTCGCTGCTCGAGACAAGGTGTCAACTTCCTCGTAGGCCCCATACTTGCGATAGAGTCCGAACAGGTCGATGAACAGACTTCCGTTGATCTCCGTGAGGGGTCAAGATCTGCTCCCTGTAGGTCTGGCCAATGCTTCTCGAACATCTATCCCCTTGACATTGATCAAGAACTGCTGCTCGACCGGATCGTGTGGCTGACCAGCTGGTTCTGGCAATCCCATGATATCACTGAACTCGTCCATTAGCAGAGTCATCTCTCCCCATGGAAACCAAAATGTGCAGGTACGTGGATTCCACCGTTCTGCCATAGCCTGAATCAAGCTGTCGTTGATGGTTCGCTTGCCCACTATCGATGCCATCTTCGATCCACAATCATCCAAGTGGTCTGGGAACATACGCGAGAAGGTGGCGAACCAAGAATAGTACTATCGAGGGAAGAAGGAACGAGACTGGATGACCCGATGATCTGGGGTTCCATCTCTTACAAGACATGATCCTTGGGAAAGATAGCATCGAGAGATTCGGACGCCATCGAAATGATACTGAGGCAAAAGAGGAAAAGGATCAGATAGAATACAGGACTTACGGACAGACTTTGATGAGAGAGAGGACAGACACAACTTCTAGAAATTTTTGAAAGATCAAGGGATTTAGAAAAAGAAGTTTCAGGTCTTTTAAAGAAAAATTGACACAAAAGAGAAAAGAATGTAGGTAAAGGAAAAGTATATACCTGGGGTTTTTGAAAATAGAGGAAAATTTTGAATAGTACGCCCAGGGTTTTGAAGAAGGTTAGATATATACAGAAGAATACAAGGAAATATTACATAATCATAGCTGCACAAACAAGGATGCGCACACAGCATTCCCTAAAGGCTGACTCTAAATGCAATATTTGAAATAGCTTGTAGAACCTTAATCCTAACTCTATAGTTCAGATCATCTGATTCCAATCAAGGTATGCCCATATACTCAAGCCGAGGCTCGAAGTACGTGGCATAGAAATAATTCTCTGGTTCTAAGGTAAAGGCTTCCCAACATCCTTGAGCACCTATCGATATACCTCGGACTATGGCCCTTAGGTACGTGGTAGGGGGGCGCGAACCCAAATAAGTGGTCCAGTTGTGAGGCTCTCTCCCGAACTATGGTTCAGTGAGACAGCCCAGCAACATGAAGACCGGGACAATATAGGTAGGGATGTTTTCAAAAACATGATCAACATGCAGTAAAATCAGAAAGCTCTAATGCAAGTCCTAAAGAGATAGAAATTTAAATGAAAAGAAGCATACACTTGAATACATTGTTTTCATTCAATGCCTAAAATTGAGGAGAGTTATATTTCAGACCTAAGTCTAATGTAAACATGAAATAATCTCCTCAATATGGTCCTACCAAACCATACTTAGATCCTATATGTAGTGATGTCAGCTTAGGACAAAGTCTAGCCTCCTAAGGTTTGCATGAAAATGAAGCTGACATTTGAAGAATAAAGATTTAGAAAATATTAAAGCAAAGTAAAGGCATAATTCAACTAGACGAAGACGGGTCCCATCACGGTAGACAAAATCTGTGATCATCGCAAAAAAAAATTCTCTCTTGTTGTTTCTCTCTCTTCCTTCTCTTTTCCTTTTCTAACCTCTATTTTCCTCCTTTTTGAAGGGAGAAAAGTAAAAGAGAGAAAAGAAAGAGAGAAGAGAAAAGAAAAGAAAGAAAAAGAGAAGAGGAACTCTTTTGAACGGTTTCACTTGACCTTAATTTGAAAATATTTAGAAAATTACTCGCCTCCATTTTGAAATATATTGCGAGAAAATGGAGAGACGGGATTCGCTCGTCGGTACAAGATTCGACCGTTCCTGACGCCTTTACCAAGAATAAACAAACCAAGGATCAAATTTATGCCTTTTGCTTTGCCTAAATATCATCTAAGAACTTATCCTAAAGATCTAAATGCACAAAGAATCATGCTTGTACAATGTAAGGATGTATGCTCTTTTTAAAAAATGTTTTGAAAATTTCCAAGTATTCTGAGACGAACTTGATAATGGAGTGAAGAAATGATCCAATTTAACTTAGAACTTGAGATAGATCAGAGAAGTTCTAAGTTTTTGAAGTAAATCAGAATTTGGAAGAATATATCTTTGAATTTTTTAAAAAAGAATGATTTTAAAGCTGAGGTAAAAGGAAAAGGAATGAATTTTCAAAGTCAAAAATTGACTTTGAATTTAAATTTTGAACCTGGTTTTAAGAAAAGGAGATGAAATTTGAAGTGATATATGAATTCTAGATTCAAAGTTTTGAAACCAGGATAGATTTGAGAAATCCAAATGGTATTAAAATAGAAATGGATTTGGGAAGTTCAGATGAAATCCGAAAATGGAATTGGATTTGAAATCCAGACTTGGAAATGGATTTTGGATCTTAAAATGGGTTTAGGATCTGAAGTCTGAGATCCAAGATAAAGTTGGACTCTAGATCCTAAGATGGATTTTGGATCTGAAGATGGGTTTAGGATCTGAAATCTGAAATCCAAGATAGAGTTGGACTCTAGATCCTAAGATGGATTTTGGATCTGAAGTCTAAGATCCAAGATAGAGTTGGACTCTGGATCCTAAGATGGATTTTGGATCTGAAGTCTGAGATCCAAAGTAGAATTGGGTTCTGGATCCTAAAGTGGAATTTGGATCTGAAGTCTAAGATCCAATGTGAAGTTGGATTTTGGATCTAGAATCCTAAATGGGAATTGGATCCGAAATTTGGAATCCAAGATGTAATTTGGATCTAATTTTGGATTTGGAATTTCAAAAATTGGTTTGAGAATAAATGAATTTCAAAGTCAAATTGGACTTTGATTTTGGAGCTTTGAATTTGGAATTCAGAAAATGGATCAAGAATCTCAAAGTTAGATTGAACTTTGAATTTGATTGGAGTTTTTGAAAATGAATTTAGAATTTCAAAGTCAAATTGAACTTTGAAATCTGATTTGAATTGGAATTTTTGAATATAAAATGAATTTGAAATCTCAAAGTTTAAATTGAACTTTGAGATTGAAAATGAAATAAAATTGAAAATGAAAAGATGAATTGGATTTTTACAAAAATTGAAGATTGATTGAAGAAGATATTAACATCACTTGGAATCTTGAAAAAGGTTTTTTGAAAATATGATGCAGTTCTATCCTAAGTGATGAATGAACTTGAAGAATTAAAAATTGGATTTTGAAAAGCTATTTCATTCTTTAAATGAATTAAAATAAGATTGAAGATATAATACATTCTTGACTATGGTCATTGAATGTATTATATAATAATCTATATTTAAATTCAGGTGAAGAATAAAACAATTTTTTTTGTGCTTTTATAGAGTTTAAAATGAAATTAACTCTCAATATACCTTGACTATGGCCATTGGTATATATATTGAATTAATTTTAAGTTAAACTCTGATAAAAGATGAAATATTTGAAAATATGATGATTTTTTAAAAGGATCCAGTGTGGATCCAATGTTTTTTTATAAAAGATAAAAATCCTAAGTCTTGTTTACATCCTGACTATGGCCATTGATGTAAATCATCAACTTAGGATTAATTACCTCTTACGAAATGGTGCACATGCCATTCGTGTTCTCATTCATGAAATCTTTGGAGAATAAGATGAAAAAAATGATATGAAAGCAAGTGATTTATGGTATTTATATGCTCATTCCTTCTACCTAGCGCAGGAAAATGTAAAATTTTCATTGACATCTAACTATTACAATGTTTGAGTTTAACTTAAGATTACAAAAGTTACTAATTCTAAGCAAAGAAAATAGCAATTCCTATGAGTTTCCTGTAAAAGAAAATGAGTTAGCATGATATGATGGAAATACAAAGCATAGAAAGATCCATAAAAACTGCCTATGCTTGTGCCTATAAGTGACCATACTTATGGTAACATGTATATGTGCTTGGAGGAATAAAACATGTGTGAGGTCTAATATATCAGAAACTGGAGAAATATAATATTGTAATGCACAGACTAATTACCTGGAATTTATTATGAATGAGAAACCATTGGACATGAGGGAAATGTGACTCGACGAACCAAACGAATGCTTATGATAGCAGATATGTTAGGAGAAAATGATGAAGTGAACACACTGTTAAAAGCATGTCACTATTCAGGTGATATTGAACCAAATCACCACTTACTAGACACCAGCTAACAACAAACGCATATAGAGAGTAGAATATAACATGATGATGAAAAGCAAATGATTGAGAGTTAAAATGACTTAAAAGGTGTATGGGTGTTGTACAGAGAAATGTTTGAATGTGCAAATAGTGGAAATGAGAAAATTTGTGGGAGATATATAATGGGAGATGGGAGAACCATGACAGTGTGTGGACACTGCTATAGTTATATAAACAGTCACAGCAGTGCCGAGCACTGTTGTAAATAGACCAAAGACTTACAGCAGTGCCAGGCACTGCTGTAAATATGCAAAGACTTACAGCAGTGCCAGGCATTGTTGTATATATGCAAACGACTTACAGCAGTGCTAGACACTACTGTATATATGCAAACGACTTACAGCAGTGCCAGGCACTACTGTATATATGCAAACAACTTACAGCAGTGCCAGGCACTACTGTATATAAGCAAACGACTTACAGCAATGTCAGGCACTATTGTATATATGCAAACGATTTACAGCACTGTCAGGCACTATTGTATATATGCAAACGATTTACAGCAGTGCCAGGCACTACTGTAAATAGGAAAAAAAAAAAGGGGGCTGGGAGGTAGGTGTTGCTGAAAGGTAACTCTGTAGTTGTGAGACATCATTGATTGGTGAAAGTATTGGGCCCTGAACACTCAGTGATTCAGGGTCAATTCAGTTCCTGTCTTGAACCTACATACACTTAACCTGTATATACACAGGAAGGTAGTTGCACCAGCCTATAATGAGATCAAAATATATACTAAGATAAATGTGCAAACAAACATCACAAAGAAAAGAAACCAGACAACTGGTTTTCTGAGAAGGGTTGGCAGAGAGAGCTAATGCTTGATCCACATTGAGATGGATAGAGTCCATGGCAACAACATGGACCTAACCAGAGTGCGGGGTTAATAGTGCAGTGATGGAGGTAACAGGTGAGTGGGCAATGCTGCAATGTGACTAGTAGACAAAAAAAAATGTTGTGTTGTGATACATATAGTAAGACGTTTGTGAAAATAGTGAGTAGTGAAGCTGACAGGTGGCTGGAAATGTACAGGGGATACATTAGTGATGAACGTATATAAGCAACTTGACATAAACAGAGATTGTTCCTCACACGCAGTACCAGCAATATCCCTTTCATGATTTCCCAGGGTTATGAACATAATCCCTAATGGATCCTCTTGAATACACTTATCATCATTCAAGGAAAACATACACTTACGGTAGGTTAAAGGATTATTAACTGACCTAGATAAAGGTAGTGGCTGAACCGACAGATCTTCCCAAGCTTGGAGAGAGGGTCCAATGGTCAAACTATCGCAATGCTTAATACCAGTGATAGTTGGCAGTGGTTATGGAGCGTATCTTTCGGGAGGGTGGCCACGCACCAAGCTTTGAAAGGTTGCTAGAGGTCAGTTCATCGATCCAGATGACCAAATATAAAATTGCTCATCAACTGCAGAGACGGGTGACAGCATTTAGTGATCTCAGGTAATTCAGATGGTCCACACAACAAGAAATCAAACCATTTAGCCATTTGCTCGTGGGATTCTTAACCAACAGTATTTACCAGCTGACGTTTGTAGCAAAGGTTCAATATATCAGACAACTATATATATCGACCTCAGTAAGCTAGGTTAACCTTGCAAATAAACTCAATTAAACTCATCAGGGTTCAGTTAAAAGCTTGTGGTTATTGGGGCCAAGAATCGGCAGACAGTTGAACAATACTGAGATGGTCATTGATCTTCACAACACCGATCCTTAATAATCTAGTGAGGATCATCAAGGAATACATTTTGATAGAGAAGCAGGATACAGTGAAATGGAATTATTAAGTAATCAAAACAAGAGAATTCAAGTTATTTTGAAAACCGAATGTGGCAAAAATTTGCACTTACCTGTAAAGAAAAAGGGAAAACTTACCAGAAATTGGGTAGTCGATTCAGACCTTCATACACCCATTTGATTGAAATCGACTAATCCACACCTGAGATTATTCAGCCAATGTCCAGGTACCACTTTCATTGCCAACAATCATGTGATTGTCTCAGAGTTTCAAACGAATACACGTGGAATCCTGATGATCAATCACTACTCACACAGACCCAGCTTCAAGCCTTAAACTGGAATTTAGACAATCCAATACCGGAATTCTGATGACTGACGATCACATGATCCTTCACCGGGGATCAAGATCAAGTGGGAAGAAAGGAACATTTCCCTTGTAGGATATCAGCTTAAAGGCTGATTAAACAATGACCCTCTTGACTTCATAAACTCGCTCAGACAACCGTCAAATGATAGCTTACCCGTGGTTGGGAATCAATATATCTCAAACAGCTAAAACAAAAACTAACATAAAAAAAAAAGGGAATTATGGCCAAACTTTGGGATGGATTAGAGAAAAACACCATGGCGGAACAGAACAACAAAAGAAGTGAAAAAGAAAACACTCATAGAAAATCTACTGTAAAATAAATCTTCACACGGGAGTCAATAAATTGAATCCGCGAGGAAGGGTAGGTATAGGATGCCAATGTGCAATAGTTTCTTTGTTTGAACCGGATCCATCCCCTTTGCAAGACACTGGATTGCTATAAAGGTTACAGACTCGTCTTAGAATATTCTAATCAACAGAGGGGATGAAACAACGAAGCAAAGGGCTAGGGGATTGTGTTTATACCAACCTGACCAGTACATGGTGAACCACCAAAGGGATCAAATCAATCCTGAGAATTCCTTGTGACAAACAATCAGGTTTAAAGAAAGCAACTGACGTGCAAGGAAACAACCACACAGTCGAAACGAGCATCCAACAGATAAATAACATCAGGAGATGAACTAAAGAGGATATAAAGATGTTAATACCGATTGATCATATCCAATGCAGTATATGAAATAAAACAGAGAATCAAGCGTGGATCGGCAATCAAAACCTACACATAGGAAATCATATATGATAAAACATAAAAATGAAACGGAAGATCAAGTATAAGGAAATATTCAAACAAAGAAAAAAACGTGAGAACTGAAAAGATCCAGAAATAATTTAGAAAAAGGGAAGAAGAAAAGAATGTTGGAACTGGGGTGTTCCATTTGCTATTGCACAGAAATGGATCGAGATTGCACAAGCAACTCGATACCACCGATGGTGCGTCCAGGGAAAGAAAAAAAAAAACAGGAAAGGGAAAGAGGAAATTAAAAAAAAAACGATGAAGGAAAGGAAAGAAAAGAAAAGGAAAACAAAAAGATAAAATAAGTAGAGGTGAAAGGTTTCTTACCAGGTTCTTGCAGGGATGCTGAAGGAGGAAGGAGGTTGACGATCGATGGAGGTTTGCTGGGTGGCGACCAATGGACGCCTGGGTTCGATGAGGGATAGTCGATTGAGAGAGGCGTAGGGGACATATGAACCACCGATCCCCCCTTTTCCCCTCTTGCATCCCCTTTATAGAGAAGCGGGATTTTTCCATTTGCGATGTCGTTGGCGATGGAAGGCTAAGGATCGAGGTTGTTGGCGATCGAGGGTTGATGATGGCCATGGTTGATCGAAAGGTGGTGGTTGCTCGACGATTGTAGAAGAAGAGGATCGGAGGGCGGTGGAGAGGAGGTCGCACATGGGGAGAAGATGGTTCTGGAAGAGGAAGAGAAGGGGAGAAGTTGGTGATCGAGGGTTGA
The DNA here is from genome assembly GCF_984573655.1 of Nuphar pumila. NCBI lineage: Eukaryota > Viridiplantae > Streptophyta > Magnoliopsida > Nymphaeales > Nymphaeaceae > Nuphar > Nuphar pumila. The sequence continues at coordinate 42,634,056 of NC_143263.1, read as the reverse complement.
GATGAAGTGGGGGAGTTCGGTGATGAAGGGTTGAGACGAAGCAGGTGGATCGTGAAGAGGCTTCCAGAAGGCCGAGATGCAAGAGAAGGAGAGGGAGAAGGCCAGAGAGTCGAGAGTATGCGAGAGAGAGTGGAGAGAGAATCTGAGAAAACCCTAAGTTGGTTGTAAAAAAAAAAAAAAGAAATTTCCAAAAAAAAGGCAAAGGGTCATCCCCACTGCTCATCGCATCAGGGTGCCCATTCCTCTAGTTAAGTTCCTTGACGCATGCAGCGCCGTTTTGTGTTTGCTTCGGCTGCGCGCCTTCCGCTTCACCCGGTGCAGATGAAAAGAACCCACAACAAGGCAATGCGTAAGGCGGCAGGCCTGTGGAGAGATGCCGATGTGCAGACCAGACATTCTCCAACACAAGTGAAGGGTCACGTATTCACGGGTCTGTCAATAAGGAAACGACAATGATCCTTTCGCAGGTTCACCTACGGAAACCTTGTTACGACTTCTCCTTCCTCTAAATGATAAGGTTCAATGAACTTTTCGCGACGTCGTAGGCGGCGAACCGCCTCCGTCGCCGTGATCCGAACACTTCACCGGACCATTCAATCGGTAGGAGCGACGGGCGGTGTGTACAAAGGGCAGGGACGTAGTCAACGCGAGCTGATGACTCACGCTTACTAGGAATTCCTCGTTGAAGACCAACAATTGCAATGATCAATCCCCATCACGATGTAGTTTCCGAAGATTACCCGGGCCTGTCGGCCAAGGCTATAGACTCGTTGAATACATCAGTGTAGATTCGGATTCAAAATTGAGTCAAATATATAAAATGAATTTAATTTCAGTAAAATTTGAGAAATAAAATGGAATTTAGATTTAAAACTGACTCAATTACTCAAAAAATGGGGTCAGGGGCAAAAAGGGAAATATTTACAATATTTTAAAATTTTTGGGGTGTTCACACTCGTATAACCTAATTGTCATGTTGGATATTGCATGAAGCACCTGACGAACAACTTTAAAACTGCTTTTAGTCCATCACTTGTACCACTTTGGTGGAGTGCAGACAAAGTAGGCATGACAACTTTGTGCACATACTTTCTTGGCTAGATTAATGAGCAACGAGGAGACTTATACACATATGTCATAAAAGATATTGCAAATAAACATTGGGCTAACCGTGAATTTTCATCTAAGAGGTATAGGTGCTTAACCGCTAATATAGCGTTGAGCTTCAATGCGTGGATTCTCATAATACATGACAAGCTCATTTTTCTTATTGAAAAGCTCCATCTCATGTTGAGGAAACTTTATGAGCAAAGAAGAAATGATAGGCAGAACATGTCAGGAATTTTTGTGGTGCCCAACGTAAAAGAAAAGTTTGGGAATGGTAAGAAAGATGCACAAAGGGTACATGTGCAAGTAGTGCATTGCCTCGATCACCAATATGAAGCCTGCAACCAAGATTTTGGTTACGTTGTTAATCTCTCAAGTCAAGAGTGCAGTTGTAGAGAGTGGCCGGTTAGTGAGATTTCATGCAAACATGCAATCATGTGCATTATATACAAAGACAACCAACCAGATGAATACTGCGAGAAGTGGTACATTGTTGATTCTCATCGTGCTGCATATAATAGCTATCAATTCATGCCGATGGCAGATAATGTACCACACATCGCTCTTCTGAACCCTACTCCCCTCTTACCACCACACGTTGGTCCTAAACTAGGCACCCAAAGAAGAAGAGTCAAATATCAAATAAGGATGTTTTGTCATACAAGGGCAGTATCTGTGGTTAGCTTGGACATAATAGGTAGAAGCACATTAAATCATACATTTGTTCATTAGTTTATTGTGCCATTTGTATTCGTTAGTTTTTTCTTTAATAAATTTTTTATGTTTGTATTTATCTAGTCTTTGTTAATGAACAACTCCAATGTCTTATGTGTTGTATGTATATCTTAGGTAGACAACAAAAGGGAAAGGTTGACATGATAGATGTCAACCTTATAAAGCCCCATCCCCAGTTGTTGTGACTGAGGTATAAGAAGTGCGAGAGACTCACAGGGAGAAAAAAAATTGATTTTAACGAAGAAACTTGAATGACAATGTAAGTGTGAAGTTTGCATGTTCGATTGTTTGTTCGTTTGTATGCGTACTCATTCGAATATAACATGCATGAACCATATATGTAGCATTTAGCAAGATTTATAGAAAAACATTAAGTAAAACACAATCACCTCATGAAAAAGAGAGAAAATCTACCAAAGACAATTTACCTTATTCCTTATGTTTTTGTGAGTAAGCGCAACCTTTTTTTTTTGTTGTACTACTACTGAAAATAAAAAAACTAACTTGTATACGTTGATTGGTCACAACAATTGCTCGTAACTCTCGTGCATGAAGAGGGGGTAGTTACAGGCTTATACGATAAATCCTTGCCTTACATTTGGTTTGAAGCTGATAAGATATCTTCAAACTGAAATTTAGGGTGCCCAAATTGTTTTTTAATCTCAATTTATTTTACAACTGTTATTTCCTGCCAATTGGAACAACAATCATTTGGGTTCATTGGCAAATATTCAGGAAGGCAAAGGACTTTACGTTGTATAATTCACTTTGCATAATAACTTGCGCAGTTGATAACGTCATCAACATAGTAAGTTATCATTACCTAGTTAACAATAATAAGATTGCTTTCTCGTACTCAATAAGTTTAATGTTTTGTTACAGGGTTGTTTCTTTACATGGTGTTTGGGCTTCAACTATTTTACTAATTGGACGGTCACACTTGTGGATGATATTCCTCGACAAGATAATGAGTAAGTACTTTGCTTATATGTTTGTTAATTCAATTAATTTTTTTACATGTTGACTTGGATTATGATTGTTACATAAAAGATTACAATCCTCTTGGGGTAGGGAGCATGAAAGAATTTTACCCAAGTACATGTTTAAATGTTCTTGTTTGTGATGAGTATGAGAAGGTTGATAGTTGTTTTTATAACAAACATAAACCCTTTTGGTAGGTTGATATCACGAGCAACAGAAAATAAATAATCGCTTACTACAAGCAAGTTAGGGTATTTGAGTTGGCAAAGGTAACCGAAGCGAAGGCAGTGACTGAAGCAATAAAGGCAGTAGGAAGCAGGAAGCACAATAGTGCAGCCAACAGGATCGAACATTGTTGCTCTATAGAAAACCACAATGGCGCAACAAGTGGGAAGGGTAGGGCTATTGGCATCGTTAAAAGAACACACTCCACCGGTGGCAAAGGCAGTGCGAATGAAAGCTCTGTGGGCGGCAAGGGCAAAAGAAGTGCAAATCGATGCTTTGAAAATAACATTCACACAAAAGGGAGTGGCAACATTCAAAAAAAAAAAAAAAGTTGATGATTGAGGAGGAGGATAATGATGAAATGAGGGGTGAATTTAATAATATTTTTAGATGGGATATTGAAATGAATGGATGGATGTTATTTAATTTCTAGATGATGTTTTAAATTTAAATTTGACAGATTTTATGATAAATCTACAAAAAATTCTTTTAGACTCGAACCTCAAAACTTCACAAATACTTAAGTTACTTTGCATAAAAAATGGTAAAATTTGCATAAAAATGTGCAAACTTTCTTTCAAACTCGAACCTCAAAACTTCGTAAATACTTGAGTTATTTCGCATAAAAAATGTAATAACTTTGCATAAAAAAATATGTAAACTTTCTTTCAAAATCAAACCTCAAAATTTCATAAATATTTGAGTTATTTCACATAAAAAATGTAACAACTTCGTATAAAAACTATGACATTTCTTTTAAACTTGAACCTCAAAACCTAGTAAATACTTGAGTTACTCTGCATAAAAAATGTAAGAACTTTGCATAAAAAACTGTGAAGTTTCTTTTAAATTCAAACCTCAAAACCTCATAAATACTTGAGTTACTTCGCATAAAAAATGTAATAACCTCGCATAAAAAACTATAAAATTACTTTTAAACAGTGAATCAAATTTACAGTGAATCAAAAAATGACATTCAATCAAAATGACAATGAATAAAAAAATTCACAGTGAATCAAATTTACAATGACTCAAATTAATTCAATTTATTAACAAATAAACATGCCCATACAATCATTCATTCAATTAATTTGTTAATGAATCAAATTTACAATGAATCAAACTGATTTCATTCATTAACAAATGCAAATGCTCATACAATCATTCATTCCAAGGACCCAATGAGGTGATGTTGTCTCCTTTGAACTTGCATCGACAAATTTAGGAGAAGTTAAGCTTGCATTGTTGTGTGACTATTCTCATATACAGTAAGATTTTCATGGTGCATTAGAGCAAGTACTAATCCAATTTTCAGATCGAGTTGTTTTGAACTGTGTAGACAGTCTGCAATGAAAGAAAAAAGTTAACCAAAAAGCATTAACACATTCCAGGCAAAGGCCTGGTTTGAGAATAGCTATAATAAAATTGACTGCTCAAACCAACCCTTTGCTTGTAATGTATTGGTGTTTTTTGTTAGCTTTCTTCTTTTTTTCTTTTGTCGTAGACTGTCTACACAGTTCAAACCAACTCGCTCTGAAAATTGGGGGAGTATTTGCTCTAACGCGTTGTGAAAATCGAACGGTGTATAAGAACAATCATAGGAAAACACATGCTTAACTTCTCCTAGACTTGTCGATGCAAGTTCAAAGGTGGCAACAACACCTCACAAGGGCATCACTCTCAGTATTTGACTACCACCCTTTACTCCAACATACGGAAGCCTCCCTTTCATCCTCTTCACAAATTTGCATATAGTTGATGCCCAACTAAAGAGAGAGAGCGACTAGCATTCCAATCGTTTTGATTTTTTTCTTATGCTAACAATGAGAGCCTCCTTTTATAGGCCAAGGGAGTCTCCATAAAAGCTTTTTAAATTACAAAATATTTCGTAAATGAAATTGCAAAGTTTCAAGAGGCTCAACCCAAATTTTGGTTAGGGCATTAAAGAGGGGAGGTCGACTGGTCAACCTTATCTCCTTATGCATGTCCACCTACGTCATTGAAGATTCTTGTGAAAATACTTAATATAGATCTGTTTGTTGAACTTTTGAACTTGACAAACACCGCAAATAACTGAGTTACTTCACATAAAAAATTCTTAAATTCACATAAAAATCAGTATTTTTTTTTTAATTCAAACTGACAAGCTGCGTAAATACCTAAGTTCCTTCGCATAAAAAATGTAATAACAATGCATAAAAAACTATAAAATTTCTTTTAAAGTCAAACTTCAAAACCTTGCAAATACTTGAGTTACTTCACACTAAAAATTCTATAAAAATGCATAAAAAATATGCAAAAAAAAATTCAAACTAGAACCGAAAAAATATGCAAATACCTGAGTTATTTTGCTTAAGATGGACTATTTATATTATAAAATTCTCATAGTTGTACTTTCCCCAACTCATTGCGAATCCCTCCAACACCAGTTCCCAAATAGAGCATGACGAAGATTGGTGTTGGTCTCATTGTCACGGTTCCCAAGTGAGATGTGCAGTGCTGATTGAATATAATTGAATATAATCGATGATGGGTTATATATGATATGACCTTATGATCCTTGTTTATCTATTACATGTTCATGAAGAACTGTAAACGACACTTTGGCTGGTGGTGCCAAGACAAGGGAAATAACACTACTGATGGCTGAATAAATCCAACATTAAAAAAAGACCTAAATGTAGCATATATGTTATAATCCCAGGACTTTTGCCTGATTAACTCATCCTGTTGGGGATTGAATTATCTGAACCAAACTCAAGAGCTGCTCGGCCTGTGTCCTGTGCTTTTATTCTTTCCTATATTTTGGCTTACCTTGAATGCCTTATATTCTACAAGCTTAGAGCATTGAGCATTGGAAGTTCAAGAGCTCTGGCCTTGAACATTAGAGGTTGAGTGGCACCCAGAGTTCCCCCAAACACTTCAGTAGAAACACCATATTTGAAGGAAGTTGCACTGAAGGGGTTGGAGGAACTCAAGGGGACTCCCAACATGCTGTGTCTTTCTCATTGCTTGTTTCTTGTTAGGTTAGAATGGAAAGCTTCTTGACTGCCATATTTATAGTTAATCACTATAAACTAAGCCTCTTTGGATGTATGGTTGGATTTACCTGGTTCTAATATTTGGCGACTTTCATTCTTCAGGCATGTATACATTGAACCTGGTCAGTTTTGAGACTGTTGGAGGGGAGGAATCACCCCAGTGGCTAAAAATTCTTGCAGATCCTTTTCTTGGGGATGTCATAATCTTTTCCCTTTGACAACCTTTGTCCTCTTTTTGTCAATCATGCTTCTTTTGGTTTATTCTTATATTTCAACCCGAGCCATGCTGAGGTTAGAATTGGAAAAGTCTCTCCCTCTCTCTCTCTCTGTTGTGCTTTGCTTGATTCTAGTTTGAAGATAAACCAAACCCAAAACTCAAGTTGAATGAGTTGAATACCGTGTGTAGTGCTTTGCTTGATTCTAGTTTGAAGATAAACCAAGGACAAAACTCAAGTTGACAGGTTTGGACTCTCTCTCTCTCTCTCTCTCTCTCTCTCTCTCTCTCTCTCTCTCTCTCTCTCATCCCCATTTGTTCCTTGATATAACCTAAAATTTTCTAACCCATATCCAACCACCATAACATCCCAACTCCACATAATTTGTTCCTTGATTTCACATAAAATGTTCTAATGCGTACCCAACCACCATATATAACCGTACAACCCTATATTAAAAGGAGGAAGTAAAAAATTTAGAGAGAGAGATCTAAATCTGTTTGCTCCCGTGTGGTTTCTGTCAACCTCAAGCCGATGCCCTTTATGTTCCCAAGCAGATTGCTCAGTGCATAATGATTTAGTTACATGCTTATATATGTATGTTATTACTAGAAAGCAGGCTTAATTGCCTGCATGCAAAGTAGACACAATAACGACTGTCATGCAACATTGTTGCTCCGGTGGATTCCATGTGTGTTGGATATATCCCTTCTATATATGAAGAGAAAGATTCCAAAGATTTCCATAAAAACGTGAATTGAAGAGGAAAGGCACGCAAGTTTTAACTGGTAAGCCTGCTGCCATGTTCTGTAGAATCAAGTCACAATTAGAATGGTGATTTGTGGGTGGCTTTATGAAACTTCTGATTGTGGGGCCCGGAAACTTTTGGTTCCATCTCTTTCTATTATGCTGAGAGGGTTGTGTATGTTCGCCCCCGATGATTCACTGAATCCCACGTCTGTGTTCGGGGGATCGAATGAGTGCCACGTATTCATGCACATGGGGCTCGTATTCCCGTGTATGTTGACATAACTTTGCATCGGACTCTGGTGCTGTTGCAAAGACTTAATCACCTGTGAACACCCCAAATTTTTCAAAATTTTGTAAAAATGACCCTTTTGCCCCTAACCCCGTTTTCTGAAAAAATCGAAGCAGTTTCAAAGCTCATTCTTCAGATTTCTTGAACTAAAATTCCATATTGGTATATTTAAAGTTAATTTCGGACCCGAATCCAGGACTTTAAATCCATATATCCTCAAAATCCGGATCAAAACCCATTTCTGAAGAAATTTTCTCAAAATAGCTTTTAAATTCTCAGAAAAATTCCCTTTTCTAAATATTTTTGCAAAAAAACATCAAAAAATTTGGTTTTAATCTTTGTTTTCTCACAAATCTTAGGATTTTTACTTAAAAATACAAAAAAAAAAAATTGAGAAATAACATAAAATTCAAAAAAATTGGAAAATTTATGAGAAACAAATGAGTTTAAGCTTTTTAAAATCAATTTTGCTAAAAAAATCATTTTTAACCATTTTTTTATGAAAAAATTTGTTAAAGAGAGCCTCTTTTTGGAAAAACAAAAAATTTTTACAAATAAACCCTCCTAAAGCCTCCCTTTTTCCTCTCTCGCCCGATTTTTCTCTCAGGGTTTTTCCCTCAGAAACCCTAACCGCCCCCTCCATTTCTCTCTTCACTCTCTCTCTCTCCACCGAAACCCTACATCCACCTTCCATTTCCACCGATCACCCTCCCTTTTTCCTCCTTCGTCCATCTCTAACCTCCTCTTCCCGAACCTTCGTCCCCCTCCTTAAGAGGGGCACGATGAGGAAACCCTAGAGGACCGCATTTCACCCCTCCACCCGGCCTTTCCTTCTTCCTCTACTTCTTTCTCCCCTTCTATCTTCTCTTATCTTGACTATCTCTCAGTCGATTAAAGAGGAAGGCCGTCCTCACACTACAACAGCACCTAGAAGCCATTGCTCCTTCTTCGGTCGAAGCCCAACAATCAGGATCAAGGAGATTAAGTTTCTATAAGCAACTGCAGGAGCTCGATTGACTCTAGCCCTCTTCGGTTTAAGCTTCAGCAACAAAGGCACAGAACCCTTCCGATCAATGGAAGGAGATCAACCCTCCCTACAACGATAAGCAGAAGCGACACAACTTCCATCTCAATCCGGATCTATATACGCTCTAGAGTCCCTGCAAACAAGAGGAGCCAATAGGCCTCCTCTTCAGTTTTACCTAAGGAGCACCAACTCCCTCTTTCAGAACTTTTGCAAAACCAGAAATGTCCAGGGGTAAAGCATAAGATGTGAATTCACGATACAGTTGAGGTACGAGAGAATTTGATCAAGAGGTGGTTCCAATTGCAAATTTTCTTACCCATATTAAATAAAATAGTCATATATGTTTTGTATGCTTGCTTAATTGATTATGGTTGCCTCGTTTTTCTATTTTAAAGTAGCAAAGAATCAGTAACTTTAGGTTTTCCATAGAAATTAGAATCATTTGAGGTTAAATTGATGTCATCCAACTTATGCAATAAAGTTGCATTGTTGTCCTTATCTCTCTTACACAGTTTAGGAAGAGATTCTCTTGAGAAGAATAAAAACCCTTTTGCATTTCCAGCTCTCTTTACAACCTACAGTGCCACTACATATTTTTCCTGCAAATGCCACTGTAGCACCACCTGCTACAGCCCCACCCATGTTATGCTCCACTTACAAGTAATACCCATCTACCAGCCCCTTCCTGCAAATTCGCTCTTCCCAGCATCTGTACTTCATTCACCTAACCCCACAATCATAGTAGTTATGGCTACAACTACACACCATGATGTTCCCATACAGCACATTGTTACAGCATGTGCAACACTCTTCCTCCACATGGCTTCATCACTTAGCATATTCATCCACCTATCACCAACACCTTGCATCTCCTTCCACGTACTTGCATTTACCTCCAGCATTGCTGCATTCAACTTACCATCTTCATACATGTCACCAACAATACACAGCTTTAGCTCTCTTTCTTTTGTTCTTTTTTTTTTTACTTAATTTTCACCCTGCAACTATCAATATTCACGGTTACCACACTGACTTGTATGCTTTTAGCTATCATCCATCACTTCATAACATCAGTCCCAGACAACAACCACCTGCGCATCTTCTTCATTAGCATGCCTGTACACTACTTTCAACATTCACCTTACACCATCACACCCCTTTTCCGGTATGTCCTGCATCATGCCTCCATTACCTTCCACAAATACCCCCTGCATCATATACATAGCCTTTAGCCTATACCTATGGCCTGTTGTAGGTTCTTAAGATCCATCATATCTCACCACTCCATTAGTTTTCCCTCTTTTGTATGTTTATTCCCAGCAACAAGATGTTATCCATTATCAGGTTTGATTTCCAGCCACCTGTTGTAGCTTTTTGCTATATCATCATGACACAAACTCCCAAAAGGCTTTTGTGACTCCCTGCTGCAACCACAGCAGTGGCACCTATTTCCAGATCTCCTCCCACTTCACTTCATATACACCTATTACTTGCTCCAAATCACCTCCTTTTCACTATAATATCACCATCCATACTGAATGCTTTCATTTGCATCTCATACATACCCAAACCACTCCATAGATAATGTGCACATGCCATTCATCTGCATTTTACTGCAAATGATACCGTTTCTCACAACATGGCACTGCTGTCACCTTCTTACAACAACTTTGTCCCTTTTTGCAGCATATCTTCAATTCCATTCTTCACATTTCCTAATGCATATCAACTGCATAAGCCTCTCAACTCGCCTCTACACTTCCACTGTCCAGCCACTTCTATTTCCTACACATTGCCTACACCTACTTCGCTTCTCTGCACTTTCACAATCCTTCAGCTTCCCCAGTGGCTTCATTCACCATAGCATTTCATAGCACCCCTATATTGTTGCATATTCTCATCATTGGGAAAATGCTAAATTTGTTGCTAACATGGCTATTATACCATCAATTACCATATCCCCTACCACTTACCTGTGATTTCAGTTTATTATCAATCACTTAGTGTCACCCAAATATCATTTAACAACACTTAGTGTTTTCATTGAATATCACTGGACAGTCACACAGTGTTTCATTTCCCCTTGCATCATTTTCATATCATGTTCATGTGGTTTTATCATGTCATATTCGTAGGCATTATATCTTAGGCATAACTCATATGCTTTAGGTCGTGGATTGCAAAATAGCCATATGCTCTGTATAAACCTTATGACAGTCGGTTCTTGGGTATTAGGATTTATGTGATATCATAACACTTCATTTTATTCTCGTTTAGCACAAGCATACCATTTGGGGCATTACATATGCATTCATTCATTAGCCTGGATATGATCATATGCATGTTGATTCTTAACATAGTATTTTCCATTTTTTTTATATATATATTTTGCATTTTGCTTCATAATAACTCTGTTTTGCAGGAATATGTGAAAAGCTTGAATCTCTTTCTTAGATTAGAAATTTTTGATATTTTCAAATTCCAATGTTGTAATAGCCAGGTATCAATGAGAAGTTTATATTTCTAGCTTAGATTAGAATAAATGAGCATTGTAAATTGCTTATTTTCATGCTTTTTACCTTTATTTTCCAAAATCTCACAAATGGGAACACGAATGGCACGTGCACCATTTCGTAAGAGGTAAATTAATCCTAAGTTGATGATTTACATCAACGGCCATAGTCGGGATGTAAACAAGACTTAGTGTTTTTATCTTTTATGAAATAAACTGGATCCACACTGGATCCCTCTTTTCAAAATCATCATATTTTCAAATATTTCATCTTTTATTAGAGTTTAACTTAAAATTAATTCAATATATATACCAATGGCCATAGTCAGGGTATATTGAGAATTAATTTCATTTTAAATTCCATAAAAGCACCAAAAAATGTATTGCATTCTTCACTTGAATTTAAATGTGATTATTATATAATATATCCAATGACCATAGTCAGGGATATATTATATCTTCAATCTCATTCTTAATTCAATTTAAGAAAGGAATAGCTTTTCAAAATCCAATTTCAAACTCTTTGAATTCATTCATCATATAGGGTAGAACTGCATCATATTTTCAAAATTTCTTTTTCAAAAACTCCAAGTAATGTAAATACCTTCCTCAATCTATCTTCAATCCTTCTCAAATCCAATTCATTCTTTCAATTTCCAAAAGTCTATTTCATTTTCAAACCTCAAAGTTCAATCTAACTTTGAGATTTCAAACTCATTTTATATTCAAATCAGATTTCAAAGTTCAATTTAACTTTGAAATTCCAAATTCATTTATATTCAAAAATTCCAAATCAAATCCAAAGTTCAAATTAACTTTGAGATTCCTTCCATCTTCATTTCAAATTCCAAATTCAAAAATTCAAGACTTTGAAATTTGTTTGTATATTCAAATTCTAAATTTCAAGTTCAATTTTAAAAGTTCTTGATTCATCTTCTGGATTTAAATCCAAATCCATTTTAGGATCCAGACTCCAATTTCACTCTGGATCTAAGACTTCAGATCCAAAACCATCTTAGGATCCAGAATTCAATTCTACTTTGGATCTCGGACTTCAGATACAATTCCATCTTAGGATCTAGAGTCCAACCCTATCTCGGATCTCAGATTTCAGATCCAAATACCTTCTTGGATTCCAAATCTTGAATCCAATTCCATTCAAAATTCCAAGTCCAAAATCCACTTTAAATTCCAATTCTCAAAGCCAGTTCCATTTCATTCAAACCAAGTTCCTATTTCAGATCCTAAATCCAAAAATCAACTCAAAACTCTATTCAGAATCCAGAATTTGGATTCGAATTTCATCTTGAAATTCCAACTGTTCCAAATCCCATTCCTCAATTCCTTTAAGATCCCCCACATTTCCTTCTAACTTCAAAACTTTAAAGTTAGAATTCAATTCCATTCCAAATATTCATCCAAGTTCAAACTTCCAAATTCAAAGTCCATTTACGACTTTGAAATTTTCTTTCTTCTTTTCAGTTTCAAGATCATTTCTCTCAAAGATCCAAATTCATTTTCCTAAGCTCTGATTATTCTAAAAACTTAGAACTTCAAATCTTAAGTTCTAAGTTAGAAAACATTTCTTCACTTTATCAGATTCACTTGGAAATTCTTCAAAATATTTTCAAAAAAAGAGCATACATCTTTGCATTTGCACAAGCATGATTCATTGGGCATTTTAGACTTAGGATAAATACTTAGATAATTTCTTAGCAAAGCAAAAGGCATTAATTCGACCCTTGGTTCGATTACCCCTGGTAAAGGCGCCAGGAACGGTCGAACCTCGTACCGACGAGCGGATCCCGTCTCCCAGTTTTCCCGCAAATATTTCAAAAACGGAGGCGAGTTATTTCAAATATTTTTAAAATTAAGGTCAAGTGAGACCCGCAAAAGAGTTCATCTTCTCTTCTCTTCTTTCTTTTCTCTTCTCTCTTTCTTTCCGTTCTTTTATCTTTTCTCCCTTCAAAAAGGAGGAAAATAAGAGGTTGGAAAGGAAAAGAGAAGGAAGAGAGAGAACATTAAGAGAGGAAAAATTTTGCGATGATCACAGGTTTGGCGACCGTGATGGGACCTCGTCTTCGTCCGGTTGAATCTATGCCTTTTCTTTTGCTTTGACATTATCTAAGTCTTTATTCTTCAAAATGTCAGCTACATTTTTTATGCAACCCTTAGGAGCCTAGATTATGTCCTAAGCTGACATTATTTGCATATAGGATCTAAGCATGGTTTGGTAGGACCATATTGAGGAGATTATTCCATGCTCACATTAGACTTAGGTCTGAAATACAACTCTCCTCAATTTTAGGGATTGAATGCAAAACAATGTATGCAAGTTTATGCTTCTCTTCATTTTAATCTATCTCTTTAGGACTTGCATTAGAGCCATCTGATTTCTTGCATATTGAGCATATTTTGAAAACCTCCTTACCTATATTATCCTGGTCATCACGTTGCTGGGCTGTCTCACTGAACCATAGTTCGGGAGAGAGCCTCACAACTGGACCACTTATTTGGGTTCGCGCCCCCCTACCACGTACCTAAGGGCCATAGTCCGAGGTATATCGATAGGTGCTCAAGGATGTTGGGAAGCCATTACTTTAGAACCGGAGGAATATTTCTATGCCACGTACTTCGAGCTTCGGCTTGAGTATATCGGTGTGTCTTGATTGGAATCAGATGATTTGAACCCTAGAGTTAGGATTAAGGTCCTACAAGTCATTTCAAAAATTGCATTTAGAGTCAGCCTCTAGGGATTGTTGTTTGTACATCCTTGTTTGTATATTTATGATTGAATGATATTTTATATTCCCTATATTTTCCAAAACCCTGGATATATATTATTCAAGATTTCCTCCTTGTTTTAAAAACCCAGGTGTATTTTCCTTTTCTTCTCTTAAATTTCTTCTAATTCTTTTTTTATCCTGCCTGCAATTCTTCAAAATTTTTCTTTTCTATATTCCATTCCCTACCTTCATTTACAATAAAACATCTTTTTGTCAGGATATGTCCTTTTCAAAAATTTATCTTTATTCACATTTTACTTGTCTATCCTTTTCAGAAAAACAAATGCGGTTGTCACAAATTTTGGTGACAACCCAATCCCTCGTAATGGGATGTTTTCATTTTATGATTTCCTCCTTTATTAAAATTTCTTCCTGGATCCTCTCTAAAAAGACCCATTTATGCTCTACAGAGAGTATCAACGCTATCAGTTGAGTCAGGCAAAGCTCAGAGATTACACTGCTCTAACATCCCAGTTATAAGCAGAGAGAGTAAGGAATGGATTCTCAAAAGTTTGTCAAAAGAGGGGCTCAGGACAGCAAAAGTGAGATCGATCCCGCGATATATCAATTATTCAAAAAAATGATGGTGGAGATATTATCTGAGCAAGCTGAAGCTAGTTGCGGAAAAGCTCCCGAAGAAGGAAAGACACCTGTCGCCTTCCCTCTAACTGAACACAGCCACATCAGTGCAGGAAACTCTAAAGCCAGCAGGATCATCCATCAAGGCAACCAGGGCAGTTACTTGGGAGAACACAAAAGCCAGATTGGGAAATATTGTGAAAACCATAATAGACCTCTTCAATACAGTCCTCAGCAGAAAGGCAAGAAGCAGGAAGAACCAAAGCGCAAGGATTAGAGCAAGGATCGAGATTTCACTCCTTTAGATCAACCGCTCGACACAATCCTCGAATATATGATGGCCAACGGATCACTTAGGCTCCCAAAAGCCGCCAGCCCTTCCACAGTCATGGGAAAATATATAGACCAGTTCTGCAGATACCATCAAGTAACAGGGCATGACACTGAGCATTGCTTCATCTTCAAGAATATCGTTCAGGATTGCCTCGATAAGAATCTCTTTGTCAAAAACGAAGAAGAAAGGCATCCAGATCTCCTAAACATGCAAGCTCAGTCCAGCTATCAGGCAGGGGTCAGCACTCAGTGGAAGTCAAGCAAGCCTAAGAAAGCAAAGCATGAGGGTTGGGGTTATGACCGACAGCTTACCCCCCTAGGCCAGCCAATCGAAGAAGTTCTCCAATACCTACTCGAGAAAGGCATGATCAAACTCCCAAAGCAGGATGATCCCTCTGTCACCAAGGGGAAATGGAAAGATCGCTTCTGCAAGTTTCATCGAGCAAAAGGGCATGACACGGAGCGCTGCTTCGTCCTCAAAAACATTGTGCAGGACTACATTGATAAAGAGCTTCTGGAACCAGAGGAAGGAGAAGAGCAGACTGCAGTTCCGCCTGAACCATTTCCATACTACTCAGAGAATTGAGAATGCCAAGAGTTTTTCGCTTTCATCCCTTTCTGTCAGTCGCTTTGTAGGGGCAAGTCAGCCCAGTCTTTGTGATTTCTTTCTAGTTAAAATACTTGTAAATATTCAGTTCTGTCATCAACTTTTGCTTATAAATGAAATGTCGATTTTCTTTATATCTTTGATATTCAATACTTTCTTCCTTTTGCCATATTGGGGCATTAAAATTTTTTTTTCAAAAATTCGGGACAATCCTGACATCATTCATGAGAGAAATGATATTACCTATGAGGGTCTTTCAAAAATCATGAAAATTTTAGTTCATATATTTTATTATAACCTTTTTCAAAGATCAACCCTTGCGTTTATCATATTTTCTGAAAACTGATTTCAAATTATCACATTTCAAAGATCAACCCTTGTGTTGATCATATTTTCCAAAGAATTGACTTTGAATCATTACATTCAAAGATCAACCCTTGTGTTGATCATATTTTATAAAAATTGGTTTCAAACCATGACATTCAAAGATCAACCCTTGTGTTGATCTCATTTTCCGAAATTTGATTTCATTACATTCAAACATCAACTCTTATGTTGATCATATTTTCCTAAAAATTGATTTCAAATCATTGCATTTCAAAAATCAATCCTTGTGTTGATCATATCTTCCAAAATTGGTCTTTCAAGCCGTTACATTTCATAGATCAACCCTTGCGTTGATCATATTTTCTAAAAATTTGGTTTTCAAATCATTACATTCAAAGATCAATCCTTTGTGTTGATCTCATTCTCCAAAAATTTGGTTTCATTCAAAGATCAATCCCTTGTGTTGATCTCATTCTCCAAAAATTTGGTTTCATTCAAAGATCAATCCATTGTGTTGATCTCATTTTCCAAAAATTTGATTGCATTCAAAGATCAACCCTGGTGCTGATCTCATTTTTCTAAAAATTTTGATTTTATTGCATTCAAAGATCAATCCTGGTGTTGATTATGATTTCTAAAAAAAAAAAAAAAATTGATTTCAAATCATTGCATTCAAAGATCAACCTCTACGTTGATCATATTTTCTAAGAATTGATTTTGAATCATTGCATTCCAAAAATCAACCCTCGGGTTGATCATATTTTTCTACAAATTGATTTACAAATGATTGCTTCAAAAAAATTAACCCTCATGATGATCTCTCATGAATGATCTCTTTTCAAAGATTAGCTCTCGTGGTTAATCCTTCTTTCCAGAAAAATGATTTTCTCATCTTCTTCTCTCATTTTAAAGATCCCACATGCAGGCAGGATCAAATTCTTTTCTCAACTTCTATCAACCTTTTGTTTATCCATTTTTATCAGTTTTATTAATTTTTATTTCATTTTTATTATTATTTATCCATCTTATTAATTCTCCGTGATTCTTATTTTTAAAAATTACCCTTTCAGGTTAAGGGATAAACCTGATGCCTCTTTCCCATGAGGTATTTCTTTTTCCTTCTTTTCTTTTTCTTTTTCCTCCTTCAGGTTAAGGGATAAACCTGAAACCTCATCTTACGAGGTCCTTCTTTCTTCAGGATAAGGGATAGTCCTGAATGTCTTTCTTCCTCTTTTTAAGCTTCATTAATCTCTGCCAAATCTTTTTCTTTATCTCATTTTATCAATTTTATTTCTTTTTGTCGATTCTTTATTAATTCTTGTCAAACTTTTATTCCCTTCCCATTCAGGATAAGGGATAATCCTGAAACCCCTCATAGGAGCAACAATGTTACCTGTGAGAATTATTTCCATAAAAAATTCCCTGATTATTCTCTTTCGTCAAATCTCCCATCAATTTCTATCTCTTCACATTTGTTCTTTTAAATTTTATTTCCTCTCCAATCAAGATAAGGGGGTAATCAGATCATTCGTTCCCCTAAATGGTCATTCTCAATCCCAGGTCCGGTCCTCGCACTGGCAAAATTCCAAAACTCAATCTCTTGTCAAAAACCCGAGTTTCCACTCGGGCTTCTCCCTTTATTCTTTCGTTCAAAGTTCTGAGTTCCGACCAGGACTTCCTTTTAAATCCAATCCTCGCATTGGAAATCAATCATTTCTTTAGAAATCCGAGTTCCAGCTCGGGTTTTTCCTCTATTATTTTCGTTCGAAGTTCTGAGTTCCGACCAGAACTTCCTTCTGAATCCAATCCTCGCATTGGAAATCAATCATTTCTTTAGAAATCCGAGTTCCAGCTCGGGTTTTTCCTCTATTATTTTCGTTCGGAGTTCTGAGTTCCGACCAGGACTTCCTTCTGAATTCAATCCTCGCATTGGAAATCAATCATTTCTTTAGAGATCCGAGTTCCAGCTCGGGTTTTTCCTCTATTATTTTCGTTCGAAGTTCTGAGTTCCGACCAGGACTTCCTTTTGAATCCAATCCTCGCATTGGAAATCCTTCATTCTTTTGGAAATCCGAGTTCCAGCTCAGGTTTTTCTTCTATTATTTTTAGTCGAAGTTCTGAGTTCCGACCAGGACTTCCTTTTGAATCCAATCCTCGCATTGAAAATCCTTCATTCTTTTGGAAATCCGAGTTCCAGCTCGGGTTTTTCTTCTATTATTTTCAGTCGAAGTTCTGAGTTCCGGCCAGGATTTCCTTTTGAATCCAATCCTCGCATTGGAAATCCTTCATTTCTTTGAAAATCCGAGTTCCAGCTCGGGTTTTTCTTCTATTATTTTCAGTCGAAGTTCTGAGTTCCGACCAGGACTTCCTTTTGAATCCAATCCTCGCATTAGAAATCCTACATCTCTTTTGAAATCCGAGTTCCAGCTCGGGTTTTTCTTCTATTATTTTTAGTCGAAGTTCTGAGTTCCGACCAGAACTTCCTTTTGAATCCAATCCTCGCATTGGAAATCCTCCATCTCTTTTGAAATCCGAGTTCCAGCTCGGGTTTTTCTTCTATTATTTTTAGTCGAAGTTCTGAGTTCCGACCAGGATTTCCTTTTGAATCCAATCCTCGCATTGGAAATTCATCATTTCTTCTACCCCTTCAGGTTAAGGGATAAACCTGATGCCTCCTGCTAACGAGGTATTTCTTTTCTTTCTTCCCAATTCAGGATACATGGATAAATCCTGAAAACAGACCGCCACACAGTTAGGATGTGATAGTCCATTGAATTCAGAATTTCTCATACTTTACTTTCCAAATTTAGCTCATCTTTACAACCCAATCCTCGCACTGGTTATTTCTCAAAAATTTTCAATCACATATTGAGCTCATTTGGATGATCCGGTCCTCGCACCAATAACTTTCTACATTCAATCTTTTGATCAAAATTTTTTCTTCTACCAAAATTCAAGTTCTGATTTAAAATCTCCCAAAAGCTGATGTATTTCAAACGCTCCAGCTTCTTGCTGGTCAGGTATTTCAAACGTTCCAGCTTTTGCTGGTCAGGTATTTCCAAAGGATCCAACACTCGTTGGTCATATATTTCGAACGTTCCAGCTTCTTGTTGGTCAGGTATTTCAAACGTTCCAGCTTTTGCTGGTTAGGTATTTCCAAAAGATCCAACACTCGTTGGTCATGTATTTCAAAAGTTCCAGCTTCTCGCTGGTCAAGTATTTCAAACGTCCCAGCTTTTGCTGGACAGGTATTTCAAAAGATCCAACACTCGTTGGGCATGTATCTCAAACGTTCCAGCATTTTGTTGGTCATGTATTTCAAACGTTCCAGCTTTCGCTGGTCAGGTATTTCCAAAAAAGATCCAACACTCGTTGGGCATGTATTTCAAACGTTCCAGCTTCTTGCTGGTCAGGTATTTCCAAAGGATCCAACACTCGTTGGTCATATATTTCGAACGTTCCAGCTTCTCGTTGGTCAGGTATTTCAAACGTCCCAGCTTCTGCTGGTCAGGTATTTCAAAAGATCCAACACTCGTTGGGCATGTATTTCAAACGTTCCAGCATTTTGCTGGTCATGTATTTCAAACGTTCCAGCTTTCGCTGGTCAGGTATTTCCAAAAAAGATCCAACACTCATTGGTCATGTATTTCAAACGTTCCAGCTTTTTCGCTAGTCAAGTATTTCAAACGTTCCTGCTTTTCGTTGGTCACGCATTTCAAACGTTCCAGCTTTGCTGGTCATGTGTTCCCGAAAAGGACTCAGCTTTTGGTCGTGTATTTCCAAAAGACCCAGCTCTCGCTGGTCATGTATCTCAAAAGGTCCCAGCTCAAATTGTCGAGCTCCCAACTCAACCTATTTCCATAAATCAAACCTTCAGGGTGTGATTTCTCCGTTCTCTCATTTCCAAACCTTCGGGTTTCAATCTCTCAAAATCCATCATTTCCAAAATCTTCATATCTCTAAATCTCTCAATTCTATAAATTCTTCAAACCTCTGGGTACAATATTTTCAAAATTTCATCATTTTTTTCGACCCTCGGGTTATACTCTCCCAATTGCATTTTCAAAATATTTCAAAAACCTATTGGTCATATATTTCAAAGGTTCCAGCTTTCGCTGGTCATATATTTCAAGGAGGTTCCAGCTTCTGCTGGTCATGTATTTCAAAGGTTCTAGCTTTCGCTGGTCATGTATTTCAAAGGTTTCAGCTTTTCGCTGGTCATGTATTTCCAAAATCAAGAGATTGCGACTCAAGGTCTCATCAAATCTATATTGAGTGATTATTTCACAAAGAATTCATGAAAACTTTGTCAATTTGCTAAAAGCATTTGTTCATTCTAAATATTCTTACTACACAAAAAGAATTTTTCCAGATTACCTCCTGTATTTCCTTTCAAAAGGTGAAACTTTTTTTTCGAAAAGAGGTAAAATTCAAATATTTTCCTGTTGATCAACCAAAAGGATGTAAGAAATATCCTCGATATGATCAATAAAAGAAATCTTCAATGATGTTGAAAAACCAGAAGCGAATTGATATTGATCTTGGCAATGGCGCGTGTTTTAAAATGACTTTCTGGCAATCAGACAGTGGAAATATCTGGAGCTATAAAAGAATCCACTCAACCCATATCTTCTCATTGTCGTTTAAAAAGTTGCAATCAAATATCCGCAAAAGGGATCTCTCAATTGTCGTCAAGATGAAGGCGAATTAAGCGAGTAGATCCCCGGGGCCAAAGAAGATTTGAAACATCTCCAAGATGACGGAGCTTGTGACGGATCCTTCCAGAAAAAGTTTGGATCACTGTCGAGATGAAGGCAGATGCAATGAACCTACCGACAAACCCTAAAAGATATTTGATTTCAGCTACATCTAAAGACCTTTTTTGAACCAATATCATATAGAATCATTGAGATAAAAGAAGGATCGGAACATCTCCAAGATGAAGGAGTTTGTGACGTACCCTTCCTGTAAACACCCCAAATTTTCCTCATCCATTCTCAAACAACCCTCCTCGTGTAGTGCCAACTCTGTTAGGTCAGTATAGGAGTCAAACCCTGAGTCAGTTTCAGAAAAGCACCATTTTACCCATTTTTATTAGGAAAATTACCATTTTACCCCTAGGTCATCCCGGACCCCAGTCAGTCGGAGTCAACCAAGCTCATTGGTCAGTTCAAGACAGTTAGAATATCAGTCATCTCAAGCTCATCTGAGCTCACAATGAACAGACCATTTTCATTTCTGACCATTCCTGCCAAAATGGGATCATTTCTTCAAAAATGAGCTCATTTCTCACTCGAATCCAAGCCAATTGTCTCCAAGTCAGTCATTCCCAGTCAGTCATGTTCCCCAGAGTCTAACTTGAGCTCACCAGAAGTTCAAGTGCTCCAGTTTCAGTTCAAAACCATTTCTAAGTGTCCAGGAGCCCATTTCAGTCCATTTCAGCTCTTTTAGCTGAAATTGAGCCGAGTTTAGTCAATTGAGCTAGTGTTTGAGCTTCGATTTTAGTTCATGTCAGTATTATTGACCTTTTTTTTTAGCTCAAAGCCAGCTCAAGTTCGTAATTCACTTCACTCCAGTGATCATTCCGTACCCTTTCTCTAAAAATGGCAACTTTTCTTGAAAATTCAGTCGGAAAGGTCAGTTGAGTCAATATCATTGTCAGCTCATTGGAGTTCTGAAACTCTAAAACCCAGCTCAATCTAGCTCATCTCAGTTCAATCCAGCTTGAACCCCAATTTTCAGTGTCACTCTGACCCAGTAGAGTCCCGAAAACCATTTCTTGAGCTATTTTGCAAATTTTATCAATTTTAATGCTTTTTAAACTGGTACAAGTGTCAATCGAGGTCTGACATCCAAAATTCTTTATTCATGGTCTGCATTTCGCATGTCATTTCATGTCATTTCTCATCATTTCATATCATTTCTCAGCATTTCATAACATTTCATCACATTTCATTTCATTTTCGAAGTCCAGAACTCCAGTTTTATAAATTTCAATCCAGATTGAGTTTTAAAAGTTTTCAGAAATCAATTTCAAACCTCGGGTTTCCAAAATTGGCATTTTCACCCCGAGATTCTAAATTTGGAAATATTTTCTCGAAAAAACAATTTGGATTTCTTTTAAAATCAAATTTTCAAATTCTACACTGGATTTGCTTCGCAATGAGCTATTGAACTTCAAAATCCGAGCTCATTTCAAAAACTGCCAAAAATAGCTCGTTTTGTTTAAAGCATTTTCTCGAGAAAAACAATTTGGATTTCTTCCAAAATTAAAATTTTAAACTCTACATTGGATTTGCTTTGCAACGAGGTATTGAACTTCAAAATCCGAGCTCGTTTCAAAAACTGCCAAAAATAGCTCGTTTTGTTTGAAGCATTTTCTCGAGAAAAACAATTTGGATTTCTTCCAAAATTAAAATTTTAAACTCTACATTGGATTTGCTTTGCAACGAGGTATTGAACTTCAAAATCCGAGCTCGTTTCAAAAACTGCCAAAAATAGCTCGTTTCGTCTGTAAACTTTCTAAAAAGACTATTTTACCCCTCTAATCGTCAAAATGAATTTCAAAAGTGGAATTTGGACCCGCTCTGAGATGGTCCATTCATTTACTTTTCCATTTTATTAAAAAAAAAAAAAAGATGCTTCTTTTTATTTGTTTATTTTTGTTTTTATTGATTTTTATTATTTTTTATTTTATTTATTTTTTTATTTTAGAGAGGTGGGACCCACAAGGTGGTCGCCCAAACCTCCAGCCCCTCTATTTCTCCATTTCCTTTCTCTCCTCCTCTCCTTTCCCTTTCCTCCTTCCTTTCTTTCCTTCTTTCTTTCTTTTCTTTCTTTCTTCTTCCTTTTTCTTTTCTTTCTTTCTTTCTTTATTTCCTCCTTTCTTTCCTCTCCTAGCCACTCACGTATGGGATTTTCCAGCTTCCTTCTCTTCCTCTTTCCCTCTCCTTTCTTTCTTTCTTTCCTTTCCCTTCTTCCCCTCTTCTTTCCTTTTTCCTTCCCTTCCTTCCTTCCCCTTTCTTCCTTACTCCCTTTCTATTCCCCCAAAAGCCATATGGCTGCAGCTATTCACGTATAGCCATTCATCAAGGTCATTGGATATCATTAGAAACTTAGGTTTTAGCTAATTAAAAACCTAAGTTATCAAAAAACAAAAAAAAAAGAACTACGGCTGCCTCCCCATCTCAACTCACGTCTCTCTCTCTCTCTCTCTCTCTCTCTCTCTTTTGAGTTGCAGCCTCCATGGCTGCATTTTCAAGCTTTCTTCAGCCGCTCCCTCTTGCATTTCTTTGAAGTCCAACATCTTCAAATCTCACAGCACCACCAAGGAGCTTCTCTCTCCAGCCAAGGCAGCAACATCTCCAGCTCTTCAACACCATCAGCCACCTTCACCAAAAAAGCTTCAGACTTGTAGCCATCTTCAAGTGCTCCTTCTCAGCCACACATCACCTCCAGCCAGCTCACAAGCCACGGCATCCATCCAGCCTCCTTGGTAGCAGCTGATACTACCCCAACCTTCAGCCATGTTCAAGCAGCACTACCAGCTTCAGCCTCCACACCCATACGGCTGGACATCTTGGGAGGGTATTCACCCCTTCTTCTCTCTCACATTGGCTCTCGATTCACGCACACCTCTTCAGCCCATTCACGTACTTCTTCCCTCTCATTAAAACCCACTTCTCAAAAACTTAGGAAAAAAGGTTATTTCTCCCTAAGTCATCAAGATCCATCACAGCAACACACGGTTGCCTATTCATTCTCTCTCCAGCCACCCCTCTTTCTCTCTTATACCTTTTCCTCTTAACATCCTTCCTACCTTCAAGGCATTCCCCATTAGCTGCAGCCACCCCAGCTCCTCTTCTCTTTTGACAGCCACCATACAAAAGCATCTACACGGCTGAGCTCATCTTCTTCACCCTAGCAGCAGCTGGTGCTACCTTCAAGACCCTCAGTCGGTGCAGCAAGTGAAGCTCCTCTCTTATCAAGGTGACAGCCACAGCAACAAGTCTCCACCTTCTTCAACAGTCCAGCATCTCCACCAAGGTAGCCCTCCTCTCCGATCAAGGTGACAGCCACAACAACAAGTCTCCTTCAAGGTAAAGTAAGAAATAAAAAAAAAAAAAAGGCAAAGAGAAAAACTTTGTCTCAAGATGTAATGAAAAATTTTCATATGATGTTTACATAGATCTAACACGAATCCAGTTTAAAACTGGATTCACGAGTTTCTTTATGAAGATTGGATGATGTGAAACGGTAGTCGCCCATGTCAACGCTATGCATGTAAGATGATCCATTCGAAAGATGAATCGGGTCTCTTATGTCAAAAGCCAACAACAATCAATTTCATATCCTTTTTTTATTATTATTATTATTATTATCATTTTTATTTTATGTTATTTTAATCATCATTTTAGTGAAAATCATATGCCTTAGGTGTTTAGCTTAATTAGTTATTGTCTTTCTTTTTTTTTTTTTTTTTATTAGTTTCATTAACACATGTCTATTGCTTTATCATTTTTTTTTAATTCATGTATAGAGTCTAGTTGTTATCTCATGTATGAATCTTCATTGATAAATTCTAAAAATTTCGTATTAGACATTCTTGCGTGTTATTGATATCTTGTAAAAATTCTAAATTGGTTTGGGGTCAGAAATTTCATTTCAAAAGTCAAGAACCGAATCGAGTTTTGAACTCTCCAAAATATTCAATCTCTGATTTAGCAGAAAATAACCTTCGGATTCACCACCGTGGGGCATCCGGATTTTTTTCCAAAAATCACAGTGGATTCATAATTGAATCCACTAATGATCTGGAAATTTTGAGCTTTTTCCAATAAGTTTTGACCTCTGTAAAAAATCAGATTTCCCATACCCCTGGGAAAATCTTAATTTTCCTGTGTCAGGGTACAGACATACCCTAATACATCGAGTCTGTTCAATCTGTAGCCCGTCTGCAAAAACTTTCAACATGAAAGTTGTTCATAACATAATTTTCTGTCATTTTCCAAAATTTGGGAATTTTTGAATCTTTTTCATTATTTTTTCCGGATTTTCTATTTCTGTCTAACAGATTCCAATGTCCAGAAATTCCAGAGATTTAGGTCTCTGATAACAGTGTGGCCTTTTCCAAACCGTAACCCGAATCCTAATAGTGTCAAAATATCAAATCTTCCTCTGTTTGTCAGGGACATTTTCCCACAATTTCAGCCATTTTCCCATCGGTCTGCTATTTTTCCCATATTTTATACCAAAACCTATCTGTTTCCTTCATTTACTAGAGTCGCCGGATTCCGATCCGACTTGCCGGAGTGGTACAGCTCCGACCATAGGTCAAAACCAGAAAGTGTCAAAGGAAAAAATCCTTGTCTTACTTTCCTCTGTCATCCCATAAAATTTGGGAAATTTTTATGGAAGTTTGATATCCTAAATCTCCTTTAGAATCAATATTTTAGGCAAAAATCATAAAATTTAGGGTTTTTATTTGAATTTTCATATTTAAAAGTACCAAAAAAATAGATTTTCGAGCTCCATTATGTTTCTAGGGTTATTTTAGGTGTCCATGCCAAATTTGGTTTAATTCCAAGTTCATTTGCTCCATGTGTTAGTTTATCTCTAAATTCAGAAGCGAAAATCAGGCGAAAATCAAGTTAAATTTGATATTTTATGATATTTTTGCCATTTTAGGGTTTTTATCATGTACATAAGCATGTAGAATCATATTAGGGTTAATTTTAATCTCCTTTGCATTTCATATTTTTCAATTTTGCAAAATTTATTTCAGAAAACCCTGGTTTCAAGGCCATAGTCTTATTATCAGGGGTATTTTGGTCATTTTGACCTAAATTTCGAAATTTCAATTTCTAATTCTCCAAAATTTCATGCGTATCATCATATTTTATCATATTATGTTTGATTTATTTCATTTGATTTTCAAATTTTCAAAATTTACAAAAATTCTTTCAGAAAACCCTGATTTCAAGGTCATTAGGGGTATTTTGGTCATTTTGACCCCAACTTCGAATTTTCAAGTTTATTTTCGAAATTTATTCATTATTTATTATGTTTATATCAAAGGGGGTATGAATTTGGGTTTATATCTGAATAATATCCGATAATTTCTCATATTTTCGGATAAATTCAAAAAACCTACATTTTTGTGCTAACCTTGTTTTCTAGTTTTGCAGGAACATTCAAGAAAGAAGACTTAGATTTTATTTTCTTTATTTCAATTCAATGTAATCTCAAATGTAATAATTTGGAATAAGAGTTACTTTTCTGCTTAGAATAGGGTTGCATTGCATATAGTTTAATTTATGCAAATTTTAATATGTGATGTATGATTCATGCATATTTATTTCAAATTCACTATGGTTTACACGAATGGCATGTGCACAAGCTCTTATGGAGTTTATAAACTCGGTGGGATTCGTATTTATGGCCATAGTCAGAATACGAAGAAAACCAAGATTTATGATCTTCGTATTAGCCACATTCAGCCTACACACTTAGGCTAACTTCAAAATGCACTGCATTTATCAAAGTTTCAAAAGGATTTCTCAATTCCTTAATTGAAATTCCCTTTTCAAATTCATATTCATTCATTCATATAATTCAAATGGCATTATTCTCAAATTCATTTTCCAATTTCAATTTCAAAAAAATTCAGTTTTCTCAAGAATTTCCAAGTCTTTCTCAGGATCTGATTTTCTCAAAATCCTAAGTTTTCAAATGACATTTCAAAGCATTTCCCAAGTTCAAACCAAGATTTTCCTATGTTTTCAAATTCTCAAATTTCAAAATCCCAAGTTTTCAGAAATCGATTTTCTCATATTTTCCAGTTTTTCCTGAGAATTCATTTTCCATTTCAAAAGTCATTTTCCAATGAATTTCTTAGATTTTCTCAGAAAAGCAATTCCAAATTTCAAAATCGATTTTCCAAAGTTCAAGTTTTCCTGAGAAATCACTTTCCAATGCAAATTTCTGATTTTCAATGAACTTCAATGATTTTCCCAGGAATCCCAATTTCAAGTACTTTTCCAATCATTTTTCCAGCATATTTCAATTTTCCAAAGCAAACATCATATTTTCTCAAACTTGCATTATTTTCAAAATTTCATAGCACAAGCCTGATTCTTTGTGCATTCTAGGAAAATAGAGCATAATTTAGCTATTTGAGTCAAGTTAGAGCCCATAATTGATCCTTGGTTCAATTACCCCTGGTAAAGGTGCCAGGAACGGTTGAACCTCGTACCGACAGGCAGATCCCATTCCACGGAATTTTCCCGCAAATTTTAAAAACGGAGGCGAGTAAATTTTCAAAACAATTTTCAAAACTTTGGTCGAGTTTGACTCGCGAAATTCGTTTCTCTCTCGCAAGGGAGGGGAACAATTTTGCGATGATAACAGGTTTGGCGACCGTGATGGGACCTGTCCTCGCCTGATCAAGTATGTGCTTTAACTTAGCTCAATTATCAAAATTAGGCTCTATGGAATGTCAGCTTTTAATTTCTGATATCATGTGAACCTAGGAGCCTAGACTTGAACCCAGCTGACATGGATTGCATATAGACTAGGCATGGTTTGGTAGGACCATATTGAGGAGAATTATGCATGCTCACATAGACTTAGGTCTGAAATACAACACTCCTCAATCTAGGACTTGTATGAAAACAATGTTTGCTTCTTCAAAAGTTTTCAAAATTCTATCTCTTTAGGACTTAGAGCCCTCTGTTTGCCTGCATGTGATCATATTTCAAAAACCACCCCACCTATGTCTACCCGGTCTTCACGTTGCTGGGCTCTCTTCTAGAACCATAGTTCGGGACAGAGCCTCACAACTGGGCCACTTATTTGGGCTAACGCCCCCCTGCCACGTACCAAGGGCCATAGTCCAACGTATATCGGCAGGCGCTCAAGGATGTTGGGAAAACACAAGCCTAGTCCCGGAGATGAATTTTTATGCCACGTACATCGAGCCTCGGTTCGAGTATATCGGCATAGCATGATTGGACACAGTTGATCTGAGCCTAGAGTCAGGATTATGGTCCTAAAGCTCTTTCAAAATTGATGCATTTAGAGTCAGCTTCTTAGGGAATGCTGTATGTGCATAATTGTTTGTAATTGAATGTATGATAGTCACTTTCGCCTTATTTTTTCATATTTTTTTTTCAATTTTTCCAAAATACCGAACAATTTTCCAAAATACCTCATTTTCCATCTTTTGTGAAATATCTCTTTTTTCTCAAAAACCCTGGATGATTTTTCTAAATTATCCACCTTTTCTTCAAAACTCCAGGAGATTTTCCATTCTTTCGTTCCTCTGGACTTCGAATTTCCAGCTTTCATTTTATCCTGCCTGCAATTTTCAAAATTCTTGTATTTTTCCAAAGTCTAATTCCAGTCTTCTTGTCCCTAAGTCCAATGGCATCTAGTCAGCTCGATTCTGTTTTTCCTGAGGGTCACATCTCCTACGAGGTGCGACAAAGTCTTCCTGAGCATCGATCTCTTAGCACCGGACCCTTCTTCCCCCGGTGGTACTATGTCTGGTTCAAAAATTTCTCTCGTATGTTTCCGGACCACTTGAGCGATTGTGGGTTGGAATTGGCATCTGCAGTGGAAAAGTTGACAGTCAACGGCAATCTGATTCATGCACTGGCAGAGCGGTGGAATCCGCGCCCTTGCACGTTCTGGTTCTCGTGGGGCGAGATGACACTACTGATAGATGAATTTTCAGAGATTATGGGATTGCCCGAACCAGCCGGTCAGCCTGGAGATCCGTTAGAGCACCAGTTTCTGATCAATGTCAAGGGTCTGAACCCCAAAGATGTCGTAGCTCGCATGACAGGGCGCAAGTCTTGGCCACTGATTGAAGAAAATGAGAATGAGTACGTGAGCCTGATCGAGATCTATCAACAGTACGAGGCATTTGCAGAAGTCAGCTCATTATCTAGAACAACTCGAGAAAGAAATCAGCATGAGATGATTCTGTGCACTGAAGGGCTCGCCTTCTTCCCAAATATACATATGTGTATGGCAAGCAGTTCAAGCTACTTGGCCCATTTTTCTGTACCTACTACTATCCAGAGTGATGTGTCAGGCAATTTTCTCAGAGACAAAAGCGCGTAGAAGCTCGGCTACTATCAGGGGTTATGCTAGAGTTTAACCTTGTATCAGCGCAGTGGTCTGGAACATACCATTCTGCCAGATATGACTGGGATTATTTCATCATTCTCACTCTTTTCTCGGGTCCTCGTGTCTCTGCTGATCATTAAGAGTGGTGGCAGACTGTCTATATGCTCCCTCTTTCTCAAGTTTATTATTAATACAAGCATGTTTTCCCTTCAATGAATAAAAATCTTTCAAATTCTTCATTCTTGGTTTGACGACCTCGCCTAAGTGACAAGGCATATTTGCAGTTGTTCGTTCTTCTTGCAAAGAATGACAACATAATTGTCGTGACTCCAACGGCGACCCAATCCCTAGTAATGGGATGTTCTTCCAATTGTCTACCAAATTCTCATCAAATATTTTTTTTATATTCATTTCTATCTTGAATCTTCATCATCGAAATTTAATCATATATTCTGTAGAAATCATCAGTATTCCCAAGTGGTTCAGATCAAATCAAGCAAGAAGACACCACTGTATCAGGGCATCAGTGATTTTAGAAGCAGGCAAGAAGAAATGGATTCTCCAAGATCTGCCAGAAGACAGAGTATGAATGATAGGGATGACATTGATCCGGCTACATATCAGATGTTCAAGAAAATGATGATTAGGATGATGTCTGAGCAGGCTGAAGACAGTCTTAGAAAGGCTCCCATCAAGGAGAAGACATTTGTCTCCTTCTCTCAGAATATCACTGGCAAGAGCAACAAGTGATTCAGCGCGTGTCTGCTCGATATTTTATTCTCGTCGATGTCCTTTATTATCGGGGATTCAGTTCTGAATATTCCAGATGCCTAGACAAAGTTGAAGCCAAAGAAGTCATATGAGAGGTACACTAAGGCATTTGCGGTGGTCACGTCGGCTACCAAACTCTTATCAAGCAAATCATCTGGGCGGGATATTATTGGAAGACTATGGTACAAGATTGCTAGCATTTTGTGAAGAAGTGTGCTCTATGCCAGATACATGCACCTTTCGTTCATGCATCAACAACATATTTGCAATCTGTTATCTCTCCATGGCCATTTTCTATGTGGATCTTTGATGTTGTGGGCCCCACCACTCTCTGCTTCAAACGACTACAAATATTTTCTTGCCGCAACAGAATATTTTACTAAATGGGTAGAAGCAGTCACTCTACGCACAGTAGAAGGTCGACATATGGTCTCATTCATCCATAAGAATATCCTATGTCATTTCGGCATACCACATGATATTGTGTCAGACAATGGCAGTTATTTCAAGAATGAGAGAATGAGGACATTCTGCTCAAAATTCAGAATCCATCATCATTTCTTCGCTCTTTATTATCCTCAAGGGAATGGTCAAGCAGAGGCCACCAGTAAGATTCTTATTAGAATCTTGGAGCGAACTTTAAAAACAGTTTGTGATTGGCATGAGAAGATCCATGATGCATTGTGAGCATACAGAACCACCATTTGTACTCCAACTAATGCTACTCCGTCAGAACTTGTCTACGGAACTGAAGTAGTACTGCCTCTACATGTTCAGAAACCTGCCTTGAAGTTCGCATCACTGCTGGAGTTATCGCTTGATCAGTATTAGCAGCAGCGACTGGTACAACTTGATTTGCTCAATGAAAGAAGACTCAGAGCAACAGAGCACGCTCAATCATATCGTCAGAGGATAGCCAGGCAATATGCAAAATTTGTCATTCAAAGGAAATTCTGAGTCAATGATCTAGTGATCAGATCAACGACCTATCTCAAGCACCGCCCGGGTGGCAAATGGTCATCGAATTGGGAAGGGCCCTATATTGTCGAGGAAGCATTACCTCACAATTCATATCTGCTCATCAATGCCGATGGTGTGGAATTATCAGACCCCATCAATGCTCAACAGGTGAAAATTTTCTATACTTAAATCCTCTATTCCATCCTTTGTAATTCCTCAATATATTTTCCTCAATAATGGTCAAATCCTTCTTTCCCAGTTACACTGGGGCATTATTTTGAAAATTTGTCTTCAAAACATTCTGTATGCAGGCAGGATCAAACAAATCTCTCATTTTGCATACATGTGCATTCATTTACATCATTTTGCATACATTTGCATTCATTTACATTTACATGCATTCATTTGCATCCATTTACATTCATTTGCATCAAATTCACTTCCCCTTCAGGTTAAGGGATAAACCTGAATTTCCCTTTCAGGTTAAGGGATAAACCTGAACTTCCCCTTCAGGTTAAGGGATAAACCTGAATCATTTTCCATAATTCTTTAATTTCGACCTCCGGGTCATCCAATTTCCAATTTTCAAATTACCAAAATTCTCAATTTCGACCGCCAAGTCATCCAATTTCTATCCCCGTTCAGGATAAGGGGATAATCCTGAAACCGTTCATAGAAGCAATCCAAGTCTATATAATAGTTCTCGTTCTTAATTGAACCAATGACGTTCGTAGGCTGAATACCTATCGAACCCATGTCGTTCCTAGTGAACCAATGTCGTTCTCAATTGAACCAATGTTGTTTGTAGGCTGAATACCTATCGAACCCATGTTGTTCCTAGTGAACCAATGTCGTTCTTAATTGAACCAATGTCGTTCGTAGGCTGAATACCTATCGAACCCATGTCGTTCCTAGTGAACCAATGTCGTTCTTAATTAAACCAATGTTGTTCGTAGGCTGAATACCTATCGAACCCATGTCGTTCCTAGTGAACCAATGTCGTTCTCAATTGAACCAATGTCGTTCTTAGGCTGAATCCCTATTGAACCCAGGTCGAACCCCTGCGAAACCAATGTCGTTCTCAATAGAACCAATGTCGTTCTTAGGAGGAATCCCTATAGAACCCATGTCATTCTCAGTAAACCAATTCACAATTTTGACCTTTTTAGCCAATCAATTTCCAATTTCCAATTTCCAATTTCCAATTTCCAATTTCCAATTTCCAATTTCCAATTTCCAATTTCCAATTTCCAATTTTCAATTTCAAATATCAAATTTCAAAATTCCAATTTCCAAAATTTGACCCTTTTGGTCATCCAATACCAATTCCAATAAATTTCTCTTGCAAGAGACCCTTTTTATAGGGAGAGTTCGAGGGAGCTCGTTCTTTTCGCATGCTATCCAATTCGTTCACTTAGCCCCTTTTCAGGGAGAGTTTGAAGGGACTCGTGTCTTTGTGAACCGTTTGCAAAACAAAATTCCAATTTCATACAAGGAACCCTTAGTTCAGGGAGAGCTTCGACGGAAGTTCGCTTTCCTTGTGACCATAATTTCGTACTAGGCCATTTCATCATGAAGGACCCTCTTTTCAGGGAGAGTGTGATGAACTCGTTCCTTCATGACCAATTTACCAACCTCACCAATTCTGGCCCCCTTTCCATAAGAGAAGCCTAATGTTAGGAAGTTTTGACGAAAGCTTAATTTCTCTTCGAAAGTTCGTTTTGCAAACACCTCCTCTTCAGGGAAGAGAGGAGTAATTCCTATTTCCAATTTCTGAATCTTCTCCTTTGGGGAAAGGAGAAGAAAATTTTTGTCATGGGTGCGTTGCGTTGTGCTTCAGATGCTTGCTCTCACCAAGGATTTCAAGAACATTTTGCCAATTTGTCATTAAATATTTGTTGATTTTAAAATTTTTATTATACAAAAACATTACTTCAGAATACCTTCAGTATTACTTTCGAAAGGACAAAGCTTTCGCGAAGAAGGATTCAAAATTCAAAATTTTTCTATTGGCCAACCAAAAGGATGAAGAATAAATCCCCGATATGGCCAGCAAAGGAAATTCAATATTGTTGCAAAGCCATAAGTGATCGGTATTGATCGCAGTCAATGGCACATTTTTAAAGATCATTCTTGGAAAATAAAGCAGTCAAAATATCCTGGGTGATACAGAAAAATCCATTCACTCCCTACATCTCCTCAATCACCTAAAGCTGCAATTAAATATCTGCAAAAGGGATCTCTCAACTGTCGTCAAGATGAAGGCGAATTAGGCGAGTAGACCCCCGGGGCCAAAGAAGATTCGAATCATCTCCAAG
Source organism: Nuphar pumila (assembly GCF_984573655.1). Lineage (NCBI taxonomy): Eukaryota > Viridiplantae > Streptophyta > Magnoliopsida > Nymphaeales > Nymphaeaceae > Nuphar > Nuphar pumila. Next base: position 42,601,359 of record NC_143263.1, on the reverse strand, counting down.
ATGACGGAGTTTGTGACGGATCCTTCCAGGGAAAGTTCAGAGCACCGTCAAGATGAAGGCGACTGCGATGGGCCTCCCGACAAACCCTAAAGGATATTTAATTTCTGCTATCATCAAGAGATTTCCAACCAAAGAGCCAATAACCGTCAATATAATCCCTGAGAGAAAAGAAGGATCGGAGCATCTCTGAGATGAAGAAGTTTGTGACGTACCCTTCTAAAAAAAAAAAAGAGAGAGAGAGAAAAGTCAGGACATCTCCAAAATGAAGGATGATGTAATAAAATCCCAAAAAAAAAAAAATCCAAGAGAGCTTCAATTCTGCCAAAAAAAAAAAAAGTGGACAGAAAGATAATCATGAGGAAAGAATCCCAGTATATCAGACCGCCAAATTTGCCAAAGAATCCTCTTTAAATTTTGTGAAATTCTATTATCAATATTCTTTCACCAATTGCTTTCACAATGTCAAGAATACTCTCTTTTCTGCTCATATCAAGGAAATTGATAGCTTCCTTGAAAGAAAGTCAATTGCAAGAAATTTGAATTTGAATCTTGATTCTACGGAGTTAAGCCCAGTCGAAGGTAATACTTCAGGTAGAAAAGAGGGATTATTTTCAAAACAATGTGCATCATTTTAAATTATTTTGAATCAACAATAATTTTCAAACATTTTGACAATATTTTCTAGCTATCGTGGCGTGAAGCGAGAGCTTGAGGTTCATCTTTGGCGCATCCTGACATCAGTTGTTATCCCTTTTAAGGACTTGATAACGGGAGTTTTCAAGATTCCTTCCCTTCTGTTGGTATAATCTGAGCGCATGGGCTCTCAGATTCGCACACTTCCCTGTGTCCCCACTGTCCCACCATAGACAGTCCAATTTCGGCTTGAGGTTAAGCCACCAATAATTTTCTCGCAAAAGGTCATCAATTTCAAAAGTTATTTAGTCTCAACAATGAGGCGCCCAAAATCAAACCCCTTTTCAAGCTTTAGGGACCCCAATTTCATCCTTTTGCAAAACCCCTATCGGACTCATTGTGCGGAGATCCGAAGGTTCCATCATGGTTTCTTCCTTCGAGGATTCCATTCATTTTTCTGCCCAATCAGGATAAGGGTACAAACCTGAGCCTCCTTTGATGAGGTATTTCATTTTCCGCCCAATCAGGATAAGGGTACAAACCTGAGCCTCCTTTGATGAGGTATTTCATTTTTCTGCCCAATCAGGATAAGGGTACAAACCTGAGCCTCCTTTGATGAGGTATTTCATTTTCCGCCCAATCAGGATAAGGGTACAAACCTGAGCCTTCTTTGATGAGGTATTTCATTTTCCGCCCAATCAGGATAAGGGTACAAACCTGAGCCTCCTTTGATGAGGTATTTCATTTCCCCGTCGAATCAGGATAAGGGTATAAACCTGAGCCTCCTTTGATGAGGTATTTCATTTTCTGCCCAATCAGGATAAGGGTACAAACCTGAGCCTCCTTTGATGAGGTATTTCATTTTCCGCCCAATCAGGATAAGGGTACAAACCTGAGCCTCCTTTGATGAGGTATTTCATTTCCCGGTCAGGTTAAGGGTACAAACCTGAGTCTCATTCCGATGAGGTATTTCATTTCCCGATCAGGTTAAGGGTTAAACCTGAGCCTTATTTTGATGAGGTATTTCATTTCCCGGTCAGGTTAAGGGTCAAACCTGAGCTTCGTTTCTACACGAGGTATTTTCCGTCCCATCCAGGTTAAGGGCAAAACCTGAATCTCACTTCTTTTGAGGTAAAATTTTTCTTCTTTATTCTCCATTGCATATCTACCATTTTCATCAGGGCTAATATTTTCATATCCAGTCAGATCCTTCTAACTGGGGCATTTTTATAGCCTAAATTTGGTGTGTTTTTCTTTGCCACTAAGCTCGTCTTCAAGCCGGCTTAGTAGCAAAGAGGGGCATCTGTAAACACCCCAAATTTTCCTCATCCATTCTCAAACAACCCTCCTCGTGTAGTGCCAACTCTGTTAGGTCAGTATAGGAGTCAAACCCTGAGTCAGTTTCAGAAAAGCACCATTTTACCCATTTTTATTAGGAAAATTACCATTTTACCCCTAGGTCATCCCGGACCCCAGTCAGTCGGAGTCAACCAAGCTCATTGGTCAGTTCAAGACAGTTAGAATATCAGTCATCTCAAGCTCATCTGAGCTCACAATGAACAGACCATTTTCATTTCTGACCATTCCTGCCAAAATGGGATCATTTCTTCAAAAATGAGCTCATTTCTCACTCGAATCCAAGCCAATTGTCTCCAAGTCAGTCATTCCCAGTCAGTCATGTTCCCCAGAGTCTAACTTGAGCTCACCAGAAGTTCAAGTGCTCCAGTTTCAGTTCAAAACCATTTCTAAGTGTCCAGGAGCCCATTTCAGTCCATTTCAGCTCTTTTAGCTGAAATTGAGCCGAGTTTAGTCAATTGAGCTAGTGTTTGAGCTTCGATTTTAGTTCATGTCAGTATTATTGACCTTTTTTTTTTAGCTCAAAGCCAGCTCAAGTTCGTAATTCACTTCACTCCAGTGATCATTCCGTACCCTTTCTCTAAAAATGGCAACTTTTCTTGAAAATTCAGTCGGAAAGGTCAGTTGAGTCAATATCATTGTCAGCTCATTGGAGTTCTGAAACTCTAAAACCCAGCTCAATCTAGCTCATCTCAGTTCAATCCAGCTTGAACCCCAATTTTCAGTGTCACTCTGACCCAGTAGAGTCCCGAAAACCATTTCTTGAGCTATTTTGCAAATTTTATCAATTTTAATGCTTTTTAAACTGGTACAAGTGTCAATCGAGGTCTGACATCCAAAATTCTTTATTCATGGTCTGCATTTCGCATGTCATTTCATGTCATTTCTCATCATTTCATATCATTTCTCAGCATTTCATAACATTTCATCACATTTCATTTCATTTTCGAAGTCCAGAACTCCAGTTTTATAAATTTCAATCCAGATTGAGTTTTAAAAGTTTTCATAAATCAATTTCAAACCTCGGGTTTCCAAAATTGGCATTTTCACCCCGAGATTCTAAATTTGGAAATATTTTCTCGAAAAAACAATCTGGATTTCTTTTAAAATCAAATTTTCAAATTCTACACTGGATTTGCTTCGCAATGAGCTATTGAACTTCAAAATCCGAGCTCATTTCAAAAACTGCCAAAAATAGCTCGTTTTGTTTAAAGCATTTTCTCGAGAAAAACAATTTGGATTTCTTCCAAAATTAAAATTTTAAACTCTACATTGGATTTGCTTTGCAACGAGGTATTGAACTTCAAAATCCGAGCTCGTTTCAAAAACTGCCAAAAATAGCTCGTTTTGTTTGAAGCATTTTCTCGAGAAAAACAATTTGGATTTCTTCCAAAATTAAAATTTTAAACTCTACATTGGATTTGCTTTGCAACGAGGTATTGAACTTCAAAATCCGAGCTCGTTTCAAAAACTGCCAAAAATAGCTCGTTTCGTCTGTAAACTTTCTAAAAAGACTATTTTACCCCTCTAATCGTCAAAATGAATTTCAAAAGTGGAATTTGGACCCGCTCTGAGATGGTCCATTCATTTACTTTTCCATTTTATTAAAAAAAAAAAAAAAGATGCTTCTTTTTATTTGTTTATTTTTGTTTTTATTGATTTTTATTATTTTTTATTTTATTTATTTTTTTATTTTAGAGAGGTGGGACCCACAAGGTGGTCGCCCAAACCTCCAGCCCCTCTATTTCTCCATTTCCTTTCTCTCCTCCTCTCCTTTCCCTTTCCTCCTTCCTTTCTTTCCTTCTTTCTTTCTTTTCTTTCTTTCTTCTTCCTTTTTCTTTTCTTTCTTTCTTTCTTTATTTCCTCCTTTCTTTCCTCTCCTAGCCACTCACGTATGGGATTTTCCAGCTTCCTTCTCTTCCTCTTTCCCTCTCCTTTCTTTCTTTCTTTCCTTTCCCTTCTTCCCCTCTTCTTTCCTTTTTCCTTCCCTTCCTTCCTTCCCCTTTCTTCCTTACTCCCTTTCTATTCCCCCAAAAGCCATATGGCTGCAGCTATTCACGTATAGCCATTCATCAAGGTCATTGGATATCATTAGAAACTTAGGTTTTAGCTAATTAAAAACCTAAGTTATCAAAAAACAAAAAAAAAAGAACTACGGCTGCCTCCCCATCTCAACTCACGTCTCTCTCTCTCTCTCTCTCTCTCTCTTTTGAGTTGCAGCCTCCATGGCTGCATTTTCAAGCTTTCTTCAGCCGCTCCCTCTTGCATTTCTTTGAAGTCCAACATCTTCAAATCTCACAGCACCACCAAGGAGCTTCTCTCTCCAGCCAAGGCAGCAACATCTCCAGCTCTTCAACACCATCAGCCACCTTCACCAAAAAAGCTTCAGACTTGTAGCCATCTTCAAGTGCTCCTTCTCAGCCACACATCACCTCCAGCCAGCTCACAAGCCACGGCATCCATCCAGCCTCCTTGGTAGCAGCTGATACTACCCCAACCTTCAGCCATGTTCAAGCAGCACTACCAGCTTCAGCCTCCACACCCATACGGCTGGACATCTTGGGAGGGTATTCACCCCTTCTTCTCTCTCACATTGGCTCTCGATTCACGCACACCTCTTCAGCCCATTCACGTACTTCTTCCCTCTCATTAAAACCCACTTCTCAAAAACTTAGGAAAAAAGGTTATTTCTCCCTAAGTCATCAAGATCCATCACAGCAACACACGGTTGCCTATTCATTCTCTCTCCAGCCACCCCTCTTTCTCTCTTATACCTTTTCCTCTTAACATCCCTCCTACCTTCAAGGCATTCCCCATTAGCTGCAGCCACCCCAGCTCCTCTTCTCTTTTGACAGCCACCATACAAAAGCATCTACACGGCTGAGCTCATCTTCTTCACCCTAGCAGCAGCTGGTGCTACCTTCAAGACCCTCAGTCGGTGCAGCAAGTGAAGCTCCTCTCTTATCAAGGTGACAGCCACAGCAACAAGTCTCCACCTTCTTCAACAGTCCAGCATCTCCACCAAGGTAGCCCTCCTCTCCGATCAAGGTGACAGCCACAACAACAAGTCTCCTTCAAGGTAAAGTAAGAAATAAAAAAAAAAAAAAAAGGCAAAGAGAAAAACTTTGTCTCAAGATGTAATGAAAAATTTTCATATGATGTTTACATAGATCTAACACGAATCCAGTTTAAAACTGGATTCACGAGTTTCTTTATGAAGATTGGATGATGTGAAACGGTAGTCGCCCATGTCAACGCTATGCATGTAAGATGATCCATTCGAAAGATGAATCGGGTCTCTTATGTCAAAAGCCAACAACAATCAATTTCATATCCTTTTTTTATTATTATTATTATTATTATCATTTTTATTTTATGTTATTTTAATCATCATTTTAGTGAAAATCATATGCCTTAGGTGTTTAGCTTAATTAGTTATTGTCTTTCTTTTTTTTTTTTTTTTTATTAGTTTCATTAACACATGTCTATTGCTTTATCATTTTTTTTTTAATTCATGTATAGAGTCTAGTTGTTATCTCATGTATGAATCTTCATTGATAAATTCTAAAAATTTCGTATTAGACATTCTTGCGTGTTATTGATATCTTGTAAAAATTCTAAATTGGTTTGGGGTCAGAAATTTCATTTCAAAAGTCAAGAACCGAATCGAGTTTTGAACTCTCCAAAATATTCAATCTCTGATTTTGCAGAAAATAACCTTCGGATTCACCACCGTGGGGCATCCGGATTTTTTTCCAAAAATCACAGTGGATTCATAATTGAATCCACTAATGATCTGGAAATTTTGAGCTTTTTCCAATAAGTTTTGACCTCTGTAAAAAATCAGATTTCCCATACCCCTGGGAAAATCTTAATTTTCCTGTGTCAGGGTACAGACATACCCTAATACATCGAGTCTGTTCAATCTGTAGCCCGTCTGCAAAAACTTTCAACATGAAAGTTGTTCATAACATAATTTTCTGTCATTTTCCAAAATTTGGGAATTTTTGAATCTTTTTCATTATTTTTTCCGGATTTTCTATTTCTGTCTAACAGATTCCAATGTCCAGAAATTCCAGAGATTTAGGTCTCTGATAACAGTGTGGCCTTTTCCAAACCGTAACCCGAATCCTAATAGTGTCAAAATATCAAATCTTCCTCTGTTTGTCAGGGACATTTTCCCACAATTTCAGCCATTTTCCCATTGGTCTGCTATTTTTCCCATATTTTATACCAAAACCTATCTGTTTCCTTCATTTACTAGAGTCGCCGGATTCCGATCCGACTTGCCGGAGTGGTACAGCTCCGACCATAGGTCAAAACCAGAAAGTGTCAAAGGAACAAATCCTTGTCTTACTTTCCTCTGTCATCCCATAAAATTTGGGAAATTTTTATGGAAGTTTGATATCCTAAATCTCCTTTAGAATCAATATTTTAGGCAAAAATCATAAAATTTAGGGTTTTTATTTGAATTTTCATATTTAAAAGTACCAAAAAAATAGATTTTCGAGCTCCATTATGTTTCTAGGGTTATTTTAGGTGTCCATGCCAAATTTGGTTTAATTCCAAGTTCATTTGCTCCATGTGTTAGTTTATCTCTAAATTCAGAAGCGAAAATCAGGCGAAAATCAAGTTAAATTTGATATTTTATGATATTTTTGTCATTTTAGGGTTTTTATCATGTACATAAGCATGTAGAATCATATTAGGGTTAATTTTAATCTCCTTTGCATTTCATATTTTTCAATTTTGCAAAATTTATTTCAGAAAACCCTGGTTTCAAGGCCATAGTCTTATTATCAGGGGTATTTTGGTCATTTTGACCTAAATTTCGAAATTTCAATTTCTAATTCTCCAAAATTTCATGCGTATCATCATATTTTATCATATTATGTTTGATTTATTTCATTTGATTTTCAAATTTTCAAAATTTACAAAAATTCTTTCAGAAAACCCTGATTTCAAGGTCATTAGGGGTATTTTGGTCATTTTGACCCCAACTTCGAATTTTCAAGTTTATTTTCGAAATTTATTCATTATTTATTATGTTTATATCAAAGGGGGTATGAATTTGGGTTTATATCTGAATAATATCCGATAATTTCTCATATTTTCGGATAAATTCAAAAAACCTACATTTTTGTGCTAACCTTGTTTTCTAGTTTTGCAGGAACATTCAAGAAAGAAGACTTAGATTTTATTTTCTTTATTTCAATTCAATGTAATCTCAAATGTAATAATTTGGAATAAGAGTTACTTTTCTGCTTAGAATAGGGTTGCATTGCATATAGTTTAATTTATGCAAATTTTAATATGTGACGTATGATTCATGCATATTTATTTCAAATTCACTATGGTTTACACGAATGGCATGTGCACAAGCTCTTATGGAGTTTATAAACTCGGTGGGATTCGTATTTATGGCCATAGTCAGAATACGAAGAAAACCAAGATTTATGATCTTCGTATTAGCCACATTCAGCCTACACACTTAGGCTAACTTCAAAATGCACTGCATTTATCAAAGTTTCAAAAGGATTTCTCAATTCCTTAATTGAAATTCCCTTTTCAAATTCATATTCATTCATTCATATAATTCAAATGGCATTATTCTCAAATTCATTTTCCAATTTCAATTTCAAAAAAATTCAGTTTTCTCAAGAATTTCCAAGTCTTTCTCAGGATCTGATTTTCTCAAAATCCTAAGTTTTCAAATGACATTTCAAAGCATTTCCCAAGTTCAAACCAAGATTTTCCTATGTTTTCAAATTCTCAAATTTCAAAATCCCAAGTTTTCAGAAATCGATTTTCTCATATTTTCCAGTTTTTCCTGAGAATTCATTTTCCATTTCAAAAGTCATTTTCCAATGAATTTCTTAGATTTTCTCAGAAAAGCAATTCCAAATTTCAAAATCGATTTTCCAAAGTTCAAGTTTTCCTGAGAAATCACTTTCCAATGCAAATTTCTGATTTTCAATGAACTTCAATGATTTTCCCAGGAATCCCAATTTCAAGTACTTTTCCAATCATTTTTCCAGCATATTTCAATTTTCCAAAGCAAACATCATATTTTCTCAAACTTGCATTATTTTCAAAATTTCATAGCACAAGCCTGATTCTTTGTGCATTCTAGGAAAATAGAGCATAATTTAGCTATTTGAGTCAAGTTAGAGCCCATAATTGATCCTTGGTTCAATTACCCCTGGTAAAGGTGCCAGGAACGGTTGAACCTCGTACCGACAGGCGGATCCCATTCCACGGAATTTTCCCGCAAATTTTAAAAACGGAGGCGAGTAAATTTTCAAAACAATTTTCAAAACTTTGGTCGAGTTTGACTCGCGAAATTCGTTTCTCTCTCGCAAGGGAGGGGAACAATTTTGCGATGATAACAGGTTTGGCGACCGTGATGGGACCTGTCCTCGCCTGATCAAGTATGTGCTTTAACTTAGCTCAATTATCAAAATTAGGCTCTATGGAATGTCAGCTTTTAATTTCTGATATCATGTGAACCTAGGAGCCTAGACTTGAACCCAGCTGACATGGATTGCATATAGACTAGGCATGGTTTGGTAGGACCATATTGAGGAGAATTATGCATGTTCACATAGACTTAGGTCTGAAATACAACACTCCTCAATCTAGGACTTGTATGAAAACAATGTTTGCTTCTTCAAAAGTTTTCAAAATTCTATCTCTTTAGGACTTAGAGCCCTCTGTTTGCCTGCATGTGATCATATTTCAAAAACCACCCCACCTATGTCTACCCGGTCTTCACGTTGCTGGGCTCTCTTCTAGAACCATAGTTCGGGACAGAGCCTCACAACTGGGCCACTTATTTGGGCTAACGCCCCCCTGCCACGTACCAAGGGCCATAGTCCAACGTATATCGGCAGGCGCTCAAGGATGTTGGGAAAACACAAGCCTAGTCCCGGAGATGAATTTTTATGCTACGTACATCGAGCCTCGGTTCGAGTATATCGGCATAGCATGATTGGACACAGTTGATCTGAGCCTAGATTCAGGATTAGGGTCCTAAAGCTCTTTCAAAATTGATGCATTTAGAGTCAGCTTCTTAGGGAATGCTGTATGTGCATAATTGTTTGTAATTGAATGTATGATAGTCACTTTCGCCTTATTTTTTCATATTTTTTTTTCAATTTTTCCAAAATACCGAACAATTTTCCAAAATACCTCATTTTCCATCTTTTGTGAAATATCTCTTTTTTCTCAAAAACCCTGGATGATTTTTCTAAATTATCCACCTTTTCTTCAAAACTCCAGGAGATTTTCCATTCTTTCGTTCCTCTGGACTTCGAATTTCCAGCTTTCATTTTATCCTGCCTGCAATTTTCAAAATTCTTGTATTTTTCCAAAGTCTAATTCCAGTCTTCTTGTCCCTAAGTCCAATGGCATCTAGTCAGCTCGATTCTGTTTTTCCTGAGGGTCACATCTCCTACGAGGTGCGACAAAGTCTTCCTGAGCATCGATCTCTTAGCACCGGACCCTTCTTCCCCCGGTGGTACTATGTCTGGTTCAAAAATTTCTCTCGTATGTTTCCGGACCACTTGAGCGATTGTGGGTTGGAATTGGCATCTGCAGTGGAAAGTTGCAGTGGAATTGGCTTTAGGGACTCTATATTTCCTCTTTTCGCAAAAACCCCTCTCGGATTTGTTCGTCCAAATTCCGAAGGTCCCATTATGGTTTTCTCCATTTTTGAGAAACCTGTATGGTAGATTTCCCCCACTCAGGATAAGGGTCAAACCTGAACCATTTGCGAAAGATTCTTTGATTTCAAAAGCTATTTCAGTCTCAGCAATGAAACGCCCAATTTCTTCCCCTTTTTAAAGCTTTAGGGACTCTATATTTCCTCCTTTCGCAAAAACCCCTCTCGGATTTGTTCGTCCAAATTTTGAAGGTCCCATCGTGCTTTCTCCATTTTTGAGAAACCTGTATGGTAGATTTCTCCCACTCAGGATAAGGGTCAAACCTGAACCATTTGCGAAAGATCATTTGATTTCAAAAGCTATTTCAGTCTCAGCAATGAGACGCCCAATTTCTTCCCCTTTTCAAAGCTTTAGGGACCCTATATTTCCTCCTTTCGCAAAACCCCTTCGGATTTGTTCGTCCAAATTCCGAAGGTCCCATCGTGCTTTCTCCATTTTGCGAAACCCGTATGGTAGATTTCCTATCCAGATTAAGAGTCAACCCGGAACCTCACTTCGCGAGGTATCTTCTTTGCAGGTTTGGGTTAAACCTGAGTCACATTCCAGTGAGATTCCTCGTTTTGACGAGATGTTTTCTTCCAATCCCATCATGGTTTTGCCCATTGATGAATCCATACTTTGTACATCCATCTAGGAAAGGATTTGACTCGAGCTTCATTTCACAAGGCATTTTTCCAAAATGTCCCATCAAGGTCCCCGTGTATCCCTTTCCTCAGTTCAAAATTCATCTTGATATATTTTCGTCCCATCCAGGTTAAGGGCTAAACCTGAATCATTCCAAAAAGAGTATCTTGTCTCACCCATGAGACCTGATCAAAATTCTGATTTTCCACCATTTTGGGATATTCATCCAAAGTCCCATCAAAATTTCCTCATTTTCTACACAATCATATCATCCTCGAGGATTTTGTCTCCCCAAAACTATTCAGGATAAGGTTTCAAACCTGAAAAGCCATATTTTCAAAATAATTCTTCCACACCTAGTTCAGACCTGCTGACTGGGGCATTTTCAAAATTTGGAGTGTTGTCTTTGCCACTAAGCTCGGCTCTCAACCGGCTTAGTAACAAAGAGGGGCATCTGTGAACACCCCAAATTTTTCAATTTTTTGTAAAAATGACCCTTTTGCCCCTAACCCCGTTTTCTGAAAAAATCGAAGCAGTTTCAAAGCTCATTCTTCAGATTTATTGAACTAAAATTCCATATTGGTATATTCAAAGTTAATTTCGGACCCGAATCCAGGACTTTAAATCCATATATCCTCAAAATCCGGATCAAAACCCATTTCTGAAGAAATTTTCTCAAAATAACTTTTAAATTCTCAGAAAAATTCCCTTTTGTAAATATTTTTGCAAAAAAACACCAAAAAAATTTGTTTTAATCTTTGTTTTCTCACAAATCTTAGGATTTTTACTTAAAAATACAAAAAAAAATGAGAAATAACATAAAATTCAAAAAAAATGGAAAATTTATGAGAAACAAATGAGTTTAAGCTTTTTAAAATCAATTTTGCTAAAAAAATCATTTTTAACCATTTTTTTATGAAAAAAATTGTTAAAGAGAGCCTCTTTTTGGAAAAACAAAAAATTTTCACAAATAAACCCTCCTAAAGCCTCCCTTTTTCCTCTCTCGCCCGATTTTTCTCTCAGGGTTTTTCCCTCAGAAACCCTAACCGCCCCCTCCATTTCTCTCTTCACTCTCTCTCTCTCCACCGAAACCCTACATCCACCTTCCATTTCCACCGATCACCCTCCCTTTTTCCTCCTTCGTCCATCTCTAACCTCCTCTTCCCGAACCTTCGTCCCCCTCCTTAAGAGGGGCACGATGAGGAAACCCTAGAGGACCGCATTTCACCCCTCCACCCGGCCTTTCCTTCTTCCTCTACTTCTTTCTCCCCTTCTATCTTCTCTTATCTTGACTATCTCTCAATCGATTAAAGAGGAAGGCCGTCCTCACACTACAACAGCACCTAGAAGCCATTGCTCCTTCTTCGGTCGAAGCCCAACAATCAGGATCAAGGAGATTAAGTTTCTATAAGCAACTGCAGGAGCTCGATTGACTCTAACCCTCTTCGGTTTAAGCTTCAGCAACAAAGGCACAGAACCCTTCCGATCAATGGAAGGAGATCAACCCTCCCTACAGCGATAAGCAGAAGCGACACAACTTCCATCTCAATCCGGATCTATATACGCTCTAGAGTCCCTGCAAACAAGAGGAGCCAATAGGCCTCCTCTTCAGTTCTACCTAAGGAGCACCAACTCCCTCTTTCAGAACTTTTGCAAAACCAGAAATGTCCAGGGGTAAAGCATAAGATGTGAATTCACGATAGAGTTGAGGTACGAGAGAATTTGATCAAGAGGTGGTTCCAATTGCAAATTTTCTTACCCATATTAAATAAAATAGTCATATATGTTTTGTATGCTTGCTTAATTGATTATGGTTGCCTCGTTTTTCTATTTTAAAGTAGCAAAGAATCAGTAACTTTAGGTTTTCCATAGAAATTAGAATCATTTGAGGTTAAATTGATGTCATCCAACTTATGCAATAAAGTTGCATTGTTGTCCTTATCTCTCTTACACAGTTTAGGAAGAGATTCTCTTGAGAAGAATAAAAACCCTTTTGCATTTCCAGCCCTCTTTACAACCTACAGTGCCACTACATATTTTTCCTGCAAATGCCACTGTAGCACCACCTGCTACAGCCCCACCCATGTTATGCTCCACTTACAAGTAATACCCATCTACCAGCCCCTTCCTACAAATTCGCTCTTCCCAGCATCTGTACTTCATTCACCTAACCCCACAATCATAGTAGTTATGGCTACAACTACACACCATGATGTTCCCATACAGCACATTGTTACAGCATGTGCAACACTCTTCCTCCACATGGCTTCATCACTTAGCATATTCATCCACCTATCACCAACACCTTGCATCTCCTTCCACGTACTTGCATTTACCTCCAGCATTGCTGCATTCAACTTACCATCTTCATACATGTCACCAACAATACACAGCTTCAGCTCTCTTTCTTTTGTTCTTTTTTTTTTTACTTAATTTTCACCCTGCAACTATCAATATTCACGGTTACCACACTGACTTGTATGCTTTTAGCTATCATCCATCACTTCATAACATCAGTCCCAGACAACAACCACCTGCGCATCTTCTTCATTAGCATGCCTGTACACTACTTTCAACATTCACCTTACACCATCACACCCCTTTTCCGGTATGTCCTGCATCATGCCTCCATTACCTTCCACAAATACCCCCTGCATCATATACATAGCCTTTAGCCTATACCTATGGCCTGTTGTAGGTTCTTAAGATCCATCATATCTCACCACTCCATTAGTTTTCCCTCTTCTGTATGTTTATTCCCAGCAACAAGATGTTATCCATTATCAGGTTTGATTTCCAGCCACCTGTTGTAGCTTTTTGCTATATCATCATGACACAAACTCCCAAAAGGCTTTTGTGACTCCCTGCTGCAACCACAGCAGTGGCACCTATTTCCAGATCTCCTCCCACTTCACTTCATATACACCTATTACTTGCTCCAAATCACCTCCTTTTCACTATAATATCACCATCCATACTGAATGCTTTCATTTGCATCTCATACATACCCAAACCACTCCATAGATAATGTGCACATGCCATTCATCTGCATTTTACTGCAAATGATACCGTTTCTCACAACATGGCACTGCTGTCACCTTCTTACAACAACTTTGTCCCTTTTTGCAGCATATCTTCAATTCCATTCTTCACATTTCCTAATGCATATCAACTGCATAAGCCTCTCAACTCGCCTCTACACTTCCACTGTCCAGCCACTTCTATTTCCTACACATTGCCTACACCTACTTCGCTTCTCTGCACTTTCACAATCCTTCAGCTTCCCAAGTGGCTTCATTCACCATAGCATTTCATAGCACCCCTATATTATTGCATATTCTCATCATTGGGAAAATGCTAAATTTGTTGCTAACATGGCTATTATACCATCAATTACCATATCCCCTACCACTTACCTGTGATTTCAGTTTATTATCAATCACTTAGTGTCACCCAAATATCATTTAACAACACTTAGTGTTTTCATTGAATATCACTGGACAGTCACACAGTGTTTCATTTCCCCTTGCATCATTTTCATATCATGTTCATGTGGTTTTATCATGTCATATTCGTAGGCATTATATCTTAGGCATAACTCATATGCTTTAGGTCGTGGATTGCAAAATAGCCATATGCTCTGTATAAACCTTATGACAGTCGGTTCTTGGGTATTAGGATTTATGTGATATCATAACACTTCATTTTATTCTCGTTTAGCACAAGCATACCATTTGGGGCATTACATATGCATTCATTCATTAGCCTGGATATGATCATATGCATGTTGATTCTTAACATAGTATTTTCCATTTTTTTTTTATATATATATTTTGCATTTTGCTTCATAATAACTCTGTTTTGCAGGAATATGTGAAAAGCTTGAATCTCTTTCTTAGATTAGAAATTTTTGATATTTTCAAATTCCAATGTTGTAATAGCCAGGTATCAATGAGAAGTTTATATTTCTAGCTTAGATTAGAATAAATGAGCATTGTAAATTGCTTATTTTCATGCTTTTTACCTTTATTTTCCAAAATCTCACAAATGGGAACACGAATGGCACGTGCACCATTTCGTAAGAGGTAAATTAATCCTAAGTTGATGATTTACATCAACGACCATAGTCGGGATGTAAACAAGACTTAGTGTTTTTATCTTTTATGAAATAAACTGGATCCACACTGGATCCCTCTTTTCAAAATCATCATATTTTCAAATATTTCATCTTTTATTAGAGTTTAACTTAAAATTAATTCAATATATATACCAATGGCCATAGTCAGGGTATATTGAGAATTAATTTCATTTTAAATTCCATAAAAGCACCAAAAAATGTATTGCATTCTTCACTTGAATTTAAATGTGATTATTATATAATATATCCAATGACCATAGTCAGGGATATATTATATCTTCAATCTCATTCTTAATTCAATTTAAGAAAGGAATAGCTTTTCAAAATCCAATTTCAAACTCTTTGAATTCATTCATCATATAGGGTAGAACTGCATCATATTTTCAAAATTTCTTTTTCAAAAACTCCAAGTAATGTAAATACCTTCCTCAATCTATCTTCAATCCTTCTCAAATCCAATTCATTCTTTCAATTTCCAAAAGTCTATTTCATTTTCAAACCTCAAAGTTCAATCTAACTTTGAGATTTCAAACTCATTTTATATTCAAATCAGATTTCAAAGTTCAATTTAACTTTGAAATTCCAAATTCATTTATATTCAAAAATTCCAAATCAAATCCAAAGTTCAAATTAACTTTGAGATTCCTTCCATCTTCATTTCAAATTCCAAATTCAAAAATTCAAGACTTTGAAATTTGTTTGTATATTCAAATTCTAAATTTCAAGTTCAATTTTAAAAGTTCTTGATTCATCTTCTGGATTTAAATCCAAATCCATTTTAGGATCCAGACTCCAATTTCACTCTGGATCTAAGACTTCAGATCCAAAACCATCTTAGGATCCAGAATTCAATTCTACTTTGGATCTCGGACTTCAGATACAATTCCATCTTAGGATCTAGAGTCCAACCCTATCTCGGATCTCAGATTTCAGATCCAAATACCTTCTTGGATTCCAAATCTTGAATCCAATTCCATTCAAAATTCCAAGTCCAAAATCCACTTTAAATTCCAATTCTCAAAGCCAGTTCCATTTCATTCAAACCAAGTTCCTATTTCAGATCCTAAATCCAAAAATCAACTCAAAACTCTATTCAGAATCCAGAATTTGGATTCGAATTTCATCTTGAAATTCCAACTGTTCCAAATCCCATTCCTCAATTCCTTTAAGATCCCACACATTTCCTTCTAACTTCAAAACTTTAAAGTTAGAATTCAATTCCATTCCAAATATTCATCCAAGTTCAAACTTCCAAATTCAAAGTCCATTTACGACTTTGAAATTTTCTTTCTTCTTTTCAGTTTCAAGATCATTTCTCTCAAAGATCGAAATTCATTTTCCTAAGCTCTGATTATTCTAAAAACTTAGAACTTCAAATCTTAAGTTCTAAGTTAGAAAACATTTCTTCACTTTATCAGATTCACTTGGAAATTCTTCAAAATATTTTCAAAAAAAGAGCATACATCTTTGCATTTGCACAAGCATGATTCATTGGGCATTTTAGACTTAGGATAAATACTTAGATAATTTCTTAGCAAAGCAAAAGGCATTAATTCGACCCTTGGTTCGATTACCCCTGGTAAAGGCGCCAGGAACGGTCGAACCTCGTACCGACGAACGGATCCCGTCTCCCAGTTTTCCCGCAAATATTTCAAAAACGGAGGCGAGTTATTTCAAATATTTTTAAAATTAAGGTCAAGTGAGACCCGCAAAAGAGTTCATCTTCTCTTCTCTTCTTTCTTTTCTCTTCTCTCTTTCTTTCCGTTCTTTTATCTTTTCTCCCTTCAAAAAGGAGGAAAATAAGAGGTTGGAAAGGAAAAGAGAAGGAAGAGAGAGAACATTAAGAGAGGAAAAATTTTGCGATGATCACATCACCCTTACTTGCTTTTCTTGCCCTGAAATGACGGTTCAAGGAAATGACAAAAATATCCTCCATTCAAAAGTTGTGAAACGACGGGTGGGGAAAATGACAAAAAAGTCGTCCATCCAGAAAGTTTGATGTTAAACATTTAAAGTGGAGACGTTCGCCTGCGCCATCTGCTGTAACAGTTGCTCCCATTAT
This sequence comes from Nuphar pumila, assembly GCF_984573655.1. Taxonomy (NCBI): domain Eukaryota; kingdom Viridiplantae; phylum Streptophyta; class Magnoliopsida; order Nymphaeales; family Nymphaeaceae; genus Nuphar; species Nuphar pumila. The sequence goes on along the minus strand of NC_143263.1, from coordinate 42,584,822 downwards.
CAACGCAAACTTTGCCTTCGTCTCCAGTCGAGCTTTCCGCCTTGTTTTTTATCATGTTGTACAACACAATGTCGCCTTCTCGTGCCTGCCTTGTGTTACAAAACATTTCAGTGTCTTCTCTTCATTTCTGCTGTCGTTAGGCATCATGGAAGAAAGCAATGATTCACAAACATTCCAACCAGTGCCATTAAGGCACCGTGAGTAGCTTTTCATCTCATCATGCTATCGATGAAGAAGGCATGTCGTCTTGTGTGCCATTAAGGCATTGTTTGGTTATTGCAGGTAGATCTTGTTATTACGAAGGTTGGAAACTTATCGATATTTGTAAGACGCTGGGACCTGTTGACAAGAACGCTTGTTTGCAGATGCTAGGAAGGGCCTCTACCCCATCAGGTATCCTACAGTCACTCATCATATGCATTGTATCTCAAACCGTTGTATTAGTAACAGACTCTCGTTTTTGTGAGATACATTTTTGTTAGTTAATATCGATTTGTTTGCTATTATGTTCAAGTTCTTCCTTATCGATTTGTAATTTATTGTGCGATATATTTATCGACCTTTTAGATAGTATGTTTTTGTATCGTCGAGTTATAAGTTATAAATACTGAACTGCCGTATCAATTTTCAATATCTGACAAATCGCTATACATATCGTTTTGTAAGATATTATATGTTTTGTAATATGTATTTGTAAGATATTTGTACACAGACTTTGAAAACGTTTGGGTGCAGAAACACATCTTGACACGCATGGCGGGGCGATTTTCGCATGCATATCGTTGCTCTCTCAGCGACTTCTATTGAACTCGCTTTAGAGCCTCATGGATATTATGAGAGCGTTATCGTCAACACACATATACGACATGTTTATTTTATTGGCATGGTAAGCGACACATCGATGCTCAGCATAAGCAAACATCAAACCGCACTTGCTTTAATACTTTCATTCATTAAATCGTTGCTTTGACTTGCGTAACCCTAGTGGTATCCGTTCTTATATGCATCCTGATTAAATCGTAGTAAACCTATGCCGCTTGCTAACGGAAATTGATATATTGCTTACAAAACATTCCACTGTCTTCTTTTATTTGTCGTTGTTGTTAGGCATTAAGGAAGAAAGCAATGATGCACAAACATTCCAACCAGTTCCATCAAGGCGGCGTGAGTAGCTTCCCAGTGATGTCTTCTTTTTAATCGTTGTAATTTTGAAAAGATTTTTATATGAAAAACATGTGAAAACCAGACATCAAATAATAAAAACTGGTTCTCACTAGTGGATGAGACCGGGTCGAACTCAGGGAACGGGAATATTTCGTATTCAAGTACACAAATCTAAACTAATCTTTATTGCCGAATTATTTGAAATGTAAAATGTTCAAGAAAAGTAAAAACAACTAACTATTACAACAAATGAATACCCTTCGCAGAGGGCGTAAAGTGCAATATTTACAAACCCAATCAAATTCCTATTTCTAAACTAAAAAGTAAAAAGACTTTATTCTTCGTACTTCGTGTCACGTAATCACTTCCGCTCCAGTCCCGTGCTATCCTGCACAATTCAAATGAACACAAGCAGTACACCAGATAGAAGTAAAAACTATATTAAGCAAATTATACTAATTAATTGCTTAAAAACATGAAAGAATTCTAATGACAATTAAAACTATATTTAACAATTGACACTTAACCAAATTTCAACTCACTAATACTTAACTACATGAAATCTAACTATTTCAATTAACTAATAGTGAAGACAATTAACAACTAACACTTCCTCAACAAAACATTAAAAATACACGATTAAGGAATTGAATCAAGGACTTGATATGAAACAAGAAGCATAAAAAGGAATTGTAAAAACAGATATTTGGTAAAAAGCATATTTAAAAACAGGAATTACATGTAATGAAAGACAGGAAACCTAAAAAATTGAATTCAGGAGATGAAAAACAAGGAATTACTAAAAAAAATTAAAGAAAAACTAAATGTAAAGGAAGACATGAGGATTTTCAGAAAACACAATAATCGATGAAATCAGAAAAACAATCAGAAAAACAATCAGAAATCGGCTAAAAATAACTATCATTACAATTGAAAAACAAAGAAACTGAAATCTAATTCAGTAAGCAATCAGAAACACAAAACAAACTAACTATCATTACAATTGAAATGAAATGTGTACTAAAACAGAAAATCCTATGATGAATGAAAAAAATTATGATGAACCAGAATTGGAAATCAAACAAAACGAATCTAAAATTGAACAAGATTAAAACAGGGATGAAGAGCTGATGCTAAGATCAAAGTTCTATTTACCAGTTTTTTTCTTTTTTTTTCTTTTTAAACAAAACAGAAACACACAGATGATTGATTGAAAAAGAAAACGGAAAAAAAAAAACAAAGAAAAAGAAGTAGATGAAGAATTGGAATAAGATGAAGAGGAGGAAGAAGTAGAAGAAGAAGAAGCTGAAGAAGAAGAAGAAGAGGAAGAAGAAATTGGAAGAAGAAACAAATCGGATGAAGAAAAATCGGAGGAACAAGAAGAAGAAACTGAAGAAATTGGAAGAAGAAGAAGATCTGAAGATGAAAGAAGAAGAAGAAGCTGCAGAAGAAGATTCGGATGAAGAAGAAGAAATGAAAAAGAAGAGGAGGAATAAAACTCACCGTGAACCAGAAGAGGGATTAGGGAAAGAAGGGCGGCGGCCTCCACCATGCGCCATTCACCGGACTGAAGAGTCCTCCGCTGCTGCCGGCTGGAATGTAGACAGAGAAAGAAAGAGAAGGGGAAGGTAGGGAAGAGGAGATGCCGGTGTTAGTGTAGGATGGTGAGAAAAGAGGGAAAGAGAGGGAAAGAGGGGAAAACCAGAGGAAGTTTCAGGCGTATGGAAGAGGCGCCTGGTTTTTACGTTTTTGGGGGTTTTAAAAGATTTCAAACCGGTTGGAACCGGTTTGTAAAAAAATATTCAGTTTCAAAAATTCCAAACCGGTTCCAACCGGTTTGGTTTTTATTATTTTTTTTTTTCAATTTTCCTTTAGTTTTCAAAAATTACAAACCATGCAATGGTTTGTTTTTATTATTATATTTTTTTTTCATTTTTATTTTCAAAAGTCAAGAAAACCGTATAAATCGGTTTATTATGAAAATTTTCAAAAACAAAACTATTTATTTATAAAGAAACTTCAAAAACTAATCTAACTATATTTTTTTTTCTTTTCTAAAAAAAACAAACACTTAAAATGAATATAAAACTATTTTCTCTATTTTTTTATTTTTTATTTTATTTTTCATTGAAAACTAACACTAAACTACTATGAATATAACAAAAACTAAAATATGTATAAAAATGTAAAATAAAACTATTTTTCATCCATTTTCTATTTTTAAATCATTTTAACACATTTACTCAAAAACTATCATAAAATTGGGTTTTTGAAACATTATTTTATAAAATCATGCATATTTTAATGTTAATAAACCCTGAATTATATGCATGATCAAATACCCCCATGCTTATGTTTTGCTAGTCCTCGAGCAAACTAGAAAAATGCAAGAAATCAAACTATCACCTAACTCACTTTCGTAGGAATCACGGTTGCATTTAGCTCTTGCAACAAGCCCTTTCAACCCCTGGGTTACCCCAGTGGACGAGTAAGGTCTCGTGAGGGTTTGCAGTGATGTTACCCACAAACATCTCTGTCATGTATGCAAAATATTACACATCCTCATAATCATAGGTAATAAAAGACTTTATTTCCACAACTATTTCCTGTTATTTCAAAATCAAAACATAATTAGAGTCTTTTATATACCACCACAGAAAAGAATTTCTTTCACTTTTCTAAATATCACAATTATTTATGTTTTATTCTTAGAAAATCCAATAAAAACACATTATTATTTACTTATCCTCACACATATGTTTTCTGCACAGGTTTTCTCAATTGCACTTCTAAGCACTGAACTTTTCTTTCTTTTTAAGCTCTTTTCTCTCTTTTTTTTTTCTTTTCACGCTTTTTCTTTTTGCGTACTTATTTTTCTCTTATAGCTTGCGTGTGGTCAACTTTTATGCCTTGTGCAATGTCAATATCTTCTATACTTTTTCAATACATACCAAAAGATATCAACTAAGACATAAAAGTGACTTCCTTCATTCACCTTTATAACATGAGAGTCAAACATTTCAACTTGTATCTGTTCTCAGTTACTTAGGATCACGAAGTTTTCCACTCTCCTTTTCGAAAATGGAATTAAAAGTTTGAACTTACATCTAAGTTCCATTTACTAAGGATTGTGGAATTATCCAAACAACCTAACACATGCTATTTTTTTCTTTTGAGCTCATTTTTACGCTTTTGTTCATTTGCTTAGTTTTTCAAAAATAAAACTGTGCATATTCATATTTATGATTCAAAATAAATTCTAACCTGTATCTATCATCATTTATTCGAAATCCGCATAAACAACCATAATTTTTAGATCTATGTCAGAAAATTTTTTCGTGGGGCTTAAAAATCCTCTAAAAACATCAGATTTGAAATAACATTCATATAAGTTCAAACTCTTTCTTTAAAAAACTACTTTTCATGAGATATGTGTAAACATGTGCAAGAACGTAAACAGAAATATCAATGTGTGCAAACTACACCCTCCCCCATGCTTGAATGACACTGTCCCAGTGGCACTCCCCCATGCTTGAATGAAACTAAGTGAATGCACATGAGAGAAATAAATGAGGGAAAAGAGTAGAATGACCTGACATGAATTAAAAATATATGTTCTATGAATGTAATGAATGCAATGTATACATGACAAAACATAAAACTCATGAATGAAACAAAAACAACATGAAAAACTCATGAATAAAACGAAAAAGTAAAAATAAAATCTATAAATTCTAAGCAAATCTAATAATATACAAGATATGGGTTGCCTCCTATAAAGCGCTAAGTTTCACGTCCCCAGCCAGACGGATCCCTGGAAAAATCCTTCATCGTCCATGAGATCAATGGACATGAAGTCAGACTCAACCGGGTTCTATGAAGAAAAGAGTGTCATCTGTGACACTACGCACTGTGTTTCCATCCCTTCTACCTCCAACTGTATGATCATAACTCTCTCGACGTGAAGAACAGAGATTAGTCTCATCTGAGAGACTGGTCAAGAAATGAGAGTCTAGGACCGACCGACTATCAATGAATGCAACTTCAGACAAGTGGTGAATATGATCTGGCTTGACTTGGTCAAGCACCTTCTGCATCTGCACCTCTTGCTTACTAAAAACAATCGGTGATCCTAAAGGCTGAGAAAATGGGGCTTTATATGATGATAATGCATGTTGTGAGTCTGGCCCCTTCTGCTGAGGTATCATGGAGATCGACTCGTTAGTAGAAATGATATGAGGTTCATGAGTCGATTCTTGAGTGGAGTGACACGCCTTCCCATACTGAAGGGATGTAATAGATTTGACTTGCTCATGATGTGAATCAGTGGGTTGCAAGTCAAATGACATGGAATCCTCTCCCTTAGAGACAACAGACTGACTATGAAGGTTCCCCTGACTTTGTCTACTCAATGACTGAGCTAACTGTCCCATTTGAGTCTCTAGCTTGACTATTGACTGTGTATGGGAACAAAGAGTGGCCTTGATATCAGAAAAGGCTTCTAACATCTTCTCTTGAAATGATGAACTTGGAATGGGCTCCTGAGGAGAAGGTAGACAATACTGGGGATGAACCTGTGGAAATATAGGATGCGAGTAACCTTGTGAAGGGTTACTGGGTCTATACTGTGTCTGAAAGGGCTGATGAGATAGGGGAATGGATTGGTTTCGCCAACCTGGGGTATATGATGATGTAAACGAATCAGGCATGGGTCTAGTGAAACCTTGGGCAGCATTCACCTGCTCCTGAACGAATTCAGGATATAATGGGGCTGTCGGACAATCCGCAACACAGTGTGCAGGGCTAGCACATAGCTCGCACACTCTTTCTATTGGATTTCTCGAGGAATTGGCTAGGAATTGATCTAACTTTCTAGTCAACTGGTCAACCTTGGTACGCAATTCTAACTCAGACCCTACTTCGAAAATCCCAACTTTCCTAGGACCACTAGGCAGAGATGTATTCCTATCGAGCCGTGAAGACAAATTATGATGCATCGTGTTTTCACTCAAGGTCTTGAATAGAGACCACGCCTCGTCCTCACTCTTGAGCATAAAAGTGCCCCCATAAGACGAATCAACCATTTAACGATGCTTTTCAGTAAGCCCGTCATAAAAATACTGCACCAACTACCAACGAGGCACCTGGTGATGGGGACACTTGCGAAGAAGATCTTTCAATCTCTCCCAAGACTCGTGAAATTGTTCTCCCTTAATTTGAGAAAAACTGGTTATAGCTTTACTAAACTGATTCATTTTACCAATTGGGAAGTATTTTTTTAAAAATTCTCTTTGCATTCCTTCCCAAGTAGTAATACAAACCGTCTCAAGAGATTTTAACCAGTGCTTGGCTTTATCTTTGAGAGAGAACGGAAACAAGGTTAACCGCATAGCATCATCTCCAAAATTATTGATTCGCACAGTCGAGCAAATCTCAAGGAATTCGTCGAGATGACGATATGGGTCATCATTGCTAAGGCCATAAAACGAAGGTAACATTTGAATCACACTGGCCTTAATCTCAAAATGGCTCGCTCCTACATCAGGTCTCGTGATGTAGGAGGCAGGGAGTATACGTATTTGGCATGAAGTACTCCCTCAAAGGACGGATCAATTGATGATTGTCAGTCATTGCTTACACCTTAGAGTAGACTGATGTAGCACACGTCCTAACTCTGGGTTTTCTACCTAACTAATGCACTAAGCGGCCAAACCACGCAAACCACAAAGCGAGTAAACTAAAAACAACAAAAACTAAACAAACACCACGCAGTTACACATAACAGAGATTATGCATGAGAAATACAAAATCTATGTGTACGGTACCAAACGTACACAGTCACCTCTAAGGGGATCCTAATAGGTGGGCTGTGCAGAAAAGTAAGCTCGTCTCTAAGATATGCACATACGTGGTTCTAAACCTAAATGCAACAGAAACACTAGGCAATAAAGTGAATACTAATATTACGCCGTTCCCCAACAACGGCGCCAAAAATTTGTTGTCTTCTTTTTAATCATTGTAATTTTGAAAAGATTTTTATATGAAAAACATGTGAAAACCAGACATCAAATAATAAAAATCGGTTCTCACTAGTGGATGAGACTGGGTCGAACTCAGGGAACGGGAATATTTCGTATTCAAGTACACAAATCTAAACTAATCTTTATTGCCGAATTATTTGAAATGTAAAATGTTCAAGAAAAGTAAAAACAACTAACTATTACAACAAATGAATACCCTTCGCAGAGGGCGTAAAGTGCAATATTTACAAACCCAATCAAATTCCTATTTCTAAACTAAAAAGTAAAAAGACTTTATTCTTCGTACTTTGTGTCACGTAATCACTTCCGCTCCAGTCCCGTGCTATCCTGCACAATTTAAATGAACACAAGCAGTACACCAGATAGAAGTAAAAACTATATTAAGCAAATTATACTAATTAATTGCTTAAAAACATGAAAGAATTCTAATGACAATTAAAACTATATTTAACAATTGACACTTAACCAAATTTCAACTCACTAATACTTAACTACATGAAATCTAACTATTTCAATTAACTAATAGTGAAGACAATTAACAACTAACACTTCCTCAACAAAACATGAAAAATACACGATTAAGGAATTGAATCAAGGACTTGATATGAAACAAGAAGCATAAAAAGGAATTGTAAAAACAGATATTTGGTAAAAAACATATTTAAAAACAGGAATTACATGTAATGAAAGACAGGAAACCTAAAAAATTGAATTCAGGAGATGAAAAACAAGGAATTACTAAAAAAAATTGAAGAAAAACTAAATGTAAAGGAAGACATGAGGATTTTCAGAAAACACAATAATCGATGAAATCAGAAAAACAATCAGAAATCGGCTAAAAATAACTATCATTACAATTGAAAAACAAGGAAACTAAAATCTAATTCAGTAAGCAATCAGAAACACAAAACAAACTAACTATCATTACAATTGAAATGAAATGTGTACTAAAACAGAAAATCCTATGATGAATGGAAAAAATTATGATGAACCAGAATTGGAAATCAAACAAAACGAATCTAAAATTGAACAAGATTAAAACAGGGATGAAGAGTTGATGCTAAGATCAAAGTTCTATTTACCAGTTTTTTTCTTTCTTTTTTTTTAAACAAAACAGAAACACACAGATGATCGATTGAAAAAGAAAACAGAAAAAAAAAAACAAAGAAAAAGAAGTAGATGAAGAATTGGAATAAGATGAAGAGGAGGAAGAAGTAGAAGAAGAAGAAGCTGAAGAAGAAGAAGAAGAGGAAGAAGAAATTGGAAGAAGAAACAAATCGGATGAAGAAAAATCGGAGGAACAAGAAGAAGAAACTGAAGAAATTGGAAGAAGAAGAAGATCTGAAGATGAAAGAAGAAGAAGAAGCTGCAGAAGAAGAAGATTCGGATGAAGAAGAAGAAATGAAAAAGAAGAGGAGGAATAAAACTCACCGTGAACCAGAAGAGGGATTAGGGAAAGAAGGGCGGCGGCCTCCACCATGCGCCATTCACCGGACTGAAGAGTCCTCCACTGCTGCCGGCTAGAATGTAGACAGAGAAAGAAAGAGAAGGGGAAGGTAGGGAAGAGGAGATGCCGGTGTTAGTGGAGGATGGTGAGAAAAGAGGGAAAGAGGGGAAAACCAGTGGAAGTTTCAGGCGTATGGAAGAGGCGCCTGGTTTTTACGTTTTTGGGGGTTTTAAAAGATTTCAAACCGGTTGGAACCGGTTTGTAAAAAAATATTCAGTTTCAAAAATTCCAAACCGGTTCCAACCGGTTTGGTTTTTATTATTATTTTTTTTCAATTTTCCTTTAGTTTTCAAAAATTACAAACCATGCAATGGTTTGTTTTTATTATTATATATTTTTTTCATTTTTATTTTCAAAAGTCAAGAAAACCGTATAAATCGGTTTATTATGAAAATTTTCAAAAACAAAACTATTTATTTATAAAGAAACTTCAAAAACTAATCTAACTATATATTTTTTTTCTTTTCTAAAAAAAACAAACACTTAAAATGAATATAAAACTATTTTCTCTATTTTTTTATTTTTTATTTTATTTTTCATTGAAAACTAACACTAAACTACTATGAATATAACAAAAACTAAAATATGTATAAAAATGTAAAATAAAACTATTTTTCATGCATTTTCTATTTTTAAATCATTTTAGCACATTTACTCAAAAACTATCATAAAATTGGGTTTTTGAAACATTATTTTATAAAATCATGCATATTTTAATGTTAATAAACCCTGAATTATATGCATGATCACCCAGCATCTTGCTATCGATGAAGAAGGCATGTCGTCTTGTGTGTCATTAAGGCTTTGTTTGGTTATTGCAGGTAGATCTTGTTCTTACGAAGGTTGGAAACTTATCGATATTTGTAAGACGCTGGGACCTGTTGACAGGAATGCTTGTTTGCAGATGCTAGGAAGGGCCTCTACCCCATCAGGTATCCTACATTCACTCATCATATGCATTGTATCTCAAACCGCTGTATTAGTAACAGACTCTCGTTTTTGTGAGATAATATCGACTTGTTTGCCATTTTGCTGCAAACACAAATTGATATATTGCTTAAAACATTATTGAGCTTATCATCAGGTTGTAATAAAGACGATGTAGCTCAATCAATAGAAAGATCTGGAGAATTGAATATCTATACTTATGACCCAACTGAAGAATTGAACATCTGCACTAACGATGCACATGAAAAGAAGGGTGCAGGCATTAGACCCACTATTGACTTGAATGTTTCAGTGGAAGAAATGCAATTCAATGATGAGGTAGACTACCATGACAGCGCACATAATAAAAGTGTATGCACCGGGAATGTACACAGAAGTACATCTGACTTCAATGTTCCAGGAGAAGAAATGCAATTCAATAATGATCCTGATTTTGATGTCAGTACACTTAATAAAACCGTAGGAACTGGAAATGTACATGGAATTGCACTTGACTATGTTCCTGTAGAAGGAATGCATTTTAATAACGAAAAAGATGCATATAAATTTTACAATGATTATGCCTTAAAAGTTGGCTTCAGTGTGAGAAGGTTTTCTTGGTCAAAAAATGCACAGGGTGTCTTGGTTAGAAAGACATATGTCTGTTCCAAGCAAGGTTGGAAGAAATCAATGGGAAATCCAACTAGGAGCACGCCAGAATCAAGATGTGGATGTCAGGCGAGATTGGTTTTGAGAAGACATCCAAATGGAAAATTTGTCGTGCGTACTTTAATCAGTGATCATAATCATGATTTATCTGCATCATTTATGACTCCTATGCTAAGGTCACATCGTAAAGTAACTGTAGCTCATGCTGCAATGGCTGAAATAGCCGATAGCGCCAGCATTGCACCAAGGAAGACATACAATTTGTTTACCCGCATAGATGGTGGTCGCGAAAATGTGCCATTCACACCTTTGGATCTTATAAACCACTTGAGCAGGAAGAGGACAGATAACATGAAGAACGGAGAAATATGTTGTTTGGTTCGTTACTTACAGAATAAATCAAGCAATGAACATGGTTTCTTTAGTGCAATGCAAGTGGACGCAGATGGATATGCCGTGAATATGTTTTGGTCAGATTCAAGGTCTAGATTAGATTATGAATGCTTCAATGATGTGCTTGTGTTTGATACTACAGTAAAGATTAACACTGAACAGTGGTCATTTGCGCAGTTTGTGGGAGTGAACCATCACACACAGAGTTGTATATTAGGCGGTGCTTTTATGTATGACCAGACCAAGGAAACCTTTGAGTGGTTGTTCAGAGTATTTACACAGGCAATGAACGGGAAGCATCCTGAAACTGTACTTACAGATGGTGATCACGCAATTGCGGCTGCAGTGCTTCATGTGTGGCCAGATGCACATCATCGCCTGTGTTTGTGGCATATCTTTCAAAATGCAGCAAAGAACATAGGACACATATTTAATCAGAATACAGGGTTTGACAAACATTTTACAAGGTGTGTACTTCATAGCGTAGACGAGGTCACCTTTAAGTCAGATTGGGACAAAATGATTAAGACATACGACCTTGCTGACTGTCTGTGGTTACAAAATTTATATTCAGAAAAAGAGAAGTGGGCATTGGCATATGGAAGACAATACTTTTGTGCGGGTATGATAAGCACACAAAGAGCCGAATCTATGCATGCACGCTGAAGAAAACCCTATATTCATGTTTAACAATGTTTCGTTTCATGGAACAATATGAATTATTTGTAGACGGTCTAAGATAGAATGAGCTTGAACAAGACGTGAAATGCTTCAATACACGACCTCTAACTTTTGGCATGAAAATATTGATGCGACCTGCAGCTTTGTATACACTAACTGTATTTGAATGGATCAAGAAAGAGGTGTTGCATGTCATGAATTGCAAAATAGAAGAACTGGTGCAAACCGAGAATATGCACAAATACCATATTTTTTGTCAGGGCGAAAAGCATCAGGAAAGGCAAGAAGCGCATGTCACGTACAATGTCGACAACGGAAGGGTAGAATGTTCGTGCAAAATGTATGAATTCAAAGGTATCCTATGTTGTCATGCATTAAAGGCACTCAATCAAGAGAAGATACAAGAAATACCTGAGTCTTACGTAATGCAAAGATGGACGAGACGCGCGAAGATTGAAATGCTCGTTATGGACAATGCGAGTAAATCTGGTGTTGACGAGAAGTGCCACATAGCCTCCCGTTACCAACAACTGTGTAGGTCATTCATGCATGTTGCTGATTTGGCATCGAGAAGCGAAGAAGGCTATGCATGTGTGAGAAAAGCTGCAACGGAGTTACTTGAAAACGTGGAGTTAATTCACATTAAGTTTGTTGCAGCGAATGAATACCAGTCGAAGATAATGGGATCGAACAACGTAGGTCAAAATCATGTCTCGCTTGACACTCCCGAGAAGTTGCGCCGAAGCGTAAACATTATCTTCAACAAGTCAGTAGTGAACGTTGTTGATTATGATGGACATATTCATGAAGCGCAGGGTATCAAAAGAAAACCTGCCTCTGATCGCAGTCGTCGAAGGGCAAAGGGTGCACTAGAATTGGTTGGCAAGAAAAGGACTAAGAAACAACCAACCTGTAATAAAAAACAACAAAGCCCTTCGAATTAACAGGTATGTAAAACATTATATTGCTTCCCATTGCGTGAAGCTTGTCAAATAGCTAACTCGTGTAATGTCCATCATGCAGCAATACCCTGCAGAAGTACCGGCAAACGTTCAAACCTACATTCCTCCCGACCAGATTTCCGGCAACGATCGCTACAGTTTTACAAGGCTTTTGGTATGTAATTGATGTTGCGAGGAGGTATGCATTTCTTGTGAAACTTAATTCAGTGTCTAATATTTTCTCTTTCATGACAGGCTATGATGCAGTCGACAGATAGGTTTGGGACACAGGAATCTCGTGTGGGCTATTAACTTAGTTGTCATGCCTCTTTGCATGACCTGATCTCCACAATGCTGGATTTTTTGAGAGTTTATAGTCGTTTGTCATTGACGACTTGCGGTTCGTGGTTGAATTTGTTCAAATCGATAGATAGCGGGTTTTTGCTTCTGCAGGAAGGCGAATGATGACATCACTGTATGGCGATTTGTGGTTATCGTTGAATAGCGATATGTGGCATCGCAGCGTAGAACGCTGTTGATTATTGTTGGACTGTCAATCTTAGCGTGATGCGAAGGATTGTTCAAGTGTGTTGCGATGTGTGGCATCGCAGCGTAGGACTGTCAATCACTGTGCTGCGATGCCACAGATCGCTATTCAACGATAACCACAAATCGCCATACACCTCCAGTCAACTTCTTCTCCAGCAAATCTTTCGCATTTCCGACACCTCCACTTGCCTTTTGAAATCATTATTGTTATCTTGTGAAAAGTTGTATCCATATATTATAAATAAAAGGCTACTCAATGTGTATTTTCCAACGGATACCCATAAATGTTTGAGTTGTCGTACAGTATTCATTGATCATGTTGGTTGAGCAGTACATCTTTTAGGTCATAAATAGTCGCACAAGCACTGGAAGGTGTGTTTGTCTTTTATTTCGTGAACCAGCAACAACCAAACCGACGATTCCTTCATAAACCTGGAGATCCGCCCTCGAACATAGAAAATTGTAGTCGGTGAGGCAGACGAAGACAGCTACACGACCAACAATGGCGAATCATGGGTATATTGTCTACACATAGTCTACATGTTCAGCAAAATCCGTCTCTTTCATGCATTTTTTGCGATTTGTTTTTGTGTACTATATAATGTAATTTAAATATCGGTCGTTGCAATGTCCGCATTCATTTCAGTCGAATATCCACCGACGAAGTTGGGCGAAAACTTAGTCAATCACTCCTGGAGGACATCAACCGAATGCGCAGTGAATTCGCACAATGCAACATGATCAGTAATTTTGTTAGTATGAAACTAGTAGTAGTTGTCTATAAACATAAGCCATGTGTACGTATGATCAATACAACACCATATTTGCTGCAAACAGACTATATCCGATTTCGTAAATTATATTAAAAGCAACGCACCAAGCCAGACTGTGAGCGTCGTCAGCCCATATTTCATGGTATATCGGTTGTATTTTATGTTGCTTTTCATTATTGATTTAGTCCAATTGATTTGTATGTTAACGTTGGTGTTAGCAATGTTTCTTTCGGTTTGCAGACTATATTACGCCGTTTGCCATACTTCAGTGGATTTCAAGACGGAAAACCTTATTGGGTTAACGGTAATCACTGCAGAGACCTTATGACAAATGAAAATGTAAGCAAACAAACCTATAGTGCAATATTACAGCGTGACAGTGGTAACAACATTTTTTTGATCTATTTGCAGATATTGATTCCTACACTCTGGCAGTCTGAAAAGCATTGGGTTTTATACGTGATGGATTTACGCAAAAAACAACTATGGTGTTACAATTCGTTGGAAGTTGACAGTGGTTTACGGCTAGACATTTCCCATCTCGTAAGATTCCATCTATATGAGTATCGTGTAGTGTACTGGGGTCATGAATTTACTTTCGGTCGCATTATTCTCAGATCGGTTTCCTGTAAACACCCCAAATTTTGCTCATCCATTCTCAAATAACCCTCCTCGTATAGTGCCAACCCTGTCAGGTCAGTGTAGGAGTCAAAGCCCGAGTCAGTTTCAGAAAATCACCATTTTACCCATTTTCATTAGGAAAATTACCATTTTACCCCTAGGTCATCCCAGACCCCAGTCAGTCGGAGTCAACCAAGCTCATTGGTCAGTTCAAGACAATTAGAATATCAGTCATCTCAAGCTCATTTGAGCTCACAATGAACAGACCATTTCCATTTCTGACCATTCCTGTCAAGATGGGATCATTTCTTCAGAAATGAGCTTATTTCTCACTCAAATCCAAACCAATTGTCTCTGAGTCAGTCATTCATAGTCAGTCATACTCCCCATAGTCTAACTTGAGCTCACCACGAGTTTGAGTGCTCCAGTTTCAGTTCAAAACCATTTTCAAATGTCTAGGAGCCCATTTTAGTCCATTTTAGCTCTTTCAGCTGAAATTAAGTTGAGTTCAGTCAATTGAGCTAGTGTTCAAGCTTTGATTTTAGTTCATGTCAGTATCACTGACCTTTGTTCTAGCTCAAACATAGCTCAGGTTCGTAATTCACTTCGCTCCAGTGATCATTTCGTACCATTTCTCTAAAAATGGCAACTTTTCTTGAAAATTCAGTCGGAAAGGTCAGTTGAGTCAGTGCCTGGTCAGTTCATTTGAGTTCTGAAACTCTAAAACCCAGCTCAATCTAGCTCATCTCAGTTCAATCCAGCTCGAACCCCAATTTTCAGTGTCACTCTGACCCAGTAGAGTCCCAAAAACCATTTCTTGAGCTATTTTGCAAATTTTCTCAATTTTAATGTTTTTTAAAACTGATACAAGTGTCAATCGGGGTCTGACATCCAAAATTCTTCATTCAGGATCTGCATTTCGCATAGCATTTCATGTCATTTCATATCATTTCTCAGCATTTCATAACATTTCATTTCATTTTCGAAGTCCAGAACTCACGTTTTATAAATTTCAATCCAGATCGAGTTTTAAAAGCTTTTAGAAATCAATTTCAAACCCTGGGTTTCCAAAATTGACATTTTACCCCCAAGAGTCTAAATTTGGAAATATTTTCTCAAGAAAAATAATCTGGATTTATTTCAAACTCAATTTTTTTGAATTCTACACTGCATTTGCTTCGCAACGGGGTATTGAACTTCAAAATCTGAGCTCATTTCAAAAACTGCCAAAAATAGCTCGTTTCGGTTGGAAGCATTTTCTCGAGAAAAACAATCTGGATTTCTTTCAAAATTACATTTTTAAATTCTACTCTGGATTTGCTTCGCAACGGGGTATTGAACTTCAAAATCCGAGCTTGTTTAAAAAACTGCCAAAAATAGCTCGTTTCGTCTAGAAACTTTCTGAAAAGACTATTTTACCCCTCTAATCTTCAAAATGAATTTCAAAATTGAAATTTGGACCCGCTCTGAGATGGCCCATTCATTTGCGCTTCTATTTTATTTAAAAAAAAAAAAAAAGATGCTTCTTTTTATTTGTTTATTTTTGTTTTTATTGATTTTTATTTTAGAGAGGTGGGACCCACAAGGTGGTAGCCCAAACCTCCAGCCCCTCTTTTTCTCTATTTCCTTTCTCTCCTCCTCTCCTTTCCCTTTCCTCCTTCCTTTCTTTCCTTCTTTCTTTCTTTTCTTTCTTTCTTCTTCCTTTTTCTTTTCTTTCTTTCTTTCTTTATTTCCTCCTTTCTTTCCTCTCCTAGCCACTCACGTATGGGATTTTCCAGCTTCCTTCTCTTCCTCTTTCCCTCTCCTTTCTTTCTTTCTTTCCTTTCCCTTCTTCCCCTCTTCTTTCCTTTTCTTTCCCTTCCTTCTTTCCCCTTTCTTCCTTACTTCCTTTCCATCTTTTTCAAAGCAAAAGCTGCGGCCATAGCCATTCACGTATGGCTTATTAGATAACAATGAAAACTTAGGTTTTGATAAGAAATCAAAACCTAAGTTCAATACAAAAAAAAAAAAAAAAGAAAGAGACGGATGGAATTTTTCAACTAACGTCTCTCTCTCTCTCTCTCTCTCTCTCTCTCTCTCTCTCTCTCTCTCTCTCTCTCTCTCTCTCTCTCTCTCTCTCTCTCTCTTTTGGCTGCAGCTATCCTTGGCTGCAACTCCCAGCCATTGAAGCCACCTCCAGAGTTCCTTCCTCCAGCCAACAGCCGGCCTCCACTTTGAAGCACCATCAACGTCTTCACCTCCAGCCCAGCCAGCTTCACCAGGGATCCACAGCAGCTTTTTCTTCAGCCACCACAGCAACCAGCAACCTCCAGCCAACAGCAAGAACACCCAGCCATCCACTTTCAACAGCCACTCCAGCACAACTGAAGCCCACCTTCAAACTTGTGGCGGCAACCTCCTCCATCACGCCATCTCCACGGCTACCTTTTGGTCCCCAAGCCACAACACTATTTCCTTCAACGTATGACCAGAAGGCCCCTCCTTGGTGTAATCCCTCCAGTGGATGCAGTCATACACCACCAGTTGTGGCCCCCAGCCTCTGCAACTTTGAAGCCTCTCCGGTTGGTGCCTATTAACACTCCTTCAAATAAAACTCAGCCAAATCCTAAGGTAAGACCCCTTTGCTTGGTAGATTTTTAATATTTGCATTATTTTGCCATGCTTCTTTCTATGCGATTTTTCCCTTTTGTCGCATCTTGACATGAGCACTCCAAGATTTATCTTCATGAGGGTGATGTGCAGTTAAGCTCGATCGGATCCAAGAGTATATAAAGAGTTTCTTCCATGGTCGTGAATAAAAAAAAAAAAACACATATCACATGTGTAGGCTATGTGAAGGGTGAGATCCATCCATTACATGAATTGGATCTTTCCTTTGAGAGCCAACAACAAAATTGATCATACCCCTGTCATTTATCTTTTTATTTTTGTTATCATGTAGTTTTTATGTTGTATTTAGAAAAAAAAAAATTCAATTTCATAAGCATTTAATGTAGTTTTATTGATATTTAATTTAGGTTTGATTTATGCATCATGTCCAATTATGATCTTATGTGTAATTTCCTATTAAAAAATCCAAAAAAATGCATAGTAGTCTTAGTCATATGTTTTTGTTTTACTGCCAAAAATTTGATTCAATTCGAGTTTTGGAACCCTATCAAACAAATCAAACCCTAAATCGGGTTTTCTGTCATCCAGAAATTTCAATTCCTGCTTTAGCAGACAAGAACCTCCGACACCACCCTTGTGGGAGATTCAAATCGTCCTTCAAAAATCATAGTAGATTTATGATTGAATCTACTAATGATCTGGAAATTTTGAGGTTTTTCCAGTCAGCTTTGACCTCTTTAAAAAATCAGATTTCTCAGACCCCTGGGAAAATCTCGATTTTCTTTGTCAGGATATAGACAGATCTTAATGCACCGATTCCTCCAAATCTGTAGTTCGTCTGCAAAAACTTTAAACATGAAAGTTGTTCCTAACATGATTTCCTATCATTTCCCAAAATTTGGGAATTTTTGGATCTGTTTCATTATTTCTCCCGGATTTTCTCTTTCTGTCTAACAGATTCCAATGTAAAGAAATTCCAGAGATTTAGGTCTCTTATAACAGTGTGACCTTTTCCAAACCGTAACCCGAATTCCAATAGTGTCAAAATATAAAATTTTCCTACGTTTGTCAGGGACATTTTCCCACAATTTCAGCCATTTTACCATCTGTCTGCTATTTTTACCACATTTTCTACCGAAACCTGTATGTTTCCTTCATTTACTAGAGTCGCCGGATTCCGATCCGATTTGCCGGAGTGATACAGCTCCGACCATAGGTCAAAACCAGAAAGTGTAAAAGGAAAAAATCTTTGCCTTACTGTCCTCTGTCATCTCATAAAATTTGGGAGATTTTTATGGAAGTTTGATATCCTAAATCCCCTTTAGAATCAATATTTTAGGCAAAAATCATGAAATTTAGGGTTTTTATTTGAATTTTCATATTTAAAAATACAAAAAAATTATATTTTCGAGCTTCATTCTGTTTTTAGGGTTATTTTAGGTGTCCATGCCAAATTTGGTTTAATTCCAAGTTCATTTGCTCTATGTGTTAGTTTATCTTTAAATTCAGAAGCGAAAATCAAGCGAAAATCAGGTTAAATTTTATATTTATGATATTTTCGCCATTTTAGGGTTTTTATCATGTACATAAGCATGTAGAATCATATTAGGGTTAATTTCAATGTCATTTTCATTTCATATTTTTCAATTTTACAAAATTTATTTCAGAAAACCTTGGTTTCAAGGCCATAGTCTTGTTATCGGGGGTATTTTGGTCATTTTGACCTAAATTTCGAAATTTCAATTTCTAATTCTCTAAAATTTCATGAATATCATCATATTTTATCATATTATGCTTGATTTATTTCATTTGATTTTCAAAATTCCAAAATTTATAAAAATTCTTTCAAAAAACCCTAATTTCAAGGTCATCAGGGGTATTTTGGTCATTTTGACCCCAACTTCGAATTTTCAAGTTTATTTTCAAAATTTATTCATTATTTATTATGTTTATATCAAAGGGGGTATGAATTTGGGTTTATATCTGAATAATATCCGATAATTCTCCATATTTTCGGATAAATTCAGAAAAACCTACATTTTTGTGCTAATTTTATTTTTCAGTTTTGCAGGAACATTCAAGAAGAAGACTTAGCTTTTATTTTTTATTTCAATTAAATGTAACCTCAAATGTAATAATTTGGAATAAGAGTTACTTTTCTGCTTAGAATAGGGTTGCATTGCATATAGTTTAATTTATACAAATTTCAATATGTGATGTATGATTCATGCACATTATTTCAAATTCACTATGGTTTACACGAATGGCACGTGCACAAGCTCTTATGGAGTTTATAAACTCGGTGGGATTCGTATTTATGGCCATAGTCAGAATACGAAGAAAACCAAGATTTATGATCTTTATATCAGCCACATTCAGCCTACACTCTTAGGCTAACTTCAAAAATGCACTGCATTTCTCAAAGTTTCAAAAGGATTTCCCAATTCCTCAATGAAATTCCCTTTTCAAATTCATATTCATTCATTCATATCATTCAAATTGCATTATTTTCAAACTCATTTTCCAATTTCAATTTCAGAAAATTCAATTTTCTCAAGAATTTCCAAGTCTTTGTCAGGATCTGATTTTCTCAAAATCCTAAGTTTTCAAATGACATTTCAAAGCATTTCCCAAGTTCAAATCAAGATTTTCCTATGTTTTCGAATTCTCAAATTTCAAAATCCCAAGTTTTCAGAAATTCATTTTCTCATATTTTCCAGTTTTCTTGAGAATTCATTTTCCATTTCAAAAGTCATTTTCCAATAAATTTCTTAGATTTTCTCAAGATTCTCAAATCCATTTTCTCATAAAAGCAATTCCAAGTTTCCAATCTCAAAACCAATTTTCTCAGATTTTCAAGTTTTCCTGAGAAATCACTTTTCAATGCAAATTTCTGATTTCCCATGAAATTCAATGATTTTCCCAAAAACTCCAATTTCAAGCACTTTTCCAATCATTTTCCAAATGTATTTCAATTTTCTAAAGCAAACATCATATTTTCTCAAACTTGCATTTTTTAAAAATTCCATAGCACAAGCCTCATTCTTTGTGCATTCTAGGAAAAATAGAGCATAATTTAGATATTTGAGTCGAGTTAAAGCACATAATTGGTCCTTGGTTTAATTACCCCTGGTAAAGGCGCCAGGAACGGTTGAACCTCGTACCGACAGGCGGATCCCATTCTACGGAATTTTCCCGCAAATTTTCAAAACGGAGGCGAGTAAATTTTCAAAAATCATTTTCAAAACTTTGGTCGAGTTTGACTCGCGAAATTCGTTTCTCTCTCGCAAGGGAGGGGAACAATTTTGCGATGATAACAGGTTTGGCGACCGAGATGGGACCTGTCTTCGCCTGATCAAGTATGTGCTTTAACTTAGCTCAATTATCAAAATTAGGCTCTATGGAATGTCATCTTTTAATTTCTGATATCATGTGAACCTAGGAGCCTAGACTTGAACCCAGCTGACATGGATTGCATATAGACTAGGCATGGTTTGGTAGGACCATATTGAGGAGAATTATGCATGCTCACATAGACTTAGGTCTGAAATACAACACTCCTTAATCTAGGACTGGTATGAAAACAATGTTTGCTTCTTCAAAAGTTTTCAAAATTCTATCTCTTTAGGACTTAGAGCCCTCTGTTTGCCTGCATGTGATCATATTTCAAAAACCACCCCACCTATGTCTACCCGGTCTTCACGTTGCTGGGCTCTCTTCCAGAACCATAGTTTGGGACAGAGCCTCACAACTGGGCCACTTATTTGGGCTAACGCCCCCCTGCCACGTACCAAGGGCCATAGTCCAACGTATATCGGCAGGCGCTCAAGGAGTTGGGAAAACACAAGCCTAGACCCGGAGATGAGTTTTATGCCACGTACATCGAGCCTCGGCTCGAGTATATCGGCATAGCATGATTGGACACAGTTGATCTGAGCCTAGAGTCAGGATTAGGGTCCTAAAGCTCTTTCAAAATTAATGCATTTAGAGTCCGCTTCTTAGGGAATGCTGTATGTGCATAATTGTTTATAATTGAATGTATGATAGTCACTTTCGCCTTATTTTCTCATATTTTTTTCAATTTTTCCAAAATACTGAACAATTTTTCAAAATACCTCATTTTTCATCTTTTATGAAATATCTCCTTTTTCTCAAAAACCCTGGACAATTTTTCCAAATTATCTACCTTTTCTTCAAAACTCCAGGAGATTTTCCATTCTTTCGTTCCTCTGGACTTCGAATTTCCATCTTTCATTTTATCTTGCCTGTAATTTTCAAATTTCTTGTATTTTTCCAAAGTCTAATTCCAGTCTTATTGTCTTTCAGTCCAATGGCATCCAGTCAGCTCGATTCTGTTTTTCCTGAGGGTCACATCTCCTACGAGGTGCGACAAAGTCTTCCTGAGCATCGATCTCTTAGCACCGGACCATTCTCCCCCCGGTGGTACTATGTCTGGTTCAAAAACTTCTCTCGTATGTTTCCGGACCACTTGAGCGATTGCGGGTTGGAATTGGCATCTGCAGTGGGAAAGTTGACAGTCAACGGCAATCTGATTCATGCACTGGCAGAGCGGTGGAATCCGCGCACTTGCACGTTCTGGTTCCCGTGGGGCGAGATGACATTACTGATGGATAAATTTTCAGAGATTATGGGACTGCCTGAGCCAGCCGGTCATCCTAGAGATTCATTAGAGCAGCAATTTCTAATCAATGTCAAGGGTCTGGATCCCAAAGATGTCGTGGCTCGCATGACAGGGTGTAAGTCTTGGCCATTGATTAAAGAAAACGGGAATGAGTATGTGAGCCTGATCGAGATCTACCGACAGCATGGAAAATTTGCAGAAGTCAACTCGCTGTCCAGAACAACTCGAGAGAGAATTCAGCATGCGATGGTTCTATGTACTGTGGGACTTGCTTTCTTTCCAGATGGACAGAATTAAGTGGATGTCAGAATAGTTCAACTTCTAAGAAGATGGGGAAGTCGACAGACCAACCGTCTTTCGATAGCCATGGCCGCGCTTGCTTTTCTATATAGAGGACTGACCCGCTTCACGCTTGGAGAGTCCATCTTAGGCGAGGGATGTACCTATGCTCTTCAGTCTTTGTTCCTTCAGCATGTGCCGACCAGAGCTAGTTCGTTCAGATACAACGGCAAGGAACTTCTTCCAGTTGCGCGCTACCGATTCATGATCAATTATCTGTAGGAAGAAGAAGAGGTGTGGGACTATTTTGATCGAGAATTATCACCTCCCAGATACACCTATGCATATGGCAAGAGATTCAAGCTGCTTGGTCCATTCTTCTGTGTCTACTATCATCCAGAGCGGTGTGTTCGACAGTTTTCTCAGAGACAGAAGCACATAGAGATGCGGCTGCTATAAGGAGTCGTGCCAGAGTTCAACCTTGCATCAGCGCAGTGGTCCAGAACATACCATTCTGCCAGATATGACTGAGATTCTTTCATCATTCTCACTCTTTTCCTCGATCCACGTGTCTCTGCTGATCATTGAGAGTAGTGGTAGACTGTCTATATGCTCTCTCTTTCTCAAGTCCACTATTGGTGCAATCATTTTTTTTTTCTTCAATAAAAAAAAAATTCCTTCAACTTTCATTCTATCATGGTTTGACGACCTCGCCTAGGTGACAAGGCATATTTGCAGTTGTTCGTTCTCTTTGCAAAGAATGACAACACAATTGTCGTGACTCCAGCGGCGACCCAATCCCTAGTAATGGGATGTTCTTTTAATTATCTACCAAATTCTTATCAAATATTCTTCTTATATTCATTTCTATCATGAATCTTCATCATCAAAATTTGATTATCCATCTTATTCTGTAGAGAGCATCAGTATTCCCAAGTGGTTCAGATCAGATCAAGCAAAAAGACACCACTGTATCAGGGCATCAGTGATTTTAGAAGCAAGCAAGAAGAAATGGATTCTCCAAGATCTACCAGAAGACAGAGTCTGAATAATAGGGATGACATTGATCCTGCTACATATCAGATGTTCAAGAAAATGATGATTAGGATGATGTCTGAGCAGGCTGAAGACAGTCTCAGAAAGGCTCCCATCAAGGAGAAGACATTTGTCTCCTTCTCTCAGAATATCACTGGCAAGAGCAACAAGTGATTCGGCGCGTGTCTGCTCGTTATTTTATTCTCGTCGATGTCCTCTATCATCATGAATTCATTTCTAAATATGCCAGATGCCTAGATGAAGATGAAGCCAAAGAAGTCGTGTGGGAAGTACACTAAGGCATTTGTGGTGGTTATGTCGGCTACTAAACTCTTATCAAGCAAATCATCCAGGCAGAATATTATTGGAAGACTATGTAGCAAGATTGCTACCATTTTGTGAAGAAGTGTGCTCTATGCCAGATACATGCACCTTTTATTCATTCGCCAACAACATATTTGCAAACCGCCGTCTCTCAATGGCTATTTTCTATGTAGGACTTTGATGTTGTGGGCCCCATCACTCCTTCTGCTTCAAACGGCTACCAATATTTTCTTGCTGCAACAGAATATTTCATTAAATGGGTCGAAGCTATCACCTTACACACAGTAGAAGGTCAACATGTGGTCTCATTCATCCACAAGAATATCCTTTGTCATTTCGGCATACCACACGATATTGTGTCGGACAATGGCAGTCATTTCAAGAATGAGAGAATGAGGACATTTTGCGTGAAGTTCAGAATTCATCATCATTTCTCCGCTCATTATTATCCTCAAGGAAATAGCCAAGCAGAGGCCACCAATAAGATTTTGATTCGAATCCTGGAGCGAACTTTGGAAACAGGTCGTGACTGGCATGAGAAGATTCATGATGCATTGTGGGTGTATCGAACCACCATTCGAACTCCAATTAATGCTACTTCGTCCGAACTTGTCTACGGAACTGAAGTAGTGCTGCCTCTACATGTTCAGAAACCTGCCTTGAAGTTCGCATCACTGCTGGAGTTACCGCTTGATCAGTATTAGCAGCAGCGACTGGTACAACTTGATTTGCTCAATGAAAGAAGACTCAGAGCAGCAGAGCATGCTCAATCATATCGTCAGAGGATAGCCAGACAATATGCAAAAATTGTCATTGAAAGGAAATTCTGAGTCAATGATCTAGTACTCAGATCCATGGCTTATCTCCAGCATCACCGTCTGGGTGGCAAATGGTCGCCGAATTGGGAAGGTCCCTATGTTGTTGAGGAAGCATTACTCTGCAATTCATATCTGCTCATCAATGCCGATGGTGTGGAATTATTAGACCCCATCAATGATCAACATTTGAAAATTTTCTATACTTAAATCCTCTATTCCATCCTTTGTAATTCCTCAATATATTTTCCTCAATAATGGTCAAATCCTTCTTTCCCAGTTACACTGGGGCATTATTTTGAAAATTGTCTTCAAAATGTTCTGTATGCAGGCAGGATCAAACAAATCTTTCATTTTGCACACATGTGCATCCATTTACATCATTTTGCATTCATTTGCATACGTTTGCATTCATTTGCATTTGCATGCATACATTTGCATTCATTTGCATTTGCATGCATTCATTCGCATTCATTTGCATCCATATGTACCATTTTCATTTTCCCCTTCAGGTTAAGGGATAAACCTGAGTTTCCCCTTCAGGTTAAGGGATAAACCTGAACTACCCATTCAGGATAATGGATAAATCCTGAGACCCCGACAGTTGTCTAAGTCGTCGTGAGGGTGAAGACTGAAAATCTTCTATCAAAATCAATTAGTAAATTCTCAAAAATCCAGTGTTCGTGCTGGTAAATTTTCAAAAAAAAATCCAGTGTTCGTGCTGGTAAGATTTTCAAAATCCAGTGTTCGTGCTGGTAAAATTTTCTAAATCCAGTGTTCGTGCTGGTAAATTTTCAAAAAAAAAAAAATCCAGTGTTCGTGCTGGTAAGATTTTCAAAATCCAGTGTTCGTGCTGGAAAAATTTTCTAAATCCAATGTTCGTGCTGGTAAGATTTTCAAAAACCAGTGTTTGTGCTGGTAAATTTTCAAAATCCAGTGTTTGTGCTGGTAATTCTTCCAAAAACAGTATTCGTACTGATCCATTTTCAAAATCCAGTACTTATACTGGTTCATTTCCAAAATCCAGTATTCAGGCTGGTACATCTTTCAAAATCCAATTGTTATTGGTCGGACTTTCAAAATCCAATTTTTATTGGTCAAACTTTCAAAATCTGGTTTACTGGTTAATGTTTTCAAACCTAATCCACGCTAGTCTAGTTTTCCTTCAGGATTCGAGTTCCGACTCGAATTTCCTTTCCTTCTAACCGGTCTAGTTTTCCTTTGGGATTCGAGTTCCGACTCGAATTTTCTTTCCTTCTAATCAGTCTAGTTTTCCTTCAAGATTCGAGTTCCGACTCGAATTTCCTTTCCTTCTAATTGATCTACTTTTCCTTCAGGATTCGAGTTCCGACTCGAATTTCTTTTCCTTCCACAATGGATATAGTTTTCCTTCAAAGATTCGAGTTCCGACCCGAGTTTTCTTTTCCTTCTGAATCGATCTAGAAAATTAGAGTTCTGACTTGAATTTTCTTCCCAATCCAATTCGATTGGCTTTTCTTTAAAGGTTTGAACTCCTACTCAAACTTTTCTACAATTTAGTAATTGGTCTAGAAGATCCAAGTTCCGACTTGAATTTTTCTTTCAAAACCCAATTCATTTAGTTTTTCCTTGAAGATTTGAATTCTGATTCAAATCTTCCCTTAAAACCCAGTTTAGCACCTGGTCCATTCAAAGCTCACAAGTTGAATCCTTACTTCTTAGACTGTGATCCCTAGGTTAAATTCCTATGGAATTGATAGTTCTTAGGCTGAATCCCTATTGAACCCATGACGTTCCCAGTGAACCAATGTCGTTCTTAGGTTGAATTCCTATTGAACACATTTTTTTTTAGTATGCCAATTCTCAATTTTGACTTCCAGGTCATCCAAATTCCAATTTTCTAATTCCCAATTCTCTATTTCAACCTTCGGGTCACTCAATTTCTAATTTTGACCTTCGGGTCATTCAAATTCTCATTTTCGACCTTCGGGTTATTCAATCCTTCAATCTCAACCTTTGATTTCCCATTTCGACTCCCAATTTCGACCTTCGGGTCATGTAATTCTCAAATCTTGACCTTCGAGTCATCCAATTTGATCAATCAGGCCTCTAGGCCATCCACTCTATCAGATTCTCAATTCAAGCCTTCGGGTTATGATCTTACCAACATCAATCATTCTCCTGCCTTCAGTTTACAACTTTGTCAATATCTATCACTTTCCAAGCCTTCGGGTTACAATTTCATTAATGTCAATCATTTTTAAATCAACAAAATCCTGCTTTCGAGCTGGTCGGTCAACAAATCCTGCTTTCGAGCTGGTCGGTCAACAAATCCTGCTTTCGAGCTGGTCGGTCAATAAATTCTGCTTTCGAGCTTGTTAGTCAAAACAAAACCCAACTTTCAAGTTGATCTTTCACTGAGTCTTTTCAGGACTCAATTTGGTCATGGATGTATCAATTAGACCTCAAGCAATTTCTTTCACCAAGGATTTCAAGAAAATCTTGCCAATTTGTCATTAAATATTTGTTGA
Organism: Nuphar pumila; assembly: GCF_984573655.1. NCBI lineage: Eukaryota > Viridiplantae > Streptophyta > Magnoliopsida > Nymphaeales > Nymphaeaceae > Nuphar > Nuphar pumila. The sequence continues at coordinate 42,558,341 of NC_143263.1, read as the reverse complement.
TTTCAAAATTTTTATTGCACAAAAACATTACCTCAGAATACCTTCAGTATTGTTTCCGAAAGGTCAAAGCTTTTGTGAAAAAGGATTCAAAATTCAAATTCTTTCTATTGGCCAACCAAAAGGATGAAGAATAAATCCTCGATATGGCCAGCAAAGGAAATTCAATATTGTTGCAAAGCCATAAGTGATCGGTATTGATCGCAGTCAATGGCACATTTTTAAAGATCATTCTTGGAAAATAAAGCAGTCGAAATATCCTGGGTGATACAGAAAAATCCATTCAATCCCTACATCTCCTCAATCACCTAAAGCTGCAATTAAATATCTGCAAAAGGGATCTCTCAACTGTCGTCAAGATGAAGGCGAATTAGGCGAGTAGACCCCCGGGGCCAAAGAAGATTCGAATCATCTCCAAGATGACGGAGTTTGTGACGGATCCTTCCAGGGAAAGTTCAGAGCACCGTCAAGATGAAGGCAACTGCGATGGGCCTCCCGACAAACCCTAAAGGATATTTAATTTCTGCTATCATCAAGAGATTTCCAACCAAAGAGCCAATAACCGTCAATATAATCCCTGAGAGAAAAGAAGGATCGGAGCATCTCTGAGATGAAGGAGTTTGTGACGTACCCTTCTCAAAAAAAAAAAAAAGAGAAAAGTCAGAACATCTCCAAAATGAAGGATGATGTAATCCCCAAAAAGCCCAAGAAAGCTCTAATTCTGCCAATAAAGAAAAAAAAAAGTGGGCAGAAAGATCATCATGAGAAAAGAATCCCAGGATATCAGACTGCCAAATTTGCCAAAGAATCTTCTTTAATTTTGTGAAATTCTATTATCAATATTCTTTCACCAATTGCTCTCACAATATCAAGAATACTCTCTTTTCCGCTCATGTCAAGGAAATTGATAGCTTCCTTGAAAGAAAGCCAATTGCAAGCAATTTGAATTCGAATCTTGATTCTACGGAGTTAAGCCCAGTCGGAGGTAATACTTCAGGTAGAAAAGAGGAAAGATTTTCATACCAATATACATCAATTTCAAGCATTTTGAATCAACAAACAATTTTTAACATTTTGGCAATATTTTCTTACTATCTTGACATGAAGTGAAGAGCTCGATGTCTATCTTGACACATCTTGATATCACCTTTTACCTCCTTGAGAGAGTAACCTTTATCATCTTTCGCGTTGTTGAAAGAATCGCCTTACTCCTTTGGATCGCCTTATCGTCTTTCGCGTTGTTGAAAGAATCGCCTTGCTCCTTTGGATCGCCTTTTTCCCATCTTTCGCGTTGTTGAAAGAATTCATCTTTTGCGTTGTCAAAAGAATCGCCTTACTCCTTTGGATCGCCTTATCATCTTTCGCGTTGTTGAAAGAATCGCCATGCTCCTTTGGATCGCCTTTTTCCATCTTTCGCGTTGTCGAAAGAATTCATCTTTTGCGTTGTCAAAAGAATCGCCTTACTCCTTTGGATCGCCTTATCGTCTTTCGCGTTGTTGAAAGAATTGCCTTGCTCCTTTGGATCGCCTTTTTCCATCTTTCGCGTTGTCGAAAGAATTCATCTTTTGCGTTGTCAAAAGAATCGCCTTACTCCTTTGGATCGCCTTATCGTCTTTCGCGTTGTTGAAAGAATCGCCTTGCTCCTTTGGATCGCCTTTTTCCATCTTTCGCGTTGTCGAAAGAATTCATCTTTTGCGTTGTCAAAAGAATCGCCTTACTCCTTTGGATCGCCTTATCGTCTTTCGCGTTGTTGAAAGAATCGCCTTGTTCCATTGGATCGCCTTTTGCCATCTTTCGCGTTGTCGAAAGAATTCATCTTTTGCGTTGTCAAAAGAATCGCCTTACTCCTTTGGATCGCTTTATCGTCTTTCGCGTTGTTGAAAGAATCGCCTTGTTCCATTGGATCGCCTTTTCCCATCTTTCGCGTTGTCGAAAGAATTCATCTTTTGCGTTGTCAAAAGAATCGCCTTACTCCTTTGGATCGCCTTGTCGTCTTTCGCGTTGTTGAAAGAATCGCCTTGTTCCTTTGGATCGCCTTTGTCATCTTTCGCGTTGTCGAAAGAATTCATCTTTTGCGTTGTCAAAAGAATCGCCTTGCTCCTTTGAATCGCCTTGTCATCTTTCGCGTTGTTGAAAGAATCGCCTTGTTCCTTTGGATTGCCTTGTTATCTTTCGCGTTGTCGAAAGAATTCATCTTTCGTGTTGTTGAAAGAGTCACATTATTCCTCTTCAAGAAAATTGTCTTATTCACCATCCAACTTACCATTTTCATTTTCCGCCCAATCAGGATAAGGGTACAAACCTGAGCCTCCTTTGATGAGGTATTTCATTTTCCGCCCAATCAGGATAAGGGTACAAACCTGAGCCTCCTTTGATGAGGTATTTCATTTTCCGCCCAATCAGGATAAGGGTACAAACCTGAGCCTCCTTTGATGAGGTATTTCATTTTCTGCCCAATCAGGATAAGGGTATAAACCTGAGCCTCCTTTGATGAGGTATTTCATTTTCCGCCCAATCAGGATAAGGGTACAAACCTGAGCCTCCTTTGATGAGGTATTTCATTTTCTGCCCAATCAGGATAAGGGTACAAACCTGAGCCTCCTTTGATGAGGTATTTCATTTTAACCTGAGCCTCCTTTGATGAGGTATTTCATTTTCTGCCCAATCAGGATAAGGGTACAAACCTGAGCCTCCTTTGATGAGGTATTTCATTTTCCGCCCAATTAGGATAAGGGTACAAACCTGAGCCTCCTTTGATGAGGTATTTCATTTTTCGCCCAATCAGGATAAGGGTACAAACCTGAGCCTCCTTTGATGAGGTATTTCGTTTTCCGCCCAATCAGGATAAGGGTACAAACCTGAGCTTCATTCTGATGAGGTATTTTATTTCCCGATCAGGTTAAGGGTTAAACCTGAGCCTCATTTTGATGAGGTATTTCATTTCCCGGTCAGGTTAAGGGTCAAACCTGAGCTTCGTTTCTACACGAGGTATTTCCTGTCCCATCCATGTTAAGGGCAAAACCTGAATCTCACTTCTTTTGAGGTAAAATTTTTCTTCTTTCTTCTCCATTTCATATCTACCATTTTCATCAAGGCTAAATCTCTTCATATCCAGTCAGATCCTTCTAACTGGGGCATTTTTATAGCCAAAATTTGGTGTGTTTTTCTTTGCCACTAAGCTCGTCCTCAAGACGGCTTAGTAGCAAAGAGGGGCATCTGTAAACACCCCAAATTTTGCTCATCCATTCTCAAATAACCCTCCTCGTATAGTGCCAACCCTGTCAGGTCAGTGTAGGAGTCAAAGCCCGAGTCAGTTTCAGAAAATCACCATTTTACCTATTTTTATTAGGAAAATTACCATTTTACCCCTAGGTCATCCCAGACCCCAGTCAGTCGGAGTCAACCAAGCTCATTGGTCAGTTCAAGACAATTAGAATATCAGTCATCTCAAGCTCATTTGAGCTCACAATGAACAGACCATTTCCATTTCTGACCATTCCTGTCAAGATGGGATCATTTCTTCAGAAATGAGCTTATTTCTCACTCAAATCCAAACCAATTGTCTCTGAGTCAGTCATTCATAGTCAGTCATACTCCCCAGAGTCTAACTTGAGCTCACCACGAGTTTGAGTGCTCCAGTTTCAGTTCAAAATCATTTTCAAATGTCTAGGAGCCCATTTTAGTCCATTTTAGCTCTTTCAGCTGAAATTAAGTTGAGTTCAGTCAATTGAGCTAGTGTTCAAGCTTTGATTTTAGTTCATGTCAGTATCACTGACCTTTGTTATAGCTCAAACATAGCTCAGGTTCGTAATTCACTTCGCTCCAGTGATCATTTCGTACCATTTCTCTAAAAATGGCAACTTTTCTTGAAAATTCAGTCAGAAAGGTCAGTTGAGTCAGTGCCTGGTCAGTTCATTTGAGTTCTGAAACTCTAAAACCCAGCTCAATCTAGCTCATCTCAGTTCAATCCAGCTCGAACCCCAATTTTCAGTGTCACTCTGACCCAGTAGAGTCCCAAAAACCATTTCTTGAGCTATTTTGCAAATTTTCTCAATTTTAATGTTTTTTAAAACTGATACAAGTGTCAATCGGGGTCTGACATCCAAAATTCTTCATTCAGGATCTGCATTTCGCATAGCATTTCATGTCATTTCATATCATTTCTCAGCATTTCATAACATTTCATCACATTTCATTTCATTTTCGAAGTCCAGAACTCACGTTTTATAAATTTCAATCCAGATCGAGTTTTAAAAGCTTTTAGAAATCAATTTCAAACCCTGGGTTTCCAAAATTGACATTTTACCCCCAAGAGTCTAAATTTGGAAATATTTTCTCAAGAAAAATAATCTGGATTTATTTCAAACTCAATTTTTTTGAATTCTACACTGCATTTGCTTCGCAACGGGGTATTGAACTTCAAAATCTGAGCTCATTTCAAAAACTGCCAAAAATAGCTCGTTTCGGTTGGAAGCATTTTCTCGAGAAAAACAATCTGGATTTCTTTCAAAATTACATTTTTAAATTCTACTCTGGATTTGCTTCGCAACGGGGTATTGAACTTCAAAATCCGAGCTTGTTTAAAAAACTGCCAAAAATAGCTCGTTTCGTCTAGAAACTTTCTGAAAAGACTATTTTACCCCTCTAATCTTCAAAATGAATTTCAAAATTGAAATTTGGACCCGCTCTGAGATGGCCCATTCATTTGCGCTTCTATTTTATTTAAAAAAAAAAAAAAGATGCTTCTTTTTATTTGTTTATTTTTGTTTTTATTGATTTTTATTTTAGAGAGGTGGGACCCACAAGGTGGTAGCCCAAACCTCCAGCCCCTCTTTTTCTCTATTTCCTTTCTCTCTTCCTCTCCTTTCCCTTTCCTCCTTCCTTTCTTTCCTTCTTTCTTTCTTTTCTTTCTTTCTTCTTCCTTTTTCTTTTCTTTCTTTCTTTCTTTATTTCCTCCTTTCTTTCCTCTCCTAGCCACTCACGTATGGGATTTTCCAGCTTCCTTCCCTTCCTCTTTCCCTCTCCTTTCTTTCTTTCTTTCCTTTCCCTTCTTCCCCTCTTCTTTCCTTTTCTTTCCCTTCCTTCTTTCCCCTTTCTTCCTTACTTCCTTTCCATCTTTTTCAAAGCAAAAGCTGCGGCCATAGCCATTCACGTATGGCTTATTAGATAACAATGAAAACTTAGGTTTTGATAAGAAATCAAAACCTAAGTTCAATACAAAAAAAAAAAAAAAAAGAAAGAGACGGATGGAATTTTTCAACTAACGTCTCTCTCTCTCTCTCTCTCTCTCTCTCTCTCTCTCTCTCTCTCTCTCTCTCTCTCTCTCTCTCTCTCTCTCTCTCTCTCTCTCTCTCTCTCTTTTGGCTGCAGCTATCCTTGGCTGCAACTCCCAGCCATTGAAGCCACCTCCAGAGTTCCTTCCTCCAGCCAACAGCCGGCCTCCACTTTGAAGCACCATCAACGTCTTCACCTCCAGCCCAGCCAGCTTCACCAGGGATCCACAGCAGCTTTTTCTTCAGCCACCACAGCAACCAGCAACCTCCAGCCAACAGCAAGAACACCCAGCCATCCACTTTCAACAGCCACTCCAGCACAACTGAAGCCCACCTTCAAACTTGTGGCGGCAACCTCCTCCATCACGCCATCTCCACGGCTACCTTTTGGTCCCCAAGCCACAACACTATTTCCTTCAACGTATGACCAGAAGGCCCCTCCTTGGTGTAATCCCTCCAGTGGATGCAGTCATACACCACCAGTTGTGGCCCCCAGCCTCTGCAACTTTGAAGCCTCTCCGGTTGGTGCCTATTAACACTCCTTCAAATAAAACTCAGCCAAATCCTAAGGTAAGACCCCTTTGCTTGGTAGATTTTTAATATTTGCATTATTTTGCCATGCTTCTTTCTATGCGATTTTTCCCTTTTGTCGCATCTTGACATGAGCACTCCAAGATTTATCTTCATGAGGGTGATGTGCAGTTAAGCTCGATCGGATCCAAGAGTATATAAAGAGTTTCTTCCATGGTCGTGAATAAAAAAAAAAAAACACATATCACATGTGTAGGCTATGTGAAGGGTGAGATCCATCCATTACATGAATTGGATCTTTCCTTTGAGAGCCAACAACAAAATTGATCATACCCCTGTCATTTATCTTTTTATTTTTGTTATCATGTAGTTTTTATGTTGTATTTAGAAAAAAAAAATTTCAATTTCATAAGCATTTAATGTAGTTTTATTGATATTTAATTTAGGTTTGATTTATGCATCATGTCCAATTATGATCTTATGTGTAATTTCCTATTAAAAAATCCAAAAAAATACATAGTAGTCTTAGTCATATGTTTTTGTTGTACTGCCGAAAATTTGATTCAATTCGAGTTTTGGAACCCTATCAAACAAATCAAACCCTAAATCGGGTTTTCTGTCATCCAGAAATTTCAATTCCTGCTTTAGCAGACAAGAACCTCCAACACCGCCCTTGTGGGAGATTCAAATCGTCCTCCAAAAATCACAGTAGATTTATGATTGAATCTACTAATGATCTGGAAATTTTGAGGTTTTTCCAGTCAGCTTTGACCTCTTTAAAAAATCAGATTTCTCAGACCCCTGGGAAAATCTTGATTTTCTTTTGTCAGGATATAGACAGATCTTAATGCACCGATTCCTCCAAATCTGTAGTCCGTCTGCAAAAACTTTAAACATGAAAGTTGTTCCTAACATGATTTCCTGTCATTTCCCAAAATTTGGGAATTTTTGGATCTGTTTCATTATTTCTCCCGGATTTTCTCTTTCTGTCTAACAGATTCCAATGTAAAGAAATTCCAGAGATTTAGGTCTCTGATAACAGTGTGACCTTTTCCAAACCGTAACCCGAATCCCAATAGTGTCAAAATATAAAATTTTCCTACGTTTGTCAGGGGCATTTTCCCACAATTTCAGCCATTTTCCCATCTGTCTGCTATTTTTACCACATTTTCTACCGAAACCTGTATGTTTCCTTCATTTACTAGAGTCGCCGGATTCCGATCCGATTTGCCGGAGTGATACAGCTCCGACCATAGGTCAAAACCAGAAAGTGTAAAAGGAAAAAATCTTTGCCTTACTGTCCTCTGTCATCCCATAAAATTTGGGAGATTTTTATGGAAGTTTGATATCCTAAATCCCCTTTAGAATCAATATTTTAGTCAAAAATCATGAAATTTAGGGTTTTTATTTGAATTTTTATATTTAAAAATACAAAAAAATTATATTTTCGAGCTTCATTCTGTTTTTAGGGTTATTTTAGGTGTTCATGCCAAATTTGGTTTAATTTCAAGTTCATTTGCTCTATGTGTTAGTTTATCTTTAAATTCAGAAGCGAAAATCAAGCGAAAATCAGGTTAAATTTTATATTTATGATATTTTCGCCATTTTAGGGTTTTTATCATGTACATAAGCATGTAGAATCATATTAGGGTTAATTTCAATGTCATTTTCATTTCATATTTTTCAATTTTACAAAATTTATTTCAGAAAACCTTGGTTTCAAGGCCATAGTCTTGTTATCGGGGGTATTTTAGTCATTTTGACCTAAATTTCGAAATTTCAATTTCTAATTCTCCAAAATTTCATGAATATCATCATATTTTATCATATTATGCTTGATTTATTTCATTTGATTTTCAAAATTCCAAAATTTATAAAAATTCTTTCAAAAAACCCTAATTTCAAGGTCATCAGGGGTATTTTGGTCATTTTGACCCCAACTTCGAATTTTCAAGTTTATTTTCAAAATTTATTCATTATTTATTATGTTTATATCAAAGGGGGTATGAATTTGGGTTTATATCTGAATAATATCCGATAATTCTCCATATTTTTGGATAAATTCAGAAAAACCTACATTTTTGTGCTAATTTTATTTTCCAGTTTTGCAGGAACATTCAAGAAGAAGACTTAGCTTTTATTTTTTATTTCAATTAAATGTAACCTCAAATGTAATAATTTGGAATAAGAGTTACTTTTCTGCTTAGAATAGGGTTGCATTGCATATAGTTTAATTTATACAAATTTCAATATGTGATGTATGATTCATGCACATTATTTCAAATTCACTATGGTTTACACGAATGGCACGTGCACAAGCTCTTATGGAGTTTATAAACTTGGTGGGATTCGTATTTATGGCCATAGTCAGAATACGAAGAAAACCAAGATTTATGATCTTTATATCAGCCACATTCAGCCTACACTCTTAGGCTAACTTCAAAAATGCACTGCATTTCTCAAAGTTTCAAAAGGATTTCCCAATTCCTCAATGAAATTCCCTTTTCAAATTCATATTCATTCATTCATATCATTCAAATTGCATTATTTTCAAACTCATTTTCCAATTTCAATTTCAGAAAATTCAATTTTCTCAAGAATTTCCAAGTCTTTGTCAGGATCTGATTTTCTCAAAATTCTAAGTTTTCAAATGACATTTCAAAGCATTTCCCAAGTTCAAATCAAGATTTTCCTATATTTTTGAATTCTCAAATTTCAAAATCCAAAGTTTTCAGAAATTCATTTTCTCATATTTTCCAGTTTTCTTGAGAATTCATTTTCCATTTCAAAAGTCATTTTCCAATACATTTCTTAGATTTTCTCAAGATTCTCAAATCCATTTTCTCATAAAAGCAATTCCAAGTTTCCAATCTCAAAACCAATTTTCTCAGATTTTCAAGTTTTCCTGAGAAATCACTTTTCAATGCAAATTTCTGATTTCCCATGAAATTCAATGATTTTCCCAAAAACTCCAATTTCAAGCACTTTTCCAATCATTTTCCAAATGTATTTCAATTTTCTAAAGCAAACATCATATTTTCTCAAACTTGCATTTTTTAAAAATTCCATAGCACAAGCCTCATTCTTTGTGCATTCTAGGAAAAATAGAGCATAATTTAGATATTTGAGTCGAGTTAAAGCACATAATTGGTCCTTGGTTTAATTACCCCTGGTAAAGGCGCCAGGAACGGTTGAACCTCGTACCGACAGGCGGATCCCATTCTACGGAATTTTCCCGCAAATTTTCAAAACGGAGGCGAGTAAATTTTCAAAAATCATTTTCAAAACTTTGGTCGAGTTTGACTCGCGAAATTCGTTTCTCTCTCGCAAGGGAGGGGAACCATTTTGCGATGATAACATTTCCTCATAGCCATTTTGGGAGTCGATGTCAGCGAGTGGATCTATCGCACGGCATACCATGCTCCTTTACAAGATAATGGCGTTGATTGCGGCGTATTTGTAATGAAGTACATTGAAGCGATATACAATGGTGCAGAACCCTGTTTCGACGCTGTATGCCATTCCTTGGCCTCTGTTATTGGGAATTAAGGGCATCTCTATTGCTTCTAGTTTACAATCTGTTTTTGCAGGTTGATATACCCGGATTCCACGAAGAACTCTGCAAAAAGTTGACATCCTTTCTAATTTCGGAGGAGAAACTGACGGAGGCGAGGATCTAAAAGGCTTGTAATTGATAAAAGATGTGCACTCAACCTGCGTGATTGACAGTCGCAGGGTGAGACTGCGATGTGTGCAATGAACAAAGACTTCTAATGTTCGAAATGATAATATTCAACATCGCTATGAAATGTTGTATGCTTAAACATCGCTTTAATGTCGCGTTCGTATTTTATGAATAGTACAAAGCGATACGCTTGGTGGTCTAACGTCAAACTACACTGCTACGACCATGAAAACTTGTGCTAGCATTTGAAAATTGCTTGAATTTTAAACGACGGTTTCTTCAATTATGATCTTACAGACCTATGAAAAAGGTATAGACGGATACGACAACTGCGTCGAAGCCGCCTATGCACTCGATTCAAGAATAAGTCGTTTATGCAGGAATTGTCGATTATGTCGGTTCCTTATTCGCGAAGCAAAGTGGAATTGTGTGTTGTGTCATTCAAATATTAATGAAACGTCCTATCACCCTCCGTCAGTTTTCGAGTATATACGTCAGTTTCATTAAACCAAAAGCAAATCTTAAATAAAAAAGCACTCCGCATTAATGAAAACAATGTCATGCCAGAGGGCTATTCTGAATCGTAGTCAATGCGATTGGACCGAATCTTTGGGTCTCAAATAAATCCACAAGTACGTCTCAAGAAATCGCCTTAGGTGTACATTACCGTCGGTTCATCAATACAGCGATTTCTAAGAACAAACATTTATTATTGATAAGTTCACGTAATGCGATATTTAGAAATATCTTTCGCCGTACAGTATTCTTCATTGCTTAAGAACAACTTTACCAGCATTGGTTATGTGTATACAACACAAAACTATTTCTGAATACAATTTACTTTTCATAGAACACCCGTCACCGGAACGAGATGAACACCCATCACCGGAACGACAAATCCGCTTAGACCTCGCTAGGGAGAGGAAGAGGACTTGGCGGAGCTCCTGCTGGCCACCCTCAGCGCGACTGCACCGACTGGGTTGCTGTCGAGGAGGACGGCGAGAACGGTGATGGAGGGGCTCGTTAGGTTGTACAAACAAAGCAATCGATAGGTTTCACTTTATACTATTTTGTCTGTCGTTCGTTTTAAACTCAATCAATTTTCCGCATATTTCATCGCGTATTACCGGCATATGTTCCTGCAACAAAACAGGTAATGTGAAACCAATATATAACAGGAATACCCAATAACATCGGATACGAAGCTCATACAGCGTGGAAACAAGGTTCTTCTCCATTGTATATTGCTTCAATATGCTTCATTACGAATATGCCACAATCGACCCCATTACTTTGTAACGGAGCATCGTCAGCACAGAGCAACATCCACTCACCAATGTCGACACCCATTTGCCCGTTAAGGAATCCCGCCTGTGAAAAAGGGATAATATATTACAGTCCGGTCCACCTCGAATAGCTACTTCACCTTTGGGTACAAGCTTACAAAATGCATAGCATCGCGTTCTACGCCACTGTGGTAGTCCAATGAGTTGTAGCACCATAGCTGTTTTAGCTGAAAATTCATCTCGTATAGGACCCAATGGTCTGGATGTTGCCAGAGTGTAGGAAGTAAAATCTGCGAATCGATAAAATCATTTTTTGTTCCAGAGACTTATCGTGTTGGGGATGTTACGAATAAACCTTAGATAAGAGGTTTGTTCACTTACCTTTCCAAATTTCGAAATGTCTACGCACTCATCATCGTTGTTCCAACAAGGTAGTGCATCTTCGAATCCTATGTCGTATGGCTTTCGCCGGACGTACATCTGTTGCACGAAATAGCAAGGTTCAACCACCAAGAAACGTGAGTACGTCATGAAAGCAAACAGAACAACAGCGGCCCAGACATACCATGAAATACGGGCTGATGATGCGTACTGTATTGCTCGTTGGGTTGCTCTGAATGTAATTGACAGAATCATACATTGTCTGGTTGCACAAAATTACGAACTTCAGAACATGCAAACCGATGACCTAAAAATTGATAGTGGACAAATACTTACAAAATTACTGATAGTGTTCCCATCTGCAAATTCATCTTGCATCGGCTCGATGTCATCTACGAACTCGTCAGGGCGTTGCCGCCCACCCGAGACTGTGGATGTTGCACTGAGTGCACCATGAGCGTGGTATTCAGGATTGGACATTGAAATTATTGTCTACAGTAAACAACACTAGTCCAAATACGACATGAAAAGGCAAATGTTCACTAAACCGCTCAGGCGTTTCAAAAAATATACCTCTTAAGCGCTAGTCCTAGTACTGTGGATGTGGTTGTCTTCTTGTTCAGAGCCGTGCATGGCCGTTTTGCTCCCATCGTCCACTCCATTGGCGTCGTGCATGGTCGTTTAGCTCCCATCCTCCTATCAGTTTGCTCCATGCCTGGTCGTTTTTCTCCCCTCGTCCACTCCTCTGGCGCCGTGTCTGGTCGTTTTGCTACCATCGTCCTCTCCGTTGCCGTCGTGCCCGGTCGTAGTGCTCCCATCGTCTTTGGCGTCGTGCCGGGTCGTATTGCTCCACTCGTCCTCTTCTTGTCCGCCATGGCTGGTCGTACTGCTCCGATTGTCCCCTTCTTCGGCGCCATGCCTGGACGGAGATATCGGTGGCACCTTTTACAACGCAGATACTGAAATGCCGTCCTCACCTACAAAGGTAAAGTCCTTTAACGTGCAGCCATTTTTTGAAAACAGTCCGCTAATTAATTGATTGCGTTTAAAAAAAATATAAATACGGCTTTTCGCATGCCGCCTTTTTTTTATAACCGCCGCCAAATTAAATGCTTGCGTTCGAAGTATTCAAAAATACGTCTTTCCATGCCGCTCATTAAGTTTTAAATATTCAAAAATACGTTTTCCACGTGTGATTTGATATTCGAACAATACCCGCAAATCACTATGCTGCGATACCACAGATCGCTCTCCGACTCAAAGCACGAAGTATCCAGCGATGGCAACAAATCCTTTCCTTATCTATTGATTATTTAACACAAATACCTTTTCACGATTATCGTATATGGATACAAACCTTTGTGCCATCAGAACTCGTTAAATTATTGTTCATGGCTTAGATCGCCAATACTTTGTGCGCTATTCTTTCGAGGCGAAGACAAATACAGCGATTGCTAAACAGAAATGCTATATCTTAGCGATGCCAAAGAGGTTAGGCAATGCCACGATTTCTGAAAAAACATCTATTTTCGTTTAAAGTTTATTTATTACCGAGACCCAAAGTCGGAAAGATGTAATAATAAAGAATTAAACAGTAAAAGAATTTCACGTTACCGCAACTCATTATACAATTACAACAAATGTATAGCGTGATAAAAATGAAAATCTCGGATTTATTCCGAGTCACTGGACGAATCTGATGAAATTTCATAGACTTGTCTCTCACTTTTTATTGGTGGACTGTCTATCCTGGGTGGCATCTTCGTTGTGAAACCTTGCCTAAGAAGACTGGTCATCATGTCCACCACTGCATTCAATTGAATGCCCATAGTGCTTACTTCTGTCCTTAATTTCTTATTCTCCCTCTCAATAAGTTCGAACCTTGCGACAGAGACAGTCTTCTCTTTTGGAGCAAGTGTTCGGTCTTCCTCGTGATTTGTTACTGATGGACTAGTCGTATTAACCAGAGCGAGACGACGTTTTGGTTGTTGAGGCTGAGCTACAACATGAGAAGGGACAGTTGGGAGGCATGGGTTGACAATTTTCTTAATCTTCCGATTTCGCCGCATTGGTTCCCAATAGCTTTCGAAATAGAAGGGATCAAATTGTCGTCCTTCATGATCATACGGTACGACAGGGAAACCACCTGAGTTCCAATTTAATCATTCATCCCTGTAGCGATCGCTCTAATTCACGTGCCTGCCCCCACCAATATTCATCTTCCTTCTCACCTCCAAAGGCTTATTTGGAATAGACTGCCCCAAGCCAGATTGTAGAAGAACTCGACTACCTTGCTGCAACTCGGCTTCAAAATTGCAGAATAGCCACAAATCGCGGTCAGACAATCTGGTAGCCTCCGCAACAACGTCTTCATCATCGCCCCCATCTCCATAAGGTCTCCATAAAACCTGTACATTGGTAATTCTTTTTAATAACGAATGACAAATATATTAAAATTTATTTACGCATGATATGGCAACAACGATATACACTACGGAAGACAATCCTGCAGCGATGTATACTTAAGAATGTTGAACATTACAACGATTTATAATACTCAATGGTAAATGCTGACGTGATTGTAAACAATTTTAGAACGTTTACCTCGTTTAATTGCAGCCCATCTAAAATGGACTTAGCATTATAAACTGCAACGTTTATTCTAGCCCAGCGACCGATCTTTGGAAAACCACAAATCGGAGGGCCACACCGTGGACGCAATGGGATAATATGTTCCAACGCCCAGGCCTAACAAAAAAAATATTATTAGCAACGCCACAGACTGCAATGAGATTTGTCTATAAATACTAAGTATGTAATCAACAAATACCTGAACAAATGGCCAAAATCCGCCAACTGTTTTCATACCATTACTCGCACGGTGGAGTTGACTGTACAGGTGTGCGAGCATAGCGGCACCCCAGGCATAGTTGTCGACTTTGTCTAAGTCTGCCAGGTACTGCAGCCACATGGAACTTATTCTCGAACCAGAACAATCGGAAAATAATGTAAGAGCAAAAAAATATAGAAGGAAGCCGCGCAACTCTTGGTCAGCTGTTTCAGATGCACAAGTAGCGGAGTGGCCTTCCCATTTATTACGAAAAACTGAGACCTTCATTGATGTGGAATTGCTTCCACCAGAAATACATTGACTCCATTCGTCCATCGACATTCCTAGAAGGGCAGTGCAGTTTTCCCTTGCGTTATAGTTTGAATGCCGTAATAGGACAGCACTGCCATCGCACTTAAGGTCAGTGATCCTTGCCACATCTTCTAGAGTCATGGTGATCTCAAAAGAATCAAACTGGAATGTGTTAGTCTTATCATTCCACTTATTTACCAGGTGAGTCATGGTATTCCAGCAAGTTTCAAAATATTGCTGGTCCAAAAGGCCACCGAAGTGCATATTTCGTAGTCGGTCCTTCTGATATGCACTCAGTTGACCATACCAAGACAGAACTACAGGCCATTGACAGCGACCTCCGAGCTTTTCACCTGGTGCTCTACTTCTCCTGTGACCTTCCTGTAACACAAAATAACATATTATTCCTACAAATTATAAATTACTTTCATTTGTACTTATAAATACTATTCTACTAACCGCTATAAATAATATCAGTTGCAGACATACTATCGTAGTAATCGCTATAAATATCAATACCTAACACAGTAATCACTATACCAAAATCGCTAAACATATTATTAAATCTTCGCAGACAGGACGGATATATTTACCTTGGTCGGTATTTTCTATTGTTCTCCCTCCAACCTGGGACTTTCTGGTGGGTCCACTGCCTCCAACTGCCTTTCAATCTCCATCTCTACCGGCTCCACCGTCGCATGCCTTTCTCTCGCCTTTCTTTCTCTCGCCTTCCTTTTCTCATCCTCCTTCTGCTTCCTTTCTCTGTCTCTATTCTCCTCCTCCTCCTTCTGCTTCCTTTCTCTCTCCTTTTCTGCCTGCTCCTTCTGATTCCTTTCTCTCTCGCGTTTCTCCTCCTCCTTCTCCTTCATTTCTCTCTCCCTTTTCTCCTCCTCCTCCTTCTCCTTCCTTTCTCTCTCCCTTTTCTCCTCCTCCTCCTTCTGCTTCCTTTCTCTCTACCTTTTCTCCTCCTCCTCCTTCTCCTTCATTTCTCTCTCCCTTTTCTCCTCCTCCTCCTGCTTCCTTTCTCTCTGCCTTTTCTCCTCCTCCTTCTCCTTCCTTTCTCTCTCCCTTTTCTCCTCCTACATCCTTTCTCTCTCCTTTTTCGCATCCTCCTCCTTCTTCCTTTCTCTCTCCTTTATCTCTTCCTCCTTCTGCTTCCTTTGTCTCTCCATTTTCGCCTCTTCCTCCTGCTTCTTCCTTTCCCTTTCCTTTTCTTCCTCCTCCTTCTCCTTCAGCCGCCTTTCTTTCTCTTCGATTTCTTGTTTCCTTCTTTGCCGCAGTTCTTCCACCTGCTTCTTCCTTTCCCTTTCCTTTTCTTCCTCCTTCTCCTTCCGCCGCCTTTCTTTCTCTTGCAGTTGTTGTTTTCTTCTTTCCTGCTTCTTCCTTTCTCTTTCCTTCTCTACCTCCTCCTCCTTCTCCTTCCGTTGCCTTTCCTTCTTTTCCTCATTCTCCTTCTGCTGCCTTTGCATTTCCTTAGCTTCCTCGAACTCCAACTCCCTCCTTCGCCTTTCCTTTTCTTCCTCAAACTGAGGAATATTCTGTTCCTTCTCTTCCTCCTCCTTATTCATTTGCCTTCGCCTCTCCTCCGCCTCCTTCAGTAGCCTTGCCTTGTGTCGCATTGCTCTACTCTCCAAGTTTCTCCTATGAGCCTTCGCCAGCATATTGCTAACATCCCTTTCCCACTCCTTCACCTTCTTCTTCCTCTTTTCCATCTGCTGTGCGTTAATCCTCCGCCTTCTATTTATATTCTCATTAATATTTCTGGCCTTTGCCTTCTCTTCGTCATCCTTGTTCTGCATCTTTCGTTCTTCAGAGTTCTTCCTTTGGTCCGCAGCCTCGATATCTGATGGATAATCCTCTGCATAATACGATTCCAAGGCTTTTTCTCTATCTTCATCGTTCTCAATCTTAAGTATATTTTGGTATCTTTCAAAAACTTTAGATAGATGGGACTGGCGGATCACTTCTCTAATAGACAACCCATAGAACGACGGGGTATCTCTAATCTGATGAGGCGCAGACATTGCTAACCTGCACAACACAATACACAATCATCATCATTAGAAATCGTCGGAATATTTGGGTTCATAATACAAATCCTTGTATAAGAACCAATCTTCAGTTTGAAGAAAGAAAACTTACACGAAACTCACCGAAACGATGGGAATTTGGATATTCCAACTGTAGAGTAAGCAACAGTAACAACTAATACGCAATAGAAGGTGGCAACGATGCTGCGACTGCGCGTAAGACGAAAACAGATGCTCTGGTAAAAAGGAAAGGATGCTCCGGCAACTCGAGATGAAAGCAAAGAATCTCCGGTAGAGTGCTTAGAGCGAGAAAGGATTTTTTTGAACTATTTGTATCATACAACATAACGCTTGCTACATACGCAAACTCTGCGGAACATTTTTCCGCGATATCGATGGAGGGCAGTTTTGTCATTTTCATGAACAGACGATTCAGTTTTCTAGAAGGAGGGCATTTATGTCCGTCCAAGGAAGAGGAACCGACGATTCAGTTTTCTAAAAGGAGGGTATTTATTTCTGTAAATTTTCAGCGATTTCTATTGTCATTTCATTCTCCATTTTAACTTCAACGATACATTACAACCACAATCATCAAAAGAAAGACTGCCCAAGCTAAGAGTCTTGAGAGAGTAGAGGAAGGCCTCACCACCCACCGAATAACAAAAAATACAACGACTCAACTTCAAGTGCAGTAAGGACCCAGAGTCGAATAAATTTAGAGGCAGCTCATCAGTAAGGACCCACAATAGTCAATGTGCAGGTCAGTCGGTGCTTGATGGAGCAATATAGGATCTTGTGATGGATGTGCACAGAAGCAGAAATAGAAGGGAGAGAGAGCGAGAGAGGGTTGATGAGCCCCCGGACCCCCCTCCTGTAAGGGCAAAAGGCCATGAACACGCTGGGAGGAGCCCTCAGACCCCCCTTCTGTAAGGGTAAAAGCTCTGAATCAGACTCCATAACTCTTCAAGTTGAATGATGCTACCCACACTGAGAGGAGCCCTCAGACCCTCCTCCTGTAAGGGTAAAAACTCTGAATCAGGCTCCACAACAGTAAATGTGCAGGTAAGTCGGTGCTTGATGGAGCAATGTATGATCTTCTAATGGATGTGCACAGAAGCAAAAATAGAAGGGAGAGAGAGAGAGAGCTAGAGGGTTGATGTTCATGGCCTCCTCCAGGGGAGATTTCTTTCTCGGATAATCCTGCAGTGCAGAGACTGGGTCTTAAATAATCATCTTTGGGGCACTTAAGTCTTTACAACCACTCCTTTTCAAGAACCGTCAGTTTTTTTGCACCAATGGAGGAGAGGGTACTTAAGTCTTTGCAATCGCATCAAACTCCAATGCTAATTAATCCTGACAAACATGGAGATACGAGACACACATGCTTACATACGTGGTGCTCTTTGGGACCCCCGATCATGAGATGTAGCTAACTGCCCTGTTCAGGGGGGGGGGGGACATATAACCTGCTTTGCTAGAAAAGCGACTGGTTTACACTTCCAGAAAAGCGACTGTCAGTACGACAGACATAGCCAGCTGACTAGGTCTCTGATCGGGGGGAGGTTTCCCGTTCCTCGTAAAAAACATAGGCAGGTCTTAAGATCTTATGTCAATCTGACAACCAATGAAGTTACCACCTTATAAAATTTTGTTGGTTGCATCCTTGAATTTTTTGAAAGGAGAAATTTCAGATCGGTTACTAACTTTTTTGCATAATTAGAAAATGCTCTTAACGGTTGGAAATTTTAGAAAAGAACGAAAGATTTGTTTTATGTAGCTCAAAAGCAAACATTTTATAACCAGTGAGGTGTTTTCTCATGTGGTAATCGGGGTCCCGTGTCAAGCTGAAGGCCCGGGATCGAATCCTTTTGCCACATCGGGGCAGCTGTTGTTCTGGTAGGGGTTTGCCTAATCGCATTTTGCTTTTAAAAAATACAGAATTTTTTTATAAAGCTAACTTCAGTTAACACTATCTTATTTTGGGTTAGCGTTAGCATAAAGATGTTACCATTTCACCCACCAACAAATGGAATACAAGTCTGATTGGGTTTTGTGAAGCCTAAGAAATAAGTGGGACTTTGATTTGATATCTACAAAAATAAACAATTAGTATTTAAGGGTATCAACGGGTCTGGTTTATTAGGATCGGAACCAAACCCTTTAAGGTCCCAATATATATATATATATATATATATATATATATATATATATATATATATATATATATATATATATATATAGTAATAAATAAGAAGACCCGAGTTCGGACCATAGTTTAAAAACTCGTCGGGTTGACCTGGCTCAGATCGCCCAGTCACTGGGTCAAAAAATAGGCGTGATCCGGCTTTAACAAAACTCCGCCAAGCCATGCCAGGACTCAATGGAGTCATGGGCTTGTCTTGCATATATACATATATAATACATTTTATACATAATTACCTATATTATATAAAATATAATATAAATATTATGTATATTATATATAAAAATATGATTATATATGTATTGATAAAATTATATATTAAATATATTATAAAAAAATATCATATAATGTATATTATATATAATATATTAATAAAATACTATAAAATATAGATAATATATACAAAAAATGACTTTACAGTTCAACAAAAATGACATGTTTCTTAAAAAAACCTTAAAATTTTTCAAATTGGTCTGCTGTCCAAAATCATAAATAATAACATATAGATATTTTTGCTTAGGGTCATTTTCGACTCGATACCAGCATCTAAAAAACTTATGCTTCTTTTTAAGAACAAAATGTAGGGTTATTCGTGATCCCTAACCTGTGGTTCCCAAAATCCTTTTTACACAATTTTTGAGTTTTTCTTATCTCTGATGAGTTTTTTGGTGATTCTGACGAGGTTGCGATATTCTTCTCATCGACTTCTTCTGTTAAATCAAAATGTGAGTTCTTTGTCGACCCCAACCTGTGGACCCCAAAATCCCCTTCACACATATAGTTTAGGGTTTTTTTCTAAAAGAATATAATATGTTTGTTTCGAAGATCTATGTTTGCTTTGAAAATGCTTTATCATATAAAAAATTAATATTTTTGCTTCTTTGAAGATGTTTATCTATTATTATATGATTTTTTATTTTTTTGTGTATGTGTAATGGGGCTTGGGTTGGCCGTGCACAAGGTGTTAAATTGGGTACTTGGTTTTGTAGAGTGGTTATTAAATGTATTCTATTATGAATAAATGTATATTTTATGTGGTTTATGTATGTAGTTAAGATGACTTTAGTATCTGCTAAAGTGCACTACCATGTGGCTAATGATCATAGTTAGAGATCTTTAGTTGTCCTCCAAAACATTAGCTTTAATGAATTAGTCGTTAGGTTGTCTAAAAAAATAGGACTAAGTGAAGAGTTAATCAGCCTTCGATATACATATTCGATATCCATAAGTGATGAACTATGAGGACTAG
The DNA here is from genome assembly GCF_984573655.1 of Nuphar pumila. Lineage (NCBI taxonomy): Eukaryota > Viridiplantae > Streptophyta > Magnoliopsida > Nymphaeales > Nymphaeaceae > Nuphar > Nuphar pumila. The sequence goes on along the minus strand of NC_143263.1, from coordinate 42,538,564 downwards.
ATGTTTTTGACGACTATGATGTAGAAGAGATGTTATTTAGTAGTGACGTTAACTTAGTGCATCGCATAGTTCAACAAGAAGCAATTGAAAGGGATGTTGAACAATCTATCGAGGTCAATGTGTTCTTGAACATCAAGATGTCCCAAGCAGTGAATGATATTAATGAACCAAACATGCAACTGTCCCAAATAATAAACGATAATAATGTTGTACAAGTGGAGAACATGCAGTTGCCTGAACCAATTAGGAATATAGATGTTGGACCTGCAGACAATGAAGAACTTCCATGAACAATTGAGGGTATACATTAACAGAGGATCACTAAAGAGGATGTATAACCACTTGAGCACCCTAGTTTTAGTGATCTGTATCCCAGCAATGATGCACAAAAAGACCTCTTAAAAGCCCAGACATTGGTATGTTGTGTGAGTTTTGTGAGCATTTGTTGGGCTTTAGAAATGTTTTAGGTTTATGCGCTAATGTTTAGGGTTTACTAGGTTCAAACTGGATGGTTCTCTTTTGCGAATGAGCAATTGAAAATCTTTGATGCAGAGGCATCTCAGTTGTATGAACGACTTTGTAAGGAAAGACTTAATGATTTTGAACAATTTCAATGGCTATCAATAGAGTCCAATGATCGAGAGGTTGTTATCGACAAAAGATTTAATGATGTCGATCATTGTCGTAAATTTTTGAAAGATTATGTGATCAAGAACAACTATAAAACAAAATTTAAGAAGGGTTGCAACAACAAAGTAGTTGTCGTATGCACGCAAAAGAATCTGCAGACTAAGATTGATTGCACCTGGAGGATCCATTGCACAAATGTGCGGGGAGCAGTGTTCTTTCAAGTGAAGAAGTATCAAAGGGAGCATATATGTAGTGGATCATTGAGCAACCTAGTAGTGGAAAACATGTCTTTCAAGTGGGTTTCATGTGTTATTCATGGACGATTGTACGATAACCTGAAGATGACTCCAAGAAAAATCATGAATGACATAAGTCGTGAGAAAGGTGTGGAGCTTAGTTACAAACAAATATGGCGTGGACGACAAGTGGGTAGGGTAGAGATATATGGTTCATTTGAAGACTCCTTCAGGTTGCTTTCCACCTATTGCCATCATTTAAAAATGATTAACCGAGGATCAAGGTTGGTCATTGAGACCGATATGCGAAATTGATTTATGTAAATGTTCCTATCTTTTTATCTATGCATTGATGAGTTTATTAAAGATTGCCCTATAGTTCTTCTTCTGGATGACACTTTCATAAAATAAAAATATATGGGTATATTGTTATCGGGCCATAATATTGATCCTTGTAGTCAAATATTTTTTATTGCCTTCGCAGTTGTGGATAGAGTGTCAAAAGATTCATGTGCATAGTTTTTGTCACACATAAAGCTATAATTGAATTGTTATAGAGTTGAGAACGTCACAGCTAAACAACAATTGATAGTCATCTCAGATAGGCATCTAGAGCTACAATATGATGTTCCGCTCGTATAGCCTAATTGTCATGTTAGATATTACATGAAGCACTTGACGAACAACTTTAAAATCGCTTTTCCTCCATCACTTGTACCACTTTAGTGGAGTGCAGCCAGTGTATCCACGTCAGCTAAGTGCATATACTTTCTTGACAAAATCAATGAGCAACGTAAAGACGCGTATACATATGTCACAAAACATGTTGCAAATAAATATTGGGCTAACAGTGAATTTCTAGCTAAGAGGTACGGGTGCTTAACCTCTAATGTAGTGTTGAGCTTCAATGTGTGAATTCTCACAATACGTGATAAACTCTTTTCTCTTTTTGAAAAGCTTTGTCTCATACTGATGAAACTTTATGAGTAAAGAAGGAATGACGAGTCACTCAAGAACGAGTCGAGTGTCGAGCCACGAGTCACTCAAGGATGAGCCAAGTGATGAGTCACCATGTTTTAAAACATTGGTCTGGACCCGAATGTTTGTTTAATACATGAGCTCGCCCGAGTATAGTTTATGAAATCTTGTACCAGACCCGAACTTGACCGGAGTTCCGATTAAGACCCATAATTTTTCAATATAAAAATGATAAAGAATATGATTTTACCAGGTATGGCCCTGGTTTGGTTCATGTAGTTCTTATCAGGTCTAAAATTGAAGAATAAATCTGGAATGACAAATGATTGAACATTGGATATCTGATGAGATAATCCAGGTTCAGAAAATAATTTGGACTCTGAATGTAAATAACAAAGTGAATTGAATAAAATGGTCCAGGTCCAGAATAAAAATGGGATATTGGAAATCAAATCTGGTATTGGATCCAATGTCAGAATTGAAACATGAATTCGATCTTGGATATAAATATAATATCAGATAAAGGGATTGATTCGAGTTCAGATTGGAAATTGTCTCAGCTTGAAGAATTGATAGATTTTGAATTTCATCTAAATTCTAGCTAGGGTTAGCTCAATTTCATCCAAAATGGGCTGAAATAAGCAAAAATGGACTCCAAGAATGTGGGAATAGATTTTGAATTGGAACTGGACCACTTGAAGGCTGACTCGGAGACAATTGGCTAGGATTCGAGTTAGAAATGAGCTCATTTCATAGAAAATGAACCAAATTTAGCTGAAATGAACATAAATTACTTATTGTGAGCTAAGAGGAGTTAAAAAATGACTGATATTCTAACTCTTTTGAACTTAAAATGAACTTGGCTAGGCCTAATTGACAAGGGTCTAAGGTGACCTAGGGGTAAAATGGTAATTTTTGCTGAAAAAATTAGGTAAAATGATACATAAACTGGAATAGACCTGGAGGTTACGATCCTACACTGTACTACAGGGGGTCAATATATGTGAGGGGAGTGTCCAGGGGTGAACCTGGAAAATTTGGGGTGTTTACAATAGTCATCTCAGATAGGCACCTAGGGCTAGAATATGTTGTTCCCCTTGTATAGCCTAATTGTCATGTTGAATATTGTATGAAGCACTTGACGAACAACTTTAAAACTGCTTTTGGCCCATCACTTATACCACTTTAGTGGAGTGCAGCCAGTGTAGCCACATCAGCTCAGTGCATATACTTTCTTGACAAAATCAATGAGCAGCGTAGAGACGCGTACACATATGTCACAAAACATGTTGTAAATAAATATTGGGCTAACAGTGAATTTATAGCTAAGAGGTACGGGTGCTTAACCTCTAATGTAGTGTTGAGCTTCAATGCGTGAATTCTCACAATACGTGATGAACCCTTTTCTCTTATTGAAAAGCTTTGTCTCATACTGATGAAACTTTATGAGTAAAGAAGGAATGACGAGTCACTCAATAACGAGCCGAGCGTCGAGTCACGAGTCACTCAACGATGAGCCAAGTGATGAGTCATCGTGTTTTAAAACACTGGCTCGGACCCGAAGGTCCGTTTAATACATGAGCCCGAGTATAGTTTGTGAAATTTTGTACCAGATCCGGACCTGATCGGAGTTCCGATTAAGACCCATAATTTTTCAATGTAAAAATGATAAAAAAATATGGTTTTACCAGGTATGGTCCTGGTTTGGTTCATGTAGTTCTTATCAGGTCTAAGTATGGTTTTTCTTATAGTGGACCCGATTAGACTCATGTCTTGACCTAATACCATACCCAAAAATCTAGTACACATCTGGTTCTACCTAGGGATGGGCATCGGGCCGGCCTTGAGCCAATATTGTGAAGCGGGCTGGGTCCGGCCCGGCGTGACCCAAACCCATTTATTTCTCTTTATTTCCATGATACAACTCAAAAACCTAATTTTTAATTAGTGCAACTAGTTAGGTAAGCAGTAATAATTAACAAATAGCAAGTTCTAGTGCAACTAATTAGGTAAATAGTAATAGTTGTTCAAGTTACTATATAATAGTTAATTTTTAAAATTTTATATTATTGAAAAAATTTAATAAATAACTCAAGCCCATTGAGCTGGCCAATGTATGTAACGGGCTGGGTTTTGGCCGAGTAGCTAATGGGTCCGGGCATAAAATTATGGCCCAAACCCAACCCAGGGCGGGCTGAGTCGGCTTGGCCCATCAGGCTCCCATGGCCCGTTGCCCACTCCTAGTTTCATCTGGTTTCGAACCAAACCCGACCGATTGACCCCACTGTTATTATTGCTATCTTTTATACAGGTGTTAATTACACCATTCGTTATGCTGCTAATTTGAGTAATGCAAGAACTTGTAAATAAAGGACAATAAGCAATGAAACGTGTAGGATAAGTTGGGTCAAATAACAATGTGTTACAAGGTAAATTCGTCTTACTTGGAACTTTTTTTTTTTATATTTACACAGAAAGTGTCCCCAGAATCAGATACCTTGTCGCGCTGGCTCTACCTGCCTTACCAATACTGTCCTGGCAGCGGAAAACTCTGCGGGCTTACCCCCTTGTCAGTTCACGTTTGGGAACCTAGAATTTTTGGATGTAAAGAAGGTCCTTACATGAGAAAAAGATGTCAAAGACTCCCCCGACTAGTACTACCTTTTCCATATTCTTCACCATATCCACGAAGGTGTCCAGGTTCAATGTACCCAATTTTGTTTCTAGTTAAAAATTGTCATGGCCAAATATATCTATGAACCCTTGTTAAGTGTTAAAACACAACACTGGAAAGCTATCAATCAACACTTTAGACTCCATTATGTGTTCCTTAAACACATTTAGCTAATCATTTTTAGGAAAAAATAAGTGGATGTTTACTTTCATTGAGATAGTTTTGTTGTATATATATAAGGGCCATGCAATGAGCATTTTACAAGCAGCTTCTGTTGGGAGGTCCCAAGCGTTCTCTCGAACACTTCACTAGTGTCCTAGTAAAGGACAACCTATTGAAGTGTTTGGGGGAACTCTAGGGGCCACTCAACTTTATCTGTCAGAGTGTTGCACCAATGTCCAACAAGACAGACATTCCATCAAGGCCTCTCTTCTTTAATTTGACAGGTTCCTTACGCAATCTCTTGTAGCAAGGTGCTTCACGTTGAGAGGTCCCAAGAGTTCCCTCAAACCCTTCATTGGGACCCTTAAGTAGTTGCCCTACTGAAGTGTTTGGGGGAACTCTATGGGCCATTCAACTCTCTGCTAAAGAAGTACAGTAATAGCAAAGCCATGGTCCTCATGGAGGTTGTATTTCAATCTCTAGCAATGCATTTCTATCTTAATAAACAAAATCTTTGTGATTTTTATTAATAAGCTATATCTGATATATTTTTAAAGACCTAAATGTAGCGTATATGCTCTAATCCCAAGACTTTTGCATGATTAACTCATCCTGTTGGGGATTGAATTATCTAAACCAAACTCAGGAAGCAGCTCTGGCCTTGAAGTTTAGAGGTTGAGTGGCACCCAGAGTTCCCCCAAAACACTTCAGTAGAGCCACCATATTTGAGGGAAGTTGCACTGAAGGGGTTGGAGTTACTCAAGGGGACTCCCAACATGCTGTGCCTTTCTCATTGCTTGTTTCTTGTTTGGTTAGAATGAAAAGTTTCTTGACTGCCATATTTATAGTTATCCACTATAAACTAAGCCTCTTTGGATGTATGGTTGGGATTTACCTGGTTCTAATATATGGTGACTTTCATTCTTCAGGCATGTATACATTGAACCTGGTCAGTTTTGAGACTGTTGCAGCGGAGGAATCATCACTGCGTGGCTAAAAAATCTTGCATATCCTTTTCTTGGGGATGTCATGATCTTTTCCCTTTGGCAGCCTTTGTTCTTTTTTTGCCAATCATGCTTCTTTTGGTTCATTCTTACATTTTAACCTGAGCCAAGCTGAGGTTTGAATTGAAAAAGTCTCTCTCTCTCTCTCTCTCTCTCTCTCTCTCTCTTGTGCTTTGCTTGATTCTAGTTTGAAGATAAACCAAACCGAAAAATCAAGTTGAATGAGTTGAATACTGTGTGTGTTGTGCTTTGCTTAGTTCTAGATTGAAGATAAACCGAGGACAAAACTCAAGTTGACAGGTTTGGACTCTCTCTCTGATCCCCATTGTTCCTTGATTTTACCTAAAATTTTCTAACCCATATCCAACCACCATAACCTCCCAACTCCACATAATCCATTCCTTATATATGTATGTTATTACAAGCTAGCATGCTTAATTGCCGGCATGCAAAGTAGACACAATAATGACTGTCATGCAACACTGTTGCTCAGGTGTGGATTCCATGTGTGTTGGATATATCTCTTCAATGACAGGAAAGATTCCAAAGATTTGCAGCTAAAAACATGCCTCCGGCATGCAAAGTATCGCATATTGATTTCTTGAAATTTTATAAAAATATGCCTCCGTCTCATATCGGATGATCGAATGGCCGATTCCCACTGAGTAAAGCATGTAGATCATATTCCAGAAGTTTATTTTCTTTTTTGTTATTGGACAGAGAAAGCTGCGGTTAAGCAGACTCCTACTGGTTAGGCAATCATACGATTGGGGTTTGAATTTGCAATGTCGCAACACAAGGTGACGTGCACTAACTGCTCCTGCCAGGCAAGGGGAGCCCGGTTGGTCATATTTCAAAAGTTAGTCTCATGAAAACTAACAAAGAAATTGGCATTTGTACCTCATGTGTTCATGCTCAGATTTGTTCCCATTTAGAACTGACCAGACTTAACCGGTTGTGTTATGCAGACATCAAATTGTCAATTTGGAAAAATAAGCATCCACAACTGTTAATATATCCTGTTTATTTATGTGGTTGACTTTCATAGATTCCAGAACTCGAAACATAGAGGGGTTTGGTGCAGTGGGATGAGGCCTTGGCCACTAGACGGTTGGTCAAGGTTCCATTCCCATGGGCATCAGCTCCTTGCATATAAGAAGGGGGTACGGGCATTGTGCCCCTTGCTCATGCCAAAGCAAGGCGACTCTCTGAGGGCAAAAGGGGTGTGCCACTGGTTTACATTGTCAGAAAAGCAACTGTAAGTATCACTACAAGAAAATTGTTAATTAGCGACGGAAATTTGCAACGGATTTTTTCCGTCGCTAATTAGCGACAGATTAGCTAGAGATACAATCTGTCGCTAATTCGCGACGGATTAGCGAGGAAACAACTTTTATCGCTAATCTGTCGCTACTTAGCGACGGATTAGCGACTGCAATTTTTTGTCGCTAATTTTTATTACAAGAACACCATTTTAGCGATGGATTTAGAGAGGGAACTCTGCCGTCGCTAATCCGTCGCTAATTAGCGACGGCGTAGCGACAGAATATATTCCATCGTTTTTTTGGTATTTTGATTTACGACGGCTTAGCGACGGAATTTTTCCGTCGCTAAATGTCGCGTAAATCCCTAATCCCATCCCTCTTTCTCTTTTTCCTGTTTCGCTGTCTTGCTCCCGCCCGCCGCCCTCTCCCTCCCGTCGCCCGTCGGCTCTTGCCACCGCCCGGCCGCCGCCGCTCCCCGTCCACCGCTCGCCAGCCGCCGCTCGCCAGCCGTCCACCGCTCGTCAGCTGCCGCTCCCCGTCAGCCTCCCCCCACCGCCCGGCGACGCGCAGGTAATCACTTGCATCTTCTTCTTCTTCTTCTTCTTCTTCTTCTTCTTCTTCTTCTTCTTCTTCTTCTTCTTCTTCTTCTTCTTCTTCTGATTCCTCATCTGTAGCCTCCGATTCCTCATCTGCATACTCAGGTCTGACTATTTTCTTCATAGATTTTTCTTCCTTGTCCCTTTTTCGGAGAGCAGTACTTGAAACAACTAGAATATCCTTATGATTTTTTCTGAAGATTTCTCCTTAAGAGAAAGATTTTAAGATATTTCATCGTTTTTAATCCCTAAATGTCTTGATTTTTTTCAGGAAGGGACGGCCTGCGATTTTGTGGTGGTAATTGAAGAAAGCGTTAGTTTTTTGTGGGTATTGAAGACGAGTTTTGGAGGAAGGTGGGAATTAAAAGGCCACGACCAGAGCCATTGATAGAGGTAAGCGCGTTCACGTTTCTTGCCATAATTTTTCAAATCAAAGCAATTTCTTTCAGCTATTAGTACCTAGTTGTGTGCCTATCTCCAACTGTACGAAATCCAATGACCCATTCCTTTCCTTTCCTGCTGTGAGAAACCCTGTCCTGTTCTTGCCTCTTTGTTCCACCTCTTTTCTGATGACCTTGTTGTGTTTATCCATTCCGATGGTTTTGTCCGGTTTATGTGATTAAAAGTTAGTCAGGCGATCATTTCACAAATTTGGTTTTGTCTTCTCACATCTATGAGCAAATACCATTCAGGATAAATTGTTTCTCTTCTCTAGTTAAGGGTTGCTCTGAATACTTTCATTTTATAAAGAAAGGTTGACCGATGCATTCCTTGTCAGGTGGATATCCATGTAGAGAGTTGAATGGTCTAGATGAGAAAGCTGATCCACCAGTCATTTTATTTCTAGTAGACCTTCTTCAGTCCATACTTCCAAGAAAGTCATAATTGAGTAATATGATCTGCATTAGGCTTTTCCTATTTACACGGTTCAAGTGCTTTTGGGTGTTTTTTGATCAGTGGAATTTGCTAACTGCAAGTGATGTGCTGAGCATCATGGTTCTGCCATGTGTGCAATGTGAAAGTGATCGAGGAACTTTCAAAAAAGTTTGTTATATTTTTCTTTCAAAACAATAGTTGCAGATTTAGAGGTTTTGGATTGCATAAGATTTCGGTACTAGAAATGCCATTCCATGACTATGTGTGATTGAGATATTATTGATTCATTATTTGAAATTTGTTTTCCAATCTTTAATTACCCAAATTCCTGGTTTCTAAACTCCTATCGAAAAGGATAGGAATTCTATTCTTCCTGGTTACGCTGTTTTTTTTCATAAAAGTCATCTATAACTAAAGTCATAGTATATTCTCGTTCGATGTAGAATGTCATATAGTGAGCAAGAAAATCATCGTCCATTTTGTTACGAATTTTTATCTTACATGCTTCATCACTGAAAATGCTCATTCTGTAGTGATTATAGAAACTAGTAATGTCAATACAAAATAAAATAATCTAGTTAGTATGACATAACTTTCTGACTTTCCACTTGTAACCAACTTTTGATACAAATCTGGTAGAGTAGGTATTTGAAATCGAGGATCAGAAACCACATCAATTTGCTAATATTGTAACTTTGCTTTCAAGTTAAATATATCTTGGATATCAGAACATTAAAACACAAGTTAGAAATAAGGACTTTTCTATAATTCTATATAATTTGGTCATGCATTTCAAACTCATCCTTGTCACTGCTGATTTTTATAAGAGACCTATGCGATAAGATATCAATTGCTATGTCAGGGTAGAAATCACAATCCCTCCACATGTGAATTGTTTCTTCTTAATTCATTTTTTCCATGATGTTCAATGTTTTTTTTCACTTTATTTCATCGCATTTCATCATTAGATATATCATCAACAGTTTAGTTGTTTTTTGCATTGCATAAGTGTTTGTGTTTCCCTAATTAGCTTCAATATTCATTTTAACACAGTGTTTTTTGCAGATTTCTCAACGGAACTCGCTTGTGCCTCGCCACCCGTGGTAAGTAAGTGACAAAAACAATGCAAATCGGGTAAATACCCGTGGTGAGTAAGTGATGCAAGCGCATCACATGTTATTTAATTTATTGAATGTAAAACTTTATTGTTCACACACTCACTTAGTTGTTGATATCTAGGACTGCTTTGTTGGAGTTCGGAGATCATGCTGAGCATGATTTTAATGTATGAATATGGAAGTGTTCTTATTTTTGGAGTACGGAGTCCATGCTATGCATGGTAGTAGTTAGTGAGATATTGAAGTGTGTTTGCTGCAGGTACATGTTTGACTTTTGTTTGATATGAACAAATCAACGATAAATAGTGGCGTGTGTGTCAAGGGTAGCAGCTACAGTGAAAATGAACATGATTACTATGGTGTTATAGAGAAAATAATGGAGTTGACTTACTTAGGCATGAATAACAGGGTTACGATATTCAAGTGTCATTGGTTTGATCCAACTGCAACAAGACTCGACAAAGCTTCAGGCATTGTGGAGGTGAATCATAAATCCTGGTTTGGAACATATGAACCATTCATATTAGTCTCGCAAGCTCAACAAGTTTATTATACTTCATATCCGAGTATAAAAAAGTCAGATAGAAATGAATGGTGGGCAGTTTGCAAGGTGAAATCCAAACTATACCCCGAGTATGATCAGTTACAGGAAGATGAGTTAGCTGAAGACAGTGATTACTATCAATCAGATGATGTCTATGACTTCGCTTATGGTCACGATGTTGTGCATGATATGCATGTCATATCTCCATTGGCCGATGAAACATTCATAGAGGAATGTGATCCAAATGATGTACCAAGTGGATGGGCAAACAATGAAGAAGAAGAAGAAGAAGAAGAAAGTCAAACTAGTGACGAGGAAGAATTCTCAAGCTAGTGAGCAAAATCTTATACTACAAACCTCTATTTAAATGCATTGTAATACTTGATGTGAGTTGTATTGCAATACTTGGTGTGAATGATTAAAAATTTTATTTGAATGTATTGTAATACTTGATACGAATGATTCAAATGCATTGTAATACTTGATGTGAATGATTTCAATTATCTGAATGTATTATAATTTATGCAATTAACGAATGATTTGAATTAGTGCAATACTTGATGTCAATGATTTGAATTATTTGAATGCATTGCAATGCTTGATGTGAATGACTTGAATGCATTGTAATACTTGATGTGAATTATTTAAATGTATTGTATGACATATGTTATTTGTTAGAATATGGTTCGTGGAGGTTATAGTGGTCGCTTATCCAGTAGTAGCCAGGCTCAGCCTTCATCTTCACGGGCTCCTGTGATAGGTATATCATATAACTAATTAGATGCTTGATTAGTTCAAATGCACATTCTAAGAATTTCTAATATATTTTTTTACAGATGATGTTGCGCCTGTACACGACCCACCTACACCAGTTGATCACACAAGTCAACAGCCAACACAAGAAACAGTGTCTTCTCAGGCTGGCACAAGAAGACTCATTCGAATAGTGTATATCGATAATCGATCGTAAGTATTTTGTTTTCAATTATTGTATATCTTTTAAATATTTTATATTGATATTTACTGTGTAACAATTCATGTGCAGCACGAGGTTTGAGTCACAAGAAGTAGTACGGGAGATTAGGAATTCACTTCTTCAACATCTACCAGGACCAGTTGCTCAATGGAAAGAGTACCCAAAGGAGGTGTTAGACAGATTGTGGTCCTCATTCATGGTATACAGTTGTTCCTCATAGTTAATGTGTTTCATATTTAATTTATTTAAGCAATGTCTACTAACTTTCTGAAAATATTTGTAGGCTTCGAATCGCTTCGCAACTACGGTGGAAGAAAATGATGCAAGGAAGGTGTGGCAGAAGGTGGCTGTCAATCGATTTGCAGACATGCTGCACACTATGAAGACTGCAGCAAAAAAAGCATCTGGCGTAGTAGATGATCCATTACTGTGGAAGGGCCATGGTCCTATTACTATCAGGAGAGATTACTGGGATGAAATGTGCGATAAGTGGGCGGGAGATGCATTTAGAAATCGCTCTGCGAAGGCTGCACAAAATCAATCGAAGATGCCCGAAGCCCATCTACACACAGGTGGATCTAAGACATTTGGGAGCCACCTAAAGAAAATGGTAACTCATCAATATATAATATTAATTTTATAAGTATTGTTGCAAACTTGTGTACTAAATCTTTTGTCATTTAACTTCGCAGGAAGCAGAAAAAGGAGGCAGTGTACCATATAAGGATGTGTTTGTAGAAACACATAAACAGAAGACCACGGGAGTCTTCGTATCAGAGAAGGCGAGAACGACAACGGTATGTATTAATTCTATTAATAATCATTGCAATATATATGCAAGTTATCATAATGTTATCATTAATTATTAATGAATACTTTAAACATTATTTTGTAGGAGGCATATGAGCAACATATGGTAGAGCGATATGGCGATGACGCTACTCAGCATCCATTATTTGATCCTATAGCATGGGTGACTGCAGCAGGTGAACCCAAAAAAGGTCGCGTGTTCGGGTTTGGGAGTAATATGAACACTTCACCAGTTATTGGTTCTTCCAGTTACGGCTCACCGACTTCTTGCGCCGACATAAGCTCCAAGCAGCCGACTATTCTTTCCGGTGATGATGTACGCCAGATCATTAATGAATCACTGAATAACTACTTTCAATACACTGTCGCCCCCTTTCTCCAAAATGAGATCAAGGCCGCTGTTCAGGATAGGGGATCTTCGATTCCAGGTCCCTCTCAGGTATAATCACATATTCAGTTTTTTGACTGCCTTAGAGCACATATGAGCATGCTATAATAACATATAGAGTTTTTTTATTGTATTAGAGTACATATGAGCATGCTATAATCACATATAAAGTTTTTTTGTCTGCCTTAGAGCACATATGAGCATGCTATAATCACATATAAAGTTGTTTTGCCTGCCTTAGAGCACATATGAGCATGCTATATTCACATATTCAATTTTTTGACTGCCTTAGCACACATAAGAGCATGATCGAATCACATATATAGTTTTTTGTCTGCCTTAAAGCACATCTGAGCATGGTAGAATCACATATAGAGTTTTTTTAGATGCCTTAGAATACATATGAACATGCTATAATCACATATTCAATTTTTTGACTGCCTTAGCACACATATGAGCATGATAGAATCACATATATATATATATATATATATATATATATATATATATATATATATATATATATATATATATATATATATATATATATATATATATATATATATATATATATATATAACTTTTTGTATGCCTTAGAGCACATATGAGCATGATAGAATCACATATAAAGTTTTTTTTACTGCATTAGAACACATATGAGCATGCTATAATCACATATTCAGTTTTTTGACTGCCTAAGAACACATATGAGCATATTATAATCACATATTCAGTTTTTTGACTGCCTTAGCACACATATGAGCATGCTATAATAACATATAGAGTTTTTTTACTGCCTTAGAACACATATGAACATGTTATATATCATTTATGATAGAATCACATATAAAAATTTTGGCTTTGCCTGCCTTAGAGCACATATGAGCATGCTATATTCACATATTCAATTTTTTTACTGCCTTAGCACACATACGAGCATGATCGAATCACATATATAGTTTTTTGCCTGCCTTAAAGTACATCTGAGCATGGTAGAATCACATATAGAGTTTTTTTAGATGCCTTAGAACACATATGAACATGCTATAATCACATATTCAATTTTTTGACTGCCTTAGCACACATATGAGCATGATAGAATCACATATAGAGTTTTTTTATTGCCTTAGATCACACATGAGCACATGATAGAATCATATATAGTGTGTAATTTATTTCATTATATTTTGTTTATCAATACTGACTGTTCTTTTCTTGTGTAGGCTGCTAGCGATAATCAGGGTAGTGGAGCTGAAGGGACAGATAAAGACAATGAACAAGAAGACGCACAAAATCTTGGCGATGATTAGAGGACTGTGTTGAAGAAGTTCTATTTTTTTTATTTTTCCTAATTGTAATTGTTGAATTATAAATAATTAAACTTCTTAATTTTAAGGTGGAACGATTAATTGTTGTAGATTCTTGTTATATGAATTTTTTTGTGTGGTTTGTTTTTTATTTACAGGAAATATAAATTGTACAGGAAATAGAAATTGTACAGTTCTCGGTAATTAATTTTCAAATAATTTTTTTTTAATTTTTTTTCGTGTTTGCGACGGATTAGCGACGGAACCATCCGTCGCTATTCATATTAATCTAGCAACGGCATAGCGACGGAAGTAAATCCGTCGCCAAGCCATGGTCGCCGTTTAGTACCGGCGGATTGGCGACGGAATATAGCGCTCGTTATTCCGTCGCAATTAGCGACGGACCTAGCGACGGAATAATTCTGTCGCCAGTTAGTGTCGAAATATTCGTGACGTAAGCTTGTTGTCGCCTCGTTATCGCTAATCCGTCGCTAACCATGTTAGCGACGGATTAGCGACGGAATGTGGTCGTCGCTAATCTACTGCTTTGTTGTAGTGTATGATAGACTAGGTCTATGATCTTGGGGAGGTCTCCCCGTTCCTCGTGAAAAACATAGGTAGGTCTGAAGATCTATATGTGAAAACCAATGAAGTTACCACCTTATAAAATTTTGTGACTCCCTGAGGGCAAGGGAAGCAGATCAGGTCATGTTGAATATGAGCATTTTTGCTCATGCTGACATCGTGGCCGTCTGTTTGCATTTTGGCCATTCAGCTTGATGGGTAACCATTGCACTGATGTGGTTGTCACATTGCATTTGATGTCAATTCTGGTTGACAAGCTGCATCCCAAAGATGATGGGCGATCAAGTGTAGCAACACACAAGAAGAAGTGTAATCATATTGCACCTGATCCCCCGTCGAAGCTAATTACAACAATAACAATAACAACAACAACAACTACGCCTTCATCCCAAAACAATTGGGGTCGGCGATATGAACCAACAAAGAAAATCATTCTGGGTCTTCCACATGAATCCTTCTCCAATGCCATGTCCTCGGTGAGGTTCAAAGCATTCATATCCTTTCCTATCACCTCCATCCATGTCTTCCTAGGCCTACCCCGACCTCTTTTAACTAATATATTTTCCCTTTTCTCCATCCTTCTAACTGAAGCATCATTAGGCCTTCGTCGAATATGTCCAAACCACCGTAAACGATTCTCTCTCATCTTATTTTCAATGGGTGCAACGCCTACCTTCTTACGTATCTCCTCGTTCCGAATCTTATCTTTTATTGTATTTCCACACATCCATCTCAGCATACGCATCTCAGCTACACTCATTTTTTGAATATGATGTCTCTTGGCAGCCCAACATTCCGTACCATATAGTAAAGTGGGCCTAATAGTCGTCCTATAAAACTTTCCCTTCAACCGCAATGGCATTCTACGATCGCACAACACTCCAGTTGCACTCTTCCATTTCATCCACCCAACCTTTATCCTATGATTTACATCTCCATCAATTTCTCCATACTTTTGAATGATAGATCCCAAATATTTGAAAGAATCATCCACCGGTATTTCTTGCTCACCAAGCTTCACTACATTCCCATCTCTATTTCGTTGCTTACTAAATCGACATTCCATGTATTCTGTCTTACTCTTACTCAACTTAAAACCTCTTGCTTCCAATGTCTGTCTCCATAATTCTAACTTAGCATTAACCCCAGCTCCAGACTCATCAATCAAAACAATATCATCAGCAAACAACATACACCACGGCACATTTTCTTGAATTTATCTCGTAAGCTCATCCATCACTATAGCAAATAGGAAAGGGCTTAAAGCAGATCCTTGATGTAACCCAACCGTTATAGGAAAATTGGTTGTCACCCCTTCACAAGTGCGGACATTGGTTACTACTCCTTCATACATATCTTTAATTATACTAATGTACTTGAGAAAAACACCTTTCTTCATCATTGTCCACCAAAGAACGTCCCTAGGTACTCTATCGTAAGCCTTCTCCAAATCAATAAAAAACATATGCAAATCTTTGTTCCTCTCTTTATTTCTCTCAATAAGTTGTCTAAGAAGATGTATAGCTTCCATAGTAGATCTTCCAGGCATAAAACCAAATTGATTCTCCGATATCATGACAACCTTCCTCAACCTAGACTCAATCACCCTCTCCCAAAGTTTCATAGTATGACTCATGAGTTTTATACCACGATAGTTTGTGCAATTTTGTATATCACCCTTATTCTTATATAGAGGCACCAAAGTACTATTCCTCCACTCATTAGGCATCTTATTTGTCCGCCAAATCTTGTTAAAAAGATTTGTCAACCATTCTAAACCTTTCTCTCCCAAGCATTTCCAAGCCTCGATAGGTATACCATCTGGGCCAACTGCCCTTCTTGATTTCATTTTCTTCAAAGCCTCTGCAATTTCTTTCTTTTGAATCTTGCGCATGAAGTCACGATTCATCTCATGAAAAGGAATAGAAAAGTCTCCAAGATCCTGAGCATGACTTTCATTAAATAGCTTATCAAAATAATCTTTCCATCTCTCCATAATCTCCTCATCTTTGACTAAAACCCTTTGTGTTTCATCTTTGATACATCTAACCATACCCAGATCCCTCGATTTCCTATCTCTCATTTTTGCAATCCTATAAATATCCTTCTCACCCTCTTTGGTATCCAACTTGTCATAAACCTCCTTATATACCTTATCTCTCGCGTTCCGAACTACTTTTTTAGCTTCCTTCTTTGCTATCATATACTTCTCCAAATTCTCATTATCACGACTTTTACTTAGATTTCTATAACACTCTCTTTTAACCTTAATAGCTAATTTGACATCCTCGTTCCACCACGATGTATCCTTACCTAGCGGTGCACCGCCTTTAGACTCACCCAATACCTCCTTAGCCACCTTTCTCATGCCACCCGCTATCTTATTCCACATAGATTCTGAATCCTCCTCGAGACACCAATCAACTTCCTTAACTACCCGCTCTACAAACATTCCTTGTTTAGCTCCTTTCAGTGCCCACCACTTAATTCTAGGATCTATCCTATGTCTATCCCTTTTGCGGCATTGTCGAATTCTAAGATCTAAAATTAAGACTCTATGTTGTGTAGCTACACTTTCTCCCGGTATAACCTTACAATCGATGCAACAACCTCTATCTCTCTTTCTAAGTAGGAAAAAATCTATCTGACTCATATTAACCCCACTTTTAAATGTTACTAGGTGAGACTCCCTCTTCCTAAACCAAGTGTTTGCTAAGATCATATCATAGGACAAACCAAAATCTAAAATCCTTTCTCCACTATCGTTTTTTTCTCCTATATCATAGCCTCCATGGATACTCTCAAATCCATCCTTACTAATGCCTACATGCCCATTAAGGTCACCGCCGATGAAAAGCCTTTCTCCATAAGATATCCCTTGTACTACTCCATCTAAATCTTCCCAAAATTGACACTTAGTGAAATCATCTAAACCTACTTGAGGTGCATAAACACTAATAATATTCATAATATCCGTACCTAATACTAATTTAATAAGTAAAATCCTATCACCCTTCCTACGGACCTCAACTACATTATCTATAAACTCACGACTCATAACAATCCCTACTCTGTTCCTATTCCTATTTATTCCTGTATACCAAATCTTATATCCCCAAGGTTCTATCACTTTTGCTTTCTCACCTACCCATTTGGTCTCTTGTAGACATAAAATATCAATCTTTCTCCTACACATAACATCTACTAACTCTACCAACTTACCAGTTAAAGACCCTATGTTCCAAGTGGCTAACCTAATTTTATGGTCTTGGACTAACTTCTTTACCCCCACCCGTCCAACAAAGTGAGGGAACCCTTGCCTATTTGACACCACACCCGGGCGCCGGTGTGACGCGTCGCTTCCGGGCGACGACCTAGCAACCCTTGCCCATTTATCACTGCCTCCGAGCCTATAGAGTACAGCGCGTCGCTCAGTAGGGAACGCCCCAACGAAATTCTCATATTGGTTCATATTCATAGAAGCCTGATTAAAAATAAAGAAGCCTGATAAAAATAAAGATTTTACACAAACTAAATTGTGAACTTCAGCAGCATTTGGTATGCTAGACACATGGATTGGGACATAAGTGTTTTGAATGACTGTCCCGAACATATGGGGTGGGACACTATTTTTCCATACAACCAAGAGTCAAGTAGGGTTGTCAACTGGTCGGGTTTACCGGGTTCCGACCCGAACCAAACCTATGGGCTCCGATGGTGATATATAAGAAGACCCACCTAAGTGTAGTTTATGAAATTTTATACTAGACCCCAGGCTTGAGCCGAGTTTCGATTAATATCCATAATTTTTTAATGTAAAAATGATAAAAAATATAGTTTTATCGGGTATGGCCCAGGTCAATTTTCATGTAGTTCTTATCGGGTTCGGGTATATATGGTTTCTCTTATGGTGGGTCTGATTAAACCCCAATTCAGAGCCGATACCAAACCAGAAAATTGAGTCCAGGTCTGGTTGCACTTGGGTCCGAACCAAACCTGACCAGCTGACACCCCTAGGTAGAAGGATACATTTTCATCCATGTGTTTACTCCCACTAAAGGGCCCATGTGGAAAGGGACACGAGAGTACCCTTTTCCTCGTTTAACCAATAAATACTCAATTCGGTTAGTATATAAAATTGAACGCCTCCTCATGCAGGCCCTTTTAGTTCTCTATGAACATGGATCGTGCTTGATGATGTAAGATACAACCGGCTTTTAGTTAGTGTACGAATGAACTTAGATAAGGATTGGAGCTGCGTCCAAGCTAAAATGAGTTACATTCGGACCTTAGTGCAGAATCAAATGGATCATATTGGAACTTACATTGATCCAAAACATAAAGAGAAACAGAAACATATTGGCAAGGTGGGTTGTCTATAATTGACTTGAATCTTCGATATATCCAGCTGATCTTAGTCACTCAACTAATAGTGGTATTTATGGTTTGGTCTAAAATCGCAAATAACACTTATCATTTTCAAATCTGCATATTGTCTAAAATCGTAAATAAAATTATTTTTATGACCTTTTTAGCCCTCACACTTATCATTTTCAGTGTGAATTTCCTCTATATGTGAATTTCCTTCGTCCCTACCAAAAACTCTAACCTCGCAAATACCTGAGTTACCGCACATTAAAAATTTATAAAATTCATATAAAATAAGTGTGAGTGAACTTTCTTTTAAATTGGAACTCACAAACATCATAAGTACTTGAGTTACTTTGTATAAAAAAATCTTAATTCGCATAAAAAATATACAATTTTTTTTTAACTCAAACTGACAAACATCACAAATACTTGAGTTACCTCACATAAAAAATATAATAACGTTATATAAAAAGTCTGTAATTTTTTTTTAACCCAAACTGACAAACATCACAAATACTTGAGTTACCTCGCATAAAAAAATGTATTAACGTCACATAAAAAATCTCTGATTTTTTTTATCTCTAACCGACAAACATCACAAACACTTGAGTTACCTCGCATAAAACATATAATAATATCACATAAAAAATATGCATTTTTTTAAAACTCTAATTGACAAACATTGCAAATAATTGAGTTACCCCTTATAAAAAATATAATATCACATAAAAAATTTGAATTTTTTTTTAAACTCGAACCATCAAACCTCGCAAATACTTAAGTTACCTCACATAAGAAATATAATAACATCGTATAAAATATGTGCGAGCAAACTTTCTTTTAATCTCGAACCTCCAAACATTGTAAATGTCTGAGTTACTTCGCATAAAAAATTGTTAAATTTGAACAAAAAATCTATAATTTTTTTTTAAACTTGAACTAAGAAACTGCATAAATACTTGAGTTATTTCTTAAAAAAAATGAAATAACATCGCATAAAAAATCTGCGGTCTTTTAAAATTTAAAACATGCACCTTTTTTTCTGCGTTTGAGATGGTGATACCAGGTCTGAATGAGGGTTATTTTTGACCCGATACCATCATTTAAAAATTTTTGCTTCTTTTTAAGAACAAAATCTAGGGTTCTTGGTGGTCCCCAAAATTTCCTCTGCACAATTTTTGAGTTTTTCTTATCTTCGATGAATTTTTTGGTGATTCTTATGAGGCTACGACATTCTTCTCATCAACTTCTCTTGTTAGATCAAAAGGTGGGTTCTTTGTGGTCCCCAACCTGTGGACCCTAAAATCCCCTTCACGCATATAGTTTAGGGCTTTTTTCTGAAAGAATATAATATGTTTTCTTTGAAGATGCTTTATCACATAAAAAATTAATATTTTTGCCTCTTCGAAGATGCTTGTCCATTATTATATGATTTTAATTTTTTGTGTATGTGTAATGGGGCTTGGCTTGACTGTGCATAAAGTGTTAATGTGGGTACTTGGTTTTGCAGAGTGGTTGTTTTATATATTCTATTCTCAATAGATGTTGTATATTTCATGTGGTTTGTGTAGGTAGTTAAGATGACTTCAGTATCTACTAAAGTGCACTACCGTGTCGTTGATGATCATATATGGAGATCTTTAGTGGTCCCTCAAAATATTTGCTTTAATGAATTAGTGGCTAGGTTGTCTCAAAAAATAGGACTGAGTGAAGAGTTAATCTGTAACGCCCCAAAATTTCAACTTGTGTTTTCGAAAACATTGACGAAAAACCTTTCAAGTATTAAAGTTTTTACTTTTAAAAATCGACAACGGAAGCAATTTAGAAATGAGCACAAGTTACCAAATTCTGGGTACGTTAGCCAGAAAATCATCATTTCACATGAAACAACTACTTAAAGGAAGTGAAGAAATAAAACAATAGATTATTAATAAAATCTGCAGTTTATTATAAAATGAGCATTTCCCCACTATCCAATAATCTAAAGAAAAACTCAAAACTCAGAGCAAAGATGCCAGCAGAAAGAAGAAAAATCTTGAGTCATGTTGCATCGCGCCATCGACTTCCTATGAAGTCCTACTCATCACCTGCCCATGAAATGGATCAGTTTCATAACAAACTAGTAGGTACACTAATAGACAATGTAGAATAAAATAAAGCAAGACATTCATGAGATAAAAAGTTTATTACATTAAAAGCAACAAGTACAATATGTAATCTACTCTAGCAGGTACAACATATGCAAACATCTATTGTCTTGAAACAGATATAGCAACATTTCGAGTATTATAAATCTCAATCATTTACAACTTATTATGAAAATAATATTCTTTAAGTTCTGATATTAACTGGCCTGTGGGTAGGCACAGACGCAAAACGTAAAAACAACCAAGACCGATCTGAAGGATCATTATGTCAGGTGTTTTTTTCATTAACCCGGATGGCTGACTGAGTCTGCTCATAAAGGGACGGTCAATGACCAAGAGAGTAAATCCCCAAAGGCATTCGTAGCCCATGGATGCATCCAACTTCTACAGAAGTACCTGGGAGTTACCATCTAGGATAATTTATGGTAATCACAATTCTCCTAACTCTGATGACTGGGAAAGCCGAGTCTTTTGCCCGTAGGGTGATTGTTAACAATCTGTCTGTCAAAGTTTTTGTACCATCCATCCTCTCCCTTGATGAACCCTGAAGGTCGAATGGATACGACGGGGGTTTCTTAACCGCCGCCCCATTCTATATGCTCTGGTCTGTTAGACCCACTCGAGCATCTTACCTGTGAAGGCGAGTTGTCACCATTTATGTGATCTTTGCATTATGCCATATGCACGCTTCGAGGTTGCCACACCTCATCATTCAAACATCGTAACACCAACGTGATGTACTTATCTAAAAGTACGGTCGTACCTGCCTAAAGGTATGACTACGATGAGAGGGCAAACTTTTAATGTCTTGCAATTCCTTCAATTCGTACATGATATGCATTGCTCTTTGAGCAATTGGCTTGTGGAGGCCGACATTATTATTTTATTTATTTCAATAAAGTGCTTATTGCCCACTTCGAGGTACTCAATGACCTCTCATATTTCTTCTCGTAATATTTATACCGTACATGTCTTAAGGTCCGGTTACGATAGCAAACTTGTGAGTTTCTCGATGGATAACCCATCACAATATCTTATAGAATCGGTAATTTACTTGGCATGCTCAAATACTATGTAATAAGAAATCTTAAACGGGTCTTGAGATCGTCGTGGATCCAATCATTTCTTTTAAGTAACTGACTCAGGGTACCATTAGTTGCATCTAGCAACACATAACTAGATCATAAGCTTTATAAGCAAAAAATCATTCTCGAGGAGTCAACCTTGCATAAGGAAACACCTCCTCTCAAACTCTTAGTGCTTGTACACAATTTTGCACCTTTCCAAAAGGGGCAAAATGTGGTACGTGCACCTGCACACCCTACGAAACTTGCCTGAGGGTGGCAACAAGATTCATCATGCAATAACAAGCAGGGCATCTACAATAAAATCACAATAGTGAGCAAGTACAGAACACAGTACTAGGGATTTCTGTAGAAATGAGTCTACCATATAGCATACATCAAGCATGTAATTTCAATGGAGTAAGAATGAGGAAACACAAAACATGAAATCACAAGTTAAATAATCCTACAGGTAAGCATGTATTATCATTCATCCAAAATTCTCGTGTGACTTTTACCTACCTCGGGATGCTGTGTAGTTGCGTACGCCTACGAGTGTAGATGATACAGAGGTCGGGCCGCGGAGCACGAATGGGACCCATTGCGTAAATCTACAAATAGTAAGCAAAAGGATTTATAGGAAAGTACAAGTGAATATACAGGTGAATGGATATCAACAGATATAGGTATGATAGTAGAAGTCCTGCAAGTAAAATGCACAAAGAAAACTGACTATAGCTGAATGTTGGTGCAAGATGGCAATATGGCTGTAGCTAGTGGTATGGGACATTGAGGTAATATGTCGATGATGATACACAGGTACATATGATGATGCAAATGCCACTATGAATGGATAATAGGAAATGGCGCAGATGTGAGGGTAGCAAAAGGCTGGTGTTGACATGAGTATGTAAAGGGGTAAGGATATAGCTACTGTGGGATAACGGTGATAGGATATTACGAAATATTATGAAACAGGATGTTATAAAAAGCGAAATTAAAATTAACATTGAGTTTAGATGTAGTGCCTAGGTTAATGGCACCCTTCACTGTACAATGAGTCCTCATGGACATCGTTTGATGTAATAATATGCAGACATCCTTTTCAAAACTATATGGGCATGCAGAAAATTGTGAGATGCAGGAAGGTTAGGCAACATTACTGTTGAACAAAACAAAAAAAAAACATATAAGAAAATAGGGAAAACATATGAAACGGTAATATGGCCATGAATATGAGATTAAAACATTAATAAAAAGGGATTTCCTGCAAAATAATTTTTTTTTATAATTTTGATGAAAATGATATGCAATGAAGGATGGTGTGAATATGAACTTGAAAAACTTTGAATTGACAAGAAAATACTATCTCCTAAGGCTTATAATTTTGAAACAAATAAGACCAGATGTTATGGGAAAGGTAATGATGCAGCTAAAACCTACTCTTTTGAGGGATCGATGATGCCATTGCGAGACATCATCGATCCTCGATGCATGAACAACCATGGATGTAAATCACATCAACCAAAATAATGGATTTATAATGCATGTGATATGAATGTGATACCTAATTCGCAGAGTTGAAGATGTAAAGAGGTTCCTCACCCAATCACTCGAACTGGATGCCTCCTGGATGATGATCGTTGGAAATGCCTAGCTGAAACACAAGAAATTCAAGGTCCAAGGTAGATTGTAAGAAGGTAGTGTACTTCCTGTACTCTTTGCAAGTCTGATCGGTATGCCTGGATGGTTCGGTTTAAGGAGAATGATAGCAGGGACTCGTGAAGAGGATGAAAACAGGAAATCGTGAGATAGGATTCCAAGGGAAGGAAAAAGCAAAATGGGAAAGAAGAAAAGATCCGAGAGCCCCCCTCCCTGCGACCAAAGAGGGGTCTTTTTAAAGGTTTTGGAAGAGGTTTATCAGGAAGATCAGAACTTTTGGAGCTCTCTAACCGATTTTTAAAAGTATTTGAAAATTTTTTAAAACAAACTTTTGAAACATTTTGAAAACTCGCCATTTTTGAGAGGGGGACGACTCCTCTACATGAAAATTTTGGGTTCCTTTACCTAAAATTTATGTAAAGTGAACACTTTCAGAGCAGGATTCGGTTGTGGCGCCATCTTGGGGGCTACCTTTATAAAATAAAATAAAATAATAAGTAAAGAAAATGAAAGTAGAATGAGTAAAAAAGGGAGATCTTAGGGTGGTGCCACCTCAGCCTTATTTAGAGAAATTTTTTTGAAATAAAGTTTTGCTTGATTTGTGTGTGCAGAGAGCTCTAGTGTGGCACCACCTACGCATGAGCCCACTGGTCATTTTGTAAAATAAATAAAAAATGAAAATTAAGGAGAAGAATTTATGAATTTGCGCCACCTCAGGGTGGACCCCGCGTGAAATCAAGATTGAAATACGAGAAATAAAAGGGAAATCGAGCATGACGCCACCTCAGGGTGGGTCCCACATCATTTCTTTATTTGAAATACAGACAAAACCAAAGTAAGCATATAAATAAAAACTCTTTTTGGAATTTTTATAAGAATAGAATAGTTAGAAAATATGAAGCAAAATTTGGCTTAATTTGCAAAAATTTAGAAGAAAGATGGCCCCTTAGGGCAAAATAGTAAAAATGTAGAGATTTTGTAAAGAAATTCAAAGTCTTTTTTTTGCAAAAGTTGAAATAAAATTTCTAAATTTAAAGCTTCGTCCCCTTTCTTTTCAACTGACGATATTTTAAAAATCAATATTTGAAAACTATCCAGATTGTTTTTCCTGAGAAAACTTTTGTAATTCAGGGTTCTGTGGTTAAAATGAGAGAAATTGACAATTTTGAAAACCCAGGGATCAATTTAAAAAGAGTTAAAAATTCGAATATGGATTGACGGTTTTTGAAAATCAAGAGTTCTGGATCTCGAAATGACATGCTATGCCATGAAGTGACATGAAATACTCATGTGATGATATGCAAAGACATGTCTTAGGCAATACAATTTTGAACCAGGAATTGGAGAGTCCAGTCCCTATCAAGGCTAAGGCTTTGAATATTTGCGATTTGAAGATGTTCCTAAGCCTAAATGGAGAAATTTTGAGAATTGAGAATGAATTTTGGACTTTCTGCAAGGTCCAATCTCAGAAAATGACCATTTTGTCCTCCAGTGATCTCGGAGAATCAATTGTAATGACTGATGGAAGTGTCAGGGAGGTGAGTGAAAATTTGGGGTGTTTACAAATGCCCCTCTTTGCTACTAAGTCGGCTTGTGACCGAGCTTAGTGGAAAAGAAAAACACACCAAATTTGGGCTATATAAATGTCCCAGTTAGAAGGATCTGACTGAGTATGAAGAAATTGACATTGTTGAAGATGGTAGTTATGAAATAGAGAATGCAAAAGAAAGATTCACTCTGCGAGAGTGAAGTTCAGGTTTTGCCCTTATCCTAGATGGGACGAAAATAACTCGTATGGAACGAAGCTCAGGTTTGACCCTTAACCTGATTGAGGAATGAAATACCTCATCAAATGAGACTGAGATTTATACCCTTAACCTGATCGGGCAGAAAAGAAATACCTCATCAAAATGAGGCTCAGGTTTGTACCCTTAATCTGATCTGGCAGAAAAATGAAATACCTCATCAAAATGAGGCTCAAGTTTGTACCCTTAACCTGATCTGGCGGAAAAATGAAATACCTCATCAAAATGAGGCTCAGGTTTGTACCCTTAACCTGATCGGGCGAAAAAAAAATACCTTATCAAAATGAGGCTCAGGTTTGTACCCTTAATCTGATCGGGCGAAAAATAAAATACCTCATCAAAGGAGGCTCAGGTTTGTACCCTTAATCTGATCGGGCGGAAAATGAAATACCTCATCAAAGGAGGCTCAGGTTTGTACCCTTAACCTGATCGGGCGAAAAATGAAATACATCATCAAAAGAGGCTCAGGTTTGTACCCTTAACCTGATCGGGCAGAAAATGAATGGAATCCTCGAAGGAAGAGACCATGATGGAACCTTCGGATTTTGCACAATAAATGTGACAGGGGTTTTGTAAAAGGATGGAAAATGGGGTCCCTAAAGCTTGAAAAGAGATTGATCTTGGGCGCCTCATTTCTGAGACTAAAATTAGCTTTTGAAATTGCCTTTTGCGATAAAATAATTGGGGGTTCGTCCTCGAACCGAAATTGAACTGTCTATTATAAATTATTCATAATAGAAAAAAAACTGCATGCCACATGTCCCCTTTGTTTGTTTTTTTTGCCATCGAACTGGCCACCATTGAGGCCCTCAAACCGACCTCCACGACCTCTATTATTTTTTTCTAATGAATATTGAATTCCTCATAACTAAGTTTTTGACAAAAGTGGTTTCACTGGGGTCGAGGGACCCCTATAACATGTGGGTGTATTTTATTCACTTAAACATTTTTTTTCTAAGTTACATTTCTTATAGTACGACTTGGTTCACGTTCTTATTTTTAATTTATCTAGACTATTTGAATTATTTTCTAAAAAATATCATTTTTTAAAAAATGCATTAGCATTCAAATAAGTCTTAATTTATATTTGAATCAAACTCAAATCTAATTATAATATTCGAAATATATTTATTAAATCCTAACTCAAATTCAAATCTGATTAAAAATTAAAACCCTGATTCAAAATAAATTCTCCACTGAAAATTTATTCTGAATCATAATAAATGTTTAAATTATTAATTATCATCTTAATTTTAAATAATATTTCAATCTTCATTCACTGTTATTTCTCGCAAAATATCAAAAAATTATGGGTTTTACATGTAAAACTCGCAAATTTTTGATATTTTATGAGAAATAACAATGAACTTAAGGCTAAAATATTATTTGAAATTATAAAATTCATAGGGTCTGACAAACACATCTCAGTAGGGTAGAGCTATTCAAAACACATAAATTAAAATTTGTAAGCAAGAATTACTTTAATTTCTTATACATTCGGCAAGATTAAATACAACACCAATTTAAACATTCATTTCTAATATATCATTTAAGCATTAAGTCACTGAATTGCGTTCAATCAAACATCCATTAAATTTGAACAAGTAAAGATGCATGAACAATTAAAATGTATGCACTTACTATTGTAGAAGTTGATTTTATGCATGAGTCATTTCTTATCTTTAATTAAATTTTTTTTCTTATATGATGCATATCGTGCCTATCTAATGCGCAATCAAATTAAGTTACAGTTTCTTATCCCTATCAGTACAAACACAGGCAATAGTGTTGGGTCAGGGTCATGCCGTAGGCAGTGTTTTCAATCAAATGGTGACTTTAGCCTGACCTGACATCATTCGCTAGTGTTAGGTGAGGGACATCAAGAGCAAGAAAAGTTTCCACACTATCATCCCGATGCATCAGACTTTACTCATGAGATTTTGTACTTCCAGGCTGCAGTCTTGTGTGGAGGGTTCCCTTATCTTAATGGTTGGAGATGAATAATCTTCTGTACTCGATTCGATACCTACGAAGCTAGACTAGTACCACTTGCCTTCTCTTAGTAAGTATCGATCTTTTAATGTTACATCGTGCTTTTTTAAATCACAATGCTACGATGATTCTCACAATGAATTAAACTTACTCTCAAACAAAATACCTTAGAGTACTTAAACCCATATAATTTGCATTTTGGAAAACCATACTTCAAAACCAGAGTATTAAATTCCACAAATGTGCTATCAATACTACACTTTCTATATTCTTCCTGCTAGAGAAAATCATGTATCTTACAGTATATATGCCTTCTTTCATAAATTCATTTGGCATATAATAGTTTTATTTTCCAAATCCTTGATTGTTACCACAATCATATGCAAGAAACATGTAATCCATGCATACAGGTTAGATCTTTATGTATTTTCTATTCCAAACAGGTTTAGCTTTTATCAATCAAGTGTGTATGAGAGAGAGTTTTATATATGCTGGTCCACACCCTAAAAAATGAAACCTAGTCTATATATACAGTCCTCTTTGGGTCACTTTCACTTGATAAGCCATGATTCGTAGTGAAGTAAACAAGGATAAACACACACACACACATATATATATATATATATATATATAGAGAGAGAGAGAGAGAGAGAGAGAGACCACCCCTTGTCCTCTTCTTCAAAATCTGTATGTTAAATATGTTTTTTGACAAATCTAACAATATAGATGTGATCTCCATGGTAGATGTGATCTCCATGGTTATGGTTGAAAACATTTGATTAGACTCTTGATCAAAGTTTTTTATGTGTAGGTAAGATTTTATAACATAAAAATTTTCAAAAATTTTAGAATCACTGATTTTTAGATTCTTGTAAAATCTTATTTGCACATCAAAAAAGTTCGATCCAAGAGTTTATTCATGTGTTTTCAACCATGGAGATCATGTTCATTTGGTCAGATTTGCCAAAAAAAATATCTAGCAAACAGATTTTGAAGGAAAAGGATGGGGCGAATCATTTACTGGATTCCTCTCTCTCTCTCTCTATATATATATATATATATGTGTGTGTGTGTTAGGGTGCTCTAGGATCACCTGCTCCCAATTAAGAAAAGCTTCCATTTTTTCGAGATTCTTTTGATGTCATGCCTTTTTTAGTAAAAAACAAGTTTTGAATGTCCTGGATTCGTGATTAATCAAGGGTTATGACTCATTTTTCCGTTAACAATGAGCATGGTAACACCAACTGGGGCTCTCCATGTCTGGCAGGAGTAGTGAGTGCACGTCACGTCATATTGTGTTGAGAGGTTGCGAGTTCGAATCCCAAGGGTATGGTTGTTTAAATGGTAGGGGGTCTGCCTAAACCACAGCTTGCCCAAGGTCTGCTTGTTGGAGAGGTCAAACCCGACCCATTGACACACCTAGTTGCTACCTAGGGTTGAATCCGGGCAGTCGATTGGGTCCACACCGACCTATTCCGCGATCTGGTTAGCTAGACCTCTCCAACTGAGGGACGGCATCTCTTATAAGTCTCAGCCGCCTTCTATGAACAGGGCCAACCCCTGCCCTTCTCTCTCTCTCTCTCTCATGGAGGATCCTGTGGCACCACCTGAAAATCACCCATCACCCCCCAAATCCCACCCTTCCCTTCCACCACTGCCCGATTCCGACGCCCCCCCTTATTCAAACCCTAACCCTAGTCCTCCCCCAACAGAGAAAACTGTCGCCTTGGACGACCACCACTCCGATTCCGCCCCTCCCCCACATTCCGAAACCGCCACCACCATCACCACCACCCGGAGTGGCAACGCGGGTGGAGAGGGGTCCGGTGCGGAGGATGAGACGGCCACGAGTCGGCGGAGGCGGCGGCGGTCGCGCTGGGATCCCCAGCAGGACTCTGAGGATAATGCCACGGGCAGCAGCGGCAGGAGGCGGAAGTCCCGGTGGGCGGACGACGATCCAAAGCCGATGTTCCAGCTCCCTGATTTCATGAAGGAGCTCACCGGTGGCCTTGACCTCGACCCGGAGGTTCAGGCCCTGAACCTCCGCCTGCTCGAGATCTCCCGCCTGTTGCAGTCGGGCCTCCCGCTGGATGACCGGCCGGAGGGCGCTCGATCGCCCTCGCCGGAGCCGATCTACGACAACATGGGCATCCGGATCAACACCAGAGAGTTCCGTGCCCGGGAGCGGCTCACGCGTGAGCGCCAGGAGATCATCTCGCAGCTGATCAAGCGCAACCCGGCGTTCAAGCCGCCAGCCGACTACCGCCCGCCGAAGTTGCAGAAGAAGCTCTACATCCCCATGAAAGAGTACCCAGGATACAACTTCATCGGCCTCATCATCGGCCCGAGAGGCAACACGCAGAAGCGGATGGAGAAGGAGACTGGTGCGAAGATCGTCATCCGTGGTAAAGGATCCATCAAGGAAGGCCGGTTGCAGCAGAAGCGCGACCTCAAGCCGGATCCGTCTGAGAACGAGGACCTCCATGTCCTGGTTGAGGCTGAGACGCAAGAGGCGCTCGACAAGGCGGCAGACATGCTGGAGAAGCTGCTGCAGCCCGTCGATGAGGTGCTCAATGAGCACAAGAGGCAGCAACTCAGGGAATTGGCCACACTTAATGGGACGATTCGTGACGACGAGTTCTGCAGGCTATGTGGGGAGCCCGGGCACCGTCAGTATGCTTGCCCGGCGAGGATGTCAACCTTCAAAAGTGATGTTCTGTGTAAGATTTGTGGGGATGGGGGGCACCCAACAATCGATTGCCCAGTGAAAACAACGGGAAAGAAAATGGATGATGAGTACCAGAGCTTCCTGGCTGAGCTGGGAGGTGGAGGTGGGCCAGGCGGGTCGAGTGGCTCTGGAACTGCGACATTGGCGATTGCTGGAGGAGCAGGACAAGGTGAGAGTGGGAACCCACATTGGGCTAATGGCAGTTCTGCATCTAATGGTAGTGCCACCACCAATGCAGCCGGAAAATTGGGATTGGTGGGTGGCAAGGACTACGACGATACGAATCTGTATATTGGGTATCTGCCTCCCAACCTGGACGATGATGGTTTAACTCGGCTTTTTGCTCCATTTGGGAATATAGTCATGGCGAAGGTGATCAAGGATAGAATCTCAGGATTGAGTAAAGGATACGGGTTTGTCAAGTACTCGGATGCCAACCAGGCGTCTCAGGCGATTGCCGCCATGAATGGGTATCGGTTCGAAGGCAGAGTAATAGCTGTTAGGATTGCTGGGAAACCACCCCAGCCACCGACGCCTGCAGTGGCTCCACAACCACCTGCCAGATCGACCTTCTCAGGTGCTGATCCTAATGCCTATTCATCTTCTCAGAGTTTCGCTCCGCCTCTGGTGCCACCACCACCGGCTCCTTACATGGGAGCTGTTCCCCCACCATGGGGACCGCCAGTTCCATGGGCTCCGCCACATCCAGTGCGCAGCTATGGGATGCAGTACCCAGGAATGGGTTACCCCCATGCTGCTCCGCCGCAGCCGCCCTCTTCGGCTGCTGGGGGTGATGCTTTGCAGAGCTTTGCCTATGTTGGGATGTCGGCTCCTCCGGGAGTTCAGCCTGCTTATGCACCGGGGGCTCCTCCACCAAGTAGTTACCAGATGTATTATGGAATGCAGCCGCCTCCTGTGCCAGCCCCTCCAAGTGTTAACACAGCCGATGCATCACAGACTATAAGCAGTTCCGTGCCATGGACACATAATGAAGCTGGAGTTTCGGAGTATGAGAAGTTCATGTCGGAAATGAAGTGATCTGCCATCGGCTCATGAGGTAAACTGATAAAATTTTGAGTTTTTTGGGTAGTTGGCGTTCTTTTATGAAGAATGTGGGCCACTTTGAATCTCACATGTCCATGCAAGAAGCTGGGTTTGTTGCCCTTCTAGCTCAGTTCACATGCACACGCACTTCCTTATTCACGCACATGCACATTCAGGCATGCATGCGTGCAGACTATATCCTATCACAATTTATTTGCTTGATTATTGTGACATTGAAATTGGTTTTGGGCAGAGAACGGTTTGGTATGTGATCATGTTCAGAGAGAACCTAGTGCTTCCGCACACCCTATGACGCCCATTCTCTTTCCCTTTCCTTTGCTTTCTCATTATTTTTTTTAGAAAATGCTTTTCTTTTACTTGATATTCTGTTTGATAATTGTGTACTTTGACTTGGTTGGATTGCCATATGGAGTTTTCATTGACCTTTTCCTCCTGGTTACACTTTGATTTTTCGCAGGAGTGAGGTTTCTTGACTTGGGACTTGTTGGAAGTTTGGGAACTTAACGTCTTAACCTTGCTCTGATGTTATGACAATTGCAGAGATTTTTTTTTTCAGAGGGTGAAATTGTTGTGGTGGGAACTGGATCAACAGCTGGGCGGTGGTTTCTTCACTAATGACTTATGTGTATTTCTATTGCCTTTATTCGTGCTATGAGTCTGTATATATCTTGACTGTCCATGTGGCTAGTAGTTTGGTTTTTATCTTCTCTTTTTTCTTTTTCGTCAATGCTGTTTAAATGACTATCTGCTTACCCTACTATTATTCCCCTTGAACATGCAGGGACAGGTTCATGGCATGTTGTTGATTATGTTATTATTAACTGGTATTTTAGCTTGCATTGAAAATAGTTAGTTCTCATGTTATTTGCATTCATGTGGGAACTCTGTGTCACCAAAGTTGTGTTGTCCGCCATTATATTCTTGAAGAGGAAGGTGAGTTATACTCAAAACCTGTGTGTTGTTTAGCTATGAGCCCATGCCAGGTTTTTTACATTTGACTTACTGATTGTATGTATGTTAACGTTCTCTGTTGTTTGTATTGTTTACGTGAACTTGCTGATGTCTGTTTTCAGTCTTATCCATTGCAGGCGAAGGACATTTTGCTTTCACTTTTAGGTCCGCAACTGGTTTCTTTGGATCCCAATTGCTGACCTTTCTATGTTTTTTATTTTTATATATTTGCCTTTTCTTGAAACAATTAAACATTTTACTCAGTTCTGTCATAGGATGAAGGCGAGATGGTGATGAAGGCCATTGGAACGGGGCGCCTGCTTCTTGATTAAGCAATACTTTAAGAAAAATTAAAATATTAGAGATAAGGAATTTCATTGATAAAAGGAAAAAGAAAGGGCAGAGGAAAAATGTAGGTATAAGAAAGTAATACAAGATGCATTGGTCTATTTAAATATTTTCATCCTAGGTAAATACAGAAAGTGCCTATTCTTACTCATGAGAATCAGGCATTCCTTTTTTAATATCTCCATAACCAATGTGCTCTTTAGTTGTTTTCTATATTTAGTTGGTTATAGGATTAAGGTTATCATGCAATAAATTCAGTGTCCTTTGCATTTGATGAGTCAACTGCAGAAGCTCGGACAGTTGTGGATGCATGTGTTTGCTTCTCTAAAGGAAGCCATAGAGGTGTCTATTGCATGATCTTTTGTTGGATTGATACCTGAGCAATCTCAGTACTTCCATCATGTAAGAATGATTATTCTAGTTTTAATTAACAAAAAGAAAAGGAATCATAATTCTAGGGCTAAGTTCATATTCTTGTTCCAGAAATTAAAGGTAACTGAATTGAATTATAACATCGGTATTTGCTTTTTATTTTTTCTATGTGCTCACATTTGAAAGAAATACTTTGGAGTCTTAGGTTCCATGTTCTGGAAGTGGATCACTTACCATATGCTAAAGTTGCCTTGGGCGGTGGGTTTTACCACTCTCTGAGTCCTGACTCTTGTGCCTCAAAGTGCTCTTATAGTGGAGGCTTTGTTGGAGACAATCATATCAAGCAATTCAGTGATGCCTTGTCCCTTATGCATGGGGCTGTAAATGGTTCAGATTCATGTCAGATATGTTATTGAATTCTGATTAAGTTGGATTCGGTAATGCCTGGATCTGAACCGAGTCTGACCAATTTACATCCCTACTCATGCATCACTTCTCTTGGCTTCTGTTGCATACATTCAGTTGATCTTGCCAACAATTAACTATGTTTTGGTTTTCAGTTTGTGCTTTTGTGTCTTGGCTTCCTACAAATTTTCATACTTAATCTGGTGTATGTATATGCATGACCAAGCAAGTAGTTTTTGATACTTATAAGTTAAATTATAATCTTGTGAGGGGATATTAGAACAAGCGACAGTAATCTTTTAATTTGACTGAAGAAGCATCTCTCTCTCTCTCTCAACGTCGTGTAGAACACAAGAAGATGTTTATGTCACATTCTTTTCATAAAATGATATTTAAT
This sequence comes from Nuphar pumila, assembly GCF_984573655.1. Lineage (NCBI taxonomy): Eukaryota > Viridiplantae > Streptophyta > Magnoliopsida > Nymphaeales > Nymphaeaceae > Nuphar > Nuphar pumila. Next base: position 42,505,108 of record NC_143263.1, on the reverse strand, counting down.
CCTATCACAATAATTTTCATCATCTTTAAATGATGCCATTGTAGAATTTGCTTCCTGTTTTTTATATGTTAAGTGTTTATTCATCTTGATTGTTAAAGAATCATTAGTCATTTTTCTTCTTTCTCAACTTTTCCTTCTTTAAGTCCTTTAAACAAACCTTTTCTTTCTTTAAAAGTCTGCTTGTTCTGGGGGAAAACAAACAATTTTCATAAGAAATTGGCCATTTTTTTGTAGCCCGTGAAATGTGGTGGGAGGGTTTTTTATTATGAAACTGATTTCACTGTTAGAAATCACGCACGTACCTGTTAACTTCCTGATCGGCTTCGTTGATGCCCCTGAAAGGGGAGGAGAGAGGGGGGCTGCACCAATCTTCAACAACGCGTGCCCTATTCCTTGACTTAAGTTTATAACATCCAGATCGGGTCGGGTCTGTGACACTTCGGTCCAGACCCGATACAATCCAGACCCAATATTAATAGAGATACGGGTCCAGGTCTGGACCCGTATATACTTTTACAGTCCAGTCTCAATAGTCTCCCTCAAGTTGTGCATGGTTTTGTAACATGGACAACTTGTTCTTCAAAAACCAAAAATGGATGCTAGTAAGGCCCTTAGTAAACAAATCTGTCACTTGATCAGCCGTGGGAACATAGGCGGGTTCAACTTCTCTATCTTCGATGTTTTGCCAAACGAAGTGTTGATCAATCTCTATATGTTTGGTACGACTGTGATGAATGGGGTTGAAGGCAATTTGTATGACACTCTGATTATCACAAAAGAAGATTGGTGGGCATAATAGACTCTCCAATCTCAGTCAAAAGATGTCTCAGCCATGTAGCTTCTGCTGTAGCAACCGCCATAGATCGATACTCAACTTTTGTGCTGGATCGTGCAACGGCACGATGTTTCCTGCTACTCCATGCTATCAAGTTTTCGTCAAGAAAAGCACAATATCTAGAAACTGATCGACTGTCATCTGGATCTCCAGCCCAATCTGCATTTGTGTAAACATCCACTTGATGTCTCTCCCCTTTGATCTTGGACCGATTATAAACTAGACCATCTCCAAGAGTTCCTTTTAAATATCAAAGAATTCTCTTAGCAGCATTCATATGCTCTGTTCGTGGGTCATGCATGAATTGTGACACTTGATTCACTGCATACACAATGTTTGGTCTAGTGAAGGTAAGGCATTGAAGCATACCAACAAGGCTACGATTTTGTCTGGAGTGGATAGTGGTTTATAATAACGTATGAAACCATATCGCTGAACTTCAAGAGAAAAACTATCAAACCAAGAACGAGAAGCCTGCTTTAACTCATAGATGGCTCTTCGTAGTTTGCCAACATGTGTGCTGGGGCTGTATTCTGCATAACTAGAGGGTTGTTCCGTATACACCTCTTCTTTCAGGCTACCATGCAAGAATGCATTTAAGCTGACTAAGAGTTCATCCATACTGGACCGACAAAGACAAGATTAATCGAATAGTTCCCATCTTGACCACAGAACTAAAAGTCTCATCATAATCTTCTCCATATTCTTGCGTGAAACCTTTTGCCACCAATCTTGCCTTGTAGCGCTCAATGGATCCATCAGGTTTATACTTTATTTTATACACCCATTTAGACCCTACAACATTTTTGTCTGATGGTCTAGGAACAATCTCTCCGGTTCTACACTCATGTAAGGCTTTCATTTTTCTCGTTCATGACTTCAACCCATTTAAGTGACATAGATGCTTGAGCAAAGCTAATAGGTTCATCTTGTTTTTCAATCTGGAAGATGAACAACTGTAAGTTCGTAGAGAAATTGTTATAACTGACCCATCTTTCAATAAGGTGGCGAATCCTCTCAGGTCTTCTAGGTTGCGCATCAGTTCGTTGAGCATTAACTTTATTTCGCTGTACATAGACAGCTCCTTGAAACTTGGTAACATCTGAAACGGTAGGCATAATGTCTTGGGTATTTGGTGATTCTTCCCTTTGTAAACACACAACAGTTTTATTCTGTTCAGCCTGTATGGAATGACATGAGGAAGCTTGTGTGTGACCATTTGATCGAATACCTCAGCAACAAGCCACGGTTGATAACTGTCATCATCCACACTGTGTTCTTCTACCCTTCCTGAGCTCTCGGTATGAGTTTCATCAAACACAACATTACGTGAGACTCTGATTCGATGAGCAGTAGGATCATATCAACGATAACCTCTGTACTGATCAACGTAACCAACGAACTTACACTTGCTTGCCTTGTTATGAAACTTGTCACGTTGGGAACTGTCAATATGAACATAATATATACAACCAAACACTCGCAATTCATTATAATCCAGGTGAGTCCCAAAGAGTGTAAAATAAGGAGATTGATTTGCAAGCAATTTCATGGGCAGTCGATTTATGACGTACACAGCAGAATGAAAAGCTTTCGTCCACAAGCTTAAATGAACATGAGTACCATGCTCAAGGCACTTTGTACGATATGCCGGTGTTTTCTTTCCACCACACCATTTTGTTGCGGCGTGTGTGGACAAAATATTCGGCGACTTATTCCATTATCCTGGAGGAATTCAGTAAATTCCTTTGATAGATACTCTCCCCCACAATCACATTGGAATTGTTGGATTTGAGATGCAAATTGATTAATGCATGAAAGAACTTGAAAACTTCAAACTTGTGTTTTATAAAATAGATCCAAGTATACCTGGAATAACTATCAATAAAAGTGACATAATAGCGGTTGCCCGATAAAGAAGATTGTGGGGGCAGGTCCCCAAACATTGAGTGAAATGGGAGAACATGACTCTTACATAAATGACAACTGGGACAAAGAGAAATATCACTCAATATTCAAACTAGACTTTGGAACAAGCCCTCTAGATACAAGTCTTTCAATGAATAAACGATTATAATGACCCAAACGACAATGCCAAATGTCTGACTTATTACACTGAGACAGAGTAAGACAATCCTTGAATGACACTGGTTGAACTGGCTGTGACTTTATTGGAGCAGCACGAACAATAGGAGATTCCTTGAGGACACCTATTTTCCTGTCGTTCTCCTTCAACGAGCGTCTTCTTCGTGAGAAGATCCTTAACACATACATAAGAATGAGTAAATTCGACAGAAGAGTTACTATCATCAACAAGTTTGGAAACAGAAACAATATTTTTAACAATACTGGGTGAGTGATAAACATTGGATAAAAGAAGTGAAGAGTTTGAGAGTGGAAGATAAACGTTTCCAACATGAGAGATAGGATGAAGGGCACCATCTCCGGTTTTAATTACTAAATTTGCCACGATAAGGAATGAGTTGAGAAATCTTACTAGCATCATCTATCACATGTGCAGCAGCTCCAGAGTCAATGTACCAAGTTCCCTGCCCAGTCTGCTTAAAACTTAACTCGGAAAGAGCAGAAATCAAAATATTCTTCACATTCTCCTTTTTATCTCTTGGTTGTCCTCTAGTGGAAGCCCCAATACCATTAAATCTACCTTTGTTTTGCGGATTATGCCAACAATTTGCCTTAATGTACCCCCTTTTATTACACTGAAAACACGTTGGTATATGTCTAGAAGATTGGTTCCCTAGAAGTGGGTTAGGTGACATGTTAGGCGTGGGAGGAAGCCCACGACCTCCTTGATTACCTCTTCCCTGTCCACATCCACCCCGAAAGTCTCCACGTCCTCACCCTGCCACCATGCCTGTAACTAGAACCTCATGATTGCTATTTTGAATCAGCTCCTCACCTCTAATGGTAACTTCATACTGCAGTAGTTTCGCCCGCATATCATCAAAGTTAGGCAATGAAAGAAGGCATAGAAGAGAAGTGACTAACATGTGATAGTCGGATCCAAGGTCATTCAGTGCTTGTTGAACTTTCTCTTTGTCAAGAATGGCACAACCCACCATCGCTAATTGATCTGTGATGCTCTTGACTTTGTTCATGTATTCTGTAACCGATAAGTTGTCTTTCTTCAAGAGTTGAAACTCTCTCTTTAAACGAAGAATCCTAGCCTCTGAAATCTGTGAATAGGACTGTGCAAGTATCTGTCATAATTCTCATGCATCTGGAATAGCCACTAATACCTCTTGTGAAAGAGTAGAGGTAATATAAGCCACGACAGCCTGATATTTTCTTTTCCATGTTGAAAACTCTGGATTGCGAACTAGTTTGTTAGAGACTTCTCCTTTATCATCTCGCTCTTCCTGCAGGATAAACTCAGGTGGTGCATGAATCGTTCCATCGAGGTGACCTGAGAGGTCCAAACTACGAATAAAAGGCAGAATTTGCCTTTTCCAGGTCAAGTAATTGGAATTGTTCAATTTCTCGTATGGGGAATCCATGAGAGAAAAAAAATGAGGCAAATTGGCTAAGAAGAAGAATAAGGAAACACAAGTTGAATAAGATGAAGATTTGAAAAATTGCTCAGCAATTCAATGATCTAGCAACCCAGACTTGTTCGGCCCTTTTTTTTTTTGCGGACAGCCTTCAGAAATATTTTGCAGAAATTGTGATCTGGAACAGTTACAAATATGATTCAAAGGAGGAAGACTAAAAAAAATATCAACTCGTGCTTTGAGATATATGCTGTGACTTAAAAAAAAAATCGTCGATCAACGATCTATGCAGGGAAGGAACAGCATGTGATTTAAGAAAATTCAGATGTGAAATGAGAGCAGAAGAGAAAAGAGCAGCCTTTGATATGTTCAGATCAGTTTTGACGTTGGAAGGGAAATAGAATTTGATGCATTCAAATTAGATTTTTTTTTGTTTAATCTCCTTTCAAATGTTAGGATCTGGTCTGAATGGTCAGATCCGACATTCAATCAAAGAAGCGGAAGAAGATCAGGTTAACGAGATAAAAAAATGAGAAATCTGAACGAGAGGAGACAATAGGAGAAGGAGGATAAAGGGAGAAGGAGGGGAATCAGACACGATCGTTAAAAAAAAAAACTGGACAAGAGGAGAGAATAGAGTAAGAAGGAGGACTAGGGTAGAAGGGAAACTCGACCTGGTCGATAGGCCTCAACCCGCTTTGATACCATGTTAGAAATCATGCACGTACCTGTTAACTTCCTGATCGGCTTCGTTGATGCTGCTGAAAGGGGAGGAGAGAGGAGGCTGCAGCAGTTGCACACCAATCTTCAACAATGCGTGTCCTATTCCTTGACTTAAGTTTATAACATCCAGATCGGGTCGGGTCTGTGACTCTTCAGTCCAGACCCGATACAATCCAGACCCAATATTAATAGAGATACGGGTCCAGATCTGGACCCGTATATACCTGTACAGTCCAGTCTCAATATTCGCAACTCAAAGCCCCTCCAGTGGAAACAACCATTTTTCATATAAAAATAATTGTCTTTCCCATGAAACAAAGATGCTGTAATGAGTTGGCACTTGGCAAGATCTTCTGCAGATTTTCTTTACTTGAGACATTGTCAATACTGATGCTGCTATGCTGACCTTGTGCTCACCAGGATTACTAGGTACACTTTTAAACCCTATAATGTTGTGAGAGTTACAAGGGGGCACATTTCTCTGATTTTTCTTAACAGCAAACTTTGTCCTAAAGCTTATTACTTAAAAAATTCTCTGAAGAGAGAAACCTCGTTCCTTTTTTTTTTTCGAAATTCTTCTTAATTTTCTCCCATACTTTCAGCAGTTGGTTTCTATTTAAATTATTTGAAAATGTGTAGTATTGTGGTATACTGTTGAGTTATATTTATGATGTGCTCGACCAGCGTGCTTACAATTATAACATGGTATGTACTAGTGTAATATATTATGTTATTACTGTATCAGCAGTTCCTTAGGTTATGACAGTACACATTTATTTTATTGATAATAGTATGGGATATAGTGTGTGCTATATATTTTTCCATAATAATGACGTATCATACTGTACACACTATGTATATGTGTGCTAGGTATGTGTATTTTGTGTATATTGGTATATGCATAATAATCCTGTTGAGGCCCATGTCATTCTCCAGTGGGATGCAAACTGGGAGAAAATTCTTCCAGGTAAAAATATCCCAATTCACTTTCTTCTGAGGAAGAAAAGTCACATTCCAAGTGTGAGGTTCGCTTTCTTACCAGAAATATTTTTTGATCTCAATGACCCCATCCCACTTATGATGCTTCAAGCGATTGAGACAGTGGCTCGAATACCATCCATCAGAAATAAATATGTTCAGGGCAGGCATAGCTTCCTGAGGTGAGAGCTTCTGTGAGGCAAGGCATTGGCTGCCAGTGAGATCAACTTGATCCGGCAAGTCATCCACTGCTGTCCATCAAAATGTGATCAATAGTTGGGAAGCTTTTGGTGACTTTTCTCTGCGGGTCAAAAATTGAAAGATAATCAGAAAAAGTTATGGTTTCTATCGATGAACATTAAGGGGGGAGGGAAAAAGTTGTCTTAGTTTCTGTAATCTGCATATGTTCTGTTCTCTTCCATTCTGGTTTATGAAAAACTGTTCTCTTTCTTTTGCTGCATAATATGTGCTTTTGTTAAGCATGGATTGGACAGATACAATCTATAATTCTGATTGTCTTCTTGAAAAAAAAAGAGCAAGCTAGGATGAAAACCTTGGAAGTGGATTTTAATCAATAAATATGATATTTTCACACTGATGTGTTTAGAGTCTTAGACATCTGATATCGTTTGTGCAATTAATTTTGACATGGTTTTCGTTCAACTTTCCATCATTGGGAAGGTAGACAACGATGAAGAGCCTCTAGTGTTGTTGACTGCATAGTTAGTCCTCCCAGCCCCGGTGAACTAAACTGCTGTATGTTTGTAACAAATTTGTGGAAGAATTTTACTTGTAGGTTGAAACAATGGATTGGTGTGCTGTGATTCGTGGTAGTATCTTGTTAATGCCCCAAGCTGCAGTGTCTTAGGGGTGGGTTGGCAATCACACAGGAAAAAAAGGAAAACATATACATTGATCCGTGTTTGTTTTTCACTCTGTGAAATAGAATTCCTAAGAGAAAAAAATACTGAAAGGAAAGTCACTGCTAAGAAAAAAATGTTTTCAGAATTTTTTTCCTGTGCTTCAAGCTTTTTATAACTGTTTTTGTCCTTTTCTTAGCGTTTTCATTATAATATCTCTGATCATATTTAAATTTGGTAAAAGTTAGCAGTAATGTTTAATAACTATGCTGCTATTTGTATGATTTTTTATGATGAATGGATTAGGGACAACTATGGACTTGTTGACCCTGCAGAGTCCTTTTACATCATCACAGGGCTCTTAGATCACGTTAAGCTAGCTTAGTGTCTATGGAAATAGTTGAAGGAAGTAGGTGATTTATTTGGGGGAGAAGTTAGGAATTATTGATGGAATTACTGTTGGAATGCTACTATGTTTCTAAAGAACGACCATGCTTTGGGTATTGCTGATGGGTGCTGTCTAAGGTTTGGTGGTTCAAAATATCCATATAAATATTTGAGGTTTGTCTAGTTGAATGCCTTGCATATTGACTATGCAAATTTGTGTTGGATACACAGGAAATGATAAATTTAAATTTTGATCCTAGAAAATTGGAATAGCCATTTCCTTTCTTCAGTGTCTTGGCATGCCTAAACAAGGTTTTTGGCCAAATGGTGATTGGAGAAATGTGAGGAAGAATTGCTGACTGCCAGTTTTTTTTCTTTTTGTCTGAAAGTCAAGCTGGGGTTAGGCAGACCTCTACCAGATATCTCTTAAGCCCCATGTGGCAGAGGGATTCGAACCTGGGCCTTCAGCTTGGCACAGGACCCCGCTTACCACATGGGATACCACCCAGATATGTGACTGCCAGTTTTATATCAGAACTAAAATGGGTTGGTATGAATTCAAAACTCAAACAATCCTCCTTTCTTCTTTCATTCAGAAGGGCTGGTCGCTTGCGTTACATAGCCCCTCGACCTTTTTCTGATACTTTCGTTTTTGGTCTATCCCATTCATTCTCTTATAAAGAACTTGCGTTTAAACACTGCGCATAGCACCAAAGACCGAAATCGAGTTCCTTTCATTCAGATACATGGTGGAAATACCATAACAAGGGCCATCCGGTCGTGAGTGAGCCCTTCACACGCTCTACTGGTCTGAGCGGTCCAAGGAACTTTGAGTTGGGGGAAATGCCAATCCCATTATTGATGGTGAGGGAAGGGCATTTGCAACTGTAAACACGACCAAATTTGCGGAATTGGGGACTTGGTTATCCTCCTTGTTTGGGATGAGGAAATCTATTTGAACCTACCGCACCTTGGATTTGCAAAGTGATGCTAGAGTTTGAGGATTTGGAACTGACCCTATTAATTTGGACAGCCATTTCATTTCTCTAGGGGCATATGAGGAAAATACTATTAGGTATTTGGTCTTTCATTATTTTGTGAAAAAGGTTTTCCAGGATCTTTTCGAATCTTTTTTCTAATGCCCAGATCTCTCCAAACATTGTTCTAAACCGACCCAAAGGTAAACGTTGGTGAAGGGAACTATATTTTGTAGTAGGTGCACAAGAGACAGTGCTTGTCATAAGGGTTGGCATCGTAGAGTTCATTATATGTTTTGGAAGTCTGGTTGGCTCGTTATGTGCAAGCTCTTGTGTTCCATGTTCTTAAAAAAAACGGGTAATTTTCAAATAACCAACAAAGTTTTCCCTCTATCTAATATAATCACCAAAGGTTTTTGTATTTTCAAATGTCCACTAAACGATTCTCACCGTTAAGCCAATACACTCAATTGTCAACCACCGGTGGCTTAACCATGAGTCGACATTAACTCGTGTGTTGAAATTCTCAGTTTTTTGTTCAATGGCAAGCTGGGGTTATGCAGACCCCTACCAGTTATACAACTATACCATTGAGGTTCAAAACATACCATTGGGTTTTGAACCTGCAACGTCCCAACACAAGATGACGTGTACTAGCTGCTCCTACCAGACAAGCGGATCCCCCCCTTGGTAATTCTCATTTTCACCCTTTAAAAAACGGCAACTCATTGTCCTTATCTTCCCCCTCCATAAAATAACCTTTTTGTTTTTAAACCCAAATTTCTTTTTTGCTTTGATACATCATAGATTCACAATTATCATTGTTGCCCTATTTATTAGGGATGAAAACGGGTGGGAGTTTTAACCTAAGAACTGGATTCAGCTTACATTATCCGATCCAGATAATATATATCTGAATCTAGTTCAGATCTGGAGTAGACAAAGTTAGGTTCTGTTTAGATCTTGGTTAGAATCATATAAGAATTATAATGGGTTCAAACTCAAGTCTTTTTCCCTTAAAAATCAGTTTGATTATCCATTTTCTTGGATCCTGTAATATAAGATCCCATTATTTACCTGATTCGTTAGCATTATTGTACAATTCAAGTTGGATTCAGATCTGAAACCTAATTCACCTTTCAAAAGTTGGAACCAATATTGGGATATGTCTTGACCTGACCCATATCCAGCCTATTTTCAACTCCATTATTTGTAAAGGTTGTAACTAGGTTGCGTCTGGCAGGTCTCATCAGACCCATACCTAAATTAGGACAAAAAACTAACTCAAAAACCTACTCAATACAAGTTGGGTTTTGGCTCGTCCTGATTTTGACATTTAATGGATTGAGTTTTATTGTACAATTCAATTGGATTCACTGATGTGAAGCAGGTTTTAGGGTTGAGTATTAGAAATGCTTGGCTTAGATTCCCTATCAGTTTCAACCTGATTTGATCCATATTAACAGATTCAGATAATATATATCCAAATCCATATCAGATTGGGGGAAAATATTTTTGGGGTTTGTTGAATTTGGGTTAAAATCTGGTAAAAAAATGTGACTGGATCTAATCTGACCCATTTTATGTTTTCCACACAGAAATCTATAGATTTTACATATTTACAATGGATCCAATACTGGATTGACTAATATGATGACCAGATCCTAAATGTTTGAATATGGAAAACCAAATTCGTAATAAGATCTATTTTTCAAAGATCAGGTCCCCTGCTCTACCAAGGATATATATATATATATATTAGAGTGTAGGTGCTTGAGATACATGCCTGGTGGGTTTTTCTGCTCTTCCGGTATTGTTTTTGCAGTTCCGACCCCATCAATGTGTTGGGCATGTTCGATTTACAAGAAATCCACACCTGGATCATGTGTTTTCGATGAAAAAAATAATATTTGGAGCCTAAAAAATTTACAAATATTTTGGACCGTTGATTTTTCTAATTAATCTTATAAAAACCCACCCATGTGTGGGAATTGAAAACTTCAAAGAGCTGATCCCTAAAAATCAAGTACATATATCACATCTGTACGGTCAAAAATTAAAAATAAAATAAAAAGACCTGAAAAAGCCATCAAACATGTATCGCAAGCACCTACGCTCTACTATATATATATATATATATATATATATATATATATATATAGAGAGAGAGAGAGAGAGAGAGAGAGAGAGAGAGAGATTGCTAATGAGGACAAGACAAGTTTCCTAATAACTAAGAGCTTTAATTTGAGAAAGGTGTATGAGTAGAATGGTCCTTGTAATGAAAAATTAACAGAAGTTATGGAATTAACTAACTTGGTGTCATTTGCCTAACCCAGGCAAAAGCTTTGGTGGGAAGTTGAAAACTTCCAAACTTTTGGTTGCACACGAATTAGACAAAAAAGTTTGGTGGTTATTTGACAATTTTCCAAAAAAAAAAAAAAATCTTATGTACCTTGGGTTAATCTAGTATGGAGCATGGACCTTGTTGTATTTTAGACTAGCATGTATGGAAATAACCCTTGTGCTGATATGGTGGTTGGATGCCACACGAACTTATTTGAAGACAAGGTTATAGGTAGGATTTCTTGGGACTGTCACCAAGTAACCTGCTACTAAGGTTATAAGCGAAATTGGTGGCAAACGATAAGTTGCCAACATATAGACTTGTGACCATCGTTGTGATTTCATGCTAACAGTATATGAATGGTGCAGGCATTGTTCAAGGGTTTCAGCTCTAGTGGGACAAGCTGAAAGGATGGCAGTGGTGGAATATGTTGAACCCTAATATAATTTGATTGTATGAAACTTCTCCTCTATCTCTCTATCATCTCTGCATGTGCACATGCAAATTGTCTTGCACGTGGATCAGAATGATTTTATCAGTTATTTGCCTTGGGTTTATGTGTCTATTGTTGCACACTTGTGAGCGAATGCTACCATACTGGTCATGATTTTTAAATATAAAGCTTCCTGTTATGCCATGTAGGCTATCATCTTATAATTATTCTGTATATTTTTCATTCTATAGAGCAGATTTGCATTGTTGGTGGGGGTTCATTATGGCTTGATTGCTAGTTCTAAACAGATTTCTATTGCGACTGTTTCTTGTGTAATATACTGCATTCTGATTGAGTCATGCAAATGCACGGGCTTTTGAGAGGGAAGCAGATAATAAAGTATTGTAGATTACTCATTTTTTTTTATGAATAACGTGATGTCTAATGATATTACATTGGGTAGGGGATTCCACTCTCGAAATATGTCTGGGATCTGGTCTAGAAAATCTGCTTGTGTGCTTGACAGGTCTATAACATGATTTCAAATCACGCTCCATTTTAACTAGAGATGGAAATGGGTTGGATTTAGGATAGAGATTTTGCAATTTTTGACTGTTCTGGATTCGAACCATTTGCATCCGTCTCTCCCTCAAGCAGGTTACTCTTTAAGCTGTGTTTTCCTTCTGTTTTTTTGAAAGAATAAGTTGTGTTTTCCTTTGCGAACCACCAAACTTTACATTTGATGAATCTGCGAAGCAGGTTATATGTTCCCCCCCTGAACAGGGTAGTTAGCTACATCTCATGTTCGGGGATCCCAAAGAGCACCACGTATGTAAGCATGTGAGTCTCGTATCCCCATGTTTGTCAGCATTAATTAGCATTGGAGTTTGATGCGATTGCAAAGACTTAAGTACCCTCTCCTCCATTGGTGCCAAAAAAAATGACGATTCTTGAAAAGGAGTGGTTGTAAAGACTTAAGTGCCCCGAAGATGATTATTTAAGACCCAGTCTCTGCACTGCAGGATTATCTGAGAAAGAAATCTCCCCTGGAGGAGGCCATGAACATCAACCCTCTCACTCTCTCTCTCCCTTCTCTTTCTGCTTCTATGCACATCCAACAAAAGATCTTACATTGCTCCATCAAGCACCGGCTGACCTGCACATTGGCTGTTGTGGAGCCTGATTCAGAGTTTTTACCCTTACAGGAGGAGGGTTTGGGGGCTCCTCCCAGCGTGGGTAGCATCATTCAACTAAATGAGTTGTAGATCCTGATTCAGAGTTTTTACCCTTACAGGAGGAGGGTTTGGGGGATCCTCCCAGCGTGGGTAGCATCATTCAACTTGATTCGTTGTTGAGCCTGATTCAGAGTTTTTGCACTTACAGGAGAAAAGTTTGGGGGCTCCTCCCAGCGTGGGTAGCATCATTCAACTAAATGAGTTGTAGATCCTGATTCAGAGTTTTTACCCTTACAGGAGGAGGGTTTGGGGGCTCCTCCCAGCGTGGGTAGCATCATTCAACTTGATTCGTTGTGGAGTCTGATTCACAGTTTTTACCCTTATAGGAGGAGGGTTTGGGGGCTCCTCCCAATATGGATAGCATCGTTCAACTTGATTTGTTGTGGAGCCTGATTCAGAGTTTTTGCCCTTACAGGAGAAGGGTTTGGGGGCTCCTCTCGATGGTCATCCAACGAAACAAACCTGAGCCATAAAAAATGTTTGTTTGAACTTTTCATCGTCAGCTTCTTCTTCTTCCTTCTCCGTAAAACACTGTAAAACCCTCTCTCTCTCTAGAGAAGAAATCAAGGGAGGCAAAGAGTTCCCCCTGGAGAAAGCCATGAACATCAATCATCTAACTCTCTCTCCCTTCTCTCTCTACTTCTGTGCACATCCAACAAACGATCCTACATTTCCCTATCAAACACCGACTGACCTGCACACTGACTGTAGCATCATTCAACTTGATGAGTTGTGGAGCCTGATTTAGAGTTTTTGCCCTTACAGGAGGGGGGTTTGGGGGCTCCTCCCAGCGTGGGTAGCATCATTCAACTTGAAGAGTTGTGGAGTCTGATTCAAAGTTTTTACCCATTCATGTTTTAAGGCATTTAGATCTCATGTTTGAACATGCACGCATGTGCAGTTTGCTTTCATCATGTTCAGTTGCTTTCTAGATTATACTTTGAATTCTGATGCATTTTAGATCTATCGATTTGTATGTAACCAGAGCTCATTTTAATCTGAATTTTTACTGCAACTTCATGCATATGTCTTCATGCTCTCCACCAAAAATCAGATCATTCTGAGTTTTTTTGATTCACTTTAAAAATCAAGATTCAGAACCTGTTATTTTGCACCGTCAGGATTTTAGCAGAATCAGGACCAACTTGCGAGAGTGATTTCTCCCTAACCAGAGATGATCTTTCTGATCCGTAAAAAGGGTTGTTTTTTAAATTGAATATAGTTTGTTCATACCAAATTTCAGCGATTTCTATGGTGTTTTCATACCAGTTTTGGGTCGAAAACCATAACCCTGTCACCCTGTGTCATTTTAACGGCTCAAATTTTGATCCATTTTGTTTGAATTTTATTTCCCTAATGGGAGATCATTTTTAAATTCTGTAAAACGGATTCTCTTCTTTTATGTGTCTAGTTCATCCCTGTAAATTTTCAGAATTTTTTATGGTCAATTATTATTTTATTTTGATTAAATACCAGAACCTTGTATCCAAATTTTATAAATGTTCTGATTTTGGTCCCCATATCATGACTGTTGTAGCACTTCTTCAACAAATCGCTATTTGATTGACAATATTCTTCAGCAAATCGTTGTTATGATTTTTTGGGGTCTCTAATGAGTCCCTACTATGATTTATAGTATTTTTGGGTCTCCAACGAGCCTCACAATGATTTATAGTGTTGTCCGGTCTTTTAACTATGATTCATAGTGCTTTGGAGTCTCCAACGAGCCTCACAGCTATTTATAGTGTTTTTTTGTCTTTTAACTATGATTTATAGTGTTTTCGGGTCTCTAACGAGACCCACAGCGATTTATAGTGTTGCTAGACCTCGCTATAGCGATTTGTAGTGTTTCTCGCTAACCACTACAGTGATTTGTGATACAAATCGCTATTCGAATGAGGACCAATTTGTCAGGGCCATATCTCCCTAACCAGAGATCGGATTTCAAATCCGTAAAAAGTGGTGTCTTCGTTATGAAGTCTAGTTTATTCTTGTAAATTTTCAGCGATTTATATGGTCATTTGATACCTCATTTGGATATAAAACCAGACCCCTATCAGTCTGCCTTATTTGAGTGACATAGGTTTTTATTTCATTTTGTAAGAGTCATATCTCCCCAATGGAAGATCATTTTCTAAATCCATAAAAGGGGTTTTCTTCCTCTATTTGTCTAGTTTATATCTGGAAAGTTTTATAACTTTCTATGCTCATTTGATATTTCAAACCTGTTAAAAATAGAGACATGTTATTATTCCCTTTTAACTGAGTGGATGAAAGTTAATTATAACTTGTTGGAGACATGTCTCGGTTTTTAACAGGTTTGAAATATCAAATGAGCATAGAAAGTTATAAAACTTTCCAGATATAAACTAGACACATAGAGGAAGAAAACCTTTTTTACGGATTTGGAAAATGATCTTCCGTTGGAGAGATATGACTCTTACAAAATGAAATAAAAACCTATGTCACTCAAATAAGGCAGACTGATAGGGGTCTGGTTTTAGATCCAAATAGGGTATTAAATGACCATAAAAATCGCTGAAAATTTATAAGAATAAACAAGACTTCATAACAAAGACACCACTTTTTACGGATTTGAAATCCGATCTCTAGTTAGGGAGATATGGGCCTGACAAGTTGGTCCTGATTCGGATAACGATTTGTATCACAAATCGCTGTAGTGGTTAGCGAGAAACACTATAAATCGCTATCTGAATCAGGACCAACTTGTCAGGGTCATATCTCCCTAACCAGAGATCGGATTTCAAATCCGTAAAAAATGGTGTCTTTGTTATGAAGTCTAGTTTATTTCTGTAAATTTTCAGCGATTTTTATGGTCATTTGGTACCCCATTTAGATCTAAAACCAGACCCCTATCAGTCTGCCTTATTTGAGTGACATATGTTTTTATTTCATTTTGTAAGAGTCATATCTCCCCAACGGAAGATCATTTTCCAAATCCGTAAAATGGGTTTTCTTCCTTTATGTGTCTAGTTTATATATGTAAAGTTTTATAACTTTCTATGCTCATTTGATATTAGAGACTCATTAGAGACCCAAAATCATAGTTAAAAGACCAGACAACACTATAAATCATTGTGAGGCTTGCTGGAGACCCAAAAATACTACAAATCATAGTAGGGACTCATTAGAGACCCCAAAAAATCATAACAATGATTTGCTGAAGAATATTTCCAATTAAATAGCGATTTGTTGAAGAAGTACTACAACAGTCATGATGGGGACCAAAATCAGAACATTTATAAAATCTGGATACAAGGTTCTGGTATTTAATTAAAATAAAATAGTAATTTACCATAAAAAATTCTGAACATTTACAGGGATGAACTAGACACATAAAAGAAGAGAATCCGTTTTACAGAATTGAAAAATGATATTCCATTAGGGAAATAAAATTCAAACAAAATGGATCAAAATCTGAGCCATTAAAATGACACAGGGTGATAGGGTTATGGTTTTCGACCCAAAACTGGTATGAAAACACCATAGAAATTGCTGAAATTTAATATGAACAAACTAGATTTAATTTAGAAAACAACCCTTTTTACGGATCGGAAAGATCATCTCTGGTTAGGGAGAAATCACTCCCGCAACTTGGTCCTGATTATGCTAAAATCCTGACGGTGCAAAATAATGGGTTCTGAATCTCGATTTTTAAAGTGGATCAAACAAACTCAGAATGATCTGATTCTTGGTGGAGAGCATGAAGACATATGCATGAAGTTGCAGTAAAAAATTCAGATTAAAATGAGCTCTGGTTACATACAAATCGATAGATCTAAAATGCACCAGAATTCAAAGTATAATCTAGAAAGCAACTGAACATGATGAAAGCAAACTGCACATGCGTGCATGTTCAAACATGAGATCTAAATGCTTTAAAACATGAATGAGTAAAAACTTTGAATCAGACTCCACAACTCTTCAAGTTGAATGATGCTACCCACGCTGGGAGGAGCCCCCAAACCCCCCTCCTGTAAGGGCAAAAACTATAAATCAGGCTCCACAACTCATCAAGTTGAATGATGCTACAGTCAGTGTGCAGGTCAGTCAGTGTTTGATAGAGAAATGTAGGATCGTTTGTTGGATGTGCACAGAAGTAGAGAGAGAAGGGAGAGAGAGTGAGATGAGGTTTTACCCCTCTCTTATAAGGGTAAAAACTCTGAATCAGGATCTACAACTCATTTAGTTGAATGATGCTACCCACGCTGGGAGGGGCCCCCAAACCCTCCTCCTGTAAGGGTAAAAACTCTGAATTAGGCTCCACAACAGTCAATGTGCAGGTCAGTCGGTGCTTGATGGAGCAATGTAGGATCTTCTGCTTGATGTGCACAGAAGCAGAAAGAGAAGGGAGAGAGAGAGTGAGAGGGTTGATGTTCATGGCCTCCTCCAGGAGAGATTTCTTTATCGGATGATCTTGCAGTGCAAAGACTGGGTCTTAAATAATCATCTTTGGGGCACTTAAGTCTTTTCAAGAATCCTCCCTTGATTTCTTCTCTAGAGAGAGAGAGGGTTTTACAGTGTTTTACGGAGAAAGAAGAAGAAGACTTTGAAGAGTCAACATCATCCTCGACTTTCTGGATGGAGGACATGTTTATCCTTTTTTTGAACTGTTTGTTTTTTCTTTTTTGAATGAAGGGCATTTTTGTCATTTTCTCAAACCATCACTTTATGAGAAGAATAGCAAGAAAGGGTACTTAAGTCTTTGCAACAACACCAGAGTCCGATGCAAAGTTATGTCAACATACACGGGAATACGAGCCCCATGTGCTTGTATACGTGGTGCTCATTCAAAGCTCCGAACACAGACGTGAGATTCAGTGAATCATCGGGGGGGAACATACACAACCCTCTCATGGCCTAGCCCATTGTGCCTAAACAAAAACTTTAGGCCTATGTCACCTGGGTACGGGTACAAGTAAGAAGGGT